>NC_092411.1:49667451-54614951 GCF_040894005.1 Engystomops pustulosus
TTATTTTATGTCTACAAACTTGGGAAACAATTTAAGAAACAGCAGCTCAAAGAGTGTATTTATAGTGTGATTCCTTTATTCTTTTATTTTGAACTTTGTGATATGTAACAAAGAATTTATTATTTAATTCATTTCTTTAGTAAAAATCATTGGCAAAACAGTGGGCGCCAGATTCATGAATTGTGGCACATGTTCTTCATGAAACCCCCTCCACTAATCTGGTAGAAGGCACCTTTGTTTTTTTGGTGCACTTTTTTCATGCTGCGGAATTGTGGCACACTAAGCACTAAAGCCTCTTTTGGTGCAGATATTTTGTGTCTTGTTGGACACAATGCAGCCACGACACAAAACTGATGCAGACACTATATAAATACATGTACAAGCAGTTTGCGCATTCTTTCTAGTGCAAGTCAGAAAGAAAACTGGCAAAAACACTTTAATAAATGTGGGCCATTGTGTTTGCTGTTTGGCCTGTAATTCCCCATAAAAGGGTATATTTCTGTTGGCTTGGAGCAGTAAAAAGTCTAGTGTATTATTTGTATTATAAGCATCCTTTTACGGCTTATATGACAGTTGTATGACAGTTTTATCAAAATAATCACAATTCCCCCTTATGTCACCTCCATGTCAACTGGGTGTGGAGGGGCGTGAAGGTGGCCATACTGTAAGGCATAGTGGGCTAGCACAGGGCTGTGCATTAGCCAAAGCCGGCACCCATTCATATAGAGGTTATAGCTAATGAATTACATGGCAGCAGAACCGCCCACCGGAGCCTCCTGATATATTAGTGGTGGTTGGGTGGGGCACGGTGTAAACATACACTAGCATAAAATGGGGCTTATTTACTAAGGTATAAAACAGGTATTTAACACGGGTCTGCACTGGGATTGTGTCGCACACGTCGGTTTTTGATGCAGCTGCGCTGGCTTTCATGCAACGCAAATTTGCGTGCCGTCGGACAATTCGACTTATTTGGTTTGAGTGAGGAATCTAACTTTCATATTGTGTCGCAAGACAATGCACTTGCATGCGCCACAAAGAAGAAGGTGAACTCTGTCGGACCTCAGCGTGGAAGTGACACATGCAGGATATCGGTCGCACGATCTTTGTGAATCGCAGCAGAGGGTATTCTTGGCAGACAATGCACTTGAGGAACTTCGTCGGACCGGGTAAGTAAATGTGCCCCAATGTGCCAGCCTCTGATAAATCAGCCCTTTTCGGCCTGCCCGCACATGACTGTTATTTTTGGGGCCACATTATATTGTATGGTCAACATCATGGCGGTTGTTCTCACGGAAACAAGGATGAGCCGACTTCCCTAGCTGCAAAACATAGGGCAGGTCTTATTCCTGCCTGTATTGTGGTCTGTGTAGTCTTAAAGGGGTATTCTCATCTGGGCACTCGCATTCAGTTTCATTAATCTGCCATATGTAAACATTTCTTCAATTAGATGTTATTAAAAAAATGTTCCTGTGTGAAGATAATTTCTCATAAATATAACCATGTTGTCACTTAGAAACGAGATAGCTTCCTCGGGTACGGCCACCTCTGATGGATTGAGTGCACAAAGAAACAAAAGGTTATTGTATATAAAATGTCCGAGGAGTTACTCCAGGTCCCACAGCCACCCTGTGGTAATGATTGCCGAATCCTGGTGGTCCGGCAGGACTCTATAGCGCAAGTCTGGCCACCGCTGCCAGAGTGTGACGTGGTCGTATCCGAGGAAGCTATCTGGTTTCTAAGAGACAACATGACTACATTTATGAGAAATTATCTTCACACAGGAACATTTTTTTAATTAACATCCAATTGAAGAAATGTTTACAGATGGCAAAGTAATTTAATTAAATGTAAATGCCCAGATGGGAAAACCCCTTTAAGGCTAATCTGTAGGCTATAGGCCTGTCAAAGATACTGTCCTTTACAGGCAGTCTGCATTTTTAATGGAGTCTATGAAGAAGGTGAGTGCTGCTGATTAATTCTTCCTTTTTTCAATTTATATTTTCACACTAACAGGTGATTATTGGGGTAAAAGAAGAAGTACAGTATTACAGAATTTTTGCTTTCATTATCAGTAATTTCTTTCACCCTAGGAGAACATGGATGTAAAAACAGGAGAAAAAATGTATCTTACCCATTGCTTTAATTTTGCATAACTTTATTACATGACAGCATCTGCTTGTATATAAATAAATGAAGTGTGTTTATGCTGTCTCTAGACTTGCCTGTTGGAATGTTTCCTCCACTAAAGTAATAATCCGAACTGAACAATGGCATCTGTTATTTTTGCAACGGTGGATGTATATGATCAAACAGATACATTGTTACAGAGCTGAAGGAATGACTCTGTGGATCTAAAAGCACTGGTGTATTACAGTACATCTGTGTCACTGCACCTTTGAAGATAAAGTAGTGAATAATGGATAGAATATTATCACACAATATATGTATGAGGCAACAATTGTATTCAGCAGCTGAAGAAATGCCTCTAATATTAAGAGTCCTAGCAGTGAAGAATATTTACACGGACTATTGATTCACTTCACTTACTACAAGTGCCAGGTCCATCTTTCATTTATTTGTAGGTTTCATTAAAATTGCATTGGCTTATTCTCTCCCTTTACCTGTAGCTACTTTGCACTGCTTAAATGGCTATAGGCCGTGATACAAAGATGTGTTCTGGCATCTAAATTAAAGACAACGGGCTGTACCATTGCCACATATGACATCATCACAGAATGAATATGAATAATTAAGGAGTCTGTGCATATTTTATTAGCTTGAGCATTCGGGCAGAAATGAATGTGATATTGAATTAAACAGCAGGAGAATAGCTGGCTTTAATGTAAAAGAGTTTAAGGCGTATAACCACCACGCAAGAGCAGAAGAAAACTAATTCAATGATAAGTGCGCAGCCCAGAGATATTTTACACCCTAGACAATTGCATTTTCCACATTCAACCTTCCTTTTTGTTATATCACAAACACATTGGGGCTCATTTACTAAGGGTCTGAATCACGCGATTCCGTCGGGTATCCGAACGATTTCTGATCGATTACACTGAATTCCACCAGGATTTTGGCGCACAAGATCAGATTTCGGCGCAATTGCGCCAGGTTGCATGCAACGGAAATCGCGGGATGCGGCCACCAGAAAACCCGACGGATTAGGAAAAACTGCGGTATGTTTTTTTTAAAAGGTGTCGCTTGAAACGCACTTACCTGCACCAAGAAATAGAAGGTGAACTTCAGCGGACCTCGGCGCAGCAGCGACACCTAGTGGATATCGGCGCACGGACCTTAGTGAATCCCGGCCGTACCCGAATCAGCGTCAGAGAACCCGCCACTGGATCGCAACTGGACCGGGTAAGTAAATGGTCCCCATTGTCACACATTTTCCAATACACTTATGAAAATACAATGGATAGTTGTTTAGAAAAAAACCCAAAAGATTCAAAAATGTACAAATAGTCAGCGACAGACCAGTCTTTTCTAGATCTCAAGTGAAGTTATGTGGAAAGTTTTGACGGGATGTGAAGGTCAGCATTTTCAAGTGGCCAAGGGCTGTTCTGCATTGTGTGCTTCAGGGAAAGAGTACAGCAAATCTACCTGGCAACTTTTTGGCAACAAGTCCCATCTAAACTTTTTCTGATCTGCTTTGTGCAAACTTACACTCACCGGCCACTTTATTAGGTACACCATGCTAGTAACGGGTTGGACCCCCTTTTGCCTTCAGAACTGCCTCAATTCTTCGTGGCATAGATTCAACAAGGTGCTGGAAGCATTCCTCAGAGATTTTGGTCCATATTGACATAATGGCATCACACAGTTGCCGCAGATTTGTCGGCTGCACATCCATGATGCGAATCACCCGTTCCACCACATCCCAAAGATGCTCTATTGGATTGAGATCTAGTGACTGTGGAGGCCATTTGAGTACAGTGAACTCATTGTCATGTTCAAGAAACCAGTCTGAGATGATTCCAGCTTTATGACATGGTGCATTATCCTGCTGAAAGTAGCTATCAGATGTTGGGTACATTGTGGTCATAAAGGGATGGACATGGTCAGCAACAATACTCAGGTAGGCTGTGGCGTTGCAACGATGCTCAATTGGTACCAAGGGGCCCAAAGAGTGCCAAGAAAATATTCCCCACACCATGACACCACCACCACCAGCCTGAACCGTTGATACAAGCCAGGATGGATCCATGCTTTCATGTTGTTGACGCCAAATTCTGACCCTACCATCCGAATGTCACAGCAGAAATCGAGACTCATCAGACCAGGCAACGTTTTTCCAATCTTCTACTGTCCAATTTCGATGAGCTTGTGCAAATTGTAGCCTCAGTTTCCTGTTCTTAGCTGAAAGGAGTGGCACCCGGTGTGGTCTTCTGCTGCTGTAGCCCATCTGCCTCAAAGTTCGACATACTGTGCATTCAGAGATGCTCTTCTGCCTACCTTGGTTGTAACGGGTGGCGATTTGAGTCACTGTTGCCTTTCTATCAGCTCGAACCAGTCTGCCCATTCTCCTCTGACCTCTGGCATCAACAAGGCATTTCCGCCCACAGAACTGCCGCTCACTGGATGTTTTTTCTTTTTCGGACCATTCTCTGTAAACCTTAGAGATGGTTGTGCGTGAAAATTCCAGTAGATCAGCAGTTTCTGAAATACTAAGCCCTTCTGGCACCAACAACCATGCCACGTTCAAAGGCACTCAAATCACCTTTCTTCCCCATACTGATGCTCGGTTTGAACTGCAGGAGATTGTCTTGGCCGTGTCTACATGCCTAAATGCACTGAGTTGCAATCATAACCCTGACCCTAATTCTAAGACTTTCTAAATTCTAGAAAATTTAAGGAAATCAGCCATTTGTTTTCATGCATTGTGAACTAAACATACATTGAGAATACTGTAGCTACACTGATGCAGAAGCATATCTTGTTTAATCTCTGATCCGAGGGGTTTTGCTCAAAAACAATTATTAAATTCAGGACCTTGGGAAAGCCGAGTTCCATGCTGGCCACCATTTATAAAAACATTACACGGAGCCTCCTGAACTGTCCAGACAGGACTAACTGAGCTGGATGACTCATATACAGCAGCTGGGGGATGGTGCAGCGATTGATTACTTCTGCCTGTCAGGGACAACACAGTGATTATATCATTCTCTGCAGCAGTGCATAATTAGGGTAAAGAGAGCCCCAGGGCAGCCACAGGAGGGACAGAACCTCATTATGATAATTTTGTAATTGTTTTTCGATAACTACTCAAGTCGGGGATTAAACAAGAGATGTTTCTGCATCAGTTTAGCTACAGCATTCTCAAGGTACGTTTGGTTCACAATGCATCAAATTAAATGGTAGATTTCTTTTAACAAAATGAGATAGGGCATTTTTATAAAAAAAAAAATCATGGTTTAAAGGACTAGAGGGGTTAAATACCAATTTTGGGAACAATTGGAGCAACAGTCAGAACAAATATGATTCGGACCCAAACCAAATATTTTTTTAAAATTTGGCAAAGCTTTAACTAATTGAATCTTGACTGATTCGCTCATCTCTACTTGAGAAGCTTGAGAAGCATGCAGAGTCACACAAAATTGTTAAAAGGCTAAAGGACTGCAAAATATACAGTCTTTCACATGCAATGAGGAAGTCTATGAAGAAGGTGAGTACTGTTGATTAATTCCTCCTTTTTTAAATTAGATTTTTACATTATATATTCCACTAATGACCACAAGTACAGTAACCTCTTTTATCCTTGTGCTGTCTGTTTTTAACAGATCCATTACATAAAATCAAAAATGCTGGTCTCAATAAGCCCTAAGGATTCACCATAGATACTCACCAGAGGTGTAAAGTAATAACCACGGGGCCGCAAACAAAATGTGGAATGAGACCTCAACTACAACATAACCTTATCGACCTTACGAAAATTCAGTTCCTTGACACACTTGTCATTAAAAAAGAGGACGGCACTAGAGATGAGCGAACATGCTCGTCCGAGCTTGATGCTCGGTCGAGCATTAGGGTACTCGAAACTGCTCGTTACTCGGACGAATACTTCGCCCGCTCGAGAAAATGGCAGCTCCCGCCGTTTTGCTTTTTGGCGGCCAGAAACAGAGCCAATCACAAGCCAGGAGACTCTGCACTCCACCCAGCATGACGTGGTACCCTTACACGTTGATAGCAGTGGTTGGCTGGCCAGATCAGGTGACCCTGGGATAGACTAGCCGCTGGCCGCGCTGCTCGGATCATTCTGTCTCTGGATGCCGCTAGGGAGAGAGCTGCTGCTGGTCAGGGAAAGCGTTAGGGTGTTCTATTAGCTTACTGTTAGGCAGGAGTGATTCTCAAAGAACCCAACAGCCCTTCTTAGGGCTACAATAACGTTCTACTTTTTTTATTTTAATTTGCATCTTTTACCATTTTGTGAGGAATTAGCAGGGGGACTTGCTACCGTTGTGTTTAGCTCTTAGTGGCACACATATCCATAGCAAAGGCCGAAGTGGCAAAATTCAGTAGGGGTTGGATTTCTATTAGGCAATAACTCAGTGTCATCTCATCTGGCATAGTAGTGTGCTTCCTTTGATACTTGGCTAGAAAATAGCCATAGGAGAATACAAACAGCTTCTTGAAGCCTACAGTAGCGTTCTATATATTTGATTTCTGGTTGATCTGCTGGTGGCTGTAGTTTCTGCAGTGCATGTACTTGCCAATTCTGAGCAATTTGTAGTGAGACTTGCGACCGCTGTGTTCTGCGCTTAGTGGCGCACATATCCATAGCAAAGGCCGAAGTGGCAAAATTCAGTAGGGGTTGGATTTCTATTAGGCAATAACTCAGTGTCATCTCATCTGGCATAGTAGTGTGCTTCCTTTGATACTTGGATAGAAAATAGCCATAGGAGAATACAAACAGCTTCTTGAAGCCTACAGTAGCGTTCTATATATTTGATTTCTGGTTGATCTGCTGGTGGCTGTAGTTTCTGCAGTGCATGTACTTGCCAATTCTGAGCAATTTGTAGTGAGACTTGCGACCGCTGTGTTCTGCGCTTAGTGGCGCACATATCCATAGCAAAGGCCGAAGTGGCAAAATTCAGTAGGGGTTGGATTTCTATTAGGCAATAACTCAGTGTCATCTCATCTGGCATAGTAGTGTGCTTCCTTTGATACTTGGCTAGAAAATAGCCATAGGAGAATACAAACAGCTTCTTGAAGCCTACAGTAGCGTTCTATATATTTGATTTCTGGTTGATCTGCTGGTGGCTGTAGTTTCTGCAGTGCATGTACTTGCCAATTCTGAGCAATTTGTAGTGAGACTTGCGACCGCTGTGTTCTGCGCTTAGTGGCGCACATATCCATAGCAAAGGCCGAAGTGGCAAAATTCAGTAGGGGTTGGATTTCTATTAGGCAATAACTCAGTGTCATCTCATCTGGCATAGTAGTGTGCTTCCTTTGATACTTGGCTAGAAAATAGCCATAGGAGAATACAAACAGCTTCTTGAAGCCTACAGTAGCGTTCTATATATTTGATTTCTGGTTGATCTGCTGGTGGCTGTAGTTTCTGCAGTGCATGTACTTGCCAATTCTGAGCAATTTGTAGTGAGACTTGCGACCGCTGTGTTCTGCGCTTAGTGGCGCACATATCCATAGCAAAGGCCGAAGTGGCAAAATTCAGTAGGGGTTGGATTTCTATTAGGCAATAACTCAGTGTCATCTCATCTGGCATAGTAGTGTGCTTCCTTTGATACTTGGCTAGAAAATAGCCATAGGAGAATACAAACAGCTTCTTGAAGCCTACAGTAGCGTTCTATATATTTGATTTCTGGTTGATCTGCTGGTGGCTGTAGTTTCTGCAGTGCATGTACTTGCCAATTCTGAGCAATTTGTAGTGAGACTTGCGACCGCTGTGTTCTGCGCTTAGTGGCGCACATATCCATAGCAAAGGCCGAAGTGGCAAAATTCAGTAGGGGTTGGATTTCTATTAGGCAATAACTCAGTGTCATCTCATCTGGCATAGTAGTGTGCTTCCTTTGATACTTGGCTAGAAAATAGCCATAGGAGAATACAAACAGCTTCTTGAAGCCTACAGTAGCGTTCTATATATTTGATTTCTGGTTGATCTGCTGGTGGCTGTAGTTTCTGCAGTGCATGTACTTGCCAATTCTGAGCAATTTGTAGTGAGACTTGCGACCGCTGTGTTCTGCGCTTAGTGGCGCACATATCCATAGCAAAGGCCGAAGTGGCAAAATTCAGTAGGGGTTGGATTTCTATTAGGCAATAACTCAGTGTCATCTCATCTGGCATAGTAGTGTGCTTCCTTTGATACTTGGCTAGAAAATAGCCATAGGAGAATACAAACAGCTTCTTGAAGCCTACAGTAGCGTTCTATATATTTGATTTCTGGTTGATCTGCTGGTGGCTGTAGTTTCTGCAGTGCATGTACTTGCCAATTCTGAGCAATTTGTAGTGAGACTTGCGACCGCTGTGTTCTGCGCTTAGTGGCGCACATATCCATAGCAAAGGCCGAAGTGGCAAAATTCAGTAGGGGTTGGATTTCTATTAGGCAATAACTCAGTGTCATCTCATCTGGCATAGTAGTGTGCTTCCTTTGATACTTGGCTAGAAAATAGCCATAGCAATAGGATAGGATTGTTTGGTTTTAAAAACTCAAAAAAAAACAAAAAACACAAAAAAAAAAAAAAACACAAAAAAACACAAAAAAACCCAAAAAGAAGTAAAAAAAAAAAAAAAGTTATAACTCTCATTTTAAAAATGTTTAACCCGAGGGCTAGGGGTAGAGGACGAGGGCGGGGACGTGGGCGTCCAACTACTGCAGGGGTCAGAGGCCGTGGTCCTGGGCGGGGTGAGACACCACCTGCTGATGAGGGAGCAGGGGAACGCCGCAGAGCTACACTCCCTAGGTTCATGTCTGAAGTTACTGGGACTCGTGGTAGAGCACTGTTGAGGCCAGAACAGTGCGAACAGGTGATGTCGTGGATTGCTGACAATGCTTCGAGCAATTTGTCCACCACCAGTCAGTCTTCCACGCAGTCCACCCATGTCACCGAAATCCCCACTCCTCCAGCTCCTGCACCTCAGCCTCCTCCCCCCCAGTCTGCCCCCTCCCAGGAAAATTTGGCATTTGAACCGGCATACTCTGAGGAACTGTTTTCTGGACCCTTCCCACAGTCACAAACCACTTGTCCGGTTGCTGCTGAGCAATTTTCCGATGCCCAGGTTTTCCACCAGTCACAGTCTGTGGGTGATGATGACCTTCTTGACGTAGTGGAAGTGTGTAAAGAGGTGTCCGACGATGAGGAGACACGGTTGTCAGACAGTGGGGAAGTTGTTGTCAGGGCAGGAAGTCCGAGGGGGGAGCAGACTGAGGGATCGGAGGATGATGAGGTGACAGACCCAAGCTGGGTTGAGAGGCCGGGTGAACACAGTGCTTCTGAGACGGAGGAGAGTCCTCGACCTGAACAGGTTGGAAGAGGCAGTGGTGGGGCCAGACGGAGAGGCAGGGCCAGAGCTGGTGCATCAGCGCCACTGTCAACTAGTGAAGCTCCCGTGGTGAGGGCTCTTGCGGCGAGGGCTAGATCTTCAGAAGTGTGGAGGTTCTTTAAGGAAACACCGGATGACCGACGGACTGTGGTGTGCAACATTTGCCAAACCAGGCTCAGCAGGGGTTCCACCACTACTAGCTTAACTACCACCAGTATGCGCAGGCATATGAATGCTAAGCACCCCACTCAGTGGCAACAAGCCCGTTCACCTCCGGCCGTGCACACCACTGCTCCTTCCCCTGTGTCAGCTGCTAGTCAGCCCCCTGCCCAGGACCCTGGCACAAAAACCCCATCGTCGCCTCCACGATCCTCCACAGCATCCACCAGCGTTCAGCTCTCCATACCCCAGACGCTGGAGCGGAAACGCAAATATAGTGCAACCCACCCGCACGCCCAAGCCCTTAATGTGCACATCTCCAGATTGCTTAGCCTGGAGATGCTGCCCTATAGGCTAGTAGAGACCGAGGCCTTTCGCAACCTCATGGCGGCGGCCGCCCCTCGGTATTCGGTCCCCAGCCGCCACTACTTTTCCCGATGTGCCGTCCCAGCCCTGCACCAGCACGTGTCAGACAACATCATCCGTGCCCTGACCAACGCCGTTTCTGACAAGGTCCACCTGACCACGGACACGTGGACGAGTGCTGCCGGGCAGGGCCACTATATATCGCTGACGGCACATTGGGTTAACTTGGTGGAGGCTGGGACCGAGTCTGACCCTGGGGCTGCTCATATACTGCCGACGCCGAGGATTGCGGGGCCTACCTCGGTCCAGGTGTTTCAGGCCTACTATGCCTCCTCCTCCTCCCACTCCTCCTCCACCTCCTCCTCCGAACTACCATCCGTGGGCACGGCGCCATCAGTCGGTAGCTCTAGGCACAGCAGCAGTGCCGTCGCTAAGCGACAGCAGGCGGTGCTCAAACTGCTGAGCCTAGGCGACAAAAGGCACACCGCCCAAGAGCTATTACAGGGCATCACGGCGCAGACTGATCTGTGGCTGGCACCGCTGAACCTCAAGCCGGGAATGGTTGTGTGTGACAACGGCCGTAACCTGGTGGCGGCTCTGCAACTCGGCAGACTGACACATGTGCCATGCCTGGCCCATGTGTTAAATCTGATAGTGCAGCGTTTCCTCAAGACATACCCCAATCTGTCTGATTTGCTCACGAAGGTGCGCCGCATCTGTGCGCATTTCAGGAAGTCCAGCCCAGATGCTGCCACTCTCAGGGCAGCGCAGCGCCGCCTCCAACTGCCCGCTCACCGACTGTTGTGCGACGTGCCCACGAGGTGGAATTCAACACTGACCATGTTATCCAGAGTTTACCAGCAGCGCAGAGCGATTGTAGACTGCCAGATGTCAACTTCCACCAGAACTGGTAGTCAGGTCAGTCAGCTTCCTCAAGTCTACAATGAGGAGTGGACGTGGATGTCTGATATCTGTCAGGTGCTGAGTAACTTTGAGGAGTCAACACAGATGGTCAGTGGCGATGCCGCCATCATCAGCCTCACCATCCCGCTGCTTGGCCTGTTGAAAAACTCTCTGGTCAGCATGAAGTCGGAAGCTTTGCGCTCGTCACAAGAGACGGGGGAAGAATATTCCCTTGTTGATAGCCAAAGCACCCTGAGGTCTGTTTCTCAGCGCATATCGGAGGAGGTGGAGGTGGAGGAGGATGAGGAGGAAGAGGAGGAGAATGTTGGCGAGACACAAGAGGGGACCATTGTTGAGTCCTTCACTGTTCAGCGTGTATGGGCAGAAGAAGAGGAGTTGGAGGAGTTGGAGGAGGAGGAAATGGACAGTCAGGCCAGTGAGGGGAGTGAATTCTTACGCGTTGGTACTCTGGCGCATATGGCAGATTTCATGCTAGGCTGCCTATCCCGTGACCCTCGCGTTCAAAGAATTTATTCCAGCACCGATTACTGGGTGTTCACTCTCCTGGACCCACGGTACAAGCAAAATCTTCCCACTCTCATCCCTGGAGAGGAAAGGAGTGTGAGAATGCATGAATACCAGCAGGCCCTGGTGCACAAGCTGAAACAGTATTTCCCTTCTGACAGCGCTAGCGGCAGAGTGCGTAGTTCTGCGGGACAAGTAGCGAGGGAGAGTAGGCGAGCAGGCAGCTTGTCCAGCACTGGCAAGGGTACGCTTTACAAGGCTTTTGCCAGCTTTATGTCACCCCAGCAAGACACTGTCACCTGTCCCCAGTCTCGGCAGAGTAGGGCTGATCTTTACAGAAAGATGGTGAGGGAGTACGTAGCTGACCATACCATCGTCCTAAATGATCACACAGCTCCCTACAACTACTGGGTTTCAAAGCTGGACATGTGGCACGAACTGGCGCTGTACGCCTGCCCTGCCGCTAGCGTCTTGTCCGAGCGGGTTTTCAGTGCAGCTGGTGGCATCATCACCGATAAGCGTACACGCCTGTCGACTGACAGCGCTGACAGGCTGACGCTTATTAAAATGAATAAAGGCTGGATTTCTCAGAATTTCCAATCTCCACCAGGTGAAGGAAGCTCAACCTGAATAATTGATCCACTCCTCCTCCTCCTCCTCATTTTCCTCCTTCTCCTCCTCTTTGTACAGTAAAGCAGAGGAAACTGGCTATTTTTTGACAGGGCCCACTGGCTCTTGCTATAGTACTTCATGCATTTAATTTTTCTGGAGGGCCACCTACCCGGTCCTCTGTTTGAAACAATTTTTGTGAGTGCCACATACAGGCACTCAATCTATTCCATTTTTCTGGAGGGCCACCTACCCGGTCCTCTGTTTTAAAAAATTTTTGGGACTGCCACATACAGGCACTCAATCTATTCCATTTTACTGCAGGGCCACCTACCTGCTCCTCTGGTTTGAACAATTTTTGGGACTGCCACATACAGGCACTCAATCTATTCCATTTTACTGGAGGGCCACCTACCTGCTCCTCTGGTTTGAAACATTTTTGGGACTGCCACATACAGGCACTCAATCTATTCCATTTTACTGCAGGGCCACCTACCTGCTCCTCTGGTTTGAACAATTTTTGGGACTGCCACATACAGGCACTCAATCTATTCCATTTTACTGCAGGGCCACCTACCTGCTCCTCTGGTTTGAAACATTTTTGGGACTGCCACATACAGGCACTCAATCTATTCCATTTTACTGCAGGGCCACCTACCTGCTCCTCTGGTTTGAACAATTTTTGGGACTGCCACATACAGGCACTCAATCTATTCCATTTTACTGCAGGGCCACCTACCTGCTCCTCTGGTTTGAACAATTTTTGGGACTGCCACATACAGGCACTCAATCTATTCCATTTTACTGGAGGGCCACCTACCTGCTCCTCTGGTTTGAAACATTTTTGGGACTGCCACATACAGGCACTCAATCTATCCCATTTTACTGGAGGGCCACCTACCTGCTCCTCTGGTTTGAAACATTTTTGGGACTGCCACATACAGGCACTCAATCTATTCCATTTTACTGCAGGGCCACCTACCTGCTCCTCTGGTTTGAACAATTTTTGGGACTGCCACATACAGGCACTCAATCTATTCCATTTTACTGCAGGGCCACCTACCTGCTCCTCTGGTTTGAACAATTTTTGGGACTGCCACATACAGGCACTCAATCTATTCCATTTTACTGGAGGGCCACCTACCTGCTCCTCTGGTTTGAAACATTTTTGGGACTGCCACATACAGGCACTCAATCTATCCCATTTTACTGGAGGGCCACCTACCTGCTCCTCTGGTTTGAAAAATGTTTGGGACTGCCACATACAGGCACTATCCAAATTAAATTGTCTCCATAGCAGCCTCCACACGTTGTCTCCATTGCTACCTCCAAAAGTCGTCCATATAGCTGCCTCCATACATCGTCCCTTTATCAAACGAGGTGTGTCAGGCAGAAATTTGGGTTGTTTTCATGGATTACACATCAAAGTTGTTAACTTTGTCGCCACCCTGCTGTGTTATCCACAAAATATACTGGCAAACTTTTACCATTTAGGGATATTATTTCAGCGCTTCTTGCGCATCTGTTTACATTCCCCTCACCCGGCATATCCTAAACTTATAAGAACGCTACTACACTTGATCTTATACAAAAGGTTCTTAGAAGTGCTGTTTGGGGAGTAGCCTAGAGACAGGGGCTTGGATTGGCGAAAGCTCGCCTGGCAGCGGAACGCCAGCTCCATGCGCATCATGCGCTTCTTGCGCATCTGTTTACATTCCCCTCACCCGCCATATCCCAAACTTATGAGAACGCTACTACACTTAACTTGGTGCAGGCTGGGACCGAGTCTGACCCTGGGGCTGGTCATATACTGCCGACGCAGAGAATTGCGGGGCCTACCTCGGTCCAGGTCTCAAAGGCCTACTATACCTCCTCCCACCCCTCCTCCACCTCCTCCTCCTCCGAATTACCATCCGTGGGCATGGCGCCATCAGTCGGTAGCTCTAGGCACAGCAGCAGTGCCGTCGCTAAGCGACAGCAGGCGGTGCTGAAACTGCTGAGCCTAGGCGATAAAAGGCACACCGCCCAAGAGCTATTACAGGGCATTCCACATCAAAGTTGTTAACTTTGTCGCCACCCTGCTGTGTAATCCCCAAAATATACTTGCAAACTTTTACCATTTAGGGATATTATTTCAGCGCTTCTTGCGCATCTGTTTACATTCCCCTCACCCGGCATATCCTAAACTTATAAGAACGCTACTACACTTGATCTTATACAAAAGGTTCTTAGAAGTGCTGTTTGGGGAGTAGCCTAGAGACAGGGGCTTGGATTGGCGAAAGCTCGCCTGGCAGCGGAACGCCAGCTCCATGCGCATCATGCGCTTCTTGCGCATCTGTTTACATTCCCCTCACCCGCCATATCCCAAACTTATAAGAACGCTACTACACTTAACTTGGTGCAGGCTGGGACCGAGTCTGACCCTGGGGCTGGTCATATACTGCCGACGCAGAGAATTGCGGGGCCTACCTCGGTCCAGGTCTCAAAGGCCTACTATACCTCCTCCCACCCCTCCTCCACCTCCTCCTCCTCCGAATTACCATCCGTGGGCATGGCGCCATCAGTCGGTAGCTCTAGGCACAGCAGCAGTGCCGTCGCTAAGCGACAGCAGGCGGTGCTGAAACTGCTGAGCCTAGGCGATAAAAGGCACACCGCCCAAGAGCTATTACAGGGCATTCCACATCAAAGCCTTGGTCCCCTTGAAAAATGCTCGAGTCTCCCATTGACTTCAATGGGGTTCGTTATTCGAGACGAGCACTCGAGCATCGGGAAAAGTTCGTCTCGAATAACGAGTACCCGAGCATTTTAGTGTTCGCTCATCTCTATTCATATCACTATACAATGTGTAGCTTGAGTCCATTAAGAGTAGCACATTCCTCTTCTAAACATCTTTTAGTTTACATTCCTGTTATCTCCTTAGTGTATGATGCTCCAGTACTTCAATAAATGGCGATTTGTAAATGTACAGTATATTAGAGTTAGAGCTGAACTTAACTTATATCGGTCAATGATTTTCTACTGAATGATGATGTCAATGAGTTATTTATTAAACATTACTATGTGAAATATAATAAATGTTAGGAATACTATTTGCATAATGTAATGATTCAGATCATACATTTTGTCAATAGGATTGTAGGTCCCTTTGTGCAAGAAATATATTTAAAACAATTAAGCAGGCAAATATTTCCAAAGTGAAAATTTAATTTTCCAACTTAAAAATGGAAACTACCCACCAATCTTGAGTGTGAACCTGAGACCCCATTGGCCACTTAATTGGCACAATGCTTGTTCTATTGACTCAAAGGTAAGGGCTCTATTCAAGTGAACAGGGATGTGTACTTCAAGAAGAGATCCATGTGGTGCTGAAAAAAAAACATAAATTAGCCAAAACTTCCAATTAACTTTACAGCACATATAGATTTTTTTACATAGCAACTACATCAGTCGAAATGTACATGCTCACAATGATACCTATGAAAAATTTAGCTTGTATCATAAAAAACAAGCCCTCATATGTCTATTTTAGCCTTAAGGTGTGTGAGTTAAATTATGGCACAGAAGGAAATACATAAGTGCTGGGGTCTCACTTTCTAGGATAATATGTAAATCTATAGTACAGTATGAAGGCGCACCATCAATAAATGCCTGCTAAAATGTCTAGGTTCATATATAAGGCGCACCGGATTATAAGGCACACCTGTGCACAGTTCAAGGCAGCTGTTGTTTGATCTTGTTAGATCTCAGGGAAAGGGGGATCTTGCAGTTCAATTTTGTTTTCTCTGACATTAGATGGGATGTTTCACCGGGTTCCCTCCCTTCTTTTTTCAGAATCCATGCGTTCTAGGTTGAAGTGGGAACACATGTCTGATGCAGTTGTGATGAATAGCTGTCACCTTGTATGTAGACCACTTCACCAAACTCACTGTTGCCAAGACAACTGTCATCTTCTCCTGTCCCTATAATTATGTTTGAGTTGAGAGAGAGAATTTTTGTCTATGCAGTATTAAACACATGTATTTCATATTTATGTTCATGGTGTACATGGATTCTACATTAGATTATGTCTGGCAAGGAAAGTCATTATACAGACTGTAAGTAGCATAAATAACGTATATCTCTCTAAATCCGGTACTGATAAGAGTCATTGGCAGTGACAATTACTGAAGGTTACTGTAGAAGTTCTATTTTATTTTTGCAGCATGATTCAGATGGCAAAGTTCTACATAGTCATAGCAAATTAAGAAAATCACATAATGGAAAAATTATTGCACTGAAAGCCTGATTAAAAGTCATGACCCAAATCTACTCAGACAATTATCCTTCTAAAACTGTAATTTTATGTGAGTCAAAGTTACGTCTGCTGATTTAGCTTTAAATAATGAAACCATCGCATACTGCTACATTTCATATACCGGGCAATTTTTATCACCAGTAGCAGCCGAAAAATTATACAGAAGGAAATTTCAATAATAATAAATAAAAATGAATATGCAAATAAATATTGGGTCATTTCCTTTGGCTTATTGTTTTAGGCAAAGTCTTTTGAATAGGATTATTGGATTATTAAATTACATTTTTGAAGAGATATGAATATTTTTATGCATTGACCATTAAGGTATATCGTGAAGATCTATGATTTATTTATTTTTGTTTGTAACAGTTTTCAGTCTCTTTGGACCAAATGATTATATCTTATATAATATAATTATATATGATATAATTTCAACCTGTCTCTAACAGTCTTGATGTTCACAATTTTGGTTGTCCCTGGATATGACCATAAACCTTCTGACTATGGTTGGATTCTTCTCATGAAAAGCTTCTCTTGTCTGCACACTGCAGTGATCTCTGCCTTCTGCCTTCCCCTAAATAACAAGACCAGCTCAGACACAGGCACTTCTTGCCAGTAAGAAGCAGTGTGCAGAGACGTACTGTACAAGCTACAGACAGATAAGGTCTTTATAGCAAAGTTGACTCTGTGCATGTTTTAGGTGAGTTAGCAATGCTGAGAGTGTTATTGTGTTTTATATCCATCTCATGGATCTCATCATCTCTCATCTCTGATCTGTCTCATCTCTTTTTCTATCTGTCAGATATTAGTAGAATCTTCAGAAGCTAAATGAAAGTGTAGATACACCATGAACCATGATAATCTAAGCACATTGTCAGCAAACAGCATCTCATAGCACAGAGGACTCATGAAGTGTCCGTTTAGAGAGTCCCCACCCAAACTCTGGAATTTTACACTGCCCATCACTGAGTTATAGAAGCTAAAACAGCAATAAAACAGAGTAAAATTGTAAAGTAAGGGGGTAAAAATGATCCTTTTTGTGTAAACATCACTCTGGGATTAAAATTTCAAATCTTTCTTTCATGGGCAGACACCTTTAACAATGCTCTGTACATGGACACTGCTTGGAACCAATCACTGCCATCACAGACTCTCAATGAGAAAAAATAACTTTTTTTTCTACAATTTCATCTCATTGAGCACTTTTTTCCAGATTCCCTACAGATTAAAAGTAATTTTAAATGTATAAAACAAAGCAGGGAGCCTCTGATTTAAACACTACACTGGGTTTCAATGTAGGGAATATACCTAGTTTAGACCACTTAATAGCAAAAAAAAAATTTGTATCTTTATTTAACATACTCACAAAGAAGACAAATACTTGTTTACAAAAACCAATTCAAACACATGGCAAGCTGAACCATCCTTATCCCAGTCCTAGGTTTCACCCAAAGATGGCTTTTTATGAGGCATCAAATAAAGACACAAAAAGATTTTACTGTTACAGAGTTACAAACGGACCTCTGGATGTTAGTAATTTAATGTACTTTTGCCTTGGGTTACAATAAACAACTTAAGAAATTATCAAAGGTGTCTGCTATGAAGCTTTATTGTTAATCCTGGTTCTTATGACAATCCAACATTTTTAAAATCCAATTGTCACAAAGATAAAAAAAAATAGGCTTGGGCTAGAATTGTAAAATATACTGTTCTGACTTACATACAAATTCAACTTAAGAACAAACCTACAGAACCTATCTTGTACGTAACCCGGGGACTGCCTGTATTAGTATACACAAGTCACACGTTAATTATTTGGTAAAAAACAAATACAAGTATTTGTTAGTGATTTATTCATAGAGATAATAAAATGATACAATAGCTGTTGGTCCTGTTGGGATATTCTGTATATAGAAGGGAAAGAACAAAGGGCAAAAGTTTCATATTAGAACCTATTGATCTCGTATTCTCGATTTCAACCCCTGGGTTCCAACGTTCTTAATTCAGGACAAAGGACAAAGCCAACCTCAACCACCAAGACATCTGCCACCTTATGTGTTTCATTTTTTGTTTTGTATGTATATTTATATTTTAAGTACAATATTGTAAAGTATTAAGTTTCCTAGCTACTTCTCATTACTTTACCATCTATTTATTCATTCCTTATCAATTCAACGGAAATGGTAATCTTGAAAAGTAATTTAAAAAATATTACTCATCATTAGACAATATAACAATAAAACATTCAAAATATGTGACAGATTTGACAACTGTACAGCATTTACACAGTCAAGAACACATATATGCATCCTGACAGTTTTGTTCTTAATTAAATATAATTATTCATACTGTATGCATCGTATGATGTCTACTGCCATGGTGCCGTCACAGCAGAATGACAATGATTCCAAGCATCCAAGGACGACGTCTGACGGTAATTAAACTGGCATTTATTAAATTGTTCAAAATGTTTTCAACAACGGCTAGAAAGTTCTTATTATTGAATTGATTTTACTAGTTTTCTTTTAGCACTTTAGGCCCTTTCATCTTGTACTATAATTTGACCCACCATAAGGAACTACAGTATCAATCCAGTGAATGGACTTTCTTAATGATTGGTTGGCCCCTTCAAAATGTTCAAATGATTACGCAACAATCACATGTAACATAAAAGATGCTATGTTACTGGCACCACATTGGGTGCAATATGGGTGATTTTGACAAATCAAAACTGTAGGTGATGAAACACTCCATTGATCTTCCAGCTTCATTCAAGTTGAAATCATTGGGTCTTTGGAATGCATTAAAGCAGTGATGGCAAACCTTTTAGACCTCGAGTGCCCAAACTACAATTAAAACTCACTTATTTATTTTAAAGTGCCATTTATTGAAATTAGTAGTAGCTTATTTTTAACTGCTTTCCCTCAGCTTTAAATCGTATAAGGAAACTAAGAATGCCAATACGTTGAAAGAAGGAGGGGATATTTGGATTATCATTGTAGTATCTATCCAGGATGACAGGAAGAATAAAGGGGCTCAAAGCAGGTGCTCAAATGATAACCAACCCTGTCCTCACGTCCTCGCTCATACTGTAGTCTCAGGCAACCAAGAATGTATTTTGGCTGAGAGCGCAGGAAGATACCGTGAGTCCTGTCTGGTCAACTCTGTGTTTGGGCAATGGCCAAAGTGCCCACACAGAAGGCTCAGAGTGCTGCGTCTGGCGTCTGCGTGCCAAAGGTTCGCCACCACTGCATTAAAAGATTGCGGAGAGATTAGGAAGATGAAAAATCAGGTAAGAACTTGACTTTTTATTTCCTTAATCCAATAGAAGAAGCATTTTTTCTTAACCCCTGTTAAAATGGGTATTAATCAGAAAAGCAGGGCTGTAACTCCATGGGGTAGCATCCATAGCAGCTGCCAGGGGGCCCACAGTATCAGGGGGTCTCGACATCTGAACTGCCACACTAAAGAATTGAGCATGTGCACCATTATATTCCTGTTATGCTGTGCATTATACAGGATAATATTTGTATAACAATGCACATCTTCCAGCAGCTCAGTTAATAAATGTTGGGGATAGGGGGGGGGGGGTTAGGGACTAGCAGAATGACTGTAACGTCCGTGCCTGAATGACCCTCTATCCGCAGTTGGCGGAATACATGGCGTATTTGTGTGTGAACTGTGGCTTAATTCTTGTGTTTGGATTAACTGAGCCACACCCTGCTCCTTGCATTACTGTCCTGCCCAGCAGTTCCCCCAGTTCCCCTAATGGACAGTTCCCCCAGTGTGCTGCTGGAGGCGTGTCCGGGATCGGCTTTATATACCTGCCCATTCCCATCTAACCTTGCTGGTTATTTTGTGTCTGACCTGTGTATATCCCGCCTGTACCTGTATCCTTCAGGCTTGCTGTTAATTTGAGTCTTGTCTTCCCTGAGTATCTAGTTCAGTTTTACCTGTCTCCGTTTGTCTGCCTCTATCTGTACCTGACCTGTATATAACCTGTTTGATCTTGACCTGACCTGTGTATATCCTGCCTGTACCTGTATCTGACCTATGATTATCTGCCTGTAGACCTGTATATATCTATTGTTTTGTCCCTGTCTCAGTCCTGTGTTGGTTTCTGTGCACCAGTGTGAACGCTGGTCTATACCTGTATTTCCGTTACCTGTCCGCTCCACCATCCAGCAGCTGCCAGACGAAGTAAGTGTCCCCTGTCCTGTTGTAGGGTCACTCAGGGACCGTCAGTTAGGTTCCTGATAGTGGGTTCACCCTTATCAGGGCGGTTTATCTGCTTTAGGCAGGGCCTTAGCCCGCAGGGACGTCGCAGGGTGAGTTCGCCATCACTTACGTAGTCTGACAGCTAGCGCCAAGACAGGTTGTGGTTGCGCGTTTGCTGGACGGGTGCTGACAACGACAAGACAAATCTCTCATTAATGAAAGTTTAGGTGGTTACCAGAGCAAATTTGTAACCGCATAAAGTTACTAAGCCACATCAGATATGTGCTGAGGTTTAGTCAAGAGAAGGCCTGGAGACCAAGATCTCATATTACAGATTTTCTACTGAATGGCAGCTCCCTATGTACAGCAATATTTTCATGCTGAACAAGCTGAATTCATCATAATGTTAAGGTTTGTTATAGCCTGTGGGGTAGAAGATGTGCAGGAAACAAAAAATGGTGGTACACCTAGTAATGTGACATTCAGTAACTTGATGTAATTGTATGTTCTCTTTAAAAAAATTCTATAAAATAGAATATAATTTGTCTTGCTTTAAAGTAATATATGCATTAGGTAAAGCTTCCGCATAGAAAAAAATACATTTGTTAAAACCTAAAGTACTAGAGATGATACTTTCACGTGCAAGTGTTCATCTCTTAACACTGTAATCAGCCATCTGTTAGCGGGAAGACAATGTTTCCTCATTGCGACTGCAGCGCTGACAGCTGTAGAATCTGAAAAATGGAATCCCAGAAACTAATGCACAATAACATTTTGGCCTCATCCCATCTACAATGTGTAAATTACACTTCCCCACTATTAAAGTAAGTCATTTAGCCTTTTAAATACTCAAATGCAATTTTCATTAAGCTCTATCTGACGCCAGAACTAGTAATCTATTTTATTATTGGCTTTGGCTGGAGGATTCTCATTAAACAATGCTACGATTTTAAGGATACAAAATAAATATTAAATATGCAAATACAATTTCAGGTTCTGCAGATCTGCTCTTTGTCTGCCATTAATACTTGTCACAGAACTTTGCTCATACTTACAAGGTTTTAATTTAAATACAGCGCACAGAGGAATCGGAAGAAATTATTGAGGACTTTTCTCCTCTGAGAGTACTTTAGAGCTAAAGTGCATCCTGACCGACAATGTGCTGCATCCATTCTCAGCTCTACGGTCATGAAAATGTGCTACTGTCTCCAATTATTTAAATTTTTACTTTTCCAATCATTTATTCAAGAATTATTATAGAAATGGGGCTTGTGTTGCTCTACTATTACACAATATTTTAATTAACAACTATAATATTTCAAAGTTGTATATTCATTTTTATTCCTTTTATTTAAACATATAAATATAGAGCTATCTCCTTACTGTATATAGTTGAAACAAGAGGTTTACATACATATATACAAAGTTTACATATATATAACAAATTTTCTCACTATCTGACATGACATCAGAATAAACCTTTCCCGTTTTAGGTCAATTAGGACTACCGAAATGATTTATATTTGCAGAATGCCAGAATAATGAGGGAGTGAATTTTTTAAGACACTTTTATGAATTTCTGCTAAGTCTACAGTTTATTATGCCTTTAAACAATTTGTGGCAGCCTATTTGATGATGTCATTTCTGTGGAAGCTTCTGGTTTGTTGGCATTAGAGACACCTTCGCGGGCACAGCTAAAACACACTGGCCAAAATAAATTACCAGTTAATGTGCACTTTGTATCATATCATTGAATATCATAGTAGTCATCATGGCATATAAGGTTTGTAAAAGAAATTAAAAGAAATATAAAGTGTATAAAGTCCATACTATAAGAAGCAAATATTTGGCAAATATAAATAATTTTGTTAATCCTAATTGAAACAGGAAAGATTTATTTTGATTTCATGTCAGATAGTGAGAAAAACATTCATATGTGTCTATTTATATAGTGTATGTAAACTTCTGGTTCCATATATATATACACACACAGGGTGTAACAAGAAGGTGGGGACGGTGGAATATCTTGCAAAATACACATCAGATGGAAAAAGTAAAAATATCTAAATGTGTCAAAAATCAATCCAATGATACCACACTCAGCCCCCTACCCAAGTAGTGGGGAAACTTGTAAATGTTAAATGGGAACATGGGAATATAATAACGGTTTTTCACTGCGTTTAACCCCGTAACGGAAAATAGCGTCCAAAGTCGAAAATTGAATTTTTTGCCATTTTGAAAAATAAAAAAAAATTAATAAAAAGTGATCAAAAGGTTGCACAGTCCTAAAAATTATAGCAATGAAACCGCCATCAAAATTCTCAAAAAAATGACACTACCCACAGCTCCGTACACCAAAGTATGAAAAAGTTATTGGCGTCAGAAGATGGCAAAATTTTTAAAAAAAATGTTGTACAGGAGGTTTTAAATTTTTTAAATGTATGAAAACATTATAAAACCTATACAAATTTGGTATCCACGCGATCGCGCCGACCCAAAGAATAAAGTAGACATGTCACTTGGGGCCCACGGTGAAAGCTGTAAAATCCAAGCCAACAAGAAAACATTGCAAATGTGTCTTTTTACCATTTTCACTGCATTTGGATTTTTTTTCCCAGTACACGGTATGGAATATTAAATACTGTCACTATGAAGTGTACAGAAAATAAGCCATCACAGAGCTCTTTATGTGGAAAAATAAAAAAGTTATAGATTTTTGAAGGTGATTGCAAAATGGAAGTGAAAAAACTAAAAAAGGCCAAGTCGCTAAGGGGTTAATCAAGCTATGCGTGAGAGGCTGGGACAGCCTTTAAATAGAACAGAAAACTACCTGTACATCCATGTCGTTGTTCCTGGGTTACTCTGCATGTAGTTACTAAATAAAAATTAATAAATAAAAAATAGATCCCCCCCACCTTACCCCCATGTGGTGAAAATATAGGGTCAACTATAATATCACTGGATAGATTTTTAAGAGAGATTTGTCATATTTTTGTGTTTTTATGTTAAATGTGCATTTCTTCAGATATCCACATGAAAAATGTTTTCCCATTTTGATTTTTGGGGATTACAGCGTCATCTGTCAATAAAATGACTTGAATCTGAGATTGAATCAATGTAATTTTCCCTGGGGAATCTGAATCTGCATTAAAAAAAAACGGGCATTTCCAATTAAAATATTAAACTTGCCCCAACATCCCACTCCCAGGGGATGGGAGTAGAAGGCTGATTTTGGTTTTATTGAATAGATTTTTGAAAAATATTTCACATACCGTATATATTTTTAGATTTGATATGTTTAGTTCACGAGATATTCCACTGTCCCAACCTTTTTGTTACATCCTATATATAAATACCGTATATTCCGGCGTATAAGACGACCTGGTGTATAAGACGACCCCCCTACTTTCCTGTTAAAATATAGAGTTTAAGATATATTCGCCGTATAAGACTACCCCTTTTCCAACGCATACAAAACACCGGTAAAAATTAAAAAAAAAACAGATTTGAATTTAACATGGTCCTTTTTTAAATTTAAATTCTTATGACATGCAGGTATATAGCAGGAAAACTGTCGCTCATAAACATAAGGCATACAACAACAACATTACCATCGTCCATTTTACTGTAAATGTTACCATACTGTACCTTAAATTTTTATTTTATTAAAAATTCCAAATGCAATGAAAATGGTGAAAAAACGCATTTTTGCCATTTTCTTGTGGGCTTGGATATTACGTCTTTCACTGAGCGCCCCAAATGACATGTCTACTTTATTCTTTGGGTCGGTACGATTAAGGGGATACCAAATTTGTATAGGTTTTATAATGTTACATACAAAAATTAAAACCTCCTGTACAAAAATAATTTTTTGGATTTTGCCAAATTCTGGCGCTAATAACTTTTTTATACTTTGGTGTACAGAGCTGTGGGTGGTGTAATTTTTTCCGAAATTTGATAATATTTTCAATGATATCATTTTTAGGACTGTACGACCTTTTGATCACTTTTTATAGATTTTTTTATATTTTTCAAAATGGCAAAAAAATTCAATTTTTTACTTTGGGCGCTATTTTCCGTTACGGGGTTAAACGCATTGAAAAAATGTTATCATATTTTGATAGAACGGGCATTTTTGGAAATTTTAGGATTTTTTATTATAATTTTTTTTTTTTTTACTTTTTTTTTTTTCATTTTTACTATTTTTCAGACTTCCTAGGGTACTTTAACCCTAGGTTGTCTGATCGATCCTATCATATACTGCCATACTACAGAATGGCAGTATATGGGGATTTTCCTCCTCATTCATTGTGCTATCAGCACATTGTAACGAAGGGGTTAAAACGAAATAGCCTCGGGTTTCCGGAAGACCCGAGGCTACCATGGAGACGGATCGCCGCCCCCGATGACGTCACGGGGAGCAGCGATCCCAGGTAAGATGGCGGTGCCGCTATCTTTTTGAGGCTGCCGGCAGCTTTGCCGGCAGCCATCGCTGTCAAAACACACGGCGGGCGGTCGGGATTACCGGCGTATAAGATGACCCCAGAGAAGACAGAAGATTTTTCTGTCTTCAAAAGTCGTCTTATATGCCGGAATATACGGCATATATCATATTTTTCACTCACTTGTGCTAAAATAGTACAAAGGTCAGGAGGATCAAGCACTGCCAAACCCTCCTGACCGCTGTAATAGACTCCCCTTAACACCTTAGTTATTGAACCTTACGATGATTGTTTTGCCTTCTCCCACAGTAGTAAAGAGCTTAATAAATATTATAATTTGTATTTTCCTTGTTGTACCTTTCTTCTTGTACACTTTTGTTTAATTTTATTTTAATTCTCTTCCTACCCTATACAATATGTCACCTGTTCTTTCATAAGACGAGTTTGAAAAAATGCTATTTTCCATCTAATTCCTTCTAGTAATGTAAATGGTCATAACAGTTTAAATTATTTTATTAAATATAAATAGTAATGTTGAAAAAAGTAACACATTTTTAAAATTTCCATTTTTAAAAAAATATAATTGTTTTTTATTCTCCACAGTCAGCATTATTATTGGCACATTCCCTTTCACCTCTTCAGGATGAGACCCCTTTCCCTTTTTGCATTTCTGCCATATTTTCTATTTTTGCATTTACACAGCCATATGAGGGCTTGTTATTTGCGGGATAAATTGTACTTCCTAGTGGTATAATTTTATATAGGTAAGCTGAAAAAAATCCAAATGTAGTGTCAAAAAAATGCACTGTTTTATTTCTGGGTTTGCATAAATGGCAGATAATTTGAATTATTTCTCCATATTTACATTTTTTTACATTTATTTTTTACTATTAATTTTTAGGCCCCCTAGGGTGCCATGTCCAGTAGTGTCTGTTAACAGCAAGTGACTGCTGTATAACATGGCAGATACCTGCCCTGTAACAGTAATGTGTACAAAACCATTAGGAAGTATTTCCATTTTGCTTAACCAATTGAAATCAAGAATAGCAAAATGTGTTTGAATGCTCAAGCCGCACACAGAACACAGTTTTTATGATAAAATATAAATATATATTGTTTAATATAAAAATGTATCCTAATGGTGTTGTAAGTAAATGTTCTGCAAAGTTTGTCCATGAAGTCTCCTACAAATGTAGGATACTGTCCCTGGTGACCAATGTAATTGAAAAACAGAGTTACTTCAATGCACACTGGACACTAATAACATTTCCATTGCATTGCAGAGCCTGGTGTGTCTGGCAATTAGTGTGCTTTCAAGCAAATCATATAAGAAAAGTGATTTTTATGATTTGAGCAGCAGGTTTTCAAAAATAAAGTAACATAGGATGACTATGGACTTCTCTACATCTGGATACCTGGTGAAGCATGGAACAGTATGTGAATTGTACCCACTAATAGACTCCTTTTAGAGTTGTTCGTAAAATGAAATAAGCTAATACTATACAAAATGTGCAGAATAGAAATTTAACATTTTACCTGGTACGGCAGAAAGGTTTGATGATGTAGCAGTAACATTGACTTGACCTTTTCAAGTTGTCCGACAAGGAGAATTGGATTATGTTTTGTAAAACTACTGAAGATAATCTGGGAAATGACAAATTTTAACAGCTCTTATGAAATAAAAAAAATATGGGTACATTTTAATTCCATCTAAGATCATGAAAATGCATGAGAATCAAGCACAAATTCTATTAGGAGGTCACATAGTTCTTTCATATACAATAGATATATCTTGCTCCTAAAGTTAATGGAACATTTTTGGAAATCTGTTATCATTTGCACCAAAACCCTGCCTCAAATACCCTGTCTTATAGTTATCAAGAGTTAAAGACAGTTTTAGATAGCTTAACAACTTATTCAACAAAATGGGGCAGATTTATCAAGTGTCTGAATGTCAGAATATTTATTGTTGCCCATGGCAACCAATCACAGCTCCCCTTTAAAATATTCATGAGCACTGGTAAAATGAAAGCTGAGATGTGATTGGTTGCCATGGGAAACTGGAAATATTCTGACTTTCAGACACTTGATAAATCTGCCCCAATGTGTGAGACATACGAAAATGGGTGTGGTCTTCACTGCTAAAGGGCATTGCCAAAGTCACTCGAGAAATGCAACATATTGGGGCAGATTTACTTACCTGGTCCATTCGCGATCCAGCAGCGCGTTCTCTGCACTGGATTCGGGTCCGGCCGGGATTTAATAAGGTAGTTCCTCCGCCGTCCACCAGGTGGCGCTGACGCACTGAAAAGCATCTGAACGCACTGGAGTTCACCGGCTCGGGCTGAGTGAAGGTAAGCGCGTCCCGAGCGACACATTTTCCGTTCTTAAATGCGACGGTCTTCCAAATACGTCGGGTTTTCGTTCGGCCACGCCCCCCCGATTTCCGTCGCTCGCATGCCAGCACCGATGCGCCACAATCCGATCGCGTGCGCCAAAATCCCGGGGCAATTCAGGTACAGTCGGCGCAAATCGGAAATATTCGGGTAACACGTCGGAAAAACGCGAATCGGGCCCTTAGTAAATGACCCCCATTCTGTCAATGAATGGAAGATGCAAAATTATCACTGCCAGATTTCTCATTCGACATCAAAAATCTGCCAAAGTTAAAGAATGTCTGTTAGACATTTTTATTAACCCCTACGGGCCTCTAGGCCTTAAGGATGAGGTCCCATTTTTCAAATCTGCCCCGTGTCAATATAAGTGGTTATAGCTTTGGAACGCTATGAGATATCCAGGGGATTTTGAAATGGTTTTCTCGTGACACATTGTACTTCAAATTAGTTAAAAATTTTGGATGATATCTTTTGTATTTAGTTATGAAAACTAAATTTGGAAAAAATTTTGAAAAATTCTTTATTTTCAAAGTTCTAAAGTTATTTTACTAGAATATTATGAGGCTCAGAATTTGGGTGCCATTTTTGAATTTTTTGGGAAAATAACCAAAACTAATATTTAGATGGACCTGCTGAACTTTTAATTGACTGTGAGAGGCCTAAATAATAGCTAGAATTGATATTGACCCCATTATGGAAACTACACCCCTCAACGTATGAAATACCACTTTTAAGAAGTTTTATAGGTGTTTTATAGGGGTTAAAACAAAATGGAGGTGTGGTCTACAAATTGTAATATTTTTTGACAATACATTCATTTTGGGTGGAAAATTAAACATTTGTAATAGATTAAATGAAAAAGGCTCCCCAAAGTTTCATACCCAATCTCTCCCGAGTACACCGATACCCTATATGTGGTGGTAACCTGCTGTATGGGCGCACGGACGGGCATAGAAGGGAAGGAGGGGCCATCCAGATCAGATTTTCTATGTCACATTGTACAGGCTATAATTTTTTTCTTTTTTTTTATTGTGGACCTATAGGGGTTTACTTTTATGGTACATAATTTTGGGGCATCTATATCTAATTGTTGAGATTTTATTATCTCTTTGTTGGTGGACGAAATGAAAATCATCAATTTTCAGGAACATTTTTTTGTTTTGTTTTTTGGCCGCTTACCATACCGTAAAAATAGTATATTATTTTTATTCTATGGGTCACAACGATTACGAAAATACCTAATTTATATCGTTTTTTAAATTTTTTCCCCCTTTTTACTGAATAGAAAGTAATTTGGCGAAAATGTTAATTTTAGCATCACCGACTTTTTTTTATTTTTCGGATTACAAATCTGGTTACAGGCTTATTTTTTGCAAGAAGGATTGTTCTTTTTAGTGGTCTTATTTTAGAGTGCTTAACATTTTATTAAATCATTTTTTAGAGCATTTTTTAAAGGGTATTAATTAAAAATTTTCTTTTTTTTCGGAGCGTTTTTGAGGTTGTTTTTTACGGGGTTCATTTTGCGGGTCCAATAATGATTCTGGTTTATTATGCAGATTGTCACGGACGGAGCAATACCAAATATTTGGGGGTTTTGTGTATTTTATTCAATGGAGAAAATTTTGTTCATTTTAGCAACACCATATTTTCATATGCAGAACTTTTTTATTTTTTTCGGCTGACAAATCGGGTTAGGGGCTTATTTTTTGCGAGAAGAGTTGGTTTTTTAGTGGTCTCATTTTAGAGTGTGTAACTTTTTTAAATCACTTTTTTCAAGCATTTTTTTAAAGGTATTAATTAAAAATGATCTTTTTTTCTGGACGTTTTTTACGTTTTTTTCCCTGGCGTTTACCATGCAGGTCCAGTAATGATCCTTTTCTATTATTGTCCCGCCGAAGACGCCGCCACCTCATCACGTGACGTGGGGTGCAACTGTACGGGTTAATTTAGCCTACTCAAACTTGCGCTCACCTTTCACTCAGGACACAAATTGAGCAAACATCACAGCTCATACAGCTCCAGCACCCCCAGATCCGCTGCCACCACTTATTGCATTTATACCGGGACCAATAAGCATCCCACTCTACATCAACTCTTCCTTCTCAAGCAGTCACCTTGTCACACCACCAGACATGCACACTCAGCACTCTAGCAGTCACACAGCTAATCACACTCTACAAGGCTATGAGTTCGTAGAGCATACAGGGACCAAAATGAAAGTGAAAAGCTTTAATTACAAAAAGTTGATCAGTGCATTTAAAAAAAAAGATGTTAAAAACAAAAGAATTACAGAATAAAATGACACAAAACACGGCAAAAGAATTATAAAATAAAAAGGGAGAAAAATAACAGAAACTTAAAACTTAAAGTACAGGCAGTCCCTGGGTTACATACAAGATAGGGTCTATAGGTTTGTTCTTAAGTTGAGTTTGTATGTAAGTCGGAATTGTATATATTATCATTGTAATCCCAGCCAGAACTTTTTTGGTCTCTGCGACAATTGGATTTTAAAAATGTTGGGCTGTCATAAGAATCAATATTAACAATAAAGCTTCATTACAGATATATTTGATAACTGTTATAGCTGTTTATTGTAGCCTAGGACTAAAGTACAATAAATTACCAATATCCAGAGGGCCGTTTGTAACTAGGGGTCGTATGTAAGTCGAGTGTTCTTAAGTAGGGGACCGCCTGTAAATCCTGATTCCCTGGAGGTGGGAGAAATAAGGAACACACTCAGGTTGTCAGGCAGCCCCCAAAATGTGAACACCAATTCTTGGATTTCATATGGTTTTATATCTTCTCAGTTTGGTTCAGGTTTCTGAAAATCCCATTCATTAATTAGTCCAGAGGGTCATTCAGGATTGGGCAAAGTTTTAATGAGGGGAGAGAGTCCAGAAATATTTAAACAGTCTTTTGTTTCAAAATCCTGATGCAGAAGAGGGGGGGGGGAGTTGAACAAATGTCCTTTGGGGTCTGAACAGACCAGTCTTCTGTTCAGAGGTTATCAGGCTGTAAAAGCTCCAGGATGTCATAAAAGCTGCCTGGACACTTCAGTAGATGCCAATTGTCATATATTTAAACAAAGTTTGTAATTACCCTATAGTTAAACCAATCTTATACATTCACGATTAATATCTCCTTGACAATTATACAGATTGTTACGGACGCGGCAAGACCAAATATGTGGTGGTTTTTTGTGTGTTTGTGTTTTTGTTAATAGTTTTTTAAGTGTTCATATGGGAAAGTGACATTTTAGGGGCTTATATTTTAATGTATTTATTTTTTATTTATTCTAATGGGTTAACTTTAGTGTTTTTTTCCTTTTTTTTACTTGCTAGTTCAAGTCCAATACACTGCTCTACAATACTTTTTCATTGTAGAGCAGTGTATACTGTCTGAGCATGCAGAACATGCGCAGACATTTTACATTCAGACCCAGAAGGGATCTGACTGCTGAGGATATCGGGCAGCCCCGGAGCACTAGGCAGACTTCGGGGCTGTCCAGAAGAGGATCGGATCCCCCGGTAAGTGGCACGGGGGATCCGATCCATAGCAGGAACACCCTTACTCGCCGCGGTCATGCTTGACCGTGGCGTGTAAGGGGTTAACACGCGTGATTGGAGCTGGTTCCGATCTCGGGTGTTAGTGTGCTGTGTCAGCTGTGATTGACAGATGACAGCCGCTGCTTCTGGTACCGGCTCCGTTCGTGAGCCGGTGTCAGAAGCAGGACATTATAGTGCGTCCTGGTGCGCTAAGTATCTAGCCATCGGGACGTACTATAACATCCAGGTGCGCCAAAAGACAATGGCAACAATCCACGGTTTTACACAGTGTGATATCACTAATCTTTGTTCTGGTGGCAATGGAGTTATATGGCTCAGGCTTTTTGGGGTGCCATACCACTTGCAAAAACCTCCACTGGGAGTAATCACATTTTGGAAACTGCATCCCTTCAGTTGGAAAGCACCTGTAGGTAGTAAATGCTTACTATATCCCCTGGTATATTCCTGATGACTTTTCAAAATGGGGTAATTTGTTGGGAGTTTACTTTTTTAAAATTTTATTTCAGAACCTCTACAGTCAATGCTGTGAAGGTCAACAAAGTAGGGATACAATGCCCATTGTTCTTATTCAATCCTGACCCTACCATATTTCTTGTCAAAGGATTAAAGGGAACCTATCATCAGACTTTCACAAATAAGCCTGATAAGAAGTTCCTATAGCACTATACTAACTTGTGCCCACACTGTTTTTAGCAAAGAATGCATAGTTTCTATCCCAAGAAAATGAAGTTTGTAAACCTATCTGACAGCCTACCTGAAGGAGCAGGGTGATGTCCCAAGGTATATATAATACAGGTTCAATGGACGCACTTTCAGCATAAGATATGCCCCATATCAGAATGCTGACACTGTCAGGTGGTGGAGCAAGAGCAGCAAGCAGACAGCGTCATCACTAATATAGGTACAATAATTGATGTATAAAATAATTGAATCTGAAATTCCCTTTGAAATTTTGAAATAAAAAGTTGATTTGTCCTTATGTCCTTATAAAATAAACTTAAAATATTATGCCAAAATAAAGCAGACAAGTGGTTAATGTTAGCTCGTAACTGATTTGAGAGGGTAGGTTAACTGTCTGATCATAACATTTAAAAATCTGAAAATGGTTAGCCTTCAGATTTTTTTATCCAGCCCAAATGTTGGATTTTAAAAGCTATTTACTTTAAAGACGTTTTAATGCCACAAAGTGTTTGATGTGAACAGCACTGTCTAATATGTTGCTGTGAGATAAGGAACAGAAAAAAATAATATAGTCAAAAACTCTCCTCAACATATCATATCCTTTGCAATTTAAGCTACTTTTCCTCACATCAAGCTCATTCTATGAATAAAGTACAGCAGACATGGACCCATCTCATAGTAATAATCATGAAAAATCTCTAATTAATTCATATAAAAAAATAAATAAATATAAGCAAGCAATTGTCAGAGTACATACCATAGGGGAAGTAAAATGGTCAAATTCAACATCTGCCGAGCCCCAGTTGGCCACAACTGCTGCCTTCAGAGCAATCATAGCAATTAAAGGGGTTGGCCAGGATATTAAGTGTAGGAGGGCAGGATATTATGTAATTTACCAGTATACATATATTAATAGTTCTGCTCCGCTTTCTTGACATGTAAAGTGAAGCCTCCTGTCTTTTACCTCATTAGCAAGACATTCCTGACCATAAAATGGCCGCAGATTGAGGGTCATGTGATCTCTAACTGGTGATTGTTTATGAACAGTTACAGATCACATGATCCTCCCTCTGGGGCCATTTTATGGTCAGGAATGTCTGGCTTATAAAGGTAAAAGACAAGAGGCTTCATTTCACATATCAAGAAAGCGAAGCAAAACTTTTAATAGGTAAATTACCTAATATCCTGCCCCCCCACCAGACACACATACTACAAAAACATGAGGTGAAGTGGCCAACCCCTGTAAAGAGAAATAGAGAAAGTTTCCTCTGTCAATCACAATACAGGTAGTCCCCGGGTTACATACAAGATAGGTTCTGTAGGTTTGTTCTTAAGTTGAGTTTGTATGTAAGTCGGAACCGTATACTTTATTATTGTAACCCCAGTCAAGATTGTCATATGAATCAGGATAAACAATACATCTTAATTACAGGCACCATTGATAACTGTTACAGCTGTTTATTGTAGCCTAGGGCTAAAGTACAGTAAATTACCAAAATCCAGAGGTCCGTTTGTAACTAGGGGTTGTATGTAAGTCAGGTGTTCTTAAGTAGGGGACCGCCTGTATACATGTAAATTACACAGTAATGATATGAAACCTTTTAGTTTCTTATTGGGTCTCTGTCTAAGATCTTTTCTTTGCATTTGCATTTCTGGGGCTTTATTATCATGGATGGAGGAATTGTAAAAAACACCAAATTAGTGAGGCGCAGCAGCATTTAAATAAGGTATTTCATATGGTATGTTGTACTTGTACAAATCTGGGTCAAGGAGGCACATGGAGGCTGCACTTTAGGGGCTACAAGGGCATGCAGTAGCCTCGGACTTCTCCATGCTAAGGTTAATTTAAATGTAGATGAACACAGTGTAGTGCTTAGGATACAGGCACCAATTTACCATCAGAAATACCTCAGTTAGCGGATTCCTGGTGGCAGGGTTCCTTTAATAAAAGTTAAACAATACATTTTATGTACCCCAAAATGAAAATAAAAAGGTATAGCTCTTATCATATGTAAAGCAAAATTGAAAAAAAAAACAGCTGGATCCTAAAGTCTGATATACAACAGCCATTAAGGTGTTAATAGTCATTTGTGTTATCTTAATATATAATATCCTGCTCAAGTACTTAAATGTGGCTTGTTTATAATTAATATGCAGTGTCCCTTTGCTACGTTCTTTTGACAAAGCCATGATGCTTTTGTGCGCTTTTAATTGAGGAAAGTCCCAGCAGAAATTAAAAATGAAGAGAGACAACCAGCTGTCTGCTAGTGTAAGCCAGGTAGATAAGCCTCAACACTATACTGCATGTTTCCAAAATGGCCTTTAGGGCTTGCAGACTTATAAACTCTTGAAGACCTGTTATAATTATTCACTTTTTGCCAGTAGAAAGTTGGTCATTTGTTATATGTTTTTTTATTTGACTCAAACATCTCTAAATTCTACCCTTTGTGACCTGATAGAGAGCTTGGGGCATATATATCAGGGCCTCTACCTTATTGCTTATCGCGTGAAGGGGCGTGAGGGGGAGGGGCGCGTACGGACGGCTGTGAAAAGTTGGCAGCTGCTTTTTTTTTTCTACGCCTGGCCCTGCACTAAACACTGCGCAGCCGCCTTCCCCGATACGTCAAGAATATCAATGCTGCTGCGAAAATGCAGCGGCGGAGCAATCATGCACCGGCGATAAATATGCTCCCATGTATTAAGGCATATGATGCTCAGAGCTGGTTAAGAAGAAACCTTATGACACCTTCTGAAATTTGTATTGCAGAGCAGCCTCCAAAAGGCAGAGCTGCTAGGCCATGGCAAACCCATTTCTGCTTCTACAGTAATCTATAGCTTAGGCATCTATAGGTGGAGGTGACACGGAGTAAGGTCTCCTGCACATGACAACTGCAGTTTGATGGGACGCAGGACTGGTCCTGGGGACTTCTGTTTGCATCCTTCATGTGTCATCGGCAGGTGAGCTCCGGTTAACTGATGACAATTGAAAATGACTACCCGCAAACTTGGCCAGGATTAGGACATGCTCTATATTTTTGCAGATTAGGCAGTCAGCTCATGTAAGGGACAGTGCAATGCCCAGCCTTGTGCACGAGCCAATAGAAGTGAAAGGGGAAATCTTATAGTTGGTGAAACAAGGGGTAGCACATGTCCCAAATTGACCCCCTTATTTGAGTACCATGGAGGCCAGCGCAGCAGCGCCACAAAAGGGTCGTGTGTGACACAATCACAGTGCAGACATTTATTAAATACCCATGCAAGTAGTTTTGGCCATGAAGAACGTGCACAGTCCGCCAGAAGTGCAGCGTGCGACCCTAAGTAAATGTTTCCCACAAAGTGCAGCTTGCACTGTTTTTAGTAAATGTGGGCAACTGTGTTTTTTCCCGTTCTGGATCGATTGTTCTAATCCTTTTTCATGGGCTTGTTTTGATAAAAAGAGAAACTTAAATAAATATGCTAATGAGTTGCACCAGGCTTTGACTTTTCTCAATTATGCATGCCCCATGTCGCTCTTCCTGCCCACCTACTTCCTCCTCCGACACTGCCTGTCACCCGGATGGGCGTATATAATTGTGAGATGCCGGAGCCCTGAGGGCTCATTGACATGTGCACACAGTGACTTGTAAGTGATATTGCTTTATATTAATGGTTTCAGATTGTGGATTTCCTGTCCCCTCAACAGCACATTCAAGGTAAACAGGAGTTTGGATGAAGTCGCAGCACCACTTCATGCTAGCTGAAATAACTAGTAATAACCTTTACCAGACAAGGTGGTAATTGCAATTTGCTTCTCACTAGTCATGAGACCAATAGATGATAAATATAAATATACATTGATGACAAAATAACCAATACTCCTTTAAGTAATTTTACATTCTGATGTTGTACTCATTCCTATTTTTCTCCTCTGTCCATTGTTGCAGCAGATGTAATAGTGTATAGTCTTCATTTATGATCAATCTTACTAGAATAAATTGTTTGATCCCTTCTTATACTTCTACAGTGTAAGATGAGATGATAAACAATAAAAAACACATTACTATCCCACCGCCATCATGTTATTGACTTTCCAGACAAATTCTAGGTTTAGATCTTTTAAAAGTGAAACCTAACTTGGTTTATTAAACGGTTATTGCTTTCCTAAAAAGAATGTAGCAGCCTATAGCTGTAATATTTACCATCATCATTGCATAACCGCATAATCACATGACACATACACATGTTTAATACTATTTTATCTAACATTAAATGTGAAATATCTTCTCTGATATTCTCTAATGTTCTCTGATTCCAGTAATTTGTAGTAGCCATTGAATATCAGTCCTTTATTGAAGACTTTATGTGAGATAATAAAGATGATATGGAGTATTATAGATGTGCTAAACCCCAAGGGATTAACCAGAAAGGGATCAGCTTTTGGGGCAGTATTCAGCACAGCCTCTATATGTGCTGCAAATCAATTAGCATTGGAGTTGGCCAATCACCATCCTTACCTTATTTTTCCAAAAAAAACATTTCCAAAGAGTTATGAAAAGCTTAAGTCAATATTCATAACACAAAAACATGGTTGGTTAATTTAATAAAACACCATCATGCCTGTCAATAGGTGAAATTGCAGTTTAGCCACATTTATTTTTACTTGGCATGAGCTCCAAGCAGATGTCATTATTATCTGTCTGGCAACTTGGTGCCTTATTCAAGCCATACAAGACGGCAGATAAAATGCACAAACCTTGCATAGCATTGATAACATTGGTTGTAGTTTTAGAATTGAATGGTTTCCATTATAAAGGGGAAGCCTAAGGGAGGAAAACAGGATAGCCTATGAGGGGGGAGGTGGGGGTCTATGACCAGTAACTGTCAAAAAAGCTGCAACATTGTTGAAGGAGTTACAGTTTCTGCAAATTGTCATAGTATTTCAAGCACAGGTATAGGTGAATATTATACCCCAGTTTTTTTTATTACAACCCGCCCACATGCACAGTGCTTTTTAAAAGAACCCTACCAAGTGGAATCTACTACTAGAAGTAGATCTGATGGTAGATTCCTCCTTCCTGCCTCTGCCCCAATACATAATTTAATAATCCCTTAACCTGACCTAACTTTAACAAACTTTATTTTGGTAATATGTAAATTAACTGCAGAGGCTATTGGGGTGTGTACTAGTCTTAGCTCACAGTGCGCGACCAGGCTAGTACATGCCCCAGTAGCCTCTGCAGGTAAGTTACATATTACCAAAATAAAGGTTTTTTTAACAAGTTAGGTCAGGTTATGGGATTATTAAATTACAGATTTGGGCAGAGGCAGGCAGAAGGAATCTAACATCAGACCTACTTTTTCTAGTAGAGTCCTCATGGTAGGTTTCCTTTAAATCAATGGCTTTATGTATTATATAACTTCAGATTAACAACAAAAATAGGCAAAAGATTAAAGTAGAAAAGTTGCATATGAAAAATGAAGTCTCCCCATGACACACCAGCCTGTAGACTTGATTCTACAGTATAGGGCCCCTTTCAGATAACCGTAAATGGTGGGCGTTTGCTAGCTTCCATTTGTAGAGCTAGCACATGGCTGCTATAGACTGTCATCGTAGAAGTGCATTGTGCTCGTCCCAGTATGGGGAGCATGCACGTGTGTCACTGCCATGCCATTTCCCAAAAAAAGATACAGGGTGCTCTATCTTTTGCCATATATATGACCTGGCAGCACGCCACCCCTCAACCCAAATGTATGCCATACCCGGGTCCCGGCTAAGAGTAGTATCCATTCATGTGAAAGAAGGCTAAGGCATTCACACAACAATATGAACCGCATGCTACCCGTATCGTAGCATTTTTTTACGGGTTACATATGGCCACATTCATTTCAATGGACAATGGGGCAGATTTACTTACCCGGTCCATTCGCGATCCAGCGGCGCGTTCTCTGCGCTTGATTCGGGTCCGGCCGGGATTTATTAAGGTAGTTCCTCCGCCGTCCACCAGGTGGCGCTGCTGCGCTGAAAAGCATCGGAACGCACTGGAGTTCACCGAGCCGGGCTGAGTGAAGGTAAGTGCAAGGTCCGCAAGGTCCCGGCGGTTTTTCCGAATCCGTCGGGTTTTCGTTCGGCCACGCCCCCCGATATCCGTCCCGTGCATGTTAGCGCCGATGCGCCACAATCCGATCGCGTGCGCCAAAATCCTGGGGCAATTCAGGGGAAATATTCGGGTAACACGTCAGGAAAACGCGAATCGGGCCCTTAGTAAATGACCCCCAATATGTCCAACCCTTTGCCGTTGTTAACACAGTACCATACCTTACAATATACTAGCCATATAAAAATATAGAAAATGTCCTATTTTCTCCTGAGTTTCAGTCCCTTATGCCCTAAAAGTCTATAGGGTCGTAAAAAATATGGATTACATACGTGCTGTATACGTATGGAAAACTTCACATATATACACGCTCTTACTTTTGAATAAATAGCATTGTGTAGTTGGCCTCAATAACTACAAGGTGCCCGGGTCCTGTGGCTGCAAAATAAGCCCAAATTATGTCGCTCCACCATTCTATATGACCGTTCATTGAAGTACTGATATGCTGTGCTTTTTTGCTAGGCTTCCCCACTGTAGGCTCTTCTGTAATTTTCCAAGGACTCCTTGCAGTTTTCATTGGCCACTGGCTCTGCCCTGTACCTCCAGTGCTTCACTGACAGCTGCTCTATTTGTGTGAACGTCCACATTACTCCTCTTTTTTCTTCTCCACAAGCCAAACGAATCTTTTCAGTCTGTTAAGCAGTTTCTATGAGCACTGCATGGTCTGACTTTGGGGTAAATTTACTGGAATATCCTCTCCTAGTTTATGTTAAAGACACACTGGAATTTTAGATATACATCATCCCTCATTAGTTACATCTATTTTAGCTACAATAAATAAGTTGGTCTAAGACAACATTCACACTGAACTATGGGTAACCGGGTGGACCCCTTCTCTCTCCATAGTGATCCACTGCACAAAGTCCGTAAAAAGGGGAAAGATAGGACACGTCCTATGTTCTCCCCATGTACGGAGCGGTACGGTGCCATACGTGTGCGGCACCATATCGGTCCGTGCGGCCATTTCCATCTATGGGGCCGTACATACATCCCCCATATGGTCGTGTGAATGTAGCCTTAGTATGTAAAGTTTGAGTTGAGCGGCTCGATTAACGGCATGGTTCGGAGCTGAGATGGCTCCATGGTCAGATTACATCAACACAAATACAGTTTCTGAACCATCTGCTCTAACTGTTTAATATGCATGAGTCTGCTCACATGTGGACATACAGCTTGACAATCCCTCTCTTACCTTTTTTACATCTTTGGTTATTCAGTATTTGATTATCCAGTAGATGGAAACATCCCCATGTAAAATATTTTCATGTCTGTAACCATCAGCCTAAAAAAAGGAAACACAGATTTTTTAAAAACAACTCCCATAAGGAGATCTACATGACTAATGCTTTCTCAACGTGAGTAGAATTAAAGATGAGCGAACCATTTGAGATTCGATCCACTGAATTTTTTTGTAAGATTGGATTCCGGTTCAAATCTATTCAAATCGATTTTGTTTTGATTTTTCTGAAAATAGGTATATAACCACCTCAAGTCCTCTAAACCATGTTATTTTTAATTTTAAAAAACTACTATATTTTGTGGGTTTAAATATTCTGACATTTTTTTTTTAATTTTCAGGGTTTTTTTTAATAAAACTTTAATAATAACAGAAGCCTAATGGACAAAGTGCAAATGAACAGAAACCATCAAAAGTCTAAGAAAATCAATGTACATTATAATGGATCCTTCAGACCTCCATAATATATACAGGATGAACCACTTTGCACAGCAGGATGCACTATTACCTCCTGGTGCTGCAGGGAGGGGGGTATGGAGAGAGCTCACAGTTAACCAATTAAGTGCTGTTGTCAAACAGGGTAGCTAATAGAGATCATCAGTAAAATTGATATATACTATATATTGCAGGGGTGATTAGAATGAATGAACAAGAATGAATTTTAAAAAGGTCATACATCGTTTCATGTGCGTCACATAAAATTGGTTTGTACTACGTGATGGCGTGTGTCATGGGTGCCCCCGCGATACATGTCACGGATCGTGGGCACATCCTGCCCCTCTCCGACTAGGCCCTCTCCTTAGGGCGCGTGCCGGCTTTTCAGGATGTAAAGGGTCAGCGTCCTGGTGATTAGCGCTGGTCAATCCGGCTGTGCTATATAATCTGGCGGCTCCCATCATTCCCGGCCGGATCTTCAGCCATATCCTGTGAAGTGAAAGCCCTCTTGTGTCTCCAGTGTCCCCGTTATCCTGTTCCTGCCTTCCCGTGTCTCCCGTGTTCCCATCATCCATTCCTGTTCCGTGTGCCAGCGCCTGTGTTCCTGCCGTGAGTTCCAGTGTTCCTTCCAGTGCTGTCTCCCGCTGACACCCTGGGCTCGGACTGTCTCCTGCATTGCTACCTTGGCTGCCACTCTGGGCTGGTCGCACCTGTCCCACGTGTCGGCTAGTACCACCTCCCGTGGTGGTCCAAAGGGTCCACAGACCCAGACCCTGACAGTGTGTTATGTAATCCTGCCCTATATCAGGGGTTATCTCCGTACAATGTTAATGCTTTATTCATATTAAATGAAATTATATGAATTTTTCACCCCCCTATTGCTGTAGTATAGTTGTAACATTAAGCAAAGCCATTGATTGCAATTTATTACAGCTGTCAATGAATACAAACGCTTGCATTTATACGGTAGCACGGCAATAAGCAGTACATCTTTATTTAATGCTTCTATTTCCAGATTCCTTCATTGACTGACAATTTACCACTCTCCCAGTAACACAGGCAGAAATCATCTGTGATTACTTGATAGCAAAATACAGACTTTTTTTTCCATCAGGGACATAATCTATGAAGAAGGGACATGCTGAAACTTTCTGAATTTGCTTGATTATTTTTCTAGCAATTTATACTTTATACTTCTGCCATGACTGAGAGAGTAAGAATAGTTGTATGCTGTATGTAAATCATCAACCGTATTGTGATACTTAATATGATCACATTAGCTGCTTTTTATTGTTAAAATATGGTGTCATATCTAAAAATTACATTAATTTGAATGTACTTTGGTGTTCTTACACATTACTCCTCCTTAAAGGAAACCTACCACTTCTGAAGGTAGGTATGAGATGCAAACACCGGGCACCAGCTCAGGGTGAGCTGGTGCCGGTGCTTAGTCTCGTTAGTGTTAAAACCGCGGTATCGGTAACACTTTTTACACTATATAGTAGAAACTGCTTCGGCGCTGCGCGCGACCGTGCGCGCGCAACGCCTGCGGCATTTCCAATGTAGGCGCGCGCACGATCGTGCGCACGCAGCGCCGAAGCAGTTTCTGCTATAAAGTTTAAAAAGTGTTAAAACCGCGATACCGCGGTTTTAACACTAACGAGACTAAGCACCGGCACCAGCTCACCCTGAGCTGGTGCCCGGTGTTTGCATCTCATACCTACCTTCAGAAGTGGTAGGTTTCCTTTAAAGGGATATTCCGGGAATAAGCATAATTCAAATGGGTCATTCAAATATAAGCTAATATATAATTAGTAGTTATTTAAAATATTGCTCGCCTAAGCAGAATAATGTTGTGTACATACACTATGATGGAGAATTAAAATGCTACCGGCCCTTTAATCAGTCAGTTAATTTTCTTACGAACGGAGCAGATACAGGACAGAAGATGGCTGCTGGTCACATGTCCACATCACGTGTCCTGCACCTGCCTGGGCAGGTCATGTGATCATCACTATGTTTGGCTGTAGTCCATTGGTGGCAGTACATCCAGTATAGCCAGGGAGCACAGCATAAGAAGAAGAAGGGGTTACTGAGAACTGCAGGATCATGGGACTTGTAGTTTTAAATGGCACCTATAAAATTTTGTGAAGCATATAAATAAACTATTTAAGCTCCATTTTGTGATTAATGACATTAAGTTTTGTTAGATTCGTTTATTTATAGCATTACGGGTTTTTGTATTAGACGTTTATATTCTCGGAGAAGTTATCTCATAGTATTATGATGAAAGTTGCAGATAAAGATTCAATCCCTGCCTTTTTATTTAACTGTCCGTTTCTGTGGTTCTGTAGCTCCCCAAATCAGAGTAACCAGAATGGCAAACAAACCATAAATGGCAAATCCAAACCAATTTACACAAAGAATATGAAAGAATGAATATGTTACTCTAAAGTAATAGCCTATACTCAATAGGCAAAATATGGCCAGACTGGTTATTTAACCCCTTGATGCTCCGCGCCGTAGCTGTACAGCGCAGAGGTGTGGGGGGTTGTATGAAAAGGGCTCACAGGCTTAGCCCTCTTCATACACAGGGGGTGTTTGTTGCATACTGCAGCAAACCCCCACCGCTAATAACCGCAGTCAGTGCTTTACCGATTGTGGATATTAACTCTCCCTGATGCCGTTGGCAAAGCTTCTGGTGGCATCTAAAAGACAGCGGTGCGTGGGTGCCACCATTTTGGATGGTCATCAAGGGGGGGGGGGATTTGTTGCGATCATAATCGGGGGGGGGGGGGGAGTTGATCTTCAAGGCTGCATGGTTTCAGCAGATTCGTTACAATCAGCCAGTGGTACAGTACAGTAGTTTTGCAGTATATGTTAGGAATGATCAGACCATCTAGGGGTATCCTAGAGGGTCTAAAAAATATTTTTAAAAAAGCTTCAAAAATAATTAAAAAAAGTTAAAAAACATAAAAGTTCAAATCACCCCCCCTTTCCCAAGAACTGATATAAAACATAATAAGCAGTAAAAATCACAAACCCAATAGGTATCGCCATGTCCCAAAATGTCTGATCTATCAAAATATAAAAACGGTTGTTGCCAGGGGTGACCCCTATAACAGAAAATAGCGTCCAAATGTCCGAAACACGACTTTTACACCATTTTACATCACATAAAAAATGAAAATAAAAAGTGATCAAAATGTCGCACTGACCTCAAAATGGTAGCAATGAAAACGTTGTCTCGTTTCTCAAAAAATGAAATTTAACAAAGCTCTGTGCACCAAAGTATGAAAAAGTTATTAGCTGAAGAAGATGGCAATTTTTTTTTCTTTTTGGTACACAATACACAACTTTTGAAAATGTGTTAAAACGCAATAAAACCTATATAAATTTGGTATCACCGTGATCGTACCAAACCAAAGAATAAAGCTGATGTGTTATTTGGAGCGCACAGTGAAAGTCGTAAAAACTGAGCCCACAAGAACATGATGCGTTTTTTTTTTCAATTTTTCCACATTTTGAATAATAAACAATGCAACAGAGAAGTAAAATTTGTAACGTACAAAATAATCCCTCCCACAGCTCTGTACATGGAAAAATGAAAAAGTTTTGGATTTTTGAAGGTGGAGACCGAGAAATGAGCGAAAAAACCCTGCGTCCTTAAGGGGTTAAACTTAGATAAAGTTAAAGGGAACCTGTCTGTAGCTTTTATTGTATTAAACTAGCAGCAACTTCAGAAATGTCATTTCTAGAATTTCCTCTTTTAGGTGAAATCTCGCCCATGTGTCTACAACAAATCTTCTCCTCAGTCTTGTGAAAATGAGCAGAAAACTGCCATTTTTTGCCAAAGAAGACTGGAGCTAAAACGCTGGTTTAGGAGCCACTTTTTAGATGCCTATATTTCCATACATTTCCCATTAAGACTCAGGAATAATTCTTGGAGTCCTCAGGCCTAAATCCTTAGGCCAGTGATGGCGAACCTTTTAGAGACCGAGTGCCAAAACTAAAACAAAGACCCGCTTATTTATCGCAAAGTGCCAACACAGAAATGTAATTTGTGATTTATACTCCCTTCTCTGTCACAGTTTTGATTGGTAGCAGCCCCTGAGGATACCAATAAAGCAGAAAATAGTCCCAGGTAGAGCTGTCACTTTAAAATAGCTCTGTGCACAGCAAGTCCTGGGCTGTCTGGGACTGCAGGAAGATACCTGGAGTCATCTCTGGTGATGGCCTGAGTGCCCACAGAAAGGGCTCTCAGTGCCACCTCTGGCACCAGTGCCATAGGTTAGCCATCACTGCCTTAGGCTATTTGAAAGAACTTTGACATTGTAAAGTCATTTTATGTGCTACAACTTTAGCTTTCACTCTTTCAACTCTTACAAGCATGAGACATGGAGAAGTAGTGTGAAGCTGCTGCGCATAGAAATATTCTGGAGATTATGTAACATGTACAGTATGTGTAATGTATGTGTTATTAAATAGATAGGTGATCAAATTTGCAGCTGTGAAACTTACAGGTTTTTATGTTCAGTTTTTCTATAAGTGGCCTTAATATTCTTGGGTGCATTGAGTGGGACAAAACATGCTTTGTGGCCACAGCAGTATAGCAAAAGATTATGTTGCTCCCAGACATAGTTGCATGGGGCGTAGTATTCTCTTTCGACCCCTCAGCACTCCATGCTATTCCTCACAGTCTTTTCTTCCCATACAAGGACAGTAATTTTACTTAGTGCTTGTTGGTTGCTGTGCTCATGCAGCACGGAGACTACTTTGCCATCTGTATTTTCTGATCAACCACAAAGATTGTCCATCTGAGCATTGATATTCTTCCACTCCCTTAAAGATAACGCCAATGAGCTTCTTCAGTCTGCGATTCACTGTCATAGGGATAAGATACAAGTCCCTGCTTCCCAGCTGAACAATAGCGCCAAACTGTAATCAGGGTTACAGTTCAGCAGATATGCTTTTCTTGTGTGTAACAACATTACAAGATTTAGTTACTAGATTTATAATTCCTAGAATTAATAGAACATAATATTTGACCCAGAAATTTATTCCGGAATTTGTCATTTTTATTTTTGCTGTCCCCCGGATCATCATTTCAAGATAAAAGGCTGAATGAGACTGATGGGTGTCTTTTACTAGACTTAGGCTCCATTGACATGACCGCCGGGGCAACACAAATTTGCAGCCAGATATACGTCCCCCATAGATGGTTATGGCACTGTTCCGAGAAGTGTCTGCAAAAAAGATCTTTGGCCTTAAGAACGGCTGTGCAGCTTTAGCAACAGCCGGGTGGGCATACGTTGATGTGAATGCACCCTTACAAAGTATATATATACCAAGTGTGTGTAAAATAAAATGTTTTCACCCTATGTAATACTTCTGTTGTGCTTATGGACAATGGTGGGTAGTCCATTAGTAACCACTACAACAGCTTCATAAATGTTCTCTGAAGATACACAGGTCTTAGGGTAAAGGAGACTGAAATTGAAAACATGGAAACTTTTAATGCCCTTTGAGTTTGCAGAACAAAGAAATAGAACTGTAGATCCTACAACAAAAACCACAATTCCCAAAATTCTACAACTTGACTTAGGCCGCATTCACACGACCATATGGGGGGCGTATGTACATCGGCAAGCTTGCGGCCGTACTTTCGTCCCCCATAGAAGGCAATGGGCACACGGAGTGATACGGTGCTGCACATGTGTGGCATTGTATCACTCCGTACATGGAGAAAAGATAAGACATGTCCTATCTTTCCCCATGTTACGGGCCATACCTACTGCATTGCAATGAAGAAGGGAGCGGTCACCCCTCCTCCTCTCCATCACGGCTGACATGCGGGCATACGTCAGTGTAAATGTAGACTTATTATTTACATTAGGAAAAAGCCAAACAATTGCTTACCAGATACAAATGGAGCGAATAATACCGAGTTAGTCAAATATATCTGAAGCATGGTACTTCCATTAATAAAACTTAAGCATAGATATCACATACAAACAAAAATGGGCATAAAAAGTCTGTGTACCCTTAACACCTGCGCACGGTCAAAAAGGATTGGTCTTACCACAGCCTCGTAAAGCCGCCTAGTCAGGAGTCTCATGGAGAAGGTGTATACCAGGGAGTTTTGTCTCTATCCCTTCTTATTATCTGTGCCCTTACAATCCCAATGACTCCTGCCATTACAAGGACAGTACCCAGAATCTGTCCCTGTAGGTGGCTTTTCTGGCCCTAACACACATATACCAAAGCTTATTTACATTAAGAAAGGTTTATGAGCTATTCTGCCAGATGGAACAAAATCCCAACCTTGATTTATTATAGTGACGGTAGAATGGACCTTACCTGAGCTATTTTACAAGCCGTTCCCACTACACCCTATAATAGTAGAATTGGTTTGCACATTTTTATGTTTAACCTACTATGTAAGGTCATGGTTAGGATACAGCATATGCTGACTGCTTTTCTGGGGAAAAAGATAGTTCTATCGTTTTTCTTAGTAAGTGACATTTCAGCGGTGAAGATTCAGAGAGCTACTATTAAGAGAAGATGTCAGCTGTAAAAGCCACTCAGCAGCTGCTACTCTGCTACCTGTCAGGCAACAGCCCAGTGAGCACATTATAATATCTGCTGAAGCTTTTGAAATAGTTTAATGCATCTGTTTGATGTCTTATCTATAGCTTAACATATTGACTTATCAGAGATACATAGAAGAAGCAGCTACACAAAGGCAGTAACATAAAGCATCCTGCTAGTGGATGATGGGGGTTGTTTCAGAGAATCCTGATACAGCTGACTTTTCCAGATGGCCAGAGGATGTCTTCTTCTGCTTCACTGGGTGCCGTGAACTTGAACAGCCCAGCAGGAGGACAAATGTGGTACGTATTACAAATGTAGCAGTATTGGATTTGTGGACAAAGCAAAACCGAGTTTGTCATTTGATACAATAGGTTATAATAATAGAATGTGTTATCAGTTTGGGCATTTCACAAATTTATAGTAGTCCTATTTTAGTATCCATGCTTGGTCACAGCACCCAAAACTAATCATATAAAATTGCTGTACAAAAAAAATAGCTCCAGCTTTTGGGTCTACGGCTACTATACAATCTATTGTGTCTCCACAAAGCTATAACCATACCCGGTGTATCACAGTACCTCCCATCTGTCCAACTTTGCTGGTTACACAGGGTTAGGTAGAAAAAGTAGGGGAAGTGATATAATGCTGTGGTTCTCTAGATTTCTGTTAGCTATCATTCTATAGGAAGCTTTACTTCCAGTAAAGAAAGGGAGAGATTTATCATTGGGCTTTTTTGTTGCAAAAAAATAGCATGGAGGGTTTTTGCGATTTCTATTCCTATTCCCGCCACTTGACTATACTGGTGTAACCATAGAACTACTGCTAGTGCAATGGCAAGCAAAGCCAGATTCAAGACTTGCGCCTTTTTTAAGAAGTCCCAAAAAGTCACAAAGTCACTGCAGCCCCCTGCTGGAGTATGTTCTGTGACACATATAGAGCATTAGGACATTTAAAGTCACTTTAATGAATCTGACGAGCTGCAGAGCTCCAAAGACAGACATAGAAATGAGCCACCTAATGATAAATCTCCATGGTTATGTGATGTCACACAGGTGCACAAGCTATTATATCACAAAGAAGAGATCTAGAAAACCATGAGGGATTGATACAGAAGGTATATTATAAAAAACCTTTTGTTTTACAAACTACCGTATATACCGGCGTATAAGACGACTTTTGAAGACAGAAAAATCTTCTGTCTTCTCTGGGGTCATCTTATACGCCGGTAATCGTCTTATACGGCGGCATGGAGAGGGCTCACGGGCTGAGCCCTCTCCATAGCCGGTAAGTCTTTGCTGCATATTGCAGCAAAGGCTTACCGGTAACACCCGCGATCGGTGCTAGCACCGATCGCGGGTGTTTGCACAGCGATGGCTGCCGGCAGCCTCAAAAAGCTGCCGGCAGCCTCAAAAAGACATCGGGGGGAAAATACTCACCCTCCGTTGGCCCCGATGTCCGCGCTGTGCTGTCTTCAGTCTTCCGCGCCGTCTTCTTTCTTCTGCTGGGCGCCGCCATGTCTTTCCCCGGGTCGGCGCCTAGTATGACGTCAGCAGCGGCGCGTCATACTAGGCGCCTGCCGGGGAAGATCAATGGCGGCGCCCGGCAGAAGAAAGAAGACGGCGCGGACATCGGGGGAGCATCGGGGTGAGTATATGTTTATTTATTTTTTTTAATGCTGGGCTGTATACTACTGGGGGCAGTGCTGTATACTACTGGGGGCAGTGCTGTATACTACTGGGGGCTGTGCTGTATACTACTGGGGGCAGTGCTGTATACTACTGGGGGCAGTGCTGTATACTACTGGGGGCAGTGCTGTATACTACTGGGGGCAGTGCTGTATACTACTGGGGGCTTTGCTGTATACTACTGGGGGCTTTGCTGTATACTACTGGGGGCTTTGCTGTATACTACTGGGGGCTGTGCTGTATACTACTGGGGGCTGTGCTGTATACTACTGAGGGCTGTGCTGTATACTACTGGGGGCTGTGCTGTATACTACTGGGGGCAGTGCTGTATACTACTGGGGGTTGTGCTGTATACTACTGGGGGTTGTGCTGTATACTACTGGGGGCTGTGCTGTATACTACTGGGGGCTGTGCTGTATACTACTGGGGGCTGTGCTGTATACTACTGGGGGCTGTGCTGTATACTACTGGGGACAGTGCTGTATACTACTGGGGGCTGTGCTGTATACTACTGGGGGCTGTGCTGTATACTACTGGCGGCAGTGCTGTAATGGTAATGTTGTTGTTGTATGCCTTATGTTTATGAGCGACAGTTTTCCTGCTGTATACCTGCATGTCATAAGAATTTACATTTAAAAAAGCACCATGTTAAATTCAAATCTGTTTTTTTTTATATTTTTACCGGTGTTTTGTATGCGTTGGAAAAGGGGTAGTCTTATACGGCGAATATATCTTAAACTCTATATTTTAAACAGGAAAGTAGGGGGGTCGTCTTATACACCAGGTCGTCTTATACGCCGGAATATACGGTAATACACCATCACTGCATGCGGGTTTGTTTTCTGTTGGACAAATTGTAGTTGTCATTGGCATTGTTTTTATAGTGTGGAGACATGCTTAAAATATCTGGTGTTCTACTTTTCAGATCTTCTAATTTTTCATATTTTGAGTTCATTATTCTCATTTAACCCTTACAGGACCTTTTTCGTTTTTGCATTTTGCATGTTTTTTTTACTTCCCTCAATCCAAAAGCGATTATGGATTAAAAATAGCAAAAAAGTGGTAGTTCAGACATGTCGGTGCTATTTTCTGTTACAGTGTTCACGTCCAGGAACAATGTTTTTTAAAATTTTTTAATAGAACCAGCAATTTGGGACAAGGATATATCTAATATGTTTATATTTTTACATGTGTTCGAGGGAAAGGAGGGCGATTTAAATGTTAATTTTATTTTCATTTTTTAAATATTTTTTAAATTTAAGATTTAATTTCACTTTTGTAACATTTTTTTTTTTTTGCTAATGCGGTGCAGACACTTCTTAAATACCTGTGCAAGCAGTTTGCACCTAACATTCAAAGTCTGACAGAAAATATAATGTGCCCCATTATATTATCTATCATAACTATCCTCTTATGGGACTTATTTATTATATAACGTAAAAAAGCTATTGAGTTTATATAAAAAAACTAAAATAAAGTCTTTTTAATCCCTTATCACCGACACTAGTTTTCAGCTCAATGACCAGACTCGTATTTTCAAATCTGACATGTCTCAAGATTATTGGTTATAACTTCAGAACGCTTTAACATATCCAGGTGCTTTTGAGAATGTTTTCTCATGACACATTGTACTTCATGTTAGTTATAAAATTTAAGTGATAAGTTTTGCGATTCATTCTGAAAAAAAGTGAAAATTTGGCAAAATTTGGAAAAATTCTTCATTTTCCAAGTTTGAAATGTTCTGCTTTCAAGACAGGAAGTAAAACTACCCAAAAAGCTTGATAATTAACATTTATGGAATGTCTGCTTTATGTTGGGATGATATTTTATGCATCCTCTCACTTTTCTAGTATGTTATGAGGTGCAGAACTTTAGGTGCGATTTTTCTCACTTTAATTAAAATTTCCAAAACTCACAGTTTGAGGGACAACTCAGCTTCCAAGTGACTTTGAAAGGCCTAAATAATAGTAACACCCCATAAATTACCCCACTATAGAAACTTCACCCCTCAACGTATGTAAAACAACTTCTATTAAGTCCATTAACCCTTTAAGTGTTTCACATGGGTTAAAGGGGTTATCCGGGTTTTAAAAACTAGTGAGGGCCAGGCTGGGGCGGGCTATTTAAAAATAATAAACATCCACTTACCTCCTCCGGAGCCGCCGATGTCCCGCGCCGCGGTCCCTTCGATCCGTGCCCCTGTTTGTTTACAGGCGCACGGAAGCCGCGCACAGGGAGCTTCCGGTCCGCAATGTGGCCGGGTCCTCCCATCCGTCCTTATCTCCCAGTGTTGTAAGCGCTGGGAGATGGTGTCTGATGGGAGCTTCCGGCCGCCTGGAAGCTCCCTGTGCGCCCTTGTGATGAAACCGGCGCACAGAAAAGACCGGCCGCGCCGCGGGCCATCGGCAGCGCCAGATGAGGTAAGTACATGTTTATTATGTTTAAATTGCCCGCCCCAGCACTGCCCTCAGTATTTTTTAAAACATGGATAACCCCTTTAAAACAATATGGACCTGTGATTTAGAAACTATGGAATTTTTTTGGAAAATACATTCATTTAGGCCAAACTGACAGTTTCAGGATAAATTAAATGATGAAACCCACTGCAATGTTTGATGCCCAATTCCTCCCGAGTGTACTGATACCCCATATGTGGTGATAAACTGCTGTATGGGCGCACGGCCGAGTATAGAATGAATGGAGGCGCCATTCACAGCAGATTTATAAATAAAGATTATTATTATTATTATTATTATTATTTGTATTGTCACATTGTACAACCTATACATTTTTTTACTTTTTTGGTAATGCATACATATCAGGGCTTATTTTTTACGGGATGAGACACAATGTATAGATAATTCATTTTGGGGGTCTATAGCTTATTCATGAGATTTTATGAACTATTTCAAGGGGGACACAATCATCAATTTTTATTTTGGATTTTTAGCATTTTTTCCCCCGCTCACCATAACATAAAAATAATATTTTATCTTTATTCTCTGGTTCACTACGATTGCGGTGATACCTCATTTATATAGTTTTTCTTATCTTTGCTCAATTTTTCTGAGCAAAACCAATATTGGAGAATATCGCATTGTTTTTACTATTGACAAATATTTAGGGCCATAACTTCTGTATTTTTCTGTTGTCAGACCTGGTTAAGGTCTTATTTTTTGCGAAAAGAGTTGTTCTTTTCAGTCGTATCATATTAGGGAAAGTAACTTTTTTTGAACACTTTTTAGATCATTTTTTGTGATGGTGTTTGATGAAAAATTGTATATTACGGGAAGTTTTTCGAGTTTTTTTTTTTTACGTCGTTCACCGAGCGGGTTCAATATTGATTTTGATTGATTGTACAGATTGATACGGACGCGGTGATACCAAATATGTACCTGTTTTTGTGTTTTATATACTTTATTTGTATTTCATGTGTAACTGGGGAGATTATGGGACTTTTATTTTATTTAATTATATAATAAAATGATTTCATCTTTTTTTTTTACTTTTTTACATTTTCTACTTCTTGGCTTGAACAAACGATCGTCCGATTGCTTGTTCAAGCCTTTACACTGCAATACACTTGTATTGCAGTGTATAGTGTGAGTAACTGAGCCTGCTGCGCAGGCTCAGTTACTTACAGCCGGGTCCTACCAGGAAGGCAGAACCCGTCGGGTAGAGGAGCTGGAAGCACACCGGGGGGGTCCGATCCACGGGGGACACATTTGCACGCCGCGGTCATGCTTGAGTTTTTCCGATCCCGGGTGTTAGTGCCGGGTCTGGGCTGTAAGATCAGAGCCCGACACCGGCACTTGCAGGACCCGGTGTCCCAAAATTTTCTTCTAACGCGCCGCCGTAGAAAGGCGTACGCGTCAGAAGAAGTACCCTTAATGACTGACGTAAAAAGCCGATACGGCGGTCATTAAGAGGTTAAAAAGCATCAAAAAGAAAATAAAGACAAATAAAAATGCCCTACCCAAAATACAAAAATTGCCACACCTGCAATTAAAATGCTAGTTATACTGCATAAAAAAATCTAAGGAAAACATTTTAATTATTTATTTAAAATTTATTTAATTTATTATTTAAAATGGTTAATGAACTCCAGGGTTGTACAAATGAAAAGAAGAGTTACCTACAGGTTCCTACCTTTTAGTAATTGTGGCGCAGCACTCATGAACCGGAATTGAAATCTACTCCACACCCGAGCATGCATAGTTTTTAGAAATAAAGTGGATGGCCAGGCCCTGATTCACATCACAACTGTCAGGGCTCGTGGTCAGTGAGCTCCCTGGACCACCGCGGTAGATGACACTAGCCAACACCTGGGACCGAAATCTAAGTGGCACCCGGTCTTCACCAGAGCCCGCCGCAAAGCGGGATGGTCTTGCTACAGCATGGTGCCACCAGGTCGCTCCACAGGAGCGACTAGCCTGCAGCGGCAGCGACGGTTAAAGTACCAATTAGCAGGCAATCTCGTAGTCAGGAGCAGGCAGAAGTTTAGGGCTCAAAAATCCGGCAGGAGTTGATGGGAGCAGCTGTCCTTTATGGGAAACCCGGAAGTGCCAGCGCCAATCAGCGGTGCTCTTCGAGAGCTGACACGCGCGCCCTAGCAAGCGGGAACACGCGCACGGCCTAGCCGGGATGGGAGCAGAAGTGTGAAGAGATAAGTGAGGGCCGGGACTGGCAGCACCACGGAGAGGGGCATGGGTGTGCCTGCGATACGAGACATGGATCACAGGGACACCCTTGGTAGTACCCCCCATCCTTCAGACTCCTCCTCTTCTTGGTCTGAAGAAATCTTTAGAGGAGACTACAGTCTCACGGTCTTCATGTCCAATACCTCCTTAACCTCGCAGATATCAGTGGAATCAACCTCAGGTGCAGGAGGAGATTGCTAAGAGAAGCGGTTCAAGATGACGGGTTTCAGGCGGGATATTGGAAGGAGGAAGCCACAGCACCGAGGAGTAAAGTATGAAGAAGTCTTTATTGGTGCATCATCAAGGCATAAAAAAGCGACGTTTCGATTCTAATGCGAATCTTTTTCAATGCTTGAAAAAGATTTGCATTAGAATCGAAACGTCGCTTTTTTATGCCTTGATGATGCACCAATAAAGACTTCTTCATACTTTACTCCTCGGTGCTGTGGCTTCCTCCTTCCAATATGCCACTTTTGAAGTTCTGAACGCCTGAACCTCTAGATGCGGGCACCAAATCCCTGAAGGGATAAGTGTGGATTGCTGTCCTCTCTCTCGACTTTTTGGGTTTCAGGCGGGAGACATGGAAGGAGAACAGGATGCGCATAGTGGGAGGAAGGCGGAGTTTGTATGCCACAGGATTGATGTGCTGAATTACCTCAAAGGGACCAAGAAAGCTAGGACCAAGCTAGTAACTGGGGATTTTCAGCCGAACGTATCTGGAGGATAACCACACCTTGTCACCCGAAGAGAAGATAAAAGGATTTCTATGCCAAGAGACCGGCTCTTCTCCAATGACATCAGAGGCATGGGAAAGTGCATCAGCCTTGATGTTTTTGTCCGCAGGACGGAAATGGATCAACAAGTTGAATCATGAGAAGAACAGTGACCAATGGGCTTACCTGGGATTCAGGCATTAAGCTGTCTGGAGATACAGAAGATTCTTGTGGTCAGTATACACACAAACAGGATGGAGAGCTCCCTCCAGTAGATATCACCATTCCTCCAGAGCAAGTTTGATAGCCAACAGTTCTCTGTCTCCAATAGAATAATTTCTCTCAGCGGAGGAAAAAGTTTTGGAAAAGAAACTGCATGTGAGGTTTCTGGGTGAGCACCGCCCAGCACCTATGGAGGATTCATCCACCTCAAGATAAAAGGGCTTCTCTGTGTCCGGCCTAGAGAGGACTGGAGCAGAGGCAAATGCTGACTTAAACCTGGCGAAGACGTCTTCAGCCACTGAGGGCTAGGCACAGGGATTGGCACCCTTTTTGTTGAGCCCCTTGATGGGAGACACCAGAGTAGAAAAATGCGGAATAAACTGCCAACAATAGTTTGCAAAACCCAGGAACCTCTGTATGGCTCGTACTCCATTGGTGAAACTGACATTTCTCCAGTTTGTCGTAGAGACGATTGGCCCGGAGGCGGCCAAGAACTTGCTGTATATGAGACTGGTGGGTCTCAAGGTCAGGAGAGAACACCAAGCTGTCATCTAGGTAAACCACGAGACACATAAACAGCAGTCATTAACAAACTCCTGGAAAACAGCTGGAGCATTACACAGTCTAAATGGCATCAGAAGGTACTCGAAATGCCCATCACAAGTGTTAAATGCTGTCTTCCATTTGTCACCCTTACGGATCCGGATGAGATAGTTCCACGAACATCCAATTTGGAGAACACCTTGTACCGCGTAGACGGCCAAAGAGCTCTGTGATCAACGGCAGGGGGTGGCGGTTCTTAACCGTGATCTTGTTAAGCCTGCGATAGTCTATACAAGGAAGGAGGTAGCCATCCTTCTTGGTAACGAAAAAGAAGCTTGCGCCAACAGGAGAGGAGGGTTTGCATATGCCTCTCTGCAAATTCTTTTTAATATATTCAGACATAGCAGCAGTCTCTGGAACTGAAAGAGGATATACAAGGCCTCAGGCACCTGGAGGAAGTGTGGTGGTAAAGTCTCTGCTTGTTTTTTGGAAAACACATCAGAAAAGTCTTGGTAACACATAGGTAGGCCCTCCAAGGGCTTGGGAGACACAGAGGAAGCCCAAAGAGGCAGAGGTGGCACCAAACAGCGGGACAGATAATCTGGAAGTCGTTGAAGTGAGGACTGGTGCGTGGAGTTGCAGCCATAGAAGACTCAGCAGAATAGACGAGGTGGAGCGTGGCAGCATGTAGAAGGATAGTCCTTCCTTATGAAGAGCTCCAATTTGCAGAGTGACAGGCTCAGTGCGGTACCAGACCGGATCAGACAGAATTTGTCCCCTGATTGAGGAAATAACGAGAGGCTTCTTGAGAGGAAACACCGGAATGTGATGTCAGGTGACCAGGAAGGCATCCACAAAGTTCCCCACAGAACTGCAGAGTTCAAGAAAGCTGAAACCTGAATCGGAGGCTGGGAGCTGGAGCTTAGGAGCACTAGAATAGTCAAGCGTGGAGAAGCTTGGTTTACACCTAGGGATGCTTCCCGCAAGAACCCTAGGTGCTGGCTTTTCCCAGACACTGGGGACAGACAAGCCCCAATGAAGTGTTTAGGACTGGCACAATACCGGGAAAGATTCCCCTGACATAGCCTGGAGCGTTCCTGGGAGGAGAGTCTGGCTCTGTCCACCTGCATAGACACCTCTGCAGACGATACGACCGAAGGCTGGAGGGGCCTTTGGAAAACAGGAGCCAGTCGAGGTAGACATTGTGCTTGGACTTGGGGTTGCTTGTGACGTAGCTCCTCGGCATGCTCCATAAACTGTACGTCAATCGGGGTGGCTAAGGTGATGAGACCACCCAGGATACAAGGCATGTCATGAGTGGCCAATACATCCTTAACTTGAGAAGAGAGTCCCTTTATAAATGTTGTGGACAGGACCGCATCATTATAGGAAAGTTCTGAGGCCAGGGTTTGGAACTGGACAGCATACTCGCCCATGGACGAGTCCCCTTGGCGCAGTTTCAGCAGCGCCGTTTTAGCTGAGGAGGGTTGCGCGGGTTCCTCAAACACGGACCGGATTTCCACCAGGAGTGCAGTATGGGTAGCCATGACTGGATCGCCTCTGGAGGAGTTGCCCAGGCCAGGGCTTCCCGGAGAGAAGACTGACAATAAATGGACCACTCAGTGACAAACTGAGATGGCATAAGTTCTATGTGCAAGGAGCCCCTGCACATCTTGGGGTCTCCATCATACTTGTCAGACATAGACAGTCTTAACCTAGGTTCTTTTCCACACCAGTGCAGCAGAGATGTTCCCGCTGATCTTTATGACTAGTTACTAGTACATGAATGATGGGCCAAACAGACAGTAAACCCAATCATCCATTAGCATAATAAATGTCTATATTACATGGGCTAACATTTAGCTCTTCTACATCCAGCATTGGCCGACTTAGCAATGCTCCAAAGACTGTTGCATCAATGTCTGCCACACCAGCTCTGCTACCTCCCTGTCTGGCTAGGTCAGCTCAACTTATTCATGCAACATCTGTTTTAATTCTAAAATCTTTTCCCGATCCGCTTGGTTACAGCAGCTTATTTTTATCTGATCTGCACTTTACTCTGTTGTTAGATACATTTGCACTTTACGCTGTTGTTAGACACCTTTGCGGTGAATCCACCATCCCAAGTTTACAATAAACACCATTATAATATGTTAGTAACAACAAAATGCTCACTTGAAAATGTGAATCAAACAGTACACTTCAGAAAAATAAAGTATTTTCTTCCAGAGATGTTCCTCACACGTATTAAAATTGTATTAACACATTCTTTCAGCATTGTAATGAAAAAAAAATATGTGAAAGATGATCCAAGTCTTGTAAAGCTTTTTGTAGCCTGTAGCTATACATTAGTATGAAACATGGTCCCTTTTCTCATAAGAAAGATATTAGAAGCCATTGCCAGTATGTATAACACTTAAGAAACCAATTTATAATCACAAAGTATTAATAAAATGTAGGTAAAATAGTGCATTTGAACGCATACTTTCTTATTTTATGTAATACAGTGGGTACAGAAATTATTTAGACCCCAAGAAGACTCCTGGCTGTACTATCTCAAAAGCTGCTTCTACCCAATACTGAGCAAAGGGGCTGAATACTTATCACCATGTGATATTTTAGTTTTTCTTGCTTAATAAATTAGCAAAAATATCTAATATTCAGTTGCAGAGTGTACATCAGGCATGCACAACCCATGACCCACAACCCAGAGCCTTGGGTTGCGTCCCCTGTTGGGCCAGGACGAGGGGTAGATGATCGCCTACTCGCTCTGTAGTTGAAGTCCCCCTCCTCCATAGTGATCAGCGTTGTGCGTAGTTAGACGCACACATTGCTGATCACTGGATGCAGGCAGCAATACTACTGCTTCTTGCGTCCATTGTCCAGCCCATGTGCCAATGTCCTTGGTTAGGGAACAGCTCCTGGGTCATAGAGGAGACCCATCTATATGACCCAGGTGTCGTCGCCTAAACAATGACTTTGGCGCCTTGAGAAAACAATCCTGAGAGTGCAGAGGAGGCGGCTACAAGGAGCGCAGTCAGGTTTTTTCATTTTTATTTTATTTCCCTGTCCTGCATATATACTGGAGTATGAGTAGAAGGAAGAATGTGGCGCTGCGGATGGGTGCGCTTGTAACCCAGAGAATTTTTACCAAAACACGGATTGGTATAAAAGCTAATTTGTATTTATTATAAAAGATTAAAGGGGTTGTCCGAGTTTAAAAAAAAAAAAATATGTGGCCGGGAGCGGGGTTACTAAAACAATAAAGCTGTACTTACCTCCCGGTGCCCTCCCGTATCCAGCGCTGCTGTCGCTCCGGTCCGGGGGCCATGTAAACAAACATGGCCGCCGGAGCAGCGCTGGACTCAGCTTCCGGCCGGAAGCTGAATGCAGCGCTGCTCCGGCGGCCATGTTTGTTTACATGGTCCCCGGACCGGAGCGACAGCAGCGCTGGATACGGGAGGGCACCGGGAGGTAAGTACATCTTTATTGTTTTAGTAACCCCGCTCCCGGCCACATATATTTTTTTTTTTTAAACTCGGACAACCCCTTTAAAATTTGGTTTCAAACATTGGTACATTGGTTACGCGTTTCGGGATGACCCTTCATCAGACCAATAATGCTACAGCGCGAAGATTGATGAGCGGTAGCTGTAGAGTGTTCATCAACACCCACACCTGTGTTACTGGAGCAATCACTGAAACAATATTAGCTGTTCCTTTTAAGGCAGACCTGCAATGAAGTTGAAATGTGTTTTGGGGGAAAAAGTTCATTTTCTAGACATATATTGACTTTGCAATTAATTGTTGTTAAGCTGATCACTCTTTATAACATTCTGGAGTATATGCAAATTGCCATTATAAAACCCGATGCAGTAGACTTTGTAAAAATTAACATTTGTTTCATTCTCAAAACTTTTGGCCATCACTGTATGTGATGGCAATGATGGCAAGGACACGACTGCAGCTCTGGGTGTGACTGGAGTATCATAGAGGATATAATGGCATGGGTAAGACTGCAGCACTGGATGTGACTGGAGTATCAAAGATAATATAACATCAGATTTATACTCCAGTCACATCCAGAGCTACTGTCATCTGAGATTATATAAATAGAAATAATACTGCAGCTCTGGGTGTGACGGAAGTATCAGAGGATATAATGGCAAAGGTAAGACTGCATCTCTAGATGTGACTGGAGTAATAGAGATGATATAATGGCTCTACAACAAAGTTGGATAATAATTACAATAAAATTCATATTAAATCACACATAGTCCTATAGTTTGGTGGTAATAATACTAAAACATATTCTATGAAGTTCCCCGAGTCACAGGAAGTGTCTGTGCAAAATCTTTTGATTGTAAATATGATGTTGTGAATTCCTTTAGCGGACACACATAAACATACACTCAGCTTTGTGTACTAGATATTGTATGTTTATTCATATCTGCAATGTACTTATATTAGAGATGAGTGAATGGTTTCAATGCAGTTTGAATCTAGTCTTTTTCAAGCATGAAATGAATTCTGAATATTTTCTGATTCACTTTGGATCAATCTTTCAAAATTGCTTCTTATTACTCCTTTAGTTCATCTAAGAGTTTATGAAGAGTGGAGGGACGAAGGAAAATTACCAATTAAGTAACATTGGCTCTGACCGGATAGATTCGGACCTAGAACAAATCTTGAAAAAATCAGTGACTCATCTTCAATTTAATTCTTTATTTTAATTGACATATATTTTATGTACAGTATATTATAAAGCATATGACAATTATTTATCACATTGCCTTATTCCTATATGTACAGTAATTCTAGACGGCTATGTCTTATTCTTCACCGATGACCTTGTAATAAGAGATGAGTCATCAAAGCGCAAAAGCTAATTTGTCACTAATTTGTGGAAGTATGTTTGGATTTTCTAGTCACAAATAACACTGTCACCGTGGCGGCCCGCTCAGTAGGGGACAATTACTTAGAGACATTGCAGCTGTATTTTTAAAACAGCACCAAAGTTGCTTGTGCCGTTCCTTATGGGAGTTGCCTGTCGCCTTCCATGACAAGTGTTTGTTATTTCCTGAAGTTTTCAAGCCCCAAGTCTCATTTCTCTGGAATACAACATCCAATGACATTGTACTGACAAGTCTAATAATTACAAGTATTGCCGTATTCTACATATTTTCAACTTTTTTTTCTACTCTTATGCTCAGCTGTCGGCAAAGACTATGGGGTATATTTACTTTGTAATGGAAAAGGACTTGCTGAGAATATGACATAAATACAGAAAAGGCTCCAGGTCAAGAGTAAAATGAAAGCTTATAATTCTCTGTCAAACATAACATGGCAGAAAACTTTCATACCCACTTGTGTCTAGCTAGTATTTATTCTCTTCTGACACACAGATCTTTGGTAGCTATTCTTCAGAAATCTTTTATCAGACCTTTGCCTCAAGTGTACATACTAGTTACTGTTACATTTAGGTTATTGATGCAGAAGAAGAGGCAACAAACTGTAATGTGTTTCCTAACTTTATAGAAATGACATTTACAAGCCATATACTTACAGTGTAACTAAACTTTCAACACTTTTTTTTAATTAATTGTGCAGATGATAATAGTAAACTTTGTATTATACTTCATTACATAAATATGTTCTTGTGCCCTTCTTGTTTAATCTGCCTTTCTTCTTTATTTAAGCAGTTTGTGTAAATCCGGTATCCAGACAGCTGAGAGATAAAGAAACCTGATAAAGTGTCCAATGACTTACAGGGGTTTTGATAAAATTCTCAAATTTCAATCCCCAGTGATGTTAACACAAAATGGATTATTGTTAACCCTTTACTTTACATTTTTACTCAGTTTTATTGCTGTTTTAGATTCCAGGGTGTGGGCGGAGCCTCTCTAAGCAGACACTTCATGATCCCTCTGTGCTATTAGATGCTGTGTGCTGACAATGTGGCTAGATTATCAGGGAACATGTTTATCTACAATTTTATTTAGCTTCTGAATATTCTACTAGTATATGATACATACAAAGAGAGATCAGAGATCAGAGATGATGAGATCCATCAAATGCCTATTAAACACAATGACATAGTCAGCTCTCCTACATCTCTGCTATTTCACAACACACTGCTAGATCTACTGTGCCTTTCTCCCCCTCCCCAGATAAAGAACTTATCTGTCTTTTGCTTTACACATCTAACACTGCTGTTGGCAGTAAGTCAGTGTCTGTGTATCAGTGAAAGCTCTGTCCTGGAATGCAGGAGGTGGGGCTATAGAGCAGGGAGCAAAGAGAGAGAGAAATCTCAGCTCCACAGCCAGACAGAAAACCAAGATTGCTGCTGATCCATAAGTTAGAAGATACAGAGTCATGAACCAGGGGGCAACTGAAATTGTGTTCACCAGGACTGTTAGAGACAAGTTGGAATGCTGTATTTTTGTTAATAACTTTTCTTCATTGGAATACCTCTTTAACTTTTTAAAGATAGTTCCTGGATAGTCTAATCTCTTTGCAAAGATATATCATCAATATGTTTATACATTTCTAGAAAGAGTTAATGATTAGCCTGTCTGATCGGTCTGACATTAACAGACTTCAGGAGCTTTTCATAGACACTGCTTACTGAAGGAGAAAAAACTGAGACATGGCACAGAGAATCTGCTTTACTTAATGAAGTATGTTACAAAGTTTGCTGTTATCATTTGTAAAATATAAAAAAATTATAGATGATACATATAAAGATGAGCGAGCACTAAAATGCTCGACGAACTTTTCCAGATGCTCGAGTGCTCGTCTCGAAAAACGAGCACCATTGAAGTCAATGGGAGACTCAAGCATTTTTCAAAGGGACCATGGTTCGGGAATAAAATGTGTTAATTAATTGAAAAAGAATGTCTTCTGATAAGTTAGCAGATTTGTGCAAACATCTGCAATCTATTCTTCACTGTTCCGCGCGTATATTATCTCCCGACAAGTTAGCAGATGTGAAGAACAGTGAAGAATAGAATAAAAACAGTGAACACAGTGAACACAGGATCATTTAAGTGAAAAACACAGTGAAGAACACAGTGAAGTATATATTGCAGATGTTCGGCACATCTTCTTACTTGTCGGGAGATACGCGGTCCGGGATCCGCTCCTCTTCTTCCACTGAAGTCTCCCTGATCTCTCCGTGCTGCCCCATGTCTCCGTGCTGCTGCCGCTGCCCCATGTCTCCGTGCTGCTGCAGCTGCCCCATGTCTCTGTGCTGCTGCCGCTGCCCCATGTCTCCGTGCTGCTGCTGCTGCCCCATGTCTCCGTGCTGCTGCAGCTGCCCCATGTCTCTGTGCTGCTGCCCCTGCCCCTTGTCTCTGTGCTGCAGCCGATGCCCCATGTCTCCATGCTGCTGCCGCTGCCCCATGTCTCCGTGCTGTTGCCGATGCCCCATGTCTCCGTGCTGCTGCCCCTGCCCCATGTCTCCGTGCTGCTGCCCCTGCTCCATGTCTCCGTGCTGCTGCCCCTGCCCCATGTCTCCGTGCTGCTGCCGCTGCCCCATGTCTCTGTGCTGCTGCCCCTGCCCGATGTCTCTGTGCTGCTGCCGCTGCCCCATGTCTCCGTGCTGCTGCCACTGCCCCATGCCTCCGTGCCACTGCCCCATGTCTACGTGCTTCTGCCGATGCCCCATGTCTCTGTGCTGCTGCCCCTGCCCCATGTCTCCGTGCTGCTGCCCCTGCTCCATGTCTCCGTGCTGCTGCCCCTGCCCCATGTCTCCGTGCTGCTGCCGCTGCCCCATGTCTCTGTGCTGCTGCCCCTGCCCGATGTTTCCGTGCTGCTGCCGCTGCCCCATGTCTCCGTGCTGCTGCCACTGCCCCATGTCTCCGTGCTGCTGCCGCTACCCCATGTCTCCGTGCTGCTGCCCCATGTCTCCGTGCTGCTGCCGCTGCCCCGGTGTCTGTGTGCTGCTCCCCGGTGTCTGTGTGCTGCTCCCCGGTGTCTCTGTGCTGCTCCCCGTTGTCTCTGTCCTGCTCACCGTGTTCTTCAATGTGTTCTTCACACATATATATTGTTCTTCATATGCTATTTTGTTCGCACCGTTCCGCGCGTCTCTTCCGACAGGTAAGCAGATGTGCCGACCATCTGTAATCTATTCTTCACTGTGTTTTTCACTGTGTTCTTCTCTTAAATGATCCTGTGTTCACTGTGTTCACTGTTTTTATTCTATTCTTCATTGTTCTTCACTGTGTTTTTTTAATTAAATGCTCGATCTCGAGCAGGGGAAATACTCGTCCGAGCAACGAGCCGCTTCGAGTACCTTAATATTCGAACGAGCATCAAGCTCGGACGAGTATACTCGCTCATCTCTACTGATAATAACTCTGATAATAACTCTCATGCCTCCATCACCTTTGTGGAATGGGATTGGCTGCTATGGTCACATGCTAGGGATGACATGCCATTGTATCATAAGAATGTCAACCTTGGGTTTTCCAGGCTGGACCCTTTTGTAAGTATTATACTTATAATTTGAACAAATTTTCACCTGCTAAAAGGGACTATATACAAAATATTATTTGCCATCTATTAAGCATATGAGTTAGATCTTTTTTGATCACTGCTGGTCTCATCCTATGACCCCCACCAGTCACTAGAATGAGGTTCAAAGACACCTATTTGGATTTAGTGGATGTCAGGCATACATTCTGCCTTTTCATTGAACTATAAGGTGAAATTAGCAACCAGTGCACCTTAAATGACAAAGATTTAGCACACCCTATAAATAGACAACTTCTAACCCTTAACAACTTGAGGTCAGCTTTAGAGCAGTTCTTCCAGTTTCAACTACCTACCCATACCTTCTAACATTAACTAGATCAGTTTTGTGCTCCTCCACAGTCCCTTAACTTACAGCCTTTGAATGTATCTCTCTGCACTGCTCCGCATCCAAAAGGCTCATTTCAGATACAGTATATATATCCATCTCATGACTAAGCATCAGCATCAGGTGAAATCCTTGGAGATCATGTTTCTTTCATGGTCCAGGAGTGGTGGCATCATCCAGAAAATCAACTTGAAAGTAATGTAATGTGATGTAAATTGGTTGTATAGAAATCAAGGAGGAGGAGATTTTAACATGGAAGTCCAGCTCTCCCCACTTTGAAATGCCTCCTCCACTGTAAATCACTTCATGAGATCTGATTAGTGATGTCTGTGGATGCCTGGACCATTAATTACAGTAAAGGGAGGTGATCAGTTGCTTGATAACATACTGGTAGTGGTTTATTTGGTCAATTTCTGTTTTAGTAGACCTATAATCTTCACTGTCAATTTTATCATTAGGGTCCTGTGCGACCTTTTACTGCTAAATGGGCTACTTCCCATTTCTTTTTCCTTTTAATTGTCTATTAAATTTGTGAAAATGGTTAAACTTGTTAATAAAATTAAAGTTGAAAATAATACATATAGGGACATAAAAAAAATAGTAAGTGCTAACTTCTTCTTCATGATCAGTCCCGTAGACTGAAAGAAGTGGTAATGAACATAGGGGGGCAGATTTATCAAGTGTCTGAAAGTCAGAATATTTCTAGTTGCCCATGGCAACCAATCACAGCTCAGCTTTCATTTTACCAGTGCTCATGAGTATTTTAAAGGGGAGCTGTGATTGGTTGCCATGGGCAACTAGAAATTTTCTGACTTTCAGACACTTGATAAATCCACCCCTATATGTGAAAAGTAAATGATATTTGTGGGACAACACCATAATTCCTAGAATTTTCTGTTAAAAAAATGGTAGGAGTTTCTATGGATAAGAAAGAATTATTAGACCAATAGGCCGATAGGAATTTTTTTTCAATTCAAAAGTGCAGTATTGATCTCTGTCATCTGACAGAAACAAGGCAGAGCATTTTTTGGATGACTTGACGACTTTTTGGACAACCGAACAGGTTGCTCTCCTGTAAGCTTCCCCCTTAGGTCCATAAAGGGGGTGTTGCTAGCCAACAGTCGTGCTGGGCTAGCATAATTTCAGCTTATACAAATAGTCTAGCACAAAAAAGTGCAAAAGTGGAACAAATGAACATGTTATATAAATTATACAGTTACCTTTTTAGTATAAAAAAAATCAATAATTTCCTCCCTGCTTTGTGTCTTCGGTATAACCCTGCTCTATCCACTTTTTGTTATATAAAAATGAAAGGAAAGCCGATTGAAGACTGGAAATGCAGTTATTCCAGAGAAGTATGTGCTAATACATTATTTCCACTTGAAGGCAGATTCCGGTATTGTCATTGCATATACACTACATGTTTCATTTAGCTCTTCTTTCTAAATGCCTTGAGACAAATTGAGATCATGATTGATATAACCAGCACTTTACAGCTCTGCTTAGATATTCCCTGGCACGTACAGTACTTATTCCGACATGTGGTGCAAACCTCTTCTAATATTAGCTCCCTATATATTAACCCCTTAGCGCTCTGCGCCGTAGCTGTACTGCGCTGAGTCCCGCGAATAGCGCTCAGCGCAGTACAGCTACTGCGCAGAGACGATGCCGGTTCAGCGCTGTATAGCAGCCGAACCGGCATCGTTAGCCGCGGGATTTCAACGGTAATCTACCGTTGACATCCCCGGCTAACACCCGCGGTCGGAGTGGGCTCCGATCGCGGGTGTTTAACCCGTTAAATGCCGCGGTCAACGCGACCGCGGCATTTAACATGCCTTCTGGGGGTCTTTACATCACAATCGGCCCCCCCGCACCGTTTTCGGGGGGGCCGATTGCTGTTTTGGCACCTCTGGGGTCCGATCGGGACCCCAGAGAAGCCTGGAGGCTTTACCTTTAAGATGGCGTCTGTGACGTCATCTTAAAGGCAAAGTGTCAGCCTATGCATCTGCATAGGCTGGCACTGATAATACCCTGCAATACATTAGTATTGCAGAGTATTATCAAGAACAAGCAATCAGATGATTGCTTGTTCATATCCCATGGTGGATCAAGTAAAAAAATGTAAAAAAAAAGGTTTTTCAATAAAAAATTACTTTATAAATCACTAAAAATGCCCATAAGCCAGAAAACATATAAAGAGACATATAACACTCAAAAAAGTCTAAATCATAACACAAACCCCACATATATAGTATCACCGCGTCCGTAACAATCCATAGAATAAAACTAAATAACTATTGAACCCATATGATGAACGCCGTAAAAAAAAAACGTTAAAAACCCGCCAAAAATTATGATTTTTACCTATTATATCCCACTAAAAATGCAATAAAAAGTGATCAACAAAACATATGTACTCCAGAATGATATTGTTGCAAAGAACAACATGTCCCGCAAAAAACAAGCCATCAACCAGCTCTGTAGCCAAAAACGTAACAATGTTATGCCACTTGGAAGACGGCGATGCAAAAATGATAGATTTTTCCCCACATTAGGGTTTTATTTGGCAAATTTAGTAAAACATAAGAAAAAATATTCATGTCTGGTATCCCCGTAATCGTATCGACCCATAGAATAAAGATAACAGGATTATTAGGCTATACGGTGAACACAAAAAAAAAAAAAGTAAAAAATCCAGTACAGAATTGATGCTTTTCTACTCATGACCTCAAAAAAAGTTCCAAAATTTTCAACAATAGGTGATACCAACCCCAAAATGGTAACACTGGAAAAAGCATCTCGTCCCGCAAAAAAAATGCCGTCACATGGCCCAAATAACGGAAAAGCGAAAATGTTATAGCCTTCAAAAGGGGGCAACGAGGAAACTAAAATCCTGGCAGCTGCAGGGTGCTCCTTCCCTTCTGCGCCTTGCTGTGCCCCCATAACACAAGTAATGTCCACATGTGGGGGGTCGCTGCACTCAAGAGAAATTGTAGAACAAATTTTATGGTGAATTTTCTCTTTTTATCTTTTGGAAATGTGTAAATTTTAGGGCTAGATGAACGTATAACCGACAAAATTTGACCATTCTAAATTTCACCGCCATTTTGATTCAATTACTATGAAGATCTCAAGGGGTTAACAATCTTTGTAAATGCTGTTTCTGATAGTTTGAGGGGTGCAGATTTGAAAATGGGTTGGTTATATAGGGGGTTTTGTTGCTAAATATGTAAAATTTGATTTCAAACAGTATTTATCCCCAAAATAGTCAATTCCGAAAATACGGAAAAGCGCTATTCGATTTGTAGGCCGCGTGACGTCAAAATAAATTATCCAAACATTTCAAAAATTATGAAAATGTAAAGTAGACAAATGGGAAATGTTATTCTGCAAGTTATTTAGGTGGTAAATCTATCTGCCTGAAAACGCGGTGATTTTGAATTTCGAAAATGGCAAATTTTTCTAAAAATTCATCACTTTTTTCTTTTTTTTGTTAATAAACGCAAAACGTATCAGCCAAAATTTACCACTAAAATGAAGTACAACATGTGGGGAAAAAACAATATCAGAATCGCTTTGATAAGTAACAGTGTTCAAAAGTTATAACCATATAAAGAGACGCAGGTCAAATTTCAAAAAAAAGTTGCGAGCCTTAACCTGCAAACAGGCTGCGTCCTTAAGGGGTTAAAAACACAAATGACACATTATTTATTGCATTTATTTGCACAGAGAAACATCAGTTATGGAGAATCGGAATTCAGATATTTTATACAGTATCACTGGATACATAAGGTCAGAGGAAGCTTTTATTCCACTAGAATAATACACATCAATGATCTACAGAGCCTGAGCAGTTTTATATTTACATCTTTATACCCCAGGAACATTATATTCAAAGAGGTTCTACAGATGTAAAACATAGGGCACGATTCAGATCAGTGCCGCATCTTGTGCTTTATGCTGAAAGATACATACTATTTGTCTACGCATGATCTAGTGTATAGCAATATATGATATATTTACAAATGCGCCAAAATTGTGGCAACATTAGCATTAAAGGGTCTAATGTGCTTTTAATTCGTCTTTTAATCCCTTCTGCTTGAATTCACAGCCATAAACTTGAGGAAATATCTTTTTTTTACTTTATGAATAGTGCTGAGTGGACCAGTAAAGGTTAGGGCTCACCAAGTTCAGTGCACCCTGAACAACAGTTCAGACCCTGGGGCGTAACTTGAGGGGGTGCAGAAGGCGATTCACAACCGGCCCCAAGAGGCATAGGGGGCCCATAAGGTGTCACTTTCCCATATAAGAAGGTCAGTACTATAAACTGTTTCGGACTTGAACAGTTCTGCCCACCAGTAAATGGGTTGCTGGTAGGAAAGATGATGGAATTTAAATCGCTGACATTCGCTCTAGGATCTCCCTAGGATATTGTCGGGAAAGTGGCAGAACGCCTGCGCCACCAACATCTAAATGCAGCCAGCGGTGGCATTTGAAGAGTAAAACACGGGTTGTAGTTGAGCCCAAATCTGAAATTCTGACTGCTGTTAAAGTTCGGAGACCCGAACCCGCGATTTTCGGCAGGGCACAAACATTGTGGTTTGGGTCCGATCAACTATCATTATTGTTTGCCTAATTTTTGCTATCTCCTTCCACACTGTCACTCAAGCAACTGTACAAATGGTTCTTATTTAACCTCGTATCCACCTGGCCCTTTTTCGTTTTAACGTTTTCATTTTTTACACCCCACCTTTAAAAATACAAAAAATCTTTTATTTTTCCTTGTAAAGGGCATTTTTTTTGCCAACTTCTGGCGCTAATGTTTTGCGATTTGTGAAGAGGTTTTCAATGCTAGCATTTTTAGCACTGTGCAACCTTTGGATCATATTTTATAGAATTTTTTTATATTTTTCAAAATGACAAAATGGCTATTTTCGACTTTTGGCGCTATTTTCCATGTTATTATATTTGATAGATTGGGCATTTTCATACACAGTGAAATCTAATGTGTTTAGGATTTTTCCTGTTTATTTATATTTATAACAGTTCTAGGGAAAGGGGGGCGAATTTTTAGGGGTTTTTTTATTTTATTTTTTTTACTAGTTTTTTAGACCCCCTAGGATACTTTAATCCTAGGTTGATCCTACCATATAGTGCCATACAACATATCATATATTACAATTTCAAAACAAGTTCAAGAGAGGCCTGGATGCCTTTTTGAAGAGCAAAAATATCACAGGGTATGGGAAAAAACATTTGCTTAATTCTTAAAGGTTTGTCTTGATGGACTTTCATTTTTTTTCCAGCATTATATACTATGATAACATTGTAATAAATGAGTTGAAATCAGACAGCCCTGGGTCTTTGTATGATCCGAGGCTATCATGGTAACTGATTGCCACCCCTCGATGACTACACAGGGGGCGGCAATCAAATTCAAGATGGCACCGCCCACGTGCTGCCGGAATTTAAATGCCTCCGGCCGCTTTGCCAGTGGCATCTGCGGGGTTAACCGCGGGTGTAACTGGTCAGTGTTTGCTGCAATATGCAGTAAACACCAATTGTATGGAGAGGTCTCAGCCTGTGAGTTGGAGTAACAGCTAAATAGTGGCACCGAAATATCAGAAATATGTCGCAAAAAAATAAAATCCCACAGCTGAAAAAATTATGGTGAAAAGCCAATAGTGAATGCCTCCTATAGTTTACCAGATAAGATGTTCCCGACAGATATAGTAGTCAAGGGATAGACCATCCACAGTAGGACTATAAGAGGGGAAGCAACTGATACCTCCAGGGACACATAAAGAGCACTTACGGATGATTTTGTTTATTTACAGATCAGGATCAATGCAATAAGCTAATGTATCTTCCGGTACACATTTACTTTCCCTTTAATAGTGTCGTATAAATAAGCAAAATGCTTTTCTGCAGCAAATAGAGAGATGGATAGAGAAGAGAGAATGTTTTCAGGATAAGCTACGCTTGATTAGGGAACAGATTGATGATTTACAACACACTGCCGGCAGAATCAATGGCAGGCTCCGGTCAATTCATGGTGGAATTCCAGACTCAGAGTAATGTTCTGTGTTAATGTTTATCAGCCCAGATAGAAGTTTTAATTTGGGTAAGTTGTTAACAGAATGACAATCCAATGGGTTAAAATAGCTAAATACTTTTCTGTGCATATTTTTGCCACAAAGCATTTACTTTATCTACCCCTCCCTCTCCTGTGTTTTGCATTTTATCTTTTGTTTGTTTTGTATTTTAAAGGGAACCTGTTATCAGGAGCCCTCTTTCTGGCTCCCTCATGCCCCCATAGAGAATAGAGTGCATGCTGCCAAAAGTGTTTATATGATAAAACTTGCTTTTTCTGATAAAAAGAAAGGTTAGATGAAAGTTTACCTTTCTCTCTGCAGAGCAGTGTCCTGTGTCCCATAGGAGTGGTCAGTGAGATGCGGTTTCGCCCCCACCCTCAGAAAAACTGTTCCTTCATGTCGTCATGGCCGGGTCACATTTAAAACAGCTATATCTTTTGAACTGTGGCACCTAAAACACACAGTTCTGGTATAATTTTAAAGAATATTTCTTAATATCAGAATCAGATTGTGTTTCTCGGTGCCACATAAAACATACAATTGGGAGTGCAATTTTTATTTACCTCTCTCATTCCTGACTTTTATATTAACTGTGGATATCACCGGTTATGTGACACCTATAAACACAAGCCTTTAAAATGTGCTTCTATGTGTCATGGTACAGAAGTTATAGGTGCAGGTCAGCTGATGGTTGAAGACATGCACTCTCTGCATCTGTAGTTGAACTTGGGGTAGTGTGACAGATTAATACCATATATATTTTTGATATATTGGCAAAGGTCTATTCAACTTTACTGCTTGTTAAAAAAAAAACAATTTTTTTTCACATTTTACTCATTTGTCTTCTAATTCTATAAAAACAAAAAAAACCTTGTAATTAATAAAAATCTTCAACTTAAACTTTGTAAAGATTGTTAAATGTAAAGCTTTTCTCTCAGCTAACTCGCTCAGCTAATAACTCGCTTGCTCAGCTAATTACCCAAATCCACAAAGCTCTGCATAATGCTGCACCCCCTTACCTCTCCTCTCTTATCTCAATCTATCAACCAATTCGTGCTCTTAAATCCGCCAGTCATCTTAGATTAACCACTACCTTAATGCGAACCTCCAACTCGTGTCTCCAAGACTTCTCTAGAGCTGCACCCATTCTATTGAATGCTCTGCCCCGGACTATCAGACTAACACCTAACTTTCAAAGTTTCAAGTGTGCCCTTAAAACCCATCTTTTTAGGCAAGCCTATAACACTTATGAACTTATGAAACTTCACGAAGTTTCAGCTCTCTTTACTAACCCGTTCTGTGTCCTCCTCCCATCTGTTATACAGCAACCAGCAGGCACCAGGCTTCTCTGCAGTCCCATTCACCCTGGACTTTGTATATAATATGACGGCTGGGTCAAGCAACAACACTACTATTTAGTGGGACTCATTTACTAAGGACCCGCGGATCGTACTTTTGTCAGACATCCTGACAATTGCTGGGACAGGGATTTAAAAGGGGTTTTTGGCGCACGCGATCAGATTTTGGCGCAATCACGCTGGCTTTCATGCGACAGAAATTGGGGGGTGGGCCACCGGATGATGCGACGGATTCTGACAAACCGATGAATTTAACTTCAAAATTGTGTCGCAAGCCAAGTACTTACATGCACCGGGGGGAAGAGTGTGAACTCCGGCGGAACTGAGCGAGGAAGCGACAGATGCAGGATATCAGGCGCACAATCTAAGTGAATCACAGCACAGTGCCTTCCGGACGGACAATGAACTCCGAGGGACCGGGTAAGTAAATGTACCCCATTATATTATATTTTGATCTATTCCCTTATGAAGAATGGCTGGACCATTATATAAGCTTTTCTTCTCTTGTGTCACCCCGCTCTTCCTCATAGACTGTAATCTCTTGCGAGCAGGGACCTCGCTCCTTTTGTTCCATACGAATATTTGTGCTCTGTCATGTTTTATTATATTTGTATTTGTCCCCTATGATTTGTAAAACGCTACGGAATATGATGGCGCTATATAAATTAAGATGATTATTATTATTATTATTATTATTATTATTATTATTAAGATATCCTCATTTAAAAAAAAAAAAAACACAACTGCGCTGTAACAATTGACCCGAACATTCAGGTACCAATGACCCTTTGACAATGAAAGGGTTAAGCACTATAAATTTCTGTTTCTATGATGTTTTATGTTATATTTAAAATAAAATAAATCTCACATTTTAAATTCAAAACTATTTTTCTCCATCGTCCCTCCATTCTGCTCTTGTCAGCGCCAGTAGAGGTGTTACAGGTTTGTGCTTGGTTCATCATAGATCGTCCCCTCGGCTCAGCTCTGGTTGAGGGGGGATGACTGTGATACTGATTTTGACTAATAGTGCTTGTTACTGTGATTCTGCAAGGTAGGTGGAACTGATCTTTCAGACTGCATTTTCTGTAAGGAGAATGATATAGTGTTGGTGAAGGGAATATGTCACTTGTATTTTGTCAGTGCTGGTGACATATTACAGCGACTGATCCTGTGTATATTGCAGTGTCACACTCTTGTTTTCACAAATGCATCAAAAAGAAAGTGTCCTGCGCCTCCAGGTAAACAGAATAGGTGCCAAACACAGTGTTCCTCATCCGCTTAGCGAGGTAATTGTAGCTGACACCTTATAGTGTGTTCTGGAATATACAGAAATATTTCGCTTAGTAATCAGAATTCTTATACTATTGGAAACAGTAATGTTTTACTTAAAGGGAACCTGTCATCAGGTTATAACCTGCAACCTCCTTTCCATCATAATGGACTTCATGCTTTTTAAGAAGATTTTAACAAGAAGTGGAGATTTTATCCACTGTTACACAAAAGTAACACAACGAGCCAGTGCTGGACACTTCTCACTTTTCTTCATGTTTCTGGATCTGGACCAGCCTTTGCTCCACGTGCACGGTCCCAAAGAAAATAACATGAACAGAGATGAGCGAGCACTAAAATGCTCGAGTGCTCGTTACTCGAGTCAAACTTTTCTCGATGCTCACTGAAAGAACACATTGTAAGAACACTGAAGAACACATTGCAGATGTTTCCATACATCTGCAATGTGTTCTTCACACATATTGTTCTTGACATACTATTGTGAAGAACACCATTCGGCATCTGCAATGTGTTCTTCACTTAAATGATCCTGTGTTCACTGTTTTCATTGTATTCTTCACTGTTCTTCACTGTGTTTCCTTAAGTAAATGCTTGATCTCGAGCAGGCGAGATACTCGTCCGAGCAACGAGCTAATACTCGAACAAGCATCAAGCTTGGACAAGTATACTCACTCATCTCTACATATGAACTAACCACGTGCAGGTGAGCCGGACTTTCTATACCATATTTTTTCTATTGTATGTTTGTGTCACCAGGTTATACCCCACTTAGCTACTTGACCCCCTCAGGAAGGCCATGAAATGTGTTTTCCAGCTTTTCCTCTTTTATGTGAAATCTCATCATCTACCCTTAGAAAAAATCTCCCCTAAAGTTGGACAAATATGACTCTTCCCATAAGAATTTCACATGAGATGAGTCAAGTTTAGCAGTTGCAGGGGAGTGTCACTTAAAAAGCCCCTATCTTTGGTTCTAAAGTCCCTAGAAACCTGATTCTTGTCCTATCTAGTTTATGGTTCTGTCAGCTACAGAACACAGGCAGCAGTGACGTAACTAGAAGCTGATGGGCCCCAGTGCAAAGTTTGTGCCAGGCCCCCGAATATAATGTATGGTTTATAGTAATAGTCTTCTCATATGGGAAAGTGACACCATAAGGGCCCCCTAAACCTCTTGGGCCCTGGTGCAACCGCAACCTCTGCACCCCCTCAAGTTACACCCCTGACAGGCAGATAAATAGATGGGAATTGGATCTTTATATAGAGCTTGCATTTCCAAGTATGATTTTAGCTGACTATATGTGCAGTTCTGTAGCACACATAGCCATATGCATGATGGCATTTAAAAGATGAACCTCTTATTTTTAACTTGACAGTAAAGCAGGTTTCTAAGTGCTATAGAACAGAAAATAGCGGCTTACCCCTGCAATCACTAATCCTGACTAATTTTAAAATTGAAAATGAGTTGAGAAGAGTCATATTTTCCTGAAATTTTGAGATATTTTTTATAGGTAAACAGGTGAGATTTAACATAAAATAGGGAATCCTAGAAAGCACATTTCACACCCGAACTGAGGGTGCTAGTAGTTTAGTGGGGTAAAATCTGGTGACGAGGTTTATCGACATGGCCAGCAAGGTTTGTGTCAATGGACAGCAGTGATAGAATATTTCCTTATATCTAATAGATATGTGCTGATTGCCATCACATGGGACAACCAAAGGACCAGAGGCTAAAAATACTGGAGTTTTATGGACAATACAAAACTTACAAGGAATCTACCATCAAAATCAAGCATGAAAACCATGGACACTTACCCAACTTTTATCAACTCTTAAAATTATTGCCTGGTTTTAAAGGCTGTTACACAGCCTCACCCCTGCTCCCTAAGGACTTCCTCTTCCGTCTGCCTGCTACAATATCATAGTATCATAGTATCATAATTTATACGGTTGAAAAAAGACACTTGTCCATCAAGTTCAACCAAGGAAGGGATTGGATAAGGAAGGGATTTAGGGGAAACAATTCTTTATAACATAACCATCAATGTTATTTAGGTGTAATAAGGCATCTAGACCCTTCTTGAAGCTCTCTGTTGTCCCTGCTGTGACCAGTGCCTGAGGCAGGCTATTCCACAGATTGACAGTTCTCATAGTAAAAAAGCCCTGTCGCCTCTGGTGACTAAACATTGATTTCTCCAGACAGAGACGGTGCCCTCTCGTCTTTTGATTTGATTTAATCTGAAACAACTTACCACCATATTTTTATGTATAGACCATTCATATATTTAAATAAATTAATCATGTCCCCTCGTAGTCGTCTCTTTTCCAGACTAAATAAATTTAGTTGTTTTAATCTTTCCTCATAACTAAGACCCTCCATACCCCTTATCATTTTTGAGGCTCTATGTTGAACCCTCTCCAGCTCCAGGGCATCCTTTTTATGGACCGGTGCCAAGAACTGGACAGCATATTCCAGGTGAGGCCGAACCAATGCCTTGTATAGTGGTAATATTACATCCCTATCACGAGAGTCCACACCACTTTTGATACATGACAAGATCTTACTAACTTTAGAGGCAGCTGATTGACATTGCATGCTGTTATTCAATTTTGATCTACTAGCACCCCCAGGTCCTTCTCAACAAGGGACTTTCCCAGATTTACTTCCCCAAGGACATATTTTGCCTTTGGATTATTGGCCCCCAGGTGCATAACCTTACATTTATCCACATTAAACTTCATTTGCCAAGTAGGTGACCAAACATTCAGTTTGTCCAAGTCACCCTGCAGCCTATAAACACCCTCCATAGACTGTATTACACTACACAGTTTGGTGTCATCTGCAAAAATAGACACAGTGCTATTAATTCCTACCTCTATATCATATATCATAAATATATATAATAGTAGTGGGCCAAGCACAGAACCCTGAGGTACACCACTCATAACTGGTGACCATTCCGAGTAGGAATCATTGACCACAACTCTCTGGATACGATCCTTCAGCCAGTTTTCAATCCAATTGCAAATTAATTCTGCCAAACCAATAGCCTTAATTTTACCCATCAGGCATCTATGAGGGACAGTGTCAAATGCCTTTGCAAAGTCCAAGAACACAATATCCACAGCTGCTCCTCCATCCAGGTAACTGTATGATACCCATACCGGTAAGCAGGGAGTTACTGCCTAAATTGCTGTGTTGGCACTTTGTAAGTAAGTTTCGGATTGCAGTTTGGGAACTTGGTCTCTAATAGGTTCTTAATCACTACTCTAGGATCTGGTGGCAACTGCACCCCAGTACCATTAAAAATTCCTTTTTGTCAAGGGGGATGGGGCCTCAGCACAAATTGTGCATTAGGACTCATTACGTTTAAGTTAAACTCCTGTTGGACACAGAGACAAGAACTGATGTGAATAAAACTACTTTTTGTACAGTTCTGAGTAATACAGCCATAAAGTAAAAATTGTATATCAGTAACTAATTCATGTGGTTTTATAATGTCATTGTTTTATTATGTTTTTTCGCTTTACTTTGCAATTTGAAAATACAAGATAAAAAAAAAAAAATCAATGACAAAAATACACTTTTTATGTGCTTTTATTTTGCTTTTCTCCAAACTCGGAGATGATTCTTAGAAAGGTAGAGAGATCATTATCATTATTACTTGACATTTATTGCTGCAAGGCCTCCGAGTTTAGCTACATAAAAACAGTAATTGTCATAAATGTGAGGTTGTTCCTATAACCTTCCAGTTTGCGCTTTTTTACGAGCAAACAGAGGCAAAACAGCTTTTGCTACATATAAAACAATTTACATTATTTTAATGCCAGGAAAAAGCAAGTCTAGTGAATGCTTGGGAAAGGCGGCAGCGCTCCTCATTACGATGCTAATGTGAGCCCACCGTATGCACATCGTAAAACCTATCAAGGTGCTATGAAAGGCTTTTAATGTCGGTAGCATTACCAGCCACTAGAACCTGCTCACTTCTTGCATTATGTGGGAAATGTCTTTGGATTTGTGCAACATGACTGATTGTTGTACTTATCGCCATGTGCACATCTCCATTGGGACTTTATCTGCCGTCCTTAAGATTACACCTCCTATGATCACTGCTGGAGAATGATTGCTGAGACCAATTTGAGAATATTGGCCTTATTTTCTACAATAGAAATATTTACTTTCTAAACTCACAATGTGGGAAAATATGTTTCCCTGTAAATGCTAAAATGAGATATTCTAGTACATATTACAACCGAGACCATACAAAAATACAATAAATGTGGCCATTTTTAGGGTTGCAGTATTAAGTGGGAGTTCTTATAACAATAATATTAAATCTCTACTCATAGGATACCATTATATACTGAAGTCCTGTACAGACCTTGGGGCACGTACTGTATAGAGTTAAAAAAGACATTACAGAGTAGTAACATGGTCAGATGAAACAAAACGAGGTTATACTATAGGAGATAAGTAATAAGCTCTATACAATGGGTGTCAAACACAAGACCCACAGGCCAACTACGATCCTTCGCCCTGCCCCTATGCTGCGGGAACACAGGGAACACAGCATAGGAGCTAGGGTGCCTCGATGCTACCCTTGCCCCACTACCCCCAAGAAGCTACAGACTTAATCTTTCTCATGTGTGCAGCATTTGTACGTGCCAGCTCTGCCGGCTTCAAAGCCAGTGTGTACAGCCACTACACACAGGAGAAGACTACTGCTGCTTGGAAGGAGCATGAAAAGCTGAGTAATTTTTTTTGTTTGTCCACGGTGAGGACAATGTGGGGACATTGTGACTACTTGCTATTGTGTGGGGCACTGTGACTAATGGCTACCACGTGGGAGCACTGTGACTACTGGCTACCATGTGGGAGCACTGTGACTACTAGCTATTGTGGGGGGGGGCTGTGACTACTAGCTATTGTATGAGGCGACTGTGACTAATGGCTACCATGTGGGGGCACTGTGACTAATGGCTACCATGTAGGGGCACTGTGACTAATGGCTACCATGTGGGGGCACTGTGACTAATGGCTACCATGTGGGAACACTGTAACTAATGGCTACCATGTGGGAGCACTGTGACTAATGGTTACCATTTATGAGCACTGTGACTACTGGTGTTTTTCGGGGGCATTTGAAATATACTGTCAATGCCAGTGCCTCTGGTACAGCTTGGTGGTTGCCTACAAATGGCTGATTGTAATGGTAAGTCAGCATAAATGTAACTACTAAATAGCTTGAGTAGATACATTTATACAGTAACAAAATGACAGTTGGTCCTCGTTGGCCATTAAAAAGCAACTACGAGGTTGGCACAAATACCCTCCTACCCACGTCCAATCATACAACTTATATGCCCCTCAGTTTAGTCAGTTTACAAAGAACTGCAATAATGTTATAGCAAATTGAGATGTGGGTACTTTGGGAGGGTGCTCATGATATAGATTTTCTTTGGCTCTGCTAGGTCAAAGAACAATTAATTTTTTTTCATTAAATGAAATAATTCTAAAGAAAAACAGACTGCATTGTCTTCCCTTTGATCACAACAGACTAATCCAGACCAGGGCCAGATTAAAGGATGGGCGCCCATGGCACAAGTCCTGGGGCCCCACCACCGACGTGGTGTGTATTATGGGCTCCTGCAGCAGCTGAGATGTGTATTAAGAGGTTCTGCAGCAGCTGAGGTATGTAGGATGATGTTCTGCAGAGATGTGTGTTCCAAGGTTCTGTAGCAGTTGAGGTGTCTACTATTGTATTCTACAATATTAATATTGTAGAAAGCCTAATGTGATCTAAAAATGACATTTTATGCCTAAGATAGGGGCATCTCTTGACTTATCAAGTGACTTATCTCCAGCAAAGTGACTCTACTCAGCACATTTGTACTCTACTCAGCACATTTGGAGGTGATTTTTTGTGAAGGCATTAGGCAAGATTTAGAAAGAATATTTCATACCCAATATGAGACGGCTGGTACTTTAGTGGGCTAAAAATTGTGACAAGTTCCCTTTAAAATTTTACATTCTATGTATGAATTAAATGAAACCACAACCATCAAACATTTTAAACAGTGTTGGAAAATTCAGACTAAGAAGGCTTTGTGCATAACAATACAATGTGTATGTGTTTGGACTTAATGGACTTAATTGTACTCAATTGACAAACCAGCCAATAACTCAATAAAACATTGTTTTAGAACTGGTGTAATGGGACTAGCACATAATAGAGTTGGTTTTTTAAGCTTTTGCGCCTCAGTCAAATTGAGTTTTGTAATTTTCGATTTTATTGAACTTTATCAGCTTGGGACAGACTTACTTCAGCCTCAAATAGCAATAAATGCTGCATGTGCTTCTATTGACAGTAAAGAAAAGTCTCACAAGAACTGTCCAAAATGACAGCAGTCTTCTGTTTTTAGCTGTCCTAATGTGGTGACCTGGTCACCACCCACTCCTAAAATAATTTACTGGCCGCAGCCGTAAACATGGCTGCCATTGGCTTTCTGAGGCCAATGATTACATAGCCATGGGGCAGGTGAAATGTGTCTGGATATTGGGTGCACAGTTCAACCCTTGACATAATTATTGAAAATAATTGTATGCTGAAGTTTTACTGTGCAGCGGGTACAAAAGTATTCAGACCACTTAAAATTTTTTGTTAACTTGCAGCCAATTGGTAAAATCAATTTTGTTCATGAATGTATACTCTGCACCCCATCTTGAAATTTTTAATTTTGCTAATTTAAAAAAAAAAAAATGAAATATCACATGGCCATAAGTATTCAGCCCCTTTGCTCAGTAGTGAGTAGAAGCAGCTTTGGAGCTAGTACAGCCATGCATCTTCTTGGGAATGTTTCACACCTGGATTTAGGGATCCTCAGACTCTTCCTCGCAGATCCTCTCCAGTTCCCTCATGTTGGATGGTGAACGTTGGTGGAAGTCATTTTCAAGTCTCCCAGAGATGTCCAATTAGATTGAGGTCCGGGCTCTGGCTGGGTCAGTCAGGAATGGTCACAGAAATGTTCTTAAAGGGCACCTACCACCACAAATCTACCTATAAAGGTAGATTGGGTGGTAGGTGGGTCAATGGGACGTGAGGATAGCCCTTTAAGGGCTAATCCTCACGTCCCTGCACTTTTTTAATAACTTTAATTTGGTATTTATTCAAATTTACTTATGCGGCTACCGGGGCGTGGAGTAGCCGCATATGAGATTACATGAGGCGGCTACTCCACGCCCCGGTAGCCATTTTACCCCTCCTACTCACCCATCTTCGGCGCGCAGCTCCGCGTAGCTGCGCGCCCTCGTCCGGCGATCCTGCCGTCTGCGCATGCGCAGAAGAGCAGGCCCGCGCCTGCGCGGTCACAACTCCGAAACAGGCGCGGGCCTGCTCTTCTGCGCATGCGCAGACGGCAGCTCCGCGTAGCTGCGCGCCGAAGATGGGTGAGTAGGAGGGGTAAAATGGCTAAAAAGTGCAGGGACGTGAGGATTAGCCCTTAAAAGGGCTATCCTCACGTCCCATTGATCCACCTACCACCCAATCTACCTTTATAGGTAGATTTGTGGTGGTAGGTTCCCTTTAAGCCACTGCTTTGTTATTTTAGTTGTGTGCTGAGGGCCATTGTCTTGTTGGAAGGTGAACCAGAGGTCCAGAGGACCAGAGGTCCAGAGTTCTCTGGAAGATGTTTCATCCAGGATATCTCTGTACTTGGCCACATATATCTTTCCTTTAATTGTAACCAGTCATCCTATTGCTTCATCTGAAAAAACACCCCCATAAAATGATGCTGCCACCACCATGTTTCACTGTTGGGATTGTATTTGGCAGGTGATGAGCAGTGCCTGGTTTTCCACACACATACTACTTAGAATTAATAGCAAAATCTTCTTTTCATTAGACCAGAGAATCTTATTTCTCATAGTCTGTGAGTCTTTCATGTGTGTTTTTTGCAAACAGCATGCAGCTTTTATACATCTTGCACTGAGGAGTGGCGTCCGTTTGCACACTCTGCCATAAAGCCCTGACTAGTGGAGGGCCTTGCAACAATTCTGTTTCTAAGCTCCCTAGGCAGTTCATTAGACCTCATGATTCTTATTTGCCCTGTTATGCACTGTGAGCTGTGTGGTCTTATATAGACAGGTGTGTGCCTTTCCTAATCAATTAATCACATCTGGACTTCAATGAAGGCATAGAACCTTTTCAAGGAGGATCAGAAGGAAATGGACATCGTGTGAGTTAAATATGAGTGTCACAGCAGAAGGTCTGAATGCTTATGACCATGTGATATTTCAGTTCTTGTTTATTAAATTAGCAAAAAAAATAGACATTTCAGTCAATGTGGGGGAAGAGAGTCATTAATGAGCAAAAAATGCATTCCTTTTTTATTCTGGTCAAGCCCTTTATTATCATAATATCTAATATGTGATTAGCCCATTCACTTATACTAGAAAATGATTATACAATTGCTATTCTATAAACCATAATTAGATCTTCACTAAAGGTCATACGTCTCAATCTGAATGTGTATATATGCACATCCGATGCTAAACTAAATTCAATTCTAAACGACCACATGCCAGACTTTGTATTATCTAGAAAGACATCTCTTTAGTGTCGGATAGTGTATTAAGCTGTCACTTCTAGGCGGCATTAAAATGTTTCAACAGCAGTGCCATTTTATCGTTTTTACATAAAGCAGATATTGCATTGAATAATCCCTACAAAGTGATAGTCACTGATTCAAAACTTTTGACACTGAGTGCTTGTGATGGATTTTCATTATCCGGCAGCAACATTGACATGCCAATCAGAAAGTAATATAATAATTCAAGCATAAGAATTGGCTGTCTAACAAGCAGGACTACAGAGCCGGAGTATGATCAATAGAATCCAGCACTGTCTCTGCTATAGATAAGACTTGTAACACCGGCTTATTTAGCATATTTAAAAAAATATATACATTTATTTCCATTACCTAAGAGACCGACCCAGCTGTAGCAATGTATTATGCCAAGAGCCAACTAAACATCAAATTCAATTTCTCAGCAGTTTTTGCATACTCATAATCTTATGAATTACCCAATACATGGATTCCTTAAGAGGAATCTAAAGAATAATTCTTATGTAGGAATATAATAACAGCATAATATTTGGTTGTTTCATAAAATTTAAAAACTATGAAAGAAAACACATTACCGTGAACAATAAAAAATTGTATATACAATACAAAATAAAAGTATAAAATGGCTTCAAGTCAAGAAAGAAACATTATGTTTGAGTCATTAAGCAGCAATGACCAGCAAACGCATTCACATTTACTGATGGATGTGCCGCAGTCCACTTCCTGACTGCAATTCTGTCTACATTTCTAATACCCCTTTTACACCGCATTGACCCCGTTACAAAGTGCTGATTAGAAACCTGGAGCCAGAACATAAGTAAGATAAAAGGCGAAAAGTAACAAAAACTGCAATCTCAATGGAGCGTTAGATTGCAGTTTAGAAAATATTTTACATCAAGTGAATAGTATAAGTAATAAAAGAAAGAGGTAGATGCTGATTTATACTAACATGATAGCAATGGGGCTTTATTATTCTACCTACAAAAGATTTATTGTTTCATTGTGTTTTCTCATTTGCATTATTATCTCATTTACAACTTAATGCCGCAAAATATTTCTGTCAGTAGGGAAATAAAAAGTTTGAATATATTCATGAGTTGTTATGATTTTTGGAGAGGTTCATGAGTTTTTTTAACATGTTCGTATTAGTAAAAAACGTATGTAGTAGAAGTGTTAACATTTAGGGGGGAATTTGTTAAGACTGGAGTACAGGCATAACGGAAGAGTGCTCTACTGCTCTTCACAAGATGTCAGCTATAGCCGGCACCGTTTTTGGTGGAGAATCTAGTGAGTATGGTGGGATGATGAATTTACACCCATGGCCGCCCGCCCTGGCATAGTATAGAAATGGGTCTTTTTACATAACTTGTCCACCAGAAAACTGGCCAACAATGCATGTTAAAAGTCCCTGTTAAACTTAAATTTCAAGGCCACACAAGGAATGTTAGCCACAGGTTAGCTAGGGGCAGAATTGTCTGTGGCTAACATGCAGTTATATAGACCATCAGCAAATAACCATGGTCATTCCAGGAAAAACAGACCTTGTGCTGGCCGGATTTGAAGAAGCGGCCGCAATGCAGAGGACGGACCTCCATACATCATACTCAAACCAAAAACTGGTCTGTTCTGGATACAAGAAGGTTCTCCTTACATAATTTCTCACTCGTATGATGCTCACAGTCCCCTCCTCTGCCCTGTGAAAGCTAGAAAGCCGCACATTACCATAGTATCATATTTTGTAAGGTTGGAATAAGACTCAAGTCCATCAAGTCCAACATTTAAAAATTAAACAAATGTTTATTTCCCATGACCTGTGATATTTTTGCTCTCCAGAAAGTCATCCAGGCCTCTCTTGAACATGTACATAGAGTCGGCCATAACAACCTCCAGCGGCAGAGAGTTCCATAGTCTCACTGCTCTTACAGTAAAGAACCTTTGTCTATGGTGATGGTAGAATCGCCTCTCCTCTAGGCGTAGAGGATGCCCCCTTGTCCTGGTCACAGGCCTAGGTATAAAGAGATCTTTGGAGAGATCCTTGTACTGTCCATTCAGGTATTCGTACATTGTAATGAGCTCTCCCATCAGCGGTCTTTTTTTTTTAAAAACTGAATAATCCCAAATTTTGTAATCTGTCATTTTATTCTAGTCCTCCCATTCCCCTAATAATCTTGGTTGCTTTCCTCTGCACCCATTACAGTTCTACTATGTCTTTTATACACTGGTGCCCAAAACTGTACACAATATTCCATGTGTAGCTTGACCAGTGATTTGTATAAGGGCAAAACGATGCCCTTATCATGATAATCTATTCCTCTCTTGATACATGCCATAATTTTATTTGTCTTTTAAGCAGCTACCTGGCTCTGGTCACTAAAATTAAGTTTATCAATATCCCCAAGTCTTTTTCAGCTGCAGTTTTACCAAGTAATTAACTATTTAGGACATAATTTTACTTTTTGTTTCTGTGGTCCAAGTGCATAACCTTACATTTATGTACATTAAACCTCATCAGCCATTTCTCTGCCCACTCCTCAAACTTCTACAAATCCCTCTGTAATGCTATACTATCGGCCTCAGTATTAATTACTTTACAGAGCTTAGTATCATCTGCAATTATTGAAACTTGACTATGTAAACCCACTACAAAGTCATCAATAAAATATTAAAAAGAAAAGGGCCCAATACTGACCCCTGTGGAACTCCACTGGTAACGTCAACCCAATCCAAGAATGTGCCAATTATGAAGACCCTCTGTTTTCTATCACTAAGCCAACTGCTTACCCAAGTACACAGATTTTCCCACAGTCTCAGCAGTCTAATTTTATGTACCAACCTTTTATGTGGCCGTGTATCAAATTCCTTGTAAAAGTCCAGATACACAACATCAACAGCCTCCCCCAGGTCTAGACTAGAACTTACCTCATCATAGAAAGCCAATCAGATTAGACTGACAGGACCTGTCCCTCATAAATCCATGCTGATGCTGGGTATTAAGGTTATGTACAGTGAGATACTTCAGGATGGCATCTCTTACAAATCCCTCAAATACTTTTCCACAACTGTTAAGGTCTGTAGTTTCCAGGATAGTTTTTGATCCTTTTTTATATATTGGCACCACATTTGCTATGCGCAACTCCTGTGGAACAGAACTGTTCCTCAAGGTATCTTCAAATATTAAAAATAATGTCTATCTATCACAGCACAGGTATTTAAGAAGTGTATGCACTGGGATTGTGGTGCACATGACCCTTTTTGCTGAGCTGGCTTTCATCTGACACAAATTAGGGGGCATGCCATCGGACTGTCCAACTGATTTGGACTGAACGCGGGATTTAACTTTCAAATTGAGTTGCAAGCCCTAGTACTTACATGCACCACTAAAAAGATGGTGAACTCTGTCGGACCTGAGCGGGGAAGCAACACATTGATGATATTGGGGGCATGAATCGCGTATGTGGGGCAGATTTATTACTATAAGGATTCATGCACCATTTTTTTGTCTTAGAGACTATTCTGCAAATCAGATTTATCATATTGGCTTAGGCTGTATGTTAAATGTAGCATTTAGGGGCAGATGTGTCTGCTGATGCATGCTTTTTTGTTGTATTTTAGTGACTTTTTGTTCGCATTAGTGTACTATTTGCACTATTTTTTGCACCTTTTTTCAAGCAGTGTGCAGTGGAGTTTGCTGTGTCATAGTAAAGCTGGTTTGCACTGTAATTTGTCTTTGTATTTATCCTGCTTCCAGATGTTTGCACCTGATTTAACATTGATTTGCGCCTCAAAGGGTGCAAATTATTTAGCAAAAACTCTCCTGACCATGCATAGGAAAAACAATGGTAGGAGTTGCACAAAACTTTGCACCTTTTTTTTAAATTTGAGACTAAAAATTCCCAAAAATAAACAGCATTTGACAAACAGACTGCAAAGACAAAATTGCTTACATCACAGCAAAAGAAATATGTGATGAAAAAGTCACGAAAAAGTTGAATGATGACTGGAGTGTTTTTGGTGCCAAAATATGCAACATTTTGAATTGTCGCACTTAATAAATCAGACTTGGATTCTAGTGATGAATCAGGCACATGGCAGGAAAATTAAAAAGTTAAGAGGGTATAGAACAGTTACAAAAAGTTCTGCAAACAGGCAGATGTGACAATTTAGCGAAATGAAAACGCCTGAAGACAGGTGCAAGTTCCCCTTGGTTTAGTCTATTAGTAGATAACACTTCCCCTTGTGCTTGAATGTGGATAATACTATTAGCTAAAATGTTAGAGCTGGCCAAAAATGTAGTAAGGAGTACTTACGTCAGTGAAAAGAAAAAATGAAACTGACTGAACTCAAAAGAAAAGGTAAACTTAAAGAAATAAAATAAATAAACCACTTCAATTGTTAAAAACATATATCCCATTAACGCATTTCAGGATGAGCAAAACCAGGATAGTCAGTATAATATTTATCAATTGCAATGTATATATACAAAATCCAATACAAAGGGAAGGGGATGAATTAATTACTCAACCAATAACAAAGAGGAATTTTAAGTTCATGCTAATGGACACATGAACACAAGACATGTATGTATGAATACTCACAGTAAAATTCATAAACAGTGAATGTTTGCCATTGCTAAAAACGTGCGTCCTGTGCAGTATCTCTCGGGCAGGTGCGCCATGATTGTGGGACGTTCAAGGTGGAATTTCCAGATGTATTTTTGTTTTGGTACATTGCACATGGGCGTGGCGCTGCTGCCCGCGATATACTGTGCACGGCACTCATGACTGCAACGCGCGTGTTTTTAGGAATGGCAAACTTTCCCTGTTTATGAATTTTACTGTGAGTATTCATACATGTCATGTGATCTAATATGCCTCTATTTGCATATTTGAAATTCCTCTTTGTTATTGATTGAGTAATTAATTCATTCCCACCCCTTTGTATTGGATTTTGTATATATCAGTAAATTGCAACTGATACCTGTTATACTGACCATCCTGACTTTTAGATGAGATTTATGGGATTTATGTTTTTAACAATAGAAGTGGTTTAATTATTTTATTTCTATACGTTTTTAATAAATTACCATTTGTTTGGAGTCCAGTCAGTTTATTTTTTTCTTTTTACTGATGTAAGTACTCCTCTCTACATTTGGACCATACTATAATAGCTAATAGAATTATCGAATTTTACGCTACTGACCCATTCTGTGGGAATCATATCTTATTCTTTTGGCTATAAGAAGCAACAGGCCCCACTTTTGATTCAAACATCCTGGACCTTGTTTTTGGGGAGAAATACCTACCCTAATATAGGGTGCCATGCACAATAGCCATGTGAGAACCCCTTTTGGGATTTTATACCTACTCTCACCTGTTCTTACGTTATTACTCAAGGCTCTGCCCTTTGCTCGTCGTTTTTTCTCCTTATTTGCACTTGCACCTTGCACCCATGCTTTTACTTAAATATATGCAATCTTTTCATGGCAGCAGAGAAACTTCTACTCAAGGAACAACCCATGTAGGTTATTATGGTTTATATGTCTGCTTTACATATTTAACAAGTCCTCAATTTTATTCAATAAATAGCTAGTTGTTACACATTGCAAGGTTTCTATGTAATTTCTTCTGTATTCTGTATAGTGTTGTCATTTGCATTATATTCCCCTTTTCATTATTCATTGCAGTGTATTTTTAGTATTTGCTTTCTCAGCTTCTACTCCATAATTGAGGGTGAAGGTGAAATTCTATGCAGCTGTACAATACATCTGATGCATTGGGTGCACAAACCTACTATTTATATATGTTTTTACTGTATGTACATCTAATGTACATCTAATATCTTGCCAGGGATTAATAACATTATCCTTTTTCTAAAATGTATGAAGTATTTGTGTTATAAGTAAGTAAATTACAATGTGTGGTTACTCAAAGTGAAACCTAAAGCTTTAAGGATTTGGACTCCTCTGCAGTTAACGGAAATCTGCCATCAAAATCAACTCATAGATCCAGGCACCGTGACTGTGGTAAATGCCAAAAACAACAACTGCAGGTACAATGGGGCACATTTACTTACCCGTTCACCGAAAGTGCATTGTCCGACAATAATGCACTGTATTGCGATTCACTAAGATCCAGCGCCTGATATCCTGCATGTGTCACTTCCCCGCTCAGGTCCGACAGAGTTTAACTTCTTCTTCCCATTGTATGTAAGTGCATTGTCTTGCAACACAATTTGAATCTTAAATCCCGCGCTCAGTCCGAATCAGTCGGATTGTCTGATGGCCCGCCCCCTCCCCCCCATTTCTGTCGCATGGAAGCCAGGGTAGTTTTCCCACAATCCGATCGCGTGCCACAAAATCTCAGCAGAAACCCCTGTTAAATACCTGAAGCTGAAAAAACTCCCGAAAAACTGTGAACAATCCGACAAAAGTGCAATCTGGGACCCTTAGTAGATAAGCCCCTAGATACTAACGCCCCTTAACGAGAGGACCAGAAATTAAAAGTACAATGCCTATTCAAACCTCCATCAGAGCAAAAAATATAATCAAATATTCAAAAATTCATTGAAAAAATCGCATCTTTATTGGCAAAAAATATCACATGAAATTCTTCACAAACATCCTGGTTGGTCCGGGTATCAATTACAGATACGGATAAATAGGACCCATAAAAAGGCACTAGGAGCTGTTTACTAAAGTAAGCATTAAAAAGCCGATGACCCATGGGTGCTGCCATCTGGGCTCGGATCGGCACTTCCCGTGACATCATCGGGGAGCAGTGATTCGTCACACAAGACCCAAGGCTGTCTTTTTTTACACAGTGTATTTCAATGTGTGATTTGCATGGTAGGATCAATCAGACAACCTAGAATTAGAGTACCCTTGGGGGTCTGAAAAATAGTTAAAAACATTTTTTTAAAGTTAAAAAAAAATTTAATAAAAAAACCCTAAAAATTCAAATCACCCTCATTTCCTTAGAACTGATATAAATATAAATAAAACAGAAAAAATCATAAACATCTTAGGTATTGCCACATAATAAAATGTCTGATCTATCAAAATATAACAACAGTGATACCTGGCGTTTAAACTTGTAACGAATAGTAGCAAGCAAAGTCGAAATGCCACTTTTTGGCCATTTTGCTAAACATAAAAAGTTTGAAAAAAGTGATCAAAAGTAGCAAATAGACACCACCCACAGCTCCATAAACCAAAGTATGAAAAAGTTATTAGCGCCAGAAGATGGCAAAATAAAAAATTTTTTTTTACAGGAGGTTTTACTTTTTGTCAATGTATCAAAACATTATAATCCTATATACATTTGGTATCCCCATGATCATACTGACCCAAAGAATAAAGTAGACATGGCATTTGGGGTGAAAGCCGTAAAATCCAAGCCCACAAAAAAACGGCACAAATGCATTTTTTCACCATTTCACTACATTTGGAATTTGTTTACCATTTCCCAGTACAGGTTGTGGAATATCAAATACCGTCACTGTGAAGTGCAATTTGTTGCGCAGAAAACAAACCCTTATATAGCTCCTTACATGGAAAAATTTTAAATGTTATGGATTTTTGAAAGTGGGGAGTGAAAAATAAAAATGTAAAATACAAAAAGGGCCTGGTTGTTAATGGATTAAAATGAATTCTTAACATAAAAAATAATAAATAATAAATTAAAAATGCATATATATAAAATAAAGTGATGATAATATATATACTTATAATCTCCAAGCCATCCAGCATTATGCCTCCACAGTGTCTTCAAAGTGCCTGAATTCTGTCAGGATCAGTGGTCTATACTATATCTGGTATCTAGTAAGACAATGGGGCAGATTTACTTACCCGGTCCATTCGCGATCCAGCGGTGCGTTCTCTGCGGTGGATTCGGGTCTGGCCGGGATTCACTAAGGTAGTTCCTCCGACGTCCACCAGGTGGCGCTGCTGCGCTGTAGTCCGCCGAGGCCTGCCGGAATGCACTGAAGTTCACTGGCCTATACTTGGTGAAGGTAAGCGCGAGTCCCGCAACACTTTTTTTTTTTTAAATGCAGTAAGGTTTTTCCGAATCCGTCGGGTTTTCGTTCGGCCATGCCCCCCCCATTTCTGTCGCGTGCATGCCAGCGCCGATGCGCCACAATCCGAACGCGTGCGACAAAATCCCAGGCGCAAATCGGAAATATTCGGGTAACACATCGGGAAAACGCGAATCGGGCCCTTAGTAAATGACCCCCGATGGGGCACATTTGCTAACCCGGCTGCTGGAGTTCACACAGAGTGCATTGTCCGACGATAATGCACTCTGCCGCGTTTCACTAAGATTGTGTGCTCGATATCCTACATGTGTTGCTTCCCCACGGAGTTCACCTTCTTCTTCTTGGTGCTTGTAAGTGCTGGGGCTTGCGACACAATTTGAAAGTTAAATCCCACACACAGTCCGAATCAGTCAGATCATCTGACGGCACGCCCCCAATTTGTGTCGCAAGGAAGCCAGCGCAGCTGTGCCAAAATACCAGGGTAGACGCTTGCTAAATACCTGTGCAAGTCGTGTAATCCCCAAAAAAGGCGCACAGTCCGACGAAAGTGCACCCCGCAACCCTTAGTAAATGAGACAAAGTGTTCTACATATTCTGGGGGAACTTATAAACTAGTTATTATCTGGCAGCAGCCTCCTTTCCCCCCTCCACTCTCCATAGACTTTTGGCAGTGACATTGGATATGGATACAAGTGCCAGTAGAGATGACGGAGGCTGAGTAACGGAAAGGAGGAGAAAGAAGCCTGTGACGTTGTGGAGGATACATACTATTTTCTAAAATGAAATACATGGCAACGTTTTTTATATTCCTCTTTACGTTCCATTTAAAAATGGTTGAAAGTTGGAGGTTTGCTTAGATATTATAGAAATAAACTAGAGAAATTAAAGTCAACACTCTTAGGCAAAATGGCATTAAAAGATTAGAAGAACTTCTTTAGATATAAGGGTATTTATGCTGCTAAACCGTTACTTTTTATGGTGGAGTAAACTTATTGCATTATATGGATGTGGCCGTTTTATATCACTTGCTATGATAACATGGGCAGTGCTTTATATATAGGATATAACCATCACTCTCGCCTTTGTGATATGCACTTGATTTGTATAATTGCAATGCAATAAATGTCAGATGGCTCTTTATTGGTATTTTCATGGGGATGTTAAATCTCATATTCATCTCATTTATTTTGTGCTGCTCCCCGGTGACAAGTATCTTACAATAGCACAACATTAGCTCTCACTTTCTCACCCTTTAATTGCTCTTTTCCTTCCTTGAGCGCTGTAGTTCACAGTCAGTAAAATGTATAAAAGCTTTCTGTGCGCCATAGACAAACGTCGGAGAAGTGCTGCGCACAACATAGTTTATTCATCTGATACTGGGGATAAAATCTTCTTATCAACAAAGATCCTCATAAAAGGATTTATCTCATCTGTCCTGTTCATCTGAATCGACTCAAATGCTGCTGAAATCACCATATTCAGGCATATGGAGAGGATTTTTGGCACATACAATTCTGTGAACTTAGATTAACAGATATATTTAACCAACCACTAATAATTCCAACCACTGATATCCTAAAATGCTTCCATTCAGTGCCCTCTGTTTCAGCAGTTAGGACATTTTTGATCCTTTGTTTTATAAATAAGAAGAACCAGAAGTATGTAGGGCGGCACAGGGGCTTAGTGGTTAACATTACAGACTTGCAGTGCTGGCGACCTGGGTTCAAGTCACCATCTGCAAAGAGTTTGTATGTTCTCTCTGTGTTTGTGTGGGTTTCCTGAGGTTTCTTGAGGTTGATCATTTTTCAGACTAATGTGGCAAATGGTGCTTGAAACGTCCTAAAAGAAACCTTCAAATGGATCTTATAGCACACAATGGTTCCTGGGTAGTTGCCCCTCTGATACCAACACAAATCGATTTGGTTGGAGATTTTGAAATTTGAATGAAAAGAATGTTAGCAATCCATTGGATGCACATGAATGTTTTATACACAAGTTTTCTGATTGTATTGTCCACAGCATACAGAGCCAATGTAGTGGATTAATATGAATCCCATTCCAAAATTATCAGCCGAAATCTGTTTCCATTTACAATATGCAACATATCTATTTACTTTAGCGGATTCTTGGTGAGGAACTCAATGAAAATGTTGAGTGTCATTCCCCTTCCTGTAGTAAAAAATGTATAATCAAACAGAAACCAGCTGGTTTCCAATGTTTCTGCCGCTACCGAATGGATGCCCCACCCATAGGATGCCCTACCCATAGGTTTCATGATCACTTTATGCTGCAATTATTTTATGCAGCACGGGGTTAGGGTTTAAAAGGGTTGTCCACTTTCAGCACATTTAAAAAAATAAATGATATTCTTTTTGCAAAAGTAAAAGTTACATAATTTTAATAATAATTAGGTTTCAATTCCTCATGGTTTTCCAGATTTGTTATTCTATAGGAAGTGTCACTGCTTACTTCCTGTAAATAAACACTGGTCCATGGCCATGTGATGTCACACAGGTGGACGGCTCATTATAACACACAGCTCTTATTACTCTCTGTGATCTAACGAGCCGTGCACCTGTGTGACATTACCATGGACTGTTTATTTGCAGGAAGTAAACAATGAAGCTTCCTGTTGCATGACAGCAAGCAGAGATCTACAAAACCATGAAGAATCGATACAAAAAATATATTGGGAAAACTCGATAACTTTTCATTACACAAACAATAGCAATTACGTATATACTCGTGTATAAGCCGAGTTTTTCAGCACAAAAAATGTGCTGAAAAACGTCCCCTCGGCTTATACAGGAGTCAATATCCAGCTATAAAGAGTAAAAAATACTTAAAATATAATAAACTTATATACTCACCCTCCGGTGGTCCCGATATGCAGTGCTGCTCCCCCGATGTCCACGCCGCTTGTCTTCAGGCTTCTGCGCCCATCTTCTTTCTTCTGCTGTGCGCCGCCATGTCTTTCCCCCGGGCAGTGCCTAGTATGACGTCGGCAGCGGCGCGTCATACTAGGCGCCGGCCGGGAGAGAGCAATGGCATTTCCCACCCTCGGCTTATACTCGAGTCAATAGTTTTTCTCAGTTTTTGGTGGTAAAATTAGGGGTCTCGGCTTATACTCGGGTCGGCTTATACTCTAGTATATACAGTATTTGCTGTAATGTGCTTAAATTGGACAACCCCTTTAAGTATACACAAAATTCACTAACAAACTTATCATGGTTCTAGGTACATGCCTCCCACCTTCATAGAACCACTCTTGACATCAGAAAAAAAATGGAAGTAGTAACTTCGTTCCTAATTAAAAACATACAAATATCTATATTAAACCAACTATTTTTTTAAAACACTTAAATTTCTCCATAACATTAGGTGAGGTTTGGAAAGACTCCCGATTACATAGTTTGTACAAGATAACCACAACCCAAGATAGTATATGTACACATCTCTCAATTAAATGTTTTATAGTGTCAAAATGTTAAGAAAAGATAAGGCGTGCCAAATGGGAGGATCTGTCTTGCTCGAATGTTTTGCCCATGTTAGCTGAGAGTGGATATGCACCAGCAAAACGTTAAGAAAAGATAGGGCTCACCAAATGGGAGGACCTGTCTTGCTCAAATGTCCATGTTTGCTGAGAGTGGATATGCACCAGACACCCCAATGTGATTTTTTGCTTCCCATGCTATGGGGATACAACACTCATGCTGGGGCTGTGTATTATAGTCCCAAGGAGGAAGATGCAGGAGCCTTGCCGGACATCCAGATTGGACCCTTCCCAACTTCCAGCGCCACCTTGCTACTGCACATGCCCGGAAACTGAACGTGTCATTGGAGACACATAAGGCCACACTACCTATTAATGTGGAATTGAGCCGATTGTTGGTTGTAGCTGTGATTCACCACATGAGAGAGTTAATGAAGATACTGGACATAGATCTTCATCTAAGGTTATGGTGGGTCTAAGGATGGTGAGTATGGTCTAAGGATGGTCTAAGGATGGTGAGTCTTCATTTGGCTACAGAGGACTTATAGACTTATACCTTGTCTGACTCCAGAAATAAAACTTCTCTTCTTGCCATCCTACATACCGTGTTTGTGCTCTGGTACAAATGTGGCCATAAAAACATATTTAACAAAACCGCTCTGTATCAATCAGTGCTTATGACTGTTCTTTTAACAGAGGTATTATAAATAAAATTCTCAATAATTACAATTTTCTATCTCAAAGTCGATATAACTATGGAAAAATAGAAAGTCTGCTAAGTTTTCGATGATTATGACTGCAGAACTTATCTGTCAAGCGGGAGAATATTATTGCCGTTTTACTTCTCGTGATGACGATACAAAACATAGATTCTTAATGAGAAGACATTTCTAGTCTATTGTAAAATTTACCAGAGAGCCATAAAATATAATTTCTTTGCTGCTGAAAGTGAATTCTAATTAAATAAAAACACATGGGCATCTTAATGCGAGATCTCTCATCAGAGCTCATGAGTAGAGGAGACAGACTTTTCTTTCTCTTGTTCCTCATAGTTTTTTAGATTTCAGTTTTAAGCCAACATTCACAGCTTTCTTCCAAAATCCATCTAGCTGGCACTATTATGGCCGCCTCTGAATGGCACTGTGTCATATGAATGTCATTTTTCTAAAATATGAAAAAAAAGCCTTTGTTGTAGCTTTGACTACTTGAATGTAGAGTATTTTTGCTGCTCATACCTTGTCATCCAGACTGTCAAAGAAGCCATAACTTATTGCAGTGCTTCCAACCATCCATTTAATATCTGTACATACTTTCTCCTACTTCCAGTCACGTCCTTGGTAAGACTTTTAAAATTGGCAGAACTACCGACACAGCAGCCATGGTGACTGCTACAAAGCCTGTGGTAGGAAGGGTACCGGCGAATGCTTGCATCAACAACTGGGAGCCAAGGAATGGTAGTGACTTCATTGTCAGGAAGAGAGAATGCACTAAGTATCTCTCTGTGGATGGGGGCACTAAATACTCATTACAGTTTAACTGAAGGGTTATCAATAAGTCTTTAATAGAGAGAACTACATGAATTTTAATGGAGAGGAGTATTTGAAGTATGGCGTATTTAAGTCTTGCCCAAACAGTTTTTTTAGTAGCAGTATATGAGCCTCTTGTTATTTCATAACATTATCTTAGAACACCATCATTATGTATACCTAACTATATATAAATTCCATTTATATATAGTATTCAGACCTCTTTAAATGTTTCCCTCTTTGTTTCAATGCAGCCAATTGGTAAGTAATATCAAAAAAGTAATTTCTTTTACATATGTTTGCTAATTTATTATACAAGAAAAACTGAAATATCACATGGTCATAAATATTCAGACCCTTTTGCTGTGACACTCATATTTAACTCACATGCTGTCTATTTCCTTTGATCCTCCTTGAGATGGTTCTATTCCTTCATTGGAGTCCAGCTGTGTGTAATGAAACTGATTGGTCTTGATTAGGAAAGGCACACACCTTTCCATATAAGATCTCACAGCTGACATTGCATGCCAGAGCACATGAGAATCAAGAGTTTAAATGCCCAAGGAGCTCAGAGAGAGAATTGTGGCAAGGCACAGATCTGTCCAAGGTTTCAAAAGAATTTCTGCTGCATTCAAGGTTCCTAAGAGCACAGTGGCCTCCATAATCCATAAATGGAAGTTTGGGACAGGTATAAGAGCCTTGGTGAGAGAGGTAAAGAAGAACCCTAAGATCACTGTGGCTGAGCTCCAGAGATGCAGTAGAGAGATGCGAGAAAGTTCTACAATATTAACTCTCACTTCAGCCCTCCACCAGTCGCGTCTTTATGGCAAAGTTTTCTGACAGAAGTCCCTCCTTAGTGCAAAACATATAAATGCCTGCACACCGTAAAACACATAAAGATTCTCTGGTTTGATTAGATTGTAATTTTAATAATAAGCAGTATGTGTGGAGAAAACCAGGCACTGCTCATCATCTGCCAAATACAATCCTATCAGTGAAACATGGTGGTGGCAGCATCATGCTATGGGGGGGTTTCAGCTGCAGGGACTGGACGACAGGTTACAATTGAAGGAAAGATGAATGTGGCCAAGTACAGAGATATCCTGGATGAAAAACTCTTACAGAGTACTATGGACCTCTGGGCCGAAGGTTCACCTTCCAACAAGACTATGACCCTAAGCACACAGATAAAATAACAAAGCAGAGGCTTCAGAACAACTCTGTGACCATTCCTGACTGGCCCAACCAGAGCCCAGACCTAAAACCAATTGAGCATCTCTGGAGAGACTTGAAAATGGCTTCCACCAACGTTCACCATCCAATCTGAGGGAACAGGCGAGGATCTGCAAGGAAGAGTCAGAGGATCCCCAAATCCAGGTGTGAAAAACTTTCTGCATCTTCCCAAGAAGACTCCTGGCTGATACTCAATACTGAGCAAAGTGGCTGAATACTTATGGCCATGTGATGTTTCAGTTTTTCGTGTTTAATAAGTTAGCAAAAGTATCTACATTTACAACTTTTTTGATCTTACCCATTGGCTGTTATAGAACAAAGAGTGAAACTCTTGGGCTTATTTACTAAGGGTCCGCGGATTGCACGGGTGCGACAGGTATTTAGAAGGGGATTTTGGCGCACGTGATCGAATTTTGTTGCAACCACGCCGGCTTCCATGAGACAGAAATAGGGGGAAGTTCTAATTCAGACTGAGCGTGGGATTTAACTTTAAAATTGTGTCGCCAGATATGCACTTACACGCACCAGGACCTCTGTCAGCCGGTTAAGTAAATGTTCCCCACTGTCTAGTTCAGGGCCCCATAGCTTTCTGATGAACATTTTTACAAAGAAGAACATGCATCGTACCTCATTGCATTTTGAACGTGCCGAGCGGCTGATCTACATTTGTATCTACACTATTTTCTGCGTCTACGGTGTTTAGATCTGGAGCTGATGTTATCCTGTATGGTCACCACCAATTTAATGCATGAACATTCTAATGAAGTGGGTTGAAAAAAAGCATGTACAAGTGTTTATTCATCATTTTGACATTTGGTAACAGTCCAACATCCTGATTCATACAGCGTCCATAAGCAATTCAGCCAGACTCTCATTCAGACTCTCAAAGCATTAAAGAAATATGAAGTATAGTAGTTCTGGTCTTAAGGCCTGAACTGACTGCATCATACCCAATGATGATAATGCCATAAAAATGTATTTAAGTCATACCCTAAAAGAAAAATATTCAGGGAAACTTTTGGATTATTCAGTGATGAATTTCTGATTTCAATTTTATGTCTTGTAGGATTTTCAATCTGTAAGAAGCGGACTCAATAGAGCAATTCATCTGCTTTACAAAGGACACACTGCCATCTAGTGGTTGTTTGCATTATTGCACAAACATTGTAGCTTTGCCTCATCTGTAATAGGTTTATATTTCTAAAGGGTTTGAAATAAAATGCAGCTATTATTATATGTTTTTCCAACAGCATCAATACAAAGAAAGTGGGCTTATAGTTTATATACTTTATAAGTAAAGTCATCACACTTTTCTTGTACTGTATACTGGTTGTAAGTCTGCTCTAAAGCTGTATATATAAGCTGTATATATACACTATGTACAGTACCACTTCTATAGCCTTGTATAGAAATCCTGCACAGTACCACTTCCCCAGTCCTGGATGTTAGTTATAATTCTCAGTATCTCCTTTTATTCTGTATTTATAGACATTGCACATTTTGCTTGCCCTCTATCTGCTCTTAGGCCCTTTGCACACAAACGTATGCTGACAGCATACAGCCGTGTGCAGGAGAGAGGAGAGGTGAGCATTCCTCGCCCCTCCCCTCTCCATGGAAAGCCGGCTCGATCACCGTGTGAGAAGACAGCATGTGCTCAACGCTCTATGACGGGGTTCCATAGACTTGGCTGATGGCTGATGGAATAATGACCATCACACACAAAAATATGTTGGGCATTGCTGTGGCAGCACAATTTGTGGCTGCATCACGGCCCACATACGTTTGTGTGTGATGGGCCTTTTTCTGTATAAATCATATACACCATGTACAGTACCATTTCTCCGGCCCTATATACAGATACTATACACATTACTTGGGTAATCAAAGTCATGGTCATAGTCCAAGCCCTGATGTCCATACACCTATGCCATAGGTAGGGCAGCTTTAGGGCACATTCTTTTACATTATTGGGGCAGATTTACTTACCCGGTCCTGTCACGAGGATTTGGGTCTGCCACGAATTACTAAGCTCCTGCATCCGTCGCTTCTGCGCTGAGGTCCGCTGGAGTTCACCTGCTTCTTCCCGGTGCTTGTAAGTGCTTGATCTTGTGACACAATCCTAAATGTTAAATCCTGCGTGTTGTCCGAATCCGTCGGGTTGTCCGACGGCCCGCCCCCCCGATTTCTGACTCGTGTAAGCCGGCGCCAATGCGCCAAAATTCAATCGCGTGTGCCAAAATCCCCCGGCACTTCGGCTCAAAATGGAAATCGCCGGGAAACCCGACAGAAATGCGTCCGACGGACCCTTGGCCCCATTGTGTCACAAAGGGATTTTATGTATTCACCCCTCCCTAGTTTTCATTGCTAGGGCTAGTGACAACCTTTTAAAGGATTTTTAACCCTTAACGCTCACTGACGGATGCATGGCTTCTGAAGATTCATTACAATGAGCAAGTGGCTCCTATGAAATCCTATGAAAAAACGCCATATACTGCAATACAGTCGTATTTCAGTATATGGTAGGAACGATCAGACCATCTAGGGTTAAAGTATTCTAGAGGGCCTAAAAAATAGTAAGAAAAAGGAAAAATAATAATAAAATCACAAACATGTTAGGTATTGCTGCAGTGCAAAATACCCAATCTATCAAAATATAAAAACGGTTATTGCCGGCGGTGAACACATAATGGAAAATAGCTTTTTTACAATTTTACATAACTTTAATTTTTTTATAAAAAGTAACATAGTCCTCAAAATAGAAGCAATGAAAACATTGGCTCATCTTGCAAAAAATGACACCTCACACGTCTCCGTCTACCGAAGTATGAAAAAGTTCTTAGCGATCGTGCGATCGTGCGCACGCAGCGCTGAAGCAGTTTCTGCTATAAAGTTTAAAAAGTGTTAAAACCGCGATACCGCGGTTTTAACACTAACGAAACTAAGCACCGGCACCAGCTCACCCTGAGCTGGTGCTCGGTGTTTACAGCTTATACCTACCATTTGAAATGGTAGGTTTCCTTTAAAATGTTTTAAAACCCAATAAAACCTATATAAACTTGGTATCACCCTGATCATACCGAACCAAAGAAAAAAGTAGATATATCATTTGGAGTCTACAATGAAAACTGAGCCCACAACAAAGTGATGCAAATTAGTTTTTTTTTTACCAATTTCACCATATTTGCAATTTTTTTCCAGCTTCCCTGTATATGGCATGGAGTAATAGATAATGAAATACAAAAAACCAACGGGTGTAGCACAGCCCAAGTGTATACGAGCCAAATGCACAGAAGACAAGTTCAGCCCAAACAAGAGAAAAAGAGTGCATTCAAACGGCTCAAGGGGTATTGCAAAAACATCAAATCTTTATTAGTACAAAGCAAACAAACAACGACATTCTAAAAACATTTAAAACACATATTGTACATACCAGAACAATGTACAGTGACCTGGTGTAGGTACACCGTGACTGCCTGCTGTCAATCACTCAGTAGTGATATTACACCTCCCAAAAGACTTTCAGCCTGACCATTGCACAAGAATAAAGTGCCAGAAGTGCTATGTGCAAAAGTAAATAAGCAATACTCTATACTGGTGCCAATACAATGGTAAGCGCGACAATGATCAAGGGGAAACAAGGGTCAAAAAGATGAGAGATTACCGCATAGAGGTCTGCATGTAATAGAGGGAGGTGAGTAAGGACAGAGGCAATGTACATTATGTGTTTTAAATGTTTTTAGAATGTCGTTGTTTGTTTGCTTTGTACTAATAAAGATTTGATGTTTTTGCAATACCCCTTGAGCCATTTGAATGCACTCTTTTTCTCTTGTTTGGGCTGATGGAGTAATAGATAATGTCACTGAGAAGTAAAATTTGTCATGCAGAAAATAAGCCCTCACACAGTGTGGGGATCGAAAAATTAGCAAAAAAGGCTGTGTCCTTAAGGGCTTAAATAGTTTGTATGTCAAGCATCTTAAAACCTTCCAGAAAATCCACTTGTAAAATGGTTCTATAAAGTCATGGAGGCAGAGAGTTTAGCTCTGAATTAATGTTCTCCCCACCTAGGAATACCCTTTTACTATTACTGACGTCCTGCGTCCAGGGGCATGAACGCAGGAAAATGGACATTTTCAGACGCAGAAACTTTATACCGCACATTTACATCTCACTCCACAGTTGATTTTCTGGATTTTGCCACCGTGCTGGGTCATGTGTGAATTATAAACTGGAAAATGTTTAGCTTGAAAACAACCAGGTGATGGTTTACCAGGCAATTTCTGCCATCACTGAGTTGTTGCGGTGACCCCCAAAAAATGTGATTTGGAGTAAAAACACAATAAAATCGCAGCTCCAAAGGCTTTAGGCGACCCCTGTGTTTTGGTCGTTCAACCCCTGCTGGGGTCACGACCCACAGGTTGAGAACCGCTGCTCTAACCAGAGACATTTGATAAAGTGTACAATATATGATAATTTTAGCATCAAGGCCAGAAATAATACCATGTGATTTGGAATTATAAAGGAGGGCTAGGCAGATCTCCTTCAAATAAATAACATTTTGAAAATATGAACCAGTGGGAGATGAAATGAAATGAAAGCCAATGAAAGAAAGTGATCAGATGGATAATGCAGAAAACATCTTACCATATACTAATAGTGAAAAGACAAGTACGGAACATGCTGGTCCCTTACAATGTACAAATGACATCTTGGTCTCATTGAGAGCTGGGAACGGCAGGTTTAGCTATGTTCTTTATCCTCATTGTTTAGAATGGAACACCCTGGTATGGGTATGTTTTATAATATCGCAAATGACAGTATAATAACTCCCTGACTCAGGATGACACAAGCATCGGTCCAAAAAAGAATAGCAAAAAATTGATAATAATAAAGCAGCTGCGGCAGACGGCTTCTTCACATCATCTTAGAGCTGAACAATCGCTACTGAGGACAAGTCTCCATAATAGAAGCCATAAAGATTGTTTAACCACTTCATGACTGGTCAAAGCAAAATATGGCAACTGCTCGACAAGGGTGTAATAGAGAAGCAGCGCATTTATTATATACTACATATGTACTTAAAGTACAAAATCTGAACTAAAATGGTCAGAAGTTGTGAAAATGGTATCAAACATCATGTTAACGCACCATGAAAAAATGTAAAAATGAATGGTGTCAGAATATGGAAACTCAAACAATTTTGGTAAAGGTATTTTTCATTTTTTAAAGGTATCTTTTTTAGAACATAACAATCATATATTTGGTATTTTTGCGGTCGTTCTGACCTCAGGAATAAAGGGGAGGTGTCATTTAGGTTGCACACTGCAAGCCGTAAAAACAAATCCCATAAGAAAACAGAGCAACTCCTTTTTTGGTCAATTCTACCAAATTTAGATTTTTTTCCTGCTTCCCACTATACTTTACATTTCACAATTATTGGTGCCAACAGGAAGTACAATTTGTCCTGCAGAAAACGAGAGTCACACAGCTTTGTGAATGGAAAAATCAAAAAGTCATGGCTTGTAAAAGGAGGGGAGTGAAAAACAGAAATCCAAAACTTTAACGCTTGGTCTTGAAAGCGTTAATGTATTGGTGCATCACACTTGTGTCAAGCACTTCTAAATCCTCCTTAGAAATGTGTTTATTATTCCCTGTATGCATTATATTTTATTATGCATTATTACAGCAATAATATTTTTTTTTATTAAACAATGGGGCAGATTTACTTACCCGGTCCGTTCGCGATCCAGCGGCGCTTTCTCTGCGGTGGATTCGGGTCCGGCCGGGATTCACTAAGGTAGTTCCTCCGCCGTCACCTGCGCTGAAGTTCCCCGGAGGCGCGCTGGAATGCCCTGAAATTCACCGGCCTATACCTGGTGAAGGTAAGTGTAATTTTCGCAACACATTTTTTGTCTTAAATGCAGCGGTTTTTCCAAATCCGTCGGGTTTTCGTTCGGCCACGCCCCCGATTTCCGTCGCGTGCATGCCAGCACCGATGCGCCACAATCCGATCGCGTGCGTCAAAATCCCGGGGCAATTCAGGGAAAATCGGCGCAAATCGGAAATATTCGGGTAACACGTCGGGAAAACGCGAATCGGGCCCTTAGTAAATGACCCCCAATATGTTTTTATGCAATTTGCATTTATTTGGAAATCCAAAAGAATATGATGCTGGCACGATCTAATGAGCTTGAAAGAACTGGAAATGTGCTTTAGGTCTCTTTTTTACCATAGTTATTCACCCCCAATCATCTTGTAGGGGGCAGCAGGCTGAAGAAGCCTCCTTCCTTGGTGAAGCTCCTGAGATGACATGGTCCATGGTCCATACAGCCGCCTTCATTATGTAATGATTAGTTGATTGATGATAAAACTGTTATTACAGTGTGTTATCTTCGCCTGTTGTAGTTGTATACATTATTCCTTATATTAACCTGTAGAAGTATTGGCAAATCGACAGGCAGCCACGACCCCACTTATTCTCAGAAATAAGGTCCCACTCATCGGTGGCTGTTTTCTAGGTTAGACTCCGGTTGATAAATAAAGATGACATTTTTGTAAGGAAAACTTTATTTCAAATTAAATTTTAAACATTGATCGATTTTAGTTATTTACATTCTACAAATATTCATTCAAGCTGAATTGTCATGTGTATAATGGGAAATGTCCAACTAATACATAAATAGTTTTAACTTTTCAAGCCATTTACAGAAACTAAAAGAAGTGTTTCAGCAGTTTTATAGCAGCTTCAAGGTAACCTGACACTAAACCACCAAGACATCCATATGGTAGCCCTAATGTAACTCTCTTTGTGACTGAAATTCAATAAAATGCTATCAAATTAATTATTTAATGTCAATTGTGGCCACAGAGTTTGGATAGGGTTGGTTGTAACTACCATGTAAAGCAAGCATGATAAGCCAGGGACACACTGTGACTGGGGTCTTCTTCTTAGATTTATTATCCATTAACTCCTTCCTTCTAAAATCTACTTTTACAATTATGCTAATGAGTCAGATGGGCTCTGGGGGGGCATTGCCAGAGCCCCTACTTGCTGTAGACTCACAGGCTGTTACACTGTTCAGTAAAACTTCTTCCCTCCCTGTGTGCTGCTGCTGTGAGATTACAGCAGTACGTTTTCCTGGTTTCCCATGCTTCATTTTAATGGTAGATTTCCTTAAAGGAAACCTACCACTTGTAGTGGCAGGTTTCCGATGGCAATATCGGGCACCAGCTCAGGGTGAGCTGGTGCCGGAGCTTATTTTAGTTAGTGTTTTAAACCGCGGTATCGCGGTTTAAAACACTTTTTAAACGTTGTAGCCGGCGCAGGCAGGTACGCGCTCGGCGCTTACCGTGCACGCGGCTCTCATTCACTTCCTATGTAGCCGCGTGCACGGTAAGCGCCGAGCGCGTACCTGCCTGCGCCGGCTACAACGTTTAAAAAGTGTTTTAAACCGCGATACCGCGGTTTAAAACTCTAACTAAAATAAGCTCCGGCACCAGCTCACCCTGAGCTGGTGCCCGATATTTCCATCGGAAACCTGCCACTACAAGTGGTAGGTTTCCTTTAAAGAACATGTGGATGGTTTACTGTCTCCAAAACCTGTGGCAGGCTCCCTTTAACATTCTCTAAATTATGGTCATGGTCATACTTGTAGAATGAAGTTTTATATATTCAAATACTGTAACTAAGCAAAGTAAAGTAAAGATATATTATATGCTTGAACATCTGACGTGTGTGTACAGGCTTCCATGACTATTAGTGAGATAGGGGATTAGATGCCTCCCACTGTTCTGACATTAATGAAGTCAGGATCAATACTAGTAATTCACTGTATTTACAAGTTTGCTCAAATTTTATATACAATATTTTTATATGCAAATAGTGTCCAAAGGTGAACATTTGCTTTAAAGTGGACCGGTCACATGGAAATGCAGTCTGATCTGCAGGCAGCATGTTATAGAGCAGGAGGAGCTCAGCAAACTAAGCATGACTTTTCATTTATGTCTCTCTTCTTTATATGTTGAGAAGTCAAAAAGATATTTCTATATGTGATCAGCACTTATCTTTGTATGCACATGGAGGGGAGGATGTCAATCACTGATAGTATTACCCCCATCATTTCTCAGCATTCAAAGAGTTAATATCTAAATCAATACAGGACACAAAGGACTGAATAATTTCCTTCAAAGCTATAGATTGTTCTGTTCAGCTCCTCCTGCTATATAATATGTTACCTTTAGATAGGAGACCATGTACAATCTGCCCAATTTTTGATTGATCTATAACATTTCAGATAGGACACATTGAACAATCTACTCAGCTCCTCCTGCTCTACAACATACTGCTTGCAGATTGCAGACAATATATACAATCCATTTATCTCCTTCTGCTCTATGACATGCTGCCTGCAGATAGGAAACTATGTACAATCTGCTCAGCTCCTTCTGCTTTATAACATACTACCTTCAGATAGGACAATATATACAATCTGCTCAGCTCCTCCTGCTCCATAACATGCTGCTTGCAGATAGGACACTATGTACAATCTGCTGAGCTCCCTGCTCTATAACATACTACCTTCTGATAGGAGACTATGTACAATCTGCTCAGCTTCTCCTGCTCTATAACATGCTGTCTGTAAATCAGACTGCATTTTAATGGTGACAGGTTTCCTTTAATTTCAGCAAAGTAGGTAACACACTGCCATCAGTCATGCTGAAAAGGTTAATATAACCTTCCAATAAATCTTCTAAAGAAGATATTTATAAACACATCAAATTCAGTTTTGTTCAGACCTCAGTTCTTCACCTTATATAAATGTCCTGTGGGAAAGTAATATTTTCCACGGTAATGGATTCCAGTTATTTATTTGGCCTCGCTTTGATTATTTGAGGAAGAACAATGTGAGAACTACAGATAAGGGATATCATTCCACAAAATCAATGATGTACATCAGTATGTCCATTACTGTCTTCTTAAAGTGCCTCGGAAGAGATGATCTTTCCATTCTCCTTTAGAGTTTCAGGTTTGCTCTGTGGAGGTTTGTATATAAAATAAGCAACAAAAAGGAAAATGATTGTGATGATTTTGCTTGCTACACCTAAAAAGAAAATAAAAGAAACCATTTATATCAGTGTTTGCATTGTCTTTAAAAAAGGTAACAAAAGACATTTTTTGTTATGTAATTCTGTAATGTTATTAGTGACGTTTCTCATTTCCTACATTATGCATTCAAATCTTTGGACAATACACAAAAAAAAGTATGAATGAGGATAGGGGCCAATCACAGCAAGCCACAGGGATATTTCATCCGAACATCACTGAGAGACAATGTAATACAGACACCCCACTAACCGGGGGAAACATCACTGAGTAGTGTATGGGTGCTTTAAAAACATAACTTTTAATAGTGTACCATTAAGATCAAAAAGTGTATTAGTGATCTAAAAGCAGAGCACAACGGGATAATGTAACAAATGCTAAATGATCTGGTAGAATGATGGTCCTGGGATATTGAATATATAATAAAATGACAAACTTTCCTATCCCTATCCCTCTTATGGCCAGTAGAGGGAGTGCTCTAGATGCTGATGATAAGACCTTCACAGTGGAGTCATATCTCCTCTATTAACAGCTGCATGTGTGGATATGTAGAAGGCAAACACCGGAAGACCCTTCTTAGCTATACATATATATATGGATCTTGAAGATATATCAGTATTAAAGACCATAAATTGTTCACTGCAGGCTCTGCTGTACTGATGAAATGTAATAACGTGGACATCAAGTGCTATCTACCATTGGGTGTTTATTCCTTTTGGAAAAATTCATTTGCATATTCCTTTCCCAGTGCCCTGAGCAGAACATGCAAAGGTAGTCCGCAAAGGCAATCTCCATGACCTATGTCTGTAGCTGGTCATAAATCCTGTATGGAGAGGGCTCATTTGCTGTGCCATCTCCATAACAACACCCATTGACATATAGGTAATAGAGAACCAGAAAAATTACAATATAATGCTATATTGTCAGACCAACTATGATTCAAAATTTGATACTGGTGCCATAAACTGAAAAAACGAGAAAATGTAGGTGTATGGAAGTAATAAAAATGTGAAAACGAAACATGTGAAAAACCTACAGCACTAAATGTTCCACACCGTCTAAAATGTCCCTTCCCCAATCAACAACTCCTTTTTGAGCTAAGTCATTAGGGGTCATTTAACTTTCTTTTTCTTCTATTTGCAACTTTTTGAGTCCATTTGCAAATTTGTGTAAAATTTTAAAGGACATGAATACTTTTTGTACCCAATGTATGTTTCTAACATAGGCATTAAAGGGGTACTTACTGATGCCAATCAGTTTGTAAGATGTGCCTGTATTATTGTAGGTCCAGCATGCTCCTTGTGTCCCACATTCATTCAGGTTCCATAGAATACAACTGCTATCTATGGCAACTCCAAATACTATTGGTCCTGGGATAGATCCTAGAGGGAACAGAAAAAAACAAATAGAACGTAATAAGGATATTGCCAATAAAATGGATTTTCCTGCATAAAGTTACATGGTAATTCCTTTAGAACAGTCCTAGACATTACAGAGATCAATAGACAATGAACTGTTCCATAAACTCTTTGTATTTACCTAATAATCGAATAAATGACCACTGGACTCCAAGAGCAAAGGACCTCTGCTTGTCCGGTACACACCTGAAAGAATGGATTGTCATTAGCCAAAATTGAGTATTTTCCTTAAAGGGGTATTCCGGGAACATGAACATCTGACACAAAAATCCTTGATGATATAAATAAATGAATACAACAATACTCAATGTCATTAGTCACAAAACGGAGCTAAAATAATATGATTTTATGATTTACAAAATTTATGGCCTCTCTAAAGTAGGTGGAGTTATCACTAAGATCGCCGCCACTGGAAACTACAAGTTCCATGATCCTTTAGTTCTCAGTAACTCCTCCTACCTCTTATACTCTGCTCCCAGTGATGATATAACAGACTTTCTTGCTCTGTTACCATAGTAATAATGTGTAACTGCCATCACCACAACACTGACCATACTGGATGCACTGCAACCAACCAACTACAGCCAAACATAGTGGTGATCACATGACCTGCCCAGACAGGTAAAGGACATGTGATGTGGACATGTGACCAGCGGCCATCTTCTTTTCTGCGACGGGGAAATCTACGGACTGATTAAAGGGACAGTAGCATTTTAATTCTTCATTACAGTCTATGTTAGCAGCATTTTCTGCTAAGGGGAGCAAAATTTTAAATAACAACTAATTACACATTAGCTTCTATTTTGAGTGCCCACTTGTATATGAATTATGCTGATTCCTGGAATACCCCTTTAAGTTTCCAAAGACGTACTATACACAACACTACTTATTCTTTGTCTACTTATATATTTAACTAGCAGTAGCTCCCGGAGTTGCTCTTGATAGTAAATAACTGCTCTTAGCCAAAACAAAATAGAATAGGTAAACAAAAAATATTTTATTTGTATCTATTTGTATTTCTCTCTCTCTGTCTGTCTCTAAACGTTTCTGTTTCTGTGTGTTTCTGTCTATCTGTCTCTGGCTCTGAATGTCTCTGTCTATGAGCGTCTGTGGCTCTGACCGTCTCTGGCTCTGATTGTGTCTTTCTCTGTCTCTTAGTGTCTCTGACTGTGTCTGAGCATCCCTCCCAATCATTTCATGTCAGTTGCACTAGAAAAAACAGAGTGGTAAAATTGATTATACATCTTGTGCCAGTCTCTAGTAAGTTTCTAGACTTACTAAACTCTCTCCTCTACAATCCAATCTTAATGCAGCAGCCAGGCTTGTCTTTCAGACCTAATGCTATACAGATTACAACAGTCTATGTCAGTCACTGTGCTGGTTGCCCATCTACTTCCAAATACAGTTTAAATCAATCATCCACAACCAACTGCACAATGCTGCACCTACCTACCTCTCCTTTCTCATATCACTACATCACCCAACTCATGATCAACGATCTTAGATTATTCTGTTCCTTAATTCAAACCTCCCACTAACATCTCCAGGACTTCTCCCGAGCTGCACCAATCTATTAGACTAATACTCAGCATCCAAAACTTTAAAGGGCTTCTTAAAACCCATCTCTTTTTGCAGGCCTATTACATTCCCTAACTGCATGCAACTTTAACTTTCTTTTTACTGCCCCATCCTCTCATCTGTTATCTGGCAAACTCCAGATATATACCAAGCTCCAGGCTTCTCTGCAGTCCCATTGACCTTGGACTCTGTATATAGTATGGCAGCTGATGGCTGGTTCAAGCAGCAGCATTTTTATGTACTAAATTATTTTTATTCCATTTACCTATAACAAATGGCGGGACCCTTATACAAGATGTTATACCTCTTGTGTCACCCCTCATCCTCATAGACTGTAAGTTCTTGTGTCCCCCCTCATCCTCATAGACTGTGCTTGTGTCACCCCCTCATCCTCATAGACTGTAAGCTCTTGTGTCACCCCCTCATCCTCATAGACTGTAAGTTTTTGTGTCCCCCCTCATCCTCATAGACTGTAAGCTCTTGTGTCACCCCCTCATCCTCATAGACTGTAAGCTCTTGTGTCACCCCCCTCATCCTCACAGTCTGTAAGCTCTTGTGTCACCCCCTCATCCTCATAGGCTGTAAGCTCTTGTGTCCCTCATCCTCATAGACTGTAAGCTCTTGTGTCACCTCCCTCATCCTCATAGACTGTAAGTTCTTGTGTCCCCCCTCATCCTCATAGACTGTAAGCTCTTGTATCACCCCCTCATCCTCATAGACTCTAAGCTCTTGTGTCACCCCCTCATCCTCATAGTCTGTAAGCTCTTGTGTCAACCCCCTCATCCTCATAGACTGTAAGCTCTTGTGTCCCCCCCTCATCCTCACAGACTGTAAGCTCTTGTGTCACCCCCTCATCCTCACAGTCTGTAAACTCTTGTGTCACCCCTTCATCCTCATAGACTGTAAGCTCTTGTGTCAACCCCTCATCCTCATAGACTGTAAGCTCTTGTGTCACCACTCATTCTCATAGACTGTAAGCTCTTGTGTCACCCCCTCATCCTCATAGACTCTAAGCTCTTGAGTCAGACCCTCATCCTCACAGACTGTAAGCTCTTGTTTCACAGCATCATCCTCATAGAATGGAAGCTCTTGTGTCACCCCTTCATCCTCATAGACTGTAAGCTCTTGTGTCACCCCCTCATCCTCATAGACTGTAAGTTCTTTTGTCCCCCCTCATCCTCATAGACTGTAAGCTCTTGTGTCACCCCCTCATCCTCATAGACTGTAAGCTCTTGTGTCACCCCCCTCATCCTCACAGTCTGTAAGCTCTTGTGTCACCCCCTCATCCTCATAGTCTGTAAGCTCTTGTGTCCCTCATTCTCATAGACTGTAAGCTCTTGTGTCACCTCCCTCATCCTCATAGACTGTAAGTTCTTGTGTCCCCCCTCATCCTCATAGACTGTAAGCTCTTGTATCACCCCCTCATCCTCATAGACTGTAAGCTCTTGTGTCCCCCCTCCTCCTCATAGACTGTAAGCTCTTGTATCACCCCCTCATCCTCATAGACTGTAAGCTCTTATGTCACCCCCTCATCCTCATAGACTGTAAGCTCTTGTGTCACCCCCCTCATCCTCATAGACTGTAAGCTTTTGTGTCAACCCCTCATCCTCATAGACTGTAAGCTCTTGTGTCACCCCCTCATCCTCATAGACTGTAAGCTCTTTTGTCAACCCCTCATCCTCATAGACTGTAAGCTCTTGTGTCACCACTCATTCTCATAGACTGTAAGCTCTTGTGTCACCCCCTCATCCTCATATACTGTAAGCTCTTGTGTCACCCCTCATCCTCATAGACTGTAAGCTCTTGTGTCACCCTCTCATCCTCATAGACTGTAAGCTCTTGTGTCACCCTCTCATCCTCATAGACTGTAAGCTCTTGTGTCACCCCCTCATCCTCATAGACTGTAAGCTCTTGTGTCACCCCCTCATCCTCATAGACTGTAAGCTCTTGTGTCACCCCCTCATCCTCATAGACTGTAAGCTCTTGCGAGCAGGGCCCTCACTCCTATTGTTTCATATGACAATGTTATTAATCTGTAATGTATTTATACAGAGCCATCAAATCCCATAGTGCTTTACAGATTCTGGTGAACATATTTAATATAAACATAAATTAAATAAAAGATTATTATTAAATGTATGATAGAAAATGTAAATTATGAAGCACGTGAAGGGCATGAGGATTGACGGCAGGAAAGGGGTATCTCGCTGTCCAAAAGATTAAATAGAATTTACACCAGTTACTAACCGTAAAATGTAGCTTATGTCTATGCTAACTCCTTTCTCACATAGAATTATAGTTCTGGCATACAGAGAGAAGAGGATGCACCTAATTTATTATGAGACATTAGAGATGCATGTCACTGCGGCATAGAGATCAAATCTTACATAGGAATTACTAGTCTTAATTAATTTCCTCTATCTAGCATATGGAGCAAGAAGTAGAAGGCTCCCTAAACTGTGTAGTGGCCAAGATGAGTTAGTGCAACTCAGCTGCAAATCAAATGAATAGGATGTGTGCTGCAGTATCTCATATCAAACATAAGACGTAAGCATTAGAGATGAGCGAGTATACTCGTCCGAGCTTGATGCTCGTTCGAGTATTAAGGTACTCGAAACGGCTCGTTGCTCGGACGAGTATTTCCCCTGCTCGAGATCGAGCATTTAATTAAAAATACACAGTGAAGAACAATGAAGAATAGAATAAAAACAGTGAACACAGTGAACACAGGATCATTTAAGTGAAAAACACAGTAAAGAACACAGTGAAGAATAGATTACAGATGTTCGGCACATCTGCTTACTTGTCGGGAGATACGCGGAACAAAATAGTATGTGAAGAACAATATATATGTGTGAAGAACACATTGAAGAACACGGGGAGCAGCACAGAGACACCAGGGAGCAGCACAGAGACACCGGGAAGCAGCACAGAGACACCGGGGGAGCAGCACAGAGACACCGGGGGAGCAGCACAGAGACACCGGGGGAGCAGCACAGAGACACCGGGGGAGCAGCACAGAGACACCGGGGGAGCAGCACAGAGACACCGGGGGAGCATCGGGGCTGGGGCAGGACGGATACATCGAGGCTGGGGCAGCACGGATACATCGGTGCTGGGGCAGCACGGATACATTGTGGGAATGGGCAGAACGGAGACATCGGGGGAATGGGCAGAATGGAGACATCGGGGGAACGGGCAGAACGGAGACATCGGGGGAACGGGCAGAACGGAGACATCGGGGGAATGGGCAGAATGGAGACATCGGGGGAATGGGCAGAATGGAGACATCGGGGGAACGGGCAGAACGGAGACATCGGGGGAACGGGCAGAACGGAGACATCGGGGGAACGGGCAGAACGGAGACATCGGGGGAACGGGCAGAACGGAGACATCGGGGGAACGGGCAGAACGGAGACATCGGGGGAATGGGCAGGACGGAGACATCGGGGGGAACGGGCAGAACGGAGACATCGGGGGAACGGGCAGAACGGAGACATCGGGGGAACGGGCAGAACGGAGACATCGGGGGAACGGGCAGAACGGAGACATCGGGGGAACGGGCAGAATGGAGACATCGGGGGAACGGGCAGAACGGAGACATCGGGGGAATGGGCAGGACGGAGACATCGGGGGAACGGGCAGAACGGAGACATCGGGGGAATGGGCAGAACGGAGACATCGGGGGAACGGGCAGAACGGAGACATCGGGGGAACGGGCAGAACGGAGACATTGGGGGAACGGGCAGAACGGAGACATCGGGGGAACGGGCAGAACGGAGACATCGGGGGAACGGGCAGAACGGAGACATCGGGGGAACGGGCAGAACGGAGACATCGGGGAAATGGGCAGAACGGAGACATCGGGGGAACGGGCAGAACGGAGACATCGGGGGAATGGGCAGAACGGAGACATCGGGGGAATGGGCAGAATGGAGACATCGGGGGAATGGGCAGAATGGAGACATCGGGGGAATGGGCAGAATGGAGACATCGGGGGAACGGGCAGAACGGAGACATCGGGTCTGGGGCAGAACGGAGACATCGGGGGAACGGGCAGAACGGAGACATCGGGGAACGGTCAGAACGGAGACATCGGGGGAACGGGCAGAACAGAGACATCGGGGGAACGGGCAGAACGGAGACATCGAGGGAACGGGCAGAACAGAGACATCGGGGCTTGGGCAGCACGGATACATCGGGGCAGCACGGAGACACTCACGGAGGGGCAGCAGGGAGACACTCGGGGAGGGGCACACACTCGGGTAGGGGCAGCACGGAGACACCGGGGAGCAGCAGCACGGATCCTGACAAGTAAGCAGATGTGCCGAACATCTGCAATCTATTCTTCACTGTGTTTTTCACAGCATTTTTCACTTAAATGATCCTGTGTTCACTGTTTTTATTCTATTCTTCACTGTTCTTCACATCTGCTAACTTGTCGGGAGATAATATACGCGCAGAACAGTGAAGAATAGATTGAGGATGTTTGCATACATCTGCTAACTTATCAGAAGACATTCTTTTTCAATTAAATAACACATTTTATTCCCGAACCATGGTCCCTTTGAAAAATGCTCGAGTCTCCCATTGACTTCAATGGGGCTCGTTATTCGAGACGAGCACTCGAGCATCAGGAAAAGTTTGTCTCGAATAACGAGCACCCGAGCATTTTAGTGCTCGCTCATCTCTAGTAAGCATATAATATTGTAAAAGATGGAATGATATGGTACTCGTATGGGATGTCTCACTTTTAATACAGTTTGGCCATTATGACCTATGTTTATGTGTGGAACCAAAAACTGCAGAGCTGATCCTATCATGTCATCTACAGTGCCCATAGTTAGCTAAAATCATGACAGTTGACAACTTTATGGGAACAGGCAATGTATGAGAAATAACTTTGAACATGTGTCATAGATATCACGAACCTGATAATGGCCATCGTTATTGGGGTAGCAGTCATGAAGGTGGTTACAACCACAAAAAAGAAAAACGCCATGAAAAGGATCAAGTTCTTACATGAGGTTTTACATTTTCCAGCTACAGCATCAGTAGTGTTTAAACTGATCGCCCGTTGTGTTAATTCTCGGACTTGTTTCCCAACACATTGACAATTGGTATAAATCTGCAAGACACAAAAATATATGTGTTTTTATAAAACCACTAAACTATTACCGTATATCAGTGGTGGCGAACCTATGGCACGGGTGCCAGAGGTGGCACTCGGAGCCCTTTTTGCTGGCACTCAGGCCATTGTCCAAGGACAAAGTTCACCAAACACTGAACTTAAGAGATGCTGCTCTCAGCGCTATTTTAAAGTGACACTTTATTGGCTGTTTGGAACTGTGTAGAAAGTAAGAAGGTGTTGACAGAACTGCATTATCTTTGTGGGTCATCTTGCTGGACCCATCCTTTCTTCCTGTACAGAGAGACCCTGGAAAGAAGCTACAATGATAGTTTGAATTTGCCTTCCTTCTGTCAACTATATTGGTGGCCTCAGACGGCCGATACAATTGAAAGATGTGGAAGAACAGGTAGCAGTAAGTTACTGTATAAAATTCCATGCTGGCACTTCAAGGTAAATAAGTGGATTTTGGATGTAGTTTCGGCACGTTGTATGCATTTTATACTACAAGGCAGCACGTTGTATGCATTTTATACTACATGGCAGCACGTTGTATGCATTTTATACTACATGGCGGTACGCTGTATGCATTTTATACTACACGGCGGCATGCTGTATGCATTTTATACTACACGGCGGCATGCTGTATGCATTTTATACTACACGGCGGCACACTGTATGCATTTTATACTACGTGGCGACACGCTGTAAGCATTTTATACTACATGGTGGTATGCTGTATCTGTCTTATACCACATGGCAGCACGCTGTATCTATTTTGTACTACATGGCGGTATGCTGTATGCATTTCGCATTGCTTTATTTTCACACTAAACCAATATGATGGATCTGGTCCTGACACTCCCTAATATATTACATATATGGTGGGGGGCGTCTCTCTATGGCTCTCCCCGGCAGCAGACAGGCTTGGTTCACCCTTGGATGCATCCTCCACTCCCCAAAAAGCTTGATTCTAGTACTATATGTAGGAAGTGAATTCTGGGCTTGTAAGGGCTATAATAATGTTCATATACAGTTCCAGGCCCATGGCAGTCTTCATCTGCCCCTGGCACTATGGTTGGCACTTTACCTGGTCACTGTAGCTGCACGTTCAATTGAGACATCGGTCCGTCATGTTTGGTGTAACTGTGGCTTTTAATGAGAAAATGTGACTTTTCTATGCTTATGTCAGACTAGATGTACAGGAAATGTGTAAAAAATAAGCAGAGGAATGTCCATACACAAGGGAATTTTAATAAAAAAATAAAAAATAAGCAGTATTCTCAGTTACCTTACTAGTTTCATCAATGGTTCGAATTTCAGAACTACATCCTGCATAACATGCTGAAAAATACTGCACCCCATCGGCACCACACACTGGGTCATAGAACGAGCGAGCACATGAACAATTGCTGTTACAAGGAGCATTCAAATCGATTTTCTCAGTCCTAATACACGATACATGAAAAATTATTATTCCAAAATTATTCCAATTATTATTCCAATTTACATAAATACAATAAACTTCTGTTGCAACAAATTATTATAAACATCATTATATAACAATATATTTTAGTAGGAGGAAAACTAAATGAGGATTTCTAGGAATTTAATGTTCTGAACTGTAAGAATGTAATGTATAATATAATAATATATGTGATTTATATAGAAAATAAGTAAGTGTTTTGTGTAAGGATCCCTCTCCCAAGCATTTTGATACATATCGTGGATTTTAATGCAGACTATAGCAAAAACTTTCCCAAAGTTTCTTTACGCAATGATGTGTAGGATTTTAAGAAAGCTCTGCCTTTGGTCACATGATCTCTGAAGGTCCTGAAGCCGGAGGGAAATGCAGCCTGGTGGCAGAGGAGTACAAGGGCATACAGTGAGCCACATGTATCATAGTTTTGTCTCTCTGAGGTGAATTTTAGAGATATTTGGCAGCTAGTTTTTGCACCTTATGTATGATCCTGTCTTTTTACTTGTGATACATGTTCAGTTTTTCCTATCCTGGCAGGCGCAAATTGTGGCTTCTTTTTGAGACTTTTTGTTGCAGATGTCTCAAATCCACATGGACCCAAGCCATGAGGGGGTTATATACAGGAGAGGACACAAGCCATGTGAGGGGGTTATATGCAGGAGTGCACACAAGCCATGTGAGGGGGTTATATACAGGAGAGGATACAAGCCATGTGAGGGGTTATATACAGGAGAGGATACAAGCCATGTGAGGGGGTTATATACAGGAGAGAACACAAGCCATGTGAGGGGGTTATATACAGTAGTGGACACAAGCCATGTGAGGGGGTTATATACAGGAGAGGACACAAGCCATGTGAGGGGGTTATATACAGGAGAGGATACAAGCCATGTGAGGGGGTTATATACAGGAGAGGACACAAGCCATGTGAGGGGGTTATATACAGGAGTGGACACAAGCCATGTGAGGGGGTTATATGCAGGAGAGGACACAAGCCACGTGAGGGGGTTATATACAGGAGAGGACACAAGTCATGTGAGGGGGTTATATACAGGAGTGCACACAAGCCATGTGAAAGGGTTATATGCAGGAGAGGACACAAGCCATGTGAGGGGGTTATATGCAGGAGAGGACACAAGCCATGTGAGGGGTTATATACAGGAGAGGATACAAGCCATGTGAGGGGGTTATATACAGGAGTGGACACAAACCATGTGAGGGGGTTATATGCAGGAGAGGACACAAGCCATGTGAGGGGGTTATATACAGGAGAGGATACAAGCCATGTGAGGGGGTTATATGCAGGAGAGGATACAAGCCATGTGAGGGGTTATATGCAGGGGAGGATACAAGTCATGTGAAGGGTTATATACAGGAGAGGACACAAGCCATGTGAGGGGGTTATCTACAGGAGAGGACACAAGCCATGTGAGGGGTTATATACAGGAGAGGACACAAGCCATGTAAGGGGGTTATATACAGGAGAGGATACAAGTCATGTGAAGGGTTATATACAGGAGAGGACACAAGCCATGTGAGATGGTTATATACAGGAGAGGACACAAGCCATGTGAGGGGTTATATACAGGAGAGGATACAAGTCATGTGAAGGGTTATATACAGGAGTGTACACAAGCCATGTGAGATGGTTATATACAGGAGAGGACACAAGCCATGTGAGATGGTTATATACAGGAGAGGACACAAGCCATGTGAGGGGGTTATATGCAGGAGAGGATACAAGTCATGTGAAGGGTTTTATACAGGAGTGTACACAAGCCATGTGAGGGGGTTATATACAGGAGAGGATACAAGCCATGTGAGGTGTTATATGCAGGGGAGGATACAAGTCATGTGAGGGGGTTATATACAGGAGTGGACACAAGCCATGTGAGGGGTTATATACAGGAGAGGATACAAGCCATGTGAGGGGGTTATATACAGGAGTGGACACAAGCCATGTGAGGGGGTTATATACAGGAGTGGACACAAGCCATGTGAGGGGGTTGTATACAGGAGTGGACACAAGCCATGTGAGGGGGTTGTATACAGGAGTGGACACAAGCCATGTGAGGGGTTATATACAGGAGAGAATACAGGCCATGTGAGGGGTTATATACAGGAGAGGATACAGGCCATGTGAGGGGGTTATATGCAGGAGTGGACACAAGCCACGTGAGGGGGTTATATGCAGGAGAGGACACAAGACACTACTGATAATTTGGGATTTAACATGTTGCACCAGCTGTGGAGAGGTGATTTTACTAATTACATTACTGTTAACATTTGAATTTACAAAACGCATAGTAAACCCAATGTTAACGTGGCGTTTATATTGCGTTTTGTGAACACAAATGTTAACAGTAATGAAATAAGGCAAATCACCTCTCCTCAGCTGTTTCAAAATGCATTAAGAATGCAATTAAACCGCTACGTGTGACCTCACCCTTAAAAATAACCATTTTTTTTTTTAAAAAGCAAAAATTTTAGAATTTTGCCAAAAGAGGTTACTGTGCAAAATGTTAAACAGTTAACACATGTGAAATAATTCCCATTTACATGTTAAAATCGGGTCCATGAAAAAAAAAACTTCCAAAAAAGGGTCAAAAAAAGTGAAATGTTGCACGCAACATCCGGAAAACAATGACACATAAGGCACACTGCACAGAGGTCCAGACAAGGCGTACTTGAAAAAGAACAGAGTTAAAAGTCACAAAAAATGGTGCAAAAACGTCAAAAGTTGCTAAAATTTTACAATTTGTTTGGCTGAAACTATGATACATGTGCCCCAGTGTGTGTATAAGATATTATCTATAGTTTGTATTTGTTAAAGGGGTTGTCCACATTCAGCAGACATTTTATATGGTTTTGGTAAGGAAAAATAATCCAATTTTCCAATATACTTTCTGTATCAATTACTCACAAGTTTTTTTTTATCTCTGCTTGCTGTGTTTCTATAGGAAGCTTCTATGTTTACTTCCAGTGGATAGAAATCTGACCGTGGTCACACAGGTGCACAAGCCATTATTATCACAGAGAGTAAAAGGAGCCGTGTGATAATAACGGTTCCTGCACCTTCCTGTCCATCACATGACCATGGACAGATTATATATCCACTGGAAGTAAACCTAGAAGTTTTCTATAGAATAACAGCAAGCAGAGATCTAAAACAGTGAGGAATTGATACAGAAAGTATATAGGAAAATTGGATAACTTTTCCTTACACAAATTATATCAATTATTTGCTGAAAGTGGACAACCCCTTTAAGTGAATCTGCAGTGTGAATTTATTTAGCCATGGCTCTGTAATTAAGGAGACCCTACACATGGCTGTATGCCAAGAAGTGGAAAACCAATTATCACATATACAGTATATATATATATATACATCAATAGACAAAAGTATAAGTAGAAAACCAATATAGAGTAAGCAGATTTGGTATAGGCATATTAAAGCTTTCGATTCATCTTTCAGGGAATATACTAAATAAAAGAAGTCAAAACTCACCCATTATAACCAACAGAGACACCAGCAAATGGGTCGTTGCCACATTTGGCAAATACAAACACGGTTGCCAAGGCCAGAGATATAAATGATAATATGATGGAGAATTTCATGATAGTTTTACAGTCAAATTTACATTTTGAAACAATTATGCCACCTATTATTTGTCCAATGGCTGCTGCTGGGATCAGTACACCGCCTAGAATTTACAAAGAAGTACAGTAGATGTTATATAAGACCTTACAACTCTGCTCTCAGTGACAAATAAGTAACATTTGTACAATAATAATGTACGGTGTTCTGCAGGGGCTGTGCACATGAGTCTATGTGTATAGGCCCAAACTCTCACCCGCTGTCGTCTAACGTCCACGGGTGGACAGGGACAAGGTTAGAGATGTATATAGGTAAATAGCCTCATATCCTCCCCCCCCCCTCCCCCCCCAATTACACATATATTACAAAACACTTGAAAAATGTGAATTTTGAAAAAATTAGTTGTGTAGCTGGGATAACCCCTAAAATAATGAAAGATTTATCACTAAGTTACATTATTAAAATTCATTGAGCCGAGCTCCATTTCCTCCAATCTATTACAGGCAGTCCCCGCGTTACATACATGATAGGTTCCATAGGTTTGTTCTTAAGTTGAATTTGTATGTAAGTCAAAACAGTATATTTTATCATTTTAGTTCCAGACAAAAAAAAAAAATTCCCCAGTGACAATTGGCGTTTCAAATTTTTTTGCTGTAATGGAACCAAGGATTATCACTAAAGCTTCATTACAGACGCCTTACAGCTGATCATTGCAGCCTGGGACTATAGTAAAGCATCTGGAGAGCTTCACCAAAGGTCACAGTGGGCAGAGGGGTTCGTCTGTAACTAGGGATCGTCTGTATGTCAGGTGTCCTTAAGTAGGGGACGGCCTGTACTAATTCTTTCACACAGATTCATCTGTATTTTTGGCTTACATATCCATTATATAACCATTAAGCCTTCTAATAGTAACAGACAAGATGGCCGTGCTGTACGGATCAACGGCTCATTGTGCAGATACTTAAACTTGACAATAGTTATCTTTAACAGGAACTTAATGAAAGCCTATAAATCCTTAGTGTAAGCCGTGCCAGCATTTGCTGCAATACATTTTATTGTTACTTCTCTGTTGACCAGCTGCCAAAAAGTAGTAGTTGCTATCACATTTCTTAGTGTTCTTTTCAAATTTAACACATGGATAAACAAGTGTAATCTGAGAAAAAGCTTCAGCTTAGAAAAGGGCAGATAACAGATCTGTAATTTTCCCACTGAGCTCGGGCCAGTTTTAGTAAGGACTCACGTAGACAAACTTGCGCGTGTCACCGTCCTTTGTTTCATCGGTATGTGAGGTCCGCTATGTAGTGGATTATAATATAGGTGGTTTGGGCAATAGTCCAGGGCCCAGTGTAAATTCTACACTGAGAAGGGCCTGCATCCATACATCTTCCTGCTCTCAATACACATGTACACAAGAGACATTTCAGGACCTCTGATTGTCCTCCATAGGTCCCAAAACGACAGATTGAAAGGACACTTCCTTCATTCCCCAAACAGCTTGATTCTATTATGTATAGGGTCTATAATATTCAGCCCAGGGCCTATACTATGCATACAGCCCAGGGCCTATGGCAGTCTTAATCCACCCCTGGGTCTGCTCATGCCTCAATGACAGTAGAACAGACTGTTGAGACGCACACAAGTGCAGGCATAGGACCTGCTATAAGTTTTGTAGCTCTGGCAGATGACTCACAGAACAGGCTATGGAAACCAAAGGCCCTATGTATGAACCCATTGAAATACTGTATATGGGGCTGTGTGCTAGTTATTAAGACCACCTGTACCCCCTTTTTATCATCACTAAAGTTATTATGTGACATTTATGGCCCAATTAATCACTGGACTCAGCACATCCCTTTAAAAGTACAGTTTCCTGAATGGACAAATGGATTAATACTTAATAGCGTGCAACGTGAGCATAGTGTTACCTAAGAAATTACGCGTGGTAAAGATTTGTTAAACAAAATTGCCACATTCATGTATGTCATATTGTGACATGTGAAGAAACTAGTTTTTGAGAAATGTTTCTTATTACAGAAGAGGTAAACCAACAAGTTTAGTGAAGAGAGGCGGGGGCAGTTAAAGGGGATTTTTCACAAATGACACTCGTCCCCTATCTACAGAAACCTGTAGGTATAATGACTCGAGAATGGGGTAGTGGAGCACTTATATATTTATGATAGAACGGTTCATTAGAAGTAACTGGAGCAATGGTCTCGCATGTGCTCCAAATATCCATTTACATAAGGCACTTCTGGGCCTTGTTTTTGTGATCTCTAGGGTCATAGCAGTGGAACCCAAGCAATCAGACACTTATCCTGTATCCCACACTATTAGAGATACATGTTATTTGTAGTAAGAGAAAAAAAAAATAGGCGACCACTTTATAACGGCAATGAGCACAGTTGCATATTCCAAACTCTGACCAAATTTTTAGGCTATGCTGCTCTCCTTCTATGGCCACTGTGATCTTTGGCTTATACAGTATAATTATATAATATAATGGACTGTTGCTGGTTTGACATCAAGTCTCCAATTACAGAATATATGTTTTTTAGTGGTTTAATAAATATTAACGCATATATATCCATACTGTTAGTGAAGCCCAATTTATTTTTTATTTGTATTGATGGATCAGCACTAAATCCTGGAGCGATAAACCACTGTCTGATAGAAAAATAAGTATGCATGTATATACTGTAATGGTTATAATGAAGAATAGCTGTCTCGCGCATGCGCAAGAATTCCATCCTTGCGCAGCCGCACTTTGGCTACACAAGTGAAGGAATTCTTGTGCATGTGTGAAATTTGTAGATAGTCGGTTGACGTCACTGGCTGTCTGCGAGCAGGACAGAGGGGTGACTATTGAGTGGCCCAGGAGGAGGCGTGCATGAGGCGCTCAAGTGACTTAAGCCTGAGCTCCTCAGGCTCTTTTACATATTTTTATAAAGTTCTTTTCTCCAGAGTACTGATGTCCTGGAGTTAGCCAAAAACAGTGCAACCATCTCCTAGAGGTAAGGAGACGTGTAAGGACAGTCTACTATCAGTAATCTGGTGGTAGATGTCCTTTTAACACAGCATTTCATTAGGGTTCCCTAGGGACTGCAGTATTTAAGTACTTATCCACTATAACAGATGTACATGAAAACAAAACTTTACTTACCTCCAAGTATGGCAGCGAAACTTGATGTTAGTGAGAACTGGTTTTCAATAAATTTGGGAAGAAATGTTGCAAAGCCAGTAGTGATTAAAGCATCTGCACAGCTGGCAAATGTTAAAGCCATGAGAACAGGATTTTTCACCATAAGCTAAAATAAATGAAGGTGAATTATTTGTTAAATAAGGCATTACACATAAAAATAGTAGTTAATTAAGTAGTTACTTTCAGTTTGATTTTAGTATATCTTATCCTGGTGTCACCATAAGAAAAAAAAGAATAGAAAGCAGTTTAATTACCCAACAAGGTGCAACTGCATATATAAGACCTATCTACCAAATCTGTATGAGAGGTAATTGGCATAGTGGGGCAATAGTGTAGCTGTGGCTGGTGCTTCTCGACACTAGTTTCTTATGGAGGTTTAATGGAGACATCATTTGGCCAAGGCTTAGGTAAGAAAATAAAAGCATACTCAAGCCGCCTCCAGCTCCCAGTTGCTGGGTCATTTCAGAACTGCTGGTTTTGAGGTCTGAGCCCAACCAGAGTTTCCGATGGGTGGGGGTTCCTGCTTCATCCACTGAATCGCCTCCTTCCTTTGCAGGGGACTTAACTTTCTGTGTTGTCCCCTGGTCTGAAGAGGCCAATCATTGGATGAAGTGAGACCCATGACCTCCTGAAGTTTTCCAGAATCGGTAGCAGTAATGGGGTAAGTAAGTGTTCTTTGAGGACAAATGGAGGGTGGGGACCCTGTTACAGATTTGTCATTATGGCCCAAAAATGTTATGCAAATTTTGTATGGAGTGGGAGAGCACAAATAAAATGTGCAAAACTCATGACACCCTGACTTTTTAATCTCATAAGGGCTCATAATGTGCCTGTGATAAAAAAAAAAGCAGCATACGTTTTCAGTGAGAACATATTCTCTGCGTACACAAAGATGTATATAATTATTATTATTATTACCAGAAGGGCCAAAGGAAAATCCTTAAAATTTTTGCCAAGATTTTTGGACTCAACAATGTCTTCACTACCGTTGTTATGTGCTTGTGAAATCCGTTCACACTGTATCGCCGCTGTACCTGTAACACAAGAAGGATCAGCTATTTTATAATATGCAGGGAACACAAGGGATTACACTGTAGAATATTACACAACTCCAAGTTCTGTTGCAGAATGCGACTCTTTTAGAAATACATTTTAAATTATGAAAGGCAAAGTAACACATGTGAAAATTGTAAGGAAATTCTAAGTAAAATTTGGACAAAATGCCAACATTGATTAATATAAACCTACTTAAACATATCAATAAATCAATGTAGAAGGTCTCTAGTTCATGTCTCTTTAGTGATATCATATGCAGTAACTTTGCTGAACAAACGTCTTCTGATTACATTTCAACGTACCAGGCAAGTGTTTGGGGAAGCAGGAAAACGGAATAATTAGCATCCAAGTAAGTAGACCCACAATTACAAAGGCAATCCACCATGCTCCAAGCCATCGGGGGTCAGTGGGAGACAGAGGAACACTACATTAATAAAAGGAAAAAAGAAAATGGTCAATAATAGGCAAGTAAATAATTATTTTATTTATGTAATTGGGTAAACTAAGATGCTTATGTACATTAATAATCAATAAAGTTCAAATAGAATTATTCACAGTATAGGGTAGTGCACTTCTCCCCAATATAGAACGTGGTCCACATGAATTGAGCACGAGTGGGCTCTAAGGATTCAAGAAGCTAGAAAGGCAAAGGTTACAGGACCAAATGGTTGCCTTTGGCAAAACTGTGCCTTGTAACATACAAACAGTGCAAAAATTATTTTGTGATTTCAAGGCTAACCAGTGTTAGCCACTACCAGTGATAGCTGTAGAAAGGGGTAAGAGGGTTGAGACCAAATATGGCACATTTATCAGAGCTTCTATGCCTAATTTCTGGTGTGCAATCGCTAATGCCATTTAAACTACTGCGGATTTACCACTAGCCTCTACTAATTCGCAGATAATGCTGCATGTAGTAGTCAATCCCAATGGCGTCATCAGGGAGCAACGATCCACGGGGCTCGGGGTCAGATCTGAGGTAACCGAAGTTGCAAAGTTAGGTATGCATCTTAACTTTGCTGTTTGGGTCTGCTCAACATTACTTCTGATAGATGCGGCGGGGCAGGGATTTCATCATAAATCTCCCCCAATGACACTCAGTGGAAATAGATATGAGTAGATATCTGTCAATCACAAATTAGCACACCACCACTAAAATGATCAGTGGAGATGGCTATCCACACACCTTGTAGAGGGGAGCACCTGAAGAACTGACTACACCACAGGTTTTTTTCTTAAATAAATTGTCATCCTAATAAACAAAAATCTTGTCCTTTTGTGGATGAATATTTCACACTTGATCACATGTACAAATTAAGAGGGAAGTAAATGTTATAAAGCAATGCTGCTATCACATCTGTGGGTAATGTTCAGTCATAATTCAGACCTCTAAAAGGAAGCTCCAAAACAAGTAACTTTAAGTGCAACCTAATAATTTACTAAGAGACACTTGGGGTAGATTATCAGAAGTGGCTGAGAGCAGAACAGTTCTAGTTACTAGTAGTAACCAATCAGAGCTCAGTTTGTATTTTCCCAAAGCTGTTTATTAAATTAAAGCAGAGCTTTGATTGGTTGTTGGGGATAACTACAACAGTTTTGCTCACAGACACTTCTGATCTTCCCCATGATTTCTATTTACTATGCACTCCTATCATCTACAAGATAGTCCATGTCATATCTATGCATCTACCAAAATTTTAAGCCCCGTTAGTTTATTTCTTATAAAATACACATATCTGTGATACTTACCTCTTCAATTTTTCAAAATCAATATAAATATTCAGAAGTTGTCCTCCCATTATATATCCAACAGCAGGACCAACTACAGCCATCCCATACGCAATGCCTAAGAGAAAGAATATACCATATAGGTAAATGGCAATCTTAACACAACAGAAAGGAATTACTGTATATGCATCTCCAAAACTGACCCATGTAATTATTGTACACTTCATCTTTCCAAAAAAGTTTGTGCAAATCAATGGTCAAGTGGAAAAACACTGGGGGAGATTCATGAAATAGTTATTGAATAGACAAGTGCAGAGCTGGACGGCACAGTTGCATTTTGTGCCAGATAAATCATTCTGGATGGGACTTTAGATCAGCTATTATGCATTTAATACTCTAGAGCACAGGCTAGGCCACGCCCCTTTCCCCAGAGGCCACACCCTTTTTCAGACAAGTCAGAAATAGTCTGAAAATGGTCTACGGCGTTAATTCTCAGACCTTGCTGGTTATTCAGTCTTCCGTGTTTTCTAGTGCCTTTGCTTTTTTTTTTGCTACTTTTGATATTTGACCTCTGCTACATTTACCGACCATTCTATTGCTATACGATTCTGTACCTTTGACTCTTTTGTTCAACTCCACTTGTCTATCTGTATCTGTTGTTTGTCCCTCAGTGTCGTGTAACTCCCAGTGTGACCCACTTTCCCTTTCTCAGTCTTTTGCTGCACCTTCCAGCAGCTGCCAGGCAAAGCAGGTCTTCCCTGTTACCTTGTAGGGCAACTCAAGGAGCCATAGTTAGGTTCCTCATAGTGGGTTCGGCCTTGTCAGGGCGGCTTATCTGCTGCAGGCAGGGCCTTAGCCCACAGGGACATCACAGGGTGAGTTCGCCACCACTTTCCCAGTCTGCCAGCTAGCGCCAAGCCTGGCGAAAACAACTCTTAATAAATGTGGTGAAAGTTTGTATCTTAAGTGCAAATTATTCAAGAATTCTGGTGTAGACAGATTGATAAATCACCCCCACTGCTTCAATTCTTAACGAGACTTGCCATTTTGTAGCAGCTTTGATCTCTGTGTTGTTAACTCTGCATTGAGTTATCTGACACCCTACAACCTTCTGTCAGTCACGCTAACCAGATAGAATTGGGCAGAGACTTCAGAATGAAAAGCATATTGGGAAGGAAGAGAACAGCTAATGGATGTGGCTTTATATGCTCTAGATGGGGTCAGGGTAGACTAGTAGTCGTCCAAGACCATTTAGATGAACTACTGACACCCACTTCAGGTGGTAACATTTACTGTCAGGATAGTACGGCATTTCACATTAACAGTTGACAGATCTGTAGGTCACCAGACATATTCAATTAGTTGCTTTCACAATGAAAAAATGTGTAAAATAACTAATAATGGTATCACAATGACCAATTTTGGTAATGTCTACTTACCTATGTATAAAGAGGATTTATGTGTTGGAAGACTGTCATCAAAAAAAGCTGTTCCCAAAGTATATAAGGGAGTTCCACCCACTCCCATTAGCAGCTGACCCAAAACAAACACATACAGGTAGTTGGATAAGGTAGAACCTGCTTTCCCAGTGCAGTCTTCTACATCTGTGGTATTTGCGGACGTTTTACAAAAATCTAAAATAGAATACAAAGTGTAAGGCAAGTGTATTTTAAACAAACCTGTTACTAGGAAAATTCAGTCCAATTTGACAAAAGTATGTTATAGAGGTGATTTGTTATAGGAGGTGATTTGTATATACTTTATTTTACTTAATTGTTAAAGGACTTCCGACATAAATGTGATTAAAACTTTGCCTTTAGAGAAATATCTTCCAACTTACCAGAGCCCCAGATTCTTCTTATGTACAGTTTATATAGACATGGGGGATTTATCTGGTTTCTTGTACTACTTTTGGATACTATTTGGTTACAGTTGAGACTATTTTGTCTCAGTTGGGACTTTTTTTTAGATAAAAAAGTTTACTTTGCAGTAAAGAAACTCCCTATATATAAATTTTATTTTTGCATCTTCGTACCCCAAATTAGCTCGTCACCTATTATAAAGACTAAATTACCAATGACTAGTGGTCTACATTCAATTTCCACAGACATGTATACCCTCTGGAAGGGTTCGAATTCACTTTTTGTTAGCTTGTAACTTACCATTATATCTGTTTCCATACTGATATCTTCCACTTGTAAAATGTGGTAGGGAAAAAACGATTGCTCCTACGCCGATCATGAGAGCAGAAAAGGCAAGCCATCTTGGTTTGTGTCCTCTTTGACCGTAAAATGAGACAAAAAGTGACAGAAGACAGAATGCAATGTCGTAACTGGCTGATATCAGGCCTGTGAGGGAGCTGTTCAAGTCATAACGCTTCTCAATGGTTGTAATAACCACATTCACCAAACCGTTTACAGCAGTACCTGAAAATAAAAAACAGAAATACATATTTGCTTTTTTTTTCCTATTTACAGTAAGTATAGGAAAGCTTCAACTTCAAGAAGAACCCAAAATCTTAATTCACAGCATCTGCAAGTCCATACTACCAGGCGTGTAAAGATTAGAGATCTGGTCCTCTCCTACAAATCAATGATAGTCACTGCTGTAGCTCTCCACAAATGTGTATAACAAGCGTGTCATCAGGGTTCTTAATTCTCAGTGTTACTTTGTTATAAAAAAAAAAATCTGTAAAGGGTTTTCAAGGCTATGGATATCAATGACCTATCTTAAGGATAGATCATTAGTATGAAAATTAATTGTGGTTCCCAGCTGGCACCAGAAGTAGAGCTCTATTGTCTGTATAATGGCACATCCTGGGGGCTTTGTGTGCCAGTATAGTCTTTATGGTATTCTTCTAGTAATGGAGTCTGGGGCAGATACTAGTTTTCTTGCTGCCCAAGACGAAAATTAAAAATCAACCACCCCCCACCCTCCAGCAGCCAATGACTGATCCCCTGCTATATTAAACAAACCAAAATTGCAGGCAAAAGTATACCCCCCCCATGAATAGTACATACAGGCAGCACCACCCATGTGGATAGTATATACAGGAAACCCCACCATAGATAGTGTATAAATAGGCAGGACTTCCATAGATAGTATATACAGACAGGACTTATTCCTCATAGATAGTATAGACAAGCAGGACCCATCCCATAGATATATATATATGTGTATATGCATATACAGGCAGCACCCCAATAGATAGTATACATAAAGTCACAACCTCCATAGATACACATAAATGGTATACACAGCCAAAACCCCCCAGAGATACATACATAGGTATATACAGGCAGCCCACCCCACACCTTGCTAGTATATAAAGGCAGGACCACAATAGACAGTATGAACAGGCAGAACCCCCATATATAATAAATACTAGCCCCTTGTAAAAAATAATAAAACTAATTCAGGGACACAGGCTGGTGCGTGTAATGACGTCACTCTGGCGTGTGTCAATCACAGCAATGCAGAGAATGCAGTTTGTGCTGCATCGTTCTGCCTGTCTAGTGTCTTAAAGATGCCAATGTTTTTTTCTGCTTGGCAAGTCCGTACCAAGGCATAACCTGCCGACCCTTCAGGGCTCCCCAATCTCCTGCCTGAAGTGGGATTTTCATCTTGCCTCATTGCAGAAGCGGCCCTGAAGGAGTCTCTTAACTTTAGAGATTACTAGCAATCATATCTAGGACATGAGTAACTGCTTGTATGCCAGTCAGTTTTCATGAATTTTTGCAGGGAGAGGGATGGAGTAGTAGCATTGCTGTATACACTATACTGTATTGGGCACCATACAATACAAATGATTCAACAGCGCCATTCCCCTTAATTACCCCTGCCCAAAGTATTACGCTACAGGCTAACCCCAAATTCCAGGTGCTATGGACCACCACTATTGGGGATTTATGATTACTATATTATACAACCATGATACCAACAGTTTCAAGACATAAAAACACGTTATTTGCAATAAAATAGCCATTTGTAGAATACATTTTGGGATGTTATCTACCACTTGGGGTTCACATTCAACTTATATTTTTAATTTGTGAAATGCAAATAGATAAACTTGCTTCTACCCATTTTGAATGACAAAACTTAGAGAATACGGTAGTTTCTCTGTGTGGGTCAACCTATCCACTCTTTGTCAATAACAGAATTGATCTATGTCTGAAGGAGTACCTGTGCCCAGGCATGAGAGATTTCTCCAGGAGTTTCTAGTTACATTTTGGAGCAATTTTATTTCTCTACAATTGAATGGTCACCTGATTTTCCCTTTGGGGATGGGGGTTAAGTGAAATGGTAACTACATAATAATTATCTCCTACAAATCCCTGGTGTGAGCATAACATCATTATATGGACTTCTGCGTCTATTTTTTAGCCTTAGCTTTCTACAGCAGTAACCTCCCTATTCATTTTGGCACATTGAATGATAAGTAAGATGGGTATGTCTGTGTTAACATTCAGCATTCTTTTGTATTTCCCTAGGATAATGACTTGCACCCCCTGAGAAATGAACCATGGTAATAATGTTCAGGTGAAAATAACATAGAGGAAGCTGCTGTCATCTCAAAACACTGTACAGTAGATTAAAATACACCGGTACCATTTATTATAGCAAAACCACATTGAGACACTGGCAGAAGAGAATACTAGTCACTTACAGTTATACTACAAATATACATTTCCGGAAAATTTGAATATTGTTTTGTAAGAAAGTGTTCATACTATTTAAAGGGGTATTGTCATGTGAGCATTGCCATTTAATTTAATTCATCTGATCTATATATACATACATACATTTTTTCCAATTGGATGTTATTAAAAATAGTGAAGCTATGTAAAGATAATTTCCCATAAATGTAGCCGTGCTGTCCCTTTGAAACGAGATAGCTGTCCTTGGATACAACCATCTCTGCTGAAGTAATTTTACAAAAAAACTAATTGTTTAGTTGCTGGTGTTGCTATATTTTCTACAGATGCTCTGTGGTAATGAATGCTGAATGCAGGAAGTCAGGCCCATATAGCACATATCTGGTCATTGCTGCCAGGGGTGGTCGTGTCCAGCTACCTCATTTCGAAGGGATAATATGGATACATTTATCGGAAATTGTGTTCACACTGGTGCATTTTTTTTAATAACATGCAATTGAAGATATGTATGCATATGGCATATTTTTTAGTCACCCTTACTGTATGAGGGCTTACTTTTTGTGGGACAGGTCATAACATTTACTAGCACCTTTTTAGGATATATAAATCATAAATATCTTGTCTGATAATAAAAACAAGCTATCAGTTTGGAGCCGTCGTTTCGTGAGAAGCTAAGGAATGAGACATGTTTGATTATAATATTAAAGAGTACCGGTCATTTTGATAAGTTTTGGATATTTTGCGGGGAAAAGTGTTGTGAGCATATTTCTGATTTACTTCTTTAATTTACTTCTCCGTTGTCAAGAAAGACAGGATTCTCTATACAGCCTGATTTTCTACAAACTAAGCAGAATTTCTCAATAAAATATATTACAAAAATGTTAACTTTTTAACTGTTGATTGTTATGCTTTACCAGTCTGGATATTGGAGCTATGTTCAATCTGGGAAATGTGATGATCAAGAAACTGAGTATGCCCATGTTAAAGGGGCTTAAAGTCCCATGCCAAAGAAAGAGGCTGCATGGCCAAAGATAGAGCAAGCTCTATGAAGATATGGCACCGAACAAGCCTGGGTGCCATCCCCGTCTATGGAGACATATATTCATACAGGTCCCTCAGACAGTTGTGTGCATGGGGCCTTACTTACATGACTTACGGGTAAGTCTATGTACAGTTGGGTCAAATTTATTTTTCGATGCGTGTAAAATAATGTTTCAATTCAAACAAACCCTAAGATGAGTTTCCAATATTAAAACAATCTGTAAATGTGCTCAGGGACGGTTTTAGACAAAAAACTAAAACTATTTTATGAACAGTCACATTCAGTAAGAGGCTCCTTTCGCCCTGTACACCTTTGTAGTTTACAGACTAAAAGGTAAATTGATGATAGAAGATAAATATGAAAGATGATATAGATTTATAGATGGATGATAGATGCATAAATATAAAGTAGATTATATATAGATATAGATAGATAATAAAAGATAGATATGAGAGAAAGGGATTTTGGCGCTGGCTTTCATGCGTCAAAATTCGGCGGGCAGGTTGCCGATCCGACTGATTCGGACAGAGCGCAGAATTTAACTTTAAAATTGTGCCGCAAGCCATGCACTTACATGCACCGGGAAGAAGACGGTGAACTCCGGCGGACATGAGCAGGGAAGCGTCACATGCAGGATATTGGGAGCTCGATCGTAGTGAATCGCGGCAGAGTTCATTCTCGTCAGACACTCTGGATCGGGGGAACGCACAGGACCGGGTAAGTAAATGTGCCCCTCAAACTTGGGAGTGCTGCTGCTTTTCTAGATATACATTGGAGTCCCACACCAGGGATCTAAAGATTTGCACCCACTATGTGCTGTGCTGCCTTGAACTTTCTATTTTCTAGATAAATATAAGGCCCCTTCCACACTTGCGTTTTTTCACACACGTTTTCTGCGTGTGCTTTTGACGTGCAGAACTTGCATTGCACTCTGACCCATTGTAATCAATGGGCTTTTTCAGACTTGCATTTTTTTTCACGCTCGCACGCGCATGTTTTTTTACGCGTGTTTAAATCTAGACATGCTATAGTCACGTGAAAAACGCACCCTACAAGTCTATGGAGATGCATTGCACTCTGAGACACACGCAAGTACAATGCAAGTGCAATCCGTTTTTCATGCATCAATTGCATGAAGATAGATGATACGCATCTTAACCTGGGAATTCAACCAAGGGGTATTAAAGGAGCAATACATGCTCTGCCCACAAGAGTCCACATGCAGGGGGCCCAGGGTAAATGCACATTTTGATGCTCCCTAACGCCGGCCATGAATGCGTTAAATCTATGTGTTCATCTTTCATATCCCAACTGTGTAAACGATAGTAGCCCACAACCTACATTTACATATATAAATAAATTAAATGACATAAGCATCTAATTATTCACCACTGCCATAGGAACAATGAGGAATTCAAAAGGAACCTGTCTTCAATAATAGGCACAATAAACTTTACTCATCCCCACACAGTGCCTTGGCTGAAAAGTACAGCACTAGCTTTCCAGCCTAAACATCCCTCCTCCCACAAATAATATCACAAATATGTTTGCTCTGTCCGATTCCACGCGGCACTGCCCACCATCGATTGGCCCTGCCCACCGTGTAGTGCATGAAATGGTGAGAAGATCTGCTGTTGCCCACACAGTGCTTACAGTGCCTCAGTGGCAGATCAGGTGATATGGGGAGGACTTTTTTTAACTTAAATTTCTAATTGGGTTTTTAAATAGAATCATACAGTACAGAAAGTTAATAAACCCAGTGTTCCCCCGGGGTAACTGGATTGCACCAGTGCAAATAACAACGCAGTAATATAAATCTCAAGTGGAAAAGGAAGGGAGGAAAAGGGGGGGCAGGAAGAGGAGAGGAATTGGAAGGGTAGGGGAAGAGTGTACATTTGGGGAGGACTTTCAACCCTTTACCAGTAAGTATTACCGGTGTGAGTGGTAAAATACTGGTGAAAGGTTTTCTATCATATTTTGATAGTTTAACCCCCTATTGCAGCTTAGAAAGTACGATCATTATCACCATCTTTTGTCTGAGAGAGAATATGTAGGTTTCCATTTATCAGCTGACAGCCCCCATAGGGCAAGCACAAATTTTAAAGAGCCGCAAATATATATCTCTGACAAGACTTGACGAGTTTTTTTTTACTAACTGGCTAAACCGTTTTACTGCCAACAAAACCCGTCTACCAACAATCTGTGCCCAGGTGTACTAGAAGGATACTGCCAGTGGGAGAGTACAAGTAGTACAAAAAAAATAATTATGTGATTATAGCTAAAGGATAATGAAGGAAGACAAAACATGTAAATAGTATCCAAGGGAACAAATATAAATGTCTTTCCTGCATTACATTTTTGTTTCGATAATTTTTTATGCTCTGCGGTTTAAAAACATGTAAACCTTACTCCTTGTGTTAGTATGATTGTGGTAATGACATTTTACTTTGTAATATTGTTTTACTATGCTTGCCGACTAAAACCGTATTGGGAGGCATTAATTATTGTGTTGCATGGTACGTGCAGAGCTAGACAGTTGTGATGCTGAATCTGATGCTGAAGAAAATTGTCCAGTTCTACTTCTAGACCTGGTTTTATTTGGTCTAAACTGTGCTCCACAGTGTGGTGCCCCCTCCATAATTTTTTGTCACACAGACTATTTTCCCCTAGGTCACGCCTCTTTTCTGGAGACCATACCCCTTTTTCGAGGTCATGGCCGTTTATTGAACGAGTCGAAAAAGTTCCAAAAAATGGTCTAAAAGCCTTGCTAAATGAATTGATATGTGAGATTATGGGCCTGATCTGTCTGACTTTTCACTAAAAAGAAGGTCATTGTAGCTTGCACATATATTTAATAAGCATGCCAGTTTTGTGTTGCAGCTGCACTATACCGACAAGACAGAAAAAATGTGGGCATGTTAGTGCTTAGTCGGAGTTTGTGACACATTTAATACTGTGACTTGACAAAATTGTGTTGCATGCTGTATGATAAAGGTGCACCTAAAAACATGGTGCAAGACTGTGCACCAATGTTCAGTAATCTGGCGCAACCTGCACACACAATTTGGGCCTATGGATTTATCTGCATGGAAGACTTCATAGTAGCTAGACTCTGACGGAAAGTTAAGCGTTCTGATTTTTAGATTAGTGTCTTACAAAAAAAATTACCGTATTTTTCGACCTTATATATGAACTTATACAGAAATGTACTACAGACAAGATGTACAGTACATTTATCAGTGTTTAATAGCTCCATCCCCAGAAATTTCCTGCACCTTCCCACACAGTATACAGGGTCCCTGTCTCCTGAAGTGCCCTGGCACCACAACTAACATTGTGCCCATCCTGCCCTCCCCTAGCACAGAGAGACCGGAGCCACCATAGTGCCGACCATGAGGCAATCATCATCATCAGTAAGAAATCCCCTGTACCTAACAGCCCTGTAACAGGGGAAAGAGAAGGAGCCACAGGGAACCCCACAGGAATAACACCCTGGCTGAGGATGGAAGGAGAAGGGGCAGAGGGAGACAGCTTAACCCCTGCTGCATCACCCTGCATTAACCCCCAGCAGCCCATACCTCTGAGCTCTCTGACACGCTGAAGACAAGTTTCCCGGGAAGTGTAGCTGGCTGTGCACAGGTCTGCCACCTGCTGGTCATTTTTAGGTACTGCATTTGATCCTGCGCCTTATACTCCAGTGCGCCTTGTATACGAACCTAGATGTCTTAGCAGGCATTTATTAGAGGTGCGCCTTATACTCCAGTGTGCCTTATAGGCCGAAAAATACGGTATATGTCTTATAAAGTCCTTTACTTACCCGGAGTGTCCGACGAGAATGAACTCTGCGATTAACTTACATCCTGCATGTGTCACTCCCTTTCTTCTTCCCAGTGTATGCAAGTGCATGGCTAAAGTTAAAGTTTTAAAGTTAAATCCCGCACGCAGTCCAAATCAATCGTATCGTCTGACGGCCTGCCCCCAGATTTCGGAAAGCCAGCGCCAATGCACCAAAATCCAATCACGTGCGATACAATCCCCTTCTAAATCCCTGTCCATGCAGCGCAATCACCGAAAACGTCGGAAAACCCAACAGAAATGCGACCCCATTGACTTCTTATGTGCTGACGCAACAGCTTTTACTAAATTGTGACCTGATATTACAGGTAAGCTTTAGTGATAACTCCTTCCCCAAACTGGAGCTTATAATTAATTCTGTGTCACTCCCTGTGTACTCATAATGAATGCCATAAAAACAGTATCAGGTGAAAAGTTTGGTTTCCTAAACAGCATTAACATGAGCCATGTGCAATCATTCCTATGTATAATGTACTGGTTGAATCCTGCTTTGAGCAGGTTTTTTAAGAAACTCCACCCAAAATGTATTGTTTTCATAGTTTGATTCCTTCAAAGGGTTGAGATATCAAATCTTTCCCATGGTTTAAAATACTGCACATAGGGCCAGATGTGTCACTTGTTTATTCTGTTGTCTTTGCGCCTTTTCATAATGTTGCACTGTTTTGGCGCCAGTTTTGCAAATAAACATCAAACTAGCCACACAGCAAAAATAACCATGCTTTCCACATTTATCCTACCAATCCAGGTGCTGTACCTAATCATGATTCATCTTTAGCAGCTTGTTCATTTAGGCGCAATTTAAGTGCGAAAACACTCCAGCCCAAAGGCTGAGCTCTTCTACAGAGCCTTGTATCCCCAGCAGCAGAGCTCAGCAGACACTGGCACTATCAACTTTTTTTTTTGTGCACCTTCAACAAGGTGCGTGCAACACACATCTGTCAGACTTTGCATGTTAAATGTGGCGCACGGTATAACTGAGCACCGGAAAATTAAAATAATGTAAAAGTTTAAATCAGCCCCTTTCCCTACAACGTATATTGGAAAAAACACGTCACTCAATGTTTCGGAGTATACGGTGCACAAGTAGGTTACTACACCATATATATAGAGAAAAGATAACTTGGCACTCCTTATAGGTGAAAAATTGAGAATTTATTTGGTCCAGAATAAACAGTATAGCAATCCAACAAAAATATTATTGTGCAACGTTTCGGTCTTTAAAAATCAGACCTTCGTCAGGCACGGATTGCAAGGTATAAGTAGAAATGGAGATGAGATGCGGTGCAATGACCGCTGGAGCGCAGGTGGAAAGGAGGAAAAGCGGGTGTTCCCTACAACCAATATAAAAATAAATAAAATCATAAACATGTTAGGTATCGCTGTCTCTCAAAACTCCCGATCTATGACTATCTTAAAACCCATCTCTTAAAGAAGACCTATCACACTCCCTCTCTCTTTGATAACTCGTCCTGTGTTCTTCTCCCATCTGTTATTCGACAAATACCTTATAGATACCCAGCCTCAGGTTTTTCTGCAGTCGTATTGACCTTAGACTTTGTATATAAGATGCTGACTGATGACTAGTTCAAGCAGCAGCATTTTTATTTATTAAATTAATTTTATTCCATTTGCTTATAAAGAATGGCTGGATGATTGCACAAGCTCTTATACCTCTTGTGTCACCCCCTCATCCTCATAGACTGTAAGCTCTTGTGTCACCCCCTCATCCTCATAGACTGTAAGCTCCTGTGTCACTCCCTCATCCTCATAGACTGTAAGCTCCTGTGTCACCCCCTCATCCTCATAGTCTGTAAGCTCTTGTGTCACCCCCTCATCCTCATAGACTGTAACCTCTTGTGTCATCCCCTCATCCTCATAGTCTGTAACCACTTGTGTCAACCCCTCATCCTCATTAGACTGTAAGCTATTGTGTCACCCCCTCATCCTCATAGACTGTAAGCTTTTATGCTACCCTTTCATTCTCATAGACTGTAAGCTCTTGCGTCACCATCTCATAGACTGTAAGCTCTTGTGTCACCCCCTCATCCTCATAGACTGTAAGCTCTTGTGTCACCCCCTCATCCTCATAGACTGTAAGCTTGTGTGTCACCCCATCATCCTCATAGTCTGTAAGCTCTTGTGTCACCCCATCATCCTTATAGACTATAAGCTCTTGTGTCACCCCTTCATCCTCATAGACTGGAAGCTCTTGTGTCATCCCCTCATCCTCATAGACTGTAAGCTCTTGTGTCACCCCCTCATCCTCATAGACTGTAAGCTCTTGTGTCACCCCCTCATCCTCATAGACTGTAAGCTCTTCTGTCACCCCCTCATCCTCATAGACTGTAAGCTCTTGTGTCACCCCCTCATCCTCATAGACTGTAACCTCTTGTGTCATCCCCTCATCCTCATAGACTGTAACCACTTGTGTCAACCCCTCATCCTCATATACTGTAAGCTCTTGTGTCACCCCCTCATCCTCATTAGACTGTAAGCTTTAAAGCTTAATACCGTATAAATACGTTTGATATCCCCTGTAATCGCACCAAGCCAAAGATGAGGTGTAAGTCATTTAAGTATTCAAAGAAAAAGAGCAAAAAATGGAAAGCGCAAAACAAACTAAAAAGAGCATCAGCGGGAAAGTTTAAATTCTAAATCACTGACAGACACATGAAGGAAACTGCAGGTTGGGAGGTGAAGCACTGATCACAGCTTTGTAGAGAGGGTAATTATTATTTATTTTTAAGAACATATGCAAATTTGCATTAACTATGTATAAAGCCAAATCTAATATTCTGTAAGTAACAAAGAAACAAGCAACTGCACACCTGGTAATTGTTGTGTGTGACCAGAAAATCACCCCACTCACTGCTCCAGTCTTCTTTTGAGTTAAAAAAGGCTTGAACACTGGATTATGTGTAATATGTTAGATAATTGTGCAATGCATTTCTGTCCTTGTGATCCTGTTTTGATGCATTTTCCGTTTTATGTCATATTGTAACATTAATAAAGATTTAGTTTGAACACAGAAGCAAGTAGACAGGGCCTTTTGGGAGATAAAGTTTAGGGCTTGCTAAAAATATTTTTAAACACTGTATTTAAATCATTGGTAAGAAGTTACAGAGGCGGAGAACAGTCATGCTTGGATGTCCCCTCCCGGTTTGAAAGGGTTTTCCCTTTGCCCAAGTTAGGCCCTAACCAGAGGAAAGCTGATGGAGATTGCCGAGCACCACACTTGGCAATCTCTATCAGTTCCATAGAGATGAATGGAGCAACGAGGGGTTCGGGTGCACTGTGGATAGGGCCTTCTTTCAAGGCCTAGTGCAGTGTGGTGGCATCATGCAGAAAACCTACTTTTAAGTGAGATGTAAATTAGTTGTATATAGGCCGTAGGTTTTGCATTGAAGATAAGCTCTCCAGTCTCGGAACATGACTTTTGCTGTGATAAACATGATGAATCAAATTCGGGAGAGCCGGTAAGTGATAATCCCAGGCATCAATGAAGTAGGCGTTTTGAGCTGGAGAATGAAAACTAAATTTTCCATTTCTTTGACTTTATACAACCAATTTACCTATCACTTCAATTTTCTAGATGCCACCACGCTGGACCAGGAAAGAAACAAGCAGCGGAAGGTGTTAAGTTGTTTGACAACATACTGGTATCAATTTATTAGATCAATTTTTGCTAGCAAGTTCCATTTAAATTATGTCCTATAGTCCCGGTACATCATCAGAAGTCAGTCAGAAGAGTGGCAGGGTGAAGTGCTTTCCCTATAGAACATTAGTCAATCTAGGTAGAGTCAGCCTGGTGTGAATCTTCTCTTCTTTGATATTTTGTATGCAGCATTCAAAGTTTTTTCTGCAAAATGCAGTCTCCCAGAAAATAGAAGGACATAACTATGATCCTGACACTGTCCTCGATAACAGGTTGGTTACTGCTTGGAGACACTTAAAGGAAACCTACCACTTACAATTGGTAGGTTTAGACACATATACATGGCACCAGCTCAGGGTGAGCTGGTGCCAGAGCATATTTTTGTTAGGGGAACAAAGCCCCTATCGCCGATTTATAAGTTATATTAACTTATAACTCGGCGCACCGCACTTGGGCACGGCGCACCATGCGCGTGCCAGTGCGTGCGCCGGATTCTAAAGTACTGGAAAGCCGGTGACGTCACCAAGCTCTCCGGCACACGCGCGCCTGCGCAATTTAGCACGGCCTGTTTCCCCGTGCTAAGTTGCGCAGGCGCGCGTGTGCCAGGGAGATCGGTGACGTCACCGCCTCTCCAGCACGTTAGAATCCGGCGCACGCACGGGCACGCGCATGGTGCGCCGTGCCCAAGTGCGGTGCGCCGAGTTATAAGTTAATATAACTTATAAAACGGCGATAGGGGCTTTGTTCCCCTAACAAAAATATGATCTGGCACCAGCTCACCCTGAGCTGGTGCCATGTATATGTGTCTAAACCTACCAATTGTAATGCCAGGATTGTTTCTCCCACCAGTGGGGGCTGAAGGGGTGACTATATGCACATCCTGTACTGGATATACAGTATAGGTTGGGCTAAACGTCTGCTTTCCACCAGCTTGGGGGAAGATACAAGGGATAGACTTATAAAGGGCATTATGGTTTAGGATGAGGAGGAAGGAAGATCTTCCCTCAGAACTGGGACCATCTAGGAGGATTGCTACATAGAAGACATCATACCACCATCCCTGAGCTGGCTGAGTATCTGCATCCCTTCCCTTCTCCCTGTTAATCTAATAATCTGTTCCTGTTTCCCTGTTAATCTGTTCTCGTTAATATCTGTTCCTGTTTCCCTGTTAATCTCCCTCTTCCCTGTCCCCCTTCATTCTCTTGTCTTTATCTGTAATAATAGGGACGGTTAGGTGTAAGGATTATTATATGTGTGTGTTTGTATGCATTGTTGTGGGGTGGTTCTGTGGTTACTTGTTTTATCAATGTATACCTTTAGTGTGTTAATAAAGATTACAGTACGGTAAGTAAGTTAGTGATACTAATTGGCATACCGCAAAATAGCTGATATCATAGCGCCCTTTTACAATAACAAAAAAATTTTTTAAAGTTTTTAAAAACCTAAAAAATCTAAAATTTGAATGACCACTTTTTCCCTAGAACTAATTTAAAAATAAACAAAGAAATATCATCAACATGTTAGGTATCTCCATGTCCCAAAAGTCACAATCTATCAATTTATAAAACCAATTATCAGTGGAAACCCTTCCTTATACACAGCATGGAATATTAAATACTGTCGTTATAAAGTACAATTTGTTACAGAAAGCTCTCATATACCTCAGTACGGTGATAAATAAAAAAGTTATGGATTTTTAAAAGAGGGGAGCAAAAAATGAAAACGAAAAAGAGCCTAAGCAGGAAGGGGTTAAAGCCAGGGACACGTGGTGTCATTGCCGGCAGCTGCCCTGCAGGGATTTACAGTCACAGCGCAGTGGAAGAGATTTATCCAAATACAATCCACCTGCTGCATAAAAAAAATGTTTTATTGTTTTACCTGCAGGGAAGAACCTCGAGGCTTATTTCTAAATGTGATTCGCTTTTTTATGGGATGGAGTAGATTTTATCCTGGTAGACGGCTCCAAACAGGATGCAGCTACTGAACAAACAGTCACTGTCTATAATATTGTGGAAAGTGTCATCCAAACTGATTTCATCCAGGTTAAAAGACCTTTGGGATGAAATGTAAGAGTTTGGGATGTAATTCAATAATAACCCTGATATTCAGTTGTATCAGAGCCTTATTGGATGGGATTACATAACTCCAGGCTTACAGGAAAGGAGCAGAAAGGGAAAGTCTGGGAAGGGCCTGCAGGTAACGGATCCCATTTCTGCATGAGCTATTCATCTGTGAGGCTACATGAATGAGGCCAGACAGAGAATGAACCAGTTCCCTCCCCTGCACTCTTTATTTCACTAGGATTATTCAAGTCTAGCTTTACGTAGCTTCTCTTGTTACTTGTTACCAAGGAACAGACTGTAGCTAATGTACAAGTGAGTTTTAGGTTTGTGTTGACTATAAGTAACGATACCGGCAATTAAACGGCTTTGTGTAGCATGAAATTTCCATATACACCCCATTAGGCAATGTAGTCACGGCACAGATAAAGGTTAATTTAACATGCAAGACGCATTCTCCTTCATAACCACCCACAGGTCCCTATGCACCGGTGATTTAGCGTCCCAAATGTGCATGAAGTATTTCTGTACGTGGCCCAATTGAAAAAAAACAACACAACTGACATAGTACATCTCGGCCACATTGTACATGTGCCAACCCTAGCAAGGAGTACTATGACAGCTTCACTAAATGACCTACAGCTTCACTGGACCACCAGGAGATGGTAAGTAGCAGTGATAAGGCTACTTTCACACTTAACGCTGCAGCCGGGCTAGCATACAGCAGCGCGCTGAGAGGAGGAGGGTTGTGCGCTTCTCACCTCTCACCTCTCCATAGCAATGCACGGCCCCCAACCGTACATACGGGGAAAGATAGAGCATGTTCTATCTTTTCCCGTGGTGCCATAGCCGTCTATGAGAATGAATATCTGACCACACATAGTAGTCAGAAGACACAGCTCCCCCACAAAGTAGGCAGTAGTTACACCTCGCCCACATGGCAGCCTGTAGTCACAGCACCTCCCCACTGTGACCAGTAGTCAGAAGTGCTCCCAAATGGTAACCAGTAGTCACATCTCCCCCATGTGGTAGCCAGTAGTCACAGCACCTCCACATTGTGGCCAGTAGTCACAATGCTCCCAAATGGTAACCAGTAGTCACATCTCCCCTATGTGGTAGCCAGTAATTCCAGCGTCCCCACATGGTAGCCAGTAGTCACAGTGCCCCCACACATTAGCAAGTAGTTACTCATCTTTCCCACATCGAGGGAGCAGGGAAAGATATTTTTTAGAGTTACTCTAGTCCCTATGCGGCTCTCCTGTCTAGTGTAGCATAGGGGCAGGGAGGACAGGCCGGACAATACAAGGTCATGAGCCATATTTGTCCCATTCTTTGTGTTTGTCACCCATGTTGTAGGCAACCTTAAACAGATGAGTTTACAGTTTGCAAGGCTTGGAAGGTGAGGGACATCCGGGCACATTTGGGTAGACAGTACCATAGGATAGGGCATGCACGTTAGAAGTCCTGGAGATGGTACACTTTTAGATACCCATGCAACGGGGTAAGATAGAGACTACACCGCCCTGTGTCCTGCTGCATACATCAAGAGGCTTGCCATGGGGCAAAATTACGCCAAGTCTAAACTGGTGTAGTTTTGTGTAAAAAGAGTTAATACATTTGAATCATTATTCTATTTTTACCATAGAAATGAACCCATTGGAAAGTACAAATCATACCACACAAAAAAACAAGCCCTCATATGCCCATGTCAGATTAAAAATAAAAAAAAGTTATGTTGGTATTTGGAATTTGTGCAGGGAAAAATTCAAAAAAGTGCTGTGTCCTGAAGGGGTTAATAGCAGTTCTCTTGTATACACAGAAAGCAAAATTGTTTGTGTTTCCTGTGAAGTATTCTACGTATAAAAGCCGCCATACCGCCTGAGGAAGCGTCATAGTATAGCATTCAATCTATACTAACATTCCACACTTGGGAATGCACTCTATGTAAATGCTCTTCAGGCAATATTCACTCAACTTTATTTAAAATGGGCTGGTTACCTTTGTTAAGTACAGCACTTTTGTCAAGAACAGAGGCACTTCTAATATGTCTGATGGTAAATGAGGGAAACAAGATTATACATAAAAATATTACACCACACATACAGATAAGAATAAAATATAGGCTGGAGACAAATCTGTATTGGGAAATTCAGGAGCATAGAAATATAGATCGAAACCGGGAGACACCCCTCAGCTCAACCACTAATAAAAACCATATATAATTACTCATGTGGATTTCTAATAACACTATGATATGTTGCTACATGTCAAAAATGTGAAAGGAATTTTTACATAACTTTTTTTTACTTAATCTTTTTTACCTATGAATGCTCAAGTAGAAAAAAAGCTATAAAACACAGAGCAACAGGAAAGCTTCATACAATATATAAAAACATACAGTAAAAGCACTAAATATAAACATCTGTTGGAAGCTGTGCATCATGGGAGATCAGATTTCACTCCCAGCCTAGGTCTGGATGCTGCCTTTTTATCACAGTGGTCACATTTATCAAAACTAGTGAAGCCTGTACTATGTGCGGTTTGCCAGTGGAGTGAGCAGATTAATCAAAACTGGTGCACAACCTTCATGAATCAACAACATATTTTTCTACTAGAGCATGTAACTTTTTTTGATCAATTTTTAGAACATTTTTTGTGAGGGTATTTGATTAAAAATTGTATATTACAGGAAATTTTTCATGTTTTTTTACTTCGTTTACCAAGCGGATTCAATATTGTTTCAGATTTATTGTACAGATTGATACGGACACAGTGATACCAAATATGTACATTTTTGTGTTTTATATACTTTATTTGGGTTTTATATGTAATTGGGCTGATTTTATTCCATTGTTATAAAATTATTTTTACTTTTTGTTTTACATTTTTTAATTGTTCAAACCCTTATACTTTAATACACTTGTAGTGTACAATGTAAGTAAGTACGTGCTGCGCATGCTCAGTTAATTATAGCCAGAAGGCGGAACCCGGCCTGAAGAGGAGTAGGAAGCCTCGGGACACACGCCGGACCCCGGGGCTGCCGCAGGATGGATTGGATCGCCCGATAAGCACACCGGGGGGGGGGGGGGGTCTGATCCATGAGGGACGCACCCACGCTCCGCAGTCATCCGTGATGTCCAGGGCCGGCGCTATGGGTAGGCAAAGGTAGCAATTGCCCAGGGCCCCTGGGAGAAAGGGGAGAATCTCTTCTTTCAAATGAATCTTGAATTTTGTTTCTAAGTGCTATGGATCCAGAGATATTCAGGTTTAAAGTGAGAATATCAGGTGCCATTTTTATATATAAAAATCACTACCAACGGCAGTTTAACAGTTAATATCTCTGTTTTCCTACATTTTAGAAACACAAATTTAGATTCATATAAAAGATTTCATAGGAAAAAAGAAGTGAGGTTCTATGTGTCACAGAGCCAGAGATACAGCCCCCTGAAATTAACCCCCCCCCCCATCCAGATTCTTAGCCATCAGGCTGCAGGGAGAATTTTCTGCATACAGGAGCTGCTGCACCTCACAGATAATGGAAATATTCACTTTATATGTTACTACATTTTGAGAAGGGATAATATCAACTAATATTCATGGTTTTACCCCTTCTCTATGCAGAACTATCTAAGAACACACTTTGGGCCACATGTATCAATCGTTTTTTTCCTGTTGTTTTTGCGCCTTTTCATTCAGGCGCACCGTTTGTGTCATTTTTGCGACTAAACGCCAAATTAGCTGCGCAGCAAAAATACCCAGCTTTCCCTCATTTATCCTAGCAATCCAGATGTTTTGCTGTGCCTAATGATATTCATCATTTGCGACTTTTAATTTAGGCGCAAAAACTGGCGCAAAAACACTCCAGCCCGAAGGTGGCGTTGACTGAGAAGAAAGCACTGAGCCCCTTTGCAGAGCAGCTCATTTCTAGTAGCAAAGATCAGCCAGACACTGCAGATACTAGTACATATAATACAGACATGAGATGCTCTGCAGACACGAGAACATATAATACAGACATGAGATGCTCTGCAGACACTAGAACAGTGATGGCAAACCTTTTAGAGACCGAGTGCCCAAACTACAACAAAGACCCGCTTATTTATCACAAAGTGCCAGCACAGAAATGTAATTTGTGATTTATACTCCATTCTCTGTCACAGTTTTCATTGATGCCAGAGCCCTGAGGACACCAGGAAAGCAGAAAATAGTCCCAAGTACAGCTGTCACTTTAAAATAGCTCTGTGTACAGCAAGTCCTGGGCTGTGTGGGACTGTAGGAAGATACCTGGAGTCATCTCTGGTGATGGCCTGAGTGCCCACAGAAAGGGCTCCAAGTGCCACCTCTGGCACCAGTGCCATAGGTTAGCCATCACTGCACTAGAACACATAATACAGACATGAGATACTCTGCAGACAGGGGCTGCAGACTCTATTTACAGTTCATCACCTTCTATTTACAAAACATTCTGCAGAATCCTGAGCTCAAAGCAAGAGAGAAGAGAATGTTACAGAATGTTGCACATAGTACTGACAAGTGTCCCCCATGTAATTCTGCACAGTATCACCAGTGTTTCAGAGGGGACTGAGCAGAATTACAGGGGTGCAGCAGGAGATCAGCACTGGCGGATCCCCTCCAGGAGAAGCCCCTGCTGAGGAGGTCACTGGGTGCTAGGTGTCACACACCTGGGTGCTGCTGTTAGGGTCATTCTCATTCTGGGATGTGGGAGAAGCAGAGAGGAGCTTGTAGCAGGATCACATGTAAGTGCCTGAATCTAACATTGCGCCGAAATTGCGCCAAAATTGTGCCTAAACTGTGTTAAAGTAAAGTGATTAATAAGAGGCAGGAAATTAACTTATAACAGATGGTTGTAGCTTGTGATAATTCTGTAAAACAATGCGCCAGAATTTAGTTGCAACTACTACACTTAGGCGCACAATAGTGATAAATGTGGCCCTTTCTCTCTTATTCCCTTTTATTTTGTGATACTGTTTTAGGAAACTAGATTTTCTTTATATAAGTATCTGGATTTGTATGTATTTTAGAGGAAATTTTGAATGTTAATTGCCAAATGCATCGCCTGGTTGTCTGCTTTCAAAATGATATAGGTTTATGGCGCTTTTACTTTTTATTCTGTTTTATTGATATATTTTGCAGGTTGTGACTGTCTAAAAATGTCTAGCTGAAAAGCAGATATCTAGTTATTACAGTTTTAGTGATATTATGTCGATTTATTTATGTGAACATATCAATAGGGCACATTTGTGAACTCTACAAATGTCCATGTATTACATTTAGGAGATGTGAAGGTAAACATTTTCTGTTTGGATCAAATTTTTTGCCATCAAAGTCAAATTTTAAGTATTTTAATAAAATGTTTCAATTTGAATCAAAATTGCATGAAGGCGCCTATGTCTATAAAATTTTTGATGCAATTTTGAAAATGGGGCAAGTGTCTGCTTTCAGAAAATATCGGTCCCTCTCCCCAATGGGCCTCACAGTCTAATCAACCTACCAGTAATTTTTTGGAGTGTGGGAGGAAACCGGAGGACCCAGAGGAAACCCCCGCAGACACACGCATACAAAATCTTTGCAGATGTTGACCAGCACTGCAAGGCTGTAGTGCTAATCACAGAGCCACCATGCTGCCCATAAATCTCCCTATCATTTATCTATCTCCTATAAAATTCTCCCATATTACAGTTTGTTTTACCATACTAAAGGAGCCTCTTGCTGACTGTGACTGGTCATAAAATAGTTTTTTTTGGGGCCCCACTTTTAGTTTTGCCCAGGGCCCCACTTTGCCTAGAACCGGCCCTGGTGATGTCACAGCCTGACACCAGCACTTGCAGGACCCGATGTCTTGCAATCTTCTTCTGATATGCCGCGTCAGAAGAGGTACTCTTTATGACCGCTGTAAAAAGCTGATAGGGCAGTCATTAAGGGGTTAATTGACCAATGCATTACCTGTTTTGACCTTTGAAATGCATGGGATTAAACCAGCTATGAATTTTGCATCAAATGCTGTGTTTTTCACCACTGCGGATTTATTTCGACACAAAGTCTGCTGTGGTTACTCAGATCTGTGTGAGAATACTCTAAGGGTAGATGCACATGGGCAACATATGCAGTTTTCTATGCAGAAAAACTGCTGTGTATTACAGTAATTTGTCATAAATTACATAACATGCTGAAATCCTCTGTGAAATCAACAGATGCATCTTGATGAAAACTTATGAAAAATAACTAAAATTATATGCAAATTCACAGCCAATTTCCGACAGGATGTATATGTTCATCAGTTTTGCATTGAGTCCGGTTGAGCATCTCCCCCAGTAGTCCAAAGGATGGTCAATTTTCTTATTAGAATTGTCATTTGTTTCCATGAAAAATTAGGTTGACAAATTTAGAGGTACAAAGATCTCAGAAGTGAAAACTGAAAAGTAGAAATGCTCAAGACAATGGGGGGGCCACTTATTATTGGCTTTCCGGCACAACACTACCCCCTTTCGTTTCTTTTGCTCGCAGTTTTGGAATCCTGGAACTTTTCCTGCGCTTCAGGTTACTGACAATTTTTGGTGCACAATTAGATATCAAGTTCTTTCCACCCTTCGTAAATGTGGAGTCAGTTCAGACACTTCATTTAAGGGGTTCTACAGTGTAAACAACTTGCTGATCGGGGGGGTCTTATGGATCACGAGAACAGGGGTCCATTGTATTCCTGTAGTTACCTAAGAAATAGAGACCAGATGGCCAAGCATGCGTGGCGCATGTGCCGGCTACTGTATTCATCTCTATGGCGCTGACGGAGGTTATCCCTGTCAGCGCCATAGAAATTAATGGAGCAGCTGATGCATGCGCGACCCGCTGTTCACAATGTCTGCAGTTGTGACAGGGGTTCAACGGACTCCTTGGGGGTTCCACCTGAGATAAACTTCTAATGAAAACTCCCTATTATCTTCCAAAAGCTACAAAACCGAGCACACAACTTACAAGTTAGGACAGTGGGACTGCAAAGATGGAAAGCCATGCATAAAGCAAGGGGGGATAGTAACAATATACACATGGTAATAGTAAGCAGTAGTAATGGCAATAAGAATAAGTAATAGTAGTAACAGTTATTGACTGGGTGTAAGCTGCAGTGATAGCAATAATAATATTAAGTAGTTATAGGAATGATAAATTGTATAGAAAAGCAGAATACAGCATAACTTGTATGATAACGTCTCAGATGAGGTGTAGCAGAGCTGTGTATGCAGTGTACCACTGTACTATCACGTGTACAGGAATCGTTGTAGTAAGGAATGTCACTACTATCTCTAGGTCTCACCTTGCATAACAGCCAGGAGACTGTACATAACCAGATACCCCTTGGGATTGTTGCAGCATTGCAGAAAGCTTGGAGTAAACTTGCCCCATCCACAAGGACCCTCTATGAACTCCTCTTCTATATGTTGGTCTTGGGAGTCCTTCTTCGCTCCTTCTGCTACCTTACTGATGCCTTTATCAATCACTTGCATGTCCACCTCTCCCATGGAGGTGAATGCAGGGTTGTCTATGCCTTCTTCCATTGCATACACTTGACAGTCCAGCCTGGGGTGAGTGGATGAGAAGATCTTCTTGAAGGCTCCTTGGGTTGGCAGCAGTGCTCCTCCTGAGAAGTTATCTGTGCATGGTGCACATGTCCTTCTGCAGCTTGGCAAGTCAAGCAAAACAAGATCATCCTGGTCACACATGGATTGAGTCATAGAAAAGGTGGAGATATCTTTTTTTTTCTTGGATACAGATTGGGGTGCAGTCACCTGCCAGGGAGAAGCCACCCCTCCCACCCCTTTATCTCACCTGTCTGCCTGTCTTCCCACCTGAGGGAATGGATCACATGAGCAGACAACACCTACTGTACCTGTCCTCCTCCTCCCTCCCACACTCTGCACATCCCCTGGGCTTTCACATGCAGGCTCTGGGTGACGCCCTGGTTTTGGCACAGAAAGGAGAAGTCCTTGTCATTTAACATCTAATTATATGCAAGTATTTAATAATCCCAATGCAGATGACTTCCTCCTATTAATTATTGACTTATATGCATGAGATTAAAGCAAAGATCACAGCAGATGCAACTGTGTCACTGCAGGTCATGATCATAAGGGAGAGGTGGAAAGATTTCTCTCTACAAGGCCATCCTGGTACTGGTGGTTCCACTCCAGCTAATAATCATATGATCTACAGCTTACACAGGAAGTAAATACTAATTATTGGAAAATGACCCAGTCCATTAAATTCATGAAACTGTGACTTTAATTGTAAAATGTCGTGATTTCCAGTTAAAGGAATATTGAGGAAGGGGAGCTATAGTTCATGACTTTTTCCTTTGCACCAGTTTTGAGAAACATTCCAGAATGTTAATTTTAGCCAAACTGAACAAATTAGTAAATAATATTAAAATGATTATAATAGCTATGATCCATATTGAATATGTATAACTATATTATAGATATTATTATTCATATCATCTTATATTTTGCTGTTTTTTTAGAAAAATAATGAAATGAAAAAATCTGAAAATGATTCATTTATTAAAAGATCCTTCAAGTAAATATTTCATTTCATGAAAGTCTGAAAAAAATTAATGGCTTTAGCACTTGATTGTCGAAAACGCCGCAATAAAACATTAATTATTTTTATATATTGGAGTGCAAGTGTTTAAAAGGTGTAGAATGCCAAACCAGCTATAAACTGATGAGCAGTCCATGGAGCCTCCCTGGTTATTTAGGATATACTGAGGTGAATTTATTAAGACTTTATATATTAATTGCCAGTATTCATTTTCCTCTCGCCAGTGTACTGCTTGCTGGTTTTATTAAGAGGCGCTGGTCTCTTACTAGAAGTGGAGGTTTGCACCCACGCTAGAAATAAATCACAGCCTGGTCTGACATGGCAAAGATTTCAGCTCTATATTATCATGTGATCTTTGTTTGTCCATGAACAATCACCCTGCCAGGACCTTATGATAGTATTCACAATTATAAGATCAAGGTCCTGACAGGGCAATTGTTCATGGACAGTTAGAGATCACATGACCCTCCATCTGCAGCCATTTTTTGAATAGTTAAAAGGCAGGAGGTTTCTCTTTACATATCAAGAAAGCAGTGCAGAACTCTTAATAGATGTATATTGGTAAATTAACTAATACCCTGCCCCCCACACTAACCTACACCTTACAAAAAAACATGAGATAAAGTGACCAACACCTTTAATGTTATGTCTAGGAAGGTGAAAAGGGGATATGTATATCTTCCACCACAAATATAAAAGGTATAAACATCTTATATTGTTTTCAAGATACATGTATCAGTCTATTATCTATACGTAATAACTTATCTTTATGACTTGTTTTGCTTTTTCATCACAATCTTACTGATAATGTACATATTTGTAGATTAGTAGTGATAAAATTGAAGTGGCGCCATTCTAAAGGAGAGGAGAGAGAGCGCTCAGAGCTGGAAGGGCTCGTAGTTGTTTCTGTAATAACTGACACAATGGGGCAGATTTATCAAGCAGTCTGAAAGTCAGAATATTTCCAGTTGCCCATGGCAACCAATCACAGCTCAGCTTTCATTTCACCAGTGCTCATGAATATTTTAAAGGGGAGCTGTGATTGGTTGCCATGGGCAACTGGAAATATTCTGACTTTCAGACTGCTTGATAAATCTGCCCCAATGTCTCTTCCTCTTGGTTTCTCTGTGTGCAATAATAAAGCAGGTGGATTTGGAGGAAATAGGACAAGAAACAGGATAAGTTGTATAAAGGATATTGGTCAAGAGCAATTGCTTATGACAAAACAATATCACTATAGGGCAGGGGTGTCAAACTCATTTTCACCAGGGGCCTTGTGGTTGCCTTAAAGGTGGCAAATGTAATTTTATTACTGTATACTTCTAATTTATATAGAATTCCCTTTACAATCAGCCCTATGAGGGCAACCACAAAGCTGAACGCATTGTTAAATAACAATAACCTGTGGCTGCGTTCACATGTGGTGATTTTGTTGCGCAGGAAGAGTCTCTGCGTTATGAAAAACAATCACAATGCAATAACCACTTGTGAATGCAGCCTCAGACATTGGCATGACAAGTATGTGTACCCACAGTAACCAATAGCCAGAGTACCCCCACAGCAGCCAGAAGGCCCCACTAACCAACCCCCCCCCAGGCAGCAACCACAGTGTCCCACACCTGATCCCCCAGCAGCAGTCACAGTGCCCCACACCTACCCCCCAGCAGCCACATTGCCACACACATCCCCCCAGCAGCAGCCATCGTGCCCCTCATCTTTCCCCTCCTCCCCCAGCAGCCACAGTGCCCCACATTCTTCCCCCCACAAGCAACAGTGCCAAACCTCTTTCCCCCTCCCCAAGCAGCTACAGCTCCCCTCATCTTTCCTCCATCCCCCAGCATCCACAGTGCCCCTCATCTTTTCCTCCTCTCCCAGCAGCCACAGTGCCCCTCATCTTTCCACCGTCCCCCAGCAGCCACAGTGCCCCTCAACGTTCCCCTCCTCCCAGAGCAGCCACAGTGCCTCACATCTTCCCCCAGCAGCCACAGTGCCTCACAGATTTCCCCCTTCCCTAGAAGCCACATCTCCCCTCATCTTTCCCCACTCCCCCAGCAGCCACAGTGCCCCTAGCCTTCCCTCAGCAGTCTCAGTGCCCCTCATCTTTCCCCCATCCTCCCCCAGCAGCCACAGTGCCCCTAGTCTTCCCCCCACCCCCAGCAGCCACAGTGCCCCTCATCTCCCCCCTCCCCCAGCAGCCACAGTGCCCCTCATATTTCCCCCCTCCCAATGCAGCCACAGTGGCCCTCATATTTCTGCCCTCCCCCAGCAGACACAGTGCCCCTCATCTCCCCCCAGTAGCCACAGTGCTCCTTATCTCCCTGCCGGAGCAGCCTCAGTTCCCCTCATCTCTTCCCCCCTACTTCAGCAGCCACAGTGCCCTTTATCTTTACCCCCCTCCTTTAGCAGCCACAGTGCCCCTCATCTTTCCCCCATCCCCCAGCAGCCACAGTGCCCCTTATCTTTCCCCCCTCCCCTCCTCCAGCAGTCACACTGCCCATCACCTCCCTCCCCCCAGCAGCCACAGTGCCTCTCATCTTTTCCTCCTCCAACAGCCACCACAGTGCCCCTCATTTTTTCCTCCACCAGCAGCCACAGTGCTCCTCATCTTTTCTTCCTCCCCCAGCAGCCACAGTGCCCATCATCCCCCCTCCTCCAGCAGTCACATTGTTCATCATCTCCTTACCCCCCAGCAGCCACAGTGCCTCTCATCTTTTCCTCCTCCCCCAGCAGCCACAATGCCCCTCATCTTTTCCTCCTCCCCCAGCAGCAACAGTGCCATCATCTTTCCCCCATCCCCCCATCAGCCAATGCGCCCCGCATCGCCCCCTCCTCAGAAGCCACAGTGCACCTCATCTCTCCCCCTCTCCCCCACCAGCCACATTGCCCATCATATCCCCCCCTCAGCAGCCAAAGTGCCCCTCATCTGCCCACCCCGGCAGCCACAGTGCCCCTCATCTTTTTCTCTTCCCCCAGCAGCCACAATGACCCTCGTCTTTTCTTCCTCCCTCAGCAACCACAGTGCCCCTCATCATCCCCCAGCAGCTATAGTGCCCCTCATCTTTCCCCCCTCACCCAGCAGCCACATTGCCCCTCATCTTTTCCTCCTCCCCTAGCCGCCACAGTGCCCCTCATTTTTTCCTCCCCCAGCAGCCACATTGCTCCTCATCTTTTCCTCCTCCCCCAGCAGCCACAGTGCCCCTTATCTCCCCCCTGTAGCCAAAGTGCTCCTTATCTCCCTGCCGCAGCAGCTACAGTGACCCTCATCTTTTCCCCCTACTTCAGCAGCCACAGTGCCCTTTATCTTTACCCCCCTCCTTCAGCAGCCACAGTGCCCCTCATCTTTCCCCCCTCCTCCAGCAGTCACACTGCCCATCACCTCCCTCAACCCCAGCAGCCACAGTGCCTCTCATCTTTTCCTCCTCCCCCAACCGCCACAGTGCCCCTCATTTTTTCCTCCACCAGCAGCCACAGTGCTCATCTTTTCCTCCTCCCCCAGCAGCCACAATGCCCATCATCCTCCCTCCTCCAGCAGTCACATTGCTCATCATCTCCTTACCCCGCAGCAGCCACAGTGCCTCCCATCTTTTCCTCCTCCCCCAGCAGCCACAGCGCTCCTCACCTTTTCCTCCTCCCCCAGCAGCCCCAGTGTTCCTCATGAGGCTCAACACACCTCATGGATGTTGCTTCCCTGCTTGTATAACATCACTCATGCCAGGAGAGTGCCTTACTCTTCTCTTCCCCTACCCAGGTTATTTGAATAAAAAAAAATCTTCCAGAATATAGAATGAAATCTTTGTGAACCTCTTACTGTCCTAAAAAATCAAGTTGGTGGCGGTTTGTGAGCTTAAATTTTTACAACCGACTCCCCATAAACATATTGTTAAGAATTACTGGCGAAAAAGTTATATAGCATAACGCACTGTTGCAAAAGTCAATGAACATCTTTCAACTATTGTCATTGATTTGCACTAATCTTAGAGCTTAAAGGTGCTCACCACCAGTGTACAGATGACAATACAGGTGGTTAATGAGTATTAGGGACATTGAACTCTTTCCATGATTTCCATTATTCCTTCAGATCACTAAGTGTCTGCCAATAGACTACAAGGAACTAGTAAATTATTGTACAAGTAGCTCACTCATATCATTCATTGAAGTCAGGGGTCAGTTGTTTATTTCTGGTTTCCCAATTTCTCCACAACCCACACAAGTTCCGTTTTACAATCCTGTCAGGCATGAAAATTGCCTGTCATGCTAAATAAAGCAAAATATTAAGCCGTTGTATGAATCTTTTCTTGTTGCTAAAAATGTCTGGTATTTAATTTTTAGCTAAAATAAAAATTAACAGTAAATAACAGAGTAATAGTAGTGGGGGTGCCATCCTTTTTGGCTAATGAATGAGCTTATTGTGTCAAAGGGGCTCATTTACTAAGGGTCCGCGGACTGCACAAACGTCGGATATTCTGCCGATTTCGGATTTGCTCTGTTTTCAAAAGGGTATTGTGTCACACATGTCCGGATTTTGGCGCAATCAAGCTGGCTTTCTTTCGACACCAATTGAGGTGCGACCCATCGCACGATCAGACGGATTCGGACAAACCGCAGGATTTAACTTAAAAATTGTGTTGCAAGCCAAACACTGACATGCACCGGGAGGAAGATAGTAAACTCTGGCGGATCTGATCGGGGAAGCGACACATTCAGCAAGTCGGGTGCACAATGTAAGTGAATCGCTGGTCAGACGACAATGCACTTCCGGGTTCTCCTCTGGACTGGGTAAGTAAATGTGCCCCATCGTATTTCATTCTGAAATTGTTAGTGTGACCATTGGGTCCTCTCCAATCACCTTCTTGACTGGAACTATGGTTTGTGATATAAGCTTCTGCTGATCTTGGCCTGTTATAAATTTAGTTCTAAGTAAGCTCCTGATTATCCTCTTATTCTGCTCTCTGCATCTTGGTATTTACTCTTTTGTTCATATTCAGGCTTTCCTTTAGCCTTGTGATTTCTTACTGCGTTGGTTCTTCTGGTCTGACCAGGCTCTGGAGAGAAAATTTACCTTGATAGAACCGTATCTTACAGATCTAGAGTTATGCTACATAACCACTCATTTGGGTAATAAAATGTTACTACTTGTGATCCCACCTTCTCTTAGACCAGGTGCAGCAATAATGACAACATCAAATTTGTGGACAGATGACAAGTACAGAAGCAAGACTAGAATGTGCAGGGTTGGAGTGGCCCATCGGTGTTCCAGTGAAATCATCAGTGGGCCTGATGGCTTTTAACACCACTATCCGCCCGGTGCTGGCCCGCCTCATGCCACAGCTGACTCCGCCCCTGATGTCAGGACTTCAACTGTATCTATGTCCATAGAGGACAATAACTGGATGGTGCAGGGAGCTATTAGCTCTTTGCATCATTATTGTTTCCCTGCTGAGGCTGTGATGCCAGCAGGAGCGGAGTGACGATGATATCATCTGCCGGCATCATAGCCGCAGAGGAAGATGATGAGAGGAGAGCTGCTGGGGATCGGGGACAGATGAGTATGTGGTATGTATTATCTTTAAATTCATTCAAGTGGGTGGGGCACAATACACAATATGGGGGCTATAAGAGGTGGCCACAATTTGGGAAGTATGAGAGGTGGCCCACATTATAGGGGGATATTAGAGGTGGCCAACAATATGAGGGGGTATAAGAGGGAGCCCACAAAATAGGGAGGATATGAGAGGAAGCCTACAATATGGGAGGGGGGTATGAGGAGGGGCAATACTATGGGGGGGCTATGACAGGGGGCCTGCAATATGGGTGTATGCATGGGGGCCACAATATAAGGGACAGATGAGAGAGGCTGCAATATAAGGATGAGGTGAGAGACTGCAATATGAGGAGGAGATGAGAGGGGCCACAATATGAGGGGGGAATGAGAGGCCACAATATGAGGGGGAGATGAGAAGGGCCACAATATGAGAGGGAGATGAGAGGGTCCACAGTATGAGGGGGAGATGAGAGGGGCCACAATATGAGGGGGAGATGAGAGGGGCCATAATGTGAGGGGGACATGAGACGGAACCACACTTTAAGTGTACTGTACACTGTGTTGCACTTTGAGCACTTACGTGTTTGCACATTATGTGATATATATGCAATTTAAGTGCAGGATTGTGCATGATTGCATTATATTTTGCACATGCACTTTGATGTATCTGAAACAGCACTTTAGCACTTTTATCAGCACTTATATATCCTGGCTGTGGGTATTGTACAGGCATGCGCTTTGTTGTTGCAGGTGCTGGAGTTATGGCTGTGACCGGTAGTGGGACAGATTGCCTTGCATAGATTTAGCAAATTCTGGCAAATTCCGTAAATGGGGCAGTCGGCTGCCGTCAATAGGGTAGATCGATTTGTAGGAACGTATGTGGAGATAGTGAGTAATCGTATCTTTTTTTATAAATAACTCACATTTATGTATTCTCCCCTTAGGAACCATTGGGAGCACAAAACATCTGTGGATGCGTGAGCTATCCAGTCTGTAAATCGTCTGGAGGCGGGCCGTCGGACAATCCGACTGATTCGGACTAATCACAGGATTTAACTTTGAAATTGTGTCACAAGCCAAGCACTTACATGCACCGGGAAGAAGATGGTGAACTCTGGCGGACCTGAGTGGGGAAGCGACACATGCAGGATATCGGGTGCACGATCTACGTGAATCGCGGCAGCGTTCATCCTGGTTGGACATTCCGGATTGGGGATCGCGCAGGGACCCGATAAGTTAATGTGCCCCTATGTGTAGTTTACCTGTGTAGTGTGTGGCAGATTCATGAATTGTGACGCACGTTCTTCATACATCTGGCGCTCCCTTCACTGCTCTTACAGAGTGCACCAACTTTATTTTGGTGCACCTTTAACATGGGGTATGCACCAAAGTTCTTTTGGACACCATATGATAAATGTGTCACAAACTCTGACTAAGCACTGGAATGCCCTTTTGTGTGTAGAAATGTGTCACAGACACTTTATAGCAACATGTTCAAGCAGTTTGCACGTTCTTTCAAATGCAAAGTATGCCCGAAATCTGTTGCAAAGCTTTAATACATGAGTATTTAATGTACAAAATGCATTAACCAATGATCAAAAAAGAATCATGGTCAGGGATGGATATCAATTAAATACAGTCACGTAGTACTACAAATACCAGGAAAAACTGCTAACTGAAGACAGATTCGGAACAAAGTGGCTTGATGCATACTCCAGAGAAGCAAAGCACTAAATGGCCCTTTTGAGGAACAGCCTGGCCAGACAGATCATAGCTGAAATCTACACCAGGTTAGATCATGTGCCAGAATTACAACTATTTAGTAGTTCCAGCAAGTTCAGTCTTACCGATATTTAAAACTAAAGCACTAGTCTTAAAGGGGTTGTCTGATTAACAAATATTATAGATTAATTGATGATACCTCCTACATAGAAAGAGTGGGCCTTCAAGACCAACACCCAAAGATAAAATCATTGGGCCATGCCCACACATCCCCATAGTACTTGGATTTTGGACAGGTGGCTGGCCACCTCATTGGCTGAAAGCTGAACTCAGCGGACCGGTGAGGCGGCAGCGTGGGAAACCGGGAGTGATGGAGGAGGTGAGTACAGGTTTGGTTTTTTTTTTAAATCCCTCCCTAGCCCGGTTCTAGAATTTGATAGGACAACCCCTTTAATACATCAGCCCCACTGTGTGCTGTACACTGGCACCCAAATAAATAATTGAGAAAAGTGTCAAACAATATCAATGCCTGCTACCTGATAACTTTTTATTTGCTGCAGAGGATTGTTGTACTTATCTGTGGCAGGTTCAAGTGTAAGCCAAGTCAGGGTCATGTGTCACTCTCTCATCTCTAGCAAGTTAACATTTAAAAGTAAAGGGAGATATAGCAGGGACAGATATAGCCAGGTTTGGACCCATAATCAATGTTACCTAATGGTATATTTCTCTCAACCATTGATTTGCTGAAGGGACTTGATGCATTACAGTAATGTGGATAGAATATCAAAGCAGTAAAAACAGAAACAAATGCAGAATTGAATATGTCCCCATGATCAAGTAAGATCCAGTCACTAAGGGTGAGGTGAGTAACATTTCTGATATGTATACTACAGGATTCGGATATGCTTTCAACCACTGGTGGACAAAAGCATAGGGGCTCATTTACTACCGGTCGTGTGCTGCACTTTCGTCAGACTTTGCACCTTTTTTTGGGTTTGCATGGCTTAGACAGGTATTTAACAGGTGTCTCCGCTGGGATTGTGTCACACACGATTGCTTTTCGGCGCAGCTGCACTGGCTTCCATGCGACACAAAGTGGGGGACGTGCCATTGTACGATCCAACTGATTCGGACTGAGCGCAAGATTTAACTTTCAAATTGTGTCGCAAGCCTAAGCACTTACATGCACCATTAAAAAGATGGTGAACTCTGTTGGACCTGAGCGGAGAAGCGACACTTGCACCAAATAGGGTGCACAATCTTAGTGAATCGCAGCACTGTACATTGGAGTTTGACAATGCACTCGGTGAGTAAGTAAATGTTCCCCATTGTTCTTTATGTCAAAAGTGGTAAAGTCCAAAGGGATTTTATCTTTGGGTGTTGATCTTGAAGGCCCACTCTCTCCATGTAGGAGGTATTATCAATTAGATCTAATAATCTATAATATGTGTTAATCATTTTAAAAGAAATAGACCATATAATGTCAATTGATTCCTCCATTCACTTCCAAGTGGGTTTGTCTTCTACTGGATCTTTGGGTCCAGTAGTGGTTTAAAATATAGGCATTTTTGGCAGTAGTCGGGGGGCCCAAGCCTTCTAGGGGGACCTATATACTTCACCCATGAAATCCTCATATATCAATTCCTGCTCTCAAAACACAAGAGCCATTTCAGGACCTTTGAAGGTCCTCCAAAGGTCTCAAGACTGCAGCTAGCAGGCAGAAGGGATGCACCCAAGAAGCATGATTTGAGTACCATACATAGGAAGTGATTCCAGATTTGTAGGGGCCATAATATTCATACAGCCCAGGGCCCATGTCAGTCTTAATCCAGCCCTGTTATGGTCACACTATATTGTACCAGAGCCTGGGCGCACTGCAGGATTCTCTGGTACTCTGCTGAATAGAGTCAGTCCTAAAGAAATTTTTCTAAACTAATATTTTCTTCCTTTTTTTTAAGGGTGAAGGAGGGAGTGCCCCTCTGTAAAATTTCGGGGGCATATAGGTAAGGATGTAGTATATATTAGATACAGTATTGATGCTAGCATTGATGGCATGGTATTAATGTTTAATGCGCTTATTGCATATTTTCTTCATTGTTCAATGATTGCTATGCTTTTTCCATACCGTAAGTACTCGAGTATAAGCCGACCCGGGTATAAGCTGAGACCCCTAATTTTTACCACCAAAACTGGGAAAACCTATTGACCCTCCTCAGTACATAGTCAGCCAGCTCACAGTAGTATATAGTCAGCCAGCCTTCATGTAGTATACAGCCAGCCTTCCCCCTCTAGTATATAGCCAGCTAGCCCCTTGTAGTATACAGCCAGCCTGCCCCCAGTAGTATACAGCCAGCCTGCCCCCTGTGGTATACAGCCAGCACAGCCTGCCCACTGTAGTATACAGCCAGCCCAGCCTGCCCCCTGTACTATTCAGCCAGCCCAGCCTGCCTCCTGTATTAAACAGCCAGCCCAGCCTGCCCCCAGTAGTATACAGCCAGCCCAGCCTGCCCCCTGTGGTATACAGCCAGGCCAGCCTACCCCCTGTACTATACAGCCAGCCCAGCCTGCCTCCTGTAGTAAACAGCCAGCCCAGCCTGCCCCCAGTAGTATACAGCCAGCCCAGCCTGCCCCCTGTGGTATACAGCCAGGCCAGCCTACCCCCTGTACTATACAGCCATCCCAGCCTGCCCCCTGTAGTATACAGCCAGCCCAGCCTGCCCCCAGTAGTATACAGCCAGCCCAGTCTGCCCTCTGTAGTATACAGCCAGCACAGCCTGCCCCCTGTAGTATACAGCGAGCCCAGCCTGCCCTCTGTAGTATACAGCCAGCCCAGCCTGCCCCCTGTAGTATACAGCCAGCCCAGCACTTAAAAAACGTATTCACTCATCCCCTGGCGGCCCCGGTGCGCAGCACGGCTCCCCGATGCCAGTGTGGCACCTCTTCTGTCTGCCCCGCAGCTCCTTTTCTTTCTTCGATCTTCAGTAACAGCCAACAGAACGTGGCCATGTTATCTTCCTGGCTGGCACATACTATAACGTCATCAGCGGACGCATCATAGTATGCGCCGGCCAGGAAGATAACATGGCTGTGTCCCTGCCGGCTGTACAGAAGAAAGAAGAGGAGCCACGGGGAAGACAGTAAAGGAACCACGCCGACATCGGAGCTGCCGGAGGGTGAGTATATAAGTTTTTTTTTATTGAATTGTCTATAAGTCGGCTTATACACAAGTATATACGGTACGCATTTCTATATACTGGTACAGAGAGGCAATAACTCTATCTGTCTAGGTGTCATCAAATCAGTCAGGCTTGGCCACACACGGCAGGGCGGTCAAAGTTTGTGCGTCAAATGCTAAGGAGGTGAAAAATTATTTTTTCTTCCTAATCTGTGCTTTACTTTACATAACACAGGATCATAAAACTTATAGTTAAAGTTCACTTCATATTATCAGCATTCTTATTATAGGAATACAATGACATTGACTTGCCTTGTTTAACTCTTGATGTTTATTTCAGAAGATAATGTTCAAAGTCTATGGCACATAGCTCAAGGCTTCCTGAGATAATCAGTTACATAACCCTCAAAATAAAAGATTATATAGAGGAGATTATCTGCGTGATTATGACTGTAGTTGTACATTGACAGTAATAGGGTGACCTGTCCAATATTAGTATACTGCATAACATGTTTCAAGCAGTAATAACCAATAGCAATAGGTTTGAATTGAGAAATAAAACTATACAGAATTTTTTAAACTCGGGTTTATTAAAAAATAACATTAAAGTCATCAGACACTCACTCAAATATGACATTATAGTAAAGGACAAAACATCCCTGGGTTACAAAGCATCCTGCATTGATACAGGTATAGTCGTGCAAGAGGTCGCCCATTTTATGGATTGAAGCAGATTTACATGCACAACAGAGGTACAGGTGAAAATGCGCACATAATAGACGGCAAGTCATAAAAATCATACAGATACATTTTGTGGGTGTAGCATATAATACAAGGAAAATGGTTAAAGAGGTAGTGGAATCACTTCTTGGGTCTCATAAAAGCTGCAGCCAGGGAACCCCAGAATGCAGTGACAGAATACAATGTGAGGGGGATTTGATACCAACCATCCCAAACCATAGAATTTATCTGGGTGTCTTCCAGATATTCACCTCCACCATGACATGGTGGGGGGTCTTCTGTCTATCCATTAAAGGGCAATGGCTTTCCTGGTCATGAATAAAACCGCCCTAAGGGATATGTGTGTCACGGGTGCTCCTCTCCGTGGCGGTCGCTCCCGCCAGCCTCACTCACCTCTCCGCACTCCTGCTCCCTTCCCAGCTTCCTAGTGCATGCGTCCCCGACGCTCATAAATTTAAAGGCCCACGCACCACTGATTTGCTCTGGCGACTTCCCAGAATTAGTTAAAAGCCAGCTTCTCCCAGCATCCCCTGACGTATCTTCGTGCTCTATGCTATCAAGAAACTCTGCCCTGTGCCTTGTACCTGTGATTGGATTCCCCGTTGTGACCCCAGACCTGTTCCTGTTTACGCTCTTCCACTGCCAGCCCTGACCTTCTGCTCCCTGAACCTTAGCCGCCTCTCTTGACCTACTACCTGTCCCCGACCACAAACTTGCCTTCTGACTCTGTACTTCGCCTTGGCTGCCATCGCGGACAAAGTCGCACCTGTGGTATGACCTGGTGGTACCCCGCCACAGTAAGTCCAACCCGCTTTGTTGCGGGCTCTGGTGAAAACCGGGTAGCACTTAGATTAAGGTCCCAGGTGTCATCTTATGTCATCATGGTGGTCCAGGGCCTGACAAATTGTAGATGATGAAACCATTCCTCCTCATCCACTAGCCCCAAGAGGCTAACCTCGTGTGTGAATGATATTTGTGTCCCGATGATATCTATAAGCAACAGAAAGCTGCTGTATATTTGCAGGACCAGATAAAATGAATGAACTCAGCCTCTGAGGCCTGACAGCAGTGACAATACTGTAAAATTTTACTACAGCAACCTTTGGTGCAGTCCAATACAGTGCAAATCTGTAGAAACTGTAATTGCTACAACATGGCTAAAAAATTAAAATAATAACTGTATAACTTTAATTTAGTGTGCCGCTAATTTCCTCAAATATTCTTTATTCTTGATTTCATTGAAGTCCGAGAATCTCAATAAGTTTAGTTGGTTGGTGTTTAAAACAATCGTATAATAGAAGTTTGAACCTTAAATCATGGGTTTCTTTTTGTTTCATCTTTTGTTGAATCTGTCCATTAAATGGCTAGTCCTTGCTAGATATCTTTTCACTATCACTTACCGGAATCTGCATGAGGCCTTCTGCACGCGATCGTGTGCAGCCCAAGGAAATGGGCTCGTATATATTGGCCTAATCTCACGGACTACACAACTTCTACTGAAGAGAAGAAATTGCATTGTACCAAAAGATGAGGCATTGACTTCTCAACTGTTGGACGGACTGCAGCGCACTGTATTAACTGTTACAGTGACAGCACTGAAGTCCAGCTGGTTGACAGGAAGTCCTTGCATCTGCATAATGCAAGGACTCCCGTTTTATACCAAGTTTGCTGTCCATTAGATCGGGCCCTTATACGGTCCCGTTTCCAAGGGCGTGAACACTCATATTGGTCTTTGGTGATTGGTTTAGGTGCTAGCTGATGTTTTTCTTCAACTTCCACAGACAGAGTTGAATTGAATGCTCTCTCGCTCCCCCTCTATTTGAAATCAGGTCAACACAATGACATCACAAAAATGCCGGCTGAACCCCAAACAGCTGCATAGAAGAACCTGCTGCAGAGCAATGGGTAGAGGTAAATATTGATTTTTTAAAATTATTTTGCAGAAATAATGTGCATTTTGCAGACAAGGTAAAGCTGCCCACAGCCCTTCTGGCTCATTACCATAATTACAAAAGTTGATTTTAGAAGGAAGGAGACCATGGATATAATGAAATATAAGAAGATTAACATGGTTGGGGTGCCTGGATCTATGAGTAAGTGCCCATGGTTTATATTTCCTTTTAATATGATTCACTTATTATACTATGGCAGATTTCACAGTAAGAGACACTTGGCTTGAGTCCTTTTCTACCTCATTTGTGCAAAAAGTTTTCATATACCTTACCACTTATACCATGATAATGGTGGGAAAAGGCAGAGCCAGAGAGTTTCCCAGCATGCAAGCCTCCTACAACTAACTCCAGTCCTACTAGAGTAAATTTTAGCGAGCAGAAGAATAGATAATAAAGTCAGAGCATCATCACATATTAGATTCAAGCTAATGAGAGGAGTAAGAACTTGTCAAAATGGATGTGAAAAATGCTGGTTTTGATAATAAATATATATTGTTATTGTGATACACAGAGTACAGGTATTAACTGTTTTCTATAAAATACTACAGCTTTGTTCCCTGCACCCCTCCTACTTGTCAGAGTTTTGGAGACATTCCTGAACCAAGATGAGAAAAATACTTGAATATGTGGTGTCTTCCCCTATCTAACACAAGTGATGCAGATAATATCTTATCAAACATGTTGAATCAGACCATTGATAAGAAATGATTAGAAATCATAATTGTCTCAATGTTAGAGTTTATAACATTGATAAATGAACAAAGTTCATTAACAAATTATAATTATGCATACTAACTAGTTACTTATGAAAACCTTGCTAATCCATGCCCAGAGGTCCTTAAAGGATTATTCCCACGAAAACAAGTTTCTTAAATGTACTCAGGATAACAAAATAACACCTTCTCTAATTCACTGTTATTAACAAAAATGCAGCATTTCACAGATATAAGTACAAACTGTCTCTATAAGTCCTGGTGTACATAAATTCAGTTGCCCCTAGACACGACCCTGTTACTTCTGACTTTAGGGTCGGCAGCTATCTTGGATTTCTGTGTAATGGCTGTAGAGCTTAGTTTCTGTCTCTCTCTGCTCCCTGCACTCTAGCCCCGCCCCTGAGGTCCAGGACAGAGCTCACACTTACACATACAGTGACATCGTGCCAGCAGCAGCAGTGTGAGGAGATCTACAAGCTACAGACAGATAAGTTCTTTGTCTGGGGAGGAAGGTACAGCAGATAAATAGCAGAGATGTAGGAGAGCTGACTGTGTCATTGTGTGTAATAGGCATCTAATGGATCTAATCATCTCTCTTTTTATGTTTCAGATGTTCAATGTTCAGAAGCTAAATTAAAGTGTATATAAACCCGTAGCCTGATAATCTAACCACTTTTTCAGCTCTCAGAACTACATGGATTATAATGGGGGTCATTTACTAAGGGCCCGATTCGTGTTTTCCTGCCGATTTTCCCTGTATTGCCCGGGGATTTTGGCGCACGCGATCGGATTTTGGCGCATTGGCGCTGGCATGCGCGCGACGGAAATCGGGGGGCGTGGCCGAACAAAAACCCGATGGATTTGGAAAAACCGCCGCATTTAAAAAACAAAAAGTGTTGCGAAGCTTGCACTTACCTTCACCAGGAATAGGCCGGTGTACTTGAGTGCATTTCAGCGGACTTCAGCGCAGCAGCGCCACCTGGTGGACGTCGGAGGAACTTACTTAGTGAATCCCGGCCAAACCCGAATCCACCGCAGAGAACGCGCCGCTGGATCGCAAATGTACCGGGTAAGTAAATCTGCCTCAATGTGTCTGCTTCCATAGTCCCCGCCTACAACCTGGAATTTTACATTGACCATCAATAAGTGATAGGAGCTAAAACAGCAATAGAATTGAGTAAAATTGTAAAGTAATGGGTTAAAAATTATCTTTATTAAAGGACTTGTCACTATTCCTGACTCGTCTATTTAAGTAAATAATTTCTTTCCCCTTGAAATAACATTTCTTGAGGATCTTTTCTTACTTTGTGTTGTGTTGTTCCTCTGTTGCTCCCACCAATTACCCATGTGGGTGTCATCCGTTTGAGGTGTGTCTTTGTACAGTCTGACAAATTGGACAACATCAGAAACCCATGGGTAACTGGTAGCACCACTACAATTACAGTTCAAGAATGAAAAACCCAATCCAAACCTTTTGCATCCTTTAGTAGGCATTGTACTTCTGATTCTTGCACAGTTGAATATATTTCTCTGACCCCCACTGTCAATATGCTTGGCACTTTACTGTGTGATGGGTGATGCCTGGTTGTTTGCTTCAGTCCAAGACAGCACAACTGAAGGGAACCTGAATAACTTGATTTCAGAGTGGTCTCAGTACCCAATATGCCCCAGGGAGAATGGGGGATAATTTAGTGGAGCATCACTTATTCAAGGACCAAAAAGGTTAGAACTATTGGGGGTAGTGAAAACAGTCCATAAAAATGTAATTGATTTAACATTTTTCAAAAGAAATTGTTGTATCCAAGATGCAATCTATATGGAGGAGCCACTAACTATGTTCTGCTCTCAAGATCCAAATGAGAAATAAAACAGTAAAATGTTAGTGCTCATTCCTACCAATCTCCAGGGAATACAGTCCAAAGCAGTCAATCTCAAAAATTCCGTTATTGCATCAGAGGACTAAGAGAACTGAATTCCAAAATATTGGAGCAGATTTATCAAGCTGTCTGAAAGTCAGAATATTTCTAGTTGCCCATGGCAACCAATCACAGCTCCCCTTTAAAATATTCATGAGCACTGGTAAAATGAAATCTGAGCTGTGATTGGTTGCCATGGGCAACTGGAAATATTCTGACTTTCAGACAGCTTGATAAATCTGCCACATTATGTTTGCACTCCAATTCCGATAATCTGGTACTGCAAAATCCGCTACCAGTGCTGGAATCGGCTCACACCCATGTCCGAGCTCCCACAATAGGTCCTAATGATCGTTGGACAAAAATAGTGTAAATCTTTCGGATAATGGTTAAAAACCAATCTATCTAGTTTAAAAAAAATAAAAGCGTGCATATGAAATCCAAAGTCTTGCGGACGCCAAACCCCTAACCCAACCTAGGTTTTGCCTATTCCAGCTTCATATGGGGCACAGTTTTGGCAAGTTTCCTGTTCCTTTAAATCGCAGGAAACATGCCAACACTATGCCCCAGATGAAGCCGAGGAGGTGAAACCGAGATAAGGCTCGGAGTTTGGTGGAGTTTGGGGAGAGATGATGGTAGATCTAAGAAGTTAGAAAGCATAGAAGTGAGCTTGTCTGACACACACTATATGTATCCTTTAACCTTTCCCGCAGAGGTCGGTTCTAGTTCACAAACTACAGATTTCCTACAAATATAACAGAGAACAATTCTCTTAAATAAACTCACCTGTAGGTCACATTATCCTAGAAGACCAACATCATTTTGTGTGGTTGTCTCAAAGGAGTTTCGTTTTACTGGATCTACTAGATCAGCGATGGCGATCCTTTTAGAGACCGAGTGCCCAAACTACAACCAAGACCCACTTATTTATCGTAAAGTGCCAACACAGAAATTTAATTTGTGGTTTATACTCCTTTCTCTGTCACAGCTTTCATTGATACCAACACCCTGAGGACACCAATATGGCAGAAAATAGAAGAAATTTGGATGATCAGTGTAGCTTCAGGGTCCCATAAACAGAAAGAATTGTCAGGGCCGGAGCAGGAGCTACAATGATAATCCAGATCTGTCCACATCTTCCCACTCTTCCAGTAGTCCCAGGTAGCGCTGTCACTTTAAAATAGCTCTGTGCACAGCAAGTCCTGGGCTGTCTGGGACTGCATTAAGATATCTTGAGTCCTCTTTGGTTATGGCCTGGGTGCCCACAGAAAGGGCTCCGAGTGCCACCTTTGGCACCCGTGCCATAGGTTTGCCACCACTGTACTAGATGAACAGAACTAGACAAGCTAAGCCATTCTAAGTGTAAGCAATACCCCAATACAATTTATATGCACATTATTTCTTATATAACTTATATTTTTGGAATGAAATTGCACAATTTTCACATTTTGTCTTCTAAATTATGACCTTTAAAACTTTTTAAAAGGCAGGTCACTCCACCTGCTGGTGAACTGACCTGCCTAATTTGTGGCTTATGTAGCTAAGTCACAAATACATAAAAGGACATAGTGTACATGTAAAATAGAACACAATTCTTAGTCCCCAAAGCAAAAGGCCCCATAAATAGTCAATGCATTCCAACAATGTTCATGGCAATGAATGAAAAGAAGCCTACAGTATTTTCTAGACAAGTTTATGGGTGACAGACCCCACATGTATCTTCCTTAGAAGGCTTTCATAGGGGAATACTCTACACCTTCTTATGTATATATACTCTATAGAATGGGTCTGTCTATAATCGTCAGATCTGTAACCTCATGTGGAAGAGATCAGTTCTAGGTCATATATTCACTGGTTATGCATAATACGCAACCAGTGGCTAAGCACCAAAGCACATGCGCAGTTGTTACTGACTTGTGAATACAACATGATAGGCGCATACTTTGTTTTTAGTATATGCTCAGTGCATAAGCTAAGAAAGTTCCCGAATGTATATACTAAGCGTACCCATTGACATGTACTGGCAGACGGAGGCATATTTGTTTTCTCCTTCTGTTCAATATACAACGTATCGTGTGAAAAGGCGTGAAAAAGACGTCACAAGCTACATCATCTGCTCCCTCCTGCTGAGTGACATAATATGCTCAGCAGAGGCATTAGAAGCCTATGGGGAGCATATGCAACATCCCCTAGCCTCTGCCGAGCGGATACGTCTCTTAGCAGGAGGGAGGACGCCCGTGATGCCACTGTCCTGCATTTAGGGGAAGGAGAAGTCACCAGACAACGTATCAACAGTATAAGCATACAGTGGGATACATCTGTGCCATACATTGACACATTGGAAATCTGCCCAACATGTCCTTATACGGTTTAGCAGAAAACGAGATGTGAACCCAGCCTTACAGATATAAGTATCCTGCAGTGACGCAATACAGTAGAGCATGCGCCAAATATACAGTATATTCTAAAAATACTTTACTTGTATTATTTCTTGTGCTTTAAGTGTTTTTAAGTTTTTGTTATCTTATGAACAAGAATTTATTTTTGCATTTACATGTAGTTCTCTTCTTTACATTTTTTATAATTCCATAATTCCATTGCTTATTTTTAAAGTGGTGTTGCAGAAGCGACACCTTATCCCTTGGGAATAACTTGTCATCGGACGATTCAAAGAGGGTCCAACTAATCCTGCTCGATTTACATTATCTCTATGGGTTTGTTGAAAAAATAAAACAAAGCAGAGTTCCTCGATCTCTGTCATTCTCATGATGTTGGAATCCAGGTAATCAGATCTATCAGTTATCCGGTGAATGGGGTTAGGGTTAGCCTTTTCTTACCCAAATACCCATTTTTTAAGCTGAGGCACAAACCACCACCATACAGTAGTTTGAATAAAGTACAGTCTGAGTGACACTGTTAGGGTATATTCACATGCAGTAGAATTTTCTGTGGCTGAGGCTCAGTATCATATATCTGAGTGGGGCTGCAGCATGTAAATAGACCCTTAAATAATGGGCTGGGTCCAGTATATGGGAATTTTCGATTATTTGCACACATGAACGCTTGTTGACTGGCATCATCCTTCAGCCTGATTATCCAGTTATCTGAGCGAGCTGAAACCCGCTGACAGTTTCTGTTAATTATAATATAATTATGCTAATATATCATTATATGGTTACACATGGAGCAAGAGGAAGTTTTACAGCTTGTGCTCGCTAATGTCAAAATGAAATCTTTGACAGTCAGGTTACAACACTGAAGACATTACTTCCTGGAGATGATTTATCAATTCATGTGGTGAGATAATGTTCATCACTGTTCTAGAGAAAGAGCAAACTTTTTCTTTTGTTCCTGTTGTGATATTTAAAGTTTGAAATATATTTTTATAATACTGGGGGAGGGTGTATTTACTGGGGAGGCTGTGTATACTGGGGGAAGCTGTAATACTGGGGAGACTGAGTATACTGGGGGAAGCTGTAATACTGGGGAGACTGTGTATACTGGGGAAGTCTGTGTATACTGGGGGAAGCTGTAATACTGGGGAGACTGTGTATACTGGGGAAGTCTGTGTATACTGGGGGAAGCTGTGTATACTGGGGAGACTGTGTATATTGGGGGGAAGCTGTGTAATATTGGGGGAGGCTGTGTATACTGGGGAGGCTGTGTATAATGGAGGAAGCTGTGTATACTGGGGGGCTGTGTAATATTGGAGGAGGCTGTGTATACTGGGGGGGCTGTGTAATATTGGGGGAGGCTGTGTATACTGGGGGGAGGTTGTGTATACTGAAGGGAGGCTGTAATTCTGGGGGGAGGTTGGAATACTGGGGAGCCGTGTATACTGGGGGGGGGGCTGTAATACTGGAGAGGGCTGTGTATACTGAGGGAAGCCATATTTACTGAGGGGCTGTGTATATTTGAGGAGGCTGTGATATACAGGGGGGCTGTGTAATACTCGGGGAGGCAGCAAAAATGCTAGAGTTGGCCCTGGTCGACTCTTAAATACATGTACACATTTTAGTTCAATGCCAGAAATCTGGCACTGCCAGAATAGTAGATCTGGGCCAATATCTGATGAAACATGATGAAAGTTATAGCAAATGGAACATGCAAAAGCCTAGAATTAAATTAAAGGCATACAGATGAATAGAAGGATCTGTATCATGGCTCTGTACAAGTATTAAGAATTTTATGAATTAGTGATCAACCTTTTGGGGGCTTTACCGTCATTGCATGGCAAGAGCCATGGTAATTCAGGTGCACGGCTCGTCAGTATCATAGAGAGTAATTAGAGCTGTGGGTAAAAACGAGCCGTGCACCTGTGTGACCATGGTCAGATTTTTTTGCCCCCTGGAAATAAACTTAGAAGCTTTTTATAGAATGACAGCAAGCAGAGATATAGAAAGCCATAAAGTATTGATACAAAATGTATATTGGAAATTTGTATAACTTTTTAATATTCAAACAATATCAATTACTTGTTGAAATGGGAATATCCCTTTATGTTTAGTAAAATGTACAAATGGTAGAGTGCTGGAATCAACCCTTCTATTGAATTATTGTTTTCTGTGCCATTGGTACTGTCAGATATTTGGTTATTGGACCTCCACTATATAAAGACATTGGGCAACATTTACTAAAAAAAGTGCAGTCTGGACTAGTGTAGTTAACCTGTGTAGTGTACAGGAGAGCCAGATTCAGGATTTCGCGTTCTCCATGAATCTGGCGCCCCCACAGAGTGTACCACTTTTATTTTGGTGCACCTTTAACATTTGGTCTCTGGAGCTCTTTGGAGCTCCAGTGTCCATCAGATGAATTAAAGTGGCTTTGGCCCTTTAATAGATGTTTGTATGGTCTATCTGGGATTTTTTTTTCTAAAGGTCCCAAAAAAGTCTCAAAATGCATAAAATGTCATACACCAGTAGAGGACGGGAGTAACTGTGAGACTTATTATGAGACTTTTTAAAGTCATGAATCTGGTTATTCAGATTAATGAATAGGTGTATATAGTCCTGTGAGACTTCTTGGCAATGAAAAGTCTCAAAAACTCTCAATGCGACTATTTAGAGACTTTTTTATGCCAGAAAAAGCCCAGGAAAACAATGATAAATAACCCCAAATGTGTATTAGAAATTTGCTGGAGTTTAATAGTGGAACAAATTTATCATCCAGATTTGGCTTCTGTAATAAATCTGGTATATTTTTTAATCTGGATTTAAAAAGGTGCACTTTTTTTTATAAATGAGACAATTAAGATGTATCCACATTACAGCAGGAAGTCACATCTAAGCATTTGGCATGTATCTGCTTTGCAAACACAATAGTATATGAGTGGTTGGCATTGTACATTACATATGGATGGTGAAAGGATGGACTAAAAGGCGTTTGTCTGGAAGTTTTGTGCAGTGTTGGGACACTAGGTCACATTTGGTCAGTTGGGAAATTCTTCCAACATCTAGATTTCTGTTAGCCGGATGTGTCCCAATAGATCTTTTTAGCAAATAGTATGTTTGACTACAGTACAGTATGTTGCTCTAACGTTGAGTCAACTCCATTGAAACATGTAGCCAATAATGTTAATGAATACAAAGATATTGTTATATATTGAAATGTTCTGCTTTGTGTTTTATTTTATAAAAATGTGCATGTAATTTACATTACAGCTTTGAACTCATATACATCTTACTTAAAAGGGTTGTCCACTTTCAGCAAATAATTGATATTGTTTGTGTAATGAAAAGTTCTGCAATTTTCCAATATACATTTTATATAACTTTTCTTTTACACAAACAATATCAATTATTTTCTGAAATTGGACAACCCCTTTATCCTGTGACCCTTGGGTCGTTCCAGTTTTGCACATCTCTGATAATTTTAGAAGGCCTTGCAGCAATTTAAGCATTAACATAAATGATTGTGTAAAATTACTGTAAGTATGAAGCATATGAGTCGATTTATTAATGGATATGCTTTGGGAGTCATTTTTTTTTCCTCATGTGATTTGGAATCCAAATTAAGTGTTGCACATCTCGTGAAGAAAGGTCCATAATACAAACTAATACAAAATGTTGTATGTATGCCAAACGTTGCATATAATGATGTTGAGAAAGAGTAGGCTTCTTCTGACATGGGCGGAGGTTTGCATTTGTGACAATTTGTGTTGTGACATTTGAAATGTCACACCTACGACCGATTTATAAGACAAATTTACTTTCCAGTAAGACATAGCTTCTCTACAGATAATTATGCAACAAACTTAAAAACCTGCACAATGGACATTCTGAAATTTCAGTGCACTTCTGTTTATGAATACCCCATAGTCTCTTGTACAGTTAATCCTCGGTATTTTAGTTTTACATATTTTATTATAAAGCAGTATTTATCTATTATAATTGGTTGCTTTGTTAATGGGCGACAAAATCAGGAAAGTACCGGGAAAGTATTCCTCTACCACTGGGCTGTGGCAAGGTGGAACTAATTTATCATCCAGATTTAGCTACTATATTTAATTTAAATGTAAGGATTATAAAACTTTCCCCACAGTATATTAAAAAGTTACACAACGTTTTATTAAGAAAACAAAAAGATTTATTCACATGACACCAGGAAGTCACATCTGAGCACACATTTGTATCTGCATTGTGCACATAATATTATATGAGTGGGTGGTATTGTGCAAGTAGCATTTATTTTATGTATACACTGGAGCTCAAAATCAAAGGACAATGTATGACCATTTGATTTCTTAAAAAATAATGATGGATTTTTTTGTAAGGGGTACACCATGCCTCTAGAAGTGTTGTACAAAATTTCCAGTATATCAACATAAAACCTTTATTTTGCAAAAAATATGATCATAATTAGAGAACAGCAATGGCTGATCATAAATACATTTTCTAAAGATTACAACAGTAACCATTCAGTATGAAGTGTACAGGCCTTTGCTTTGAATGACTTCAGCACATCTGCGGCCACAGGCCATAACTAGTCTCTTACACTGCTCTGCTATGATTTTGGTCACTCTTCTTCCAGTCTCTTCCACAGTTCTGTGATTGTTGTGAGTTTCTTGGGCATAACATTGTCACCATGAATTTTCATGGAATTTTCAGGTTTTCAGTTTAGATCATGGCTCTGGGGGGGCTGGCCAAGGAAAGAAACATGTGTTGTTAAGGAAAGGTGCTGCTGCACAATTGCATTCACTCTGCCATGTAGCTGTATGAAAAGGATAACTCCTAATGCAGAAAACATTTCCCAAACCACAACACTTCCTCCATCACCTTTCACTGACGTCTTTACACACTTTGGGTTCAGTCTTACCCCAGTTTGACCATGTGCATAATGTTTCCCATCAAATTTAAAATTAAAATTGCTTTCATCACTAAAATGAACAGTGAACCACTTCTCCTATGTCCACACAACATGCTCGGCAAAGGTGAGACTAGCCTTTTGATTCTTTCTGCTAATGAGATGTTTAGTGACTGCAGAGAGGGATCTCAGTCCAAATGCTCTTAAATGTTAAAACATGGACATGCATGACCGGACAGATCCTTACTCTGTGCAGTGCTGAACTGGTGATCAATTTCAACTGCAATATTAAAACAATTACCCATGGAGTTTGCAATCTGGGAAGGTAGGCTGCCAGTTACTTAAGGAAATAAGCAACAGGTGCCAGGTAACAACAATAGCTTGAAATAAACTGAAAGTGTTCTCTAATTTTGATCAGTGCCTTTTTCACTTATCTCATTTCATTTACATTTTTAATCTGTGCTTCAGAATATATACAATGTATGAAGTGAGCTTAAAATTCCGCTATTTTACTTAAGTTAGGATATATTAATATATATATATATATTGTATGTGAAGAGATAGACTAAAAGTTTGCATTTGGTTGAGTGTACAAAATATTAAAAACCTGCCTAAGAAACCTTCTGCATTTCTGATGCACATCTACTTATGTACTCCCTCATAGGCTCTAGTACAGTATTTTAGTGTTACACATTTTATTGTTAAGATTTTAGATGAAGCTTTTGTGAATGGGTGACAAAAACAGGCCCCTAGAGGAGTATTCCTCAACCACTGGGCGATAGCCACCACATTTACAAAAAGCAGCTGCTCCAGCCAAATTCTAACACCCTGGTCCCCGGGGCAATGATCACGTATTCTTGTCCATATGGCAAAAATGGTTAAGGAGGACCACAGCCCTATAGCATCCAAAATATATGTCTACATGTCACGTCTGCGCCTGCTGTCTCCTCTTTCCGTGCTGGTAGGATTAGGAGACACTGGGGCAGATTTACTTACCCGGTCCATTTGCGATCCAGCGCGCGTTCTCTGTGCTGGATTCGGGTCCGGCCGAGATTTATTAAGGCAGTTCCTCCAACGTCCACCAGGTGATGCTGCTGCGCTGAAGTTCCCCGGAACGTGCTGGAATACACCGAGCCGGGCTGAGTGAAGGTAAGTGCAAGCTCCGCAACACATTTTTTTTAAAAAATCCGGCAGTTTTTCCGAATCCATCGGGTTATCATTCGGCCACACCCCCCGATTTCCATCGGGTGCATGCCAGCGCCGATGCGCCACAATCCGATCGCTTGCGCCAAAATCTCGGGGAAATTCAGGGGAAATCGCCGCAAATCGGAAATATTGGGTAACACGTCGGGAAAACGCGAATCGGGCCCTTAGTAAATGACCCCCACAGAGTCTGTCATCATCCTGCAGTCTGAACTAGGTTAATGGCTTTCTGACCTGATGTCTGCCACATCCTTCTCTAATTCTGTCTTGCAAGAGTTAACACCGTGGACCTGTAATTGCTTGCTCATTCCACCTGTGGCAGGGCTGAGTTTCCCTATAAGTCTCCAGTTTAGCCTTCACTCCTTGCTGGACAAACTGCTATGTTGCTGTGTTTTTCTAGCTTTTCTTGCATTCTCTAGTTCTGGTTTCTGACCTCTTGCCTGTGTATTGACTTCTCTATTGGATTGTGATTTGCTGCCGACTCGGATTGTATACCTCGCCTTATTGTATTTGTTTGTCTGTATTGTTACATGTTCACACCTTACCCAGGGAGGAAACTTCGCCCAGTTATTGGCCTCCATTTAGGGGGGACCCAATAAGTAAGTAGGGACAGATTGGGGGTCTCAGTGTTAGGGCTCACTGTCCTTGTTTGTGTCCTGCCATTACACTACATCTGTAGTTTCATAAACGCAGTCTTAAAAAGAAGACACTCCAGAGCCCGAAGATCATAATGTGCCAGGTATTATATTAATGCACATCTTAGTTTACAGATTTAGCAACAAATGTATTTGTGTGTGTTATACAGCATAACTGATGTTCAGTCTCCATCCACATGATATGATTTGGTAATCAGCAATGTACAATGAGCTTTATGTATCACTCATATAACATCTGTTGAAGTTCAACTCTCTACTCCCATGGGGAAGTAACAAATTGTAATGTTTGATTAGACATTTAGGGGGAGATGTATCACCTCTTAAAGGTTGGAGAAAAAGCAATTATTTAGAAATTTTGGACATTTTAACTGTTACACTACATTAATGCTTTAAAGGTCAAGCATTTTGGGACACATTTACTTTGTTTATGATTTGGTGGTTTAATTTTCTTTGCCTCCTATGGTAGAGGGGATTTCTACATGTTCTTAAACGTCTTTTTATCATATTACTTTATTTATTCTATTTTATGATATTTAAAGGGTTTGGCCACATAACCTATTTTTTGTAATGTGTGTGTAAGTGTGGGGGGGTTACATTTGGTTAATTACCAATATACATCTATTAAATGTTGTGAAGTGAATTGAATGTTTATAGCCTCATCAGATGCCATGCCTGTCAATAAAATGGCCGACCATATGATCATAACTGTCCATGACCAATCCTTATGATTGTGTTCATTAATACAAGCTTCAAGAGGTGTTCCCTTTTTTGGCAAATTAATGTTATTGTTCGTATTATGTAAAATTATCCAATTTTACAATTTGACATGGACATTTAGAGATCACATGACCCTCCATCTCTGGACATTTTATGGACAGGAATGGTAGCTGATGATGTCAGAGACATTATTTGCACCAGGGGCCTTAATTTGCATATCAAGACTGTGCTGCGAGACTATAATTAGATGAAGACTGGTAAATTGCCTAATATCCTGCCTCCACACTTATACACATATTACAAATAACATTAAAGGGATATTCCAGGAATAAGCATAATTCTTATACAAATGGGTACTCAAAATATAAGCTATTAATTAGTTAATTAGTTGTTATTTAAAATTTTGCTCCCCTTAGCAGAAAATGCTGGTGACATAGACTGTAATGTAGAATTAAAATGCTACCGGCCCTTTAATCAGTCCGTTAATTTCCTCCGCGCGGTCCGTAGCTGAGCATACACAGGACAGAAGATGGCCGCTGGTCACATGTCCACATCACATGTCCTGCACCTGCCTGGGCAGGTCATGTGATCACCACTAAGTTTGGCTGTAGTCGGTTGGTTGCAGTGCATCCAGTATGGTCAGTGTTGTGGTGATGGCAGTTACACATCATTACTATGGTAACAGAGCAAGAAAGTCTGTTATATCATCACCGGGAGCAGAGCATAAGAGGGAGGAGGAGTTACTGAGAACTAAAGGATCATGGAACTTGTAGTTTCCAGTGGCAGTCATCTTAGTGATAACTCCACCTACTTTAGAGAGGCCATACATTTTGTAAATCATAAAATCAAACTATTTAAGCTTCATTTTGCAACTAATTACATTGAGCATTGTTGTATTCATTTATTTATATCATTATGGTTTTTTGTGTCAGAAGTTCATATTCCCGGAATACCCCTTTGAATAAATTGGCCAACCACTTTAATTCCTGGGGTTGGTTCCACATATTAAGCCGCCACTTCATATAGGTATTTATTAGGTATGGGGGCAATCATAAAGTAATAGACTATCAGACCAGATAACCTCTTCTACACAACAAACAACACGCATTTCTGTGCCACCAGTTACACATTTTCACGAACTTCAGAAGTTGTACACTGAAGAAAACTATTCCCTGCCTCAAATAATATAATTCTATCATCAGGATTGTACTATTTCCTAATTGTGTGTCATTGTTTGGTTCTATATATTATCAGAAGACAAGACGCCCAAGAGGCCAATTAACCTAAAACCAACCCAGACATTTACATAGCTGATGTTACCTTGTCAGGATGAATGATGTCTGCAGCCCATGTACTGAACTTGTTAGACTGGATCTGACTACTGCATTCCATGATTTTACGTTTGCTTCCTTCCAGCAGTTCCCTTAGATGTCTATGTCTCTGTCTGTTTTGTATTCTTACTATTATACAGATCACTGCACTGCCTTAGCACATCCAATGTTTAGTTATTTGTATTTTATACATTTGACACTGACTAGTGAGGAGCGAGCATTTGATCAAACAATGTTTAGGCCCCTGATAACCCCAGCCATGCCCATAGTGACCCATAGTGGCCTACGATTGGCCGCACGGGTCATGTAACCGTGCTGTATGAAAGGCACATGATCAAAAGCCATTACAGACAGGAGATAGAGCTAGGGAGAGCTAGCGGCTCCAGATAGGGTCAGTCAGACAGGCAGGGACTTAGTTGAAAAGAACAATTGTTCTTTTCTGGGCACTTAGGTAGGGAGAGAAGGTTGCTTTTCTAAAAGACGGGTTGAAATCTGAAATAATTGCACTTTTTAGGGCAGTCTGAAGAACCATATGTCGCTACTCATTGTCTGCTATAGTGCAAAGCCAGTGAAAGGAATAATTTAATCTATATTATCATACAGTACTATCTTCCAGTACCATTGTAATTACTATTTTTTACTTACATCCTCATATAGTACTACATTCCAATACCAGTGTTAGTACTATTGTCATCTATATCTTAGTACTATATATTTGTTTGTTTTTATTAAATGTATTTCATTACTTATGACTTTATTTAATTTTAAAATTTTAGGTAATTACTTTAAAGGGCACCTACCACCACAAATCTACCTATAAAGGTAGATCGGGTGGTAGGTGAATCAATGGGACGTGAGGATAGCCCTTTTAAGGGCTAATCCTCACGTCCCCGCACTGTATAGTAAACTTTTATTACCCTAATATGTTAATTTACTTATGCGGCTACTGGGGCGTGGAGTAGCCGCATCTGAGGTTACACGAGGCGGCTACTCCACGCCCCGGTAGCCACTTTACCCCTCCTACTCACCATGTTCGGCGCGCAGCTGCTCGTAGCTGCGCGCCCTCGTCCGCCGATCCTGCCGTCTGCGCATGTGGTGGTAGGTTCCCTTTAAGTACTCTCCCTAGCCCATTTGATTTAGGGCATTTGCCCTGATAGCATCTTATAGTGCAGTGAAATTAACTGCGTCTGGATACATTTAGTGTTTATATGTTTTATTGCAGTGACATTAACGTATACACCCATATAGTCTTCATGTGCAATGACATTAACAGCATTTTGTTTTTTCTAATTCAACTAAATTAAGTACTTTCCCATGCCCATTTATAGCAGAGTAATTGCCCTGTTATTAACCTCTACCCTCCCCTATCCTTACCAACCCTGTTTTATAGCCATTTTTGGCTCTTAAACTTTAGGTCCCAACTGATTTCAATGGGGTTGAGATTGGGGTTTGAGTTTGGTTGTAACGGTACACAGACAACAGAATTAGGGTCTCTGTGGGAAGATTCCGGGAAAAGGAGTCTGTGGACCCTCTGGACCACCACGGGAGATGATACTAGCCGACACCCAAGACAGCTAAGTGCCACCTGGTCTCCACCAGTGCCTGCCGCAGAGCGGGATGGTCTTGCTGCGGTGGGGTGCCACCAGGTCGTTCCACGGGAGTAACTAGACCCACGGTGGCAGCCAGGGAATGCTGGAGACATAAAGGACACAGGAGCGTCTGGGAATGCTGAAGACACAAAAGAAAGGAGCGCCTGGGAAAGATGGAGACACAGGAGACAGGAGAGTCTGGAAACGCTGGGAACACAGGAGCGTCTGGAAACGCTGGGAACACAGGAGCGTCTGGAAACGCTGGGAACACAAGAGCGTCAGGAAATGCTGGAAGGCTTTCTCTTCAACAGCAGCAGCTATGGAAAGCTAGGTCTGGAAACCTTGGAAGAACCTGGAAGATCCAGCGAGACATGAAGGGAGGTGCCGGATTATAAGTGCGAGCCGGATTTCCCATTTTATATTGAATCATTTTATTCACAAACATAACACAGCAAACAAGACAGTAGACATTGCATTTACAAAACAACGTAATTAATGTCAGTACTGAATAGCAAATGAAGAAAAAAGATAGCCAAGTAGAATATGGCTGAGCACATAGAGGCAATAGTTGTGGGGAGGGGGGGGGGAATTCCCCTCTACATGTGATCCTTAGATCTAGTCACTTTATAAGGTATATGGATGTGGGACTCCTCCGCGAGCATTCGCGCAACAGATCTCATCTGCACAAATTAGCCTTTATATTACATATATATTGGAGTTATATACAAGACCCAATCTAATTATATTGTATATGTACCAAGCTAACTAATGCCCTGATGTTCAGGAATGGTATTGATGGACAGTTACATCCCCCTATCTCTGCCCTAAAGCACTTCACATACTGGAAATGCTCTCACACTTCCATATAATGTTTTTTATACTTTGTAACTCATCACTTTATAATCCATTACTCTGAACCCGATGAAGGCGCTGGTACAATAATAATAATAAAGACAGTTTTTAAGTGAAGACGCGCCATTGATGTGGATTCTTCTGCCTTGCCATAAAGATACACCTTGGTCACATGACATGCTGAGACGAAACACGGGATATGGGGAGGCGTAGATGGGAAGGCCCAGTCAAACAGGGCATGCCCCCTCTAATGCCAAGTAATATAAGATAAAGTTGATTTATGGGGATGTAAGGGAAACAATTTATAGCTAAGACTCTACAGGACCTTGTCACTATCTGTATTTATGAAAATGTGGTGAAAGGTTCCCTTTTTAACGGTTTTCCCACAAACTAAAGTTAGGCCCTACCTGCGGGATAGGGCCTAACTTGCTGTTCAGTGGGAGTCTCAGCGATGAGACCTCCACAGATCACGAAAACAAGGGGTCTGATGGGGTCCCAAGTACCTCTGTCAGACCCCTCGTCGCTCTGTCAGACTAATGGAGAAGACGGCCATGCATGACCATTCTGCTCCATTAATCTCTATGGAGCTAACAGAGATCGGTGAGTGCTGTGACCAAGGGGACATCTTTACAGGTCCATTAGCCTGCAAACATTAGCAAACTACACATGCATATATCTGATTATATGGCAGTAATATGATTACAGCATGCCTGCCACTCCTCCACATCTTCCATGGAAGCATACTGTGATTTAATGTCATCATATACATACATGGGGTAGACTGTGCAAATGTAACAGGACCTTAGATGATGTCACCCTGGTCACATGACATGAAGTGACCAATGATGTAACACTACGACGTATAAATCTGGAACAAGTAGGCAGAACAATGCAAGTATCATGAATATGCAGGGTTTTATTGGACTCAAGGAGTGACATTCAACTCACGTTCATGGGAAAACCCCTTTAACCCCTTAACGCTCTGCGCCGTAGCTCTACCTCGCAGAGGTATAGGGAATGTATGAAGAGGGCTCACGGGCTGAGTCCTCTTCATACAGAGGTGGGGGTTGTTGCATATTGCAGCAAACCCCCACCGCTAATAACCTCGGTCGGTGCTTGCACCGATTGCGGCCAATAACCCTTTGATTGCCGCCGGCGGCATTTAAAAGATGGCGGCGCGCGGGCACTGCCATATTTATTACGATCGCCGCGCCCCTGAACGGCAATCGGGGGGGGGGGGTGTCGATCGGTTGCCATGGTAGCCTCGGGTCTTCGTTTGACCCGAGGCGTAATGGCTTCCGCAGATTCGTTACAATGAGCCAGTGGCTCATTGTAATGAATGAGCTGCAAAAATGCCATATATTGCAATACTGAAGTATTGCAGTATATGGTAGGAACGATCTGACCATCTAGGGTTAATGTACCCTAGATGGTCTAAGAATTAGAGAAAAAAAAAGTTTAAAAAAAGTTTAAAAAATAAAAAAAATAATAAAATATTAAAAATTCAAATCACCCCCCTTTCGCTAGAACTGATATAAAACATAATAAACAGTAAAAATCACAGACACATTAGGTATCGCTGCGTTCCAAAATGCCCGATCTATCAAAATATAAAAATGGTTACGGCGGCCGTGACCTCTGGGACGGGAAATGGTGCCCAAATGTCCGAAATGCGACTTTTACACCTTTTTACATCACATAAAAAATGGAATAAAAAATGATCAAAATGTCAAACAGACCTCAAAATGGTAGCAATGCAAACGTCGGCTCAATTCGCAAAAAATGACACCTCACACAGCTCCGTGCACCAAAGTATGAAAAAGTTATTAGCTCCAGAAGATGGCAAAATTTTTTTTTTCTTTTTTTGTACACATTCCTTTAATTTTTGAAAATGTATTAACCCTTTCACGACCCGTGACGTAATAGCACGTCACGGGTCGGCCGCGGGTGCATGGATAGGACTCACGCGCTGAGCCCTCTCCATAGCCGGTAAGTCTTTGCTGCATATTGCAGCAAAGGCTTACCGGTAACACCCGCGATCGGTGCTAGCACCGATCGCAGGTGTTTTCACCTCGATCGCCGCCGGCAATGCTGCCGGCGGATTCTTTTCGAGGATCGCCGCTCCCCGTGACGTCATCGGGGAGCGGCGATCCGTCGCCATGGTAACCTCAGGTCTCACGAAGACCCGAGGCTACTTCGGGTTAACCCATGCATTACAATGTGCTATCAGCACATTGTAATGTATGAGTAGTAAAATCCCCATATACTGCCATACTGTAGTATGGCAGTATATGATAGGATCGTGCAGACACCCTAGGGTTAAAGTACCCTAGGGAGTCTGAAAAGTACTAAAAATAAAAATAAAAAAAAAGTTAAAAAAAAAAAATTATAATAAAAAACCCTAAAAACTCAAATCACCCCCTTTCTCTAGAACTGATATAAATATAAATAAACAGTAAAAATCATAAACACATTATGTATCGCCGCGTCCGAAAATGCCCGATCTATCAAAATATGATAACGGTTTTTCACTGCGCTTAATTCCTTAACGGAAAATAGCGCCCAAAGACGAAAATGGCACTTTTTTTGTCATTTAAAAAAATTAAAAAATTCTATAAAAAGTGATCACAAGGTCGAACAGTCCTAAAATTGATAACATTGTAAACGTCATCAAAATCCGCAAAAAACGAAACCACCCACAGCTCAGTACACCAAAGTATAAAAAAGTTATTAGTGCCAGAAGATGGAAAAATCCCCCAAAAAATTTTTGTACAGGAGGTTTTAATTTTTTTAAATGTATGAAAACATTATAAAACCTATATAACTTTGGTATCCCCGTAATCGCACAGACCCAAAGAATAAAGTAGACATGTCATTTGGGGTGCACAGTGAAATCCGTAAGATCCAAGCCCACAAGAAGACGGCACAAATGCGTTTTTTTACCAATTTCACTTCATTTGGAATTTTTTTCCCGCTTCCTAGTACACGGCATGGAATATTCAATACCATCACTATGAAGTGCAATTTGTTACGCAGAAAATAAGCCATCACACAGCTCTGTACATGGAAAAGTTATGGATTTTTGATCATGGGGAGTAAAAAATGAAAATGAAAAAACAAAAAAGGGCCAGGTCCTGAAAGGGTTAAAACACAATAAAACCTATATAAATTTGGTATCACCGCGATCGCACCGAACCAAAGAATAAAGCTGAGGTGTTATTTGGAGCGCACAATCAAAGTCGTAAAAACTGAGCCCACAATTTTTCCAGATTTGGAATTTTTTTTCAGCTTCGCAGTACACGGCATGTTAAAATAAATAACATTATGGGAAAGTAAAATTTGTTACGCACAAAATAAGCCCTCACACAGGTCTGTACACGTAAAAATGAAAAAGTTATGGATTTTTGAAGGTGGAGAGCGAGAAATGAGCGAAAAAACCCTGCGTCCTTAAAGGGTTAAGTAGAGGACCTCCTTTATAATATTCTTATAAATTGCCAGTGTTGATTAGATGAGATAAATTATTTCATGCCATTGGAACTATGGATAAACTGACTTAGAAAATTGGTTAAGTGTCTGATACTTACACTCACCGGCCACTTTATTAGGTACACCTGTCCAACTGCTCGTTAACACTTAATTTCTAATCAGCCAATCACATGGCGGCAACAGACCAGAAGGGCTGGTCTGAGTATTTCAGAAACTGCTGATCTACTGGGATTTTCACGCACAACCATCTTTAGGGTTTACAGAGAATGGTCCAAAAAAGAAAAAAACATCCAGTGAGCGGCAGTTCTGTGGGCGGAAATGCCTTGTTGATGCCAGTGATCAGAGGAGAATGGGCAGACTGGTTCGAGCTGATAGAAAGGCAACAGTGACTCAATTCGCCACCCGTTACAACCAAGGTAGGCAGAAGAGCATGTCTGAACGCACAGTATGTCGAACTTTGAGGCAGATGGGCTACAGCAGCAGAAGACCACACCGGGTGCCACTCCTTTCAGCTAAGAACAGGAAACTGAGGCTACAATTTGCACAAGCTCATCGAAATTGGACAGTAGAAGATAGGAAAAACGTTGCCTGGTCTGATGAGTCTCGATTTCTGCTGCGACATTCGGATGGTAGGGTCAGAATTTGGCGTCAACAACATGAAAGCATGGATCCATCCTACCTTGTATCAACGGTTCAGGCTGGTGGTGGTGGTGTCATGGTGTGGGGAATATTTTCTTTGCACTCTTTGGGCCCCTTGGTACCAATTAAGCATCGTTGCAACGCCACAGCCTACCTGAGTATTGTTGCTGACCATGTCCATCACTTTATGACCACAATGTACCCAACATCTGATGGCTACTTTCAGCAGGATAATGCGCCATGTCATAAAGCTGGAATCATCTCAGACTGGTTTCTTGAACATGACAATGAGTTCACTGTACTCAAATGGCCTCCACAGTCACCAGATCTCAATCCAATAGAGCATCTTTGGGATGTGGAGGAACGGGAGATTCGCATCATGGATGTGCAGCCGACAAATCTGCGGCAACTGTGTGATGCCATCATGTCAATATGGACCAAAATCTCTGAGGAATGCTTCCAGCACCTTGTTGAATCTATGCCACGAAGAATTGAGGCAGTTCTGAAGGCAAAAGGGGGTCCAACTCGTTACTAGCATGGTGTACCTAATAAAGTGGCCAGTGAGTGTATTTCACCTACATTAAAATACAGAAGGCAAAAAAGATGCCACCATCTACCAGTATAATTGTATGGGCACATTTAGGAGAGTTCCTGTAGATTAAAAATGTAACCAAAAATCTTGATGTGAAGCCCGCCAGACAGTGTAGTTTATACTAAATCCATCACAACAAAGCGGTTGTAACAACTATTTAATTAACTATCCACACTCCAAGGGATAGGAGATAACAGTGAGGGTCCAACTGCCAAGAACTTCCACAAAGGGATCCGTATCAATCCATGGAACCAGGGTCCCGGTCTAACTGATGGAAGGGGGGTAGCAGGACGCACATTCTTATCCTTCTGCTCCATTTAATACTTTGGGAGAATCAGAAATTGGTAAACAGTGTTGAGCAAACCCAAGCGGCAAAGTTTGGGTTTGTACCGAACTTAGTGGGTTTGGGACCCTGGACCAAACCTCCAATTTCTCAGCTTCCAATTCCAAACTCTTTAACCTACTGAACTCATTAAATGCCACTGGCAAAGTCACCAGTATACCAGTGTCGCAGGGTGCCGTCACTTTGTGGGTGGATCCTCGCTTCTCAATGACATCATCAGGAGAAACAATCCTCCCCAAAGCGGTGTCTTTGACAGTGGCATTTACACAGTCAGCAAGCATGATTGGTGCCAAAGCTGAATTTTAAATGGCAAGCTCATCACTATTGCCAAGCACATAGCCTATGTGTGCTGGAGGCCCAGGCCTGTGCTTTTTTCTGACACTCTTATACTATTGATTGGAATTGAAGGAAGCATGCTTAACCTGTCCCTCCATCCATTAGTGACAACAGCTCCCCCATTTTCCAGATTGATGGTGGTCTGATCTTCAGGAATCAGCTACTTACCTCCTATACAATTGATAGGAAAAAACTTAAAGGATACCTGACTAGCGAATATACCCCCCCCCCCCAATGGCCCTACCTTATCTTCTGTAGAGAGTTGCTCTGCATAATAATATTGAAATGATTCAGAGGCTATGAATTATAAAATCACCCCCCCCCCTTCCTCATTCTGCATTGTAATCCCATGAATGGAGTCAGCCGGGTGTTCCTGAGCTGAGTCAGGCTGCAACACCCCCTTCCTCATGTGTCCTACCCTTTCTGTGCTGCAGCTTAGTAGGAGATGTGTGCAGGGTCGGGTTTACCAGAGGGCAGAGGAGGAAGGGGAAGTTACAGCCTGACTCAGGGCAGCTCAGGAACACCCAGCTGACTCAATTCCCAGGATTACAACCCAGAGAGGGGGTGGTGGGGGGCGGTCACTTTATAATTCACATTAGCTGCTGACTCATCATCATGCAATACAACTCACTACAGTAAATGAAGTAGAGCCTTGGTTTGGTGGGCTATATCTGCCTGAAAGGTTCCCTTAAAAAAGGTTGTGCAACCCCTTTAAACAATGTATCTCCTGCTCTATCATATGCACCTGCTTAACTGGACTGAATGTTATATAAAAAGATTTCTTTTCCTGGATCAAAGTTGAGAAAACTAAAGTACTGCAAGAAAATACAGCACACACATACACAGTAGTTTGCTTTTCTCTCCAATTAATTTAGAAAGTATACATAAATAGGAAAAAGTAAAATCAAAACAGAAAAAACTGCCTAATCTGTAAGTACATCAGTGTCAGATAAAATGTTAAACTGCAGTAGCATCAGATTATCACAAGATGGCGATATTAAATTACAGTTTGACATTCCACCTAGAATTTCCTCCAATTTGCACAAGAAAAAATATTATACTAAGGCATCAAGAAATTGGGGTACATTTATCACTTGCAGCTTTTTACTCCTGTGTTTACCTGATACACTATTCTTGGGCTCCGGTGGTTGGCTGATGTTGTTTATCAAAAGCGTGCAAGTATAACTTTACTAAACGTTTTGCAAATTTTCTGGAAAAAATATGAAAATGGTTTCTTTTACACATTTTTGTCTGCTTGCTTTACTGGGGGAGTGATTTTTATTTTAAAAAAAACTGTTTTAGCACAACTTTCAAAAGGGGCAATAAATCAGGATAATTTAGGCACACACAGAGAAAAACACACAAAAGACTCTAAAGTCACCGTAATGTATGTGAAAGACCATTAAAGGGGTTTTCCCTCCAAGTAAGATAGATCTGCAACACCCCTGCCAACGTATAGGCAAGGTGGTAGTTGCAAATAGCACCCACTCTATGTCAGGATCTGGTGAGCCTGTGCAATTCACCCTTCACACCTCCGGAGCAAGCCTGAAAGAAGCCATGGCCTCTTCAAGCAAAGCCACCGGAACAAAGAAACAGAAGAAAAGCAAGCACACCCAGGAAGAAAGGATGGAAGAGGAGCCCCAGGCCCCAGCAGCTGCTTCTACCCCTGAAGCCTCCTCCTCTGAGCAGCAGCCCCCAGCGGCTAAGCAGACCAGCCAGGAGCCCCCCAAGCTCCCGCCCTACATGAGGGACACGGTGGCGCTGCGACTGAAGGAGGTAGACGGAAGGGTGCCGGACATGACCAAGGAAGTGTTCTGCAAGAAAATGCTGCTGGACCAGGGGGTGAAAGCCTCGGACATCTTCGGAATCCAGGCCATGGTCACCAGGCTCTTCTACGTGACGTTCATCTCGGTGAACGTCTGCAGAAGGTACTGGGAAGCGATCAAGGCGGCGGCCCCGGACTCTCCCTTCTCCAACTTTGTCGGCAACTGCTTGCTGCAGAGGGAAGAGAGGAAGATTACGGTGTCCATGTGGAACCTCCGGACCCCCGGAAGCGACATCAACACCCTCCTCTCGAGGTACTGCATAGTGGTGAAGGAACCGGCCAAGATCCTGAACTGCTACGGCCTCTGGATGGGTAAGTGGACGGCGACCGTCCGGCTCCTGCCGGACCCGGAAGCCAAGGACGGACTCAAGCACCTGCCCCAGTCCTTCACGCTGGGGAACTCCTACGGCCTGATTTTCTACCCGGACATGCCGCGGACCTGCCGGAAATGCGGACAAGAAGGGCACGTGATCAAGGCCTGCAAGGAGGAGGCGTGCAAGAACTGCCGGGTGACGGGTCACGTCTCTAAGGATTGCCCGAGGAGAACAACCTGTAACCTCTGCGGACTAGCTGGACATCTCTACAAGGATTGTCCAGAGAGGAAAAGGACCTGGGCAGACGTTGCCGCACTGGCTCCGGCCAAGGGCTTTGAAGCTCGGACGCCCGCTGTGTCGACACCCCAGGCCAGGAAGAAGGCGTCAAAGAATGCGAACAAGCAGTCGGAGGCGTCAAAACCCAAGTCTGGTAAGACAAAGAAGGTGACACCTTCCACCTCCCAGCCCTCCCTGACCTCCCATAACCCTCCCTCCCCCCTCTCCCCAGCTGAGATTGCCATCCCCTCCCTAGCCAGCATCTCAGAAATTCTGTCACCAGCCCCTAGGGCAACACTCCCGCCCCAGTCCATCCCCACCTCCTTTGGAGAGGCGGCACTAATGACCTCCTCCCCCGCCGCCTCTCCTCTTGCCATGACAGAGACAAACTTCCCCTACCTCTCCCAGGCCCTTGTCTCCAACCCTGTCTCCCCAGAGCCAAGTCGACGGAAGAGGAAACAGAGGGACAGCCCCGTCAGCGACTCCACCAGCAAGAAACCGCTGGAGGAGGCGGCGGAGCCGCCCCAGGCGGCCGAACAGGACGCAGAAAAGGAGGAGTTCTTCGAGGAGATGGAAGCCGGTTTCAGGGAACACGGCCCCCTCTCCAGCTCCATCGACCTGACCGCGGAGGAACAGCACCTGGACGAGGTGCTGGAGAACCTCAAAAAGGTTCCGGACGGAACCGAAGGCAAGCCGCCCGACCGGACAGGTAACTAAGGCGGTATCGTCCCAACCTAACCCTCTTTTTCTTCCCTCATGATGGCTAACCTAACCGTTTTTTCCATCAATGTTAGAAGCATTAGAGATAAGTTTCGTTGTCAGACTGCACTAACTTACCTTGCCTCCCAGTCGTGTGATGTTTACATGTTACAGGAATGTGGTATCCCCTCCTCTAGGTCCTACGACCATCTGGCCAGGGGCTGGAGTCACGGTCCTTCCTACTGGTCCGGTGGGGGCGATTGCAGGTCTGCTGGTACCGCCATCCTTCTCAGGGGGAGCGCTTTCACGCTTGATTCCGTCCAGGAGCTAGTCTGCGGCCGACTTCTGGTCGTGGACGGCTCCTGGGCGGGTGAGCCCATGCGGCTCATCAGCGTGTACGCTTCCCCTGACAGGGGTGAGCGACTGGAGCTTTTCCAGAACCTCAGACCGCAACTCGCCACCACTAGGGCAGTGGTGTTGGCCGGCGACTTCAACTGCGTCATAGAGGAAGAGTGGCGCAAGCTGGACGCCACGTCCAAACTGCTGATAGAGGTAGTGACGGAAGCATCCCTGAGGGACGCCGTTGGGGCCGGCTCCGTGAATTACACTTGGAGCAGCTCCGACGGCGCTTCCCGTTCTAGGATTGACTTTGTGTTCACCTCCAAGGCGATCAGGCAGTGCGGGTCCTCCACGGTCCCCTGCTTCTTCTCCGACCACAGGGCGGTGCAGGTAAGGTGCGCCCTGGGCCACGGCTTCCCGCCGGGCCCGGGCTCCTGGAAGCTGAACTGTGCCCTGCTGGCTGAGGAGGGAGTGCAGGCGGAGCTGAGGGACATCTACATGGTCCTGAGAAACGACAAATGTTTGTTTGAAACTGTAAGCGAATGGTGGGAATACGCTAAAGTTGAAATCCGTTCTTTCTTTCAGGACAAAGGCAGGCGGCAGGCGGCCGCGGCCAAGAGGGGCCTCAGAGACCTCCAGCGCCAGCTGAGATCCCTGCAGGACCTCCAGCGCTGCGGCTGGGACGTCAGAGAGGAGCTGGAGGACACCAAGAAGGGCCTGAAGAGGCACTTTGAGGAGGAATCCAGGCGAATCATCTTTCGTGCCAAAGTGGACAACCTGGAGAAGTGTGAGAAGTGTAACTCTTTCTTTTTCAGGAAAGTCCACGCCGGCCACACGCCCCTGAACGAACTACGTGACGAAAGCGGATGTGTGCAGAGGGGGAGGAACGCCGTCAAGGGAGTCGTCAGCGACTTCTACGGCGACCTCTACTCCCGCAAGCCCACGGACGACGAAGCCGCCGAGAGGTTCCTGTCAGGTATCGCTAACACCCTCGATCCTGCAGGTGCCGAGGCCACGGACGCCCCTCTGACGGCGGCCGAGCTGCTCTCTGCCGCTAAATCCTTCAGACCCGGCAGGACCCCGGGCGGTGACGGTCTCCCGGCCGAGCTCTACGTAGCGCTGGGGGACCTCATCTGCCCGGACCTGTTGGAGCTCTACGAGGAGATGGTGGTGGAGGGTAGGATGCCGCCGTCCCTGAGGCAGGGACTGATCACGGTCTTGTACAAGCACAAGGGAGAGAGATGCGACCTGCGGAACTGGCGTCCCATCTCTCTGCTCAACGTGGACTACAAGATCCTGGCCAAGGTGCTCGCCAACAGGCTGAAGGGAGTCATCGGAGGGATCGTCCACCCGGACCAGACCTGCGGCGTTCCGGGCCGCCGGATCGCGGACAACCTGGCCCTGGTGAGGGACACCTTGCACTACGTCGGAAGCCGCCGCGTCCGCGCGGCCCTGGTCAGCCTGGACCAGGAGAAGGCCTTCGACCGTGTCTCTCACCGCTTCATGAGCCAGGCCCTGCGCAGGTTCGGGTTGGGTAAGACGTTCTGCTCCTATGTTGACCTAATGTACCTTGATATCCACAGCTCGGTGCTGGTGAACGGCTGGAAGACTGACCCCTTCCCTGTGCTTTCGGGGGTCAGGCAAGGCTGCCCTCTTTCACCCCTTCTTTTTGTTTGCGTTATAGAGCTGTTCGCAGAGTATCCAGCAGAATCAAGGGATCAGAGGGATCACCGCACCGGGACCAGGGCGCGATGAGGTCAAGTGCTCGCTGTACATGGACGACGTGACCGTCTTCTGCTCCGACCGGAGCTCGGTGACGGCGCTCGTCCAGACCTGCGAGGAGTTCGGACAGGCTTCGGGGGCAAAAGTCAACTGCGGGAAGTCGGAGGCCATGCTTTTCGGAGACTGGCAGCTTGCTTCTTCTGCCCCCTTCCCCTTCACCATTCAGCCGGACTTCATGAAGGTCCTGGGGGTTTGGTTCGGGAAGGAAGGCGCAGCCCTGAAGACCTGGCAAGAACGCTTGGCCAAAGTCAACACCAGAGTCACCCTGTGGAGCCTCAGACAGCTCTCCTTGGAGGGGAAGACGCTCGTCCTGCGTAACGAGGTGCTGCCCGTACTCCAGTACGCGGCTCAGGCGTGGCCGCCCCCGGCCCCCGTCTGCAAGGCCGTTACCAGGACCGTTTTTCATTTTGTTTGGGGCTCAAAGATGGACCGGGTCAAGCGAGCGGTCATGTTCAAGGAGCCAAGCAAGGGGGGCAAAGGTGTCCCCGACATCTCCACTTTGCTCTGGATCTTCTTTGTTTGTGACTGCGTGCGCAGGACCCTGAGGAACTCTGCAAGGTCTGCGGGAAAGTCCATGTCCCGTTTTTTCCTCCTGCCCCTCTGGAGGGGGCTAGGCTGGGACAAGTGGGACAGCTCCATCCCTTACAACTGGGACGCGCCCTGGTACTATGGCCGGGCCGTCCGTTTTGTGAGGGAGCACCAACTGGAGGGACTCAAGCCCGACCTGTGGAAACCAAAGACCGTGCACAAGCTCATCCGAGCCAAAGACTTGTTGGAATTTGTCCCAGGAGTCACCCAGGACACGGCCCAGGCGGTCTGGGCCAATGTGTCCTGGGCCCGACTGCTCAACAGGCACAAGGACATCTCGTGGATGGCCATCCAAGGGGGGCTGCCCCTGCGGGCCTTCACCTATGCCCGGAGACTGAGCAACACCCCCTATTGCCCCAGGTGCCCCTGGTCGGAGGAGACTCCCCTGCACCTGTTTTGGGGGTGCCCCTTTGCTCAGAGCCTGTTGGACGCCCTGGAGCCCCATTTCCAAGACTCTGTGCCAAGGAGCTCCATGACCCACCACGCGGTGCTTTATGGGCTGTTCCAGGGCACTCATGCCATTGAGGATATCCAGGCCACCTGGCTCCTTGTAAATTGCTATAAGGACGCGATCTGGTACGCCAGGAGACTCCTCACTTGGCACAAGACAGCTTTGACGACGCCAGATTGCTACAGACTTGTCCTCAACAGCCTGCTGGATTACTCCCTAGCAGGGAGACATTGACAAGAAGGAGAAGCCCCCTTCACAGGAGGCTCCTCCCCCCTCTGCTGAGGTATACCGAGCGGCGGAGATGATGATGCTGCAGTGCCTCGGCAGGAGTCAATGTCTTATCTGTGAGGACACAGTAAGAGCAAGACAGGCTAACGCCTAGCTGGATTTGGACCCCCTGCTGTGAGCTAGGATCGCCTCCCCAGGCGCCCACTGCCTCCCTCAGGGAGAATCCAGGCGAAAGCCGCTTTTATGGACTTTGCAAGACATCTACACTTTGCACATGTTCAGGACGTTTGTATCAAATGCTGGACTTTGCTTAGATTAGGTGTCTTAGGAATTGCAGGCTGTGATTATCTGGCAAAGGCCAGAAAACACTCACTTTCCACTAGATTTGGACTTTTACAGGGGTTTCTGGGTCACGCATACATTATGCAAACGACCCAAACCAGGAAGTGGACTTTTGCTAGGTTCCCTTCCTTGTTTTTTCCCCCTTCTGTGTCTGTCTTTCAATAAAGCTTCGGGCAAGTGTTACCCCCACCCCTTCCCCTTCCACCCCGCACCCTTTTCCGTTTTTACACTTTGTCGTCGCCGTAAGTGAGATGCAATGCGTGTTTAGTTAGGTCAATTGAGCGAGCTGTGTGCTAGTATAGTGTTTTCATGGCACAGTTGAGGACTATTCTCCTGTGTGCCGTCAACACTACGTGTGAATCTTAATTTATTGTATATGTCATGTATATGCTGTATGTCTGTTGAAATGTATGTAACTCTGACTTATGCTCATTCAATAAAGCCTGTGCAATTCACCCAAAGGATAACGCTAGGAAAACTTAGGTAAATTGAAGCTGTAGATTCTGCCTGGAAAAGCAACAGTTAAATTGGTGTAAGTAATTATCCAATTATGTGGCTGGTGCACCATTCCTGCAGACCACTCTCCATGACCACTCCAGTAACCAGAATCTGATGTTAATCGTGTCATGGCCGTTGCCTGCTGTTTGGAGTTCAATAAAGAACTGTAAGTTGATTTGCACAACATTTCCTCCATCTGATCCCTGGATATGGCTGCCTACCACCACGGGCTTCCCCATCCTTCACCTAGGGACTCATCCTGCAGACACTCAGGGGTTACCCCAGGAAGAAACCAGTACTTCTGCCTCTCCGTCCATATTTCTTGCACACACCACCTGCTGGAGACCTGCCAGGCTGTAGGACAGCCCTCCAGTCCCCATACCAAGCACCGTGACAACAGCATGCCCTAGGCCACAACCGCCAGTCACTCCGGTATTCTGGACCCCGACTGCCTCCAGGCCCCAAGAAAAGGCTAGGCCCCGGTGGGGGATGTTGCAGATCCTATCCACATGATAGGGCCTAACTTGCTGATTGGTGGGGCTCTCAGTAATGAGACTCCACAGATTACGGGAACGAGGAGTCCGATGGGGTTCCAGGTACCTCTGTCAGGACCTCTTGTCAATCCACAAGATGCATAGAACAGGTGGCCGCGCATGAGCATTCTGCTACATTCATCTTTATGGAGCTGAAGCCGCGCTGCCTCTGTAATCTCTGTTACCTCCATAGAGATGAATGGAGGAGAACCGTCATGTGCGGCAGTCTGCTCCTTTTCTCTCAGGGAGTGACGAAGGGTCTGATGGAGGTACCTGGGACCATATCAGACCCTTGGTTCTCATAATCTGTGGGGGTCTCAGTGATGGACAGGACCTTACTAGCTTGAAGGGAAAACTCCTTTAAGAAACTACCCTTCCAAAGATGTGCTTTATTTAATGGAAGCCTACTAGGACATGTAACTAACAGAGCTCTAGTGCCTATTTGCTTTAATGTTTTCCATAAAGACATGTTCTGGGGACATGGCACCAGATTTGACGACATTATACTACAGGCAGTCCCCGGTTACATACAAGATTGGTTCCTTGGGTTTGTACTTAAGTTGAATTTGTATGTAAGTTGAAACTGTGAATTTTATAAATGTAGCTCCAGACAAAAAAAATTTTTGCCCCAGTGATAATTGGAGTTTCAAATTTTTTTTGCTGTAATTGGACAAAGGATTATCAATAAAGCTTCATTACAGACACCTCACAGCTGATCATTGTAATCTGGGACTATAGTAAAGCATCCTGAGAGCTTCACAGTGGGCAGTGTGGTCCTTCTTTAACTAGAGGTTGTCTGTAAGTCGAGTGTCCTTAAGTAGGAGACCGCCTGTACTAGCCCTCTCGGGTAAGGTATGAAATGTCCTTTCTAAAATTTCCCCTTTTATGTGATATCTTGTCCATTTACCTATAAAATCCCCAAAGTCATGTGAAAATGAACAGAGAAGAGTCATATTTTCCCTGAGTCACTTTTAGATGGGGAGCGTGACTTATAACTTTCAATTATACATTAATGAGAGTTGCTACAAAATATTGTGTATTATTACCAGAAGTAGAGTGGGGAAGTGCTCAACATAATTTTAAATGTTGATTTTAGAAAGAAGAAGGCAAGATTATCACAGTCACGGTGCCTGGACCTATAAGTAAGTGTCCCTGGTTTATCATGATGGATTTTGATGGTAGATTTTCTTTAAGTTTATGGACATGAGTTTCATCAATCCATTTCACATAAAAATAAATCCCATTCTTTGGTTTCGGTAATAATCATATATTCTGCTACCTGATTTGTAAAGCAGATCACACTTTAAGTACCGTATTTTCCGGGCCATTAGGCGCACCGGAATATAAGACGCATTAGTCCGATGCGCCTTATATATGTAATAATTCCATATATAAGGCGCATCGGACTATAAGGCGCGGGGTCCGGGGGCGTGGGTTCTTTGTGAGGAGCTGAAACGCCTTAATGTCAGTGTATTATATGTATTATTCTGTATTATCCTTCATTGTAGACTGTGTCCTAGATTAGATATCTTACATAATGGTAAAAGTTACCCTTTATTAGTTATATGCCTTAGATATATTCACAATATATTTAATACAAGTCAGTGATTTCAATGTTCTTATGTTAAAATAAAACCTTCACCCTATTAGTAATATACTGTAGCTGTTAGTATTATATCTGCATTACCTCTGAGCATCTCATGTACTCTGCTCTATGGTATATTATAAAATCATCTGCTGCTAAATGGAAATAACTGATTTTATTCTACTTCTATTATGTTTATATACATTATCGTGAATGTAGAAGGATGGGCTGTTCTAAGGCCTATTCTCACATCTATGCACAGTATTAAAAAGAAAAAGGACAGTTTGGTTGTCATAATCATTTATTAAGAAAAAAAATCAGTTTTCCAACATATATTTTATTGATGGTATTCAACCATTTTGACCTCAAGCAATTAATGGGAACCTGCGTTCCCACAAGTATTTCGCATGAATAAAACTTCACTCCGATAGCACTTCAAAAGCTCCCATAGAAGATAACAGAGGATTAACAGAAAGACCACATAGGGGACTCCCCTGTTCTCATAATCAATGGTGTTTCCAGTGGTCCCAAAGCCAGCAAGTAGACATTGGTCATGTTTCCTAAAATGATGGGAAAAACCAATTCAAGACAGAATTGTATAGACTATTTAATGAGGGTGACCTGTAAGAAAAAAATCACATGTACAAGGGCCCCAGAAGGGGCCACAAGGTTGAAAATTTACATAACGCACCCTGGTCTACCACAACTCTATGCTGAATTTCCTGATGCACAGAAAACACTTGGAATGGTAGGTAACTATTAGTTTAGTGGCTATACAGCACCTTTACTTACATTTTAACCTTAATGGCCATCATACGGTAGTGTCCAGGAGCAGATAACTAAGTGGTGGCATATATTTTTTGACAAACTTTTTGAAAAAATCTTAACTGGCTCAGATGTAAGTCGAGAATAAAGTTTTGATGCTGATGTGGTCATTAGAAAGTCAGACTAAATCTGCATTGGGAGAAGATGCAGTAGTGGATCCTCCTTTGGGTGGGTGTCTGAGATCTGAGCTTCCAGGGAGGAGCCTTGGCTTCCTAAACACCCACACAACTGTATAAATGATAAAGTCCCCAAATCTGACATTGGTTCAGGTAGCTCGGCTGTGGGTATGGGAGCTAGTGCTGTGTATGAGGATGCTGAGGCAGAAAAACAGGACAAGGATGGGTTGGGGAAGTTGATAGTGGTCTCCATTGAGCTCTTGTGTACATGTAGGTGGCTCATAATGGGTTAAACTTAGTCCAGAACAAAACAGACGATGTGGCCTGGCTAAGGGGTATTGGCAGTTTCTGAAGGAGGTTGGGGTTGTTGGTGGTGGGTATGAATGGAAAGTTTTCTGGGCAGTTGGTAGGTTGGATATTGCCTCCCTCCCCTAGTGTAGGTTGAAGAGAAAAGAAGTGTCCTGATGTTGGGAATAGAAATGATGAAAGGGCTCTGTAAGGATGGTGGGCCCTAGTTGTGTGCGCAGCCCATACAATTTGCTTTGGTCTTCATGCAGATTATTAGTTAGCCCAAGCATTGAAGCAGTAGTGAAAATTCTGTCAATTCATTATAATGTAGTACAATTTATTCATAAATGGTGATTATTATATGTTATTAAAAATGTATTAAACAGAAGGTGACGGTAACATATGTATCAATTATGCAAGTTTACGCCTCAGAGCTTTCTCTGCCAATATGGGAATTACCTTCTAGCCTCAAAAGATATGGCTTTCTGTCACTGATTATGCCATTTAGCAGAACCAAATTGTAAAATTCTATAAAACTGATTGATTAAATTTACAGAGTCTTAGCTCGGCTGCATTTCCTTCAAAAGTCAGACATCTATTAGCTGGTGATTCATAGGACATCTATCATATTAGCACAGGAGCTGGGGATGCTAAGACGTAAAAAGGGAGGACAAGAAATATTATTGTCAAGAAAAATGAGGTATAAGATATTGTTATTTACAGCCAAAATATTGTAACCAATGGTTAATGTTGTAAACTGTCTAAAGGGAGTTCAGGACATCACAAGGTAAAACAGATTGTCAGCGATTAACTACAAATGTGGCCCCATAGCAGCAGTACGGTCTACCTCCATCAGAGGCATGCCACTAGCTCCCAGACACATGGGGGCACATTTATAATATACTGGCGCAGGTGCGAGGAAGGTAACCCTCTACATGGCCGGGCACCGTTCCCTCCCAACCCAACTGGCATAAGGGCAGAGAAGTAGCAATTCCTGTCTCTGCTCCAGAAATTACGTCTAAATCACTGCTTTTTTTTAGGGGTACAGGCCATGATAAATATCCCCCATTATAATGCAGTGGATGGGGACCAAATTTAATAAAGTGCCTAATGCTGAATAAATTATTTTGCTTATTTTGTAATTGTAGTTACATTTGCATATTTCTGCATCCCCTTTAATTTAGAAAGCTTTTTGTGCCAATCAAGACAGATCTTAGATTGATAAATCCAATAGGCCAAACTGAATTACTTAACGGGTTTGACTTTGGGCTGCTACTAAGGACATTGCCCTATCAGCATCCTTGGCCTCCACTTGTCAAGCATTGTGTTGGTATACGGACTCCACCAAGCTGCCACCTCCTGGAATAGTGCCAATGTTGGCTGACCAATGTGTGATGGGAGAGGCCAATGCACAGCTTGAAGGGACCATGTTTAAGTTGTGTCCTGAGAAAGAACCAGATGGAAATAACCCACAGGTCATGTCACTAGGTGTCTACTAGTTGTATGGATAGCTGGAAAATGTATTTGCATATTTCTTACCCAGAATCTCCAGCAGAACACATATGGCTTCTAGGTTTCCAAATGCCTGTAAAGGGCGTCTGAACAGGCAAAATCTCCATAAGGAGTTTATATTCCTCCGAGACTTTGTTACATGCAGTCACATTATCCTATTTGTTGCCATCTGGCAGGCTACATCTGAGCAGTAGGGAATATGGGCGTTCCTTTTTCTATTCACACGAATTTCCTACTAATAAGAAATGATATCACTTTATCTGAATAGTATCAGTAAACACAACATTTTCTTTCTTGTACACAGAACGAATAAATCTTTTTTCATAAACTTTAACAATCTTTACTAATATGTCCATGGAAAAGGTTGATCACACAGTGTTCTCCTGCCTGGACACCCAGAAATCATATCTAGACTTTGGGAAACCCTGGATGTAACAGTAGTGGTCCATGCCCACCTCTAAGGCACCAGTAGGCACAGATGCCTTTGTACAGCTGCTTCTGTTTGCTGCTGCCGGCCTGCGACCTCTTGGTCCTCGGGCATGAGCTAGCACTCTCCCCCCTAAGATTTTAAGTGATAGAGCTCACTGCTAATGTCCCAGTCTGTGCACACCTGTGGAAATAAAAGGTACCCTGTGCAATGGAGGTGCCTGAGCATCCAGGTTCCTAGTGAAGGTTTTCTTTGTGTCTTTTCCAATTTGTTGGTGTATGACTCCTACTTGCTCCTGACTTTCGAACTTGTGCTGCCTGTCTAGACTCTCTGCCTGTTCCTGATGGTGCTACATTGCTGCTTGTCCAAATTACACACTGTTCCTGATTATTTGCTTGATGGAACGTGCCAGTGTCTTTGTCCCCACTGGGTCACTGACCACCAAGAGATATAACAAGAGATGGTCCAGGGTAGCACCCTTTGTTGCAACACAAAATCCCACTGGTTGGATTGCACAGTGGCTTTAGAAGCATCAGTCTGTAACACACATGATATTAATAAATGTTTAAAATAAACAAGAAATAAACGTGAATATTTTCCAATAAAATAAATGTACACTCTAATAAACATCGCATAGTCGCCAGTTGGCCCGGAACTATGCATATTATTCATAAAAACGACCAGCACACACTAGGGAATTAATTTATAATGATTTTAATTAATTTGAGCATTTGAAAAATATATACCATATTTTTTGGACTATAAAGTGCACCGGATTATAAGGCGCACCATCAATAAATGCCTGCTTAAATGTCTAGGTTCATATATAAGGCGCACCGGATTATAAGGCGCACGTGATTTTAAGGATGAATGAACAGCAGGTGGCAGACCTGTGCACAATTCAAGGCAGTACGTGTTGTCTGTAAGTATGGTTCATATATAGTATGAAAATCACAGCACTATACATTACAAAAAAGCATTTTTATACTTTTTGTAAATTTAACCCGTTAAAAATAATAAAAATAGTTTTACATTAGTTTATTTTTTTTAAGTAAACTCTACTGAAGCCATTCCAATAGATACATTTGCATTTGTACATATTACATCACATGTATCCCAAGCCTTTTATGTATCTTCGCATTTTCCCATTTTTTGCAAAAGCTTAAAATATCTTAAAACACCAAACTGATACAGAACACACAAACTCATTTGCTTATTTTTAACTAGCCATAGTTACAAATAGGGTCATGAAAAACATGGTAGCACACAAAAAAAAGTTATGGCCCTTCAACCAATATGTACGAAAATTCACTAAAATGCCCCAGTTATTAAAGCCTTTTCCCTAAGGTCAGTAAGGGGTTAAAGAAAAAATAATACAATCGATCAAAAATAGAAAAGATATAGAAACAGAAATCTCATTATAATTGAACAAGTCTTTTCATGCTCACAATAGGTTACATGTAAGTCAAGGGTCTTTGCTCCGGATATTTTTCGGGACATCATCAATAAGAATCCAATAAAAAAAATAATGAAGATTTATGAATTCATTCGATAATATTGTAACACAGGAAATCAAGGCGTCAGGTACCGAGGCGAAAGCATTTTAATTTTCTCCAGTGAAAATCTAATTAAGTTTTGCTTTCATTTCAACAGGAACTGCATGAATTTTGTTGTCATGCATTTGGAGATGACTGGGTTTTGTTTTTAAATTTAGAATCGTCTTTCTGTATGCTGTGACTTGGAATAATTCATGTTTAACCCAGTAGGGTATCGTAGTCAGGTCTAGTTGCCATAGCAACAGACTCAGAAAATTTAAACATCCAGGAGCACGGCTATATTTGTTGTGAGCGGATCTCTTTAGCATCCGTATTATAATGAATTACTACACTTTCAGTTTCTGTATAATGAGAACAGGCAATCTATCAGAAGAGAGAAGAATTACATGCAAAGTAACATTTTATGCACAGGTTAAAGGTTGGAAGCAAAATGAATAATCCAAGAACAAAAACATGATTGTTAGTAGGAATCATTACGTATTTGTTGCAAGAATGATGGAAAATTTTCATATGTAAGAATATATGGGCAAACTATGACTGAAGCTCCACCTACTGGAGATTGGCCAATGAATTTGTGTTTAACCTACAAAATTGGCCTAAGCCTGTGGGTGGGGTTTTGTCTTCATGTCATTTAATTGGTTGTATCAGCATTATCGTTTTTAGAATATTTGAGTATGTAGTGGTTTAAGGGTCATAACTTTAATTTTTGGTGTGCTGCGTCAAAGGGGTTTTGTGGAATTAATTTATTTTTTATAGATGGCTTTTGGGTTTGTATAAACAACAAAGAACTAATACACAACTAGCCTGGTGCTCCAGTTCAGCCATGGTGCTGCTTGTCGCTGATGGGTTGTGTTTGTATACAGAGGCCATCGGTGACAGCCACGCGTCTATTAGATCCTGTACATAGTGCTGTAACGTTGCACGTAATGTCATAATGACATGGCCTCACTATTAACCTCTGGTTGCAAACAGATGTCAGCAGAGTGCTGTTTTTTACATATGCAACACCCCTGCCGATGTATAGGCAGAGGAGTAGTTGCGAAAAAGCCCCTTTGTCTGTGTATCCCCAGTAGGTGAACCTGTACAACTCACTTCAGGGTCATATAGTCAGATAGAGGTAATTAGCAGCGGTAGATACTGCCTGGACAGGCAAGGGTTAAATCTGTGCAACACCCCTGCCAATGCACATGGCAGAGGAGTAGTTGCGAATAAGCCCCTCGTACCATTTGATACATTCAGAGGTAATTGTGCAGCGGTAGATACTGCCTGGATAGGCAAAGGTTAAAATTATTTAATGTTTATCATCCATTGATGTTCCACTATTGTAACTGGAGTGTGATTGGAGAAGGAGATCACCTGACCAGGGATTAACTAGACCCTTAGTCAGGGGATGAGTTGGGGAGAGTTCCAGAAACTTCAGAGAGAAGAGTGAGACAGTGAGTGAGGAGAGGAGGAAGCAGAGCTCTGTGTAGTGAGCACACCTGCTGCTAGCCAAGAGTGAGAGACCTGCTAACAGTCCACCTTCAGGGCTGTTACTGAACAATACCCAGGATTAAAGCTGCAGCTTCAAGCATTGGACACAGCTACATCCCAGCCTGCCCCTGCATCCAGGCTGGTGACCCAACTCCTAAGGTTCCTTCTCCAAGATCACTCCAGTAATCTGCACTTGTACAGAATCGTTTGGCCTGTGCTGCTGTTGGTTCGAATAAAGAACTGTAAGTTACTTTTATGCACAACATTGCCTCCATCTGGTCCCTGCTATGGCTGTATCACCATCACGGTAGCCCCATCCACCATCCAGGACCACAGACTCTAAGGGTTGCCCCAGGGTAAACCAGTACCACAGCCTCTCCCTCATCTAATTTCTTGCACACATCACCCGCTGGAGACCCGCCAGGCTGTGGGACAGCCCTCCGGTCCCCATACCAAGCACCGTGACACTAGCATGCCTAGGCCTTGGCAAGGGATTTTTTACAGATTTATTGGTAAACAACTCAGGCTGTCTCTATCTTGAAAATATGTCACTAAAGATTCAGTTCACACCGAAACTCGTACACCCAAATATTCTACACTTTGATATATTTTAGCCAATGTAATATACATTAATATACAATGTCAGGCCAACCACAATGCCCCCAATGGATAAAATACAGGACATACTGCATATCCATCTCACCTTCTTTCACCTATACTGTGCTAGAAGCTGTCATTCCATTCTTTATTCTAGAGGATATTGAGGTGATCTGAAACAGATAGTTTCTGCCAGTAGGGGGTGCCCTTCTTATTTGTATTATTGGCACCAGTATCTGGATGTATTCTGATTATATGTCATTGGAGAAACTCCATTGAGTGTTTTATAGTAGAATAACACTAATTTCCCATTCTCTCTTATTATAACAGAAGCCTTTTCCCGCTTTCGTTTTTTTCCTATCATCCCACAATTCACAAAGTCAGACAGCCCTTCAGACTGGCAGAGTACAATCCTATAACACTACGGTAGATTTATTATTTTCTCCATGTGAAAAGAGATGAAACCACTGATATTTCTAGATGGAAAAGCTGGCTATTGTATGGAGCTATGAATCCAAATAAATAATAGATGCAAAGTCTGCAATAGCCCCCAGGTTCCTGCTGCTCCTAAATACTGTAGGCTGCTAGCAGTTATTGCTACAGTTTGTATTCACTCCAATGTGCAGCAGTACTTTATAACTATATAACATATATACCGAAGTTTAACTTTTCTGAATCAATAATAAGTAACAAGCAAAGTAAATAAAATCATTTTACAATGTTAAAAATAAGCAAGATTCAAGTTTCATTTAAGTTTTTAAGTCCCTCAATTAACCCTTAACTAACCCCTTCGGCTTGGATTCCAACAAAATCTTATACAATTTTTTTATAATGCATAGCACATTTAAAGGGGATTTCCCACAAAGACAAGTTTCTTATCTGTACTCAGGATAACAAAATAACACATTCTGTAATTCACTGTTATTACAAAAATGCAGCATTTCAAGTCCATCCTGTCTCTATCAGCCCAGCTATGCACAATTTCAGTTGCCCCTAGACACGACCCTGTAACTTCTGACTTTGGGGTCGGGCCGCCATCTTGGATTTGTGTGTGATGGCCATGCTTTCTCAGTTTCTGTGTCTCTGGTCTCTGCACTGTAGCTCGGCCCACCTGCAGTCAGCATGGAGCTCACTCACTGCTGCACACTGAGACACAGAATCTGAGTTCTTGAGGCAACAGCAGCCAGAGGAGAAGCTGCAAACTACACACATGTAAGTTTTCATCTGGGCACAGCAGATCTAGTGTGCTGTAAAATAGCAGTGGTGATTGTGTCATTGGGGGATATTTATCATACGCTGGCGCTCGTGCATGTTCGCAGCGGGAAACATCAAGAGGCTGTATCGGGGCAGCCGGCTGCGCAGCGTTTACCCAACGCCAGGTAGCAGCGAGTGCACCGGCGTGGGGACAGTAACACCCCCCGTCGGCCCACTCCCAGGAGGCCGCGCCCTCCGCTCGGCCGGCCGGCCGCGCCCCCCCCCCCTCCTTCACGACCCTTCATGACCCACTGGCTCGAAGGTGGTGGATCGGGGCAAATAATCGCAAAAGCTACCAATTTGCGATTATTTCAGGGCCTCTGTGCCACTGGCAGAGGTCCTGATAAATATGCCCCATTATGTGCAATAGGCATCTAATGGATTTCATTATCTCTCATCTGTCTCATCTCTCTCTATGTGTCAGATACTAGTACAATGTTCAGAAGCCAGATGAAAGTCTATATAAACCACATTGTCTGTTCTCAGAACTGGATGGATTATAATGTGTCTGCTTACTGAGTCCACGCCCACACCCTGGAATTTTGCACTGAGCAGCCTAGGGAGGGATATGAGATAAAAAAGCAATAACACTGAGTAAATTGTGAAGTAAAGGGTTAAAAATGATCTGTATTGAATAACATCACTGGAGGATTGCAATTTGAGATCTGTATTTCCTGGGAAAACCCCTTTAAAGTTTGTAGAGTCCATCACCAATAATAATGCTCACTGCTGCACTATTTTTGTCACTATTAATAACAGATGCCTATTGGAAGGGAAGACTTGCATGACATTGACATGCAAGTCAAAGGGAATAGATAAAAAACAGAATGTTTACCATGCATGCTCCACCACTGAATTTTTTTTATTTAGTTCAGGACAGTGGAGAAAAAGCTACGTCATTGCCTCTCGTAAATTTCCATGATATTGAAGCTGTACTGGGTACATAGAAAGTAATAGGAACTCTACTGAAAATTGGAACACATACTGGCCCAAATATATAATTGTGTCTGCACTAGTTTTTTTTGTCTAATATTGCACTGGAAGGGTCAGTCCGACACTGTGCACCTAGAGGGGAGTGATAGTGCTTAATCGGAGTTTGTGACACATTTATTACTGCGTTTTAGGCAAAGGACACCCAAAAAAGGTGCAGCCTTCTGCACATACAGAAAACAGAACATATTTACTAAGATCATGCGCCACTATTGGATTATATGGCGCAAAGTGCACATTGGTGAGGCAAACTGCACGAGTTTTGATATATTTGAGTCATGTTAGATCTTTGGTAGGGGATATGTGTTTAAGTAGGATTTACAATAATGCCTAGGCCCAACTCTCCCAACTCAACATTGCCCATGATATCACAGTGCCCCTACAGGCATTTCTTCTTTCCTCCAGACCATCCTACCATATGATACAAAGAAAAAGTACTGCATATACTGGAGTATAAGCCGACCCAAGTATATGTGTAATTTTACCACAAAAGCCTGATAAAACCTATATTTTTTTTAATCGAGTATAAGGGTTTTCAGCACACTTTTTGTGCTGAAAAACTAGACTTATACTCGAGTATATATGGTAATTCCCAGCAGTTCATCTTCTTCATTTGCATAATCCCAATTTCCAGGTGTGTTGTTCACATGCCCAGTGGCAGGTTGGACACTGTGTGGTAATGAAGTCCCCTACAAAGCATTGGAGATACAAAGATGTTGCTCTGGAGGCAAGCTCACTAATCATTTAGCTATCACAGTTTGGTCCTTTTTGCTTAGATCCATTAATTTGCCCATTATACTTACTTAGTACACCTCAACTTCAATTTAAAGTTTGCTATTTCTTTTAGTACAGTCAACATGGGGAAACTTATGTTTACATCAGCAGTACAGGTTCTGGTAGGAGCCTCAAACAAACATCACGGGCAAAAATCACTTATGTCATGCTGACTGGACACCATAACAGAAACCGTTCATGTGTCCTTCACAACATGGCTCAATTTGATTAGAAATTTTATTTTTTCGTCAGAACCCCCGGAATCGCTCTAAACTGGATCAGATTTAGGCTTCTTGCTTGAAAACCACACCCAGGGCTGCCTTTGATTGACAACTTCCTTTCAGGACCTTTTCCTTGGAGAAAGCCGTGCAGTTGGGGCTAGAGTGATGGATGGCTGAACCAGTCCCATTACAGGTTGCTGGTTATTGTTTAGAAAAGTGCTAGTCTAGTGCTATTGCTTTTTTTCGCTATTCTAGTTTCAACAAAATTTTATTGAAGGAAAACAGAATGGTGCCTTAGAATAGGTCACGGCAAAACACATACCCCTCGCAGGGGGAATTCACTGAATTTTGTATGATACATAGCCAGCTACTTTTTCAATCAAAAAAAGAGAGGGAAAAAAAAAAAGAGAAAACAGAAGGGGGGAGAAAAGGTGGGGAGGTTCACAGGGGGGGGGGGTAGGAAACCTGGAAATGGCATTAGTACATGATCATTATAGATAACTGGAGTAGCCATGTATACAGATATGACAAGTGAGATTACAAAAGGTTATTAGGGGGATAAAGCTAGAGCCCAGTCAAGGGTAGGCGAACCTTGCCTTCAAGTAGGGGTAAGGTGTCTGTCCTGGTTGCCTCTATCCTTTCAAACAACATGAGTAAATTGATTCCGTTCTTAACCGATGTGAACGATAGGTCCATTGATTTACATTTTGCCGCTCTTTGGATTCAAGTTGCTAAAGCTATAAACTGAACCAAGCGATGGGCTTTATTCTTGACCCTTGCTGGTTTATCCCCTAGAAGGAGTACAGCTAGGGTTACAGGGGTTGCAATACCTAATAAAGGGTCTTAATGTTGTTACAGAAAGAGGCAACCCTGGGAAAGTGCCACCAGATCTGGGCCATATCATCCTGGGTATTACAGCCTCTGAAACAGCTGTTGTGTAGCTTTTTTTCGCTATTCTGTGTATCCAACCTCAGCTATGTTTATTCAACCATTTTCTCACTATACATCTGTGCCTAGCCACCATCTTGGATTTAACCTGGTTTTCTCTGACTTTACTATTATCTGTTGTTTGGGCCTCTCCTTTTGTGACCCTGCTTTCTCTGATTCTGACTAGTGTTTGGTATTGCTTGACAGTTTTCTGTATACTTGTGTGAACACTGGTCTATCTCTGACTTCCTGTTACCTGTCCCCTCCACCATCCAGCAGCTGACAGGCGAAGTAGGCCTTCCCTGTCATCTTTCAGGGTCACTCAGGGACCGTAAGTTAGGTTCCTGATAGTGGGTCCACACTTTCTCTTATCTGCTGTAGGCAGCACCATAGCCTGCAGAGACATTGCAGGGTTAGTCTGACAGCTTGCCCCAAGTCTAGTTGTGGTTTCGCTGTTAGATGGAACAGAAAATGTGGATATCCCAACAGACAAGTAACACTAACCTAACTGTGTCTGTATATCATTAATTGTAGGTGGAAGAACACATATGCAAGTTAAACTATAAAAATGTCCATGCTATTCAATACCTTAGTCAGATTCTAGGGCATAAAAAGTAACTGACTATTCTTAAGGAAGCCATTACACTATAGAAACAAATATATAAAGAAACAATAGAAAGACACTTAAGAAATAATGAGGTACAGAAGGCAGAGTGTTCTGCACAGCAGATGCTCCAGGGCAAATGACGAATTTCCGGGACTAAAGTGGATCCAGGTAAGGAATGAATGCTCCATTAGTTTCTCATTGCTACCTCTCCACTGTAGCAATAAAAAAATGTCCTAGAGCGCAATTTCTCCACCAGTGATAATTTGTTGTATGCTTGTTTTCCGTGTTATCAGTGGGAAGTGGTCCATCATGTCTATGCTGATTTTTATGTTTCTTATACTCCATGCATGTATCATTGGGGACCATTTGTCTAATCTCTGTTTGTTTTGGCTAGTTTTTGCCTGTCTTTTTTCTGTCTGCTTCTTTGGTAATTCATCAATCTCACTTTTTCCTTGTGTTAAATGTTTTTTTATTTTCAGATGCCTTTTTTGAGACATTTGTTACAAATGTCTCAAAACTGTCGCTCAAATGTCTCAAGTAATTTCTTTCTATTTTCCTTGAGTATGGTTTTGTCTGGAGTTTTTTATGCCCAAAAATAGCGCAAATTTTAGACATTTTGAAATTATAAATGTCATTTGCGACATTTAGCACATCTGGAATGGAAGATAAATGTGTCTTACTGACGATAAACAAATGTCTGGCAGACATTTCAAAATTTCCCCAAAAAGGCGCAAAAATTACAATGCGCCAAAAAAATGTCTAAAAAAAGATGGAAAAAACAGAAAGAAAAATAAATATGAATAACCCCCATTAAGTTCTACTGTTGTGTACAATCAGTTAATTAGGCATTAGACAAGGTTTTTAATCTACTACTATACTTTACCAGTATAAACATATAGGGACATATTTACATATTTACTATGTGCAGTCTGGCGCCCATTCTTCATGAATGTGGCGCTCCGTGCTCTGTCCCGACAGAGTGCACCACTTTTTTTTTTGTGCACTTTTAACAAAGGATAAGCAACACATTTATGTCGGACTTTGCATGTTAAATCTGGTGCATAGTCCCACTGAGTACCAGAACGCCCACTTCAATGCAGACATTTGTGGCGTGTGAAGCATAGTGCAGCCGTGCCACAAAATGGTTGCATGCACTTATTAAATACCTGTGCAAGCAGTTTGCACCTAAAAGAAAGTGCATAGTCCGAAAGAAAGTGCAAAGCCCTTAATAAATGTGCCCCATGTTGTTGTAGTTAAGTCCCTTTGAAAAATGGATATAAACTGGAGATCAAAATTAGAGAACAATGTCCCACATTTATCAAAACTATTGTAAACGGTACTATGTGCAGTTTGCATGTGGAGTGTGAAGAGTGCGCCAGACTAATCAAAACTGGGGCACATCTGCGGCCAATGTTTTACCCATTTTCCTGTTTGACATGGGCATTGTCCTGCATAAAAAATTGCTGGCTGATTAAGTGTAGAATGCAAGGTATGAGTCACGTGTTGTTGAAGAAGATTCTGATACAGACTTTCACTCTGCCATGTAGCTGTATAAAAGGTCCAACGGCTACTGCAGAAATCATTCCTCAAACCATGACATTTCCTCCACCACCTTTCACTAACTTCTTTACACACTGTGGGTTCAGCCTTTCCCCAGTTTGTTGGCTAACACAATGAGGCACATTTACTAAGGCCCTTGCACCAGTTTCCTGTCAGACTTGGCATGTTCTTTCTAGTGAAAACTGCTTGCACAGTTTTGTGCACTCACAACCATTTTGTGGTGCAGCTGCACTAGGCATCATGTGACACACATTAAGGGGCTTTCCGGACCACAGTCTGACCGTCCGACAGATTTATTATGCAAAGTCAGACAGAAGTGTGTCGCAAGCCCTATGTTAAAGGCGCACCACAAAAAAGTTTGTGAACTCTATCTGGCCGGTGAAGTAGCACCAGATTCATGACTTCTGGTTCTTCATGAATCTGGCGCACCCAGCACTGTACACAGCAAACCGCATTTAGTGCAGTTTGCACCACTCTTGTGCAAATGTAAAAGTAAATGTGCCCCTATGTTTCCCATCAGATAAGCATTTCATTCCTAAATGTGGACCACTTCGCTGTCCATACTACATGCTCCTCAGCAAAAGTTAATTCTTTCTGCTAATGAGAGGTTTTGTCACTGCAGAGCAGGCTTTCAATCGAAGTGCTCTCAAATCTGGAGACGAGACTGTATGACGAGAACGATCCTGTTTAGAGATGAACAGGTGAGCAATTCCAGCAGCAGTGTGGAAACCATAAAGATTCTCTGCATTATCCTGCCCTCTCTTGCATTTGTCTTTTGAGGGCAACCAGTTTTCTTGGGGGTCTTGAATGAGTTTGTGATGTTGTAAGGATGCAACATTCTAGAAATCGCAGACTTGGAACGACAACTCCTCTTACTATGGCTATTAGGGTCACCCCTTTGACGTTCATTTGGACAACCTGCAGAGGGTTTGAGTCACTTTGGAACGGCACAACATTTTTGCAAAGTCAGTGAAAACTGGAAATTTAAGCAGAAGTTGAATAGGGTTTGTCAGATTAAGGAAATTAGGTTGCAGATTAACACCAATAATAAGTGTTCTCTAATTCTGATCAATGGTCTTTTACAATCGTCTCATTTACAGTTTTATTCTGTTCTTTAGAATGTATACAATTTATGAAATAAGTTTCTAATACTGCTATTTTACTCATGTAAGGATATATTCATATAGGACCACACAAGGACCTTGGCATTGAAATTGTGTGTAGTTCTCTAATTTTTATCTCCAGTTTATAGTTAGTTGTTTTCAGACGTCTCTGCCAATCTCTTCTCCCCATAACTTTTCCTATCCTATGTGGAAACACACCTACACTTTACTAGAGTAAACAGTACATGTTCCTTCAAAGGAGATGCCATCAAGCTAATAAGAACAACTGCTAAGATTTATTAATCCTGTCTGCAACTTGTAGCACAAGTTACCTTAGGAAGAGGTCACAGATGGCAGACACAATGCTACATTTTCGTCATGGAAATTTTGTAACTTGTATTTCTACCTACAAAGTTTCTTAATAGCACACCTTCAAGAATACTGCTTTCAAAATATCAGAATGTCGGTTTTTAACTATAATAATAATAATGATCTATGTTTTAGTTTCATAAAATTCTATCTACTATATTGCTACTGTCACGGATACACCCACAATCCATGTCATGGATCACGGGCACACCCATGCCCCTCTCCATGGCGCGGCGCTCCCCGGCCCTCACTTACTTCTCCACCATCCTGATTCTGTCTCTGCTAGGCTGCCACTAGGATAGACGTGCGATTCATGGAGTGTGCTGAAGAGTTGCGTCACAAGCAACCGCAGGCATGGCTTCCAAGTCTACCTTACTTGACTCCAGTTTTCCAAAGGCCGCTCCATTCTCCATCCGCACAGTCTGCAGAGGAGCCTATTCAAGTGGACAAGGTCCGTCTCTCTGCCAAGGAACGTTCCAGACGTTGCAGGGAGAATCTGTGCCTGTACTCTGCCAGTCATAAGCACTTCATTGGGGCTTGTCCTATCCGCCCCCAGCGTCCGGGAAATGCCAGCACCTACGGTTCGTGGGAAAAGCGTCCCTGGGTGTGAATACAGCTTCTCAACGCCTGACAGTTCATGTGCTTCTCAGTGATGGTACCCGCACTATGCAAGTTTCAGCTTTTCTTCTGCCTACCACCCTCAGTCAAATGGTCAAGTAAAAAGAGTGAATCAGGCTTTGGGCTGTTACCTCCAGCACTTTGTCTCAGCCCGTCAAGATAATTGGGCTCATCTGCTACCATGGGCTTAGTTTTCCTATAACTCCCTGGACTCTGGGTCTGCTGGGGCAGCTCCTTTCTTTGTGATCTATGGACGAATCCCTCGTCCACCTCTTCCGCTACCCACTTCCACTGATGTCCCTGCTAGAGGGGCTCTTGTCCAGGACCTCAAATCCATTTGGCAACAAACCCGCCAGTCTCTCCTCTGAGCCACTGATCACACCAAGACTCAGGCTGATAAGAAGCATAGGACTCCTCCTGTCTTCTCTCCAGGTGACAAGATGTGGTTATCTTCCAGATAAGTCCTGCTGAAGATACCTAGCTACAAGCTTGGTCCACGCTTCCTTGGTCCTTTTGAAATTATCAAGTGTATCAGTCCAGTGGCCTACAAACTCCGCCTTCCTCCATCTGTTCGCATCCCAAACTCCTTCCACGTCTCCCTCCTGAAGCTTGTCATATTAAACCGCTTCTCTCAAAATTCTCCTCCTCCTGCTCCTGAAGCTGACTCGACTGATGTCTACAAAGTCAAGGATGTGTTGGACATGAAGACCGTGAGGAGTAAGCGGTTCTTCATTGTAGACTGGAAGGGGTTCGGGCCTGAGGAGAGATCCTGGAAGCCCGATGAGAATATTTTGGATCGAAGTCTCCTCCAGGGGTTTCTTGGGACCAAGAAAAGGGGGAGGCCAAAGAAGGGGGAGGTAATGTCACAGGTGCCTCCGCGATCCATGTCATGCACACCTGTGCCCCTCTTTGTCGCGCAGCACCCCCTGGCTCTCACTTACATAATCACGATCCCGCTCCCGTCTTGGCTGCGCGCGTGTCCCCGTTACCTAGGGCGCGCACACCGGCACTCGGTGATTTAAAGGGTTAGTGCACTGTTGATTGGCGTTGGCCACTTCCGGGTTTTCCTTTGTGCTCACTAGCCTTAGAGAAAGCTTCCTATGTTCATAGCTGTTGTTCCCGTTTTGCCTTGCCTGAATTGTGACATCAGACCTGACCTGTGACCTTGCATCTCTGCCACCAGCCCTGTCTACATGCCTGTTCCTGACCTCGATCAGGAATGCTGATTATGTACCCTGCCGCAGAAAGACCATTCTGCTTTGCGGGGGCTCTGGTGAAGAGCAGGTGCCACTTAGATTCCAGTCTCAGGTGTTGGCTCGTACCATCTCCCGCAGTGGTCCAGCTACTGGGTTTGCCAGGAGTGGCCACAGCCACATACATTTTTTAAATATGCTTGACCTTATCAGCTTATGCTGGCTGATAAAACTAGTGTATTTATAGAGATACTTGTATACCCTCCCACATGCTAATAATTTGTACACATTAATAATGTTGCTTTTTTGGTGCATTTGAAGCTACACCTCTTTCAATTAAGTCACATCCCTTGTCAAATGAGTCAGAAAATGTCACAGCAATGAATTTGAGCCAGAATTCTAGCACATTTAGGTTAAATAGATAATCTGCAGATATGCTTGAGAGTTTATTTCTTGCCCTCGACCGGTGCTAGAAAGAGGTCTAATAGAACTTGTTCAGACACAATAAAATATTTTAAAAATGTGGTGAATTATTCATTAATTTCAAGTCCCCAATAAGAAAAATTAATTGGTTGTACAAGGTGTAAAAAGGCTGGGTGCTCACCATGGTACTACCTCGAGGAAAGGATAGTCGCAACACAATTTAAATGGTGATGAGTTATAATGCACAGTATATGAAAAGTTTGCATATATTTTTATTATACAATGAAGACATTTTTATTTCACAAAACCCAAACATACCCTCAACCTGCAAATAAGCCAGACTTTGATCATACATCACATGTTCAAAATATACTCCAAGTTCAGGATAATAAATATTGGCTTTGGGTTGTTTGTCTTGGCATCACATTGTCACTCAGCAGGCTTTTATTATTTTATAGCTACATAGAGGTTTGAACATGAAGTATGTGGATAAACAAAAGTGTTTAAAGGGAACCTGTCAGTACTATTTGGGACACTAAACCAACCATAGGTCTTTATGTGGTTTATTGTCCCAAATCGTCCTGTATGATTTTTTTTTGTAAGCGGGGGCATAAAAAAAAATTGTGGTTAGTGAAGCCTAGTATAGCATAGTACACACTGGATTCACTGTGCAAGCACTGTAGGTACGGCACATGCACAAAGAAGCTAGGGCATTATCTAAATACCGGGAAAGATCAATGATCAAGGAAGTCTTACATTTTATACTACCACCAAAAAATGGCTGTAAAATGGTGGTAGTATAAGTGGAGGGTAAAAAAAATGGTAGTAATAAAAATGGGATAGGAGAAGTACTTAAAGTATCACATAAAATTAAGAAATAATAAAAAAAAAAAATTCAGTTAATGACAGCGAGTTTAAGGCGCTTTGGGTGGTAAGACCCAGTTATTCTCACAGCATTAAAAGAAGCAATGGAAAAACCAAACACCCTTCTTTTACTGTGGTGTTCAGGTACTGCAAAATTTCACAATTTCAAGTTAAATTTCCGGTACTCCAGAATTTGTCAATTTCAAGTTTCATTTCAGGCACTGCAGTGTTTCAGTTTCTACCAATTTATTTAAACACTGACGCAGCCAAGTCGTGTGGGATCCATGTCTGGTTCATTTTAATGAACATGAGGAAGTCTAAATCGTCTGTAAATTGCCATATCCTCTTGTCGGTGATGACACCATCGTAACACTTGCCACAGGCAAGACAGCACCTGCAGGGCATAGAATGCAAGCTCTTGGCACGTGTGAAATTTTTCCACCCAGAAATTGAATGGGGAGGACCCATCCATGAGTACCAGGAGACATGTAGACAGATCTTCCGCACAGTTTTCCTCCAGGTACTACATGCCATATACGTTGGTGGTGGAGGTTGAGGAGAATTGAGCCGGACATTCCACATTGTTATCATGCCCCTCTCCCTCCCTTGGTGGTGCTGGTTTTCAAGTTGTGTTGGTCTCCTCCCCCTCCCTTTGCTATCCCTGAGCTATCAATGTTGGATGAGAGCTCCACCAGTAGTGCCTGAACCAATTCAAGCTCATGCTCCCTCATTTATGCATAGAATAAAAATTGTGGATGTACCAACTCAACCATGGAGACCTTGATTCTGTTCTAACTTCAAACTGCAAGTAATGTTATTGATACAGTCCGAAGTCCATGGACTCACTAATGGCAAATAAACAAAGCATGTCCGACACACCAAAGCATCACAGGGAATACAATAAATGGATCTTTGTTGAATAAAAAACTTCATGCAGCAAACATGTACTATTTATTTATGTCTTATTCATGATCTACACTTAGTTAAAAGGCCTGCCTGTGACATCACACAAGGGATCGACCTGGTCATAAAATCACATGTCGCTATGAGAACCTTTCATCTGTGACTTCACGTAAGGGTTACATAAAACCAACAATTAATTGGCATACTGTACATTGTCTTAGGGACCAGATAGCTCTTATAACAAATTAGGAGGTTAGAAGGATGCTATGCTAAAACATATTAATAAGTATGGATAGTGACCTACAATAAACTGTATAAAAACATACAGACAAATTTTCATCACCATACAAGTATACAACTGAACACCATACAACTGAACAGCAAAGAAATACACATAGCATCTCCTATGAATTGAAACAGCCATGTAGATGAATGTTAAATACATAGAAATATTAAGAATTCAAGGTAATTTTATATTCCAGCCCTGCCACGTAGCATCCTCGCCATGTATTGATGCAATATACATTTTGGCGTATCTATCAAAATAAACAAACACAAGTGTGTGGAATGACCTTTGTTTGCTGGGTCCCTGGGTGGGTGTGGTAGCATGCAACAACGTGACAACGTCCCCCCTGGCACCCTTTTGCTTGTTCTGCAAGCTGCCTGGGGCTTTGTGATCACAACCTATTCATCCAAAATATCAGTGCCTTCAGATCTATGGAAACATCTGCAATGTGTTCTTCACACATATTGTTCTTCATATACTATTGTGAAGAACACCGTTCGGCAAGTGTGTCTTCGGATAAGTTAGCAGATGTACGGAACATCTGCAATGTGTTCTTCACTGTGTTCTTTCAATGTGTTCTTTCAGTGAAAACATCTGCAAACATCTGCAATGTGTTCTTCTTTAGTGTTCTTTCAGTGAAAAATGCTCGAGTCACCCATTGACTTCAATGGGGTTCGTTTTTATATGATGCGAGCACTCGAACATCGGGAAAAGGTTGACCCGAGTAACGAGCACTCGAGCATTTTAGTGCTCACTCATTTCTATCCACCACCCATTGCCATGCACTAGATCTATCAGAAAGCTGCGGCCATCTAATAAATCCCGGCGCTGCCGGGGCACTTCTGCGCCAGGTCAGGCATAGTCTATAAGCAGTATGCATGCACAGGGTGTTGCCAAATACACTGCCCAGCAACTCCCCCTCAGCAATTCATAAAAATCCCAATTCCCGGCTACAGGGCCTACAAGCTTCAATAAATCTGGCCCAGGGTCTTTGGGACTTACAACTGTATGTCTGGGACAGGTGGAAGGGCCAGTTGCCAGCTAGGTGAGTCATCATACAACATGAGTGACTGCTTTCTATGAGACAGCTTTGCTGTTTTGAAGGAGCAAGTGGAGGACTCTGCACTTTCAACAGAGGTTGAGTGTGGTGGTGATAATCCCATGGAAGTTGAGACACTGGGGGTCATTTACTAAGGGCCCGATTCGCGTTTTCCCGACGTGTTACCCGAATAATTCCAATTTGCGCCGATTGTACCTAAATTGCCCCGGGTTTTTGGCGCACGCGATCGAATTGTGGCGCATTTAAAAAAAAAATTGTGTCGCAAAAATTTCACTCACCTTCATCCTGGATAGGCCGGTGTATTTCGAGGCATTCCAGCGGACTTCAGCGCAGCAGCGCCACCTGGTGGACGGCGGAGGAACTGCTTTGATGAATCCCGGCCGGACCCGAATCCAGTGCAGAGAACGCGCCGCTGGATCGCGAACGGACCGGGTAAGTAAATCTGCCCCACTGTCTGCCATGTAATTTACCAAAGCCTCAACTTTGGTATCTGTCTATACCAAGTGCCCTGAAAAAGGCTATCGTTGGTATTTGGGAAATCCCTGCATTTCTTACTAACCATATTAATAGCAGCAACCTCTCCCAAGCTTTGTCTCCTGTCAATTTTACACTTCAGACCCTTTTATCACAAGTAGCTGTGTGTATCTGTATCTAAATACCTTTACAGCAGATAGAGTGGTATGGTCCCCTTTAGCATCCGCAACTTGTATCACATGCCTTCCAACCTCTGCTAGCAATGATCTTTTCCCCACATGACTGTTAAGTCTGATGTCCCTTTAGCTATCTCCTGTTATAGAGACAACAGCCACAAGCTGCTACTAATCAAACATTATACTAAGACATTGAATAAATAAAGTGTGTCCATTAAGAACAAACACCAACATAGCCCGTTTTTTAACTTTTTAGATTATTATTTATTTATTTATTTTATATTGACAAGCAAAATGGTAACAATGTTTTGGTTTTCAGGCTACATACCATGTATCCCCGAAAATAAGACAGTGGGGCTTATTTACCAAGGGTCCTGCGGATCGCATTTACGCCGGATATTAGAAATTTTTGCGCTGCTGTGACAGGTATTTAACTGGGGATTTTGTCACATGTGATCGGATTGTGGTGCAATTGTGCTGGCTTTCATGTGACAGAAATCGGGGGGAGGGCAATCCGACTGATTCGGACTGAGCACAGGATTTAAGATTAAAATTGTGTCGCAACCAATGCACTTACATACACCAGGAAGAAGAAGGTGAACTCTGGCAGACCTGAGCGGGGAAGCGACAGATGCAGGAAATTGGAGCGCACAATCTTTATGAATTGCGCCGGAGTGCATGATTGTCGGACACTCCGTATTTCAGGAACTCCGTTGGTCGGGTAAGTAAATATGCCCCAGTGTCTTATATTAATATTTGCTCCTATAAAAGAGCTAGGTCTTATTTTTAGGGGATTTCTTATTTTGACATGAAGAATTCACATTTATTGTTGAAAAAAAAATTAACTTCTCTAACATCCTTCTTACTCTCCAAACCCTAGGTTTCAAGTTGACTCAATTTCTATTGGAATATATATATATTTCTGAGCTAGAAAAAAGTTTTAGCTTATCTTTAGGAGGAGTCTTATTTTCAGGGAAACAGGGTATCTCTCCATCCTCTACAGCTTTGAACTTAAAACTATGACTATTTTATAGACACTCATCTATCTCATAGATAAATTGACTTGCAAATATATCGCATATGCTTAGTTATGCAGATTATTGTCATGTAAATGTATTGTTTATAAAAATGTACATCTTAATCTTTACTATTTTGTTAGTAATTGGAAATCCAGCTCTGGCCTTAAACACTGTACTAATCATATTGGGCATGCAACCCATCAGATTCAAGCTTGCCTTAAAGGGCACCTACCACCACAAATCTACCTATAAAGGTAGATCGGGTGGTAGGTGAATCAATGGGACGTGAGGATGGCCCTTTTAAGGGCTAATCCTCACGTCCCCGCACTGTTTTATAAACTTTTATTACATTAATATGTTAATTTACTTATGCGGCTACTGGGGCGTGGAGTAGCCGCATCTGAGGTTACACGAGGCGGCTACTCCACGCCCCGGTAGCCACATTACCCCTCCTACTCACCATGTTCGGCGCGCAGCTGCTCGTAGCTGCGCGCCCTCGTCCGCCGATCCTGACGTCTGCGCATGCGCAGAACAGCAGGCCCGCGCCTGCGCGGTCACTGCTCTGAAGCCGGGGCTGCGCAGGCGCGGGCCTGCTGTTCTGCGCATGCGCAGACGGCAGGATCGGCGGACGAGGGCGCGCAGCTACGAGCAGCTGCGCGCCGAACATGGTGAGTAGGAGGGGTAATGTGGCTACCGGGGCGTGGAGTAGCCGCCTCGTGTAACCTCAGATGCGGCTACTCCACGCCCCAGTAGCCGCATAAGTAAATTAACATATTAATGTAATAAAAGTTTATAAAACAGTGCGGGGACGTGAGGATTAGCCCTTAAAAGGGCTATCCTCACGTCCCATTGATTCACCTACCACCCGATCTACCTTTATAGGTAGATTTGTGGTGGTAGGTTTCCTTTAACTGTAATCTGATCCCTGGTCTCTTACATACATATGCAATGTTTGTGCATACTTATCAACTGGGCACCAATACAGTTTTTCTTTCAACTTTACCCAAAACTGTTGGTTTGGGATGAGGGTTTTGCACATTTTTGCAGTCAATTAACCCTTTCAGGACCTGGTCCTTTTTTGTTTTTTCATTTTCATTTTTTACTCCCCATGATCAAAAATCCATAACTTTTTTATTTTTCCATGTACAGAGCTGTGTGACGGCTTATTTTCTGCGTAACAAATTGCACTTCATAGTGATGGTATTGAATATTCCATGCCATGTACTAGGAAGCGGGAAAAAAATTCCAAATGCAGTGAAATTGGTAAAAAAACGCATTTGTGCCGCCTTCTTGTGGGCTTGGATCTTACGGATTTCACTGTGCGCCCCAAATGACATGTCTACTTTATTCTTTGGGTCGGTACGATTACAGGGATACCAAATTTGTATAGGTTTTATAATGTTTTCATACATTTAAAAAAATTAAAACCTCCTGTACAAAAATTTTTTTGGGGATTTTGCCATCTTCTGGCGCTAATAACTTTTTTATACTTTGGTGTACTGAGCTGTGGGTGGTGTCGTTTTTTGCGGATTTTGATGACGTTTACAATGTTATCAATTTTAGGACTGTACGACCTTGTGATCACTTTTTATAGAATTTTTTAATTTTTTTAAATGACAAAAAAAGTGCCATTTTCGAATTTGGGCGCGATTTTCCGTTACGGGATTAAACGCAGTGAAAAACCGTTATCATATTTTGATAGATCGGGCATTTTCGGACGCGGCGATACCTAATGTGTTTATGATTTTGACTGTTTATTTATATTTATATCAGTTCTAGGGAAAGGGGGGTGATTTGAGTTTTTAGGGTTTTTTATTATAATTTTTTTTTTTTAACTTTTTTTTATTTTTATTTTTAGTACTTTTCAGACTCCCTAGGGTACTTTAACCCTAGGGGGTCTGCACGATCCTATCATATACTGCCATACTACAGTATGGCAGTATATGGGGATTTTACTCCTCATACATTACAATGTGCTGATAGCACATTGTAATGCATGGGTTAACCAAAAGTAGCCTCGGGTCTTCGCGAGACCCGAGGTTACCATGGCGACGGATCGCCGCTCCCCGATGACGTCACGGGGAGCGGCGATCCTCGAAAAGATGGCGGCGCCCACGCGTCGCCATGCTTTTGAAGCCGCCGGCAGCATTGCCGGCGGCGATCGAGGTGAAAACACCCGCGAACGGTGCTAGCACCGATCGCGGGTGTTACCGGTAAGCCTTTGCTGCAATATGCAGCAAAGACTTACCGGCTATGGAGAGGGCTCAGCGCGTGAGCCCTCTCCATGCACCCGCGGCCGACCCGTGACGTGCTATTACGTCACGGGTCGTGAAAGGGTTAAGCAACTCTATTTGATTGTTATTGAACCATTTCTTCTGCGTACAATGGGTTGTTGTGCTGCTGGAACAGTATGTCACCTGTTTCATTCCAATAGTACTCATGTGCACAAAGAAACTCATCTTGAAGGATACTCAGAAATAGCTTAGCAGTGAGACCACCATCAATTATCTAACGCCTTTGGCTTTGGCCTTTTCTCTACCGTACAGTTCCATTCCAATCCATTATCCCTCTTTTCCCTTAATTCTTCCAGACCCATTTGCCGGCATCAAAGCCTAATCGATTGAGTTTTGTCTCATCGGTCCAAATCATTGGTATCCAATCTTCTACTGTGCAGTAATTATTTTTTTATATTTCAGTCAGGGCTCCTTCGCCTTGTTTTGTACCACCATTTCAGCTTTGTTTAATGCACGTTGTGATGCTATTTCCATTATAACTATTACAGAGTATACAGGCCACCTCCACTTCTGTGTTTGTGACACCAGAACTTTTGATGATCTGACTTGTTCACTCGGCTATTTTCCCTGGATGTCCACCTTTTGGCTTGGCTTTGGAATGAATAGGCTTAATTTTGTATTCTTCTAACTATCATAGCACTAACTTTTGGCAATTTTATTTGGTAAGAGATCGCTATCAATGAGCTGAATAATGCTGTTTCTCTTTTCTAGGGAAATCTTAACGGCCACTCCTCGACTTGAACTGGAGACCTTTTATTTGGGCATTCAACCTAATAACACACTGAGTTATTGGGGAATATGAGAACAGTTTGTGATTTGCAATATACAAGAATTAAAAAAATGTTCTACAACCAGGAGCAAAACAATCACAATGCAGTTACATGGCAAGAATCTGCATAAATAACCATATGCTAAGTAATTGCAAGTCAAATTTAAGTATGAGAAAACCATCATGATTGTCTATAAAACAATGGTGGTGTCATGTTCAAAGGTGTAGAGAAGGGGTTCCCAAACTACGGCCCGTGTTTCTATCTGGCCCCCCGTCGCATCGAGCGCTTGGAGCGCCAGCGGGGATTTATTGTTTAGGGGTCCCATGGCTGGTGCTCCAATAGTGTCAATGATTAACCTAATCATAGGCTGTGGCCTTCGGCAGTCGGGCAGGGGCCTCCGTCCAACCGGACAGGAAGCTCCTGCCCGTCACTGTATAGTGCTCGATGCGGCCGGAAACGGCCGCTCAAGCAAATTACAGCAGGTGGAGCGATGTGGCCGGAAGACAACCCCGGTGCACATTGCTCTTTGAACCTGGATGCACCCCTTCCTGTCTGGCAGCAGCCAGGAGAAAGAAGACGCGGGAGCCAGAGTTGAGTATAGGATTTTTTAAATTTTTAAAACAGCAGTAAAAAGATTGTGGCGGCCGGGGGCCCAATATATGAGATAACTAATTGTGGGGGCATTATAGAAAATAATTAATGGTGGAGGGGCAGCATAGAAAATTGTGGGGGGCAGTATAAGAAATAATTAATTATGAGGGGCAGCATAGGAAATAATTAATTATGAGGGGCAGCATATGAAAACGGTAATTAATGGTGGGGGCAGCATATGAAATAATTATGAGGGGCAGCATATGAAATAATTAATTATGAGGCGCAGCATATGAAATAATTATAAGGGGCAGCATATGAAATAATTAATGGTGGAGGGGCAGTATATGAAAAAATTAATGGTGGAGGGGCAGTATATGAAATAACTAATTATGAGGGGCAGTATATGAAATAACTAATTATGAGGGGCAGCATAGGAAATAATTAATTATGAGGGGCATTATATGAAATAATTAATGGTGGAGGGGCAGCATAGGAAATAATTAATTATGAGGGGCAGCATAGGAAATAATTAATTATGAGGGGAAGCATAGGAAATAATTAATGGAGAGTATATTTAATAATTAATTGACCCAATTAATTAATCAATTGGGCCAATATATAAAATAGTTCACAAGGGGGTGCAGTATATTAAATAATTTATTTCAGGGGGGGGTGTATTAGTAAGTGGTCACAAGTACCGCTAGCGCTGTGTTTTCAAGGGAACCTATCGCCGCTGTTTGAAAAAAAGCAGGTTCCCACAGAGCCCTTATAGCATAAGGGCAAGCTTTCTTCAGCTAATAAAATCGCTCCGCAGAAAAGGAAAGAATTTACATTAATTCTCTGCCTGATAACCAGGCAGAGAGTCTAGCACAGTGATGGCAAACCCTTTAGCGGCCAAGTGCCCAAACTGCAACCCAAACCCCCCTTATTTATTGCGAGGTGCCAACCAAAAATTAAAGCAGTAACTTATTGCTCCCTGTTCCTCAACAACGTTCAATCATATTGGCCTCCTGAGGACAAGATGGAAAATTTGCATCATTTTAGCTCCTTTCCAGTGTCCCTCTGTACACAGAGAATAGTGGGGCCAGCAGAAGGTCCTCCAAAGATAATTCGGCCCATTCTACTCATTCTCCCTCTTCCTACATTCCCAAGTAGCGAAGTATCACTATAATATATGACTAAAAGCAGCATCTTTTAAGTTGCTTGGGACTGCAGAAAGATTCTTTGAGTCCTGTATGGTGTGCTGGGGTGATGGCCCAAGTGCCCACAGAAAGGGCTCTGAGTGCCGCCTCTGGCACCCGTGCCATAGGTTCGCCACCACTGGTCTAGCGGATACATACGTGCGAGTCCCGCGGCTTGCTCACACCTCCTTTCCCTAAACAGTAAAGCCTTTCCCTAAGCAGTAAAGCCGTGCATGCGCCGTAGGCATTTGTGTTATAATTCAGCCGATAGTCAGATGATGTAGGGAAAGGAAGTGTGAGCAAGCCACAGAACTCGCACGTACGTATCTGCTAGACTCTCTTTCTGGTTACCAGGCAGAGAATTTATGTTAATTATTTTCCTTTTCTGCACAGAGATTTTATTAGCTGAAGAAAGCTTGCCCTCATGCTATAAGGGCTCTATGGGAACCTGCGCGCAACTGAATTTTTTTAAACAGCGGTGACAGGTTCCCTTTAAACTTTAGTCCGGCCCTCCAACGGTCTGAGATGGACAGTGAACTGCCCCCTATGTAAAAAGTTTGGGAGCCCTGCAGTAGAGGATGGTGGGATATGGTGAGACATTGTTACACTATCGCTTATCAATCGGGGTCAGTGGGGGTCAGGTAATATTTGTATGAAGCAGTGAATGTGGGCTCTAGGGGTCCTGGGCACCTTATTTCAACAAAGAATCCAACAATACTTTATTGACCCAGTTTTAATATTACACAACCTTGGCATATAGATTATATACAGGCAGTAATAAGAAGTTATCTTATCCAACAATATTACATGTTAATAGTTATGGATATTCAATGTAATATCAAAAGAATAGTGTATTATATTCAATGAAGTAATAATCCTTTTCCTACATCTGTTTGGTAGCATTAAAGAATGAGGGAGATATGCGATTTTCTGAAAGTCATGGTTATCAGAAATACAATTCTACATTTCCGTTTTGTCTTTTGTTAAAGAAAATGTGAAAACTGGTTGCCATGGATACTGTTTCATTCTGAAACGTGCGCACATTTTATCTGTGTCTCCACAGTCAATTACTTAGTCTTCATTCTCACCTTAAACCCTTTAGAGCAATACCACAAGCCTTGCATTTAAATTACTGTGACCTATTAATGGTATAGGGGAAATGTCACAAACAAATATACCGGTAGATAAATTATACATTCTCTACAAAAACTATCAGTTTAGAGATAAATGTATATTCTAGATGCCTGGACCATTGCCTGTAATATGATTTGTATCGTAATACTATATTATGTATGAATTATACCTAACAAGAATTTAGAGTGCTAATAAAACTGTTGGGTTTGAGAGATCTCTATCATTATAGAATATATCCTGACTATAGTACCTCATCTCTATGTAGTGTGTTTGTTCTCTCAATGTTTTCATCAATTTACATTTTAGGGACAGTGGGCGATGTCTATAAAAGAGATACTGGACTAAAAGACACACTTTTTGCAAGAGAAAATGTTGCTAAAAAGTGCCTGGATCTTATGGTCCAAAGTCAGAAGGATCCAGAAGTACCAGACCCCCCTGACTGCTGACTAGGAAACTGGGTAAAATGCTAATAAAGGACTTCACCCAAATTCTGAGTGAAAAGGGCGTCTGCACCACTACCTTCCTCTCCCTACCATCCCGACATAAACCTCTACATGACCTTGAGTGACATCATCAGGTCACATGACCTGAAAGCAGTAGCCTGCTCTCTACTCTGCTGCTAAACTAAGACTGAGGAGATGTGGGTGTGGAGGCTAACTGGAAAGTTCTGCAGGAGAAATGTAGGCTGGTGATACTGAGGGGATAAGACACCAGAGTCCTTGTGGAGGCTGGTAATACAGAGGGGATAAGGAGCTGAAGGGCTTGTGGAGGCTGGTAATACAAAGGGCATAAGGAGCTGTTGGGGCCTTTGTAGGTTGCTAATACACAGGGGGAGAGGGGCTGTTGGGGTCTGTGGAGGCTGCTAATACAGAGGGGATGAGGAGGTATTGGGGCCTGTGCAGTCTGGTAAAACAGAGAGGATGAGGAGCTTCTGAGGTCTGTGGAGGCTGGTAATGCTGTGGGAATGAGGAGCTGTTGGGGCCTGTGGAGGCTGGTAATATAGAGATGATGAGGAGCTTGTGGGGCCTGTGGAGGCTGGTTTTACTGAGGGAAGGATTTGCTGGAGGGGGCTTTGTAGGAGAAATGTAGGCTGGTTATGTTAGTCTAGAGCTCTCTCTGTGCATGTAGCAGAGTTTAAATGTTTCTGTGTGCAACTTCCCCCACCGGGCCTAGCCCTTTCTTGGGGCCTGGAGGCAGCCACCAGAGTGGCTGGCAGTTGTGGCCTAGGCACAATGATGTCACGGTGCTTGGTATGGGAACCGGAGGGCTGACCTACAGCTTGGCAGGTCTCCAGCAGGTGGTGTGTGCAAGAAATATGAAGGGAGAGGCTGATGTACTGAATCTCCCTGGGGCAACCCCTTAGTGTCTGTAATATATGTCCCTGGGTGATGGATGGGGAGCCTTTGGTGGTAACAACCGTATCCATGGATCAGACGGAGGCAACGTTGTCCCTGTCAAGGGGTTTTGTTAAACCTTGTCAGGTGGTGACTCACTCTCCAATCACACTACAGTGTACATAAAGGAATACAATTGGTTGTCAATTCAATTGTCAATTGGTTGTCCAAGCAAGTTAACCCTTGCTTGGACAGGCAGTATCTACAGCTGCTGATGCCGAATAATGACTGCATCATCCCTAAGGTGAGCTGCGCAGGCTCACCTGCTGGGGAACTACAGAAAAAGGGACTCATTCGTAAAAACTCCACTGCTCATGCGTTGGCAGGGGTATTGCATGTGTGCATGTAGCAGAGCTCTGTATATTGCAGAGCTGTGTGTGTATTACCACCAAGAAATTTTCAATTGGTGTCAAATATATTTTTTCTTTTATTTGATGTCCAAATCTGTTTTATAGTGAGGTGTGCCTTATAGTCTGAAAAAATCTATGCACTCTACCTTAATGAGAAATTTGGTACCGAACATCTGGCATCTTGGATCGCTATCTACGCCATTTCGTTTCTGCCCTTCAAAATGATTGGTCCACTCTGTTCTCTTATGGGACCTGATGGCCATCTGGGAGCAGACTCGTCTTTCCTTGTTACAGGCTTCAGCCCAAACCAGGCTCCAAGCCGATAAGAAACGCAGGCCTCCTCCTGTCTTCGCTCTTGGTGACAAGGTCTGGTTGTCCTCTAGGTATCTCCGGCTGAAAATCCCAGGCTACAAATTGGGACCCCAGTTCTTGGGTCCATTTGAAGTCCTCAATTCGCATCAACCCGGTGGCCTACAAATTTTGGCTGCCTCCCAGCATGTGCATACCCAACTCCTTCCACGTTTCTCTCCTCAAACCAGTCACCTTGAACCGCATCGCCCGGCAAGTTCCTCCTCCTCCAACGCCTCAGACTGATTCCACCGACTGTCTTCGAGGTGAAGGAGATCCTCCACATGAAGACGGTGAGAGGTAGATGCTTATCTCTTGTTGACTGGAAGGGATTTGGTCCTGAGGAGAGATCGTGAGAGCCAGAGGATAACATCTTGGACAAGAGCTTGCTTCAGCGATATTTCAGGCCCAACAAGAGGGGGGGGCAAAGGGGGGGGGGGGTACTGTCACTGGTGCTCCTGCGATCCCTGTCCTGATCCTCTGTGTGACCCAGCTCCGGCCGGGGCTACGGACTCAACTGTCCCGGCTCATGCTCTGCAGCGGACTGCCGTGTGTGCATGTCCTCGCCTCCTAGGGCACGTGCGTGATGGCTGTCAGGAATATAAAGGGCCAGCGCACCACGCTGGCTGAACTCCATCTACTTATAATCCGGCACCTACCTTCCTGCCTCACCGGATCTTTGTGTTCCTGTGTGTTCCTGCTCCTTAGTCCCCTGTTCCGGCATTATTGTGTGTTCCTGACTCCTGTGTTCCATGTTCCTGCGTTTCTGTTTTCCTGTGTCCCGTGTGCCTGTGTTCCGGTTCCCATATGCTTGGACCTCCTGTTGCTGACCCCGGACTGGACTTGACCTTGCATCTCTGCTGCCTGCCCTGACCCTGTGCCTAAACCTGACCACAAGACTGTCTTCCGCTAAGGTACCTCGACATTGGCTGCCACCGCAGGCTAGTCACAACTGTGGAGCGACCTGGTGGTACCTTGACGTAGCAAGTCCATCCCACTTTGTGGCGGGCTCTGACGAAGACCGGGTACCACTTAGATTCCAGTCCCAGGTGTCAGCTAGTACCACCTCCTGTGGTGATCCAGTGTATCCACTTATCCCGAATCCTGACATCTACTTTAATATTTTACTATGGATTTAAATGTAACAATCACATATTGGCCACAAAATGCACAAACAAAACTTTGAAGAACATATTTTTTTTTTTTACAAAACTAAAAAAAACTTTCCTAGTAAAATAAAGTACAGAAAGAAACAAATGGTATCATAGTATCATAGTTTATACGGTTGAAAAAAGACACATGTCCATCAAGTTCAACCAAGAAAGGGAAGGGATTGGATGAGGAAGGGATTTAGGGGAAACAATATCACATAACCATCAATGTTATTTAGGTGTAACCATCAAAGTCATATAGGCCTTTCTTGAAGCTCTCTGTTGTCCCTGCTGTGACCAGCGCATGAGGCAAGCTATTCCAAAAGTCCTGTCACCTCTGGTGATTAAACCTTGATTTCTCCAGACGGAGACAGTGCCCCCTCGTCTTTTCATTTGATTTAATCTGAAACAACTCACCACCATATTTTTGTATGGACCATTCATATATTTATAGAAATGAATCATGTACCCTCATAGTCGTCTCTTTTCCAGACTAAATAAATCTAGTTGTTTTAATCCTTCCTCATAACTGAGACCCTCCATACCCCTTATCATTTTTGTGGCTTTACGTCAAACCCTCTCCACCTCCAGGGCATCCTTTTTATGGACCGGTGCCCAGAACTGGACAGCATATTGCAGGTAAGGCTGAACCAATGCCTTGTACAGTGGTAATATTACATCCCTGTCCCAAGAGTCCATACCATTTTCATACATGAGAAGATCCTACTGGCTTTAGAGCCAGCTGATTGACATTGCATGCTGTTATTCAATTTATGATCCACTAGTACCCCCAGATTCTTTTCAACAAGGGACTCTCCCAGATTTATTCCCTTAAGGACATATTTTGCCTCTGGATTATTAGCCCTCAGGTCCATAACCTTACATTTATCCACATTGAACCTCATTTGCCATGTGGATGACCAAACACTCAGTTTGTCCAAGTCTCCCTGCAACCTATAAACATCCTCCATAGACTTTATAACACTGCACAGCTTGGTGTCATCTGCAAAAATAGACACAGTGCTATTAATTCCCACCTCTATATCATTGATAAATATATTAAATAGTAGGGGGCCAAGCACAGAACCCTGGATTACACGACTCATAACTGGTGACCATTCCGAGTAGGAATCATCGACCACAACTCTCTGGATACGATCCTTCAGCCAGTTTTCAATTGCAAATGATTCCTGCCAAACCAAAAGACCTTATTTTACCCATCAGACATCTATGAGACAGGTAGACAGGTTCAGGCATAGGGTCAGCGTAGGCGGCAGAGATGCAACGTCATGTCCAAGTCCGGGGTCAGCAACAGGAGGTCCAGGCAGGTGGGAACGGGAACACAGGCACACGGAACACGGAGGAACACAGGTAACACGGCAACACTAGACTCAGGAGCGGGAACACACAGGAATACACAGGAACACAGGAATACAGGAATACAGGAATACACAGGAACGCAGGAATACTCGCTTGGAAGCTTTCTCTAAGGCTATGAGGCACAAAGATCCGGCAGGGGACACAGGAAGAGGCAGGATTCTTAAAGGTGAGGTTCAGCCAGTGCACCAATTAGCGGTGCGCTGGCCCTTTAAATTTTCGGCAGGAGCCGCGCGCGCACCCTAGGAGGTGGGGACGCATGCGCACGGCAGTCCGGGGAAGAGCAGGAGCCGGGAGAGGTGAGTGCAGAGACCGGCCTGCAGCGGGGGCACACGGGACAGTACCCCCCCCCTTAGGCCTCCCTCTCTTCTTGGGCCTGAGAAAACGTTGGAGCAGGCTCTTGTCCAAGATGTTATCCTCTGGCTCCCAAGATCTCTCCTCAGGACCAAATCCCTTCCAGTCTACCAGAAACAACCGCCTACCTCTCACTGTCTTAGTATCCAGGATCTCCTTCACATCGAAGACATCAGTAGAGTCCGCTTGTGGGGCCGGAGGGAGAGGAACTTGTCGGGTGAAGCGGTTTAAGATGACTGGCTTGAGGAGGGAAACGTGGAAGGAGTTGGGTATGCGCATGCTAGGAGGCAGCCGCAATTTGTAGGCCACCTAGTTGATGCGACTGAGGATTTCAAATGGACCCAAGAACCGGGGTCCCAATTTGTAGCCAGGGATCTTCAGTCGGATGTAGCTTGAGGATAACCAGACCCTGTCACCAGGAGCTAAGACAGGAAAAGGCCGACGTTTCTTGTCCGCTTGATGCTTGATCTTGGCAGAGGTTTGGAGCAATGAGGTACGGACTTGTTCCCAGATGGCTTTTAGATCCTGTACCAAGTCCTCCACAGCAGGAACATCTGCAGACACAGGTAACGGAAGAGGAGGCCGTGGGTGCAGTCCGTAATTAATAAAGAAGGGAGCAGAACCAGCAGAAGTGGAGTCCAGGGAATTGTAGGAAAACTCCGCCCATGGTAAAAGAGAAGCCCAGTCATCCTGACGAGTGGACACAAAGTGGCGGAGATAGCATCCCAAAGTCTGATTCACCCTCTCTACTTGGCCAATTTCACTTGCAGCTGATTGCACAGAGATCTCCAGAACTTGGACACGAACTGAACACCTCGATCAGAAACGATGTGCCGGGGAAGGCCATGAAGCCGGAAGATGTGCTGGAAGAAGAGACTGGCAAGACGTGGGGCTGAAGGAAAACCTGGTAGAGGGACAAAATGGGACATCTTAGAGAAGCGGTCTGTTACCACCCAGATAACGGTATTGCCAGATGATGGCGGCAGATCAGTAATGAAGTCCATAGCCACGTGAGACCACGGGCAGGTAGACACGGGTAACGGCAACAGAAGACCAGCTGGTTTTTGTCGTGAGGGCTTATTGCGAGCACAAGAGGCACAAGACCGCACAAAATCCCGAACGTCCTTGACCAAGTCAGGCCACCAATAGAAACGGGAAATCAGGGCCACAGAGCGCTGCACCCCAGGGTGCCCAGCCACTCGAGAAGAATGTCCCCAGGTCAGGATCCTCTTTCGAAGTCCAGGTCGTACATAAGTCTTGCTGGGAGGTAATTGCCGAAGGTCCACCGGCGCTGCCAGCACAAGCCTCTCTGGAGGAATGATGTGTCTCGGAGCATAGTCCTCCCCGATAACATCAGAAGCACGTGACAGGGCGTCAGCCTTGATGTTTTTCTCGGCTGGGCGAAAATGGATCTGGAAGTCAAAACGGGAAAAGAATAGGGACCACCAGGCTTGACGTGGGTTCAACCGTTGAGCTGTCTGCTGGTACTGGAGGTTCTTGTGGTCCGTGAAAATACTGACTGGAAATCGAGCTCCCTCCAGCAGATGACGCCATTCCTCCAAGGCAAGCTTGATAGCCAGAAGCTCACGATCCCCTATAGAATAATTCCTCTCTGCGGAGGAAAATGTTTTGGAGAAGGAGCCACAGGAGAGAGTTCGGCCCCTAGGCCCCTTCTGGGTAAGAACGCTCCAGCTCCTACAGAAGAGGCATCGACTTCCAGAAAGAATGGCTTCTCGGTATCAGGTCTGGTAAGAACAGATGCAGAGGAAAACGCCGTCTTTAATCTCGTGAAGGCCTCCTCAGCCGCAGGGGGCCAGAGACGAGAATTGACACCTTTCTTTGTTAGCGCCACCAGTGGAGCTACCAGGGATGAAAAATGTGGAATGAATTGCCTATAATAATTGGCAAAGCCCAGGAATCTTTGGATAGCACGCAGTCCCACTGGGCGTGGCCACTGAAGAACTGCAGATAGTTTAGCGGGATCCATCTGCAGGCCTCTGTCGGAAATAATGTAGCCAAGGAATGGAAGGCTCCTTTGATGAAAGTGGCATTTTTCCAGTTTGGCATAGAGATGGTTAGTCCTGAGGCGACTGAGCACTTGCTGTACATGGGACTGATGGGACTCGAGATCAGCAGAAAACACAAGGATGTCATCCAGGTAAACCACAACACACCTGTACAATAAGTCCCTGATGATATCATTAACAAATTCCTGGAAAACGGCTGGTGCATTGCAAAGTCCAAAGGGCATAACTAAATATTCAAAATGCCCATCACGGGTGTTAAAGGCAGTCTTCCACTCGTCACCCTTCCTGATGCAAATAAGATTGTAGGCACCACGAAGATCCAACTTGGTAAAGACTCTCGCGCCCGTAGACGATCAAACAACTCCGTGATCAGCGGCAAGGGGTAGCGATTCTTAACGGTGACTTTGTTAAGACCGCGATAGTCTATACAGGGGCGAAGAGAGCCATCTTTCTTGGTGACAAAAAATAAACCTGCGCCAGCTGGAGAGGACGATTTACGTATGAAACCTCTTTGCAGATTTTCCTTAATATATTCAGACATAGCGGCTGTTTCGGGTACCGAGAGCGGGTACACCCGACCCCGTGGAGGAGAAGAGGCGGGCAGCAAGTCGATGGGGCAATCATAGGGACGATGTGGAGGAAGAGTCTCTGCCTGTTTTTTGGAGAACACATCTGCGAAATCCAAGTATGGAGCGGGGATCCCCTCCAGGGGCTTGGGAGACAAGGTGGAAGTCCAAACAGGGAGTGGACGAGGGACATCCATACAATGAGAAGAACAAGCCGGGCCCCAACGGAGAATCTCCCCAGAGGACCAGTCCAGCACAGGGGCATGTTGCTGCAACCAGGGGAGACCCAACAGGAGGGTGGAAGTGCTTTGGGGTAGTACAAAAAAAGAAAGGCTTTCTTTATGCAAGGCTCCAACTTGCAGAAGCAGGGGTTCCGTGCGAAACCGGATGGGCACGGAAAGAATCTGGCCACTGACTGAGGCAATGGACAATGGTTTCTCAAGACGAACCACTGGGAAGTGATGCCGGGAGACCAGGGCTGCGTCCATAAAGTTCGCTGTAGAGCCTGAATCCAGGAAAGCAGAAACTTGAATCTGGGTGCCGGTGTCTACGCTGAGGAGCACAGGAATAATCAGACGTGGAGAAGCTTGGCACACACCTAGGGACGCTTCTCCCAAGAGCCCTAGGTGCTGGCGTTTCCCGGACATTGGGGACGAACAGGACAAGTCCCATGAAGTGCCCTGGACTGGCACAATACAGACAAAGGTTCTCCTGTCGTCTTCTGGAACGCTCTTGTAGAGAGAGCCGGATTCTGTCCACCTGCATGGGTTCCTCAGCAGACGATACAGGCGGAGGCTGGAGCGGTCTTTGGAAGGCAGGTGCGAGGCGGGGAAAACGTCTTACCTGAGCTTGAGGATGCTCAGAGCGAAGTTCCTCGGCGCGTTCCTTAAACCGGACATCTATCCGAGTGGCCAGTGTGATGAGACCACCCAGAGTTGAAGGTAGATCCCGAGCTGCCAGCGCATCTTTGACCTGCGGTGAGAGTCCTTTCTTAAAGGTGGCGATGAGAGCTGCATCGTTCCAGGCAAGTTCAGAGGCCAGGGTGCGGAACTGAACAGCATACTCTCCCACAGATGAGTTGCCTTGGCGCAGGTTCAACAACGCAGTCTCGGCAGAAGAAGCCCGTGCTGGTTCCTCAAAAACGGCCCGGAACTCCGCCAGAAAAGCCGCAAGAGTAGCCGTGACCGGGTCGCCTCTGTCCCAAAGAGGAGCGGCCCAGGCCAGGGCCTTCCCAGAGAGAAGACTGACGAAAAATGCCACCTTGGAACGCTCCGTGACAAATTGCGAAGGCATAAGTTCTATTTGTAGGGAGCATTGAGTAATAAAACCCCTGCACTGTTTGGGGTCTCCGTCAAATTTGCTGGGCATAGACAGCCGTAGTCGTGGTTCAGCAGCAGGAAGGCAGACCGGGGTTGCAGGAGCCACGGGAACAGACACGGGAACCTGTTGCTGTTGCTGGGCGGCTAGCAGCTGTTGCAGCATGGTGGTGACTTGATCCAGCTGTCCGCGTTGAGCGGTAATCTCCCGGGATTGCTGGACCACTATGGCGGCAAAGTTTGGTCGAGTGGGAAGCGGAACCTCGGCGGGATCCATGGCCGGATCTTACTGTTAGGATCAGTGCATCCTCTGGACCACCGCGGGAGATGTAACTAGCCAACATCCGGAACCGGAGCCTAGCGGCACCTGGTATTCACCAGAGCCCGCCGCAAAGCGGGTTGGACTTGCTGCGGCAGGATACCACTAGGTCGTTCCCAGGTGTGACTAGCCCACGGTGGCAGCCGAGGTCGAGGTACCTTAGCGGATGACAATCTCGTAGACAGGTCCAGGCACAGGGTCAGGGCAGGCGGCAGAGATGCAACGTCAGGTCCATGTCCGGGGTCAGCAACAGGAGGTCCAGGCAGGTGGGAACGGGAACACAGGCACACGGAACACAGCAACACGGAGGAACTCAGGTAACACGGCAACACTGGACTCAGGAGCGGGAACACACAGGAATACACAGGAACACAGGAATACAGGAATACGCAGGAATTCACAGGAACGCAGGAATACTCGCTTGGAAGCTTTCTCTAAGGCTATGAGGCACAAAGATCCGGCAGGGGACACAGGAAGAGGCAGGATTCTTAAAGGTGAGGTTCAGCCAGTGCACCAATTAGCGGTGCGCTGGCCCTTTAAATTTTCGGCAGGAGCCGCGCGCGCGCCCTAGGAGGCGGGGACGCGTGCACACGGCAGTCTGGGGAAGAGCAGGAGCTGGGAGAGGTGAGTGCAGAGACCGGCCTGCAGCGGGGGCACACGGGGGGGCACGGATGCGCCCGCGATCCGAGACAGGGATCGCGGGAGCACCCGTGACACTTATTATTCTATTTGATGTCACATACTCCAGTATATAGTTTTTTAGTAAACCTTCCAATATTTTCCCCACAATGGAAGTTAAGCTTGCAGGCCTGTAATTGCCTGGCAAAGTTCTAGAGCCCTTTTTATTTATTGGCACCACATTTGCCTTGCGCCAGTCACTTGCCACCAGACATCCCTGAAGATTTTGGACAGCGGTACAGCAATAACAGAACTGATTTCTTTAAGAACTCTGGGGTGTAACCCATCTGGTCCAGGAGCCTTGTGTACATTGATTTTATTGAGCTTAGATTGGATCATGTCTACATTCAGCCAGTCTAGTATATTACAGGATGCATGACCCACACTGACACCACCCAAGTTTTTTCTTCTGTCATATGAACGGAGCTAAAAAACCTATTAAGTATATTCGCATTCTCTTGGTCACCAGTCACTGATGCCCCATTTTCAGAATAAGGGGGTCCAACCTGCTCTGACCCATTTTTTTGCATTGATATACTTAAAAAATTACTTGGTATTTGTTTGCTATCTTTAGCCACCTGTCTTTCATTTTGTATTTTGGCTGATTTGATTTCCTTTTTGCAGATTTTGTTAAGTTTTTTGTAAGTATTGAAAACCTCAGGTGACCCATCAGATTTATATATTTTTAAATGCCCTCTTTTTATGATTATTTGCCCTTTTTAACTGTAGCTGTGAGCCATGCGGGGTGTAATCTTGCCCGTCTATACTTGTTACCTATTGGAATAAATTCAGAAGTATAATGACCCAGGATAGATTTGATTTTCTCCCATTTAACATTAGTATTATCACATGACAGTATTTGATACCAGTCTATATCCTGTATTGCCGCCCTAAATTTCTGGAAATTCGCCCTCTTAAAATTCAAAGTTTTCGATTTCCCCACCTGTTTTTCCTTTTTACAGTTTAAGAGGAAAATAATTATGTTATGATCGCTGTTCCCAAGGATTTCCCGGACACTGGAATTTTGGACAATCTCCGCTTTGCTAAAAATCACAAGGTCCAACAATGCGTCACCTCTTGTGGGATCTTCTATAAGCTGCACCATAAAATGTCTCCCCTTCACAGATGAAGAAGAGCCCTGACCCCAATTTATATTTGGAAAGTTAAAGTCTCCCATTATCACTACGGTCCCCTCCTGTGCAGCCCGCTCCATCTGTTTATATAGGTGACCCTCTATTATACCAAAAATAATTTTTTCAAAGCTCTCCTGGTTTTCAATTTCATCCCACAAAGTTTCAGCCTCCTCACACTGTTCTGAGACCACAGTCTCATTCACAATCGGTTTTAAGTCTCTTCTGACATACAGACATACAGTACACCACCTCCCCTCCTATTTGCCCTGTCTTTCCGAAATAGTGTAAAACCTTGAATATTAACACCCCAAGCATGCGATGCATCGAGCCATGTCTCTGCTACACCAACAACATCTAACTGTTCCTCTAATACCAGAGACTTAAGCTCTCCCATTTTGCCTGTGATACTTCTGGCATTTGTGAACATACACTTTAATTTTCCACAGTTATTTATCTGATTTAAAGTCATTTTACTGGCACATATATTCTCAATATTGTTTTGTACTCCTTATCCACTGTCTTAGTCCCCCATATACCACCCACTTCACCACCCACCAACATAACCTGTCCCCTCTCTGACCTGTCTTCACTCAAATATAATATACCAAATCCTGGGTACTATGCCCCAAACGTCTTTTGCTTGTCCCATAGCTGAATACTCAGGGGGATTTCAATAAAAACTGCAAGATTTACTTATACATTATATGGTTGTGTTACTTAAATAGCAAGCCATATAATATGATAATTGAGATGAATAACACATATGATCATGACGTGATATAATGTCCATAACAAACATAGCCATTCTACATGAAATGAGTTTAAATTTGGATCAGGTCAACTTCATATAATAATACAAAGCAGCAACACTGTAGAATAAATAGACCATGTATCTTTGCTATCAACAGTTTACATTCAATAATTATGATTAATTAGATATTCAGGATTTACTGAGAGCACACGTTATAAATCAATGACTCCAATTATTTTTGTAAAGAGAAATATGATAATGACACTGTATGTAATGTAGAATAACAGGGTCACTTCAGGAACAATTCACCAGAGAATACATTATGATGATAAAGAGTTTTAGAGAAATCTGTCTGCTGATTAAGGGAAGTTGGCTCACATCTCCGACTTACATGCGGTGAATGGTGCTGGAAAAATTAGAGAAATTTATAAATTAAAAGAAATCTAATATTTTGTGGCTCCAGTTTTAATAGTTTCTATGTGTCTTAATACAACAAGCCACTGGGTGCCCTTGAAGTTACAAAACTACTTACCCCAGGGAGCTACTAGAAAGTATTTCTACTTTTATTAACTAAGATCAACTATTTCGTTTGGCTGTTGATAGAAATTTAGGGAAATATAACCAAACAAACATTGAGCCCTAAAGGTGAACTCACCCAGCTGTTCCTACCTATTTGCCAATCCTACCCTAGATGGTTGGTGACCACTCGGAAACACTCCCTTCCTGTGCCAAAGTGAACCACACAGAAAAAAACACCCCAAAATACCCCAGGTGGGCCCCTCGTCGTTCCCCAAAAAGGCCGGAACAGCTGGTAGCACATGGTCTGACTGCCCGGTTCATCTCTATGGAGCTAATGGAGGTTGCCGAGCTGAACGGGGATGAACTTGTTTCATAGGAAAACCCCTTTAAGTCATAACTCCCATTGAAGTGAATGGTACATAGACAGCAAAGACATAGGCTTCCACCACCATACTTGACTTCGCAAGGACACAAAAGCTGATTGCCAAAAGCGCTGAATGTTGGACCCATCAATTAGACATCTTCAGGATAGGCAGTCAGTACAATTTTGTAAAAAAAAAATTTCCTTAGTTAGTTAGTATAAGTTGTATTAAAGATAAAATAAAATCTTATTGCCCTTATATTTCAAAATAAAAAGAATACATGGCCAAAACTTGTTTTTGACACTTCCTGCATACTTTATATGCTTTATGTGAATGTTTTGTGTTGGTGTAATAATAGTTCTTTTGCTCAGTTGCTACATTAAAGTTTAATAAGCGCCTGAGGGTATGTGTTATTGAAACTCCAATCTTGTAGAAAGCACAGTCTTAATGTTACAGTAATTATGGAAAATGTACTGCTCAAAGACTAATTACTACGAGCATGAAATAAATTTCTTTATGATTGGGCCCACAGATGTTAAAGACTCTTACTCGCAGTGATCTGGCATCATCTTTTAATGTTTATAGACCTTAAAATATAAAGAGGAATATTTTTCATCAGGGGAATTTCTATACTTGTATTTTGTGGATTCTGAATTGCAGAAATTCGTGTAGAGTTTATCACAGCGTTTAAACCATCAAGTTATATGTTTCTCTGCTTAAATGTTTTTTCAGCCTTGAGATGTTAAATTGTTACGATGTTTGTGATTTTTTTGGTGACTTTTGTGAAAAATTGCATGTTATAAATGCAATTGAAATGCAAATCGAATACTTCAGCAAGCCAGGCTAAGCCCTTTCACTTATACGCTCAATTTGTGAAAGTGGAGTGAACGGCATGAAAAGCATTGAAAACTATAGAGTCACAATAACTGTGGTGCAACTTTTCTCCCATTAAGTATAATTTTAAATCAAATCTAGAGATGATCCACTGACCCTCTTTATATGGTGTGATATGAACGAAATATTATACAGAATGAAAGTACTAGCAGAATTGGATACAATATACTGTACCTGTAGCCCCATTACTTTTCTAATCTGACACATTTGCTCCTCAGCCTTCTCTGAACCATATTTAAAGAAGACCTGTCACCAGAATTGTACCACCGTGACTGCTGATAAAGGGTTAAAAGTCCTCACCATATCACCTAAAATTAGCTGCCAGTAGGGCACTGTACCTTAATTACAGACATTTTTCTGAGATGCAAATTAGTTTTCCTTACTCATGTCTGCTGGCTCTGACTCTCCTGGGCTGCCAGTGAACCATGCCCCCTTATTTTGTCTGACATCTCTGCCTTGTGTTACATTCATTTCATGTGACCAGAGTGACATCCTCTCAGGTCCTTTAACCTCTTAACATTAGCAAATTGTACCCATACTGTACTGTACTGTATGTATCTGAGCACATGAAATCACAGCAGCCTTAATGGAGAATGGAGAGGAGTAGAAGCCCTGCTGTGATTTCATGTAATCAGATACATACATGGGGTACACTTCAAAAATCTAAAAGGAACAAGAGCTTTGATGACCTCCCCCTGGTCACATGAACATGAACTGCTGAATAGTAAGGAGGCATAAGGCATAGGGAGAAGTAGATGGAAGGGGCTAGACGTCTCTGATTCCAGGTTCAATTACTTAATAGGGCTCTCTAGGAACATGTCACTTGCTGTAAAGGTGCAAATGTGGTGACAGATTCCCTTTAAACGTGCATTTCACATTATGCAAAGACTTTTCCAGTCCAAACCTCTAAATTTATGATAATGATGATATCATAGAACATTATGGATGGCATTGCCATATTTTCTGTTTTATTACATATTTTATAATTGTTTGATTTATCTTTCAATTTACACTTTAATTGAAATTCCACAAATATTTGTCCATTTTCTTGAAAAGGGGGTCCCATCAGAACATTAAGATTCCTGCTCAAGCCTCTCCTTCTCAAGTTCAACATACATGGAAAACTCCCACCTACCCTTCTCATGCTCAAAGTTTTTGCATCCCAACAGTACTTCCTGGTTTTCTGGTTGGAGAGTCTTGCTTCATCCAATGAGTGGCCTCCTCAGAACAGGGGACAAGACAGGAAGTCAATTGTCTGAGGAAGACAATCATAGTATAGAGCAGGTCCCTCACCCATGGGACCTTCTGGCCTGAAAACCAGAAGTACTTGAGAGAAGCAGGAGATGGAGTATGATAGAGATAAGTTCTTTTTTTCCTACAATATCCCCAACCCCCATGCAATTTTCCATATTCATACAGTAGTATTGCAGTATATGGTAGGAACAATCACACCATCTAGGGTTAAAAAATGTAAAACAATCAATAAAATATAAAACATTCTATTCAACCCCCTTTCCCTAGAACTGATATAAAATATAATAAAAAGTAAAAATCACAAACACATTAGGTATTGCCGAGTCCCAAAATGCCCGATCTATCAAAATATAAAACCAGTTATTGCCAGCGGTGACCTCCATAATGAAAAATGTCTGAAAAGTGACTTTACACCATTTTGCATGACATAAAAGATGTAATAAAAAGTGTAATCAAAATGTCTCACAGTGCTCAAAATGGTAGCAATGAAAACATTGTCTCATTTTGCAAAAAATGACACTTTACACAGCTCCATGCACCAAAGTATGAAAAAGTTTTTAGCGTCAGAAGATGGCAAAATGTTTTTTTTCTTTTTCATACACATTTGTTTAATTTTTGAAAATGTATTAAAACACAATACAACTTAATAAATTTGGTATCATCGTGATCATACTGAGCCAAAGAATAAAGCAGATGTGTTATTTGGAGCACGCAGTGAAAGTCGTAAAAACTGAGCCCACAAGAATGTGACGCATGTCACATTATTTTTCCACATTTGGAATTTTTTTCCAGCTTCCCAGTACACGGCATGGAATAATAAACAAAATCACGGAAAAGTAAAATTTGTTACACAAACAATAAGCCCTTACATAGCTCTGTACATGGAAAAATGAAAAGTTATGGATTTTTGAAAGTTGAGAGCGAGAAATGAACGAAAAAACCCTGCGTCCTTAAGAGGTTAAACAGAAGAATAATTATATAATTGGAAAATAAATACAGATTAGAAAACAAATAAGGGAGACCTGGGGACCTGGGTTGACACAGGGTCAACATCTGCAAAGAGTTTGTATGTTCTCTCTGTGTTTGAATGGTTTCCTCTGGGTCCTCTGTTTTTTTCCCACACTCCAAAACATACTGGTAGGTTGAATAGATTGTGAGTCCCATTGGGGATAGGGACCGATTTGGCAAACTCTGTGTAGCTCTGCGTAATCTGTGTGCGCTATATAAATATATATAATTATAATAATTGGTGATGCATTCCTTTAAAAAACACAATTTACAACCCAAAGGGAAATGTAAGCCATGAAATTTATTGACTTATGCCTTTACAAATACATTGATTTTGTAGGTCTCTGGGGGCATCATCAGAGCCCATCATGGCTCTGCCATGTAAATTATTCACTCCTCATCCCGCACCTGCCCCCAGGAACAGAATTGGTGTCGTCACCCATCTCTCTACTTGTGCGGTAGTATCTTCCTTGCACAGCCAGCTCAGACCAAATATACTAATATTGATATTTTTTTAAGTTTATTATTTTAACTTTCCATTAATACCTGAATTCTTTCTGTTTATGCATTTAATATGCTTGATCTAAACCCCGACAGTTATTACATACTATTATCTGCTCTATAGCTCCGGGAATGCTGACTGGCTCATCCTTCAATATTTACTGGCTCTGCAATGTTTTATACTTGACTGAAATGAAAGTAGCAGATTTACTAATATTCATTGATTAGAACTGTAGGGATATGAACATAAATATGACTCTGCAGCTCATTCCTTATTAACCAATCAATCCTTCAAGACACCAGCGATATTTATTGGTTTGGAATGGTAACTAGAACTGAACATAAACTCTATAAATTAAGAATGCAAAAGGGATTCATTGATAATGTAATTGGAATGTGGAATGATATTGATTATTATCTATATCTCCCAAGCTTGTTATATTACACAGTAAATGTCCTTCTAGTTATTGCTCTTTAGTCTTCAATATACATAGTAGAAATACACATAGATTCCGATTGTAAAGAAAATTATGCTACACATTTAACCTTATGCTACCAAGAACTTGCTGTATATAGAAAAATAACTCAATAAAATCAAATCATAGAGTTTGGACAGTTACGTGTATATCAAATACTCTATTAGGTACATCTCTGACCATGTGTATATTTTGGAACCCTCTAACAAAACATTTTACACTGCTCCCTGCTAATCATCATGATTACATGGGCACAACCATATTGATGCAGATAGATGCTCCCCATGAACTCTCAAAAGCTCCCAGGTCTGTCATGTCCCAATCCCTTTTACACCCTGTCGGAAGCAATGTATAATAGGGAATCTGTATGTTAATATACAGTAGAGTTTACTAGGGTAAACTGAGGTTTCCCCAGCACTCTCCTCTTACCCTAATTATGCACTCCTCCAGCCTTGTCCTGCCCAGCATACTCCGAGAATACATAATCACTGTGTTGTCCCTGACAGGCAGAAGTAATCAATCACCATTCCCCAGAATGCTCAGGTTGATTAGTCCTGTCTGGACAGTTCAGGCAGCTCCTGTGTATGTGGAAGTAATGTGTTTATGTATGGCTTCCAGCTTGCACCCAGCTTTCACAAGGTCCTGAATTTTATAATCGTTTTTTGAGCAAAACCACTCAGTCCAGGGATCAAACAAGATCTGTTTCTGCATCAGTGTCGCTACAGCATTCTTAAGATATGTTTGGTTCTCAATGCAAAAATACAAATGGTAAATTTCCTTTAAGATGAACTTAATAATGGAAAACAAATTTCCAAAAGTCAGAATCGACACTATATGGCAGTTGTATACTTCTCAAAATAGTTAAACTAAATTATCAACTTAAACAGCTCTGTATGCTGATGAGTAAGGATATACAAAGACACATTTATTATCTCCATGTTCATACTGACCAAAGAATAAAGGGAATGTGCCATTTGGACTTCAAAGAGAAATTTGCAAAAACAAAGGTTGTAAGAAAGTCTATAGGGCATATTTATCAGGACTGGCGTAGCGCAGAGGCCCTGAAATAATTGCTATTGCTAGCTTTTGCGATTATTTGCCTTGATCCGCCACCTTCACGCCAGTGGGGTGTGGAGGGGCATGAAGAGGGGGCGCGACCGAGTGCCAGCGTATGATAAATATCCCCCAATGTGGGTTTCCTGCAAGCTGTAAATGTATCTTGTGCACCCCAGTGTCCTTTCTTTATACCTGGATCCTGAACATTCTTGTCATGGTTCTTTCTCATCGGCGTATGTGCTCAGCTTCTGTTGCGCATCCGTTGCATCTTGCCTCCATTTTTTCTCTGTGCGCTACGGTTTAAAAACATCTCAGCCTCATCATTGAAAAAAACGGACTTTTCATCTTTTTTTTTTTTTTGCGGACTTATAGACTTCCATGGGATTCCTTAAAAAAATCATGATCCTGTTAGCTCACTGACCCCTAAGTTATCAGAGGACAACTTGATATTGATGGAATACCCCTTTACTACCTCCTGACCATTATATTACAGTATACACCCAGGTGCTGCAGTACAGACAATTCTAAGCATCCAAATTAATGCCAGAATAATAATAATGAAATACTACTGTTTAGACTCGGCTTCCTTTACAATCTTCCATTGTATTTATGTAATTATTCACGTTATCTCGGTAGCTGCTCTCCCGTTGTTACTATGATGAGAGGTTCACTATGCTTTGTCATTATCTACAGAAGTTTTCTTATTTACTGGAGATTTCTTAGAAACCAATTTTTGTTGGGACTTCAGGTAAGTTATAGCTTATACTTAAGGTTTTTCCTGCCTCTTTTCCTAGTAACGATTTAGAAGATATGAATCCTTTCTATCGTGACGATGAAGCTAGAAATAGTATATGAACAGATGGTGTAAGGCTTGGCTGGCTGTCTTCTCTCCCTCAGGTTCACAGTACATGTGAGCTGTCAATGAATATCACATCATATTGACTTGTCAGGGACAGAGGTGCAGGTTCACCTGGGAAATAAATATTTGCATAGCAGAATACACTAATATTATTAGCATGATTTAGAATGCAATCATTGTATATATAGAAAGATCCTCGATGGAATATCTGCAGCTGTGTTTTCTTCACTGCTTTGGTTGTGAGTGACGCTTATGTATCCAATGGTAAAATGTTATATACAGGTAAAAGCCAGCAGAAGATGTTATGGATGAGGAATGGGGGTAAGTGTTGGAGTCACCATCTTTATTGTCACTGAATATGGTGCGGAGAAGGTCACAATTATTTCTTATACACAAGATGTATCGTACTCCAATTGTATTGCAAAGGATGGGGCTACGGGAGGACTCGTGTTGTCCGAGATGTCGGGAGGAGGGCGCTGATGATATGCACATGTTTTGGAGGTCTTCCACGCTAAAACCCCTGTGGGAAAGAGCTAGTAGGCTGATATATAAAGTTTTTCTGGTTAACATACCTAAAGTATGTGTGTTGGGATGTGTAGGGGAACTAGATATAACCAGGCCAGAACAATTAGCAGTGGCCACAATCCTTCACCATGTATGGAAATCGATTGGCAAACATTGGCTGGATGCGGAACCGCCGGCTATTGCAGAGGTGAAGCAGAAGCTAAACAATATGATTAAACTTGAAATGAAAGTGTATAGAGAAGAGGAGCTTTTAAAATTTTTTAAAAGCAATGGAGCAAGTGGATTGAATGTCCAGGATAAAAACAGTGGCAATCTGTAGGGCTGCTGGGAGTTTGAATATAATAATATGGGTGCTATGTCCCTTAGGAGAATAAATTGTTATGTCAATTAGGATAGAAGTTCAGATCTTTGGGGGGGTGGGGGGTGGGAGGGTTTTTCATGTTGGGGGAAAAATGTCACTTTGTTATTGTTATTGTATGACATATGTCATTGTCTTGCTCTATTATTCAAAGTGCAAATAAATGTCTTCTAGTAAAATATACTGAAGTATATAGATGCCTTAAATTTGCCTTTGTCCTGTGTCATATTGTGGACTATTAAACCAAATAGAAATATCCATTACTTTGCAATACAGACATGACAATGCAACCATCATTGTGCAGAACTATAGACAGATGGGACATGTGTCTCCATTTGGCATAATGGGGAATATATCCAACATGTAGGATGGTTCTATACTTCTTGATATCATACTGTATCTTTGAAAAAATTAAAAGGCCAAAAAGTTTACTTCTGTGATCATTAGAATGTCAAGCTTTTACTTTTTTGGGCAGATCTCATTGACAAATCCATAACAAAAATCACTTGCTATAAAATTGCATCACATTTTGGAACATGTTTCAAAGGTAGATAACTTATTAAGGGCTAAAACCTGTTGTGAATCTGGTCTATTATGTTTGCTAACAAAGAGTTAACACGTCCCTTCTAAAGAAATATCATATCACATTCTACAATTGACAAAGAAGATAGGGACTCATTTACTGACCGCCGTATTTAACTTTTAAATGGTGTCACAAGCCCTATGTTTAACATGCCCCACAAAAAAGATGGTGAACTCTATTGGACCTGAGCCCGAAAGCAACAGATTCATGATTTCAGACGCACGATTTTAGTGAATCACCGCACGCAGAATTATAGACAGGCAATGCAGTCTTAGTGAACTACAGAGACTTTGTAAGTGAATGTGGCCCACTATATTCAATTATGTGAATAATAAAAGTAATAACCTTCTGGTCTATGGCTGAAACATATTCTGTATTGCTTATACTAACTTATAGACTGACATGAAGACAAAGTAAGGACTGTGCCCATTGTAAGCATAACATAATGGGACACATTGGGGGTCATTTACTAAGGGCCCGATTCGCGTTTTCCCGACGTGTAACCCGAATATTTCTGATTTGCGCCGATTTTCCCTGTATTGCCCCGGGATTTGGGCGCACGCGATCGTATTGTGGCGCATCGGCCCTGGCATGCACGCGACGGAAATCGGGGGGCGTGGCCGACCGAAAACCCGATGGATTTGGAAAAACCGCCGCATTTAAAAAAAAAAAAATGTGTCGCGAAAATTGCACTTATCTTCACCAGGTATAGGCCGGTGAATTTCAGGGCATTCCGACGGGCCTCGGCGGACGTCAGCGCAGCAACGACATCTGGTGGACGGCGGAGGAACTGCCTTAGTGAATCCCTGCCGGACCCGAATCCACCGCAGAGAACGCGCCGCTGGATCGCGAATGGACCGGGTAAGTAAATCTGCCCCATTGACTTACCCAGTCTTGCGCGATCCCTGATCCGGAATGTCCGCCGGAATGCAAATCTGCCGCGATTCAAGAAGATTGTGCGCCAGATTTCCTGCTTCTGTTGCTTCCTTGATCAGGTCACCATCTTCCTCCCAGTGTATGCAAGTGCATAAGAGGATGTAAGTATGTAAAAGGATGCGACACAAATTTAAAATCCCTCGCTTAGTCCGAATCTGTCGGAACGTCCGGCGGCCCTCCCCCCGATTTCAGTTGCTTGAAAGCTGGCTCCGATGCGCCAAAATCCGATCGCTTTTGCGACACAATCCCTGGAAAAAATGTGGCCGCAGGACCCTTAGTAAATAAGCCCCAATGTGTTACATTGAGAATAACAACCGTGTAACCAGAAACTATTTTGGAATCTTCTTGCCTTCAGGGAGGTGGAGCCAAAGTCAGAGCACCGGAATAAAGAAGAGGACCTGTGGGGAAAGTCAGAAAGGTGAGTACAGAATGAATATTTTTTACAGAAGTGAGTATAAACCGAGTGTTTTTTCAGCACATTTTTTGTGCTGAAAAACTTGCCTTATACTCGAGTATATACGGTAAGTTCCTGTGTCCTTTATTTTTCTGTGCCTTTCTTCCTTATTGAAGCAGTTTGTGTAAATATTTCTATCCTGTATCTACTGATAAATGAGAAATAAAGGAACCTGATAAAGTGTCTAATGACTTAACTCTTCACATAGAAGATAGATTTGGAGGTACAGCACACTTGCTGGTCGGTGACGGGTGGAAACACGGCACACAACAGAGGTTTTCTTCAATATTTTCTTTGAATTTATTTAATACGCAATATAAACATTTAGACCTTCAAGGCTCAGAGATTTATTTTTCCCAATAAAGAATAATATAAATTTTACTATTTTACTCTTTAACCCTTTATCAACGTGTGATGTATCTGTATGTCACATGTCGGCTGCGAGTGTATGGAGAGGGCTCACAGGCTGAGCAGTCTACATACAAGGTCGGACGTTTGATGCATATTGCAGCAAACACCCACCGGTATCAACAAGGTTGGTTCTGGCACCATTTATGGGTGTTAAACCCTGTGAAGTTAGCGCCAGTTGTTAGCGCCAGATGATGGCAAAATGAAGAATTTTTTTTTTGTACAGGAAGTACAACCTCTATCGACAGCCTCTACTGTCCCGCCTGTCCAAGTCATGCCCTTCACTTTGCTTGCACTTGCACACAAGCTGTAGTCATGCTGCTGGATTCTGTGGAGCTCTATGCATGTACATTGGCTCCAGCTCCGGGAGGAAGTGTCGATATGCTAAGAGTGCAGGCATGTATTGTCGCTGTTTGCTAATATACAAGGACTAGAGAAAGATATTTTAGGGCTAAGGATGGAAGGAGGAACTTAATATTGGATTTACCTTAAAAGGTAGATTCCTGAATGTAGGTTTTCTTTCATCCTTATTTCATATGATAGGGTTCATAATAGCCATGGAGTGAAAAAAAAAATCACATTGTACCTATTTAAGTGCTTCCCAACATTTTTTTGCTTTGGTTGCTTTGAAATACAAACGGCTTACTGACTTTTTATAGAAATTATGACTAATGTTTGGAAGGCAGAATAAACAGTATGAGTCTGTGATTATCTCATATGCAGGAGGATACACAATTCAGGGGAAATTATTGGGGTCATTGTGATGGCAATTAGGAATTCCAGTTTTATATTTGGTACAGTACAGTCAATTTAATGCAACATATTAACCATAAATACTTAAAGAATAATTCCCAGATGCTTATTGAATATCAGTATTACATGTCAAATACTGTAAAACCCTTTTTAGGACAACCATCCAAAATTAGATGGCATTTCTTAGAATGGGCACCACTATGGACTAACAGCTAGAAAACATTTGTGGAATATCTAATGGATGTGCCATAAATGTCAAATGTGACAATACTTTATATTTAAATTCTTAGGTATTATAAGTATAATGCTATAGGTGGTGAACCACACACCACATAACCAGTTTGGCTTAGGGCTAGTCTTAAAGATGCTATCTAAGTGTCCCTACTGTTTTTCATCCTTTCCTACCTGTACAGGGATTTAGACCTAAAGGGGTTGTCCGAGACTGTAAAGAAAAACCTCGGCCGGCTGGTATCTGAGTGCACTGGCACTGAACGATGAGATGAGAGTGCAGGGCGCTGGGAGGAAAGTAAATGTTTATTTTTTAAAGCAACCCCCTCCCGGCCACCAAAGTTTTTTTTTCTACAGTTTCGGAAAACACTGAAAAGGAAACAAGGCCCCTACATGGCAGAGCAATTCTCAGAACAATAAAAACCTCTCTGTTTATTTTTTAAACTTAGCTACAAAGTAAAGGGCATCATCAAGATATTTGGCTGCCCATGAGCTATGTGTCACCCCCTCATCCTCATAGACTGTAAACTCTTGTGTCACCTTCATCCTCATAGACTGTAAGCTCTTGTGTCACCTCCTCATCCTCATAGACTGTAAGCTCTTGTGTCACCCCCTCATCCTAATAGACTGTAAACTCTTGTGTCACCCCCTCATCCTCATAGACTGTAAACTCTTGTGTCACCCCCTCATCCTCATAGTCTGTAAGCTCTTGTGTCACCCCTTCATCCTCATAGACTATAAGCTCTTGTGTCACCCCCTCATCCTCATAGTCTGTAAGCTCTTGTGTCACCCCTTCATCCTCATAGACTGTACGCTCTTGTGTCACCCCCTCATCCTCATAGACTGTAAGCTCTTGTGTCACTCCTTCATCCTCATAGACTGTAAGCTCTTGTGTCACCCCCTCATCCTCATAGACTGTAAGCTCTTGTGTCACCCCTGTCATCCTCATAGACTGTAAGCTCTTGTGTCACCCCTGTCATCCTCATAGACTGTAAGCTCTTGTGTCACCCCTGTCATCCTCATAGACTGTAAGCTCATGTGTCTCCCCCTCAACCTCATAGTCTGTAAGCTCTTGTGTCACCCCCTCATCCTCATAGACTGTAAGCTCTTGTGTCACCCCCTCATCCTCATAGACTGTAAGCTCTTGTGTCACCCCCTCATCCTCATAGACTGTAAGCTCTTGTGTCCCCCCCTCATCCTCATAGACTGTAAGCTCTTGTGTCACCCCCTCATCCTCATAGACTGTAAGCTCCTCTGAGCAGAGCCGTCACTCCCATTGTTCCATATGAATGTTTGTACTCCGTAATGTAATATTATATTATATAAATAAAGATTATTATTATTAATAGTTTTCTTTGCAATTTCTTCAATGTACATTCTCACTCTCAAAATATAAAAGTACTTATCACTAACTTAGAGCGACTATAAAATCCCACAGTATGTGGAAGGAGAACACAGTAAATATAAAGTTGCTAAATGGAGCATCGTTTAACCATAGAATTAGAAAGCAATTGGTTACAGCAAAATAGGGAAAATAAAAAGCATAAAGAGAGAACAAATTCTTATACTTGGACGCGGTAGAAGAGCGTCTTTTGTTAAAGTAGTCTATAAATTACCAAGTCGGAATTACTGGATATTAAGTTAGTAAAATAAGAAAACTGCGGGTTATAGAGATGGGAATATTGCAGAAAAAAAGTCTAGATAAGATAAAATGGACCATGGTAAATAGTGGAGATACAACATACTATCTGAGTCTTGTGTTCATTCCGATTTCCAGCTGAAATCTCATCTAACAATGAATAGAAATAGTTGTTTTTTGTGGAATCGGTAATTACCGCGGCGCGTTGTGACTCATGAGATGCTATTATACACGTCATAAACAAAATACAAATGTTCTTAGGGAGGCATCACGCTATTAAGTCTGTTCCTTGACAAAACGTAACTTAATAGCATTATCATGTTCAAGGCGTTTCAGACTTGTAGGTTGTATAAAAGAGAGATGGTAATAACTTGCCTTGTAGTAATAACCTATATTTTACTCTATAAATAGGCAGTTCCTTCCAGCCTGGAATATAAAGCAGCGTTTTACTGCAGCACCGCCAAGTGTAAAATATTCTGAATACAGTGGATTATATTTTCAAGAAGTAAAATGTCCTGACAGCATCATTTATAATGGCTTTCTGGTCAAGCAATGATACATACACAACACATTTGTCATACTTAGCCAGTCACCGCAGAATGTAAATCGAGTAAGTGTCGCCCTAACAAATGTGTTGAGACTCAGTCAGCAGTAGGACAAATAAAGTACAAAGATATTTTCATCTTAAAACAATATATTCATAGTTAAAGTATAAGCTATAGGAACTGGCCTGAAATAGGAAGGGAAGCTACAGGTGAACGATGGACAATTTACTGCTTGACATGCTTTGGGGTTATTTTCATTTAATTTTGAGACAATTTATCAAAATATCACACAAGGGGGGGGGGGAATATCTGCGATAATTTGTGATGTGACACTTATATTGCACATGACAGTTGTAGGGAACCTAATTGAACTACAAAAAAAGTTTCCACTTTCCAAGACAAATTTGGGGTGTATCATTAAAGGGGTATTCCAACGAAGACAAGATTCTTAAATATACCCAGGATAACAAATTAACACATTCTCTAATTTAATGTTATAAATAAATTAGCATTTTACAGTTGTAATTCCAACCTGTCTCAATCAGTCCTGGTCTACACAAGTTTGGTGGCCCCTGGATCCGAACATTAACCTTCTGATTCAGATTCAGAAGTTCAGATTCTTCTCATGAATAGCTTCTCTTGTCTGCATAAAGCAGTGCTCGCTGCCTCCTGCCCTTTCATCCTGCATTTCAAGACCAGCTCTGACACAGACACTACCTACCAGCAAACAGCGTGCAGAGACTTACTCTACTAGCTACAGACAGATAATGGGGCTCATTTACTAAGGGTCTGAATCGCATTTTTCCGCCGGGTTTCCCGAATTTTTCTGATTTTCCAAAATCCTGGGGCAATTCGGCGCACGCGATCGGATTGTGGCGCATCGGCGCCGGCTTTCACACAACATAAATTGGGGGGCGTGGCTGTCGGAAAACCCGACGGATTCGGAAAAGCCGCAGAATTTTTTTAAAAAAATTGTGTTGCAAAAATAGCACGCACATACCGGCGGACTTCAGTGCAGCATCGACACCTAGTGGACATCGGGCGCACGACCTTAGTGAATCCCGGCAGAACCAAAATCAGCGTCGGAGAATGCGCCGCTGGATCGCGACTGGACCGGGTAAGTAAATCTACCCCATTGTCTTTATCCAGTAGGGAGGCATATTGCAGAGCTGACACTGTGTGTGTTATAAGTGAGTTAGCAGAGCAGATAGTGCCATTGTGTATTATATCTATCTCATCGTCTCTCATCTCATCTCTGATCTGTCTCATCGCTCTTTCTATGTGTAAAATGCTGAGAAGCTAAATAAAAGTGTAGATAAACCCCAAACCAGATTGTCAGCACACAGCACCTCATAGGACAGAGGATGAAATGTCTGCTTAGAGAGACCCTGCTTACACTGGTATATTACACTGACCATCACTGAGTAATAGGAGCTAAAAAAAGCAATAAAACTGAGTAAAATTTTAAAGTGGTTAGTGGTAAAGGGTTAAAAATGATCTTTATTGTGAAAACATCACTACGGGATTGAAATTTGTGAACTTTCTATCATGGGTAAATCCCTTTAAAGAAAATATACCATCAAAATCCAGCATGATAAACCATGATAAACATCCCCCACCGGGGCCTAGCCTTTTCTTGGGGCCTGGAGACAGCCGGGGCCCAGAATACCGGAGTGGCTAGCGGTATGCATATAAATATTATTGTTATATAATAACAATAACAATATAATATTGTTGTGCAGTTCAAGGAAAGTCTCTTGACTGAGATAAATAAATGGGGGAAAGAGTCTCAGGAAAGTTTCTGGCTCAATGGGTTAGAGGCGCTCAGTCCAACTGGGAATAGTAGCAGATAAAGAACATTATTTACAATATGTACAGTACCTGTTAGGGCTACAGCCCATCAGGGTTACTATTCTTGATGCTCAAGAACAATGGCTACAGGCATGGGAGCAGGAACTGCAGCATGGACATCATCAGCCTGGGTGAAGACAGCAGTGTTGAGATCTGTCATCTGAAGACATCTGGTGGTAAAAACTGGTACTGCTGACATAGGGCACCCAGGAGCTGGAGCTGGAACAGCAGGGAGGTCATCTGCGGCGATAGGCATCTCAGCAAAGTAAGGAGGCAGGCATTTCTCTGACTGACCTTCAGTAGCTGGGGGCGCTGTAGAGCGCATGATGATAACCGCAGGAGCTGGAACTTCTCCATTGATGACAGCTGAAGGATTGTTGTTCCTGGACTGACCTGTAGCTGTTGGGGGCGCTGTTGCGCTGACGGTGGCAACCTCTGTAGCTGGCAGGGCGTTCTCACCGGAAGGCCTGGGCCTCTTAGCAGATGGTCCTGGATACTCCGCAGGACTGTCAGCAATGGCTACAGGAATGTTGGGCTCTTCTAAGATAGCTTCCAGGGCGAAGGGAGCCCAGGGGAATAGCAGCGGTTTAGTCGCCGCTTGGGCTGGCTACGGCAGATTCCCCAAACAAAACCGAAAACCCTCTGGTGCATACGGAACCCGTACACCAATAGTGGAGAGGGTTCTCTGCAGGGGTTGAACCAGAGTCCCAGCCGGGGAAGATGGCTTCTGAGGATGGTCTGCCATTTTGGACCTATTGCAGAGAAATCCGGCAGCTAACAGACTCGATGGGAACTGAAGAGGATCTGCAAGGAAGAGGCAGAGGATCCCCAAATCCAATTGTGAAAAACTTGTTGCATCTTTCCCAAGAAGACTCATGGCTGTACTAGCTCAAAAGGTGCTTCTACTCACTACTGAGCAAAGGGGCTGAATACTTATGACCATGTGATATTTCAGCTTTTCTTATTTAATAAATTAACAAAAATATCTACATTTCAGGGTTTTTTTCTGTTAAGAAGGGGCACAAAGTGTACATTAATGAGCAAAAAAAATCTTACCAATTGGCTGCAATGAAACACAGAGTGAAAAATATAAAGGGGTCTGAATACTCTCTGTACCCACTGTATAAAGTACATCTGAAAATGAGTTAGCTGAGAAAATTATTCCGATGATAGATGCTGTTATTATTGTCAAGATGGTGTCTGTTCCTATATATACAGTACATTCATTAGCTTTTGTACTTTTATTCTGAGAAAGAGCAGGGGCTTTTATTTTTATCCAGCTACATGGCACAGAAAATGAGATTAGCGTTTTCCACGTAACGCTCATTATCTACAGAACATATGTTACTTCCAAGTGGAGAAATGCTCATGGACTGCATATTACCTTCACAGAACCTAATGAGAGCTACATATTACCATACCACTGAGCACATAACAAGGTTCGCTACTTATATTTGATTGAAAGCAAAGCACATTATTGTTATGAGCACTTACTGTTTACATGAAGTACTTCACTAATAATTCTATACTGTATGTACTACAGACATCTAAACACATAGAAAATATACATCTGGAGCCAGAAAGAGCAGATCAATGATGACCTCACACTCGGTAAATTATAATTTTGGATAATATTGGATTCCTATGAAACGCATGCATGTTCCTGATACAGAAATATTAGAATGCAAGCCTTTCAGTGGACATTTGGAAAGCTGTGTTATTATTCTCCTACATTTGGACAGCATAAAACAAAGAAATTTGACAATAAGTGACAATTCTATCAATCAAAGAAGAGGTGTAAACACATTTGTGTGCCTCACTTTTGAAGTCTTTAATTAATTACCTTTAATTAATGCCTTTAATTACAGTTGGCTGCCATAGGTGGCCAGGTGAGGTGTAGGTACTAACAGGGCCGGATTAAGGGTGGTGGGGGCCCCTGGGCGCAAACTGGTGGGGGCCCTTCCAACAATGATTTTGGAGGTTAGTAGCCTGCCAGCCCCCCTGTAGTATATAGCCTGCCAGCCCCCCTGTAGTATATAGCCTGCCAGCCCCCCTGTAGTATATAGCCTGCAAGCCCTCTGTAGTATATAGCCTGCAAGCCCCCTGTAGTATATAGAGTGCCAGCCCCCTGTAGTATATAGCCTGCCAGCCCCCTGTAGTATAAAGCCACCAGACCCCTGTAGTATAAAGCCACCAGACCCCTGTAGACTATAGCTGCCAGTCCCCTGTAGAAAATGGCGATCTTGGCGATCTCCCCCAGCGAAGGCAGCGGTGTCTCACTGACATAGCTGTCATCCTAGACCCCTATGTGCATTGCGAGCGGCCACCGGCCGCTGCGCATTGTGCACAGAGACACAGAGCTGAGCTAAGTCGCTGACTGTCCGAAACTGGTGGGGGCCCCTTAAAAAGTGAAAGTGGTGGGGGCCCGGGGCTCGAGCCCCATGAGCCCCTCCTTTAATCCGGCCCTGAGTACTAAGTCTCTTGGTACAAGAAAATGCACCTATTTGTCTAAATTGTGACATCTTTTAGGACTTCATCTACCAACACCAACAACAATTTGTGTCCACAGATCACTAGGAAGTACACATTATAAATGTGTAGGTTTTAAAAGGAGGTTAGAGATAGTAGAACTAGTCTAAATAGGGCTTGACAGCAGTTTGAGCAACAAGGAGTGCAGCCTGTGCTGGACACTTGTATGGAGGCTAGGCCCTGGCACAGGTGGAAGGAGCAAGCAGACACAGGGGAACAAGTACTAAGGTGCCTCCGACAGTTTTCTGTTGGACTTTGCACATTATTTTCAGTCCAAACTGTTTGCACAAGTATTTTAGAAGTGTATGCACCACATATGTGTTACAAAAGACTCTTTTGTGTCACGGCTGCTCTATTCTTCATGCAACACAAATTTTGTCACTGAAAAGGGTGATTCGGTACACAGTCGGACCATGCGCCACAATAATCATGTAAAGGCCGACAGAAGTGTGTTGCATGCCCCATGCTAAAGGTGCACCAAAAAGAAGTTGGTGAACTCTGTCGGAGCAGTGCAGAGGGCACCAGATTAATAAATAAAGTGCACCCTCTGCATACTACACGGGCAAACTGTAGATAGTGATGTTCAAATGTCCTAATTGCTACTTTTTAGCTATATTTCAAACCATAAATATTTGAATAAAAAGCGATCAAAAAGTCACACAGGTCCCAAAATGGTATCAATGAAAAGATAAGCCCATCACACATAAAATACAAATATACCTTATACAGATCCATATGCCAAAGTTTGGAAAACTTGTGGATGTCAGAAAATGATGTTAATGGAAAAATCTTTACATATTTTTAAACAAAACAACATAAATTTGGTATCTCTGTGATCTTAATGACCCAAAGAATAAAAGGACCGGTGTCATTTGGATCGCACAATGAAACGAGATAAATAGATTACACAATGGCGCAATTGGCTTTTTATTGTAATACTGTGCAATAAAAATGTAAAATTTGTCCTGAAGATAACATGCCCTGTGACATGTGGCTCTGGAAACAGAAAAATAAAAAGTGCAGAAATGCAAAAAAAAAAAGGGCTTTGTCAGGTAAGGATTTATAGACAATGCTTTACTGATTCTGAAGTAATTAAAATTTTCAACAATTGAAATTGAATGCTCAGGAACAATGGGGGTGATAGAAAAAATTCCAACAATGCCAAAATCTTTGGTACAATGACCATTACATGATGCAAAAAGTTGTTATTGCAGAAGGTGGTGAAAGGTACTCTTTAAAGGAAACCTACCACTTGTAGTGGCAGGTTTCCGATGGCAATATCGGGCACCAGCTCAGGGTGAGCTGGTGCCGGAGCTTATTTTAGTTAGTGTTTTAAACCGCGGTATCGCGGTTTAAAACACTTTTTAAACGTTGTAGCCGGCGCAGGCAGGAACGCGCTCGGCGCTTACCGTGCACGCGGCTCTCATTCACTTCCTATGTAGCCGCGTGCACGGTAAGCGCCGAGCGCGTACCTGCCTGCGCCGGCTACAACGGAAACACTAACTAAAATAAGCTCCGGCACCAGCTCCCCCTGAGCTGGTGCCCGATATTGCCATCGGAAACCTGCCACTACAAGTGGTAGGTTTCCTTTAAAGAATGTGGTGCACAATACAAACTAACTAAAGGAACCAGTATTCCGCTTCCTTTTTCCAGACTTTTTGGTATTCTCAGGGAAACTGCACAGTTTGTTAAAATGTTGCATGAGATGCAAAGAAATGGTACGTTTTGGAAAATAGGAGTGGTGATGGAATGCATTTGTGATGTGACGTATAAAATATAGCACCTGATAAACGCTGCACGTTAGTGAACCACAGACATGTTGAAGACTTTACAGGAAATATTTACTTTCCATCAATCATAATGCATCTACAATCTTAAAAATCAAACAAAGTCCCCAAAAAGTTGCAGGTGAACAAAAATTTTGAAACTACCCCAACAATCGCTCCTCAAGTAAGTTGAACATCTATTGATAAATTCTGCCCTACAGCCTGCTGCCCACAGAAAGGTTTGTTCAAACAACCTACAACTACTGAACCAAATTGATTTGAGTTCAGTTCATCAGTTGTGGGTTTGGTCCAATAAGTCCCACACATACATGGAATATATGGAACGTTATCTTTGAAAGCTGCCCTGAATATGACAGGCTCTGGATAGTAATGAAACATTCTCAAATTGGGTTTATGTTACTAGGGGTCAGTATTGCGACAACCTCTTTTTAATATTTTTATTAATGACCTCTTAATGCATTAATACAGTAGAGTTTCCATATTTGCAGATGATACTAAGCTCTGTAAAGTAATTAATACTGAGGCCGATAGTATAACATTACAGAGGGATTGTGGGAGCTGGAGAAATGGCTGATGAGGTTTAATGTAGATAAATGTAAAGTTATGCACCTGGGTCAAGGAAAACAAAAATGACAATTATGTTCTAAATACTCAATTTCTTGGTAACTTCAGTAGAAAAAGACTTGGGGGTATTGGTGGACGGTAAACTTAATTTTAGTGACCAGAGCCAGGCAGTTTCTGCTAAAGCAAATAAAATTAAGGGATGTATCAAGAGATTGTCATGATAAGGACATAGTTTGGCCCTTATGCAAATCCCTGGTCAGATACACATGGAATATTGTGTACAGTTGTAGGAACCAGTGTATAAAAAGGTATAGAGGTAGAGTGGAGAGACAAGGAGAGACAGAGAGCGCTCCTATAGTGTATTACCCTTGATAAAATAAATATTAATGGTGTGATGTTACACTAACCTTTTGGGGTTGTGCACAAAGGGCACAACTCCACTTGAAGCCTGTAATGAGACTTATTGCTGCTTGCCAATCCCACTGTTCGCTCTCCTGTAGACAGTGTACAGTATTTGGAAGCATCCATTCAGGGTGTGTTTGTCCTCTCCTCCAATTTTGGGACGTGAAAAAGGCGCTTGCTCAGTCGGGAAGTTTTTGTTAAAAAAAAGGTTTTCTTTTATTTAAGCCATGAACGGCAAAAAATGTTTTGACAATAAAAGTTAGTTAAAAGTTAAAAACGGAATGATGCATTTCGCGCTTGATCTAAGCGCTTCCTCAGATTCCTGTCCCAAAATTGGAAGACAGGACAAACGCACCCTGATTGGATGCTTCCGAATAGTGTATAAAAAGGACATAGTAGAACTAGTGGGTGCAGAGGAGAGCAACAAAGATTATTAGGTGAATGGGCGGACTGTAATACAATGTCTATTAACACCTTGCCAACTGAGGATGAACTATATCATCCTCGTGCGGCAAAGGGTGTATGGAGAGAGCTCACAAGTTGAGCTCTCTCCATACACACTGGGTACTGGCTGTATAAAACAGCCAACACCCGCCTGTCACTGCCGCGGTCGGTGCTGGCACCAATCGCGGCAGTCAACCTGTTAAGTGCCGCGGTCGAACCCGATCGGTTTCTATGGCAGCCTAGAGTCTCATTGAGACTCGTAGGCTTGCATTGTGCAATGATTTCTAATAGCCAGCAGAGGGCAGGCTGTTAAAAATCATAGTAAAATAGCTATATACTGCAATACAGTAGTATTGCAGTATATAGTATTAGCAATCGGACCCTGCAGGGTTAAAAGTTTAAATCACCCCCCTTTCCCTAGAACTGATATAAATATAAATAAACAGTAAATAGTAAACAGTAAAACACATTAGGTATCATCACGTCCCAAAATGTCCGATCAAAATATATTAGCGATTTTTCCTGGCGTTTAACCCCGTAACGGAAATTGGCGCCCAAAGTCGAAAATGCCACTTTTTTGCCATTTTGAAAAATATAAAAAATTCTATAAAAAGTGATCAAAAGCCTATACAGTCCTCAAAATGATAGCATTAAAAACCTCATCAGAAGTCACAAAAAATGACACCATCCACAGCTCCGTGCACTGAAGTATGAAAAAGTTATTAGTGCCAGAACATGGCAAAATTAAGATTTTTTTTTGTACAGAAGGTTTTAATTTTTTTAAATGTATGAAAACATTATAAAACCTGTACAAATTTGGTATCCCTGTAATCGTACTGAATCAAAGAATAAAATAGACATGCAAATGCGTTTTTTCATCATTTTCACTGCATTCAGAATTTTTTTCCCGCTTCCCAGTACATGGCATTGAATGATAAATACCATCACTATAAAGTGCAATTTGTTACGCCAAAAACAAGCCTAAACAGAGCTCTGTACATGGAAAAATAAAAAAGTTACAGATTTTTGAAGGTGGGGAGTGAAAAATGAAAATGCAAAAACGAAAAAGGGGTTAAAAAAGAACAGCCATGCCCCAACACGCTCAGGGTTCAAACCTGCATTTTAATGTACTGTGTGGCCATGAATGTGCTATTAATGGTGCGGTGGGGCAGTTTGTACAGAGGGGTGCATGAGGCCTTTAGGAGAGGTTCTACCATCGCCATAGACAAAGGTGCAGTAAGACGGTGGAACTCTCTGCCACAGGAGGTTGTTATGGCGGACTCTATGTATGTCTTCAAGAAAGGCCTGGATGACTCTCTGGAGAATGAAAATACCACATTATTTGGAAAAAAAATATTTTTTTAACCTTATGGGTTGGACTTGATAGACCTGTGTCTTTTTCCAACCTTATCCATTATGATACTATAATGCACCACCGTTCATCTATGGATGAAAGACTACGGTATTGGGAAAAGTATATAAGTAGTAACCAGTAAACCAATCTATTTCATTCTGAGAAGGGCCATTGATGCAGACCAGACACCGGCTGTTATTTTTGTGACCCCCTACGTAAGTAACACTTCCTTTTTTTTTGTTCGAGGATCCAAAGCTCTGGCAATGAGATGATTAAATGGTTTAATTACTGAAGTTTTTCTTTTAAAATGAGGTATTGATCTGGTCTGAATGAGAAAACAATATGTAAATCCAGAACTATTGGGAAAGGCCATTTCTTTATGAACTATTGACCTGTAGAGGAGCGTCTAATAAGCTGAGGATCTCTGCTGTGGACGTGAGCCGGCTCCATGTGTCTCTGGAAGATGGTTAATGATTAGAAACAGATTGGAGATGCATTGCGCTCGCAGGCTGCATGTCACACACCGCCCCTGACAGCCATCATTTCCTGCTTAGCAAATCGAATCCCTGTAGCTAAGCCTTAAGGAAAGTTGATAAAGCAATTAAAGGGTTCTGCCTTGGTTACCATAGCACCATCTCCACTCACGTCTGCTTACACGGTGCCAGAATGTATGCAAGGGGCTTGTATGACATGGATATGACGGAGTTTGTGTTGTAATGACATTTCTACGTCCCATGTTGTGTCTGCTGCCGTCTGCAATGACTTTCTAAATGGATACAGAAAACAGCCTCCAGTGTTATCTGCCGTTACAATGTATGCTAACCCCTAATGTGCCACCAGACGATTAATACATTCTTTTAGCATTGTCTTTGTGTCTTACCGAAACCAGATTCTTCTCTGGTCTTGGGTTATCGTCGGGCAATGCCAGTTATTGAGAACGCCTGTCGTCTTTGCTTTGTGAAAACTAGTGATCACATTTGTATGTATACTACATAATTTACACGCTTGTAACGATCTTTTAAGTTGTTAAGCAATTTTTTCCTGCAGCTCTATAGAGATGAGTGCACTGAGCTTCATTAATAAAAGAAAATGCCATTGTCCACTGATAGTTCAGAGCAAGTCCATCTGAACATTTCCATCTGACTGTCCTCACACAGCTGTGCTCTTAGCTTTCTGTAATAAGATGAAACAATGAACCCTTCTACTCTGAGTAACAGCTATAGCAGGCTTCTAGCTGAGTACTACAACAGTCACTGCCAATACTACTCATTTACCACCCAACACCACCTAGAGGTTGCACATGTGAAGTACATTTATAGGAATGGTGTTGAGTGGCAAAGAGAAGCAATGTAGAGAGATTGAAGAAGATCATATAGGTGAAGAAAGAGCAGTGGCGCTCGCTGAGTAAAATCCATAAGCTTTACTTCATTGCATTAGCGGTTCATGGGGGACGCAGTACACGGCACAGGTTATGGTTGGTTTCGTGCTATGAAGCGGTTCCTCAAACCATTGACCAAAGAGGAATTGAGGGAGAATTTGTGAGAATAGATTCTTTTTGTAGATAGATACTGGATTAGCCAACTAATGTACACTATAGGACAATGTTATTTTTGGGTTGGGGGCATTTTGGGGGACAAATTTCATTTTAAGGGAATGTGTAAACCAAAAAGACCTTTTTTATCAGGGTTTTTACACCCACTGCACTGAATCCAACAACATTGAAATGTATCTCTGGCCCCCACTGTTTGTGAACTATCGCATCATTAATTACAGTTCCATATATGTAAGCACAGAGAAGTTGCGGATTAGGACTGGCATGGGCGCTGGGCTGTATGAATATTATAGCCCCTATACATGTGGAATTCACCCCATACATATTGTACTAGAATTAAGGTTCTTGGAGAATGGAGGATGCGTCCCTGCTACCTGCTTTCAGGACCCATGGACCCCCAAGACGGGGGGCTACTGCCGAAATCCCCCCTATATTACAATTCACCACTGGTGCCAAGCTATTTGCTCAAGCACAGGTCCACCTACTAGAAAGCCACGATCCATACTGAATATAATGGCTGAATCTAAGTACTGAAACTAATGGTACTGAATGTACGGCAATAAAATCAAACAGTGCTCATGTGGCGATGTGTGTATATATTTAAATGCCTTTGTTAAATGATGTGATATCCCCAACTATTATATGTAATGGCACTCTTTCTATGGCTATCAATCCATCCTTACATTTAAAATAGGTTTTCCATTACAAATTACTCCTCTCATCATCAAGACGATCTTAACAATGCACATAGTATTTCCTATAGGGCCAGGCTCTTAGTATTCTCCCAGCAGAATCCCCATAGTGCCAAGTTCAATAGAAAACCCACACTTACCTGTTCTTACCTGTTCTTACCTGTTCTTGCCCACTGTCACTAGTTTACTTACAAACAGCTAATCTCTGCCACTCACACTGATCACATCCATAGCCTGCCTAGGATGCAGGACTGTTGAATAACGGGTCATGCTCACTATTAAAGAGGACCTGTCACCCCCAAAAAACACCCCCACCAAACATGCCCCCCATAATCCTCTCCCCAGCCCCTTTCTATATATACTAAATTTATTTTAATGTATGTTGGGAAAGTTGTTCCTAAAAGATCAGACCTCTTACCAAATAAGTGGTTGGATCGAAGTATCTCCTGCGCCTGCAGTTGGGTTTATTCATGAGGGGGGCGGCATTCCTCTGTATGGCCGACACTCCTCCACCACGCCCCTCTGTTTTACGCCGCTGTCAGCGGGGACCTGTAAGAGAAGCCGGCAGCATTGCTAGACCAGCAAGACCCCCCAAGCACACTGCCTCATGTATTTCAATTCACTCATACACACGGTCATGGTTTCCAAGGCCCAGCGTATGAGCCGAATGCCCAAGACATATGATTCAGAGCAGATCCTATTCCTTTTTCTACTGTCATCAGGGTGTGAGACTACCTCAAGGCTGACACGCGGCACATAGGTTGCCCATAGTGGTGTGCAGGTAGCCTAAGGTGGTTGGTGCTTCCCTGTGACCTCCTGTGGTCACAATTTCTCACCGTGCCTCATTGATGGTGCAGATAATAGCTATTGCTTTCTAAAGATATGTGCACATTTTTAGTTTGTTACATTGTGTTCTGTTACATTGGGTCTAATAACATCAAATCTCATTTCTTCTCCATCTGCACGCTGAACTGCTGAGCTGTAGAGGAAAATACAGTATTAACTTTGATATATTACTGGTAAGAAATACGGACAAACTTTAGTTCATCTATATTAGCGGCCACAACAGAAACCAGATCTCCATGATTGATGAGTCTTTACACTTCCAATTTACTAGGTTGTATTGATTGAATCAGACACAGGAGAGTGTTCCCTGTCTTTGGAGAGGATTTACAGTTTTCTGTTACCTGAATTATGTACTGTATCTTGATTTTCTTTCTACATCATGGAGACTGCATCGTATAGCTATACTATAAATACTGATCATCCACAACATTAAAACCATACTGTGTATGTAGGCCCCTTCATGCTATCCATAAAACTGTGACATATAGAGGCAGGGCCGCCATCAGGAGGGGGGTTAGTGTGACTGTGTTCAGGGGGCTCCAAGAAGGAGAAGGGGCCCCTAGTGACAGAAATCCCTCCTGTCTTCCCAGGTGCAGGGAACTCACTGTGCATACACGGAAGGATTATCATTCTGTGGGGGGGTTGGTGGGAAAAAATTGTATTGAGGCACCAACTCCACACGAGCTCTCAAGGGAACTTGTGGTGAACTTGTGGTATCTGGCACCAAGTCATTAGCATCAGACCATTGCTAGATAGCAAGGTCAGGCCTCCATAGATTGGACTTGTTTTTGCACGACATTGTATTGACGCTAAATTGGCTAAAGATCTGGAAATCTTGAAACCATGTAAACGCTGTGAAACTTTTGCCATGCTTTTCCCACTATTCCTGAATGCTTTTTACTGTCTGGCATTTTCCTGCTGATTACAGATGCTAAGATTAGGAATACTTATGCCACAGGGTGCCAGGTCCCAAAGTTACCAGTTGATCATTGCTGCAGCCATCAGTTATTGCTGGGTGACCTTTTTCAGGGAGAATCTAACCCGATAATCTATCCATCGCAACATGGGACCTGCCAAAGTTATAGATGTTTTCAAAACCAACTTTTTAGGTGCCATAGTAAAAAGATGTCAAGGCTGTTCTGGGAGAATACAATAGAAAAGATTCAGTGAAACATTGCATTTTCCAGTTAGTCTTGGGAAGTTCATTTGAAAGAAAAGCAGATACCCAGGAGACACATCTAATAAAGACCTAATGTCCCTTCCCAGTCGTGATTAGATTAGGACTTAAGCAAAGTGACATCAGGCAGAAGTTTAGAAAGAAATCATTCTTTTATTTCACTGATGGTTTTAAAGCAATTTTTGCTAATGCATCTTTGCACCAATTTGTTCATCACAGTATTTTTTAACCTAACTTTTTTGTTGCTATTCTATTATTGGTTCCATTGAAGAAATAATTACAGTGGAAATAACAAATGTATTTCTCTCTACTTAGACTACTTTTACACACCAGCCAGTATTTTGCATCAATATTCATAAGCCACGATAAGGAGGGAGACCCATATCATGGTGTGCGAAACTGGCCTTTATTTATCTTGCGGACATTGGGGACATATACACATATAATATTATATTACAGAGTACAAACAGTCATATGGAACAATAGGACTGAGGGACCTGATCACAAGAGCTTACAGTCTATGAGGATGAAGGGGTGACACAAGAGCTTACAGTCTATGAGGATGGAGGGGTGACACAAGAACTTACAGTCTATGAGGATGAGGGGGTGACACAAGAGCTTACAGTCTATGAGGATGAAGGGGGTGACACAAGAGCTTACAGTCTATGAGGATGAAGGGGGTGACACAGGAGCTTACAGTCTACGAGGATGAGGGGGTGACACAAGAGCTTACAGTCTATGAGGATGAAGGGGGTGACACAAGAACTTACAGTCTATGAGAATGAAGGGCATGACACAAGAGCTTACAGTCTATGAGGATGAAGGGGGTGACACAAAAACTTACAGTCTATGAGGATGAAGGGGGTGACACAAGAGCTTACAGTCTATGAGGATGAAGGGGGTGACACAAGAGCTTACAGTCTATGGGGATGAAGGGGGTGACACAAGAGCTTACAGTCTATGAGGATGAAGGGGGTGACACAAGAGCTTACAGTCTATGAGGATGAGGGGGTGACACAAGAGCTTACAGTCTATGAGGATGAAGGGGGTGACACAAAAACTTACAGTCTATGAGGATGAAGGAGGTGACACAAGAGCTTACAGTCTATGAGGATGAAGGGCGTGACACAAGAGCTTACAGTCTATGAGGATGAAGGGCGTGACACAAGAGCTTACAGTCTATGAGGATGAAGGGGGTGACACAAGAGATTACAGTCTATGAGGATGAGGTGGTGACACAAGAGCTTACAGTCTATGAGGATGAGGGGAAGACACAAGAGCTTACAGTCTAAGAGGATGATGGGGGTGACACAAGAGCTTACAGTCTATGAGTATGAGGGAGTGACACAAGAGCTTACAGTCTATGAGGATGAGGGGGTGACACAAGAGCTTACAGTCTATGAGGATGAGGGGGTGACACAAGAGCTTACAGTCTATGAGGATGAAGGGGGTGACACAAGAGCTGACAGTCTATGAGGATGAGGGGAAGACACAAGAGCTTACCGTCTATGAGGATGAGGGGGTGACACAAGAGCTTACAGTCTATGAGGATGATGGGGGTTACACAAGAGCTTACGGTCTATGAGGATAAGGGGGTGACACAAGAGCTTACAGTCTAGGAGGATGAAGGGGGTGACACAAGAGGTATAACAGCGTGTATGATGTTCCAACCATTCTTTATAAGGAAACAGTATAAAATAATTTAATAAATAAAAACTTTGCTGGTCAAACCAGTCATGAGACGCCATCTTATATACATATCTCCACACCCCAGTAGTCTGAGTTGAGGTCGTCTACCATCCCGACTTCAGCACACTTCCTGTTGCTGCATGTACTTATCTGCAAAGCTGGATATCTATGCATGCTGCACTGCCACAGCTCCAAAGTCAGAGCTACCGTGCATGCGCAGATCTCCGTCTTAACAGATGAGTGCGCGCAGCAGCAACCGGAAGTAGCTGAAGACGAGGCGGTAGGCAGCAATGACTCAGGCTTCATGGCAAGGCTACTCCACGCCCCAGTATCCTCTGCTGATAATTAGCATAAGACAAGGATAACTATTTTATCTGCTATGGGGAACAAATCTACCTTATTTTGAGATAATTAATACTGATGACCAGGGTTGCACTGGGGGGCCTAGTGCCCACCAGGGAAATTGATTATGGGGGCCCACCTACTGCTACATACTGATATTAAATGTATATTTTTAAGCCATACTGAAATGCATTGGAAATACATTAATGTGCATGTGGCAAAATGCATAATTAAGACTTGCATCTGGTAAATAGTAACAAGTATTTTTTTAACATGGCACCTCTAAAGCAATCTGTGCCTTCCCCATATCCACCTCATATAGTGGCCCCTCACATCACCCCCTCATTTAGTGGCCCCTCTCATCTCCCTTTCATATTGTGGTTCCTCATCTCCCCTTATATTGTGGCCCCATCCCATGTCCCACTCAGATTGTGATCCCTCATCTCCCCTCATATTTTGGACTCCTCATATTGTAGACTCTCATCCCCCTCCCCATACTTAGGTTCCCACTTGTTTTCCCCTCATGTTGTGGCCCCTTTCATAAGGTAAAACCTCTTAATTCTTTTTAAAAGACACCTCTGCCTTCCCCATTTCCCCCTCATATTGTGGCCCTTCACACCCCCCACTTATATTGTGACCCCCTCATCTCCACTAGTAGGTTCACCAGTACACCAGTAGACAAGTCAGACCCTGTTGATGACCTATTTAGGATTGGTCATTAACCTCAGATCCGTTGTAGTCCAAACCCTGCGTTATTACAGTTTAGACGTTTACAACAGTCTCCATTACATAACTCAACGCAGTCAGCTATGCCCATTTTGCAGTGGACATGCAAAAGTACTGCACCACTGCATGAGAGGTTGAGGGGGTTAAGACTCCTCACTGGCTACTTCCAGGGGACTAGGGACACAGCTCTAGATACCGAAAGGTAAACTTTGATAAATACTGTATAAAACTCTACTGTACACTATTCTCTATGGGGACGTGGGGGGAGCCAGAAAAAGGGCTCCTGATGACAGATTCCCTTTAACACATGGATACAATTCTTCACCCAAAACATTTAGGAAAATTGTCATGGCCAAAAGAAAGCTTGACTATGAGACTTGCCTAATCCTTTCTAAAATACTTCAAAATCTAGGCGCTGAAAGATTTTTGCTAAACATTGTGAAAAACCTGACACACAGACGCTTTCTATTGTTATTTTTGGCTTCCGTCAGTATTATTTTCTTACTAATTTGATTGAAATTTTTCCTTCTATTGTACAATTTGAATTTATGTATCACATTTTCTGGAGCATCCACCAGCAGGTCACACAAAGTGATTTATTTTACCTGAGTGTTTCTAAACTCCATGAAGAGGGTGCTCATCGTGAAGTGTGCTTTTGCAGATAGCTCAGCAGTCTTGTCCATATAAAAAGCACTGAGTACAATCAAGAAAGAATTGTATTTATTGTACTGCAGGAAAATGCAGTTAAGCTGTGCCTGGCGAGACCTGTGTGAGCTGTGTGTTGGGCAGAGATGTGTTAGCAGGTGCCACGATGCAAAGATGCACCCTTCCACGTCTCTACATGCTGGCGCCAGAATTCAAAGTCCTCTGCAGTCTATGGCCCACGTTTACTAAAAATGTGCAGTTTGCCTGTGTAGTCCGCAGAGTGCACTAGATTCATAATTTCTGGCACTGGCTCTTCAAGAATCTAGCGTACTCTGCGCTGCCCAGACAAAGTGGACCCCTTTTTTTGGTGCACCTTAAACAAATTTCTGTTGGACTTTGCATAATAAATGTAGTGCATGGTCCGACTGAGCACTGGAACGCCCGCTTCAGTGCAAAAATTTGTGTCACATGAAGAATAGTGCAGCCGCGCTACTAAACGGTTGAGTGCGACACAAAAGAGATGCAAGCACTTCTTAAATACAAGCAGTTTGCACATAAAAGAATGTGCAAAGTCCGACAGAAAACTGGTGCACAGCGCTTAGTCAATGTACCTCCAATGTGTTAGCAGGTCCCTAGCTCTTTGTGGAAGTGGGACTCTCTGAAACGTGCCTCCAACCGTGCTTCAGGTGAATGAGCCTAGTGAAAACTTTAGAAAGAACTGACTTAAGTGGTAACTGTCTACTCAAATTTTATTCCAGTTGTGACAGAGTTATACAAGAAGGCGGATAGTCTAGGAGTCAGACAGCCAGACACAGCTGTTTAATGGGAATATATGAGCATTTTTTCTGACATAGGCAGTCAACAATAGATGTGCCATGAGCATTCTCTATCCCCCTACTCTCATTCCACACTCAAGTTTTAACCTTTAATACAGGCAGCGAATTATTGAGTAGGGCATTGATTGTAGTGGGGTTGTAATTTCTAGAAACATTCACAGGAAAAATATGAAAAGTCCCCAAATGCTAAACGCAGGTCTTAGCGAGCACAGATCTCTCTCTGCACAACCTTTCGACTCTGGTCTCCTATCTACGTCATTTGTAGCACAGCACATCTCGCCCACACAACATTGTTGTTTGGATTTGTGTGGAGGAGCTCTAGGACCAGGTGGTAAAGACAGATACAATGAAGTACAAGATATATAGTATTCATAGTGACATATATGTCATATCAAAAAAAAACCTATTGTTAGAACAGTTCATTTCTATCTACTACTTCACTAACCTGATATCACATTTTATAATTCTTCCATTCGTGTTAAAGCTGAATGATGACTTTCTCAATTTGTGTGGAAGGCAATGAATTTAACTGCTTCTTATTTATGAGAAAGCACAAATATATATTAGTATCTTTAGTAACTTACATTACGCTGGAAAAGGCGGAGGTTAGAGATTAAAATAATATGGAATAAAAGCATGTACAAAACAAACACACTTCAGTGGTGATTCATTTTATGTGTTTTAATATAATTATCCACATCGGAAAAGTTGGAATTTCTTGTTAATTGTGATTTAATTATAGCTGATTAAAAAGAAACATCCATGAAAAAAGATTGAGTCAATTATGTTTCGGATGCACTGAATCTGTCAAGTTTCACAATTAGTAAGGTTATTTTATTTAACACAAATCAATAACGTTTGAGGGAAAGAAGTGCGGGCATCAAAAAGCAACAGTAATTGTTCCATTGTACTAAGCATCAATACCAAAGTACTGTATGCTTATACGACATATATATTGACAGGTGATATAGTTATGTGTAGAAACACAGGCTCTAAATACATTGCTTCAATTAGAGCTCTTAAGGGAATTTTGCCGATATTAGAGCCATGAGGGACCTCTAATGCTCAAATATGAAACTAAAAACTGCATAGAAATTACCGTAATAATGCGTGTACAGTACTATATGGAACGTTATTGTATGTGCATATACCTGTGCATACAAGTTATGTTCCATCAGATGGATCATTACTATTCCCTTTAGGTAACATGCGTGGTTGTGCAGTCTTACACCGAATCCCTCTTTTTCTATTAGTGCGGTAGACATTGTACTTCCAACCATAGAATATGTCATACAATATGGCCCAAGCACGGCACATTAATAGTTCTGAAAGGAAAACTGTCAGAAGGATTTACTTAATCATCTGTCATCCAGGAAGGTGACATGTATACAATGATGTCTTTCTGTATTCCCTGACCATTAAGCTTTATTCAAATTATCTGTAAAGAGTCACTAGGTTGTCCCCATATGGCTTAACGGATGTCCGATACACCAGGTACATCATCATACATTAACTGCAGTTGCAGTTCCTGAAGGTCGCTTATGATGATGGTCATAAGCTCCCAGAATATGATGGTCATAAGCTCCCGGGTATGGAGAGCATTCACGTCCCTTTAAATTTTTTACTCTTTGTTTCATTGCAGCCAATTAGTAAGATCAAATTAGTTCTTTGTTTTGCTAATTAATGTACATTTTTCTAATTTATTAAACATGAAAAACTGAAATATCACATTGTAATAAGTATTTAGCCCCTTTTTTCAGTATTCAGTAGAAGCACCTTTGGAAGTAGTGCATGAGTCTTCTTGGAAATGAAAATGTGCACTGGACTTCTGGAGATCTGATCAACAATGTACTTGGATGCAGGACCATCAATTACAGTGAAGGGGGCATTCTAAGGCAGGGAAAGCTTGACTTCAGTGTTAAACTCTCCCCGTCCTTGACTTTATAAAAATAAGTAACATCTCATTTCAAAGTTGATTTTCTGAATAATGCCACAACACAAGACCATGAATAAAACTTGATCAAGAAACCGCTTAGTTGCTTGAACACGTACTGGTTTATTAGGCCAATTTCTGATGACAGGTTCTCTTTAACGCCAAAAAGTTCAATCTTCATCTCATCAGACAGGGCAATCTTATTTCTCATAGTCTGGGAGTCCTTCATGTGTTTTTTTGCAAACTAAAAGCCAGCTTTCATATGTCTTATTCTGAGGAGAGGCTTCCCTTGGCACACTATGCCATAAATCCCTGGCTGGTGGAGGGCTGCAGTGATAGTTGACTTTGTGGAACTTTCTCCCATCTCTGGAGCTCAGCCACAGTGATTTTGGGGTTCTTCTTTATCTCTCTCAAGGCTCTTCTTCCACAGTTGCGTGGTTTGGCTGGAGGGCCAGGTCAAGAAAGAGTTGGGGCCCTCCCAAATTTCTTCCATTTAAGGATTATAGGAGCCACTGTGCTCTCAGGAACCTTAAGTGCTTCAGAGTACTGCAGCCATGAGTAAGGGTGTGTAGTACACCAGAAACGGGTCAGCTTTTTACTTTATGTGTTCTCTGTATTTACAAATGGATCAATAAAGGAACAAGCTTTTTTTATGAAGCTGGATGTTTCAGCCCTTTTTCTTTGCTGCAATATTGGGTACTGCTGGAGGAATTTACATCTGTGCTGAGGACAAGTGGCCAAATGGGTTAGCGGGAAAGACATTTTCTATAGTGACAGAAATGATTTTGCAACTTTGGCCAGATCTTTGCCTTGCCACAATGCTGTCTCTGAGCTCCTTGGGCAGTTCCTGAGACTTCATGATTCTCATGTGCTCTGACATACACTGTGAGCTGTGAGGTCTTATATAGACAGGTGTGTACTTTACCTAACAAGTCCAATCAGTTTATTAAGCACAGTTGGACTCCGTTGAAGGAGTAGAAGCAACTCAAGGAGGATCAGAAGGAAATGGAAATGGTCTTAATACTTCCTGTGCCCACTGTATAATCATTATGATCCTTTTGAAGTTTCTGTGACTAAATCCATGTTCAAGAAAGAAATTCAGTTTTTCCTCGCTGTTTACATACATTGGTTACAACAAGTGTCATCGGTTACACAATTGTGAACAACAGTAACAAGAGGAAAAAATGTCTGGCTGGAGTATCCATATCCAGTTTTTTCGTACCTCCTAGCCAGCAGGCTAGCTGGTAAGTCCTACAGCGTGGTACCTGCACTCTCCATAGGACTTGGATTGTTAGCAGTCATACGTAATCTCAGGTAGTCAGGACTCGATCCCTCCCTACTTTTACATAGTCTCACTAATAAGGAAAGAGATTGGCTGGGCAGGCCTCTCTGAGTGTTTACTGTGCTGTTGGAAGGGTTTTGTGTATAGTGGGACCATATTATTTAGCTGTCCCCATGTACAGCTCCTTACATATAGTTTTATAATTCCGAGAAACTCAAATAATAAATGTTGTCCTTTCCACTCCCTTCATCTTAAGTTTCTTCTCTAGAGATATCATCAGCTAAGGATGGAGCACTCTCTTCTAGTCCTCCCGATTTCGGTTTACATACTGGGAGAATGGACAGGGGAAATGTGTTTTTTTTTTTTTTAATTTAGTCAACTTGTAGGGGCTTTGCACCCACTTATTATATTTGTTGCTGCTTTCCTACTCTTTACCAAATAAACTTATATTATGTGCAAGTTTATCAAATATTTGCTTTCACAGTTCCCATTCCAGAGAAAAACATGTATTTGAAGCCAGTTGCTTCTATTTGCTTCCGCACTTGAATATATTTCAACACATTTCCATAATATTTTCCTTCTTCTTTATAAAATGCACTTTCTTTCATTAAGACAATTGACAGAAAGAAATTATACAAAACTGGTGGTCTAGAGAGAATATTTTACTAAGTATCTAGAAGAGGGAGGATGTAATGCATACATAACGGATAGAATATAATAGAATAACTGAAGTTATAGGAGGCAAAACAACAACTTGTTGTTATATTATACTGTTTCAGTTATCTCAGCATGTAATGGTTGGGTTCTATTCTATGGAAAATAACATTGTTTATTGTTTGCACGTGAGAGATGGGTATAGTTAATGAGTCATATCATATGACAGTACCCATATCAGAGTCCCCTCATCCCAAACTGTCCACTGTCATCCTCTGTGCCCCATTATACTTTACCCCCATAATAATGCCGTCCGAGCTGCATCATGTCATACCTGTTGACTGTGCTGCCTGAGAGCTCTTAGTCACACTCCCCTCAAAACAGAAATAGCTATAGGGTCCCTGTACACTGCGACATAGAATGATGCCATGACGGCACAATGCTAATATAACACAGGGTTATACAGGAATGAAAAAGGGATATATAGCTGAGAGAACTTACAAAACAATGAACTACTTATACTAAACCCCTCTGGTTCTCCCACTCTCCCATGGCACCACCTGCCACTGCTGATCTCACACACCAGTGCACTATAATGATCCAAATCCAGCTAAAACCCTGAAACATAAATGCATTTTCCATAGTCCTGCTGCCACTAACAACACACATAAACTTTTGATTAAACAGAACTGTTTACAGTTTTATAAGTAACTAGGTGTTACCCAGGATAGTAAATAACTGCTCTTAGTTATAACAAAATAGAATGGGTTAACAAAAGATATTCTCTATCTTTATTTAGCTATGTCTATCAATCTATCTCTTTCTATTTATCTCTTTCTATCTATCTCTATATCAAATTGTAGAAAATCGGCCAGCACACCAGTATGTAATCCACACTGAAATTTCAAGTGCAATGTTTCGGTGATGATATACCTTTTTCAAGCCATATATCTATCTATATCTATCTCTATATATATTTCTATCTATCTTTATCTATTTATCATATTACCTCACATGTTATCTCACACATAAGCTGTCTTATACTCATTGCCTATAGTATACAATTAAAGCTCAAAGCTCATATAAATGACATGTGGCAAAATAGAAGGTGAGCTTTGAATGTTTGCTCGAAGCCGAGCTGTGATTGGTTGCTTACTGCCACAGCTGCCAGCAGACAATGGCTCCTGTATATGGTGGTTAATAGGTTAAAAATGTAGTTTGTAAAGTACAGGGTGAAAATTTCAACTCAAAATCTAGTCTATGACATTCACATGAGGATGGCTGTGCAAAATTTGGTGATTGTAAATGCAAGGGTGCAGAATTCTTTAGCAGACATACAAACACACGCACTCAACTTTATACATTACATTTAAACTACTGACAGTTTTGCTATAATATATGTGTATTTGGGATGAGGGGCCTTACTACAGAGGTATCAGCTATAGCATGTCGCTATGGGGCCAACAGTGTCAGGGGGCACCATCATCCGACCTGACATTAAAGAATGGGGGATTTGCACCACATTGTACAGCATAGTATGTATAACATATATTTAATGTATATATCCTGTGTGTGTGTACCTGTGATGTGTATATACTGCATGTGTGTATATATGCTGTACGTCTGTACATGGCACAGTATGTGTGTGTATTTTTGTAATGTTTAAGTGCACTATATGTATGTAGGAATGTTTAAATGTGTGTAAGAGTGTATAAATGTGTGTACATGAGTTAAAAACTGTATGTTTATGTTTATAGGTATATAGATGTGAGTGTATATATGAGTGTAATATGAATATTTTTAACTGGGAAGAGGGGCCCCCAATTAAAAGTCTGCTATGGGGCCCTGCCTTTGCTCCCTATTTTTTTGCCTACATTTATACATGTCCTTTTTAATGCGGCTAAAAAACCAATGTGGCACATTAAACAATGGGACCTATGGTGCTCTATATGTATACATTATTTAATGGATGGGATCCATTCTGTTTTTCAGTGATGCAACGGAAAAGCAATGGTAACTGTGTAAGGCTGTTTTTTTTTACATACATTGTAAAGACACGTCAGGGAGATTCCAATGTGTCCTTACAATGTATGGAGAAGATGTATCCCTCTGTATGTTTATACAGTGGGGTACATCGCCCAGTGACCCCTTCTCCCCTGTAAATGCAGAGTAGTGTACATCGGCAGCAGCCGGCCATTGGCCTTTGTACAGGTATTTCCCCAGTGATGTCATTGTCCTTTCATGGACAGTGACATTACCAGGTCCCCACTCCTGCTGAGGTTGCTGTGTCTTTCCATCCTGCCTTTTTTGCCAGATCCAACGTCTAGTGATGAGACAGAGGCAACAACTATACCTACTTATGCCAGTGTATGTCAATGTGCATACATTGGGAAACTTTCCTGACGCTGAGCGTACACAGAAAACGTGATGTGAACCCAGCCTTAATGGAGCGGAAGAATAAATGAATAACCTTCTATTACAACTGTTGTTACATGGTCCCTGGGCATGAAGTAAGTTCCATTGGGTTCTTTCTCATAGTCTGAATCCAAGAGAAAAACTGTTTACGATCTTAGGTCTATAGGAAATATAATGCAAAAACTAGTTGTTGCTCAAGACATTACGATGCTGTCATCCAAAAATATAGCTGTACTTGCATCAGTGAAAGCTCCCGCAGTAAACTGCATGCTTCCTTTGTTTCAATTTATTTGAAGGCTTGACTGTATATCATAAAATAAACTGTTGGAGAAGCATGTGTTTCCTGCCGTAGAGCATAAAAATGAGCAACCCTGGCATTTCCACTGGATGACTGTGCTGAAGTAATTAAAACACAGATGCAGCTCATTTCTTTCCCAAGTGCTCTATGATTGGCAGATACAGTATGATCAACGGCGCTATACTCTGGGCACTTCATCACTGCCATCTGCCTAACGTTCACACGCGTCGTCCGGTCCCGATGGAATTTTGCAATTATTACATAAAACAATGGTAACGCTCTACATTAAAGGAATTATTTTCCACCATTGTTATTAAATGTTTCACAGTGGGTGGATACTGGAGAGTTTCACTCTTGAAAAACACAAAAGCGAATGAGAAATTCCTTTTGGATGTGTTATTTTAACGCGCTCGCATTCTCATGCTCAGATGGCTGTGTTGATTAGCTTGGATGAATCAAGGTTAACTCCGGAATCATTTGCAGTTCATTTACACATGAAAGGACCAGGATTACAGATTGTAATTAGCGTCTTTGGCACATAAATTTTATAGACAGACCATAAATGTAATATATTATAAATATGTTTTATATTCGAGCCCCCTTTTTTTTTTTACATTTAAAATCTATACAGTTAAAAGTTTAGTTTAAATTAAAAATCAATAAATTGGGACATGGTCCCTATTGGAGAGGAAATGTATTACAGCTACTAAAATGTATATTGGATCTCACTGAAAGCTATTCCCCAAGTGTTGGTCTCTCGGAATAACAGAAACAGAATTCCAGTTGTTGGGGTGGAAATAGAAGTGTAATCACCACTCCCGACCAAAACTTCCACATTCAGTTTGGTATTATAATGAAAGTAGGGGGGCAAGCCCCCTAACCCCTTTAGGACACAGCCACTTAATAGCTTAAGACTCAGACTCATTTATGTGTTGTTATTAAAATATTCCACTTCAACTTATCAAAGTGATTTTGAGATTCTTTCTTTTCATCACAAGTTGTACTTCACGGCAGTGGTAAATTTTGTCCAACAAGTATTTTGTATATTTATATTAAAAAAAATAATTTCAAAATTTTAGAAACTCGAAATTATCTAGTATAGCTACTAAACTAAATTAGTTATGAAATAACATTCCCCAAATGTCTGCTTTATGTTTTCATAATTTAAAAAATTTCTGGATATTTTATTTTGATGTCACGTAGCTTACAAATTGAACATCGGTTTTCCGTATTTTCAAGGAAGTTTCAGACTTGACTTTTTGGGGGGATTTGGGGATTTAGGAAGTGTGTTAACCCTTTGAGAACTTCAAGGTAATTAAAACAAAATGGAGGTGTAATGCATAGGCCGACACACTGCCTGAACGGTCCTGTCTGTGACAGGACCTTACAGACATTTGCTATGGACAACCCTAAGATCTTGGATAAAACAATTGTTTCAATTTGAAATCCTGCTGTCTTGAAAACCTTTGTCACTGCCGACCCCACTGTTTGAGCTGAACCCAAATGTTTCAAAAGGAAAATACTGAATCATTGGGAGTTTAGAGCAGGCAATAGTGCTTAATTCTTTAAGACTGAATATTGTGCTTCGTAAAAGGGTTGGCAACATTCAGCAAATAATTTAGATTGCTTGTGTGTGGCCTATTGCCCACGTGCATGTGTGATGTGATTTACTTGAATCAAACTCCCATCATAAGTTTGCATGTCCGGCTCAAACGCTCAGAGACTGGAATCTTACTGACATGTGGAGTTCTGTTCTAGTCTCGAAGAGTTCAGGCCAAATATTCAGGCAAGCTTACCATGCAAGTTCGCATCACACTTGCTCACGGGCAATGAAAAGTCATACAATGTTCCAATATCCTTTCTGTATAAATTCCTCACAGTTTTCTATATCTCTGCTTGCTGACATTGAACAGGGAGTTTCCTTGTTTACTTCCTTCGGATAGAAACCTGTCGAAGGTCATGTGGTCTCACACAGTTGCCTCATTATAACACACAGCTCTGATTACTCTATGTGAGGGTACATCCACATTGGAGTATGCGCTCAGCTTCTGTTGCACATTCATTGCATTTTGTCTCCATTTTGCCTTTGTTTTGTATCTGTGTCCACAAAAAAATGAAGGTTTAACATAGATTTGAAAACATCACACCTGGTTTTTCAGCCTCATCAGTGACTAAAAACAGACATATCTGTGAAAAAAATAGGACAGGTTTCATATTTTTTTTCACGGATCAGCGAAATTACAAGCCAATGTGAAAACAGCCATTAAAACAATGGCTTTGTGATGCATCAATGAACCACAGATGTGAAAAACAATGCCAATGTGATAGAGCCATGACACTATTAACCCCTTAGTGAGACGGCCTGAAAAAGCTCTATTGACCAGGCATTTTTAGCAAATTTTCGTAAGCACCAGTTTAAGGGCCATAGCTTTTTTTTTGGGCGTGCAACCTTATAATTTTTTGACCAATACATGTCAATGTATTTTTATTAAAATTTATTAATATTTTTTTGTTTGTGTGTTTGCAACACCCTCGCCGATGCAATGGCGAGGGAGTGTTTGCGAATACGTCCCACCTGCATGTAATCCCATTACACTACATGGTCCTTATAGGACATAGGGGTATTGCAGTGGTTAATCCTGCCTGGCAAGGCAGAAGTTAAGTATTTTGTATGATGCAAGATGCTATTGTCCAATGATATGTGTTACATCCTGTGCTCTGTAAGCTGAGATGTGATTGGAGGAGCAGCCACCACCTGACCAAAGGGAGGTAATAAAACCCCCTGGCCAGGAATGTTCTGGAGAATTGAGAGAGATTCCAGTGTAGAAGAATCTTAGAGTGAGTGAGTGAGCAATCTATGTCTAACCCATACCAGAGCAGGAAGAGCCTAGCCCCTGCCTCTGAAGAGTGGAGTATAAGACTAGAGTTAGTGTAGTGAGGAAAAGGGGTATCATCTTACCTTAAAAGGTGATACCTGAAGCCCTACAGGACAAGCTGAAGCTTCCTACCAGGACACAGCTGCCTCCCAGCCTGCCCTCTACATCCAGGCTGGTGAACTATCTCCTGAGGCTCCCTCCAACTCACATCTCAGCACTCCATCTACCTGTTAAAGGCACGTTGCTGCGGTTCCTGCCGGTTCAAATAAAGAACTGTAAGTTGTTTTCTTCAACTTCTGTCTCCGTCTGGTCCCTGCTAATACGGCTGCCTTCATCACCGGCACCCTGTCCATCACCCAGAGACTCACACTCGGGACATCAAGGGGTTGCCCCAGGGAGATCCGCTATAGCAGCCTCTCCCTCATCTTTTCTTGCCAACACCACCCTGCTGGAGACCTGCCAGGCTGTAGGACAGCCCTCCGGTTCCCCCGTACCAGGCACCGTGACAATAGCGTGCTTAGGCCGCAACCGCCAGCCACTCCGGTACCGCGGGCCCCGGCTGTCTCCAGGCCTCACCGCAAAGGGCTAGGCCCCGGTGGGGGATGTTGCAAGTGGCGTCACGAACAGGATTGATACTTCTGTGCCTTATTACGGCATTAAAGACTTTCCTTTATTAAAAAGACTGTGCTGCCTAACCCTGCTGCCATCAGGGTTTAGGCCCAAGTACTTGTGTGTTTCTGGACTGAACTGTGTTAATGCTGCCACGTGCTGTCGAGCTCCGCTCCAGCACCCAAGAGGTTAATCCTTGCAAGAACTGTACCAGCTCTGCTACATCCGGCGCTGCCGCGCTGAAGAATTTACCTCAGAAACTGTGGCGCAGCAAGTAATTCCAGCCCGCCAAAACCTTCACTGGCGGGAAACCCAGATGACGCACCAAGCTCCACCCACGCACGAATGGCGCGAACCCCGCCTCTTGTGGCGCAGGAAAAATTAGAGCCCGCCACAGCTCTCGGCGGGAAGGACTTGGACTCCTCCCACTGGCTAGAGGCGGACTTCCTGCCCCGCCTCAGAGAAACGCCAGAACTCGAGTGGATTTTGAGCAGTGAGGACAACATCATGTGGGGTCCTCCGCCCTTCCCTCCTGTGGAGCGGCCTGAGTTCTATGAAGTGCTAGAGACTATGGTGGTGGTCTCTGCGCAGCCGAGACCCTCCGCTGGACAACGGCTGCACCGAGGATTGACCCGGGCCTTCGTCACCAGGACGTGTTTTCAAACGGTGACGCAGTACCAAGTCCCACCCGGGCGGTTCCTCGTACCTATCCCGGTTACCATTCCGGTACCGCAGGCCCACGTGGAGGCGCCACGTGGGGAGGCCCCGACTCCTGTCGAGCCAGCGCCTGGGCCTACTGCTGCTGTGCCACCTGCTCCGAGGCCTACTGTCCCTGCTGTTCGGCCTGCTAGCCCTGCTGTGACGGTTCCTGATCCTCCGGCTGCTCCCGCTCCTGTTCCGGCACCTGCCCGACCATCACGGAGATCCGAGCCTGCACCGGAGCCACGAGCCCCAGCACCGGCACCTCCGCAGCCTCGAGGCCGAGGTGAGGCCGCCCGCCAGCGACTCCGGGACGCTGTCTCGGAGCAGCGACGCCGCGAGAAGGAGGCCCAATGCTACATGGCCGGCCGGTCTACAGCTGGAGCTTGGGTGGAAAAGAACCGTACCACCGGCATGGTTCGGTTCTCCGATAAGCAGCGTGGCTATGGCTTCGCCACTCAGGACTACACCGGACGGGAAGTATTTATACCCCGCCGGTCTGTCAAGAGGCCTGATCTGCCGGAGAGCCAGCACAACCTGAAGCCAGGCGAGTGCATTGAATTCTCCCTGCAAGAGGGGCCCCGAGGACCCTGGGCGGCTGGTGTGATCCGGATCCCCGACTCCGATGAGGACCGCTACTTCCCGCACGACGACTGGTATGAGGACGACGAGTGGCCGGAATCCCCGAACACCTCTTCTTCCTCGGCTGCGAGTCCCCGGGCGGTGACCCACGTGAATGCCCCATCCACGGTAATCGTGAGTACGGGTCCCATTGCCATCCATGGCCCGGGCATGATCCAGGGCGCCACCCCCACCGTCTCCCCTGCCGGGGGCATTGCCAGGTCCCGTGGCTCTTCTGTGGGAGAAGACATCCCGGCTAGCGAGCCTTGTCCGGAGGTTCCGTCTAGGCCCACATCTCCCCTTGCCGGTTACCAATGGGGTGATGACCCGGCCCCGGAAGAACCGGAGCTGGAAGGAGCTGCGGCGCTGCCGCAGGTCCCTGTTTATTTCTTTCTGGACCCCTCCGTGGTCCCTGGCTCAGTTGAGCCCCCAGCTGGAACAGCCGATACCCCGGGCGACAGCGCTCCTCTCCCTGAAGGTCCGGAGGATGTTGCTGCACCTGCAGTACCCACTACTGCCACCGGGTGTCCCCAGCCGGCACCTACTCCCGCTGAGGATGCACAGGATCCCCTGCTGACTTTGGATCCTGTCCCTGCTGAACCCAGCGAAGATGCAGAGTAACCCCTGAAGGGCTGTAGCCCACTTCAGGTACTGTACATATTGTATATTTCTGTCCTAACCCTATAGAGCCAGAGACTTTCCTGAGACTCTTACCCTTATTTATCTCAGTCAAGAGATTATACATTGTCTTGTGCTATGATAGCACCCCTTCCTCTGCCACAGCAGAGATTTCTTCAAAGGACTCTGTCCCTCTCCAAATAGAGGAGACCCTTTGCCTCTCAGTGCACTTTTCCCCACATCAAGGGCTGTACCCAGAAGATGGACTTTGTCATTAGAGACCTTCTGTGAGACTTTTGCCAGATACTCCAGGGAAAAGTTGCTACTTTATTTATTATCATTTTGCACTTAATGCCTTCCTTTTTAGGTATGGACATTCTGCTTGCACTCTTTATGCCTTTTCTTTGCAGGAAAAGAGACATTTGCTATCGTGCTACCCTGAGTAGCCCACCTACCTCTGTAACGTTTGTAACGTTCAAGCTGTGTACCCATTGGGCTCCTAAGCCAATGTGATCTTAACCTGTTTGCACACTATCATATATGCCAGTAGTCTGCATTAACCCTTTCATAGGCTTTTCAGGTTGTAGTGTGGCTGTGTCGGACCGTCTTTTTGTGTAAAACACTGACCGCTACCTGATCCCTCAAACCGAGGTTTGCACATGGGGGTAGTCCGTAAACTGCGGGTCCTTCGGGGACCGGGGGTGTTACAGAGTTAGCACCTGGATGCCACCCATACATGGGTAAGGATGCCAGTCAGGAGGCACTCGTGTCGCATATGCTAACGCAATGCAGATATACACACTATATAATTGCCGCCAGGGAAGAAGCGTTGATAAAACAAATATACAGGCCTTGGTGCAAGGAGTGGATTACAGGACATGACACCACACCTTTCCTACTGTACAGTTCGGTTTAATGGCGTCAGCGACCAACTGTCATACAGCTACATGTTTTGTCTTAGTCCGACACCAACCCAGGTGCCTGTCTCCAGGACCATGGGCGGTTTGTCCCTACACCTCACATAGCCTGCACTTCCCAGAAGTGCCCTTAGCCCCCTCTGTGCCCCAAAACATCTATAGTCGAGCCGAGGGCGGCTCTTTCAATTGCCCCCGGGGTATGCAACACCCTCGCCGATGCAATGGCGAGGGAGTGTTTGCGAATACGTCCCACCTGCATGTAATCCCATTACACTACATGGTCCTTATAGGACATAGGGGTATTGCAGTGGTTAATCCTGCCTGGCAAGGCAGAAGTTAAGTATTTTGTATGATGCAAGATGCTATTGTCCAATGATATGTGTTACATCCTGTGCTCTGTAAGCTGAGATGTGATTGGAGGAGCAGCCACCACCTGACCAAAGGGAGGTAATAAAACCCCCTGGCCAGGAATGTTCTGGAGAATTGAGAGAGATTCCAGTGTAGGAGAATCTTAGAGTGAGTGAGTGAGCAATCTCTGTCTAACCCATACCAGAGCAGGAAGAGCCTAGCCCCTGCCTCTGAAGAGTGGAGTATAAGACTAGAGTTAGTGTAGTGAGGAAAAGGGGTATCATATTACCTTTAAAGGTGATACCTGAAGCCCTACAGGACAAGCTGAAGCTTCCTACCAGGACACAGCTGCCTCCCAGCCTGCCCTCTACATCCAGGCTGGTGAACTATCTCCTGAGGCTCCCTCCAACTCACATCTCAGCACTCCATCTACCTGTTAAAGGCACGTTGCTGCGGTTCCTGCCGGTTCAAATAAAGAACTGTAAGTTGTTTTCTTCAACTTCTGTCTCCGTCTGGTCCCTGCTAATACGGCTGCCTTCATCACCGGCACCCTGTCCATCACCCAGAGACTCACACTCGGGACATCAAGGGGTTGCCCCAGGGAGATCCGCTATAGCAGCCTCTCCCTCATCTTTTCTTGCCAACACCACCCTGCTGGAGACCTGCCAGGCTGTAGGACAGCCCTCCGGTTCCCCCGTACCAGGCACCGTGACAATAGCGTGCTTAGGCCGCAACCGCCAGCCACTCCGGTACCGCGGGCCCCGGCTGTCTCCAGGCCTCACCGCAAAGGGCTAGGCCCCGGTGGGGGATGTTGCATGTTTTTACTGTATATGTCCCCCAAGAGGTCATAAAAGACCCCTGGGGGCCATTTTCACTTTTTTTTTAAATTTTACTTTATTTTTTTTTATTTTTAATTTTTCATCTATAAGAGCCACAGTTACAGGGGAAATGACCACCGGTGACTGGGGATTCTGATAAGAGCTGGACTGGGTCTAGACCAAGCAGCTCTGTTTAATCCCTTTAGGCCTGGCAATAATGTGACAGCCGAGTCTATGAAGCATTAATGAACCGCATCTCCCTTCTCCCTAGGCCTAGGGTCTCTGGGTGTCTCTGAGTGTATCTGAGACCGGGCCCTGCTCCCACAGCTAGCGTAGGAGCGGTCTAAAGATGTTGCTGCGGACTCCAGACCTGAACCCGCTGACTATAGACGTTTTCTACCGAGCAGAGCAGAGAGGAGTTAATCCGTGTACTTGTATGACATAACATGACAATGTACCAGTGTTTATCCATGGAAGTAAATAATGACATTTCCTGTTGAATAACAGCAAGCAGATATCTGGAAAACAGTGAGGAATTGATACAGAAAGTGTATTGGAAAATTGTATAACTTTTCATTACACAAACAATATCATATGATTTTGGAGGTAATTTTTATAAGTGACATTTAACATATAAAAAGGACATTTTAGAAATGATATTTAATACTCTTTCTTGGGGGATAGTAGTCTAATTGGGTAAAAACTGGAGTCCCTTTAAAGTATTCTTAATTGAAATGGGTTGCATTATGGAGTTCCTTCAGGCAAATCTCATATAGATTACCGTATATACTCGTATATAAGCGACCCGAGTATAAGCCGAGACCCCTAATTTTACCACCAACAACGGGGAAAAACTATTGGCTTGAGTATAAGCCGAGTGTGGGAAATACATTGGTCACAGCCCCACCCCCAGTATATAGCCAGCAAACCCCCAGTAGTATATAGCCAGTCTTCCCCCATGTAGTGCACAGCCAGCTACAGATGTCCCCAATATTGGCGCGGCTCCTCTTATTTCTTCTATCTTCTTTAACAGCCAGCATGGACGTGGCCATGTTTTCTTCCAGCAGGCGCATACTATGATGCGGCCTCTGCTGACGTCATAGTATGCGCTGGCCGGAAGATAACATGGCCGCGCCCATGCCAGCTGTTACAGAAGACAGAGGAAAGAAGAGGAGCCGCGGGGAAGAAAGTAGAGGATCCGTGCCAATATCGGGTACATCGGGGAGCCGCATGGAGCATCGCGCCGTGGAGGGTGAGTATATAAGTTTATTTTTTTAATAGACTCGCGTATAAGCCGAGATGAGGTTTTTCAGCATATTTTTTTAGCTGAAAAACTCGGCTTATACACGAGTAAATACGGTACTCACCAGTATAGACCCTATAAATTGATATAATCAAACATATGTTATAAGAAGAAAAGGCCTGGAGGCACTTCTCCAGAGTGGTCCCTGTTTAATTAATGAGTAGCCCCTTAGGTAAATTCCTTGTCCTGGGATTAGACATCTGAGCTCTTGACAGTAGATCAATGGAAAATAATTATTGATTGTTAACTGCCGTATGTCTGACGACCACTTCACACCTCAGTTATTTCATCTATTTTTTATTAGTTATTGTGAGCAAAGACAAGAAGTGATCAAACACACAGAAAAGGTGCAATTTTTACTAAATGTCTAGTTTACACAGCTTGATTGTGGTTCATAATAATTCATGAAAATGAAATATCGATATAACTGAACTTGTGAGGGCATTTTCACAATTGTTTCCATAAATGTTCAGTAAGGGATAAGAAGGTCAAGTAAAATCCATGATAATTAGCGCTCCTTGCGTGGCCATGAAGAGTAAACATGGTTGTGGGAATTTTCGGGTCTCAGGGTATTTTTTAAATTTGAGACAAAGAGAGAATTAACTTTAGCCTGATAAAATAAAAGATGTACATTACATCAGAACTATTACTTAAAACACAGGAAGCTCATTGACATGGAGGGCCCAATTTTATAAATTTCAATTGACTTTATTGCCACTGAACACATATGTAGGCAGATATGGTGCATCCAGTAACAGCACAGGACACAGAATATTTATTTCCATCTGCCACCTCTCCGCCAGGGGTTGTGGCCAGCTGGGAGTGGGCCGGCGCGGGGTGTTCCTGTCCCTGCTCCTGTCACTTGCAGCAGCCGGCGACTTTTAATAGGTTGCCAGCTGCACTTATTTCTATGCCAGGCAGGGCCTGGCATATAGATAAACACTGCGCAGGACCCGACAAATACATCAAAAGGCTCCGGCATGCATCTGGCCGCACCTTATCGACGGCGGGGCTCTCATATGCCGATCATAACCCCCCTGGTGCCAAAGCCTACTCCAGGGTATTCTGTTAATAAGCAGTAATAGTAATTCCTGGCTGATGCAAATAGCTGAATGTACAATCCATGCTACATGGAGTTTAGTTTCTACTTAAAATGTGATGCCATTTCAATGCATTGTACCCTGTATTGATGGATTCTGACCATGCAGGGCGAAAGACTGATCAAGATGAAGGAAATGCTGCTATTTACATGACTTGTCTGCTAGAAAACAGACAGACAAGGCATGTTAAATTTCCCCCACAGTCTTCATATAGCTGCAGAATGTAGGTAACTCATCCTATTCCAGAGTCTCTGTCTGATGTCACGTTACAGTCAGAACAACAGGAAGAAGGAGAGCAGCGCAGAGGCTCTGCTCTCCCAGACATCAGGTGAAGCACATTGTCAGCACTTCTCCCAATCAGCAGGACACTTTCTTGCTAAAAAGTCTTACAGTCTGAAAAATACAGTATATTATATACAGATCCAAGGCTACAGACCACAGGGCATTTACACTTTCTTTGAGGTGATGTGAAGTTCAAGTCAGATCCATGACCTCACAGATATCGGAGTGGATAAATGCCCGTGCAGATTTTGTAAAGTGATCTGTAGATTATTGCGCTGCTGTGTAATCCAAATTGTATTTAGAATTCAGCTTCCGGTATTTCTTTTTAGGTCAGTTACCTGGTGGATATCAGGGATCATGTGCTGCCTAGAGATATTAGCACAGAGTAGGAATTGCAGTGCATAGACACTGAGCTGAACATGCTCCATCTTTTGCTCCATGTATGAAGTTAGAGTAATACAACAGCATATTGACCATGCTATGCAAAATATGGCAAAACATTGAGGCATACAGCAAGGGGTATGACTTGAGGGGCAGGGAGGGTTGAGTTTGGGCTCAAGTTGAATTTAGGCTCAAGATCTTTAAAAGTCCCATACAGAGTCTTTTGATCATCTAAAGAGACTAGTTATAAATGATGCCATATAGTGGAGATCTGGTGCTAATATTGCATTGGGGAACAGCTTTAAATGGGTTTTCCAACTAAACAAGTTAGGCCCTATCTACAGTATAGGGCCTAACTTGCTGATAAGTGGGAGTCTAATTGATGAGACCCCACAGATCACGAGAACGGGGGATCCGATGGAGTCCGAGGTACATGCACCGATCAGTAACTTATGCCCTATTCTGCGGATAAGGCCAAACTTGCTAAGTGGGAAAACCCCTTTAAGAGAGACCTATCACCAATTACAAAAAATCTGAAAACCTAATTTAATTGAATCACCCCAAAGAGTTTATGTTTTCCATTTACTTGTTTCCAAACTGTTATTTGTGACTTTGCTATACCAGCCAAGAGACAGTAACTTTTTCTTTACCATACCATTTTTGGACAGACAGATGCTGAATAGATCAGGGGCACAGAGGAAAAACAGAGCAATTATATGCCACATCCATGAAATATTACAGTAATATGAGTCGTGTATTGTAATTTTTGAGAAAAAGGGTTTAAGGCTACCTGCTGGTAGAAAGAAAGCTTGGAAAAAAGAAGAGGTCCAACTGGATCACAGCCCAACTGAAGATCTTTGCAGAAAGATAAAAACTGTTCTAAGCAGGATATGTATATATGTCATGATTATAGGGTTCCCTACATAAGACTGTGTGGAGTGATTTGGGAGCTGGTAGACTTAGACATTAAATATATCATGGTTTTCCCTTGGTTTATGACTAGAGATTAGCAGACCCCCCCCTCCCCCCAACTTTGTTGCTAGGTGCAGCAATTTGTCGTTTTAAAGGAAACCTACCACTTGTAGTGGCAGGTTTCCGATGGAAATACTGGGCACCAGCTCAGGGTGAGCTGGTGCCGGAGCTTATTTTAGTTAGTGTTTTAAACCGCGGTATCGCGGTTTAAAACACTTTTTAAACTTTATAGCCGGCGCAGGCAGGTACGCGCTCGGCGCTTACCATGCGCGTGGCTCTCATTCACTTCCTATGTAGCCGCGTGCACGGTAAGCGCCGAGCGCGTACCTGCCTGCGCCGGCTATAACGTTTAAAAAGTGTTTTAAATCGCGATACCGCGGTTTAAAACACTAACTAAAATAAGCTCCGGCACCAGCTCACCCTGAGCTGGTGCCCGGTATTTCCATCGGAAACCTGCCACTACAAGTGGTAGGTTTCCTTTAACAGTTAGGCCACGAATCCAACAATATGTTTGGGTCAGACTGCGGAACCAAATCACTGGGTCCATTCATCTCTAATCATGACCAAGACCTGTTGTTTGCAAAACAATTACCCATAACCAGGAATATTCTTTTTCCCTAAAGTCCTGCAGTGTGATCTACCCACAGCTCTGCCCATTGATCTGAGTGAATGAGTCATATATCCTAATGAATTTGAACAGAAAACAGCTTCATTACACAACATAATCAACAAAAGGGAGATTATCCTGTATGGAGCAGACCTCCAGCAAATAAATATAATTAAAACCCATAACAGTCCAGAAGGACATTGCCAACATTATCTGTGATTAATCTCTTCAAAACCAGCAGGTAGGTACAAGAATTCTGCTTTACATACTGTCAATACTGTCCCTGGGGGAGAAGTTGGGTCCGATGTTATGATGCAGAACTCATGATAAATGCCTGTAGTATTAAATACCGTTATAAACCAGAAACAAACTGTCTTTCGAGTGCACTAATGCAAAGTGACAAAGTCTAAAGTATTTTTGGTGCACTAGTGAGTATGGCAAGGAATAGTTAGGAACAATCCAAGGTTAAGGCAGAGGATATATACGACAGGAGTCAACAATCACAATAAAAATAAGGGCAGGCAGCACAAATAGGGCGTCACAGGAGAGTAACAGACTAAAAACAAGAACCATTAACATAGTTGTAGTAAGAGAGTATCAGAACAAAGTACAGACTGTCCCCTACTTAAAGACACCTGACTTAAAGACAACCCCTAGTTAAAGATGGTCTCCTCTGCCCCCTGTGACCTCTGGTGAAGCTCTCTGGATGCTTTACTTTAGTCCCAGACTGCAATGATCGACTTTAAGGTGTCTATAATGAAGCTTTATTGATAATTCTTGGCCCAAATTACAGCAGAAAATTTTGAACCTCTAATTGTCACTAGGGCGAAATTTTTTTTTGCCTGGATCTACAATTATAAAATATAGCGTTTCGACTTACATACAAACTCAACTTAAGAACAAACCTATGGAACCTATCCTGAACGTAACCCGGAGACTCCCTGTAGTAAGTAAGCAGGATACATTTGCTGGGCACTAGTAAACTGGGGAATTAATGCTCAGGCACCCCACTATGGGGAGGTACATGCCAGGACACCACAAGAGGGAGGGAGGAGAGCAGTCAGAGTTAATGCAGCATGCCAAGGATGACAGGTAACCTGGCACCAGAAGAAGAAAAAAAATTTAATACATTCCAAGACAGATTTGGGATATTTTGGGACACTAATCCATAAGGAGAATGTAGGTGGTTTAGTGTCCTAAAAGCCACTGACAGTTTCCCTTTAAGCCTACCTAAATGTTTCACAGACCATTAGGCATATATTCCTGAGGAATTGCCATAAAGGCTACAATAGTATTTATACAGAAGTTATTTCCCAATAAGCACAGTGCTATAACTGTATCCAAATTACCTCCATTCTAATGGGAAAATGAGGGAAATCAATTAAGAAGCTGCAATTAGGATGTTTCACTTCTTTGCTCTCACTGTTTTTTTTTCAGTTTCCATCTTCCTCTCTAAGTAGTCTTAATCATCTTTCTCCTTCAGTTGTATCATTTTACTTATCCAGTAAGAGTTATTTCCTAGTTAAGGCAAGTGAATATTGCTGTGTTTTGTTCTTAAAGGGAACATGTCACCACATTTGCACATATATAGTCAGTTACAGGTGCCTATAGAGGTCTATTAACTGACTGATACCCTTTTTTTAGCTAAAATTTGTTTAGATTACATCTACATAAATCACCTTTTATCTTCTATTACCTGGCATCAGAGGAGGAGTGTCCTGGTCGGCCGGCCCCTCCCTTCTAATCCTCCCCATGCCAGTTCATGTGACCAGATTGACATCATCTCAGGTACTTTAGCCTCTTAATAATAGCATACTGTACCCCATGCATGTATATGACTGTATATGACCCGCTTCCCACCTGTCCTCTTTCCTGCCTCCGGTCCATCGGCTGTGGGCATGCGTCCCTGGCTCCTAGGCCGCGCGCGCGCACTGGCTTCTGCAGATTTAGAGGGCCAGCGCTGTGTGATTTGCCGTCGTGACCCTGGACCTGTTCCCATTTACACTACTCTGCTGCCAGCCCTGACCTTCTGCTCTACCTCTGACTCTGAACCTTTGCCACCTGTCTTCACCTCCTGCCTGTACCTGACCACGAACCTGCCTTCCGTTTCTGTACCTAGCCTTGGCAGCCACTGCAGACAAAGTTGCACTTGTGGAACAACCTTGCCGCAACAAGTACAACCCACTTTGCGGCAAGCTCTGCTGAAGACCAGGTGCCACTTAGACTCCGGTCCCAGGTGTCGACTTACGTCATCGTCCACGGTAGTCCAGTGGGTCCAGGGGAGGGGCTGCATATATTCATGTAAATTACTGTATACATGTAAATTAGAGGGTTCTGTACATATGTCATTTGGGAATTGGTTCTGGTCCAGTATATGTGCTGTAAATAATGGAACTTCCTATTGTTCCATATGACTGTTTGTACTCTGTAATGTCATATTATATTTGTATATGTCCCCTATGATTTGTAAAGCACTATGGAATTTGATGGCGTTATATAAATAAAAATTATTATTATTATTAGAATACAATTAACCACATGTGATATCCTGCTGATGTTTGATGTAAGGCTTTAAACCCTTAGTAATTCCTATAAAGCAAGGTTGACACAAGATACTTTTGGATCTATTTTGATAAATTAGTGATGCAATGCTACACAGTTGCTCTGTATTACATTGGGATTGGTGGGTCCATCCATTTGAAATGACGCCTTTGTAGGCACAAAGTTACTGTAACCTAGATGGCCCAATGTGAGGGACCAGAATGAATATTTTACAGAAAGTATATGACATTGTATTTTGATGCATTTACAAGTTGGTGGGTGCTGGAAACTGGACTACATTTTGTAAAGGGTCAAGAAGCCTTGTTTTCATGATGGAGAGCTCCACATCCCTGGTTCACTTTATACCATCAGAGTTATAAATCACAATGGAAGTGCATGAATTTACACAGAGTACATTGATTTTTGTAAACATTTACCTCGGATGACTTATAGAATGCTCATGGCATTTTTTATCTGTGACTGTTTTGGTGGCTATTTCAAGAAAACTGTACCTAGTTTTCATAAATCGGAATTTTGAAATTATATGTGTGTTCTTAGATGTATAAATATCATTTCCATGGAGACTATAATTACATGACGCATCAGACCGGAGCAGAGTAACCTGTAATCATTTATACTGATGTATATTTTGGTTACAATCTTAAAGTTCATCTATTGTTATGATATTTATTGACTCAAACTTGTCAAATTACTTTGCATGGTAAATATTGCTAATGGTTCTACATCCAGTCCCTGCAACAAAGATAATTTTATTTTGTTTAAAAGAAATTTATCATCAGAATTGAGGATGATAAAGCTCCCATCGCCGTCCTCATCAGGACCCTCCTCAGCAGCCGGTGATGCCACCTGGCTATCTCCAAATCCCACTGGAGGTGGTGATACAAAGCTTCTGGATTCCGCAGGCAGATTCGCAATGAACAAATGACATTGCTGTTTGCTGAGAAAGGTATGGAGGAGGAAGACAGTGGGTAAGAAGTGCTCTGGTGATGACCCTGGGCACTTCAGCCTCATTTACATATTAACAGTTCTTTTTTTGAACAAAACAGTACATCAAACAGCTCTGAAAGGAGAGGTGCCAGTTTATCATCCTCAATTCTCATGATAGATTTCCTGTAAATGTATACATTGACCATTGAGCCTGAAAAAAAAAACATTTATGACACCAAATATTTGTGTTTTTTTTTCTTTTTTTATATTGCTGCAGAGCTGAAGTGAAGTAAGTATGGAAGACCTGGAACTTTGATCAGGTTTACATATCAGCTCCCCAAATCTTGTCACAGGGGAGATATCAATAGGAGACAAATCACATAAGCAACCATTAAAGGGAATCTGTTATCAGCCTAATAAACTACCAGTATGTTGTCAAACAGCATACTACCTTCTAGTTTTTCTTTCATGGTCCAGTGTGGTGGCATCATCCAGAAAATCAACTTTGAAGGAGATTGGTTGTAGAAAGTCAAGGAGGCAGAGAGTTTAACACTGAAGTCAAGTTTGGGGGCTCTGAATGCCTCCTCTTCTGTGATTGACATTGTGCAGTGGACTTTAGGAGATGTGGTTAGTGATTTCTCTGGATGCAGGACCATCAATTACAGGGAAGGGGGAAGAGAGAGCTTGACTTCAGTGTTAAACTCTCCATTTCCTTGACTTTGACCTTGACCCTATGGATACAAAAATAAGAAGATTACCACAGTCACTGTGCTTGGATCTATGAGTAAATACCCCTGGATTATCATGCTTGATTTTGATTTTGATTTCCTTTAAAAACTGTCTTCTGAAATATTTCCTGAACATGTGGGTCACCCATGCTTTATTAGTCTACTGCTCTTCAACGACATTCAGATTTTTTTTCTAATGAGCCAAATCATATGTTTTATATCTCACGGGGCCAAGAAGGCTCATTTACAGGTGCAGTCTGCCCTCATAGGACAAATGTAATAAGGCTCCTAGTAATTGCTTCCTCAAATCCTGACATTAATCATTGTTGCATGTATCATGGGTATTTTACAAAAGAATAGAATGTGGCACTGGCTACAAATGTATCAGCTGTTTAACATGGATAAAGCCGTACACATCTATAACTGTGCACATACTGTACCAGCGGTGAGCCAAGAGAAAACTGCAGCAGGTGAAACACATATTATCCATGTGCTTATCTTGTACAAGACGTAGGTCACATTCACACAAACGTATGCCCACCGGGCCATAGCCAGGCTGGCATACGCCCGAGGCCATGGAGAGGAGGAGAGGTGGTTCTTCTCCTCTCGATAGCGATGCACGGCGCACAACACTGTAACACGGGGAAAGATAGGACATCTTTTCCTCATGTACGGAGTGGTACGTGCGCCACCATACCGTGACGTGCTGCCATTGCTGTCTATGGGGCCGCATATACATCCCTACAGACAGTCGTCTGAATGAGGCCTAAGTATGAGATTTTACAACTGCCTCACCCTGATGTTCTCTTTTTTTTGGATCATGCAGTATATGGAATTAGCCATGTTACAAATCTATTGGGGTCACACTATCTAAATAGTTTTTATGTAATGAACATATGTGGCTTTTAAAGTGATCTAATAAAATTATAAGGACCTGTGGATCCTCTGATTTTTGTCTCTTGGGTTTCATACTATTCTGACCCTGTTTGGCCTATCCAAACGTCAGATTACCACTGAGTGCCATGAGCAGGCCTCTCTGAACCTGCCTAGGTCAGCTGTCACTGAAAGGGGATAATTCCATACAACAAAGTCCTGTTCCTTGTCCTGGTGTTAAAAAGTAAGCACCAGGGGACCACAAAAGGACAAATGAGGAGATTCTAAGAATGGTTGTTGTTACATATATTGGCAAGGATTGTCATTTTATACCCTACCTGAGGGTGCTGTGTAATGTGGTAATATCTGGTGGTGACAGTGTCCATTCATTTCCATATACCGGTAAGTATCTGGTCCATAAATAAATGCAACAACTCCACAAACATTCACAATAGAATAATGGATGATTGAAAGAGGTGTCAGATTTCAATCTGATTATAATGGGGTTGTCCCAAGTATACAAGTTATTGCCTAGCTACAGGATCGGGAATAACTAGCCGATCGGTGAGGGTCTGATTGCTGGGACAGCCACCAATCATGATAACCGGACCCTCATGTCTTCAGAGAAAGAGAATCCTGTTCTCACTAATGGGTGGATGGGCAGGATGAGTGTACACTCTGACCCTGCATTCGTTAGGAGCGATCACTGAGCACTGTGCTCGGCTATTTCGATCATTCCCATGGAGTGTCAGAGTAAAAAAAAAAAGTGAAATCGCTTTTCACAATCTGTGTTATTAACTCTGCCTGAATGAGTTAATTAATTGTTCCTTATCTATTTGTTCATATTGTCCAAGTGTCAATAATTTAATTATTTTATAAGAAATAAATAAAATGATAAAGTGATGAATTGTAACTGGGTTTTGAGCTTTTTTGACATTTATCTACTAAGGTCTCATTTTGTAGGTTATTTGAGTGCATATCTAGCTGATAGTTATGGTAATATTCGGATGGATTTTTCTATAGACAGTGGTCTGCTGGAAACAAGTCAAGGCAAATCAGGATTGTGCTGTCCTCCTGGATATTTCACTGACCAAACAGGTTTCCTCAGGAAAGCACAGAAAATGACCTAATTTGTCATATGCTAAATTACCACGTTAAAAGGGAAGATTGCAGGTCTGAATCCTCTGAAAGTCATAAAACTTTCACATGCAATTACAATGAGTAGAGACGACACAAGCATATCATTGTAATTTGTGAGCCAAACACAAGTCTTATTTTAATTACTAAATGATTGCCCAACGTATTCTTCACTGAGAATATCTTTCCCTGTAATGTGCCTTGCACAATTACTTTACTGTTATATCGTCAGTTCATGTTTTACTCCAAAAGAAACAGGAACAAATATCTTGTATTGTTACTGGAAATTACAGACAATTTGCTGGGCTCTCTGGGCTGTGGGTCTGGTTGGTTCATTAACACAGTAATATCCCCTTATGCACTGCTCATTATGAAATACTTACCCAGAGAAAGGATCAGGTAAACATCATGTTCAGAGGCCAGGGCTATGCCGCCAATTTCTGTAGCGCTTCATTTTAACTACTGACCTGCAGATAAATGAACTGAGTTTTATGTAATCTTGGGGTTTCATCTCTGCTTCTGGTTCCATAGGTGGCAGAGCACTTAATCACAGGGCCCCTGTGTCTGACCATCACTAATCAAGTACATCATCAATTCCAGACTAGATAAGAGCCAGGAAAACCATTGGTTGCATTAAGAAAAAGCCACAGTGTGGTTGGGTCTAGAAGAGAATAATTAGCAATCCACACATTTTATGACCGAAATTTCTTATGACCGAAATTTCATGTTAAAATGGTTGTTTATGACCAATAAAATCTTCTTTTAAGTATGAAAAATATATATTGTTAAAGGAACACTCCAATCACAGCTGATTAATTGAATTATACCTTGTGCAGGGCCTGAAGGGAGGAGCAGGACTCTAGATTCTAGCAAGGCTCTAGGAATACAATGAAAATGAGTCCTACTCCTCACAAGAAATTGCGATTATGTCAGTGCTTCTACGCCAAAAAAATTGTCAAAGTAGCAATGATGAATCTCTACCATACAACAAAAACATACTTACAGTATTTACAGGCGGTCCCCTACTTAAGAACACGAGTTACAGACTTACAGACGACCCCTAGTTACAAACGGACCTTTGGATATTGGTAATTTACTGTACTTTAGCTCTAGGCTACAAAAAAACAGCTATAACAGTTATTACACGTGTCTGCAATTAAGCTTTATTGATAATCTTGGTTCTTATGACAATCCAACATTTTTAAAATCCAATTGTTACAGGGACCAAAAAAAATTGTCTGGAGTTAGAATATACAGAGGTTCTGACCACTGTGGTATACACTGTAGCATTCCTCTAATGCTTGAAAAACTGGATTTTCTTTGTATTAAATGCTACAAGAATTGGGTTCCTTTATTATTGGAAAAATTGATATCTTTGGAGAAATTCACCTATATGGCTTTAGCAGACTGCACTACCAAGTGTAGTACATACACAATCCATAAGTAATAAAATTAAGGAAATAACAAGAACTGTCAACAGCTTTTAACCTATATGATAACTGCAGAAACACACAGTTTTTATAGTGATTGGACAGGTGCAGTTACTCATTGGAGACACACAATAGTACATAAAGGCTTATTCTTCAGGCAATGCTCCGTTGGATAAAGTATGTAAATTAGCCAGCCAGTTACATCTGTACTAATGAGCAGGGGTGGATTTATCGATGATGATGATAATGTAATTGACTGGGTGAGTGGGTGGGTGGTTAGGCTGCAACCACTAGGCTGGTTAAGGGAACCAAGGAGAAGTGAGATGTGACCCACATCCTTCCTGCACACAATATTTAAAGAGTAACTGTAATTTTTTTCCACAAATCAATAGCTCATGGAATGTAAAATAACTTTGCATATTATCTTTATTACCTATATGCATCCATTTCTTTGCTATACCCCTCAGATTACCTCAGCGATGCAGTGTCTGCTTCCTCTCCATGGTCTGATAAGCCCTGTGAGCTGTAGTATATACATTAGATGAACAAATCTAGGGTTTCATGGGAGGGGAGTAGCTGCTGTTTCCTGCTCACAGGGGAGGAGGTCATGTGACAGTATATGAAGCAGAGCTGGATGTGTGAATGCAGTTATCTCGTGCACAGAATAGTGAGGTACAAGATCTTGGCTGTTCCCTATCAGTCCCTCCATCCCAGTCTGTAATTCTACAGGACTTTCTCTGTCTTTCTCTGCACCTCATGCTGCTCCCTCCGCACCTTGTAATCCGCACTTTCTGCACTGTGCAAATAAGCTATTTACCCTTATTGCTCACACAGCACAGGCTATACACTGCATGCAACTGTATTACTTATGATTTCTACTACTTATTACATGTCCCCGGCTCCTCCATGTGATGGAAGCTACCAGACGGTCACCATATACATCCTGTATGTGCACTGTGCAGTGTTCAGTGGATTTACTTGTGGGAAATTATATGGCTTTTATGCTAGAGAGAACACAAGGCATCATGGGATCTGGGGCAAGCTAACTGGCCTCAGTCTGAGGGTATAGACAGACAGACATTAGTCTCCGCCCACTTCACCTCTGGTGGGAGAGATTTTTGTCAAACACTTTCAGAACAGAAAATGCCATAACTTTGAAAAATAAAAAAGGTGAGTAGCACAAAGTAGGCATCGTTCTGTTTTTCTCCAAAGGGGGAATCACATACAATAATTTGGTAAAATCACTATAGCTTTACAGTTATGCTTTAAGGGGAGCTGTGTATTAGGTGAGGGGGGCTCATAACTTTCCTTGAAAGGTCCAAGAAAGGTCAAACATATCCCTGGTAATGAGGGTCAAACTGAAGCAGTGTTGGCTCTAGTGAGGGTGGTATGAGCTCATGATTTGCAAATTCAATTCAGCAAGTCACAGTATCTTAAGTCTGGTAAGTTTTAAGAAATATTCAGTTTTCTCTCCATTTTAAATGAATAGCCTCCTCGTTATAGTCCCTCAATATCGGATTGGCGGAGGCTTTATATTAAGGAATTCTGCCAAACATCTTTTCAGATAAGCCTTTCAGATAAGGGTTACAGCCTCTATATTGTTTACATTGATAAATACTGCACAGTGCCATACTTTTCATAGTGGCTGTGCTGGGTACTGTCCTATTTACTTGAATTAGATAACAATGCCCAGCAGAGCACAAAACACTGTACATGATGATGATGAAGCTCCAGTGCTGGCACCAGTGTATCTTATTATCTGATCATATGTCCACTATGAGCTCCACTGACTTGATATTGATGGTCTATCCTAGTTTAGAACCCTGGATTACCCCTTAAAAAACAATAGCATGTGTCTCCCTTCCACCCAATAAGGCCAACTGCATAGAATGTGACTACCATGTTCATTGATAGGAGAGATAGATGACATCTACTCTGCTGGTAAATCATCCAGACCCTAGACACTGACCCTAATGACTAACCGGACAATACTGTGCTACACCAGATGTTTCCTGTTTACAATTATATTCAATATTCTTCACTGCTACTGTACGAGGAACTGCACCAGACCCTGGATGAAAACTTCCATGTTAACAAATATGTACAAAGAATTGCCTCCCTCCTTAAGCCCCTTTAATCAAAAACATTTTATTGTGGTTAATAGATACTGATGCCCCCATTTAAAGGGTCACAAAAGCCGCTAGCACCAAAAATGACATCTTCCCTTTACGGAAACTTTACTGCAGCAGCTTATATTCACTGCTATTGGGAATGTGTAGGACTGGACTCCAAGTGATCAGATACTAGTATTGACCTATCCCAGTTAGGCCTTTAAACCAGAACATTTTTTTGGCAACTTTCTCACTATTCAGATTAGTATTTTGCATCAGTACCGAATGTGGTAACTAAAACCAGGCAAAATATAATGGATTTGCACAGAACAGATCTTCTGTGTAGGACCTACTTCTGTTTAGGCCGCCATCACACTATGCATATTACTTGCTGATTTTCCATGTGGAAATTCATATATCATTCATGATAAATCAGTGTCACTTAGGTCTCTTTTACATTGGCATTGTTTTTTACATCTGTGGTTCAGTGATTTCCAGTGATGCCACACAAAACCATTGTTTTCAATGGGTGTTTTCACGTTGGCTTCTTTTTTCACTGATCCGTTGTCCGTGGAGAAAATGTTTAAACATGTCCCTTTATTTTCACTGATCCAGATGACGGCAAAATAAGTCCATGGGTCTGCAAAGAAAAACTGATGACAGGTCAGTTTTCTTTCACTGATGAGGCTGAGAAACAGGGTCTTATCTTTTCAAACCAATGTTAAACCTGCAGGTTTTCTTTTTGTGGATGCAGAGACAAGACAGAGGAACACAGAGACAGAATGCAACAGATGCACAACTAACGTGCAGCACCAATGCCAATGGGAAGAGTCCTTACTCATAGATCCAGGCACCATACTGTGGTAATCTTCTTATACTTGTTATCTATGGCCTCCTTCCAACTTATTAAATGATGCTAATGAGCAAGAAAGGCAATGAGGGATTACCAGAGCCCCTCTGTGTTGCTGCTTCCCAGGCTGTTACATTCTGAAGGAGCACTGCTATGAGTAATGCAGGAGGAGGACGAGACAGAGAAGCACTGCTGCAATGTAACATTAGCTTGTGAAGGCAGAAAACAGAGGGCTTCTGTAACCCATAGCCTTTTCTGATTCATTAGCATCATTTTAAAAGTTGATTTTTAAAGGAAGGAGGCCATGGATAACAAATATAAGAAGATTACCACAGTCACAGTGCCTGGATCTAGCCAAGTGTCCCAGGTTTACCATGATGGATTTTGATGGTAGATTTCATAACTACACAAGGATGCTAGTATATTACAGTGAATTTTGTGGATTTGTCTTATTGAATATAAATATATATATATATATATATATATATATATATATATATATATATATATATATATGTATTTGATTATTCTGTGATAGAACACAAAAGCTTATCGATCTGCAAATAAAAAAATTGGACATTATTGCAGAGTTCATACATTTTCATAGGTGCATGGGAAATTAATTTGTAATTTGAGTCCTTTTCCTTAAAACAGATACTTTGATATTCCATTCAAATGTCTGCAGTGTATCCTTATCTACATTTGATCTATGTTTACAGTAAAATGCATACGTATATCATGTGAATAGAATCTTATACAGGAGGCACAGCGCTCTATAACATTAGCACTAGCTCTCCCTCCACGCTCCCCTCTCCCTTCCTTCATCTTTTGCACGTTCTTAAATAAAGTTCGCCGCACTTTGAATAATTTCTTTTCTTCTCGCAAGCGCTTCTGGGAGTTGTAGTTTTCCCTGCTCGTGCTGCTTCCTTGTCTAAATGCACGTAGACCCGCAGCGAAGAGAAGAAAATCAGGTCAAGCGTGAGGAGCCGCGGGGTGTGGGTGCGGGGAGGCTGCACACGGGCACAGGTGAGCCGGGTATGGGGTGCCCCCTTCGGGGGTGCTGGGGGGCAGTTGCGAGTTCATGTTCCTTAAATTGTAAAAGTTGTGTTGATGAGCGGCAGCTCCCCCTGGCAGTGCCAGGCTGTCCCCACACTGGCATCAGCTGCATGGCAGGAGGGCATTACTGGGCACTTAGTCTCCCGCTTGCTGACTTATTCACTGGAGGAGGGTGTGATTTCAGGTCCTATTGACTTAGAGAAATTGGCATGACACTGGGTTTGTGTTGGCATCTTGTTCCTTAAACAAACCCATTGTGATGACTCTAGTGATCACCTGCCAGAGGTGCCATGCACAGTCCCTGACGGGCGCATTCAATTTACCTGTTCATCCGTAAAAAAATATAGAATGTGAAAAAAACCTCATGACGAAAGCAGATCGTGCCAACTTGTGGGTGAAATTTGGGCACAAATTCTACAATGGTAATGGAAACAAAAATGGATTTGATCATTTGGATGCATTTTACATTTCTTAATTTGGGCAACAAGTGTCCATGGCTTGTTACCTGTCTATATATCCCCATATTAATTTGGTGGTGGACTGCCCTACCAGTCTGTAGACCACAATGGTTGTCACCTTAAATTTAGCTAATGAGCTCTTGACTTTTATACCTAGATTGTGCTTGATATGCTCAATATTACAGATTTTGGCAATTTGGCACTTTTTATTTTTGTCCTACATTGTGTAGACCCCATGGGGTAATGGTGACTCTATGCCCTATGACGTGTTCTTGTTTTGTCGTTAAGCCCTAATGTCTCTAGCCCTAATGTCTTGTAAGCCCTAATATCTCTAGGGCTTACAAGACTACCTGCACAGGAATGTGCCCAAAAACTGACATTTCCTTCCATTTTTCACAACAGATTTGCCATTTGTCTTGGTGGATCTGACTAGGACATGCTCTATATTTTGACAGATCGGTGACGCAGTCTGTTTAAATATCGGTTATGAGTAATGAGTCATTAAAAGTTATTGGATTTAGTGCAGCGTGTGTTCCACTCTTAAAACATGTTGGGGGGATTTACTAATTGTGGCGCAAGCACGTCTGTCAGCATCGGAGATCAGTCTCCGCAAAGCACAGCCCGATGTGTTTAAGTGGGGCAGGGCTGTTAGTAATTAATGGGTAGACGGAACTGATCAGTCGGGCGCCATAAAAATGCCGACATCAATGAGATGTGTGCCAAAATCTTACATGGACTGCATCTTAATTTTGTTCTCTGAACAATTTTTTCCTGGTCTATCGTGCGCCAAAAATTGCACCTAAAAATGCAGACAAAATACACATAAATGTGGAGGATAATGTGGAAACATTAGGCCACGCCCACTTGCGCCTTTCTGGCGCAAACTCATTATAAATGATCCGCAACAGTTCAGCACCAAAAAAAAACATTTAAATTCTGGCATTTTTTGGCGCAGATGCGATAATACATGTGCCCCGTTGTGTGAATTTAGGGTACCAGAAAGAGCCATTGTTGGATGTGTAGCTGTAAGCCCTATTGGTTAAAAGGAACCTCCCAGCATATTTGAGCAGCAGACAGTGTTATGAATTGTCCCCTGTTATCATACATTTGTGTATGTTAGTAGCAGCAGGACTGTGGAAAATGCATTTAGATTCCAGAATTAGAGAACTCTGGAGCACTAAATCCAACCAGAAGCTGCCAAGTGGCCCATAGCGGAGTGGAGAGATTGTGCTTGGATGAAAAATAATTGTGCATGGACCAAATTTTTATTTCTTGCTATTCACAGTTGTGGTTTCAGCTACCTCTTGTCCACAATGTGACATCGCACACTTAATGTGTGGCAGAACGGCGCAGAAACCCCTTTTTTGTGATAGGAAACACAGCACAAAATTTCTGTATAGCCGCAACCAGTATCATCCAACCACAAACAGGTACCGCCTTTAATAAGGATGAAGATGATACTTGACATGTCAAACTAAGGATAGGAAGACTAAATATCTGTTTTATATTTTACCTATGAGATGGATTTCCCCTTTAAGGAGTATGTGTGTACGATTGCTTCCTCTTGTAGTCACAACACTGGTGACTTTTCTATCTGGAAGTGCTCCATACTGTGAATCTGTGGAGTGTGGCGAGTGCTTGGTATGCTTCGTCTGCTGCTCCCTCATCCTTTGGTCATGTCACAGGTCCCCCTAACGTCATCACCAAATAAAGGTGGGAGTTTCTGTGTCTGTCTGCAGGTCCTCCCCTTCCCCATTTCCAGTTAGTATAGGAGCAGGGGTGAGTGCTTTGTGTAACACCATCAGTGTCATCTCTTATTAATTCTCCCATCATGTTGTATCCAATGTTCTTGTTATCATGTTTCATCCAATAATCAATATTGTTCCTTTCTCTTGTTATTAGTCAATATTTATATTGTATTATATGTATTTGTATAAACAAACTGATAGTGGCTGCTTGTCCTTTGATAACATATACTGAGATTGCAAGTTCCTGGGGTCAGTCTTGCTCTTTGTTTTTTGTGTCCCTGCACTGCCTCAGAGTTTATCTATCTATATTAGACATGTAACTTGCTCATAGTTTTAGACAATGTAACTGTACAAATCTGGGGATGTTGCAGTAGTGTGAGACAGCTCTGTCATTGTGTGCAGCCACGACTGTGTGAGTGGAGAGAGACAGCAGCATGTAGTTTGTTAATGGGGTTGGGCTTAGGGTTCTCAAAGAGCAAATGTATTGAGAAACGTCAGCTGGGATTTGCTGAGGACTAATGGTGTAATATGTTAGTCATCCATTATGTTCCCCTCTATTTGCAGCCTCTCAATGAAGACTGATGCTGGTGTTTGCGTGATGTCACTCCAAGGGCTCTGCAATTGTGGGTGATCAGCAGAGCAGCAGGGTGCAAGCCCCTGGAGGAGACTGGCGTTCAACTTCTACTCCGTCACATTGTCCTCACTTCATGAAGAGTTAGAACTAACCGGACTCTAATGACTATCTCTGGATAATCAAAGACAAGATTATTGTCTACCAGCAGCTGGAGGAGACGGATGAGCTGTTATCTGCTCTTGGACACCTGAAGGGCTATCACTAATGGAATAAAGGGATTTTTAATTGCCAGGATTATAACACTGCCTTTAATTTCCTCCTTTAATAGGAGCTGGAGCAGCAGGGTGGACATGGCCAGCATTATTAGCAGTTTCATTATACTATTTCTAATATTACAAGACAGCTGTTATTGTTTCAGAAGCCCCCTCTCAGTATTTAAAAGGTAAGTGACACATTGGATTCCTTGTCCTCTATTATATCCTTAGATACTAACTACCCATTTGCATTTTTTTGCTATTTTATTTGAATATTATTCATATTGTTATATTCTAGTTGTTTGTATCCTCACCTGTGACAGGTATTTGCCTTCTCTCAAACTCCACTCAGAGCCAAATCATTTCGGTCTGATACTTCCAGTCCCCTGTCGTACCTATAAAACAGTATCTGTGTGTGATTGGTCATTTTTCCCTTTTTATTTGGAAAGAAAAAAATTAACCATGAGCTTACTAACGGAGGATTTTGGCAAACACCTCCCCACATGTAAGCTTCCTGTGAGTGTAACATGACGGAAGTAGGATATTTTTGTTTTAAACTTTTAGTGTTACTCTTTAATCTGTGTATATGGTCTCCTTATCATAAGGGCTAAAGTTCATTTCCCCAGCCACACTAAAGTGGTTTGTTGTCTCCCTGCACTAAGCCCCCGATAGATATATAATATATATATGAGTGTCCTATTATCCGGTGGACTGGTCTTGTGTGTTTGTGTTATTACATTGCCCTTTATAATGTAAATATTTGATGTAGAATTTTATGTAGATGTGGTGTAGACATGTCAGCCATCCTCCTACATTGTACTGTATGTGTCTCCATTCCATCTGCGTCTACAATAATTTCCTCTTAGCTTCTTTAAAAATCCCTGAAATGCCACTTTGCCAGCGTATGTCGTTTTGATAATCAACCCTTAATATAAAATTTTGTCATCTGATACCAAGAAAATTGTATTTAAATCCAAGCCTCCATTTCACTGGGAGATTCTAAATGCATCTATCTCCATAATCACAGCATTAAATATTTATGTGTGCATATATAATTCACCACAGTGCCCAGAATATTTCTCTCCATATGCTACCACCTCTTCCCATTGTAAATGTTCTCCACCTTCCATTACTCATCCTCGGCTGGGCTACAGACGCTCGTCTCTCTACTCAAGTCATAAAAGAATAAATTTGCAAAAATATTTTATGTTCCTGCCGTATTAGCAGCACTGTATGTCAACAAAGCTGGGAAAAGTTTCTATTTGTAGCCGATACAGACAGAAAACTTCCATATGTATCTGTGGCTATATATATGTGTGTGTGTTTACTGATGCCGTAGCCTATGTTCTATCATAATTAACCAGACGGACCCCGCTGAGAGAAAGCAGTATATTATGGCTTCTCTGCTTTTCCCCTACTATTAATTCTATTCGATCGACTATTACTTTCACAACATGGTGATTACACAGTAGAATGGAACAGATGTCACACTTCAGTTATGTTTTTTGGGATGGTTTTTCCCCTCTCCAGCGGACCATATACTTTCAGCTGTTTGCCGAATGCTCATTTAGCTGAGAGTTATTCCAAATGAGCTCCTCAAAGACATGCATGCTCAATTTGGCTGAGCATACATGTGTTTTCAGTAGAGAGAGTGGAATGACTGACACTTCTGGTAGTGTCTCAAAGGATTAAGCATGTTGATGTTCTTCTTCCCGATCCTTTCTTCTTTCAACATATATTCAACAAGTTATATATATATATATGTGTGTGTGTGTGTGTGTGTGTAGGATATATATATGTGTGTGTGTAGGATATATATATATGTGTGTGTGTAGGATATATAAAATCTCTTTATAGAGAATCGGTCATCGGTTTTGACAATAGAAAGCTTTACAGAGTGTTAGGTAGCAGACCTGGATAATCTAACTATTGTGTTGTTTGTAGCAGCAGGGCTGTGAAAATGCAGTTATATTTTGAGCACTCTTATACACTGGTGTTATGAGATCTCTTTACTATGCTGCTACCCCCCCCCCCCCTTGCTATAGCAGGATTCTCCTTGCTCTATTCTAATTGTACATGATGACTGCTGCAGCCAATCACAGGCCTTAGTGCTGACCTCTTCACAAACAGCCCAGCACTTTCTAACCTCATTCAGAATATTGTGAATTTTGGCGCTTATGCTTGGTAAAATGCCATGATATAGTATGTAAAACATACATCTAGTCTTTTGTATTAGTACAAACTCTCTACACATATGTCATATGTATCCATAGGGCCAAAGACCATTTTGGCTTCCTTCAATTTGGTAAATGACAATATTTGGACCACTTTAGTGTTCTATAAAAGTGCTGTACAGTTGGTTATTTGGTAACATGGGTACCTATAGATGACATATGTCCCTATATAGTTCTGTAGAGGTGTAAGAGGAGATTTAAATAGTTTGGATGTACAATATGACTTCATTTTTCATTCCCTGCTACTTTGTAGCTGTGGACAAGAAGTTATAGACTAGAATAGTCACTTTGTTGTCTTACAGTTTTGTTAAAAAGGATGTGTTATAGTAAATATGAAGAAATATTACATTACAGGTAAAGTACACATGAGAAATCTTAGCTTGGATGATTGCTGAGTGTTCACTGCTGCAAAATAGGGTGTGGAGGAGCTGCGCCAAAAATGGCTAAGACATCCAAAAGTTTCTTACTGGCATCTAATATCTTGTGGTGTTTTCTGTAGTTGTTGGCTCACAAGATTTTCTCCACCCCTGCCTGATGTAAAACGGGAAGTTTCATTACTGTTAGCCATGGGTTGTATTTGAATTTCCCAAAGAGATGCACCTGTTTTTTTTTCCACTTTTTGGATTTATCTAATTATATATATATTGAACACTGTCAGTGAAGTGGTAACACATATCGGCTTAAAGACATTAGTATCTTTCAAAGAATAGGATGATTTGACGCCTAGGGACATTGCCAATTTCCGTGAGCCAGTGTTTTCCTCTGATTACACAGCAGTATGAGGGGTTGGTTTTGTAAGATCAGTTGCGTTTTTTCAGGTCTCTGGCAACAGGGAGAAAATTCAGACATTTTTATTTTCTTCATTTTATTATATACATTTGTTTTATTTTTCGGATTGTTATTGTTCCAATACCAATTTTTAGAAAGTTATTTTTAGTATATGTTAAATTTTTATTGACTTTAAAAAAAAAAAAAAAAAAATTGTTCCATCGTGCAAGCGAGGTCAGAAGGGCTGATATAAATCTTATCGGAGATAATTTTCTACAGTTATCTGTAGTTATCTGTTGTCCCCTCTTCAACATTCTAAACCGCTCAGTTTTTCTGTAATCAATGCTGATGATGTCTTGGTCTTCCAAGATAGACTTCTCACATTCTGTCTTGTTCCAGGTGCTTTATTTACATAAGTAATATCCAGTACGGGCTCATTCATGCAGCTGTGGTCAGTCTGTGAATCGTGGACCATGCAGTGGCTGGTTTCCCGGACTGGCCACAGTGTAGAGGACAGGACTTCGGGCATCATAGTGATAAATTAAAGGAGTCCCTTTTTCCCCACAAAACAGCAGCGCTGACATGATGCTTAAGAGTTACATCCCTGGCACTGGGGTTGGTCTGTGAATCCTGAACTGTACAGTGGCTAGATGGCACAGACCAACCACGGCTGGGTGCCCTGCGTCTGTAAAATATATAGCAGACAGAGTTCATTAATATCAGTCCAATATCTATTATTATTATTTATTATTATTAACATTTAGCCTGTCTACTCCCTTTAAATGTACCTAATATTCTGTGAAGATAAATTATTGGTCAATATATGGGATCGGCGGCTGGCTCATTAGTAGTTTATATACTCTTTTTGTAAGTCTTAGGCCATGTTCACATCTGCGTGTACAGAGGTTTCCTTTATAGAAATGCGTAACAAAATTTGGAAGGATAATGTTCCGCCTCCATCCTTCAGAGAGGTACATGTATGTAAAGGTAACTTCCATCATGGTTCCATTATTTTTTGCTAAAAAAAAATTATGCAAACTGCTGTGCTATTTTCCTATTTTCCTGCTATTAATGACTGATATCTACCACTGCATAAAAGCAGTGACATGCCATGTACGTTTTTATTCTTGTACATTCTTATAATACATGTATTTTGCAGCTGTAGATTAAAGGGCTATTGAAATTGATAGCAGCACAAAATAACATAGTTCTGATGTTTTTTCCCCTAAGGTATCAGGAATCACCCAGCACCCTTTCTAATGGATGCTCAGGACCAACAAGGCCTGTTATGTCACCAGACTCGTCAGACTTTACGCTGGATGTACGAATGCCAGGGGTAACGCCAACAGAGGTGAGTAGCCTATATTATACATACGTAAACTGGAGATATGTTGTGAGGCTTTTAATCCCTAAAGCTGTCCTCTTGTTATTGATGTGACAGTTCAACAGCAGCTGGCAGGTTGCACTGTATGGACCCTTGGGCAATGTACTTCCTGTTTCCATTCCTATCCTTTTGGAAGCTCCTTCCTCTTGATCTTTCAGCTGTTGAGCACAATATATTATGTATAAAGCTATTGTTACACCCCCTATTGCACCATAAAATGCATTGAGGTCACTAAAATAAATTCATAATGTGGTACGTTATATAAACAGAATACGTTATAGCAAAGGGTGGGAAACAACAAAAAGAAACGGAACAATCCAGAACTCCAAATCTTATAATGTCATCCTTGATTTCAGTGTAATAAAAATTACATGCTGTAATATCTCCTGTCAAAAGGAGACACTGCTTTACATCCTTACTCATGGTGTGCATTTGTTTAGGAATCCAAACACCATATATGCGCGTGACGTGGTGTCCCATCTGTAGGCTGCATGTTCTAGAGCAAGCCAATTGTATAGAGTCTTATCTAGAGACACCATGTTATAGAGCAGAAAACATCTTGGTATAATGCCACTTACTTATTCATATGCCTGCTCTTTCTATGCTCAGGAGACTGGTCTCTGTTTTATAAAGAGATAGCTGAGACCACTTGTTTGGGTTCACTTTAAGACATAAACTTGACGATCCTTTAAATAAAGTTTGAAAACACCAAAAAAAAAGTTTAGCTCCTCCCTTACACATATTAATGTGGCTACAGTTTGATCCTTGTTGGTCTGTGGTGACAATACCCCAGTTGTGGCCCAATGTAGAGAGTAACTTGGATTTTGTGGGACAGTGAATGAGAGCGGTAGGGAGGTAGATGTAGGACAGCAAGAAGCACAGGGAGCTACTTAGAAAAAGTATAAAATAATTATGGAACTAAATATTGTACTGATGCAGCTTGAAATTTCCCTTTTATTGTAGGGTTTGTAACCCTTGTGTCCCATAAGAGAGGTTTATTTCTTTGAATATTCTGTATAATAAACCTTTCTACACCTATAAAGGCTGCACAGGCTGACGGGGAAGAGGTCTGCTGTTGTCATGCTGCAGTAGGTGATGACTCATTGTTGCAGATGGAAGTTTTTTTTTTCTATTGAGGAAATAAAAGGGATCCCATTAGTGAGGGAAGAGGGAGAGGAAACTGGAGGCTCATTTGTTTCCCTGTAGACCTTCAACCACGGCACAATAAAATGTATGCAGGGCATTAGGAGTCTGCACGCAGTAGCTTCTTTAATTGGGCCCCACAATCTTTTCATGCTACACCAGGCGTGGGATGTCTTGTGGAATGATTAAGTGGCATCGTAATTCTCCCAGATATCTTAAATACAGCCTGATTGAAACTTATTTTTCATGTTGACGGGGAATATTTTAGCCTGACTTTGTGTGCATCTGTGCTGCTCTTGGGTTTGCTATACATATTTTTTTTCAATAGGATATTTATAGGACTGCTATATTATGTGTCTGTAACAGAATAGGTTTATTCTTTTTCATAGTGAAGATTGAAATGTTCTAGTTTCATTTGTTGGATGCTACGCCATACCTTGACTTGGCTCCAGTAAATGTTCCCTCAAAGAGTTACTAAATCTTTGAAGCATTATTTTATTTTCATTTATTATTTCAATCATAGGGACAATAAAACAAACATTTAAATAGGATGACACCAGATATTTTAAATAGGTTATAAGTGAAATTTGTAGGACAACCCATGTACAGGATATAATAATTGTCTGATTCTGATGTGAACAACAATGGGAACCTCAGCAATCCCAAGATTGACCTTCTATGTGGTCAACGTGTAAATGAGAAGGTGGTGCACATTTGTAATTGCTGGGGGTTCAAGTAGTCAGACCCAATTGATCAAATGTTTTCCCCAAGACTAAATTGGTTTAAATGTGTCAATGCTGCTTAAATGGGTTTCGCAGGGGAAGATTGGGTGAATCGTAAGACATCCAGAACATTTCCACCGTTTTCCTTGCATGGTCTCGATAAGAAAGGTCTGCTCTACAGTGAGTTGGAATTGTGCTGGATCTACCAGGAAGTGGCATATCTTGGGTCATCAGTTCAGGGGGAGAAAAATAAAGTCCAGAATGTGTTAAAAATAAGAAATAAGCAGTACTCTCCTTACCCAGCTCCCATCACTTGCATTCAGACTTTTCTGGTATAGCACCCGCTGCTTTCTACTTCCTGTCCCGTTCTCATTACACAGAAAATGGGTGGAAATGCCACCTCAGCCAGTAAATGTCTGTAGTGTTGATTGCCTCAACCACTGAAATCTTTAATATTTTGGGTCAGAGCAGATCTGTACTACGGGCCAAGTAAGATTTTGTGGACTTGCCTAAGTCTCCACTATTAGCTACTTTTGACTTTCTACTTTTACCTTCCAATTATGAATACTTATTCTCTTGAGGTTTGCCTTCCAAGTGTAGGGGTGGGGTGAGAAGTATCTTGTTGTACATGGACCATATATTCCAGGATTGTAGCTTCATAGCTTCACCAAGTGCTCCTGGCTCCCATTTCAGACAGCTAGGAAACGGATAGGGAAGGGAAGCCAGAAAATGGAAGGGACAATAATAACCGGGGTCCCTCTTCCTTTACACCACTAACAGCTGACCAGGTTAGAACATCATAATGTCCCTAAGGGGAGGTTTCACATCCTTATACCTGAAGGCGGGAGAAGTAAAGATGAACTCCTCCATATTCTATCCTCTGAGTGGCTGCTTTAGTATACTTTTTAGAATATTGCATGATCAAAACTCCTGACCTATTTATTCCTCTTTTAATAATCGGTCTCCAATATTGAAGTCCCTCATAAGATACTCCAAACACAGTACGAAAACAGTGCAAAATTTACACATCGACATCACAACAGTAACATCTGATTCAGTCCTACTATGGTTTTCCACCATTCCATTTCAAAAGTTGAATTACAACTTTGTAATATGAGTAGGGTCCAGTAGCCCCCAATCCCAGGATCGTGTCTTTTCCCCCCACATAAAGACCCTATTCATGGAAATATTATGTTATAATGTGGGGGGGGGGCATATGCAGATTTTGCATTGAGGCTCAGCAGCTTTAAGTTATGGTTGAAATCCATTGGTCAAATCTGCACCAATCATTGATATGCAGTAGAAAATCCACAGCCCATCCAGTCACCTTGGGGGAGATTTATCAGAAGTGTCTGATGTAAAACTGTTCTAGTTGCTCATGGAAACTAATCATAGCTCAGCTGTAATTTTATTAACAGCTCTTGGAAAATGAAAGCTGAGCTCTGAATGGTGACCATGGACAACTGGAATAGTTCAGCTTTCAGATACTTCTGAGAAATCTCCCCAATGATGTATTTAGCATGTGAATTGCTATTGGCCAGCAAACCCATAGCGGCCACCACATGGCTATTATGACCCCTGGTCTAACCCTGTGTCCCTCTTCAAAATTTGCAGATTGAGTAAAGACAACCATGTAATAAAATCCTACTCTTGATAAACTTGAGAAATATAACCTTCAATAAGAAGATTTCTTACTGACCAGAAATCCCCTTATGATTGTGTGAATATGAATGTATATTTTCATGCCATGTGATCCCTTTGTTATTTGCACGAGTATTTCCTTTTCTGTTATTTGATAGATGTTTGTTCTGGTAAAAGTTTATAGTCACGCTAAAAATATGATCTCGTTACTATTTACATTTGTTATTTCCTTTCCCTTTGTGTAAGAGTTTCTTGTATAGCGAGAGAACCATCAACTAATCTATGGCACAATATTTATAGCTGCTGCTTCGGTACTTCAACAGGATCGGGAAGTGTCCATGGTTGATATGTATATGTATAAATAAAGAATTATTATTATTATTATTATTATTATTATTATTATTATTATGCTTGTTAAACAATTTACATAATGGGGTTTTATGGGTTCTTTTGGCAAGGTTATAAACCAGTGGGGATCCATCGCTCATTACTTCCACTGATCAGTTGACTGATGCAAATAATAGAGCATGAAGCCCAGCTCTGTTTTTGTGTAGTGGCCATGCTGTGTTACTGCACCTCCTCTCTCATTCACTCCATTCCCCTGATGTACGGTAACGCTTTTAGAAGGCAGCAGATTTCATTTTACAATGCTAAATCTGGTGCAGTATAAGACTGTCTAGTCATACTGTGCATCTCCTACTAGTTGGCTTCATTTATGGCATGAAAACCGCACCAAAATTTACTTGCATTCAAATAATTTTGGGTGGACCTACTTTTCCCCCAAAGCCACCTTTCCTTTTTATTGTGTCTTTTTTTCTTGGCTCCATCATCTTAAAACCTTAAAGGAAATCTATCACTTGCATAGTAGCCATTGAAACTAAATATATAGGCAGTCCCCGGGTTACGTACAAGATATGTTCAGTACGTTTGTTCTTAAGTTGAATTTGTATGTAAGTCGGAACTGTATACTTTATAATAGTATCCCCAGTCAAAATTATTTTAGTCTCTGTGACAATTGGATATTAAAAATGTTGGGTTGTCTTTAGAACCAGCATTAGCAATAAAGCTTAATATCATACACCTTTGTTAATTGTTATAGCTGATCATTGTAGCCTAAGGCTAAAGAACTGTAAATTACCAAGATCCAGATGTGCGATGTGTAACTAGGGGTCGTCTGTACTAACTTGTTGGGGTCTTCATGTAGATTCCGACACTTATCTTCATTAGTCTTGAAATTCCGGTATTCCTGAATATAAATACTTTTTAAAAGATGTTACTTAGCCTTGGGCCCTGTGTACGTCCCACTGCTCTTGGCTAATAATTATATATGCCTCTATCATGAATTCACAATGGAGGCATGCAAAATTATTAACTGAGGCTAATAAACATATTTTAAAGCCTTCTTTTTTTTCCCCCAGGAATTCCGTGCTCTTAAAGACTAGTAAAGATATGTGTCAGGACATGGTAGAAGACGCAGATGGGCAAGTGTATTTAGTTTAAAGGAAATCTACCGTCAAAATCAAGCATGGATAAACCAGGGACACTTACTCGTAGATCCAGGCACCGTGACTGTGGTTATCTTTTTATATTCGTTATCCATTGCCTCCTTCCTGCTAAAATCAACTTTTAAAATTATGCTAAATAGCCTGAGGGGCTCTGGTGGGTGTTTCCACAGGCTCATTAGCATCATTGTAAAAGTTGATTTTAGAGGTAAGGAGGCCACAGAATATAAGAAGATTACCACAGTCCCTGGATCTATGAGTAAGTGTCCCTGGTTTATCATGCTGTCCCTGGTTTACAAAATGGTAGATTTCCTTTAAATAAATTTGCCAATTAGCATTTAGGATGTGTAAATTAAGACAATTCTGTCGTAAACAGATTGAATCCACTCTATTTCAGTATTGCGGTCCTTAGTCATACTGATCCTAGCCCTAGCTAAACCAGAAGTGATCGGGCACACAGGACTGCAGGAGCCAGTCACTGACCTTGGTCACATATACAAGACCAATGAGGTAATTGGATCCATGCAGCAGGATCACTGTATGGGGCAAATGCTGTTCTGGGTTACATCATTCTTCAGCCATTGTTTGTTGGTTTTGAGTGTATTGTAGTTTGTTAGTGTTCCCATATCCAATCTATTTTTAGAAATGTTCAGGCTGATAACTAAGACATTTTAGGAGCTGTTCCTAGACATGAGCACTTCAATAACAGGTCCTTATCATATTGGCTCCTGGTGAGAAAAGCAATGAATGGGAATTGGTTCCCAGCTTGTGAGATATGTGTTTCGCTTGACTGCCAGAATAACAGATCTGGATTACGTTAAAGACAGCAGATAAAGTTTATTGTTTGAGAGCAATTTCCAGTTCACTTAGGAACTCTCATTAATGACTGTATAGCAAGAAAATCTGCTGTGTGGGTCTCTCCTTTATAATTATATACTGGTATATTATAAATATATGAACGTGTGTATGAGGGGAGTGATCTCGCTAGTTATGGGTCTGATGAAAAGCTCTTTAAAGTAGTCCATTTATACTTCTATTGCTCTTAAAATCACTATTCTGGGTATTCTTCTGTTATTCATCCAAGAAATTAATACATTGGCAGAAAGAAAGTCCTCAAATTTTAATCCCCTAGTGATGTTTACAGAGTGAAGATAATAACCCCTTAGTTTTCAGTTTTTCTTGATTTTCTTAATGTTTTTAGTCCTATCACTCAGTAATGGTCAGTGTAAAATTCAGCAATGTGGGCAAGCAGTTCACGATCCCTCTGTGCTACCAGATGCTGTGTGCTGACAATGTGCTTAGATTATAAGGGGACAAGGTTTATATACACTTTAATTTACCTTCTGAAGATTCTACTACCGTAGTATCACTAGTATTCTATTAGTATCTACTAGACACATAGAGAGAGATGAGACAGATCACAGTCATGAGATGGATATAAGACACAATGACACACAGCTGTGCTGCCTCAAGTATATTTAGGCCACATAAATAATAAAATGCTGGTTAAACTCCAAAGCCATTTTATAAAAATACATCATTTTATTAGATATGCATTAAAATTCATAGATGAAAGATGATCCAGAGATAAAAACACAACAAAAGTGCTGGGAAGCCAACTCATAAGCATAAATATACATAAAAATACCGTATATACCCGAGTATAAAAATTGTGCTGAAAAAGCCAAACATGACTTAACACTGTACTCGCCTTTCCGACGTCCATGTAGGTCCTCTTCTTGCTTCCGATGCTCCAGTGCCTCTTTAGGTCCGTCAGGTTCTTTGACTCCTCTTCGGGTTCCCTCGTGATGTTGGTGGCTCACAAACAGTGACATCGGCAAGCAGCCAGCTGTGCGCGAGGACCTGAAGAGGACCTGAAAAAGTTATAGATTTTTGAAGGTGTGGAGTTAAAAATGGAAACGTAAAAACTAAAAATGCCCAGTCATTAAGGGGTTCATGTAAAGTCTGTGCTTCAGATGTAACATCTCAGTGGCAATAGACCATGGAAAAGAGACAGCGGTGATATTGGTATAGTAATCATACTAAATGGTTATCATACTATATGTTAATAGTTTTTGGGCCAACCATTCATTTTTAAGATCAGTTTGAATTGGTTGGATATTTGTCTCGTTGTCGGGTGTCATATCTGTTAGTAGTTTAGGTATGGTTGGGGACCTCCCTTCAGTGGTCACTGTGCTGATGGCCACATAATATATAGCACTATAGCATTTTTTTCTTGGTATATTCAGTTTTACTAAAGAGAAGTTGAGCTTCTGGCTTTTTGCTCACTCAGTATCATTTATTATGTATTTGTAAAATGTATTTTTCAAAATTCTGCTGAAATCCAACTAATTCAACAATTTCTGCAGAAGTTATAAAGGGAATGACCTGTGGGCAGTAGAAGTTGTGTTTTCTTCCAAGGCTAAGTAATCCTATAGTCCCGGGAAGACAGATGATTCTTCAGCCATGTGATGTTCTATGATGTCTGATATACATCCAACTTCTCCATTGATTTCCTGCTGGGTTTGTGTTTTCTCTATGATAAATGATTGGCATTTGAAAGGTCACAGAACCCACAGCTATGTTATTTCTTTAATGTTATTTGCAGGGCAAGATTTCTTCTTTCCTTTGCTTTTTTAAGTCATGTGTTTGTTTTTTTATATTTTTTATATATCATATTTTGCTAGCTTGTTTTCCAGCTGGTCATGTGTAATATTACTTGAATCATTATAGAGTTTTTCATTTCTTAAAAAGAAACTTGTCACAAAATGTTATCCCATTAAACTACCAGCCCCCTCATAATGTCCTTTCTAGTATTCCCTCTTTTATATGAAATCTCACCCGCTTATACTGTAAAAAACAAATCTCCAAAATCACATGAAAATGAACATGAGTTATATTTGCTGTAGATTTATCAAGTTTAGAGGCTGCACTGTGGCGAATCAGACACCAATATAAGGATGTAAAAATGCCCTTCGAGGGGACCTTCATGTTTTTTTACTAATAAACCTATCGTCCGTTCCCTATAGCACTTTACTAACTTTCTGTTTTTAATCTAAAAAATTAATAGTTCCTATCACCAAAAAATGAAGCTTGTAAGCCTACCTGGCACTCTGCCAGAAGGAGCAGCGAGTCACAAGGGCATGTGTTACCCATGTGAAGCATTATGTCTCTAAGCTAAATTCTTCCAGCATGTCCCTCATCCCCTCTTCCCTTCGACTGAAGCCATCATCTGTTTTTCTCTGCACTGCCGAAGTGAGCGGGTATGAGAGACAAGCTGGCAAACATGAGCTGATACACACAGACTTGCACAAAGCTACGCCTTCTTGCAAAACGTCTGAAAAGTGTCTAAAACTCAGAATTCTGAGATAAATCTGCCTCCGTAGCATATATTTGTGCATACATTGTAGCTTCTAGGGGCAGATTGAGCACTCTCCTAGTAAATAAACTGGATCCTATGTATACAGTGTGTTACTTCAGCAAGTGTTACGCTGCTGTAGTAACTAAGTAGTTTGGTCATATCCACACACTATAGCTGACAGATTCCCTTTAGTGACAGTCTACCATTGAAATCATTATTGCCATTGTGATCATTCAGAACATAAATCTTTGCTGAAGTGGTTATGGCTATCACTATAACTGTGGCCACCATCATTATCCTATTGTTTTATTATAATGCATAAAGAAGAAACCTGAAACGACAGGAATAATGTAGAAATATATATATTTACACATTATGTATATTATATAAATCCATGTGATTTTAATAGGTCATCTGTACTGTGTCTGGTGAAGTTTGAAAACCTTGTCCCATTCTCCTAGAGACTCTCTAGTTTGGGGAGACTTCCTACTTCTATCTGTTGGGACATATTGGTAGGTTTTGTTGCCATGAGACAACCCCTTCTATATATACATGAGCTGAGGCGCTTGGTAGTACCTCAGATAATCCTTTCTAACTACTCGAGCGCCCTCCGATTATGATATTTTGATTTTCTGTATCCGTCATGTGATGAGGTTGTAAATTCTGCGCTCCGCTGTCTGTATTGTAAATGAAAGTGTCACTCTCTAATGATTTTGGTTGTGTTGTAAATGCGTACAATCCAAACGAATGTTTCCTTGTTTCTAAGAGCAATCAATTTGTTTTTCAGTCTGACACCTATCTCTGCAAGTCTTACCCACTGCCGCTTAAGGATGAAGCCTATGTAGGTATGTATCGCATGGAGAGAAGCCTTCATCATTTCTTTGCATTATTCAAGTGTTTTTCTTCTGAAATTATAAGCTTAATCGTCTGTCACAGAGACCTAAACTGACATTTATCTTATGTAACGCAGTAACAAAGCAGAAAAAAGCTACTTAAAGTCGAGATAACAAACTGTGTCTTGGGGGCTGTGTGAGTAATTGAAGCTGAGGAGTTGCGTTCCGATGCCTGTGGCAAGCGTTACCACGCAGCGCCATTTGTAAGATATCGGCTTCCTGTCACTGGCTCGCTGCTTACTTCTGTGCCATAATATGGACTTTTTATTTACCTAAAGTGTATAATATGTTTTGGGATCAATGTGCCAGGTCAGTTAATGATGTATGCTCAAGCTCTACTACAGAGTCTAAAGCGTACCTCTAAACATTTCCGAAATCCATAGTCTGGTGTCTCTGAGCTGTGTTACTTGTACAGGCAGTCCGCAGGTTACGTATAAAACAGGTTCTTTTGGTTTGTACTTAAGTTGAATTTGTATGCAAGTCGAAACTGGTCTAATTTTTGATTGTAAGTCCAGCAAATAAAAAAACTATTTTTTATTTTTTTTTTAAATGAGACAATTGGATTTTTAAAATTTTTGCTTTCATGGGAACAAGTATAATCAATAAAACCTCATTACAGACACCTTACAGCTGGTCATTGCAGCCTGGGACTAAAGTAAGGCAAACGGAGAGCTTCACCAGAGGTCACAATGGGGAGAGTGGTCAGTCTGTAACCAGGGGTTTTCTGTAAATTGGGTGTCCTTAAGTCTGGGAATGCCTGTATTTTCTTCTCTGCAGTCTGAGTCTTGGAATCTGCAATCCACCTCTACATGGTGGGTGAGGAGACCTAGCTGCTGTGACTCACTGCTCCCTCTACTTAGAGTTTCTGTATAATCTGACAGCTCAGGAGTTTATGTCCTCCCTACTAGACTAAATTACTAAACTTTAACAGGATAAGTATAATAACTTAATAGCGTCACCCAGATTATACTTGCCCTATTAAAGTTTCTTGGGTGCTGCTGGGAGCCGCAGGTCATGTGACCCCCAGACAGCAGGACTCTGGACTTCCTGTGCGGATGTCCACACTTCTCCAAGCATTGATATGGTATTGGTTATATTGGATGAGTGTGAAGACATTAATGACTGCACAACTCCTTTCATTCGTCCAAAGCCAGTAGGATAGAGGATGTCACAAGTCCTGTTGTCTGTGGTTCCCTCCAGCAAATTAAAAGCTTTACATGGGTAAATACTATATAGGTAAACCTATTAGGATCTTATATTTACTTTTTTAAAGTTAAGTATAAGCGGGCCATACCTTTTAGCTTTTTATAGCATATTGATTGCAGAAGAAAGGAGGAATCTAATCCTGAATGCAGTTTGTAATATCTACCCCTTGGTCTTGATTGATAAGGGATCTTTGGACAACGAAAGTATATTTGACATCACCCCACATGATCCGTAGGAACATTGTGAAGAAAGTTTTCTGTGTGTCCTTTTCAAATAAATGAAAACACCCATCACTTGGCATAGCAATGCCCGCTGCTCCTCTACAGCCAATCCCGAGTGTGGGGAGTTATTTTTTTTATCAGGGGACGGGTTGCTATAGACTAAGGACCATAAATGCCAAATATGTTTTTAAAAAATATCTGTGTTATTTGCTGCTTGAAATAAAGTATGTGAAACTTTATCTGGCTCCCTGCTAGTGAGTCCCAGAGAGGAGAATTTTAAATGACAACTTCCGTCTGCTGTATAATATGCTCACTGCTCTCTGCCTTCCAGGAATTAAGTATATTTTACAGCAGATGGAAGTTGTCATTTGATTTTTTTCCTCTCTGCGGCACACTAGCTGGGAGCCAGGTAAAGTTTTACATACTTTATTTCAAGTAGCAAATAACACAGACATTTGTGTTGGAATTGGTAGTCCCGTTTCTATACATGACTAACGCTGATTCTGACCATTATGTGACTTGCAGTCAGCTTTCTTCTCTGTAGCTTTATTTTTCACTTTTAGCTGGTATATACCAACCACATCACCATAACCATAGAACCATATACTTCTTCTATATACTTCTATCTGTCCATCTTGCTTGTAAGCCAGGGTGGATACGAGATAAAGTGGAGAAAGAAGAACTTTTCTCCAAAGTTACGTGTAGTACTTTTCAAAGTCTGTTGAAAAGTTACTGCCCTTTTAATTTGCTTATCACATTTCATTACAATTAAAATGCTGTAAAGAGCAGTACAGCTTTTTTACCCTCATGTAAAGCCTTACCGCACGCTGTGAGCCATCATCAGTCATGTTCTACTCCATGGACTAAAGCTCATAGTTTACTTATCTGAACCAAAGAAAACATTTCCTGTCAACAGAAGCTAAATCTATGCTTCTGTCTAATGGTTTGGAGGGAAATTGGATGATTTAAAAAAAATATTTTTTTAAAATATTTGGGGTACATTTAGAGGGCCGTTTGTGGGGATGTGCCGGTATATGCAGCCAGGCAGGCATACAGCTGTGTGTATGTACCCTTATAGTGTATTGTTGACTCTTTTTACAATTTTTTTTTTTATATTTGTGTTGCTTTTCTTTGCAAAATAAATATCTACTGGTATTGGACCATATTTATACTTGGAACACACTAGCAAAGGTGAATACTGCATATAAATCAACATTTTGTTTCTTAAAGTCATGGATATGCTTGTTATATAGGGTATATTTTTGTATGATCTTGCTTCTTTGTAGATGTGATCAATGTTACATCTGAATGATCTGGTAGGCTAAGAATGGTGTATCTCTGGAGGCCGAGGCTCCAATGTTTCCATGGTAACTATGTTCTCTGGAAACAAATTCTTATAGGGGCGGAAGGGGGTCTTAGACGCTGCTTCTGTTTAGTGCTTTATAGAATGTGTTTCACCTTGTATGAACTCGGGGCTTCCCCGATCCATGAAGAACACAAATTTTCATTTGATTTCTGCCTCTTAAAAGAAAGCTTTATTGTATTAGAAGATGGTAGGTTCATTTGTATTTGCAGCATATTTTGTTGTGCGTATGAATATGAAGCCTTACACAGAATGAAAGGAAACCAAAGAGAGACACAGAGCAGTGACATCATCTCTGGAATTCAGACATAATTTTCAACATTCCAAGGAAAATGTAGCATTCGGTACACGGCGAGGAATGTAGCCTGAGCACATGGGATGAAAGAGAGTGCACAGAATGATCCCTACCTCTATCACTAAATGTTTCCCAAATGATACAAAATCCTTTTCTGTGTATTTGTATGTTATTTCTGAAAAAATCAGATTTTATTTCAGCTCTTCCTGTTTAATTCAACTTCTTATAGTGTTCCTGCTTTAAAAAGACATCTCTGTGATATGACATCCAGCACCAAAGGTTTTTTTTTTTTACACTAAACTCGATTATAGGGATCCTAGACAGATAAGTTGTGCTACAAATAAGGACGTACAGGGTGGTCGCACAGGACCCAGCAGAGCAAGGATAGAAGGACTTATGTACAGGTTAAAAATCGTGGTCCAAGTAGGTACGATGTTGTCTCCACCAAACCATAATGTATAAACATTGCAAGAGCAGCAAAATTTTGAGACAAGTAGAATTGTACAGTAGTGTAAACAATGCAACAGGGAGCAAATCAAGGTAGAAAAAAACTAAACATTTTTGGCACAACATCCATCCCTTCCATTTTAGATATCCACATGATCCAGAGGGGCCTTCCTACATGTGGTTTACACAAAGGCCTGGAACTGCAGCTGTGTTTCCCGTATGAAAACCCAAAGATCCCAAACTTGGTGGAAGGTTCAATTTAAGGGGTAATCTCATGACAAAGAGAAACAGTTTCATTAATTTGTAAGCAACCAATTTTGCTGTGAGAGGTTACTGCCAATTATCACGTTTGGGGAAGGGTCGATCTGAGCAAAGGACAAAGGATCTGATGTCCTTATTGTCTAAAATTTGTAGATAAGGCAACCCCTTTGAAAGAAATAATTGACTTTAATGAAAATCTTAAAATCTTCAGTGCAGCCCTCCTGCAAATAATATCTTGCCCCTTGATTCCTATGCCGATCGCCTGCTCCAGATTCAGTGATGTCGTCTTCTGATGTGCAATTCTTGACCGTAGCCAGCTTCACCTTTCCCATCACTTGGGCATCAATGGACCACATAATTGGAGTTTTGTGTTGAGCCAATGAACGGTGCTGATACATGTTAATTTAGTTTCTAACCATAGTTTTATAAGCTGAACACGCACTTTTATAAATTTACAAATAAGTGCTGTCCAAACATTTATAGCAATCTTCCCCATACATGTACATAGTGGAAATATTCTTTTCCAGCAGATAATAGGAATGTTCTTATGTTCTGCCTGATTATTATTCCGAAGCTTTGACTGTCACATTTCCATTTCACAAGCACCATGTGTGTGTTCTTGAATAAAATATTAATTTTACATGGTCTTTCATGTCCTGATAGAGGTTTTTTTTTTTCCTTCAAATCTGCTCTGTCTACTTGATACCGTCCATCAGGATGAGGATTTTTACATTTACCAATGCCAGAGGCAAAGACACAGGGCTGGATGCTCGGTTACCGCAGTTTACAATGACGTCCGAAGCTCTCTCTAATTGGGAACTTAAAGTGATCTGACCATGGAGTCACACGCAAGAAAAATAAACCCCAGAGGAATCTGCTTTTCTAATGTGTTGCTTGATATGCAGGAAGAACATCTGTAGAAAAAACATAGCTTTTAGCAGGGGAAAAAAAAACTGGAAATGTGGATGAGCATTCCCTAAATAGCTGTGTGGACCTTACTCTGCTAATTCAAGACATAGGTGATGTACTGGCTACTCAAGAGATTAGAGAAAGTGTGCGGGTGGCTGATTTATGTATGCATTTATATGTAAAAATTCGGTTGATTGGAAAGAAAATCTGCATCAGAAAGCGGAAATGAGCCCTCAGATTTCTGGACTCATTTGTAACCTACAATGTTACGTTCCACATGCCTTCTGATCCAATGGAATAAATAGAAATCTGTATCACTTCCCTGCTGTTCGCATTTTAGAGGAACCAGGACAGTAGTGAGCAGATGGGATAAGATGACTTGCCTATGGCCAATCCAATGTTTATTTTACTACCCCTTGACATTTGGATTTCTACATCCAATGTACCATGAATCCGCATGAGGATCGGCCGCATTGTCATAGAGTGTTCACACTGGAACTCACAGCATTTCTAAATTATTACGATGGAGTGAATTCAATTAAGTCTGAAATATATGGCCATAATTACAGACAACTGTTTGGCCGAAATTGTGGCTGAAACAGGAGAACAAAAATGGGGCATTTTGTAAAAATCTGGGCCCAGTGATGGGGGGTGTTGCTACGATATGCCATCATTTTATTAACAATGCCGGGCCTGACATTGCCAATCCTGAGAATAAAGTGGATGCATCTCCTCCTCTCAGAATATAATATAGATTAACAACAACAGTTTAAAGAAAGCCTCCTCCTAGTTGACCATTTGGTGTGGAAGGATATGACTGACCTACACCGAGCCTTGACTGCAACTCCTCAAGCATTATGCGTGTGTTGTAACACGAACTCGAAAAATGTTCTCAGAGGATTGTAGACTCATCCATAGTTTCAAAATAAAGTGAAATTTTAATGGAGTGTCAAGTATACTGATAAAACGACAGTGAAGAAAGCCTATACAGTACATTCCTTCTGGAAAACACAACTGTGTATTACAGTACATTCATTTTTTATTGGTTTGTTAGGCTATGATTTCTCCTCTAAATCTTTGTCTCTGAACAGTACAGTCAGTGGGCGATACAAAGTAGTTTTATGGACTGCCTGTGTGGTGTGTGTTATAGGAGATTAATGTGCATGTAGATACATTTATAATGACAACAATGTGTTTCCCTGCAACATTGGTGGATAATAAAAATCCCTTTTGTGTAAAATATCTCTGTTAAATAAAATCCAATTAATCACTAAAAAGATGTTAGATGTTCTATATTTTAAATTTTTTAAATATTTTAAGAAAATAAATGGCATCTTATGAATCCATCATTTTGCCAACTTTAGCTGTTCATACAAATAAAGCTGTGACGAGTCTGATCCGACAAATCAAACTACTCAAAACAGATCTCCCCAAACATTTGCCCCCAATGTAAAGTTGGGAGCTACTATATATACAAGTGCTTCTCAATAAATTAGAATATCAATTCAATATCAATAAATTAATTTTTTTCCCAGTAATTCTATACAGAAAGTGAAACTCATATTATATTAAGAGTTATTCTTTATAAAGCGTTTATGTTAATGTTGATGATTATGGCTCACAGCCAAGGAAAACCGAGAAGTCATTATCTCAGAAAATTAGAATAATTAACCCACAAAGGCTTCCTTAGCATTTTAAAAGGTCCCTTAGTCTAGTTCAGTAGGCGATACAATCATGGGGAAGACTGCTGACTTGACAGATGTCTAGAAGGCAGTCATTGACATAATCCAAAAGGGGCTTAGAGACAAAAGGTCAATGCTAAAAAAGAATGGCTGTTTAGAGTGCTGTACTAAAGCATATTATTGGCAGAGTGAAAGTTGAGTGTAAGGAAAAAGTGTGGTAGAAAAAGGTACACAAGCAACTGTTATAACAGCAGCCTTGATAGGATTGTTAAGAAAAGGCCATTCAAAAATGTGTGGAAGATTAGTTGTGGACTGCTGCTGGAGTCAGTGCTTCAAGAGCCACCACTCACCGAAGTATCTGGGACATGGGCTACAAGTTTTGCTTTCCATGTGTAAAGCCATTCCTGATCAATAGAGCATCGGAAGCGTCTTACCAAGGTCAAGGAAAAAAAAAGAACTGGAATACTACTCAGGGGTCCAAGGTGGTGTTTTCAGATAAAAGTTAATTTTGAATTTTATTTGCAAATCAAGGCCCCAGCATATGGGGGGGGGGGATTGGAGAGGCACACAATCCAAGCTGCTTGAGGTCAAGTACAAAGTTTCCACAATAAGTGATGGTTTGGGGAGCCATGTCATCTGCTGGTGAAGGTCCACTGTGTTTTATCAAGACCAAAGTCAACACCGCTGTGTACAAGGAAATTTTGGAGCACTTGGTAGACTATTTAATTCCCCCTTGCCTTTCTGCTTTCTATGAGTATTTGCATTACAATATAATTGTATATTTAACTTAACTGGGTTTCTGACAGCATCCTGTTTTGAGTCACAGGGTTTGCTTTGGATGGTTTAAAAAAAAAAAAAAAAACATGTGCCTTGTCTGTGGTGCTCAATCCCACCTTTCTGCTCCAATACAACTCCTCCCTTCTGCTCCTTCACTCACATAGGGACAGAGCTCACTGTGTGCTGAGCTGACATCAGTGGGGGGAGGGGAGAGCTGGGGAGTGATGGAGCAGTGAATGTACCCCAAAGAAATTCTTCCTCCTGCCATTCTGCTGTCCCCTCACCCGACATTTCTCATCTGACCTGCCGGCTTAGCTTTGAACGGCGGAAAATGTGCACAGTCTGCTGTGCAGATTAATATGTATATAATGGTGCACTTGCTCCATTCTTTAATGTGGCAGGTAGGGTGGCCAACTACTATGGATGCCACCCCTGTTGTTATGCCCCACTTTAACAAAGATTACTACTTTAATCATTTTGGGACACCCCACATGATGTTGTTCCTTCAAATGCTTCGTATAGGTTTATTGGCAACATCTTGGTTAGAGACACGCATGTGGATGTATTTGAAGGTACATCTTTGTGTAATTGGAAATTCTAAATAAATTAGCCAAGACATCCAAAAGAGAGTTGTGGACTTTCAAAAGTCAATTTCAAGAAACCTGTATAAACAACCATACACAAGTACAAACGAGATGCGTATGTCAAGCCATCATACCCCTCAGGATTGAAACTGGTTCTGAATCCCAGAGATGAACGTGCCTTCGTCCGAAATGTGCATATTAACCCAAGAACAAAAGCAAAGATCTTTTGAAGATGCTGGCTAAAGCTGGTTATCTACAATGAAAGAAGTATTGTATTGACATGGGCTGAAGAGCCATTCTGCTGGGAAGTAGCCATTACTCCAAAGTAAAAATTGATAAAGGTATATTAAGGTATGAAAATGCAGGACATTTTTGTGGAGACAACAAAATTATAATTATGGTTCAACATCAAACTTTATTGACTGTTACATGAAAATACAGAGTGTAACAACATGTTATTTGGTTTGTAACAAGTAGAAATGTGTATACATTTATATCATTGGTGCATATGTACTTTTATGATGGTATACGTCGTATTTGGTGGAAAAAGCAAACTTTTTAGAAACATCAGAACATCAACGAATGCTAAGACGACCATGTGGTCTGTCAAGAGTAGTTGGGGAGAAGAACTTGGGAGTGGGTGTCAAACATAATACAAGACAACACATACGAGGGTTTGGAGGGGAGGGGGGGAGGGGAGGGGTGTACCGCACTTTCCGTCATACACCTAAGTTTAAGGGACATGTATCTTGTTACCTGAGGTTAACCAATCACGCAAAGCCGGGGTGTCCCGATAGTCAATCCAAGCAGACCATATGGCATTGAATTGGTCATATCTACCTTCATCACTCGCCTTCAATTCCTCCATTTGTTTGATTACGTCTAGCGCCTCTATCCATTGCAACCTGGTTGGTGCTTCAGTCAATCTCCAGAGCCTAGGAATTATTTGATGTGTGGCCATAAGAAAGTGGCGTAAAGCTCTTTTTTTATATTTTGCGATAGTTCCGGAGTACATGGACAGAAGCGCCACCTCAGGAGTTGGAGTAATGTTTCTCTTGTATATGCTGTTATAGTGGTCAAAGACAGCCCGCCAGAGATCCTGGATTGGACCACACTCCCACCAAATATGAAGCATGGAGCCCCTTCCCGCTCCACATCGCCAACATGTGTCCGGGACAGAGGGGAACATTTTGTGTAACCTTACTGGAGTCCTGTACCATTGGGTTAAAATTTTGTAGTTCAGTTCCTGCATACGACAGGAAATGGACGACTTATGCGTCAATATTAACGCTTTTTGCCATTGTGTAGGAGTGAAGGATTTGTTAAGTTCTCTCTCCCAAGCTCCTGCACAAACCGGGCGGGCATCCGCCAAATCCAGCCGTGTCAGCATGGAATAGACCAAGGAGATCGCGTGTGGAGGTGCAGAGGTTGAAAGACAAATGTCTTCAAATGAGGTGTTGGTCAATAATTGTTCCACCTTTCCCAGTGAAGAGACATAGTCACGAATCTGGAAATATAGAAGCCATCTGTTGGGTGGGACGCCAAGTAAGGTCGTCACCTCCTTCTGGGTCTTAATTCCTGTGTCTGTGACAATGTCTCTCATTCTAGGGAAACATGGGAGGCCAGCCTGTGTCAATGAATAGAGTCCAGCAATGGCTGGATTACCAATTAGTGGAGTGAGTGGACCGGGGATTTTGATTAGTCCTGAGGTGCGTGCGAATTTCTGCCATGAGGTCAGAATGAGTGTAAGAAGGGGAGAAAAGTCTGTATTAGGCGGCAGTGAAGACCACCAGAATGCTCCCAGAGCTTGTGTGGGGCTCTGCTCTAGTTCCATCTCTACCCAGAGTTTTGAGGAACGCTTGTGGAAGATGTCTAGGATATAGGTGGCAATTGTTGCCTTATAGTAGCTGTGGAAGTCTGGGAGCCCTGTTCCCCCATCAAGTTTATGTTGCGTGAGAGTTGTGTGCCTAATACGTGGGTGCGAGCCTCGCCATACAAAATTTTGAGTTATGCGTCGGAGCCTATCAAAGTATGACCTGGGAAGGGGAATGGGTATAGTTTGGAAGAGATATAAGATGCGGGGCAGTATCTCCATTTTTAGGACGTTGATCCTGCCAAACCACGATAAGGGGAGTTGTGCCCATTTCTCTAGGTCCTTTCCAATGGTCTGGAGCATAGGTTTATAGTTGAGGTCAAAAAGCGAGGTCATGTCCGAGGGGATGTGTGTACCCAAATAGTGTATAGATTCAGTCGCCCATTTGAAGGGGAAGTTAGCTTGTAACCATGCCTGTTCAACTGCGGGGAGGGAGATATTTAGAAGTTCTGACTTATGCGTGTTGATTTTAAAATTGCTTACCACTCCATAGACACTGAATTCCTTCATTATTGCGGGTAAGGACGTGTTCGGGGAAGTGATGTATAATAATAAATCATCTGCGAATAGTGAGAGTTTGCAATGTTTCCCGTCCACTAGAAGACCACGAATGTCAGGGTTAGACCTCAGAGCGTTAGCCAGGGGTTCCATTGCTAAAAGATAAAGAAAGGGGGATAAGGGGCAACCCTGTCTCGTACCGTTTGTGATGCGAAGTGGATCTGATAGCGTGCCATTAACTCGGACTAGAGCTGTGGGATCGCGATATAATGCCAATATGGCCTGCATGGTCTTGGGGCCTAGACCGAGCTTCCTAAGAACTCCCATCAGAAAATCCCATCGCACCCTATCAAAAGCCTTCTCCGCGTCTACTGTGAGAAGGCATAATTTGTTACCATTTGCTCGCGCTCTCGCTATCAGAGAGATCGTTTTTACCGTATTGTCTTTTGCCTCCCTTCCTGGAACAAAGCCCACTTGATCTAAATGTACGAGGTTTGGGATATGAGATTGGAGGCGATAGGCTATCATTTTTGCAAACAATTTTACATCCACATTTAGTAATGATATGGGTCTAAAGTCCCCACATGTGGTTAAGGATTTCCCCGGTTTGGGTAAGACTGTGATAATTGCTTGCAAGGATTGAGCCAGGAAGGGAGTACCATTAGCTGCTGCATTAAACACCTGTAGGAGTATAGGCGTGATGTCTTCTTCAAACAGCTTGAAGAACCGAGCCGTGAAGCCATCTGGCCCAGGACTCTTACCGGATTTCAAGTCTTTTATGACCCTTCTAATTTCATGCTCGTTGAAATCCTGTTCTAATAACTCAGAATGGTCTTGTGATATAGGTTTGGGCCCATGATTGGATAAGTATTCCTCAATTTTCGTGTGTTTGGGTCGAGGGTGTTGTTGAGTGGTTTGATCTAGGTTGTAGAGCCTCTTATAAAAGTCTCGGAATTCATCTACTATACCCTGTGGCGAATGAATTATGCCTTAATCTGCTGAGGTGATAGAGAGAACATGTGTGCGAGGAGCCTTTGGGTGTAGTGCCCTTGCAAGCCATGAACCGCATTTATCCCCGTATTCGTAGTAGCTTTTTCGTAATCTGTTACGCGCGCATTGTGTCTTCTGATCTAGAATTGACAAGATCTTCTGTCTTACCGCAGACAGCTCTGCCTTGGTGGGGTCTGACAATAGCTTTTTGAGTTCGTGTGTGCGTTGGAGTTTTGGATGGTGTAGTCTGTGACGAATGTCTGGATAGTGTTCTTAATGTCTGCGACACATAATGGGTCATTTAATAGGTTTTCATTGAGTCTCCACGTGTTAATGCGTTTTGGGGCGCTTGTGATCATTAAAGCTCCCATTACTGGGGCATGATCTGACCATAAGAAATTATCTATGGAGCATTTAGGTGTAGAATCAAGGAGGTGATGGGAAAGAAACAAGTGGTCTATTCTGTGATAGCTATTATGTGCCAGAGAGTGGTAGGAGTAATCCTTTTCGTGTGGGTGCAGAATCCTCCACAAATCAATCAATTGCATTTCTCTCAGCGATCTCCTCAGTCTATTCAACTGACCCAGTGGAATGGCAGACTTACCCGTTGTGGAATCCAGTGAAGGGTCAAAGGAAAGGTTGAAGTCTCCACCCAGGATGATCTGCGAGCCATCTGTGAACTCCGCTAGCCTCTGCAATGTGGAAATGCCAAATGAGACTTGTCCCTGGTTAGGAAAGTAAATGTTAGCAAAGGTGTACACCTTATTAGCATATGACAACTTTATGAAAACATATCTGCCATTGGGGTCTGTGGTTGATGCTATAATTGTGTGCTGCAGAGATTTGTGAATGCCTATGGAGACACCTCCCGCTTTGCGATCCGGGTGTGGAACCAGGTAGAGTAATAATTAGTGGGACATTTGGGCATATGTAAGGCACAGAAATGGGTTTCTTGTAGCATGGCTATCATTATGCGTTTACGATGTAAGCGGTAGAGAATCTGGCCCCTTTTGTTCGGAGCGTTAAGGCCCCGTACATTAAATGTGCAGAAGGAAAGTTGGGCCATTATGTGTTATGACCTATTTGTAGAAGGGGGGAGTGGTGGGGAAGAAACACTGGGGGAAGTACAATAGGAGCGGTATACGTAAGACACGACCGACTAGGGTTTCTAAAATTCTTTTGTTAACAATAACCAGTGAGTGGTGTAAAATTTAAACAAATCTATGGTAACTCGTCAGAGATTACCTAGTGTAGCCTCAAAAGCTACTATCCCTATGTGGAGGAAAGGGAAGCTGTGGCCTGTGAGGTCTCCCAGGTCGCTCCATACCTGCCGAAATGATCCCTAGGGAATTAACAATAAGTAGGCAGCAAGAAAAGGAAAAACATTATGTGAGCAGTAAGGTAATGTATGAGCATCGTATATCAAGCAAAGATAGCGCGTGTTATTCCTGTGATTGGTCCGCAGGTGATCTTCTTTGCTTTTTGGGTTCCCTCCTTGGTTTCGGTTGCACTTTCTGCCAGGTTGCGTTAGGAGGGATCGGGGGTAGGCTGGGGGTAGTTGGCCAATCAGGCAGGCTGACCATAGGAAGCTCTAAGGTCCCCAAGAATTGTGGCAGGTCACCCAATGAGCGGAAAACCGCAGACTTCCCCCCACGGCTGGCGATCAATTGAAATGGGTATCCCCATCTATAGGGGATATCTTTTTCACGGAGGAGAGTCAGTAACGGCTTTAGGGCTTTCCGTAATTGCAATGTACGTCTCGCCAAATCTGGTAGAATTATTAGCTGTCGTCCTTTATAAGATAACGGCTCTGCCGCCCTAGCAGCTCGCAGAATAGCTTCCTTATCTCTGAAGAAATGTATGCGACAGATGACATCTCTATGCCTAGAGCCGTCGGCAGGTTTAGGACCCAATGCCCTGTGTATACGATCGATTTCAATAGGACGCTCTTTAGCTGTAGGGAGGATAGATGCAAAGAAGCCTTGGGCCCACTTTTCCAGCTGGGAGGATTCTACTTCTTCACTCAGCCCCCTTATCCGGATGTTATTTCGCCTGTGGCGATTTTCAATATCATCTATGTGTGTCAAAATATCAGAAATTTGGTTAGAGTGGGTCTGTATTACTTGATGATGATCCGCGATAAGTTTAAGAGTATGTTCCTGCGACTCCTCAATCTCCACCACTCTGTTACCCACATGATGTATATCTTGCCGCAAAATATCCATGTCCCTTTTATGTGAGGTCTCAAGTTTAGCCAAAAGGGATTCCAGATCTCCTTTAGTCGGTATGGAGTGCAGGTGGGTTTGCCAGTCCCATCCAACGTTCTGTGCTATAGGGTTTGGAGTTGCCAATGGCACATATGGTGGTGATGGGGAGGCTGCTGCCCATGCTGGGGATGAGCCCTCAGAGCTAAAAGTGAGTCGGGGTGAGCTGCTGAGATGAGGGGAGGATGGGTGCCCCCCAATTTCTAGGCTCATGTCGTGGCCAGCTTTGGGCCATGGGGTGTGCTGCTGGCCTTCTGTTGAGATTGGGGATTTGGCAAATCGCCCCTCCATTTTAGGAGCTTCTCCCCTGGTGTGTGACACTGAGGCCTGCAGTGGCGGGAAGTCCCCTTCCTCTGTTCCAGCGTGTGGGGGGGCTTCATGTGGGGGGGAGCATACCTCCATACTTCGTGGACCTTCCCCCGTTATAGCTGCTCCAACAGCTGGTGTGCCTGTGGTGCCCGGCATAAGCACGAGCGCTGGTCCCGGCTCCCTCTCACAGCGCACGGTGGCCGGCGCCTCGTGGTCCGGCGCCATCTTGGCTGTATGCGCGGTCGGTCCGGGATCCTGTGTGGAGTCCAGAAACTGGACGATCGAGCCGCAGACCGCATCTCTGCGGTTCAGACGGCGGTTCCCTGGCTTCCGAGGACCCATCTTTGCTCACCGGACTGTGTTTGCTGCCTACAGTAAGGTATATTAGTGGTATGGGCGCCGGAGCTCTGCTCACAAAATTATAATTAAACTTTTTTGGCCATGATGCCCATTGTTCCATTTGGAGGAAAAAGAAAAAAAGCTTGCAAGCATGAGAAAACCATCCTTTGAAACAAAATGGATGGCATTATTAGGAAAGAACATTATTAGTGAAGCAACATCTTGAGACAACAGCCAGGAAGGCCAATCTTCGGCGCACCTTTGTCTTCTGATATATAAGAAAAGACATCCAAGCTTGGCCAAACATTTTCATGGAGGCCAAAAGATAAAGCTGTTTGATGTGTTTGGCCATCGGATAAATATAGTAAGCTACACATAGTAGGATTGTAAGATAAAGGAAAAAGCTGTAAGATGTGATTACATGAAGTAAACCTGGTGTGTTTGTAGTATGTAACATGAGGAGATGGAGGTCTGCATAGAAGCTGTAGCCCCTGAGAGGTAGAGGAATATTATGCAAGTAAATGTATCTCGAATGTCCACATTCCATGTGTTGGCCACATTCCCCATACTGAAGACTAATTGCAAGGCTACTGTAATATTTTGTACTCATTGTTCAGTTGTGGGACAAAAGCTAATAATAAGACTGGAACTCAATGCATTTTACAAAACAATAAGCTGGAGCCAAAGAGCTGTCTCCAGTCCGAGGCACAACGGGACTGAACATGATTGTTTGCATAAGCTGTTACTCTTGTGATGACATAAACACATGACCTAACTGAGGTCATTATAGATGTTTCTCTATTCTCCTTGACCATCTAAATGTCCTACATATAAATGTCAATGGCTGTCCCATCCTGTAAAATGGTGATATCTAATCATCAGCACTGAATATGATAGTAGCTAGTCTATACCTGTCTCTACTGCATTTACCTTTGTGAATTGACTTATTTATCTGCAACATACAGATGAATAGTAATGATGTCTTGATTTGTGAATCTGCAGATTGAGGCAAGAACATCTACTCTCTCACTGCAATGTCCTGGCAGTTTATGTTATAGTTTGCAGAAAATATTAATGGCTATAGGGTGTCTTAGCGACACTTGGAAGGATTGAGCCTGACATCTGGCTACTCAGCCAAGAAATGTAGCTATCATCTTCATCCATAGCTTTCACTCACATGACTGGCCAGTAAACAAATGTCTTCTGTTCTCCATGGTGACTGATTGAATTCGCGGCGTGTCACAATTTAATGTGTGCCGTAGCAAGGGTGACGGGATCAATGGCGGTAATATAGTTTTACGGCATCATTTTATTATTTGATCTATTGTTCATCGTGAATACACTCTTCCTGTTATTTTTATTAAGAGTTATACATTTGAAAATTGTGTTTTGACATTTTTGGTGGGTTTTTATCGTTGTTGGCTGGAATTATTATAAATCTTTACATGATGCGATACAATAAGAAATATTTAGGACCTAACGGCGAGTTGAAATGAAACATATCGCATTGAATGTGTAGTCCTGGTATAGACCAGGATTAGCTGAGCTGATTGATTTATAGTTTTGTATGGAAAGATGCAGTATTAGGCCACATGCACATGACAGTTTTTTTTTTTTTTTTTTTTTTAGCTGCATGCTCTACGTTTTTTTTTAACTGCCACATTAATTTCAGTAGATCCATGCACATGAACATGTTTTAGGCAGTAGAAGACTCAGATCAGGTCCTATTCCTTCTCTTGTTTGTTTCCGGCCTTCCCATAAAAAGTCAGTCAGTGTCATCAACATGCTCTGTGTATTTGTGGAAAAGATGCTAGGTAACACATGACCCTTCAAGGCTATGTGTGATCGAGACCAGGTCCGCTCTGGTGTAGTTCTGTGTAAAGGCCTGCAAAAGAATATTCGCAGGTTTTTAGAAAGCACTTTTTAAAAACCTGCAAAACTTTGCCTCCATGCATAGCGGTGGCGAAGTTGCATAATAATCACAGTTTTGCATTGCGCAAGAATGTGATTATTTCACTGCTTAGAAAAGTGGCGTAGAAACAGTGATAAATACCCCCCACCATTTGCCAGTTTCAAATTTTTGCGGATCCACAAAAATAAATGACAAACGGAGTCCATTTTTGTGGACATATGGCTCATCAACAAATTCTATACTAATGACACATTACCATGGGGATTAAATACTTAGGATTCCTATGGGTGGCCCGACTTGGTAATCAGCCACTAGGGGAAGGCCTTTTGCTGCTGATTAGAATTGTTCGCTGGATTCCTCCATATAGAAAAAATCATATTTTTGTAATCCTTAATAAACACTGTACTTCCTATTTGTTAAAGCAATTGTTTAACTAATACTAGCAAAAAAAAATGACAACCATTCCACCAACTTTTAAAGCACAATATGAAGCATGGTACTGGGATTAAAATATAACTTTTATTAAATATATGTACGTTACATATTACCTACATAGGTAGGTTTGTTCTTAAGTTGAATTTGTATGTAAATCTGAACTGTATATTTTATTATTGTAGCCCCAGTCAGAATTTTTTTTTTTTTTGGTCTTTTGTGACAATTGGATTTTAAAAATGTTGGATTGTCATAAGAACCAGAATTAACAATAAAGCTTCATTACAGACAACTTTTATAACTCCTACTGGTGATTATTATAGCCTAAGGCTAAAGTACAGTAAATTGCCAACATCCAGAGGTCCGTTTGTAACTAGGGGTTGTCTGTATTACGGTTGTTCTAAAGTAGGGGACCACCTTTTAAATATATACAAAATGCCAACAACAACAGAATCACCAAGGACATAAAAAATTGTATTCATTTCACCACCTAATAAAAGATTAAATGTACCACAGATTTGGAGGTTCACAGTATCTGGGTAGGAGAAAGAGACTGGTTTTTGTGCCATGAATGATTTCGTCCCCCTAGTGAACTACACTGGCACAATGATTTGTCAGACAAAAGCTCCTAATAGCTATTACATTATTTATTAAATGAAATCTACCATCAAAATCCAACATGATAAACCAGGGACATTACTCATAGATCCAGGCACAGTGACTGTGGTAATCTTCTTATATCTGTTATCCATGGCCTCCTTCCTGCTGTAGTAAATGTGGTCCGTAGACTTTTTAAAAATTACTCCCCTTGTTGATTCTGTTGTGTTGGAATATATATATAATGTATGGAGTAAAAGTTATGTTAAATCCACTATTCTCCCCTTATGAAGTAGAACTAATTCTGGACTTAGTTTGTCTTACTGACCTAATGGGATGGGGTAGTCTGTAGGGGATCTACGTATTAAAATTTCTGCTTCTTATACAGTTTTTTTTACATCCGTCTACAACCCCCTGAAGTTATTTGTTAGAAGTTGGCATGTCTGAAGAAAAGAAACTGAGCAGAGAAGATAATTTTTCCGTTGTATTGGATATCCGCAGTCAGCTTGATTGGTTTCCTTCTGGAGGACTTATCAGATGAAGCAGCAGTGATTTGATTCATTCTCTTTGGTGTGTGCTTTCATGGTTGGCAAAAAAATTTGGTTCCCATAATATGCTTATTATGTTTTCCTGCCAAGCCTAAGCTTTCGGCAGACCTCTAATATTGCAGGCTGAAATGTGCTTTCTCCATAGAAATACTAATTTGGTCTGAAATCTCTGAAACTCTGTTTGTAGGGAATACAGAAATAAAAGAAAAGAAACCCTATGTCTAGATTGGTGTTTTCTGGTAATAATTCCATTCTTAACACTGGTTCCTTATGTAAAGTATTGGGGCTTAGTAGATGTTAGAGAAGCACTCCACTCACAGCTAATGCATTGAATAGTGAATGGCGCGGAGCCTGAAGGGAGGAGCAGGACTCATTTTCATTGTATTTCTAGAACTTTGCTAGAACCTGGAGTCATGCTTCTCCCTTCAGGCCTGACACAAGGTACAATTCAATGAATAAGCACTAGAGTGAACAGTCCGTTCTTAAAGCTGATATCTTGTAAGGTTGGCTGGTGTAAAGACGCAGCTTCAAAATAAACAAGTCACGATCCAGCATTTGTGAAAAACTGTGTCTTCCGTTTTATTTTCAAGCGTGCATGTCCAGAAAAAATATTCAAAGGTCAACGCGTTTCAGGTGGTATTTCCACCCTTAATCGTGACTGAATGAATTAGTGAGGTGCACTTCGCCTCCTATAACCCTGAGTGAAGCAGAAGAAACACCTAGGAACTCAGGTGTCAAATCAAATACTACAATATTTTACAGAATTTAAAAAGAAGAGACTATATCTCATATATATCGCAAGACTTCCCCTTCCAATGGGAAGCAGAAGCAATCGGCCTACCTAGGCATTAAACTTTCCAACCCCTTTAAACACTGGGCATAAATGTATATGTTCTCCCTTCTTTCTTCCCTTCAAAAGGACCAGTATGCCTTAAACTAACTTACTCCCATGGATGGGGAGTAATCTAAAAAATGCTTTTACTGCCAGATAAACAGATGTTCTTCTTTTATATGGAGGGCAATTCTTTACACAGAACCAGAGGAGGTTTAGGGGTACCTAATCTCTAGAGCAGTGGTTCTCAACCTGTGGGTCGCGACCCCGGCGGGGGTCGAACGATTAAAACACAGGGGTCTCCTAAAACCATCTAAGCCACGATTTTATTGCATTTTTTGGCACGAATACAATATTCTTGAACATGGTTTGGGGTCACTGCAACATGAGGAACTGTATTGCGGGGTCACAGTATTAGAAAGGTTGAGAACCACTGCTCTAGAGATATACAACAGCTTTCCTACTACAACAAATACATTCCCGGTGGGTATATATTCATGCCTATCATTGGCCACTAATTGAGAAAACTCTCACTAATAACTGACCTCTGTTACACTTGGTGTTAGCTCACACCTTATGTCCCAAAATCCGTCCCCCCCCCCCCTTCCCCACAACAAAGCTCCTAGTAAAGCGGCCCAATCCAGGCCTGGAAAACGCTACTTGCCAATCCAGCTCTCCTATGAGCTTCATTCAAATCCCTATCCAGGTGATGGAATATAATCCCCATTAGACATCTTATTTAAAAAGGGATTGGTTCATTTACACCAACTATTTCCAGAATGGAAACCAATGTAACAAAATGGGAGCAGGCTCTTGACATGGACTTTTCATGGACCTAATGGAAAGAAGCATTTACGCAAGCTCTTCAAGATATGTTAATTCATCATTGTAAAGAACTCCGAAACAAGACCCTGAGTGTGCGTCCATATGTTCAGTTTCTCAGATGCAGTTTTTGTTTCCCAAACCAGGAGGGGAGTGAGAATAAATGAGGAGCAGCACTTCTTAATAATAAGTCCTGACCCATTATGATCCAAACCTGCTTTTTGGCATCAAAAACAGCATCTAAAAAACATGTGGCTGCACCCTCAATACTCTCTTCACTACATGGGATGCCAGGTATAGAATCAAAGGGGTAAATTTTTGAAACCAGAATTCAACTCTAGTTCCTTCTGTCCAATCAATGTTTCTGATACTTCCCTTTATATTTTTCCCTCCTAAATCTTACACTGGTCCACACATATCAGAAATGACCACATTCTCTGTGATACCATTTGCTATATTGTTAGAAAGTTCATATTCACTTCTCTGTTATGTTGAAAATAAAGTCTGTAATGCTTTTGTATGTAGAATGAGTCTGGCATTTACTATTGTATGTTTGAATCATGACTCAATAAAAAAAAGTATATAAAGGAAATCGGGATGAAACCACAAGCGAGGGGGGGGGGACCTATTAAGTATTCGGGAGACAAATATAATGTTAAGTCTGTGGGTTTTTCAATACTTGTATTATGTAAAGTTGACTCTGCCTTGTTTTGCTGCAACTCATTCCACATAATTGAGTACGAGTTGTCTCTAGTTGTGCTCTCATTGTCAGTCACCTTGGTAGGGCAACTCGATGAAATGTTATAAAAGTCATATAAACCAATTTTTGTGCTGTACAGAATAAAAGAGCCTAAACCAGACGGTCTTCCCTTGTATTCACATGGCATGCATTGCTTTTGTTTCTGGTTACGACGTTGGAAGTACTATATTTAGATTTCATATCTGTTGTGTTACTGGAGACAGCTATTTTCTGCCAAGCATTGTTCATATTGTCTTTGTTTTAGATCTGTCACTGTGCACTGCACATTAATTTGTGTTCATAGAGATGAGGTCTACCCTAGGATTTCTGGTGGTGAAAATGATAGTGTTTAATTAGTAATAACCATCTGTAGTTTTGTGTTTTCAGTATTTCTAAATGTTGATAAACATTGCATGCTAGTTATCTGGTATTCCAGGAAGTCAAGTAAATCTAAAACATTTATAAAGGTTTATCATAGTTTTTTTTTTTCTAAATAATGACCAAAGCAAAATTAATAGTATATATCTTTGGGTTTATTCTTCAAGTTTTGGGTCAACTTGAACCTTATGTTTTAACATGAAAAGAATGTTTCCCTGTAGTGCACTGGAATTATTATAGAAGAAAAGATCCTACCAGCGTGGCCTAGACCTCAAAGGGACAGGCCATATAAATTACAATTATCCACCCTTTTCATAGGATAGGTGATTTGAACCATATAGTCACTGGGGATCTAACTTCTAGGCGAATACAAAATGGAAATGTAGCTCCTTTTCCCCTAGTTAAAATGGAGCAGTTGTCACACAGTTGATAACTGATCATTTATAATTTGTGGAACAACCCTTTAACTGAATTTCCCTAAATATAGCTATATAGTCATAGAGTATCCAATTAGTTTATAGATTTTGGGATCTCACTCTGATGGCTGGTCCTGCTCTGTCACATAATATGTTAATAATATTAAGGGATATAATACACCCAAAACAGGAATAAGATTTCTATATTCTTTTTTGGACCCTGCAGGCAGATGTGAAAACACTATACACACCATTGGCCACCTCTTGCATCCTCTGATATGCCTGCAATGTCAAATAAGTGAAGTCCTATTCTTCACTTATTGACTATAGCAATCGCGACTGTGCTAAGAGACACATCAATCATCTTCTGCAATTGATCGAACACTTGGGACCTCTATCTGGGTTCAACTCCCTACTTCTTCTTCATATAGGCTTTTATACAGAATTAGTGGCTGTGTTTGGTCACCACTGTAGTCAATTACCTGGAGACCTATAGGGTTTCATGATTTGAGGTAGAAACCAGCATAGGACAAAAAAGTATATTCAACTAGCGGGATCAGTGAGGGGAGTATCATCTATATTGTTACATATATTATAGATCTTGCAATCGGTCGCGCTCCTGTGATTTTTCAACAATTGGACATATTCCTCTCACACTCAACATTCCTGAGCAATCTGTGCCATTATTTGCACAGTAGGCTCTCTACTGTTAGATGGGATGTCCTGAGATGGACAGCCTGGTACCACCCACCTGACACTAGAGAGCCTCACTAGCACACTGGATGCCAAAGTAACAATCATGATCACATGGGAACTGTGGTGGCTTCAGAAATTCGAAATGCGCCAAAATCCATGGAAAAGCAACAGTTAAAAGATCCAAAGAGTTGAATTTGGTGAAAATGGTGAAATGAGTCTTATACCTGTTTATACCTGTTCCTTACAGTGTTTTATTTTTGCTATTATCTCAACTCCTTCATGACGAAAGATATGGGTAGCCATAGGATGTTTTGCCAGTACGCTTTTCACCCTGATGAGAACATAAGGCCTGGTGACGGTGGCATTGGGATATTAGTAAATATGTTCTTTTAAGCAATTTTTGTTACTGGAACAAAACATGAATGTTCGAGACAAAGGGAATAATGAGACGCATTTGGTCTAGTAAGACCTATGTGAACTCTTTGATTTGTAAGGGCTTGAGTTCTACAAAAGTACATCAATGATTAGAAAAATATGTTGCACACTTTAAAGGGAATGTCTTGTGTATTCATTTTAGTTTCATAAATATTTACATTGACAGAAATAATGGGATTATCTGGTGGCCTTTGTCAGGTTGTGTGACTGGTGCTGGACTCGTTAGTATGTCAATGAAATGCAACGCTATTCTTATTGAGTAATATATTGTTCTTTTTATCCTAGTGGACTTCAGGCCTCATGCCAATATGGATACCACACATCACATGCTCCTGTTCGGATGCGGCTCCCCTGCTTCCAACGAAGAATACTGGTAGGTGATCTCTCAACTTCCAACATTTTGGATGCAAAATGTGATTCAAATTTTCCCAAGATTTAATTTTCTTATCAATGAATCTGTTGTCTTCACTGATCTGTAAATGGTAAGGGTCTAATTATATCATCATTAATAATATTGTCGTGGGTGGTTGGATAATGATGATAACTTAGTAAATACTGTTGAAAGCAAACTTATAAAAGGAATAAATGATAAAACAAAATCTTCTCTTTCTTTATTATTACTTCTTTTGCTATTCCATCAGCAGTCACCATTTTTGAGATCCTCCTCCTTATTGTTTGGCACTTTATTATATCATCTGACAACTATTGCTGCCTTATTGGTTTGTCCTGTTAATAACAAAGTGACAATAAATTGTCACTTGCGGATAAGCTAATTTAGAAGTGACAAGCAATATAGCGTGACCTCCTCTTGTCAGGTTTGTCACCATGTCAGCTCCTCCGTGGTCTCCATCTGTAAATATAGAGAAGGAATATTCTCTTTGTGGATCGCTGTATTTATTATTTAGGAAGTTTTCTTTTATAATGAATCATTTCTCGGAAATGTAGTTTTTGTGAGGCTGCTAGAAAGATCCAGAATTATCACTTCCATTCCACTAAATTCTATGCACCTCAGGCATTTCTAGACTTCTACTACCATTTATACCATGTAAATATCATTTCATAAAACTTTAGTCATTTCAGAGTTATATGTTAGAGACCTTGGTAAATGTGGGGTTCACAATGCCGAAATTTTCACTTTTCCCTCAACTGGACATTTTAACACCGTCATTTCAGCCACTTGAGTTTGCTTTCTGTGGAGAGTACATAGGAAATTTGAGTCTGAAGACAGAAGTGCAGCTGGCAGGTTACAATGCTCAAATGCAAGTTTTTTTCCACCCTACGTTTTGGTTTTCTCTGCATAATAGATAAGGTCCTTAATGTATATACCACTGGAGATGGATACTATTGCATGGCATCCGTTACCAGCCACTGTTGAAAATCTACCATCAAAATCCTAGATCCAGGCATCATCACTGTGGTACCAAAAGGAACCAGAGTGGCAATAAACACCAATATATAAAAAATATAATATTCTTTATTGAAAATACATAGATCCAAAATATATAATCCTCAAATGGGAAAAGAATGTAAATACAGTATATGAGGGACACAAGTGGCCCCAGATGGAAAAAGGGCAACACAGGAGACCAATGGCTACCCCTATTAGTCCAGAGTCCAAATAATATAGTTGTAGATCAAGGTAATATGGTCAAAGTATTAGACTCAAATACATAGGGCAAAAGTGGCAATAGTGCAGTGAGGAAAATATGAACCATGCACAACACTGGTGGTACCATCCAGTGTTAGAACAAAATGTATATCAAAATACCATTGCACACTCACCCGAAAACATCATGGACAGACGCTGGGCAGATCAGGGGAAAGCCAAAGGATGCACCCCTGTGCATCACTGTGGTAATCTTCTTGTATTTGTGATCTGTGGCCTCTAAAATCAACTTTTAAAATTATGCTAATGAATCAGAACGGCTATGGGCATGTTACCAAAGCCCCTCCATGCTCAAGTTGCATAGACTGTTACATTCTGAATGAGCACTTCCCCACTCCCACAGTGTGCTCACTGCTGCCGAGATTACAGGTAGTGCAGACTAGGGTGAGACTGAGGGTACATTTAGACGGCCGTCTGTGGAAATGTATATGCAGCTGCATATACGTCCCCATAGATGGCAATGGCATTCCGGCAGCGGCACATTGCCAGTTTTTTCACAACAATTAGTGCTTGAATTTCTTTACATGGTGCCTTGTGTTACATTCATGACATGTGATCAGTGATCTAATCGCTGGTCCTTTAGCCTTCTAAGAATAGCAAACTGTACACCATGCATGTGATTACATGAAATCACAGCAGCCTCCATGGAGAAAGGAGAGGAGTAAAGGTTCATGGAGGCTACTGTGACTTCATGTGGTCAGATATATGCATGGGGTACAGGTTGCTATTATTAAGAAGCTAGAGGACCTGAGACTATGTGACTCTGGTCACATGACATGAACTGTGACCAATAAGGAGGCATAAGGCATGGGGAATATTAGATGGGAGGGGCTGGCTGAGCAGGACATGCCCCCTCTGATGCCAGGTAATATAAGGTGATTTATGAGGATGTAAGCGAAACAATTTTTAGCTAAAAGAAGGGTGTCTATTAATAAAACTGTATAGGAAATGTGGTGACAGGTTCCCTTTAAGAATGGGGTAGCTTATACATAAAGTTGATACGGCAATTTGAAAGAAAACCCTGCAAAAGGGTCAAAGCGCATATTACTGCATTATTTATTAATTGATTTTGTCATTTGACAATCTATAAACCCTTGCATTATCATACATATAAAATGTAGAACCGTTTTGGAGTAATGACTATTGGGCTGATGTTCATAAGCGGCTGCTGTTTTATTCCTGCCTGTGGTATAACCATCTCTCTTTTTATAAGGACATGCTGTTCCCTTAAGACCTGTGAATGTAAACGCATGAATCTGTCCATGTTGTCTTCGCTTCATTGGGTGGACACAAATGAGCTCATAACTTGGTGCGAGTGATGATGTATGAGCTTGTCTCCGCAGGCGGCGCTTTGTGTCTGCACTTAGTAAATTACCTTCTTGGGCTTCTTTATGGTCCCTGTTTATAATCTTGAGTTATGTATACGGTTGTATCCCTTCCTATTCATTCTGTATATGAACGTAACCATAGTATGCATTATTTATTGACATTTAGAATGACTATTTTAATATGGATGAGCTATATGCAAATGAATAGTGTTTACACAAGCAATATTGAACCCACTAAAAGGTTAATCCATTAGTAATACTTCGTCCTGGCATCATCACTGCTCTTAATTGGGTTATGCCTATATAGTCTGATTAACAGTGTGTGAAAGCCAGTGACGTGGACTGCTCTACCGCACTGATAGCAGCGTGATGCGTCCTAGTGCTAACCGGCTTCCCCTGGGGAATATTTCTCTTTAACCTCAATAATGCAAATTACTTTCCCGTTCAGATTTCAATGTTTATTCGAAGTGGGTCTCGCCCCTTATTTATGCCTCTGGCGCACTGATTGAAATGTGATGCTTGAAAGACAAAGTGTCCTGAACTTCTAGCTGGAAAAACAAACACTTGCTATGTCTACTGGGAAAAGATTATTATGCTTCCTCCGTGCAAGGAATATTGTATATAGTACTACTGTATTTTATTACTAAATCAAAGGTTAAGGCGGGTTCACAACTCCTTTATAGAAGTTCTTTGTATCCGGTAGGCTAAATACGGATGAATGTGCTTGGTGCGTGAATCCCATACCTTGTGGTGGCTGGATTTCATGGATCAAGCAATTTGCTGGGGACCGAATTTCAAGCATCATAGTAAGGAGCACACAGCGTTGTTTTTCCACTGGGAAGCAGGGACTCCTTGCATCGTATATCACTATAACAATCCTGGTGTAGTTTTCGGTTCTTGTAATCTAACCACAGAAAGGGCACATTCCTGTTTTAAGTTTTTTTTGTGAGCAAAAACAACACTTATGGTTACAAATAACTGAAGATATAACAGAGATGTGAAATGGCCTTTTTCCTCCAGTGTTTTACTAGTTATGAAGAGTCTAAAAGGACTTTATTTGTTATGCGGTCCGGTATATACAATGTTCACTTCGCTGCCCTGCTTCCTTATTCCTGATAGACAGGTCTCACTGCTAGGCTATGCTGCTGTGTGGAACATTGAGAGAGAACTCTGTAAATGAGTGGGCACTTCATGTCAGGTGACCAGGGTGATATCAGCCTGTTACATTTGAAATGTCTACCCCATGTATGTATATAATCACAAGAAACCACAGCATTCCCATTGTTCCGTAGGGTAAAGCGGCCATTGCATCCGAATGAGCTCATATTCTTTAGAAACAGAAATTAAAAAAAAATCTAGTATATAAAAGATAATATAAACTCTCATAGTTTCAATAGGAGTTATATCATACTACAAGTTTCTCACACTGGCTGTTTATGCTTTGGGCTAGTCTGGATCGTTATGCTTTGGGCTAGTCTAGTTCATTGTACTGTGTGTGTTGCCATAAATATATTTGCCCTTCTAGAGGCTTGCAAACTTCACAATCCTAATAGTTTTTACGGTTCCTCACATTACTCTTGGAGAGAATTGTGAGAAGGAAGAAATACCATTGGAAATGATTGAATAACATTGTTGTCTGATTAAAGAGAACTTGCCATTTAAATTAACCCACCCAAAATGAATAATTTTACAAACAACGCTCTTTGGGAGCGACTAGAGGACAAAAACAATCCAACATTTACAGAAATATATGGTCCAGCTCTGCTAAGTTGGAGCCCAGTATTAAACGGTTGTCATATAAGCAATGGAAACCGGCTACATATTACATTTTACTTGCATTACCCTGCCTCCTTGTTCCTGATTGACAGATCTCATGGCTAGGACATGCTGCTTTGTGGAACATTGAGAGAGAGTTCTGTTACACCACTGGAAACTTGATATCATGTGACCAGGGTGATGTCACCCAAGTCCTGTTCCATTTTAAACGTCTGCCCCACGTGTGTATCTGATCACATGAAATCACAGAAGGCTCCATGGAGGCTTCCATGGGGAAGAGTAGAAGTTCATGGAGGCATGCTGTGATTTCATGTGATCAGATACATACATGAGATAGGCGTTCAAAATGTAACTGGGTCAAGGACCTTAGATGACATCACCCTGGTCTCATGACATGCTGACAAGAGTAGATGGGAGGGGCTGGCTTGGCAGGACATGCCTCCTCTGATGCCAGGCAATATAATTTAAAGTTGATTTATGGGGTGTAAGCAAAACAATTTTTAGCTAAAAGAAAGATACCAGTTAGGTTCCCATAGGAGCCCTTTTAACGATCACTAGCTGTGTTTGTAAAAATGTGGTGACGGGTTCCCTCTAAAGAAAACCTGTCGCCTCTCCAGATTTGACTTTTCTATTGAATACAGGCTGTGCTCGGGTTACATACAAGTTGAATGTAAATTGGAACTGGTATATTTTGTAAGTGTAACTACAGACACAGTATTTTCACAATCTTGGGATGTCATGTGAACTAGAATAAACAATAGAGTTTAGAGATCTTTACTAAGTGTTGACCATTGCAGCCTGGGGTCAAAGTACAGCAAATTGCCAGTATCCAGAGAGCTTCACCAGAGGTCACAGTGGACAGAGCGGTCCATTTGTTACTATCCGTCATCTGTTCATAAGTCTGGCACTGCCTGTAATTGCTTTCCTCATAAAATATTAATAAAAAACCTCTCAAAAAAATCTTATTTTCAAAGTATGTTGTGCCTTAAATAAGATTATATGTAGTTGGCCAGGTCAATGTTACCAATTGAAATGTATTTTATCAAGCTGTGCTGATTTCAGAATAGGTGATCAATGCTCTTTAATAACAGTGCCCCTACATATGGACCTAAATCTGATATGTACCTAAATTGTGGCATAAAATTAATACTAAGTGTTCAGATAGCCTAAGGGTCTATATACTTGTAGATGTCCTGATTTATTTTTTTTTCTGTAGATAAAATTCAAATCCAATGAAACATTTACACATTTTTTAATAACTTTACAGAACAGAACAAAATCATATCCACATAATTATACAGTATTTCAGTTTTGCATTTAGTTATCATCCCGCTGGTTTGTGTTAGAAAGACAATTTACCCAGTCTCTCTGGTGTGCGAAATTAGCTGTTATCTTTTAAAAATGTCAATTCTCCACGGCATTGACTGCAACAGAAGGACGGTAAAGCGCTGAGCAGACGTCGAGGAGCGATAAAGTGTAAGCCATAATGGCAACAAAATATGGCATTTTCCACCAGTGTCCTGACCGCTAAACTTGATGCAATCCAAAGTTTCCATACACATGCAGGTCACTCTACCTACTACATGATGTGGTCAGGGTTCTAGGCCAGGGATCACTACATGGCACAAGTACACACATGTGGCATATGTCATTCTGAATCAATCTACGGATCATAGTATACTCCATTATAATCCATAAAAAGGTTGTTTTAGCCACTCCCTGCTAACTTAAAAACTTTGCACTGTTTAATAGGGTTGGATTTACTGATATATGGAATTTCTTCTCTACTTTCCTATACTGCAAGGTCTGGGATGCTGTGTTCTCATTCTAGGATCTCCCATCTGACGGTGGAGAGCCTAATTAACCTAACAATTGAAACTAATCACACTAATTGCAGTGGGGGCCAGAAAATGTGATTAGTTTAAGGGAACCTGCCACCAGGATGTCATTTTTAGCCTGTGACCAGTTCTAATAGTTTTTGCTGTGCTGATTTTCATAATGCTTTTTGTCAGCATTGAATCATTTCAGTACTTTACAGAACTTTATTTCACATTACCTGGCTCCCTGCAAGCATAGCCCCAGAGGAGGGGGGGCACAGGTGCAGCAGCCTATGTACCTGTATTTCCTCTTTCATTCTTCCTCTATTGCACACCATCTTTCTTTCTTCCCTGCCTGCTCAATGCACATGACATGAAGTACAGAGGGGTGAGGAAGCTGGATGAGGGAGACATTCCTTGCGACCTTTTTGCTTTAAGTATGTAGGTAGTTATTGGAGACAGAGAAAGGTCCTTATGAAGGATAAGGCTAAATTTACACTTTGAAAATAACCCTTCAACTTTCAAGGTGTTAAGTAGTGTAGTATACAGCCAGCCCCCTGTAGCATACAGCCAGCCAGCCCCCTGTAGCATACAGCCGGCCAGCCCCCTGTAGTATACAGCCAGCCAGCCCCCTGTTTACCAAGCACATAAAAAAATATAAACGTAATACTCACCTTCCGGCAATACTCACTCACCCCCCGAAGCTCGGTGCGGCTCCTCTTCTCTCTTGTGTCATCAGTGGCAACACCGACTCATTAGAGTGTGCACCTGCTGGCAGATCGCATAGAAGCGACTCTGCCGGCTAGAGAAGAAAGAAGAATTGCCACCGGGAACCGTGCCAAGGATCCGGGCGCCGGAGGGTGAGTATTAAGTTTTTTTTTTTTTTTTTTTAATTGACTCGTGTATACGCCGACGTGAGGTTTTTCAGCACATTTTTTATGCTGAAAAACTTTGCTTATACACAAGTATAAACGGTACTATGTTATCTTGGCTATGCTTTTGTTATTCTGACTGTGCTCCCCGGGGTAGATTCATTATTGGTTCTCCGCCAGTTTTCTGGCCGAGAAACCATATGAATTTCCCTCACTGACCTGCATGTCACAATGGGTGTGTCGGGGTAGAGACAGGGCGGAGAGGGCGGAGAACGTGTCGGCCCACCATATTCACTATAGTCTCCACCAAAAAACCTAAAAAAGACTGTAGCAACAAAATCCACCAGTCTTAATTCCCCATTCCCCCCACAGTCTCTGATGTCACTGTATTTCTGTGTATGACCACCTATATATCCAAAATGGTTGTCTTCAGGATCATTTTGTAATCTGCAGAATTTAGTAGTGTTGAAATGTAATATAATCTGCAGAATTTAGTAGCGTTGAAATCGGTTATTGAATGTAAACTGTTAAAAGAAGAAAACCATAAAACACCATATTTAAATCTTTTATCAGGCTTCCCAGACTGGATGAGGCTTATGATTTTAATACTGATGTGCTTATAGAAAAAAAAAGTTCAAAGAGGAGCCGGATCCATGCTGTAGGCTCATCCCGTCACGGTAATCTTCAGATAAAGGGGGATTAAGCCAGATCAGTTCAACGTTAATGCCAAGATCGTTGATGTACTTCCCACAGTTTTCAGATTCTTTAGAAGTGAATGAAGTGCGGCAGCAATATTGATGACCTTGGCACACTAGAGTTGTTTCATGTAAAAAAATCGACTTGCCTCTGTATAGTTAAAGGATGATATTTGGTGCTGAGGTCTGTGCAGGATGGATTATGAGTCGCTCCTTGTAACGACAGCTCACAATTCTGTAAAACAGATCAAAACCCCCTTCTGTATTGCTACTTATTATTAATCTTTATTTTAATCCATACGATTTGTTGTTATAACAGAATGTCCTATGTCACAGGAATCTTCTCCATCTTGTTCAACTCTTTGTGCACTGCTTTATCTATACCAAACTAAGGGGGTCATTTACTTTGCCGGCTGCAGGAGTTCACTGAAAGTGCATTGTCCGACGATAATGCACTCCACCGCAATTCCCTTAGATCATGCACCCGATATCCTGGATGTGTCGGTTTCCCGCTCAGGTCCGACAGAGTTCACCATCTTTTTAGTGGTGCATGTTAGGTCTTGGGCTTGCGACACAATTTGAAAGTTAAATCCCGCGCTCAGTCCAAATCAGTTGTATTGTCTGATGGCACGCCCCCAATTTGTGTTGCAAAATCCCAGCACAGACACTAGTTAAATACCTGTGCAAACTGGGTAATCCCAGGAAAAAGGCGCACAGTCTGTACGAAAGTGAGCAGCACGACCCTTGCTAAATGAGCCCCTAAGTGTTGACAGTCTTTTGCCTAATAAAGCTGGTAGTGGGTACAACCAGGAACGTAAGAACTTTCAGCCATCAGAAACCCCACCCATGAGTTCTCTATTATGGCTGGATCATCTTCCAGTGCCTGCTCTGTCCCGTCTCAATAACTACCATATAGATAACTTTTTCAAATACAATAACTCTTTACAAACAAGTTAGTCTCAAATAATCCCTCGATTTTATAGAGAATCTTCCAATAGCCTCTCCTTTATTGCCGTTGAGCTGTATGATTGGTGGGGAGAGAAAGTGATGCTGAATGTTGAGAGAACGGAGTGGAAAATATGACCTTTGATATTTTAATAAGTGTTTACAAAGGTCATTTAGTATTTTTGCAAAAACAATAACCTGTAGTTACTTTAATGATCTCCATCATTGGTTTGCAGCTCTTACAGGGGTTGTCCAGGAATATGATTTTTTAATATATATGTTTTTAAAGGCGCTAATTTATCATTGGGCTTTTTGTCTACGTTTGGCATTGTTTTCACACAGTTGTGGTACAAATGCTGTTTTCATTGCACCAAATGAACATAGGACACTGCAAAGTCACTTTGACATAGACCCTGTTTGTGCCAATTTCATTATTTGCATAGACTAGTTTTCACAATACGGCTGAATTCATTATTTGCGAAATGCAGCAAATTTCTGTTTAGGCGCAAGTTTATGCCAGTCCCCATAGTTGTCCAAGCTGGGACTTTTGATGGGGTTTTTTTGCTACTTTTCGAAAGCAACCCACATATTTATCTAGGGCCAAAGCCACTGACTACAGAAGAACTCCAAAGACATAAAACGGTTGAAAGGTCCTGTTAAGTCGCGGTTCTCGGTACCAACCTTTGTATACAAAGTAATAAAAAGCATATACTCACCTCCTCTGGTGCTTGCATTCAGCCGCAGCGCCTCCGGTCTATGTATACAGAGATGTACGCTCACCGTGCGTAGTTGTGTCAGCCCACAACCCACTATATTCACTTTAATATATTCTCCACGGAGCTACTATTGGTGACGCAGCTTGCACAGTTGCAGATGGTATTTTCATATATTTAGCATAGATTTAGCACCATTCAGCTCTCAATCCCTGTTTTATAAGTGGTGCAAAGCCTCAATATACAGAGACCCCGCAGTGACAAGCGGTGCCATGGATGAGTGGGAGTAGGGAGAGAGGTGAGTATATTCTCCTAATTATATATTGTATATTATTTTTTGGTAAAACATTCAGACTGAGTAGAATATTACAATTCTTAAAAGGAGTTTATTTTATTTCCAGATATTTTTCAATGATTGGGAAATTCATGTAAAATAATAATTAAAACTAAAAGTAAGATTTGACTGCACACAAGGCCAATAACCTCCTGATTTATTTAGTTGCCATCTGTATATAAATCCTTTATTCCCACGATGGCTTCTTCCCATCCTGTGATAAGCCATTGTACCGACATGTTAATCACTATGGTAATTTTCATTAGACTTGTTTAGTAACACAGTCTAGCACATGACGCCTCGTTTCATTGATGCCGTTAGAATCCCACTTGTAATCTCTCTCCCCGTAAATCATTCCCTTTAGTTTTCCGATGTTTTAAATGCGTCTGTTTATGTTATTCCTAAATTGGAGCAGACGGGGGAAATTTGCCAAGAGATTCAACAGATATTACTAAAGCTGTGACTTTGTAGGTAACTGCAAAATAAACTTTGGAGCTTTGCCATCTACTGAATGTAGTAATAGCATGTTAGCCAATATCTGATGCAATTACCGCTTTGATTAAAAGAGGGCGGGGGCTCTAAGTAGAAGCCAGAAAATTGTTCCAGGCAGATAAATGAATTAGAGATGTATATCAGAGGAGAATTTATTTGTGCTTGCTGGCATCCTCTGCCAGTAGACGCCATTGCTCAGTTTGAGGCTCTTTGTATCCGTCTTGTTCCATGCTGATATTGATGTGTTCCCTTACTTCAGTTGCAGGAAATTCTAGAAAAAAATGTTAGAATCTTCAATAGCAGCACTAGGTGATCAGAAGGGGAACGTCTTTAAGGAATTGTTCCTCCAATAACGGCTATATTATGAGTTTGCTGATACCATCATTAGGGCTCTGTTCTACCGGCAAACTGTTTTTTTCCCCTAACCTTCCACCAATGTTTTCCCGGGAAGTCCATTTACAATTTTCCAGGGAAAGATAGGACATCATTGTGTTTAGGGACCAAATGCGTCGAATCGCTATTGTTACATAAGGTTAAGGGGCCATGGCATTCTAATGAGCTCATATTCTATAGAAACAGAAATTTAAAAAAAACATCTAGCATATAAAAGATAATATAAACTCTTATAGTTTCAGTAGGAATTGTATCACAAGACAAGTTTCTCACACTGGCTGTTTATGCTTTGGGCTAGTCTGGATCTTTATGCTTCGGGCTAGTCTAGCTCATTATACTGTGTTTGCTGTCATAGATATATTTGCCCTTCTAGATACTTGTAAACCTCACAACCATAATTGTTTTATCATATTACTCTTGGAGCATTGCGAGAAGGAAGAAATACTAATACTAAAGAGAACCTGCCATTTAAATTAACCCACCCAACAAAACTATGATTAAAAAGCATTGCCCTTATCCCTTTCCATGGCTACACTGTTAAACAGTTTGTAAACTTATATGAAACCTGATGCAATCACACTAAGTGAGTCCTGCATAGAAATTTTACTTGCATTGCCCTGCCTCCTTGTTTCTGATTGACAGATCTCATTGCTAGGACATGCTGCTGTGTGGAACATTAAGAGAGAGTTCTGTTACACCATTGGGCACTTCATGTCATGTGACCAGGGTGATGTCACCCAACGTCCTGTTACTTCTGAAACGTGGAGGCATGGGAAAGAGTAGAGGTCCATGGAGGCATGCTGTGATTTCATGTGATCCGATACAGACATGGGGTAGACGTTGCTTATGTAACTGGATAAAGGACCTTCAATGACGTCATACTGGTCACATGACATTTGAGAAAAGGTGGTGACAGGTTCAATTTAACATGACTTCTAATTACTGTCGATATTTACCTTTTAACGGAAATATTCTAAAATCAAACATGATAAACAAGGGGCACTTACTGTGATAATCTTTTTATATTGTATTTCTTATTTTATTGTCTTTTTTATTTTCTTATGTTATATTTGACTTCCTTCCTCCCAAAATCAACTTATAAAATTAAGCTTATGAGCCCACAGGGATAGCCTCTTGGCCTCCGTGTGATTTGGTTTTACAGACTCCCCAATGTTCCTGGGGGATGACACGGTGTAACAGTCTGTAAAGCCAGACCATAGATGATACTCATTAGCATTATTTTTAAGGTTGATATTTGAAGGAAGGAGGCCATAGATAACATATATAAGAAGATTACCACAGTCACTGTGCCTGGGTTTATGAGTAAGTGTCCATAGATTTCCTTTATAATATATATGAATGTATATGTGCAGATATATCATCTGCAATCAAATAATGACTTTTATGTTTTGCTTAGGGACTGTGGAGCCGGACCATGCACAGATAAGTCCAGTATTATGTATGCCTGGGCAAGAAATGCACCACCAACCAAGCTTCCGAAAGGTATAGTGCTCATTATTTATTTATTATTGACACATTTGTACAGCTAAAGTCTATCTATAGCTTAGCATACACATTCTTATAGTTCCATGGATTCTACATTTAATTAGTTTTTCAAGCTATCTCAGTTATATTAACATTAATACAAGTAACCTACTTCTCCATGGTTGTAGACTACAATACCCTTTAGTCTGATCTTGTAAAGTCGCTTTTACCCAGGCTAACAATCCAGTGACTGAGATTACAGTATTTTTGTGCACTGGTTCCCAATCTTTGGCCTGTGTGTACATAGTGATTGCCCAACAAAGACAACTTTTATGTAGTCAGTGGCACATCTCACCGTGTAAATAGGGGATATAATGCCATTGGAAACTAAACAATTTGTAGTAATGATGGTTTGTCTTTATAAAGTTTGCATTGGGAGGTGCAAAAGGCCCCTAATATTGTCAATCTCTAGTTGTTGCTACAATGCATCAGGCATTGAACCCTTATTCTACTTTTTATCCGATCTGATAATACGACTAACAGCATAGGAGAGACAGAAACGCACAACTGCAGGGTCTGACTACGCGATGTTTGTTTGCAGTCTGTAACCATGGAGGCACATGTTTGTATTACAGCTGTAACCTAATACTGTAGCCTATTTTTGTAAATGTAAACATTTACAAAGGTGCTTTATCCATATTGGAGCAAAGGAGAACAATGGTTGCACGCAGCTTTTATTTCATGTCCTAGAAGTCAATAAACTGAGCTCTGAGTACATGAGTACCGCGGTTATGATATGTTCTGTCAAATGTATTCCATGCCCGTCACAAAGTGACCTATAATGATCTCTCTGGCTAAACACAAGCCTGTCGCTGCTGTTCCTGAGTTTTGAGCTTACTGAGCTATGAAAGGACATATATATTAATATGAGTTCTAGGTTAAATACAGCTGCACATGTAATCTCATGTAAAAGGTTTAGCTAGCATTAACATGTACACTATTCAGAATTGCATTTTGTTCCCATAACTATATCCGTTGCAAGTAGTTAAAAGTTTTCACAATTTATTTAACTGCATCATCTAAATCCACTATCTAATGGGATATATATTTTGAGAAAAGGGGTCAGGGTGGGTTAAAAATAAAAGAAGCATTACTCCCCTATAAGATCCCCTATTGCTGCAGTTATGAGGTTTCCGAGGTCCAATAGCTTCCTTACAGGTATTTACTGTATGTTGAAAGGGAACAGGAAGTTGAGAGACCGGAAGAGAGAATGGGGCCCTTAAGAAACATCTCACAGACCTTAAGCCATTGTCATTTTAATACGCAAGGCTGCTTTTATCCCTAAATTTATTTTATTGATCTTCAAAATATTGCTTTCCTCGGGGACCTCTTCTTTGCCTGTCATAAGTTTTGAAAAATTATTACAGATGTCTGTGTATTACAAGACACACAAATCTAATGTGTCCTTTCCCAAAAAACAAGTTTTCGGCTCTATGGAGCAAAAAAAAAAAACTTTGTAGATGTACCTGTCTCATTGCTAAATCAAAACAGTCATTGCTAAACTACATGAATCATGGGGATGGTTCATAGCACCGTCCTAATAAAAGTCCAACAGGGTTCAAATCTCCCACATATTTATATAACATGGGTCATCTGCCACTTCCGCACATGCACAGTTCGTTCTGCTCTTTGGTTTCAGACTTCACATGTCTGTGCCCAGGTCTAGAGCTGAGCAGTGACTGATGTATCCCCACATGCGTGTTATGAACGGTGCCGGAGTGTTGGGGCTGAGTTAGGAGATACGTTGAGGGTTTACCAGGGTGACTTCAGTGACTCAGACCGCTCTGTGCCCACCCCTGAGACTCATTAGTTATGAGCCAGATAAATTTTCAGATTTTATATTCTGTTCTGAGTTGAAGACTGTTTTGGCAATTACACTTTTTGATTTTGACAGCTGCAGGAACCTGTCATAAGGTCAAAACCTGATGATGGGTTTCTTTTCATTTTTAGACAGAACATGTGAGGATCATTTTAGGCCCTTGGAATAGAAAGCAGAGTTTAATGACCTATTCCTTCAAGTATAGTGCAAACTTTGTCAGTAAATGTCATGTATGATGCATTACTGTGATCTAGTTGCTGACTTTTTCCTGGAAATATATAATGAGATGCATCATATTTATATAGTTCTTAGAATCTTTCAACGTAAATGATGTCTGATTTTCATTACGGAAATTTTTTGTTTCGTACTTCAAACATATTTGAACCATTGTGCAGTAACATTGTCGGAAACCCTGTAGCTACACTTACAAATTGGTAAAATGTTGAATGGAAATTTTTCTACTGTAAATTATAGTCATCAATGTTTAAGGCTTTTTCTTATTTCCTATAGTGGGATCCATTGCAGTTCATGGCAAATTATTATAAGATGTACAGAATGACTTTATGATGCTAAATTCTCTTAGGATCTAATAAAGTGGCACAACTCAATCACATTTTTATGATTTATACATCCATAAAATGGACATTATCTGGACCATATTATGGCCGCAAATCCAACCAAATGTCAGCTTAATGACCCAGACTGGCAGATCCTTAGAGATCTACGATGCTGCTAGTTCAGGTTAATGGCCCCTCAGTTAGAAGAAGATTTGCAGCTGTAATATGGATACATTGCCCCTTAATATATGTTAGCTTCTTTCAGATCTAATCTCCAAATTATTAGAGCTTATTAGAACTTTTACCCAAGCAGATTCTGGAAAACACCCTGGGGTCCATAGCAGGATCAACCAAAACTACTCCCAATTCCAGCGGTGCAAAGCCTCCTGGTCTGGTTTTATATTACCCGATCAGTGTCTTAAGTGGTCCCCAGGATGTCCCTCCACCATTGATGCCACTTATTGGTTGATGCAGATCCCATGGCTCCCATCATAGAATGAAATGGAATTTATTACCTCAGCCCCTAGAGGGATTTCCGGGATTTTTGGAAAACCCCTTTAAGGAACCATAAATCCTATTAAATCATAAGTTTTATAGAAAAATCCAATCTGTCCGTGTATATATATGACTGAAAAGTAGCAATAGTAATTAGACGTAATCTCTTACTGTCCTCAAAGTAGTGTTCTTTTAAGTTTTGTGGAGTTCTGTCACTTATTATATATGTCTGCTTCTGATTTCAGGTGTTGGATTTAAAGTCGGTGGAAATTCAGGAATTAAGCATTTAGTTCTTCAAGTTCATTACGGTGATGCCAAAGCATTCCAAGGTATGGTTAGTGAACATTAGAGGAAATTCAACAATCCTTTCATTTAGGAAGCTGTAAATGTATTATTATGCAGTGCACATTCAGGAGTGTTGCATTTTCTTTGTCTGTTATAAATGACATACCTGAACTGGAGAAAAGTCCTATGAAATGTATGTAGTGGAATGGGGCATATGGGTGACACATGTCTTAATAGTTCCCCCTTTTTGCATCATATAAACTTTGAAACGGAAACCAGTAGAGGACCAGTATGAAGGAGGAAGGGGAAGCTGTGTGTAGGAGGAAGAAGATGAGGCAGGATCAACTGTTGACTGAAAGTTTACTGTAGGAGCCTAAACTCGTCTAACATCTCCCTGCGTTGGGCTGTTGTCCAGTCGCTAGGGAACAGTGATCTGGATCAAAAGGTAAGAGCAGTACAGACAAAGCCCTTAGGATTTTTTTTCCAGTTCCCCAGTTTGCACACAATTTTCAATAAAACCGATGGGAAGCACAATTTGACAAGCCAGTCTGTTGGTTTTCAATTCCCAGTTTCCAGTGGTGCATTGTGTTAAAGATGGAGGAGACATTTTATATAAAACAATATAATTTGAATCAGAAACGGGCATGCAAAAAACATATTTTTAATTTATATCTATTAAAGCCAGTTATTTAATTAGATCATTGTATCATAGCTTCATGGACTCATGGAGAGTCATCCAGCACCACTAAGGAAAGGAGGAAACCTCTGGGGAACCATGGCTTTGGGACTGCCCTCTGGGCATTAAGGGGCCGTGGAAACTAATAGTTTTGTCACAAGGGGTTAGAGATTTTTAAAGGGGCATTCAAATGACGCTAATTTACTATGTAGTTTGTAGATATGGCATAAATATTCAAATGGAAGTAAGGCAATCAGCAGGGACTTGCACAAACTCAGTTTTCCAATGAGTCTTTCTATACTTTCCATCTATAGCCCAGCTGTTGAGTCCTACATCCTAGTCTTAAGTCACTACAGTATTTTAGCATTTCTAGTTTTCAGTGATGACTGTCTTCCCTTGTCTCAATCATGACTGTCATGAAGGCTAAGACAGCTTTCCCTCGTCTCTGTTGTGACTGTCTAACACAGCCTTCCCTCGTCTCTCACTGTCTTAGACAGTCACAACGGAGACGAGGGAAAGCTGTCTTAGCCTTCATGACAGTCATGATGGAGACAAGGGAAGACAGGTGCCTTTCCTCGTCTCTATCAGGACTCTCTAAGAAAGCCTTCCCTTGTCTCCGAGGAACAGAGGGGGTGCTGATGAATAAAGCCTTTAAAATGGACCTTTCACTTCACCCAAAGACAGCACTTTTCCACTTTTCTCTTGTCAAACATGGTACGTCCTTACAGAAGCTGACCCTTGTTGCTCTCTTTGGACAGGTCAGACTGTATGTACTCGTCCCAAACATCGAGTTATCAATTTGTTCATGAATTTCTAGGAGAAAGAACAGAGTAATGGCACAAAATAGTACAGGAAAATACTCCCCAGAAACTTTATATTATGGGGAATGTACTAGGTAAAATACAGGCATATTGCATGTATAATTTATAGACCAAATGGTACTCCAGGATAGGACACCAACAGTCATCACTCTAATGCTATGAGAGCTCTATACTGAAAACATCAGTACAGGACAGTAGACACACGTGTAGCATCATAGATAAAGCTGCTTGGAGTCCCGCTCCTGGGGCAACAATCAGTCCGTGAAATAAGATGGTCAATTGCTTTGTATTTGAAGGACCAAATACAAGTCCTAAAACAACGGGAGCAACGACAAGTCCTCTTTAAGCATTTTACTCTTAGCAGAACAGGGCAACACTACAAGAGAGTTAGGACCGCAAGGTATAAACTTGAATTATTAGTGCATAATCTCTTCTTTCTCTATAATACATCATTAATAATGTATTTATGCCTGCTCCTTGCTTGTGTTCCTGAAATATTGTAATAATCACAGCGCACTATACATCACTTCTATCACAATAATCCATATATGATTACACGGGGTCGCCTCCCTGCTGGTGACTTTTGTTAGAGCTGTGTGATGGATGCTACATCAACTATGTACAGTAAATAATACAATATCCATTGCCACACCTTCTAACTACGGTATATCATTCTCTAAAATAGCATAAAAGTAATAGTTTTGTCTCTTTAATGTGCCACATAAAAGACCTTTGATAAAGGCGGGGATGACTAGAATATTGTTAACATTATATTAAGGCATGTCAATGGCCACTTGAACTCTGTAATTGGAAATGGTTTGCTGATTTATGCCACACGCTCAAAGAACAGGAGATCAATATGAAAGCGGCTAATGCAAAGCCTTTCCATTCATTTACTACAGTGACTTCCATTTATTTATTTTTTCCATTTTATTGTTTTTAGCAATGTAATTTCTGAAAGCAGAAAAGGTCAGACTTTGAAATTATCTTGTACCAAAGAAGAAAGTCTTCTGTTGCAGTGTTCAGTGGATTTCTCTTGATATTAACAATTGGATATTTACTGTAACAGATTTACTGTGTTCCAGACTGATAGGACATTGTGATCTTTCATCTTAGATTGAGTTTTTAAACTACTCCAGTTTTACTTTCTGCTATTCTGGTAAATGTATATTTTGTCTGGGATGGTGTTGAGTATACCGACATCTATGGCACATTGTTTACTATAATTGGAACTGACGGTCATTGTGACAGCCTTATGTATGGGATTAGCTTAATTTAGATTAATTTGGGCTCAAACCATCACAGTAGTGTTATACAACCTTATTTCTATTCGGGGCTTTCCGACTACCGTGACGGGGTAAAATTTCATTTCATCATGCAGAATCCTTTGCTCACACAAGGAGGGAACACCACAACCGAGCTATCTGGCAAACCTCGTTACCCTCTTCTCATTTTTTGTATGGGGTAGTCAGAAGGTACTTTTGTTGGACTGCGCCCATATGTACTGCCATCAACTGAAAACCAAGAAATGTAATCCACTCTTCCCTTTACGTTGAGGTTAAGGTAAAAAATATTGGGGAATTTCTTCAGCCAGACACCAATAGAATATGTGCACAAACAGGGGAGTGGGGTTTGTGGGGGGAGTTGTGGTGGAGTTACAGCGTCAGGCCCCGGGGTGTCCAAATGCTGCAGAGGAACGGCTGCGTGCTGGCACTGGCGCGGGATGAACCATGGTTCCTCTGCAGCATTTGGACACCATGGCTTGGACACCAGGCAGCACAGTTCTGCCACTCACCCGGCAGGATCCCCCTGCAGTTTTTGACCTGATGAAGACGCTGTTAGTGTTGAAACGCGTTGTCATAATACTAATAAAATGCTCATTACTTTATTCTGGACGTAGCGCGTCTATCTATTCGACCCCACATTGTTCCTTTCTTCCCTTTACTTTGACTGACTAGCTAAAATGAATGGGATAAAGAGGAAATTATTATTTTTTTTTTTTTTACTTGACTGTTTAGTCGGACGAACACGAATACAGTACAATAATGGGCTACCTATATGGTTTGGTTTAAATGCTTTTCCATTATTAACACTATAACTACATGTGACAGAATAATATGTCAAAGTGTCGTTAATTATGTATGAAGATGACTAACTGGCATAATGCAGCAAACCCCCAGCACCAATCTGGGGCTCCTGGGCCTGTCATTCAGCCACACTTGTTACATTTAGCAGCAAATTCACAATGTACTGCAATACAGTAGTATATGGTATGATCAGGAGTAGTGTAGGAGGCATAAAAATGGTAAAAAGAAGATAAACAATAAACATATGAATAAAAAGTGATCAAAACGACCCCATGCATAAGTCTGTACACAGAAGTATGAAAAAGTTATTGGTGTCAAAATATGTCAAAACTAAGAATTTTTTTTGTATAAACAATTTTTTTAAAATGTATTAACATCTATGTAAATTTGGTATATTAGTGATTGTACCAACCCAAAGAATAAAAGAGAGGTGTCTTTTGGTGCACTTGGTGAAAACTTAAAAACAGAGCCAGCAAGAATTTAGTGCAAATTCCACATTTCATTTTACCACATTTGCCATTTTTCCCCACCTTCCCAGTACACGGCATTAATTGTCTTTGCACGGAAAAAAAATGTTTTGGCCCTTAAAAAAGGAGGGGAGCAAGAAACTGAAACTCAAAATAGAAAAGGACCATCAGTGCTAAGGGGTGCCAAAGATGTGACTTTTTCATGCAGGAACCGTTGTACAAGGAATGATCAATCTAGCCAAGCTGTCTATATATTACTCAAGGATTCGTGATGATCCTGCACTTTGCCTTTCTACAAGTCAAAGCACTTGAGTTAACATCTTGTCTTGTCACACATCGCATTTCTTCATGACTACTCTTGGCGGTAAAATGTCCACATTGTTTCTCCTGAGGTCACGTTCCTGCATCAACTGTAAGGGTCATAAATTCTTAATGATGAAATTATTGATCTTGTCAGATGCTCATACTAAGGCCCCATGCACACATGTGCTGCCGTGTCATTGGCATGGAGGACCGCTTACCCGCTGATTACTATAGAAAGAAACTGCCCCAGCTGCAAACACTGGCAGGAATAGGGCCTGTTGTGTAGTTTGTGGCATGGGAAGTCTCCTCTGTGGCAAAGGAAGCCATAGCTGTGTGTGTATGAGCCCCTAGAAAAGCACATGTCAGAGAGCTATCCACTGAATCAACAGATGGCACACACACACAAACTCTACGTTCATGTAGCCCAAGACAAAGCTGTGTGCAGGAGAGGTGTGGGTGGCAAATTGTCACAAGTACGTCATATGTTTTTGTTTCTCACTATACAGGTAGTTTTAGTGTATATTTAGAAATTTTTTTGCATATACATTATAAATATGTTAAATAGAAAACATTGGATTATATTATGGAACTCGTTGGTATTGTTTGCTATTAGAAACAAAGTATCTCTTATCATCCCAATGTAATGTTCATTTGGACAACATTATTCTGACGTGTAGTCAGCTTTCTATTTCTAGAATCGTATTACTGTATATACATTATTTAGCTCAATTATTATAATTCTTCAAATATTTGTCACATAGCATTTTATTTTTACAAAAGCAAATCACTTCCTGTATAGTGACGCAAGATTGTAGAGGGAGCTGTATCTGTATACATTTACACACACGATAATTAATCCATTTATAACTAGAGAGACATATTGCAGGAGCTACATGCAGCCGAAGGTCTGCTACCTTGGAGTAATCCCCTGACTTATCCCTTAAACTCCACATCTAGGCCTTTACTACAACCTACCACCACCACCTTAAGAACATCTTTTACATCCAGACCTTCCTCACCCCACAGTCTACAAAATGAATAGTCCTATGTCCTCTCCATATCCTGCTTGGATTATTGCAACATACCACTATGTAGCCTCCCAGCTAAAACTCAAATAACCCTCCAATCCATCGTTTACTCTGCTGCCTGGTTGATCCATCTCTCTGATGGTCCCTCCACTGGTTACCCATTGCAAAACAAATTCTGTTTATAATACTAAACTTTGCTTACAAGTTTACACAAAACACCCCCCCTATATATTTCTATATATTTACCACCCAACCCTTAATCTCTGACCTTCTGCTTTACTCTCCTAAACTTTACCTTCAAATGTAAACTGGAATCCCATGTATGTAGAATTACCTAAAACATGCAATAACCCCTCTGCTCCATATACACTCCTATATAGATTGGGAACCTCTACGGACAGGGTCCTTTTCTATCTCTACTTAGAAAAAGTAGTAGTGTTAGGCAACAGCCGTTTCACACCCTACGGTGCTTTCTCTAGCCTCTAGCTGTACAGCACGAAATGGCTGTCGCTCCTGTAAACCTCTGTTCTGCCCGGTATGTTATGTTTATTTTTACTGTTGGACGAAATAAAATAGATGGCTTTTAATTGTTGAGTACCACACCATTTTTCTAAGTGGAATTAAGTGTCTTATGCTATTGGGAGCTGTTTACGACCTCGGTAAATCTCAAGTTTGCCTGGTCAAAAAGAGAATAGGAGTGAAAGTGATAAGTGCCCCCATCACCCCCCCCCCCCCCCGTTTCATTGTATTGTAGTGTGTCCATTTCTATTTTGGTTGTTTTATGCAGTGTATGTGAACCCCTGATCAAAAGGATAGAATAAATGGTACTCTATAAATATATAATAATAGTGGTAAGACCCATCTTCTGGAGTGCAGTCTATTAAGATGATTGGTATTATCAGAGACACAATGTGACCCAAATTACTTTGAATTTGCAGTTTTCCTAGGAATGGCTTATGCTACATCCCCTGCATTTAATGTATCTCCTCGGATGTACTAGAAGTATCAGCACAGTGGAGTCAATGACTGTATTCTTTTGGTTTTTTGCAGATAAACATAAAGACTGCACTGGAGTGACGGTACAAATCACACCTGAAAGGTAAGTGTCATTACTTCTGTGTTATGATCATTAATTAATTTTAATTATTTTAACACATCTTGACCAAAATTATAAATTATTAATCATGTAATAGAATTCTTCACAGTATGGCACTTATTAGAGTAGCACTTTGTGCCCCAGAACTGTATTTCTTTTACAATAACTTAATAAGTTAAACAACTATTAAATATAATTTGTTTGCCTTATCTGGGGAATCTGTTATCAGTATTGTCCAAATAAAGAGGCAGACAGTGTTAGTTACTGGCCCCGGAGATTTGTGTAACCATACATTTTTTTTGTTTTGTTGTTATAATCCAGCTGGGCCAGATAAGGTTGGGGGCCCCAGGGTGTATGCCCACCCGATAATCCAAGTCTGCAGCTCCTACAAGGGCTCTGGGTGGTTCTTTAAGCCAGAAGAACAGTCTGCCTTCTACACTGTGCTGTTCCACTGCCCTTCAACCCTGTTATGAGTAGGAGCTGTATCATGATTTTGGTTGGATACTTACAGCAGACACCGCAGAGGGGAAGGGCTGTGAACAGTTAAAGAGCACACGCTCTTTTGTCTGAAATATCCACCCAAAGCACTTGCACAGCTGCAAAACCTTTTAACAGTCCTGCTGCTACTTACGAAACATATAAAATTAAACATATATTTATTTCCTATAGATAGCATTTGGGGTCCGGTGGCCTTGTCTTCTATTTTATAGCTCTTTTGGGTTAGCATATTTGTAGTTCCAATTGGAACACTCATCGTAGACTAATAAACTTCTTTTGTTTTCTAGTCATTTGCTGTTTCTTCTGTGCTGAGGGCCCGATAAAGACCCAAGGCCTGGGGTATATTGTATGGTGCTGCATTGCATTATTGCAACTAGGACATATATAGCCATATGGCAGTTGTGGAGGGGTTAATGCTTAAAGAGCTTTTCCCATAAAAATGAAAAATTCTCACATTTCTATTCCCTAGTGATATTAACACAATAAAGATCATTTTAACCCCTTACTTTACAATTTTACTCAGTTTTATTGCTCCTATCTCTCCCTCGGCTGCTCAATGCAAAATCCCAGGGTGGACGGGGCCTCTCCAAGCAGGCACATTATGATCCATCTGGTTCTGTGGGGTGACAGTGTGGTTGGATTATCAGGGTACAGGTGTATATGCACTTTCATCAGGCTTCTGACATTGAAATAACACACTGACACATAGAAAGAGAGATGAGACAGATAAGAGATGCATGAGATGATTACACAGAGGCTGATAAACTTACACTGTGGGCTCTGCTACATCTCATAGACATGTGCCTGCCTCCACCTTACCCCTGATCACTTATCTCCTTGTTTGTAGTTTGCAGCCTCTCTCTCTGCTCACGATCTCCTGGTATGAAGTGATTAGTGAGAGTCTCTGAGCTCCGTGCAGGGGGCAGGACTTCAGCCAGGCAGTATAGAGAGATATAAATCTCATCGGCACTTTCTCATTCAAAATGGCGTCCAACCCTATGTCAGAAGTTACTGTTTGTCTTGGGGCAACTGAAATTGTGTACACCAGAACTGATAGAGACAGGTTGGACTTATATCTGTGAAATGCAGCATTTTTGTTAATAACAGTGATTTAGAGAATGTGTTATTTTGTTATCCTGAGTACATATAAGAAATTTGTCTTGGTAGGAATACCCCTTTTAAATCAAGATTTGATTATTTAGTAAAATGATGGGATTCATTTGTGTACGATACTATTAGTAAAATTTGGTTCCATGTAGGTAGTACAAACTAATGACGGATTCCCTTCAATCACACACAATTCTTAGGAAACCCACCGTAAGGAGAACATACAGTCGCCATGAAGATATTGCCCTTTACATTTTTATATGAAGAACTGCCCATTAAGCTGTCAAGCTGCCTCCTTCCTCCTCTCCGTATCTGTCCATCTTGTATATGTTATTCCCCTATGCCTACTTGTACCAGACGTGCCCGCTATTTATAACAAGGCTATTCTGGCTATTTATAATCCATTCTTGAATGGGCTCCGATGAATCGTGATCAACCCCATTAACTTGTAACGGGATCTGTCAGGTCTCCATCTGTGTTACAGCTTGAAAGACTACGGAAATAGTAGAGCAGAAAACCGAAAAAGCCTGACTATGGTCAGAGTCTATATATTCCTTTTTATTGAGTTAAAGGAAATTGTTTCCAAACTGAAACCAGGGGCAGACCTCCACAAGAAATACATGTCAGTAGTTTATTTCTTCTGCTGCTTTTGTTTATATGTAATAGGAACAGTATTCAGTGAAGATTTCCATTCTTGTGTTGTATTTATATCCATTTGACTGGCATTTTATGAACGAGCGCTTGTTTTATTACTCCCAGGCAGCCGCTGATTGCTGGCATTTATCTTCTGATGTCTATGGACACTGTAATCCCACCGGGTGAAAAGGGTAAGTATTTCTTGTAAATGTGTATATATTTAAAGCCTGATAATACAATGGCAAGAAAGATGGATGTCACAGTCCTCCTGCTTCATTTAAAAAGCTAAATAAACTCATCGATTTGTGTAAGACATTTACCGACCCTGTTTACATCCCTGTTTATACTCCTTTTGAAGGAAACCTATCACTTATTCTGTTTTAGAAAATGTTTTAATAGAAATAAAAACCATGTAGCAAAAATTTTACTTATTAGCATCTTTTATTTTTGTCCCATTATTATCAGGCCTGCCATGTTAGTTGGGCTTCTGTTAACAGCATATAGAGAGATGCTTTACAGCAGCCACATGAACTTTGGAAACTATAGTCAATGTGTGGGAAAGGGGAATTATGTGAATCGTAATTGCTGATCAGTTAGTTTTATTAAGTACTGATATTATGGAGATATCACTTGAGCTGAATTGTTTTTTATAATGATAGGTGGATGGATAGATATTAGGCCTCATTTACACAACCCTATTGGGGGTCATGATCTGGCAGTCACGGCCACTATTGAGGCTGCAAATTATAGGGAAGGTCATATCTTTTGGCCATATTTGTGGCGCATCCGCTTTCTACGGAGACCACTAACACCCCCCTCCCTCCTTCCCAACCCATGTTAAGCACAACATCACATGTGTGAGACCTGTGAAAAGCCACCCATGCTAAAAAAAAAAAAAGAGAAAAAATACATGGTTCCAGACTAGGGGGGTGGGATTTATCATGGCTTGTAGGACTCAATACCAGAGTATAAGCCATGATTTAGTCACAGAGCCAGGAATTGGGTTTACTCTTCCCTCTTTACCAGTTAGGCAGGCAGGGGGGCAGTGTTGAGTCAGTTTAAGGTTGCGTCTGGTGTAGAATTAAGCCAGGAGCATGTGCCCAAGTTGCCAGATATCAGGTGGCCGGATTTGCACCATAATGAATCGGTTCCCACCTAAATGTCTGCAAGTCTCTAGACGTTTCTCGTAGATTTCTATAGAGATGTTCCATCACTTGCCATTTTTGGAGAATATTTTAGATACTACACTCAAAATATCTGGTTCGGGATTACCAGTTTTGGAAGATTTGAGAGATTAATATACCTTGTGTTGCCATCCAGATGCTGTGATGTGAATTGTAACATGTTAGGATAAGTGGACATCACTTCTTTTATATGTAACCGCAAAAATAATGTGGACTGCCCTTACAAAAACAGACAAGTAAAGAAGGTAAACCTGCATACTTGTAAGTCAGTTGAAATGGATGGAAAACAGAAGGGTTCTGGCTTACCATCATTTTAAGGTGACGCAACAATAGAGCAACATTATCATTTCGGACAATGTAATATTCTTCATTGCTGTACTTGGTATTCTGTAATATAGGCATAAAAAGGAGCATAAAAATGTACAGGACAATGGCTAAGTCACAAATCTAGTTGTAGAGATATGCTTCGGAAATGTTACAAGTTCAGCTTGGTTCACTGAAAAGCGGATCTTGACCTTTCCGACTTAGCGTTGGAGAAAGGCGTTTACTCCAGCTTTGCACAGGATTGCACAGAAGGATCTTCCCATGATTTTACAGAAATACATTGTAGAAAGCCTAGTCCTTAGGGAGAGGATTGTCTGCTCGCCTCCGTGCCTGCAGCTGAGAGTGGCCTAGAAACAGCACAGGTTACTTGCTGGTAATTGGTTGCCGGCCGCCTTGAATTACTTCTGTCATGTAAGATGATGGTAAATCACTCGGCTATGGTAGGCCTCTGGATGGAAAATGCTGCATGTTTTACACTGTGTTAGGTGTATCCAGATCCTTCACAATAAATAAGAAGTAGTAGAAGGAGTTAGATTTATGTGTTGAAGTCATGAGTGATGTTTCCTCATTATTTGGAACACATCTCTAATTTCCTCTCCCCCTCTTTTGTTAAATTCCTGTTTTATGACCCCATGACTTGCTCCAAAATCTGGGTTTATTGTTTAGAAACGGAAATAATGTGCTCGTCGACACTTATTATTAGTGTCCTTTTTTTGATCATTTATGAAAGGAATAACAAGTTTTATTTTTAAAACCTATTTCAACATCTCCGTTCCGCTTCAAAGCCAAAGACATGCATTCCATAATTAGCTCTAACAAACCTCTTCAATAAATAACCACGTTGTGTTGATTTATACTCCAAAGACTATAATTTCGGGCTGGAGCACTGCATTCCTTTTCCACGACCATTGGATGAAAGAAAATTCCATGGTCCATGTTCTGCATGCAACTTGTGTGGTTAGTTCTTGGACTAGACATAAGAAGACCGTGTAGTATAATGGATGGTATTAATCCGTGTATATTCATCTGTTTAGATCCACAGAGGATAAATTTTAGTCCACCTTCAGAGGTGTTGACAATTGCCTGGACCGGTTCTTCAGCATGTTTTATAAACCATGTGTGTCTCTCATAGGATAGGAAGGAAGAATTGTGTACACCAATTGTGAGGAGCTTGTAAGGTGAAAGCCCATAGGTTCACAGATACATCTATGATGGTTGATGGTTATGATGGTCTAAATATAAACTGCTCTTTATGAAGGACTATTACCTATTCTTATGTCTGTTTTAGTAAAATCTTGTATTCCTTTTGACATTACAATATTTTTTTGAAGAACTCCAATGTTTCTGTTAATTCTCCTACAAATAGAAGAAGTTGACTACTCGTAGTCAACATTATCGTTGTCACAAATACCCCCCCCCCTAGATAGTAACACTTAGTTGCTACAAATTAGTACATTTATGGAGGGATAATAGAGCAATGGCACAATAACAAGTCGTATGAAAATAAGAATGCAAATAGTCACTAAATTAGACATGTTAGGAGAGCCAACTGGTTAAAGGAGATTTACCATCAAAATCCATCATGATGAACCAGGAATGCCTGCTCATAGATCCAGGCACCATGACTGTAGTTAACTTCTTGTATTTGTTATCCTCCCTTCTAAAATCAACTTTTACAATTATGCTTATTAACCTGAATACTCTTAGGGGCATTATCAGAGTTCCAACTTGCTGTAACCTCACAGTTGTCTTCCGCCCTGCTCCTGCTTAGCAATTCCTCCTCCTTCTGCCTTATGTGATCTCGTGGCAGCAGAGGAAGTTAGTTTCAGTACAGTGGGAGGTTGAAAGAATTCTGCACCGTGTATCAGCTTGTGAATCTGCAGTATGGAGGGGCTTGTAGATTTTTAGAAGAAAGGGCAGGGATATAAAATCTAAGAAGATTACCACATCTTCTGTATCCATGAGTCCATGACTGCCCCTGGTTTATCATCCTTGATTTGTGGTCGATTTCCTTTAATTTTCCATTTAGTGTTTTTACTAGAGCACTGTCATATTAGAAAATATTTATTTTATCTGCTATTCAGCATGTCAAAAGAAATCATTTATTGAGGAAGTTTAAACTATTGCATCCAGGTTCTCCCTTCTAATGTTTCCATCTTTGTTCAGCACGATTCTTAGGTTTAGTATACCCCTTTTAGGGAATTCTGAGCTACGAGAAGGGGAATGTACTTTTCACTCACTCACCCAACAACAAAAATATGGTAAAAAAAATAGATTAAAATCCACAGATTACAGCAGATCTCTGTGTGTCTAAGCAGCATAACCTGGGATCAGCTGAAAACTAAAGGATCATTCTAACAAAACCTTTGTCTGACTACCAATTTAGTCACCCTCCCATATAATCCCAGACGTACAGTGTGTATAATCAGCACATATTATACTATTGGAAATGATGGCACTTGGCACAATGGGTGATTTTTTTTTTGTTCCAACCTTGTAATAATAGAAGCCTTTTGGAGGTGCACGCTATACATTCTGACACTAAAAGAATTTCCTGTCCTTATTGTTTCCAAATTTTCATGTCCTTGTCCTTGAGAAAGGAAAACGGAGAGCCTGTTATCAGGTTACAGAGCAGGATAGTGAGTCACAGCGTGTCTTTCATTTCCAGGTGTGGAGCCATTTTCCTGTAAAATGCAAAATATCAGAAGCTTGGTCTATTTTTTTGAAATGTCAGAATGTTGGCTTAGATTTATTTGCTGTATTATATTACAATATATCAGGTTGCTAAGGATATGGTACAGTACATGATGGAGGAAGCTGCTAGTAGTTGCAGAATTCATATAGAATACATTTTAATACTAATTTTGTTATATTGATTTGATTTTGATGGTATCGAGTGCTTTTGCAGAATGGTGGTTTTTGATCTGTTAATTTTTGTCTTACTATAGACTCGAGTCCCTTATGTCCTTTTATGCTTTTTATTACCTTGTAATGTACAGTAGGGGATACATTATCGTATGAATAATTTATCAATACACTAAAGAGCTGCGCTATAGACATATATTATTCTCAAATGGCATATCATTTATATGACTATGTCTTTTTATGCTGCTTTAGTAAAATCTATATGTACATGTATAGTAACATCTGGTTTGTATTTTCTTTTAGCTGTATATGCAGATATTGCTTGTCAATATGAAAAACCAACGATGCACCCATTTGCCTATAGAGTCCATACACATCAGTTAGGTAAGTGTTCCTCCACGTGGAGACTTCAGTAACTTTTTGCATCAATTATACATTTATGGTTATTATGTATTTTTAGGTCAAGTTGTAAGTGGCTACAGAATCAGAAATGGAAAGTGGGCTCCAATTGGAAGACAGAGCCCACAGCTACCACAGGTATGTCCTGGACAGAGTTAAAGGGGTTGTCCTATTTTTATTTTATTAATTTCTCTCTCATAAAGAGAAATCATTAGATTTTACCCCATTGGACTACTAGCATCCTCCGGTAGGGTATGAAATGTCCTTTCTAGAATTCCCTCTTTCATATGAAATTATTCCTTTAACTGATTGTATCTTTGGTTCTGAAGCTCACAGAACCAAGAAAAGATAGCATCTTTTTATATATCTTATATTGGATCTTCCTTTTTACCTCACGGTGTGGAATCCATAATATATGATGCCAACCCTGTCCGTTATATCAGCAATAAGAACAACATGGAGCTAGGAAACTACTGACTACTTAGCTGAAGTTCACCATCAGCCACAACTGTCTCCCTTCTGTGTGCAATCGGTAGGACATACTTGCAAGGCATTGTGGGACAGGTAGGAAACTGGGAGTGTCAAGGATTCATACTTGATGGCAGTTTCTCTGCTCTTAGACTCTGCACAGGATGGTAAAAATATAAGTATATTTTCCAAAAAAGTTATAATATTTTGGAAGACTTTAGAAGCAAAGACTGTCATGGGCCAACTCCTTTTAGCTAGTTAGGAGTTAGAGAGAGACAAACTCTCGCTGTTTATGGGAGTTACCATAAAATGTGAAACGGCTAAGTTCAACTTTTTATTTGGACCTGCTTATTTGGAGAATTCTCATCAGCATAGTTTCTTGTGACTTGGGTCTCCATGTGTATATATACAGTGGTAATTTTTTGCCTCTACTTTAGTAAACTGGTGAAAAATACCATAAGAGCTTTTCTCTGACAAACTATTTTGAAATTTTACAACTCCCTGGTTCCTATGTAAAGGGTTATCATTAGCAGTGCTGTCTTGTAGCACTAGTTTCAATTAAAGTACAACTGTAAAGTATGAAAAATTTTGCGTAGCTCTGAACAAAGCAAAAATAAGCAGTTCTCTAATTTACTATAATTGGGTATCTGCAGGTATTTAGCTGCTAGCAGAGGATTTTCCTTGCTCCCATGCTCCTTGCTCCCATTTGCCATGCTTTATGGTTTCCATGGGAAACGGTATAGTACAGCTAGAGACAACAGGAGGCTTGTTGAGATGGTCTGCAGGGCCTGTAGTGATGTCACAAGCATGTGACTTATTACATGCTTCAGGCCGGCCAATAACAAACAAGCTGCCCTGGATCATTTGAAAGAACTTAGTTTGATGCAAAGGACCTATAGTGATGTCACACGCATGTGACTCATCACATGCTTAAGATCGGCCAATTACAAACATGCTCTCCTCTTCTGGCTTCAATGGGGTGACCAGGAAGTGCCCACCCACATCAGAATTAGCTGAATCTGAATTAAATTTTATATATACCAGATATATCTAATGCTCGGAAGAAGCCAGCAGAATGATACAGTTATCGTTGGAATTGTTATCAAAGGCACTCTCCAGCTGTGCTAACACTATTTTTTGTCAGCAACTTTACAGTTATGCTTTAAAGGAAATCAACTACTTGCATAATGCATGTTTGAGCTAAGCTCCTTAATGTTTGGTGTGGTTTTCCTGATAACGTTGGTATTTTCTTTTTACAGGAAACAATCTTTTTGCTGAGTTTTAATATTGGGCTTGGGTGCTCTTGTCAGGCTCCAGCACTGCTAGGGTGCTCACCGCTCTGTGTTTGCATATTTATGTATATGTACATCTACACCTCCCTCTCTGGCAGTTGGCTGTGCATGCCCAAGACTGGCATCACCGGCTCTCGGGAAGGGGAGGAGCAGATGCCTATGCACACAGGAGGCGTGCAAAAGATGAAAAGACCTAGCGCCTGACTGCAGTGCCTGAGGTGGATTTTAAACCTTTTTGTTTTCCACATAAAAGAGATTGTTTCCCATAAAAAGAAAAGTACCACAGTTATCAGTAAGAACACACCAAACAGTAAGTGAGCTTAGCTCAAACATGTGTTATATAAGTTATAAAACTTATTTCTCAAGCTTCTCAAGGAAATCTACCAAAATCAAGCCTGAAAAACCACTTACTCATAGATCCAGGCACAGAGGGGCTCTGGTAACACACCTTGGAACATAATTATTAATTAGCATAATTTTAAAGTTGATTTTAGTAGTAAGGAAGCCATGGATAACAAATATAAGATTATCACAGTCACAGTGTCTGGATCTATAAGTAAGTGTCCTTGGTTTATCACGATGGATTTTGATGGAAGATTTCTTTTAAATGTGATTACTCCCACTCTCTGAAACACAGCAGAGAAGCCATAACATTTCATAGTGTGTCATATATATAAATATGTATGTATGTGTATATATTTATTAAGACATGTAAAGATTTATAAAATATGTTTCTGAAAGCAAAGTAGTGCATCTGCTCTATGGCGTCTATCATTTTATATGCCTGGTGAGGGCTTCCTTACTTTTAATAATCCTGTAGAATTATAGGATTAAATGAGCTCAAAAGCTGAAAACAGTCTGCAGGCGTCATGTTTCAGAATTGACATTTTTCATTGCTTTCTAGGCATTTTATCCTGTAGAAGATCCACTAGAAGTCCGTCCTGGAGATATTCTAGCAGCCAGATGTGTTTTCACCGGTCAGGGCAGGACATCCAGTACTTATATTGGGTAAGTATCTGTATTGAAGAGGAAAAAAAAATTACTGTTCTGCACAATTTGTTATTTTATGAGTGTTAGAAATAAACTCCAGGGAAACATTTGATTGCTGTTCCAGAGCTGTGGACGCTCTGCCACCTCCATGACATAAATATCCTATGGCAATCCTGTCTGTAAGCCGCCTGCGCTGTTCGGTTTTCTGGGGAGCCATAGAAAGTTGTTATGAATAATAGATTTATTTCTGAGTGTGTGTGTGTAATACGTAGTGAGTGCAGTACATGATATATACCTTTGTATTAGGGAAGCAATGTGGAGAAAAGCATCGGGCCTTTTTACAGTAAGTATTATACTAGAAGGTTTTTCTTGAGAAAATCAGTGAATGGCATGCAAAGACATGGTTGTTTTTTTTAATCTATGTTCATATTAGCATTGGAGCACAACACAGGCATAGCAACAAGGTAGGTCCTCCCGGTTTGCCCATATCCGAAGAGGTGGGAAATAGAGGTATAAGCGGGTCCGGATCAAGGTGGAGTGAGAAGTACTGTGTGACGAAACTGGGCAAGACTGTGCACAGACTGTATTATGGCCCCAGATCCTTTAAAAAAAGGGTGAAATGACCCAAAATTCTAGATTGCGGTGATCTGTATGTTTGGATCATTGTTCTGTGATAATGGGTATTTGAATCGATATATTAGTAGAGATAATAGAGAGTGGGTGGAGATAAAGAGCTACTTTTTACTTCTAAACTACTAGCTATCTGGGGCATCAGGCAAACATCCTATGCCAGAAGGTAGCTGTAAAATAGTACCAGCGCATTTACAGCTGACATTCCTTAGCCCCAAAGTGTAGACTTTACTCCATGTGGGTTTCATTCAGGCATGGCTTCTAAACGCGCCGGTTTCCAAATGACGTAAAACGGCCTCTAATTAGGGATTAATTGGGAATCAGTCTGGAATGTCTTTGATTTTATTCCCATTTGGACCACTCTTTGCATAAAATTGCCTAACGCTTAAATAGGAAAAGGACAGAAGAGAAACATCTGACTATTCAGTGCTGATCCATTGTTGAAATGTTTAGATGTATGTAATAGAAACAAAAAATCCCAATTTTGATGAAATTGATTAAGTTAATTTTACCATATGTTCAACATATGTATAGCTGTATTCACCCATAAACCAAGACCTGCTATAGAGAACAGAAGAGTAAAAATGAGACCTAAAGCTTAGTAAGCATAACAAGATTTCATAGTCGATTGAGATATTTGTAGGAGAGGCTTCCGGCGATACTAGAAGAGTGAGATACATAGAAGTCACTATGGGTGCCAGTATATAATTGTTTTACCTACGTTGTAGGTATAGTGAAAGAGAGCAGGATTTTCTTTACATCTCCAGTGTAAAGAGCACTACAATAGTCACCGAAGCCTGAATGATATCTTGTTCTGAAAATACTATGCGTGAAACCATTGTCGCTATGGCGACTCCTAATGAGATTAGTCATTATAAATGGTATAGCTGCCTGATACATTGCCCCATTGCAATGTCATATATTTTTATAACCAGACAGAAATGCTGTTGTGGAGAACTTGGGACAAAGGTAAACATGGGTGCAACCAGAAATTGTATAGTTGGTCCTTGAGTCGCCGGCTAGTGATGAGCTGACATGGTACGGCACGCACAGCCCTGGCTAATTTAAATTCTGCTGCCAACTTTGCCCAGCACCGATCCTGGGTGTTAACGGTGAGGTGGGTTGAGTTGAACAAGCGGGGGACCCAAACTCACAAGGTTCGGTTTGGGTACACTCAACACTACTGCTTGCTACTGATTCCCTAATCTAGTTCCTCTGTCCAGTACAGGCAGTCCCTTCTTATGTACAAGATAGGTTTATAATTGTTACCCCAGCCAGAATTTTTTTTTTTGGTTTCTGTGACAATTGGATATTAAAAATTTTGGATTGTCATAATAACCAGGATTAACAATAAAGCTTCATTGCAGACACGTTTAATAACTGTTACAGCTGATTATTGTAGCCTGGGACTAAAGTACAGTAACTTACCAACATCCAGAGGTCTGTTTTGAACTAGGGACCGTCTGTAAGTCGGTGTGTTCTTAAGTAGGGGCCCATCTGTACTGAAGTCATGATCTTGAAGTCAGCCTCCTTTCAGTGGGGAAGATGACCCATTTGGGGCTTATTTACTAAGGGTCCCGCAGCTGTATTTCCGTCGGGTTTTCTGACTTTTCAGGGATCGCGTCGCTGCGACGGGCATTTAGAAGAGGATTGTGTCACATGCGAACCGATTTTGACGCATCAGCACCGACTTTCATGCGACAGAAATCGGGGGGGGGGGGGGGGGGCTGTCGGACAATCCGAAATAATCGGATTGAGCGCGGGATTTAACATTTAATTGCACCAGGAAGAGGAAGGTGAACTCTGGCGGAACTGAGCAGGGAAGCGACACATGCACGATCTTAGTGAATCGCACTCGGGGTTCATGATCGTCGGACAACACACACCGGGGATAGCAACTGGAGCGGGTAAGTAAATGTGCCCCATTATGTTGGAAGCTAAACCCACTTTATCCATGTGTCAGCACCGCTGCCTGCAGTAGTTTCCTAGATTGATTTGTCATAGTTTTCACCTTGACAACCCCTTTCACAAATGCAGAACACCCAATAGGGTGTTCATTTCCTATCTCCTATCCCATTCTTATATGACTGCATAATCTCTCAACAAACCCTAGCTGAAACAGAATCATCCTATATAATGAATGTGAATCTAAATATTTATGAGAGGGAATACATTTACAACCCTGATGGCTTGTTGCTCGCCATCTCCCCCCCTCAGGCCTCCAGGAGCTGGCATGTACGCCTGACATAAAGGTCAGTGACTACTGTAGGCTTCTTGTAGAATCCGTGCTTGGTTCTAAATGATGAGTGATTGTATTACAGTGTCAAACAGATATCGCTTCCTCTTGCCTTTAGCCTGGGAAAAAAAAAACCTCAGTGAATCGTGACATGTCTGTAATATCCTACGGGCTCTGTAACAATGATTTTCCCGTTCTGTTATTTTCCCAACAAGTGGCTTTTGCTTAGAAACATTGCATTGCCCTGATACAAGAAGCAGAAAATCAATAGCATTAAAATAGTTTAGTGATATGTTTGTGCCGGAAGCTCGTCTCCTGTGACTGTAGGTGAATTTCTTCGCACTACATGTTTGTCTGCCTGTGTGCTTGGAGAAAGCAATTACAGGGGCGGCTGGTCCATGCACACAGTAAGGCACAGCCATTTTCACAGCATCACTAGCAAGGGCATAGGTGGGAGACTGACTCGTGTGGTCTCTCGGGGGCTCTCTGCTTTCATCGCACGGAAGAAACCAATTCCATTTTTTGTAGCCCTTGTGTGTGTGCTTTTGCCTCTGCCTCATATCATTACTGTTGCTATGGTAAATAAGTGAATCCTGCTAGACGGCACTGGAAAAGACAGCATTGGCACAGATTTCAAAGCCGAACAAATGTCCACCCCCTCGCTTCCTCTTATATTCATCTTTGTCTTTATATATTTTAAAACAGGTTGTGCAATATGTCAAATAAATATAGTTCTTTGTAAGATAATAAGGAGAATATTTGCTGAGAAATGCAGCGGTGATTTGATGTCGCGTCTTTGCTGCGTGCCCCATGTAAATCACAGTCGTACCATCACAATATGGTAATCATCTTTTCTGTGCTGAACAGAGCGCTGGTTAGAGCTAGCGAGGGATGTATTGTGGGTAGAATATCATTTAATGTTACATTATGGAACAAACTACTAATTTGGAGAAGGTTAAAGGGGTTGTCCACTTTCAGCAAATAATTGATATTGTTTGTGTGAGGAAAAGTTTTGCAATTTTCCATTATACGTTCTGCATTCATTTCCTTACAGTTTTCTAGATCTCTGCTGGCTGTCCTGCTATAGAAAGCTTCTATGTTTACTTCCAGTGGATGGAAATCTGTCCCTGGTCATGTGATGTCACACAGGTGCACGGGTCATTATATCACAGAGAGTAATCAGAGCTGTGTGTTATAACAAGCTGTGCACCTGTATGACTATGGACAGATTAATATCTAATGGAAGTAAACATAGAAGCTTTCTATACAGGACAGCAAGCAGAGATGTAGAAAACTGTAAGCAATGAATGCAGAAAGTATAACGGAAAATTGCATAATTTTTCATCACACGAACAATATCAATTATTTGCTGAAAGTGGACAACCCCTTTTATCAATTACCGCAATAACCAGCAGCAAATATATCCAACAATATACTAATCTTGTACAGAGACAGATTCATGTACTGCAAGTGTCTCATTCTGGATAAATCAGTTAAATTTTTTGACTGTTAGTGTTACTTTCCACCTTTTATTTATTGGCTTATTTCATGTAAGTAAAATTTGCTAAAAATGTATTCCACGGGTGGACACACAAACCTGTGGACACACAAACCTGTCTGTAAATCCGCACCTTTTTACATGCCAGCTATAACAGTGTCTCACAACTGTTGTAAACACCTGGTGGCAAATCTGGCTCTAGGCATGTTAGACTTTAGATTTCCCCTAATGTACTACATTTACTATCCAGCAGATACCTGGACCTAGCTGTAAAAATAATTTGATGTATTTCAGACATTCTTGCAGCGCAGTGAACAGGAGGCTGAATTGGATGTGGCCCATCATGTACCAAAAGTTTTGGCACAATTTAAGCCCTCACAAAAGTCGTGTAAAGCTAGACACATATGTGTAATATATATAAACTATAATATACAGTACAGGCGGTCCCCTACTTAAGAACACCCAACTTACAGACAACCCATAGTTAAAGACGGACCCCTCTGCCTACTGTGACCTCTGGTGAAGCTCTCTGAATGTTTTAGGCTGCAATGGCTGCAATGATCAGTTGTAAGGTGTCTGTAATCAAGCTTTATTGAAACTACATTTGTCACTAGGACAAAAATATTTTTGTCTGGATCTATAATTTAAAAATTAGACAGTTTCGACTTAAGAACAAACCTATGGAACCCATCTTGTATGTAACCCGGAGACTGCCTGTATATATTTTATGTATAATCTATTGTGTTTTATAAGCTGATATTTGTAAAATTGGTTGTATAATATATATATATATATTTTTTTTTATATTTTCTTGCAACAGAGGAACATCAAGTGACGAAATGTGCAACCTTTATATTATGTATTATATGGATGCTGCTCATGCCAGTTCATACATGACATGTGTAAGGAACGGGGACCCAAAACTATTTCAACACATCCCTGAAATAGCTAATATTCCTATACCTGTTAGCCCTGATATGATGATGCATCATGGCCATCACAATGGTAAGTAGGTTTTGACTCTAAAATATACTGTAGATCTTTACCGGTACTTTGTATGTATATATCTCTATGTATATATTCTATTTATATGTATTTACTTAATTTAAGACCTGAAGGAGCCAGAAGCAAGAAACATACAGAAGCAACCTAAGAGAGAAGAGGAAGAAGTGTTGGATCAGGGTATGTAATCATATCAATATCCTTATTAGTTGTTAATAAATAAATGTATTGTATGGTGAAAGCATTTACTTAACCAATACTTTATCCAATTTAAAAAATTAAGAACAGAATTCCTACTTAACCTTAACTTTTTTTAATTCATAAATAAATGTAGTACATACAGTCACAGTCTCTTTGTTAATATCCAAAAACTCTCTGATATTATATAACAATCGGTTGCTGCTCCAGCTTCTGGGACTTCCTGCTGTGAGAGGGGAGAGGAGAATATATTTTCTCTTAATTATTAAAGAAAGCTAGATAATAGGGAACTTTCTCCACTTTGCCACAGCCAGATAATGAGCAGTATGATATCACATTTCATTTTACAATATGCCCTTGTACAAAGGTAAAAACTATAACAATACATCTATGCACAGCTGCTTTTCTTATTAAATGAGTACCGGAGCTTCTAGAAAACCACAGGTTAAATGTCATGAATGTCAGGATGAGTTTTGCTAAATGAAAAAGTATGTGGGTGTTTGGGCACGCAAATACCTCTCCATACATTTAATATATGTATTATTCACTTGTTGTGAGAATAGGATGACATAACACTGCAGAAATGTATAAAAATAACTTATATTCAGCACCAAGGCCGCAGGTCTTGTCACATAGCGTAGACATGCTGTTGCTATGGTGATACCACCATCATTAACTCTTTGAGAGAGCCTTGAGAGAGTTGGTCTCCAGGGAGATGTCATTCTGATGTTGAATCGAAGAAGTGTTACAAATTACAGATGATCTTGTTTTCAGATAATAAATGTTTTCGCTCTATAAAAAGATTTAGGTCCCAGTTTAATACCTTTGTTTGCTCGAGGCTTATCTACACAGTCTACCTTGGACCTCTGTATAGATGAAGGCCAGGAAGGCTCTAGAGACGGCTCCTGTGATGTCACGTTGTCATGTTTCTTCAATCTTCATTAAAGTGGGACAATAATCAGAAATTAGTATTAACAATCTGCAATTCTAGTTAATTAAATGTATATATAGCTCAATGTGATCTGCAACTCCACCTCATTTAGAGGGAATCCATCATAGGTTTTGATCAAAATACACTGCAGACAGTGCCTGCAGGTATAGGCCTTGGAGACTTGTGTAACCATACCTTTGTGTGTTTTACAAGTAGGAGCGGGACTGTGAAACATGCTCTACCCAGGTCTGTGAGCCTGAAGAGCTTTCCGCTGTTCCACAGCCCCTCCCCCCTGCTCTGAGTAACTGCTGTAAGTATCCAAACAAAATCCTGATACAGCTTATACAAGTAGCAGAGGGGAGAGGCTGAAAGACCGACCCAGAGCCCTTGCAAGAACTGCAGAACTGGATTATAACTTTTGACTTCCACTACACAACCATGCTAAATGTTCTATGTGTCTATTTGGTGTATCCTGGCTGTAGTGGCACACACAAGTGCAGCACTGAATTTAAAGAACATCTACCACCAGGATAAAGGACTGTAAACCAAGCACATCGACATACTGCTGTGTGCCCCCTCTGGCAGGATCTGAGATTTTATGATCTTGTTTTTAGGGGAAAAAATGCTTTAGAATTTTGAAAATGAGCCTGAAAGGCTCCACGCCTATTAACACCTATAAAGCCCATAGCCCCTTACGATCATTTGCATAATTTCAAAAACCTTTTTTGTAAAACCAGGGAATAAGAAGCTAAAAGAAAAGCAGAAAGCCAGAGCCAGACACCAGTATGTCAGTGTGCTTGGTTTACAATCCTTCATCCTGGTGGTAGATTTCCTTTAAAAGAAAGCAGCTATATGCCATTTTATATTTTGTTACATATCCTATATAATAAAATAAAATGTATTTATTCGTATTATAATGGAAAAGTTTAATTACTCTTTTGGACAACCCGTAATCAAATAAAGTAGACCAGAATTTATCTTTCAAATGGGGTTTCTCATTCAGAAATGCCTCATGTAAAGTTTTTTTTTAATTCAGCATCACTGAAAGTAAATTAGATGAGAAACCGGAGCTGCACATAAAGCATGATACATAAAAAATACATTAAAGGGGTTGTCCAGAACTTTAAAAAAAAGTTTTTTTCCCAAAACTGTGCTTTGCCTGTCCCATGGCTGAGTGATGTGTTCTCAGCTTCATCCTATTCATAGAAATATAACTGAAGAAAATATCTGCAGTACTTAAACCATTAGAGCGCTTTCTTAGGCCATGTATATAGAATTATTTTATATACCATATTATTCGGACTATAAGGCGCACCGGATTATAAGGCTCACCTGAATATAAATGCCTGCTTAAATGTCTAGGTTCTTATATAAGGTGCACTGGATTATAAGGCGCACCTGAATATAAATGCCTGCTTAAATGTCTAGGTTCTTATATAAGGTGCAGTGCATTATAAGGTGCACCTGATTATAAGGATGAATGACCAGCAGGTGGCAGACCTGTGCACAGTTCCAGGCAGCTGTTGTCTGTAAGTACGGTTCATATATAAGGCGCACTGGACTATAAGGCGCACCTTTTGATTTCTGAGAAAATCTGAGGTTTTTTTGTTCGCCTTGTAGTCCGAAAAATATGGGATGTTATTATTATTTAAATATCTGTCACTCAAACTGTAATAATTTACTTTTACACAGTTTTACTTTTACATCAAATTTAAGACTTACAATTTTTAAACTTGGTGTAAGTAAGTGCCTTTGTGGTACACCTTAAAGGAAACCTACCATGAGGAATTACCTTTTTAACAAGTTAGGATCCAGTATTATTAGATTACAGATTAGGGGGGAGTCAGGCAGGAGAATCTAGGTGTTGTTCTGATGGTAGATTCCTCCTTCCTGTCTCTGCTCTAATCTGTAATTTAATAATCCTGGAACTTAAACCAACTTGTTAAAAACTTTTATGCTGGTAATACATAAATAGGCTACTCTACATCCCAGTATCCTTGGCAGTGCCGGCACTTTCCTTTTTCCTGTGCACAAGTGGAATGACGGTGCATGCACACTAGCTATGGCTCCCGTGCTGCCATGTGCAGTAGCTCCACAGAAACCGCAGGAACGAGGATGAAGAAGAGTGTGCCAAGGATGCGAAGGAGGCGGCACTACTATGGTTAGTGGGGCGTGGAGTAGCTTTTTCTCCCAGTGCCCAGCCAGGCTATTCCATGCCACAGTAACCATAACTGGTAATTGACATATTACTTTGTTTTTAATACACCGGATAGGTTCCAGTATTGTTAAATTACAGTTTAGCACTGAGGTTGGCAGAAGGAATCGACCATCAGATGTTCCAATGGTAGATTCCTCATGGTAGGTTCCCTTTAAAGTCTGCAAAATGTGCTAAACTGTTCCAAAATATTGCTGTAAAATGCCAGGTGAAAGTAATCCAACAATAGTGTGAACTTCTATTAGAAGTCTATATGACATTTGGTGAGATTTCTGCATATCAGTGTATTGTTGAAGGAGGCAAGAGATTTTTTTTTTTTTTACTTTTCATGTTCATTACTTTTTTGTGTGTGTGTCTTTTGCTTGACTGAGCAGCCGCTATAGTCTTTGGGCACACATTCATTTTGGCATTCAGTGAGTGCATTCCCACCATTATGTCCCCCTCACAGTATGCTCAGACCTCCTCAGTCACAAAGATTTCCAAAGAGGGATAGCATTGAAATGATAATCCTTTTCTATGACAATGGAAGCCGTGTAAGAGATGCTAATTTTCTGCAGTATCAGCATTTTGCCTGCTTCATGTTTTCATCCATTTTACTTTATTTTCTATTAAAAGAAAGGTACAATTAAGAATCTATCTATACAGTAGATCTGATTGTATGTTCCTAGTAACATTCTAAGCCCTAAACCATCGTTCCCTAATTCTATAATACTTGCTAAGCTAATTTACACTTTATTTAATGAATATGCACATTTTCAGCAGAGGCTCCTATGGAGTGGAGTAGCCTTTGCTCCGACAGCCGCGCGCCCCAGTAGTGTGCTCCATGCCCCAGTAGCCTCCGCCGGAAATTAGCATATTCGTTGGATAACGTATAGATTGGGTTGCAAAATATTATAGGATTAGGGAAAGATAGTTTAGGGCTTAGCATGTTACTAGGAACGTACCAACAGATCTACCCTAATAGGTAGATTGCTGATGATAGGTTTCCTTTAAAGTATATGGTGTTGGATGCTGACCTAAAATTTTAAATTTTCCATTGTTTTATTGTGGAATATATTTGCATACAGTCATTAGCTAATCCTTTGTATGATTCATATATACACTACATACACTTAACTGGTACATCTGATTTAGTTGTGGGTTATGTTTATTCAAATTTTAAGTGTCGGATGCCTTCTGGTGCTTTCCTATGTTCATAATTTCCTTTTTAATATTAATTATGACAGTGGTGTTGATAATAGTATGATAATAGTTGTGTTCAGTTCAGCAGTCATCGGTTATGCAGGCTACTTTTTTTTTTTCGTTTGAAAACAACTTATGTATAACAGAAGTCATCATTTTTACATGGAAGTCAATGGGAGACGGATAGTTATTACATCTTTTTTTTTTTTTAGATTGAGAGATTTATAGATTTAGGCTCATTTGACACTACTGTTCCTGTCCTACATTAAACCTCAATTCTTTACATTTTTAATGGATCACATAGAAATCCCATTGACGTCAATGTAAATTTTATGTCATGAGTTATGTTCCGTTTTGGCAGGGATCCGTTCTCCAAGCGTTTTTTTGGATGGAAAAAATGACAGAGGCTGCAGTAGTTTTCCTTCATTTGAAAGAAAACCGCATGGATAATGGATCTAGACAAACCGACCATAATGGATTGGATAAAATTTACATTGATGTTAATGGGATTTTTTACCGATACTTTAAACCTCTGTTGAACCTACATAACTTTAACGGAGGAAAGGAGTAGTAGTGTGAATTTAGACAGATAGGGGCACATTTACTAAGGGTCCGAACACCGCATTTTCGTCAGGTGAACTCCGGCGGACCTCAGCGGGGGAAGCGACACATGCAGGAAATTGGACGCACGATTTTAGTGAATCCCGGCAGACCCGAATCCTCGTCGGACAACGCACAGCGAGGAACGCGACGGGACGGGTAAGTAAATCTGCCCCATAGAGTATAGTTAAACTATACAAAAGATGGATGGAAACTTAGATGGTAGTGTGGCATTGTGTGTGGCAGGAACATCGGGGGGGGTGTTAGCTTACACTCTTGTCAGATGGATAGATGAATGGATAAACATAAGATATAGATCAACGATTTGTCACAATAAATGTTAAAAAGTACAGTAACTCACATGTCTTCAGTTATGTTCAGCTTATCACCTTTTTTTTTTTCTTTGAATGGAGATAAACTGAAACGCTGACAGTAGTGTGAACTCAGCCTTAGATGTAAAATAAAAATGGTGTGAGTTTCTGTTTTAAGACTCTAAAAAGCAACCACAAGGCAGAAGCCAGAATAAAATGAAGCTGATTACCTTTATAACGTTTCCTTATGGTAGCGGTTTCATTATGTGTAATAATACATAATATTTTTAAAATATAAAATAAAATACATTCTAAAATCTTTTCCTTAAACCCATTTTTCCAGAACAGGTCAATAATACAGCACAATGACTGCATGTTACTGGGCGTTACAGCGAAAGTTGACAAAATGAAGCCCGGTTTTCTAAAATCTTTTCCTGCTCTGTAACTTTTGGCTAATGATATAACTTCAAGACATCCTCTCCGGCCCACTCATTAAACATACTGGCAATGCTGAGATCTTATTGTCAGGCTTTTTTCTTATCTATATACAGATGAATAAATAAATCTGATTTAATGACTTAATCAGTGATCTGGAATCTTTTTCTTCTTCATCATGACTGCCTCCACAATAGATGGCTCCATATCAGGGGCATATTTAGACTGCCATGAGCCCTGGGCTGTATGAATATTATAGCCCATACAAGTCTGGAATCACTTCCTACATATGGTACTAAAATGAAGCTTCTTGGAGAATGGAGGATGTGTTCCTTTTGTCTGCTTTCCATCTGTGGTTCCAGGACCTTTTGAAGGACCTTCAAAGGTTCTAAAATGGCTCTTGTGAACATGTGTATTGAGAGACGGAAAACAAGCAAAAGGATTTTTAATGGGTGAAGGTCCTTCTCATTATGAAATTTGGGGGGCAGTTTGGGTGTCCATGGCCTCCTAGAAAGCTTGGGACTTGGGCTACCGCCTGAACTGTCTATATTGTAATCCACTACTGGTCCATATGACAACATTTTTGAACTACAAAAAACCCCATTAAAGTAAATTTGTAAAATTCTACAGAAATAGATGGCGCTATATAAATAAAGATTATTATTACCAACAAACCGTCGTGCTTTGGATAATAAAAGAATTGGTGTTGGAAGAGTTAATATTGGAAGAAGTGGGCTCCAATTGCAATTCCAGAGGAACCTGAGCTAGTTCTAAATATGTTTCTTCCTAGTTTTTCCTTATTAGTTCATAGGTCACAGTGACAACCTATTACAATAGGCTTTGAAGACGGAGCTGCAAGTATTTGATTTTTTTTTCTTTTTACACCTAAGCAATAACATGTCCTTTAGCATAGCGACCATTGATCCCAGATACTGGGTGATACTGGGTGTCACAGGCTGAGTAATGATAACCTTTGTGTGTGGCTTGTGTTTGCACATAAATGTAGTGTCTATCCTTCTGTGCATTTTTCCTTCTGATAAGAAGGATGAAGAGTCGGGACTGATGGATGACTTCTATAAACAGCACATTGCCACCTGTCATACATCATTTCACGGTCAGCTCGCAGACCTTTCTTCTGTACTAGAGTCTTCAAATATTGTGGCCGGGCACGTAACCTTCCGAGTCTATGTTCAGAAAGAAGCTGAAATTAGGAAGATGTGCAATCGATGGCTGATTGGTGGGTGGTGACTTCTGTGGCCGATTGTAAGGTCCTATAATACCTAATCTCTTGTCGCCTCCACTTGGGTGCTTCATAAGCTCTGTTGACTTCCATAATGAGTCAGCCATGCAACTTACTAAGGCTAAGTAGAGCTGACAGGAGACAAAGTAACACAGAGCTTTCCTAATACTTCTGCCTCTTCATTCTAGCAAATGGTATAAGCCATATTACAATATTTGGAACATTTTTGTCCTCTTTCTTGTGATCTTCTCTGGAAAGCAACTACTCACCCTATGCTTAGTTCAAGTTGACTACATTGGTAATGCCGCACCTGCTGGTAGATCTTGACTTTGCTACTGTGGAAATAAATGAAGAAAATATCAAAGTCAAGTGTCTAGCTCCAGTAAAAGCAGCATTTTTACCTTTTAGCTTCGAGAGACACCCAACAAAAATTTTCCGTTCCACTATTGCCTACAAGATAACGACAGCTCTCCCCTAGACTAGTAACCACACAGTCCTTTCACTTGCTTCAGTGAGTAATCTAAAGTCCTAACAGTTAACCCTCCCGCACAATAGCAATCAGAAATTGATTACACATCTAACTCGAAAGTAGGTCTTCACAAAAACCATTTAAGTTTTTACTTTTTAATATAAAAATGTTTAAATTGCTAGTTTAGTGTATGTTGATGATTATTACAAAACGTTTATGAATCTCTCCAAAGCAGCAAAGGGAAAGAAAAAGAAATTAGGTACCTTTGTATCCTAAAATAGCTGGTAAGGCCAGGAATGGTCTTTATAATTTTAGACTTCTATACGTTTGACAAGTAGATCTCTACACTATATAGATCTAAAATACCACACCAATGCCTAACTTACATCTCAAGACTTTGTATACAGAATCTGAAGCTGTAAGAGGTTTGTTTAGGCCAAGTGTTTTATAGATTTAGTGTGGAACATCTTTTAATATTGTGTATAATTGTAGAAGCATGTGATGCATCCATAGTAATCATTGCCTTATTAGTACTCTTTTTATGTGGTATGTGGAGGGCTTTCAGCTATAACCTCAACCAACATATGAGACATTTTAACAGCAAAGACCAGAGGATAATGAACATTTGTAATAAATGTTCCAAAAATTTGATGCTTAAGTAATTTTTGTCATGGGTGATCCATTTTTCACATAGTTGTGGACAATTCTGTCCTTCACATATGGTTATTTTTAGCGATGGTGCACATCTACAGCTCCCTCCAGCCGCTCTAAAAAACAACTGGTCAGGATTTTAGGACAACATATTGTTAAAAGGTTTGTAAGCTTGATACATGAAAAAATAACAAGATCAGATATCACTTTTACCTAAACCCTGTCCTCAAGGCTTATTTCCCATTATACCAATTTCAGCACTGCCGCTACACCACGGCCAGCAGAACACAGCTGTGGCTGGTCTGTATGCATTGCCTGCATTTCATGGACCAACCACGGTGCAGATAATGGGACTTCATGCCTCCATAGTATTATAAGATGAAGAGTCCCTTCTTCCCTGCAAAACAGCAGGTCCGATCTGTAATCATGGTCGATTTCCGCTGGCCTTGAACACTAGTGCGGCAAATGGTAATAATAGGTGATTTTTAATGTTATTTATTATATAAAGGAAATTTCTTTTTATTGTAAAACATTATTATTCATTGCACAAATCCCAGTGCCTGACCTGAATTAAATTTTTTTTTTTTTTTCTACTGTGGTTTGCTGTGGTTTTATTTTTCAGTAGTAAACATAACATTCATCTTGTACGTCTAGTTAGGTTTCCAAATGTACATTAGTATTAATGTTACTGCTGGATCAGACTGCACAAAGTTTCATTTTAGTAAGTTATGGAGCGGCATAGGAGCAAAACCCGCAAATAATTTTTTAATAAGCAAATAAACTTTCCTCTAGATGAACGGGATGGGAATAAGCCCCCTACCCGTAGCTATCTTTTAAGCCAGTGTTTAACTGATTGTAGCCTCTTTAAAGGGGTTGGACAGAGTTAGATAGGGAATAATAAGCTGATTGGTAAGGGTTGGACCCCTAGCAATCCAGAGAACAGGGGTCCTGGGTGGACTGGCAGGCCAAGCATGCATCCTTCAGCTCTGTTTAATAGTTTGCATGTATTGGAAAATGCGGAGCACAGAGGTCATCTATCTCCATTCGCGGTCTTAGTGAATGCCACAGATAGCCAAGAGTTGTGTTTGGCAATTTCCGTCCCTCCCACGCCACTGAATGTGCCGCACCACCCTGTAGAGAGAACAGGACTCATTGTTTTGGATTGCTTAGAGTCCTATTCTTGTGATAGATTGGGGTCCAACAGGTTAATAGACACAGGAATACTTGCCATAACTTCTTTACACATGACCCTCCAACCTATCCATGCCAGTGAATGTAGCGTGCCGATAGGGTGCATGATTGACCTGCCGCACCAGCCATTAGTGAGAACAGGACTCCATTTTTTGGATGGCTGGGAGCCCTATTCTTGTGATGGATAGGGGTCCCTATCTGTTAATAGACAACAGGAAAACTTGGCATAACCCCTTTACATACGAGTAATTCAGTCAAACGATAGACCCCCCATCCACAGACAGGACGGTTTCATAGTTTTTTATCCTCATAAGTTCAGGTTGGCTGAATAAGATTTTGGAGTAGTTCTTGCAAAGTACTAGTTCTCACCAGCTGGTGCCGGAATGTTTTATTGTAGGTCAATTCCCCCTACTATAAACGATGCAAGATCTAGTGCTACCTTGTGAGACAATGTCAGACTCATTATAGATTGTAGAAGCAAAACTAGACATATACATCCTTAGCTATTATATTGTTGGCTTAGAGAAGCATAATTTTAGATGGTTTGTATCTAATCTTTAGTGTATGCATCATTTTCTATTGTTGTTCACTGTTTAATACAGTCTGGAGAGCTGTTAGACTTTAATTGCCAGTAAACAATTCAGTTTAAGATGATATTTTGAGCTGTGAGCTGTAATGATGCTTTGTTCCTTGTCATCATCATTGTCGATGTGTTCCAGGTACAGGAAAGTGGTTTTCTTAATTATAATTTACTTAGGAAGGTGTACTAATAACTGTAGTAATTATTTCCTGAGATGAGTTTATCTCACCTGAGGGACTCCTCTCATGGATCTGTGCATAGAAATTCTGCTTCAAGTAATTGGGAAGTTGAAGATTGTTTGCAAACATGACATAGTCTATTAAGGTCATGTTTCCAGGTTGGCGGTCACCACATTAAAACAGGAGTTTCTTTGCTTTCATTAAAATCTCATTATGTAGTGGTCTTACAACTGCTTTGTATTGTGTGAAGTCATTGCAGCACCTGATATTTTCTCTTTGCAAATTATAGCTATATTGACTAATAGAATAGGTTATCAATCAAGGCCATATTTGCCATTCGGCACCTCAGGGCCTGTGCATAGGGCGTCCTATTGCAGAGGGGCATCCATGGGAGCCAATATGTGTGGGTACCGTATTTTCCGGACTATAAGGCGCACTTAAAAGCATTGGATTTCCGTGGAAATCCAAAGTGCGCCTTATAGTCCGGTGCGCCCTATGTATGGCGCTGGGCAGCGGACCATACTTACATAGGTCCCCGCTACCGGAGACCGGAGACAGCAGATCTCCAGCGGGAACTGCAGACCACGCGGCACGAACAACTTCTGCCGCATGGTCTGCAATTCCCGCTGGAGATCTGCTGTCTCCGGTAGCGGGGACCTATGTAAGTATGGTCCGCTGCCCTCCTCCACCTTCCCCGCTCACCTTCCCCGCGTTCCCCGTCGCGTCTCGGCGTCGCGTCGCGTCCCGTCGGGTCTCCGCCACGCCCCCGGACCCCGCGCCTTATAGTCCGATGCGCCTTATATATGTAATTATTACATATATAAGGCGCATCGGACTAATGCGCCTTATACGGTACTTGTAATTTTATTTTTTGAAAATTCTTATTTTCCATGGTCAGGTCATAGTTAATAGGAGTGGGAAATCAAGTGGGAAATGTATAGAACTAAGGTCACTGGGGAAAATTGTTTACTGGAGTGAGTCACAAGAGGCTCATAGTCTTTTAGAAATGGGGATACATGTTCTGGCCTATATGAAATCACATTTGATGAATAGCACTAAGAGATGAAGATAATTGTTGCATATAAATGGTTCTTTAATTGGGCCGTGTGCCTGACCTAAGTGTCCAGGGCAGTGATGGTGAACCTTTTAGAGACCAAGTGCCCAAACTACAACCAAAACCCCTTTATTTAACCAAATGTGCCAACACAGAAATTTAATCAGTAACTTATTGCTCCCTATTCTTCCAAAACTTTCAATCATATGGGCCTTCTTAGGACACCAACAAAGTTGAAAGAAGTAGGGCAAAATCAACTATCATTGCAGCTTCTCTCAGGGATCCCTCTCTAACGGGAGGAATGATGGGCCCAGCAGGAGGAGCTCCAAAGATAATCTGGTACCTGCCCACACGTTCCTACTCTTTCTGAGTCCTGTTGGGTGAACTCTCACTGAGGGCTCTCACTTTTACCGCTGGTACCCATAGGTTCCCTACTACTGGCCTAGGGCTTGTGAAAGGTACCGTAAATACGGCTCTGTTATTAGTATCAGATCAATGGGGGTCCAACATCAATAACGGAAGGATAGCCACAGCCTCTGTGTGAAGGTCGGGTATTTTCAGTCTTATTATTCACTGATTACTGTCAGTTTTTTTTTTGTTCATTAGATTATTTTTACTTTGAAGAAAATTCTCTGAATATGTTTTATTCAACTTTTTTATTCAAATCCCCTTGTGTGTTTAGTCTAGCCAGTTTAATGCAATACCTAATTAGGCTCAGGAGATCTGTCTGAGAGCTGAGAAGGTTCTGTACAAAATGTTACACTATATATTAAAACATACTTTGCGTGGGAGTTGTATTGGGTTTTTTTCATTTTTCCCAAGCAGAGCATATGGTTTCCATCGGGTCCTCATAATCCGTTTTTAATAGTTGGACATACTGTTGGCTATATACCACCTACTAGTTTATGGTGGCAGTCACAATAGTCATTGAGAATTGTTAATACAACCAGTATTAGTATGACCTGTACTAGTTTCCGAAAGAGAGATATTTGAAACAATTTATAGCTAGACAGTTCTCTCTAACCACATGTTACTGATCTGTATTAATAGTTCAACACTAGGAAAGCCTAATGTGATGTGCACACCAAGAACACCTTCATGGCAAGTATCCAGGGGCCTGGAGAGGAGCAAAAGATAGTAGAAGGAGATGGACAAAAATAATTATTGAATTTTACGGAAGAAATACCATTTTTCTCTAAAAAAAAAAATATATATATATATATATATATATATAAGCCCCCCCCCCCCCAAAAAAAAAAATTAAAATAAGACCTAGGACTTTTTTTTCACGCTTCTTAATATAAGGTCTCCACTGAAAATAAGACCTAGCGGTAGCCATTGTTGTAGCTCCCTCCACGCCATTCATTAATATAAGTAGATATTGGACATTTTGTGACATGGGTGAAGAATTCATTGGATAAAATCACTGAAAGTTGCATTACGACTGCACTACAAGCAGGTTCCTGTGCAATAAGAGCTCATTTATGGAAAGTACTATCATTAAACATGAGAGATTGGGGCCAATGATTCTACAAGAAATTCAGCATGAAATTTAGGGTTTGGAGAGTTTTGCTGAGGATCCAGAAGATTGATATGACTACCAGGATCGGCAAATGTACCATATTTTTTGTTCAACAATAATTCAAAATTTTTGTTCATCAAAATCCCCAGAAAATAAAACCCATAGCATTGTTAGGAGCAAAAATTATTATAAACCTGGTCTTATTTTCGGGGAAACAGGGTAGAAACTGGTTGACTTAGCGGACACTAAATTGAAGCTGCAGGCCAATTTTCTGTTGATAAGCCCATATCTTTGAGATACCTGGCGGCTGCTGTCAGGCCACCAGAGCTGTACAATCCTGCATATTATTATCCAGTATACTATTATACATCTATAGAACTACAGCAAAAGGAAGGTAATACATAGATGGTTGCAGAGAGAAATCTTTGGTTTAAACACTATTAATTACCACTGGCATACTACGGTGTAACTATATAGTATCAACTACCACCTAAAAAAATGTGTATTTGTCAGAGCTTAAGTAGTGTCTATGTCACATTTTTCTAATGTGGAGTGGATATGGGTTCCATCTTTCAGAACATGCTTAAACCATTGGTAGGAACTTCACTTTTTAAGCTATTTTGGGTTAAACCACAAAAGTAAGAATGCTTTATTTATTTTTATGTCATTTTTAGTGATCCAAAAAGTACAAACAGCAGTAAAAAGTTGACATTTCGCTGTAAATTTCACAGACAAAATAGCATACAGATTAAACATTTATTTTCTCATTCCCTCAACTATCCCCCACCCTCAACAACCTCCCCTTCCTACTGGTAGAGAGAAAAAAAAGAGACATATGTAATTATTCCTATTTTGCCCAGATCTTCCTCCACTTAACCATACCCTTTGGCCCGCCTGGCAAACCAGATATTCTCGTATTACTTTATTTTGTTAGTAAATCCCAGCCATTCCATCTTATTAGGGATCTCCCTACTACCCCATTCTTTAAAGGACATCTACCACCAGGAGAAGAATTGCACACTTGGCCAAGGACATATTGGTGTGTCCCTCCTCTGGCAGGTTCCACTTTTCTGTGAGATTCCTATGCCCCTGTTTTTAAGAAAAAAAGGCTTTAAAATTATCCTAATGAGCCTGAGGAGCTCCAGACTAAATAAAGACCTATGGAGGCCAGAGCTCTACACAATGCTTCTATTCTCTGTAGACCTTGCAGGTCAGGTATCTGGATATACTGTATTGCTTTTTACAGGCTAATTCATGTCGGGTCACCAGTTCACTGAATTTGACCATTATTTTTCATTTGAGATCTTCTGGCTTATTTAATGTAGAGTGGAGAAGGTGATGTATTTACAGTCATATAGTGAACTAGAAATAAGTATACTGTAAAATGAGATATATTTCTCAATAAGACCGGAGACAAGTCACGCCTAAATGATATGTATTTATATTAAGAAGAAAATCCCAAAAATAATTTCATGTGTGATCGTTCCTATGATACCGTTTTACAAAGGATAGTCAAATGATCCTACCTAGTAACACAATGCGGACACCTCTGCTTGTATCTATGTACTGGATGCACTTGTAGCCTCAGAAAATGTTGTTTGTTGAGTATTGTATATGACGTATGGATGTGCTAGGTGAATGTAATTAAGATAAATTGACTTGTGTCCACTGTGATCTGTCTTAATCTTATTTTCTCCTTTTCTCTTCTATTTTTATCTGTTCTGTTTTTCCTTGCACAGGTGATTTCTATTCCGTCCTTTCCAAACTCCTAGGAGAAAGGGAAGATATTGTTCATGTCCATAAATATAACCCCACTGATATAATAGGGTCTGATCTGGTAGCAGAGATATCTAATGTGGTCCAAAAGAAAGAGCCTGGCTTGTACATATCCAGGCAAGTCTTAGCACATGACGAGAGGCCTGATGCCATTCTGGTCAGAGATCGAATTCACAAATTCCACAAGTTAGAATCCACACTGAGACCACCAGGCAATATGCTCTCCCTGGTGCAGCCAGCTAGACGCCATCAAGTGGACAACCAGCGTCCAGGAGGTTGGTTGGGAAACGTTCTCCTGTAGTTTTGCTTATGTTCGCTCCACATTAGCCTGAAGGGAAGTCTGGTGATAATCCAGAAAGCCTGTGACGTTCCTGACGTGAAAAAAAACACACAGCCGTGTAACCTACCCATTGTAGAAACTGTGACCTCTGCTGAGGCCTGCATCATGGTGACATCCACAACCAGAGCTTAAAGCAAGGGCTACACTGTGACTTTGGTTGTGCTGTCTCCTACATTTCAGCAGTCATTATAAATGTGGTCACATTGAAGTTAAAAACCTGAAGATCTTTGGTTTCATAAGATATGCCATTGCACCAGCCCACTGTAACACAACGTTGAAAATTTTGCCCGACTATTTTTTTTATTGTTGTTGCAAATCAAAAATAATACGTCTTGCAGCTTAATCTTAGCAAAAAGAGCTGTATGACTGCAAATATACTCAATGTACCAAAGTTTAGACCCACTATAAAATCATATTACATAGAGACGACATACATCTGAACATCGGGCCGACCCCTGACTGTGAACTGCTCAGCAGTAGTCCAACTAGGCGCCCTTACCTATGGATGTCATTTGTAATTTGAACAGTATTCGGGCTTAAAAGAGAGCCGAAATCAGAAGCAGAACAGCGTGAAAAGGCGCTAAAGTTCCTGCTGTACTAATTAGCCTTTTTATCTTCTGCCCTGTGTCCACAGTACAGGTTTCCAATCCTGACTCATTCCCTTCAGGTTTCTATGGCAGCAAACCCTGACGGCATTGCTTTTGTTTTAATACGTGTTGTGGTCTCTACGATATTGATTGTGTTTAGTCTTTCTTGCTAATGTGGAAAGCCAGATAATAGTATGGCATGTGGCGATTATCCTTTTAAAAGTAAGCAATATGTATGCATGGCAGACATCTGTGCGTGGGCTGCTCTGCAGGCTGTCTTCACTTCTCTGGCTGCCGACTCCATGTTTCCAAATACATCTTTCCGTCTCGTATTAATCATTCACTACATTCCTTTCCTTTTTCCTTGTCTGTGTATTTAGAGCTCGTATTGCATGATGCTTCTGTTGCAGACCGAAAAAAAAAAATCAATAGCTCTATGGTATCTTTGTTAATACATCAAGTTAATGTTGCAATATCTTAATGAATAGAAGTCATTATTATTGACTGCACCGTTTGTTGTGTCCTGCAGTTTACTTTTTAAAGATGTTTAAGACTAATGATATAACCGTTATCTATTCTCTGGTTCTGCAGTTTTTGTAACTATCCTTTTTTTGTCATATATGTATGCTGTAAGCATGGTTAAAAGACCAATTTTGACTACACGAGTAGGGTAGATAATGGATAATAAATCTGTAATCCATGTTTGTAGTAATAGGACATTGAGAGACAATGTATAGAAGGCTGTTTTCATGTTCATGCTACGCAATGTTGTGTTTTGTTGCCAGAGTATTTCATTAGTTGGTGGTCAAAAAAGTCCACCTACTAGGTCCTCCACTTTCACTTAATCCAAATGGTCTCAGTGCTAGTAAAAAGCAACAGCCACTGTGCAATTTCTTCCCGGCATGGCATAAATTTCGACATTGCATTGTGCAGGGCTATCCTTCATCATATGTCTTTGGATCAGTGAGTGAAGGAACTGTTGGAACTTGACCAACCCTAGTAATATTACAAGGTTTGTCAGGGTTATACTACACACAGTGGTAAAAAATGCATATTATTAGCGTAGCATTGTGTCCAGGTTTGCTGCAAATTAACGAATTTTTTCAATAGATTATAGTTTTTCATAACCTGGGTACAATAAAAAGTTATTTAGAAATCCATTGTCTAAATTTACAAGACAATACAAACAGAGAGAGATGGTCAACAAATACAGGTTAAAACCAAGAGGAAATGCAGTACAAAATCACTAGGTAAAACGGATAGTCAAGAATACCAGCAAAGGGTCAAATATGACAGAATGAGACGGCTAGCCAAGCACAGGACTGTAGCAGGCAAAGAGTATTTATCAACAGGACTATAGCCCTGGTACAAAGGTGATTGGATAAATACTCTGACATCAGACAGGATGACAATGGGAATGGAGAGATTGTGTCAGCTAGTTAACTATTAGTGAACCAGAGAAGAGTCTGCAGGGGACAGATGCGTGTGGTGCAAATCACTAAAAGTTGCCATGTGAATGGATATACCAATGTTCACATTAAGAGGTAGAATATAACAAACTGACTCAGCACATCGTCAGCAGTACTCTACAGCCAGAGGCACAGATTACAGATTACTTATACATTTAGTAGTGATGGAGATTTATCACATTGTGCGCCAGTCATCACACTTCTTCTCTCCTGGTGCATAATGCGCCTAATATACTCAGAGGTATTGAGCACATAGAATACTGCTATTTTCTGTTCCAGGTTTCTGTCCCTCTCCCCGCCCTTGCACGTCTCTGCACACTAGGTTGTGTAGGGGTATAAAAAGCTGCACTAGACACCATGCGACACAAATCAGAGGGTGTTCCAGCGCTCAGTCAGACCGTGCGCCTGATTTATTATGTAAAGTCTGTCACATGCTCAATGTTAAAGGTGCACCACAAAAATGTTGGTGAAGCCTGTCAGGCCAGTGCAGGGAAGCGCCAGATTCATGATTTCTGGCGCACATTCTTAATGGGGCTCTTTACTAAGGGTCACGGATCGCACTTTTGCCAGACTGTTCGCCCTTTTCGGGGATTGCATGGCTTGGGCCAGTATTTAACAGGTGTCTGCGCGGGGATTTTGGCGCATGCAATCGTTTTTGGGCTTCCATGCAGCACAAATTGGGGGGAGTGCTGTCGGACTTACAGGAACGTAAGTAAATGAGCCCTAATGAATCTGTCACACCCTGCACTATACACAGGCAGAGCACTTTTAGAGCAGTTTTCCACATTCTTAGTAAATGTGCCCCGGTGAGTGTGCAGGCGGGGAAGGGGGAGAGGTGTAGGGAGGGAAGATGGGGAAGGGCGTCGGGGTCCGCTAACCACTGGCCAATAACACTGGTCTTGGGAATAAGTAGGGAAGCCACGCACTAATGATTTTTACCTGCTGTACTTAGCTGCTCTAGTTCTCTTTAGGACAAGGATAACGCGAGCACTTGATTCCTGAATGCTGCTATAGCTGCTTTTAGTGTAATTATCCCTGGTACATTACACAATATGATTTATGAACTGTCAGATACATTTTTCTACCATGTTTTCTTGGATTGAATGCCAACAAGCTGGATAATTATAAAACGCAAAAAGAGCAGTGTCATTTCCTCCAGATTCACCAGTGACTAATATAACGTTTCACAAATGGATCGTCAAGTATGAAAATATTTCTTCCATGTCTTACTGCACGACATTCCTGGAACGTGTTAAAAGTCCCTGGTTTATTTTTCAGTTTTATTTTGAAACAGTAAATTTTTAGGGAAAATGGGTGGTTTCCCTGGCAACGCTGAGCTTATGTTACATGTATTCTGGGTAGATTGTATCTGATAGAAACCTAATTATGAGGTTCAAGCAACAATGTGGCAGCTGTTGAGTTAGTAGTTTCTGGTTTGAGTTATAGATACCAGGCTAAGTTGGCGTTAGTATTTTTCTGGATGGCACACATGACTATACTGACTATGAATCCAATGTTCAAATGATGTTCATGGCTGTGAAAAGGGCCACATTACATGACACAGGCCTCAGCTCATGTACATTTATGTAAATGAATAATATTTGTGTGTAGGCTAATATATATAATGGAAGATTGTGGAAAATTTTAATTTCTTCTAATTGATAGAACAATAGCAGGTACAGTTGCTGGCAGCTGTTTTTATCATACTGCTACCCAAAAACCAGTAATATTACCATATAGTTTTCATATAATGGTGAGATCCCAGATGTACACAGGGTGCACAAGTGCATCCAGCATTGTCCAGATTCATACAGTATGAATATCTATTATATATCGGGACTCACTGGTGTTGTCTTATGTCCTGTGTGGTATTCGCTTGCCTTTTCTTCTTCATCCGGCCTATACCAATGTGTCCACTCCTAGAGAATTCTGCAAAGTTTTTGGCTGTTTGAGGAGTAGATGTGGAAAGCAAGATGTCATGGTTGCATTGTAGAGAATGTGTCCACCGAGAAAGGGCAAGAGGGAGAATATTGCTGCTAGGGAGTAAGGAGTGGGGGAACTGCCGCTGCCAACATAGAAGGGCTTCCACTAGTTTGGTAGAGGAAGTATAAAAGTTAATGCTGTCCCCCACTGGTGGTGGTGTGCTGGTGGCAATTGGGAAATGAGATGAGCTTCCTCTGACCATGTTGTCATAGCAGGTTCTTCAAGCTATGTACTGATAATGCAGAGAAGAAAGCATCTATGTGGTTACGGAACTGTGTTTGTGGTGTAAATCATCTGCTTCAAAATTTTTAGGAAACTTTAAATACAATTCCAATATGTCTGGGCACTAGAAACTAAAATCTAAGCTACTAGCTGCCACATAAGACGACTTTTAAACCCCCAAACTTCTTTTCAAAAGTTAAGGGTTGTCTCCTACGCTGGGTGAGGGAGGGCACCTTATTGAAGCAAGATCCTGGGTGTTAACTCCTTCATGATCACGGGACTTAAATCTTTAAATGTGGGCACCACCATCTTGGTCCAGCTAAAGACTGCAAAACTCACCTTTCCCCGCTCCTCTGAAGAAGCTGCCATCGTCTTCTCTACTGCTATGAACGCCGGCTCTGAAGCCGGCAGACATGTGTGATGACCTCAACAACACTGCCGGCTTCAAAGCTGGGGTGTACAGCCATCGTTCACAACAGTAAAGAAGAGGGCGGCCGCTGCTTCGGGGGAACGGGGAAAGGTGAATAAATTTGTGGCTGATGTGGGAGGCACTGTGGCGGGCTGATGTGGGGGGTACACATAAACATGTTAGGTATTGCCGCGTCAAATCTATCAAAAGTAATACCAGTTTTCTCTGCGTTTAACCCCATAACATAAAATAGTGCCCAAATGTCTGAAACGCCACTTTTTCGCCATTTTGCAAAACGTCTTTTCATTGCCATCTTTTTAGTGACACATGCGCTAAGCGGAGGCAATGGATGACTATGGGGAGCGGATGCAGCATATTGCATCTATTCTCACAGCCCCGCCAAGCAAATACATCTCAGCCAGAGGGGGATCCAGTAATGTCACTGTCCATATTAGGATAGTGACATCATGGGAGGCGGCAGGATGAAATATATAGAATTTGGGATATACCATATAAGACTACCCCTCTTCCAACGCACATTTGGTAAAACTAAAAATCTGATTTTATATGCCAGAACTGCCGCCTCCTGACATACAGTCCTTCTTCTGTTTATAAATTGGCAAGCAGGGCAGATAAACTAACACATATATAACTGCATTTCTATGTCGCTTAGTCTCTCACATTGTTCTTACAGGACACACTGGTGGAGTTTAAGTTAAAATCTGAGGAGGACAGTAGAAGTGAGCACAAAACAATGTCCTGCTTTGTTTTCTAAGAGCAGATTTTGACATCTTAGAAATACTCTTTGCTGGTTTCTAGAAGTCTTGAAATTCTTGGTTGTGCTTTTTATATGGTGCACCAATGTGAAACCGATAAGTGATTTCTCTGTGGAAGACAATTGCTTGGCATGGTAGAGCAATTGGCAGAGACTAGAAATAATTACACTGTGAACTAATTTATCAGACACAAATATAACCGTGATAACTGGCTCACGCGGCACTCACAGGGCGATGAATAGTACAGCCGTCATGTTCTAACACTTTCTTCCAACTCACTTGGCACTCCGCTTGTGCCATTCTGATTTATAGCTTGAAGTCTTGAAATTTTCTAATGACCATTCAGTCTCTTAATTTAACAGTCAATACTAATTACCGTGTCTTCGCATTTGTCGTTATCAGGCCAGTGTGTGCCCTTGGTGCCATGAGGATATATATTAGAAGGATTTCCTGTTCTCTCTAATGTATTTTTATAGTACAACCTGATTTATAAATGGAGTTTTTTCTATGAATGTTCATCTGAGACCAGATTATTAGAAGCTGCTGAATGGGACTCATAGGATTAGAAAAATATAGCTGCTTTCTGACAGAATTATTTCTGTTGTAATGTCTTAATTTTATGGCCAATATGACATTTTAATTTTCAATCAATAAGAAAGATTCTCCACAGTTTAAACCTTATAATTACAGAATAACTATCTACAATATGGGGCATTAGTGTCCTGTGGTTTGCAGACTTTTAGATCTATCTTTACACCTTACATCATACAAATATGAAGGATGAAACCTCCAAAGGACACTTTTACAGAGCCATGGGGAGTGTGACATCGCGGTATAAAGCATGAAGAAGGATTGAATGCATTCAAATTGTAAAACGGATACAGAAATATCCAGGAAATATAAATACTAAAAGCAGTGTATTTACTGTTGAGTGATTTTACTTACTGGTTTCCACTTTCCTTGTTGCTCCCTTTTTAAAACAATTAATCTGGTCTGACGGACCAGGAAGCAGCACCTTTACACCGCTTTGCAATGATGCTCAGGGGCCACAAGGAAGCACGGGAAACAGAACAAGTGTTGGGGAGTCTGGCATCATCCCTTAGGCACTGGTATATCAACTCATTCATAATTCTTTTGGTTTATCGGCCTTCTGAATTGTCTTTGCTATTTGAGCCTTTGCACTTTATGTGTTACTGTGCCCACATTGCCCTATATTCCTAGTGGGGGGAATTCATTAAGACAGTCGTTATAATGCCAGTCTTAAAATTCCTGATCCGGCGCCCATATCTACTAAGAAGATCCAACCTCTTCGTAAACACAACACAATCCCCGCCGGCTTGGACCTGCATAGTCTGATCTGGCAGTTTTCTGCTAAAGCCTCCGCTGGTTTGGCAGTTTAGTAAATCTGTTGGGCTGGACGTAGACACCCTTGCCCACCCTGCTCCCCGACACATCCAAAGTGGCATGCGGGTCAGAGAAGACATAATGGGGCACATTTACTTACCTGGTCACTCGAGTTCACAGAAAGTGCATTGTCCGTCTATAATGCAGTGTGCACCACAAATCGTGAATATATTGCTTCCCCACTCCAGTCTCACCATCTTTTTTGTGGTGCATCTCACACATATGGCGTTCAACACAATTTGAAAGTTAGAGGACCTGTCACCTATAAAAATTACACTGTTACACTGCTAGCGTTAACCAAAACCTCCGAAAACGCTAGCAAACACTGCCGCACTGTAAGCTGTCAGGCGTATTCATGAGGGGGTGGTCCAAGGTGCTGCTTCACCCCCGGACCGCCCTTCCTACTCCATAGGCCGGTGACAGGTCTTCTGCAAATACTGCGCTCGGTCCGAATCAGTTGGACCATCTGACGGCACGCCCCTTAATTTGTGTCGCATGGATGCTAGCGCAGCTGCGCCACAAAAGGATCTCGTGTGCCACAATTCCAGTGCAGACACTTCTTAAATACCTGTGCAAGCCGTTTTAGCAATGAAGAACAGGAACAGTCCGACTAAAGTGCTTCGCAAAGCCCTTAGTTAATGTGCCCCAATGAATCTCCTCCACTATGATGAGCTAACTTATCCGATATTATTTGATACAATGACTGGAATTCTTAGGACCAGTACTGTTAGTGCAGTTTTTTTGTGTTTTTTTATGATTACGAACTGTATTAACTACTTTTTGCTTTGGTTTGGACATGTTTAATATCATAGTTGACCCTTGTTATTTAATACCTGAAGCCTTTTAAATAGTAGTTACTTGTGACATGAGAGCATATTATCTGGTACATTTTCGATGGTTTTCTGTCCATACAATTGTATTTCTATGACCTTTATGACAATGTGGCTTTTCATATAGCCCATATGTTCTTTATCTACCTGTATAAATATGAGCCAAAATATCAGTATCTTGTGATTTCAGAAATGGGGTTTTGCTCAGTGTTTGTACAATGGATATTACGCCAGAATTTAGTAATGCTTATTTAGGGATTAGGATTTTGGTTTTACCAAACTTTGTGACTTTTAATGGCTGCACTAACATACGGTAGTTCCTCTAGATTTGGCTGCTTTATCTGTAGACCACACACACTACATTAAGCATTGATTATGAGACATTATTATTTGCTTTTTGCCTTCAGGTTATCACTTGGAAGAAGATATTGACTGGCCTGGAGTAAACCTAAACCTAGGACAAGTCTCAGGACTAGCTCTGGATGGCAACAACAACTTAGTTATTTTTCACAGAGGTGACCATGTGTGGGATGCAAAGTAAGTAACTTCTAACTCCTAGGCATATAGGTAGTTATACATATTTCAGGCTAGACCTGTCTTTTACAGATTTCATTATAAATAGCATACAAAAAAGATTTACATCCAGTCAAATAAGATATGGCGGACCCCTTTATGGTCAATCGGATCATGTAGACATCACTGTTATCCTCTTTTTTTTTTTGCACATTGGACCATCTGTTTCTTGCTCTATTTCTATAACACAGCAGAACAGTGGAAGGCAAGATGGTGATGTGACCATGACCTGGGTAAAACAGGGATACAGAACATTTCCATTAATAACATTCTCAGTATTGTCTCCATTATTATCATAATCTATAAGCATACACAGTGTCTGCCAAATCTATGCACATCTAATTGTCAATTGTCAGAAAGCAGCGCATGTATGATTCCTCTTCTGCCACATAGCGGAGAAATCACCTGGAGACCTTTTCTGGAGTTCGCGGGAACCCCAGATATACGGTCAAGTATCAAAGACCGAAAAGAGACAGAAAGCGCTGTCCTAGTATAGTAGATCAACTGTAAAGATCAAATAAATTACTGGTAATGTGCTCGCCTTCAGGTGTTGTCTTTAGGATGGCTGCCAACATCCATTTCGTATCGGTAAACTGCTCCAGGGGGATCAGAAACGCTATCTTGATGCAGTTGAATGGCCCAAATCTGTCTGGAAGTGTGGAGTGTGGTCGGCGCTCAAGTCAAATTCTCCAAAAGTATCCTCCTTTGAAGATGTTTATTGAGCAACGTGTTTCGGCTCGGCATCCGAGCCTACGTCAGGTATTCTGAGACGTGTTGCTATTGCCTAATAAACATCTTCAAAGAAGACTCTTTTGGAGAATTTCACTTGAGCCCCGACCACACTCCACGATTCCAGACAGATTTGGGCTGTTCTACTGCATCTCCTGCCACATGCATTCTTGGATGTCCTGATGAACTTTTAATTAGATTTTAGTAACTAAATGTAAAATAAAGGAAATCTACCACTTGACTTAGGCTGAAATTACCTGAGGACACCACGCTCCGGGCTCTGTACTACTGATCCCAGCACATAGTTTGGTTGTGGACAAAAACCCAATAGTTTAGTCACAAAAAGGATTGTATAATATATTCAAATGAGGATCTGGCACTCCACTTACATTAGCAGACCGATTCCTCTTAATCTTACACAGCCAGCAGCTACACATATATATATATTGGGTTGCACAAGTTTAGTGACGGCGCATGCATGAGAAGTCCTGAGAGTTGAGTGACGTCACTGGCTCTCTGCACTAGGAGGAGGACCAAAAAAAATTTGGAGGCATGCATAATTAATTATGGGAGGGGCATGGAATCGGCCCCGTGATGGAAGTAGAGCGCCAGAGCCTCCTTTGTGTATATTATAAAACCCTTTTTGGGACTAAACTATCGGATTTTGTCCCTAACCACACTATTTGCTGGGATGAGTGGTGTACTTAGGTCATTTCAGAGTCCATGGCATGCACTAGTTAAGCCCACATTGCTGTACTCTTACTTTACTAATCATTAAAAACTTCAGGTTTGGGGGGGGGGGCAGGAAATTAGGTAATTTAGAAATATACATCTATTGAAAGTTCTGAGCTGCTTTCTTGAAATGTAAAGTAAATAACCTGATCAGAAATGTCCTTTACCTAATCTGGAGCCATTCCTGTCCATTAAATGTTCACAGATAAAGGTCCCTATTAGGACCTTATGAATACTTCATGAATACAATTTAAAGGTCCTAGAAGATAGATTGTCATGGACAGTTAGAGATCACATGACCCTCCATACACACCCATTTTATGGACAGGAATGGCAGCTGTTAAAGGAAATCTACTACCAGGATGAAAGACTGTATGCAAATGAGCCTGTGGGGCTCCCAGTCCATTAACACCTTTTAAACACCTACGCATTTGCATAGAACCCTTCATCCTAGTGGTAGATGTCCTTTAAGTTAAAAGACATTTCTGAACCAGGAGGCTTTACTTTACTTTTCTAGAAATTTAGAAATTGTTCTGAATTGCTTTCTTGCCCCTCACACATTACACTTATAATCAAATAAGGTGGCCAAGTGAGATGTGCATCTAAGATATGTATTCGTCATACGCAGAGCTCCCTGCCATTGTTTGTCAGAAAATATAGCGTTTAAAGACTGTTCCCAACGTGTCATATGTGGTAGTTTAGAGAAAAGTTTTTTCCCTCCGATCATATTGTAGAATAGGGAGATTCCTTTTTTGAAGGTGGTAGGGCTATGTAATAATTCAAAAAGATATGAGTCTAGTGTAGGTCCAGTGTTTGAGAGGCCCTGCAAGAAATGTCTAGCCCGCAGATAAGAATAAAATTCTCTTTCTGTGATAGAATATTTTTTCATGAGTAGGTTAAAGGGTGCTATTGTGTTGCCAGATCTGATGTCTTCTAAGGAGTGGATGCCCAGATAATGCCAGGAGGAAACATTTATATTAGATATGTTTAGTTTCAGCAGTTCCAATGGAATTTGCTGGTATGGAATTGATTTCCCTACTTTTTGGCTGGAATTTAATTTGCTCCAAGCATTATCCGTGGCACGCACGGTGAGAGCTATCACCAAAACACACCTACGCTGGTATTTTACCCCAACTAGGCTCAGCAAAATCTTCCCTTCTTCCACGCATCTATGCTGGAGGAACTGCAACCAACCTGGTTCTCTTTTACACACTCTGTGGTCCTGTCCAGTCATAAGCGAACTCTGGGAAGAGACGTCCAAAATATATAAGAACGTCACCCATACCAGAGTCTCCCTACTCCCAGCTACTGCATTGTTAATGATAGATATAGATCAACTTCCAGTAGATAATAGAAATATAGCTATTCACCTAGCAATGGCAACCAAACTTATTATTACGAGACATTGGAAAGAGGTGCAGTGCCCAAAAATAGAAGAAGTACTGAGTCTGGTTAACACAACCTGCAGATTTGAAAAAATCATCTCCTTCCAGAATCACACACACCCTAAATTCATAAAAAATTGGGGGAAGTGGATATCAAGTAAATACTATTCTGAATAAAATCAGATTTATAGGCAAACCGGGTCACAGTTCTGGTTAACTGTTTTAGTTAAAATTTGTTGCGGTTAATGGTAATTAAGGTTGAGCAGAGCTACTCGACCAGCTTTAGGTCCGGAGGAAAAACAAAAGTCTGCTCTTCCTTGTTTTGTTTCATCACACAGGAGACTTTACCACTTTAAATGGAAATAATAGCTCCTAAATAAATGGCATAACAATTGGAAGAATAAAGGACAGTAAGAAAGTATGCATATTCCAGCTATTATAACAGAACGCAATTGATATTGGAGATATTTTATTGTCATATGTAAAATCTATATACCTTTGATGTATACGCAACTCTGATGTGATGTATGTTTGTATTTTCATACTTTAAAAAATTTCAATAAAAATCAATATTGAAAAAAAAAAAATAAGGTGGCCAACACTTTAACATTTTTTAAACAGCGAAAACTTTTTTTTACATTTTTTTACCGTTAAATTGTACAACCTTTTCACCCTCTATCGTTATATCACTAGTGCCCGTCTCTCTCTCTGCGTTGTTAATGTCTACAATGTCTGTAATATATATGGTTCCTTAGTGAGTTCTACCCCCTCCCGACAAGCGTCTAAACTCTAGACCTGTTTCATGACTTTGACTTTTGTGCCCTCTGGTGAATAAATGTTGAATTGCAGCCATGATTTTTCATTTTCTTTGTCTGTGGGAAAGGGGAAGCTTGTTACTTCTCATTGTTCATGGTAAGCCACCACATCATTATACAGGTTATATTACTATTTGAGAAAGGTCATCGATTCAAGAATTTCTTTTTTTTCTGGCATGTTTTAATTTTTATATTGGATGTTTTTCTGTTTGCACTAATTTTTGATATTTTTGGTTACAGCTCATTTGACGGGAAATATGTTTATCAACAAAGAGGAATTGGACCCATTGAAGAAAGCACCATACTGGTGGTCAACCCAAACAGCTCTGCCATTCTACATTCAACTGGCAGAAACCTGTACGTACAGTGTGATCTGCCATTGTGTATATTGTGTATGGCTTTATATACTTTTACTGTATCTCACTGCTGGTTGTGAATTGTTTATAATCTATAGTCCAAGAGATCAACTTGTTGGAAAGTACATCCAGAGGGGCAGATTTTCTGCTGTATAATCTGATGATCTAGTGTATAAATGACATTTATCACATGGCCAATAGTAGGTGAAAGACCAAATGGCACAAGACTGGAAAAACCTTAGCCAGAAATGGGGTACTATGCAACCAAGTTTACACTACCCGTCCATAAAACATCATGCAACTGGGCTGAACGGGCCTGATCATACCCACAGCTTGACACCTTTGTTAGTCCTATTTCTTAGAGGGAAGCACTGCCCTCACTCCCCCACATAGAAGAAAAATAAATTGTGCCTCTCCACTTCTAGTCATTTGCTGAAGCTTCATCTCTCCCAGTTACCCATCTGGAAAATGTAACATACAAAATATGGAGGAGCCACTAATACGGCATACTCCCGTATACGCCACAAAGTCACAGAGTCAAAGAGATAAAATTAGTGCTCTACTCCTTATACTGTTTGTCAAATGGCGAGAGCCTCTCACCACCTCTTCATGGACTGGAAATAAAAGATATCCCCGACTCCTTGCATCGCCAATCGGGAACACACCGCGGACACGGTAACGAGACGAGGATTGTGTTTCAACCCACTAAAGGAGGACGATTGGCGATGCAAGGAGTCGGGGATATCTTTTATTTCCAGTCCATGAAGAGGTGGTGAGAGGCTCTCGCCATTTGACAAACAGTATAAGGAGTAGAGCACTAATTTTATATCTTTGACCCATCTGCGAGAGCAGGGACTCTACATCTTCTTATAATCATAGTCATGTCCTTAGGAGGTTGAGTATTTCCACCAGTTTCCCTGTGACACGGCGTTATCTTGTGTAACGTAATATGACAGACTAATAACGTAAGATTTGATGTGATGTGAAAATATACGCTCGTCTGTATCTGGAGGGCGCTGGCGCTCACAGATGGGCACATTCACTAATTATTTAGAGCAAAGTGTTGGCCACAAACATCAGCCGTGGAAACTGCATCTTCCACCTGACGAACATTTCTCCAGGGTATTTTTTTCATTTCTATGGAAATTAAACTTCAAGACAAGAAGTTGAAAATGTCCATACAGTGAGCAGGAAGGCTTATTGTGGGCAGTTATACCTGTATGGTAACTGGTTGATAAGTCCAAGTGGATTTCTAAAATGGTGGCATCATTGTTCCTGGTATAGCTTAGATCAGGGTCTATTAGCCCCCTGTCATATTACCCAGAATTCCCTTTTATCCAAGCCGTAGCTATTCCTGCTGTCATTTTCTTTTGACACAGGGCACTTTCTTAACATCGTATACTGATTGTATCAGTGTGTATCCTCCCGCCATAAACAGGTCTGGGTCTGGTTTTGAAAAAGCTTCTAGTTGCCTAAAGTGGTTGTGACCCTCTGGTGAGCGTCGCTATTACTTGACAGGCTGGTGACAACATGTAAATTCGTCACATGGGCTGTTGTAGCTCAGTCTCCTTTAAATGAATGACGTTAACCTGCAATACCAAGCACAGCCACTATACAGGGTGCTGCAGACTCTTCATGTAAGTCACAGACAACCTGGTATGTGTCTCATTATGCAACAGATAAATGTATATCAGATCCAATAAGTCCAGCTCCAGCCCATGAAAGAAAGTTCTCAAATTTTAATCCCCTAGTAATGTTTACACGATAAAGATAATTTTTAACACTTTACTTTACAATTGTCAGTTTTATTGCTGTTTTAGCTCTTATCACTGGTCAGTGTAAAATTCCAAAGTGTGGACGGGGACGGTCTAAGCAGAAACTTGATGATTTCACTAGTGCTGTTGTGAGATGCTGTGTTCTGACAATGTGCTTTGATTATCATGGTACAGGGTTTATCTACACTTTCATTTAGCTTCTGAACATTCTATTAGTATCTGAGAAAGAGACAGATCAGAGTTTGTGAAATCCATGAGATGGATATAAAACACAATGAAACTCTCAGCACTGCTAGCTCTCCTAATCAGTTAAACATAGAGCAGCTCTGCTATATGACTCCCTCAAATAAAGACCTTATCTTGCCTATAGCACTGTTGCTTGCTGGGCGGAAGTGCCAGTAATTTGTGGGTGGTGGCACTGAGTTTGTCTGGGTGCCGAGTGCTTGGGAGTAAGTTTAGCGTGGAGATGGCATTGTGGGCGGAGCATAAGGGCTAAATTCTGGGGCTCCATCTTGATTGGACTCGAGAGTAAGGGTTCATCACACTCTTCATGAGAAAAATCTGTCCAGCCCAACCATAGTCTGATTTACAGTCGGATCCAGGGGCAACCAAAAGTGTAAACACCAGGGCTGATAGAGACAAGTTGGACTTAGAGAATGTGTAAGAATTTTGTCTTCATGAGAATGCCCCTTTAATATAAAATCTGAAATGCTTTATTCTGAATATCGAAATCCACTTAAATACATCTACAAATTCTACGTGTTTCGGAATAAAATCTTATTCATGACTTTCTTTGGTGTTTAGATAAATGTATATGCAATGCATTTTGAATACATCAAGATGATCATTCTACGCATTGTATAGCTTTACAAACAACCAAAATTTGACATCTTTTTCTTGTAGATTTTATTTGCCCCATGGGTTGACGGTTGATGGAGATGGCAATTTTTGGGTCACTGATGTTGCCCTTCACCAGGTAAAATGCGGTGGAAAAATGTGTTTTGCTGTATACTCCCAGACACGTTATGGTGTTAGATGAAAATTCTGTACACTTAAGGAGCACACATAATATTTTTTTGTAGGCCTAAAATAAAACACAATAGGAAACATGAAAGTGAAGTATGAACATGGGGCTCTATACACAAAATGGTAGAAGCTTTTACAAAGTTGCTTAAAGAAAAGCTACCTTCAATATCCATCATGTTAATCCAGGGGCACTTACTCATACATCCAGGCACCCAGACTGTGGTGATCTTCTTATATTTGTTATCCATGTCCTCCTTCCTTCTAAAATCAACTTCTCTAACTATTCTAATGAGGCAGAAGGGCTCTGGGAGCCCCTCATTGCTGCAGCTTTACAGGCTGTTACACTGGGCAAAGAGCAATTCCCCCTCTTCCACTGTGTGCTAAAACTTTCTATGCTGCAGTGAGATTACAACAGGCAGCGGGGGAAGTGCAGTGGGGGAGACCGTGGTACAGCTTGTGAAACTGCAGCACGGAGGTGCTCTGATAATACCGCCCCAGAGCCCTTCAGGCTCATTATCATAGCCTCATTTTAAAATTTTATTTTAGAAGGAAGGAGGCCATGGATACCAAATAAAGGAAGATTACCACAATCACAGTGCCTGGATCTATGAGTAAGTGTCCCTGGTTTTCATTGTAGATTTCCTTTAATTGTATTTTTAAATCATTGGAGGAATTAGTAATCCATAGACTTGTAGCGTATTTTGGACTGTTGGTACTAAAACTAATAAACCTTCTTTCTTTCTTTGGTTAAAGGTTTTCAAGCTTGGGCCTTATGGCGCTCCTCTTTTGACCCTTGGGGTAGCTTTCCAACCCGGCAGTGACAGGCGACATTTCTGTCAGCCAACTGATGTTGCTGTTGATCCCATAACCGGCAACTTCTATGTAGCTGATGGTTATTGCAATAGTAGAATTGTACAGTATTCACCCCATGGGGTGTTCATCATGCAGTGGGGAGAAGGTGAGACTTTGTGATGGAGACTGTCCTACTGTCTAAATTCTATTTATTGGTGGAACTGAAGCAATGAATATCTTTTCCAGAAACGTCTCTAAGAGTGGCTAAGCCTGGTGAATTCAGTATTCCCCACAGTCTGGCCATGATACCCGACCATGGGCAGCTGTGCGTGGCCGACAGAGAGAACGGGAGGATCCAGTGTTTCCAGGCAGAAACTGGACGTTTTGTCAAAGAAATTAAACACAAAGAATTTGGGTCAAAGGTGTTTGCCATCTCTTATATTTCAGGTACTTTGTCAAAATGTATTTTACATTAGTAATAAACCTTTTTGTTCTTCCTGTGTATTAGATTAACAGTTCATAGCAAGTTCCTTTCCATGTATAAGTGTGGCCCCTGTGTCTGTGGTATTGGAAGTTGTATTTTATGAAGAACTTTTTAGCATACTGTAAATTGGAGTTCATGCAAAGAGGTTATTCATTTTAAGAAAATAAAACTTTAAAGGGAACCTGTCAGCAGATTTTACGGATTTTAAACTACGGTACTTACCCCCTCGGGTACGGTATGAAATGTCCTTTCTAGAATTCCTTGTCTTATGGGAAACTTTGCCCATTTACCTGTAAATTTTGTCCTCCAAAGTCATGTGAACGTGAGCAAAGAAGCATCTATACGTAGTAGGAACTTGTTTTTTGTCATATTAAACTTAAGAATCTCATATTTCAGTTACTCTGGTTCAGTAACTGGATGTGACAAAAAAATGAGATTCTTATCTTTAAAAGTGTAACCGTCATTTAATATAATTTTATTATTATGTTGAGAGGCGAGTTTAGTGAACATTTAGTGAACATTTTTATAGGATACTTTTTAAAGAAATTCTGCTTGGTTGGTAAATGAACGGCAACTCCCTCCTGTACAGATCCATATCTCAACCTGTACAGTGTGTGTCTATGGGGCCGGCTAAAAGCTTCCATCTAATCTCCCAGTTTTTTTTTAAACAGCTCTGAGCAGTTAGCATTAACCCTTTCACTTTGAGCTTGAGGTTTTATAATCCTCATAGAATACTACTGCCATGGAGGGAGCAGATGTCTTAATTAAGTACCGTATATACGTGTGTATAAGCCGAGTTTTTCAGCACAAAATTTGTGCTGAAAAACCCTTACTCGGTTTATACTCAGTCTATAAAAAATAACACTGTACTCACCTTTCCGATGTCCCCCGTAGGTCCTCTTCTGCGTCCAATGCTCCAGTGCAGCCTCGGGTCCTTCAGACCCTCTTTGGGTTCTTCCGCTCCTCTTCGGGAATTTCTGCTCTTCTTCGGATCCCCTCATGATGCCGGCGGCTTACAAACAATGGCTTCGGCAAGCGGCTGATGTCATTTTATGTGCCGGCCGAGCACAAAGACCTGAAGAGGAATGGAACGTCCCGAAGAGGAGCGAAAAAACCTGAGGCGGCATCGGAAGCAGAAGAGGACCGTCAGAAAGGTGAGTACTGTATTAATCTTTCTTTTTGTACTACAGGGGCTGGCAAGCTGTCTACTACAGGGGCTGGCAGGCTGTATACTACAGGGGGCTGGCTATATACTACAGGGGGCTGGCGGGCTATATACTACAGGGTGCTGGCGGGCTATATACTACAGGGGGCTGGCGGGCTATATACTACAGGGGGCTGGATGGCTATATACTACAGGGACTAGCATGCTATATACTACAAGGACTAGCAGGCTATATACTACAGGGGCTGGCTGGCTATATGTTACAGGGGGGCTGTCAGGCTGTATACTACAGGGGGTGGCTGGCTATATACTACAGGGGGTTGGCTGGCTATATACTACATGGGGGCTGGCAGGCTATATGCTACATGGGGGCTGGCAGGCTATATGCTACATGGGGGCTGGCAGGCTGTATACTACAGGGGGCTGGCAGGCTGTATACTACAGGGGGCTGGCAGGCTGCATGCTGCTGGGGGCTGGCTGGATATGTGCTACTGGGTGCTGGCTGGCTATATACTACTGGGTGCTGGCTGGCTATATACTACTGGGGGCTGGCTGGCTATATACTACTGGGGGCTGGCTATATACTACTGGGGGCTGGCTGGCTATATACTACTGGGGGCTGGCTGGCTATATACTACTGGGGGCTGGCTATATACTACAGAGGACAGCCTGGGCTGGCTATATACTACAGGGGGCTAGCTGGATATATACTACAGGGGGCTGGCTGGCTATATACTACAGGGGGCTGGCTGGCTATATACTGGGAGGCTGTGATCAATGCATTTCCCACCCTCGGGTTATACACAGAGTCAACAGGTTTTCCCAATGTTTTTGTGATAAAATTGGGTACCTCGGCTTATACTCGAGTATATATGGTATGTTAGAAAAATGTTCACAACACCTCCCCCACCCAATTTTAAAAATTACGGTATGTGAAATGACAGTTACTTTATAATATGGCACCAGAGAAATGTTACTAGATACTATACAATTAAAGTTAGGGGCGTCTGAACAAGTTCTCTGCAGCCTCTAAGGTTTACTCATCTCAGGTAAAATATGACTCATTTTCACATGACTTTGGAGGAGGTTTTTTTAATAGGTAAATGGATGAGATTTCACATAAGATGGAGAAGTTTTAATAGAATTGGTTTATCATTGTTGCTCCTTTCTAGTCTCTTGCATAGTCGGTGTCCTTGAATAGTACTTGGTTTGGATGGCATACTGACTATTAGCACCTTGAACATTCTAACAATTCCAGTAATTGGATAACCTAATCCTATATTCCTAATGAAAATGGGCACTGCTTACGCCAATATCCACTAAATATACATTTTATTATTTAAAAATGTCAGTGCTTTTTAAAGTTTTTTTAAGACATTTTTTTTTACTTTCAATTCAAATTTGTATTACATTTTTGTTCCAGGTGGCATATTATTTGCAGTCAATGGCAAGTCCTATTTGGATTCTATGCCCGTGCAAGGCTTTGTGATGAACTATTCCTTGGGAGAGATCCTAAGCTCATTTGTCCCAGTCAGAAAGGTAAGTTGCTTATGGATGGCTTGGCATGGGCAGCTGACCTTTTGGGGGGTCCAGAACCCATGTTCTACCCACACACAAAATACACAACGAGATATTGAGCAAGCATGTGCTAGAACACTTGACCCAGTATTGATCTTCAGTCCACATGAGAGTCATGTGCTTTGTGTTACAGACGTTTGATATGCCTCATGACATTGTCTCTTCTGAAGAGGGCACTGTTTTTGTTGGAGATGCTCACGCCGATATTGTATGGAAATTCTCTCCTTCGGAAAGTAAGTTGTGAATCAGTCCACTGTATTTTATTACAGTAATTTGCCACTTATTTATTTTAAACCACCAAGTACATTGTTTAACACATTCAATAAGTTAGTTTGTAGCACAGGAACCTCAGATATTAGGTTTTCTTAATCAAAAATTATAATTCTAGGTAAACAATATTTGTATAGTTAATTTAATATATAATCAGACCATGAGGAAAACCCAATATAAATAAATATGGACATCACATTGATAAACATAACATATTTATATGATTAGCATTTCTTAAAAAAAAAAATGGAGCAAATTCTGCATTTAATTAATGAATCTTAAACGTAATAATTAACAGTTTCACTTTGAAGCCAGCACTGGACTTTGTACTTTCTACCGACCCCAACCCTACAAATAACACCAGATTCAACTTGACAATAGGTCGTTGGGCAATTTCCCTCCACTCCCTCCCTGGACAGTCATCTCTGGACGGTTACTGAACATGCCCTACATGTAAGGCTACATTCACACTGCCGTATGGGGGACGTATACACTCACCGGCCACTTTATTAGGTACACCATGCTAGTAACGGGTTGGACCCCCTTTTGCCTTCAGAACTGCCTCAATTCTTCGCGGCATAGATTCAACAAGGTGCTGGAAGCATTCCTCATAGATTTTGGCCCATATTGACATGATGGCATCACACAGTTGCCGCAGATTTGTCGGCTGCATATCCATGATGCGAATCTCCCGTTCCGCCACATCCCAAAGATGCTCTATTGGATTGAGATCTGGTGACTGTGGAGGCCATTTGAGTACAGTGAACTCATTGTCATGTTCAAGAAACCAGTCTGAGATGATTCCAGCTTTATGACATGGCGCATTATCCTGCTGAAAGTAGCCATCAGATGTTGGGTCAGATGTGGTCATAAAGGAATGGACATGGTCAGCAACAATACTCAGGTAGGCTGTGGCGTTGCAACGATGCTCAATTGGTACCAAGGGGCCCAAAGAGTGCCAAGAAAATATTCCCCACATCATGACACCACCACCAGCCTGAACCGTTGATACAAGGCAGGATGGATCCATGCTTTCATGTTGTTGACGGCAGATTCTGACCCTACCATCCGAATGTCGCAGCAGAAATCGAGACTCATCAGACCAGGCAACGTTTTTCCAATCTTCTACTGTCCAATTTCGATGAGCTTGTGTAAATTGTAGCCTCATTTTCCTGTTCTTAGCTGAAAGGAGTGGCACCCGGGGTGGTCTTCTGCTGCTGTAGCCCATCTGCCTCAAAGTTCGACATACTGTGTGTTCAGAGATGCTCTTCTGCCTACCTTGGTTGTAACGAGTGGCGATTTGAGTCACTGTTGCCTTTCTATCAGCTCGAACCAGTCTGCCCATTCTCCTCTGACCTCTGGCATCAACAAGGCATTTCCGCCCACAGAACTGCCGCTCACTAGATGTTTTTTCTATTTCGGACCATTCTCTGTAAGAGATGGTTGTGCGTGAAAATCCCAGTAGATCAGCAGTTTCTGAAATACTCAGACCAGCCCTTCTGGCACCAACAACCATGCCACGTTCAAAGGCACTCAAATCACCTTTCTTCCCCATACTGATGCTCGGTTTGAACTGCAGGAGATTGTCTTGACCATGTCTACATGCCTCAATGCATGAGTTGCCGCCATGTGATTGGCTGATTAGAAATTAAGTGTTAACGAACAGTTGGACAGGTGGCCGCACGGCGCCAAACGGGAGCGGCACGGTGCAGCACTGTACCACTCCGTACCCCGTAGAAAGATAGGACATGTCCTATCTTTCTCCGGAATACGGCCCCGTGCGCCATATATCCCTAGGGAGAGGGGCGGGAGTGTACCGCAGGCGGCCAGCGGCAGTGTGAATGTAGCCTAGGGGCCAAATCTTCGTTTTGTCCTCTGTTACTTGCATTAGTTATTGTGAGCCAAAACCATGTGTGGCCGAACACACGGGTGCAAGTCCTTCCTTTGTTCCTCAAGTCTACGTAGTTACCTCAAGATAACTGATAAAAATAACTGAAGACACAACTGACATGTGAACTGACCCTAAGTCGATGAAGATATCTAGCCAAAGGTCTGTATGGGCCATGTAACAGCTGTAAACTATATAGCTACAACTCTTAGGGTGCGGTCACACGTACCGCTAGCACTGTGGTTCTGGTTACCGATTGCATGTGTTTCCATAGAAACGCATACGCGATCGGGCCGATGCCCGCCCCCATACCCTTAGCAGAGCTGAGTAGCCGCTCAAGCAAATGACTAACCCTTAATCACATACAGAGCATAGACAATTAAATATTCTAAAAAGTATTTGAGAGGGTGTTTTTACTCGGTAAACTCTAGGTCAGTGGTGGCGAACCTATGGCACGGGTGCCAGAGGTGGCACTCAGAGCCCTCTCTATGGGCACTTGCGCCATCACCCCAGGGCAGAGTGCGGCAGACAGGACTCAAGGCCTCTTGCAGTCCCAGGCAGCCAAGGACCCTAGAAGGAAGCTACAATGATAACCAAAGCTTTTTCTCCTTCTCTTTATTGGTGTCCTCAGGTGCCTATACAATTTAAACCTGTGACAGAGCAGGGAGTAATAAGTTACTGTTTAAATTGTCGCATCGGCACTTTGCGAAAAATATGTGGGTTTTGGATGTAGTTTGGGCACTCGGCGTCTAAAAGGTTTGCCATCACTGCTCTAGGTGATACATCCTATGTTTATTTGCCAGTATAGAAGAGATGACATATTGGTTACCACTTTTATGTAGAACTCTATCTTCTGCATAGTCCTGTATTAGTTGTCTCTGGTAAAGCATCAAGATAAATGGACATGAAAATACATTTTTTTCTGGAGAAAGAAGCCTTTGGGCAGTAATAATCCTTGGCACAACCAGTCCATCATTTCCATCATTTTGTATTTTATGTTTATTTTATCTTTTTTATCGTTTAGTTGACGAGCATCGATCAGTGAAGAAGGACGGCTTTGAGGTTGAAGAAATAACAGGTGTGCTTTACACTGCGACATGGAAATGTGATCACTTTAGTATAGTCTTACATGTCGTTTTTTAATTTTTGCATGCTTTCTGTTGAACAAAACCTTAGCTTCGTTGTTCATGGATCACTGGTTTAAAGAAATATTCTAATTTGATGCTCATGTGTAACAATGGTGGTCACCCAGTAGTACAGAGATCCTGTGGCATTATTCCACATCTGTAATACATATTGCTTAACTGGGTTCTCCACTTTGCACCATGGTACCATAGTACTACTGCGGTGGTAGTAGTACTGTTCCGGCAGTACTACATTTATTTTTTTTAAGGGGGCACTCTGCCGGAGGTTAAATCTTTGGGGGCACTCTGCCGGAGGTTAAATCTTTGGGGGCACTCTGCTGGAGGTTAAATCTATGGGGGCACTCTGCTGGATATTTTATTGATTGTAGGGGCTGCTGAGAACATTTTATTGATGAGGGAAGACTACTGGAGATTTATTGATGAGTAGCGGCTGAATTTCCCACCCTATAGGCTTAGACTTGAGTCAGTACATTTTCCCAGTTTTTGGGGGTAAAATCAAGGAACCTCGGCTTATACTCAGGTCGGCTTATACTCGAGTATATATGGGCTACAATTTTGGGCTCCCAAGTATGGCAAGAAATTCATTTTCACTATTGTAATGTTAAAAGTAACCTTTAAAAGGACATTTTCTTCTAGAAATAAAAATCCCTGCTACTTGTGCTATATCACCTGAGAAACGTCTTCAGTCTTGACTTGAATAGTGTAGTCCTCCCTTTCTCTGTATCAATTACTGAGTTGGTTCATGGTTATTGTACTTGTGCTGTTTATTATATGTGTAATCCCTTTTCTCATTTTACTAATGACCCCTAAAATAATACAAATGCAGGCTGCCTAAAATAAGTTTTTGGGGGATTTTTTTCTCTTTTTTTCTGTGAATGTGTTCTTTTGTACTGATTGTCTGCTAATACTCTTTTGACAGAAACTGAAATTTTGGAGACACATGTCAGAACCCGACCTAAATCGAACACTACAGCCAAAGAACAGCACCATGAACAAGCAAAGCAGACCATGATTCCACAAAACAAAATTGGAGTGCCTTTAATCCTCATTATCACTCTGCTGATAATTCCTGTAGTGGTCCTTGTTGCTATAGCGATATTCATACGATGGAGGAAGGGCAGAATATATGGGGGTATGTACCAAGCAGTGGCAACTTATAGAAGAGATGACTTTCCTTCTTCATAGGTCATAGTGATCTGAAGTAGTGACACCCATTAAACACATCACCATTTCATATCCATGGCAGTAGAAATATGGCTTAAGAGCAGCCAATGTTTTGGTACTTTTTCCAGGTGACGTGGAACACAAATCCGAACCCTCATCTGGAGGAATCCTAGGAAAACTAAGAGGTTTGGATTTTGTTTGTATACTGAAATGCCATGGAAATAAATCCTATTTTTTAGTCTTGTAGTGATGTGTTTAGGTTTAGGCAGTTTAGGTATAGGGGGGGGGGGGTACCTACAGCGGAATAATCCTGTGGGTTAGTTTACCTACAGCGGGTTAGTGTATGTATTTATTCTTTCAGAAAATAATCCAGTTCCTTCCATTGTCAGGTTGCAGTCCCTTCTTTCACTTGTCCTATATAGAGTATAGGCATGGAAAGTATATGGGATATAGGCATGGAAAGTATATGGGATATAGGCATGGAAAGTATATAGGATATAGGCATGGAAAGTTTATAGGATATAGGCATGGAAAGTTTGATGCTCTTTAGCACTGGAGTAAATAAATCTTCCTGAAGCTGTAATTTATGATTGCTTTATCCCAATTCATATATTTGTAATTTGACTGATCAGAAAGCTTTCCTTTACACAATTTAAAGAAATTTGCATACAACATAAAACCAACCCGCAGTGTCATGATATGCTGCTTTTTATGTAGTTATCGATTAAAGGAAATGCACCACCAGGATGAAGGATTGTAAACCAAGCACACGTACATACTGGTGTTTGCCCCTTTGGCAGCATCTGCTCTTCTTTGAGCTTCTTATGCTATGGAGTCCAGAGCCCCTCAGGCTCATTTGCATACTTGTTAAGTCTTTTTTTTTTTTTTGTAAAGGCTTTAACGAAGTTAAAAGGAGAAGGGGGCACACACCAGCATGTAAGTGTGCTTGGTTTACAATACTGGTGTTAGATTTCTTTTAAGTGGTTTCGGGACCTGATTTTCACTGGGTTTAAACTGTACTGGCGTAAAGCCTTGCGCAGATGTGGTGTTCTCCTTGGACAGTGCACAATCCTGAGATTATGGATGTGCGTCCTCCATGATTGTTCTATTTTTACGATAAAGCTTTAACAGAAGTCAGTGGTCCACAACACGGACCAAATTAGAGCGTGTCCCTGTGTCATTTGGCCAAAAACATCTGAACACACTGTTTCAGGTCAATACATGTGTGTACTATGTGTGATCTCTAAGAGCTGCAGATATTGGTTTAAAAGGATGTCCAGTAAGACTTAGAGGGGGTCCTATCCTCATAGATCTTTGAAAGATTGGAAAAAGTACAGGCTGTCCCCTACTTAAGAACACTCGACTTGCATACGACCCCTAGTTACAAACAGACCTCTGGATATTGGTAATTTATTGTACTTTAGTCCTAGGCTACAATGATCAGCTGTAACAGTTATCAAATGTGTCTGTAATGAAGCTTTAGTGTTAATCCTGATTCTTATGACAACCCAACATTTTTAAAATCCAATTGTTGCAGAGACCAAAAAAGTTCTGGCTGGGATTACAATGATAAAATATACAGTTCCGACTTGCATACAAATTCAACTTAAGAACAAACCTACAGACCCTATCTTGTATGTAACCCGGGGACTGCCTGTAGTGGAAAAACAGCCACAATTTAATTAATTTGTGCACATGTGGCTTGTGTTTAACTTCTTATAAGTCCGCTTTTTGCTGTAAATTTTTTCCACATATTGTGAATTCATAAGATTATCGTGTTCCGGATATATTGTGGGTGATAAGGTAAGGTTTTTCTTGTACAGTTTAGGTCTTTTTAGGACTGAGAAAGGAAACCCCCATGATTTATAGTGTGTAAATGTTTCTTAGGACACCAGGTTCTATTGTAATGTCACACTTTTTTACCAATATTTTTTTTTTATTGAAAAGCTATGTACCCTTTTACTATTAGTCACTCCAATATCATTCAGTGGAAGTTGAAGAATGATGTATCAGTTTATGGGAGCAGGAATATACGATACAAAAGTGTATTTAACCTTTAAATCATCCAGTCTATACTAAAGGGGGAGAGGGATGTTGGATCTCTTACCCCAGTAGACTTTGAACCTGATGATCAGGAGAAGGATCACTGGCACATCCATGGATCACGGCACAGTGGTCCATAGACAATGAATAAATCGGCAGCACTAGGGGTTCCAATTATAGGACCTCAACCAATCAGTAAGTTATCCCTTGTCTTGTGGACAGGGGAGAAGTTGTTGTGCCCAGAATAGCCATGTAACTATTTTACATTATACTTTATGTTATATCTTTTTTTTGTAGGAAAAGGAACTGGAGGCCTCAATTTAGGAACTTTCTTTGCTAGTCACAAAGGATACAGCCGAAAAGGTTTTGACAGACTTAGCACGGAAGGCAGCGACCAAGAAAAAGATGACGATGATGGCTCCGATTCAGAAGAAGAGTATTCGGCACCCACTATCCCACCAGTGCCAGTATCTTCTTCCTGAAACTCTTCCATTCAGCCCTTGGCCCTTTAGCACGTTTAAGATTGTGTATTTAATTGTAACTGTACTAGTCTCTGTGGGCTGTACAAGTGTCATGTTATCTTTATTTTCCCTTCTGAGTGCAGTTGTAGTCCTTATGTGAACATTCAGAACCCCTTTTGTTATCACTATAGAAAGCTTCGTAGACCGCGTACTTCTTACGTTTTTGGTTCATTGAGAGTTCTTCATTGTTTTATGGCCTTTCTCCGCTTCTCCAATAGCACTTTAATTGCCAATTTATTATTTTAATGCCTTTTAAGGTCACTACTAATCGCAGTACAAAGATGTGTGCCACATAAAATGCAAAGCTGCTAAATCTCTTCTATTTTTTTAAATTCACAATGATATAGCATCCAAAAATAACTAAAACTGTAAAAGATATAAAAAAAAGAGACTATTTAATTTTCGTTTTGGTTTGGTGTTATTGGGATGTCTTATTTTTTGATGGTTACACTGTTTAGAACACTATTTTCAGAAACTGAATGTACTTTGTGTAATAAAGTGTTCGCAGAGCATTAAATTCAGACTACTTTGGCATTTGTGCATTCCTTTTTCTGTAGTATAGGCCCCCCAATCTCTGACCGATACTGAGGATGCAGCCCATCCTAGAAGGGTCCCAATCACATGCACATACACAAACAAGAATCCGACAAACAGGATATATGAATGCTCTAGTACATCTGTTATTATTCAGCAATTTCAGCAAAATTATGCACAATGGGGTATAATGCCCCAACAATGGAGTTCACCACTGCATTTTAGTATAATGAGGGTCTCTGGAAGGTGGGGCTATACTGGCAACCATGAATATTTTAGTCTCAAAAAAATGGCTTTAAATGAAACCCATCCTGACTTGCTTAGAACCTTAAAGGGGCATTTCCATTTGAGTAAATATTTTTGTTTGTATAATGAGTTATACAATTTTCCAGTATACTTTCTGTGCCAAATCCTCACAGTTTTCTAGATCTCTGCTTGCTGTCATTCTATAGGAAGCCTCATTGTTTACTTCCAGTGGACAGAAAACTGACCATGGTCACACAGGTGCACGGTTCGTTATAGCACACAGTCTGATTACTCTCTGTGATATAACGAGCCGTGCACCTGTGTGACCATGGTCAGATTTCTGTCCACTGACCGTAAACTTAAAAGATTTCAATAGAATGACAGCAAGCAAAGATGTAGAAAACTGTAAGGAATTGATACTGAAAGTATATTCGAAAATTGTGTAACTTTTTATGATACAAACAATAACAATAATTTGCTGAAATGGATTACCTCTTTAAAGTGAATCTACCATCAAAATCAATCATGATAAACCAGGGACACATACTCATAGATCCAGGCACTGTGACTGTAATAATCTTCTTATATTTGTTATCCATGGCCTCCTTTTTATAAAATCAACTTTTAATATTATGCTAATGAGCTAGAAGGACTATACCATTACATGCTGTTACACTGTACAGGAGCACTTCTCCCTCCCACTGTGTGCTAAAACATCCTCTGCTGAAGTGAGATAACATCAGTCAGAGGTAGGGGGAAGTGCTGAGGGAGCAGTGTAGCTGTGAAACTAGAGTACAAAGGGGCTCTGATAACACCATTGCGTTTACAATCACCAGTAAGAGAGAGAGAGTCAGACACTCAGAAAGAGAAATGGCCAGAGATAACCGGAGTCAAACAGTCAGAGAAAGACAGGAAAAGTCAGAAACAGAGATGGTCGGAGACAGAGACTGTCAGAGACAGGCAGTCAGAGGTGGTAAGAGAGAGAGATGTATACATATAAAATATTTTATTTTAACCCATTCTATTTTGTTATAGCTAAAAGCAGTTATTTACTATCCTGAGCAACACCGGGAGCTACAGCTAATCATAATATACAGTCAAAAATATATTAAAAAAACTATAATGAAATACCATAAAAACTAATGACTGTAAAAACAAGACCTCAACCACCCAACCCCCTCCCCCCAAAAAAGCATGTAGGAAAAAAAATATACATATTCAAATCTATATACATATAGATAAACATGTATGTACGCATACAAATAAAATGCTAAAATAATAAAAACAAAATTAATAAATACAAATAAAATATAAAAATAAATAACAATGGCTTATAACTAGAGATGAGCGAACATGCTCGTCCGAGCTTGATGCTCGGTCGAGCATTAGGGTACTCGAAACTGCTCGTTACTCGGACGAATACTTCGCCCGCTCGAGAAAATGGCAGCTCCCGCCGTTTTGCTTTTTGGCGGCCAGAAACAGAGCCAATCACAAGCCAGGAGACTCTGCACTCCACCCAGCATGACGTGGTACCCTTACACGTCGATAGCAGTGGTTGGCTGGCCAGATCAGGTGACCCTGGGATAGACTAGCCGCTGGCCGCGCTGCTCGGATCATTCTGTCTCTGGATGCCGCTAGGGAGAGAGCTGCTGCTGGTCAGGGAAAGCGTTAGGGTGTTCTATTAGCTTACTGTTAGGCAGGAGTGATTCTCAAAGAACCCAACAGCCCTTCTTAGGGCTACAATAACGTTCTACTTTTTTTATTTTAATTTGCATCTTTTACCATTTTGTGAGGAATTAGCAGGGGGACTTGCTACCGTTGTGTTTAGCTCTTAGTGGCACACATATCCATAGCAAAGACCGAAGTGGGAAAATTCAGTAGGGGTTGGATTTCTATTAGGCAATAACTCAGTGTCATCTCATCTGGCATAGTAGTGTGCTTCCTTTGATACTTGGCTAGAAAATAGCCATAGGAGAATACAAACAGCTTCTTGAAGCCTACAGTAGCGTTCTATATATTTGATTTCTGGTTGATCTGCTGGTGGCTGTAGTTTCTGCAGTGCATGTACTTGCCAATTCTGAGCAATTTGTAGTGAGACTTGCGACCGCTGTGTTCTGCGCTTAGTGGCGCACATATCCATAGCAAAGGCCGAAGTGGCAAAATTCAGTAGGGGTTGGATTTCTATTAGGCAATAACTCAGTGTCATCTCATCTGGCATAGTACTGTGCTTCCTTTGATACTTGGCTAGAAAATAGCCATAGGAGAATACAAACAGCTTCTTGAAGCCTACAGTAGCGTTCTATATATTTGATTTCTGGTTGATCTGCTGGTGGCTGTAGTTTCTGCAGTGCATGTACTTGCCAATTCTGAGCAATTTGTAGTGAGACTTGCGACCGCTGTGTTCTGCGCTTAGTGGCGCACATATCCATAGCAAAGGCCGAAGTGGCAAAATTCAGTAGGGGTTGGATTTCTATTAGGCAATAACTCAGTGTCATCTCATCTGGCATAGTAGTGTGCTTCCTTTGATACTTGGCTAGAAAATAGCCATAGGAGAATACAAACAGCTTCTTGAAGCCTACAGTAGCGTTCTATATATTTGATTTCTGGTTGATCTGCTGGTGGCTGTAGTTTCTGCAGTGCATGTACTTGCCAATTCTGAGCAATTTGTAGTGAGACTTGCGACCGCTGTGTTCTGCGCTTAGTGGCGCACATATCCATAGCAAAGGCCGAAGTGGCAAAATTCAGTAGGGGTTGGATTTCTATTAGGCAATAACTCAGTGTCATCTCATCTGGCATAGTAGTGTGCTTCCTTTGATACTTGGCTAGAAAATAGCCATAGGAGAATACAAACAGCTTCTTGAAGCCTACAGTAGCGTTCTATATATTTGATTTCTGGTTGATCTGCTGGTGGCTGTAGTTTCTGCAGTGCATGTACTTGCCAATTCTGAGCAATTTGTAGTGAGACTTGCGACCGCTGTGTTCTGCGCTTAGTGGCGCACATATCCATAGCAAAGGCCGAAGTGGCAAAATTCAGTAGGGGTTGGATTTCTATTAGGCAATAACTCAGTGTCATCTCATCTGGCATAGTAGTGTGCTTCCTTTGATACTTGGCTAGAAAATAGCCATAGGAGAATACAAACAGCTTCTTGAAGCCTACAGTAGCGTTCTATATATTTGATTTCTGGTTGATCTGCTGGTGGCTGTAGTTTCTGCAGTGCATGTACTTGCCAATTCTGAGCAATTTGTAGTGAGACTTGCGACCGCTGTGTTCTGCGCTTAGTGGCGCACATATCCATAGCAAAGGCCGAAGTGGCAAAATTCAGTAGGGGTTGGATTTCTATTAGGCAATAACTCAGTGTCATCTCATCTGGCATAGTAGTGTGCTTCCTTTGATACTTGGCTAGAAAATAGCCATAGGAGAATACAAACAGCTTCTTGAAGCCTACAGTAGCGTTCTATATATTTGATTTCTGGTTGATCTGCTGGTGGCTGTAGTTTCTGCAGTGCATGTACTTGCCAATTCTGAGCAATTTGTAGTGAGACTTGCGACCGCTGTGTTCTGCGCTTAGTGGCGCACATATCCATAGCAAAGGCCGAAGTGGCAAAATTCAGTAGGGGTTGGATTTCTATTAGGCAATAACTCAGTGTCATCTCATCTGGCATAGTAGTGTGCTTCCTTTGATACTTGGCTAGAAAATAGCCATAGGAGAATACAAACAGCTTCTTGAAGCCTACAGTAGCGTTCTATATATTTGATTTCTGGTTGATCTGCTGGTGGCTGTAGTTTCTGCAGTGCATGTACTTGCCAATTCTGAGCAATTTGTAGTGAGACTTGCGACCGCTGTGTTCTGCGCTTAGTGGCGCACATATCCATAGCAAAGGCCGAAGTGGCAAAATTCAGTAGGGGTTGGATTTCTATTAGGCAATAACTCAGTGTCATCTCATCTGGCATAGTAGTGTGCTTCCTTTGATACTTGGCTAGAAAATAGCCATAGGAGAATACAAACAGCTTCTTGAAGCCTACAGTAGCGTTCTATATATTTGATTTCTGGTTGATCTGCTGGTGGCTGTAGTTTCTGCAGTGCATGTACTTGCCAATTCTGAGCAATTTGTAGTGAGACTTGCGACCGCTGTGTTCTGCGCTTAGTGGCGCACATATCCATAGCAAAGGCCGAAGTGGCAAAATTCAGTAGGGGTTGGATTTCTATTAGGCAATAACTCAGTGTCATCTCATCTGGCATAGTAGTGTGCTTCCTTTGATACTTGGCTAGAAAATAGCCATAGGAGAATACAAACAGCTTCTTGAAGCCTACAGTAGCGTTCTATATATTTGATTTCTGGTTGATCTGCTGGTGGCTGTAGTTTCTGCAGTGCATGTACTTGCCAATTCTGAGCAATTTGTAGTGAGACTTGCGACCGCTGTGTTCTGCGCTTAGTGGCGCACATATCCATAGCAAAGGCCGAAGTGGCAAAATTCAGTAGGGGTTGGATTTCTATTAGGCAATAACTCAGTGTCATCTCATCTGGCATAGTAGTGTGCTTCCTTTGATACTTGGCTAGAAAATAGCCATAGGAGAATACAAACAGCTTCTTGAAGCCTACAGTAGCGTTCTATATATTTGATTTCTGGTTGATCTGCTGGTGGCTGTAGTTTCTGCAGTGCATGTACTTGCCAATTCTGAGCAATTTGTAGTGAGACTTGCGACCGCTGTGTTCTGCGCTTAGTGGCGCACATATCCATAGCAAAGGCCGAAGTGGCAAAATTCAGTAGGGGTTGGATTTCTATTAGGCAATAACTCAGTGTCATCTCATCTGGCATAGTAGTGTGCTTCCTTTGATACTTGGCTAGAAAATAGCCATAGGAGAATACAAACAGCTTCTTGAAGCCTACAGTAGCGTTCTATATATTTGATTTCTGGTTGATCTGCTGGTGGCTGTAGTTTCTGCAGTGCATGTACTTGCCAATTCTGAGCAATTTGTAGTGAGACTTGCGACCGCTGTGTTCTGCGCTTAGTGGCGCACATATCCATAGCAAAGGCCGAAGTGGCAAAATTCAGTAGGGGTTGGATTTCTATTAGGCAATAACTCAGTGTCATCTCATCTGGCATAGTAGTGTGCTTCCTTTGATACTTGGCTAGAAAATAGCCATAGGAGAATACAAACAGCTTCTTGAAGCCTACAGTAGCGTTCTATATATTTGATTTCTGGTTGATCTGCTGGTGGCTGTAGTTTCTGCAGTGCATGTACTTGCCAATTCTGAGCAATTTGTAGTGAGACTTGCGACCGCTGTGTTCTGCGCTTAGTGGCGCACATATCCATAGCAAAGGCCGAAGTGGCAAAATTCAGTAGGGGTTGGATTTCTATTAGGCAATAACTCAGTGTCATCTCATCTGGCATAGTAGTGTGCTTCCTTTGATACTTGGCTAGAAAATAGCCATAGCAATAGGATAGCATTGTTTGGTTTTAAAAACTCAAAAAAAAACAAAAAACACAAAAAAAAACAAAAAAAAGTAAAAAAAAAAATAAAGTTATAACTCTCATTTTAAAAATGTTTAACCCGAGGGCTAGGGGTAGAGGACGAGGGCGGGGACGTGGGCGTCCAACTACTGCAGGGGTCAGAGGCCGTGGTCCTGGGCGGGGTGAGACACCACCTGCTGATGAGGGAGCAGGGGAACGCCGCAGAGCTACACTCCCTAGGTTCATGTCTGAAGTTACTGGGACTCGTGGTAGAGCACTGTTGAGGCCAGAACAGTGCGAACAGGTGATGTCGTGGATTGCTGACAATGCTTCGAGCAATTTGTCCACCACCAGTCAGTCTTCCACGCAGTCCACCCATGTCACCGAAATCGCCACTCCTCCAGCTCCTGCACCTCAGCCTCCTCCCCCCCAGTCTGCCCCCTCCCAGGAAAATTTGGCATTTGAACCGGCATACTCTGAGGAACTGTTTTCTGGACCCTTCCCACAGTCACAAACCACTTGTCCGGTTGCTGCTGAGCAATTTTCCGATGCCCAGGTTTTCCACCAGTCACAGTCTGTGGGTGATGATGACCTTCTTGACGTAGTGGAAGTGTGTAAAGAGGTGTCCGACGATGAGGAGACACGGTTGTCAGACAGTGGGGAAGTTGTTGTCAGGGCAGGAAGTCCGAGGGGGGAGCAGACTGAGGGATCGGAGGATGATGAGGTGACAGACCCAAGCTGGGTTGAGAGGCCGGGTGAACACAGTGCTTCTGAGACGGAGGAGAGTCCTCGACCTGAACAGGTTGGAAGAGGCAGTGGTGGGGCCAGACGGAGAGGCAGGGCCAGAGCTGGTGCATCAGCGCCACTGTCAACTAGTGAAGCTCCCGTGGTGAGGGCTCTTGCGGCGAGGGCTAGATCTTCAGAAGTGTGGAGGTTCTTTAAGGAAACACCGGATGACCGACGGACTGTGGTGTGCAACATTTGCCAAACCAGGCTCAGCAGGGGTTCCACCACTACTAGCTTAACTACCACCAGTATGCGCAGGCATATGAATGCTAAGCACCCCACTCAGTGGCAACAAGCCCGTTCACCTCCGGCCGTGCACACCACTGCTCCTTCCCCTGTGTCAGCTGATAGTCAGCCCCCTGCCCAGGACCCTGGCACAAAAACCCCATCGTCGCCTCCACGATCCTCCACAGCATCCACCAGCGTTCAGCTCTCCATACCCCAGACGCTGGAGCGGAAACGCAAATATAGTGCAACCCACCCGCACGCCCAAGCCCTTAATGTGCACATCTCCAGATTGCTTAGCCTGGAGATGCTGCCCTATAGGCTAGTAGAGACCGAGGCCTTTCGCAACCTCATGGCGGCGGCCGCCCCTCGGTATTCGGTCCCCAGCCGCCACTACTTTTCCCGATGTGCCGTCCCAGCCCTGCACCAGCACGTGTCAGACAACATCATCCGTGCCCTGACCAACGCCGTTTCTGACAAGGTCCACCTGACCACGGACACGTGGACGAGTGCTGCCGGGCAGGGCCACTATATATCGCTGACGGCACATTGGGTTAACTTGGTGGAGGCTGGGACCGAGTCTGACCCTGGGGCTGCTCATATACTGCCGACGCCGAGGATTGCGGGGCCTACCTCGGTCCAGGTGTTTCAGGCCTACTATGCCTCCTCCTCCTCCCACCCCTCCTCCACCTCCTCCTCCGAACTACCATCCGTGGGCACGGCGCCATCAGTCGGTAGCTCTAGGCACAGCAGCAGTGCCGTCGCTAAGCGACAGCAGGCGGTGCTCAAACTGCTGAGCCTAGGCGACAAAAGGCACACCGCCCAAGAGCTATTACAGGGCATCACGGCGCAGACTGATCTGTGGCTGGCACCGCTGAACCTCAAGCCGGGAATGGTTGTGTGTGACAACGGCCGTAACCTGGTGACGGCTCTGCAACTCGGCAGACTGACACATGTGCCATGCCTGCAGCGTTTCCTCAAGACATACCCCAATCTGTCTGATTTGCTCACGAAGGTGCGCCGCATCTGTGCGCATTTCAGGAAGTCCAGCCCAGATGCTGCCACTCTCAGGGCAGCGCAGCGCCGCCTCCAACTGCCCGCTCACCGACTGTTGTGCGACGTGCCCACGAGGTGGAATTCAACACTGACCATGTTATCCAGAGTTTACCAGCAGCGCAGAGCGATTGTAGACTGCCAGATGTCAACTTCCACCAGAACTGGTAGTCAGGTCAGTCAGCTTCCTCAAGTCTACAATGAGGAGTGGACGTGGATGTCTGATATCTGTCAGGTGCTGAGTAACTTTGAGGAGTCAACACAGATGGTCAGTGGCGATGCCGCCATCATCAGCCTCACCATCCCGCTGCTTGGCCTGTTGAAAAACTCTCTGGTCAGCATGAAGTCGGAAGCTTTGCGCTCGTCACAAGAGACGGGGGAAGAATATTCCCTTGTTGATAGCCAAAGCACCCTGAGGTCTGTTTCTCAGCGCATATCGGAGGAGGTGGAGGTGGAGGAGGATGAGGAGGAAGAGGAGGAGAATGTTGGCGAGACACAAGAGGGGACCATTGTTGAGTCCTTCACTGTTCAGCGTGTATGGGCAGAAGAAGAGGAGTTGGAGGAGTTGGAGGAGGAGGAAATGGACAGTCAGGCCAGTGAGGGGAGTGAATTCTTACGCGTTGGTACTCTGGCGCATATGGCAGATTTCATGCTAGGCTGCCTATCCCGTGACCCTCGCGTTCAAAGAATTTATTCCAGCACCGATTACTGGGTGTTCACTCTCCTGGACCCACGGTACAAGCAAAATCTTCCCACTCTCATCCCTGGAGAGGAAAGGAGTGTGAGAATGCATGAATACCAGCAGGCCCTGGTGCACAAGCTGAAACAGTATTTCCCTTCTGACAGCGCTAGCGGCAGAGTGCGTAGTTCTGCGGGACAAGTAGCGAGGGAGAGTAGGCGAGCAGGCAGCTTGTCCAGCACTGGCAAGGGTACGCTTTACAAGGCTTTTGCCAGCTTTATGTCACCCCAGCAAGACACTGTCACCTGTCCCCAGTCTCGGCAGAGTAGGGCTGATCTTTACAGAAAGATGGTGAGGGAGTACGTAGCTGACCATACCATCGTCCTAAATGATCACACAGCTCCCTACAACTACTGGGTTTCAAAGCTGGACATGTGGCACGAACTGGCGCTCTACGCCTTGGAGGTTCTTGCCTGCCCTGCCGCTAGCGTCTTGTCCGAGCGGGTTTTCAGTGCAGCTGGTGGCATCATCACCGATAAGCGTACACGCCTGTCGACTGACAGCGCTGACAGGCTGACGCTTATTAAAATGAATAAAGGCTGGATTTCTCAGAATTTCCAATCTCCACCAGGTGAAGGAAGCTCAACCTGAATAATTGATCCACTCCTCCTCCTCCTCCTCATTTTCCTCCTTCTCCTCCTCTTTGTACAGTAAAGCAGAGGAAACTGGCTATTTTTTGACAGGGCCCACTGGCTCTTGCTATAGTACTTCATGCATTTAATTTTTCTGGAGGGCCACCTACCCGGTCCTCTGTTTGAAACAATTTTTGTGAGTGCCACATACAGGCACTCAATCTATTCCATTTTACTGCAGGGCCACCTACCTGCTCCTCTGGTTTGAAACATTTTTGGGACTGCCACATACAGGCACTCAATCTATTCCATTTTACTGCAGGGCCACCTACCTGCTCCTCTGGTTTGAACAATTTTTGGGACTGCCACATACAGGCACTCAATCTATTCCATTTTACTGCAGGGCCACCTACCTGCTCCTCTGGTTTGAACAATTTTTGGGACTGCCACATACAGGCACTCAATCTATTCCATTTTACTGCAGGGCCACCTACCTGCTCCTCTGGTTTGAAACATTTTTGGGACTGCCACATACAGGCACTCAATCTATTCCATTTTACTGCAGGGCCACCTACCTGCTCCTCTGGTTTGAACAATTTTTGGGACTGCCACATACAGGCACTCAATCTATTCCATTTTACTGCAGGGCCACCTACCTGCTCCTCTGGTTTGAACAATTTTTGGGACTGCCACATACAGGCACTCAATCTATTCCATTTTACTGCAGGGCCACCTACCTGCTCCTCTGGTTTGAAACATTTTTGGGACTGCCACATACAGGCACTCAATCTATTCCATTTTACTGCAGGGCCACCTACCTGCTCCTCTGGTTTGAACAATTTTTGGGACTGCCACATACAGGCACTCAATCTATTCCATTTTACTGCAGGGCCACCTACCTGCTCCTCTGGTTTGAACAATTTTTGGGACTGCCACATACAGGCACTCAATCTATTCCATTTTACTGCAGGGCCACCTACCTGCTCCTCTGGTTTGAACAATTTTTGGGACTGCCACATACAGGCACTCAATCTATTCCATTTTACTGCAGGGCCACCTACCTGCTCCTCTGGTTTGAAACATTTTTGGGACTGCCACATACAGGCACTCAATCTATTCCATTTTACTGCAGGGCCACCTACCTGCTCCTCTGGTTTGAACAATTTTTGGGACTGCCACATACAGGCACTCAATCTATTCCATTTTACTGCAGGGCCACCTACCTGCTCCTCTGGTTTGAACAATTTTTGGGACTGCCACATACAGGCACTCAATCTATTCCATTTTACTGGAGGGCCACCTACCTGCTCCTCTGGTTTGAAACATTTTTGGGACTGCCACATACAGGCACTCAATCTATCCCATTTTACTGGAGGGCCACCTACCTGCTCCTCTGGTTTGAAAAATGTTTGGGACTGCCACATACAGGCACTATCCAAATTAAATTGTCTCCATAGCAGCCTCCACACGTTGTCTCCATTGCTACCTCCAAAAGTCGTCCATATAGCTGCCTCCATACATCGTCCCTTTATCAAACGAGGTGTGTCAGGCAGAAATTTGGGTTGTTTTCATGGATTCCACATCAAAGTTGTTAACTTTGTCGCCACCCTGCTGTGTTATCCACAAAATATACTGGCAAACTTTTACCATTTAGGGATATTATTTCAGCGCTTCTTGCGCAGATGTTTACATTCCCCTCACCCGGCATATCCTAAACTTATAAGAACGCTACTACACTTGATCTTATACAAAAGGTTCTTAGAAGTGCTGTTTGGGGAGTAGCCTAGAGACAGGGGCTTGGATTGGCGAAAGCTCGCCTGGCAGCGGAACGCCAGCTCCATGCGCATCATGCGCTTCTTGCGCATCTGTTTACATTCCCCTCACCCGCCATATCCCAAACTTATGAGAACGCTACTACACTTAACTTGGTGCAGGCTGGGACCGAGTCTGACCCTGGGGCTGGTCATATACTGCCGACGCAGAGAATTGCGGGGCCTACCTCGGTCCAGGTCTCAAAGGCCTACTATACCTCCTCCCACCCCTCCTCCACCTCCTCCTCCTCCGAATTACCATCCGTGGGCATGGCGCCATCAGTCGGTAGCTCTAGGCACAGCAGCAGTGCCGTCGCTAAGCGACAGCAGGCGGTGCTGAAACTGCTGAGCCTAGGCGATAAAAGGCACACCGCCCAAGAGCTATTACAGGGCATTCCACATCAAAGTTGTTAACTTTGTCGCCACCCTGCTGTGTAATCCCCAAAATATACTTGCAAACTTTTACCATTTAGGGATATTATTTCAGCGCTTCTTGCGCATCTGTTTACATTCCCCTCACCCGCCATATCCTAAACTTATAAGAACGCTACTACACTTGATCTTATACAAAAGGTTCTTAGAAGTGCTGTTTGGGGAGTAGCCTATAGACAGGGGCTTGGATTGGCGAAAGCTCGCCTGGCAGCGGAGCGCCAGCTCCATGCCAAGATCCAACTAACATAGTTTTAACTGCAGCACCTTTAATCTACTACTAGTTCACTGCCTCCATACATCGTCCCCTTATCAAACGAGCTGTGTCAGGCAGAATTTTGGGTTGTTTTCATGGCTTCCATGTTAACTTTGTCGCCACCCTGCTGTGTAATCCACAAAATATACTGGCAAACTTTTATCATGTACCGATATTATTTGAGCGCTTCTTGCTCACCTCCTTTGGTTCCTCTCTGCCACCCATTGGTTTGAAGCCTGAGTCCATTTAGGGTATGTCGCCATGACACTCTCTAGCCTGCTGCCGCTGCCTCTGCATGCCGTCCCCTATAGTGTCAGGGTCAATTATTGGATGTTTTAGATGCTATCTAGCTTCATTCTGTCACTCTGTCATGGCCATGCTGTTGCCCATAATTTTGGCATAATGGTGCGATTATGCAGCCTCAGAGGCATCCATGCATGCTGCCCCTGCTGTTTCCTGTCCATTTCCGTGGTGTTTCCATCCTTTTCTGAGGTTCCCAGGTGTTTGGCCAAGCTTCCCTGTGCAGAGCCTTGGTCCCCTTGAAAAATGCTCGAGTCTCCCATTGACTTCAATGGGGTTCGTTATTCGAGACGAGCACTCGAGCATCGGGAAAAGTTCGTCTCGAATAACGAGTACCCGAGCATTTTAGTGTTCGCTCATCTCTACTTATAACCTGTTACGCCACATGTCCCAAATCTTTAGGAACCTCACTCCTATGATATTCTGATTGACTTCAAATCTTTCAGCCATCATCAGTAGGTCCATTCTACTTTGCTATTGAGATCTTTTTGGAGACCCCTAGATTTACTATTATACAATAAAGTTTTCTTGCGATAAGCAGACCTCTAAGAGGTTGAAGTTTTTCTCCCAATATCTCCATTCTTACTCCCAAAATACAGCTCTTGGCATCCTTTGGGATCTTACTTGAAAAATCAACTGCAATCTCTCAACCACTTCCACCCAGTAATGAAACTATTTTGCCAATCTCCTCAACATCTAGGACAGGCAGCACCCACACTCCTCCCAAAATTATTTCAAATTAGTAGTAAAATCGGCTGTCCGTACAATGAATATTTGAGAGATGACAGATGACTTCTTACCAGAAACTTTTCTTCTTATCCAGTGCATTCTCCCATACTGCTTGAGACAGATCCTCCAGGGTGGTCTTCCACTTATTATATCTGTCCACAGCCAAACTAACAGCAACTATGTTACTGCAAAGATCAAACATGGCAAAAACTGGATGTCGCCCCAACCTGAACAAAGGGTCCTCCAAGGCTCTAGCATAGTCTGACTTATTCTGTGCATAATACTGTACAACCATAATCTTAATTCCTCTTACATCTTCAAGCCGTTAACCCCAATTAACTGATCCAAATATATAATCTCTCTGCTATACCATAATTCAAAATTCTCTACTAATCCAAGTGACCATCCACCAACGCCCCACAATGGGTTTCAATAAAAAAAAAAAAACATTTATCCCGATTACTTGATTTTATCCCAAACGCCCTGGAACATACCACATGTTAGGGTACCTGTTTTTCCCATTGGGCATAATATTAAAAGTTGATTTTAGGAGGAAGGAGGAGGAACCCATATAAGAAGATTACCACAGTCACAGTGCCTGGATCTATGATCAAGTGCTTTAGCAACCTTAAACTGCCTTCAGAACCATGATTCTTGCCCCCCACTGGGGCCTAGCCCTCTTGTACATTATATTTATTATATAATTATTCTTATCCTCCAGCCTCTCAATATAATTTATCTCCAGTTCCCTTTAACTTTTTCTATTCAATTGTTTTACATATAATTATAACCGATTCTGTAAATGTGAATACTATACATCCTTGCAAGGCAGATAACCATATGGTATAGAACTGCACTCCTCAGTACAACGCACTATTACAAAACCAAGGACTAGAGAAGAAAAATCCTCCGGCACTCCATCCTTTCACTTAAACGATTCAATTCTTTATTTAGAGCATTTAAAATCCCCAATGAAGAACAAAATAGTTATATACTGACGCGTTTTGAGCCATCTAGTCATAGTCACAAGTGACATTGGGGATTTTATATGCGCCTAAAAAAAATTGAAGAGAAGAGACGCAGTACCTGAGGTCCTGTATGCACGCCTCTCCGCTGAGCCTCGCATGTCACATGTCTCTCACCTGTCTGGGAGCTGTAGCTGGTCTGAGAATTTTTTCCTGTTTGTGCCCTGTATTACAAAACCAAGAAGGAACAGTCTTGTAATCATGAAAGCATCAGGATCCATACAGTTGTTAATTATATGCAAATGATAATAATATAAAGTAAGTATTCAAAACCTCTTTATTACTTCAGAATTGAGTATTGAGAGCCATGGGCAGAAATACATTCCCATGCATAAGCATTAAATCATAGTTTATACAGCAAAAGACACTTGTCCATCAAGTTCAACTAAGAAAGGGAAGGCATGAGGAAGGGATTTAGGGGGAACAATTCTATATCACATAACCATCAATGTTATTTAGGTGTAAAAATGCATCTAGACCCTTCTTGAAGCTCTCTGTTGTCCCTGCTGTGACCAGCGCCTGAGGCAGGCTATTCCACAGATTGACAGCTCTCATAGTAAAAAAGCTCTGTCGTCGCTAGTGATTCAACCTTGATTTCTCCAGATGAAGACAGTGCCCCCTCGTCTTTTGATTTGATTTAATCTGAAACAATTTACCATATTTTTTGTATGGACCATTCATATATTTATATAAATTAATTATGTCCCCTCGTAGTCGTCTCTTTTCCAGACTAAATAAATCTTTCCCCATAACGAAGACCCTCCATACCCCTTATCATTTTAGTGGCTCTACATTGAACCCTCTCCAGCTCCAGGGCATTTTTATGGACCGGTGCCCAGAACTGGACAGCATATTCCGAACCAATGCCTTGTATAGTGGTAATATTACATCCCTATCACGAGAGTCCATACCACTTTTGATACATGACAAGATCCTACTGGCTTTAGAGGCAGCTGATTGACATTACATGCTGTTATTCAATTTATGATCTACTAGTACCCCCAGGTCCTTCTCAACAAGAGACTCTCCTAGATTTACACCCCCAAGGACATATTTTGCCTTTGGATTATTGGCCCCCAGGTGCATAACCTTACATTTTTCCACATTGAACCTCATTTGCCAAGTGGACGACCGAACATTCAGTTTGTCCAGGTCACCCTGCAGCCTATGAACATCCCCATAGACTGTATTACACTGCACAGCTTGGTGTCATCCACAAAAATAGACACAGTACTGTTAATTCCTACCTCTATAGCAGTGACGTTATTAAAGCAAACTCCTCATCAGAAATTGGCCTAGTAAACCAATAAAAGTATGTTTTAAAGCAGCTTCCGGATCATATTTCTGTCACGGCCCAGTGTGGTGGCATCATCCAGAAAATCAACTTTTAAGTGAGGTGTAAATTGATGTTATTAAGTCAAGGAGGTGGAGGGTTTAACAATGTAGTCAAGGTCTCCTTTCCTCAGAAACACTTTAATTGTTGGTCCTGCATCCAAGGAAATCATTAACCAGATCTCTGCATGATGTTAATCACATGGAAGGAGGAAGAGGTGAGGAGAGCTGGACTTCCTTGTTAAACTCTCCGCCTCCCCTGATTTTATGCAACCAGTTAACACCAAAAAAAGTTGATTTTCTTAATGATGCCAACACCCTGGGCCATGAAAGAAACATGATCCAAAAACTGTTCAGCTGGTTGACAACATACTGTAATAGTTTAGTAAGCCAATTTCTGATGACAGGTTCAAGATTCGGCTTCCAGGAGGATTTAGGCTTACTAAATCAGTCCCTGTCCCCATGGGGCTCACAATCTAATCCACCTACCAGTATGTTTTGGAGTGTGGGAGGAAACCACAGTACCCGGAGGAAACCCACGCAAACACGGAGAGAACATACAATCTCTTTGCAGATGTTGACCTAGATAGGACTTAAACCCAGGACCCCAGCCTACTTCTTTAACTACCTGTATCTCCACTTCTGTAGCATGTTTCTAGGTACTAAATAAGGTGTCTGAAGTGACACTCCCTCTGAAACTGGACTAATATCAGGCAAAATATGGCTCTTCTCAACTCTCAGCATGTGTAGTGTTGTTTCCATTGTCAGTGAGCCAAGTTTGCCTTGTGTATGTGATGTGACCCCCCCCCCCAGGGTAAGAATATGGGGTTATTGTAATCAGTCATAAATGTTCTCAGCATTTTGTAATTGGTATGCTGTGCTAAATACTGCCACTTACATCCCTAACCAAAGCCCAGCCACCAGCATGAAACCAGGGATAATTCTTTAAAAATTCCCAATATTTATGATCTGACATAACGTCACCTCTGCAGCATCACTTTACAAATGAATAATCATGCCCTGTAAGAGAGGGAAGAAAAAATGGAATATCTTTATTTCACTGACCCCCCCCCCCCCCCCCCCCCGGCAGTGCCAAGAATACCCATATCCTAGACACCTGCAAAAATAGGTTGGGCCCCTATAATGAATTTCACTGGTGGGCCCTAAGCACCCTAGTGCGACTCTCCTGCCTTGAGTTTTCTATGGCCTCCACAGATTTGTAAAAAACATCCATGTGCATGTAGCCTAACTCATGCAGAAAAAACCTGATGCAGCTGGCATGTGAACTCAGCCTGTCCCATTTACGCCTCCCCATGTCCCATGCCTCTTCTCAGCATGTCATGTGATCATGTGATGTCATCTAAGGTCCTTTACCCAGTTGCCGAAGTTTACCTGTATACCCCCTGCATGCTTATCCACCAATAAAGGACGTTATTTCTACCTTTGGAAATAGTGAGTGCCGTCATCTTCTTCTGTTATTGTATATGGACTCTCTCTCTCACACACTGACAGAGCACCGCCGGAAGGTCCTACTGTGATCACATTTGCCCTAGCACACCATCCTAAGTTGCGGATTAAACTGTCAGCGATAGTATTGGGACTGTGCCCGCCAGATACACTCTCCTATTTATACCCTTTACCCAGTTAAGTTTCAATTTCTACCCCATGTATGTATCTGATCCCATGGCAGTACCATGGCCACCAAGGACTTCTACACCTCTAGCTGCAATCCAGCTGTAATTCACATTTACTCTGCAAACTGAAAGAAGCAGAGAGCTGTGTAACGAATAGAAGAGACACTCAGCACCCCACCCAGCTTTCAGTGGAGAGCAGGGGCGTAACTTGAAGGGGTGCAGAGGTTGCGGTCGCACCCGGGCCCAAGAGGTTTAGGGGGCCCTTATGGTGTCACTTTCCCATATGAGAAGACTATTACTATAAACCATACATTATAGTTGGGGGCCTGGCACTGGGGCCCATCAGCTTCAAGTTACACCACTGGTGAAGAGGTGAGGAGCGCTCACTCCCCTCCTTTCTCCACCCGGCTGTGTGTTAGGCTAGGGATCCGGTCTATGCGAGCACACGGCCAAGTGAATGAAGCTTTAGTCAGATCTGAGAACGATCCAAGCACAGGGACCATAAGTTATTTTGTAGAACAATTAACCCTGCAAGGGTTAATTGTATAAGAATCCAGTAATAAATGAGCCTCAGTGATCATACAGGACATTGTGATTGTGTGCCTGTCCCTCTGCCTTGCAATTGGTTACCCTGGGGTACCTGACAGGGCCATAATACATGTGCAACACCCCTGCCAATGTGCAGGCAGAGGAGTATTGCGAATAAGCCCCATACTGTGTCTCTCCCAGCTGGTGAGCCTGTGGTAATTAGCAGTGGTAGACCTGGCCTGTACAGCAAGGGTTAACAGGGTATGTGTGTAGGAATTGTTAGCCAATTGTATTCCTGTAATTGTATTGTATTATGTGAACTGGAGTGTGATTGGAGAGTGAGCCACCACCTGACCAGGGTCTAATAAAACCCCTGGGCAGGAATGGACAAGCTCTCTTGGGTCCAAGTTCTCTTACCAGCCACCTCTTACCAGAGAGGTCATCTCTTAGGCCCCAGCTCTCCTAGAGAGCACATCTTCCAGGACACACATTGAGAGAAGGAGATGGTATCTGTGCACACACACCGATGACACATGGGCTGCAAACATCGCTGACTCGTCTGCAGCCGGAGAAAGCACACTCCCTCATTTGTCTGAATGTGTAACTGAGGTCTGTGAGCAAGTGTATTCCAATACCTCGCTGTGTTCCTTTGTAGGATTTACCGGTCATGAATGGACGTGAAGAGTTCAGAGGTTAGATCTGGTCAACAGGGCCGGCTCCAGGTTTCAGTGGGCCCTTGGGCGACAGAGCCCCATTGGGCCCTTTTGCACTAAACTCACGTAGCAACATGGATTCATTATATACAACCTCCTCACCCCCAAGGATTATGTGCAGCCCCCGATAGATTAATTTTATGCAGCCCTCCTCCCTAACATGGATTATATGCATCAAACTCCCTGACCATTATATGCAGCCCCCCTCTCCCCTCCTCACAGCCCATGCTTTATATACAGCCCCTTCCTAATCCCCCATGCATTATATTCAGCCCCTTCTCACCCCTTTTCATTATATGTGGCTCCCTCCTCAACCCTATTCATTATATGGGGCCCCCTTCTCCCCCTATTCTTTATATATGGCCCTCACCTCACATCCAATGGACTAGTAAATGTGATTAGTAAAAATAAAAAAAGGAATAATCACCTCAGTAATCCACTCAGGTCCAGGGCTTCCCCTCTGCCTTCTTCCTCCTGCACAGTGAAAAGATGCTGGCCGATGTGCTGCTTTATTGTGCCAGCACCCGACACGGCCAGGCTGCTGGGGATGGAGATGTGCACACAAATCTGAGGGGACCCTCCCCGCAGCTGTTTGTCCTGGGACTTGCCCAGGTTTGCTCGGGGCTGGCGCCGGCCCTCCTGCTCAATCTAGTTCTGAGCTGGTGCATGGCATGTCCTGCTTAGAGGCCCTATCCGAAGTGGTAGGTTTCCTTTAAAGGGAACCTACCACCACGATTCTACCTATAAAGGTAGATTGGGTGGTAGGTGGATGTAAGGGACGTGAGGATAGCTCTTTTTAGAGCTAATCCTCACCTTCCTGCTAACTTTTGGTACACTTTATGGAACTAATATGTAAATTTAGTTATGCGGCTACTGGGGCGTGGAGTAGCCGAGCACGAGGCTACACAGCGCGGCTACTCCACGCCCCAGTAGCCACATTACTCCTCCTACCCTGTTGCGTGCGGCGCGCAGCTCCTTGTAGCTGCGCGCCCTTGTCCGACAAGCCGGCTACTTCACATGCGCAGTAGCTCCGGCCTGGGAGCTGGGGCTGCTTAGCCGCCGGGCGCAGAACGCCATCATGACGGACGAGGGCGCGCAGCTAAGAGGAGCCGCACGCAACAGGGTAGGAGGAGTAATGTGGCTACTGGGGCGTGGAGTAGCCGCGCTGTGTAGCCTCGTGCTCGGCTACTCCACGCCCCAGTAGCCGCATAACGAAATTGACATATTAGTTCCATAAAGTGTACCAAAAGTTAGCGGGACGTGAGGATTAGCTCTAAAAAGAGCTATCCTCACGTCCCTTACATCCACCTACCACCCGATCTACCTTTATAGGTAGAATCGTGGTGGTAGGTTCCCTTTAAACCCACACCACAAACGCTGTAAAAAAACTTGCCAATAATTTAGATTTTTACCAATTTAATCGCACAAAATTGCAATAAAAAGTGATCAAAAAACCTATGTACTCCGGAATGATACTGTTGCAAAGTACAACATGTCCCGCAAAAACAAGCCATTAACCTGCTCTGTAGCCAAAAAAGTAACAATGTTATGCCACTTGGAAGACGGCGATGCACAAATGATAGATTTTTCCCCACATTAGGGTTTTATTTGGCAAATTTAGTAAAACGTAAGAAAAAATATTCATGTCTGGTATCCCCGTAATCGTACTGACCCATAGAATAAAGAGAACATGATTATTAGGCTATAAGGTGAACACCAAAAAAAAAGTAAAAAATCCAGTACAGAATTGATGATTTCTACTCCTGCCCTCAAAAAAAAGTTCATAAATTTTCAACAATAGGGGATACCAACCCCAAAATGGCCCCAATAACGAAAAAAGCAAAAATGTTATAGCCTACAAAAGGGGCCAATGAGGAAACTAAAATCCTGACAGCTGCAGGGCGCTCCTTCCCTTCTGCACCCCGCTGTGCACCCATAAAACAAGTAACGGCCACATGTGGGGGGGTCTCTGTACTCAGGAGAAATTGCAGAACAAATTGTATGGTGGGTTTTCTCTTTTTATCTTTTGGAAATGTGTACATTTTAACAATCTTCCTAAAATCTGTTTCTGATAGTTTGAGGGGAGCAGATTTGAAAATGGGTTGATACATAGGGGTTTTTAATGCTAAATATGTAAAATTTCATTCAAAACAGTATTTATCTCCAAAATAGTCAATTCTGAAAATCCGGAAAAGCGATATTCGATATGTAAGCCGCTTGACATCAAAATAAATTATCCAGAAATTTAAAAAATGATGAAAATGTAAAGTAGACAAATGGGAAATGTTATTCAGCAACATATTTAGGTGGTGAATCTATCTATACCTGAAAACGCAGGGATTTAGAATTTCAAAAATGGCAATTTTTCTTTTTTATAAATGAACTCAAAACCTATCATCCAAAATTTAGCACTGAAATGAAATACAACCTCAGAAACTATCTCAGAATCGCTTAGATAAGTAACAGTGTTCAACAGTTATAACCATATAAGGCGACGCAAGTCAGAATCCAAAAAATCAGGCTGAGCTACAAAATGGCTGCGTCCTTAAGGGGTTAAAAACATCAGCATGGTAACATCCTACATTGATGTACAAGTCCTTCAGCCCAGGGGCGTAACTAGGAGAGGCTGGGCCCCATAGCAGATTTCTGCATGGGGCCCCCCTACCCCTTAAAATATATATATATGGCAGGCACACGTCGGGCGCGCTGGAGAGGAGGAGAGGTGACCGCGGCTCACCCCTCCCCTCTCCATAGAGAATAGAGCCGCATGGCCGTTCTTACGGCCATAGATAGAGCACGCTCTATCTCTTTTGCTCAAAACAGTGAGTACTCGTTGTGCTCACCGTGCCGAGCCCTGGCGTATAGAAGCTTATGGGGGAAGTATATCCGGCAGCAAATCTGCGGCCAGATATACGTCCCCCATATGTTCTTGGGAAGGTACCCCTATACAGTCATGTTTATACAATTACACACATTTATACACTGATATATACACACCTTTATATACACACATAAAGTTCTACTCTCGTATACTCGCACCCTTATACATACAAGCATTCACTTATACACACATTTATACACTAATACACAGAGTATATACAAACTCATACAGTATACACATTATATACATATAATACATTTACAATACACACACAAATATATATATACATACATACACAAATACAGTATACACTGACCATATATACACATACATGCAGGATAAAAACACCATATACACACATGCTGCGTATACATACAGAATATAAACATACATTCAGTATATACAGCATACATACTTACCACATACAAAAACACACATCATATATATATATATATATATGCTAATATAAATACATGCATGTAAAAATACAGTATTTGCTTCAATGCATTTATACACAGTATATACATGTATACATAGTAGATGCATATATACATATACATAGGATTTATATATATATATTTATGTATACACAGTATATATACAATATATACACATATACACAGTATATACACACATATTCACAGTATATATACAATATATACACATATACACAGTATATACACACATATACACAGTATATATACAATATATACACATATACACAGTATATATACAATATATACACAGTATATATACAATACATACACATATACACAGTATATATACAATATATACACATATACACACATATTCACAGTATATATGCAATATATACACATATACACAGTATATACACACATATACACAGTATATACACACATATACACAGTATATACACACATATACACAGTATATATACACATATACACAGTATATACACACATATACACAGTATATATACAATATATACACATATACACACATATACACAGTATATATACAATATATACACATATACACACATATACACAGTATATATACAATATATACACATATACACACATATACACAGTATATATACAATATATACACATATACACAGTATATATACAATATATACACATATACACAGTATATATGCAATATATACACATATACACAGTATATATGCAATATATACACATATACACAGTATATATGCAATATATACACATATACACAGTATATATGCAATATATACACATATACACAGTATATACACACATACACAGTATATACACACATATATACAGTATATATACAATATATACACATATACACACATATATACAGTATATATACAATATATACACATATACACAGTATATACACACATATACACAGTATATACACAATATATACACATATATACACTGTATATACATATGTACACAGTATATGCATACAGATAAATACATATATACATACAGATAAATACATACAGATAAATACATCTGTATATACTTACCTTTTAGGAAGTTTGGGGGCTGTATGGGTGTTCAGGCAGGTGTCCAGATGCATTCAGACGGCGGGGGGGGGGGGGGGGTCGAGTGGGGGAAGGGGGGGGCGCGAGCGGGGGGGGGGGCGAGCGGGGGAGGGGGGGGGCGCGAGCGGGGGGGGGGGCGAGCGGGGGGGGGGGGCGAGCGGGGGAAGGGGGGGCCGAGCGGGGGAAAGGGGGGGGGGGCAGAGAATCAACTGTGCCGCCCTGCAGGCTGATGAGCGGGGAGGTCAGGGAGATGAGGGGGGCGGGTCAGAGAGGTGGCTGGGGGGCGGGTCAAGGATATGAGCAGGCAGGGATCCCGGAAAGAGGCGGGCGGGCTCAGGAGACGTGTAGATGCACAGAGAGGGAGGGGCCCCGGACCACTTACCCCAGGCCGTGGCAAAGCACTGCAGGGAGCGTGCATCCCCGGGCCCCTGAACCTCACGGGCCCCGTAGCAACCGCTACGGCTGCTACGGCGGTAGTTACGCCACTGCTTCAGCCACTATGGATGGTTCAATAGCAAAGATGTGTTTTCCACTAGATTTATGGGACTCCCTCCCCTTCTCCCTTTCTGGTGATTTGTTATACTGATGTCTATTATTATTTTTGTGCCGTAAACCATCACATGATATTAACCCACCAATCATCAATCTCCCCTCCCCAGCGCCAGCATCCTGCTTCACGTGACCAAAAATATTGCGATCCCATCCTCACATCGCCATCTTTATTGTGGGCAAGGTGTCCTACGGGTCGTTGAAAGGTTCAAAATATTACGGATTCCGAATGATGCAACGAAAGCATGTGCAGTGTTTCCAAAGCGACCTAAAATCCCCCAGCAGAGGCGTGTAGTGTCCCCGCCCTCCTCTCCTCGCTGGCTCCTGCTGAGGGGACGGAAGTTTGTGGCTGCGGCATCAATGAGGCTGTGCATGCTGCACGGAGCGGGCATGGAGGGCTGATGCAGCCCGAGAGAAGGTGAGACTGGCTCCTTGTGTGCTGCGGGCATTGTGTGCGGCTGCCCTCATGGCACCTCCTCGTCTTTATGATTACTGGCAGCTAGGCGAAGGACACAGCAGTGTGAGGGGCACTGGGGCACAGCAGTGTGAGGGGCACTGGGGCACTGGGGCACAGCAGTGTGAGGGGCACTGGGGCACAGCAGTGTGAGGGGCACTGGGGCACAGCAGTGTGAGGGGCACTGGGGCACAGCGGTGTGAGGGGCACTGGGGCACAGCAGTGTGAGGGGCACTGGGGCACAGCAGTGTGAGGGGCACAGCAGTGTGAGGGGCACAGCAGTGTGAGGGGCACTGGGGCACAGCAGTGTGAGGGGCACAGCAGTGTGAGGGGCACTGGGGCACAGCAGTGTGAGGGGCACTGGGGCACAGCAGTGTGAGGGGCACTGGGGGTATCTTCACCAGCTGCACACACAGTGATCTATACCTGATCTGGCTCACATCATACACCTGCCACCCAGGGCAATACCCTGTGGGTGCCTTGTTATGTCCCATTATAGGAACTTCTCACCAACATTTCCTACAGATGGCAGTAACAGCTCTGAGCTTGGCGCAGATGCCAACCATGGGAGTCCTGGTGCCCCTGCAGCAGTCTGTAGTCTGAGGTTCTCTCTACTCTGTGTGTAAAGGATTCCAGAGAATATTTGGGGAATTGATCATCTTGTTGTTGTGTCGTTTATAGCACGAGTTCAGCATAAGTGGCAGCTGACACCCGCACTGGCACATACCACCGTCTACATCCAGCCCTTCCCTTTCTTTGTTTGGTAGTTTTTATTACGTTCTTCCTTTTGTAAATCAAGTATGTATTTTATATGTAGATGGCGACACCCTGGTGATCGCTGCCAACCCCTGATGGAGCTGGCGCTGCCACATGGGATAACACTGCATTGTACTACACATGATGCCGCTTCTCTATGGGGAAATCCTACCCCAGTGATCCCACCCTACAAGCACTGGGGACACACAGGGGCATCCTCAGGTTTGGAGAGTCTTTGGACTTCTTTTGGTGTATTTTACTCATCAGCTTTATAAAAAGTTGCACTTCGGAAGTCTGTCTACCACAAAAGTCTGGAGATGGTTATATGAAGTAAAACCTGGAGCCGTTGGGAAACCCTGGTACCCCAGTACTTTTGGTTTTTGATACCTCAGTGCAGAGTTGCCAAGGGGTCACAAAAACACTGTAGCCAGTCACTACCTACCAGAACCCCAGAAAGTCACTTGTTCCTGTTCCTACCTGGTTTATAAAAATGAATGGAAGAAAAGAGTGACCTGCACTTACTGTTCCTACATACAGAATGTTTTTTTATAATATATAAATACCCATCCCTGCTACATCAGATGCACACAGGGGGAGATTTATCAGAAGTGTCCGTAAACAGAACTGTTCTAGTTGCCCAAAAGCAACCAATCAGAGCTCAGCTTTCATTTTGCCACAGCTGTTTATAAAATTGACCGGTTTCCATGGGCAACTTGAATAGTTTTACCAAAGACACTTCTGTAAAATCTTTCTCAAAGTGTTTTATCATGTAGGGTTTTTTTTTTTTTTTTTTGCATGTTGCTCTGTAACCTTTATTCATAACGGCACCTTCACGTTTTCCGAAAATGGAAAATCTGACCGTGAACTGTGGAGATATAGGTGCTCTTAAAAGGGGACCTGTCACCGATGTTTGCAAAAATTAAGTTACTCTCAGGTTCCCATAAAGCCCTTTTACCTAAAAAAATATCTCTGCTCAGAAAGGGAAGAAAGCACAATGTTTCTCTGACCCTAGGGAGAAGCAAAGCAACCCGCTCGTTGTGGCCGCCAGCTCCATAGACTTAGGTCACGTGAAGGTCTAATTAGACCCAGTCCAGCTCTGATCAGAATCCCCAGTGTCACGGGTGGTCATTTCCCCTGTAACTGAGGCTCTTATAGATGTTATAGATGTTAGGGGAAAATTTGTAAAAAGAAAAAAAATAAAGTAAAATTAAAAAGTGAAAATGTCCCCCAGGGGTCTTTTATGACCTATGGGTAACATATAAAGTAAAAACACACACACACACACAAAAAAAATTTCATAAATATTCATAAAAATACAATTACATTTCCCCATATAATAAAAAAAAAAAAAAAACCCTGCTGCACTACAAAAATGCACTGCCATAGTCGTCCCGTTTGCCCGAGAATATACATATTATATATCAAAACGACCGAAACAAAATAGGGAATTCATTAATAATGTTCATTTTGAGTTAATTTGAAAATTTAAAAATAGAACAGGCAGTCCCCGGGTTACATACAAGATAGGGTCTGGAGGTTTGTTCTTAAGTTGAACTTGTATGTAAGTCGAAACTGTATATTTTATAATGGAAGTTCTAGACAATTTTTATTCTTTTGCCCCAGTGACAATTGGAGTTTCAAAATTTTTGGTGTAATTGGACCAAGGATTATCAATAAAGTTTCATTACAGACATCTTACAGCTGATCATTGCAATCTGGGACTATAGTAAAGCATTCAGAGAGCTTCACCAGAGGTCACAGTGGGCAGAGGGGTCCGTCTGTAACTATGGGTTGTCTGTAAGTCGGGTGTCCTTAAGTAGGGGACCGCCTGTACTATAAATTGCAAAAAAAAAAGCATTTTTTTCCACTTTTAACTCTAAATTAAAATGAAAAAAAAGTTACTTTTATTACGGTACTTTATAAACTAGCTCCGTGTCCCAAAATAAACACCGCAAAAAAAGGTAGCAGGTCAAAAAGTTATGGCCCTTAAACCGGCGCTTACGAAAATTCGCAAAAAATGCCTGGTCATTAGATCCTTTTCAGGCCGCGTAACTAAGGGGTTAATATTGCATTTTATAAACATCCATGTAATTCGGCAAATCTCCTCTCCTCAGCTGTTGTATTGCATTAAGTCTCATCAGACTCCTCTGTATCTTTCTTGGTGGCTACTTGGTCCTGCTTCGCGGACCGACCACAGTGCTGAAGAACTGTTCAGCGTCTACTTCTATGTGTTCGCTGTAGTGTGTGACGCCGCACTGTAACAGAGTCTTCTACTAAAAACAAGAAGTGTGTGTGGTTGGAAAGTGGAATCATATAACCAAATATTAGTCACTTCCTCTGCTCCGCTTATACGGGTCACATGGCCAAACTGTTTGGAAAGTGTGGGGCAGATGCATGAGAGGATCGGGGTTATAGGGTAAATACCACCTCCTGGTAAAAGTGAAAATTGCATGAGGCAGTACTTTTTATGGAATTTATTTTTTTAATCATCAAATTCTTTATATGAAATCTACCACCAGGATCAAATATTGTAAACCAAGTACTTATATGTTGGTGTGTGCCCCCTCTGTCTGGATTTGCTCGTTATTCGTTTCTTGGGCTGCGCACAGAGCGAGTTCTCACATATGTATGAGGTCTGACATCACCGCCTGTCTGAGGATAGTCAGGATGGCCCAGGATGGGGACCAACAGCACAGGTAGCTGCCACATCTGCTCTATAATGTTCTATGGTAAATGGTGCAGTAGCTCCACAGAGATTGTGCAGTGCAGACCCCATGAGCTGCCTGGTGTATTGTCATGTACAAGCTCTGGAGCTGTTCTGACATCTCGCTTATTTTCAGAGGATAATAGTCTTATATGAGACTTTTATTATACCTGGCGTTCAGGCACACCTCATGTTATAACCCCAGCACACATCGCCGTGTGGAGGGGAATGCTGCTGGATTTCAGCTGGACTTATCTGTATATATTGTATATGTATTGATAGAATATGTTTCCCATAAGACAAGGAAGTGTAATGGGGTGGGCAGTACTTTCTATAATTCTGTGCTAGTAAAAAGCATATTTGAAACTTTAACACTCATTTACAATAATACAATGTGAAACCTGAAAGTCAAGTTTTTTTGCTTTCTAATTTTGCCTGTAGAATAGGTGACGTTGCTCCCTTGGGTCTTGTCAAAGGATTTTAAAAGTAATAACTAATTCCTCCACATCGACAACTGGTTAACTTTCAGCATAGGAAATATAATCGTATGCTAGTACAACGAGGACTGAAGCCAGACCTGGAGAAATCTCAGCCATGTGTAGGAGTCCGCTCCGAAAGATTGTGTCCAGCAACAAAATGTCCACAAAAGAAGGAGTAATGCAAAAAATAATTGTGCCTGGGTCTAATGTCACAAGATCGATCTGCAGGTTCAGACTCATTGGGGCCAGCTACGTAGAGAGATGGAGGATCCCGGTGCCAATGGGACTATGGGATCATACTTTGACTTGGGCACCTCCTGCATGTCAGCGAGTAGAAATGAAGGATACTGGGACCTGAACGGCTCCTGTGGAGGAGAAGTTAAACATTTACCTTGTCCAATGTAAATGATTTATAGCCAAACGCAGCGGTCTGTCTACTGTCTTACTCAATCCATTGATGCGGCCAGTTCTTGGCACAGCTGTCAGTCTGTGACCGGACCCGTCAGTATTTGGATGTGTGCAGTTTCCCCATATTCCAGCACCTTGGGGTCCCATGGATCGGGTAACTCTTTGTATAACTCAGTGCTTGGAAAGACCTTTATGAAAATATAAGTGTATTGTAAAAGGAAACCTACCAGGAGGAATCTACAATCAGAAGTAGATGTGATGGTAGATTCCTCCTGCCGCCTCTGCCCTTATCTGTAATTTAAGAATCCTAGAACCTACCTTTGTTTTAGTAATATGTAAAGTAACTGCAGAGGCTACTGGGGTGTGTACTAGTCTTAGCTCCCAGTGATTGGCCAGGCTAGTACACGCCCCAGTAGCCTCTGCAGTTAATGTACATACAACTAAAATAAAGTTCTTAACAAGTTAGGTTCCAGGACTATTAAAGTGCAGATTAGGACAGAGGCAGCAGGAGGAGGAATACTTTGTCCACCTCACTTCAGTAGTTTTAATGTTTGGAATTGGGTTCTTATATTTGGTCCTATAATTGGTTGTACTGCTATAAGCTCCCAAACATTTCCCTCCACTTATGGTGTAACATCAGAGCCCACTGTGTTCTGGTAGTAGGGCAGTTCTGATTGGGCATTGGGTTATCAGCTTCTGATGATTCTGCTCCCCGAGGTACCTTGCGGCCTCTGCTTCTTATACCTTTTGGACCGCTGACCAGAAAACAGCTGAGCACATGAAAGGCTCTCTATTGAAAACTGTCCCATCCATCCATTTATATCTATGTATAGAAGAGATTTAAATAAATAAAATAATCATACTAAATCCTAGAAACATAAAACTGCTCCTCCTCTGTGACCCTGAGGCTGCAGATAGAAGAGATTGCTTGAGATAAAGAATTGGGGGAGTTTAGTGTCATTGGTACATGGTGTGATTGTGTCTCTCCTGTGCACCTCTCTATGGGCTGCTGACCTATGTGCTTTGTACTGGTTCATAGAAGATGAAAGGCCTGATGCCAGCACTGGAATGTGGGCAGTATTTTGGCTGGCACACCATGCGTGTCCATGTCTAATATCTCGGGAGCGCAGTGCGTGGGAACCTGACCACATTATAAACACATCTGTGTGACTTCATTCACTACTATCTCATCTATAAGCAGCTGTGTGGGAGATTGCCGAACATTCACTTGTGCCTTACTCCTGCCTTCTACACCTCTTTCATTATTGCAGCACTGGTTTTATTAGGGATTTTGTAGGATGCAGCAGTAATAATATTGAAAAAGTGACTTCTCGAAATAAAAGTGAAAGTTGTGCAAGTACACGAATGGTGACCCTATATTTTCCTTATTGTTCAGTTTTCAGGATAGGTGTTCAAGGTAGGTAGGGACTAGATGCTTGTCATCTCTAGATGCTGTGATTATAGATGAGAAGACCTGGCGTTCATTTGCCGGATTGGCTGTTCGGCCATCAATCCAACAATATGTCTGGGTCAGGTGGCTGAATCTGAACTTGAATGTCGTGTCTACTCATCTGTAGCTGTTAGCTGTTAGTGTTATTCACTAAATATATGGGAGACTTATCAATTGTTGCACTTGAATTATGATGGGAGCATTGGATATATACAATATATTATACATATCATTATAAAATATATATATCATTTCCATTGTGGGTGCACTATACATATTATAATTAATTATGTTGGGTTCTATATAATTTTTTAATGTAGGAGGTAGAGCGCAGTCATTTCATAGTGAGGAGTATATATTATTTAGGAGCACAGTGTTGTTATCCAGGGGACATTATACTGTAAGTGAGTGGTACGGGTGCAGTGGGTAATTGGATGGAAGGACGTAAAGACTTCGGCAGCTGTCAGTCAGTCTGGGTGTTATCATGAATCTCTGGTCTTGACCGAGAACAATTGTAACCTTTATGTTGGTAAATGGCAATTCTACCTGTGTTCACTGCCTAACCTTCTAGTGAGTGAAACAATGATCTGTCTGTACTATGGTGCACAATGGTAAACTCTGATGCTAGGATGGGGGTGCGTGGCCCACAAAATTCCTAATGGCAGCGCTGCCCGGCTCCTCTTTATAGACTTCTATATAATCATGAGACTATTTCACTGGCAAAATAGAATTTAGCAGAGATTTTTGAGTAAAAAGCATTTTGGGAAGGAAGAGGGAAAACAGAGAAAATCTCTTCTTTACTCCAGTAATGTTGAAGAATTGTTGAAAAGTTTGTGATAAGTTAAGGTGTAGATTTTGTATTATTTCTTTTGTTTTTGGCCGTTATGTCCCCAGAATCTCCTATACAAATCCAGATTTAATAGGTCATGGAAAGCCTAATCTGTGGATGGAGAGATCTGTCTCTAATCTCGCTGTAAGTGCTTTGCTTCAGTAGAGAATTGGGATATAATACTGCTGTATGGAGACCACAAATCCACAGGTTTATATATTTCTGTATCACAGGATACAATTAATTTCCTGATTCCACATCACATCACTGGTATAATGAAACCCCGCGGTATTCTCTATTTTGTTTTAAATCATTTATTACAAACATTGTGATTGGTACCACAGAAAGTATAACAAGACTGATAAGCCCATACCCGTCCGCTAAGGAGGAGATGAAGACAAAGAGAGGTGTAGGTAAATCATTTCTTGGTTCGGGATTTTGATTACCCTTCGTTCACATTATAAAAATGTATAAAATATGGAGACCAATTTGCCCAATGTTTCCACCCACCTCTGTTAGGCCAGCGGCATATGACCAGGGTTAGTCTATGAACAAGTACTGTGCAGTGTCTGGATATCGCAGTCCGACCACAGTTACAAATTGTAATATTTTTTGACAATACATTCATTCAAATTAAACATTTGAAATGGATTAAATGAAAAAAATGCTCAACAAGGTTTGATACCCAATTTTTCCGGAGTACAGGTGGTAACCTGCTGTGTGGGCACACGGCCTGGCATAGAATGGAAGGAGGCTCCATCCAGAGCAGATTTGCTTTGTCAAATTATACAGGCTACAATGCTGGGGGGCTGCGCGCTGCATGCGGGGGGCTGCGCACTGCATGCCGGGGGACGGGGTGGCTGCGCGCTGCGTGCCGGGGGACGTGGCTGCGTGCCGGGGGACGTGGGGACGTGGCTGCGTGCCGGGGGACGTGGCGGCGTGGCTGCGTGCCGGGGGGGGGGGGTGGTGGCTGCGTGCCGGGGGACGGGTGGCTGCGCGCTGCGTGCCGGGGGACGGGGGGGGTGTGGCTGCGTGCCGGGGGACGGGGGGGGGGTGGCTGCGCGCTGCATGACGGGACGGGGGCTGCGCGCTGCATACCGGGGGACGGGGGGGCATGCACTGGCTGGCTGTGTACTGAGGGGAAGGCTGGGACCAATGCAATAGTTTTTTTCCAGTTATAGAACGTCCCTGTGCAGGAAGTATCTACCCGCAGAGACGTACTATAACATCCAGGTGCACATGGGCGTTAAGGCTACATTGAGAAGAACGTGTGCCCGCCATATCCTAGCACTGCTCACCCCTGCCCCTCTCCATAGAGACAGAGCCATAATACGGGGAAAGATAGGATGTGTCCGTACCACTCCGTATGGCTCTGTGTATATGTGAATGTAGCCTAATTAGAATTCTTTTGTATCTCATAATATAATTATCTATAATTGACAGTAATGTTATTTGTATGGTCCAGTGGAGCATCGGACTGTCCTCATTACTGCATGCAAATCCCTTCTTATATGATTGAGGTCACATTAAAATGATGAAAGGGCTTTAGTTTGGGATGCTCTCCTCGTGTGGCCTGGAGAGTGGTCATTGAATATTATTCTTTCATTAACCTTATATTACACAGAGTATACACAGTAGCGCAGTATCCATTAACCCTCTGGTTATTCTGGACTGGAAAGTTGTTGTTTTGTTGCTTCTCCTGGGTTAGACTTTATTTTTTATTTTTTTTATTTTAAGTCATTAAATTTTTGCTGTTAAGGGGGAGTAGACTCGGTAAATGGCGGTATTAATGCTTATCTATGTACCTAATAATAAATCCTTTATTTATGTAGAACACACAGATTACGCAGCGCTGCACACAGCTTGCCGAACTGGTCCCTGTCCCCATAGGCCTCACAATCTAGTCAACCTACAAGTACCTGATTAAAAGTTATATTTCTATGTTTTATATTTCTATGTACAGCCCCCACAGTTTATAGCAGCCATTCTCGGCTTATACTCGAGTAAATACAGTATTTTTTTTATCCTTTTTTTTTTTTTTTTTTTTCTTCAAAAAGATTTTCCTTGCCTTTCTTTTAGGAGCAGGAGGATTTTGGGAATTGGGGGGGAAAACAACTGTGGATGGATGAAATTCCTCCTGGCTGTTCTCCTGACTCTTCAGCAGTATAGAAGTGCCAGGTACTGACAGGTAGCAGAACTCGCGGTCTCCATTGACTATTAGGGAAGTGTAAATGGAGCTTGTATTGTCCCAGGAGATTGGCCGGGAGGAATTTCTACCCTGCAGCTTCTCTTTTCCTGTAGCTCAAACTCTGCTGATATGTAGAAGACTCAGAAGTACTTTGGGGGGGGGGGGGGGGCTTTGGCACATTTGGACTGAGTCAATGTAACAGTAGGTGTGTGGTACCAATGGAGTAGGAATTTGTACTGATTCTCATTGTACATTGTTCACAGCAAAGTTTGCGCTTCATACATATATACCTATGCAGTTGCATATGTAACTCCGTATGCGCTGTCTCCTGTGTGGAGGGGCCGCAAATATATCCTCACATTTGGCCATGTATGGGTGTGAAATCACAGCCTTCGGGTCTGGGTGTAATTCTAGAAAGTATATTCTGGATATTAGTCTTGGTGTATGGGTTGTTGTTTTACAATTGCATTTGAATTCCGTTGGTTTGGAGACCGTATTCGACGTACTCAAGGTTTATGGTTTATCTGTAAGTAATGATAAGGGAAAATGGTGGGATGATGAATTTTGCAAAGTGTTGCAAAAGGTGGCTGATTTCTGATCGGACAAGAATATAATTAACATGTCCGGATGACATGCTATGTTATGTCACTGGACTCACTGAGGCCATCAATAGGACTGAGAGCAGAAGTGTAATTTTTATTATTCTATATAGGCTAGAAGGACACGACTATGAAGTCCCTTCTTCTCCCTATACACTTCAGCGCTGCTGTTTTGCAGGGAAGTAGGGACTACATTACATTACATTACATTTCTCCGTGATTGGAGTCTCATCCTCTGTCGTGCAGTAAAACCATGTGGTTTATAGGGCTTGGCCACTATTCCTATGTGTTTTGGTTATGTGTGGGGGCAGAATAATGGGTAATTACATTTATACATCTATTAATGGTTCTGATATGTAAAGTTAAGTCTCCTGAAGAGAAGATTTGCCTAATTAAACTGATGTCAACATTGTGTTTAAAATAAACATGTATTAACATAGCGTTAACAAACACATTGGAGGGGGATTTAACAATGTGTCTCGGGCTCTGCCAGTTTCTAGTTGGAAAACACTGGTCTTTTGCTGCGCCAGATTTATCACTGTGATGATGAATTTTGGTCCAGTATAAGACTGACGGTTCCTACTTTAGACCTACCCACAAGCCACACCCCTTCCTGTGATGCCACTCCCAACCCAGGAAGGCCACGCCCTCTTAATCAGACAAGTCGGGAAATTGCCAAAAAAAAGTCTAATAGCCTTGATGACTGTGGTGCAGGGCATTTTATACTGTTTTTGGTGCAAAACCGCCAGAATTGTGGCACAAGTGCGTAAAGAGGTAAAAGATACTTTACATATCAAGAAGGTGGTGCCTAGATGTGTATTGGTAAATTACCTAATATCCTGCCCCCCACACTAAAACACACATTACAAAAAAACGTGAGTCAAAGTGGCCAACCCCTTTAATCAAGCAATGACTTTCAGTGTATCAACCAAATCTAATGTCTATGTCTTGTGTGGACTCCCAGAATTTCTGCTGCCCAAATCTTTTATTATTTGGTAGCAAAAACAGACACTTGGCACAGTGTTTCTTTCCTCTTGGCTGAGTATGTACGGTATATGTACTGGTGAGTTGGCTATACACCTGTATGGAGTTACAGAAGTGACATGAGACTACCGGCACATCAGAGCAGTGGAGACAGATAGGAATAACATATTTAGGGAATGTTTTTATGTGAATTTGAAACTCTAAATTTCCTGCATTTTCTTATGGACCGCTGGTTTAGGGTCCCAAAGTTTACTGTATAAAAGTGCATACATATATATATATATGCATTGCCTGAGAAGAACCACACATTGGGCAGGGGCACCTATATTTGCGCCAATGATCTAGTTGAATTTTTTCTGAACTATTTGAGTTATAGGGATCTATGATGGTTTAGTGTTATAGGGATCTATGATGGCTTAGTTCATTCATTAGATTCACATTCGGGTGAAACACTGCTGCAATACAGGTCCAAAACTATGAAACTTTACCATTTTATTTTTATTTGGGAGCCTGTTGCTGATTGATGCTGCCCGGAGTAATGAAAAGTAGGTCATTTTGCTGCACGTTATTTGCATACTATGTACATATTTGCATTAAACACTTTATTTAATTGTCTCAGCTTGTTGGGATGAGGAAAAGATGTACACCTGGAGTTCTCCTAAAAGAGGTTGAGCTGTTTTATGTCCTAATGGGATAATAATGTGCTGAGACTTGGGGAATGTTTTTTTTTTTTTAATTATTTAGTGGAGAGCAGAGCTGTCAAAAGCCACAACTCTGACTCCTCAATTTCCAAAAGTTCAACTCTACAAAAATGGTACCTGGTCACTATAGCTGTGCCTGTGCCTTATTCCTCTAATCTATAGCAGAGGCGCTTCACTCCTGAGCATGTATATAAAGTGCAGCACACTAATTATATCAAAAATATTCATTTCAACTCATACAGTACAGGAGAAAAGTTTGGACACACCTCATTCAAAGGTTCACACTGAAGGAATCAAAACTATGAATTAACATTTGCAAAGTAGCCTCCTTTTGCTGATTGCCGCTTTGCACACTCTTGGCATTCTTTTGATGAGCTTCAAGAGGTAGTTGCCTGAAATTATCTCAAATTTGGACTCAGACCAAAGCATAGATTTTTACTGGTGCAATGTCCATTTCTTGTCTCTTGTGCTAGTTGCCTGTCCATAGCATTAGTTTCCTAACAGATATTCTACCATGAAAGTCTGCTGTACGCAGTCTCCTCTTACCAGTTGATGTAGAGGTGTGTGTGCTGCTAGACCTTTGTGTGGCATTGACCTGTTCTCTAATCTGAGCTGCTGTTAATATGCAATTTCTGAGGCTGGTGACTCGGATGAACTTATCCTCCGCAGCAGAGGTGACTCTTGGTCTTTCTTTCCTGGGGTGGTCCTCATGTCAGCCAGTTTCTTTGTAGCGCTTGATGGTTTTGGCAACTGCACTTGGGGACACTTTCAAAGTTTTCCCAGTTTTTCGGACTGGCTGACCTTCATTTCTTAACATAATGATGGCCACTCATTTTTCTTCACTTATCTGCTTTTTTTCTAGCCTTAATACAAATTCTAACAGTCTATTCAGTAGGACTATCAGCTGTGTATCCACCTGACTTCTGCACAACACAACTGATGGTCCTGACACCATTTATAAGGCAACCTGAAAGGGCACCTGTGATGTGAAAACCTTTTCTGATGACTACCTCTTGAAGCTCATCCGGAGAATGCCATTGTGCAAAGCAGTAATGAAAGCAGTAGCTGCGCCAACAGGCCACATGCAGCATGTCAAGCCATGAGTTTCGGTCCACACTCTGATGACAGTCTGAGTCCTATTATTACTTGCATAACTAATGGAAGCTTTCATTGGTGCAGGAGGCCGGGTATCGGTGAGTACAGCTGAGAAGTCCTTATTGCTCTTGGGTCCTCTTCTGATACTGGCTGTATGCGTCAAGCTCAGGACCCAGAGCAGAGTGGTGGCAGGAGAGGACCCAGGAGTGGTAAGTACTAGTCTGTTGTACTGCTTCTGGGTCCTCTTCTCCTCTTCTTCTGCCGCATACAGCCAGTGGGGGATACAGAGCAGAGCGGCACGTAGAGGAGAGATAAGTGGTGCACACTTTTTCTCTCTGCACCACACACATTGTATGTCCGGGCATGACTGCTTTTGTCTGTGCACCATCATTGTAACTCTGCATCCATTTAATGTACCGTATTTTAAAATCATATGTATTGTAATGTGCCAATGTTAGTAAAGATTGTAATACATTTTATCTTATTTGGATGTTATAGTTTTGCCTTAACTCTCCTTTTTCTGAGGAGTACAATGGGTTATATATCTTCCGTCTTTCTGCGGCAGTGGACTATGTGCCATAACCTATACAGGGATATATGGTATTTCTGGGAACAGGCTGTGTACTCCCATTTCTCCCAGTTTTTTTTCTGCTCCTATTTTTTGCCAAGTCTAATAAATGTTACTCACCCCTGACAAAAAAAACTTAACAGGAAATTTCAAAATGTCTATAATTATTGTGGAGTTAGAATCAGTCCATTCTATCACGACTCCAAGGGGTTCTCTAGGCCAGTGATTTTCAACCTTTTTTGAGCCACGGCACACTTTTTATACTTAGAAAATACTGGGGCACACCACCAACCAAAATAGCACAAAATGACACTAAAACAGTCATAAAAGGCCTCCCTTTACTAATAAAAAACCCCTAGCAGCCTCCCTTTACTAATAAAAACCTCTAGCGGCCTCCCTTTACTAATTAAAAGACCCTAGCGGCCTCCCTTTACTAATTAAAAGACCCTAGCGGCCTCCCTTTACTAATTAAAAGACCCTAGCGGCCTCCCTTTACTAATTAAAAGACCCTAGCGGCCTCCCTTTACTAATTAAGAGCCCCTAGCGGCCTCCCTTTACTAATTAAGAGCCCCTAGCGGCCTCCCTTTACTAATTAAGAGCCCCTAGCGGCCTCCCTTTACTAATTAAGAGCCCCTCGCGGCCTCCTTTTACTAATTAAAAGACCCTAGCGGCCTCCCTTTACTAATTAAGAGCCCCTCGCGGCCCCCCTTTACTAATTAAAAGGCCCTAGCGGCCCCCCTTTACTAATTAAAAGGCCCTAGAGGCCCCCCTTTACTAATTAAAAGGCCCTAGAGGCCCCCCTTTACTAATTAAAAGGCCCTAGAGGCCCCCCTTTACTAATTAAAAGGCCCTAGAGGCCCCCCTTTACTAATTAAAAGGCCCTAGAGGCCCCCCTTTACTAATTAAAAGGCCCTAGAGGCCCCCCTTTACTAATTAAAAGGCCCTAGAGGCCCCCCTTTACTAATTAAAAGGCCCTAGAGGCCCCCCTTTACTAATTAAAAGGCCCTAGAGGCCCCCCTTTACTAATTAAAAGGCCCTAGAGGCCCCCCTTTACTAATTAAAAGGCCCTAGAGGCCCCCCTTTACTAATTAAAAGGCCCTAGAGGCCCCCCTTTACTAATTAAAAGGCCCTAGAGGCCCCCCTTTACTAATTAAAAGGCCCTAGAGGCCCCCCTTTACTAATTAAAAGGCCCTAGAGGCCCCCCTTTACTAATTAAAAGGCCCTAGAGGCCCCCCTTTACTAATTAAAAGGCCCTAGAGGCCCCCCTTTACTAATTAAAAGGCCCTAGAGGCCCCCCTTTACTAATTAAAAGGCCCTAGAGGCCCCCCTTTACTAATTAAAAGGCCCTAGAGGCCCCCCTTTACTAATTAAAAGGCCCTAGAGGCCCCCCTTTACTAATTAAAAGGCCCTAGAGGCCCCCCTTTACTAATTAAAAGGCCCTAGAGGCCCCCCTTTACTAATTAAAAGGCCCTAGAGGCCCCCCTTTACTAATTAAAAGGCCCTAGAGGCCCCCCTTTACTAATTAAAAGGCCCTAGAAGCCTCCCTTTACTAATTAAGAGCCCCTAGCGGCCTCCCTTTACTAATTAAAAGGCCCTAGAGCCCCCCCCCCTTTATTAATTAAAAGGCCCTAGAGGCCCCCTTTACTGATTAAAAGGCCCTAGAGCCCCCCCCCCCCTTTATTAATTAAAAGGCCCTAGAGGCCTCCCTTAACTAATAAAAAGCCCCAGCCTCCCTTTACTAATAAAAAAAAGACCCTAGCTGCCTTCCCTATACAAATAATAACCTTGTAGGTAAGTATGGGGCAGAAACACGGGGGCGTGGCGGCAGCATTACACAGGGGCACCATAGTTCGGGGAATTTTCCCCGCGGCACACTCAACCATGTGTCGCGGCACACAGGTTGAAAATCACTGCTCTAGGCATTCCGCTTATTTCATGGAACACCAGCCCTGATAAGTGCCCTCCATAGAATATGATTCACAACACTAGTATTCAACCTGTACGCACGGTTTCCTAGTGAATACTGTACCATCTAGGTACTCGGGGAAGCGCGGTACTATCACCCCTATGCTCCGTGCTGTGTACATGTAGATGGACTTGCCTGCTCAGTGCTGCAGGGGGATTACAGTTTTGCGAATGTTACACATGCGATCATTTGCTCGTTTTGTCTCATTGTGTTATTTTTTTCTCCTTCCAGTCATGACTGTTTTCTGAATGGCGGCGCTCAACTAAAAATAATTAGTTTTCTATTGGCAGACGGTTGTATGGTTGCTAAGCGACCAGCCCGATGACGGATTCCCATGTGATACCGGGGAATATGTCCTTTCATATTAATATTATTTTTCTTGTGTGATGTGCTCAGTCGTACACTTTGGTAATAGGAGGTACTTGCAGGTCGGGTTCCGACCCATCCGCAGTCGGTGGTAATTAAATTTACGCGCCTAATTCTTACATATTGAAAAAGTAGTGTTCAATTAAAGATTGAATAAAATGCTGTGAATGTACAGTCGTCTCCCGACACCACTGCCGCAGACTGCTTGACTGGTATTAAGGATCTGGCCCAAAGTGGAGGGGTACGGCCGTGTCAAAGGAAGCGCACCCACCTTTTGCATCACTAACATGTTGTGAAAAAGATTGTACTGGTCTAAAACCTTCACACCAATTTTTGCAATCTTTAAAAGCCGCTAATAACTAATACATCCATATGTATCACAAGAAATGAGTGCGTGGATTTACTTACCACTGGTTCAAATTGATATTAGTCTGTTGAGTCGTCCCTCGCCTATTAACAAACTCACTTCAATTAAATGAAGATAATTGTAAGCTCTTGTGATCAGGGCCGTCATTCCGATTATTGCTGCTGACAATGTATTGTATCCCATGATCACCATGCAATATGATGCTGCTATATAAATCAAGATTTATTTAATAATTTATATTAAAACTTGCATTATATTGTTACAGAGCAACACAAGGATCCACGGCTGTGCAACGGGAGTCCACTGTGTAGCCCAAACCAAAGTTTTGTTAGTCCTAGGGCTGGTCTCCAAAACGATGCAAAAAAGGAGAATCTTCTATATAACTCAATAGGATTATTGTAGGACTTTGATAAAATACTTGTTTATGTGAATAAAGCACTTGGTGTGAGCCAGAAGGCTTAGGCAGTGTTCACATGTTGCTATTGAATTGCACTTACAAACACAATGGAGAAGAGCTTGCCCTGATCACAGGTATGTTTAGAACTAAACTCTTCTAATAGGGAACAAAAGACACATGTTTTGCTAGGAAACATTGAAAACGTTGCTTGTTTCCCAACTCAAAAACGTGTGAAACGCAGTCCTGGGGCTCATTCAGACGGCTGTTGTGGGGGCAGTGATTTGGTTGCATGATTTGCGACCAGATCATGGCCCTCATAGACCTCAATGGCTCCCGGTCACAGCGCAGTGAGCATACAGTGTGTCACCGCATCATAATCGAGTCAGGCAAACCAGCCGGGATATATAGGTCATTTCCTACAATTTGGCAGATTTGCAGCGTAGCTGTTCGAATATCGATGAAGGGAGGAGTGGTGAAGAGCACTCACTCCTCCAATCTCTCAGCCCTGTGCTCGCCCAAGGCTCCGGTCCGGAAGAGCACATGGCCGCCTGCATGAACCCTTAGGCCCCATTGCCGTACCTGGGTGTAGGATGCTGCAGGTGTGGGGGTGGGATACGACCCGGCTTGGATATGAGGCAGTGTGCTATTTGGCAATTGAATTGGATGGTTGTATTGTCCATTTGAAGTAAATGTGTCGGCACATGGCCGTAAAAATTTTTGTGCATTTGGTGTCACACGTAGTGTTTTGAACCCGTTTTAGACAGTCTTTAAGCAGTCCGTTTTTTAAAACATCAGTTTTTGTCAGTTTTCCCAATTATCTTAATTAAGATTTTTAAGCACAGCTGCATGCCCTCATCCGTGAAGAACCCGGTTTCACAGACGAGGGCGCGCTGCAACTAGTAGCTGCGAGTTGCAAGACGCTACTGGGCATGGAGTAGCTGCGCCTCTTTGGTAAATTTGCATATTAGGGCAATTAAAAATAATAAAAGGTACGTGGGACTAAAGGATTAGCCCTAAAAAGGACTCTTCTACAATAGATAATAGGAACCTTAATGGGTAGATTGTGGTGGTAGGATTCCTTTAACCTGCTCGTGTTTATAGTGTTCACTCTTTCCAAATGAAAAACAAAATATCATAATATAAAAGAGGGCACTTGTTATTTTATGAGCGCAGCGAATGGTTTGGCTTAGTCCTAGAAGTCACTTTTAACAGGGAAGATGAAGCCATTACCGTCTCTTCTATTTGCTTGTAATAATGATTTATGCAAAGTTTGTGGAAACTTTAGTGACATTTAAACATTTTTTAGTATGAAGCGATGGCTCTTATTTATTATAAATGTTTCCAGTTTTTAAGCTTTGAAGTTTGTATAACACTTGTAAAGGAAAGAATCTGCGGACGCTCCGGCTGCTGTCAGCACACGTCTCCGTGCAGGAAGAGCTCGGCTTTTATTCTGGATGTGGCCGCGCTCACACGTGGCGTTTACATTGCGTTATGAAGCGCAATACAAAAGCTGAGGAGAGGAGATCTGCCTAAATACTTTACTGTTAACATTTTGCCTTAACAAAATGCAATGTTAATGTAATACATTAACCCCTTCGTGACTGAGGGTCATTGAATGTCCAAGCCATTTTCTATTATTTTCTTCTTTAAATGATGATATCTTTGGAAAAGCTTTACATATCATAACTTTATTTTTCCATTTCAAGTTTCACTTTAACTTGTTGTAGTAGTTTTACTAATTACATATTTCTTTCTTATTATATTTGTATATGTCCCCTATGATTTGATGCTGCTATATAAATAAAGATTATTATTAATTATTGGCTAAATTTAAGATTACATTACAGAGTACAGACAGTCTTATGGAACGATAGGAGTGAGGGCCCCGCAGAATCTACGGCAAAAGTGCCCTTGGCTGAAAAGTTCTGGTGACTGGTGTGAGAATGACCCTGGCTATTGGAGGTGCCAAGTGTCCTAAAACTGCAGTACACTGCTGAATCGCTCTAAAATGTTCTCAAATGTGCGCTGGCATCGAGGATAAAGAAATCTTTTGTTCCAAGGACTGAGAAAGGTTTCTTTGTTCAGCGGAGAAAGCAATGCTCACCTCATCAATTCTCATACACAGAATTCTAGAAAGCGATATTAAAGGGCTATCCCCATCTCTGTCTGGAATAAGACATCACTTGATGATTAGTGAAGGTCCACTCCATGCTCATACCCAGCAGACCCTTCGGCAGCCCCTTTGCCGTAAATGCCCTGTGCTCTTTGTTCCCTGGTTCTCTCTGGGCTGGCAGGAATAGGCCTAGTGGCAAAGCTTGGGGGCCCTAAAAGTTGTATCCACGCTGGTCATCACTTTTCTTGTTGGAAATATCCTTTAAAGAGAACCCGTCATGCAAAATTACCCCCCTAAACTAAATATATTTTCATAAACTGCCATTAGAGAGCATTGCCTCTATCCCTTCATTGTCCCTCTACATGCCTGTAAACCTAAGCAATGAGGTCCTAAAGCTGTATGCAAATGACCTGTGAAATGTCCAATGAAGCATTAGCATATTCAAGTCCACTCTATTCATGAGTGGGAGGCGCAGCCACACCCCCAGTGCATGACTGACAGCCTGTATAATGATGTGAGGCTGTATAATGATGTGTTTCCTGGTGCTGGTGGCCACGCCCCCTGCAGCCTGTGTGTGCATGTGTGTGTGTATAGGAGAGATACAGCAGCTCCAGGCTGCAGCCATGTTATAGCAGAACATGTCAGATTCATGTGTAGCTGATGTCTGTGTCTCTCACCTGTATATTAGGAGGATGCAGCATTTACTATACATTACACACAGACATGAGCAGGGGGAGGAGAGGGGAGGGGGAACAGGGGTGACATCACTGCCTCTGACCATGTGACCAGCCTCATTTACATGATAAAGAATAGATGATTTTACAATGAATAATGTATGAAATAACTAGATAAAGGCTGGGATGGGATCCTTGTGAGCTGCTCCAACAGGTAGTAGTGACAGGACAAGTGACACAGACCTGATGACAGGTGTCCTTTAAAGGAAATCTACCACCAGGTTAGAGAAGTGTAAACCAAACACACTGACATACTGCTGTGTGCCCCCTCTGGCAGGATTGCCTCTACATTAAGCTTTCTACACCCTGGTTTTTAAGAAAAAAAGGCTTTAAAAATGATGCAAATAATTGGGTGTTAATGGAGTCTGGAGCACCTAGGGCTTATTTGCATAATTTTTAAAGCCTTTTTTTTGTAAAAACCAGTGGCTTAAGAAGCTAATAGAAGAGTAGATCCTTCAAGAGGGGACACACACCAGTATGTCAGTGTGTTTGGTTTACAATCCTCTATCCTGGTGGTAGATGTCCTTTAAAAGGAAATCTATCAAAATCGAGCATGATAAACCAGGGACACTTACTCATACATCCAGGCACTGTGACTGTGGTAATCTTCTTATATTTATTATCCATGGCCTCCTTCCTTCTAAAAACAACTTTTACAATTATGCTAATTTCCAGAGCCCTGCTGTGCTGTAGGTTCCCAGACTGTGAGACTGTCTCCATCTTCTCCCTGCTCAGGGGAGGGGGGAAGTGCTCCTGCACACTGTAACAGCATATGAATCTGCAGCACGGAGGCGCTCTCAGAACCGCTTCAATACACTTTCAGGATCATTAGCATCATTGTAAAGGTTGTAGCTATATGAGATACTCCCTGTTGTGCTCTAGTAGTACCGGTGAGATGGACAGCAGGAGTACCGGCGAGACGGACAGCAGGTCTGGACAGACCAGACCTATAGCTAAGGGAGCCAAAGGGAGTTACCCCTTACGATGGTTGAACAGGGGCAGTTCAACATCTATCCAACTTGCTGTGGGGCACATTATTGAAGTCTTCTGCCATCAAACATGGGATTCCAGGGTATTTAACAACATACTCCAGTATTAGTATTATGACTACATTAGAATACAGTGGGGGGAATATATACACACACCATCATTGCTCAGGCTCCCACTGTGCAGTAGAGGCAAATGAATCTACCTTCCATATTCAGTGTTTTGTCTATACGTTGAAATGTACATCCCTATGCACTAGTTAACTCCCCTCGTAGGAGGAATAAGCAGCATGATACTCGAACGCCACCCATAGACATAGAAGTCTCCTGTAAGCTGGTTGCCTGATAGGTATTGGAACACTCCCAATCTCCTCAACAACACCCACCCATACAGAACCTGAATCCTAATGGGCAATACCCACCGAGCATCCTTCCCGAAAATCCCTATTTGTGGTTATTGCAAAAATAAGGAGAACAAGCAGCAACATTGAGTGTAGCCTTCGCGTTCCCGCCCCTTCTCAAAATGAATAGCACAGAAAATATCTGCTGTCGCCTATGGGTCGGGCTTGCTGGGAGACTTTGTTCGACAATTGGCAATAGATAAGAATTTGCTTCTATTCCAGACTATTATATAAACCATCGGCGGGGCGGCCTCTTGGACACTACAAGTCCCAGCACGGCATGAGGGTCTGCTAGTAATTGGTTACCTCTCGGTATGGGCTGTGTTTTAACTCCGATTTTTCTCTTTTCCATTCAGGAATGGCAGACGGTCAGTGGTTTAATATGGAAGGGAACATCCTGTGATGATTGTATGAGAAGACGTGATAACATTCAGAGACTGCAGGGATGGAGAATGCGCGGTCTGCTGGATTATCAGGCTGAATTTATCCTCCCTATTGTTAAGCAGCGCTAGGGAAATTACAGCGTTAGTCATCTCTCTCCTCGAGCACATGCAGATCAGGACAGAGCGTCACCACCATGTCTGTTAGCGCCACAGAGGGCGACATCCCACGGTTCTTTGTGGGTTGTGAGGAATCCGACGAAGCTTTGGATCAAGGCAAAGCTGAAAACTTGGACAATCTTTATGAACACCTTGAAGATGACGACGATGAAGATGAAGAGTATGACTCTGTACGTACAATGTCAGACTTTCTTTCCTATCCGTGGGTTTTCGTTGGCCTGAGTTGTGCTGTACCGTATGTGTAGTCAGTGTGAATTGTAATGAAGTGTCTGTAACTACACAATTCTTTTCCAGTGTTCTTAGAAATGATGTCCACTTGGACAGTCCCTTTATGTATAGGGATTCCTGGATAGTCAGGTGATCACAGGTCAACCCAGGTCAGGCTCTGATCAGCGGTGAGGACGGGGTAGCAAGGGTTTTTCCTGCAGCAACATCACAGCCTTTGTTTGGCCTCTTTGAGAGTTCTGAATGCAGACCCTGTTCTGTCCTCACATGAAAACAAGCAGAGAAGAGTCATATTTGCAGCCTCTGTAGTAGCTAAAACATGCCTAGACCCATAGATATAGACCGTGAAGGCAGGAATTGGGTCTTTATCTGCAGCGCACATTCCCAACTAAGTTTAACTGCTTGTAGTTCCTGTTCTGTAGATGTTTGTAAGTACCATAGAATGAAAGATGGTTGTGTCTAAAGTGACATTCCCCTGCAGCCTCTAAACTGGCCAATTTGAGATAAGTTTCTTCTCCCCTTGACTTTAAATCTTCCCTAATCTTTTTCAGAGGACATCTACATCCAGGATGAAGGGGCTCCAGGCTTCATTAACACCTATGGAGCCCCTCAGGCTTATTTGCAGACAGGCTTCATTGTGGTGGTAGATGCCCTTTTAATATAAAACATTTTATAACTGTACCTGAGGGCAGGGATGGATATTTGATACAGTCCCTATTATATATTGTTATTATCCTTATGTAGGTTGGTATTACCAATTGACATTCACATGTAATTTAGTTAATTTGCCATACAGATAAATTTCCTCAATTAGATGTAACAAAATGTACCTGTGTGAAGATAATTTGCCTTAAATTTAGTCAAATGGTCCCTTACAAATGAATGAAGCTGCCCATGGATATGACCACCGCGACTGGAGTGATTCTGCAAAAAAAAAAAAACAGATTATTTTTGGATAGGAAATGTCCCACAGCCGTCCTATGGTAAAGAGCGCTGAATCCAGGTGGTCAGGCTCCTCATTTAGCACATGTCTGGCCAAAATGAGTTGTTGGTTGTGTCCAAGGACAACTGTATTGCTTCTAAGGAACAACATAGAAACATTTATGTTAAATTATCTTCACTCGGGTAAATTTTTTAAAACCTATGCATTTGAAAAGATTTAAGGCTGATTAATTAAGTTAAATGTCAATGTCCACATGAGAATACTTCTTTAATCTAGGATGTTTTTTATGTTTTCTTATAAACTCCTTTAGGATGTTGCTTTGCATTGGCAATAAACGGACACTTCACCAGCTTTTACAGGTGACAGGTCCTCTTTAAACACTTTACTGTGTTTTTTTTTTTTCTTAGTTTTTTGGTGCGAGGTGGGGGATTTGTGACATCTATGATGTAAGGCCATTCATTTGTAAGGCCACCAGTGGTGACAGCTACGGGCTAAATACAACCCCTATAACATGATACAGGTTGCACTTCTTACTCTCGTGTCTTGTGCCGCAGCCGCCGGAGAGGCAGATTGTGGTTGGGATCTGCTCCATGGCCAAGAAGTCAAAGTCCAAACCTATGAAAGAAATTTTGGAGCGCTTGTCGTTATTCAAGTACATCACTGTGGTTATCTTCGAAGAAGACGTCATCCTGAACGAATCTGTAGAGAACTGGCCTCTGTGCGACTGCCTCATTTCTTTTCACTCCAAAGGTAAGGTGGAAAGTCGCTCGCTGAATATTAAAGGGATGAGCTGGGAATAGCAGCCGTTTACATATTAATAACATCTGGCGGGCAGGGAAGTGCACAGCATCGCGTCACACAGTGACTCAGTCCTGGCGTCTCATCTCAGTAACTCTCTCCTGGCTCTACCTGCAGGAACAGGCACTTTACTTCTCATTAGTATTTATGGGGTCTGTGCAGATATTGTCATATTTTGACATTGTCAAATATGACATCTGCTCTCTACTGCATCCCTTTGGGAACTCTCAATGTTAATGGAGGAATTAAATTATTTTTTTTTTTCTAAAAAAAAATGGGACCCCATTCTCTGGATCGCTAGGGGTCACATTCTCGTTATAGGTGGTAGTCGAATCAGATGGACTTTTGTCATTCAAGCAAATTAAGTAGAACAAATTTAATGGATATGACCAGCACCTTTGATGCAGTTTGTACTTTGTCCTTATGAACAGCTTTCAAAGTTATTGTGTATATTTTATCTGATGGTTTGTCTCCTTATCCTTTTTAATGCTCCTTTTAATGTGTGTTGGGCTTGCAGAATCATTTAATGGGTTAATGCATTGCAAATTGCATAAATTGATCAGCGAGATGCTGTTTTATTCTGCACTTAAAGGGGCTTTCTCATTAGGTGACCTCTCCTGCAATGCATCGCTGGTGGAGACAGTCCTCTGCTTCTGGCTCTATCTCTGGAGTCGATCAGCCCATAATATTTTGAGACCTCATCCACTTTCTTGAGCTCTGAATTTTTGTATCTTTAGATCCATTAAGAGTTACATATTTTTTTCCTTGATAGGATTTCCCCTGGATAAAGCCGTGGCTTATGCAAAGCTCAGGAATCCATTTGTTATCAATGACTTGAATTTACAGTATCACATACAAGACAGGTGAGGGCTGATGGGATTTGGAGTCTTGTTTTATGTTTGGTATTTTTCTACAGCTTATGAAACAAATTTTCATCTAATCTGTTTTTTATATATTTTTATATTTAACCATGTTTATTCTGTGACTGTGGCTGCCATCTTTCCTGGGCTGCTGTCAGCAGCATTTAGAGACACCCTTTACAGTAGCCACATGGACCATGGTCTCAATACTTTGGATATGTTGGGGGATGTTTATGGGGTTTTGGTCCTGTGCAGGGAAGGGACTATTGCCTGTGAATGGTGACTTTATCATTGGCATATCGTTGTAATCCTGCCTGGGGTGACAATGGCACCACTCTGGGATTTGCTATTGAAAAGCGGGCACATTTTCAGGAACTTGTCTTTCAGGTCAGTGACTGGGATATATCTGTGTCCCCCCCCCCCCCTATCCCATCTTTGAGCAGTACCAGGAGATGATAACCTATTTTGTATAATTCTTCACAATAATAAATGGCTGTTGTAATATTAATCACATCAGCAACCCAAGTCTCTCTTATAGTCTTATTAATTTTGTATCGGACATCAGAAAGAACAGTGCGCACCGTCCAGCAATTATTTTTTCTTAGCCATTTGTCTGACTTTGAACTCCTATAATGCGGCTTTATGCATCTCTTTTTGTTCACAGGAGGGAAGTTTATAGGATCCTGAAAAATGAGGGGATTCTGCTTCCCCGATATGCAGTCCTTAATCGGGATCCAAACCAGCCTGATGGTAAGTTACTATATAATGAAGATTTTTTTTTCCCTTCTTTTCTCTATTTACCTTAAATAGCGCAAACTAGCGAAAAATAAATGTGGCTTATACCCCGTGCTTTTTATTTGTGAGTTCTTTCCAGGATATAGCACTGTCACTATCTGTGAGACACCTTGCACAATAAGTCTACAATCAGATCATGCTTGCCCCATCTACTACAGAGTAGTAGCCATGAAAAAAGTAGAAACATTAGCTGTTATAGCCACACATCTCTACCCATGCTCCTTAGCTGGTGTTTACCAGGTACCATCTGGTTCCATCTCAACATAACTGCAGGTGCCTGTCTATGCCCACCCTAGTCAGTGATTGGATGAGTAGCCCATTCCTGTACAGGGGATTGATGAAGCAGACTAGGGATGTGTCCACACACAGCTTAGAACATGGATTTTGGAAAATATTTTCTGTGTCTGGGAGTGGGGGGGGGGGGAACATACTCTATCAAGAGGGTTTACTTTAGAAATTTAGGGCATGTCTGACCATCGGACCACAGGTGTAGAAATAAGATCTCACTATTTGTTGAGGTCATATTTTCTGTTCTCCCGTGAGTCCAGCTAAATATATTAAGTTACATATAATAAGTTACTCTGTTCACCCCCGGCAATACCTGGGGGTACCCTACAGATAGGGGGTGGCCGCTCCGTAAATCTGAAAAAAAAATCTAATCCGGTCAGATTCCTACAGCACTATACTAACTATTGCCCACACTATTTTTACTTAAAAAGAAAAATGCATAGTTCCTCAACTTTGTAAGATTACCTGCTACCCTGCCAGAAGGAGCAGCAGGTCACAAGGGGTGTTTGTTACTCATGCATGTCACTGTACGACTCGGACCACGTCTCTGGCAACTCCCTCATCCCCCTTCCTCTTCAGCCACTGTCATCTGCTACAGTTGAATGCCTGCGTCTGTGCATTTGCCACCCTGTAAAAGTCTCTGCCTGGCGCTGAGCGAGGAGAAGCCATGAAAGCGCAGTAATGCAATGGACAACACAAAAGCACTACGGGTGACTTATGCAGGCGGTGAGTGCGAAGGTGCAGGAATTCGGCCGTTGTAGTCAATGACATTGGCTGGGGGATGAGGGAGCTGCTGCAGAAGTGGGCAGAGTCGCACAGTTATAACACCTGGCCCATGTGGCTCAATATTTTACTTAAAAAGTGGAGTATTGATTTATTTATTTTTTTTATTAACCCCTTCACGCTCCGTGGCGGATATATCCGCCACGGAGCGCAGTGACTTAGCGCTCAGTGGCGGATATATCCGCCACGGCGCTTATGCCGGCTCGGCTCTGGATCAGAGCCGAACCGGCATCGGGAAACACGGGGTGCCGGCTGTAACTAATAGCCGGCACCCCAGTGTAACACCCGCGATCGGAGTTGTCTCCGATCGCGGGTGCTTAACCCGTTAAATGCCGCGGTCAGCGCGACCGCGGCATCTAACCTGCATCTGGGGGGTCTTTCCTCCACGATCGACCCCCCCCCCCGAACCGTTTTCGGGGGGCGCCGATCGTTGCTATAGTAACTCTGGGGTCCGATATGGACCCCAGAGTTACTTGCAAGAATTGCCAGTAAGATGGCGTCTGTGACGTCATCTTACTGGCACAGTGCCAGCCTATGCAAGTGTATAGGCTGACACTGATAATACTCTGCAATACATCAGTATTGCAGAATATTATCATGAAGAAGCAATCAGAAGATTGCTTGTTCATGTCCCATGGTATAAAAGTGAAAAAGTAAAAAAAAAAAAGTTATTCAATAAAAAAATAAAGTCATAAATCACTAAAAATGCCCCAAACCCCCAAAACATATAAAGAGACATATAACTCAAAAAAAGTCTAAATCATAACACAAACCCCACATATATAGTATCACCGCGTCCGTAACAACCCGTAGAATAAAAGTAAATCATTATTGAACCCCCACGATAAACGCCGTAAAAAAAAACTGGTATAAACCCTCCAAAAATTATGATTTTTACCTTTTCAATCCCACAAAAAATGCTATAAAATGCGATCAAAAAACCATATGTACTCAGACATGATACTGGTGCAAAGTACAACATGTCCCGCAAAAAACAAGCCATCAACCAGCTCCGTAGCCAAAAACGTAACAAAGTTATGCCACTTGGAAGATGGCAATACAAAAATTATAGATTTTTCCCCACATTAGGGTTTTGTTTGACAAATTTAGTAAAACGTAAGAAAATATATTCATGTCTGGTATCCCCGTAATCGTATCAACCCATAGAATAAAGATAACAGGATTATTAGTCTATACGGTGAACACCAAAAAAAAAAAAGTAAAAAATCCAGTACAGAATTGATGCTTTTCTACTCCTGCCCTCAAAAAAAGTTCCTAAATTTTCAACAATAGGTGATACCAACCCCAATATGGTAACAATGGAAAAAGCATCTCATCCCGCAAAAAAAATGCCGTCACATGGCCCCAATAACGAAAAAGCGAAAATTTTATAGCCTTCAAAAGGGGGCAACGAGAAAACTAAAATCCTGGCAGCTGCAGCGCCCTCCTTCCCTTCTGCTCCTCGCTGTGCGCCCATAAAACAAGTCACAGCCACATGTGGGGGGTCTTTGTACTCAGGAGAAATTGCAGAACAAATTGTATGGTGGGTTTTCTCTTTTTATATTTTGGAAATGTGTAAATTTTAGTGCTAAATGAACGTATAAGGGAACAATATGACCATTCTAAATTTCACCTCCATTTTGATTCAATTACTATGAAGATCTCAAGGGGTTAACAATCTTCGTAAAAGCTGTTTCTGATAGCTTGAGGGGTGCAGATTTGAAAATGGGTTGGTTATATAGGGGGTTTTGATGCTAAATATGTAAAAATTTCATTCAAAACTGTATTTATCCCCAAAATAGTCAATTCTGAAAATCCGGAAAAGCGATATTCTATTTGTAAGCCGCGTAACATCAAAATAAATTATCCAGACATTTCAGAAATTATGAAAATGTAAAGTAGACAAATGGGAAATGTTATTCTGCAAGTTATTTAGGTGGTAAATCTATCTGCCTGAAAACGCAATGATTTAGAATTTCGAAAATGGCACATTTTTCAAAAAATTTATCATATTTTCTTTTTTTTGTAAATAAACGCAAAACTTATCAGCCAAAATTTACCACTAAAATGAAGTACAACATGTGGGGAAAAAACAATCTCAGAATCGTTTTGATAAGTAACAGTGTTCAAAAGTTATAACCATATAAAGCGACGCAAGTCCGAATCCAAAAAATCGGGCTGAGCCTTAAGCTACAAAATGGCTGCGTCCTTAAGGGGTTAAGCTAAAAAAGAAGATGATGGGCGCAAGTTAGTTTAGTGCTTTGGGTTTAATAGGTCATTAGGTTTAGTAGTGAAAACCTGATGACGGGTTTCTTTTAAGTAAAATGTATTTCTTTTAGCATTAAATCCCATACTAGAACAACTTTTAGTGGTTTTTCATACTGGTGTAACCTGATACTGAGATGAGATGAGCGCAGGTTTTCTCCTATATAATTATTTTCTCTTCAGAAACAATACAGTCCTCTAAAGACACTTCCTTACTCGCATATAGAAAGGATGTTGTAATTTTCCATTCCAGATCTGGATGTGCAGTAGTTTTAGACCCATTGTCTCCACTTCTTTCTTTTTAAAGAACATGTATCTTTAAGGGTGCTACCAAGTTTTCAAGTTATTCCCGCAGGATAGGGGATAACAAGGTGATCTCTATGGGTCCAACTGCTGGGACCCCCCCACTAATCACAAGAATGGGCCCCAGCAATCCAGGGAACCCGTGGTCCCGTTTTCATTAATATATGAAGTGACAGCGGGAAGGATGAGCATTCATAGACCGTGAAGGAGTTTGTAATGGCTGCGAATTTGAACAGATTCAAGAGGGGTCTGGCGAGCAATAATATCACATCGTATAAGAACAAAACTTTCTGAAAGTAGTTTCTGTAGATCCAGGGAGTTATTCCCACGGCCATATTGGGAAGGAATTTTTCTCTGTTTTGGGCCTGTTGGCATCAGCCTTGCAGGGTTTTTTTTTTATTTTTGCCTTCCTCTGGATTAACTCTGTATAATTTTAAGGAGAAAAAAAAGAATCTGGTTGGACTTAATGGACTGATGTCTTTTCTAGCTTTATTTACTATGAGTGTGAGTGCCAGAGATAGCCCAGCGATATGCTCAGCAATTTCCCACACTGCCTTACAAATGAATGGAGTAGCAGGCCGCATGCTCGTCCTGCTGCTCCATGCTAGTCCGTGAGAAAGTTTCCCGTTCTCCACATCAATGGGTGAGGGTCCACACAGTCAGCAATCTCACAATTACCTTGTTAATCCCTATCAGGTGCATTTTGGACAACTTGGAAAAAGTAACTTGACAACCCCTTTAAATAAGGAATAAGATGCTATATTTGTGGAGCAAAGCAATTGCAAATTTCACATTAATGCAATTCAAATGGTTGTGTGTTTTGACATTACAGTGCTGTGGTCAGATACAATGTGATCTACATAGACATGGTTATCTTGTAGGAAAGGATAGTGCAGCATAACATGGAGCCAGCGCTTTGGTCTGCAGTAGGACGTGGACAGCTTTTATGTCTTATCTTTCTCACTTCTGATCTTATGACCAGCCTCTGTGGCTGAAAACAAGTGATGACAGATACCTACTGATTAAAAGAGTCATGTTAAAGGATAAGATGACCTGAATGTCCCAGCCATTATATTGTGATGACCGCCATGGCTGGTAACACTTAGTAAAGAATGTGAAACAGCTGGCACCTTGTGATATAAGCACCGGAGGCCTCCCCACACTACACTTTACATGTCCAAATTATTCTACACCTTCACCAAGACCAAAGGGAAAACAGGGTGTAGAAAAAGGAACAGATCTCTGCATGATAATCATATGTGATCATATAAACATTACAATAAATAGGGTGTAATTGTCGCCATAAATCTGGACACGGATGTGAATGGAAGGCGATCCGGAAACTTTATGCTTCCACATGTGTGCCAGCACAGTGGCAATAATGGCTGGACACTTGTGGTGTGTTCACTTTATTTTTATTTTTTTACGTCGAAACCACATGTAGACCAGTTCTATTTTCGGTCAAAACTTGACCAATGTCTATGTAGCTGCTGGGCTCTGAGGGTCACAGTAGGACTCTGTACCCTGTTACTGTATGCATGCCCTCTCCATGATAACCGCTCACAAATCTGTGGTTGGAATGGTGTTCCAAGGACATCTACACACTCCTCCATCCACTGATATGAGAGCAGTTATGATGGAGGGCGTGGAAGCAAGCAGGACACAAGACGTCACAGGAAGTACAGAGTCCTGCTGCTGGCAGGTCATGTGACCCTGGAGGTGCCAACGACTACACAGGTTACCAAGTAATAAAATAAAAACCTTATTAGGGTCTTATACTTAAAGTTGGTAAAGTTTTATACTAGTAATTAACATCCTCAACAATTTTTGCAAATACAAATTTATTTGCCTGCATCACAGATGCATTTAGACCTAAACGCTTGTGCTTGGGCACAGGTAACATGCACTTTGTCCCTTCGAGCTGCACTTGAATTGCACATTGTTTATAAATGCAACATGTGAACATGGTCTCATGGAATGAGGAGTGGAAAACCCACTGTATATATTAAACTATTTTGTATCCATCTAGATAGAAAATGGGGAGAAAATTCTCCCCTCTCAATCCCCTAGTGATGTTAACACAATAAAGATCATTTTAACCTCTTACTTTACAATTTTACTCAGTTTTATTGCTGTTTTAGTTCCTGCGTGGGTGGGGACTCTGTAAGCAGACACATTATGATTCATCTAGTTCTGTGGACTGACAATGTGGTTACATTATTAGGGTACAAGTGTATATACACTTTCATCTGGCTTCTGACATTGTACTAACACACTGACACATAGAGACATGAGACAGATCAGAGATGATGAGGTGCTTGAGATGCATGACATACAGAGGCTGACAGACTATTACACTGTCAGCTCTGCTACATCTTTGTTCTCACAGATATATTTCTGCCTCCCCCTTCCCCTGGATCACTTATCTCCTTATAGTTTTGCAGCTTCTCTCTGCTCAGGATGTGCTGGCAGACAATGAGTGAGTGTCAGTGTGAGCTCTGTGCATGGGGCACTTGTCACACAGAAATCCAAGATGGGGGCCGACCCTGAAGCCAGAAGTTACTGGGTCGTGTCTAGGGGCAACTGAAATTGGGCTGGACTGATAGAGACAGGTTAGAATTATATCTGTGAAATGCTGTATTTTTGTTAATAACAGTGAATTAGAGAATGGGTTATTTTGTTATCTGAGTACATATAAGAAACTTGTCTTAGTGGGAAATCCCCTTTAATAGGTACAACTAGTGCTGCACAGCTTTATCACTCTGGTCACGTTTCAATGACCAAACATTTTTTTTGTGACTGGTTTGAGGAGGTTTGTATTTTACGGAAACCACATTCACTTTCATTACGCATGAGGAAGGAAGTGCTAAACTGTAAGCTATAAAATGTGTCATGGAGAAAGCCATTGAGCAACACTTACCTTACTGTACCTACCTGGGGCTACAGCACTGCCTGCATCATTCCTGGGCTCCTGACATGTGGACTTGTTGTGTTACTACCTTAAATGTCTCCTTTCATTTTTCAGAATGTAATTTAATAGAAGGTGAGGATCACGTGGAGGTGAATGGGGAGATATTCCAGAAACCATTCGTAGAGAAACCTGTTAGTGCGGAGGATCACAATGTTTACATCTACTACCCTACATCTGCCGGAGGCGGGAGTCAAAGGCTTTTCCGAAAGGTGATCTGCCCTTCACTTACATTAATTCAGAACTTCCAGCTGCTATATGTGCTGTATTGTATGGCTGTATACAAGGCCACTTCTGTGTCAGAGCCTTGATATGTGTTCACACTGAGGCTACATTCACACCTGCCGGGCCCAAGCACCGCGGGCATACGTTCGCCGCGATGAAGAGGAGGAGCGGTGACCCCCTCCACTCATTGCGATGTATGAGTCACCACCTATGGGCCGGCCTATGGGGAACTTATACACGGCCACAAGCTTGCAGCCTTATACACGTTCCCTAACGGTCATGTGAATGTAGCCTAAGGACTATGGACAACATTATTCACTGATATTCCCAGTACTTCACCGTGTGGAAGTGAACGTCATTTGAAAATTAATGTCCTTGTATGTATACAGGCAGTCCCTGCGTTACGTACAAGATAGGTTCTGTAGGTTTGTTCTTAAGTTGAATTTGTATGTAAGTCGGAACTTTATATTTTATAATTGTAACCCCAGACAAATGTTTTTTGGTCTCTGTGACAACTGGATTTTAAAAATGTTGGGTTGTTATCAGAACCAGGATTAACAATAAAGCTTCATTACAGACACCTGTGATAACTGTTATAGCTGATCATTGTCTCCTAAGGCTAAAATACAATAAATTATCAAAATCCAGAGGAACACTACGGGTGTTCTTAAGTAAGGGACTACCTGTGTATGGGAGATTTGGCCCAGTAGACTCTGTGATCATGGAGATTTGTGATGCAGTTCAAGACAGTGACACCAAAGTACAGTCCAAAACCGGCCTCGCCTGCGTTTATTCGAGTATTAGGTATAAAATAAAACAGCCTTTACATATTAAAACATAAACAAAATCCTACCCGTCTGGTTGCTAGCTAAACAGAGTTCCCCTAATTCAGCACTAAAACATAAAGGACATCTCTGCTCCAGGCATGGAGCAGCTTTATGCAGCCTGATTAGCCTGCTCCCACAAGGAGCTGAGCAACCCAAAACCTGTCCTAGCCTAACAGGGAGGTGGAATGGACCGCCCCACTACCAGCCTGCAAATCCATTCCGTATAAATGCGGCCCAGGAGAATTTTAAACAACTGCTCCAACAAATAACTTGTTTGATTCATACTTCCCAGATTTACAGTGTTTGCAGATGGACAAACACAACCTCCACATTAAGGCCTTGCATAATAGGAAAACCCAGGGGAAACATACCGCCCAACCACATTTAACTCCGTGGAGTTGGCAAATGATGTCACTATCTTTTCCCAAAGAAAATTGTCACATCTCAATCCTAGTGTCAATCCTAGTGATGTTAACACAATAAAGATCATTTTAACTCCTTACTTTACAATTTACTCAGTTTTTTGCTGTTTAAGCTCCTATCACACTAGCTGCTCATGATCCATCTAGTTCTGTGGACTGACAATGTGGTTACAGTATCAGGGTACAAGGTGTATATACACTTTCATCTGGCTACTGACATTGTACTTGCACACTGACAGAGGCTGATTGACCATTACACTGTTACACTGTGAGCTCTGCTACATCTTACAGATATGTGCCTGCCTCCCCCTTCCCCCAGATCACTTGTCTGCTTGTAGTTTGCAGCTCTTCTCTCTGATCATCATGTGCTGACAGGATGTGAATCAGTCCGTGTCTCTGAGCTCTGTGCAGGGGGCGTGGCTTCAGACCGTAATCTCAGCAGCACTATCTCACACAAAAATCCAAGATGGCTGCTGACCCTAAGTGAGAAGTTACAGGGCCGTGTCTAGGGGGAAACTGAAATTATATACAGCAGACTGATAGAGACAGGTTGGAATTATATCTGTGAAATGCTGCATTTTTGTTAATAACAGTGAATAAGAGAATGTGTTATTTTGTTATCTGAGTACATACAAGAAACTTGTCTTAGTGGGAATACCCCTTTAAGGTGTCACATGATTGTGTTACTAATAGACTGGTCCGCAAATACAGTATTCTACAACCTCTACAGATTTGTGAAAAACTTGTTCATGTGCATGGGACAATTGAAATGAATGTGGTTGTCACGTGGAAGAAAATAACTGTCTGGCACAATCTACTGTGTCTGTATTTAGTCCATGTGATATCCATGTCCACTTTTTTTTTTTTTTCATGTCTGCCAAAAAAAGAAAAAAAAGAATAACTTGTGTATTGCTAATATTAGATGGTATAAAAAAAACTGTTTTCCCTGTGTTTTGGCAGACCTATTGACTTCTATAAAAGTCTGGAGGCCAGGAGAAAATAGCTGTGATTTTACTTCATATGAAAGGCCAAATAAAATACAATGGGTCATGAAACCCTCGCCTGAAAGAGTTTGAGAAATGAGTTGCATGGAAACATTTTAAGGATTAAAAATGTGTATAGTGACTGGGGTTATTGCTGTATAGTGCAGGATATAATTGTATCCCCTCCACTACTGTAACTCTATGGCCGTGTCCTTTCTCTCTCTTAGATTGGCAGTCGTAGCAGCGTGTATTCCCCTGAAAGCAGCGTAAGGAAGACCGGAGCATACATTTATGAGGAGTTTATGCCTACTGATGGCACTGATGTCAAGGTATGATAGTTCTCCTACCCATTACTAACTTTAGAAAATCTGACTTTACCATTGTTATATGAAGATGAATGACTTTTGGCTTCTTGGATATAGATTTTGTGCTTGCTATGTCTTTTCCTGTAATGCAGGTTTATACTGTGGGGCCAGACTATGCCCACGCCGAAGCCCGAAAGTCTCCTGCGCTGGATGGCAAAGTAGAAAGGGACAGCGAAGGCAAAGAAGTCCGATATCCTGTTATTTTAAACGCCAGAGAGAAACTAATAGCCTGGAAAGTGTGTCTCGCCTTCAAGGTGATTGGTCATTGTGTGGAGACGAGACTGTACACAGCGTCTTATCTGCTGCCCAGGGGATCACATTTATGTAGGGGAAGTGTTCATGTCACAGCAAGGCAGATGTTATTTTCTTTGCTCTCCATTCGGTTTGCAGCCACGAATACATATGTTTCTGATTGATTTAATTTTCACTTCTAAGAAAATGAGAATACAATATATATGAATACGTAAAATCCTATCGAGAAAGGCTAATCCTACCTTGGTATTCAGGACTGTGGTGGGTCCATGAAAAAAGGCACCAATCAGTGCATGAGACAGGACTCAAGATCATATGATGTGATGTATGATGGTTCTGTGCGGAAGCAGGGAATCCTTGCATCATATATCACTGTGATTCTAGGACTCCCGTCCTTAGCACTTTGGTCCGGCCACTGGGGGTCAGTGTATATTAGACAGACCACAGTCATCAGAAAGAGGCCTTGATGTTTGTTCTACTCATTATGTTGCCAGAATTCAGTGATTGATCTTCGTTAATAAATTAGGGTGTGGCTAGAACGCCCTCCTCCTGCAATAGCCAATGCCTAAACTAAGACTCAACGGGTGCTGTCACACGGTGCGTTCTTGGACCGTTTCTCAGTGAATTTATAAACGTACTGAAAACACATGCCTTTTTGCATGTTCACAATATGTTTAGCAGGTTTTGAATCAGTTTTTATTCAATTCTTATTCAAAATGTTAACACGACTGCTTACACTTCCAGAAATGAAGAAAAACAGATCCAGCCAAGCGCATAGTAAACATGCAAAAAAGTATGTGTTTTCAGCGTGTTCAAAAAACGCACCAAGAACGGTCCAAGAATGCACCATGTGACCGCACCCATAGTAACATAATCATTGAGGATTGCAAATGGCGGGATTACTAGGTCACCACTGACATGCTGGGCTGTGAATTGCAGACCGGGCCGTCTTCTGTTTCACAGACTGACCACAGTGCAGAGGACGGGACTCCATGCATCATAGTATGATACTAGGAGTTCCTGCTTCCCTGCTAAATCAAACAGTTCCCATTAGTAACTGTTCGGTGCTGATGTGTCGGGGGGAAGCAGGGACTCCTTGCATCATATAGCACTATGATGCATGGAGTCAAATCCTGGTCACTGTGGAGTGCCTATGTTTCATAGATCCCAGTGTTTGGGGCCCCTAAAGTGAACAGTTAGTAAATAGTTAAAGCCTCATGCTTTCGGTTACCATGCGTGCAGGGATCTGTACAGTGTTCTCCTCCATGTAGATTGTGATGTGCTGTAACTTTGGACAAAAATAACTACTGGAAAATGTCTGTGAATGCTGAATGAGGTCAGGTATACGGCCTCTGCTGAGATGAAGTAAGGAAGGTCGGTGCACGTGGGCACGGTCGTCTTCCTGATCTACCTGCTCCGTCTGTGAGGCGACTCATTATAAAGCGTTTGTGACCGTTCATTTGCTCCTGACAGCAAACCGTGTGCGGCTTTGACTTGCTTCGCGCTAATGGCCAGTCTTACGTCTGCGATGTCAACGGGTTCAGCTTTGTGAAGAACTCAATGAAGTATTACGATGATTGTGCCAAGATCCTGGGGTAAGACGCTGACTTTGGCGCCAATAATAATATAGTGTTCACCTAACTGTATATCTGCAAAAGCTATAATGATGGCAACTTTTATGGTTTCCACTCACCTCCCCAGATATTGTTATCTGTGTTGTCTTTATTCCAGAAATATCATTATGCGGGAGCTGGCTCCACAGTTTCAGATCCCCTGGTCGATACCACTGGAGGCAGAGGATATACCTATAGTTCCCACAACTTCTGGGACAATGTAAGCTAATATCTTGAGCCCTTTCTCGATGCGTTTTGCCTACCAGATGTCGTGGAGTATTGTAGTCGCCTGTATGGTATAATATGAGCAGGTTGTGTTATGGGCTGGTTAGTAGCGTCGCTCCCATTGAACTGGATGTGAGCTAAGCTTGCAGTACCTTGGAATTACCACTGCATAGAGGATGGCGCTGTATCCACGTAGTTAACGGCCCAGCAGCAATGTGGGAGCCCCCGCTTGACACACAGGGAGTGACTCCTCTGCCTTATCGAATAACTAGAAGAGGCCATTTGGTGTATATGAACAAGGAATGGGAAGCGGTGAGGACCTGGTAAGTCCTGGAAAGGAAGCAGCAAGAGATTGGCGAGGTTTCTATTGTTTCTATTTTAAAACATTATGAACATTTTTGTTTAAAAAAAAATTATTTATTAAATTTGCCTACCAAAAAAACCCTTCCAATCCAATGGGTAATGTGTGGTGCCGTACAGGGAGGATTCTTGTGGCGCTGATTGTGTAACACCCCATCAAGGTTTGTTATTTATTGTGTTGGGAAGCTCATTTTACATCATAAAATTTTAGGCATAAAAAGGCATCTAGACCCTTCTTGAAGCTCTCCGCTGTCTCTACTGTGACCAGCGCCTGAGGCAGGCTATTCCACAGATTTGACTTCTCTGTTTCGGCAGCTTGTTAGGTGGTGGCGGCTCTGGTGCAACCACTTGGTGTAACCAGTAAACATCCACAATTGTCGCCTAGTAATATTGATGCACGATTGCTGAGAGACTATATGATTATACTCCTCACAGGTTTATTAACTGTTTTTGAGAGTTTTTTAGTGGAATTAATCAAAATGACAGTTATCGTAATTATTCTAAATTCTTTTGTCTCTTTTAGGATGGAACTTCGATGTGTAATCGCCGTCATTAGACACGGTGATCGGACACCGAAACAAAAGATGAAAATGGAAGTGAGACATCAAAGGTAAAGTCCCAGCTTTATCATGTATGTGATGCCAGAGAAGCTGTAGAAGTAGATCCTGGATTTATCTTTTTAATGGTGCATTTGGCAAAGATGTCTGTAAGTGAAGGCATCACGTAATGTCTGCTCTCTATAAGGATGTTGGTGGGTGATGACGCACAGGTCTGTGCTTCATAGTTCTGTGAATGTGTTTTAATGGCTTAATCTCCGCTGGTATTTTCAAGGTTCTTTGATCTTTTTGAGAAATGCTACGGCTACAAGACTGGAAAATTAAAACTAAAGAAACCAAAGCAGTTACAGGCGAGTACTTCCTCTCCTGCCATGCACTGGCCCAGATTCTATATAAAGCTCAGTTTACAATGGGACCAGGGGCGTAACTTGAGGGGGTGCAGAGGTTGTGGTTGCACCTGGGCCCAAGAGGTTTAGGGGGCCCTTATGTTGTCACTTTACCATATGAGAAGATTATTATTATAGACTATACATTACAGTCGGGGGCCTGGCACAGACTTTGCACTGGGGCCCATTAGCTTCTAGTTACGCCACTGACTGGGACAATGGTTCCGCTTCATCCAGTTTGCTTTTGCTCTGATGAGAACAGTAGCATAATCTGCTGACGCATTGTAGCTGGTAAAGATGGACCCTTGATAAGTCAGCAGAACCAAACACAAAATAATTTTAGCTCACACTTGGTTTTTGTATATCCTCTGAAACAGGAGGTGCTGGACATTGCAAGACAACTTCTCGTGGAACTCGGCCAAAACAATGATTCTGAAATCGAGGAAAGTAAAGCGAAACTTGAGCAGCTGAAAACAGTGTTAGAAATGTGAGTAAATCTAAAGATGCAATAATACCCTTTCATTCATGATGAAAAATACAAGTTGTGTTTTATCAGATTTGTTATGCTCAACAGGTTCATGCTCTTATACAGCAATGTATACTGTTTGAGTCCAGTGTATTCATCAGCTTCTTCTATCCTTGCCTTTCAGGGCAGTGGTTTCTGTACTGCTGTAGTAACACACTAGCTAGCTATCTGTCACTGTGAGCTGAGCGGCAGGGGAAAATGATGCCGGCAGCACCCGGCCTTATAGTTCGGCAAAGTTCTGCAGAGGATAAGGGACTCTCTGCATCATATATCACTCTGATGCTCTGAGTACCATCTTCTGCACTGTGGATGATCTGTGAAATCCAACCAGCGCACAGTCTGTTTTTATAGACTGATCACATTCGCGTGCCACTGGCACAACACTTGTGAATAATCCAGAATTGTAAATGGCTCTGACTCTTTAATAAATCACATCTGTTTAATGTGTTTTAACCGTTTTGGCTTATAGGAGAGTAGACTAATAGATGATCGGTATAGGGGCCAGGTGTGGGCCCTTCCCTTTTTATAAGAAGTGATTAGCAGCTTTTATGGCAGATTACAGTCTGTAATAATACATCATCATAGCTGTTGAATAGTCATCATAGCTCAGAATAGTTTCTTTTATGTTTTTTGCTTATATGAAGTTACTTCAGTTTTTCATTATTTGTGTGCTCCCTGCATCCTTCACCAGGTATGGACACTTCTCCGGAATAAATCGTAAGGTTCAGCTCACCTATCTGCCACATGGCTGCCCCAAGACGTCCAGTGAAGAAGAAGGTACTTTATAGATGTGTGATATTGAAGGAATATGATAGAAGCCGAAAATACAATAAGTATAATACATCTTTTTGCTTTATGCCTATATTTTGCAGACTGCCGAAGAGATGAACCTTCTTTGCTTTTAGTCCTCAAGTGGGGTGGTGAACTTACCCCTGCAGGTCGAATTCAAGCAGAGGAGCTCGGCAGAGCATTTCGGTGCATGTATCCTGGAGGGCAAGGTAATCTGTACAGGATACACACACCACTGGGACCCTGTGGCTGTAATGAAAAAAAAAAAAAAAAAATAAGTGGCAATAGTAATTTGCCTATTGTTGCAGAGATGTCACTTTTTTTGTCTCAAAAGGTTGGTTTTCCAACTTGCTATCCCTTCATAGAGTCCTAGAGGAAAGAGTCTAATGTACAACATTTTGGATTTTTATTTCTGTGCAAGAACGTTTCCCCTTTTTTCTTTTTTAATACTTTTAACTATTGTAATGATGTGCAGTGGGGGCCGATGACCTGATATTAGCCTCTTGGCATCAGGTATGGCCCTGCCCCTCCATCCTGATGCTGACAGAACAGTCTCTAAAGTAGCTACATGGTCGATGTGTCATTCGGATGTCATCCACAAAAAAAAACAGAAGTCTGGCAGTGAGGTCCCAACCCCTTGAAGAGTCACGTGATTTTGTTACTACCAAGTTCCTATATACATAAGATGATTGGCCTTTGAATTTAGTGGGTTTGATTGACCATCATCGAATGTGTATAGGGCCAGACAGAAGATTGTTGGAAGGAGACGAGACAATGGCTGATAATTTGTGATCTTTGTGTCCTATACAGGCAGTCCCTAGATTACATACAAGATAGATTATTTAGTTCTTAATTTAAATTCGTATGCAAGTCGGAACTGTATATTTTGTTATTGTATCTCCAGACAAAATCTTTTTTGTCCTGGACAATCGGACTTTCAAAAGTTTTATTATCAATAAAACTTCATTACAGAGACCATACAGCCGATCGTTGTAGCCTAGGAGTAAAGTAGAGCTTACCCGAGGTCACAGTGCACAGAGAAGTCTGCCTGTAGTTCTATATTTGTGATGAAAATCAGAGGTTGGATGTGAAGGAACAGCAGGAATCCTTTAATAAATGTTGTATCTTGTGTCTTTGCTAGGAGACTATGCTGGATTTCCTGGCTGTGGCCTTTTACGGTTACACAGTACTTATCGACATGATCTCAAAATCTATGCGTCCGATGAAGGAAGAGTACAGATGACAGCCGCAGCCTTCGCAAAGGTATGTGCGGCTTTCAAGTCATCTTTATACCCTAAAACTAAAGATTTTGTATCATTGCTGCTATACTGTAGGTTTTAAAGGTCTACAGATAATACAAGCCATCAATGCCTTGGTCAAGGTTTCTTCATCACAACATTTTCCTTAGACATTTGTGTTCTAGGAATTGATGTTTTATGATTGTGGTTTGTATAATCTTTAATTTCTATTTTTAGGGTTTATTGGCTCTGGAAGGAGAACTGACTCCTATCCTTGTTCAGATGGTGAAGAGTGCAAATATGAATGGCTTGTTAGACAGTGACAGTGACTCTTTAAGCAGCTGCCAGCATCGAGTGAAAGCAAGACTGCACGAGATTCTTCAGAGGGACCGTGATTTTAGTTCAGAGGACTATGAGAAGGTAATGGAGACATGACCCTCAGGAAGCCTTATGACATGATCCAGGATTAAAACCAAACCAGTATATCTTCCAGTAAGAACAGACTCCCAACTGTGTAGACAGCAATGTTTGGACCTGGTTGGATCTCTTCAGTACAGTGTAGGGAACATGTTTAGCTGAGTGAGAAGCTTTTCTTGACCCTAGTCACAAGCCTCTAACCCAGCCAAATCAGTTCCCTAGGCTGTACTGAAGAGACGCAACCAGAAACAGAAACATTGAGGTCTACAGTTGAAAGTCTGTTCCTTCAGGAATAGATATACTGGTTTGGTTTTAATCCTGCATCATGTTATTAGAAGGTCTTGCTTGATGTCAAGGGGGCTTAAAAAGAGGCGTGGTTTTAAGCCACTCCTGAGTTAACCTCAAACTGCTTCCAAATATGCACCACAAATTATCAAAAATTCAATGGATGGTGAAAATTTTTTTGGCTTTGATGACCTTTAGCCTAGGAACACATGTCCCTAATTCCTGACAAGGAGCACGTCTCGTTGCAGTTTTTTTTTTTTATCCAAAAGGGGACTGTAGTGGTTTGTATTGAGAATTTGTGACTGAATGGGGCTTATTTACTAAGGGTCCGTGGATCACATTTCCGTCAGGTTTTCTGACGTTTTCGGGGATTGGGCCACTGGGACAGGTATTTAGAAGGGGATTTTGGCGCAGGCGATCGTATTTTGGCGCAGCGGCGCTGGCTTTCATGTGACATGTGATCGGGGGGCGTGTCAAAAGAGTGCATAAATCTGACGGGACCCCACCTTTTCCCTGCCATGCCTCACCCCCTTTTTGGGAAGTGATAAGGATGGACGAAAAACAACATTTATGCAAAGACTTTTTTAAACCAGGTGTTTGAACTTTTTCAGAAACCTAAAAGGAATTATTGCCAACAATTTTTGCCTTTGGCCTTTAACATACTTATGTCAGGGCTGCTATGGGCTAGATGCACACAATCTGCTAATGGTGATCTATTCTAAGACCAGCCAAAAAATCCCTTTTACTGGAGATTAGAAACATAATTTGCCTATATTCTTTCAGCTCACTCCCACCGGAAGTATCTCCCAGATTAAATCGATGCAGATTATAAAGAATCCAGTAAAGACTTGCGATAAAGTTTACTCCCTGATTCAAAGCCTGACATCACAAATCCGGCAGAGAATGGAGGACCCGAAATATGCAGGTAAGCTTACAATCTGTCATGTGTTTCCTAGCCCTAGGGATGTGTGTTGTCTCTAAACATCCATCTGCTTGTTTTGCTTTGATATTTCGGCTTCTTCGTGCTGCATCAATCATGTTAATGGCTTTCAGGATCCTCCATAATGTTACTCCCACAGAATGATCTCTATTCCATAATGAGCTCCAGAATTATTGCTTCTCTATTATTAAAGGGAAACCTCTTGTTCTTTGCTTGTTTCCTCCTCCCCAGATATTCAGCTTTATCACAGCGAGACCCTGGAGCTGATGCTGCGCAGATGGTGCAAACTAGAAAAGGATTTTAAGACCAAAAATGGAAGATACGACATCAGCAAAATCCCTGATATTTATGATTGCATAAAGTATGATGTGCAGCATAACTGCTCGCTGAAACTGGAGAACACCATGGAGCTGTACAGGCTCTCCAAGGCGCTGGCCGATATAGTCATCCCTCAGGTACATATTATTCCACTGCAGAGTTACACGTTTACCACAAACACTCTCATCATATTGAAAATGTGGTGTAATCTCCCTGCTTCAGTGCTTACAAGGTGTAGCCCATAGGCCATAATCAAACCCATTTGTCACTTTAACTTTTATTGTGAAACTACTAAATAAATTCTAATATAGATCAGGCTGTTCATTTTAAACTCGCTCTATTTCTAGTCTGGTGTGGTATTACTTATCTTCACAATAAAGTTTTATTAGAGTAACAAATAAGTTCTATTGTGGTCTAAGGGCTACACTATGTAACCATAATGAAAAATTTTTGTGATTTCAGTCACACGTTTAGTCCTAATTATTGTATTCCCTGATCTCCCTGCTAACTCCAATCTTATGAGACCAGTGTTCCCCTTGCTTGCTCCAATGATCCATCAGTCGTTGCTCCTGATTTGATCTTTTATTTTTCATTTTCCAATGGAATATAGAATCCCCCACCCCATAAAAAACACTTGCACTCTTTAGAGTGGAACTTTTCTTAGCTATTTTTATTGCAGCAAACACCCACCGGTTTTACCCTCTTGGCTGCTGACATTATAAGTGGACGCCGTCATCTCGGCTTTGATTGTCCCTTCCTGTGATGTCTTCGGGACCTATTACCAGTTGCCATGACAGCCTGGAGTCTTTATAAGACCCCAACACCTGTCGCTGCTGCAGATTTGTAACAGTGTACCAGTGGTATACTTTTACAGATCTGTAGAAGCTTCCCCATGTACTGCACAACATTAGTATTCAAACTTTCTTGGAATAAAGTACCCTAGGGGGGTCTAAAAAAATTCATAAAAAATAAAAAATCTAAAGGTTGAAATCACCTTAACTTATTTAAAAATAAAGAAATAAAATCATAAACATGTTGAGCATCGCCGCACCCCAAAATTCCCAGGCTATCAAAATATAAAACCGTTATTCCTGGCGTTGTACCTTCTAACGCAAAATAGCACCTAAATCTCCAAAACACTATTTTAATGTAATAAAATGTGGTCAAAAGGTCATACAGTCTCCAAAATGGTAGAAATAAAAATGCCAGCTTGCCCCCCAAAAAAAGAAATATTACACAGCTCTATAAACTGAAGTATGAAAATAATTAAGACCTGAATAAATTTAGATCGGTCTTGTCAAACTAATCTGATTGGTTTCTACGAGGAGGTAAGTTCAAGACTGGATCTGGGGGACGCTGTGGATGTTGTATATCTGGACTTCTCAAAGGCATTTGACACCGTGCCACATAAAAGGTTGGTATATAAAATGAGACTGCTGGGAATAGGAGAAAATCTGTGTATTTGGGTAAGTAATTGGCTTAGTGATAGAAAACAGAGGGTCGTCATTAATGGCACATTCTCAGATTGGGTTGTTACCAGTGGAGTGCCACAGGGGTCAGTATTGGGGCCACTTCTTTTTAATATTTTTATTAATGACCTTGTACTGTAGTGGGTTTACACAGTCAAGTTTCAATATTTGCAGATGATACTAAGCTGTGTAAAGTAATAAATACTGAGGTCGATAGTTTAGCATTACAGAGGGATTTGTGGAAGCTTGAGGAGTGGGCAGAGAAATGGTTGATGAGGTTTAATGTAGATAAATGTAAAGTTATGCACTTGGGCCATGGAAACAAAAAGTATAATTATGTTCTAAACAGTCAATTACTTAGTAAAACTGGAGCTGAAAAGGACTTGGGGGTATTGGTGGATGGTAAACTTAATTTTAGTGACCAGAGCCAGACGGCTGCTGCTAAAGCAAATAAAATAATGGGATGTATCAAGAGAGGAATAGATTCTCATGATAAAGACATAGTTTTGCCCTTATACAAATCCCTGGTCAGACCACACATGGAATATTGTGTACAGTTTTGGGCACCAGTGTATAAAAAGGATATAGTAGAGCTGGAACGGGTGCAGAGGAGAGCAACCAGGATTATTAGGGTAATGGGGGGATTAGAATACACTGACAGATTACAAAATTTGGGATTATTCAGTTTAGAAAAAAGACGACTGAGGGGAGACCTCATTACAATGTACAAATACCTGAACGGACAGTACCTGGATCTCTCCAAAGATCTTTTTATACCTAGGCCTGTGACCAGGACAAGGGGGCATCCTCTGCGCCTAGAGGAGAGGCGATTCTACCATCACCATAGACAAAGGTTCTTTACTGTAAGAGCAGTGAGACTATGGAACTCTCTGCCACAGGAGGTTGTTATGGCGGACTCTATGTACATGTTCAAGAGAGGCCTGGATGCCTTTCTGGTGAGAAAAAATATCACGGGTTATGGGGATAAAACATTTATTTAATTCTTAAAGGTTGGACTTGATGGACTTGCGTCTCCTTCCAGCCTTATATACTATGATACTATGATCTCTGTGATTGTACCGACCCAAAGAATAAAGGAGATATGTAATTTGGAGCTCAAAGTGAAAGCTGTAAAAGCCATACCCACAAGAAAATGGCACAAATGTGGGAACTTCTAAAGTTTATGTTCCAGTACACGGCATGGAATAATAAATATGGGCACTACCAAGTACAATTTGTTACACAGAAAAGCCCCCACACAGCTCTGTACATGGAAACATAAAAAAGTTATAGATTTTTGAAGTGGGGAATGAAAAAATGGAATTGCAAAAACAAAGAAAGGCCAAGTTGTTCAGGGGTTAATAGGCCTTGCTCCTCCCATTCAGATGCAGCTGAATGTTTCTTTGTTTTTATTATTTGTGCCTAATTGGGGTCAGGCTTTCTGCTTCAGCCAAAGACCACCCAAGCCAATTGATTTGTTCTAGAATGTAGGATTGTGCAGAAAAAATGATCATCTGTGTTGGAAGCATTCGAGCAGCACCTGAAAGAAGAGTTGGCGGCACTGGGAAGGCCACTTTCAAACTTCACAATTCAAGCGCAGTGGGGGAGAAGCTTCACCCCATCTCATGAGTTTAACCCCTTAACGACCTGTTTAACCCCTTAGTGACCATTTTTCACTCACCACCTTAAAAAAATCTATAACTTTTTTATTTTTCTATATAAAGAGCTCTGTGACTGCTTATTTTTTTGTTACAAATTGCACTTCACAGTGACGGTATTTAATATTCCCTGCCTTGTACTGGGAAGCGGGGAAAAAATTCCAAATGCGGTGAAAATGGTGAAAAAACGCATTTGCAACGTTTTCTTGTGAGCTTGAATTTTAAAGCTTTCACTGTGCGCCACAAGTGACATGTCAACTTTATTCTTTGGGTCACAACCATTACGGGGATAGCAAATTTGTATAGGTTTTATAATGTTTTCATACATTTACAAAAATTAAAACCTCCTGTACAAAAATTTTTATTTTTTTTTATTTTGCCATCTTCTGGCTTGGCTGAACTGGAAGAATATGAATATACTGGACTCCGACTCAAAGGAAAGATGATGAACATACTTTACAGGCATGGGAAGGAACAATATAGGGATAGTTGTACTGCTGTATAGTAGCAGTTTTCAAAGATATGTTCGTGTGAGTTCCTTTTAAAGAGTGATACTTTATAATGATCTGTCTTTTCCTTTCCTCTTTATAAATTAGGAATATGGAATATCCAAAGGAGAAAAGCTGGAGATTGCCAAAGGTTACTGCACACCTCTTGTTCGGAAGATCCGCTCTGATCTTCAGAGGACTCAGGATGATGACACTGTGAATAAGCTTCACCCACTGTAAGGCACTGCATCACTTCTGTGTAGTTATAACCTACATTACTACAAATAAATGTTACATCAGTCTTCTGTAGGAGGATGTATACGGTTCTAACCAAAACCTGTGTTTTCATCCTGACTTGGAAGTAGTTTGGAAACTTGGCCTCTATTAAATCTCCTATTTAAACCAATTGAACTGATGACCGTCCGGTGAGAGGACCGAGCCTGTGATTGTTCTATGTATCCCCACTCATGAATCTGAGCTGAGCTGCAGTACCCTGAAATGACCCCTATGCAGGGCAGGGAGCTTTCTCTCCTGTTATCCAGAGGCAGCTAGGTTAAATATCAGGTACAAGTGCAAGACCTCCAGAGGATAAGTCATCAATATTAAAATTGCCATGTGGTCTAGAAAATTGCATAACAAGGCTTCAGCTTGGCCAGTAATTTCTGCAGTTTACAAAAATATAGGACTACAAAACCCAAACTTTTTGAGGTCAATTGAAGCTACTGAGGGCCCAACCCTGACTCTGTGTTCCATATAGATGGCTCCTTTTAGACACATAACCATTGAGCATGAGTCCTCCCGGTATGTAGGCTACTTTATTCATTATCATTACCCCATCTTTTATTTGAAGAATCTCTGCATTTTTGTTCTCAGCTATTCCCGAGGAGTGATGTCTCCAGAACGCCATGTGCGCACACGTCTGTACTTCACCAGTGAAAGCCACGTGCACTCGCTGCTATCAATTCTTCGCTTTGGTTCTCTCTGTGATGTAAGTTACCTGCATGTACCTCTGCAAGTTGTTTTACAACGAAATTCACTTAGAAGGATAAATACTGATTTCTGCAGTGCTGGGGCCATCTAGTGGTGGTAAATTAAAATTACATTGCATTTACGGTGTAGTTTTCTATAAATGGAAATATTCTGAAGTCATATTACCATATATACTCAAGTAAAAGTACACTCAAGTATAAGGTGAGGCCCCTAATCTTGCCGCAAATAACTGGGAAACCGTACTGACTCGAGTATAAGCCTAGGGAGGAAATGCATTGGTCACAGCCTCCCTGAGTAATGTATTGCCCAGCAACCTTCCAAAGTAATGAAATGCCCAGCAGCCTCACCCTGTAATGAAATGAAATGCCCCATGCAGCGCCCTGTAGCAGCTGATGAAGTAGTATGTGCCGGTGGGCAGAGCACATAGACTGGTAACAGAGCAGGCAGAGACTAGTGAAGAAGAGAAGCAAGAGGAGCTGTACAGGCTATCGGGGAGCATTGGAAGCTAAGTATGCAAGTTTTTATTTTTTTTTTTTTATTCACAGTTGGGGTTTTTCAGCACATTTTTTCTCCTGAAAAAAAATTTCTTATACAAGTATATATGGTAAAAGGATTTCCATTGAACTCCACAGACTCCTCTTTGGTAATGTTTACCTAGTGGTAGCTGTAGACAGCCAGAAGTTTATAATGAGCTTTTTTATACAAGAAGCTCTTTTAGGGTATACATTTTTAAGGGCCTGCTCTAATAAACATAAAACTAGAATATATTAGAACAAAACTTGTGAAAGTGTCTTCTCTGTAAAGTTAGGGGGTCTTTAAGTCTTTGTAATCCGGAAACTTTGTTGTATATGAGACTTGTCTGACGGCGTTTTGAACTTTAGGAATCAAAGGATGAACAGTGGAGAAGGGCAATGGACTACCTAAACTTTGTGAATGAACTGAACTACATGACCCAGATTGTGATTATGCTTTATGAAGACCCAAACAAGGTGATGTGTATGAAAATATGTAGAAAGTATTATATTCTGTGCATGCAGGCAACTAGAAATGATTATTATTGGAGTACCAGAAGATTCTAAGAAAAAACTATTATGCTGTATGACTGTGGTCCTTCCCTGGCTTGTAGGATGTACCATGTCCTATGGGACATCAGGTGTATATTAAGGAAATGCACATTTATCATCATGATGTAGTCAATGCACCCTTAACAATGCATAGTAGACCTTCATAAGCAAGTAAATAATGAGCGCTTTTCCTATATTAAATGTAAATGAAATTTCTGGAGTGACCCTTTATGATTTTTACTTTTACTAAAAATAAAGGGCTCTATGGCAGTGTTGGCGAACCTATGGCATGGGTGCCAGAGAGCACTCTGTGGGCACCTATGCCATCACCCCAGCACAGTTTCCAGACAGGACTCAAAACCTCCTCCCATTTAGCCCAGCATGTGCTGTGACCAGTGCTGTTTTAAAGCTACACATCCTTAGCTGTCTGGGTCTACAGGAGGAGCAAGGAAGTGCAGACAAGGCTGCATTATTATTGGAGCTCCTGCTCTGAGTCCCACAATCCTGTTCAGGGTACCCTGGAGGGAACAATGATGATCTGAATGTCTCCTCTTTCATTCAACTGTATTGGTGTCCTCAGGATGCCAATACAATTAAAATCCGTGACAAACAGGTAGGAACAATGTTATTGCTTAAATTGCCAAGTTGGCTCTTTTGCATTTAAATAAGTGGGTTTTGGTTGTAGTTTGGGCACTCAGTCTCTAAAAGGTTCGCCACCACTGCTCTATGGCAATGATTGAATCTCATACATGGGCTGCAGTGACCACTATAATCCTACAGCCGCACAGGGCTGGGGGTTACTTGTAGTACTCTTTGTCATTGAGAAGCTCATACAGAATTATGTGAATACTTTTTTCATGTCGATGTAACTTAAGACAATAATAACAATCCTGTTCCTAAAAAAAAAATTGATTCTATACAGGACTTATCATCGGAGGAAAGATTTCATGTTGAACTCCATTTCAGTCCAGGTGCTAAAGGGTGTGAAGAGGATAAGAACTTGCCTTCTGGATTTGGATACAGGCCGGCCTCCAGGGAGGTGTGTAGCATTATATCTTTTACAGGTGTTCCTTTATTTATGTGATTTTACATACCGGTACTTCATCGACAATATGCAACATCCATTTGCAGATGGCCATGTGCTTCCCGGACCGGTTCCCTGGGATGAGGAGGGTTGAGTGCTCCTCACTCCTCCCCTCTCCACAGCTTACAGATCTATGCCAGTCCCTGCTTGGATGGTCGCTAGCTGTAGCAAGTCCACAGTTGCAGGACCCACACACACTCCCTTCATGACTCCTTGGCCTAAAGATGGCGTCAATGGGATAATAATCTCATTGCCTGGTGGTTCACCAGGCTTCGCGATTATATATAAGACTTGTATAAGACTACCTTATAACTTACTGTATAAGACTATAAGATCACCTTATTGTAGGCTGGCGATAAGGTAGTCGTCAGTAAAGCAGCACAGTGGCTCAGTGGTAAGCACTACAGCCTTGCATCACTGGGGTCCTGGGTTCAAGTCCCATCCAGGTCAACATCTGCAAAGAGTTTTTTATGATCTCTGTGTGTTTGCATCGGTTTCCTCCCACACTCCAAAACATACTGGTAGGTTGATTAGATTGTGAGACCCATTAGGATTTGACAAGCTCTGTGCAGCGCTGCGTAATCCGTGTGCGCTATATAAATAACTATTATATGTGGACAGTCCTACATGGTCTCTGCTCTCTCTATGAGGGGTTTTGTTCCCCACTTGTAACAGTTCTGAATTGGCTCTACAGTATAATGTGTATATGGATATTTTAAGATGTTCAAGTGACCATCAGTAATTACTGGGAGGTAAGTCTTCCAGTATTGGGTCCTCATAATAAAGCACGTCATTTCTTTTTATTTCTTTTTTTTTTTTGACAGATTTTAATATTGAAATGTTTTTGTTTCTAGAATTAGCTGAGAAAATGACTAAAATGGAAGAAAAAACCCCCATGCTTTGTAATATTTCCCATCAAAGTTGTTAGTCAGAAAATTGGAAGAACCTAAAAAATATGTTAAAAATGCGTACAATGTCACCATCCCAGGTTGAGCTACAGATGCAGAGTTTGCATGTACTTCTGCAAACTTTCAGTAATGTCTCCTTGCACACTTTAAACCATTATATCTTCTGACCTGTAATAAAATACAGGTCCTCAGAGATATCCGCTATAAGTTATAGTCAGGATTGGTAAGCTGGTTATAACAATAATATTTTTGACTGCAACCGGTGCAGTATTAAAGGTGAGATACTCCTCTTTAATATGACACCAGAACAGTTTCTAGATACCTCGTTTCATAAGCTGTAGCCATGTGCCACCATCATGACGTCTTCTACACAAAGGGGGTTGTACATTATGATCTGCATCTGGCTTTTCTTTGGGTTAATGTAGAGTGAAAGTTCGAAGAAGCAGGTTCATAGCAATGACAGCGATGAAGAATCTGGAGCGTACAGAAGGGACGAGCCTGATAGAGCCCTGGTCATGTTCAAACCTTTGGTGTCTGATCCTATTCACATTCACAGAAAGTCTCCTTTACCTCGTTCCAGAAAGATAGGCTCTGTGGAGGTAAGTGGCCGGACTAGATGCCTTTCTTAGACCTTTGCTTTCCTCTTTCTTAAACTTTCCTTACACGTTATTTTGGTTAGTGCTACATTTAATGTGGAGATATCCCATAATGTGGACGGACAAACAGGCTGACGTTTCTATATGTTCTTTTACATTCACATCTACACAAGTCACACATGGCGCTGAAAGATCACTTCTGACCACAGTTCTCCCTAGCAGTCCACTTTTCCATGCCATGCTCAGAGGTCCAAAAATCTGAAAACTGGTTACTGTTTCATAGGCCGTCACCTTGAAGAGCTACTTCAGCTGGCTCTGTGCCTTCATGTGACACAAAGAAAATTGTGTTTGCCAGTTTAAAGGGAATCTGTCAGCACAATTTACCTACCCACACTAAGTATTATGCTACATAAGGCTATGCCCACAAATCACCCTTTGTTTTCAGTGTCCAGTTGCTCCTTCCATGGCAATACTTTGTTCGAAATATGCAAAGTGATGTTTCAGAAGAAGCAAATGGAAAATTAAAACAAAAGTATGTGCGGCATGTGTGTACATAGCCCTATGCAGCATTGCATGTGAGTTCACGTAGGTAAATCATGGCCTCGGATTCCCTTTAAAGCATTTGTACCAAGTTAATTCCTTATCCGCTATAAACGAGGTAGGGCATGACTGTCTGTTGGGTGGGGGGTCCAACTGCAGGGGACGCCCATTGATCCCCAGTACAGGGGCCTGTTCTGTCTAATTCATAGATAGAGAGAGCATGTGCCATGCTGCCCCATTCACTGTCTATGGGAGCCTGAGCAGTTATCAAGGAATTAATCCAACCAGGAAGAAAATCTGTAAATGGTTTAATCCATACATTTATATAAATGACTTTAATGACTTTGCACACTGGTTAAATCAAAATATAATCATCCAATTTTATTAAATTTCACAAAAATAGTAGAAAACACATATCTGGATAAAATGAATACACTATATTGGAGGGACACACAAGACCTCATGGTGACACTGGCGGGAATAGACACAAATGGTACAAGTACAATAAAGTCACATATGTGCATTATACCTGTGTCCACAGACCGCCGGCCTTTCCCTGGATGACGGACACCAACACGGTGCATTCATTTTATCCAGATATCTGTTTTCTACTTTTATTCTGAATTTTAATAAAATGTTATGAGTGGTTGGATTAAGCTAGAGTGCAAAGTCTGGCTTTTTATGTAGGATTTGAGCCCCAGTAGTTGAAGAGCACAGCACACAGATATCTCCAACACTCTCATTTATAGTTAATAGGAATGCCAGAGATATCTGAGCTTTGTGCCCGTCAATTTCCAAAACTCCCATATTATTGATTAGAGCACAAGGATGGCCATTGGAGCTGTTACTTCACCAGTTGGTGATAACAGGACTGCTGTTCTGGTGGTCATTGGGGAGGGTCCTCCAGATTGTATCAGACATTTATTCCATATCCACAAAATGATACCTTGATACATCCCTTTGAAGCTGTTCTTCACTCTCCACATTCCTCAGTGTTGACTGAATATAACCGCATTTATGTAGTGACTACATTTAGGCACTAACCTCTGCATGTCTGGCAAATCTGACTGTCCTGTGACACCCTGTATAGGTGCCACTGGAATGAGACAATGCTGTCTGCTGCACCTGTAGGTGGTTTCAGTGTTTATTACCAGGTTTCATCCAGTCACACGGTCTGTGATGTCAGAGGGGGAGGTACAGGGGCACCTGAAACGGCTCTTCAGAAATATTATAACCCTATAAGCATGACATGGAACAGGGGGGGTATAAGAGTGGATACTGGGGATGAATGCCATCCTGCCATTTAAATTGTGCAAGAATAAGGCCAAACCCAAATGTATGCTTTCTTTTATTTTTATAAATCCCTCTCCTAATGTGTGTGTAGTTAGTCATCCCCCTAATCCCATTGACACCACTAACTTTTCATGTGTTGGATCATTGTAGAATCACTTGGATTTCCTCATAGCTCTTCTCACACTTGTATCTGGAGTTATATGACAATAAGCTCCACGAATAAGACCTCTATATACATACAGGAGGAAATGTGTAAAAATCCAGTACTAGCTTTTTTTTCTACCATCATGCCACACATTAAAGGTTATGTATAGTTCTTCCTCTCTACAAATAGGAATATCTTTATTTTTTTTATTTCTGGTCATTTTGCTTTGTTTCTAACTTTGCATGCTTTGCTTTGTTTTTACCCCCTTTCTCACTTCTAGGAAGAGAGCCCCCTGAGTGTGTCTAGCCCAGAGTGTATCGGTACCTGGATGCATTACACCAGTGCTGTGGGTTCTGGGCGTCGAAGACGCAGATCAGGGGATCAAATCACTTCTTCCCCTGTGTCCCCTAAATCATTGGCTTTCACATCCAGTATTTTTGGCTCATGGCAACAGGTTTTTAAACTTTACTTCACTAAAAAAAAAAAATTTTGTCTAAATGTAACGACCAACCAGAAATGGTATTAAAGGACATCTAATCACCTTGTATCCACAGATGCGGTTTGTTTCGCCTGCTATAGCCGTACGGTTAACTCATTATACTGATGACATGGCGCGGTGTTTAGCCGTCTAAACATTGCATTGTCTGGATGACTTGTACAATTCATCAAAGTGATGTTTGCGTTTCGGGGGGAGGGGGGATTTGTAATTTGTTTTAAGAGGTTTGAAAACATTTGATTGGCTTAGCTGTCCTTTAAAACTATAATATAGCATCACCTAATTTTTAATTGTTGAGAAAAAAAAAATATTTTGAATTGTTTATATGCTATTAAACCCATGGGGGTCAAAAAAAGAATTTTAATTGTTCGCAGTTAATTTTTTTTATTTGCTTGATGTTAACCAAGAGTTAAAATTCAATACTAATCCATCCCTCATTGTTCCCCGGTACCTAATGTACAGCACTTCTTCCATTATAATGCGCCCAAAGTCAGGGGGACCATTTGGCTTCTTTCAAGAAGTCCGCTGCAAAGAGGAGAAAGCCAATACACCAATGTTTTATAGTAACCTAGCATTATTTTCCATTATTTTCATTTTTTTTTTTTTTTTTTAATCCACCACCTGTATGACGGTAATAGGGTTGCACGGAGTGTGATACCTATACCCGGAGGAGTATGTACCTATATACCGATCCGATACTTTCAAGAAAATAAAAAAGTATCTACATTCAATGTTTATGGTGCGGTCACATGGGGCGTTTACATTGCGCTTAGAAATGCAATACAAATATCTGTGGGTTGGGCTCAGCCCAATCACATATCCGTTTCTAATGCAATGTTTGTGATCAGTAATGATAAAGGTCCACCTTCTGTCCAGGTATAAAATGTATAATTTATTTTGTGTCTTGTATATTTTTATTAATTCAATTTAACTATTAATTTTAATGTTAAAAAAAAGCATAATGTAGTGATACATAGAGAGATCTCTGAGAAGATCCATACCTATATACCAGTGCATTGAGCTTGTCACAGTGTAACTCTATGGAAGCTCTAGTGAGATAACATCCTCCCATTGACAACCAGTAAGTCCATAGTCTAGTGACTGATGCCCGACCTTTTTGTATTCTGGGAGTGGCTGCAGGCAAATTTTTTTTCCGGGGGCCAGAACCATGGTCCCTGAAAAAAAAAAATTTCTTGGCCCGGAAATACCCCATATAATGTGCCATTTCTTACTGTCCCCAATCTAAAATGCCCCTTTTTCTGTAGCCCCCATTTATAGTCCCCCCCCCCCCTTTTATGTAGTCCCCTCCTGGTAGTGCTCCTTTTTCTGTAGCCCCCTTTTTATACCACATATACTCTATTATAATCCAGGGCACCCAATTTTATCATAAAATCCACTAGGAAACTTATTGACTTCTCTTAAAAAGGGTTTTCCACAATAATATCCATAGCTAATACTACAATGTCTGATAGATGCGGGGGCTGCACCTATCTCTAAAATAAAGCCCCAAATGCCATTTCCGGTGGCTACATGTCCCAATGGATCTAGATTGTGCTAAATGATGTGCCAGGGAGTCTCACATACTCGAGACTGTCACAGTAACCGATCTACATCACAGGGGGTAGGGGAGTTTTTCCATTAGGGAAGCATGGACAGAGGTCCCCTGTTTGTGCAGCTTCCCCTCCTCCTTGTGCCCGCCGTGCTGTATGGGTCTGTGATGGGCTGGAAATTACAATGTTACCATCCCCTTGCAGTGATGGGACTGTGTTTATCTGACACTGGATGGAGTAAAAGGGTTAATTTTTCCCTGGGTAACATCTCTGCAAATTATGGACATTTCCATATAAAAACTATTAAACTATTCTTTTTTTTTTCAGTGGACAACCCCTTTAACAGTTTCATTGATCTTTGTGTGTAGGGGGCATCTTTTTGTTTTAGCATCCACCCTGGGCCATCATTGGACTGACTTGGGCTGCAGTATAGTGCATGACTTGAACCCACGTGGGACTCGGATTGTTTAGTCTGATTTCCATTGCTTCTCCCTAGATACCATTTAGAATGGAAGAGGTTCTGTTAGACCTGCCCTATTCCTTTCTTTCACAGGAACTGGGTGTCTGCCTTACATTGGGTACAGCCTGTACATTCCTCCTTTCATAGGCCTCATGCATGGATTATAGTGCCTTGTGGTTTGCTGCCTGCATCCAGCTTGTCTTTTTATTCTTTCCATACAGGATATGTTCTTGAACGTATTGTCTGTGCTGTAAAGTCTTTATATGCTTTGTCCCTCCTGATCCGTATGTAACATCCGTGTCTGGTAATATGTTGAATGCTTGCTTTGCATCGCTCCATCACCACAGGTCCCATCTGTAACGTGGACTTCTCTGAGAGGGGGATTTTTGCATGACGTTCTTCTTTTTTTCCCACTAACCTGCATCATGCATCAAGTATTGCTATTAACATTACTTGTCCCAGATGGCTTGCCGTAATTTGGCCTTTTGCTTGTATTCGTCTAACCAAAAACCCAATCTCTATTTCCAGGTACTGTCAGATAATAATAGCCACCTAAGAGCCGCCAGACTCCTGGAGCAGAAGCACAGCGGTTTAGGTAAGTATATTTTGTTGAACCATTTCATTCTGTTGATTATTGTAAGATTGGGACACTGCTAACCGGCTGAGCTGTCATAGCTTTTTTTTCCCCCCTTGTATTTTTTAACTTACTGTTTAAATTAAAAGTGCATTCAAGCATGGCGGCAGCGCGCAATTGTTAATACGTAGCTGTGCTTTCTGCCAACCAGATGATTGAAAAATATTCTTAAAACTCACAAAATGCAACTAATGTTTTGCTAAATGAGTAAAAATCTCTTATTAAGGATTCCCCTGCCTGTGTGTGTCTGTAAGCCAGGATGGCATTGTGAGGAAACCTTCTCGCACCCTACTCAGACCAGTTCTAGTTATTACTGGGGTGACGCATTCAGTGTATGTTTTGCATATCCCTGACCTGGGCACCCAATAAAAATGAAAAAAAATAACATTAATTTGCAACAACATACAATTTACTCCTTCTACACAAGTTATAGAGTAACCTGAAGAACAGTATGGTAAGTTACCAGTCCTTTTCTTTATCCCTGCCTATAAATGCCATCAGTCATGATTTGTGGATTAGCGGAATAGCTTTCTCCAGACAAGTCTGAGTGGCTTCATAGCTCTGCACAGAAAAAGATAACTTTCAGTCCACACAGGCGTCCTGGGCCATCCTCATCATAAATTAGGCATACTCAGCCCCAGGACTCGGAGGGAAATTACCCGGGGTGCTCAGGCTACATCACCCGAGCGCCTCAGGGAATATATATTTTTTTAATGTATGCACACACACCCCTAGCGCTAGCGCCTCCTCCTGTGACACTCCTCTATGCGCTCAGGAAGGGGCGGAACAGGGCGGGTCACTAGCATTACGGGCGGTGTGCATACATTAAAATACTAGGCCCCCTCGGGTGGCGTAGCCTGAGCCCCCCAGGGTAATTTGCATAACTTTTATAACTCTGTATTTCCGCAATCACGACTTATAGGGCTATAGTAAAAGAAGTCCTGAGGAACTTCTTATTAGGACGCATCTACCATCAGTAAACTGATGGTAGATGGCCTTTTAAGAAAAATTCCTTTGACATTGACAACATTTTGCTTTTAATAATATTTATTTATATAGATCCATCATATTCTGTAGCGCTTTAGAAATCATTGCTTCTCTTCTGTACAGACCCTTATCACGAGCATCCAGCCCTCCACTATAAAGTAGTTATTTTTCTGTCCACATATGTCATTATCTACTTTCCACAGAAGTGATCCGGTGTTTTATGACCACCTACAAAGCCGTGAACAATGAGGGTTTGTTCAGAAAGTCATTTATTGGAAAGAATATCTGGGACTGAAGCCCCAGGCCTCCCCTTGGCAGTTTGCACAGTCATGGATGCATATAGTTGATTTACAGCGGTGCTTATAGGAAATGCACTTTGAAGATTCAGATTTCTACCACTACTTTGTAGTCTAATGTTTCAGCCATGTCCATATTTTTTTTTTCGACTGACCTGTCCGTTGCCATTTCCTATTGAAAAACAATGGATGGCACAAGTCATGTATGTGAGAAACCTCAGAATATAGGTCATGTACCTGGAGCCCTCCATTCTGCAGTCGTTGCCTCCGTTTTTGGATCTCTCCTAAAATCCCCAACACACACAGACTTACTTAACTGTTGTTAAGTCACACACATGCCCCCTACATTGTCCCATTTCAAGGCAGATGAGGAGGTGCTTGTTTTTATAGGCCACTTCTCATAGGAAAGAAGGGACTGTGGAGGTGAATGAATCAACAATGGTCACCCATAGCAGAATAGAGGGAATCGGGTATGTTGATTATTTAAAATATGGGCAAAGGTCACTTTTTAAGCCTCATGGCCATGACCTAAGAATTGTTAGCCTGCATGATCAAGAGAAGTTCTTGTAGAGTTTAGAATACCTTTACGTAGATCATTGTGATTATACATAATGACAGCTTTCTGGAAGCATTGTCCTCCATTTATAGCTCTCAACCGTTTTTTGGTGTGTTTATTACTATATGTGTTGACTGTTGTTGTATATTTTAACGGAGAGTCCTTTAAACATTTCACCTGGTAATAATCACAGGATGTGTATATCCATAAGCTTTCTGCATGTTCTGACAGCACAATATGCATGCTATCATAAAGAATGGGGGGATTATGTGACTATGAGCGTTGTAAAGATATCTGATAGAAGGAGGATCTTCGAGCTTGGTTATATGTAGTTTGGATAACTTTGTGTCAGTGCTGGCAGGACTCACAGAGAGGGCATGAGAGTCCTGCTTCCCCGCCCCCCACACGCAATGATTGACAGGAGAAAGAGCTGTCAATGGTTCTGTGAATCCTTGCAATATCACCTCTATGGTGCCATGATGTCAACATAAAGGAGACCTACCAAACCTAGTATGGCTTCTCGTACACTGCCACTCTGTTATATAGAATTTATTTTGATTCTTAACAAGGGATTATCATTAGTCCTTGTCATCAACCTCCACCACTATAAAACAGAACAGCAGGCAGTCATTGGTAGGCATCATGTCTAGTTAATTTTCAAGATGGGCATACTTAAAGGGGTTGTCCACTTTCAGTAAAAATTTGCATGAAAAGTTTAATGTGTGTAATGAAACGTATGTATCAATTCTTCATGGTTTTCTAGATTTCACAGACAGGAAGCTCCATTGTTTACTTCCTGTGGATACAATCCATGATCATGTGATATCGCACAGGTGCACGGCTCGTTATAGCACACAGCTCTGATGGCTGTAATGAGCCGTGCACCTGTGTGACATCACATGACCATGGGCAGGTGTTTATCCAGAGGAAGTAACGAATAAGCAGAGATCTGAAAACAGTGAGGGATTGATACATAAAGTATATTGGAAAATTGTATAATGTTTCATTATACATATAATATGAATATTTGCTGAAAGGCGACCAGCCCTTTTATTTTTACATTGGGAGTATCTTTATAAGGTCTGACTCATCACAGCAATGTAAAGAATCCAGGTAATTTAGAGATTAAAATTCCCACAATGCAGCAGGGATATTATTCTGTCAGGTTACCACCTTTGCATCATGCAGACTACTGTCCAGGATGCTGTGTACTTTGTTGGGTTTCCCTACACCTGCTAGAAGTAGCTTTAAAAAAGTAATATATTTGTGTATACATTATCCCCTATTCACCCTGTTATGAAGTCTTGGTTCTTTATAATACTGTTCCACTTTTGTTTCATTATTGTTTCAGTTGTTTCTCTATTCCTTTATCTATCTTTATGGTTTCTCTTTTCAGTTTTTCATGGATTTTCATTTCACTTTAAAAGACCAAAGTCATTGTAAAGACAAACAGTTAGGGTGCGGTCACATGCGGCACTTGCATTGCATTTAGAAACACAATGAAAGTGCAGGGGGACGGGCCGAGGCCGTCACACCTGGCGCTTGTACAGGCAGTCCCTGGATTACGTACAAAATAGGTTCTGCAGGTTTGCTCTTAAGTTGAACTTTTATGTAAGTCGGAACTGTATACTTTATTATTGTAACCCCAGTCAAAAAATGTTTAGGTCTCTGTGACAATTGGATTTTAAAAATCTTGGGTTGTCATAAGAACCAGGATTAACAATAAATATTAATTGCAGACACCAGTGATATAGTGGTTTATTGTAACCTAGGGCTAAATTACCAAAATCCAGAGGTCTGTTTGTATCTAGGGGTCGTCTGTAAGTCGGATGTTCTTAAGTAGGGGACCGCTTGTATTATGTTTCTAAATGCAGTGCAAGCGCACTGAACTGTACAGAACTTATATGAGATGATGTACAGAACTTATATGAGATGTGCAGAACTTATATGAGATGCGCAGAACTTATATGAGATGTGCAGAACTTATATGAGATGTACAGAACACACAAAGATTTTTACATTTTTTATTTTTTTTTAAGGCTCAAAACAAACGCCTGTGTAAATTAGCCCTAGTTTGTATGACTTGTGTTTTTTTTTTCTTTTTATTTCTCATGTCATCCATAAGATGTTGTAGTAAATGGGGCATTTCAAGCAGGCAAAGGGAAGTAGTGGTTACCCTGAAATTGCACTAAATGAAGCGGTACAAAAGTTTTTTTGTTTTTTTGTTTGTTTTTTAAACTAAATTTTTTACACATTTATCTTTTTTTCGTGTGAAAGCCTGGCCTGCATTTCCAAAGGTAGTGAGATGAAGCATTATATATATAATATATAGGAAATTGTTAATGTTTGGGATATACAGTTAGTTTTATCCATTTTTTTCATATCTGTACCTAATAATGATTTAGTAATTTTTTTCCTTATCACTGCTTTGAATTGAAGATGGTCATGCTGTTCACAATGAAAACCCCTATCCTCATCAGATGGATATTTATTCTTTATGTCTTTTACCATTATTATGGGGCAGTTAAGTGCTGCTGCTCCAATACATCCATTAAATAGCACTTTGTAAACCCAGCCCATGGCTCTCAGTATGCACTTATTGTTATTGTTTTGGTAGTACTAAAGTCATTCTAGGAAAAGGCAGTGTGTAAAAAGTTGCATTGCATCTGTTATCTTGCAGGAATCCAATTTTTTAAATATATATCATAGTGTTGGGATACCAGGTGTTCTAAATGGAGTGTCTAGAAGCGGTTTATTCCCCTCTTCTATTATAACACATGCACGTTTGGCCTTGCTGAGTATGTATTTTGGAGAGAGGGGTCATGCGTTTCTAGTTATTGCTCATCTCTGAGCTTAATGAAATAATATGCAAGGCAGTGGTGACATTACTGACAGGTGAGCTTTCCTTTGTGGTGGGCTTGGTATGCGTATTGCTGATGCCAGTCTACCACTTTAATATAACTTTTTTTTTACCAGCTAAAAATATCTTCAAAGTGCCAAATCCCCCCCTTCCTTTTGCCTTCCCTCTCCTCACTTCACCTTCCCTGGTAGCTGGTCACACTGGAATATGTCTCCCTGCAGACCCTCATTCACAGAAAAAAGAACCAAGGAAGTATTCTCATTCTGGGAAGTGTAAAACCAGAAGTCACTTTGGGAGCGCTCTACTACGAGGTAAGGGATCTAGCGCTGCTCCATCCTCCCTGCAGCACGGTAGAGTAGCTGTGCACCCACAACTGGCCTTGCTTCAGATGCTTATACACTGGATCCTCACTGGTACTGACATCACCCCAACTGCTGCTCCTTACTGCAGTAAATTTGGGTGTTATACTTTTACCTTTTAATCTTTAAAATTTTAACCTTTTTTTTTATTATTTGTACCAAAAAAAAATTCTTTAAAATTAATTAGAAAATTCTTGGATCCAAAGTTGCCTGTAAAAAAAGGAAGTGGATAGAAATGCGTTAGATTTAGCTCCCAGCATCTTCATGTAAGCAGGTGTTCCCCAAGCTGCTTAAATTCTGCATATACAATCCTATGTATAGAACAATAGTTTTATACTAACATATAGTTGTGTGTAGAAATGTACAGGTGGTCCCCAAGTTACGTACGTGATAGGTAGGTTTGTTCTTAAGTTGAATTTGTATGCAAGTCGGAACTGTAGATTTTATAATTGGTCTCATTTTTTTTTGGTCTCTGTAACAATTGGTTTTTAAAAATGTTGGGTTGTCATAAGAGCCTGGATTAACAATAAAGCTTCATTACAGACGCCTGTGATAACTGTTATAGCTGTTTATTGTAGTTTGGGGCTAAGTAAATTACAAACATCTAGAGGTCCATTTGTAACTAGGGGTCGTCTGTAAGTCGGGTGTTCTTAAGTAGGGGACCACCTGTACTGTTATTTGCTCATCTAGTATTCTGCTAGTATGATATTTTATGGGTTTTGTGAACTGGTGCTCGTACTGCATTACTGGGTTCAGTATGGGGAGCCCTCACTTACAGTGGCTTTGTTCTTCATACGTTGAAGCAGAAGACGTTGGACCACTTTTTGCGCAGATCCCTATGGCTTTGTACGTACAGTTTAACACTTTGTTTGAGAAGTATATTTAGAATTTATTGTGTTTTTATATACAAGGCTTTATATACAAGTCTGGGTGTGGTGGGTTTCTGGATCTTATCACATATTTGGCTCTGAATACTTGTATACTTTATTTAATTTAATGTGCACAAAATATATATTTTTCTTCCAATTTTTTAGAAATATGAGGAATTTATTAATTTTTTTAGCAAACCTCCCATAGAATAAGGAAAGTTGTAGCACAAGCACGTGAGAAATAAATATCGCTTCCGCATGCGCTTGTAAAACCTGGGGCATAAATGTAGAGTTAGTTGCCATATTGGTTGCCATCCATTATTCTCCTGTGAATTAAGCATTTGGTCAGCGGCAGGAGCATTGCTGGCACTAGTGTTGGGTAATAAAGCCGCAGTTGCCACTCTAATTCATCAATGGAGATCAACTTGGCGAACAACTTGTTTTGGACTTTGTAATGTAGTTTCCATGTTTAGCCCAGAATGAATGTTTTCTTTAAGCTCATTATTCTCTAGGATGTCTGTGAGACACTCCGAAACCATTTTTTTCGTTCTCCGGCTAAGTTCACACATGCGTTCGTCAGTGTCTGTTATACGTTATTATTTCTTAATAATAGAAAAATAGTGTAGCAGCCCACATTCTTTTTTTTTTTTTTTTCCCTCACAATTTCCCTGCCTAATTTTGCAGCACCATGCAAGTGTTAAAGGAAACCTACCAGTTAGAATGGCAGGGGTAAGCTGTAAGTACCGAGCACCAGCTCAGCGTGAGCTGGAGCCGGTACTTACTTTCGTTAGTGTTATAAACCGCGGTATCGGTACGCGGTACTTACAGCTTACCCCTGCCATTCTAAATGGTAGGTTTCCTTTAAATACCTTAATCATTTTTAGTTTGTGATCCTCTTCTACTTATTGGTGAATAGCTCCTTGTTTTCCTGATTTACTGTCATTTTGAGGGCTTATTCAACAATACTAGTGAAATATGAGGCCCTTCTCCAGTCCCGCAAAATCATTGAATGAGCCCCTTTACCGAAGGCAAACACAGTGCAGTACATTGTATAGTGGTTGTGCTTGGTATTGTAGCTGTTACCCGGCTGTGTAATGGACGCATATGAAGTAACGGACCTGGTAAGTATTATTTACCTGGAGAGACCCTAACTATGCAACGGTTATGGGGGAAGTTGACCTGTGATGAATACACCGGATTAATAGGATACACCCAGCGCTCAGAAGAGTTCATAATATGTATTTTGGCTGCTTTGTCTCCTCTGGGCTCTGAAGGTGCGTTAACACGTTGCGTTTTGGATGCATCGAAACGCATGTGTCAGGAGGCATGCATTTTAAAATGTTACAATGCGTTTGGCTACTCTGGAAGCGGTTTTCTTCTGGAAGTGTAAGCAGAGGTGAAGATGTTTACTCAGCTGCTTACACTTACAGCAATGAAGAAAAACGATTCCAGAGTAGCCAAACGCATTGTAACATTTCAAAATGCATGCATTCTGACGCACCCTCAAGATTGTTGTGGACACACACCTTCAGAAATGAGGTAAAGACTGCCTTTAGGATGTAGAGTTTGTAGCAAAAATATAAATAGATAAATAAAAGATCTACACTGAGATTCTGAAAGCAGCACGTCCACCTGTGTTTTCTACCCTCTCCCACATATCTGATACAGTGAGGCATGGGTGCATCTCACTGGCCCCTGCACGTTCTGATGTTAATAGCTTTTTCTTTTTTCCTTAGAACTTAATGTTACCATTAAGTTCTAGATTTGTGCAGAACTTCAGAACAGACACAGAGGAGTCAAATAATTTGAGTTATATTAAAACACATTTAGTGCCAGAATCTCCATTAAGGATGTAAGTAAGTCGGACAGCATGCATTTTTTATGTAAAGTGTCATTTGTTTTCTTTTCATCAGTCTATCTGCCTTGCCAAAGCAGCATTACCCACAATTGAATGACTTCTCATGTGAGAATGTAGAGATGCGGCATGGCGTATGCACAATAGTTACCTGTACGTGACATCAGCTGCATGCCATGATGGCAGGAGCCATACCCTGCAGGATACATTAAGCACAGGATTGAAATCCACGTAATGAGCAAAAGTTTGCATAGGAAGTAAACTTACTCTTTGGGGGAGATCTATTCGTGCTTCTACGCCAGTTTTCAGAAATCAGAACTGACATAATCACAATTTCTTGTGAATTGCATGAAATTGCGATTATTCTTGTGACTATGCCACCTCCACACCTTATGGCCATACAGAGGGTGCCAATGTTCCTGCCCCATGCCTGTAGTTGATAAAGCCTGCAAACATTCACCACTGAGTGTTCACAGGTTTTTACACAAAACAATGCCAGGTCAGGCCTGGCGTAATTTTGCCCGACAGTGCAGCCACTCAACCATTACATCAGGTGGTCTAAACCTCTTGATGTATCTGCCGGGTCAGAGAGGGGAAAGTGGATGGGATCATACACCGGCACATGATAAATTCCGCCTTTAAAGTCTATCTTGTCAATTATTATTTGGATAGTTTTTATCCATTTACAAAACCCTGCTCCTCTTTGTATGGTCAAAGCTGCGCCTAGGAGAGGAGGTAAGAGTCCTGATGACCCCTCCCACACACAGTGATTGACAGATTTCACTTTGTGAAATCACTGGATTGTGAGTGGTGTTGATAAGGAATAAAAATAAAATATACATAGAATCATATAAAAACAGATTAGGCTAGAGTTTTCTTCATTAGTGCAGATTGTGATGCAGTTTTTTGGAACCAGCAGGAATAGTAACTATAAAGGAGAAACACACATTACTCCTTCCTGCTAAATCTACTCCTGGTGTTTCCTAAAAGAAATATAATTAACAAAAGTATTAAAAACTCCATGTCTAAGACCAGAGACAAACCTAGATGAATATAATGTCTGTGGGTATCCTATCCGCAAGCTGCATAAAGAAACCTTCCATGTAAAATGATTTATGCTGTGTGCCCATTATTTCTGTAAAATATGTCCATTATTATTATTATTATTATTATATGGCCAATATTGCCACAATACAACGTTTAAACTCCACCCCTGCCCCCGGCAGGTCACGACAATAAGCTGCAGCAGAAACCTAGCTGTGTTTTCCATTTCTGGAATCGCATGCGGAGAACAATTCAGTCAGATGTGTAGAAGCCACAGGATGTGCAGATTCTAGAGAGGTCCAACTCTTATCGGTGGGTGAGCTTTACTCGTGTGTTGATGACAGTACAAATAGGCGGCTCAAAATTTTGGGGCTTGGGAAATTGGCTCACCCTTGTGACCATGAGCACAATATGATGTGGTCGTATGGGAGCTGGAAAATAATCTGCTCTGATAGGTTAGCTTGAAACATGGGCATAACGCAATGGAGTAGGGCTGTACGGGAACAGTAAAAATGTAAACAGTAAAAAAAAATGGCGACCACACGGCCACAAAAAACGGTCATGTGAAGGAAGGCTTACAGAGGTTAGGGACTCTCCCCTGTCATAGTCGGCTCCAATAGGGCAACTTGAAACATAATTTACTATGAGTATGGGACATCAATGTCATGAGAATGGGATGAAGCTTTTACTTCCTCTGCAATATTTATATTTTTTCCACTTTGTAGCATAGCAAAAAAATAAAAATGAAATGTTTTAGTGAGCAGAAGATGGCACAGGACACTGTGATTTGTAGTGTAATCTGTAACAATGCCAGTTCTTGTGTTCTGTATGGTAACAGATGACGACTATATTGCATGTTGCATGCATCACTTGTGAATGGAGGTACACTAGGTTGCTGTATTTTCTCTAACTCTCACTAGGGTCTCACTGCGCGGGTCTCTTTAGTACTACTGTGCTCGGGGCCTCCTCAAGTGCACCTAACCTACTGGATTATGCTCGTGCTCATCGTAAAAAGCTGACTACTTCTGGCTGCATGGATGGTATGTGCATATACAAGCACACTGGTTTGTGCAAAAGCTGCGCCTCTGACCAGAGGGTGGCACACACATTTTTTTTTTCTTTTTTTATCATTTAATTTTAAAAAATTGTTTAACTTTTTTTTTTTTTTTAATATATATTTCTTTTTGGTTCCTAGATTTTTTTTTTTTAAGAGAACATGTCTAAGTCCAAAGTTGCCATAGATGTCCAAATGTATTGATTTTTTTTTTTCCCCATTTTTAGTTTATGCTTTTCACTAACTTTAAAAGGCTAAAACCAAAGTAGCCAGCTTTCCTCTGGACTTTTCAGGTCTACACAATAAGCCTCTAAAAAGTTTCCTCTTTTAATCCAAGTGTATTTGCTGTGGTGGCACTGCATGCTGCTGGATTTTAACAAGTTCAACCACGTGGGGAGTCTCTTCTTCTCTCCTTCCCTTTCATTTAGTTCTTTTTATTTGGTAGCTTTATGAATTTCAGGTACTCTTTTTCTCTTTCTTAGACGCCACACGCAGCTCTGCTGTTAAAAGGTTTTCTATCTCATTTGCTCGACACCCAACCAATGGTATGTTTTGTTTGATTTAAATGATAACCCCCCATGCTTCACTATTTTTTTTTTTTCATTATTTGGGTTTTAAACATGGGATACAAGTTCCACTTCCCTTCTTTGGTCATCACCTCATTGACATGAAAATAATCTTGATCTGTTCTCAAGGAGCATTTTTCTCAAGCATTTTTTATTCTATATCGTTAAATCAAATTTTTTGGTTATTACAAATACATTTAACATTTAACTAAATTCTGGTTGACAAATGTAGTAATTTATTTTTTTGTTTTTTTTCACTACATGTTATTTTAAATACTGTTTAAGTTGTGTTGTTATGTTTGATCTTCTCTCTACAGGATTATCCTTTTTTATGTTTTTTTTACTGTATTCATTAATTTAATTTAAAAAAAATAATAATTTTTAATGCCAACTTTCCAGAACGTTTATTAAAATAGTTTTTACATACTCGTAGTGGGTGAATCCCTAATAAATAGAGATTCACCATGTCAAGTGCCGGGGTTCACTGAAAGGCCCTCCACATTTTTTAATCATTGGCTTATTGTACCAGGGAATAGAATATGTAGATAAGAATTTTTTTTTTTTTGTATTATTATTTTACTGTTTTCTTGTGGTTTTGATGCAATTCCAGATATGATGGTAAGTATATTACAGTATTTAGTAGTAGATTTCTGAATGCATATTTTCTAGACCAATTCTCTAGATTTTTAAATCACTTTTAATATGGAAGTATTGTCTGTTGCTTTGCCTTCACTAAAGGTGATGGTGCTAGAATGACATCCGCGACAAGTATTCAAATTTTTTTAGTTTTTAATGGTTTGTATGGTTTTTGCAAATACTTTTCCACATACATACTTGTAAATGTATGTTTTCCAGGATTTGAGCTGTACTCCATGGTGCCTTCCATATGCCCCTTAGAGACACTGCACAACTCCTTGTCGCTAAAGCAGGTGGATGAATTCCTGGCTGCTATCGCAGCACCTTCCAGTGAATGTCTCTTGGATACTCCAACAGCTTCACCTTGTAGGATATTTTTTTACTCATATTTATATTTGCCATAAATGTTGTGTATCTAAGCTGTATCTAGAAGGTTGGTGGTTTGTTCTATAGGAAAATGGTAAATAAGATTCTTTTTATATTATTTAGCAACTCCTGGATATCATAGTCATGTCGGCAGGAAAATATCTCTTAATACCTATACTCCAACAAAAATTCTTCCAACACCGCTGCTTCTTGGTACTGATGGTGACGTGTCCAACCCCTTTGCCACACGTAAGTATAATGACAAAAGATTAAATGTGTAAATAAAGTAGAAAAGCTGACTTTAGATTTTTAATGGGGAGTTGCCCTGTGTGTACGTGTGTGTGTGTGTATATATATTATACATAAATACTGATAGTGCTCCCACTTAAAAATGAGAGGCCTGTAATTGACATTATAGGTAGACCTCAGCTATGAGACAAAATGTGAAAACAAATCCATAAAATCAGATTGTCTGATGTTTAAAGAATGTATTTGCAAAGTATTGAGGAAAATAAGTTTTTGGTCACCTACAAACAAATGAGATTTCGGGCTCTCACAGACCTGTAACTTCTTCTTTAAGAGGCTCATCTGTCCTCTACTCATTACCTGTAGTAATGGCTCCTCTGTCGTCCGTCCATTACCTGTAGTAATGGCTCCTGTTTGAACTTGTTATCAGTATAAAAGACACCTGTCCACTACCTAAGACCGTCACACTCCAAACTCTAATATGAACTGTCGAGGGACACCAGAAACAAATTTGTAGACCTGCACCAGACTGGGAAAACTGAATCTGCAATAGGCAAGCAGCTTGGAGTGAAGAAATCAACTGTGGCAGCAATAATTAGAAAATAGAAGACATACAAGACCACTGGTCATCTCCCTCGATCAGGAGCTCCACACAAGATCTCACCCCATGGGGTCAAAATGATCACAAGAAAGGTGAGCAAAAATCCCAGAACCGCATGGGGAACCTAGTGAATGACCTGGGACCAACGTAACAAAGGCTACTGTCAGTAACACACTGTAACCACCGCCAAGGACTCAGATCCTGCAATGCCAGACGTGTCCCCCTGCTAAAGCCAGTACATATCTGGGCCCATCTGAAGTTTGATTGAGAACATTTGGATGTTCCAGAAGAGTACTGGGAGAGGTCATATGGTCAGATGAAACCAAAGTTGAACAGTTTGGAGGAGAGTGAATGCTGAGTTTTATCCACAGATCACCATACCTACTGTGAAGTATGAGGGGGGCAACATTATGCTGAGGGGCTGTTTCTCTGCAAAGGGACCAGGACAACTGATTCCTGTACATGAAACTATGAATTGTGAGATTTTGAGTGCAAACCTCCTTCCATCAGCAAGGCCAGTGAAGATGAAACATGGCTGGGTATTATATCATGACAATGCTCCCAAGCACACCGCCAGGGCAACAAACAAGTGGCTTCGTAAAAACCATTTCAAGGTCCTGGAGTGGCCCAGCCAGTCTCCAGATCTCAACCCCGTAGAAATCCAGCGAGGAGACATCACTTGTCTAGAGGAGATCTGCATGGAGGTATGGTCAACATACCAGCAATAGTGTGTGCCAAACTTGTGTAGACTTGATTTTCTGGAATTGTTCTCACATTTTGTCTCTCATAGTTGAGATTCTACCTATGATATCACATACAGGCCTTTCAATTTTTTTAAGTGCGAGAACTGGCACAATTAATCGATGACTAAATATTTTTTCTCCACTGAATTAGGAACTGGTCTTACCCCCATATGGTACAACCAGTGGTCAGACACCAGTGATTAGATTGACTACATGTCCTGTTTATTTGTCATTTTATCACTGCTGAAATAATTCCTTGTCTTCCAGATGGCAGTGTATCACCCATCACCATCTCTACAGCTTGTGACTCTGTCTTTGAAGATGGAAAAAGACCGGAAGTGGATAAAGAAAAGACTTCATCCCAGCAAGATGTCTGTACACAAGCAAGACAGAACCTACATTCCTGAATGTTTGTAGTTATGTAACTTTAGGGGATCTGATGAGGAGATCATATCTGTATCTATATCTGTATGAAATATTTTTTTTACTCCATATCAATTTGTATATAGTGACTGCATAGATGAAATGTACATGAATTGTTATGTGTTTACATTGTATGTATCTAGCGGAGGGCATATCCAGAATACAAGTTAGTGATGGACAACTCTGCTACAGCTTCTTCTGTCCACCATAGTCCCATCATACGAGGACCTGTAAAAACCTAGACACCAAAGAAAGGCTGTTTACACGAATGTGTATTTTAATCAGATTGTAGTGTTTGTATATTATTATATTGTCTGTAAGGAGGTGGATAGGAGTTAATATGTATGTGTATCCATACTGTTGGCAATCCAAAGTTACTGACCTTCATTTTCAAAGCTTTACCCGTGACTACATAGCTCCTATGACAACTAAATCCCTATTACTATGGGTAGCAATACAACGTATCACTGGCTTTTTACAGGCCTTTAGCACTTCTATTTATTTTTCTACGTCTTTTATTGCATGCCTGTAAGGCTAGGTCATTTCAGGATAACAGAGGGGCTCTACAAATCCCTTACTTTATTATAGGGTCCTTCGGGTTTACATTAAGGTGTCTATTACCATGTGCAGCACATTTTGGTCTTTGACCTTTGTCTGTATTTGTGATATGAATGTAGACATAAATACTGGTGGTGTTTTTGTTGAATTTGACTTTATTAGAACCAAATTGCCTCTATTAGAGTCACGGGGTGCATCCAGCCCGACTATAAGATTTCATCCACACAAACAAAAATTAGAGCCGTGTGTTGACCATTGTTCTAATGACTAGCACACGTCCCCAAGTCTATATTTGGGCTCATATACATGCTGTTTGGGGGGGATACTTCATATTTGGATCATCAATATGGTTTCACTGCTAGTAATTCAGCATGATGGGCAGGACAAACCGCTCTGGAAATGCATGAACAGCACTGATTTGCATGGACCAATCATTGCCATGAATAATGCCATGTACAAAAATATTACCTTAAAATTTCACAGTTACAAAGCATTCAGTTATCTCTCTCATGAAAGACGGGGGAATTGAGTATGGCTTACCGACCCGATTCTGATGTAAACAGACGGACAATCCGGACCTTCCCGCTGATTTATTATCACTGTGCGCCAAAAATAATAATTTAGATTTTTTGGTGCACAAATAATCTATTACCGTGTAGAAGCTGACAGCTAGGCGGAAACACCACAGTGGTGCAGTACATCACGGCTACTAAATGCCCCTCGGTGTGTATGTACAGCAGCATGCCTGATGGGACCATTACCATGTATATATACATGGGAACATATAGAGGGTTCAGTTACCTTGCATGTGATTCATTGGTCCTTTACCTATTTCTAGATATTTTCCAAACTATGGTACAACATTCTGCCAATTGGCGAGGTTTCATATGCTTATCTATGGGTGGGTTAATACGGTGGTTTTATAAATAAAGTTGCATTAAATCTGTGCATGACTTAGTTACGGGTTCTCCTGTGTAGTCCCTGAATTCTTCCCTTATGCCGGCCATACACAAGGCTCTGATTCTCATGAACATACAAGCTCAGATGAGCGGAGTGTGGGACTGTCGGGTATCCGGCTAACCCTAGTGGTGCTGCTCCATATAGTACAGTCCATGAGGCAAAGTATTGTGCTGGTTAGAAGGATTGTATTTCTGAAAGGGTTTTTACATCCAAGTACGACTGGTTTCTATGAACACATATCATTACATGCTCAGACAAGTCACTTTGTGTTCTTGTACCTGTTACATTATTAGTTACTTATCTGTTTTATTTGTATCCCTCTGGTTAAAAGCCAAACCATTTTAGTTGTACTGTACATCAGTTTCTTCAGTGTTACATGGTCGGTGCTTATGTCTCGTCCGCGCACTTACACAAATTCTTTAGTATATATAATGTACATACACGGACTTTGATTTGCGTTTCTTGAAGCTGCATTTTTAGGTATGTTATACGCCTGACATTCTTTATTTTCTTCTACTTGTAACATTCTAAATATAAATTATTTTGTTACGCTTAGCTGGTGTCTTGTCTTCAATACCGTAGCATCAAAAGCAGGACCCTGCACAAACCTACTGGACTCGAGCCATACTGGTTACCGGGATGAAATTGCTCTATCGGCTCTGGGTTTTGATATGATCCATAGCAACCAATCTCGGTGTACGGCTCAATTTACTGTTAGAAAAGACTAATAAACTACACAGCGGCTTTTTCCTTTATGAAGTTTTCTTAGTAGAATGCAGTTATAAATTGACTGTCCTGTTAAGAAAATAAAAATACTGTAAAATAAAAAAAAATAGACCAATCCCTCAGCTCTCTCCCCAATCCCTCACAACATGCAGGAAATGCTTAACAGCTGATCACTGGTGCAGTTACAGACAGTCCCCAACTCAAGGACACCTGACTTGCAGATGACCCCTAGTTACAGACGGACCTCTCTGCCCCTGTGACCTCTGGTCCCAGGCTGCAATGATCGGCTGTAAGGAGTCTGTAATGAAGCTTGTCCATAGGACAAAAAAAAAAAATTGCTCCCAGATATTTAATGCATAACCATGATTTGAGATATTTTTATATTGTGTATGGGGGAATGTGGTGAACATTTCCTAATTTACAAATTCTGCTCAAGTATAATACAACCCCAGTATAAGCCGAGGCACCTAATAATACCACCAGCACAAAAAAAAACTAAAACTAAGTACTTTCCTTTCCAACGCCCCGGGCAGGTCCCCTTTTTTTTTTCAGCTCCAGGTCAGTACCGGGTCTGTGCACAAGGCTCGGCCAGCCCATGCTATTATGACAGCAGCGGCGGACGTCTTAGCTGTGCACGGACCTGCCGCTGCCAAGGAAGAAGAGAAGACCTGCGGGGGCGCCAAAAAGGTAAGTTTTCACTTTATTTTTTGCTTGATTCGAGTATAAGCACAATTTGAGTTTTTCAGCAGTTTTTTGTGCTGATAACTTGGCTTATACTTGAGTGTATACGGTAGTTTGTAAAAAAAAAAAAAAAATTAAAAAAAAAAAAAAAGGCTGCATGAGCTGACATCTAATAAGTGAAGTATATTAGAAAAATGTTTATGACCTACACAATATCAAAAATCATCTGAAATGACATTACTCTTTAAGCCTGCCTAGAAGTCTATGGAGAGGAGAAGGTATATCCAGGAGATGTGTGAGAGCAGGAATAAAGACAGAGAAATGGAGTTGAATAGCAAGTTATTCTATATTAATGTACACTCACCGGCCACTTTATTAGGTACACCTGTCCAACTGCTCGTTAACACTTAATTTCTAATCAGCCAATCACATGGCGGCAACTCAGTGCATTTAGGCATGTAGACATGGTCAAGACAATATTCTGCAGTTCAAACCGAACATCAGTATGGGGAAGAAAGGTGATTTGAGTGCCTTTGAACGTGGCATGGTTGTTGGTGCCAGAAGGGCTGGTCTGAGTATTTCAGAAACTGCTGATCTACTGGGATTTTCACGCACAACCATCTCTAGGGTTTACAGAGAATGGTCCGAAAAAGAAAAAACATCCAGTAAGCGGCAGTTCTGTGGGCGGAAATGCCTTGTTGATGCCAGAGGTCAGAGGAGAATGAGCAGACTGGTTCAAGCTGATAGAAAGGCAACAGTGACTCAGATCGCCACCTGTTACAACCAAGGTAGGCAGAAGAGCATCTCTGAACGCACAGTACGTCGAACTTTGAGGCAGATGGGCTACAGCAGCAGAAGACCACACCGGGTGCCACTCCTTTCAGCTAAGAACAGGAAACTGAGGCTATAATTTGCACAAGCTCATCGAAATTGGACAGTAGAAGATTGGAAAAACGTTGCCTGGTCTGATGAGTCTCGATTTCTGCTGCAACGTTCGGATGGTAGGGTCAGAATTTGGCGTCAACAACATGAAAGCATGGATTCATCCTGCCTTGTATCAACGGTTCAGGCTGGTGGCGGTGGTGTCATGGTGTGGGGAATATTTTCTTGGCGCTCTTTGGGCCCCTTGGTACAACGCCACAGCCTACCTGAGTATTGTTGCTGACCATGTCCATCCCTTTATGACCACAATGTACCCTGTAACATCTGATGGCTACTTTCAGCAGGATAATGCGCCATGTCATAAAGCTGGAATCATCTCAGACTGGTTTCTTGAACATGACAATGAGGTCACTGTACTCAAATGGCCTCCACAGTCACCAGATCTCAATCCAATAGAGCAGTGATGGCGAACCTTTTAGCGGCCGAGTGCCCAAACTGCAACCCAAAACTCCGCTTATTTATAGCGAGGTGCCAACCAAAAATTAAAGCAGTAACTTATTGCTCCCTGTTCAACAACTTTCAATCATATTGGCCTCCTGAGGACAGCAACACAATAGAAAGATGGAACATTTTCATCATGTTAGCTTCTTTCCATTTTCCCTCTGTACACAGCAGGAAGATTCTTCGAGTCCTGTCTGGTGTGCTGGGGTGATGGCCCGGGTGCCCACAAAAAGGGCTCTGAGTGCCACCTCTGGCACCCGTGCCATAGGTTCGCCACCACTGCAATAGAGCATCTTTGGGATGTGGTGGAACGGGAGATTCGCATCATGGATGTGCAGCCGACAAATCTGCGGCAACTGTGTGATGCCATCATGTCAATATGGACCAAAATCTCTGAGGAATGCTTCCAGCACCTTGTTGAATCTATGCCACGAAGAATTGAGGCAGTTCTGAAGGCAAAAGGGGGTCCAACCCGTTACTAGCATGGTGTACCTAATAAAGTGGCCAGTGAGTGTATATAATACTTTTCTATGCTATATTCATCACATTTAGGGCTCATGCACAGGGCTAGGTATTGCGGGCATTTCTCAACTATTTCTTCTACAGATAGCGCACATCCCCATTCCATGGATTCGATGACCCTAATGCCCGGGGCCACACAAGAGCCCATGCAGTATTTTATGCTTTTTTGGACATGTGCGATTCACTTGGAACAATCTGTTGCACTACCAAACTCAGCCTCTTAGCAAGTGTGGCGCTGTTTATGGAAAGTGAGGATGAGGCCTTGTTATCTAGAGTGTATGTTATGTGCCCTTCTAGATTGTGGCATAATGCTACTATGATAATGTATGCCCACTATGTACCAGTATGGGCTGGCATTCCCTCTATATACTACTGTATGTGCTGGAGAGCATGCCCAGGGCAGGGTATATGCCAATGTTATGTAATGCTGAGCTGAATGGTGGTGATGCCCTGATGCCCCCAGCATTCATGTACCTCACACCCCCTCCCTATAACACCCTGGTGCTGCGGCATTGTGCTGCCTCCCTGGGGGTCTCTGGGAGCCCCTCACCCGGGACACAGCACAAGGCGGGGGATGTGGAGGAGCTGTGGGCGGCCTCCTGCGGGCACACTCCTCCTCTTCCCTCACACATCACTCGGATACTCGGTGCTGCCTCGCCCGGCTACTGTGCGGCAGCAGGAAGTGGAGGCGCCGGGTGTGCAGGTAATGCCCGGGGAGGGCGGCTGCACGGGGAGCTGGGCACGGGCCTGGCACGGGAGGGAGAGGGCGGGCGGCTGGTGTGTGGGGTGATGCGCCCGTCCTATTGTGTGAGGCATGGAGCTGCACATTATACATTATATATATAGACACAATGCAGATCTGCCTTCTGGACGCGGCACAGATGGTGCAGCTGGAGGTTGCCCTTGGGATGTGGCTGAGGAGGGAAGGGCAGCCCTGGCATCACACATGCCCTGAGCCCGCACCATTGTCATGTGTATGGGCCACAGCATGATGCTGCAGAAACTTCTATAGGGAGGATGTCATGTATGTCTAGCAGGGGTAGATCACATAGATATATATATGTGTATATGTATGGCTGTATACAATGTATGGTACATTTCTATGGCTGGTTATTGCAGTTGTGTGATGACAGGGTGACCTTTGTAAGTTATACTTCTTCTTCTTCCCCTGGTTTTATGGCCGCCTGTCACCTGTGACTATTTACTGCCATTATCTGGTCCTCATGTCACTGCTTCCCTTCCCTTATCCTCTGATCTGGTGACAGGTTGTAGGTTTCTCTATTTATAGGACAAGTCTAATCATACATGTAGCAGGGACAATGTGCCAGGATCATTCTGCCATTCTGTTTACTTTGTACCTGGCACTTCTGTGGACACGTCATAGACTGGACAGATGTAGGTTCGTCGACATTTTATAGGATCACCGCTGTCTCCTTGTCATATCTATAAATTATTAATGATATAATGTGTACGGCCATCTTCCAGATCTTTCGGCCACTGCTCATTCGGTACATTGTGGTGCCAGAGAAATGCAAGTCTAAAAGTGACAGAAACTGGTAGATTTTACCTGCGGTGATATCATTTTTCTGTATCCCGTGCTTTTTAGAGAATATTCCTGCTTATTATTGTAGGGGGAATCTGTAAAACTTACTATGTGCGGATTTCCATGCACTAAATTAGCAATGTGGGATGGATAATCCCAAATACACATTATGGAAATATCTGCCATGGAAGGGGCTTATATACCGTATTTCTGCGGATAATGGTATGGTTGTGCTCTGCCCTCCTGGCAGTGGCATAATACACATCAGGATGAGTACTGACCATAGACTTACCACTGAGGTAAGTCCTGCAGTCAGCATGCTACATGTGCAGATGTGATGAGTATTTTGTCCGTGGAATCTGCTTCCGATAGCCAAGCCTTGACTTTCTCCCGGGGTCAGTGGTTCTCAGTGAGAGGTTTGTATGAAGACTAAGGCGGATCCAATGGACTCATTTACATTTAACATGACAGTGGGGCTCATTTACTAAGAACAGTGCAGTGTGTACTATGTGCAGTTTGCTGGTGTATAATGCAGGGGGCGCCAGATGTTTGTAAGTGCAGAAAAAGAATAGCGACGTCCCAGATTTCAATTGTAAAACCCCATTGTGGAAAATAACTAAACCTTTTCAATTTCTATTGATGAGTCAGTATATACATATATGTGGAGCCGTGCGGCTGAGCTGCAGAATAGCACAGGCATATTCAGTAGCCCTGTACAGAGATTGTCTTTTCTTACCAGTTGCCCTAGTGTATGTGCATGGAGAGAGAAGGAAACCTTGATCTTGGCAATAAAACCCTGCAATTAAGCCCAGAATATACAGTATCCTCCTACACAAAGTTTATTTGAGCACAGGATGAAAGTAGAGATTCCCTGGGGGTTGATGTTGTCACCTAGGGGGCCATCTTTGGTGATGTAGTTATGAATGATTTCTACTGTAGGAACTGATTATTGGACAGCCCATGGAAGAATCATGGACTACTTTAGGTCAATACAGACGTCCGCTTGTCATTCCTTGCAGAAGCAGGATTGCGGCAGGCACTAGTTTGCTCTACACTTGCCTGAAATCGTTTGGTGCATGAAGAGAAATGCTAAGAAAACAGTAGCTTAATGGGAATCTGTAAATTTAGTATCTCTATACTATTTTGTCAGGGCCCAAGATTAAAAAAAAAAACCCTTATACAGGCAGTCCCCGGGTTACGTACAAGATCGGTTCCATAGGTTTGTTCTCAAGTTGAATTTATATGTAAGTCAAAACTTAATATTTTATAATTGTAGTTCCAGAAAAAAAATTGTCCCAGTGACAATTGTAGATATAAAAAACAAATAGGTTCTCTCACCCAATCACCCGAGATTCGTCCTCCTTCAGTTAGTCCTTGTGGTGGTGCACGCTGTCCTTGACTTCCAAAGACAATCCAAAGTATAGGAAAAAGTAACGGACCTGCGGCACTTCCAAAACCACGCTGGTACTTGCCACGATAAAATAAATCCTTTATTTAATACTGCTGGTGCAGGGACTAGAGGCCGCCCCTCCTGCCATGCTGGATTTATCCGGTGGGTGGCTACACCGGCAGACCGTTCCATGTGGAGTCTTACAAGCCAATGTCTTTGGTGTTACATTCTTTCTCCATGGTTTCCCATCATTTTGCAGTCAGGTGGGCCTCGCCTGTGTCCCCCATTATTCACACATCTAAATCCATCTGCAGCAATATTTCTAGCAATATATGTGAAATATTGTTTAGTATAACCACAAATTCTGCCCCCCCCCCCAAAAAAAAAAACTATGGATGAACTTTATGGAAATTCCTTGTGGTGGATCCATATATAAATCTGCTATGACCTGCCTGGACACCCCTTACCTGTGAATACACGGCCTTATAGCCCCGGACACAGCAGCAGCAGCTGAGAAATCCTCTGATCTGTCAGTGACCTGGAAGATGTGGCGCACCGCGATGTGTCATTTCTAGTGAGAAAATCCTTCATCACGTTGGTGCCTTGCTATTCCTTGGAGGGAGCATATTGCGGTAATGTGTGATCCGTCAGGGCCTATGTGCAAGGTGATGCTGAAATAAAAATAAATCCGCCTTCCAATCATTTCTACTATTGCTTCTTACATAAAAATATAACACCTCCTAGCAGAAATTGCATCAGGAGGAAGAGATCTGAAACCTAAGCCGTCTAGAGTCTGCCCAAAGAGACGGCAATGCAGGCAAATTATTCCCCCATCTATCAGAGCCATCAGAGAATAGATTCATTGCATGTTGTATCAGGGGATGTGCCCCGCAGGTGTCAAAGGCTCCTTAAATGGGATTTCCTTGCTCGGAGCAGTTTTTTACCTATCATCCGGATAAGTCACTAGGATCTGTTCACCTGTTCACTAGGATTTGTTCCGTGAGGTTACGACAAGGGACCTTATACATATCACTTGTTCCAGGGAGTCTCTATGCCGGGTATGGAGCTGGAAGCAGATGGCTGTATAGCGGCTATGCTGATGTGCTGCAGTGCAGCTCCTAATGCAATACATACATCATGGGAATTGCACTGGCTATGGGTACATTCACACGCCCAGCGCGAAGACTCGCTGGAACTTATAGCCAGACTCCCGCAGTAATAGCTGGGACTGTAATAGGCACTTTAAGGGCTTTTCCTATGCTTTCTCCCCCATGGGAACCAATCAGAGCTCAGCTTTCATTTTCCCACAGCTGTTTATAATAATAATAATAATTCTTTATTTATATAGCACACACAGATTACGCAGCGCTGCACAGAGTTCGCCAAATCAGTCCCATTTCCCAATGGGGCTCACAATCTAATCAACCTACCAGTATGTTTTGGAGTGTGGGAGGAAACCAGAGGAAAAGGAGGAAACCCACACAAATTACATAGAGACCATACAAACTCTTTTCAGATGTTGACCCTGAGACTTAAACCCAGGTCCCAAGGGCTTCAAGGCTGTAATGCTAACCACTAAGCCACAATGCTGCCCATACGAAATGAAAGCTGAGCTCTGATTGGTTGCCATGGGCAACTAGAACAGTTCTGCTCTCAAACACTTCTGATATGTAGCCCACTATATATTTGATGTTATCAGATCTGTAACAACCTATTAAAAACTAAATTACTGCACCTGCTTATGAAAGCCATCCAACCACACAAAAAGTACAAGTAGGGTAAAAAGCAAATAAAAGCTCCCCTTTGTCCCTCATGGACACAGCCAGTGTTTCTGGTTTGATTCCCGGGCCAATCCATTACTGATCTTGCCTACACACGGAGGTTTTTCCCTGGATCAGTGCGTGAATGAGATACAAAATACAGATCCGGTCCTATTAATTGGGTCCATGTGCGGGCAGCACGAGTAAGCACAAGTCAGTCTGGCCCAAGTGCAACTTGTCTGGCTCCATCATCCATAAAATAGAGTTACATGGTGATCTGCAGGATCTACCGAACTGGACCTAGAAATGCAGAATGGACACGCTGAGTGCAGTTCAGTGAGTGCTGGTTACGTCTGGTAAATCCTGCAAGCACGCGGAGCCGGTGTGTGTCCCACCAAAGTGAATCAGGCCTATGAATGTGTAGAAACCTTCTATACCGAGTGCCAGAGATGACAGTAATTACAGATGAATATCCACTCGTTTTGTTCAAAGGTGTAAATTGATATTTTTCACCTGAATAAGGCAGTGTGATGGGCTTAGTGTATGTTCTCCAGTGTGCGGCTCCTGTGTACAGCACATAAGACCATGATGTATCCAGATTCTGCATCATCACTTACCTTGTGCTCCGTGCAGTCCCTGCAAAGAACTGGGACACCATGTGCTTTTTCCCAAAAGGGCCATAAAACAAAAGCTCAGGCAATAGAAAACACGAATTGCCTTCCTTACATATATTACATTAAAGTCATATATGGCCCGTTACTTCTCACTAAGTACCATCAGACAGAACTTCAGAGGGAACCTGTCAAACTTTTTTTCAATTGGAGATGCAGGCAGGTGAAAACATAGTTGGAAATGTGATTTTTTTTTTACTGCCTGCGTCTCCAGTTCTGTAGATCACAGAACCATCTGATGAGAATATCTTTAATAGGACACCAAAAGCAGGTTTCCGGGTTCTGCAGAATGGAAAATATGGGTATCTGAAGCGATACTTCCCCTGCACCCTCTAAATTAGACTCATTAAAGAAAAAAGATGACTCTACTGATTTTTACAGCGGTTTAATGGTAAAATGTCATGTAAAATGTGTTGATGGGTTCCGTTTAGGGGGAGATGACCATATCTTGTGCTCTATAGTACCTGGTACAATGCTTTTGGCTAATGGGATCAGAATTGTGGTTCTGTGACCTACAGAACCTTATATACAGGCAGGTAAAGAAGGTGGAAGTGCGAGCTCACAATATAACTCCGGTTCCCGCCTTTTTCTCCCTGTATCTCCAGTTCTGTAGATCACAGAACCACAAAGCTGACACCAAAAGCATGGTTCTAGGTACTATAAAGCCCGAGATAGCATTCTATAGGTAAAGGAGCGAGTTTTAACATAAAGGAGTGAAATCTAGAAAGGACATTTCATATCTTGAACTAGAAGCTGGTGACAGATTCTCTTTATAATAATAATAATAATCTTTATTTATATAGCGCCTTCAAATTCCGTAGCTCTTTACAAATCATAGGGGACATATACAACTATATTACATTACAAAGAACAAACAGTCATATGGAACAATAGGAGTGAGGGCCCTGCTCACAAGAGCTTACAGACTATGAGGGGGTGACACAAGAGCTTACAGTCTATGAGGGGGTGACACAAGAGCTTACAGACTATGAGGATGAGGGGGTGACACAAGAGCTTACAGACTATGAGGGGGTGACACAAGAGCTTACAGACTATGAGGATGAGGGGGTGACACAAGAGCTTACAGACTATGAGGATGAGGGGGTGACACAAGAGGTTGTATAATGGTCCAGCCATTCTTTATAAGGGAACAATATAAAGTAATTTTAATAAATAATTTACTAAACAACTATTAGTCTGAGAGTCCAGGAAAGGGCATTCCAGAGAATTGCAGCAACTCGGGAGAAGTCCTGGATACGTGCATGAGAGGTTCGAATTAAGGGAGAGATTAATCTAATGTCACTGGCAGATTGAAGAGCACGGGAAGGGCGATAGACTGAGATTAGAGAAGAGAGATAGAGAGGTGTAGCATTATTCAGAGCTTTGTGGATGAGGGTTATTATTTTAAAGTGAATACGGAAGGAGACGGGCAGCCAGTGCAGTGATTGGCCCAAACTGGAGTCATCCGTGTAGCGTTTGGCCTGACAGACGAGCCTGGCTGCTGCATTAAGAATAGATTGAAGAGGAGAGAGTTTAGTCAGTGGAAGACCAATTAGTAGGGAGTTACAGTAGTCTAGTCGAGAGTGAATAAGTGCAACAATTAGCATTTTAGAAGTTTCAAATGTCAGAAACGGCCGGATTCTGGAGATGTTTCTGAGATGCATACGGCAAGAGTGAGCAAGAGATTTAATATATGGTGAAAAAGAGAGTTCAAAGTCCAGCACAACCCCAAGACAGCGGGCCTGCTGCCTCGGTGCTATAGTGATCCCACAGACCGAGATGGAGAGGTCGGGGTTGGGTTGGTTAGTAGATGGTGGAAAGACAAGAAGTTCAGTCTTAGAAACATTAAGTTTGAAGAAGAGAGAGGACATGATGTTAGAGACAGCAGAGAGACAGTCACTAGTGTTCTGGATTAAGGCAGGGGTGATGTTACGTGCAGAAGTATATAGCTGGGTGTCACCAGCATAGAGATGATACTGGAAACCAAATCTGCTGATGGTTTGTCCAATGGGGGCAGTATAGAGGGAGAAGAGAAGAGGACCTAGGACTGAGCCCTGAGGGACCCCGACACTAAGGGGAAGATGAGAAGAGAAAGATCCAGAAAAGGAGACACTGAAAGTGCGGTCAGAGATAGGAAGAAAACCAAGAGAGTGCAGTGTCCTTTAGGCCAATGGAGTGAAGCATCCTAAGGAGGAGCTGGTGGTCCACAGTATCGAACGATGCCGATAGATCCAGGAGAATGAGGAGAGAATAGTCACCTTTGGATTTAGCAGTGAGGAGATCATTGGAGAATTTATAAAGAGCAGTTTCAGTGGAATACATAGAGCGGAAACCAGATTGTAGGGGGTCAAGGAGGGAGTTCGCTGAGAGATTGCGGGTTAGTCGAGAATAGACCAAGCGTTCCAGGAGTTTGGAGATGAAAGGGAGGTTAGAGACTGCTCTGTAGTTAGTAGCATTGGATGGGTCCAGTGAAGGTTTCTTTAGTAAAGGGGTAATAACAGCATGCTTGAAAGAAGAGGGGGCGACCCCAGAAGAGAGAGAGAGGTTGAAGATTTTAGTTATGTGAGAAGTGACTGCTGGGGAGAGAGACTGTACCAGATGAGAGGGGATGGGGTCACTGATGCAGGTAGTGGGGCGAGCAGAGGAAAGGAGCCTGGACACTTCTTCCTCTGTGACTGGCTCAAAGGAAGAGAGTGAACAAGATAAGGTACCAGAGGGAAGGGGATTGAAGGGGTGAGTGGATTGAGCAATTATTTCGTGGCGGATACAATCGATTTTATCCTTAAAGGAAACCTACCACTTGTAGTGGCAGGTTTCTGATGGAAATACCGGGCACCAGCTCAGGGTGAGCTGGTGCCGGAGCTTATTTTTGTTAGCGTTTTAAATCGCGGTTTAAAACACTTTTTAAACTTTATAGCCGGCGCAGGCAGGTACGCGCTCGGCGCTTACCGTGCACGCGGCTCTCATTCACTTCCTATGTAGCCGCGCGCATGGTAAGCGCCGAGCGCGTACCTGCCTGCGCCGGCTATAAAGTTTAAAAAGTGTTTTAAACCGCCCTGAGCTGGTGCCCGGTATTTCCATCAGAAACCTGCCACTACAAGTGGTAGGTTTCCTTTAAAGTAGGCCGCCAGATCTTCAGCCCCAAGGTCTGTGACAGGTGGCTGCACCTTTGGTGTTAGTAACGAGTGAAGGGTATCAAAGACCCTTTTGGGGTTGTTAGAGAGAGAGGATATGAGATTAGTAAAATAGACCTGTTTAGCAAGGTGAAGGGCAGAGTTATAAGTTTTTGGCATAAATTTGAAGTGTAGAAAGTCTGCAGATGTGCACGATTTTCTCCACAGACTCCACAGAATCCTGGAGCACTGCCGAAGGAAACGAGTTTGTTCAGTGTGCCAAGGTTGGCTGCGTGTGTGTTGAAAATTTCAGATAGTGAGTGGTGCCATCTCATCTGGCGCTCTTCTGACAGTGTGATTATAGTGGTTAGTAGCCAGGTTTGGACAGGTGAAAGAGGAGATGGGGGACAGTGCAGACTGTAAGTTTTCTGTGAGTTGGTGAGTATCTATTGCACGTGGGTTCCGATATGAGTGATGGGTGGAAGGCTTCTGAGAAGGTGAAGGATTATTGAAAGTAAAAGAAAGGAGATTATGGTCTGAAAGTGGAAAGGAGGAATTGGTAAAATTCTCTTTAGGCTACGCTCAGTTTTTCAGGTGCAGTTTTTGATGTCCAAACCAGGAGTGGAGTGAAAAAAGAGGAGGAGCAGCTCCTCTCAATGATATGTTCTCACCCATTATGATCCACACCTGCTTTTGGCTTCAAAAACTTCATCTGAAAAACTGAACGTGTGAACGCACCCTTAGGCCGGCGCCACACAGGGCGCTTTGTCTGCGCTTGCAAACGCAAACGCAGACAAAGTCGCGCCCACCGGGGCGGGCCTCGGCCCGATCGCATCGGCGTTTCTATGGAAACGCCTGTGATCGGGAACGAGCCGCCGGTGTTTTGCGTTAATTTAACGCGAAACACCGGCGGCTCGTTCCCGATCGCAGGCGTTTCCATAGAAACGCCGATGCGATCGGGCCGAGGCCCGCCCCGGTGGGCGCGACTTTGTCTGCGTTTGCAAGCGCAGACAAAGCGCCCTGTGTGGCGCCGGCCTTAGGGAATGTTAGCTCAATGTCTGATCAGGGCCGGAGCCTCTCATTTAAAAAACGCAATCAAAGCGCTCGGTGTGAATGCGGCTTAATGGGATTATTCACTCCGTGCCAATAAGTGCAGGAAACAAAAGCTTTGAAACTGTGCATGGAGCTTGGTGTATAACTCCGCTGTGGAGTCCATGGGGGAGACTTATCCTACACTTGTGTGTCGGTGTATGATAGAAGCTCCACCAGCACCACCAGATATATCAAGAGTCTTAGGCCTCCGGCTGGTGGCTGCTCAGGTAGTTTTGAGCAAAATCCATGCGACCGTCCAAGGGTAATTTTTTGCAGGGTCTAGGTAATGGGCATGTGTGGCAATTATTTTGTGGCCCTTGACAGATCAAACTAGTTTTGGTGGCACAAGGTAGTTGGTTGTAGTATTGTGGTTGCCAGTCTATAACCTATGTAATGCCAGTGATAACTTGGGTGCATACCGTAGGAAGAAACCAAAAGGATTTGTTTGGGAAAAGTTGTGCAGTTCCATAACAAAATGAAGTCTTTTATCTAATGTTGTGATTTATTTTCCTTTTCTCGAGGGCTGGTTGTGTGGACTGCGTTCTCATGTGTATATGTATGTAGTGATCACAGAGTTGGCATGTTGCAGCCATAGAAACAGCGCCCACGACTCCCACTTCCACATCATTCAGCACTTCTACCTCCTGAGCGGTCTCTGTGCTGCGCCACTATTGTCACTTCTGTAAATGGACCGTCTTCTGATTTTGGAAGAATAAAATTGCATGTATTTGTACAGATGTGATACTGCCCTACCTGATTATAATTATTATATTACTGTATGAAATGTGTGGTGGCAGGATCCTGCATTTCTCTATGGAGGTATGCGCACAATCACTCAGGAGCTAGGGTTACCATTTGGAGGTTCCTAGGCTTAGACCACACATGTGTCAAACACTTGGCCACTTCACTTTCTGTGGTCCAGGAGATCTGAAGCATGTAGGAACCTGATTCAGCACCACAACAGCCATGGCTGGAGCTTCAATGGAGCTCCCACTCCAGGTCCTTCAGGAGTCTAAGCACATAACGCTGACATGCTGTCCTTACCTAATGTTACAGCCAATGGTGGGGGAGGTAGGTAGGTAGGTTGGTTGTAAGGTGTTAGGGAAAAGGAGAATTTAGAATAGTTGAGAGGAGAACATTTGTTTGATCTTACAAGTGCAATCTGCCTTTTCACATTGTATCCTATGTGAACTTTGCTGTAGTCGCGTTTGGCACCCCTGGCTTATACCCTTACTTGTCCTCCATGCAAAGGATCAGCATCTTAAATAATAATAATAATCTTTATTATATTATACTCACAAGAGCTTACAGTCTATGAGGATGAGGGGGTGACACAAGAGCTTACAGTCTATGAGGATGAGGGTCGACACAAGAGCTTACAGTCTATGAGGATGAGGAGGTGACACAAGAGCTTACAGTCTATGAGGATGACAGGGGTGACACGAGCTTACAGTCTATGAGGATGAGGGGGTGACACAAGAGCTTACAGTCTATGAGGATGAGGAGGTGACACAAGAGCTTACAGTCTATGAGGATGACAGGGGTGACACAAGAGCTTACAGTCTATGAGGATGAGGAGGTGACACAAGAGCTTACAGTCTATGAGGATGAGGGGGTGACACAAGAGCTTACAGTCTATGAGGATGAGGGGGTGACACAAGAGCTTACAGTCTATGAGGATGAGGGGGTGACACGAGCTTACAGTCTATGAGGATAAGGGGGTGACACAAGAGCTCACAGTCTATGAGGATGAGGGGGTGACACAAGAGCTTACAGTCTATGAGGATGAGGGGGTGACACAAGAGCTTACAGTCTATGAGGATGAGGGGTGACACGAGCTTACAGTCTATGAAGATGAGGGGGTGACACGAGCTTACAGTCTATGAGGATGAGGGGGTGACACAAGAGCTTACAGTCTATGAGGATGAGGGGTGACACGAGCTTACAGTCTATGAGGATGAGGGGGTGACACAAGAGCTTACAGTCTATGAGGATGAGGGGGTGACACAAGAGCTTACAGTCTATGAGGATGAGGGGGTGACATAAGAGCTTACAGTCTATGAGGATGAGGGGGTGACACAAGAGCTTACAGTCTATGAGGATGAAGGGGTGACACAAGAGCTTACAGTCTATGAGGATGAGGGGGTGACACAAGAGCTTACAGTCTATGAGGATGAGGGGGTGACATAAGAGCTTACAGTCTATGAGGATGAGGGGTGACACAAGAGCGTACAGTCTATGAGGATGAGGGGGACACAAGAGCTTACAGTCTATGAGGATGAGGGGGTGACACAAGAGCTTACAGTCTATGAGGATGAGGGGGGTGACATAAGAGCTTACAGTCTATGAGGATGAGGAGGTGACACAAGAGCTTACAGTCTATGAGGATGAGGAGGTGACACAAGAGCTTACAGTCTATGAGGATGAGGGGGTGACACAGGAGCTTACAGTCTACGAGGATGAGGGGGTGACACAAGAGCTTACAGTCTATGAGGATGAAGGGGTGACACAAGAGCTTACAGTCTATGAGGATGAGGGGGGTGACATAAGAGCTTACAGTCTATGAGGATGAGGAGGTGACACAAGAGCTTACAGTCTGAGGATGAGGGGGTGACACAAGAGCTTACAGTCTATGAGGATGACAGGGGTGACACAAGAGCTTACAGTCTTTGAGGATGAGGGGGTGACACAAGAGCTTACAGTCTATGAGGATGATTGAGTGACACAAGAGCTTACAGTCTATGAGGATGAGGGGGTGACACAAGAGCTTACAGTCTATGAGGATGAGGGGGTGACACAAGAGCTTACAGTCTATGAGGATGAAGGGGTGACACAAGAGCTTACAGTCTATGAGGATGAGGGGGTGACATAAGAGCTTATAGTCTATGAGGATGAGGGGGGTGACATAAGAGCTTACAGTCTATGAGGATGAGGGGGTGACATAAGAGCTTACAGTCTATCTTAAGTTCTGTTATTATCTGTGCTTTCTCATATTTTATCTGAATCACTTGATAGACACCATCAGTCTCCCTTTCACAAAAATGGGGACTTTAAGGTTTCTGTCTTGGTGAACTGGCGTTACAATAAGTCAGACCTGTAGATATCATTCATTGATAGAATAATCAATATTTAATAAGATTTAAAGGAGTTGTCTCATCAAGACATTCTGAATACGGCTACCAATATTTAGGGGATAACTACTTGTCCACCACTGGATGCATTTGAGGCCACAGGGCGCCTTCCCACGTGCCATTTTTGTTGCGTTTTTAAATGCATCCAAAACGAAAGTGGGGGCCAAACCCCCTCCAACTTTCGTTTTGGATGCGTGGGAAGGCGCCCACGCAGGAGTTTTTAAAAACACTTAAATACTTTGTCTCCGGTTGACTAATTTTTGAAGGTCCGCAAACCAATAAACCACATGTAGAAAGCCGGACAAAGCTGAAGAAATGATAGTAATTGCAAAGAATATGTCATCACTTCACATGAATAGTTTGAATAAACTATGTCTTTTTTCTGTGTTTTTAGGATCCATTGGAACCTCCAAAATGGAAGTGGACATTAAAGGAGATAAGAGGACTAGCATTTCTTCTAGCACAGTAGAGCGTAATTCTCCATTAAAAGTGGAAGCGGAGAAGCCTCGCTGCTCTAGTACACCATGCTCCCCAATCCGTAGGACTGTGTCAGGTTATCAGATTCTCCACATGGATTCCAATTATTTAGTTGGGTTTACCACAGGAGAGGAGCTCCTTAAGCTCGCACACAAGTGTACAGCAACAGAAGAGAGTTCCGCAGAGGCCATACCATCGTTACGCTCCAAGCAGCTGGATTCCGGACTGTCCCGGTCCTCCCGAATATACAAAGCGAAAGGGCGTCACTATCAGCCATACGAAATCCCTGCCATAAATGGAAGGAGACGAAGGCGAATGCCGAGCTCAGGGGATAAGTGCAATAAAGTTATTCCATACGAGTCTTACAAGGCTGTGCACGGCCCTTTACCACTTTGTCTTCTTAAGGGTAAGAGGATACATTCAAAGTCCTTGGACTACCTCAACCTAGATAAGATGAACATCAAGGAATCGGCAGACACAGAAGTGTTGCAGTACCAACTCCAGCATCTCACGCTGAGGGGCGATCGTGTATTTGCAAGAAATAATACTTGAAGAGAAGAAGTTCTGATTTATTTAGCACCTTCCTTGTGGCACACGTGAAAACCACTTACAGAACCATCAGCGCGACGCAATGTAGTGGATGTGTTGTATAGGTAGCATCTGCAAATAGGTTCTCAACTTCTACCATATGACACGGAGCATCTTGCTGAAGCCACTTGGTTTCCCAGTTCGTTGAGGTGCATCGGTTTTCTAAAGCCATTTCTTTCTTCAAGGAACGAGACTTTTTGCGTGTGGGATTACGATGGATTAGGATTAGATAGCGGAATAATTTAATGAAATGCTGAATTTGTGACGTTTGTATTGGAATCGAGAAAAAGGATTTGACTGATTTTTACACTAAAAATTTCTTGTGGTTGAAAACGTTTAGATTAATCCATGACTGAAGTTACATGTACGTGTATAAGTTATGATTTAGATACCAGTTTTGTTGTTTACTTGCTGAATGTTTTAAGATTAATATATACCGTAGTAGTTTTAATATATGGGTGATTATTTAGTCATTCCCTTTCCCTGCCATCCATTCCTCGGAGGATGAAATCTGACGCTTGGATTGCTTCTCTTAGAAGACCCACGGGCAATTTCCATGTTTTTCATGAATTCTGAATCTACTTTCCTTTTCCGTTTACTTTGTAGGATTGAGCAATATACTGTGTATGTATGTATACACATATATTTTAATGATAAACTTGACAGTGCTTTGGAATACTACTGAGATATGTGCTGGCTGCTATGATAGAAATATCCGTACAGATGGATATGTGAGATAAACAACGTGGTGTGTAATGTCACACATGCACCATATTGTCTATGCCCACTTGAAGCGTATGAGATTGTCACACTGATGAACAGACCGAGAACATCTAGTCCTATATCTTTTGCTTTATTGAAAAAAATAAATAAATAAAAAAAAATTGTGTTCTGTAGCACCTACCTATGTAAATGTGTCCATTTTCCAGTCTGTAGTTTTACATCATTCACACAGTATAAGGTTTTTACTACTAAGGCCCCTTCCACACTAGCGTTTTTCACGCGCGAGTTCTGCGCGTGCTTTTGACGCACAGAACTTGCATTGCACTCTGCCCCATTGTTTCCAATGGGCCTTTCCTCATTTGCGTTGTTTTTCGCGCGCGTGCTTGCGTTTGTTTTGACGCGCATCAAAATCTCAGCATGCTCTACTTTTGCGTTTCACGCGCGTTTTTCCCGCCCCATTCAAGTCTATGGAGACGCATCAAAAATGCATTGCACTCGCAAGCAATGCAAGTGCAATGCGTTTTAAACGGATGGGTTGCTAGGTGACATGAATAATTCCCCTGCTCGAGATCGAGCATTTAATTAAAAAAACACAGTGAAGAACAGTGAAGAATAGAATAAAAACAGTGAACACAGGATCATTTAAGTGAAAAACACAGTGAAGAACACAGTGAAGAATAGATTACAGATGTTCGGCACATCTGCTTACTTGTCGGGAGATACGCGCGGAACGGTGCGAACAAAATAGCATGTGAAGAACAATATATATGTGTGAAGAAGACATTGCAGATGTATGTAAATGATCCTGTGTTCACTGTTTTTATTCTATTCTTCACTGTTCTTCACATCTGCTAACTTGTCGGGAGGTAATTTACGCGCGCGGAACAGTGAAGAAAAGATTGTAGATGTTTGCATACATCTGCTAACTTATCAGAAGACATTCTTTTTCAATTAAATAAAACATTTTATTTCCGAACCATGGTCCCTTTGAAAAAGTCCCATTGACTTAAAAAACGTGCGTGAAAAACGCACCGAAAACGCAAAAAAATGCGAACAACACGCGCGTGAAAAACGCAAAAACGCTAATGACTCCAAGGAAAAATGGAACAAAAACGTCAGTTTTTCACGCATTGCACCCTGACGTGAAATGCAACGCTAGTGTGGAAGGGGCCTAACATGTAACCAACTGGTTCTCGGCGCCAAAAACTACACCAGGTATTTCTCCTAGCACCATGCTTTGCTATCCAGCTATACTGTGGCTCTGCTGAATGTACAGTACTAGCGTGTGAGTACAACAAGCATAAGCTCATCTATTTCACCATAGATGTTAATACAAAGTTTACTTTGGTTAAAAATGTGACCAAAACCAAAAAGTTTTTTCTTTTTGGAGCCTTTTATGGATCACATCCTTTCTAAAGTGTTACCCTGCATGGATTATGTTGAATTACTCAATTCCTCCCCAACAACAGACTATAGTAGTTAAAGGGGGTAGTTTGTCATCTTACACCAAGGAGCTAATGTACGCTAATAGATTTAGATGCCTAAAAATTTAACGTATCATATTTCACAGAAATCATTTTAAATCAAAGGAGATCTTTACTCATTTACTGAAAAATATTTTTGGGGGGCTAACAATATTGATAATCTAACCTAAGGATATCAATTTGGTGGGGATCCAAGACCTAACACCCACAAATCTACTGTTCTCTGGATATGATAAGGAAAAAAGTGCAAAGCAGACATCCATGGGCGAACTTGGGATATGAATAGTTTATTAATATTTAAAGAGAACCTGTCACCACATTTTGCATAAACAGCTAGTGACAGGTTCCTATAAAGTCCTAATAACTTACTGACACTCTTCTTTTAGCTAAAATTTCACTTTAATTCAACTTTATGTTATATTACATAGCATCAGAGGGGAGTGTCCGGCTCGGCGGTCCCTCAGATGTACACCTCCCCATGTCCCATGCCTCTTCTCAGCATGTCATGTGACCAGGGTACTGTCATCACAGGTCTTTTAGCTACTTAACATTAGAAAACTGTACACTATGCACATATCTGATCACATTCTCCTCCATGGACCTCTACTCCTCCCCATCCTCCATGGAGACTGCTGTGATTTCATGTGATCAGATACATACATGAGTTAGATGTTGCAGATGAAACAGGATCTTAGATGATGTCTCCCTGGTCACATGACTTTATGAGCTCTCTCTCAATGTTCCATACAACAGAATATCATAGCACTGAGACCTGTCAATCAGGAACAAGGAGGCAGGACAATGCAGGTAAATTTTAATATGAATGACTCAATTAGTGCCATTGACTCTTAGCAGTTGTTTTAGATATAAGTTTACAAACTGATTTTTGTAACATTGCAGCCATGGAAAGGGACAATTTAGGGATAAATAAGGGCAATTCTTTTTAAGCATTGTTTTTATTATGATGACAGGTTCTCTTTAAATCTTGTAGGGGTTCAGCTCAAACGTGGGGGTCGGCAATGACAAAGCTCTCATGGACAGCAGGATTCAAGTTCTAACTGTGCATTTATTCCAGAAAACACCAGTATCAAACAAAATCCTTGCCTGTCCGGCTCTAACTAAACACTTGGTGGCCCTCACTAGCCACTGGAGGGCTTCTCCCTGCCAGCATGAAACATACGTTCAGTAACCCTGTGTCACTCACGTGTGGCTCTCACACAGTCCAGCTTCTGTGTCTCCAGGTAGAGGGCGGCTGACTGCTCCACACCCTTCTTTAAGGGATTGCACACCTGGTGCATTGTTAGACCCATTAGAATGTGGAAGCTTTGGTCTGGAGCAGTGATCACACTTCTGTCTCCACTCCAGCAATTAGAGTCCTGACCAGGTCTTCCCAGAGACCAACACATGGAAAACAGCTTCCAGTGTGACCCAATTCACATTCTGGTCGCTGCAATACACATAAACACCGATTTTTCTCTCCAATTCAATAGTGACCTTGTCACAATCTTTAAATTTATGCCAATTCAAGAACTTATTGTTACTTTTCTGTAGTAGTCCATCTTGACCTATAAGCGCTGTCAGATATCGGTATTAAGCCATTCAGCCATAAATAAAACCCCGGGGAAAAAAAAAGTACCTCCATCAGGTTTACATGTGATGAAAGAGCCAGGTCCTTGTGGACACCTCACGCTTGGCCACAAGTGTTAGTGGTCATGGGACCAGTCTCAGCGGTCACAGAAGAGAGAAAGCTAATGCCACGTGTAAGTGCTGCAGCCACTGGTCACATGATGCAAACCACTCTTAGCATCTTGTTTTTTTTCTGTCGCCACTACTCACCACATGATAGATCACTCTTATAAAATAGCTGACATATTGGCCGGATGTCCAATTTTTTAGCCCCAGACTTTTGTCATAATCTTCACATTCCCACTCTCGGATCTTGACTGACCTTTGCAGATCACTGTTGGCAGTTTTCTCCTTTTATATTTTAATATCCCAATCCAAGGTTACATATGGCTCAGTCCTGAGCTGTGATTGCCATCTTTTGTGCATTCATTATCATACATTTAAGATGCTCCTGCATTTATATGTAGTCAGTATCACATTAATGTAAGCATTTATATTCATACCAACACTTGGGGGAGACATTGACGTAAACCTGTATTTGTACATGCAGTCCTGCCTGTAGGCAGCGGCAGGGGTTGTTGAGCAGTTTAGATCTATAGTTTTGCGGAAAAATATTTGTTATTTATTGATCTGTGTTCCCTGACATCGAGTCCAGTGTACCATTTGTGTACAAGGGTGAATAGAGGAAAAGTTTTTTCAAGTACATGGTAATCTTTGGATAACTATCTATGAACTATGATGATCTGATTCATGTGGACACTGCGCTGGAAAATCAGCATTATACGTCTTCATTTTCATTTGTGGATGTATATAAAATAATAGAGCCTGACTACAATATTTCCTGTAGTCAGTGTTTACAGATTCCTCAGCACAGTAAACAATTCTCCCTAGTAGGAAGATAAAAGCCTCAGAAGACATTACATCCTAGTGTTGTGTGGAAGAAAAAAATACCTACTAATAGTGGAATTTGTGTAGCATGTGATATAATCTCTTCTGAGACAATACAGGCGGTCCCCTACTTACCCGACTTACAGCAACCCCTAGTTACAAACAGATCTCTGGATGTTGGTAATTTACTGTACTTTAGTCCTAGGCTACAATAATCAGCTGTAACAGTTATCACAGGTGTCTGCAATGAAGCTTTATTGTTGATCCTGGTTCTTATGACAACCCAACATTTTTAAATTCAATTGTCACAGAGACCAACAAAAATTTGGCTGGGGATAAAATATACAGTTCTGACTTACATACAAATTAAACTTAAGAGCAAACCTAAAGAACCGTGTACGTAATCCGGGGACTGCCTGTATATAACCTTTATCATAGAGTTACCAGACCTCAGTAGAGGGAGGACCGTGTTGGCCAACAGGCATTGTTTAGAAAGAGCAATCCTAAACAGCTACAATTTAAGACCGCATGGAAGACAAAACTATTCATGCATATTTTAAAGGTCAATATATCCAATAAGTAATAAAAAATAACAAAATATAACTATATAACAGTTTATGTAGTTATGGGGTGACTCCTTGAATCATATATCGCTATGATGCTCACAGTCCAGTCCACTGTAGTTGGTCTCTAAAATGTGACCAGCGAGAAGAAGGTCGTGTGCTTCTAGCCTGATCTCCATAACCTAACAATAAATGATGTTTCATGGACAATCCCCTTTTAATCCTAAGCTTGCATCTACATTAGGTAAAACCTTTCTCATCAATGGAAAAGTTGAAGACCTCATAAAGAGTCTAAGTTAAGTTATGAACCTGAGGAGGAGACACTGATGGTGTACAGCTGAATGATATCTTCTATACTGTATACAGGATAGGATAGCAGTTTGATTGTTGGAAGACCAACCAAAACCACCACTCACATGAGAATGGCGTGACTTTACCCCTAATTGATGGAGCATCAGATCTTGACCTGCCAGACAATTTATTGTGTACAAAAGATAGACTATGGTGATAGACCAAAGGTTATGGTGAGAGGCAATAAAAAATGGCCGGGTGCCGGCTGTTCACTTGAACAGGCGACTGCTCTAAATGCAATCCATGACCATATTTATTACAGACCTTGAGTGATATCTATTAAATTGTAGAGCAGAGTAGAGGACTCTACTTTATATGAGGATCCATGAGAAACAGGTGCCAAAAAGATCCACATTTTTTGTGAAAAACATTTTTAAAAAAGTCAGGAGAAAATCGGCAAAGAAGTAGGAATCCAAAAATAAATTGAATGGAACATCGGAATGTACGCTTGACCTTCAGCTCAAATATTTAGGGGAAATTGGACCCTGTTGTCATAATTGATTGATGTCCAAGCAGTCAGACCCCATCAATCATGCACTGTTTATGGGATATACCTGCTTAACATGAGGCACATCCTATAACAGTGATGGGCAACCTTTTGAGCTTGGTGTGTCAAAATTCGTCAAAAAACCGAGCATAACTCGGGTGGTGTGTCACCTTGAGAAAAAAACCCCTAATTTTGTGATATTTAGAGTTTAAATAACAAATACGTATAGTTATTTAACTTACCTGCTTAGTGACTTCTGTGTTAATTGGTCAGTTGGTTTCTTTTGTTGGTCATGCTGTTATTTAACTTGTGTGGGGTGCCATGAACTAAGGTAAGTGAGGGGGAGGGGGAATTCTTCCAGTGATGGCGAACCTGTGGCAGTCCAGCAACAGCTAGTTTTAAGGACATTTGTGTCCTGAGAAGTGCCCCCCAAAGAGTGTACATCACAGCCCAGCTCGGCAGAGCTCAACTCAATAAATTAACTTACCTAACTGGCATAGGCTCCAACGACACCACGAGCCTCCGTTACTCCTCTTCAGGACGCTTCAGCTCCTGTGTAGATGTTCCCACGCAGGCACAGCATAGGTTGCGTCTTTGCGAGCTGGGGCTGCTCTGTCTCCACGCTCCACTCTGGCGTCATTGGGCGGCATCCGCAGAGCAGGACAGGAGGACAGGAGCAGCAGCTGCGATCTCTCTGACTGAGATGTAGCCGCTCGCTGCAGACCACATCGCCAACCGACCGCCCGACCGGCCGCAGACAACAGACAACTGCACTACAGCAATTTTTCTCCAGCAGCCGTGTGTCACTGAAAATGGCTACGTGTGTCAGTGCTGACACGCGTGTCATAGGTTGGCCATCACTGTCCTATAATATAAAGCAAGGTCACTTACATGCTGCTCCTGGCCCCCTCCTTCTGTATATGTTCATATCAACCCTTTTCATTGTACAGTTTTACTAGAAATTAACATTTAAAAGTACGCTAATGAGCCTGAGGGTCTCTGGGGGGCGTCTGGCTGGCTGCTCCTTAGGCTCATTAGTGTATTTTTTTTTCTTTCAGAAAAAACAGACAATAAATAGGAATTATACAAACAGCATCAGAACAAGGGGGCAAGAGCAGCCTGTAAGCGACACTGCGTTACATTACGGGAATGTTTGTGTAGATTTCTTTTACTTTGTACACTTCTGTTTTGATATTATTCCACTTCCCACACCGCACACCCCTACTGAAGTGAAGTGATGAAGCTAAAAATGTGGCACATAACCTAAAAGGAAACTTACCATTTGATTTGATGCATTATGAAGCAAACATACCTTGAGACTGTTGTAGCTACACTGATGCAGGATCATATCTTGGTTAAGCCCTGTATTGAGTGGTTTTGCCAAGATATGATTTGTGCTTATAACATTCAGGACCTTGGAAAAGCTGGGTCAGGCTGGCTGCCAACATAAACACATTGCACATGAAGCTTTTCATTACACATGGAGCTTGGTCAAGACATGACTAATCAACCTGAGCTGGATCTCTCATACTGTACACAGCAACTGGGGGATGGTGCAGCAATTGATTATTCTGCCTTCAGGCACAACCCAGGGAATACATCATCCTCTCCTGCAAAGAATAACTGACATGCTAGGAGAGCTAGCCATAGAAGTGACAGAGCTTCATTATCCTAATGTTATATCTGTTTTATCAGCAAAACCACTCAGCACAGAGATTAACCAAGATATGATCCTGCATCAGTGTAGCTACAGCTTTTTCACGGTATGTATGCTTCATAATGCATCAAATCAAATGGTAGGTTTCCTTTAAAAGAAATCTACCACCAGCTTATTGGTAGTAAAATGTGCTATAATGTATGATTGTTACCTCTAGGGGATAATGAGCCCGTTTTCAGCTAGATCCTGCTGGTCTGTATGATGCAGGAAAGAGGGTTTAAAATTATGCCCCCTGGTTCATTCATATTCACATCTCCTGCCACCGCTCTGGCCAGAGAGCTGGTAACGTTATCAGGCTGTCCGGAAATCTCTTGCATGTGCGCGATCTTCCTCCTTGTGCAGCCTGATGCTTTCCAGTGCTGTTGCTCAAGGATTCCATAATTTCCAGAGAGCCAGATCACATCACCGGCTGTCTGGCCAGAGCGAGCGGTGGGAGGTGTGAATATTAATGATTAGTGTTTATAGTTCCAAAAAACAATAATGCACTTGTATTCATTAAAAATAAATCACTTTATTTCAAATCTATAATTAAAAATATTAGACAATACAAATGAGCTTATAATTGATGTGTTCCACATATTAAGCATTAGCCATAGCTTTCAACCTAAAGGGAAACTGCCTGTACATGTATTATATACCGGTGATAAACGCCCATATTACACAAGTTCAAGAAGTATATTCAGTCTAAAGTACAAGTGTATTACATCAAAAAACAGTGTATGTATATAATACAATTACTAACAAAAAATATGTCTCTCACCCGCTTTCTCAGGGGCAGGTCATGCCGCACCACCAGCTAGGGAATGGCGTACAATATGGGTAAGGTGAGAAGCTTCTTAATGTTGCTGTGAAAGCCATAATTTTTGTTAGTAATTGTATTATATACATACACTCTTTTTTGATGTAATACATTGCACTTTAGACTGAATCTATTTATTGGACTTGTGTAATATGGGCGCTTATCACCGGTATATAATATATGTGCAAGCAGTTTCCCTTTAGGATAAAAAGGTGTGGCAAATTCTTAATATGTGGAACACATCAATTATAAAATTATTTGTATTATCTACTGTTTTTATTATATATTTGGAATAAAGTCATTTAATTTCAATGAATACAATTGCATTACAGGCGGTCCCTTACTTAAGGACACCCGACTTACAGACAACCCATAGTTACAGACGGACCCCTCTGCCCACTGTGACCTCTGGTGAAGGTCTCTGGATGTTATTTTAGTCCCAGGATGCAATGATCAGCTGTAAGGTGTCTGTAATGAAGCTTTATTGATAATCCTTGGTCCAATTCCAGCAAAAATTTGGAAACTCCATTGTCACTGGGACAAAAGAAAAAAATTTGTCTAGAACTTCAATTATAAAATATACAGTTTCGACTTACATACAAATTCAACTTAAGAACAAACCTACGGACCCTATCTTGTATGTAACCCGGGGACTGCCTGTATTGTTTTTTGGAACAATATACAGTTATCTTTTCTTGGTTATGATTTATATTAAACTGAGTTCAGTTACAATCAAGGTTTTTAACGTGGTTCTTTAACATTAAGTATAAGAGATCCTACGCTGGTTATCTGGTTGTTACTTACCTTAAATATATCATAGATCTGCTGGAGGTCACAGCTGAATATCCCTACATATAGTAGAGGCTTCCCTGTACAGTATGATATTAGATTGTGCGCAGTCTCAACCTGCTGGTATATGTGTATCTATGCAGAGGCACTTGTGAGATATCCATCTGCAATGTATTATTCATCCACTGCAGCTATTTTAGGAAAGTGCAGGATATTCTCATACACATTGGAGTTTATGAATTGTGACACTGGAAGTGAAGCTCATGCATACACTAAGCATCATATAGAATTGACGTGAAATGCGTCAGTCCAGATTTCATTTGATTGGTTAATGATTTGCAATGATTTGGGTTTTCTTTTGCCTGATCATTTAAGAAAAAGACAAATGTAAAAGAAAATGAATAATAGGAACAAATACATTTTTTTTTCTATTCATCTCGTGAGTCTTGGATTCTTTTAAAGCTTTTTTAATGTTAGATGTAACAGTAATCCTATAATTCGCATTGGTTAATACAAGTTATGTTGTCTTTAATACTGAAGCGATTTCTTCAGAATAAGTCAAAGTTTCTTTTATCTTGTATTACAAGTTTATGGGGCTCATTTACTAAGGGTCGCACAAGCACTTTTGTCGGACTGTGCACTGTTTTTAGGGCTAAATAGCTTGCAAGGGTATTTAATAAGTGTGTGCGCTGGGATTGTGGGGCACGTGACCCTTTTTGTTGGCGTAGCTGCGCTGGCTTCCATGCAACACAAATTGGGGGACATGCCTCCGGGCGGGCCGACTGATTCGGACTGAGCGCGGGATTTAACTTTCAAATTGTGTCGCAAGCCCAAGCACTTAGATGCAGCACTAAAAAGATGGTGAACTCTGAGCGGGGAAGCGACACATTCAGGATATCGGGCGCACGATCTAAGTGAATGGCGGCACGGTGCATTATAGACGGGCAATGCACTTTCTATGAACTCCGGTGACCCTGTAAGTAAATGTGCCCCTATTTGTTGTTTTTCATATCCGTGGTTCAATGATTTTCACGGAAAACTTGCTGGGCCATTCTTTTCAAAGGGTGTTTTCACATCTCAGTTGTTTTCTACTTACCCGTTATCCGTGAAAACATTTTAAAACCTGCCTTTTTTCATGGATGCGGATCACAAAAGGCGATAGAAGTCTATGGGTCTGCAATGATCCATGCATTTTTTTCAGTGATGAGGAAATCAGATGTCTTGTTCCCTAACCAATGTTAAAGCCTTAATGTTTTTTTTTGCAGATATGGACAAAAAAAGTGAAGCAAAATGGAGACAAAATGGAAACAACACACATCGGATGCACAACAGACACTTAACACATAAAACAGTGTGCATCTGCCCTTAAACCTTTTTTTGGTGTTCCTAAACTTTTGTCCAGTGCATCTTTCAGCTTAAATAAAGTATTTCGCAATATTTTACCTAATATTAAACGACTAGCTGTTAGGTTCTGTGTTGGCGTCTTCCTTGGTTCTTTTTGTAAGACTGAGGAGATGTTGATATTCTTTGTGACTCGCCTTCCATGGGCAGGGAGGAACGATGTTTAATTGCTGGGCTGTTGATTGAATTCACCACACCCATCTCTTCCCCAGCTTCTCAACAGATAACACTCTGTGACTGATAGAGCTCTGCTCTTATAACCCAAGACTGAGTTCCTGGCAGCACTGTAAAGATCCTGTGTTCTGTTTGCTCCTTGTCAATTAAATATTCACTTTACCTGAGGTACTGTCTTGAATATCTGTGCTTCTGAGTTATTTTATTTTGGCTTTTGTTTTGTTTTCCCCTCTGTACCTGTGATTTTGTGCCTTATAGGCTATCTCTGTTGTAACCTGGATGGCTGTTTATTCTTTTTGTCTTATTTGTCTGTCCTTTTTCATTTCCCCACTTTGGCGTAGGGAGGGACGTCTTTGTGGATGACCCATATCACTTAGGATACGCAGGGGCAAGGAGGCTAGGCATTTGGGGGGCTGGAGCATATGGTTCCCTGTCCTGTTTTGTCTGTCCTCCCTCAATCTAACTCCCCTATTACATTAGCCCTCTCAGATAGGGTATGCTATATGCTTTCTACAATTCCATCAATGTGAAATTTTACCACAACAAAAGCATCAAACATGTTTCTAGGTAATATAGAGCCAAAGATTGGGATGCCTCAAGTGATGCTCCCCCTGCAACCTCTAAAAGTGACTGATCTTAGGCAAATATGAGTCTTCTCTAATTATTTTTATATGACTTTGTAGAAAGGACATTTCATAATCTACCTGGAGGGGCTAGGAGTTTAATAGGGTATATTCTGGTGACAGAATCCCTTTAAAGGGGATTTGAAGCTTTTTGATATATGTTATTAACATAAAGTCATTCTGGGTCCAGGAACTCAGTATACCCTCCAATCAGCTGATTCTGACTGTCACTTTTAAAAGTATTTAAAATTATACTTCGAGTCATGGAGGCGTCTGTTGTGAGGTGACAAGTCTCTGTGTCATCATCATTATCTCCTCTCTGCTCTCACAGCTCTCCCTCATGCAGAGGTGAGCTGGCTAAAGGATCGTATCCAGTTGTGGTCAATGATTCCTACTCGGAATGGTCACCAGTTATGAGTGGTGTACCCCAGGGGTCTGTGCTTGGCCCACTACTATTTAATATATTTATTAATAATATATAGAGGTAGGAATTAATAGCACTGTGTCTATTTTTGCAGATGACACCAAACTGTGTAGTGTAATACAGTCTATGGAGGATGTTCATAGGCTGCAGGGTGACCTGGACAAACTGAATGTTTGGTCATCCACTTGGCAAATGAGGTTTAATGTGGATAAATGTAAGGTCATGCACCTGGGGGCCAATAATCCAAAGGCAAAATATGTACTTGGGGGAGTAAATCTGGGAGATTCCCTTGTTGAGAAGGACCTGGGGGTACTAGTAGATCATAAATTGAGTAACAGCATGCAATGTCAAGCAGCTGCCTCTAAAGCTAGTAGGATCTTGTCATGTATCAAAAGTGGTATGGACTCTCATGATAGGGATGTAATATTACCACTATACAAGGCATTGGTTCGGCCTCACCTGGAATATGCTGTCCAGTTCTGGGCACCGGTCCATAAAAAGGATGCCCTGGAGCTGGAGAGGGTTCAACGTAGAGCCACAAAAATGACAAGGGGTATGGAGGGTCTTAGTTATGAGGAAAGATTAAAACAACTAGATTTATTTAGTCTGGAAAAGAGACGACTACGAGAGGACTTGATTAATTTATTTAAATATATGAATGGTCCATACAAAAAATATGGTGGTAAGTTGTTTCAGATTAAATCAAATCAAAAGACGAGGGGGCACTGTCTCCGTTTGGAGAAATCAAGGTTTAATCACCGGAGGCGACAGGGCTTTTTTACTATGAGAACGGTCAATCTGTGGAATAGCCTGCCTCAGGCGCTGGTCACAGCAGGGACAGTAGAGAGCTTCAAGAAGGGTCTAGATGCATTTTTAAACCTAAATAACATTGATGGTTATGTTATATAGAATTGTTTCCCCTAAATCCCTTCCTCATCCAATCGCTTCCCTTCCTTGGTTGAACTTGATGGACAAGTGTCTTTTTTCAACCGTATAAACTATGAAACTATGAAACTATGAGACCCTGTGCTGCAAGCTAATTTATGTCTGCTCACTTTTGGCTAGAGGGAGATGGGAGAGCTGAGAGAGCAGAGAGGAAATAATAATGATGACAAACAGACTTGTAGCCCTGCAACAGGAGCCTCTATGACTCTTTGCAGCTTGCTGGCAGGGAGCCTGGTATACAAACTTTATCAAAATGAGTGAAAGCAGAATTGTTCATTATAAAAGCAGATTGGAAACTAGTAGAGATGAGCGAACATACTCGTCCGAGCTTGATGCTCGTTCGAGCATTAGCGTACTCGAAACTGCTCGTTGCTCGGACGAATACTTCGCCCGCTCGAGAAAATGGCAGCTCCCGCCGTTTTGCTTTTTGGCGGCCAGCAACAGAGCCAATCACAAGCCAGGAGACTCTGCACTCCACCCAGCATGACATGGTACCCTTACACGTCGATAGCAGTGGTTGGCTAGCCAGATCAGGTGACCCTGGGATAGACTAGCCGCTGCCCGCGCTGCTCGGATCATTCTCTGTCTGGATGCCGCTAGGGAGAGAGCTGCTGCTGGTCAGGGAAAGCGTTAGGGTGTTCTATTAGAATAGTGTTAGGCAGGAGTGATTCAACAAGAACCCAACAGCCCTTCTTAGGGCTACAATAACGTTATACTTTTTTTTTTTGTTTGCTTGTGGCTGGGCTTGCTGGCACTAGTAGTGCAGCTAGTACCATATTGTGAGGAATTTGCAGGGGGACTTGCTACCGTTGTGTTTAGCTCTTAGTGACACACATATCCACCTCAAACACCAAAGTGGGAAAATTTATTAGGGGTTGGATTTCAATTAGGCACAGTCTGCCATTTCCTTTTTATTTTACGTTTATTTTTTCATAACTCAGCGTCATCTCATCAGTGTGCTTTCATACTTGGCTAGAAAATAGCCAAAGGAGAATCCAAACGGCTTACTTACGCCTACAATAGCGTTATATATATTTTATTTCTGGTTGATCTGCTGGTGGCTGTCCTTGCTGCAGTGCATCTACTAGCCAATTGTCAGGAATTTGGAGTGAGACTTGCGACCGCTGTGTTTAGCGCTTAGTGACGCACATATCCATCGCAAAGACCGAAGTGGGAAAATTTATTAGGGGTTGGATTTCAATTAGGCACAGTCTGGCAGTTTCTTTTTATTTTACGTTTATTTTTTCATAACTCAGCGTCATCTCATCAGTGTGCTTTCATACTTGGCTAGAAAATAGCCAAAGGAGAATCCAAACGGCTTACTTACGCCTACAATAGCGTTATATATATTTTATTTCTGGTTGATCTGCTGGTGGCTGTCCTTGCTGCAGTGCATATACTAGCCAATTGTCAGGAATTTGGAGTGAGACTTGCGACCGCTGTGTTTAGCTCTTAGTGACGCACATATCCATCGCAAAGACCGAAGTGGGAAAATTTATTAGGGGTTGGATTTCAATTAGGCACAGTCTGGCAGTTTCTTTTTATTTTACGTTTATTTTTTCATAACTCAGCGTCATCTCATCAGTGTGCTTTCATACTTGGCTAGAAAATAGCCAAAGGAGAATCCAAACGGCTTACTTACGCCTACAATAGCGTTATATATATTTTATTTCTGGTTGATCTGCTGGTGGCTGTCCTTGCTGCAGTGCATCTACTAGCCAATTGTCAGGAATTTGGAGTGAGACTTGCGACCGCTGTGTTTAGCGCTTAGTGACGCACATATCCATCGCAAAGACCGAAGTGGGAAAATTTATTAGGGGTTGGATTTCAATTAGGCACAGTCTGCCATTTCCTTTTTATTTTACGTTTATTTTTTCATAACTCAGCGTCATCTCATCTGGCATAGCAGTGTGCTTTCATACTTGGCTAGAAAATAGCCATAGCAATAGGATAGCATTGTTAGGTTTTAAAAACTAAAAAACACAAAAAAAACCTAAAAAACACAAAAAAACACAAAAAAAAGTTAAAAAAAAATTAAAGTTATAACTTTCATTTTCAAAATGTTTAACCCGAGGGCTAGGGGTAGAGGACGAGGGCGGGGATGTGGGCGTCCAACTACTGCAGGGGTCAGAGGCCGTGGTCCTGGGCGGGGTAAGACACCACCTGCTGATGAGGGAGCAGGGGAACGCCGCAGAGCTACACTCCCTAGGTTCATGTCTCAAGTTACTGGGACTCGTGGTAGAGCACTGTTGAGGCCAGAACAGTGCAAACAGGTGATGTCGTGGATTGCCGACAATGCTTCGAGCAATTTGTCCACCAGTCAGTCTTCCACGCAGTCCACCCATGTCACCGAAATCGGCACTCCTCCAGCTCCTGCACCTCAGCCTCCTCCCCCCCAGTCTGCCCCCTCCCAGGAAAATTTGGCATTTGAACTGGCATACTCTGAGGAACTGTTTTCTGGACCCTTCCCACAGTCACAAACCACTTGTCCGGTTGCTGCTCAGCAATTTTCCGATGCCCAGGTTTTCCACCAGTCGCAGTCTATGGGTGATGATGACCTTCTTGACGTAGTGGAAGAAGTGTGTAAAGAGGTGTCCGACGATGAGGAGACACGGTTGTCAGACAGTGGTGAAGTTGTTGTCAGGGCAGGAAGTCTGAGGGGGGAGCAGACTGAGGGATCGGAGGATGATGAGGTGACAGACCCAAGCTGGGTTGAGAGGCCGGGTGAACACAGTGCTTCTGAGACGGAGGAGAGTCCTCGACCAGAACAGGTTGGAAGAGGCAGTGGTGGGGCCAGACGGAGAGGCAGGGCCAGAGCAGGTGCATCAGCGCCAAATGTGTCACGTAGTGAAGCTCCCGTGGCGAGGGCTCCCGCGGCGAGGGCTAGATTTTCAGAAGTCTGGAGGTTCTTTAAGGAAACACCGGATGACCGACGGACTGTGGTGTGCAACCTTTGCCAAACCAGGATCAGCAGGGGTTCCACCACTACTAGCTTAACTACCACCAGTATGCGCAGGCATATGAATGCTAAACACCCCACTCAGTGGCACCAAGCCCGTTCACCTCCGGCCGTGCACACCACTGCTCCTTCCCCTGTGTCAGCTGATAGTCAGCCCCCTGCCCAGGACCCTGGCACAAAAACCCCATCGTCGCCTCCACGATCCTCCACAGCATCCACCAGCGTTCAGCTCTCTATACCCCAGACGCTGGAGCGGAAACGTAAATATAGTGCAACCCACCCGCACGCCCAAGCCCTTAATGTCCACATCTCCAGATTGCTTAGCCTGGAGATGCTGCCCTATAGGCTAGTAGAGACCGAGGCCTTTCGCAACCTCATGGCGGCGGCCGCCCCTCGGTATTCGGTCCCCAGCCGCCACTACTTTTCCCGATGTGCCGTCCCAGCCCTGCACCAGCACGTGTCAGACAACATCATCCGTGCCCTGACCAACGCCGTTTCTGACAAGGTCCACCTGACCATGGACACGTGGACGAGTGCTGCCGGGCAGGGCCACTATATATCGCTGACGGCACATTGGGTTAACTTGGTGGAGGCTGGGACCGAGTCTGACCCTGCGGCTGGTCATATACTGCCGACGCCGAGGATTGCGGGGCCTACCTCGGTCCAGGTCTTTCAGGCCTACTATGCCTCCTCCTCCTCCCACCCCTCCTCCACCTCCTCCTCCGAACTACCATCCGTGGGCATGCCGCCATCAGTCGGTAGCTCTAGGCACAGCAGCAGTGCCGTCGCTAAGCGACAGCAGGCGGTGCTCAAACTGCTGAGCCTAGGCGATAAAAGGCACACCGCCCAAGAGCTATTACAGGGCATCACGGCGCAGACTGATCTGTGGCTGGCACCGCTGAACCTGAAGCCAGGCATGGTTGTGTGTGACAACGGCCGTAACCTGGTGGCGGCTCTGCAACTCGGCAGACTGACACATGTGCCATGCCTGGCCCATGTGTTAAATCTGATAGTTCAGCGTTTCCTCAAGACATACCCCAATCTGTCTGATTTGCTCACGAAGGTGCGCCGCATCTGTGCGCATTTCAGGAAGTCCAGCACAGATGCTGCCACTCTCAGGGCAGCGCAGCGCCGCCTCCAACTGCCCGCTCACCGACTGTTGTGCGACGTGCCCACGAGGTGGAATTCAACATTAACCATGTTATCCAGAGTTTACCAGCAGCGCAGAGCGATTGTAGACTGCCAGATGTCAACTTCCACCAGAACTGGTAGTCAGGTCAGTCAGCTTCCTCAAGTCTACAATGAGGAGTGGACGTGGATGTCTGATATCTGTCAGGTGCTGAGTAACTTTGAGGAGTCAACACAGATGGTCAGTGGCGATGCCGCCATCATCAGCCTCACCATCCCTCTGCTTGGCCTGTTGAAAAACTCTCTGATCAGCATGAAGTCGGAAGCTTTGCGCTCGTCACAAGAGACGGGGGAAGAAGATTCCCTTGTTGATAGCCAAAGCACCCTTAGGTCTGTTTTTAAGCGCATATCGGAGGAGGTGGAGGTGGAGGAGGATGAGGAGGAAGAGGAGGAGAATGTTGGTGAGACACAAGAGGGGACCATTGTTGAGTCCTTCACTGTTCAGCGTGTATGGGCAGAAGAAGAGGAGTTGGAGGAGTTGGAGGAGGAGGAAATGGACAGTCAGGCCAGTGAGGGGAGTGAATTCTTACGTGTTGGTACTCTGGCACATATGGCAGATTTCATGCTAGGCTGCCTATCCCGTGACCCTCGCGTTCAAAGAATTTATTCCAGCACCGATTACTGGGTATGCCTACCAGCAGGCCCTGGTGCACAAGCTGAAACAGTATTTCCCTTCTGACAGCGCTAGCGGCAGAGTGCGTAGTTCTGCGGGACAAGTAGCGAGGGAGAGTAGGCGAGCAGGCAGCTTGTCCAGCACTGGCAAGGGTACGCTTTACAAGGCTTTTGCCAGCTTTATGTCACCCCAGCAAGACACTGTCACCTGTCCCCAGTCTCGGCAGAGTAGGGCTGATCTTTACAGAAAGATGGTGAGGGAGTACGTAGCTGACCATACCATCGTCCTAAATGATCACACAGCTCCCTACAACTACTGGGTTTCAAAGCTGGACATGTGGCACGAACTGGCGCTGTACGCCTTGGAGGTTCTTGCCTGCCCTGCCGCTAGCGTGTTGTCCGAGCGGGTTTTCAGTGCAGCTGGTGGCATCATCACCGATAAGCGTACACGCCTGTCGACTGACAGCGCTGACAGGCTGACGCTTATTAAGATGAATAAAGCCTGGATTTCTCATAATTTCCAATCTCCACCAGGTGAAGGAAGCTCAACCTGAATAATTTATGCACTCCTCCTCCTCCTCATTTTCCTCCTTCTCCTCCTCTTTGTACACTAAAGCAGAGGAAACTGGCTATTTTTTGACAGGGCCCACTGGCTCTAGCTATAGTACTTTATGCATTTAATTTTTCTGGAGGGCCACCTACCCGGTCCTCTGTTTTAAACAATTTTTGGGAGTGCCACATACAGGCACTCAATCTATTCAATTTTTCTGGAGGGCCACCTACCTGCTCCTCTGGTTTGAAAACTTTTTCGGACTGCCACATACAGGCACTCAATCTATTTCATTTTTCTGGAGGGCCACCTACCTGCTCCTCTGGTTTGAAAACTTTTTTGGACTGCCACATACAGGCACTCAATCTATTCCATTTTTCTGGAGGGCCACCTACCTGCTCCTCTGGTTTGAAAACTTTTTTGGACTGCCACATACAGGCACTCAATCTATTCCATTTTACTGGAGGGCCACCTACCTGCTCCTCTGGTTTGAAAAGTTTTTTGGACTGCCACATACAGGCACTCAATCTATTCAATTTTTCTGGAGGGCCACCTACCTGCTCCTCTGGTTTGAAAACTTTTTTGGACTGCCACATACAGGCACTCAATCTATTCCATTTTTCTGGAGGGCCACCTACCTGCTCCTCTGGTTTGAAAACTTTTTTGGACTGCCACATACAGGCACTCAATCTATTTCATTTTTCTGGAGGGCCACCTACCTGCTCCTCTGGTTTGAAAACTTTTTTGGACTGCCACATACAGGCACTCAATCTATTTCATTTTTCTGGAGGGCCACCTACCTGCTCCTCTGGTTTGAAAACTTTTTTGGACTGCCACATACAGGCACTCAATCTATTTCATTTTTCTGGAGGGCCACCTACCTGCTCCTCTGGTTTGAAAACTTTTTTGGACTGCCACATACAGGCACTATCCAAATTAAATTGTCTCCATAGCAGCCTCCACACGTTGTCTCCATTGCTACCTCCAAAAGTCGTCCATATAGCTGCCTCCATACATCGTCCCCTTATCAAACGAGGTGTGTCAGGCAGAAATTTGGGTTGTTTTCATGGATTCCACATCAAAGTTGTTAACTTTGTCGCCACCCTGCTGTGTTATCCACAAAATATACTGGCAAACTTTGATCATTTACCAATATTATTTCAGCGCTTCTTGCGCATCTGTTTACATTCCCCTCACCCGCCATATCCTAAACTTATAAGAACGCTACTACACTTGATCTTATACAAAAGGTTCTTAGAAGTGCTGTTTGGGGAGTAGCCTAGAGACAGGGGCTTGGATTGGCGAAAGCTCGCCTGGCAGCGGAGCGCCAGCTCCATGCTCATCATGCGCTTCTTGCGCATCTGTTTACATTCCCCTCACCCGCCATATCCCAAACTTATAAGAACGCTACTACACTTAACTTGGTGCAGGCTGGGACCGAGTCTGACCCTGGGGCTGGTCATATACTGCCGACGCAGAGAATTGCGGAGCCTACCTCGGTCCAGGTCTCAAAGGCCTAGTATACCTCCTCCTCCTCCCACCCCTCCTCCACCTCCTCCTCCTCCGAATTACCATCCGTGACCATGGCGCCATCAGTCGGTAGCTCTAGGCACAGCAGCAGTGCCGTCGCTAAGCGACAGCAGGCGGTGCTCAAACTGCTGAGCCTAGGCGATAAAAGGCACACCGCCCAAGAGCTATTACAGGGCATTCCACATCAAACTTGTTAACTTTGTCGCCACCCTGCTGTGTAATCCACAAAATATACTGTCAAACTTTTATCATTTACCGATATTATTTCAGCGCTTCTTGCGCATCTGTTTACATTCCCCTCACCCGCCATATCCCAAACTTATAAGAACGCTACTACACTTGATCTTATACAAAAGGTTCTTAGAAGTGCTGTTTGGGGAGTAGCCTAGAGACAGGGGCTTGGATTGGCGAAAGCTCACCTGGCAGCGGAGCGCCAGCTCCATGCGCATCATGCGCTTCTTGCGCATCTGTTTACATTCCCCTCACCCGCCATATCCTAAACTTATAAGAACGCTACTACACTTGATCTTATACAAAAGGTTCTTAGAAGTGCTGTTTGGGGAGTAGCCTAGAGACAGGGGCTTGGATTGGCGAAAGCTCGCCTGGCAGCGGAGCGCCAGCTCCATGCCAAGATCCAACTAACATAGTTTTAACTGCAGCACCTTTAATCTACTACTAGTTCACTGCCTCCATACATGGTCCCCTTATCAAACGAGCTGTGTCAGGCAGAATTTTGGGTTGTTTTCATGGCTTCCATGTTAACTTTGTCGCCACCCTGCTGTGTAATCCACAAAATATACTGGCAAACTTTTATCATGTACCGATATTATTTGAGCGCTTCTTGCTCACCTCCTTTGGTTCCTCTCTGCCACCCATTGGTTTGAAGCCTGAGTCCATTTAGGGTATGTCGCCATGCCACTCTCTAGCCTGCCGCTGCTGCCGCTGCCTCTGCATGCCGTCCCCTATAGTGTCAGGGTCAATTATTGGATGTTTTACATGCTATCTAGCTTCATTCTGTCACTCTGTCATGGCCATGCTGTTGCCCATAATTTTGGCATAATGGTGCGATTAAGCAGCCTCAGAGGCATCCATGCATGCTGCCCCTGCTGTTTCCTGTCCATTTCCGTGGTGTTTCCATCCTTTTCTGAGGTTCCCAGGTGTTTGGCCAAGCTTCCCTGTGCAGAGCCTTGGTCCCCTTGAAAAATGCTCGAGTCTCCCATTGACTTCAATGGGGCTCGTTATTCGAGACGAGCACTCGAGCATCGGGAAAAGTTTGTCTCGAATAACGAGTACCCGAGCATTTTAGTGCTCGCTCATCTCTAGAAACTAGTATTAAGCCTATTTTTAGGTGAAAATATGAAATCCTGATGACAAGTTCCCTTTAAGGATTAATGTCACCTCATTGTTCAAGGATTATGGCTGGTGTGAGTAGGAAAACTGGAAAAAATATCTACTTTGTTTTGATGACAAAAGCTGCCTTGAAATGTTGTCAACTATGCAGCAATAGTTTACACTATAGACAAAGCTAATCCAGTCTGCCAGGTAGATATTTATAGTTATTTTAATTCATTAGAATCTACTAAATAGAATAATTTGTTATGATATAAATGTAACTAAGGAATACCAGTGGATGAAATTCTTCTGTATGACTTGTGTTATTTCTGGAAGCTTCTCTTTCAGTGAGACCTTGAAGCAAGAAGCTCCTTAATTAATACCATTATGTATGATGCCGAGGACTGCGGAGGAATGAGAACACAGAAATTAGAATAAGACCACTGCCGCCTTGGTAAAATGCCACGTCATTTCTCAAATGTGAATGATATTGAGGCCAAGCATTTTAAACGCTGGCCATTCATTTTATCAGGAACGAGGCAGAAAGTAGGTCACAGTGTGCTGAGATTTCTCTTAAAGACTTGTATAATGTGCTGCACTGCGCTTTGTCGCTGTCCTTCAGATCCGCACCAGGGACAAGGCCATATCATCAGAGAAACTTTGTGATGATGAGAAGAAGAAAATATGGTTTGAACTAACATGTGATAACTGGTCTTCTATAGCCATGTCCAAACCCTGTATGACCCTCTATCAACTCTTGACATCTCTAAGACCCACCCAAACAAATATGGCGTGATAGTGGGGCATTTATCATGGTTTGTATGCCAGTTGTTGGTATGAACTAAGGCATACAGTAGGTGTAAAGTAAAACTAGGCTTGACAGATAAACAGTCGATCCCCTTCTTAAGAACACCGGACTTACATACAACCCCTAGTTACAAACGGACCCCTGGATGTTGGTAATTTACTGTACTTTAGCTCTAGGCTACAATAAACAGCTGTAACAGTTATCAAATGTGTCTGTAATGAAGCTTTATTGTTAATCCTGATTCTTATGACAACCCAATATTTTTAAAATCCAATTGTCACAGAGACCAAGAAATTTTGGCTGGGGCTACATTTATAAAATATATAGTTCCAACTTGCATAAAATTCAACTTAAGAACAAACCTACAGAACCTACCTTGTACGTAACCCGGGGACTGCCTGTACTACCCAACATGAGGCATTTTAAGAAATCTTGCTCAGTAGAAGACTTCCTTGTCTAATTGTTGGATAGCAGTAGTAAGGCATCCTGTGCACAACCGTGAGCCAGCTCACCACCCCCATAGACTTCTATTGTACATGATCACGGTGCATGTACTTCATCTCTTTCTACCATGACTATGCCCCAAAATACATAGCAGGTCCTATTCCTTCCAAGGTTGCGATGCAGCCTTTCCTTTCCTATGGACATCAGCAATGACCACCATTGTATGTTTGTGACCCGTTTTGCACACATGTTCATGTGCATGAGGCCTAAATCTGTCCCAATGTGTCCACAGTCAAACAAAGCAGTCAGGCACTTAAATCACTGCTTGGATATTTCTACTCCTCAATACAGAATATGCAATCAAACTATATTTATAAATAAATTTTATTTTATTTAATGACCGATACCTCATATTTTATAAAAAAAAATAGAATCCCTTTAAATACATTTTTAATTTGCATAATTTCATGATGCCATTTACAAAAGAAAAATCATATCTACGACATGTTGTAAATTCTAAAGTGTTGGCTTCAGGATCGCACTTTAATGTATTGGGATGATCCAGTCCTTTGTAGAATATGGGCTTCACCCCTGACCATAAACCCATCTTGTGTCATGCAAAGTTCAGGTTTCAAGGTAATTCTTTCATAATTTAGTAGATTGATTCAGAAGAAAGAGTGGTCTTGTTCTGTTCACATTCTGGTCTCCTCTGGTGGGCGGCTCATGAAATCCTGAATTGCTTGATGCAAGGGTAGCCACTTACTTATTGATATCTTCAGAGCTGTAATCCAGCTGGTAAAATAATAATTCACATTATTACTATATATTAAAAATGTATAAGCCTTTATTACTCCATACTCTTTGTTTTACACAGCCCTGAACATAGACATATCTATTTTTGTCTTGAGGTATTATAATCAGTCCCGACTTACATACAAATTCAACTTAAGAACAAACGTAAACAACATATTGTATGTAACCCAGGGACTGCCTGTAATATATAAGTTTATCTGATTTAGAACAAGGAGTAAGAGGCTAAGGTAACCCCGATAGGACTCCAAGGAGGGACGGTAAAAGTTTGGATTAATGCTCCCACACAGTTCACTAGAATAAACTCCTCTGCAACATTTTCCATTATTTTTATGTGCTTTTTGAGGTTTGAGTAACTTGCAGACTGCTTTCCAGAATATAATACATTTATTGTGGCTGCACATTTTGATTAAACCTCCTCTATAAATGGCCGATGCCACTTACCGTTTGTTTTCAGCTGCGTTTCCTGCACTGAGATAGAAGGTTTTGAATTCTTCGGATGGAGGTCTGAGCTCTATAATGCAGCGTCTAGAGTTTAGCGTTTGCTCGCTGACTGTATATCCTTGCAGATAGATGCCACCTTTAAATTAATAAGAGAGAACTGATGACAGGAATTCAATAAAGACTATGAACTGGCTGTATGGAAAGGTGGAACTTGTGCCACCACTTGTGAGCATTAGAAAGCTTAATAATATATTAATTGCATAGATCTATAAATCATATTCATGAATTAGCTCAATATCTGGCAGAGCAAAGAATGATAATGAAAATTTCCACACAAACTAAAGACTCCCAATTTTAGAGGCTGTAAATTGGGCTTTAAGATTATTTACTTCTGGCCACTATTTCATATGTTTGATGGCAACATGACTAGTTCAAAGTAGGTAACCGAAAATGGTCTATTGGGTAACTGAATTGAATTCACATAATACAGACTAAATATTTTATTCTCTGGTTTATTCTTTTTTGGATTTTTGTAGGACAATTGTCAATCCTTTTACTGGGGCAGTATATGGGAGTTTTTCTGCTCCTTCTGATCTTCAACTGTGTCACTGGATCTACAGTATGACTCTCCATCTGATCCATCATCTTATGTGTGGACAGGAAGTCTTTGTGTAACTGACTTCCTGTCCACACATAAGACACTGTGCCACATGACAGCTAGAACTCACAAAAGGTCAAGAATTTGTGGAGATTAAATATGTCCACACAGTGAAAAGATAAAAAGTAGCATCACGTGTAAGGTATTACCTAGGGCACTGTTTGAGCGAATGCTCGTGTAGAAATACAAGCAGCCATCCTTCAGGATACAGTAGTGCTCTACCCATGTATCCTTGTTTCTGTCTAGTTGATGCAGTAGACCTAAACACTCGGGGTTCTTGATGGCTAGAGGGGGCAGACTGATATTGTGCATGGTGACATCAACCCACACATGGTTCTGCAAAAATACAAAAAAATAATGAATGACATTTTAAAAATATTATCTCTTTTACCAACTCTACCTGAGATCTTTAAGAAAAGCTTAATTATTTCCCTTTCTTATAATCTTAAAGGGAAACTGTCACCAGATTTGCACATATACAGCCGGTGACGGGTTTCTATAGAGGTCTATTAACTGACTGAGACCTTTCTTTTAGCTAAAAATTGTTTCGTTTCCATCCACATAAATCACCTTTTATCTTATATTACCTGGCATCAGAGGGGGAGAAGTGTCCTGCTTGGCCGGCCCCATGACTTAAAGGGGTATTCTCATCTGGGCACTTACATTCAGTTTCATTAATCTGCCATATATAAACATTTCTTCAATTGGATGTTATTAAAATAAATGTTCCTGTGTGAAGATAATTTCTCATAAATGTAACCATGTTGTCCCTTAGAAACGAGATGGCTTCCTCGGATACGGCCACGTCTGATAGATTGAGTGCACAAAGAAACAAAAGGTTATTGTATATAAAATGTCTGTGAGTTACTACATGTCGCACAGCCGTCCTGTGGTAATGATCGCTGAATCCTGGTGCTTTGGCAGGACTCTATAGCGCATGTCTGGCCACCACTGCCAGAGTATGACGTGGTCGTATCCGAGGAAAGTATCTCGTTTCTAAGGGACAGAATAACTACATTTATGAGAAATTATCTTCACACAGGAACATTTTTTTTAATAACATCCAATTGAAGAAATGTTTACATATGGCACATGAATTTTATTAAATGTAAATGCCCAGATGGGAATACCCCTTTAACAACCCAATTCAATCATAGTATGTTGGTAATATTTGTTCTTGGTATGGACGATTTAATCATGATAAAGTGGTATGGTTGAATAATAGTATAACATAATTAATCAGTCATGGTAGAGGATGAGGTTTGATTATGGTATAACAATTTAATTCATTCATCGTAATAGAGGATGAAGATTTACTTATGTTACATCCATCCCTTCATCACTCCCATTGCCCTTAGGTTCCATAAGTGTTTCCATAGTGTCATCGCTCTTGCAGAGGAACTCGAAAAACTGCATTTAAAAAGGGTTAATCAAAATTGAACATAATGAGGTGGGATTGATGGTTTATGGACTTGTGGTGTAAAATGTCCAATTGACATATTCAATTGGAAAGGTAGAAAACCCTATAAATGAATTGTAAACTGTTATTCAAGAAAACAGTAGTCACTATTTACCTGGTTAAGAGGATGTACTGCTTTATCCATAGCTTCCAGCCACCTATCACACAAAATATGAAGAGATAAACCATTTAAATCAGACATATGGGAAATATAATTAGTGTCATATTTGTATGGTTACAGCCATCAGCATGGCACATGGCTGGGTCTAAATGCTATAAAACACAAGGCATCTAAAGCAACACTCTCAGATGCTGGAAGGGTGGTGTCATTTCAAGTGTCTATATATTCGTCCTTATATAATATTCTATAATCTGATACCAGAACTTGGTATCTAAATCTATAATCTAATATATTTCAAATCATATCAGGCCTGTGGTTCTGTAAGCTACAAAACCGGGGAAAGTGGTAGTTAAAGGGGTGTTCCCATGAATATAAGATTCTTATATGTACAGTACTCAAGATAACAAAATAACAGATTCTCTAATTCACTGTTATTAACAAAAATACAGCATTTCACAGATATAATTTCAACTTGTCAGCCCTGCTGTTTACAATTTGGTTGCCCCTGGGTCCACAGGGAATCATGACTATGGTCAGCTAGATTCTTCTTATGAATAGTGTCTGCACACTGCAGTGCTCTCTTCCCCATGCCTCTCCCCCCTGCGTTGCGAGACCAGCTCTGACACAGGCACTTCCCGCCAGCAAGCATCAGCATACAGAGACTAACTGTACAAGGTACAGGCAGATAAGGTCTTTATCTGGGAGGGAGGCATATAGCAGTGCTGACAGAGCAGCGAGTTACATTATGTATTAAATTCATCACATCATCTCTCATCTCTGATCTGTCTCTTCTCTCTTTTTCTATGTGTCAAATACTAGTAGATTGTTCAGAAGCTATATAAAAGTGTAGCTAAACCTTATACCCTGATAATCTAAGCACACTGTCAGCACACAGCATCTCATAGCACAGAGGAATCATGAAGTGTCTGCTTAGAGAGTCCCCACCCACACTTTGGAATTTTGCACTGACCATCACTGAGTAATAGGAGCTAAAACAGCAATCAAACTGAGTAAAATTGTAAAGTAAGAGTTAAAATTATCATTATTATGTAAACATCACTAGAGGATTAATATTTGAGAACTCTCTTTCATGGGCAAACCCTTTTAAATTCATATAATGGAATTGGATGTTTATCTTTTTGAAAGATTGAATTCTTTTCTTTAATATGGTACCAGAACCATGGCTTTAGCTACTGTAGAGGCATCATTGAGCCTGACTCATCTCTGGCATAATATCACAGTTTTCTGTTCATTTTGACATGACTATACAGATTTTTTATAGGTTTTATTTCACGTAAAAAGGCAATGCAGGAAAAGACATTTCATACCCTACCTAAGGGTGCTGCTAGTTTGGTGGGGTAAAAGTGGGTGACAGGTTTCATTTGACAAATTTGACATTTCAAAGCCATAGTATAGTGTAATATCTACCTTTTCATTTCTTGGTTGGATGTGGCACAGAAATAGTAAATTCGGTTTCCAGATTGTGGGACACATCGAAAGACAAATGGTTTCCCCAAGGTGGTATCAATGCCAATTTCAGATCCTTCTAATTTTGTCACCTCTAAGGGACGGCATTTCCCCTCATCCTGAAGTGAAAATACATTGTTTATTTGTAGCAAGTGAAGCGACTACACGTTACATCTTTACATTATGCTTACAAATGTGTTTCTTCCATTCACTTAATTAATGTGAAAATTTTTATGCCAAATACAATGTGTACACAGGATCCCCTCATGAACTCAAAGTTTGAATTACATTTCATTACAACAAACCTATATCCCTTGGAGGAAATCTACCATAAAGAACAAGCATGGATAACCCAAGGACACTTACCCATAGATCTGGAACTGTGACTATGGCACTATTCTCATATCTGTTATCCATTGCTCCTTCCTTCAAAAATTAACCTTTAAAATGATGCTAATGAGCCTGAAAGTATATTAAGGCGGTTCTGAGAGCCCCTCCGTGCTGCAGATTCATATGCTGTTACAGTGTGCAGGAGCACTTCCCTCCCACTTCCTGTTCTGCAGTGAGATTACATCAGATAGAGGGAAGGGGGAGATCCTGAGCAGGGAGAAGATGGAGAGAGTCTCACAGTCTGGGAATCTGAAGCACAGCGGTGCTCTGGGAATTAGCATAATTTTAAAAGTTGATTTTAGAAGGAAGGAGTTCATAGATAACAAATATAAGAAAATTACCACAGTCACAGTGCCTGGATCTATGAGTAAGTTTATCAATGCTTGATTCTGATGTTAGATTATCTTTAAAAGTACTGTACATTGCTATAGCAGTATGAGGAATCCATAGTACAGAATTTCTAAGGATTAGCTAAATAATTTTAGTAACAATTTGGGAAATTTGAGCTTATTCTAACCTGATTAAAGAAGTTTGTGAATGTCCTATCACAAATTTAGCAGTCATGGGTGGTTTTAAGGGATACAGATAAGAGTCTCTGGGACAGTCCCCGGCTTATACCAATGTGAAGCTGAGATGTATGCAGAAAGATAGAATTATACAACAATAAAATAAAATGGGGCAGGATGATGAAATTAATTATTCCCATTACAAGAATGTGGGGTAATATCCTCCTTACCTGTTTGCTGATATTGCTATGATAATGGTTAGGAGCTAAGCCAATAGAAAAGGGTCTGAACAACATTAGCCTCTTTACAAGTGCTCCACAGCAGCTGAACTGCCTATAAATGGTGAGGGGGACACCGGTGCAGACTCGCCCCGGCCCAGGGGCCTTAGGGGGCTTGTAAGCTGTCTCCTCCCTATTTATACTTAGAGGGTCTAAACCAGAAATTGTATTGGGGCCCAGCAGCTTCAAGTTACGCCAATATTTAGGCCATTGATTATATAGACGCTTGCTATAATATAAAGTGCTTTGGCTGAGCTTTGTATATTAACCAAGAACAACCCGCGCAACTTAGTTTTTCTGTTAGAGCCAGAGATTAGGATTTCTTCGAGTAATGGTAGTTGCTTGATAACGCAGGGATGTGGCATGTACACTGGCAGAGGTTTAAGCATAAGCCTATTGCTGTCCTAAGCTGTTTACATAAAATGCTTAGGCTTACTCCCGGGAACTCCCAGAAGCAGAACAAAGCATTCTCCATACAGAATATACAATTTTTACTAATTCTCATTGGAGTCATATAATAGGAAAAGCCCTATCATTTATCATCAAAAGAGTAAAATAACGGTGTCATACGATCACAAGAGACCCCTAATTTACTTATTCACAATTATATGTAAACCCCCGTGACCAAATTAAAATTTAGACTACGGTAAATGCTTTAGTAAAATGGGGATCTCCATTTATTAAATGGTTTGAGATCACAAATGGATGAGATTTAATACTAAACAGCAAAGAGACAGGAAAAAAGTATAATTATTATCCTAGGACACGCCGGTATTCTCATGTAGTCAGACAACAATAGGGTCCATGTCTTTTTACTCTATTTCTGGAAGAGGCAAATGGAAGTCCAACTTTTTTGCCAATCTTTTCATGTTGTGCAAACAGGACCCTTTTTTGATACCCTACTGATAAGCAAGTTATAATCTATCCTATAAATAAATGATAACTTGAAAACTTTAATTGGGTCCAATCCAATTAAAAAGGTTTTCCCACTAAGTAGAATTATGATGAAGAGGGGGCTACTCGGTAAAAAAAATAAAAAATAGAGTTTATTAACTCTGCCCTGTCACCCTGGTAGCAAAGATTCTTGTCACAATCCACTTCCTGGGTGTGTCCCAACATGACAGGAAACAGGGAGGAGGCTTAGCCAATCATTGGTTGTAGCAATCACAGGAAGTGGGCAGCAGTAGGAAATGGGGAGCAGTATGTATAGTATGTATGCCCACCACATACCTCTTTTATTTAGTTAGTAAAAAGTTGCTTAGTTATTTAGGTGGAAATGGTGCACATAATTTGTATGTACGTGGTGTATAATATATATGTATGTATGTATATTTGTTACAAGTATCTTCAAGAGTACATTGTTGATTTCTTAACTTTGAATGATAATTGATAAGACTACAGCTTGGAAATATAAAAACCCTTCAATTTAGGCTGCAATCACATGGACAGGTGCTCGGACAATATTTTTGCTAATTTATTAAAAAAGAAATTATTCAGTATTGAGTAGAAACACCTTTTGAGCAAGTACAGCAATGCCATTCTTCTGTGCAGATCCTCTCCAGTTCCCTCAGGTTGGATGGTGAACGTTTAATTGGGTTTAGGTCAGGATTATGGCTGGGCCACTCAAGAATGGTCATAAAGTTGTTCTGAAGCCACTGCTTTGTTATTTTAGTTGTGTGCTTAGGGTCATTGTTGGAAAGTGAACAACCCAGTCTGAGGTCCAGAGCTCTCTGGAAGAGGTTTCATCCAGTATATCTGTGTACTTGGCTGCATACATCTTTCCTTCAGTTGCAACCAGTTGTCCACCAAGTTTCACTGTTGGGATTGTATTTGGCAGGTGATGTGCAGTGTCTGTTTTTCTCCACACATACCACATAACATTAACATTATTTCTCATAGTCTAGGAGTCCTTAACCCCATAACGCAATCAGACGTACATCGCGTCTGGAAATGGGGTGCCTTAGCGCATCCAGACGTGCATGTACTGATTGCACAAATGGGGTGACAGCTCCAGGTCCCGGGGGCACAGAGCCAGGAGCGCTGCCGGCCGTGATAGCAGGGGACTTGGTGACACGGAGTATGGACCAATCACAGCAGGTCCCGGTCGGCGATCGCTGTGATTGGTCCATTACCTCGAGTGTGCACCAATCCCCTTTCAGCTGCTGTTTCCAGGCTTCTTACACAGCATCTCCGTCTCTGATCACTTCATTTCATTCTGGAAGCGATCAGAGACGGAGAAAGAGAAGGAGAGCCTGAAGAAAGATTATTAAAAAAGTGAATATAGGGATCAGATCCCCTTTTCTGTGCCATATAACAGCCCCCTATACACTGTGCTGCCCACTGTCAGTAATCAATATACCAGAGTGACACCACTAGCTCTGTCACCTCTGTGTCACCACCTCCATCATCATCCCCCAAGTGTCACCACCTTCCGCATCATCTGTTAGCTCAGTGTCACTACCTCCAGTGTCACTGTCACCTGTCATATCAGAAATACAAGTCTGGTGTCACTGTCATCTGTAATCTCAGCGTTGGGTCCTGCCATCACCATCACCTGTCGCTCCAGTGTCACTGTCACCTGTTACGTCAGTGTCACAACCATCTCAGTGTCACTGTGTCACCCGTCACCTCAGTGTCACTACCTTCAGTGTCACTGTCACCTGTAATATCAGAATCAAAATTTCTGTGTCACTGTCATCTGTAATCTCAGCGTTAGGTCCTGCCATCACCATCACCTGTCGCTCCAGTGTCACTGTCACCTGTAACGTCAGTGTCACAACCATCTCAGTGTCACTGTGTCACCCGTCACCTCAGTGTCACTACCTCCAGTGTCACTGTCACCTGTAATATCAGAATCAAAATTCCTGTGTCACTGTCATCTGTAATCTCAGCGTTAGGTCCTGCCATCACCATCACCTGTCGCTCCAGTGTCACTGTCACCTGTAACGTCAGTGTCACAACCATCTCAGTGTCACTGTGTCACCCGTCACCTCAGTGTCACTACCTCCAGTGTCACTGTCACCTGTAATATCAGAATCAAAATTTCTGTGTCACTGTCATCTGTAATCTCAGCGTTAGGTCCTGCCATCACCATCACCTGTCGCTCCAGTGTCACTGTCACCTGTAACGTCAGTGTCACAACCATCTCAGTGTCACTGTGTCACCCGTCACCTCAGTGTCACTACCTCCAGTGTCACTGTCACCTGTAATATCAGAATAAAAATTCCTGTGTCAGTGTCATCTGTAATCTCAGCGTTAGGTCCTGCCATCACCATCACCTGTCGCTCCAGTGTCACTGTCACCTGTAATATCAGAATCAAAAGTCCTACGTCACTGTCATCTGTAATCTCAGCGTTTGGTCCTGCATCACCATTACCTGTCGCTGCAGTGTCACAACCACCTCAGTGTCACTGTCACCTGTCATCTCAGAATCACAAGTCTTGTGCCACTGTCATCTGTAATCTCAACATTACTGTGTTTTCTGTGGCTCACAACACAGGTCTTGTGACATTTGTAACATTTTTAAACATTTGTGACATTTGATAGTAGCTAGTTAAGTTTGTTATAAATTAAACCTTTTGCTGCTGTATCACTATCAAATTACTGTACGCCATCCCTGTGTCATTTGTCATTAGGGTAAGGAGAGTTAGTAAGTGTTCAGTTAAAAAACAAACACCCCCCCCAAAAAAAAAACACAAAAAACAAACCAAAAAAAGTTTATCTGTTTTATGTTAATATTGTCGTCGGCATAATTTAGTGGCATTATTGTTACGGTTTTAAATAAAGAGCACACGCACACAAAAAATGACAAAGCGATTGTATAGTGCCGAGGAGGCTTTTGCGATGTTGTTTGAAGACAGCGATTCTGACAGTGGAGAAGAGGTGACATTTTTAATGTCATCCTCTTCAAGCGATTCATCTGACAATGAACCCCGGGCTCGTCGCCCTAGAGTTAGTGATGACGAACCCCAGGGTAGTCATACTCAAGTAAGGGAGGAATCACAATCTGTTTCTGAGTGGGTCCCTGCAGTAAATTATGAACCACAGGTTCCAGAATTTTCTGCCACTCCTGGCATCAACGTGGATACAACCGGTTTTACGGAAATTGATTTTTTTCAATTATTTTTTACAAACGAGTTAATTCACTTAATGGTTACGCAAACTAACATTTATGCAGAGCAAATTATTGCCCAAAATCCCCAAAGTTATATTGCCAAGCCTCACAAATGGTTCCCTACGCACCCTACTGAAATGAGAAAGTTTTGGGGACTTTTGCTTAATATGGGCATTTCTAAAAAACCCTCCATACGTTCCTACTGGAATAAAGACATTCTTTACCACACCCCTCTTTACCCCCTTACCATGCCCAGGGCTCGCTTTGAAAGTCTCCTAAAATGCCTGCACTACAACAACAATGCTGAGTGTCCACCAACAAATGATCCCAGACATGACAGACTCTATAAAATTCGGCCAGTGGTTGACCACTATAATTTGAAATTCGGAGAGATATACACCCCACAGAAATGTCTAGCGGTTGACGAGTCGCTTGTCCACTTTAAAGGCCGCTTACTTTTTCGACAGTACCTCCCCAATAAAAGAGCAAGATATGGGGTGAAGATCTACAAGGCCTGCGAAAGTGTATCGGGCTATACACTTCGGTTTCGCATATACGAGGGGAAGGACTCAAAAATAGAACCACCAGATTGTCCCCCTATCCTAGGAATCAGCGGGAAGATTGTCTGGGATTTAATCCACCCCTTACTTGACCATGGGTACCACATTTATGTGGACAACTTTTATAATAGCATCGGTCTCCAGCAGTCCCTTGCTGCCAGGGGCACAATGACATGTGGCACCATTCGTAGAAATCAGAGGGGTCTCCCCAAGTCCTTTTTAGAAGAGCCCCTAAGGCGTGGGGAAAGCAGGGCTGTTTGTTCTAAAAACCTGATGCTGGTCAAATTCAAGGACAAACGGGATGTCCTTGTTTTGACCAGTCTCCATGCCAATGAATCCACTCCAATGCCAGTCCGTGGAAGCTCAGAGCGGGTCAACAAACCTGTGTGCATCCAGGAGTATAATCAATTTATGGGAGGAGTTGATCTTTCCGACCAATTAATGCAACCCTATAGTGCCATACGAAAATCTAGGGTATGGTATAAGAAAATAGTAGTGTACCTTACTCAAGTGGCACTCTGCAATGCATTTGTACTCTATAAAGTGGCTGGCCACAGGGAGACTTTCTTGGGTTTCCAGGAAATAATTATAAAGAAATTAATTTTTGGAGACGAAGGTGAAGGCACGAGTACTGGTGGGATCGCTAGGATAGTCCCCGGGCAACACTTCCCTGGGGTTATTTCCCCCACTGAAAAAAAAAGGAGACCACAAAAAAGGTGTCGCGTCTGCACGACTAGAGGGGTGAGGAAAGACACTACCCACCATTGTGAAACTTGCCCAACTAAACCTGGCCTTTGCATTGGAGAATGCTTCCGCATCTACCACACCTCTTTAGATATTAAATAACACCATTAATTTTGTTGCAAATAATTATATTCCCTGGTGTTTGCATCGAGAACCCCCCAACCCCTCACCCCTATATTCCCATTATACCCCTTGATGAATATTGTAAAGGAAGCAGAAAACATTTCTTCAGCTTCCTTTATAATTTTGCAACGCTAGAGTCTCTGTAAACACTGTACACCGAATAACAATTTAAGTTATGCATATTCTGGATGGCATGGGCTGGGCACAGTATATAAGCCAATAACTACCCCCTTATAATTTTCCTAAAATGTGTAGTTTTTAAAATGGGGTCATTTGGGGGGTTAACTATTGTGGCTCAGTTTTCAACGGCTCTAAAAGCTATTCATTGCAAATCTCCCCTTCAAAAGCAAAACTGTGCTCTTTCCCTTTGGTCGTGGACCATTAGCTGCAATATCAATTTATACCCACATGTGAAGTATTTTTGTACCTTGGAGAAATTGGTTTATGAATTTAATTGTGCATTTTTCCCATTAACCCTTTGTGAAAATGAAAGATTTTGAACTCCAATGATTTTTTTTGTTGTTAAATATCTCATATTTACTAACAAAGCCCAATTCTATGAATCACCTAAAGGGTTAAAATGCTCCTTTTACACCTTGATAAATTCTATGAAGGGTCTAGTTTTCAAAATAGTGTCACATTTGGGGGATTTTCCCTGTTTGGTAATTTGGGGACTTTGCAAATGTGGTATAGACCCTGAAATCTATTCCGGCACCACTTGACCTCTGAAAGCCAAATAGCGATTGCTCGTTTCTGGACCCTGCTGTATACCCATATAACATTTTACAGCCACATACAGGAGAAACTACAGAACCATCTGTGCATGCATTATTTCATTTAACCCCTTGTGAAAATGTAAAATATGGTGCTAAATCAACATTTTATTGAGAACATTTTTTTTCCTTTTTTATGGTCAAATGTTATAAAATTCTGTAGAACATCTGTGTGGTCAAAATACTCACTATACTTCTTGATAGATTCTGTGAGGGGTTTAGTTTCCAGAATGGGGTCACTTGCTGTTGGTTTTTACTATTCTGTTATCTCATGGGCTCTGAAAACCTATCATGGTGCCTCAAAAAGATAGAAGCAAAACCTGCCCTTATAAAGTCCATTGGTGCTCCTTTTCTTCTGTGCCCTGCTGTGTGCCCAAATGCCACTGTACATCCACATGTGAAGTATTTTTGTAATCAAAAGAAATTGGTTTACGAATTTTAGCATGATTTGTTTGGTTTATCCTTTGTGAAAATGAAAAATTTTGAACTGCAATGACTTTTTTCTGGAAAAAAAATGTCATTTTTACTAACAAAGCCCAATTCTATGAAACATCTAGAGGGTTAAAATACTCCTTAAACACCTTAATAAAATCTATGAAGGGTCTAGTTTCCAAAATAGGGTTACATTTGGGGTTTTTTCACTGTTTGGTACTTTAGGGGCTTTGAAAATGTGATATAGCACCCAAAATCTATTCCGGCAAAATCTGACCTCTGAAAGCCAAATAACGCTTGTTCATTTTTGGGCCCTGCTATATACCCATACAACAGTTTACAGCCACATATGGGGTATTTCCGTATACAGGAGAAACTGCAGAACCATCTGTGCATGCCTTATTTTATTTAACCCCTTGTGAAAATGTAAAATACGGTGCTCAAGGAACATTTTATTGAGAAAAATCTTTGTTTCCCATTTTTATGGCCAAATGTGATCAAATTCTGTAGGACATCTGTGTGGTCAAAATACTCACCATACCTCTTGATAGATTCTGTGAGGGGTTTAGTTTCCAAAATGGGGTCACTTGCTGTGGGTTTTTACTATTCCGTTATCTCAGGGGCTCTGAAAACCTATCATGGTGCCTCAAAAAGATAGAAGCAAAACCTGCCCTTTTAAAGCCCATTGGTGCTCCTTCTCTTCTGTGCCCTGCTGTGTGCCCAAATGCCACAGTACATCCACATGTGAAGTATTTTTATAATCAAAAGAAATTGGTTTACGAATTTTAGCATGCTTTGTTTGGTTTATCCTTTATGAAAATGAAAAATTTTGAACTGCAATGACTAATTTCTGGAAAAAAAATTAATTTTTACTAACAAAGCCCAATTCTATGAAACATCTAAAGGGTTAAAATACTCCTTAAACACCTTAATAAATTCTATGAAGGGTCTTGTTTCCAAAATAGGGTTACATTTGGGGGGTTTTCACTGTTTGGTACTTTAGGGGCTTTGAAAATGTGATATAGCACCCAAAATCTATTCCGGTAAAATCTGACCTCTGAAAGCCAAATAGCGCTCGTTCATTTCTGGGCCCTGCTATATACCCATACAACAGTATACAGCCACATATGGGGTATTGCCGTCTACAGCAGAAACTGCAGAACCATCTGTGCATGCCTTATTTTATTTAACCCCTTGTGAAAATGTAAAATATGTTGCTAAAGGAACATTTTATTGAGAAAAATCTTTGTTTCCCATTTTTATGGCCAAATGTTATCAAATTCTGTAGGACATCTGTGTGGTGAAAATACTCACTATACCTCTTGATACATTCTATGAGGGGTTTAGTTTCCAAAATGGGGTCACTTGCTGTGGGTTTATACTATTCTGTTATTTCAGGGGCTCGGAAAACCTATAATGGGGCCTGAAAAATTTTGAAGCAAAACATGCTTTTATAAAGCCCATTAGAGCTCCTTCCCTTCTGTGCCCCGCTGTGTGCCCAAATGCCACCGTACATCCACATGTGAAGTATTACCATGTTGGAGAGAAATTGTGCACCAAATCTCCCTAACTATTTTACACTTATATCTTTTTGAATGCTAAAATTTTCGGTCTAAATGAACATACTATGGATAAAAATGGAAATTTCCCAATTTCACCTTCATATTGTTTTAATTCATGTGAAATTCTCAAAGGGTTAACAAACTTGATAAAAGCATTTTTCAAAAACTCAAGATGTGCTGTTTTAATAATGGGGTTACTTGTTGGGGGTTTGTAATGAATACTTTGAATAGCCCCTCAGAACTAACCTGGTACCTAAAAAGTTTGATTTCAAAAATTTCCTTGAAAATATAGAAATTTGCAGTTACACTTCTAAGTCTTCTAACATAATAATAAAATAAAATGTAATGTAAAAAATGATACTAACATGAAGCACACATGTGGTAAACTATAATTGGCAACTAATTAGGATGCTTAAACTTACTGTCTAATTGGTAGTAATTTTCAAATTATGAAAAGTGCAGATTTTTCAAAATTTTCATTAAATTTCATTTTTTTTCATAAATAAACACAAAATATATCAACAAAAATTTCTCACCAACTTGAAGTACAACATGTCATGAAAAAACAATCTTAAAATCATGTGGGTAAGCTAAAAGGTTCTAAAGTTATTACCACATAAAGTGACATATGTCAGATTTCAAAAATCGGGCTTGGTCCTGAAGGTCAAAATGAGCTTGGTCCTTAAGGGGTTAATGTATTTTTTTGAAACTGTATGCAGCTTTCATACGTCTTGCACTGAGGAGAGGCTTTCCTCACCCCACTCTGTCATAAAGCCCCGACTGATGGAGGGCTGCAGTGACTTTTTGGAACTTTTTCTAAACTCCCTACTGCATCTCTGGAGCACAGCCACAGTGATATTGTGGTTCTTCTTTACCTCTCTCACCAAGGCTCTTTTCCCACGATTTCTTAGTTTGGCTGGGCAGTCATGTCGAGTAAGAGTCGTGGTCGTCCCAAACTTCTTCCATTTAAGGATTATGGTGGCCATTGTCCTCTAACAAACCTTGAGTGCTGCAGAAATTCTTTTGTAATCTCGGCCAGATCTGTGCTTTGTCACAATTCTGTCTCTGAGCTCTTTGGGCAGTTCCTTAGACCCCATGATTCTCAAGTGTTCTGATAAGTACTGTGAGCTGTTATCAAGATAGGTTTAATGAAACACAGCTAGACTCCAATAAAGGAGTAGAACCATCTCATGGAGAATCAGACAGCATGTGAGTTAAATATGACTGTCAAAGCAAAAGGTCTGAATACTTATGACCATGTGATACTTTAGTTTTTCTTGTTTAATAAATTACCAGAAATATCTGGTACTTTTTTGTTTTCTTCTGTCAAGATGGGGTGCAGTACACTAATGAGCAAAAAAAGAAGTTTTTTGATCTTACCAATTGGCTGCAATGAAACAAAGGCGTTTGAATACTTTTCATACTCACTGTAACATAAAATAACTCAACATCTGTCCTTATAGACATCATACAAGAATGAAACAGAAACAAACGATATCACTGTGTAATTTCTTTGTACTAAAAGGACAGTGACCCGCAAAAGTGTCTGGGAGACGACAATACAGATTAGGAATGTTATTTAATTTCTTATTATAATCCCCAAGATTCCTAACATTGTGTGAACACTAGGAATGTTCTATGTTCATCTAGAAAGCTTGACATTTGTTCAACTTAATAAAACAATCCTTGCAAAGACAATGTTGTAAAAAAATTCATTTGTGCCTACTGGGAAATTATATTATTAACTCTTTTCCACCTTCCCAGAGGTTGACAGCACTATCACAGATGAGCACACTGGGCTGCAGAAGTTTCCATTCAGATTTCAATACCAATTAGGTTTTGCTACAATTTATAAAATGAATGTTTCTGGATTTGGAATGATATTTTAAATAATTACCTTTTTATGCTTGTAGTAGTGAAGACTCCCATCGTGTTTTAGAACAAACCACCTCTTCCTCCACCCTTTCAATAACCCAGAATGGGTCCGCTTATGTAAATAGCCTCGGCATGTTGGTCTGGGAGTGGTAGGAAAGCGGCTGATGTCTGATCCGACGACTAGAGTCAACACATCAGGACCTGAAGAAGATTAAAAAAAATCCTTTAGGTCATAATTTTTAAAAATGTTCCAAATATACAGTACAAACGTAAGTATAAGTATGCTGTCAGATTATATTCCTGATGGATTGCTCAGCAGTAGGCTAAAGGTTCTTCAAACTTCAGAAGGCAATTCAGACAGAATCCCAGAGATCCAGCAGAAGACCACATCATTATTAAATAAGGGAGCCACTTGCTTTGGTTCTTATAGATTGATTTATTAGCCATTGCAATTTATTGATGATAGATCATGTGTGCACTATAACAGCATTATTTAATGTACTTACGGTATATTTAATAAAGTTGATGTTAATGTGTTTTCTATAGATTGCTTGTAATAAACTCCCCTGGTGGTCCTAGACTGACTGCTAAAAGGTCTTGTATTTAGGGTTTCCATAGATTTCCAAATGTGAAATAAAGAATCTTATTGTAACCGCAGACAACAAACCCGTTTGTCAACGGCATGTTAGTTCTGCCATGCACCCATAAAAGTTGCAAACTTATGAGAAGCATATTCTCTGAGTTTTGTGGCTTGGACAGTTGTCTCAAATGCGGGGCTATAAAAACCTTAAACATTTGAGAGCCCATAGAAATACATGTATTATCCTTTCAAAGCATCTACCACCAGGATGTAAACCAAGCACACTGACATACTGGTGTGTGCCCTTCTGTCAGGTTCTGCTCTTCTCATAGATATTTATTTCTAAGAAAAAAAGGCTTTAAAGAGAACCCGTCATGCAAAATAACCCCCCTAAACTAAATATATTTTCATAAACTGCCATTAGAGAGCATTGCCTCTATCCCTTCATTGTCCCTCTACATGCCTGTAAACCTAAGCAATGAGGTCCTAAAGCTGTATGCAAATGACCTGTGAAATGTCCAATGAAGCATTAGCATATTCAAGCTGTCCACTCTATTCATGAGTGGGAGGCACAGCCACACCCCCAGTGCATGACTGACAGCCTGTATAATGATGTGAGGCTGTATAATGATGTGCTTCCTGGTGCTGGTGGCCACACCCCCAGTGCATGACTGACAGCCTGTATAATGGTGTGAGGCTGTATAATGATGTGCTTCCTGGTACTGGCACCCCCTGCAGCCTGTGTGTGCATGTGTGTGTTTAGGAGAGATACAGCAGCTCCAGGCAGCCATGTTACAGCAGAACATGTCAGATTCATGTGTAGCTGATGTCTGTGTCTCTCACCTGTATATTAGGAGGATGCAGCATTTACTATACATTACACACAGACATGAGCAGGGGGAGGAGAGGGGAGGGGTAACGGGTGACATCACTGCCTCTGACCATGTGACCAGCCTCATTTACATGATAAAGAATAGATGATTTTACAATGAATAATGTATGAAATAACTAGATAAAGAAAAAGGGCAGGAGGTTAGGCGGAGCCGTAGCTGTATGCCCGCCTTGACCTGAGGAAAATTGGGCCGGGTTTTAGGGTTAGGAAGGGGTTAAGGTTGGGGAGTGAGTTAGGAAGTGAGGTCAGAATAGGGGAGGAGAGTGTAGGATAAAAAGGGGGGCCTTACCGGTGCGACTTCCTCTTGGACCCCCGGCGCTGGATCAAGATGGCACAACACCTTCGGGAGCTGATGCGGGCTGCCGAGGCAGAGCACGGGCCCGAATGGGTATCGGAGCAGCTGCAGGCAGCCTTGATTCCGGAGGTGGAGACGGACGGTCCGGGGGCAGGAGCACAGACAGGTACCACGTGGCAGCGCGCACGGAGGTCGCGGCCTCCGGAGCGCCTAAGTCCGTCGCCACGTGCAGCGAGGCGCCGGCAGCAGAGTGGAGAGGAGGGAACGGCTCGCGCTAGTGCGGGCTCAGCAGGAGAGAGTCGGGCGGCGGGGGGGAAGCGTGGACAGCCTTCCTCCCGCCGGTCTCCGGTGCGGTCGCGGAAGGCCAGAAGGAATGTGGGAGGAAGCGGGCGCAGCCAAGGGAGAGATGCTGGAGCAGCGGCTGCGTCCTCGCCGCAGTCGGTGAGAGGAGGGAGAAGACAGACCCGGAGTGCGGCCCTGTCAGGTGCATCGGCGCAGGGCTTATTAGTATCACCAGTGGGTTCCTCAGCCCAGGAGCGGGGGAGGGGGCGGACACCCCGGGTGTCACCTTCCCCTGGGGCCTTTTCACTCCAGACACCGGATGATAGTGGACGGAGCCTTGCGGCTAGCTATGCGTCAGCGCTGCAGGTGGCAGGGGAGTCGTACGTGCAACAGTCAGTACGGGTTGATGATGCAGTCTCGCTCCATGCTACAGAAGAGGTCGAGTCTCATGTGGAGTTCGAGGATTCTTTTCGCCCTGGCTCAGGCCCAACGGCTGCTCCGCTTCCTGTGCGTCAGCCTGGTGAGTTACTCATAGCACCTGTTTTGTCTTGTCCTGTAATGTCGCCTAATTGTCATGTGTTAGCTAGTCAATCGCAAGGGGTGGGTGGGGGAAGTGGGTCTGCCGGGCAGTCAGAAAATCAGTTGACGCAGTTTTTTCAGGGCATGCAGGAGTTATTGCAAAAATGCGCGCCGGGCGCGAGGTCAGAGCCACCCGCAGTTGCATCTCCGGTGCAGGTGTGGGCGGCAGACCCTCCAGTGCAATTGCCACCCGCGTCACCCCTTCCTGTAGCGCCCGCTGCGTTGCCCGCCGCCGCTCCGGTTGCGTCGGATGTCAGGTCAGAGGACGCAGCGCGCAGGGAAGTTTACGTATGCTTTGGAAGTGCTTTGGGTTCGCATTTAAAACTAGACGTAAAAGAGAAGATTTGGAAGGATGAGTATATTGAATGCATGTTCCGGGGGTCAGGAATTGTGTTGCTGACGCCCTTTCTCGTTTTCAGTGGGACAAATTCCAGCAGCTGGTACCGGAGGCGGATCGGTGTCCTTATACTTGTCCTCAGCGGTTATGGGACCTGCCGTTCGGACAGCATTGCCCTTTCTGAGATCATCAGTGGCGCCATCTACTTGGAGTGCATACACGGCTGTGTGGAATGTTTGGGCCGCATTCTTGAAAGAAAGGGGAGTGAGTCCTGGTGCAGGTGATATGTTGCCGGTTTTATTTCTGTACGTACTTAGGTTGTTTGAGGCGGGGGTTTCGCCGTCGGCAGTAGCGAAGCAGTTGACGGCTGTTGCCTTTTGGTTAAAATGTCATGGGGTTGAGGATGTAACCAAGGCCTTTGTTATTAGGCAGGCACTAAAAGGTTATAGGAGGTCGCATCCTAGACCTCCGGATGCGAGAAGGCCGGTGTCATTTGCCTTGTTGGAAAGGTTGGTGGAGGTAATGCCGCGGGTGGGTCGGGATGCATATGAGGCGGTGTTGCTGTCTACAGCTTTTTCATTGGCATTCTTTGGTGCTTTTAGAATTGGGGAATTGGTGAGCAGTTCAGCAAGAAGCCAGGATGGGTTGAAAAAGCATGACGTGTATTTGCTGGAGGATAGGGTTTGTTGCAAATTGAGACGCTCGAAAACGGATCAAGAAGGTAAAGGGGCGGATGTGGTGCTATACCAGATGGCGGGGTCTGCGGTGTGTCCGGTAAGGCTGCTGCGGAGTTTCCTGGCGGTGCGCCCGGGGGGCCCGGCAGTTTTGTTGGTGCATCGGGATGGCTTAGCGCTGTCAAGGTACCAGTTCACTGCAGTTTTTCGCAAAGCGCTGGAGGTGCTGGGGCTTCGGGCATCTGAGTTTGCAGCGCATTCATTTAGGATAGGTGCAGCTACAGAAGCAGCACAATGGGGTCTCCCAGCGCGCAGCATTCAGCGGATAGGTAGATGGAAGTCGGGGAGGTACAAGTTGTATGTTCGTCCTTCTCTGGTGATGTAGTGATGTTATGTGGTGTTGTGTGTTGTTTTCTTTTTCAGATTCAGCCCCTCCTTGCCTCGTATGGATCATGGGGCATTCGTTTGTTTTTTGGGGAGCTAAGAGGGCGGAGGTGCGTTCGCAAGGTCGACAATTGGGTTTGGCAAGACAGGATGCCGTGGTCAGGTGGATCGGAATTAGGGGGATGGTATGGGGATCGTTGCTCAACCAGGTGCATTACTACTCGCGCATGGACGCCGCCCCCGACATTTTAGTTATTCACTTGGGTGGTAATGATGTGGGGGAAAAGACTTCGGTGGATTTGATTAAGGATATGAAGTGTGACATGTTGAGGCTGTGGGACATGTATCCGGGACTGATCATAGTATGGTCCGAAATAGTCCCGAGGATTAAGTGGAGGAATGCGAGATCGGTGGCAAGCTTGAACAGGGCCAGAGCGAAAATCAACAAATCAGTATCGAAGTTTGTGGCACGTCATGGGGGATTGGTGGTACGGCACCCGGACTTGGAGTCAGTCGACCCCTCTGTGCGGAGGGGGGACGGGGTCCATTTGAATCACATAGGTACTGATCTGTGGGCTTGGAGCATCCAATCTGGCGTGGAGTTGGCCTTCCAGGTGTGGAGGGACGGGCAGGTGTAAGGTTTTACACCTACCTCGTCGTGGCGGGATAAGGCCTTTGGGGGGTGTCTCGGGGGAAAAAATAATTCGCACAAAGATGTTGCTGTGCGCTTAACACAGAGTGGAAATGGAGAATGATGGGTATGGTAGCTGGCCCACCCGGAGGTGGGTACAGAGGGAATGGTTACCTGTGACATATTTGTCAGCTCTCGAGCCGGTGCGGTGCGGCGGGAGTAAGCAGGTAACGTTTAGGAATCACCCCTCTCAGGCCTTGTCACTTCAGGTTGTTAGAATTGCACTTTATTTGTACATGTTAATAAAAGTTAATATATATACTGTTTATATGTTATATGTTATTTTAAATAAACAGGCTGCTGTGGCCTTAGTTATCCATCGTCACGCAGTTGTAAGTGTCAAATCTTTCCGGGGACTTGGGGAAGGGCCTAGGATATTCAGGTAAGAGGCTTCGAACGAGGCCTATATTTGTCCTATAGGTCAGAAAAAGGGCAGGAGGTTAGGCGGAGCCGTAGCTGTATGCCCGCCTTGACCTGAGGAAAATTGGGCCGGGTTTTAGGGTTAGGAAGGGGTTAAGGTTGGGGAGTGAGTTAGGAAGTGAGGTCAGAATAGGGGAGGAGAGTGTAGGATAAAAAGGGGGGCCTTACCGGTGCGACTTCCTCTTGGACCCCCGGCGCTGGATCAAGATGCCCGCCCGCCCTCCCTTTTTTGTTTTTGCTTTGTTTTGTTTTTTTTGTATTGTTGGTTTTTACCACCCTTTTTGTTTTCTTGTTTTTATATAGGGATTTAAGTTGTTTTTCTTGTCACGCAGCCGCGGGATAAGGCCTTTGGGGGGTGTCTCGGGGGAAAAAATAATTCGCACAAAGATGTTGCTGTGCGCTTAACACAGAGTGGAAATGGAGAATGATGGGTATGGTAGCTGGCCCACCCGGAGGTGGGTACAGAGGGAATGGTTACCTGTGACATATTTGTCAGCTCTCGAGCCGGTGCGGTGCGGCGGGAGTAAGCAGGTAACGTTTAGGAATCACCCCTCTCAGGCCTTGTCACTTCAGGTTGTTAGAATTGCACTTTATTTGTACATGTTAATAAAAGTTAATATATATACTGTTTATATGTTATATGTTATTTTAAATAAACAGGCTGCTGTGGCCTTAGTTATCCATCGTCACGCAGTTGTAAGTGTCAAATCTTTCCGGGGACTTGGGGAAGGGCCTAGGATATTCAGGTAAGAGGCTTCGAACGAGGCCTATATTTGTCCTATAGGTCAGGCTGGGATGGGATCCTTGTGAGCTGCTCCAACAGGTAGAGGTGACAGGACAAGTGACACAGACCTGATGACAGGTGTCCTTTAAAGATTATGCAAATCAACCCAAGGGGCTCCAGGCTCCATTGACATCTGTAGAGGCGAGAGCCACTCAGGTTAATTTACATCATTTTTAAAGCCTAGTTTTCATAAAAACAAGATCCTAAGAAGCTACATGAAGAGAAGATGCTGGCAGAGAGGGCACACACCTGCATATAAGTGTGCTTGGTGTACAATCCTTCATCCTGGTGGTAGATGTCCTTTAACCAAGCTCATTTGTGCCTTGATGATCAAACCCTATTTTTCAAAACTGCCATATGTCACTTTATCCACTAATAACTTTAGAACACTTTAACTTACCCAATTGGTTGTGTTGGAATTTTTTTCCCGCTTCAGAGCACACGGTATGGAATATTAAATACTGTTACTATCCATACACAGCTCTGTCCATACACAGCTCTTTATATGGAAAACTAAAAAGTTATAGATTTTTGAAGGTGGGAAGTGAAAAATGGAAACGCAAAAACGAAAAAGGGCCTGGTCGTTAAGGGGTTATTGGATTAAACAGTCCAGAACAAATGTAATTCCGATCTTGATTGTTACAGCAGGGGCTTGGCTGTCATATGACAGCCAAGTCACTGCTCTACCCAACACGGGAGACCCATGCAGAACTTAGGCTGGGCAGAAGGAGAAACCCATCACCCTAGCCTAAGGCCTCTTAGTGACCGATGTAAAAACCTATATGGGTGGTTACTAGGGGTTAAAATCAATGACTAGCACATATTAAATGTAACTCATCTGCCATATACATACATTTCTTCAATTGCATGTTATTGTAAAAAAAAATAAATACCTGTGAAGATAATATCCCAAATATGTAGTCATATTGTCCTTAAGAAATGAAATAGTTGTCTTTGGATACAACCACCCCACACTCTTCCACCAGTGGCCACACATGCACTATTGCGGTATCTGGCCGCCTGCGTTCAGGGTTTATTACCACAGGATGGCTGTGGGACATGCAGTAACTCCCAACCATTCAATTTGCAAAAATTATAAGTTTTTTTGCATAATCACTCCAGCAGTGATGGTCGTATCCAAGGGCAGTTGTTTTTCATTTCTAAGGTACAACATGACTACATTCATTGGACACTATCTCCATACTTGGTGTCCAGCAAATCTTTATGATATTTCCTTGGATGCTTTCATGTCCCTGACCCTGGTTTGCAATACAACTTTGCTCCTGTATCCAGAATCTTTTTCAATTCTGTTCTCTACAGACTTCCACCTCTACTCTTCACCTTCACCCTTTACGGTGCAAGAATTCTGCCTGCCATGACCTTAGCATTAAACTATAGCGATTGTCCTGGAGTCTCATCAGCCACTGGGGTCAGTTGCCAACTTGTGTTTTTTCATATTCAATGAAAATGTGCAGCATGTGCAAGTATGGATAGGGTTAAACATTTGATTTCTCTTGTTATTGTGGCTCCATTTGTCAAACTCAGCTGCACACTGTACAAAAGCAATGGGGAAATTGCAGGTATTTTGTGCTATGATTGGCACGTCTCATGTTTGATTTGACAGAAGAACAAAACGGTTCCATTGTATCAGGAACAATGATTCAATCTCTTTTCTTCAAGATTTACAAATGGCTATAGAAATTAATAAAATCATCCACTCACTAACTATCATAGAGAGACTGCCTGAATATCGCTTTACAACAGCAAATTGTTGCAGTATATTGCTATCCAAGCCACTTCATCCAAAAAGTAATGACAGAAAAAGCAGATAAAAAACAAAAATATTTCAGAAAGAAACATGGCAAAAAGAGTTGTCAGGTTCATATCTTGTTTTTGGCACATGTACGCCAGGAAAGATCTACAGGCGGTCCCCTTCTTAAGAACACTCGACTTACATAAGACCCCTAGTTACAAACGGACCTCTGGGCATTGGTAATTTATTGTACTTTAGTCCCAGGCTACAATGATCAGCTGTAACAGTTATCACAGGTGTCTGTAATGAAGCTTTAGTGTTAATATTGATTCTTATGACAATCCAACATTTTTAAAATTCAATTGTCACAGAGACCAAAAAAGTTCTGGCTGGGATTACAATGATAAAGTATGCAGTTCCAACTTACATACAAATTCAATTTAAGAACAAACCTACAGACCCTATCTTGTATGTAACCTGCCTGTACATGCATGTAGCAGGAAACACTGCTGGAGAGCGGAGTATCAGCAAAGGTGGTCATAGCCCAAGGGGGATGGATGCAACTGTATGGCATCCATTCAAGGCCTCCACTGAGCATGTGCTGTGGCTAAGCTTCTTTATGTATCAGGCCAGACGTGGCGAGGCGTGGCCGGCACAGGAGCACCCCCCAGTGTGTATATGTGTGATGGGGTTCATTTGAGGTCATTATAGTTTGAGCTACTTTCCTCTTGACTTGAATTAAGAGCACTGGGCCAGCCTGACCTGCTTCAGCAATTGAGACAGAGGTCAATAGTGACGAATAGTGATGAAATAAATAAAAAATAGGTTGGCACACAGCCATGTGCTTAAAATGAGGCACAAAGTTTTAGTAGAGTGGAGCCGGGATAGGGGGGGAAGGGATGCTGCTCATGCCTCCCTTCTACATAGGAGCTGAGCGGCGTCGCCGCAAATCTAGGCTCGAATAGGACCTGCTCTATAACTTTCAGCACTGCCACCCGACTCACTGCATAATAGAGGTCAATGGCCATTTACAGTTGTGTGCATATAGATTTAAAGAGGATCTGTCACCCTTAAAAATGGCACTAAAGTAAGCAGCTCCTAGTGTTATAACAGTCCCAGCAGTGTTACACTGCTAGCTGTATCGGAAACCTCCATCAGCGATAACAGACACTGCCGCTATGTACAGTAGAAATGGAGGGGCTGTCCGGGGAAGAGGCAGTGCCTTGGACCACCCCCTCATGAATACGCCGGACCATTTTGGGAGCGGTCCGGTGTTTCTAGTGTACATCGCAGCAGTGTCTGCTAGCGTTATCAGTGCCATTTTTAAGGGTGACAGGTCCTCTTTAAACTGCAGCTTATCTGGAGCTAATGGAAATGTATAATGGAGGTAATCGCTGCTAATAATTATTTAATAGTTAGTGAATTTATTGAAGTTCACTTACTTTTCTCCCTATATTGTGGATTTATACGAGGTGTACCTAATGAATGACATGAACAGTTCAAGTCTTTGGGATCATTTATCTTATCTGTGTTTGTTTTGCCTCGGTTTTGCTGTTCACTTCTTTAGTAATTTATTGTTCTCACTTTTTCCTCGTTTTCTTTTTTTTTCAAAACTCTTTTTGAGACATTTGTTACAAATGTCTCAGGAATGTCACACACATGCCTCGAGTCACTTCTTTACTTTTTCTAAGTTTTCCAGAAAAATGTAAATGTAATTTGCAACATTTAGCACATTTGGAATAGAAGATAAATTGCATTACTGATGAAAAACAAATGTCCGGCACACATTTCAAAATGTGCCAAAAATTGCAACGCACCAAAAAAGGACGCAAAAAAGACAGAAAAAAACAGGAAGAAAAATAAAGATAAATGACCCCCTTTAAGATTTCATTTTTTCTATATAATAACAATAAGACCACATTTTATTAGAAATCAATGAAGAAATCCAAGTGATTCCCAAGGATTCACCTTTTCTTGTAACATCATCGTCGGTATCTTCTGTCTTTCAATTTCCCTGATATAATTTATGCCCTTAACCTTTTTCTCTTTCACAAATTAACAAAAAAGCCACCCCATAGTTACATAGCAGATTCCATGTTTTTGTATTCTCTGCATAATTCACCAGAATGTTGACTGCAGCATTTGCTGCATTGATAATAATAATCATGATTGTGAACTGTAATGTTTTACCTGTAGAATGTGTTTGTGATATTTATATTTCACCATTTTGTTACTATTCTGGCTCTTTTACATACATATAGCGCCAACATGTTCCGCAGCGCCATACGGTTCTAGCTAACATACAGAATTACATCCAATTATTGATAAATACACCTACAGAAAGTAGAAAAAAGCAAAACCCAAGGTTGAAGAATAAAAGCTAACAATGTAAAGCAAATAAGTTGTTAAATATTAATATTTAAGAGAACCAGGGGCTTCAGTGTTGGTTTTATGAGAAAATTGTATAAATCTTTCTGAAGAGTTGGGCCTTGAAAAGACTTTTACTTGGAATTGAATGAGTTTTTAATAATATGTTTAGATAATTGCGCATTCCAGAGAAGAGGCGCACCCTAAAAGAAGTCTTGTATCAAGGAATGAGATAAAACATTAAGATAGTTCTGATTTATTGACAACTTGATGACCTTGAGTTAGATAATAAGAGAAGCCATGTAGGAAGGTGGAGCAGTGTGGAATCATCTTGGGCAAGGGCCAGAGCCTGGAGGCTTACATGTTGATAGTTAGGAGATAAAAGCATAATATAAAATGTTTGACAAATAAAAATAGCCTGACTCTTCCATTTAGGAGATTTGTTTAGTTTTTGGGAGTATTAGTATGTTATTTAATAGGGTTGTCCAGGTATTTAAAATGTTTTATTGATATCTGTGGGGGCTTTAAAAATAATAAAGGCATACACCCACCTCTCTCCCCGCTCACATTCAGCTGCGGCAGCACCCGTCGTTGCCGGGTCTCTGTTTGTATTCTGAGGCCATCGGTACCGCCCCATCCACAGCCATGTGCCCGCTAATGCCTAAAACTAATGCTGCAGCAGACACGCCATGGTTCAGGAAGCCACTGTAGGCCTCAGAAAACAGAGACGTGGCAGTAACGGGCAGCGTCACAGCTGAATCGGAGCAGGGAGAGAGCTAAGTATGTGTTCTTTATTATTTTTAAGCACCCCCCCAGGTATATATAACAATTTTATTTACATTGACAACACCCTTAAGGTAAGATAACGGTTTGGGTAGAATAGCAGGATTTCTGCTGGTAGCCCTAGATTATTTTGCGAGGAGGTTTATCATACTGGGCACAATTGTGATTTTGACACTAAAAAGAAGGTGCGGGTAGAATCCCATGAAAACATCATGCACTGCAGCCTCTGGTACTCAGGCAAAAACACTGAATAGTATTTTTGCTGTATGCATCTACTAGAAACATCTGCACTGCATACACATCTACTGTGTTTGGCATCTGTACTAGACTGAGGAATACTCGAAGGGTGCAAGCAGGAGAGGATTCTGGAGGGCAAGAGTATAGGCCAAAAAAGTCTCTAGTCTTACCATGATTTATGTCGAAAGTAAAGAATTGATGTATGTTTCCTATTTTGGGGCCATACATAGGAGAAACGCGTTTTGTAAGCACAGCCAGCACAGTTCTGTAGCTGCAGTTTTTTTCTGATGGAGAAAATGAATGCACAATTAACATTGCTGCTAGCCTGCAAATGTTATCAGATTCATCCTGTGTGTGCCGCAGTAGAAAAAATATACATACAGGGCTGCGGAATATGTTGGCACTATATATATATATATATATATATATATATATATATATATATATATATACATACATACATTAGTATCTGTTAGTAGATTTGTTGATAAGTAACGCAATTTTGCATAGAGAACTACATACAAGCAAGAACTTTTAAGGGATTTTCATTTTTTCTCTTGTTTCAAATTTTAACTTGTTGATTAGTAAAAAGAAGTCAAGTGACTGGGACTGAGTTGCAGTCAAACAATTCAAAGCTCCCAAGGGTTGAACCTGTGCAGATCTTACAAAGATGGCCATTTTAGGAAAGGGCATTGATGTGTAAAATTGTTTAATGGGGGCCTTATTACCACCTACAGATACACCACCTCCCGGGATCCTTTAAGAACTGTAGCTCCAGTAATTCTTCTGGAGGAAGGGTCGACGTTAGGGGTAAAAAACGAGGCATTTGCCCAGGGCCCCTGTCCTAAAAGGGCCCCATGCATGTGGATTTGTGGCAGAGGATGTATTGCTCTTTTAATACCCCTTGGTTGAATGCCCAGGTGAAGATCATCTATCTCCTATCTCTATCTATCTATTTATCTATCTATCTGTCTAGTTATCTATATCCTATAATTTGTCTATTTCCGATATCTCTGATATCTTTCTATCTTCTATCATTTATCTCACTATCTATATAAAATCTACTATATATTTATGCATCTATCATTTATCTATAAATCTATATTATCTTTCATATTTATCTTCTATTATCCATCTCCCTATCATCTGTCTATCTCTTATAAGATTCTCCTACAGCCCCATATTACATATACTTATCATACTACTGTTTGTAAACTACAAAGTGTTATTATTGTGCAGGGCTAAAGGGACCCATCCTATTGAATATGACTATTCATTTATTTTGGAGCCCCACTTTTAGTTTTGCGCGGTGCCCCACTCTGGAGGTGACAGTTTAATTACCATTTTGGGTGCCAAAACTAATTGCACTAGCTTGTTGGGAACAGTGGAGCAAAGGTATAATGACAACTTCTGGAATCAGTGAAGAGTTCCCGTTTGATGGAGGTAGTGAGACCTCTAACTAAGGCTGCATTCACACACATGTATGGAGGCCGTATATACGGCCGACGTATATACGGCTGATATACGTCCCCCATACACTTCTATGGGCTCACGGCCCTGTACGGGAGCGGTACGGTGCATACGGTGTCCTATCTTTTCCCGTATTACAGCGCCGTGCTCCATAACTTCCTATGGAGAGGGGGGGGGGGGGTGAGCGCTCACCTCCTCCTCCTCTCCCCGCGCTGCCGTGTGCCCGCTGTACTACGGTGCGGCGGGCTCACGGCAGTGTGCATGTAGCCTAAGGCCTCATGCACATGAGCTATGACTGTTAACTACCCAAACTGTGGCTAACTAACAGCCTCATTGCTTTATATTGGGCACTGTTTATCATTGCACTCTGAACTGGCTGCACTGCAGGTCCTATTCCTGCCCATCTTTGTGGCCCTGACAGTCATTTCCTACAGACATCGGCGGGGGTGAGCCATGATCCCCTACTTGCAGCCCACAAAATGCACATGTTCGTGTGCATGAGGCCTAAATCTGTCTAAAGCGGCTTAAAACACTGTGCTGAGTTTTGTAGCCCTTTAGGGACGGTTCACACAGCAATGATAAAAACATTTCAATATTCTGGCTGTGTAGATGCTTTACAAAAATAATCTGTGGATAAAATAAGGCAACCCACAATGCATCTGCTTTAGACTCTGAAAGTATTTCTTCAAATTTTTTGGCCTTTGCGCCAATGTCAAGAATATATCAATTATCATTATGGTAAAACTTTAATATACAGCCTTAAAATTCAAACCACCTGACTTATGTTGTGTAGTTCCCCTTGTACCACCAAAATAGATCTGACCTACAGTGGCATGGATTCCTGTGTAATACAGCTGATGCTTTGTTTTAATGTCTGTGCCCGTTACCATGTCACCTTTTCCAGGGATCTCCTGCTACTGCCAGAGGCCCTGAGAATCTGCAGCAAGTGTATGCTTGTCATCATACAGGTGCAGCATGGGAAGTCGCCATGCTGAATATTACAGAGCAGGTCCTAATCCTTCTAGCCCTTAATCAAAGTCTTCAGATTATTGTACTTTTTATATTTACTGCCTGAAATATCCCACCCCTTAGCAGGTGCCATTGACATACGACAATCAATGTTACTTCTCCTTTGAGTGGTTATGATGCTATGAGTTATCGGTGTATAGTAAGATCACAATAATAAGATGCTTGAATCCACTCCATTACTGTGTACTAGTTTTGTGTTGCCTCCCATTGTGAAGGAACAATCTAGGTCAGTGATGGCGAACCTTTTGGAGATAGAGTGCCCAAGCTACAACCAAAACCCACTTGTATGTCACAAAGTGCCAACAAGACAATTTAAGTGGTAACTTATTGATCCCTGCTGTATCACAGATTTAATTGTATTGACATTCTGAGTTCATCAATACAATACAAAGATGATGGAAAAATTTGGATTGTATCTTCCCTCCAGGGTCCCCTGTAGAGGAAGAATCAGGGGACCCAGAGCAGGTGCTCCAATGACAATCCAACGCTGAGCATGGCACGTCCTGGGCTGTATTGGATCATAGGAGAAAGCCTTAAGTCATAGCTGGCAAACTCTGTGTTGGAGTGAAGGCTTGAGTGCCCACAGAAAGGGCTCCGAGTGCCACGTCTGGCACCAGTGCCATAGGTTCGCCACCACTGATCTAGGTGATCTGCATCTCTAGACTTGGTTTTAGTGTAACATAGTGTTCATTATGCTTGTGGTGATAGGAAAATGTCCATGTCTCTTCCATTGTTTGGAAAGTTTTATAGTTATTTTATAGCATGCCTTATATATACTGTATGGTTATTATAGTATGCAATTTTTTGCATACGCAGTAGATACTATTGCTTACCTTGTCTTGCTAAAGTTGCAGCTTCTGAGTGAGGAATACTAGTGACGTCAGTTCCATTAACAGCCATGACTATATCTCCAACCTGAAGTCCAGCTTCTTCTGCTGCACCATCTGTTGTGAACAAAAATAACCTTACAATGTCTTGGTAAATATTAAGGCTACACATATGTACAAGTATAATCTGCATTTTGATTTGACGTCATGAAGTTGCATGAGATATTTCTAGTCCCCGGCCAGAATAATACCACAAAGTGTTGAAAAGACACTTGTAATGTCAAGGCACACACTGAATACTGATAGCAGGATGTTTATGAAACTAAAATATAACGTTTAATGATATCAGATGCCATAACTGGCCAGCAAACCAATCTGGTCAGTTATGTGTGTGTCTTTAAACTACGGTAAGGGGTTTGGATTAATGTGTGTTTTTAAAGGGAACCTGTCACCAGGGACCTCATTTTCACTAAAGACAGCTTGCAAAAGCCCATTACAGCTGCAGTGCAAATATGTCTTTATGCCATCTCTAAGCAATTGCATTACAATATAATTGTGTGTTATAACTTACCTTGCACCCCGAATCCTCTGTTTAGTCCCAGGGGTTGGGCTTTGGTTTGAATGCATTTTTAAAAACAACACGTGACTTGTCTGTGCTGCAGACTGCTCAGCTCTTGTCCCCTACCTTTGTGCACCTGTACAGCTCCTCTCTCACTGATGTCATCTCACCAGGCTGGGAGCTCTGAAGGAGCAGGAGGGAGGAGGTGTACAGGACCGCAAAGGTGGGGGCTGAGAGCTAAGCAGTCTGCAGCACAGACAAGTCACATGTTGTTTTTTGAAATGCATCCAAAACAAAGCCCAACCCCTGGAACTACATGGGGGATTCTGTCAGGATGCAAGGTAAGTTATAACACACAATTATATTGTAATGGAATTGCTTAGAGAAAGCAGAAAGGAAGATTTGCACTGCAGCTGTAGTGGGCTTCTGTAACCTGTCTTTAGGTAAAATGAGGTCCCGGGTGACAGGTTCCCTTTAAACTTTGGATTTGTTTGCTGGTCAATTATGACTTTTTAATCTGATATCATTCAAAGTTATATTTTATATACATCCTGCTATCAGTATTTTTTGGATGTTGTGACCCCTGATGTGGGATTTACTTTACGTTTATATGCTTCTAATGTCATTTATTTATGAATTGTGACAAATAACAAATCATTTCTGTAGGGTATTCTGTAATTGTTTATTAGGTTTCACATGAATGAGGTTTCATCATCCTCATTGTGCTGCTGCACTCTTGCTGTTGAGCTCTATGCTCCTGATACATTATCTGCAGGAATCATTAAATAATCATAGTATAATTATATTCTGGTTGATCTGACTTTTCTTCCAGTGGCACAGCTGTCCTAAATGTGTTCTGGTACTAAGACTATCACTGAGTTATACACCCTGTGCAGCCTTCTACAAGATGGTTGGTCAATCATGACTTTTTTCATAAGATACTGTACATTGTAGGTTATCACAGCTCCATCTTTTAGATTCTTTTCAGATAAAAGTCAACCATTCGGAAATTTAACTACACCGTAACAACCGTTCCCGATTACCTGCAGAGCTGTATGTCACTGCTGGGCCTCTTTGTTTACAGAGGCCCACTGTGCCATCCCAGCCACAGCCACCTACCTGCTACAGGATTAGTTTCAGTGTGTAGCAGGTGCCTGGTAGTGGTCCAGGCGGCACCTCAGGTCTCTGTAAACAGAGGCCGGCAGGCATGTACCATGCTGCAGGTGAGCTAGGACGCCAGCGAAGGTAAGTGTAAGATGTTTATTGTTTTAATACCCCCCCCCCCCCCCTCAGCCAGCCATAAATAGGTTTTTTAAAGTCCCAGACAACCCTTTTAATACGATAAAATCCACTGTTTAATTAGTCTTACATTGTGTAGGCGGAAAACCCCTTTAAAATTTACAACAATAACCAATTCCACCTTCACTTGGTCAACAGAATGGGAATTATTTCTACAAATGCATATTTCAATTTTCTATATGATCTCATTTGTGCCCAGACATTGAAGTATATGCTGTAATGTAACATCTACATCCTGCCATGACTTTAATTATATCACACACATACATCTTAGTCATAAACTATGCTACTTTTTTTTGACAATAAATAATGTACTCACTTGTATCAACCTCAGTAACCAGAATCGGCTTTGAAAATTGGATCCGAAATCCCCATGGGTAGTCTCCTGTACCTTTTGCAATTCTTACCGTACGCTCGCGAACTGAAAAGGGAATGCATATTCAGAGTTTATTCATCTACTGCTACAACTGGGAAAAGAAGCCAATCTGAATTCTCAGAATATTTCCCTTACTTATGCAGGTCAACTGTCAAGGAATGGGAAATGATAGTAATTAAAATAATGGATTACAATATTACAAGGCCAAAAGGATGACGAGGGGAAGAAAATAAGGACAACAGAAATCATCAACATATCTGAATATTTTATAAGTGACAAGAGAATAGACTCAGAAATGTAAATTGTTGTTTGGATTATATGTAAGAAGAGGCTGCAACTCGTGGGAAATGTTAAACCAAAGAAACGCTCCGAGAAACTTCACATCTGATGGGTTTGCTAGATTCTGTAGGTTGTCCTCTGAGAGCTAGAATCAGCAACAGCAACCTCTCTACTATTTAGGACTTTTACAATTTGTAAGAATCTCACTGTTATAAAACTAGGTAAAGTTTTATGTGAAAGTCTATATTCAATTGACTGGCCAATGAAAAATAAAACACAAAGTGGTGATTTATTAAGGGTTTTTTTCTAATGATTTCTGGCTTTAAAAATGTACAATTCCACAGGTCGCCCATTTTGTGCTGCACAGACAGCAACACAGACTTGCCCCTTTGAATTAATTTGCAGAATCTATCTCATTTCAGTGCAATATATGACAAGTATAAAATATATTAGAAACTTACATAACATTTAACTTTACATAACATTAATTTAAGTCCAAGGCTTAGATTTACATAATATCCCCTGGTGACATTTGTCCTTCAATTCCATCTCATCACCTGTAAAGTCTGATGGCGGTCTGACCACTGGGGAGACCAATAACTATGGTAAACCCAGTTTAAAGAGTGTAATGCTTGAGCATACCTCAGTAGCCGATGCTCCTTTTAACTCTATGATACTGCAAAAATAAGCTAAGCATATCCATAGAGTTGTATTGAGGGCCATTGGGCAAGTTTGGCTACCACTCCATTCAGACAGGGCATGTCACATATTCTATATACAGTTCTAATCAGCAGTGACAATACATTAACAGATCATCATTATTAAATATTGTATTTTAATTGTTATGCATATCGGTGAGTACCCAGTCGTTTTAGCAATGAAACGTATATCTAATCCTGCAAAAAACAAGCTATACAAGAGTAATGGCTTTTTAGAAAATAGCAATGCGAAAACCAATGGAGAACAATCTCATTCCTCTTTATAGCATTAGCAACACTTAAAAAAGGAACCATTTAAATTGAGTATTTATGGTACTGTCTCATGGAATTATGTTATAATGCTAATCACGTGTTAAAGGCAATACAGGCAGTCCCCCGACTTAAGGACACTCAGTTTACAGATGACCTCTCTGCCCCCTGTGACCTGTGGGGAAGCTCTCTGGATGCTTTTCTTTAGGCCCAGGCTGCAATGATCAGTAAAGTTTGTAATGAAGTTTTTTTTGATAATCCTTATTTCTATGACAGCATATAATTGTGAAAATCCTATTGTCACAGGGGCAAAAATAAATTTGTCTATAGTTACAATTATAAAATATACCTGTTCTGACTTAGATACAAGTTCAATTTAAAGGACACAGGATGCATTAACACCTATTAAGACTGGAGCCCCTTAGGCTCATTTGCATTCAGTTCTTCATCCTGGTGGTAGATGCCCTTTGAGAACAAACTTAACCCCTGGACCTCAAAATTCAAAACATCAAATATCTGCATCAACAGAAAAAATAAATAAAGTTACTATCTTGAGAATGGGAAAATAAGAAAACTGAAAAAAAAAATGTATCCTGGAGGGTGTGTTCTTAATGATCTTAACACTGTGTATTCATTTCCCATATACTTTTATAAAAGTGAACCTGTAGCAGATTGGCATGGAGGGCCCATCCTAATTCTGCATTTATGGCATATTCAGGTTATTCACAATTCTTATTAAAAGGGTGAGTTTCCTTTATAGTACACACTGTCCACACTTACTTGCTACTGATCTAGGTCTTTTGCTGAGACATCGTGGACTATTGTTGGGACTGCAGTCATCGCCTTGAAATATCCAAGAGGCGGAGTGAAAACTCTCTGTGTACAATCCTTTATCTTTATTTTCAGATCGTGAAGCAAGATCGACTGAACGAGTTTCTTCTGAATTCCCTGAAAAAACATGTAGAAAAAATGTTCAATAAAATATTAATTAAAGAAAAGTACCAAGAAAGAATAAATTGGTAGTGAACATAAGACTTTAGTACAAAAAAGAGAGATAACCTGGTTCCAATATTACTGTATTTCTTGCAATTATGATTTGCCCCAAGCCTGAATAAGTACTTCCTCTGCGGAGTCCTGGGACATGTAGAAGAAGGTATGGGCATAACACCATTTTATACAGGGGTCCCACACTCAATGACTAGATAGCTCTTTCTTTGTTGGGCAGGAATTAGGTTACAAAGTTTTTTTTTTCGTGGAACAGAACCATTCCAAAAAAAAGAGCTCGGTTTCTGATCATTGAGAGGCTGATACCAGTCATGAATACAACGGTCCCCAAGTCTTCTGTGTACATTGACGAGTAATGAGTATTTGTGACCAATGTACCTGTAAGGGAATTAAAGCATCTTCAACTACATCTGTCCCACAGAATTAATTGGAGCGTGGTTCATGTACGGCCACTACTGCTCCCAGCAATGTAGCTCCAACGGAAGAAGAACATGGGGCCTAAAAGTCGTAACCCAATCTACTGTCCTTTCCTATAAGTTGCATATACAGTCAGTCCCTGGGTTACATACAAGATAGGGTCTGTAGGTTTGTTCTTAAGTTGAATTTGTATGTAAGTCGGAACTGTATATTTTATCATTGTAATCCCAGCCAGAACTTTTTTGGTCTCTGTGACAATTGGATTTTAAAAATGTTGGTTTGTCATAAGAATCAATATTAACACTAAAGCTTCATTACAGAAACATCTGATAACTGTTACAGCTGCTTATTGTAGCCTAGGACTAAAGTGCAATAAATTACCAACATGCAGAGGTCCGTTTGTAACTAGGGGTCGTATGTAAGTCCAGTGTTCTTAACTAGGGGACCACCTGTAGTGATCAAATGTGTCCTATTATGTTGTGTCTGTGCTTCTCTGGTCAGAGACACATAAACAGCTAGGCAATTTTTGGTTCCCATGTTCCACTTTTGAGACAGTGGTAACTTTAAGAGACACAGTTTAAACATGTTCCCTCCTCGGTGTCTGTTCTGTCTGCAGGAAAGATATAAACACAGGAGGAGCTCTAGGCCAAGAGGAGCTCATGTTCTGTGGGGCATTTGGGTACTCAACCTAAGACGTCATCCACACCAACGTGAGCATAATAATATTTGTATGGCACACACAGATCAGTCCCTGTCCGCAATGGGGCTCACCATCTAATCAACCTACCAGTATGATTTGAGGTATGACAGGAAACCGGAGCATCCGGAGGAAACCCACACGAAGAGAATGTACAAACTTTTTGCAGATGTTTACCCTGGGACTTGAACCCAGGTCCCCAGTACTGCAAAGCTGTAGTGGTAACCACTAAGCCACCGTGCAAATGTAGAAAACTTCAAAGCAGCCCAGTGGGTAGATGTTGAATGAAGGATGATGTGATAGGATGATGGCAGTTGTAGAGACAGCGAGGAGGGTGGATTTGAATCCTCCTCTGTGCCCAGTTCTGGTATTGTTATTGTGTCATGTTTGCTAGCTGGGCCCCTCTACTATCACTCCCTGAATGCTGACTTTGCCAGTGATGAGGGCCACACTGATGTGGGATGATGGCAGTAGTAGTAGTTTTACCAGGGGAATTTCCTGTTTTAGTGTCCCTGGCCTGGTGTTAATTGAAAGAGTCCGTGCTGGTGCAGTGTGTTAAAGGAGATGGATGATGGAGACCAGAACTTACTGAGGTAAGGTAAACCAGAACTTACCCTCACGCTATATATTTGTCACTTAATGTTTTAATTCTTTCTCAGCTATACCTCTCCACCCACAGGACTTATCTCACTTCCTCATATGGATCTCTCCTCTTTCTCCTCACAGACTACTCTCTTCTGACTGAACTATGACAGTTGGTTCCAGTAATGGATGTAGCTCCAACCACATTCTGGAAACATCTGGATGCTCAGCCAATCAGAATGTGTGGTGCCCAAATCCTTCCAACTCTTCGCCCAGCCTGCCATTAGAGATCATAAATACACCTTAGGGACAAATAACATTACATTATGTATGAATGGATAAAAATACATAAATCAATGGTTCATTACACAAATGATGGATCTGCATTTTGGGATTAGGGCGAGGTAATATTGTCTAATCCTAATTGAAACCTGCCATAAAGCGGCTCATTTACTAAGGGTCGCGTGCTGCACTTTCGCTGGACTGTTCGCCGTTTTCAGGAATTGCACAGCTTGGACAGGTATATAACAGGTGTCTGTGCTGGGATTGTGTTGCACACAATTTTTTTTGGGGCGAAGCTGCCCTGGCTTCCATGTGACGCAAATTGGGAGGCGTGCCCTCGGGCGATCTGACTGATTCTGACTGATCGCAGGATTTCACTTTCAAATTGTGTCGCAAGCTAAAGCACTTACATGTACCACGAAAAAGAAGGTGAACTCAGTTGGACCTGAGCAGGGAAGCAACACATGCAGGATCGGGCGCACAATCTTAGTGAATAGCGGCACAGTGCATTATAGACGGACAATGCACTTTCTGTGAACTACAGCGGGAATGAGTAAATGAGCCCCATATTGTTATGAATCAAATAAGTCAGTCAAATCCATCTGTGCTGGATCAGATCTGTATGACAATGGATCTGATTGACAATAGTTGGCATGACTCCATTAAACCCTTTGTACTAATGTCAACAGACTATGAGACTTGATACTTAAAAATATGTTACATAGAATACATTCTTCCAAAAATATAATTTTTTTAACATTAATATAAATAGAAACGTTGTTTAGGTAATAAAAGCAGAATATATAAAAGGATAAAGCTAAACTTCTATGCATTAAGTAAAAAAATGATAAAATATTAACATCTTCATACTGTAGGTTGCTTAGAAGACTGCAATATTTTAACATTTATGCAATGTGACAAAATAGCAGAATATTCAAAATTTATTTCTAATGAACGCCTATAGTGTATAGAATAGCTACAACATTTGCTACAAGCAGTTGGCTGATAAGGACAAAATAAAGCACAGATAAAACAAGCGACACGATCCAAAGTCAGTCCAACATGTAAAATAAAAGATTTCAAACAAATAATAGACTAAAACATTAGAACATTATAATCATCAGTGCTGTAATTATAATCGTACAGTAACGAGTGTCACCGCTTCCTATGCTACGACTACCATGACAATTTCTTAAAAGCCAGCATCTTAATCTTAGCGATTAGCAGAACAACATGTCCTCCCACTGAATAGATCAGTCCATTAAAGAGTCTAGGATAAACACACATGCATTTACCTTTGTGGTCATCCTGCAAAGTATAATTCTCCATTGAACATAATGACAGCGTTATGCCAAGGCCACATGCAGAGGAGTGGTACTTGGAAAACACGAGTACATGTATTTTTATCTGCTTGTACTTATTTGAACAGAATGCATTTTTTTTGTCTTGATGATTCATGAATCTAGTTAACTACACAATGCTAGAAAACAGATGGTTATGTAAGCTGCGATGTAGTGTGAAGCAGCGAAGGCATTAGTAATAATATGTGTCACAGATACTCCTGTGAAGCTGTAATTTTCAGCAATTAGTTACAGCACGCTAGACGTAGGCTCGGGCTATTTATACCTTATTGATGTGTACAAGAGGAAATTATGAGAAGGTAGTGGACAGAAGAAATCCAATAGATCAATACTGGCCATGGATGACTTTAGGGTCCAAGGCAACTAGGATCCTCATCCTTTAATCAGCCACAAAATCATCTCACTCCTTCAGAGGACACAGTGCATTCAGTCCCGGATCAGAAACATACGGAGGCTTCTATCTAAAAACAGCACCATACCGGTGTGTGGGTTGTATCTGATATTGCAGCAGTGGTTCAACATCAAGAATTATTTTTCAGGCACAAGGACTGAGTTGCTTTCTATTTATAATAGTAGTATGTCTATATTTGTTTTATGTAAGACAAATAGGGAAAAGAAGCGACATTGCTATGTTCTCAATACTGTCTTATAGAAGTGTAAACCAAAACTTAAGAACACCCGACTTACAGACGACCCCTAGTTACAAACGGACCTCTGGATGTTGGTAATTTCCTGTACTTTAGCCCAAGGCTACAACAAACATCTATAACAGTTATTACAGGTGTTTGTAATGAAGCTTTATTGTTAATCCTGGTTCTTATGACAATCCAACATTTTTAAAATCCAATTGTCACAGAGACCCCAAAAAATTTGTCTAGAGTTACAATTATAAAATATACAGTTCCGACTTACATACAAATTCAACTTCAAAACAAACCTATAGTACCTATCCTGTACGTAATCCGGGGACTACCTGTACTCGAGTTTTTCAGCACAATTTTAAATGTTCCATTATTTCTTTAATGGCAGGATAAAGTAGATGTTTACAGAGGCAAAAAAGAAACATTTCTATTTGAAAATAAAATTCTATATTTTGAATGTAAAATGTGCATAATTCTGATTAACAAAGAATTGTTGTGATATAAGATAAAATGTGGTTTTGACAGCCATTAATGAAATATGAAGATGAAAAAAAAAGATTCCAATAGGAAGTGTGACTTTCAAGGACTTTATAGGTGGTCAGAGTCCAAGTAGTAGGTTAATCCATGGGCTGCTTATAAGGGTCACTGGGTAATTAGAGGAGATCAGCCGACCATGGATTAGCCTACTATTTCCATTTAATATTACAAATATTGTCTCCTTTTCCCAAAACCTGAGAAAAAAATGTAGAGTGGAATGTTACAGCAATTGCAGAATGGGAATCATGATCATGGTTATTTTCCCCCTGATTTCCTGATTTTAACCATACAAAGTTGCAGACGGTGTTAGGTTTCTTCCCTGAATATCTGTTTAACTATTCTTTTCTGCGGGTAGTTAGTAGCAGTAAGACTGTGAAAAATGGATGAATATTATAGGAGTGCAGCTGGACTTGGAGAACGGGGATGTCAACTCAAACTGCGCTGTTCTTGTATCTCTGCATTCCAACTGCTCCACATCCCTTTCTTCTATAATATCTAAGTAGACGCCTGCTACTACTTTTGGTCAGCGCAATTGGGGGGAAGGGGGGGGTTGCATTTAGCATTTCAGTGGAGAGGTCCCACACAGCAGTGCACTTCAAATATGAATGTGTTTTTCACAGTCCTGCTGCTAATAGTACATACACAAATGTACAGTTACACAGTTTTCCAGTGTTGATACTTAAAGGACATCACCAAGATGAAGGATTGTAAACCAAGCACATACATTTTGATGTGTGCCCCCTCTGGCATGATCCGCTCTTCTTTTAGTTTCTTATACCCTGGTTTTTACAAAAAAAGTTTTTTTTTTAATTATGCAGATAAGCCTGTGGGGCTCTGTATGTCAGTGTGCTTGGTTTACGAGTACAATCCTTCATCCTGGTGGTGGATGTCCTTTAACACTGTCTGCAGCTTTGTATGTGCCAAAATGCTTCTAAACTCCCTACAAGATACTTGTTTAAAATTTAGGACGGCTACATTGTAATCTAGTTAGTAGCAAGGTGTCACTTATATGAAGACTTCATAAATCTTTATAGGTGGACAGCAGATAGGTGAGAGGACACCGGTCACATCACAGAGGAAAGGGTTCTCGAGTTCTTGAGCCTGATAAAGGTTTATGAAGTTTTCATATGGATAAGTTCCTTCCTACAATCCACATTACCCTATAGCAGTGGTGGCGAACCTATGGCACGGGTGCCAGAGGTGGCACTTAGAGCCCTTTCTGTGGGCACTCAGGCCATTGATCCCAAGATAGAGCTCACTAAACAGGACCAAATTCACCAAATCTTCCTGCAGACCCAGGCAATTTAAGAGATGCTTCAATCAGTGCTGTTTTAAAACGACACTTCATTGGCTGTTTGGAACTGTGGTAAAAGTGATAAGTGTTGATAGAACTGCAGTATCTTTGTAGGTCATCCTACTGGACCCTACATTCTTACTGTAAAGAGAGACCCTGGTGAGAAGCTATAATGATAGTCTGAATGTGCCCTTCTTCTTTCAACTGTATTGGCGGCCTCAAGGGGCCGATACAATTGATAGATGTTAAAGAGTAGGTAGCTGCTTAAGATGCTATGTTGGCACTTTGCGGTAAATAAGTGCATTTTGGTTATAGTTTGGGCACTCGGTCTCTTAAAGGTTCGCCATCACTGCCCTATAGACTGTATTCTACATTTGAATGTAGCACCCCAATGAGATTCCCACATAGCTCATAGACTGTAAGCTCTTGTGATCAGGGCCCTCACTTTTTTTTCCATATGTCTGTTTGTTCTGTGTAATGTAATATTATATTTGTATATGTCCCCTATGATTTGTAAAGAGGTACAGCATTTGATGGCGCTATATAAATAAAGATTACATTAGTAAAAGTTACATTAAACATAATGTATACAGATATTATTATTCTATAATGATTGCTTCAAAATCAAAGAAAAGCAAAATTTAGGTTACAGGTGTTTTTTTTTATTGATCTACCTGTATTTTGTCTATTGTCTAAAATTCACAATTTTCTCTAATGCCTAAAAATCGCAAATGTTAAATGATTTTGGAGGTGGGCTATAAATATCAATATAAAATCTTATCTTATCTAATCTATCCCCCCCCCAAGTTAGGTAGAATAAGTGTTGAGATAGGTCTTAGAGGACACAAAAAACATATAGGGCGGTAAGTGGCTGTACTTTGCTTCTAAACATTTTTGATAACGTTTGTTTGAATACAATGGACTAAGAATTTTTTTTTAACGTGTGCCATGCCGTGCATGTGATGCCAGGACAATTACCGGTTTAGATAAGTGAATCTTTTCCTGGTAAATCGGGTACATTCTATTGTCATGTGCCAGTTTGACGTAAAGTTACTTAAGCTTGATTCGCACATGTTGGCCAAATTAAGTAAATGTAGACTGTGTCTTCAAAGTAGGATTAAACAAACTAATTTTACATTAGCAAGAGATTACAAAGTATTAGCCACGTGCACAGGAAGTAAAAAAAGCTAATTGCAAAGTAAAAAAGAATTTCGTCTGCTTTAGGGATGAATGAAAACATCTTGTATGTGCAACAAAAATAAAAATACATTTATTAGGAAAACATTAACCTTACGGCATATTTCTTCTTAAAGGGATATTCCTTTCATATACAGCTATTATTTACACATTTCTATTACGGAGAATAGAAGTTGTGTGCGCCCTATTTTACATTGGAAGGGGCTAGTAGAGGGTGTTGGAAAAACACATGGATGCTCTGTGCTCAGTATGTCATAGTATCATAGTTTATACGGTTGAAAAAAGACACTTGTCCATCAAATTCAACCAAGGAAGGGAAGGGATTGCATGAAGAAGGGATTTAGGGGAAACAATTCTATATAGCATAACCATCAATGTTATTTAGGTGTAAAAGGGCATCTAGACCCTTCTTGAAGCTCTCTGCTGTCCCTGTTGTGACCAGCGCCTGAGGCAAGCTATTCCACAGATTGACACTTCTCATAGTAAAAAAGCCCTGTCGCCTCCGGTGATTAAACCTTGTTTTCTCCAGACGGAGACAGTGCCCCCTCGTCTTTTGATTTGATTTAATCTGAAACAACTTTCCACCATATTTTTTGTATGGACCATTCATATATTTATATAAATTAATCATGTCCCCTCGTAGTCGTCTCTTTTCCAGACTAAATAAATCTAGTTGTTTTAATCTTTCCTCATAACTGAACCCTCTCCAGCTCCAGGGCATCCTTTTTATGGACCGGTGCCCAGAAGAGGCAGCTGATTGACATTGCATGCTGTTATTCAATTTATGATCTACTAGTACCCCAGGTCCTTCTCAACCAGGGACTCTCCCAGATTTAGTCCCCCAAGGACATATTTTGCCTTTGGATTATTATCCCCCAGGTGCATAACCTTACATTTATCGACATTGAACCTCATTTGTCAAGTGGACGACCAAACACTCAGTTTGTCCAAGTCACCCTGCAGCCTATGAACATCCTCCATAGACTGTATTACACTACACAGCTTGGTGTCATTCGCAAAAATAGACACATAGCTATTAATTCCTACCTCTATATCATTAATAAATATATTAGTGGGCCAAGCACACAACCCTGGGGTAAACCACTGGTGACCATTCCGAGTAGGAATCATTGACCACAACTCTCTGGATAAGATCCTTCAGCCAGTTCTGAATCCAATTGCAAATGATTTCTGCCAAACCAATAGATCTTAGTTTACCCATCAGGCGTCTATGAGGGACAGTGTCAAATGCCTTTGCAAAGTCCAAGAACACAATATCCACAGCAGCTCCTCCATCCAGGCATCTGCTCAGTACTTCATAGAAGCAGAAGTTACTCTGACAACTTCTATCCTTAGTAAATGCTGGCTGTCACTTATTATACTATTTGATGTCACATACTGCAATATATAGTCTTTTACTAACCCTTCCAATATTTTCCCCACAATGGAAGTTAAGCTTACAGGCCTGTAATCAACTGGCGAAGTTCTAGAGCCCTTTTTATATATTGGCACCATATTTGCCTTGCCCCAGTCACTTGGCACCACATGCACAGCGCATACATATATAGTAATATATAGTTAATCAATTGTCTATGTTTATATCAAAAGGTGCTATTAAATTATCTATAAAATCTAATTATCTATAATCCAAGCTTTTGGTATGTGATAACTGAAAAATGACATAAAAATGGCTGGGTTAAAGGGCTAAAACAACAAACAAACATGACATACACAGTCAGCCCTGCTGTTCCCCTCACCCCCCGCCCCCGGATAAAGACCTTATATATATGTAGCTTGTAGAATATGTCTCTGTACACTGCTTCTTGCTGGCAGGGAAAATTGTATACACCGGGACTAAAAATTAGATGAAATACAATTGGTTCCCCAGCATCATCTATGAAAAAACAGGAAGCATTCGGGTGTCATCTATGTGACCCATTAACTATTGAAGTCCATGGTCTGCACATAGACAAATAAAGGGTCGTATGCTTTTTGTGGAAATCACAGATAGTATACTACAGAAAATAACGGATGTGTGAATGAGACATATAGATAGAAACAACTTACTGTACATGATAAAACATTAGAGAAGGTAAGTGATGAAATGGAAGTTAAAATTTCTCACCTGACTCTTCAGTGATGTTACTGGTTATGGAGCTGCCTCCAGCTGAATTGCAGTTTCTTGTTTCCTTGAATTGTTTTCTTTTCTTAGCCCAACGATCAGACCCTTCTTCCTGAGGACTTTCACAGCTCCTTGATTCCTTCAAAATCAATTCTTTTGGCAGCTTCAAATGTTTATTAAAAGTTTCCGGTTTTGTATCTGGTAAGAAATAAAGCAATAGGAATTCAAAATTCCCATCAGAAATATCCCCATCATCAATGTATTCTTTAAAAGTTAGACACAGACATCATGTTGCTTCATGAGAAGTCATATTGGCAAATTAAATTATTACATTATTTAAGGAGTTTAAATTTATAGAAGATTTACCAACAATTTGGTTTTGTGAACTACTTTTTATGTCTCTGTTGAGACATTTTTGTCTCAACTGAAATAAAAGAAAACCTCAATTGTGACAGGAAAGGCTGAAAAGGTTGCCCAAGAAAACAGTCAAGATGGTGATAAATCCCCCCTAGATATGCTATTGGTTCTACTTGGTCACCTTTGTTACAATCCCACCACATTGTATTTTGTATTTAATCCATTTACCATATATACTCGAGTATAAGCCTAGTTTTTCAGCACAAAAAATGTGCTGAAAAGCCCTAACTCGGCTTATACTCGAGTCAAGGAAAAAAAAAACGTGACCTCACCTTCTGATGCTCCCCAGCATCCATCGCGGCTCCGATATCGGGTCCTGGTCTGTCACAGTCTTCGTGACGTCAGGCACACAATATGATGCGGCTGACATCATGGTGCCACCATGGTACCGGGAGGGGCTGGCAGGCTATATACTCGGGGTAGCAGGCAGGCTATATACTTCAGGGGGCAGGCAGGCTATTTACTTGATGGGGCTGGCAGGCTATATACTACAGGGGCTGGCTGGCTATATACTCCAGGGGGCTGGCAGGCTATATACTGGGGGGGGGCTGTGACCAATGCATTTCCCACCCTCGGCTTATACTCGAGTCAATAGGTTTTTCCAGTTTTTTTGTGTCAAAACTAGGGGTTTGGGCTTATACTCGAGCATATATGGTAATTACAGAGGGTTCATTTACTATTTGTTAAATAATTATGAGTTTTACCTTTCTTTTTTGCTTTCTTTATTGGTGTTTCAGTTTTCTCCAAGCATTCTTCAGATTTTTCAGTATTTTTTGAATAATTGTCTTCAGAATCCGACTTTAGCAGGCTTGGAATCTGAAATGACATTGACTCGAAAGATGTTCCAGGGATAGCGCTATCTGAACTGTTTCTTGGAGATGTGTTGTTGCTTTCCTCCTGCTCTGGATCTACAGCAGCTTCTTGTATACATGGTTCATCAGGTGTGTTGGTTTGGTGTTCCACTGATAAAAAAGGGTCAAATGGCTCTGATGTTTGTGAAGAAATATCCTTGCATATCAGAGGAGTTTGGTCTTCAAAAGAACTATCTATTTTGTTTTCCGAATCAGGTTCTTCAACATCAGTAACAGGTGTTAATACTGAGTCTCTTTGCAGCAAACAAAATTTGAACTCTTTGGAAAGTTCTCGTTGCATTCTAGAAGCTGGTGCCTCGAAGTCACTTTGAATAAGCACCCTTTGGTCTAGGTCTCCTGTTACTACAGTAACAACTGAGCCTCTTCTTTTTTTATTGCCATTTTCAGTTTCTGGAGCATTAGACTGACTTACATCGGGTTGTTGGAGACATTCAATAGGCACTCGACTATTGCTGTTTTTCCCTAGAATAAATTCTTTTGAAGTGCTTCGGGAAGGAGGAGTAACCTGAATTAAAAAACCTTTGCTTTTCAATTCAGAAATATCTTGTACATCTGTATGATTATCACTGTCTAACATATCTTCATCAAAACCACTTTCAGTAAAATCCAGCCGCTCTTCTGCATTCTTCAACATATCATCTAAATCCTCATCTTCATCCAACTGTCTATTCCCAGCATCTAAGAGATGGTCATCACTTTCACCTTGACCTGAAACATTTGAAAGAAGGTGTGTGATGCCTTCTTGGGCACAGCACAAATTTGTCTTTGGATGAGCAGGTGGAGTTCCATAATAGTCATTGTCCTTACAATGTCTTCTGCTGTTTAGAAATGATGAGGACACTAATGGGCTTCCAAAGTCAGAAGTTGAAACATGAGGTTGATTTTCTTGAGCCTTTTCTCCCACTTCTAGAAAAGATTGTCCTGTATGACGACAAGTATCAAATGGATCATAATAAATTTGCGGAAATGTTTTACGTCTCATTATTTTGGCATCAAGGGGGCGATCACTCTTTTTTGAGTGATAATAACTGGATGGATTTAGCTTTAATTCCTTATTTGACATGAAGGGAATCTTGGTAAAATTGGCTTTATTTGGCTTAACTGGTTCCTTAGTATATTTCTTCCAATGCCTCAAGTTCTGAATGTGGTGCTTTTTGCTTTGTTCTGCTGTGTACATCTCATTTTTTGATGGTCTTGGTTCAGTTTCCAACTCAGACCAAGATGATGATGATGGAGATGTATAATATGATTCTTTTATGCAATCTCCAAGAAGTAAGGCCTCGTCTTCTGCATTTACAAATGTTTCATCTGCAAACTCTGCTGGAGGTGGGGGGACATCTGCACACCATTCTGGATATCTATAACTGGAACAAAATTCTTTGCCCTCATAAAAACTAAAATCAGACACAGGGTAGGAGCTGCATGATCCTCCCGTTGAGCAGTAATCATTGGCTTGAGTAAAACCACTTCCAAATACATCATGATTTTTTTGTTCTACTTCATCAGATTCTATGTAAACTCTTAGGTTTTGGCTGATTGCTTTATATTTTACTTCTATACCTTCCCCTATTATCTTTAATTTTATTAAAGGCTTGTCACAATTCTTGTTTTCTGATGCTGACATATCTGTAAAATTCCCAGAATCCTGCATAAAATCCCACGTGTGGTTAGCATTATGCTGACTTTGCAAGTGTTGCCTGTCATGGTAACTTCTGCTCTTCTTTAGACTTTTTCCATTGGTTATTATTACACAAGTTTTGCTATTTGGAGCTAGTCCTTTATTTATTTCTAAATTAAGATGAAATCCTTTAGATGTCACTGTCAATCCCTCATTGTCCTCTGTTTGTTCTGTATTGTGGTGAAGCTCCTCTTTGTCATGTTGGGACATTGTAGGCGTATCATGCCATGTAACTTTTACAAAATTGTCACAGTTCTGAGATTGTGTCTGTGTTTCACTAGGAAAGGTACATGGGTTACAATGATCATTCCCTTGTTCCTTTTGGCTGTCTTTAAAATCCTTATCTGGTGGCGGATTGGAGAATTTTCTTTGGCAATGGCAAACAAATGGCAAGTGCTCAACTGGAAGATAAAAGCATAAATGTTTGTGGTAAATAAAAAGTGCTTAATAATTTCTTTATTAACTTTATTAACTCATAAAACACTCAAGTTAGGCCTCATGTAAATGACCATTGTGTGGGCTAACTGTTGTTTCAAGAACACATCCACATTTACTGCTCACATGAGACGTGGATTCCATAGCCCCATGTATGAGCCAACTGTGGCCTAGACAGTTTTTTCACAATCTGATAACAGATGGGTCACAAACAAGGGACAATGGGCTTTATGCAGACTTTATTTTCCCACATAACTAACGTATATATGAATAAGCTCAGTTTATTCTGATTTCAGTGAGTTTCACAGGACATTCCCCTAAATATTAATACAAATAAACCAATACAAAATCCCCCAAGAAATCAAAACCAATAAAATTAAGCATGATAAACCACGGAAACATACACATAGATCCAGGGACTGTGACTAGTAATCTTCTTATATTTGTTATCCATGGCCTTCTAACATCAACATTAAAATTATGCTAATGAGCCAGAAGGGGGGGGGGTGCTCCTTGCACAGTGTAAAAACATGTGAAGCTACAGCATGGAGGGACTCAGGTAACATGCCCCAGAGCCCTTCTGGATTATTAGCATAATTATAAAAGTTGGTTTTAGAAGAAAGAAGGCCATGGATAACAAATAATAGAACATTAGCACAGTCACGGTACCTGAATCTATGAGTGTCACTAGTTTATCCTTGATTTTGATGGTAGATTTCCTTTAAGGTGACTAGTCAATGACCAGTCAGTGTAAGGGTGTTCTATATGAGTGCGACATGGCTTACATTCTTCACTGCCTGAACTCTTTCGATTTTTGTTTTTCCTCCGTTTTCTGCTCATCACTTCTCCTGGAACGTTTCAACAGTCCTATCTGAATGACAAATACAAATACAAATAGTCAGCATGGAGATAATTTTCATCGCATAACCTTATCAACAGTTTAGCCAGTCATTTCGATGGCAGATTGTATATGTAAAGCTCTAGAATTTCCCTGCAAACTCATGTGTAGTTTGTTGTCATTTACAAAAAATTATACACACTCAAAAGCTTATAGGTATTTCAGCTGTGTGGGGCTGATATGAGATGGTCAGAGCCGTGGAATCAGCAGAACGTAATGTTTGATGCTGTTTTAACCCCGACAGAGGTAAATTTGAGTAATGAGCGACTCATGGTGTTTAGTAATAGAAACAATGTCGCTTATCTGTACTTCACTGTTCACCTAACTCCGATTCACTTCTATGGGAGTTACAGAAATTTTGTGAAACAAGGACGTTCATCTGTTCAAGGACGTTCATATCAGCGTGGTGGAGAAAGGCCAATTTCACTTGTGATTGGCTAGGATGTGAATACCCAGATTTTGTTAGTGATGTTTTATCATTCCACTATTTTTTGATTTTTCCCTGCAAAGCCTTTCTGCATGTCTTTTAATGAGAACCTGTCCCCACTACTGGATACATTTCCCATTAAATAACAAGTCTGAATTATCTGCAAAGATTCAACAGTAGATTGTTTAGTTGCTTTGTTATTTCAGAAAGAAATTGATGAGAAGTTAGACAAGTGGGTGTTACCAAATAAAAGTATGTCACAGCATAGTCTGATACAGGAGAGCCCGCCTCAACTGGTTAACATACTAAATTTATAGGAGCAACAAAAGAAAATTGTACATCAAGTTATAAGGTTAATTTTTACAAGTATATAGAGAAACAACAATTTAAAATGCCTTTAAAATACAATGGCAAAACATATGGGGATATATGATATACCACAGACAAAAGGGCAAATAGTGCTTTAGTTTACAGATTGATTGTACATTGTATAAAATAAACTGTTTATAGCCTATAGATTTTTTTTGGCTAGATAGAGCATTCCCTGGTCACATATGGAAGAAATACTATAATAATACAAACTATTAATATTTTACTCTGAGACCATCAATCTGTGAGAACTAGTTCAGTAATTGGTTCTAAATCACCAAATTGTCAGGTCAAGATCATAAAAAGAAAGAAAATAAACCAGATAAATAATAATGTGAGAATAAAAGAGCTGCTGGAAGCTGGGAATCACTTTCTATGTAGAGAACAGAGACAATTTCAGGCAGTCAAAATAAGACTGATCCTCGAATATCTGGTAAACTAATTTTACTTTAAAGCATTTTTCATCAGCATTTTCTGAAGGTTGTAACTTTTTTTTATACTTCTGTGTATAGTGCATTGTAAAATGTTTCATTTATGCCATTTGGGAAAATGTACAACCTTTTGATCACTTTTTATTCATATTCTTTTTATTCAATTCTGACATTTGAACTTTTCTATTACGTGTTCACCATATTATATAGTTGCTATTATTATTATTTTTATTTATTTGTGTGATATAGGTTCATATCTGAGACCAGAGAGGTTTGCACCTGTACATGTAACCACTACACAACGGGGGGATTTCATTCAGACTGGTGTTTGTAACGCCAGTCTTAAAAATCCCACCCCCCTTGCAGTCATGTACCTGTATTCACAAACAGTCTCTGGCCTCTTATTAAATGCAGGAGCAAACAATCTGACCAGATCTGAACAGTCAGAGTCAGAAATGTGGCAGGCCAGAGGTTCACGCCCCACGCCACCCTCAGCCCGGCCCACTCTCCGTCTCCAGCCGATCCACTCTCCGCCCCCAGCCTGACCCACTCTCCGCCCCCAAACTCCCGAAGTCTTGCGTGGGTCATAGAAGCACAAAAACTGTTAAAGAGGGGAGAAGAAAACTGCAGTGCTATCTCCAGCTGTTTACCGGCATTCTGTTACGCAGAAAAAAAGCCCTCACACAGCTGTGTACACGGAATAATGAAAAAGTTATAGATTTTTGAAGGTGAAGAGCGAAAAATGGCTGAAAAAAACGCTGCTTCCTTAAGAGGTTAAAATACATTAACAAAAACAATGGTGTGATATTTTGAGACTGAAAAAAAACAGAGTAGCCAAAACCAAAGCAAATAAAAAGTCCCCTGATGATTTATCAGGCCATTGATTTTTGCGCACTAGGGTTCTATTCAGACAATACTGCAGTATTTTACTTCCAATGGACTGCACACAGATGGCACTGTCACATCTGTCAATAGCTCCTATGATTTATGTGAACAATTGAGACATACAATCATTTTATCTGTTTTTTATCCTGTCCCTGCACAAGCACATGGGGACACAAAAAGAATAGATTGGACATACACCACTTTTATGTTGTCTATTTTTAAAAAAATCCATTATTAGCAAATACTTAAAAGAAAAGAGGTTTCAAACATAAAGTCTGGGTAGGGCAGCACGCACCAAAATATGAGAAAAAAAGGTAATAAATGGAGGTAAACTGACAGACATGTGAACATAACATGGATAAAACATGAAAAATGTTGTATTATAACTGTAACAAAAGGACACACTTGTCTGAACAAGGCCTAAAAGTCTGGCCGTATAGCATTGTGTTATATCTCCTGCCAGCTTTCATAGTGCGTTAATCCCTTCTGTCATATAATATGGTTATATAAGTATTCTATTTACATGAGACAGATTTAGAGAAATGGCATGGAATACAGTCATCAGGATAGTAGTGACATTATGGCCCTGTTATTCCTGTTATATGTCTTTATATCTTTTGAATATTATCATAGACCTACTGGGGGTTATTGATCATTAGGCTCCTTGGGACAGTTCTATGTCTGTCTTTGTAGAGTCAGATTCATTAAAGTAGCTTTCTGGGATTTTTTTTTTCAAAAAGTCACAAAAAAGTTGCAAAATAAGTAAAAAGTCCCAGTACATACACCAGCAGGAGAATAGAGTGACTATGTAGCTTTTTATATGAATCTGGCTTTGCACGGTGTTGTACTAGCAGCAGTTCTATGTTTACGCCGTAATAGTGAAATGGCAGCTATAGCCCTGTGTGACTTTTTAGCAGAGAAAATTCCCAAAAAACCTCAATGCAACTTTTTTTGAGACAAAATCAATTATAAAAACCTACTGTTTTTATGGAGTCACATGTAGTATAGCCCTGCCAATAATAATAATAATAATTCTTTATTTATATAGTGCACACAGATTACGCTGCACAAAGCAATACAAATTGGTCAATGCTTTATTGATGGATCTTAACCTTCTAACCACAACGGACCGGAAATCCCTAATATATTAAGTAAAATCTGCCATCCACACAAAATTTTTGGTACAACAGAGCTGCTTTTATACCGTTATCTATTCTTATATTATTGTTTCTGTACTGTTATTATTAAGCAATTTTCCCATCATACATTGGGACTTTTCATTGCTAAAAAGTCACACAGGGCTATAGCTGCCATTTCACTATTATGGCGTAAACATAGAACTGCTGCTAGTACAACACCGTGCAAAGCCAGATTCATGTCATATAAAAAGCTACGTAGTCCCTCTACTCTCCTGCTGGTGTATGTACAGGACTTTTTACTTATTTTGCAACTTTTTTGTGACTTTTTGAAAATAAAAATCCCAGAAAGCCACTTTAATGAATCTGACTCTACAAAGACAGACATAGATCAATAACCCCCAGTAGGTCTATGATAATATTCAAAAGATATAAAGACATATAACAGGAATAACAGGGCCATAATGTCACTACTATCCTGATGACTGTATTCCATGCCATTTCTCTAAATCTGTCTCATGTAAATAGAATACTTATATAAGCATATTATATGACAGAAGGGATTAACGCACTATGAAAGCTGGCAGGAGATATAACACAATGCTTTACGGCCAGACTTTTAGGCCTTGTTCACACAAGTGTGTCCTTTTGCTACAGTTATAATACAACAATTTTCAGGTTTTATCTGTGTTCAGTTTACTTCCATTTATTACGGTACCTTTTTTTCTCCTATTTTGGTGCGTGCTGCCCTGCCCAGACTTTATGTTTGAAACCTTTTTTCTTTTAATAATGGATTTTTAAAAAAAAATAGACAACATAAAAGTGGTGTATGTGCAATCTAGTCTTTTTGTGTCCCAATAAGGGACCTGAGGGACCATCAACAACTTGAATCTTAAAGGGAATCTACCACCAGGATGCTAACCAAGAACACTTACATGATGGTGATGATGGTGTGTGCCCCCATCTGCTCTTTTCATAGCTTTTTATGCCCTTATTTTAAGAAATAAAGATTTTAAAATTATGCAACTGAGGATCCATTGACATCTTTAGAGCCCAGACCCCTCAGGTTCATTTCCATCATTTTTAATTTTTTTTTGTAAAAGCAAGGTCCTAAGAAGCAAAAAGAAGAGCAAAACTTGACAGAGAGGGCCCACACCAGCATGTTAGTGTGCTTGGTTTACATTCCTTCATCCTGGTGGTAGATATCTTTTAAAATCCCCCCATACTTCCCACACTCTTCTTATATTGTACAATAGGGTAACAATAAGTGACATTTACTCCCCATGATCACAGTAAACATAAAAGAAAGCATTCAATGGTTTCAAAATTGTAAAGCATTTGTCCTCCCCATTTAAAGCCTCTTGGAAGGACTGGAAATCAGAAAGACGGCATTGAAAGTGGACCTCTTGCCTGGAAACCATGGTTAGGAAACACTATTAATAAACCTCACACACAGAGATGTATTCACAGCGAAAAATACAATTTGTACGGGTATATCACATGGACAACGTACCTGGAAAAATGATTTTACTTGAAAAAGATTTCCAATTCATCTGTAAGATGAAATAGTTCAATACTCCAAAGAGGGACCTGATGGGTGTCTGGCGCACAGCTTTGTACTGCTTCTCTTCAGGACTATTTTTGTCCTGTAAGCCCAGAATCTGATTATCACTTTTAATCCGAAGTAGAAGAATGATGGTCTCCTACCTTTAATCAGCCTAGAGAGATCTTGTTGCACTGGTAGCTAGTTAAAGGAAAATGACCCGGAACACGTGCAAACACTTTGTAAGCAACTAATGCATCTTCATACGCAGTCACAAATGAAGAATTACAGATACATATTACAATTATTTGTAGCTTTCCTACACATATATATCCAGTCATTAGTAAGTATAAGGATACCAAATGCACCAGATTAATCCTCTCGTACAAATAAATGCACCAGAAATGGTTCAAAATACAGATACAATTGTTCAGCAAATAATGGGACAGTGATGTCTAAAATACCGTAGTTTTAAAATACGGAGCATACAACTAGTATGACCACAAACTTGGACAAATGTATCAATTTTTGGGAGGAGTACTACTGGTCCACTAGACATTTCTGCTCGAAATATACTGTAAAGTGTCTTTGTATGGACAATATTGGATTATTTTTGATATAGAGATTGTCATACAAAAATTAAAAAAAGCATTCTTGATATAGCGTCACCATATCCTGCAGTGCTTTACAGATCATGGGGAACATATACAAACAAAATAAGAGATAATAGATCAATTACATTTTCTGATAAAACAATAGGATTGCAAAAGCTTACAATCCACTTATATGCTATACAGCCTAGCAAAAGTTAAAGGGGTTGTCCGAGTTTTGAAAAAAAACTATAGGTGGCCGGGTGCGGGCTGCTTAAAACAATAAAGATGTACTTACCTTCCGGTGCCCTCCGGTATCCAGCGCTGCTGTCGCTCCGGTCCGGGCGCCATGTAAACAAACAGCTTCCGGCCGGACCCGACAACCTTCCGGCCCACATGCACAATGCTGTGTATAGGGACAGATAGGCGTACCCGGCCACGGCCGGCCGGAAGCTGAATGCTGGATACCGAAGGGCACCGGAAGGTAAGTACATCTTTATTGTTTTAAGCAGCCCGCTCCCGGCCACCTATAGTTTTTTTTCAAAACTCTCGTACAACCCCTTTAACAGACCTTTAACTCCTGGTTCACAGCAACCCATTATAGGAACTTACTCTTTATAAAATGTTTATCTTCTGCTGAGACTGCACTGGTGAACTTGCCTCAAGGGGACTCATCTGTCAGTGACTATGCGGTTCAGTTCTTGGCTACTGAGCTAGCCTGCAATAAAAGGGACTTGCTGGACAGATTAAAGACGCATTGTCTGCACATCTACTCTGAGTGGCTTCATCTCTCTGACCACTGAGATTGATATCCGGTTTACTGAGCGTTCTGAGGAGCAGCGTCTGGAACAAGTGCAAGTCAGGACCCAACGTCTTCCCCGCCTGGCTCCTGTCTTCCAAAGACCATGTCAGCCACCTTAAGTGTCAGCTGCAGAGGAACCGATGCAGGTGGATAGACCTCATCTGACTACCCAAGAGCATTCCCGACGTAGGCAGGAAAATCTATGTCTCTATTGTGCCAACCCGGAACACTTTCTCCAGACTCGTCCAGTTTGTCCTCAGCATCTGGGAAACGCATGCACCTAGGGTTTTTGGAAGAAGCATCCCTAGGAGAGAACAAAGCTTCACCACGCCTCAATGTTCCAGTTCTACTTAGCTTTGGAACAAGGGACTACAGACCCTGACAAGCTTGAACCGGACGACATGCTGCCCTGGTCTCCCAGCATCGTTTTCCCGTGGTTCATCTAGAGAAGCTGCAGGTTATTTCTTCCGTCTGTGACTTGGTCCAGTATCGCACAGAGCCCCTATGCCTGCAAGATGGGGCCTTGCTTAAAGAGAGACTGTTGTTCTATGTCCTTCCCCGATCCATGTCTACAGTTCTACTTGGTCACCCATGATTGCAACTACATGCTCCTGAGCTCAACTGGAGTACCAGTGAAGTTCTTCGCTGGGGGCCAGAGTGCCAGTCATGCTGTTTGCTGGTACCCTGTCCTGTGTCCACCATGTCTTCTCCAATGTCTTCCAAGCCTCTGGTAGGTCTCCCCGCTCCATATATGGACTTTGCTGATGTCTTCTCAGAAAAGCAAGTGGAGACTCTGCCACCACACCGTCCCAACGACTGCCCTATAAACCTGTTGCTGGGCACGTCTCCTCCACGGGGTTGCGTGTATCCACTTTCAGTGCCTGAAACTGCGGCTATGTTAGCCTACGTGAAGGACAACCTGCAGAGAGGGTTCATAGGCAAGTCCACTTCTCCTGCTGATGCAGGCTTCTTCTTTGTGGCCAAAAAGGATGGGTCACTCCGTCCATGCATAGACTATCGAAGCCTTAACAAAATTACTGTGAAGAACCACTACCCATTGCAGTTGATCACAAAACTTTTCGACTGCCAACGTGGAACCAAGGTCTTTACCAAACTAGACCTACGTGGGGCTTATAAACTTCTCTGCATCCGCGAAGGATATGAGTGGAAGACCACCTTTAATACTTGTATTGGATACTTCGAGTATCTCGTCACGCCGTTTGGACTCTGTAAATCACCAGCTGTATATCATATCATATCTTGATGATATCCTGGAATTCTCTACCTTGAGTCTCATCTGTCCCAGGTACGACAAGTTCTCAGGCACCTAAGGGCCCATTGCCTACATGCCAACCTCGAGAATTTCCAATTCCATCAGAACAGTCTTCTGTTCCTGGGATACATTGGGGCTTATTTACTAAGGGTCGCGAATCACACTTTCATTGGATTTTTGCAGCTTTATCAGGTATTTAACAGGTCCATATAGAGAACATGGCACACGCCAGAATGAATTTTATGATTTTATTTCAGTGAATATTTCACACAGCAATATTCACTGAAATAAAATCATAAAATTCATTCTGGTGTGTGCCATGTTCTCTATATCGATCAAGACGGACTGAGAATCCCACATTGAGCACCACCCGCCAAAGGTGTGCGATCACTATTGTCTCTACGTGCCAGGTATTTAACAGGTGTCTGCGCTGGGATTGTGTCGCACGCAATCAGATTGTGGCCCGGCTTTCATGTGACAGAAATTCCACCTGAGCAACTCTTTGTTGTCTCTGCAGTGACCTTCGGCAGATTCCTCCTGGCAAGACCTATGTCCGACCTGCTTCTCCTCTGCTGAGGATACTGACTTGGAGACATTGCTCTCGTGTGGCTGGGCACCCTGGGGTGCAATGCTCTGTCACCCTCATTTCCTGTTTTTACTGGTGGTCAGATCTGGTCAATGATGAATGGGGTTTTGTGGGCTCCTGCACTTCCTGTGCCCGAAACAAGCCATCTCGTCTTAAAGTAGCTGGTCTTCTCCTGCTGTTACTGATACCCAACTGCCAGCAAACTCACATAGCTATGTACTTTATCACAGATCTTCCATCTTCCTGGGTTAATACCATCATCTGAGTGGTAACCGACCGGTTCTCCAAGATGTCCCACTTTGTTCCTCTGCCACTTCTGCTGTCATCTCCATGTCTGCGAACCTGTTCTTTATCCACATTTCCCGGCTTCATGGACTCCCTCTGCATATTTTGTTGGACCGAGGGGTGCAGTTTGTTTCTCGGTTCTGGCATTCTCTGTTCCCCCACTGGTTTGTTGTTTGGTGTTACCCTAGGTGATGGTTGGCTTGTCCTTTTTACATAGTTATGTGTAGGCTTTGTTCCACAGACTTTTTTGATATAGCTTATCCAACACTTAAGCCGGGGTTCATTAAGATAGCTACTTGTTTACACCCAGGCATTGTGTGATATTTATTCTGTATGTTACTTCTTCATGTTTGTTTTGTATTTATCCATGTGCTACTGCATGTGCCCCAAGTAAAGAATGAACAACTTTCTTACCATGTCCTGGGTGACTCCAGGCCTGACGCGCGTTTTGGCTTGAATGAGCCTTCATCTGGGGGGGAGGGGGGGGGGTGAGGTATCTAGTGATAGTAGTTATATGCTCCGGAGATCTCCTGTATGATTACCTGCTATAGGGTCTCCAATATCATTTTCCTGCTCTGGGGTCTGCAGTATTATTATTGTCTACTTTGGGGGTCTCTCCATTATTATCGTTGACTGCTCTGGGTCCTCCAGTACTATTACTATCAGCTGTGGGGGTCTATATTATTATTTTCTGCTCTCAATGCAGTATTTGGTTTCTGTGGTTGTATTTATTCTTGTACTGTGGCATTTAGTGCTCTCCTGTGGATGTTGATGCATCTAAGGTTCCGGTTACTGATGCAGCCCCTTAAAGTTGAACAGTACGACAGTATGGCCCTTGGGCCAATAAATGTTTTTAGATCAGGAATAATAGAGACATTGAAATTAATTTCATAATTTTTTATAATTTATTATGTGTTTGGAGTTGGTCCATATTATCACAACTCCGACTCCATCGAAATGGTCACCAGCTCCAACTCCACAGCCCTGCCTGAAAGTCGTACTTTGTTAAACTAGAGGAAGGCTAACAAAACCCTACAAGTCTAATTATAATTTGCCTATAGTAGTAAAAGAGTCCTTCCTGACCCCAATATGGCAGTCAGAAAAACTTTTATTTTAATCCCTGCACCCATCAGACTCTAATAGAAATAACCAATTGACATGCTTAGGAGTCTCTGAGAGGCTCCGGACTGTCATGGAAACCACTTTACGCTCCCACCCCATCCAGCACCATTGTTTATCTGTCAGGGTCAGGTTGAAGGGAAATAGTTTACAGTTTTACTACTGCTATCAGTGTCGGCACCAATAGTGCCTGTTAATGGCAGGTCTCTGCTGTATAATTTGATGATTCTTTAGTAATAGCTGCCATTAGAGTAGATTCACACAGTTTTTTTCTACTTTACTAACTTTACTACTTTCAAACTCATGAGATTTACACAATGTTTTTGACAAGATTTTAAAGGGGTATCCTGGGAATATGAGCATCTGATATAAAAACCCACAATCCTATAAATAAGTACAACAAAATTTAATGTCATTAATAAAAAAAAACGGAGCTTTCTAAAGTAGGCAGAGTTATCTCCAAGATGTCTCACCCAGGAAACTACAACTCCCATGAGCCCTCACTTCTCAGTAACTCCTCCTCCCTCTTATGCTCTGCTCCTAGTGATGATGTAACAGACTGTCCTGCTCTGTTACCATAGTAATGATGTGTAACTGCCATTGCCGCACATTGCCCCAGTGAGATGGGTCTCACCACACACTGGATATACTGGGTGTGTCACATACTTTACTATTGCATCATGCACCAGTGAGTTATACATCCCCCCATATGAGTATGACCTGATGACCTGCCATGTGCTGATTGTCTCCATGTACATTTTCTTTCAGTCCCGTGCAGTCTATGTGATGGTATTACAGCTCCGCTTTGCAAAATTTTATGTAGCTGAGCTGCAATAACATCCATGGATTTGGAAGGAAGCAGACATGTTTTTAAAACCCTAGTAAACCTCTTTAAATCCACCAAGAAGCAAAGTTACAAACAATTCACCTGCCCAACATTGCTACAGTGCTAAGATACTCCCTGAATCCTTCCAACAGAGCCCCATGTAAATACATCACTCCTGTTCACCCAAGTCCCCTACCATGCAGTCCCATGTAAATTCATCCCTCCTGACCCTCTAGCCTCCTGACATGCAGCCCCATGTAAATACATCCCTTCTGTTTCCTCAGATTCTTAATATGCAGTTCCATATAAGTAAATCACTTATGTCCCTTCAGCTTTAGGTTGCAGCACCATGTCGTTCACGAACAAGAGTTGGCTCTTAGAGCCGACTCGTTCACGAACGACACATCACTAGAGAGAGGGTAACGTGGACGAGCAGGAGCAGAGATAGAGATGATAGCTGTGTGTATGCAGAGGGCAGTGGTGTAACTACAGTGGTAGCAGCCATAGCAGCCACCATGGGGCCAACAATGTGAGGGGTATCGGCTGTGTATATGCTGTATGTCTGTATATGATATTGCATGTAAGTGTGTTTTTGCTGTGTGTGTGTCTACATGTGATGTGTATATGTTACTACATCTATTGTATATATAAGTATATTAATGTGTTTGTACATGAGTGTATAATATGTAAATTTTTTTTTTTTGGGGGGGCCCAATTCAGAAATCTGCTGTTGGGCCCAGCCTCTACTAGTTACGCCCCTGGCAGAGGGCACAATGCTGAGAACAGGGAAAGGCTGCAGCTTTCAAAGGAGGCAAATACACAGGTCCAGATACATGCAGAGACGTGTCTGATAAAGGAGATTCATTAATAAGCGGCCAACCCCTTTAACGTTACTTGTAAATGCAGTGAATAATCTGTAGTTAGCTTTCAGCATATTAGTAATGGAGCGGATTGGCTAACCCCCACTATGGAGACAGTAGAGGAGCTGCATGCACTGATACACAGATGCCAGCATGCATATTAAGGCTAGAAGCCTCTTTTGAAGTGAAATGTGACTAATCCAGACCAGGATTTAAAAAAACTTCACTAATGGACTGGGTAAGCAATTTCCTCTATCTCCCTCTATTCACCATGTCAGCCGTTATTTTAGCTGCTCCGGTAAGTGGCAGCTTCAATTGGCAGAGGAATGAATTAGTAAATGTTGAGGCCGCTCTAATTACTCCTAAGATGCTATTGAGTTATCCATTTTCATGTATTACAGCCCCAAGCTAAAAGATACAAAGGCTTCAGGAGAATGAGTCTGGTTTGTGAGCCATTAGGACGGCGTTGCGATGCGAGTAAATGAAACTTGGAGCATTATTATATATTTATATATTGATGTGCCAGCTTTTATCACCGCTTACATTATTCACTAATTGGGCTTATCACAGTTATTTGCATTTGGAAGAAGTTTTACACTTTACCAATGCAGTGTGAAAATGAAACAAGTGCCTGCTTGGATGTACTAAATCTTTAGTTTTAATTGGGGGAATAATGTACAATTTCAGCACAATGAAGCATTTACAGACAATTAGAAGGAGTAACTATAATAGATAAGCAGGCCCCTTTTTATCTGGAGCTTACACAGTCTAGGGCTGGTTTTGCCAAGGGTTAGTGGCCAATTAATTAACTTTATAGCAGAAAAATCATTATGGGATGTTTGTAGCCTGACAGGAACAAGTGAGGAATAAATGAAGGATGTGCAGGGAAGTGACTAGGAAACCTGCGCCATCTGTTGTCAGAAATTCATTACTACAAGCTGTGCCCATATCTTTCTATTTTCCATACACACTTCCAGGAAACACCGGTGCATTAGTTGGTGTTCACATTAACATTTTCACCCCTCGTCAGTAACACCCACTGCTACTTATTTGCCGGTGCATAATGTACACAGTGGGGCTCATTTACTAAGGGTCCGAACGCTGCACTTTCGTCAGGTTTCCCGAATATTTACATTCTGCGCCAAATTGCCCCGGGATTTTGGCGCACACAATCGGATTTTGGCGCATTGGTGCCGGCTTGCATACAACATAAATCAATTTGGACAAACCGCGAAATTTAAAAAAGGATTTGTGTTGCAAGATCAAGCACCAGGAAGAAGAAGGTGAACTCCGGTGGACCACATGCAGTAACTCGGACGCACAATGTTAGTGAATTGTTCCTGACCCAAATCCTCGTCAGACAACGCACCGTGGGATCGCGACAGGAGCGGGTAAGTAAATCTGCCCCAGTGTTTTATTATACCCTGACCAGAAGGTAGTGCATACCTCTTAACTTGTCATGAAGGACAGAATTTCTCCTTAACCCCCCCCCCCCCCGACCATGCCCTCTTTTCACTTATATATAAATTCACAAAGTTTTCTTTGCAACACAACGCAGCGTGTGAACTTGGCTTAACATGTTTAGCATTTTTTAAAGTTTATTTTTTTATATCAGTTCTAGTTAAAGGGAATGATTTAAAAAATATAATTTTTAAAGCGGTTATCCGAGTTTACTAATAATTGAGGGCCGGGCTGGTAAATGTGTACTTACCTCCTCCGGGGCCGCCAATGTCCCGTGAAGGGGTCTGTCTGATCCGTGCCCCTGTTTGTTTACAGGAGCAGAGAAGCCGTGCACAGGGAGCTTCCGGAAGCTCCCTGTGCGCCCTTGTAAACCAACCTGCGCACAGATCAGACGGACAGCGGCGCGGGACATCGGCAGTGCCAAATGAGGTAAGTAAACGTTTATTATTTTTAAATAGCCCGCCCCAGCCCTGCTCTAAATTATTAGTAAACTCGGATAACCCCTTTAATTTACTTTATTTGCTACCACTGGCACGCTGTTACAGATCTGCATAAATGACAGGTCCCGTCATCTTATATAGACTTCAGGCTGTCATGGAGACATATTGTCACTCTTTGATAACATCATGGAACAATCTGTCAAAATGGCAGTGGTTGCGGCAGTGATCTCGGGTGATAGTAACAGGTGTTTGCAGCAATATGCACCTCCGCTGTATGGCAAGGGCTCAGCCTGTGAGCCCCAGACACCCCTTGCCGCATACCAAAATATTATTACGGCGATAGGGTCAATACCAATACCTGCAGGATACATACACAAAACATATAGGGCCACATTTATTAAAGGACACCTACCATGAGTTTGGCTGACAGTAGCACTTACAGGCTCACCGGGTGATACAGGTCCTGGAACTGTTCATATTAAGTGCAGGAACGGCATTAGCAGGAAAAATAGTTGTAACAAATATGCAGATTAGCTGGAGGCTGACATCACCTGAGTGCCTCTCAGTATCACCGGCTTTTAATTTATTCACACCCCTCAGTGCTAGTCCTGCCTGCCCCCGCACCATGATCTCCAAGCGCCTCTGGCTAATTTACATATTTTTACGTATACCAAGAGCATATTTCTATTGATAGCATTACAGTCTTGCAGCACTGGGGACCTGGGTTCAAGTCCCAGTATCAACATCTGCAAAGTGTTTGTATTAGGGCCGGATTAAGATTGGTGGGGGCCCCTGGGCGCAAAACCTGGTGGGGACCCCTCTACAGAATGTAGCCCAGACAGGGTACACATTTAGCATATATATAATAGGTAGGGTCCCCCCTTAGTCAGTAATCCATGTAAGACAGGTTTCCATTTCCATTATCGCACAATTTGACATAGATGTCTACAGCCCCCAGTAATATATAAATGTACATTCCATAGTAATTATTGTATATATTCCCCCAGTAATTAATAGATATACAGTCCCTTGTAATAATATATACATCCCCCAGTATTAGATATAAAGCCCCCAGTAATTAATAGATACAACCCAGAGTAACTCATAAACATACATCCCTCAGTAATTAATATATACAGTCCCCCAGTTTTACATGCAGCCCCCAAGTTATTTATATAATATATATACACTCACCGGCCACTTTATTAGGCACACCATGCTAGTAACGGGTTGGACCCCCTTTTGCCTTCAGAACTGCCTCAATTCTTCGTGCCATAGATTCAACAAGGTGCTGGAAGCATTCCTCAGAGATTTTGGTCCATATTGACATGATGGCATCACACAGTTGCCGCAGATTTGTCGGCTGCACATCCATGATGCGAATCTCCCGTTCCACCACATCCCAAAGATGCTCTATTGGATTGAGATCTGGTGACTGTGGAGGCCATTTGAGTACAGTGAACTCATTGTCATGTTCAAGAAACCAGTCTGAGATGATTCCAGCTTTATGACATGGCGCATTATCCTGCTGAAAGTAGCCATCAGATGTTGGGTACATTGTGGTCATAAAGGGATGGACATGGTCAGCAACAAGACTCAGGTAGGCTGTGGCGTTGCAACGATGCTCAATTGGTGCCAAGGGGCCCAAAGAGTGCCAAGAAAATATTCCCCACACCATGACACCACCACCACCAGCCTGAACCGTTGATACAAGGCAGGATGGATCCATGCTTTCATGTTGTTGGCGCCAAATTCTGACCCTACCATCCGAATGTCGCAGCATAAATCGAGACTCATCAGACCAGACAACGTTTTTCCAATCTTCTACTGTCCAATTTCGATGAGCTTGTGCAAATTGTAGCCTCAGTTTCCTGTTCTTAGCTGAAAGGAGTGGCACCCGGTGTGGTCTTCTGCTGCTGTAGCCCATCTGCCTCAAAGTTCGACGTACTGTGCGCTCAGAGATGCTCTTCTGCCTACCTTGGTTGTAACGGGTGGTGATTTGAGTCACTGTTGCCTTTCTATCAGCTCGAATCAGTCTGCCCATTCTCCTCTGACCTCTGGCATCAACAAGGCATTTCCGCCCACAGAACTGCCGCTCACTGGATGTTTTTTCTTTTTCGGACCATTCTCTGTAAACCCTAGAGATGGTTGTGCGTGAAAATCCCAGTAGATCAGCAGTTTCTGAAATACTCAGACCAGCCCTTCTGGCACCAACAACCATGCCACGTTCAAAGGCACTCAAATCACCTTTCTTCCCCATACTGATGCTCGGTTTGAACTGCAGGAGATTGTCTTGACCATGTCTACATGCCTAAATGCACTGAGTTGAAGCCATGTGATTGGCTGATAAGAAATTAAGTGCTAACGAGCAGTTGGACAGGTGTACCTAATAAAGTGGCCGGTGAGTGTGTGTATATATATATATATATATATATATATATAGATATATATATATATACAGGCAGTCCCCAGGTTACGTACAAGATAGGGTCCGGAGGTTTGTTCTTAAGTTGAATTTGTATGTAAGTCGAAACTGTATACTTTATCATTGTAGAAAAATTCATTACAGACACCTGCAGCTGATTATTGCAGTCTGGGTCTATAGTAAAGCATTCAGAGAGCTTCACCAGAGGTCAGAGGGGTCTGTCTGTAACTATGGGTTGTCTGTAAGTCGGGTGTCCTTAAGTAGGGGAGCGCCTGTATATGCAAAAGGTCATTAATTTGAGCTCTGAGTTGTGATTGGTTACTATAGGCAATGAGTAGAAGACAACTTGTGTGTGACGTAAGATGGATGGAGATACAGAGATAGGGGGAGATTTTTCAGAAATGTCTGAGGTATAACTGTTCCAGTTGCCCATGGAAAACAATCAGAGATCAGCTGTAAATTATTAACAGCTGTGGGAAAATGAAACTTGAGCTCAGAGACTGCCGGTGACACAGACAATCACTGAAGGAGAGCGCTGTCCAGACAGTCGCTGAAAGAGATCGCCGGCCAGACACACAGTCACTGAAAGAGACCGCCGGCCACACAGACAGTCACTGAAAGAGACTGCCCACAACAGACAGACAGTCACTGAAAGAGACTGCCAGCCACACAGTCATTCACCGAAAGAGACTGCCGGCCACACAGATGGGCAGAGGCAGTCTGAGACAGTCTATAGATACATATAAAATATTTTTTGTTAAACCATTCTATTTTTTTGTAGCCAAGAGCAGTTATTTACTATCCCAGCAACACCAGGAGCTACAGTTAGTAAGGATATATAAGGAGAGAAGGCAAAGTATTAACACACTGAATAACACTGAAACAGTCCCCACAGAGCATAGTACATGCACTTTTTTTTTTTTTGTATAAAAAATAGGTTTTACAGAAAAAAAGATATGTTATATTGTATCTTTCATTAGCATCTGCTGTGTGACTAGGCACTCGTCTACTGGGAGGGGCTGGAAAGTAGCAGTTGCCCCCAACCCTTGGGAAACTGCTACTCCATGTGTCCTCCTTTTCAAATATATCAATAACTCTCCACACTTGGGACTGGCTGTAGAGGAGGGACTGGTCACAAGGAGGAGCAGTTTCCCAAGGGTGTGGGGGGGGGGGGAACTGCTCCTTTCTAGCCCCTCCCAGTGGACGACTGCCTAGTCACACAGCAGATGCTAATGAAAGGTACAATATAACATATCTTTTTTTCTGTAAAACCAATTTTTAATACAAAAACACTTTGGCAGAGTATGTACTATGCTCTGTGGGGACTGGGGGAGTGCTAAAAATGGGTCTCCTGGTGACAGGTTCCCTTTAAGTGACTGACTGTAAAATGTTAATCATTAGAAACTTTATCAGCTCCTTACTAGATACCAGATGTAACTAGATACAAGACATTTACACCAACTACTAAAATGAGGAAGAAAGGCAAGGGAAAAAAAGGAACATTTAATAAAATATAATATAAAAGTTTACTGTAATAGTATGTGGCATGAAATCATCTTTCCATATAATCTAGACGTCAGTATACTTTTTTTCCCTTTACCTCCCTTTTTCCCTCTTTTTTCGTTTACTTTCCCCTGCTGAAGGTACGCGAGCAGGAAACCCATAACAAAGAAAAACAAAACAAAAAGAAAATTTATGCCCCTCTCTCTCCAGCCGACCCTTTTATCTGTACTGCTTCTTCCAACTACTCCATTTGTTTTCATACTCCTCTACCAAGCCCTTTGCTCTTGCCCATCCCATTTCTATGTCTGACACTCTTGCAAAAGTGAGTAGGGTAATAGGGATAGAGGTACAGTTAGATGCTTGGGTAGGAATTCTGGGTTATTTAAAGAAAATTAAGATATCAAACAAGGGAAAAAAGCTTTTATCCCAAATGTTGTTTCAGGCCAGGAAAACAATTCTTAAGGTGTGGGTATGGGAAATTGCTCCAACAGTCAATATGTGGGAAAATGAGGTAAATAGAGTGTCAGACATAGACGTCAGTATACAATGATGAATAGATACAATGATGTGGTTGTATTACATGATTTACATGGTATCATAGTTGGAATATGCCACCAATACTGTCTCAAAAGAGGCAGGGGCACTAACAAAGAGCTATGCCAATGTGTGTTTGGTTCATATATTACTGTTTAATGTGGTATAATGCAAAGAAGCAGCTGAAAAGCTACAAGAAAATGCAATAAAACACTGAAGGTAGCCTGACTGCATTGTTTCTGGAGAACAACACCGAGGGCAGACAACAGCAGAGGTAGTGACTTTTGTCATTTTTTAAAATAAATTCAGACTTTTTTCCCAAGACAAATAGATTTGATCAGGAATAAAATTGTTCATGCCGCGTGTATTATACAGTCATGATGTCCCTGACGCTCAAGATTAAAGGAGGACTGCAGGCAAAATACACATACTCAGTCACAGGGCCTGGGGGGACAGTGAGTGACCAAGGGATGATCCCATCTGTTCGGTTTTCTTTGAATACACCAGTGATATACTATTTCCTCAGGCGCCGTGTTACACAGGGTTTACATTTTGCCTGGAGAATTTCTTTAAATAATCCATAAAAAAAGCAAAATGTGTTTGCGATTCAAAGTTTTAAGAAACTTTTTGGGTTTATATGGAACGCTGCCAAAAAGATTCACCACTTCAAGCAAATCTGCTCTTTTCTGGAGCAATATCCGGAGATATCGCGAATTTAGGAAGCTGCTTACTACACGACTGTCATGGAGGCCTGAAGTGGCATGCCCCTTTCTACTTATACAGGCAGTCCCCGGGTTACATACAAGATAGGGTCTGTAGGTTTGTTCTTAAGTTGAATATGTATGTAAGTTGGAACTGTATATTTTATCATTGTAATCCCAGCCAGAACTTTTTTGGTCTCTGTGACAATTGGATTTTAAAAATGTTGGGTTGTCATAAGAATCAGGATTAACAATAAAGCTTCATTACAGACACATTAGATAACTGTTACAGCTGTTTATTGTAGCCTAAGGCTAAAGCACAGTAAATTGTCAACATCCAGGGGTCCGTTTGTAACTAGGGGTCGTCTGTAAGTCGGGTGTTCTTAAGTAGGGGACCGCCTGTACTAGATCACAAATATTAACAGGGATAACCAAGAAGGGCTTGTAGGATAGAGCGTGGAGAACCATCAGGAGAAAGTCACAGCGATGATTCAGATAGAAGCTCAAAATACTAAAGACTACAGAGGTTGGACACGGTTTCATTAAATGTAGAAGCTTTCAGTTATAGAAAATGTCAGGATAGTATCTCCCTTTTTGGCTGCTGTTGTAAGAGGAGATTGTGGAAAGCCAAAATCTTGACCTTGGGGTGGAGGAAGTCTTTTCCAAAAAAGGGGCGACAGATGCTTACCATATGTCTCAATAAGCCCACCTATACCAAAATCTTGATAGGGATGTCTACACCTGATCCTCACCTGATCATTGGTTGTGGGTTGTATTGCAACTAAGCACCGTTAGTTTCTCTACAGATAAACTGCAATATCAACACAAACCGTAGTCAGGGGTGGTGCTGTATTTGGTAGAGAGCTGTCATGGATTTCAACCTTTGGACAAGCCCTTTAGTCTACAACACCGATAGCAAAACAATACATCCTCCCGAATGAGTAACATACTCATCACAGAAATTTACATTACACAGTTTACCCAGAAGCAAGAACTCCCATAGAAAGTCCTAGATTGAAATCCCATGGGACACATGCCCAACAAGCATTTCCATCTCAATCCCTTTCTCCGCCTGTGCCAAGACTGAAGACTTCATGTGGATTTTCTGTGACAGTATGTAATAATACCTAAAAGGCTGGGTGATGGGGCTACATCATACACTGTACATGATACAGTAGATACAGCTAGAGGATGACCAGTATACATCCAGATACAACACACTACATGTCCATCTATATACAAAGTATACAATGTACATAAAAAAGTTATTGTATAACCAAATGTACACTATAGAATGAAAAATACAGGACACTGATGATAATAATATCTTTTAATACAGATGTGGTATACATTTATAATTTAACCTTTTACCTGAATAATCAAATTTAACAAATCATTTTAAAGAAAACCTACTGTCAGGAATGTACTTACTTAGTAGATCCTGCCGATAGATTGCCCATTTATTACTTTCTAAAGCCTAATTTAATTAGATTTTTATGCAAATTACCTGCAGAGGCTACTGGGTGTGGAATAGCCTCTGTTATATCTACTCCACACCGGAGTGGCCCCATCAGAGCTGCTCCCCGTGCTTATGCCACCTCTGAATGCAGTGACACGGCACACGCAGACACAGTGGCTCCCAATCCCCTGTTGGCTTCAGTGAGCTGGCTGCGAGCCGGGAACCACTGCGCCTGTGCCGGCCATGCTGCTGCATTTACAGGTGGCATGGATGCACCATGGAGGTGGCTCTGCAGATATTTTTCTGGAATAAAAACATATAGTTTAGGCTTTAGAAAGTGATATGGGATTAGTTTTATTTCATGAATCTTCTGTTAGAATAACAGTAAGTAGATCCCTGACAGTAGGTCTGCCATCAGAATAACAAATGACAAACCAGGAACACTTACTCATAGATTCAGGCACCTAACTGTGGTAATATATTAGTTATCCACGGCCACCTGCCTTCTACAACCTGCCTCCTTTTAAAAATCATGCTTATGAGCCTGAAGCCCTCTAGGGTTGTTAACAGAGCCCTTCTGTGCTTTAGCTTCACAGCTACATTGTGCTGTAGCACTTCCCCCTCCCACTGTATGATATTACACCAGGCAGGGGGAAGGGGGAAGTACTGTGGGAACAGGGGGAGGGGTAAACAGTGCAACCCCCTGTGAAGCTACAGTGTGGAGAGGCTATGGTAATGCCTACAATTTTAAAAGTTGATTTTAAAAGGAAGGAGGCCATAGATAACAGATATAATATTACCACTGTCACTATGCCTGGATCTATGGATAAGTATCCCTGGTTAAGCATGCTTCATTTTGCTGGTAGATTTCCTTATTTCATTATAAACCAGGTCTATTTTTCTCTGCAGCTTCACCCAACGAGAATCTAGATCCTTCAAGGCCCAGATGAATAGAAGTCTTGTACATGTAACATGTCCCAGTGCAGTGTTCACATTCAGACTGCAGTATGTCATCATATGATTGTTCCATCATTTCCACAGAATCAGAAACTGCATCTTTCCAGCTTTATGAATGGACATGATTGAGAATTACATTGTAATTTATGTAAAATAAGGAGGCCACTTTCTCCTGACACTATAGGTTGGCATTCATGCCGATCCAGTGCTTTATCAGCTGGTGAGCGATGGCATGTCTGGGGGGCACCACTAAGTGCTGCTGGTTTCCTTTGATTAAAGCTTCTACAACCTACATGTAAAAAAGGAAAAAATTGAGTTTAATGCAAATACCACCCTGAAAAGTCACTAAGGTGATCACTCTCTTACATAGATAGGTCACGATGACTGGCCACTTTTTGGCTTCATAGACATCCCATTGGCCGGCATTGTCTAACCTTGTGCACAGTGGGGCTCATTTACTAAGGGCCGAATCGGTGGGTTTCCCGAATATTACCGTTTTGCACCGATTGTCCCTGAATTGCCCCGGGTTTTTGGCGGACGCGAAGGGATTGTGTCGCATCGGCACCGGCTTGCTTGCGGCACAAATCGGGGGTGTGGCCATCGAAAAACCCGACAGATTCTGAAAAACCCCGGTATGTAAAAAATAATTTTTGTCACTTGACACGCACTTACATGCACCGGGAAGAAGCAGGTGAACTCAGGCGGACCTCGGCGCAGCAGCGACACCTACTGGATATCGGGCGCACGACCTTAGTGAATCCCGGCAGACCCGAATCCACGTCGGACAACGCGCCGCGGGATCGCGAATGGACCGGGTAAGTAAATGTGCCACAGTGTGTAGATAAAACTGATCTTAATACATGTTACACTTGGTTTCAAATAAGGCCTTATGTATATTACAGTCCACAGTGGTACGCATCCAAAATATGGCATCCATGTACTGAGCCAATGCAGTACCCTCATGATGCACATAGGAAGAGGTATGACTGCAGGATCAGACTACATAAGATTGTTAGTAGTCTGTAACTACGGAGCTGCTGACATAAATTTGTAAAAGATGTTAACCCCATCTGCAAAGAGTTTGTTTGTTCTCTCCGTGTTTGTGTGGGTTTCCTCCAGGTCCTCTGGGTTCCTCCCACACTCCAAAACATACTGGTAGTTGATTAGACTGTGAACTCCATTGGGAACAGGGAGTGATTTGGCAAGCTCTGTGTGCGCATTATAAATAAAGAAATTAGTATTTATTATTATTTGCTTTGTTTGTTATTTTAAATGTGTTAAATTAGTTACAATTTAAAATGCAACTTGTATAATCAGCAGTAGAGATGAAAAAAAGTTTTTCCAAGGTATTTTTGAGGTTTGCTTAAAAAAGTATCACTGGGATCCGATGTTCTGTGGCGTGATTGCGACCTTTGATAATGCAAAGCTTATTATAGCCAAACCTGTAATCATAGTGAGAGATGATTCTACCTCACTGATCATTTATGCTGTGCCGATGCATCATGGGATTGAGAGCAAAGGATGAAAAATGGAGATGGCATCTTAGAGGGAAGGTCTGGTGAAACTTTGACCTGTAACTTCTTGACAGACGTGAAATCTCTCTTGAATAGAATTGCATGAAATTATAATTGATTGGCATTTTTTTACAACTCTTCATCGTGACATTCCTCTGTTATTCCTACTCTGAAACAAGCTAAAAGGGGTTGTCCCAATTTAGGAATGGGACAACAATGGCAGAGCGGCAGGCTTGCCGCTACATTCCAATCCATGAGAGCGTCCTATGATTGCTGAGCACAGCGCTTGGATATGCCCAGGTTATCCTATAGAACTGAATAGAGCGGTAGGACATATGCCCATCCTGCCAATCACCCATCAGTGAGATTAGAGAATAGGATCACAGTTCTCCTAATTACTGGGGATTTGTATTCTCATGATTGTATCAAACAGTCGCATCTTTACTCTGTCTGACATTGGCCGCACGGACTGGACTGTGTCGCAGTGTGTAGGAACTGGGGTCACCCGGTTGTAAATAAACTTCTAAGAAGAATAAGAGGAAAAGCACAACATAAAGTTACAAGAACATTTAATAACTAAAGCACGTCCCATCAGGAGAACTTCTTCTTATGTTATTATGGAGTCTACATTACACATCAGCGCTCCTTGTGTTGGTCCCCGTATGATCACAATGTTGCCTAAATCAAAGTTTTATATAACATCTGTTACTCTGTGTCCCGGCTCTAATATTTCAGCTCTCAAATTAAATAAACAAACTTGTTTAACACACTCCATCGAGTCCGAGGCGCTTGCGGAGGAATGGAAAGGTCCTGATGAGATCTGGCTTCCTTTACATTCATACATTTTATCCTTTCAGTACAGTCCGAGAAACTAAACGTGGCCCGGCGTGGCTGACAGATGCTCAGATAGAGTAATCAAAAAAGAATCAATACAAGAAGGAAATGAAATTGAACTTTACCTCTTCTCTAGTGAACCAGCGAGCGTCTTCTATCTCTGTCTTGTCGACTGTAATTTCTGTAGATATTGCAACGCCTAAGCAGCCAATCATGAGGGAGGAAGGCATTGGCCAGGGCTGGCATGAAACGTACTGAACATGGCCCACCTTCACGCCACTCTCCTCCTTTACCTCTCTACGGACCGCGTCTTCTAGCGTTTCCCCTTTGGAGGAAAGGAAATGACAAGTACAGTAGTGAGGCAGCACAATAGACACCTGCTGTATATCGGGCGCATGACCTTAATCCCGGCAGACTCGAATCCTCGTCGGACAACGCACCACGGGATCGCGACTAGACCGGGTAAGTAAATGTGGCACTATTTCTGCCACTTCATTAATCTGGCGTAAACATAGAACTGCTGCTACCTAGCCAGATTCATGACTTGGGACTTTTGCACTGACGTGTCATGTGCGTGTGCACAGGCAGAGCCTGAAGAGCAGAGGAGGAAATCCGGGGAGAAGAGGACACCGTGGTGAGCGCCAGAGGGTAAGTATATTAGTTTATTATTTTTACACACTCAAGTATGAGCTGAGTGGGGATTTTTCAGCACAAAAATTGTCTTGAAAAACTTATACTCAAGTATATACAGTAAATAATATTTTTTAATTGGACAGCACACATCTGCACTAAAAGCAATACTTTCTAATGGGTCAAATGGACCATGTATCCGTTCTGTTAAAAAGTTGGTCATATTCGAGTGAGAACTGTTTTTTATGGATCAATTATTGATTATACTTTATGAGAAACCATGAAAGATGAATGTCTAAGGGGTTTAAGTCAGCCACGAAAACGCAATGTTAAAGGGGTGGTACTAGAGCTTCTCCATGCTACAGCTTCACAGGCTGTTACTATGTGCAGGAGCCCTTCCCCCTCCCACTATGGGCAGACTTTGATGGTAAATTTACCTTAGTGTCTGTTTTCATGGCCGAGAATTGTCTCGTGTGCATAGAGCCTAACTTGTAAACACTATTAGTAAATGTGCACCATTGTTTTCTATGGTTCTCTACAGAGAATGCTCCACTGGGTCATTTGACTCCTTCTAGGAGTCCATCTCCCCGTTCCAGAATGCATTGTACAGGGAGAACATCCACCATTTTTTATTTCACATCTATAAAACACAAACAATTCTGTATATTTACCTGGTTCAATGAACCCCGCTAGACAAGAGAACATGCCAGGAGGGAATCTCTTTTGTCTTCCCAGAAGACAATGGTTTCCATCCGGGTGAACGATGAGCATGATCACCACTGGATCTGTAAGTAACAAAGCAATGTTATTATTGGTGGGAATATTAATATTTATTCATGTCAATAAAACAATACTCTCAAAAATGTCCCATAAGCACAATGTAAATTTTCACCATCATCAATAAGCTTTTACAAAGCCATCCTCTTGTGTCATGGTGGATAGCAGTGCCGGCATTATAACAGTTCTAACAGTGAGTCCTATGGGATCGGACCAGCACACAGGTTCGTTTTTATGGGCTGAACACGTTCATGTACTTCCGGCCTTACACCTTATACAGGTGCAGTTTCAGAGGTGGTACCAGCATCTGGATGCACTCACCCACTCTTGGGTATGATGTATTGTGGATTCCTTTTAAACTGGGGCACCCTTCTATTTGACATGTCCGCTTGTATCCACCTTCCTCAATGATCGTCTTTCCACCACAGGTTGGGCAGAATTTGTATCGACTGTGCCAAGCGAGGACAGATCGTGCTTGTGCCAAGATCCCTAGAAAGAGATAGCAGACACCATGTAGATACATTATGTTCCAATCAATTTCTCCAAATATACTATGTTGTCCCCCAGCATGGTTGATAACCGCAGCTAAAGTGACATGATGTAAGTTGAATATGTGTAATGTAGGTTACTTTATATTTGGTGAAAATGCATCCACTCTGCTTCTACTGTAAATCAATGTGGGTTAGCACGTCTATAGAGCCCCCCTCCCAATTGTCCTACTTTGACACCAAAATCCGTCAATTTTTTGGCCGTTTCAGGGACAATGGAAAGTTTTTAAAATTCAACTCCATCGGTGTCCTTATGCGCCACATAGGGGGGCATTTTAAGTGGGTGGCATAATAAGAGGGAAGTATAAGAGGTGGTAGGGGAGAATATTATGGGGCATCATATAGTAGGGGAACCATACAATGGATGGGAGTGCAGGAATATATATCAGTATGGGGCAAGATGGGGATCAAACAGTGTGGATGGTTTACAAGAAGGGGGTCATTATACCATAATGTTTAGAAGGGTTCAATACACCACATGGGGAGGACCAAGTGGTGCTATATACAACTTCAGAGCCACTAGGCCAATATTATACTGTATGGGGACATGGCTTAAAGGGGTTTGTGTCAATTATTACATTTATGTTGGGACATTAGGGAAGGGCGGTAGGGGTTGGGTAACTGGTATGGCTTAAAGCAGCTGTGCTAATAGCATGTATCATCACAGGATAGCAGGGGGTCTCGTCTCTTTTTGGATTAACCATAGTTAATAAAATGGTAGTTCTACAGGCAACCTGGACCTGCTCAACACTAGTGCAACTTCCAGCTTCATCCTGTGCTCCATTGACTTTTAGATGACTTCCATATCACCTTTTGTGACAGCCTAAAACTGGAAAATGGACGGAGAATGTCAGGGGGACTTGTGTTTTCCAATTCTGCAAATTACAGGGCTTTGGGCTGTCAGACTCCCTGCAATCATACTTAGAGGATATATGATATTAATGACACAACCCCTATCTATCAGGTGATTCAGAATAAGTGCAATATTATTGCATCCAACAATATAAAGAAACAATGGAAAAAGACACCCTGGTACCTGCTTCTGTGCTCACCAGCTGCAGCAGGGCTGGCATAGGGGGCTGAAGAAAGTAGCAGCCTTCATATTTTCTTTCAAATTGATCCGTAGATAATTTTTCTACATTGAGGGCAAACCAGGCCACCAGTCCATCTTCCTGTTCCACTGAATGTGGTTTATTTAATTGTGTTTCCACTCCAAGAAATATTAATGAGACCTCATCGGGCCTCGACAAGAATTCCTTCACATCATCGGACTGGAACCTGCAGAGCTTGATTTCTGGCTCTTGTGCGCTCTCTTTGGTCCCAATTAGTGATACCAGTGGACATAGGTTGGAGAAGATGATGTATACCGAACTGGCGTCTGCCTGCTTGCCCCTTAACCAGTCAGTGTCTGTCCGTTTATCACTTCTCCGGTCTAGAAAAGTACTGCTGAAATAATTCTCACACTCCTCTACGGCATCGGATAAGAAATGAGGTTTCGCTCCACCTTTAGCGTTAGAGAGCAAGTTGACAATATGTTTGTGACCCCAGAACTTGGCGATGTCTAGAGCGGTCTGTCGAGATTTGTTTACCAATGTCTTATCACACCTAAAAATTTCAAGAGAGACTTAAAAGTGATATTTTACTGTCTCTTATTATGTTGATAAATAACACATAACAGATCAGCGCAAGCAATCAATGTTATATTATAATATATTCTCATGTCTGTATTCAGCTTTCTTTATTGTTCCATTGAGACAATTTTCCGATATTTTACTTAGGGGAGATCACACTTAAATTACCATATATACTCGAGTATAAGCCTAGTTTTTCAGTACAAAAAATGTGCTGAAACCCCAAACTCGGCTTATACTTGAGTAAAAAAATATAGGTTTTACCAGGTTTTTGTGGTAAAATTAGGGGCCTCGGCTTATACTTGGGTATACACGGTACATTCTCTATGAAAATTTGTCTAATCAACACAGACACTTGATCTAGAAGTAAGTGCCCCATTTTGATTGTCGATTTCCTTTAAAGGTGTTCCCCATGAATGTGGATAGTTCCTAAGGGGATGGAGACGGGGTGGAAAAAAAGTACAGATATTTACACTGCTCTGGCTCCCAGTTCCTGTGTCTTCCCCAGCTGGAAGTTCAGAGCAGGTTACAGGAACACGCTTCAAACTATGGCCTCATTCACATGACCGCAATAGGGGCCGTGATCTAGTCATATGATGTGAAACCAGATCACAGCCCCATAGATTTCAATGGCTCCCGGTCACAAAGAGATTATTCTTAATGTGTAAGGAACCAGTGACAATTTTACATGGGGCAGACAATGTTGCTATAAGTGGTTCTAGGGCTCCTGTCTCCTGAACCTTCACTTATTCTGCGCATCCACTGCAGTTTTAGCGATGTCCCGAGACCTGAGATTACCTACAATTGTGTAAAGGACTGGATAAGTAAGGCTTAGTCATTCTGGCTGCGGATTTCATACTCAGATATAATTGAAATATGTCACACTTGGTGTCCTGGAGCCCTGATGCTGAGCTCCTCTAATGTAAACTATTCAGTGTAAATGAGGGCTGTGGAGCTGCGAGTTGAAAAGGAGAAAAGACTGAATTTCTCTCTAATTGTATTAAGAAGCCGGCATGAAGCAAATATAAAAGATACGTGTAATTACCCTTTCTCCAAAAGCATCTTCACCACATCAAAGTGGCCATTCCTGGCTGCGTACATAAGAGCACTCCATCCATTTTCAGCCGTTTCGTTAATGATGGAGGATGAATGGCTTAGAAGAGCAAACAGCTTAGTTGTATCGCCCAGAGCACAGAACTTGTGCAGCTGAGACGCCATTTCTTTCCTGGGATTCTGCATTTCTGAAAGGCAATGAAGACGCATGTATTAGATCAGAGCGCCCTGTATCCCCAGTGATTGTGGCGCGGATCACAATGCAAGGAAATGCCATTATAACTCCATCTCACTATAGGTGGGACTAGGGGGACACTTATGTGTAAATGGGGCGTACATACCGTAGAAGTCCACTGCAATGATTTTCACTGTAAAAAAATAATAAGATAGAAAGGGATTGTCCAACAAAGAATACAGTTCAATTAGGCACAAATTACAAATATTTTTATAGTTCTTTTTAAAAAAAACCCTTATATATCTCACATATTCAAGAAGCAACATTAGAATGACATCGCCTTCTCTTTACAGTACATCGCCATTTTTGAGATTTATCAAAAGTGTCTGATAGCAAAACTGTTCTAGTTGCCCATGCCAACCAATCAAAGCTCAGATTATATTTTATTAACAGATGTGAGGAAATAAAAGATGATCTCTGATTGGTTGCCACGAGCAACTAGAGCTGTTCTGCTCTGAGAGACTTCTGATAAATCTGCCTATTTGTGTCCATCTGAGTAAGGCCCCATATCACGGCCCCCATAGAGGTTTATGGCACCTGCCCGGGTTATGGTTAGGTCTAAGGCCTCCTGCACATAAACATATTGTTCCTTTAAAACGACAGGTCTTTAGGCCTTTTTTTGTGGCCGCGTGTCAACAGTGTCGCATTGCCACAAAAAAGGGCCGAGTGTCATCTGAATGTCAACGTTTGCCCCTCAAGGCAAATATTCGTAATACCAGAGGAAAACATGACTGTGTGCATGAGGGCTTAGGACACTGGCATACAAATCTTTTGTGACAAACCACAGATCTCGTGTTCATGTTTGCTTCCGTGTAAGGTCTGCGTGTCAACTGTTTTCGTGGATCCGAAAAAAAAACCCACCATGCTCAGGTAAATGATGTCACCAACGCAAATACGGACTGTGTGCACCAGTATTTATCACATTCCCATGGACGTCTGAGAAAGGGCAGCGCTGCAAACACCGGCAGGACTAGGACTTTCTCAGGGGCACTAGGCTCGGGGCTGAGGAAAACAACAATAAAACGTAAGGTTATCAAAAATATGGGGCCTCAGAAATGGAACGCAAAAATGTTTGTGTGCACAAGGCCTAAATGTGTCGACGTTCACACTCAGTTTTTATGCTATTTTGGTTGGAGTTTTACTTTATTCATAACATTAGATCTACATATTTAAAGGGAAGCCTTGTAAAATAGTCGACCTTATATGTAATGTACATGAACACTATAGTAATCTATTAAATGCACTTAATGGGCAATATAATGTAGAATGATCCCATCCATTGTGGTCCTCCATAGCATCATGGACGTACAATCCTCGCTCAGTACAAATCTCAGACACACAAAGGCCGAGATTTACCGTATTAGAAATTGTAGGCCAGTTTTCTGGAGTACAAGCCCTGAAATAATCACAGTTCCTTGCCAAAGCCAGAAATTGTGATTATTTCCACCTTTACTTTCAATAAGTTTTTATTGGAAAATGTTTCAATTTTACAAACATATCAACGTAAAAGGAGTCGCAAAAGTAATGACACAAACAAAGACGTTCATATTATATCCAAAGCCGGCAGTTTTTAAAAGTTGCAATGATGTGTATGAAACAGCAACTATTTTTGTGAGAACCTAGATACAGGCGGTCCCCTACTTAAGAACACTCGACTTACATACGACCCCTAGTTACAAACGGACCTCTGGATATTGGTAATTTATTGTACTTTAGTCCTAGGCTACAATGATCAGCTGTAACAGTTATCACAGGCGTCTGTAATGAAGCTTTAGTGTTATTCCTGATTCTTATGACAACACAACATTTTTAAAATCCAATTGTCACAGAGACCAAAAAAGTTCTGTCTGGGATTACAATGCTAAAATATACAGTTCCGACTTACATACAAATTCACTTTAAGAACAAACCTACAGACCCTATCTTGTATGTAACCCGGGGACTGCCTGTATTATCAAAGACTGGGTGACAACCAGCTTAGGCTTTTAGGAATATGAGGTTCTGGCCAGGGATAGGTAACATGTAAATAGCTTAGTCTTAAAGTATAATCTTTAAATAGCTGCAGATTGTATTGTTGTACTTCCCCTTTAAGAGCATAGGAATAGTGTGAAAGTAGAATCGGTAAAAAAAATATGAAAACATACAAGGATAGAGCATTTAGCCCATAGACCTATAGACTTCTTTCTTACAGGGTGGTACGCCATTTCCTGAGTGTAAGTTTATCAGGCCTAGTTCATGGGGGGCAAAGTCTGTCTGGGTGCATCTCAAGCCATCTGCTGATTATTTCCACATTCATGTGGATGTAACCATTGGGTTTCTGTGCACTCACTGGCGCCTCCTGATGTATGTGCAGGGGGTGGGGATTACATCCTACATCAACTAACGATGCAATGGTGTATGATGAGCGACCCCCAGGTGCTGCTAATCCCATGTGCTCTATAGATCTGGAGTAGCACATACATGCAGGTCTATGAGATTGCTGCATATTAGTGAGCGGTGCACTCAGCATCTCCCTGGCAGTACCTTAGAGATGAAGTATGAACACTGTTCCTATGGCTACATGGGTAGTATCCCCAATGCTCCACCTGTGTCACATTGCTCCGTGATCACCGACAATAGCAGTTCTGTGCCACGGACTGATCACTGCTGGGGACAGAATACTGACATATTATGTAGAGTTCTTGTTTCCACAATATGTAGCAGATCCAACAGTACAGAGCCGGCTCTGCTACATATCTGGGAAACATGAACTCTGTGCATCATATATGAATAGCGCAATTGTCCATGTAAACCACCTAACTGTTGGATCACTAGGATTATTTATGAGATTGCGGGTCCCTTGTGGCCATTTGAATTCATCTCTTTAGGCATCAGCATGAAGAAGTTGTCTCTTCTGCACCGCTATAAGGTTACTTGTATACAGCATGTGGTGATGAGTCTTCCAGAATATAGAAGGAAATGATTATTATCTTTCCAGTCCTGAAGAACAGGTTGTTGGGGTTCTTTGACTAAATCCTCCTGACAGGTTCCCTTTATAGCCCATATTGCACAGGTGGACACAAGCCTGGCTCATACACAGAGAACTCCAAAAACGGCAAGATACTAAATATATGGTGGAGGGGAGGTGTCACCCATAGAGGTGGTGTACTCATAGAGGTGGTCTATGCCCCAGCTTCCACCATAGTATGTGTATTACTTGGGGTAAAGGGTCACAGAACTGGGATCAAAACTCAGCACTGCGGACACCGGAGTTATGGAGAACAATGGCATTGTATAGAGAAGCCTACCAGAGAACTACAAATCCCAGGATGCCCTGGGAGTCCCTGCCGGCCTGGGAGCGGGGGCTAATACCTGAGCGTCCGAGGCAGCAGCAGAGGACTATAGCACTGGCGGAGGATTACTGGGAAAAGCTTCACTTCCTGCTACCACGCATCTTCTAATAGCTGCGCCCTCTGTGCCAGACTCACTGGAGACAGTATGTAGTCATTTGTCATACTAGTGATATATATTCATACATCATGTGTATTACTAGTGATATATTCATACATCATGTGTATAAGTACTTGTTATATATTCATACATCCATGTCTATTACTAGTGATATATTCATGCATCCATGTGTATTACTACTAGTGATATATATTCATACATCCATGTCTATTACTAGTGATATATTCATGCATCCATGTGTACTACTAGTGATATATATTCATACAGCCATGTCTATTACTAGTGATATATTCATACATCATGTGCAATACTAGTGATATATCCATACATCATGTGTATTACTACTAGTGGTATATTCATACATCATGTGTCATACTAGTGATATATTCATACATCATGTGCAGGGCCGGCTCCAGGTTTCAGTGGGCCCCTGGGCGACAGAGCTCTAGTGGTCCCCTTTATGGGCCGCCCTCCAGTAGTCACACTGCCCACCCCTCCACCGTGTGGACACACAGCCCCTCATCCCCATGTACACATTCCTCCCCTCCCCCTGTATACACAGTGCCCCCCCTCCCCCTGTATACACACTGCCACCCCTCCTCCATACACACTGCCTCCTCCTCCTGTATACACACTGCCTCCTCCTGTATACACACTGCCCCCTCCTCCATACACACTGCCCCCTCCTCCTCCTGTATACACACTGCCCCCTCCTCCTGTATATACACTGCCCCCCCTCCCTCTGTATACACACTCCCCCCCTCCTCCATACACACTGCCCCCCTCCTCCATACACACTGCCCCCTCCTCCTCCTGTATACACACTGCCCCCTCCTCCTCCTGTATACACACTGCCCCCCTTCCCCCTGTATACACACTGCCCCCCTCCCCCTGTATACACACTGACCCCCCCCTGTATACACACTGACCCCCTTCTCCTCCTGTATACACACTGCCCATCTCCTCCCCCTGTATACACACTGCCCCCCTCATCCCCCTGTATACACACTGCCCCCCTCCTCCCCCTGTATACACACAGCTCCCCTCCCCCTGTATACACACAGCCCCCTCCCTCTGTATACACACAGCCCCCCCCCCTGTATACACACTGCCCCCCTTCCCCCTGTATACACACTGCCCCCCTCCACCTGTATACACACTGACCCCCTGCTCCTGTATACACACAGCTCCCCCTCCTCCTGTATACACACTGACCCCCCTCCTCCTGTCTACACACTGACCCCCCTCCTCCTGTCTACACACTGACCCCCCTCCCCCTGTATACACACTGACCCCCCTCCTCCTGTATACACACTGCCCCCCTCCTCCTGTCTACACACTGACCCCCCTCCTCCTGTCTACACACTGACCCCCCTCCCCCTGTATACACACTGACCCCCCTCCTCCTGTATACACACTGACCTCCTCCCCCTGTATACACACTGACCCCTCCACCCCTGTATACACACTGACCCCCCTCCTCCTGTATACACACTGCCCTTCTCCCCCTGTATACACACTGACCCCTCCACCCCTGTATACACACTGACCCCTCCACCCCTGTATACACACTGACCCCCCTCCTCCTGTATACACACTGCCCTTCTCCCCCTGTATACACACTGCCCCCCTCCCCCTGTATACACACTGCCCCCCCTCCTCCTGTATACACACTGCCCCCCCTCCTCCTGTATACACACTGCCCCCCCTCCTCCTGTATACACACTGCCCTCCTCCCCCTGTATACACACTGCCCCCCCTCCTCCTGTATACACACTGCCCCCCCTCCTCCTGTATACACACTGCCCACCTCCCCCTGTATACACACTGACCCCCCTCCTCCTGTATACACACTGCCCACCTCCCCCTGTATACACACTGACCCCTCCTCCTGTATACACACTGACCCCCCTCCCCCTGTATACACGCTGACCCCCCCACCCCTGTATACACACTGTCCCCCCTCTCCCTGTATACACACTAACCCCCCTCCCCCTGTATACACACTGACCCCCCCTGTATACACACTGCCCCCCTCCTCCTGTATACACACCGACCCCCCCTCCTCCTGTATACACACTGACCCCCCTCGTCCTGTATACACACTGACCCCCTCCCCCTGTATACACACTGACCCCCCTCCTCCTGTATACACAGTGCCCCCCCTGTATACACAGTGCCCCCCTTCCCCCTGTATACACACTGACCCCCTCCTCCTGTATACACACTGCCCACCTCCCCCTGTAAACACACTGCCCCCCTCCCCCTGTATACACACTGACCCCCCTCCTCCTGTATACACACTGACCCCCCTCCCCCGGTATACACGCTGACCCCCCTCCTCCTGTATACACAGTGCCCCCCCTGTATACACAGTGCCCCCTCCTCCTGTATACACACTGACCCCCTCCTCCTGTATACACACTGACCCCCTCCTCCTGTATACACACTGCCCCCCTTCCCCTGTATACACACTGCCCCCCCTCCTCCTGTATACACACTGCCCCCCCTCCTCCTTTATACACACTGACCCCCCTCCTCCTGTATACACACTGACCCCCTCCCCCTGTATACACACTGACCCCCCTCCCCCTGTATACACACTGCCCCCCTCCCCCTGTATACACACTGCCCCCCTCCCCCTGTATACACACTGCCCCCTTCCCCCTGTATACACACTGCCCCCCTTCCCCCTGTATACACACTGCCCCCCTTCCCCCGGTATACACACTGCCCCCCTTCCCCCGGTATACACACTGCCCCCCTTCCCCCGGTATACACACTGCCCCCCCTCCCCCGGTATACACACTGCCCCCCCTCCCCCGGTATACACACTGCCCCCCCTCCCCCGGTATACACACTGCCCCTCCTCCCCCTGTATACACACTGCCCCCTCCCCCTGTATACACACTGCCCCCCCTCCCCCTGTATACACACTGCCCCCCCTCCCCCTGTATACACACTGCCCCCCCTCCCCCTGTATACACACTGCCCCCCCTCCCCCTGTATACACACTGCCCCCCCTCCCCCTGTATACACACTGCCCCCCCTCCCCCTGTATACACACTGCCCCCCATGTTCTCCCCCTTCCCTGGCCCCTGTTATGTCTCTTCCCCCTCACCTCACAGATGCAGGTCTGTGTTGTCACTGCTGGTGACAGGTCCTTCAGCCTCTGCAGCTCCTGCCGGGGAAAGCAGTGACTGCACATGTACTCATCGCAATCTGGAGGACACAGATCGCGATGAGAGGGGGAAGGAACCTCCCGGGCAGCGGGGCAGATGTCCTTCAGTACCCCGGGGCCCCGGCACTTGCCCGGGTTAGCCGGGTGCTGGCGCCGGGCCTGATCATGTGTATAAGTACTAGTAATATATTCATACATCATGTGTCATACTAGTGATATATATTCATACATCATGGATAATACTGGAGATTATACAAAGGAAAAAAGCAGCACACCAGATTGTAGTGAAAAAATACCTTAGTGGATTTATTCCATGTGAAAGAGCAACGTTTCGGCTTCAAACAGTGAGCCTTTCTCAAGCTGAATATCCATGATTGTGTACAGATATATAAACAAAATGGAGGAGGTCATGTGATCATTATTGACCAATACAGACAAAGTGCTGTGTATGTATACATATATATACACTCACCGGCCACTTTATTAGGTACACCATGCTAGTAACGGGTTGGACCCCTTTTTGCCTTCAGAACTGCCTCAATTCTTCGTGGCATAGATTCAACAAGGTGCTGGAAGCATTCCTCAGAGATTTTGGTCCATATTGACATGATGGCATCACACAGTTGCCGCAGATTTGTTGGCTGCACATCCATGATGCGAATCTCCCGTTCCACCACATCCCAAAGATGCTCTATTGCAGGGGTCTCAAACTCGCGGCCCGCGGGCCAACTGCGGCCCGCGGGACAATATTTTGCGGCCCCCACCTGCATGGAGAGGGCAGGTCGCGCTGCATGGAGAGGGCTCACGGGCCGAGCCCTCTCCATAGCCGGTAAGTCTTTGCTGCATATTGCAGCAAAGGCTTACCGGTAACACCCGCGATCGGTGCTATTACCGATCGCGGGTGTTTTCACAGCGATGGCTGCCGGCAAAGCTGTCGGCAGCCTCAAAAAGATAGCGGCGCATGGGCGCCGCCATCTTACCTGGGATAGCCGCTCCCCGTGACGTCATCGGGGGGCGGCGATCCGTCTCCATGGTAGCCTCGGGTCTTCCGAAGACCCGGGGCTATTTCGTTTTAACCCCTTCATTACAATGTGCTGATAGCACATTGTAATGAATGAGGAGGAAAATCCCCATATATTGCCATACTGTAGTATGGCAGTATATGAAAGGATCGATCAGACAACCTAGGGTTAAAGTACCCTAGGGAGTCTGAAAAATAGTATAAATAAAAATACAAAAAAGTGTAAAAAAAAAAATGATAATAAAAAAACCTAAAATTTCAAATCACCCCCCTTTCCCTAGAACTGACATAAATATAAATAAACAGTAAAAATCATAAACACATCAGGTATCGACGCGTCGGAAAATGCCCGATCTATCAAAATATGATAACGGTTTTTCAATGCGTTTAACCCCGTAACGGAAAATAGCGCCCAAAGTCGAAAATGGCACTTTTTTGCCATTTTGAAAAATATAAAAAATCTATAAAAAGTGATCAAAAGGTCGTACAGTCCTAAAAATGATATCATTGAAAATATTATCAAATTTCGCAAAAAATGACACCACCCACAGCTCCGTACACCAAAGTATGAAAAAGTTATTAGCGCCAGAAGTTGGCAAAATCAAAAAAATAATTTTTGTACAGGAGGTTTTAATTTTTGTAAAAAACATTATAAACCTATAACAAATTTGGTATCCCCTTAATCGTACCGACCCAAAGAATAAAGTAGACATGTCATTTGGGGCGCTCAGTGAAAGACGTAATATCCAAGCCCACAAGAAAATGGCACAAATGCGTTTTTTTCATCATTTTCATTGCATTTGGAATTTTTTTCCCGCTTCCAAGTACATGGCATGGAATATTAAATACCATCACTATGAAGTGCAATTTGTTACGCAGAAAACAAGCCGTCACACAGCTCTTTACGTGTAAAAATAAAAAAGTTATAGATTTTTGAAGGTGGGGAGTGAAAAATGGACATGAAAAAACAGTAAAGGGCCCGTAACCGGTTAATCCCCTTCCCTCCGGTACTTGAAGAAGATGAAGTCGCCGCTCTGAACGCACTTGGTGCAGGTCAGAGCGGCGACTTCATCTTCTTCGATGGGAGGCAAGTACCGGGGGGGGGGAGGGGGGGATGGAGTGTCCTGGGCTCAGTGCGGTAGGAGCTTGGGACCCCTCGGTGCACAGGACGCGTTCATAGAGAGAACACGTCTCCCAGCATGGGGCTTTCCTTGCGCTGGGAGACGCCATGACATTTGAATCTGAATAATGATATTTTGTAAGCGCATTTTGTGTGGAAAACTTGATGCGGCCCAGCCTTACCCAGAATCTACCTCCAGCGGCCCCCAGGTAAATTGAGTTTGAGACCCCTGCTCTATTGGATTGAGATCTGGTGACTGTGGAGGCCATTTGAGTACAGTGACCTCATTGTTATGTTCAAGAAACCAGTCTGAGATGATTCCAGCTTTATGACATGGTGCATTATCCTGCTGAAAGTAGCCATCAGATGTTGGGTACATTGTGGTCATAAAGGGATGGACATGGTCAGCAACAATACTCAGGTAGGCTGTGGCATTGCAACGATGCTCAATTGGTACCAAGGGGCCCAAAGAGTGCCACGAAAATATTCCCCACACCATGACACCACCACCACCCGCTTGAACCGTTGATACAAGGCAGGATGGATCCATGCTTTCATGTTGTTGACGCCAAATTCTGACCCTACCATCCGAATGTCGCAGCAAAAATCGAGACTCATCAGACCAGGCAACGTTTTTCCAATCTTCTACTGTCCAATTTCGATGAGCTTGTGCAAATTGTAGCCTCAGTTTCCTGTTCTTAGCTGAAAGGAGTGGCACTCGGTGTGGTCTTCTGCTGATGTAGCCCATCCGCCTCAAAGTTCAACGTACTGTCCGTTTAGAGATGCTCTTCTGCCTACCTTGGTTGTAACGGGTGGCGATTTGAGTCACTGTTGCCTTTCTATCAGCTCGAACCAGTCTGCCCATTCTCCTCTGACCTCTGGCATCAACAAGGCATTTCCGCCCACAGAACTGCTGCTCACTGGATGTTTTTTCTTTTTCGGACCATTCTCTGTAAACCCTAGAGATGGTTGTGCGTGAAAATCCCAGTAGATCAGCATATTCTGAAATACTCAGACCAGCCCTTCTGGCACCAACAACCATGCCACGTTCAAAGGCATCAAATCACCTTTCTTCCCCATACTGATGCTCGGTTTGAACTGCAGGAGATTGTCTTGACCATGTCTACATGCCTAAATGCACTGAGTTGCCGCCATGTGATTGGCTGATTAGAAATTAAGTGTTAACGAGCAGTTGGACAGGTGTACCTAATAAAGTGGCCGGTGAGTGTATATATATATATATTTTTTTTTTTATTTATTTCCAAAAAAATACACTACAAAAAGTCAGTACAAATCTCTTACAGAAATATAAATATACAACATACATAGTTGTACTATCAAATTACCAATAAAACATGTTTTAACCCTACCCCCACCCCAAGCATGCCTCTACAAAGAAAGTACTTTCCCCACCATGATACTGCCACCATGCTTCACTGTAGGGATGGTATTGGAAAGGTGTCTGGTTTTGTCCAGGCAAGAGAAGACCCTACATTGGCATCAGAATGAAAAGACTTAAAGGAAATCTATCATCAAAGTCAAGCATGATAAACCAGTGACACTTACTGACAGATTCAGGCACCGTGACTATGATGATCTTCTGTGGCTCCTGTGGGTGTTACCAGAGCCACTCCTTGATATAGCCTTCAAAAGGCTGTAATAATAAGCAGAGCAAGTCTTCCTTCTCCCTGCACTTCCTCCTACTGCTAGATCACACAGGAAGAGGGAGGAGGGAGAGAGAAGGGGGTCAGGTGAGACATGTTCTTCTCATTGTAACAGCCCATGAAGGTAAAGCACTGAGGGCATCTATTAATGCCCTTGAGACTCATTAGCATAATTTTAAAAGTTGATTTTTGAAGGAAGGAGGCAATAGATAACAAATATAAGAAGATTGCGTAAATATATTACTGTAATGGCAGGACACAGACAAGGACAGTGAGCCCTGACACTGAGACCCCCAATCTGGCCCTACCTACTTATTGGGTCCCTCCTAAATGGAGGCCAATAATTGGGCGACGTTCCCTCCCTGGGTAAGGTGTGAACACGTAACAATACAGACAAACAAACACAATAAGGCGAGGTATACAAGAAATCAGAATCCAGAAGTAGAGACTGCAAGAGAAGCTAGTGACACAGCAAGATAGCAGTTTGACCAGCAGGGAGTGAAGGCTAAACTGGACACTTATAGGGAACCTAGGCCCTCCCACAGGTGAAAGGAGCCAGCAATTACAGGTCCACAGTGTTAACCCTTGCAAGAAAGAATCAGTGAGGGGTGTGGCAGATATCAGGTCAGACAGTCACTAGGACCTAGTTCAAACTTTAGGATGACGAAAAACTCAATGGGGCAGATTTACTTACCCGGTCCATTCGCGATCCAGCGGAACGCACTGGTGTTCACCGGCTCGGGCTGAGTGAAGGTAAGTGCAAGCTCCGCGACAGATTTTTTGTTTTAAATGCGGCGGTTTTTCCGAATCCGTCGGGTTTTCGTTCGGCCACGCCCCCCCGATTTCCGTCGCATGCATGCCAGCGCCGATGCGCCACAATCCGATCGCCAAAATCCCGGGGCAATTCAGGGGAAATCGGCGCAAATCGGAAATATTCGGGTAACACGTCGGGAAAACGCGAATCGGGCGTTTAGTAAATGACCCCCAATGTCTCCTAATCCTACCAGCACGGATAGAGCAGACAGCAGGCGCAGACATGACAATTACTTTTTCACCTTTGATTTTGGCGGTAGATTTTCTTTAATTGATGGGTACATATTGGGGTCATAAGGTGCTGTAATTCTCTCATGTCTTATTATCAAGTTTCTTAGGGAGTAGGGAACTGTGTGTGTGAGGTAATGAGGACAACCTGCTAATGATCCTTTTTGCCTATATAGTGCCAGTACCATGTTTTGTGTAAACCCGTATGGGAAGGGAATGGTGGAGGACCGGCGCTCAGGTATTTCAATAAGATGACAGGAGCCTCTTCCCGCAACGGAGACTTTTATTGTAATAACACGTTCCAGCGACGCGTTTCAGCTCCGAACCAGAGCTTTCATCGGAGCTTTCTTCAGCTGTGGTTCGGAGCTGAAACGCGTTGCATTGCTAGTGTTATTACAATAAAAGTCTCTGTTGACGGAAGAGGCTTGTGTCATCTCCTGCACGGGTCTACACATCATTACCCTCAACGATGTGGATTCCTGGGTCTGCTCGAGTGAGGCTACTAGTTGGACTGGCTGCCACCATTTGATTCAAGGCTTATTTTCATCTAGATCCAGGTGAGAGTCACATTGTGAATTCTGATCACATACACCTTTATACGTGACATTATCACACTGGGGTTGCGCCCTTTTTTGTGCTTGTGCCCCGGTGGTCCGTCAGCCATTCCAGGTCTTCTTCACAGGACCATGTGTGAAACTGTAAAAAATCTATTCATTTACTGTATGTATAACATTAATAACACTATAATTTTGAGCCAGTCTTCTTCTAACCATCATACATTGAGGCTAATGAAATGGTTCTGATAATTTCGCTATAGTGTGCTTCTTCTGTGGTACTTTTAATGAACTTAGATGTTTCCAAAGTAAGTAAAAAATTCATTGGGATGTCATCTGCCAGGGTGCCTAGTTGTTTAACTAGATCAACTGGGCAATTAGACAAGCCTCCTTTCACAAGCCTAGACGTGCCACACTAAGTGCTATTTTAGTGTCTCATTCTTGGCTGCCTGGGACTAGCGGAGGAGTGATAAGGTGTGGGAAAAGTTGGATTATCATTGGAGCTACTGCTTCGGTCCCCCATGATAATCTGATTTTCTTCTACTACTATGCTCTGTATTGATGTCCTCAAGTTGATGACATGATTGAAAGCTGTGACAAAGCAGTCAACAATTGGAACATTTTCAATAAATAAGTGGGTTTTGGTTGTAGTTTGGGCACTCGGAACACTGACCTAGATCATAAAGGGCTCCCAAACCAAAAGGGACCTGGCATCTGGTGACATTGACCCTCGTCCCATTTATGCATGAGGGTATGTGCGGATAGAATTTTTAATTTGTCTACTACAACCTTACTAAGAACACAATAACCCAGAATAAAACTCAATATGTAAGTGTCACAAAACAGTCCTGCTCCAATGCTCAGTTCCAAAAGTCTTTATGCCAAGTGATTGATTCCTTGAGAACACAACTTTTGGACAAGTCTATATAACTTTTTAAACACTCCGATGGGAGTTTGTTTATCTCTGGTTGTGATATAATATAGTATAACGCTGACAGAGATAAATAGTAAGAGAAATGTACTTTCTATCAGAGTATCACCGAGCCTTGTTGAAGGGCATTTCCTGGGTCCCTGTTGAATAAATGACAGTTTTGTGTCAGCCCTTTATTCTTGTGTGCCCCAGAGGCAAAGGCAATGACAGGTCCTGCTGCCTTCCCATATGTCCTGATTCATAAATTATGTCACATATCTTTACATATTGCACAGTTAGCAAAATATATGCACTTATCCAAGAGCAGAAAGCATCCCTTTATTCTCATTCGTGCACCAGGGAAATAATATCTTATAATTGTTTGCATTTAATATTTTGCAATATATATATACATATACCTTATATACTTGAGTATAAGCCAAGTTTTTCAGCACAATTTTTGTTCTGAAAAAGCCTCATTTGGATTATACTCAAGTATGTAAAAAAATAAACCTAGTACTTATCCTATGGCGCTGAACTTTCCTGCTATATCTCTTTCGGTTCCCGGCAGTGCAGGCAGAGGTACATCTTTGCCCGGGGACATACTATAACGTGGTAGTGTCGCCGCCTGCTGAGGTCATGTGTGTGTATTGCAAAAATCTTTTTGGGCGGCACTCCGTTCCACGCTGCTCAGGGGTTCAGCAAAGCCGAATAGTTAAAAAAAAAAATAAAGATTGCGGCACTCGTCGCATTGACGAGCATGACGAGTGTCGGGATCTTTATTTTTAATTGTGTGTGTATTGGCAGCACATATAGATGTGCCTCTGCTTGCGCTGATGGAAACACGAAGAGGAGAAGAGGATGAGTTGAGTTGAGTTGAGCGCCGGAGGGTAAGTATTACATTTATTTTTTTTAAGGGGGTTCCGCTGGACATTTGATTAATTAGGGGGCACTGCCTGATATTTTATTAAATGAGTGCTGCTACGGACATTTCATTAACTAAGGGGCTCTGCATTTTATCAATGGGGGGCTGTGGTGGACATTTTATAATTATAATGATAATTCTTCATTAATATAGCACTCAAAGATTATGCAGCGCTGCACAGAGGTTGCCAGATCAGTCCCTGTCCCCACTGGGCTCACAATCTAATCAACCAACCAGTATGTTTTGGAGTGTGGGGGGAACCCGGAGGACCAATAAAACCCACACATACACAGAGAGAACATACAAACTCTTTGCTGATGTTGACCTGGATGGGATTTAAACCCAGGACCCCAGCGCTGCAAGGCTGTAGTACTAATCACTGAGCCACTGTGCTGCCCTCAATTAGGGGACTCTGCCCAACATTAATGAGGGGAAGCTGCTGCTGTACATTTCATTAGTGAGGTGATACATGTTATCAGAGAGTAGCTGCTGCATTTTACAAACTAGATTTAAATAATCAACAACACCGTTCATTCCAAATATAATTTATTTGTCAACTAATAGATTAAAACCATATAAAAACAAAAAATAAGGATACATAGTGAAAATAGAGCAAATACAAGGGATGAATATATAAATAGCCAGACAAACACATAGTGGAGTAAGAGATGCATATCAATCCTTATATATATATATATATATATATATATATATATATATATATATATATATACATATATATATATATATCGCTGTAAATATAGCAGGGATCAAATGCAAATCAATATACTAATACATCATGGTAGGTTATTAATTGTATAAATATAGCAAAGATGACCAACTATGAATCAAGATAAACTGTCAAAAATGTCCAAATAACTACATAGTATAGCCGAGTAACAAAGTAATTCCACCTTGTGTAGAGACCTGACCCCAATGCACATTTCGTCATTGCCTTCTTTCGGGGGTGGACATTTTATTAATTGGGGGGCTGCGGTGGACATTTTATTAATGAGTGGAAGCTGCTGCTGGACATTTCATTAGTGAGGAGAGGCTGCTGGACATTTTATTAAAGATTAGCTGCTGCATTTTCAAGCCTAGGCTTATATTGGTAAGTTTTCCCAGTTTTTTTGTGGTAAAAAACTGAAATATTGCTACTACTTCTACATTGTTTGGTGAATTAAATCCTTACAGTTTCAGGATAATCTTTGTTGTGATTGCAGAAGAAAGGTAACGTGTGAAGGGAGAACGAGGGGAGCACCCAACCTTCCATCCCATGTAGAAGTTAGCTTAGGACTTACTTTTCGAGAATTTTTGCAAAGTTTGCAAATGCCACATATATCAATAAGGAAAAAGTGCTAAGATACATCTGACCAGCAGAAAAGCAAAAAGGAACCCCCCTTCCTTCCCAAACAGATGGACAAAGCCAGACTTATGATATATGTGTCTCAGGGAGTTGGAAGCAATGGGGGATATTTATCAGGACGGTGCGCAGAGGCCCTGAAATAATCGCAAATGCTAGCTTATTGCTAGCTTTTGCGATTATTTTCCCCAATCCGCCACCTTCACGCCAGTGGGGCGTGGGGGGGCGCGGCCGGCCGAGCGGGGGGGCGCGGCCGGACGGGAGTGGGCCGGCGCGGGCGTTACTGTCCCCGCGCCTGCGCACTCGCTGCTGCCGGCGACTTTTCATACGTGAAAAGTCGACGGTTGCGTTTTTTTCTACGCCAGGCCCTGCACGAGCGCCAGCGTATGATAAATATCCCCCAATGTCCCATTTGCAGATGGAAGCTACATCTACTTACTTTCAGGGGTCAGGTGATGGTTTAGGGTGCGGTCAAACATGGTGCTTGCGTTTACAAATGCAACCCAATCGTACAGGGTTGTGCATGCAACCAGCATGTATTAAACAATGCAAGACATTAGCTGCTGGTTACCGATTGCATGAGATTCCATTTTTAAATGCAACACCAGTGCCACGTGTGACTGCACCCTGGGCATAAATCACTGAATGGTATTGGACAACCCCTTTAAAAATATTGTATATTCTGCACTATTATCCACCACTCTTTCCCCACCCTCAATGTTGTAGAGAGATAAATAGCATTTTTATACTTTGCTTCTCACTGCAACACATTCTGTAACAAAAAAAGTCAAACCAGGTAACTGCAGGTAGTCTGAGGAGCCAGCAGATGGCAGCATCGGCAAATGAAATGTTTCACCTAATGCCATAAAGAAAATTTCAAACTGCAGAAAAAAATCATCCATTTATCATGTGAAGTAAAAGCTTTACAAACATAGCGCTACACTTACTACACTGCCTATTAAATCAGAGTAATACCTGATCACTGGGCCCTGTGTGATTTATGGTAAGCGGAGCTGGTTCAATAGTCTATCATTGCAGAACCTCTGTTAATAATGAATTAAGTAGGAAAAGGTTCTTTCAAATGACAAAGATAAAAAGGTTTTATAAATGTATCACTGAGCAGCATTTTACCGAGAGAAGCTATTGTACATTTTATAAGTGAACTGCTTCCAATTATTGTAATGATAATTATTGTTCGAAATAGGAGAAAATAAGATAATCACCTTGCTGAATTGTATCTGTCCCCTGGTAAAGATACAGCTCCTTAGATTACACCATAATAATGTCAATTAATAACCCCAGGTAAGTACAGTATCCATTCCCTAGACAAGTACAGGTTTATACAATTTACAATCAATTGTCTACCCCATAAACACCAATTTAACTGTCTGATATTATATAATGTGATCTCAATGTGGTGACGTAACTTGATGCCTCTTTTGGGTCCTAATACCAATCTGTAGTAATTTTCTATCTAATTTGGACTAATATTTCACATAATTTCATAAGCGTTTCATATTACTTGGGCCTCAGCCCCTAGGTCAGTGATGGCGAACCTTTTAGCTGCTGAGTGCCCAAACTCCAACCCAAAACCCCCCTTATTTATCGCGAGGTGCCAACCAAAAATTAAAGCAGTAACTTATTGCTCCCTGTTCAACAATTTTCAATCATATTGCCCTCCTGAGGACAGCAACACGGTTTAATGATGGAAAATTTCATCATTTTAGCTTCTTTCCAGTCTCCCTCTGTACAGAGAAAATCGTGGGGCCAGCAGAAGGTCCTCGAGAGATAATTCAGTCCTGTCTACTCAGTAACAAAGTAAGTATCAAAATATGACTGGAAACAGCATCTTTTAATTTGCTTGGAACTGCAGGAAGATTCTTTGAGTTCTGTCTGGTGTGCTGGGGTGATGGTCCGGGTGCCCACAGAAAGGGCTCCGAGTGCCGCCTCTGGCACCCGTGCCATAGGTTCGCCACCACTGCCCTAGGTTATGGGTACAACTTCATCTCCCAAGAGTTGCATACCGAAAGAAAATGATAGCCTGTGGTCTTGGTTTATCTACAAACACTCGGTAGAGATATAGCTATTTCTAAGTTGTAGTATTGTCCTTTACCTGTATACAGGATAGGGGTAAAAGTGCTGTGAAATAGTCATGCATACAGGTTAGAAGTAACAGCACTGTGCTGTGCACATATACGAGGGATAGAAGCAGTAAATGGAAATTTCTAGGAAATCTACAGGATTAGTCTAAAAAAATGCCCCCCCCCCCTAAGGCATGAATTCGAACATATATAGCCTCCCTCATAATGAATTATATGAAATACATTGCTTTCAGATGAATAATAGTATAAATAGTGCCATCCGTCTGAGTTAGTATATACTGTGCTAAAAGTACACAGCCTTGAAGGGTGCGACTAGGCCCGCGGTGGCAGCCAAGGGACACAGGGAAGGCAGGACCTCGGGATGGCAGGACCTTGGGATGGCAGGAGTACAGGACTGCCACAGGAGTACAGGATGGCCACAGGAACACAGGACCGTCACAGGAGTACAGGACCACCACAGGAGTACAGGACCGCCACAAGAACACAGGACCGCCACAGGAACACAGGACACACAGAGGCACGTGCGCACCCTACAAGTGGGAGCGCGCAGCCCAGACGAGACAGGCGCGCGGCCTGGCCGAAGACCACGGCCTGGAACCCAGAGAGGTAAGTTCAGGCCCCAGGAAGCGGGGACAGCGGCAGCGGGGGCATAGATGAGGATAGTACCGAGGATCGTGGGTGTAACCGTGACAGTACCCCCTCCTTTAGGACCCCTCTTCTCTTCTTCTTCCTCCGCTTCCTCCAATTCTTCTTGGTGATGAGACACCTGAGGAGGAGAGCAGGAACAGTGAAGACAGGACTAACCATGTAGTGCTTGGACCTGGGATGGAACAAGCCGAGGACATCTTGAGGACATCTAGAACGTCTTTTGGCCGGAGGCTCGAGTGGCCCTTGGGACATTGCATGCTGGAGCGACTCTTTGGAAGCTGCAGGCTGGGGCGACTCTCGGACAAGCAGGGCAGGCATGGAAGCCAGACTTGAGGTTGTTCGAACCTGGACCGGATTTTTGCCAGAAACGTGGTATAGGTAGTCATGTCCGCATCACCACTATCCCACAAAGGAGAAGACCAGACCAGGGCCTCTCTGGAGAGCAAAGGGAAAACAAACGCCAGCTTAAAGCGTTTGGTGGTGAACTGGGAGGACATCAGTTTAATGTGCAGCGATCACTGGGAAACAAAGCTCCTGCAAAAATTGGGGTTGCCATAAAATTTGTTAGGCATAAAAAATTTGGGTCCAGACTCTACTGCTGGAAAACATGGCGGGGTGACTGGAGCAAGAGGAGGTGGAGTTGCGGGAGCCTGCTGCCTGCTGCTGGGAGACAATCATCCATTGAAGGGTGGCAGTGAGTTTGTCAAGAAGTTCTTTTTGGACAGCAATCTCTTGAAACTGCTGGGCAATAGTACTGGGAAGTTCAGCCAGTAGCTGGAGTGGGTCCTTGGCACAGTCAATGGCTTTAGCCATGACCTTGGAGTCCATGACCGGATCTTACTGTCACCCACCGGGTTTCTTGGGGCAAAGGTCTGTGGGCTCCTTGGACCACCACGGGAGATGATGGTACTAGCCGCAATCTGGGAGCGGAATATAAGTGGCCCCTGGTCTTCGCCAGAGCCCGCCGGACTGCGTGATGGTCTTGCTGCGGCGGGAAGCCACCAGCAGGACCTCGGGAAGGCAGGACCTCGGGAAGGCAGGACCTCGGGATGGCAGGACCTCGGGATGGCAGGACCTTGGGATGGCAGGAGTACAGGACTGCCACAGAAAACACAGGACCATCACAGGAGTACAGGACCGTCACAGGAGTACAGGACCATCACAGGAGTACAGGACCGTCACAGGAGTACAGTCACGCTACAGGAACACAGGAATGCCACAGGAACACAGGAAACACAGAGGTGTCTGAAACAACAGGAAACACGGAAACATCTGGAAACGCACGGGAAACACGGAGGCATCTTGAAACGCTCAGGAAGCTTTCACTTCAGTAGAATGACTTAAAGATTCGTCAGTGGATGTTGGGAGCTGCCGGATTATGTAGCAGAGCCGGGAATTCCAGCGCCAATTAGGAGGATGTTGGCCATTTAAATGCAGAAGAGTCAGCGCATGTGGGAGCACGCGGCCCAGACGAGACAGGCATGCGGCCTGGCCGAAGACCACAGCCTGGAACCCGGAGAGGCAGCAGGGGCACAGATGAGGGCATGGGTGCATCCGTGATCTGTACCTAGTATTGCAGGTGTAACTGTGACATCTAGAGTCCATTTCTTGTGTTCTTTAGCCCAAACAAGTCTCTTCTGCTAGTTGCCTGCCCTTAGGCTGCTGCACACAATGGATGGTCCCAGCCCCATTTATAAGGCAAGCTGACAGGACACACCTGTGATGTGAAAACCTTTTCTGGTCACTACATCTTGAAGCTCATCCAGAGTGTGCAAAGCAATAATCTAAGCAAAAGGTGGCTACTTTGAAGAACCTAAAATATAAGACATATTTTCAGTTGATTCACACTTTTTTGTTACGTATATAATTGTGATTATACAATTTTTATAGTCATGAAAATACATAAAACTCTTTGAATAAGAAGGTGTGTCCAAACTTTTGGTCTGTACTGGCCATCCCTTTAATTAAAAGTAATTAATTAAAATTAATTTAATTAATGTAAGCTATCCAAACAATTATAATATAGTGCCACTCCTTGAATAAATTATAATAGCTCATTACAAGAATACAGCACCAGAACCAAGCATAGTACATAAATCCATCATCAGAATTGAACTCAGTATATGAATACATTAACAGAATCAGGCTCCATACAGAAATTCAGCAGCAGAACTCTGTATGGAGACACAGCATCAGAACTGGGTTCCATGTAGAAATGTCATATCTTATGATTTTTCATGTATACAGTGCTCCCAGTGCTCCCACATGAGTTTTTCACATACACATACACATTGCCCCCTAATTAATGGCATGGAGGTGAGCAGGAATTGCATTTATTTCATGGCTTGTATGCCAGAAAACTGGTATACAAGACTTGATGAATGTCCCCCACTGTCCACATATGATCAGCTGACTTTTCCACTTACACAAACATCTATACATCGACTTACACACTCCACAAATGTTATCATACACACAGCAAACGTGGTACCATACTGATAGAAAATCTGTATACATACATATATATACATGCAAATAGATTTATTCTGTACATTCATGTATGAACTCCTATAGACACATACATACATGCACACACTTTTCCTCATACAGACTGCATACATATTCCACCCCCTGAATATGACTATGGAGTGAGATTTGCACACTGACAACAAACATGGAGGGCACATCCATCACATACATGGGTACACAAGTATCACATAACACACAGAACTGGTGACAGGTTACGTGGTGTATGAGACTTATAGGCTGATAACGGCCCCTCCTCCCCAGCTACTGAATGATAAGATATAGTTTTCTAAACGCTTCAGAAATTGTTTGAGCTGTAGCATTACAGTGAGGCTACAGAAGTGAGACATCCAGGAAATTGTCGTGAGACACCATCTCAGTGGGATGATGTAATGTGTTGTCATGGCAGTTACATATACAGCAATATTGGGTGAGAGAAATGTGTAGTTTTATGGCTGCCATTACTTTGGTAGAATACTAGGAAACTCTATTAGATTATCACCTCATAGATCACTGGGAGCAGAGACTGAGAGGGAGGGGATATGACTGAGGGTTCATGGGAGTTGTAGCATCCTGTGTCGGTTAGCTTGAAGAAAACTCTACCTGCTTTAGAAAGGCTATAAAATGTTGTGAATCATAAGAACAAACTATTCAAGTTCCAAGTTGTGATCAATGCCATTGGCCCAAATTTATTAAAGTGTTTGCGCCAGTTTTCTGTCCGGCTTTCCACTAGATAGAACTTGCAACCTGCTTGCACATGTATTTATAAAGTATCTGCGCCAGTTTTATGTCATGGCTGCACTGTATCCAACAACAAAAATGTTCACCAAAAGGGGCATTAGTGCTTAGTTGGACCATGCGGCACAAATCTGCAGCATGTACAAAGTGCACCAGAAAAAAAAATGTTGCATTCTGCTGGAGAATTGCAGGGGGCACCAGATTTATGAAGAATGTGCACCACCTAGTGCAGTTTTCACTGTTCTTGATAAATGTGGGCCCTGCTCCAGTTTTCTGTTGGACTTTGCATGTTCTTTTCAGTGCAAACTGCTTGCACAGGTAATTAAGAATTGTCAACTGTTTTGTGGCGTGGCTGTACTATTCTTCATGCAACACCAATTTCTGCACTGAAAGGGGACATTCCAGTGCTCAGTCGGACCGTGCATCACATTTAGCAAGCAAAGTCTGACAGAAATGTGTTAAACACCCTATATGCACCAAAAAAAGTTGGCGTACTCTGTCGTAGCAGTGCAGAGAGCTACAGATTCATGAAGAACATGTGCCAGAAATACTAAATCTGGCGCACCCTGCACTATACACAGGCAAACTGCAAATAGTACAGACTGCACTATTTTTAGAAAATGTGTCCCATTGGGGCACATTTACTTACCCGGTCCAGTCGCGATCCCGTGGCGCATTGTCCAACGAGGATTTGGGTCTGCTGGTATTCACTAAGATCGTGCGCCCAATATCCAGCAGGTGTCTCTGCTGTGCCGAGGTCTGCCTTCACTTTCTTCTTCCAGCATGTAAGTGCTGATCTTACGACACAATTTTTTATTTAAATTCCGCATTTTTTCCAAATCCGTCAGGTTGTCCGGCAGCCACGCCCCCGATTTCAGTCGCCCCGATTTGAAAGCCGGCGCTGATGCGCCACAATCCGATTGCGCGCGCCAAAATCCCGGGGCAATTCACGCAAATCAGAAATATTCGGGAAACCCGACGAAAGTGCGGCATTCGGACCCTTAGTAAATGAGCCCCATTGTGGATTGAACTATGTGCAGTTTGCCTCCCTAATACGCAGAGTACACCAGATTATTGAAGACTGCCACAAGGTCTTCAAAAATGTTGCGTACCGCGTGTGAGCATGAGGACCCCACTCTTCCCCTTTAAAAGCCCTTGAACAGAGAAGTTTTTTTTTCCTTTTTCTAGATCTGTATTACTAGTCATGGGGTTTATTCTTTCAATCATGATTAAAATACCAGCAATTATAAATTACCTTTGTGCTTTATATAACTCAGTTAGCAAATTGATCCAACATCAATACTTATATAAAAATCCATGTTAACTTTGTGACTCTCTTATTCCGTTCATTTCATCTCAAAGGTCATCTCTCCTCATTCATATGAAAAACATAAGGTTACAATGTTATTTAGAAAGCGCTGTTATTCCTATGTAATCTGCACAGTTTACAGTCCGGAGTCCGGCAATTTTCCTGTGTGCATTTTATCTTCCAATGGAACTTGTTAAATTAATAAAAACAATGCTTTCCTTAATCCTGCTTTCATATCTCCGCGCAGCAGGTTACAGTTGTAGAACTGTGCAACCCAGTGCAATCCCAATTTTCCTTGCTGTGACAGAATGAGACTTAGGATTTTAAAACAAACATGCCTATTATTTTAAAAGTAGGTAGGGGCACTCTCTTAAATCTCCACTGTGAAGTAATATGCCTCCTCTGAGTTTTGCATATTTTTGCCTTTGATAAGGAAAGTTGGAGATAAGTTTCGCATGGTCACGCATATAGAATTACAGCTTTGTTTTTTAAAGTTTGTATCACCATAGGTGAATTCCAGAAACAATTTTTAAGTAATGATGGCATAGGAATTGTTTTCTGTCGCTACTATTCAGGTGATCCAGTAAGCAAAATATCTTAAACCTGATGACTATTTTAGCTTTGTGCTTAGTGCACCTCATCTATACCTCAATCTCGCCTGCAATGGTCATTGAGCACCATATACAGTGGGTAATAATAATAAGAATCTTTATTTATATAGCGCCATCAGATTCCGTAGCGCTTTACAAAACATAGGGGACATATACAACTATATTACATTACATAGAACAAACAGTCATATAGAACAATAGGAGTGAGGGCCCTGCTCACAAGAGCTTACACACTATGAGGATAAGGGTGTGGGTATGGAAAGTATTCAGACCAGTTTCATTTTTTGTTTCATTGCATCCAATTGGTAAGATCAAAAAAGTTTTTTTTTACTCATCAAGATGCTCTTTGCCCCCATCTTGACAGAAAAAAATTTTTTATACATGAAAAACTAAAATATTACATACCGTATTTTCCGGACTATAAGGCGCACTTAAAAGCATTGGATTTCCGTGGAAATCCAAAGTGCGCCTTATAGTCCGGTGCGCCCTATGTATGGCGCTGGGCACAGGGCAGCGGACCATACTTACATAGGTCCCCGCTACCGGAGATCTCCAGCGGGAGATCTGCTGTCTCCGGTAGCGGGGACCTATGTAAGTATGGTCCGCTGCCCTCCTCCACCTCCCCCTCACCTTCCCCGCTCACCTTCCCCGCGTTCCCCGTCGCGTCTCGTCGCCGCGTCCCGTCGCCGCGTCACGTCGGGTCTCCGCCACGCCCCCGGCCGCCGGACCCCGCGCCTTATAGTCCGATGCGCCTTATATATGTAATTATTACATATATAAGGCGCATCGGACTAATGCGCCTTATAGTCCGGTGCGCCCTATAGGGCAAAAAATACGGTAGTCATAAGTATTCATTCCCATTGCTCAGTATTGAGTAAAATCAGCTTTGGAGCTAGTACAGCCATGAGTCTTCTTGGGAAGATGCAACACGTTTCTCACACCTGCATTTGGGGATCCTCTGCCTCTTCCTTGCAGATCCTCTCCAGTTCCCTCAGGTTGGACGGTGAACGTTGGTGGAAGCTATTTTCAAGTCTGTCCAGAAATGCAAAAATGTTGGTTTTAGGTCCGGGCTCTGGCTGGCCCAGTCAGGAATGGTCACAGAATTATTCTGAAGCCTCTGCTGTGTTATTTTAGCTTTGTGCTTAGTGTCATTGTTTTGTTGGAAGGTGAAACTTCGTCCCGGTCCGAGGTCCAAAGCACTCTGGAACAGATTTTCATTTAGGATATCTCTGTACTTGGAAGCATTCATCTTTTCTTCAATTGCAACCAGTCGTCTAGTTCCTGCAGCTGAAAAACACCCCCATGCCAGGTGGTGAGCAGTGCCTGGCTTTCTCCATACATATCACTTAGAATTAACATCAAAGAATTCAATCATTGTCTTATCAGACCAGAGAATCTTATTTTTCATAGTGTTTTTTGCAAACTATATGCAGCTCTCATATATCTTGTAGTGAGGAGTGGCTTCCGTCGGCACACTCTGCCATAAAGCCCTGACTGGTGATAGTTGACTTTGTGAAACTTTCACGCATCTCTGGAGTTCAGCCACAGGGATCTTGGGGTTCTTCTCTACCTCTCTCGCCAAGGCTTTTCTCCCACAATTGCTCAGTTTGGCTGAACAGCCACGTCTGGAAGAGTTGTGGTTGTCCCAAACTTCTTCCATTTAAGGATTATGGAGACCACTGTGCTCTTAGGAACCTTGAGTGGTGCAGAACTTCTTTTGTAACCTTGACCGCATCTTGCCTTGCCGCAACAATGTTTCAGAGCTCCTTGAGCAGTTCCATAGACCTAATGATTCACATCTGCTGTGACATTCACTGTGAGGTCTTATATAGACAGGTTTGTGCCTTTATTAATCAAGTCCAAACAGTTCAATTAAACACAATTGGACTCCAATGTAGGAGCAGAACCCTCTCGAGGAGGATCAGAAGGAGATGGACAGTATGTAAGTTAAAATTGAGTGTCACAGCAAAGTTTTTTTATTGTTAAATACATTAGCAAAAATATCTACATTTCAGTTTTTTTCTCTCAAGATGGGGGCAGAGTATACATTAATGAGTTAAAAAGAATGTTTTTGATCTCACCAATTGACTGCAATTAAACAAAAAGTGAAAATTTTAATACTTTCTGTACCCACTGTATTGACAAAGCTTCAGCCACATTCACCTACTGTGTGGCCATGTCCTAAGACGTATACAAGGTAGATAGACCACAGTTACTAAAGAACGGCTCTTGGTGACCAAAGAGAAAATATTCATTTTCTTAAAGGCAAACTGTAAAAAAGGTAAAAGATGAAAAATGAAATACAATCTGCAGGCAGTGCATTATATAACAGGACATGTAGAGCAGTTTGCACAGTGACCTATCTGAAGGCAGCATGTTATATAGCAGGAGAGGCTGATTGTACTTAGTGTCCTATATGTATTCAGCCTGTCATACAGCAGGGGGAGCTGATTATATTGTACACAGTGTCTTATCTGTAGGCAGCATGTTATAGAGGAGCAGGAGCTATACAGGTTGTACATAGGTTCTGATCTGTTGGCAGCGGGTTATAGAGCAGGAGGAGCTGATTAGATTTTACACAGTGTCCTATCTGTAGGCAGCATGTTATAGAGGAGCAGGAGCTGTGCAGGTTGTATATAGTGTCCGGTCTACAGACAGAATGCTATAGAGCAGGATGAGCTGATTAGATTGTACATAATGGGGCAGATTTACTTACCCGGTCCATTCACAATCCAGCAGCGCGTTCTCTGCGGTGGATTCGGGTCCGACCAGGATTCACTAAGGTAGTTCCTCCAACGTCCACCAGATGTCGCTGCTGCGCTGAAGTTCCCCGAGGCCCGCTGGAATGCCCTGAACTTCACCGGCCTATACCTGGTGAAGGTAAGTGCCAGTTTCGCAACACATTTCTTTAAAAAAAATGCTGCGGTTTTTCCGAATCCGACGGGTTTTCGTTCGACCATGCCCCCCGATTTCCGTCGCGTGCATGCCAGCGCCGATGCGCCAAAATCTGATCGCGTGCGCCAAAATCCCGGCAATACAGGGAAAATCGGCGCAAATCGGAAATATTCGGGTAACACGTTGGGGAAACGCGAATCGGGCCTTTAGTAAATGACCCCCAATGTCCTACATATGTTCTATACATGCTGAACACTGATATATTTCTCTTTCCTCAGTATTACATGTAAGGTAAGTCCATCTGTAGAGAATGCTCGTCCTTAAAGTAAATGGAACATGTTAATGGCCACTAGATAAATCTACCAGGCCATTAACATTTCGGGCTTGTCCTTTACTTCTAAGTATACCTTTAGCTAGACGTCTTTGTGTGACATTTCAGATTGTTTTCTCCTGACGTCTAACCTTTATTGATCATTTTGATCTTCCTGCAAAGATTCTATTTGTATATGTTACTGAACATCGATGTATATAATAAAACCCTTCCCTTATTTACATCAATCTTTGTGCTGCGACTATCCAGACATCATTACTTAGCTATCCTGTACACTTATTTTTATCCTATCCGTTTGGCTGTCGGCTTCCTACTTACGTGCCTATTTTTGTTGTTTTTATTTCCCATTAGTCATATTTTTATGTTTGCAATTCATCTTGAGGTGTCATCTATTATTGTATTATATAATAAAATGCCGCAGAAACACTGGAGCTAGTGAAGGAGGCCGCCATACACTGCAGTTATAGATGCAGCATTACTGAGAATGATAGGTACATGTTTATACATAAACATTGCAGTTTTTTTGACAATAGTTTTTATTATATTTTGAAAGCTTGAAGTCACATAAGATGCCATCATAGATAAAATTCACCTTTTTCAGTATTGTTTTAAAATTGTTAGTGAAACTTTGGTTTGCTAGACCTGAAGTGCCTGGCAGGTTCTCCTTAAACTATGTCAGATTTATCAAAGTCTTTAATGCTGAATAATAAATCTAAATATTAAGACTGTCTAGTCTAACTTTTGCCTCCAATTTGTGAGGCAAAATATTGGAGCATATATGCGCAGATCGTTTTTCCACATTACCACACACTATTTGCCACATCCTAGTTGTAAACGTATCTAAAAACTGTTTTAGGTGATGAATAAATGAATAAATCCTTTAAATGCCCATTTAAGATAACATAAGTTTTTACATCTCCATACTTCAGACCTTGCAACCTCTGGTGCTTACTAGGAAGAAGAACATTACTCAGGCTGTATGAAGTCATTTTTTGGTGTGAACTAGAATAAATAAGACAAGGGGTCAGGGTCGAAGGAGCACCCATGTATACTAAACAACTCAGCAGTTTGAAGATATGGAGCATGCAGCAAATATATCAAGTATCTACTTACCAACGCCTCTTAGCAATATTCTACCTATGCATCTAAGTTTTAATTTTTTTTTTTTAACTCTTTCAGCTTTATTACTAAATAATTATTATGGTTTTACAGTCGGGAGCCCAGAATGAATGCTAGTGATACTGCCCTATCGCTTTGAGGATGAACAATAGGAAAAATAATTTCATATATTTCATGTAAAAAAAAACTTAAAGACTTGTTCATTAAATGAATGCTACAGCGGCATAAAGCGGTGCCATATACAAACATTTCTTCAAGTGGATGTTATTATGCAAAATATAACTGTGTGAAGGTAATTTCCTATAAATGTAGGCATGCTGTCCATTAGAAACAAGACAGCTGTCCTTGGATACGACCACCGCTGCTGGAGTGATTACACAAAGAAACAATTACGTTTTGCATGTGAAAGGTCTTACAATTACTGTATGTTTCACAGCTGTCATATGATAATGAACTCTGAATCTAGGTGATCAGGCGGAGACCTTAATAGTACATGTGTGACCACTGCTGCTAGAGTGTGGGGGTGGTCATATCCAAGGACAGCTATCTCATTTCTTAGGAAAAACATGGATACATTTATGGGAAATTATCTTCACAAAGGTACATTTATTTTAATAACATCCAATTGAATGAATGTTTGAATATGTCAGATGAATAAAATTAAATGTGAATGTCCAAATGTGAATACCCCTTTAACCCCTATCTGCATGTACCGAAGATATTATTTTACATAACACCGGTTGCATTGATTAAGGGTTTTAGCCTAATAAATGCAGCAGATGACGTAATGGAGGGCAACGAACCTAGAAAAAAGTCCAGTACACATTAAAAGGAAAAATAGCCAGCGGCATTCAAAGGGTTAAAATCTGCGATCGGTGCTGTTCACCGGTCAACACTAATTATAAGATATAATAATTTTCTGCTTCATAATCATAAAAATAGCCGACATTGAAGGATCGAAAAGCAACATTGCAATGAAAGCTTGGTTGAGACAAGCCCGTTATCCCTGTGGGATATTGTGCTGTATTCTTTTCTTAAGAAGGAGCATTAGGACAGATATAGTTATATATGCTTATTCATCCCAGCAACGTAAAACTAATTATTAGGAAAAGCCCACCAAGATAAGTATTACAAATACAGAACAGAAGAACATTACTTATTAATTAGAAAAGGATTCTGAACATCTTGAGAAATAATGGAGCTGTAGAACTCTGTGGATAAAATGAATATGAGTCATTTGTAATACAATACACAATGTGCCATGAAAATTATCTGTTTGTCAAACTAAAAAAAAAAAGAAAAGAAAAAGAAAGCCAATTAACCGGCTACCAACTGGGTTATGAAAGCCTCCTCCGAAATCTGTTTATAGAGGCTCTCTGCTTTGTTGAACATAAATTATGAACATTTTCATAGGTTTTAGACAAAATCATAGATTGTGCGGTTATATTAAAATGGAGAGAGTTCATAAAAGGGCAACCCCAATAATATAAGCCGTGTAAAAGCTGTTCTAATAAAAGGTTTTCAAAAGTAAATGAATGATATGACTTCTATTTTTATATTCAATACAAAATAAGTATAATAATATAATATATGAAAACAAATGTGATAAATCCATTGGGGGGTAATTTTTGTGCTCTTAATCAGTTATCATATTGGTGTAAAATTTTCTGGAAAAAATAAAGTGGTATCTTAACCTCTTGAGATATACCAGAAATATTATGTGCAGCAGCACTGAGGTCGTCACATATCAGTGGCTCGTGCTGCAGGTTTTGTATGCAGAGTATGTCAATTACTGTTGCAGATTCTGGCACATCATTCAATGTCAAGGTCAAACCAGTAAAACAGCAATTGTGGCTGAAAGAATGCTTTCTCTGTCCTTTTCACACTACATACATGGTTGCCATCAGGGAGGCAGGGCAAGTGAAACGCCATGCCAATCACGACAATCGTCCATTAGAACCAGTCTATTGATATGCACAAGACCTGTGTGTCTGCCCCACTCTGTATTCTGTGGAAAACCAAGGCAGCATGTGATGACATCATCACATGTCGCCTGCGACTGTAAACAGAAAACTGACCTGGCAGCAGAAGAGCCAGGAAAACATAGACACGCTAACAGCTTGGGAACAATATTTGTTTTATTATTTTATTCATTGCTATCTCATATTTATCGAATGGGGGGGGGGCTGTAAATAAATAGATTGTGTTTGTGTGTGTGTGTGTGTGGGGGGGGGGGGGTGCATCCAGATAGACAGTTGAAGAGGGGCTGTATACAGACTGGAGTCTAAGGGACTGAAAATAGACTGGGGGCAATGGAGGGCTGTATATAAAGACTAGGTGCTGTATGTAGATTGGAGGCTGTATATAGACTAGGGCTGTGGGGGCTGTATATAGACTGAATGCTGTGCAGGCTGTCAATAGACTGAGGGCTTTAGGGGCTGTATATAGATGGGGTGTATGGGCTGGGGAGGTTGTATATAAACTGGTGGCTGTATATAGACTGTAGACAGGGGATGGTGTATATAGAATATGAAGGCTGTGTTCCCATCATATGTTTCTAATGTGTTTTGAAATTGGAAGAAACGCATCATCAAACACGTATAGTACGTGTTATTTTAGTAGAAACATAAGTTTTACATTGTCAATCCTTGTTATTTTTATTATTGTTTAAAACAAAACCCTTGTTGTTACTAATATAAATTATTCATAAGTGTTTGGTGATGTGTTGTGAATTCGCACTTGATTTAAATACACAGTTTGGCACATTTACTTACCAGGTCCTGTCGCGATCCCCGAGGTGCATTGTCCGACGAGGATGAAGTCTATTCATCGTGCGCCCCAAAATCCTGCATGTGCCGCTTCCCTGCTCAGGTCCGCTGGAGTTCACTTTCTTCTTCCCGTTGTATATGAGTGCATGGCTTGTGACAAAATTTGAATTTTAAATCCCGCGCTTAGTCCGAATCAGCTGGGTTGTCCGACGGCCACGCCCACCGATTTGTGTCACATTAAAGTCGATGCGATTGTGTCAAAATCCGACCGCGTGCGCCAAAAGCCCCTTTTAAATACGCCGCAAATCGGAAATAGGTAATCCGACGGAAATGCGGTGTGCGGACCCTTAGGAAATGTGCCCCATTGAATCTATATTATTGCTAATAATAATCAGGGCTCCTATATGTAAGCACTGTGTTATCCAGGTGACATTATACTGGAAGTGACTTTGGTATTTTTGCGGGTGCAGTAAGGTAATGGGCTGCACGGAGTTGAAGACATGTGGCGGCCGTATCAGCAGTGATAATCCATGGCTGGGAGAAGTGGTAAAGTAGTTCTTTTCCTGATGGAGCAGATCATTACCTGTGAGGTGCTAGATGCCACTAATGTCTGTGTCACTGACTGATACTAGTGTGTGAGACAGCGTCAGCCTGTGTAGTGTCAGTCATTGGTCATGTAGTTCATCTTTTTCTGGTAAGGGTGTGGGCGCTTATTAAAAATTTATCTGTGACTGTAGCAGGGAATCAGGAGTAGGCTACTGGGGAAGGGCTGCTGTTTTATTTGTATTTTGGGGTCTCACTTTTAGTTTTGCCCCTCCCGGCCCTGCAGGGAGGGTATTCTGGGACTCTAGTCATGGGCCTGGCTAGAAAACTTCGGCTGGGCCCGATTTCTCAGTATACCCACCCCCTTCCCTCCGATTTATTCTACCTATTAGCAGCGGAATACGGGAGCTTTCAGCTCCACTGTTCACCTCCCAGATTACCAGCAAACGGCCTATGATATGCAGGAAGTGCAATGCAGGTCACTTGTGACAGTAAGAGCAGATTTCTAGCATTCCTCTCTATACTCCTAAGAATATAAATATAAATGAAACTAAAATCACAAGGAACATAAGGTTTATGATCGCTCAGTAAGAGAGGGACTATAGATCCAGAGAAAGAACTACAGTTTGAGTTTTCAGAGAACTCATCTCATTGATTTCACACTGAAAGAGAATCTGCAACCTTCTTCCTTGGTGCCCGTAGCCATTAGGGAATCAGTACACCTTCTACCTATCCATATAAATCTATAGAAAACACAAACATGATATGTCACTTTCAAAATATTAATAGATTTCATTTGCAAGCAGTCCCTGGTTACATACAAGATAGGTTCTGCAGGTTTGTTCTTAAGTTAAATTTGTAAGTCAGAACTGTATATTTTATAATCGTAACCCCAGGTCTCTATGAATATTGGATTTTAAAAAGTTGAGTTGTCATAAAAACCAGGATTAACAATTAATCTTCATTGCATACACATTTAATAACTGCTATAGTTGTTTATTGTAGCCAAAGGCTAAAGTACAGTAAATTACCAACATCCAGAGGTCCGTTTGTAACTAGGGGTCGTCTGTAAGTCGGGTGTTCTTAGGATATAGCCTTCCAGCCCCCTGTAGTATGTAGTCTGCCAGCCCCCTGTAGTATGTAGCCTGCCAGCCCCCTGTAGTATGTAGCCTGCCAGACCCTGTACAATACAGCCACCAGCCCCCTGTAGTATACAACCACAAGCATCTAGAATTTAGCCACCAGTCACCTGTAGAAAATTGGCACAAAATAATAAACTTCAGACTTACCTCACCTTCCCTTCCAGTGATCCCATGATGCTGCAGGCTTTTCCTCGTGATCTCCCCCAGCCATGACAACTGAGCTGAGTCGCTGACTGTTAGAAACTGGTGGGGGACCCTTAAAAAGTGAAAGTGGTGGGGGCTCCGGGGCTGGACCCCCAGGAGCCCCTCCTTTAATCCGGCCCTGATTAAAAGTCTCAGGAAACAAAATGATTAGAAGTTGCTGTGAGTATGGAAACTAAATACAGTTGTTCTGCATTTCAGTTCTTCCACCCACCTTCAAAGCCATGAAAGGTTGAGAGGGGAATACCCCTTTAAAACAAGATGAAGTGTGTGAAATTAATGTGGAAAAAGTAGAATATCAAGAACTAAAGAAATTTGCATGTTTGCTCGTGTAGCGTAAAATTTATCTTTATGAAGAACACTGTAAATAAAACATTATTTCAATTGAAAATTTCACACAAATGTGTTATATTATTAATGCCTACAGGATATAAAATTTTGTTATACATTATTGAAATGTCTAAACCTAATTTACTATGTAACATTTGTAAATTCCAGCAATGTGTTCCTGCTGAATGAAACTATGTAGAAATACTTCATTTTCTTTTAATTGGCAAAGCATTATTCAGAATCTGAGAAATGAGATTTATTGTATAACAGCCTTTCTATGATTACAACGTTGGGGTCAAGAAGCCTATCAGTTAATTCCGTTCATAGTGGAGACCTAATCTTTATAGGAGTTTTCCTGTCAAAGAATATTTATTCTACAAAGGACTTTATTTTTATATAACTGAAAATATGCTAAAACTGCCTGTTGTGGTTGTAGTAATATTTGTTGCTATGCAGTTATTTGTTGTTATACAGTAGGATAAAAAAATAATAATATGGGGGGCAAATTATCATACTTTCACACCGGCATACAACTGGCCAGGTTATAGTTGAGATCTATGATAGTCGAAGACAAAGGATGTACTAGAACTTTTAAGAGGTCAAAGTCTCTTGATAATTTTGGCACCAGTCATGCCTGTATATGAAACACAAAGGGGCACCTTTATAAAACTGGCTGCACCAGTTTTCCAGCACAGTTTGCACATGAATGCATGCTTTTATATGTATTAATGATGTGTTTGGGCAAGTTTTATGTCATGGCTGCACTATGCCCAATGCAACACAAACCTGTGCACCTATAGGGGCATTCCGGTGTGTATCCGCACTGTCCACCATATTTATGTCGGATGCCCCAACAAAATTGTGGTGCACACCCATTAAACTAGTACACTCCATTTTAACCATGCATTTGGCGCACACAGGGTACGTCAGATTATTGAAGACCGTGCACTCTGCACAGAATTGAGGCACAAAGTGTCATGTTAATTATATCATCCCTAATTAATTCTTTTTTTTTTAATAACTTTTTTATTTGAGCTTAAGTGATACCTATACAGTTACATAGATACATTCCATGTTCAAGCTTGAATAATCACTTACAGCTCCATTTTACATTATATATATATATATATATATTACATTTTCGTATTTTACTGTAATTCTTAACCAATTTAATCAACGTTTTTTAACATTTATGATTTTTATAAATGATTCATGATTTTATTTATTACAGTACTGGCATACATGAATACATGAAGGTGCATTGTGGCACATTTACTTACCCGCCCGGAGGAGTTCCCGAAAGTGCATTGTCCGACAACAATGCATTATCCGCGATTCACTAACATTTTGCACCCAATATCCTGCATGTGTCGCTTCCCCGCTCAGGTCCGCTGGAGTTCACCATCTTCTTCTTGTATTTAAGTGCATTGGTTGCAACACAATTTTAATCTTAAATTCCGCGCTCAGAGCAAACCTACAGAACCTATCCTGAATGTAACTTATACTGGCTGCTAGGTTAGCAAAGTGAATCTTATCCAAGCTAAAAGGTATGCAATGTAGCCAGTGGCATAAGTACCATTGTATCAGCCTTAGTGCCTGCTATGGGACCCGTGAGGATGGGGGGCCCAATGCATACCTCAGCACATACAGTTGAGCCACTTTCTGCTGTGTCAGGCTCTTCAGTCCAGGTCCCTAGTCTGTTTCACTCTCCTGTGACATCTAAAGAGCAGATATCATATATTGTTCTAACTCCTTCCCCTATCCTCCTGATGCTCCTGCAAATGAAAATGGCTGATCCACAAGATGAGTGGGAGGGGTGTGCAGGAAGCTGAGCTCTATGATTTTCCAGTAATGCGGTCCCCTTCTGCTGCTCTTGGATGTGAGTGTACAGTACAAATTTATATCTAAAGTATGTATTTAGTGTGCTTGAAAGGTTGATTTTTTGCACAGTGATCTCCACTAATAAATGACAAATCATTATTTTGCTGTGGAGCGTAAATTGTTTTTCTGCTGCAGGTTCTGTACTATGTGTATGGGATTGTCATAAATCCTATACACTGCACTGCTACTGTATTACACTGTGGATTTACCAAACCAAAATACAGCACATGAAATCTGCTGGTAATACACAACTTGTGCATGTACCAGAGTAGATTTGGGGCCCAGAAAAAACCTTTGTTGAAAGGTGGCCCTACCACAATTTTGCTATGGGGCCTAGCCAGTCCTACCTATGCCCCTGAAAGTATCCCTTTTCAAGGACTGTGGAAAGCAATCTACCTATCTCTTCTTCAGTGCCACCTAGTAGGGGTAGATGTATTTACCTCCTATCTGGGTGGGAATCCATATACTTCAAACCCAAGTTCAGGACCTGGCAACAGAGGTTATCACAATGTCTGCCAAATGTCTTGCAAAAAAATAAATAAAGGGAGGAATGGTAAGAGGAAGTCAGATGTGTTACAGATTAGATTCTATAAATAATATAATTTGTGCCCATTTGGGCTTCAGAATCATCCTCTGCCATAAAGTATAGCAGAAGATATGCTGTTGATTGTTATTTAGTTTGCATTCTGTACTGCACTAGTCTGAATTCTGCCTTATTCCACTCCTGGCTTTCTTAATTGATGTCTGCAGCCTGCTGGTTGACAAATAGATGTCTTCTCCAATTACTCTGTAGGGCAGGAACTTTGATATCTGATAAGAGGTTTGTCTGCACATTTTTAAGTGCTTCTTAAAAGTCTTCATTGTCTTTATTTTGGCAACTACCTGTGTCTTGTGGCCATCCATTTTTCTCTTGATTATGTACTTCATTTCCCTGTTAGTTTTTAACCTTATCTGCATGACTATGTTTCTATGTTTGTTTTGTCCTGTACCTCAGTGTTTTTACTTTGGTTCAGGAAAGGAAAATTGACCAGTTGTCAGCTATCGCTTAGAGTAGGATGGGCAATTAGGTAGGGACTACTAGGAGGTACAATTCCAGTGTCAGTCCTGCCTTCCCATCTGTGTCCATTCCTTTACAGCAGCACTAAAACTACAATTTAATAGTAGTAATAATACAAGTAAAACATTAACTTACAATAACAATATAGTACCTAAAATTTTTATTACTGCATTTATTGAGCCATACGGCTTCTTGAGTGACACATTTTTTTGTGATTTTATGACATTGTACTTCTATGAGATACTTGATGTTGATTCATTTCCTTAATTGCAGTGTCATCTCAGCTCTCAGCCTCAGAACAGTACACATAAAGTGAAGAGTAAAGTCATTGGGGGTCATTTATTAAGGGCCCGATTCGCGTTTTCCCGACGTGTTACCCGAATATTTCCGTTTTGCGCCGCTTGTACTTAAATTGCCCCGGGATTTTGGCGCACGCGATCGGATTGTGGCGCATCGGCGCTGGCATGCGCGCGACGGAAATCGGGGGGCGTGGCCGAACGAAAACCCGACGTATTCGGAAAAACCGCCGCATTTAAAAACCGAAAATGTGTCGCATAAGGACCGCTTACCTTCACCTGGTCCAGCTCGGTGCATTCCGGCGCGATGAGTTTACTTTCAGCGCAGCAGCGCCACCTGGTGGACGGCGGAAGAACTACCTTATTAAATCCCGGCCGGACCCGAATCCAGAGCGGAGAAGCCGCCGCTGGAACGCGAATGGACCGGGTAAGTAAATTTGCCCCATTGTTTAAATCTGCAAATGTTTTACCAAAGCATATTAAGGATCTTTAGAAATGGCATCTTGGCTCTTTACATTCATAACAGGTCTTTTACTGTGTAGGCTTCCACTGTGACTGAATCATTTATTGCCAGCAGGCAGGGAGATAAAGTTGAAATGTAGTTTGCTAGGGTCTTAAACCCTTTAGTGTAAGTATTATACCACACACACTGTCTAATATTTGATTCCCTGCTGACTGGCTAGTAAGGGAGATAAGTAAAGAACTTTTACTTGTGATTATTCCCAGTGTCACTTTGCCGCTATCCTAAGATGTTAGTAACATTATATTTTTAGAATATCATTTCACATATTTATATTGTACATATTGCAAAGATTTGAAATTTAGAAAATTTAGAAGTATAAGATGAACGTTCTATTTATTCAGGATGGATGTAGGTTTCTTATTGTATTGTTTCAATTTTGAATTATATTGTAGTTAGCAGAGCAAATGCATTTTATTCCAGTAATTAAAGGAACACTCTGGGAATAGATAAGGGAATCTATTTGCCTATTTGGTATGAATCTGGTAATTTTTATCATCAAATAGAATCCAAATCTTTCTGGATTCATTTTGTACGAATTTTGTATAAACCATAATATAGGCTGTCCCCCACATAAGAACACCCGACTTAGACAACCTCTAGTTACAAATGGACCTCTGGATATTGTTAAATTTCTGTACTTTATCCTTAGGCTACAATAAACAGCTGTAATAGATATCAAAATTGTCTACAATGAAGCTTTATTGTTAATACTGGTTCTTCTGACAATCCAACATTTTTAAAATCCATTTGTCACAGACACCAAAAAAAATTTGTCTAGAGTTACAATTATAAAATATAAAGTTCCAACTTGCATACAAATTCAACTTAAGAACAAACCTACAGAACATATCTTGTACATAACCAGGGGACTGCCTGTAATGGGTTTAATAATGTCCAATGATGTTAATGTATTTTTGATGGTTTTTGTTATTCTCTGTGTCCATTAGTCTTTTTTCATCTAGTTTTTTTCATCCACTTTACCAATCCCTCACTTCCCCAACTCCCAACACTATTTAAAGGGGTTTTACGCTGGCAAAGATTGCCTTCACAGTAATACATCATTGTATACATAACAAATACCTAATTACATGTTATTAAAAATACTTCACCCTTCTCAACATTTCAAATTTAATACTACTACTTGATTTCCATGGTAACGACCGATGTACAATCTCCTATCATCTGTCGGACATGTGCAATGTTCTCTCCCTCTTCCCACCAGGTTGCGCCCTGGTTCATACCTGCAGCGCTCGTGGGATGTGGGATGCAGCCAGATGCCACGCAGTGCAAAATGTGGACGAGCACTGCTGGCAACAAGAAGGAAATGCATCATGGGAATTGTAGCATAACAACAAAGTAGGCGGCCATATTTGAGAGCAGCGGCAACTGGTTACAGCAAGTCAGCTAATTAATATTAAAGACACACAATTTTGCAGGGGTGTATGATAATGATAACAGTAGCAACATTGCATATTAAAAAAAAAAATAGTAGAGTGACTGAAGAACCCAATTACTATGTATCAGACCTTTCATTATTATATGCCTTATTATGCTTCCCCTATAAGTCATGTGTGAGTGCAGAGCACTTCAACAATTCAATACGGCTTCTATGAACGCACTGGAACCCATGGAATTCCTCTTTTTCCACTTATGGACATATAACAATACAAAGCCACCAACACCACAACTAGATATAATATCCACAATACTTTTTATATATCTTCTGATAGCACATCATGTGTCAAACACAGCACATCAAATGTCAAAAATATATTCTTCTTCATTCAAAAATGTCTTTCACAATGTATAGGATATCCACAAGACTTGGTAACATGGGCTAAAAAATAGTTTAAAATCGTTATAACACTTATCTTACTCAATCAGTGGAAGCTCTTATACATTGCAAAAACTAACTCTGGCTGTTTTAGAGAAAAACACTGAAATTACATTGTTTATTAAGCCCATTAGGGCGCATTGTACACAATTTATCTATCCAAAAGACTGCTCTCTGTAGAAGCCTGTTCTTCATCGATTAACAATCTAATCCTTCAACTTGTTCCAATACTTGCCATCATAAGTTCGCTACCGTACAATTATTTGTTTAAAATCTACGCTTATTTGTGTTTGTTAACATCACTTTTATTCTTTTGTTCAATGAAGTTTATTGGACTTTTCAAAGAAAGATTTTAACAAACAGAGGCCTAACAGTCTACAGTATATAAACAGTATATAAACAGTCATAACAAACAGTATATAAAGAACGAGGCATACAGAAAATTAGCTTGGTTGTGGATCTATATTTAAGCATTCAGAGTAAGATGAAATTGTTTAGTAGTAGTAGTCCTGATAAACCAATCGCAGTAAAGCTGGTGCGTTAGTTCTTAAATATATGAGTCATTTGAACCGTAGGGGGCTCTAGGTATGAAGAAACCAGCTGATTTGTTGTATTAGGATGGCCCAGCATGGTGTTCCCTGTGCCGTCTCATGAGGAGTATAGGCTAACTCTCAAGGATGCCGGCGCCATCGGTATTTCTAGGCTCATGTAGTGTCACTTTTATTATTTTTATTGGTAACTTCTTCTTCTTTAGACAAATATTGTCTATTACATAGACTTATGTTCGTTCAATCTAATTTTCATGCATCTGGATGTCTAACCTACATAAGCCAGCCCGCAAGGACATTTTACTATATAAACAACACTTTGGCTGTCACATGTAAAGAAGCCTTTCACATTGATGGCATAGGCTTTAGTTGGGTGATTCAGTTAGCTACCTATTATGATAGCCGAATAGTGTTGGCAAGATAAACAGGCAAAAGTACCTCTTTTTTGTGTATGGAAAAACTGTTGTTTGGATATTTGTTTCAGTTTCATATCTGATCTTATTTGCTCATTAGCAATTGACCGACCTTTTTAATACAAAACTTAGGGCAGTCTCTAAACATGACACCAATTTTAGGGTCATGCTGAAGGATTTGCCAATTTTTTATAATGCTATGCTTAATGAGCTGAGCATGAACCTCATATCTCAATATAAACAGTAATTGTTCATTAGATGTTTTTTTCTTGATCTTTTTTGTCTTTTTCTTTGGGGATCGCAAAACCCCTCCAATCACACTTTTTCCATTTCTTTAACATCATACCCTCTATCACCAAACTTTTTTATCATCACTTCCATGTGTTTACAAGACTTATTATTACTACAGATTCATTTGGCTCTGACAAACTGTCCCTTCGGTATCCCCTTAAATATTTGAAGAGCTTGATGACTACTCGGTAACAGCATATTATTCCTGTCTATAGGCTTTGAACAAATTTGTAACAAATTTGGTATTGCACCTACTTCTCCAAATTTCTACATCCAAATAATGAATTACATTAACATCTTTTTCCATCAAAAACGGAATAAGAGGTTTACAACTATTCAAGTAGTCCACAAATTGATTCAAAGATGTTTCATCTCCACTCCACAAAAGACACACATATTAGCATAACTTGGAGCCACAGGGGCCCCCATGGAGGATCCCTGTAGTTGCACGTAATGCTCATCACCAAATCAAAAATAATTATTTTGAAGGATCTAATCTAACAAAGACAATTGACAATTAACAAAACCAAGAACACATTGGGGCACATTTACTTACCTGGTCCCTGGGCGATCCCTGATCTGGACTGTCCGATGAGGAGGAACTCTGCCGCGATTCATGAAATTGTTTGCCAGATATCCTGCATGTGTCACTTCCCCACTCAGGTCCGCCAGAGTTCACCATCTTCCTTCAGGTGCATGGAAGTGCATTGGATGCGACACAAATTAAAATGTTAAATCCCGAGCTTAGTATGAATCCGTCGGATTGTCTGACGACCCATCCCCGATTTGTGTCGCATGAAAGCCGGCGCAACTGTGAGATAATCCGATCGTGTGCGAGGTGATCCCCAAAAAGTCGGGAAACCTGATGCGGCCCCGGGACCCTTAATAAATAATCCCCATTGTCTAGTTCTAGTATTTTACACAATGCTTCATGAATGGCTTGAGTACCTTCCAAATAAGAAATATTGGTATACAAGATCTTTATACATGTGTTACATACTATGTTTGTGCAATTGTATTTACTGAGACGTTCACCGTATGTATAAATAAGCACATGTGTAGAAGACACACATGCCCGAAGAAGGAGGCATTTATTAAAAATGCATAAAAATACGGCGCTTTTCGCCTCAGTACATGAGCCTTCTTCAGGCATAGTGTAACATTGTAAGCGACACACTTATATACAGAAAATGACAGGGGAACCAGAAACATTAACGGGACAGATTACCTCATCCCGAAACATCAATAGTAACGGACCGGTTGGTGTAGTACATTTTAACAAATTATCCAATGTGAAGGGGACCAATTGATTGTGAGAAAACATACATATTACATGAAAAATTATAATTTGAGAAGCTTATCATTCATTGGTTGTAATGTCACAGTGGAAAACTATGGAGAAGGTTTTAGATGAAGACCGGAAGTGACGTGTTACTAAGTATACTATCGTTATGCAACAGCCTGAAATAGCCGAAGAGATCTACCAAGGGGTGTGAGCCGGCGATTGCAACCAGAGACGCGGGATGTGAAAGAGGAGACACTAAGTCAATGGAATGCTGGATAAGACAAATCACAGGGCGAACATACAGGATCATAGCGCACAGACAGAAAAGCCCAAGGTGAGTATGTCACCAGGTGTATTATCATATGAGCTGGCAATTGCTAAGCAGCCAGGGATGCGGTGTATATAAAATGAGACACTACCAGAGCAACGGAAGCCTGGAAGGGACATTTAATAGGACATACAGGATTGTAGAGCACAGGAGAGAAGCCCGTGGTTTGTATGCTACAAGGTGTATTATTGTTGTTATTAATGAACGATAGTGCAACAAAGAAATATCCCATCTTGGGAGAATTTTACACGGTTTCACGGCTTTTCGAAAAGTAATCATGGGTTTATTTGGTATATTCCAAATAAACCCATGATTACTTTTCGAAAAGCCACCACTCTAAAGAATATTCTCGCCCCCAGTAAACTCAGACCAATGGTCCCCCATACAAACCTTTTAAGAGCTAAGAAGGGTATCAAGAAGTGTGGCCACAAACAATGTTTATGCTGTTCAATGTTGAATGTTGGGACCACCTCCCTTAAGTCTTCTCATATAGGAGAAATTTCCTACATTAAGCAAGAATTATCATGTGCCTCCGACTTTGTAATATATGTCATCAACTGCACCTGCGGTCTACAGTACGTGGGCTGCATAATTCAGACACTCCATATAAGAATGAACGGCATAGACACAAGATTAAGGTGGGATTTCTGAAACATACCGTATTTTCCGGGCCATTAGGCGCACCGGAATATAAGGCGCATTAGTCCGATGCGCCTTATATATGTAATAATTCCATATATAAGGCGCATCGGACTATAAGGCGCAGGGTCGGGGGCGTGGCGGAGGTCCGGGGGCGGAGCGGAGACCCGACGGGACGCGACGCGGGGAAGGTGAGTGGGGAAGGTGAGGGGGAGGTGGAGGAGGGCAGCAGACCATACTTACATAGGTCCCCGCTACTGGAGACAGCAGATCTCCAGCGGGAACTGCAGACCACGCGGCAGAAGTTGTTCGTGCCGCGTGGTCTGCAGTTCCCGCTGGAGATCTGCTGTCTCCGGTCTCCGGTAGCGGGGACCTATGTAAGTATGGTCCGCTGCCCTGTGCCATACATAGGGCGCACCGGACTATAAGTCGCACTTTGGATTTCCAAGGAAATCCAAGGCTTTTAAGTGCGCCTTATAGTCCGGAAAATACGGTAGTTTAACAAGACATTTAACAATTGAAAAGAATTGTCTCTTTAAGAACCTTACTTTGACTCCTATCGAGCAGATACCACCTGAATGTAAAAATAGAGTGAAAACTCTAAACAGAAGAGAATCCTATTGGATATTTAAGTTAGGCACCCTACATCCGAATTGCATCAATGCTGTTATTGAATCCATGTAAAAATCTACCAAGATGGGATTTTTTTTCGTTGCACTAATGTTCATTAATAACAACAATAATACACCTTGTAGCATACTCACCATGGGCTTCTCTCCCATGCTCTATGATCCTGTATGTCCTATTTATTGTCCCTTCCAGGCTTCCGTTGTTCTGGTAGTCTCTCCTTTTCTATACACCGCATCCCTGGCTGCTTAGCAATTGCCGGCTCATATGATAATACACCTGGTGACATACTCACCTTGGGCTTTTCTTTTTGTGCGCTATGATCCTGTATGTTCGCTCTGTGATTTGTCCCTTCCAGCCTTCCTTGCTCTTATAGTGTCTCCTCTTTCACATACCGCTTCACTGGTTGCTTAGCAATCGCAGGCTCACACCCCTTGGTACATCTCTTTGGCTAATTCTGGCCTAGCGATAGTATACTTAATAACACGTCACTTCCGGTCTTCATCTAAAAATTTCTCCATAGTTTTCCACTGTGACATTACAACTACTGAATGGTAAGCTTCCCAAATTATAAATTTTCATCGAATATGTATGTTTTCTCACAATCAATTGGTCCCCTTCACATTGGATAATTTATTAAAATTTACTTCACCAACCTGTCCGTTACTATTGATGTTTCTATACCCATTGTATGTTTCTTGCATATAAGTTGGGTATATCTACTTGAAAACCGCCTTCTGGCACGGGATACGTTGACAAGGAGACTTCGGCTGCCATTGATCATCGTATTACATGCGCTTATGCTCATGTTCTAAGGTGAGCAATTTTCTCTACTCATTAAAGCATATATCCTTTAAGACCTATTACGTGAGGCCAGCGTGTCCTTTTCTTTTGTTTCCCCATATATCTCTTTGGCTCCCCGGGTGATCCCTTGACAGTGACTGAGAGATACCTCCAGGTCTATCCATCTGTCTCTGAGTGTTAGCCCATGTCACCATAGCAAGAAGGTTAAATAAATAAGAATAATGTCTTATAAATTGTGAAAGACATTTTTGAATCAAGTAGGAAATATGTGCTGATTTTGACATTTGATGTGCTGCTTTTGACACATGAAGTACTGAAAAGATATATAAAACGTATTGTGTATATCATATCTAGTTGTGGTGGCTATGTATTGTTATAAGTGCAGTGTACTTGCCTTGGCTGCTGTTCACAGTTTTGAGTGAAGAGGCCAGCAAGGGTTAAAGCTGGGTGTGGTATCTGCTCAGGTGCCTCTCAGTAACGTGTAAATCTGGTATAATGCTTACTGCAACCTGAGGAGCATTACCAGTTTTTGGATAAACCTACCTGTGTTTTGCGCTACACCTGGACACTATCTACCTAACATTGACTCAGTTTTTCTGACCTACTACGTGGTGAGCATCATACCACTCTGCTATCTTGTTGTTTCTTTGGATTGGACATTCATAATCCTCTAGTTTGGGATCTTGTTTTCTTTCACTCTCCTGGTTTTGACTCATCAGCTTGACAATTGTTTATTTCCCCTCTTCCGTGTTAGTCACTTTAGATATTTCATGGAATGTCACTCAGTTGGGGGCAGTAATTTAGGGTGGAAAGCATTGACAGTTGTGATGGATTAGTACCAGGGCTGAGTTACTCTTTACCTCTCCTCATAATACTTATTTAACCTAGCTCTACCTCTTGGAGTGACAGACTGCTAGCCATCAATCAGTAGTGTATGACTTACATGATATAGTAGAGAAGAAGGAGGAGAAGTTTTGCTTGTTATCTCCCACCACTTTCTTTGCCATGTATAGACTCACCATTGGAAAGGTCTACCTATTCCCGTTTTTCTATGTTGCACTGGTTGAGTATACTGGTGAGGGGCATTGGAAAAAATTATCTTGGGGGCACCAACACCGCAACTGGATATCTTTTAAGCTGGAGGCAAATACATCCCCTTATATCTAGCTGGTCCACCTCTGGGTTTCAAGATTTGTAAAGGAAAACATACAAAAGTTTATATGGACTAATAATTGATTCACCCTTTTAAATATTTGTAGTGTCTTCCTATATAATGGGAGAAACACAGTTTGACACATTTGATTTATGTGAATATACCCTTATTTTAAAAACAAGTGTCAAGCTGTTCTTCTAAATTGTAATGCATTGCAATGTATGTAGTGCTACAAATCGTACCAGATATTTATGATGATTTTTTTCCATGTTTATAGTCATGGAGTGGTCAATTTGTTTAAGAAACATTGCTTTTTGAAAAAGCTACTAAAGGTGCTAAAGTCTAGAATAAATGAATATTTTATTTTATATTCATGAAATAAGACCAATGTCTAAGTTGGTTTCTGTATTTTTTTCACAGCTCCTCCCAGAATAATAACAACTCAAAAAGTTTATGGCATTTTCTCCTGACCTCAACCTTGAAATACATCACATTAAAAACCATTTCAACTCAAGTTGTTCTTATTTTCACAAATGGAAACAGTGAATAACCTTGGGTGTTTATGTGACCCACCTTTTAAAACAGAATCTATATTCAAACAATAACCACAGCAACTGCAAGTACTTACGCATTTGATTTGAAACTAATATTTTTAGAAAACTGATTTTTTGTTGCTTGCCGTTTTTATGACTGTTTTGGGACGTATCACATTAAATATGAAAGACTGATATTGAAGAGGTGAAAGTGTAGGCTGCTTGAGCATTCTGTTTGTTCCAGTTTTGTATTATTTTTATATTTTGCTTTTGTATTTTGTTCTCGGCTAAATTTTTTTTCAATAAACACATTCTTGTTTTCGTTATTGTATGTGCATGGTAGTGGAACCGTGTAATTAATTGTTCTAATTATATTTGTTTTGGAAAAAAAACAATATTGTGATTATTTATCCCTGTTAATTGTTTCTAGGACATTCTAAGAATGGACATCATTAATTCCTATTTTTTCACTGGCTGTTATTATAAAAAAAAAGTTGCTTACCATAAAGCTAAAAAATTGGCTGCCTTATCACCAATTTCATTCTATTGTGGAGAAAATTAACAATTTGGTTTTCAAAGACACTTAATTAGATGTACCTGGGTAAATGCATTGGTCTCCATCCTGTGGCTATCACAACCATAACTACAGCTTCTGTGTCTTCAAGTGCGATGAAAGTTAGGGCTTGATGCAGTTGTAGAAACATAGGTTGAAGAAAATCAATAGTTGATTAATTTTTATCATTTTCATCCATCTTCACTTTACTTTCTTCTTTGCTGATGTTTTTTTTTCCACTGTAACCAATACATTTCTTTTCCACTTTTATGTTCTCTATGGAACATCCTAGAAACTTTTCTCTTAAATATGACTCAAGCTCTCTCCACTTGTTGTAGCTTTATGTGTTACAACATTTTCTATAAGGGTTAGACTTATATTTGAATATAAGAGTATTTGAATTTATACGCTTTAAAAAAAGATGAAGGATCATAAAGCAAAGGCTAAAAAATTACTTATAGTCAAAATGACTTTCAGTCTACTCAAGTTTTTATGGTTTTAGATGTTTTTCACGTGTGACATATGTGATTTGTCTGTGCATTATTTGGGAGCAGTTTCTCTAGTTTCATTGTTTTCAATTTTGGCCTAGAAAGGCAGGTTCTTTGTGCAGTTCTTAGAAAGATTTATCAATTGTTTCTTTTTTGCATTTTTGCTAAATGTTTGTTCAATTTGTTCAATTTTTGCTAAATTTTTGTTCTAATAGTTAAAAGCCAAGATGTTTTAAATGAGAGGTGGCCTCACATTTTAATTAGCTCAGGCAAGGTGGCCTCTCGTATAATCATGCTCATAAGAATAAACATTCCCAGAACGGCAGAATGCTGTAAAAAGGTCAAAAAACATTTTTAATACTTTGGGCTATTTATACTAAAATATTGTGACATTTTCAGGTTTCATGCCACTCACTCCAGTTTTGAGTAGTGCGTCGTAATTTGTACTCTTCAAGACAAACAGTTTAAAGAGTAACTGATTTGAGATACTTTTTACCCTTTAAGGAACAGGCCATGGTTGTTTTTTTGCGTTTCTAATTTTCACTGTCTTTAAATATCCATAACTTTCTTTAGTTTCCTATTTTCAGAGCTATATGGGAGCTTATTTTCTGCAGTACTAATTGTACTTCCTAGTGACTAGATATTTCATCTTCTATATTTCCTGGCAAAAAAGGTGAACTTGAGAGGAGTAATTTGGTAAAAAAGCATGCTGAACAACAAGTAGTAAAAAAAAGTCACCAAAGCTCATCTCTCCCTTAAAAACAAGGAAAATCCATAGAAAATGGGCTTCAGATAAAATAAAGAAAGAAACAGTACTTTCAATTGAAGATCACATACACCACTCCACCCTGTTCTGAAATGGAGCACTCTTTTTTTTTTTTTGTTTAGGCATGAAGAACATTTTATTAGTATCAATAGCAACAGTTACAAAACAAATTCCAATACATGTAATATCATTTCCATTTGATACACTTTGGTAGGCGTGCTACCTACATTTCTTTCCTTTATATCAAAGACCACCTTTCTTTAAATTAGTCACCGTTACATACAATAAATCACAATTAACCCTTCCTCCCTACCTCTTTCCCCCCTCTCCATACCGACGGGAAAAAGAGAAAATTAAAAAAAAAAAACCGAAACTAATAATTGTAATAGTTTTTTCCCTAACTAAGGTTCAGAACTCCATTTACCTCATAAACTTTCCCATTTTTTCCTTCCTACCAATCCTTGCCTTTTGAACCAAACTTTTTCATATTGCTTAATTTTATCGACCAATTTGATCCAACCTTCTTTAGAGATAGCCCCTGCGTTCCCCCAGTTTCTAGCAATATACACTTTTCCCAGGTGCATAACTCTCTGCACCAATAGCTGTGACCCTTGATCTACTTGACCCTCCATATCTCTCAAAATAGCCACCCGCATTGTTGGGGTGATATTTGTTCTCAAAAGATTCAAAATATAAGCAAAAAACTTATGCCAAAACTCTCCCATTATTTGGCAAAACCAAATGACGTGAGCAAAATCCGCTTCTTGTCCACCACACCTGAAACATCTATCGTCAGCCCTCACCCTCATTTTATATAACTGTGCTGGTGAAAAATAAATCATGTCAGCATTGATCCAATTAACAAAATCTTGCTTTCTGATTGGAAAAAAACAGGATATGTAGGCCGCTGGCCAGGTCATGGCCAGGTTATGGTGCAGCGAGACACAGAGTGCTCACCGCACCATGATCCAGTGCCATAAACCTCTATGGGGGCCGTTATCTGGCCACAAATTCTGAGGACAGTATCATAAGTTCAACCAAGGAAGGGAAGGGATTGGATGAGGAAGGTATTTAAGGGAACAATTCTATATTACATAACCGTCAATGTTATTTAGGTGTAAAAAGGCATCTGCTTTCCCTACTGTGACCAGCGCCTTAGACAGGCTATTCCACAGATTGATAGTTCTCATAGTAAACAATCCATGTCGCCTCTGGTTAGAAAACCTTGTTTTCTCCACATGAAAACCGTGCCCCTTTGTCTTTTGATTTGCTTTAATCTGGAACAATTTTCCACCACATTTTTTATATGGACCATTCATATATTTATATAAATGAATCCTGTCCTCTCTTAGTCGTCTCTTTTCCATTCTGAGTAGGAATCATTGACCATATGATCCTATGATCCTTCAGACAGTTTTCAATCCAATTGCAAATGATTCCTGCCAAACCAATAGACCTTATTTTATCCATCAGGCGTCTATGAGGTACAGTGTCAAATGCCTTTGCAAAGCCCAAGAAAACAATATACACAGCAGCTCCTCCATCCAGGCATCTGCTCACCTCTTCATAGAAGCAGATCAGGTTAGTCTGACACCTTAGTAAGCCCATGCTGGCTGTCACTTATTATACCATGTGTTGTCACATACAGCTGTGTGTAGTGTTTTTGTAAAACTTACAATTCCCCACAATTACAGGCCTGTAATTGCCTGGTGTTCTAGAGCCTTTTAAAAATATTGGAACCACATTTGCCTTCCACCAGTTACTTGGCACCGTACCAGTCACCGTACCAGTCATTAGGGAAATTAGGATTTTAGACAGCGGTTTTGTGCTACAGGCCTTAGGTTTTTTTTTTTTTCATGAAACATGGAAAAGCCCTTAGGGGAAGGCTGGAAGTGCCAAGTAGTTGGAGACAGCCCAATAGGCTTGGTCCAGAGCAGGATAGATACACTTTTTTTGATTACTCCTGAATTGGCTGTTATTTATAGAAACAGCACTAGACATATTATGTTTGACATTAAAAATAAAAATCATATATATATATTTTGTATATTTATGTTATTATACTTTGCCTTGCTAAAAACGCCAGTATCCTAGTCATTAGACATGAGGGTTGAAGTGCTCTGTTTTTCTTCATTTCCTTGCTTGTGCTTTAAAATGGTGAAAGCACTTATACCACTCACAAATAATTGTCTACCAAATTATGTATTGATTGAAATCAAGCAAATGTCTCTGTTAATAATGGAAAGGCTCTGCATCATGGAACGGATTGAACTTGTTGACTTCACTCTTAAAGAATGATAGGCACAGGCAAGCCGAGACCCCTGTGTCCCTAATTGTGCGTGGAACAACATTGTAGGAAACTAAAGGAAATTAAATTAGCAGAAATAAAAATAAATGAATGTTCCCAGATGAACTTACAAACTTTTTTTGGTTAAATATGTGTTTCTGTAGATCCATTGGTATTGTGCTGTAAGATGAATTTTATACAATACTTGCTGATAGAAATATATACATTGACATGCAGATGCAGTAGAAATGCCTCAAGCAGCCCAGAGAGGGTATATAGTTTAATGCAGGAATGATGATGATGATGGGCATTATACTTCATAGTTTCATAGTTTATACGGTTGAAAAAAGACACTTGTCCATCAAGTTCAACCAAGGAAGGGTAGGGATTGGATGAGGAAGGGATTTAGGGGAAACAATTCTATATAGCATAACAATCAATGTTATTAAGGTGTAAAAGGCATCTAGACCCTTCTTGAAGCTCTCCGCTGTCCCTGCTGTGACCAGCGCCTGAGGCAGGCTATTCCACAGATTGACAGTTCTCATAGTATACAATCCCTGTCGCCTCCGGTGATTAAACCTTGATTTCTCCAAGCGGAGACAGTGCCTCCTCGTCTTTTGATTTGATTTAATCTGAAACAACTTACCACCATATTTTTTGTATGGACCATTCATATATTTATATAAATTAATCATGTCCCCTCGTAGTCGTCTCTTTTCCAGACTAATTAAATCTAGTTGTTTTAATCTTTGCTCATAACTAATACCCTCCATACCCCTTATCATTTTGTCTAGCTGGGGTCTATCTCCTCTATAACTCCCTGGTTGCTGAGAAAGTCAGTGATGAGGGGGCCGCACTGGTGTTAGATGATGATGCTGGTGGTAGTAGTTTCCACAGGAGCTCTCTGTATGTAGTGTCCCTGGCCTCAGGGTATATGAGAGGACCCTTAAGCTGGTAAATGGCTGGATGGAGATGATGGTGGTGATGGTATTGTTTGCCGAAGCTAGACATTCCCCTTCACAACTTTCAGGTATTAGAGCAAGTACCACAGAAGAGACATGGTGGTGTTTAGACCCGAGTTCTACTTAGATGAGAGGCCTTATAGATCCAACAGTTAGACACACTGGGTCTCATTTACTAAGGGTCAGCAGAGCGCATTTTGAAATGTGTCGCAAGACACGGATTTACATGCACCGGGAAAAAGCAGGCGAACTCCGACAGACCTCGCCGCAGAAGCGACGGATGCAGGAACTCGGCCGTACGATCTTAGTGAATCCTGGCAGACAACGCACCACATGATCACAACAGGACCGGGTAAGTAAATCAGCTCCACTATTCCCTAGGAGACTCAACAGGGAGTACAAGATGTAGAGTTTTCTAGGTTAAATATTGTACATCTTTATTTATGGTTTCCTGATACCAGTATTTGAATTGCCACTCATGCTTTGTTTATTAAATCTTATATGATTGTCATGGTTACTTTGATTAACATGTGACATTATTTGTCATTAATTCCTGTTTCTGTATTACAGATCAGTTAACACTCAGGATACTGGTGGGCTGCTCCTTCTTTTTCATTCTTTTTGTGTTCTCTATAACATCTACATACTTACCTATGGTTCCAGCATTGTTTCTCAGCTCTGAGCGGGTCACACATCTTAAGTGACTTGTGAAACCGAAAGTTCCGTCACGCCAACCATGACGTACATCTACTGACCTGGTTGCGAGCAATACCTTTCTGACACGCCTCCTTTCTTGCCCAACGTCACCTCCTCTCATTTCTGGTCCAGCCCCCACAGCAATTACAACACGTTTTCCAAAGCTTTGAGGCGCTCTAGCTACCCGAGGTGAGGTGCTGGCCACTATTCCTTGCTTCCTATTGCCCTCCAGCAATCCCGCATGTGTATGTTAAACTATCCTCATTTATTGCTATTATAAATCTGCCCTAGATAGATCCATTGTGTGCTAAAGCCTCATTTACTATGTCTGTATCTCTACTTCCGGGCCATATAGACCTATAGCATCATTGTGGACTTATCTGGGATCATGCATAAATTATTTTTCCTGTGAAATTTTTTGTGGCTCTATATAAAACTATATCTATCTATATAAACTAGATATACCTAATCTTCTTAATCTTAAAATGATATGTATACCATTTCTACCTGTTTATCAGTTATTGGATTACCATATATACTTGAGTATAAGGTGAGTTTTTCAGCACTAAAAAAGTGCTGAAAAACTCAAACTTGGCTTATTCTCTAGTGAAGAAAAAGAATAATGTCAAAACTCACCTTTGAGTCTTCTCTTCTTCTGTCGGCAGCGGCATGTCCATGAACACTGGCTGGTGCACACTATGATGTCAGCAGTAGCTATGCCAGCAATAGAGGGCATGTGCAGGCTATATACAAGGGAAAGTTGCAGGCTATATACTAGGGGGCACTGGCTGGCTATATACTAAGGGGCAGGTGCAGGCCTTATACTAGGGGGCCCTGGCTATATACTAGGGGGCACTGGCTGACTATATAATAGGGGGCTACTAACTATTTACTGGGGACATATGTTGGCAATATACTAGGAGCAGGAGGCAGGCTATAAACTTTGTCCTTGGGCTAGCGAGCTATATACTGGGGGCAGGAGGCTAGCTAGCTATATACTGGGGGTCATGGGCTGGCACCAATGCGTTTCCCACCCTAGGCTTTTACTCGAGCAAAATTAGTACCTTGGCTTACATTTGGGTCAGCTTATACTCCAGTATATAAGGTATTTTTCTTACCTGTCCTTTTTCTTTTTTCTGTATGTACCATAGTGTTTGGTCCGATGAAAGTCATTTTAATGGTAAAGGCCTTACAAAATGGCAAGTCACGCTCCCATGGTGCAGCTTCCCAAATGTTGGCCAACCTGTCATCTCTCTCCATATGTATATATTTACGGTATATTCTTATAGAGAGTTCTCCCCATTGCTTTATTCACAATTCATCTATCTAGAAGGACGCAAAGGGAATAAAACAAAGCTTTCCCTAAAGAAATACATCAGTCACATGTGTCACTCTGTGACACTACAAATCACCAAAGGCATTTGGTAAACTTTAACTGCTGTCACATCTGTAAAGGTTACATAGTCTGCGGAAATACAAATCGATTACAGTACAGAAATGTGCAATAACCCATCTCGTTTAACTCTTTTGTTGCCTGCACTTTGCTTTACTGTAACAGTAATGATGGTCTTGCTCATTATTTTGATTACATGAGAACATTGGTAATATTGTATATTAAGGTATACAAAGATCTCTCAATGTTTCAAGTATTAAAAAATTGACAAAAATTAGTGAGGTTTACCAGGGTCAGATCAACAGATCTTCATTTTGTGCTGAGAAGTAAATTTCCTTTCTTGCATTGTGATTCTGCTTGGGGGATACAAACTCTTGTGCACAGTCTGGACAGCCTTCAAGCTGAGGAGTGAGAGACGATCCACTCATTTAGTGACAAATATTTTAGATATCGCCACTGTAAAATGGCCATGGTAGGATTGACTAGAGAGGTAGAGAAACTTGAGGTAGAGGAACTTTAAAAAAAAATGCCCAACTTCTACCTGTACAAGAAGGCTGCACAAAATTATGGTTATAAAATCAGAAAGCTCCAAAATATTTTTTCTAATACAGGTGAGTCGGGTAACTTGCTTCTCAGAAGTGGTCTCCTGATCAGGATGTGTTTTGGTGTTAATGCCACTTTCTCATTGGTCCAGATACTGTGGCTTCTCAGAATTATCGGTCAAACTGATGATGAGCCTAAGATGCACTTAATTTGGTGCTGTCAATGGCAAAGATCTTTTGACTAATAGTAATACACCTGCGCCGACCTTAATTTTGGATAAGGAGATTGCTTAAATACACTTATTTTGCATTTGTGAACAGTCAATGGGGCAGATTTACTTACCCGGTCCGTTCGCGATCCAGCGGCGCGTTCTCTGCGGTGGATTCGGGTCCGACCGGGATTCACTAAGGTAGTTCCTCCGCTGTCCACCAGGTGGCGCTGCTGCGCTGAAGTTCCCCGGAGGCGCGCTGGAATGCCCTGAAATTCACCGGCCTATACCTGGTGAAGGTAAGTGTAATTTTCGCGACACATTTTTTTTCTTAAATGCGGCGGTTTTTCCGAATCCGTCGGGTTTTCGTTCGGCCACGCCCCCGATTTCCATCGCGTGCATGCCAGAGCCGATGCGCCACAATCCGATCGCGTGCGCCAAAATCCCGGGGCAATTAAAGTACAATCGGCGCAAATCGGAAATATTCGGGTAACATGTCGGGAAAACGCGAATCGGGCCCTTAGTAAATGACCCCCAATATATCAATTTATCTGGAATGATCTCACAATAAAAAAAACCCACAATCATTGGGGCAGAATCTTACTCCAGTTTTAAGAGTGATATACATTGCACCTGATGCAGGCTATAGTCTGATACCAGCCCTACCCATGTGGCATGGAGGGGGAATATTGGCAATTCCTGCCAATAAAGTCTCAAATGTCATGATACAAAGTATTGTTATTATACAACCTATTTTATCCCAGGCAACCCAGGGAAACAGGGCAGGACATAGATGGCAAAATGTAGTGAAATAAAATGCTAATTTTATTAACATAGATTATGACACAAATACAAGGTTAAAAAGCATATTAAATTCATGTGGGGTTACAGTAGCAATGCAGACTGAACACAGGCAAACCCAGACAAACTCAGGAGCTAAGGTGACATATTGTTATGAAACGGGACTAGATTATATACAAATATTGTATCCACATTAGGCATCCACAGCATGTGTTGGCACAGAAAAACGCTTGTGTCAAATAAAAACAAGTGTTAAATCAGGTAATGTAGATTTGTAGTGTCAGGCTAGTCCTTACCGCTTAAATAAGGTAGAAAAGCTCTGGTGTCCGGGGATGACTGTGTGCACCGACGCGGGTTTGGCTCAGGCTTCCCATTGTAATTATATGGGAAGCTTTTCCAAAGGTATCATCATTTAGCAGTGCATAATAGAACAGCAAAATTTAACATGGACATTCGGGTACCTATGACTCTCAGTCATGAAGGGGTTAAAATTCCATAACTTTTATTATTTTCCTGTATAAGTGCTAGCTCTGTATGAGGGCTAGTTTTCTGAACAAATTATATTTCCTAGTGATGGTATTTAACATTCCCTGCCTTCTATTGCAAAGCTGGAAAAAAATTCTAAACATTCCTCCATATGATACTTCTCCTTTATGGAGGTATGATGTCAGAGATACTAAATTTATATACTGTAGGTCTTATTCTGTTTTAATAGAATTTTAAAAATATAACCTTTTGTACAACATTTTGCCATATTATGACAGCAATAACCATCGGGAACCTGCATCATGTCATTAGACTTTCTGAAATAAATATGCTTCATGTTAAGGGGGCTGCCTTATAAGATAACTAAGAGGCAATGTTTTCCTGTAAAAGGTATCTCCATAGTTGCCAAAAAAACATACATTTATAATATATATTTGTATTGAGAAATAATTATATACTACAGTAGATCCTTTTTTTTACTAATTCTTGATCTGTGTTTAAAATGACTTTTGAAAATATCTTTAAAGTTAATAACTATTATTTATACATTTGATTTTCAGTAGCACATTTCTCCTCTTTTACTATTAATTCCAGTCCCACAAAGCAAACAAGAAAAAAAATCTGCCTTCTAAAAGTCCAATCTCATAAGCAAAAACACATTCAGTTATAATAACAAAAAGATAAAGAACAAAATCGAAGTTCCTTGAAACATTTCTCACACAATGAGATTAATTTAGAAATAAAATATCATGCTGATAATTTGTCTGGGTCTAAAACTTCTGCGCACCTTGGCTTGTGATTTATGGCTTCATATTTCCCATTAATTGTAGGCTTGTGATCAGTGAAAACACATTTTACTGGTTCTTGTGATAACATCTATAGTCAATATTCCTTTCTTTTTTGAAGTTACGGTAATGTTGGCTTAGATTACACTGTGCTATCATTTATTCACCTAAAATGTGCTTGGAAGAATTTTTATATCTTAAAATACATCTAAAAGTTGCGCTGCTAAATCTCAAAACCATCTCTGATCCCTACACAAGCTAGAGGAGCATAATTATTTGCTGTGATACATGCTGATTAACCCGTGTGTTTATGGTTGGAAATAGCTACAATGTAAAAAAAATGTTTAGATATTTTCTAATTTGTGACAATGACTAGATTCAGTTTGTTATTCTTCTTGGATTCCTGAAAGTGTTTCAAACCCATCTACCTGTTTTCTAATTTTAAAGATTTATAACCTAATTAGTTTTATGATTTCATTTTCCATTTCTTCTGGACAAAAGATAGTTGAATTAGTAAGACACTCAATATGAACTCTTTTTTTGTTCACTAAGCTGTAGTTTCTACTGTAGGTGCCAAGAATGACAACTGGGAGTTAAAGATCTACCATCAAAATCAAACATGATAAACCTGGGGCACTTACTGATAGATCCAGGCACATGGACTATGGTAATCTACTTGTTTTTTTGTTATTCATGTCCTCCTTCCCCTCCTTCTAAAATTAACTTTTAAAAGTATGCTGGGGGTGTTTCAAGAGCCCCCGTGATGTTTTTTGTTCACTGAATTCCCCTGCCTCCCTATTCCTGATTAACAGGTCTCACTAATAGGGCTCTGTTACATCATTGGTCACTTCTTGTCATGTGACCAGGGTGATGTCATCTAAGGTCCTTTTACATTTAAAATGTCTATCCATGTATGTATCTAATCACATGGATCACATGTGGTTATATGTGATCAACTACATGGAGTATACGTTTCAAATGTAACAGGATCTTAGATGACATCACCCTGGTGATATCACCAACGACAGGGGTCCCCAAACTTTTTACATAGGGGGCCGTTCATTGTCCCTCTCAGACCGTTGGAGGGCCGGATAAATAGAGGTACATGTGACCACATCTGTAATACACTGCCCCCCCTCTCAATTAATTATTTAATATACTGCACCCCCTTGTGAACTATTTTATATACTGGCCTAATGAATTAATTAATTGGGTCAATTAATTATTGAATATGCTGCCCCCCCTATTAATTACTAGACTGTCCCTCATAATTATTACCTATGCCCTCCCTCCACCATTAATTATTTCCTATGCTGCCCCTCCACCATTAGTTATTTTATATGTGTCCCCCCCACCATTAGTTATTTTATATGCCCCCCCCACCGCACCATTAGTTATTTTATATGCCCCCCACCATTAGTTATTTTATATGTTTCCCCCTCACTATTAATTATTTTAAATGTCCCCCCCCACCGCACCATTAGTTATTTTATATGTCCCCCCCACTATTAGTTATTTTATATGTCCCCCCCACCATTAGTTATTTTATATGTCCCCCCCCCACCATTAGTTATTTTATATGTCCCCCCACAGCACCATTAGTTATTTTATATGCCCCCCACCATTAGCTATTATTTTTTTTATTTGCCCCCACCATTAGTTATTTTATATGTCCCCCCCACCATTAGTTATTTTATATGATGCTCCCATAATGAATTATTTCATATATTAAGGCCCCCCGCTGGCACAATGTTTTTACTGCTGCTTAAAAAAAAAAATCCTATACTCACCTCTGGCTCCCGCGTCTTCTTTCTTCTTGCAGCTGCTGGACAGGAAAAGGTGCGCAGCCGCGTGATGACGTCATCACGTGGCCGCGTATGCAGGTTCAAAGAGTGATGTGCGCCGGGGTGGTTTTCCAGCCACATCGCTCCACCATTGCTCCGGCCGCATCGAGCACTATACTGTGACGGGCAGGAGCTTCCTGTCCAGACGAACGGAAGCCCCTGCCCGACTGCCGCATAGAAACGGTCCGGGGGCCGCATGTGGCCCGCGGGCCGTAGTTTGGGGACCCCTGACCTACGACATGCTGACAAGAGTCATAGGACATAGGAAGGATAAACATACAGTGGAGACTATTATCCAGGGTGAGAGACTATCCCTTTAAATTTTAGTTGCCATGTGGCATGTGAGACACAATTAGATTGTATAAACCCCTAGGATATATGTACACCGATATTCGGCTCAAAATGCAACTACATATGACCTATTGTGTCTCCAAAAAGGAGATCAAGACAAATTATGCACAACTAGGTTTTTGGAAAAAACAATAATCTTTATTAAACTTAGTTAAAATCTATGATAAAGATACTAAAACTGATTGCAGCGGTGGATGGGATGCACAGAAAGGAACTCTGCCCGTGAGGTCACAACATGATATTGCACATATATACAGGTAACAAAGAATTGCCTTTGGCCTGAGAGCTATATTGTTACAATGTAAATACAATCGTGTTGTAGGAGCTACCCGGGTCACGCTGACTGAGACTATCTAATGGGTAAGGACACGATTGTATTTACATTGTAACAATATAGCTCTCAGGCCAAAGGCAATTCTTTGTTACCTGTATATATGTGCAATATCATGTTGTGACCTCACGGGCAGAGTTCCTTTCTGTGCATCCCATCCACCGCTGCAATCAGTTTTAGTATGTTTATCATAGATTTTAACTAAGTTTAATAAAGATTATTGTTTTTTCCAAAAACCTAGTCGTGCATAATTTGGCTTGATCTCCTTTTTGGAGACATAATAGGTCACACCGGACATAGGAAGGAGTAGATAGGAGCTGTGGTCGAGCAGAACACCCTCCTATGATGCCAGGTAATATAAGATCAAGTTGATTTACGGGGATGTAATGGAAACAATTTTTTTAAAGAAGGATGTGTCAGTTAGTTAATAGGGCTCTATTGGAACCTGTCACTAGCTCTATTAAAATGTGGTGACAGGTTTCCTTTAACTCCAGATTCTTGTCTGAGAACTAGAAAGCCACAATGGAGAAGTCTATGTGGAATTGTAAAACTTTATGTAGTTTGAATTCAGAACCATAAACAGAAATGGGTGGTATTAATTTTCAACACTAAATTTGGTCACTTATATAGTTTGGGCAGACATAGGTTCCTTTGCTGGGAAGCGTTTTTAACATTAGATTTGGCCATTTAGTTGATGGCACCTCTATACAGTCTGGGGATTCCTTGGAGGCCTGTAATCCAGGCATGACTCTATCCTGGCTGGAGTATTAGCAATAAGCCTCTTTAATGAATGCTGACTCAGCTTCCACAGAGTTTGGGCCCTTTTTTGACCTTTATCCCCCGCCTGCCCATGACCTGTCCCAACTGTAAAACATCTTATCCAAAGATTCATCAAGCAGTAGAGCACAGATATGTGGAAGTCTGGGATTCAGAGCTATCAGTTAATCTATCCAATGAGAAATTAGCCCTATAAAATCCAGGAGAAGAATTATAAACTGTAGTTAATGTAGTACAGGTGTCCCCTCATTCTTTACAAAATATACCGGGAAGTGTCTGGTGGAGATGGGATCTATCTTGTACATTTGGTGGAGTTAGACTGTACTCCAGCCATATTGGAACGCAGTGTTTAACACCTAGAAATTGTTTACTGGTAACACCGTACAAGCCTCACCACAGGTTGCCCTTCTCTCTGTGGCTGGACTCTGTCTCCTTCATCAAGAAGAGCTTGTTTCACATTTCTTTGCAGGGAACTGGATAGTGATACCTCAACATGGGAAAACTCTGCAAACCCGGGGAAGATGATTATTACCTGGGTTTCCAGGAAGGAACTCCAGAGTTTCAGAACTTATTTCTCTGAAGTGTCTATGAAGTACTATGCCTAACCCCATTGTGCCTAACCCCATTAGTACTAGATTTTTTAACACTAAGCGTGACTTACAAGAAAAGATCAACAAAAATCAGATGCAAATACTTTTTTGTTAAAACTACATAACTACAAAACTACAAAAGGACACCTGTCATCAGGTCTGTGTCCAGGGCCGGATAAAGGTTGGTGGGGGCCCCTGGGCGCAAAATCTGGTGGAGGCCCCCACTAAGTGTAGCGTACACACACGTCCTCCTGCTTCCTTTTCACTATCCCAGCAGTAACACAGCTACATGCAGCCGCCTCATCCCCAGTAACACAGCTACATGCAGCCGCCTCATCCCCAGTAACACAGCTACATGCAGCCGCCTCGCCCCCAGTAACACCGCTACATACAACCTACTCGCCCCCAGTAACACAGCTACATACAGCCACCTCATCCCCAGTAACACCACCCCAGTAATCTATCCAATGAGAAATTAGCCCTATAAAATCCAGGAGAAGAATTATAAACTGTAGTTAATGTAGTACAGGTGTCCCCTCATTCTTTACAAAATATACCGGGAAGTGTCTGGTGGAGATGGGATCTATCTTGTACATTTGGTGGAGTTAGACTGCACTCCAGCCATATTGGAACGCAGTGTTTAACACCTAGAAATTGTTTACTGGTAACACCGTACAAGCCTCACCACAGGTTGCCCTTCTCTCTGTGGCTGGACTCTGTCTCCTTCATCAAGAAGAGCTTGTTTCACATTTCTTTGCAGGGAACTAGATAGTGATACCTCAACATGGGAAAACTCTGCAAACCCGGGGAAGATGGTTATTACCTGGGTTTCCAGGAAGGAACTCCAGAGTTTCAGAACTTATTTCTCTGAAGTGTCTATGAAGTACTATGCCTAACCCCATTGGGCCTAACCCCATTAGTACTAGACTAGTACTACATGCAGCCGCCTCATCCCCAGTAACACAGCTACATGCAGCCGCCTCGCCCCCAGTAACACCGCTACATACAACCTACTCGCCCCCAGTAACACAGCTACATACAGCCACCTCATCCCCAGTAACACCGTTACATACAGCCGCCTCGCCACCAGTAACACCGCTACATACAGCCGCCTGGCCCCCAGTAACACCGCTACATACAGCCGCCTGGCCCCCAGTAACACAGCTACATACAGCTGCCTCACCCCCAGTAACACAGCTACATACAGCCGCCTCATCCCCAGTAACACAGCTACATACAGCCGCCTCATCCCCAGTAACACAGCTACACACAGCCGCCTCATCCCCAGGAACACAGCTACATACACCCGCCTGGCCCCCAGTAACACCGCTACATACAGCCGCCTGGCCCCCAGTAACACAGCTACATATAGCCGCCTCACCCCCAGTAACACAGCTACATATAGCCGCCTCGCCCTCAGTAACATAGCTACATACAGCCGCCTCACCCCCAGTAACACCGCTACATACAGCCGCCTCGCCGCCAGTAACACCGCTACATACAGCCGCCTGGCCCCCAGTAACACAGCTACATACAGCCGCCTGGCCCCCAGTAACACAGCTACATACAGCCACCTGGCCCCCAGTAACACAGTTACATACAGCCGCCTCACCCCCAGTAACACAGCTACATACAGCCGCCTCGCCCCCAGTAACAAAGCTACATACAGCCGCCTCGCCACCAGTAACACAGCTACATACAGCCGCCTCATCCCCAGTAACACCGCTACATACAGCCGCCTCATCCCCAGTAACACCGCTACATACAGCCGCCTCATCCCCAGTAACACCGCTACATACAGCCGCCTCATCCCCAGTAACACAGCTACATACAGCCCCCTCATGACCAAGTAACACAGCTACATACAGCCGCCTCGCCTCCAGTAATACAGCTACATACAGCCGCCTCCCCCCCAGTAACACAGCTACATAGAGCCACCTCATCCCCAGTAACACAGCTACATACAGCAGCCTCACCCCCAGTAACACAGCTACATGCAGAAGCCTCATCCCCAGTAACACAGCTACATACAGCCGCCTCACCCCCAGTAACACAGCTACATACAGCCGCCTCACTCCCAGTAACACAGCTACATACAGCCGCCTCACCCCCAGTAACACAGCTACATACAGCCACCTCGCCCCCAGTAACACAGCTACATACAGCCGCCCCGCCCCCAGTAACACAGCTACATACAGCCGCCTCATCCCCAGTAACACCGCTACATACACCCGCCTCGCCCCCAGTAACACAGCTACATACAGCCGCCTCGCCCCCAGTATTACCGCTACATACAGCCGCCTCATCCCCAGTAACACAGCTACATACAGCCGCTTCGCCCCCAGTAACACAGCTACATATAGCCGCCTCATACCCAGTAACACATCTTTACATCCTTCACCCCTACCAGATACTAGTCCCATGTAACATACACCTCAGCCAGCACAGCCATGCAGTCCCATGGAGTGGTGTAACTAGGAGAGATTGGGCCCCATAGCAGATTTCTGCATGGGGCCCCCCTTCCCCTTAAAAAAATATAAACATATGTCGGTTGCATTCGCATAAACGTGTGGTGGCCAGACTATAGCCTGGCAGGCACACATCTGGCGTGCTGGAGAAGAGGAGAGGTGATCGAGGCTCACCCCTCCCCTCTCCATAGAGAATAGAGCTGCATGGTCGTTCTTACGGCCATAGATAGAGCACGCTCTATCTCTTTTGCAGCCACAGCACGAAACAGTGAGTACTCGTGGTACTCACTGTACCGAGCCGAGACGCCTTTTAAAACCCTGTCCCAGCGGCACAAAGCGGAAATCGTCTGCATGTCCGACAAAAGTGTGGTCCACTGGGCCCTTAGTAAATGAGCCCCAATGTCAGTGCACCAAGACAGAGTCAGGTCGCTCAATTTACAATATACAGAGGAGGCTTGAGGATCACTTACTCCTTCTCCCTTCTCCACCTGGCCGTGTGCTACACCTGGGATCCGGTCCGGAAATGTGAAAGCGCCCTAACAGTGTATTTATTTTTGCTTTGGTTTTATGGTGACTAAAGTGAATTTCAGTCTCAGAAACAGTAAACTTTACCAAATGCAATATGCCGAAATGATGAGAGGGTGCTTTGAAAATCATTGCTTCCATGGCTGTGTTTGCTTACTGCTTGTCATTCAGATATCTCTTTCTAGCAGATTATTTGCTACAATATTTATCTACAATGACACACTTTCTTCCCTATTTCTTAAAAAAATAGAAATCTATAAAATAGTAGTTACAGTGGTGTGTATTGAACAATTTTGTTTCATTCTGTCCTGTGTTTGATGTGAATTCTACATCAGGATTGAAGATTGATTCTGTTTAAAATCCATTCTCTTTTTAAAGGCAAATCCATTCTTTTAGTAATAGAATCATAGACCCATGAAATGCCACAAACTTGTCAGAAAGTTTTCTTTGCAAAAATGTTTCATGGATTTTTTTTTTAAAGGACATTTGTCTTTTTTAATATTTTTACACATTTATTCTATAGCCAGATGTGATCTCTCACTTCAGAGACCATCATTTTAGAGATGCACAAACCCAAATGTATCATATATAGATATGGCACAAACATCCTACGTAGGACTTTATTAAAGTAACATTTTGAACAATCCTAAACAATGATATTTAGCAAATCTTGATTAGTTATTTGTTCTTTTGCATCATTATTTCCTATAGCCCTTAAAGGGGTTGTCCAGGTATACAAATGTTTTTCTATGGCTGGGGGTGACTTTCAAATTATTAAAAAAGAGCTTATACTCACCTCCCTCCCTTCTTCCATTACTGCTGGTTCACAGTTTGTATACAGTGACTGTAGTTCGATCATAACCATGTGCATACCACAGCCTCTGTATACAAGCACTGACCCAGCAGTGGGGGGACGATGTAGTGAATTAACGGACAGAAGTAGAGAGCTGAGTTTAAAGGTGTATTCCAGGAATCCGTATAATTCATATATAAATGGGTCCTTAAAATATAAGCTAATACGTAATTAGGTGTTAGTTAAAATTTTGCTCCCCTTAGGAGATAAATGTTATGGACATACTCTGTAAAGAGAAATTAAAATGATACTGGACCTTTAATCAGTCCGTTAATTTCCTCCATGCGGAGAAGACACAGGACAGAAGATGACCGTTGGTCACATGTCCACATCACATGTCCTGCACCTGCCTGGGCAGGTCATGTGATCATCACTACATTTGGCTGTAGTCGGTTGGTTGCAGTGCATCCAGTATGGCCAGTGTTATGGTGATGGCAGTTACACATCATCACTATGGTAACATCATCACTGGGAGCAGAGTATAAGAGGGAGGAGGAGTTACTGAGAACTAAAGGATCATGGAACTTGTAGTTGTAGATGGAGGCCATCTTAGAGATAACTTTGCCTACTTTAAAAAGGGCCATAAAATTTTGTGAATCATAAAAGCAAACAATTTAAGCTCCATTTTGTGACTAATGACTAATGAGTTTTGTTACATTCATTTATTAATAGCATCATGGGTTTTTGTATCAGACGTACATATTCCCAGAAAACCCCTTTAAGCTCTTTATTATTTTCAAAGCCCTCAAACCATATATAAAATTTAAAGAAATTAAGATTTGATAGTCCTGAAAAATACTTTTGTGTACTGGTGCACATCATTGCTCAAAGAGACAAATTATATTTTATAATGATGTTAAGTGTTTAGTTTTCCCTGAACAATACAACTGTACAGTGAGGGATAGAATAAACAACAAGCAGGTTGCCTTGGAAATTGTGGACTTGTTTGGTTATTTGTAGTAATTGTTTGCATATTTGGTAGTACTGTGTACACACACGACAGACAGAAGGGTTGTAGGATTCTGAAGGATTCTGTCATTCCAACACTGATAGTGGGTACTGCACAGTTATTCAATGGTGGTACGGGTTTCCAGATGTTGCCAGTTGACAATTCTAATTGAAGCGCCCAATAACAATGGGGGAGATTTATCAAGTTGCCTAAGAGTATGAATGTACTTAGTTGCCCAGCTCCCCTTTAAAATATTCATGAGCACTGGTAAAATGAAAGCTGAGCTGTGATTGGTTGCCATGGGCAACTAAGCACATTCTTACTCTTAGGCAGCTTAATAAATCTCCAATGTACATATTTCCAAAATCTTCATACAAAAGGGTTTGGCAAAAATAATACTTCAAGTATAAAAATGTAAACAATATTGTAAACCAGAGATTGTTCCTGGCCCCGCAATGAGAAATAACGCCCAAATGTCTGAAACATCACTTTTTTGCCATTGTGCAACAGGGCCGATGCCAGCACTGAGCATACCTGGGCAATTGCTGGGGCACAGAGCTGCTGGGGTCCCACATAAGGCTGTATATAAAATAACTATGAGGTGCTGTTTGGGATGATAAACTAGGGAAAATTTTATGACAGGAGACTATTTTAGTTTCTGAATTTTGAATGCTGCCAAGTGAGTTCACTGCAAAGGGGCACACTGAGGCTCTGTCGCCCAGGGGGCCTACTAAAACCTGGAGCCAACCCTGTTTTGCCACATATAAAAATTGTAATAAAAAGTGTTCAAAAGGGGGTACAGTCCCAAAACTGTAGAAAAACTGAGAAAAGGAAAAAGTCAGCTTGTCCCGTAAAAAATTACATCTTAAACAGCACCGTACACTGAAGTATGAAAAAGTTATTAGCGCCAGAAGATTTCTTTGTACAGAAGGTTTTAATTTTTTTTTTAAATGGATTAAAACACAATAAAACCTATATATATTTGATATCCCCATGATCGTACCAACCCAAAAAATAAAATGGACGTGTTATTTGGGGCGTACAGTGAAAGCTGTAAAAACCAAACCCACAAAAAAAATTTTTTCACTAATTTCACTGCATTTACAATTTTTTCCCCTCGGCATGGAAAAATTAAATACCGCCCCTTTGAAGTACAATTTGTTATAAATACATGCATTTGCTCCTTTTTCTTGTGGTCTGTCTTTTTACTGAAGATTTCTACTATGTATGAAGATGGTTCAGTCCTTTAAATATAAATGGCTGGCATAAGGAGAGGGGGTCTCAATAAATGGCTGACACAATAAATAGGGGCATATGTAGAGGGGTCACTATAAATTAAGCCACAAGGAGATGGGACATTATCAATGGGAGCATAAGAAGAGGGGGCATTAATTAAAAATGGGGGAAAAAGAGAATGCATTTATAAAGAATGGGAATAAGATAGAGGTCATAAATTAAAAATTCAGGCAAAACATATGGTTTCAAGAAAGTGAGGCACAAGAGTGGTCTAAGAATGGGAGGTAGAAAAGGTGCCCTTTATTAAGAATGGGGCAATACAGTGGGTACTTAAGTATTAGGGCAAAAAGAGGCAATTATTAAAATGTGGGCAAATAAAATGTGTGATTACTAAGAAAGGGGGAATTAAACTTAAGTAAGATAAAAGTGAGAAGGAGGGGCATAGTATAACAAAATAGGGACACTTGAGTGGGGAAAAAAAGCACAAAAACTAACAGGAAAAGGAGGGTACTAACCAAAAGAGGGAGCAAATAAGTGACCATTTAGCTTAAAAGATGGTGGTCACTAAAGTAACACGAGGGCGGGGGGTCTTTCAACTTATGCAGTATGGGATAACTAAGATGGCATTATTATGCTGTAGCAGGTGTAACAGGATATGATGGATAAACTATGATGATACACTTTTCAGTTTTGCACGTTTTGCTCAATTTAAAAAAATGTTCAATGTTTGTGCTATATTTCGGTGCAGCACATTTTCATGATATTTTAACGTTTCATGTGCTGTTCTTTATTAAAGGGGGTTTCCCGCGAAAGAAAATTCTCAAATCTCAATCCCCTAGTGATGTTTACACAATAAAGATAATTTTAACCCCTTACTTTCCAATTTTACTCAGTTTTATTGCTGTTTTAGCTCCTATAACTCCTTAGGCTGGTCAGTGCAAAACCCCAGGGTGTGGGCAGACTCTCTTAGCAGATACATTTTATAGTCCATCCAGTTCTGTGTGCTGAAAATATGGTTAGATTATCAGTGTACAAGGTTGAAAATTGTTTTAGTATCTGACACATAGAAAGAAAGATGAGACAGATCAGAGATGAGATCCATGAGATGCCTATTACACACTGCCAACCCTGCTGCAGATCTGCCTGTAGATTTTTTATACAGTTACCTTACATGACCTTAAAAAGGTCCTTATGGACTGGTGGTTTAGTGTCCCAAATGATCCTTTTATGAGTTTTCTCGATGTGCGCCTTAAAAATCCCAAACATTTATACTCACCTTGGTCCGTAGCTCTCGGTGCCTGCGCGTTGCAGTAAGTGAAACAAGTGTACCACACCGCGGCTTCTCTGTGTTGGCGTACTGAAGCTGTGGTATTCATGTGCCTCATCGGACTCACACCTAGGTTTGTAAACCATTCGTTTTTTTACATTGCACCCATGGACAGCTCAATTTGGGACCTTAAAGGGGTATTCTCATCTCGGCATTCACATTCAGTTTCACTAATCTTCCATTTATAAACATTTCTTTAATTGGATGTTATTAAAAAAAATGTTCCTGTGTGAAAATAATTTCTCATAAATGTAGTCATTATGTCCCTTAGAAACGAGATGGCTTCCTCGGTTACGACCACGTCACACTCTGGCAGCGGTGGCCAGACATGCGCTATTGAGTCCTGCCGGACCACCAGGATTCAGGGATCATTACCACAGGACGGCTGTGGGACATGTAGTAACTCCCGGACATTTCATATACAAAAACCTTTGGTTTCTTTGTGCAATCCCCCCAGCAGACGTGGCCGTATCCGAGGAAGCCATCTCGTTTCTAAGGGACAAAATGACTACATTTATGAGAAATTATCTTCACACAGGAACATATTTTTTAATAACATCTAATTGAAGAAATGTTTATATATGGCAGATACATCAAACTGAATGTGAATGCCGAGACGAGAATACCCCTTTAAACCAAATGTCCATAAGGATCTGCAGCTGGTTTGGTTTCCCAAATTGACCTGAAAGTTCCTCTTTAAGATGTTAAAAACACCAATTTTATTTAACTTCAATCTTTATTTTAATAACTTTTTTTACTTCATATAATCTTTTTTCTCAGTTTGCAACAGTTGCTTTTACAAGATTCTGAATTTTCTGAGAGTTCAGATAAAACACAGCAGAAATTTAGAAACTCTCAAGAGCAAAAAATGTACATTCTGTTTTGTTTGCCTATTATAATACAGTCAAACATTTATAAAATAAAAGTTGTTTCAATAAGTTAAAATAAAATTTTTGAACCACTCTGTATACACTGGTAATTTTCACAGTACTTTTCGAAAAAATTTGCCCCTTCCAAAGAACTTTTAAAGACCTAGCATTACATGCAATATTTCTGAAAGAACCTTGGCAATTTCAGGGTTGGAGTGACATGTAGCTTTTCTACAGAATCCTACAACCTTTCTGTTTGCCCTGAGGCATGTAGTGCCAAAAAGCACAGAAAACACTGAACATGATTGACACCCTATTACTTATCATTTTGTAAATAGTTCTGTAAGTGGCTTTTTAGAAGCCATGATTTGGCCACATTAAAGGCCTTAAAAAAGAATTGCTCTTTCAGCGGTCATTATTTTCAGCGTGCCTCTGTTTACAAGAGCCTTATAGTAAGCACTAAGAATTTCCTCTATACAAAAACATGAAATAGTGGCTGTTACACAGTGTTCCTTGTGTTTTTTATACAGCTTTAGTCTGTATTTATCAAAAATATCTTTGACTTATTCTAAAGTTTTGTTTCTCATGTTTATTACTTTTTTCTAAACCCATTTTTCATACAAATGTGCATTCTTTAGCAATTGACAAACAATTTACATTGACTTTTGCAGGACTAGAGTTTAATGTTAGGGAATTTTTTTAAACTTTGGGTTGCTACTGTGATGACGTTTCTGAAGTGAAATAGCCAAAAAGTTTACTTTTTTTCAATTTGTTTTCATTATTTTTGAAAACTACAGTAATAATACAAAGATAAGCTTGTTTTGCGACACAACATCATTGAACATTACAAGATTCATTGTCCCAAGATTCATACATCAGTTTAATTCTCATCAATGCCCACCTAGTACTTGGAGTTTCCGACAAGTGTCTGTTCGGTATCCTAGATCTGATGGTATTATACCTTTTCTCCCATGCACAGGATGTGTTTACCTCATTGATTTGGAGAGTTTCTACTGATTTCCAGTGGCTCATGCTAACGAGTTTTGTTGCCATGAAGATGTGTCTGATCACAATTCTGTACTTTTTTCGAAAAGAGTCCATGTTGATCATGTGGAGAGCTTGGTCAACCTCTTTTTTTTTGTTAGTCTGTTAATGATGTTGTATGCAGCTGTCCATATTGATTGTATGCAGTCACAGCTCCATAGCGTATGAAGTAGGTTTCCCTCACAAAACCGTTTATTAAGATGAACCCAATGGGGAAAGTCATTATTGCACCTACGCTATATTTCTGGTGGCTTTTTAGCAACAAAAAAAGCCTCCTCGTGATAAAAATATTATATTACATGTTATTTCTGAGTAAATTCTTGTCTCTTGCCCTCTTTGTTGTATAATAAAGTTTAGAACAATTTACTATTGACAGAATTATTTTCTTAATATTGCACCACAGGTTATGATTAGAGATGAGCGAGCACTAAAATGCTCGGGTGCTCGTTATTCGAGACGAACTTTTCCCGATGCTCGAGTGCTCGTCTCGAATAATGAGCCCCATTGAAGTCAATGGGAGACTCGAGCATTTTTCAAGGGGACCAAGGGTCTGCACAGGGAAGCTTGGCCAAACACCTGGAAACCTCAGAAAATGATGGAAACACCACGGAAATGGACAGGAAACAGCAGCGGCAGCATGCATGGATGCCTCTGAGGCTGCTTAATCGTACCATTATGCCAAAATTATGGGCAACAGCATGGTGATGACAGAGTGACCGAATGAGGCTAGATAGCATCTAAAACATTAAATAATTGACCCTGACACTATAGAAGACGGCATGCAGAGGTAGCGGCAGCAGCGGCAGGCTAGAGAGTGGCATGGCGACATACCCCAAATGGACTCAGGCTTCAAACAGATTTAAAAAATTCCTTTTGGCGAGGATAACGTGTAGCACTGTATGTATCAGTATTTTGCCTGGTTAAGGCAGCAGAGAGGAACCAAAGGAGGTGAGCAAGAAGCGCTGAAATGATTTCCTATGTGAACAAAAGGTTGACGGTATATTTAGTCGATAACACAGCATGGTGGCGACGCAGTGACCAAGTTCCATATCTGGTGAAACACCCGAAAAATGAGCCTGACAGCTCGTTTGATAAGGGGACGACATGTGGAGGCAGCCATGGAGTTGACTTTCATGATTAAGAGCGACAGTATGGGGCAAAAAATTATAATTTTCAAAGCAGGTGGGGTCGTTTGAATATTTCATCTAGGAATAAAGGAATAGCATAGCGGTTCTATTTTTAATTGTTTTTTCGTAAATGGTTCCATGATTAAGAGCGACAGTATAGGGCATCCATATTGCGGTGCTATGATTGCAACTTCAGGTCTCCAGCATGGCAGCGACAGATGGGCCGAGTTCCATTATGTATCTGGTGAAACACCTGAAAATTCTGCCTGACACAGCTCGTTTGATAAGGGGATGATGTGCTGTATTTCCTCTCGCGCTCCAGCGTCTGGGGTATAGACAGTTGAAAGTTGCGCATGGAGACATTGGTGGACGCTGTGGAGGATCGTGGAAGCGAAATGGAATGGAAAGGAAACAGCAGGGGCAGTATGCATGGATGCCTCTGAGGCTGCCTAATCTTGGGATGGAGCTGGCGGTCCGCTGCCAGGCGAGCTTTCGCCTGTCCAAGCCCCTGTCTCTCGGCTCCTCCCCACCCAAAATGGGCCTGGGGGCCAGAAGCGTTTACTTTGAAAAAATTATAATTTTCAAAGCAGGCAGGGGCTACAAACAGCACTTCTAAGAACCTTTTGTATAAGATCAAGTGTAGTACTGTTCTTATAAGTAATTGGCTTGGTTATGGCGGGTGAGGGGAATGTAAACAGTTGCGCAAGAAGCGCTGAAATATTATCGGTAAATGATAAAAGTTTGCCAGTATATTTTGTGGATAACACAGCAGGGTGGTGACAAAGTTAACAAGTTTGATGTGGAAGCCATGAAAACAACCCAAAATTCTGCCTGACACAGCTCGTTTGCTAAGGGGACGATGTATGGAGGCAGCTATATGGACGACTTTGGGAGGCAGCTATGGAAATGATGTGTGGAGGTAGCAATGGAGACAACGTGTGGAGGCACCTATAAAGACGACGTGTGGAGGCTGCTATGGAAACAATTAAATTTGGATAGTGCCTGTATGTGGTAGTCCAAAAAAGTTTTCAAACCAGAGGAGCAGGTAGGTGGTCCTCCAGAAAAATTAAATAGATTGACTGCCTGTATGTGGCAGTCCAAAAAATTGTTCAAAACAGAGGACCGGGTAGGTGGCCCTCCAGAAAAATTAAATACATAGAGTACTATAGCTAGAGCCAGTTGGCCCTGGCAAAAAATAGCCAGTTTCCTCTGCTTTAGTGTACAAAGAGGAGGAGAAGGAGGACAATGAGGAGGAGGAGTGCATACATTATTCAGACTGAGCTTCTTTCACCTGGTGGAGAATGGAAATCCTGAGAAATCCAGGCTTTATTCATCTTGATAAGCGTCAGCCTGTCACGCTTATCGGTGATGATGCCACCAGCTGCACTGAAAACCCGCTCAGACAACACGCTAGCGGCAGGGCAGGCAAGAACCTCCAAGGCGTACAGCACCAGTTTGTGCCATATGTCCAGCTTTGAAACCCAGTAGTTGTAGGGAGCTGTGTGATCATTTAGGACGATGGTATGGTCAGCTACGTACACCCTCACCATCTTTCTGTAAAGATCAGCCCTACTCTGCCGAGACTGGGGACAGGTGACAGTGTCTTGCTGGGGTGACATAAAACTGGCAAAGGCCTTGTAAAGCGTACCCCTGCCAGTGCTGGACAAGCCGCCTGCTCGCCTACTCTCCCTCGCTACTTGTCCCGCAGAAGTACGCCCTCTGCCGCTAGCGCTGTCAGAAGGGAAATACTGTTTCAGCTTGTGCACCAGGGCCTGCTGGTATTCATGCATTCTCACACTCCTTTCCTCTCCCGGGATGAGAGTGGAAAGATTTTGCTTGTACTGTGGGTCCAGGAGAGTGAATACCCAGTAATCAGTGCTGGAATAAATTCTTTGAACGCGAGGGTCACGGGATAGGCAGCCTAGCATGAAATCTGCCATATGCGCCAGAGTCCCAACTCGCAAGAATTCACTCCCCTCACTGGCCTGACTGTCCATTTCCTCCTCCTCCAACTCCTCTTCTTCTGCCCATACACGCTGAACAGTGAAAGACTGAGCAATGCTCTCCTCTTCTGTCTCGCCAACATTCTCCTTCTCTTCCTCCTCATCCTCCTCCACCTCCTCCGATATGCGCTGAGAAACAGACCTGAGGGTGCTTTGGCTATCAACAAGGGAATCTTCTTCCCCCGTCTCTTGTGACAAGCGCAAAGCTTTTCACTTCATGCTGACCAGAGAGTTTTTCAACAGGCCAAGCAGCGGGATGGCGAGGCTGATGATGGCGGCATTGCCACTGACCATCTGTGTTGACTCCTCAAAGTTACTCTGCACCTGACAGATATCAGACATCCACGTCCACTCCTCATTGTAGACTTGAGGAAGCTGACTGACCTGACTACCAGTTCTGGTAGAAGTTGACATCTGGCAGTCTACAATCGCTCTGCGCTGCTGGTAAACTCTGGATAACATGATTAATGTTGAATTCCACCTCGTGGGCACGTCACACAACAGTCGGTGAGCGGGCAGTTGGAGGCGGCGCTGCGCTGCCCTGAGAGTGGCAGCATCTGTGCTGGACTTCCTGAATTGCGCACAGATGCGGCGCACCTTCGTGAGCAAATCAGACAGATTGGGGTATGTCTTGAGGAACCGCTGAACTATGAGATTTAACACTGCCGAGTTGCAGAGCCGCCACCAGGTTACGGACGTTGTCACACACAACCATGCCTGGCTTCAGGTTCAGCGGTGCCAGCCACAGATCAGTCTGCGCCGTGATGCCCTGTAATAGCTCTTGGGCGGTGTGCCTTTTATCGCCTAGGCTCAGCAGTTTGAGCACCGCCTGCTGTCGCTTAGCGATGGCACTGCTGCTGTGCCTAGAGCTACCGACTGATGGCGCCATGCCCACGGATGGTAATTCGGAGGAGGTGGAGTAGGGGTGGGAGGAGGAGGAGGCATAGTAGGCCTGAGAGACCGAGGTAGGCCCCGCAATCCTCAGCGTCGGCAATATATGACCAGCCCCAGGGTCAGACTCGGTCCCAGGCTCCACCAAGTTAACCCAATATGCCGTCAGCGATATATAGTGGCCCTGCCCGGCAGCACTTATCCACGTGTCCGTGGTCAGGGGGACCTTGTCAGAAACGGCGTTGGTCAGGGCACGGATGATGTTGTCTGACACGTGCTGGTGCAGGGCTGGGACGGCACATCTTGAAAAGTCGTGGCGGCTGGGGACCGAATACCGAGGGGCGGCTGCCGCCATGAGGTTGCGAAAAGCCTCGGTCTCTACCAGCCTATAGTGCAGCATCTCCAGGCTCAGTAATTTGGAGATGTGGACGTTGAGGGCTTGGGCGTGTGGGTGAGTTGCACTGTATTTCCTCTTGCGCTCCAACGTCTGGGGTATAGAGAGCTGGACGCTGCGCATGGAGACATTGGTGGATGCTGTGGAGGATCGTGGAGGAGAAGGTGTGGTTTTCGCATGGGAGGTGTTTGGGCCGGGGTCCTGGGCAGGGGGCTGACTAGCAGAGGCAGCAGATGACACAGGGGAAGGAGCAGTGGTGTGCCCGGCTTGAGGTGAACGGCCTTGGTTCCATTGAGTGGGGTGTTTAGCATTCATATGCCTGCGCATACTGGTGGTGGTTAAGCTGGTAGTGGTGGAACCCCTGCTGATCCTGGTGTGGCACAGGTTGCACACCACAGTCTGTCGGTCATCCAGTGTTTCACTACGTGAAACATTTGGCGCTGATGCACCAGCTCTGGCCCTGCCTCTCCGTCTGTCCCCACCACTGCCTCTTCCAACCTGTTCTCGTCAAGGACTCGCCTCCGTCTCAGAAGCACTGTGTTCACCCGGCCTATCAACCTAGCTTGGGTCTGTCACCTCATCATCCTCCGATCCCTCAGTCTGCTCCCACCTCGGACTTCCTGCCCTGACAACAACTTCACCACTGTCCGACAACCGTGTCTCCTCATCGTCCGACACCTCTTTACACGCTTCTTCCACAATGTCATCATCACCCACAGACTGCGACTGGTGGAAAACCTGGGCATCGGGAAAGAGCTCCGCAGCAACCGGACAAGTGGTTTGTGACTCTGGGAAGGGTACAGAAAACAGTATTCCGGTTCAAATGCCAAATGTTCCTGGGAGGTGGCAGACTGGGGGGAAGGAGGCTGAGGTGGAGGAGCTGGAAGAGTGCTGATTTTGGTGACATGGGTGGACTGCGTGGAAGACTGACTTGTGGACAAATGGCTAGAAGCATTGTCTGCAATCCACGACATCACCTGTTCGCACTGTTCTGGCCTCAACAGTGCTCTACCTCGAGTCCCAGTAACTTGAGACATGAACCTAGGGAGTGTAGCTCTGCGGCGTTCCCCTGCTCCCTCATCAGCAGGTGGTGTCTCACCCCGCCCAGGACCACGGCCTCTGACCCCTGCAGTAGTTGGACGCCCTCGTCCTCTACCCCTAGCCATTGGGTTCAACATTTTCAAAATTAAAGTGTAAACTACATTTTTTTGTGTTTTTTGTGTTTTTTTTTTAAACAAAACAATCAGAAGAAATCACAAAAGTTGATGATGATTGCTAGTTTCTAACCTACAAAATACCAAATAAATAAAAACAAGAGGAAAGGACAAGGCTTCAATGCAACAACATAAAAGGGAAAATCTTTATTTAGTAAACAACAATGGGAATGCATAAAATAGACTGAGAAGCATCTCAGAAAAGATACAAAAAAGCATGCCAGGTAATATGTCCTAAAATACATGAACAAATGTAAAATGTACAATATAAGGGACCCAAACATGTAATGAGCAGTAATGAACGACAATGGGTGTAAAGTAATAATGAGGTAGAGCCCTTATATAGCTAGCAGGTATACTGTAATAATAACAGAGGTCACAGACGCCAAATAATAAACATGGATAAACACATACAAATAGTGCAAAATGAGTGGAAGCTAGTGTGACCAAGAGGAGGACATGATATTACCTGGCCTGAACCTACACTGACAGCACACAACTGGATTTTGTGGTGTGCCTGTCACTTTAAGTTTTGAAAAAAAAAAAAAATCGGCAGACTGTGCCTAATTCAATCAAACCCCAAATAAATTGTCCCACTTAGGTGTTTGAGATGGATATGTGTGTCACTAAGATCTAAATAGAAGTTCGCAAGTCTCCCTGCAAATTCGTCACAATATGGTACTAGCTGCACAAGCAAATCAACAAAATATATGTATATAACTCTATTGTATCCCTAAGAAAGCCGGTTGGGTTCTTGTATGCCTAGTTTCTAACCTACACTGACAGCACACAACTGGATTTTGTGGTGTGCCTGTCACTTTAAGTTTTGAAAAAAAAAATCGGTAGACTGTGCCTAAATTAATCAAACCCCTAATAAATTGTCCCACTTAGGTGTTTGAGATGGATATGTGTGTCACTAAGAGCTAAATAGAACGTTCGCAAGTCTCCCTGCACATTCGTCACAATATGGTACTAGCTACACTACTAGTGCCAGCAAGGCCAGCCACAAGCAAATAAAAATAAAAAAATATATATAACGCTATTGTAGCCCTAAGAAAGCCGGTTGGGTTCTTGTATAGCTAGTTTCTAACCTACACTGACAGCACACAACTGGATTTTGTGGTGTGCGTGTCACTTTAAGTTTTGAAAAAAAAAAAAAAAAATCGGCAGACTGTGCCTAATTCAATCAAACCCCTAATACATTTTCCCACTCAGGTGTTTGAGATGGATATGTGTGTCACTAAGAGCTAAATTGAACGTTCGCAAGTCTCCCTGCAAATTTGTCACAATATGGTACTAGCTGCACTACTAGTGCCAGCAAGGCCAGCCACAAGCAAATCAACAAAATATATATATATATATATATATATATATATATAACGCTATTGTAGCCCTAAGAAAGCCGGTTGGGTTCTTGTATGCCTAGTTTCTAACCTACACTGACAGCACACAACTGGATTTTGTGGTGTGCCTGTCACTAGTACTAGTACTGTACTAGTGCCAGCAAGCCCAGCCACAAGCAAAGAAAAAAAAAATATTCTAGCCCTAACAAGGGCTGTTGGGTTCTTGTAGACTCACTCCTGCCTAACAGTAAGCTAATATAACACCCTAACGCTATCCCTGCGGCAGCAGCACTCTCCCTAACGGCATCCAGACAGAGAATGATGCGAGCAGCGCGGGCAGGGGCTAGTCTATTCCAGGGTCACCTGATCAGGCCAGCCAACCACTGCTATCGACGTGTAAGTGTACCACGTCATGCTGGGTGGAGTGCAGAGTCTCCTGGCTTGTGATTGGCTCTGTTTCTGGCCGCCAAAAATCAAAACGGCGGGAGATGCCATTTTCTCGAGCTGGCGAAATATTTGTGTGTTCGTTTATCTCTAGTTACAATCATTACTAACACATTCCACTGTATAATGTTTGATTTTCATTTCTAGAACTGAGTAAAGAGTACAAGCCTGAAGAAAATTTAAAATTTCCTCCCGTTGGAGCACCCATATCTACTTGGCTTCTTAGTAGATCGGCCAGTTCAAACCTATAGACCAAGCCTGAGCTGGCTGAGTTTTTTTTACTATAGTCTCGACTGATTTTCAGGCGGGCAATGCATTCACACCTTTGCCTATCCCCTTTCTGCCCTGGGTTGGAGAAGCCAGGAAACTGGTGCCATGGGGAGATTTATGTGCTCTCCCTACATATTGCTGTCATTCTTTGTGTTTGTTCATTTAAGTAGAATTGACATATTGAAGATATTTTGATTCTTGTTTCTTAAAATTTACAGTGGGTATGGAAATAATTCAGACCCCTTTAAATTTTTCACTCTTTGTTTCATTGCAGCCTATTGGTCCTTGGATTCTTGGACAGTTCTTTAGACCTCTTGATCCTCATGTGCTCTAACATGCCCTGTGAGCTATGCAGTCTTATATAGACAGAAGTGTGCCTTTCCTAATTAAGTCCAATCAGTTTAATTAAACGTAGCTGGACTCCAATGAAGGAGTAGAACCATCTCATGGAGAATCATAAGGAAATGGACAGCATGTGACTTAAATCTGAGTGTCACCGCAAATTTCTGAATACTTCTGACCATTTGATATTTCAGTTTTTCTTGCTTAATAAATTAGCAAAAATATCTATTTCTGTTTTTTCTGTCAATATAGGTTGCAGTGTATACATTAATAAGAAAAAAAAAAAGCTTTTTTGATCTTACCAATTGGCTGTAAGGAAAAAATTGTGAAAAATTTAAAGGGATTTGAATACTTTTCATATCCCCTGTAAGTGTAGCATTGGCATTGGCTTAGCGAAATTCTTCGATACATATGACTCTTTTGTTTCTTATTATCTTATTATGATCATAATGTTCATAACAGGCACATAATAGGATCCTATATATAAACTATACATATATCATATTATATATACTATGTATATTTACATATACAGTACATATATTTCCGTGATATTACAATATAGAAAAATAAATCCTTATTTTGTTTCTTTCTTTTCTGATTGTATAACCAGCTGTTGGAATTCTCAAAGTGCAATGCTATACTTCAGAGCATTTCTAGCAAAGAGTCAATAATTGTGAGGTCATGGTCTGCCATACAGTTCAAGTTAAAGAAAGATCACAACAAAGGGCAGAGTAATTCAGAATCTGTGTCATACCAATCCCTTGTATTTGATCCTAAATCAAATGTATCTTGTTGTCTACTAAATAAAAAAATGTTATGATTGTTTATATTGTATATTGAGGATTGAGGATACGTAGAAAAGACTTGTATAGTCAATATAAATTCTGTATACATAAATAATAATAAATCTTTGTATAGTGCATCATATTCTGCAGCACTTTAAAGATTATGGGGTACATATACAAAGAAAATAAGAGATCACAGAGTAAAATAAATATGGTACATAAGAAATACATATTTTATGTATTTTACATTTGACATCTAAAATATATTAAATAACAGAATAGCATGCAACCTGAATTGATAAAGTATATGGATTTCAAAAATCTTCAGTGCCTAAGGTAGCCCAGAAGCTACTTTCAAAACTTTTCCTGTCCGCCAAGCCTCATCTCTTTCAAGTCTTCTTTGTAGCCTAGAATAAAAATAATGGAGAGCAATTACAATACGAGACACTTTTATCTTTAATTTTAAGGTTTTAAGATCTTATTTCCTTTGACTATGTTGTTTGTAGGTAGGGGAGGTACATATTTTAAACATGTTATCTGCAAAAGTTTTTGTATAATACAATTGTGGTGGATAATATTGGTGAGGAGGAGGGTAAAGATGAATATCGTCAATTCAACTACCAAAGAAATGGTAGTGGACTAAAGCAGAAGTTGATGGGCTATTGAAGCAGTTGAGTTTGCTGGCAAGGAAGTGGTACTATTAAGTACTTAACTGGAAGTGTCATGCAGAGAAAGTAAGAAAGAAGGGATTATCGCATCTCTTTTTCCTTTGAAAGCTGCAATTACTTAACATCTGTAAAAATATTCTTATAATGTTGAAGAGGCCCAAGTCTGAGGAAACCCCAACTGAATACTTTATCTATACCTCTGATGCTCATACATTTGTTGCTTAGACTTTTAGAATTGGAAAGGTGTAAGCATGCAAACTATGGCTATCTGTGGCTATGCTTTTTTCACTGGCGTTTGCAGTATTTTATTACTCATTTAATCATATAAATAAAAAATAAAACAATTGCTGTCATCCTGAAAATCAAAACTTGCTTGGTCCTTAAGCGGATGATATAATTGCCATTCTTTGGAAAGCTGTAATGACCAATTTTGATTAAAAGACACAAATTCATTGTAGGAAATCTCCCACTAGAAAATGGAAATATGAACTAGTGTTACTTACAAGTTGCTCTGCTCACCCTCGGTCAGCCTCTGTTCTTACATTTCTTTCTCATAGCCTTCTTTTAGGGGCTATGGAAGGTGTCAATAGAGCCTTCAGGCTCTGTTGTCTCCTTCATATGCATGCCCCCCTTAGCCAGTGCACCCCACCTATCTTCCTGCAGTTCCGCTTTTCAGCCAGTGACATCACCCAGCTGTTGACAATTCTCGCACATGCACAGTTGGAAAGCAAGACTATAAAAAAGAAATATATGAGCAGATCAACTTGTAAGTGACGCTAGTTTATATTTCCTGTTTCTGATGGTAGATTTCCTTTAAGGATCCGGAGTTTAAAGTGCACGACTCCAATTTGGACACGCTTGCATTTTGTTTTATGTCTGTTTATTATTTTGATGGTATAACTTGCTACTACATGGATTAATGTCTAGTTTTTATGGTCAGATATTCAACAGATGTCTCTCGCCATCATAAAACACCAGGGTTACGCTTTTACTTATGTATTTGCATATGATTGTGTGGAGTACACTAGGCGTTTCAGAAAACATGGAGGCACCTTGAGATTTCTAAACATCCTTCCTTCAGTGACTATGTGAAGATTTATTTTACAACCTATCATTGAAAGGAGACTGCTGCACTCTTTTAAATCTTTCAGCTGATTTATCATTGTCAGTTGTGAGTTTTCCACTGGAAAAAAAGTCTTCAATTTGTAGTTAGGAAATTGTTATTTGTGGTGAGTGTCAGTCATGATTCATTTTTGAATTCATGTGAGCGATGCCTTTAGTTTCTCATTTCAATTTTCTACTGGACCTGCATACAAGTATAAGTACAGCGGATGGGAGGAAAACAACAAGCTTGTTGCTATAATCCGTTCTTAGGAATGGATAAAGCAGTGCTTAGTAAAACATCTAGCGGAAATAATCTAAAACTGTAAAAATAAGAATTAGGTTTGCCTGTAACATATTGAAATGTGCATCTAAGGAAGACATAAAACACAAAGCCTATTGTCAGTTCTAGAATATGCCCAATTCCTACAAACTCAATCCCTTAGTCACTGCATAGAAACATGTACCTGAACTTGAAAAGCAAAGCTTCGGAGATGCTGCTGCTTAAGTACATGTACAATTACATTCCAGTACCAGAGAAGAAGGTTCCAGTTCACCTGTGCATACAATGGGAGTCATTTACTAAGGTCCCCAATCACGTTTTTAAGGCGGGCTACCCGAATTTTTCCGTTTTGCGCCGATTTTCCCTGAATTGCCCTGGGTTTTTGGCGTACGCGATCGGATTGCGGTGCATCGGCACCGGCTTGCACGCGACAGAAATCTGGGGGGGGGGGGGGCGTGGCCGAACGAAAACCTGACGGATTCGGAAAAACTGCCGCATTTAAAAAAAAAAAAAGTGTTGCTGGACACGCGCTTACCTGCACCCAGCAACGGATCGTGAACTCCGGTGGACCTCGGCAGACTTCAGCGCAGCAGCGACACCTGGTTGATGTCGGAGGAAGAGGAACTGCCTTAGTGAATCGCCGGAAGACCCGAATCCACCACAAAGAAAACGCCGCAGGATCGCGAATGGACCGGGTAAGTAAATCTGCCCCAATGGGTTCCTACACACACCAAACATGTGTAATGGTAAATGTGGCCTGATTTTATTTCAAGATATATGTATATGTATGTACATGTCTTAAACTAAATTATGACAATTATTTGTCACTTTGCTGGAGGACTGGAAGTCACTTTTTTTTCTTAAACTGACTCCCCAGTATACCCATTTAGTCTGACAGGTTGCTGGTTATACCATCATTATCTCACATCTTTTATATTGTAACATGTTTTATAGAAAGTCTCTGTGGTTATCCACAATCAGCTGCTATACATAAGCCCATGTAGTGTAGGTTCCACTCATGGTTTATCTGTTTGCCATTATAGTCACTGCAGGCAATGTTAAATACTGCATGCTGTTGTCATGAATGAGATGAAATGTGAGCCCGGAGCTTCCCACAACCTCTGTTTCTGCCTATTTGCAGAATTTGCACTAAGAAGCAAGTGACAAATAGCACAGTACATATAGAATACAAACCAAACACCAGGCAGACAACAAAGGCAATATCAAACAAATTGACAGTGTCAGAAAGGTACAGGGCACAAGTTAGTGTCACAACAGAATATAGCAGAAAATAACACTGAGCCAGTGTACACAATAACAGGCACAAGTACATGAAACAGGCCGGTATAGATGGAGCGGCTGATGCTGCCCCATGAGCTGATTGGTGCCTTCCTTCAGCACTCCCATTGGCCTAAGCGACACATCCCTTCTCAAATAAGTTGCTGATCTCTCCTGCAGAACATCACACCTGGGTGGGGTTCTAATCCAGGAGAGCTCATCTGCAGAAACTTGCTCCTGCTAAAAAACTAGGAGCAAGAAAGGTAGACAAAGAGTCAGGTCAAGACTTTGTTTTGCTTTTAATTTGAGGATTGTAGCTGAACTTAAAGCAACAAAAGAGTGTCCTCACACTGCTGCGCTGTTTAACCTCTGCATTAATCTGTTTAAAAGTTATTCCCCTCTTCTGTAGAAAAATCCATCGTTTTAAAGTATTTTTTCTATCTTTGCGATGACATAATGGTTATCACAATATTTTGGCATCCTTCACACATTCCCTAATCTTACATTCACACACGTTAAACTAATCCATACTGTTCCTTCTTCCCTCTTTGTTCACTCAGCTACCAATATCATTATTTAGATACTCGGACAATACATTTTGGGGTCATTTACTAAGGGCCCGATTCGCGTTTTCCCAACGTGTTACACGAATATTTCTGATTTGCGCCGATTGTACCTGAATTGCCCCGGGATTTTGGCGCACGCGATCGGATTGTGGCGCATCAGCGCTGGCATGCAAGTGACGGAAATGGGGGGGCGTGGCCGAACGAAAACCCGACGTATTCGGAAAAACCGCCGCATTTAATAACTGAAAATGTGTCGCTTGGGAAGCGCTTACCTTTACCTGGTCCAGCTCGGTGTATTCCGGCGCGTTCAGATGATTTTCAGCGCAGCAGCGCCACCTGGTGGACGGAACTACCTTCATAAATCCCGTCCGGACCCGAATCCTGTTCAGAGAAAGCGCCGCTGGATCGCGAATGGGCCGGGTAAGTAAATCTGCCCCTATATCTGCTTGTGGTGTGTAGTAGGTCTCTGTTAGTAGTGTCTGCTTTTGACTCTCTTCATAGCACCCCCTCCATTGTTATCATAGTACCCCTTGTAACCTTGTTCCCTAATATCTTATTTTGTTTGTTTATGTACTCTATCATCTGTAAAGCGATGCAAATTTTGATGGTGCAATATAAATAGATTTGCACCCGCATATACATCCCCCATAGTTGTCTATGCCCATGCTGGATACGGTGAGCACAACGCATGCTCACTGAACCGTTGCCACAAAAAAAGATAGAGCCTGGTCCTCTACAGTGTGCCCGATGTGTGCCCGCACTGCAGTAACTGTGTGGGCACAGGTTGTTGTGAATCCAGCCTAACATTTTTCATTATGCATCGCCCATTAGATTTCAAAAGAAAACCTCTTGGAAACACTTCTCATATACATCTGTGAGTTTCCTGGCATTCAAGTTGAACAGCAGTGCTCAGACTCAATGTCCACTGACCTTCAGTACGGTAATTATGTACAGTTATGTATTGCTTTCAGTTTCTAACTCAATGAATAGATGCTTTAGAACTACCATAGGGAGCTATTTAGTTCTCATAAAAGATGTGGCAGAAAATAATACTCGCCACACTTATATTCCATACAACATATCAAGTTGGTTTTTAATATAGTCTGTAGGACATCAGATGTGTTGCTGACTATCCAGGTTAATTGTCTTGGTTGAAATTGTCTGGGTTTTTCTTAGTATTAAAAGAAGTCCTTCAAATACAGACACATCACTTAGGCCCAGATAAGATGTGCTTACTTTTTTGCTAGATAATTTCTTACGCACAAGAATGTGTCATCAGGAACTGGCAATTTATGCCAAGTTTATTTTTTAATAAAAAAAATGATTTTAATACGAAGTAACACACATATCACCATTGGATGCAGTACAATAAAGCATATAGCAGCATTCAAAAACCAAGCACCAACACTGGAGATTCAGAGGATTTAATGGTTAAAACTATTTATATATTTATTTTAACATTTTTAAACATTCCTTGACTTTTGGAAAAGATCCAACCTGGAAAACACCTTTAAATTCTATGAACATCCGTGGTATTTTTTTAACCCAATTTATTGAATATACTATAGTAAACTCACTAGTAACAGTGCCACGTACAGTACGGTTTAAGTGCATTAAAACTAAATACAGCAGGAAGGTCCAAAGAAGTCCACATAGAATGCAATAGAAGAAGAGGCCGAGGCAGGCAACAGGGACATAATGGGACACATTTACTTACCCGGTCCCTGCACGATTCCCGATCCAGACTGTCCGATGAGGATGAACTCTGCCGCGATTCATGAAGATTGTGTGCCCGATATCCTGCATGTGTCGCTTCCCCAATCAGGTCCACCGGAGTACACCTTCTCCTTCCCGGTGCATGTAAGTACTTGGCTTGCGACACAATTTTAAAGTTAAATTCTGCGCTTTGTCCGAATCTGATCGCGCCAAAATCTGATCACGTGCGCCAAAACCCCTTTTAACCCTTTACCGACATGTGACGTTATATTACGTCACCTGCCGGGTGCGGGTGCATGGAGAGGGCTCACGGGATGAGCCCTCTCCATAGCTGGTAAGTCTTTGCTGCATATTGCAGCAAAGGCTTACCAGTAACACCCGCGATGGGTGTCTTCCCGCTGATCACCGCTAGTGGCTTCAAAAGGATGGTGGCGCATGGGCGCCGCCATCTTTCCGAGGCTCGTCGCTCCCCGTGCTGCTTTGGGTTAACCCAATCATTACAATGTGCTATCAGCACATTGTAATGTATGAGTAGTAAAATCCCCATATACTGCCATACTGTAGTATGACAGTATATGATAGGATTGTACAGACAAAGTACTAAAGTACCCTAGGGAGTCTAAAAAATAGTAAAAATCAAAATGTAAAAAAAGTTTAAAAAAAAAACACATTAGGTATTGCCGCGTCCGAAAATACCCGATCTATCAAAATATAATAACGTTTTTTCACTGCGTTTAACCCCGTAACGGAAAATCGCACCCAAAGTCGAAAATGGCAATTTTTTGCCATTTTAAAAAAATTGTAAAATTCTATAAAAAATCTTCAAAAGGTCGTACAGTCCTAAAAATGATAACATTGTAAACATAATCAAAAGCCTCAAAAACGACAGCTACCAAAGCATACACCAAAGTATAAAAAAGTTATTAGCGCCAGAAGACGGCAAAATCCAAAAATAATTGTTTGTACAGGTTTTAATTTTTGTAAATGTATGAAAACATAATAAAACCTATACAAATTTGGTATCCCCATAATCGTACCAACCCAAAGAATAAAGTAGACATGTCATTTGGGGCGTACAGTAAAAAGTATCCGTAAAATACAAGCCCACAGGAATACGGCACAAATGCATTTTTTTTACCAATTTCACTGCATTTGGAAATTTTTTCCAACTTCCCAGTACATGGGATGGAATATTAAATACCATCATTTTGAATTGTAATTTGTTACGCAGAAAATAAGCCATATAGCACCTCTGTACATGGAAAAATAAAAAAGTTATAGATTTTTGAAGGTGGGGAGTGATAAATGAAAACGAAAAAGGGCAAAAGTGCGGTCCGCGGGACCCATACTAAATAAGCCCCAATATGGGCCACCTAACTGTAGGATTGTGCTAATGTACTTCTCATCTTGGACACTGAGTAATTGGTAGCAGCAAGCCACATCCCCCTTATATGATTTCTAATGAAATTGTATTTTTTTGTACTTTTTTGGGATTGTTTGGTATTAAACATTTTTAGCTATTTGCTTTTTGCAGCCTCCATGCATTATAACAAATAGAAAGCTGCAGTATGCTATTCTGTACATGAACTCTCTGGAGGCCTACTCTTAAGCCCCTGATCTCCTCTTGTAAATGCAAAACTAAAATAATGCCTTTAAAACCAAATGAAATAAGCTGGATTCAAAATAGATGACTTTTTAGGATAAAATAGCTACCAGTGTTCCTCTGTGCTGTAGATTCACAGGTTCTTACACTGTCTCACCCTCCTCACTGCTCCCTTAGCACTTCCTCCCTCTAGAAAAAGAATTTCTGTAGATCCAGCACTCGAGGTGAGTAGATTAAAATGGCATATACTTTATTTGATTCCAAAATGCGTAAAAAATCTTTACAAAGAAGACATGGAGTGCACTGTAAGTGCTAGATAGACATGGTGCTGTCAGTTAAAAAGTAGCGGACCTACGTGTTTCGGGCATAACCTTGCATGTTGCCCTTATTCATGAATAGACCATGAATGAGCCATTTTAATCTACTCACCTCGAGTGCTGGATCTACAGAAATTCTTTTTCTAAATCCCCCACCTGGAGCGGCACAGGCTTCGCCTCTGTTCCCAAGACCCAGGCACCGTTCACACGGCTTATGTGGATACAGGATACAGGACTACTACCCATTGAATATCGTCTGACAAGGTGAGCTGAAAGTTTTCATTCTCTCTAACATCTATACTTTTCCAACTTCCTCCCTCTGTCTGCTGTAATATCACACAGTGGGGGGTGGGGGAAGTGCTCATCGTACACTGTAACAGTCTGTGAAGCTACATCAAAGAGGGGCTCTTGTAACGCCCCCCAGAGTCCTGTCTAATTTACATAATTATAATAGATTATTTAAGAAGGAGGCCATGGAAAACAAATTTAACCCCTTAAGGACGGAGGGTTTTTCGGCTCATTTCTCGCTCTCCAACTTCAAAAATCCATAACTTTTTCATTTTCCCGTGTACAGACCTGTGTGAGGGCTTATTTTGTGCGTAACAAATTTTACTTTCCTGTAATGTTATTTATTTTAACATGCCGTGTACTGCGAAGCTGAAAAAAAATTCCAAATGTGGAAAAATTGAAAAAAAAACGCACGTGCGTCACGTTCTTGTGGGCTCAGTTTTTACGACTTTCACTCTTCGCTCCAAATAACACGCCTACTTTATTCTTTGGTTCGGTGCGATCGCGGTGATACCAAACTTATATAGGTTTTATTGTGTTTTAATACATTTTCAAAAATTAAACGGATGTGTACAAAAAAGAAAAAAATTTTTTTGCCATCTTCTGACGCTAATAACTTTTTCATACTTTGGCACACGGAGATGTGTGAGGGGTCATTTTTTGCGAAATGAGGCGACGTTTTCATTGCTACCATTTTGAGGTCTATGCGACATTTTGATCATTTTTTATTTCATTTTTTATGTTATGTAAAAAGGTGTAAAAGTCGCATTTCGGACATTTGGGTGCCATTTCCCGCCTCGGAGGTCACCGCCGCCTGTAACCGTTTTTATATTTTGATAGATCGGGCATTTTGGGATGCGGCAATACCTAATATGTTTGTGATTTTTACTGTTTATTATGTTTTATATCCGTTCTAGGGAAAGGGGGGTGATTTGAACTTTTAATATTTTATTAATTTTTTTTATTTTTTAAACTTTTTTTTTTCACTATCTTTTAGACCATCTAGGGTGCATTAACCCTAGATGGTCAGATCGCTGCTACCATATACTGCAATACTTCTGTATTGCAATATATGCCATTTTTGCAGCACATTCATTACAATGAGCCACTGGCTCATTGTAACGAATCTGCATCTGCCAGATAGCCTCGTGTCAAAAGAAGACCCGAGGCTACCATGGCAACCGATCGCCGCCCCCCGATGACGTTCGGGGGCGTGGCGATTGAAAAAAAGATGGCGGCGCCCGGGGGGGGGGGGGGGTTAATAGCCGCGATCGGTGGGGGTTTTATGCATTATGCAAAAACCCCCACCTTTGTATGAAGAGGACTCAGCCCGTGAGCCCTCTTCATACATCCCTTATACCTCTGCGCCGTAGAGCAACGGCGCAGAGCGTTAAGGGGTTAAGAAGATTACCACAGTCACGATGCCTGGATCTATGAGTATGGTAAGTGTCCCTGGTTTATCGTGCTCGATTTTGCTAGATTCCCTATAAATGTAAACAATAATTTACCCCTGGAATAAATGGCCAATTAAAGGCCATTTTGTTGTATTTTACAAAGAATAAAATATATTACATATATAAATTACTGTAGCGATTTACTTTTTCTATTAATAATGACAATATGATAATTGAACCACCATAGGATGTTATTGAGGATCATAGTTACACTGTTTCTAAGCAACAGGTTCTCTCTGACCCAATTAGCTGCAATTAAAGGTCATCCTGAATGACTTGCTTTGTATTCCTTAGAGTTGGGGGTGGCTTGTCTGGTGACATTTTGGAGATTTGCTATTGTTCTTCACCTGCACATCCAGAACTTCAGTAATTGAATCGGCTGGGCCAGAATGTGAATAAAAGCATTATCATACATTTTCTGTATTTGTTGCACAAACATCACATCCACACAGAGTCGTAGCCGCTTGTTTGGGTGAATGTTTACGGGTCTCACCTTTGGTCACTGGTTGAATTTTAATCTAGAACTGTTGAAAAAGGATATGTTATGCTGCATGGCAGGGAAAACAAAATACTCTGCAGAGTTGGAAATGACTTTTCAACTCCATTTGTTTTCTCTTACACTCTCTGTCAAAGTCACATTCTGTCTGTATGACACGTTTTGTATGCTGAATGAGAATGAAAGGCAAACAATGCATGGCCATACAATCTTATGCTTGAAATTCTTTTATTTCTTCTGTGGCTCAAACAATGGAAATTAAAACCCATTTTGAAAAGCCATAGTAAAGCCAATTTCTATTCATAGTAACAGCATTTAAGGGAGATGGATCCTCCTACAATGGCCCAACATGCATCAAAAATGTGTCTTGAAACCGTCCAAAATGAAGCTTCTGGCTAACAATGGGCTTTATCTCAAGCAATGTTCATTTTACAGTGAAATGATTGAAATGCCATACAGAAGAGGAATTCTTCATTTGTTTTTCTTTCTTTTTCAATCACAAATTAAATATATTCCGCACCATTTACAAGTTAATGTTGGAAGACTGCTCTATTTCCACATGCGATTTAACTCTTTCAAAAAAAAATTCTGAATTTTTTTTTACTAAATGCTGCTTTAAATAATGCAGTAATTTAGGATTAGATTGAGATATTTTTAACAGACTTTATGCCGGTGGGAAATACAGTACACATTACATTGCTTTCATAGGGCTGTACACCAGTCCTTAAATATGTCTTTCAGGGGGTTAACAAAAAGATGCAGTGCCCACCTACCATTTAAAATTATATATATATTTGTACACACTCATGTTTATACAATCACACACGTATATACACTCACATATACACATTTTTATATATACACACATGTAGGTTTAATAAATTATGTGCAAGAAGATCTATGTCTATGTGCAATGGAAAGTCGCAAAAGAGCATTTGCACCTCAACTGTGCCAAAACAACACCACAGATGTGGTGGACAAAAACCCCACAATGATACATAACTTCCTTAGAGTATATATACATCAAATACACACACATACTGTATATAACATAAACACACATATAGTATGTATAAATCATATATTTAGACATTAAGTATAAATACACCATATATACACACTCTATTCACAGATACTGCATATACATACAGAATATACACACATAAATACATTATATACAGCACAAACATATATCATATACACACATATGCAGCAAATACACACATACATATGATTGTTACAGGATATATACTCAAACATACAGCATAGACACACACAAGTGGGTATGGAAAGTATTCAGACCCCTTTAAATTTCTCATTCTTTGTTTTATTGCAGCTAATTGGGAAGTTAAAAAAATAATAACTATTTTGATTTTATCAATTGTCTGCAAGGAGTGAAAAATGTAAATACTTTTCATATCCACTGTACATACAGTATGCATATATAAGCAGTATATACAACATATATACAGACAGTCCCCTACTTAAGAACACCTGATTTACAGACGATCCCTAGTTACAGACGTATCTCTCTGCCCACTGTGACCTCTGGTGAAGCTCTCTGGATGCTTTACTATAGTCCCAGACTGAAATAATCTGCTGTAAGATGTCTGTAAAGAAGCTTCATTGATAATCCTTAGTCCAATTACACCAAAAGAATTGTGAAAAAGCAATTGTCACTGGGGCCAAAAAAATGTTTTGTCTGGATCTACAATTATATAATATACATTTTGACTTACATCTTGTATGTAACCTGGGGACCATTTGTATATGTGTACATACAGCATATACAAACATACAGCATATGCACAAATATACAGCATACTCGCACACACACATCATTAATACACTAATACAGGCATTGGGGGTCATTTACTAAGGGCCCAATTCGCGTTTTCCCAACGTGTTACCTGAATATTTCCGATTTGCGCCGATTTTCCCTGAATTGCCCCGGGATTTTGGCGCACGCGATCGGATTGTGGCGCATCGGCGCTGGCATGCACGCGATGGAAATCAGGGCGTGGCAAAACGAAAAAAACGGATTCGGAAAAACCGCCATATTTAAAAAAAGAAAAGTGTTGCAGAGCTTGCACTTGCCTTCACTAGGAATAGGCCGGTGAACTTGAGTGCGTTCCGATGCTCTTCAGCGCAGCAGCGCCACCTGGTGGACGTCGGAGGAACTGCCTTAATGAATCCCGGCCGGACCCGAATCCACCGCAGAGAACGCGCCGTTGGATCGTGAATGGACCGGGTAAGTAAATCTGCCCCATTATATTCTCACTGTCAGGCAGTCTTCTTAGCTGAAGGCAAAGTAACTGCAGACCACATTGGGGAAGATGAGGGCAGGAAGATGAGGACATTTTTTGTCAGAGCTCCCCTCAGCTGTGTATAGTACAGTAGACGGAGTGGAGGGCGCATACAAAGCTCCTTTTGCAATTTTTGTTGTAATTATAAATAGTTATAAAATAGTTATTTGTTTTTTGTAAAATACAAGCTCCTCTTACAAAACACTTAGGGTTTCTCATAATCCAAGGTGTGAAGGGTACACAAGGTCAATTAATCGTCTTTTTACAGACTCCCAGAATGCATGGGTTCTGGAAGGTGCAGGAAGTGATTTAGAGTTGCCCACACAACTGTGTGGCTCAACAATAAATCACAACCCTGAAGGACTATAGGACCCCTTTCACTAGCCACAGTGAAACAGAATCTTATCAATCCAATAAGCTGCCACCAGTACTCCTTTAATATAAACCTGGTCCGTAATGGTTGAGGAACCAATCTGGTAGCATGTATTTATCCGAGATACGGACATGTGGATTTGTGGATCAAGATAACGCAGGTTAAATTCTATATCTAATTGCCATAAGGGCACGCTAGACAGTTCACACAATGGATATATATACAGTTAACAGAGTACAAATACACAGGTAGAACTACAAGTATCACCAATTTGTATATTAGTTTCCTTATGTGTGGGCCTAGTGGAAACCAATAGTCCACACCTTAAGATCTTTCCTGCAATTGATGGTAAATGGTTTCCCAGACAAAAGCCAAGAGGCATCAGGGGTTTTCAGATTATATTAGGTGCAGACAAACTCATGCACACCCCCAGGAGGCCTCATAGGACCCTCCTACCTGGTATTGAATACAGAACCTTGGAGAAGTCATAGCTTCTCATAGGGAAGTCATAGGGTCAGGGGTCTGGTATCATTGGATCTGGGTGAATCCCCGGATTGTATTGATACAAAACCTGTCCCATTTGCTTTGGTTCCATCCCGAGATATTTATATCTTTGGACCCAAGAATGCTAGAAACTAATTATTTATATCAATATGATACCCTGGTGATACAGGTTCCAAAAATGTATTTTCCCTTGCGCTGAGATGGACCATAACTCCACAGCTTTCCCTAACCAACATATTGACAAGTCATTGTCTCCTGTTTAAGAAATGAAGGGAGATCCATAAAGAGATTACTGTGGCTGCGGAAATCTTTTGAAGTTACCCCTCCTGGAGTGATAGTAAACACTGTAGCTATCTCAATTAGACTAATTAAGACAAGGCTTGGGGGGAGGTAAGGGATATGGATGACTTAATGAACAGGACAAAATCTGGCATGTGAATACCCCTTATACATATACGTTCATCACACAAGGTTTTACTGTATTAGGCTTCATGCACATGTCCGGGGAAAGTTGGGAGAGGGAGTGAGAGCTCCTCAACCTTCCTCTCTCCACAGAAAGCCGAACAGCCACTGTGACCAGGTGCCATAGAGTTTTTTAGAGGGCTGTAGTGGGACCTTAAGTTTCATTCCCTTTTCACATATTTAACATAAATTAATAGTGCAAATAAATATAAGAAACTTGTTAACTTCAACCAACTGATTTGGTAGATTCTGACTACAGAAGTCAATAATAATACATCACGTTACATAGAAGTCTATGGGCCATATTTACTAAAGCCCCGGCGGTTTTCTGTCTGACTTTCTATAATCTTTTTTGTGCAAACTGCTTGCATATGTATTTAAGAAGTGTCAGCATCACATATATGTGTTGTTCGTGACTCATTTCTGTGGCAACTGCACTATACCTGATGCAACACAAAATTCTGCACTTAAAGGGACGGGAGCCACCATTTCTAAATCTTGCACACCACATTACACAGGCAAACGCACATTTAGTAAATGTGGGCCTATGTATAGGGTAGAGGAGGAGGATTGAGCAGAAATTAAATTTCAATAGCTAGGTCTTCACCTCGATCCAGTAAAATAGAAAACTGGATGAATACAATTATTCGGGAGATTTATCAGAAGTGTCTGAGAGCAAAACCGGGAGCTCGTTTTTTATTTTCTGAAAGCTGTTAAAAAAATTAAAGCTAAGCTCTGATTGGTTGTCTTGGGAAGTTAGAACAGTACTGTTCTCATACACTTCGTATAAATCTCCCACAATATGTTTATTTATGAATTGATATAATAAAGTTTATTTCAAAAGTTCAGCAAACAAACATTGGGAATCTTGATATATTATTTGTCAAGCCACATTTGCTTTCTTTTGTGCTTTTGCTCTGAATAAAACACATTAATTAACTTGAGCACACAGTCTTCTTATGCCACCAAATCAAACATCTGCTCAATACATATGATTCCATAAATCTGCTGGACAGATTGGAAGAATACAAAAGTGATGTGTGAAGTAATAAATTACATATCAACAAAAATCTAGAAAACGGTAATACTTGCACATTTAAAGTACAATATTACTGACATGTCTGGGAGTAAAGATAAATCAGGCAAGTATAGAAATATGATAAACTGTAAAGTAATGCAAAAAATTCATCTTTTATAATTGTGTTTTTCAGGGGTTTGCCTGATTTGTACTGAATTTTAAAAAAATGTAAACATTTTCTTTTAAATAGATAATCTATTTATTAATCCTGTAACTGGAAAATTAGAAATCACATCACTTACATATCAACCAAATAAACAAAACATGACCATACATAATACATGACATAAAGCCAATACAATCCAATCAAAATAACTAAACATCAATATGTGCAATTAGCTACCTCATACGATAAAGCGACCATACAGGGTCCATACATCTAAATCTCATATTTCTGATCCCAGTCAGAAGGGTTATCCCCATTATTTGCCAATGGTGGGGAAGATGGAATAAAAGATTTCCAATATCTGTCTGACCTATAATTTACCAAAATAAATGCTATGTTGATCCTTCATATGGTCATGTATTGGGTGGGAATAGTTATCCAATAGTTTGTATAATTTTGTTAGTATACATTGCGATAAAACAAATTCTGAAATATCCAATGTAATTCCCATGGTCGAGGATGATTGTATTGAATTAAGTGTTAAGATGCAATTTTAAAATGGGAGAGTGTACGTGTGTTTTCATCACTTTATGTTGCAGCAACATGCAGATCTTAATTCTTTCTGGTAGTGAAACAGGATGCAGCATCCAAATCATGCATCCCCCTGTAGCCAAACAGTCATGCTGCCGCAGTAGCCAATAGTCACACAGCCCCCAGTAGCCAATAGTCATGCATCCTCCAGCAGCCATAACTCATGGAGCCTCTAGTAGCCAATAGTCATGCACCCTTCCCGCAGCCATAAGTCATGCAGGCTGAAGCATCCAAATCATGCATCCCCCTGTAGCCAAAAAGTAATGCTGCCTCCAGTAGCCAATAGTCATGCAGCCCCCTGTAGCCAATAGTCATAGAGCCCCAGTAGCCAATAATCATGCAGTCCTCGGTAGTCAATAGTCACAATTCCTATGGACTTCAACAGATTGGGTTCACCAGGCAGGTCTAGCACTGTATATTAAAGATATGGAAGGGGAACATGACCACACTTTCATGCCGGTAGAATACAGACTGAAGAAATTAATCTGATATATGGTCCCAATATGGCATCAAGACAAGTGCAGGCTATCAGGTATGGATTTCACCAGGCAGATCCATAGGTATACATTTTAAGTTTTTGAAGGGAAATGTGATTACATAAAATTTATGGAATACAGGCCACTAATGACATGCACCAGTTTTCTGGTGGACTGATGCACGATCTTTTAGGTGCAAACTGCTTGCAAAAGTATTTAAGAAGTGCCTGCGCCACATTTGTGAAGTGGCTGTACTATTCTTCATGTGACACAAATTTCTGCACTGAGGTGGGGTTCTGGTGCTTAGTCGAAATGTGCTCCAGATTTGTCAGAATTGGTTCACGTCCCATGTTAAAGGTGCAACAATAAAAGTGGTGCACTCTGTCAGGGCAGTGCAGGGGCTGCCAGATTCATGACAATTAGGAATCGGGCGCAGTTTACACACTACACATGCAAACTGCACATAATACAGACTTCACTTTTCTTAGTAAATGTGCCCCAATGACCAGCTACTGGTTCCAAAATGGCAGCAGACAAGTTTGTTTAATTTCATGGCTGTGTAATACAGGCCACAGAAAGGGTATTTCCCCTTCCAACAAGTGATGTGACCCCAGACTTTAACAAGATGGTTTATTACATTGTTTTTGCATAATAATATTAAAAATGGCTGAAATCAACAATTCAATGATTTTTTTCTATTTATGTAACTATATGGTTCTCTCCTTTCACCCAGGCTTCCCATGGACATAATAATTAAAGTTTTCTTTGTATCTCATTTTACTAAACTTTCAAAGACAATCAAGTAAATAGTTTTTAAGGCTAATATCATATTACCAGATGGTACCTCACAGTGTACACTCATGTGAACTCAATAAAGTTTTTACATTTATTTTGATACTGATGCCATAAATAATCACCACATGAGAAAACGTTACGATCTTGGAACATCCAAACTGAAATTTTACTAAGCTACATTTTTCTTTTTAATATGTATGGCACTGAATGCATGTGATCCAATTTAGAAGCTATTGTACAGGAGAGCAATAAAACGGAAAAAAAACAAGCGTTTCAATAAAGAATGTTTATCTGAGAGCATCGGTTATTGCTAAATCTACTACAATATTTTATATGCACATTAGACACAAAGTAGAAGGATTTGATTAAAAAAGAGAAAAACACAAACAGTTGGCTTTAAAAATGTTATACAAGTAAACAAAATATGCATATAAAGCATCACGAAAGCCAGGCTATTATTTTAGATGACTTAGAAACTGGCAAGATATTTACAGTAGCCAAGCAACAAAAACAATGGGGTATGAATTAGTCTGTTCCTCAAATATGAGTCAGCCATAAAGCTGCTGTAGAAGCGAAGAATGATTAGTACAAAGTCATAACGCTCTGAGCTTCCTCGAGACATGAGCAGAGAGTCTTTGTTATTCAAGTAGTCAGAATCACAAGATTATTAATAATTAACACATCTGTTCATTCACAGATATTATGGATTGTGAGCTTCTCTGACCCAAGCCCTTCTTTCACCGCTCTTTACATTTATCTATACCTTTAAATACTGTAACATTTGTGTGTTCTGTTAAATGGGTATAAATTGTAGTCTGGCAGATTTACTTAAAGAGAGACTAAGTCAAAAAAAATTCTAGCACATTAAAAAAAGTCTGGTTGTACACATGTACCATATTTTTTGGACTATAAGGCGCACCGGATTATAAGGCACACCATTAATAAATTCCTGCTAAAATGTCTAGATTCATATACAGGCGCACCGGATTATAAGGTGCACCTGATTTTAAGGATGAATGACCAGCAGGTGGCCGACCTGTACACAGTTTAAGGCAGCTGTTGTCTGTAAGTACGTTTCATATATAAGGCGCACTGGACTATATTTCTGAGAAAATCAAAGGATTTTTTGCGCACCTTATAGTCTGAAAAATACAGTAAGTTTGTTCCGACAACCTTATTCTGTGTGCAATTTGAGACAGAACCGAGAACTGTAAACCTGACCTAATATGACAGTTCTTCCAAGTCCTACAATTGGGTTGCTTAATCCTGCAGACAAACAGGGGTAGGGGTGGGGGTAATTTATCTTGGGCTTTCTTCTTTTTCTTCGTTATGTTTGTTTCATATATTTACGCCTGATATATTTTTAAATTCCATATCTAAATGTTTAAAAAAAATCTAAATGTTGGCGCAAATTAGGGTAAAATGGGTAATTTTGGCACAGATTAACTCCAGTAGGCAAGAAGAATTTGTGAATTTTTTGTGACTTTACTTTTAAAAAAAAAGGTGCAATAAACTGACGGACACACATGTCTGATATATTACCGTCTATAACAAATGAAACAAAACCCATAAAAATGAAAAAAAAAAAGACACACACGAATGTTCTTACTGAAGATAAATGACCCCCATGGAGTGAGTTTGTCAGAAAGACAATAGTTTACAACTGTTCATAGTTGTGCCAATTATTGCGTAGCAAAAGGTTAACAAGTTGCATTTCTTTTAGAGTCAAGGCAATTCACAATGTTAAATGCATCCAAGAAAAGCTATACTCCGGTAAATAGTCCCGTTTTTTCCTGGCTTTGGACCATCCAAACTCCCTAAATTACGACGTTAGATAAAACGAGGCAACCTTAGTACCGTCTGTTCACAAAAGACTTTTATTACACTCATAGACTATCCATGAAAAGAACTTACTCTATCTGATAAAACATCAGTTGTGGAGAGTCTGGCTGGTTATCTGTGACCACTGGTGATAGCACATATTTAGTACTACACGTGCTCTGGGATTTTTTTGCTTGTTACATTTTGGCATTACAAATGAATGAATTGTTGCTTGCCTCATGAAGAATGTGGCACATAATAAAGGTAGCCCATAATGCAACATTCAAGACTACATCTAACACTTGGGATATTTTGATTTTGTGGAAGGAAGGGCTCACCATTTTTTCACAATGTTGCAACAGATGTTTCAGGAGAACATTTTGAAAGGCTTGTTTTTCAAGGCAGAGTGGAGGTTGTGTGCATTTGTGACAATTTATGTATCAATAAAGGAAATGTTGTACTTGATAAATGCAGTGCCCTTCAATGTGTCACACATAAGTTCATCATTTTACTAGGCAAACTCACTTTCAATCCTGCATGGTGCAGCTACCATCCCAAAAGTTGTACAACAACCCCAGAATGTGGCATGTGTCACAGTTCTTTAGACTGCCCTGAAGAGGGCAATTATTTCACATGTCTTTCTGTCCCTCACAGCCTTCTCTCCCTAACATCCTACCTGCCCTCAAAAAGGGCATTATTTAATTATTACACTTTAACTCTGTTCATCACTGTCCCTCCTGTATGTAATGGCGCTGGAACATGTGACTCTGCTTTTTACACAGCAGGTCACATGTCCTACCTGGCCAAATACAGCCACACAGACAGTGGACATGGCTGTGGCTGTTAGAGGCTAAACCCTGGTTCATTGGCTGCTCAGCTGCCCATCAACCAGCATTTGCAGGTGTGGCCGAGTCCAAACTTAATGCAGAATTCTGGCAGAACCCACAATGTTTGGTACTGACCCAAATAGTGTGGTTCAGGTCTGCTCATCAATAGTTATAAGGAATACAACTCACAGGACATTCCCTCAAATGTTCACGCTTGGAGTAAGTTGGATGAACAAAAAACACATAAAAGTGTTTAGACTTTTAGGCCTAAAATAGCCAGGTTTGGTAAAAGGAAACCTATCATGATGACACCACTATCAAAAGTAAATCTAATTGTAGATTCCTCTTGCCTGCCTCTCTCCTAATCTGTAATTTAATAATCCTGGAACCTGACTTATTAAAAACTTTATTTTAGTAATAAATAAATGAACTGCAGAGGCTACTTGGACATGGGAGTAGCCTTAGCTCCCAGTGCGCAGCCAGACTGGTACACACCCTAATAGCCTCTGCAGTTAATTTACATATTACTAAAATAATTTATTTTTTTTAACAAGTTAGGTACCAGGATTATTAAATTACAGATTACAGAGTCCTTATGGTAGGTTTCATTTAAGGCAATACATGGATTTGTATCTAAGACTTAAGACTTAAGGAAGGTGCCAAATTAGCACAAAAATATAAACATTTTTTCCTTGTGATTTCTATTCAGCTGCATCCAAGCTAAAGTTTTTTTTTAAAAAACTATTAACTATTTTTCTGTACCTAGTGTTACATCTTATATTTGGACACAGGCTACATCACAGCTATGGTAAATGTATCTCATGTAATTGCTAAAATGGGAATAATAACAATAATAAGTGAAGACTCCATTTTTGAACATTTCGTAAGCTGAATTCAAGCAGCTTGAATTTCTGTAACATGACATTTTGTTCTCCATTCAAATTGTAGAGAGCTTTGCCTTTGGAAAATGAGAACTAAGATGCCAGCTGCAAACCTAAAATGGAGCAGTTAAGTCACGTCTGGATGTTAGTGGGCTACTCCACAGGCAGAAACGTAGCACACAGCTGTGTGCTCTGCTGAGAAATCCACTGGACTCATAAGTTATGTTTTGTGTATTCTTTGATTGCTCCTATTAGCCAAACTGCACAATATTTTTGTGTCATTTCAGGTAATCAGAGATCTGACCTCATTCCACTCTTCTCTGTTGCCCCTATATAAGGGTACATAGCTTATAGGAGAGATCTGTTTTTCAATAAGTATTTTTAGTTTGACACATTTTTACTAATACACATGGCAGTGTTACATGCAAAGACTTTCAGGTACCCACCAATTACAATTCATGCTTCCTGGCCAAATTTTATACTTGGTGTGAATTAATCTTGACATACTCCATCTCCCCACAAAAACAAATTCTTATCCCATTTGCATTAACCTATAGCAGAAACCAAATTCCCAAATCTTTTTTTTTCTTTTGTTTAAATATTGAAAAATGGTACAAAGGATTAAACATTTCCCGAACTGGTATCAATCGCAACAAGCGGACTCCCGCTCTCCCCCTAAAGCGCCAAGCCTGCACAGCAGCTCCTTATGCCCTATTTACTTACAAACTGTGTCTGAAGAAGGTTAGTGATCGACCGAAACGTCACATAAATGTAATTGTTTGCAAAATAAACTAAAAACTCAACTAATAATCAGTGTGACTGGATTCCATACTGTAATGCATGAATGGGATTGGGACCCTATCCAGAGCACCTGAACAAGCAACTCTAGGTGTACGGTACAACTCCTATACGAAAAACATCTTGTGCTTATGTGATGGAGGAATAATAGTGCTCTGGGAGCTGAGGACACAGCCTTGGTATGTGGCCTTGGCACCTTGTATGTTATAAATCATGATGCATTTCCCTACAGCTTGTTACCAGTAAATTTTAAGACTTGGGGAGGTGGTAAGACTGGAAACACGGAGGAAGGAGGAAGTGCTCTGTCTCAGTGTAACAGCCTGTGAAGGTCAGTACAGGGGGTGGGGGATCTAATAATATGCCAATAGCCTTTCTGGCTCATTAGCATCATTTTAAATGTCAATTTTAGAAGGATGGAGGCCATATATAATAAATATAAGAAGATTACCACAGTCACAGAGCCAGGATCTATGAGTAAGTGTCCCTGGTTCATTTTTTTATATGGAAAAATGAAAGCTTAATTTTTCAGAATGAGTTTTATGCAGTTTTTAAGGTATGTTTATTACAATAAACAATATTTATTAACTCTTTGGATGTAAATGAAACACCTGTCTGCTGCTTGTTTTTTAATGAAAATATTTCTGCCATTCACTGTACTATATATAATAAACCTGCTAACAATTTTCTGTGGGTGAATAGGATTAAAAGGTACGAAATATGTTTGAGCACAAAAACCCCCTTCTTTTTTTTTATAGAAAAACTCATTTATTTTTATATTGTCATATTTGCAGAGCTATAACTTTTTACATTTTTCATCAAAAGAGTTATATTTTTTTTTGTGCGATGAAATTACATTTTTTACGTGACATTTCGGGGTACATGCAACTTTTTTTAACCCTTCACAACTGACCAACAACCAGAGGGTGCCCATCGGTGTTCATGACAGCTCGGAGTCTCTTTTATATGACACTGGGCAGCATGCTCTGGACATAGGCTGAATGTAGGTATTATGCACTACTTGTATTACCCCTGCTGTATTGTTTTATATATATGGCTCTATTAGCACTTTATTATACATCACAGTGCAGCTGAGTTTGTCTAACTTGCTATTATTTGCCCCCTGTGGTATTGATCTATGTCCTGGCCTGCCCTTTTCTGTTTGCTCTTCTTGAAATATTTTACCATTTTTATCCTATGTTTTTAAGTGAAAATCAATAAAATTTACATTTGCAGGAAAATATAGAAGTTAAGAAGGCAGTAAGATTGGAACTGCTTTCCCTTTTTCAGACAGAAATGAGGAACATTCATTAAAAAACTTTAGACCATTGTGGTGCAATATAAAATGTAATGTCCGTGCCTAGACGTCGCTCTATCCGCAGTTTGCAGAATAGATGGCATTTATTTGTGTGTGAACTGTGCTTAAGCGTTTGTGTTTGGATTAACTAAGCCACACCCTGCTCCTTGTATTTCAGCCCTGCCCAGCAAGGGTTACTAGCCTGATGGACAGTTTCCCAGTGTGCTGCTGGAGGCGTGTTCGGGAACGGCCTTATATACCTGCCTATTCCCATCATACCGGACTGGTTATTTCAAGTCTTACCTGTGTATCTAGTGCTCTTGCTATCTTGTTTGATATTCTGTGTTTTGTATCCGATTCTGTACCTTTGCAGTCATCTTGGTTTTGACCCGGTTTGTTTGTCTCCGCTTGTCTGCCTATATCTTGACCTGACCTGTATATCACCCGTTTGATCTTGACCTTACCTGTATATAACCCGCTTGATCTTGACCTGACCTGTGCATATTGCACCTGTCTTCCTGTATCTGTTGTTTGTCCCTCAGTATTGTTTACCTCCTAGTGTTCTCCCGCTTTCCCTGTCTCAGTCCTGTGTTTGCATTCTGTGCACCAGTGTGAACACTGGTCTATTCCTGTATTCCGGTTACCTGTTCAGTCCTGTGTTGGTTTCTGTGCGCCAGTGTGAACACTGGTCTATGCCTGTATTCCGGTTATCTGTCCGCTCCACCATCCAGCAGCTGCCAGACAGTAATTTTCCCCTGTCATGTTGTAGGGTCGCTCAGGGACCGTCAGTTAGGTTCGCCACCACTTACCTAGTTTATCTGCTTTAGGCAGGGCCTTAGCCCGCAGGGACATTGCAGGGTGAGTTCGCCACCACTTACCTAGTCTGACAGCTAGTGCCAAGCCTGGTTGTGGCTGCGTGGTTTGCTGGACAGGTGCTGACATAAAAATTACATTTTGATATTGAAAACAAGAAAAAGAAACAGAGGGAAGTGTGCGGGGAGGTGGTTGAAATTGTGTTATATGATGGAATGTTGATTTTGCAATATTAAGAAATTGCATGTATTTCTTTCTGTTTTGTTATAAAAAACACTGCAAATAAAATAAATTAAATAAAAATTACTATTGTAATTACTCAATGATAGCTGTTTCTCTGGTGTTTGGTTGTCTTAATTCCTCAGATAGGCTAATATTCACATATTGTAAACTTCTACATATAACTACTTAGTTTTTTTTACTATAAGTAGGCTATTCAGTCTCTATTGCACAACTATTATAATGTATAAGTGATAATGGTACCCTAGGGAATGGGGATAATATAAAAATGATTTCCCAAGTTGTTTAACCCAATGCAGCCGAAAAAAACATCCAAATTAACACATTTTTATTATTTTGCGTCCCATTAAAAGTTGAATAAAAACTCAAGATACTCAAGTTACACCTCTGGCTACAGTTTATGAATAATTTGTTGAAAAATATATCTTTTTCCACTTACTTTATAACTTACTTTATAACAACCCTGCGTAACATGTTTCTATTAGATTTGTATAAATAGGTAGTACTTTTAAGAAACCTAATGTATTTATTTTATTTGAATATAACAAATGACATCAACTATACAAATAACATTCATTCCTATGTATCTTTCTTGTTACCTTTTCATGAACCTTTATCTTATACAAATACAATTTGTGATATTGGTTTCTTGCTTATTGCAAAATTAAAGAAATGCAGCATGCTCATCCAAGTAATTGTGATGTAATAAAATAGTAATGATTTTTAAATACAATTTGATTTGTCTGGGCATATTCAAATTTCTTTATCATCCTGTCATTCGATTGTAAAAAGCTACTGTAGGAAAATGAAATATATATTGAGTGAGAGACAGCTCAAGACATTGGAGAGCAGAATTGAATATTCATTTTTTGTGTGATTATACAATGATGAATATAATCTGCTACCCTCTCTATTTTAGAAACTTAAGGGGGGAATTAATTATGGCCTTTCAAATGGAAAACTGGTGGTGTTTTTTTTCACTCTCTGCACTTTTTGCTCCTGAATTTATGAAGTTTCCGCGCCATAATATTATTCTGACTTATTCTATTTTAAACCGCAAAAAGAATCCACCAGAATTCTTACATTTCTATTTTGTACCCATTTTTAACGCTTTTGGTGCAAAAATAGCCCAGCTAAAAGCTGGTATAGGGAATTCTAAACATTTCAGTCCATTTGCCAATTCTTTAATCCCTTGTGCCACAAACTTATATCCCAGTGAAAAATATAAGATAAGATAATCCTTTATTAGTCCCAAAGTGGGGAAATTTACAGTGTTACAGCAGCAGAGAGAGTACAGAGAGTGCAGTACAAACACTGACAGAACAATAATATTAGGGATAAATGAATAAAAGAAAAAAAAGGGATAAAAGACAAAAAAAAAGCAATGATCAACAGTTTTGGTATTCAGTCTGTGAATGGGACCTGCTGGGACTGGTTTGGGGGTGCACAGCTTACTTCTGTTTGGGCCTTGTTTGTTGAACAGCCGGATCGCAGCACGTAGGAATGACTTACGATAACGCTCCAGTTCATCATGGAACAGTCTTAGCGCCACCCTTCGCCAAAAATAATAAATGCCCCTCTTAATCTTTCCAAAACTGTACTCTTTGCCTTTGCCCCATCTACTAACTATCCCAACCCGGACCTCTTCATCTCCATCTGTGTTATCACCATAATCACCCAGTAAGAGGCACACACTGTTTTGAGGCTGGGCCCTAACCTCTCCTTTGCACTGTATATTCAATCACTTTCCCGCTTGCCTCATGCATCTCAGAAACATTTCTAAATCCACCCATTTCTTACAGTTGAAACCTCTAAAACACTAATTGACACTCTGATTCACTATCGCCTTGACTACTGTAACTCCCTTAGTATTGGTCTTCCTTTTACTAAACTCTCTCCTCTACAATTTTTTCTTAATGCAGTAGCCAGACCTGGCTTTCAGTCCAAATGATACACGGGTGCCTCTAGTCTGTGCCAGTCACATCACCGGTAGTCTGAATGATACCTGACAAGAGACAGAAGGAAAACAATTAGAAATTCTCTAAATTTTGTAGTCTAAGTACCACTGATGATGTGGTGCAAGCCTTCATAGGTTGGTTAAATTTTTTTTAATAAATCCAAAGAAAAGGGCAGCACTTTTAAAGGGGTTTTATTATTTATTACATATCCACATATCTGGAAGATGTGTCACACTGACTCCCGTGCCACAAATGGTGTGAACAGAGAGTTTGCCACACAATGGGAGCACCCAAAATAGACTATACCTATCGTATATTCATGAAGAATCATGTAGTGTCTGAAATACTGAAGGTTGGAAACAACCCTTTAGTATATTTGGATCAAAAATATTTGCTGTAAAATACATTATAAAAAGAGCATTTCTATAAAAAAAGAGAAAAGATCTAGGGCCACAAAACCTCAATTTAAGAAAAAAAAGTACATCAGTATGATGGACGCAAATTACTCTACAGCAAAGGATGTTATTTTGATGTACCATTGTACGCTTCAGGCAAAAATAGAATGTCTTGTTTGTAAAACCACACGGAGATATTGAAGGAATCAAGCAGAAAAATATCCAGATATTATAAAGGTCATAGGAAAAAGGAAACAAATCAATCTGGGCCAGCTAAAGCTTTCATACGCTGTGTAGTACTCAAAGAAATTATTGCCACATCTTTTGAACACTTAGTCATTGACAGAATTCATAAAACTATACACATTACCCTAGAGACAAGGATAATGAAACTCCAAGACCTACAAATCATGGGTAATCTCTAGAGTACATTCACTCATGCTGTGCTCATAATATTAGTATATAACCTGAAGTTTTTCTTCACTCACTGGGTTGAACTGCATATGTGCCTGTAGAGTTCTGTATCAAAAGCAGGTTCTTCATTTAGGCTCTAGGACAATATTTGGAGGACTAGAGGGACTTGTAACCAATGGGTCAAATAGAATTCTCCTTAAAGAGAATATATCACCAATTTCCCTATGGACTCATTTAAACCAGATAACAAACTGTCTCAATTTTATTTTGATCTATTTTTCGAAATGTAGGGGCTGCTGTCTAGTAACTGGTGCGTTTAGTGTTGTAGTTTACAGCAGCCTCATGGCCATAGGTAGCAAAGGTCTAGAGCTGACTCACTGAGCTCTGTGAAGAGTGTTTTGGGTATGTTTTGTGCATATAGAAGGTGTACATTTGCTGTGACATTACCAATAGTCAGTGATAGAAGCAATGATGGTGTTACCTAAAACGCTACCTGCCTTGTTCGTAATGGAAATGAGGTGACTACTGCATTGAAATCTACTACAGAATTAACTTGTCAATCTGTTATTCAGTTTACAAAGACATTAACCATTCCTAAAAAATATGTTTGAATAAAATAGGTCACATTCTGATTACATTTTTGAACCTGTTTTTGTTTCTGAATGGTTTTCTGGAAGCTGTGACATTAATAACTTGGCACGCCTTAGAGGTAAATTTTCTTTATTTATACAAAAGTATGACAAACCAAATAGTATATGCAACATTTTGGTCTTAAAAGGGTTGTCCACTTTCAGCAAATATTTATTATTATTTTTTTTTGTAATGAAACTCTCTGCTTGCTGTCCTTCTTTAGGAAGCTTCTATGTTTACTCCAGTGGATAGAAATCTGTCCATTGTTATGTGATGGACAGGCAGGTGCAAGAGCCGTTATTATCACACAGCTCTGATGACTCAGTATGATAATAACGGCTTCTGCACCTGTGTGTCTGTTATATGACTATGGACAGATTTCTATCCACTGGAGTAAACGTAGAAGCTTTCTATGGAAGGACAGAAAGCTGAGATCCAGAAAATCTTGAGGAATTGATAAAGAAAGTATATTGGCAAATTGGATAACTTTTCCTTACACAAACAATATCAATTATTTGCTAAAAGTGGACAACCCCTTTAACAAATCAAACCTATGCCAGGCACTATAAAAGTATAAAAGTACAAATATAACATAAGTCAATAATAGTGTTTTTGCCCAGGCACACAATATATATAATGGTGACTATTGAAGATCGGCAAATTTTTAAAAAATTCAATTCACCGAGTTCGCTGAATTTTCTGGCAAACTTCGATTCGACCCAAATTGAATCATGTCGAATCATGTTGAAAAACAGGTATCAGAGTGCACTCTTTTTACATCGACATCAGATGATTCTATAGATTACGACAGAACCTGTTCTGTTAAACGCTGATACATGTAGAAACCACCCAAAATAGTGCAGAGAGTTTTAGTAGTAATTTAGTATTGACATCACTGATCATTTTGCCCTTCTTTTCATCCGTCAGGGTCCGCTTTCAATCGGTCAATAATCCATCAGTGTTGCTAAAGCCAAAAGCAAACAGGAGTTGATCCAAAACAGAGATACCAGTAAATGGGATACTTGCATGTCCTCTGTGTTCTGTGTCCACTCCTGCTTTTGGCTATCAATCCTGAGGCTTTTCATTCCTTCTGACAGATGAAATAAAGGGGAAAACCAAACATAGTAGCAACTTCATAGAGTGGTGGAGGGTGAAAAGGGGTGTTCCAGGGAGACAGCGGTCAGTTGGCAGCAGCCTGAATAGGTCGCAGAGTGGCACAATGACAAATTTTGGAGGTGACAGCAACATCATAGGCCACAAAGTGGCAGAATAACAGAGTGTGGAGGTGGCGGCAGCAGCATCATGAGGTCAGAGAGTGGCACAATGACAAATTCTGGTGGCGGCAGCAACATGGTAGGCCAAAGTATAGCACAATGACAGAGTGTGGAGGCGACAGCAGCATGTGGTCAGAGAGTGCAACAATGACAAATTCTGGCATTCTGGAGGTGGCAGCAACATGGTAGGCCACAGAGTGGTACAATGACAAAATGTAGAGATGCCGGCCGCAGCAGCAGCATGAGGTCAGAGAGATTGGCACACTCACAGTGTGTGTAGGTGGGCGGCAGCAGTAGCAGAAGCCTGAGACCAGAGAGTGGCACAATGACAAATTCTGGAGGTGGAAGCAACATGGTAGGCCACAGAGTGGCACAATGACAAAGTGCGGAGGTGGCAGCAGCAGCAGGAGGTCAGAGAGTGCCACAATCACAGTGTGTGTAGGTGGGCGGGAGCAGTAGCAGCAGCATGAGGCCAGAGAGTGGCACAATGACAAATTCTGGTGGTGGCAGCAACATGGTAGGCCACAGTATGGCACAACGTTTGGGAGAGGCGTCACGGCTGATCTAATCTGTTGAACAAGGCATTGGTGTGTTGAAATTCTTGCTGATCTATGCCTGATTCATCTTGACAATGATCAGTCTTTCCACATTACGGGTGGACAAGCGGGCTCTCCTTGGGGTAACGATGGCCCCTGCCTCATCTTCTTCCTCCTCTGGATGCTCCTGCTCCTCCTTTCCTGTCATCTGAGTAGAAAAAACACTAATTTTACCAGATTCTGCTTGTGTTCCAATGTCCTCCTCCAGTTAAGCCCCCACTGGACCACGTGGCCATGAGATGTAGTCGCCACTTCTCCAGTGCCCTAACCAGACATATTTAGAAGCATCTGTTCCAGGAAATGAAACAGTGGAATGATGTTATTCATCCCATAGTCCTGGCAACAAATAAAGTGGTCTCTTCAAAGGGCCCGAGCAAACGGTAGGTGTCACGCATGAGCTTCCAGTGGCTGACATCAAAGCTACACAGGGGAGTACTCCTGTCCGCTTGCATCATCAAAGGCTGGAATTCAGCCTATGTTATGGGGAGCTCGTTATGCCGCTGCAACTCAAGGAGGGTGGCTTGGCTTTGTAAGAATGGATGAAGTGCATGCACAGTTTTCTGCCAATTTTTCATTTTTAGCATGACACAGAGAAGTTCCTCCCATGTGTTCCCTGCACATGTGGTATGATTAGGCATCATTTCGACTTGTGGAGGCTGAGGTGGTGGTGGAGAAGGATGTGGACGTTGGTGCAGGAGCAGCAGTTTGACAACGTGGAGGAGAAAGCAGCATCTATTATTGTGGCTGGACACATACAGTTGTCTCTTTGTAATGTGGCCTCTCCCAGGACATTGGATGGTGATACTGCATGTTTTGACGCAGTGCCAATGTTAGCTCCCTGGCCCTGCTTCACTTTTTTCCTGCAGATTCTGCATATACACATGCTCAGCTCCTCGGTGTCTTAACAAAAAACTGCCACAGCGCCATGTTGGTGATTTTACCGCTAACACTTTGTACTGAGTGACTATTAACACTGATGCCTCGCTGAGTCCCTGTGTCACTGCTTACTTGGACCTGCAAAGCGGGTTTTGTACCCCGCGGCTGTTTGGCTCCTGTCCTAGCACTGCTGCCACCCTGCTGACTCGCAACCACACTAGTGACTTGTCGCCTGCTTTGCTGCCTGACGCACAAGCTGACACCCTCTTCTCCCGATGATCACCATCGATTTGTGTTTCCCTGTGACTGCTATTCTCCTCAACGGTCTCACTATGTACAGCCTTACTACTTGCAAGTGCAACATAACCCTCCGTGCCACTCTCCACATCTCTAGTTTCCCGCCTACTGCATGAAGCAGCGGATGTCTGCCCCACCTCTTCACTGCCAAGCAGCTGCTGACTGTCCTCAAAGAGTCCATCCTTGCTGTATAGTGGCGCTGAGCCCAGACCACCTAGTAGATCTCTGGCTGAGGAAAATGAACAGGACAGAGGCTGGTTGAGGACAAGTAAGGGCTGCTGACCGGCTCCTGGGCCATGCCATCAAAGGGTTGTATCTGATGGCTGTGGTTGTCAGATGTCATTGAGGAGGAAGTTGATGACCTAGTCAATCAATCAAGGACCTTTCGGTTGTTGATCAACACACTGCCGCTAGATGACACCGGCAATTCTGGCTTCACAGTCACCCCTGCTGCGACGTCCTCTTACTGTGCTGTGACCTGTGCCTGCTCCACCTTCCACATCTCTGCCTGACATATTGGTTAATCAACTATGTTGATTTGACACAAAATGTTTTGATATCTACTTTAGCAACTAAAAAGAATTGAAATTATGGAATACAGAACCCCAAAAACTGATACCCTGGACTTTGCAAAAATATCACTCCATCTACTATGCTGATTTGACAGAGATTTCTTGATATCATCTTTAGCAACAAAAAATAATTGAAATTTGGGGAATACAGAACCCCAAAACCTGACACCCTGGACTTTGAGCAAAAATCACTCCATCAGCTACTGAGTACAAGCAGCTGTACGCTAGAGACAGCACATGCAGTGTGAAATGACAGGTTTGCAAATGGCCGTCTGTTTTTATAGGGCTGTGACATCGCATAAGCCTTCCGGTCGCCGATTGGCTTACATGTCTGCACATGTGAATAGGGGTGTTCCTTTCTTCTTCCCAGAGTTCTCTTCCCCATGTAACACTTTGTGCTCATGGCCATTTTGCTAATAAAGGGGAAAAAAATTAGTTCCCATGAATCACTGTAAACTTCGGATTCATGCCGAACCAAAGTTTTCCTGAAATTCGAAACGAATTCCACTTTGTTCAAATCGACTTGCCCATCTCTAGTGACTATGATGCCAGGATATAGATGACAGTCACCATTATATATTGTTTGCCTGGGCAAAAACACTACTATTGTCTTATGTTGTATTTGTATCTTTGTTAGTGATGAGGAAGGAGTGACATCATAGCTAAACTGGAAATATGTAAATCTCCGTCTAAAATATAAATAGCTTGTATGTAGTAGCTAAGTTTACAGGTGTAAGTAGTTATTACTATTCTGAACCTAACACTATTTTAGTCCTTCTATTAGCTCATTCACACTGGTGACTTGTTTGCTGACTCTCACCCTGTGTTTCTAGTGCTTCTAGGAAGTGCTTCATCAGGGGTCACGATTCTGCCCAAAAATAATTTCTCAAGCCTGTGTACAACATGGCAGGATCACTGATGGTGTGATCCAGCAATACACTAAAGCAGCATGCAGCCCCTTTGATCAGAGCTATGGCAAATTGGGGGGTTGTAAATATTTAGTGAAACAGGCATGTAAGAAAAACTTGGGGTAATACATAGGAATATAAATTACTACTAATCATATCATGATTTTCGATGTTATAGCTCAAAATATGATTTGAAATGATTACTATTTCATGTGCTCTCACAAGGAAATATGGGAATGACAAGTAACTTTTTATTGCTGGACACTATAATAATTCCGCCAGCTCATCATATGGTAAATGGCGTATTTCCAAGTATTAATTACTGGAGATATGACATTTTCTAAAATTATTCCTTACATTCTGGGAAATGTCTCCAATTATCCCATTAAAATTTAGATACGATATTAATAACTATGTATTATTGCCTTTCTATCTTTAATGGTAATTTCTAATGATATATACAGTATATCTATATGTAGCCAATGAGATGTATATCTTGTCTTTATTTTTTCACTGGGCCATTGGAATACATGCCTGTATTTGCAAAGTAATAGATTGATGTCATTGTAATAGATTGATATAAGATGTATAGTCCAGAAAACAGGGATACCGCACTCCTGAGAAAATGTGGGTGGTGCTTACGTCGGGTCCTCAGCCCCAATATGCAGGAAAAGAAAACGTAGCACACATCCTATTTAGATTTTTATGCTTTCATTTTTATTTCTTATACATATGTTTAGTATTTGTAGCTCCACCAAAACGGTTTTACAAAAATCATATGATGCGATAATAGATCATAGGTTATTTCTAGCGACGTTTCGGTCTCAAACGACCTTTGTCAAGCGTGATCTAGGTTGAGGTCCGTGTGGGCTCAGGTGGAGTAAGCTCCCCCTGAGCCCACACGGACCTCAACCTAGATCACGCTTGACAAAGGTCGTTTGAGACCGAAACGTCGCTAGAAATAACCTATGATCTATTATCGCATCATATGATTTTTGTAAAACCGTTTTGGTGGAGCTACAAATACTAAACATATGTATAAGAAATAAAAATGAAAGCATAAAAATCTAAATAGGATGTGTGATATAAGATGTATGACATGTTTAAGCTTGCATGTGCTAAGATTTTATCTGTTGTGCCTTTTTGCTGCCCGTTTGGCCAATTTATCTAGATTAATCTGTGGAAGCTGAACATCCAGAACTCTGTAATGGACTGGGGGCAATGGATCCACTATGTCACTAGATCTGTTTGACTTTGAGCTAATTGAGATTCTATAGAGGTTATCCAAGTGATCCTGTGGGTTTTCAAACTGTAACACTTGTACACACACCAGGACACTGAATGATCACTCACCAGTATTGGTGGTACTGATGGAAGCAGGGACAGGTGGGAATGACGTCACCAAGCCATGGCACCAAGGTTCTGGAAAAGACATGTTAAGGAACAATCATGGAAAGTAGAGATTGAGACATTGATCATAGTCAAAGTCCAGGCAACTTGTCAGAGCGGGCAAGGCAGAAGATCCAGCCTCAAAACTGAGCATCACAAAACAGAAATAGAACACAAGCCAAGAGCCTTTGCTCAGGCTGTTTTCTGTGGGAGAATCTATAGGGTTGGAAATTGGTTTGAGAACAGAAGCAGAGTATATTAAACCAGAAATGATAGAATAGTCGGCAGTAGAAGACTGTAAGTGATCACATATAGATACAGTTATAGTCATCTGCAAAACAGTATTCACACTATACTTCACATATATAATGATTGCTCATTATTAACCGGTTAAGGACCGGGCCCTTTCCCGTTTTTTCATTTCCATTTTTCACTCCCCACCTTCAAAAATCTATAACTTTTTTATTTTTACACGTAAAAAGCTATGTGATGGCTTGTTTTTTTTGCGTAACAAATTGCACTTCATAGTGATCGCAATGAATATTCCATGCCGTGTACTGGGAAGCGGGAAAAAAATTCCAAATGCAGTGAAAATGGTGAAAAAACGCATTTTTGTTGTATTCTTGTGGGCTTGGATATTACGGCTTTCACTTCACGCCACAAATGGCGCATCTAATTTATTCTTTGGGTCAATATGATTACAGGGATACCAAATTTGTATAGGTTTTATAATGTTTTCATACATTTACAAAAATTAAAACCTCATGTACAAATTTTTTTTTTATTTTGCCGTCGTTGTATGGAGTTGAGGGTGGTATCATCTTTTGCAACTTTTGATGATGTTTTCAATGATATTATTTTTAGGACTATACGACCTTTTGATCACTTTTTATAGAATTTTAAATTTTTTTTTAAATGGCAAAAAAGTGCCAGTTTTGACTTTGGACGTGATTTTCCGTTACGGGGTTATTTTGATAGATCAGGCATTTTCGGACGAGGCGATACCTAATGTGTTTATGATTTTTACTGTTTATTTATATTTATATCAGTTCTAGGGAAAGGGGGGTGATTAGAATTTTTAGGTTTTTTTATTATAATTTTTTTTTTTTACTTTTTTTTTATTTTTATTTTTCCTATTTTTCAGACTCCCTAGGGTACTTTAACCCTAGGTTGTCTGATTGATCCTACCATATACTGCCATACTACAGTATGGCAGTATATAGGGATTTTACTCCTCATACATTACAATGTGCTGACAGCACATTGTAATGAATGGGTTAACCCGAAGTAGCTTCGGGTCTTCGTGAGACCCGAAGCTACCATGGCGACATGGTGCCGGCACCGATCGCGGGTGTTACCGGTAAGCCTTTGCTGCAATATGCAGCAGAGACTTACCGGCTATGGAGAGGGCTCGGCCCGCGAGCCCTCTCCATGCATCGGAACGCGACCATCGCCGTGAATACACGGCGGGTGGTCGCGAACCGGTTAAAGGGGTATTCCCATCTCAGCATTCAGTTATAATTTAATTCAATTGCCATATAGAAACATTTCAACTGCATGTTATTAATCAAAATGTTCCTGTGTGAAGATAATTTCCTATAAATCTTTTCATGTTGTCCCCTAGAAACGAGATAGCTGTCCTTGCATATGACTACCAACATATCCTGGCAGTGGTGGCCAGATATGCGCTACTGAGGCCGACCTCCCTGACTATCCAGATTCAGTGTTCACTAGCACAGGATTGCTGTGGGACATACAGTAGCTCACGGCCATTTCATATGAAAAAAAAAATGTTTCGTTGTACACTCATTCCTGCATCAGTGGTGGAATGCGAGGAAAACAGTGGCTGCATTTATGTTAAAATATCTTCACACATGCACATTTTTTTTATAACATCCAATTGAAGAAATGTATGACTATTGCAGATGAATTCAATTAAATGTGAATACCCAGATGAGAAATACCCATTTAATTCTAAAGAACTCTAAATATTTAGCTACTATAAAATCTTTGTGATCTCCATTCAATTCCATTTTCATACAGATACTGATAAAAATGTTCTCTTGTGACCACAATGGTGTTGAGACATCACATCAATGATTGGCTGCAGCAGCCACTTATCAGTATTGATGTGTTATAACTGGACTTACAGATAAAAATTCCAGGAGGCTAGAAATTTGAGTAACAGGAGATTACTAAGTTCACTACATATTGAATTTTTGTATTTTATTTGGCTATTAAATCCCTTTATATAAAATAAAATAATAATTCAAATACAATAATTTTCAATGTGTCAAAAACTTTCAAGGAACATAAAAGCTGCGGATCTTAAATAAACTATTCAATGGCCATGTGTTTCCTTGAGGTTTTGGTTGTTTAGGTAGTGGGCCATTTCTTGGTATTAGACAGCTGTTTGTAACTTTTTATTTAATTGTAAGCTATGTAGTGAATCTCTATTCCCAAAACACTCTGACATTTTTATAGAAAGTTGTGCTTTGAACTGCTTCGATCAAGTAACTATAGCCAAAGGAATTAATTAAACCCTATAGAGAGACAGATATTGATTAATGAGATCACAATTTTGACACATGTTGCAATTGCTCATAAGGTTAGTTCAGACTAGTGTGCTCTGTACCAGAAACAAGTACTCAAGGGTTCAAGTTTTTCACATCACTGTCATAAACAAACAATATCAAATCAATAATGGGACAAAGATACAGCTAAAAGTTTTCAGACAAACAAAAAAATTGGAAAAACTTTGATCACCTAGTAAGCTAAAAACATAGGACAAGTATATATGTGTATTTTCCATTATTTTTAAAAATAATAAAATAAATAAAACCCCCTAGAATAGATGGTAAAAGTGGTCACTAACTTTTCAACAGGCTTTGCAACAGTGAAAAGTGCAAATGAATATGATAAAGTTTGCAATAACAACATCTAGGACTCCCCCAGCACAGAGATGACTTTAAAGGGGTTATCCAGAAATGTAAAAAATGTACACACTACCGCTCAAAAGTTTGGGGTCATTTTCCCAGAAATGTCCTTATTTTTAAAAGAAAGGCATCTTTTCTGTTAATTAAGCTAACATTAAATTAATTATAAATATACTATATACATTGTTAATGTAGTAAATGGCTATTTAGCTACAAATGTCTGATTTTTAATGCAATATCTAGATAGGTGTATATATGCCCATTTCCAGCAAACCATTTCCAGTGGTTTAATGGTACATTGTGTTTGCTAACTGTGTAAGAAGGCTAATGGATGTTAAGAAAACCATTGAAAAGAGAAGCTATAAAACTGACCTTCCTTCAAGCAGGTTGAGAATCTGGAGAATCACATTTGTTTGTTCTATGAAACTATCACATTGGCCAGAAAAAAAGAACTTTCATGTGAAACTCGACAGTCTATTCTTATTCTTAGAAATGAAGAAAAGGAAAGCACAAACAGGCTTTAACCAGAGTATAAAGCAGAGTGGGAGCCCCAATGCTCAACTAAGCAACAGGACAAGTACATTAGAGTATCTAGTTTGAGGAACAGATGCCTCAACTCCTCTGATTCTCCCATTCAGCCACTGCACTGTCTGTCACTGCCAATCTCTGTTTGTATACAACCACATCTGCGTGTCTGCTACAGAATGACTTTCACACTGAAGCAGGTGTGTGCTATGGACAGGATGGCACTGTCTGCCTTCATATACAGAGACCAAAAAGTGACATACTGTGCAATAAGTGAACGGGAGCAGGGAGGGAGGTGAGTATGAAAGCTTTATTATTTTTTCAGTCCCCCACAGCTATATAAAAAATTACTTGTGAGCAACACCTTTAAACTAGCGATATGGGGCCAGCTGCATTACAGTTTGTGCGCACTTGTTCCATTTTTGTTTCATCTGTGATTAGTTGAGTTCCTGCCTCTGATTAATCACTTGAGGGATTGTGTGACTGCACTTTACTTTAGGCACACTTTAGTTGCAACTTACTCGTAATGTTTGATTCAGGCATTCACATGTAAGCCTCCTACAAGCTTTACTCTGCTTCTCTCCCACACCCCTGCATGAAAATAACACTCAGACCCCTAGTGTGTGGCAAGCTGCACCGAGAGACCCCCCGCCGAGCAGGGGCTTCTCCTGGAGAGGATCCTTCAGTACTGATCTTCTGCTGCCCCCTGTAATTCAGGCCAGTATTCCTCTAGTGTGGCCATCCTGCTACCGGACACTTCTCTGTACTATCTGTAAAATCCTACACACTTCTCCTCTATCCTGCTCTGAACTCCTGTTTTGCAGATTGGTTGTAAATAGAAGGTCATGAACTGTACACAGAGGCTGCATGTAGTGTAAACACTGGCTGCTGTACTATAAAGGGGATACACTGCTCTGCAGAAGTGTTTTTACGCTTAAATTACGCAAAAATGAAGTTGCTAATAATGAATCATTAGTAGGCACAGCAAAACATCTGGATTGATAGAATAAATGAGGAAAACATGGTTATTTTTGCTGAGTTGCTAGTTTGGTGTTTAGGTGTAAAACTGATACAAAAACACTGCAAAAAGGCATATGAAAAGGCACAAAAGTTACAAAAAATGTAACATCTGGACTAAGGGTGGCATTGGAAATGTGCTATATTTTTAATTGTGCTGTAAGTTTGTGGTGCAAGGGATTAATGATTTGGCGAGTAAACCAAAAAGATTTTAGCTGCTGTACTTGTGTGACAAAAATTGTGCCACAAAACAAAACAGTGAAGGACTCACAAGCAGTGCCATAATTTTGCGCCCAAAAACAGTAATGAGTGTAGGAAAACCGCAAAAATTGTGCCACAGACACTTCATAAATAAGGCACAAAAAAATTCTGCCTGTTTTCCATTTGAAAGGCGTTAATAAATACCCCCATTATGTTCCTTTCTGGCTTGACAACAGACTAACAAATGTAAACTTCATCTAAGCTTCTGCATGTTTTATGTAGTACGTATTGGGGGACATGTATTTTAGCTTTTCTTTGGTATATAATTTAGACTTTTGAAAGGTCTTTTTTGCGCTTTATGTATGAACATGTCTTTTTTCTTTCACGTTAAGATTTTCCTGTCCTGGCAGGTGCAACTTTTGGCTTTCTTTTAAGATTTTTGTTGCAAATGTCTCAAATCCACATGGACACATGTGAGGGGGTTACATACAGGAGTGGACATTACTGTAAATTTTGGAATCAAGACTGTGGCCTGCATTTTTAAGCATTGTAGTTGGACCCCGGGGAGATAAAAAGAAGTGAGGCTGTTAATACATGTTAACATTAATAAATGTGTGTTAACACAATGATAACTTATATTAAGATTGTGTTAACTCATGCTTTTTATAAATACAATGATAACACCAATGTAATTTGGCCAATCTCCTTTTTCAACTGTTCTGATGCGTTTGAAAACACATGTGTTAACACTAGAGATGAGCGAGCACTAAAATGCTCGGGTACTCGTTATTCGAGATGAACTTTTCCCAATGCTCGAGTGCTCGTCTCGAATAACGAGCCCCATTGAAGTCAATGGGAGACTCGAGCATTTTTCAAGGGGACCAAGGCTCTGCACAGGGAAGCTTGGCCAAACACCTGGGAACCTCAGAAAAGGATGGAAACACCACGGAAATGGACAGGAAACAGCAGGGGCAGCATGCATGGATGCCTCTGAGGCTGCTTAATCGCACCATTATGCCAAAACTATGGGCAACAGCATGGCCATGACAGAGTGACAGAATGAAGCTAGATAGCATCTAAAACATCCAATAATTGACCCTGACACTATAGGGGACGGCATGCAGAGGCAGCAGCGGCAGGCTAGAGAGTGGCATGGCGACATACCCTAAATGGACTCAGGCTTCAAACCAATGGGTGGCAGAGAGGAACCAAAGGAGGTGAGCAAGAAGCGCTCAAATAATATCGGTACATGATAAAAGTTTGCCAGTATATTTTGTGGATTACACAGCAGGGTGGCGACAAAGTTAACATGGAAGCCATGAAAACAACCCAAAATTCTGCCTGACACAGGTTGTTTGATAAGGGGACCATGTATGGAGGCAGTGAACTAGTAGTAGATTAAAGGTGCTGCAGTTAAAACTATGTTAGTTGGATCTTGGCATGGAGCTGGCGCTCCGCTGCCAGGCGAGCTTTCGCCAATCCAAGCCCGTGTCTCTAGGCTACTCCCCAAACAGCACTTCTAAGAACCTTTTGTATAAGATCAAGTGTAGTAGCGTTCTTATAAGTTTAGGATATGGCGGGTGAGGGGAATGTAAACAGATGCGCAAGAAGCGCTGAAATAATATCGGTAAATGATAAATCCATGAAAACAACCCAAATTTCTGCCTGACACACCTCGTTTGATAAAGGGACGATGTATGGAGGCAGCTATATGGACGACTTTTGGAGGTAGCAATGGAGACAACGTGTGGAGGCTGCTATGGAGACAATTTAATTTGGATAGTGCCTGTATGTGGCAGTCCAAAAAAGTTTTCAAACCAGAGGAGCAGGTAGGTGGCCCTCCAGAAAAATGAAATAGATTGAGTGCCTGTATGTGGCAGTCCAAAAAAGTTTTCAAACCAGAGGAGCAGGTAGGTGGCCCTCCAGAAAAATTGAATAGATTGAGTGCCTGTATGTGGCAGTCCAAAAAAGTTTTCAAACCAGAGGAGCAGGTAGGTGGCCCTCCAGAAAAATGGAATAGATTGAGTGCCTGTATGTGGCAGTCCAAAAAAGTTTTCAAACCAGAGGAGCAGGTAAGTGGCCCTCCAGAAAAATGGAATAGATTGAGTGCCTGTATGTGGCAGTCCAAAAAAGTTTTCAAACCAGAGGAGCAGGTAGGTGGCCCTCCAGAAAAATGGAATAGATTGAGTGCCTGTATGTGGCAGTCCAAAAAAGTTTTCAAACCAGAGGAGCAGGTAGGTGGCCCTCCAGAAAAATGGAATAGATTGAGTGCCTGTATGTGGCAGTCCAAAAAAGTTTTCAAACCAGAGGAGCAGGTAGGTGGCCCTCCAGAAAAATTTAATAGATTGAGTGCCTGTATGTGGCAGTCCAAAAAAGTTTTCAAACCAGAGGAGCAGGTAGGTGGCCCTCCAGAAAAATGAAATAGATTGAGTGCCTGTATGTGGCAGTCCAAAAAAGTTTTCAAACCAGAGGAGCAGGTAGGTGGCCCTCCAGAAAAATTGAATAGATTGAGTGCCTGTATGTGGCACTCCCAAAAATTGTTTAAAACAGAGGACCGGGTCGGTGGCCCTCCAGAAAAATTAAATGCATAAAGTACTATAGCTAGAGCCAGTGGGCCCTGTCAAAAAATAGCCAGTTTCCTCTGCTTTACTGTACAAAGAGGAGGAGAAAGAGGAAAATGAGGAGGAGGAGGAGTGGATAAATTATTCAAGTTGAGCTTCCTTCACCTGGTGGAGATTGGAAATTATGAGAAATCCAGGCTTTATTCATCTTAATAAGCGTCAGCCTGTCAGCGCTGTCAGTCGACAGGCGTGTACGCTTATCGGTGATGATGCCACCAGCTGCACTGAAAACCCGCTCGGACAAGACGCTAGCGGCAGGGCAGGCAAGGACCTCCAAGGCGTACAGCGCCAGTTCGTGCCACATGTCCAGCTTTGAAACCCAGTAGTTGTAGGGAGCTGTGTGATCATTTAGGACGATGGTATGGTCAGCTACGTACTCCCTCACCATCTTTCTGTAAAGATCAGCCCTACTCTGCCGAGACTGGGGACAGGTGACAGTGTCTTGCTGGGGTGACATAAAGCTGGCAAAAGCCTTGTAAAGCGTACCCTTGCCAGTGCTGGACAAGCTGCCTGCTCGCCTACTCTCCCTCGCTACTTGTCCCGCAGAACTACGCACTCTGCCGCTAGCGCTGTCAGAAGGGAAATACTGTTTCAGCTTGTGCACCAGGGCCTGCTGGTATTCATGCATTCTCACACTCCTTTCCTCTCCAGGGATGAGAGTGGAAAGATTTTGCTTGTACCGTGGGTCCAGGAGAGTGAACACCCAGTAATCGGTGCTGGAATAAATTCTTTGAACGCGAGGGTCACGGGATAGGCAGCCTAGCATGAAATCTGCCATATGCGCCAGAGTACCAACGCGTAAGAATTCACTCCCTTCACTGGCCTGACTGTCCATTTCCTCCTCCTCCAACTACTCCAACTCCTCTTCTTCTGCCCATACACGCTGAACAGTGAAGGACTCAACAATGGTCCCCTCTTGTGTCTCGACAACATTCTCCTCCTCTTCCTCCTCATCCTCCTCCACCTCCACCTCCTCCGATATGCGCTGAGAAACAGACCTAAGGGTGCTTTGGCTATCAACAAGGGAATCTTCTTCCCCCGTCTCTTGTGACGAGCGCAAAGCTTCCGACTTCATGCTGATCAGAGAGTTTTTCAACAGACCAAGCAGCGGGATGGTGAGGCTGATGATGGCGGCATCGCCACTGACCATCTGTGTTGACTCCTCAAAGTTACTCAGCACCTGACAGATATCAGACATCCACGTCCACTCCTCATTGTAGACTTGAGGAAGCTTACTGACCTGACTACCAGTTCTGGTGGAAGTTGACATCTGGCAGTCTACAATCGCTCGGCGCTGCTGGTAAACTCTGGATAACATGGTCAGTGTTGAATTCCACCTCGTGGGCACGTCGCACAACAGTCGGTGAGCGGGCAGTTGGAGGCGGCGCTGCGCTGCCCTGAGAGTGGCAGCATCTGTGCTGGACTTCCTGAAATGCGCACAGATGCGGCGCACCTTCGTGAGCAAATCAGACAGATTGGGGTATGTCTTGAGGAAACGCTGAACTATCAGATTTAACACATGGGCCAGGCATGGCACATGTGTCAGTCTGCCGAGTTGCAGAGCCGCCACCAGGTTACGGCCGTTGTCACACACAACCATGCCTGGCTTCAGGTTCAGCGGTGCCAGCCACAGATCAGTCTGCGCCGTGATGCCCTGTAATAGTTCTTGGGCGGTGTGCCTTTTATCGCCTAGGCTCAGCAGTTTGAGCACCGCCTGCTGTCGCTTAGCGACGGCACTGCTGCTGTGCCTAGAGCTACCGACTGATGGCGCCATGCCCACGGATGGTAGTTCGGAGGAGGAGGTGGAGGAGGGGTGGGAGGAGGAGGAGGCATAGTAGGCCTGAAACACCTGGACCGAGGTAGGCCCCGCAATCCTCGGCGTCGGCAGTATATGACCAGCCGCAGGGTCAGACTCGGTCCCAGCCTCCACCAAGTTAACCCAATGTGCCGTCAGCGATATATAGTGGCCCTGCCCGGCAGCACTCGTCCACGTGTCCGTGGTCAGGTGGACCTTGTCAGAAACGGCTTTGGTCAGGGCACGGATGATGTTGTCTGACACGTGCTGGTGCAGGGCTGGGACGGCACATCGGGAAAAGTAGTGGCGGCTGGGGACCGAATACCGAGGGGCGGCCGCCGCCATGAGGTTGCGAAAGGCCTCGGTCTCTACTAGCCTATAGGGCAGCATCTCCAGGCTAAGCAATCTGGAGATGTGGACATTAAGGGCTTGGGCGTGCGGGTGGGTTGCACTATATTTGCGTTTCCGCTCCAGCGTCTGGGGTATGGAGAGCTGAACGCTGGTGGATGCTGTGGAGGATCGTGGAGGCGACGATGGGGTTTTTGTGGCAGGGTCCTGGGCAGGGGGCTGACTATCAGCTGACACAGGGGAAGGAGCAGTGGTGTGCACGGCCGGAGGTGAACGGGCTTGTTGCCACTGAGTGGGGTGTTTAGCATTCATATGCCTGCGCATACTGGTGGTAGTTAAGCTATTAGTGGTGGAACCCCTGCTGATCCTGGTTTGGCAAATGTTGCACACCACAGTCCGTCGGTCATCCAGTGTTTCCTTAAAGAACCTCCAGACTTCTGAAAATCTAGCCCTCGCCGCAGGAGCCCTTGCCACGGGAGCTTCACTAGTTGACACATTTGGCGCTGATGCACCAGCTCTGGAAAATTGCTTAGCAGCAACCGGACAAGTGGTTTGTGACTGTGGGAAGGGTCCAGAAAACAGTTCCTCAGAGTATGCCGGTTCAAATGCCAAATTTTCCTGGGAGGGGGCAGACTGGGGGGGAGGAGGCTGAGGTGCAGGAGCTGGATGAGTGCCAATTTCGGTGACATGGGTGGACTGCGTGGAAGACTGACTGGTGGACAAATTGCTCGAAGCATTGTCGGCAATCCACGACATCACCTGTTCGCACTGTTCTGGCCTCAACAGTGCTCTACCACGAGTCCCAGTAACTTCAGACATGAACCTAGGGAGTGTAGCTCTGCGGCGTTCCCCTGCTCCCTCATAAGCAGGTGGTGTCTCACCCCGCCCAGGACCACGGCCTCTGACCCCTGCAGTAGTTGGACGCCCACGTCCCCGCCCTCGTCCTCTACCCCTAGCCCTAGGGTTAAACATTTTGAAAATGAGAGTTATAACTTTAATTTTTTTTTAACTTTTTTTTGTGTTTTTTTGTGTTTTTTAGTTTTTAAAACCAAACGATGCTATCCTATTGCTATGGCTATTTTCTAGCCAAGTATGAAAGCACACTGCTATGCCAGATGAGATGACGCTGAGTTATTAAAAAAATAAACGTAAAATAAAAAAGGAAATGGCAGACTGTGCCTAATTGAAATCCAACCCCTAATAAATTTTCCCACTTCGGTCTTTGCGATGGATATGTGCGTCACTAAGCGCAAAACACAGCGGTCGCAAGTCTCACTACAAATTGCTCACAATTTGCTAGTAGATGCACTGCAGCAAGGACAGCCACCAGCAGATCAACCAGAAATCAAATATATATAACGCTACTGTAGGCGTAAGTAAGCCGTTTGGATTCTCCGATGGCTATTTTCTAGCCAAGTATGAAAGCACACTGCTATGCCAGATGAGATGACGCTGAGTTATTAAAAAAATAAACGTAAAATAAAAAGGAAATGGCAGACTGTGCCTAATTGAAATCCAACCCCTAATAAATTTTCCCACTTCGGTCTTTGCGATGGATATGTGCGTCACTAAGCGCAAAACACAGTGGTCGCAAGTCTCACTACAAATTGCTCACAATTTGCTAGTAGATGCACTGCAGCAAGGACAGCCACCAGCAGATCAACCAGAAATCAAATATATATAACGCTACTGTAGGCGTAAGTAAGCCGTTTGGATTCTCCGATGGCTATTTTCTAGCCAAGTATGAAAGCACACTGCTATGCCAGATGAGATGACGCTGAGTTATTAAAAAAATAAACGTAAAATAAAAAGGAAATGGCAGACTGTGCCTAATTGAAATCCAACCCCTAATAAATTTTCCCACTTCGGTCTTTGCGATGGATATGTGCGTCACTAAGCGCAAAACACAGTGGTCGCAAGTCTCACTACAAATTGCTCACAATTTGCTAGTAGATGCACTGCAGCAAGGACAGCCACCAGCAGATCAACCAGAAATCAAATATATATAACGCTACTGTAGGCGTAAGTAAGCCGTTTGGATTCTCCGATGGCTATTTTCTAGCCAAGTATGAAAGCACACTGCTATGCCAGATGAGATGACGCTGAGTTATTAAAAAAATAAACGTAAAATAAAAAGTAAATGGCAGACTGTGCCTAATTGAAATCAAACCCCTAATAAATTTTCCCACTTTGGTGTTTGAGGTGGATATGTGTGTCACTAAGAGCTAAACAGAACGGTAGCAAGTCCCCCTGCAAATTCCTCACAATATGGTACTAGCTGCACTACTAGTGCCAGCAAGCCCAGCCACAAGCAAACAAAAAAAAAAAAGTATAACGTTATTGTAGCCCTAAGAAGGGCTGTTGGGTTCTTGTTGAATCACTCCTGCCTAACACTATTCTAATAGAACACCCTAACGCTTTCCCTGACCAGCAGCAGCTCTCTCCCTAGCGGCATCCAGACACAGAATGATCCGAGCAGCGCGGGCAGCGGCTAGTCTATCCCAGGGTCACCTGATCTGGCCAGCCAACCACTGCTATCAACGTGTAAGGGTACCACGTCATGCTGGGTGGAGTGCAGAGTCTCCTGGCTTGTGATTGGCTCTGTTTCTGGCCGCCAAAAAGCAAAACGGCAGGAGCTGCCATTTTCTCGAGCGGGCGAAGTATTCGTCCGAGCAACGAGCAGTTTCGAGTACGCTAATGCTCGAACGAGCATCAAGCTCGGACGAGTATGTTCGCTCATCTCTAGTTAACACCACATGTGACCACACCTTTAGATGTAAGCAGTAAATTTCAATAGAATGTGAATGTAAAATCTATACATTTAAAAAAACAACTGCCCAAACTTTTAATGTCCGACAGGTTTATGTGCAAAATTTAAAACATTTAAAGCATGTGAAACAATTTCAATTTACATGTTAAAAAGGCCCCCTGAAAACAAATTTTTCCTCTGCACCTGCCCTGGACCAGGTGCACATATTCACCTAAAAAGTCACAAAAATAAGCAAAAAAAGTGATACATAAGTGTAAAGTAGCATGGAACATCTGGAAAATAAAGATACACAGGGCACACCACCCTTCCCATAACCCAGAAAGAAAACCTAGGTGCTTAAGTGCGTTTAATTATATTATAGGTTTATATGGAGCTGTAACGGGGTTCTCTTGTAACACAGCACATTTATACACTGAGACAGTCAGAGGTTTTCTTTCATACAAATTGGACTGAATAAAACTTGTACAATTTATCTCTAGGCATATATCTCCATACACACAGACTGAGTCTCATAGACAGGTTGTACAGGCTTCATACAAATGCCGTAAGTTGTTAAGGATATGCTGGTCGTTGATTTTTATCAATTATGTTATTTCTATTATATATTCAATGTAAATTAAATACTCTGGAAAATAGATGGAAATGTTAAAATAATGAAATATTAACGCCATTAAAATATACTAAATTGTAATGACATTAATATAAATTATTATTAATTTTATTTGATAATGTACTAGCTTACATGAAGTCATTTAGCCAGAGATTCTAAGATATTATCACACAACGCAAAGTAAATATTTTTTAGGTTAGAGTATTATTTTTTTTGTACAACCCATATTTTGCTGTACACTTGTTGTAGACATTTTTTTCACTTGTTGTCTCGTGCAAATTCACGATAAGAAACATTGGGAGCTCTATTGAATATCACATTGTGAGTTATATTGGTAGGAGAGAACATGTGTAATATACTGTATATAGCTTCTAGTATTCTCCAGCCCACTGAGAAATAACAAATATCCAACATACTGGTCCAGATTCATCAAAAGTAATACAGTTTGCTTCACTAACATGCAAACACACTAAATGTAGGCCATTTTGTTGATAATTTTTAAACTTCAGATTATCACCAATATTTTGAGGATAGGACATCATCATTTATTTTCGGATAACTAGAGGTTCATTTTATTTTATTAATAGAATTCATTAAACAAATACTACTAGTATGCCAAAATAGATGATTACATTACAAACATTCTGAACTCTTAGCAAAAAATTACCCCAGATCCACTGAGAATGAACCCTATTCTGCAAGCCATATCATAAACATCGACTGCAATTTGTTACGGATGGCCCATAAAAAATTGAACTGTAGCATAATAGTAAGTACAACTTTTCAGGGTTTGTGGGCAACCAAACTAAGCATGGAATTTGAGTTGGAAAGCTTTACATGGCATATAAGTAAGGGGTTCAGACATAACTATACTTAAAGTATACTAAAATTTGACATGGAATATATGCAATGCATTGAAATATATGTAGTCTATAAGTAATTATAGAAGAAGATCTGTGTTTTCATATATTCTAATTAGAACAAAAACTATTTCCCAAAATGTCACAGTTTGGATCCATACAAAGAGGTCAGGGTTACGTGATGTAAGTGCTACAATATGTGATAAAATTAACAAAGAACCCACATTCCTGAAATACAGGCAGTCTCCGGGTTACGTACAAGATAGGAACTGTAGGTTTGTTCTTAAGTTGAATTTGTATGTAAGTCGGAACTGTATATTTTAACTTTGTAATTCCAGACAGAACTTTTTTGGTCTCTGTGATGTTGGGTTGTCATAAGAATCAATATTAACGCTAAAGCTTCATTACAGACACATTTGATAACTGTTACAGTTGTTTATTGTAGCCTAGGACTAAAGTACAATAAATTACCCATATCCAGAGGTCCGTTTGTAACTAGGGGTCGTATGTAAGTCGAGTGTTCTTAAGTAGGGGACCGCCTGTAATCAGTTTCACAATACAGGTGGTCCCCTACTTAAGGACACCCGACTTACAGACTCAGTTACAGACGGACCCCTCTGCCCACTGTGACCTCTGATGAAGCTCTCTGGATGTTACTATAGTCCCAGACTGCAATGTCCAGCTGTAAGGTGTCTGTAATGAAGCTTTATTGATAATCCTTGGTCCAATTACATCAAAAAAATTTTAACTCCAATTGTCACTTGGGCAAAAAAAAAAAATTTGTCTGGAGCTACAATTATAAAATATACAATTCCGACTTACATACAAATTCAACTTAAGAACAAACCTACCGAACCTATCTTGTACGTAACCCGGGGACTGCCTGTAGTAGTTATACGTAGCATATATAAGCAGGGGGTTAAAGGGGTTCTAATTAATTTTAAGGATTCACTAAATAGCAATTTTCTCACAAAAGGAAAAACAATCCGGCATAGGTTGTTTTCTTATATTTTCTTAAATTTGTATATCTTAGCCTACAAGAAAGTAACCAGCCTTTACTATTTGTAGTCATGTCATTGCCTCAACCAATTACTTCTCAGTTTCTTGTACACAACTTGTAACTGCAAGGAGCTACATTTTGGACAATCTATAAAATACAGACTTTCTCATCCCAATATCTAAGTATATTTGTGTTCTTGCATGGATGTTTGTAAGTAGTAAATAAGATTTGGGCAGCAAGTAGTAGCATTTCCAAATGTGTAATGCATGGGTGTGGACCCACTGGGGCAGATTTATCAAGCTGTCTGAAAGTCAGAATATTTCAGAGATCTGGACTTTGATTTAGGAAAACAATCCATTACCACCTCTTTGAAAAGACTTCATATAGTGACAGTTGACCCTGGTGGATATTGAGCGACATTGACATAAGGGACCAATGATACAAGATGACATGTGGTGAATGGGGAGTCCAAGGTTGGAGCAGGCATAATTACTGTATTTAATTTAGATACTCAAGTATGGTACCAGGATAGGCAGGACAGATTCAGAGCAATAGAAACAAATTTGCAGAAACTAGCAAGTTTCTCAGACAAATGTCTGTGGTGGGCGTTGTGGCTCTGAAGGGGAAGATTTTCTTGCAGTAAATTAATTTTTTGTGTAGACTGAACAGTCATAAATTGAAACAATTTAAACATAGACACATGTATCATTCAACATTAGGCCATAGGACTTAGTTTGGGGCTGTCTATCTTCCACAATGTTTCGCATTTGAAAGTTGATGGAGTAATATGAAGGATATCAGCCTTTGTGCTAACTCCCATATTTATTCTGAAAGGCAATAACAATGCTGCACAATACTTCTCAATACTTCCAAATACTTCCAAATACTTCCAATTCCAGCATGACTGTATTTCATTGCATAAATGGTCCATAGAAATATTTTTGGTCAGATTGAGAACCATATTAGAACGGAGGACAAAACTCCATCCTAATTAATTAAATCAACTTAATTTGATTAAAGCAAATCCAAGCACATCAATTGAGTTGTTTGCCAAGTGATGCTTTTATGGGGCCCAAGACACGTGGCATTTTGGCTTGCTCTAAGTCAAACACGAAAGCCACGCTCTATTCTCTGCTCTTAGCCCAGTGGTGTTCTGTGTTTGACAAAGACCTAGAGCAGTGATGGCAAACCTTTTAGAGACCGAGTGCCCAAACTACAACAAAGACCCACTTATTTATCGCAAAGTGCCAACACAGAAATTTAATTTATGATTTATACTCCCTGCTCTGTCACAGTTTTCATTGATTCCAGCACCCTGAGGACACCAATAAAGCAGAAAATAGTCCCAGGTAGCACTGTCACTTTAAAATAACTCTGTGCACAGCAAGTCCTGGGCTGTCTGGGACTGCAGGAAGATACCTGGAGTCATCTCTGGTGATGGCCTGAGTGCCCATAGAAAGAGCTCTGAGTGCCACCTCTGGCACCAGTGCCATAGGTTAGCCATCACTGACCTAGAGTAAGTCGAGACGTAACATGTTTTTGGTGTGCTTGGATATCCTCTGAATATTTATCCTTGCATTCTCCATAATTTTTTATTATTATTTGTGCCATTATGAAATTACAGAAATGCATGATGGATAAAGGGACTGGGAGTTAGTTATGTACTGGAAAATGCAGTGCACAATATGGAGTAGGGAAGCTCAGTACATTTTATTCAGTGGAGTATAAATTTGGCAATTATTGCTCTCAACAACTCCAATCACTTTATGTTCGATAATTATCGGGGAGAGTAAATTATGGATTTTGTACATTATTTTTGAGGCTTGAAAGAGCATAAACTTTCTCTGTGATTGGGTGATAATAATTAAGAAAATACATTTCCTTTGCTGCAGTTTGCAATGAAGTGACATTTGGCAGTGAACAACCTTTTTAAAGTTCAAGAGCTGCATTAAAAGAGGAATGATAAAGGGCATCATTAGGTGAAAACTGTTACTCACTATTTCAATTACTTAGCTACACGAGTGCTTGTGAGAAATAATAGACACAAATCATTGCTATTGACTAAGTATCTATTCAGCTGCCTGAAAAAGCAATTTAGATCCAGATCCTTGTCATAAATTTGGGGATGTTAAAACAAGTGTATATGTAAGAGCATCTCTGCATGTTGCACATTACATATTCCAGAGAACTTCCTCTAATCCAATCAGAAAATGATGGACCTGGTATATTCACCTTATTAGCCTGATTGGTGTCTCATTAGTTTTGCCGCAACCTTTTCCAAAGATTTAGGTATAAATAATGCATTTAATATTTCCTAATATAGGTTCTCAATGTTTCTTTCTATATAATGGGCAATGTTTAATTAGCCCATAGTGACTGTTGTTACTCTATCAGATCATGTTTAATGCAGTTTGTAGCATTGTGATTTGTGCTGATTATTTTACAGAAGATAATGGCCACTAATGCAGTTCCGAACAGACATCAGTAGGAATATAGGTGCAGATTAGCAATCTTTCCAAACAATTTGTGCAGATTTTAATATGTGCTTAGTTCCATTATTCATTGGTTATGACGGTTAAGATGTTAAATGTTGTAGTTTTACACTTGTTTCTAAATACTTGTTCAACACACTGGAAGAAGACATTTGGATAAAGCAGTACAGTACTTCAAGGACTTTAGGTTCTCCCTATGTTATGTAGATATCATCCAAAACCTAATTCTGGTGTGAAAACTCTATAGTAAAGCAGGAATCCATTTTCCATTTTTCTTGAAGTTTCCATTTAATCAGTTATTGCAATTGACATATTGAACCATGTGTCATAGAAGACAATTTTTATGGGGGCAATGTGTGCCTGTCATAGGAGGGTTGTGGAATAGTAATAAGCCAAACATACGTAGGTGTCCCCCTTAGGGGGGAGTCAGTACCTGCAATTATGAGCTGTAGATATGAATGTTCATCTTTGCATGTTTTTGTATATTCTGCCTTTTACGATTATATATTACCTTGATTCTATTTTACTAACTTATAGATATTCCATACATATTTAATATAAACAAACTATTTTTGAGTGTGGCTAATGATTTGATTTATCTTTTAGGGGGGATAAATCTGGCATTTAAATCGGCGGGGCTTTTGCAAGTTGAAAAGTTGAATTATTGAGCTACCCCTTCTAAACTTTTTCCTATGATGGCAACTTTTTGCTGCATGAAATGCCTACCTCTGGATTCTAAAGATATATCACCAGGGGCATAACTTGAGGGGGTGCAGAGGGAGCGGCCGCAACCGGGCCCAAGAGGTTTAGGGGGGCCATAAGGTGTCACTTTCCCATATGAGAAGTCTAGTGCTATATACCATACATTGTAGTCAGGGACCCCACATTCACAGCCAAAAAATATGTTTCCTTCTGATATTTAATATATAAGATTCTTATATTTTGACAATTAGCATTTTTAAAAAATCCTTGTTCTCGCAAACTTTTTAGAACATTTTTTAATAATTGTTTTTCATTCTGCACTACCATTGTTTTACTTTTTTTGATAGAAGCATCTATTGTACCACTAGGACACATCCTATTCCTCCTGGTTCAGTTTGAGGGAGGCTCTCTAAAGCATAATAGAAAATTCGGGTATTAAGTGACTTACCCTAGACACTTGTATGTCATACTCTCAAATAATCAGGCACCTTCTCATTGGCTCCTTATTGCAAAATTGTATCTTTTTTGCTTAGACTGGCTAAACCTGCTCAGTAACTGAGATCTATAAACGAAACTGACAGCTAACCAATACCTTACTGTTCAAGCAGCCACAATGATAGGCTCTCAAGACCTATCTTGTCTAAAAAAAATCAATTTCAGTCAAATATGCCCAGTGCGAGCTATCATAAAGTTATAACTTTAGCCAATTCGGGACAGATATCCCTATCAAGGGAAAGGGATGCATCAACTCAATAATAATGCAGTGCAGTGTACAGTCATATAATGATTTCCACTCTAGTATTACTTCTCAACACTCCAAAACTACGTATGAGATAAGTAATAATTCTTCATTGAAATACCACGTCCACCATCTTCTTAAATCCTAAATCAGTTTTAGCAACAAACAGCTCATCTTTAGGGACAAAATGATGTCTATCGCATTAAAAGAGTTATTGCTCTATTGATTTGCATAGTACTTAGCTGCCACATTTACTCACATGAACTGATAAATTTGCAATAGGTGACAGACAGAAAAAGACAGAAATTGATTTATAAGTTTGTGTAGAATAGAGGCACTGAAATGCCTCTATTAAAAATCTGCAATTTTTCACAAGGCCTCGCTTGCCTTAATAAATGTGAGAATGGGTTTGATTTCATTCAGAATTAATGTAGTTTGAAATTGAAATGAGTCGCTCTTCCTGCCTTTAGGAGATCTGCTGACATTTCCAGTGTGATCATTGCTGCCTGGGAAACAAAAAATATGAAGAAAAAGGAAAATAAGATAAATTCTCCATAATTTGCAAAGTGAGTGCTTAAGATCAATTTTATGAGGTCAAAAACAATTATATTTCCAAAATGTCAGTTCACTATGGGCAATCACTAATGCAATATATGGAATATCAATAATTATTAACCTAGCTTGCAGCTGTGTATTAGTGGCAGAATTATATACCTGGGAATTATGGCAGGTTCATTCCAATTTTCATTTAAAATTTAGTTTTTCCAAAGGAAAAGATTGTAGTAAAAACAAAACAGAAAAACGAAAGAAAACAAGTAAAAAAACTTTAAAGTTTTTTGTAATAACCTTGAGGAACTAATGGGTGGCAATTGAAATTTCTTTCTCCTAGATATATATTTTATTAAATCTTTCTATTTTTCTTCAGTTATGTAGTTTACAATTACTAATGCATTTTAGTAATATCATGCCACACTGAAAATCCTCTTTATTGCAATACTTATAAGTTTTATTTTAAAATACAAAACTACATAATAGAGTAAAAATCACTGAAAATACATATATAATATTCCCTGAAGTTCTACAGGCGGTCCCCTGCTTAAGGACACCCGACTTACAGACAGCCCCTAGTTAAAGACAGACCCCTCTGCCCCTGTGACCTCTGGTGAAGCTCTCTGGATGCTTTAATATAGTCCCAGACTGCAATGACCAGCTGTGAGGTGTCTGTAATGAAGCTTTATTGATAATTCTTGGTCCCACTATGGCAAAAAATTTTGAAACTCTGATTGTCACTGGGGCAAAAAAAAAATTGTCTGGATCTACAATTATAAAATATACAGTTTCCACTTACATACGAACATAAGAACAAACCTATGGACCCCATCTTGTATGTAACCAGGGGACTGCCTGTATATAGTTCTATGGCGGGGCCCACACACAAGTATAAACATGTAGAGTAACATAAAATATATGAAAACAGTATATATAATACATACTCAATAAACACAGAGGTATTAAACCGTTTGCATTATGATCAAAGTTGCCTTCATATAAAAAAAGGAAGCTTTGTGTATATTCTCAATAATGAAAAGTCACCTGCATATGCATATAAGTATTAGCAGCAAAAATTGGTCCCGATATGTGTTTTCAATAAGAAACAATCCCAATATGTTTTTTCAGTAAGAGTCAATCCTAATAAGCTGGTAAAAGTGCTTATATAATAGATCCCACAGAAAATTATGTTCATATGATGCCACTCTCTGTAGTCATATGTAGATCTTTTAAAGCCGCCTTTGGATCTCCGTGTGTAGCCGTCGGTATATGCCTCTCCCTCCTCCTATTCCTTGTTGGTACTTACAGTTGAGGCTTAGTATCTTGGTACTAATGCATTTTGTGGTTAATATTTGATCACCTAAAAAAAAGACTTCTAATATGTGCAGGGGCATGATGTCCGGTCCTCCATGCTGCTAATTATTCACAAATAATTAGCAGTAGCCGTGTGCTCCAGGCTGCTTTTTATAAGTCTTTATTTCAGGTGATCCTGGCATTGGGAACAAAACTATAGTTTTTCTAAGATTATACAAAAAAAGTGATACAGCTGATACCTACCCTTTATGGAGAGGTCTCAGCTTTTCAGCTCTCTGTATACATTCCCTAGCACATGACAACGTACCGCAGAGTCGTAATGCGCCTACAGGTTTAGGGCACATTTACACGACCATTGGGGCAACATATGTACGGCCACAAGCTTGTATAGGTTTTTGTATAGGTTTTATAATGTTTTCATACATTTACAAAAATTAAAACCTGTACAAAAAGGACTGTATGGCCTTTTGATCACTTTTTGTGGAATTTTTTTACATTTTTCAAAATGGCAAAAAAGTGGCACTTTTGACTTTAGGCACTATTTTCCGTCACGGGTTAAACACAGGGAATAATTGCTATTATATTTTGATAGGCTGATTGAGGGTTGGTATTTAGAATAATTACATTTTGGGACGCGGCGATACCAAACATGTTTATGATTCTTACTGTTTATTTACTTTTATATGTGATATAGGAAAAGTAGAGTGATTTAATTTAATTAAAAAAAAAAAATCAGCATTATTTCAGACCCTCCAGGGTACTTTATCCCTGCAGGGTCCTATTGCTAATACTATATGCTGCAATACTACTGTTTTGCAGTATATAGCAATATTGCTGATGGTTTTTAATGGCATGACATCTGCTGGCTATAAGAGATCATTACACATATCAAGCCTTTGCGCATTGGCACACAGGATTATCTGGGAATGTCAAACTTTAATGTACTTAATTTTTTTGAATACTTGTACATGCAAAATGACGATGCTGTTATAATGCAAAAAGTGTAGATATTGCATTGATTTTACTCAAATTATTTTGACACATTATTTGGTTTGTCTGTAAGAATTCTAGTATAAAGAAATCTATCCTGCAGTTGTGCTGTTCTCAAACGTAAAGTTAATCCAGATTTGTAATGTCTTGAAAGTATATACATTGGTCACCAGTGGATTGGAAGTTTACCTATTCCAATTCTAGAGACCATCATGTTTACAAGGCTTGGAATTAACTCTACAGCAGCTTGAGAGCAGCTTGTATTGTGTTTGCTGTGTTTTTCCTAAGTGACAGTGTATGGTTAATGTTTAGAGATGAGCGAGCACTAAAATGCTCGGGTGCTCGTTATTCGGTACGAACTTTTCCCGATGCTCGAGTGCTCGTACCGAATAACGAGCCCCATTAAAGTCAATGGGAGACCCGAGCATTTTTTCACTAACACAACACATTAAAAGAACAGTAAATAATAACACATTCCACATGTTTCCAGATGTTTTAATTGTAAGAATACATTAAAAAAACACTATTCTTCACTTTACAGGTGTTCGCGCGTGTCTCCCGCTAAGTTAGGAGATGTGCGCCGAACATCTGGATGTGAAGAATAGTGTTCTTTCAATGTGTTCTGCAATTAAATGGTCCTGTGTTCACTGTTTTCACTGTTTTAACTGTTTTTATTCTATTCTTCACTTTGCAGATGTTAGCACAAGTCTTCCGATAATGTCGGAGATGTGCGCGCACATCAACAATGTGAAGAATAGTGTTATTTGAATGTGTTCTGCACTTAAATGCTCTTGTTTTCACAGTTTGCACTATTTTTATTCTATTCTTCACTTTGCAGATGTTCGCGCATGTCTCCCGCTAAGTTTGGAGATACGCGCTAACATCAGCAATGTGAAGAATAGAATAAAAACAGTGAAAACACGAGCATTTAAGTGCACATTGCAGAACACATTCAAATAACACTATTCTTTACATTGCTGATGTTCGGCGCACATCTCCGAACTTAGCGGGAGACACGCGCGAACACCTGTAAAGTGAAGAATAGTGTTTTATTAATGTATTCTTACAATTACATCTGGAAACATGTGTTATGTGTTGAAGAACAGTGTAAACACTGTTCTTCTGTGTCTTTTATTAATTTAATGCTCGAACTCGAGCCGGCGAGATACTCGTCCGAGTAACGAGCCGGTCCGAGTATGCTAATACTCGACCGAGCAGTATACTCGGACGAGTATACTCGCTCATCTCTATTAATGTTACATCGGATAAAAACCTTCTATAAAGATTGAAAACCTTCTTAAAAATAGCCATGTAGCCACAGTAATGAGATGCATGATATAGGACATTGTAAGTAGTAACAACTGTGTTTGAATGTTTTATTTTTATCATTATATAGCATATTCCCATAGGTAAAACATTGCCCCCGGACACCTTCATCCCGTAGCCCATTCACACATCATTCAGAGCACAAATCGCCTCTCGCTGTAACAATGCTATATTATATATGTATTATTTTGCTGCAGATTGACACATGAGAAGTAATCTTCCCTTTCCCTCGTACTCTCATTTCTCTGCTCTCTGCTTGGCTATACCTTTTCATGCTTTCTCATCTCCATAATTTTCTATTTTCTCACCATAAGAAAGCATGAGAATATATTCTAATTTTGGCTTGAGTGAATAGAACCTGATAACAAATGCATTGTGTAACAAGATTTGGGAAAGAGGCATTTAAGGACCTCTCCGAAATCACCACTTCTCTCCGACAGTCCTACATTTCATTGAAGTATCCTTATACAGACATTTTCCTTTCATTGAAACAAAGTACTAGAGTTTACAGTATATGTCTATGATGGGAAATGAAACAAAAGGCTTTATATTGTTTAGCTTTGTCTTCTCAAATTAAAATACAGTACATAGATTCACGGAATGTGTGAATGATGCATACTGAAATATGTTAACCCCCTATTTTTGCTTCTTTATGCCTTACCATCATAACTTTAAGAAGAATTATTCTCTATGTGACACAAATGGGTATATATTCAAATAAGTTCCTTAACAAAAAACAAAGCAAAGCACCATCTAAGTGGCAACTGTTGGACAGCTACAGTCCACTTTGTCAATAATGGACCTCCAAAGCAGGTCTTGTAAATGGTGTATGTATGCCAAACCAGGAGATTGTCTATAGGGATTGGGTAATTGCTGTTTATCAGTGCTGGGCTCTGCTTTGTCGGATGAGAGAACTTTGATAGGGCTCTGAAGAAGAATGATATCCTTTTATGGTAAGTCCCAAGCAGGCTTCAAGAGTAATGTACATCTTGTATTGGGCCAAGGCTTTAACAAAATAATAGCCCCAGAGCTATTATTTAGAAGAAGATAACCTAATTTGGAGGCTTCTAGGAAGCGCCGGATTAAAGTAGGTGGAGGCCCCTGAAAGCAAAATCTGGTGGGGGCCTCCATAGAATGTAGCCCAAACTGTGGTACACATTACTATTCTAAATTATCATTAATATTCTAAACTTTTTCTACTTACATGTTAGCCTAGCTAACATGGTGCTAGCCTTGATGGTGCAGTGGGAGTAGTACTGACTACATGTTCCAGTCCCTTGCATCACTGATTCCCTGAGAGTTCTCCATCCTCCACTCACAGTTCAGGCCCAGTGATCTGTGAGGAAGTAAACCTACCACTGATTGGCTAGGACTTGGCTGGCAACCAGTTTAGCTAACCAGTGTTAGGTTCTGGGGGAGGGGGTGTTAGGTGTCACTCTGCATGTAGAACAGCTCTGGAAAAGCACACTGCCTATGTGAGGGCTGGTTGGGCAAGCTCCCACTGACAGAGCCCACAGAGAGTTCACAGCTGTCAGACATTGCTGGTGGGTGCCCCTTATAAGTAAAGTGGTGGGGGTTTGGGGCAGTCGTCTCTGGTGCACCCTTATAATCTGGCCCTGCTTCTAGGTTTTATTTCCAATGGGCTGATTGAGGGTTGGTATTTAGAATAATTTTATTTTGTTGTAACAGTACACCCAGGTCTGACACTCGAGAGAGAGAGATAGCTAAGTTTCAAAGTCTTTGACCATATAAACATAATATTAGGCATTGGTCCTGTATGTTCTGTATAGATGCTGAATATTATTTACAGTATATTGTATAGTACCATAAACCTTATGCATTTATACAGACTAAAAGAAAAGGTTTCCTTCTCAAGAATCCATTCTTTCATGACATATTCTTCATCATAATTACAGTATATTATAAAGCAAAGGGAAGGTCATACTTTACACCTATCTGGGATATAAGAGCACATTATCCTGTTCAATCTGGCAGTAATAGCGGTTTATACCAGTGATAAAATGATAGCTATTGACAAAGTAATCTTCCTGTTTCTCCTCATCATTTCAATTACTGTAATTTTCACAACTTTCCAGAGAGATTTACCACCAGATTTTATCTAAGAGTAGGTTCTGGTGACATCTCATGCAGAGGATGTGTTGAGATGACCAAACACAGTGGAAATGGGTTGGCAAAATCTGATCATTCTTGTGGGATTGGCTGATTTCCTTATGTGTTGGGGGTTCCTAATACTACTCCGATAGTAAGGGGTGTTGGATTTCAATACAATAAATTCTTTGTTTCTATATAAGAAAACTCACTTCCAGACAGCTGCCTGTGAGAGGTACTTCCCTTGATAATGGTTAAATAATTTAAAGGGGTATTCCAACGAATACAAGATTTTTAAATATACTCAGGATAACAAAATAACACATTCTCTAATTCACCGTTATTAACAAAATTACATTTCACAGATGATTTCAACCTTTCTCTTTTATTCCTGGTGTACACAATTTCAGTTTCCCCAGGATTTGACCCTAAATCAGGAGTCTAGGGTCATGCAGGACATTTTGTTCTCCTATCCTGCCTCATACCCACACACACAGAGACTTCCTGCTGGCAGCTTGAGAAGAGTAAAGCTACAAGTTACAGACATATAAGGTCTTTATTCAGGGGAGGGAGGCACAGCAGAGTTGACAGTTTTATGGCTGTGATAGCAGAGTTGAGAATGTCATGTGTTATTTGCATCTCATTGATCTCCTCCCATCTCTGATCTGTCTCATTTTTTCCTTTTATGTGTCACATACAAGTGAATGTTCAGAAGGTAAATGAAAGTGTAGATAAACGAGTACCCTGATAATCTAAGCACATTGTCAGCACACAGCATCTCATAGCACAGAGGAATCACAATGTATGTGCTTAGAGAGTCCCCACCAACACTCTGGAATCTTACACAGACCATCACTGAGTTATTTTTTTCATGGGCAAATCTTAGGTACTTACATTCTAAAGCTTACCATGTGGCATTGTGGTGCTGCACCAGTTATTTATTTGGATAATACTCTCAATGCCTCTGTGTTTCAGTGAGGCCACTACAATACTACTTGTAATAAATTTACAATTAACAGTCCATAACTGTGAATACTCATTGTGCACACACAAGGGTATGATTCCTAGGTTACATAGAAGACATCAAAGTTGTGGTTTCTTGGACCTGTCACCGCACTTTAAGCTTGTACTGCCTCACTGCCTCTCCCCATGTCTATTTACACTGTTCAATTTGGATGCATAGAACACTAACAGGCCTTTGGGCAGTTTATCTATCAGTGACTGCTGAGCTGTTCCACATGCTGGGTGCTATGTATGGCGTTCACTAACTCTCCTTACTTTTTCCCTTACAAATAATAATGACCCCCGGCATCCTCTTCTCCGAGCAGCACCTCTTCGGGTTCCAGGCCACGTCACCAGATGCACGTCTATGAGAACTATGACATCAGTAGGTGGCGACACTGCCGCGTCATAGCTTCTGTGCTGGCATATTGAATAGGTGTGTTCCTGCTGGCGCGGCTGGCAACCTGAAGAGGTGCTGCAGGGAGAAGAGGATGCCGGGGGTCAGCCCCGCAGGGTGAGTACTAAGGATTTTTATATACTCGAGTATAAGCCGAGCGGGGCTTTTTCAGCACAAAAATGGTGCTGAAAAACTCGGCTTATACCCGACTAAGTAAGGTACTATCCACATGAAACAAACAATGAAGATGTCTGTTCAATGCACAGATCTAGAAAACTGTGAGGAACTGACACAGAAAGTATTTTAGAAAATTGTATAACTTTTCATTACACAAACAACATCAATTCCTTACTGAAAAAGGACAACTCTTGGTGATTCAAAACCTGGCATTCTCACTGAGAAAATGTTTTGAAGCGGTCACAATGGCAGTGGGCACTGCCTCTATTTCATGGGTCAGCATTGTCATCCATTCATTATGGGTAGATGCTGGGTTCGAGTGTGTCCTCTCGGGTATGGCTGGGTGGACCACGAAACAGAGAAGAAACAAAGCGCAAAAGAGACTCAAGTGGTTCTTTGATATATTGGATATAGAGATAAATGATGACTCTCACCTGGTGGTAGAAGAATCTGAGCATGTCAGCGAGCAGTTATGCTCTTGAGTATTTATGGGCATCAGGAGGCGCTGGCAGCCACGAGATACTGTTTTGGTCCGTTCTCCCAGGAAGATGGACCAACAAGCTGATACAATGCACGTGGAATGGAAGATCTCGTCAGTAACGGCTCTGCGACCCCCATTACTATCACAGAGGAAGAGCCGCACAGAACCTGACCAAGGTGGAAACTGAACAATGTGAACTGAGCCATAACACTCCACAGCCACAATTATCTCCAGACCTGGTAGCCGCCCCCCGGACTACTACTCCCACTGTACAATTTTGCTAGTGGCTTTTGGATGTCGCAGCGCCGTTACTGACGAGATCTTCATTTCACGTGCATTGTATCCATTCATTATGGGGACTGTTTGTCGCTTAGCCCCATTAAAGTTATTGGAGCTGTGGTGAAAGATCATGCACAGAAACTATACAATGTTATGATGGTGAAGTGAAGAAACCACACCCACTAAATGCTTGCGTCTTGTTACCTTCTTACAGGAATTGTAGAATTCTGAGTGTTGGACCACACCAATTATTTTTATATTATTTTACCAGTTCTAGGTAAAGGGGGGTTTCATAGTTTCATAGTTTATACGGTTGAAAAAAGACACTTGTCCATCAAGTTCAACCAAGGAAGGGTAGGGATTGGATGAGGAAGGGATTTAGGGGAAACAATCCTATATAGCATAACAATCAATGTTATATAGGTGTAAAAAGGCATCTAGACCCTTCTTGAAGCTCTCCGCTGTCCCTGCTGTGACCAGCGCCTGAGGCAGGCTATTCCACAGATTGACAGTTCTCATAGTAAAAAAGCCCTGTCGCCTCCGGTGATTAAACCTTGGTTTCTCCAAACGGAGACAGTGCCCCCTCGTCTTTTGATTTGATTTAATCTGGAACAACTTATCACCATATTTTTTGTATGGACCATTCATATATTTATATAAATTAATCATGTCCCCTCGTAGTCGTCTCTTTTCCAGACTAAATAAATCTAGTTGTTTTAATCTTTCCTCATAACTAAGACCCTCCATACCCCTTATCAGTTTTGTGGCTCTACGTTGAACCCTCTCCAGCTCCAGGGCATCCTTTTTATGGACCGGTGCCCAGAACTGGACAGCATATTCCAGGTGAGGCCGAACCAATGCCTTGTATAGTGGTAATATTACATCCCTATCACGAGAGTCCATTCCACTTTTGATACATGACATGATCCTACTAGCTTTAGAGGCAGCTGATTGACATTGCATGCTGTTATTCAATTTATGATCTACTAGTACCCCCAGGTCCTTCTCAACAAGGGACTCTACCAGATTTACTCCCCCAAGGACATATTTTGCCTTTGGATTATTGGCCCCCAGGTGCATAACATTACATTTATCCACATTAAACCTCATTTGGCAAGTGGATGACCAAACATTCAGTTTGTCCAAGTCACCCTGCAGCCTATGAACATCCTCCATAGACTGTATTACACTTCACAGTTTGGTGTCATCTGCAAAAATAGACACAGTGCTATTAATTCCTACCTCTATATCATTAATAAATATATTAAATAGTAGTGGGCCAAGCACAGAACCCTGGGGTACACCACTCATAACTGGTGACCATTCCGAGTAGGAATCATTGACCACAACTCTCTGGATACGATCCTTCAACCAGTTTTCAATCCAATTGCAAATGATTTCTGCCGAACCAATAGCCCTAATTTTACCCATCAGGCGTCTATGAGGGACAGTGTCAAATGCCTTTGCAAAGTCCAAGAACACAATATCCACAGCTGCTCCTCCATCCAGGCACCTGCTCACCTCTTCATAGAAGCAGATAAGGTTAGTTTGACAACTTCTATTCTTAGTAAACCCATGCTGGCTGTCACTTATTATTCTATTTGATGTCACATACTCCAGTATATAGTCTTTTACTAACCCTTCCAACATTTTCCCCACAATGGAAGTTAAGCTTACAGGCCTGTAATTGCCTGGCGAAGTTCTAGAGCCCTTTTTATATATTGGCACCACATTTGCCTTGCGCCAGTCACTTGGCACCACAATAGACATTACGGAATCCCTGAAGATTATAGACAGTGGTACAGCAATAACAGAACTGAGTTCTTTAAGAATTCTGGGGTGTAACCCATCTGGTCCATGAGCTTTGTACAAATTGATTTTATTGAGCTTAAATTGGATAATGCCTACATTCAGCCAGTCTACTATATTACAGGGTGCATGACCCGCACTGGCACCACCCTCGTCAGAATTTCTCTCTTCTATTGTATAAACGGAGTTAAAAAACCTATTAAGTATCTCCGCCTTCTCTTGGTCTCCAGTCACCGATGCCCCATTTTCAAAATAAAGGGGTCCAACCTGTTGTGACCCATTTTTTTTTGCATTGATATACCTAAAAAATTTCTTGGGATTTGTTTTGCTATCTTTAGCCACCTGTCTTTCATTTTGTATTTTGGCTGATTTGATTTCCTTTTTACAGATTTTGGTAAGTTTTTTGTAAGCATTGAAAGCCTCAGGTGACCCGTCAAATTTATATTTTTTAAATGCCCTCTTTTTCTCATTAATTGCCCTTTTAACTGTAGCTGTAAGCCACGAGGGGTGTAATCTAGCCCGCTTATACTTGTTACCTATTGGAATAAATTTAGAAGTATAAAAACCCAGGATAGATTTGAATTTCTCCCATTTAACATTAGTATCACCATGTGACAGTATCTGATCCCAGTCTATATCCTGTATTGCAGCCCTGAATTTTTGGAAATTAGCCCTCTTAAAATTCAAAGTTTTCGATTTTCCCACCTGTTTCTGTTTTTTAAAGTTTAAGAGGAACATAATTATATTATGATCGCTGTTCCCAAGGGGTTCCCGGATACTGACATTTTGGACAATCTCCGCATTGTTAGAAATCACAAGGTCCAACAATGCGTCACCTCTTGTGGGATCTTCTACAAGCTGCACCATAAAATTATCCTGAAGAATGTTCATAAATTGTCTCCCCTTCACAGATGAAGATGAGCCCTGACCCCAATTTATATTTGGTAAGTTAAAGTCTCCCATTATCACTACGGTCCCCTCCTGTGCAGCCCGCTCCATCTGTTTATATAGGTGACCCTTTATTTCCTCAGAGATGTTAGGGGGTCTATAAATTACACCAAAAATAATTTTCTCAAAGCTCTCTTGGCTTTGAATTTCAACCCACAAAGTTTCAGCCTCCTCACACTCTGAGACCACTGACTCATTCACAATCGCTTTTAAGTCTCTTCTGACATACTGACATACACCACCTCCCCTCCTATTTGCCCTGTCTTTCCGAAAGAGTGTAAAACCTTGAATATTAACAACCCAATCATGCGATGCATCAAGCCATGTCTCTGCTACACCAACAACATCTAACTGTTCTTCTAATATCAACTATGAACTTTTAGGTTTTATTAATTAAAAAAAAAATCTACATTTTTTTTCCAGACCCTAAGTTTACTTTTACCCTACTTTAACCATAAGTTGTCTGATTGAACCTATATATACTGCTGTACTACAGTAGGGCAGTATATGTGGATTTTCCACATTATCTTTAACACTGTGCAAATCGCCTAGGGTCTTATAAAGAACCAAGGTTGTCATGGCGACAAATCATCGCTCATCAATGACGTCACGGGAGGTGACCATCAAAACAAAGATCTTTTAAAAGCGGCCTCTTCATATTTTTTTAATGCTCCATGACATAAAAGAGAGGTAGAGCATACACCCTGCCCTTTTTTTCTCTATAGAGCTGCTGGAAATGCAGAATGTTGTACTAGGCAATTGGGAGTGGATCTGCTGATCCAGTCTCTTTATTCACAAAGATGGATTGGCTCACGTGATTGGAAGATCACATTTTAATTTGGAACAATACCTGTAACAATGTTCTTGATGAAGTTAACTGGCCAAAGAAGTACCTTGCAGTAGACAATAATACTGAGAAATAAAATGTCATATTATTGGTTAGGGTTTATTTGGATCTTTCAACAAAATTGATAAATAACATCAGTGTCATTCCCAATCAGAATTCACCAAGATAAGCACTTAGCTGACAACGAATCAATGGGACAAAGATTATAGAGTGCTACCTCATGTTTACAACTATGCAATTGGAAAACAACAGCCACAGTATCTATACTTGAAAACTGACATTTTCTGTAAAACGAGAGACCCATTAAAACTTACCTATTCCAATATAGCGCCAATTGGTTAAATGTTTGTTGTGAAAGGAAAACTTTTCTTTTTTGGAATAGTTACATTCTGGCGTTAAACTTTAAACAATTTCTCTACAGCTTTGTCATTCCTTTTTCTTCAATAGTGTTTTAAAGCTCCTGTCATAATCACAGAAGTTGTCACCGTGATGGATGACATAATTGCCGTGGTATTCATGTTGATGGATGTCTCCATGACTCCACACTTCCACTTCTCCTCATGGACAATACAGGGAAGCAGCTTTCTAAAACTGAAAACTTCACTAGACTTGTGGGCTTTATCATGGTCTGTAGTAGTACTGTCCCTGAAGTATAGGCTAGGACTGGTCACTGGAGACCAGAAATGCCACTTACCACTGGCTAATTTCCAACTCAAAAGATTAGTCAAAATAATTATTTCCTTGTTTAATATAAGTAAGAATAATAATGCCTCATCCCTTTAACATTAGTTGTTATAAAGGGGTATTCCCATCCGAGCTTTTACATTTAATTTAATGCATTTGCTATATGTAAACATTTCTTCAATTGGATGTTATTTAAAAATAATAATTTATTTATCATAAATGTCGCCATGTTGTCCCTTAGAAACGAGATAGCTTCCTCGGATACGACCACCTCACATTTTGGCAGCAGTGGCCAGACATGTGCTACTGAGCTCTGCCTGACCACCTGGCTTCAGCAATCATTACCACAGGACGGCTGTGGGACATGCTGTAACTGCTGGACATTTTATATACAAACACCCTTTGTGTCTTTGCACAATCACTCCAGCAGAGGTGGCTGTATCCAAGAACACCGTTTTGTTACTAAGGAACCATATTTCTACATTTCTAAGAAATTATCTTCACACAGGTAAAAAATTTTTAATAACATATAATTGAAGAAATGTTTATATATGGAAGATTAATGAAATTGAATGTGAATGCCCAGACGCGAATACCCCTTTAAGTTGTCTTGCAAAAATCCGGACATTAAAAATGTATGTGTGATTGTTAATTGTATAATAAGTGTTCCGTTTTCACATGGGTCAAGTACAAATGTTCAGAAGAGGGACTGGAAAGTAGAAAGGAGGTTTAGTTGTACTTCAGCAAGATCTGTTGAAGAGTCAGTGGTTAAATGCACTATAAATATTAAATACACTGATATCAAAAACTTTATTGGTCTGACCAATAATACCAAGTAAAGACCATCTAAAAATAAAATACAGAAGTAAAAATAATAAAGTCTGGATGCCTTTGCTCCCACAAATTTACCCAAACTCTATCATTAAAATAATAAATAATAAACATGGCAACATGGCAAATATATCAGTAAGAACCAAGAGTTCATCCCGGGAAGATTATTTATAACTTAACAACTCATCATAATAGTGAATATTGTATAAAATTTACAATTTCACAGATGTTGATATTGGTAATCTATCTTTAGGATACAGTAGAAATGTCACATCTCCCCAAACAGCTGTATATGACTTCCCTAAGTCCTAAAATTACTTCAATGTTGAGACCAAAAGAGATTTTGGGAGCAAATACAGTACAGAAAATGTACTGTACATAGAGACTAGGATTCGGAAAATTGTTTATTGTGTCTTGTGTCCCAAAATATTAAGTAAAGGCTTTTAGAAATGGTGATAATACCACTGAGAAAATAATGATGGACAATATATTTACCAGGAAAATAATTAAGTGCAAAATCCATTAAACCACTGAGTGGTCTAAAGAGATCCAATTAATTTCAGAATCTTGTTAACCAAGTGGGATGTCTGCAAACAGTGTGAATTCTCAGTAACTTAATTTGTGTAGTATGGAAATGTTAATCTTGTTAATGAACTTGGCTCCCTTTGTTTACTTTATATTATCGTTCATTATTGTTCTCTAACATTGGCTACTTTTCGGATCTGTGTGCCCATTACTCATTGTGTAAGGGGGGGGGGGTGGTATTGTAGTATTATGGACCTGGATCCATTCCTTCATTACGCCCACCTCAATTTTTTTTAAAACTTACCTTATATCAAAAACTACATGTGGCACCATCCTAAAATGATGTCTATGCTGGGTGGTCTGATAAGATACCCTTGAAGGTCTTGGAGTAACCAACCTGATGTAAATTGCTTCAAATGGTGTGATGTGACACCTGGGTGGCCCTCATCTTCCTTAAATGTTCCCAGAGTTTTTTGTGGCTTTTATTATCTTGTTCTGCAGGGCTTTTTTTGCAATAAAGCCGCCAATCACTGTGGGTTGTGGCTGAGGGATGTCCACTTTTATGTCTTTATATTTTTAACCCATGGCTGTAAGTCCTTCATTTCTGTGCACTTCACTTTAAGGTCTCATGCAACTGAAATCTCATATATCATTTGCTGGTAGAAGTCTATAACACAGTGGTGCTCATTTACTTACCCGTCCGCTGGAGTTCAACGAAAGTGCATTGTCGGAGAATAATGCACTGTGCCGCGATTCTGCATGTTTCGCATCCCCAACAGGTCCGACAAAGTTCACCATCTGTTAAGTGGTGCATGTAAGGTCTTGGGCTTGCGACACAATTTAAAAGTTAAATCCTGCGCTCTGTCTGAATCAGTCGGATCATCTGACGGCACACGCCCCCCAATTTTTGTCACAAAGAAGCCTGCGCAATTGCCCCAATAAATGATTGTGTGCGCCCAAATCCCATTGCAGACCCCAGTTAAATACCTGTCAAAGCCGTGCAATCCCCATGAAAGGCGAACAGTCCAACAAAAGTGAGTAGCGCAAGCCTTAGTAAATGAACCCTTGTGTGTAGTGCATCTGTGCAATACAGGCAGTCCCCAGGGTTACATACAAGATAGATTCTGTAGGTTTGTTCTTAAGTTGAGTTTGTATGTAAGTCGGAACCGTATACCTTGTTATTGTAACCCCAGTCAAAACTCTTTTGGTCTCTGTGATAATTGGATTTTAAAAAATTTGGATTGTTATAAGAACCAGGATAAACAATAAATCTTAATTATAGACAGCTGTGATAACTGTTATAGCTGTTTATTGTAGCCTAGGGCTAAAGTACAGTAAATTACCCACATCCAGAGGGTCGTTTGTAACTAGGGGTCGTATGTAAGTCAGGTGTTCTTAAGTAGGGGACCGCCTGTATTTTCTATCCACATTCAGATCTTCTTGATCACAAAATGTAATGCTTGAGGGAGATCTAAGCCAATATCATTTTTTAACTATAGGATTACAATATCTTTCATTTTCTTTACTGATGCCCTGGTGTCTCCTGTTCCACTTCCTGTGTGTCAAAAAGAAGACTTATGATGAGACTTAAGAACCATCCACACATTTTATTGGGAAACGGCTATGTGGGTAACAAATTTTACACTGTTCTCAACTTATTTTTTGTGTAATGTGCTGTACAAGCACTTTAATCATCTCTATGGTGATTAGAGCTAGAAGATATGAAGCTCCCGATACCAGTAATAGTTGGGGTTCAATGATAACATTCGCCCACTATTAGGGAGCACTTTTTAACATGAATTAAACTGTAAATACACAGTATGGTGGCAGAATGTTATCATGTATCAGGGAATTCGGAGCCCTAAACATTTAAAATTTTCCACTCCAAAAAAATGTTGTGGTAAAATGGGACCTAATGGACTATATAATACAAGACTTAGTGAGCAATTATGGTTTTGTGCAGCAGATTCTTTAAAATTCTAAGAGTTCCTAGAAACTGTTCCATCAAGGTTAATGGATTTGAGGATATTTAACTATAATACAGCAAATTATGTTTTATGGTTGATTATATTTGCGTAAAAAAATAGACTTTGCTGTAAAAAGCTGGAAATAATGAATTTCCGTTTCTATCTGTTTGCTGTTGTCTTTATGGCAAGGCTGTGATTCACATATGTGATTATGAATATTTTCCATTGGAATAACCTTTTAGTCAAGATAAAAGCAGAACATGTTTTCAAATGAAGGAACAGATGAACATATTTCTAAGGGTCACCTCTCAAGTCAAGTGTCTGTTGTAAATTGTTTCTTAATTAAAATGTTGCTATAGCTGACTGGACTTCTTCAATTATCTGTAATTTTTCATGTACATAATGTACACTCATTTATCAGTTTAATAATACTGGCAGCCCGGGTCCACAATTATGCAGTGATATAATTAAAAAATAGACTTTTAAGTGTTGTTGCCTGGATTCTTTGTCTGTATAGTTAAGAATAGAGAGATTGACTAGCAATTCTCAAAGTCATCTGTCATCTTTCTGGAGAAATCATATAAAAGATGACAGGCCTGCTCCCCTGACAGGCTTGAATTAGAAAATAGCATAAAATAACTATATTAGATGATCTTTTCCTAAAACTATACACTGTGTTGTTTCTTTGGGATTCCTCGTGGAAATGTATTAATGAATTGATAACTGGAGTCTCCCAATGGTCTGATATGGTCAGCCCTCATTAGACAGCGTCAGACCATGAGGGACATCTCCCATGGGAATAATTACAATAATGGGGCTCATTTAGTAAGGGTCCGTGGAGTGCATTTTCTTCGAGTTTCCCGTCGATTTCCGTTTTGCGCTGAATTGCCTCGGGATTTTGGCACAAGCAATTGGTTTTTGGCACATCAGCGCTGGCTTGCACGCAACAGAAATGGGGGGGAAGGCCCGCGGACAACCCGACGGATTCAGACAACGCGCGTAAATTAAAATTTAGAAATGAGTTGCAAGACACGCACTTACAAGCACCGGGAAGAAGCAGGTGAACTCTGGCGGACTTCGGCGCAGAAGCGACAGATCCAGGAACTCGGCGCACGTGAATTGCGGCAGACCCGAATCCTCATCCAATCAGAAAGGCTTCTGAACCTTTGACTCTTTTCACCTTTTGTTGTTGTAGCCTTGTGCTTTAATAAAGAAGATTAAAGTACATTTACCATCAGGTTCAAGGATTGTAAACCAAGCACACTTACATGCAGGTGTGTGCCCCTCTATCAGAATCTGCTCTTCTTTTTGCATCTTAAAAATTATGCAAATGAGCCTGAGGGGCTCAGGGCTCTATAGATGTTAGTGCAGCCCAGTGCAGCATAATTGTAAAGAGAAGAGCAGATTCTGAGAGAGGGCGTACACACCGGCATGTAAGTCTGCTTGATTTAGATTCCCTGATCCTGATGCTAGATTTCATTTAAGTTTTCACCATTAATCTGTGCTCAAACAACATGTTACCAAACATTGTTAATTTCTTTAAAACCAAACTGTAAAGTTTTCATAGTCTTTACTCAGAACTTAGTTGGAGCACTCTTGGAGAGATTGCTTCCTTCCACCTTCTTGGGGATGATGACACAAAGTTTGCAAACCTTGATTTGACAATTTTTTTTTAAATTCTTCTCTGTAGATTTTCTCAAGCCCTGCCAAGTCGAATGGGGATTCTCAACTTGATAACATTCAGGCCAAGGCTATGGCTGAGCCTTTCAGAGAGTTGTTCCTTGGCCATTTGCATGAGGTCCAATCCCCCATCCAACAGCATGATGCTGCCACACCATACTGCACTAAAGGAATGGTATTCAGAAGCTGCAGGGGTGAACCTAGACTCTCTGAGGTGAACTATAAAAAGATGCCCCCTGCTGTCGGTCCAATAGTTAGATTTTTAGAGTTGTGCGATTCTACATTTATACCCATTTATTTACTCTTCAACTTCTAAAAGCAAGGATTTTTCATTTTTTTGTGCAAAAAACAAATACAACAACATACATGTTGATGAATTCAGATAAGAGAAAAAAGGAATTGAACATAGACCACAGACAAATTGTAACAATGAATTCCCCCCATTAACTTTGTTATCCTTAATCCACTTTGTAACCAGTTGGTCAGTATACTTCGGGTCATTGTCCATTTGGAAGATGAATTTCCGCCCAAACTTTAACTTCCTGGCTGATGTCTTGAGATGGTGCTGATGTATAAGCACATAGAGGCAGATTTACTTACCAGTCCCTGCACGATCCCTGAGGTGCGTTCCCCGATGAGAATGCATAGCTGCGGCAATTCACTACCAGCGTGCGCCCGATATCTTGCATGTGTCGCTTCCCCAGTTGAGGTCTGACGGAGTTCACCTTCTTCTTCCCGGTGCATGTAAGTGCTATGTTTGCGACACAATTTAAATGTTTAATCCTGCGGTTTGTCCGAATCCATCGGATTGTCCGACAGCCCGTCCCCCAATTTCCAGCTCATGAAAGCCGACGCTGATGCGTCAAAATCCGATCGCGTGCGACAAAATCCCTGGTGCGATCCTCGAAAAGTCAGGAAACCCAACGAAAATGCGTCCGCGGGACCCTTAGTAAACAAGCCCCATAATGTTCTTTCTTTGATGTCATCTATTTTGTGAATTGCACCAGTCCCTCCTGTGGCAAAGCAACCCCAAAACCTGATGCTGCTACCTGAATTTTTCACAGTTGGGATGGTGTTTTCAGGCTGACATATCTCCAAAATATTAAGGCTTATGTTCCTTTGGGAATTAGCATTTTACATTAATCAGCTTTTTCATGTTGCTTGGAGTAATGGCTTCTTCATACGTTACAATGTGTTTTGCTTTTGTTCTTGGGTTGATATGGAGATTTCACACCAAAGCATATACCTCTTAGGAGCTCAGAACCTTTCTCCTTCCTGAGCAGCATAATGGCTGGCCATTGTTTGTACTTCAATATAATTGTTTGTTAAGATGAACAAGGTACACTCAGGTTTCTGGACATTGCACTTAAGGTTGAACCAGACTTCTGCAGTTCTACAATTCTTTTCATGATATCTTGGGTGATTTCTCTAAACATTCCAATGATGTTACGCAAAGAAGCAGTGTGCTTCAAGTGTGCCTTCAAATACATCCACCAGTGTGTCTCTAAAGTTTTTTCCAAAAAAGCTGTTAGAAGTTTCCAAAGAGATGGCATTATCATATTGGCTGACCCAAATTGTTTAAGGGCATAGTAATCTTAGTGTATGTAGACATTTGACTTTTCAGAAAGTAATACAATATCTTAAAAATTCACTATTTCATTATTCTGGCATTTTGGCAAATAATTACCGTATATACGCATGTACAAGCCAAGTTTTTCAGCACAAAAAATGTGCTGAAAAACGTCCCCTCGGCTTATACACGAGTCTATTACAAAAAAAAAATTGCACACTTAAAAAAATAAACTTAAATACTCACCCTCCAATGTCAGCGCGGCTCCCCGATGTCGGCGTGGCTTACCGATGTCCCCAATGTCAGCGTGTTCCGTTTTCTTTCTTCTCCGTGGCTCTTCTTCTTTCTTCTTTCTTCCGGCATGGTAGTATGCGCATGCTAGAAGAAAACATGGCCGCGTCCATGCCGGAAGAAAGAAGAGAGAAGAGGAGCCGCGGAGAAGAAAGAAGACAAGTCGCCCTGACATCGGGGACATCGGTAAGCCGCGCCGACATTGGGGAGCCGCGCTGACATCGGAGGGTGAGTATTTAAGTTTATTTTTTTAAGGGCCGTGGGGGCAGGCTGCTGTATACTACTAGGAGCTGCTGTATACTACTAGGAGCTGCTGTATACCACTAGGGGCTGCTGTATACTACTAGGGGCTGCTGTATACTACTAGGGGCTTGCTGTATACTACTAGGGGCTTGCTGCATACTACTAGGGGCTGCTATATACTACTAGGGGCTTGGTGTATACTACTAAGGGCTGCTGTATACTACTAAGGGCTGCTGTAGACTACTAGGGGCTTGCTGTATTCCCACCCTCGGCTTATACTCGAGTCAGTAGTTTTTAGCAGTTTTTGGTGGTAAAATTAGGGGTCTCGGCTTATACTCGGGTCGGCTTATACTTGAGTATATACGGTAATAATAATTTTGGTAATCCTAATTGACCTAACATGGGATTTCATATCAGTGAGAAGTAACTGCATGTGTGTCTTTTGATATAGTGTATGTAAACTGCTGGTCACTACTATTCATTGTGACAAGTATTACACATTGCCAAATCATTTGTTTAGCTAAATAGCAACAGCCCTCGATGGGGATCATCTTTCGGTAGGTTTTATTAATGTAAAGACTGGTGCTGCCAATGACCCTATACCTGCTGCAACAAGTTACAGATTTGCCAATGTAGCCACTGACAACATTGTGAACTTAATATCATTTGTGAATGACATGGTGGTTAATTGACGATTTAGCCTTTAATTTAAATTGTAATATTATTATCAAATATGTGTCTTGATTTTTCTGAGACTTTTTCTCCTCTGGTTGTTGTCAGAATTCTATGTTTTGTCCTGGAACTTGATAAACTTCTTCATAATTCTCAAGGCCAAAATTAGTTACAAGAAATACGACCTGTGTTTTTTGTAGAAGATCTAACTTAATACTTCTTCATAACTTCAGCCTCCAAAAGTCTGTATTCAATCTGTTTCAATGGTGTGAGATGTTTTCTCCCCTTTGAGAGCAATTAAGTCTTTTCGGAGATATATAATGGTGACAAATATTGGACATAGTGGTAGAGGTGAAGCCCGTCCAGTGCCTTACATATCAATAATATCAGGCGTTTGATTTATACCTTGGTCCCCCAGCTATGTATCTCAGTATGTGTTGTATTGTCTGAAGAATAGTGGCTATAAGCTGAGGAAGTAATGACTTTTCCTGCAACCCCTATCATTTCATGTATCATTTAAGTGAAATATCTGCAGATGAAGAAAAGCGCCTTTAATATTCACTATTGAATGCTGAGTAGGTATTGACTGTACATCATAATTAACTTAAATTATTGCTATATTGTTCACTTGCCACTAATTACTTTGCTAATATCAATCAGCTTTAATGAAGGGATATGTAATCATCTGGAATGTCAGGCTACTGTATCATATCTCTGTATATGTGATCTACATGTGTTTCCATTAGAACAGATACACTCAAAGGCCACAGTACAATTGATATCGATGTTACACACCTCCTATTATTAGGCAAATTCTTTTAGAATTTTATAATTTACATGTTTTTATTTGTGGTTTATTTTATTTTTTTGTGGTTTAACTGGGGTATACAATTAAAATGTTAACATTTGATATAAATTGTAGTATTTTGATAGTCTGACCAGTATAAAATATAGGGGAAATTAATCTTAGTCTGATGCACCTTTTTTCGGTTGTATTTTAGTGACTTTTTGAGTGCATTAGGGTATTTGTACAATTTTTTGCGCCTTTTGCCAGCAGTTCGCCAGAGTTTGCCATGTAGCAGTAATACTGGTTTGTGCATAATTTGTCTTTGTATTTCTCCTGCTTCCAGATGTTTGCGCCTTATTGAACATTGATTTGTGCTTATATAAATATAATATATAAATGTGCAATAACACTCCAGTCCAGACCATGCTTTGGAAAAGCAAGGGTATGATTTGAAAAAAAGGCGTAAAATTTTTTTTATTTGAAGAAGACAAATGACATGCAAAAATACTCACAAAAGGTGCAAAAAGCGCTCAGGGAAGGGCAAATTATGAAAATTGAGTGGCATTCGGTGCTAACAGTAACACATCTAAAGGAATGAATCCGTTCCAAAATACACAAGGAATATTGTCTCAAACTCCTAGGGAATACAGAGGGTATAAATGTGGCTTTCAGTCCTTGTTATGCAGGCAAAGTATTGTGTAGTAGTATAAGAATGTCACTCGATAATAGGCCCAAAATAAGGGTATTCTAGCACAAAAGGGCCATTGCCTCTAGACAAGGACCTGCTATGTCCTCCCTCCACACATATTATGGCGCTATCACTTGTGGTTTCTGAGTATTCTCTGAATTATTAAGAAGAAGATTATACTTGTTCAAGAATAGATGGTGCCCTTCTTTTACCTTGTTTTTCCCTTATTTAACCTTTACTGCACCCAATCCCTTGCCTTAGAGGGTCCTTTACATAAATGGTTTATAACTACGGAAAGCAGTCAGTGACATAATGGGGCACATTTACTTACCCGGTCGGAGGAGTTCGCCGAAAGTGCCTTGTCTGACGATAATGCATTTTGCTGCGATTCCCTAAGATTGTGCTTCCGATATCCTGCATGTGTCGCTTCCCTGCACGTCCGATAGAGTTCACCTTCTTCTTCCTGGTGCATGTAAGTGCATTGTCTTGCACTTGAAAGTTAAATCCTGCGCTCAGTCCGAATCAGTCGGATTGTCCGGTGGCATGCCCCCAATTTCTGTTGCATGAAAGCCAGCGCAGCTGCGCCAAAAACCGATCGTATATGACACAATCCCAGTGCAGACTCTTGTTAAATACCTGTCCAAGCCGTAAAAATACCAAAAACAGCGTTAGCGCGTCAAAAGTGACCAGCGCGACCCTTAGTAAATAAGCCCCAATGTTTCTGTACAGGGCACCAGTAAAGCAGTTATTAAGCCTTAAAAAATTATTTCTATCCTTAAAATAATTTCTGGTCTGACAATGTTCAAAACTGTAGCGACTGACATAAGGAAATGGGAAGCAGTCAATTCTTCATTAGATCTTCATAACAATCTTATATGGACATGCCCTAATGGTATTGATATGATCCATGGATGGGGAGATATATTTTGTCGGATCAGGTAGCAAAATCCAATATGTACGGGAATTCTGGTACTGAAATGGTGAAGGGGGATTTTTCACCAAATTGGCCCATATTTATCAAAAGTGAGAAAGACTCAGTGGCTGTGTGGTCTAATCCGACACCAAAGAAAAAATAGGGGCACTATCTATTTAAACCACAATTTGGATTAGAGGCAGACACATCAACTTAATAGTGTAGTGCTCAGCAGTATAGCAATAGAAATAGAAGTTATCTCATTAGGATAAGTGTATGAAGTATAAAGAAAACTGTGGCACTGATAATCTTTATTCAAAAGTCCTCCATAAAAAGAGTGCAGCCAATCAGATGGAGTAGGAGCAGACGGAGCGTCCCATGAGCAACAGCCTGTTTAGCTCCAAAGCTTATGGACTTTTAGTCGGTGAGTGAGTATCCTCTGTATTCGTTAAAGATAGGTATATATTTGCAAAAAGACAAGTGTTTTAAATATGGAATGGCCTTCAATAAATAACAATTTTCATGAAAGGTATTTGAAAATGGGATTTCTAAACTAGGCAATCCACTTAAGAATATTTATTGTAGTTTGATTATGGTATATTAATGCTTACTTTAAAAATAAAGAAAGCCGGATCGAAATAGTATTTATCATTTAAGTTGTCAATTTGAAGTGTACGTAATGTAGCAAATATACTAGAGATTACCACAAAAGCAGAGCACAAAGGTGATAGTATTCAAGGCTAACTCCTGTTCTTGTGAAAGCTCTTAGGACATTGTATCTATTTCTGTAGGCTGTAGATTGTATTGTGAGGTGCCATTCTGCTTGTCTGAACATACTTATAACTCCACTCCTTCCATAAACTAGAAAAGCCTTTATATAGTTACTTACTTTTGTGTTCTGCTACTGTACTTCAGACATTTTCAATGCACACGCATTTTGAGTACAGAAATGAGGATTACCGAGCATTATGCTCTTAGGATCTTCTCTCGGCTGTGAAAAACATTCCACATTACAAGGAACAAGAAACTTCTGCACTGATATTTTTATATCTTCTTGCTTTATTATATAGAGATGTCATGCAGGCCTGTCTCTGTAATTATTACCAAAAAAGAAACGGAGTTGTAGCGTTCGTTAAAATCAGTACATATAAATCTTTATTCTTTAACGTAAGACAACACAAAATTGTACTGTCATTTCAAATGATTTAATTAACAAACTTTATGCAAAGGAAATCCAACACAAAAGGTCCAGTGAGGCAAGAAACCCTCATGACCACATGCCAGGGTATATTGCTGAATACTACAATAAATGTGTCAGTACAAAATAGTAGACAAGTGTCCTACCCATCGTGTGTCGTCTGTGGCTGCCTCCCGGACACCCCAACGCGCGTTTCGCCCACGCTTCCTCAGGGGGTACGAAACTGACGCTGGGAGGCCGGTTTTGTCTCTGTAATGTTGCATCTCTATGTGTGCTGACTTGTAATAAAGAAGACTATACCAAAACAATGAGTGCCGCTATCCCTTCATAGTCTTTTACAATTATGCAGACCGCTAGTGCCTGTCTGCTCCACATCCGGCTGTGGCCTGTCTCCAGATTTACTGTGACCTTTTTCCAGTTCTTTGAATGTAGTAATCACTGGGTGCCTCTATTTTGGTTATTTAGGTAGATAAATATAAATTGATTATGGGGGCACTGTATCTATATTCCAGAAGGTGTGTATGGTATCATGAAGAGAGCGCTTTACATGAATTTATTAAGGGGATGCTCTATACATTTTTAGGTGGGGGCCATAAACCTGGCTATTGCTATGGTGCCCAATGATTTCTATACTTTTCCCTGCCAGAGTGTATTCAAAGTATTGAAAGATTGAATGCTAAACACATTATAATACGGCAGTGGTTAGCATTAGAGCCTTGCAGCACCGAGGTTCAATGTCCCAAAGAGTTTGTATGTTCTCTTCATGTTTGCGTGGGTTTCTTCTGGGTCCTCCTGTTTCCTCCCATACTTCAAAACATACTGGTAGTTTGATTAGATTATGAGTCCCATTGGGGATAGGGACTGATCTGGCAATCTATCTTGTAATCTGTGTGCGCTATATAAATAAAGAATGATTATTATTACTACATGTGCCATAAACTGATTGTAAGAGAATAGGAAATAAGGTAATTTTCTGCATATAATCTGTTGTTTTCATGAATCTCTAGAACCAAGTTAATAACATAAGAGAGCTAAATGTGACAATGCCTTTTGCTTCATGAACCCTGTCTTGTCACATATTATTTATTATATTTGTCTCCAACCATTCTTTTTCCTTCTTTTGTCTATTTATTTAATACAAAAATATTTTTTATTAATATTTTATACTGAATTAGTTGTACAATGAGTAACCAGTAGACAGCCTGGCAGAGTGGAGAGGCAAAGGAGAACTGAGGAGACAGATAGATCACCGGGGAAGAGTAAGAGAGTTAGCTGGGAGACCACAGAGAAGAATATTGCAGTAGCCCAAGTGGGAAATGTTTAGGGCATGGACCAGCAATTTTGTACACTCTGGGTTTAGGAAGGATCAGATTCAAGACAGAGTCAAAGAGGACTTCAAGGCAGTAGACTTTTTGAATTGGTGACAGTGTAGAGCCATGGATTGGGACTGTTAGGTCTGGTGGGAGGGATGCGTTAGGTGGAGGAAAGATTATTAGTTCCCTTTTTTCAATGTTGAGTTTTGGAAAACAGGAAGAGAAGAAAGAGGATATGGCTGACACTATGTAGAGTTGAAGGGGTATTCCCATTACAGCAAATTAATGTCCTTCTTTATATGATAAAAAGTTATACAGTACAATTTTTCAATATAATATCTATATCAATACTTTACAGTTTTCTACATCTCTTGTTGTCATTCTATGGAAAGCTTCCATGTTTACCACTAGTGGACAGAAATCTGACCACGGTCACACAGATGCACAGCTCATTATATTACACAGCTCTGATTATGCTCTGTGATATAACGAGCCGTGCACCTGTGTGACCGTGGTCATATATCTGTCCACTAGTGGTAAACATAGAAGCGTTCCATAGAATGAAAGCAAGCAAAAATCTACAGAACTGTAAGGAATTGATACAGAAAGTATATTGGAAAATTAACTAACTTTTCATTATAAAAAAAATAACAATAATTTTCAGAAATGGGAAACCCCTTAAGGAAAGCTAGGGGACCCCAAACATACATGAGAATACTGTGTACTGGAAAAAGGCTGCTCAAAAATAGTCTCAAATAAGGGCAAGTTTTTCTCACTATTAGGGAACTGACAAAATTTTACAAGTCTATCAGTCCCATCATACATGAGCACCACCATACCTTTAAGATGAAAACTCAGGGTCCTCAGTTCTTGTGATTGGTATGATAAATAGCATTCAAACACTTATTCTCAATCATGGTATTAGAGTAAAATCCGTGGAACAACCCCTTTAACAGTTATATTAACTGCTTTAATCTATATTACATGCTGCTGCATTTCTAAATACATGACATCTTCTTCCTTGATAACAGTTTGCACTCCAGAAAAGCCTAAAGTTACTTGTCAAAAATCCAAAGAGAAAGAAAGTTAGACACATCATAACATCTTATCTGCCTAAGAAAGGAAATTGCCAGGAGATTTTCTGGTAGAAATGTGAAAAAATACTGTCAATATGTTAGAACAATAAAAATCTCCTGGGTGGCTATAAAATTAAATGGAGCCTGTTTCACCTTGCATCCTGTCTCAATGTTGAAAAATAGTTTTGATCAGCCTCGCTGGTCACTTGTGTCATCTCTATCTGAGCCGTCTTCTTTATGAGAAATATCTCACTGATATAAATGATTGCTGCCTCCTTTATAAAGAAGTGAGGGGGAAATTAACATGCAAAGGTGGGTTTTAAGCTGCGTAATATGCAAGATAAAGTCATCGCATGCCTAGTAGCCATAGAATAAGCTCAAAAACTATCCCTCAAAATGATTATTCAGCAGTGTATCATTGAAAGGATTCTGCATGCAGCAATTAGACCAATGGAGTCTAATAAAACTTATGAGTGTAGCCTGCAAATGACTATTGATATTTCCAGAAATTAATATTTTAAATGATGATGCTTTGTTTACACATACACATTGTCTATATGAACCGAGTATTAGATGCAATTATATAAATTTATCATAACCATAACATCAATAATACAGTTAAGATAATAGAAGCGGCAATAATGACTATGATAAGCAATCGCTGACCTTGTGCCAAAGCAACAACATAAAAAAGATGAGTAAAGATGACTGAGAGTATATCCATAAAATAAACATGGGGTAAGGATGCAGTTTATGGCCGACTTGCCAGTTCTGTTTTACTGTCATACAAATGGGGTTTAGCTTTATTTGTCATGTGATACAACTCTTATACTACTGTGATTATCCTCATAAAGTGTGGCCATCTTTGAAGAAAAATACAGTACATTGAACATACTGGGGCAGATTTACTTACCCGGACCATTCGCGATCCAGCAGCGCATTCTCTGCAGTGGATTCGGGTCTTCCGGCGATTCACTAAGGCAGTTCCTCCGACGTCCACCATGTGTCGCTGCTGCTCTGGAGTCCGCCGAGGTCCGCCGGTGTTCACGATCCGTTGCTGGGTGCAGGTAAGCGCGTGTCCAGCGACACTTTTTTTAAAAAAATGCGGCAGTTTCTCCAAATCCGTCGGGTTTTCGTTTGGCTACGCCCCCGATCGGCTTAAATCGGAAATATTCGGGTAACCCGCCGTAAAAAACGCGGGTCCTTAGTAAATGACCCCCACTGTTTTTATTAAATGATATCTACCATTTCTTTTTATGCATTATGAACCAAACATACCTTGAGAATTCTGTAACTACACTGATGCAGAAACATATCTTTTTTAATCCCTGAACTGAGTGGTTTTGCTGTAAAAGCTATTATAAAATTATTATAATGAGGCTCTGGCACTCCTGTGGCTGCCCCCGTGCTCTCCTCACCCTAATTATGCACTGCTACAGCCTTATCCTGCCCAGCATAAGCCGAAACACGTCATCACTCTGTTGTCCCTGACAGGCAGAAGTAATCAATCACTGCACTATCCCCCAGCTGCTGTGTATGAGGCATCCAGCTCAGGTTGAATTTTATAATAGTTGTTTTGAGCAAAACCCACTCAGTTCAGGAATACTACAGCATTCTCCAGGTATGTTTGGTTATGCATAAAAGGAAATGGTCAATTTCCTTTAAATAAACATGAGTATCTCTTTAACATTTGAACTATTTTTATTCTGTAGCATACTTTTCATACACCACACCGCTTATTTCTCTGCGCAAATCTTTGAGTGAAACCCTTACTTGTGCTTTTTCTGAATTGCATCTGGTATTTATTCTGTGCATGATATCTGTTCAGGATCTCCCCAAAGATCTTTTTATACATCAGCTTGTGGCTAAGACAAGGGGGCATCCTCTACTTCTAAAGCAGAGGAAGTTCTACCATCGCCATAGACATGGGGCATCCTCTATACCTAGAGGAGAGGCTAGTTATATCATCGCCATAGACATGGGGCATCCTCTATACCTAGAGGAGAGGCTAGTTATATCATCGCCATAGACAAGGGTATCCTCTATACCTAGAGGAGATGCGGTTCTACCAATACCATAGACAGGGGCATCCTCTATACCTAGAGTAGAGGCAGTTCTACCAATACCATCGACAGGGGCATCCTCTATACCTAGGAAAGAGGAGGTTCTACCATTGCCATAGACATGAGCATCCTCTATACCTAGAGGAGAGGCGGTTCTACCATTTCCATAGACAGGGGCATCCTCTATACGTAGAGGAGAGGCTGGTTATATCATTGCCATAGACAGGGGCATCCTCTATACCTAGAGGAGAGGTGGTTCTACCATTGCCATAGACAGGGGCATCCTCTATACGTAGAGGAGAGGCTGGTTGTATAATTGCCATAGACAGGGGCATCCTCTATACCTAGAGCACAGGTGGTTCTACCATTGCCATAGACAGGGGGCATCCTCTATACCTAGAGGAGAGGCTGGTTATATCATCGCCATATACAGGGGCATCCTCTATACCTAGAGGAGAGGTGGTTCTACCATTGCCATAGACAGGGACATCCTCTATACCTAGAGGAGAGGCTGATTATATCATTGCCATAGACATGAGCATCCTCTATACCTGGAGGACAGGTGGTTCTACCATTGCCATAGACAGGGGCATCCTCTATACATAGAGGAGAGGCTGGTTATATCATCGCCAAAGACAGGGGCATCCTCTATGCCTAGAGGAGAGACTGGTTATATCATCGACATAGACAGGGGCATCCTCTATACCTAGAGGAGAGGCTGATTATATAATCGCCATAGACAGGGGCATCCTTTATACCTAGAGAAGAGGCTGGTTATATCATTGCAATAGACAGGGGGCATCCCCTACAGTTAGAGGAGAGGCGGCTCTACCATCACTATAGACATGCTGCATTCTCTATACCTAGAGGAGAGACTGGTTATATCATCGACATAGACAGGGGCATCCTCTATACCTAGAGGAGAGACTGGTTATATCATCGCCATAGACATGGGCATCCTCTATACCTAGAGGAGAGGCTGGTTATATCATCGACATAGACACGGGCATCCTCTATACCTAGAGGAGAGGCTGGTTATATCAACGACATAGACAGGGGCATCCTCTATACCTAGAGGAGAGGCGGTTCTACCATTGCCATAGACAGGGGCATCCTTTATACCTAGAGGAGAGGCTGGTTATATCATTGCCATAGACAGGGGCATCCTCTATACCTAGAGGAGAGGCTGGTTATATCATCGCCATAGACAGGGGCATCCTCTATACCTAGAGGAGAGGCTGGTTATATCATCGACATAGACAGGGGCATTCTCTATACCTAGAGGAGAGGCGGTTCTACCATTGCCATAGACAGGGATTCTATCCACTGAAAGTAAACATAGAAGCTTTCTATAGCAGGACAGCAAGCAGAGATCTAGAAAAACATGAGGAATTAATACAAAAAATGTATTAGAAAATAGTATAACTTTTCATTACACCAACCATATCAACTATTTTCTGAAAGTGGACAAACCTTTTAAATACGAGTGAACGCAGTAATGATTCTGTTCGGTAATGTAAATGTTTTACATGTTTACATTTTTTTGTTGTAATATGACAGCATTAGTTTCATTAGGTGCACTATATAAAGTGTGACATGTTACATAGCCCTGCGAATAGAATTCTTGCTATTTATAATATTTATTAAGTCATTGCTATTAGTATTATTTATGACATCAGCCTGTATTTATATAAATTATACTAATTAATTTTTACTGGATTCCAATATTTTAAGACTGAGGAAACAAAGAAAGTTTCCCATTTCAGAATTTTCATCTCTTAGTGTCTGCATTTGTCCGTGAATTTATATTACCTAGGAATCATCCAGCCCTGGCTTATTATGGAAACATTGCTGCCGCTGAAGACTAAGCACATAGCTGGACTAGTAAAATGCATATTATTTTTTTTAAAAAGAAAGAAAAATATGCTCAACCATGAAAATGTAGGTATATATTTGCTTGTTCTTGGAATGCTTGCCCTTCATGTTATCCAATTTGGTGTTTTAACTTTACCTGACAATATTTGTGACCATATATTCTGGGCCGAAGCCTCACGATAACGATAAGATAGCTAAAAGGATTGAATGAGGTCATGTGACATTACTCAAATACTTGTTGACACAAAATATGGTGCTTTATATTTTCTAAATTATTAATAGCGCAATTATCTGCTTATATTACTCAGCACCGATGTGACATTTGGAAAATTAGATTTTCTGTAGTTGTAATGAAAATTGGCCATTGAATGTTAATTTTCCAGCCAAACCCAAATAGAAGTTAACTACAGTAATCTACAACAAGCAATGGCCATGGAACAAATTGTTATACAGTATTTGATGAGATGTTAAGTGATTTCAATCAGTTACTTGTCACAGATAACATAGCTATCTATTTCCCCCCCTAAATTATTAATAGCCCAATTATCTGCTTGCACTAGTATGAAATTGAGAAAGAAATGGTTTCGGAAATTCTACAAAAAGAAGATGATTGAATTGTTAACCAACCAAACCCAAAAAAAAGTTACCGACATAAGTTAGTCAATTTATAACTCAATTGACACATCTGGCCCTATGCTGATAGAATACAGTACAGTGAGCGTGCTGAAGGCATGCCAACATTTAATAGCAAATGTGTTGCTTTAAATGTGAGGTGATAAAATGAGGTGTCCATCTTGTAAGCCTGGAAAAATAAAAATAATATGTTTTCACTGAAATCGGGAAATAAATGCCTAAATAATAATAATAATAATAATAATAATAATAATAATAATAATAATAATAATCACAAGAATCATTATTAATTTTATTATTATATACATTGTTGCTATTGCTAATATTACAATTTATATTATGTGAAGTGGCTCAGTATTGCAGATTTTTTATTAGGTTGATTAGACCTGTCTGGACAGTTCAGGAAGCTCAGTGAAACACAGCAGCCAGCATTTCCAAAGTCCTGAATTTTATCACAGTTTTTTTGAGCAAAACCAAATGGTAGATTTCCTTTAAGAACATCCGACTTACAGATGCCTCTGAGTTACAGACATTGTGACCTGTGTGACCTCTGGTGCAGCTCTCTGGATGATTTACTTTAGTCCCATACTACAATGATCAGCTGTAGCTGTAATGAAACTTTATTGATAATCTTTGTTCCCATGACAGCATAAAATTGTGAAATTCCAAATGTCACCGAGGCAATTTTTTTTTCTGGAGTTACAATTATAAAATATACCAGTTCCAACTTACATAGAAACTCAACTTATCCTTAACAACCTACTTTGCACGTAACCCGGGGACTGACAGTATTTATAGAATAACAGAGGAAATTTATATTTCAGATTTGTAAAATATTTACAAATTGACAAAAATAGACATATTAAGAGAAATTATAGGTGTCCTATAAGTTTATTTTTTTCCCTTTGGTTTTCAAAGGTTTTAACTGTTTGTAGACAGATCCATGATGACTACACTCTTTGTGAATAGGAGATGGCAGTTGTTTCATGTTATATTCATCATGTGGTGCACACAGACACTGACTATGTCCATGAGATCAGGACTGGGGCACTTGGCTGTGACACTGCTCTAACGGTGAAGATGAAATAAATCTCACATCTCTTTGTAACTTGTATGTCATACACAGAGGTGATCGTGTCATACAGTAGTATGGATTAAATGAGAATCCCTGTGATGCGATCCAGCACTTGCCATAACTGACAAACAGTCTGGGAGCCATTGGAGGAGCCCAAGGCTATCTGCCAATATTTCCTATATAAAATTTTAAATCCTATCTGAAAATTTCCTTTTAGGATTGAAATAAAAATGTAAGAGTAATAATAATGTGTGAAAACAACAGTAAATGACTATACATTTATAAATGTATACCTGCATGTAATACTTCTCATGTAAGTGATTAATACATAGTACTCTTATTGCCAATAGTCCAAGAACATTTCAATTAGATGGAAATTCTAAAAGTGTCTTCTTGGCCTGTTCTTTTCTGGTATCTGGATATTAGGAATGTACAGGAGTTGGGGACATTTATGTTTTTTTTAATTATGTTTTATGTAGACAGATATATAAGGTGAGTAAAGATTTACATATTTTGTACATGTATGGTAATCATGTTCTATGATTTACACTGAGCAGGATTTATTACAGTGGGTAACCTGATGACAAGGCTTCATTCATGTGAGCTGTGCATTTTGCAGGAACATCATCCCCCACTTGCAGCCTGTCTGACATTAGTGTCGCTCACCCCGCTGATGTCCATAGGAAATGACTACCTGGGCCGAAAGCCTGGTACAGATATGGGACCTGTCTTACCTTTGCGTCCACAGTGTGGTGATGCACCGTACATTATGGTGCAAGGACCGCACCGGGGAAGTGCCCTATAGAAAACAAAGGGCCTGTGAGTTAGCAGGTGCTGTGCGGCTAGCCCACAGCCAAAGCACACATTCATTTGCATGAAGCCTTAATTTTAGGCAATTTTTACTGTGTAGTCCTAAATTCTATCTCCTATTACTCAATTTATAATTTTTGTAAGCAAAACTACAAAATCCTGGTGAATTTTTTGGAGAATGGTGTTAGATTTTAATCCACACTCCTTATTGTCTTAGCCCTGCCCTTTTGCTGGGCAGGAGCAAGAATTTTGTAAAACAATTAAGAATAAATACTTTAGAATTTTTTAAGTTAATTTTTTGGCACATCTTCAGTCAATATACCTCTTTCTTTGTACTGTACAAATCTGGCAGCAACTGGTGTCCCATGCACGGTTCTTAAAAAAATCTCCCTCTTGCTCATCTAAACTCTTCTTATTCATGTATTAGAAAATTATTTATTGCATTTATCAATCTAAATTATTACTGAGTTAAATGCATTGTGTAAAAAGAAAATTCCCCTTATAACCCCTTATTTTACAATGTTACTCAGTGTTATCGCTGTTTTAGCTCCTATAACTCCCTCTGCTGCTGAGTGCAAAATTCCAGGGTGTGGGCGGGGCCTCTTCAAGCAGGCACATTATTATCCATCTAGTTCTATGGGGTGACAATGTTGTTACATTATCAGGGTACAGGTGTATATGCACTTTCATCTGGCTTCTGGCATTGTGTTAACACACTGACACATAGAAAGAGACGAGGCAGATCAGAGATGCATGAGATTACACATAGGCTGTCAGACAGAGGCTGATAGACTTTTACACTGTTAGGCTACATTCACACTAACGTATGGGGGACGTATATACGGCCGACGTATATACGGCCGATATACGTCCCCCATAGGCAGCAATGGGCGCACGGCACTCTACGGGAGCGGTACGTTCCGTTCACGGGAAAAAGATAGGACCTCCTCCTCCTCTCCCCGTACACTGGGTCGTGTCTAGAGGCAACTGAAATTGTGTACACCAGGACTGATAGAGTCAGGTTGGACTTATATCTGTGAAATGCTGCATTTTTGTTAATAACAGTGAATTAGAGAATTTGTTATTTTGTTATCCTTGTCTTCTGAAACTTGTCCTCATGGGAATACTCCATTAACATTATCCATTTTTCAATGGTGTAATTCATGAGCAGGAAATACTGGTATAACCTAAGTTGTGCTCGGTCAAAGTAACCTTTAAATATCAGCTCCCTTACACCAGAATGATTTCTTTTCATGATTTTTATGAGAAGGTGCAAAATACACTTTAATATTTAGCTGGCTAAATGAAACCTCGTCCCAAAACCATGTGGTTACACTCTCGTAACCATGAAAGTTGCAGTCTTCCCAAAACGTCCATGTCACCGTGACTTTTGCTTATTGTCTTGCTAGATAAATCATACCTACACATGTAGTCAAAGAACAAATACAACATGTCCATTTTTTTTAGCTTGTGGCTTTTCTATTTTGTAATGCTTCAAATCCTCTCAGATCGGTGAAGTAAGAAATGAAGCAGGTAACAGATAAGGCCAGATAAAAAACTGGCTAGCATGTCCTGAGGTCACATAAGGTGATCAAAGTCCTTAACCAATTCCTTACTGCTGTACTACTATATACGTCATACAGCAGTAAGGGGAGTATGGAGAGGGCTCACAGGCTGAGCCCTCTCCATAAGCGGTGGGTGTCAGATGTATTACACAGCTGACACCTGCTGGTAACTCCTGGGGTCAGAGGTTGGCTTCATCATTCTTTCCCATAAGTAATGTAAATAACGCTCTTTTAATGTACCAAAAAATTGTAAGGACATATATAAAAGACATGTCTCACCATGACCATTTCAGAACAAGCACCTTTTTATAGGATATGGAGGGAAAAAGGAGGTCTCCCACCTTGGACCAGGGCAAATGCTCCTCACCAAAGGTAATAGCCATCCAGGTGGATCAAACATTTTATCTTTAAGAAGATTTAAGTGATTATCTACATGAAGCAGAAATAAAGCAGAAACCATGCGAAGGTCTGAACAGAGATGTAACAAAGCATGCAGTGAAAGTTAGGAATAGGGTTAAACTCCAGTAGTGAAAGCCATTAAATAAAGGAAAGTACAGGGGAATTATAAGGACAGGAGATAGAGTTCAGGAAAGTCACCAACAAATATTGAGTAAAACACAAAAGAAATTAGAAAATGGAACAAATAAAATATAAATTTGCGGTTTGGGTTTGTACTGAAATTTGTGGGTTCAGGTCACTTGGATCCAGCCGTGAATGTTATTAGAAGATTAGGACCCGGTCTGGGTTTTGCTTTCACCCCTCTTACTGTTAATGACCACGATCAGTGTTGGCACTAATCATGGGCATTAACTCTTTAAATACTGTTACAAACAGACCTCTGGATATTGGTAATATATTGTACTTTAGTCCTAGGCTACAATCATCAGCTATAACAGTTATCAAATGTGTCTGTAATGAAGCTTTAGTGTTAATCTTGATTCTTATGACAACCCAACATTTTTAAAATCCAATTGTCACAGAGACCAAAAAAGTTCTGTCTGGGATTACAAAGATAAAATATACAGTTCCGACTTACATACAAATTCAACTTAGGAACAAACCTACAGACCCTATCTTGTATGTAACCCGGGGACTGCCTGTATTCAGTACTGCATTGTAACCACACATGCAGGGAAGGAGCAGTAGTACTCTGCAGTGCCCACATATGCACGATAAGAGTAGTTCTTGTGCTGTATTTAAATCCACCAGAAAATAGTAGTATTTCTGTACTGTGCCCATACAAGCAGGACAGAAGCAGTAGTACTTTGCAGTGCCCACACATGCAGGGTAAGATAGCTAATGTTGTAATATGGAGATTAATGCAGGATAAAAGGAATAGCGGTATTGATCAGATGGACACATATAAACGCGACATATCCTCTTTAAGACTAAATACAATGGCGAGTTCTTTTATAGGCTGGATATTACAGTATTTTTCAGACTATAAGGCACACCGGAGTATAAGGTGCACCATCTATAAATGCCTGCTAAACCGTCTAGGTTCATATTTAAGGCGCACTGGATTATAAGGCGCACCTGATTATAAGGATGAATGACCAGCAGGTGGCAGACCTGTGCACAGTTCAAGGCAGCTGTTATCTGTCAGTAAGGTTCATAAATAAGGCGCACTGGACTATAAGGCGCACCGTTGATTTCTGAGAAAATCAAAGGATTTTTTGTGCGCTTTATAGTCCGAAAAATACGGTACCTACTCAGCATCACAATCAATGTTTCCACAAAACTCAGATAAGTACCAGCCAGGACCTACAAAGATTGTACAGGCAGATTTTTGGCAGTGAAGCATCTGTTTGTCTGTGAGCACCTGATAAGGAATGTACACATAAGGCCTTTTGCATTTCTTGCTGTTTTGGAAGTTTCAGGGGACGACCCAGCATGAAATACTGTACTTATTTAGGCTGACACCCAGTCTGTATTTTCTTTCTCTTCTGCATTTTATGATCTTATAAATGTTTAATAAAGGACATCGTTTTTAAGATCTCAGTGAGTGCAGCATTGCTGGTGTTTGCTGTTTTATCATCTGCAAGGATGGTGGAAGGTATAATTACTGTTTTCTGAGATCAGAAAATGCTAATGATATAATATTACCTCATTTAAATGGAAATGTACTATATAATTTAGGGAAGTAATATTATTCCACCTTTGTATTTTAATCTCCAGAACATTCCCTCCATTATGTTCCGGATTCTGAATTTCTGAAAGGTTACCAACGAATGGGTGGTCAGAGGCACGTATGGCACGTCTGCTTTCTTAGGAAGTCACTAATGCCTCTGTCATGCTTTCTTACTAATATGTGAATTCATGCATCTTTATCTTTTGCGGAATTGTCAGAGAAGATAAACCTTGAGAAGACAGGTGCATCAAGAAGAAAAGCAGCCTTTCATGTCATCAGATATAGTAAGGCAGTAAAACTAATAAGCAGAAAGGAAGGTGAAATTGAAACAGATTTAGAAATGACAGTTTAATGAAAGTTTTGCAAAGTATTAATCTGACAGAAAACATGTATTGTCAACCCAGCTGAAATGATTGAGCCGTATAACGCACGGGCGGGGAAGAGAGGTCAAGCTGAAATCTGCGCAGCAAAGACCCGACACATGACTGTAAACGGGAATATTGCTATAATAATTTACATAAAAGCAGAAAAACATAACTGATACCTATGGACTTTTGACAGAAACAAAAGCTGACACTTGTCACTGGGATTTTAAAGGAAATTCTTATCACAAACCAGCAAAAGCCATGGTAAAAATTCTTAGAGTTTACCTTAAAGGGGCTGTCCTGTTTAGGGCTCTGTCAATTCCTTTTTAACATTTTTGGTCTTGCATTATATTTCTATACATTAAGTATATGGGTTCTTCCTGACATTTTATAGATTTCTTTTGAGAAATTAGAAAAAATGGCAGGAACACACCAAATTGTATCGATTTACTTACCATATACTATCTAGCAGTTAGTACAAACTTAATCTAGACTATTTTAAAGATTTATCAGTGTCTGATGTTGAAAGATGAATCTGTCAATATATCAGACAGTCTACATCAACATTTTGCCTCCTACTAGATTATGCCAGGAAAATGCACCTAAATAATTACACAGTGGTACATCTCAAAGAACACCCACTTTTAGCAAATGTTTGCTTTACATGGCCCTTTCTTTACAAGTTGTAATATGTCTTAGCACTTTATACATCAGGTGAAATGTAAGTTTGTTAGCACAAATGACCAACAGGGTGTGGAGACTGTAGAGCTATGGCACAGAAAAACAGTCTGTAACCTGGCCAGAACCTATTTCACCAACCACAACAAATCAAAAAAGTAAAACAGGTTATAAGACTTAAATTTTAATACTACATTGAAAATACATGCCAGACCATTCCTCAATGTCAATGAATAGGCAAAACCCATTAGACCATGTCACAGATGCCAGTGATGGCGTACAATAAACCAAACAATAATGGTTTGATCTTACCGGTCTCTAGGGCTGGGGATAAGGAGAGGTAAATCCGCGGTGAGGAGCCAGATGGCAGCCAGGTCAGGAGATGATGACACTGCCCCTAGTATACCCTATGCCTACACAAACCCTGATACCCACTAATTTTCACCTTTGTTTTCAGATTACAGCTACAGTTTTTGCAGACCATTCTAATAGGAATAAAAAGTCTAAAATAGACAATTCCTGGGGGTAAACTGTTAACACTGCAATAACTGAACAAAACATTTAAAAATGCATATTTATACCTATTGAAAATATTGTAATAGACAAATGCAACAGAAATCTAATCTATATGAAAATGAGGCAGTTGGTGCACTATGGTCACATCCTAAGCAACTGCAGCAGTTCTATTCCACTATCTACGCCATCAGATAAGTAGTAGCTTGTTATGTGAGAAGCATAAGGTGACACTTGAATAAATAGGGAACTATATATTCAGAATCCATGACTTTTGACATTGAAATATTAATTTGGGTTGGAGATGCACAAAGGTAGGGATTAGAGATGGGCGAACACACTCGTCCGAGCTTGATGCTCGTTCGAGCATTAACGTACTCGAAACTGCTCGTTGCTCGGACGAGTATTTCTCCAGCTCGAGAAAATCTCCCGTCGTTTTGATTTTTGCCGGCCAGAAACAGGGCCAATCACAAGCCAGGAGACTCTGCACTCCACCCAGCATGACGTGGTACCCTTACACGTCGATAGCAGTGGTTGGCTGGCCTGATCAGGTGACCCTGGAATAGACAAGCCCCTGCCCGCGCTGCTCGTATCATTCTCTGTCTGGATGCCGCAAGGGAGAGAGCTGCTGCTGGTCAGGGAAAGCGTTAGGGTGTTCTATTAGAATAGTGTTAGGCAGGAGTGATTCTACAAGAACCCAACAGCCCTTCTTAGGGCTACAATAACGTTATATATTTTTTTTTTATTTGCTTGTGGCTGGGCTTGCTGGAACTAATAGTGCAGCTAGTACCATATTGTGAGGAATTTGCAGGGAGACTTGCGACCGTTGTGTTTAGCTCTTAGTGACACACATATCCATCTCAAACACCTAAGTGGGACAATTTATTAGGGGTTTGATTTGAATTAGGCACAGTCTGCTGATTTATTTTTTTTACGTTAATTTTTTTTTTATAACTCAAAGTCATCAGGCACAGCACAAAATCCAGTTGTGTGCTGTCAGTGTAGGTTAGAAACTAGCCATAGCAATAGAATAGCATCGTTTTGTAAAAAAAAAAAAAAAAAAACACAAAAAAAGAAACAAATTTACAGTTTACACTTTAATTTTGAAAATGTTTAACCCGAGGGCTAGGGGTAGAGGATGAGGGCGTGGACGTGGGCGTCCAACTACTGCAGGGGTCAGAGGCCGTGGTCCTGGGCGGGGTGAGACACCACCTGCTGATGAGGGAGCAGGGGAACACCGTAGAGCTACACTCCCTAGGTTCATGTCTCAAGTTACTGGGACTCGTGGTAGAGCACTGTTGAGGCCAGAACAGTGCGAACAGGTGATGTCGTGGATTGCGGACAATGCTTCTAGCCATTTGTCCACCAGTCAGTCTTCCACGCAGTCCACCCATGTCACTGAAAACAGCACTCCTCCAGCTCCTCCACCTCAGCCTCCTTCCCCCCAGTCTGCCCCCTCCCAGCAAAATTTTGCATTTGAACCGGCATACTCTGAGGAACTGTTTTCTGGACCCTTCCCACAGTCACAAACCACTTGTCCGGTTGCTGCTGAGCTATTTTCCGATGCCCAGGTTTTCCACAGGTCGCAGTCTGTGGGTGATGATGACATTTTTGACGTAGTGGCAGAAGTGTGTAAAGAGGTGTCGGACGATGAGGAGACACGGTTGTCAGACAGTGGTGAAGTTGTTGTCAGGGCAGGAAGTCCGAGGGGGGAGCAGACTGAGGGATCGGAGGATGATGAGGTGACAGACCCAAGCTGGGTTGATAGGCCGGGTGAACACAGTGCTTCTGAGACGGAGGCGAGTCCTATATCAGAACAGGTTGGAAGAGGCAGTGGTGGGGCCAGACGGAGTGGCAGGGCCAGAGCCGGTGCATCAGCCCCAAATGTTTCACGTAGTCAAGCTCCCGTGGCGAGGGCTAGATTTTCAGAAGTCTGGAGGTTCTTTAAAGAAACACCGGATGACCGACGGACTGTGGTGTGCAACCTGTGCCAAACCGGGATCAGCAGGGGTTCCACCACTACTAGCTTAACTACCATCAGTATGCGCAGGCATATGAATGCTAAACACCCCACTCAATGGCACCAAGCCCGTTCACCTCCGGCCGGGCACACCACTGCTCCTTCCCCTGTGTCATCTGCTAGTCAGCCCCCTGCGCAGGACCCCAGCCCAAACACCTCCCATGTGAAAACCCCATCTTCGCCTCCACGATCCTCCACAGCATCCACCAGCGTTCAGCTCTCCATACCCCAGATGCTGGAGCGCAAAAGGAAGTATAGTGCAACCCACCCACACGCCCAAGCCCTCAACGTCCAAATCTCCAAACTACTTAGCCTGGAGATGCTGCCATATAGGCTGGTAGAGACCGAGGCCTTTCGAAACCTCATGGCAGCGGCCGCCCCTCGGTATTCGGTCCCCAGCCGCCACTACTTTTCCACATTGGGTTAACTTGGTGGAGGCTGGGACCGAGTCTGACCCTGGGGCTGGTCATATACTGCCGACACCGAGGATTGCGGGGCCTACCTCGGTCCAGGTCGCTCAGGCCTACTATACCTCCTCCTCCTCCCACCCCTCCTCCACCTCCTCCGAATTACCATCCGTGGGCACGGCGCCATCAGACGGTAGCTCTAGGCACAGCAGCAGTACCGTCGCTAAGCGACAGCAGGCGGTGCTCAAACTGCTGAGCCTAGGCGATAAAAGGCACACCGCCCAAGAGCTATTACAGGGCATCACGACGCAGACTGATCTGTGGCTGGCACCGCTGAACCTGAAGCCAGGCATGGTTGTGTGTGACAACGGCCATAACCTTTTGGCGGCTCTGCAACTCGGCAGACTGACACATGTGCCATGCCTGGCCCATGTGTTAAATCTCATAGTTCAGCGGTTCCTCAAGACATACCCCAATCTGTCTGATTTGCTCAAAAAGGTGCGCCGCATCTGTGCGCATTTCAGGTAGTCCAGCACAGATGCTGCCGCTCTCAGGGCAGTGCAGCGCCGCCTCCTAATGCCCGCTCTCCGACTGTTGTGCGACGTGCCCACGAGGTGGAATTCAACATTAACCGTGTTATCCAGAGTTTACCAGCAGCGCAGAGCGATTGTAGACTGCCAGATGTCAACTTCCACCAGAACTGGTAGTCAGGTCAGTCAGCTTCCTCAAGTCTACAATGAGGAGTGGACGTGGATGTCTGATATCTGTCAGGTGCTGAGTAACTTTGAGGAGTCAACACAGATGGTTAGTGGTGATGCCGCCATCATCAGCCTCACCATCCCGCTGCTTGGCCTGTTGAAAAACTCTCTGGTCAGCATGAAGTCGGAGTTGGAGGAGGAGGAAATGGAGAGTCAGGCCAGTGAGGGGAGTGAATTCTTGCGCGTTGGGACTCTGGCGCATATGGCAGATTTCATGCTAGGCTGCCTATCCCGTGACCCTCGCGTTCAAAGAATTTATTCCAGCACCGATTACTGGGTATTCACTCTCCTGGACCCAAGGTACAAGCAAAATCTTTCCACTCTCATCCCTGGAGAGGAAAGGAGTGTGAGAATGCATGAATACCAGCAGGCCCTGGTGCACAAGCTGAAACAGTATTTCCCTTCTGACAGCACTGGCAGGGGTACGCTTTACAAGGCCTTTGCCAGTTTTATGTCACCCCAGCAAGACACTGTCACCTGTCCCCAGTCTCGGCAGAGTAGGGCTGATCTTTACAGAAAGATGGTGAGGGAGTACGTAGCTGACCATACCATCGTCCTAAATGATCACACAGCTACAACTACTGGGTTTCAAAGCTGGACATGTGGTACGAACTGGCGCTGTACACCTTGGAGGTTCTTGCCTGCCCTGCCACTAGCGTGTTGTCCGAGTGGGTTTTCAGTGCAGCTGGTGGCATCATCACCGAAAAGCGTACACGCCTGTCGAAAGACAGCGCTGACAGGCTGACGCTTATCAAGATGAATAAAGCCTGGATTTCTCAGGATTTCCATTCTCCACCAGGTGAAGGAAGCTCAACCTGAATAATTTATGCACTCCTCCTCCTCTTTGTACACTAAAGCAGAGGAAACTGGCTATTTTTTGCCAGGCCCAACTGGCTCTAGCTATAGTACTCTATGTATTTAATTTTTCTGGAGGGCCACCTACCTGCTCCTCTGGTTTGAAAACTTTTTTGGACTGCCACATACAGGCACTCAATCTATTTAATTTTTCTGGAGGACCACCTACCTGCTCCTCTGGTTTGAAAACTTTTTTGGACTGCCACATGCAGGCACTCAATCTATTTAATTTTTCTGGAGGACCACCTACCTGCTCCTCTGGTTTGACAACTTTTTTTGGACTGCCACATACAGGCACTTAATCTATTTAATTTTTCTGGAGGACCACCTACCTGCTCCTCTGGTTTGAAAACTTTTTTGGACTGCCACATAAAGGCACTATCCAAATTAAATTGTCTCCATAGCAGCCTCCACACGTCGTCTTTTTAGCTGCCTCCATACATCGTCCCCTTATCAAACGAGCTGTGTCAGGCAGAATTTTGGGTTGTTTTTATGGCTTCCACATCAAACTTGTTAACTTTGTCGCCACCCTGCTGTGTTATCCATAAAATATACTGGCAAACTTTTATCATTTACCGATATTATTACAGCGCTTCTTGCGCATCTGTTTACATTCCCCTCACCCGCCATAACCCAAACTTATAAGAACACTACTACACTTGATCTTATACAAAAGGTTCTTAGAAGTGCTGTTTGGGGAGGAGCCGAGAGACAGGGGCTTCGACAGGCGAAAGCTCGCCTGGCAGCGGAGTGCCAGCTCCATCCCAAGATCCAACTAACATAGTTTTAACTGCAGCACCTTTAATCTACTACTACTTCACTGCCTCCATACATCGTCCCCTTATAAAACGAGCTGTGTCAGGCAGAATTTCCAGGTGTTTCACCAGATACATAATGGAACTCGGCGCATCTGTCGCCACCATGCTGGAGACCTGAAGTTTCAATCATAGCAGCGCAATATGGATGCACCATACTGTCACTCTTAATCATGGAAGTCGTCTCCATGGCTGCCTCCACATGTCGTCCCCTTATCAAGGCTCATTTTTCGGGTGTTTCACCAGATACGTTATGGAACTTGGTCACTATGTCGCCACCATACTGTGTTATCGACTAAATATACCGTCAACCTTTTGTTCACATAGGAAATCATATCAGCGCTTCTTGCTCACCTCCTTTGGTGAAGCCTGAGTCCATTTAGGGTATGTCGCCATGACACTCTCTAGCCTGCCGCTGCTGCCGCTGCCTCTGCATGCCGTCCCCTATAGTGTCAGGGTCAATTATTGAATGTTTTAGATGCTATCTAGCCTCATTCGGTCACTCTGTCATGGCCATGCTGTTGCCCATAATTTTGGCATAATGGTACGATTAAGCAGCATCAGAGGTATCCATGCATGCTGCCCCTGCTGTTTCCTGTCCATTTCCGTGGTGTTTCCATCCTTTTCTGAGGTTCCCAGGTGTTTGGCCAAGCTTCCCTGTGCAGAGCCTTGGTCCCCTTGAAAAATGCTCGAGTCTCCCATTGACTTCAATGGGGCCCGTTATTCGAGACGAGCACTCGAGCATCGGGAAAAGTTTGTCTCGAATAACGAGCACCCGAGCATTTTAGTGCTTGCTCATCTCTAGTAGGGATTTATTATTCCTGCACACCAGAAATGATCCTTCAAAAAGTGACAAAATAGGGCAATGCGGGCATTAAGCGTCACTTGTAAATTCATTTTGCCACATTTTGTATATTTATACTATTTACTCCAGTTTTGAGAAACAGATGGTAAAAAATAATGGGGCTGTTGGCTAATTTGATTTACTACTTTTCGAGACTTATTTGTCTCAGTGAAGTTGGGGACGAATAAGTCTCACCTGGGACAAATATGGGGCAAGTAAATCTCGACTGGGACAATGGGGGTCATTTACTAAGGGCCCGATTCGTGATTTCCCTACGTGTTACCCGAATATTTCCGATTTGCGCCGATTTCCCCTGAATTGCCCCGGGATTTTTGCGCATGCGATCCAATTGTGGCGCGTCGGTGCTGGCATGCACATGACGGAAGTCCAGTGGCGTGGCCGAACGTAAATCCGACGGATTCGGAAAAACCGCCGCATTTTTTTAAAAAAACTTTTTTTTTTTTGTGAGTATACTAATTAAAAAGAAAAAGGTTTCCGCAAAACCATATTGCACCATTGTTTGTTCTTTCTCTCCTTATTGGTGAATGGACTTGAAGTGTTCCCTTTCCGGACTGTAGTGGAACCAACATTGGAGGAGTTTGAGTTTCTGAGTTGGAAGACCGGACACTCGCACCGCATCTCCAGTGGGAGCCGCAGGATCCACGGACGCATAGAGCTTAAAAACAACACTACACCAAGGAGTGATAATGCACAAATAAGGTTTTTTGCCTCTACTCGGGTACATATGTTTGAAAATGGAGAGGTCCTGTGTCTTTTCTTATTGATTATTTTTTAATTATTTTTTATCTAATATTTACGGAGGACATTGATGCAGAGGGACTGCATCAATTTTTTGTATTTCTATGTTTGGATATCTGGACTTTTATCAGTTTTTTGTCTCTCTTGCGCCGTTACGCCGTTCCCTACAGTGGATTTGGTTTTCCTTGTTTTTGTTTTTTCTATACAAAAAAAAAATCTGTCGCGGAGCTTGCACTTACCTTCACTCAGCCCGGCTCGGTGAACTCCAGCGCGTTCCGATGCTTTTCAGCGCAGCAGCACCACCTGGTGGATGGCGGAGGAACTACCTTAATGAATCCCGGCCGGACCCGAATCCACCGCAGAGAACGCGCCCCTGGATCGCGAATGGACCGAGTAAGTAAATCTGCCCCAATATGTCTTAAAAAGTAGGAAAATAAACCTGACCATAACTCATATAAGGCTCACCTGTCATTTCACCAGTGCTTGCTGCAAGTCTTATTTTGAGATTGTTTAACTTTATGTGACTTTATATGTATTTTGGATTCCTTGACCCTATGCCTGTTTTCTGACCATGCATTTTCCTCTTGTCCTCTTTGTCGACTACTCTTGTATCTTGGTATTGTGCAATCTTTGTGGTGAAAAGTCACCACCAATGTCGTGTTACATAAAACCCCCTCACAGGATGTGACATAAATAGATGATAGATACAGGTCCTTCTTCTGGCATGGGGGTCCACTGACATATTGTGTGCCGTGCATGTGCGGCCATCCTCCATTAAACTAAATGAGAGCATAGCATATAGTCTTGGCTATTTTCATTGCTCCCCTGAAGCTGAATGTAGAGTACACTATCCATTTAGCCCCACTTAGCCCCATTCAGCCTCTTTGTGGGAAAGGGCAATCCCTTTTCAGAAGGCAGTTGTGGACCTTAGGGGTAGGATATGCATTTATCATCCTGTGGATACGTCATAAATAATATAGATGGGGAACCCTTTATAGATTTGCAAGATGTGACAGAAGTAAATGCAGGTTCCAGCTCAAAAAACTACAAATAACTGTATGCCGTCAGCACTTCTCGTATAGAAGAATTTCTAAAGAGTTCTCATTTATGGTGATAGTATGATTGATTTTTATGCTTCAGACTCTTTACTAACTGTGATGTTTTGCATTTCTGAGATTAAAAGGAGAAGCAGAAGAATGAAATATTTGCTCATCACTAATAGTAGACTGACAATACCAATTTATAAGTATGAAGGAATGCATGTACACTGATTGTGCCATAATATGATTGGTTATTACATATGGTAAAGCTTAATACCATTACTCAATGCGTCCTCATTTATTCAGTGATGTTCTCGGAGATATGAACTCGTTTTGTATATTATACCATGTGCTTCCTTGACATCCAGTCATTTGGGACTTCATTTGACTGTATCAAACAAAACAAATAACCCTTCACTTTTACTGGTAGAGACGAATGAGGAAGCTTCCACACCATCACCCACATTAAAGAGCCAAAATAAATGCAAGCGTTCCACCTTTGTAATAAAGTGAATGAGCTGCTTTTCCCGGCATAAAATAATCCATCTTTGTCAGAGGTTTCCTTTTTTCCATAGTTCTGAGACAGCAGTTGTGCATGCATAAGCCAAGCAACTAGAACATTTCCCATTTAAGTCAGTAACACATGATTATGTTTGCAAAATATGGGAAATGAGAGTTTTGTAGTAATGTAATAAATGGAAGAAAGAGGGATGCAGACAGTTTTGCTTTGTTAGCTGATACCTGCTCGACAAGATCAAGGAGGAGGAAATGGGTATCAAGCGGAGGTGTATGAAACCCCAAAAATTTAAAGTGAAATAGCAAACCACAGAGAAGATAAAATGTCAAATGTTTTCTTTATAAATCCTGATGACAAAACTGTCAAAAAGTGTCGCAGCGTGTTGTGAAGGAAGGAGGTGGTTACAATGTATATCTGGACTTCTCAAAGGCATTTGACACCGTGCCACATAAAAGGTTGGTATATAAAATGAGACTGCTGGGAATAGGAGAAAATCTGTGTATTTGGGTAAGTAATTGGCTTAGTGATAGAAAACAGAGGGTAGTCATTAATGGCACTGGGTTGATGTTACCAGTGGAGTGCCACAGGGGTCAGTATTGGGGCCACTTCTTTTTAATATTTTTATTAATGACCTTGTAGTGGGTTTACACAGTCAAGTTTCAATATTTGCAGATGATACTAAGCTGTGTAAAGTAATAAATACTGAGGTCGATAGTCTAGCATTACAGAGGGATTTGTGGAAGCTTGAGGAGTGGGCAGAGAAATGGTTGATGAGGTTTAATGTAGATAAATGTAAAGTTATGCACTTGGGCCATGGAAACAAAAAGTATAATTATGTTCTAAACGGTCAATTACTTAGTAAAACTGAAGCTGAAAAGGACTTGGGGGTATTGGTGGATGGTAAACTTAATTTTAGTGACCAGAGCCAGGAGGCTGCTGCTAAAGCAAATAAAATAATGGGATGTATCAAGAGAGGAATAGATTCTCATGATAAAGACATAGTTTTGCCCTTATACAAATCCCTGGTCAGACCACACATGGAATATTGTGTACAGTTTTGGGCACCAGTGTATAAAAAGGATATAGTAGAGCTGGAACGGGTGCAGAGGAGAGCAACCAGGATTATTAGGGGAATGGGGGAACTAGAATACACTGACAGATTAAAAAATTTGGGATTATTCAGTTTAGAAAAAGGACGACTGAGGGGAGACCTCATTACAATGTACAAATACCTGAACGGACAGTACAAGGATCTCTCCAAAGATCTTTTTAAACCTCGGGCTGTGACCAGGACAAGGGGGCATCCTCTACGCCTAGAGGAGAGGCGATTCTACCATCAACATAGACAAAGGTTCTTTACTGTACGAGCAGTGAGACTGTGGAACTCTCTGCCGCAGGAGGTTGTTATGGCAGACTCTATGTACATGTTCAAGAGAGGCCTGGATGCCTTTCAGGAGAGAAAAAATATCACGGGTTATGGGGATAAAACATTTATTTAATTCTTAAAGGTTGGACTTGATGGACTTGCGTCTCCTTCCAGCCTTATATACTATGATACTATGATACTATGAATGTGGGGTATATGATAGGTAGATGGCTCCCTGATGTCATAGGGACAAGCGCACATGCACCCTTTGTACTTCTGAACGCCGAGGGAGATAATATTATTGTCACCAAGTTACAAAAGGTACAGAAATGGGGTTATTACACATGGCTATTTACTGATGTTTCTTGATATATCAATGGAAGCTGTTCAATGTGTCACATATATGAATGTTTTGAAGTGTAATTTTGTTGTATAAATGCACCTGATATGATCACATGACTTATGATGTTGTCCATATATATGGAGTGTTGGATTTATCACATTGCTTGGAAAAGGCTCCTGAACAGGGTCTGAAACGTTGCACTTGGGCTAATAAAGCTCCCATCCGTTTTTTTCACATTTACCTTGGAGTGCAGTCTCATTTTTTTCTTGGATATATTCGTCTGGTGTGTCAAGACCAGGATATTGGGGTTTGCACCCACAAAGTTATTTGGCAATCTTGGTGCTGCTGGACTTCTCAAATGTTGTGTATATATATATATTTTATATATATATATATATATATATACATACAGTATATATATATATACATACAGTATATATATATATATATATATATATATATTACACATATATATACACTCACCGGCCACTTTATTAGGTACACCTGTCCAACTGCTCGTTAACACTTAATTTCTAATCAGCCAATCACATGGCGGCAACTCAGTGCATTTAGGCATGTAGACATGGTCAAGACAATCTCCTGCAGTTCAAACCGAGCATCAGTATGGGGAAGAAAGGTGATTTGAGTGCCTTTGAACGTGGCATGGTTGTTGGTGCCAGAAGGGCTGGTCTGAGTATTTCAGAAACTGCTGATCTACTGGGATTTTCACGCACAACCATCTCTAGGGTTTACAGAGAATGGTCCGAAAAAGAAAAAACATCCAGTGAGCGGCAGTTCTGTGGGCGGAAATGCCTTGTTGATGCCAGAGGTCAGAGGAGAATGGGCAGACTGGTTCGAGCTGATAGAAAGGCAACAGTGACTCAAATCCCCACCTGTTACAACCAAGGTAGGCAGAACGCACAGTACGTCGAACTTTGAGGCAGATGGGCTACAGCAGCAGAAGACCACACCGGGTGCCACTCCTTTCAGCTAAGAACAGGAAACTGAGGCTACAATTTGCACAAGCTCATCGAAACAGTAGAAGATTGGAAAAACGTTGCCTGCTCTGATGAGTCTCGATTTCTGCTGCGACATTCGGATGGTAGGGTCAGAATTTGGCGTCAACAACATGAAAGCATGGATCCATCCTGCCTTGTATCAACGGTTCAGGCTGGTGGTGGTGGTGTCATGGTGTGGGGAATATTTTTGGGCCCCTTGGTACCAATTGAGCATCGTTGCAACGCCACAGCCTACCTGAGTATTGTTGCTGACCATGTCCTTCCCTTTATAACCACAATGTACCCAACATCTGATGGCTACTTTCAGCAGGATAATGCGCCATGTCATAAAGCTGGAATCATCTCAGACTGGTTTCTTGAACATGACAATGAGGTCACTGTACTCAAATGGCCTCCACAGTCACCAGATCTCAATCCAATAGAGCATCTTTGGGATGTGGTGGAACGGGAGATTGGCATCATGGATGTGCAACCGACAAATCTGCGGCAACTATGTGATGCCATCATGTCAATATGGACCAAAATCTCTGAGGAATGCTTCCAGCACCTTGTTGAATCTATGCCACGAAGAATTGAGGCAGTTTTGAAGGCAAAAGGGGGTCCAACCCGTTACTAGCATGGTGTACCTAATAAAGTGGCCGGTGAGTGTATATATTTTATATCCTGCTTCTATATAAATTAATTCCTGCGCTATAAGCTAATGCTCTAGTACCAAGGCCTAACGTTTCCATTTTCTCCATGAAAGTTGTAATGTACAAATACTGTATATCAGTCATCATAACTATTCTAATGATTATTTTAAGCTTATAAATATAGCCATTGAAATTATTCAGTTGTCAGATTTAGATGATATCAATACATTACTGCATAGACATAGTTAAATAATCAAGCTCAGATTTGGAAATGTCAATTACAATAGCAATTCCATTTCATTTGACAAAATCATATGTTACTTTGTACATAAAGTGAACAACATAATTTTGTCAAAAGATCATTGCATTATAATATAAAGTAAATTTACAATGTTTATACATTATGTTCTGCCTCATATATCTGTATAATGAAAACACATCTTGTAAAGGGAAAAAAAAACACAAAGCAATAAAATCGGGTAATTAGAATGTCTAAAGTAAGTAGAGCTGCAGTCTGCCTTTAAGGTGTTTGTAAAGAATGATAATTTGTATATGTAATGATGCTGTGATTGTTAGGATTGGTACACAAAAGACAGGGGATAGTGTGCCCTGAGCTTGCCCCAACCTCTGTCCCTTCCTATAGCCCCCCCACGCTAAACCGTGGGGCGACTACTTGAAGACTCGAAATATTCTGGGTAAGTGTGGGAAGGGGAACACAAACAGACTGACAAACATAAAACATAAAAGAATCGTAAACAAGCCGGAGTCACAACTAGAGGGTACGTCAAAAGCAGAATCAGTAAGCAAGAGTCAAAGTCCAAAACTAGCCGAGTTAGCAACAATATAGATACAGATACAGAGCAATACAAACTAGCAGCAACCAGGTGGAGAAAGGGATTTACAAACACTGGCACTGGTGACTAGTGAAGCTGCAATTTATGCAGCCAGAACTCCACCTCCAGAACCTGATAGGTGCTGGACAGCATCTGGGAATTAACCCCTCATGGTGCAGAAACAACCAAGCACCAAGCAGAGGTTCAAAGTCCCAGCCACTCCTAGACAGCGCGAGATCTTAGCAGCCGCTGCCCAGGACGAGAGGTGGAGTTTGCGCGGATACGCGCCGGGGTTCGGAGAACGCTGCTGGTACCACCAGAAGAACCAGAAGTCCCAGCAATCTCCCTAGCGAACCTGACAGTACCCCCCCCCTGACGGGGGGCCTTCGGACCCCTAGATCTTAAAGATGGCTTCTGAGGGTAGGTCTGATGAAATAACCTGAGTAACCGTGGAGCATGAACATCTCTAGCCGGAACCCAAGACCTATCCTCAGGACCAAAACCTTTCCAATGGACCAGGTACTGCAGGGAGTTACCTACCCATCTGGAATTCACCACCTTTTCCACCTCAAATTCCAGATTCCCCTCCACAATAGATGGAGAAGGAGGGTCAGAAAGAGGCAAAACAGGCTCAACATAGCGCTTCAGAAGACTCTTATGGAAGGTGTTATGGACCAGCCACCCTGCTGGAAGTGTAATCTTGAAGGAAACCGGGTTAACAATATGAGTAACAACAAACGGACCCACAAACCTGGGCGCAAACTTCAAAGAGGGGACCTTCAATTTAAGGTTTTTTGTTGATAACCACACTTTATCCCCCACCACAAACGTATCAGATTTAGTGCGCCTTCTTTCAGTTTGTTGGACCATAGAATTTTGTGCCCTCTGAATATTCTCCCGAACTTGTGACCAGAGCGAGCGCAACTTGGATGTAATGGCTTCCGCTCGAGGAATATTAGAGACGGGCACAGATGAAAAAGAGAAACGTGGATGAAAACCATAATTGCAGAAAAACGGAGATACCTGTGTGGACGAACTACAGTGGTTATTAATAGCAAATTCTGCCAACGGAAGGAATTTCACCCACTGGTCCTGACTGTCCGAGACAAAGAGTCGCAGATATTGAATCATCTCCTGATTCATTCTCTCGGACTGACCATTAGACTCAGGATGAAACGCTGAGGAGAACGACAGATTAACTTCCAGTCTAGAACAAAATGCTCGCCAAAATTTGGAAACAAATTGTACGCCCCTATCAGACACAATATCATCTGGTATACCATGGAGGCGTACAATGTTCTGTATAAACAAATCAGCCAATTCTTCAGCTGAAGGTAACTTTTTTAATGGAACAAAGTGTCCCATCTTGGAGAAACGGTCCACTACCACCCAAATCACTGTATAGCCTTGAGATGCTGGCAGATCAGTGACAAAATCCATTGACACTTTAGACCATGGCCTGGTGGGAACTGGAAGCGGAAGAAGAGGCCCCTCAGGACGTCTCCTGGGAGTCTTTCCTCGCGCACAGACCTGACAGGCTTGGACAAATGCGTGCACATCATTAGTCATGTGAGGCCACCAGTAACTTCTCTTTAAGAGATCCAAGGTACTCCGCATTCCCGGATGACCTGCCAATACTGAGCAATGCGTCTCCTCCAACACTCTCAAACGACAAGAAAGAGGAACAAATAATTTGCCTTCCGGAAGGTCTTTGGGTGCAGATTTTTGTCCTGCTAAAATTTGAGAGGAGAGGTGGGAGGAGACAGCTGCCAACACAACACCTGGAGACAAAATATTACTGTCCGTAGTCGCTGGAAGCTCAGGAGTCCCGAAGCTACGGGACAAGGCATCAGCCTTCACATTTTTTGACCCAGGTCGGTAGGTGACCACAAAATTAAAGCGAGAGAAAAACAAGGCCCACCTAGCCTGACGTGAGTTCAAACGCTTAGCAGTATCCAAATATACTAAGTTCTTATGATCTGTGAGCACAGTTATCGGATGAAGAGCTCCTTCCAAAAAGTGTCGCCAGACTTCAAATGCCCACTTAATGGCAAGGAGCTCTCGATTACCAATATCATAATTCCTCTCACAAGAGGAAAACTTTCTAGAGAAATATGCACAGGGCCTAAGTCTGGTGAGAGTGGAGGACCCCTGAGACAACACTGCACCTACTCCTACCTCGGAGGCATCAACCTCCACAACAAACGGTAGAGAGAGGTCAGGTTGAACCAAAACTGGGGCTGACGAGAATGCCGCTTTTAAAGTTTCAAACGCTGAGCAAGCGGCAGGGGACCAGTTGTTTGGATCAGCACCCTTACGGGTTAGATCCGTGAGGGGTTTGGCGATCACAGAAAAGTTCTTTATAAAGTTCCGATAATAGTTAGCGAAACCTAAAAATCGTTGTAGGGCCTTAAGATTGGTAGGCCGAACCCAGTCCGTGAGCGCCTGAACCTTACTCGGATCCATCTGTACATCAGAGGGAGTCACAACATAACCTAAGAAGGAAACCTTCTGGACGCAAAAAACACACTTTTCCAGCTTAGAGAAGAGGTGGTTTTTGCGCAACCTGGTAAGTACTTGGCGGAGATGTTGCTGGTGAGAAACCATATCAGGAGAAAAAATCAAAATATCGTCTAGATACACCACCATAAACACACCGATGTAATCATGAAAAATGGAGTTCATAAAGCCTTGAAAAACCGCTGGGGCATTACTCAAACCAAAGGGCATAACCAGGTATTCAAAGTGCCCCAAAGGTGTATTAAATGCGGTTTTCCACTCATCCCCTTCTCGGACCCGAATCAGGTTATAAGCCCCTCTGAGATCTAATTTAGAGAAAACTTGGGCCCCAGAAACCTGATTTAAGAGATCCGGGATCAAGGGGAGGGGACCTGAGTTTTTTACCGTTATCTTATTTAATTCTCGATAGTCAATACACGGCCGTAAACCACCATCTTTTTTCTCAACAAAAAAGAACCCGGCCCCAGTGGGCGACTCAGAGGGACGAATATGTCCGATTGCCAAACTCTCATCAATATAACTCTTCAGTGCCTCCCGTTCTGGTACCGACAAGTTATATATACGACCCTTTGGCAATCTAGCATCAGGAAGAAGGTCAATTTTACAATCAAACTCCCTGTGAGGAGGAAGGACTTGGGACAAGGGTTTTGAAAACACATCTGAGTAGTCCGAGAGAAAACCTGGAAGACCCTGATCTTCCGTCACTACTGTACATAGTGAAACTCTGGTCAGGTGCTCCTTACAGAGAGGACCCCAATGAACCAGCTCCAGAGTTTCCCAATTAATTACCGGATTATGGATCCGGAGCCAGGGTAGACCAAGAATGACATTTTCAGACAGGTTTTCCATAACTAGAAAAGAACACCATTCTTCATGCATAGCTCCTACCATAAGCTTTATCTGCGGGGTTCGGAATTTGATCAACCCTGCCTGTAGAGGGGTCAAATCCGCACCCGACATCTGGATAGGAGTGGACAATGGAATCAATGACATGCAAAACTGAGAGACAAAATTATAATCGATTAAATTAGTCGCAGCACCTGAATCCAAAAAGGCGCGACCAGTGCAGGAAACAGACTGAAACTTAACCGTACAAGGTAAATACATTCTAGACACAATAGGGAGTACCTGAGCTCCTAAGCAGTCCCCCCGACTACTGCTTAGGAGCGGAAGTTTTCCTGCTGCTGCCTCTTGGAACAGGTGTTGATCTGATGATCAGGACTTCCACAGTAGAAACAAAGATGGCGTCTTATTCGATGTTGCTTCCGCTGTGCAGGAGAGATGCTATCCAGCTCCATGGATTCCAATTCTGGACTACCTGGAGACGGACTGGCCGCTGGCTGACAGTCCGAGGACACCCGAGGTGATCGCCTGGATCTTAGGCGACGATCAACTCGGATGACCAGAGTCATAGCATCATCTAATGTCTGAGGCTCGGCATAAGCTAAGACTAAGTCCTGTACTCGGTCTGACAGTCCGGACATAAATTGGTCTTTTAGGGCGCAGTCATTCCATTGAGAGTCAGTCACATACTGTCTGAACTGGGCACAATAATCTTCTGCTGTCCGTTTTCCCTGACACAGAGATCTAAGGTGGGAAACTGCAAGTGCTCGGCGGTCAGGTTCGTCATAAATCTGGCCTAAAGCAGAAAAAAAAGCGTCAAGAGAAGAACGGGATGGGGAGTCAGGTGGGAGAGAAAAAGCCCAATTTTGCGGATCCCCACGCAACAGGGAAATTACCACGCCCACCCTTTGAATCTCTGTGCCCGATGAACGAGGGCGTAAAGAAAAGTAAAGTTTACAGCCCTCCCGAAATGAAAAAAATTTCTTACGGTCACCAAAAAACACGTCAGGGAGAGGAACCTTAGGTTCAGGCGTGGGTGGCAGTGGATCCTGCGGTGATGTCTGCCGTGGAACCTGCATAGATTCCTGAATTTGGAGACGGGAAGCTAGATCCTGAACAAGCTGAGTTAGGGTCTGGACCTGAGCGACCACAGCTGACAAAGGCTCCATGGAAGGAGAGAATGTAGCAGGTCGGATACAGGATGCAGACCTATGTGTGGCCAGTGTTTCTGTTAGGATTGGTACACAAAAGACAGGGGATAGTGTGCCCTGAGCTTGCCCCAACCTCTGTCCCTTCCTATAGCCCCCCCACGCTAAACCGTGGGGCGACTACTTGAAGACTCGAAATATTCTGGGTAAGTGTGGGAAGGGGAACACAAACAGACTGACAAACATAAAACATAAAAGAATCGTAAACAAGCCGGAGTCACAACTAGAGGGTACGTCAAAAGCAGAATCAGTAAGCAAGAGTCAAAGTCCAAAACTAGCCGAGTTAGCAACAATATAGATACAGATACAGAGCAATACAAACTAGCAGCAACCAGGTGGAGAAAGGGATTTACAAACACTGGCACTGGTGACTAGTGAAGCTGCAATTTATGCAGCCAGAACTCCACCTCCAGAACCTGATAGGTGCTGGACAGCATCTGGGAATTAACCCCTCATGGTGCAGAAACAACCAAGCACCAAGCAGAGGTTCAAAGTCCCAGCCACTCCTAGACAGCGCGAGATCTTAGCAGCCGCTGCCCAGGACGAGAGGTGGAGTTTGCGCGGATACGCGCCGGGGTTCGGAGAACGCTGCTGGTACCACCAGAAGAACCAGAAGTCCCAGCAATCTCCCTAGCGAACCTGACAGTGATGTTATAGAGGGAAGGGCAGTTCAACGTGTGGTATGCTGGTCAGGCTAAATTTCATAATATATAACCCGCATTGCTAAAAAGATAAGTAATACAGCATTTATAGTAAATCTCCTGCTACTCCCATTTTCTTGTCTATTACCCACTAGAGGTCAGGCACTAAAACATATACAGTAAAAAAGAAGTGCTGCAGGATTTTCTTCTCTCCATGCTATCCTTCCTTCCTGGAAAATGTTTGGCACTTATGTAGTGTGCATTGTTGTTTATATGCATTAATTCCGGTATGACTTATTTAAACACAGGAAGATACTATGATCATTGTGAACCAGTGTCCAGTTTTTTTTTATAGCAGTGTCACGTACAGCTAGGGCTGTGTTAATGCCTTCTATTGGTACTGTCAAGAATATGTCCTTCTTTTATGTTGTGAAAGAAAAATGACTGAAAGTTGCTTGGTCGATAAGGTGCATAAGTGCTCTACATTTCAGTTGAGCGTGTGAACACTGGTCTATTCTCAGCAAGTCTCTCAACACTTGCAACATAACATCATTCTTTAAAATAGATCGAGAAGACCGAGCATGTATAATCCAAAATCTTTATATTTATTTTTTCATCATAACAGAGACATAAAGGCAAAAGTACATCACCAAACTTCAGAGTGTGTTGCCAAAGTCCATGGAGTGGTTCACACGTTCTCAGCAAACATCTATACATCAAGTACAAAACAATTAACTCTTTAAAATCTGTTTAAACAATGATGTCTCAGCATGCAAATAGAAGAGTCTATCTTATCCTAAAAATACATTGAAATTGTCTACTCCAGACAACTGACCATACATGAACAGAGTGTCATCAATAAAGGACTAGGCTTTGTTCCAAGAAATGATATGGACCCGTTTACATTTACAATAGATTTTTACAAATTTTGTCGCAGCCTTAGAATGAAAATGTTTTTTCATGGCCAAAAGAAGAAGAAAGATCTGCTCCCGCCGACTTTGAAAAAGAAGAGTACATTTGATCCGCAGATATCCTCTACATTTTTAAAGACGTTTCAAAAAAATGTTACGGATGAAGTCACCAACAATTGGGACTCATGTAAGAACTATATACCTAATAATTTGTCTATTGAAGAACAGAAGGCACTTATTTCATTGAAAAATTACCAAACAATTATTATAAAGAAAGCCGACAAAGGCGGAGCAACCGTGATTATGGATAAAATTGATTATTGTAAAGAAGCCAATAACCAACTGTCTGAGACTTCGGTATATCAAAAAGGACTTTAAAGGACCTACAAAGGACTTTAAAGTTTATATTGATAACATCTTGCATGAAGCTTCCCTATGTGGCGTTATCTCCGAAAATATATGTAGAGCTCTAAAGGTTGAACTCCCTCGGGTTCCTATTTTATATCTTCTTCCGAAGATTCATAAAGGGGTAAACCCCCCGCCAGGACGTCCAATAGTGTCCAGCGTCGGTTCCCTACTTCAACCCTTGTCTTCATATGTGGACTCTTTTTTGCAAAAAATTGTAAATAAGTTGCCTAACTGTCTCAAAGATACTAATAGCTTTCTCACTAAATTGGGGACTATCGATTGCTCAGAAGTTACGTGGCTATGTTCCTTGGACATTAAAAGTTAATATACCAATATTCCCTACGAAGAGGGCACTAAGGCAGTCCATGAAGCTCTGAACAATGATTGTTCTTTAAATAACAACGATATTTCTTTCCTCATGACACTACTCGAAATAATATTGAAGAAAAATTATTTTAGGTTTGGCGAAGAATATTACTTGCAGCTGCAGGGGTCCTCTATGGGGGCTCCTGTAGCTCCAAGTTACGCCAATATATATGGCTTACTTTGAAATTATGTTTATTCATAATAGTCCATGATCAGAGTCTGTGATACTTTGGACCAGATATGTGGACGCCGTCTGCTTGCTCTGGAAAGATACTGAACAGAAATTAGACGAATTTGTTGAATATTCGAACCATTGTCACGAGCTTATTACATTTTCGGCAGAAAAAGATACACTGCTATTACATTACTTAGATGTTAAAAATTAAGAAGGTTGATAACCAGTTTATCACTACACTGTATTCGAAAGATACTGATCGTAACAATTTATTGAGTTTTTATAGTTTCCATGCACCACACACTTTTAAAGGCATTCCAAAAAGTCAATTTGTACGAGCTCGCAGAATTTGTAGTAATGAAGAGGAGTATGAGATTCAATGAAAGAAACTAGTCAGTAAATTTGTTGAACGGGGCTATCCTAGGAATATAGTAGAGAAAGTTGGCCACGAAGTAGCCACAATACCAAGAGGTGAAAATAGGTCTAATAATACTAAAAAACCCCGTAGATCAGGCATCGTTTATTTCCCAATATGACAAACATTCCAATATGATTAAAAAAAGTCATCCTGCGTAATTGGTCTATTTTGACGCATTATCCGAAATATGGGGCAGTATTTAAAGACCCCCCTAAGTTTGTGTACAGAAAAGGACGGTCGATTGCTAACAAACTAATTAGCTCGGATATGCAAGTTAAAAAAAAAAATGCGACAAACATTCTTAGCTACTAAAAGAAAAGGCACATTCCCGTGCTTATCATGTCAAAACTGTAATGGGATCATTAAAAGGGATACAGTTAACCACCCCCGACAAGGGACTAAAATTCCCATTAAATGTTTATCTACATGCAACACACAAAGTGTTGTGTATATGTTAAAATGCCCGTGTGGGTTGGCATACGTTGGACAGACTAGTAGAGCTATTAAAATTAGACTAAATGAACATAAATCCAGCATTAGACAATATCACAATAAGACCTTAGAGGAACACAGCACCAGCACTGGAAAGGTTAAGTATGAGACGGGCGTTGCAAAACATTTCCATGAGTTTAAACATAACGCTAGTGATCTACGTTGGTTGGTGTTAGAGAATGTTAACCATGAGAATGAAGTAAGTAGGAAAAAGAAACTACTCCAACGTGAAGTATTTTGGATTACTCAGTTAAATACTTTACAACCGCTTGGTTTGAACAAACAATGCAATTTCAATGTATTTTTAGGATAAGATAGTCTCTTCTATTTGCATGCTGAGACAGCATTGTTTGAACAGATTTTAAAGAGTTAATTGTTTTGTACTTGATGTATAGATGTTTGAATACGTGAACTAGTTTGCATATAAGGCATATCCTGTTACTCCGGCGCATGTCTGAGGAAGGAGGGTTTCTCTCCGAAACGTCACGGCACACCGGACGTTCATTGTCTCAGTAAGGAGCCACCGCTGAGAACGTGTGTACCACTCCATGGACTTTGGCAACACACTCTGAAGTTTGGTGATGTACTTTTGCCTTTATGTCTCTGTTATGATGAAAATATAAATATAAAGATTTTGGATTATACATGCTCGGTCTTCTCGATCTATTTTAAAGAATGAAAGTTGCTTGGGGCTGGGACTTACTGTTAGCCAGTAAAAAAGGCAAACAGTTCCCCATCCCCTTACCATTATTCCAGTACCAACCACCAGCATGGGAGCTGGGAAAAGTCTGATACAATTCAGTACCCATTCATCTATAGATGGTTAAGACCTCATCCAGGCTAGTATTATTGGGCTGGGGAAACCCATGAGTCTTTCTACTCCAGTAATGTCAGGCTGCTTCTGCTTTATGTATCTGGTTGCTTATAGCAAAAGGATGGCGAGTAGAAATGGGCGAATTTTTCAAATATTTGATTCGACGAGTTTGCCGAATTTTGTGACAAAATTTGCTTCGACCCGAATTGAGTCATGGTGAATCACGTTAAAAAGCCGGTTCCTGGCTGCAGAGAGCCTGTAGGGTGTTGTAGAACATTGTGCCATGCTAAAATATGCATAGGGAGCATGGTTTGATCTTCAAACAATACTGTGTTTTAGTTTGACATGCACATGACAGCCACCGCTTTTAAGAATGGCTTCACTCTTTATTCACTCATTCCATGGGCACTTACAGGGGCAACTTTACCAAATAAGAGAAGCGGGAATGCTGCCTGACAAGGTAAGGTCTGTGCCAACTCGAAAGGACTGAGCTGATGGCCAAGATCTCACTATAACATCAAATAGTGCACTCTTTTTACACTGACATCAGATGATTCCATAGATTACAACAGAACCTGTTCTGTTAAACGCTGATACATGTACCCCCCAAAAGAGTGGAGAGGTAGTCGGCAGTAATTTTGCATTGATGGCACTGATCCTTTTTCCCTTCTTTTCATCCCTCAGTGTCCGCTTTCAATTGGTCAATAATCCATCAGTATTGCTAAAGCCAAAAACAAACAGAAGTTGATCCAAAACAGAGATGACCAGTAAATGGGATATTTGCATGTCCTATGTGTTCTGTATCCACTCCTGCTTTTGGCTATCAATCCTGAAGCTTTTCATTCCTTCTGACAGATGAAATTAAGTGGAAAACCAAACATAGTGGCAACGTCATAGAGTGGTGGAGGGTAATAACAGCATTATGGAAATCACAGGGTTTTCCAGGGAGACAGCGGTCAGTTGGCAGAATTGAGTGGCACAATGACAAATTATGGAGGTGGCAGCAACATCGTAGGCCACAGAGTGGCAGAATGACAGAGAATGGAGGTGGTGGCAGCAGCATCATGAGGTCAGAGAGTGGCACAATGACAAATTCTGGAGCTGGCAGCAACATGGTAGGCCACAGTGTTGCACAATGGCAGGGTGTGGAGGTGGCGGCAGCAGTATGAGGTCAGAGAGTGGCACAATGACAAATTCTGGAGGTGGCAGCAACATGGTAGGCCACAGAGTGACACAATGACAAACTGTGGACGTGTCGGCAGCAGCAGCAGGAGGTCAGAAAGTGGCACAATAACAGTGTAGGTGGGAGGCAGCAGTAGCAGCAGCATGAGGCCAGAGATTGGCACAATGACAAGTTCTGGAGGTGGCAGCAACATGGTAGGCCACAGTGTGTCAGAATTACAGAGTGTGGAGGTGCTGGCAGCAGGAGGTCAGAAAGTGGACGAGTGTGGAGGTGGGTGACAATTCCAGTCCCTGGTAAAGATGGTGGGAGGCAGATGGAGCATCAGGCCGGTTGCATCATCCAAATAGTGGCTGAGGCAGGTAGTTAGAATCCAGACTCATTTCTCAACATTTGGGGAAGGCGTTATGGCTGATCTAATCTGATGCATAAGGAATTGGTGTGTTGAAATGCTGGCTGATCCACGCCTGATTCATCTTGACAAAAGTCAGTTTCTCCACATTATGGGTGGACAAGCAGGTTCTCCTTGGGGTAACGATGACCTCCGCCATACTGAACACCTGCTCTGATGTCAAACTACTGGCCGGACAGCTTCTCTACTGCAAACTCCACAAGTTGCGACCCACATCAAGTTTGGCTGCCCAGTAGTCCAGGGGATCCTCTACCTGGGGTGGTAGAGTGGTGTCCAAGTAGGCCTACACCTGCTGGTGCAGGGTCTGTTCCATGTCCTGCTGCTGCTGGTGGCAGCTACCCTCCTCACTAGTGATTACAATGGATGTTAAATGGAAGATATCCAATAATATTGGTCTGTGGTAGCTGCCCACCTCACTAACACAAAGGGTATATACACCATAAACCTATCACAGTTAGTGCTTTTTTTCTGTAAATTTCAAAAGTGCATAATTCCCTGGAATCCACCTACTGTGTATGGTAATTAACCTTGGTGAAAATTCCTTGAATTTTCACCAAGGTTTTGAAATTTACAGAAAAAAAGCACTAACTGTGATAGGTTTATGGTGTATATACCCTTTGTGTTAGTGAGGTGGGCAGCTACCACAGACCAATATTATTGGATATCTTCCATTTAACATCCATTGTAATCATTTTTAACATGTTAATGAAATAAAAATTCTATGTAATTTTATATTGGAGAATTGAGTGACTCCTTGTTTTTTCCTTTGGTATTGAATATGTTTGGGAGCAATTCCGTATTCAGAGGGTGGAGGGCTTGATGCCCGGCCCCATTGTGTAGCAATATGAAGATGTGGTTTTTGATTACCCTTCTCACTAGGCAGGTGAAGGAAGCTACTCATTAAGGACTTCAGACTTAACCTGTTACTGATGGAGCTGCTACTGCTCCTAACCCCCATCTCCCCACAGCAGCCATGGCAGTACTATGTTAGTGATCACTGCCAAGGTCAGACCTGACAGAGGATGGATAATGACGCACATAGGCAGCGGCCAACTGTGTGCACAGTATTTCTCTATAGTATGCCAGTTGTCCTCCCTCTCGGCAGCTGGAAAAAAGGCACCCATTTTGGACCAGTAGCTAGGGTACAAAAGGGTGGAGAGACAAAAGTCATCTCTATGCCAGATGTTGACTATTCAGCTGTCACTAGTTAACCAAAGCAGCATGCTGCGGGACATCTGCGCAAGTGACTCTGAGGGACCCCCGGGCTCCATCTCCACTCTATACTGCCACGGTGCTTCTGGGTCATCTGCCTTGTCTTTTACTTCCTCCAGATGCTCCTGCTCCTCCTCTCCAGTCACCTGAATAGAAAAACCACTAATTTCACCAGACTCTGCTTGTGCTCCAATGTCCTCCTCCTCCGCCAGTTTATCCCCCACTGGACTCATGTGGCCATGATATGTAGTCACCATTTCTCCAGTGACCTGACCAGACAGATTTTGCACCATCTGTTCCAGGACATAAAGCAGTGGAATAATGTTATTTATCCTGTAGTCCTGGTGACTGACAAATATCGTGGCCTCTTCAAAGGGCCTGAACAAACGGCAGGTGTCACGCGTGAGCTGCCAGTGGCTGACATCATAGTTACACAGCGGAGTACTCCTGTCCGCTTGCATAATCAAAAAATCATTACTGGCTTTTCTCTGTTCATACAGACGGTCTAATATACGTAGTCTGGAATTCCAATGGGTGGAAACATTGTATATTAGCCTTTGTTGGGGGAAGCTGTTCTGCAGCTGCAACTTGAGGAGGGTGTGCTTGGCTTTGTAAGAATGGATGAAGTTCATGCACTGGTTCCTGGTCATTTTTAGAATGTCTTGCAGATGGGTGAAAGACTGCAGGAACCTTTTGACAACCATATTGTTAGGAAAACTCACGTCTGAAATACTGTACACAAAACTACCACACAGTCTGAGTACAGGCTGACAGAACGGAGCAACAGGGCGAACTAACCCTGCCCTGATCTACCAACTAGACCCTACCAAGGCAGAAAACCTTTTGAAGGTAGGGAGTCTCTGCCGCAGGATCCTCCTAACTACCCTTCAAGGCCCTGGGAGGTGAAAGGAACCCAAATGGGTCTGTCAGCCGCAGTGAGGTGATACAGACAGAAAAACTGCAGTGTGGGCGTTAGGACAGTATTCAGACAGAGGGAAAAAACAGGACGAACAAGGATGAAACAAGCGGGGATCAAGACAGCATAAGACACCAAAGCAGACACGAGGAAAGAGAACTAAAGATGTACAGACACTGAACATAGAAGGGTAAGCAAAACCGCCAGGTCACACCAGAGGGTACGTCATGGTCAAACCACTAGACAAGGAAGAGTAACCTAACTGGTGAACACAATACCAGGGTGAAGCAAACAATGCTACAGGAGACCAGGAATCCAGCTAGGCTGTAAGTCCCAGAAGGACAAACACTGGCACAGGTGGAAGGTCCAGATCCAATTTATGCAGCCTGAGATCTGCCCCCAGAATCCCATAGGAGCAGGAACCCAGGTTGATTCAGAAGACAGCTTAAATTTCCTTAAAGGACACGCATCCTGGATGCCCGCTGCCCTGCGCGTGCAGCAGGGTTAACTCACTGCGCGCCGGGGGCGGAGCCAGTGCGGAGACGCGCAGAAACTCAGGGAGGACCGCTAGCATTGTCAGCATGGAGGGTAGAAGGACCAGCAGACGTGGTGTCCCTTCCAGCGGATCTGACACATATTGAACACGTGCGCCATGCAGGGCGCATGGACCATCCCTCCTCGGTGCAGCGCAGACACCATGTTCCTCCCATTGTCTCCACCTCAGTTCGGCACAAGTCATTAGTTCTCTGAAGGGTGCAGGGTCCACGACTTGGAAAGGGAGGAACTGCAGTACCAACAACTTGGACAGGAGCACGATCAGCTTCTGCACCTTAGGATGGCTGGACGCATACAGTTGACTACTTGCAAGTGCAACATAACCTCCCATGCCACTCTCCATATATCTACTTTCCCGCCTACTGCACGAAGTAGTGGATGTCTGCCCCACCTCTTCACTGCCAAGCAGCTGCTGACTGTTCTCAAAGAGTTTGTCATCGATGTATAGGGCCCAGACCACCTATAGATCTCTGCCTGAGGGAAATGAACGGGATAGAGGCTGTTGAGGACAGCTGAGGGCCCCTGACCGGCTACTGGGCCATGCCAACTAAGGGTTGTATCTGATAAACCCACGGGCTCTTGGCTAAGGTTGTCAGGTGTAATTTGTGAGGAAGTGTATGACCTAGTTCTAGCCTTTGGGTTGTTCATCAACACACTCCCGCTAGATGACTACGGCAGTTCTGGCCTTACAGAGTCACCTCTGCTGTGATGTCCCCTTACTGTGCTGTGACCTGTGCCTGCTTCACCTTCCACCTCTCTGTCTGACATATTGGTTAATAAACTATGTTGATTTGACACGGATTTCTTAATATCAACTTTAGCAACAAAAAATAATTGAAATTTGGAGAATACAGAACCACAAGAACTGACACCCTGGACTTTGAGAAAAAAATCACTCCAGCAACTCTGTGGATTTGACATGGATTTCTTGATATCTACTTTAGCAACAAAAAAGAATTGAAATTATTGAAATTTGGGGAATACAGAACCCCAAAAACTGACACCCTGGACTTTGAGCAAAAATCCCTCCATCAACTATGTGGATTTGACACAGATTTCTTGATATCTACTTTAGCAACAAAAAAGAATTGAAATTTGGGGAGTATGGGGCTTTATAGGGTTTATAGGCTTTATGTTTTTATAGGGCTGTGACATCACATAAGCTTGCCGCTCGCTTATTGGCTTACATGTCTGCACATGTGATCGATTGTGTTTCTTTCTTCTTCCCAGAGTTCTCTGCCCCATGTAAAAAGTTGTGCTCGTGGGCATAAGCAACACGTAGAAAAAAGTAACGGCACTCACCCACTTGTTAGAAAAGTGTAATGTCCTTTATTCAGGTGAAGAAGCATAAAATCACATGCAGGGAGAAGCAAGCCTTGCGCTCAGCGGCGCTTTCTCAAGCCAATGTGCTCGTGGGCATTTTGCTAATAAAAGTGGGAAAAAAGTAGTATGTCCTGCTGTATTAGAGTAGGTAAAGGCCGAAGTGCACAGCACCCACTCCATCAACATCTGAACCAGGTTACCCCCTTCTTTGCCGACAGGAGGAGAGCTTCTCAGGTTATTTGTCTACTTGCTGCTGCCCAGCCACCTCCCTTCAGCTACCCTAAGCCCTGTGCTGCGTCAATTGTGCATAGTGCTAAAAATGGACCTTTGTACAGTACTGTATGTTGGGAGCTGTAATAAATTATGGATCAGTGAAAGGGTATGACTGTTTAAAAAACCTCTGACACCTCATTTGGGAAGGGTAGCCATGACCCTGTAATATACTTTTATAATAATGTGCTGAAGGGACTGACCAGAAAACTAATTTTGCTAATTTATTCCATGGCATACCAAGGCTTAATACTTAGCTTGGAAACACATATTCCCACATTTATGAAAAATCAGTGTAAACTGCACTATGTGCAGTTTCCCTGTGGAGTGTATAGTGGGCGCCAGATTTATGAATTGTGATGCACGGTCTTCATGAATCTGTGGCTCCCTGCACTGCTTTGGAAGTGTGCACCATTTTTTTGGTGCACTTTGTTCATGCTGCAGAATTGCATGTCAGACAGAATTGTGGCCCATTGTCCGATTAAGCACTAAAAGTCCCTTTAGGTGCACATTTTTTCAGTCTTGTCGGACAAAGTGCAATCACAGCGCAAAACTTTATAAATACATGTGCAAGCAGTTTGCACATTCTTTCTAGTGCAAAGTCAGACAGAAAACTGGTGTAAACACTTTAAAGGGGTTGTCTGAGACTTTACATAAAAAACTAAGTGGCCAGGAGGGGGCTACTTACAAAAAATTAACATGTACTTACCTCCCGGCGCTCTCCGCGTGTCCTGTGCCGTTGTGGTTTCGGTACATTCCCCATGTAAACAAACATGGCCACGGAAGCAGCACTGCATTCAGTTTCCGGACCCGACACCCATCTGTCGCGCATATACAATGCTGTGAATAGGGACGGTTGGGCATGACCGGTTACCTGGGCCGGCTGGAAGCTGAATGCATGTCTGCTGAGGCCATGTTTGTTTACATGAAACAAAGACCAGAGCGACAGCAGCGCTGGACACCTGGAGTGTGCCAGGAGGTAAATACATGTTTATTTTTTTAAGCAGCCCCTAACGGCCACCTTTGTTTTTTTGTAAGGACAACCCCTTTAATAAATGTGGGCCCTAGTGTGCCACCAAATCCAGCCTCAGACTTTCTGTAGGTTAAATTTCCAGATGAGTTCCTGCAATAATTCCTTTATCTGGCAATATATTATCCCCACATAAAAAGTTTTCAATGCTTTTGCAGTACATGAATTTCAGATATTACTTGTACTTTTATAAGATGCTAAAAGCTATTCGCTTACTAAATCTCAATATGGCACAACAAAAGCAGTATTGCTTTATAATCAGTTTGATTGGGAATGTAATGAGAAACAATATATATCTACATTATAACATCACTTGTTTATCACATTAAGCTTAATGTAAATTTGATTAAAATGTGATTGGATCCGTAATGGTATCCATTACATTAATGCTACAAGAAATAAAACAAAGTGAAAAGGTATCCAATTAAAAATACAGAACTGATACAAAGTATTAATTTAACCATACTTTGTTCAGGATAATATTATATCAGCAAACACATTGCCTTAAATAAAATCAACCTTAATGAGACTCCTTCTCTATATCCGCTGCTGTAGCAGAATATAATGGAAATGGTTTATGGTACCACAATAATATTTATAGCTCTAATTGGTAAAAATAGTTTTACAGAATGATCAACTATTATCATTCCCAACTTGATGTCTGAAATTTCTTTAAATGGGGTTGGACACTCTTTTATATAGGTTGATGATATAAAAATAATGCCTGAATGTTCATCAAGTGATTGAGCATCCCTGCTACTTACTTTAGTGCTGACTAATACTGCTCTCCCCCGTCCCCTCTCCCTGTGTCAGTGAGGTCGACTGTGAGAGAAAGAGGCACAGTGGGTGACGCCATTAGGATAAAGGGAAGTAATGAAAAAACAGGGTGTTCTATATATTCTCAGAGGGCAGCATGGTGATAACAGGGTACAGTAGCTCCCTAAAGAGGCAAAGGTACAGGTAAATATACATGCAGAGACATGCCTAATGGAATAGATATATTGAAAAGTGGCCGACCCCTTTAACCATTTAGCATGATGCAAACATGTATCTGTCACGGGTGTCCCCGTGACACACGCGCCGGTGCTCGAAGATTTAAAGGGCCAGCGCACCCTTAATTGGTGCTGACCATTTCAAGGGATTCTATAAAAGCCGGCCTCCACCAGCATTTCCAGCCAGATCTTTGTGCTATATGCCTCAAAAAAAGTTTGTTTTATTGCCTAGTGCCTGTCTGCTGATTTCCCGTTGTGACCCCAGTTCCATTCCTGACTTTGACTCCGTGCTGCCCACCCTGACCTCCTGCTTGGCTCCTGACGTTGATCCTGTGCTGCCTGTCTCGACCTCCTGCCTGTCCTCGACCATGATTCCGCTTCACGAATTTGTACTATGCCTTGTCCACCACCGCGGGCAAAGTCACACCACAGCGAGTCCATTCTGCTTTGCAGCGGGCTCTGGTGAAAACCAGGTTCCACTTAGACTCCGCTCCCAAGTGTCGGCTTAAGCCATCACTCGCGCTGATACAGAGGATCCACTACCTCAGATCCTGACAGTATCGATTATTATCATGATTGCTTATCACAATACCTGCCGCATATAATGGAATTACTGTATCTGGAGTTCCATATTATATGAGTGTAGGTTCATCATGTCATAATCTTACCCAAAGAAGGCGCTGCATCAAAAAAGCCTATTATCTTGGATGGGATTTCTTGTACCAAGGACAAAGATTCTGTTTGCATCTCTAAATGGTTAATTAATCAAAGCAGAGTGATTATGTTGTGTCTCCAGACACCTACCATAGCAATGAGCATAGTTGTAGGAATATATGCCTCTATCATAACTACAGTGCATAGGCTATAAAGCAGATGGTTTCAATATTTAGTCCAGGCTAAAATTATTGATAACAAAATCTTCACCTGTTGTTGAGATGTAATGAACAGAGTATGGGATGAAAATTAGACAGTTCTGTTCTCTGTGTACACATCAGACCAACCAACTGCCGATCAACTTCTATTTATTTCAATGGGCTTCAAGCTGCAGTGACCAGGCTCGGCCACTACAAAGGGTAGAGAGCTGTCTGCTTTGTGTTCTTTTCTCTCTTTATAAGTTGCTGAGACCATCTGATATTTGGTGGTGCTGGGTGTTGGACCACCACCAGCTTGATATTCATGAACCATCCTTAGGGTGGTGCAATAGGTCATGTTTTTAGACCGGTTTAAAGCATGCGTTTTTGAATGTTTACCATGTTTGGATGCTTTGAACCCGTTTATCCTCATTTCTAGAAGTGTAGGCAGATGTGAAAAAGATTCAAACCAGCCAAACACATGGTAAACATTCAATAACGCATTCGTTTTGTCTATGTGCAATCATCAAATTCTGTTTCTGTAATCTCTTTAGTCTTCCTTTGTTTGGTTCTTTTGTAACTGTAACGTGTACTGTTGCTAATTCATAATAAAACATTATGGGGGAGATGTATTAACATGCTTGTCATTAGACCAGTGCAGAGTAGAACAAGTCAGTTCTCTGGTGTGCCAGATTAATTACTGGAGGAGATGTATCAATCTGTCTATGCCAGAAAACTGGAGTAATTTGCACTTACTTACTTACTGAGGATTTTAGACCATTTTTAGGCTGTTTTCTGACTCCTCCAAAACAGGTGCGTGTACTCTGTAACTAGTGGACAGGACAGAAAATAACCAGGTGGCCAAAATTCAGTCCGTGCACCTGGGTGCAGCCAACTGGACCAACTAGTAGGAGGTGCAAAGTACGACTCACCAGTCTTATACTGCACCAGATGAATCATCCAGCATCAAACACACTGAAGGAGATGTATGAATGTGTTGGTCTTTAGACCAGTGCAGAGTAGAACAATTACTGGGGGAAATATATCAATCTGGTTAATTACTGGGGGAAATGTATCAATCTGTCTATGTCAGAAAACTGGAATAATTTGCACCTACTTACTGAAGGTTTTAGACCATTTTTAGGCTGTTTTCCGTCTCCTCAAAAAAGGGGCATGTTCTCTGTAACTAGAGGGAGTGACTGGACAGAAAATAACCAGTGTGCAAGGAAATTGTGAAGCAGCAAACTAGAACAACTAGTGCAAAGGTGCGAAGTACGACTCGCCCGTCTTATACTGCACCAGATTGATCATCCAGTATCAGGCACAATGATTAATCTGGGGCAGCAGAAATATGTCTAATTCTTCTCTGCAGATCTGTCTAATTCTATCTCTGTTTTGACCTCACTAAGAAGGATTATGGCACATTGGGGGTGATTCGACAATGTGTCTCAGGTTCCGCCAGTTTGTGGCTGGAAAACACTTGTCTTTTGCTGCACCAGATTTATCACTGTGATGATGAATTCTGGTGCAGTATTAATTAATTAATTGGTCTAAACTGTTTGCCAAAATTTAGGTCACACAGAGGATTTCCCACAAGCCCCAACCCTTTCTCACGAGGACACACCCGCCTCCAAGAAGGCCATGCCCCCTTATTCGGACAAGTTGGGAAAGTGCCAAAAAATGGTCTAAAAGTCTTGATAACTGTGGTGCAAGGCATTTCAGACAGGGGAGCACATTTACTAAGGGGCCGCGGACCGCAATTCTGTTGGGTTTCCTGAGTGTTTCCTTTTTGCTGCCATTTGCCCCGTTTTTTTGAATTTAAAAACAAAATAGTTTTGCAAGATCATGCACTTATATGCACCAGGAAGAAGAAGGTGAACTCTGGTGGACTTGTGCGGGGAAGCGACACATGAAGGAAATTGGACACAAGACCTTAGTGAATCGCGGCAGACCCAAATCCTCGTTGGACAACGCAAAGCAGGTATCGCGACAGGACCGGGTAAGTAAATCTACCCCAGTGTTTTGGCGCTCAAGAGCGCTTATAAATCCCCCCCATTGATTGAGCTTCATGGGGACATTTTGGGCTTAATAGTAAATGTCATCAATAGGAAAAGCTATTTAAATGTGGATACCATTCAGTAATGTATTCAAAATACAAATTGTTAAATAAAAACATAAAAAAATATTGTCAAAATATATTTTGAAGTGAAATATATATTTACAGTGGATTACTCTCATTATCTAATAAAAGACATACACCATCAATGTCTGGATGTAGAAAAATACTATAATATGTCCAGATTTAAATTTGGCGTAAAATGCAACAATGCACAATGTATATTAAGAATATCTTTTTGAAAAATGCAGTCATCTTGAGAAATTCATCTTTGACTGTGTAGAGCCAAGAAGAAAGGTGAGGACACCCCACGCATAGCGTACATCAAAATGTAAAATGTTTACAAATGTGCGTGTTTTCTCTAAATACTAAAAATAAGTAAATAATTAGGAGATTTGGCACATTTTTGCCCACTTTTACATGAAGCCATTTTTACTTTTTATTCAAGTTATAAAAGTGCCCAATAACTCTCTAATAGAGATGAGCGAACATGCTCGTCCGAGCTTGATGCTCGGTCGAGCATTAGGGTACTCGAAACTGCTCGTTACTCGGACGAATACTTCGCCCGCTCGAGAAAATGGCAGCTCCCGCCGTTTTGCTTTTTGGCGGCCAGAAACAGAGCCAATCACAAGCCAGGAGACTCTGCACTCCACCCAGCATGACGTGGTACCCTTACACGTCAATAGCAGTGGTTGGCTGGCCAGATCAGGTGACCCTGGGATAGACTAGCCGCTGGCCGCGCTGCTCGGATCATTCTGTCTCTGGATGCCGCTAGGGAGAGAGCTGCTGCTGGTCAGGGAAAGCGTTAGGGTGTTCTATTAGCTTACTGTTAGGCAGGAGTGATTCTCAAAGAACCCAACAGCCCTTCTTAGGGCTACAATAACGTTCTACTTTTTTTATTTTAATTTGCATCTTTTACCATTTTGTGAGGAATTAGCAGGGGGACTTGCTACCGTTGTGTTTAGCTCTTAGTGGCACACATATCCATAGCAAAGACCGAAGTGGGAAAATTCAGTAGGGGTTGGATTTCTATTAGGCAATAACTCAGTGTCATCTCATCTGGCATAGTAGTGTGCTTCCTTTGATACTTGGCTAGAAAATAGCCATAGGAGAATACAAACAGCTTCTTGAAGCCTACAGTAGCGTTCTATATATTTGATTTCTGGTTGATCTGCTGGTGGCTGTAGTTTCTGCAGTGCATGTACTTGCCAATTCTGAGCAATTTGTAGTGAGACTTGCGACCGCTGTGTTCTGCGCTTAGTGGCGCACATATCCATAGCAAAGGCCGAAGTGGGAAAATTCAGTAGGGGTTGGATTTCTATTAGGCAATAACTCAGTGTCATCTCATCTGGCATAGTAGTGTGCTTCCTTTGATACTTGGCTAGAAAATAGCCATAGGAGAATACAAACAGCTTCTTGAAGCCTACAGTAGCGTTCTATATATTTGATTTCTGGTTGATCTGCTGGTGGCTGTAGTTTCTGCAGTGCATGTACTTGCCAATTCTGAGCAATTTGTAGTGAGACTTGCGACCGCTGTGTTCTGCGCTTAGTGGCGCACATATCCATAGCAAAGGCCGAAGTGGGAAAATTCAGTAGGGGTTGGATTTCTATTAGGCAATAACTCAGTGTCATCTCATCTGGCATAGTAGTGTGCTTCCTTTGATACTTGGCTAGAAAATAGCCATAGGAGAATACAAACAGCTTCTTGAAGCCTACAGTAGCGTTCTATATATTTGATTTCTGGTTGATCTGCTGGTGGCTGTAGTTTCTGCAGTGCATGTACTTGCCAATTCTGAGCAATTTGTAGTGAGACTTGCGACCGCTGTGTTCTGCGCTTAGTGGCGCACATATCCATAGCAAAGGCCGAAGTGGCAAAATTCAGTAGGGGTTGGATTTCTATTAGGCAATAACTCAGTGTCATCTCATCTGGCATAGTAGTGTGCTTCCTTTGATACTTGGCTAGAAAATAGCCATAGGAGAATACAAACAGCTTCTTGAAGCCTACAGTAGCGTTCTATATATTTGATTTCTGGTTGATCTGCTGGTGGCTGTAGTTTCTGCAGTGCATGTACTTGCCAATTCTGAGCAATTTGTAGTGAGACTTGCGACCGCTGTGTTCTGCGCTTAGTGGCGCACATATCCATAGCAAAGGCCGAAGTGGGAAAATTCAGTAGGGGTTGGATTTCTATTAGGCAATAACTCAGTGTCATCTCATCTGGCATAGTAGTGTGCTTCCTTTGATACTTGGCTAGAAAATAGCCATAGGAGAATACAAACAGCTTCTTGAAGCCTACAGTAGCGTTCTATATATTTGATTTCTGGTTGATCTGCTGGTGGCTGTAGTTTCTGCAGTGCATGTACTTGCCAATTCTGAGCAATTTGTAGTGAGACTTGCGACCGCTGTGTTCTGCGCTTAGTGGCGCACATATCCATAGCAAAGGCCGAAGTGGGAAAATTCAGTAGGGGTTGGATTTCTATTAGGCAATAACTCAGTGTCATCTCATCTGGCATAGTAGTGTGCTTCCTTTGATACTTGGCTAGAAAATAGCCATAGGAGAATACAAACAGCTTCTTGAAGCCTACAGTAGCGTTCTATATATTTGATTTCTGGTTGATCTGCTGGTGGCTGTAGTTTCTGCAGTGCATGTACTTGCCAATTCTGAGCAATTTGTAGTGAGACTTGCGACCGCTGTGTTCTGCGCTTAGTGGCGCACATATCCATAGCAAAGGCCGAAGTGGGAAAATTCAGTAGGGGTTGGATTTCTATTAGGCAATAACTCAGTGTCATCTCATCTGGCATAGTAGTGTGCTTCCTTTGATACTTGGCTAGAAAATAGCCATAGGAGAATACAAACAGCTTCTTGAAGCCTACAGTAGCGTTCTATATATTTGATTTCTGGTTGATCTGCTGGTGGCTGTAGTTTCTGCAGTGCATGTACTTGCCAATTCTGAGCAATTTGTAGTGAGACTTGCGACCGCTGTGTTCTGCGCTTAGTGGCGCACATATCCATAGCAAAGGCCGAAGTGGGAAAATTCAGTAGGGGTTGGATTTCTATTAGGCAATAACTCAGTGTCATCTCATCTGGCATAGTAGTGTGCTTCCTTTGATACTTGGCTAGAAAATAGCCATAGGAGAATACAAACAGCTTCTTGAAGCCTACAGTAGCGTTCTATATATTTGATTTCTGGTTGATCTGCTGGTGGCTGTAGTTTCTGCAGTGCATGTACTTGCCAATTCTGAGCAATTTGTAGTGAGACTTGCGACCGCTGTGTTCTGCGCTTAGTGGCGCACATATCCATAGCAAAGGCCGAAGTGGCAAAATTCAGTAGGGGTTGGATTTCTATTAGGCAATAACTCAGTGTCATCTCATCTGGCATAGTAGTGTGCTTCCTTTGATACTTGGCTAGAAAATAGCCATAGGAGAATACAAACAGCTTCTTGAAGCCTACAGTAGCGTTCTATATATTTGATTTCTGGTTGATCTGCTGGTGGCTGTAGTTTCTGCAGTGCATGTACTTGCCAATTCTGAGCAATTTGTAGTGAGACTTGCGACCGCTGTGTTCTGCGCTTAGTGGCGCACATATCCATAGCAAAGGCCGAAGTGGGAAAATTCAGTAGGGGTTGGATTTCTATTAGGCAATAACTCAGTGTCATCTCATCTGGCATAGTAGTGTGCTTCCTTTGATACTTGGCTAGAAAATAGCCATAGGAGAATACAAACAGCTTCTTGAAGCCTACAGTAGCGTTCTATATATTTGATTTCTGGTTGATCTGCTGGTGGCTGTAGTTTCTGCAGTGCATGTACTTGCCAATTCTGAGCAATTTGTAGTGAGACTTGCGACCGCTGTGTTCTGCGCTTAGTGGCGCACATATCCATAGCAAAGGCCGAAGTGGCAAAATTCAGTAGGGGTTGGATTTCTATTAGGCAATAACTCAGTGTCATCTCATCTGGCATAGTAGTGTGCTTCCTTTGATACTTGGCTAGAAAATAGCCATAGGAGAATACAAACAGCTTCTTGAAGCCTACAGTAGCGTTCTATATATTTGATTTCTGGTTGATCTGCTGGTGGCTGTAGTTTCTGCAGTGCATGTACTTGCCAATTCTGAGCAATTTGTAGTGAGACTTGCGACCGCTGTGTTCTGCGCTTAGTGGCGCACATATCCATAGCAAAGGCCGAAGTGGGAAAATTCAGTAGGGGTTGGATTTCTATTAGGCAATAACTCAGTGTCATCTCATCTGGCATAGTAGTGTGCTTCCTTTGATACTTGGCTAGAAAATAGCCATAGGAGAATACAAACAGCTTCTTGAAGCCTACAGTAGCGTTCTATATATTTGATTTCTGGTTGATCTGCTGGTGGCTGTAGTTTCTGCAGTGCATGTACTTGCCAATTCTGAGCAATTTGTAGTGAGACTTGCGACCGCTGTGTTCTGCGCTTAGTGGCGCACATATCCATAGCAAAGGCCGAAGTGGGAAAATTCAGTAGGGGTTGGATTTCTATTAGGCAATAACTCAGTGTCATCTCATCTGGCATAGTAGTGTGCTTCCTTTGATACTTGGCTAGAAAATAGCCATAGGAGAATACAAACAGCTTCTTGAAGCCTACAGTAGCGTTCTATATATTTGATTTCTGGTTGATCTGCTGGTGGCTGTAGTTTCTGCAGTGCATGTACTTGCCAATTCTGAGCAATTTGTAGTGAGACTTGCGACCGCTGTGTTCTGCGCTTAGTGGCGCACATATCCATAGCAAAGGCCGAAGTGGCAAAATTCAGTAGGGGTTGGATTTCTATTAGGCAATAACTCAGTGTCATCTCATCTGGCATAGTAGTGTGCTTCCTTTGATACTTGGCTAGAAAATAGCCATAGGAGAATACAAACAGCTTCTTGAAGCCTACAGTAGCGTTCTATATATTTGATTTCTGGTTGATCTGCTGGTGGCTGTAGTTTCTGCAGTGCATGTACTTGCCAATTCTGAGCAATTTGTAGTGAGACTTGCGACCGCTGTGTTCTGCGCTTAGTGGCGCACATATCCATAGCAAAGGCCGAAGTGGCAAAATTCAGTAGGGGTTGGATTTCTATTAGGCAATAACTCAGTGTCATCTCATCTGGCATAGTAGTGTGCTTCCTTTGATACTTGGCTAGAAAATAGCCATAGGAGAATACAAACAGCTTCTTGAAGCCTACAGTAGCGTTCTATATATTTGATTTCTGGTTGATCTGCTGGTGGCTGTAGTTTCTGCAGTGCATGTACTTGCCAATTCTGAGCAATTTGTAGTGAGACTTGCGACCGCTGTGTTCTGCGCTTAGTGGCGCACATATCCATAGCAAAGGCCGAAGTGGGAAAATTCAGTAGGGGTTGGATTTCTATTAGGCAATAACTCAGTGTCATCTCATCTGGCATAGTAGTGTGCTTCCTTTGATACTTGGCTAGAAAATAGCCATAGGAGAATACAAACAGCTTCTTGAAGCCTACAGTAGCGTTCTATATATTTGATTTCTGGTTGATCTGCTGGTGGCTGTAGTTTCTGCAGTGCATGTACTTGCCAATTCTGAGCAATTTGTAGTGAGACTTGCGACCGCTGTGTTCTGCGCTTAGTGGCGCACATATCCATAGCAAAGGCCGAAGTGGGAAAATTCAGTAGGGGTTGGATTTCTATTAGGCAATAACTCAGTGTCATCTCATCTGGCATAGTAGTGTGCTTCCTTTGATACTTGGCTAGAAAATAGCCATAGGAGAATACAAACAGCTTCTTGAAGCCTACAGTAGCGTTCTATATATTTGATTTCTGGTTGATCTGCTGGTGGCTGTAGTTTCTGCAGTGCATGTACTTGCCAATTCTGAGCAATTTGTAGTGAGACTTGCGACCGCTGTGTTCTGCGCTTAGTGGCGCACATATCCATAGCAAAGGCCGAAGTGGCAAAATTCAGTAGGGGTTGGATTTCTATTAGGCAATAACTCAGTGTCATCTCATCTGGCATAGTAGTGTGCTTCCTTTGATACTTGGCTAGAAAATAGCCATAGCAATAGGATAGGATTGTTTGGTTTTAAAAACTCAAAAAAAAACAAAAAACACAAAAAAAAAAAAAAAAAAAAAACACCAAAAAAAACAAAAAGAAGTAAAAAAAACAAAAAAGTTATAACTCTCATTTTAAAAATGTTTAACCCGAGGGCTAGGGGTAGAGGACGAGGGCGGGGACGAGGGCGTCCAACTACTGCAGGGGTCAGAGGCCGTGGTCCTGGGCGGGGTGAGACACCACCTGCTGATGAGGGAGCAGGGGAACGCCGCAGAGCTACACTCCCTAGGTTCATGTCTGAAGTTACTGGGACTCGTGGTAGAGCACTGTTGAGGCCAGAACAGTGCGAACAGGTGATGTCGTGGATTGCTGACAATGCTTCGAGCAATTTGTCCACCACCAGTCAGTCTTCCACGCAGTCCACCCATGTCACCGAAATCCCCACTCCTCCAGCTCCTGCACCTCAGCCTCCTCCCCCCCAGTCTGCCCCCTCCCAGGAAAATTTGGCATTTGAACCGGCATACTCTGAGGAACTGTTTTCTGGACCCTTCCCACAGTCACAAACCACTTGTCCGGTTGCTGCTGAGCAATTTTCCGATGCCCAGGTTTTCCACCAGTCACAGTCTGTGGGTGATGATGACCTTCTTGACGTAGTGGAAGTGTGTAAAGAGGTGTCCGACGATGAGGAGACACGGTTGTCAGACAGTGGGGAAGTTGTTGTCAGGGCAGGAAGTCCGAGGGGGGAGCAGACTGAGGGATCGGAGGATGATGAGGTGACAGACCCAAGCTGGGTTGAGAGGCCGGGTGAACACAGTGCTTCTGAGACGGAGGAGAGTCCTCGACCTGAACAGGTTGGAAGAGGCAGTGGTGGGGCCAGACGGAGAGGCAGGGCCAGAGCTGGTGCATCAGCGCCACTGTCAACTAGTGAAGCTCCCGTGGTGAGGGCTCTTGCGGCGAGGGCTAGATCTTCAGAAGTGTGGAGGTTCTTTAAGGAAACACCGGATGACCGACGGACTGTGGTGTGCAACATTTGCCAAACCAGGCTCAGCAGGGGTTCCACCATACTAGCTTAACTACCACCAGTATGCGCAGGCATATGAATGCTAAGCACCCCACTCAGTGGCAACAAGCCCGTTCACCTCCGGCCGTGCACACCACTGCTCCTTCCCCTGTGTCAGCTGCTAGTCAGCCCCCTGCCCAGGACCCTGGCACAAAAACCCCATCGTCGCCTCCACGATCCTCCACAGCATCCACCAGCGTTCAGCTCTCCATACCCCAGACGCTGGAGCGGAAACGCAAATATAGTGCAACCCACCCGCACGCCCAAGCCCTTAATGTGCACATCTCCAGATTGCTTAGCCTGGAGATGCTGCCCTATAGGCTAGTAGAGACCGAGGCCTTTCGCAACCTCATGGCGGCGACCGCCCCTCGGTATTCGGTCCCCAGCCGCCACTACTTTTCCCGATGTGCCGTCCCAGCCCTGCACCAGCACGTGTCAGACAACATAATCCGTGCCCTGACCAACGCCGTTTCTGACAAGGTCCACCTGACCACGGACACGTGGACGAGTGCTGCCGGGCAGGGCCACTATATATCTCTGACGGCACATTGGGTTAACTTGGTGGAGGCTGGGACCGAGTCTGACCCTGGGGCTGCTCATATACTGCCGACGCCGAGGATTGCGGGGCCTACCTCGGTCCAGGTGTTTCAGGCCTACTATGCCTCCTCCTCCTCCCACCCCTCCTCCACCTCCTCCTCCGAACTACCATCCGTGGGCACGGCGCCATCAGTCGGTAGCTCTAGGCACAGCAGCAGTGCCGTCGCTAAGCGACAGCAGGCGGTGCTCAAACTGCTGAGCCTAGGCGACAAAAGGCACACCGCCCAAGAGCTATTACAGGGCATCACGGCGCAGACTGATCTGTGGCTGGCACCGCTGAACCTCAAGCCGGGAATGGTTGTGTGTGACAACGGCCGTAACCTGGTGGCGGCTCTGCAACTCGGCAGACTGACACATGTGCCATGCCTGGCCCATGTGTTAAATCTGATAGTTCAGCGTTTCCTCAAGACATACCCCAATCTGTCTGATTTGCTCACGAAGGTGCGCCGCATCTGTGCGCATTTCAGGAAGTCCAGCCCAGATGCTGCCACTCTCAGGGCAGCGCAGCGCCGCCTCCAACTGCCCGCTCACCGACTGTTGTGCGACGTGCCCACGAGGTGGAATTCAACACTGACCATGTTATCCAGAGTTTACCAGCAGCGCCGAGCGATTGTAGACTGCCAGATGTCAACTTCCACCAGAACTGGTAGTCAGGTCAGTCAGCTTCCTCAAGTCTACAATGAGGAGTGGACGTGGATGTCTGATATCTGTCAGGTGCTGAGTAACTTTGAGGAGTCAACACAGATGGTCAGTGGCGATGCCGCCATCATCAGCCTCACCATCCCGCTGCTTGGCCTGTTGAAAAACTCTCTGGTCAGCATGAAGTCGGAAGCTTTGCGCTCGTCACAAGAGACAGGGGAAGAATATTCCCTTGTTGATAGCCAAAGCACCCTCAGGTCTGTTTCTCAGCGCATATCGGAGGAGGTGGAGGTGGAGGAGGATGAGGAGGAAGAGGAGGAGAATGTTGGCGAGACACAAGAGGGGACCATTGTTGAGTCCTTTACTGTTCAGCGTGTATGGGCAGAAGAAGAGGAGTTGGAGGAGTTGGAGGAGGAGGAAATGGACAGTCAGGCCAGTGAGGGGAGTGAATTCTTACGCGTTGGTACTCTGGCGCATATGGCAGATTTCATGCTAGGCTGCCTATCCCGTGACCCTCGCGTTCAAAGAATTTATTCCAGCACCGATTACTGGGTGTTCACTCTCCTGGACCCACGGTACAAGCAAAATCTTTCCACTCTCATCCCTGCAGAGGAAAGGAGTGTGAGAATGCATGAATACCAGCAGGCCCTGGTGCACAAGCTGAAACAGTATTTCCCTTCTGACAGCGCTAGCGGCAGAGTGCGTAGTTCTGCGGGACAAGTAGCGAGGGAGAGTAGGCGAGCAGGCAGCTTGTCCAGCACTGGCAAGGGTACGCTTTACAAGGCTTTTGCCAGCTTTATGTCACCCCAGCAAGACACTGTCACCTGTCCCCAGTCTCGGCAGAGTAGGGCTGATCTTTACAGAAAGATGGTGAGGGAGTACGTAGCTGACCATACCATCGTCCTAAATGATCACACAGCTCCCTACAACTACTGGGTTTCAAAGCTGGACATGTGGCACGAACTGGCGCTGTACGCCTTGGAGGTTCTTGCCTGCCCTGCCGCTAGCGTCTTGTCCGAGCGGGTTTTCAGTGCAGCTGGTGGCATCATCACCGATAAGCGTACACGCCTGTCGACTGACAGCGCTGACAGGCTGACGCTTATTAAAATGAATAAAGGCTGGATTTCTCAGAATTTCCAATCTCCACCAGGTGAAGGAAGCTCAACCTGAATAATTGATCCACTCCTCCTCCTCCTCATTTTCCTCCTTCTCCTCCTCTTTGTACAGTAAAGCAGAGGAAAATGGCTATTTTTTGACAGGGCCCACTGGCTCTTGCTATAGTACTTCATGCATTTAATTTTTCTGGAGGGCCACCTACCCGGTCCTCTGTTTGAAACAATTTTTGTGAGTGCCACATACAGGCACTCAATCTATTCCATTTTACTGCAGGGCCACCTACCTGCTCCTCTGGTTTGAAACATTTTTGGGACTGCCACATACAGGCACTCAATCTATTCCATTTTACTGGAGGGCCACCTACCTGCTCCTCTGGTTTGAAAAATTTTTGGGACTGCCACATACAGGCACTCAATCTATTCCATTTTACTGCAGGGCCACCTACCTGCTCCTCTGGTTTGAAACATTTTTGGGACTGCCACATACAGGCACTCAATCTATTCCATTTTACTGGAGGGCCACCTACCTGCTCCTCTGGTTTGAAAAATTTTTGGGACTGCCACATACAGGCACTCAATCTATTCCATTTTACTGCAGGGCCACCTACCTGCTCCTCTGGTTTGAAACATTTTTGGGACTGCCACATACAGGCACTCAATCTATTCCATTTTACTGCAGGGCCACCTACCTGCTCCTCTGGTTTGAAACATTTTTGGGACTGCCACATACAGGCACTCAATCTATTCCATTTTACTGGAGGGCCACCTACCTGCTCCTCTGGTTTGAAAAATGTTTGGGACTGCCACATACAGGCACTATCCAAATTAAATTGTCTCCATAGCAGCCTCCACACGTTGTCTCCATTGCTACCTCCAAAAGTCGTCCATATAGCTGCCTCCATACATCGTCCCTTTATCAAACGAGGTGTGTCAGGCAGAAATTTGGGTTGTTTTCATGGATTCCACATCAAAGTTGTTAACTTTGTCGCCACCCTGCTGTGTTATCCACAAAATATACTGGCAAACTTTTACCATTTAGGGATATTATTTCAGCGCTTCTTGCGCATCTGTTTACATTCCCCTCACCCGGCATATCCTAAACTTATAAGAACGCTACTACACTTGATCTTATACAAAAGGTTCTTAGAAGTGCTGTTTGGGGAGTAGCCTAGAGACAGGGGCTTGAATTGGCGAAAGCTCGCCTGGCAGCGGAGCGCCAGCTCCATGCGCATCATGCGCTTCTTGCGCATCTGTTTACATTCCCCTCACCCGGCATATCCTAAACTTATAAGAACGCTACTACACTTGATCTTATACAAAAGGTTCTTAGAAGTGCTGTTTGGGGAGTAGCCTAGAGACAGGGGCTTGAATTGGCGAAAGCTCGCCTGGCAGCGGAGCGCCAGCTCCATGCGCATCATGCGCTTCTTGCGCATCTGTTTACATTCCCCTCACCCGCCATATCCCAAACTTATAAGAACGCTACTACACTTAACTTGGTGCAGGCTGGGACCGAGTCTGACCCTGGGGCTGGTCATATACTGCCGACGCAGAGAATTGCGGGGCCTACCTCGGTCCAGGTCTCAAAGGCCTACTATACCTCCTCCCACCCCTCCTCCACCTCCTCCTCCTCCGAATTACCATCCGTGGGCATGGCGCCATCAGTCGGTAGCTCTAGGCACAGCAGCAGTGCCGTCGCTAAGCGACAGCAGGCGGTGCTGAAACTGCTGAGCCTAGGCGATAAAAGGCACACCGCCCAAGAGCTATTACAGGGCATTCCACATCAAAGTTGTTAACTTTGTCGCCACCCTGCTGTGTAATCCCCAAAATATACTTGCAAACTTTTACCATTTAGGGATATTATTTCAGCGCTTCTTGCGCATCTGTTTACATTCCCCTCACCCGCCATATCCTAAACTTATAAGAACGCCAGCTCCATGCCAAGATCCAACTAACATAGTTTTAACTGCAGCACCTTTAATCTACTACTAGTTCACTGCCTCCATACATGGTCCCCTTATCAAACGAGCTGTGTCAGGCAGAATTTTGGGTTGTTTTCATGGCTTCCATGTTAACTTTGTCGCCACCCTGCTGTGTAATCCACAAAATATACTGGCAAACTTTTATCATGTACCGATATTATTTGAGCGCTTCTTGCTCACCTCCTTTGGTTCCTCTCTGCCACCCATTGGTTTGAAGCCTGAGTCCATTTAGGGTATGTTGCCATGCCACTCTCTAGCCTGCTGCCGCTGCCTCTGCTTCTGCATGCCGTCCCCTATAGTGTCAGGGTCAATTATTGGATGTTTTACATGCTATCTAGCTTCATTCTGTCACTCTGTCATGGCCATGCTGTTGCCCATAATTTTGGCATAATGGTGCGATTAAGCAGCCTCAGAGGCATCCATGCATGCTGCCCCTGCTGTTTCCTGTCCATTTCCGTGGTGTTTCCATCCTTTTCTGAGGTTCCCAGGTGTTTGGCCAAGCTTCCCTGTGCAGAGCCTTGGTCCCCTTGAAAAATGCTCGAGTCTCCCATTGACTTCAATGGGGTTCGTTATTCGAGACGAGCACTCGAGCATCGGGAAAAGTTCGTCTCGAATAACGAGTACCCGAGCATTTTAGTGTTCGCTCATCTCTACTCTCTAACATCATTTTGGACAGTTTTTATGCCATACTATGCATCAGAATTTTGGTGCATTTTGCTTAGTATATTACTCCATAGTTTTATAGCACTTGAACACTGAACATCAAAATATCTGTAAGGGGAGTTTCATATTTTTCAGATTTCTTTCACTGACATACAGTTTAAATGACTTCTCAGGTTAATCCAGTCTACTATCTCAGAACATAGATGTGCTTCATTCAATTTGCAGAGTACATCCTCCGTAGCCTATTACAGAAGAATAAAGAGGAGTTTATCCAGAAAATGCATTATACTTATTTTTATGTTCATAAATTTTAACCTGGCTGAACTCTTGCTTGTTATTTAAGAGCTTATACTGTAGTCATCAGGAAGGAAATAAACAATCTTGTTATAGATTGCATTGCATGTATTAGTTTCTGGATGTGACTGTTCTTCTGTTTTAGATATCTGAACTAGTTTTACTATTTTGTAAAAAAAAAGGATGTGATTCTGTAGAAAAACAAGATACAGTCCCCTACTTAAGAACACCTGACTTACAGACAACCCCTAGTTACAAACTGACCTCTGGATGTTGCTAAATTACAGTACTTTAGCCTTAGGCTAAAATAAACAGGTATAACAGTTATCAAAGTTGTCTACAATTAAGCTTTATTGTTAATCCTGGTTCTTATGACAACCCAACATTCTTAAAATCCAATTGTCACAGAATCCTAAAATAATTTGTCAGTTATAAAATATACAGTTTCAGCTTACATACAAATTCAACTTAAGAACACACCTACAGAACCTATCAAGTACGTAACCCGGGGACTGCCTGTACCAGTAAAAGACACATCAAGGGAAATTGTTTTGCTAGGGGCCCATGCACATGGCACAGTTGCTTTGGTCTGATCTCTGGCAACAACTCCGAACTCCGCGGTGCACTGAGATGAAAATACTGTACATGGGGAACCAGATATCAACCATGACCAACATCGTTATTATACTAAATTTACAGCCATTGGGGGTTATCTATCGTACTCGTGTACCTGGCGTAGAAATAAATACAAGCGGCAAATTTTCACGTATGAAAATTCGCTAGCTGCAGGGAGTGTGCAGGTGTGGGACAGGAATGCCCAATGCCAGCCTGCTACCCTCCAGTCACGCTCACCCCCCTGCTTGCCATCCCCCTTCACACCCCTCTATGCCCCCTGGCGAGAAGGTGGTGGATCTTATTATTGCTATTTATAAGATAGCATTCGCCATTATTTCACTGACATGGCGCAGAAGCCCTGATAAATATCCTGCTGTGACTCTATGTAATATAAAGGTCCAACATCTCTCCACAAAAAGTTTATATTCTAGGACAGAGCTAAAGGAAGGGATACCTATTTTTAAGCAGATGACCCAGCTCACCTGGAGATACTTAGTCCTATGGCTGAAGTGCCAACAGCAAACATAGCCAATATTTATTCAAAGGAGGTGGATCAGCAAAGCCACAGAGGTAGGTATAACATGGTAACTTATTTATTCAACCATGATAAAATCACATGACCATTAAGACAAAGAAAGTTGAATCCACCATCATCAACTTTCTCTGTCTTGATGGTCATGCGATTTTTTCATGATCCAATAAATAAGTTACTGTTTATACCTACCTTTGTGGATTTGTTGGTCCGCCTCCTTTGAATATATCTAAGAGATATTTTTTACTGTTTCAAATTTAATTTTGGTGAACTAGTATGTGCCAATATCTTATCTCAGGCCGCACTGAAGAAGCTAAGGGCTTTCAGGCCTAGGCTTGGCCAAGATTAGGATCAAGATATCAGTTTTTCCCCTAAGCAGATGTATTGTAAAAATCATAGATGTAATATCACTGCTATATGACCATGCCCATAATAACCCATAGATAGAAAATAATGATGTCAGTCAAAAATATACATGCAAATTCAGAATGTCATCATCTATCGACAAAAAAGTCTCCATGTCTTGTACTTTTACGTGTGCACGATTGGTTCCTACTACAGATAGACTGTAAATCAGAAAAAGAATGATCAGAAAACCTAATGATCAAATGAGGACTGCAATCTCTGGCAGCCAGGGACAGATTGAGACTGGCAGGGTCCTAGGACTGTATGTGAATTTTGGCTTTCCCAATTTAATGGTTTGACACTTACTGCTATTATCAAATGAACTTTTAAGCAGTTAGGGATACAGGTAGTCCCTGGGTTACATACAAGATAGGTTCTGCAGGTTTGTTCTTAAGTTGAATTTCTATGCAAGTCCGAACTGTATATTTCATATTTGTAACCCCAGCTAAAAATTTTTGGTCTCCCTGACAATTAGATTTTAAAACTTTTGAGTTGTCAAGAACGAGGATAAACAATAAATAAGTTGCAGACACCTTTGATAACCATTACAGCTGATCATTGTAGTGTGGGACTAAAGTACATTAAATTACCAACATCCAGAGGCCCATTTGTAAATAGGGGTCATCTGTAAGTAAGGGGCCGCCTGTATCAGCTTTCTGAATGGGTATGCCACTGAAAGCTACTGATGAAGAAGCCTGATGGGCAGATGGATACACACATATATAATTTAAATCTTACAGAGGCCCTGTATATACTCTTTGGTTCAATTTACAGTTAAAGATCATTTGGTGGACTTTCAAAATATTTCGATAGATATATCTGTGTCACACATGAATGAGGAATACAGAGCAGGAGTCTCTTCTCCTTATTATCTTATGTCTTTACAAGGTAAATTTGGTGAGTCTCTTGGTTGACCATGGACCACCTGAAGCATTGAGCCTGGATGGCCACCCAAGATGCCCTTCTGACTTCTATCTCTTTTCCTGTGGATTGACAATGAATGTCTGCGGTGAGACATCTTTAAAGGGCACCTACCACCACGAATCTACCTATAAAGGTAGATCGGGTGGTAGGTGGATGTATGGGACGTGAGGATAGCCCTTTTTAGAGCTAATCCTCACGTCCCCGCTAGCCTAGCATAAACTTTATTGCCCTAATATGTTAATTTAATTAAGCGGCTACCGGGGCGTGGAGTAGCCGGACACGAGGCTACACGGCGCGGCTACCGAGATCGCGCATCTTGGCCGGAGTTACTGCGCATGCGCAGAACTCCGGCTTCTCGGACGAGGGCGCGCAGCTGCCAGGAGCTGCGCGCCGAAGATCACAGGGTAGGCGGGGGAAAGCAGCTACTGGGGCGTGGAGTAGCCGCGCCGTGTAGCCTCGTGTCCGGCTACTCCACGCCCCGGTAGCCGCTTAATTAAATTAACATATTAGGGCAATAAAGTTTATGCTAGGCTAGCGGGGACGTGAGGATTAGCTCTAAAAAGGGCTATCCTCACGTCCCATACATCCACCTACCACCCGATCTACCTTTATAGGTAGATTCGTGGTGGTAGGTTCCCTTTAAACGGGTTAGTCACTTCTGTACATAAGTTGCCCATGTGCCTTTAGTACCTTGTAGATAATACCTGAATCTTCATCAAGGGATTCACCAGTCTTGCTCTTTACTTTTGTACTGTGTGTAGACCCTTCATGCTTCTTTCTTTACATTTCTGAGCACAGCTGAATAGAAGTAGTTGCAATAGTAGAGTTATGGCTCGGTCTGCTCCTTCTGTCCCCTCTTCCTGTCTCTGCCAGTGTAGACAGACTGTCAGGAGAAAGAGAGAGTGACCTAACAGAGACTAATAGAAGAGATTTATTAAAAAGTGGCCAACACCTTTAAGTGTCAGCTTCTTTTACTTTCTACACAGTTGTCAGGTTACCTATAGATGAACAAATACTTTTCATGGGCCTGTGAGTCATTGGCATGTAAGGTCCATTTGGAAAAAAGGACAGAAATAGTACTTGCACTAAAAAGCTCATACAAAAACATGTATGAAAGTCATTGAAAGCCATTGAAAGAACCGCTGTCACATGTCCAAAAACATCAGCCTGCAAATGTCCCTGTGTTATTCTATGGGCTCACATGCATGGCTATTGATTCTATGCCCCTGTGTGGGAGCAAAACTCATAACAAATCTCCTTTTGCTGCCCAAATTCAGGACATGGCCGTCTTTTCTCTTGACATATGAGGAGTCCCTGATAACACATGGGCTGTAAACAACGGAGGTATCCTATAAGATCTGTACATGAATGTATAACCAGCCACTAGAAGACCATTAGTGATTGTCAAGTATGGCTCCATGTGGTCACATTTTAAACAATTACTATCACAATGATATCAAGTCCATTGATATTGCACCGAAAAAAGGAAATTCTCATTCAAATCATGAAATAAGCTCAGTTAAGAAACAGAAATTCAGAAAAAGTTTCATAAATGTTTCAAAAACATATTTTAACTCAATCTATATTGTTCTCATAGAGTAACATTTATATGTTATTATTTATATAAGAGCAGCACACAAGGAAAATTAAAGCCGTAAATAATTGTGTTCTCCTTAAACAGCTGCTTTTGCTTGTAAAGCATTAGGTGGCAGCAAAACATTACAGAGAGTTTGGAGAGCCAGTTTTACTTTATTATAGCATCTCCGTGCATGGTATCTCCAGCTTTTTCTAGATTTAATGGAAATGCATTAGTGATTATTTTTCACAGGGTTTTTATAGATATAATGTCCAGTTCATAGATTGTACAATCAAGATGGAACAATGAAAGCTTGGTATACTCTCAAACTAAGCGGATATGTAATTTATAGTCTGTAGAAATAAAATACAGTTTTTTAGTAAACACATTTTGAAATAGAAGAGATGTATACAATAAAATCTAGATGTATACATGTTAATGTTTGTACACCTACATACAGTAAATATTCGGGGTGAGCCAAAAGTTCCAAAACAACCATTTTTTTTTTTTAGAAATGAATAAGGGTTAAAGGAAACCTACCACCACAAATCTACCTATAAAGGTAGATCGGGTGGTAGGTGAATCAATGGGACGTGAGGATAGCCCTTTTAAGGGCTAATCCTCACGTCCCCGCACTGTTTTACGAGCAGCTGCGCGCCGAACATGGTGAGTAGGAGGGGTAATGTGGCTACTGGGGCGTGGAGTAGCCGCCTCGTGTAACCTCAGATGCGGCTACTCCACGCCCCAGTAGCCGCATAAGTAAATTAACATATTAATGTAATAAAAGTTTATAAAACAGTGCGGGGACGTGAGGATTAGCCCTTAAAAGGGCTATCCTTACGTCCCATTGATTCACCTACCACCCGATCTACCTTTATAGGTAGATTTGTGGTGGTAGGTGCCCTTTAAGTAGCACATCAAAGGATTGTTTAAAAAATGAATCGCCTCAATCACATTTGAAAAGCTCTACTGGTTCATGAATTATCTACATAGAGGTTCTCTATCAATTCTCTATTGATTTGATCCAGAGCCTTCAGCTCTGTGTTCAGAACCATGGACAACACATTAAACCAATACAGTAGCTGTTAGTGTTCCACTTTGTACCCACTTTAAGGATTCTAACCCCGAACTTCATAAGAAAGTTTCAGGTACCAAACAGGTTTTTAAAATTTTAACGGATCCGCTCATCACAAGTAGAAGGTTCCCGGTAGTAACAATCTGTGTTGATTCCCATTGAATCACATTATTGCTAATCTGATTGTAGCAGTCAACACAAGCATTGTTCTTCTTTGATTTGATACATGACCACTTTTCTGTTGGACAATCCAGCTGTTGATTCAATATGGCAGAGGGACAAGAGTGTCCTGGGACTTGTGATTTATATATATATATATATAGACTTAGAGATGACACCTAGTTACTAGTTATAAACGGACCTCTGTGCCCACTGTGTCCTCCTCTGAAGTTCTCTGGGTATCAGTTATTTACTGTGCTTTAGTCCCAAGCGGCAATGTAAGATTTCAGGTCTCTGAAATCTTTATTGTTAATCCTTGTTCCCCTGACAAGCCAACATTTTCAAAATCCAATTGTCACAGAGACGAAAGAAAAATGTGTCTGGAATTACACATACAAATAATATACTTGTTCCAAATTACATACAGATTTAACTTAAAGGAAACCTACCATGAGGAATCTCATGGAACCTACGGTACTTCTGATGGTAGATTCCTCCTGTTTGCCTCTGCCCTAATTTGTAATTTAATAATCCTGGAACCCAACCTAACTTGTTATAAACTTTATTTCAGAAATATGTAAATTAACTGCAGAGGCCACTGGGGCATGCACTAGCTTGCCCAGGCACTGGGAGCTAAGGCTAGTACACACCTCAGTAGCCTATGCTAATAATTTACATATTACTAAAACAAATTTTTTAACAAGTTAGGTTCCAGGATTATTACATTTCTTGTTAGGGAAGGAGGAATCTACTATCAGATGTACTTCTGAGGGTAGATTCCTCATGGTAGGTTTCCTATAAGAACAATGCTGTAGAACCTATCCTGTAGGTGACTGCCTGTTTATTAATTGTATGTATATACTAACATTTAGTTTTATATCTGTGTGAAATGAATCAGAGGATAAAAACACAGAGTAAAAAAAGAGGAGAAATAATGAAAATATGCTACCGCAAAAACTGGACAAAAATGTAAGATTTAACAATTATTATTTTGGAACCTGATTTACAAATATGGCAGGCATTGGAATAACACTCTACACCTGCTATCAATGCACCAGCTGCTTGGAAGTTCCTGATCACAGCATGTTCTTTTTATTTTACTTCTGTGAGTTTTAGCTATCTTTGTGCTCTGACATTAACCTTTAGAAGCTTGCCAGTAGTACATCTAAATGTGCTGGCTAATAAGAGTGAAATGCTTGTTCTTTTGCAACTACTCAACTCCAGCTTGTTCCTAAGGCCCTCAATACTGGTAGCTACATCCAAGAACACATGTGGTCCTCTTGTATAGCTATAAGGCTGCTGCCATTCTTATAATATAAAGAGATACAAGGATACCAATATATACTCTGAGCACAGCTGCCTGGCAACTGTTACTTGTTGTCCACCAGATATTCATAATCTTGTATGTCAGAAGGCTTCATTCCAGAGTCTACATCTGCCTGTAATCCAGACATGGGGGATTCTTGAAGTTTTTAAGTGCCTTTCATTACAATCCAGCCATGGTGGTTTAGTAATGTTTTAGTTCACATTATTATTTTTTGTTATTGAGAAACATTATGGGGCACATTAACTTACCCGGTTCGGAGGAGATCCCGAAAGTGCAATTGCTTCCCCGATCAGGACTGCCGGAGTTCACCATCTTCCTCCCGGTGTATTTAAGTCCATGGCTTGCGACACAATTTTTAAGTTAAATCTCGCGGTTTGTCCGATTCCGTTGGATCGTCCGATGGCCACCCCACGATTTCTGTTGCATGAAAGCCGGCACCGATGCGCCAAAATCTGATTGCGTGCGACACATTCCCCTTCTAAATACCTGTCCCGACAGCATGATCCCCGAAAAGTCGGAAAACCTGACGGAAATGCGGCTGCGTGACCCTTAGTAAATAAGCCCCCATGTATCTATTTATTGGTGGACTAATTCTTCTAAAGACAAATCTTAATGGGGGCTCTCCAGAGGATAGCGCCTAATTTGTTGATCAGTGGGGGGTCTCATGCATGGCCATTCTGCTTTGTTAATCTCTATGGAGCTGACGGAGATTGGTGAGCACGGCGCTGAGCAATTTCCGTCAGCTCCATGCAGACTAATGCACCAAAACTGTTATGCACGGCCATCTGCTCTAATACCCTGACAGTATTGGACCCATTGGACCCCTCGTTTTTGTGATATGTGGGGGTCTCATCACTGGGATCCCTACTGATGAGCAAGTTAGGCCCTATTCTGTGGATCATGCATTTTGTGCAGGGGTCAGGAACCTTTTTGGCCGAGAGAGCCATGAACGCCACATATTTTAAAATGTTATTCCGGAAGAGCTGTACCATGTGCACATGCCCCCCAATAGATAGGTAGTCCCAGTGTCACGGGTGCCCCTGCGATCTAGGTCTTGCAGGCACACCTGTGCCCCTCTCTATGGTGGCAGCCCTTTCCGAGCTCACTCAACCCACCACTTTCCGTCTCCCGTCCCGGCTAGCCAGTGCGTGCACCAGCACTTGCAGATTTAAAGGGGCACTGCCCACTTTCTGGGTTCCTATAAGGACCGGGGGCTACCAAATAGGTAGCCATAGCACATTTCCCCCGGTATATAGGTAGCCACAGCACATACCCACAAGTAGACAGGTATCCACAGCACACGCCCCCAGTATATAGGTATCTGCAGCACATACTCCCATTAGATAGGTAGCCACAGCACATACTCCCAGTAGATAGGTAGCCACAGCACATGCCCCCAAGTAGACAGGTAGCCACAGCACACACACCCAGTATATAGGTATCCGCAGCACATAATCCCGTTAGATAGGTAGCCACAGCACATACTCCCAGTAGAAAGGTAACCACTGCACATAATCCAGGTTGATAGGTAGCCACAGCACATACTCCAGGTTGATAGGTAGCCACAGCACATGCCCCCAAATAGATAGGTAGCCACAGCATATGCCCCCCAGTAGATAGGTAGTCACAGCAAAAAAAAAAAAAAGAATATTCACTTACCAGCACTCCCTGCACCCAGCTCCTCATCGCTCCCATGCTCTTCTCTTTGACCTAGGCGATGGTGCCTGGGTCAAAACAAAGGACGAAGGCAGCGGTAACATCGCTGCCTGTGTCCAGTGATCAGTCTAAGAGACACACAGCAGCCATCACTATTTATTAAAGATCTGTCTGAGAGCCAGAGGCAGCCAACAAAAGAGCCATATCTGGCTCCCAAGCTATAGGTTCCCTACCCCTGATCTAGTGGTATTCATGTATACAGTTAAGCACTTACTGTATAGCTCCAGTATTGGCAATGCTTGGGGCTAAAGTAGCCAAAAATATTAACAAAAACTTTATGGGGCATATTTACTAAGGGTCACGCTGCTCACTTTCGTCGGGGAAATGACACAGCAGGATATTGAGTGCACTATCTTAGTGAATCGTGACAATGCACTCTCTGTGAACGCCCAGGAATGGGTAAGTAAATGTGCCCCTATATGTCTGAAGTGTTCATCCAGTAGTTCATCTGGGTCACTTTTTGTTCAACTATTGCCTGTCAATGCTGTACTTGAGCAGCTGAATACAGATTTACAATATCCACTTCCAAAATATATGATCCTTGGGCACATAATGTGTTAATGAACATAGTTATGTGTATATGATCAAACTGATCCAATTATAACCATTTGAGTTAAATATTTGTTTTTTACATTTGATGATGTGTTATGCTTCAACTGCAGGTTTTTGTGAGAACTTGTATTGTTTTTTGGCAGTTTCAGTCAGATCTATTTCTTTGCTGTGAGCATATTATTCGTGATACTCTTTTTAGCAGCTGTGTATGTTTTGCATGTATACTTTGAGTGATGGACAACTGAACCAATCAGCAACTGGGGCGGTGTCCAGGAACTCCACATATACCTGCTCCTTACTTCACCCAGGTGCTAGTTAATAGTCTCCTGATACTTGTGCTAATATTGTTATTACTGTGTTTTCTGATATTTGCAACTTTTTTTGCCTAACGATTCTGTACTTTCCTGCCATTTTGGTTATGATCCACTATCCTGACTACAATCATGTGTGTAACTTTGTTTTGTCTTCAATTGGACATATACACACACTTCATAATAAGCCAAAAAACTCTCTTTATTTTCTTTACATTGACACATCCTTATGCCGAAAGCATTGTAACTCACTCTTTATCAATGTGCTTTGTCCATGTTTAGTAAACATGAGTTTGGAAAAGCAATAAATGTTCTCAAAGTCTCTCACGTGTACCAGTGTACAGCGTTCAGATGAGCGGTGCACAGTGAGTGCTAAGGTTTGGAGGCGGGGCTCCTTCTTCAGGCATTGGTGTGCACTATGGATTTTTCTTTAATCTGAACATGCATGAACAAAAAATGTTTGTTTGTTTGGTTTTCCAAGATAAATGTCGAAAACGTCCTCGAGAAGTGAAAGGATTGCAGTTGTAGCTTCCACACCTAAGCTACTTTCACTAAGGTCACTCACAGTCCCCAGTTCATCCCAGTGGTCATAGCCCCAGTAGTCATATATGTAACGTCTATCTATTTGATATAACCATTTTAACTTGAATTGAAGCTGGTTTACCTATACAGCCCACTAAAAGACTAATAACAGTTTTACAATGTGTAGGAAAAATACATTTTGGGAAAAGATGTTTATCATGAAAACTGCAATTTCCATGCAGTTTTTAAATAGCCCCTTCTGGCCCCAAAATACTTGTATATTTGTATACGAAGATCAACGGTGATGTTGTAATTTCATGACATTTTTCATGGTAAAAGCTGGTAAAAAGGCAAGGAATATATAATGCAATTATCATCTGCTGATCCAATACAATTATACTGTTCAGAATATTATCCGTCCATAACACAGTCAATGACTACGAACTCCTTTGATGGGGAGCTAAATGTAAATTCAAATCTATAATGTACCATCTTTGATGATATTATGCTTCTATGACACATTTGCATTAAAATAACTTTCTTGATAGGGTTTAGAAAAGCATAAAGTATTTTAATCACAAGCTGCTACCCTGTGTTTCCAAGGGATCTTGCTTTTTTTTCTGAGTGTTAGGGAAAAAAAATACTCTGAATTTGGCAAACAATACTGGCAAACACAGTGAAATGTCACACTGAAGTGATTTATTTCTTGTTATTTCTTTCCAAATTATCCCACTTTCTGAGAGACGAAGAGAGAAAAGATGAGAATCTATATGCCAACCAGTTTCCCTTAAACAGACTAAATTGCTCTATTAAAGTATCTTGGAAAACACCGATGGTGATATTAAAGGCAAAACAATTATGTGCATTTGAGCTATAATGTAATAGAAAGATAATATTACATTTCCTTTTAGGCAAATATATTAGCATCTCCGTTTTATTGACAGCCATTTCTGATCCTATTTTCGTATTATTAAATGATCGGTGTAATGCCAGTCTGTTCGGAGAACAGGGGCAAAGGGACTTGTTTTATTCTGCTTTAAGGCCTCTCGAATAATTGCTTTGCTACAATATCAATGATCTCCTCATGATAGTTTTACAAATAAACTGAAGACTTAGCTATAAGAAATTGTAATAAGTGTTTGTAGATTAGTCGGGAGAAGGAGTTTTTAGCCTTATCTATCTCCTAGCAGCATGATCTTCTTTTTTTATAGAAAATTCTTACAAGGGATACAAGAACCTATATTCTTGTGCTTTTATGATAACCTCAAGGTGAGTTTATGATGACATCTTACTTGCTAGCTTTACTGTTATTTTTTTCAACTGTGTGCTAGACACATCCATTGGTTGAAAAATAAAACCTCCATCAATTCTAATAGTGTAGTTTTATACAGAATGTGGGTCTCAAATTGTTTGTCCAGTACATGATCCATCAAAACCCACTAAAACGAAGGTAGTTTTCAGCACTTAGGTAATGGATGTGTAACGCTTCCATTTGCTGGTAGAGGTATATACAAAGTAATAATGTAGTAAAGTGGCAAATGTCATAATATTCAGGGATGCCATGTCTTAAAAAATATGGTCATATATCCTAGATAGAATGAAAATTAGCAGACACTGCCTATTTACTGGTGTAGTTATAGATTTTATTTCCTTCTATTCAACTAAATCTCTTGATTAAGATATCCTACAGATGTTCCACTTTGGCACGCAATGGCACGCTAATATGACAATGCTATAGTTACCTTGAAGAATATGGTGATAACATTCTTTTTTATACATGCTGATCATATGACCTAATTTGCATACAAATACCTCTAGAAATGTTATAAATGAAGTACAAGGTAATTAAAATTTAAACACCATACACAAGCAATAATGGGAACTATAAATGTGCACATATCACATGTGGCATCTGCAAATACATAATCAAAACTACAAATACATTATTAAAATTACCAACTTTATGAGTTTCAATACAGGCAAGACCTACAGTATCAGAAAATGGGCAAACTGTGATAGTCCTGGGGCACCCCCTTAGTGTCCGTAGTATATGTCCCCGGGTAATGGATGGGGAGCCCGAGGTGGTGATACAGCCGTATCTAGGGAACAGACGGAGGGAACGTTGTACAAAGATAACTCACGGTTCTTTATTGGAACTGCAGACAATGAGCCAAATGATAACAGAACAGAAGCCGGATTGTTGGAGATTCTGGATTACTGGAGTGGTCATGGAGAGTGATCCTCAGGAGAAGATTCACCAGCCTGGTAGTAGGTGCAGGCTGGGATGTAGCTGTGTCCAGTACTGGATGCTGCAGCTTTATCCTGGGTGTTTTGTGTGTCTGTGCTAGTGGTGCACAGACACTGTCTCTGGTCACTCACTGTGTTTTAGAAGGTGTCCTCTCTAGGAGAGCTGGATTCCCAGAGCCGGTGCTCTAAGAGGGTTCTGGAACTCAAGAGCTGCTCTTGTGTCAGGAGCTAGGGCCTAAGAGGACTTGACCCTTCCTGTCCTAGGGTTTTGTCATTCTCTGATCAGGTGGTGTCTCACTCTCCAATCACACTCCAGCTCACATGGAGGGATATCATTGGATAACAAACATTACATGCCTTGCTATACAGGTAGGGTCAAAAACTACTGAGGCCTAACACTGACTGCATTCTCCCTGAGGCGAGTTGCACAGGCTCACCTGTTGAGGAGATACAGATAGAGGGCCTCATTCGCAACACTCCACTGTCCATACGTTGGCAGGGGTATTGCACAATGTTAACTCGTGAAGCGAATTGGATTTTAATTCTCAATACTAGTGTCCCGCATGGTCTAAATCTCAGTTCAGATATTCTGTACTTTTATTGATAAATCTTTAGCTGAAGGGCTTGGCCACTCTTTAACATAAATTGCCCATATGTTTTTACTGTCTTTATAACATTCCCTGAATGTTCACCAATTTATTTATGACCCCTGATGCTTCCTTTAGTGTTGTGTTTACATGTCTGTGCACTCATAAATAGAAGGGACCTGTTGCAGGAGATTATGACTCATTCTGCTCTCCCCCTCAAACCTCCCTGTGAATGTCAGTGAGACGGACTGAGAGAAAAAAGACATATTGGAGGTTGCCATTAGGATGGACTGAAGTAGTGAGAAACAGGAAGCTGGGTAAAGATGCAAAGTGCAGCATGTGGATAACAGGGAAGGCTGAGGATATATACAGTCCAGAAAATGCACACTCTCAGCAATGGTACAGCCATTGAAGAATTATACCTGATGTCACATCATTGGGATAAAGTTCATCGAGATATCAAAGCTTGTGCAGTCAAAATCATCTGGATTGCAGATGCAATAGAAATTCAAAACAATCCACACCGATGTCAAGTTTTGACTTGTTTGAAAGGATATATGTATAATACTTAGTGCTCATGGACATTAACATGATAAGGGGACATGTTTCTCATGTCCCCTTTTACCTCTATGGGCTCACTGAGCATGAGCTGCTCAACAGCACTCACTTGCTGATGACAGTATGCCTACAAAAAATGGTCCATGGGACCTATGTTTTCGGCCTGTGGAACAAGTCATGTCCAGGAAGAAGGGACAAAGTAAGACTGCCGTGGGCCCTAGGCTGTATGAATATTAGAAACCACTTCCTACATACGGTACTAGAATCAAGCTTTATGTCTGGAATGCAGGATACATCCCTTCTGCCTGTTTTCGTTCTGCGGTTTCAGGAACTTTGAAGAACCTAAAATGGCTGCTAGGGATATGTGAATTGATAGCAGGAACAGATGTACAAGGATTTTATGGGTGAAGCTTCTTCTGAGTACCTGAGAAGGCTAGAGCCCCGGGCTACCAGATAAACCACTTATGTAATAACCCACTACTGCCAGCAAGCCACGGAACTGTAGTACTTCTTTTATTGTAAAATGTTGGTTCTAACCAGTTCTATAGATACAAATATGGTGGTCTGTAATGTGATTATTTCCTACTTAATTACTTTTCCCCCAGGACTTTCTTTACCTAATGCCACTTATTTTATTTTTCGATCTGTCAAATTAAAACATATTTTATCTCAATGTTAGAATTTGATTTGTTATCTACATGTTTTTCATATCAAAGTTTCTTTTGCAAGATAACATTTTCTTTTACGGAATATTATACACCTACCTCATCTGACAAAATGTACTGAGTTTCAGCATTTTCTGAAAAACCTTTTCTATTGACAAGCGGCAGCAAGTTCTGGCAACCCTTTCATTCTTGTCTGTTATCTTAAAATCAATTGCACAGCCTGGTGCACTGATTAATGACTGGAGAGTGTTCTGCGGAGTTTGACCCATCTGGTCACTGAGGAAACCCACCCCATGGGCTTCTCATCGATTTACCAAGAACTTTCTTCTACACAAAGTTGACCTCAAAGATTTCACCTGGCCTGGTATTTTCAGAAATGGTTGTCTGTATTGTAGTCCAACAGGAATAAAAGTAACCTTAAGACTAGTATATACTCAGCTTTATTTTTAATTTAGATCTGATAGTTCAAGTGAATATACCTTGCAATCAAAGAAAAGATCACCAGCTTTATAGGTCACAGACAATATTATCCAAGAGCATCACTTGCTTTCGATGGTATGTACTTAGATCTAAAATTTTATATTAAAGAATTAAATGTATTTTGGGAGAAAACATACAGAAAACAGTTGGAGAACAAAGGCAAAGTGTTTCGTTGCTTTTATTTGGAAACATTTCTCTTTTGTTTCTGAAACTTTAGGTTGAAAATACTGTTTTTTATATATACGGTAAATTACTTATTTTTACCATTTGAAATACTATACTGACAAAAATAATATCATAATATTTTTTAATCTGTTTATATTTTCTAATAATATTTTTATTTATTTCCATGTTACATGATTGTGGGTGCAAAAAAGTTTTCAAATCTAGATTTGGGAATTCTATACCAGTCTTGTTAGGAAATGAACCTTAATGAACTCTCTGTCTTGGGGTGTGCACATGACATGTGTTCCAGAAACAACAGGAGGGTTGCAAGGGGAAACCAATTTAGGGGAAAGAGGGCTATGATCCAGATCACTTCTCCAACGGGCTCTCGCCGGAGGTGGTGCCCATGCTGTTCGGGCAGACAACGGCTCACAGTACAGGAATAAGTAGGGAGGGATTAGGGAGGGAGTGCGCCACTATCTGGTCACCCAGAAACTGTGGGGCTTACTTACTAAGGGTCGCGGATCACACTTTCGACTGTTTGCCGTTTGCGATATTTGTGCTGCTTTGACAGGTATTTAAAGGGTGTCAGCAATGGGATTGTGTCTCACGCAACCAGCTTTTGGCGCAGCTGCGCTGGCTTTCATGCAACAGAAATCGGGGGAAGGGGTCGTCGGACGATCCTACTGATTCAGACTGAGCACGAGATTTGAGATTCAAATTGTGTCGCAAGACAATGCACTTACATGCTCCAGGAAGAAGAAGGTGAACTCCATCAGGGAAGCGACACATGCATGATATTGGGCGCAAGATCTTAGTGAATTATGGCCGAGTGCTTTATTGTCCGCCAATGGTCTTTTGGTGAACTCCGCGGACCGGGTAAGTAAATGTGCCCCTGTGTGTTTACAGAACGACAAAGTTGAAGGCATGGCAAGTGAAGAGATTTGGGCAGATCATAGAGATCTTTCAGTTGCTTAAATGAGCTAAGCAAACCTCCTCACAACTATCACATGTACATTACCAATTTGCCAGCCAGCCCAACTGGGTACCGTAGAGAGTTCAGGAAGGGCAGGGTTATTTCACAGGGAAGAAAATTTGTCAAGGCCTTTGGTATAATAGTAAGAGTGTACACTTGCCCACAGTAATAATAGTTGCCGCAGTAAGGAAGACGCTCCTCTAATGTTCCCATCTTCAACAAAGAAAAGGTATTTGGGGGAGGAAAGAATGAGGAATATGCAGGGCCATGGTACGCAACTTTTCTAGGTGGATCATCCCGGGGAAATGGGACAACTGGTCAACCCAATAATATAACTTAAAATCAAGGAGCGGAACCACTCCCCAATCCCAGGAGCAGCAAGTGGGTGGCCATTCTAGCCCGTCTGCCTCCCCTTATAAACGACGCCACCCTGCTGTGCAAACTTTGAAGAAAGTAGCAACCATGCTTTGACAATGCCCCATTGTGGTGGCTCAATTTTCTTGCAGATTTTCATGTTAAGAGCTTTGTAGGTTTCTGTCGTTACCCTTGAAGAATGCTTTACTTTCCTTCTCCCAATAGTTGTGTGGGGGCATTCATTATTGGCTGTGTACCATTCTTTTGTTTCTTTTTTGTAGAATGTCTCCATATTTATGATGTGTCAGTGATAGCTTCTTTTCTGACTCAATATTAATCACTCAATATTGGTACAGATCTTTTCCTACACTTGTAGTTTTCCAACACTTTTGTGATGCATGAAGAGACCAAAAAAAGGCAAGTCTACCAACATTTCTGAAACTTATTTGTTCTTCTTATGGTGCACCAAACACATAAATGTGTACCGGAACATAACCGGAATATAACATCACAGGGCAAATCACTGCTGAAACCAGGCACCAAAAAAGCCATTAATGTTTAGTTGCCTTTCGATGTTGGCCCAGGATATCCTATTGTTTTACTCTATCTGGCACTGTAACATAAACATTTTTTCTCAAGCTGGTAAGCTGATACCTATTTGAGGATGTTCATACTGTATTTAAATTATACTATCTCAGAGGCAAAGGTAAAGTAGATTTTCCCAAGTCCTTTGAATATGAAATTTACAACTATTTAACTAGTTGAGTTGCCATCGCCCTTATCCACAACAGTGCACAGAGACTGGCATATAACCTGCGTGTGCACACAGAGACTGCCATATAACCTGCGTGTGCACACAGAGACTTCCATATAACCTGCGTGTGCACACAGAGACTGCCATATAACCTGCGTGTGCAGTCAGGTATAGTACAGGAATTACTATAATAGAAGCCTTTTACAATATATAACTGTAATGGAGTAATTTGCTTACAAAACCTACTATGTGTTTTAGATTGTATTTAATTGTATTCTTTCTCTCATAACTTTCTATATTATGTGTCATTGCATATGTTTACACGGCCAGGGACAGCTCCCATGTACTGTAAATCATTGGGAACCCTGCAATATATGCAATAAATTAAACATATTTCCAAGTCATGTCTTACGATGGAATCTTACGACATCACTGATTCAAAATAAAGCAGTTCCAAGATTTATACAAAGGACCATGGACCTTTGCAGGCATAATTGTAAAGCGCTTAATGTCACGACTAAAATAATAGTTTGTAAATGAGGAGGCTACATCAGGATAAAACCAGTCTGTTAAATAATTTATATCACAGTATATAAAAAAGATATATCAAAATGAAGGGCTGTGCTCATAAGGAAATGTTTACAAGTTTAATAAATGCTGTTTATTCTACCCCTGGGCTAAGCTGTCACATATACATAGTAAACACTTGTGTGTCTTTGGAAAATAATTAAAATAATAAATTAAGAAGAACTTAAAACTGATGTTGATTTATGTCACGCTCTCAATAGCAGCAGTGAAATATCAAGCACAGGGAATAAAGGCTGCACAGTTTTGTTAGTTTCCAAACATATTCCATTTTAATGACTAGCAAGAAGCACACAAAAAAAAAAGGAAAAAAACTTTTGCTTTGTTTTAATTGACTATGGACAATTTCGTAAAGAGATGCTGTCACTTCTTTCTATATAGTAATACTAAATACCCTTTTCCTTTGCATAGTATATACTTTAATACAACAAGGAATCACTAGTGTGAAAATGATGCCCCCCTTACATGTCACAATGGTTTAAAAGGTTGTGCAATGGAACCTTATGTTCTTTCCATTGTGACGGGATGTGCACTTCTTTCCTTGGATGATCCAGCTACGATACATTAGCAAAAAAAAAAGGATTATTTTTGGCGCTGTGTTATAAATAAAGATTTAGAAAAAAAATACATTTTTGGTCCACTAAGATTGCTGTTCAAAAAACTTCCACGTAAAAGATCAGTTAGGATTATCAAAATTATTTGTATTTGCCAAATTCCTGAATATTGAGAGAGAAAAGTTTATTTGTTTATTTATATTTAAAGCTTTGACTTTTAAGAAAGTCATAAAAATGCCTTAAAAATTCCCTCTCGCATTATTCTGGCATTTGGCAAATATAAATAATTTTGGTAATCCTAATGGACCTAAAATGGTAAAGCCTACAACCTCCATACAACCTATTAGTAACACACTCATAACATCACAGGTGTTAACCCTTTGACTGCAGAAAGCAGTCCTTGAAGGCGGTCAAAAGCCAGTGGGAGCCATATTGACTTTTGTTGATTCTTGCTGTTACGTCATTAGGGAGCAATGATCAGTTGCCATGACAGTCTGAAGTCTTTATAAAACTCCAGGAGATGCCATTGCCACAGATCTCTAACAGTGTGCCAGTCCTCCAGGCAACACTATCAAGGTTAATTTGATACTGCCAGCCCTGCTTTTTTCTTTTGAAATGGTAAAATACCATTAAACTTGTATAAATTTTCTATCCATGTGATCGCACTGACCCAAAGAATAAAAGAGATTTCTCAGTTGGAGCACACAATGAAAGCCGAAAAAAACCAAGCACACAAGATAACGAAGCTGATGCTTTTTTCACCAATTTTTCCACATTTGGAATTTTCTCCTTCCAATGTAAATGACACAAAATATTAAATGCTTTCATTAGAAAGTACAATTTGTTATGCAGAAAACAAGCTCTAATAAAGCTCTGTACCTGGAAAAATTTAAAAGTTATGGATTTTTAAAGGAGAGCAGAAAAACATAGAAATGCAACACCTAAAAAGGGCATCAGCATGAGGGAGTTAATTTCTGTGGGGAACATTATATACTGGGTGCTGTGGAGGACATTACCGGGGGCTGTGGGTGACATTGTATACTGGGGGCTCTGGGGGACATCATTGACCAGGGCTGTGGGAGCCATTATTTACTGGTGGCTATGGGGGAAATTAGTTACTAAGGGCTGTGGGGGACATTATGTACTGACAGCTGTGGCGAATATTACGTGGTATGGGGGATATTAATATGGGGCTATGCTTGACCTACTGGGCACTATGGCGACTATGGCTATGTGGGACGTTATGATGCGGGTGGCTGTGGATGACATTACTCAGTGGGGGCTGTGAGAGATATTACTTAGTAGGCATTATGGGAACATTACTTGGTTGAAGCAGTGAGACATCACTTACTGGGGCTGTGGAGGACATTACTTAGTGGGGGCTGTGAGGGACATTACTTACTGGGCACTATTGGGACACTGTTTAGTTGAGGCAGTGAGGCATTAATTACTAGTGGCTTTAGGGACATTACATACTGAGGTCTATGGGGGACATTACTGGAAGCTGTGGAGGTCATTACATACTGGGGTTTGTTGGGGACGTTACTTACTGGTGAAATGTATTCAGTGTGGAAGAATTATTCACTGCAGGAGGCTTTATTATTTAGTGTAGGGGCATTTAGCAGAGGCCACAGGTATTGAGTTTGGATTGCATTATTACATGTTAGGCCACACACAATGTAGAGCCTAGAATGTGAGGCTCTTAAAACATGTTATTCTAGGAAGCATTTTTGTGGACTTTCTGTGTAGCTGTATTACAGCATTTGTGGGTTATTTGAGTGTTTGGGGTAGTAGCAGGATAACCGTGCTTGGGGGATTTAGATGTAGGGACAATGAAGAACATAAAATATCTGTCTGGTAAACTCCACAGGGATTACACATCGAAGAGGAGACGTTTTGAAGCTGGAGCTAATGGAGAAGATCAAGCAGGGATTTCTTTTGTGCTTTCTGTATCTGTATGTCATAGGTACAGTTGTTTTTGGTGCACGCACATGTGAGGGGGATTATGTACGAGAGTGAAAATTCTGTACATATGCATTGGGGCCAGTGCTCCTGACCCCAACAATGGCCCTGTTTCTTTAGATTAAAGAAGCTGAAAAGCTTTTTTATCATTCAGGAACCATCACTTAGAAGAATATATTTTTACTTCATGTATGACTATGGGCTGACAGGGTCCCTGCCCTCAATGCCTGGTATTATAAACATTTTAGGACTATTAAAGCTAAAGACATCTGGCTATGTTGTTCTAAATATAGTGTTTGGGTCCTTAGCAATAATTAGCAACCACTCAGTAGATTATATAAATAATATTAATACTATTTTACAGATCACCGGTCTCCTCTACTCTCTTACATATGACATTCTATATAACTTATACTACCCACCTGGGGCATCCAGTAACGTGCCAGGCACTGCCTAGCTTCAGCTGACACATAAGAACACATATGAAAGAATAAATAACAAGAACATGAACAGTTTGACATTAAGGGTGGCATTTACAATCTTCAGGACACGTTTCTACCCCTTGTCAAAATACTCTCTCTCTCAGTAGGATAAGCTTGTGCATCCTGTGGGGGAATAAGAACAACATGATAACCTTTCTAGTGTATATATGATTCAAAATCTCATGTTTTGACTGAAGAGAAAAGCAATTTAATTCAAGATAAAATACTCACATATCCGTCCATGTGTTCTACAAACAACTGCTGAGCAGCTGATCTGTATCTGCATTTAAGAGCGTCGCTTCCCTTTCTTTAAGATACAGGATGTCTTTACACTCAAGGAAAAATTCAGTACAGGAAGCAAAGTACCACTTTTTGACATGTTTTAATTTTAATAGAAATATTGAAAACAATAATTATACCTCTCATGATCTTATTGCATATGAGTTTGTAAGAACTCCAGTTGCACAAAGATAAATAAATGGGACAGCCACAAGTAAAAAGATGCAACCAGGCACATCTTGATGCTGTTTAGCAGTGGAATTGCCATGTTATATGTTTTTCATTGAAACTACAGTCTAGTAATGTTCTGTCAAAATTGGTTATGACTGGGACATGCTCTACTTCTTAATGGATCGGTCACACAGCCCATTGAAGTAATGGGGCACATTTACTTACACGGTCCTGCGAATCCGGAATGTCCGCAGGAATGCACATCTGCCGCGATTCAAGAAGATCGTGAGCCTGATTTCCTGCTTGTGTCACTTCCCCGATCAGGTCCACCGGAGTTCACCATCTTCTTCCCGGTGTATGTGAGTGCATTGGAGGCGACACAAATTTAGATGTTAAACCCCGAACTTAGTCCGAATCCGCCCGATCCTCCGACGGCCCGCCCCCCGATTTCTGCCACCGGCAACAATGCGCCGAAGTCTGATGCGCATGACACAATCCACGGCGCGATCCCTGAAAAGTCGTAAAACCCAACGAAAATGCGGCCGCGGGACCCTTAGTAAATAAACCCCAATGTCTCCGGTCAATGATCTGTTAAAGAACAGTCTGGGGTGTAACCACAGTGGTAGCCGCCATAGTAGCTGCTATGGGGCCCGCAGTGGCAGGGGGCCTCGTCAACTGACCTGACACTAAAAAATGGAGGTTGTGCACATTATATACATATAATGCTTCACATTGTATGGGACAGATATGTGTATATATGCTGTATATGTATCTGTGATGTGTATATGATGTGTATATATTGTATGTGTGTATATCTGTTATACATCTGTACATGGCACTGTATGTGTGTTTAAGAGTGTATAAATGTGTGTGCATGAGTGAAGAACTGTATGTTTATGTATATAGGTATATAAATGTGTGTGTATATGAGTGTAATATGTATATTTTTAAGGGAGAAGAAGGACCAAATTCGGAAGTCTGTTATGGGGCCCTGCCTCTACTAGTTATACCAGAGCAGCTTTGAGCCAAACATTCAAATAATGGATGGCACATGGACGATTTTCATCAACATGTGCCACTGTCCTAAACCTAATCCACAGTGCAAACACAGATCTTAAAGCTGCATCTGCTACAGAACTAATCCACAGTGCAAACATAAATCTTAAAACTGCATCTGCTACAGAACTATGGGGACTAAACACAGCCTAAACAATGGATCCAAGCTCATTTGTCTGCACATACCCTAAGGGTAGCTGTAAATCATGTGGATCTTCATTCAAGAAAACTACATGTAGATCCACCTCAACATGCACACTTATCTAGATTTTCAAAGTCATAACTCCCTTAGTGAAACCTTTTTTAGGCCTTTGAGTCTTTGATCCTGCAGCAATGAAAGTGTAATGGCATATGTGGTCATGTGGATATGTATATGGAAGTCATTATCAGAAATGGATTATTAACACAAAAGATATACAACTCGTTCCTTTTTGGGATACACTCCTGGTTTTTGCTTGCAAATATTGATACCAAATGCTACATACTGTGAAGCTGTCCCAAATGAAACTTTTTTATGTGGTGTCTAAGAAATCCCTTAAAGGGGTTTACATATAAAAGAAAATCCTCAAATTTTATTCCCCTAATGATGCTAACACAATAAAGATCATTTTTAATCCCTTACTTTACAATTTTACTCAGTTTTATTGCTGTTTTAGCTCCTACAACTCTCTAAGCAGACACATAATTGCTCTGTGCTATGAGATCCTCTGTGCTATCAGGATACAGGTTTATATACACTTTTTGGTATTCATCCTTTGGTTGGTATAGGGATTACACTTGATTGTAGTGGGTATCTTTATTGGTATTCATTATATAGACTTTCATTTACCTTCTGAACAGTGTACCAGTATCTGACACATAGAAAGAGAGAAGAAACGGATCAGAGATGGTGAGATCCATGGAAAGGATGTTACACTTAATGAAATTTTCCAGCTCTTGCTACATGTCAGCTACACACACACTGTTAGATATGATGTTCCGGCCTCCCCCTCATTAAATAAAGAACTTATCTGCCTGTAGCTTGTATTTCTACTCTGGATACTGCTGCTGGTATTTGTGTGTATCAATGAGAGCTCCGTCCTGGACTGCAGGAGGGTGGGGGGGTCTAGAGGCAGAGAGAAGCTCGAAGCTCTGCTCATGCACCGTCAGACAGAAAAGCAAGATGACTTTCCCAATCCTAAGTCAATAGTTACAGGGTCGTGGCTAGAGGCAAGTGAAATTGTGTAATCCGGGACTGATCTGTGAAATGCTGTATTTTTATTAATAACAGTGAATCAGAGAATGTCTTATTTTGTTATCCTGAGTACATTTAAGAAACTGGGAATACCCCTTTAATTTACTTACTTCACAGAACACGAATACTGACAACCTTAATTGTTCATAAGGAAATATCAATTTATATACACAGCTCATAAACTTTATATTGGTTGTGCATTCCTTCATGTAATAAATCCACTTTAATACCTGCAATACCTGAACAAGATGCAAATGGAATTTTAAAGGATAAGAAAGTATTATATTCTCAAAAGTGTTGGCAGTTAAAATTTGCAAAGAAACTTAAAAACACAAAATATCAGGGTAAAACATCAGTAATTTCCCCAGCCGAAAATTGTTTTGTTATTCTAGTGTCAATGAGCTCTTATAATTATACAAATAAATACTGTATAATTGCTTCATTTGTGACAGTTTTCCCTCTCCATTGTAAATAATTGGGATGAACCCCCACTTTCATGTCATGTCACAGGGCATACTCACGCTAGAGAGCCTCACGATTTATCACAAAAAACCCTGCCCGCCTATCCATGATGATGTATGTACACTAAATTCTACTCACCTAGTGCCTAGCACCCAGTTAAACCTTCGCAAAAATAGTGCTGCCAACACTTAACTTATTTACTAAGGAGGCAATAGGCAATATTTTACCAGAATTTTTACTCAATTTGATAGTCCAAAATATAGTTAAACCAATTATCTATAAGATTTCTTGAGGATAATAATAGTAGCGTTAACCCTGCGGAAAGTTAAGTTCTTTAACACTACAAGTAGAGACTAATTTCATTTTAGAGATTTAATACACCGTTGTTCAGTGCAAACATAAAAATAATTGCCAGAAAAAATTGTTACAAAGAATATATATACCATACAGATACAAAGGGTTATAAAATAAAAGGCTAAAAACTAATAAACCTTACTAATGAATAGTGCATATGAGCTATGTGAGAATAAATTCCCCAAAAGACTGACAAGAATGGAGTGTTCTGCCGGCTAATTTATACCCAGTGGATTTTTGCTTCCACCCCTGGCTTGTGATGTGACCTCGAGGGGCTGTTCATATGCTAATGTGGCTGATCCATCCTCTCACTGAAGTACCCTTTTGCAAGTATTGTTTATGAAACCTTAAAACTTTTGAAAGAAAAATGTTAAGATTGCACAATCGCTTTCAATGAACTGGGTACCCTATTACCTCTCACCCTATACCAGACTTGAGTGATTAAGTGAGGTTCCTGGAGGGGTACAGTCTCATAATTTGCCATTGAAATAGGGCCAACCTTCCCCCCCATGCCTGACCATATCCCCTTAATGGGTGAACCTAATAATGGTTTGTGTCCATTTTATTTAAATAGATATGTGTGGTTTAAATTTCTCTCCAAAATAAAGGACATAGCCCCCTCGCATACTAAAGAGCCTTCTTCTTTATTCCAGAATAAGAGTCAAGCCATCTTCTGTGAAAGATTGAAAACCCTCACTTACACCGTTTACAGGATCTGCCATTACTGTTTTGAATCTAGGTCCCCTGTTGGGTTGCAAAGAGCCTTAAAAAGATTTTATGTCAACCTATTCCTAAAATGTAATTTAGTATTTGTAAATTATGATAGGAATTTATTCAGAAAATTAAACTACAAAGAATCAAATATGGCAATATTCTTGTACTACACACTCAGGTATAGTATGAAAGCCCTTTCAAAAATTCCCTCTTTCATTTGAATTCTCACTTGCTTACCCATGAAGAATCTCCTGCAAAGTCTTGTGAAAATGATCAGAAAACGAATTGTTTGAGAAAGGCTCACAGACTGAAGGTAGAAAATTAATTTAGATGCCTATATCTTGGGTTTTTCAGCAACTGAAGCAACTGTTGGTATTGTATTAGAGAAGATACTTTCATCTTTCAAATTGCATCAGGTTTGTGGTTATGTGAGCCACAGAGATATAGACAGATAGACTCATAGATGGGAAGATACAAATCCAATTAACTTCTTGTATCTCTGGTTCTGAAGCTCACACAACCATAGTCTGAAACTATTTAAAAGTTGAGACTCAGGCAAAAATGAGTCAGGCTGAATGTTAAAACTGCTGAACCGCCATTAGAATCTGTATCATCTATGAGCTACATAATTGGAGATACAGGCTGTCAAACAAAACAGAGTGAGTTAAATCTTTATCTGCAGCTTGCATGCTCATCTACAAGTTTACCTGCTCATACCTTCAGCCTGATGTGGTTTGAAAGATAAAATCATTTGATCTGATACAAGAACCAGTGTTCTAGCCAGTAGAGAACCCAAAATATAGCCATCTAAATTAATGCTCCCCTTCCAGTCCCTGACATAAATCTTTGGCAAAAGATTTTCACATGATATTAGTGGAGATTTTTTTGGTAAAATGTGGGGATTTCAGTGCTAGAAAGGATATATCACAACCGTCTTGAGGGTGCTGCTAGTTAAGAGGAATAACATTAGGTTAGAGGATCCCTTTTAATCTCAGGTAGTTCTGGTTCTATCAGAGTGAAAATGTTAACATCACATTTTCACATAATCCTAATTTTTTAAATAAATATTGTCATAAAAATTTTCTAACTAAATTTAAAACTAAGCCAAATATGGGCTGGAAATTGATCTGCCCTGAGATTTGTGGCTCGGACATTTGGCTCACACACCGGGCCGTGGAAACCATAAAAAAGTATATTAGCCCATAAAATGTGTGCTATCAGTGGAATCAATGGATAACATATTGACCAAATCAATAACAGGCCTTTATGGGAAGTAAAAAAAATGCACAAACCAAATTTTTCTTTGTGTTCTTTATTTGCTTTCTTCAACACTTTCCAAAAGAAAGGCGGGAAAGGGGTCGGAAGCAAACGGGGCCTCCAGCCTCTGTCGTATTTATCATCAGGAAAAAGTGCACAATACTGTACACGTCATCCATAAATCTTTCTGGTTAATTTATTGTTCCATATACATTGTAGACTTCTAGGGTTAATGTTTTCCACCACCACCAACTGGTTCCATTGTTTTTCTTTTTTAATACTACACTACAGTTCTGCTAACCTAACCAGGCCCAGTGAACCATCTTAGCCAAACCAAAGTGAAAAAATAAAATAACTCATACTTAAACCTTTATCTCTTGATACAGTCCTCCTAGCTCCAGCTTTCTACAATGATTAATGTTACAGAGAACAATTTCTAATTATCTGGCTGTTATGTGCTATCAAATGATTAATTATCAAGATGTGCAGTGATGTGTGAATGGCAAAGCAGTGACTGATTATGGCATTGTCTATGATTTCAGGCCAAGATGTTGTATTAGCTAAAAGCATTTATGCTATTAGTCTTATGACTTGAATGATTTGTACATATTTAGATGTGTGGCCCTATGTATAATACAGCAATTCCATGTGTTACTGTTTGTACACGTGATACATCATATGATCTGCATGTGCACAATAATTTTTGAATCTGACCATATTTTTTGAAGATTTGTTTATGTTAGATTTTGTGCACTCTAGAATGTCCATTTGGTGCAGATGGTTTACTGAATTGGGGGTTGAGGCCACCAAGTTTTCATGAATAGAATGAAACTTTTCTAGTATTTTACAAAATGCAACACATTTACTTACCTGGTCCTGTCGTGATCCCTGATGTGCATTGTCCGTCGAGGATGAAGTCCGGCGCGATTCACTAAGATCGGAGTTCACCTTCTTCTTCCTGGTGTAAGTGAGTGCATATCTTGCAACACAATTTTAATTTAAAATCCCGCGCTTAGTCCGAATCAGTCGGGTTGTCCGATGGCCACGCCCCCCGATTTGTGTCCCATGAAAGTCGTCGTGTTTGCTCCAAAATCCGATCGCGTGTACCAAAAACCCCTGTTAAATGCGGCGCAAATCGGAAATAGTTGGGAACCCCGTGCGGACCCTTAGTAAATTTGCCCCAATGTTTCCTGTATTCGTAAGGGTAGATATTATAGCGGGTCAGTTAAAAAAAATCTGTATTCTTTGCACCATCGCACTCATCGCAGAGACCTTTGATAACTCTTAGATTTGATCATTGCAACTCGGGGCAAAGGTTCAATAAATTACCAGCATCCAGGAAACTTCACCAGAGGTCACAGTGAAAGGTCACAGAGAGGTCCGTCTGTAACTAGTCCGTTGGGTGTTCTTAATTCAAGGATTGTCTGTATATGGCTGAATTTAATATCTTTTTTTAGACAATTTTTCTTTAATTTTCTAAATATATTATAACGACAGGTAGTAAAGATGACTATAAACCGTAGTCCACAGAGAATTGAAAATACTATACATTTAAATACCTTCACAGGTTATATAGGTCCTATAAAGAGTGTTTTAGAACAGGGTTTTATCTTTTCCTTTTCCAAACTATAAAAAAAAAACTTTTTTAATGGCTACACTTAGTTGTAAATATTTTAAAAGTTTTTTTTGTCTGCACCAAACTTTGTGCGATATTTATATTTCAAAATGCTTTTCTGTCATTTGCTGTTTTACACGTACAAAAGTCACAGACTGATTGTAATTCTGTGCTAGCAAACATGAATAATGCAGCAAATAAACTAGGAGCTTTAGAAGTCACAAATTATATATAGAATTTGCCTATGCTTTCTGGCCTTTGCTTAGTGACCTTGCATAAAGCTTTGCTTATAGTACTTCCCTTCAAGATAACTGAATAAATCTCTAATCCTAATAAGTCTAGTGTACTCTACAAAGAGAAAGGTTACCAGATTTATTGAATAGTTCAGCAAGGGGACATTTGTTTTCAACATATTTTATCCAAGACATTTATATTGAAACACATGCTTATCAAAATCACCTTACTCAAAGTAAATCATTAAGATACGTATAAACTGTTTTTATACACATTCCAGAAGCTTGGCGAAAAATGACTATAAGTGTGAAATAAATTCGCCAATCAAAAAGGTTAATAAAAGAAAATACATTGTTTCCTATGAGAGGTTTTATTTAATTAAATCTTGGGTGTGAAAAGAGCCCGTACACTTCATGTAAGGCGCCTTTCACACCACTGTATATAGCGGCCGTATACTATGAGTACAAATGTCAGCTAGCATATGGCCATCATATAAGTACATAGGACCACATCTCTGAGGTGAATTTTAGAGACATTTGGCGGCTCTTTTTTGCTCCTTATGTATGATCCTGTCTTTTTACTTGTGATATATGTCCAGTCTTTCCTATCCTGGCAGGCGCAAATTTTGGCTTCTTTTTGAGACTTTTTGTTGCAAGTGTCTCAAATCCACATGGACACAAGCCATGTGAGGGGGTTATATACAGGAGAGGACACAAGCCATGTGAGGGGGTTATATGCAGAAGAGGACACAAGCCATGTGAGAGGGTTATATATAGGAGAGGACACAAGCCATGTGAGAGGGTTATATATAGGAGAGGATACAAGCCATGTGAGGGGGTTATATACAGGAGAGGATACAAGCCATGTGATGGGGTTATATACAGGAGTGGACACAAGCCACGTGAGGGGGTTATATGCAGGAGTGGACATAAGCCACGTGAGGGGGTTATATGCAGGAGTGGACATAAGCCACGTGAGGGGGTTATATGCAGGAGTGGACATAAGCCACGTGAGGGGGTTATATGCAGGAGTGGACGCAACTGTTAATTTGGGATTAAATATGTTGCATTTTTAATGCATTTTGAAACTAATTACAACAGCTGTGGAGAGGTGATTTCCCTTATTTCATTAATTTTAACATTTGAATTTACAAAACGCATAGTAAAAGAAATGTAAACACACGCATTAATGCGGCGTTTATATTGCATTTTGTAAACACAAATGTTAACAGTAGTGAAATAAAGCAAATCACCTCTCCTCAGCTGTTGTAATTCGTTTAGCATCAAAAAACGCATTTAAACAGCTACATGTGACCTTATAAGTAACCAATAAAAAAAAAATTCAAAAATGTAAGAATTTTGACAAAAGAGGTTACTGTGCAAAATGTTATACAGTTAAAGCATGTGAAATAATTCCAATTTACATGTTTAAACCGGGTCTATGAAAAAAAAAATTCCTTTGCACCTGCACTGAACCAGGTGCAGATTTGCAACTAAAACATCGCAAAAAAGGGGCTAAAAAATGAAACCTAAATGAAAAGTCGCACGGAACATCGGGAAAACAAAGATACATAAGGCACACTGCACAAAAGTGCAGCCAAGGCATACTTGAAAAAGGACAGAGTTAAAAGTCGCAAAAATGGCGCAAAAATGGCAAAAGTCGCTAAAATTAGACAATTTGGCTAGCTGAAACTATGATAGATGTGCCCGATTGTGTAGGGCTTGGTATCATAGTTTCAGCTAGCCAAATTGCCTTAAACAAGATACAGAGTGCACTACCTTTTTCAGTCCATAGAACCGGCAGCACGCCTCCCTATGCAGAGGGGATGGGGTCGGAGAGCTTACCCCTCTGCCACTCCAGCCGAAAGTATGTTCTGCCCGGGTGCCAGCCTGGGCATAGCCTACGTTTGTGTGAAAGTGGTAAAGGGTACATGCACACAAATGTATTCTAGGTGCTAGTGATTGTTTTAACAACACAGACCTATGTATTTTAATTGGCTCACACATGGCGGTGGTTTCCACGACCCCAAGTGTAAGCCAACTACCTGACCTGCAAATTTATGAGTAGCTTCTATTCTTGCCCATGTTTGTGGCTTGAGCAGTATTTTCTACTGTCATTGGCGTATATTATTTGCAAACTACAGACCGTTGTTTTCAGCCCAATATCGCACATTTAAGTGCAGATAGCTTGAAATGTAATAATTCTGTAGGGGTTTTACATGACATAAACTATGAATTTGGCATAAACTACCTGTATGTATTTCAATGGGCTGACACGTGGCTTTGGTATCCAAACCCCCTTGTGTAAGCCAACTACCTGACCTGAAAATTTTGGAGTAGCTCCTATTCCTGCAAATGTTTGCAGCATGAGCAGTACTTTTATACTGTCATTGGACCTTACATACCGATGACACACTGGCCCCAAGCTACAGACCATAGGTCCATTGTTTGCAGCCCAATATTGCACATTCAAATGCAGGTAGCCTAAAACGTTATAATTCTGTAGGGTTTTCTATACAGTTGACAAAAACAATGCAATACTTTTATGGAAAACATGATTGTATCCACTATAAATGATGTCCCACTTGTCTACTTGCACAGAGCACATGTCTAGAAAACCCTCCATAGACCAAAATCTGTTCTATAGTGGACATCCAAATGGACATGCTTTATTATATAAGTGTAACTTATTGAATTAATTCTGATATTTTAAATTGTAAAATATTCATAGTTTGGTACCATGATAAAGCTATGTTCATAGCTGCAACCCTCTACTGTAACTGCAATTTTCTTATTCTATTTTTTGAAAGATTCTGCTGGACTCTGTTAATATTCTCTGTTTGTAATTTTTCTTCCGTCCTTGATTATATGGACAGTCATTTGCATAAACATTTAGAGATAGACAGCATTTCGCTACATACGTTACAGTAGCCACATGAACCATCTATACAATAGTAATTAGAAGTTTATTGACATACATAGGAGAGTTTCAATCTCTTAGCAGAGGTTATTCTGTAGGTAGGGGGAGTAGATTAAGGAATGGTGGTCCCTATCTTATCAATAATACTTGTTAGGGTGATCCTGCCAGTAATATTAATGAGTTTATGGCTGCTACTGCACAGAAATATTAGCCTAGTACAGGCAGTCACCGGGTTACGTACAAGATAGGTTTGTTCTTAAGTTGAATTTGTATGCAAGTTGAAACTGTATCATTGTAACCCCAGCCAAATTTTTATTGGACTCAGTTACAATTAAATTTTAAAAATGTTGGGTTGTCATAGCAACCTGGATTAACAATAAAGCTTCATTGCACACACCTTTAACCCCTTCCCGACATTTGACGTAATAGTACTGCATCGCGGGAGGTGCGTTCCCGCAAAATGCAGTACTATTACGTCATGCTTCTGGCACCGGCTCCTGAACGGAGCCGGCGCCAGAAGCTGCAGGTGTCAGCTATATATTATAGCCGACACCTGCCTCTAACACCCGCGATCGGAGATTTCTCCGATCGCGGGTGTTAACCCCTGACACGCCGCGGTCGCGCTGACCGCGGCGTGCAAGGGGCACTGCAGAAGAATCGGACCCCCCCCCCCGCGGCGCTTACCGGGGGGGGGGGGTCCGCTGCTCCGATCGCAGCCCCGGGACTGCCGGTGCCCGGGGCTGCGCGATCCTCCTTCCTGTAGCCGGGTCCTGCCTTCTGACAGGACCCGGCTGTAACACACTGAGCATGCGCAGCATGCTCAGTGTGTTACATTGCACAGTGTAATACATCTGTATTACACTGTGTAATGTGAAGAAGAGCTTGAACAAGTGATCAGTGGATCACTTGTTCAAGCTAACCTGTAAAAGTTAATAAAAATGTTAAAAACACTACATAAAATAATTTTTTAATAAACATAATTAATTAAATAAAGTTAGAGTCCCCTAAACACAAATATTCCCTATACACATGCAATAAAGTGAAAAAAACACAAAATCGCCAAAAACCCCACATATTTGGTATCGCCGCGTCCGTAACAATCCGTACAATAACTCAGAAACATTATTGGACCCGCTCGGTGAACGCCGTAAAAACAAAACCCGAAAAACACGCCAAAAATGTACATTTTTCATAAAATCTCTACACAAAAATGTTCTAAAAAGTGATCAAAAAAAGTTATGTGCGCAAAAATGGTACCACTGAAAAGAACAACTCAACACGTAAAAAATAAGCCCTAAACTAGCTCTGTCAACCAAAAAATATTAAAGTTACGTCTCCGAAAAGATGGCGATGCAAAAACAAATGAGATTTCCTCTATATTAGTTTTTATCCAGTAAAATTGTAAAAATAAATGAAAAACTATATAAATGAGATATCACCGTAATCGTAGTGACCTATAGAATGAAGATAATATAATATTTTTAGTGTACGGTGTACAACCCCCAAAAAATACGAAAAGAAAGTAAACCAAAATTGACAATTTTCTTTTCACCCATACATTCAAGAGTTAATAAAATCTCATCAATAAGCTAATGACCCACTAAAATGAAGTATTTGTAAAGTGCATCTCATGTCGCAGAAAATAAGCCCTTATATGTCCAAATTGTCAAAAAAATAAAGATTGTATAGCCAATAAAAATTGACAATGCATAATCTGTTCTGAATGGCGCAGCTCCCTTCGATGCCCTGGCGTGTGTCCATACAGCAGGTTACCACCACATATGGGGTATTATTATATACGGAAGAGATTGGGTATCAAATTTTGTGGAGCGTTTTGGTATTTTATCCACTGAGAATTTGTACATTTTTTGAAAAACATATTAATTTAGCCCAAAAAATTTTACTTTCAAAATTGCATCCGATTTTGTTTTAACCCCTGTAAAACAATTAAAGGGTTAACAAACTTCATAAAAGTTGTTTCACGTACGTTGAGGGGCGTAGTTTCTATAATGGGGTAATTTATGGGGTTTACTTTTATTTAGGTCTCTCAAAGTGATTTGAAACCTGAGCAGGTCCCTCAATAGCAGGATTTTGCGTTTTTTATGAAAATGTGAAAAATCGCACCTAACGTTCAAAGGCCCATAACATCCTACAAAAATAGGAGTATGCATAAGAAACCATGTCCACATAAATTAGACATTTAGTGAATGTTAGTTATTACATTTTTTTGCGGTTATGACTATGTATGGAAAAAGTAGAACATTTTGAAGTTCAAAAATCAAAAATTTTTCCAAATTTTCACCAAATATCTGATTTTCTCATAAATAAATGCAAAACATACCACCAAAATTATTCAAATAACCTGAAGTACGATGTGTCACGAGAAAACAATTTTAAAATCACTTGGATATGTTAAAGCGTTCCGAAGTTATAACCACTTATAGTGACACAGGGCAGATTTGAAAAAATGGGCCGTGTCAGGAAGGTGAAAAGTGGCTTCAGCGTTAAGGGGATAATAACTGTTACAGCTGTTTATTGTAGCCCAAGGCTATAGTACAGTAAATTACCAACATCCAGAGGTATGTTTTTAACTAGGGGTCGTCTGTGATGTTAGAGATCTGTGACTCAAACCCCCGTTGCAAGGTGACTTTCAAATTAACTCTTTCATGGCTCCCCATACCAGGAGGAGAGAACAAACCCAAAACACAGACACGGTCTTCAGCTGCACTCAAATCACACTGTTTATTTCAAAACCACAGACCCGTTCAGGTTCAATTTCAGCTGGACTTCAGCTGAACCTTGAACAAAAATGTGGGTACCCAAACCGGAAAGGCCTTACTCCCACTGGTAACACTGGTGATCGTTGCAGGCAAAGTGGCGAACTACCACTTTACCCAGGATTGACGTCACAGAAGAACGATGATCCCCTGGAAAGTGATGGCATGAATGCACCACCACCATTTAAATGCCACGGACGATAAAAGTGGTAGCACCAATCATGTGTTACCAGTCGTCTGAATGAAGTCCAGGTTTAGAGACACAACTCAACCCTAGTTATCAGTAGACTGATCCATGTACCTGATCCAAGTTTGTTCCTCTGTGAAGACACAGACGGTTTTTGCTCCTTCTGTATCAGCAAATCTAGAGGCAAGATAGGAAATGTTGGTAGCATTAGAGGGACAATATTAAAGGGAAAGAAATCCCAAATCACAGAGAACACATCTATGGCAAATGTACAGAAACGATCAACATATAACACTTTAGTGTTAACTTTTCATTAACAACATTCCGATGCCTTGTCCTCTGACATAAAAAGTTTGTTACATCTGTGCATGTTACAGTACTATTCTTTATTAGTAACCATACTAACTAGTAAAAGATGAGATAAGTCTGGCGTCTTTAAAAATCTAGTTTTAGTATGTATATAAATAGTATATGAAAACTAAACAGGATGCTTTTCAGTTTACTTTGGCTGTTTGAGGTTTTTGGTACGATGACCTGGATTTGATAGTGACACACTTTCTTTTTACCATATTTATCTCTTGAAATTTTTACCGGCATGTAATCTCAGGTGCTCTACCGGAACAGAATAGATCATTTCTGATTAATTGTCACACGATTGGCATTCTTACTCCTGATATTTCCATCTGTTCTCTTTGCTACTGGGTATTTGGCAGTGTAGCATAGAAAATATGGGATGCATCAGTTAACTTCAACCTACTTAGCTTCTTACTGTGACTCAGCTGTATGCTGATTTAAACCCTGACCTTTTCAAACTGTGCAGCTGTGGCCCAATACTCGTCCTGGCACTTCTATAACATTTGCATACAGTCAGTTCAGGTCAGGTTAATATGTGATATTGTGCAAGTGCAATGAACCAAGCTGAAGTATTTGACACAATGAAGCGAATAAACTGTCTTATGATACTTTGCAATAAAATTTGGCAAATGCTAATCAACCAGAAAGTAAACTAGAAATAATTAGATTCCATATTAAAACTGGAATGGGCACCCTCTCAATTAAAGAGTGACTGTATGGTGGAGCACCAAAGGAAGATTCTGTTGCTGTCTTAGGAGGTACATGACAGATGCAGAATGTTGCAGAAAAATAGATCAGGGGGAAGAAGGAAGAATGAGAAGAGTCAATTTATGTAGATAGATACTTTCTTGAAATGCTACAATAGGAACCATTTAAATAAGTAATCTTATTAAAAATGATAATAAATATATAATTCATCTCATTTTTATTTCATTAACACTACTTTTACATTAAGCAAAAGCTAACATCGCTCTACTCTAGTCTCTGAATTTGCCTTACACTTTAAGTGTCTAGGACATTGGTGTTAAGCTCAATTCCACATCAGCCTTATGGATACCTTCCAAGGACTGTCACGGGTGCTCCTAGATATGGGTCGCGGGCTCATGCGTGTCCCATCTGCGCTGCTCACCTGTCCCCGCTCTGGATTCCCATCCACAGCTCGTGCGTGCGCGGCCTCATCTCCTAGAATGCACGCGCCAGCTTCAAGGAATTTAAAGGGCCAGCGTACGACCATTTCCCAGAGGGCTATTTAAACCTGCCTCTCCCATCACACCCTGCCAGATGTTCGTGCCTCATGCCTTAGAGAAAGCTTTGTCTGATGCCCTGCGCTGTTATTGTGATTTCCCGTTGTGACCCTGGCTCCGTTCCTGACTACACTCATCCACTTCCTGCCTTGACTTATTGCTATATCTCCGACTCTGATCCCATGCTGCCTGTCCTGACTTCCTGCTTGTCACCGACTACAAGATTGCCTGCTGTTCCTGTACCTCGACCTTAACTGCCACCGCGGACAAGTCTCACCTGTGGAATGACCATCCTGCTAAGCGGCGGGCTCTGGTGAAGACCGGGTGCCACTTAGACTCCGGTCCCAGGTGTCGGCTTGTGTCATCTTTCACGGTGGTTCAGAGGATCCACTGCCGCCTATCCTGACAAGGACCAATGATACCTGATAGACTGTATAACATTTTTCGCACATCTTAAAAGACCTCCCTCTCAGTAATGCTCTCCTCTCAACCAAGTGACACACAACAAGGCCATTTTCCCCACTGTGGCATTTACATTTCATGTCATAAGCCCAACCAACCTCCCCCACCATTGGCAGGAACATTTATAGAATGGGCTGGAAAATTAGATGGCAGCCTTTTACCTTTATGTGCTAGGGCCAACGTTTGAGCTGGAGCCCGTAGAAGATCTGGCCATGGCTGTTGTGGTGTAGCATGTAAAATCTGATTCAGGTTTTTATATGCTGAAGACCTTGGGGGGCCAGATAAAAAGAAGTAGAGGGGCAGATTTGCTTTAAAGGCCTTTTTTTATCTGTGATCGGTGTCACCAGTCTTTTGCTGCTTGCAGTGACTCTTTTGTGAGCTGACAAATTTTTGAACCAATGTCCATTTTACTAGCAAAATCATTGAAGATGTTAGAAGGAAGTATAAAGGAAAGGATTAATAGCCAAAATGAATGGTGAAAGAAGCACTTTGCCCCAATAAAATATATTTAAAGAATTATTATATCCTCTCCTTAGCCGGTAAGTCTTTCCTGCATATTGTAGCAAAGACTTACCGGTAACAACCGCAAGCCTTCAAAAGGATCTTGCCAAGGGTCGCCGCTCCCATTGATATCATCGGGGAGCGGCGATCCGTCGCCCTTCATTACGATGTGTGCTATCAGCACATTGGGGGTCATTTACTAAGGGCCCGAATCGCGTTTTTCCATCGGGTTACCCGTATTTTACTGTTTTGCAACGATTTTCCCTGAATTGCCCCAGTTTTTTGGCGCACGCGATTGGATTGTGGCGCATCGGCGCCGGAATGCACATGACGGAAATTGGGGGCGTGGCTGTAAGGAAAAACGGCCGTTTTTAAAAAGAAAAAAAAGTGTCGCTTGACACGCGCATACCTGCACCCAGGTTAGGACGGTGATCTTCAGTGAACTCCGAGGGACTTCAGCGCAGCAGCGACACTTGGTGGACATCGGGCGCACTACCTTAGTGAATCGCCAGAAGACCCCAATCCTCCACAGAGAATGCGCCGCTGGATCGGGAATGGACCGGGTAAGTAAATCTGCCCCATTGTAATGAATGAGGAGAAAAATACCCATTGTAGTATGGGAGTATTTGGTAGGATCGATCAAACAATCTAGGGTTAAAGTACCCTAGGGAGTATGAAAAATAGTAAAAATAAAAAAAAAGTTAAAAATCATACACACGGCACTTTTTAGCCATTTTCTCCATGAAAACAGAAGATGACAAGACACTCCATATAGTGTATTGAGTTGCATGTTGCTAAGCCGCAGCTGCACAATTTTTGCTTTTTGAAAACCATACTGGTCTATTGTAAATGACAATGTTTTAAGATACTCCACTGATTTTATGCAATTTAACGTTTTCTCCATTCTTTTAGCAATATGGTTAAGTTTCAATTACAGGATTAGCAGACAGTAGCACATTCCGCTTTGTTTTGACAGAAATGAATTTAAATTGACAATTGCAAATAAAATGAAAAGACAGAGCACCTGGAATTCACGCAGAAGATTATGCAGACATATCCAGTGTGTAATCCAATCGCGAAACAATGAAGTCATTTAGGTCACATAATCCTTTTTAAACCTGTAATCATATAGCTGCTACTGAAACAAGATTATTTTCCTTCTGTTTTATTTTCATTTGGGGTAATTTAGATGCTCTAGTATTATGTAAATGAAATACAAGTATTGCATTTTTATGAACTAATTTTGAAAGATTAACTTATGGGCTGTTAATAAGAATGCAATAAGCACGCACATCTAGGCCCCCACACACAAATCAAAAATTACAACTTTTTCTACTCACATTAAAGAACTCAGTGATACATTATGGCCATACGCTGGAATAAAACATTTACCATATTTTTCTGACTATAACACGCTTCTTACTATAGGACGCACCCCAGATTTAGGCTTCCAAAAAAGGAAAAATATATTTTACACCATTTAAAATATCCCCGTTGGTCGCACTAAAGCACAGCACACACATCAATCTGCTGCATCCATACAGTTACACACACAGCTCTGCATCATCCATACAGTTACACACACAGCTCCCCCCCCCACACACACACTTCCCCTTTTGCCCCTTCCCCTTCTTCTTACCCTGTCCCCATTCTCCCAGTATCTGGTTCTGTGGTGATATAAGAAGCATGTGATCAATCACGTGATTCTGACATCATCGCAGATCCTACAGGACACCAGGGAGAGAGAGAGAAGTACAGAGGCTCTCCTTTCTGGGAGATCGGGTGCAGCTCTAAATCAGGGCATCACCAGATCTCCATTACAGTGGTCAGGAAGCTCTGGCAGTGCTGGCTCTGGCTGCGTCTTATTGTCCAAAAAATAGTGTACATTTTTTTATCTCATCCATTTTTTGGTTTAAAAAATGTACTTTACATTTTTTTTACTTTTTACTTTAAATATTAAAAATTATTTGTATAAAAGGAAATCAACTACTCATTTACAGCTGTGTTCACCCAAGGTGAATGTGAAGTTTATTAGGAACTTTGCTCTTGTAGTTTTGTTAGAAAGTAACTAAATAAAGATATATTTATGAGGTGACATACGGACAGTGATGGCCTTGGCTCGAAATATACTGGCTATCCCTTTCCCACTAAATGTACAATAACAATAGAAACTATAGTCATATGCACATAAACAAAACACTAAATAAAGCAGCGGTGACCAAACAGTGGAAAAAGAGACCACATAGTAGAAACACGTATGAAGAACTGGCTATAAACAATGAAGCAGAAAAATGAAGTAGTGCCACGGGGAGCAAACTAGTGATAACCTTCACTAGAAAATGCTATTATCTAGATGTTCAAAAACAAAATAAAAAGATTCCTATAAAAGGATTCAAGTATGCATATTCCTTTAGGAACCTTTTAATTGCACATTTTCTAATGAAGGTTGTTATTACCCATAGCCAGTCCTTCATATGTGTTTCTACTAAGTGGTCTCTTTTTCTGCCACTTAGCTGGCTTACCTAGTATTGGTTAAAACTAACTTTATTGTTTATGTAAATGAAGTGCAAGTGCTTCAGGGGACATTTCCAGGGCCCATTCAGGCTCTTAGCACTTCTTCCCCAGCACCCTGTTCCCTCTGTATTCTCCTACTCACTCTGCTGTAATCCTGTGGAAGGACAAGCAGCTGCATGCTGCCGTGAGATTACAGTAAGCAGAGGGAGGGGAAGAGAGCAGAGGGAGCAGGGAGGAGGGGCAGTAGAGAGAGAGACCCATAGACTGGAGGGGATCTGGTGACAACCCTCTTCCAGAGCACTTCCATTAAATTTACATAAAGAGAAAAGTTCATTTTTAACCAAATTACAGGATGAGAGCTCCAAATAAACTTACAGCTGTATTCGCCTTTCTGGGAGCTAGCCCACAGAATTAAGAGTGAATACAGTTATAAACCAGTGGTAGATTTCCTTTAAGACCGTATGATAAATGTTAGATCTGTACAAAAAATAAGAACATAGCTAACCCCGGCAAACAGTGTAAAGGACCTGCCAGACCACAAAACAACACATTGCAAGTATTCACCAAATCCCGTAAAAAATCCTAAATATGTATTGAATCATATTAGAAGCCTTATCAAGTAACAGTTAGCATCGCTCATATATTGGAGCTTCCAGGGGCTCGTCCATATTTGATTTGATATTTGGATTTTAGTATGGTTTTATAAAGATTTGTTATTTTTTGAGCTGGCGACATTACCTGTGTTTAAAGATTAGATTTGACAGATTGAATATAACATGACTTCCTTGTACAAGAAGGCCCCTCACAAGTTAATAGCAAATTTTTATGGCCATTCAAGATGTCTCTTAAAATTCCTATGTAATTCTGAGCCATACAATCAAACAGACATGGAAGTCTTCCTTGTGTCTTTATACACTATGGCAGTAGTGGCAGTGGTGGCCCTCTAGGCTTATTAGCATACTTTTAAAAGTTGATTTTAGAAGAATGGAAATGGATACAAATTTAAGAAGATTAACACACTCATAGTTCCTGGATCTATGAGTAAGTGTCCCTGATTTAAAATGCTTGATTTTGATGGTAGGGGATTTCCTTTAAAGGAAACCTACCACCTAAACCTAAACACTTTTTAAACTTTATAGCTGGCGCAGGGAGGTACGCGCTCGGCGCTTACCATGCACGCGACCGTGCGCGCGGCTACATAGGAAGTGAAGGAGAGCCGTGCGCATGGTAAGCGCCGAGCACGTACCTCCCTGCGCCGGCTGTAAAGTTTAAAAAGTGTTTTAAACCACGATACCGCGGTTTAAAACGCTAACAAAAATAAGCTCCGGCGCTTGCTCACCCGGAGCTGGTGCCCGGTATTTCCATCAGAAACCTGCCACTTCAAGTGGTAGGTTTCCTTTAACCTCTTCAGGACCCTTTTTTGTTTTTGAGTTTCTGTATTTTACTTCCCTCATTCCAAAAATAATAACTTTTTAATTTTTATGCTGATAGAGATGTGTTAGGGCTTATTATATGCAGGACAAATTTAACTTTTTTGTGGTGTCATTTAATATTCCACAAAATGTACTGGAAAACTGGAAAAAAATTCCAAGTGCAGTGAAATTGACAAAAAAAATCCACATTTGCGGTCTTTTCTTGTGGGCTCTGTTTTACAGGTGTTATTCTGCACTCAAAATAAAACTTTCTCTTTATTCTTTGGGTCAGTACGATCACAGGGATTTTACATTTATATAGGTTTTATTAGGTTTTAATAGATTTTTTTTACTTTTTAACCCCTTCCCGACATTTGACGTAATAATACTGCATGGCGGGAGGTGCGTTCCCGCAAAATGCAGTATTATTATGTCATGCTTCTGGCGCCGGCTCCTGAACGGAGCAATCTTAAGTGAATCGGACCCCCCCGCGGCGCTTACCGGGGGGGGTCCGCTGCTCCGATCGCAGCCCCGGGACTGCCGGTGCCCGGGGCTGCGAGATCTTCATCCGGAAGCCGGGTCCTGCCTTCTGGCAGGACCCGGCTGTAAGACACTGGGCATGTGCAGCATGCTCAGTGTCTTACATTACACAGTGCAATACTTCTGTAAAATAGCTTGAACAAGTGATCAGAAGATCACTTGTTCAAGCTTAGATGTCATTACCTGTAAAAAAAAGTTAAAACAATAAATAAAGGTTTTTTAAAATAAAAATAAATAATAAAAGAAAGTGAAAGTCCCCCCAAACACCACATTTCCCTTTACACAAGTAATAAAGTATAAAATACACTAAATCACAAAAAAAACCCACTTATTTGGTATCGCCGCGTCCGTAACAATCTGTACAATAAATCCTAATCATAATTGGACCCGCTCGGTGAACGTGGTAAAAAAAAAAACCCAAAAACTTGCCAAAAATTAAAACTTTTTATCAAATTGCTTTACAAAAAATGTTCTAAAAAGTGATCCGAAAAAGTTACAAGCGCCAAAATGATACCACTGAAAAGAACAACTTGTCACGCAAAAAATAAGCTCACAACCAGCTCCGTCAACCAAAAAATACTATAGTTATGCCGCTATAAAGATGGCAATACTAAAACAAATTCAATTTTTTCTATTCTAGTTTTCCTTCAATAAAATTGGACAAATATAAATAAAACTATATAAATGAGGTATCACCGTAATCGTAGTGATCCGTAGAATGAAGATAATATATTATTGTTATGCTACAGTGAACCCCCCCCCTCAAAAATGCTAAAAATCCAAAACAAGAATTGATGATTTTATTTTCCTCCACACGAAAAAAGTTAATAAAATTGCTTCAATAAGCTAAACACCCTCTAAAATAAAGGTTTTTTTTACAGTGCATCGCGTCTCACAAAAAAATAAGCCCTTATTTGTCTAAATTGCTTAAAAAATAAAGATTGTATAGCCTATTCCCAACGCGCGTTGTAATAGAACGGTGCGGCGGGTAGTGACTTGCCAACACGGTTCAGACACAGTGATCGGGGCAAGATGGCAGCTGATCCTAACAGCCATCCATCCTGCCCCATGGACCAGAAGGGTTATGTCCCCCCCACACACCCCCAGTTTATTATCGCTGCTATTGGCTCATCAATTCAGACGAGCCAATAGCAGCGAATTTACTTATGACGTCAGTAATACCGGTCACCATGTCTGTAGACACGGTGATCGGGGCAGAGTGGCGGCTGTTCCTGACAGCCACCAATTGTGCCTTGTGGTTCAGAGGGGTTTTGTTGCCCCCCTCTGTCCATGTTTGCCGCTATTGGCTGGTCGATTTGGTCCAGCTAAAAGCAGCAATATTCGTCACAATGGGCATCGCTAGGGTGAATAAGAGCAACACTTGGCGATAATTTCCCTACTAAAACGAAGATATGGTACAAAAGCGCTGGCCGTGTACATTGTACAGATTACGCTGTACAACTCTTACGAGCTGTTCCAATGTGCAGGTCCTGCCGTATCATTTCTCCGTTTTCAAGAGGAAGATATTAGGAAACTAATATTGGGACAAGAAGGACGGGGCCCCTGTCCAGAGGGTTTAGATGTTCCTGTGTTTTGTCAGGGCAGCATTTTCACGGTAAATTCTGCTGCTTCTAAAGGTAGGACTCAATAAAGAGTCTGTTCCAAAAGAGGAGTTAGGATGGACACTATATACTAAGGATGGACACTATATACTACTAAGAGACCTGCGACAACTCCAAGTGTGACAAAAGTTTAGATGGTCCCCTGGTCTATTCTACCTCCTTATACGCAACACATTCAAAATTCACGCCCAACCTGTTGTGAATTCAGTAAAATGAATAATTGTAACAACTGGTAGGTCACGTTGCTCCCTATACCCCTCCACATTATTTCATATGGGGCGCCACATAACGGGCACTGAACGTTCCAGAAATAATTGCAATTTCCATCTTGGACTCCATCGCACATCGTATTTGGAAACCACCTGTATGTTCAAATGCTCATTTCACCACGTGTATTACACTACACCACATATTACACCTTGCTAAATTCCCCAAGGGGTGTACATTCAACAATTAGGGTCACTTTTCGGGTTTTCCTCCGCTTTGGTACCACTACGGCTCTCCAAATGTATCCTGACACATGTGAAGGATTTCTTGCAAATTTGGCCTCTAAAAGACAAACACCCCTCTTTTCCTCTACTGTGCGCCCATAAAGCATTTTATATGCACATGTGGGGTACTTCTACACTCAGGAGAAATAGTTTTACACCTTTTTCGGGGTTATTTAATATATTATCCCTTGTGGCTTACATAAATTAGGGGTAAAGTGACATTTATAGGAAAATTTTCACCTTTTTAATGTTTAGGGCCTAATTGGATCATTCACCTGTAGGGGCAAATACATATATTACACATTGCAAAATTCTCTAAGGGGTGTGTGTTCAAAAATTAGGGTCACTTTTTGGATTCTTATCTGTTTTATACCACTAGGGCTCTCCAAATGCATGTCAAACATTTCTGTCAAATTTGGCTTCTAAAAGGCAAACCTCCCCCTTTCCTTTTACTGTGCGCCCATACAACATTTTATATACACATGTGGGGTACTTCTACACTCAAGAGAAATAGGTTTACACATTTTGGGGGGTTATTAAATTTTTTTTATGCCTTGTGGCTACAAAAAATTAGGGGTACAATGACCTTTATAAGAAAATGTTCACCTTTGTCCTATTTAAGCCCTAATTAAATCAAACACCTATATGGACAAATACTCATATTACACCTTACTAAATTCTCTAAGGGGTGTGCTTTCCAAAATGGTGTCACTTGTTGGGGTTCCGCTCTGTTTTGGTACCACTACGGCTCTCTAAATGCATCCTGACACATGTAAAGGATGTTTGTCAAATTTGGCTTCTAAAAGGCCAACGCCCCTCTTTCCCTTCTGAGCTTCACTGCGTACCCATACAACATTTTATTTGCATGTGTGGGGCAATTTTATACTCGGGAGAAATGCTAGTACACATTTTTTGGGGTTGTTTCATCTTTAATGCCTTATGGGATACAAAAATTAGCCGTAAAAGTGACTTTTTTGGGAAAATGTCCATCTTTTTCCTTTTAGGGACCTAATTGAAGCAAACACCTGTGGGGGAAAATACACATATTACACCTTGCTAAATTCTCCAAAGGGTGCACTTTCCAAAATGGTGACACTTGTTGGGGTTCCCCTCTGTTTTGGTACCACTAGGGCTCTCCAAATGCATCCTGACACATGTAATGGATGATTGTCAAATCTGGCTTCTAAAAGGCCAAAGCTCCTCCTTCCCTTCTGAGCCCTACTGTGTACCCATACAACACTTTATATGCAAAAGTGGTGCAGTTCTGTGCTTAGGAGAAATAGTTTTACACATTTATGGGAGTTGTTTCATCTTTTATCCCTTGTGGCTTACAAAAATTTGGGGTAAAATTGACTTTTTTGAGAACATTTTCACCTTTTTTCCCTTTTGGGGCCTAATTGAATCAAAAACCTGTTTGGGCAAATACACAAATTACACCTTGCTAAACTCTCCAAGGGGTGTACTTTCCAGAATGGTGTCTCTTGTTGGGGCTTTCCTCTGTTTTGGTACTATTATGGCTCTCCAAATGCATCCTGACACATGAAAACTTTTTCAACCATATTTGCCCTGCAAAAACGAAACAACGCTCTTTCCCTTCCAGGTGCTCCACTGTGCCCGTACAGAAGGGTACAGTGACAAAATGGGCATTGGCATGCTCAGGAGGAATTGCCTTAAACATGGTAAAATGCATTTTCCTTTTTAACCCATTGTGAAGGTGCAAATTTTAGTGTTCAATGAATCTATTGTAAGATAAAATTACATTTCTGTAATTTCACTTTCATTTATCTTTCACCCTCATGAAACGCTCAAAGGGTTAACAAAATTCCCAAAGGTTGTTATGAATATTTTGAGGGGTGTAGTTTCTAAAATGGTGTCATTTGTGGGGGTTTTCTATCATGTAGGCCTTATAAAGTCACTTCTAACTAAACTGACCCTCCAAAAGTAGGTTTTGATGATTTTCGTGAAAATCAGAAAAATTGCACCTAAAGTTATAAACCTCCTAACATCCTAAAAAAAAGGAAAAGATCTTTGAAAAATGATGCCAAGTTAAAGCAGACATATGGAAAATGTTAGTTATCAAGTTATTTTAGTGATATGACTAACTTTCCAAAAAGTAGAAAATTTTGAATTTTGAAAACATTGTTGAAAACATTTATTTCATAAATAAATACCAAACATATTGATTAAATTTCTCGACCAACATGAAGTACAATGTGTCACGAAAAAACAATCTCAAAATCAACTGGATATGTTAAAGTGTTCCAAAGTTATAACCACTTAAATAGACACATGTCAGATTTTAAAAAATGGGCCGTGTCAGGAAGGTGAAAAGTGGCTTCAGCGTTAAGGGGTTAAAACTTTGGTGTACGGACCTATGTAAGGTGTAATTTTTTTTGCAGTATGTGCTGGCGTATTAATTTATATAAATGTGGGACCTATATGGTTGTTTGATCATTTTTTATTCAAATATTTGTAAATGGAAAAATGGGGAACAGTGGCAAATTGGGTGCTATTTTCCATTACGGTGTTAACAAAAGGGAATAATCTTTTATATATTTTGATAGAACAGGCATTTTGGGAGGTGGCGATACATATTGGTGGTCATTTACTAAGGGGCCGATTCGTGTTTTTGCGACGGGTTAACCAAATTTTTCCGTTTTGCGGCGATTTTCCCTGTATTGCGCCAGGATTTTGGCGCAAGCGATCAGATTGTGGCGCATCGGCGCCGACATGCATGCAACGGAAATCGGGGGCGTGGCCGTAAAAAAACCTGACAGATTCGGAAAAACCGCCCCATTTAAAAAAAACTCGGTGAACTTCAGTGCTTTCCGATGCTCTTCAGCGCAGCAGCGACACCTGGTGGACGTCGGAGGAACTGCCTTAGTGAATCCCGGCCGGACCCGAATCCACCGCTGAAAATGCGCCGCTGGATCGCGAATGGACTGGGTAAGTAAATCTGCCCCATTATGTTTATGATTTTTACTGTGAACTAGGGAAAGGAGGGTGATTTAAATATTTACTTTTTTTACATTTTTTAATTTTTTTTTACCATTATTTCAGACCTTCCAGGTTATTTTAACCCTGCATGGTCTGATTGCTAATATTATATACTGCAATACTACTTACTATATTACTGCTGATCTCTAATAGCCTGCCCCCTTAACCCCTTATCACTGACACTAGTTTTCAGCTCAATGACCAGACTAGATTTTTCAAATCTGACATGTCTCACAATAATTGGTTATAACTTTGGAACGCTTTAACATATCCAGGTGATTTTGAGACTGTTTTCTCGTGACACATTGTACTTCATGATAGTTGTAAAATTTAAGTGATACGTTTTGCGTTTCGTTCTGAAAAATAGTGAACATTTGGCAAAAGTTTGTAAAAATTCTTCATTTTCCAAGTTTGAAATGTTCTGCTTTCCAGATAAGAAATAAAACTACCCAAAAAGCTTGATAATTAACATTTACGGAATGTAAATGTAAATGCTTTATGTTAAGATGATATTTTATTTTGTGGCGCAGAACTTTAAGTGCCATTTTTCTCATTTTCATGAAAATTAAAACTCACTTTTTGAAATCCCTGAATCATAGTAAAACCACATAAATTATAATTATAAAAAGTTTACCCCTCAATGTATGTAAAAACTTCTATTAAGTCTATTAACCCTTTAAGTGTTTTACATGGGTTAAAACAATATGGACCTGCGAGTTAGAAACTTTTGAATTTTTTTGGTAAATATATTCATTTAGGAAAAAACTGACAGTTTCATAATAAATTAAATGATGAAACGCTCTGCATAGTTTGATGCCCAATTTCTCCCGAGTTTACTGATACCCCATATGTGGTGGTAAACTCCTGTATGGGCACACGGCCAAGCATAGGATCAAAGCAGCGCTATTCACAGCAGATTTGTATTGTCACATTGTACAGGCTATAAATTTCTTTTTTTTTTGGTAATGCGAACATATGTCTAAAGCTTGTTCATGCGATTTTATTAACTATTTCAAGTGGGACACAAACAAAATCATCAATTTTTACTTTGGATTTTTAGCATTTTTTTCCCCTGCTCACCGTAACATAGAAATAATATTTTATCTTTATTCTCTGGTTCTCCATATAGTTCTTCTTATCTTTGCTCAATTTTACTGAGCAAAACCAATGATGGAGAAAATATTTTTACTATTGACAACTTTTCAGGGCCATAACTTCTGTATTTTTCTGTTGTCAGATTTATATACTTTATTTGCATTTTATGTGTAACTGGGAAGATTATGGGACTTTTATTTTATTTATATAATCATATTTTTTTCTTTTTTTTTTAATTTTTTACTTCTTGGCTTGAACAAGCGTTAATTCGATCACTTGTTCAAGCCTTTACACTGCAATACACTTGTATTGCAGTGTACAGTGTAAGTAACTGAGCATGCTGCGCATCTTCAGTTACATACAGCCGGGTCCTGCCAGGAGGCGAAACCCAGCGGGGAGAGAAGCCGACAGTCTCGGGGCAATCGCCGGACCCAGGGGCTGTGGCAGGAGGGGGGATCGTATCCCCTGGTAAGCACACCGGTGGAGGGGGTTTGATCCACAGTACGGACATTTACACGTCATGGTCATGCTTGACCGCAGCATGTAAGGGGTTAAACACCTAGGATCTGAGCTTTTCCGATCCCGGGTGTTAGTGGCGGGTCTGGGCTGTGATATCACAGCCCGACACCAGCACCAGACTGACCCGATGTCCCTAAATCTTCTTCTGATGCACCGCCGTAGAAAGGCGCTGCATCAGAAGAAGAACCCTTAATGACCGCCGTAAAAAGCTGATAGGGCGGTCATTAGGGGGTTATTGAAACAGTGCAGTGCAGCTGCACATCCTTCCTGCGCCAATACTGTAATCAATTGTATGCATGTCTGACATGCATACAATTAATTCTCTCCGACCATCGCCGGGCTAGGTCGCTGTAACACCTCAATCATTACACCGCTGCTAGTACAATGCTTAGAAGCTAATTAAACCCAGATAAATCCTGTACCATGATGATCTAAGCATATTGTCAGCACACAGCATCTCATAGCACAGAGGAATCATGAAGTGTCTGCTTAGAGGGTCTCTGCCCACACTTTGTAATCTTACACTGGCCATCACTGAGTAATAGGAGCTCAAACAGCAAAATGAGTAAAATTGTAAAGTTAGGGGTTACAAATGATCTTTATTGTGTAAACATCTCTGTAAACTCTCTTTCATTTCCAAACCCCTTTAAGTGTGGTGCTGTGTAACTAATTGAGTGTCTATAATGCTAGTTATATTCTTTTATAGTAGTTATATTATTTTACATAGGGGGCAGTATTATAGTAGTTATATTCTTGTCCATAGTGGGCAGTATTATAGTAGTTATAATCTTGTACACATGGAGCAGTATTATAGTAGTTATATTCTTGTACATGGGGGACCGTATTATACATGTTGTATCAAAACATTGGGGCACATTTACTTACCCGTCCAGAGGAGTTCACAGAAAGTGCATTGTCCGTTGATCATACACTCTGCCATGATTTGCTAAGATTGTGTGCCCGACATCCTGTATCTGTCGATACCTCGCTCAGGTCCGCCGGAGTTCACCATATTGTTCCCGATGCATGTAAGTGCTTCATCTTGCGACACAATTAAAAAGTTAAATCCTGCACTCAGTCCGAAGCAGCCGACGGTCTGCCCCCAATTTCTGTCGCATGAAAACCAGTGCAGCTGCGCCAAAATCTGATCGTGTGCCACACAATCCCCTGTTAAATATCTGTCACAGCTGCGCAAAACCCCAAAACGTCGGAAAGTCAGACAAAAGTGTGTCCGCTGAACCTTAGTAAATAAGCCCCATTGAATGAATTAAGACCATCTACCAACAATGTGACTCTGAGTAACATTTTGCGAACACCAGCCACATTACATGAACCCATCTGCTTCAATTGACTCCATACACAACACAAGTACACTTTTAGAATTTTTTGCAAGGCCACCAGTCCACCCCTGGCCATGTTAAGTGATGTTTCTTAGAAACACTTGGTCAGATATATTAGCGTATCTGCACCATAAAAGTGTCGGGAACTGACATTTTTTTTTTTGGCGCATAATTCATTTATAATGAGTTGGCACCAGAAAGAATAGTTGTTTCCGACTATCCCGACTCATCCATCTTTTGTTGGCGCAAGTTAGTGTGGCCGATATTTTTCACATCATCTGCCACATTTATGTGAAGTTTGTCAGCATTTCTAGGCGCAAATTTTGGCGCAAAACTGACCAGGAAAGAAATGGTCTGAAATAAAATTTTTAAAAAAGGCGGGTAAGATTTTGGCGCACATCTCATTTGTGTCAGTATTTTTATGGTGCCTGACTGATTAGTTCCGCTTGTGCATTAATTACTAACAGCCGTGCGCTACTTTAATACATCGGCTATGCTTTCCGTAGTCTGATCTCAGATGCCGACTGTCGTGGTTGGCGACAGAATTAATAAATCCCCCCCACTATGTTATAAGAAATAGAACCATAAGTAAATATGCACTTAATCAATTTAAAAAGAAAAAAATAAATACAAGTAGCTCAACACAGATCATAAAGCAGAGGCACATTTACTTACCCGTCCCATTGACCCTGCCGATCTGGAATTTCCGACAAGATTGTGCTGCGATTCACTAAGATCGTGCATCCAATTTTCTGCATGTGTCGCTTCCCCGTTGAGGTTCGCCGGAGTTCACCTTCTTCTTCCCGGTACATGTAAGTGCTAATCTTGTGACACAATTTCATTTTTAAATTCCGTGATTTGTCCGAATCAGTCGGGTTGTCCGACGGCCACGCCCCCTGATTTATGTCACATGAAAGCCGGCGCCGATGCGCCACAATCCGATTGCATGCGCCAAAAACCTGGGGCAATTCGCCGCAAATTGGAAAAATTCGGGAAACCCGACAGAAATGCGTCTGACGAACCCTTAGTAAATGTGCCCCTATATGTATGTGACAAGAAGCTACAAAATCTAAAAACCTGCCAAACACAACAGTAAATTTAATGTATCTAGGGAAGTTTAAGCGATGGGCAGGAGATATTTTCTTAACTGTCAATATTTTCAATTTCTTTTCAGTGTCTGCTTTGCTTCTACCTTTAGTCCATACAGTACTGATGTTGTGTACCCCTTCCCTAATAACTCTTGTGTGCAACTATACTTCATTACCTTGTACGAGGGAATGACAGATGTCTCAAAGTAAAATTCTCTTAAGAGCAAGTGGCTTTCAGCTCATACTGAGCCATTCATGCTAATGTTACCTAACAGATCCAACATCTTAGAAGTCGCCATGCATTAGGTACCATTTAACGTCACTCAATAGAAATGTACAGTTTACACAGTTTTTCATTTGTGAAACCTTTAAAGACACAAAGTGACCTCAACACATGGAGACTTTGAAATTACATCTGTCTTTTCTTTGTCCAGCTACTCTACTTGCCATTATCAACTAGAACAGTTTGCTGTGCTCTCCTGCATGCTATTCATAGAGTACAAGCTCTTCCTCATAGATTGTGAGTTCTTGAAAGCAGGGCCTTCATTGCTACTGCTTCATCTTACCATGTTATTACTCAGTAATGTCTTATTTTGTTCATATACATACCTCCTATGCTATGCAGTGCTGCTGAATTTGATGGTGTTGTATAAATAAAAGATTTATCATTATAATTTTTACTATGATAATATTAAGTATGTTTGTACTAAAGTTTATTTTAACAAACAACTTGTTGCGGATACACTATGACATCCAATCGGTGGGACTATGGACTACTCCATAGTGTATTATCTCTGATCCACTCTGTTTAATACAGGGACACTGCAGAGGCTGCTAACAGCAAACAGAGAAGGTCCAGAGAAAGCCTGAGATCAGGATTAGCATACATGGATCACAGTCAGGTCAATCCAGGGTCTTCAACAGAGCTGGGTCAAGCATGAATTTAAGAAGAAGCAGTATTGCACACCTTAACTGGCAATGGTAGAACAACAGTGCTCAGGCACCTCTGGACCGCAGTGGCAGCCAAGGCGACAATGCGGAACACAGTCCAAGCCCAGTGTTATAGCAGGAGTACAGCATAGGAAGGAGTACTGGAACTCGGGAACAGGAACACAGGCACGGGATCACGGGAACACAGGAGCAGGAACTGGAACATAGGAAAGAAACACGGAAACACTGGAACACAGGAGGGCTTTCACTTCATAGGGAATGGCTTGAAGATCCTGCAATTAAATAGCAGAGCCGGAAGTCGGAAGTGATCAGCGCCAATCATCTGTGTGCTGGCCCTTTAAATCTCCGAGTACCGGCGCGCGCGTGCCCTAGGGAGCGGGAACGAGTGCAGGGCCTAGGCCAGGGGGGGGGGGAGCCGCGGCAGCACCACGGAGAGGGGTACAGGTGTAACATGGATCTTTGGGGCACCTGTGACAATGACCAGAAGTGAGATGGTGTGTGAGGACCAAAGCATGCTAAGCTGCATGTTGAGCTGCAGGAACAGCAAACTGCCACCGTTACTTGTATATTTCTATTGGTATCTTATAATCTTGCTAATAATTCTCTACTAAAAGTTCTCTATCCTACTGTTGAGTTCTCTTAAAAAGAGATTCTGCATTAAGTGTGTCATACTCTGTCTAGAAAATTCTGGGCAATAAGCAGCAGAGATTTATAAAAAAATTTCTTACACTTTTAATGACAAGTTTTGGAGCAAGGATGGTTTATTTCCTCTAAATCTGTACCTCTAATGATAATTTTCTTCAAAGTAGGAAACGTTGGGAAAATGGCTGGGAGTCCAAGAGATTTACCAAAATGTACAACATAACGAAAATCTAAGCCATTTCCTGGCTGTAGATTTGAGTTTTGTGGATATGTGCCTAATTTATTAAGAGGCATACCCCTCTCAATGAATTAAACCTATCTTCTCTCTGGCTGAAGGGACATCAATAATGGGACTGGGAGTACTAGTCTTGATACATCAACTTCATAAAGTTGAGAAACTGAATAAAAACAGTTCTCTTCCATGGCGGTCTAAATTCAAGTATTAGGCAGTATTAGGACAGGACATTGTCCTAATACAATAGATTTGTGTGGGTGCACTTAACCATGGTAATCCTGGTTCCACGGATCCAAACGGTAACAGGCAAAAAAGAAAAAGGCATCAGCATTTCAAACGATGATGGACTGATGAGTAGGTTTTATTCACCCAACATAACAGCAACGTCTCTACTCTTCAATACATCATCTTTTGGAGTGTTGCAGCCTTTTTCTTTATTGCCTGTTCCCTGGTGGTCTAATCACTAATGGTAGGTTGTGCAGCATGGTGGCTGAGTGAATAGCACTTCTACATTGCAATGCTGGAGTCCTGGGTTTAAGTCCCACCCAGGTCAACATCTGCAAAGATTTTTGTATGATCTCTCTGTGTTTGCGTGGGTTTCCTCCGGGTCCTCCAGTTTCCTCCCACACTCCAAAGCATACTGGTAGGTTGTTTAGATTGTGAGCCCCACGGGACAGGGACCAATTTGACAAGTTCTTTGCAGTGCTGCGTAATCTGTGTGCGCTATATAAATTAAGGAATTATTATTATTAGGACATCGACTGCTTCACAAGTCCATTTTTGAACCTCAATGCTGCATAAGATAGAGTACAATTAGATGTTTTGTCTCAAAACCCCATCAATTTTAATGGCGTGGTGGATTGACATCCCTATGTAGAAAGAAAATTACATAAGTTATGCAAAGTACAATAAAAATATAATTAAACACACATAAATGTTGTGAAAAAATCTATACAAATTATACCATCTATACAATTATTTAAAAAAAGAATAATTTAGAATGTACTTGAATAATATGTACATATAAGGAAAAAAACTGTGTTCTGCTGTTTTATTCAGAGCAGTCTGTCCGCAATATGTATTCAAACTTTCAAACAACACTGACAATGTAATTTACTGGCATATATAATCTAAGCCAATTTGAACCCCAGGAAATTGGTTAGGCAATTTTCTCAAATAAAAGAAAATAGGCAAAATTTAACAAAACATATCAATTTAATACAGTAAATAGTAAAAAGATAACCTCTTCATAGGGATGCCTTACAAAGTCATAGATTGTTTGATTTTGCTTTATCTGGGTCTCAACCTTTGCTTAGAATAATCTTAGGAACATTCTGAACATCTAGAGAAGAAAGTTTGGTAGGGGTGCTGTTTCCATGACAACAAATGGGCCATGAATAAAGTGTAATACTTACTGGTAACTGTACTTCACAGCAGGTGAGAGCAGTTATTCAAAATTACAAGCAGCATGACACGGAAAAAAATATATTAACTCGAGGAGTGTATAGAATTCTGCTTCATATTAAATATGTGTAAATCATATATATGTGCCAATATGGAAGGAAGTTCAATAAATACATTGCCTGCTAGGTTTATCTCAAGACCAAAAATGAGCATATCATTATGCTGGATCTTTCCACAGTCCCAAGAAACAAAGGACGCAGCTGTGACATGTGGCTGAATGCATCAAATAAACCTGGATCCAAGAACTTCACTTCACTTGTACATTTATTTAAAAGCTGATTTGCTGGAAATGACTAACATTTATTTTACAGTAAAAAAACAACGGATCCTTTCAGAATGGGAAAAAAGTAAGTTGTCTAAGTGTATTATCAGTAAACACTACGGGGCTCATTTACTAAGGGTCCGCGGACCGCACTATAGTCGGATTAACCGACAATTTCCGATGTGCGCCACATTTAGAAGGGCTTTTGGTCGCACGTGATCAGATTATGGCACATTGGCGCCGGCTTTCACGTGACACAAATCAGGGGGGCGGGCTGTCGGATGATTTAACATCTCATATTGTGTTACAAGACATGCACTTACATACACATGGAAGAAGAAGGTGAACTCCAGCGGACCTCAGTGGGGGAGTGATACATGCAGGATCTTGGGCGCACGATCTTAGTGAATCGCGCCGGACTTCATCCTCGTTGGACAGTCCAGATCGGGGATCGCGACAGGACCAGGTAAGTAAATGCGCCACTATAGGTCTCAGTATCTGGGTCCTCGTGCCATTTTACTGCACCTCCTAAAGAAGGTTTAGCAGACTCACATCTTTTAAAAGATTAGTCAATGTATTTTAACATGGTATAGGGGTTCAGGCCTTCAAAGAACAAATCCAGAGCAAGAAAGCAGAAATTCATACACTTCAGATCTTATGCTAGATATAACGGCAAACATAATTATCCAAAATCTATTGACTAGGACAGTGATGGCCAACCTATGACACGCGTGTCAGTGCTGACACGCATAGCCATTTTCAGTGACACGCGGCCGCCGGAGAGTTAAGTTTCATCCTCGGCTCCTACACGGCCAGGTGCAGTAGCCGGGAGGCTGAGAGATTGTCCAGCACATTGTAATAAATAGATGTAGTATGGCAGTACATGGTAGGATCAATCACACAACCTAGGATTAAAGTACCCTAGAAGTTAAATAATTATACATATTTGTTATTTAAACTATAAATATCACAAAATTATGTTTTTTTTGTCAACGTGACACACCACCCCGAGTTATGCTCGGTTTTTAGGCGAATTTTGACACACCAAGCTCATAAGGTTGCCGGTCACTGGACTAGGAGGTAATTCTACAAAGTATGGAAATTTGTTTCAGGTGATCTAAATCATTTCTAAATATCTGGAGGGATAGAAAATAGATGATATTAAATCTAAGCAATATTTTAACTCATCACTGTCACATTAAGAAGTCTTCTGTGATGTTCCACACCCCTTAGGGGTGCACCAGCAGACATGAGCGAACCGGAACTTTCCGTTTTGCATCCCGTGCAACCTGGACATGTTGCCAGTTAAACAGCAAGTGTCCCCGTGGTCGATCACAGCTATTGTTAGTTTGCTACGAGCATCAATTTGCCAGATTGGATGCCAGTCGGGCATAATGTCCAGGTCGCACAGGACACCCAGAACCCAAATGGAAACTTCGGTCCGCTCTTCTCTATACACAAGGTCAGTGTACTTTTGATTTCTGAGAGAGAGTGGCCCATGTTACCTCTGGCATAGCGCAACACTCACTCATAACCCTGAAAGACCACTTTCACTAACCTCAGTAAAACAAAGCTCAGTCAGCTGGTAATCTGCCACCAGCTCCTGTCCACAACAGGATTATATTGGGTAAGAAGCCAGCATAGACAGCATATACATATTAAATAGCATAGGTAGAAACCCTACTGTCCACAGATTGTTTATTAATGCTGCAGTTATGATACTTTTTACATATATCTATATTTGAGTTGCAAGCAAATGCTGTACAAAGGTTGATTTGGAAGCTTGAGTAGTGTCTTGGAAGCTGTCCAATTCTTATATAAATTTTGAAGTTGGGCAACCGTTAATCCTGTTATAGGATAAATGGTTTGATGGGGGGGGGGGCAAACAAAGTACTGCTGGATTTAAGACAATGGGCACACCTAGGTTTTGTGTGCGCCCCTATCCCTATGTACTAGTACTTATTTATGTTATGAACTTTTTTGCCAACAATAATAAGGGATTAATAAGCTGTTACATCAGTATTGTACTAAACATTTATAATGGAGAATGGTGACAATGCAAATATGAACATGCTAAAGGTTTTAAGAGGATCTCCATCTCCTAAAAGGGAATAGATGAATACCAGTATTTTTGTCTATTCTTTGTTAATAGCTCAGTGTCAATCCTGATTTGAGTCATTTTTGACAGACAAAGGATGTACAGCAATCAATATAATACAAATTTTTAATTAGAGTACAATAATAATTTCTTTAGGGATAGGGGCAGTCAATCCTGCCATAATATTAGTTGTAACTACTATCTATTTGTAAAAGTAAACAAGTCCTCAGCTCCACCACTCAGTACTAGAGAAGAGGGTGCTTGTTTTTTAAGCGGTTTGATCCTCCACTTATCAATATAGTTACCAAAAAACAAGCCACACATCAATGTAAAAAAAGTCTGTGGTCACTTTATTCAACCCAGTGCAAAAATTATGAGGCCCCTACTCCCCAGAATGCAGAATCTGCAGAATCCACCAACTCCTGACCAAACTCCTAAGTAAATATAGAGCTTATAACTAAAGACCCTAGAGTAAAATATAAACCTCAAACCAAACCCTTTCAATGAATACCATGTTCAAACCTCCTAACTAAATTCAGACCACACATCCCTACATACATACATTGATTTAAAGAAATCATACCCCCCTCAGTCAGTCAAGTCAGTCGGTATCCCATAAACCTACACAGCAGCTCATATCCTCCTACAATCGAAGATCTGGTTTAGATGCTTTTGTGTAAAAACTACAAAGATGGTATCTCATTCCTTGAGCACTTTTGTAGTTTTTACACAAAAGCATTTACACATCTTTTTTTTATTTTTTCTAACACGGTACTTCCACAATTTTCTCAACATATTACCTACTACTTTACTGTATTTTGACTCTTTCCTGCTCCCTCCTCTGGCTTTAGACCTTATCTTTAGTTTTTTTAAGTGGGGTATTAGGGTAATTATACAGAAACTAGAGATATCCTTCACACACATGAAAAGAAGTAGATCTCCAGAATAATCTCAACGACCCTGTGCCAAAACAGAATCAAGTATCAATGTTGAAAATTTTACTTTATGCTAGAAATGTGCTTTAATTCTAATTTCTCCATGACTTTTCAAATATAGATCTACTAGTATATCCAAGCACAATTCATGAAGAAAGAAAAGAAACTTATTGAGTTTAAAATAGCTGAAGCAATTTGTAAGAAACATGAAATAGCAGAATTTTCAAGAAAGATCAATATTTCCAGCAAGTAAGGGGTAAAAATGGAAGATGCTAGATAGAAAGGCTGTCTAATAAAACATGTTTCAACATTTCAAAATAAGGCCTTTCGCGGAGTCTGTGCTGCAGGTGGTTGAATTAGGATTTAAAAAAGGATTTTGGGAAAGAACAGGGTAGCACTTGCAAAACACAGCATCGAATATTATCAAACATAGTGACAGACAGTCTATGAATGGATAGCAGTGATTACATTCTACATTAAGTCCAAATGTCATCTTTGCTGACTGTGCCCTCTGATTCTATTAAATCTTGGCTTCTTTCTGTGACGGGTAATGTTATCTAAGGATTTACTGCCACTTTCATTTTCACTTAGGAGAAAATCTAATCATACAGACAATTTCTCACAATGGAAATATGTGGCGAGCCGAGTTAAAGCTCTTTGTACATGCTGCTGTAAAACACCTAAGCAACGGCCCAAATGTGAACGGTTAATAAACTTTATCTAGCGGTTTGACTAATTGCAGTGTAATCTGAGCCAAATAATTCATCTAGGTTATAAAATGGGGAATCTGACTCAAATTCCCCTTTATTTTGTTGGCAATTAAAAAAAATGGTATGTTTTTTATGTTGCCAATTTTAAAAAACATTTACCAATTTGCTCAAAACCATTTGGAGGCCAGGGCAAGGGCAATTGTTCATTGTCGAAACTATGGAGTTGGCGCTCACTTTGTGTACACTCCCAGCTATAGTAGAAGTGGTGGATTACAACTGCCATGGACCTTGGGCTGTATAAATGTTATAAGCTCTACAAGTCTGGATCACTTCCTTCATATGGTACTAGAATCAGGCTCCTTGGGTAATGGTGGCTGCGTACCTTCTGCCTGGTCCTGAAATTGTTGAAATTGCTGTTGTGTACATGAGTATGGGGAGCAGGAACAGATTTATGAGGATTTCATGGCTGATGGTCCTTCTCAGTATCAAATTTTGTGGTTGGTTTGGTTGGCCATGGTCCTCCTAGAAGGTACCACCCAAACAGCCTGTATTCTAGTCCGCTACAATACTTGAAGAATCAAGGGTTGCGTATTGTGTAGTTTTTTAATGGATCAGACATTATGATTTATCTCATCATAGCATTTGTCATTCATGAAAATTATTATATACACCCTACTACTGCACTTTGAAATACCTAGATCATTACCAGAGAAACCAATTAGTTGTAAAAGTGATTTTTATTTTTAAAATGGAGTTCATTTATGGATAGAAGCAAGGATGCATCAAGTGATTTTAATATAAATGTAAATGAGCCTAGGGCCTAACACAGTACAGAAGCACATATTTAATATTACTTGTTATGCCATAGCTGTAGGCACGATACTACGTTTCTAAAAAGCTGTAGTTTACCAAGATATGTCTAGGGGAGAATAGTCCATCATCTCATGATACATGCTATATCTTTTTATGTTGACATCAAACCAAAAAAAATCCATATGCCTTCACAAAAGCATAGTATAGTTCCATATACTCCTCTTGTGCCAAATTAGGCTTTCACTAAACTCCTCAAATTAACATAACTATATTGCTGTATTGTTTATGAGGTTTGGTCCAACTGAGGCTGCCAGTTTCTATAACATAAATGCATTGGAAAGAACAAAACTGAAAATTTCCAAATAACTCAAACTCCCTTGGAGTCGTGTCAAGAATTGGAACACAGTGACAATTGCGATGAGTACAATAGCCAGAGAAAGGTGGCTGCGGCCAGGTAGTGTCCAAAGATCACTGTATAGTTTTTAACTTTAAAAATAGTCAAATTTATGGATAAGATGAACATGCATTAGATACAATAATACAAATTATGTGCAACTATTTTCACACACCAATTAAAGACTTGCTTGCTTGTCAGTCTAAGACATGCTACACTATTGTTCCCCCATCTGACGCATTGTCTTGTGTTTTATTTTAGATAAAATAGAGGAGCAGCATAGGCTTTTCCCATTTCACCATAAATAAAGGGTCTTTTTATGTCCTTATATTAACCCCTGCACCATGATGTTCCCCAATGTTATGGTGCAGCATCGGATGTTTGGTTGGCCATGGGTCCCCTAGAAGGTGTGGGCTGCAGGCTACCGCCCAAACTTCTGCCACCCAAAGAGAGCTCAAGATAAGAGATGAGTGGACCAGAATGTTAAGCCAATCTGGCAAATTAACACCCCTACCAAATCAGCATGGAGGCCAGAGGTCTCCCCCTGTTTGGCAGCCAATTGGGCTTGTGTTATGCCTATACCGCTCTGGCCTTTTAATATATGGCATATTAATTGCACTATTAACTGCACTTCAATACACAATCCGCCATGGCAACCCAATCCCCTCCACCCCCATTTAGCATGGAGGTGGTGTAAGAAGGGAAATAAAGTCACAATTCCTTACACACAGCTAAGAACTGCAACTTTAACAAAGCTTTTACTGGCGGTAACTGTTCACCCAAAAGTAATTAATCGTAATAACATTACTTCATGATAGTATCAGGTATCTCATATCTTGGACAGAAGCAAACAATGGGACAGATTTACTTGCCCGGCCCATTCGCGATCCAGCGATCCAGCCACAATCCGATCGCGTGCGCCAAAAACCCGGGGCAATACAGGGAAAATCGGCGCAAAATCGTAAATATTCGGGTAACACGTTGGGAAACCGCAAATCGGGCCTTTAGTAAATGACCCCCATTGACTTTATGAGTACAAAAACTTGAAAGAAGCAGCACATCGATAGAAATGGTGGTCCGCTTGTAATAAAACAAAAATAGGCAGCATTTCGAAAAGTAAAAACGTGAAGATTTATTCACCTGTGTAGAAAAGTTTCAGCTGTGCAATACAGGCTTGAGAAAGGATATATTGCTCAACCGAAACATCTCTTTCTAACTATTTTCACATTACTTACACATATTTTCACATTAATAATTAATATAAATAATAATAATAAAATCAAAATATTTGTGTTTATTTGATTTAGGTTCTATAATATTATGTGTTTTATCTCTAGTCCTATCTCTCCCTGATTGGCTCCTCTGTGGTGGAGTGGGCGGCGGTTATACAGAAGTATATTAATGTGTTTTGGATATGATGTAATATCACAGATTTTGTAAAATATGGAATAATTACTCTTAGATTTTAATCTTTTGTATTGTGAAAAAAATTAAAGAAAAATTATAAATAAAAGTTATGTGATTTATAAAAATTTTTTTAAATCAGATATTTATCATTTTAGCACAACACATTAACACAAGAGCCTAGCCCCTCAATATAATGTGATTTTTAAAGAAACACAACAAATGAAGACTGCACTAGTTCTATATTTCTGTATCTACAGTATCTATCTATGCAACAAATACAAATGATACTAACAGCCATTAGGTATAATATCACATGCCTATGTATGCATTTTGTCGATTATTATTATTTCCAATGGAAAAGCAATTTTATTTCCCATTGATACATTACTGTTTAATATAAAAAAAATAAAATGTCTGGAAAGGTAAAACAGACACTTTTTACTCTAAAGATTATATGGAATCCTTAACGTTTTAGACATCTTTCAGACAACTGTCATGTTTTCAATCTGTAGTGGTAATAACTTGTTCCAAGTAGAATTATCATGGTTGGCTGCATTCTATCACACCTTTGGATCAGTGAAGTCCAGCTAAAAATCACTTGTGAAGCATTTTGTGATTATTCAGTAGCTTGCCCTGATTGAAGTAGGTTATATAAAGTGCTCTTATTTGTGTAGCAGAAGCTTTGAAATGTGCCTCAATACATTGACCTTGGAAGATTATTGCAACCTTCAAACTGTTGCACCATTACTGAAGTAGGCTTTTCTGGAATTTGAAGATAAGCTCATGGCTTACCAGATAAGACTGTGTCATCACCTTTGGTAAGTATTTGTCAAGGAGCCAATCGTGTATCTAAAAAAATAAAAAAAAAAGTTACAAAGGAGAATAAAGATGATATTATGGTTATTATTATTAATATATAATAATAATACATCACACATTTTCTGCTGCAAACAGAATCTTAACAAGAATTCAATAAGAAGATATAATTTTTTACTTTAAATGACTTTTTCCTGACAGCTTTAATTAAACAGATCACGTAATTGAAAAATATCACTGTCGTTGCATCTTTGTATGCTTTGTAAATGCTTCAAAATAGTAGTAATTTTATATTACAATTACTGTTTGTGCAAAATTAGCACATTTTTTTCTAAATTTTTAAAAAAATCTATTATAAAAAATATTGAAAGATTTATAACTGCTCAAGGTAATTTAATAATTGGAATAAAAGTAAAGTCACCTTCCTTTTAAAGGCTTTGTACACCTTTGGTGGCAATTTTATTGTAGTAGTTCACCGATGGATCAAAATACAGCTCCCTAGTAGGTTTTTTTAATGCAAAAATTGACTTAGTAATCTTCAGTTGATGGTTATTCTCACACTCACTGTAGGCTTTCCATCCAGAGAAGCAGCCAGGTGGTAAAAAAGACTTATTTGAGTAATGGTTATTCTGACTTCTAGTGTACATTACCAAGGAGAACATGAATATGGGACACATACCCTAAGGATCAGGTTGCTTCTCTGATGGATTTCTCTGCATAATAAGAAACCAATAAACATGAGAAACAAATCAAGAAACCTACTGTTTTAGGATAATATTTTAGTGCATAATAGATGTAATGGAATCATTTTAAAAAATGCTCTTATAGGTATAATTAGCCTTTAACCCCTTAAGGACTAAACTAATTTTCAGCCTTAGGATACAGCCCAATTTTTTCAAATCTGCCTGTGACACGATATGCAGTTATAACTGACAGTTTTTTTATGTTTTACTTCACATTAATGCTATATTTTTGTTGAAATATATTGCACTTATTTGTAAAAAAAAAAAATGGAAATCTGGTGAAAAGTGGCAATCACCGGATGGAGAGGTGGGTGACCCCTTTAGGTGCTGCGGCCATGTTTGACCGCAGCAATTAAAGGGTTAAGCAGCTGGGATCATAACTATCATCTGTCACTTACAGCCAGGGATTTTACAGGCTCTGCTTCAGAGCCTCGGTGAACCCCATGACGTTGGAGAACATTATGATGGCCTATACAGAAGCTCACCATGATGTTCCCCAAGAATAAGTCAACCATTGCAACCTTTTTTGTTTTTATTGTTAGAAATGACAAAAAGGAGGTATTAGGTGACAGTCTAGGATCTTGGCTTTTTTACAGATTGAACACTAAAAGGTACACAACAATACCATGCATGTAAATAAAATTTCAATATTCCATCGACAAATACTGTAGTAAAAATAGATTACACTAGTCGATGGAAACCCAATGTAACAAGTATCAGAAGTCCAGACAGTCTCCGGGTTACGCCCAAGGGTCTATAGGTTTGTGCTTAAAGGGGTATTCTCCTCTGGGCATTCACAATTAGTTTCAAAGTCTGCTATATACAAACATTCCTTCAATTAGATGTTAAAAATTTTACCTGTGTGAAGATAATTTCTCATAAATGTAGAAATATATAATCCCTTATAAACAATACTGACTCCTTGGATACGACCACCTCTGGTGGAGTGATTGCACATAGAAACAAAGGGTTTTTGTATATGAAATGTCCGGAAGTTACTGCATGACCCACAGCAGTCATGTGGTAATGATTGCTGAAGCCAGGAGCTCAGGCTGTACTGAATAGTGCATGTCTGCCCACTGCTGCCAAAATGTGAGGTGGTCGTATCCAAGGAAGCTATCTTGTTTCTAAGGCACAACATGGCAACATTTATGAGAAGGAACATTTTTTTAATAACATCCAATAGAAGAAATTTTTACAGATGGCAAATGAATTTAATTAAATGTAAATGTCCAGATGGGGATACCCCTTTAAGTTGAATCTGTATGCAAGTTGGAACAGGCATATTAAGTAATTGTGTCTCCAGCCAAATCATTTTTCGGTCCCTTTGTTTTTGGGTTGTCAAGGAAACAAAGATTAACAATAAAGCCTAATGACAAACACCTTAAAGTTGATCATTGCAGTTTGGGAATAAAGTTTAGTTAATAACCAGCATCCATAGAGGTCACATTAGGCAGAGAGGTCCATTTGTAACTAGGGGTCGTCTGTAAGTCGGGTGTTTTTAAGTCAGGGACCGCCTGTATGCATTGTACAATTACATGATCATTAATATATAATCGTAAAATTATAAAATTTTTATAAAGTTATAAAAGGATGATGCAGTCCACTTCTTGGATCTATAAGTCAATGACTCCCATCAAGTCTCCCTGCATATGTGCAATGCATAAATATTGAACACTGTATTTAACATAAGCTTCAAATGAAGTATCAAAGTCAAGGGTTCAAACACAAATTTGCAATTCAAGCTATTAGCAGTCCTAAAACAGATATTGTACTCCGATGACCTGCTTTGTATGATGAATTAATTGGATGAATTAGATGAACCCTTTATGTAAATTTAGATTTTTCAGATAATCATTTTAAAAAGAAAAGATAAACATTACTTGTACATGGGATTTCTGAATTTCTTTAGTATTGTACATTCTAAATATCATAGTATGTAGCAGAATACTGTACGTTTAAGCATCTAATGGTGTGCAGCCATGACACCTGTGTTTGTTATAATATTAGGAATCTATGTTTTTCCAAACCCAGAGGTGGTGTTGGTCTGGGGTACCTAGGGCCCACCAGTGAAATAGACTACCTACTACTACATAGAAATATTACTTATATCAGGGTTGTCCAGGATCTGGATATTTCTAGACACTGAGATGGGAGGCAGTGAAATAACAAAGTAATTCCTTTCTCCTTCCCTCTCTTCTAGCACAGGTTCTTCCTTTGTAAGCAAAGGCTGTAGAGGTGATGTTTCAGGGATGTTATAAAAACGACCCCTAGTTTCCCGGGTTTTCTGTTCTTGGCTAGGCTTTGGTTTGGGATGAAAGTGTCAGCACTCACCAGGTTACTTATCAATAACACTTTCCTGACAACCTTAAGAATGTCTGATGACAATTATCAACCCCATCCTACATCCTACATATGCTGAGAGCTGTCACACTGTAAGATTAGTCAGTTACTAATGTTCTGATGCGACACAGGCAGAAGTGGGATCAAGTATCTAGTAACCCACAATAACACTGCAACATACCAATATAATAAAATATATCCTATAGTAAATAATGTCCCCCTAATTATTTGTTGTGCGTCCCCACACTTGTTGAATAATATTTGTAAATGACTTATTGTATCTATGTAAATATACATCTAAATATCTAAATATTTTATTTAGTGCCCCTACTAATCAATTATGTTTTATTCAACTCTCTCCTAAGCACATTTTTCATACATTCTGCTTTTCTGATCAGTTATTTTATATGAAATCCCCCCAATTTAAGTTTGGACATATTGCTCCCTTTTCCCCCCAAAATGTGGCTATTAAAAACAATAAAAAATATTTCCTCTCCTATAGCAGCACTCCTGCGTCCTCCGCTGCAGTGGACCAGAACAGAACACACTGCCACGTGATGATGTTATCATGCAGCCACGCATCCTAGGTCAAAGGGCAGCATGAGCCAAGGAATTCTTCCAGCCAAGTCGCATTTGAAGTCACAATGGCGTTGGGATCTTAAAGACGCCAATGCCATTGTCTGTTTCAAGGGATAGTACTCGAGCGTCAGTTTCTGGAGAATTATTACTATTATTGGCATGGATCTCCTATGGAGACAGAGGCCCCTGCCATTACTCCGTTTTGGGACAAGTGTCATGGCCCACCCAAGGATCCACTGGTCCACCCAACCTGAGCCTGCTTGGAGGCAAATTTTAACATCCCAAAATGGAGGAATGGGTGAAAACCACTTGTGTGACAGATAGTACAGAACATGCCAATGGACTTGTTCAACCCCAAAAGTGGTCCTGCAATCCACTAGTATAAAGCAGTTGAGAAGTGGACCATAAAATAGCCTTGATCTGGAAGGTATTAATTAGCTTGCTAAGGTAATAGATGTGGTCTATTAGGTTAACTTCTACTTAAAGATATTAAAGGGATCACCAAGTTGAACATTTCAGCTGAACTCTGAACTAATACAACACATATAGAACACATTGGTGCAGATTAACTTACCAGGTCCTGTCGCGATCCTGCGGCGCGTTGTCCAACGAGGATTTGGGTCCGGCGCAATTCACTAACCTCGTGCGTCCGAGTTCCTGCATGTGTCGCTGCTGGGCCAAGGTCTGTCGGAGTTCACCTGCTTCTTCCTGGTGCATGTGAGTGCTTGATTTTGCAACACAAATCCTTTTTTAAATTCCGGTGTTTGTCTGAAACCATTGGGTTGTCCGACGGCTCGCCCCCGATTTCTGTTGCGTGCAAGCCGGCGCCGATGCACCAAAATCCCGGGGCAATTCGCTGCAAAAAGGAAATAGTCGGAAAACCCGATGAAAGTGCGGCGTCCGGACCCTTAGTAAATGAGCCCCATTCTCTCCAGAACAAGTGAAAAGATTTTAAGTATCCACAGTATACGGATATTCAATCTATGACTATGTGGATAATATCTATAACCTAATCTAACCTAATATAATCTATAACTAGGTGGATAGTTTTGCATTGTACACTAAATAATCTTAATTAATAACATGCAGTGGAAAGGAAATTATTGTTCTGAATGACAGGTAGAGAGACTTTCAGAACTCTACCAGAAATTCCTAAAAATAGTTACTTTGATCTTAATGGATTTAAGCCAGCAGCTCACATTATCATACATCACATGTAACTTCACAGTATTTAGCAACCTTTAGGTCCAAAGTGTACAGTGTCATTAAACAGTCACTGTCTTTAAGATCCTCTGTTAAAGGGGTTGTCAGACAAAAAAATATTAGGATATTATATTTTTGTTTTGAGTCAACTACTGACAGGCAGGACAGCTGTCTGTGTGGGAGATTGTTTTTTGTCTCCCACCTATTAGATATTGAATGCCAATCTCAGGGATAAGCTGCCAATAATAATTCCCAGTTAACAATGTGATGGTCATTAGCTGTCACCTGAAGCTTGTTGAGTTTTTTTTTTATATGCAGCTTCTTTAAAAGTAAAATAAAAGTTTGGAATTCTGTTAAAGTGCCCAATTTATCGGCACTAGGAGCTGCTTACTAAAGTAAGCAGGTCCTAGTGCTCGATCAAATGCCGCAGTGTTAGAGTGATAGCGTTACCGGAAACCTCCGGTAACGCTACCTAACACCGCGGCGGAGTACAATGTAATCATCGGACAGCTTGCAAAGCTGTCCGATGTATTCATGAGGGGGCGGTCCGAGGCGCTGCCTCTTCCCCGGACCACCCCGCTCTCTCCATAGGCCAGCAGTGACTGCCGCGCGCTAGGCGGCAGTCACTGCCCCTAGCCACACCCCAACCCCGCCCCCTCATGAATACGTCGGACAGCTTTGCGAGGTGTCCGACAATTACACTGTACCCCGCCACAGTGTTAGATAGCGTTACCGGAGGTTTCCGGTAACGATATCACTCTAACACTGCGGCGTTTGATCGAGCACTAGGAGCTGCTTACTTTAGTAAGCAGCTCCTACTGCCGATAAATTGGGTGACAGGTCCTCTTTAAACCTCGGTGCTTGGTCTATGTGCCATGAGGTTAAAATTGAGCTGGTATACTTTTTCTTTCCAGGTTCAGTAATCAACATCCCAATATTTACGACTATTATGCAAATAGGTTTTCCTAGATGGTCTTAGAAAAATCAAGCCTATTTTGCTTCCTCATAACCCCCTTACCATCAAGCATGACTTTCAGGAAGCCTAATGACATGATGTGGGATTTAAGCAAATGCAGTATTTTTATTCCAGAAGGAACAGATTCCCTACTGTAGACAGTGCTGTTTCGACCAGGTAGCATCTCTTCAGTACATTGTAGGGAACTGATTTGGTTAGGGAGTAACAATTCTCCTTATGGAGAGTTTGCCAATTAAGGCCTATTTCCGACTGTACTAAGAAAACAAAAAGTGTGAATAAAATGTATTTAATGAGTTAATTTGGGGACAATACTCCTAAGACAAAATTTAAAGATAAAAGCTAGTGAATGTCCTAAAACAAAAACAGTAATATGTACTGTAATAAAAGACTGAAGAAAAACAATACAATTCCTTCACAGCTCAAGCAATCTACAAGAAATCACGTTTCAAACCCAATGAACCCTTTTTAATTACAGTTTTATAAGTAATAAGTCTTAGTTGGAAAAATATTATTTGAAATCCTCACTTATTTACTTTGAAATGCCAATTATATTTACTGTTTAATTCTAGAGCAAATATAATTTAGCTACAAAAAAATTACATTAAATTACTAATTAGAAATAATAATTTTAAGCCTATTGTATGCCCTTGAATTTAAAGAAAGGATTTGAAAACATGATTTAAGAAATCTGGTATTGTGAAAAATTAATTATTACTTAACATGTGTGAGGTTTTCATAAGATATGCACAGATGTTTTCTTTTCAATTATCCACATTGTAGGAAGGACACTAGAAACAAAAACACCTAAAAACACCAGTTAGTCTAAAAATATATTGTGTTGTTGCTACCTGTTGTTAAAGTGTTTTTTATCTTAATTATGTCTAGTGTATAGTACAATTTAGTAAATTAATAAATATTGGTGACCATACACCCAACATTAGCTTTTAATCCCAGGCTCATTTAGTCAACTGCTGTCCCTCCACAGCCCCTCTGCATTCATGAGACTTGAGTTGGAGGGGAGTTGGGGTCCCTAGTTTTATCCGTACAAATCCCTAAAAGAAGGAGGAACCACTAAAGGAGAATATGAAGACAGTCCCTTAATAGTATGTGTCATACCAATAAATGTACAGGCAGTCCCCAACTTAGGGACACCCGAATTACAGATGACTCCTAGTTACAGAAAGACCCTCTGCCCACTCTGGCCTCTGGTGAAGCTCTCTGGATGCTGGTAATTTGCTGAATTTTAGTCCCAGGCTGTAACTATCAACTGAAAGAGTCATCCAAAGTCTGTGCAATGAGGCCCTATTGTTAGATTAATGTAGTGGAAACTTCATCATTTTACAAATATGAAGAAAACTGAAATCTGAGCAAATTAATTATATACTGTTATATATTGTTCTAAGCCTAAGCACAAATGTCATCTGCTAATGAATGCTGTTGAATGAGTAAAACAATAACAATTATTTTTATATATATAGAGTCATCATATTCCGCAGAGTTTTAAAAAAATTGCAAATAAAATAATACAATACTGAGTAAAAACTAATAGGAGTAAGGGCCCAGCTCACAAGAGTTTAAAGTCTGAGGATAAGGGGGTGACACAAAAGGTATAACAATCTGCTCCTCTGTTCATAAAACACTGTTGTTCCAACATGGCTCCCTAAAAATGGACAATGGGCCAGGCTCCTGGTCTGTAAAAATACATGATGTATGCACTTTTTAAGGGAGGTTGCTGATGGACAGATCTGGCCTTCATGAACTGCAATGTTAGGACCAGGGTGCTGAGAAAGCAAGTGAGCAGACAATTCCTCTCCTGGGTTTAAAGGGGAAATGCTGTCTAGTGAAAGACAACAGTGCCGATTTGAATAAAATAATGAATTTTTGCATGTATTGGTTTAAGCTTAGTGATGAGTGGGTTTGTAAAAATTTGGGTTAATCGAGTTCATGTGAACTCCATTGAAAAGTACAGTTCATGTACCTGACTTTACCATAAACCTGGTCCCCATTGAAATCAATGGACCTTTAAAGGCACTTTGGGTGTTAAGACCCAGTTATTCTCAAGGTAATAAAATAAGTAACCTTGTTACTCTCACTGCATTTAAAGACACTCTGGTTGCCCCTCAGGCTCATTTACATTCTATATTTCATCCTGGTGGTAGATGCCCTGTAAAGGTGCTGTGGTTGCTCAGACCCAGTTATTCTCATAGTGGTAAAACAAGCAATAAGAAAACCACACACTCATCCTCTCACAGAAATTAAAGGAACAACAATTGTTCAGACTCAGTTATCCTCATAGTGGTAAAAGAAGAAATGGGAAAACCATGCACCCTTCCTCTCACTATGGTTAAAGGTTCTTTGGGTGTTCAGACCCAGTTATTCTTAAGCGGTAAATGTATTAATGGGATAACCACAAACCCTTACTCCTATCTCGATTAAAATTACTCTGTAGTTTGAATGCTGAGGAATCATTTGCAAATTAACATTTTGGTTCTCCATGAGTCCAGTTGTGAGGTCAAAGATACCTTCCCTGGCCCAGTTTCATCACCCAGAGCCTCCCACTTATCCTTGAAAGAAAATCAAGGATTTGATTCAATGTCAACCAAAATGCAAATTTAAGATGAATAATAATGTGGGATTTTTTTCCCACTTAGACCATGAATGTTCTAAAGAAATGTATTTCTATGGTTTCTTTACGAAATTTATGAGTTTTTTTTTCATAATTGCATTCAATAAAACATATTCAGATACTATATTACACTATCAATTCGCTAGTTGTGCCTTGGTAACTCACCCTATTATCCAGATAAAGTTCTCTGTACAAGGACTTTTCTGAATCTGTGACCTTGTTTATTGGCTTCTTATTATTATTCCTGTGGCTGGAGGGAATGGATATCTCTGCAGTTCCCTAATATATTCCTTTAAGTGCATTTTAAGGTGGAGCATCTGTTTTAGGATCTGTGTATCTATTAAGATATGAAGTATATCATGTTATAGCTATTACAGGCAACTCAGTTGTTTACAGGTAAAGTGAAATGTGAACCTATATTTGAAACAACTTATTAATATTCAGTTATTTTTCTGTAAGTGTTGAGCATATTTTTGAAAATTGAACTGTCATTTGAATTGTTCAATGTTTTCGCTTCTTTTGAAATGTTTTCATCCTCATTGGGGAATATTGTGCATGCTTCAGGAAGAAAACATATTTTGCAAATCTAATATGTTTTTTTGCAGTAGAATGCAGGTTTGAATGACACATTTACGTCTGAAATTGAGGAGCAGTTTATAATCTTGTCTCTGTTACACAGCAAGATGTTTCGTTCCATTGAAACATGACAATCTGATGAAAAAATGTCAGACAATAAAATTTGAGTTGTAAAAGTCGTCCCATAGGAAGTTTGCAACGAAGAGGGTAAAACAGATAGCATTTGTGTTTATTAAATCTTCTTAAATTAGCGTGCCCGAAAACGTTAAATCATTTCATTCATTCTTTTGTTTAAATTGCCCTTGGGTTTTCTGTTACCTTTTCAAATTTAGAATAAAATAAGATAAAAAAGCAAATACATTTTACTGTCATTTTGATTGCCTTTGGCTTGGATAATGATTTGTTGCTGAAATATATTACTTTTAGCAAATTCAGTATAAGAGAGATATAATTTAACTTACATGGTTACTGAGATGAATAGAGAAGGCTGAAGAGAAGGTAAATAATTAAGTAGAGAAGGACCCCACCTGCTCTATTAAATTTAAAATAGAATAGAGCCTCAATCTGTATAAACAAAGGAATTCTTAAATGTAATATAGTTAACACCCTGATACCGATTAAACATTTGGTTTTGCTATATAGTAAAATGTTTTTGTGGACACTACTGTAAATTCATCAGGCGTACACAGGGGTGTAACAACAGCAGTAGCATCCATAGCCGCTGCTATGGAGCCCACGTTGCACAGGGGCCTGGGATGGACAGTGGAACCAAATCCAGTTCTCCCAAGCCCTTCTTCCCCTGCTGACAGCAACACCACAGCTGTAATAGAGGTCCCGCTATCCACAAAGTAATAGGGCCTGCCTGTAGAGCTGCCCACATGCCTGCACAGCCAAACTAAACCATCCCACCCATTTTATAGCACAGCCTACCACCCACACCCCACTGACCTGTCCATCGGAACAGACTACCAGCTCCCACTCCCAACGACAAATCAGGCTCTCCTCCCTGCCCGATGGAGCCCTCCCTGCCCACCAACACAGCCATGCAGAAATCTGCTATTTGGCCCAGACTCTCCTAGTTACTCCCCTGAGCTTACATAGTAGTTAAAGGAAGTGGTAATAAGTAACCAGTAGTGTAGTAGATTATTTGATTGAAGATTGCCTTTTTAACTTTAGAAGGATCAAACATATATGTAAAATAGGGGTTAATTTAAAAACGCACAATGCAGAGGGGGTGTGGCTAGGCAGCCGGAGCACATGGACACTTACTGGCGGAGCTCCGTGACCCACACAGGCTGTGGAAGCGACTTACAATGCTACACCAAGGCAAAACCTCTCTCAAAAAGAGCAGAACACATATTTGGTGTCTAGGAGGAAGTAACAAGGGCCGTGACCCTGTAAACTTACAGATTTTTACCGAGCATACTGAGAGGAGATCCAAGATGGCGGATCGTCATATGCAACAGGCAGCTTCAGGTTTCAACCCTCTCCACTGCAGCTAGATCAAACTGTGGGAACCCTGACGGGAGTGCTGAAGGTCAGCTCAGTGCCCTCTATCCTGCAACTCCTAAACGGAGAAGCTGAATATATATTCAATCTCCTTTGGACAATATTAAAGAAAGCCCCAATCAGCAGGATCCCATACAGCAAGCTCATCAGCTCCCTCATCACACCATGGCAGCCCAGCAAAATAACGACCAAGACTGCAGAAGCCGGTGAGTGAGGGGAACGGGCCAGATTATACACCAAGTCCCGAGGGGAGACAATAAAGGGACTAATTTATTTGACACTCTGGCAGCATTTGAATCAGGGATTCCAGAAATGTCCATGAAATATATGCAATTAGTGTTGCGACACACCTTCAAAGAAGATGTCGCCCAATAGTGCAACCACTCAGTGTGGCTATAGGGGAAGTAGAAAACCAAGTGGACCACATTGAAAATAAGATGGGAAATGTGGGGGCATCACATAATGAACTTATAGATGCCCATAGACGAGGTCACACAATTAACATCTAAGATTATAGATCTAGAGGACAGATCAAGGTGCAACAATGTGAAGCTGCACAGTATTCCAGAATCTGTGCAACCTAAAGAATTAGCCAGATATGTGCAACAAATCATAAAAGCACTCATTCCAGATGTGTCTACACAGGATCTGGCAATAGACCGGGCGCATCGAGTTCCTCGCTCAAAACATTTACATGACACAGTGTCCAGAGACGTGCTGGCCAGGATCCATTTTTATCAAGTTTAGGACCGTTTAATGATGGCAACCAGGAAGAAGGCAGTACTGCCATCCCCATTTCAACATTTATCAATTTATGCAGATTTTTCGGCGGCAACATTGCAGCAACGAAGCTAGCTTATACCTATCACCAAGACACTGAGGGACAATCAAATCCCATATAAGTGGGGATTTCCCACCTGCTTAATCATCATGACAACACCACACATGTGGTACACACAGTGGGAGAAGGCTCTTTATTGATGGAAAAATGGAACCTGCAACTATCACCTCAAGCACTGCAGAAACCGACAATGCCAACCACGGTTACTCAAGAATGGCAAAGACAGAAATAGAGAGATCACCAAGATGTTCATCCAATTGTGGGGGACAATCTTTCTGCTACAAATCCGGCATCTACGGAACTGTTACCCCACTACAGCACATAACAGTGCTTCCTATGTCATTTTTGAAATTGCTTTTCAATGCAATGTTAAGCATGTTGATTTTGTTGTTATTATTTTAGACAGGATGCAAAAAATAAGAGATACGTAAGCAAAATGTATTTTTCTCCTGGAACTGGTACAATTTATAAGAGGATACAGATATTAGGCTTAACCTATACCCTTTAAATCCACATGGGGATCAAAATAATACCCTTAAATATGTGATGAGATTGGTCGATACAGTGAAGCAGGAAAAGTTTATTGTTTGTGGAGACTTTAACTTAACTCCAGATCCAGAGGTTGACTGCACTCCAGGTAGTAGCTCTAGTCACCCAAATTTAGGTAACTGGATCTGGAAAACAAACTTATACGACATTTGGAGGTTATTACTCAGCACAGAGGGAGACTACACTTTCCATTCACCAGTTCAAAACAGTTATTTGAGGATAGACCTATTCCTAGTGGACAGGAATGCTCTCCCACTGTCTACTGGAGCAGATAAAGATGTAATAAAGTGGTCAGACCATGCAGCAATCACCCTAGTACTTGGGGACCGTGACAACCAGCCTCACACCCTTATGTGGAGGAGTAATACATACATAATGTTTCACTCTAAATATAAAATATTTATAGGGAGACCTTACAGAATTTCTATATTACAACAAAGGATCAGTAAGCGCAGAGGTTTTATGGAATGTGCATAAAATGTTTGTAAGGGGTGTCATGAGGAAATATGGCCATAAAGATAAGAAACTTAGGCTACAAGAAATCTCCATATTAACGAAAAACATAACCAAATTGGAAAAGGAAAATAAGACCTCTCCAACATCTAATCAAGGGGCAGATTATTTGCAACTCAGACACCAACTGAGACACCTATTATTACACCCTTATGAGCATAAAGTAAAGAAGGAGAAAGCGCATTATTACTCCCAAAATAATAAAACTGGGAAACTTTTGGCTTTCATGCTGAAAGCTTGGAATTTAAAAACTAGAATCACTTTAAGATGTTTTTGTTGCCAAGACTGTTATACTTATTTTGAACCCTACAAATCCGGCTTCCCAAGAAATTTTTTGTCTCCATGCAATCTAATCTATCAAAATACATATGGGAAAATAAACCCCCTCAATTAGCCAAACACATTTTATATAAACACAAATTGGCAGGGGCATTGGAAATCCCAAATGTTTATCATTATTGCAACTAGCCCAGCACAACTAGCTATCTGGTTCCAGAGCACAGTGGAATTATTTGGATGCAAATTGAGAGGCACCTATTTGCACCTATGTCCCTATGGTCTTTTCTACAAATCCCACAACTGAGTCTGGACATCCCCAAAAAGACATCACCATTTTCTATACTGACAGCTGAGATATGGCAGGAGCTGCATATGGTTATAGGCTCCCCACGTGGCATAAACATATCGGAGTTGGGTCTAATCATTGAAGCAGCAATGGACAAGCTATAACAGAGATAGATGCCTACACTAAATTAACTCTACAACACTTAGTTAAGCCTTTTGAGAAGAAGCATTCACAGAAACTACAAGAGTTGATTGGAAAACCTTTAAGGGGACTACGTCTCTTCTATTTAATTATATCTAAATCAGTTACATTTAATAACTCACGTCCATGCTTTTTTTTTTAATATATAATTGTAATTTTTATTAAAGTGTTTCCAATAACATAACAAGAGTTATCAAGTACAGATTATGCATTGAAATTTTCCAATAATAAGACGGTAATAAAACAAATATTATCAGGCATGACTTTAAGGTTTTCCAGTGACGTAGTAAATAGCATCAGAGCCAACCTTAACATTAGGATAATCCAACTGACATTACAAAGTTTATCTAGCAAATTTACCAGAAAAAGTGAAATAGCGATTACATGCGTTTCCCATACAGGCTGCGGCTAAATGTCCCGTGAGATAGCTAAATTCCCTCACGCCCATTCTAACAATAGGAAATTTCCCTACAGAGTGTAATAGCAGTATTAGAATGGCTGAAAGCCTTCTCGCTTACACATAAAGAATTAAAAAAAAATGTAGCACACATGTTGAAACAGCCTCTAAAACTTTTTTTGTTATGGCATAGAACACCAGAAGTCATACAAAAAATATACCCACAGACCTCCAAGGAGTCTTGGAAGAGTTGTGGAATGATAAGCACACTACCTCATGTTCTATGGGGATGCCCACATATGAATAATTACTGGGACTCAGTATTCAAATTACAGCCTACGTTGTTGAATAAAGTGTTGAGTAACTCCAAGAGTATAGCATTACTATTACTAGATATACAACCTTTCGATTTGCAAAAAGAATACTGGCCTGTAAAATCTTAACGGTAGCCAAGTTGTTGATTGCTAGAATGTGAAGGAACCCAGCACCCTCCCCCCCGGCCTTTAGCGCCCTAATACAAGAAATCAACACCACTTATAGTTATAGAAAGAAATAGCATGGGGAGATGGTACCATGGAGAAATTCCAGAAAAACTTGGACTCAAAACTCAGCATGCATAAGGGTCTAACACAATGGGGCTCATTTACTAAGGGTCCAAACGCCGCACTTTCGTCGGGTTTCCCGAATATTTCCGTTTTGCACCGACTTGCCCTGGGATTTTGGCGCTCGTGATCGTATTTTTGGCTCATTGGCGTCAGATTGCATGCGACAGAAATCAGGGGGCGGGCAGTTGGACAACCCGACGGATTCGGACAAACCGCGGAATTTAAAAAAGGATTTGATTTGTGTCGCAACATCAAGCACTCACATGCACCAGGAAGAAGCAGGTGAACTCCGGTGGATCTTGGCGCAGCAGCGACACATGCAGGAACTCGGATGCACAATGTTAGTGAATCGCGCCAACCCGAATCCTCGTCGGACGACGCACCGGGGGGTCGTGACGGGACCGGGTAAGTAAATCAGCCCCAATATATGCAAGGTAATAGCCAACCCGGAATGCCTAAAAGAATAGATGTCATGGGAAAAGGGATGCAGCATAAAAAAAGATCAAGTAGTATTGTCCAGTTTGGTAGTTTGTTAGTTGTTGATTATATCATTCTTGTTGTGTCAATAAAATCTATGTGAGAGGTATGAAGATCAGATACTTTCAGGATGCCCTGTGGGGCAAATGAGAAGATTAAAGTGATCACACCTCTAGATATAGCCCTCCTGAACAGGCTGCAAGCGAAAAGGGTTAATATAATATAGAGACAACACCATTTATCATATGTATCGTGTAAATGCAAAGTCAAATTGATATATGACATAAAATTGTAATGGCATATTATCTATATTGTTAATGCTGATATCAGAAAATGCCCCACTGTTTTTGTATGGTAATATGAAAATAATGCAAAATGGTGGCTTTGGAGGGCAAATAAAAGTTGTATTAATTCCAAACACCCAACTAAAGTTAACATATGAAATTAAATATTAAAACTCGTATTCTTGACCAAATAAAATGCAAGAAATGAAGAGATAAAAATATAGGAACATAGTTTTTAAAATATCATCCTGTATTAGCTCATCGATAACTAATGAGCTAAAGTTATAGCTCAGGATATATATTCCTGTTGATGAATCATCAGGAACTTGATCAATCATCAGGTACTCCGTACCACAAACCTGCTTCTTCAAATCTAAAGATTAGACTCTCACCTTCAATTAAACACCAAAAGCATAGTTCAACCCCTTACCGACATGTGACATAACTGTACGTCACATGTCGGTTAAGATTGTATGGAGTGGGCTCATAGGCTAAGTTTGCTCCATACACAGCAAGTGTTAGCTGCATTATGCAGTATCGCCACCATCTTAGATCTGGTCAACACCCCACTAGTGTCATCAGTGGGCATTGGCCAGTTACTATAACTAGCAAGACCCATTGTTCAATGTCACAGCAGGCTCTTTTACAGATCCAGTGAGAGGTGTAAAAACGGAGTCCACAAGAACATGTCACATAAGCATTTTTATGGAAAAATTTATGGATTTTTGAATGTGTGGAGCAAAAAGTGGAAATTCAAAATCGAAAAAGGGCATTGATGGGAAGGGGTTAAGGTGCTATAGAGCCAAAGAAGAAGGCGTCTTAAGTGATACTTTAGCCTCTCAGTAAGACTCATCTAAGGCAAAAGTGACTCTTTTGAGCTTATTTGCATATATAAATGGAATTGATTTTTCAGTAAGGAAATATAGAATATATAAAATTTGGAATGTCAAAAACTATTTCATACGCTGCGTATGAGTGCTGATGACAGTTTCCCTTTAAGTTGCTGGCGGTGGAGCACCGGTAGGGTAATAGACTGAAATGAAGGCAGAGACATAGGGAGGTGTAGCACTATGGAGGTCTTTGTGGATGAGGGTGTTTAGTTGAAATTGTAATCAAAAGGTGATGATGGACAACCAGTGTAGTGACTGGCACAGACTGGAGGCATCTGTATAGCATTAAGGACAGATTGTGGAGAAGATAGTTTGTAAAGTAGGGGATCGACAAGGAGTTACCGAAATCAAGATGAAATTGAATCAGAGCAATGGTCTTGCCATGGTCAGGAAAGGAAACTTTTTAAGATGATTGATGATAGACACCCTTCTCCCCCTCTTCCACCCCACCACAGATTACTGAAGTAAAGGGGCATCGAACCCCTTTACCCATGTTTGGTTGCTTATACATGCATTTTAGTGCTATGCAGATAACCAAGTAGAAAAATAAATCATTAAAAAATCAGATTTTTTTTTTCCTAAAAAACATTTGATTTTTTTTCAATTGTTTTGCATTAGCAATTAGCCTGAAACAGCAAAAATGCAATATATTCCTACTTAGTAACGACGCACTTCTTAATGTGGAATTATTCTTTGGAACAATGGTTAATAACCTCTGCTAATAAAAGGCTGCGAAAGGAAACCTAATAGTAACCGTCTCTACAAAAATAGAAACTAAAGTGGAGCCTTTATAATGGCAGAGTGCAATGCGGAAATCTGTCCAGTGATTAGCACGTAGCTCTGAGAGTATTTAGAATATTATAAAGCTGATTCTAAAATATTCCCCGTCCACAAACTCTCTTATAATGAGGAATTTTAAATTAAGCACTCATTTATATTTCTTGATGCATCAGTCTCCAACTTTCAGAGGCCATTTAATTTCCCTTATGTGTGATTAAACTAGCTTAAACTCTTCATAGGGGACGCATGTTTCTTATCGAATTGAGCTCTAGATAATTTACAAAACACTAAATATGTTTGCAAATGCTTTGTCTGCTACTTTCTTTCAGTTATTGTTCTCTTTTTTTTATTGTGCTTAGGTTTACTACAGGTATCCCACTAGGTTCCAGACTGTTGCTAAAGACCATGTATCCATCTTCGTTTCCTCTTTTTTCAAACAGCCAAACTCTAATGGCCATTAAAGGGGATGTCCACCTTTCTTTTATATCCAGTAAGTCATTTTTATGGATGATATAGGTATTTAGATGCAATCGCTAACTGTGATTTAATTTTTCTTGGCAATTACAAAGCAAATTAGTGCTCATCAAGATCTCAAGATGTGCAACTTACAGCTAAACACCTATGAATAAATTGTCCCAAAGCAAATGTCTACTTGGTTGTTGGTCTGCTGTCAGCTGCAGACAATGTAGGACCAGTGGGGGTTTGTCATTTTCTAGCTAAAAGGACAGACATGATTAAAATACCACATTTATCCAAAATTTTACAGTTTGACTGTACAGTATGTGCTACATCCATAATATGTATTACCATTCTGCTTGCACAATCCTAGTACAGGCGGTCCCCTACTTAAGGACACCGACTTACAGACAACCCATCTAACCTCTGGTGAAGCTCTCTGAATGCTTTACTATAGACCCAGATTGCAATTATCAGCTGTAAGGTGTCTGTAATGAAGCTTTATTGATAATCATTGGTCCAATTACAGCAAAAAATGTTTAAAATCCAATTGTCACTGAGGCCAAAATTTTTTTTGTCTTGATCTACAATTATAAAACATATAGTATAGAAGTAGAAAGAATTGGACGGCACTCACCCAAATCCTGTGGCATAAAAAGTTCTTCTTTATTGAAAAGATCGGGACATCACAAACAGGTTACAGCGGGGAGGGAGTGATGCATGGTGCTCAGAGAGAGGCTACGGCCGTTTCGCGCTGTCTGCGCTTCTTCCGGCCTCCATGTGGGGATTAAAACAATGCAGGCTTTTAAGCTCTCAGGGTGGGATAACACCCGCCCCAAACGTGGTCATACACATGGTGGTAGGTTCAAAAACAACAACACATTAGTTGAACAGCACCAATCATATACAGCCTAAACCTTGTCAAGAGGCTAAAACTCACCTGGGGTCCATGTGCGCCACACCTTTTACTCCCTTTGCCAGGTGTACCCGTGGTTTGCGGTGCATTTCCGGACGCGGCCGGTAGCTCCGCCCCCAACAGGATGTCCCACGTGGGAAGCGTCACCTGACCCTAGCCCCGCCCACCGCACTCGCGGGTCACATGACGCGTCGCCGTGGTAACAGTTGACAGCGTTCCAGCGACACCGGGTGAGTGGCTCAGCGATGGGGAGGGGAAAGGAGACATAAGGGAGAGAGGATGTGCATGCGCCCTGGCCCCAATAGATGATACGAAGCCTTATTACATTATAGCGTACATGTGTTAGAATCATTTCATTCTATTATGCGTGACCACTTACATGAGCTAATACAACCTGTGAATTAAAAACGATACGGTGGGTAGAACTTCCACCTAATCACCCATTATGCACAATGCAGCAAGGATACAAGGCTCGGTCAATGCGACCACAAACATCGTAATTTTGTTTATAGAAAAACGTCCCAGTCAATTTTATCGTTCAAACCCACTGGTCCCATGGCATTTGAACGTATAATCCACCTGTTCTCTGTTTGTAATAACAGGCGTTCTCTGTCTCCCCCCCTCTTTAAGTTTTTTATGACCTCGATCCCCGCAAATTTCAAGGTTTTTATATCCCCTCCATGACACTCACGTATATGTTGTATGAGACGGGGGGCCCCCACGCCTGTTTCGACTGATCTCAGATGTTCTCTTATCCTCTGATAGAGGGGTCTAATCGTTTTACCTATATAGTATCTTTTACAGTTGCATATCAGGACATACACGACAAAACTTGTTTTGCAATTTATGAAGCTATTCACTTCCACTCTTTGTCCTCCAAACTCCACTACCTTTGTGGCCAAATTATATGGGCAACATCTACATCCGCCACATCTAAAATTCCCTCTTATGGAGTCTTTTTCTAACCAATTTTTCGGGGTCGAAGTGTAGGAGCTTTTTACTAATTTGGATTTAATAGTTCTGCCTCTCCTGAAACTAACCAAGGGGCCTCCTTTTGCTATCGAAGTTAGTTCTGCATCGTTCTCGATTATGTGCCAGTTGTCTTTTAAGGCCTTTTTAATTAGTTCTGCCATTGGTGAAAAGTCAAAAGTGAAGGAAAACCTTTCTTGTCCCTCTCTTTTTTGTTTCCTTTTCTTCAATAGATCCACCTGTTCTTTTTTTCCTGCTTTTTCATAGGCTCTATCCACTAATTTGTCGGGATATCCCCTTCTCTTTAACCTCTGTTTTAATTCTTTTGCCTGTTCTTCGAAACCCTCCCTTGTGTTATTAATCCGCCTCAATCTGAGGAACTGTCCGTAAGGGACCGCTCTTTTTACATGACTTGGGTGGTAACTATTGAAATGCAATAGGGAATTAGTTGCTGTTTTTTTCCTATGTACAGATGTGCAGATTTCATTATTTTTTATTTCCACTAGTACATCTAAAAATTCGAGGGTATTTTCGCTGATCGTATGGGTAAACCTCATGTTCATGTCATTGCGATTATTCAAGGATCTGACCATATCTTCAAACAATTCTCTGGTCCCAGACCAGAGAATAAACACATCATCCACATATCTCCTATACATTTTAATGTATGAAATATAAGGGTTATCTGTACTGTAAATATATTTGCTTTCGAACACAGCGAGGAAAATGTTGGCGTACGTGCAGGACACGGGAGTGCCCATGGCAGTCCCGTAATCCTGCACGTACCATTGCCCATCAAACATAAACGCATTGTGGCTTAATACGAAGTGTAGGGCTTCGCACACAAACTTTGTGTAGTCCTCCCCTTTTTGGCCGTTTTCTACAACCTCTCTAACTGCCTGTACCCCCTTCCCATGAGGGATGCGGGTATATAAGCTCTCTACGTCGATAGATGCTAATAACCAATTTTCATTCCAGGTCTGTTGGTTTAACGCATTAAGGAACTCGTTTGTGTCTTTTAAGTACGAGGGGATGTCCTTCAAGACCGGCCTTAACAACCAGTCGATATATTGTGAAAGTGGCTCCGTTAACGAGCCTATACCCGCCACTATTGGGCGCCCCGGCGGGTTCTCTAAACTTTTATGCACTTTTGGTAAAAAATACCACTCCGGTTTTTTGGGGAAGGGGGGTAGTAGTTTCTCTGCCGTTTGTTTGGATAATGTGCCTTTTTCTACATGTGACCTCAAAAATGTTCTTAATTGTGTTGTATATTTTTGTGTGGGGTCCCCGGGTAATTTTTTGTATGTTACCTCATCCCCTAATAATCTCATGGCTTCTGCTTTGTAACTGGCACTTTCCATTACTACTATATTCCCCCCCTTGTCCGCTTGTTTCACTGTGACCCCCTCATCTTTTCTTAGTGCCTCTAGTGCTCGATATTCCTCTTTTGTCATGTTATGGTGATCTTGTTTGTAAATAAGAGCTTCTACATCTTTCACTACCAACTTACGGAAAAGATCTATGGTGCCCCCTGGTTGGACCTGCGGATTAAATCTGGACGTGTTGCCCCCTTTAAAGGTATCTTTTTTATCGACAATTTTTTTATCTTCCTCACTGGCTAAGAACAAAATACATTCTTTCTCTATTTCTGTGAGTTCCCCTGTAGCAAAAAAACCCAAAGGGCCTATCTCTAGGGGTACTTCTGCTTCCTTGGCGGCACCTTTTACCTTATGTTTGTCATTACTTGCGAAAAATTTCTTTAAATTCATCCTCCTTAACCCTTTAAATAAATCTATTTCAAACTCGACCTTGTTGAACTGCTCTGTAAGACAAAAACTCAAACCCTTTTGCAATGCTGATACACAATATTTATCTAAAGTTCTGTTGGACAGATTAATAACTAAAACGTCCGTTTCTTCTATTGCTTCCTCCACGTTACTTGCTTCCTCTTCTGTCTTCTTGTTCTTGCGGTTCCTCTTTCTTCCTCCTCTTCTGGTCCGTTTCCTAAAGGGATGGTTTCATTAGAAACTTTATTTGGTCGTTCTGCCTCTTTTTCCCTCTGTTTTTGTAGGGTCTCCTCCGAGGCACTTGAGTCAGAATCCGTCGTCCAATAGTCTCGCCCAGGTCGTCTCGGGTTACGGTTCTTTTGTATATGCTCATATTTCTTTAGGCCCCTTTGTGGTCTCCAGTTAAATATTTTATTACTGACAAAATCCTGTTTGTCTCTTAGGAATTTGTCTTTCTTTCTCTCTTTTATGTCCGTTTGTATTGGTACTAATTTTTTCTCCAAATTCTTAAAGAAGGTTTCATGTTGTTGGAGGGTCAATCGTTTCCTAAGTTCTAGCTTGGTTTTACACAGATCTTCTGTCACCTTCTCATATTCCTCCTCGTTCCTTTTTAGTATAATCCTTAGTAGAGTAAGTGCATGTTCCAGATGGGCCTCATCCCATATTTTCCTGAAGATGGGGTCATTCTCAAACTGTGAGGGTTCCTTATACGATCTTAGTCCTCTTGGGACCCTTCGGCACTCGTTATACGATCTCAGTGAGTTTATTGACCAAAACAGGCGTATTTCTTTTTCCGCTAAATTCTTTACTTTGTATTCAAGAGCCTTTGTGCTAATCATGCATATATCATCCTTTTCGTTGCATTGTGCAAAGAAAGCATCTGCATCCTCCCTCCCTTGTTTTATTAATCCTTCTCCTGAGCCACTAGCCGTCTCCATATGTTCCATTATAACCGATATGTCGCTGCGGTGTGGGTTCGCTGGTGTGCCTTGCTATCCGATAAATAGAAACAAAAGCAATTCACTTTCTCAGGCAAGAAAAACAGCCGGTTGCGGCACCTCCATCCACCACTTAGTATATACAGTCCACTGGCGACCTAGGCACGGAACCACCGGGTTAGTGCTCGATATTCAGGATGACTGTGGTGCCAATATTCCAGAAAAAAGTAATAGATCAAACTATTGTATAGAAGTAGAAAGAATTGGACGGCACTCACCCAAATCCTGTGGCATAAAAAGTTCTTCTTTATTGAAAAGATCGGGACATCACAAACAGGTTACAGCGGGGAGGGAGTGATGCATGGTGCTCAGAGAGAGGCTACGGCCGTTTCGCGCTGTCTGCGCTTCTTCCGGCCTCCATGTGGGGATTAAAACAATGCAGGCTTTTAAGCTCTCAGGGTGGGATAACACCCGCCCCAAACGTGGTCATACACATGGTGGTAGGTTCAAAAACAACAACACATTAGTTGAACAGCACCAATCATATACAGCCTAAACCTTGTCAAGAGGCTAAAACTCACCTGGGGTCCATGTGCGCCACACCTTTTACTCCCTTTGCCAGGTGTACCCGTGGTTTGCGGTGCATTTCCGGACGCGGCCGGTAGCTCCGCCCCCAACAGGATGTCCCACGTGGGAAGCGTCACCTGACCCTAGCCCCGCCCACCGCACTCGCGGGTCACATGACGCGTCGCCGTGGTAACAGTTGACAGCGTTCCAGCGACACCGGGTGAGTGGCTCAGCGATGGGGAGGGGAAAGGAGACATAAGGGAGAGAGGATGTGCATGCGCCCTGGCCCCAATAGATGATACGAAGCCTTATTACATTATAGCGTACATGTGTTAGAATCATTTCATTCTATTATGCGTGACCACTTACATGAGCTAATACAACCTGTGAATTAAAAACGATACGGTGGGTAGAACTTCCACCTAATCACCCATTATGCACAATGCAGCAAGGATACAAGGCTCGGTCAATGCGACCACAAACATCGTAATTTTGTTTATAGAAAAACGCCCCAGTCAATTTTATCGTTCAAACCCACTGGTCCCATGGCATTTGAACGTATAATCCACCTGTTCTCTGTTTGTAATAACAGGCGTTCTCTGTCTCCCCCCCTCTTTAAGTTTTTTATGACCTCGATCCCCGCAAATTTCAAGGTTTTTATATCCCCTCCATGACACTCACGTATATGTTGTATGAGACGGGGGGCCCCCACGCCTGTTTCGACTGATCTCAGATGTTCTCTTATCCTCTGATAGAGGGGTCTAATCGTTTTACCTATATAGTATCTTTTACAGTTGCATATCAGGACATACACGACAAAACTTGTTTTGCAATTTATGAAGCTATTCACTTCCACTCTTTGTCCTCCAAACTCCACTACCTTTGTGGCCAAATTATATGGGCAACATCTACATCCGCCACAGGATTTGGGTGAGTGCCGTCCAATTCTTTCTACTTCTATACAATAGTTTGATCTATTACTTTTTTCTGGAATATTGGCACCACAGTCATCCTGAATATCGAGCACTAACCCGGTGGTTCCGTGCCTAGGTCGCCAGTGGACTGTATATACTAAGTGGTGGATGGAGGTGCCGCAACCGGCTGTTTTTCTTGCCTGAGAATATAAAACATATAGTTTCAACTTACATACAAATTCAACTTAAGAACAAACCTGTGGACCCTATCTTCTACGTAACCCAGGGACTGCCTGAAATATCCATCCGGATAACTTGAACAACTCAAATCATATGATACACTTTCATATCAGTCATATACTGAACACATCACCCACACTAGTAATATATTTGAACCCTTCTACTAATACTATGCAGAAAGAACAAACTTTATACTACTCATTAGGATTTAGCATTTACCAACATGATAGGTGCCAGGGGTGAACCTAAAAATTCTGCTGCCTGAGGTGAGCTATAGATGACCCCCCCCCCCCCTTCTGCAGCATCCAGTATTAATATATTAGTTTTGCGGTAGCTGGGCTCTACATACACCCAAGGTTACATATGGTGTCAATACACTGGAGAAGATTTATCAGAAGTACCTGAGAAGAAAACTGTTCTAGTTGCCCATGGCAACCAATCAGAACTCAGCTTTCATTTTCCCATGACTGTTTATAAAATCAAAGCTTTGCTCTAATTGGTTGACATGAGCAGCTAGACCATTTCTACCTCAGACACTACTGATAAATTTCCCCCACTGTTTTAAGTGTCAGGTACCGCTTTGTAGTTGGTGGCAGTATGCTGCCCCCATCTTGGTGCAGGTACTGCTGCTTGAGGCGAGTTGCATCACACTGGCACATGTCATGGCATTGTGCTTGAATTCATTTTGGCAGCTCTTAAATTGTAAGATTTTACCAGCAAATCAATAACAATTTCCTTGGAATAGCTGTGGTAATCAGCCTTATTGGGCAGATGACCCTGAGTGGGAAATCCAAGATTTGAATGACCCACTCCACTCACCTCCTCCACCGACTTAGGCTACATTCACACATTCAGCGCACAGGGAGAGGAGGAGGAGGTGAGCGAGGCTCACCCCTGCCCCTCTCCATAGGAACATATGGCATACGGCGCCATACTACGGAGACAGATGGAACATGTCTTATCTTTTTCCAGGGTACAGAGCGGTACGGTGCCGCACGTGCCTCCCGTTGGGTGCCGTGCACCCATTGCCATCTATGGGGAACGTATATCAGCCGTATATATACGTCGGCCGGATATACGTCCCCCTTACGTTAATGTGAATGCAGCCTTAGAGTGAAGATATTGTTGGCGGTGTACTTGTTAGAGTGATGTGACACGTGGCGATTTTGGTCCGAATTTAAGCATGCGGTTTCAGTCTGTTTTTTAAACGCATCAATTTTTGACTGTTTTCCATGCGTTTGGCTGCTTTCTACCTGTTTATCTGTTAAGATAAGCAGCCAAAAATGGCAAATGGTAGAAAATGGGTGCATTTGAAAAACGCATGTGTTTTTAAAAGGACTGAAAACACATGCATAAAAATGGACCAAAAACGCCACATGTGGCATCAACCTTAGGGCCAGTTCTCATCAGCATTCTGGCTTCCGTTTTGCAGTTCCCATTTAAAAACAGATGAACAGTGGATCCATCTTTATTCTCATTTATTTCCTTGGATTTGTAAAGTTGTCAGTTTATCTTCTGTTAGACCTTCCGTTATTTTGTTGGGATAAAAAAGTATTTTTTTCAACAGATCCGTTAAAAAGGTTCTGCTACTTTGCTATTAGTGTATTAATTTTATTAATGTATTATTCTGTATTAATATATTCCTCCAGACATCTGTTCAAATTACTTTTTTTTTTTTAAACAGAAACTACATAATGGAAGCAAAAACACATATGGGAACTGGAATCCTGGTGATTAGGTGTCGCTGTACTTTGGCGCCTGGTTGATCCAAGATACCCCACAATGTAGTGCACCTCAGCACCAGTACTGAGGCAGTACAGAAGTATGAAGTATGAGATATCACTAATAAAAAATAAGAAGGACAGACTGTATGATTACTAGTCCTCTCAAGGGGACGGCACTGTTATCACTCTAGAACCTTCAGTATCTTTGTGTCTTATAATTTCATATAATTAGCACTGCTGCTTCTGCCCCTTCACTATAACATGTTTTGTGAATCCCCACTGTCTCCAGCGCCTCAGAAATAGTACTTCTTTGCTGTAGAAGATTGATGTCATCATATTAATGAGAACCCCTCAAGCTGCATAATTAACATATTGTTTAAGTAATGATACAGCCCACCAATGTCTTACTTCATCTATGACTAATGATTGTAATTTATAAAGAAATAACCCATATTGTTTCCATCAATATTAGGAATAGCTGCAAACCCAAGGCTTTATGTAAGAGCAAGGGACTTAAAAACCACACAAGAGGTGCAAAGATTGAATGGTGTTAAATAAACTATGAATTAGTTTTATACCAATGTAAATCTACATAGAGACTTTGAACTACTTTCGCTCGGGATATGTGGTTGCAATCACTGTCTAGCCTGAGTGTATAAGCAATATATATATATATATATATATATATATATTTATATATATATATATATACACTCACCGGCCACTTTATTAGGTACACCATGCTAGTAACGGGTTGGACCCCCTTTTGCCTTCAGAACTGCCTCAATTCTTCGTGGCATAGATTCAACAAGGTGCTGGAAGCATTCCTCAGAGATTTTGGTCCATATTGACATGATGGCATCACACAGTTGCCGCAGATTTGTCGGCTGCACATCCATGATGCGAATCTCCCGTTCCACCACATCCCAAAGATGCTCTATTGGATTGAGATCTGATGACTGTGGAGGCCATTTGAGTACAGTGAACTCATTGTCATGTTCAAGAAACCAGTCTGAGATGATTCCAGCTTTATGACATGGCGCATTATCCTGCTGAAAGTAGCCATCAGATGTTGGGTACATTGTGGTCATAAAGGGATGGACATGGTCAGCAACAATACTCAGGTAGGCTGTGGCGTTGCAACGATGTTCAATTGGTGCCAAGGGGCCCAAAGAGTGCCAAGAAAATATTCCCCACACCATGACACCACCACCACCAGCCTGAACCGTTGATACAAGGCAGGATGAATCCATGCTTTCATGTTGGTGTCGCCAAATTCTGACCCTACCATCAGAATGTCGCAGCAGAAATCGAGACTCATCAGACCAGGCAACGTTTTTCCAATCTTCTACTGTCCAATTTAGATGAGCTTGTGAAAATTGTAGCCTCAGTTTCCTGTTCTTAGCTGAAAGGAGTGGCACCCGGTGTGGTCTTCTGCTGCTGTAGCCCATCTGCCTCAAAGTTCGACGTACTGTGCGTTCAGAGATGCTCTTCTGCCTACCTTGGTTGTAACGGCTGGCGATTTGAGTCACTGTTGCCTTTCTATCAGCTCGAACCAGTCTGCCCATTCTCCTCTGACCTCTGGCATCAACAAGGCATTTCCGCCCACAGAACTGCCGCTCACTGGATGTTTTTTCTTTTTCGGACCATACTTTGTAAACCCTAGAGATGGTTGTGTGTGAAAATCCCAGTAGATCAGCAGTTTCTGAAATACTCAGACCAGCCCTTCTGGCACCAACAACCATGCCACGTTCAAAGGCACTCAAATCACCTTTCTTCCTCCTAGTGATGCTCGGTTTGAACTGCAGGAGATTGTCTTGACCATGTCTACATGCCTAAATGCACTGAGTTGCTGCCATGTGATTGGCTGATTAGAAATTAAGTGTTAACGAGCAGTTGGACAGGTGTACCTAATAAAGTGGCCGGTGAGTGTATATATATATATAGTATGTATGTGGGATTGGAAATTGAATTCCAGCACTGCAGACTTTTGGCATTCTGGCTGTTCATTTACTGAGGTAATTTTGGTAATTTTGCTTCCAGAAGCCCCTCCCACAAGTTGGAACAGCTTGATGGGCACTTTCTGCAACCATTATGTTAAATACTGAACATCATTAATTTGACAAGTGCAGCCAATCATGAGCCTTACATGCTAGCGTCACTGCTGAGGATTGAAAAATCCTAAGGGGAGACCTCATTAAAGATGTCTTTCTGGAGAGGAATATTATAACATTGTATGGGAATAGAACTATTGTTAGTAGTTTCTGCTGATCCGGGGAGTTATTCTGACCACCATATTAGGGGTCACAAAAGATATTGGCATCAGCCTTGCAGTGTTTTTGCCTTCTTCTGAATCAAAGCAATATAATGTATAGGTTTGACTTGATGGACGGATGTTTTTTTCTAACCATTTACTATGATACTTTTATACTATGGCACCATAATCATAATCGCTGTAGGAAGCAGGTGGAGAGAATATTGGCTACTCTAGAACAGCAGGGGATTAAGGAGGTAACTTCACATTTTTAAACATTTTTAATTTGATTTCATAAACTGATAGTGACTATATTATTGTAAATTCCAATAAGCAACTTCTTTAATGCTTCAATTTTGATTTGCACATTTTTGGGGCAAAAAGTCCTTTCACTGGGGCTTGATATATTATGGAGATCTTATGGCTTTGAAATGTTTTAAATTTTTATAGCAAATTTTTTCAGTGAAACGGCCAAATTACAAAATAGCCAATATTTATTTAGTTTCTTTGGCACCTAATATTTCGGTACACAGAAATCTCTAAGACACAGCGCTGTGACCTTTGATAAATCTACCCCATACCGATTTTAATAGCTTTGCATAATGTCTTTACAAGGCTCCCTTGGTAAAGCAAATACACTAGAATCATACAGTACATTTCTATGCTTTTCTGGCTTACCCCTTCACGCTGTTCAAAGTCATTTTCATTTGATCCACTATATTTATTTCTTATGATGGTTCTTTTAAGTGATGCAATTTAAACTTTTAGTATTCTGCTTTTCTACTGACAGAAAATTACTTTCGTTATACTCTTTATGGAAACCGATAAAATCACAAAACTTAAATAAAAAACACGGAAACCAAGTTAGCAGTATTATAGATGCCGTAGAGCCCTTCAATTAGCGGATTGCTGTTTTGTTAACTCTGAATTGTATTCTGCCTGAAGAGAAATATAGACAAACCCCATGAGTTTTCTGAAATGCTATTTCTATTTATTGCGATGCTGTTTCAATATTTTCTCTTCAGATGTTAATGTTTTGCTGACAGAACCGGTGAACAATTGCACTCTCTTAGCAATTTTTCCTTCAAATAATCGACTATATGGTAATAAATGCATCCTATGGGGGATTGCAGATAAAAGCTTGTAATGGACTTTCTCTTGTGGATATATATGGGTCCTTGAATCACATCTAATGGATACCTGCATAAAAGATACAACAAATTCTAACAGATGTACTGGAGGTGATCTATGTAATGTCAGGAACAGTAAATAAACATATCAAACACTCCCGCATGTTTTTTAAGTATATCAAGATTTTATTTTATATATATATATATATATATATATATATATATATATATATATATATAGAAAGTTCAGGCAGCACAAACCGTGTGCTGAGGTGGGTGCAAGCGTCCTGGGACCGGACCTGAGTCCCCCAATATTAGATGCAAGAAAGCGGGCAGCACTCCAAGTTAGGGTGAAAAAAAATCTGAAAAAAGTGTTGGAGATTTGGGCAAATAATTTTCATGGAGAAAAACAAAGAAAAAAATAAAAGTTTCAACTAATAAACTTGTGAAGTCCTCCAGTGGTTCATAAGGGCCTCAATATAGCAATCTCCTACTAGCACACATTGTAGAGTACCTTCATCACAAGCAATGGAGTATGCCCTGTCCTTTCATTTAAAAATGTATTGGTAAGGCCACCCTATAAGTGACTCTGTATGACATTAGATTTATGTTTAGAAAAAGTGCAAGTCCATAGATTCCTATGACTGTTCACTTGGCCTTAAAGGGGTATTCCGGGAATGTGAACGTCTGACACAAAACCCCATGATGATAGAAATAAATGAGTACAACAACACTCAATGTCATTCGTCACAAAACGGAGCTCAAATAGTTTGATTTTTATGATTTACAAAATTTATGGCCTCTCTAAAGTAGGTGGAGTTATCACTAAGATGGCCACCACTGGAAACTACAAGTTGCATGATCCTTTAGTTCTCAGTAACTCCTCCTCCCTCTTGTTACCATAGTAATGGTGTGTAACTGCCATCACCACAACACTTGGCCATACAGGATGCGCTGCAACCAACCGACTATAGCCAAACATAGTGGTGATCACATGACCTGCCCAGGCAGGTGCAGGACATGTGATGTGGACATGTGACCAGCGGCCATCTTCTGTCCTGTGTATGCTCTGCCACGGACCGAGCGGAGAAAATTAACGGACTGATTAAAGGGCCAGTAGCATTTTAATTCTCCATTACAGACTATGTCACCAGCATTTTCTGCTAAGAGGAGCAAAATTTTAAATAACAACTAATTATACATTAGCTTATATTTTGAGTAGCCATTTGTATATGAATTATGCTGATTCCTGGAATATCCCTTTAACCAAATCTGTTACAGAAAACCACCTGTACTATAAGTGGGGACCATTATTATAAATTATATGAGCATGATCCATATATATTTAATGGTTAACAGTCTACCACATAATCTTAAAATCCTCCGTATTCGGTGTGTTGAAGAAAGACTATCAAGCACAGTTATTTTTTTATGTTGACAAAAACTACTATATGGTGTTTCCACGCTAGACTTTATTAAAAGCCTTTCCTTAAGAAAGACAAATATAAAGAGCAGTCTGTCTATCCGATAAAACGAATTCCCTCCCATCATCCCTTATATCCCAACCACAGAAAAATTGATCTACCCTTATGAATTAGAACAAATACCCACACCAATCTTAATAATGGGGGTCTGCTTATCCCCTTCCTGCAGCCAATTTTACTCTGGGCACTCTCTATTCATGTTTATGGGAGTGCCATACATAGCCAAATGGACCCCTGTTCTCAAGATAGGTGCGGGTTCCACTTCTGGTCTTGTGGATATGTCCTGAAAACAGGGATGGGAAAACTACTTTAAGTGCCTCAGTACATCTCAAAATGGCCAACAAAGTGATGTGTGTTTAAAGTTAGTTGGATTTGACAGTTTTTCTTTGTATATAATGCTTTATAGTGTATTTTTTCATCCTGCAGTTTCTGGTAAAACATGTGAAAATTAAAGGGGAAAGTTATCTTGACATTCACATTTAATCTTATTTATCTGCCATATACATACATTTCTTCAATTGGATGTTAATAAACAGAATGTACCTGTATGAAGATGTTTTTGAATAAATGTAGCTATGCTGTCCTTTAGAAATGAGATTGTTATCTTTGGATATGACCCCAACTGTTGAAAAGATAGCACGAATGTACAAATCTTTTTTGCATATGAAATGTCCTGGATTTACTGCATGCGGTAAAAAGCTTTGATTCCAGGTGTTCAGGCAGGACTCAATAGCACATGTCTGGCCACTGCTAGAAGAGCATGGGGGGCGCTAGTATCCAAGGGCAGCTATCTTGATCCTAAAGGACAACATGATGGTGCTAGATAAATAAAGATTATAATTATTATGGGAAATTATTATCAAACTAAATTTTTTTTTAATACCAAGCAATTGAAGAAATGTTTAAATATGGAAGCTGAATTAAATAAAATGTCAAAGCCAAGATGGAAATACTCCTTCAACTTTCATCAAGTATATTACTGACCCAGAAGACTCACACCACTGTTTGCTTTATTACCGAAATACTGTATTATAGCCAACGTTGCATTGGTAGGAACAATCTTGTCCATTTTGTCACATTTTTTTTTCATTTACATTCTGATCCTCAAAGCGGATTGCTGACTTTCTGAGAAATGCTTCAAAACGTAACTATTTCTCTGTTTATATGACTTTTTAGGTAACTTTATCACCTTCAATTCAATGTTCCCCATTCATTGGTTGGATTGTTTGTCAAGAATGACAATGCTGGCTGAAGTGTACAGTGTATCAGTAGCTTTTTTATACTGCAATAAAAACATTGGTAGGTGAACAATAATTATCTGTTAGCTCAGGTTCAAGTAACACATTTGATATCTAGAGTAAAATAAGCAGTAAGGTGAATGAAGCAGTAGTCACATACATGAGGAATGAAGTCAGCAGATTGCAAGTGACAGCTTCAATTATTGGTCTTTGGACCAACGACACAACTGCCTTTTACTCTGAGAAATGGGCAGTAGAGAAGGGATGAATAACTCTCAGATTCTGAAGAAAATATGTAACCACTCAGGCAGAAAATTAGCAATTACATTTCATGCCATCCGTAATAACCATTTCAACAAAGATCTTAGGTTAATGTCAGTCTGAGTGACTGTATATCAACTGCTATACCTGTGTTCAATCAGAAACCTACCTACCTTATTGTGATACAAAGATGTTGAGCTGTATTAAGACGTGTTAAGTGATAAGCAAAATGGCTGTCGTAATTCCTAGAAATTGACATTGGCTTTATGCCGATATTATGTGAGATATTATCCTTCTTGCACTATGTTGACACAATTCTTACTGTTTGTCATAAATACTTTAGTTTCTATAGTATTTCTAGATGTATAGTTACTATCTCTATTTGTAAGAATTCAGTATAAATAATTCATAGTAGCTTCAGCGTGACTGGTGATGAGCTATTATTTTCTTATTGTATATCAGATATGACTAATATTTTAGAAGATGTTGCTCTATTTCAACCTCATATTATGCTGGTGAATGGGAATAAAACATGTCATTCTTACTCACCGGCTGATTCACATCTTTACTTGTGTGTCACATTGTCAAGTGCAAACAGTACAGAGAACATTTTAACATCAATCTCAAAAGAAACTTTAGAATGTATTTAGTATGTGTAGTATATGATGGAATTAAAGGGAAACTGTCATCTTGAAGGACAATTATAACAAGTTCCAAAAACCTATAATTTTGGTGATTAAAAGCTGCTTTTGTTTAATCCTGAAATAATGTTCTGTCTTTAAAATCTGTCTTTATAATATTATATTTTATCTTAACTGGCTTCCTGCCAGAATGGTGTGCCCAGGGTTGGGAGGGGGTCAATTTAAATCTAAATGTTCCTCTCTTCCACTTCCGTCCTCCCTTCATCCTCGTTTGTCACCACACTTGGCCCTCCCAACCCCTCCCACAGCCTCTTTCCCACTCCTGCCCCACTTACATCAGCCTACTGAAGCAAGTAATTCTCAAACTTAGCTCGGCCAGTTGCTAAGTAGTGAGGAGGTACCCAACTCACTACAAAGTTTCTACCACCGGCGCCTCACTGCCTAGTTTCTCTCACTAGAAATCTCATGTTCCCACTCAGTTCCTGAGGGAAAAAGGCAGAGGAAAAGCGCTCACTGATCAAGCGAGAGAAATTACTTGATGCGGTGAGCTGACATGAGCAGGAGGGAGGTAGCAGGATAGTGGCTGTGGGAGGGGAAAATTTGGTGAACAGTAAGGATGAAGGGAGGAGGGATGGTAAAGGAGACAAACGTATAGATTTGAATTATTCTTTCCCTGTAGAACTAAGCACATGATTCTTTTGGAACCTGTCATAATAGAAAAATGCCCTTGCTGATGGCAGGTTCCCTTAGAAGAGAGTCTTCCATCAGATTTTGGGCCCCTAAACTAGCATTGTGTTCTTATATTTATCAATGGCCTCCTTCTGTCTAACATAAACTTTTAAAATTATACTAATGAGCCTGAGGGGCTACCCTTTCTTTAGGGACTGATCTAGCTTTACAGGTTGTTAAACTCTCTCCCCCTCCCCTTTAGGAAGAAGTAGAAAGTTCCCATTGTCACATTTAGGTATGTTATTTTTTTCAACAATATTATTAGTCACCAAAAATGTTTTCCTCTTTAAAGGAAAGATGGTAAGAAATTAAATGTCCAATTTCTTGTCATGAATTATTTTTAATTTAGCTATAGTAAATGATTTTATGTGATTAAAATTATTATAAATTTTCCATGCTTTTTCTTACACTCATTTAGACATACATATTTCTATTCCTATATACATAAACATACAGTTCTTCACTCATACTCACACATTAATACACTCTTACACACATACATAGTGCTATATAGTGCTATATACGGATATACAGCATATATACACATATACAGTATATACTGTAAGCTTCATACACCATATACACATACATCATACATACATCACGTATATGTTATATATATATTGGGGTACATTTACTAAGGGTCCGAATCATGCATTTTCGTAGGGTTTCCGTAATTTTTCCGATTTGCGCCGAATTGCCCCGGGATTTTGGCGCCCCAGATTGGATTGTGGCGCATCGGCGCCGGCATTTACGTGACAGAAATTGGGGGGCATGTCCGTCGGAAAACCCAACGGATTCGGAAAAACCGCAGAATTTAAAAAAAAAATTGCAAAAATAGCACTCACATACACCGAGACAAAGAAGGTGAACTCCGGCGGACTTCAGCGCAGCAGCGTCACCCAGTGGACATCGGGCGCACGACCTTAGTGAATCCTGGAAGAACCCGAATCAGCGATGGAGAACGTGCCGCTGGATCGTGACTGGACCGGGTAAGTAAATGTGCCCCATTACGTTGTACAATGTGCAACATCATTTTTATATATAATGATTAGAGATGAGCGAACACTAAAATGCTCGGGTACTCGTTATTCGAGACGAACTTTTCCCGATGCTCGAGTGCTCGTCTCGAATAACGAACCCCATTGAAGTCAATGGGAGACTCGAGCATTTTTCAAGGGGACCAAGGCTCTGCACAGGGAAGCTTGGCCAAACACCTGGGAACCTCAGAAAAGGATGGAAACACCACGGAAATGGACAGGAAACAGCAGGGGCAGCATGCATGGATGCCTCTGAGGCTGCATAATCGCACCATTATGCCAAAATTATGGGCAACAGCATGGCCATGACAGAGTGACAGAATGAAGCTAGATAGCATCTAAAACATCCAATAATTGACCCTGACACTATAGGGGACGGCATGCAGAGGCAGCGGCAGCAGGCTAGAGAGTGTCATGGCGACATACCCTAAATGGACTCAGGCTTCAAACCAATGGGTGGCAGAGAGGAACCAAAGGAGGTGAGCAAGAAGCGCTCAAATAATATCGGTACATGATAAAAGTTTGCCAGTATATTTTGTGGATTACACAGCAGGGTGGCGACAAAGTTAACATGGAAGCCATGAAAACAACCCAAAATTCTGCCTGACACAGCTCGTTTGATAAGGGGACGATGTATGGAGGCAGTGAACTAGTAGTAGATTAAAGGTGCTGCAGTTAAAACTATGTTAGTTGGATCTTGGCATGGAGCTGGCGCTCCGCTGCCAGGCGAGCTTTCGCCAATCCAAGCCCCTGTCTATAGGCTACTCCCCAAACAGCACTTCTAAGAACCTTTTGTATAAGATCAAGTGTAGTAGCGTTCTTATAAGTTTAGGATATGGCGGGTGAGGGGAATGTAAACAGATGCACATGAAGCGCTGAAATAATATCCCTAAATGGTAAAAGTTTGCAAGTATATTTTGGGGATTACACAGCAGGGTGGCGACAAAGTTAACAACTTTGATGTGGAATGCCCTGTAATAGCTCTTGGGCGGTGTGCCTTTTATCGCCTAGGCTCAGCAGTTTCAGCACCGCCTGCTGTCGCTTAGCGACGGCACTGCTGCTGTGCTTAGAGCTACCGACTGATGGCGCCATGCCCACGGATGGTAATTCGGAGGAGGAGGAGGTGGAGGAGGGGTGGGAGGAGGTATAGTAGGCCTTTGAGACCTGGACCGAGGTAGGCCCCGCAATTCTCTGCGTCGGCAGTATATGACCAGCCCCAGGGTCAGACTCGGTCCCAGCCTGCACCAAGTTAAGTGTAGTAGCGTTCTCATAAGTTTGGGATATGGCGGGTGAGGGGAATGTAAACAGATGCGCAAGAAGCGCATGATGCGCATGGAGCTGGCGTTCCGCTGCCAGGCGAGCTTTCGCCAATCCAAGCCCCTGTCTCTAGGCTACTCCCCAAACAGCACTTCTAAGAACCTTTTGTATAAGATCAAGTGTAGTAGCGTTCTTATAAGTTTAGGATATGCCGGGTGAGGGGAATGTAAACAGATGCGCAAGAAGCGCTGAAATAATATCCCTAAATGGTAAAAGTTTGCCAGTATATTTTGTGGATAACACAGCAGGGTGGCGACAAAGTTAACAACTTTGATGTGGAATCCATGAAAACAACCCAAATTTCTGCCTGACACACCTCGTTTGATAAAGGGACGATGTATGGAGGCAGCTATATGGACGACTTTTGGAGGTAGCAATGGAGACAACGTGTGGAGGCTGCTATGGAGACAATTTAATTTGGATAGTGCCTGTATGTGGCAGTCCCAAACATTTTTCAAACCAGAGGAGCAGGTAGGTGGCCCTCCAGTAAAATGGGATAGATTGAGTGCCTGTATGTGGCAGTCCCAAAAATGTTTCAAACCAGAGGAGCAGGTAGGTGGCCCTCCAGTAAAATGGAATAGATTGAGTGCCTGTATGTGGCAGTCCCAAAAATTGTTCAAACCAGAGGAGCAGGTAGGTGGCCCTGCAGTAAAATGGAATAGATTGAGTGCCTGTATGTGGCAGTCCCAAAAATTGTTCAAACCAGAGGAGCAGGTAGGTGGCCCTGCAGTAAAATGGAATAGATTGAGTGCCTGTATGTGGCAGTCCCAAAAATGTTTCAAACCAGAGGAGCAGGTAGGTGGCCCTGCAGTAAAATGGAATAGATTGAGTGCCTGTATGTGGCAGTCCCAAAAATTGTTCAAACCAGAGGAGCAGGTAGGTGGCCCTGCAGTAAAATGGAATAGATTGAGTGCCTGTATGTGGCAGTCCCAAAAATGTTTCAAACCAGAGGAGCAGGTAGGTGGCCCTGCAGTAAAATGGAATAGATTGAGTGCCTGTATGTGGCAGTCCCAAAAATTGTTCAAACCAGAGGAGCAGGTAGGTGGCCCTGCAGTAAAATGGAATAGATTGAGTGCCTGTATGTGGCACTCACAAAAATTGTTTCAAACAGAGGACCGGGTAGGTGGCCCTCCAGAAAAATTAAATGCATGAAGTACTATAGCAAGAGCCAGTGGGCCCTGTCAAAAAATAGCCAGTTTCCTCTGCTTTACTGTACAAAGAGGAGGAGAAGGAGGAAAATGAGGAGGAGGAGGAGGAGTGGATCAATTATTCAGGTTGAGCTTCCTTCACCTGGTGGAGATTGGAAATTCTGAGAAATCCAGCCTTTATTCATTTTAATAAGCGTCAGCCTGTCAGCGCTGTCAGTCGACAGGCGTGTACGCTTATCGGTGATGATGCCACCAGCTGCACTGAAAACCCGCTCGGACAAGACGCTAGCGGCAGGGCAGGCAAGAACCTCCAAGGCGTAGAGCGCCAGTTCGTGCCACATGTCCAGCTTTGAAACCCAGTAGTTGTAGGGAGCTGTGTGATCATTTAGGACGATGGTATGGTCAGCTACGTACTCCCTCACCATCTTTCTGTAAAGATCAGCCCTACTCTGCCGAGACTGGGGACAGGTGACAGTGTCTTGCTGGGGTGACATAAAGCTGGCAAAAGCCTTGTAAAGCGTACCCTTGCCAGTGCTGGACAAGCTGCCTGCTCGCCTACTCTCCCTCGCTACTTGTCCCGCAGAACTACGCACTCTGCCGCTAGCGCTGTCAGAAGGGAAATACTGTTTCAGCTTGTGCACCAGGGCCTGCTGGTATTCATGCATTCTCACACTCCTTTCCTCTCCAGGGATGAGAGTGGGAAGATTTTGCTTGTACCGTGGGTCCAGGAGAGTGAACACCCAGTAATCGGTGCTGGAATAAATTCTTTGAACGCGAGGGTCACGGGATAGGCAGCCTAGCATGAAATCTGCCATATGCGCCAGAGTACCAACGCGTAAGAATTCACTCCCCTCACTGGCCTGACTGTCCATTTTCTCCTCCTCCAACTCCTCCAACTCCTCTTCTTCTGCCCATACACGCTGAACAGTGAAGGACTCAACAATGGTCCCCTCTTGTGTCTCGCCAACATTCTCCTCCTCTTCCTCCTCATCCTCCTCCACCTCCACCTCCTCCGATATGCGCTGAGAAACAGACCTCAGGGTGCTTTGGCTATCAACAAGGGAATATTCTTCCCCCGTCTCTTGTGACGAGCGCAAAGCTTCCGACTTCATGCTGACCAGAGAGTTTTTCAACAGGCCAAGCAGCGGGATGGTGAGGCTGATGATGGCGGCATCGCCACTGACCATCTGTGTTGACTCCTCAAAGTTACTCAGCACCTGACAGATATCAGACATCCACGTCCACTCCTCATTGTAGACTTGAGGAAGCTGACTGACCTGACTACCAGTTCTGGTGGAAGTTGACATCTGGCAGTCTACAATCGCTCTGCGCTGCTGGTAAACTCTGGATAACATGGTCAGTGTTGAATTCCACCTCGTGGGCACGTCGCACAACAGTCGGTGAGCGGGCAGTTGGAGGCGGCGCTGCGCTGCCCTGAGAGTGGCAGCATCTGGGCTGGACTTCCTGAAATGCGCACAGATGCGGCGCACCTTCGTGAGCAAATCAGACAGATTGGGGTATGTCTTGAGGAAACGCTGCACTATCAGATTTAACACATGGGCCAGGCATGGCACATGTGTCAGTCTGCCGAGTTGCAGAGCCGCCACCAGGTTACGGCCGTTGTCACACACAACCATTCCCGGCTTGAGGTTCAGCGGTGCCAGCCACAGATCAGTCTGCGCCGTGATGCCCTGTAATAGCTCTTGGGCGGTGTGCCTTTTGTCGCCTAGGCTCAGCAGTTTGAGCACCGCCTGCTGTCGCTTAGCGACGGCACTGCTGCTGTGCCTAGAGCTACCGACTGATGGCGCCGTGCCCACGGATGGTAGTTCGGAGGAGGAGGTGGAGGAGGGGTGGGAGGAGGAGGAGGCATAGTAGGCCTGAAACACCTGGACCGAGGTAGGCCCCGCAATCCTCGGCGTCGGCAGTATATGAGCAGCCCCAGGGTCAGACTCGGTCCCAGCCTCCACCAAGTTAACCCAATGTGCCGTCAGCGATATATAGTGGCCCTGCCCGGCAGCACTCGTCCACGTGTCCGTGGTCAGGTGGACCTTGTCAGAAACGGCGTTGGTCAGGGCACGGATGATGTTGTCTGACACGTGCTGGTGCAGGGCTGGGACGGCACATCGGGAAAAGTAGTGGCGGCTGGGGACCGAATACCGAGGGGCGGCCGCCGCCATGAGGTTGCGAAAGGCCTCGGTCTCTACTAGCCTATAGGGCAGCATCTCCAGGCTAAGCAATCTGGAGATGTGCACATTAAGGGCTTGGGCGTGCGGGTGGGTTGCACTATATTTGCGTTTCCGCTCCAGCGTCTGGGGTATGGAGAGCTGAACGCTGGTGGATGCTGTGGAGGATCGTGGAGGCGACGATGGGGTTTTTGTGCCAGGGTCCTGGGCAGGGGGCTGACTATCAGCTGACACAGGGGAAGGAGCAGTGGTGTGCACGGCCGGAGGTGAACGGGCTTGTTGCCACTGAGTGGGGTGCTTAGCATTCATATGCCTGCGCATACTGGTGGTAGTTAAGCTAGTAGTGGTGGAACCCCTGCTGAGCCTGGTTTGGCAAATGTTGCACACCACAGTCCGTCGGTCATCCGGTGTTTCCTTAAAGAACCTCCACACTTCTGAAGATCTAGCCCTCGCCGCAAGAGCCCTCACCACGGGAGCTTCACTAGTTGACAGTGGCGCTGATGCACCAGCTCTGGCCCTGCCTCTCCGTCTGGCCCCACCACTGCCTCTTCCAACCTGTTCAGGTCGAGGACTCTCCTCCGTCTCAGAAGCACTGTGTTCACCCGGCCTCTCAACCCAGCTTGGGTCTGTCACCTCATCATCCTCCGATCCCTCAGTCTGCTCCCCCCTCGGACTTCCTGCCCTGACAACAACTTCCCCACTGTCTGACAACCGTGTCTCCTCATCGTCGGACACCTCTTTACACACTTCCACTACGTCAAGAAGGTCATCATCACCCACAGACTGTGACTGGTGGAAAACCTGGGCATCGGAAAATTGCTCAGCAGCAACCGGACAAGTGGTTTGTGACTGTGGGAAGGGTCCAGAAAACAGTTCCTCAGAGTATGCCGGTTCAAATGCCAAATTTTCCTGGGAGGGGGCAGACTGGGGGGGAGGAGGCTGAGGTGCAGGAGCTGGAGGAGTGGCGATTTCGGTGACATGGGTGGACTGCGTGGAAGACTGACTGGTGGTGGACAAATTGCTCGAAGCATTGTCAGCAATCCACGACATCACCTGTTCGCACTGTTCTGGCCTCAACAGTGCTCTACCACGAGTCCCAGTAACTTCAGACATGAACCTAGGGAGTGTAGCTCTGCGGCGTTCCCCTGCTCCCTCATCAGCAGGTGGTGTCTCACCCCGCCCAGGACCACGGCCTCTGACCCCTGCAGTAGTTGGACGCCCACGTCCCCGCCCTCGTCCTCTACCCCTAGCCCTCGGGTTAAACATTTTTAAAATGAGAGTTATAACTTTATTTTTTTTTTTTTACTTTTTTTTTTTTTTTTTGTGTTTTTTTTTTTTTTTTGTGTTTTTTGTTTTTTTTTGAGTTTTTAAAACCAAACAATGCTATCCTATTGCTATGGCTATTTTCTAGCCAAGTATCAAAGCACACTACTATGCCAGATGAGATGACACTGAGTTATTGGCTAATAGAAATCCAACCCCTACTGAATTTTGCCACTTCGGCCTTTGCTATGGATATGTGCGCCACTAAGCGCAGAACACAGCGGTCGCAAGTCTCACTACAAATTGCTCAGAATTGGCAAGTACATGCACTGCAGAAACTACAGCCACCAGCAGATCAACCAGAAATCAAATATATAGAACGCTACTGTAGGCTTCAAGAAGCTGTTTGTATTCTCCTATGGCTATTTTCTAGCCAAGTATCAAAGGAAGCACAGTACTATGCCAGATGAGATGACACTGAGTTATTGCCTAATAGAAATCCAACCCCTACTGAATTTTGCCACTTCGGCCTTTGCTATGGATATGTGCGCCACTAAGCGCAGAACACAGCGGTCGCAAGTCTCACTACAAATTGCTCAGAATTGGCAAGTACATGCACTGCAGAAACTACAGCCACCAGCAGATCAACCAGAAATCAAATATATAGAACGCTACTGTAGGCTTCAAGAAGCTGTTTGTATTCTCCTATGGCTATTTTCTAGCCAAGTATCAAAGGAAGCACACTACTATGCCAGATGAGATGACACTGAGTTATTGCCTAATAGAAATCCAACCCCTACTGAATTTTGCCACTTCGGCCTTTGCTATGGATATGTGCGCCACTAAGCGCAGAACACAGCGGTCGCAAGTCTCACTACAAATTGCTCAGAATTGGCAAGTACATGCACTGAAGAAACTACAGCCACCAGCAGATCAACCAGAAATCAAATATATAGAACGCTACTGTAGGCTTCAAGAAGCTGTTTGTATTCTCCTATGGCTATTTTCTAGCCAAGTATCAAAGGAAGCACAGTACTATGCCAGATGAGATGACACTGAGTTATTGGCTAATAGAAATCCAACCCCTACTGAATTTTGCCACTTCGGCCTTTGCTATGGATATGTGCGCCACTAAGCGCAGAACACAGCGGTCGCAAGTCTCACTACAAATTGCTCAGAATTGGCAAGTACATGCACTGCAGAAACTACAGCCACCAGCAGATCAACCAGAAATCAAATATATAGAACGCTACTGTAGGCTTCAAGAAGCTGTTTGTATTCTCCTATGGCTATTTTCTAGCCAAGTATCAAAGGAAGCACAGTACTATGCTAGATGAGATGACACTGAGTTATTGCCTAATAGAAATCCAACCCCTACTGAATTTTGCCACTTCGGCCTTTGCTATGGATATGTGCGCCACTAAGCGCAGAACACAGCGGTCGCAAGTCTCACTACAAATTGCTCAGAATTGGCAAGTACATGCACTGCAGAAACTACAGCCACCAGCAGATCAACCAGAAATCAAATATATAGAACGCTACTGTAGGCTTCAAGAAGCTGTTTGTATTCTCCTATGGCTATTTTCTAGCCAAGTATCAAAGGAAGCACAGTACTATGCCAGATGAGATGACACTGAGTTATTGCCTAATAGAAATCCAACCCCTACTGAATTTTGCCACTTCGGCCTTTGCTATGGATATGTGCGCCACTAAGCGCAGAACACAGCGGTCGCAAGTCTCACTACAAATTGCTCAGAATTGGCAAGTACATGCACTGCAGAAACTACAGCCACCAGCAGATCAACCAGAAATCAAATATATAGAACGCTACTGTAGGCTTCAAGAAGCTGTTTGTATTCTCCTATGGCTATTTTCTAGCCAAGTATCAAAGGAAGCACAGTACTATGCCAGATGAGATGACACTGAGTTATTGCCTAATAGAAATCCAACCCCTACTGAATTTTGCCACTTCGGCCTTTGCTATGGATATGTGCGCCACTAAGCGCAGAACACAGCGGTCGCAAGTCTCACTACAAATTGCTCAGAATTGGCAAGTACATGCACTGCAGAAACTACAGCCACCAGCAGATCAACCAGAAATCAAATATATAGAACGCTACTGTAGGCTTCAAGAAGCTGTTTGTATTCTCCTATGGCTATTTTCTAGCCAAGTATCAAAGGAAGCACAGTACTATGCCAGATGAGATGACACTGAGTTATTGCCTAATAGAAATCCAACCCCTACTGAATTTTGCCACTTCGGCCTTTGCTATGGATATGTGCGCCACTAAGCGCAGAACACAGCGGTCGCAAGTCTCACTACAAATTGCTCAGAATTGGCAAGTACATGCACTGCAGAAACTACAGCCACCAGCAGATCAACCAGAAATCAAATATATAGAACGCTACTGTAGGCTTCAAGAAGCTGTTTGTATTCTCCTATGGCTATTTTCTAGCCAAGTATCAAAGGAAGCACACTACTATGCCAGATGAGATGACACTGAGTTATTGCCTAATAGAAATCCAACCCCTACTGAATTTTCCCACTTCGGTCTTTGCTATGGATATGTGTGCCACTAAGAGCTAAACACAACGGTAGCAAGTCCCCCTGCTAATTCCTCACAAAATGGTAAAAGATGCAAATTAAAATAAAAAAAGTAGAACGTTATTGTAGCCCTAAGAAGGGCTGTTGGGTTCTTTGAGAATCACTCCTGCCTAACAGTAAGCTAATAGAACACCCTAACGCTTTCCCTGACCAGCAGCAGCTCTCTCCCTAGCGGCATCCAGAGACAGAATGATCCGAGCAGCGCGGCCAGCGGCTAGTCTATCCCAGGGTCACCTGATCTGGCCAGCCAACCACTGCTATCGACGTGTAAGGGTACCACGTCATGCTGGGTGGAGTGCAGAGTCTCCTGGCTTGTGATTGGCTCTGTTTCTGGCCGCCAAAAAGCAAAACGGCGGGAGCTGCCATTTTCTCGAGCGGGCGAAGTATTCGTCCGAGTAACGAGCAGTTTCGAGTACCCTAATGCTCGACCGAGCATCAAGCTCGGACGAGCATGTTCGCTCATCTCTAATAATGATGCACATCCTCCATTCTTTAGTGTCATGTCGCTTGGAGGGGCCCCTGACCCTGCAGGTCCTATAGTGGCTGCTATGGCTCCTACCACTGTAGTTACGACCCTGCAATTATATTTGATAATCAAACTGTATATGAAAAGAGATTATATAAATTTGATATTGTTTTAACTAGGACAACCTTTGAAATACAGTAAAACTATGTTTATAGTTATTGGAAAATGGTGTAAGAATTTGTGCAATTGTAATTTTTCATTTAACTAATTAGAAATGGTCGTTCATATAAATTAAAGGCCATCTTCTTAACCATTAAACATCTAACATGCACAGCTGCTTTACTTTTTTTGTGGCAAATTATCATTTTGGTATTGAGAATTGTTATACTATAGTAATTATCAGTATCAAATCCCAATCCTGGTATTGACACAACTCTATCAGAGTTCACCAGACTCCAGTCCTCCCCCTGCAGTGCCAGACAGCCCAGGATGTTCTGTGCTCAGAGCTAAGTTAAGGTGATGCATCCTGGGCTGCCAGGGAGTTCTGTGGTGATGGATCATCGAAAACTCTATTGTGTTTCAAGGACTAAATATATTAATTTATTGATAGTTTTTTCTAAACTAAAACTTTAGTAATGCTGCGTTGGTACTTCACGATAAAACGGTTTTGGGTTACAGTTTGGGGACCAGGCTCCTAAAACATTTACCTCCACTGTCTTAGATAAACCCCCAGCCAATTTCCTGTATGGACGTGCAGCCTGAGTATAAGTAGGAAAAATCATATGTTTGTGTGAACTTGGCCTTCTTTCTGACCATCCTAAATCTATCAAGTCGGGTAACGCGGCTTTCATAAGCTCCGGTGAAATTATAAGACAGAAGTTACTAAAACAATTTCTAATATTCATACATTAAACATATCTGTACACATTTTTGATGACAGGTGTGATTTTCTACACATAAACACTTAATTGGCTATCACACCCTAGGCATTCTTAGAACGTGGTATATTATGTATACTTGAAGAGAAGAGTAGTGTAGCTGTAGTCTATTCTAATGATCTCCTGCAGAGAAGACAGAGAAACTCAGGTGCATTATGAAAAGCTGTAAAACAAGACAAAAGTATAGGCTTGATATTATAGTGGAACAGCATGTTATGAAGTGAAATAGGAATTATAGTACCAGCAGGAACAACTGCCTCTCGAATAATATTGTAAAATCATAGGAAAGAGGCACATAACGATCAAGGAAAAAATTATTCAACTAAAAAAAAAACCTGCCATACAGAACAGGGAAATGCAGTATTAATTATTGCAATCGGAAATCATTCAGACATGCATAATAAAACCACTCCAAAATATTCTAAAAAAAAAATGAAAAAGAAATTATAAATACCCTTCAGGCAAAATCTTTAAAAAATTCAATAAAAGCGATCAATGCTAATGAAAGTACATTATACATACTGACGCCATCTCCAGAGAGATTTAACAGACATTGTGATATAATATATAGCACAGTATAGCATCAGGACACGGAGGACAGCATTGCCTGGTTATGCTTTACTACATATTCCAGTGCTGCTACGAGCCTGATTGAAATGGCACACAATTATGTTCAACTTAGTTCAATTAAAATTTTTAATGATTATGAAAAACAAAGCTGTTAAGTGTATAAAATCATAAGATAAGCAAGAAACCACAAAATAAGCTACTAGAAGAGGGTTACACAATGTCCTTCTAAAGGACTGCTGCCATCTATGGAGTCCTAATATTTCAAGGTGCCTCATAATTTAATACTTCAGAGAAAAAGAAATACAGTATATACTTGACTATAAGCTCACCCGAGTATAAGCCGAGGCCCCTAATTTTATAAAGAAAAAAAGAGAAATCTTGTACTGCCTCGAAGCCATGAGAGCTGTGAAAAGAAGAAGCCGGAGCTGCAGGGAGCACTGTTGGTATGTACTAAGTTTATCTTTATCTTTACAGTTAAAGGGATTGTCCATAGAAATCGTTCTGCTTTCTGCTTGACAACCTTTCACCTCTTAATTCTCTGTGTCCGATATATCAGACTCTGAGCACTGTAACTTAGAAAATGGAAAATGTTATACAGCAACTAATTTAGGTGTTATAATTATCTCCCTGAAAATGGAGAAGATTTATAATTTTGAAAATAAATGATAAATTAAAAAAAAAAAATCATCAGGTTTTTTTTAATAATTAAATGCAAAACTTTTCAGCCAAAATAATACAATAGTACAATAATAATAATAATAATATCTCATAATCGCTTTGTTCAAAAGTTATAACCATATAAAGCAATGCAAGTCAGAATACAAAAAATGGGGCTGAGCCTTAAGCTATAAACTGGCTGTGTCCTTGGTTAAGTTTGCTGTCCGTCAATGCTCAAAGTCTTTTTCTCTGATGCAGTTTTACCAAGTAAAATTATGATTATGAAAGTAGGTACACAAGAATTTTTCTTCTTTTATCATCATTTTGTGCTGTGTTTTGTAAAGAGTTACCTATAGTGATGCTACTATGCTATGCTAGAAATAGCCACTAGACCAAGGGGTTTATTTTTTTGTTTTTTCTCTCATTTTTGTGACTTTTTTTGTCACATTTGATATATTTATGTCTCAATTTGCGACTTTTCCACTCGTCTAGCAATGTTAGCCAAGCAAGAATTTTTCTGTGTTGTGCCTGACATATCTTTGAAATCCAGATGTAAACAAAATTGTATGAAAAGTTAAAATTTTTGGATAAATCCTTACAAAGTCGCAAATAAACTCCAGTCCTGACCAGGCATAGGCAAGACATTATAAGTTGCAGAAGATTTTGAGACTTTTGTTTGACTTTTAAATAAAAAGTTACAAAAGTCTCATAGACTCAGCTGTCTGATATATCAACCTCTGAGATAAATCAAATGGGTCCAAAACCCAAAAATAACAAGAAAAGACATATACAAATGGACATATACAACTATATAACTAAGGATAAATAACCCCTCAGGTGTGCTTAACATATGTTTCACCGTGACATTTGTCTGGTCATCTAACATCAATTGGTGAGTAATTCTTACATAAACTTTAGTGACACAAATAATTCTTGTTTAATTTTTAACCGATTCTGACCATTTTACCCAACTATAGGGTTTTGTCCAAATTTCTTAGAATGTAAAACTGTAGACTTTACATGATATTTTTAATGTTTCCAAGGTTTCATGTGTTTTTGATGTAGTAAACTTCGCGACTTTATGTTAATTTGAAATAGAATGTGGAAATTAGCGTTGATTACCATTAGTAAATCTTTAAAGATTATGGCCAATATTAAGTTTAGTTTTTCATAATAGGACAATGTTGTGGATCATAAAAGTATATTTATATACATTATATAAATGATTGATTGTCATAATTATTCTGTCAGCATCATTTCTTCCTGAAGTAGCAACATCATTTATTAAAACCATAAATTCCTTATGTTGCAGACTTTAATAATAAGCTTTCTCACGGAATCCCATTGAAGGACTCTTAAAGGGCTTGTAAACAACAGAGTGATAAAATTCAATATTAAGATACAGTGGAGTGTCAGCAGTCCAGCAAATGAAAACATTTTCTTCTTGTACACTATAAATGTCTTTCGCTGATGGATGGTTGAAGGCTTTCCCCCCCTGTGATTCAAACCAGCAGCTTCCCAGCTTTCTAGTAGGAGAATGTTTGCTGACTACTTGCTATAGCCTGGGCTTCTGCATTTTGTGCGGGGCAATGACTGGGTTGATGGTATTTCCTCCTCTGTATGAAATACAGCAGTTCCTATACTGAAGGATGTCAGCTGATCTCTTATTACATGGATGAACATTCTTAATGCATAGATAATGATGTCTTACTCTAGCAACAAAGTTTTGTAAGAGGAAGCAAGTATATACAGATTCACTCACCCAACAGTAGTGGATTTTAACTGGATCTGACTTAGGCTACATTCAAACTGCCGCTGCCCACCATACCGTAGCATGGCGGGCACACGGCAGTGCCGGGGAGAGGAGGAGAGGTAGAGCGCCACTCACCCCCGCCCCTCTCCATAGAAATATATGGCAGGTGACACTGTATTCTGGAGAAAAAATAGGACATGTCCCATCTTTCTACAGGGTACGGAGCGCCACGGTGCCGCACGTTTAACTTTAAATAAGCTGAGTTACAAAAAACTTAGACCACAAAAGTACTTAGACCACTACCTTTTATTCCACAATCCCTTTTATTCCATAATCCTTGCTCTGAATAAATAGCTCTCAAGAGATGCTACCTTTTGTAGCACTGTCACCTATTCTACATGGTCAAGACTACTACCCGTCTCCTTTTCAAAGTAGGCAGCCGCTATTGTGTGAAAAAAATAAATAGACAGTTACCATCTGCAGGTGACAATTTCCCTTTAAATGTAACTGATCATTTAGAATAGTAATATGGCACACCAAATTTGCTACAAATATTTTAGATGTTTTTGAATCATCCCATTGTTTTCGGCTAGCCCACTAGAAAGAAGTCTGTCAATTAAACTAGAATTACATTTTTGCTAATTGAACTATATCTTACCTTCCCACATTTCTCTTTCATTGCAGTTATTGTGTGTGATGTGTGTTCTTTACCTTTAGAAAAGCTCTGAAATTGCTCTCCATACTTACCTATCTAGAATAAAGGCGAGAAAACATAATTCACTTGGATTATTGTACATACTTCTTTGTTTGCTCGAATATCATCAGCCTTACCCAGTTTCTTATAACAAAGAAACTAAAATAACTTGCACTGCCTGTCTTTTGATATATTGTTCCTCTTTGTGAAATAGAATCACTGCCAAGTGACTGGAGTTTATTACTTTTGAAAATACCGTTACTTATGACATCACCCAATGCATCTCACGGAAATAACACGTTTTAAGATTTTTTTTTATATATAATATATTACAGGAGTGGTATTTTATGTAAAGTTTTTCAGTTATCAATCAAATTTTTAATATGGTAGCTGCAAGCTGACAAGACACTCCACCAAATTCATAAATTTTCATACTTATGACATCACCGACAATACTTTGGTGGCATCACAGCAATGGGAACTGCTAAAAGGCCCGGAGGAAAATAATTTTTCCAGGATGTAAAACTTTAAATTTAGCATCATCACCTCTTTGGTTTTGGACTACTTCCAAGTTGACCCTATCCGTATTGTTCCTTTCCCTTTACAGTTATCTATTCTTCACTGTGACAGCAATACCAGATTCTTACCTCTCACAGTAGACTTAATGTAAGAGACAGCTTAGTCAGGCAAAGCCTCGAGAAGTCAAGATTCCATTAGTAGAAGCCAAAGGAAAAAAAATGATGGGAGACCAACAGAAGTCAGATTATCCCCACAGGACCTAAAGTGCTATCTACCATTACCACCGGGGGTCGCTGGGGATTGGATGGGAACATTACATCACACTAATCTCTGTACACTGAAGTATGAAAAAGTTATTAGCATTAGAAGAGGGCAAAAATAAAGGGATTTGCCTATGAAAGAAAGTTCTCAAATTTCAATCCCCTAGTGAAATTTACAAAATAAATATAATTTTATACCCGAATACTTTACAATTTTACTCAGTTTATTGCTGTTTTAGCTCTTATAACTGTTGGGCAGTGTAAAATTCTAGAATGTGGGCGGGGGCTCTCTAAGCAGATACTTTATGATCCCTATAGTGCTGTGCGATGCTGTGTGCTGACAATTTGCTCAGATCAGGGTACAGGGTACCATTTAGCTCCTGAACATTCTACTAGTACCTGACACATAGAAAAAAAATTGACTAGACAGATCAGAGATGAGATGATGAGATCCATGAGATGAATATAACACACAATGACACACTTCCGCTCTGCTACATCTGAGTTATAAAACACACAGTTCCCTGCTATAAAGATCTTATCTTCCCCGTGGCTTATAGTTTTACTCTCCTCACGTAGTGGTGTTGTTTTCTGGCAAGAAGTGTGTGTACGTGAGCTCCTCTTGGAAGGCAGGGGGAGGGTCTAATTCACTGTTGTTATTATTTTGTTATCCTGAGTACATTTATGAATCTTATCTTTGTGGGAATACCCCTTTAAAACATTTTTTTTGTACAGGAGGCATTAATTTTTGTAAATGTATAGAAAACATTATAAAACCGATATAAATTTCATATACATGTGATCATACCGATCCAAAGAATAAAGTAGACATGTCATTTGGGGCGCACAGTGAAATCTGTAAAATCCAAGCCCACAAGAAAATGGTGCAAATGCTTTTTTTTCATCAATTTCACTTCATTTGGAATTTTTTTCCTGCTTCCAAGGCATGGAATATTCATTAACATTACTTTGTGCAATTTGTTATGCAGAAAACACAGCACACAGCCCTGTACATTAAAAAGTAAAGAATTTATAGATTCCTTAAGGTAGGGAGCAAACACAAAAATGAGCCAGGTCGTTAAGGATAAACCATCAATAGGTATAGAAAAGTGAGTGAGTGTCTTAAATCTCTGCATATGGTAGCTGTTCATCTATTCTTACATAGAAAGTTGTGCAACAAGCTATATTGGACACTTGTGTGGTTCATCAGTGAAGTCAGGGAAGTACACCTCAGTGTGACAACAATGACAGGTCATAGAGGGTTAAAACCTAGTTCAAGCTTTCAGAAGTACATGAATTACCAAATGTGCCAAATGTGGTGATGATTCCTCTAGTTTGGCTTTAAGATGAAGGACAGAATGTAGAATTTTTACCTTTCATCAGTCTTTAAATTACTCTTTTTTATAAGATTGGCTATTGGATCCTCTGTAAACTACCGTATATACTTGAGTATAAACCAACCAGAGAATAAGCTGAGGTACCTAATTTTAAAACAAAAAAACTGGGAAAACCTATTTACTCGGGTATAAGCCTAGGATGGGAAATGCAATGGTCAAAGCCTCCAGCCAGTATATAGCCAGCCAGTCCCCTTACCCCCAAGTATGCCCCACAGTATATAGACAGCCCATACCCCCTAGTATATAGCCAGCCCCTGTCCCCCAGTATATAGCCAGCAGCCCCTGCCCCAAATATATTGCCAGCCACCTGCTCCCCAATAAATAGCCTGCCCGCCCCTGACCCCCAAGTATATAGCCAGCCCCTGACCCCCAAGTATACAGCCAGCCCCTGCCTTCCTCAGTATATAGCCACTATGATATCAGCCATTTGCTGATGTAATTGTTTGTGTGCCAGCGGTGCCACAGTATATAGACAGCCCATACCTCCTAGTATACAGCCAGCTAGCCCCTGTCCCCCAGTATATAGCCACCAGCCCCTGCCCTGAGGATATTGCCAGCCAGCCCCCTCCCCCCATTATATAGCCTGCCAACCCCTACCTCCCCGGTATATAGCCAGCCCCTGACCCCCAAGTATATAGCCAGCCCCTACCCCCCCAATATATAGCCAACCCCTGTCTACCCCAGTATATAGCCACTATGACATCAGCCACTTGCGATGTCATTGTTTGTGTGCCACCGATGCCACCACTTGTGTGGGTTTCGGCATCACGCAGGGACCTGGAAACGGAGCCGAAGCGCCCAAGCAAGAAGAGGAACTGGAGGGGGGCAATGGAAAGTAGAGTACTACAAAAGTAGTAGAAGTGGAGCAGCACCATGTGTGTTAGAAGGTCAAGTGCAGGTCTTCTCACGGGGTCCGACACAGACCCCAAGATGCAACATCAATCGACGGTGAAGCAGCACTCAGTTCGGTTAAGTGAAGATATTTTTATTCCATCACAATAGTATTATGGTGGAATAAAAATATCTTCACTTAACCAAACGAAGTGCTGCTTCATCGTCGATTGATATGAATAGTAGAGTACAGTGTTCATTTTTTTTTGCATAGACTCGGGCATAAGCCAAGTTAGGTTATTTTGGCATATATTTTGTGCTGAAAAACTTGGCTTATACTCGAGTATGTACAGTACTTACATTTTATTATTTCCGTCAATATGTTTATTGTCTAAGGAATAGGATAATCTGTTTGAAATACTTAGTGTAAAAATACAGCTATTCACATCAACGTACAATACTGAATATGGAATTATTTATGTTAAAATAAACCCAAGAACGAGCTTGTTTATTATTTACATTTTATGAATTTAACAAAAGGAAGTTCGGGTGAGAAAGACTTCTAATTTATTATAAATGTAGCATATGTTGAACAGGATGCGAGCCAGAATTCCTTTTACAAGGCAATATAGATTTAACAATAGCTCAAAGAAATACAGATAAATACGGATAAGATAACATTAAAGTACTTGTTACTTTGAAATATTTCATTTCTTAATGAACAATTTAACAAGGGAATTAAATAATAGAAGAAACATATCAACTGCTATGTCAAGAAGACTCACAGGACTCACATTCATTTAATTTCTTAAAGATAAAGGAAATATGAAAAATGAAGAGGAAATACTGGTAAGGTGAGTATATGGCGTATATATTGTCTAATTACAATGAGTTAATATAAAATGCTCACAGACATAACATACACTGCACATTGTTTAAATAATAGGAAACCATATGAATTCACACCAGTGATGCAGTATCTGGGGGGAGGGGTTAAACACCTAGGGAAAAATTCATTAATGTGTCACATGGTTCGACTGTTTAGACCTCAACAAGCCTGGTCTAGTGCTGTGCCCGATTCATCATTGTGACATAGGAACTCATTTTAATACAGCCCATCCCTTTTCCCAAGACCACGCCTTGTTTCTCAATGTTACGCCCCCTATATCAGATGAGTAGGAAAAAATGGCCTAAAAACCTTGATAAGTGTGGCCCGAGGCATTGAGGTATTTTGGTGCAAGTCCACCAGAATTCTGGTGCAAGTGTGTTAATAAATTCTTTCGTCATTGATGTAGCATTACAGAAAGAAGTCATGGGATGTTAGATTTGAAGATCATGGAAATGAGATCAACATAAAATGATGTTTTCAGATATTAATAAGCTTAAAAATGGTAATATGTATGTAGTCTATCTACAGCATATTAAAGCCATCTTTGGCAGATCTTGTGCCATAAGTGTCATCATTCATTCCTTTAACAAGTCGAGGCAGACCTGACCAGTGAAACACCCAATAATCGGACCTGCACATCGCACTTAATTGTTCTGAGCCTCTGAAAGTCACAGCATAAGCAATCTTTGGTAGCCATTTTAGCATCTTAAAAATATGGATTCGAGAAGATGTTTTATTGAGAAGCAGCTCACCACAAGGTTTCTTGCGCAGGAACATGTGCATTACAGGTCCACAACATCTATGGAGCACATTTACTTACCCATCCCGTCGCGATCCCCAAGGTGCATTGTCTGACAAGGATTCAGAGCTGCCGCGATTCACTAAGATCGTGCATCCAATTTCCTGCATGTGTCGCTTCCCCGCTCAGGTCCGCCGGAGTTCACCTTCTTCTTCTTGGTGCATGTAAGTGCATGGCTTGCGACACAATTTTGAATGTTAAATCCCACGAGTTGTCCGAATCCGTCGGATTGTCCGACGGCCCACCCCCCGATTTGTGTTGCGTGAAAGCCAGCGACAATGTGCCAAAATCTGATTGCGTGCGCCAAAAACCCTTCTAAATGCGGCGCACATTGGAAATAGTTGGGTATTCCAACGATAGTGCGTACTGCAGACCCTTAGTAAATGAGCCCATTGTTTTGTTCTGTGATGATCATTACCACTGGGAAAATGGATTAAACATTGGATTGTTTTGTTTTTTTTTCAGTGCCATAGTGTGGTATGAGCAAAACAAGTTAAAAAGGGAAAAAGTGCAAAATGCTAAATTACTTAATGTGCAAAACTCTGAGAAGAAAACATGATTAGCTCTAGCAGCCTTTGTCTGTATATGCCTATCTTCTGTTTCACTAAGCTCCTACTTGCCTCTTCGTAGACACCATCATTTTTTTTTAATTGGGGGATAGAAGACTGAAGTAGATTGCATAATAAATTTCTCCAATATCTTTAGTAGTCTACAAAGGTATAGAGGCCAATCTTAATTTTATATAATGATCTTTGTAATTATCTTTGATGAGTTCATAATTGTGCTGTATTGCAACAAAAATTATTAATATTCAAGTCAGCAGGAATATGAATATGAAACTGGATGAATGGCACCAGAATTATTCAAGGTAAAAATCTGAAAAGAAGACCATTCAGTCCAAGGACTTATCATTTACCACAATGAAGATATGAATACACATCCCAACAATCAGGAGGGCAGTGTCTGCTAGTATAATAATAAGTGATGAGCAGGTTGGCTGAAATTGGGGTTTGTCAAGTTCATACCGGGAAAAATTGATGTTAGGGACCTGGACATTGGAATGCACTTGAACCGGAACATAATCCCCATTGTAATCGAATCAAATATGATCATAAAATTGGAGTAGTAAGGGTTAGAGGGCTGAAAAACGTTGGTAATAACATGGTTCCATTGCCAAAAATGGGCTAGAGAAAGTACTTACTAACATAATAACATAACATAATAACATAACATAAAATATTGAATAAATGAAGAAATAATAGTAAAAAAAATAATTAAAAAAGTACTGTTAGCATCATAGCAGTTGAAGGAGCTCTGGGTGTTTTAAGATAGTGATGGGAAAAATAATCAAGGGTAGATATATTTTGCCTAAATTTTATCCTAGGTGTCCTAGGTTCCAGAGTAGTTACTGTGTGTAGTGGAAAGCAAAGACTTTCCATGGCTGGCATCATGTAAAAAACAGAATAAGGGGGCCATGGATCTGGATTGGGAAAAGAGAGAACAGGTTTCCAATCCCAGGTCTATCTCAGGCTTTTGGACACCTGTATCATGTGCAAAAAAAGGTGCAGACTTTGGATCTGTGGATCTGGTCTTTTGGAGCTTATTGCAAAGTGCTGCATGTGAGCTGAGACCTCAAAGAGACTTAAAGGGAACCTGTCAGCAGAAATAGACCTAATTAACACTACCTGTATGTTGTCAAGTGTCTTAACACCTTATAGTTCATGTTGCTTTCTTGGCCAAGCATGGTGACATCATCCAGAAAACCTACTTTGAAGTGAGATTTGAATTGGTTATATAAAGTCAAGGATGAAGAGTGTGGAGAGCTTGACTTCAGTGCTGAAGAATGCCCCCTTCACTGTAGATGAAGATCCTGTGTTCAAGGACATCAGTAAGCAACTCTCCAGAAGTCTGGTGCAAGATGTCAATTACAGTGAAGGGGACATTCTGTGGGGACTTCAGTGCTAAACTCCTCCTTGACATCATGCAAACAATTCACATCTCACTTCAAAGTTAGTTTCCCGGATTATGCCATCACACTGAACCATGGAAGAAGCATAATCTGAAAGGTGTTAAGATGCTTCAAAACACACTTATAGTGGTTTATTTGGTCAATTTCTGCTGACAGATTCCCTTTTCAAACGCAACTGTAAGTGAGTTTTTGCAGCTGTTTTCCCAGAACCTGGTAGTAAGGTACCTGGAATATTCTGGTTTCACTTTTTAATTAGAGCTCAGACAAGCAGGTATGTTTTTGGTTGTGCCGAAGAAAAGCTGGGTTTTAGTTTGTTCTTTTAACCAAGCATAGGCCAGTCCTGTTTTTGGAGACTTTTGGAAAAAAGTCTGTGTCCCTGTCTCAATCTGTTAAAACTAGAGATGAGCGAACATACTCGTCCGAGCTTGATGCTCGATCGAGCATTAGCGTACTCGTAACTGCTCGTTGCTCGGACGAGTATTTCGCCCGCTCGAGAAAATGGCAGCTCCGGCCTTTTGCTTTTTGGCGGCCAGAACCAGAGCCAATCACAAGCCAGGAGACTCTGCACTCCACCCAGCATGACGTGGTACCCTTACACGTCGATAGCAGTGGTTGGCTGGCCAGATCAGGTGACCCTGGGATAGACTAGCCGCTGCCCGCGCTGCTCGGATCATTCTCTGTCTGGATGCCGCTAGGGAGAGAGCTGCTGCTGGTCAGGGAAAGCGTTAGGGTGTTCTATTAGCTTACTGTTAGGCAGGAGTGATTCTACAACAACCCAACAGCCCTTCTTAGGGCTACAATAACGTTATACTTTTTTTTTTTATTTGCTTGTGGCTGGGCTTGCTGGCACTAGTAGTGCAGCTAGTACCATATTGTGAGGAATTAGCAGGGGGACTTGCTACCGTTGTGTTTAGCTCTTAGTGACACACATATCCACCTCAAACACCAAAGTGGGAAAATTTATTAGGGGTTTGATTTCAATTAGGCACAGTCTGCCAGTTTCTTTTTATTTTACGTTTATTTTTTTAATAACTCAGTGTCATCTCATCTTGCATAGTAGTGTGCTTTCATACTTGGCTAGAAAATAGCCATAGGAGAATCCAAACGGCTTACTTACGCCTACAGTAGCGTTATATATATTTGATTTCTGGTTGATCTGCTGGTGGCTGTAGTTGCTGCAGTGCATCTACTAGCAAATTGTGAGCAATTTGGAGTGAGACTTGCAACCACTGTGTTTTGCGCTTAGTGACGCACATATCCATCGCAAAGACCGAAGTGGGAAAAATTATTAGGGCCCGGGGTTGTATTTCAATTAGGCACAGTCTGCCATTTCCTTTTTTATTTTACGTTTATTTTTTTCATAACTCAGCGTCATCTCATCTGGCATAGTAGTTTGCTTTAATACTTGGCTAGAAAATAGCCATAGGAGAATCCAAACGGCTTACTTACGCCTACAGTAGCGTTATATATATTTGATTTCTGGTTGATCTGCTGGTGGCTGTAGTTGCTGCAGTGCATCTACTAGCAAATTGTGAGCAATTTGGAGTGAGACTTGCGACCACTGTGTTTTGCGCTTAGTGACGCACATATCCATCGCAAAGACCGAAGTGGGAAAATTTATTAGGGCCCGGGATTGGATTTCAATTAGGCACAGTCTGCCATTTCCTTTTTTATTTTACGTTTATTTTTTTAATAACTCAGTGTCATCTCATCTGGCATAGCAGTGTGCTTTCATACTTGGCTAGAAAATAGCCATAGCAATAGGATAGCATCGTTTGGTTTTAAAAACTAAAAAACACACACAAAAAAAAAAACACAAAAAAAAGTAAAAAAAAATTAAAGTTATAACTCTCATTTTCAAAATGTTTAACCCGAGGGCTAGGGGTAGAGGACGAGGGCGGGGACGTGGGCGTCCAACTGCAGGGGTCAGAAGCCGTGGTCCTGGGCGGGGTGAGACACCACCTGCTTATGAGGGAGTAGGGGAATGCCGCAGAGCTACACTCCCTAGGTTCATGTCTGAAGTTACTGGGACTCATGGTAGAGCACTGTTGAGGCCAGAACAGTGCGAACAGGTGATGTCGTGGATTGCCGACAATGCTTCGAGCAATTTGTCCACCAGTCAGTCTTCCACGCAGTCCACCCATGTCACCGAAATCGGCACTCCTCCAGCTCCTGCACCTCAGCCTCCTCCCCCCCAGTCTGCCCCCTCCCAGCAAAATTTGCCATTTGAACCGGCATACTCTGAGGAACTGTTTTCTGGACCCTTCCCACAGTCACAAACCACTTGTCCGGTTGCTGATGAGCAATTTTCCGATGCCCAGGTTTTCCACCAGTCGCAGTCTGTGGGTGATGATGACCTTGTTGACGTACTGGAAGAAGTGTGTAAAGAGGTGTCCGACGATGAGGAGACACGGTTGTCAGACAGTGGGGAAGTTGTTGTCAGGGCAGGAAGTCCGAGGGGGGAGCAGACTGAGGGATCGGAGGATGATGAGGTGACAGACCCAAACTGGGTTGAGAGGCCGGGTGAACACAGTGCTTCTGAGACGAAGGAGAGTCCTCGACCAGAACAGGTTGGAAGAGGCAGTGGTGGGGCCAGACGGAGAGGCAGGGCCAGAGCTGGTGCATCAGCGCCAAATGTGTCAACTAGTGAAGCTCCCCTGGCGAGGGCTCCTGCGGCGAGGGCTAGATTTTCAGAAGTCTGGAGGTTCTTTAAGGAAACACCGGATGACCGACGGACTGTGGTGTGCCACATTTGCCAAACCAGGATCAGCAGGGGTTCCACCACTAATAGCTTAACTACCACCAGTATGCGCAGGCATATGAATGCTAAACACCCCACTCAGTGGCAACAAGCGCGTTCACCTCCGGCCGTGCACACCACTGCTCCTTCCCCTGTGTCAGCTGATAGTCAGCCCCCTGCCCAGGACCCTGCCACAAAAACCCCATCGTCGCCTCCACGATCCTCCACAGCATCCACCAGCGTTCAGCTCTCCATACCCCAGACGCTGGAGCGGAAACGCAAATATAGTGCAACCCACCCGCACGCCCAAGCCCTTAATGTGCACATCTCCAGATTGCTAAGCCTGGAGATGCTGCCCTATAGGCTAGTAGAGACCGAGGCCTTTCGCAGCCTCATGGCGGCGGCCGCCCCTCGGTATTCGGTCCCCAGCCGCCACTACTTTTACCGATGTGCCGTCCCAGCCCTGCACCAGCACGTGTCAGACAACATAATCCGTGCCCTGACCAACGCCGTTTCTGACAAGGTCCACCTGACCACGGACACGTGGACGAGTGCTGCCGGGCAGGGCCACTATATATCGCTGACGGCACATCGGGTTAACTTGGTGGAGGCTGGGACCGAGTCTGACCCTGCGGCTGGTCATATACTGCCGAAGCCGAGGATTGCGGGGCCTACCTCGGTCCAGGTGTTTCAGGCCTACTATGCCTCCTCCTCCTCCCACCCCTCCTCCACCTCCTCCTCCGAACGACCATCCGTGGGCATGGCGCCATCAGTCGGTAGCTCTAGGCACAGCAGCAGTGCCGTCGCTAAGCGACAGCAGGCGGTGCTCAAACTGCTGAGCCTAGGCGATAAAAGGCACACCGCCCAAGAACTATTACAGGGCATCACGGCGCAGACTGATCTGTGGCTGGCACCGCTGAACCTGAAGCCAGGCATGGTTGTGTGTGACAACGGCCGTAACCTGGTGGCGGCTCTGCAACTCAGCAGACTGACACATGTGCCATGCCTGGCCCATGTGTTAAATCTGATAGTTCAGCGTTTCCTCAAGACATACCCCAATCTGTCTGATTTGCTCACGAAGGTGCGCCGCATCTGTGCGCATTTCAGGAAGTCCAGCACAGATGCTGCCACTCTCAGGGCAGCGCAGCGCCGCCTCCAACTGCCCGCTCACCGACTGTTGTGCGACGTGCCCACGAGGTGGAATTCAACACTGACCATGTTATCCAGAGTTTACCAGCAGCGCCGAGCGATTGTAGACTGCCAGATGTCAACTTCCACCAGAACTGGTAGTCAGGTCAGTCAGCTTCCTCAAGTCTACAATGAGGAGTGGACGTGGATGTCTGATATCTGTCAGGTGCTGAGTAACTTTGAGGAGTCAACACAGATGGTCAGTGGCGATGCCGCCATCATCAGCCTCACCATCCCGCTGCTTGGCCTGTTGAAAAACTCTCTGATCAGCATGAAGTCGGAAGCTTTGCGCTCGTCACAAGAGACGGGGGAAGAAGATTCCCTTGTTGATAGCCAAAGCACCCTTAGGTCTGTTTCTCAGCGCATATCGGAGGAGGTGGAGGTGGAGGAGGATGAGGAGGAAGAGGAGGAGAATGTTGGCGAGACACAAGAGGGGACCATTGTTGAGTCCTTCACTGTTCAGCGTGTATGGGCAGAAGAAGAGGAGTTGGAGGAGTTGGAGGAGGAGGAAATGGACAGTCAGGCCAGTGAGGGGAGTGAATTCTTACGCGTTGGTACTCTGGCGCATATGGCAGATTTCATGCTAGGCTGCCTATCCCGTGACCCTCGCGTTCAAAGAATTTATTCCAGCACCGATTACTGGGTGTTCACTCTCCTGGACCCACGGTACAAGCAAAATCTTTCCACTCTCATCCCTGGAGAGGAAAGGAGTGTGAGAATGCATGAATACCAGCAGGCCCTGGTGCACAAGCTGAAACAGTATTTCCCTTCTGACAGCGCTAGCGGCAGAGTGCGTAGTTCTGCGGGACAAGTAGCGAGGGAGAGTAGGCGAGCTGGCAGCTTGTCCAGCACTGGCAAGGGTACGCTTTACAAGGCTTTTGCCAGCTTTATGTCACCCCAGCAAGACACTGTCACCTGTCCCCAGTCTCGGCAGAGTAGGGCTGATCTTTACAGAAAGATGGTGAGGGAGTACGTAGCTGACCATACCATCGTCCTAAATGATCACACAGCTCCCTACAACTACTGGGTTTCAAAGCTGGACATGTGGCACGAACTGGCGCTGTACGCCTTGGAGGTTCTTGCCTGCCCTGCCGCTAGCGTCTTGTCCGAGCGGGTTTTCAGTGCAGCTGGTGGCATCATCACCGATAAGCGTACACGCCTGTCGACTGACAGCGCTGACAGGCTGACGCTTATCAAGATGAATAAAGCCTGGATTTCTCCTAATTTCCAATCTCCACCAGGTGAAGGAAGCTCAACCTGAATAATTTATCCACTCCTCCTCCTCCTCATTTTCCTCCTTCTCCTCCTCTTTGTACAGTAAAGCAGAGGAAACTGGCTATTTTTTGACAGGGCCCACTGGCTCTAGCTATAGTACTTTATGCATTTAATTTTTATGGAGGGCCACCGACCCGGTCCTCTGTTTTAAACAATTTTTGGGAGTGCCACATACAGGCACTCAATCTATTCAATTTTTCTGGAGGGCCACCTACCTGCTCCTCTGGTTTGAAAACTTTTTTGGACTGCCACATACAGGCACTCAATCTATTCAATTTTTCTGGAGGGCCACCTACCTGCTCCTCTGGTTTGAAAACTTTTTTGGACTGCCACATACAGGCACTCAATCTATTCAATTTTTCTGGAGGGCCACCTACCTGCTCCTCTGGTTTGAAAACTTTTTTGGACTGCCACATACAGGCACTCAATCTATTCAATTTTTCTGGAGGGCCACCTACCTGCTCCTCTGGTTTGAAAACTTTTTTGGACTGCCACATACAGGCACTCAATCTATTCCATTTTTCTGGAGGGCCACCTACCTGCTCCTCTGGTTTGAAAACTTTTTTGGACTGCCACATACAGGCACTCAATCTATTCCATTTTTCTGGAGGGCCACCTACCTGCTCCTCTGGTTTGAAAACTTTTTTGGACTGCCACATACAGGCACTATCCAAATTGAATTGTCTCCATAGCAGCCTCCACACGTTGTCTCCATTGCTACCTCCAAAAGTCGTCCATATAGCTGCCTCCATACATCGTCCCATTATCAAACGAGGTGTGTCAGGCCGAAATTTGGGTTGTTTTCATGGATTCCACATCAAAGTTGTTAACTTTGTCGCCACCCTGCTGTGTTATCCACAAAATACACTGGCAAACTTTTACCATTTACGGATATTATTTCCGCGCTTCTTGCGCATCTGTTTACATTCCCCTCACCCGCCATATCCTAAACTTATAAGAACGCTACTACACTTGATCTTATACAAAAGGTTCTTAGAAGTGCTGTTTGGGGAGTAGCCTAGAGACAGGGGCTTGGATTGGCGAAAGCTCGCCTGGCAGCGGAGCGCCAGCTCCATGCCAAGAACCAACTAACATAGTTTTAACTGCAGCACCTTTAATCTACTACTAGTTCACTGCCTCCATACATGGCCGCCTTATCAAACGTGCTGTGTCAGGCAGAATTTTGGGTTGTTTTCATGGCTTCCACAACAAACTTGTTAACTTTGTCGCCACCCTGCTGTGTAATCCTCAAAATATACTGGCAAACTTTTACCAGTTACGGATATTATTTCAGCGCTTCTTGCGCATCTGTTTACATTCCCCTCACCCGCCATATTCCAAACTTATAAGAACGCTATTACACTTAACTTGGTGCAGGCTGGGACCGAGTCTGACCCTGGGGCTGGTCATATACTGCCGACGCAGAGGATTGCGGGGCCTACCTCGGTCCAGGTGTTTCAGCCTACTATGCCTCCTCCTCCTCCCACCCCTCCTCCACCTCCTCCTCCTCCGAATTACCATCCGTGGGCATGGCGCCATCAGTCGGTAGCTCTAGGCACAGCAGCAGTGCCGTCGCTAAGCGACAGCAGGCGGTGCTCAGACTGCTGAGCCTAGGTGATAAAAGGCACACCGCCCAAGAGCTATTACAGGGCATTCCACATCAAACTTGTTAACTTTGTCGCCACCGTGCTGTGTAAGCCACAAAATATACTGGAAAACTTTTTTCATTTACGGATATTATTTCAGCGCTTCTTGCGCAGATGTTTACATTCCCCTCACCCGCCATATCCCAAACTTATAAGAACGCTACTACACTTGATCTTATACAAAAGGTTCTTAGAAGTGCTGTTTGGGGAGTAGCCTAGAGACAGGGGCTTGGATTGGCGAAAGCTCGCCTGGCAGCGGAGCGCCAGCTCCATGCCAAGATCCAACTAACATAGTTTTAACTGCAGCACCTTTAATCTACTACTAGTTCACTGCCTCCATACATGGTCCCCTTATCAAACGAGCTGTGTCAGGCAGAATTTTGGATTGTTTTCATGGCTTCCATGTTAACTTTGTCGCCACCCTGCTGTGTAATCCACAAAATATACTGGCAAACTTTTATCATGTACCGATATTATTTGTGCGCTTCTTGCTCACCTCCTTTGGTTCCTCTCTGCCACCCATTGGTTTGAAGCCTGAGTCCATTTAGGGTATGTTGCCATGACACTCTCTAGCCTGCCGCTGCTGCCGCTGCCGCTGCCTCTGCATGCCGTCCCCTATAGTGTCAGGGTCAATTATTGGATGTTTTAGATGCTATCTAGCCTCATTCGGTCACTCTGTCATGGCCATGCTGTTGCCCATAATTTTGGCATAATGGTGCGATTAAGCAGCCTCAGAGGCATCCATGCATGCTGCCCCTGCTGTTTCCTGTCCATTTCCGTGGTGTTTCCATCCTTTTCTGAGGTTCCCAGGTGTTTGGCCAAGCTTCCCTGTGCAGAGCCTTGGTCCCCTTGAAAAATGCTGAAAAATGACTTCAATGGGGCTCGTTACTCGAAACGAGCACTCGAGCATCGGGAAAAGTTCGTCTCGAATAACGAGTACCCGAGCATTTTAGTGCTCGCTCATCTCTAGTTAAAACCCATTTACCTTCCTCTACTAATTGTACACAGTGTTTAGAGCAGTTATTTACATAAAATACTCAAGAAGCAATGGTAAAACTACACAGCTTTCCTCTCACTGCACTTAGAATCCAGCTACTGCAGAATCTGACAATTTCAAATTATAATTCAGGTTCTGGGGAATTTGACAATTTCAAGTTTTGCTTCTTTCACAGAGCCCTCACCAATGCCCTCCTTTTCTGTATACACATCACAGAAAGCCACAGCTGTTGGTAGTGCCCAGTCCTGGTAGCTTAAAGAGAACCCGTCAGGCAAATTAACCCCAGAAACTAAATATATTTTCATAAACTGCCATTAGAAAGCATTGCCCCTATCCATACATTGTCCCTCCACATGCCTGTAAACCTAAGCAATCAGGTACTAAAGCTGTATGCAAATGACCTGTGAAATGTCCAATGAGTCATTATCATATTCAGCTGTCCAGCTTATTCATGAGTGGGAGGTACAGTCACACCCTCCATGTGCTTCCTGGTGCTGGCGCCCCCTGCAGCCTGTGTGTGTATAGGAGAGATACAACTGCTCCAGGCAGCCATGCTATAGCAGAACATGTCAGATTCATGTGTAGCTGATGTCTGTCTCACACATGTGTATGGGGGGAGAGAGCATGTCAGCAGATAAAGCACAGACACTAGCAATGCTTTACTATACATCACACACAGACATGAGCAGGGGTAGGAAAGGGGAGGGGTAACAGGGGTGACATCACTTTCTCTCTCCATGTGTCCAGCTTCATTTACATAATAAAGAAAATATGATTTTACAATGATTAATGTATGAATTGACTAGATAAAGGCTGTGATGGATCCTTGTGAGCTGCTTCAACAGGAAGTGGTGACAGAAATAGTGACAGAGACCTGGTGACAGGTGTCCTTTAAGTTATCACTGATACAAATGCTTTAAAAACTAGAAGTGTGAGGTAACACTGATGCAAATAGGTCCAACATTGGTAGTTAACAGTGATCAAATACTCCAAAACTGAGAATGTAAGTTAACATTGATGAAACATTTTCTTAAACTGGCAGTGTTAACACTGACACAAATACCTCACAAACTGGTAGTGTTAGTGTAAATACTGACACAAATAGGTCCAAAACTGGTAGTGTGAGTTAACACTTACACAAATACTTTAAAAACTGGTAGTGTGAGTTAACACTAATGAAAATACTTCAAAAATTGGTAGTATAAGTTAACTCTGATTCAAATTGTTCCAAGGCTGGTAATTTAACTTAACATTATATGATGCAGGAACTGCAAACTGTACTGAGGCGGTGCCTTTAAAATATTGTTGAATAATGCAGTAAATGCTCTTATTACTAAGTCTAGTCCTGCACTATAGCAACCTATCAGTATATTAATGCAGTTCTTCACAGAGCCCTAAAAAGGGCAATTATTTCAAATTTTTACCTGTCTCTGCAATAGCTTTGTCTCCCTACATAACTGCCCTGAAATTGGCAATCATTGGTATTTGAGAAGTCACTTCCCATCTGACTAACCTTATGACAAGTAACAAACTCTCCCTAGTCTTTTCTCTAATGGCATCTGGACATGTGACAACAGAGAACATGTCTGTGGTTGCAAAGGGCCTGCGAGCTGGTTGATTGGCTGCTCAGCCCTGAACAAGAACCTGAAGCATGAACAGCGGTGGTTGTTTAGCTTCAGTACTCAAGAGTGTCAAATCTGCCAAATTTGCTGAAGACTCCCCTCAACTGACCATTCTTATCATGTAGCACACCTCAGTTGCATAGAAAATAGTATTACACTCATCAGCTGCTGCATAACCATAAAATAGACCTGAAACATGGAAATAAAGCAACACCACTGCAGCTGCTGTAGAACATCATAATACACAACCTTACAATACAGAACATTACATAGTGTTATGTGTCACACACAACCTGTTTATGTGTTTATTGGGTCACAGTATGTTTTCAACATACTTATAATTTTCTTGTCTGCATATAGCATTTCTGCTCTAATGGGTGCCTACATTCATAGGACAATTTTCCTCCTGTGGAATGTGGGAGGTAGTAAACTAGTTCTCCTCTAACCTTAGTGAGACAACGCATTTGAAATTTTTGTAACTAGTCTATATGTAGCCAATATTTATGTGTTTTGCTCTGTACCTTTATTTCTTTAAAGGAAACCTACCAACTTCGAAGACGAGTACGAGCAGCTGCCGGCTCTGCATACATAGCCTATGCAGGGCAGGAGCAGTGCGCTGAAGATGACATAGTAGGAGGATCGAAAGAGGCCACTGGGGCGTGTAGCTTCAGCTTTGGTTCCCCCATGCCTAAGTAGCCTCTTTCATTTGCATATAAGAGCAATAAAACATTTACAAACTTATCGGCCACAGAAAGATTAGCCCTAAAAATTGCTGTGATGGCATTTATTAGAGGAACCTGCCACCGGATATACCTTAATAGGAAGATCCGAGATGGTAGGTTTCCTTTAATGATCTATAAAACTTTCAAATAAAAAAACATTGATTTGAAAAAAAAACCCACATTTTGTATTGGTTACCCCAGGGTCGGCGCCAGCACTGGGCATACCCGGGCAAGTGCCGGGGCCCAGGGCTTCTGGGGGGGTCCACATAAGGCTGTTCATAAGAAATCCATACAGAGTTTTAGGGGGGCTTTATATAAATAACCATGAAGGGGCTGTTTGGGATTATAAACTACAGAATATTTTAGGGAACAGAAGAGTCTTTAAGCTCCTGAATTTTTAATGCCACCTTGTGAGTTCACAGCAAAAGGGCCTACTGAGACCTCAAGCCCACTCTGGGTTACCCTTTCCTCTTTGTCTGTCCTCGGTCCTTGACAGATAATTCAAAGCTTGATGCAGTAGGATGCAACCATAGCAGACTTTTTCTCCCTTTCCCCTTGTGCCCCAAGAAGTGGCCCCAGAAATGGCTATAGTACCATATAACATAATTTCTAGTAGTGGGACCCTTTTAGATGTTTTATGGTCACTATGACCAGTGTCCATTTTCTACTTTGTTAAACCTTAATCTGTTTTCCAACCCCTTGCAGTATATTCTCCGCAGCATACATTTGTGTCAGACAGACAGTCTGCTGGGTAACGTAGAACTTTCCGCTCTTCATTGGCTATAGCTGTTTAGGGACATTGATTAAATATTCATTTTCTATAGCAGTACGTTGCTTATAATCTTGGATATGAAATATTGATATGGAGCATATCCAAGTTTATTTTGTTTTATTATCAGTTGAAGAATGAAATTATCTTCAGATAGTTTTCCTTGGTTACTCCAACCGGTTTTCGTCTTTGTGGTGAACATTTTATCATTAGAAAATCAATTTCCCAGTAATAAATAATTCCATGTATCGTATGTAGGAACATTAAATACACATTTCTATGAAACTTCTATTTGTGGGCATTTTCCGTTACTTCACTTAAACTGAATCTAATGTTTTCTTGCTCAGTTTCCAAATTAGACATAAAACAGGTAGAACATTAGATGCGTCTCTCTAAGGACAGAGTTTATCATGCGTGTAATATCAGTAAATGGAAAAGTTCAACTTAATGATGCAAATCTTCATTTTATAATTGCCATATGAACACTGTGCACAGTGAAAGTTGAGTTTTTATGTGAACACTGATATATATACATTTGTACAGATGGATACAAAAGGTGACATAATTTTGAGAAAAGTAAGATAATAGTTGTGAAAAAGATTTTAAATGTGGGAAAAGTGGTAGGTTTCCATTCCCAACCTTATATAAGAAGCTCAACCATCGTTAGGCCCTACTACAGAATATGTAGCAAAGGGGTTGTCCAATTATAGATACGTATCACTTGATTTGCAGAAATTGTCAGATTGCTAGGGTCCTAGTGTTCTGAGGAATGTACCCCTAAATCTATTTACTGCTATGGAACTGTGGAAGGTTCCGGCAAAGCTATAGAAGAGTTATAAAGAGCAACAAAATACTGATGTCTTATTAGTTTGAACACTGAGTAGATATTTTGTTCACAATTCTCCCCATGCAATATGACTTGTCATGCAATCAAGTTCATCAGTTAGAACAGGGAAAAGGGGAGAAAGAATCCTCCTTTCCTCCCTGTTGCCAAAAGAACTATTTGAATGTGATCATCCTCTAAATTCCTGGAGTGTGTTGATGTAGTGTGGAGCATGTGACACATATTCCTGTGTGTGATATATACACAGCTTCTACACTATGTAAGGGGTATATTTGCAGTGTGCATTCTATGTCTATGTTGCATGTGGCGAGACTTCGGTGTAAAATTGCAATGTATGCCAAATGTGTTGTGGGTTGTATGTAAAGAGTTTATTTGCTCCCCTAATACTAGTGACAAATGCACATGAAGGTTCTTTACATATAGCAAGGCACTGTGAAATGGCTTAGCAGAAACGATTTGAGCATAAGAGGAGGCAATGGTGGAAGTGGAAAGACATACACCGAAGTGCAAGGAATCTAAAATTGTTATAATGTGCATATCTTGTAAAGACTGGTTGAAAACTGTGTAAGGAAACACCAAGGGTACAGATTGACTCACTACTGGGTGGATGGATGAAAAGATGAAATGTGGAGGTAATTAATTGGCAAAGCTTTTTCTTGGTCCTGCCTTGGTCTTGTCTTGGTCCTGCCTGTCACTGGTCCTGATAAAGGGACCATTTTGGTTTTTAATTGTATATCCCCACCGTTTAACTTCAATAACAATAATAATAACCTTTTAACTTCAAGACTTTGCAAACTAATCAAACCACAATTATTCATCCGCACACCCTCAGGAGCATCAGTCTGTGGACCTTTTTTTCCTACGCAAATTTTGATACTAGAAATGCTGACATGCTGCCATATCTATAGGACTATATTGCTAAAGAGCTGCCAACAAGACCTCTGAATACAATCTGCAAAATGTAACAAAATATTGATTCGGGACTCACTTAGTTACTGAGCAGAGTTAACTTGGGATTACTCCTAAAGATATTGTGGGAAATGTGTTAATGTGTCAGTCTTTAGACCAGTGTAGAGTATGAAGTTCTCTGGTGTGCCAGATTAATCATTGTGTCTGATACTGGATGATTAATTGGGTTTCACCTCCTATTAGTTGTTCAAGTTATCTGTATCACGATATTGAATTTTCTGGTGCATAGACTGAATTTTGTTTTGCAGGGGCTATTTTCTGTCCAGTCACGCCCCTAGTTACTGAGGATACACCCCTTTTCAGTAAAAAATGTGGCACCCAGTAAACAGATTGATACAACTTGTCCATTAATCAAATTGTCCCTTGGTTTTCTTCGTTTAAAGGAAACCTACCATTTCAAATGGTCGGTGTAAGCTGTAAACACCGAGCACCAGCTCAGGGTGAGCTGGTGCCGGTGCTTAGTTTCGTTAGTGTTATAAACCGCGGTATCGCGGTTTTAACACTTTTTAAACTTTATAGCAGAAGCTGCTTCGGCGCTGCGCGCGACCGTGCGCGGGCGACGCCTGCGGCATTTCCTATGTAGGCGCACGCACGATTGTGCGCACGCAGCGCCGAAGCAGTTTCTGCTATAAAGTTTAAAAAGTGTTAAAACCGCGATACCGCGGTTTATAACACTAACGAAACTAAGCACCGGCACCAGCTCACCCTGAGCTGGTGCTCGGTGTTTACAGCTTACACCAACCATTTGAAATGGTAGGTTTCCTTTAAGCATAGTCACTGTTTACCATACTCAGGTGAATACAGTAAAGCAGAGTAAAGCAGGAGCAGTTGTGCTATAAGAGGACAATCCTAAGGTAGACAGTATTTTATCATGTAAATAGAAGATGAGTCAAGGCAAACAACACAGGGTTGCAGATGCATGGACTGGAGTGCTGCGCTACATGGTCAGGAGTAACAGTGTTTTATGTGGAGAATATTGCAAGATGTCAGAGATACAATGGGAGACGAACCTCTGAATTAATAAGGCTATGACTTTTCATGTCAAGAAGAACTTAACATACAATACGATGTACTGTATAAAATGTAGCAACATAATTTGTAAGGGTAAAAAGTCATATAGTGCATCCATACTGCTTGTTGTAGTTTTGTGTATAGTTTTAACAAAACAATGACAACCATTCCCTTCTTAATGGACATGACCTGAAAATAATATGTAAAGAATTGTGAGCCAGTATGCAGAATATACATCACTGTGGGTGGTAGCCTCTATTTAGCCTATTGTACAGAACATGTTGTTGTAAACATTTAGTACAGGTGGTCCCCTACTTAAGAACACCCGATTTGCAGACGACTGTAATTTACTGTACTTTAGTCCCAGGCTTCAATGATCAGTTGTAACAGTTATCAAAGGTGTCTGTAATTATTATTTATTGTCAATCCTGATTCTTATAACAACTCAGCATTTTTAAAACCCAATAGTGATAAAGACCAAAATATTTTTTTTCCTGGGGTTACAATCATAAAATATACAGTTCCGACTTACATATAATTTCAACTTAAGAACAAACCTTATAGTTCGAGCTTCAGTGAAGCCTCCTGAAAGTTAATTCACTAGGTTCCTGCTCTATGAGTGGCAGTAATTTCAATATGAGCAAATGAGTTGGAAATGTTTGCATATGCAATTCTTGATTTAGATGTGTCACCCATAGCTTGCCAAGGTGAAGCTACACAATGAAATAACTGCTGAATATATTCTTAAAAACAGTAACAGTTTTTGCAAAAATATGTTGAACGATTTGATTTATGTACCTATGACAGATGGGAAGAAAAAAATTGATGTTGATGTTGTTGTGAATAAAAGTTGAGCTTTTGCTTTCAATTAATGGGGTTAAATGTCAGCATGCAGAAAACAAGCAAGTGTTGTGTATTCAGATCCTAATGTCAGCTAATACACCATATCGCCTAATTAGCCATCCTGTTGAATTTCTGGGACATAATTAGTCAGTAATGTATATTCATCAGCTTGTTAGTACTCCAGAAAGTTATACACTATGGAATAATATTGGGTACACTATTATGGGCTCCATAAATATAACTTAATTATAGCATGGTGATAGATCTATATGTCACATCTGTTCCTTGCTATGGTTAACTGACTTTACGATATTTGGAGACGGCATTGGTATTTTTAATGAATAACATATTACAAAGGTTGTATGCACTGTAAATATATGAATTCACAAGGGGGTTTCAGCCATAGTCAATGTTGGACAAAAATGTTCAATGATAAATATTGTAATGGGATTAAAGGCGTGTTCCCATTTAAAAAAAAAATATATGGTTTTTCAGTTCGGTCTGATCTCTTAGACCACATTGATTGTGAAAATTCACAGCACTGATTCCCCTTCTAAATTTTTCCTGCAATGCGTGGCACTACAATCCACTTGAAAACTGCAACACGACTAAAAATGAATTTGGTGTAGCACAAGACTGTTTAGTCTAGCTGTAGTTGGAAAGTTGGAAAGAGTTCTCCTTAGCCTAGTTTAGCATGCCAATTACCTTCACTACCCATTTGTTGTTACACAGAGGTTGATGTGATGCCACCACTGAGCTTCTGTATAACAGTGGACATCGCTGATGAGAGATGCCACTCTGGAATAGAGCTTTGGACAAAGGAAAGTATAATTACTTTGTTTTTTTTATACCACCTATGGCCAGTGATGAAATCAAATTGTCAGTGTGCTACTTTTTAATTCAAAGGACATATGAATTTCAATGGAAAACACATGGGGGCAGATTTATCAAGTGTCTGAAAGTCAGAATATTTCTAGTTGCCCATGGCAACCAATCACAGCTCCCCTTTAAAATATTCATGAGCACTGGTAAAATGAAAGCTGAGATGTGATTGGTTGCGATGGGCAACTAGAAATATTCTGACTTTCAGACACTTAATAAATCTGCCCCATGGACATGGCTCCCTGCCTGAGCCCCAAAACTCAGAGAAGGTCCTACTCCTGCCAGAATTGGCCACTCGGTCAGTCTTTTCTTCTGTCATCCGCTCTTGAGCTGACCTAAAACGCCAATGACATGTGGGTTGCAAACAGTGGAGCAATGCAAGGATTCATGTGCAGACAGCCTCACACTGAGCCAGAACAGTATTGGTCACATATCACAGTATGGCCAAAAATTCGATGGAGGTGTGGTGACTAATGAAATGTGTTAAATGAACATTTACTCATTTTAGTCCCCACAGCCTCACTCGATAGGGATTCTACTGAAGGAATGGGTTAAAATAAGAGGTACATGTAGGTATTATGGTGTTAGGTATTATGTACACGTGAATTTCGATTACCTGAACAGTTATATTCTTTGGGGAGTGACTTCCAATACAGTTCAGCAAAAATGAAGAACACATATTTATTAATGCAGCTTTGTAAAAATAAAAAAAGTAGATATAATTAATATTCAGTCCATTTGCATATGTAAATTACAGTCATGTTTCTTATACTACTCAATCTCCTTACAAACCTATAAATTGCAAATGTAAATGGGATATTTTACAGGTAATTAAGGATAAGTTATGACTGAAACAACCTAATTAGGTCTAATGTGCATGAGGAAATTAACTAAATGAAAAACTCTAATCTGATATATTTGGCCTGCAATATAAAGTCACAAAAACAAAAGTGGATGGAAATTGAAATTGCTCTCAATCTTATGATCCTTAATAAGTGAATACAGCATGAAATAACGATAGTAAATGATAAATATGTTACAATTTATATGATAATTATAACAGTAATTGGTGTAAATGTTGAAATTTCTCTTTTTTATTGTAAATCTATTGCTATGTGGCGTCGGCAGAAATGTAATATGCATTATTTAGAGTATTGAAAGTTTTATTTTTTTACTTTTATACTTCACATGTATTAAAATTCCATTAAAATATATAATAGGACCTATTTAGGTGTGTATTGTTTTATTTTACTTTGATGAGACAGTTTAGGCATAAGAATATTTGGGATGGACTTTGTGAGTCAGCTTTCAAATGGTCATTGTCGGCTATTTAGGGGCACTTAGGGACATTTTCAGCTACATCTAGATAAACTTGATGAGGAACGGTTTGTAAGCTTGAAAGACTTCATATCTGCTTTAGTAATAAAGCATCCATAAGTGAACTTTTTTTCTTTGTTTTTTATTGCGTTTGTCTCTCTGACCTCCTCTCGGGATTGTCAGTTTGTTAAGGGAGCTGGCACCTTATGCCATCCCTGCTTGATCCAGAGTGACAACAATCACTGCTTGTTCTGTAGACAACAATCAAGTGGTGTCCTGGAGATCACCTTCCCATGTAGAGATGTTGCAGGGTTAGTTTTCTACCACTTACCCTGTCTGACAGCTTGCACCAAGTCTGTGGTTGCGCTGTTGCTGGACCGGTTTGTGACAATAAGCTTATAATTATAATTTTTACACCAATTGTAAAAAAAAAGCATGAACTCTGAAAACCCCTGGTTATAGGAAACCTACCACTTAAAAGTGGTAGGTTTATACACATATACATGGCACCAGCTCAGTGTGAGCTGGTGCCAGAGCATATTTTTGTTAGGGGAACAAAGCCCCTATGTTAGAATTATAAGTTATATTAACTTATAACTCGGCGCACCGCACTTGGGCTCGGCGCACCATGCGCACGCCCGTGCGTGCGCCGGATTGTGAAGTGCAGGAGAGCCGGTGACGTCACCAAGCTCTCCGGCACACGCGCGCCTGCGCAACTTATCACGGCCTGTTTCCCCGTGCTAAGTTTGCATTCTTTCCTGCAGTAATATGAACACTGCCTTATTAAAATCCTAGCCGTCTTAATTGATTTGTACCACACCCATGTGTCTTCTGAGGGCTTTAAGCTGGGCTTTTGTATTTTTTGATCTTCTGAGCCTTGCTTGTCTTCTGACCATCCATTTATCTCTAGACTCTATAATGCATTGTCCTCTTGGTTTTGCCTTTATTTCTAAGACTATTCCTGATTTCTTTTTTCTATGTTTTCATTTTGGTACAGGAAGGAAAACCAGACTATTTGTCCCCCACCGTCTAGGGTAGTTTAGACAAGTAGATAGGGACAGCTAGATGAGTTTAGCTTTAGGTCTAATCATTCATGTATGTCTTTTCTTTTTCTATTTTATTGTCCTTCCCAAACAGCAGTGAATTACTGAATCACTTAAGTGAATTATACAAATATGCAAAACGTTAAAAAAAATTGTCCAAATGAGCCAAAAAGTAAAAAAAAATCTCAGTTTTGCTTATTTTGGAAGCTAGAAATCCTGATGATCAATCCATGTCCCTAAGACAGAAAATATTATAATATGGTAACTAAGTTCAAATTCATTAAAAAAATTATTTCTATAAACATGATACTTTACTTGTGAAGAAGTTTCCTTAAAAGATCCTGCTCTAGCCACAAAGCTGAGGAATCTGCTAATATTCTGTATATCTTTGAATAAAAGAAGAAACTGCTGAATGTGTTATCCTTATCAGGTGGTTCAGAAGACATCACCTACTTTTTTATAATTTTGTCCCACTGGTTTTATAGAGTGACTGGATGACTGCACATTATTAATCGGTGACACTATAAAGTTAGGATATAGCGAGCTTGGTTAACAAATTTCAACTATTTCAGGTATCTGCTGACCCTTGCGGCTTTACACAGTGTAGGTATAAGCAGTTTTTTTTTGCACTTTCATGCAAATTTGTTTAAAGTTTGAATCATTAACATATTGAGGGTATATAAGGTAATTAATACTGTGCAGGAACATATGCCAGATTCTGCTCATATATAAATATGCAAAACTTTAAAATTCTGTTTTATTATTTATAGATCATGAGCATATTAATACTGTTATACTTTCCTTCACTGTAACATTTGAGGATGGGAGTTCCTTATATTCTCTCTATTTCTTTACTGATTATAAGTCTGGGAAGAAAGTAAACTCCTTAAAGCATGAACACTATTTAGGATAACTTTTAATGTTGGGGTGTGGGGCAGTGATTTCAACATTTTACGAATATACATTCTGCTTTCTAAAAGGGATGCCGCTGAGATTTCTACTGCACAATTCATGAACCTCTATGGAAGCACCCATGGGGGTTGTGGAGAAACTTTCCCGGTTGGGAAATAAACTGGTCTAAAGCTATCTTTCTTCCTCCGGAGGTCGTATGTTTTCAATCCAATGTTGGGGTAAAAATTCTGGAACCATAACAGACATTTTAGTTTTTGGTGTTATGGTTGGTGGGACGTTAACCTGATTTGCAGGAATCAAATGAGCCCCTTGCTAGATAAGGTAAGAGAGAACATTAATATTTTTAAACTCCTGTTTACATCAAAAAGAATTTCCCTTATTTATGTCTTAAACACCTGTCAGGCTTGGATTCAAAAAAAGTTTTATAAACTTCTTGACTCTTTTGGCTGATTTGGGGTAGAAGACATGTTTGGATAAAACAAATATTTTTGTTTCTGATAAAGAAGGTGTGATGTCTCTTCCCAATTTCTTTTTGTACTTTTCGGCCACTCAATTTATATTAACCTGTTAATATTCAGAAATTTTTAAACCAGCATTGCTACCTGCTAAGGGTAATATGTTTAATATTTTGAATAAAAAAAAAAAAAAGAATCTATAAAGTTCTAATAAGTAAGGCTGTCGAGGTGTTAGTCTATGTTAGTTATAACAAATGGAAAAATTAGCCTCGGGATGACCCAAATTTGTTGGGACAATAAAATACACTCTCTTTGAACACATCACATAGGGTTGTACAGTTTGACATAGTTCACAGGTAGAGATGGGTGAATCGATTCCAACGATTCTAAATTTGTTTAGAATTTCAGTAAATCCAAAGTTTACAGTGATTCGTGGGATCGAATTTCAAATTTCATATATATATATTTTTACTCCCTTTATTAGCAAAAAGGCGAGTACAGAGGGGCGTGGCCTGACTGCGGACGGAGATGGTCGCACACTAGAACCTCTCCTGCCCGAACCCTGCTGCGACACCGCAAAACAGCCCAAATTCCAGCATCCAAGCCATCAGTAAATGGGAGCAAAGAGGAGAGGGGGTACCCGGACCCCAGCAGCACCCCTTAATCGGTCCACGGCCCGCGGAATCAGCCGGTTCCTTATGGCGGCGGCCGCCGCCTCACAGCCTGCAGCCGTGGCGACCATCCCAGCAGCTCCGGGACCGGAACCGCGGGAAGCTCCGGCGACAGAAGAGTCGGTGGTCTCCCTACCTGCCGTGGATTCTCCGCTGCTGATCAACCCAGACGAGGTGCCAGAGCCCGAGGTCCCCGGGAAGGCTGCGCTCATTCAGCGGCACGTGGCCAAGATGGCGGAGGACGACATGGAAGTGAGCGCCGCGGCCCAGGACAGCATCCGGCCACCAACAGCAGGAGAAGAGCAGGTGCAGGGGGCCATCCCCGGACCAGTCACCTCCTGGCGCCAACCAGACGGGAGGTTAGAGTGCCACATTCAGGGGGAACGGCACGGACATATCCCTGCAACTCCATGCGGCCAAGATGGCAGCCGAACCAGGTACTGTCGGGCCCAGAGCGGGGTAGCTCAGGTGCTCGAGGCCCCACAATGCCCACCTGGGAGAGGGGCTATGGGGCTGCCCCAACCTCAGTCACCCAGGCCCTGTGAGCCCCCAAGCATGGCCTCCACATCACATGCCAAGGGGGGCGGAAAAGACCCTACTGGAGACCCCCGGTCCTGTTGGGAGGCCCAGGACAGGCACACTGACCCCCACCCGCGGAGACAAGCCTTCCTGGGCTGAGCAGGTGGACCTGCAACAAGTGAGAGAGGGGGGTCAGGGGGACCCACAATGGATGGGAGGGAAAGAAGGGAAGGCGATGCCATCTGTGCCCCATTCCCCGGTCCTGTGGCCGGAATCAGGGGAAGAATGGCCAACCACCCCCGTGACCCATACTCCATGCCCCTCACCAATGTGGTCTATGTCTCAGCCGCCACACGATAGGCCTCATCAGGCCACTGTCCTTTCTGGCCATATTGCATCTAATACGGAGCTTTCTCAGGAGGGAGTCTTTGAGTCTCAGAGTGTCCTGTTGTCACAAGAATTTGGGGCATTGGCAGAATTACGTGCTCTAAGCTCTCACCTTCGCACCATACCCACCAGGGATGATATGGAAAGCTATGTGGGGAAGTACAACAGCTGGAAAACCATGTAACATCTACGGAGGTTACTCAGAATGATCTCAGTGCCCGCCTGGAGTCACAAGCTGCTACTATTGCCTCTCACTCCTTTCAACTTCAATTCTTGGCTGATCAAATGGATGACGCAGAGAACAGGGGAAGGCGCAACAATATCAGAGTTCGGGGCTTACCTGAGTCAGTGGAGAACTCTGGTCTCCATGATACCCTATGCTGGGTTATTTAACTCGATTTTGGAGGTGCAAGGAGATACACCGGTGGAACTGGACAGGGCACATCGAGCGTTACAACCCAAACCGGCTGCGCTTGAACTGCCGAGAGATGTTATCTGCCGGGTTCACCGGTATCAGCTAAAGGAGGCAATTATGTCCAAGGCAAGAGCATCGGGAGACATTATTTTACAACGGTCCCATATACAGCTATTACCGGATCTATCAAAGCTGACACTACTAAAGCGCAGAGCGTTGAAACCCTTTCTGGAGGAATTGAGACAACGAAACATACCCTACACATGGGGCTTCCCGTTTCGCCTCCAGATCCGACAGGCGGAGCGTAGATTTGTTATCCGGCACCCGGGGGAGGTTCCCGCCGTAGCAGCGGCGTTACATATTGCAGTTTCTGATTTACCGGAGTGGCCGGGTCTGCCATTGCCTCCTTTGCATGGGGCTGCTCCCCCGCCAGGAAGACCCCCTAGACGCCGGGCCCGGCGGGGTCGGGGCAGGGGAGGAGCACAGATGGGCCGTGATCCGGGGCGGTTGCCCCCGGAATGAATGAGTATCATTAAGCTCAACTGTTTGCCTTAAGATATGCTTGCTACCTCAGGGTTATGAGAGTGGGTGGAGGGACGGCTTCTCTGGATGGGATGTGGATGGTCGACTGGGCTTCTAAGGTTAGAGATCGTTACTACAGCCAGAGACTTAAATTGATAGTAAGACCCAGTGGGTCCATCGATGGCTCATGCCCCTGGAGTCGTCCTCCCTACCCCTCAAATGTTCAATGTTCATTGATGTTTTGCCACTTAAATGCTGTTTTCTCTTTTCGTTCACGTTGTTCTTCTGAAACTGGATTTGGTACGATATTTTGTTGCAGATTCAATGTGTAAGGTGCGGTCGGGTGGGGGGAAGGGGAGCCTTCCGTAGTCAGCACTCTACCCACCGGGGATTCCGTAGTCAGCGGGCCTGCCTGCGGTATTATAAGTGTTGTCTCCCCACTGTTCTGTGTGTGTCTGTCAGGTGTTAGTCTAATTTGTGTTGGTAGTGTCCCTTAACGTTGTGTCTTAGTGTATTTTCCTTCCCCTTTTCTTCCCCCCTCCCCATTCCTCCTGCTATAACTCCAGAGGGTCTGCCATAGTCCGTTATCCCTTCAGCGAGGCAACGCGAGGTTAGGAGGGTCTTAGATTCGTTATGGATACTCTACGAATCGCGTCCCTTAATGTTAGGGGACTGAATGTCCCACAGAAGAGGACACAGATCCTATATGATATGCATAAACAGAGAGTTAATGTCCTTTTCTTACAGGAGACTCATTTCAGAACCACCGGTATGCCCGACATTCGGGATCGTTATTTTACACAATGGATACACAGCGCCAATCCGGAAGCCAAATCGAAGGGAGTGTCGATAGCCTTCCACAAATCACTGCCAGTGGAGGTTCTGGAAACAAAGGTAGATGACGAAGGCAGATACGTGTTTGCGAAGGTAAGAGCCTTCGGGCTGGTGCTTACTCTCGACACCTGGTACCTCCCCAACACCGGCCCTGTTCCCGCATGTAGGACAATGATGAGTACACTGTCAGACTTTGCGGAAGGACACCTAATAGTGGGGGGCGACTTTAACTTTCCTATGGACCCTTCAGTTGACACATCAGGGGGGCGGGGTTCTGTCCCGCTTAGTCACCTCCGTGGCCTATGGAGAGACATACACGCCTTGCTGCTGGTCGACATCTGGCGGGTTCTACATCCTCGGGACCGGGACTATTCCTACTTTTCCCCGGCGCATAGCTCCTACAGCAGAATTGACTTTTTTCTCCTGAATCACGATGCACTTAAATGGGATCCCACGGCATCAATTGGGAACATTCTCTTTTCTGACCATGCCCCCATTTTCTTGACGCTGTCCTTGCAGCGACATTGTCGCAGTCCATGGAGGTGGAGACTGAATGACAACCTCCTCAGGGACTCCGTTTGTGCAGAGGAGATTAGGGGGCATTTAGCATCAGTTGTAAAGGACCCGGAGTGGAATGAACCAACGCACCCTCCACAGCGGTGGGAGCAACTTAAGGGGGACTTGCAGGATATCTTTGTTCGTAATGGTGCCCGCCTCAAATCAGATAACAATGCACGGATCGTTGCCCTTACGGCTCAGATTCAGACGTTGGAGTTGCGCCATAAGTCCTCCTTGACTCCTTCCGATCTGGCGTAGCTGACGGGAGCCAGGGAGTCCTTAAGGTCTCTATTAGACCAAAAACACCTGCAACATCGGGCTAGGTTTCAGAGCTATTTATACGACCATGCTGACAAATGCGGTAGACCACTTTCCCGACTACTTCACCCCCGCTCTCAGGCCTCTTACATCCCTAAGATCAAAGGGTCCAGGGGAACAGAGGTTTTTCTCCCTGATGAGATCTGTGACAGTTTCGCATCCTTTTACACCTCGTTGTATGATATTAGGGGTAAGGAGGGGCCCGCATCATTGTCCTCCCAGGCTGTCCGTATAGACTCATACATAGCGGAGACTAGTCTGCTAGTCTTACCCCCGGAGGTTACAGACAATCTGGAGCAAGATATCGAGGTGGCAGAGGTGTCTGCTGTAATTAAAGAAACTCCTGCAGGGAAGAGTCCCGGGCCTGACGGGTTCACCCAGGCATTTTTTAAACAATTTAGAGAATTATTGTCCCTTTTGCTGGCCAAAGTGTACGGGGCTGTATCATCAGTTTCAGGCTTTTCTCCCGGCGGTATGGAGGCTCACATTAGTGTGCTGCCCAAACAGGGTAAGGACCCTTCGCTGCCGGCTAGCTATCGACCCATATCCCTTATAAACGTAGATGTGAAGTTGTTTTCGAAGGTTTTGGCGGAAAGGTTGGCTCCCCACATCCCGACAGTAATACACACAGACCAGGTGGGATTTATTCCTGGGAGAGAGGCGCGAGATAACCTAAATAAAACCTTACTTCTAATGTCCCATGCGCAGGTGCGCTGCATACCCTCTTGTCTACTTTCCGTAGACGCAGAGAAGGCCTTCGACAGTGTCCATTGGGGTTTCATGGCGGCAGCACTTCGACAGATTGGGTTGGGGCCTAAGTTTTTGGGGAAGATCTTGGCCCTATATTCCAAACCTACCGCAAGGGTAAGAGTTAATGGGAATCTCTCCAAGCCCTTCCCCATCAAAAATGGGACTAGGCAGGGGTGCCCGCTCTCCCCCCTTTTATACGTCATAGTGATGGAGCACCTGGCTACTGCCATTCGGAAAAATCCTAACATCCACGGGATTACAATGGGCTCCAGACATTGCAAGGCTGCTTTGTATGCAGATGATCTGTTGTTGTATGATTTTAAAATTAACTATTCGAAGACTTAGGCTCTTAACATTTCCCTCTCAACGTCAGAGGTGGATCACATTAAGGATAACTTCCCCTTCCAGTGGCGGCAAGAGTCCCTCAGATACCTGGGAGTCATGGTCCCAACTGATCTGTCGAAGTTATATGCTCTTAATTATTCGCCCCTCCTAGATCGCACACTGAAGGACCTTCAAACATATGACCGCAACCGCCTTTCATGGTTTGGCAGGATTAATGTCCTAAAAATGGATGTACTCCCGCGCTTCTTATACATCTTTCAGGGCGTGCCGATTCTTCCCCCCCTGGCTTAGGGATGCGTTGCGTTTGTGGAGGTCGTTGATAGCGAGGAAGTCCCTGTCCCGCAAGCTTAGTCCTTTTACTCCAATCTTTCGGAATCCGGGATTACAACCGGGAATGGCTAGATTATCCTTCCTGGGCTGGGGGGTTTTGGAGGACCCACGGATGTTCGATCTGCTGCAGGAAGCACCACTCCCCCTTCATGGGGATTTCAACCCACGTCGGGGCCACACAGGCAGTTCTTGGTTTGAATACTCACAATTACGGTCCTCACAATTACGGATGGGGGTAGTGATCCTCACTGTATGGGGGTACTGTCCCTCACTGTATGGGGGTACTGTCCCTCACTGTATGGGGGTAGTTTCCCTCACTGTATGGGGGTAGTTTCCCTCACTGTATGGGGGTAGTGTCCCTCACTATATGGCGGTAGTGTGCCTCACTATATGGCGGTAGTGTGCCTCACTGTTTGGCGGTAGTGTTCCTCACGGTATGGCGGTAGTGTTCCTCACGGTATGGCGGTAGTGTTCCTCACGGTATGGCGGTAGGGATACCAAATTTGTATAGTTTTTATAATGTTTTCATACATTTACAAAAATTACAACCTCCTGTACCAATTTTTTTTTAAATTTTGCCATCTTCTGGCGCTAATAACGTTTTCATACTTTGGTGTACGGAGCTGTGGGTGGTGTCATTTTTTTTACTTTTAATGATGTTTTCATTGCTATAATTTTAAAGACTATACGACCTTTTGATCACTTTTCATTGAATTGTTTTATATTTTTCAAAATGGCAAAAAAGGGCCATTTTTGACTTTAGGCGCTATTTTCTGTTACGGGGTTAAATGCAGTGAAAAACCAATATTATATTTATATAGATCGGGCATTTTTGGACGCGGTGATACCTAATGTGTTTATGATTTTTACTGTTTATTTATTTTTATATCAGTTCTAGGGAAAGGGTGGTGATTTGAATTTTTAGGTTTTTTATTTTAATTTTTTTTTACATTTTCTTATTTTTATTTTGACGTTTTTTCAGACTCCCTAGGGTACTTTAACCCTAGGTTGTCTGGTCGATCCTATCATATACAGCGATACTACAGTATGGCAGCATATGGGGATTTCTCTAATTCATAACAATGTACTGATCGCACATCGTAATAAAGGGGTGAAGCCGAGGTAGCCTCAGCTCTTCAGCAGACCCGAGGCTGTCATGGCGACGGATCGCCGCTTTCCACCAAGGGGAGCGACGATCCACAGCAAGATGGATCACATGCGCATGGGCGCCGCCAGCTTTCTGAAGCCGCTGGCGATTCTGTGGGTTAGCACCCGCGATTGGTGCTAGCACCGACCGCGAGTGTTACTGGTAAGCCTTTGCTTACATGCTGTGATTCGATTTGGTTTGAATCAAATTTTCTTTGAAAATTCAGCAAACCGGATCGAATCGAATTTTCACAAATTCACCCTTCTCTATTCACAATTTTTATTACTATCCATCTTTGATAAATACATTTTATCATAACAAGTGTGGAGATAGAGTTTCTACATATGCATTGGAGTTGCTACAAATTGACTGTTTTTTGGGAGGAGGTTTGTGAGGAGATAAAATGTCTAACAAGGTTGAAGTTGCCATTGACTTTCAAAATTTCTAATTTGGATGGTTCAGTGGGCTTATCTGGTTTATATTTCCGTTTAATGTGAAATTAGAATATGGTAGATTGCTTATATTAAGGGGTTGGGTGGCTGTAAAGGTAGCTTTTCTTCTTGATTGGCGTTTGTTGATTGAGCAAATTAAGACACATGAAAGGACATGGTTTCTTAACAATAATTCTTTGAAAAAATAGAAAGAGTTTAAGTATTTTGTGAAAAATTATTTATTTATTAATTTCTTCTTTCATTCAGAGGTGCAGGTACAGGAAAGTAGGATTTTATAAGGTATTACATATATGTGTAATTAATTATTAACTTTTTTATATGTTAAATGTTGATCATTGCTACAGATGTATTTGTATTAAAAATTTTGTAACAAAGATACATTTAAAAAAAAAAACATAACAAATACACATTTCGCCATTGTATTTTTCTATGGTTGGTTGTCAGCAATGTGCTGTAAAGATGTATGTTTATTACAGTCAAGCATCACATAATTTACTATATTGAACCACAAGATACATTACGGGAATTGTTAATATTATTGGAGGAAGTTTCAAGACCTTCAAAATGATGATCATTTTCACTTCATGATGGGAAAAAAAATCAATGTCTACAAATGCATTGATAAAAACAGATAGCATGCTACTATGCTGAATGTGCTGTGTATTGATTATTAGATTTTCATACAATCCTTACAATACATGCTTATCTTTGAGTGGAACGATTATACTTCAGAATATGTTATTTCCCTCGCAGCCACATTGACAGTATTAGTAATTGTTGCTGAATCTCCTGGTGGATGAATATAAGCCCAATGGTTTGGTAGAGATTTCAACCATTTCTACAATTAACCACAGTATCCTCATTTCATGCCTGTTATCAATTTCTACTTTGTGTTATCTATGAATCCTTGCTGCCACAGAAGCTTCTGTAAATGGCCGAATGATTTTTCTAAAGGGTTCTGTTTTATCTACTCCACTTCCATTGACTTTTATGAACGGGGCAATATGTCATTTCAGCCTTTTATTCCTTCCATGAGTCTTACACAATGATGCAGTAATAGGATCCGGTAGGCGCAAAGATTTCTTTTTTCGAAATTGTGAAAATTAAAAACAATCTGCAGTCTAAGCGCAAAAACAGCTGACATGACAGGGTAACACAGAGAATACTGTACACAGACACCAGTAACAGCCTTTACTGTAATTTATGATGTCCAACGTTGATTTTGATCTAAAATTTCATGAGCATTTTATTGTTTTCATTGACTTGGCAGTAAATCAACATTGTTAAAATTGTCACATTAAAAAAAAATTACAACACATATTAGGAAAAAGTAATGTGTACTAGTAAATTATCCACAATACATCATGCATGTGGCATAGCATTACTAGAAATTTGACCTTATCTCATATGACTTTATAGGACTATAGAGATCAATAAGCCCCACACAGTGAATGAATGCAGTTACTCTATGACCAGTAATTAAAAGTCAATACAGTTTAAAGTTTCTCTAGTCAGAATGTGCATTGTGGGGCCCTAATGCAATACCAGCGCTTCTGTAGGGTACCTTAATATATCTATGTTTTTCAATGAAAACGGTGTTGACAATTAGAGATGAGCGATCACTAAAATGGTCAAGTGCTCGTCAATGGGAGATTCGAGCATTTTTCACTAAAAGAACACATTGAAAGAACACTAAAGAAGAACACATTGCAGGTGTTTGCAGATGTTTTCACTAAAAGAACACTTTGAAAGAACACAGTGAAGAACACATTGCAGATGTTCCGTACATCTGCTAACTTATCGGAAGATACGCATGCAGAACGGAGTTCTTCACAATAGTATATGAAGAACAATATGTGTGAAGAACACATTGCAGATGTTTCCATACATCTGCAATGTGTTCTTCACACATAATGTTCTTCATATACTACTCCGCTCCAGTCTCCACTTCAGCCCCCGCTCCGATCCTCCATGCCCGCTCCAGCCCCCGCTCTGCTCCGTGATGCCTGCTCCAGAGAAGACTCTGGCCACCTAGTTCCATATAGTTAAAGGCCACTCTACGATCATGAGCCCTTAGGTTGTACACACAAATAAGGTATTTTTCTATATTCAATGAAAACAATAATTTTCCATTACATTTTCAAACAAGTTTCTCTACCTGACCTGTTTTGCCATACTGGTTGTAAACGGATCCGAACACCATTTAAAGCAATAAAAAATGGAACAGTAAAAGAACTGAGGCCTCCTGAACACGTGTTTCCTATAGCCAAAAAATATGGCTCTATAATTGCAGCTCCTGGGGTCACCATAACTCTGAAGCAGCAGGCCCGCTGTTTTGGGGTTTTGTTAGACTCCGATCTCTCTTTTGCACCACATTTTCAATCACTTGCTCGCTCTTGCCACATACATTTCAGAAACCTCTCTAGAATCCGCCTATTTCTCTCAATTAAAACATGTAAAATGCTAACTGTTGCTCTAATTCACTCTCGTCTAGAATACTGTAACTCTCTACTAATTGGTCTTCCACTCACTAAACGCTCTCCTCTACAATCTATTCTTATTGCAGCTGCCAGGCTCGTCTTTCAGACCAAACACTATAGGGACGCCTCCAGTTTGTGCCAGTCACTGCACCAGTTGTCAGTGTGCTTCCAAATTCAGTTTAAAATCATCCAGAAAACTCTGCATAATGCTGCACCAATGTCTAGCTTTATTCAAACCTCTCACTCACATCTCCAAGACTTCTCCAGAGCTGCACCTATTCTATGGAATGCCCAGACTACCAGACTAATACCCAACCTCCAAAGTTTCAAAAATGCTCTTAAAACCCATCTCTTTAGGAAAGCCTATAACATTTATTCACTTCATGAAGTTCCAACACTCTTTCAACTAACCCATCCTGTGTCCTCCTCCCATCTGTTATCCAGCAACCACCAGACACCATGTTCAAGGCTTCTCTGTAGTCCCATTCACCTTGAACCTATTATAGAACATGGCAGCTGATGACTGGTTCAAGCAGCAGCACCTCTGTTTATTATATTATATTATATATTATCTTTACCTCTTGTGTCGCCACATTCTTCCTCATAGACCAGTGACGGCGCACCCTTTAGAGACCGAGTGCCCAAACTACAACCAAAATCCACTTATTTACCATGAAGTGAAAACATGGCATTTCAAGCAGTAAATTATTGCTACCTGTTCTTCAACATCATTCCATTGTACTGGCTCTCCTAAGGCCACCAATACAGTTGAAAGAAGGTGCGCACATTCAGAGCATCATTGTAGCTTCTCTCCAGGAAGAATGGTGGGTCCAGCAGGATGACCTCCAAAGACAATGCAGTTCAGTCAACACCTTCTCACTTTTCCTGCAGTTTCACACAGCCAGCAATGTGTCGCTTTAAAATGGAACTGAGAGCAGAATCCCTTAAGTTGTTTGGGACTGCAGGAAGATTTGGTGGATTTGGTCCTGTTTAGTGAAATTGAGGCGATGGCCTGAATGCCCAAAGAAAGGGCTCCGAGTGCTACCTCTGGCACCCGTGCCATAGGTTCGCCACCACTGTCAGACTGTAAGCAATTGTGAGCAGGGCCCTCACTCCTAATGTTCCATAAGACTGTTTGTACTCTGTAATGTAATATTATATGTGTATATGTCCCCTATAATTTGTAAAGCGCTATGGAATATGTTGGTGCTATATAAATATCATTATTATTATTACAGTCCCGTAGACTTCTATGGAAGAGCCGAGTTGCAAACACGACCAAGAATAGGACCTGTGAGTGTGTTTTTTTTAGATTCACGAGCCTGAGACACCGGTCTAAGGAAACCTCAGTTTAGCTGTTCATGAGCCCATACATGCATCCAAATTTATTAAGGCCCCTGCACTTTTTTGTATGACTTTGCACCTTCTTTTCAGAGCAAACTGCTTGCACACATATTTTTAAAGTGTCACCGGAACGCCCTTTTCAGTGCAAAATTATTTGTCACGTCAGGTATTGTGCAATACAAAATGTTGCACTAAAATGGGCGTTCCGGGAAACAGTCGGGCCATGCACCATTTTTATCGTGCCGTGTCTGACAGTGATCATAATATTTCTGCCATATTCCTAGAAGTTATAACTTATGGAAGTCAACAGAAGCCATAATACTAGTGTGGAGTCTTTCATATAATGCATAATTACTCAATGTATGAGATATATAGGTATATATGAGGTATATACGAATTTGAGGATGAGCTTATAATTCTTTCACCGACATAGACAAGATAAACTGACACTTTCTATAGGGGAAATAATGAGAACCATGGCTTTAGCCGTACGTCCTAAGTATTTCTGCATTGTGTGAAATGTCTGTAAACTGTCTTGTTTGTTTAATATAGTCAGAGTGTAAGAAATCAATGAAAGAGAGGATGCAAATAAGCTGCGAGGTGTCTGCATCTTATTTTAGTACTTTATAACTTAATTAGAGCCCCAGGGCTTTGTGATGAGTATTGCTTCATCAGCAATCATTGAAGCAGCTGCATGGAATTTCTTTTGTCTAACACCTGGAATTCACAAATGTACAAGAGAGAATTTCCATTATATAAATAAGGACAGCACTGACCTATGTTCTGCTTAACAGCAGAGGAGGTAACGGTTGACTGGACGTGTGAAAGAGATCACTTTCACTAAGGTTCCATACCACTCTCCTGGTTCAATTGGACTCAAGATGGACATACTACTCCATTTGGGTTTGGAATGTGAGGGATGACCTGATGTCTTTTATTAGAGGACTCCATAGGATGGAGAATGCTCTGGAAAAGAATTGGAGACTTTGTGAGAAGAAGTTGGAGACCAAAGGTCTTTTGAGTTCACACGTTGGATGGTATTTGGTGACTGGGTGACAGAGAAGTTGTGGATGACTTTGTAAGTCCTGATTAGTATTTTAAACTGAATTTATTGTGCAGTAGGTAACCAGTGAAGTGACTAGCAGAGAGGAGAGGAAGATAAAAAACATAGGAGAGAAATGGACTTACTATGTAGGCCTCATGCACTTGAATATATTGAGGGGCGTGATCTGGATGCACGAATTGTGGCCAGATCACAGCCCCACTGAGGTCTATTATTCCCAGTCATGGTGCCATGAGCATACCATGTCTCATCACATGTGACTGAGCCATGTGGCCATGTCCTATTCCTGGAGAGACCTTATCCCTGCGGCCAAGCACTCCCCCAGGTTTTAGCACACAGTTATGTGCATGAGGCCTTAGAGCTATGTTAGATAGTTACTAGGGAGACACCAAAGAAGAATGTTCCTAGTTGGAGATGATGAGGGCATAGAGTACTAATTTAGTAGAATTTGGGTGGAAGAAGGATCGAGGAGGAGATGTTCTTGTGGCAGGCTGGTGAGGGCCTGGATGCTCAAAATAAGGTAGAGTAAAAGGTAACTCTAGCGTGAGGATAGTGTGGCAATATTGATAGGTCTGGTGGGAGGGATGTATTGTGACAATTCTCCATCTTAATTACAGAAAATTAGAGGGGTAGTACAGAATTATTGATAACAGAAAAGATGATCAAAATGAAGAAAAATCGAAATAGTATAAAAAGTTAAATATTTATTATAGACTAAGATAACTACATACAGTGTTTATTCTATATTCTGTATAATTTACATGTGAACAATAATACATTATACTGAAAAGACCTCTGCCTTTCTTCATTCTGCATACTGAGCATTTTTCTGTATTTTGTAAGAACTATCTTCAAGCAATATACTATTTCATAATTTGCATAATCCGCATCAAATGTATTCATTGACAACACAAATTTACAAAGCGGTGGGCCTATAGCATTTCTACCAGAGAACAAATATTAAAAATAAAGTGTTCTGTTAAGTGTATTGAATAAAGCTGCTTGTTGCCTCCTGGCACTTTGTTATTTTAGCATACTCATTTTATAGATAGGACTAATGGATCGCTAATATTTTCTATCAATTTCAAAAGGTAAGAATGAGATAAACAAAAAAGAAAACACTTTCTCAAATATTAACCATTTATGTTTTGTCTTTTAAAGTCTATAACAAATGCTCTGAAATTTTGGTTTATTTTGAAGTCATTAATTTTTTTAGGGGGTTGGACCAAAATGGACCTTCATCCGTGCACCCTTGTATGTTTCATTAAAGTTTTATTAGATGTGGGAGTGCATTAACTTAAAGGGGTATTCCAACGAAGATAAGTTTCTTAAATATACTCAGGAAAAAAAAATAACACATTCTCTAATTCACCGTTATTAACAAAAATGCAGCATTTCACAAACATAATTTCATTCTGTCTCTTTCAGTCCTGGTGTTTACAATTTTGGTTGTCCCAGGATCCGACCATAAATATTCTGACCATGGTAGGACATTTCCCTCTAGTTCAACTTGCAGGAGAAAGGAGAGGGATTTGAGGCAGAAAGCAGACAGAGGCACTTCCTAGTTCAGCCGTGCTTCTAGCAGCGATACAAGAGCATCTGCTCTACAAACAAGATAGGGTCTGTATCTGAGGGAGAGGGTGACATAGCATATCTAACTCTGTCTTATTGATCCATCTCATGACTCTGATTTCATCTTTCTTTTTCTACGTGTCAGAAATAAGAATAATCTTCAGAAGCTACATAAAAGTGGAGATAAGCCCTGTAGCCTAATAATCTAAGCACACAGAATCATGCACAGAGGAATCATCATGGGGCAGATTTACTTACCCGGTCCATTCGCGATCCAGCGGCGCGTTCTCTGCAGTGGATTCGGGTCCGGCCTGGATTCATTAAGGCAGTTCCTCTGACGTCCACCAGGTGGCGCTGCTGCGCTGAAGAGCATCGGAACGCACTCAAGTTCACCGGCCTATTCCTAGTGAATTTAAGTGCAAGCTCCGCAACACTTTTTTTTAAAAATGCTGCGTTTTTTCCGAATCCGTTGGGTTTTTGTTCGGCCACGCCCCCCGATTTCCGTCGCGTGCATGCCAGCGCTGATGCGCCACAATTCGATCGTGTGCGCCAAAATCCCAGGGCAATTCAGGGGAAATCGGCGCAAATCGGAAATATTCGGGTAACACGTCGGGAAAACACGAATCGGGCCCTTAGTAAATGACCCCCCCATGTGTCTGCTTAGAGATCCACCTCAACACTCTGGAATTTTACACTGACCTTCATTGAGTGATAAGAGCTAAAACAGCAATAAAACTGAGTAAAATTGCAGTCAGGGGTTAAAAATAATCTTTATTGTGTAAACATGACTGAAACTTACAGGAGAGTACCCCAGCTACATTTCTGTTCCAGCAACAAATGTAAGTGGGATTTATCATGGCTTGTAGTCCACAGCCACGAATTGCAACAAATTCCCCCCTTGTGCCACCTTCACATCAAGTGGGGGTGGAGTGGCATGGAGTAGGTCATGCTGGGAGATGGAGTGGGTTGGTGAGGGGTAAGCTTGGGCCAATTCCTGGTTATAGCACATCTCAACTATAGGCACGGCCTGGCTTAGAATTGGACTGCTGTGGCACTGTATGGTGGATATATCAAGAGGCTGGAACCTCACAATATGGAAATCTAACCTGAGGCCTGTGAAGAGATGGAGATGTGAAGGGTGCACCTTATTACATAGAATGTTGATACCACTCATTGAATTCTTCTTTCTCTTTTTCAATTATAGATGGCAAACACTTTATCATCTATAATATTCATGGTTGTATATATGTGTTTATTAATCAAAGTATTACAGTGATTGTCCATGATGTAATGGTATCAGATGATCTACTCCATGGTTTTCTACAAGTTTAAGGTGGGTTTAAACGATATAAGATTTTGACATTTTCAACCCTTTTCATTAGAAAATTGCATATTTGTAGTCTCCTAAAAGCTGGTTCCAGTATATTGGAAAGGCAGCAATTGGAGGATGATGTCTGTGCTCTGTTTAGGAACTATTTTGCTTTGCATTCATACTTCCTCTGGGTAATATTATTCATTCTAATGGCTTGCATTTGTAGTGTTATATGTATGCAGATATACTTTTTGCTCCCTGTAGATTTAGGAAACAGCTTGATGTTTTGCATAACTGTTTCAGTCACATTTAATCATAGTTGCCATCACATTCTCTTGAGCTTAACACAAACTAATCTGCATAGCTATTGCTTGGTCAACAGTGCAAAAGTGTCTAGAAACTTTCCTAATCATTTGTCCTTGAAGTATGTGACATTCTCTGACCCTTATTATATGGTATAACATGTAGCACCTAAAATGCATTCAAATTTTAGTATAATTTGTGTGGATACGGGCCTTCCCTGCAAATATATGCTACGGTTTTATTCACACGGCCATGTGCTTCCCTGCAGCAGGTCCTCACCCCTTCCCTCTCCATTAAAAGCCAAGCAGCCATACTGTAAATCAGGCAAAATATGGGATACGTCCTATATTTTGCAGTACGACCACCCAGCTCAGTTACGGTACGACGAGACACAAGGGGACATGTATCTCAGGGGTGTTTTTTGTGTAGAATTGAGACTTTTGGTAGGACTTTTTTGCTCCTTATTAGCATACTCGGACCGGCTCGTTACTCGGACGAGTATCTCGCCGGCTCGAGATCGAGCAGTAAACTAATAAAATAAATTGAATAAAAGTATTTTTATTGTAAAAAAAAAGATATTACACATGTTTCCAGAATGTTTTACTTGTAAGAACACATTGAAATAACACTATTCCTCACTTTGCAGGTGTTTGCGTGTGTCTCCCGCTAAGTTAGGAGATGTTCGGAACATCTGGAATGTGAAGAATATTGTTCTTTCAATGTGTTCTGCACTTAAATGGTCCTGTGTTTTCACTGTTTTTAATGTTTTAATTCTATTCTTCACTTTGCAGATGTGCACGCGTATCTCCGAACCTATCGGAAGACACATGCACACATCTGCAAAGTGAAGAATAGAATTAAAACATTAAAAACAGTGAACACAGGAGCATTTAAGTGCAGAACACATTGAAAGAACACTATTCTTCACATTCCAGATGTTCGTGCACATCTCCTAACTTAGCGGGAGACACGCGAGCAACCTGCAAAGTGAAGAATAGTGTTATTTCAATGTGTTCTTACAAGTAAAACATCTGCAAACATCTGGAATATTTTTTTTTTTTGCACTGTTCTTTTAATGTTCTGTTTTATTAAAAAAAATGCTCGGGTCTCCCATTGACTTCAATGGGGCTCGTTATTCGAGACGAGCACTAGAGCATCTGGAAAAGTTTGTCTCGAATAATGAGCACCCGAGCATTTTAGTGCTCGCTCATCTCTACTCCTTATGTATGATTATATATTTTTTCTTGTGATACATTTTTTGTTTTTCCTGTCCTGGGAGAAGCAACTTTTGGCTATTTTTTAGACTTTTTGTTGCAAATGTCTCAAATGAACCTGGACACAAGTCATGTGAGTGGGTTATGCATAGGAGTGGACACTACTGTAAATTTTGGATTTGAGGCCAAGGTCTGCATTTTAAGCACTCTAGCCACAGAGAGATCAATTATTATTAATTGGACACATTTAATAACTACAAATAAAATGTTAGTTTCTAATACTTGGTTAAAAATCCTTTGTTGGTAATGACTGCCTGAAATCTTGAACTCAATGGGGAAACATGTATCATAAATCTGGAATTGTCCATCAGTTTCTTGTGTCTTTTCTTGGCTTTTCTGTTGGTCGGATGTACCTTAGCCAATTTTCCTTATTGATACATGTGGTGCTTGGTCTGTAATTAATTTGTGACTTTTTAAAACAAAAGTTGGAAAAAGTTGGAATCAGTTCTTTGCTACCGTATATACTCGAGTATAAACCGACCCGAGTATAAGCCGAGACCCCTAATTTTACCACCAAAAACTGGGAAAAACTACTGACTCGAGTATAAGCCGAGAGTGGGAAATGCATTGGTCCAACCCCCCCCAGTAGTATACAGCCTGCCATCCCCCAGTAGTATACAACTTGCCAGCCCCCATGTAGTATACAGCAGCCCCTAGTAGTATACAGCCTGCCAGCCCCCAGTAGTATACAGCAGCCTCTAGTAGTATACAGACAGCCAGCCTCCATGTAGTATACAGGAGCCCCTTGGGTACACACCCTGTCAGCCCCTAGTAGTATACAGCCTGCCAGCCTCCATGTAGTATACCGCAGCCTCTAGTAGTATACAGACAGCCAGCCTCCATGTAGTATACAGCAGCCCCTGTAGTATACAGCCTGCCAACCCCCAGTAGTATACATCCTGACAGCCACCATGTAGTATACCGCAGCCTCTAGTAGTATACAGACAGACAGCCTCCATGTAGTATACAGCAGCCCCTGTAGTATACAGCCTGCCAGCCCCTAGTAGTATACAGCAAGCCCCTAGTAGTATACAGCAAGCCCCTAGTAGTATACAGCCAGCCTGCCCCCACAGCCCTTAAAAAAATAAACTTATATTCTCACCCTCCGATGTCTGTGCGGCTCCCCGATGTCAGCGCGGATTACCGATGTCAGCGGGTCCCGTCTTCTTTCTTCTCCGCGGCTCCTCTTCTTTCTTCTTGCTTCTGTCATGGACGCGGCCATGTTTTCTTTGTGGCCGCGCATAGTATGACGTCAGCAGCGGCCGCGTCATAGTATGTGCCTGCTAGAAGAAAACATGGCCGCGTCCATGAAAGAAGAAAGAAGAGGAGCCGCGGAGAAGAAAAAAGATGGGACGCGCTGACATTGGGGACATCGGTAAGCCAAGCTGACATCGGAGGGTGAGTATATAAGTTTATTTTTTTTTAAGTGGGTAATTTTTTCAGTGGGACGTTTTGCAGCACATTTTTTGTGCTGAAAAACTCGGCTTATACACGAGTATATACGGTAATATCTATGCCTGGTCTGGGGCAGCTGTAGAATACCAGAGTATTCAAAACTGCCACACGGTCTTCAATTATCTGGGGTACCCTGCACTGCTCTGGAAGGGTGCACCCTCTTTTATTAGGTGCACCTTTAACATACATTGGGTGACACAATTATGTCGAATTGCTGTATTAAATTTGTCGACACAACTGGCGCAGAAACTTCTTAAATACATGTACAAGCTCCTAAGAGGTTCAAGTTTAGACAGAAAACTGGTGCAGCCAATTTAATGGATCTGGCCCATTATGTTACTGCTGTGGTTTTCAGTTACTGTTTGTGGGAGTTTCTGTCTGAAGTTTAGTCTTTGACAAGTGACGTGCATGCTTAATTAGGTTGAGATCAGGTTGCCGACTTGGACATTCAAGAATATTCTACATCATTGTTTTAATAAACTCCTGGGTTGCTTTGGCTTTATGTTTTGGGTCATTGTCCATCTGTATTATGCAACGCTGACCAATCAGTTTTGCTGGATTTGAGTACATAGCATTGCACATTTACTAAGGGCCATAAGCAAGTTTTCTGTCAGACTTTGCACATCCTTTCTATCGCAAACTGCTTGCACTGGTATTTAAAAATTGTCTGCGGCAGATATGTGTCGCACGCAACCAGCTGTACAAGTCATTATAGGACACAAATTTCTTCACTGAAGGGGGCGCTCTGGTGCTCAGGACGTGCGCTAACAGAATCTAGCAGAAATGTGTTGCACGTCCCATGTTAAGGTGCATCAAAAAAAACCAGGTACCCTTGGGGCAGTGCAGGGAGCACAAAAGAACGTGCACCAGAAATCCTGAATGTGGCTCACCGTGCACTATACACAAGCATACTGCACATAGTACACACTGCACTGTTCTTAGTATGTCTCTTAATACCTCAGAATCTGGCTGCCTCTGTCCTGTGTTATCAATAAACACTAGTGCCCCTGTGCCACTGGCAGCCATGCATGCTCAAGCCATCACACTGCCTCCGCTGTGTTTTACAGATGATGTGGTATGCTTTGGATCATGAGCTGTGCCACGCCTTTGTCATACTCTATTATTTCCATCATACTAGTAGAGGTTGTATTTTAATTGAGAATGATATAAGGAGGGATTTGTCCACACCTGCCCATGAATCAGCCTTTGAGTAATTTGTCCAGTTACAGTGCAGCACATGTTAAGGAGCTGAAAATCGTAAACCCTTCATTCAATTTTAATATGGGTACCTTCAAATGAAAGTTAAAAGTCTGGACTTTATGTCCATATCATTACTATAACATGAATACGTTTCAGTAAAAAAAACTAAACTGTCAGTGTCTAAATATTTATGGACCTAACTGTATATTGCCAGCTTAGGATCTACAGATAACCACATTTCCCTTGAGAAAGCCTTGGGCAAAACGTGCGTTGGGACATGCTGGTGTAAACATGGGTAAGCCAATTTGATATAATTAAGACAATTCTTTTGACATTAAAACAATTCTTTTGTTTCCCTTCACATATTGAATTACTCTTTGATCCAATCTTTTATCACCAGACATAAATGGCGCAATTTGGAAAACACTCTCTCTTTTAATTGTATGTGATATATATATTTTAATAAGATTTAATAAAATAACATTGTGATTTATTGATGTGGAACAACTCCGTTTTGTTTTGTGTTTGATTTTGTCATGAACACTCATATCTAGGACTTTTGTTGAGGAGCTTTTAACAACATCCTACTGCAGAGCTTTTAGTTACTTGCAATATGTTCTTACAGAGACACTTCAGGGTCAAAATGTCTGTTTTTGAACTGCTATGAATCTGAGATGTTGGGAATGAGATATTATTGATCCATGTCATAAAGATGCCAAGATCTTTGAAATATTTTATCAGCTTTTGTTCATTGCAATATGGTAAGTACAAACTATAATAGTCCAGTAAATGTTTATTTAACCTGGTACTAAACCTCACTAAATGTATTTGGCATTAATAACTATAAAATTATGTTGGCAATTTTAACTTATTCACATGGTTATAATGGTATCATTTTCATGGTATCATTTTGTGATTTTCCAAAACAGTGATTATTGTTGCTTTTTTGTCATACAATTGCTTAATTTTTATATCTTATTTGTATAAAATGTGCACTTTTTTTTTCATCAGTTCTCAGAAGTAAAATGAAACATATTTATCATGATATACAACAGAAATGATTATAAATTGTAGCAGTACTTTACACTAGTCTAGCATGAGCTGACAAATACCGTAATGTGCTAAATTTAATAAAATATTTGTGGCTCCTAATAGCTCTGCACATCTTACATCTGCACTCTTAAAGAGAACCTGTCATCAAGACAAACAGTGTCCTGACCAGGAGTGTAACAGCCATCATAGAAGCCCTTTTGGTGCTGCTATAGATAATGCTCAATGTGGTAATTAGTACTATTACACCCCTGTTTAACTGATACGGCAGTTCTTCTCCATGCTGCTCACACCGGCTTCATTTAGAGATGAGATGAGAAGTTGCAGGGTAAAAGAACCCTCTACATAAGTTAAGAGTAACTGTAAAGGTTTATTTCCCACATATCAATAGCTCTTAGGATGTAAAACAACTTTGCCTATTTTCTTTGTTACCTACTGTATATGCAGCAGTCTTCTTGCTATAACCCCCAGTCTGCTGTAATAGCTGCTTCCTTTCCCTGTGCTGTTAAGCCTTGGTGTCCATAGTATAAACATATTTACAAACTGGATGGTTTTATGGGAGGGGAGGTCTGCTGCTCCCTGCTCACAGAGCAGGAGGTCATGTGACCGTTCTCTCTGTATGAAGCAGAGCTGGATGGGTTCAGAACAGTGGGTACAGATGTACAACATATCCCCTGTTCCCTAGCAGTCCCTCCATCCCAGCCTGTGATTCTACAGAACTTTCTTTGTCTATCTGCATCTCATGTTGAAGCACTGTGCAGATAAGCTATTAACCCTTAGTGCTCACACAGCACAGGCTATGGACTGCATGTAACTGGTTTACTTGGATTTCTACCACTTATTACATGTTACCTGCTTTTCCATGTGATGGAAGCTGCCAGGCTAGTGGCCATATACATCCTGTATATACACCGTGCAGTGTCCACTGTATTTATTTGTGGGAAATTATAGTATTTAATAGTGAGATAGGGATGTCATATATAATTACTCTGTGTTGCTCCTGTATATTCTTAAATGCTTGGGTGGAGACACTTTAAACCATGTTATTAATCAGGAGGTCCATTAATATAATTCTTTCATAGGAGACCTTATTTTATTTAAACTGAACATATTACGTATATTACATTAATGGTTAACAGTTTATATTTTAGACATCGTTTAGGAGTGCATTGATGTTATCCAGGTGACATTGCCTATAGAGCTCAGCCTCTCCTAGTTACACCCCTAGTCCTGGCAGGTTTCCACAGCCTATTAATACTACTTCACAGTCTGCTTTTATAATTAACACTTATAATTTCTGCCTGCAAGCTGTATGAAGTAATGGGGATAAATACAGAGGGTGGAAAGAGGAAGATGTGCATCGTAGAGATAATGATAGTTGATTGCAGCTGTATAACAGATGACTCCATGCAGTTTGCTGTAAGGGTCCCAACTATACTTTTATATACTTTTATAATTGAGAGGAAACAGTACTGTTATTGATAAAAGCAGATTGGGGTGAATAAATAAATCCCTGTTTATGTCAATGAGCTTGAAGATGGAATGTGTAGTGATAAGTGGACCCAACCAGCACTGTTCATGGAAGAAGGGACAGCTAGAAATTTTAAATACCGGTAATACCTTTTCAAGGCAGTGTGAAGTACTGCGTATGTACTCCCAGAATGGAGAGGCTAGACAAAGTTAAGGCATTGCTCAATTACATCACAAAGAGTGCCTCAAGTTCCATTGGTTTGTCTTCAGCCCCTCCAACTCTTTTGTGCAAAGCCCTCCACCTCACCCACATTCAAAACAGAAAGAAAATCTCAGCCACAGGTCTCCTAGCTTGGATTCCACGGGCCATCCACCTGCCCGTTCCCTGGTGCCAGAAAAAGGCCCATATTTATTAAAGCCCCTGCAACAGTTTTTTGTCTGACTTTGCATTATCTTTTCAGTGCAAAATGCTTGCACATGTGTTTATAAAGTGTCTGAGACACATATGCGTCAAATTTTGGATATAGGGCAGCACTATACCGGATGTGACACCAATGATCATTCTAGTGCACAGTCTGACCGTGTGCCACATCTAGTGTCCGACAGAATTGTGTCTGAGGGGTCATGACAATCTCCTACACCCAACATTAAAAAAAGCTACTATTCTGACTACCACCTAGATTTACAACATAATTTTTTATCTACTAGTTGCAGCACAGATGGGGAAACGCAACCCTAATTCCCTGGATCAACTGAAATTACTTACAAAGCAGACATTTAAAAAAAAAAGGAAACTTTTTTAGGAACTATTTATAGCATTCAATCAATGTTAAAAACTTAAAAAGAACTCTTCAAACTTCACAGATTTGGAATTGGGCCATTCATAACTGCCAGGTCTAGAAACACAATCTATTACCTAACCAACTTAGCAAGCAATGTAACATAAATCCCTTGACAATAAAAGATTTATTATGAAGACAGTTGTGTTGTATCGTATCGTAAACAATTCATCTATCTACTCTTGAACACCACATTTTTATATAAATCGAATTAGTGTCCAGGTGTAATTTTTTTGTTTTCAGATTTTGGTTACAGAAACTGTGATCTGGTATAAAGATTTTATTCTTAGTTGAAAAACTTCATTTTTTGTGTGTTTCACAGCCCTCAGCTGTCTTGGGCAAATTCATTTGCAGCTGGCAAAAAAAAAAAAAAAAAACAACTCAAAAACCATTTTGGGAAATATGTGAAGCATTATATATACATGCTTTGTGTTCCCCAACTTTATTAAAAAATAACAATTGTCCCTCAAGTTAATAGAATATTAAAAAGAGAAGGTTTCAAAGCACTAATTTCATCATTAACATTTATAAACAATATGCCACGTCTAGATAATTGTCTCCATGTTTTCATTCTTTAAAAAAACAATCAAGTATAATTGCACTTCTTTATTTCTTTGGATTTTGCATGGGCTTTTCTAATACATCTGTTGTTTATATTAGCATGAAAAATTCTTGACAATTGAAGGGATCATCAGAACAGTTAAAGGATGATGTACGTTTTTCATATTGGTAATGACAAGTTGTTCATGCTTCGATGAATATGTTGGTACATCAGCTGGTTATGGTTTTATATATCACACTGGGAGTTATGCCCAACGTGTATGTCAGTGCGGAGACACAGGTGTGAAAGACTAATTTCAATCATTAAATCACTATAGGAAGAGATTAATTTGTAAAAATCTAAATATGGTTTAATTATAAACTTGGAGGAAGAAGGTTTGAACATATTTGAGGAGATTTCTTATTTTCATTTTCATTCCGATTAAATATTAATACAAACCTATATACAGGAATATTATACAGATTTACTTCAACTTTATATATGATTTAAACATCCTTATTTAAATACCAATCTAAATGTAAGTTATCCTCTTGTGTTAAACGTCCTGTTCCCTAGACTCCTGTTTAGTTACGAAACGATTATAGAATGTGGCATGTATCACAGTAAATGGACAGATTTGGTTTTTACAAGTCTTGTAAAGCATTGTGACAGCCACAATGGGAGACCCAGATGCAACTGAGTAGAATTGTGAACAAAAGTAGAGGACGTCTCAGGACAAGTGAGTTTTCTTTAAATTTGTTTCAGAGAAATACTCAAAACCGTAATGATTGTTATCAATGTTGGAAAAGAAAGAAGATGAAACCCTAAAGAGTTCTTCAGCTGCCTCTATACAGTCTGTGTTTTTATGGACAGCATTTGGCTACAATAAAGCCAATACTTTTTAATGGACCCCATTTTTCCATTACCTTTTTTTGCTTTAGTCAGAATTATGCCAATATAACTGTTCAACCCTTAATTATTTTTACCAAATTCATCATAGTCATAGTAGCATAGAATATAGGGTTGGAAAAAGATGCAAGTCCATCAATTCCAACCTTTAAGAATTAAAGAAATGTTTTTTTAAGAAAAAACAAAAATGAAAGTTGCAATTACAGCTCACCAACCCATTAACTCCAAGTAGTAGACTTCTTGGTGAAGGTGCACAGGAGAGGAAGCTGGGTAGGTTCCAGAGTGACAAATCCAAAGAAAAAAAGGAATTTCGCCACCATTCAAAGATGAATAAGATCCAATTAACTTAGACCATGACAAAGAACCTTTTGTGTAGTTCGAAATGCTTTGGTCTTTTTACATGCACCCCATATTTGTATTTTTAATGGAACATTAACGTTTATTGGATTTTATTCATTTTTTAGTGCTGGAGAAATTCCTTTTATTCTTTAAATGTTTTTTCTCATAACTCGCAATTTATTTCATAACCTGTGTAATTTCCCTAAGTGAATCCCCCTTTTAAAAATAAAAAGAATGATGTCGACAGTGTGCTGCTCATCATTTTCATTTCTGAGTTATGGATTTTACTGTTTTAAAGCTGCATGTTAGAAATCCTCCTCAGTAGCAGTGAAGTGGATAGAATAACATCTTCATGTATCTCTCCTAAAATTGAGTAAAATATGAGATGTGCATAGTATCCATGATGCCAAGTAAATTAGCTGTAAATCTAATGAGATTTCTATAACTAATCCAGTGAACTATAAAGTGACTGGCCTGGCAGCTTTCATCACAAAGAGGAACAAGAAGAATGGAATAAGTAGTATAAACAAGCAGTGAAATATTTACATGAAGTTTATAGTCAAATATCATATAGTATATGATATTTGAGCACAAAGGGTTAATATCTACCCTGCTGTGTAGATAGTGTCCAGAGAGCAAAAAGTGGTGAGTCTTGCTACAGAGGATTATGTGATACAGCATGCACAAGCAGAGATAGACAGATAAAGTTCTCAAGATTATCACTGACTGGGAGGAAGGCCTTTATGGAACAGAGAACTCCTGTTAAACACCTGTGTAAGTGAGATGCCTAATCTTTGCAGCTCTCCTGCCAGCTACACACAGAGTGCACAACACCTATCCCTCCTTCCTTTAGACTAAGCAGGGAACAACAGTCCATCCTCTCTTGGAAACCTTCTGCAAACAAATTTAAGGACTCACATGCATTATCAGCAGAGCCAGTGGGGAAATCCAATGCAGAAGTAGGTTTAACTGAGGAGGTAAGCAAAGAAACTGCTCGATATGGCAATCAAGATAATAGGCAAAGTTTTTCTACATAGCAAGGTCAAGGGGCACTTTACTTAATGAGGCTCAAGGAATTGCAGTCAATTTTTGATGCAAATTACTTCAGAATTCTGGTGCAGATAGCTTGGTAAATCTCCACCTGTGGCTTGACATATTCCATAACTCTCAAAGACTTTAAAAGAGAAATCATTATGAATGTCTGCCCCTCAGACATTTGGAGCATTTAGGTTATCACTACAAGGGTCATGCTGGCAGGGTTAGGTGGTGGTCTTCTCAAAATGCTTATGTAATGGTGCACAACATTCAATCCACAGCTGCAAAGGCTGGCTGCCACTAATACCTGCTTGATTTTATTTTACCTTTTTCGGATGGTTCAGTTTAAATTATGTCCTCCACAAGTAGTATATGACAAACAAAATGTGGGGTAAGAAGTATTTATACTTAAAAAGCTAGACACATCTAGTAAAGTATACAAAATATAGAGGAAAAAAGCAGATGTGTATGTGAGCAAAAAAATCTTTATTAAAGAAACAGGCTCAAGTTAAAAACTATTAAAAACCCTATCTGGGTATACAATCAAACATTCCCCAAGTACTAGCGATATAGTAGTAGGTAAGGGTGATGCATTAGGCTGGGCAAGCAGACAGGTAAACAATAAATATACACATGACCAAATATGATTAGAGTGTAAAGAGAACTGCAGCCCAATTTACTCAATATTAATGCAATGAGATCGGTTACATTACCATATGAACAAGACCAGGGGCGAATAGATGGCCCAACGCGTATCGCCCGTCTCCCGGGCTTCGTCAGGGGATGCCAATGTATTGTACTTTGTGCCCTTAAATACCCCAAAGCTACTCTCATGTTACACAGCCACGCTGGAAGCACGCCGCCAAGCCGGAGCGCCACTTCTGGTTCTAACCGGATGTGCGTAAAATCCTACACAAATGGGAGAGCTTGCGGTCCAAGGAGCAGGAAGTGCTTGCGTTCCAAACTAACAGAACACACCCCCGCCACTCAAGGACCAAACAGAAGGTAAGTAATGCAGGAAATGAAGGATTTGTACACCGCACCAGATGAGGGTTAAAAAATCTAAGCTTTAATTTGTCATCTTCTTACATTAAAATCCAAAAGAAAATAATTGTCCTTAGCATGCGTTGTCTATAGCAGTGCAGCCTGGTACACCACGGGATGATTGTAATAGTGATAATAAACCTACGCGTTTCAGGCGTACAAAACGCCCATTATCACCATTACAATCATCCCGTGGTTACCAGGCTGCACTGCTGCAGACAACGCATGCTAAGGAAAGTTATTTTCTCTTGGATTTTAATGTAAGAAGATGACAAATTAAAGCTTTGATTTTTTAACCTTCATCTGGTGCGGTGTACAAATCCTTCATTTCCTGCATTACCTTGGTTCCCGTGGTCCTGGAACAGTCACCTGCACATTTGGCGGACTTCATATCGGTGAGCGCAAAAACTTTTGCTTTTTACATTGATATTAGAAGGTAAGTAAAAAAATATATACCTAGAATATACAATTCATTCTTAACAAACAATGGCGCATATAAAGTGTCTAGTGCAAAATAAAACAACATGGAACAAGTGGCACAAATATCGGCGCATGTGACAGCGCATCTAAAGTGTCTACAGCGTCTAGTGCTCTATAAAGCAAAGTGGGACCGGCGGAGCTAATAACGGCACATATAACGGCGCATCTAAAGTGTCAAGTGCTATAGAAACCAACATAGAGAAGAAAGTATCGAGTAAGTTACTATACAAAAACGCCGCGCATGGCTGTGTCACACCAGAGCAGCAAGAGGAACAATAATCCACAATAGTAATTCTAACAAAAGACATGATGAGTAGAGATGAGCGAACAATAAAATGCTCGGGTACTCGTTATTCGAGACGAACTTTTCCCGATGCTCGAGTGCTCGTCTCGAATAACGAACCCCATTGAAGTCAATGGGAGACTCGAGCATTTTTCAAGGGGACCAAGGCTCTGCACAGGGAAGCTTGGCCAAACACCTGGGAACCTCAGAAAAGGATGGAAACACCACGGAAATGGACAGGAAACAGCAGGGGCAGCATGCATGGATGCCTCTGAGGCTGCATAATCGCACCATTATGCCAAAATTATGGGCAACAGCATGGCCATGACAGAGTGACAGAATGAAGCTAGATAGCATCTAAAACATCCAATAATTGACCCTGACACTATAGGGGACGGCATGCAGAGGCAGCGGCAGCAGCGGCAGGCATGGCAACATACCCTAAATGGACTTAGGCTTCAAACCAATGGGTAGCAGAGAGGAACCAAAGGAGGTGAGCAAGAAGCGCTCAAATAATATCGGTACATGATAAAAGTTTGCCAGTATATTTTGTGGATTACACAGCAGGGTGGCGACAAAGTTAACATGGAAGCCATGAAAACAACCCAAAATTCTGCCTGACACAGCTCGTTTGATAAGGGGACCATGTATGGAGGCAGTGAACTAGTAGTAGATTAAAGGTGCTGCAGTTAAAACTATGTTAGTTGGATCTTGGCATGGAGCTGGCGCTCCGCTGCCAGGCGAGCTTTCGCCAATCCAAGCCCCTGTCTCTAGGCTACTCCCCAAACAGCACTTCTAAGAACCTTTTGTATAAGATCAAGTGTAGTAGCGTTCTTATAAGTTTAGGATATGCCGGGTGAGGGGAATGTAAACAGATGCGCAAGAAGCGCTGAAATAATATCCCTAAATGGTAAAAGTTTGCAAGTATATTTTGGGGATTACACAGCAGGGTGGCGACAAAGTTAACAACTTTGATGTGGAATGCCCTGTAATAGCTCTTGGGCGGTGTGCCTTTTATCGCCTAGGCTCAGCAGTTTCAGCACCGCCTGCTGTCGCTTAGCAACGGCACTGCTGCTGTGCCTAGAGCTACCGACTGATGGCGCCATGCCCACGGATGGTAATTCGGAGGAGGAGGAGGTGGAGGAGGGGTGGGAGGAGGTATAGTAGGCCTTTGAGACCTGGACCGAGGTAGGCCCCGCAATTCTCTGCGTCGGCAGTATATGACCAGCCCCAGGGTCAGACTCGGTCCCAGCCTGCACCAAGTTAAGTGTAGTAGCGTTCTTATAAGTTTGGGATATGGCGGGTGAGGGGAATGTAAACAGATGCGCAAGAAGCGCATGATGCGCATGGAGCTGGCGCTCCGCTGCCAGGCGAGCTTTCGCCAATGCAAGCCCCTGTCTCTAGGCTACTCCCCAAACAGCACTTCTAAGAACCTTTTGTATAAGATCAAGTGTAGTAGCGTTCTTATAAGTTTAGGATATGCCGGGTGAGGGGAATGTAAACAGATGCGCAAGAAGCGCATGATGCGCATGGAGCTGGCGCTCCGCTGCCAGGCGAGCTTTCGCCAATTCAAGCCCCTGTCTCTAGGCTACTCCCCAAACAGCACTTCTAAGAACCTTTTGTATAAGATCAAGTGTAGTAGCGTTCTTATAAGTTTAGGATATGCCGGGTGAGGGGAATGTAAACAGATGCGCAAGAAGCGCATGATGCGCATGGAGCTGGCGCTCCGCTGCCAGGCGAGCTTTCGCCAATTCAAGCCCCTGTCTCTAGGCTACTCCCCAAACAGCACTTCTAAGAACCTTTTGTATAAGATCAAGTGTAGTAGCGTTCTTATAAGTTTAGGATATGCCGGGTGAGGGGAATGTAAACAGATGCGCAAGAAGCGCATGATGCGCATGGAGCTGGCGCTCCGCTGCCAGGCGAGCTTTCGCCAATTCAAGCCCCTGTCTCTAGGCTACTCCCCAAACAGCACTTCTAAGAACCTTTTGTATAAGATCAAGTGTAGTAGCGTTCTTATAAGTTTAGGATATGCCGGGTGAGGGGAATGTAAACAGATGCGCAAGAAGCGCTGAAATAATATCCCTAAATGGTAAAAGTTTGCAAGTATATTTTGGGGATTACACAGCAGGGTGGCGACAAAGTTAACAACTTTGATGTGGAATGCCCTGTAATAGCTCTTGGGCGGTGTGCCTTTTATCGCCTAGGCTCAGCAGTTTCAGCACCGCCTGCTGTCGCTTAGCAACGGCACTGCTGCTGTGCCTAGAGCTACCGACTGATGGCGCCATGCCCACGGATGGTAATTCGGAGGAGGAGGAGGTGGAGGAGGGGTGGGAGGAGGTATAGTAGGCCTTTGAGACCTGGACCGAGGTAGGCCCCGCAATTCTCTGCGTCGGCAGTATATGACCAGCCCCAGGGTCAGACTCGGTCCCAGCCTGCACCAAGTTAAGTGTAGTAGCGTTCTCATAAGTTTGGGATATGGCGGGTGAGGGGAATGTAAACAGATGCGCAAGAAGCGCATGATGCGCATGGAGCTGGCGTTCCGCTGCCAGGCGAGCTTTCGCCAATCCAAGCCCCTGTCTCTAGGCTACTCCCCAAACAGCACTTCTAAGAACCTTTTGTATAAGATCAAGTGTAGTAGCGTTCTTATAAGTTTAGGATATGCCGGGTGAGGGGAATGTAAACAGATGCGCAAGAAGCGCTGAAATAATATCCCTAAATGGTAAAAGTTTGCCAGTATATTTTGGGGATTACACAGCAGGGTGGCGACAAAGTTAACAACTTTGATGTGGAATCCATGAAAACAACCCAAATTTCTGCCTGACACACCTCGTTTGATAAAGGGACGATGTATGGAGGCAGCTATATGGACGACTTTTGGAGGTAGCAATGGAGACAACGTGTGGAGGCTGCTATGGAGACAATTTAATTTGGATAGTGCCTGTATGTGGCAGTCCCAAACATTTTTCAAACCAGAGGAGCAGGTAGGTGGCCCTGCAGTAAAATGGAATAGATTGAGTGCCTGTATGTGGCAGTCCCAAAAATTGTTCAAACCAGAGGAGCAGGTAGGTGGCCCTGCAGTAAAATGGAATAGATTGAGTGCCTGTATGTGGCAGTCCCAAAAATTGTTCAAACCAGAGGAGCAGGTAGGTGGCCCTGCAGTAAAATGGAATAGATTGAGTGCCTGTATGTGGCAGTCCCAAAAATGTTTCAAACCAGAGGAGCAGGTAGGTGGCCCTCCAGTAAAATGGAATAGATTGAGTGCCTGTATGTGGCAGTCCCAAAAATGTTTCAAACCAGAGGAGCAGGTAGGTGGCCCTGCAGTAAAATGGAATAGATTGAGTGCCTGTATGTGGCAGTCCCAAAAATGTTTCAAACCAGAGGAGCAGGTAGGTGGCCCTCCAGTAAAATGGAATAGATTGAGTGCCTGTATGTGGCAGTCCCAAAAATTGTTCAAACCAGAGGAGCAGGTAGGTGGCCCTGCAGTAAAATGGAATAGATTGAGTGCCTGTATGTGGCAGTCCCAAAAATTTTTTAAAACAGAGGACCGGGTAGGTGGCCCTCCAGAAAAATGGAATAGATTGAGTGCCTGTATGTGGCACTCACAAAAATTGTTTCAAACAGAGGACCGGGTAGGTGGCCCTCCAGAAAAATTAAATGCATGAAGTACTATAGCAAGAGCCAGTGGGCCCTGTCAAAAAATAGCCAGTTTCCTCTGCTTTACTGTACAAAGAGGAGGAGAAGGAGGAAAATGAGGAGGAGGAGGAGGAGTGGATCAATTATTCAGGTTGAGCTTCCTTCACCTGGTGGAGATTGGAAATTCTGAGAAATCCAGCCTTTATTCATTTTAATAAGCGTCAGCCTGTCAGCGCTGTCAGTCGACAGGCGTGTACGCTTATCGGTGATGATGCCACCAGCTGCACTGAAAACCCGCTCGGACAAGACGCTAGCGGCAGGGCAGGCAAGAACCTCCAAGGCGTACAGCGCCAGTTCGTGCCACATGTCCAGCTTTGAAACCCAGTAGTTGTAGGGAGCTGTGTGATCATTTAGGACGATGGTATGGTCAGCTACGTACTCCCTCACCATCTTTCTGTAAAGATCAGCCCTACTCTGCCGAGACTGGGGACAGGTGACAGTGTCTTGCTGGGGTGACATAAAGCTGGCAAAAGCCTTGTAAAGCGTACCCTTGCCAGTGCTGGACAAGCTGCCTGCTCGCCTACTCTCCCTCGCTACTTGTCCCGCAGAACTACGCACTCTGCCGCTAGCGCTGTCAGAAGGGAAATACTGTTTCAGCTTGTGCACCAGGGCCTGCTGGTATTCATGCATTCTCACACTCCTTTCCTCTCCAGGGATGAGAGTGGGAAGATTTTGCTTGTACCGTGGGTCCAGGAGAGTGAACACCCAGTAATCGGTGCTGGAATAAATTCTTTGAACGCGAGGGTCACGGGATAGGCAGCCTAGCATGAAATCTGCCATATGCGCCAGAGTACCAACGCGTAAGAATTCACTCCCCTCACTGGCCTGACTGTCCATTTCCTCCTCCTCCAACTCCTCCAACTCCTCTTCTTCTGCCCATACACGCTGAACAGTGAAGGACTCAACAATGGTCCCCTCTTGTGTCTCGCCAACATTCTCCTCCTCTTCCTCCTCATCCTCCTCCACCTCCACCTCCTCCGATATGCGCTGAGAAACAGACCTCAGGGTGCTTTGGCTATCAACAAGGGAATATTCTTCCCCCGTCTCTTGTGACGAGCGCAAAGCTTCCGACTTCATGCTGACCAGAGAGTTTTTCAACAGGCCAAGCAGCGGGATGGTGAGGCTGATGATGGCGGCATCGCCACTGACCATCTGTGTTGACTCCTCAAAGTTACTCAGCACCTGACAGATATCAGACATCCACGTCCACTCCTCATTGTAGACTTGAGGAAGCTGACTGACCTGACTACCAGTTCTGGTGGAAGTTGACATCTGGCAGTCTACAATCGCTCTGCGCTGCTGGTAAACTCTGGATAACATGGTCAGTGTTGAATTCCACCTCGTGGGCACGTCGCACAACAGTCGGTGAGCGGGCAGTTGGAGGCGGCGCTGCGCTGCCCTGAGAGTGGCAGCATCTGGGCTGGACTTCCTGAAATGCGCACAGATGCGGCGCACCTTCGTGAGCAAATCAGACAGATTGGGGTATGTCTTGAGGAAACGCTGCACTATCAGATTTAACACATGGGCCAGGCATGGCACATGTGTCAGTCTGCCGAGTTGCAGAGCCGCCACCAGGTTACGGCCGTTGTCACACACAACCATTCCCGGCTTGAGGTTCAGCGGTGCCAGCCACAGATCAGTCTGCGCCGTGATGCCCTGTAATAGCTCTTGGGCGGTGTGCCTTTTGTCGCCTAGGCTCAGCAGTTTGAGCACCGCCTGCTGTCGCTTAGCGACGGCACTGCTGCTGTGCCTAGAGCTACCGACTGATGGCGCCGTGCCCACGGATGGTAGTTCGGAGGAGGAGGTGGAGGAGGGGTGGGAGGAGGAGGAGGCATAGTAGGCCTGAAACACCTGGACCGAGGTAGGCCCCGCAATCCTCGGCGTCGGCAGTATATGAGCAGCCCCAGGGTCAGACTCGGTCCCAGCCTCCACCAAGTTAACCCAATGTGCCGTCAGCGATATATAGTGGCCCTGCCCGGCAGCACTCGTCCACGTGTCCGTGGTCAGGTGGACCTTGTCAGAAACGGCGTTGGTCAGGGCACGGATGATGTTGTCTGACACGTGCTGGTGCAGGGCTGGGACGGCACATCGGGAAAAGTAGTGGCGGCTGGGGACCGAATACCGAGGGGCGGCCGCCGCCATGAGGTTGCGAAAGGCCTCGGTCTCTACTAGCCTATAGGGCAGCATCTCCAGGCTAAGCAATCTGGAGATGTGCACATTAAGGGCTTGGGCGTGCGGGTGGGTTGCACTATATTTGCGTTTCCGCTCCAGCGTCTGGGGTATGGAGAGCTGAACGCTGGTGGATGCTGTGGAGGATCGTGGAGGCGACGATGGGGTTTTTGTGGCAGGGTCCTGGGCAGGGGGCTGACTAGCAGCTGACACAGGGGAAGGAGCAGTGGTGTGCACGGCCGGAGGTGAACGGGCTTGTTGCCACTGAGTGGGGTGCTTAGCATTCATATGCCTGCGCATACTGGTGGTAGTTAAGCTAGTAGTGGTGGAACCCCTGCTGAGCCTGGTTTGGCAAATGTTGCACACCACAGTCCGTCGGTCATCCGGTGTTTCCTTAAAGAACCTCCACACTTCTGAAGATCTAGCCCTCGCCGCAAGAGCCCTCACCACGGGAGCTTCACTAGTTGACAGTGGCGCTGATGCACCAGCTCTGGCCCTGCCTCTCCGTCTGGCCCCACCACTGCCTCTTCCAACCTGTTCAGGTCGAGGACTCTCCTCCGTCTCAGAAGCACTGTGTTCACCCGGCCTCTCAACCCAGCTTGGGTCTGTCACCTCATCATCCTCCGATCCCTCAGTCTGCTCCCCCCTCGGACTTCCTGCCCTGACAACAACTTCCCCACTGTCTGACAACCGTGTCTCCTCATCGTCGGACACCTCTTTACACACTTCCACTACGTCAAGAAGGTCATCATCACCCACAGACTGTGACTGGTGGAAAACCTGGGCATCGGAAAATTGCTCAGCAGCAACCGGACAAGTGGTTTGTGACTGTGGGAAGGGTCCAGAAAACAGTTCCTCAGAGTATGCCGGTTCAAATGCCAAATTTTCCTGGGAGGGGGCAGACTGGGGGGGAGGAGGCTGAGGTGCAGGAGCTGGAGGAGTGGCGATTTCGGTGACATGGGTGGACTGCGTGGAAGACTGACTGGTGGTGGACAAATTGCTCGAAGCATTGTCAGCAATCCACGACATCACCTGTTCGCACTGTTCTGGCCTCAACAGTGCTCTACCACGAGTCCCAGTAACTTCAGACATGAACCTAGGGAGTGTAGCTCTGCGGCGTTCCCCTGCTCCCTCATCAGCAGGTGGTGTCTCACCCCGCCCAGGACCACGGCCTCTGACCCCTGCAGTAGTTGGACGCCCACGTCCCCGCCCTCGTCCTCTACCCCTAGCCCTCGGGTTAAACATTTTTAAAATGAGAGTTATAACTTTATTTTTTTTTTTACTTTTTTTTGTTTTTTTTTGTGTTTTTTTTTTTTTTTTTGTGTTTTTTGTTTTTTTTTTGAGTTTTTAAAACCAAACAATGCTATCCTATTGCTATGGCTATTTTCTAGCCAAGTATCAAAGGAAGCACAGTACTATGCCAGATGAGATGACACTGAGTTATTGCCTAATAGAAATCCAACCCCTACTGAATTTTGCCACTTCAGCCTTTGCTATGGATATGTGCGCCACTAAGCGCAGAACACAGCGGTCGCAAGTCCCACTACAAATTGCTCAGAATTGGCAAGTACATGCACTGCAGAAACTACAGTCACCAGCAGATCAACCAGAAATCAAATATATAGAACGCTACTGTAGGCTTCAAGAAGCTGTTTGTATTCTCCTATGGCTATTTTCTAGCCAAGTATCAAAGGAAGCACAGTACTATGCCAGATGAGATGACACTGAGTTATTGCCTAATAGAAATCCAACCCCTACTGAATTTTGCCACTTCGGCCTTTGCTATGGATATGTGCGCCACTAAGCGCAGAACACAGCGGTCGCAAGTCCCACTACAAATTGCTCAGAATTGGCAAGTACATGCACTGCAGAAACTACAGTCACCAGCAGATCAACCAGAAATCAAATATATAGAACGCTACTGTAGGCTTCAAGAAGCTGTTTGTATTCTCCTATGGCTATTTTCTAGCCAAGTATCAAAGGAAGCACAGTACTATGCCAGATGAGATGACACTGAGTTATTGCCTAATAGAAATCCAACCCCTACTGAATTTTGCCACTTCAGCCTTTGCTATGGATATGTGCGCCACTAAGCGCAGAACACAGCGGTCGCAAGTCCCACTACAAATTGCTCAGAATTGGCAAGTACATGCACTGCAGAAACTACAGTCACCAGCAGATCAACCAGAAATCAAATATATAGAACGCTACTGTAGGCTTCAAGAAGCTGTTTGTATTCTCCTATGGCTATTTTCTAGCCAAGTATCAAAGGAAGCACAGTACTATGCCAGATGAGATGACACTGAGTTATTGCCTAATAGAAATCCAACCCCTACTGAATTTTGCCACTTCAGCCTTTGCTATGGATATGTGCGCCACTAAGCGCAGAACACAGCGGTCGCAAGTCCCACTACAAATTGCTCAGAATTGGCAAGTACATGCACTGCAGAAACTACAGTCACCAGCAGATCAACCAGAAATCAAATATATAGAACGCTACTGTAGGCTTCAAGAAGCTGTTTGTATTCTCCTATGGCTATTTTCTAGCCAAGTATCAAAGGAAGCACAGTACTATGCCAGATGAGATGACACTGAGTTATTGCCTAATAGAAATCCAACCCCTACTGAATTTTGCCACTTCAGCCTTTGCTATGGATATGTGCGCCACTAAGCGCAGAACACAGCGGTCGCAAGTCTCACTACAAATTGCTCAGAATTGGCAAGTACATGCACTGCAGAAACTACAGTCACCAGCAGATCAACCAGAAATCAAATATATAGAACGCTACTGTAGGCTTCAAGAAGCTGTTTGTATTCTCCTATGGCTATTTTCTAGCCAAGTATCAAAGGAAGCACAGTACTATGCCAGATGAGATGACACTGAGTTATTGCCTAATAGAAATCCAACCCCTACTGAATTTTGCCACTTCAGCCTTTGCTATGGATATGTGCGCCACTAAGCGCAGAACACAGCGGTCGCAAGTCCCACTACAAATTGCTCAGAATTGGCAAGTACATGCACTGCAGAAACTACAGTCACCAGCAGATCAACCAGAAATCAAATATATAGAACGCTACTGTAGGCTTCAAGAAGCTGTTTGTATTCTCCTATGGCTATTTTCTAGCCAAGTATCAAAGGAAGCACACTACTATGCCAGATGAGATGACACTGAGTTATTGCCTAATAGAAATCCAACCCCTACTGAATTTTGCCACTTCAGCCTTTGCTATGGATATGTGCGCCACTAAGCGCAGAACACAGCGGTCGCAAGTCCCACTACAAATTGCTCAGAATTGGCAAGTACATGCACTGCAGAAACTACAGTCACCAGCAGATCAACCAGAAATCAAATATATAGAACGCTACTGTAGGCTTCAAGAAGCTGTTTGTATTCTCCTATGGCTATTTTCTAGCCAAGTATCAAAGGAAGCACAGTACTATGCCAGATGAGATGACACTGAGTTATTGCCTAATAGAAATCCAACCCCTACTGAATTTTCCCACTTCGGTCTTTGCTATGGATATGTGTGCCACTAAGAGCTAAACACAACGGTAGCAAGTCCCCCTGCTAATTCCTCACAAAATGGTAAAAGATGCAAATTAAAATAAAAAAAGTAGAACGTTATTGTAGCCCTAAGAAGGGCTGTTGGGTTCTTTGAGAATCACTCCTGCCTAACAGTAAGCTAATAGAACACCCTAACGCTTTCCCTGAGCAGCAGCAGCTCTCTCCCTAGCGGCATCCAGAGACAGAATGATCCGAGCAGCGCGGCCAGCGGCTAGTCTATCCCAGGGTCACCTGATCTGGCCAGCCAACCACTGCTATCGACGTGTAAGGGTACCACGTCATGCTGGGTGGAGTGCAGAGTCTCCTGGCTTGTGATTGGCTCTGTTTCTGGCCGCCAAAAAGCAAAACGGCGGGAGCTGCCATTTTCTCGAGCGGGCAAAGTATTCGTCCGAGTAACGAGCAGTTTCGAGTACCCTAATGCTCGACCGAGCATCAAGCTCGGACGAGCATGTTCGCTCATCTCTAATGATGAGGTAAGAAATAAAATGAAGTATAATGGTCCCAGATAACAAAATACATTCAAAGAAACCTCAGGCCTAAGAGTGCTAGCAGCTTACAGATGTTAATAGATGGAGAGATGGAGAAACAAAATGAGGAAGGGAGAGAGGCACACAGCAACTAAATGTGCCCATCTAATAGGGAGACTGACAAAGAAGAACTCAATTATAAACAAATGAATAAGATGGCAAGGGACAAGATACAGCAACATCTTGTTAATAAAGGACCAAGATCATGAAGCCTGGAGTTGTTCATCCACATACGATCAACCGAAGACTCCTCCAAGGACGAAAACGTCAAAGTATCTAAAACTTAATAAATATAAAATTAGTGAATGCTGCCATGAAAAAAATAAAAATAGTGACAAAAAACTTAGTGAAAACAAGTAGGGGGCCCAAGCAAAATTAAACACATGGGGGGTCCAATAGAAAATGTGACCCCCTGTGTGCCTGTTTCTTTAATAAAGATTTTTTGCTCACATACACATCTGCTTTCTTCTATATTTTGTCCACAAGTAGTATACCTCATTACCTTTAACTGGCATATCATAATGACTCATTTATCTCTATGTAGCTATTCACATGACATCATTTTTCTGAAAACACACACACAAAATAAAACTCAGGGCCAGCAATGTTGAGACCAGAAGCACAACCCAAACACAGCAAAAGCATACAACAATGGATTAGGTGAGGAGAACAATGAATTGGGCAAGCGAAGCAAAAAAGATGTCTTTTTATACCCAATGGGGTTTTTAAGTTATCTTTTTTTTCTTATATAAACTATTTTAAATACTATATCGAAACTGGGAGACACTGATTAAGAAACTATTTGTTTTTGTTATACCTTATGTGTTTTTTTTTCTTATTAGACCACAATTTATTCAATGTTTATTGAAATGATTTGATTGATAATTGTTAAGTGGAAAGCATATGCTACAGCTATACTTTTATTCATGTATTTATTATGATGCTTGGTTTATATGGTGTCAGACTCAAAAAATAAAATGAATTTATGTAAAACTGTCGTTCACACATTGAACTGATGCTATCAAATCAGCGTTAATCTAAATAAACAGTGATTTATAGGATAGGCTTCAATGTATTGAAAATGCAATTAAAGTGATTAAAATCTATTTTGCTACTAGAGTTTTCACTGCTGTAACTGTGATTAATGTGTGTTTCATATAGCCGCTAATTACAGTAAAAATGCAAAAAAAGAACCACATAAAATAAATAACGGACCTGTTATTAGCATTGAAATGGTTGAGCTTTTAAAATGAAGGACCTAAAACTGAACAATATGCGTTTGGGTTTATGATTATATACATTTTATGAATGTTATTAGAACATTGAATATGTTTAATTCCTTTAAGTCAATGAAAATAAATGTTCTTATCATTACAGTTTAACAAGATGAATAGTTAGAAATTATTTCCAACTCAATAAAATTTTGTGAACTGCTATTTATGATCTTGAATTTAATGAATGAAATGGTCATTTTTTAAACATACATATATGAGAGATGTGTAAAAAATGTGAGACTCTGATTTGAAGTATGAGAATGATGTGTTACTTTTAAAGTCATATGAAAAGAACTGAGATGAGTCATGCTGAGAGCCTAAAGGGGAGTATCTCTTCATTCCCATATCTTGGGCTTTATTGTAGCTAGAATCATTGTAGCTAGAAGAAATTGCATCAAGATTATGGTTCTGTGAGTTACAGAGATATAGGCAGTTAAAATTCTGTAGCTCATATTCCCAACTATGTCTTGTATTACATGTGTCTCTGATTATGTAGAATCTGTAGCTAAATTTGTATTTTTATGACACTACAATCATAGTTCTGGGTACTACATAACATTTGAATAGACTCACCTTTTTCAGCTTCTAGAAGGACTCTTCTGAGGTAAAAATTGATTCTTTGGAATATTTTCAAATGGCTTTGGAGGCTTATTTTTTATAAGTAAGTGGAAGAGATTTAAGATAAAATAAGGAATTCTAGAAAGGTTATTACATAACTTAGAGCTGAAAAGGGCAGTTACTAGCTCTCTTTAAAAACATTCCATCCAGTTACCACTTTCCATGTTATGGTTGGGGATAATGTATGATTTTGAAATCTGAAGATTAATCAAAATGGGTCACATTCACTTATCCGTTCCTTGGAGTTCACCGAAAGATTCACTAAAATGGTGTGCCCGATATCCTGCATGTGTCGCTTCCCCGCTCACGTCCGCCGGAGTTCACCTTTCTGGTGTATGTAAGTGCATTGTCTTGCGACACAATTTGAATCTTAAATCCTGTACTCAGTCTGAATCAGTCGGATCGTCAAACGGCACCCCCCCCTCCCGATTTGTGTTGCATGGAAGCCAGCGCAGCTGCACCACAAACTGATCGCATCCGACACAATCCCAGTGCAAACCTCTGTTAAATACCTGTCAAAGCTGCGCAAATCCCAAAAATAGAGCACAGTCCGAAAAAAGTGCGATCCACGACCCTTAGTAAATATGCCCCAATGTCTCAGTTTCATCTATTTTTGTTACAGGTTTGTTCCTTTTCTTACTTGTAATTTATGTTAGTTGATCTTCTGCCTTATTAAATGCATTTTGAATTGTCACACAGCAGATCCATTTGAGCCTAATTTTGCGCCTAAATTGTCGCAAATTTTTCCCTACAAAGTAGATCTCATTTGGAACCAATAAGGAAGCTAGATTGCTAGACGGTGTGACAGAACATTCCTAGCTTCATTTTTGTGGTATATAAGAAAAAACGCTCCGGTATTTGTAAACAGAGTGTGGACACTGGTCTAGTAAACCAAGCCTCTCACGCTTGGGGTATATGCAAACTTATAGGAAAAGACACTTAGACCATATATAGTAGAAAATAACTCTTTATTTTAAGTATTGACATCACATTGTAGCAAGTCCACGCTCAAACTTTAGCTTACTGGCTTTACTGGCGAACCGAACCATTCTTTTCCTATAAGTTAGCTTCATTTTTGCACAAAAATGTAACTGCATGTACAATGTCCAGACTACATTTTCTTGTAAGTGAAGAGACTAAAAGTTAAAGATATGAAAATTTCTTGCTCAAATGAGTCTCTGCCTTTATTATAATGTGTAGGAAATAGAGTCTGGTAATATTTTTAGATCTGCACATTAAGATTGACAATAATCCCACTCTAAAAAATGATCCGATAGAAAATGATGAAGTCGTTACTTGAGAAGTTTTACACTTTAAAACTGCGCTGAAGTATTTTTTCAAGTTGCATAGAGCTCATTTTGCACTTCTGTTTTTTTTCCAAGTGCACCTGCTCAGAAAAAAGGCTACGTATAAATAGATAAATAAATAAATAAATAGATATGTTTTATTTATCTATTTATACGTAGCCTTTTTTATATACCCTGTTTTTAGTCTCTTATCACTTGAGAAAGGAGTTCCTAATACTCCGAAACGCGTTGTGTTCCGAGACCAGTAATAAACGATCCTCTTAACCTTACCCGACGAGTCATCCTGAATCATTGTGTGCACCACATTTGACAGTACCCTACTCACCTCTCTATGTCATGAAATTTTGATCAATGCCCCCCCCCCCAAAGAATTTCTGCGACCAAATACATCTCTCCTTACAAGTGTATGGGTGGATATGAGGGAATCCCTTACACCAGTTATGACAAACCTTTTAGAGACATTGTGCCCAAACTACAAACAAAATCAACTTATTTACCATTAAGTGCCAATGTGGCATTTTGAGCAGTAACTTTATGCTACTTGTTCTTCCACTTCTTTTGGCCGCCTGAGGCCACCAATACAGTTGAAAGAAGGAGGGAAAATTCAGACTATCATTGTAGCTTCTCTCCAAGTTGCCCAGGAATGCAGGAAGATTTGATGGATTTGGTCCTGTTTGGTGAACTCTGTCCTGGGGTGATGGCCTGGGTGCCCACAGAAATGGCTCTGAGTGCCACCTCTGGCACCCGTGCCATAGGTTCGCCACCACTGCCTTACACTTTGCACCTCAGCCTACCGCAATCCTTTTTTCAGTCTTCTGCAGACAATTGAGCGCATCTAGCAACCTGGACATAAACAATATGGTATGAAAATGTAGTAATTGACTTTTAAATCTGTGACAGACTTTCCTTCACTTACTTTACTCCCTTGCAGTTCCGTCTTGTCTGGATTGCAGAGTTCTTGTCCGCAGTTTTGTTACTGCGTTAGTCCTATTGGTTCTGACCCATCTCTGGTGATTATTCTTCTCCACTTTGCACAAGAAGGTAACGTGGACCACTTGCCACTTACCGCATAGGGTAAGTGGCATCACTGAGACCTGTGGATAGGGCTAATTTCGCTTGCAACCCATTTAAATTGTCCCAAAAAACTTAAGTCCAATTCAAATATATTTACCATGAAAGAAGAAGTAATTCAAGATTTGTTCATTTTGAATAGTCAGACATTTATCTTCACAAAAATAATTCTTACATAAAAGTTATAGTGGATCATAAAAGATGATAAGGCCTATTTTCAATTGGACTACAAACAAAAGATAGGAAGAAGTAAAACAGTCCAGTTTACAAATTGAATAATTCACAGAAGTACAGAAGTGAGAGGAAGCTTAGTGTACGTTGATAAATTGAGAGGTCCAGCGGATCCTGCATTCACAACTGCTACAGTCACTGGTCTCAAGGGTAACTACTTGTCTACCACGGAGGCCAGTGATGGATTGCATGATTACATGCTGCAGGACTACAGTGGAGACACTGAAAGTGGCAGGGAAGAAAAGCGGTAAATGTTGCTTATTTCGCTACAGTTTGGGCTCAGTTTCCAATTACATTGGACAACCCTTTAAAGTAAGAGGAAGCCAGGACCACTGGTGCGGTAGGAGCAATAAGCATACAATATCATCAATCCTTACATTATTGCCCCAAGATATTCCCTTACCAGCAACTTCTATGAGAATCACTGCACTTATTTACACTAGACTGTGTAATGTAAGTTAATGAAAATGTTTTAATTACAAAATATTTCGCTTACTAGAATCAACGTCAATAATAAGTTTCACCTTAATATGTCACCTAGGTTATTGGCACAAAGTTAGATTTTTATCCATAGTTTCCTCAATCTCATGACAGAAACCTGCAGATATTCTTCGATTAAGTATGCTTCCCAGAAACCGATGAACAAAACACAATTACTGCGAGTGTTTGCCAAAAACCTCTATCGCTCTTGATGAGCTGACAGATGGTGAAGATGTGATCCAGCAATGACCTGTCAAAAACTAATCCAGCCAACTTTGTTCTTCCCTTTCAATCTAAGTGCCCACAGGGACCTGCCTAAACATCCATAGCAAACAATTTGCTTGTGAAAAACAAAATTGCATAATAGAAGTATTTTGCCTCAAATGTATTGCTGTCTTATTGTAAATGACAGTTGTTGCCCATAATTAATCATTATATCATTATAGTATAGGAGAAAGCAGATAAATTGCTTGATAAATATAACATATGAGGGAACAAATGCATTGTTTCTGCCAGAAAATTTACATATCACTCGTCTATGCCAATATTTTAATAGGGATAATTACAAGCACACTCTTAAAATCACAGACTTAATAAAATCATCTATTATATATGAATTTATATACGTCAAGTAGGACTGAATCAAATTTGTACGCTTTATGCAAACAATAAGGAAATATTGAGAACCGAGTGATTTCAAATTTTCTTAGAACTAGTGCAATAACCTAATTTTAACATGTGAAACCGCAGCAGAAACATTAAATGTGTATTGTGGCTTCTCCAGTTTAAAGAGGCTGCATTTTTGGACAAGACCTAGTAATCTTATCAAATAATATAAAAAATTCTAGAATACACCTTTAGGGTTCATTCACATGGCCATACTGGTACGGTGATTTGGTCGCATGATTTGGGACCTGATCATGGCCCCAATAGACCTCTATGGCTCCTGGTCATAGTGCTGTGAGCACTTAATGCATCAGGGCAACGTGACCAAGTCCTAATCATGTTCTATACTTTGGCAGATTTGGGCTGCGGCCACTCATATGCCTATGGAGGAAGGAGGAATGAGGAGTGCTTAGCCTGCCCCTCCTCCTACCGGCCGTGTGCTTGCCTGGGATCCGCTAAGGGGTGAGCACACGGCCATGGGAATGAGGTCTTAATGACATTGAAGACTGCATTTTGACATATGAAGTCATGTTAACATTGTGAACTTTAGGATATACTTACATCAAATATAATGTAATTAAATCACATTTTGGGAAAAATTTATTAATGTGTCATCAGCACATACGGTGCAGGGCTTGACAGCACTTGTGCTGTGCCACCAAATCATTGTGATGATGAATTCTAGTGCAGTTTAAGACTGTTGGTTTCTATTTTTGCTGCCCTGCATAAAGTTATAAGAAGTTCTTCCATATTCTTCCATTTTCTCAGAAACAAGCTTTAAAATGTGCATTGTGTTAAACTCTTTAAAAAAGTCCAAGAGGCCAAGACGCACTGGCGCTGTGGGGCATGCTTCTTCCACTTTATTTCTAGCCTACAACACAATATCCAGGAACACATATCTTCTCTTAAGATAATGGGAGGAGCTTGGAGTGATTGATGCTTTGAACACTTTAAAGGTATAGATGTGCTGTGATTTCAGAGACCCCACCCCCCCTTTTCCATATAAAACGTGTGAGATAGGTCTCTTAAAGCAGAACTGTTCTAGTTGCCCATGGCCACCAGTCAGAGCTCAGCTTTTATTTCCCCACAACTGTTTATAAAACTAAAGCTGAGCTCTGATTGGTTTCCATGGGCAACTAGAACAGTTTTACCTGAGAAACTTGATGATAAATCTCCCCCTTAATTGTATTCAAATATGAAATTCATATGTTTTATGGAGTTGAGAAACTATTATGTTTTATAAGTACATTTATCTGGATTTCAGAGGAAACTAGTGTCTGAAGAAAAACTTTTTTAGTCTATTGGACAAGACAGTGACTATTGGACTAGACCATTAGATGAGTCTAATCTGTGATCATTATATTTAATAGGTCTAACTGTGACTTTATCTTAAAGATTCCATAAGATGTATTATGGCTCTGATGGGAAAAGGACTTTTCCAAAAATAGGGTATTTTTTTAAACAAAAAATTAAAAAACATATCATTACTTGTTGTAACATGCTTACATACCTTTAGTCAGACAGACTAGATAATCACTGCTGTGATTAAATAAGATGTATAATGCATGTATACTGTCTTACTTCCTTTCTAGGATAAGTTTCCAGAACAAGGCAGAGCTACAGATTCTTTCCCGACACTTGCTGTTTGAGGCTAGGTCACCATACTAGTAATCTATGGCCATAGCAATGGCAACAATAAAGGTACATAAAAAGACCCAGTGGAACGGACCTTGGAATTCCCGGCGCTCTAACAATCGTTTAAATTTCTCAAACAGATTCTATTTAATTGGGCGACACGTATCGACTCAGGAAATTTCTTGAGCTCTGGGAATTTCAAGGTCCGTTCCACTGGGTCTTTTTACTTACTGCAAAGCCTGTATTCTCTTCCTGGAAAGGCAAGTTGTATCCTGAAAGCAGGAAAAGACTGGCTGCTGGGACATGTTCTCTATATGCACTTACACATAGCACAAAAAGGGTGAGAGTTGATTTGCCCTTCACCATTTGGTTTTTACTGTCTCATACTTTATTACACTATGGCAGCGCTTATTTTGGTTTTCCCTCAGTCCCTTCCGTTGCTCTGAACCTGGAGGATTTTCAATCCACCGGTGGCAGAGTTCCCAACAACATTAAATGTGACATATTATTGACTAGTCATAGCAGACATATCTATGACATATCTTTCATGCAAATGTAATGCAGATCTCAGTGGTTGGCTGCAGAAGGACTAGCAAAAGGGATTTTAAATGGAAGGATAGTTTTTTATGGACGATGTCTTCTCTGACCATAGTAACTATGAGACTACAAGAGTAAGATTAAAGCATATTTTGACAGCAGTTAATTCAGTGAAGATTACTATAAAAACACTTAATAAAACACATGACAGGAAGACAAGGCTAAGTAAACTTCCTCAGAATTTCCGACGCTGCTCCGCTATGATGCTACATCCCAAAAGGATTGAGCTCATAATTTCAGTAATGAAATAGAGCCTTGTACCCTTTTCATTTACCAAATGCGTTTATAATCTACTGAATAAACAGAAACATCAGGTTTGTTCCATCCTATCTCCTTTTCTAGTTTTGACCATGTTACCTCCTGCTACTTGTGTAAATCAACACTGATAGCTTTTTCTCTCCAGCAGCGATAATAGTTTTGTTGGTCATGAGTGGGGCTCTTAAGAGAACATGATGCTGTGACATATTAATGATCTAAAATTAAGGGTAATTTTATCTTGTGTTTTAACATCATAGAAAATGTTGTTTTTAAGAAGTTTTCTGAGAATTGGGAATGTACGGTTTGTCTATTTGTCTCCACCTTAATCTTTCTTATACTTGGCTAAAAACTCCAATTCAGGATACAATCTCAATACAGCAATAATTATTGCATGATGCCAACAAATTCATTGACTGGATGCGGTCCACATTAGGCCCTAAAGTGATATTTAAACACTTAGGGGATTTAGGTGTCCGAGACCAAACATGTTCCAGTTGCCCATGGAAACCAATCACAGCCCAGCTTTCATTTTATTAACAGCTGTGGGCAAGTAGAGCAGTTCCGCTCACATTCGTTTGATAATCTCCCAAATATATTGAATCCCAAGAAACTTCCCAACATAATTTTACAGAAGCACATTTTACTATATCTTCCTAAATTGGCATGTCCTTATAATTATGAGTTTCATGGCTCATGCCAAATGCAGTTACACATAGTGCATCTTATAGTTGCCTATTTAAAGTTTTATTCTGCAGGAAAAGGATTATGATTCCTGAAGAAAAGTATTGACTTTTCTCATGTGGCTTCCAGAACATAAGCTGTGAGTAACTGAATCTGAGCAAAGTACACTATGCCCTTTGCACTTGCTCAGTGGAGCAAGATGAGCACTCACTGGCTTCAACTATCTCAGATTTCTGGGAATTATGACTGTAATCCAGGTTAGCACTGTCTAGTTTGACTTTACTTCTCCAATATATTGGCTTAGCTAAGATTTGAAATGTGCCAAATGTGCCTAGCTTGAGAACTATGATAACAATTTAGAATTAAATACTATGGTTATGAATAAATGTCTTTGGTGGGATGCTAATTTCAGCTTACAATACATTTGATAACTTTTTGAAAATCACAAATAAAATAAAGGGATAACACATGGTCAGACTACAATAACCACATGGTCCATGCCACAGGCACAGGCTGACAATGTCACAATCAGCACACACACACATGTTACAAAAATCTCCAATAGGTCAATAATCAGAATTGGAAAAGGAGAATTTTTTTTCAGCCACCATCACTTAAAAATCAACCAGTTAGTGCAGGATACAAGAAACATGAGGAATGAAAAAAGAGAAGCGGTAATAGTCAATCCCAATTTTTAATCTTCAAAATATCTCTCTCTATACTATGACCTGCTCAGGATGGCAAATAATTTTTAAAGGCAGTCATTGGTTCTCTGGAACTACCGAAGGTATTTGAGGTCATAAGATATGCTGTAGCCAGTCATAAGCCTTAGCCTGCCATGCTGATGAAGATCAATTGATTGGTTGCACTGCGTCCCACTGTACATATCTTTCAAAGTTCCCTTACTTCATGGAACAGACCCTAAGGACTTTAAGAAAGCTGCCTGAGCTGTACCAACTCTTAAGCGACTCTCAGCTTACTGAGGTCACTGACAACCCCGAATTTCCCCAGGTGTCTAACTGATATTTCTCTCAGATCCAATGATAGACTGACTTTTTGAACAGTGTTACAGTCTGCCTTGATCACTACCCTTGAGGAACTGCTACCAGATCAACCAATCTTGGCATGTTCTTGGTGGTAATACTCACAACTACTCGATTTCTACTCATCCTCTGAAACCAGACTACATCTACACACCAGACCAATTTCTGCAATATACGCCTTAGACAATATCTACTTAGACAAATGGGCAGAGGCTCCCCCGCCTTATATTGGTGCATGGGAACACAAACTAATTGCGTCCTACAGCTCAGATGATTGGGCTAAATAATTTGAACTGTGCCATAAGATCTCCATCTCTGATTACATAATTCTCTCTAAGTGGTATTGGGTCCCAGCCACACTTCACTTGATTTATCCCTTTTGCCCAGCAGAGCACTGGAGATGTAAGCAGGCCGCTAGTACAATGTTACATATCTATTGGGAGTGTTCCCTATTACAAGCATATTGGAGTCTAGTCATTAGATTGATTAATAAGGTTACTGGAATTGAAATATAAAATGATCCAATGCCCTTGCTATTATCTATACAGGCAGATTACATACAAGATAGGCTCTGTAGGTTTGTTCTTAAGTTGAATTTGTATGTAAATCGGAACTGTATATTTTATCATTGTAACCCCAATCAGAACCGTTTTTTGGTCGCTGTGACTATTGGATTTTAAAAATGTTGGATTCTCAGAAGAACCAGAATTAGTAATAAAGCTTAATTGCAGACACATTTCATAACTTTTACAGCTGTTTATTGTAGACTAAGGCTAAAGTACAGTAAATCACCAACATCCAGAGGTCCGTTTGTAACTAGGGGTCGTGTGTAAGTCGGGTGTTCTTAAGTAGGGGACCGCCTGTACTACCACACTTGATTCCTTCAGTTAAATTCACTCTCATGAGATTCATTTTATTAACGCCGCGGACTCTGATCCCCAGACTATAGAAAATACTGTCCTCAACCAACGTTCTCAGAGAAACACTATGACTCCAAAGAATGGAGGAGCTTATGGCAGACATCCATGCTACGATAGAAAACATCTCCAGACCGTGGGGGCTGGGGATGGATTTTCATCACCTTCATCTGTGTTATTTATCTCCACTGCCAATAAACCGAATATACCTGGTCTCCTAAACTTGTTTGATTATTACACTTGTAGCATCCCCACTCTCTCCCTCAACTCTCCCCTCCCCTTTTCTTATTTTTTTTTACAAGTAAGTGGAATATATTTCTACTAAAATATAGCATTATTGTGAAGTACAACGGGTCATGAAAAAAACAGTCTGAAAATAAACTTGGTAAGAGTTCCAAAGTTATAACTGCAGATTGTGGCACAGGCAGATTTAAAAAATCGGGCTATGTCCTAGGGGTGAAAATGAGCTTAGTCCTTAAGGGGTTAAACATACCTCACTTCTGTGTTTGACCCCTATTCTAATAAGCAGATATTTTAGCTTTGTTTCCATAATACTTCAATAAAGATGTTGATTAGCCTTAATCTATGGACCAAATGATAAAGTTGAAGTTTTTCAGGACAATGTATGTCATAAACCAAAAAGAGTATCAGCACTTTTTCATAAAAGTTAAGGGAACACATTGCTTCAGCAACATCAAAGGATTAAATAGATGAGAAAATGGGGACTTTTCAACAGACTTTAAAACTGCTAATTTATTACATCATGCTAATTAAAAGATGCTGACTTTGTAATGGAAATGCATAGAGCCTGAGTAGAAAAGCTGTTAAGATAATTATATTTGTTACACAGGGGGCATAGTAGATTACAATTATTAGAATGCTGACATACTGCAGGGATGTTGATAACCACTTATTTGGACATGAAGACCACATTTTGCAATTTCGTTAATTTGTGTCCATTTGTATTTTACTCTGATGCATTTTTCATTTAATAATTGATAACCCATATGTGCCCACATTCTCTAGTATTGCCAAGGAAGACATTTTTTCAGTGTAAATTACTTTTTACAGAACAATTTAGAGATCAAAAAATCCACTATGTCTAGCCCTGTGAACCAGTCAGCTTTTAAGTGAAAATAAGGTTAGTTAGCAAATATTTTTACACATTTTATTTGTGTCAATTGCATTTGGATAAGACAGCACATTTCAACCAGCTTAATGGAGTTTTACAGCAATGTAAAATTATTTAGAAAGGGAACCTGCTGGTAGTCAGTGCATCAGTAAAACTATACTTAAAGGGAACCTACCACCACAAATCTACCTATAAAGGTAGATCGTGTGGTAGGTGGATCAATGGGACGTGAGGAGAGCCCTTTTAAGGGCTACGCCCCGGTAGCCTCTTTTCTCCTCCTACTCATCATCTTCGGCGCGCAGCTGCTCATAGCTGTGCGCCCTGGTCCGACGATCCTGCAGTCTGCGCAGAACAGCAGGCCCGCGCCTGCGCAGTCACTGCTCCGAAGCCGGGGCAGCACAGGCACCCTAGTAGCCGCATAACAAAATTTGCATAAAAGTCTGATAAAAGTTACTAAAAAAGTGCGGGGACATGAGGATTAGCCCTTAAAAGGGCTATCCTCACGTCCCATTGATCCACCTACCACCCGATCTACCTTTATAGGTAGATTTGTGGTGGTAGGTTCCCTTTAATGCTCCTTGAGAACTGCTGAGGTAGTGGTGCTTCTTATTCTGCCACCCGGTACTTCTTAGCCAATCAGAGAACAAGGTGAGTATTGCCACCACCAGTGATTGGCCTACTGGCTTCTCTTTTAAACTATTTTTAATTTCCAGAAATCCCCTTTAAATGGCTCTTCCTATGAAATAAGTTAGGCCCTATCCTGCTGATTGGTGGGGGTCTCAGTGATACAATCCCTACAGATCACATGAACATGAAAATCAGACTTCTATTTCCTTCCCGAGATGAGCAGAGCAGATGGTTGGGCATGGTTGAGCTGCCCTGTTCATCGCCATGGAGCTTATGTAGATTGCTGAGCGCCATACTTAGCAATCTCTGTCAGCTCCACAGAGATGAATGGGGCAGCTTGGACAATCGCGAACAGCTACTCCGCTCATCTCAGGAAGTGACAAGGGGTCCGACAGGAGTATATCAACCCCCTTTTCTCCTGTGGAAGTCTCATCATCCCCTTCCGTTGGGCCTAACTTGTTTTGTTGGACAACCCCTTTAGGGTATCTCATAGAGTACAAGTATTTAATACACTAGGAAAGTACCTATCATCAACAACATTGAACATGGGTACTTTACCACTGCAGTTTCCTTGTATATAGCAACATAAGTTTCTCATGTAGAAGTTAAATAAAGTAGATCAATACATCATCTTTATACCAAATGTCCTCTTTTGTCCTCCGTGTGGCTGCTATGTATGGAACAATTGACCAAGCTGTAATATTCACCACAGAGCTGTTCATTAAAAAAGGATTCTGTTGGATATCCAAGAAAAAAAAAAAAGAGGGTTGTGTCCGGCACTCCGCTGATGGTATAAAAGCTTGTTTATTTAGTATACATTATAAAAGAGATATTGCATAGTCTCGTAGACCTATGCCTTTTGAACGTGAGTCAGAAACCCGTAGGTCTACAGGACTATGCAACGTCTATCTCTTTTTTAATCTATACTAAATAAACAAGCTTTAATACCATCAGCCTGGAGTGCCAGACACAACCCTCTTTTTTTTTTTTTTAATACTCCGGGGTTTTCCAATAAACCTCGTGCACCAGACTCTCCAGACGATCGCTATCAACGGTCCAAGTGAGTGAGCGGCACACTCAAAACGTTTTTTCCTATTCTGCTGGATATACTTGGATATTCTGTTGGTTATACTTGGATATTGTATACAGGCGGTCCCCTACTTAAGGACACCCGACTTACAGACAACCCATAGTTACAGACGGACCCCTCTGCCCACTGTGACCTCTGGTGAAGCTCTCTGGATGCTTTACTATAGTCCCAGGCTGCAATGATCAGCTGTAAGATGTCTGTAATGAAGCTTTATTGATAATTCTTGGTCCAATTACACCAAAAATTTGAAACTCCAATTGTCACTGGGGCCAAAATAAAAAAAATTGTCTAGAACTTCCATTATAAAATATACAGTTTCGACTTACATACAAATTCAACTTAAGAACAAACCTCCAGACCCTATCTTGTATGTAACCCGGGGACTGCCTGTATTCTGTTGGATATACTTTTTTAAGCATGGCTATCCTATTATGACATCAATTCAAAATGGGCACAATTGTCAATATAATACGGAGAAAAAAAGCAGTAGCTTGTTTTATTGCATGACACATTTCGACCCAGTACTTGGGTCTTCCTCAAGTGCAGCTTATTCCAGAAGTGAGGACTAAAGTGACTTAATTCCTCAAGTAAAGGATACCATATAACATTGTTTGTAATTATTGTATTTATGCCATATGGTGATTTCCATAACATGCAACAATGACACCTTACACAGTTCTGTATATGAGCATTGTGATAGCAAGTTTTTTTTCTTTTAAGGCATCAAAACATAACAAAAACTATATATATTTGGTATCTCAATGACTGAACTGACTTTTAGAATAAAGGGTTGTGTCATTTTACAAAGTGAAAACATGGCTAGAAAGAAGAATAGCTCAACTGTGTTTTTTTGGTCAATTTAAAAACACTTTATACAGCTTTCCAGTACATTGAATGAAGTTTCAAATAACATCAATAGTCCACAAAAAAATAAAAGTCCTCTGTGTAAACAAAAATAAAAAAATTCTGGGTTTTGTAGTGTGATTAGTAAAAAATTCAGTGTTTTGGAATTGGTAAAAAACTCAAGAAGTGTTGAAAGACTTGGTAGAGCCTTTGTTTAATACATAGGCTTAGTTCACACCTGAATCAAGTGTTTCCATTACACTCTCCATTTTAGGACAGAAAGGAAGAATGGAAGTTGAATGGAAAGGCTCAGTTCACCATCTGCTCCCCATTGACTCCATATATGTATGGTTGCTTTCTGTTACAATTCCTTTATAACAGCAGAAAAAAAGATGCGGTGCTATTTTTCAGCTTTTCATGATAGAAGGGGGAGTGGAACGAGCAGAATGCTGAAGACTTATAACAAAAACAATATATTTTGTTGTAACTACTATTTCCTCAGTGACTTCTGGAGCGCAGAAAACGATTACAGGGGTATAACTACAGGGGTAGAAGCCATAGCAGCTCCTATGTGCCCCATAGTGTCAGGGGGCCCCAGCATCTGGGGTATTGGGAGTGTATATGCTGTGTGTGGTATGTATATGCTGTATATATGTGTATATGCTGCATGGGTATATATGGTACTGTATGTATGTGTATATGGTGTATATATATTGTATGTATATAAATGTGTGTATATATGAGTGAATAAATGTGTGTGATTGTAACACTCATGTGAGCGTAAACAAGTATGTACTTTTTTAAGGGATAAGGTGGGCACTTTTCAGAAGTCTGTTATGGGATCCTGCCTCTACTAGTTAGTTACAGCATTAACAATAATATATTAAAGAACTTAATCCAGGAGTCAATGTTTTGTTTTTAAAAAAATGTGTTTTAAAGTTTGGTATTTTCTATACATCCTAAAATTCCATTAAAACACTTAACTTATAAATGATCATTAGAAATTCCTAACTGCAATTTTTTATGCAGACTAGACGTGGGTTAATTTTCATTTCAAGGTAACAGGGAACAAAGCTTCAATGACATCAAATAATGTTAATACTTATTCATGAATTAGGAATACGATCATGTCCAAATGTCGTCAATTGAATTTTTCATTCATATACCCCAAATCCAAGAGATGAGATAGGATTAACACTGTGCTATTTGTGTGGACCATTGAAAGAGAGAATGTAAAATCTGGCAAAGCCACTGTTTGTTAATGTTTAAGAATGCATAAAGCTGTGTTTATGTTGCTATGGATTACCTATTCCAGTGTTTGGAGACCATTGTCCTCTGCTTCATTTACAAAGACAATCATAAAGACACAGCTCGCTGAAATCTCTCAAATACAAAGGACTTATCACCCTAAATGACTTGTATATTATAGAAAATGATTTCAGGACAATCTGTGATGTTCTTTCCATGTCCTTGGATCAGTAAGAATATATGTTGTGCAGCTTTTCATCCATTTTATTTTAAATAAGAAATAGACATATTGTCTGTTCTCTATGATTCCTGTGATCTGCCTGTTCCAATATAATTCTTCCAATTGTTAATTATTACCTACTATATGGGTCAGGTCTTTCACCAGTGTATTCTATAGTTCCTTCTTCATGATAATTCCGTACCTCTGATACAATAAATCTGAACTTTGACCGCATAGTACTAGGTAAGTACAGGTAAGTACAGGTAATATGTGGCTTCTTTTACACTGCAGAAAATACACTCTCCTTCTGATGATACAGCTAGAGCCCAATCAGAAGTTACAAGCTTTCCTGTTGGCTCACATGGTGCCAAGGCTAAAGTAGGCATTAAAGAAGGGTACTTAAAGGAAGTTTAATGGACTTCAAATGTTCACGAGAAGACAACTCAATTTTAGAATCAATGTTTGAGCCAAGTCACTTGTTCTTACTTAAATTTATAGGTTTATTCACCAATATTTATTTTAGATCCTATTGTTTTATAGAAGACTTAAATGCTCGACTCCTAATACAGCCATAAAATGTAGATAATGCAGATGATTATCACATCTCACCATCTCTATCCATGGATTGGATAAAAGATCCCAGTTCCAAGGTATCCATTGCCAACACCAACTCAAACACATGTTGGGGATCCGAAGAGTTACCTAGATTCTATACGGAGGACACGTAGGAATAAAGGCACAACATAGGAATAAAACTTCTTTTGTTAGGGTACTCACAAAAGACCTATTTGAAAGTGCACATTCATTAAACAGTCTTTATACTAGAAGCTAAACACTGCCAGACCTAGTTGTATAAGAGCGGGAGATGAGAGTGAACCGCCCACAAAAAGAGGGGGATATAAGCGATGGCCCACAAAAGAAAGGGGAGATGAGAAGAAGACACTATAATAGGGGAGAAAAGAGGGGACCAGACATAAGAGGGGGAGATGAGAAGGGCAAAATGAGGATGGACACAATATGAGAAAGACTACAATAAAATGGGATAAATGAGAGTTCGTCCAGTATAAGGGGAAGATAAAAAGGCCACAATTTGAAGGGGATATGGGGGATGTTTTTTAATAAGAGGTTCTACTCAATGGTGGGCCTTAAGGCCCTGTTCACAAGATGCTGTTTAATTTAGTTTTTAAATTGCATATGGAGTATGAACAAAGATGGGTTTAGACCAAAACATTTGTGTTCAGTAAAACGGAACATATGTCTTGCAATGATAAAAAACACTTGATCGCATGGGCATGTTCTTTGGGATGTACAAATTATGTACCACTGCTTCGAGAGACTTCTGCAAGACCTGAACATCCTCACTGTCGCTCACTGGTGCTCATGAGATGGATCGCGGGCACATACATGCCCCTCTCTGTGGTGCGGTCCCCACTGCCTAGGTTCCTAGACTCACGCTCTCCACGCTCCTTCTCCAGATCCAACTTGGCCGTGTGCGTGTCCCTGCCACCTAGCTTTGCAGGATTGCGCACCGGCTCTTCAGGATTTAAGGGGCCAGCATCCTCGTGATTGGCGCTGGTTAATCTGGCTCCTCTTTATAATCCAGCACCTCCCTTTCTGCCTCGCCGGATCTTCAGCCATTTTCCAGTGAAGTGAAAGCCTTCCAGTGTTCCTGCATTTCCAGTGTTCCTCCGTGTTCCTGTGATTCCAGTATTCCTGTTCCTGTGTTTCCCGTGTATGCTGTGTTCCCATGGTATTGTTTATGCATTCCTGTTCCGTGTGCAAGTCAGTCCCAGCGTTCCTGTACCGTGTTCCAGCTCCTGTGTCCAGCCATGAGTTGCAGTGTGTCCTCCTAAGCTCCTAAGCTGCTGTCATCTCAGGCTCGGATTGTCTCTGCATCTCCATTACCTTGGCTGCCACCCCGGGCTAGTCACATCTGTGGAACGACCTGGTGGCACCCCACCGCAGCTTTGTGGTGGGCTCTGGTGAAGACCAGGTGCCCTTAGACTTCAGTCCTGGATATCGGCTAGTGTCATCTCATCTGGATTTTAAAAATGTTGGGTTGTCATCAGAACCAGGATTAACAATAAAGCTTAATTGCAGACACCGGTGATAACTGATATATATGTTTATTGTAGCCTAGGACTAAAGTACAGTAAATTGACAATATCCAGAGGGTCGTTTGTAACTAGGGGTGGTATGTAAGTCGAGTGTTCTTAAGTAGGGGACTGCCTGTAATGGTATTCTATCCAGTATATTTGTTAAGCATCAAAGTAAGTGTCATTGTCCTGCAAGAATTTCCAGTATTTGATTGTATTGAGGTATTGTACCTTATATTTTATTTAGTCTTAATAAACGGTGTATATATAAATTACCGGTTGTACCTCTGGAGAGCTGGCTAGGCACTGTTACCACAACTGAATATATTGCCATGGATTTACTATTAATATTGAAAAGCTCCAAAATAAGTTTTTGCTTTATTAACTTTTACTCACTGGGGCACATGTATAAAACTTTTGGCTGGACTTTTTCTTTCATTTTTGAGAATTTTATAGTGTTTGTGTTCATTTGCAATTTTTTTGCACCTAAAACAGTCTCCCTTCAATGTTCGCAATTGTCTAGTTTTCTGAAGTGTTCCCTTTAGTTGTCACCTGAATTCAGTCACAAAAACAAACATTTTTGTTGAAAATCTAAGGCTGCCACTGACCAGGCATAGAATTTAATTTAGAACTGATTGAAACTTTTATAGACTTTTTATAGACTTCTGTCTTAAAAAGTCACAAAGTCACTGAAGACACCACTTGTGTCAAAAAGGAAAAACCACTAACATACTGTCACGGGTGGACCCGCGACCCACATCGCGGCTCACCCGTGCCTCTCACTCCCCGCAGGCGCTGCGCCAGCGCGTCTCACCTCTCCCCGCTCAGAGTCCCGGCCTCGCTCTGTGTGCCTTAGGGCGCGCGCGGCACCTTTAAAAAATGTAAAGGGCCAGTGCGTCATTGATTGGCGCTGGTCATTTCCCATGAGGCTATTTATATCTGCCTCTCCCATCTAAGCCTGCCGGATCTTTGTGCCTCACAGCCTTAGAGAAAGCTCTGTTGCGATTTGCCTGCGTTCCTGTGTCTCCTGCATTCCTGACTCCCTCCGTGTTCCTGTGTACCAGGGTTCCTCCATGCTGCTGTCGTGTGTGCTGTGTTCCCGTACCCTTCTGCTTGGACCTCCTGTTGCTGACCCCGGATTGGACTCTGACGTTGCATCTCTGCCGCCTGCCCTGACCCTATGCCTGGACTGTGACCTCTAGTTTGACTGCTGTTTCTGTACTTCAACCTTGGCCGCCACTGCAGACACAGTGAAGTCACACCTGAGGAACGACCTGGTGGTACCACGCCGCAGCTTGTCTAACCCGCTTTGTGGCGGGCTCTGGTGAAAACCGGGTACCACTTAGACTCCGGTCCCAGGTAGTGGCTTGAGTCATCGTCTGAAGTTTTCCAGAGGATCCACATCCCGTAAGCCTGACAGTAAGATCCGGCCATGGATCCTGCTGAGGTTCCGCCTCCCAGTAAGCCTGATCTCGCTCGACAGATTGCTGCAGAGATCAGTTGGAACAAGTTACAGCAATGCTGCAGCAATTACTTGCTAGCCAGCAACAGCCACAGATTCCTGAGGCTATCCCTGCAGCTTCTATTGCTCCGGCTTGTCTTCTCGCTGCTGAACCCAGACTACGGCTGTCCATGCCGAGCAAGTACGATGGCGACTCCAAGATGTGCAGAAGCTTTATTACTCAGTGCTCCCTGCACATAGAACTTATGCCGTCCCAGTTCATCACGGAGCGATCTAAGATGGCCTTCTCTCCGGGAAAGCCTTGGCCTGGGCTACGCCTCATTGGGATAGGAACAACTCAGTTACGGCTTTTCTTGCGGCCTTTCTATCTGAATTTCGCTCCGTGTTCGAAGAACCGGCCCGGGCCTCCTCAGCCGAGTCGGCCTTGCTGAATCTACGCCAGGGGAATTCCTCCGTGGGGGAGTATGCAGTCCAGTTCCACGCGCTGGCCTTGGAACTTTCTTGGAATGACGCAGCCCTGTCTGCAGCTTTCAAAAAGGGTCTCGCCTCTCATGTGAAGGACGCTCTGGCCGCTCGTGATCTGCCGTCTACTCAAGTTCGCAACCTCAAGTTTGTCCTCGACGCCTGTCCCGTCTGGCCCCGGCCTTCCAAAGACCACTCCAGCTTCAGGTCATACCCTCTGCAGAGGAGCCTATGGAGGTGGACAGAGCAAGACTCTCTTCCCAGGAACGCATCAGAAGACGCCAGGGCAACCTTTGCCTTTATTGTGCTAGTTCGGAGCACTTCATCGGGTCCTGTCCTATCCGTCCTCAGCATCTGGGAAACGCCAGCACCTAGGGTTCTTGGGAGAAGCGTCCCTAGGTGTCTGCCAAGCTTCTCCACCTCTGATGATTCCGGTGCTTCTCATCATTGGCGCCAGCAACCAAATCCAAGTCTGCGCTTTCTTGGACTCCGGCTCTGCAGGGAATTTCGTGGATGCCACTCTGGTCTCATGGCATCCCATCCCAGTGGTTCCCCTCGAGAAGCCGTTGGTCATCTCGTCTGTAAGTGGCCAAATCCTCTCTGACCCGGTCCTGTACTGCACCAAGCCTCTGTTCCTGCAGTTCGGAGTGTTGCACAAGGAGAGACTGTCCTTTTACGTGCTACCTCGGTTCACGTCCCCTATCCTGTTGGGTCTTCCGTGGCTGCAGCTCCATGCACCTGTTCTCAGTTGGATGACAGGGGAGAACCTTCATTGGGGTCCAGAGTGCTGGTCCCGCTGTATGGGGGCCTCTCTGCCTGTACCTGTATTGGCCTCCTCCCTGTCTGCAAAGCCTTTGGAGGGTTTACCCCCATGCTACCAGGACTTCTCTGACGTCTTCTCTAAAAAGCAGGCTGAGACTTTGCCACCGCATCGACCCTACGATTGCTCTGTTGAGTTATTGCCGGGTACTTCTCCTCCCAGAGGCCGGGTGTATCCACTCTCCGTTCCTGAGACCACTGCCATGTCGGAGTATATCCAGGAGAACTTGCAAAGAGGTTTCATATGGAAGTCCTCTTCTCCTGCGGGTGCAGGATTCTTCTTTGTTACCAAGAAGGATGGCTCCTTGTGTCCTTGTATTGATTTTCGTGGACTTAATAATCATGGTTAAAAAACGCTACCCTCTGCCACTGATTACCGAACTGTTTGACTGCCTGCGCGGTCTAAGTTGGATCTTCGCAGGACCTACAATCTTATTCGTATCCGCAAGGGACCCAGGGGCCGAACACTTAAGTGCGGTTTCTTTTCTAAAACTTTTTCTCCTGCGGAGAAGAACTACTCTATTCGTGACAAGGAACTTTTGGCTATCAAACTTGCCCTCAAGTATTTTTTCTCCTGGGGCCTGGAGACAGCCAGGGGCCCGGGATACCGGAGTGGCTGGCGGTTGCGGCCTAGGCACGCTAGTGTCACGGTGCTTGGTATGAGGACCGGAGGGCTGTCCTATAGCCTGGCAGGTCTCCAGCAGGTGGTGTTGGCAAGAAATGATGAGGGAGAGACTGTTATTGGTTAGTGGTTCTCCCTGGGGCAACCCTTTGGGGTCTGGAATATGAGTCCCTGTGTAGTGGATAGGGTGCCCGTGATGGTGACAGCCGTAGTAGCAGGGAGAAGATGGTGGCAGACGTATTCACAACAACCACTCTGCATCGGCAGTGGTGTTGCATACCCCCGAGGAGTTGAAAGAGCAGCCCTCGGCTTGACTACGGAGTGGATAGGGCACAGAGGACCAACCGCTGGCCAGCAGCGGGGCCTCCGGGTTGTCCGTGTGAGTAATAGCCGGTAGAGGTAAATACAAAGAGACACTTCTGTGAAGTGCAGGCTAAGTGATCTGTAAGGACAAGCCGCCCATGGTCCTGGAGACAGGCACCTGGGTTGGTGTCGGACTAAGACAAGGACATGTGTCTGATGCCGTTAAACCAAACTGTACAGTATGAAAGGTGTGGTGTCATGTACTGTAATCCACTCCTTGCACCCAGGCCTGTATATTTGTTTATGAACACTTCTTCCCTGGCGACAAATATATAGTATATATGCATTACATTGTCATATGTGATACAATAAGACATTGTACAAGGTACCTGCCGACTGACATTCTTACCCTTGTGTGATTGGCATCCGGGTGCTACAGATTTAGAACCCTGGTCCCCTAAGGACCCGCAGTTTACGAACTACCCCCACTTACGAAGCTTCGGTTTGAGGCATAAGATTGCGGTCAGGGTTTACATGAAAACAGTCCGACACAGCCACACTACAGTCTGAAAAGCCTATGAAAAGGTTACTGCAAACTTCTCACAAACATTGGCAGTTGTGCAAACATTAAATAACTCACATTGGCTTTAGCAGCCCAATGGGTACATGTCTTCAAACATTAACGTTACAAACGTTACAGGAACAGGCTACTCAGAGTAGCAGGATAAAATGTCTCTTTTCCTATATAAGGGAAAGGCATAGAAAAATGCAAGCAAAATGGCCATACCTGAAAAGGAAGGCATTAAGTTCAATACAATAAAATGAATAGCAACTTTTCCGTGTAGTAACTGGCTAAAAGTCTCTCAGAAGGCCTTTGAAGAAAAGTCCATCTTCTGGGCACAGCCCTTGATGTGGGGGAAAATGCAGTAAACAAAGGGTCTCCTCTGGATGTAAAGGGACAGAATCCTTTGGTAGTTATCTCTGTTTCAGCAGAGGTGGATGCTAACGTAGCACTTAATACTGTTACACAGTTCAAGGAGAGTCTCTTGACTGAGATAAAAAATTGGAAGAGTCCCAGGAAAGTTTCTGGCTCTATGGGTTAGAGGCGCTCAGCCCAAGTGGGAGTAGTAGCAGAAATAATAAAGTCATATTTACAATATACACAGTACCTAGAGAGGGTTACAGCCCATCAGGGTTCATTCTTGCTGCTCAAGCACAATGGCTGCAGTCATGGGAACAGGAACTGCAGCATGGACATCATGCTGGGTGAAGAAAGCAGTGTTGAGATCTGTCACCTGGAGACATCTGGTGGTAGAAACTGACAGAGTTCGTTGGCAGGGATTAACCTCCTGATTGCTGGAGCGATGCTTGACAGCCCTTGGCCGCAGTAATAAAGTTAATGTGAAATATAGCACAAAGTCACTTGGGCCTATACCCGAATAGCAGCAGGGTTAGTCAGCACAGCAGTTTTTCAATAAAGTACAATCTTTAGTGCCAGAATAAGGCACAGAAGTATAAATCCTGTTCTTCGTGATGCCACTTGCATCCCCCACCGGGGCCTAGCCTTTTTTCTCTTGGGGCCTGGAGACAGCCGGGGCCCGGGATAACGGAGTGGCTGGCAGTTGCGGCCTAGGCACGCTAGTGTCACGGTGCTTGGTATGGGGACCAGAGGGCTGTCCTACAGCATGGCAGGTCTCCAGCAGGTGGTGTTGGCAAGAAATGATGAGGGAGAGACTGTTAAAGTGGTTCTCCCTGGGGCAACCCTTTGGGGTCTGGAGTACGAGCCGTAGTAGCAGGGAGAAAACGGAGGCAGACGTTGTCTAAAAGAAACTTACAGTTCTTTATTGCAACCAACAGGAACAGTGGATAATTCGTGCCAAACGAATCTTGACAATGGTAGAAGGCTGGGGGTGCACTTGGAGAGGGAACCACAGGGATTGGTCACCAGCCTGGATGCAAGGGCAAGCTGGGGAGTAGCTGTGTCCTAGTAGGATGCTTCAGCTTGTCCTGGGTTACTTCAGATATCACCCTTGAAGGTAGGATGATACCCCTTTACTCTCACTAACTCCTCAGAGCTCTACTGTCTCACTGCTTTGTTTGACTGACTCTTGTAAGACTGCTCTGACTGACTACTCTGACTGACTCTTGTCAGTCTTCTGATCTGGTGTACTGGCTGCACTGCACTGGTCTCCTTCAGAGACTAACTGATCTCTAGAACTTTACTGACCAGGGTTTTTTTTACTCCCACTGGTCAGGTGGTGGTTACTCCTCCAATGGCATCCCAGCTTACAATACAATATGATAATGGATGTGATTGGCTGATGGAATGACATAACTTTAAACAATTAACTCCTGCTTTACCAGGCAGGATGTACCGCTGCAGTGTTCCCCGTGTTGTGTAGTGACCTGCTGTGGGGTTGATCAGACTCCATACAGGTTGCAAGCCACATATTGGGACGTATTCGCAACAACCACTCTGCCTTGCATCGGCAGGGGTGTCCATAGACCAACTGTCTCAACCCGCCCTCCTGTCCCATTAATAGAAAATGTTAATTGTTTTCCTCTTTTCCTTGAATAGAATTGTTTATTGAACCAGACTTTATGACTCCAGCTTGCTAGCTACTTAAGAATATGGCAAAATAATACTCCTGGGGTGTCCAGCACCAAGGATTTCAGGGTTGGGGAGCCAATAAAATAGTTTTTAGACCATTGGGTCAACATTTCATAAAAGTGTTTGGTATTGTTAGATGTGACAAACGAAAATTCTCTAACCCCATTTCTATCCCCTAGTGATGTTAACACAATAAAGATTATTTTAACCCCTTACTTTATAATTTTACTCACTGTTATTGCTGTTTTAGCTCCTATCACTCCCTCGGCTGCTCAATGCAAAATCCCAGGGTGTGGACGGGGCCTCTCTAGCAGGCACATTATGACCCATCTAGTTCTATGGGGTGACAATGTTGTTACATTATCAGGGTACAGGTGTATATGCACTTTCATCTGACATGGTACTAACACACTGACACACATAGAGAGATGAGACAGATCAGAGATGCATGAGATGATTACAAAGAGGCTGATAGACCATTACACTGTTACACTCTGGACATCTCACAGATCATGAGATCCATTAGATGCCTATTAGACACACTGCTACATCTCACAGACATGTGCCTGCATTCCCCTTTCCCCGGATCACTTATCTCCTTGTAGCTTGTAGTTTGTTCCCTCTCTCTCCGCTCACCATGTGCTGAATCAGTGAGAGTTTCTGAGCTCTGTGCAGGGGGCGTGGCTACAGCCACACAGTATAGACCAGTGGTCGCGGACCTATGGCACGGGTGCCAGAGGTGGCACTCAGAGCCCTTTCTGTGGGCACTCAGGCCATTGACCCTAAGACAGAGCTCACTAAACAGGACCAAATTCACCAAATCTTCCTGCAGACCCAGGAAATTTAAGAGATGCTACCATCAGCGCTATTTTAAAACGACACTTCATTGGCTGTTTGGAACTGCGGTAAAAGTGAGAACTGCAGTATCTTTGTAGGTCATCCTACTGGACCCTACATTCTTACTGTAAAGAGAGACCCTGGTGAGAAGCTACAATGATAGTCTGAATGTGCCCTCCTTCTTACAACTGTATTAGTGGCCTCAAGGGGCCGATACGACTGATAGATGTTGAAGAGCAGGTAGCTCTTAAGTTACTGCTTAAAATGCAGTGTTGGCACTTTGCGGTAAATAAGTGGATTTTGGTTATAGTTTGGGCACTTGGTCTCTTGGTACTTCGCCATCACTGGTATAGACAGAAATAAACTCAGCTCCACGATGTCATCCAACCCTAAGAGAATATACAGGGTCATGTCTAGGGGCAACCAAAATTGTGTACACAGGACTGATAGAGACATGTTGGACTTATATCTTCGAAATGCTGCATTTTTGTTAATAACAGTGATTTAGAGAATGTGTTATTTTGTTATCCTGAGCACAGATAAGAAATTTGTCTTTGTGGGAATAGGTGTCACGGTTACACCCGCGATCCTCGGTACGGATTGAGGGTGTACCCGTGCCTGCTGCCGCGGTCCCCGCTCCCCCAGCTCTCACTTACCTCTCCAGGCTCCGGCCTGCACTCTTGCTCCCAGCGTGTAGGCCGCATGCTGCTTCCATGCAGTCGCGTGCTCCTGTCACTAGAGGGAGCGCGCGCGGACTTCTCCCAGCCTTAAAGGGCCAGCGTCCTCCTTACTGGTTCTGGCATTCCAGGCTCGGCTATAAAGCCTGGCGACTCCCAGCATCCCCTGCCGGATCTTCAGCTCATTCTACTGAGGAGAAAGCCTTCTTGAGCGTTTCCAGACGCCTCTGAGTTCCCATGTTCCCGAGCGTTTCCAGACGCCTCTGTGTATTCTGCGATTCCTGTATTCCTGGTTTCCTGTGTTTCCTTGTTCCGTGGTCCTGCCTGCCTGCCTTCCCGTGATCCTGCCTGCCTGCCTGCCTTCCCGTGGTCCTGCCTGCCTGCCTGCCTTCCCGTGGTCCTGCCTGCCTGCCTTCCCGTGGTCCTGCCTGCCTGCCTTCCCGTGGTCCTGCCTGCCTGCCTGCCTTCCCGTGGTCCTGCCTGCCTGCCTTCCCGTGGTCCTGCCTGCCTGCCTTCCCGTGGTCCTGCCTGCCTGCCTTCCCGTGGTCCTGCCTGCCTGCCTTCCCGTGGTCCTGCCTGCCTGCCTGCCTTCCCCTGGTCTTCGCCAGAGCCCGCCGCAAAGCGGGATGGTCTTGCTGCGGCGGGAGTCACCAGGTCGCTCCACGGGTGCGACTAGGCCCACGGTGGCAGCCAAGGTAGGGACACGGGGACCAGACCAGGGGAAGGCAGGCAGGCAGGCAGGACCACGGGAAGGCAGGCAGGCAGGACCACGGGAAGGCAGGCAGGCAGGACCACGGGAAGGCAGGCAGGCAGGACCACGGGAAGGCAGGCAGGCAGGACCACGGGAAGGCAGGCAGGCAGGCAGGACCACGGGAAGGCAGGCAGGCAGGACCACGGGAAGGCAGGCAGGCAGGACCACGGGAAGGCAGGCAGGCAGGCAGGACCACGGGAAGGCAGGCAGGCAGGCAGGATCACGGGAAGGCAGGCAGGCAGGACCACGGAACAAGGAAACACAGGAAACCAGGAATACAGGAATCGCAGAATACACAGAGGCGTCTGGAAACGCTCGGGAACATGGGAACTCAGAGGCGTCTGGAAACGCTCAAGAAGGCTTTCTCCTCAGTAGAATGAGCTGAAGATCCGGCAGGGGATGCTGGGAGTCGCCAGGCTTTATAGCCGAGCCTGGAATGCCAGAACCAGTAAGGAGGACGCTGGCCCTTTAAGGCTGGGAGAAGTCCGCGCGCGCTCCCTCTAGTGACAGGAGCACGCGACTGCATGGAAGCAGCATGCGGCCTACACGCTGGGAGCAAGAGTGCAGGCCGGAGCCTGGAGAGGTAAGTGAGAGCTGGGGGAGCGGGGACCGCGGCAGCAGGCACGGGTACACCCTCAATCCGTACCGAGGATCGCGGGTGTAACCGTGACAATAGGTATATTCCAGATGGTAGGTTTCCATTAAAATATAAGGAAACATTGTAATCCACAGAATCAGTACACCAGAAAGAAAGCAAATTATTAAGTAAAAGTTGACTGTAAATAAAAAAAGATTGTTATAGAATATTTGATGTATGACTTAAATAAAATAGGGAGCATTTAGGGGAGAATTGATTTTAGCCACTTTGCTCATTAGAAATATATTGTTTTTGCTTGCAAACATATCTATTGTCAGATTAAGTATTGCCAACAATTTGCAATCAAATTTTAACTTGTTTCCTTATTATGTCAAAAACAATAGAAATTTACCAGTTCTCATCTGTTCAATTCAGATTCTGGCAAATAGGTATAGTACTAGAAAGGCTGCAGATCGCCACCTGCTGCCCTCCAGTAATACAGCAACATGTAAGCCCATTTCAGCAAAACCTTCCAAATAGCAACAATACAACGTGCTGTATCCATTTCAGTCTTAGAAAGAGAAAGAAACACATAATTTTTGCTGAAAACAAAGTAAAAATAGAATCCAATTCTAATATCTCCAATAAAATGTTCATTAAACATTCTTCAAAAAAAAAATAAACAACTCAAAAAAGTTCTTTTTCCCAAAATGAGCGAATACTTTGCTATTATCCGATTCTCTTTGTTCTTTCTCTAATCCCCTGCTGATCGCCAGATGCTTCTTTTAATACTTTTATGTGTAGACATTAGGCGAGATTGCACTTGTTATGATATTATTTTTTATTTATGGTAATCAGATAACATTGCTAGTAGGAGTTGTTCCATCCCAATGGCCAAATAACATCTGTGGTAATATGGCTCATTCATAGAAATTGTCACTATTACTCAATGTTTGAGATGAAAAGCAAGTGACAACTTTACAATTCTAATAATACAATTAAATATGACATAATGTATGAAAATCACACTCCATGAATTATCAACACTGCCTCATTTTACATGAAAATGCTTCCAATATTAATAGCAATTGCATGTAGGAACAAACACAAAACAACAATATAACAAAGGAAAGGAAAATGTCACTAATCACTTTTTAATTCAGACCTCCGAGTGGGATTTTATGTTTGAGCATCTCATATTGTGATAGAACCATATGCTGTTGGTTCAAACCTCCCATGGTGCTTTTCTTTCTCTCTTAACGGATCTGTCAAATTCCGATCTGCGATCAATACATCATCATATATTTCCTTTCTGTCAATTACTGAGAAACATATTACATTCTAACTTATTTAGAAGAGTTGTATTTCCATGCATGTCATTGTAATCACCAGTCTGAAATGACTTTAGCAGGAAGCTAATGTTATTGTACGAGATCAGGACGCCATACTGGGACGGTAACATTTCCTGCAGTTCACCAAAGGGATCTCCTTCTTCTTTGACCTTGATACCAGTAGGAACTTGCAAAGGCAAATGGAGTTTGTGGGAGGAAGACTCAGTGTTTGGAGATAGGTCATGGTTATAGATAGGGCACGACACTGTGAACACATTAATGTCAATCTTATGGGGAGTGAAATGTTTTTGGAATGAAGATGTGTAAAATAAATTAAGAATATAAAGGACTCTATAATAGGGAAATATATCAATTCGTAAATCAGCAATAAGATACAAGGAGGATAAGTTCTTCTCGACCTTGTTTGGTTGTGTCAGATATACTGTTTTCTTTTCTTTATAGTTATATATGACTCCTTGAGACCTGTGCAGTTGAAACGCACATTAGGGTATGTCCAGACTTATTACTCTCTATTTGTGCAGGTATATCCCTACTGACTTGTATTACGCTGTAAGCAATATATTTATTGGTACATTGTGGCCCTATCAGTTGGCATTCTTATAGTGTGCACTGTGCACTTTATTATGTTTCATATTTTGCACTTTACTTGTATTTGTACTAATATGTGGACTCACTGCCTGGTGTTCTGTGTTTTCTTGCTTTCCCCTTCCTATGTTAAAGGGGTTATCCGGGTTTAAAAAATTTCTTATGGGCTATTTAAACACAATAAACATTTACTTACCTCCTCCGGTGCTGCCGATGTCCCGCGCCGCGGCCGGTGAGTGTATATATACATATATATATATATATATATATATATATATATATACACTCACCGGCCACTTTATTAGGTACACCTGTCCAACTGCTCGTTAACACTTAATTTCTAATCAGCCAATCACATGGCGGCAACTCAGTGCATTTAGGCATGTAGACATGTTCAAGACAATCTCCTGCAGTTCAAACCGAGCATCAGCATGGGGAAGAAAGGTGATTTGAGTGCCTTTGAACGTGGCATGGTTGTTTGTGCCAGAAGGGCTGGTCTGAGTATTTCAGAGACTGCTGATCTAATGTGATTTTCACGCACAACCATCTCTAGGGTTTACAGAGAATGGTCCGAAAAAGAAAAAAACATCCAGTGAGCGGCAGTTCTGTGGGCGGAAATGCCTTGTTGATGCCAGAGGTCAGAGGAGAATGGGCAGACTGGTTCGAGCTGATAGAAAGGCAACAGTGACTCAAATCACCACCCGTTACAACCAAGGTAGGCAGAAGAGCATCTCTGAATGCACAGTACTCGAACTTTGAGGCAGATGGGCTACAGCAGCAGAAGACCACACCGGGTGCCACTCCTTTCAGCTAAGAACAGGAAACTGAGGCTACAATTTGCACAAGCTCATCGAAATTGAACAGTAGAAGATTGGAAAAACGTTGCCTGGTCTAATGAGTTTCGATTTCTGCAGCGACATTCGGATGGTAGGGTCAGAATTTGGCGTCAACAACATGAAAGCATGGATCCATCCTGCCTTGTATCAATGGTTCAGGCTGGTGGTTGTGTCATGGTGTGGGGAATATTTTCTTGGCACTCTTTGGGCCCCTTGGTACCAATTGAGCATAGTTGCATGCAACGCCACAGCCTACCTGAGTATTGTTGCTGACCATGTCCATCCCTTTATGACCACAATGTACCCAACATCTGATGGCTACTTTCAGCAGGATAATGCGCCATTTCATAAAGCTGGAATCATCAGACTGGTTTCTTGAACATGACAATGAGTTCACTGTACTCAAATGGCCTCCACAGTCACCAGATCTCAATCCAATAGAGCATCTTTGGGATGTGGTGGAACGGGAGATTTGCATCATGGATGTGCAGCCGACAAATCTGCGGCAACTGTGTGATGCCATCATGTCAATATGGACCAAAATCTCTGAGGAATGCTTCCAGCACCTTGTTGAATCTATGCCATGAAGAATTGAGGCAGTTCTGAAGGCAAAAGGGGGTCCAACCCGTTACTAGCATGGTGTACCTAATAAAGTGGCCGGTGAGTATATATATATATATATATATAACATCTAAAGAAAAGAGTCCAGCTCACCTCTCTCCGGTCCTGGTGCAGGAAAGGCAAAAACTCCGAGAACCTCCAGCCGATGAAATCTTTTAGCAAATGCTTCAGCACTCAGAGTTCCGGTGAAAAAACTCTGAGTGACCATGACTAAGCTTCTGTAAGCGAAACGCGTAGGTCGAGTACCTGTATCTGCCTTGTGACTGTCACCTCTGTTTATGCACATTAAGGATTTTAATGGAATAAAGCTAACTATTTTTTCACCGGAACTCTGAGTGCTGAAGCATTTGCTAAAAGATATATATATATATATATATATATATATATATATATATATATACATATATATATATATATATATATATATATATAATAGTAATATATAATTGTATTTTGATACATAAAAAGCTTAAAGGGAACCTACCAAAGTGATTTTGGATACTGAACCACCCACACGTTCTTATGAACTGGTGGTTTAATAACCCAAATCACCCTGTAGGATTTTTAAGCGATCAAGGGGAAAAAAACAAACTTACCTCGCTCCTCAGGGTAAAGTACCCTGAAAAATAGTATGAAAAATTATAATAATAATAAAACCTTAAAGTTTAAATGACCCCCCCCCCCTAGAGCTAATATAAAAATAAAAACAAACAAGTTAAATCATTAAAATGAAAGGTATCACCGCGTCCCAAAATGTCCGGTATATCAAAATATAATAATGGTTATTCCCGTTGTTGAACTCTATAATGAAATATAGCGCCCAAATGTCTGAGACACCACTTTTTCGCTATTTTGCAACATATAAAAACTTTTACAAAAAGAGGTTGATAAAGAGGTTGTAGAGAGCTCAAAATAGTAGCAATGAAAACTTCAGCTCAATGTTCAAAAAGTTACACATTACGCAACTCCATATGCTGAAGTATGAGAAAGTTATTAGTGTCAGAAGATGGAGAAAAAAAATAATTTTTTTCTTACATAAGATTTTCATTTTTTTAAATGTATAAAAACACAATAAAACCTGTGTAAATTTAGTATCCCTGTGAATATACCGAACTAAAGAATAAATAAGAGGTGGATCTGCAGCAAGAAGGAATGAGGACATTGGAGCGTGGAAAAGGTTAGATTTTTTTATTTACTTGTACATATACAAGTTATTTACTGTTATTGACAGTTTCTGTCTCTGATTGTCTCTGTGTGCTTCTGTCTGTCTCTAACGGTCTCTGGCTCCGACTGTCTCTTTCTCTGACTTTGTTACTGCCCATCTCTGTCTCTGATAGTCTGTGACTATTTCTGGCCTGGACTGCCTCTGTCTCCGACTATCTCTGTCTGTCTCTAACTGTCTTTGTTTCTGACTGTTTCTGATTATCTCTGTCTTTCTCTACGGTTTTCTCTGTCTTTCTGTCTTGACTGTCTCTGACCATTTCTGTATCAAAGTGTCTCTGACTGTCTCTGTCTGTCTGCCTATGATAACCAGCCAAAGCTCAGAGCTAATGACCTGTGGCAGAATGGTAACCAATCATGGCTCAGCTTCCAAATGCCACAGTGGCAGCAGACATTGGTTAATAAGTGTATTTTGGAAAGTGCAGGGTGAAAATTTGGGCTCAAAACTGAGTCTGAAGAAAATTTGGTTAGTTAAAAATCTCTGAGTTGTATATATATATATATATATATATATATATATAAAGGCAACACTCACATAGTAGTGAAAAAAGGGTTTGATCCAGCTCAGGTTGATTGGTCATATCTTGACTAACCTAACCATTTATAATTACAAGCTCCATGTGTTTATGTCAGCCATCCTGACCCTGCTTTCCCAAGGTCCTAAATGTTATAATTGTTTTTTCACCAAAACCACTCAGCTCAGGGATTAACCAAGATATGTTTCCGCATCAATGTAGCTACAGCATTCTCAAGGTATGTTTGCTTCATAATTCATCAAATCAAATGGTAGATTTCCTTTAAGCACACTGAACATCAAGGGAACAGTCGGTTGACCAACATTGTGGAGCAACTAAGGCAGGACTATCCATCTTAGATAGAACTGTCCAAGTAAGAGTACCCACTGGACCATTTATCAATGGAACTGCAGCAGTGGATGTAGAATATTGTAACCAAGAAGGTTTTCCAGTGCATCATGTGGTCAGAAGGGGTCCTGCTTCTTGTATAAATAATAATAATTATCTACAAAGTGAGGGAGAAGTTTATTTCTCTGCATCTCCACCACATTAATTACACTGAATATGAAATGAGAGGTAGAGCAAAGGGTCTGGTAGAAAGCTGATGGGCGTTCTGGGACCCTTTTCTAGTGTTTGGTGGGCCCACAGTTATACAATACTTATTTCCTATCCTGTGAAGAAGTGATAAACTTCAATGGTGAGAAAACCCCTGTAGAAAGACATACATTGGGCTTCATATAAGATTTTCTGAATCTTTTATACCACAAAATGTTATGAAGTGCTGTAAAAATTATTTTAAATACTATATTCAATGTATCCAATTATTTTAACAACAAGACTAAAATATTACTAAGACTAAAAACTATTCATTATCTAATTTCCTCTTTGTCTTTTCGGCTTCTCTTTAGCATACAATGCTGTGACAATGAAGGTGTCTCCTGGAGAAATATTTGTGAACTGAGCTGACATAATAATACTCCAGATTTAAAGGCTACTTACAGATAGTACACTAGCTCAGACACAGATCATTTGCGAGACAGTCGGGGGATATGTTTTAATATGCGCTTTACATAATTTCTTTTTTCAATAATGCAACATAAGCAAGTGAAAGCTATATTAATGCTTTTGGGGAAATCACCGGAATTTGCAGTGTATTAAATTTGCATACAAGCTTTTATTGTTTCCCACCGTATGTCTTCTGATGATAATACGCTCTACAAATTCAAAACAATATTGTTGCATATAGTACGATAGAATTACACAAATGCCAAGCTCTCTAAAGGACTGTATTATTCACTCCAAAAAATGTCTCCACCAATTTTTATCACTGTCTCGCTAACAATACAATCAATCCTGCTTTTAAAATTGTAAAATGTACATTGTTTGTTGTAAGAAATTCTTAACCCCTTAATGCCACTTTGGATTTTGATGGCTGTTTATGGAACATTCAGCAGAACGCATTCTTCCTCCCCTGCAGCTTACAACTGGGAACCTGGAGATAACATTACAAACTCCTGTCAATCACAGTGCTAACTGGTTGCTGCCTTATATACTTAGGAGTGAGCTTGAATTTCTACTCTTCTCAACTATTCCTCTGAATTGTTTTTATGGGAGAAGACGGACAGAATGTCCAAAGCTTTACCTAAATCAGGTTAAGCTTTGAAGAAGTATTCCCATTTCAGGTAAAAAAATACTGTTGTTTGTGTGGGTAAAAGATATACAAATTTCCAATATACTTTCTGTATCAATTCCTCATGGTTTACTAGATCTCTGCTTGCTGTCATTCTATAGGAAGCTTCCAGTAGATAGAAATCTGACCATGGTCACACAGGTGCACGGCTTGTTATATCACACAGCTCTGGTTACTCTCTGTGACAGTAATGAACCGTACACCTGTGTGACCATGGTCAGAATGACAGCAAGCAGAGATCGAGAAATCTAGAAAACCGTGAAGAATTGATAAAGAAATTATATTGGAAATTTGTCTAACTTTTCATCATGCAAAGAAAAATATTTATTTGCTGAAATGGGAATACCCCTGTAAGTACCTAAATAGCAGACCTTTTATTCTCCAAACTTTGTACATTGCTCCAAAAACTCCTCTAAAAATTAAAAAAAGACAAATTGAAAAGATTAGAAAATTGGTTAACAGTTACAGTTTTGCCATACATTTTACCGACCATATTAGTCCAGAGATACTCAACGGTACTTGTTCTGTTAATCCTGGTCTTACACTACACTGAACTGCCTGGATTTCATACATGGTCCTGAACAACATCAGAGTAATCTATGATTTCCTTCTGCCCCATGGAACAGCACTTCCAAACTATAATCGTGATTCTATCTATCTATCTATCTATCTATCTATCTATCTATCTATCTATCTATCTATCTATCTATGTTGAACATCATATATCACTATATTTATCACTATCCTCTGCTCTGTGGCTTTCATTGGTCTTGTGTGTCTGGCCCTATAATGATATGATGGTAATGTTTACACCTCTGGGGAAACTTATTACCTCTTTACCAGGACGTGACTTGGGAAATAGCAGGCTTGGCACTCAAATCCCTCACAAGCCTTTTAAACAAATTCACACATTTGAACTTTTTTACACTGAACTGTACTTATTCCCCTAATGACCACACATATGGGTTTTTACATCGGTCACTAAGGGGCCTTAGCCTAGGCCTAGCCTAATAACCACGGTCGGTGCTTGCACCGATCGCGGCTATTAACCCTTTCAACGCCGCCGGCAAAGTCGCCGGCGGCGTATAAAAGACGATTGCCGCGCCCCCGAACGTCATCTTCGTTTGACCCGAGACTATCTGGCATCTGCAGATTCGTTACAATGAGCCAGTGGCTCATTGTAATGAATGTGCTGCAAAAATGCCATATATTGCAATACAGAAATATTGCAGTATATGGTAGGAACGATCTGACCATCTAGGGTTAATGTACCCTAGATGGTCTAAAAAATAGTCCTAGAATGGATATAAAACATAATAAACAGTAAAAATCACAAACATATTAGGTATCGCCACGTCCCAAAATGCCCGATCTATCAAAATATAAAAGCAGTTACGGCCGGCGGTGACCTCCGAAACGGGAAATGGTGCCCAAATGTCCGAAATGCCACTTTTACACCTTTTTACATAACATAAAAAATTAAATAAAAAATTATCAAAATGTCGCACAGATCTCAAAATGGTAGCAATGAAAACGTCGCCTCATTTCGCAAAAAATGAACCCTCACACATCTCCGTGCGCCAAAGTATGAAAAAGTTATTAGCGTCAGAAGATGGCGAAATTTTTTTTTCTTTTTTGTACACATTCGTTTAATTTTTGAAAATGTATTAAAACACAATAAAACCTATATATAAATTTGGTATCACCGTGATCGCACCGAACCAAAGAATAAAGTAGGCATGTTATTAGGAGCGAAGAGTGAAAGTCGTAAAAACTGAGCCCACAAGAACGTGACGCACGAGCATTTTTTTTTCAATTTTTCCACATTTGGAATTTTTTTTCAGCTTCGCAGTACACGGCATGTTAAAATAAATAAAATTACGGGAAAGTAAAATTTGTTACGCACAAAATAAGCCCTCACACAGGTCTGTACACGTAAAAATGAAAAAGTTATGGATTTTTGAAGTTGGAGAGCGAGAAATGAGCTGAAAAACCCTGCGTCCTTAAGGGGTTAAAGAGTGTATGTAATATTGTGCCTCTGTTTGTGTATACTGTAGGTAATGGTTGTGTTTATGTTATGTACGTGAAAGCTACAGTGAAGTTTACTACAACTGTGGGGGTTCCATTGTTCTGTTTCATTATAGACGCAGAAAGATTAAAAAAATAAGCCAGTGTGTAACAACCAACAAAAATGGTGCCCAATAAAGGTCATTTTCCTTTGGATCATAATCTTTATTGTGCTTTCATTTGGGTGTTATTTTTGAATATTTTTTAACAGAATATATGACACACATATCTGTGAGAATGTATAATGTTTGTAAGATTTGTAAGGTTTTTGATTGTATGTCACCTTATCTCAACACACATTTAATGGGGTTGTTAAGTCTTTCAAGGGAACCTGTTACCAGAGGGTATTTTTCACTGGTGACAGGTTCCTTTAGACACTATACAGTAGATAGCAATGACGTTTATCAAATTTCTGGCTAAATTTGTTTGAGAAATATGGATTTTAAACTTTACCTGGCTCCCTGCAAGCAACTGCCAGCCAAGTCCCGAGGGTTGTGCATTTCAAAAAGTAATTTGCGTCCCAGTGCCCAGTGGACCCACTTGTCAATATGCAACTAAGCCCCCTCCCACATCATCCCTGTCTTCCCCCTCCTCCTAATGAAATTGGCTTACCCTACAAGCAGTGAGCCTTGTATCTCTGACATGTGCAGTGAGCAGCAAGGGCCTTGCTTCTCACTGCGCTTGCGTTGCTTCCCTACTCATTGTTGCTAGACAGGGAGGTGGTACACATCTCACTATGGAGTTTTTGTACCTCCATCACCTCACTGTCTAGGACCTGGCATAAAAATCAATGCTGTGCAGTTGATACATCAAGAGGTACAAGTGCCAGCATATGTAATTTATTTCTATGAAAATATAAACAGAATCAAAGTATAACATCTAACTGCCCATACGCAATAAAATAAAATAAGCAAGAGGAATTTTGTTTCAAAGTTTGAAAACTAAAGTTGCATTGGTGAGCGCCATTGACTTTCACTGTGCACGTCCTTAGCAATTACCCAGTATCATCTCGGCTTATAAAACAGCATTTTCTAAATAAAACACTAGAGTTACACTCTATCAATTACAGATGCTTATACAAAGGAGAACAACAAAATGCTTTGCTTAACAGGACATGCCATTTTAACGACCTTCAGTGTCAATGATCACATTTACATATATACTATAAACTTTGCCAAAGTCATCGCATGTACATGTCTTGTTAAATATCACTTCATATTTTATGCTTATTGAATATTTACTACATGACAATGTCAACTTAAAATGCTAAACTGCACACTTACTAATCCTCTGGGGCTGAATAAATGTCACACTAAAATGTTTCACTGTTCTCAGAAAATAATAGAAGGCAAGCAGCCCTTAAAACAATTGTTCAAAAAGTAGAACTAAGTACACCATCTGAACTCTAAACACCTAGCGTCTCTGATAAATGGAAAGTTCCTGGGTAATTAAATAAATAGCATTTAAATAAATACCAAACAAAATAAATGCTGCATGTTCAATGTATATAAAATAGATTCAGGGTCTTCTGTAATTGCAGCTATAGTGTATAAGTAACTTTACTGTCCTCAATATTTATGTAGAAATACCCAGGATTCCATGTATGTTATAGGGTCATCCATAGATAACCAGTATATAATGTTATAGAGTGTATCAGTTAAAGTGCATACTGAATGGCAACAACCATTAAAACTTCAGTATTCAACATCTCCAGTCTGATGAAGAAGTCATTGTACAGGACATGCTATGATAATGGCCTTCAGTGTCCGTGATCAGGGGCATAACTAAAATTCCCACAAATACAAGATTCTTAAATATACTCAGGATAACAAATTAACATATTCCAACCTGTCTCTATCAGTCCTGGTGTACACAATTTCGGTTGCCCCGGGATCCGACCGTGAATCTTCTGACTTTAGTGTCAGGAGGACATATTGTTGTGTAAAGATGCAAGCTACAGACATATAAGGTGTTTATCCAGGGGAGGGGAAGAGAGGCACAATGGATCTGAAGGTATGTTGTGGCTGAGATCTAGCAGAGCTGAGAATGTAATTGTATGTAATATGCATCTCATGGATCTTATAATCTCATCTTTGATCTGTCTCATCTCTCTTTCTCTTTCAGAAGCTAAATAAAAGTATACATAAACCAGTACCTGCTCACATTCATTGAAACCTTGATAAACCACAGCGGATTCTGTGATCCCCAACATCTCCAGTGCCAAAGTAACACTGAAACCATGATCTGGGTGGGCATTTTTTTTTACTCAACCCTTTACTGTTTGCAAAGGTCTCAATTTTCAAGGATTCCCCAAAATAAACCTTTTTACCCTTGTCACTTAAAATGTTATGGTCTTAAACTCTTTCCCTACTGGCTCTGGGCTTAAAGGGGTTGGCCCCTTTATAAACAAAATTTCAAAACTAGTCCCAATTCCACAAGGTGAATCATGAATGTGCAAAGCACCAGACAAGAGCATCATGTGACTCCCCAGCTGAAGCCATTTACAGACAGGAAAGTTATATACAGAAAAGGTCCAAAAAGGACCTCACTGAGACCCATTTGTCTAAAACGTAACTTTTATTTTAGAACTAATAGTAAAAAGTATATATATATGGGTATATAAATGCTACTAGCACAACACTTATGGTGAGCTACATTTAAAAATTTACAGAGTAGCTAGGTGGACCAGATTAGTTGTGTACAGTCACCGGCGAAGGACAAGTGTAGGTTCCAACATTTGCACTGAAAATAGGACTAACCCCCAGCTGGGGTCACTAGAAAGACATTAGGTTCACCACAGTTTACATTACGCAACTGTGTAGCAAAGTGTGTTTATAAATAAACCACATTTGCCTGTAGAGGATAGGTGACCAATTGACCCACCTCTACAACGGTGCCAAGCTATTACTTCAAAGCCAGAAGCACCAAGTTCTTAATTAATTGGGGACATGCAAAGTGAACCACAGAGCCTGATGACTCCTAAGTGCAAGTTTGGACAGATACCATTGTCACTGATGCATATTGGTTAATAAATCTGATGTGCGGCTGTATCGGTACCGCACATCTTAGTATACAGATGGTAGGACAAATTGTCCCTGTGTGTAACACGTGCTGCCTAGAATAGTTGTATCTGATCGACAAGTCCTAAGATAACATTTGCTCGAGGTGACTTAACATGCCACTACACTAACTCTGCTAAATAAAAAGAACAATTATAGCCCCCCCCCCAACATGTTTCCCCAACTTTGTGGTGTTTTCAGGGATGCCAGGCTATATCTGATAAAAGAATGGGCACGTCAAGCTAATGAAGGTTCTGTTTGTGTCGTCACTATCGGCCGACTGGTGTGTAATTGGCCACTCAGGACTCCAATTGTGGAGGGTCCAATGGTTGTCCGTTCCGGACATTTGGAAAGATGTCATTAGAACTGGATGACCTTACCTCAGACGGCAGTGCCGTGCATGCGAAGGACTTGGCAATCCGTGCCATCGTGTCCCACTTAAGTACGCATGCGCTTGGACTTAGAGAGAGTTACCGTTTGCTGCTGGTGCCGTGCGCATGTGAAATCGTCTCCTCTATAAAGTACAATCAATATGCTATGTGGATCGGCAACATCCAGAACGATGTAGCCATTCGAGGTAAGTATGTACACTAGATGGAGAGCAAAGGAGGGCCACAATAGCCCATTACTAATATAGCACTGTATAACTAGCGCTTTTTAAACAGAAACAGTATCTATGCCCAAGAGGTGCCAGGCTGATATGACACACTTGTATCTGTGCCCTGTAAGGATAAGTATAGTATGTCAAATAGAACACCACAAAAAGTGTTGTAGTATAAATTGCTTAATGTTATGCCTGTCAATATAATAAATAGATGGCTAGTGTCCATGAATCTCCCATTGTATGGATAGTTAAACTTCAAGAGAGAGGAATGATATATCCTCCAAATAGCAACCATATGCGCACGGCACCAGCAACAAACGGTAACTCTCTCTAAGTCCAAGCGCATGCGTACTTTAGTGGGACACGATGGCACGGATTGCCAAGTCCCTTCGCAAGCACGGCACTGCTGTTTGAGGTAAGGTCATCCGGTTCTAATGAAATCTTTCCAAATGTCCGGAACGGACAACCATTGGACCCTCCACAATTGGAGTCTTGAGTGGCCAATTACAAACCAGTCAGCCGATAGTGACGACACAAACAGAACCTTCATTAGCTTGACATGCCCAATCTTTTATCAGATATAGCCTGGCACCTCTGAAGACGCCACAAAGTTGGCGAAACATGTTGGGGGGGGCTATAATTGTCCTTTTTATTTAGCAGAGTTAGTGTAGGGGCATGTTAAGTCACCTCGAGCAAATGTTATCTTAGGACTTGTCGATCAGATACAACTATTCTAGGCAGCACGTGTTACACACAGGGACAATTTGTCCTACCATCTGTATACTAAGATGTGCGGTACCGATACAGCCGCACATCAGATTTATTAACCAATATGCATCAGTGACAATGGTATCTGTCCAAACTTGCACTTAGGAGTCATCAGGCTCTGTGGTTCACTTTGCATGTCCCCAATTGTGGGCTAAATACCAACTTGGTGCTTCTGGCTTTGAAGTAATAGCTAGGCACCGTTGTAGAGGTGGGTCAATTGGTCACCTATCCTCTACAGGCAAATGTGGTTTATTTATAAACACACTTTGCTACACAGTTGCATAATGTAAACTGTGGTGAACCTAATGTCTTTCTAGTGACCCCAGCTGGGGGTTAGTCCTATTTTCAGTGCAAAGTTGGAACCTATACTTGTCCTTCGCCAGTGACTGTACACAACTAATCTGGTCCACCTCACTACTCTGTAGATTTTTAAATGTAGTTGTAGCTCACCATAAGTGTTGTGCTAGTGGCATTTATATACCCATATATATATACTTTTTACTATTAGTTCTGAAATAAAAGTTACGTTTTAGACAAATGGGTCTCAGTGAGGTCCTTTTGGACCTTTTTTGTATATAACTTTCCTGTATTGAAACGGACCCAGTCGTTTCCTTTTCACCCCTTGTGTCTCATTTACAGACAGAGCACATGTTATGAAATGCTGAGAGCTAGATTTCAGTGTGATCCAGAACCTGTAATGGTAAGCATAAAATTATTTTTTTATAGCATTGGGACATTAGGGCGGCTTATTACAATAACTTTGGGCTAGTTTTGAAATTTTGTTTATAAAGTGGCAAACCCCTTTAATTATAGGTTAAAACTGGATGACGTTCTCTACCCTGGGTCCAGCGAAAAACAGAAAGACAGACAAGGAGACACAAGATAGACAACTAGGCCAAGTCAGACAAACCAGGTCAATGAATGGCAGCGACGTTCAGAATTGTAAGGCAGGCCAATAATCTAGGAACAGGAAAAGAGTAGTATAACAGCAAAAACAACAACAACAACAACATAGCTTAGTAAATCAGAATCTCCAGGATTCAGAAGACAAGCACAAACTAAATGGAGTGCCTAGAGGACTACTCCAACATCAGATCTGTCACTCCATCTGCATGTGACACACCCTCAACACTTGGGTCTGTTGTTAAGCCAGGACAAAGTTGCCATGCAGGAGGTATCCATTGCCCCCGCACAAATATCACAAGTTGTAACAAAATTATTCTCATCTTCTGTCTATTTATACCATGGGAATAACTTGGAAACCAATCGATGAGTACCAGTAATTCTTGGATGACCTGCAAGTACAAAACCATGACATTCCTCCCTCGCCTACAAAGACTATTGGAATCAGGTGTAATAGACAACGCAACAATTTCTGAAAGAAGAATAGTAACAGTCTCAGGTTCTTGCAATGTCTAGAATTCAACCATTTAGCATTTTCTCAATATGTTTGATTTTTATTTTCACTAAGGACCACAATCTGATGTTGAGTTTATTCCCGTACCAATATCTTTTCTCAGCACTAGAGACTTTATGAGAAAAAGCACCTTTACCCACTTCTGAAGCATCAACCTCTACAACCAAAGGTTTATCAAGTTCAGGTTGTACAAGGGCTGGAGCAGGAGAAAAACAATCCTCTGGGATTGTGAAAGCCTGTACAGTTGCAAGGGACCAGTGAAGTAGAGTTTAAGTGCTGGAATCTGCCAGCATGGAATCTACCATTAAAATCCATCATGATAAACCAGGGGCACTTACTCATTGATCCAGGAACTGAATCTTCTTTCATTTGTTATCTATGGCATCCTCTGTTCTAAAATAAATTTTTGAAATTATACTAATGAGCTAGAGGGGCTCTGGAGGAATTACCAGTAATGACCACATTGTCCTATAATTCTATTTAGAACATGAACCAAACCATCATTTTTGTTAGTATATACTGTACATGCGTTTTGAATTTTTTTGCCTGATGGTAGTCTCAGCATGATATGATCCTCTTACAGACCATACTAGTAGTTTTTGCAGATGTTTGTCCACATGCACAAGATGTAACACAATCTAAAAATGTATGCAAGATATAGAGCATTTTTAAGACTTCCAGATACAGGATTGTAGTAGTATCATTCAAGTAGTAAAAAAGATCGAAAAGCTCTCACCTCTGTCATGATTCTTCAAATTTTATGTCTATTCAACAAACTCAAAACATGTTAGTAGTAGTGGAGGGAGGATGATGACAGCATCCTACAAAGAGTTTGTATGTTCTCTCCGTATTTGTGTGGGTTTCCTTCTTCACTCCAAAACATACTGGTAGGGTGATTAGATTGTGAGCCCCATGGGGACAGGGACTGATTTGGCAAGTTCTGTGCAACGCTGGGTAATCTGTGTGCCCTATATAAATAAAGGAATTATTATTATTATTATTATAGAGCAACGGCCGTTTATCATCTTTTACTTCTTCTTTCACTTCTACTCTTTCCTGGAAGTGATAAGCTAATATGACAGTGCCATTCATAATTTTTTTTTTTCTACAAGATTGTAGTATACATGGTGCAAAAGACTTGGGTGGAAACTAGAACACATATTTTAGGTTCAATGCCTCCTAATCATAAGACCCTCCCAAACTAGAGCAGCCGTACTGCAAAAATAGCTTCAGTGTTTTGATGTCATGACTTCCACAAAGGCTTCATATTAGCAGACATATCTCGCTCATATGAATAGGCAAATTAAGTAATTAGATTTTGCATCTGGCAAAACTTGATTTGTAAAACTGAATTGAATGTTGAATGTATTGTAATGATTTGCACTTTTCTCTTATATATATTGTGAACAGAAAAAGGAAAACAGAGGAAATTGCTTAATTTTTTTACAGTCAATGATTACTTTTATTCAAGGAAACTTATCAGTCAGCGTTCACGCTGAGAAAATAATGTGGATTTTTTTTTTAACCAAAATTGAATTTAAAAGGGCATACTTTAAACACACTACTCTAAGCCTTCATTTGTATACCCACACATAAACACACACACGCTGTAAATTTAATTAAAATAACTGAAATGAAACTAGAGATAATTTGTTTTTTAAATAGACTGCCACATGCTACATTTACATAAAATCCATTAGTTTGTATTAAATACAAATTAGCTGCTGATATGAATTAAATCACATGTAAATACCTTAGAATAACCTAAAAACGAATATTTTAATTATATTCACAAGTATACTGTATACCTAAATACAGCTTAATGATAACAAAGGGTCTGTCAAAAGATATCCAACACTTGGGTTAAGTAAAATATTATTACATTATTTTTGGGATGGCCATGCTATTAACAGTAAACTTTATAAGTAAGTTACATTCATACATTTTCTGAGCGTTTACATAGACTCATACTGGAAAAAGGATGCATCCTTATGGAAAGATGGATTCAGCAAGCTACATTTTTTTCCATCCTGCTCTCTCCTGCTGAGCAATGTATATGCTCAGCAGAGGCCATTGTAGGTGATGGGGTACGGATACATTGGGGCAGATTTACTTACCCGGTCCTGTCGCGATCCAGCGGCACGTTCTCTGTGGAGGATTCGGGTCTTCCGGCGATTCACTAAGGTAGGTCGATGTCCACTAGGTGTCACTGCTGCGCTGAATTCCGTCGGAGTTCACTGAAGTTCACCATCCTACCCTGGGTGCAGGTAAGCGTGTGTCAAGCGACACTTTTTTATTTTTTTATAAATATGGCAGTTTTTCCAAATCCATCAGGTTTTCTTACGGCCATGCCCCCGATTTCTGTTGCATACATGCCGGCGCTGATGCGCCACAATCCGATCACGTGCGCCAAAATCCCGGGGCAATTCAGGGAAAATCAGCGCAAATCGGAAATATTCGGGTAGCGTGACGGAAAACGTGATATGGGCCCTTAGTAAATGACCCCCAATGTGTTGCATCCCTCCCCTGTACTCCTATGTGCATACACTCAAGGAGGTCCAAAGTGATGTCACTGTCCATCAAAGGACAGTGACATCACTGAGGGAAACGCCCTGAACATGTTCACTCCTCTTCCCACTTTCAATGATGAGGGGCAAAAACAGGACAACATATCTAACCTTATGTGCCTACAGTGGGATATTTTGTGTCCTCAAAACAGAGGGCAAAAACAACATGTGAATAAAGTCTTAGCCCTAAGCAAGTTTCCTTTAACCATGCGTTATGTATAGTTAACTACATATAGATGTAGACAGCTCCTAATGGATTAACCCCTACCTGTCAAAGGCAGTTTACAAACAGTTTGATGACCCAATCATCCCCCATCTCGTGATCACAGTGAGCAAATGGGTTGCCAGAGGCTTTTAGGTCTGCCAAGGACTAATGACATACTAAGGGTCTTTAAGACAGTCAGTTACACATGAAACACACTACAATAAAGTATTAACCCATTACCAATGTGTGACGTAATAGTATGTCACACAACGGCTCCCCCTGTATGGAGAGAGCTCACTGGCTGAGCCCTCTTCCCGCAAGGTGGGCATTTGCAAACGCCAACCAATAACACCCATGGTCGGTGCTGGCACTGGATTGCAGGTCTTAACCATGTAAAGGCCTCGGGCAAAGCCGGGGGTGGTGTTCGGTTACTATGGTTACTATGACAAAGACCTACAGCTGTCTCGTTTTAACTTATTTTTACATGTTCAATTTTCATATTGTATTAAGTGATGTACTAAATCCCAATATACTTCCAGATGTAGTATGGCAGTATATGGCAGGATTAATCAGACAACCTAGGGTTAAAGTATCCTTACGGGTCTGCAAAATAATTTTTTTAAAAATGCACCCCCTTTCCCTAGAACTGATATTAAACATGTTAGGTATCGCCGCGTCCCAAAATGTCTGACTTATCAAAAATAACGTTTTTCCCGGTGTTTAACACCTTAAATGCCACTTTTTGCCATTTTGAAAAATATGAGATGAGAGTGTAGGTGCTTTGATATTACATTAGTCAGGGCTTCTCCCTGGACATGACTGAGTGCTGGGGCAGTGAGACATGAGGTAATCAGCTGATTGGAGGGAGAGAGATGGGGGCGTGTCTCTCCCTCCGTATTCTCCGCTTCTTTCTGGAGAACGGTTGAGCTTAGCAACAGACATATGTGAGACTGCTGACATCTAGGGGAAGTCTGCAGAATACAAGAGAAAGGAGCAAGATTTGGGTAACTAATCCAATCGCAAAAGTGCTTAAAATTACCTGCCCTACAACATATCAAAAGTTTTTTGAAATGACGGTTACACTTTAAGGTTTGCCAAAAACACCTGTAAACTTAAAAAGCATATCATTTTGGTATTGTCAAGTGGTTTCCATTTATAATACTGTAAAAACAAAACTTAGATTTAAAAAAACACATGTAGCTAATTTTTGAAGCCACAACCCCAAAAATCATTAATATAATATACAATGTATAACTTATATTAATGACTTTTTCTTTGCAGTATGATGCATGGATACCTCTTGTTAGGACAGGCATGACAATATCAAAATGCATACACAGTATGTGTGCCAAAATTGTTTCTTTGAGCTTTGGCTTTTAAAATGCAAAGATATATAGAAAAACACTGCTGTGTCCTGAGTTCCTAAGTACAATGGGCCGCGGCCATGCGGAGTTACCAAATACTATACTTTTCATCTTTTGTCTCCCTGTTTTTATTCTCTTACTTCCTCCTCTTATTTTTGTATCATTGTTGCCTGACTTACAGGCGAATGATTTGATAGCTGGGCAGTCCTAGTTGCTTAGTGTGAATTGGGTCTAATCTTACCCTGAATGTTAGGGTTAGAGATTCTATATATTTTCTGTCTTTTTATCATAGACATTAAAGCCATCTTTATCAATAAAAGATTTGTATGGGATAAAATATTATCCAATGTAGGTGTCAAACTCCAGGATATGTCAGAATTCTTGCATACTCCCAACATTAAATGGTTCATGTTTATTATGTACACTTTATCATATTTACCTGCATGTTATCTGTGACATTGAGCGTGGGCATATATGATCTCACTGTCCGGTTATCTGATAGATCACAGGGATCATGTGATTCACTCCAGCTTGCATTGTGTATAATGCTGAAGCAAGTGATCATCCACTTTGACAGTTTATTCTAATGACATGGCAAGATCGCTAATATTCTATATTTTATTGTTGGCACTGACACATTCCCTTTTATGGCAATCTGACATTTAGTGGGGGTCATGTGATGGGTGTCCTCTTGTGCTCCTGCTAATCCCTAATTGGAATACATATGTAAACATAGAACATGAGACAGAGAGTTTGATCACACAGGTATATTACAGGACCCTTACCAGCTGAGGCTATATACACAGTGATCAAAAATTGGATTGATCAATGCTTTTTAAACATTGTATGTAGTAGTTATACCCATGCTCAGAACTGCTCGGAACATGTTGTTGAGATGTATCTTACATTGTATATGATGTTTTGAACAAAATTCATTGAAGGAATTGATTTCAATAATAAGTCTTGTATGATCTTTTATTATTCAGTTATGTGAAGCCCCTGCAGTTTAAAGGAAATCTACCTTCCAAATCCATCATGATAAACCAGGGACACTTATTCATAGATCCAGGCACTGTGACTGTGGTAATCTTCTTATGTTTGTTATCTATTGCCTCCTTCTTTTTAAAATAAATTATGCTAATGAGTCTCTGGTGTTCCCAGAGACCCTCAGTGATGTTTTCCACAGGCTGTTACAATGAGTAAAGCAGGTCTCCTCTCCCCCTGCACTTCCCACTGCTGCTAGATTACAGGCAGAGTAAGGAGGGAGAGAGCAGGGGGTTAGGTGAGGCATGTTCTGTGCACTGTAAAAGCCTTCGAATCTGCAGCACTGAAGAGCTCTAAAAACACCGACTGAAACCACTCAGACTTATTAGCATAATTTTAAAATTTCATTTAGAAGCAACACGGCCATGGATAACAAATATAAGAAGATTACCACAAGCACAGTGCCTGGATCTATGAGTAAGTGTCCCTGATTGATTTTGATGGTAGGTATCCTTTAAGAAGGCTTCTACACCACTATACTAGAGTTATCACCAAAAAGCTGCAAAGAATTAGACGTTTTAAACCAGAGATTAATTGCTTGGGGCAGTGATGGCGAACCTTTTAGAGCCCAAGTGCTCAAACTAGAACCAAACCTACTTATTTAAATGCAAAGTGCCAACATTGCAATTTAAGTGGTAACATGTTGCTACCTGTTTTGTCAAGGCTTTTTATTGTATCAGCGTCCTGAGGACACAAAAACAGTATCAAGAAAGAGGAGAAATTCAGATTATCATTATAACTTCCCTCCAGGGCCCCATGAACAGGAATAAATGTGGGGCCCAGAGCAGGAGCTGCAATAATAACGCAGCTTTGTCTGCACCTCCTTGCTCCTCTTATAGTTCAAGGCTGCTAAGCATGTGTAGCTTTAAAATAGCACTGGTCACAGCATGTCCTGGGTGGCCAGGGACAGTAGGAGGAGGTTTTGAGTCCTGTCTGGAAACTCTGTGCTGGGGTGATGGCCTGGGTGCCCACAAGGAGTGCTTAGAGGGCCACCTCTGGCACCCGTGCCATAGGTTCGCCATCACTGGCTTGGGGTATAAAGCTACCCTGCATTCACACTTTGCAATGCATGAGGTATGTCAGAAACCTTACTATATAAATATGTGGTGAATATCACCTGCAATATATTTGCTGTATAACACAACATGGTAAGATTTTGAATGGAATATTGCTTATGCAGTCTGCAGTTTGTCTAGTACCTCGGTAATTACCTATAAAACGCATACTGAAGGCATGATGTTCATTTAAATACAGTATAGTCAAAGATACATCTCAGACTCATAGCCATCTGTTCCCGTTGTACTATTGATCTGAACAACATGTCAGCTAGTATATTGCACATTTCTGGTTTTTCCCCCTATCTTCTTAAGCTGTATATTGCTCATACTCATGGTAGCATTAAAACCACATTTCAATCTGTATCTTATTATATTTTCTAAATCTTAGAAATTAATTTAGCCTGTCTTGTTGTTGAAAATATTTTATTTCCAACCTCTAATCGAAGAAATATCTAGTCCATAGGAAAGCCAAGAGATAAGAACTTGAGATATTCCCTTTTTCTTGCAATTTGCCAGAGGTCATACAGAGCAGACATAGGAATTAAACCACAATCCCCTATACCAGATGAAGCAGGGGAGATGTATTATTTGATAGCAAGACTCTCTAAAGACATGGTTACAGAAAATAGTCCTTCGAAAAAGTCCTATAACACAACAGCCCATCCTCATCCCTTATACTTCCCATGATGATGTTGAGTAAGCCGATCTAATAAGTGTTAAACGCTTTAGTAAAGATCAGACTAAAATAGAAGTAGTCTAAATTACTATTTAATGATGGATCCTATTAGAAAGGAGGACTTCTAATTCATCTAGATGTCCTGGATACTATTGATATTATCTCGCCTTTCCTGCAGTCATTACCTTGTACTTTTCTCTGCTGTATTCTGTGAAACTTATATGGTTTGTTTACAGATTTACATAACCTTTCAAATGCCTTTGAGAAAAATATAAATGTATCAAGGACTGTATCATTCAAAAATATTTGTTTTAAGCACTTTGGGGGCATTCCAGCTGATATAAAGTACTTGTAGCAAGCAATTGAGCATTTAAAGCAAGACGTACCAGTTAAGATGTCTTTATAACAGCATGAGCAATATGCATGCTCCGCGGGAGAATCCAGATATTTTCTGTTAGGAATTCCAATGAAGTAAATCAATCCTTTTACATAAGGTACATACATACTTAATGGATGCACCACAGAGCAGTTAAGTTACAAGCAGGGAAAAAAAATCTTCTGTGTCTGTGTGTGTTAGGCATTCAACATTTTAGGAAACTTGTTACAATAACCTTTTCTTTTTTTTATTACAATAATCTAAAATGCTGTACACATTTAAAATATTGGTATCACAATCTGTAAGAGAACATGGTCCGATAACCTAGAATCTTACTTGTCCTTTTATATCAAGATGTACTGTACCATGTTTTATAGTTTAGTGCCAGTAAAGCCTTAGGGATTTCTTAGGGAAACAGCAAAACTAAAGTAGAAACGGAACTTTTCTGATAAACAACCTTTATAGCATGCTTTTTTTCTAAGCATCCCCAAGAACCATTACAGTCCAAAAAAAAATACAACCCAATACCTTATTTGCCCCCACAACAGATGAAATAACACAGTAACATAGCTCCCAATACACTATTGAACACTCAATAGTGATGTAATCAGAAAAGGACACAATCTAGAAATAAGTAGTAATGCTTCTTTCATATCTCAGTAAAACTCCTCCATACATTTAAGCATAACTTCAATATCATGATTTTTTACTATATGGTCATATGTGATTCTTCATTTAACAACAAATGGCAATATTATGTTCCTCACACTTTTCTTTCCAAAGTTTTGGCAATTTCCGTTGTCTTCTGGTCTTCAGCAGCAGTGTAGTGGGTGGAGTCTAAACTCTTCCTGTATCAGCCCTGAAGTTGAGTCAAATTTATGTTTCCCACAGTTCTCATGATAACTTGTGTTTTTTCATCAAGTAATTCAAGGTTAACTCCAGAATAATAATAGGCTAACTTGTTCTAAATATTGGAGTCCAGAAAATCCTAGAAAAAACCTACAGAATAACACAATCACAGTTGAAAGTTGCAAATATTACTGGGGCTTTACAGCATCTTAGCAGTATCTCACAAAAACACCTATAAATGTTGCTGACATTATGACTTCAAGGTTTTAATGACCACAAACATTCAATTAACATCAAACTTTTTTGCAACTCAGAGTTTGAGTTATTGCAACATAGAGGTTGACTCTAATGGCTTATATTTTACCTGGTTATTTGGTCATGACATGCAGGTTGCGGCCAAAATCTCCAGCCAAATAAACAATTGTCAATCAGAGTAAGTTTTGTTTAATTTATTTTCATAAATGAACAGAAAATGAAAATATAAAAAGAAATTATACTATCTATGTTATGCAGGGTCTTGGAATGGAAAGACAAAACAGTGGGCCCTTAGACTAAACCTCCTTTCCACTTGTCCCTAGCTAATTGCCCTACTTAACTTAAGTGGTAGGAGACCTCTTCCCTTCCTGCACTAAAGTTCAAACACAGCGTTAAAGAACAATACAAACAGAGCGGGATAGGTGCCAAATATAGTTTTTAACAAGAAAGCACTATTTAGTACAAAATCACTAGGCAAAAAAGGTCAGAAATACAGAAATAAAGAGTAAAAGATAACACAAAAAAGATAATAGAAAAAACAGAATATCTGGCCAATTAGAAGACTTTAGCAGACAAAGAGCACTAACCATGTTAATCATCTATATTCACATATGAATCAATTTTGATGTTCCCCCATTCGTTTTTTGTCCTGCTTCTTGGTATATTTGGTGCCTGAGCGTGGTGCATGGTGTAGAATGCATTATGTCCTTGGCCAAGAATGTTGCAGATTATAAATACTGCTTACCCACTATTCCAGGCATATTGAAGTAGCATAAATGTGGATAAGATTTTAACAAATCTTATATACATAAAAACCACCTAATATGAAATGTGACCCTATTTTCTAAAGCACCCTCACACTGGATTACAGGGGTATTCTCATTATGACAAGTTTCTTACATGTACTCAGGCTAACAAAATGACACATTCTCTGTTGGATAATAATGTGTCTGGTAAAAGAAGCCCCACCCACACCCTGATCAGCATAAAGAGTGATAGGAGCTAAAACAGCAATAACACTGAGTAAAATTGTAAAGTAAGGGGTTAAAATGATCTTTATTGTGTTAACATTAATAGGGTATTGAGATGTGAGAATTCTCTTTCGTGGGAAAAACCTTTAAGTGTGCAAAATTTTAATAATTTGTTAAAAGTCACATTGATAAATTTTGGTGGAGTGTATGGGGTAAAACTTCAAAAACTCTTTCTCAATAAGCCAAAAAAAGTAACAAAACTACATTTATCTGTTATTTGATGTCAGAATTGTGTATCGAGTTTGTGATAATTTGCCTCTGCATTTTGAAATATGCTTCTATGACCATAATTTCATCTGAAAAAACAGATATGGTCTTGTTGTTTAGAAAATATGTGGCTTTATGGAGTGTGGCAGCATGCTGGAAAGCATGGAGCACTTCCTGCTTCATTGTCCCTTTAACACAGAGGTATCCAAAAGGGTGGGCACTTCCATCTGTTGCCCCAGGTTGGCCATTATCTTCTTTATGGAGTGGAGCTATGAGGCATTCATAGGCAAGGACCAATGACCATCATCAGGGGCATAACTAGGAGAGGCATGGCCCCATAGCACCATATATTCACTCACATTTCTATACCTATATACATAGACATACAGTTCTTTACTGTATGCACACATTTATACACTCTCAGACACATACAGTTCCATATAAAGACATAATCCTTCATTCTTTAGTGTCAGGTCGGGTGGTGGAGTCCCCTGACACTGCGGGCCATGGCTGCTACCACTGTAGTTATGCCCTTGACCATAATTCCTAGTAAGACTAATGGTCAGTGAGATTCAGAGCGCTTAGTATTGCTGCAGTGTATATGATGGTTAGAAGCATCCTCTGAAGTATTAGAGGCTGGTCATGAGTAGGGCCTCTCTCATTTGAGGGGAGTTCTCTTGCAGTGTTCTTTAGTCTGGTATTTCCCCTTCTGTTGATAGGCCGATGCATTGAAGATTTATGTTTTGGAAGTTTATAGTGATGCAGAGATTGCAGACAGTGAACCTGTGCTTTAGATGGATTGGTTTTTGAGGGTTGTATTCTGTTTTTTGTATGATTTCCACATCTGTTTATAAAGTATAAAATATATACATAGGGGCAGATTTACTTACCCAGTCCATTCGCGATCCAGCAGCGCGTTCTCTGCGGTGGATTCGGGTCCGGCCGGGATTCATTAAGGCAGTTCTTCCGACGTCCACCAGCTGCGCTAAAGAGCATCGGAACGCACTCAAGTTCACCGGCCTGTTCCTGGTGAAGGTAATTGCAAGCTCCGCGACGCTTTTCTTTTTTTAAATGCAGCGGTTTTTCCGAATCCGTCGGGTTTTCGTTTGGCCACGCCCCCCGATTTCTGTCGCGTACATGCCAGTGCCGATGCGCCACAATCCGATGACGTGCCAAAATCCCGGGACAATTCAGGGGAAATTGGCGCAAATCGGAAATATTCAGGTAACACATCGGGAAAATGCGAATCGGGCCCTTAGTAAATGACCCCCATAGTGTTCATTATCTGATTTTGGGGTATACCGATTTTGAATTGATTTTTGACACTGGTCTGTAATAGTTTGTTGTTTCTTTACACAGATTATGTATTAATTTAAAAAAATATGATTATTTTTATTGTAGTCATCAGTGTTATTGTTGAGTGTTTTTTTTGTGACTATTATTATAACTGCATGTCCGGTGTGGTTTGTGTCAATTCATGGGTGTGGTTAGTTTGATTATTGAGTATGATTCATTTAAGCAATGACAAATGGTTGGGTAGAGTTTATGTTGATATGATGATGTTCCTGTATGTACTCGAGTATAAGTTGACCCGAGTAAAAGCCGAGGTACCTAATTTTAACACAAAAAACTGGGAAAACCTATTGACTCGAGTATAAGCCTAGGGTGGGAAATGCATTGGACACAGCCTCCAGCCAGTATATACATCCAGCAAGCACATGCCCCCCAGTATATAAAGAACATCCACCTATATATAGCCAGCCCCCTGCCCCCTAGTTTATATCCAGCCTCCTGCTCCCTAGTATATAGCTAGAAGCCCCCTGCCCCTTAGTATATAGCCAGCACCTGCCCCCTTGTATATAGCCAGTTCTTGCCCCCTTAGTATATAGCATATAGCCATTGCCTGTCCCCTAGTATATATCCAGTGCCTGCCCCCTTAGTTTATAGCCAGCAGCCCCTTATGCCCAGCCTAAAAAAACCCCTCTGTACCCACCTTTCAGATGCCCCTTGCAGGTCCTCTTCTGTCTTCTGAAGCTCTGTCTCCAGGTCCCCGCGTACTGCCTTTGCATATACCATGACATCCGCCACTTGCTGACATCATAGTGTGTGCTGATGGACGTCATGGTGTGCGAGGACCTGGAGGTGGAGCTTCAGAAGACATATAAAGACCTGCAAGGGGCATAAGGAAGGTGAGTACTAGGGGGCAGGGGGCTGGCTATACACTAGAGGGAAGGGGGCTGCTAGCTATATACTAGGGGCATGCTGGCTATATACTAGAGGACAGGATAATAGCTATAAACAAGTTAGCAGGGAGCTGACTATATATTTGTCATTATTGTTATGTTGTGTATTTTATATTTTAAAGGAAACCTACCACTTAGTATGGCAGGGGTAAGCTGTAAGTACCGAGCACCAGCTCAGGGTGAGCTGGTGCCGGTACTTACTTTCGTTAGTGTTAAAACCGCGGTATCGCGGTTTTAACACTTTTTAAACTTTAGGGCAGAAGGGGATTCGGCGCTGCGCGCGACCGTGCGCGCGCAACATCTCCGCTATTTCCTATGGCGGCGCGCGCGCGATCGTGCGCACGCAGCGCCGAAGTGTCTTCTGCCCTAAAGTTTAAAAAGTGTTAAAACCGCGATACCGCGGTTTTAACACTAACGGAAGTAAGTACCGGCACCAGCTCACCCTGAGCTGGTGCTCGGTACTTACAGCTTACCCCTGCCATACTAAGTGGTAGGTTTCCTTTAATAAAAGATCTACAGAAGTAGCAAACATTTTAAGCTTAGTAGCTAGTATGAAAATTGCAGTATATAGTATTTTTTTTTTAAATCCAAATTTTACATTGATAAATATAAAAAGCATTAAGTTCTGAAAAATATGTTCAACATTAAAGGTTAAAAAAGGTAATTTCCTGGTAACACCTTTCTTATATACATAATATATAATATCTGCTACACGTGTATAACAAGAAACATCTAATAAAGCCAATACAAGCAAATAATATTCTGTGTGAGGATATTTAAATAGGACAGAAGTATTTGGATCTGCTTGCAAAAATCAAGAACAAAGAAAACAGTTCAGCAGTTAAGAACAGATGTATTTCTATATTTCATGCCAAGATATGTTCTGAATGCAACTGGCCAAATTATTTACGAGGTGCATGATTTGGATGTGAAATAATCTACTTGAGATAATGAATTACAATAATCTTCAAAGAGGTTTAAGTAAACAATGCCTAATTTGAATAGTACAAAATGTTTGCAGTTTTTGAAAGCTTTGTATTTTTCTGATCGAAAAGATCTCTGATTGTTGTCTGTGAATGGAAACGCATACATTTAGTGGCTAGGCCACAGCAATCATTCATACTCTTAAATATTCATTTCAATGGACCTATTCACATGAATGTGTAGAGGTTGTAGAAAACTCTGAACTGGTACTATTTCTGCCCATGTTTGCTGCTCAAACATTCCCAAAAAGGTCTATGGGAATGTGAAAATATGGACGCCACATGTAGGACACACAGATGCCATATGCGGTCCATATTTGAGGATCAATTGCAGACGCTAGACACACTAGTGCCAAAGGGTTTAAATAGTGAAATTGCACTATTTGCCTTTTAACACACAATAGGATTTTATGATTTAACAATACATATAGAGTTATTGTGAGTTCCAATTCCAATTTTAATCTTGTCACATTGTTATATCATATATTAATAAAGGCTTATACAAATTTTTAAATACATTTATAATTACAATTTTAATAATAAAATGAGGAAGCGCCAATCTTACTAAATGAAAAAACATTAAAGTGAAAGAAAGATAATCCCCTGTAGAATCAGAGTTACCATATTACAGAGACTATATAAACAATGGGGGGCAAGACCCAGTCCTGAGGAAGAAAGCCAAAGCTTTCACAAATGCGTTAGGTGGAAGTTTTTTGTCCCACTCAACTCTCCGTACCTAGGGTGACACCACCTGTACCTCCGTCAAACAGTGCCAGAAAAGTCACCGGTCAGGGCTTCTATCACAGAAAACAACAATCTACGAGGACTATTTGAAGGAATCACAGTGTTGTTTCCCAATTCCCAATTTGATGCAGCTGCAATGTACCGCTACTAACCGAGGGACCCTTCCAGAGCACACCAAAAAATGCCGGTGGAGCTTAAGGAAACAGATATATGCAATACCCTCGCCGATGCAAGGCAGAGGAGTGGTTGCGAATACGTCCCACCATGTAGCTTGCAGCCTGTGTAGGGTCTGATTAGCCTCACAGCATGTCACTACATAACACCAGATGACACAGATGAACTCTGCAGTGGTAGATCCTGCCTGGTAAGGCAGGAGTTAATTGTTTCCTGTGATGTAATATGTGTCAGCCAATCACAGGTGTTATACTTTGTCTCTGTGAGCTGAGATGTAAGCTGAGATGTAATTGGAGGAGTAGCCACCACCTGACCAGGGGGAGTAACAAGACCCTGTCAGGAAACTTCCAGAAGAAGTGAAGTTCTCTCTCAGAAGAGAGTGCAGTGTGAGGAGAGAGTTCACTCTCTCAGATTAAAGACTCAGAGGAGTCAGTGCAGCTAGCATACCAGACCAAGAGCAGGTGAGCCTAGCCCCTGCCTGAAGAGTGGAACTAATAGCTAGTATAGTGAGGAAAGGGGTATCATCCTACCTTTAAGGGTGATACCTGAAACAACCCAGGACAAGCTGAAGCATCCTTCCAGGACACAGCTACCTCCCAGCCTGCCCTCTGCATCCAGGCTGGTGCTCTACATCCTGTGGCTCCCTCCAACTGCATCTCAGCACTCCACTACTCTGTTAAAGGCACGTTGCTGCGGTTCCTGTCGGTTCCAATAAAGAACTGTAAGTTGTTTTTGTTCAACCTCTGCCTCCGTCTGGTCCCTGCTACTACAGCTGCCATCATCACAGGCACCCTGTCCACTACACAGAGACTCATACTCTAGACACCAAAGGGTTGCTCCAGGGAGATCCGCTATAGCAGCCTCTCCCTCATCATTTCTTGCCAACACCACCCTACTGGAGACCTGCCAGGCTGTAGGACAGCCCTCCGGTTCCCCATACCAAGCACCGTGACACTAGCGTGCCTAGGCCGCAACCGCCAGCCACTCAGGTACTGCGGGCCCCGGCTGACTCCAGGCTCCGAGAAAAGGCTAGGCCCCGGTGGGGGAAGTTGCATGTACCAACATCTATACTTCATTGATTCTAGGTTAGTGCATAGACAATTGCATTCATTGGCCTTTTGGGATGTTATCCAACCATATGGGGAGGTGACAAGTAATATACGGATGCAGCATTTTGACCTAAAATAATAAAGAGTGTGAAATTCACAAGGTAATTAGCCAGAAAAGAGTAAAGCCACTATGACCCTCCTTTGCTTTCTGCCTCTTTTGAAGTCAGACATATTTTTATGGGAAGATATAAACTATTATATTTTTTATTGAAACTGTTATAAAGCAATTACTAAGGAGCAGTGACAATCCTGCACCCAACTAGTTGTAATTATAGACTTTTTACTTTATCTTACGCTGCGGTTAAATGTTGGTATGTACTGCAAGTCTATATTTAATGGAGTGATATATAATTTATAGGGTTACTTCTATATTTAGGCAGATGTTGACTCTCATTAAGTATCAAGATTTCATTTCTTCAAGTATTTTATGTATTTTTATCATCAGCTTATTTCACAGATGTGTTTCAGTGCACAGTGATCCAAATAATCTTATTTAATATTTTACACTTGACTTTTAATGTACTTTCTTATTGGTAGTAAATTAATGGGTTAGATTAAAGAATCACTCCTGGAAAAATGTAAAAAATCTGGCATTTCACACGTGATCCCTGCTTTTAATTTGTTCACAACTTCTGCCAACTGTTCCTTATTGTTAGCATAAACCAAAACACAGTAAAACCTTGGCCACTATTTTATATAAGTAAAATCAAAGAAAACACCTGTCCGAGAATGCACAGAAAAATATATAGTGCAAACAGTTTTTAAGCCTATGCTTTGATATAGACCTAGACTGCTGGGGGGGGGGGGGAGTGGGGGGTAACAACTGATAACAGAAATATAACTATGGCTGTGGGTTTTTTAGATGTGTTAGGCCCGTTCCACACGGGCTGAGTTCACTCCCGCGGTGCAGCATTCGGGACGTGCGTTCCCGGCAGCATGCGTTGCGAGTGTGATGCGAGTTCATCGCATCACACTCGCAAGTGTGGAACGGGCCTTAGCATGTAAATGGTTGTTATCAACATAAATAGTAAGATCTAATAAATTATCTGACATTCTACTATTTGTAACAGAAACATTGTAAATTGTGAATCTGGTCCCGATAGCATTGTCCCACTTTTGCAAATAAAAATCTTTCTTGTATATAAAATAATTGTGCTCTAAAATAAATTGAATAATAAATTGAAGTGTAAAATCTATTTGGTCATCTGTAAGTGCACCTACGTTGCTAGGTTTATATAAAAAACTTATGTGCCATGACAGAATGCAGAAATCCCTGGTTGGACTGAGTGAATCTGACAGAGTTTGAGCTGACAGCCAAAGCTCCTGTGTTCATCTTGAATAAGATGCCACCACTCTGGAAATATAGGAGACTTACCACATTACAAGACATTGGCTGTATCTTTCAGGTTACTGTTCCGATCCTGGTGATCCATTAGTGGAATTGTCCTGTCTAGAGACACATTTTATTGTTCTTCTAAAAAAAAAGCCAACTTTTTGGTGTTGGAATATATCCTCTACATTTGTATTGTTGAAAATTGCAATTATTATGTTAAGTTATGCTATGTTAAGTTTTTTAATGACTGGAAAATCAAAAAATTATAGATACATAAAGAGCATTGCTGTATACATAATGGAAAATGTCAATGGCTATTCATGGAGCCTCACAAATTGCAATTATTTCCCACAAGTTGAATCGTGTAAATATTATAGTGAGATAAAAATCAGAGAACCTAAGTAAACAGAGTAAGACTAAATGATGTGAATATGTAATTCCAAAATCTAACCTTATAACTAAGCTAATGCCATGATTTTGCATACTACAAGTTAGATATGGTGGAAGACTATGGGGCACAAGTTAACATCTTTTGTGATTGAGGGACTCTGAGCAAAAGTTGCCAAACAGCTTTCCTACCCCTGGCAACATGGGGGGTCATTTACTTACCCATCCACTGGAGTTCACCGAAAATGTATTGTCTGATGATAATGCAGTGTGCCACGACTCACTAAAAGTGTTGCTTCCCCACTCAGGTCCAACAGAGTTCACCATCTTTTAAGTGGTGCATGTAAGTGCTTGGGTTTGTGACACAGTTTGAAAGTTCAATCCTGTGCTCAGTCCGAATCAGTCGGATCGTCTGACGGCACCCCACCCCCTCCCCAATTTGTGTCACATGGAAGCCAAAAAAAGATCACGTGCACCAAAGCACAGGCACCTGTTAAGTACCTGTTCCAGCTGTGCAATCCTCGAAAAAGGGCGAACAGTCTGACAAAAGTGAGCAATACAACCCTTAGTAAAAGAGCCCCATTGAGTATAGATTTGTGACCTTTGTTCAAAAAGTTGCAACTTTAACATCTGGAATCTGGTGATAACTCAGGGAGCACGGCAGAAAACTAGACAAATGGCAAACTTTGAAGGGAGGTTTTCTTAGGGGCAAAAAAGTGCACATGTGCCACAAAAAGCCAAGCAAAAGTACGTGTGCCCCTATATGTTGTCACCCCCACAGCTACCAATGTTATGATAATATTTGCATGATTCAACCTGTCAAGAATCCTAGGTACTTGTAAGGCTTAATGGTTAGCAATTGATGTACAATCACATGTATATAGGAATCCTTTTACTTTGTTTGTCATTTTGCTTCTTTTATGTGAAAAAGGGAACAATAAAAGTAATATCATTTTATTTTCTGTGATATAAACTTATTGTTTCTAGGAATTTGCTACAATGTGGCATTAGCAGTTTTCATCTTGACAACCCCAATGCCAGTAATGGAGTCTGCCCTAAGTCTTCCAACAACATGTCAACATGTCCTACATACATGTCATACATGTCAACATGTCCTACATACATGTCAACATCCAGATTATGGGGGTGATTTGTAGAAAACACATAAACCAAAAAAATAGTGCTTGTCAATATATTCCTATATATGAAATATACAGGATTTAATATCTTCCTTATTATAGCTAAAGACACATGTCACATACATACTCCCATTTAGCACTGGGATGCGTAGTGTAACTTTGCTTCTTTTTATCTCTGGTTCTTTATATATTAATGAGGCAAAGATAATAATTTTGTTTCTAGTTGAAGATGTGTATTTTCACTTTTCTTTTGACTTTTATTATTTTTAAAGGGAGGCCTACAGATGGTTGTAATTTGCAGGAGGTAACTGTTACATTGACAAAACACAAAGTCACAGCCTCAATGTTCAACGCCAATTGCTATGTCCAGACCTCCAGCAAGTGTATGATAGATGTTATTTTCAGTCTAAGGAAACACCCAGAGCATTGCTACAAGAAGCGCTGCCATTTCTACAGAAAAGGTTCTTTTTATACTAAACTTGTAAACATCAATAAATCTTTTCAAAGGCATTTACAGTATTGCACTGCCTTACATGTTATTTATCAGTAGTTCCTGTCATCATCTGCTCGTTCAGCATCCACTTTAGATTCGTAATTTTGGTGCAGAATGCTCCAATGAAGAGATGTGGCTTATGTGGTTGAAAAATACAGAAATGAAGTCTGTCTGATATAAGGAGTATGCAGTAATATTGTTTTAGCCATATTTGTAGTATAGTTTGTGGCCAGGGACACATCCACATCCCATTAACTGCAGCTATTCCAGTCATAACAAAAAAGTGATTAACCCCTTCCCGACGCGCGCCGTACTAGTACGGCGCGCGCCGGGTCCCGGTGCATGGAGAGGGCTCGCGGGCCGAGCCCTCTCCATAGCCGGTAAGTCTTTGCTGCATATTGCAGCAAAGGCTTACCGGTAACACCCGCGATCGGTGCTAGCACCGATCGCGGGTGCTTTCACCGCGATCACCTCCGGCAATGCTGCCGGAGGCTTCAAAAAGATGGCGCCGCATGGGCGCCGCCATCTTGGCGCGGATCTTCGCTCCCCGATGACGTCACAGGGAGCGGTGATCCGTTGCCATGACAGCATCGGGCCTCACGAAGGCCCGAAGCTGTCTCGTTTTAACCTATTCATTACAATGTGCTATCAGCACATTGTAATGAATGAGGAGTAAAATCCCCATATACTGCCATATTGCAGTATGGCAGTATATGGTAGGATCGATCAGACAACCTAGGGTTAAAGTACCCTAGGGAGTCTGAAAAATAGTTAAAGTAAAAGTAAAAAAAAGTTTAAAAAAAAAAAATTATATTAAAAAAACCTAAAAATTCAAAATCACCCCCTTTCCCTAGAACTGATATTAATATTAATAAACAGTAAAAATCATAAACACATTAGGTATCACCGCGTCCGAAAATGTCCGATCTATCAAAATATAATAACGTTTTTTCACTGCGTTTAACCCCGTAACGGAAAATAGCGTCCAAAGTCAAAAATGACATTTTTTTGCCATTTTGGAAAATATAAAAAAAATAATAAAAAGTGATCAAAAAGTAGCACAGTCCTAACAATGATAGCAATGAAAACGCCATCAAAAGTCGCAAAAAATGACACCACCCACAGCCTCGTACACCAAAGCATGAAAAAGTTATTAGCGCCAGAAGATGACAAAATCAAAAAAAAAATTTTTGTACAGGAGGTTTTAATTTTTTTAAATGTATGAAAACATTATAAAACCTGTACAAATGTGGTATCCCTGTGATCGTAGCAACCCAAAGAATAAAGTAGACATGTCATTTGGGGCACACAGTGAAAGCTGTAAAATCCAAGCCCACAAGAAAACGTCGCAAATGTGTTTTTTCACCATTTTCACTGCATTTGGAATTTTTTTCCCGCTTCCCAGTACGCGCCATGGAACATTAAATACCGTCACTACGAAGTGCAATTTGTTACGCAGAAAATAAGCCATAACAGAGCTCTTTATGTGGAAAAATAAAAAAGTTATAGATTTTTGAAGGTGGGGTGTGAAAAATGGAAGTGAAAAAACTAAAAAAGGCCAAGTCGTTAAGGGGTTAAAAAACAGCTCATTATTTAAATACAATGCTATACTGCTGGAAGGCAATGGCTTGGGTGGACTAGAAGGACAGATAAGGACATTGAGTCCTAAGGCTAAACCTCATTCACAGCTTCCCCTACTTAATTGCCCAGCCTACCCCTAACTGGTTGATGTTCCCTTCCTGTGCCAAAGTGCAAATACAAAAAGAAAAATGCAGTAGTCAACAGACACAGGTCAGACAATGCAGTTCACTATCAACAGGCAAAATGGATGGTCAGAAAACAGAGAAAGGGTCAATGAATCCAAAATACAGATGTCCAGATAAATGGCAGCAATCTCTAAATAAGACTTATAGAAGGCAAGACATCTAAACAGAGGAGACCAATAGAGGAGAAATATTAGTGGAGGAAGATTCTGCCCATCTCAGCTAACTTAACTGCTAGCAATCCAGAGCAAATTCCGGTGGAGGTGTTGAAAATAAATTAAGATAGTCAGGAAAGGAGTAAACCAGTGTTCAGACTAACCAAGATCAAGGCAGGCAATGAGAGTTTAAGGATCAAGCCAAGGTCAGGGCTGACTGCAACTCATCAAGGTTAGATTAAGCCAAGCTCATCAATAGAATCACAGAAAAACAGTATCCTTGAGCAGAATTGAAGCCAAACAAGTGAGCTAGGGGTCAAAGACACAATAATTCTACGAGTCACAAGAATGCACACTTATACACAGGACACTGAAATGCCCATGTACAGACCATAGAAGGGAAGTGCTTTTCACAATTAGAAATGGAGATTAATTTTTAGGGGACACACTATGACTATCAGTCCACTTCAATGACCCATGAAATCCCTGGACATGAGACATGCAAAAGTCTTATGGTTAAGGAGCCTTTGGCTTCCAATATATAAACAGACATGGAGACCAGGTCAGGGAGGAGCAGAGACAGTACGGCATTGGTGGCTGTCCCCACCACATAAAGTAACACAGCTACTGGTACACAGAACATTACTTCTATTTATGAAGATTGCACCAAACTACTGTGCAATCTACAAGGATGTAGGATCTTTTCTGTTCAAAGATCACTGGATTCCTCCCATAGGTCCCAAGTAAGAACCAGCTTGTGGCGTATATAACAAAATGTTTTTATTAACAACATCTATGTATAACACTTAGACATACATATAGGTATATAGTTTTAATTGTTGTACGTTTTTATGATATATTGTAGTACACTGTCCACATCTTATCACTCTACAATTGATTACCAATCCTGCGGCAACCCGGTTACCGGCACCTGCAGGCGCCAAAATATTTTAGTTTAAATACAAGCAACGTACGCACATGATGATATACGACTGAGGATGAATCCTGTCCGGATTCGAAACGTGTCTTGTCTCCCACTATTTTGTTGTTTTTATTCGTAGATGTTGTTAATAAAAACATTTTGTTATATACGCCACGAGCTGGGACCTATGGGAGGAGTCCAGTGATCTTTGCACAGAAGAGATCCTCCATCCTTGTCTTCTCACTCAGCACTCAGACTGAGACAACCTCCCAGAGGCAGCAGAGCGTTTCCATCATATGTGACCAGATATGAGTTGTGCCATTTGCACAACATAATAAGGTGAACGCAATTATACATTCATTTTTCTCAGCTATTAAACCTGAGATAACCCGCACATTGAGCGCCCCTGGCTCTCTGCCCTTTTTCTCTCTCTTTTTTTTCATTGTGCAGTCTACGGAAGGCTAGTTAAACATAATAAACATGTACTTACCACCTCCGGCGCTGCTGATGTCCCGCTCCGTGGTCCCTTCGATCCGTGCCCCTGTTTGTTTACAGGGGCACAGAAGCCGTGCACAGGGAGCTGCCGGTCCTCGCTGTGGCCGGCTCCTCCTATCCGTCCCTATCTCTCAGCGTTGTAAGCACTGGGAGATGGTGTCGGATGGGAGCTTCTGGTTGGCCAGAAGCTCCCTGTGCACCCCTGTATACAAACCGGTGCACAGAGGAGACGGACCGCAGTGCTTGACATCAGCAGCTTCGGACGAGATAAGTACACCTTTATTATGCTTAACTAGCCCAGCCCAGCTCTCAGTATTTTTTAACACCCGGATAACCCCTTTAACTAAAACTTTCTAAAGGGGAGAGAGGTCAAACTTAGAATAGTTGGTCATTAACTGCCTTTAAAACTTTCTAAAACACTTAGACAGCATGTGAGGTAATTTATTGGTACAAGTTATATCAGCATTCTGGTGCGTTCCTGCTAATTTTGGAGTACTTTTGCATCCACTTGACAATTGAGGTTAAATGTGCATGAATGCAAGGCAATGCACCTGGGTTTTTGTATAAATGTTTTTTTTATTATTTTTTAACATAAGAGAGGACTGGGTCCTAGGAGGAATAAAACTGTTTGAGTTCCCTTTTTCAAAAGGACACAATTGTAATTATTGAACATAGATTAAAAGACATCTTGCAAGGATAGTATTATGTTTTAAAATAAGTACGAACTGGGTCTTAATTTTGCATTTACAATTTAGAAAGCATTGGTTATGCCTCATCTCAAATGCTGCTAGTTCTGTTACCAGCAGCAGTTCACAGAAATGGACAACCTAAAACAATAGTAGTGAATCTATGGCATGGGTACCAGAGGTGGCACTTAAAGCGATCTCTGTGGGTACCCAGTCTGCCATGCCACCACAGAGTTTATCGCTAAAGTCCCAGGTAGCCCAGGTTGTCCTGCATTTTTTTCAATCAACAGTTCCAGGACTTCATGGGATTACATGAGGAAGGTGTGGGGAGGACTGGATTATCATTGGAGCTTCTCCCCAAGCAATTCTAACTTTTCGAGGGGAACCTAGAGAGATGCTACAATGAATATCTGAATTTTCCTTCCTTTTTTCAACAGTATTAGTGTCCTCAAGACGCCAATATGATTGCAAGCTGTGGCAGAGCAGGGAGCAATAAGCTGCTGATTACATGGCCGTGTCGGCACTTTGTGATAAATAAGTGGGTTTTTGGCTGTTGTTTGGATACTCGTCCTCTAAAAGGTTCACCATCAATGTAATAGAGTTAGAGAAGATAACAAGTGGAGCCAGAAGAGATGGAAGCGACAGAATTAGAAATATATAAATAACCCATTGAAAAATTATTTTGAAAATCAGTTTGTGGTATTCCATGTATTTCCACAAAAGATAAAAGTTAAAGGATTTGTCCACTTTAAGTACATTAAGGCAAATATTTGATATTTTTTGTGTAACGAAAGGTGCTATATACTTTCTGTATCAATTCCTTACTTTTTTCTAGATCTCTGTTTCCTGTCATGCAACAGGAAGCTTCATTGTTTAATATCTGTAGATAAACGCCAGTCAGTGGTCATGTGATGTCACACAGGTGCACGGCTCATTATATCACACAGCTCTGATTACTCTCTGTGATATAACCAGTGTTTATCTACAAGAAGCAAACAATAAAGCTTCCTTTTGCAGGACAGCAGGAAGACAGCAAGCAGATACATAGAAAACAGTAAATAACTGATACAGAAAGTATATTGAATGATACAAACAATAGCAATTATTTGCTGAAATGTGCTTAAAGTGGACAACCCCTTTAAGGCCTCTTTACCAAAAGGAATATCAATAAACAATGTGTGCCTGTCAGGATCAGGGGTAGTGGACCCACTGTACCACTGTGAGTGATGACGTTAGCCGATACCTGGGAGTGGAGTCTAAATGGCATCCGGTCTTCACCAGAGTCCACCACAAAGCGGGTTGGACTTGCTGTGGCGTAATACCATGGTGGCGGCCAAGGCAAAGTACAAAATTGTAAGGCTAAGACTGAGTTATGGACATGCTGGAGGTTGGGACAGGTTGCACAGGATCAAAGTCATGATGTAGCAAAAGGTCAGGACAGGTGGCACGAGATCGAAGTCAGGAACAAGCCAGAAGGTCACAATAGGGAATCACTATATCCCAAGAATAAACAATCAGGAATCTTTCTCTCAGGCACTAGACTCAAAGATCCGGCAGGGGACACAGGAAGGGGCTGGGAACTTAACAGAGAAGGCGGGCTGCAAGCTCCAATCAACAGCGCGCTCGCACTTTAAATCTTAGAAAGCCGACATGCCTGCCCTAGGAGGTAAAATCCAAAGTTCTACCATGTAAAATTGGTATTCTTGGTATTGAAAGTTACATTACCATTTGATATTAAATGAAATAAAACAATAAATGAAATGAATATGTTTCTTTTACAGGAAATTGCAAAACTACTGAGAAGCACTAGGAAAAAAATGTGCAATTGGTTTTCATGACATGTTAACCATGTGTGATCACAATCAGTTCATCATTTCATGGCGTCTTTATCTCGCCTCATCTTTGTTCTGCTGCCTTTATCCTGGGGATTTGCAGAGTGACCTAATTCAGCTCATTAGTCATCTTGCTTTGTTCAAATTGATTCACAACATTTCTTAGAAAATGACAGTATCAGTTCCTTCACCTCTATGTTTACCTTGAAATTAATTCTAAGCTTGTACTTTGCTGTGACCTTGTTGACAAAGGTGTAACGACTTATTGAAGCGATACACAATAATAATTTAATTCTCTGATAATTACAGACAAAATTGCCTGAATAAGTTAATTATTGAGGTACAGCTCATAATTTTTTTAACATCTCGTCGAATTTCTCAATACTTTGATATGTGTGTCATTCAATATCCAAATAAACACACACATATATATGCACACACATATATATATATATATATATATAATTAGATTTTAATGAAGGCGTCAGTCAAGAGTCAAAACGTGTTGTTTTAGATCACCGTATGATAAAGGGGTATTCTCAACTGGACATACACATGTAATTTGATGCATCTAACATAGGGCTCTTTCATATATGTGCTCAGCTTCAATTGCACATCCATTGCGCTTTGTCTCCATTGTGTCTCCATTGTGTCTCCATGTTGCTTCCTTTATGTCTCTGTGCCTGCAAAAAAAACTGAAGGTTTGAAAACATCACACCTAGGTCTCTGCCTCATCAGTGAAAAAAAAACAGACATTTCATCATTTTTTCACCCTTAGACTTCTATGGGCTTTTATGATCCTCACCAGTGAAACAGGGACAGGTTTCATAATTTTTTCCACAGACAATGGATCACAACAATAAGCTGATGGAAAACACCTATTAAAAACGATGGGTTCGTGAGGTATATGTCGAAATCACTGAGCCACGGATGTGAAAAACAACGCCAATGTGAAAGACTGTAGTCATGGTGTCCCTTAGAAACAAGGTAGTTGTCCTTGAATATGACCACCTCCATACTCTGGCAGCGGTGGCCAAGCATGCACTATTGAGGTACCCAAATACCTGTATTCAGGGTTCATTACCTCAGGATGGCTGTGTGATGAATCCAAATCATAACATATGCAGAAAATTTGTCTCTTTGAACAATCACTCTAGCTGTGGTCATATGAATGGACTGCTGTCCTCAGTTACTAAGTGTCCATATGAATACATTTATGGGGAATTATCTTTACAGCATTTCACAGATATAATTACAATTTGTCTCTATCAGTCCTGGTGTTTACAATTAGGTTGTCCTTGGATCCGACTATAAATCTTCTGACTTTGGTCAGAAGATTTCCTCTAACATATCTTGCACTGCAAAAGAAAGGGTAGGGGTAGCAGGCAGACAGCACCCTACAGACAGAGCCACTTCCTGGTTCAGCCTAGTTCATGGTACTTCTAGCAGCATAGGGAGAACAAAGTAGCAGCTCTATAAAGAAGATAAGCTCTGGATCCCAGGGGAGGGGTGACATAGCAGTGGGGTGACATTTTTGTTGATGAAATGAGGCAGCAGATCTGAGTGTGTTATTGTGGCTTATATCCAACTCATGACTCTGATCAGTTTCATCTCTATTTTTCTGTGTTAGCTACTAGTAGACTGTTCAGAAGCTCAATGAAAGTGTAGATGAACCCTGTTCTATGATAATCTAAGCACATTGTCAGCACACAGCATTTAATAGCACGGAGGGATCATGAAGCGTCTGCTTCTGGAATTTTACACTGTGTATTTATTTTACAACAATAAAAGTAAGTAAAATTGTAAAGTAAGGGATCAAAAATGATTTTTATTGGGTAAACATCACAATGGGATTCACCTTTCTTTCATGGGCAAACCCCTTTAAATTAAAATAAAACCCTTCAAGAGTTTTTTAGTGCTTTGCATTTCTGTTTTTTAGTCCACTCCTTCCAAAAGCTGCATATTTTTGATTTTTCCACTTTAGACAAAGTGTACTTTCTAATGGCACCATTTAATATGCTGTACCATGTATTGGAAAGCTGTAAAAAAAAATTGAAATTGTGCAAATTTCAGTTTATACAGCACCTAATAGGTTAACTGCCACGATGAGTGCTATCACCGACCAGCAGGTAAACCCATGAGCCCTCTCCCTATGCTCCTTCACGACCGGTAAACGTATATTGACATTGAGTATTGTGAAGGAGCTGAGTCATGTGATCTCCATATGTTTACATAATATATTATGTATTCTGTTTCCTAGAAAAATAACATATTTGGTGATTTGATTTGCCCCCTCAAAAAACATAAGCACATAAGGGCATATTTATGCGATTATTTAGCCCAATCCGCCACCTTCACACCAGTGGGGCGTGAAGGAGAGGGGGGGAGGCACGGCCGGCTGAGCAGAGAGCGCAACTGGGGGGTTGCTGTCCCCAAGGCTGCACACTCACTGCAGCTGGTGACATTTCACATGCAATGGTAGTCTAACAAGCACAGGTGCAATTTAACCCAAGGAAAATCCACCTAAGACAAATTACACTAATAAACAATGAACAAGAAAACTAGAAAGAGAATTACTTGATTTTTACAACTTCGTCAACAAAACAATCATTGAACGATAGTTAACAATTTGCTTTTAATGCAGGGACTAGTATTTGACATATGCAAATTAAACTTCATGACAATTTTGACCAGATAGAGTCCTCCATAATGCCTGTAGGTCCTAAAATGATTTGATATTTTGTCTAAGCAAGGCATGGTGCAAAGTGAATAAAGCAGAACAGACTCTGACATTAGCATAGAATGTTTGCCAGATTGTCAGATAAGGAATGCTGCAGTGTATCATTGTTCCATGGATAACATTTGTCATTATGTGGATATTAAATTAATATGCTTTGCAGATGCAGTCTCCACGTAACACAAAAATCTGTTTTCCATGAACATTGTCAACAGTGTGATAATCTAATTAGAATGGCATTAGGTAAGCAATTTCCACCATTTCTCATGCTATCGTAATTCAATAACGACAATGTAATGATTCTATAAAATGTTTTCTTTTTCTGTTGAGAGTATTAGCAAGTATTAAACATCAGCACTTTATAACTTTATAACCGAATAATGATTTCAGGCTGATAAAAATGTAATAAAATGACAGCATGAAAAGATACAAGTTCTGTGAGTCCATACAAAGACAATTGAATACTGAGAAATAAATAAAACTGCACAAATTATTGTCATAAATTACCAGTACTTATTAGAATGTGTTTACATGTTGTTTTTGGTTTTTTTATCTTCCGGTATTTACAGTATCAGGAGGCCTACTTACCCTGGAAAACAAAACTTGTAGCACTCGTTCGATTCCTTAGTCAATGTTTTTTTATTGTCAGCTCCATTAGAATGTGTCCTGCTGTAAATAGGAATATTCTGATACAACTGACAATTAAAATAAGCTGTAGTTCACACATACTACTAGCGTACAGGAGCGGGCCTTGGCCCAATTGCATATGCATTTCTAAGGAATTGCAAGTGATCGGTAACCAGAACCTGGTGCCCTGCATTAAAACAATGTTGTGCATTAAAACAAGACACTGGGTTCTGGTTACTGATCACTTGAGTTTTCATAGAAACGCAAATGCGATCGAGCCGAGGCCCGCCCCCATGCACTAGTGGTACGTGTGACCGCACTCTCAGACAGCTTATTTTAATTGTCAGTTGTATCAGAATATTCCTATTTACAGTAGGACACATTCTAATGCAGCTGACAATAAAAAAAAAGTCAACTAATTTGTAAACACCTCACTTGCGGTACATGTGACTGCACCCTTAGAAAATAAGTGGGTGCTGAGAGTTTTATTTTACTTGTATTCTCTGCATCTGCTGATGCACAAGCACCGCACTATGTGGAGTGCTTATACTTACCATGTATATAATGGTATAATATCCCACTATATCCTTCCTCATCTCCTCCATATTCCTGTAGTCATAATGAAAGCTCCTTCTATTGAGACTAAGTCCTCCATGAGGGTGCATGAGGTTGAATCAACAATGTCAAGGGGTTCTATACCTTGCACTTACCCTTTCAGAGTCTGACTTGACTGCTGTCCATGTTGTCTCTACCAGGGAACCATGGATGATAGATAACTGTCCACATTCTGATAGTTACATAGGTGCATCCAGTTTAGTTAAGGCTGGTGATAGATTTCATACAGTGCCATCTGTCACCCATAGGCTCTTATTTCCCACATTAAATAGATACCTTTTTAATTTATGCAGCAGGTCAAAAGAGAGTAGAAGCCTACATGCTTTAGATATCCCACCCCAATAGGCCAAATAAACCATCCAAATGGAGGTCTAAGTGGCTCTTTATTGTCTCTGTATCACAATTAATGCATATGGCACCAGTTTTCTGTCAGACTTTGCACGCTCTTTCATGTGAAAACTGCTTGCACATGCATTAAAGAAGTGCCCACACCACAAAATGTGCCGAGCTGTACTATTCTTCATGCAACACAAATTTTGTGTTTGAAAGAGGTGTTCTGGGGCGCAGTTCGACCACACACCACATTTATCATGCAAAGTCCGACAGAATTGTGTCACACAGCCCATGTTAAAGGTGCACCAGAAAAAAGTTGATGCACTCTGTCATGGAGCATCAGATTCATAAAGAACAGGTAGCAGAAACTTTCATGAATCTAGTGCCCTCTGCATACTACACATAGTGCAGTTTGCACTGTTTTTAGTAAATGTCGCCATCATAATGCGTGTGTCTGCACTCCCAAGAAGAACTGAAAGGGGACAAGAGGAGCCTCGGAGGGAAGAGGATGCCAGGGGTGAGCACCGGAGAGTAAGTATAGACATTTAATAATTTTAGCATGGCTATGTTGGTACATTTTATTCGGCTGCATGAACGTGCCATAGCCTAGTGGGCACAAATTTGTGCACAAGAGAGGAGGAGGGGGTGAGTGCTGCTCGTCCCGCCCCAGAAAATACTAGCCGCATTGCCATAGATACAGCCAAAGATAGAGCAGGCTATGGCTCAGTTTGGTGAAGGCTTGTTCATTAATGAGTAGGGGTCATTAATGACTGGGGGCCATGCTTGGATATTTTATTAATGAGTTGGGGCCATGCTTGGACTTTTTATTAATGAGTGCGGGACTATGCTGGACATTTTATAAATAAGCACAAGGCCATGATGGATATTTTACTTAAGACTGGGGATCATGCTTGGACATTTTATTAATGAGTGAAGGCCAAGCAGGAATATTTTATTAAAGAGTTTGGGCCATGCTGGACATTTTATTATTAAGGGGGGCTGCTGGACATTTTATTTAAGAGTAGTTGTTGCATTTTCTGTCCTAGGCTTATACTGGAGTCAATAAGTTTTCCCAGTGTTTGGTGTTAAAATTACGCACCTTTGTTTATAGTCAGGTAGGCTTATACTTGAGTATATATGGTAAGTTATGGATTTCATGTATATCATGTATTTCATAATGGCTCCATCCCTATGTCTCTCTAACAATATATTAGTACTTGTTACTGAGATAAATATGGCCAGAGGGAGACTGCCTTATACTCTTCAGATGGTACAAATTCCCTCTCTGCTCCAGCCTCATCTTGATTATCCTAATTGAGCTAGATTCTCTTATTATTGTCTCTCCAGGAGGTATAGCCTCAAAGAAGTTTCTGAGACTTCCTGACCCTTTGTCTGACAACAAAGGGTCATAAAAATCCTTCAAAACATTTTTGGAATCGGTATAGTCAGGGTATCATATAGCTAAGACTAAATAGGTTCTAGCATTCTTGGACCTGGAGATAAAAGTATCTCTTAATGGCACAATAGCAAATGGTTTAGGTTTGGTATCAATATCAACCTTAAGGCAATTAAAACTTGACCTGTGTTGCTCTTTTATCTCGATCTACGAATCCCCACGTCTGTGTCTTGGTTAAATACATGCTAATGGGTGGGTTCCTTGCCCTACATAATCCCGTTATGGACCAGGCTTATAATAATGAGAACTGGTGGCAGCTTATTGGGTTGATAAGATTCTGTTTCACTAAGGCTAGTGAAAGGGGCCTTTCAGCCATTCATGGTTGTGATTTATTGTTTTGCCATATCTGGAGGATACTATAAATCACTTCCTGCGCCTTCCAGTACCCATGTGTTCTAGAAGTGTCTATAAAGGATAATTAATTGACCTTAGCATACCCCTCAGGGGTCTGAAATGTCACATTTTTGTCACAGTTACCCATTAAATAAATAATTTCAGACATCTACATAAATACTATAGAAAGTAGACAGTAACTTTAGGGTGATTGGGGTGCCTTACTGTATGCATTGTTCAGCTGCACAGGTTGAATCTACTGCGTGTCCTCTCCTGGTTCTACACTTAAATGTCCCTAAATTTCAGCATACAATTTTATAGTACAATACACAATCCATAAAAGTTGAAGATCAATTATATATGTCATACATTTACATCTGCATTCATTTTTATTTAAATATCATATCTTTATTCATGTTTATCAGTATCAATCATGATATCCATTCAAGATGTGTGCACCATTTATATCTATATGATTTTACGATCATACCCATATGTTATTTGCAAAACAAATGTTTTTCTGGTTTAGATATTTTGATTTATATACACAGTGTATTCACTTTATTTCAATTCCCTAACAGATCTAAGCTTACAATATCATTTATATTGTCATGATAACATTATACTGAATTGTATATGTGTTGCTGATAAACATCTGGGGCTTTTTTAGTGCAATTAATCCTCATTACTTGTGTGTAGGATTCCATGTCAGCCTGTCTGGGTAATGTGCCACATCCTCCAAAGACATCTAAATGTGTAATTTGTTGTTTCATTGTTTGATACTTACAGGTGTTGGTCACTTTACTTCATGTTTTTTGTAATTTGTTTGTAGGTGTGGGGGAAGGATATTAAGAAATGTAGCAATATACATTTATTAATAGTTTTAATGCAGATGTAGGGACATGTGATCTCTAACTGTCCATGAACAATTGCCCTGCCAGGACCTTATGATAGTATTCATGAATACAAGATCAAGATCCTGGCAGGGCAAGTGTTTATGGACAATTAGAGATCACATGACCCTCCGTGATCTCTGCACCATGTTATGGACAGGATTGTCTGGATGATGTTGTACAAGACAGGAGGCTTCACTCTACATATGAAGAAAACGGAGCAGAACTTTTAATAGATGTATATTGGTAAATTACCTAGTATCCCGCCCCTCACACTTACACACACATTACAAAAAACATGAGAAAAAACGGCCAAGTGTCCATAGGAACTTTTTTTGTGAAATCAAAATATTAAGGATTTTTTTAGTGTTTAGACTATGAGCATGACCTGGATGGGTCCAGCATGACTTGGATGATCATGGATGTGTTCAAGTACAGTCCAGAAATTCAACATATGCAACATACATCAATAAAAAGTGATAAAGGGTTAACTTGGAGTGGCAGGTGTGGGTGTGGACACTAATTACATAAAAGGAATAGAAAATGCAAAATTTGTATAAATATTGACTGCCTGAAAATTGGAACACTTAAAATTGCCTCCGATGACACACTACCCATGAGGAGAGTGTTGAAACACATCAAGCAGCAGAAACATATAGGATAGACATGAGTGCTTGAATCTTAATGTGAATAGCATTCGATCAGCGTGTGTGCTACGAGGCACTGTGCAGCGATCAACAACTGATTAAATTGTCTGCACTGTTGCGGGACACGATTTACACAGTAGTATGCAGGAGTGATACAAGTGACTGGAACCTTGAATAGTGGGTTCCTATTTAATCTACCTCTGAGCATATACTGAATTGCCTGTTTTATGAAGTTTTTGGCTGAAGAATATATCTAATAAAGTATTGCAATTTTAAGTGTTCCAATTTTCAGGCAGTCAAAGGGTGTGGACAATAGTTGAACTCTTTGCATTTCTCGTATATGTTTTTATAGCCAAAGCAGAGGCAAATATGACAGATAATTGACTTGCATTGTATTCGGGCCGAACCCAAATTTGAAACATCTGTTTGGGTCCCATTAACTGCTTACGTGCCCCAAGTAAAACTGTCTGTGCCATGTAAATCAGTGTGGCACAATATAGAGTGGATTGACGCTCCCCACGATGTCATGAGTTAGTTTTGATCTACCTCATAATAGTAAAGCACAGCGGACACGTGCCACATTGTTTTAAATTCAGTTGCCAGCTATGCCGGTGGCAACAGTCAACACCTGCAAAAGGTGCCAGTACCAGTTTGGCCATTGATGGCGAGGTGTAGGTGAGCACATCCAGACCAGGACTCCTTACTGAAGTTCGGATTTGAGGGACCTCACATTGGGGTTTGGGTCCCTTCATAGCTAGTTATGCATGGCAGGTGTAAGAACCATGCAAGGCCATGCCAAGAAAAATAGGCTTCTATTTCTTTATGTATTAACACAATAATAAAACTGTCCCTTTCTTTCAATTCTTGTCTCTAAATTATACATATAACTAACCTTTACAACCAGGAATGATATACAGGCGGTCCCCTACTTAAGAACACCCGACTTACAGATGACCCTTAGTTACAAACAGACCTCTGGTAATTGGAAATTTACAGTACTTTAGCCCCAGGCTCCAATGATCCCCTGTAGCAGTTATCAAAGGTGTCTGCACTTAAGCTTTATTGTAAATCCTCGTTCTTATGACAACTCAGCATTTTTAAAATCCAATTGTCACAGAGACCAAAAAATATGGCTGGGGTTACAATGATAAAATATACAGTTTCGATTTACATACAAATTCAACTTAAGAACAAACCTTCAGGACCTATCTTATACATAGCCCGGGGACTGTCTGTATATGTATATGTTATTTTTATCAGTACAGTGAATATTACAAAAAAATTGCCCGCAGTAAATGTGAGAACTTTTCCCCACAATTACCAGCTCAATAGTCTTCACAGTTGTGCCCTATTTAAGAATCCTTGTGCAGAAGTCAGTAAACTTGTCTAAAAACACAAAAGAAAATTTCTTCCGTAGTGTATTGTTTACATTAATGCCATCCTTAAGCTGAAGCGCTCCCTTTGATATGGGTCAGTGTTCTCCTTGTTATATTGATCAAAGTGTTTTGTTTCATTTTAGCAGTGATCTATAAGAGCAGCTAGAATTAATGACTGATCGTGTAGCAGCACTGCCATCTTGCTGTCCTCTTCAAATGTTAATACAGGTTCTCCTAATAATCTCTGATCCAGGCACTGTAATAAATTTCTAAAATGTGTCTGAATTCAAATTTCTGATTTAAATGTACAGTACCCAAAGAAATTATGAATTTAAATGTGACTTATGATGGGATCGAATATATTAGTTACGTTTTAAATTCAAATATATTCATATATTAAAAGTGTAAATTACAATAATGTTATATGTGCTGTGTGCACTTTTTACCTTAAAAATACCTTGGCTTGATGGAAGCTAAATTAAAATAATACACATAGTATAACATTAATAATCAGGGTGGGTTTGAAGTGTAATTCTCCATGCAAAGTTGTATTACAAGAATGAAACAGCAGCATCTGATTCCCCAGGACAGTCATCCCCCAAAATAAAGAGCTATGAGGAATAGGAAAAGGTCCTTGGAGTGTTAATATGGCTCTCTGCTGTCCCTGCTCTGATCAGCTCCTGAGGGTGGCTATTCCACAGATACATTCAGTACTTGTAACAAAATTTTAGGTACACAGGAAACATACTGTAATACAGGCGGTCCCCTACTTAAGAACACTCGAATTACATACAACCCCTAGTTACAAACGGACCTCTGGATATTGGTAATTTATTGTACTTTAGTCCTAGACTACAATAATCAGCTATAACAGTTATCACAGGCGTCTGTAATGAAGCTTTATTGTTAATCCTGGTTCTTATGACAACCCAACATTTTTAAAATCCAATTGTCACAAAGACCAAAAAAGTTGTGGCTGGGGTTACAATGATAAAATATACAGTTCCGACTTACATACAAATTCAACTTAAGAACAAACCTACAGACCCTATCTTGTATGTAACCCGGGGACTGCCTGTATAACTCTTTCAATATCTGGCAATGTAATGGCCAGGTAAACAGCTTGGACTATTTGTCATGTCCAAAAAACCATAACATCATTTGTGCTCTATTGCAGTGATTTTCAACCAGTGTGCCGTGGTCGGGTGTGCCGCGGGGAAAGTTCCCCAAACTATGGTGCCCCCTGTGTTTTGTTTCCCAGAGAAATGTAAAATGAGAAATACTATAGTCATGAGGCTGGAGTACTACAAGTACCAGCTCATATGCTGAGTATATGAGCTGGCACTTGTACTCTGCCTCATGGCCATAGTACTTCTCATTGTACCACTTTATTTTGCAGTATATGAGCCACATAATAATCAGCACCATATACTAAAAACAGGGAGAAACTGAGAACTGTTGAGGAAGAGCTTCGTTTGTGTTTATCGAAACAGGCCCAGGTTTCACAATGAGTGAGTAAAATAAATGTAGAATCTATATTATTAACTATATGTATAATATGACTGTTTTAGTGTTATTTTGTTCTATTTTGGTTGGTGGTGTGCCCCAGGATTTTCTAAGTATAAAAAGTGTGCCGCGGCTCAAAAAAGGTTGAAAATCACTGCTCTATTGTACAGTTTGTTAATGTATGTGTCTGAATTTGATTAAGACTGTTCCTGTTTTGTTCCCTGTGAGGAAGACTAGTGCAACATCCCCCACCGGGGCCTAGCCTTTTCTTGGGGCTTAGAGTCAGCCGGGGCCCACAGTACCTGAGTGGCTGGCGGTTGCGGCCTAGGCACGCTAGTGTCACGGTGCCTGGTATGGGGAACCGGAGGGCTGTCCTACAGCCTGGCAGGTCTCCAGCAGGGTGGTGTTGGCAAGAAATGATGAAGGAGAGGCTGCTATAGCGGTTCTCCCTGGGGCAACCCTTTGGTGTCTAGAGTATGAGTCTCTGTGTGAAGGACAGGGTGCCCGTGATGGTGAAAGCCGTAGTAGCAGGGACCAGACGGAGGCAGACGTTGAACAAAATAACTTACAGTTCTTAATTGTAACCGACAGGAACATTAGCAACGTGCCTTAACAGGATGGTGGAATGCTGGAGATGTAGTTAGAGGGAGCCACAGGATGGAGATCGCCAGCCTGGATGCAAAGCGCAGGCTGGGAGGTAGCTGTGTCCTGGAAGGATGCTTCAGCTTTATACTGGATTGCTTCAGGTATCACCATTGAAGGTAGGATGATACCCCTTTCCTCACTCACTAACTCACTATTAGCTCCACTCTTCAGGCAGGGAGCTGGCTCACCTTACAAAACTTCGGTTTGAGGCATAAGATTGCGGTCAGGGTTTTACATAGAGACGGCCTGACACAGCCACACTACAATCTGAAAAGCCTATAAAAGGTCAGTGCAAACTACTGGCATAAATTGACAGTGTGCAAACATATCCTAAACTCACATTGGCTTAGGAGCTCAATGGGTACATATCTTGAACGTTACAAACGTTGCATAGGTAGACTACTCAGGGTAGCAGAATAAAATGTCTCTTTACCTAAAAAGGAAAGGCATAATAGTGCATGCAGAATGTCCGTACCTAAAAAGGAAGGCATTAAGTGCAGTATAAAAATAAGTCAATAAAGTGGCAACTTTTCCTTGGAGTTGGCAAAAGTCTCACAGAATGTATTCAATAGCAAAGTCCATCTTCTGGGTACAGCCCTTGATGTGGGGAAAAGTGCAATAAAAGAAGCAAAGGGTCTCCTCTTTGTGTAGAGGGACAGAGTCCTTTGTAGGAATCTCTGCTGTGGCAAAGGAAGGGGTGCTATCATAGCACATGACAGTGGGCAGTTCAAGGAGAGTCTCTTGACTGACATAAGTAAGGGTGAGAGTCCCAGGAAAGTCCCTGGCTCTATAGGGTTAGCGGGCGCTCAGCCCAAATGGGATAGCAGTAATAATATTTACAATAGGAACAGTATCTGGTAAGGCTTTCAGCCCATCAGGGGTTACTCAGTATCTTCTTCGGTGGTAAGTACTTCGGTGTCAGAAAAGCGTACCTGCCTCTTCCGTCTGTGTGACACCAGTTGGTACTCCTGCAGGTACGCAGGATCTTTACCTTTCGTCTCCCTTTGAGACCTCCGAAGTTCCGGTTGGGAGAAGATAACAACCTCTTCATCATCCTCCTCTGAGTCAGGCGCTGGAGTCGGAGTCTCAGCTGCCTCTGATGCCTCAGGGGCTGCAGACACTGGAGTTGGATCATCCTCCACAGGTAGCAGTATTGGAGAATGCAGTGGGGATGGTGGTCTCTCCGGGGTACCTCTTACTGGAGTGGAAACAACAAAACAGAGTTGAGGCACAGTCACAAGTTCTAAGAAACTGGGGGTAGGTGAACACAAGGAGGTCTGTAAATTGGGGGTCGAGGAGAGAGGTGTGGACATAGGGGCAAAAGGACAAAGACATCTCTTCAGCCGGTTCCTATGTCCCCGGAGTAGTGGACGGTCTCCTCTTGAAATCTCGTAGACTTCAGGGGAGAGACTGTCCCTAACTAGGTATGGCTCACGCTCCCAACGCCCATCTAGCTTACTGGTGGGATGGTTGTTGCGCAGCCACACTCAATCTCCTGGGGCAAGAGGCTCAGCACAGGCATTACGATCGAAGTCCCTTTTTTGTTTCTCTCGGGCCTCTCCCAACCGCAGATCCACAACTTCTCTGGCATCCGCCAAGCACCTCTGGTGTTCGTGAACCCAGTCAGTCTGGGGGAGTAAAGACTGGGAATCAGGAGACTCCATGTCCCAGGTCATATCAGCAGGGAGATGGCCGTGTCTCCCGAACATCAGATAATACGGGGTGTATCCTGTGGAGCAATGAGTGGTATTGTTGTACAGGTACACTAATTCAGGCAACAGTTTTGGCCAGTCAGCCTTTTTTGCAGAGGTCAGAGTCCTCAGCATGTTGATTAGAGTCTGATTCATCTTTTCGCAAAGCCCGTTGCCTTGGGCATGATAGGCTGTGGTCCTCAGCTTTTTACAGCCATATAGAGTGCACAGCTCTTGGAAGACTTGGGACTCAAATGCTGTTCCTTGGTCCGTAAGGATCTGGTCTGGACAGCCATAGGGGAGGATGAAGCTCTTCCACAGGGCCGCTGCGGTGGTCCTTGCAGATAGGTCTCTGACAGGTACTGCAACCACAAATTTGGTATAGTGGTCGATGATCATGAGAGCATAACTGTGACCGGATCTGCTGGGCTCCAACTTCACATGATCCAATGCCAAGATCTCTAAGGGCCGTTGGCTCACAATGGGATGTAGAGGGGCCCTTTGATTGTGTCGCTCTCCTCGAGCGATGGCGCAGGCTGGGCATTCCCGACACCAGGCTTCGATGTCGGGCTTCATGTTGACCCATACAACACAAAATAACCAACGTAAACGAAGGAAAAAGGAAAAACTGTAAGCTATATGAAATAATATAGTCTTTATTAGTACATATACAAAAATAAAAATTGGAACAACAATGAAAGGAGATTAAAAACAAGGGAACAATGCATGTGAACATAAAGTGAATGTATAAGACAAATGGAAGTCACAGGTGGAGAGGTAATAAAGAAAATCGGCAACCAAGACAGTAATAGTGAATGGCACAGAATAACTGTGCAACAATGCAGAATATGAGTCTAAGCCATAGTTACCATACCACAACTGAGAACATGCACCGCCTGACCGCCTGGGGTCAGGCGGTGCATGTTCTCAGTTGTGGTATGGTAACTATGGCTTAGACTCATATTCTGCATTGTTGCACAGTTATTCTGTGCCATTCACTATTACTGTCTTGGTTGCCGATTTTCTTTATTACCTCTCCACCTGTGACTTCCATTTGTCTTATACATTCACTTTATGTTCACATGCATTGTTCCCTTGTTTTTAATCTCCTTTCATTGTTGTTCCAATTTTTATTTTTGTATATGTACTAATAAAGACTATATTATTTCATATAGCTTACAGTTTTTCCTTTTTCCTTCGTTTACGTTGGTTATTTTGTGTTGTATGGTATTCTGAGCGGGGGTAACGCATATATATGCATTACTTATATTGCCCATATCCCCTAACTCTATACTATAATAGTATTCATGTTGACCCAGTAGAAGCACCTTCGGAGGGTGGCTTCAGTCTTCTGAGCGCCAAAGTGTCCAGACTGGTCATGGTACATATCCAGTACTATCTTGGCGTCCCTCCTGGGGATCACAATTTGATACAGCCGGTCATAAGTGATAGGGTCCAGAGTTCTTCTCTTTAGCAGACCCTGATGCATGTTCAGAGTCTTTCTCTGGCGCCACAATTGAGACAGTTCTCCATCAGCTCTTCTCCGGCGGATTCTTTCAGGCACTCGCCCACTAGAGAGATAGTCCATCACTTCTCCTATGGCGCGGCTATCAGCCTGAAGACTCATCCAGAGGTTCTTTTCCGCAGGGGGCTCTGACTCTTCTTGAGGAGTAGCTTGCGCTGCGTCTGACGGTAAGCAGTAAACTCTCTGGGCATCTTGGTGCACAAACTGGGCATAGAACGCTGGCATCTCCACATCTTCCCACTGAGCATCCGTTGAGGGTCCCTCCCACTGGTCAGGGAGATGGGACAGAGCTTCGGTGTTGTCATTGGTCTTACCAGCCCGGTACTTGATGGTAAAGTTGAAGTTGGCAAGTCTGGAGGCCCACCATTGTTCCAGTGCTCCAAGACGAGCGGTGTTCAGATGCGCCAAGGGATTATTGTCTGTGAAGACAGTGAAGAAGGATGCAGCCAGGTAGTCCTTGAACTTTTCGGTCACAGCCCAGACTAATGCCAGAAACTTCAACTTGAAGGAACTGTAGTTCTGGTCGTTTTGCTCCGGTTCTCGGAGGGAACAGCTGGCGTAGGCTATGACCCTTTCAATTCCGTTTTGGAGCTGGGATAGTACCGCCCCTAGGCCTTGCTTGCTGGCATCGGTGTATAGGGTGAAAGGCAGATAGTAGTCTGGATATCCCAACACCGGAGGCTCAGTCAACCGTTGCTTGAGCATCTGGAAGGCAGCTTCTCGTTCGGCTGTCCACTCAATGGATACTCGGGAACGTTGGCTGTCTTTTGGCAGGCCCCTTAGGAGTTCTTGCAGGGGAGCCGCCAGCTGGGCAAACTTCGGGATAAAACGCCTGTAATAACTGGCAAATCCCAGGAAGCTTTTGATGTCCCGTATGGTTGATGTGGTAGGTCAGTCGTTGACAGCTGCAATCTTCTCTGGGTCTGGCTCAATTCCATGAGCGCTCACCACATGTCCCAGGTACTTGACGCTAGGTTGTAGCAGGTGGCCCTTGGATGGCTTGACCTTCAACCCATGTTGGGTCAGGATTTGGAAGACTTCAGCCAGATGGTGGAGGTGGTCTTCATAAGTCTTGGATTAGATGATGATGACGTCCAAATATAGCAGGACGGTCTCGAAGTTGCGATGACCCAAACATCTCTCCATTAGCCGTTGAAATGTGCCTGGGGCGTTGCATAGCCCGAACTGCATGTTGTTGAACTCAAACAGGCCCATTGGGGTGGTGAAAGCCATCTTCTCTCTGTCTTCCGGCGCCATGGCCACTTGCCAGTAGCCACTGGTCAGGTCCAGGGTAGAGAAGTAGGCAGCTGACCGTAGGGCTGTGAGGGATTCCTCGATTCGAGGCAGAGGATAGGCGTCCTTGTGGGTGATATTGTTGATCTTCCTATAGTCAACACAGAATCAAAGGGTTCCATCCTTCTTTTTCACAAGGACCAGCGGGGCAGCCCATGGGCTGTGACTCTCCCGAATAACGTTGGCTGTCTTCATCTCTTGTACCAGCTTTTTCACCTCTTGGTAGCGGGCTGGAGGTATGGGCCGGTATCGCTCCTTGATAGGGGGATGAGAGCCAGTAGGGATGGTATGTTGGATCAGGGTAGTCTGCCCAAAATCCAGTGGGTGTTTGCTGAAGGCCTGGTGGTGCTTCATAACGACATCCAGGACACCTTGTACTTGGTCTGCAGGAGTAAAATTGTTGTCTCCAATATTGAGCTCAAGCCACCAGGATTGCTCGGCAGGCTTACCTTCAGCACTTTGCTTCAGTTCCAACTGTTGGGAGGCAGACAGAGAGGTTTCCAACAAGTCTTCAGGATGGACACTGAAGAGAGTGGCTACGGCTTGGTACTTTCTCAGATCCACTGGGGAGTCTCCCACATTTAGTAGTCGAATGGGTACTTGTCCTCGGGATACAGTGACTAGGCTCCTGGCGGCTAGAATGGGCAGGTCTTCATCAGTTGGTAGAGGTTCTACTATCACCTGGTAGTCTTGACCTTGGACGCCTATGCAGGCTCGACACCATACTAACGTCTCAGTCCCAGGTTGAAGGCGAACAGATTGGGGATCCTTGATCCGGGCTCTGCAGATTTCTCCATTAGGGCCAGCAAACTTCTGTTGCGCCGCTAGAACCTGCATAGTCTCCTGAATTACCTTCCGGGAACCATTGGGCACTGTTGGCACGGAGTCGTGGACAGCCTTCAGCACTTCAGGGTAGCAGTTGCGGAGGACATTGGTAGCCAGTACCAGGGAGAAGTTACCGTTTTCGGGCACTCGTGTCACCACTACGCCCTGTCTGGTTAACTCAGTGTCTCCAATGGTTAGCGTGGGCTCCCAGTAGCCACGGATGGGTACGGGTTTTCCGTTCGTAGCAATAATTTTCAAGTAAGCCTTGGGAGGCTGGACTAAGGATGCTCCTCCTTGGCATTTCTCGAAGGCAGCACTCCGGAGGGTGGTCACTTGAGAGCCGGTATCAATTAAGGCCGGTGGGGTAACTCCGTTGATGGTTACATGAACCGTGGGGCGAGTCCCCACGAACCTGGGCATCCGGTTGGCATCTCGGGGACTTACAGGTTCTTCCCTTGGAGGTCATCCCTTAGCTCCAAGGGTTTGTCGTTTAACTGACGACATCCATCCTCTTCATGCCCGTATTTACGGCAGTAGCTGCACCGCTGGCGGGGTTCCTTCTGACTCCAGGTGCTTAACGACTTCGCTTCCCTTGGGCGCTGTTTGGCCGGGGAGTCACGAGGGGTAGCTGACCGTACAGAGTTCTCTGGAGGTTTCCTCCTCATGGCGGAGACAGTCACTTCCAACTGGGTCAACCGATCGAGTATTTTATGCAGGGTGTCTGCCAGATTAGGGACCTGTCCTGCTAAGCCAGAAACTTCTGTAGCCGCAGGAGTAGGTGATGTCGACTGCGTTGGATGGCAAGCTAGAGCAGAGTCCTCCATTTCCACGGATTCAGGCTCTTTCTGCGGTCCAGTAGGCGGTCGGTCCCCTAATATGTCAATGGCAATTTCCTTAAACTCAAGAAAGGAGGCCTGGGCATGTTGGGAAGAGATGATCTTTAGTTGACACCTTTAATTTCTATCAACAAGTCCATTAATGAATTGTTCCCTCAGGGTTTGGTCAGAGGTTTCAGCGTCTTTGGGATCAAGACGGGTTATGGCCTTCCATGTCTCCTGTAGGGAGAGGGCAAAGTCTCGGAGGGACTCTTGGGGCTTCTGTCTTTTCCTGAAGAATTGCTGCTTCAACTCTGAGGCAGTACACTTGTCAAAGATGTTGCACAGCCTATCAAGAATTTGGACCACATTCTGACGCTGTTGTCAGGGCCAAGACTTGACTTCCCGGAGAGCGTGGTCCTTTCAACTGCCCGGTTAGGATGCCCACTTTCTGTTCCTCTGTGAACAGGTACAGGGCAAAGGTGGCTAACAACTTGTCTCTGAATTCAGGGAGAGTGTGTGATTCTCCCTTGTAGTGGGGTAACCAGGGGGCCCCCAGATAGTAGGGCATAGTCAGAGGCATCATGGTGGGGGTCCCAGGGACCCTGGCTGTAGCAGGGGTGAAAGGACTCTCTGGAGGGCTTAACATGCTCCGGTACCCTGAGGAGGGACCAGGGGACGGGACCTGCTCGAGTCCCGTATCTTCGTCCTGGGCGGACATGACTGGCCTAGCTGAGGGAAGTCTGTAGGGTTACACAATGTCCGTTGCTATGGGCGATGGCTAAAATGGGACGTGGGCACTTTAAGACACAGTCACTATTCTCTGGGAGGTGAACCAATAACCTAGCGTCGGAAACAATCTCTACCCCCCTTTAACTTCCCCAGCGGTACTCACTCAGGATCAGCCGCGGTGATAGGACAGCTCCAGCGCATGAAGGACTCCGTTCCCGATGTCCGGCAGGCAGCAGGGGCTCGGTGATGCTCAGCGGTGCTCTCCTCCAGTCGCAGGACAAGTGCACCGGAACTCCGAATGAGGCGCACGCTGCTGGCAGGCTTCAGGCGCGGCCTGAGCCGAAATCCAAGATGGCCGATTAACCCTCTTCGTTGTCGGCCGCACACGCTCCAGCTCCTCCTCCAAGGTACTTCGCGCCAGTCGTGCAGGGGGCGGAGCCCAGTGACGACTCTGGAGTTCCCGCCAGTGAGGATTTGGCGGGCTGGAAATACTTGCTGCGCCATACGCCTCTGAGGTAAACGCTTCAGGTGCGGCAGCGCCGGATGTAGCGGAGATGACAAAGTTTTTTGCAGGGTTTAACCTCTTGAGTGCTGGAGCGGTGCTCGACAGCACGTGGCAGCAGTATAACACAGTTCAAAGTAGTAATGCACACAATCACTTGGGCCTAAACCCGGATGGCAGCAGGGTTAGGCAGCACAGTCTTTGTAATAAAGTACAGTCTATAGTGCCAGTAGAAGGCACAGAAGTATCAATCCTGTTCTAAGTGACGCCACTTGCAACATCCCCCACCGGGGCCTAGCCTTTTCTTGGGGCTTAGAGTCAGCCGGGGCCCACAGTACCTGAGTGGCTGGCGGTTGCGGCCTAGGCACGCTAGTGTCACGGTGCCTGGTATGGGGAACCGGAGGGCTGTCCTACAGCCTGGCAGGTCTCCAGCAGGGTGGTGTTGGCAAGAAATGATGAGGGAGAGGCTGCTATAGCGGTTCTCCCTGGGGCAACCCTTTGGTGTCTAGAGTATGAGTCTCTGTGTGGTGGACAGAATAACTTACAGTTCTTAATTGGAACCGACAGGAACATTAGCAACGTGCCTTAACAGGATGGTGGAATGCTGGAGATGTAGTTGGAGGGAGCCACAGGATGGAGATCGCCAGCCTGGATGCAAAGCGCAGGCTGGGAGGTAGCTGTGTCCTGGAAGGATGCTTCAACTTTATCCTGGATTGCTTCAGGTATCACCCTTGAAGGTAGGATGATACCCCTTTCCTCACTCACTAACTCACTATTAGCTCCACTCTTCAGGCAGGGAGCTGGCTCACCTGCTCTTGGTCTGGTGGGCTGGCTGCACAGACTCCTCAGAGTCTGTACTGGATTAACTCCAGTCTGCTTCTGAGCTACTGCTCAGCTAACTGCTCTCTAGAACTTTTCTGAACAGGGGTTTTGTTACTCCCACTGGTCAGGTGGTGGCTACTCCTCCAATTACATCTCAGCTCACAGAAACAGAGTGTAACACATGTGATTGGTTGACACATATGAGATCACACAAAACACTTAACTCCTGCCTTACCAGGCAGGCTCTATCACTGCAGTGTTCCCCTGTGTTATTTAGGGACAATGTAGTGACATGCTGTGGGGCCGATCAGACCCTACACAGGCTGCAAGCTACATGGTGGGACGTATTCGCAAACACAGCTCTGCCTTGCGAGGGTGTTGCCCTAGTATGAGAGGTTAGTACCACTTCATATTTCCTGTAGTGCTGTGTGCTGATAATTTGATTAGATTATCATGGTACAGGTTTATATACACTTTCATTTAGCTTCTGAACTTTGTACTGGTATCTGACACATAGAAAAAGAGATGAGACAGATCAGAGATGAAATGATCATTGAGATGCATATTACACATGACATCTCAGCTCTACTGTCACAGCCATAACATACACAGCTCTGCTACATACCTCACTCCCCAACCCCTGGATAAAGATCTTATCTATCTGTATTTTGTAGATATACTCTCCTCACAATGTGTTGTTTGCTGGGAGGAATTCAGTGTCTGTGTGAGCGGGTGGGGACTAGAGGCAGAGAGCAGCTCAGTGCAGCATCAGACAAAAGAAATAGTTGTCTGATGACCCTAAACTTAGAAGATCCAGGCTGGGGTCTATGGGCAACCAAAATAGTGAACACCAGGACTGATAGAGAGAGTTTGGACTTATATCTAAGAAATGCTATATTTTTGTTAATAACAGAGAATTAGAGAATGTGTTATTTTGTTTTCCTGAGTACATTTAAGAAACTTGTGTCTGTGTGAATACCCCTTTAAGTATTTGCCTGTTTTCTTTGATGAATTATATACATTGTAGATTTGATAAGATCTCAAAGGAGGAGGACCACTATTCAAATGCCAAATCCAGTGGTGTAACTAGGAGAGGTATGATAAAAGAACAACACCCTTCGCAAAACTTAAGCTCTCAATCAGCTCTGTCAATAGAAAAAAAGTTATGCCTCTAAAACAAATACAATTTCTCCAATATTGTTTTTGCTCAGTAAATTTGAGAAAAGATAAGAAAAATTAGGTATTGCCATAATCATAATAAACTAGAGAATACAGATAAAATATTATTATTATGTTACGGTGAGAGGTCCATCTTGGAATAGTTAATTAAATCTCACGACCCCCTTGAAATGAATTTTCTATGCAGTGTATCTCAACTTGAAAATAATAGGTTCATCCATCATATAATTTTTGGTCTAAATGAATGTATTTTCCAAAAAAAAGTTTCTAAATCGCACTTCCATTTTGTTTTAACCACTGTGAAATACTTAAAGGGGTAGTAGTCTTTGTAAAAGTAGTTTTACATATGCTGAGAGGTGTAGTTTCTATAACAGTGTCATTATCATGTAGGGTTTTTCTATTATTGAGGCCTCTCAAAGCCACTTGAAAGCTGGGATTTCAGTGTGAGTCTTGGCAATTTTCTTAAGAATTTGAAAAATCGCACCTAAATTTTAAGCCCAAAAACATTTTAAAAATGTTAACATCTTAACATCACAAAAATCATACCAACATAAAGCAGACATTCCGGAAATGTTGATTAACCCCTTAACGCTCTGCGCCGTAGCTCTACGGCGCAGAGGTATAAGGGATGTATGAAGAGGGCTCACGGGCTGAGTCCTCTTCATACAAAGGTGGGGGTTTTTGCAAAATGCATAAAACCCCCACCGCTAATAACCGCGGTCGGTGCTAGCACCGATCGCGGCTATTAACCCCCCCGTTGCCGCCGGCAAAGTCGCCGGCGGCGTTTAAAAGACGGCGGCGCGCGGGCGCCGCCATCTTTTTTTCGATCGCCACGCCCCCGAACGTCATCGGGGGGCGGCGATCGGTTGCCATGGTAGCCTCGTGTCTTCTTTTGACACGAGGCTATCTGGCAGCTGCAGATTCGTTACAATGAGCCAGTGGCTCATTGTAATGAATGTGCTGCAAAAATGCCATATATTGCAATACAGAAGTATTGCAGTATATGGTAGCAGCGATCTGACCATCTAGGGTTAATGTACCCTAGATGGTCTAAAAGATAGTGAAAAAAAAAAGAAAAAAAAAAGTTTAAAAAATAAAAAAAATTAATAAAATATTAAAAGTTCAAATCACCCCCCTTTCCCTAGAACGGATATAAAACATAATAAACAGTAAAAATCACAAACACATTAGGTATCGCCGCGTCCCAAAATGCCCGATCTATCAAAATATAAAAACGGTTACGGCCGGCGGTGACCTCCGAGGCGGGAAATGGCGCCCAAATGTCCGAAATGCGACTTTTACACCTTTTTACATAACATAAAAAATGAAATAAAAAGTGATCAAAATGTCGCACAGACCTCAAAATGGTAGCAATGAAAACGTCGCCTCATTTCGCAAAAAATGACCCCTCCCACATCTCCGTGCGCCAAAGTATGAAAAAGTTATTAGCGTCAGAAGATGGCAAAATTTTTTTTTTCTTTTTTGTACACATTCGTTTAATTTTTGAAAATGTATTAAAACAAAATAAAACCTATATAAATTTGGTATCACCGCGATCGCACCGAACCAAAGAATAAAGTAGGCATGTTATTTGGGGCGAAGAGTGAAAGTCGTAAAAACTGAGCCCACAAGAACGTGACGCACGTGACGTTTTTTTTCAATTTTTCCACATTTGGAATTTTTTTTCAGCTACGCAGTACACGGCATGTTAAAATAAATAACATCACGGGAAAGTAAAATTTGTTACGCACAAAATAAGCCCTCACACAGGTCTGTACACGGAAAAATGAAAAAGTTATGGATTTTTGAAGTTGGAGAGCGAGAAATCGGCCGAAAAACCCTGCGTCCTTAAGGGGTTAAATCAAGGTTATGGTGGCACTTATCAATCTCTGTTGTGCCGAGTCTGAGTGCATCCACAGTAGGTCTCAACACCGAATGAGACCAGAGAAAATAGAGCAATCTTTTTAAATGGGTGTGGGCACAATCAAAAACGGTTTCAGATGTACAGAAGTAACACGTTTTTTTAATTTATAATAGTTTCTAAAATATGACAGACATTGAGTAATAATTAAAATGAATAATGTAAACACATCTGCGTACAAATCATGTAAAGATCTTAATATAGATATAGGAACTTGGTTCGACCTTAATTGTATGTGTATCTTGTTAACAGGATTCCTTTAGAGCTTTGTAAACAATTTTGTAAACAATTTGGTAAACAATTTGGTAAACAATTTGGTAAACAACTTCGTAAACAATTTCTATTCCTTCTGATACTCAGAGACAATATAGCGGTTGATTCTCTAGATATAGTAATATTAGTAGTCCCGTACACAGTGGGGAGTCCTATGTCCCAATAGAAAGATTCATAAAGATGAAAAAATTCGTAGAGCTGAAAAATTCATGGGGATGAAAAAGTACATAAAAAAGAAAATTGCATGCATTAAAAATAAAAATAAAAATAAAAATGGATAGTTAAAAACAAATTTGTTTAAGAGTAAATTGGTATCCAGGAGGCTTTTATGTTGCACAAAGTGTAGGGCCCTACACTTGTGTAGACTCTTACAGCTATTTGCCAAAATATATAGGATGTTTAAAATCTAATCACTCACAGTTGGTTGATCATATGCGTCTTTCTCTCTGTTCGAACTGGAAACGTTCACTATTGTGGAGGTTTTGGTGATCGTTTTTAATATGTGATGGCGTCCTCCACGTGCAGCGGCATCTGTGTATGTCCTCCGGGAGCGCTTCCACGGGAAACAAGTTCGTACGTTTCACACTCCTCACTCTCCGGAATTGTTAGCTATCAATCTATTTGATAGCAGAAAACAGAGCATTTCAAACTTTGAATATAAAGTCTAAAAATAGAGCCTGGTCATAAAATTAATAACAAGAAGTTAAGGGGTTAATTATATAATTTGAGTGTCAACAAACAATAAACACTTAATGATCTTTTAACTGTATAAATAAAAGTTAAAGTTTATGCTTGACAAATATTTTTAAGCAGAAAGGGGCCACATTCAGTAGATTGCTATGGGGCCCCTTTCCACTTAAAAATATACATATTGCACTCATGTATACAAACACATCTATATACCTATATATATAAACAAACAGTTATTCACTCATGCAAACACAATTATGTACTCTTAAACACATTTATACACTCGCACACATATGCAGACATATAGAGCATATACACATCACATTTACACACACATACAGTGCCATACACAGACATACAGAATATATTCACACATACAGTATATAAACACCTTGCACCATATACATACAGTATATACACATCAGAGATACACACATATACAACATATATAAATCACATATATGTTATATTATTATTATATTATATTCTTTTCAGTGGTATTATTTTGGGGGCACATACCTTTTTTGATTGAGTTTTAGAACATATTGTGTGAGTGTATTTGATTAAAAATTATTTATAAAGGGAAGTTTTTTGCTTTAGATTTATCCTACAGATTGTTTCAGGCTCAGTGATACCAAATATGTAGGGTTTTTTTGTAGTTTTTTATACTTTATTTGATTTTTATAGATGTGGTGTTTTAGGGACTTTTTATTTGTTTATTTATTTTTCATTGTAAAAATGGTTTTTAGCTGTTTACTTTTTTAAAGACTTGGGCTTCAACAAGTGTTTGCCTGATTGCTTGTCCAAGCCCTTACACACTGCAATACTAATGTTTTGCAGTATGTGATGTATACAGCCTCAGGGAATTCACTGGACCCTGGGGCTTCCACAGGTTTAATCGGATTCCCACTGTAAGCCCATCAGGGGGGTCCAATCCAGGTGAGCTGATCCGGTGTTAGTGTCGGGCCTGGGCTGTGATAACACAGCCCGGCCTCCTCACCTGCTGGACGCAACCTGCAATCTTCTTCTGACGTGCTGACATAGAAAGAAGGTGCCACGTAGAAACAGTAGTGACCGCACACCATGTATGGGTGGTGCTCAATGTAGGATTCTCAGTTCATCCATAATCCACATAGAGAACGTGGCACACACCAAACTGGTTTTCTCACCACTCTCCTACCTACTACTGCAGACATTGCCAGATCATGCTTGACAAAGGTCGTGATGACCGAAACGTCGTATATTACCTCTGATCTGTATAGAATTATATAACTTTTGTTCAATTTCTACGGTGAAGGCTCCACTGTGTGAATTATACGTTGAAAAGGCTAAAAATAAAAAAATTAAAGAAAACCAGTTTGGTGTGTGCCATGTTCTCTATGTGGATGATAGAAAGAAGGTGCATCAGAAGTACCCTTAATGACTGCCATAAAAACAAAATATAGTGTTAAAAATAACACCACATTTTCAAATAAGACCTTCCATATTGTTCAGGACACTACAGGCGGTCACCTACTTAAGGACACCTGACTTACAGACAACCCATAGTTACAGACAGACCCCTCTGACCTCTGGTGAAGCTTTCTGGATAGTTTAGTACTATAGTTCCAGATTGCAATAATCAGCTGTAAAGTGGCTGCAATGAAGCTTTATTCATAATTCTTGGTCCCGTTACATTAAAAAATGTTTAAACTCCAATTGTCACTGGGTCAAATTTTTTTTGTCTGGATCTACAATTATAAAATATACAGTTTCGACTTACATACAAATTCAACTTAAGAACAAACCTCCAAACCCTATCTTGTACGTAACCCGGGGACTGCCTGTATATACAAACTACTTTTTGTGTAGGTCCCTTTAAGAGGTAGATGCCACTGATAGACATCAGTTTTAAGTGTTCTGTAACATAGCAGGAGTATTCCAGGCCAATATACTAAATGTACACACAAGAGGCAATGTGAAAGCAGCCGGAATCTGAAGCGGAGGTTTACTGTACTTCATAGAAGAATTATTTATTTCGGCTAAATATGTGAATAACTATTCATTCATAACTCAGCAGGACCGAGGTTTCTGATCTGAAAAGTAGGTAATTCACATAATCTTATTTTAACTAGTACTTGGATATAAAAATACATTCTGAAATATAAATTTATATAGAAAATAATAGAATGTTGCAGGTTCGCACCGTAATATTACAAAGCATTATCATAACTTTGCTCTTAACCTTTTATTGCCAATGGGGCAAAAACAAGCAGTCCTGCAGTGTGTCACAAATCCCATTAACTGTAGATTGAAAAAGCTCAAATCCCTATCAATCATCTGCTTTCCACTAATACTTTAATTGTAAAAGGGATTTTACCTCTTTGGAGCTGTAGAGATAACATTATCATGTGCAGAATCAGATACAAGCAAGCTACATAACACAATAATTGCAGCAATTTAGAAACTATGTGCCGCATTTACATTCGAAACATTGAACTAATTACTGTCATTTCTAGCGTTTTCTTATTTATCAGCATTTTGGTTTGTGCAGATAATGTTTGTTCATGTGGATTTTCTACTGATATTTAAATATTCACCCCCATTTCCTGTTCTTCTATACAATGTCAGGTGGGACAGTTATACACCTTTTCTATCATAAAGTCATATACTCAATTAAAGAATATTTACACCCAAAAACACAGAGGTACTGTAAATATCAGCTGACCTCAAACATACTAAAATTGTAATTATGCAACCAGTGAGATTCGCAGGGCCATTGATCTATTCAACTTTAGACAGTAACCTGCAGCACTCCAGTTGTCATGATCTACAACATCCTTCATGCCCTGTTATTGCTTAGGTATTTTTGGTTATTGACTTTGATGCCTATGCATAATATTCATAACTGGGGATCTCAATAGTTTCTTCATTCTAACCACACTTCTTGGTACAGTAGGAGTTTTACCCTTTATAATGGAATAATGCTGCCAAGGAACCAAAGATAAAGGAAACTCACCCAGTAGGCCCTACTGACTTCCTGATCCTACTCAGATGGAAGGTGATAATTGGGCGATGTTCTCTTCCTGTGCCTAAGTGAAAAAAGAGACAAAACAAGCCAAAACAGTCCGGAACAAAATCAGCAGGAGATGGGGGGGTGGAATTCGATTAGGACAGTCAGGAGTGAAATAGAGCAGTGTTCAGGCTAGTGCAAGACTGAATGCAAAATATGTAAGAAATCATAGTTGACATTGCATCTTCTGCCATATTTTACAGACAGAGGATGGTGCTGAAGCCCAAATGTGCAGATGTTACAAATACATGCTGTATATTCACGTAATACAAACTGTATATCCATAAAAAGACTCCATGCACCATCACAACTCTAGTATTGATAAACTATGCAGAGGATTTTTCGAACCTAAAAACCTGTTGAAAACCTTTTTTTTAAAACGATCTGAACTTAAAGTATCAATTATGCTCCATCTAATATGAAGACTAATTCTCCACAGATACCTGCAATTTTCAGCTGATGGCAAATGATTAAAATAATTATTTTGTTTTACATGCACCAACAGGGATTTTACACTTTTAGACAATTAGATGTCTTGTGATTTTAATCATTAGTTAATTCCTTAATGAGCTGAATAAAACATGGTTCCAAGAACCTGGTTAGCACTATGCAGAAAGTGAACACTTGGAACATTAAAGTGATTCAGGAAACTCCTATGGGATGACCTAAAGCTCTTGCTTTTAGCTGGATGGTTATGTTCAATTATTCTGAAGGATAAAATGAAATGTCAGATAAACCTTTTTATAGAAACAAACTTCAAAGTATTCAGTGTATTTATCAATTCCACTTTGAAAGCAAGCAAAGACGCTACCTGTGTATCAATCTCTTCATGGCATGATACTTATTCTAGATTATTTCAGATTCATAGAGCATGTGCTAAATGTATTCAGTGCAATACTGTAAAACTCGGATTTAGAAAATATCACAAGATGCACAGAATGGTTACATAACGAATGAAGTTTTACATTTTTCAAACTGTACAAAACAAACTCACAGATTGCCCAAAATTGGAAAAATTATTGTCATACTACAAGTTACATTTTGACATGAGCTTCAGTCTTCCCTACAGTCAAAAAATTCACAGAATAAAACACAGCTCACCCACTACTCAATATAGTTACTAGGTTCCATTGCATGCAAAACACTTATCTGTGATTCAGGTATTATATTAGAAAAGATAAATAAGATAAATCCAGCAGTTGTAAATCCAATAAAAAGTAGAATTTATTGCAAAGATAACCTTCACTTCACCTCACATACCTTCCCTTTTCTCCTCCCTGAATTGACCCCTCAGCAGAGATATTTAAAGTTTCTCTCCTTGATGATGGCTCAACCCCCTAATTCTAATTAACAAAAACATTGGCCCTCTCATTGACATCAAACCCACTGCAAGCAACTGACTACAGCCAAACATAGTGATGATCATATAATGTTCCCAGACAGGCGCCGGACATGTGATATGTGACCAGCGGCCATCTACTGTCGTGTGTCTTGTCCACTGGGAGAAAATCAATGGACAGATTAAAGGGCCAGTAGCATGTGGCGTCTCGAATCTATTAATTGAAATTTAAATTGAATATTTTGAATTCAAAATCATTTCAAATTTCATCATTGTGCCACAATGTGGCCTCCTCTGCTATGGGTTTTGTGGAATCCTGCTGCTGCTGACGCCACCCCCACACTATGTCATTGTGCGACTCTGTGGCTTTCCCTGTTGCTGCAACCATGTTGCTTCCACCTGTGGGCTCCTGCTGCTGCTGCCGCCACCACCTCCACACTCTTATCATTGTGCCACTTTGTGGCCTCCTGTTGCTGCTGCTGATGCCAGCTTTACACGTTGTCTCCCTGGAACACCCTGTGATTTTCAGAATGCTGTTTTCACCCTCCAACGCTCTACGGCGTTTCAACTATGTTTAGTTTCCCCCTTTGTTTCATCTGTCAAAAGGAATGAAAAGCCTCAGGATTGATAACTAAAAGCAGGAGTGGATACAAAACACAGAGGAGATGCAAATATCTAATTTCCTGGTCTTCTCTGTTTTGGACCTGTTTGATTTTGGCTTTAGCAATACTGATGAAAGCGGACACTGATGGACGAAATGAAGGCCAAAATGATCAGTGATGTCAATGCAAAATGACTGCCGACACCCTCTGCACTCTTTTGGGGATTTCTACATGTATCCACGTTTAACAGAACAGGTTCTGTAGTAATCTATGGAATCATCTGATGTCAGTGTAAAAAGAGTGCACTCTTTGATGTTATAGTGGGATCTTGGCCCTCAGATCAGTCCTTTCGAGCTGGCACAGACATTACCTTGTCAGGTTGCGTTCCCGCTTCGCTTATTTGGTGAAGTTGGCCTATGTAAGTGCACGTGGAATTGAAGAGTGAAGCGATTCTAAAAGCGGTGGCTGTCATGTGCGAGCCATACTAAAACACAGCATTATTTGAAGACCAAATCACCCTCCCTATGCATATTTAAGCATGGCACAACGTTCTACAACACCCTACAGGCTCTCTGCAGCCAGGAATTACCTGTTTTTTAACCTGATTTTTCATGATTCGATTCAGGTCGAATCAAATTTTTTCGAAAGATTCGGCGAATCGGGACGAACCGAATTTTAACAAATTCACCCATCTCTAACTAGCATACTTGTAGCATGCCAGTATGGTGCAAAGTTTTATTATAGTTTCTAGATGTGAAATTACCCACAAGGGTAAACAGATCATAGAAGATCCTAAGGTCATATATAGTTAACATATCCAATTTTTCTTTAAAGGAAGCTATAAATAAGAGCACCAATAAGCTATTAATAGTTATAGATTTATTGTAGAATAATAAGTAACAATCCATGTATAATAATTATAGCATCAAGATATTCCACAGCATTTCTACAGTTAGTATTTGATATGTTTAAGGTTCATATATATGAACAGTTAGTTTTTATAATTTTACTAGTAAATTGGTAACATTAATATAGCAACATTCCAATGAAGTTACATTACAGATACGGTAATTACAGAATGCTATACACTCCAGGGGATATTTCTTTTCCTTAAGGGAGAAACAAAAGTCTTATACCATTCATTAAAACTCAGCACACACTTCTTAGCATACTAAATGGTCACTTACTGCTTGCAGGTTTATTACTTGACAGCCATCAATCACTGCTGCTGTGCACAGTTATATCCCTATGGATATGAAGAAACCAAGTCAATATGTATGAGAGACCATTGCTCCAAAATAAAAGTTTTTGTATTCAAGTTATGTTAGGAAGTATATTATCCAAAGTTTCTATGAACATACCACTGGTGACTGTGTTTATAATATACAGGCGGTCCCCTACTTAAGAACACTGGATATTGGTAATATATTGTACTTTAGTCCTAGGCTACAATGATCAGCTGTAACAGTTATCACAGGTGTCTGTAATGAAGCTTTATTGTTAATCTTGATTCTTATGACAACCCAACATTTTTAAAATCCAATTTTCACAGAGACCAAAAAAGTTGCCTGTACATATATACTCTCACAGTGTCTTAGAAGAAAAATAAGGCTTGCCGTACACATTAGACATCTGACCCTAAAACCTCTATGCAAACACATGTGTTATAAATGGGGAATGTGATGTTATCAGATGTCTTTGACATTGGTTTACCTCCCAAAGGGCTAAACTAAATCTAGCTTTTTTCATTGTTAGTTAGATTCTAGAGAGCATTGGCTAATTACATTCAGAAAAGAACAATTTTACACACAGGATTGGCAAGTCTATATTGTAAATGTATGTCACAAGTCTGTAAAGGGAGTATGGAGAGGACTGAGCCCTCTCCGTACTGCTGCATATTGCCCCCTAGGGTTTTCTAGGAGTGGTCTAAAATATGGTATAAGTATAAAAAACAAATCCCCCCTTTCCATTGAACTGATATGAAAATAAACAAATAAAATCATAAACATGTTAGATATTGCTGCATCTATTAAAAAACTTTTTTTTAATCTATTTTGCAACATGTAATTAGCCTCAGCTAATCAGCTAGGGATCATGAGTGTGACCACTTCACTTGGGCCCCACTGCAGAGTACTTATCACTATATTAGTCACTCTGCACATTTGATACCCCTTAGTGACCCCATAACAGGGGCTACTGTATCTAACTTTTAATGTCCGCATTTCACCAATGTAGACCCTTTGATTAATCCCATGTGTGAAGAAACGTGTAGGGGTGGGGGGATGCGGGGGCATTTTTGATTTTTCATAGGGCAACTCCGTGACCATAGGGAGAGTGTAGGGGCACCTTTGATTTCTCCTCACATCCATTCCTCCCCAGGAGAGGACTTATACTCCCGACCCAGGAACCCACCAGGTACCTCTGTACAGGAACCAGCATGTATGTTAAGATGCAACTATTTTCTACTACATCTATGTGTCTTTAAGTGATCAAGAAACTTTCTATCTGAGTATTTGGTGTGTACATTGTTTGATCCCAGTGATACTGTGACCATTTGGGCTGGATGCACTGGATAATTTTACTGTTATTTGATATTATTTAAATGTTGGTTTTTAATGCATATCCAATAAAAAGTTATGAATTTTAGTTATCTCACTTGACTAGCTGGTATAAGAACTACAGTCATATCAGGACAAAGTCATACAGACCTCAAAATGGTAGCAATGAAAACTTCAGCTCACTTCACAAAAAAATCAAAATTCTCTACCCCAAAGTATGAAAAAGTTGTTAGTATCAGAAAATGAAGAATTTTCCTTTTGCACAGAAGGTTTGAATGTTTTTAACTTGGTGCTGAACTGGCCTAGAAATGTTGGGATTTTGCAGCCTCAGCTGTAATTGACAGTACTGCTCTATAGAACTGTATTGTACAAAACCAAATACATGATACTATCCATTTTGTAAAATGAGAGTTAGAGAGGGTTTTCTACTCACATGAGCTTTACAGAGGACCAGCGAAATAATAAAATGTTACTTACTGCTCCTAGCTCCTGGCTACTTTTGTCTCGTTGCTCCTAGATTTTTTGGGTGTCTCCCAACTACAGGAAACCCCAGAAATAACCTGGTATGATAGCTGGATCCTTTTAGGGTTTCATGCGGTGTTGGGACACACACAGGAAGTTGGGTACAGCAGGAACTCTAAAATGTGATACTAGAGGGTTAGAGGATTGGTATGAGATGTAACATTTAACTATTTTACTGAGCCCTGTAGAACCCTGTAGGGTCAGACAACCTACTTAAGTGCAATGGTATTATATTGGATTACACTTGGACAATTTACAAGTTACGGGTATTGTCTGGTTTGTTTTACTTCTTTTTGAGATGTATTTGTTTCATCTGTCAAGTTGAGACCTTTATGTGACTTTTTAGCCTGACAGATGAGACAAATAAAGTTTCAAAAAGTAGTACAAGAAAACAGACAACTTGGTGACCAATCTCATTTGCCTTTAACATTACTGTCACTAATAGTTTTTTGTAATGTCAAATTTGGGGAGTGCTTAGTGGTTACACTTTTTTAAATGCGTATTTATTGTTCTCCAAGATGCCCTTTTATCAGGAATTTTAAAAAAAATTGTACTATTTGTTGCTTAGTTTGTGGCAATTTAGAAATTTAGAATACAAATTTGATTATAATTGTAGACAATATACTGACATAAGCTTGTGTGTATTTTAATAACTTGTGCTTTGTTTTATAATTGCATCTGTCTCTTATCTAGGTTGCATTAACGCACTTCATATCTGAAAACTGACAATTTTCTGTACACTTGTCTTATTCATGAAAATCCCAAGTCTTGATGAAAAAAAAATCCCTCCTGCCTATCAGTATTTCAAAAGAATTCTAATTTGTCAGAGTATCCCCTTTACTTGTTTTAATAAAGAGAATAAAGTCAAAGGGGTTCCTTTCAATCACTCCTCGTCATAAAAATTCTATGTGTTATATCGGAACATGGAGCCTTAGAGACTTGTCCCAAAAGCTACAGTGAAACAAGTTTCTTTTATTTGAAAATATGTTTATGTGAAGAACAAAATAGACAAGAGAAAGTAACTGCTCACAAATTTTTCATGGGCACTTTAATCCTTTATTAATATGCAAATGTAGTTCTCTAGAAAGTTCCCTTCGAATAAGATTTTTTTTTTCTTAAGCTTGCTTCAAAATTGTCTTATTTTCCCAAATGTCTTTTCTGAATGATTCTAAGTGAAACTCTGTTTTTATGCAAATTCCCTCGATGATTCTGAATGCATTACTTTTCTTTGAAACTATATGAATTTCATCGAGCGGCAATTGTAAAACATTTAATAATTTATTTATTTTAAATAACCTTTTTAATAGACATATCCCTTTGAGGCGAGTGTCACTGTCATATGGGGTTTTGAAGGAATTTAGCTCAAAAAATAAATAAAAGGAAAGAAAATATTTATTTTTCAATCATTCATTTTACTTGTCTCTAAAAAACATGCTTGTTAGAAGAAAATAACAACACAAGAGAATGCATAGTAAATGCTATGGCCAACTTTACCCATTCTATTCCTATTGCAGAGAAATACAAGTAAGATCTTGGATTTTGCTATCATAAGTATAATCTGGACCAATGATGTGTGTATATCCATTTGTATATACTCATGGGGTCAGACATCATGGGCCCAAGGAAACATAATAGACTCTTCATGAAAAGGATTATTGTCTAACTTTTCCCACAATAAAATGAAGCACCAATGTATAAAACTTGTATTAAAGGCAGTCCCCGGGTTACATACAAGATAGGATCCATAGGTTTGTTCCTAAGTTGAATTTGTATGTAAGTCGGAACTGTATATTTTATCATTGGAATCCCAGCCAGAACTTTTTTGCTCTCTGTGAAAATTGGGTTTGAAAAATGTTGGGTTGTCATAAGAATCAAGATTAACACTAAAGCTTCATTAAAGACACCATTGATAACTGTTACAGCTGTTTATTGCAGCCTGGGACTAAAGTACAATAAATTACCAATATCCAATAAACAGTCCGTTTGTAACTAGGGGTCGTATGTAAGTCGAGTGTTCTTAAGTAGGGGACCGCCTGTATTCCCATTTTTGAGTCATTGTAAAATGTGGAATAAGAAATAAGTATGAAGCAATATCATTTTGGCTCATCAATTAAAATGTATCTGTTCTTATTGTCCTGAAGAAGACTGCTCCAATGTCCAAAAATTTATGGCAACATGCTAACGTTGACAATGTGAGTAGGCAATGTGCATCAGTACTTCCATTTTAGTTTTAACCCATGTGAAACACTTAAAGGGTCAAAAGACTCAATAGAAGTTGTTTTACATACCTGGAGGTGTATAGTTTCTATAGTCCATGATGTATGGGGTTTTTACTATTATTTAAGCCTTTCAAAGTCACTTGAAAACTGAGTTGACCCTCAAAATGTGAGTTTTAGCGATTTTCATAAAAATTAGAGAAATTGCACCTAAAGTTCTAAGACTCATAACTAGAGATGAGCGAACATACTCGTCCGAGCTTGATGCTCGATCGAGCATTAGCGTACTCGAAACTGCTCGTTGCTCGGACGAGTATTTCGCCCGCTCGAGAAAATGGCAGCTCCCGCCGTTTTGCTTTTTGGCGGCCAGAAACAGAGCCAATCACAAGCCAGGAGACTCTGCACTCCATCCAGCATGACGTGGTACCCTTACACGTCGATAGCAGTGGTTGGCTGGCCAGATCAGGTGACCCTGGGATAGACTAGCCGCTGCCCGCGCTGCTCGGATCATTCTCTGTCTGGATGCCGCTAGGGAGAGAGCTGCTGCTGGTCAGGGAAAGCGTTAGGGTGTTCTATTAGCTTACTGTTAGGCAGGAGTGATTCTACAACAACCCAACAGCCCTTCTTAGGGCTACAATAACGTTATACTTTTTTTTTTTATTTGCTTGTGGCTGGGCTTGCTGGCACTAGTAGTGCAGCTAGTACCATATTGTGAGGAATTAGCAGGGGGACTTGCTACCGTTGTGTTTAGCTCTTAGTGACACACATATCCACCTCAAACACCAAAGTGGGAAAATTTATTAGGGGTTTGATTTCAATTAGGCACAGTCTGCCAGTTTCTTTTTATTTTACGTTTATTTTTTTAATAATTCAGTGTCATCTCATCTTGCATAGTAGTGTACTTTAATACTTGGCTAGAAAATAGCCATAGGAGAATCCAAACGGCTTACTTACGCCTACAGTAGCGTTATATATATTTGATTTCTGGTTGATCTGCTGGTGGCTGTAGTTGCTGCAGTGCATCTACTAGCAAATTGTGAGCAATTTGGAGTGAGACTTGCGACCACTGTGTTTTGCGCTTAGTGACGCACATATCCATCGCAAAGACCGAAGTGGGAAAATTTATTAGGGCCCGGGGTTGTATTTCAATTAGGCACAGTCTGCCATTTCCTTTTTTATTTTACGTTTATTTTTTTCATAACTCAGCGTCATCTCATCTGGCATAGTAGTGTGCTTTAGTACTTGGCTAGAAAATAGCCATAGGAGAATCCAAACGGCTTACTTACGCCTACAGTAGCGTTATATATATTTGATTTCTGGTTGATCTGCTGGTGGCTGTAGTTGCTGCAGTGCATCTACTAGCAAATTGTGAGCAATTTGGAGTGAGACTTGCGACCACTGTGTTTTGCGCTTAGTGACGCACATATCCATCGCAAAGACCGAAGTGGGAAAATTTATTAGGGCCCGGGGTTGTATTTCAATTAGGCACAGTCTGCCATTTCCTTTTTTATTTTACGTTTATTTTTTTCATAACTCAGCGTCATCTCATCTGGCATAGTAGTGTGCTTTAATACTTGGCTAGAAAATAGCCATAGGAGAATCCAAACGGCTTACTTACGCCTACAGTAGCTTTATATATATTTGATTTCTGGTTGATCTGCTGGTGGCTGTAGTTGCTGCAGTGCATCTACTAGCAAATTGTGAGCAATTTGGAGTGAGACTTGCGACCACTGTGTTTTGCGCTTAGTGACGCACATATCCATCGCAAAGACCGAAGTGGGAAAATTTATTAGGGCCCGGGGTTGTATTTCAATTAGGCACAGTCTGCCATTTCCTTTTTTATTTTACGTTTATTTTTTTCATAACTCAGCGTCATCTCATCTGGCATAGTAGTGTGCTTTAATACTTGGCTAGAAAATAGCCATAGGAGAATCCAAACGGCTTACTTACGCCTACAGTAGCGTTATATATATTTGATTTCTGGTTGATCTGCTGGTGGCTGTAGTTGCTGCAGTGCATCTACTAGCAAATTGTGAGCAATTTGGAGTGAGACTTGCGACCACTGTGTTTTGCGCTTAGTGACGCACATATCCATCGCAAAGACCGAAGTGGGAAAATTTATTAGGGCCCGGGGTTGTATTTCAATTAGGCACAGTCTGCCATTTCCTTTTTTATTTTACGTTTATTTTTTTCATAACTCAGCGTCATCTCATCTGGCATAGTAGTGTGCTTTAATACTTGGCTAGAAAATAGCCATAGGAGAATCCAAACGGCTTACTTACGCCTACAGTAGCGTTATATATATTTGATTTCTGGTTGATCTGCTGGTGGCTGTAGTTGCTGCAGTGCATCTACTAGCAAATTGTGAGCAATTTGGAGTGAGACTTGCAACCACTGTGTTTTGCGCTTAGTGACGCACATATCCATCGCAAAGACCGAAGTGGGAAAATTTATTAGGGCCCGGGGTTGGATTTCAATTAGGCACAGTTTCCTTTTTTATTTTACGTTTATTTTTTTAATAACTCAGTGTCATCTCATCTGGCATAGCAGTGTGCTTTCATACTTGGCTAGAAAATAGCCATAGCAATAGGATAGCATCGTTTGGTTTTAAAAACTAAAAAACACACAAAAAAAAAAAACACAAAAAAAAGTTAAAAAAAAAATTAAAGTTATAACTCTCATTTTCAAAATGTTTAACCCGAGGGCTAGGGGTAGAGGACGAGGGCGGGGACGTGGGCGTCCAACTACTGCAGGGGTCAGAGGCCGTGGTCCTGGGCGGGTGAGACACCACATGCTTATGAGGGAGCAGGGGAACGCCGCAGAGCTACACTCCCTAGGTTCATGTCTGAAGTTACTGGGACTCGTGGTAGAGCACTGCTGAGGCCAGAACAGTGCGAACAGGTGATGTCGTGGATTGCCGACAATGCTTCGAGCAATTTGTCCACCAGTCAGTCTTCCACGCAGTCCACCCATGTCACCGAAATCGACACTCCTCCAGCTCCTGCACCTCAGCCTCCTCCCCCCCAGTCTGCCCCCTCCCAGCAAAATTTGGCATTTGAACCGGCATACTCTGAGGAACTGTTTTCTTGACCCTTCCCACAGTCACAAACCACTTGTCCGGTTGCTGATGAGCAATTTTCCGATGCCCAGGTTTTCCACCAGTCGCAGTCTGTGGGTGATGATGACCTTGTTGACGTACTGGAAGAAGTGTGTAAAGAGGTGTCCGACGATGAGGAGACACGGTTGTCAGACAGTGGGGAAGTTGTTGTCAGGGCAGGAAGTCCGAGGGGGGAGCAGACTGAGGGATCGGAGGATGATGAGGTGACAGACCCAAGCTGGGTTGAGAGGCCGGGTGAACACAGTGCTTCTGAGACGGAGGAGAGTCCTCGACCAGAACAGGTTGGAAGAGGCAGTGGTGGGGCCAGACGGAGAGGCAGGGCCAGAGCTGGTGCATCAGCGCCAAATGTGTCAACTAGTGAAGCTCCCGTGGCGAGGGCTCCTGCGGCGAGGGCTAGATTTTCAGAAGTCTGGAGGTTCTTTAAGGAAACAACGGATGACCGACGGACTGTGGTGTGCCACATTTGCCAAACCAGGATCAGCAGGGGTTCCACCACTAATAGCTTAACTACCACCAGTATGCGCAGGCATATGAATGCTAAACACCCCACTCAGTGGCAACAAGCGCGTTCACCTCCGGCCGTGCACACCACTGCTCCTTCCCCTGTGTCAGCTGATAGTCAGCCCCCTGCCCAGGACCCTGCCACAAAAACCCCATCGTCGCCTCCACGATCCTCCACAGCATCCACCAGCGTTCAGCTCTCCATACCCCAGACGCTGGAGCGGAAACGCAAATATAGTGCAACCCACCCGCACGCCCAAGCCCTTAATGTGCACATCTCCAGATTGCTAAGCCTGGAGATGCTGCCCTATAGGCTAGTAGAGACCGAGGCCTTTCGCAGCCTCATGGCGGCGGCCGCCCCTCGGTATTCGGTCCCCAGCCGCCACTACTTTTCCCGATGTGCCGTCCCAGCCCTGCACCAGCACATGTCAGACAACATAATCCGTGCCCTGAGCAACGCCGTTTCTGACAAGGTCCACCTGACCACGGACACGTGGACGAGTGCTGCCGGGCAGGGCCACTATATATCGCTGACGGCACATTGGGTTAACTTGGTGGAGGCTGGGACCGAGTCTGACCCTGCGGCTGGTCATATACTGCCGACGCCGAGGATTGCGGGGCCTACCTCGGTCCAGGTGTTTCAGGCCTACTATGCCTCCTCCTCCTCCCACCCCTCCTCCACCTCCTCCTCCGAACGACCATCCGTGGGCATGGCGCCATCAGTCGGTAGCTCTAGGCACAGCAGCAGTGCCGTCGCTAAGCGACAGCAGGCGGTGCTCAAACTGCTGAGCCTAGGCGATAAAAGGCACACCGCCCAAGAACTATTACAGGGCATCACGGCGCAGACTGATCTGTGGCTGGCACCGCTGAACCTGAAGCCAGGCATGGTTGTGTGTGACAACGGCCGTAACCTGGTGGCGGCTCTGCAACTCGGCAGACTGACACATGTGCCATGCCTGGCCCATGTGTTAAATCTGATAGTTCAGCGTTTCCTCAAGACATACCCCAATCTGTCTGATTTGCTCACGAAGGTGCGCCGCATCTGTGCGCATTTCAGGAGGTCCAGCACAGATGCTGCCACTCTCAGGGCAGCGCAGCGCCGCCTCCAACTGCCCGCTCACCGACTGTTGTGCGACGTGCCCACGAGGTGGAATTCAACACTGACCATGTTATCCAGAGTTTACCAGCAGCGCCGAGCGATTGTAGACTGCCAGATGTCAACTTCCACCAGGACTGGTAGTCAGGTCAGTCAGCTTCCTCAAGTCTACAATGAGGAGTGGACGTGGATGTCTGATATCTGTCAGGTGCTGAGTAACTTTGAGTCAACACAGATGGTCAGTGGCGATGCCGCCATCATCAGCCTCACCATCCCGCTGCTTGTCCTGTTGAAAAACTCTCTGGTCAGCATGAAGTCGGAAGTTTTGCGCTCCTCACAAGAGACGGGGGAAGAATATTCCCTTGTTGATAGCCAAAGCACCCTTAGGTCTGTTTCTCAGCGCATATCGGAGGAGGTGGAGGTGGAGGAGGATGAGGAGGAAGAGGAGGAGAATGTTGGCGAGACACAAGAGGGGACCATTGTTGAGTCCTTCACTGTTGAGCATGTATGGGCAGAAGAAGAGGAGTTGGAGGAGTTGGAGGAGGAGGAAATGGACAGTCAGGCCAGTGAGGGGAGTGAATTCTTACGCGTTGGTACTCTGGCGCATATGGCAGATTTCATGCTAGGCTGCCTATCCCGTGACCCTCGCGTTCAAAGAATTTATTCCAGCACCGATTACTGGGTGTTCACTCTCCTGGACCCACAGTACAAGCAAAATCTTTCCACTCTCATCCCTGGAGAGGAAAGGAGTATGAGAATGCATGAATACCAGCAGGCCCTGGTGCACAAGCTGAAACAGTATTTCCCTTCTGACAGCGCTAGCGGCAGAGTGCGTAGTTCTGCGGGACAAGTAGCGAGGGAGAGTAGGCGAGCAGGCAGCTTGTCCAGCACTGGCAAGGGTACGCTTTACAAGGCTTTTGCCAGCTTTATGTCACCCCAGCAAGACACTGTCACCTGTCCCCAGTCTCGGCAGAGTAGGGCTGATCTTTACAGAAAGATGGTGAGGGAGTACGTAGCTGACCATACCATCGTCCTAAATGATCACACAGCTCCCTACAACTACTGGGTTTCAAAGCTGGACATGTGGCACGAACTGGCGCTGTACGCCTTGGAGGTTCTTGCCTGCCCTGCCGCTAGCGTCTTGTCCGAGCGGGTTTTCAGTGCAGCTGGTGGCATCATCACCGATAAGCGTACACGCCTGTCGACTGACAGCGCTGACAGGCTGACGCTTATCAAGATGAATAAAGCCTGGATTTCTCCTAATTTCCAATCTCCACCAGGTGAAGGAAGCTCAACCTGAATAATTTATCCACTCCTCCTCCTCCTCATTTTCCTCCTTCTCCTCCTCTTTGTACAGTAAAGCAGAGGAAACTGGCTATTTTTTGACAGGGCCCACTGGCTCTAGCTATAGTACTTTATGCATTTAATTTTTATGGAGGGCCACCGACCCGGTCCTCTGTTTTAAACAATTTTTGGGAGTGCCACATACAGGCACTCAATCTATTCAATTTTTCTGGAGGGCCACCTACCTGCTCCTCTGGTTTGAAAACTTTTTTGGACTGCCACATACAGGCACTCAATCTATTCCATTTTTATGGAGGGCCACCTACCTGCTCCTCTGGTTTGAAAACTTTTTTGGACTGCCACATACAGGCACTCAATCTATTCCATTTTTATGGAGGGCCACCTACCTGCTCCTCTGGTTTGAAAACTTTTTTGGACTGCCACATACAGGCACTCAATCTATTCCATTTTTATGGAGGGCCACCTACCTGCTCCTCTGGTTTGAAAACTTTTTTGGACTGCCACATACAGGCACTATCCAAATTGAATTGTCTCCATAGCAGCCTCCACACGTTGTCTCCATTGCTACCTCCAAAAGTCGTCCATATAGCTGCCTCCATACATCGTCCCTTTATCAAACGAGGTGTGTCAGGCAGAAATTTGGGTTGTTTTCATGGATTCCACATCAAAGTTGTTAACTTTGTCGCAACCCTGCTGTGTTATCCACAAAATACACTGGCAAACTTTTACCATTTACGGATATTATTTCAGCGCTTCTTGCGCATCTGTTTACATTCCCCTCACCCGCCATATCCTAAACTTATAAGAACGCTACTACACTTGATCTTATACAAAAGGTTCTTAGAAGTGCTGTTTGGGGAGTAGCCTAGAGACAGGGGCTTGGATTGGCGAAAGCTCGCCTGGCAGCGGAGAGCCAGCTCCATGCCAAGAACCAACTAACATAGTTTTAACTGCAGCACCTTTAATCTACTATTAGTTCACTGCCTCCATACATGGCCGCCTTATCAAACGTGCTGTGTCAGGCAGAATTTTGGGTTGTTTTCATGGCTTCCACAACAAACTTGTTAACTTTGTCGCCACCCTGCTGTGTAATCCTCAAAATATACTGGCAAACTTTTACCATTTACGGATATTATTTCAGCGCTTCTTGCGCATCTGTTTACATTCCCCTCACCCGCCATATTCCAAACTTATAAGAACACTACTACACTTAACTTGGTGCAGGCTGGGACCGAGTCTGACCCTGGGGCTGGTCATATACTGCCGACGCAGAGGATTGCGGGGCCTACCTCGGTCCAGGTGTTTCAGGCCTACTATGCCTCCTCCTCCTCCCACCCCTCCTCCACCTCCTCCTTCTCCGAATTACCATCCGTGGGCATGGCGCCATCAGTCGGTAGCTCTAGGCACAGCAGCAGTGCCGTCGCTAAGTGACAGCAGGCGGTGCTCAAACTGCTGAGCCTAGGTGATAAAAGGCACACCGCCCAAGAGCTATTACAGGGCATTCCACATCAAACTTGTTAACTTTGTCGCCACCGTGCTGTGTAAGCCACAAAATATACTAGAAAACTTTTTTCATTTACGGATATTATTTCAGCGCTTCTTGCGCAGATGTTTACATTCCCCTCACCCGCCATATCCCAAACTTATAAGAACGCTACTACACTTGATCTTATACAAAAGGTTCTTAGACAGGGGCTTGGATTGGCGAAAGCTCGCCTGGCAGCGGAGCGCCAGCTCCATGCCAAGATCCAACTAACATAGTTTTAACTGCAGCACCTTTAATCTACTACTAGTTCACTGCCTCCATACATGGTCCCCTTATCAAACGAGCTGTGTCAGGCAGAATTTTGGATTGTTTTCATGGCTTCCATGTTAACTTTGTCGCCACCCTGCTGTGTAATCCACAAAATATACTGGCAAACTTTTATCATGTACCGATATTATTTGAGCGCTTCTTGCTCACCTCCTTTGGTTCCTCTCTGCCACCCACTGGTTTGAAGCCTGAGTCCATTTAGGGTATGTTGCCATGACACTCTCTAGCCTGCCGCTGCTGCCGCTGCCGCTGCCTCTGCATGCCGTCCCCTATAGTGTCAGGGTCAATTATTGGATGTTTTAGATGCTATCTAGCCTCATTCGGTCACTCTGTCATGGCCATGCTGTTGCCCATAATTTTGGCATAATGGTGCGATTAAGCAGCCTCAGAGGCATCCATGCATGCTGCCCCTGCTGTTTCCTGTCCATTTCCGTGGTGTTTCCATCCTTTTCTGAGGTTCCCAGGTGTTTGGCCAAGCTTCCCTGTGCAGAGCCTTGGTCCCCTTGAAAAATGCTCGAGTCTCCCATTGACTTCAATGGGGCTCGTTACTCGAAACGAGCACTCGAGCATCGGGAAAAGTTCGTCTCGAATAACGAGTACCCGAGCATTTTAGTGCTCGCTCATCTCTACTCATAACATCTGAGAAAAATGAGAGGACACTTATCATAAAGCAGGATGTAAAGCAGGACATAAAGCAGGACATTTCATCAAAAAGCAAGCATTACAGAAATGTTAGTTAACAAGGTAACTTCCTGGAAAGCAAATTATTCCTAACTTTGAAAAAAAAGACATTTTCTGAACTTTTGCCAGATGTCAATTTATTTTTCTGAACGAAACACAAAATTTGTCACTTAAATTTTACAACTAACATGAAGTACAATGTGTCATGAGTAACCAATCTCAAAATCACCTGGATATATTAAAGCATTCCGAAGTTATAATCAATTATTGTGACACATTTTAGATTTTAAAAATCAAGCCTGGTCATTAATATGAATACAAGCATTGGAGATAAGGGATTAAAGGTAATCTACCATCTGCTTCAGGCATGATGCATCAGGAGCACTTACTAACAGATCCATGCACTATAACTTTTTGTTCCATGGCTTCCTTCCATCTAAAATCAACTTTTAAAATTATGCTAATCAGCCTGAAAAACCCCTGGTGGTATTGCCTGTTTCCTCAGCAGTTCCTGTAATCTCACTGCAGCACAAGAAGTTTCAGCAAACAGCCAGCAGCCCTTCAGATTTAGATTTAAATAAATCCCAATGCTTTCTTAATGTTTAGCTTACAGTTGATATGGAACAATCCCAGAGTTTTGTCGTGTAAATACTAGTCAGACCCAGAAGAATAATTTTGGAACATTTTCTATTTTTAAAGTCACCCCTAACCTGCTCTATTGAATAAAAAAGAAATATTTAAGGTTGAAAAATCAAAGCAAAGAACTAAAATAATGTGGTCACATACAATATGCAACCTTAAGCTTTGTTGACTTATCCTATGAATTTATAACAAAATTGTTGCATGGAAAATCTTCAGTGTGTTCCATGATATATCTAATGCCTTTAATTTTTTCATTTATTTCTCCTCACTAATACCTTTCCAAAATGTGATCCATTTAATGTGTATTAAGTTTTTAAAAGCCAATGATCTTTGCTGTAAAATGCAACAAAGAAATTCTGAGGAAAATTGTGCTAAAGCAGCCAAACTTAAGTATAAATGTGATTCCCTTATTCTGGATGCTAACACATTTATAAGTTGGAAAATGTTCAGAAATTACTCTCAATTTGATTTTATAATCAATGTTTTCACTCTTTCTTCTATACGTTTTTAACATCATTGCAAAATATACGAAACTGACTATATCACTATGGATTCTCATCAGATTGCTCCATTGTAGATTTCCTTTAAGGTGATTGTCTAGCCAGTTGTTTGTTTCCGATCCTATCCTACGGGATATAATTATTAAAGTCTACAGTTTTAAGAAAAGCATACAGCAAGCTTCATATTCACCTATGAGAAATTTAATAACAAGAATATCAGTGCTTTCTGCACTATAACCTGCCGGGAACACTAAACTCTTTGGGTTGTAGTCAACCTTACCAAACTTTTTAAAATAAATGCATCCTATTGCATAAAGTATAATAATTGCATCTTGTGTGCTGGTATATGAATTGGATTTAGTGTACTATGTGTGCAAAGTGATGCAAATATTTACAGTGTACAATATGGAAAATAAAACTATACCATGAGGGATATTGCTGTTTTATTCAAAGTATATCCAAAGATAAAATGAATTTCTCCAGCACTCAAAATAAATTAAAGCTAGAGATGAGCGAGCACTAAAATGCTCGAGTGCTCGTTACTCAGGTCGAACTTTTCCCGATGCTCGAATGCTCGTATCGAATAACGATCCCCATTGAAGTCAATGGGAGACTGGAGCATTTTTCACTGAAAGAACACATTGAAATAACACAGTGAAGAACACATTGCAGATGTTCCATACATCTGCTAACTTATACGAAGACACGCTTGCCGAACGGTGTTCTTCACAATAGTATGTGAAGAACAATATGTGTGAAGAACACATTGCCGATGTATGGAAACATACATGGAAACATCTGCAATGTGTTCTTCACACATATTGTTCTTCACACACTACTGTGACATCCGTTCGGCACGGGTGTCTTCCGATAAGTTAGCAGATGTACGGAACATCTGCAATGTGTTCTTCCCTGTTTCTGAGTGTGTTCTTCACTTAAATGATCCTGTGTTCACTGTGTTTACTATTTTCATTGTATTCTTCACTGTTCTTCACTGTGTTTTCTTAAGTAAATGCTCGATCTCGAGCCGGCGAGATACTCGTCCGAGCAACGAGTCGTTTCGAGTACGCTAATACTCGGACGAGTATACTCGCTCATCTCTAATGAAATCCAATAAACTTTAATTCTCCATTACAAATACATGACAAACATGGGATGCATGTAAAAAGACCAACACATTTTGAAGTACACAAATCTTGAGCTTTTTGTCATATTTGCATATTCAAAGTATACCTGTTGTTTCAGGTGACTTTTCAGAAAAAGCTATCATGAAATAATGTTTACCATTATATCACTTGTATATAGCATATTTATCAGCTTCACTATCTCCAATTTGCTGTTTTCCTGACCTAGTGATAGACCTGCTGCTATTGTGCCTCCCATGTACAACATGTAGAGAATAGGAGATCCGGTGCCACCATCTTTCTGCAGTATGAGGGCATGCATTTTTCAGTAGTATAACTGTCACAGCAGTCTCCCAGATGGACAGCATCCTCTAACCATCATTAAGACCTTAATAGCATTTAATATACATAAATTATCTTCTCTTATACCATTTTAATCCCCCAAGATACAACTAAAACCAACCTCACAATAACTCTGGACCAGCACTAAATAGCTTTGGACTCCTACTTAACATGTGGATTAAAGCTGCACCAATCAAGTGATATCTTGGACATTTTCAATTGTTATTTCCACTAAAATGGTTCAACCACCATGGGGTGTAATATACTACATGTACTAAGAATAATTGTGAAATAGTAATTGATTTATTCTGAATATATCCATCCAGTCCAAAGTCTTACACCTCTCCTCTTGTGTTGTGCACTCCAAAGTTTTTCCTGCAGCTGCCCCCTTTTATGTAGCCCCCTCCTGATAGCGCTGCTTTTTCTGTTGTCTGTCTATATAAGAAAGGGGCTACAGAAAAGGGCACTTTATAATACCCCTTTTTCTATAGCCTATCAATAGTTTTTTCACTATAAAGGATAAAAAAAATTCATATTGTAAATATTTGCATGTAAGTAAAGGCACCTAATTTTACCATTCAGAAAAACTGGGAAGAGTTATTGACTTAAGTACAGTATATACTCGAGTATAAGCCGAGTTTTTCAGCACAACTTTTGTGCTAAAAATTCAATACTCGGCTTATACTCGGGTATACAAAATAATAAACTTACAACTCACCATTCTGACGGCCCGGACAGCTCCTCTTCATCTTCATGCCGCAGGTCCGCGGCAGCTCCGTGGCCGCGTCTCTTCTGTCTTCATGCCGGCTCGGGGCCGCGACAGCTCCGAGCGCACGGCCCGCCCGGCACTCAACTGTGGTGTCAGCAGCTGTTGACGTCACAGAGTGCGCAGTGCGGGCCGTGCGCACGGAGCTGTCGCAGCCCTGAGCCGGCATGAAGACAGAAGAGGCGCAGCCACGGAGCTGTCGCAGACCTGCCGCGGACCTGCGGCATTAAAATGAAGATGAAGAGGAGCTGTCTGGGCCGTCGGAATGGTGAGTAGTAAGTTTATTATTTTTTTTACCGGCAACAGGGGGCTGGCAGGCATTATAGATAAAGGGGCTGGCAGGCTGTATACACAAAGGGGCTGGCATGCTGTATGCACAAAGGGGCTGGCAGGCTGTATACACAAAGGGGCTGGCAGGCTGTATACACAAAGGGGCTGGCAGGCTGTATACACAAAGGGGCTGGCAGGCTGTATACTGAAGGGGGCTGGCAGCTATATACTGGGAGGCTGTGACCAATGCATTTCCCACCCTCGGCTTATACTCGAGTCAATAGGTTTTTCCAGTTTTTGGTGGTAAAACTAGGTACCTCGGCTTATACCCGGGCCGGCTTATACTCGAGTATATACGGTATAAGCTTAGGGAGAGAAATGCAGTTGATACTTTAATAATATGTGCAGCAGGCTCCCCTCATCAATGAAATTCCACCCTCACTAATGAAATGTCCAGCAGCCACCCTCACTAATGATATGTCCAGCAACAGCTGCATCTCATTAATGAAATGTCCACAGCAGAGCTCCCCTTTAATGACCTCTTCACAACAGAGCCCCCCATTAATGACATGTCCACATTAGAGCCCCGTTTAAAGAAATATCCACAGCAAAGCCCCCCTTTACTGAAATGTTTACATTAGAGCCCCCATTTAATGAAATGTTCACAGCAGAGGCCCTCTGTTTAAAGAAATGTCCACAGCAGAGATTCACCCTCTCCCCCATTATTGAAATTTCCACAGAAAAGCCCCATAGAAAAAAAACACACATTATGACGTCACATGGCCACGATACCACCTCGTCATAGTGTGTGCATGCCGGCAAGTAGAGATGAGTATGGAACCGAGGGAAAAGGAAGCCGGAGGTAAGTATTGGGTTTTTATTTTTAAAGTTGCAGCTATTTGTAGCATTTGTGATTATTTCAGGTGCTGTGCAATAGCCCTGATACTTACCCTCCATGGCCTTCATCCAGGTTGATTTAGGACCCTAACGCATAGGTCCATGGCAACTGGTTTGCTTACATAACACTTTACATATATATTCACAATTAAGTTACTTGCGTACCTTTTTCATTTGTTAAAGAGTCATAAAAGCTTATTGCAAAATTATAAAATCTATTCTTGTTTATAAAGATCATGAGCACAAAGAAGATATACATTTCCCCAAATGTAAAATAAAATTGTCTTCAAAATCCTTAAATTCATGCTTTTCTTTAATTCCTTACATTTGATTCCTTTATATTTCCATAAACTTTTCATAGCATAATGAAAAACATTTGTTCTCGCATCACAGACTTACATAATACTTTATTAATTTTTGGTACCCCAAGTCAGTAACTTATTGTTCAGTAGAAGTCCTTTGATCTTGCAGCAGATCTTAAATGTTTAGTAAACTTCAGGATAAATCCCGCCGCTGTTGTTCTGTATCCGTAAATACTGACCCAATCTTTTTACACTTCCCATTATATAAAGTAATGACTCAGATTTTGTGTTATTTTTAGAGATAATAACCAGAACATGCATTCAATTACCATTTTATATTGCTAGTCATTCTAGATGAAAAGCTTTCATTTTTATTGTATAAAATATGATAAATAGAAAAATAACAGTATAAATGAAAATTTCCCTATTTCTGTGTTTGGAGGTTTGTATTTGCTGAGTACATGCTGCGTTTCATTTTTCATGCTGCTATTTTATTTTTATGCCAATATGTTTTAATGCCAAACAAATGTTCAGGCAATAACATATTTTGTGTCCTACAGAACTGCGAAGAGAAGGCTCCAGTAGGACTATTGCACATTATTATTTTATGTATCACATCAGAAATCTGCTACCTATATTTTAATCACATACAGCTATTATTTGCCTTTTTAGTTAAATGTTATTTCTGGAACACTTTATTCTAACTGAATGTGGTTTAAACAATATTATTTGGTTTAAACAATATTATTCAGCATTACTTTTATACATTAAGAAAACTTTAAAGGGAAGCAGGGACACTTACTCATAGATCCAGACACCATGACTGTGGTAATCTTATATTTGTTATCCATGGCCTCCTTCCTTCTAAAACCAACTTCAAAAAGTTGGTGAAGATCGTCGCACCCCATGACGTAATCGAGGGGCGGTGATTGGTTGCCATAACAGCAGACCCGAGGATGTCTTGTTTTAATCCATTCATTCCAATGTGCAAATTGTGGATCAATCAGACAACCTAGGGTTTAAGTACCCTAGGGGGTCTGAAAAATAGTAAAAATAAAAATCCCTAGAAGTCATATGAATATAAATAAACAGTAAAAACCATAAACACATTAGGTATTGCCATGTCCGAAAATGCCCATTTATCATAATACAGGCAGTCCCCGGGTTACATACAAGATAGGGTCTGTAGGTTTGTTCTTAAATTGAATATGTATGTAAATTGGAACTGTATATTTTATCATTGTAATCCCAGCCAGAACTTTTTTGGTCCAATGACAATTGGATTATAAAAATGTTGGGTTTTTATAAGAACCAGGATTAACAATAAAGCTTCATTACAGACACCTGTGATAACTGTTATAGCTGATTATTGTAGCCTAGGACTAAAGTACAATAAATTACCAATATCCAGGGGTCCGTTTGTAACTAGGGGTCATATGTAAGTCGAGTGTTCTTAAGTAGGGGACCGCCTGTATAATAATGGGTTTTTACTGCGTTTAACCCTGCAATGGAAAATAGCGCCCAAAGTAAAAAATGTCACTTTTTTGCCATTTAGAAAAATATAAATATGTTATAAAAAGTGATCAAAAGGCTGTACAGTCCTAAAAATGGTAGCATTGAAAATGTCATCAAAAGTCGCAAATTACGCTACCCACAGCTACTTATGTACACCGAAGTATGAAAAACTTATTAGCGCCAGAAATGGCAAAATAAAAAAATATGTTTTTTGTACAGGTGGTTTTACTTTCTTTAAATGTATGAAAACATTATAAAACCTATAAAAATATGTTATCCCTATGATCGCACCAACCCAAAGACATGGGTAGACATGTAATTTGGGGCACACAATGAAAGCCGTAAAATCCAAGCCCAAAAGAAAGCAACACAAATGTGTTTTATCACTACTTTCCCTGCATTTGGAATTTTTTTCCCATTCCCAGTATGTCGGACCTAGGAAGGGAAGCACCAGTTTCATGATAACAGGCGCACGATCTTAGTGAATAGCCGCATGCAGCATTATAGACAGACAATGCACTTTCAGTGAACTTGAGTGACCTTGTAAGTAAATGGGCTCTTACATGTGATCCTCCTACAAACTCCTCTCTGCTTCTCTCCCGCACCACAGCATGAGAGGCTTTTGCAGATTGTTTTGTAAATAGTTCATGAACAGAGGGGTGGGGTCATGTCTGTAGTGTCTTCTGAGCTCTGATGCTGGGGATAAGCTGCTCTGCACAAGAGCTCAGTGTTGCTTCTCAGTTTGCGCCACCTTCGGGCTGGAGTGTTTTTGTGCCCGTTTTTGCGTCCATCATTTAAGATTCATAGGGAGTCATTTATCTTAGGCTTTTTTCTCTTATATTTGAGACATTTTTTGCGCATATTTGTAAATTTGCAACTTTTCCACCTACCTGGTAAGGTTAGACGTGCAAGAATTTTTCAGTGCTGCACTGTCCGGATGTGGACTATAAAGATAATGCAATTTTGTCACAAATGGGGTTCAAAGAGTTGCTAATAAACTTCAGTCTCAACCCGACATTTGTATGGAAAACTTTACAAGGGGTTGCAGAAGAGTGTGCAACATTTGTGCAACTTCTAAATGAAAAGTATAAAAAACCCCACAGCTGCCTTATATATCAACCGCTAAGATAAATAGTCCCAAACCTGGAATAAGCAAAAAAAAAGACACACACAAAAATCCAGAATAAAGATAAATGACCCATATGTTTTTTTTTAAATAAAAAATTAAAACAATGCATTTAAAGGGATGCTCTCATCAGATACAACTTATTTTTATTTTTATTTTTTTAAGGTGGGGACAGCAGCAGCAGGAAGTCAGAGTCTGGCACATGGTAGGCCACAGAAATTTGGGGAATACAGAACCCCAAAGAGACACCCTGGGCTTTGAGAAAATATCACTCCACCAACTATGTGGAATTGACACTGATTTCTTAATATCAACTGTAGCAACAAAAATGAATTGAAATTTGGGGTATACAGATCCCCCAAAATGGACACCCTGGATTTTGAGCAAAAATCACTCCATCAGCTACTGAGTACAAGCAGCTAGATGCTAGAGACAGCACATGCACTGTGAAATGATGGGATTGCAAATGGACAACTGTTTTTTTGGGGCTGTGACATCACATAAGCCGGTCGCTGATTGGCTTTCATGTCTGCCGCATGTAACACCTTGGTTCGAGGCCATTTTACTAAAAATTTTCTCCCACTAATCACCATAAACTTCGGATTCGTGCAGAACCAAAGTTTTCCTGAAATCCTAAATGAATTTCACTTAGTTAGAATTGATTCGCCCATCTCTATTGATTACTGATTCCTCATTTTGTGAAAAGAGAATTGTTCAACTTCTATAGTAGATTCTATTGTTTCACCAACCATAAGTATTGACCAGAAGCATGACAATGTAATGAATACAGGTATAAAAACAAAGAAGCCCATTTGTTTCAAAATAATATTCATGTATTGTATTACAGAAAGTAGAGCAAATGTATTATGCCATCATACAATACTACATTTGAAATTGGGGATAAATCATAATAATCTTTATGTATATAGCACTATCATATTCCATGGCACGGTACAAAACATGGGGGACATATACAAATAAAATAAGACATTACAGAATAAAAACATAGTCATATGAAACAATAGCAGTGAAGACCCTGCTCACAAGAGCTTACAGTCTATGAGGGTGAAGGGGGTGACACAAGATATTTACCCCTAACATGGGGCAAGAGTGTGTGCTAGTGTTTTGCTTTCCTCTGAATGAACACTGTAAAAATATAGGTTGGACACGTTGGACCTTGTCAATCATGTAACTATGTATTGTTTTCCTGTGCACGGATAATTCTAAATACAACCTCGTTCCTCGTTCACACTAATGCACAAATTGTGGCTAGTTCATGGCTGCTATTGACTTCTATTATACAAGGTCACATCACAGTGAAGAGCAGCACTGACCGCTTCCATCTCCCGACTGAAATAGGACCCAGTTTGGGCTCCGTTTCAGCACATGGTTGTGTGTCTGAGGCCAAGGCACAGTATTTGTTACATAGCTATGAACCATTTAATGCTAAAATTAAACAACTAGTGTTGTGTAAGACCACTCTATGTATTTGGTTGTAACAGTTCAGTTTTGACCCTACTGTCAAATATTGACATCACACCTATACTCATCTCTTTTCACTCATATGGTATAACACAGCAACGTTCAGTAAGTCATACCACATCATCCAAGGCCATTACTGTGGGTAACCTGCAATTGCATTGGGTTTTATCCAAAAAGAACAACGCCCCTTGTAATTGACCATGTGATGAATAATATACCTGCCATCAAATCCTTATTTATAAACTATAGAAGTAAATGGTGTAAACATAATTTCTATACTATGAAGTTATTACAGTAAAGGTGTCACATGGCTTTATAATGTTTATAAAATGACCATAAGCAAAGCTTTATAAGGTTACCAGAGCCTCTATTCCAGTTCTAGTAATTCTGCCCAAGTGTTTGTATGTAATATTAATTTAAGTATTGAATATAATGTTATAAAATCCTCTCTTTCTTTGAAGTTCATGCAAAACGTCAAAAGTGGAAGAACAATAATCCTGTGTCAAAATACTTTAGCAAATGAAGGTTTATCAATGTGATGAGAGAAGTCCATAATAGAGACATTAAACAAAGGTGAAATGTGTTCCAGCATGCTTCAGTAACTAGATATATTACTAAATAAATGAGCTTCTCTCACTTCACTTTCTGGAGAAATTATATAAACACGTTTATCTCGGTGAAGACGTGCCAAACACCAGACATCAGAGTGACAAAAACCTTTAAAAAGGGTAATTACAAACCCACAGAAGACCATGGAAACAATTGTACAATGCTGAGATCCATTATATTACGACATCTAACAGGAATAAAACTAGAAATAGATGACCACAAGCTAGAGGGGTTTTCAGCATATTGATGATCTATCCTTACTATAGCCCATCAGTATGTTCTTCATGGGATCTGACATTAAGCACGTCACTGATCAACCACATTCTCAAGAAAATGTATGCTGCAATAACTCAACTCAGCCACTAAACAGGGAATGGAGCTATTCTTCTGCCTTTGATCTCTCTTTGTGTAGCTCCACATGTACGCAAACAAAAGAAATGCCGGAATAACAAGGAGATAAATATTAGAACAGGGCAGTTCTTCTAAAGAAAGCAACTTAGAAATGTAATTTGTAAACTGAATATGTAGCTTTTCTTCATGATCCTACAAAGTCACAAACATGTTATGGTTGCAGGACTTCACCTGGCCTCCAGATCTTTTTTAGGTATTTAGTCATGGATATCTATGTCATAGATATCTATAGATATATGACTAACTTATCTATGACTAAAGACCTAAAAAAGGTCTAAAAGGCGTCAGATGGCTTCTACATTTTTCATGGCTGTGTATCTGTAGCTTTTATCTTTATCCAATAAAGAATTCATTTTGATTTTGAAAGGAAAGAGTGAGTCCCGACCATATTGGTTTCCAAGGAATTAAAGGCACTCCTAAAGGATAGAGCAACTGGAGTAGAGTGGGTTTGTATATGTTTTTACACACTATTGGACTTAACTTTTGGCTTTGACTGAAATGTTTTTAGATTTTTCATTCTCAATCACAGAACTCTTTTCCATTATGCGATGATGAAAACATTATTTTATTTGTAATATTTAGAATGGAATAAAATATGAACTCATTTATATGGACTCATATACTCATATAGAGAATGGGAGGAAACTTGAGGATACTTCCTGGCTAGAAATAAGTATGGTCCTCAAAATTTTAATACAATTTTAACATCCAAAAATGGCTGTAAAATTTGGATGGTAAAGGCTGAAGGGCTGGAAAATGGTAAAAACAACAGGGCAGTTGTCCTGCCCAAACTGAGTTAGGGAAAATACTTGAAATACTGTATATACTCGAGTATAAACCAACCTGAGTATAATATTACCTCAAAAAAACTGGGAAAACCTATTGACTTGCGTATAAGCCTAGGATGGGAAAGGTATTGATCACAGCATCCCCAGTATATAGCCAGCCAGCCCCAGTAGTAAATACCTAGCCAGCCCTTTGTAGCATATAACCAGCCCACTGTAGTATATAGCCAGCCAAACCCCAGTAGTATATAGTCAACTAGCCCCCCTTGTAGTATATAGCCAGCTAGCCCATTGTAGTATATAGCCAGTCCCTTAAGTATATAGCCAGCCATCCTACTATAGTATATAGCCAGCCAGCGCCTTGTAGTACATAGCAAGTCCCCTGTAGTATATTGCCAGCCCCCTGTAGTATATAGCCAACCCCTGGATTATATAGCCAACCCCATTTAGCTTATATGGCCAGCACATTAAAAAAAATAATCTGAGTACTCAACTTTCCTATGGCACAACCAGGTCCTCTTCTTATTTCATGTGCACCAGCTCCAGGACAGCGACAGGTCTGTGACAATTAAGTCAAAGTGGTTAAGGGTTCTCTGGGAGTATAGACCTATTAATTTACATAAAGGATTAAAGATGCAGTAGGAAAACAACAAACCCTTCTTCTCACTGCAGTTAAAGGTGCCTTGGGTGTTCAAACCCAGTTAATTACATAGAGGATTTAACTGGCAATGGAAAAACCAGGCAGCATTCCTCACTGTGGTTAAAGGCACTCTTGGTGTTCATGCCAAGTTTCCCTCGGTGGTAAAAGAAGCAATGGAGAAACCTCCTGCTTCAAGACCAGAAACCATTACATCACCCCAGTGGGAATTTAAGGAGATGTAACGTCCCTGCCAGTGCTAACTGGTCAATGTGTCAGTTGTGACTTGCATCTCGGTACTAATAGAATTGTGCAGTGGTTATTTGATCTTGGGTGTCACATCCTCCCTTAGCGGTAAAATAGGTGGTCTTGTGGGAGGTAGTGGAACAGGCTGGGCCAACTGAAGAAGCAGGGGGAGGTGTTTTTTCAGGCTTTGTTGGCGTCTCAGTGACTGCAGCTCATGTTTACTTTGCAGTGCAGTGTCTACTGTGCAGCAGCAGGGACACAGGCGGTGTAAAGTTATAACGTCAGCCAGTGTCCTGCACAGTGACAGATGCTCTGCTTCTGAAATACATTGAAATACATACTCTGCTTCTGACGCCGCCCCTCTTTCACCCGCACCAGCACTGTGAGCTAGACGCTTCTCTCAATTAAATCAGCGACAAGTATGCTGATATAATTGAGTTTTCTAATCTTGCCAGTCTGTGTCATAGGCCTTTCTGGGAGCACTGGGGCCCAGGCACTTGCCAGGGTAAGCCGAGTGCTAGCGTTGGCCATGTGTCCAGCCCAGACAAAAGGTAAAGTGGGATAAATCTGTATTTTTTACCAACTCTAATACTTTGTATTGATTAAGTATTTTATTTATGGAGGATTGCCCAAGATAAGAAATGTAATCACAGGTCAATAATGCATTAACTGTAATTTCTCGTGGAATAAAAGTTCCTTTTGAATACTTTGAATTTTTAAAACTTATTAGACTGAAATAACTGTCAGTGTTGGCAAAGCTGCATGTAAAAAGATTATAATTTCTGCCGCCTCATTATCAATTGTCTCTTTGTGATCATTTCATTTGTTGGTTTATTCATATACAACGAGAAATAAATTTCTTGAATAGTCGCCAGTTTTTTTTGTGTGAGTGGCATTTTTTAATTAAAATTGTTCGGTAAGTGTATGTTTAAAAATAGCCGCTGGCTCTACAGTTTGATCATTCTGTCATTCAACGTGAGGAATATGGCTGCATTGTGTCTTCTCAATTGAAATAAATCTGCAATATCTAGTTGCAGTAAGGGATAGGCTGTGTCTCACATTACAACTTTAATGAGATTAAGCAGGTTAACCATGTTTTTGTCACAAACAATTTGCTTACAGTGGTTATTTAATTTTTCAGTAGTTGTTGAACAAATTGTAAAGGCGGCGGAGGTGGAAAAGATCAAAGAAAAATGCACAAATTAAATAAGTGGATACTTGTTGTGTGAATACTCATTGAATTAGATTTTTAATTTTTCTGATGTTTTGCAACGAATAGTCTAATACAATCACATTATTGACACTTCATGCTTATTTATTCTTCCCTTCGCTGTGAAAAAGGAGAAAGTGTTCAAATTAAATGAAATTTCTTTTGCAAACAATGTTAGTAAAAATGCTATCGATAATTCTTTACTTTTCTGGTTTTCTAAACCAAAAAATGAATAACACCTTTGGGCTCTATTACATGAGCGTTGGTGGTCAAATGATGTTGGGACTGAAGCTGCAAGCACAGGTACAGTACATAAATTAAGAGCACTTCCCTAACCACAGTATATACTGGTTAAAGTTGTATAAGTTAATTGTCAGTATGTACATTGTACATGAAACAGTTTCAAGCCATAATCTTGTGCACTGTATTTTTCAGCAGTTTTTCTCCGGCGTCTACATCTGCAATCTAATAATCTCTATGCTGGTAGATGAAGACCTAGCTCCTTTAACTAGCCAGTAGTGGATTATTATATAGGAGGTTTTGGTGGTACCCCGAGACCTAAGCCTTTGAGAGGGCCCATGGCCACCCAAACCACGGAGCAAATTTTAAGGACCTTTACCCATTAAACCCTCATACATCTGTTCCTGCTCTTAACACACTTGTAGACAAGAGCCAGTCAGGAGCTTTTAAGGTCATCCAAGGGACCTGAAACTGAAGGTTGAAAACAGGCAAAAGGGAGGCATCCTCCATTCTCTAAGAAGCTCCCAAGTTCCAAGATGTAAATTCCAGACTTGTAGGGACTATAATATTTATACAGCCCAGGTCTATGGCAGTCTTTACACCATTCCCTGTGCAGAGAGCTTTTATTTGTTCACATATGTACAGTGGGTATAGAACGATTTCAGACCCCTTTAAATTTCTTACTCTTTCTTTTATTGCAGACAATTGGTAAGGTCAAAAAAGGTTCATTTTTGTTCAATAATGTACACTTTGCACTCCATCTTGGCAGAAAAAAACAAACATGTGGATATTTTTGCTAATTAATAAATAAGAAAAACTGAAATATAACATGGCATTAGTATTTAGACCCTTGCTGTGACACCAATATTAAACTCACATGCTGTCCATTTCCTTCTGATCCTCCTTGATATGGCTCTACTCCTTAATTGGAATCCAGCTGAGTTTAATTGAACTGATTGGACTTGATTAAGAATGGCACACCTGTCTGTATGAGACCTTCCAGCTCACAGTGCATGTCATAGCATATGAGAATCATGAGGTCTAAGAAACTGCCCAAGAATTGTGGCAATGCACAGATCTGGCCAAGGTTACAAAAGAATTTCTGCAGCACTCAAGGTTCCTAAGAGCATAATATCCTCCATAAGCCTTAAATGGAAGCCGTTTGAGACGATCTAAACTCTTCCTTGACCTAGCCTTCCAGTCAGCAATCATGGGAGAAGAACCTTGTTGAGAGAGGTAAAGAATAACTCCAAGATTACCGTAGCTACACTCCAGAGATGCAGTAGGGAAATGGGAGAAAGTTTCAGAAAGTCACTGTAGCCCTCCACCAATTGGGCATTTATGACAGAATGGGCCAACTGGAGTCTTTCTTCATTTAAAGACATTTGAAAGCTTCCATATAGTTTGCAAAGAAATGCGTGAAATACTCCAAGATTTTAATAAATCAGATTCTCTGGTCTGATGAGAAGAAGATTATCATTTTAGTGGAACATGGTATCTATGTGGTGTTTTTCAGCTGCAGGTACAGGACAACTGGTTGCAATTGAAGGAAAGATAAATTATAGACATATTCTGGATGAAAGCATCTTTCAGAGTGCTCTGGACTGCAGACTGGGCAGAAACTTCACCTTCCAACAAGACAATGACCCTAAGCACACAGATAAAATAACAGCTCAGTGACGTTAGAACAACACTGGGACCATTCCTGACTGGCCCAGCCAGAGCCTTGACCTAGACCCAATTGTGCATCTCTGGAGATACTTAAAAATGGCATCCACTAATGTTCATCATCCAATCTGAGGGAACTGGGGAGGATCTGCAAGGAAGAATGTCAGAAAATCCCCAAATTCAGTCATGAAGACTCATAGCTCTACTAGCTCAAATGGTGCTTCTACTCACTACAGAGTGAAGGGTCTAAATACTTATGACCATGTGATATTTCACTTTTTATTGTTTAATAAATTAGCAAAGACATTTACATTTCCCTTTTTTTCTGTCAAGATGATGCAATGAAACAAAGATTGAAAATTTGAAAGGGGTCTGAATACTTTCTGAACCCACTGTAAGTGATATTCTTTCTCTGTAGTTATAGAAATTGAATTTAGCAGATATTTCAGAGTATAACTAATTTTATCAGAAAGTGAGGGAGCATATGAGGATCTATGTAAGAAGAGAAAGAGCCTCTTTTTCTGATAAGATATATTTTTTGTTTCTTTTCACATGTACTATTCACTAGCCACTTAAATACCAAATATTTTTAGGAATTTGCTCTTTCGCTTCTCAAAGATGCAGCAAATGCTAACTTTTTTTGTGGAGAATATGAGAGAGTAGTTACATGTCAGGTAGTGGTAGTGGTTACTTGTCAAAGCAGGAAATATGGCCTTGTTTACATTCCTGCCAGGACAGACCAGGACATACTGTCACAAAAGGAGGTCCTGTGTCAAAGGTTCTGGAGGATTATTTTGCCTCAATAAAGAGACTTGGAGGAAGCACAGTTTTTTCTGATAAATACAGCCAAACTTCAAAGGGACTTTACAAGGGAGTTATTAAGTTATGGTGTGTCCTAGCTGGGAAGCATTTCTGGAATCTTAGGAGAGATACAAGAATCTAATTGAATCAAAGTCTGTCCTAGGACTCTGGGATTTAGAGCTACGTAAATCTCCTAATGGAAGCATAAATGCACAACCATTTTTCTTCCATTAAGGAGTTCCTGCCTATCCATGGAAGGTACAGTGATTCTATACAGGAGGGATAAGCCGATGTACCCATCCAGGGAAAGACAGGGAGTGACCAACAAAGTGGTTAAAATCTCAGCCCTTTATTGTATGGGGAAATTTTGAGCTAGACATCACACACATGAAAGAAACCTGCTGATAGCCTCATGGTGCAGCCATGATATATATCTGTATATAATGTATAGTATAGTCTTTGTCTAGTGTACCCTTAAGGAAAATAAATATTGAAAATTATCCTGGGCTGCTCATTTATATTGATCCACAAATAAACATGTCTTGGTCCAAATCCAAATATACACTATATGCTAGCTGGGTTGGCCTCTGGCCCAATATAATCCCATTGTTTACTGGATTTATATCAAATGAGAAACTGGTGACAGAGCTCTATGTCACTGACTAGTGAAAGAGGGATATCAACCTTTTGGGGATATGAGAGAGTGTTGTGCCATGCCAATGTGGGTCACTCTTGTTTCCTGTACCCCTATTTGTCCGTGTGTCCAGTGGTTGTCTATAAATATGACAGTTAGCCGACCTTCCATACTCATAGGGGCTGCGGAACATTGCAGTTTATAAAAACATTTATGTTGTGGCATACAAAGTGTCAAGTTAACAAGTACATCTGTATCTTTTCTATAGAGGACCCCACATCAAAGCCAACATTATTGCATCTTTGAAAAGCCTGCAAAAACCATACTGGCTGTCATAAAAATACTCAAAATGTTTTTTTTTTTTACTACACATTGTCAACATATGTATTGTGTATGTAAAATAAAATCAAACTTTATATCTTTCTGACTTAAAAAGGGAGATACTTATCGGAGGATCTGCAGACCCAGAGATTGGACTGATAAAGTCTGAATGTATATTCACAGATAAAGATAGGGGTAGTGCTTGAGAACTCCTTCCCTTCTGGACAGATAGTGAGCAAATGGTAAGAAAAACAAAATGCAATTTAACATCTCGATTAGTTGAGAGAATAAATGACTATGTGCACACCCTTGAACAAATTATTTTTTATATGCACACAAATCTCCCATATGTTAGCTCTGGGGAAATATACTTTATCCGTATCGACTAGATAAAAAGCACATAGTGCAGATTATCCAAAGGTAATTTACTGATTTATCAATAAAATTATACTCACGAAAAGTATATATAAAAACAGGCCTTTAGAATAAAAGTAGTCCAAGCATGGCAAATGGTCTTAGCCAGAACCAGGGTTTTGCCCATTTACAGCTTCTTCCGGGGCATGACCTTGACAATCTCATGTTTCCTTATATTGACAAGAATTTGTACCATATCTTATACCACATTACGCAAAAAACATTTTTATACAATCATATGCCCATATCCTTTAACATGGCTACATGCCCAATCGAAATTCATCTCAAATATATATTGCACTACGCCCGATCACAATTTGCAATGCATCCTCATGTCTTTTATGTTCATAAGTCTATCTCAAATTAAAATACATATTGTCAGGACTGTCAGGCTCCTGAGGTAGTGAACCCCCTCAACAACCGCTGCTGATGACACAAGCCGACACCTGGGACCGTAATCTAAGTGGTACCAGGTCTTCGCCAGAGCCCACCGCGAAGCGGGTTGGTCTTGCTGCGGCATGGTACCACCTGGTTGTTCCAGAGGCGTGACATGTCCTTGGTGGTAGCCAAGGTCGAGGTACAGAATCAGAGGGCAATTTCTTGGTCAGGGAAAGGCAGATGGTCAATGCAGACACCAAGGTTGCAAAGTTGGGGATGGAGCAGGAGGTCAGGGCTGGCAGCAAAGGATCAAGGTCAAAGACAGGTCTGGGGTCACAAAAGGAGATCAGAACACAGGTATCGCACAAAGGAAGCTTTCTCATTGTCATAAGCACAAAGATCCGGAATGGGTGCGCAGAAAGAGGTATAATGAAATAGGATTCTGGGTAAGGCCAGCACCAATGAAAGGTGCACTGGCCCTTTAAATTTTCTGAAGCCTAGGAGACGGGGCTCACGCATATGGCTGAGGACCTGGGAGAAGCGAGGACGGGTGACTGACAAGGAGCGGTGGCACACAGAGGTGCACAGGTGAGCCTGTGTCCTGACACATGGGTTGCTATCCATTTCACTATCCATTTCATATCGCAACAAACCCGCTCTCCAATGTTATAATCAGACAGTCCAGGCAGTGGACAATGTGTCATCATACATAGTTAAGTGCAAACAGCAAATATCAGAAAAGTAAAAAAAAGTGCCTAATAATGTAGGCTGCATAAATATTTAGTTTCAACAGCACAGGTCATTGTGAAGGGCTGATGCCAGACAGCATGGGGCATGGTTAAATAATGAGAGTAACCAATAGGAATGACACAGAATGACCTTATTTGTGTATATTGGGCAGGTGTAGGTACTCGGTATGTGGGTCCGGAACGAGCGGGACAAGGGTGACATCAGTGGAGGCAGGGATAAGCCTGGCTGACACACCCATCACATGCAGTAACCTATGCATGTGAACAAACCAAAACTAATGCAGACAAGAATACAAACTAGAAGGAGTAAGCATATCAATAAATGCAAATGAAGAAAAATATTGGAAAAGAATATAAAACAGATTGTAATATGAAATAATCTGGACAAAAGGAATGGAACATCAAATTGTGAGATGAAAAATGAAGTGTACAATAAATGAAATTATGCATGAATGAAAACACAAAAAATCTGCAAGTTGTGTAAAAATAAAGCAACTAAGAATAATGCAATGTGATAGAATGAGACTCTCAATGTGAAGGTACAAACATAACACACAAATGATAAATAATTATGTATGTTAAAAAATGTAAGAAAGACAAAGTAGCATATTTATCAAACTGTCTAAAGGTCAGAATATTCTTAGTTGCCCATGGCAACCAACTACAGCTCAGCTTTCATTTTGCCATGGGCAACTAAGAATATTCTGACTTTTAGATAGCTTGATAAATTTGCCCCAATGACCCACATTTATTAAAGTGTTTGTACCAGTTTTCTGTTTGACTTTGCACTAGAAAGAACGTGCAAACTGCTTGCACATGTATTTATAAAGTCTCTGCGGCAGTCCTATGTTGTGGCTGCACTGTGTCCCACAACTCTGTAGCATGAACGAAGTGCACCGAAAAAAGGGGCATTCTGCCAGAGAAGCGCAGGGAGCCATGTGAAATATGTAGTGCAAATGATGTGTGTGATAACTATTTGATAACTATATTATCAAACTATTTTGTGAGTGTGAATGTGTGATGTGTATGCAAAAATTGTGTAGAGAAATCCAAACACACTTAAAATATTAATAAAACATGAAAAATGTTAGATGGTGATAATGTTTTATGTGCAATAATGGCAAGTGCATACAATTGTGCATAATATATATAATATATATATATATATATATATATATATATATATATATATATATATATATATATACATATATTATACTAGCTGTAGATCCTGGATCTCTGTCACTCACTTTTGCTGCCTGTCTCTCTGTCATTCACTCTCCCCGCCTGTCTCACAGTTACTCTCCCAGGCTACTTCTCGAACTCACTGGCCGTCTCTCTGTCACTTACTCACTTTCCTGGTCTGCCTTTCTGTCTCTCAGTTTCTCACTATTTCTGTTTATCACTCACACACCCTGCCTGTCTCTCTGTCACTCACTCTCCCTGCCTGTCTCTCTGTTACTCACTCTTCCTGCCTGTCTCCCTGTAACTCACTCTCCCCGTCTTTCTCTCACTCACACTCACTGGCTGTCTCTCTGTCACTTACTCTCCCCATCTGTCTTTGTCACTAACTCTCCTTGCCTGTCTTTCTGTCACTCACTCTCACCATCTTTCTCTCTGTCACTCACTCTTTCCGCCTATTTCTTTGTCACTCACTCTCCTCGCCTGTCTCTCTGTCACTCACTCATCCAGGGGCGGACTGGCCATTAGACCTACCGGGAGAAATCCCGGTGGACCGATTGGTTTAGGGTCGGTCCGGGGCTGGTCCTGTACTGCTGGGGCTGGTGAAAAATTAAAAACACATGAAACTCAGCTTTCTGACGCCCCGACGCTGCACCCCTACTTGATCTGTTCCGGCCGCGGTGACAGCTCCGTACGGGCCGGCGTCGCACAGACCAAGACGTTGGCAAGCAGCTGACATCATGGTCTGTGCAACGCCGGCGTGTATGGAGTTGTCACCGCGGCTGGACCGAATCAAGTAGGAGCGCAGGTTGGAAAGGTGAGTTTTTTTAATGTGTTTTTAATTTTATGTACTGGGCTGGGTGTATACCGGGGGCTGCTGTATACCGGGGTGACCGACTGGCTGTATACACTGGGGTAGGCGCTGTCTGGCTATATACACCAGGGCAGGGGCTGCCTGGCTATATACACCGGGGCAGGGGCTGCCTGGCTATATACACCGGGGCAGGGGCTGCCTGGCTATATACAATGGGGCAGGGGCTGCCTGGCTATATACACCGGAGCAGGGGCTGCCTGGCTATATACACCGGGGCAGGGGCTGCCTGGCTATATACTGAACGGACTGACTGAGTGGGCTGGATGTATACTGGGGTGGCTGGCTATATACTGGGGGTGGCTGGCTACTAGTAATAGAAGCTATATCCATGTACATAGGGGGCAGTATTATAGTAGTTATATTTTTGTACATAGGGGGCAGCATTATAGTAGTTATATTCTTGTAAATAGGGGCAGTATTATAGGAGTTATATTCTTGTACATAGGGGGCAGTATTACACTCACCGGCCACTTTATTAGGTACACCTGTCCAACTGCTCATTACCACTTAATTTCTAATCAGCCAATCACATGGCGGCAACTCAGTGCATTTAGGCATGTAGACATGGTCAAGACAATCTCCTGCAGTTCAAACCAAGCATCAGTATGGGGAAGGAAGGTGATTTGAGTGCCTTTGAACGTGGCATGGTTGTTGGTGTCAGAAGGGCTGGTCTGAGTATTTCAAAAACTGCTGATCTACTGGGATTTTCACGCACAACCATCTCTAGGGTTTCCAGAGAATGGTCCGAAAAAGAAAAAACATCCAGTGAGCGGCAGTTCTGTGGGCAGAAATGCCTTTTTGATGCCAGAGGTCAGAGGAGAATGGGCAGACTGGTTCGAGCCACCAGTTACAACCAAGGTAGGCAGAAGAGCATCTCTGAACGCACAGTACGTCGAACTTTGAGGCAGATGGGCTACAGCAGCAGAAGACCACACCGGGTGCCACTCCTTTCAGCTAAGAACAGGAAATTGAGGCTACAATTTGCACAAGCACATCGAAATTGGACAGTAGATGATTGGAAAAACGTTGCCTGGTCTGATGAGTCTCGATTTCTGCTGCGACATTCGGATGGTAGGGTCAGAATTTGGCGTCAACAACATGAAAGCATGGATCCATCCTGTCTTGTATCAACGGTTCAGGCTGGTGGTGGTGGTGTCATGGTGTGGGGGATATTTTCTTGGCACTCTTTGGGCCCCTTGGTACCAATTGAGCATCGTTGCAAGGCCACAGCCTACCTGAGTATTGTTGCTGACCATGTCCATCCCTTTATGACCACAATGTACCCAACATCTGATGGATACTTTCAGCAGGATAATGCGCCATGTCATAAAGCTGGAATCATCTCAGACTGGTTTCTTGAACATGACAATGAGTTCACTGTACTCAAATGGCCTCCACAGTCACCAGATCTCATTCCAATAGAGCATCTTTGGGATGTGGTGGAACGGGAGATTCGCATCATGGATGTGTAGCCGACAAATCTGCGGCAACTGTGTGATGCCATCATGTCAATATGGACCAAAATCTCTGAGGAATGCTTCCAGCACCTTGTTGAATCTATGCCACGAAGAATTGAGGCAGTTCTGAAGGCAAAAGGGGGTCAAACCTGTTACTAGCATGGTGTACCTAATAAAGTGGCCGGTAAGTGTATAGTAGTTATATTCTTGTAAATAGGGGCAGTATTATAGTAGTTATATTCCTGTACATAGGGGGCAGTATTATAGTAGTTATATTCTTGTACATAGGGGGCAGTATTATAGTAGTTATATCCCTGTACATAGGAGGCAGTGTTATAGTAGTTATATTCTTGTACATAGGGGGCAGTATTACAATATATTTTACTTAGGGGCAGTACTATAATAGTTATATTCTTGTTTATCAGAAAAGGTATTGTAGCATGTTTTTAGTGTACATATATGGCAGTATTAAGTTGTGTGCTCTTAAAATAGAAGTGTTATTCCTTTACAAGGAGGCAGTATGAGTCTCTTTCTCTGCGGTGTACATGTTGATTTAGACCATCTATAAACAGTTTTTATGGAGTTTAGTAACCCCACCCACATCACAAGGCCATGCCCACTTGTTTTGACCCCGCCCACAGAATGGGGCCACTTTTACAGTTTTTTCCAGGGCCACTTTAAATTCCAAGTCCGCCCATGGACTCACCCTATCTGTCGCTATGTTACTCACTCTTCCTGCCTGTCTCTCTGTCACTCACTCTCCCCGTCTATCTCTATGTCGCTCACTCTCCCCATTTGTCTCTATGTTACTCACTCTCCTTGTCTGTCTCCCTGTCACCCACTCTCCCTGAGTGTCTCTTTGTCACTCAATTTCCCTGTCTGTCTCCCTGTGACTCACTCTCCCTGAGTGTCTCTCTGTCACTTACTTTCCCTGTCTGTCTCCCTGTCACTCAAACTCCCTGAGTGTCTCTCTGTACTTGACTGTCTCTATCCTTATCCATCTTACCTCACACATAAGCTGTATTATACACATTGTCTACAGTAACCCATCAAAACTCAGAGCTCATATTAATGACCTGTGGCAAAATAGAAGCTCAGCTGTGATGGGTTGCTTTTTGCCAATGCAGACAATGGCTCCTTTATATGGTGCGTATCATATTACCTCAAATTATCTCAAATATTACTTCACATGTTACCTCACACCTAAGACTATGGGGCACATTTACTTACCCGGTCCAGTCATGATCCTGCAGCGCGTTGTCCGGCGAGGATTTGGGTCTGCCGGGATTCATTAAGGTCCTGCACCCGAGTTCCTGCAGGTGTTGCTGTTGCGCCGAGGTCCGCCGGAGTTTACCTGCTTCTTCTTGGTGCATGTGAGTGCTTGATCTTGCAACACAAATCGGTTTTTAAATTCTGCGGTTTTCCCGCATCTGTCGGGTTGTCCGGCGGCCACGCCCCCCGATTTGTGTTGTGTCAAAGCCGGCGCCGATGCGCCACAATCCGAAAGCGTGCTCCAAAATCCTGAGGTAATTCGATGCAAAATGGAAATATTCGGGAAACCTGGCGAAAGTGCGGCATTTGGACCCTTAGTAAATGAGCCCCGATGTTTACACATTGCGGCCTATCCGCGATCCAGCGGCGCGTTCTCTGCGGTGGATTTGGGTCTTCCGGCGATTCATTAAGACAGTTCCTCCGATGTCCACCAGGTATAGCTGCTGCACTGAAGTCCGTCGAGGCCGGCCAGAGTTCACGATCCTATACTTGGTGAAGGTAAGTGCGTGTCCCGCAACATTTTTTTTTTAAAAATGTGGCGGTTTCTCCGAATCCGTAGGTTTTTCGTTCGGCCATGCCCCCTGATTTATGTTGCGTGCATGCCGGCGCCGATGCACCACAATCCGAAAGCGTGCTCCAAAATCCTGAGGTAATTCGATGCAAAATGGAAATATTCAGGAAACCTGGCGAAAGTACGGCATTCGGACCCTTAGTAAATGAGCCCCGATGTTTACACATTGCGGCCTATCCGCGATCCAGCGGCGCGTTCTCTGCGGTGGATTTGGGTCTTCCGGCGATTCATTAAGACAGTTCCTCCGATGTCCACCAGGTATAGCTGCTGCACTGAAGTCCGTCGAGGCCGGCCAGAGTTCACGATCCTATACTTGGTGAAGGTAAGTGCGTGTCCCGCAACATTTTTTTTTTAAAAATGTGGCGGTTTCTCCGAATCCGTAGGTTTTTCGTTCGGCCATGCCCCCTGATTTATGTTGCGTGCATGCCGGCGCCGATGCACCACAATCCGATCGCGCGCGCCATAAACCCAGGGCAATACAGGGAAAATTGGCGCAAATCGGAAATATTCGGATTAACACGTCGGGAAAACGCGAATCGGGCCCTTAGTAAATGACCCCCATTGCGTTTTGTTTGCATTAACACATTGCATTTTCGAAATCACCGCAACAGCTGAAAAGAGGAGATTTGCCTAACTACATTGCCGTCAACAATGCGTTTACAAAATGTGTGCCTTGTAACGTATGACATTTTGTAAACGCAATGTTGACAACAATGTAATTATGCAAATCTCCTCTTCTCAGCTGTTGTGATGCATTTGAAAACGCATGCGTTAACGCAAGCAAAACGCAATATATTACTTTACATCTTACCTCACACATAAGCTGTCTTATACTCATTGCATACAGGAACCAATCAAATCTCAGAGCTCATATTAATGAGCTGTAGCAGAACAGCAACCAATCATGGTTCAGCTTCCAACTGCCACAGCAGCAGCAGACAATGTGGGTCATTTACTAAGGGCCCGATTCACGTTTTCCCGACGTGTTACCCAAATATTTTCGATTTGCGCCGATTTTCCCTGAATTGCCCCGGGATTTTTGCGCACGTGATCGGATTGTGGCGCATCGGCGCTGGCATGATGGAAATCCGGGGGCCTGGCCAAACGAAACCCCATGGATTCGGAAAAACCGCCGCATTTAATAAAAAAAAATCTGTCGCGGAGCTTGCACTTATCTTCACTCAGCCTGGCTCGGTGAACTTTTCAGTTCAGCAGCGCCACCTGGTGGACTGCGGAGGAACTGCCTTAATGAATCCCGGCCGGACCCGAATCCAACGCAGAGAACACGCCGCTGGATCGCGAATGGACCGGGTAAGTAAATCTGCCCCAATGACTCTGTGGATTTTGGAAAGCGTGGGAGTGAAAATTTTGGCTGTAATCTGCAATGTAATTTCCTGATTTTAATGGATATGAAATAAAGACATATTTTTAAACGATTTCGAGTGCCGGTCATACTCTACCTTTCTTGGATATTTGGACTGGTTTTCCGACAAGCCGTATAGGACTCGTGCACCGGGACTACGCAGAGGATCCTACTTTCCTTCTAACAGCAGCCCATGTGAGTGAGCGGACAGCGCTGTAAACTTTTTATATTCTATTTATAAATCTTCCTATGAGATCCTAGGCCAGGATAAAAATCGCACAAATAAACAATTATTGGAGGAGACCAATATATGACTGTGAGAGGAATGCTTTAAAATGCGTTGATGGTGGTAATTTATTACGGCCATTCAAACTGTAAATTGGAGGTGTTTTTTTTTGTTTTTCCCTTTCTGTGCTTCTTGCTACTTAATTTCTGAAGTTCTGGCGCAACACTATTGGTGTTTTCCGACACTTTGGTCTTGTTCTTTTTTTGGGTGAAAAATTGCTGCACCGGTTGTGAATTCAACAGTTTTCTAGCACTTCCATTTTTCCTACTTGTTTTGTGGCACATTTTCTGGCACAAAATTCGGGCATCTAAAAGCAAGTCTAGGGAGTTATAAACTTTTAGTCCACGCGCCAATTCATTAATCCCTTGCGCCACAAATATATATCCCACTAAAAATATAGCACGGTTCCAGCGCCACCCTGCACCCAAAATAATAAATGCCCCAAATCTTATCTATTTCTGCATGATGTGTATATGTTCATTCATATAATTTTTTTCTTCACACTTCAAGCTGCTGATCTTCACTCAGAACCATAGGAGTACCACAAATGTGAATGGTGTCCAGGACCCAAGATTATTAGGGGACTAAAATACAATGGCAGATTACAAAATTTGGGGTTATTCAGTTTAGAAAAATGATGGCCTCATTACAATGCACAAATAATTGAACAAGCAGAACAAGGATCTCTCCAAAGATCTTTTTATACCTAGAGGAGAGGCGATTCTATCATCACCATAGACAAAGGTTCTTTACTGTAAGAGCAGGGAGACTGTGGAACTCTCTGCCGCAGGGGGTTGTTATGGTGGACTCTATGTACATGTTCAAGAGAGGCCTGGATGCTTATCTGGAGAGAAAAAATATCACGGGTTATGGGGATAAAACATTTATTTAATTCTTAATGGTTGGACTTGATGGACTTGCGTCTTTTCCCTCTTTATATATCATGATACTTTGGTGTTGACTTATTCTAATCCTGAAATCACATCTTCCATTTTCTGCCATCATGACATTAGATTATTTTCTTTCAAATGGGACAGAAAAGAATGGAAGAAAAAAACTTGTAACTAAAACTAAGTAACCCATTAGTCATGTCCAAAACAAGTTTTGGAAACAGTGAAACTCAGCAGTTTAGAAAGTTTTTAGTATGGTTATGATTCTTCTACTAGTGCCTATTCCTGACTTTTATAATATCAATAGAAGTCTGATTTTGTTTCATATACACTTGTAAATGTTGCTGCAGTCTCATTACATTATGTAACTTTTGGCTTTGACTAAAATGTTTTTAGACAAAACCTAGGCACAAAGAAAGCTACTAATTATAAATTCTTCATTCTCAATCACAGAGCTCTTTTCCATTATGCAATGGTGAAAACATTTTATTTGTAATACGCAGAAAAGGATAAAAGATGAGACACTTTATAGACTCATATAAATTTGAATCAGCGTTATTCCAGAATACAATAAAGTGAATTTCCCCATACAGCTTGCATTAATTGCAGTATATTGGGTTCTATAGTTACAGCATAATGAGGAAATATTGCTGAAAGATATAAAAAGGAATGGGTATGCTGATATTCACAGTTACTGACGCTCACTGTAATTTACCATTAGCTTGTATCCTAAGAGCATTTCACTTAAAAATGAATTCGTTTTTCAGGGTTTTTTTTAATATTATACATATATGATTGTCAAGATTATCATGTAATATAGACAATGACCCACATTTATTATTAATAAGGCAGTTTTTATGCAGTTTTCCTCCCTAGAGTGGGCCATGTGGTACATGCTGCATGACTGCTGTTGGACTTACTGCCGGGATGAATATGCACTGAAATGCCCCTTTATTTGTACAGCAATGTGTCGCAGCATGCACGGTATACCCACAACACAATACTAGGGCAGATTCTTCATAAATACATGTGCAGTTCAGTAAATCTGGACCAATGTTGTAAAAAATGAAACATGTCGAGGTCAGCGTAGAAGCTCCAGATGAATTAGAAATCATCTGAGATCAGTCAAGATTAGGTCAGTGAAGACAGCACTTCCTACTAAGAATACTTCAGCAAATGCCAGTAGTTTTGCAGCTCCAATATATTGGGGCTTATTTACTAAGGGTCCCTCATCCACATTTCTGTTGGGTTTTCTGACTTTTTGGGGATCGGGACATTTAGAAGGGGATTGTGTCGCACACGATCGGATTTTTATGCATCGGCACCGGCTTTCCGTCGGTCGATTGTCCGACGGATTCATACTGAGCGCGGGAATTAACATTTAAATTGTGTCGCAAGACATACACTTACATGCACCAGGAAGAAGAAAGTGAACTCGGGCGGAACTGAGCGGGTAAGTGACACATTCAGGAAACCAGGGGCACGATCTTAGTGAATCGCACCAGAGTCCATGATCGTCGGACAAAGTACAATGGGGATCGCGGCAGGACCGGGTAAGTAAATGTGCCCCACTCACTATAAAGGGACTTATATTCACTCAGGCAATGTAACTTATGAACATCACATCACTTGTGGAACTGCTCACCAGAATGCTCCAACTGCAGGCAACCAATAGTCCAGGGTGCCTGGTTCCACAATTAAAATCAATTTTTGAAAGCCCTTGGATTTGGAGACCTTGTAATTTTTCATAAAAATTTGATTTTAAACCTCCCAACTGGAACAACAAAAAAACCAATAATTCATTGTCTGGCTTGATTTAGGTTCACACCGGTATGATAAAAAAAAGGTTATGATCATACACCTCTTACTTTGGCCCACTGTGGGTTACTATTTCTATGGAAATGCAAAAAAACATATTTATATTAATAAGGAAATAAATGAATGCAAGGCTCGGACAAAGCCTAAAGAGCAATCAAATCATGAGATAGGTGCCCCACTGGTTGTCATATTCATTGTTTCCTGGGTCAGCCTTTGTAACTTTTTTCATGCTTAGGTTTTGGCATGCAAGTTAGGTCAAAAGTTGTAAAATGTTGGAACATGTCCCCCTAGAACATATTCCCACGTAGTTGTATGAGGTCCTGTGTCATCAGTAAGGTTGGCTCACAGGTAACAGTAGAGAAGATTGTCAGAGCCACGTACTTCGGCAGGAATAGGTCCTTCTCTGAGTTTTGCATCTTGGGCAGTCGGCTCATACGCTGGGCTGTGAAAACTACAGCCATGTGTATAGGGCCATTCAAATACATGGGGCATGAGCAATGACTGGAACATTTTCCCAAACAATGGCCAAAATTTACTAAGGGTTTTGTGCCAGTTTTCTGTCAGACTTTGCCTGTTCTATTCAGTGCCAACTGCTTGCACAGGTATTTAAGAAGTGTCTGGGACATGTTTCTGGCACAAGTGACACAAATTGTCAGGCACTTGATGCATTCTGGCGCACCCTGCATTATATACAAGCAAACATACTTTTAGTGCAGTTTTCACTACTCTTATTAAATGTGCCCCAATGTTTCTGTGCAAGAAGCCTTAGCAGAGAAAAAACAAGCAGTCATCAACAGAAGACAAATCAATCATTTATAAATGTTACTGAAAACTCTGACATCACAGACCATCACAGATTTTTTTTAAAAATCCCACGCTACACTACAAAAAACATCACCATAGTAGCCCAGTTTGCCTGAGCACCATATGTTTTAATCCAAATAGACAAAAAATCGTGGCACTTCTTAAAAAGGTATATTTTTTATTTCTTCAGATTAAAATTGACAAGGAAAAACCTTTTTAAGAAGTGCCACGATTTTTCGTCTATTTGGATTGTCTCCCTCCTGAAGTCCTAACAGGCTACGCGAAACAGCACTCTATGGGATCCAAGATTCCCTTACGGATTATCATCCATGTGTGAAGACTTGCCAGTGATCAGGGTGAGATGCATTATGTTTTCTTTTGTTGCTTGTTAGCATATATTTTACATTATTTGCATGTGGTGTTCCTACCTGATCGCATTCGGGCCAAGCCCTGTCCGCTTCAAAATACAATTCAAACGCCACATATGAATTCACTCTCATGGCAGGGATGAGAATACCAGCCATTGAATTGAAAAATGCCTCCTCAGGCAAAAGAAGAGGTGATAATAGGCTTGTTTAAATTTTTAATCCGTCACCCTTTGTGATGGCCTAAAAAAATATTGAGAGATCTGTGTCCACTGCACTGCCACAAAAATTGTATACATGAGGTTCTGAATGCTGATCATTATATTACATGAACCATTAATACAGTAGAACTGCTGGAGCACATGGGCCTCCATCTTGAATGCTATGTGCCAATGGAATAGGAAAACAGACAAGTCAATACTGCACGTAACTGCACTGACTGCCCTCTGATAAATGATGAAAATTTAGATCTTATCTCACAAGATACATAACTGCTGCCATGCTCAATCTCCATAGGATTTCCTTGCAAGATTCTCTCAATCGGTGCAAGGCTTTCCAGCACTGGAAATGTTATCCTCACTAGATGCTATCATCAGAGACTGGGCTGAAGTATCAGAAAAGTCATCTTCATCTGCACAGTGATTCTTATAAATGAATGAACATCAAACTGTGGCTACAGAGGGGCACATTGCATGCTGGGGAGCCCAGAACCTCTGTGGTAGGCTATAATAACTTTTCGGGGAAGGTAAGTGGGTATAGCTTCTTTCTTCTGCTCCCTCTGCAGAGCCCTAATCTTCATCCACCTCTTTCCCAACATAACATGACTAGCAGGCAGGATGGTGGTCCCCAAAAAGTACATAAACTTGATATCACTAGCTGTTAGAGCCACCCCCTAGGATGGGCTGCCTTAGACACAGGTCCCACTATTTCTAGTAGTAAATACAGGTCCTAATCCTGTCCAAGGTTACAGATCAGGCAGTCTTTTCTCCTATCATTAGTGTGTGTGCAGACTAAAATTGATACAGTTTTTCTTTTACTTATTTTAAAACAATACTGTATAAATGTCAGGGTCGGAGTAGAGGACATGACATAAGAGAGCGATGACATAAGCCAACACCTGGGGGTGGAGTCTAGGTGGCACCTGATATTCACCAGACCCAGATGTAGAGCGGGTTGGACTTGGTGCGGTGGGATACCACCAGGTGGCTCCACAGGCGTGACTTAAACGCTGTGGTACACAATATACCTGGAGGATACAGTTTGCAGTGTTTTGGAATGTAGTTTTTTTTTTTGCACAAAAGAATATGGGAAAGAATTTGTATCAATACAAAAAGTTAAAAATAATCATGTGAAATATATAAAATGCAGTTACTGCATTAGGTATTTCATATTGTCAAACATTATTTTCAGAAATACTATATCCACTTATAATTAATGATATGTTCACTTAATTTTAATTAGCTTTACCTTACCTTACCTTAGCTTTTTTACCTTTCAGAAGCAAATCACACTTTTGTGCTCTTGAACGGATGCTAATCTAATGAAATGCATCCTTGAATGGCCCTTCACTATTTTAATGAAGGGTTTGGCATGACTCAGTGATTAAGTCTTTTGTACGTTTACATCTCAAAGAAATGTCATCTCTATCTAAGTATTGTGATGTGAACACTCATAAAAGTTTATCCTGTTTGGTTGTCAAAAGTACACAATTTTAATTATTAAAGATTTTACAATATTCCTTTATTTTATGTTTTTGTCAAGAAACAAAATCAACAGTTTTCAGCAATGGATGTATTATATGAAATATTAAAAATTATAACAACTCCGCTTCATCTGTTCTTTTGCTTCAACCTAATGAAGAAAGATCTTCATAAATAAAAATTTAAGAAGTCTAAATTCTACCTTTAGACACCATGTTACAGTTTACACATAATAGAAGAACATGGAAGTTTGTGGCTTATCTGCGATAGAATAAGTTGAATGACAGCAAACAGAGATCTAGAAAACAGTGAGGAATTGATACAGAAAGCAGAGTGGAAAATTGCATAACATTTCATTACACAAACAATATAAACTATTTGCTGGTGGTGTCACTGATGGTCTGACCCTGGGGTGGCAGAAGGATGGTTTTGCTAGGCCAGGAAGGGCCAATAACAGTGGCTCATCCTGCCCTCGTACTGCTAGGTTGCTGCTGTTTGTATCTGTAACAATTTGAAAAAATGTGTGATTCCCCTACTTTTCCTTCTACAGACAGATACAACCAGCAGCAGCCTAGAAGTACCAGGGCAGGATGAGCCACTGTTATTGGCCCTTCCTGGCCTAGCAAAAACAGCCTGCTACCGCCCCAGGGCCAGACCAGACCGGCTCTTCCTGACACCCCTGGTTGAGGTGAGTGCCGTGGCGATTATTTGGGGGTTGGTGCTAGCACTAAGCCCCAGCCTTAGTAATGGTCGCCGTCTACTAAGTCTTTAATGTTGTAAAATAAATAAAACTCACAGACAAATGAAAAAATATTCGGAAGGTTCGGAAACCTGTAAAAAAAAATAGAAAACATTAATGTGTATAATAAAATTGGTAAGAAGCACCTGGTGTTTTTCATTGTCTACTTACAAAAACTGGGTGTTCACTACTGATCTCATACGTTTCAGTAAAAGCGCATAATGGATCAGGATGAGCCTTCTCCTAGAACTTAAAGGGGTTGTCCGGTATTAGCAAGTTAGGCCATGTCCACAGGATAGGGCCTTACTTGCTGATCAGTGGCAGTCTCATTGATGGGACCCCAAGGGATCACTGAGACTGTCACTGATCAGCAAGTTAGGCCCTATCATGTAGATAGGGCATAACTTGCTATCCCCAGACAACATCAGATAACCCCTAACTTAGGCTGAATTCACACAAACGTATGACCGCATGGCTACGGCCACACTCGCCGTGTGCGGAGCAGTACAATGCAACGTGTGTGTGGCACTGTACCGCTCTGTGCGGCCGTTGCCGTCTAAGGAGGCATAATTATGGCCGCAAGCTTGTGGCTGTACATACACACCCGATACGCTTGTGTTAATGCAGCCCAACAGCTTGCCAGTCGTGCATAGTTAACCCTTAAAGCACTACTGGTGATCTAAGGGTTAACAAAGGCAGAAGTGGTTATCTCTGTCCCACTGAAGATGCCTGTGACAGGAAGGCACCTTCAGTGGAACAGGGATCTTCACTTTGTTAACATTTACAGCAATGATGCTGACCTCTTTAGGCTGCTCCAGTCCTCTTTCTCCTCCGCGCTGCTCTTCACTGCCATTCAGTGCAGTTGGAAAAACACACTTCCTGCCAGCTGACAGGAAGTTTGCATAGGTGCGCAGGTGCAACGCTGTCCTTGTGAAGTACTGTTGGCCAGCCGTAGTGTGCAGCCATTAAGGGACACAGGGCTGCAGTCTGGCTGCGGAGTGCCATTAGCAGCCATTAGCAGCACCGTAGGCCTGGCACCACCACCCAGGACCTGGCGGCACCGCGGAATTGATGATAGTGGAAGGAGCGGTAAGGTGATTATTCACCTGAGTGCTGCCCCCTTAAAGGACTGGACATCTGTTGACTGAGGTGTGATTCTCATGGCAGGTGCGGCCCTGATGTTAGAATATATATCATTAATGTTTTTGCCATAATATTTATGTATTTTGAGGAGGTAAGGTTGGAAATCAAATCTTTGGGCTAGTGACCCTACTTTTTAAGACCTTGGCAATGAACCTGACTATGAGTACTGCATCTTTGGGTCAATGATCACAGGTGAAAAGTACTGGTAGGAAAAGTTGCAGGGGAGGCCAAAGCCAAATTTGTACACTGTGGTGTGTGATTCATTGGATAAACCCATGTAGAGTTTGGTATAAATTAAGAACTTTATTTCCTGTAAGCCAAATACATTATAATCCATTCTTATGGCCCTCACCTGTATATACTTTCACCTTGTGCTACAGAGTTTGTATCAAATCTCCTGCATATTTTTAAGCATTTTGCTCTTTATCCCTTTAGAGTACAACATTTTTATTTATTTTTTCCTTAAATCTACTTAAGCTTATCCAATATATATAATTGAGTCCCGAAAAGATGTTCTGACCTGCAGTGCTAATGTAGTTTTTACAAACAGCCTCATAGAGCGGAAATGAAAGCTGCTACATTTGTAGATACAGATCATGTTAACAGCACTTACAGTAGCAAATGTAGTTTTATAATTGTATGTGTTGTTTTTTATTACATTAAACCATGATTTGTAAGTTTTGATGGGAAAAAGAAGGTGAATGTCAGCAAACATATAAAATGTATTGTATAAGGTGACAGGCCCAGTGTTGTCAGTTACCAAAATATAATTGAAAATGAAAAAAGTAAAGAGCACAATTCCAATCTTCTATCTTTCCCCTTAATAGTGTAAGAAAATTTGTTTCAAGGTCATAAGTTAGCTATGCTCTCTTGCATGATATTTTCAGTATATTTCAATATAGCATTAGGTGTTCCGACTTAATCTTTATTTTGAAATGAAAAAAAGAGTAAGTCCAACTTATTCAAGATCATGAAACTTTTTTAGGTTTGTATGGTCAGATGATTACAATACAACTTCCAACCAAATATAATGAGAGATAAGTTAAACATCATTTAAACAGCATGAAAAAAGTATACAACTAAGGACACTTGGCAAGAGTCTAAAAAAATGGTAAATGGAATAGTTCTGTGTGTACATGAGATACACTGTTACTGAGGGTACGGTGCAGAGGTGCTGAGGCTGTATGAAAAGGACTCACAGAGTAAGAGGTGGGGTTTGCAAACACAAACCGCTAATACCTCCGATTGTTGCATTTACCCCTGCGATGGCAGGGGTATGGGTGATCTTTGTTCCTATTGTCGCTCCATGGGATGTCATCGGGAGCTGTGATCGGTTGCCATGACTGCATGGCACCTGAAGTTTTGTTAAAATAAGCCAGTGGCTCATTGTAATGAATACTGTGTAAAAATGTCATATACTGCAATACAGAAAATAGCGCACAAATATCTGAAAGGCTCCTTTTACAATATTTTACATGACAAAGAAAATGTAATAAAAAAATGATCAAAAGGTTGCACAACCTTCAAAATGATAGCAATGAAAATATCATCTATTTTGCCAAAAAAAATACACCTCCCACAGCTCTTAACACCAAAGTATGAAAAAGTTATTAGCGTCATAAGATGACGAAACAATTTTTTTCGCCATCACACAGCCCTGTAAATGGAAAAACTATATGGATTTTTGATGTTGGAGAGCAAAAAATGAACAAAAAAATGCTGCATCCTTGGTTATGTACCACGTTGGTTATGAAGTTGCAAAGCAAATGACTTTAAATATAACATACCTATATATAAGATCAGATATTATTATAATATACACTCACCGGCCACTTTATTAGGTGCACCATGCTAGTAACGGGTTGGACCCCCTTTTGCCTTCAGAACTGCCTCAATTCTTCCTGGCATAGATTCAACAAGGTGCTGGAAGCATTCCTCAGAGATTTTGGTCCATATTGACATGATGGCATCACACAGTTGCCGCAGATTTGTCGGCTGCACATCCATGATGCGAAACTCCCATTCCACCACATCCCAAAGATGCTCTATTGGATTGAGATCTGGTGACTGTGGAGGCCATTTGAGTACAGTGAACTCATTGTCATGTTCAAGGAACCAGTCTGAGATGATTCCAGCTTTATGACATGGCGCATTATCCTGCTGAAAGTAGCCATCAGATGTTGGGTACATTGTGGTCATAAAGGGATGGACATGGTCAGCAACAATACTCAGGTAGGCTGTGGCGTGAGTCACGATGGTCAATTGGTACCAAGGGGCCCAAAGAGTGCCAAGAAAATATTCACCACACCATGACACCACCACCACCAGCCTGAACCGTTGATACAAGGCAGGATGGATCCATGCTTTCATGTTGTTGACGCCAAATTCTGACCCTACCATCCGAATGTCGCAGCAGAAATCGAGACTCATCAGACCAGGCAACGTTTTTCCAATCTTCTACTGTCCAATTTCGATGAGCTTGTGCAAATTGTAGCCTCAGTTTCCTGTTCTTAGCTGAAAGGAGTGGCACCCGGTGTGGTCTTCTGCTGCTGTAGCCCATCTGCCTCAAAGTTCGACGTACTGTGCGTTCAGAGATGCTCTTCTGCCTACCTTGGTTGTAACAGGTGGCGATTTGAGTCACTGTTGCCTTTCTATCAGCTCGAACCAGTCTGCCCATTCTCCTCTGACCTCTGGCATCAACAAGGCATTTCCGCCCACAGAACTGCCGCTCACTGGATGTTTTTTCTTTTTCGGACCATTCTCTGTAAACCCTAGAGATGGTTGTGCGTGAAAATCCCAGTAGATCAGCAGTTTCTGAAATACTCAGACCAGCCCTTCTGGCACCAACAACCATGCCACGTTCAAAGGCACTCAAATCACCTTTCTTCCCCATACTGATGCTCGGTTTGAACTGCAGGAGATTGTCTTGACCATGTCTACATGCCTAAATGCACTGAGTTGCCGCCATGTGATTGGCTGATTAGAAATTAAGTGTTATCGAGCAGTTAGACAGGTGTACCTAATAAAGTGGCCGGTGAGTGTATAAAACACATAGGAACCATACAGATACAACATGTTGTATGACTTTGTGTGATGGTGTCATCAGGTTCTTCTTTAGTAATTGTTTACATTAAAGGGGTTGTCTGAGAGCTAAAAATATAATATGTGGCCAGTAAGGGATTTCTTAAAAAAATAAACATTTACTTACCTCTGTGGCCCCTTCTAGTGTCCTGCGCCACTGTCTCTCTGGGCCGCACCCCTGTTTGTTTACATAGGCACAGAAGCTGCACTGAGAAAAGCTTCTGTCTGAGATGGCCTGCCACACCCACCCGTCCCCTTATCTCAGCGCTGTATTGTGACCCCCTCCTGGCTACATATAAATTTTTTTTATCTCTCTATAAACACTTTTAATACAATGTTAGAGCATTAATACAGGGCCAGCACCAGTACTGGGCATGCCTGGGCAATTGCCGGGGCCCATAAATGCTGGGGGGGGGGGCACATAAGGCTCTTTATGAGGAATACATTGCGTGAGGGGGGCTGTAGCTAATGAATCTATAGGGTGTGAGGGGGGGCTCATATAAAAATATAAAAATAACCATGAGGGGGCTGTTTGGTATGATAAACTATTGAACAGGAGACTGTTTTAGTTTTTGAATTTTTAAAGCCACCACGTGAGTTTACTGCAAAGGGCCCCACTGAAGTTCTGTCGCCCAGGGGCCTACTGAAACCTGGAGCCGACCCTGCATCCATGTAAGAGCCTAAAATTCACCTAACATTACATCTTCTTATCCTTACATCACCCCTTATATCTAAACTGGAGAAGAACAAGCAGCAGCAGTTCTAGAAAGCACTTTCTATACCATAGTGTTAGCATCTATGAGATACAGTACAAAGAGAGGCTGCTTTTTGTCTGTCCTTTTTTTTATTCCTTTCTCATCTGCTAACAATGTTAAATCACATGGAATGTGATTTTGTTCACAGCAAAGTCCAAACCGAATAGGAATAGTCAAGAGCATTATTATTAAAGTAATTTAGTATCTATTAAGCAAAGTGCTTGAAATATCAGAAATATAACCTCATAGAAATTTTCAAAGTTCCATATATTCTCTATAATAAATGCAAAGCTAAACCATTTCTTATTTCTATTGACTTCCTTTCTTGCACACTAGAATTTTTTTTCTCCCAGAGAAATCAAGCTCTAGCTCTGTCCTTAAATAGGTGAGATGTATAAAGTATAGTGTCAGAGCTTAGCCTATGGCAAGTGAATTTAATGGGCATTTAAGTATTGACTTCTGAAGTTAATATTAGTGGTTAGAAGGGTGGAAGTGTAATTATCTCTAATGGCATGAAGTAGAATGCTATATCAATGCGTGGTGTTTGATAGAAAATAGAAGTATATTTACACAGGAATATGCACATTACACTTATCAATGTCTCAGCAGGACTCAAATAACTGAACACTAAAAATACATTGCCGGCATATGTTTAGCTAATACGTTTAGCTTACCAGTATAGGCAGAATAAAAAGGCTCATATAAAATGTATTGAGGAGCTGGAGGTTTCATTTGTTGGATTATTATTTTATGGAAATTTAATTTGGAAATTAATTTTAACTGCTTTATTAATGCTCCAAAACTTCTATTTTGCATATCTAATTGCTTTCTATGTAGAATTATAGATAAAACTTTTTTTTTCTGTTACAGTTCTGCCAAATTGGAGATATCTGGAGCTAATTCTTATCAAGGGTCATGTGGTACGTTACATAAAAATAATAACTGATAAAACTACGAATTTCCAGTTAATAGTAAACACATGGAATAAAATGGAGAGAGCTAATTGCACCCTAGGCAGAGTAATATTGAATTGTAATAGAATTTTCATTTCTATATAATTACTGATGCTTTGTGTGGTTTATACGCATGATATAGACTACCGTATCTTAAGATTCAAAGCTAAGTTGTGTTAATCACATATACAGGCCCACATTTACTAAAATCAGTGCAAACTGCACTATGTGCAGTGTCCTGTGTAGTATCCAGAGGGCACCAGATTGAAGATTTCTGGTACAAGTTCTTCATGAATCTGAAACCGACAAAGTGCACCAACTTGTTTTGGGTGCACCTTTAACATGGGGCATGAAACACTCTTCATTTGCATGATAAATGTGTCGCAGGTCCAACTGAGCACCAGAAAGGAAGTTCTGGCAGAAATTTGTGTCGCTTGAAGAAAAGCCACAAATGTGTCTCGGACACTTCTTAAATACATGTGCAAGCAATTTGCACATGGAAGAACCTTGTCATCTGGAGGTATCAGAAAAAATGTTAACAATCATGAATAAAGTGACTTATGCCCTGAAGCCGAAGTGAGGAAGTGTAAACTGTGCCATCTCCAGAATCCATGACCAGAGACATTGGCGGTAATTTATCCTAGGCTCTTCTCTTTTTTTTTTCTCTTACATTTGTGACTTTTTTTTGGCCATTTGCATATTTGCACCAAAATTTGCAACTTTTCAACTCACCTGGAAAAGTTAGACGTGCAAGAATTTTTCAGTGTTGCGTCTGATATATGGTATGTTTGAAATCCAAATGTGGACGTATAAACATGGCGCAATTTGTGATCAAAAAGTCCCAAATAGTATAGCTCGTGCACAGGAAAAACTTTAGAAGAGATTGTTGAATAGTGTGTGACTTTTGTGCAACTTTTGAATAAAAAGTTGCATAAACTCAACAGATCTACCTACCTGACTTATCACCCTCCAAGATAAGTCAAAGAGGTCCAAAACCCAAGAAAAGCACAAATGTCCTGACTAAAGATAAATGACCCCCATTGAATGATTGACATTTCAGTTAGTGGATTAGTTAGCAGCAGTGCAGTTTCTAGTTTATTTGACCAACAGGGCGAATCTCAAATTTGCAACTTCCCGCCCAAATTTATTTTGACAGCCGCCACACATGTAATACAGGCAGTCCCCAGGATACCTACAACATAGGGACTGTAGGTTTGTGCTTGAGACGATTTCTCGGATCTGTTATATATGCACTGCAGGAAGAGACACCAACCACTGCTATTAGAGATAACTGTTGCAAAAGAAGCACAAGCCACTGCTATTTAGAACCACAGGTAACTAAGGATCTAAGATCTAAGACTAAGATCTATCTAGCGCATGTGTCCTTAGTAACCTAAGATCATGGATGGAAGGGGCTGAAACAGGAGCCACTTCTAAATATTCAAGTCTGCATCTGTAGCAGCATCCTGACAACTTCAGTGCAAAGTACTAGGCGCTGTATCAAACGGACAGAATGTTGCCACCCATCCTGCCATTGTGAATAAAGCAATGTAAGCCACCTGTTTGCTGGGAACTAAGGATCCATTAGTTGGTGAATATGCATCCTTAGCTAACTGCAACCACCAGAATCTCTTCTTTGCTGCCTTTCTCTCAGCCCCTTGTAGTGCTAGTACTAGCAATTTCTTAGGGCACAGCAGCACTGGACAAGTGATTCGAGTTATGGGCAACCCGCAGATACAAACAGGGTCCTGCCGCTGAAGAATCTCTCCTATATCTAAGGATTATAACATGGATCGGCATAGGTCGTAGATTGCACCTTAGCTGCTCTAGAATCTTATTATGCACACATCATCTGCTGGAGAACCTCATAATACACACATCTGCTGCCAAAGAACCTAATAATACAAATCTAAGCTTCTGAAGAACATAAAAATACTCACCTCAACTGCTGCCGAACCTCATAATACACACCTTAGCTGCTGCAGAACAGTACAATACACAACTCAGCTGCTGCAGAACATCATAATGCAAATCTCAACTGCTGCAGAACCTCATAATATTCATCATGATATTCATCTTAGCTTTTTCAGAACTACATAATACACACCTCAGATGTGAATTTATCACAAATTGCACCCTTCTAAATGCTGTTATGCCACAGAGTCTTCACGCAGGAATTTGTTGTGGAAATTCTGCAGCATTTTAGTCCAGTGTGGATAGACCTTGCTCTGGTAGATGTCACATCCTGACTGGTCATAAAGTGTCAGTTCATATCACGGCTAATAGTTTCCGTTAGCTTTTTAAATTATAGGACAGAATAATGAAAACGGAAATCTTGTTACATGTATTGGAATGTCTTCATTTACCCTCCATTCCTCATAATGTTACATAATGGGCTGCATCAATATTTACCTACTTTAAATGTTGGTAGGACATGAAAACTGACTCCGGCTGCTGCAGGGAAAAGAGATTAGAGGGAGCAGATGCTACTCCCCCCTACTCTTGTGCTTACAACAGCCCTGGTTAGCAGTAGCCTTCTCCAATTAAACTCCAATCTTCAATGTATTCATTCAATAAAAATCCAGGCCAAAACTGTTGTTTTATAAAAAAGTAAACTACTTCTTACTAGGCAAAGTATCACCAAAGTAAGAGAGTAGATATGAATACTTACCCATGTCTAGTATATCCAATGGGTGTGCTCGGAAAATCAGGTAAAGACAAATAGGAAGAAAGAACTGAAAAGGATGCTAGACTCTCTCTCTTTCTTTCATTTCTTTCTAGGAATATCCAGATTTCCTGGATTCCTTATATCTCATCAAGCTTCCCTGGGGAAGATAAAGAATTCCCTAATTAATGTTAATGATAATATTATCTTTTAACTATAACATTACAACATTATCTATTAATGGTATAATGTAGCCTAGTAAACAGTAGAGGTAAATATAATTTCCAGCCAGTTTTCTTGTACCCTTCGCACACAATATATATATTAACTTGACATAGATATTACCTTTACATTTAGTTACATAAATCGTTGACATAGATAATACAATTACGTTACAAAGTTAATTCCTAAATGGTCAGTAACCTTTCAACAAACTTTGTAGAACTCAAAAGTATAATTGAATACAATATACTTTGTGATATATAACCTTGTAACTGTTTGCTCGTTCTCTCTCTCTCTCTCTGTCTGTAAATATCTAAATCCATCTAAGCATCTATGTACTGTATGTACAGATACTCAAATGAGAAAATGGGTAGTTAACTGATTAATGGTTCCTCTACCTCCCGGGAAAGCTGTGTAGATGTTAAGAGGATAATTCTTCACTGTTAATATTTATTACTTTCATAATGAAAAATAGCTTTGTCCAAATGCAGACTAAATATCCAGTGTAAAGAGTGTTCGTAAGCCAGAGAAATCTAACCCACAGGCCAGGGCACCACAGATGAGAAGCAGATGCATCTTCTACAGCACTGCCTAGAGATCTCTATACTGAGGCTTTGATGGATTAGCACTTACACTTAGAAGCACCAAAATAATATCTTCCTGGCTTCTGAAAGGTTTAGATTGAACTGATTACAAGAATGTGGATTCAAGACACAAACAGCACTCAGAAGCCCCTAAAGGATCAAAGGGCCATAATTTATCTTCGGAGCTAACTGTAAAGCAAGTACCAGGTACATGCCACATCCCAGTCATCGTAGTTGAGGTTGAAGCCTGATTATTTATACATAAGTCAAGAATCTTGTCATAATATTGCTCTTTCAGTCCTGTGTATATGATAACATTCACTAGCAGACTTCTTCCCTGTGTAAATAGGCAGCAGGGTTTTGGTTAATAGAAAGTCTACTCTTGTCAACGTTATAATTGAATCTTTAAGAAAACTCAACAAGAAACGAAGACCCCGAAGACAACTTGACTTGCTTTGGGCTTGTCACCGTTGTTATATTTAAATTTGTATCATGTGATCGAATTCTTGTGAACTGAAAAGGGACATCATGAAATGGGGGGCACAGAAAAGCTGAGATAAATTGGCCTTGAAAAGTTAATTACACATCTGCTTTGTTTTACGGTGGAAATATGATGTGACAGATTATTCTTTTGGAACCAAGAAGAGGGAACACTAGGAAAGTGCAAAGAGCGCAGCACAAAGGGAAATGCCACATATGCATTTTCCCCCCAGTTAAAGGATACATTTATCTGCTCTTTAATTAATAATGTTTTGTATGGAGCCCCGACAGTGATTAATCGCACGCTCTTACGCATCATAAGCTCTGTAAGAGTAATGTTTGCAGATATATTACATGGCATTACTATAAACTATAAGGTTCTTTCTGTAATTCACTGACCATCGGTGCGACCATTAACACAAAATGATAACAATTTCCACTCGTTTTAAGTAAATGAAAAGAGTTAGAGGCATATTCTGTTCCCTGGGGAATGTCATGCCTCTCAAGCATCTAATGCTTCACTGTACATTCATTTATATATTTACTTAGCCCTGGCAATCCATGTGGTATGGAAATGTTTCACAGTAAGAAGTGCCTGAGGTATATCAGTGATTTCATATTTCAGATCTGCAGTGTTTTGTTACACTGGTATACTGAGAAGCTTAGATTGTCGGGCACATCTGAGAAATCAGGCAAATAACATCTATTGTAGACATATTAGGGCACAGTTAGCAAGGATTCTTCACCACGCCAATGGCATAGGAGCCTTCAAATAATCGCAAATGCTAGCTTATTGCTAGCACATGCAATTATTTCTCTCTTTCCACCACTTACACACCAGGGGAGTGGGGCGTTCCTGTCCCTGCGCCTGTGCACTCTCTGCAGCGTATGAAAAATCACCGGCTGGGTTTACTTCTACACCAGGTAGGACCTGACATAGAAATAAACCCACCTCCGGATACCTAAAGGCCGGACCCTCGAGCACTAGCGTGCATGATAAGTAACCCCCATTATGCTTAAAATATAGAGCTATGTATATGAAGTGCTGTTATGCAAAGACCGGCATATAACTGCAATCCAAAAAAGAAAAATAGTCAGGACCTCAATTAGGCTACCACAGAATACTCTATGGGGTCCAACAACCAAGTCTTTACTACGTTGCTGTTTAAAGGATAATTCCAGGTTTTAGAAACTCATAATAACTCATCCCTCGGAATCTCACATTGATGGAATTCAAACACCCATCACCTCCAATGATCAGAAGTTTGACAACTGTCCCTATTGCTTCACAGATTAGTGATGTCATATGAATTTCTCACCTGGGCTAGGTTTTAGTAAAAGTATCTTACAAATGGTTTTTAGTTTTTAGTTTCAATCCCAATCACAACAGCTGTACAATGTGTGACAGTATTCTACATAGAAATGTAAAGACTGTAGTAATACTGCTCTAATTGGATGGACAAAGATGGAAAGGTAGGACAGAAAAGTACAGTGATCTCTAAAATAGATCCCCCCCCCCCAAGCTGTCTCTAACTATTTTCCATCCTCCCCTAAGCAGTAAGTGATATCTGGTCGACGATCCTGCTTCAAAGTGAAAACATGGAGACAAAAACAGGACATAACAAACACAGACCAATAGTCGTACAAATAAATAAATAAACAAGTTTAAAGGAAATCTTCCATATAGAATCTACTTTTTTAGGTGGTACAGAGGTAGATTCCCTATTGCTGTACACGTATCTGTGTACATGTTTTATTGTGTCTTGTAAAACTGCCTATTGGTTTTTAAACTTTATTTTATGACTATGCCAATTACCTGCAGAGGCTCTAATTAGGGCATGGACTCTTTGAGCTCCAAGGGCTAAGGCTACTTCACACCCCAAATAGCCTCTACAGAGCCGCCTCCTGCAAGTCCATTCTACTGGTGACAATGGTGACACAACCTGCACAGATGGCTCCCGGGGGCATTGTGTCTCAGTGAAACAGGTAAGGGTACATAAGCTTGTGCACATTAGGAGAACTACCCACTAGCTGATAAAATGCTGTGGGGCCTCAGCCATGGGAACTCATAGAGGCTTCTCCATGACCCGAGTAGCCTCTGCAGGTAATTTTAATATACATAAGTTTAGTCGACCTGGCAGCTTTACAATATATAGTAAAACATGAGGCAGTGAACAGGAATTTACATCTGGATACACTAAAAAAATTCCAGATGTAAATTTTTTCAACCATTGGTGAACAGAGCTGTGCATTGATAAATGTTTTTATTAATTTTTATTTAAATGTTATTGGTGAAAAATGGTGAACAAGTGGCAAACATTATTTTCTGTTCACTATATGGAACTTGTGGGCTACAGTGATAGTGCTCTCAGAGGGTACCAAACTTTGATCCCCCAGTGATCAGACATTTTGATAACTTTAGTTGAAAATACTAATTTTTTCAATAGAAATACACAGAGACAGGCGATAGTTTAATTTGCACATTTTTACGTGAAACTCCTTCAGTTCAGACCTGGCACAGGTTTGCCCAGTGGCCTCGTAGCCAGTCGGATACATCAAGAAGTCTCTAGAGGAATCTGCCAGGACATGGGGGGTATGGCCTATATGATAAATTCCCTCCTCTGTGCCCATGGAAAATGTGCTTACACCATAACTGAACAGATCTGTCTCAAATATGGCTACACAGGACAATATTGTCACCTTTATTGGCAACATCCTTCATTTTTTCCAGCTTTTCTTCTCTGTCTTGTTAGGGTTGATCATGGATTCTTCTTAAAGTCTTTTGAGGTCATAAGAAGGATAAGAATGTTTACTCCTGTTTTAGAAAAGCCTGAGAGAAACATTGAACCATCACTGGCGTGTATATCAATGCAGCTATTACCCTGCTTAGGGACCAATTAAATCATAGTCCAGAACTGATCTGGCGCTCAGTATCTCTCACACACTATAAGCTTCAACTACACTTAACTTATAATTACAAGTCTAAACGCTGCTCACATTGAGAATACCCCTCTGTAAGTTCTGAAACATTCATTGACAGTAATAGACTGAGTTATCTATTATGGTGGACAGAGAAAACTCTTTTACTCACAATACTGGGGAATTGCAATGTATGACACTAGAGGTTACAAATGCCATTTAAAGTTATTAATGAAAAATATTAATAGGAGCAGCCACATTGAAATATAACACATACATTAGCTCAGAGTGAAGGATAAAAATAGAGGAACTAAACATAACACTGTATGGATAATAGTCTTAGTGCTTATTCAGACTAAAAATAATAGAGAGACATAATGGGCCACATTTATTAATGTGCAGAGTGTGCCAAATTATTGAACACTGGCGCACAGTCTACATAATCTGGTGCACCCATCATGCGTCAGTCCACCAGTTTTATTTTAATTTCAACATAAATGTGGCTCAAAGTGCGACAGCCCCAGAAAGCCCCTTTAGGTGCAGAGTTTTGTCAAAACTTTAATAATTAACTTGTTCCATCCCCCAATTCCACATTGGAGTACAAAATGTTCAGGAAATAACTTAATTCTTTAATCTAGGTCTTTGAGAAAAACCTTCAGAAGAACATCTCATGCCTCATCAGGGGCATGCCCAGGCATTGTAGGGAGGTCGTACAGGCAGGTGGAGGCCACACACTACTGAGCCTAATTTCCTTAGCTTGAGGTATTTCCACTAAACCTGAACTTTTATTTTCCACTTTGATTTTGAGTATCGTGCCAAATCCAGACCTCCACGGGATATGCATTTTGATTATCACTGATCATTTTGATCAGTTTTATTGTTCTCAACGCATTCCTCTATGTAAAGAATTGCAAGTAGTACATTTAATTTATTGTGATAATTTATTGTGGTATTTCAGAGTTTATTATTTAGTGTTTTTATTTTTTGAGCAGTGTTTGATGAATGGTAGCACATTTGAGTATGACTTTTCATGACTTAGACTCTTGCAGTGAAGAAGGCCATAGCTTAAAAGAACATGTCAAGGCAATTTGGGACACTTAACCAAGTTGCCCTTAAATTGTTCTTAATCAACTTGGTAAAAACAATTGCACATTATACCACCACTGCTATATAGGGGCCTGTGAGTGATTTAGTATCCCAAAACAACATGACAGGTTCCTTTCCCTTGTTCTCTAGAATTTTGTTACATTCTGTGTTAAAGGGACAAATGCCATATCTTTTCTTCTTCTTTGTTCCATTATAAAACCTAAAGTAGTCACATAATTTCCCTTATGGTTATGTGACTATATAGCTTATGACTGCTGATGTTCAATGCTTTTGATATTTGTTGGTCCTTTCATGCATGTCATACCCGTCTCTCTCTATCTTTCGACCCAATACTTTTGACCTATAGTTATCCAATGTCAGCTTACTCTCCAAATATCCTACAAAAAGTAAATTGATCAATAGTGTAGTGAACTTTTTTTATCATTGGACATATCGGAAAATATAAGATACTAAAATGAACAAAACGTGAATGAGAAAAACAAAGGTTTTCCATGAATTGGAATGTTTAGATAAAAAGTGGATTTCATTTTCTTCATGTTTACATAGCAAGTGTCCTGTGTGTATGGCTGCCTTATAATACAAGCTCAGTTTACATTTCTCTGAGTTTCCTGGATTAGTGTCACATCTGGTCTGATAAAATACTGCTACCTGATCCTATCTATACAAATGACGTAGGACAAGATTTTCCCTAGCTATACACACTGGTGTGAAAAAATGAAGCATGGTGTGGATAAGATACAATGGCAGCACCGTTTAACAGATATTCATTGCATACATTGCTGGATTAGAGAGCTGACCTGTTGTTATGGCCAAGAGCCTCTCAGGGTGTATTGCAGTATGCAGTATACCAATCAGACCTCCTAGGGTCCAAATACTTAGGGGGGGGGTCTTAAAAAAGTAAACAAATATTTATACAAATATGTAAAATTAAAGAATTAAAATTACTTGCCTTTCCATAGAATGCTTATATAAACACACAAAATCTCTACCTGCACAACACCAAGCATGTTGTGGTGAGATATGTTTTAGCACGCCACAATGTATTATCCTGAAGGATGCATGGGCTCAGAAGCTGACTCCAGTGTTTAAGACATTCTGAGGACCATTCCTTTCTGCATTTAGTAGTTTGTACACTGCCCTATTTAAAAGTTAAATAGAAAATGTAAAAAAAATATTATAAATAAAACTTGCCCCGATCTACTGTATATAGACATTGTATTCCTTAACAGATTAGATAAAATGCTGTTTTCCTTTCGCCTTGTTTCCTACAAACTTTATAACAAGTGGTCAAAAAGTCACACATACCCCAGTGGTGGAGGTGCAAATTAACACCGTTCCGACACATGACCTAACTGTACGTCACACGTCAGATAAGGATGTATGCTGCAGGTTAATGGAGTATGGCTGAGCATGCACCATACACAACGGGTAGATTAATTATGCAGCTAACACCCAAGGCTGACTGCTGCCACCAATCGTGGGTGTTAACCTCTCAAGTGTGGCACTAAAGTGACACATGGGCGCCATCCTGGATACGGCCAGGATGCCATAGCTACAACATCATCGGTGGGCTTTGGCTGGTTACTACGGCAGCCAGGACCCTAACACAAGCTCATAGCAGGATTTGTAAAAAAGCCTGCTGTCATATAAGGCCTGATCTATCAAGGTAAAAAAAGCGGTTCTTCCCGGCGGTGAAAAACATCACGGATAATAGTGCTCATATTTTTCGCAATTTTGCAACATATAAAATTTTTTAAAAAGTGATCAAAATATCCTACAGAGCCCAAAATAGAAGCAAAAAAAAAGGCTCCGTAGTTATCACAGTTATTAGCATCACAATATGGCAAAATGATTTTTTTTTTTGCACAAAGGGGTTTAATTTTTAAAATCTATTTAAACAAACAAAAAACCATAAATTAGGTCTCCCCATAATTGCACGGACCCAAAAAATAAAGGGGAGATGTCATTTGGAGCGTACAGTGAAAGCATTATAACAGAACCCACATGAATATGGTACGTGAGCATTCTTTCGTCATGTTCACTGCATTTAGAAATCTTTACAGGGCATGAAAAATTTAATAATGCCACTAGGAAGTACAATTGGTTACACAGAAAACTAGCAATTGTAAATGGAAAAGTAAAAGTTTCCCCTTTTTTTAATTTTTAAAGAATGGAAGCAAAAAATGAAAATGTAAAATCTGAAAAGGGCATTGGCGGGATGGGTCCCACGCGTATCGCCGGTTAACAAGCCATACGCGTGGGGCATCCACATTCCCCCTTCTTCCGGGACTTCATATATACAGTAATGTAGCTGCCTCAAATATGCTTTTCCTTATACCAGAGTTTGACTGATCGTAGTGGACAGGGCGCTATAATTGAACTCTGTTTTGTAATTTTTAACTTTAATCCTTGTATAATTAATTTGCTTCAGTCTTTACATTTGATACAAAACATTTGCTAACCCTGGTTTTTGGATATACATACACGCATTTACTTGTGAAAACCATGTCTGTTTTTGGGGAATATCTTGGCTTTTACCCAGTATGGGTTTTAAAGTGTTTTCAAATTCTGTTGTTTTTCTAAATTAAGTAAACTACAATTTTCCCTATTGCATCTGCTTCTTCTTGATTCTATCGTGAATATCGTGTTTTGGATGTGGGAATATCTTTTTTGTATACAAGTTCTACCCCAGTCAATTGATGTATAACTTTAAGAAGATAGCGATGCAACAGTAAATAAATGGTGTTTTCACTTTATAACGCTAGTAAATAGCAAATAATATATTGGTATTGACGGAATTGTATTGACCCACAGTATAAAGATAACATGTTATTTATGACATATAGTAAATGGCATAAAAATAAATTTTAAAATACAGTGCCAGAAGTTATTGATATTTTTACAGTCTCTCAACCGAATTAATTAATATGATTCAATCAAAAAACTATAGGCAACTCAAATGGAGACCACCAGAAAGTACAAAAAAAAATAAAAGTTATTGCTTTCATATGCTACTGAATAAAGAAGTTTGTGTCATTATGACTGAATGCTGAAAGCCAATAAAAACAAAGCCGGTAAGAAAATGGTACAATTTTGGTGAATGGTAAATTTTTCCAGTTTAAGGAACATTACAGAGAATTAAAGTTAGCTTTGTTGGTAATAAAGCCGTAGATGGTTCTTTAAATACTCCCCATGTCCTCCATTTGGCTTTAGGGTGTCCCCAAACATTGTTCTATTTGCCAAGCATGTAAATGTGCTCATGTTCTGGTCACATCACACTTCTGTTTCCCGGTTTCTGCCCCTTCAGATTCTGTATTAACAAGGAGCTAGAATTACAAAATAGTCTCTTTTTGAGGAGGTTGGTTTGTTTGACGTACAATTTGCATTTTGCGCTTTGTTCATACAGTTTAATTATTTTATGTGTCATATATAGCAAACTATATAAATGGATAATTGATAGCTGGGATTGACAGCTGACTGCAGAAAAAACTCCAAGTAGATAGTAGGGGATCTTGGGATCAGCAAGTTTCACTTAGGATTTGCTTATCATACAAAAGATAGTTAATAGGGCATTGAAGAAAATCATAGCTCGAAATGCTAAATATAGCTTTTGCTTTGTAAATGTACAATTGCTACTGATCTGATGTATGTCTCTTCGTATTGTTTTGCCTCTTCATTTAATAAATAATCATGTAAAAACAGTCAAAATCAATTAGAGAAGAATTAGGACCCTCCGAAATAAGCGGTATGGTACATCATTATATCAGTCTTGTCATATGGTGAACTGCATCAATTATATCTGCAAATCCACACAAGGAATGGCTGCTCTTCCTTGACTTCACGAGCAAAAAAAGACTTCAAGCAGCATTAATTGACTGCAGATAACTGTGTCGCATCTGACATTTCTACACACAGAAATGCCTTCTAAGCAACTTAGAAGGCAATATACATAAAGGGGCACATTTACTTCCCTGGTCCTTGCACGATCCCTGATCCGGACTGTCCGACGAGGATGAACTCTGCTGCGATACATGAAGATTGTGCACCCGAAATCCTGCAAGTGTCGCTTCCCCGATGAGGTCTGCCGGAGTTCACCATCTTCCTCCTGGTGTTTGTTAGTGCATTGAATGTGACACAAATTTAAATGTTAAATCCTGCGCATAGTCCGAATCCGTCGAATCGTCCGTCGGCCCGCCCCCCGATTTATATTGCGTGAAAGCCGGTAATTGCAACACAAACCAATTGCATGCAACACAATCTTCGTGCGAAAACTCGGGAAACTCAATGAAAATGCGACCACGGGACCCTTAGTAAATGAGCTTCAAAGTGTTTTAAATACACATTTATTATTGTTACCACACTGTGTTGTAGTGTTTTCTGTGTGAATGCTCTGTTAACCCTCCAGTACCCCTCAGGCATTGGTATAATTTTAAAAGTTGATTTTAGAAGGAAGGAGGCCATGGATATCAAATATAAGAAGATTACCACAGTCAGGGTTCCAGGATCTATGAGTGCCCCTCGTTTATCATGCTTGATTCTGATGGTAGATTTTATTGACTACTTTACCTTATGATTTTTGTAATATGTGTTGGGTGCAGGATATTAGGTATTTACCAATATACATCTATTAATAGTTCTGAACCAGTTTCTTGATATGTAAAGTGAAGTCTCCTGTATTTTATCTCATCAGCCACACATTCCTGTACATAAAATGGCGGCAGATGGTGGGTCATGTGATCTTTAATTGCAGATTGTTCATTGACAGTTAGAGATCAGCAATGAAAGTAGGATAACGTCAATGATGATTATTATTGTAGAATCCCTCCATGGTTACTGGGACCAATGAGAATCATGGGACCAGGAGCAAGAGCTCCAATGATAATCCAGCCCTGTCCACACCTACTACTAATATGGCAGTCACAGGATGATCAGTCTGCTTTGCTTGAAAATATTATTGAGCGGCACATCCTGTATTTCCTGAGGATGCTACTCTTTTATGGTCAACTCTGTGCTGGGACAACCATGGGCAACCATAAGTGTTATCTCTGGCACCCATGCTAAAAGGTTTGTCACCACTTTTCTTGGTCTCACTACTGGGTAATTATGGGTTAAATGTTTTGGAAGTTCACTATGAGGAGCAAAAGCCACATGAATGCAACACATTTTCCTGTCTCCTTTTATACCTTATGACTTGCCATCTGTTTAATAAAATTGAACAGTGGGTCAGTGAACCTATAATTGTATCCTATTGATTTACACAAATCATTTGCACTATATTAACAAAATGATGATCAAGTTTTACTAAATATTATGTTGATATATTCTTTGTGTGTTGGTGTATACAGAACCTTTATCTGTCCAATGAAATGTGGGGCCAGGTATTATACTGCATTGAAACTTTAACTGTAAGTGGAAATTTGTCCGTCTTGGTTCTGATGGTTATATTGTAGATAGGAAACACAGATCTAATTATTCACAAGTTGACTAATCAATTCTGACAGCTTTATATTCTTTTAATTTCTGGGTCACTATTTCCATGTCGTCATTAATCTGTAAATTAAATTTTCTACAGACAGAGGACACAAGTAATAGGTTTATACCAAGGTGGTTTTACAGATCCTATAATGAGCCCTTTTTACTGTTTAACCCATACTGCATTTCATATATTCAAGCTAAAGAAGTAATTTACAACATAATTATTTTCATAATTATTTACTGTTTATACAGATGAGGAAATCATCAAAGATTGATTCATAGGAGCGGCACTGTATTTTTCCAAATATATGGTCAAAATCTAGTGTGTCCGAATCAATGTTCAAAATTTCATGAAAAGTTCCAATCTCGTTTTGATTTAAAACATGCATTGTAACATAAAACATATACTGGTTTACACAACTATCATAGCAGAAGTGGAAGATCCTGGCACACATGTGTAGAGATGGACGATGACCAAATTAAAAAAAAAGTCTTCTTTATAAGTATGTATTAAAATACATTATAAGAAGAAGAAACAACCTACGCATTTCAGCTTTAAGCCTTATTTATGACCATACACCTACTAATAAAGAAGACTTTTACTTGGTCATCGTCCATCTCTACTCATGAGTGCCGGGATCTTCCACTTCTATTGCAGTCTACTCTTCCTAACTTCAGAGTGATCGGCATGCACCTGTGACGGTTTGGATTGAGCTTGGTGTGTCGGGTGAGCTGGACTTTCCTGTTTTATTTACACAACTGTCATGGTTTTAGTTCATAAAGAAAGTTATTCTGGTCATATACAGTATATAAATACATTTTAATATCATATCAATATGTTGTGTACTAGTAGGCCCCACTGCCATTAAGCCTGAAAGCCCTCTCCGTACGGGGTAGGTGTCTGTTGTCTTACACAGCAGACACCCACCACCAAAATCCATGATTGGTGCTGCATTTAACAATTTAATTACAGAGGGTGAAAAAAGTTATGGGTGTTAGAATATGACTTTACAATACTTGCACAAAAGTTATTAACTTTTGGAAATATATTGAAACATAATAAAACCTACATAAATTTGATATCTCTGTGATTGTACCGACAAAAGAATAAAGGGGATGTGTCATTTGGACTGCACATTGAAAGACGCGAAAACAGAGCCAGTAAGAAAATGGCACAAATTTCAGCAATTTTACTGCATTCAGAAAAATTTTTTCCAGCTTCCCGGGACAATGCTTGGAATATTAATTGTCACCACTAGGAAGTTGTTGTACATATAACAAGCCCATCACACATCTCTGTAAAACAGAGCAATGAAAAAATTCCAAGAGTTCTGGCTTTTCGAATGGGGAGAACATAAAATTGAAATGTAAAAGCAGAAATGAGCACTGACAGCAAGGAGTTAACCAGGACATAAGGTGGGCCCCCAGACAGTGGTATGGAGTTGCGAGAAATATTCATTTTAGCAACTCCCCAAAAAGTCCAAGAAACTGTCAAATAAATATACATATACCCCCCATCTCGCTACAGTTGGTGCTGCCTGAGGCTAGAGGCTCTATTCTCCTCATGGTTGATAAACCCCCTGAGTGCTGACAATGCTCCTTGCTCCCCTACACTAACCAATAAAATTGTGTCATAAGGCGTAGAGAATTTTAGCGACACAAAATTCCTCAAGAAATACTTTACTCAAATGGTTCATTTACATTAAAACATATGTTTTCTTAAATCAGTTACTTGGCCGTCTTAACTAATACCATAAATGAGTGTTTATTTCAATTGAGACAGATGTCGATTTAAAATACACTACCAGCTGCCAATGCCTAAAATAAGCTTCTTCTAACAGGTATTGGAATAATTTTAAGGTCAGCATAGGAGCAAGAAAAATAACAGGCATGAATTTTCTTGAGCATCCACATTATATAAACAGCACCTTTATTCTTAAAATAAGTCCCACTGAGAATATAACGTTGCATAACAGTAAAGACTCTGGAGAACAATCTAACATATTTTATTCCTCGGATACATTTGTGTTGTATAATCGCAACGGAAAATAGAACTGGATGTTACGGCTTTAACATCTTGCAGCCCAGTATGTAATGACTCCTATTGTATAATATAAATGCTAATGTATTTGTTTCCATGATATTTATTTTTAAGCTACAATTTATCATGGAAACATGTTCTTTTTTCCTTTTACAAATGTTATCAAACAAGTTGGATAAACCCTTACATCTTTTTCATTGTAGGTTAGCGAATAACAGTATTTTTTCCATTCTTGACATATGTATTAATGCAATGGACTATCATGTTTAAAGGGGTTGTCCACTTTCAGCAACTAATTGATATGGTTTGTGTAAGGAAAAATTATGCAATTTTCCAATATACATATTCTGTATCAATTTCTCATGGTTTTCTAGATCTCTGCTTGCTGTAACTCTATAGAAAGCTTCTATGTTTACTTCCAGTGAATAGAAATCTGACAATGGTCATGTGATGTCACACAGGTGCACGAGCCATTATTAGAGAGTTATCAGAGCCGTGTGATACGAACAGCTCCTGCACCTGTGTTACTTCACATGACCATGTTAAGCTTTAAATAACAGGACAGCAAGCATTGATCTATTATATTTGTATATGTCCCATATATATTAGGAAGAAACATACTAAAATATCTATAGTTCTATATATGTACTAAATAATAGCAATGGATAAAACATTAAACCTAACCAATAATAGCCAATGAAATTCAAGCATAGGGTTCAAGCATAGGGTTCAAGCATAGGGTTTTCTGGAATTAAAAAAAAATTCCTAAGAGGAGAAAATCATGATTTGCAAAGACCTTTGATAGACACTGCATCCATGCCTTATAATTCTAAAACCCCTTCCCGGCGATGCCCTTTTTCATTTTTGCGTTTTCATTTTTCACTCCCCACCTTCAAAAATCTGTAACTTTTTTTATTTTTCCATTTGCAGAGCTGTGTTATGGCTTGTTTTCTGCATAACAAATTGCAATTCAAAATGGTGGAATTTAATATTCGCTGCTGTGTACTGGGAAGCGAGAAAAAAAAATTCCAAATGCAGTGAAATTGCCCAATTCTTGTGGGCTTGTATTTTATGGATTTCATTATACGCCCCAAATGGCATATCTACCTTATTCTATGGGTCAGTACGATCACGGGGATACCAAATTTGTATAGGTTTTATAATGTTTTCATACATTTACAAAAATTAAAACCTCCTGTACAAAAAAAAAAAATTGGGGATTTTCTTATGGCGCTAATAACTTTTTTATTCACAATTTTTTTGTGGATTTTGATGATGCTTTCAATGTTATCATTTTTAGTTCTGTAAGACCTTTTTATCACTTTTTATAGAATTTTTAATATTTTTTAAAATGGCAAAAACGCAGTGAAAAAACGTTATTATATTTTGATAGATTGGGTATTTTCGGACATGTCGATATCTAATGTGTTTATGATTTTTATTGTTTATTTATATTTATATCAGTTCTAGGGAAAGGGGGGTGATTTGAATTTTTATGCTTTTTATTTTGTTTTTTAAACTTTTTTTATTTTTATTTGACTATTTTTCAGACTACCTAGGGTACTTTAACCCTAGGTTGTCTGTACGATCCTATCATATACTGCCATTCTACAGTATGGCAGTTTATGGGGATTTTCCTCCTCATTCATTACAATTGGCTGACGTCACAGAGAGCGATGATCCTCTGCATTTTTTTGAACCGCCAGCAGCTATCGGCGGGAAGACACCCGCTATCGGTTCTAGCTCCAACCGTGGGTAATATGCAGCAAAGGCTTACCAGCTATGGAAAGGGCTCAGCCCATGAGCCCTCTCCATTCACCCGCACCCGGCATGTGACGAATTATTACGTCACATGTCGGTAAGGGGCTTTTAAAGGAAATCTACCATAAAAATCCATCATGATATACCAAGGACACTTACTCAAGGCACCATTATTGTGATAATCTTCTTATATTTGATATCTATGATTCTAAAATCAATTTTCCAATTAAGCATTATAGACTGTTATACTGTGGTCTGAAAGTCAGATCACAGTGGGACTAGCATAGCCTCTCAGGCTCATTAGCATAATTTTTAAAATGTACCCACCAATAATACAGCCCTTCCGCCTTCACATCCAGAATGCACGTGCCAGGTGAACATGCTTCCTCATGTCATCAAGGTGGTATGTGTCACCTCCACGGCAAGCGACCTTTGCACACATTGTGCCTACAAATAGTGGTGAGTGGACCTGTTTTACAAACCTGTTTGGGTCCTGCTTGCACAGATCATGCCCGTTAACTGTTTAAATCAGTTATGGCGAACCTATGACACGTGTGTCAGCACTAACACGCGTAACTATTTTCAGTGACACGCCGCCCGCCGTGCTGTAGTGCAGGGGCGGACTGATCGGGGCTGTCTGTGGCCAGTCTGGCCAGTGATGTGCTCTGCAGCGAGCAGTAGCATCTCAGTCAGAGAGATTGCAGCTGCTGCTCCTGTCTTCCCGTCCTGCTCTGCGGAGGCCGTGCAATGGTGTCAGAGGGCAGCGTGGAGACATAGCAGCCCCGGCTCGTACAGACACGGGAACATCTTCTACACAGGAGCTGAAGCTGCCTGAAGAGCAGTAACGGAGGTCCAAGACATCGTTGGAGCCTGTGCCAGTTAGATAAGTTAATTTATTGAGTTAAGCTCTGCCAGGCTGGGTTGTGATGTACACTGCTATGGGGGGCACTTCTCAAGACACAAATGTCCTTAAAACTGGTTAAAAGGTACATTGCTTTTTTGGTTATTTGTTGGGGGGATCTTAATTGAGGAATTGAGCACTAACAATTGCATCTAAGGGCGTTAGACAGAGGGGGTTAATGTGCACTGCTTTAGGGAAGGGGGTCAATTTGTGTCGGTTTTCCGTTCCTTTAGCCTAAAATTTACACATTTCCAAAAGATAACAAATCTTACAATTTGTTATGCAATTTCTCCAGAGTGCAGAGACCCCTCACATGTGGCCGTTACTTGTTTTATGGGCGCACAGTGAAGCGTAGAAGGTAAGGAGTGCCCTGCTGCCAGGATTTTAGTTTTCTCATTGGCCCCTTTTGTAGGCTATAACATTTTTTTCCTTTTTCATTATTGGAGCCATGTGATGGCAGGTAAGTTAAATAAGTATACATACTGTATTTGTTATTTAAACTCTAAATATCACAAAATTAGGTTTTTTTTTTTCTAAATGTGACACACCACCTGAGTTATGCTCGTTTTTTTGGCTAATTTTGACACAACAAGCTCAAAAGGTTGCCCATCACTGGTTTAAATGGCAAAGTTGACAGAGAGGCAAATTTTGAAGAAACGTTGTCTTAGTTTGAAGGAAAAGGCACAGATTTGCCTCTGCACTTGAAACGGTCCCAAAGAAAACATCCTAGAAATACATGAGCCCCAATGTTCTTGTGTGTGAGTTACTTCACTGTCTATAGACTATATTTGACACCACAGATAGAACAGAAACATTCACCATTTTATAGGGAATTTTTATTGATTAATTTACTTTTGTGTAGAATGTTGAAACATTAAATCTGTATTTGATTTGTTGGTTTTGTAGTGTTTTGCATTATTTTTACAATTTACTACAGAATATTTGTCCATAAGATTTTGAGACTTTTCACATTGTGGGTTAAAAATGTTCACATTTTAATTTTATTTTCTGAGCATTTTACTCTTCCCTCTGTTTTGTATCAACTTTACACAGTTGTTTTATCTAAAATAAATACATTTGTGCTCTGGAGTTAGTGGACTGCATCACTGCAATTCTATTCATGTAACTTATGTCTAATTAGTAAATAATGGCTAATTTTACTAGAGTGGTTCCATATGCCTTACTTTTAAGACAAACCATATTTACAAACTAAACTGTTTTACTAATTTTATTTAACTATTTGCTGAAAGTCGCCTGCAAGGTTGGACTGGCCCACCAATGTATTTGCTCCCCCTCCTGTTAGCCAGTGGCTCCACAGCAAAGACCTGCTGCCCCCCCCCCTCAAGTGGCTCTGTCCTAATACTTTTTATGATGGTGCAGAGGGCCCTCAAGATCATCACTATTCCTCTCCTGCAGCTGTATGTGGCAGAGGACGGCACATGCGGTGTGATTACAGCATTCTGTCTTGTTGTTTGTTATTTTTTTAATTATGATGAAACAAGAAAAGGAAAAGAATATGGAGGTCCAAAAACTGGACCTACAGTACTAGGTGGGGTTTAAACATTAGGGGCCAGTGAGGAGGGCCTTACATTGCCTTAGGCTGCCTTCACACTATGGGGCTTATTTACTAAGGGTCCCGCGGCCGCATTTTTGTTGATTTTCCCGACTTTTTGGGGATCATGCCAGGTATTGTGTCGCACGTGATCGTTTTGTGTCATAATCACGGTGGCTTTCACGCGACAAAAATCGTGGGACGGGCCATCGGACAATCCGACAAATTCGGACTACGCTCAGGAATTAACATTTAAATTTGTGTCGCAAGCCATACACTTACATGCACCAGGAAGAAGAAGGTGAACTCCGGCTGACCTGATCGGGGAAGCGACACATGCAGCGATCACGATCACATGTACGATCTTCATGAATCGCGGCAGAGTTCATCTTTATCGGGCAGTCCGGATCGGGGAACGCGCAGGGATCTGGTAAGTAAATGTGCCACAATGAGTTTGCATTGTGTGAATACATTGCAAACACAATGGGAAAAATGCATCATAAAATAAATTCTTGTTTTTTCCATCATTAAAACTGATGTGTTTTGGTATGTGCATTTCCTGATGCATTTGCAATGGGTTTCGAAATGCAATGAAAATGCATCGTGTGAATGTGCCCTTAAAACGTGGAGGTAATTTTTCCATGTATTAGTGGGTAGACCCCCAGAATCTATTTCAATGGCGATCCCTAGGATCCCCAGTCAGACACTGATCACTTGCATATGGCAGGATATTAACAAGTGTCGCACTGACTTATGTTAAAAAATTAATATTAAACTTTTTCATTTTGTTTAGGAAGTTCCACCAAGCAGATTCAACCAGCACTTCCTAAAAATTACAAATACCTTTCATCTAGTAGGAATACATCCATCTCTTTATGTTATCATTTACATAGCTATCCTGTGAGACAATCTTTACTCAATAAGGCGTCAGAACATGACTTGTAGATCAGCGATCCAGAAACACCCATTTCTTGACAGATTTATTCCAACCTATTAGACCTCTTCATCGCAGATCAAAGTTGTGGTTAGCTTAGTGAGATGCTGTTTAAACAACCTCAGTGAAATATTGATTTCCCCTAGGAAAAGTTCAGGCATTAGATAACTATACGAAATGATGATAGACATGTAAAATAGGTATGTAAATTAAGTGTTTTGCCCGTTTTTCTTCTTCCTGGAGGAATGTATAATTTGTGGTTTTACAGTGCTCTTTACAAGAAATAATATTCCTATGAGATTGTACACAAACCACCTCGACAAAGGCAGCGTGCCGACACATGTGTCAGGGTGTCAGTCATCCGAGCGGATGTGGGATACTCAGTACTCGGGTACTTTATACATGTAATGGTAGCATGCTGATTTTTATATGGTGCAGATGACATATGAGTATGAGTATTGGACCTCACTCTTGTGTTGCAATGGTGTCGGCTTTTGCGTGACACAAATCGGAGGCAGGCCATCGAACGATCTGACGGATTCGGACAACGCGCGGGATTTAACATTTAAATTGTGTTGCAATAACAAGCACTTACAGGCACCAGGAAGAAGAAGGTGAGCTCCGGCGGACCTAAGCAGGGAAGCAAGAGATGCAGGATCTCGGGCGCCCGATCTTTGTGAATCGCAGCAGCTGTGCGGGATCATCGGACAACGCACCTCGGGGATCACGCAGGGATGGGTAAGTAAGAAATTGCATTTTTTATGCACATTTTTGTTTAGAAGTCTGGCTTTTGTATATAGGTTTTTGCTCTCGTATCCCAGTCATATATGTACAATAGACCAACATGGAGGAACATTAGTAAATCTTTAGAACAAGTAGTTAGCTACACAACAAGACATGTTTTCCTCATGCATACAGGTATTATTGTATTATTGTACAGGAACTATCCAGAGTCCTATCCAAGTCAACAAGATGCCCTGCTCTTTACACAACCTCTGTCCCTGCCTACATTCCAACCCTGTGCTAAACTACAGGCGACATCTGGGCATCAGTCACTAGATAAGTGCACAACACAAGAGGACAAATAAACAGACACTAGACAGACAACAGGGTAAAGTCTAACAAAATGGTTTAAATGCATGTTGATGGTGAGTTACAAGATCATGAATCATAGGAGTAGTCCGCTTTTAGATAGATTAGAATCACAGCAGAATAATTCAAAATATCACAGTTGTCAAAAAGACAAAGAGGCACTTATGGATTAAATAATCATGTATAGAGTGACTGGATGCCATCCCTGCAGTCAATTGGTTTGACTGTCCATTACTCCAGTTGGCACCTAAAACACCCCAGCTCAGAAATGTTTCTAATCTGTCACTCAAACAGTCTTCCCCAGGACAACACACCCAGAGGCGGTAACAAGTCAGGAGCACTGATCTGCAAAACCTTGCTCCAGCAAAAAACAAGGAGCAAGAGGAGCAGAGGGAATTAAATCAGAGTTTTGACAGTATTGCTGCCATTTTTATTAGGTAGTTCCTTAAGTGCCTTATAGGTACAGCTAGGTGTCTACTGCTTTGCACCTTATTTAATAAAGGAAAAAATGGTAAATCGGTGTATTTCAATAATTCTGACCATAATGTAAAATCAATAATACATCCTCTGCTTAACAATAGGGATGTGCATTGATAACTATTTTTACAACTCTTTTTGTGTTTTTTGCACAATTTTTTGGCACAGTTATTGTGCTTCCTGGTGCTGCCATGTCCCCTTCAGTCTGTGTGTGTAAGAGATACTCCTATACACATGACTGGCAGCCTGTATAATGATGTGACACTCCTGGTGCTGGCTTCTCTATGTGCTTCCTGGTACTGGCGCCCTCTGCAGTCTGTGTGTATGAGATACTCCTATACAAATGACTGACAGCCTGTATAATGATGTGACACTTCTGGTGCTAGCTTTTCTATGTGTTTCCTGGTGCTGGCTCCCCCTGCAGCCTGTGTGTATGAGATACTTCTATACCCATGACTGTCAGCCTCTATAATGATGTGACACTCCTAGTGCTGGCTCCTATATGTGTTTGCTGGTGCTGACGCCCCCTGCAGCCTGTGTGTATGAGGCACTCCTATACACATGACTGACATCCTGTATAATGATGTGACACTCCTGGTGTTGGCTCCTCTATGTGCTTCCTGGTGTTGGCGCCCCCTGCAGCCTGTGTGTGTATGAGATATTCCTATAAACATGACTGACAGCCTGTATAATGATGTGACACTCCTGGTGCTGGCTCCTATATGTGCTTGCAGTCTGTGTGTGTGTGTGTGTAGGTACTCCTATACACATGACTGCATTCTGTAGCACTTGTAATAGCCTGACATGCTGTTACTTCTATACAATACTTGTGTAGCTGATGGGGAGGGGTATAAGGGGTGACATCACTTTGACAACACATTCTCTATATGCCCAGACTCATTTACTTAATACAGAAAATATGATTTTACAATAATTAATATACAAATTAACTTGATAAAGGGATGAAATTCTTTTGAGCTGCTCCTACAGGTAGCGGTAGCAGAAATAGTTACACAGACCTGATGACAGGAGTTCTTTAAAGTTTTCGAAGGAAGGAGGCCATGGATAACAAATATAAGAAGATTACCACAGTCATCTGGTTTATCATGCTTGATTTGGATGGTAGATTTCTGTTAACCTTAGAAAAATAAGTGTGAGAGGACTTGAATAAAGTAAAGACAAATCTAAAGGTTGTTACTTGAAACCACAAGTGTCTCATGTATTCGTTGGCAAGTTTTTGCTGACACGGGAAGGCGATCTGATAAATTCCACAGCTTTTCTGTGTCTTATTTTTTTAAATATATCACTCCCCAAAGACCCAGCTCATCAGTTACGCCCCCCTCCCAAAAGCATGTGTGCCAGAGAGAGACAGCTGAGAAGTATGCCCACTTTCTCTTCTGCTATCCAGTATCACTTTAGAACAATTGTCTGTTTATACAGGGTGGCAGAGATAGATGGCATACAGGTGGGTGAGCCCGAGGTGCCGATAAGATTGTTTGCTGGAGAAATGGTCACAGCAGATGGATATAAATAGAGTCTTTAATATTAAGGATAGGCACATTAGAAATCTTTAGTTTTAAGGGTACAACTTTGTAAGTGGGCCCCTATTACAATAAAATATTTGGGAATTCATGTTGTACAGACATATGATGAAATATTCAATAAAAACCTCCACTGTTAAGCCTTAATAAATAAAATAAAATAAATGAAAATGATTACACTAATACTATGTGTAAGAAGAATACGAAATCTTTCTATATGGCCATTAATACATTAATAAAGAAATAGTTATAAGTATATTACTGTAGAAAAACAAAAAGAAAATATTATCAGTAACGGGAACCTTTTAATCCCAGATACATACCGGTATATGTTACTTATGGAAACATCAACATATAAAACTGCAAATAAGTTATCAAAAATGTTGTAACAATCTAGTACAGAAAATCACATTTAGGTCTCCTTCAAATGGACATTGTGGAAGCATATATCTGGCCACAAATTTGTCACCAAATATATGTCCCCATAGACGCCTATGACTACACCAGTGTGCCACTGTACCGTGCATGGGAAGAATAAAGATCTTGCTCTTTCCCATGTTTATGGCCGAGTTCCATGCCTCGCTCTGGAGAAGGGAGCATTCCAGCAAGCAGCTGAATGCTCGTCCGTATACCTGTATGCTCCTTCACAACAGCTAGCCAAGTGAAAAAAATAAAGAAAAATGTACCTTGGCGATGCCATGCTTCCGAATAGGGGAACAGAAATTCAGGTGGCTTTTAAATTAATTTATTATTAAAACAAATGCAGAAAAAATGCATTCCGGGGTAGGACTTATCCCTGGAGGAAGGGGCAAGCCCTGAATCCACAATGCATTTTCAGGAATTTTAGCAGACAGGTTTTCCAAAGGGGTTCACAAACTACTATCACAGTTCCTACTGATTATAAGACAGTTTCCTGGGAAGATTACAACTCACTATCACTTTCTATAGACTTATGGGGGAGATTTATTATATGCAGGCATATGATAGTGGCCATGCCCACGGTGCCCCGCTGGATGCATCAATAAGCCAACCCTTTTGATGAATCTGCTGTGTGGCACTTCTGTCTGGCAAAACTACGGTAGTTCTGACCTAGTGTATGTTTGTCGTTTTTTCAAAATCACGCAGGCACGAGGCAGAGATTCTCCACCAACTGCTGTGCCCCTCTACACCCCCTCTACACCCCCTCCATGTCTACATGGCAATTTGCAATTCTGTGACTGCTTCTACTTCAGAGAACTGCCATAAGTTTTGAGAATGACACAAATATTATATTTTCACATGATCTGTTGCCCTCTGGTTTTTATGTGTGTTTGTCCACCCGTCTCCTGATGGTTGACCACAAGTTTTTAATGGGATTAAGATCTGGGGAGTTTCCAGGCCATGGACCCAAAATCTCTATGTTTTGTTCCCTGAGCCATTTAGTTATCACCTTTGCTTTATGGCAAGGTGCTCCATCATGCTGAAAAAGGCATTGTTGATCACCAAACTGCTCTTGGACGGTTGGGAGAAGTTGCTCTTGGAGGACATTCTGGTACCATTCTTTATTAATGGATGTGTTTTAAGGCAAGACTGTGAGAGAGCCGATTCCTTATTTAAAAGAAGCATTTTTTGGAACCTCATCTCTGCTTATTTAAAGGGAACCTGTCACCACTATTTTCACAAATACAGGTAGTGGCAGGTTCCTATAGAGCTCTAGTAACTATCTGACAGCCTGCTTGTAGCTAAAAGTAGTTTCCCTCAAATCCCCATAAAATCAGAGTTATAATCTTGCCTGGTATTTATGCAGCGTTGGAGCGAGTCCAGGGGGTGTGGCCTAATGTCATGTGACCAGGGTGACATCATCAAAGGTCCTTAAGCTACTTAATATGAAAACTCTACCCCATGTACATATCTGACCACATAAAACAATCACAGCAGCCTCCATGGACTTCTACTCCTCTCCATGCAGGATGCTGTGATTTCATGTGATAAAATATGCTGTGATCTCATGACATATATGCTTAGTGTATAGTTCCTAATGCTGCAAAAGCTATAGGACCTGCGATGATGTCACCCCGCTCACATGACATTATAGCAGCATACAGCAATAGAGATGGAGAGAAGCAGCTGGATTCAGCCCGAGGAGGCCACGCCCACCTGAACTATAATGTTCAATATGTGGGAATCTCGGGGGAATAATTTTTAGCTACAAGCAGGGTGTCATATAGTTACTAGAGCTCTATAGGAACCTGTCACTACCTGTATTTGTGAAAATTGTGGTGACGGGTTCCCTTTAAGGGAATAATTTTAGGAACCTTGTCTTTGCTTATTTAAGGGAATAATTTTAGGAACCTTGTCTTTGCTTATTTAAGGGAATCACTTTTAGGGACCATGTCTTTGCTTATTTAAGGGAATCATTTCGAGAAAACTTGTCTTTGTTTATTTAAGGGAATCATTTTGAGAAACCTTGTCTTTGCTTATTTAAGGGAATCATTTTTAGGAACTTTGTCTTTGCTTATTTAAGGGAATAATTTTAGGCACCTTGTCTTTGCTTATTCAAGGGAATCATTTTTAGGAACCTTGTCATACTACTTATAGTAGTCTGAAAAGGTTATATGATCTAACAAATAATATAGATATTAATCTGACAAGTGACTATATTGGTATTGTCTATCCTTGTATTGTATCTCCTCATGTTTATCACAGCAAACATAAATATTTATTTTCCATCTGTTGGTTGTAGAAATATAATTTAGACCTGGCCATTAGATTAGTGGAATGTCACACTAACGCTTAATATACCGTCCATCAAGGCATTCTTTCATGGCTGCTTTATATTTCACCTACTTAGAGAAGTGTTCAAATTGATTCTGCTAACATGACAGCACCCAGGGCATCACATTTCAGTTAATGTTAAAATTAAATTTATAAAGAATTCAATCTTTTATCTTTGATAATTGATTGACAGATGAAATTCAAGCAGTTTTCTCAACAAGGTCTTTGCACAAAACACTTTAAAAATCCTTGTATACAGCACATAGCGTGTCCTTGTACCGCATGGTGTCATTTAAAATAATTCTTTTGCTGTATGAAAGCAATTATATTTATAAATGGAAAAAGGGTTACATGCAGCTCAGCAAATTACAATGAGTTTACATGTGCATCCTGATGTTTTCTTTTTAATCCTTGAGATAAAGGAGGAATCAAGGACATTTCATTCTCCTTCTCGACCAGCTTAAAAACATGAACCTTACCAATAGAAGCATTAAAGAAATGCAATGTCACGGAAACATCATACAAAATATTTACTGTTACCTTCCATTTCCAAGGATACATTTTATTTTGTGCTGATGAATGTTGCCATACATTCAAAAGAGTAGGAATGATGAAACAAGTAAATTCCCACCTTATGTACAAAAAAAAGAATTCTGTCAGTAAAAAATAAAACTGAAAATATAATATGAAAACAGATTTAGAAAAGGAATTAATTATTTAAAGAATAAAGGTTTATTATGAAAATATGTTTGGGTCAGCTTTGTGAAGTTAATGGAGCTCCAGCGGTGCGTTCACCGACGCTGATTCGGTCTGCAGGGATTCACTAAGGTCCATACGCCCGATACCAGGTGTCGCTGCTGCGCTGAGGTCTGCTGGAGTTCACCTTCTTCTCCTCGGTGCATGTAAGTGCTTGATCTTGCGTCACAAATTATTTTTTACATTCTGCGTTTTTTCCTTATCCGTTGGGTTGTCTGACTGCCAAGGCCTCCCGATTTCTGTCACGTGAAAGCCGGCGCCGATGCGCCACAATCCGATCATGTGCGTCAAAATCCTGGGGCAATTCAGGGTAAATCGTAAATCGTTGGAAAACCCGACGAAAGTGTGCAATTCGGCCCCTTAGTAAATGAGCCCCAACGTGTCAGCACCAGCAATGGGTGGCAGGATACGATCCAAGGAAAGAAGCACAACTTCATTATATATATCACTGCTCACAGTAAACAAAGGAGGAGTAAAAATCCACATAGACTATATGACAAATTCATATTCATCAGTGTCTGTACATCCGTAGAGATGGGCAAATCGATTCTAACGCAGTGGAATTCGTTTAGAATTTCAGGAAAACTTCGGTTCGGCACGAACAAATTTTGGGAACAAATTTTTTTTCCCCCTTTATTAGCAAAATGGCCGCAAGCACAACGTTTCACATGGGGCAAGGAACTCTGTGAAGAAGAAAGGAACACCCTCGATCACATGTGCAGACATGTAAGCCAATCAGCAACCGGCAGGCTTTTGTGATGTCACAGACGGCCATTTCCAATCTTGTCATTTCACACTGCATGTGCTGTCTCTAGCGTGATTTTTGCTCGAAGTCCAGGGTGTCCATTTTGGGGGATCTGTATACCCCGAATTTCAATTCTTTTCTGTTGCTAAAGTAGATATCAATAAATCCGAACGGGGGATTCCTTACGGTCATCGCTCACATACTACTGCCACGGATGCTGTGGGGAGATTGGGGGTAGGAGCAGAAGCAGCTCCATCAGCAGCATCTTAAGTCTTGAGTCCTTAATGAGCAGTTTACTTCACCCGCCTAGTAAGGAGTTTACACTAGAGAAGCTGTCCTGCCCGGCCAGTAGTGTGGCATCAGAGCGGGTGTTCAATGCGGAGGGGACAATCATTACCCCAAGGTGAACCCGCTTGTCCACCCGTAATGTGTAGAGACTGACCTTTGTAAAGATGAATCAGGTGTGGATCGGCCACCAATGCCTTATGCATCAGATTAGATCAGCCATGACGCCTCTCCCAAATGTTGAGAAATGAGTCTGGATTCTAACTACCTGCCCCAGCCACTATTCTGATGCTGCCACCTGCCTGATGCCACACATATGCTGACAGTTTCTCCATCTGTCTCCAACCATCTTTACCAGGGACTGGAATTGTCATCCACATCCACACTCTGTCACTGTGCCACTTTCTGACCTGCTGCTGCTGCTGCCGGCAGCCCCACACTCTGTCATTGTGCCACACTGTGGCCTACCATGTTGCTGCCACCACCAGAATTTGTCATTGTGCCACTCCCTGGCCTCATGCTGCTGCTACTACTGCTGTTGCCCACCTACACACACTGTAATTGAGCTACTCTCTGACCTCCTGCTGCTGCTGCTGCCGCCACCTCCACGATTTGTCATTGTGCCACTCTGTGGCCTAACATGTTGCTGCCACCTGCAGAATTTGTCATTGTGCCATTTTCTGACCTCATGCTGCTCCTGCCACCTCCACACTCTCTCATTGTGCCACACTGTGGCCTGCCATGTTGCTGCCACCTTCAGAATTTGTCATTGTGCCACTTTCTGACCTCATGCTGCGGCCACCACATCCACACTCTGTCATTGTGCAGCGCTGTGGCCTACCATGTTGCTGCCAGCTGCAGAATTTGTCATTGTGACACGCTCTGATCTCATGATGCTGCTGCCGCCAACTCCACACTCTGTCATTCTTCCACTGTCTCCCTGGAACCCCCTGTGATTTCCATAATGCTGTTTTCACCCTCCACCACTCTATGATGTTGCCACTATGTTTGGCTTTCCCCTTCTTTTCATCTGTCAGAAGGAATGAAAAGCCTCAGGATTGATAGCCAAAAGCAGGAGTGGATACAGGTCTCAGAGGACATGCAAATATTGCATTTACTGGTCATCTCTGTTTTGGATCAACTCCTCTTTGTTTTTGGCTTTAGCAATACTCATGGATTATTGACCGATTGAAAGCGGACACTGCCAGATGAAAAGAAGGGCAAAATGATCAGTGACGCCAATGCAAAATTACTGCCGACACCCTCTCCACTCTTTTGGGGGGTTTCTACATGTATCAGCGTTTAACAGAACAGGTTCTGATGTAGTTTATGGAATCATCTGATGTCAGGCTGCGTTCCCGTACACTTATTTGGTCAAGTTGGCCCCTGTAAGTGCCCATGGAATTGAAGAGTGAAGCAATTCTAAGAGCGGGGGCTGTCATGTGCCTGTTATACTAAAACACAGCATTGTTTGAAGACCAAACCACTCTCTCTTTGTATATATTGTCAGAGAATTCGGCGAACTCGGTAAATCAAAATTTTGAAAAATTCACCCATCTCTAGCTTTCAGGCATTGTCTTAAGGGTGCCTACTATCAGTGTGTGTGTACAGGGAAATTGCGACTCTCACTGTAAATTACTGTATCTGGGCAGGGTAATTGGACTGCTCCTGTCAACCACTGTGGGTGAGCTTCATAATCCTGAATCTCACTGTCCATTACACTATGTGGGAGGACTGTTACTATCAATCATTCTGTGGGGAACTGGTGTTTGCATTCCAATCAGGATTTCTGGCTTTCTGGCATAGAGGCATTGAAATATGGGAGAGGAATCCATGACAGTAAACAATAACAAATGGAAACCAAAGGGAAAAAGTTGATTGGCACTAATGTTCAGCTTTATTCATCCAGAATGAGACAATGCAAAAATACAAGGATAAGGTGCAATATTTTTGTAAATCTATTGTGCCTTTTGTATTGTATTGTATTGTATTTTTGTATTGTGTCATTCTGGATGAATAAAGATGAATATTTTAATGGAGTTCGTGAGTGCCAATCAACTTTTTCCCTTTGGTCTGCATTCTGCTTCTATGAAAGTGGAAGACTCTTTTTTGAATTGAGCACCTGGTGGTGAGCGCACCTGTTTTTCCTTTTGCATTGTTTATAACAAATGGTACCCCATGCATATATCTGACTACATGAAGTCACAGCTGCCCCCAAGGACTTCAACACTTTATGGTCCATGGTCCTCTCCATCCTACATGGAGGCTGCTGTGATTTTATGTGATCACATTCATGGTGTACAGTTTGTTATTGTTAGAAGGCTAAAGGACCTGCGATGATGTCACTCTGGTTACATGACATGAATGTAGCACAAGGCACCTTGTAAAAAAATTTACACAAAATATCCTGTAAGTAAATAGGGGTTTATATGTCCGTAGTTGAATATTAGCAGACAGTCCCTCAGTACAAGTAGGCAGAGCAGTGATTTGAAGAGACACAGACCTGTCAGTCAGAGTCAGATCCAGTAGCTATCAGAAAATTGGCTGTAATTAAGGTACATTCTCCACTTGCAGCTAATTTCTGATTGTGTTAGAGGCAATTACCACTCCTATTGTCAATCATTTCCTACTGAAAATACCTTTGTATAGTAGGAGTAACCAGGACTCTCACTTTCCCTTCTAGTTGTCCTGTGAGAATTTACACCTATTACTTCTGCCACAAATCATCCCCATCACATATCTATCAATGCTGCTATCAGATTTGGCAACAGAAATCACTTGACACCTTTGCTTTGTTGACAGTCCCTCCAATAAGGCAGGATCAGGGGCATAACTAGCAGACGTAGCAGCCACAGTATCAGTGGGGCCCCTCATCTAACACTAAAGAATGGAGGATGTTCACCATTATATACATATTATGCTGCACATTGTACAGTATTATATGTATATATGCTGTATATGTGAGTGTATCTGTGATGTGCATATGCCATATATCTATGGTATATGATGTGTATATATTGTGTATATATGTGTGTATATATGCTGTAAGTCTGTATATGGCACTGCATGTGTGTATATGCTCTATATTTGTGCATATGAGTGTAAGAGTGCATAAAAGTGTATGTGTAAAAAACTGTATGTTTATGTATTTAGGTATATAAATGTGTGTATTTATATGAGTGTAATGTGTATATTTTTACACTGGAACGGGTCCCCATTCAGAAGTCTGCTACGGGCCCTGCCTCTCCTAGTCATGCACCTGGGCAGGATAGCAAAATTATACACCAAACACAATGAAGTGGACGCAAACTTTAGGTTGGGCTTCCTTTGTTGGGCAGCTCCAATTAACCTAAATGTGTTGCTTGATGGGCTGAATATTTTTGAACATAAGATATCTTTTCTATCGACTTAAAAAATGACCGTTACGGAGTAAGATGTACTGGATGTTGTTTTTTTATTATGTTTTATGTGTTTGCACTTCTCAAATTTCACTTGGTCAAGCAGATTGTAAGTGAGGTGTCCATCTGCACCCTGAAGCACAAAAATAGCGAATGTATAGTATTTGCATAAACTAATTTATATAGTAAAAGAATGGAAATCGTATCCGTAGTGTTTTCTTTTGCTTATTTTTTTTTAACTTATTGGTTTATAAGACTAAATAGTTTGGTCATAACAGAACCATCATGTTATATAAATGCTTCTGAAAAATTGCCTAATTCTAATAAAAACTGTTTTCTTACATGTTCCAAGAAGCAAGTGGGAAGAATACATATTTACCAATGTGACTAAATAAAGCACAGAGTATAATGTGTATAAAATATTAACAGGTTTGTCTCTGCATAGTTTTGTGGCTTAAAATGTTATTGATATTTGAAATGCTAGTAGAGAGCCAGTTTAGAAAATGTGTGTCTCTGCTGCCACATATTAGAAGTGCATTAGTGTCCAGTAATTGTGACATATTCAGTGACTTTCGGAGACATAAAACTGTTCCAAGATGTTCATTGTATATTTATTGTCGAGGCCCTAATAGCACAATAAAACGGCTATATGTGGACATTCAATAAGACAACCTTAAATGTTTACTTTCTGAGACAAGAAAAGTTTGCAGTACTGAATGTTCTACCTTTTTATTTGCGCCAAGACACATTGTAAAATACATATAAATAATATTATAGCTGGATATAGTGGAAATAATGTCCTGAAAATACCAGGGATGGAAATCCAGTGTCAGTTTGCTGTGCCGTCTGTGTATTGACTGAACCTTCTTATTCACAGGAACAGGTGTTTCTATTTTTCATTGGTTTTTCCATCTTTTCCAAACCCACCACCCCCATAGGTTCATATGTGTTAATTTTCCAGAATATATTTCTTTGCATTCATATTCATCGCAGCAAATAAATACAGTATTCCATAAAACATTGGCTGTTGTCTAGTAGGTTAAAGCTTGTATATATATTGCCACCCACTGTACTTCTCCTTGTGGGTGCTAAGGTAAAGTTGAAGTAAGTAGTTACTTAATTACTATGGATTATTGAGACATTTCCCCTGCTCTAGTACCCCATTTGCTTGGGCTCGTGCCCAGCCACAAAATGAAGCAACATCATGGACATAATTTTGTTTATATCAATGTATATTTGTGCCAACCTTTATTTGTATTAATAATTCCACCAAAAGGATTATTATTGTAGTAACGTGCAGTGATCATTTTGGCCAAGCAGGTTATTTTTCAAGCAGATGCAAAAGCTGTGTAGAGTGGTGGACTATTCTCTCTTCATTATGAGCCCCATGCACATGACCGACGGTAAGACGGATGTAGGGCTGCAACCTTGCGGCCGTACATACATCCCCCAAGTACAGCTATGGCACACGGGCTCAGTATGGGCTCACAACAAGCGCTCACCGTTCTGAGCCGTAGCCCCAAAAAGATAGCGTCTGCTCTATCTTTGGTTGTATCTACAGCCGTGCTGCTAGTATTTTCTATGGAGATCGCCGAGCAGCACTCACCCCCTCCTCCTCTCCCATTAACCAACATGTGCAGGTACACGTTCGTATGCATGCAGCCTAAGATCTACATAGTCTCCATAGAACCTACATACAAAGTTATAAAAACAGCAGAGAAAGAAAAAAGTTGGCACTCACGATCAGTGAACTTGAAACATCTTTTCCTTTATTTAACCTCTAAAAAAACACGCAACAGTCACAGGGAGAGGGTATACAGCAGGGAACACATGTATAGGGGTGATTCATTTCATGCATTTCATTAGCACTTCATTTTCGGCCTCATCTGTTTTTTGCCCTAATATGTAAATTTTGTAAAGTGGCTACTGGGGCGTGGAGTAGACGGACATGAGGCTCCACGCTCCAGTAGCCTCTTTACTCCTCCTACCCAGAGATCTTCGGTGTGCAGCTCCTTGTTGCTGCGCACCTTTGTCCGAGAAGCCGGCGTTCTATGCATGTGCAGAATGCTGGCCATGGCCCACGCCCCAGTAGCCGCTTTACAAAATTTACATATTAGGGAAATAAAGTTTTCTAAAAGATAGCAGGGATGTGAGGATTAGCACTTAAAAGGGTTATCCTCACGTCCCATACATGCACCTACCACCCGTTCTACCTTTATAGGTAGAATCATGTTGGTAGGTTCACTTTAAAAACATTCGTATTGGTTAAAAGCAAAGCAATGGATGAACTAGAAAGAAAAAAAGGAATGTGCCGTATGACAATACAAGAGTAAACCTTTATTCAAATACAAAACAAAACAAATCTCCTGGCATAGGAATGATAGAAAGCATAAAAACATTTAAAAATGTACCAAGTACATATCACACCATATAGTTGGTACTGCCAGGTAAGGCAGTCCAACAAACCATTTCCTCCACCGACAAAAAGGAGGTATAGGAACCACCCTTGATGGTATATAGGTCAAACAAATAATATCTAAGTAGGCACACAATACAAGTTCTAATATAGGTAATACAGTAGTAGAAATATCACAATGGTCTAAAAAGCAATGTTAGATGGATGCTATCCCTATTGTATCTAGAGGTAAGTCAGAGAGAGCGTATATATGAAGTGTCCATACATTACAAGTCAGTAAGACAGGTCAAGAGGCTGTGTGGGACAAAGTCCCATGCTGTCCACAGTCAGGATGGTTCGGTCGGTGGATTGGAAAGGGAGGGCTCCCCACGCATTTCGTCCCCAAATGGAGACTTCCTCAGGGGTTGAAGTATGCGGCTATCTGCCTCAGTCATATATCGTCCATATTGGCATTGTTACAATAATCATGTTATAATCGTGTTATACTAAAATATTGATTACCTGATATTGTAACTAAATGCTAATAAGCCCAAAAATAGGTTAAAATGTACTTGAAGACCAGTTTGATGTTTTAGAAGATTGCCATTCGCCTAACAATTATTACAAGATATGTCCAGCCAAGAGTAAGTAAAAGAGAAAGATAAAGCAAGTTCAGGTACCAAGATAAACATGGGACACTCCCTTAATATGTTATTTGCTATAATATGTTATAGTGCAGTTACATAGCCAAAAGCATATATATATATATATATATATATATATATATATATATATATATATATATATACATATTACATCCATGTTAGCTTTAAAATAACCCTACATCTACTTGCACTATTATCTTATGTTATTTGTATACTAGTGTCCATAAAGACTAAGAATAATAAAGTTAGGTGAATCTGAAAGGGATGTATCTAATTACCATATAGTCTTATATATTATTAATGTTGCATTTTCAAAGATCCTTATTTCATGTTGTGCTCATTTCACTTGTTGTAAATAGGAATAAATCCAAATGTTTCATTTTCTACCTTAAGTCTCTCTACATGACAATCTAATGCTTCATTTGGCAGGAACATGAAAAATGAAGGGGATGTAGCTCTGCTAGAACAGGAAGTGTCATTACAAAAACATGATTCACATATGAAACATCCAAGGTCGAAGCCAAGGTTAAGTCGATCAGAAGAAAGGGGTTTTAGGTAATAAATAAAATGTGGCTAGTGCATGTGATCATTAGATCTTGACTTTTCAACAGAAGTAAAGAAATATCTTACTTACTAATTTGTGGTTATGACTTCAAAAGAGTTTACTTATTAGATGTCATCTATAATCACACAGTGATGCGTAAACTGACTTGTAATCTAATCTCCATATTAAATTATAAAGTGTGATGACTAGCGGGGTAAAATAATACTCATAGAGGTATTGTTAGAAATCCATGTGGATGATATTATTGTGCATCAAAAGATGAAACACAAATTATTATTATTATATAATATATACCACATATACGGAAATCTCTTTAGTTTTGCATTGAGCTCCTAAAGACTATACTCCAGACCCCTGGATAATAATTTGATATTAATACTTATACTTCCCATCCAAAATAATAACTATATATTACATGTTTTCATATAATATTCAACATACTGGTAACTTTATTTATGAATGTTTTAATATGCACCCATTTAAAAAAAAACATTGATTAGCGAAATAAATAAGTCAATAATAAAAATGTATCTATAGTAGAGAAAGGTTTATCTATTTGTCAATTCTGTAAGAATCTATTATTATTAAGGGACTGAATCAACTCTTCAATTTTTTTTTATTCACTTTGGGAAAACTGATGTTGGTCTATTTGTTCTGGAAATTGATATATAGCCCACTCACAGGAGCGGATTATAATATAGGCTGTGTGGGTGTTAGCATGGGGCCCAAGCCTTCTAGAAGACCCATGGCCACCCAAACAATCCACCAAATTTGATAATGAGAAGGACCTTCACCTATGAAATCCCTACACACCTGTTCCTGCTCTCATTTCACATGTACACAAGAGCCATTTCAGGACTTTTGAAGGTCCTCCAAAGATCCTGAACCGCATATTAAAATCAGGCAGGAGAAGCACATCCTCCATTACTCAAATATTTTGAGGGGATACAAAAGTCACACAGCCCAGGGCCCTTAGCATTCTTTATCCACCATTGCCCAATCTAATACTTTAAAAAAGAGAAAAGTTAGGGTTGTCTTTAGGGTTAGGATTTGGGCTACTATGGCCTTACCCTAACCCTACCACTACCCCTAATACTTGCCCTAACCCAAACCCTAATTTGTAGAAAATTAACTAAATAAGATAGGACCCTTTCAGGGCCCTGTGATTTATAGAACTTGTGGAGTAATATTGGTTTTTACCAATTAGATTCAGCCCTATATCTTAAAAAACAATAGACGGAGCTTTAGCAAACATAATTTGTAATAATTTGCCCATCTATAATCTATAGTATCAATTTAGCCATAAAAATCTGAAAAATAAAAGTGAATTGTAGCCCGCTGTAATGTACTTTATGTACACTATGTTCAAAGCCCCATAAATATTTTAGTTCCACAGAACCCTTACCTCTTTAAGAACAAAAACACAGTACTTAGCTGAAAGATGCATAGGTGATGACAGTGTCTTTTACAGAGGGTACATAAAGCAATTTAGATTTGCCCCAAAATCATTGAGGCCAAATTAGACCATATGGCTAAGAAAATATTGTTGTGTTAAGTGAACATCCTCTTTGTTTAAGACCAACGTGATCATATCAGTACCTGATACGTGATTGATTGTACAACTACACATGTCAAAAGAAACTAAATAAGCCTCACCTGGAACATTAGATTGGCATGAGGTTAAGGTTTTGTCTGTTTTGCATTCCACATCCTTTCCTTGACTATTTGGTCAACCTTCTATTATGTTTGAGCTTTAGGGTGCCTGTGCAAATTCCAGTGCAATTTTCACCAAAAATGTATCACTTACATATATTGTATACATTACATAAAGTCCTTATAGCTTAATAAGTCATCGGTTTTAGGGATGAACAAGAAGAAAATCTATGCCTAGTATCACTATTATGGTCCATCAAGAACCTGAGCATGAAAAAATAGATGTATTGTCTTCTCCTGCTAAATCAACCTATTACAAAGTAGAACACCAAAATGTAAACTTTTCAAATTATTTCACAATAGTAATGGTCACATCAAACTATTTTTTTAATATTCATGCAATAAATACTCTTATATCAGGATTAAACTTTGTACACAAGACACCATCTGCATGGTATTATAAACGACAAAAAGACAAAGCTTATCCATCTTCTTAAGGACAGAATTGCTAATACTATGACTTGGAAGGAGACAGCAACCCCACACTGAACTTCTCAACAGTCTATTTACATTTGGTTGCAGGTGCCTCATCCGATTTTGTTCCAGAAAGAAAGATCTTTGGATGCAAGTGAAAACAATTTGAGAAGAAAATGAAAAAACAACATTTTGAACTTGGAGCCTATTTCCATAAAGAAAAGCTTTGTGTGGGAACATCCTTTGTTTTAATTAAAACTTTGGAATTTGCTTTGCTAAAGAAATAAATTTGAGTGGTTTTTTTGTGCCATCAACTATTTTATCCCCTAATACTTTGGTAATGTACAAAAGAAAAACAAATCAATTGTTCTTTTTATTGTTTGCATAATGTCCCTGGCACTTCACAGTGGTGTTTTGCGAACAGCTGAGATTTTCTACATGCATGATTCATTCCCATGTACCACCTGGGGTATACACTAGCATTTTAGATTTAGAACTCTCAAACATCTCATCCAAGTTACTAAATTCCTAATTGGGCTTTGGATATGTCACTACGAGTCACAATAACTCCCTTTTAGCTGATTTTAGAAAAGAAGAAAACATAAAAACCTAAATAAAAAAGAAAGATAAATATTTGCAAGATTGTCCATATGTCTTGTTTTCTCTCGTCTAGAAAAGTATTTATTGTATTATTGTGCTTAGAAAAATACCGTAAAATTGCAAAAAATGGGGGTCATAATTAAAGAATAAAGATAACATGTATAGGTAATCAGGAAAATCTTGGAATTCAGCACTAATTCCATGCAGAGATCAATTCCAAATCTTCATTGTGTGATACCGTTAAGAATTATTGTAATAAGCACAACACTTATCTTAGAAAAAGAGATGTTCTTTAAAGTTTTGAATAACAAGCTTAAATTCTACAAGAATTCATTTATAAACAGTGTTCAATTTTGTTAATATCGTATCTCACATTGTTTCATCATTCCATACCGTATTAAAGGAACACTCCAGTCAAAACCAATTGATTGAATAATACATGATGCAGGGCGTGTAGGGAGGAGCAGGACTCATTTTTACTGAATTCCTACAACCTTGTAATATGAAATAAATCAGCTTTGACTGGAATGTTAACATTTTTACATGTTATGAAATTATCAAAAAGTTGTGATTCATACATTTAAGCACTTTTTTTCCATTACGGATTTCACCACTGGGAATAATCCTTTTCATAGTTTGCTAGGATGGGCATTTTGGGACACAGTGATACCTTAAAGGAAACCTATCATCAGAAATTGGCCTCATAATTGAATGGCATCATCTAGAAAAACAACTTTGAAGTGAGATCTAAGTTGGATGTATAAATTCAGGGGGGCGGAGAGTTTAACATTAAAGTCAAGCTGTCCCTGCCTCTAAACACTTCCTCATGCACCGGACTTTAGGAGATCAGATCCTTGATTTCCCTGGACCTAGGACCTTCAATAACAGTGAAGTGAGTCTTCTGAGGCAGGGAAAGTTTGACTTCAGTGTTAGACTCTCCACCTCCTTGACTTCATAAAAGCATTTTACATCTCTCTTCAAAGCTTATTTTCTGGATGATACCACCACACTGGGCCCTGAAACAAACATGATCTAGAAGCTGCTCAGCTGCTTGACAACATACTGGTAGTGGTTTATTAGGTCAATTTCTGATGACATGTCCCCTTTAACCCTTTTATTCTCTGCAACGTATATCTCCGCCGCAGAGCTATGAAGGTTGTATGAAGAGGGCACACGGACTGTAACGTGGAGGCTCCAACGTCACCGGGCGGCAGCGATCGGTTGCCATGACAGCCTTTGGTCTTCGTCAGACCCAAGGCTGAATGCTTTCAGGAGATACGTTACTATGAGCCAGTGGCACATGCAAAAACTCCATATACTGCAATACAGTAGTATTGCTGTATAAGGTAGGAACAATCTTACTATCTAAAGTTAATATACCCTAGAGGGTCTAAGAAATTGTGAAAAAAAAGAAAAAAAAAGTTTTAAAAATCTAAAAAATTTATATTTTTTAATTATAAATATTAAAAATTCAAATCACCCACCTTTCCCTAGAACTGATATAAAACATAATAAACAGTAAAAATCAAATTTTTTTCCTGCTTCCCAGTACATGGCGTGTTATAATAAATAACATCACTGGAAAGTAAAATTTGTTACGCACAAAATAAGCCACAGGACAGAGCTCTGTACATGGAAAAATGAAAAAGTTATGGATTTTTGAAGGTGGAGAGTGAGAAATGAGAGAAAAAACCCTGCGTTTATTTATTTTTATATCCTTTCACATTAAAGGAGGATAAAACGCTACTTAACCTAGGGGCTCTAATCACCCTTACCATATGCAACAGTATTTCAATATGTGATTAATTTGGTATAGATCTGTCACAGTGTGTTACTGGCATATTGTTACAGATCGTACTGAATGATCCAGGCTGTCATAGGAACATTTAGCCCCTGAAACCTCTGTAAAACAAACCCTATAATTAATACTCCCAAGGCTATAATTCAGAAATAACAATAATTTCATAGAAAAGAAGTGTTCATGGATGGCACTGCTGAACTACTTTGAAGATTGCAATTCAAATCATCCATTTCCTAGTGTGAGGGTAAGCAGGAGATTATACAGGTCATGCTCTAGTCACATTGATAACTTGATCCAAACTTGCTGAAGTGTAATGAAAATAATGACACTCACCCTTTGTCTTGTTTTCTCCTATAGTATTATTTATTAACAAAAGTATAGCAACACAGCAGAGGGAGGACATGGTAAGCACCTCACATGTGTAGAAGCGCTTGCGCTTCTTCCGGCTGTAGATTGGAAGGAGAAGGAGGAAATAAGACAAAGGGTTAGTGCCATTCTTGTCATTATACTTCAGCAATTTAGAATTTAGAAATAATTTGAACAATTATTTGAACATTTAACACAGTGCTTTAAAGAATTTTATTAAAACATACCTCCCCTTTCCTGACATTAAAGGAATATTCTCATCTGGGCATTCAAATTTAATTTAATTTGTCTGCCATATACATACATTTCTTCAATTAGATGAAAATGAATGAAGAGCAAGAAGAAAAATGTACCTGTGTGAAGATGATTTCCCATAAGTGTAGCCACATGATCCTTTAGAAATTAGATTGTTTTCCTTGGATATGACCACCTGTGCTGGAGTGATAGCTCAAAGAAACAAATTGTTTTTGCATATAAAATGGCAGGGAGTTACATCATGTCCCATTGCCGTCCTCTGTGGTAATTAACGTTGAAACCAGGTGGTTGGGCATCTCAATAGCACATGTGTGGCCACCCCTGCTAGATTGCAGAGGTGGTCATATCCAACGGTGACCCTTGTTTCTAAGGGACAGCATGGCTACCTTCATGGTAAATTATATTCACACAAGTTTTTTTAAGAAATGTATATACAGTATATGGCCAATGAATTCAATTAAATGGCAAATTGAAGAACAAATTTGAACAAGGCAAATTTCAAGAACAAACATGGATTACTGTGCCATGATGTTCCTCTGTTGTTCATCCTGGATCCATTAACATAAACTGGTAACTTAGGGGTGACCAATCCTCCTGTCAAATAGTTGTTTACTTACATAATCTAAAATGTGAGCATTAATATTTATGTGTGATACATGCATTTAGTTATATATAAGTTTCATTACAAGGCATTTTGGTACTTATCAAAGTTATTACAGTCGTAGTACCTTATGAACATGCAGAATTGGAATACTGTATATATGCCAGAAATATATTGTATATATGCCAAATATCATATGTCTTAGGTACTAAGATATTTTGAAATTCGGTTGATTGTCATATAAGATAGCAGAAGGTACAGGAGCCCACTGTCATCCTATCACTTTTTCCTATTGTCTTAAGATAGCATGTAAATGCATGAGCTGCTAAATTCATATATATTCAATTATAATCATAATGTCAAATGTCATAGTTATCTTTGGTAGTATTGTCAAAATATATATTGGATGGACCATTAATGATGGGTAGATGCTACCAACTGCATTGAAATAGTTCAAATTGTTACTTGACAAATACACTGAGGACAGAAAAATCTGAGATCAGATGGCTTTATACCACATGCAAGAATACATGCAGGAAAATGATGAAATGTACTTACTGTATTTATAGGACAAATGCTACTCCTTGGGTAGAATAAGTAAAACTGACTATTTTTATGCTACATCAAAAAACATCCTGGCAATAATAAGTAGGATAAAGAGTTTTTCTTCATTCTTATTTCTTTTACTTCCATTTTTCCTTTTTTTTAATATGCTTTGCTTTTGAGATGTTGATGTCAAGTTTAGTTATCTATGTAATTATACATTTTAAGCGTATGTATATTTTGGAGTTAACAAAATTACAAGAATAAATGAATAAAAAACATCATGGATAACAAGTAACAATAGATGGTTAGAGAGCCATAAGGATGGAGGTCCATGATAATATAAAGTATAACAATGGGCCCCCCTACACCGTTCCTGAAAGATCCCCACTACAATTTTATGTCCCCCACTGATACCACTTATATTGGCAATTTTTGTGTCATGAGCAGCCCTAATTTATTAACAGTCCTCCAAGCCTCCTATATCTCCTTTTAGCATTTTCAGACACTTACAATACAATTCTTCACGTAAAAACAATGGTGACTTTTTCAGCAGAAATATGGTCTAATTATTACCCAATATAATATATCATGCCAGGTAACACAACAAAAAAAATCCAAAAGTCTAGAAGTGGATTCATGAGATTTGTGCTGCTCTTCTATAAAATATGTCAAATGAGAACTATAATCAGACGCAGACAGCAGAGATGAATCAAATAACTCTATTACTAAGAATCATAAAATATCAATGCCATTTTCATACTTAGAGGAAAGACAGCAAGATATGGAACAAATAATAATCCTGCATGAAAAGAAAATCCCAGATCAAAATAGAGAAAGAGCCTGTGGGGACATAGAAGTCTCATATATACTATATGAAATACAAGCAATTCTGAGGGAAAAAGGCAGGCAACAAATTACTGTACATGTTATTTGATTTAAATAAGCTACAAAATAATACGAAAGAATAATAAAATGCTCACGAATCATCGGTGTGTATTCTCTTTTAGTAATCTACCTTAGCTTTTCTTGAAAAGTTTCATTGCAAGAGCTGAAAAGGGCTTTGTCACTGTCAGGGACGTCTAAGGACAACTCCTTATCTACAGTATATCTCACATAAGAACTAGATGTTAACAGAGACAATAAGACAAATATAAGATTCCTGTATCTTCAATTGAGATGAACTGTATAAGATAGTGGATAAGTGTTCAAAGGGGGGGGGGGGGTTTGACCACTAGGATCTTAGAAAATATCTGTGTATATCTGCAATACTTTTGCAAGAATAGTAAGTAAAGGTTTTTTTTCTTTTTACTACTTTTTACTTTTTTATTTTTTTTGGGTGGGGGTTGTATTTTATGGAAAGATCATTAAAGGGGTATTCCTACGAAGACAAAATTTGAAAATATACTAAGAATAATACTTGTATTTTTGTGTTTCAGGTATACTTTTTTTGTGGTTAATATTCCCTTGGATTCTGCATCGGTGTCTAGTCTATGTCCTCTTATGTTCCTGTACATATTAATAATAATTTTTTTCAGGTCATCTCTATGGGGCACATTCACTAAGGATCCGAATCACGTTTTTCTACTGAGTTTCCAGAATTTTACCGTTTTGCGCTGCATTGCCCGTTTTTTTGGCACACGTGATCGTATTGTGACACTTCGGCGCCGGCTTGCATGCGACGAAAAATGGGGGACGTGGCTGACAGAAGACCCGACGAATTCGGAAAAACCGTGCTATTTTTTTTAAAAATAAGCATCGCTTGACACACACTTATCTGCACCAGGAATAGGATGGTGAACTCCGGCGGACCTCGGCGAAACCTGGTGGACATCGGGCACACGGACCTTAGTGAATCATTGGAAGACCCGGATCCTCATCGGAGAACGTGCCGCTGGATCGCGACAGGACCAGGTAAGTAAATGTGTATGTTTTGCCTGGGTATTGATATCTGACTTTATAATGATACATTATTTCTTCATGTGTTACTATACTTACTGTTTAGAAGCATCTCTTTCCTTCATTTTTGTTTTCTTCATTTTTCTGCATGAATAGATGTAGTCAGTGACCATCAGTGTGAACTACAGCCTGTTTCCCTGTTTGTATCGGGTTCAATTTAATGTCTCCAGTCACATGATCAGGTAGGAGGAGTTTTCTCCACCACGTGATCACGCTGGAGGGACATTTAAATATGGGGCTGGAGTTTTGTACCCTTAGACCATGAGTAAGGCGTGTTGCAGAAACACGTAGGTTATCTGTACTATGTGGCTTTGTGCCTTTTAACACATGTTGAATAAAGAAGAATTTTATTTCTAATTGGCCATCCTCCTTTTCTACACAAGAGTGCTGGGATTTTTCATTTCTACTCCAGTTTGCTCCTCCAAACTCTGAGCCATCTACGTGCACCTGTGTCGGCTTGGATCTTAGTTTGGCGTGCTGGGTGAGGTGGACATTTTTGCTTTACCAAGGATAATACAATAACACATTCTCTAATTCAATGTTATTAACAAATATAAAGCATTTCACACATACAATTCCAACCTATCTATCAGTCCTGGTGTATACAATTTCGGTTGCCCTGGGATCCAACCGTAAATCTTGTATCTTCTATAGTCAGCCATGGCAAATTCTTTTTATGAATAGCTTTTCCTCTCTGTCTCCAGCCCCTCCTCCATTACAAGACAAGCTCACACACAGACCTGAGGAGACTTACTCTACAAGCTACAGGCAAGATAAGATCTTTTTCTGGAGGGGTTGCACTCTTTGTGTTATAGCTCAGATGTAGCAGAGCTGAAAGTGTTTGTCATAGCTCAGATGTAGCAGAGCTGAAGTGTGTCATTGTGTGTTGTATCTCTGTTGTATCTCATGGATCTCATCATCTCTTATCTCTGATCTGTCTCAGCTTTCTATGTTTCAGGTATTAGTGAATGTTCAGAATCATAATAAAAGTGTAGATAAACTTGGACCCTGATAATCCAACCACTGATGTCAGCACACAGAATCTCATAGCACTAGAGGAATCATGAAGTGTCTGCTTAGAGTGTCCCTGCCCATACTCTGGACTTTTACAGTGACCATCCCAGAGTCATAGGAGCCAAAAACAGCAATAAAACTGAATAATTGTTAAGTAAGGGGTTAAAACAATCTTTATTGTGTAAACATCATTAGGGGATTCAAATTTGAGAACTTTCTTTCATGGACAAATCCCTTTAATTCTTTTACAAATTCCAATCCAAATAAAATAAATCTTCTTAAATTTTATTGCCTTTATTTTTACACAAATTTTCAGTCCTGCACGGAGACACAAAAATTGGAACAGTTCGTTAGTTATATATAATATAAAGCAATAATTCTATATAGAAGTATCTTACACTTTATCAGCAAAGTGCAGCTAAATATTACAGACAGATCTGGGGACTTCCCGTAGAACCTTGGTTGCCATATACAATGACTGATGCTGAGTGCAGACGGGTTACTAAAGGAGCTCTCTTCCTTTGAAAAAACTTAGGTGCCACCTTCAATAGATGACCATGACATCTAAGAGGCTAAGCACACAGGATCACATATTTTACAAACCCAAGGGTTAAAGAGCATGCCAGGCTGTAAAATGCAACCAATGAAGTTCCCTCAATGGTGAATAAAAAGTCTGCATGGTGTTAATATTGTTATTGCTATGTCTAAATTGCTATGTTTTTTATTGTGTTGTAACATACCCGATTAATGGATTTATTTCAATTTTTTAGTTATTTTCCATTTTATTGTGGGGTGCACTCTTGGTCCATTTATATACCTCTCAATTTCTGTTTTGGTGAAAGAGGGACAAAAGAGTGATACACAGTGTGCACTACAAATTAGTGCACTACAAATTTTTTTAACCATAAGCCATGCCCATTGCCATTATCCTTATCCAGACCCTATTTTTTCCACACAGTATAATACTCAGCTTAATGGCCCCTACACTGGCCCCCTTTAATTTTGGTCTCCCTCTCTGCACCCCCTCTTATTGTAGCCCCCTTCTCTGCTAACATCTGATTGTGCCCCCAGCTCATTGTTCTCCTCCTCACATTGTGATCCCCATCACCGCTCCCACCCAAATGCTATCCCATCTCATCATGCCCCCTATCATTGTGGGCTCCCTATCATTGTTGCCCCTCTTTTTACTCTTGTTCTCTTTGCATTGTGGACAAACTCTCACTGTACAGCAAAAAAATAATAAACCTTATATAATCAGCTCTCTTCCTTCCCCTATAATAGTCCTGCTTTCTCCTCTGCCAAGTCTATGTGCAGAAACGACAGAAGCTCGGTGCCTCCCACTACCTGAAACAACAGGACAGAGCCCGAAATCCGGGACTTTCCCATTAGATCTGGGATGTTTGTGTTTAAACAATTGCTCTAAATATCCACATGGAGGTGTTCACTCACTCGTTATTTACTGATTACCGTATATCCTATTTGTGAGAAATTGTTACAAATGTAAAGTAAGTCTAACATATAGCAACTTCTTTAAAAATTTTAATTGAAAATTATTAGCAAACATAATATCCAATCCTCTGACATAAAATAATTTCATATCACTAGAAGAAGCTTCATGTGGTTATGCACCCTCAAACGTAAAAGCTTAGTTACCTCTGATTAAGCTTTAGTAGATGAGATTTTCATTTTTATGTCCATAAGTAAAAAAATGTCCATCCACGTCCATATATAACATATTGTACAGTATCACTGTCCTGTGAAGGAGAGAGGATATCTCTGTTTCACATAAGATAATCAATTTTGTGTCAAATGCTGCAACTCTCAAATACAGAAATCCAATTTTTCATCAAAGGTTAGATTTTTCTTTCTCCTAAAATGAAACCTCAGGATGCTGCAAAGTGGTAAATGATGGTATCAGTGGATATTGGAACAAATCGTCCAAGAAAGAATTATATAGAAACATCCAGTCATGCATGTTAGCCTTTGGAATTAATCAGTAACATGCCTTATATTTCACTGTGGATGAGTGAGTTTCCCAGATCACTTGGGGGATACTTTCCATCAATCGTAGGCCATGTCTCGGCACTCGATTCCATGTGCAGCTGTCAATTTGCAGCTTATATCAATAATAACTGGCTTTTTAGTATTAAATTAATATAGAATCATCACATTTTTAACATATCTTTAATGTGATGCAGATTGATCTGCTGGAAGTGTTTAGAATTTTATTAAGCAGACTTTAAAGTGACGCAAATAAGCAAGAGCAAAGCTGAAATAAAAAAACTACAAGCACTGGAACACTTTTTATTTTCTATTTTTGGGCGGCTGTTGGAATAGTAAGTGATATACCTTGCATAGATGACAATCTGCTTACTGATAGATGAATTTGTTTTGAATCCCTTCCTGGGATAAGGTACAACATATCATATGTAGACAGTGGCCCACATTTATTAACCCCAGGAAGGACGCAGCTTTTTTTTTTTCGCTTATTTTTCGCTCTCCTCCTTCAAAAATCCATAACTATTAAATTTTTCTGTGTGCAGAGCTGTGTGAGGGCTTATTTTCTGCATAAAAAATTTACTTATAAGTGACGTTATTTATTATTTCATGCCAGGTACTTGGAAGCTGGAAAAAAATTCCAAATGTGGTGAAATTGGCAAAAAAACGCATTCGCGTCACTTTCTTGTAGGCTGAGATTTTACGGCTTTCACTGTGCGCTCCAAATAACACCTCTGCTGTATTATTGGGCTTTGTACGACCACGGTTATACCAAATTTCTATGTTTTATTGTATTTTAGTAAATTTTCAAAAATTAAACGAATGTGTACGGAAAGAGTAAATAAATTTTCACCATCTTCTGACGCTGACAACTTTTTCATACTTTGGTGTACAGAGCTGCGTGAGATGTCATTTTAAAGAAATTTGGGCAATATTTTCCGAGATGCAGCGATACCTTACGTGTGATTTTTCCTGTTTTTTACATTTTATATAAAAAAGCTTTTTTAATACTATATTTTAGACACTCTAGGGTACTTTAACACTAGATGGTCTGATCATTCCTACCATATGCTGCAATACTACTGTATTGCAGTATATGCCATTTTTGCACACTGTCTTATTGTAACGAAACTGTAGAAACCAGACACCGTCGGGTCTGACAATTGCCATTCCCCGCTGACATTCTGGGGAGCAACAATCACAACAAAGATGGGGGCGTTCATGTACTGCCATCTCGTAAATGCCAGCGGCAGCTTTGTTGGTGACATCGGAAGGTATTAATACCCGCAATCAGTGCTTGCACCCATAGCAGGTATTATGGTGGGTGTTTGATGCAATATGCTTTATGTTAAAGATGCACCAAAAAAAAGTTGGTCCATTGTGCCGGAGCACATGAATCTGTTGCACACTGCACACTATCAGGCACATTTCACAGGCAAGTGCAGTTTGCACTTCTTTTGAAATATGTGGGACAGTCAGTTGGATTCTACGTTTTTTTTTTCTGATAGAATTCACACAGAGGTTCTTTTATGAATGGAGAGACTAAACACATTTATTAAAGTGTTTGCACCAGTTTTTTTTTTCTAACTTTGCACAGAAAAAAACATGCGGCTGCACCATATCCTACAACACAGATAAAATGTGCGCCTGAGGGTGCGTGTTACTGCTTAGTCAGAGTTTATTACTGACGTGCGCCACAATTCTGCAGCAGGAACAAAGTGGTGCATACTCCCAGAGCAGTGCAGGGACGCCGGATTAATGAAGACGGTGCGCCAGTTTTGAGTAATGTGGCGCACTCTACACACTCCATGGGCAAACTGCACATATCACAGACTGCACTAGTTTTGATAAATGTAGAACATTGACTTCCAGTTCACACAAAAGACAAAACTTCCTGGTCCCGTATGACACAGCTGAAAACCAGAATGGAACTGATAACTTACAAATAGTTTGAGCAGACACAAACCATAAGTAAGGGTTCAGCATTCAGGCTCACCTGGAAAAGCTAACTGATGCGCTGCAGAGCCCTGATCTCAGGTATTAATCATTTACATGCTTTCAGCAAAGCCATTGGAAGCATTCAAATACCAGTGTCAATTGTATGAGCCCATATAAACGCTCCTGTAAGGAAGTGGTTCATTTTTCTACTCCTTAATCTAAATACTATATAATCACAGATAAAAAAACATGCTTAAAGGAAACCTACCATAATGGTAGATTCCTCCTTCCTGCCTCTGCCCTAATCTGTAATTTAATAATCCTGGAGCCTAACCTAATTTGTTTGTTTTAGTAATATGTAAATTACCTGCTAAGGCTACTGGGGCATGGAGGGCACAGGGCGCTCAGGCTATTCCACACTCCAGTAGCCTTAGAAGTACTTCCTCCTTGTGTGTCCACTGGCTTCTATGGAGCTACTGTGCAGTGGCTCCAACTCCAGTGCCATAATGTTCAGTAGCTCCATAGAAGCCAGCATTGCAGACGTAAGGATGAAGTGAAGCACACTGAGTATGTGCAAGGAGGCGGCACTACTAATGCTACTGGGGTGTGGAATACCCTGAGCGCCCTGCCGGCCTGGCTACTCCACATCCCAATAGCCTTAGTACATTATTTACATAGAGTATTATTTAGAGTAAGAAAAAGTTTTTAACAAGTTACTTTATGTTCCAGGATTATTAAATTACAGATTAGGCCAATGGCAGGCAGGAGGAATCTATAATCAGATTTACTTCTGTTGGTAGATTCCTTATGGTAGGGATTCCTTATGGTATTAATGTTTCAAATGCCTAAACATAAAGTATTAGAATAAAAAACCTAACCAAAGCAACTGTGATAGAATGAAAATGTAAACTTTATTCAGACCTTCATCCTGAAATCTTCCCTGCATTTGACTTCAATCAACCGCTGGCCTAACCAGTCTTTTACTGTATAACAGCGATTGGCTAAAACAGTGATTTTTCCCTAAAAAATTATTGAATAATAAGCAGCTGGTTGAATGGTTGACAATAGAGGGAGACTGGGAAATATGCAAATATGTTTCCAAGGTGTTAAATGGAAAACAATACCTCCTTTTGCTACCTTGAAAGGCAGCCCCCTTAAGACCAAGTATGACCTACAAGAAGTCTAATAACATGATGTGGGATTAAACCAAGCCAGTACATCTATTTCAGAAGGAACAGACTCCCAACTGTAGACAGTGCTGCTTCGACCTAGTTGGGTCTACTCAGGACAGCGTAGGGAACTGGATGGGCTGAGTGAAAGACTATTGACTTGGGTCAGAAGGTAAGAGTTCTCCTTATGGAGAATTTGCCAATTAAGGAATAGAGGGAGACTATGAGCTAACTGTATAATGCTCCATTAAATTCAATAGTGTATCTGTATTTTGGAAGCTTTATCTTCCCACTAGTTTTATGACACTACATCATACAATCCTAATTTTAGCAATCTGTCATGAATAACAGTCAAGTTCAAGGTCACTCATCATAAGTCATTTATGGAAACAACCCAAAACCCTTGATGAATGAAAATAACATTAAGTTTTTAGTACATATTTCACATATGAACAAAGGTGAAAAGCCATAAAATAGTAAAAAAATAACAGTAAAATTTGGAAACCGTGAAAATGTTGAAATTCAAGGTTATGAAGTAGACAGCTCCTGCTTTGTACAAGATAGAGCACAGAGCACTCAGGAAACATTTTAGCTACAATGAAAAAGTAATCATGGGAGAATGTAGCTGTAATAGCATCCAAGTTGCTTACAAATATTGGCAGTAATTAAAGGATATATCTTGGGTGAAACTATTTAATGATAGAGCAGCGGGTAACCAGTCAAAATATATTCTGCAGAGATATCAATGTCTGTTCCAAATTCTAAACAGCACTTCAAGTCAGAGACTGGGGAAATAGCAACACAAGTAATAGAAAAGGCAACTGCAATATTTAATCACAAACTTTAAATCAGGAAGACATCACCGCACCATGAAAATATCACAGTGATATAAAAGAAATTGTAGGCTTTTGACTGTTTTAGAAATTTATTAAAATAGAAATGTACTGTTATTTTGATTGTAGATTATATTATGGAAGCTGTAGTCTAATAAATGAAAATATTCACTTACTTTGGGCCAGACGTATCACTCATTTTTTTCTGTTGTTTATGCGCCTTTTCATATTGGCACAACTAACCACGCAGCAAAAATAACCATGTTTCCTCCATTTATCCTAACAAACCAGATGTTTTGCTGCGCCTAATGTTCATCATTAGCGACTTTTCATTCAGGATAAAAAAGGGTGCAAAAACACTTCAGGCTGAAGGTGGTGTAAACAGAGAAGGAACACAGTGTGATAAATGTCCCCCAGCACTGAGCTTTTGTGCAGAGCAGCTCATCCCCAGCAGCAGAGCTCAGCCAGACACTAGTACAGACACTACAGACACTAACGCAGCCTCAGTTCATAATCTTCTATTTACAAAACAATCTGCCAAAGCCTCAGCTCAGATCAGGACAGAAGAGAAGTTTGCAGGATTTTGCAGATACTACAGAGAAGTGTCCCCTGTGCAGCAGGATGACCACACTGGTGTCTGAGGAGGATACTGACCAGAATTACAGGGGGGCAGCACAAGATCAGCGCTGGGGAATCCCCTCCAGTAGAAGCCACTGCTGAGGAGGTCACTGGGTGCCAGATGTCACACACCTGGGATCTGCTGTGAGGGTCATTCTCATGCTGGGGTGTGAGAGAGAAGCAGAGAGGAGCTTTTAGGAGGATCACATGTAACTGCCCAAATCTAAAAGCACATTCACATGGCCGTCTGCGGGGACGTACATGCGGCCGCAAGTACATGCGTACATAACGGCGCGGCGCATATCCGGCCCAACACTGCAAAAAGATAGAGCATGCTCTATCTTTTGGCGTGTGTGCGGCCGTGTGCCGCTATTCTCCTCCTCTCCAGCTAATGAGAATGTACCCTAACATTGTGCCTATACTGCGCCTAAGTGATTAATAAGACGCAGGAACTCAACTCATCAAAGATGGTTGTGGCTTGTGATACTTCTGGCGCAAGCACAATGACTTCACTTAAGCGCAGGATATATATATCCTTCCCGTGCATCAGGAATCGTGCCAGTTGCAGGGCTTGTGAGCAAGAATTCAGGCGTACAATCCCTGAGAAATCTGGCCCATTGACTTCATGATATCTGGCACCCATTCTTTATGAATCTGGCGGTTCCTGCCCCAACAGAGTGCACCAACTTTTTTGTGGTGCACCTTTAACATAGGGGGTGTGACACAATTCTGTTGGACTTTGCATGATAAATCTGGCTCAGAATCTAACTGCGCCACAAAAGGGTCGTGTTTAGAGATGAGCGAACATACTCGTCCGAGCTTGATGCTCGTTCGAGCATTAGCGTACTCGAAACTGCTTGTTGCTCGGACGAATACTTCGCCCGCTCGAGAAAATGGCAGCTCCCGCCGTTTTGCTTTTTGGCGGCCAGAAACAGAGCCAATCACAAGCCAGGAGACTCTGCACTCCACCCAGCATGACGTGGTACCCTTACACGTCGATAGCAGTGGTTGGCTGGCCAGATCAGGTGACCCTGGGATAGACTAGCCGCTGCCCGCGCTGCTCGGATCATTCTGTGTCTGGATGCCACTAGGGAGAGAGCTGCTGCTGGTCAGGGAAAGCGTTAGGGTTTTCTATTAGAATAGTGTTAGGCAGGAGTGATTCAACAAGAACCCAACAGCCCTTCTTAGGGCTACAATAACGTTATACTTTTTTTTTTTTTTATTTGCAGCTAGTACCATATTGTGAGGAATTTGCAGGGGGACTTGCTACCGTTGTGTTTAGCTCTTAGTGACACACATATCCACCTCAAACACCAAAGTGGGAAAATTTATTAGGGGTTTGATTTCAATTAGGCACAGTCTGGCAGTTTCTTTTTATTTTACGTTTATTTTTTCATAACTCAGCGTCATCTCATCAGTGTGCTTTCATACTTGGCTAGAAAATAGCCAAAGGAGAATCCAAACGGCTTACTTACGCCTACAATAGCGTTATATATATTTTATTTCTGGTTGATCTGCTGGTGGCTGTCCTTGCTGCAGTGCATATACTAGCCAATTGTCAGGAATTTGGAGTGAGACTTGCGACCGCTGTGTTTAACGCTTAGTGTCGCACATATCCATCGCAAAGACCGAAGTGGGAAAATTTATTAGGGGTTGGATTTCAATTAAGCACAGTCTGGCAGTTTCTTTTTATTTTACGTTTATTTTTTCATAACTCAGCGTCATCTCATCAGTGTGCTTTCCTACTTGGCTAGAAAATAGCCAAAGGAGAATCCAAATGGCTAACTTACGCCTACAATAGCGTTATATATATTTTATTTCTGGTTGATCTGCTGGTGGCTGTCCTTGCTGCAGTGCATATACTAGCCAATTGTCAGGAATTTGGAGTGAGACTTGCGACCGCTGTGTTTAGCGCTTAGTGACGCACATATCCATCGCAAAGACCGAAGTGGGAAAATTTATTAGGGGTTGGATTTCAATTAGGCACAGTCTGGCAGTTTCTTTTTATTTTACGTTTATTTTATCATAACTCAGCGTCATATTATCAGTGTGCTTTCCTACTTGGCTAGAAAATAGCCAAAGGAGAATCCAAACGGCTTACTTACGCCTACAATAGCGTTATATATATTTTATTTCTGGTTGATCTGCTGGTGGCTGTCCTTGCTGCAGTGCATATACTAGCCAATTGTCAGGAATTTGGAGTGAGACTTGCGACCGCTGTGTTTAGCGCTTAGTGACGCACATATCCATCGCAAAGACCGAAGTGGGAAAATTTATTAGGGGTTGGATTTCAATTAGGCACAGTCTGGCAGTTTCTTTTTATTTTACGTTTATTTTATCATAACTCAGCGTCATCTCATCAGTGTGCTTTCCTACTTGGCTAGAAAATAGCCAAAGGAGAATCCAAACGGCTTACTTACGCCTACAATAGCGTTATATATATTTTATTTCTGGTTGATCTGCTGGTGGCTGTCCTTGCTGCAGTGCATATACTAGCCAATTGTCAGGAATTTGGAGTGAGACTTGCGACCGCTGTGTTTAGCGCTTAGTGACGCACATATCCATCGCAAAGACCGAAGTGGGAAAATTTATTAGGGGTTGGATTTCAATTAGGCACAGTCTGGCAGTTTCTTTTTATTTTACGTTTATTTTATCATAACTCAGTGTCATCTCATCAGTGTGCTGTCATACTTGGCTAGAAAATAGCCAAAGGAGAATCCAAACGGCTTACTTACGCCTACAATAGCGTTATATATATTTTATTTCTGGTTGATCTGCTGGTGGCTGTCCTTGCTGCAGTGCATATACTAGCCAATTGTCAGGAATTTGGAGTGAGACTTGCGACCACTGTGTTTAGCGCTTAGTGACGCACATATCCATCGCAAAGACCGAAGTGGGAAAATTTATTAGGGGTTGGATTTCAATTAGGCACAGTCTGCCATTTCCTTTTTATTTTACGTTTATTTTTTCATAACTCAGCGTCATCTCATCTGGCATAGCAGTGTGCTTTCATACTTGGCTAGAAAATAGCCATAGCAATAGGATAGCATTGTTTGGCTTTAAAAACTAAAAAACACAAAAAAAAACAAAAAAAAGTAAAAAACACAAGAAAAAGTTTAAAAAAAATTAAAGTTATAACTTTCATTTTCAAAATGTTTAACCCGAGGGCTAGGGGTAGAGGACGAGGGTGGGGACGTGGGCGTCCAACTACTGCAGGGGTCAGAGGCCGTGGTCCTGGGCGGGGTGAGACACCACCTGCTGATGAGGGAGCAGGGGAACGCCGCAGAGCTACACTCCCTAGGTTCATGTCTGAAGTTACTGGGACTCGTGGTAGAGCACTGTTGAGGCCAGAACAGTGCGAACAGGTGATGTCGTGGATTGCCGACAATGCTTCGAGCAATTTGTCCACCAGTCAGTCTTCCACGCAGTCCACCCATGTCACCGATATCGGCACTCCTCCAGCTCCTGCACCTCAGCCTCTTCCCCCCCAGTCTGCCCCCTCCCAGGAAAATTTGGCATTTGAACCGGCATACTCTGAGGAACTGTTTTCTGGACCCTTCCCACAGTCACAAACCACTTGTCCGGTTGCTGCTGAGCAATTTTCCGATGCCCAGGTTTTCCACCAGTCGCAGTCTGTGGGTGATGATGACCTTCTTGACATAGTGGAAGAAGTGTGTAAAGAGGTGTCCGACGATGAGGAGACACGGTTGTCAGACAGTGGTGAAGTTGTTGTCAGGGCAGGAAGTCCGAGGGGGGAGCAGACTGAGGGATCGGAGGATGATGAGGTGACAGACCCAAGCTGGGTTGAGAGGCCGGGTGAACACAGTGCTTCTGAGACGGAGGAGAGTCCTCGACCAGAACAGGTTGGAAGAGGCAGTGGTGGGGCCAGACGGAGAGGCAGGGCCAGAGCAGGTGTCACGTAGTGAAGCTCCCGTGGCGAGGGCTCCCGCGGCGAGGGCTAGATTTTCAGAAGTCTGGAGGTTCTTTAAGGAAACACCGGATGACCGACGGACTGTGGTGTGCAACCTTTGCCAAACCAGGATCAGCAGGGGTTCCACCACTACTAGCTTAACTACCACCAGTATGCGCAGGCATATGAATGCTAAACACCCCACTCAGTGGCACCAAGCCCGTTCACCTCCGGCCGTGCACACCACTGCTCCTTCCCCTGTTTCAGCTGATAGTCAGCCCCCTGCCCAGGACCCTGGCACAAAAACCCCATCGTCGCCTCCACGATCCTCCACAGCATCCACCAGCGTTTAGCTCTCCATACCCCAGACGCTGGAGCGGAAACGCAAATATAGTGCAACCCACCCGCACGCCCAAGCCCTTAATGTCCACATCTCCAGATTGCTTAGCCTGGAGATGCTGCCCTATAGGCTAGTAGAGACCGAGGCCTTTCGCAACCTCATGGCGGCGGCCGCCCCTCGGTATTCGGTCTCCAGCCGCCACTACTTTTCCCGATATGCCGTCCCAGCCCTGCACCAGCACGTGTCAGACAACATCATCCGTGCCCTGACCAATGCCGTTTCTGACAAGGTCCACCTGACCACAGACACGTGGACGAGTGCTGCCGGGCAGGGCCACGATATATCGCTGACGGCACATTGGGTTAACTTGGTGGAGGCTGGGACTGAGTCTGACCCTGCGGCTGGTCATATACTGCCGACGCCGAGGATTGCGGGGCCTACCTCGGTCCAGGTCTTTCAGGCCTACTATGCCTCCTCCTCCTCCCACCCCTCCTCCACCTCCTCCTCTGAACTACCATCCGTGGGCATGCTGCCATCAGTCGGTAGCTCTAGGCACAGCAGCAGTGCCGTCGCTAAGCGACAGCAGGCGGTGCTCAAATTGCTGAGCCTAGGCGATAAAAGGCACACCGCCCAAGAGCTATTACAGGGCATCACGGCGCAGACTGATCTGTGGCTGGCACCGCTGAACCTGAAGCCAGGCATGGTTGTGTGTGACAACGGCCGTAACCTGGTGGCGGCTCTGCAACTCGGCAGACTGACACATGTGCCATGCCTGGCCCATGTGTTAAATCTGATAGTTCAGCGTTTCCTCAAGACATACCCCAATCTGTCTGATTTGCTCACGAAGGTGCGCCGCATCTGTGCGCATTTCAGGAAGTCCAGCACAGATGCTGCCACTCTCAGGGCAGCGCAGCGCCGCCTCCAACTGCCCGCTCACCGACTGTTGTGCGACGTGCCCACGAGGTGGAATTCAACATTAACCATGTTATCCAGAGTTTACCAGCAGCGCAGAGCAATTGTAGACTGCCAGATGTCAACTTCCACCAGAACTGGTAGTCAGGTCAGTCAGCTTCCTCAAGTCTACAATGAGGAGTGGACGTGGATGTCTGATATCTGTCAGGTGCTGAGTAACTTTGAGGAGTCAACACAGATGGTCAGTGGCGATGCCGCCATCATCAGCCTCACCATCCCGCTGCTTGGCCTGTTGAAAAACTCTCTGATCAGCATGAAGTCGGAAGCTTTGCGCTCGTCACAAGAGACGGGGGAAGAAGATTCCCTTGTTGATAGCCAAAGCACCCTTAGGTCTGTTTCTCAGCGCATATCGGAGGAGGTGGAGGTGGAGGAGGATGAGGAGGAAGAGGAGGAAAATGTTGACAAGACACAAGAGGGGACCATTGTTCAGTCCTTCACTGTTCAGCGTGTATGGGCAGAAGAAGAGGAGTTGGAGGAGTTGGAGGAGGAGGAAATGGACAGTCAGGCCAGTGAGGGGAGTGAATTCTTACGCGTTGGTACTCTGGCGCATATGGCAGATTTCATGCTAGGCTGCCTATCCCGTGACCCTCGCGTTCAAAGAATTTATTCCAGCACCGATTACTGGGTATTCACTCTCCTGGACCCACGGTACAAGCAAAATCTTTCCACTCTCATCCCTGGAGAGGAAAGGAGTGTGAGAATGCATGAATACCAGCAGGCCCTGGTGCACAAGCTGAAACAGTATTTCCCTTCTGACAGCGCTAGCGGCAGAGGGCGTAGTTCTGCGGGACAAGTAGCGAGGGAGAGTAGGCGAGCAGGCAGCTTGTCCAGCACTGGCAAGGGTACGCTTTACAAGGCTTTTGCCAGCTTTATGTCACCCCAGCAAGACACTGTCACCTGCCCCCAGTCTCGGCAGATTAGGGCTGATCTTTACAGAAAGATGGTGAGGGAGTACGTAGCTGACCATACCATCGTCCTAAATGATCACACAGCTCCCTACAACTACTGGGTTTCAAAGCTGGACATGTGGCACGAACTGGCGCTGTACGACTTGGAGGTTCTTGCCTGCCCTGCCGCTAGCGTCTTGTCCGAGCGGGTTTTCAGTGCAGCTGGTGGCATCATCACCGATAAGCGTACACACCTGTCGACTGACAGCGCTGACAGGCTGACGCTTATTAAGATGAATAAAGCCTGGATTTCTCATAATTTCCAATCTCCACCAGGTGAAGGAAGCTCAACCTGAATAATTTATCCACTCCTCCTCCTCCTCATTTTCCTCCTTCTCCTCCTCTTTGTACACTAAAGCAGAGGAAACTGGCTATTTTTTGACAGGGCCCACTGGCTCTAGCTATAGTACTTTATGCAATTAATTTTTCTGGAGGGCCACCTACCCGGTCCTCTGTTTTAAACAATTTTTGGGAGTGCCACATACAGGCACTCAATCTATTTCATTTTTCTGGAGGGCCACCTACCTGCTCCTCTGGTTTGAAAACTTTTTTGGACTGCCACATACAGGCACTCAATCTATTTCATTTTTCTGGAGGGCCACCTACCTGCTCCTCTGGTTTGAAAACTTTTTTGGACTGCCACATACAGGCACTCAATCTATTTCATTTTTCTGGAGGGCCACCTACCTGCTCCTCTGGTTTGAAAACTTTTTTGGACTGCCACATACAGGCACTCAATCTATTTCATTTTTCTGGAGGGCCACCCAACTGCTCCTCTGGTTTGAAGACTTTTTTGGATTTCCACATACAGGCACTCAATCTATTTCATTTTTCTGGAGGGCCACCTACCTGCTCCTCTGGTTTGAAAACTTTTTTGGACTGCCACATACAGGCACTATCCAAATTAAATTGTCTCCATAGCAGCCTCCACACGTTGTCTCCATTGCTACCTCCAAAAGTCGTCCATATAGCTGCCTCCATACATCGTCCCCTTATCAAACGAGGTGTGTCAGGCAGAAATTTGGGTTGTTTTCATGGATTCCACATCAAAGTTGTTAACTTTGTCGCCACCCTGCTGTGTTATCCACAAAATATACTGGCAAACTTTTATCATTTACCAATATTATTTCAGCGCTTCTTGTGCATCTGTTTACATTCCCCTCACCCGCCATATCCTAAACTTATAAGAACGCTACTACACTTGATCTTATACAAAAGGTTCTCTTAGAAGTGCTGTTTGGGGAGTAGCCTAGAGAAAGGGGCTTGGATTGGCGAAAGCTCGCCTTGCAGCGGAACGCCAGCTCCATGCGCATCATGCGCTTCTTGCGCATCTGTTTACATTCCCCTCACCCGCCATATCCCAAACTTATAAGAACGCTACTACACTTGATCTTATACAAAAGCTTCTTAGAAGTGCTGTTTGGGCAGTAGCCTAGAGACAGGGGCTTGGATTGGCGAAAGCTCGCCTGGCATCGGAGCGCCAGCTCCATGCGCATCATGTGCTTCTTGCGCATCTGTTTACATTCCCCTCACCCGCCATATCCCAAACTTATAAGAACGCTACTACACTTGATCTTATACAAAAGGTTCTTAGAAGTGCTGTTTGGGGAGTAGCCTAGAGACAGGGGCTTGGACTGGCGAAAGCTTGCCTGGCAGCAGAGCGCCAGCTCCATGCGCATCATGCGCTTCTTGCGCGTCTGTTTACATTCCCCTCACCCGCCATATCCCAAACTTATAAGAACGCTACTACACTTGATCTTATACAAAAGGTTCTTAGAAGTGCTGTTTGGGGAGTAGCCTAGAGACAGGGGCTTGGATTGGCGAAAGCTCGCCTGGCAGCGGAGCGCCAGCTCCATGCGCATCATGCGCTTCTTGCGCATCTGTTTACATTCCCCTCACCCGCCATATCCCAAACTTATAAGAACGCTACTACACTTAACTTGGTGCAGGCTGGGACCGAGTCTGACCCTGGGGCTGGTCATATACTGCCGACGCCGAGGATTGCGGGGCCTACCTCGGTCCAGGTCTAAAAGGCCTACTATACCTCCTCCTCCTCCCACCCCTCCTCCACCTCCTCCTCCTCCGAATTACCATCCGTGGCCATGGCGCCATCAGTCGGTAGCTCTAGGCACAGCAGCAGTGCCGTCGCTAAGCGACAGCAGGCCCAAACTGCTGAGCCTAGGCGATAAAAGGCACACCGCCCAAGAGCTATTACAGGGCATTCCACATCAAACTTGTTAACTTTGTCGCCACCCTGCTGTGTAATCCACAAAATATACTGGCAAACTTTTATCATTTACCGATATTATTTCAGCGCTTCTTGTGCATCTGTTTACATTCCCCTCACCCGCCATATCCCAAACTTATAAGAACGCTACTACACTTGATCTTATACAAAAGGTTCTTAGAAGTGCTGTTTGGGGAGTAGCCTAGAGACAGGGGCTTGGATTGGCGAAAGCTCGCCTGGCAGCGGAGCGCCAGCTCCATGCCAAGATCCAACTAACATAGTTTTAACTGCAGCACCTTTAATCTACTACTAGTTCACTGCCTCCATACATGGTCCCCTTATCAAACGAGCTGTGTCAGGCAGAATTTTGGGTTGTTTTCATGGCTTCCATGTTAACTTTGTCGCCACCCTGCTGTGTAATCCACAAAATATACTGGCAAACTTTTATCATGTACCGATATTATTTGAGCGCTTCTTGCTCACCTCCTTTGGTTCCTCTCTGCCACCCATTGGTTTGAAGCCTGAGTCCATTTAGGGTATGTCGCCATGCCACTCTCTAGCCTGCAGCTGCTGCAGCTGCCTCTGCATGCCGTCCCCTATAGTGTCAGGGTCAATTATTGGATGTTTTAGATGCTATCTTGCTTCATTCTGTCACTCTGTCATGGCCATGCTGTTGCCCATAATTTTGGCATAATGGTGTGATTAAGCAGCCTCAGAGGCATCCATGCATGCTGCCCCTGCTGTTTCCTGTCCATTTCCGTGGTGTTTCCATCCTTTTCTGAGGTTCCCAGGTGTTTGGCCAAGCTTCCCTGTGCAGAGCCTTGGTCCCCTTGAAAAATGCTCGAGTCTCCCATTGACTTCAATGGGGCTCGTTATTCGAGACGAGCACTCGAGCATCGGGAAAATTTCGTCTCGAATAACGAGTACCCCAGCATTTTAGTGCTCGCTCATCTCTAGTCGTGTTCAACACAATTGTGTTGCCGACACTTCTTAAAGGGAACCTGTCAAAAGGAGACCCATTTTTAGCACTCCCCCAGTCCCCACAGAGCATAGTACAGTCCCCCCCACCCTTGGGAAACATGTGACCATTTCAAATATATGAATAACGCCCCTCACTCGGGATTGGCTGTAGAGGAGCAGGGGGCGTCACTAAGCCAAGTGATGGGTGTTTTCATATATTTTAAAAGGTCACATGGAGGAGCAGTTTCCCAAGGGTGGGAGGGGAACTGCTCCTTTCCAGCCCCTCCCAATTGGCAACTGCCTAGTCACACAGCACATGCTAATGAAAGGTACAATATAACATATCTTTTTTTCTGTAAAACCAATCTTTTATACAAAACACTTTGGCAGTGTATATACTATGCTCTGTGGGGACTGGGGGAGTGCTAAAAATGGGTCTCCTGGTGACAGGTTCCCTTTAAATACCTGTAAGAACATGCAAAGTCTGACAGAAAACTGGTGCAAGTGCCTTAATAAATTGAGCCTTTAGAAAACCCCATGATTTCAGTGTGAACTTTTACATTTATATTTACTTGAAGCTTTGTGACTCTTACGACATAACAAGCAGAGTTGAGTGAGATAAAAAAGTGTTCTGAAGAAGATATATTTCCATTTAATGTGTAAATAGAAATACATTCCCTTGAACGCAATGTATAACAGTGTTTGAAATATGACTGGACCACCCGAGGTGAGCTCTTCCCAATGGGTTATAGGAGGCCAATTTGCAAGCTGAACACATGTAATACATGCACAGATTTGTCAAAGCATTGCTTCCTGGAATCCCAATGGTTTACATCATTCAATATGTCACCAGGAGTATTCATTTTCTGATTGTTTGAATATTCTAAACATAGTGAGAAGCATTTCCTTCCATCTTGCACAGTTTGAAATTATCTATTGCGTTATCACCTTGAGAATTTGATATAATTGGGTTGAATTTGGAGGGATTAGCTGAAAGGGAGAAAATAACAAAATAGTTTCTTCTTCTTAAGATGAGTTAGCCTTGCTCGTCATCCCCGTGTTCCCTGCCCCCCTATGAATTCATCAAGGATGAGGTGATTGATTGTGATGACAGTTGGGAACCATGAAGGCTCACATAGATGTCATTCAGGGATCAATACCGCAATCTGCTAAATCCAGGTTTTTATAGTGTAGCAATATAGCAACTAGCAATACAATATATTAGCCATATATCGCAACACAAATGATCAAAAGGTTGTACAGTTTCCAAAAAATATCAATAAAAACATCAGCTGGTCATGCAAAAAAAGTATGCTTTTTCAAAACTCTCTGATGGATGTCAGAAAAAAGGGATAAGGTGTAATTTTTATTTTGCCTCTTACACTGGGACAAAGTAACAAGACTGATTAAAAGGCCAATAGCATTTTAATTCTTCATTGTAGTGTAGTGTATGTCCCCAGCCTTTTTACGCTAAAGGAAGCAACATTTTAAAGAACAGCTTATTACACATTACCTTATATTTTAATGACCCATTTTAATAGTAATTATGCTTTTTTTCTGGAATACCCATTTAATATGATCCAAATAGACTTGCTATAAGCAATTTTACACAGCTCAGTGCACCAAACATGTCAGAAAATTGAGATTTTAATTTTTTGGTCCAAAAATTTGGATTTTTTAAAATTGTTAATTTTGTATGAAGCTCCAGATCTGCTCTTTTCAATAAAAAGGTAAAAGCTAGGGGAAACAGTAATCACTTGTGTCAAGACAGAGATAGGGGTGCAGGTCCTCGGCTTACCTACAAACTCAATTACCTACCTATATGCCTTGCCTACTATAATGGAAAAAGACAATCTGAAAACTATCCCTACTCTGAGTATGTGCAGATGACAAACAAACACAGAGGGACAAACAGACAGTCCTATATAAAAGTAGTCGGGATAACTGGGTCAAACCTAAATGGTGGTGGAGTATAGAATCAATAGGCAAAAGAGTAGTTAAACATAGCAAGAGTGGGATGCACAGTGTATAGCGCAGAAATAGAGTAAGTGGCAGGAGACTAGTAAAACCAGCAGGTTTAGTGGGGACAGAGCAAATAATTAAAGGAGTTCCTGGACGCCACCTCCAGCAGCTTTCTGAACTGGCCATCCATCATTCAACCCACAGCTGAGGCACACACAGAACTCCAAGATGAAAGCCATCTTTCCAGAGAACATACACCCAGCTCAGCCAAGGGAACTGACTCTGAAAGGCAACTTTCAATTACAGCTCCCAGAAAAGCAACTTTGGAGTGGTCCACCAGCTCAGAGCTCTGCAGCAAGAACCGGTTAGTGAGTTCTGACACATTGGCTATAGAAAACTATGTTGAGAGGTAAGTCATTAGGGATATTTCAGGCATCCTTTCACCAACTCTTGGCAATGGTTTGATCATGTGTTATCCATGTGGTGACTTGCCTTTCATTTCAGTGGCTTTAGTAAAAATTGGAAAAAACTCAACATAAAATATTGATTAAACAATTATCATTTTTTGTGCAACACATTGCTTTCAAAATACTGTCTTTCTTTGCAGTGATTTAGAAATTATCTCTTATTATATTTCTTATTTCACTGTTTAAAAGTATAAATGAAAACAGTCACCAAGTTCTTCCGAAAACCCTACTTCCAAGGCTGCTTAAAATAAATAATTGAAAAAAATAAAACACAGTAAAGATTGTTGTTTTCTAAATAAATCTACTTAGTTGGGCACTTATACAACTGGTAAGGTTCTCCTGGGATGTGTGCTTCCCCATAACAACATCCCCATAGACCACTGCCTATCTATCTGTGGTTTAATTTCATGTACTATATCCTAAACGCAATGATCTGCCAAGAAACTGTAATGCCCGGAAGAGATTCATTAAGCGATTGTACAATAAGCGATTTTAACTCCAGTGACAAGAGAGTTTAGTGCAGTGCTTTCTGATGTGTCATAAATTAACATTTACTAAATAACCAGTGTAAAGTCTGCCTCTCATTTTGTTGCCTGTTTAGGTCTTTCCATTCTTTTTTCTAGCGGATCCAGTCATCATTTTTATGAATACAGTTGTTATTACGGGTCTGCTGACAAGGCAGGTGGTTATTCCATTGAGGCACTCTAAGTTTTTAGTGTTGAGAGATAAACTGTCTTACAATATCCAGCTGGGAAAGACAAAAGTAAAGGCTAGCAAAAATGTTTCCTTTCTTTTCTTTAAGGAGATTTCTTCAGCATATAAAGCTGATGACATGAGGTTATTAGAACACATTTATGATTAACTTTATTATGTGAATTCATTATTCATTATTTGGAATTTTGCTGTTGCAGTAGATTTTTTTTTTAAGTTTGCATTCAGTAGTTCAGTATTTTTAGTCAGTCTAAAAACACCATAAAAGTAACAAATGCAAAAATCCAAAACTGAAAAGTTGCATAGAATATTAGAAATAAATATTAATAATTGTATAATAAAAAGTCTTGCAAAGGCCAAACTTAAGATTTACTTAAATGCATGAAATGTATCAATGAAACTGCTTTTACAACTGGTGTATAAGATATGCACCATATGCATGATGAGGCCCAAACTTTTTGGGCCTCCTTTGACAATGGGTTGAGGAAATGCACAAATTCTGTTAATGCAGAGTAGCACATCAAAGGGAACCTGTCAACAGGTTTTACCCAATTAAACTACTAGTCCCCTTAGGTAGGATGTGACATCTCTTTTCTAAGTCCCCTATTTTATGTGCAACCTTACACATTTACCTAATAAAAAATTTCCCCTAAATTTAGGCAAATGTATCTGACTTTCACATATGTTTCTTATTAAAGATTAAAATCTCATCTTCCTGATCCCTTCAGGTTTATAGTTCTCTGAGCTACAGAATTGGACATACAGGCAGTTACAAAATATCTATATCTATCTATATATAGAGAGAGCTCATGATTCTAGGTACTATTCTATACTAGGTAGCATATTTCTAGGCATTATAGAACAGAAAATAGGAGCTTCTGAAGTGACACTACCCCCGCAATCGCCTAACTTGACTCATCCTATGTGAATATGCAGTGAGGAGAGTCATATTTGCCTGAAATTTCACATATTAGAGGGAATTCTAGAAAGGGCGGTTCATACCCCAGCTGATGGTGCTAAAAGTTTAGCACAAGTTCTCCTTAAAAGGCAGACAAATGTGAGATATGTGAAAAATTGTAAAATAAAGCTACGTTACCAATATCAAACAATCCCAGTGTAGTAGAACATTAAAAAACTGAATTGTGATTGGATGTAGTGACAATCACACCCATAAAAAATAGTATTTTAAAAATCTGTCTTGTTCCGGGTATTGAACCCCCACTCCCATCAGTAACAAAGTCGCCAGTGGCATTTAAGTTACTGCAGAGGCAGGTGCCAGCATTTTAAGGAAGGATTGTTGCTTCTGATAATGTTATTGGATGTTATAGGGTCTATTAGTAGATCTATGATGTCATGTGCCCATGGAAAGGATTTTTAAGACTGCTGTGCAAAACGTCAATTGTCAAAAATTTCCCCCATATATTGTGAAGGGGGAAATATACATAATATTTGTAAAGAACGGTAGTGTGGGCAGTTGGCACATGTGGGCTTGTTCCTGGTACGTAGAGGCAAGGTGCATGCACAGCACTATGAACATGTCCAATGCAAGGCTATGGGCCTGTGAGTTTGTCATGGTTTGTACGACTGGCCATTGCTGAAAGTGGAAAATCACATAATCAGCTGCTTACTTGATCAAACAAGTCATTTCGTGACAACTATAATCTTTTCTAAGTAAGATTTGCATTTGTCAAATTTCTTTCAATACTTCTTAGATTTTTGATGATCTACAATGATTTAAAGTTTAAATCCTTTATAAAACTTTACTTTTATAAAGCATAAGTGACAAAAGAATTAATAAAATATGTGGTGGGTATTTCATATTTCATGTTGACCCGATTTTTAAATGTTTAACCAAGAAAAATTATTTTGAAAAAATGATCTAGAAAAAATGCAGGTAACTGTATATTTCGCCAGGTTTGGTCTTGGATTTTGTTTTATCAAGGTCAAGTGCATCTTACTAATTTTCATTTCTACAGACCGCCAAACATGCTATTGCTTTTAAGAGTCAAGGGAGGATTCAGCTCCTTTGTTAGTACATTAATTACCTATGATACCTGACTGGATTGAAAATTAGTCTTAATATTATCATTAATCCTAGCTATACATCTTATTTTATGACTTTTTATTGAGTTGTAAAATTTATAGTCCTGGTAACAAATTCAAAATATCAAGGGGCAAGATACAACTTTTGAAAAACAAGCTGTCAACATTTTTTTAACAAGCTATAGAAATAAAAGAGGTAATGTTACAACTACAACAACAATTATATTCTCAGAAATATAATCAATAGCCACAATATTATTATTATTATTATTATTATTATTATTATCATTATTATTATTATTATTATTAGTAGTAGTAGTAGTAGTAGTATTACTATTTTAGATTAATTTTAAACTTCCTTACTTGGCCCTCTATTTTTAGTTTTTTAACATTGCCAAATCTATTGTACCAAAAACATTTCTTAGTTTTGAACCATTCTGAAGCCAATGACCCACATGTATCAAAGCGTTTGCACCACTATTAAGAATGTGCAAACTGCTGGCACATGTATTTATAAAGTGTTTGCGCCAGTTTTGTGTTGTGGCTCCACTGTGTCCGACAAGAGAGAAAAAATGTTCACCAAAAGGGGCATATTAGTGCTTAACCGGACCATGTGCCACAATTCTGTCCTACGTGCGGCACAATTTTGTCTGAGCCACAATTCTGCAGCATGAACAATGTGTACCAAAAAATGGCACACACTTCCAGAGCCCCACCAAAACATGTGCCACAATTCACAATTCTGCTCACTCCACAGGCTTATACTACACACATGTTTTTGATAAATGTGGACATTCATTGTGTGAAATCATGTTTTAATTTATATAATCTAGGGACCTCTACAACTTGTTGATTACTTAATTCAAATATGTATTCATTGCAAATTTGAAAAAAGTAGCAGCTCAAATATTTAAAAGCTTTTTTCGATAAAGGCATTCACAATATAGGAAAATTCTTTTTGTATTTTGATAGATTGGACATTTTAAGATGTGGGGGTTACTTAACAAGATTATGATTTTATTTGTTTATTTATTTTTAATTATTCTAGGGAAAGTGGGATTAACTTTTTATACTAGTATTTCAGGCCCCTCTAGGGTACTTTAATCCTAGGGGGTCTGCTCATTTCTACTGAAATACAACTGTGTTGCAGTATATTGTCCATATACTGTTGATCTGTAATGGTCTGGCAATACAGATCAGGCTGAATAAGAGCTATGGGAGGCTCTAAGAAATTCCCAGCTATCATTTCAATTGATCCACAAACCCTGTAAAAGTAACAATGGGCAACAGCCCACGTCAACATGATGGCACCCTCACATCGTCACTATTTAGGTTCTGCTATAAGGTTTGACCACAGTAATAACAGGTTAACTGTCTCGATCTGTACAAGCACCATGTATGGATGCCACAGCTTGTGATAAATATATACTGTAGTCATATGGCTATAAGGAACTGGTTATGATAATACAGCAAAAGAAAACAAAGATAGATCATATTCCAAATCAGGAGAAAATTGTGAACATTTATTTAGCCCACTTGTTAAATATAGGCTAAAATTAAGTCTACCTCTGTCATTCGGTTGGAGTATTTCCTTTTCTTAGAATTTAGTATTGATGATTTATTTTTGTGTATGTATTAGTGTCTGATATTTCATTCTGAAGGCATTTTGGGGAATGTTGAATAGGTTTTCAGTATATGAGCTGGTGGCAATTACCATGCAAATTACTATAGTTATGCGGTTCCATAAACAATATAAAATAAAGACTGAAAGAAGCTGTTATATTTGTGGCTTTGTTTGTTCTATTTGTCTATTTGACGTTAATGAAAGATGAAAATGAAAAGTATGGCTGTCTATGAACCAACATTGAATTATCTACTGTAACATATACAGTAACAGTATCTATTTCAAAATCTGAAAACAAAATGAATACAAATTTTCAAATACATAAAGTTTTTGAAAGATCCACAAATTTGTCCATTTCATTAAACATTAAGATCTGAACATTCCATATTTTCCAAAATGCATATTGGTTAATGTTGTACAAATATTTACACTTTAAAGCTGGAATGATTTAGAGATGAATTTCTTTCATCACTCTGCTTTCCAAATGGACCATGATGCTTTCCACTTTAGCATCTGTTATAACATTAAAGCAAATCCAAATTACTTTAACATTCTGTATGGTGACATAGATGCAATATTATGCTGACAACTGCTGAAAAACATGATTTTGAATTAACAGTGAGGGAATCACACATTTTGGTAAGAAATGGTAAGACAGTGACAACAAAGAAAACTTTACAACGGATGTGTCTACTGACCTGTATTTGTCATAAAGATAAATGTGTTGACTGTATAGTTAAATAACCACAAAGAGGGGTATTTCTGACTATGTAAGGTCTTCAAAACATACCAGTAGCTATAGGCATTATTACAAGACAACCCCTCTTCAAGTACTCTATTGTTTCATACATGTCATAGAGACATGCAGCCCCCTTTTAGACCTTTAAACCTTCATATTATTACTTAAAGACCATTAATCTGAATAGCTATAATATAATATTAGATTTCCTTCAAAGAGGATTAGACTATGATGTCTTCCTACTACAAAAAATAGCATTTGGCCTTGTTTTGACTTGGTTGCTTACTGATGACATGGTTCCAATAACCCCTATGGGGTTCAGCCCTTTTTCATTTTGTTTTCTCCTCCCCTCCGACCATGTTTGGGTGTAACTGGGCATATATTAAGCTGGCAGTTCAGGAGGGCATCAGGTTGACAGTGATGGACACTTACAAATCACAGGGAGTTATTTAAAGTGATGACTACATGAAGCAACTCTCCACCCACATAACTAGTTATGGTAATTTTGTAGACACATTCAACATTTTAAAAACCATAACTTAACTTTTCAGTAACAAAAGGCTTAGAAGGGGGGACCATGGTTATTTAGTGCAAAGTACAAATTTGGATCCAGCTCAACGGAGGAATTCAAAAAGCCTGTATTTTCAATTAATGTAACATCCAAAGCATATTACAGGTGTCTGGTCAAAAATTTTAAGGCAACAAGTGTGCTCTTACTCATGATGGATTTATGACATTAGCAAGAGTACAGTCGTTGCTTGAAATGCATTGCTTTTTGCCCAAACACCTGTATCCTGCTTTGGATACCACGTTAATTACAAATAAAGGCTTTTTGAATTCCTCCATAGAGCTGGATCCGAAGTTGTACATTCTACCAAGTTATACCTCGTGGCAAGGTGGCTTTGAGCCGTGGATGGTATAATTGCACCCACCAGGATTGCTGTGCTGCTCTGAATTTTCAGTTTCCACCCACACAACTAGTTATGGTAATTTTGTTGACACATTCAACATTTTAAAAACCATAACTTAACTTTTCAGTAACAAAAGGCTTAGAAGGGGGGACCATGTTTATTTGGTGCAAAGTACAAATTCGGATCCAGCTCAACGGAGGAATTCAAAAAAACCTGTATTTTCAATTAATGTAACATCCAAAGCATATTACAGGTGTCCGGACAAAAATTTTAAGGCAGCGAGTGTGCTCTTACTCATGATGGATTTATTACATTGGTAAGGGCATAGTCGTTGCTTGAAAAGCATTGCTATTTGCCCAAACACCTGTATCCTGCTTTGGATACCACGTTAATTACAAATAAAGGCTTTTTAAATTCCTCCATTGAGCTGTATCCGAAGTTGTACATTCTACCAAGTTATACCTCGTGGCAAGGTGGCTTTGAAGCCGTGGATTTTTTTGCATTTGTTTGGCACCATGTTTTTACCTGATGCTGCACAGACCCGAGCCGGTTTAGGGTGAAAAAAAAAACTGCTTTTAATCTCTATTTTCTAAATTTTAATCTAAATTTCTACATACATGGCAAAGAGTGTTTTTTTATGTTACAGTGCATACATTTTGTTTTTTAATGCATTCGTTAAATCTTCTTGTCTAGCATTATGTTGTATATTATAAAAATTTAAAAATCCTAAAATGAATGTTTTAACATTTTCAATCTGGAATTCAGATATGAGCATAATCGACTTATTTTATATAGCAAATGTTGAATATCTATGAAACCATTTATTATGGAAATGTATAGCATTACCTAAAGTGACACAGAGTAAGATAATGTGTAATTGCTCCATTTCTTATAATTTTGGTAGATAAACAACACAAAACTGCTCATCCGTCTCATTAAGTTTAAGAAAAGCACACAGCTCGTATGAATTATTTAAATTACTGTCACTTTAAAGCAAGTCAAATGTAAGTCATTCTCACCACCGCAGATCTTTTTAAGCCTATTGTGTGTTTAATTTCCAATAATGTTGAAAAATAATATTCTAAAAACAAATAATAAATATAATAAATGGCTTCCATACTTCCTACTCTTAGTCAGTATAAAATAGCGGCTGCTGTTTTACATTTCCATTTAGAAATATTAAATACATAAATCACAATGAGATTATTTTTTATATGGAGTTGGGTAGTATTGTTCCTGCAGCTGACAAATTAGTTTTTACCACAAATAAATGTCCTTGTTGTAGGTTCCCTATAGAGTAATTATATTAGATATTCCAAAAAATAGGTTATTTTGCATGGTAATATTCCCTTCCCTTAGTTAAATATATATCTTGAATGGTGCATTAAGCATATTACACATTAGATCTAAAGTAATGATCTTTACATTGTGCATACATTGTATTTGTCAGACTTTTTATATTGAATCGTTGTTTTTTAAGTTAATTTCTTTCTCACAAAGACATAAAATGCTGCAGCAGTGCCACCAGGCTGGAACTTTTGTTACTTGAATCTTTTCAGTCGTTCTTAAGAGGACGCTCATGCATGATAAATAAGAGTACAGAATAAGTTGAAGCCCTGTACAGAAACACTGTAGCAATATGTTAGAGAAGCAAGATCCCTCTTCATGTTCTAAGGGATGATGAACGCCCAGGATTTAGATTAATATGGAGGTACTTAAAGCTACTTAAAGGAAACCTACCACCACAGATCTACCTATAAAGGTAGATCGGGTGGTAAGTGCGTCTATTGGATGTGAGCCCTTTGAAGGGCTAATCCTCACGCCCCTGCAATTTTTTTATAACTTTTCATTCCCTAATATGCCGATTTTATAAAGAGGCTACTGGGGCATGGAGTAACCGGAGCTGAGGCTCCACGGCACGGCTACTTCATGCCCCAGTATCCTTATTGATCCTCCTACCAGATATATTCGGCGCACAGCTATGAGGAGCTGTGCGCCCTCGTCCGCAAAGCCTGCCATCTGCGCATATATGCCTTCTTTGTATGTTTATACTTTCTTCATGGTGGCAGATTGAGCTAACGAGCAGAGGGTCTACTATTGGCCCTTCGTTTTGTTTATTTTTGTCCTCTCTTTGTCATTTGTATAATTATTTTTGCAATCAACTTTGTATTATATTGTTGGTCCAGTTTATGCATCTGATTATTTGGGATGCGCGGACCCATCTGTTAGTCCTTTATTTTGGTAACGCCTGTCCTTCTTGTTGTTTCTCTGGTAACAGTGCCTCTCCTACAGTCTTTAGTGTGTGTGTCAGGTCAGGTACTGGGCCCGCTGACTTTGGTGGCTCCCTGACGGGACGTAGCTCCTGCTATGGCTGCTCCATTGTAGTTAAGCACATGTTTCTACCCCACTAGTAGCATGTAAATAAACTTCATACATTATTAGAATTATGCCAGCTACTGATTAACATAGTTATTCTGCAAATATTGAAACTGAAAATGCATTTTGTTAAAAACAAGATCCCTTGTGTAATGCTGAGATCATAGGCTCAAACTGTTTCTTATGCTATTGAGCATAAGAAATTACTCCTCATAAGGTCTGATCTGAATACACTGGGATTCGACTGCATTCAAAGTTATATGTGAAAAGTGTGAACAGCCACATGCTGAGACTGAAAATATAAACCAGGAACAAGGGCAAGTGACCAGGTAAAGTGTGAGACAAAACTGCAAGAATTACAATTTTTAAGCTATAAGTTTGTCATATTGTTATTGAGGAAGGGATCATATCTTTGCCTTGTGTGACTAAATAATACAACACAAATCAAAACAAAACATAGGTCATCCTTACAGGAGGAGTGAGGAAACGGGGAAGGGTTACCGTTTAGTGGTTTGTTTTTTTGCAAATAATAAAGCTAAAAATTAAATGTTCACTTGGCTTTTAGAAGTGCAGCTTCACTGAAACTAACACAACTTTTCTTGGTTCCTGACACAGTAAATTCATGGGGGGCAGTCCAGATCCCTAAACCCCTGAACCATAGCTGGTTTACCGCACAGACTTTAGGAGGCTGCTGGAGAGATTGGCTGCAGGGGGCCCTGGGTAGAAGACAGAGGTAATACTTACCGCTATACTTTTTAATAAACAGTAAATTATTTCATGACATCCATTGCACATGAATATAATGAATCATAATTATACTGTAGTACTAATATGGAATAAAGCTATTTTAGTTAAAAAATAAAATGCAATGATTTTTGTTGCTTTTTTTAATCTAATACTTTATTTCTTTGATTTTGTTTCATGATGGAACCTGAGTTCTTATCTATGGTGTAATATTCTTTAGTGCATTATTAAGCCAAAAGCAGTCTATATAGACCTCTAGCAGAAACTAAATACTATAGAGTTCATTAATGGCCAGTAACTACATTGTTGGGTTTCCATTAAATATTCACAAGCAGTAACAAACCCAACTTGGTCATGGTGCAGTGAGAAACTGTGTGCTCTCTGCACCCTGAAATTGAATACAGCGGGGGTCGTTTACTAAGGGCCCGAATCACTTTTTTTCGTCGGGTTTCCTGAAAATCACCGATTTGCGCTGAATTGCCCCGGGTTTTTGGCGCATGCAATCAGATCGTGGCGCATCAGCGCCGGCATGCACGCAACGGAAATGGGTGGGCGTGGCCGTTGGAAAACCAAACGGATTTGAAAAAAACGTGGAATTTTTTTTAAAAATGTGTCGCTTATTTGCACCCAGCAACGGACGGTGAACTCCAGTGAACTCCGACAGACTTCAGCGCAGCAGCGACACCTGGTGGACATGGGGTGCACTACCTTAGTGAATCGCCGGAAGACCGGAATCCTTGACGGAGAACCCATCGCTGGATCATGAATGGACCGGGTAAGTAAATGAGCCCCAGTATGTCTATGGCAGTCATGAGCCAGTTCAGAGCCACCAAAATGGAGCTTTGCATATAGCCCTATAAATACTATTTATGTGTTAAACTATATGTTTATAAATTACTTTCTAAAATACTTACATTTTCAGAAAATGCTAAGTTTTACTTGAAACATATTATGAGTCTTATATTCATTGTATTATGCCACCTCTTATTTTCAGCAAAGTGCTAAACATACTGTGTCAGTCACATAATATAAGCAAACATAAGACAGTCTGGCATAATCAGTTCTTCAATGTCTTATGATTACATAGGTTTTTACCAGCTCCTAACATTACAAGGATAAGCTCTTCAGTCATCTACATAAGTGGATTTTCTCAATCCACCTCAAAGCACAAAATCTGCTTCATGAATCCAATTTCAACAGCTTTTCTGTACCTTTCACTTTAAGCTTTGTTTGAATGATACGGAATGTGAATGTGAAACACGCTGCGACAAAATGAACCACAACCATGTACAAGCAATATTATTAGGGCTCAATAGGAGTGACATTAGGGGGTCAGACCATTGCCAATCATCACTTAGTGAAGGTCATGAGCACAGTGAACCCCAGGGGCACTCATTGTCTCATCCAATTGGTGATGGATGCCGTTTTGGTAATAGCAGGTGTATGAGCAGTTTTGTGCCACCCTGGGTCCTTTTGTACATGTGAGTGTCACATCTCAATGTTTATGTGCACTATGATCGCTAAGACACTATGGAGCACATTTACAAAAAATAGTGCAAACTATGCAGTTTGCATTTGTAATGTGCAGAGGGCACTAGATTCAGGATTTCTGAATCTGGCGCTCCCTGCACTGCTCCAACAGAGTGAACCAACTTTTTCTTTGCACTGACTGAGCACCGGAACGCTCATTTCAGTACCAGAAATTTGTGCCGCGTCACATATGAGTCATGTGCGACACACAATTATCAAAAATGAATCATTACTGATGACATCACTATATATATATATATATATATATATATATATATACCTACCATAACCTATAACTTTACCACTTTGCTTGAAAAAGGCTTCTGATTTAGAGGCGGAAACGTAGCACATTGTTTCTTTTTTGTTGTGCCATTTTGTTAATTTTTGCATATGAGAGATCAAATGTGGCTTCAGCACCCAGCAACAGTGACTGCTGCGGTATATATTCATGGACAAACAAAACATAATTGATTGCTTTATACCTGCTAGACTCTTAGATAGAAGGTTAGGTGTAGTGCCCTGTTGCACATTTGGCCACAGATATTATAGCTGGGTCTGTAGATTGCTCAGAATGGCAAACTAGCTGGTTCCATAAATGTTGTATTGTGGATAAATCAATTAGACAAGCTAAAAAATATGTTGAAATCAAAGCCAGTGCTGAAATACCCATCCTAAATAAGGGTGTGAATTGTCCTGCTGAGAAATACCAGTTCTCAACAACAACAAATGTGACTGCAGGATGTCCTGCGAAAATCCTTGAGCTACTAGACCTCCTTGTGACAATGCTAGGAATGCCTAACTTTCAATTTTGATGTGAGCCTCCATAAAGTCTTTATACTGTACTTGGACAAGTTTATTGAATCATGTCGAATCACATTAAAAAACAGGTATTTCCTGGCTGCAGAGAGCCTGTAGGGTGCTATAGAATGCTGTGCCATGCTCAAATATGCAGAGGGAGCATGGTTTGTTCTTCAAACAATGTTGTGTTTTAGTATGACACACACATGAAAGCCGTCACTCTTAGAATCGCTTCACTCTTCGGGAACGCAGCCTGACAGGGTAACGTCTGTGCCAGTTCAAAAGGACCAAGCTGAGGGCTAAGATCCCACTGTAACATCAAAGAGTGCACTCTTTTTACACTGACGTGGCCAAACGAAAACCCGACGGATTCGGAGAAACCGACGCATTTAAAACAAAAAATGTGTTGCGGAGCTTGCACTTACCTTCACTCAGCCCAGCTCGGTGTATTCCAGTGCGTTCCAGGGAACTTCAGCGCAGCAGCGTCACCTGGTGGACGTCGGAGGAACTGCCTTAATTAATCCCAGTCGGACCCGAATCCAGTGCAGAGAACGGGCCGCTGGATCGTGAATGGAACAGGTAAGTAAATCTGCCCCAATGTGGCACAATGACGAAGTTTTAAATTAATTGGAAGTTTGAAAAGAATTTGAAGTTGAAATTTTTAATTCAATTTTGAAATTGAATATTAGAGACACCACATGCATCATTCATTACAATTTCCCTGAAAATATTATGTTTTGCCAAAAAAGAACTGCAATTTGGGTTATACAGATCCCCCAAAATGGACACCCTGGGATTAAAGCAAAGATCAAACCATAAACTATGTGGATTTTACACAGAGTTCTTGCTAGTAACTTCAGCAACAAAATAGAACTGCAATTTGGGCTATACAGATGCCCCAAAATGGACACCCTTCAATTGGTGCAAAAAATAATTCCAGTAACTATGTGGATTTTACACAGAGTTCTTGCTAGTAACTTTAGCAACAAAAAAAGAACTGCAATTTGGGGTATACAGATCCCCCAAAATGGACACCCTGTAATTGGACCAAAAATCATTCCAGAAACTATGTGGACTTTACAACAAGTTGTTGCTAGTAACTTCAGCAACTAAAAAGAAGTGCAATTTAGGGTACACAGATCCCCCAAAATGGACATCCTGGGATTGGATGAGAAATAACTACAGTACAGTACAGTACAAGCAGCTAGATGCTGGAGACAGCACATGCAGTGTGAAAGGCCGAGATTGGAAATGGCTGCCTGTGTGACATCACATAAGCATGCCGGTCGCTGATTGTCACAGGTCTGTCATCGAGGGTGTTCCTTTCTTCTTCCCAGAGTTCTCTGACTCATGTAACACGTTGTTATCGCACCCGTTTTGCTAATAAAGGGGAAACAAAAAACCTTGAATAGATTTGCCCATCTCTAACCATATTATTGTATCCTACAAATTATGTATTATGTAAGCCACATGTATTTTGGACACACTCCGATTATGCTTAACAAGGAAATAGAAAATTGAGCAATCAGCATATCGTTAGTGGTTTTGTTTTTTCTATAGCCACATATATAACAAGAAACATTAAAATTAAATCAAATTAGTTTTTTTAATTATTCTGCTGGAAATAAATTTGAAATTGAAAAGCCCAGTGGCAATTCACCTATGTGGTTCTTAAAAACTAATTAACAGATTTTCTTCAGTCTTGGCAGAAATATACATCCCAGGCTGCCAAACATCAAAAGAGAAGAATGTCCCTAAGATTATCTGATTAAGGCTTGCAGCATCTAAAATTAAGAATGTGTCCCAAATCCCTCTTAACTGTTATAATAGTGTCCACAGCCAAGAACAAATAGTTTACATTAGACGAGCCACTGGTCATAAAACTGTCTGGAAAAAATTACAAGAGATAATATTTGCATTTTGAATAAAAACGTATAGTTTTTTTTCTAATTGCATGGAGTTTTGAAAAACACATAAACATAGTTAGCACAGAATAAATCCTATAAAGTATAACATGAAATGTTTCATTGCATTTAACCACAACTGACTTATCCATCCTATTTAAAACATTATGACATTAATTTAAAAATATTGTATTTCTAAGGAAAGTTTGTTTATTAAATGTTTTTCAATGTCCAACACTGAGTAGTGATGAGAGGACCCCAACTACTTCAGACAAAAGTTTGGGCTCACCTAGAAAACAGTCCATCAACCAGCTTTTCACTAACACCCATGATTGGTATTTTCCCCTCGGATTGGCACTCCCTAATGATGCCACGGGGAGAGACAATCCTGACCATTACAGTCGCTTTGCCAGCATTTAAATGGTTAACACCGTTCATCAGTTTAGTCAATCAAACTTTTGTTCAAGGTTTAGATGAATTCTCCAAACCTGAACTGGACTGGGTCTGTTCATCACCACTAATGAGGCCACGTTGTTTTTTTCACGTGTAGAATTTTTGTTATAAAAAGAGGGAAATAATTCAAATAGTTTTCTTGATTTAAAAATATATACAATAAAAAGGCTATTTCTGAAAGAAAAACATTCAAATACTGCAAGAATGCTCTGCAAGAATTAGTATTGTTGTAGTGGAATTGAGACATATTTGTATTATATAGATGATTATTTAAAAGGAGTCTTCCACCTCCCGACCCAACTCCAAGTAGAGATGAGCAAATCTATTCATTGATTCATAAATTCAGTACGAATCTGCCGTGTTTCAGGCACTAAGTGGAATTCGCATTTTTCTGATTCTGCTAGCTAATACTGCTATTCATCCCAGAGCCTATGGAGCAGGGGTTTAAAAATTAACATAACTGAATTGGAGCTTTTTATGAAAAATCTGTATTTTAGACAAGAGGAGGGTTATACAAGAAGCGTCTACAAATTGAATCCTGGATGATTTGTTCATTTCTATCCACCAGTACAACCTGTTGAGGACTTCATAAAGTTCATGTCTCTCATTGATCAGTTTTTTTTAATAAAAATTCTGTGTTAATATGTATTGAAATGATCTTGGTGCACCAAGGTTAAAGGAAACCGGTCACCTCCTAGCTTGGAATGATGGCTCTATGCATCTCCGGATTGTTTCACGGGTTCACCACGCATTCACCACTATACTGCAGTATGGGAGTTACTACTAGCACATGCACAACGTGGAAGAGCATTGAACCATCTGGCTGCATGGACGTTGTGCATGCACAAGGTGCATGTGAAGCCGGCCAAGGACCACCGGGGCCATGGCCGATCTAGTAGCCTGTCTGTATGTTTAAGCTTCCCTGCCTCCTTGACTTTTTCTTAGTGATGAGAGGGGATGATTAAAAGTATTTTTAGAGCAATGCTTTATAAGGTATTGTTCTGGTTTTATGTGGGGGTAGCAGTGACAGGTTTATTAATAAAATAAAAAGAAAGCTAAAATCTTACAAATCAATTTACCAATACATTCTACTGACTATAACATTTCAAACTAGTGATGTAGCCAGGTCTAACATGAAACAATGAGTTAAAAATACATTTGAAGCAAATCTTATCCTTTCTTTTCCAATGATTTTAATGGATTTTGATTTTTAGCTATTACACTGAAACTTGTTATCAGATTCAAGTTAAAGATGGTTTTATTTGTTTGCAAATCAATAAAACCCTGATCTTCTGCGTGTGCATGATTATTGAAATATGGAGAGTGGAATAATCTGCTGCCAAACATATGCGACAATGGCTTATCGGTCCAGGGAAAAATGGATTACACACCATGAAATCCGCATTGGACCCAAAAAAAACCTTGAGCAGATAATATTTTTATTATCATAAATATCAATATACAGCATGGACCTTCACAAAATCAAATCTTTCTAAACAAGTAACAATTTTAAAAACTGATCAAAACATCATATAATTTAAATGTTCAAATCATCATTCAAAACACAAGACCTTTTCTTGCTTAAATGATGGAAAATAGGGGATGATGATAAAAATGTAACACCCCCTTTTTATTATCCCAAATCTTTTTTGTCAATCATGCTGTAAAGTGGGATCTTTGCTTGGTATGGGCACCATTAAAAAAAAAACACAGGTGCTGCAAAAGACATGGTTTTAAGGATAACCTGTCTCCCCTGTCCCCCAAAATCTCGAACAATACTTCCATTTCCATGTTTGCAAACGTTGTTTAAACCTCCCCCTCTCTAAAAATCCATAACTTTTCCATGTACATTTATAAGGGCTTGTTTTTGTATAACCAATTGTACTTGCTAGTGACAGTATTTAATATTCCATGTTGTGTACTGGGAACCGATAAAAAAATTCCAAATGCAGCAAACTTGACAAAAAAATGCTGGATGACGACCCCCTTATTCTTTGGGTTGGTGCGATTATGAAGATATCAAATTTATATAGGTTTTCTTTGGTTTTAATAGGTTTTAAAAATGAAAAACCTTTGTATAAAAAATAGTCTTTATTTTGCCATATACACTAACAACTTTTACATACTTTGGTGTTTGCCATTTTTTGCGGGACATCATGGTATTTTCATCGATAAAATTATGGAGACTTTACAACATTTTGATCACTTTTAATACAATTTTTATTTGTTGAAAAATGAAAAAGTGGTACTTTGGACATTTGGGTGCTCTTTTTTTGGTGTTTTTTTATTTTTCAAGATTTACCACCGTAAATAGCTGTTTTTATATATTGATATATTGCAGTATATTGTAAATTCACTGGATCTGTGAAAGGGCTTTACAGATCCTGCTGTGCCGGCAATGGAACCCTATGTTAGGGTCTTGACTGTCATAGCAACCAGCCGAAGTCCACCATTGGAATCAGACGGGGCATCTACTGAATCCAAAATGGTGGCACCCATGTTGCGCTGTCATTTAAGTATCGCCATTGTGTTTTATGGTGGAATTTAGCCATGGGTCCTAGCTGCAGCTAACATCCACTGTGTACAGAGTGGGCTCAGCTCCATATATCCTTAACGCACTTGTTATGTCACAGTTCAAAAAGGGGTTAATATACTCTAAACATTGTAACATTGCTCTAAGAATATTTTTTATCTTTTCCTCTCATCTCAAGTTAAAGGCAAGGAAGCAAGGAAGCTCAAATATACAGTCCAGCTACCTTGTCTCCTTACGTCAATTTGGACTTCACCCTGCCCTCTGTCTCCGATGTCACTTTCTTTGTGCATGATCATCTGTAAAGCTGGAGGGGATGGGAGTGCAAATATTTGTAAGTGTAAGAAAAATGTTCAGCAACAGTGCAACTACAACCAGACTTGGAAATAGTTGTCAAACTGGGTAAGTGGTGTCAAACTTACCCAGCAATGTCCCTGCGGCTATTGCCCTGCCTGCAGCAAATAAGACCGCCCTGACAAGGGCAAACCCGCTAACAGGAACATAACTAACAGTCCCTGAATTTCACCTGCCAGCTGCGCATGGTGGAAAGGACAGGTAACAGGTCTTTAAATATAGACCGATGTTCGCACTGGCACACAGAAAGCAAACTCAATTCTCAGACAGGGAAAGCAAGGTCACACTGGGAGATAGACTACACTAGACAAACAAGAGATACAGACAGACAAGCAGAGATGGACAAAACCGGGTCAAAACCAAGATGGCATCAAAGGTACAGAATTGAATAGCAAAATAATGATCAGTAGGCAAAGCAGAAGTCAAATACACAGGATAGCAAACAACAAGATAGAAAGAGCACTGGATAGCAAAGAAGACTAAATAACCAGCACCCTCTGAAGGAAGCAATGGACACTGCTTCCAGCAATGACTAGTTAAGCCGTCCATCATTTAAGCCACAGCATAAGACAAAATGAGATCAAACACCATCCAGCTTTCCCAAGGAAAGTTCAGAAAGGGAGTTGTAAATCACAGGCAGCTCTAGGGGTGGTTTACATGCACAAAAACCTGAACCTGATCCCATTCAGAGCAATTCGCGAGTTCCGACAGTGAGGAGGCGAGATAGCATGAATAAATGCCAAAGCTTAAGCTTTCCTATCTCTTTGACCTTGTCCTCCTTACGTATGAGAGGGAATCATTAAAAATATTTCTTAGAGCAATGTTGCAGTGTATCTGACTGTCCCCGCCAGTTTCAGGTTTTCTCCGACCCACACGCCACTATGGAAATGTTGGAAAGGAGGCCAGGCGAGGAGCTGGACAAAAACTATAGTAGAAAACACTGCCAGGTCAGATCTGGTCTAAAGATCGAAACTGGTGGAGTTTGTGCCCATATTCACTAAGTGGCTGGTGTTCTAAACACCAGTCTTAATGAATTCACTCAGTTAGAAAAGCCAAATTTGGTAAATATAGCACAAATATTTATTACTATGGTGATGCTAATCAGTGATAAATAGAGATGAGCGAGCACTAAAATGCTCGAGTGCTCGTTATTCGAGACAAACTTTTCCTGATGCTCGAGTGCTTGTCTCGAATAACGAGCCCCATTGAAGTCAATGGGAGACTCGAGCATTTTTCAAAGGGACCATGGTTCGGGAATAAAATGTGTTATTTAATTGAAAAAGAATGTCTTCTCATAAGTTAGCAGATGTATGCAAACATCTGCAATCTATTCTTCACTGTTCCGCGTGTATATTATCTCCCGACATGTTAGCAGATGTGAAGAACAGTGAAGAACAGAATAAAAACAGTGAACACAGGATCATTTAAGTGAAAAACGCGGTGAAAAACACAGTGAAGAATAGATTGCAGATGTTCGGCACATCTGCTTACTTGTCGGGAGATGCGCTGTCCCGGGATCCGCTCCTCTTCTTCCACTGAAGTCTCCCCGATCTCTCTGCCCTTCCCGATGTCTCTGTCCTGGCTCCCCGATGTTTCTGTCCTGGCTCCCCGATGTCTCCGTTCTGGCTCCCCGGTGTCTCCGTTCTGGCTCTCCGGTGTCTCCGTTCTGGCTCCCCGATGTCTATGTCCTGGCTCCCCGATATCTATGTCCTGGCTCCCCGATGTCTCCCTTCTGGCTCCCCGATGTCTCCCTTCTGGCTCCCCGATGTCCATGTCCTGGCTACCAGATGTCTCCGTTCTGGCTCCCCGATGTCTCCGTTCTGGCTCCCCGATGTCTCCGTTCTGGCTCCCCGATGTCTCCCTTCTGGCTCCCCGATGTCTATGTCCTGGCTACCCGATGTCTATGTCCTGGCTACCCGATGTCTCCGTCCTGGCTCCCCGATGTCTATGTCCTGGCTCCCCGATGTCTATGTCCTGGCTCCCCGATGTCTATGTCCTGGCTCCCCGGTGTCTATGTCCTGGCTCCCCGGTGTCTATGTCCTTGCTCCCCGGTGTCTATGTCCTTGCTCCCTGGTGTCTCCGTTCTGGCTCCCCGATGTCTCCGTTCTGGCTCCCCGATGTCTCCATTCTGACTCCCCGATGTCTCCGTTCTGGCTCCCCGATGTCTCCGTTCTGGCTCCCCGATGTCTCTGTGCTGTTCCCCGATGTCTCTGTGCTGCTCATCGTGTTCTTCCGTTCTTCACATACTATTTTGTTTGCACCGTTCCGCGCGTATCTTCCGACAAGTAAGCAGATGTGCCGAACATCTGTAATCTATTCTTCACTGTGTTTTTCACTGTGTTTTCACTTAAATGATCCTGTGTTCACTGTGTTCACTGTTTTTATTCTATTCTTCATTGTTCTTCACTGTGTTTTTTAATTAAATGCTCGATCTCGAGCAGGGGAAATACTCGCTCATCTCTAGTGATAAACCAAGATACTGAAAATTTCTATTGGTTATCCATAATAATTGTATGCCTTAAATCACAATTTAACGTCTTATATAAAAAGCCACACAACCATTTATGCAATATATCAGGAATAGTAAGATTTATACGCATTTCTATACGGAAACATTAGAGGAGCTTGATGGGGCTGTTACAGATCGACTGAATATTCAGATGCAGCAGCTGACAGCTTCTTGTCACAGCACAGCTCATATAGACTATAAACATTATACATAACATTTGATGGATTATGATAGTTTTTTTGGATTCTTAGGTATGTGTGGTATAACTATTGAATGGTGAAGCATACTATGAATATAAATATATAGTAGGTGGAACAAGCTACTAAACCTGCCGCAATAATGCTGATTCAGCATACTGGCGACCAGCTTGATCCACTGAGTATCAACAATAGTTTTTTTTTCTCTTTTCATAAATTGAAAGTGAAAGATAAGTATGCCAGGCTTCCATTAGACAAATCTCTAACAGAAATTATAAAGAAAACAAATGAGGTTTTAAGACTGGATGACAGGTGCACTTAATGATCGGGAAACGTCCAACCTTCCTCAGATTAGAGTCCTGCTGACTAAGGAGAAGTCTCATTAAAGACACTTCCAATTGTGATGATGCTCAACAAAAATATGTTTAGGCTAAAAAAATACACATTTTCTTTATAATGACACATATTGGCACAATTCACTTGTTATATTTAATTTTTTTACAAATACGAAGTGTGTCTGCCAACTTCCAAACCACCAGAAGGTCATAACAGCATTGTGTAGAGGAGCTTTGCTAGTATTCCTATCCCTGTTTCCCAATAATCTGCAATATGCACATTCACACAGAAATATTACTTCTAATTTTTTGCCTGCTCAAAAGCAAAAGTAATAAATACAGAATAAAGTGTCTTCTGGAGCAAACTGTGCAGTAATATAGAAAGCCATACACCTTGGGGGTCATTTACCTTTCATTTGGAAATTTGCACCAGTTTTTCTTTTTTGGGGGAGCCGGATTGGGCTTGTTTAATTTATTTAGGTTAATGAGTCTGGCACATGAGCAGTTTTTTGCAATGTAGAAAAGTTCCAAATCCTTGAGCAACCCCTTCTCAACTTTTTTTAATCTTGCTTTTTTTTTCCACACAATTTGCAACTTTATGCTGCCACTGCGCAAAAAAAAAAGTTGAATCATTTTTAAATGTCAACATCTTGATCACAACACTGAAAAACTGAGTGGTGGTGAACTTTGCATTCAATGGGGGTCATTTACTAAGGGCCTCGATTCGCGTTTTCCCGACGTCTTACCCGAATATTTCCTATTTGCGCCGATTTTCCCTGAATTGCCCAGGGTTTTTGGCGCACGCGATCGGATTGTGCCGCAGCGGCGCCGGCGTGCATACAACGGAAATCGGGGGCGTGGCCGAACGAAAACCCGACGGATTCGGAGAAACCGCCGCATTTATAAAAAAACAAGTGTCGCTGGACACGCGCTTACCTTCACCAGAAATAGGATCGTGAACTCCAGCGGACCTCGGCGGACTTCAGCGCAGCAGCGACACCTGGTGGACGTCGGAGGAACTGCCTTAGTGAATCGCCGCAAGACCCGAATCCACCACAGAGAACGTGCCGCTGGATCGCGAATGGACCGGGTAAGTAAATCTGCCCCAATGCGGCACAAATATAAGAGAACAAAAAGGAAAAGCTAAGATAAATGACCCCTTAATTTTTAAAAGACATAATTTGGAGTATTTGTCCTGATTTCTTCCAAATAAGTCAAGTCACATATGTGATTTCCCTAATGGAGCCGTAATAGAAAAAATTTGCAAATAAAAGTGGTCTGTGTTGGATAAGGGGGTCTTCTCATAGGGGGTCATTTTCCATAGAGTATATTAGGAAAAAAACTGTTACTGAAATAATGGGTCTTTTAGAGAGGGGAGGGAAGATTTCAGTTATCTGAAAAAATAGTAAAACATTTTTTAAAAAGTTAAAAAATGTAAAATGCAATGTAAAAAAAAGTTAAAATCATCCCTGATATAAAAATAAATAAACAAATAAAATCATAAACATTTGAAGTGTTGTCATGTTCCAAAAGTCCTGATATATCAAAATATAATACGGTATAATATGGTTATTCCTGGCATTGACCCCATAACAGAAATTTTGCAACTTACAAAAACTTTTATAAAAAGTGATCAAAAAGTCCTTAAAATGGTAGCAAAGAAACCATCAGGTCATCCTGCAAAAAAAAATACACCTTACATAGCTGCATACACAGAATTATAAAAAAAAGTTATTAGCATCAGAATTGGCAAAACTATGTATGATTTTTTCTTACAAAAATGTTAATTCTTTTTTAAATGTATGAACACAATGAAACTTATATAAATTTGTTATTGCTGTGATTGTTTTATATATATATATATATATATTTTTATTATTTTTTTTTTTTTTTTATCGCTGTGATTGTAATGACCCAAATAATAAAGGAGACATATCATTTGGAGCGCACAGTGAAAAAATTGTAAAAACCGATGCCACGAGAAAATGGCAAAAATGCATTTTAACCCATTTCACTACATTTGGAATTTTTTCCCCACTACCCAGTACACGGCACGGAAAATTAAATACCATTACTATGAAGTACCACTTGTTATCCAGAAAACAAGCATTCATACAGCTCCGTTTATGGAAAAATAAAAATAATATTACCTCCATTAAGGGGTGTTACTACAAGGGTAGCAGCAATAGCAGTTGCTATGGGGCCCACAGTATCAGGGAGCCTCATCATTCAACTTTACACAACATCTGTAGGGTTGATGCTCGTACAGAAAATGAAGAAGCCGAAGTAACTGGTAACTTCTGAATACATGAGGTGAGATGGCAATGTATGTGTAGGTACTGCAATATGAGGAGACCATTAAAATGATGTTGTAGACTCCTGTGATTGGTTTTGCACTGGGGATTAGCAGAATGAAGCTAACTATTGAGTACAGTTCTGAAATTAAAGGGCATCCACATTACACATGTTTCCAATAAGACTTGTGCAGGCTGCAGCCAAGAAGATATATTGGGGAATGTGGGTTCTGCAGCTATCAGCAATCTAATCTTACCTCCATTAAGGGCCGTTACTACGGGGGTAGCAGGAATAGCAGCTGCTATGGGGCCCGTATTATCAGGGGGCCTCGTCATACAACTTTACACACTAAAGAATGGAGGATGTGTACCATTAAATACAAATTATACTGCACATTGTACTGCATAATATGCATGTAACATACATGTGATTATAAATGCTGTATCTGGGATGTGTATATGCTGTGTGTGGTATACTGTATTATACTGTATGTGTATATATGATTTTCATTTGCATATGGCACTCTATGTGTGTGTATATAAATATATGATTGCAACTTGCATATGTGAGTATACAAATATGTAGTTTTTTATAAGCGGGAAGGGGGCTCTATCCAAATGCCTGTTATGGTTATGGGGCCCTGCCTCTCCTAGTTACGCCCCTGCTTCAACTCACAATCTGTATGTACAAATCTACTCAGATTTCTATGTTAAATATTTTTAAAGGTAAGCAGAAATGTCTTGTTGTAAGTGTCGATGTAAAAATGCAATCTTTTTGGAGATGACCAATAAACATGTGTTACCGATACACATTGTAGAATCTGTGACCAAGGCAAATAGTAAAAGTGAGGAGGGGTCTTGCCTTTTTCCCAATATGAACAATACTACGATGGTTGTCCAGAACAAACCCTGGTCAAATGCTTGTGCATGTTTTTCAACCTTTGGATAACCACTTTAAGGATAAGTCTACATTACAACTAATACACCGGGCCATAAAGGTTCAGATATTCTAAAAAGACGCCCTTTCATGTTATAATAATGTTTCAGAAGGAAGAAGAGAAGAATGTAGAATGTTCTAGAAAGGAAAATACCAGTGAAAATCATTATAAGGAATGTTAACGCTGTGAAGCTTCTCAGAAAAAGAGAAAAAGTATTACTACTACTATTACTAATAGATGTAATGAATCTCCTGATAAGGGAAGTTGGGAGAGGTTACATATAGCAAGGCATTTTATGTGTCATTGGAATGCATAGGAATGCTTAGAAATCCAAGAATGTTTTATGAACAAAATATGAAAAAAATGTAAAAATGTATTTAAAATGTAGAGGTGGTTAAGTGCTGATGTTCTTAGGGTTCTGCTGAATGACTACTTTGTAACACAACTAGAAACTTTCAGCTCATATGATATTCTTCCTCTATCATCATCCCATAAAATAGAATCCAGCAAAACTCACTTTTACATTCAGCATTAATATGTTTTAAAGAGCATTTCATGCCTATGTAGATAGAGATTAAATAATAGATAATGTAAGTTTCCGCATGAGTGCTATGTTATATTAGTATCAACATGACCTTTGTAAAATTCTAATGTCTTATGCTACGGCAGAATGTCATTGTGAGGAGTAGGATTTAATGTCGAAATATTGAAATTTAACAGTTTTATTTTAATTGTGTGGAAATTACTGAGAATCTGACATCAACTAGAATCAACTATTCAACTCAGAAACGTACATATACAACATGTCAGTGCAATCAGCCATCGGTAAACCTATGTTTCAATGGCCTTCAGTGCCAAGATAGTTGAGAGGGAAGCACCTTCATGACCATTGGCTTGGACTCCCTACTCTGATATCTCCCCAGACCCTCCCTTGTGCTTTGAGGTTGGGTGCTGGAAACACTGCGTGCCATCATTTTGGGGAGGATCGCTGGTGATCCCAAAGACATCATAGGGAGTGCCAATCCTCCCCAAAATGATGGAGGCGTGCAGCAGGCAAACACACCAGTACCAGCGTACACGTGTTGCTGCAATTTCAAACAAATTAACCATCAAAATCAAGTATGATAAACAGAGGCCACTTACTCAAAGATCCAGGCAGATTGATTGTGTTAATCTTCTTACATTTGTTATCCATGGCCACCTTCCTTTTAAAAGTAACTTTATAATTTATGCTAATGAGCCTGAAGGACTCCCAGAGGTGTTACTCCAACTAAAAGGGAGGTTTTTAGGTTGAATATATTTATCACTCATAATAATAATAAATCTTTATTTATATAGTGCTATCATATTTTGCAGAACTTTACTGGTCCTAGGGTACATATACAAACAAAGTTTACATTCACATGAACGTGTGCCCCCCATACTGTAGCATGGCAGACACACATCCTCACCCTGGAGAGGAGGAGGGGCTGAGTGCTCTGTGCGGCATTGTACCATAACGCTCCCGTACGGCACCGTGTGCCCATTTCCGCCTATGGGGAACATATATACGACCCCCATAAGGTTGTCTGAATGTAGCCAAAAGAAGAAATTACAGAATAACAAAATGGTCATAAGAAACAATAGGAATGAGTGTCCTGCTCACAAGAAGAACTGTAAAATATCTGGATTGATAGGATAAAAGAAGAAAATATGGTTATTTTTGATGAGCTGCTAGTTTTGTGTTTAGTCACTAAACTGACGTAAAATGACTGCGACAAAATAAAAAATGTCCTTAAAACAGGTTAACGAGGGAGACGGCTTCAGAGTTAATTGCAGCCCTTAGAGTCCATTGTCCAATTACTTTTGGTCCCTTGAAAAAGAGGAGGCTATACATTACTGAGCTATGATTCCTAAACCCTTTCTCCGATTTGGATGTGGAAACTCTCATATTGCAGCTGGGAGTGTGCACTTTCAGCCCATATTATATATATAATTGTATTTCTGAACATGTTTTTGTAAACAGCTAAAATAACAAAACTTGTGTCACTGTCCAAATATTTCTGGCCCTAACTGTATCTGACGCCAAATATGGAAAGATGGTGATATTTCCTCATGATGTGGTTCCTGCACTGTGGACAACCCGACACGGCTAACATGGGATCTTCCTGCTTGAAATCAGAGCAGGGCAACTGTCAGCAGACATAACTCTGTATCTAAGTTAGTAACAGAAAGGGCCCTTTCATAAAACATACAACAGAAACACTACAAAATAAATCAATAAAGTATATCAATTTTTTTATTATGAAGACTCATACTTTAAAAAATAAAAATTTGCTCAAAGGTTTAATTACGCTTCAAGTCCACAAGGATGGAGTGTTTAATCAATAAATTCATTCCAGTTCCCGTTTTTTGAGAGCTTTAACTTGATCACCCCCTCTACAACAAGGCGGATAAAATCTATGATACAAAAACAGAATTTATGTGTTTTTTTATTTTGTCATGTCTTATTATTTTTGAGTATTAATGACCTGTGATTATGACACAGAAAGCTTACCAGTTACTTAGTAAAGCTGACAACAGTTATTTACAAACTGTTGTGATTGACTATATAACACAAGTCACCTTTTAATATGTTGCTTTGCAGATGAACTATATATATATATATATATATATATATATATATATATACACTCACCGGCCACTTTATTAGGTACACCATGCTAGTAACGGGTTGGACCCCCTTTTGCCTTCAGAACTGCCTCAATTCTTTGTGCCATAGATTCAACAAGGTGCTGGAAGCATTCCTCAGAGATTTTGGTCCATGTTGACATGATGGCATCACGCAGCTGCCGCAGATTTGTCGGCTGAAATTTGCGAATTTCCCGTTCCACCACATCCCAAAGATGCTCTATTGGATTGAGATGTGGTGACTGAGGAGGCCATTTGAGTACAGTGAACTCATTGTCATGTTCAAGAAACCAGTCTGAGATGATTCCAGCTTCATGACATGGCGCATTATCCTGCTGAAAGTAGCCATCAGATGTTGGGTACATTGTGGTCATAAAGGGATGGACATGGTCAGCAACAATACTCAGGTAGGCTGTGGTGTTGCAACGATGCTCAATTGGTACCAAGGGGCCCAAAGAGTGCCAAGAAAATATTCCCCACACCATGACACCACCACCACCAGCCTGAACCGTTGATACAAGGCAGGATGAATCCATGCTTTCATGTTGTTGACGCCAAATTCTGACCCTACCATCCGAATGTCGCAGCAGAAATCGAGACTCATCAGACCAGGCAACATTTTTCCAATCTTCTACTGTCCAATTTCGATGAGCTTGTGCAAATTGTAGCCTCAGTTTCCTGTTCTTAGCTGAAAGGAAAGGCACCCGGTGTGATCTTCTGTTGCTGTAGCCCATCTGCCTCAAAGTTCGACGTACTGTGCGTTCAGAGATGCTCTTCTGCCTACCTTGGTTGTAACGGGTGACAATTTGAGTCACTGTTGCCTTTCTATCAGCTCGAACCAGTCTGCCCATTCTCCTCTGACCTCTGGCATCAACAAGGCATTTCCGCCCACAGAACTGCCGCTCACTGGATGTTTTTTCTTTTTCGGACCATTCTCTGTAAACCCTAGAGATGGTTGTGCGTGAAAATCCCAGTAGATCAGCAGTTTCTGAAATACTCAGACCAGCCCTTCTGGCACCAAGAACCATGCCACGTTCAAAGGCACTCAAATCACCTTTCTTCCCCATACTGATGCTCGGTTTGAACTGCAGGAGATTGTCTTGACCATGTCTACATGCCTAAATGCACTGAGTTGCCGCCATGTGATTGGCTGATTAGAAATTAAGTGTTAACGAGCAGTTGGACAGGTGTAGCTAATAAAGTGGCCGGTGAGTGTAATGTGATGCTACATCTTGGATGGTTATTTAACCCCTTATCACCGACACTAGTTTTCTACTTAATGAACAGACTCGATTTTTCAAATCTGCGCTGCGTCACGATAATTGGTTATAACTTCGGAACACTTTAGCGTATCCAGGTGATTTTGAGAGATGTTTTCTCGTGACGCATTGTACTTAATGTTAGTTGTAAATTTTAAGCGATAAGTTTTGCGTTTCAGTCTGAAAAAAAGTGAAAATTTGCCAAAAGTTTGTAAAAATTCTTCATTTTCCAAGTTTGAAATGTTCTGTTTTCCAGACAGGAAGTAAAACTACCCAAAAAGCTTGATAATTAACATTTATGGAATGTATGCTTTATGTTGAGATTATATTTCTAGGATGTTATGAGGTGCAGAACTTTAGGTGCGATTTTTCAAATTTTTATGAAAATCCCCAGAACTCACATTTTGAGGGACAACACATCTTCCAAGTTACTTTGAAAGGCCTAAATAATAGTAAAACCCCATAAATTACCCCACTATAGAAACGTCATCTCTCAACATATGTAAAACAACTTCTATTAAGTCTATTAACCCTTCACGTGTTTCACATGGGTTAATACAATATGGACCTGCGATTTAGAAACTTTAGCATTTTTTTGGAAAATAAATTCATTTAGTCCAAAACTGACTGCTTGATGCCCAATTTCTCCCGAGTGTACTGATACCGAATATGTGGTAGTAAACTGCTGTACGGGCGCACGGCCGAGCATAGAATGAAAGCAGCGACATTCACAGCAGATTTGTATTGTCACATTGTACACGCTATAAATTTTAATTTTTTTGGTAATGCGAACATATGAGGCTTATTATTTGCAGAATGAGATACAATGTATGACAATTGGCATCTTTTGAAGTGTTCAGGCAGCTTGTTATGACATCCTGGAGCTTTTACAGCCTGATAACCTCTGAACTGAAGACTGGTCTGTTCATACCCCAAAGGACATGTGGTCACCCCCCACCCCCCACCATCACCACCACCACCACTCCTGCAATAGGATTTAGAAACAAAGGACTGTTTAAATATTCCTGGACTCTCCCCCTTATTAACACTTTGTCCTACCAGCTAACATTGTCCACCCTGTGCACTAATTAATTAAATGGAGGTTCTGAAACCAGAACTAAACAGAGATCTTATAAAACAATATGAGATACAGGAGACAGTGTTCACTGTAGCGGGAGTGCCTGGCAAGCTGAGTGTTCTATATTTCTCCCACCTCCAGGGCATTAGGATTTACTTTAATTTTGGTCCCTTTATGCTCTGCGAACTCATAGCCTTGTAATGTGTGGTTAGCTCTGTGAGTGCTGAGTGTGCATGTCTAGTGGTGAAACAAGGTGACTGCTAGAGAGCTGAGTGTGCATGTCTAGTGGTGTAACAAGGTGACTGCTAGAGAGCTGAGTGTGCATGTCTAGTGGTGTAACAAGGTGACTGCCTAAGAAGCAAGAGTTGATGTACAGTGGGATACTTATTGGTCCCAGTGTAAATGCAATAAATGGTGGCAGCGGATGCATTCTACAGAAAAATTCAATGGTGACCAACTTTGCCGGATGAGTGGAAAAGTCACAAATTGTGGAACAAATATGCAAATAACTAATACAGGCAGTCCCAGGGTTATGTACAAGATAGGTTTTTTGTGTTTCTACTTAAGTTAAATTTGTACTTAAGTCAGAAGAGGTATATTTAAGAATTGTAGCTCCAGACAATTTTTTTTTCTTTCCCAGTGACAATTGGATTTTCATAAGTTTGTTCCGTCAAAGGACCAAGGATTATCAATAAAACTTCAGTACAGACACCTTACAGCTGATCATTGCAGCCCGGGACTAAAGTAACATCCAGAGAGCTTCACCAGAGGTCACAGGGGCAGAGAGGTCTGTCTGTAAATGGGGGTGGTCTGTAAGTCGGTTGTCGTTAAGTCGACTACCTGTATTGTTGCCTGAAGAATTGAGACTGTGTTCAAACATAAGTTGTAATTGTATTTTGAAATGCAATTAATTTTCAGTGTGGAGAAGCTCCTCCAAAGATTAACCCTAAGACTATTTGTCTATAGAGGTTTGATGCTTTGCAAATATCAAACTTAAGAATAAGAAGGATACATGAATATTTGAAGAATACATGAAAACAAAATTTTGGTGCAATGTAAATAAAAAAATGTGTAAGTCGAAAATTTATGGAAAAATCTGTCTTGTGAAAAATATGGGATTTGTTTTTAAATATAGAAAGAACTAAGAACATTTAAAGTTAGTTTATATGAAGGATTTGCTCCAATTTTCTAGTCACACAGTTTGAGAAATGTTTTTTTTAACTGTTTTATTACAGTTTCCTACTTACTGGAAGTAACCCCATAAAAACGTTCAGTTTACACTATGATATAAGAGTTATATTCTGCATTAACTTTTAGGATTCTGTATCTAAATTAGACTTGCAGCCATTTGAAGGCCCTCTTGTGGTCATATCTTGGTAATGCAGCATTTCTTAGCCCAGTATGCCATATGCTAAAATAACATGGGGAACACTACAAATACAGCAGCAAATTAATTTTTTTTATAGAATAAGTATTTATATACATTATTGATCTTACTATATAAAATGTTTAATATGTATATACATAAGTATGTGAGTGTATGTATGTATGTCTGCTAAAAAAATCTGCACCACCGCCTTTACAATCACCAAGTTTTGCAAAGTCGCTCTCTCTGACTCAGGGAACATCATAGGCCAAGTTTTGAGCCGCAATTTTCTCCCTGTGCTCTCCAAAATCCATTTACTAACCACCATCTATAAGAGCCATTGTCTACTGCTGCTGTGGCATTTAGCATACAATCACAGCTCAGCTTCTATTTTGCCTCAGGTCTTTAATATGAACTCTGAGTTTTGATTGGTTACTACAGGCAATGTGTATAAGACAGCTTGTGAGGTAATATAGATAGAGATAGAGACACAGAGACACAGAGAAATAGACAGAAAGAGAAACATAGAGAGACAGACAGAGACAGACAGACAGACAGAGAGGGAGGGAGAGAGAGAGAGACAGTGCGAGAGACAGACATAGAGAGACAGACAGAGTGACACAAAGAGACAAAGAGAGACAGAGAAAGACAGAGACAGACATAGAGACAGACAGACAGACATCAACAGACAGAGAGAGAAAGCGAGAGAAGCAGACAGAGAGACAGATAGACACAGATAGACAGACATTGAGAGAGACTTGAGAGAGACACAGACACAAAAAGACAGAGGCAGTTATTTATTATCCCGGGCAATGACACGGGCTTCAGCTAATATATATATATATATATATATATATATATATATATATATATATATATATATATACACACTCACCGGTCACTTTATTAGGTACACCTGTCCAACTGCTCGTTAACACTTAATTTCTAATCAGCCAATCACATGGCAGCAACTCAGTGCATTTAGGCCTGTAGACATGGTCAAGACAATCTCCTGCAGTTCAAACCGAGCATCAGTATGGGGAAGAAAGGTGATTTGAGTGCCTTTGAACGTGGCATGGTTCTTGGTGCCAGAAGGGCTGGTCTGAGTATTTCAGAAACTGCTGATCTACTGGGATTTTCACGCACAACCATCTCTAGGGTTTACAAAGAAAAAACATCCAGTGAGCGGCAGTTCTGTGGGCGGAAATGCCTTGTTGATGCCAGAGGTCAGAGGAGAATGGGCAGACTGGTTCGAGCTGATAGAAAGGCAACAGTGACTCAAATCGCCACCCGTTACAACCAAGGTAGGCAGAAGAGCATCTCTGAACGCACAGTACGTCGAACTTTGAGGCAGATGGGCTACAGCAGCAGAAGACCACGCCGGGTGCCACTCCTTTCAGGTAAGAACAGGAAACTGAGGCTACAATTTGCACAAGCTCATCGAAATTGGACAGTAGAAGATTGGAAAAACGTTGTCTGGTCTGATGAGTCTCGATTTATGCTGCGACATTCGGATGGTAGGGTCAGAATTTGGCGTCAACAACATGAAAGCATGGATCCATCCTGCCTTGTATCAACGGTTCAGGCTGGTGGTGGTGGTGTCATGGTGTGGGGAATATTTTCTTGGCACTCTTTGGGCCCCTTGGTACCAATTGAGCATCGTTACAACGCCACAGCCTACCTGAGTATTGTTGCTGACCATGTCCATCCCTTTATGACCATAATGTACCCAACATCTGATGGCTACTTTCAGCAGGATAATGCGCCATGTCATAAAGCTGGAATCATCTCAGACTGGTTTCTTGAACATGACAATGAGTTCACTATACTCAAATGGCCTCCACAGTCACCAGATCTCAATCCAATAGAGCATCTTTGGGATGTGGTGGAATGGGAAATTCGCATCATGGATGTGCAGCCGACAAATCTGCGGGAACTGTGTGATGCCATCCTGTCAATATGGACCAAAATCTCTGAGGAATGATTCCAGCACCTTGTTGAATCTATGCCACGAAGAATTGAGGCAGTTCTGAAGGCAAAAGGGGGTCCAACCCGTTACTAGCATGGTGTACCTAATAAAGTGGCCGGTGAGTGTGTATATATTGCCGTGTTGTGTGGGGAAAGGAACTTACTATTATCAGATACTCTAAACATTAAAGCTCTGGCATAGGAATATTTCTGATTTCTGTAAATTGATCTTTCATTTTATATAGTTGTTATACACATATAATATACATATTATACACTTATATACTCAACACACACTGTAAAGCAAAGCAAAGTACAGCAAAGTCTGTATTTTGATAACATTGTAACATGTACATGTCAAGTAATTTCACTACTAAATTTAATAATTAATTAGTGTCCTTAGTAGAGATGGGTACATTTTTCTAAATTTGATTCGATCAGGCTCGCCGAATTTTCAGAGAAAATTTGTTTCGACCCGAATCGAATCATAACGAATCACGACATGTGACGTAACAGTACGTCACATGCCGGTTGCGGGTGCATGGAGAGTGCTCATGGGCACGGGCATATTGCAGCAAAGGCTTACCGATGACACCAGCGGTCGGCGTTATCTTGCCGAGGATCGTCGCTCCCCATGATGTCATCCGGGAGTGACGATCCGGTTGCGGACTCATAGACTTCTATTGCATTCTGTGATCTTTATCCGAGAAAAATAAGACATGTTTACCAATTTTTTCCACAGACAGTGGATCAGTGAAAATACAAGACAATGTGAAAACACCCATAGAAATCAATGGCTTTGTGAGGAATCCGTAGAAATCATTGAATCACAGAGAAAAATATGGCCAATATGCTAAAGCCTTTATACTGCACCAGATTATTCATTCTGCATCACACAATGGGGGTCATTTACTAAGGGCCCGATTTGCGTTTTCCCAACGTGTTATCAAAATATTTCCGATTTGCGCTGATTTTCCCAGAATTACCCCAGAATTTTGGCGCACTCTATTGGATTGTGGCGCATCAGCGCCGGCATGCACGCAATGGAAATCGGGGGCGTGGCCGAATGAAAACCCGACGGATTCGGAAAAACCGCTGCTTTTTTTAGAAAAAAAGTGTCGCTCAACACGCGCTTACCTTCACCCACGATGGCTCGGTGAACTTCAGTGCATTCCGATGCTCTTCAGCGCGGCAGCGACACCTGGTGGGCATCGGAGGAACTGCCTAAGTGAATCCTGGCCGGACCCGAATCCACCGCAGAGAACGGGCCACAGGATCGCGAATGGACCGGGTAAGTAAATCTGCCCCAATGAGTAATCTGGCGCAGTTGTACTCTGCATTGATCTAATGACCAACACATTAATATGTCTCCCCCAACATGTCAGATATGCAAGACCTATTCTTTAATTTTGTATAATACATTTTTCGCATTATGATTTACTGTCACCAGTTGAGTTTTTTTCCTTTTTACCTACAGAAAGTATCTTTCTATTTTTTTACCTTGTCTAATTATCCTTTGAAGATTGGGAAAAGCTGGTGAGCTGTTAACAATCTGAGTTGCTGGAGAATACTTAAATGGCTGCCGCAAGTTTATGCATGAAATTGCAGAACTATTCAGTCCTAACTCTGCTAAATACATGTTTGTCAAAATAAAAATTACTGTAATTCTCAGTAGACTCCTCCGATGTAGGCGCACATAGCTCTGCATTGCTTTGTCCTCTAACGGGGATTATTGTGTTTACTGTAAAAACTTGGTTCATAGAGTAAATGCATCAATCATTAAGTGATTAGTTTCACAAGCGATCATTAATTAGAAGTCTTCCACATATTACTCTAGATAATAGTTTTATTGTGATGAAGGCTTGTCCTTTCTTGACAAACCAATTTAATTCTACTTTATATGGTGAGACATAAATTAACCCTAACCCTGGGAAGAGGCGAGAATAATTTAATGATCTTTATAGAAACTGATGTCTGTAAACATTTGCATTGTTGATAATGGTCTAAACATAACAACATCATCATTTCAGCACGGTGGCTACTAACATGGATTTCCTTGCAAGAATTCTAAAGTTCTGAGCACTGTTGTCTAAAATTGGCCTTAAGACAGGAATATGGACCCAATGGGGGTATTAATTATTTCTGCACCTCTTGCACCTCATTAATAAAGTGTCAACATCCCAATTTTTGAGATTTTCTGACACTCGCAACTTGCTCTTTTTTGGGCCCAAAATTGTAGCGCTGCTTGTGAATCCGACACAGTTTTTGGTGGTCTAGGAAGTCTAGGGAATTTGATTTCACCTTCATGCATTTGTGTGGGTTTCCTCTGGGTCCTCCGATTTCCTCCCACACTCCAAAAACATACTGGTATGTTGATTAGATTGTGAGTCCCATGAGGACAGGGACTGATTTGGAAAACTCTGATTTGGAAAGGAATCGGTTAGCACTATATATTTAAAGGAATTATTATTATTATGAATGGAGAGAAAAGTTCATAATTTGTACGGTTGAAAAAAAGACATACCGTATATCCTCGAGTATAAGCTGACCTGAGTATAAGCCGAGACCCCTAATTTTACCACCAAAAACTGGGAAAACCTATTGACTCGAGTATAAGCCGAGGGTGGCAAATGCATTGGTCAGTAGTATACAGCCAGCCAGCCCCCATGTAGTATACAGCCAGTCCCCAGTAGTATACAGCCAGCCCCCAGTAGTATACAGCCAGCCATCCCCCATGTAGTATACAGCCAGCCCCCATACAGTATACAGCCAGCCCCCATGTGGTATACAGCCTGCCTCCATACAGTATACAGCCAGCCCCCATGTAGTATACAGCCTGCCCCATGTAGTATACAGCCAGCCCCCATGTAGTATACAGCCAGCCCCCATGTAGTATACAGCCAGCCCCCATGTAGTATATAGCCAGCCCCCATGTAGTATAAAACCAGCCCCCCGCAGTTTTCCAAACAGATAAAACAGATAAACTTAATACTCTCCATCGTCCCCGATGTTCATTGCGGCTCCCGATCCCCGTCGCTGCTCCCGGCGATCTTCTATCTTCTCTTTAAAATAGCTGGCAGAGTCTCGTCTGTGCGATATTCCAGCCGGCGCACAGTATGATGTGGCGGTGTCTCCGCTGATGACGTCATCAATGGCAACACCGCCACATGATACTGTGTGCCGGCTGGGAAATCGCACGGATGCGACTCTGCCAGCTGTTGCAAAGAGAAGATAGAAGAGGAGCCACCGGGAGCCGCTGGGAGTTGCGACGTGGATCGGGAGCCGCAACGAACATCGGGGAAGTTTTTTTTTTTCATTGACTCCTGTATAAGCCGAGGTGAGGTTTTTCAGCACATTTTTTGTGCTGAAAAACTTGGCTTATACACGAGTATACACGGTATGTCCAGTTCAACCAGGGAAGGGATTTGATGAGGAAGGGATTTAGGGGAAACAAGTCTATATAACATAACCATTAATGTTATTTATGTTAGATGTAGGCATCTAGGCCCTTTTTGAAGCTCTCTGCTGTCCCTGCTGTGACCAGCGCCTGAGGTGGGCTATTCCACAGATTGACAGTTCTCATAGTATACAATCCCTGTCGCCTATGGTGATTAAACCTTGTTTTCTCCAGATGGAGAAAGTGCCCCTTGTCTTTTGATTTGATTTAATCTGGAACAACTTTACACCATACTTTTTGTATGGACCATTCATATATTTATATAAATTAATCACGTCCCCTCTTAGTTGTCTCTTTTCCAGACTAAATAAATCTGGTTGTTTTGATCTTTCCTCATAACTGAGACCCTCCATACATATCATTTTTGTGGCTCTTTGTTGAACCCTCCCCAGCTCCAGTGCATCCTTTTTATGGACCGGTGCCCAGAATTGGACGACATATTCCAGGCGAGGCCGAATCAATGCCTGGTACAGTGGTAATATTACATTCCTATCCCAAGTGTCGGTACCACTTTTGATACATGACAAGATCTTGCTGGCTTTAGAGGCAGCTGATTGACATTGCATGCTGTTATTTAATTTATGATCTACTAGTACATCCAGGTCCTTCTCAACAAGGGACTCTCCCAGATTTACTCCCACAAGGACAAGTGTTGTCTGTGGATTATTAGCCCCCAGGTACATAACTCTACATATATCCACATTGAACCACATTTGCCAAGGGGATGACCAAACATTCAGTTTGTCCAGGTCACCCTGCAGCCTATGAACATCCCCATAGACTGTATTACACTACACAGTTTGGTGTCATCTGCAAAATATACACAGTGCTTTTAATTCTTACCTCTATATCATTAATAAATATATTAATATTAAATAGTAGTGGACCAAGCACAGAACCCTGGGGTACACCACTCATAACTGGTGATCATTCCGAGTAGGAATCATTGACCACAACTCTCTGGATACAATCCTTCAGCTAGTTCTATATCCAATTGAAAATAAAACCTAGCAAACCACTATATCTTATTTTACCCATCAGGCGTCTATAAGGGACAATGTCAAATGCATTAGCAAAATCCGAGAACACAATATCCACAGGTTGAAACCTTTTGGTTTGTGCACCAAATCATGAATCCCTTGAGCAAAAAATTTAGATCCCACTAAAAGATATAGTACATTTCCAGTGCCACCCTGCCCCCAAATTGATTATTGCCCGCCAATGTTCTCCACATGACTTATTCTAAGGTAGTTTTGCAAGTGCCGCTCATGGGGGTATGACCTGTGCACAGGGAATTGTCAGGCTAAATCTTCAAACAAGTCTATGCTAGAAACCAATTATGGATTGTAGATGATATCTATTCTACCACACATTCATTCTAATGCAGGGACAGAGCTGGCAAAGCTTACAAAAAACATCAGATGTAGATACAAACTTTCAGACTAACATATACACAAATGAACATGAACCTTGATATTAAGGTAAAATGTGGGAAATGAACAGGCTTTTAATAATTAGAATCAGGTAAATCATGCATAAAAGGGGTCTCATCCCAATGGATGTGTGCTACATTGCTATGGGTGCTTAGGTGCTTGATATTACTTTTTTATGTATATACTTGATTTAGTTAGTGCCCATACCAGTACAATAGGGGAAATAAGTTCCCATGCTAACATATGAATTTGTTAACATTCATGGTTACTATTCTAAAAATTTGACATGGTAATGTTTTACTGACAAATTTCTGATTGCTTTATCCAAGCATCCTTGAGATGTTGCTGTTCCTTCAGTGTTCTTCAAGCTTCTTTGGGAATTGAGGATGAGTCCCTTATGTCTGTGTTCAATATGCAGTTTTAGGACTGTTGGAGGACCTTAAAAGTCCTGAATGGCTCTTGTGTATTGAGAGCGAGAACAGATGAAACCGCCCATTTAATAATCCACCACTGAATCTCCTGAGACCATAATATTCTTATGTATGTTCTTTCTTGGATGTATTCTATAAAATATATCCTTATCTTTCTTGATGATTAAATAGGTTTTGTCTATATTGGTAGACATAGTTATGTATCATATACTGTATATTCATGTTGAATATATTGGATCAGTGAGGTTCAACACTCTGGTGCTGGAAAGAACACAAAAGAAATAGAAGCTTTGTAATCTATGTAGTGACTGCACAAAGTTCCTGCAGTTCTGCTCTGATTCACTTTATCTGATATCGATGACATATTCTACAAATTGATCATTGTTATGCAGCAATATCCTTTTAATTCCATAAGGCACTTATGTACTTATGTACTTACATTAAGTCTTAGTTCTCATGTGATTATTTCATAGTGTTTGCTTTTATTTTCAGGTTTATGGTAATGATGACAATAGTGTATTGCTTTATTGTGTTTAGTTTTTATGACGTCAGTATAATATATATCGCTTTCTTAGAAGTGTTTTGTTGTGATAATAACAAATATTTCATATAATATCTCTTGACATGCTACACGATACCTGTGGATAGGCTATTTCTATTTTCTTGATATTGCAATATCTTTAATCCAAGGTGGCATTCGATTGCAATGATTTCTCAGTTTATAGGCTGTGCTCAGCAATGATGATGTAATAATAATGTCTGTCTATATACGTATGCTGTGCTGTAATCTCACAACTCAGGCAGTGACCTGTCACTATACAGGTCTGTGTTTTCATTTATACGCTGTCACTACCTTCACTTTTGTTTCAATTTTAGCTTAGTACTTTATGCTGCTTTAATAAAAATGTGTTTTTTATGGTCACCTATATCAAAGAAGAGTGGACTAGAAATAGCTACAAATAGTTTTTACACCATATTTTGAAAGGCAATACCATCAGAAAATCTGAAAATGTCTCCTCTGGCATAGATCACAGGCATTAAAGGGGTTTGAAAGAAAGCTCTCAGATTTTAATCCCCTAGTGATGTTTACACAGTAAAGATAATTTTTAACCCCTTACTTTTTACTCAGTTTTATTGCTATTTTGGCTCCTATCACTAGGTCATGATCAGTGTAAATTCCCAGAGTGCAGGCGGGGACACTGTGTTGACAATGTGCTTAGAGTATCAGTTTATCAGGGTACAGGTTTATCTACACTTTCATTTAGCTTTTGAATATTCATTAATTGAATATTCCATACTCACACAATTTCAACTATACTATATTAAGTTACTTTATTCATTTTATCCTCCATACATCCCAATTTCTTTTTCTACTGCCCGCTTGATGTTTCCTTTCGTTTCATTCCACTCATCGCTTTATACTGCTTTATACTGTGTGCACCTTCCCTGACAGCCCCCCATTCACTCCAGTAGATTTCGTCCTGGCAACCGCATCTCGACGATGACGATGTCTTAAGGCAACACCTAAAGATATCCTCACCAGACCCTAACAAGCAACAAATAGCATTGTGCCTAATTTAGCACAACAGGATCTGGTGGACCTCTTTCCAATCATTTATTTTGAATATCATAATTTTATACTGTAACAATATTAATCCATGAGCACTATTCGGTCTTTCCTTGTCTGCCTTCTTATTTTTATTTAACACTGGCCAGTGATAAGGCAACAGGCTGGTCAGGGACATGGCAGCTGTCTGGTCAGGGAAATGGCAGCTGTCTGGCAAGGGATATGGCAGCAGTCTGGCCAGGGATATGGCTGCAGTCTGGTCAGGGACATGGCAGCTGTCTGGCTAGGGATATGGCTGCAGTCTGGCCAGGGATATGGCAGCAGTCTGGCTAGGGATATGGCAGCAGTCTGGCCAGGGATATAGCAGCTGTCTTGCCAGGGATATGGCAGCAGTCTGGCCAGGGATATGGCAGCAGTCTGGCCAGGGATATGGCTGCAGTCTGGTCAGGGACATGGCAGCTGTCTGGCTAGGGATATGGCTGCAGTCTGGCCAGGGATATGGCAGCAGTCTGGCTAGGGATATGGCTGCAGTCTGGCCAGGGATATGGCAGCAGTCTGGCCAGGGATATGGCAGCAGTCTGGCCAGGGATATGGCAGCAGTCTGGCCAGGGATATGGCTGCAGTCTGGTCAGGGACATGGCAGCTGTCTGGCTAGGGATATGGCTGCAGTCTGGCCAGGGATATGGCAGCAGTCTGGCTAGGGATATGGCTGCAGTCTGGCCAGGGATATGGCAGCAGTCTGGCCAGGGATATGGCAGCAGTCTGGCTAGGGATATGGCAGCAGTCTGGCCAGGGATATAGCAGCTGTCTTGCCAGGGATATGGCAGCAGTCTGGCCAGGGATATGGCTGCAGTCTGGCCAGGGATATGGCAGCTGTCTTGCCAGGGATATGGCAGCAGTCTGGTCAGAGATATGGCAGCAGTCTGGTCAGAGATATGGCAGAAGTCTTACCAGGGATATGGCAGCAGTCTGGCCAGGGATATGGCAGCAGTCTGGTCAGAGATATGGCAGAAGTCTTACCAGGGATATGGCAGCAGTCTGGTCAGAGATATGGCAGCAGTCTGGCCAGGGATATGGCAGCAGTCTGGTCAGAGATATGGCAGCAGTCTGGCCAGGGATATAGCAACATTCTGTTCAGAGATATGGCAGAAGTGATGGAAGGGATGGAAATAAAACATCCCTAATCCTGCAGATGTCCCCCTGTAACTGAATGCCCTATTCAGAGTGCCTAATGACAAATACAGCCCTGTGTGTATGTATGTATGTACGTACGTATGTTTGTGTGGGTGTATGTATGTGTGTATGTTTCTGGGTTCATCTTTCTTTTGTTTAATGCATTTCCCAAGGAACCAGAGAAATTCAGCATCTTTCTAGAACGGTGTGACATGCTTACTTGTGAAGGAGGTAATTTTATAAACATTAACATTTCACCACAATGAATAATCAACCACCCACTCCTTACTAATAGACGAGATATGCAAAACACAAGGCCTGAGCAACTACCTTGCTAATATTCCAATAACACAAAGGTTTTCTCAGCTAATGGTTGACTCTTACGGATGGAAAGTAGTTAATGCATTTCAATATTTATACTGAGTTCTTAAAATATGTATGTTAGTTAATGCATTACTGTGGCGCTCACATAATCACAGGGGATCATTTTATGTATTAGAGTACATACATCTCTTTCCCATGGGATATTTTCAGAAATAAAGAATCTTCAGTGTAATCTAATACATTATGCTACATTGTTAGCATTGTTTTCAATTTACTTACCACATACCACATTCAATAACAAATGCAAAGGTTATTCACTGTTTAACTATAGAAACAACATAAAATGCTGATAATCTATCTATATATATATATATATATAACAGAAATAATAAATGGTATACTGAATATTTCCAGTCCACGAGGCTGTTTTTTAACTCGATCCTGACCATCCACTCTATTTTAGCAGGTTCTAAGTCTGCAGCTTTGTCTTTCTTTTGCTCCCACGCATTCATTAACCCCTCAAGACCAAGTTGTTAACTTTTTGATTTTTATGTTTACAAAGCTGTATGTGAGCTTTTTATCTAAGACAGATTATATTTTCTAGTGGCACAATTTAATATTCTATGCTGTGAAGGAGAAAGTATGAAAAAAAATCCAAATGTGCAGGGGTTGGCAAAAAAATAAGGTTGCGCCATATTTTGACGGCTTTCTTTTTAAGGCTTTATTTTTCAGACTTTCAATGTGCGGTAAAGAGGACACCTCTCCTTTATTCCTTGGATCAGTACAATCGCATAGGTACCAAATTTATACAGTTTATACAGTTTGAAAAACCTTGCAATAAAAATACATCTTGCTGTAGCTTTTTCATGGTTCAGTTTGTGCAAGGCTTCATTGTTGGCGGGATGGGATGACATTATAATTGACACCATTTTGAAACCTTTTGTATTCCTTTTTAGCAAATAATTTGTATTCCTTTTTATTAAATAATTTGTATTCCTTTTTATTAATTTTTTTTGTTGGAGGCAAAATGGCGATAAAGTGGTGATTCAGACATGTAGGCATTATTTTCTGTAATGGGGCTCACCACCAGGAATAATTGTTTTGGGATAGATCTCACGCTTTGGGACGAGGTGATGCCTAATATGTTCACAATTTTACTAGTGTATTTAAATTTATAATTACATGTGTTTTAGGGAAGGGAGGTGATTAGAATTTTTAAAACATTTTTTATATATTTTTTAAAAATTTTCTTTCTATTATTTCAGGTGATCTTGGCTACTTAAAGGGGTATTCCTACGAAGACAAGTTTCTTAAATATACTCAGGTTAACAAAATAACACATTCTCTGTTATTAACAAAAATAACACTGTTAATTAACAAAATACAGTTCACAATTTCACAGATATAATTCCAACCTGTCTCTATCAGTCCTGGTGTACACAATTTAAGTTTCCCCTGGTTTCCAAACATGGATTTTCTGATTTAAGGGTCGGCAGCAATCTTACTTTTCTGTCTGACGCTGTGTACCTGTTCTCCTATCTGCTCCCTGCCTCTAGCCACACCCCCCTGCATTCCAGGACAAGCTCACATACACCTGGGCTTATTTACTAAGGGTCCCGCGGACCGCACTTTAGTCGGATATTCTGACATCTTCGGATTTGCATAGTTTGCACCGACTTTCATGCGATAGGGGCATGCCATCAGACCATCCTACTGATTCAGACAAACCGCAGGATTTAACTTTAAAATTGTGCCACAATGCACTTACATACACTGGGAGGAAGTATCACGAGATGTGAAAACATTACAAAGTTCTAACCACTTGCCTGGAAGGTGCAAAATGGCCATGTCCTTAGGGGTTAATAGGCAGCACCTAAGTGGCATTCTGACACATTCTTCTTTCTGTACTGTATCTGTAAATAAAATATAATTTTAGCATATTATATTTGTTTTCTCAAAAAAGTAGGCTGATCAGTCCTGTAAAATATATCCATAAGACTGAGCATGGCTTTAGTGAAATTCACTAGTTAGATGTTAGTGCCGTTTATAGACTTTATAGACTAGATAGACTCTCAGTGATTACTCCCCCTATCGGAGCCATCAAGCTAACGCCTATGTCCCCCAGCACGTTACCAAAAAAGAGAAGCACTGGACCGAGGAGTCTCCCCAATGACCTACTGCTAGCATTAGATTCAAAAGTTGCTTCAGGCTGCGTTCACATGACGTGTTAATCTTGTGTTTTGAAATGCATTGGGAAGAAAGCATCATGACATGTAAGTTTATGGGATCCACAATACCACAAATTGTTCCACGGTATAATCACCTTCTTCTGTTATTATATATTTGTATTAAAGGGTTTATATATTTTGTGTTTCACACAAGCCTTTTCTTAATACCACTGTATACCACAGCTATTATGCTGTACAGCAACATATATTGTACAATGTTGAGTATATACAACAAATTAGTCGGGTTTTCAAGGATGTATATGCCGTTTCTTTCTCCCATAGGTGGTGCTCTATTAACTGGATGCAGTATAGTGTATGCACACACTGGTATAAATATGTATCCATAAGAAAAACAAATGGCACTCACCCCATTTGGGCTCTTTTAAGTCTTTAGTTTTGTAGAGGTGCTGTACAGCGAGAGAATTGTGCTTCTTCCGGCTGCTTGGTTGGGCTGCTGCTTTGACCTCTTTGCTATGTAAGCTTTATACTATATTGTGTTGAAATTAAACTACGTTGTGTCCTAAAGACTCACAGACTTAAGAGAAGATCTAAAACTTTAACTGCTGCCTACTCTACCAGCCCTCTACCTTTTTTACAACTGAGGGAAAAAAATGGAAATCTACCCTCAAAATCAAGCATAATGAACTTGGGACACTTACCCATAGATCCAGGAACTGTGACTGTAGTAATCTTCTTAGAAGTGTTATCCATGGCCTCCTTCCTTCTAAATTTAACTTTTGAAACTATGTTAATGAGATGGAAGGACTCTGGGGGGCACTACCATAGCCCCTCCATGTGGTAGCTTTATTTTAATGGTAGATTTACTTTAAAGGACATCTACCACAAGGATCAAGGATTATAAACGAAGTACAATCACATGTTGGTGTGTGGCATTTCTGGCAGGATTTGCTTTTCTTTTAGCTTCTTATGCCCTTGTTTGGACAAAAAAAGGGATTTAAAAATTATGCAAATTAGTCGGTGGGACTCATGGATGAATTAACAGCAATGGCATAAGAAGCTAAAAGAAGGATGGATCCTTCAAGAGGGGGCACAAACCAGTATGCTAGTGTGCTTGGTTTACCATCCTGGATCCTGGTGGTAGATTTCCTTCAAATCCACCTACCTTTAATGATAATGAAAGAACCTGACCCAATCTAAACAGCATGATATAAATAATTATTTCATTTATAACCCGTCACCAAGTACAAAATACTGATCAATTTAGTGTTTTTTTTTAATCCATCCACCTAGTGAAAATATAGAATTTAAATTACCATGCTGACCACTCCGCCACTCTTCCAAAAACTGCTTCACACCCCCATGCCCACTTGATGTGGAGTTGGGGTAAGGGGGTAAATGGGTGGAATCCCTGGCAGTTCATCAGGAATTGTGACTATTTCCGAACTGCTAAATGTGCCCCCATATATTCTTAACAACTTGATGGATTTTTTAAAAAATAAAAAAAATAAATCTGGGGCATGGAATAATGAAATAAAGTATGCATTATGAACTTGGTGGCATTTTGTTCTTGGTGCCAGGTCTTCATTGAAGATTTTAATCTGAAAATATTTAGCTTTTAAAGTAATCACAAAATAGTAAAGTTGCAATGCTGCAAAATGCATGAATCTTTAAATGATGAAAGAGAAATGAAGGAGCAACAAGGCCATAACTTTTTTTATTTAAGTTTATTTGTACGGACACGTGTATATACAAATACAGTTTATGATTATTTTTTTTTTACATTTTGTTTTCAACTCATATAATGTAAGCATTTCAAAACAGCACTCAATGAATAGTAAGTCCAAAGCAGGGGAGTACAAGCACAGGACCACACTGAGCTGGACTTTCTTACCCAGATGCACAGACAATGAGTGGTTTCAATGAGATGTCAAGAGTAAGTATGGAAAGCGGATTTTGTAGCCTCATGGGTAACCTCCAACATGCCAGCGTCTATTAAACTGCAGAGACAATGGCAGTAAGCGTATCATAGAGAGATTTGTCTCAGATCTGAGAAAGTTGGGGGTGAATGCCTGGGAAAAACTTGGTAATGCCAAAAAGTAGGGCAAATCTGCTCATTCATCGCTTGAAAGAAGAAAGACAGATAGAGCAGAAGTAACAGAAAAGGGTAGAAATTAAAACTGGTAGCCACGCAGTTACATGACAAGTTAACAGAATCAAATACAGCTTTTAGAGGGATACTGGAAAAAACATATAGTATTACAATGATAAATGAACTATGAAGACTGTGGCTCTGTTGGACAAAAACGGATTACATAAACTTTAAATGGTTAACATATGGTGTACTTAAGTGTTACATTAAATATGCTTTAAATATGTCTTTCATTTTAATACTATTATTATTTTTTTCTTTTATTCCTAGAGAATATGCCATGTAGCAGAGGCATGGCTCAAGCATGGAGAAAGTATGTCTTAAATAGAAGACCCCCCCGAAAAGTTATAACAAAAATAAAATTCCATGTTCCCCTAAGCCAACATGCCAAAAATACACAGGGCTCTAACATCAGACCTATAAACATTTAGTATAAAACATTGATCGTCACATGTTGTGTTTCTCTGGGTCATGACTGAGTGAGGACTTGTGAGTGACCATGTTCACAAAAAAAATCTTTTTTTTCCTTTTTTTGTATTTTTTTACATTTTTTAAGCGTCATCGGGTGACAAGCATGATTTTCTTTTTTATTTTTTGTGATCTGAAAGTCTAATGTATTCACTTACAAAAGACATAAGAATTGAATTAATACTTTATTATCAAACACTATATACAACATAGGTTGCTAATAATACAGAATTTAAAGAATGTACTTTTTTTTCTTTATCTTATATTCTTTGCCATCCAGGAAGGTATAGTACAAAACAATATCCTAATCTAACATGAAATGTTATCTTGCGTATTAAAGGATACACAGTATCCATCAAACAGACTGATGCTTAACCCCCCTGCTTCATGTTGCAAAGTCACTGGCGACCAGGAAAATGGGTTAAAAGGGTACCCTATCTGCGCCATAATAGTTTATGGGGAGAATAAAGAAGAAAAGATAAAGCGTGTGAGAAGAGAAGAAAGCCATAGAGACTTCAAGTGCAATGAGCAGCAATTTTGCCCCAATATCCTTTCGAAATTTTACCTCTAACCATCACAAAAAATGTCTTTTACAATTCCATTAGTTATTGTAGTTTCCCATTTGATTGCAACCAGCGTCTGTCCGAAAAGATAAACTGTACTCACTTGGTTGGATACAATATTTATGATTTAGTCGGTAATAAGAGGGAGATCTTTTCCTAGGTAAAACATAAAGCTGCTACTTCAGGACAATAATAATAAAAACAACAGCAATAATAATAATCTTAAAATCAATTATTAAAACTAAAAGGCTTAAAGCAATGTTAAGGCTGTTAAAGAACATTAACACCCATCAACAAGTATTCCATAGAAGTAGCAGCCGTGTTACTGATGTGTTACTAGAGGCCATACTTTTTAAGAATCTAAGATAAGGATTCTTAATGTTTGAGTTCATGATGGCTGTTATCAATTACTGCTACATCATCATGAGAGAAATCAGAACTCTATTGAAGGTAGTTTTTGTGCTAACACTGTAAAGTTGCGGCATGACAAACTACAGAATATGAATCACGTTGTTGTCAATGGAGCCTATAGAATAATAGAATATTTATTTCTTAGGTTTTCGGTCTCTGTGCTTTATTGTACTTTATTGTATATACCACATAAAAAAAATTGCATAATACTATTGTTCTAGATTAAAGCAACCCAGGCCAGCACATGGATTTTTTGAAGGCTCTTATTACATCTCCCACTGCATTCCCCTTGCAAGGAATGTGTAATTTAGACAGGTTAGAAAATGGCGTTGAATAAGTATGACCATTTATGTACGTCTGTATTGTTCTTAGAAATATATTAAAAGTTATTGTACTTGATAATTTTTTTTTAACTTTTTATATTAAACATAATCACAGTTTGTTAAAGTCTTTATTACGTAAAGTACATTTGGTGACTATGAAGTGTCTGAGTCACGTCCTTTGCTATACATCAATAATAAACAAAAACTCAAGGCACCCTGAAAAGTTATTAAGTGTCCATATTTAAATCTTCCAATGTGACAATAGGTAGCTGTCCAGTAACACAACCAGGATCGGATTTACTGCTGGAATCAAGTCTATCAACAATTTGATGTTTATGCATCAACACATCGATATTATCATCAGCATGAAATATATGTTATTAATGCAACTTGGTTGAGAGTCTTTTTATAGAACCTTTAGAGGTATCTAAATTTCAACAGATTTTTTTATGTATGTTATGTAGGGGATGCAACTCATCACATTTAGGGTCAATTAAAACCCATAAAAAGGGTCAAATGAAACATACAATGACTTGACGGCATCAACTCTTCTTTGCTGTTCATCACAATTTAATTTCTTCCAAGGATTTAGAAAGTCAATTGAAAACAAACGCTAATGTCCTTTCACATGAAACAATTCCTCTGTTGCACATGTTGTAGTAGGGTGAACCAAGAAGATGCCCTATGACTGCCTTCAAGACAGCTTACCTTTGGGCATGGTCACATTGTTTATAAAATGCTTGAGTTGTAGAACAGCAAAATCAAAAATGTAGCACCTTGGAGATCGAATTATGGTATCTGCCTATGTTTTAAATAGTATATTTCTGCACTCCGGATGACTTCAAATATATTAAAACAACAAAAAATAATAATATTTAAAAAGTCTCCCTCCCCATACCCTTTGGTAGCCCCTTAGTGCAGGTAAGAGTGCTTAGCAGAGTCATTGAATATTGTCTTCTCAGATAAACATGTCTTGGAAAAATTGCAATATCTTCTCCCATGTTCTACTGCATATTTTATCACACCATCCAAAAGTTCCATAAGGTGGTCACCAAAGGAGAAAAAACTTTTAGATTTCACTTCCATTAGGTCAATATCCATATTAACTGGTCTGTGTCATCTACTTTGGTCTGCACAGACAATTAAGTGACTTCTTATGCCCAAATGCAAGGGAACGGTAATTCACTAGTGTTACTATTTTAATTTGGCATTTTTTTAACCAGGATTTAAGGTTCTGGATCAAAGCAACGTCTAAATTACAATATGTGAAGTAAATATTGTCGTGGAATTCATGTTCACTTGTGTGGAAAAAATATATATAAAAAGCAACAAAAAAGGGAAAAGAAAAGAATAAAAATGTTCCTTTCTTGGGTGAAGCAGTTAGGTGGATCTTTGATGTTCCAAGACCCTGTTTTTCTGCAGTTGGTCTGTGAAGTATGCTGTGCTATAACGTCAAAAGCATCGCCAGGAGAAACAGAAGGATCGTTAAAAGCCAATTTGGTATCCTTGGTGTTGGTGCTGAATTTTCACCACGGGAAGGCTCAGCTGATTCATGAACTGTGTCATCTGTTCAAATACAAAACACACATTTAGTTGCTTAACTAGAAAGTTCAAACAGAATAGCTCTATATCTTAAGTATATACAAGGTTTTTATGTCAAAAACAATATATATATATATATATATATATAATAATTCTAAGAAAATTATTTATGTATATTATTGCATTTTCATTAGAAAAGACTGATGTCTGCATGCAAAAAAATGCAAATTAGGATTTTCACAACAGTATGCACTATGTCGTATAGAACAGGAGACTCTTCCCTAGTATGAAGAACTCCAATATGGTGAAACAGCCCAGCTACAATCCATGTAGATAACAATATGTCTTTGCTGATGTCTTAGATTTCATGCAGTGTACGCTACATAAAAAGCAATCCCCTAATTTTGTGCAATTAGTTTGGTGGCCCTCAGCATGGCACTGCATGTCACCTCACTGGAAATAACGGTTCTTGAGGAGAATACCTTGGTAATATATCATCCATAAAGGCCCCCAAGTTCAAAAACACTATGGGGGGGATTTTATTGTGCTTCGCCTGCCAGTTTTCTGGGGGACAAGGCATATAAAAAGTCCCATTTGCGAAGGTTTTACAGCGAACATTGACAGCACTTATTTTAGAATATCACATGGATGATTAAGAATACAGACAGTAAAACTTTATCAGCAATTCTGATTTTTCAATACCTTGTTGTTGCTCCTATCTATCATTGGGCCCGAGATGGTAAGATACCTCAATACTTGACAATTAAGCGTAATGGTTACCTTGCAATATTGTTTTAGGGAGTTGCTGTTTATGCATTATGTATCTTTCACAAAATAAACTCAGACAACATTAAAAACATTTCCAACAACATGACAGAACATAGATATTCATCCATCTAAACTTTTTCTAAAACATATGCTGTAGATATCGGGAAGTAAATCTATTCCATGTCAAACTCTACCATTACATTGGCACAAAAATATGTTCTTCTATAACTTCTTGTGATATATTTTATTTATACATTACAAGATAAACTTTTAACCAGGGGCACATATTTCAATACATTTCTAATTTACAGAAAATATTCTGTAAATTGGTCTGTTTGCAATAAAAATCTGCCCCAAAAATTAAGACGATTTTTAGATAATTTTGTAACAGCACAGTATGACAAAGTAAGTGGCCTTCTGAACGGAGATGTGGCCTTGCAGGAAAGGGCAATGGCCTTAGAAAATTGGTGTTAGTTGAGCCAGCAAATAAGAGTTAGACAGGACGGCGTTCAGATTTGCCAGATTTATGCTTTAGCATAAAAAACTTTGAAAACTCAAAATTTTGGTAATTATTTGAGCCAATCTTACTGTTCAACGACTGGCACATATCGCACAAGATATAATTAGATGTTGGATTCTATTATAGTTGTAAGATTAACCAATTAATAAACAAAAGTCACGTTTTAGAGAGAAGAGAAAACAGGGACAAGAGGGGGCAGGAGCCAAAAAAACAGTTCAATGAACAATTAAAGCACTTTCCTAGGGATAATCATGGCAAAAAGCTGTTGCATGTATGAAACATGTGCCTTGATAAATCTCGTTATCTGGTAAGCTTATTGATGTATATCTCTCAAGACATCATCATTTTAATAAAATCATGATTGTATAAGACAGGCAACATTTAGAATATAACAATATAGAGCAAATTCTTCCACCATGCTTCAGTTATATACTCAGTGTCCAATAATTTTCAGGCACAAAAACCTGAAGAATTTGTAAAGACAAGATTTTTAATAATATCTAAAACATATAATCATAACTGTAAAGCCAACCACAGATGTAATGATTTTGTCCAGTACTGTCTGTTAAATAGAATGATAGCAACAATCTTTGTGGAGCAAAGAAATAGAACAATTTTTTTTTTCTGGTCCCTAGATATCATCCCATCAGTTAGTTGACCTAATGGCCCATGTCCTGGTACAGTAGTGCCAGCAATATCCTACTCTATTTAAAGCTCCATCACCTAGATGAGCGTTTTCAACAAGAATGTAACAATTTAGTAAGTGAGTAGTTAGGAAAGGCATCCAAAGCTTGTAAACGCACTCAAAGAATGTTGAGATGCAGCCATCAAGTAATAAAAGAATAGATGTTTCACAAGTTACAAGCCAAGAGTCCCATGTGCCATTGTAAACATTTAAAAAATGAATGATCTGAATTATGACCAATGGAAACATTTTCTTCAATCAAAACCAATAATTTTTTTAATTCTTACTACTCGTTTAATCAAACGGACCATTAATAATGATGACATCTATAGACACTTAAATGTAAAGCCATATTAGCTGATACCTTAGCATTTACTAAGAACATCAACAATACAGATGGACATTTTTTTTTAAAGGTTATAACCAAACTTTGTCCCGTACTCTATCATTTAAAAAGTGCCGGCATTCCAACCAAAAATTTACAACAAGAAACTTACAACATTCAATATACATATCCTGATATTTCTTGACCCCACCCCCAATAATCTTATTTTGGCCTCCAACAATTTTGTCCTGACACAAACATTTAATGCCTACAGTCAACGACTGCCCGTCACAGGACAAACCCATCAGGGTAAGAACAGGACTGAAAAGCAAAGACTGATGCAAAACTAGAAAACAGGATAAGAAAAACGTCAGTAAAATTAGCTTTTTTTCCATGGCTGAACAACCCCTCTCCAGAGCCCCTCAGTGATGTCTGGAATGAGCAGAGCAGGTCTCCCCTCCCCCTGCACTTCCTGCTGTTACTATATAACAAAGGCAGAGGACGAGAGCAAAGGGAGGGGAGGCAGGTTCTGCTTACTGTAACAGCCTGTGGTTCTGTAGAATTGAAGGACTCTAGAAAAAACCCACCAGTGCCCCTCAGGCTCATTAGCATAATTTAAAAACTTGATTTTAGCAATTTGTTTCTAAGACCATTTGTTTCTAAAATACTGTTACTATTACATTCAAACAACAAACAGATTATATTTATTCATGAGAAAAAAATGGAAATTGGTAATTAAAAACCATTTCCAGGAGATGGACTGTATAATGCTTATCTTTTAGATGGAAATTCATTACATCCATGGTTGGCTAAATCTTGTTTTTTCTTTAAGACCATCATGTTATAGTGGGGAACATTACTGTGTCCTGCTGTAGACTTAATGGGGGTCATTTATCGCAGTGAGATCTCTTTTGTTGTTGTTTCTTTTGCTTTACAGGTGTTATTTTTGGTGCTTATGTACCATAATGGTTTTTCCTATGTTAAATGTGTTCAATCTCAAGTTTTTTTCAAGTTACCACAAGTCCTTTGATCAAAGGAGGGAAATTAACATGGAATACCTGCGTGGAATTGAGCAGAGTGCACAATGCTCCCGGCAATTAGAACCTCCTGAAAAATCCAGGAGGGGGTAGGGTTTGGATCATCAATGGCCATATGATACATCCCTCCAAAAAGTAGCTATTTGTGCCTTACACCTTTTTTCATCCCTCCATGACTCTTGCTAATACCAACGTTTTACTGGCATAGCTTTGTGCCTACTTTGGTACAATTCAGCCCATTTTTGCCAAAGTGACTTTCCCCATTTCGTACAGTCATTAGAAAGGTGAAAAAAGTGCAAATTGCTTAAAAGGGGGAAAATAGAGAGAAAATAAAGAAAAACAACTATGATAAATGACCTCCACTATCTTATTATTATGTAGGTAAAAATCAGATTCACAATGAAACTTAAACAGAATGAGCTCCAATTGTATTGGATTTTTTTCAAAGAAAGACATTAGCCCATATATACTAATGTGCCGAGTGCACCAGATTATTGAATACCGGTGCACGGTCTTTATTAATCTGGCGCTCCCTGCACACACGTGTAAACTGAGTGCACATGTTTTTTCTGGTGCACTCAGTTTAATGGGCGTGCACCACAATCATGTTGGCTTTTCCGACATAAATGTGGCGGTCGGTGTGACTATGAACTGGAATGCCCCCTTGGGTGAACATTATTGTGTCACGGCGCACAAAGTGCAGCCGTGATACAATACTGGTGAAAATGCTACATAAATACATTTGCAAGCAGTTTGCACATGTATTTATGGTGCAAAATGAATAGTAAGTCTGGGCAATTGGTTCAAAATTGCATTCATTCTCAACTTATGTTCAGTTATAAGAGGCTTGACAGGGTGGAAGACAGTATTTGTGTATTTTCATAAATTAAATATTTTTTTTATTCAATTCTGGGATATTTTTATATCCACTCCCAAACATATTGAAATATTGTTTTAGAAAATAGCAGTAAACACAAGTTACAAAAAGACAAGTGGGAATGGTGGAAGAAGCAGCCAGACACAGAGCTCCATGGTAAACCCCTTCCCCAATTTTAGCCCCACAAAATGCAAAGATTTATCTCACTGACTGAGTTCTGTGCTTGTCAGATTGGCAGGGTAACTTGGTGCTTCACTGAAATCGAAGCCTGCAGGGAAAAGAGAGGAGTACCACTTGGGAAGGAAGTATGCTAGGGTTGTAGTACTTTGTTTTGAGCTATTGTATCGCGTGCATACAACAAACCATGTCAACACAGAATACAGTGTCTGGTAGAAGTGCAAGTCTTGGGTGTGTGATGGGGGTGGACAGCCAGGAAGCTAATATATGATCTACTGTTAGATGTATTTTTGTGTATGTGAACTGTACAGTTTTCCATGTACTATAACTTAGCACACAGAGCCAATGATGACCGGTGCTGTGTTTATGCTATGGCGTCTTTAGTGTCTAATATTAAAATTCAAAATGTTCAATATCTGTGCATAAAAATTTGTCTCTAAAATCACATTAATGCAGACATTTTGTGAATTTTATAAACAACATAACACTTTGCACAGTAGATATAACCAGATAGATCCTAAAATGTATTTCATTGGTAAAATTGTAGGAAAAATGAAGTCATCATCATAACATCATGGAGGCCAAATTTATGTGAATTGCATTTTGTGGGTGAAAATGTAATTACATCAATAAAACTGTATGAAATGTTGACTCGATCCACAAACACAACAGTGTGATGTGATAAAGACAATGAAAGAAGGGACAAGACGCTAAAGTAATGTATGGCAAATTTGGTCCTGTAACTTATTCGTTATCATATGATAAAAAAAAGATAAACTAAAATTCTAATTTTTTTGAAGAGCTGCAACTTCATCCTTATAATCCAATTTAATCTATACAACTATCTGTACTTAGACAAGGGTCAACCTTTACGATAAGAAAGTCTAAACAAACCTATCAAACAGTTGAATCTTGGTTGCTCTGTATATTGTAGATACACACATGTATGTGTACATATAAACACACTCATTCCCTATACAGCAGACCTTTATCTCATACTAAACGCTAAAATATTTTGTGATCTGCTCTAAGGAAATCTTTCACTTAAATTAACCTTTGCAAACCTACACTGCTGCTTTGTAGGAGATCTTTAATCAGCCATACCTTACTAATCAAGAATAGCAGACTCCTTTACTTTAAAACATAATTGTGTATTAATGTAAATGAGACAAAAGTCCTCTGTGGGCGTTACCTTCTGCTGCCTCTGCCCCCACTTCCCTCCTGCTGTCTACTACTTCCTCTGCCGGTGCAAAATGACAGCCACAGTGAGTTGCAGAAGGCAGTCCAGCAAAGAGCATAGCACATGCACAGGTATGCAAAAAAGCATGGTGGGAGCATCTACTAGGGGCAGCACCAGAGGAGGTCTATTAAATGTGTTGCAGGGGGTGATAAGATGGAGGCTGGAGAAGGTCTGGTAATGCCCCCCCCCCAAAGCACAATCTTCTACCTTTCAGTCTTTAAACATAGAAAGCCATCAATCACTGAGTAGGACTTACCCAATGGGCTTCTAATGCCAGATTGAGCTGTTGTTAAAATTCTAAAAAATATATTTTGCCTGCAGATTGGATTATATTTTTAATATGAAATGCATTTATTTTTCACTTAAAATACATTTAAAATTAAACCAACTAATTAGTCATTCCATTGGGTATAAAGGTTTGAGTAGAAACCTAACAAGAAGTAGATTGGGATTTGGGGAAATCCATGTGCTTACAGCCAGTGGCGTAACTTGAAACTGAAGGACCCCGGTGCAAAGTCTGTGCCAAGCCCCAACTAGAAAGCACCCAGGCGCACTAAACCTCTTGGGCCCGGGTGCCACCTCACCTTCTGCACCCCTTCAAGCTAAGTCCGTGCTTACAGCTCAAACAGTTTTATGCAAATGAATGATAACTTTGTCTGCAAGAAAATCATTTTTACGCTACAAAAATTACAACACTAATCATAAACGGTGTTGAATTGTAAATTTTTACCAATCTGTATAAACAACATGTTGATTTTTTATGTGGATTTTTTTCTAATGATAGAATGAGTTATATGTAATGTGCTCTCAGCAGGAAGCCAATTCATAATACTTTAGTCCGGAGTAATCGAATATTCATGCCGTATTCAAAATGTGCTATATTAATTTTCAAGTGTCTATGACTCTATGTTCAAAGCTAAGTCATAGCTAAACTTGTGGCTCCTGTAATCCCTTTATAGTATTTTATGTTTGTACAGTGTATTCATTCATTTTCAATATAATATCTATGTTAAGTATAACAGCAGGTTATTACTAGCAGGTTTCCAATCCACCCATTTAATAACTGACGTGTAGATCTTTGGGAATACATAAATTATATAAAAATAATAGTGCACGGCATGTGCCAATGCCCAGGTCCCAAAGTCTTGATCTGGAGGACAAATACTAGAACAAGAGATTCTGAGATCATTATTGTCATAATCTTGTCTATAGTGGACAATATATGTACACCAATCACAGAGCAGCCTAAGAGCTTATTAACGATTGTGTACTACGGATGCGTTTGTATTAATTCTCATTTTTAATTTTAGTTGAGCAAACATGTTCAAAGTTTTATATTAAAAAGTATTTATAAATTCTATATGAATAAGTGTTTCAATATTTTTCTCTAACTTTTTATGCCTATGGGGGATATTTATCATACGCCGGTCCTCATGCTATGAAGCATTTATTCTACACCTGAACCTGCCTAAATAAATGCAGCCAGCGACTTTTCACATGTGAAAAGTCACCGACAGCAGCAAGTGCGCAGGCATGGGGACAGTAAAACCCTGCATCAGCCCAGTTACTGCCACCGAGGCCTCCGTTCGGCAAGCTCCCCCTTCACGCCCAAGTAGTGCGAAGGTGCGGAGAGGGCAAAAAAAACTATTGACTCAAGTATGAGACGAGGGTGGGAAATGCATTGGTCACAGCCTCCCAGTATAGAGTCTGCCAGCCCCCTGTACTATATAGCCCGCTTAGCCCCTGTAGCATATAGCCTGCCCAGCCCCTATAGCATATAGCCTGCCTAGCCCCTATAGCATATAGCCTACCAAGCCCCTGTAGTATACAGCCTGTCCAGCCCCTGTAGTATACAGCCTGCCCAGCCTCTGTAGTATACAGCCTGCCCAGCCCCTGCAGTATACAGCCTGCCCAGCCTGAGGAGCTGAAGAGGAGCAGAAGAACCCAAAGAGGATCTGAAGAACCCGAGGTGGCACCGGAGCATCTGAGACAGAAGAGGACCTACAGGTGATGTCAGAAAGGTGAGTTTTGACTTTATTTTTTTAAATAAAGTTGACTCAAGTAACTTAGACTTGAATTGACTCGAGTATAAGCCGAGCTAGGGGGGGTTTGACTCGAGTATAAGCCGAGTTAGTGTTTTTGTGCTGAAAAACTAGGCTTATACTCAATTATATAAGGTAACATTTTTTGTCCCTCTTTTTGTTCCTATTTCTACAGCATTACCAAAATAGTTTTTAAATATTGAACAAAATATAATACAGAACTAACAGGAGCTGATGTATTAAGAATTGTAAATAATATATATGTCAGTCCCAGACTGGCACAGATTTAAGCTGTAATCTAAAACTGGCAAACATGGTTTAGACATCGATTTACTTGAATGAGGCAAAAATTGGCCAAGAATAATGTAAGAATAATGTAAGATCCACTTAGGCATATACCATATATGCTTGAGTATAAGCAAAGGTACCAAATTTTAACACTAAAAAACTGGAAAGCCTATCGACCCAAGTATAAGCCTCGGGTGGGAAATGCATTGGTCACAGCCTCCACCCAGTATATAACTGGACATTTTTTGTGCTGAAAAACTTTTTTCTGCTTATACTTAAGTATATACGGTATATATCACAGATCCACATAAACTATAGTCTGTGGCTTCTTGCATATGGCTATGTGCACCTGAAACCTAGGTGTACCACACAACTGAGCGAGGGGGAAGGGGTGATGACAAAGGAGCACTCCTCACCTCTCTCCTCTTCATAGAAAGCCGGTAGGCCAGATCACAGTGTTGTGAGATACAGTGGCCCACATTTACTAAAAACAGTGCAAACTGCAGAGTGCACAAAATTCAGGATATCTGGTGCACATTCTTCATGAATCTAGTGCCCTCTGCACTGCCTCAACAGAGTGCACCACTTTTCTTTTTGGTGCACTTTTAACATAGGGCATAGGACACATTTCTGACGGCCTTTGCATGATAAATGTGGCGGACAGTCCTACTGTGCACTGGAATGCACATTTCGCTGCTGCTGCAGCAGTGTCGCGACATGGTCATATGCTACATAGGTAATACCTGTGCAATCAGTTTCCACTTAAAAGAGTGGGCAAAGTCCAACCAGAAAACTGGTGCAAGGGTAAATGTCGGCCACTGTGCACACTAAGATCGGGTGCCATATACCCCTGTGGGTGTTTTGCAGCCAGGTCATGGCCCCAATAATGGCCATGTGCACCCTATCCATGTATTAAATTTAGGGCAGCTGTGTGCCGTCCATCCAGAAAATGATACTCACTGTCGTGTGGCTCGGGCCTCAGTTGAGAAATTGGCTAATTAATCTGGGGATGAGTAAAATCTAAGCTAAAACAGTAAAATTAAAACCTTAAAGCGAAATATATAACTTATCATTATTAATTCCAGTGCCTAGAGGTATTATTGAAGGATATATTTCCTTTTTGTAAATATAGATTCTGACATGCAAATTTGTTAAAAATTACTATATATAAGTATAACATATACCTTAGTCAGAAAAATATGTTGTATTCTGGTGAAAACAGCATTTTTTTAATTTTTATCAGAGGACACCAGTGTGTCTTCCAAACTAAAATAAGCACAACTTAGTAGAAAAAGCCCATTACTATTTCTTATTTACTAGAAGGGAAAGCTCTTTACCTAGTGATTTTCCTCACAAACATTGAAGGACTATTAATTATGGATAAGAAAAGATCTAACTGCTAGAAGGCCCTCATTCAGTTTACACAGCTCAGTAATACCCCCCAGGCACTACTCACCTTGTGCCCTATGTCCATCAGGAGTCCAGTACCGCTACTAGAGCAAATAATAAATAACTCAGGACAATATTTGTAAGGCCCCATGAAATGGTTGCCATAGCCAGTGTTGTAGATACAATATACTCCTATATTCACATTATGATATGGTATAATGCAACAATTTGTCCTGATTCTGCATATTTATTATACAGCAATATCTGATATTAATAATATTTATAGTGTTAAATTTATAGTGTTCAATGAGTCCATATGCAAAAACATATAGAAGATAAAAGGGCAGATTTATTTTTATTTGCTCCCTTATGCCACCTCTGCTTGCCAAGTGGATGTGGTGGGGGGTGAAGGAGGCGGAGCCAGCAGCGGAGTGAATCGATGTGGGGTGTTCCTACCCCACAAAAGTGAAAGCCTCCCCCCTGTTTAAACAGTAGGCAATAGCACTATTTTATACCAAGGGTGTGCTGTGGGAAAAGGAACAAGGTGGGCAAGGACACCCTGTCCAGCCAAAATAGCTAATTGACCAAATCTCTGCAAGGTTGAACCTGCCGATCTCCATCATGTAGAATAAGATTGAAAGCTCTTAGTCATTCCAGCAGGTTGCGCACTGACTTGCTGTAATTTAAACAAAAATTGTGCAAAGGAAGTTGACTGTAAAAGAGCTGCTCATAGCTACAATGTGAGTCTCTCATCCCTTGTTCATCTTATTAAAATGGTAACTAGAATCTGATTAGTCTTGGTAAAACTGCTATTCTATGGCATTTTAGATATCTCAATAGCCCTGTTGTAGCCAGTATATGATAAAAGGGTAAGCATTGCATAAGATGCCGGAAATTCCTCCCATTTTCTGGTTATAAGTGGAACTTCACATATGCACTGTTCGTGTGACCATCTTATTGACATGATCAAGTCACACCACTATTTGATGCCTCTAATAATAGCAATTGTAGCAATCGGATATTATGATACATGAAAGAATTTAAAGTGTGATATGTTTGCATTAATTTTTTTTCTAGATTCTTGGGAGGTAAAATGTAAGAATTTACTTAAAAAGATAATTTAACCTGTCAGGGAAATTTGGGACACTAAACCACCCACAGACCATCGGCTTTCCATCCCAAATGGGCCTGAATAAATATTCTACGTCCCTGCGTGTTGCGGCAAGTAAAGACATCATAGTACACCCCAGCATCACAGCGCAGTCTCCGTATGAAGCAGATTGTGAAACGTACGTCGGGGGGTTTGGGACAGTGTGATACTGGATTTGTGGAGTATGGCCTCTGGTGGGTATCTTTTGTATTTTATGGAATATCTGACAATGATGGATTTGTGGTGAGCATCTTTTTTAATGGGGTGTTTTAATATAAGTCTGTTACTTTGTATTAAAGGTGAAACTAATAAAGATTTGATCGTTTGTACCATATGAATTTTTGGTCTCCGTAATTGAGTGCTATTGAGGTTTTGGTAGGTTTACATGGGTTATGTGGACCTCTATTTAGCCTTTCAAGATCTTACTATGAATTTTCTTGTGGTTGGTAATTTTTGCCGTAGGAATGGTGCATGCACAATGAAGCTGGGGTGTCATCCCAGCTCCCCTTGCCACAAACAGAAGAGGCGCAGTTGTGTAATTTTCATATGTGAGTCCAATGTGCCACAGCAAAGCGAGTAGAAATGTTTGTCACAGAAGGCTATCACACAGGTCACTTGGGGGCCAAAAACCCACAGGACCTTTTGGTCCTGTAGTTGGTTAAGGGCCTGACATGTTTTCTTTAAATCATACAATTTGGATTTGGCAAGCTTTGTGCAGCGCTGTGTAATCTGTGTGCGCTATTTAAATAAAGAATTGTTATTATTATTATTATTATTATACAAATTGGATCTGGTTCACTTTTTCTGTGCAGCCCATCATTTTGGACAGCCCTTAAAGGGGATAAAACAATAAACGAGATAGACAGTAATACTAAGGTAGGGATTCATTCATAGGATCATTAGGGAGGTTAGACCTTCACTGATCATGACGATATGCCATTACTGTATGAGATAGGAAAACCCCTTTAAAGTTGCATTGTTGTTTGAGTTTAAAGTTCATCTTTTTGAAATGCCATTCATCTCATACAGTTGTACATTCTAGTTGCAGCCCCTGAGAGTGTAATGTGTGAAAAACAGTAAAAGGGCCTCAGGCAGAATTCACACTAAGACACATGATTAACAGGGGGTCCCAGAAATTGGACATCTCAAACCCATAAAGTGATGGAATATCTTAACAATGTGCCATGACCTTACGAACTGCTTTAAAAAAAAAACATCAAAAATGATTTTCTCATGACCTATAGTTTTTCTTTGTTTTTATTTGTCATAAACGTTATTCTCGTTTTGTAACATTTAAAAAAATTCATCTTTCTGTTGGAATGTTTGTACTAAATATTGATTCTTTCCCACCAATCCATTCCTGCTGCTCGGTTATGGACTTTTTAGCACAGGCAGTGGTATTGATGGTCAGGTTAAAAATGCAGAAATGGTGGACTAGAAGATGTTCACACCAGTAAATGTAATTAGAGGAATCCTCAGGAGTAATGTTACAAAACTTAAGATTACTGGAAATATAGAGAATACTTGGATTATGAATTTGGCAGACAATATAGGAACAGCTTCAGAAAATGAATGCAGTTGTAGCCTTTGTAAACATATATAACCAGATAAAGTATGAGAATGGAGCCAACAGACTAAAAATTGTATTATACTTTGAGATATATATATATATTTTTTTTGTCAAAATAACTAAATCTAAATGGTCAATGGCAGCTCAAGAGGTTCATTATTCTATGGCTATAAATCATTATGTCTAGAAGATCAACACAAGCCTATCCATCATGTCTGTAGCTGAAGTACATTGTGGGGCCAACCATATGATTACAGAATGTACATCCAACTCATCGTGACCTGCCAAGTTACTAAATAATTGAGGAAATGAGCGAGGAATGTTATTAACTATAGGATTTCATAGGTAAACAATGACATTTAGGTTGGCCACACTAGTAGATAGTACTCTTATAGATGACAAGCCAAATTGGAGAAGATCCATTTGATTTAAGCTCCTAAATGACTTATTAGATTTCAATGTGGCGTGATATGGTTGGAACGATGCAAACATTCATAGAAAAGACAGTAATTTAGAACAAGTAAGACGTTTTTTGCTATTTCATTATTTTATGGAGTTGTCCTACATAATTATGGTCATTTTTAGCCAGAAAATGCTTCACTATTCGGTACAAGAGGTAATTTAAGACTCATGCACGGTGACTAAATGGAAATCCCCATACATCATATAAAGCAGCTATAGGTATTGCATGTGCCATTGTATTGTGTCTCAGTGGAAACAATGCATTTAGGCAAAGTAATTCCATATTGATATGATATCTCAGAAAAAAAAACTTCTGAAGGCTTCCATATTTTACTAGAATCACAAAGAGAAGAAGTCCATCCCCAGGTTAGATACAAGGGTGGTGAGTTTGTTCTTACTCCTTGAGCACTGTACAGCAGACTGCTCTATGTTTCTTTGGCAGCAGAAATGAAATCTATGGTATAAACAGCATAATACTTTAATCTACCATCTTCATTTACAAAAATATGCTAATTTGCAATATGGAACACCGGCTACCTGTATCTATTGTAATGAAAAAAAAACTGGTTCCTGATATATTTTTACCTAGCAGAAGAAGAAGCATCTGTTTTATTAAGCACACAGCATAATTAGTTTCAAAGTTCAGGAAAAAAGTACTTTGGTTGAATAAATTTTAATAATAAATTGTAGATAAACTATGATTAGATCTTATGTTATAGTGTAATGTAGTATGTACCGGGGACTGACAAACTGAAGACTTTAATAATTCTTCACGTCACTTAAAACAACACAGACATTGGAATGTAAATCATTCAATGTCTTCATTCAGTCATGGGACCCCCATTCTCATGAACTTTTGGAGTCAGTTGTCATGACTGGGTGTCCCACAAATCGAACCTCTTCCCTTCACATGTTATCACCAGAATAGGGGGCAACAATAATATTTGGTACAGTGCTCAATACATAAATGCTCAGAATTAGAAAATTGTTTTCTATGTAAGAAGGATGGTGGAAAAAACTTCTATAAAATTTATAAGCATTATTGGAGGATATTTTTTAAGAACCGGTGCATAGCGGCCACACATCACACAGCATATACTACAAGGGTCTGGCCTCTCAGTGCTCCTTGCCTGGTTTAGCCAATTCTGTTTCCCTCCCTGCGTACTGGTGTACAAAACATGATAAATCCCTTTCATTGTGAGCAGAGACACATCCATGCACTCTGCAGAGCGCATGGGTGCGTCCCTGTCTGCTCTGCTACAAGGGAAGAGAAGGAAACGGAGCCACAGGAAGTATCGGGGAGCGTCAGAAGGTGAGTATGTTAGTTTATTTTTTATTCACTGCGGGCTGCAGAGAATTTCATTAATGGGGGTTGAAGGGTATTTAACTAGGTAGACTGCAGATCATTACAGTGTTTGGGGGACTGCAGAGCATTTCATTATTTGGGGGACTGCAGAGCATTTCATTAATAGGAGGTACGCATGGCGTTTCATCAATAAGGATGCTGCGGAGCATTTCATTATTTGGGGGGCAGCAGGGCATTTCAATAATAGGGGGATGCAAGGGATTTTATTATTTGGCGGTATACATTAGGCATTTTAATAGTAGGGGGATGCAGGGGATTTTATTATTTGGTGGTCTACATCAGGCATTTTATTATTTGAGGGGCTGTTGAAGGGCATTTGATTACAAGGGGGCTGCTGAAGGGAAATTCATTATGGGAGGTGCATTGGACATTTCATTACTGGGGGAGACTGCTGGGCATTACATTACTCCGGGAGGCTTTGACCAATGCATTTTTCCCCCGGCTTATACTTAAGTCAATATGTTTTCCCAGTTATTTGTGGTAAAATTAGGGACCTTAGCTTATACTCGTGTCAGCATATATACTGTATATTGTTTTGTTATAGAGCAGTGTATAACATATGTACAAAACCAACACTTCAATTATACAGAAAGTCATCAGAAAAGTTCCTTCTAAACAACAAGGAATATTTTTCCATATATTGTACAGATAAGACACTTTTCAGGCATTTTAGGGCACATTTACTTACCCGGTCCCTTGGAGTTCCCAAAAGTGCATTGTCTGATGACAATGCACTGTGCCGCGACTCACCCGATATCCTGCATGTGTCGCTTCCCCGCTCAAGTCCGCCGCAGTACACCTTCTTCTTCCTGGTGCATGTAAGTCATTGGATGTGACACAATTTGAATATTAAATCCCGCGCTCAGTCCAAATCAGTCAGATCGTCCGCCGACCCACCCCCTGACACAATCCCTTTATAAATCCCTGTCACAGCGGCGCAAACCCTGATGTTGTTGGGAAATCTGACGGAAATGCGATCCATGGACCCTTAGTAAATAAGCCCCTTTATCTGAACGCAACTTTGAATATCTCTTAGAAGTATTTTCTATAACCATGCAAATAAAGATTCTCCCGATTACCTTAAAAGAAGTTAAGGGGAGGGGGACACAATAATACATGAATTTGATATATTGTTGATAATTACAAGAGAATGGACAGATGGGCTATGAATACTCTGGGAATTCTGGCAGCGCTAGATTTGTTCACAAGTGCATGCATTTATATTTAGAAAAGAGTCTTGTCTGATGAGACATTTGCTTATATGTGTGTTGTTTACTGAATTCTCTACAATGTAATGAAAGTCTGGGTATTTTAATGTGTAAAGAAAGCTGTTGACTTCTAGGCGCCACATTTCTTGTGACATATTTACGCCGAAAGCAATGAATAGTGTACAGCGTGTTTGACATTTCAGAATTCATACCATAAAGTGACAGTATAAGAATATTACATCAGTTCACATGTATAAATGCAATAAATATATGATGTGAGATAAGATTTATCTATCTATCTAGAAAAAAGAAAAATCCGGAACAGCACTACTGGTTTAAATGGTAAGGTGGTGCAAAGCCGTAAGTTCCGTGGCAAACGGTCTTTTGTAAATAAGCCCAAAAAAATAGGCAGCACTCCAAGGTTGTAGTCAAAAACGTGAGGGTGAAGCTTTATTCCATGGCAACGTTTCGGTGGTTTAATCCACCTTTATCAAGCATAAAGGCTGCCTATTTTTTTGGACTCTATCTATCTATCTATCTATCTATCTGTCTGTCTGTCTGTCTGTCTGTCTGTCTATCTATCTATCTATCTATCTATCTATCTATCTATCTATCTCCTGTCCGTTTGTCTATCTATGTATCTATCTATCTATCTATCTATCTATCTATCTATCTATCTATCTATCTCCCGTCTGTCTGTCTGTCTATCTATCTATTTTTTTTATCTATTTTGTTCTATCCACTCTATCTATCAAGATAAAAAAGAGAACCTGGTGCCAGAAAATTTACTTGTAATTTTGAACAGAAAAAGAAACTTGTGACATTCCGAAAATATTAGTGATTTGTGGAGACTTACAGCCATTCAAGCTGCACTGGGGAATTCTTATTTGCATATTTTACACAAATTCCCTAGTGGAACATCAATGACTGTACGTCTCCACACGGCTACAAGGTGGCCTTAATTGGCAAATTCACAGTAAGGTTCTCTTATTCACTGACCCTGGTCAAAAGCCTCTCACTCAGCCAAACCAGTTCCCTACGCTGTACTAAAGAGACCAAACCAGATCGAAGCAGCACTGTCTACAGTTGGGAATCTGTCCCTTCTGGAATAGATATAATGGTTTGGTTTTAATTGCAGATCATGTCCACTAGGCTTCCTGAAAGTTATGCTTGGTGTTAAGGGAGCTGCCTAACAAGGTAGCAAAGAGGTGTGCTTTTCTAGCAATCTATCCACCTATCTTTCTGCTTGTTTGTACCAAACAGCTGACACATTCATTAATATCTATTAAAAAGTAAAAAAAAAAAACAACACAAACACTATTTTAGGGGATCTATAAATAATGATCTATTCCTCTGGCGTCTTATCACTTAGTGATTCTTTTCTGCAGTCATATGTATTAGACACCAGATTGTCATTGACATTTCAGGAATTATTTAATAATATTATTAAATGTACCTCTACAGAAAAGCGCCAAAATCATGATTAGTTCTATTTGCTGTCATAGAGATCGGAGATGATCTGATCATGGTTGCCAATGGCTATTATCAGGTAAGTCTTGGTGGATTTGTGGAGGTGATCTGATCATGGTTGGCCAACTGCTATCACCAGGCAAGCTGATGCCTAAAGACAAATTTTCTGGTGCTACAGGCGAGTTAGAGAGTAGTTCTGCCTGTTTCTGTTTTCACAACATCTCATAGTTTAAATCCACAGAGAATGTGTAAACCCACCCACTTTCACAAGAGCAACCCACCCTCTAATATGTATGGGAGCATAGAGACTCTTTCCCACTGGCAGATGTCTGAAGAGAGAACCAGTATCAACTTCCTATTGTCCTCAGGGGAGATATGCCAAACCCAATGGCAGTTCAAGCGGCTGCCTTTTCCCCTCTCCTCATTCAGAGCTCTTGCACATGCATCTGTATAGTAGTTATCAAAAGAAATAGCTGCCATCTGACAGCTATTCGAGCTTTATGGTGGGTTTTAAACATGAATGTGGTACATGAAAATTTAACTATACAATAGCTGTTTATGAGATGAACACCTTCTGGGGGTGGCTTGAACTTGCTATTCTATGTTTCCACAATTCTCAAAGAGGTAAAATGTAAGTTACATAGTTTTTGTAACTAAAGATGCTAAAAATTAAGTCATTCTACGTTATCTACATAATGTCTTCTTCCATTAATGGAGTTACACCAGCATGGCATAGAATGGCCACACTTGTCGGCTTCTCTAACTCTTTACTGAGTTGTGAGGTAAAGCTACTGCATGATCCATGTGATAAATGTTTAAAGGAAATATACCATCAAAATCAAGCATGATAAATCAGGGGCACTTACTCATAAATCCAAGCAATATAACAGTGGTCATCTTCTTATAATTGTTAAGCATGACCCTTCTTCCTTCTAATCAGCAACTTTTAAAATGATGCCAATGAACCAGACTTGAGTAGCCAGAGGCTGTCCATGTTGTAATTTTCCAGGCTGTTACAGAATCCACCCCCCCCCCCCTGCGACCTGTACCCGTAGCACTTCTGCCTCCCTCTTCCTAATGTGATCTCACTGCAGCAGAGGAAGTTTTAGTACACAGTGGGAGGAGGGAAGTGCTCCTTGCACACTGTAACTACCTATGTCTCTACAGCATGCAGGGGCTCCAGTAATACCTCCATAGCCCTTTTACATCATTAGCCTAATTTTAAAAGTTGATTTGAACATGAAGGAGGCCATGAATAACAACTAGAAGATTACCACAGTCCCAGTGCCTGGATCTATGAGTAAGTGTGCCTGGTCTATCATGCTTGATTTTAATGGTAGCTTTCCTTTAACTAAGATGGGAATATGAGCAGATGACGACCAACATTATTAGGTACTAGGGGTCCTTATATATATAACCACAGCGTACATGTGCTTATAAACTACTGAACAAAGCATTTTATAGACAAATCTTATGGATAAAGTAAGAAATGACTACAGGTACATGGGTTTGGTTAAAATATTACTGAACACAAAAAAAGCAACTTAAAGGGATCAAACCTGTAATATTCCACTATATTAAATGTGAAAGAAAACAATTTTTCTAATTTCATGACATTTATATGGAAAAGAAAATACACAGAGATCTCTGTTATGAAACATTGATGGTTAAAAACATGTAACAATGATGGAGTTTTACATCAAAATGTGTCTAATTGTTTAGTGAAACCAGGGTCTCTATTCTGATGTGAAGAGTGGTCACAGCCACCAAAGTGTATGTTAAAGCCAGAAAGTGTTATGTTGCTAGATTGTTTATCATAATGTTAAATACAGAAACTGACACAAACGTAGACAAGTACAAGTATCCGGGGTTACAAAGAGGGGTGTAAGGGGACTAATTTAGTCATGCGTTAGCGTTACGAGAATCAATACAAAACATCTATTCAAGATAAAACATTTATCAGAAGACTTGGAATCTACATACATAAAACAGCTAGAGGAACTTTACGCATCAGCATGCAACAAGAAGTACAACGACACGGCTTGTAGTCGGCTACTAAGAAGGACATGTTTACCAATGGCGGCATAAACAAGACAGTGAGGAGATACAGTAGTGTCTTTCATGCACTTTATAGCACTCTAAGGAAATGAGGTTTACCATGACAGCAATAGCAGCGACAACATGCAAGACATGCAAGGCTGGAAATAAGAAAGACCATAGGGTAGGAGAAATTGGTTAAAAGATATTCTCTAAGCATACTAACCTGCTGGTTCTAATGAATTTTCTACTTTGTCGTTAACATCGAAAACACGGTCATGAACACCTATAGTTTTCAAACAGCTGTCTATAATAAAAATAGAGATAACAGCCAAATACGTTAGTGAGATCGTTTAAACTCCATCACTTTTGTTTCTTTATCTCTTTTTCTTTTCTTTTTTTTTTGTTTCAAAATAAAATTGTGTTTTCTTTTACTTTGATCTACAGGGCATCTCTCCTAATGCCCAATTTTTGCTTTTCTTTGTATAAACTAGACATAGGCAACATTCGAGAAACAACAAGTTAGCAAGTGGCATGTACTTAATAATGCTCAATGGTGAATGATTAGAAATTATAATGCAAAATAAACCACAAATGTTGAGGTATCACACAAGGCTTTACAAGAAAAAACTTGAAGGCTCTAAATCGTAGCACACATTGTAACATGCATTTGTAGCCACCTATCAAAGCGGATGAAAGACACTTACTTTGTGGCCGTACATGGACTTTGAGTTTTAAGCAGGATCTTCTTCCATTGTCTGGGATTGCTGAAGCTGGAGGACAAAGAAAAAATATTGTGTTGGTCAAGTTTTTAAGAATATGTTTCAAGTATTTTCTCTCTCTATGTGCAACATTTTTAGAAGTGCATTTACGTACGGAGCCACTTCGCTCTAAAACACTGTTTCAGACAAAATGAATCGGACCCATAGTCAAAGAGTAAATTATAAACAACCAGTAAAAGTAGACCCATTTTCATTTCATAGAAATAGAGATATTGCAGAGTTAGGATGAATGAATGTTCCCTGACAAATTATGTTGGTGGGAAGCCATGTTAGATTTCACAGGAATCTACCTGTTTTGGGTGAGAAAAACTTTTACCTGAGGTATGTAGCAGTGTCTAATAGGGGATCAGAATGAATGGCTGTTGGCCTAACAAGCTTTGGTTGCTGGCCATCGAAAATTTATGACCGCCTATGATTAAATTGTAACAATTAGATTGGCTTACTTTGCAATGAAGATCTCTTTACAAAAATCTCTCCACAGAAAGTCTGAGAGTAGATGGAACCAATGAGTATTGATATGTGATGATGAAAATGGTCTATATCTTCGAATGTTTGTTTTTTCTTGTTCGTTACGGCAGATTCCCTTATTATGTCCAAGACTACATCCAATCAGCCATTAAAAATATTCTACAAATAACATTAACTTTTATTACCACCGGCCTTTAATTCTTTTGTTTCAAGTAAGGATCTAACTGATGGTAATAGATTGTCGGCCATCATTCCTGTCACCATGTTATTATTCTGCAGTGTCTTATTTCATTTGCATGTGTATCCCATGACTTGTAAAGCCCTGTGGAATATGACACTATGGGGGATATTTATCATACGCTGGTGCTCGTGCGCCAGCGTATGATAGTCCCGCCGCTGCAAATTTGAAGCCCGATACATGAAGAGGCTTCTGCTTCTCTTCATGTATCGGGCTGCCAGTTGCACAGCGTTTATCCTACGCCAGGCTGTAGAAAAGAACGCAACCGGCGACTTTTCACGTATGAAAAGTCGCCGGCAGCAGCGAGTGCGCAGGCGCGGGGACAGTAACGCCCCGCGCTGGCCCACTCCCGTCCGGCCGCGCCCCCCGCTCGGCCAGCCGCAACCCCCCTTCACGCCCCTTCACGCCCCACAGGCGTGAAGGTGGTGGATTGGGGAAAATAATCGCAAAAGCTAGCAATAAGCTAGCATTTGCGATTATTTCAGGGCCTCTGCGCCAATGGCGGTGCACAGAGGTCCTGATAAATATCCCCCTATATTATTATTATTATTATTCCCTAAATTTAGATAAATCCTACCTTAAGTGTTGCCTGTTTGGTTCTTTTGTTGATACACTTCTTGACTCCCCTTTCCTACATACTAGTTCACGCAACAGTACTTGCCCCCTCAATGCAGTTATGAAGTCTCAAAGACTGTCCAGCAAAGGTTTATGTTATTTATACTTGTCAATGCTTTACTTCACTTGTAACAAAACATAGTAGTAGAATTCCCAAGCATCTAAAGGAACTCCCTGACTACAGAAGAAGGAGCAGTGATACCTCTAAGAAAGGGTTTTCAAGTAAAACAACTCTTAGAAGATTCAATTTCACTATGTTGAATTTACAACCTTCAGTAAAGAAAGGAATATAAGGAAAGCATCTAATAGGGTTTATTTTAAGTGTCTGTTGAGTAGCTGTTTCAAATGAAATTTGCCACTAAAAGCTTTGCTCTTACTTTGTTTTCTCATTGCTCCTAATAGCGTTGTGTTCTGATGTATCAGCTTTATATCTAGAAGTGTCTTTAGAAGTGAGATGAGGAAAGTTATTACTTGGCACAATAAAATAATCAACACGTCCTGTGTGTCAATTCGTTTCACGCACAGCTTTTTTCAGTTTGACATCAAAAACAACTTACTCTACCGGAAAACAAGTGACTGGGACAAATATAATCTGCATGATGAGTCAACTACGCTTCAGTCCGAAAAACAAATCTACCATCTGAATGCCTGTACACAAAGTTTATTGTATGCTCTTTAAAAAAAAAACTGATTTAATATTCAAACAGACAAAGAGCTTCCAGGGCATGATCTATATAGTCAGATGTCAGGAGGGTACAAACAAGTCACAGTTCCTTTGTGTGGGATTTGTGGATGCAGGGTTATGGCACCATAAATGAATCTTCATCTCAAAAAAAGAAAAAACCTAGCGGTGACCTAGTGTTCGTTTTTATATATTACTTTAATCAGAAACATTGTGAATGCAATAAGAATTTTAGACATAGGAAGAAGCAGAGAGCTCTATTAGTTCGTCACATAATAATAGTAATCTTCATTAGATTTATATGCATTACCCATTGAAAATAGTTTCTCTGGTTCAAAGAAAAGAACCTGATAATAATAACACCAGAAACTTTCTATAAAATTACATAGTGGGTTCAAAAGGCTGGTATTCAGAGAGATTGGGCACTTATTACAGGAATGGTGCATAGTAAATGTGGTGCCAAAATACAAATCCTGGAAACTACAGACCCATAAGTCTAACTTCTGTTAGGGGGAAAATATTTGAGGTTTGTTAGAGATGCTATCCTAGAGTATCTCACTGTACATAACCTTATAACCCAGCATCAGCATAGATTTATGCTAATCTGATTGGCTTCAATGAGGCGGTAAGTTCCAGACTGGATCTGGGGGAGGCTGTGGATGTTATATATCTGGACTTTTCCAAGGCATTTGATAAGGTACCGCATAAAAGGTTGGTACACAAAATGGGACTGCTTGGACTAGGGGAAAATCTGTGTACATGGGTAAGTAATTGGCTTAGTGATAGAAAACAGAGGGTTGACACATTCTCAGATTGGGTTGATGTTACCAGTGGAGACCACAGGGGTCAGTATTGGGCGCCCTTCTTTTTAATATTTTTATTAATGACCCTGTAGTTGGTTTATGCAGTTTCAATATTTGCAGATAATATAAAGCTATGTAAAGTAATACATCCTGAGGCAGATAGTATAGCATTACAGAGGGATTTGTGGAAGCTGGTGGAATGGGCAGAGAAATGGTTGATTAGGTTTAATGTAGATAAATGTAAGGATATCCACTTGGGCCATGGAAACAAAAAGTATAATTATGTTCATAACAGTCAATTACTTAGTAAAACTGCAGCTAAAAAGACTTGGGGGTATTGGTGGATGGTAAACTTAATTTTAGTGACCAGAGCCCGGCTGCTGCTGCTAAAGCAAACAAAAGTATGGAAGGTATCAAAAGAGGAATAGATTCTCATGATAAGGACATAGTTTTGCCCTTATACAAATCCCTGGTCAGACCACATATAGAATATTGTGTACAGTTATAGGAACCAATATATAAAAAGGACATTGTAGAACTGGAATGGGTGCAGAGGAGAGCAACCAAGATTATTAAGGGAATCGGGGCACTAGAATACAAGGACATTTTAAAAAATTTGGGGTTATTCAGTTTAGTAAAAAGAGGGCTGAGGGGAGACCTCATTACAATGTACAAATACCTTAATGGGCAGTACAAGCATCTCTCCAAAGATCTTTTTATGGCCAAGACAAGGGGGCATCATCTATGCCTAGAGGAGAGGCAGTTCAACTATAACCATAGATGGGGATTCTTTACTGTAAGAGCAGTAAGACTATGTAACTCCCTGCCTCAGGAGGTTTTTATGGTGGACTCTATTTACATGTTCAAGAGAGCCCTGGATGCCTTTCTGGAGATCAATCCATCTCTTTAGGCAAGTCTATCACACTCGCTAACTGCATGAAATGTCAACTCTCCCTTGACTAATCCCTCATATGTCCTCCTCCCGTCTGTTATCCGGCAAACACCAGGTATATATCAAGTTCCAGGCCTCTCTGCAGTCACTTTAACCTTGGACTCCAGTTTCCTCCCAGACTCCAAAACATACTGGTGGGTTGATTAGATTGTGAGCCCATGGGGACAGGGACCAAATTGGCAAGCTCTGTGCAGCGTTGTGTAATCTGTAGGTGCTATATAAAGAATTATTACTTTTATTTGATACACTATTTTAATAGTTCCAGTTAGATGGCCAACCTCCATAGGCCCAGACACATATCTATTGAGATTATCCCGCAGTAGTACAGTGCATAGTTAAAAAAATATATATTGATATATAAAAGACTGGCAAACACATTTATTAATCCTACAGAAGGCTGTATTGTGTTACTGTTAAGATGGCAATTCGGAACAATTGAACCGTTTTGCTTGTTTGCCTGTTTTTCCTGATTCACTGATTTGCTCATCCATTGAGTACAACGAGAGAATTGATTTGCCTATTATTCTCATAAATACGTCTAAGTTTATTTGAATCCTGATGAATAAATGTAACAATATATCCTAATGACCTGTGATCAGGCATATTGTCTAAATGCAGATTGGGTCGAAAACATTAAAAGCTATTTGTGTGAGTCAAGGATTTGGTCAAATATGATGCACATAAAAAGTTTGTATGTAATATCTTCAAATTTAGAACCCTAGATTCCCTATCCTTTTCCAGGCAGAAAATCCACAACTGCCCCCCACCAGGCGTAGGAAGTAACTTAGAGCTGTTTGCAACTTTTTGGAGGTAATTTTGCAACTTATGTTAAATAAGTTGCAAATCAACTAAAGAAATTAATGCCACATGTATAAATACACCAAGATACATCTGACCAGCAGAAACCCCTCCCAAAAAGGGGGGAGCACAGATCCAGACTTGTCTTCTAGATTAAAGATTTTACAGCTTTTAACAAATGGAACTTTAGCAACAGCATTCAATGACAAGACCAACATATCAAATCAACAAGATCAACACAGATTGATAGAACAATAGAATTAAAGTGGATATAGGATGCAGTGTGGACAATGACAGTACATTGTTAACCAACAGAAAGAGTATAATCTATTCAATGACTGCAGGATAATGCTCCAGCTCTATGAGATTATTTACTTCCCAATGAATCAAACCAGGATTGTTTTTGACTGGAACAAAATGAAATCTGATTATCCGTTTGTAATATATTAGCAAAAACAAAAATAGTTATGATAGAAGACTAATAATACATGACAGTACATTGATAATCTGACATAAGGATAATAAAACATGATGGAATGTCTACAAAGAAAACAAGCAATGCATCTGTCTTGTACTTCTCCCAATCATTGACTTTTCATTACCTCTGTCTAATGCAAGTCTTTTGCCTGTCCTGCACTTAGACATTATAATCTTACTTTTATAGGATTTGTGCCATAATTGAGATTTAAAAATCTTTCAATATCAACAGTTACATACAGCGCTTCTAGATTACTTTGATATGTCACCGTATAGAGCGGCAGAACAGCCCATACCGAAACCCAATGGGAGGCTTGGACCAATTCCCAGTATTATAACAAGTGACCAATGCACCATCTATTAATATAACACATAGCAAAAACCACTAAAAGTAAAGTATAAAAGACTCTTATGAATAGGTTATTTTAGTCTTTTTTGGTTATTTTCAGTTTTAAGTAGAAGGACAACTTAAGGAACCGGACTCTTAGAGTATTGACCGGCCTATGTTAAGTCCGAGATTTAATTAAATGATCAATAGTCTGCATGTTATAAACTTACTAACCTACACTGATTGTTAGCTAGCAAAACTACATTTGTAATGGTGAAAAACATGTAAATTGTACATTAAATACAGCTGTATGTAAGATTTTAATTTATTTTCAATAAAAAATTTGAGACCCCCCCCTCAACCCTCCCCAAAAAAAGATTACTTTGATATCTTCTTACAACCATAGGAGTTAACTGGTTATGCAGTGTGAAACATTTCAAAAGAAAAATAAAGAAATTGATGTATAAAACTCAAACATATTCCAGAAAGACAGGATCTATTATAGTCAAAGAACTGTACACAAGAATCATGCCCCACAAGAAGTATACCAGTTTCTGCAGAATTGAGTCCAATTAAGTACAAAATTCACTGCCTTCCACACAGTCCAACTAGTCCTTGTTTAAAAGGAACCTGTTGCCAGATTTTCACTAATAAACCTAATGACAGGTTCCCAAAGTACAAACTACTAACTTGTGCCCACACTGTTAAAGCTAAAAAATGGATAGTTCCCCTCCCCAGAAAATAACACACATCCTTATGTGTTTGCATAGTGATATGGGATGTCATGAGATTTATTAGTGAAAATCTGGTGACAGGTTCCCTTGAAAGGCTAATTTAAAAGTGTTGGAATTTGTAGTCTTCTATGTTCCTCATCATAAAAGGGGAATAAAAAGTGCATAAAAGGTGTAGCTCCCAATACCTTTAAAAAGGATATACTCTCCTGACAAGCTTTTTTTTACGTAAAAACATATTCCAAATTAACAATTTTGGGGTATATTTCCCTACAAATCTTCGTTGTGCTGTTCCTGTGCTGTTTTGTACCCTACGTAGCTTGGAAAGGCATCATGCCCAAGCTTATACAGCCCACTTAAAATCTATTCTATATTGGGAAGGGCATCAATGTGTTACAGGGTACACCAGTGGACAAGACTTGCTTGAGAAAGGACATGGGGGAGATGTATTTTCTCTCTTTCTAGTTTTCTAGTTGTTTAATTCCTTTTTAGTCTAGTTTCTTATTCTAATTTATTTTAGGTAGATTCTCCATAACAGGGGTTAAATTTCACTTGTACCTGTTAGTCTAACATCAGTGTCTGATGTGGAGGATGCAACTTTTTCAAAAAGTTGCAAATTTTTGTGCAAAAAGGTCTCACATTCAGCTCTCACTGGTCACTGGCATGTTTGTTTGTTTTTTGTTGAAAATTAAAAATGTTTTTCCAAAAGAAAACAAAAAGGAATTGCAATCAGCAATTTTGTCCATTTGTCAAAAGTTTTCACAGCTTTTGATGTCTAAATAAAAGCATTTTAGATCCAAAATGCCTTTTAATGCATTCATACATTTATGTCTAAAATAATTTTTTTCAATGTGGTGAAGTAAGACAGGTCAGTGCTATTTACCATTTGTGACTTTCTTGAAACTTTTAAAAAGTCCCAGTTAGCAGAAACATCTAACATTAGTCTAAACAGGTAGATAAATACAATGGGGCACATTTACTAAGAGCTTAGCGCCGCACTTTTGTTGGACTTTGCACATTCTTCTAGGCTAAAACAGCTTGCACAAGTATTTAAGTAGTGTCTGCGCCGCTATTGTGTCGCATGCAACCCTTTTGTGGTGCAGCTGCGCATGACGCCATGCGACACAAATTAGGTGGCGTGCTGTCAGACGGTCCGACTGATTTGGACTGAGTGCCGTATTTAACATGGAAATTGTGTCGCTTGCCTTATGTTAAAGGTGCACCACAAAAATGTTGGTGAACTCTGTCGGGCCCGTGCAGGGAAGCGACAGATTCATGATTTCTAGAAAATCTTCTTAATGAATGTGTCTCACCCAGAATCATAGACGGAAAGAGAACTTTTAGTGCAGTAAATGTGCCCTACTGAATCTATTGTTTGTGGCAAAGTCACAAAAAAGTGTGCAAATAAGATTCTGTGCAAAAATGAGACACTTTTTTGTTCTAACATTTAGAAGAAAGGTAGTGCACTTTCTTTGGACTTTTTTTTATTTAGTCTGGTCTTCTCTTGCGCTAGATTTATCAATGTGTTGAACAAACTGGAGCAGTGTAAGATTGTCGAGTCCTACTTTGGTGTAGTGTTTGAACCAAAATGCTTTAGACCGTCTTAACGCGAGTCAATGCCCCCTTTTCAGAGGCCCTGACTCTTAGACATACTAGTTGGTGAAGTGTCAAAAAATAGTGTAAAAGCCTTGATAAATGTGGAGTGAGGCATTTTTTTATGTGAATGATGCCACAATTATACAGTGGATATATAAAATTCCCCCAATTAATCTGTCAGCACTGACTGGACAGCCTAAGACTGACAGAAGCCATTGAAGCAACTGGCAACACCCAAATTTAAATTTTCATGAGGAAGAACGGAAGAACTTATCTACTTTTAGCAGGAGGAATAAAACATGAATTGGGGGCTACGCTGATGGAACGGGGAGTCATAGAAAAGAAATAACCTTTCAGTTTTTTTCTTTTCTCTTCAACCGCTACTCAGGGATTTTCTCGTATTACTAGAAACCCCTTGTAGACAAATCATTATGATTCAAAAGAATGCAGAGCGAAAGATTAAACGTTAATTTCCAATTTTACTATTTCTTCTCTATATTGAAGACTCGGCTCACGCTGAAAATAAAGACTGCATCTCTTTGAAGTATCCTCCTTATTCTCGTTTGCATAGAATTACAAAGATGCTACATAGTAATAATTACCAAACGAAAGAGCGCCGACAGATTAAAGATAACAATTATAAAATTTAAAACAATTCCAAATGATATTTGGCAGCAGCAAAATTACAAGTTCATCCTGTATTATATGACAGTGCATAACATACTGCTTCAATTGAAGGCCGATTAAAGGGAGTCACAATGGTGATAGCACAGAGACAAGAAGCATTAGTCGAGTGCAATTACACATATAATAAGAAGACATTCAATAGCTCCTTTAACGGTTTTTAGAGGAAATCGTTGGAGCTCAGTTCTGTGTGAATGTGCTGTGCCTCATTTTTTCACTTTATTGAAGGCACTTGGTCTAAGTCTGCGTTTTAATTTCCATTCACCGTCTACATATGGAGTCATCATAAAATTGGCATGGGCTATTGAAGCTTTCGGAAATTGCAGATTATAAAGGTAGAGATACGAAACAGCGCAGGATACAGGGAACTGTTTTATCGCTTAATAGTAAAGGGAGATGGGGCAGAAAAAAAATAACTTTTGTGGGTTTGCCTTGAAAGCGACATTTAATTACACATAATTTCCTACATTTTAAAAGCTGCTATTCAGTAGCACTACGCCAAATGTTGCAAGAGAAGGAAAAGCACATAAAGGACTTCCAGCGTGTCATAGAAATGTATGTGCTGAGACGATGGCACGCTATAGGTGAAAGTCGTGGTGAAGTGCCCTCAGCACTTACTGCTTTCTCGACATAGTTTAAGTGACCATGCGTGAGTCTTTTTATTGTGTGTTGAAAAGATCATTTCTATTCTACTCTAGGGAAGTCAGCCCTCCTGTAAGCCGGCTCCTTTGTTATGAATATGGAACAGATGGAGATGAATCTATCAGCTCTGCTGGAACAAAAACACTTACAACCAAGCTCTATTAAATACTATGCTTAGCTCTTTGATACCAGAAGCTCTTTGTGAACTGCTGTGATGCTACAGTTCTTTAAAAAAAAGAAATAAAAAAAAATCTTATTATAGCAAAACTACCTGATCATGCAAAATATGCATAATGTATTCAATAATATATGACTGCATAATAGTTCCTGAGTAATAAGAAGTCATGGGTTTGACATAGCTGCGGAGGATGAATTTTGCCAGCAGTGTGACATTAGTAGTAGCTATTGTTCTTACACCACATACAGTCCTGTAAATATTGTACAATGTGAAAGTTGTTTTAGTCACTTTTCAATTAACCCTCAGATTTGTCAAAGGCCTGCCGTACACAATATTCTCTGGTGAAGGAAGCAAGGTACATAGGTATATAGCTTTATGGGTATATAGGTTTTTGCACTAAAGAAAACTTTGGTGCAACATATATATATTTCCAATTAAGTAGAAGTTTAGGGTAAGTTTTCTAGTTCCATAAAACTCAGGCACCAGATAAATGAGTATTCCCATTTCAGCAAATAAATGTTATGGTTTGCTCTTGGTTTTCTAAATCTCTGTTTTCTGTCATTCTATAGAAAACTAATATCTTTACTTCCAGTGGACATAAATCTGACCATGGTCACACAGGTGCATGGCTCGTTGGTATCATAGAGAATAAGCAAAGCTCTGGGGTTATATGAGCCATGCACCTGTGTGACCATGGTCAGATTTCTGTCCACAGAAAATAAATAATAAATCTTCCCATAGAATAACAGTAAGCAGAGATCCCGAAAACCACGAGAAATTAATACAGGAAGTATAACATTTTATTATACAAACAACAACATTTATTTGCTGAAATACGAACATCCCTTTGAGTAAATCATTCCGTAAGTAGTGTCCCAAAAATTGTGTGGTTGTGCATAGTATCTCATAGGAATTGACATTAGATATTGGGGGTAGCTATAGGGTTAGCAGACATACTCAATAGTCCTTTATGACATAAGGTGACATTAGCATTCTTAATAGCCTATGGTAGATTGGAAGCCCCCTTAAAGGGCACCTTTCATCAAGAACAGGTATAACAAGCCTTACTCACCCCCCTCCCACCGTGCATTTGTTGAAAAGTACAACCCAACTTAATTTACCTACTCCCAGCAGTTAAATAATTTTTAAGCTTTTTCTTCTTTTGTCTATGTTGACTCCACGCACTTGTGCATGGCTCTGCCCATCATTTCTTGTTCCCTTCTATTGCGGGGTGCATGATAAATGTCGATAAGTTCTGTAGTTTACCACACAGAGCACACTGCTAAATTGTGGCAAAGTCAAGAAGTGGACATAAATAGGACTTCCTGTCTGTTGAAGCCATTTGAAGCTGTTTGAAGAGGCACTGAGCTGTCAATCAAAAGAAGGAGACAGGGTTCACTGGCAGACTGGAGAAAACATGACTCTTCTCTTCAGAAGTTGTCTCATGTCTACTCATTTTCATATCAGAAAAGGCTATAATAAAGCTACAGTGCCTCAGTGGTAGGTAAATTCAGGTGACATGAGTAAGACTTTTAACCCTTTACCAGCAGTTATTACTGGTTGGAGAGAGACAGCTAAAATTTTGGGAGGGATCCTATTTATGTCTGAACCTATTTAATATACACCGACGTTTCTTTTTATTGTCTTTAAATTTGGAATATATCCCTTCCCCCTTTAATCCTCTGGGATACAGGATTTTTTTTTAAATAAAAAGTTGTATCTTGTTTTGTTACAATTTTTTTCAGGTTTCATTAAAATGATAATAAAGAACAACAATGGAAACAATCAAAAGTCAATGGACATTTTAACAGATCGGTTAAACTTCTGTATATACAAGATTTGTCTAAAGTGAATCAGAAAATATTCAAATTTGATTGGGTGCCGATAAATCACTAGCTTTGACAGAATCTACAATCTGTTGGTACCTCTGAATTCTAATATTAGTATACAGAATGTCCAATTTCTTTCATTTTTATATTTACATGTTTGTTTAATATTGTGCAAAACAAAATCTCATATTTTGCAAAAATGAAAACCTGGAACATACAGTTCACTCACATGGCTTTGCAGTCTAGCGGCAAAAAAACGGGGAAATTCTATCATACCCAAGTCACAAATTCTCATTTCACCGATTTTCTAGCATGAGCGATAGTATGCTGGCAGAGTTGGGAATGATTCTTATCATAAATAAAGTGACAAAATAAACATGAGCGTCCGCCTACTCCCCGGTGAAATTAGGTTGTTTGTACATGTAGATAGAAATTTCTAGATTCTATTAAATTTATATCGAAATCTTCAACACACAGTACATTAGCAACATAAAGGTTCAGTGATCTCCGATCTATGTAGTGTCAAAGCTCCGAAGCATTAGAATATTGATTAACTGTTGAATCTAAAGTTCAGTCACTTAGGTTCTGTGAATAAACTTCCTGAAGAATTATTGATGAAATGTCCACTGTTTAGAAACTAAGGACTACTAATACAATGGGAAGGATTGTTTGTTTTCTAGGTTACAAAGACTATAAACATAACTTTAATATTCATAGAAAAAGCTGGATTGTCTGGAAAGATAAACTGTTGTCAATAAGATGTCGTGCAAAATTAGATTACTATCTTTTCCCCTTTGTCACGTACAATTATATTGTTACTTGTTTGAAAAGCTGCATATACTTTGTGAGACTTCTATTGACAAATGGGTCAGGTGTCTGTTTATAAATGTTTTGTTACATTACATTATTGAAATTATTGTGCTTTTTCTCTTATTCTTCTATTTTATCATTGTAAAATATTGGCAAAAGTTTTCAAGGAGCTGGATAAATCTTTTTTTTAAAAAAAACACAACCCTAGAGCTACTTTCGTGTTGAGAGACAAGACTCGAGATGTGTTGTACAGTAGTAGCAACAGAGTAACGGGAATCGGTAAGTACTATTCAATTATGATCCTGGCCAGCACAACCTTTTTCAATATAATATTTTTGGTATTGAAAACTCTTTTAGGTTGGAGGACCACAAATATATACTTTGATAGAACAAAGACCTCCAGAGAATTTTACAATATGCCCTTAAACATGTTAGGCTTACAATTGAGGGTTACAATGTATCCCAATGCATGCTCATACAGTGGGATATATTCTCCAGATTGCCTCCTCCCCAATGAAGCTGGAGGAGGAGTAAACAATAACAGCAGACAATGATTGTAGATGTTCAGGATGTGTCATCTCTCTTCACATAAGAACAGTTACATGACTCAGGAAATACCTACAGTGTATGTTCAGCAGAGAGCAGGGATGGATGCAATATAGTTGGAATTATTCCCCATAGGCTATTATGGCCTCCACTGAGTATATACTATGCTCTCCAGCAGGAAGCAGGGCTGGAAAACCTGCTGCATTTTTTCAACCAATGTTTTCTGCTGGATGCAACATATAGTGGACACACGGTGGCAAAAAGGAGGCCTCCATCTGCCAATATAACTCTAAGAACACATTTAGCGTAAAACATGTGTCCAAAAAATGACATGTGAACTTACACTACTTCATTAAGGTCCTGTTGACTTGGGAAGCAATAGTATGCTGGAAGAGCACAAAGTGAAGAAATGTGTAAGTCTGTTGTAGCACAACAACTAGCGGCTACTCCATCGGGCAGAGTGGTGTCATCTGTTTCGCATTACATGACACGCGTGATGCCACTCTGCCCGATGGAGTAGTCGCACATACTTGTTCCAGCCTGCGTTTCCGTATACTTGCACTTGTGGAAATTTTGGCATTTTGGCAAGGGTGAGTATTTGTAAATTCAAACACCTGTATTTGTGGATTTATTGCAACGTATCTCTGTGTGAACGTATCTCTGTGTGAATAGCGCTTTATTGATTTGTGAAGTCCTCCAAATTCTATTCTTTTTATTCAACATCTAAACATTCCAAAAGATAATGATATGAGTACATTACTGAATGAAAGAATTTAATGTGCGGCAATTTAATGATATTATAATATAGTCAAACAGTACTAAAGTTACCGGTAGGTAAGATTGGGACTTTATGCAAATTTTTTCTTTATTTGTTGCCAGCGTTCAACAATGTAAAGCATAAAGTGGCAACTTCCTTTAACTAACACATCCAAATTCTATTCATGTAAATGAATATTGGTAAAATCCTGAGCGACGTCTAGACAAATGCCTCTTTAGAATAGATATATATAGAAGTATATTATTCCTCTCAAATGTAAAACATCTTGTTTTGGAAATATACTGGTTCTATGGAACACTTCCATTTACATCCAGCAATTCCATTTATTGCTGTATATGATTTATCTGTCTCAGCGAAGGAACATTATTAGAAAATACACAGCTTGCCACTCGCTTTTCTGTATCTGAAATAATCCTTTCACCAAACAAGAGCATTAAACCCTCTTGACATGTGTAAAATAACTTGACTTTTAGTCTAGATACAGAAATGCACAGTACATAATAAGTGACATAGGTGCTTGAATGGTGGCTGCGCCTCCGGAGGGGAAAACCGATCTGACAGTAACTTTAAACAAGTTTTTGAAGTTATATTTCAGAAATTTACATATACATTACTTTTAAAAAGTTTCTTCTTTTCAGTCTCTGGATTTCAAATAGAAAGCATTCAGCAACTTAATGGTTAATATTTAGTATATTGCATATATCACTTGACATTGTAAGAATTTCAACAATGTTTTTACTGAAAAGGATGGGTAACTATTGAAATAAGTTCCTGGCATTGATCATGCGTGTTACCCTTTTTATTCCACCAGTGTGCCACCACTTTCCCAAGTATTGTCACACCTTGACGAAATCACCAGGCTTTGTTGATGGTATTTAAAGATTTAACAGTGGGGGAGATTTATTCCTGCTTCCACATCAGTTTTCATGTGAAATAATTCAGTACAAGACTTTGCAATTAAAACAGCGCATACGTCACATGGCATGGAGGGACATACAGGGGTGTGGCGGTGGGTGGAGGCGAGAGATCTTTCTCTGGGTTCTATGCAAGACTACACCAGGTTGGCATAGTTTCGCTTGCCTGCTGGTGCAACAAGGCGGGTAATGGCCGCCATCACACGCCAGCGTAGGATGAAAAATCGCCCTCAGTTGATCATTTAAAAAACAATTCACCAAGAGTTGTGGTGCAAATATGGAAAAGTTGCAGAAAAATTTTCAAAAACATCACTGTGCACTAACCTTTTAGCATTATTATTTAAAAGAAAAGTAAGGATTACTCTCCCTATGTCTATGTTAAAAACTTCCTGGAAGTGGTAACCTTTCTAAGGGAAGGAAACTGGCCTTGAAAGAAAATCGTACAACAGATGTTTATGCCAAATCATAGTTCTGGTATGCACTGGTCCCTGCAAATAAAACACTTTCAGTATGAGTTCAATCATTTCGTATTCCCTCCAGTATGAAATATGAACTTGACAACAAATGGCTAGTGTGTTGTGCTGCTCAGCGGGCCGATTGTGTCACAGCTGTGCCAAACACCACCCGGCCTGTTCAATAAGTCTGTCTCGTAATGCGCCATCAGCTGAGGAATGTCGTTCAGGCAGCTTTATGGGATAAGACAACAAGATTTGTAAAGATAACTTTGCATTATCCACATATGTGGTAACCAAACTCTTTTCTTTCTATCCAGGCAATTACAAAGTTTTCCCAATTTGTTCATTGATTGATTCCATAAGAGTCCCACTATGGGAACACATGTTACAGGGAATGGATGACGAGCCTACAGAAGTGAGAGAGAAATAACCAACTGTCGTATTTAATTACTACAAACTATGCTGCTTTAATGTTTTGGCTGAAAAGAAGATTAGTGTTTGCAAAGATGGAACAAAAAGTCTTTATATAGCTAATTGTAAAATAACGGTCTGATCCTAAAATCCATCTGTATTTACTAGCTGCTACCGCTACTGGGCTCCGCTCTATAAATGACTGGATGATTGTCAGCTTATTATGTGGATTAATAACAAGACAAAATCCAGATATATAGCAGATTGGAAACTGGATACAGAGGAGACACTGATTAGAGCTGTGGGATGCCTAAATAAAGGGGGTGACTTTCTTGTTAGTTTTTCATTATCTGATTATTATATAAGAACCAAACAATTTTACATATTAATAGGTACAAAAATACAGTACGTTTTTTTTATTTTAACGCGTTTTTCACATTTTTGTGGTTTTAATGTGTATATGTTCTACTTTTTAAGATGTATCCGCATTGATTTCAAAAGTTGTCTTTTTTGTCAAAAGAGGCATCACTTATTTGAAATCTAATATCCCACAACTGTATAGCTTGTATATTTTAGAAACAGCCAAAACACCTTTTATATTAAAAGGGTTGAAATTGACACTTACTTACCCTGCTCCAACTCAGGGTTTCTGCTTCACTCCAGTACTTACAATTTGGGACGTGGTATGTTTTCTATGACAATTTTCACTAATTTATTTATAAATTTGAAACTTCCATCTTTTTGATACATATCTTCAGCCGACCACAATAAGAAAGAGTTAAACAAGCAAAACATAGAGAAATAAAAAACTTGTATGAAAATGTCCTCACTTTGCTTACAGCACCATATCTGTACAGCCTCCTTAGTTTACATTTATTACCATAATTATTATTGTCACTAATTGTCTCAATCCCGTTATCAGATTAGCTAAGTCTAGACTGGAAGATATAGAAATTATAATGTTTAAATGGGATTTACAGGGACATCAGGTTCTCAATTAAGCTCTTGAGAGTTGAATCCCATGTAACAAAGCGGTAAATAATGAATTACTCATGTAACATGCACTGTTACCTCACTGTAACCACACCGTCAATCCACTCGGTAACCCTTGCCAAGGCTGATGCCTCATCTCCTTTGCTGTTGTCAAGTTCAACTGTACATCACAAGCATTAAGTGGTAAATTAGTTTTGGACCCTGCACAATCGCCTTATTTATGGCCCGGATGGAGCTTGTATCCAGGGATGAAAAAAGACTCAAAAGAAAGTACCAGACGAGACATATGGATAGAGCAGCTACCAAAGATATATATGTGTATAGATTATGCTCCATGCATTGATTAATAAATCTGGAAATCTAGTTTAATAGAATTTGAAGAATGGTGAAGTTTTGGTATTATAAAAAATTTCGTTTCTCTATAATTAGAAGGATCTGCCAAATAAACTGGAAAGTTGGATATACAACATAAAAACGAGAATGAAAGTGCCCATAAGTGGGGACGAGTGTGCCCCGTAGAGGGCAAATGAAAGTTCTAGTCGGTTTCCAGTACCGAACCTGAGCGCTCACCCCCACTGGTAAACACTTGCGATTAAAGTGGTTTTGATGTTTTTTATTATTACAATCACTATAGATAGGGTTGGCTCCAGGTTTCAGTAGACTCCTGGATAACAGAGCCTCATGGGGCCCCATTGCAGTGAACTCATATGGTGGCACTAAAAACTCAGAAACACCTGTTCCCTAGAATATTCCCTAGTTTATCATACCAAACAGTTCCCTCATGGTTATTTTATATACAACCCCTCATGGTTATTTATATACAGCCCCCCCCCCCCTCAACCCCTATGGATTCAGTATATAAAGCCTTTTGTAGCCTTCCCCCCCCAGCATCTCTGGCCCCTGGCACTTGCCTGGTTATACCCGGTGCTGGCTCCGTTACTGGCTCCGTTACTGGCTATGGACTAGGACATCACTTTCTGACAATAGGGGGATTATTTCTTACAGAAATATGTATGAGATCTTTAGTCACCATTTCGATTTATTCCATTAAGCTGCATTATTTTCCCAATCTTGGGTACAGTGACATGGACATAATTATACTGCTATCAATGCATCTAGAAATGTACTTATGAAGTTTGCACTCTCTGTTTGCAGCACTGTAATTAAGCCGTTCTCGTCAACAACCCCATGTGACCACGATGTCACACACTCATCTAACCATGTCATGTACCCTTCTTACTTTTCCATGAACCTCTTTCAGGATGAAGTTTTAATCAAGATAATTATGGTATAATGTATAATTAACAAGGCTTTGTGAAAGTAGAATGCACAACATATAGAAAACAGAAAATACTGTTACATCTTCTTGTATAAGCGCCAAGTCAGTTCCATAGTTTTTTGCACTGCATAACCTTCACAGAAATGTAAGTTTCTTCAAAGGGGTTTACAGTAAAAATGCACACAAAATGTGGATAACTTTGTAATATCCTGCATTATCAGGGTAAACTCTGTAACGATGTAGGTGCAGATGCAAATTTTGCAGACCACAGATGGGGATGTTTTGGTTTGTCCCCGTGGATTCTCTGCAGGTTAAAATCACCTGCCTATTCTCCGGCATCAGTCCTAGCCTAACACTTTGGACTTTATATCTTGATCATTTTTTTTGCAAACTTAATACCTATAAAAATGCGGTCCTTAAAGTCCTCTATACAACAACAAACCAAATATACCAAAGTATATGAGATGCTCACAAACTCCAAAGCCATAAATTATAACAATAAGAAAAAAATCAATTCCTCTTTACTACAAAAACATTTGTTGATGTGACAAAACACATCAATACATCTGAACACACAGATTAGATGGATATGGTCATGACACCCAATCACTACTATTGGCTCAGAGGGGTACTGATATAATATCATATATGAGGATCAAAGCTTTATTAAAATGAAAAAACTTTATTTTATCAATGAAAAGCCCTTTTAAAATTTATTTAAAAATGTACAACATATATACAAAACATGTGGTGGTGGTCTGCTCAATCCCTTTAGAAAAAAAAGAGACAGAGGACATCAATGACCACCACCACAGTACCCTGACATACGTTTCGCAGTCTCTTCCTCAATGGTGTGACAATGTACCTATTCTAGGTACCTAGCCTCATATAGTTCCTATAACTATAAATGGTCCTCAGACTGTGACCAGATGACAAGCACCTATCTAACCATGTTTATGAATCTGACATGTAACAACCTCCTAACTACTGACCCATTCTTTGATTAGCTACCCTAACTATTGGCTGTTGACAAAGATATTGTTATTCCAGTCTATTATATAAATTTATAAATGTAAAACCCTAGTTGGACACAACAAATTTTAAAATGTGGCCCTAATTTGAGCATACACCTTGTTCTTGCTTTCCGCACCCCTCACAAATAGCAAGATCAGCAAAGTATTTTAACTTAGTGGTCATCCAGATTCTATATAGTGGCATTCTAGTCTGACTCACAGAGAAGATACCCAAGTGAGAACAAGTGACGCTAGTTCCCCCAGAACTTCTGGCCACTACAACACTGGACCCTGGACACAGAGGAGGTTGAGTACACTTTCTTCATTATTTGTTTACCCTTGCATCAAAGTTTTCCGGGATGTCTGTGAAAACTTCACAAATATTTTCAGTGTCAACAAAGTACTAGAAAATACTTGGAAAATACAAAGTACTGTACTCCTTGGAAAATACTCTAAGGGGTTGACCACTTGGAAACTTTATCAAGTTAAGATCTGAATAGAGTCACCCATATAATACTTGGCCAACCACTAAATAAAGTCTATTTTATCTGAACTTTGTAAATAAACTTCTTTACTATAACTTTACTATATATTTACTATAACTTTACTATAACTTTACTATATATTTACTATAACTTTACTATACACCTATCATTGTAACCCAATCATCCTTAGCACTTCCTAGAGCAATTCAAGTTTCTTAGACATTTTGGACTGTTCACTTATTTTACTGAAAATGAATGTTTTAATAGTTTTGTGGATGTGACTCAGCATTTTAATGTGTTCCTAAAATTGATTTCTTTTTATCCACATGATCCACGTTGTCTCAATTTTGATGTAAATTAAATCTAGCAGGGATTGTTACGATTAATGTTTAATTAATGACTCCTGATCTAAACCTCATTACAAGACTTGGTTTTCATTTGGATTTTTTTCAAAGTGCATATAATGTAAGATACAACATAATCCTCAGCCAGCATTGTGGCATGCTTTTACAAGATATTAGTCTTTGCAACAACCCACAAAGTTTTGAAATCTGCACAGGCTTTAAAATCTCTTCTAACTTGACGATTGCCCAGATTTCATTAAAGAAGTAAAAAATTGAGACAAGAGGTTTCTAAATCATGGTAATTATGAATCAAAGTAAACATAGACTTCTCTAGTGTAAAAGGGATGTCTCGGATCATTGGACATCCATTATTACACCTAGGTGCTATGTTGGCTTTCAAATAATCCTATCCAATCTACTGTATATTTGTTCATAGAACATCCAGATTGCTACTGTGAGTCTAATTCCAAATGGTGCTGCATTTGGTTGGGGTGGAAAGCAGGAATGTAAAAAAGAAGTAATCCACTGCAATCGGGCAGAGAACTTGGATACAGTAAGTTGCACTAAACAAGACTTTTCACTAACTCCAACTATTTGCATGCTTTTAATTGTCTTGCTTCAATGATTTTGCTTTTTGCTTACCCTTCTCCACCCCCCCATCCCCCCCTGCAATCAGTGCTGTTAGTTTTAGCAACCAATTTGTTCATTAGGCTCTATACCAGTGGTGGGGAAACTATGGCATACATGCCGAAGGTGGCACTCAGAGCTCTCTCTGTGAGCACCCAGGTCATCACAAAGTTCGCCCGACAGGACTCAAGACCTCCTCCTGCAGTCCGAGGAAACCCAGGACACGGTGTTCTCTGTTCTATTTTCAAACACATGTCCTAGACTACTGGAAGAGTGAGAATGTGTGGAAAGAGCTGGATTACCGTTCAAGCTTTGCTTCAGGCCCACAATTCTTCCTATTCATGATACTATAAAGGGAAGCTACAATGTTACACTGAATTTTTCCACTTTCTTTCAACTGTATTGGTGTCCTCATTATGCTAATACAATAGAAAACTGTCACAGACTTGGGTGCAATAAGTTACAACTTCAATTGTCATGTTGGCACTGTTCAATAAACAAGTGGGTTTTGGTTGTTGTTTTTGCACTTGTTCTCTGAAAGTTTTGCCATCATACAGGCAAGTGGGTGGTGTCAAGATGTTTCCATCCCAGATAACAAATGCTAATGACTGCTTGTGACACACGAGGGTTGCAATACGAAATGCCAATCCAAGTGGAGCAATATCTAACAAAGAATGCAAAGAGTTTGAGTTGGTGGAGGTGGTGAAAGTTCTTTATAGAATCAATATATAACAATAAAAAAATCCACTTTGTTGGGTAAAAGATAGCACATCCCTTGTCTACGTCCCCTAAAATAAAGTAAGTCACCCCTTTTATTGTGTAATCACACTTAGTAACCCAGTAGTATAAAATGCTCTTAGCATTGGATTATTTCTCTTCCGTATCCATTGCTCGGCATCCAACCTACATCATGGGTATGTGATAATCTACAGAGCGCCTTTTAAATGCATAAAACAGACGAACAAGTTTTATAGAACACAAAAATACTTAAATCGTAATCTAGACCAGATGTAAGCTATGGAGAGCAGCTGACGGAGCATTGGGTTAGATATTGGCTATCGTCAGCTTTGTTGATTAACCTCTCAGCCTCTCTAAAAATGAATTACGTTGTTTCATGTATCCGTTGTATAATTTTATCAGACAGGCAACAAATCGAGCCTTCAGCAATGCCCTGCGCTGATGGAAACCACACTGAAACATGTTTTTTTTTTGTTTTCCCTCCCCTCCATAGATTTGTTAAAACCGTTAGTCTTTATCTAAGAACCCATAATAACTGTTTTGTTCTTTGACAGTTTGAAGGAAAACGTCTTCCAGAAACTACTTTGGCAGTCGCTCTGCTTGTTGAAAAACTTGGAAAAACGGTTATGATTAATATAGATTACTAATTCTTTTTTCAATGCAGAAACGTGACAGAGACTAATTCCGACGTTTCACTTCGGCCAGCACAGGCTATTGTAAAATAAGGTTCCGTGTCATATCATATAGCGGCATTCTTTTCAGGAAAGCTACCACAGGTGCAGTTTAGCATGTCAGTAATCCTATATATGAGTCTTTTGAAATAATAACATCTGCACACATGTCTATAATACATTTCGAATAGGTCGTGGTAATATAAAACTGAAGCTCATTTGTTGTCCTCTGCCGGCTAGACATGGCTTGACATGGACCTCTGAAACGATTTTAATCACTTATGACTTTCATAGTCTGAACTCAGACATGCAAAAAGAAAACAAACAGTAGACGGCAGAATTATCGTGCCCTTCATCAAGTATCTACCAAAGTGTAACAATCACATTAGGAATGATGCTCAGGAGATACAGATTAATGAGAAATGCAGAAGGGAATACTGTATGTTATTGCTAGATTTATACTCCACATATTAGCTTGATAATATCAGAATGATTGTATAAATTCTCCTAATTTTAAAGGGGGTGGCTACTTTACCTCATGTTTTTGTAATTTGTGTGGAGGGCAGGATATTAGGTTATTTACCAATATACATTTATTTAAAGTTCTGCACTGCTTTATTGATATGTAAAGTGAAGCCTCCTGTCTTTTACCTCATCAGCCAGACATTCCTGACCATAAAATAGCTGCGGATGTAAGGTCATATGATCCTGACTGTCCATGGGCAATCACCCTGCCAGGACCTTTTGTCAAATGGTCCTTTGGTTTTAATTAGGCAACTTATTGGAGGCCATGTTAAATCAGAAAATGTTATTCTTGAAAAACTTGTACATATTAGATGTATAAGACTCACACCAGCCAATTTGGAGAGACTTGGCCAACCATCTAACATATATTAAATTAACTCACCTCAACAGCAAATAATGGTAGATACATAGCAAATCATTTTGTTCTCTAGGGGAGAGCTGTAAAAGGAGGTGGCTACAGAAAAAGAGAACTATAAGGAGGGGGCATTTTAAGATGGGCTGCAGGACAGTGGGCAATAAAAGATGGGAGTTATGTAAAAGGGGGCATTATAAAATGGGGGCTTCAAAATGGAGCATTATCAAGGTTAAAGTTTTGGTACAGGGCAATTGAGGGCACACACTTTTTTTTCAGGGAACCGGGGGGGGGGGGGGGGTCACCCAGCCTGGTCCCTGGAAACATAAAATTGGTGCAGCGAGTCCCAGGTCACAAAAAGTTTGGGGACCACTTCTCTAGGAAATAAGCCACTGCCAGAGGATTATGGGTGTTGATTTCTTTTTTTCCTCCCAATAAATATACACAGTTTGATTTGGTTGAGCATGCAAGCATATGAGGGTTTTGGTCAAAACAGCTCTTATGTGAACGGACAACTTTAAAGGAATGTTTAAACTAGTGGCAATTACTCCAGGCATAATCTTCTTATATTTGTTATCATTGGCCTCCTGCCTTCTAAAATCAACTTTTAGAAATATGCAAATGAGCCTGAGCCATAAAGGCTATGAGAGTGTTATCAGAACACCCCCGTGCTGCAGATTCACTGGCTATTAAATCTTCATTGTTAAAATTCACCTGACAAATGAGTGGTGGGTTATGGACATCAGTAACTGAATTTACATGTAGTGCACCCAATCAGATTTTGTCTCTCAAATTATATTTGACATGAACGTAACAATACACCAATGACAAATTTCTCACACAGTAGGTCTAAAATAAAGGGGACTTGTCTTGTGCCATGTGTATGCACTGTAAGTATAAAGTATTTTGAGTCGTCTGAACTGCATAAATAAGATTGTGCACTTGGATGGCATTGAATCAGTGGTCTACAACCAATTTATTCCACATGCCTGTCGAAAACCATTCTTTTTTTAACATTTGCTCAGTCTTCCATGTTGCACCGAATACATCTCGCATTGTAAAGCCAACAGTGAATGTCTTACCCTTTCATGGTCTGAATCATCAGCATGAAGAAAATGATAACCATCTTATGCATATATCAGTAAAGCCATTGCAAATATACAAAAGATATTCATGACATTGTTTAGCATTCTTTGTTACCAAATGTATTTCAAATTAAGAAGAACATTTAATGAAGTCATAAATGATTCACATTTGAATGGAGCCTTTGTGCAAATGAATTGAATTCCCAATGAATGCCTAACATTTAGGGGTTTGCAAATATTATGTTAATGTTATTTGGCAGCTACCTTACAACAAGAATATTGGAGATATATTCTGGAAAAATGGCTACTCTCAATGTGGAGCTCTACATAAAATTTTTCAATACTTTCCAATTCCATGAATTAAAGAATAAAATTATCACCACAGATATACCAAAAGCTCCAACATACAGCACCATTTAAAAATACCGTTCGAAATTAGCAATAGATGGCAGAATAACTGAAGACATTTTATTGAACTTTTTTGGAAACACTTAACCTTCATGTCCTACCAACTTTTAAGATCAATGGTTTCTGCTATTTCTGTTCTTCCCTAGTGGGGGAAGATAGAGATGAGACTGTAAAAGGAAGCAATGAGGATATTACATGTGGGACCATTCACTACAGTCAAAAGCCAAGTCCTACACATGGCTGGAGTCAAAGGATTCTACCTTGGCTGATATAGAAGAACACTGTATATGGGGGACCATATACTCAGGGCCTACACAGAGTTGCAGTCAATATGTGCTCAACTCACCTCCCCCAATTTTATTTCTGCTCTATACTGACTGCTATCGAGTCTGAAAAACACTCCAAAAATTTCTACATATACATTTTTAAAATATCCCAAAAGTAAAAACTCAGTTTGAATCCGCATGAAGTCTGAAAATGGGCCCTGGTAGAAAGAATTGGAACTTTCAAATGGCACCAAAAGAGTCATCACATGAGTCAAATACCTTCTTAAAATAATTTGGCTTATATTCTTTAGATTAATCCTAACCACAAACCTAATTAATGCAATCATAGATTGGATGTCCATGGCCGATGTGTATGGGGCTATGAAGGAATAATGTGACCCACATTTATCAAACTGCACTTTATGCAGTGTTTCTGTGTAGTGTGCAGAGAGCGCCCGTTCTTCATGAATCTGACACTCCCTGCACTGCCCCGACAGAGTTCATCAATTCTTTTTTGGTGCATTTTTAACATTGGGCGTGCTACACGATACTGTCAGACCCTGCATGATAAATGTGGAGGACGGTCCGACTGTGCACTGGAATGCCCTTTTATGTGCAAAAATTTGTGTTGTGCCGCGTATCGTGCAGACGCTACACAAATGACAAATATGTGGCGCTGACCTGCAGAGTCCGGCATAAAACTGGCACAGTGGCTTTAGTAAATGTGGCCCTTGAATTCATCTTTACCTTAGAAAATAACTTTTTTGTATGTGTACATTAATTCTAGCATAGGATATAGATCAAATATGGAAGAGATTTGTGAAAACACATAAAAGAATTGTTAATAGAAGAGAATTACTTTAGGGTGCAGTGATCCTATGCAATACATCTCATTATCACTGGAGAAAAAAATGAAGATGAACACTGTGATATGTATTACCGCTCTCAAACATCACTGTCCTCCAACAAAAGCTGTAGATTATTTGAAATATTTAAAATATTTATCATAATGTTAATTTACCAATTATATGGGATGCCAAATAAACATGACAACAAATAATTTAAATATTTCAAATAATCCATATATTTCTTTAGTTATATGGTCGTGTTGTTTGAGAGCTTTAAAGGGGTATTCCCATTACAGCAGATAAGTGTTATTGGTTGTATTATAAAATCTTATGCAACTTTCCAATATACTTTCTGTATCAATTCCTCATGGTTTTCTAGATCTGCTGTAACAGAACAGTGAACAGAACTCTGACGATAGTCACACAGGTGCACGGCTCGTTACACCACACAGCTCTTATTACCCTCTGTCATACTAATGAGCCATGCACCTGTGTGACCACGGACAATTTTCTATCCACTGGATGTAGATTTAGAAAACCACAAGGAATTGATACAGAAAGTATATTGGAAACATTTTATTATGAAAACTTTAATAATTAGTATGCTGAAGTGGGAATACCCCTTTAACACATATTTCAAAGTGATTTCACTTTTATAAATCATTTTTAGTCCAAAATATTTGAGGATTGACTGTAACCTGTAAGAGATCCCCAAAATTCCACAGACAGTGTTACCAATCGTATTATGTTGTACCCAATGAAATCAATAGGATGTCAGTATAAGGCTATATTCATACCTTTTTTTTTTTTTGATATGCTCAACATATACACCAGGAAAGCTGCCAACATATATGTTGACATATACTGGCAGATAGAGGTATCCTTTTGCCTCTGTATGCAAAGTATAAGTCACATACTGGGGGTCATTTACTAAGGGCCTGATTCACGTTTTCCCGACGTATTACCCGAATATTTCCGATTTGCGCCGATTTCCCCTGTATTGCCCCGGGATTTTGGTGCACGCGATCGGATTGTGGCGCATCGGCGCCGGCATGCACGCGACGGAAATCGGGGGGCGTGGCCGAGAGAAAACCCGACAGATTCGGAAAAACCGCCGCATTTTAAAAAAGAAATGTGTCGCTTGGGACGCGCTTACCTTCACTCAGCCCGAGCCGGTGACCACCTGGTGGACGGCGGAGGAGCTACCTTGATGAATCCCGGCCGGACCCGAATCCAGCGCAGAGAACGCGCCGCTGGATCGCGAACGGACCGGGTAAGTAAATCTGCCCCATTGTGGCAAAACGTAGCAAGCTGTGTTTTTCCATCCTGCTCCCTCCTGCTAGGCCACATATAAACTCAACAGAGGAGATTAGAACCTAAAGGAGATGGATGCAAAGTATTTCATCCATACCTGGCCCCAGTCCCCAGTGATGTAACTGTCCATATAAGACTGCTTTTGATGTTTACTTCTCATCCCTCTTTCAGGGGGGATGGGGTGAAACCAGATAATAAATCTCACTAAATGATCATATACTGTGATACCTTCTAGCCCTCCTTTGCAAGGACACGTCTGTAATATGCATGATGTATTCTTACAATGGTGGGCATTTAACATGATATTCAAGTCCCACCCAGGTCAACATCTGAAAAGAGTTTGTATGTTTTCTCCATGTTTGCGTGTTTTTCCTCTGGGTCCTCCGGTTTCCTCCCACACTCAAAAAAAAAATGGTAGGTTGCTTAGATTGTGTGACAGGGACTGATTTGGCAAGCTTTGTGCAGCGCTGCGTAATCTGTGTGCGCTATATAAATAAAGAATTATAATTATTATTAACATAAAGTCACATGAAAGATACTCTGTGCAATCTTTTTTCCCTTCTCTAATTAATGAAGGTCCCCAAACCTTATTTACTGTAACAAAGCAAGCATGTAGGACTTTCCATATTTAATCACCAATATACTAAACTAGGTGGCAATTTTTGTTAATATAAAATGCAGATATCTGCCTCTCCGGGTGTTATTACCCTGTTCAAACATTAAACTCCTCATTTAAAATAATGTGTTTTTATCAGCCTGAAACAGAATGTACATTAGAAGCGCTACATTATTTAGCCCAAATAAGGCAAACAGCTAATAAGTAAAGTATTTATCTATCCATTCATCTCACTGGCCTGAACTAAGCTAATTATATTATACAAATTGATTTCATTGAATTGGCTTTACAGAGGAAGCTGAATTCCGAGATATTTATTTTATGCAAACTGAACACATTCACATTTCTGAAAAAATGCATTCAATCAAGTGTACCCTGTGTTAATAATTTCATTTACTATAAAACCTATTTTCCACGGTTGCCCATTGTCAATGCTTCTTTTAAAATATGGTGACGTTCCTACAGAATTTTGCAGAGGATTATTTCGCTTTGCAGATTGTATGCTGATGTTTTTAACTATTCTCATCATTTCTTGCAATATGTCATTTTGAAGTATTTAAACAAAACTCCATAGTAGAAAAAGCAAAAAAGCGGCACTCACCGGATTCGTGCAGAGAGTTTTATTTGGACACACAGAGTGTAGACGTGGACATTGTGCAGACCGCGGCAAGCGACGGGCCGTTTCGCGCCTGTATGGCGCTTTCTCAAGCCTACCAAGGTAGGCGCCGTTTCGCGCCTGTATGGCGCTTTCTCAAGCCTACCTTGGTAGGCTTGAGAAAGCGCCATACAGGCGCGAAACGGCCCGTCGCTTGCCGCGGTCTGCACAATGTCCACGTCTACACTCTGTGTGTCCAAATAAAACTCTCTGCACGAATCCGGTGAGTGCCGCTTTTTTGCTTTTTCTACTATGTGATTTTGCCTTCTCAACTTTCCATTAGCTGAGCACCACCTCAGTGCAGCCTCGATTCCTATTGGAGTAAGACGAAAAGGGATGAGTGTCCTCAAGGGGTAGTGCAGGGCATCTATCTCATTGTGTATATTTAAACAAAACTCCCCATTCAACCAGCTTTGGCTTGATCATAATTGTTTCGAGGCTCGCATTATATGATAAACCCATGGGGTTTGGACCAACCAATAGTTTAGGTACCAATCGTGTGCCACCGACCATTATAAAAAGTGATCCTGTCCACCCAATATGAGATAAAGTGGTAGCCACATATGCATGTGACTCTTTTGGAATAATGCGAATGAACCTGAGAAGAGGACCGGGGGTTAGGTGATCAGTAGATATACCGACCCGGATCTCCAATTGGGGGAAGAGAGACAAAAAAAGAAGACAGGTGCGCTCTCCTCGTGTGATATTGTAAAAGCTGCTTGCAAATGGTCTAAAAGAACAGTTTAAAGTGCTCACCTTTTAGCACAAAATCATGTGCATGTAGAATAAAATGAAGGATTCCTGTCCCCGTTCTCCTTTCTACCTAAATCCGCCCAGGGGTAGACTGACCACAATTTCAAAATATTTATTAAATAGGGGTAATGTATAGTTTGGGTCTGGTCTTGGCCTGTGCAATCTTTTATGGCCATATGTCCAATAACCAAAGTCCTAACCCAATGAAGAAGTAATATAAGAGTCAAACATGTAATAATTTTGTGATAAGCGATAGAGAAAACATAGCCCATGTTCAATCCCTAATCGTGATATTACTTTGTCTTAACCGCATATTAAATAATCAAGAAAGTACAGTAGATATGTAACAATGTGGTTTTGTTTCTTAATGGTATTCTCACAGGAAAATGAATTCCTATTATTCCTATGCTGTCAAAATACCCTTAAGTTTCTAGATCATGTTAGACAAGCAGAGGAAGTTAGAGCTTAATAAAGCTTCAAGCCACAGCTCTCGGGCTTGGAGGCATCTGCAGGTACTGGTCCCACTTGAATTTAGCTAATGTGTGATGTCAATATGGAGATGTAACATAAAAAAGACAGGGAAATAGGGACTTCAGAGCAGTAATAATATTTTGCCTAATGATCTTAATTTCTGCTACCAAAGGAAACAGACAGCATGTGCTTTCCACAGGTGGCAATCTTGAAGAAAAGTATAATTCCATCTGGAAGTCCACAAGGGGATTTTATGATCTAAATGAAACCATATGCAAAGTTGCCAAATCTTTTCCCACTCTAGAAATAACTTATGGCTGAATAATGCTAAAATATTTTCTACCTATTTCTCTTAGTCTTATTATATTGTGTTTCTTATAGTCTTATTATATTGTACTTTGTCATTTTTTACCAACAATGATAAAAATTCAACTCTTGTCAATAGCTCATTAAGTAAGAAGGGGGCATAGTAGAAACCACCATATGTAGCTACTAAAGTACATGGGCACTACACGGCATGAAAACTACAAAATCACAAAACATTGGTACGTGCTGAAGATTTTTTGGTAGATCTATTGTTTGTGTAAGAAATAAACACTCCAGAAGGCATTTATCATGGCTTTTATTGGTGTACAAGCCATGAAAAAGTTGCAATTCCTGGCACAAGGCATCTAGGCAGGACTTAATGTAGAATTAATCGAGGTGCACAGATATACTAAAGGGCCAAACCCTCTTAGTATTCCAGGCACAATGCGTGGGACAGGGTGAACATCAACATGACTAAACTTCATAAACCCCATTTTACTTTATGAATTATGTAGTCACAACTAGGACATATCTGGGTAAAATAAAGAATTAATGGTAATGGGAATTTTGCCTGTGAAGTGTGCACGGTGCTCAAGATTCATGAATTATGGCGCATGAATCTGGAGCTCCCTGCACTGCTCCGTCAGAGTGCACCAACTTCTTTTCGCGCACCTTTAAAATAGTGCAGGCGACGCAATTCTGTTGAGTCACGGTAATACATGTGGTCCACAATCTGACTGGGCCCCGGAAAACTCCTTTCAGAGCAGAACTTTGTGTCTCGACGGATATAATTCAGTCAAGACACAAATGTGTTGCGAACACTTTGTAAATACATGTGCAAGCAGTTTGCAATGAAAAGAACCTGCAAAGTTAGACAAAAACTGGTGCAGGGGCTTTAATAAATGAAGGCCTGTTGTGATTTGAATCAGAAGAAGCTATAATACCAGGCACAACCATCACTAAAAATATGTAGCTGTGCCTGGTAAATAATTAAGGTGATGCAGTGTTCATAGCTCAGAGTGTAAACCACCTTAAAGAATACTTATTGACAGGTTATCGTAAAGAAAGACCAACAATTTTAAAAAAAACCTTAACCCCAGCTGCACAAATAAAGATACATGTGGAGTGGTGGTTGTTATATATTGATGACCCCCCCATGGAGCAGTTCCTTCAAGCTAAAAAGGAAAACCTAAGTGTGCTAGTTCAGCTACCCTGTAACTTGACTTGATGTTTAAATTGTCTATTCAGTTAACCTTTTCACCATGTCTCACATCCTTCTGCCAGGAATGACAAGTGAACTCCTGTCCTTGGACTGTATAGAGCCTTGGGTCATATGTGTCATGTCAGACAAGGAGATGAAAAGACCTCCTGCTTGGTAATGAGGAGCATGTTATCACTCAGAAAGCACCCAATCATAGTTGATTCGGTAGGTCAAAATAAGTGGCCACAACTTTCTAAGAAACAAAATCCGACTCCCCACCCAATAAATAAAGTGTATACTACCAATATACAATTAAAGAAGAAGGTCTAAGTTTTAAGACTTGGTCTATCAAGAAGTCACAAAATAAGCTTCTGTGACTTCTTAGGCCTCTTTACAAAAATGTTTTAGGGGTGACATAAAAGACTTTGTTATATAATAAGACTAAAACATTGGATTAAAAGGTGCGCACAATTTTTCTAAACATTGTGCAAAGTTGGAAAAACTTGGCACAGAATATACAGAAACAATCCAAAGATCAAATTGTGCCTCATAATAAATCTATCTCATGGTTCATGTGTCAAAGGATAGCTTCAACCGAGAGCAGAGTTCATCTGAAAGCTCATTTTTTAAATTAAAAACAAATGCAAGTTCAAATAGCAATTTTTAAAACTTTCCAAATTAAATACATTACTAGAAGAATAAGAACACGACTTCAATCAGTAATCTGAGAATTATCTATCTAGAATGTATGATCAATCTATTTATCTATCTATCTATCAAGACAAATAAGATAACACAATTCATCACAAGTAAGCTAACTAGTAAATTGTGTTCATTTACTTTAAGTTTTTTTATATTTTTAACTAAAGTTAACCAATCTGCTAGACAAGCAAATTGTATTTTTACATTTCCTGTAATTTATCAATGAAAATAATGTTAATAAGTTCTTCCATTGAAAATAAGTTCCATTAGATATTTCTGCAACCACTCTGCCTCATCGAAACATCCCCAACATAAATATTCTAGAGCACAAGTAGCTTAATATACCATACATTGCATAGAGGCTATGCCTGCTATTGCAAATCATGCCAGGTGGGTTTTATGGAACATAAGATTCAGAAGACCTGGTGAACACGAAATGTCTGAAATATTATGCATTGATGTAGTATCTAATGGCATAGGAAGGAACAAAATGGGGGGGGGGGGGTCCGAAGGTTGAAAAACATGACAGCTTTCTTTCAAAAACAGTGCCACACCTGAACATGGTTTGAGGCGGTATTGCAGCTCAGCTGCATAGAACTGAATTAAGCTTTGTTACAATACCACACATTGGCCAGGGGAAGAGCTGTTAATGGAAGAAAACAGTCAACCTCTCAACTAGAAATGAGCAGATCCGAACTTTAAGTTTGGGTCTGGGGTTTCATGTGTCCTGTGTGACCCGGACATATTGCCGGATTGGCTATTAATCATAGATATAATTGATTAGAAAGAAACCCCTATTCAATTAAAGCTATGGCTGATAAGTAGGGGTAACAATTTGCTAGATTGGCTGCACTGCAATATGTTCGGGTCACTCGGGACTTACCCATCCCCCGGACACAAACTTAAAGTTTGTATCCAGTCATCTCTATACCAGACGACTGCTTTAAGCACATGTTTAACCTCACTGTAAGGTTCCATAGGGGTACTCTTTGTTAATATGATGATAAAAATTGACGTGTTTATTCACGTTTCTGAATAAGGTAATTCTACAGACCGTGTTGGGGGTAGCTGCCCATGTTACTACAGTTTTGTGAATTGTGATGTGAACTAGAGTGATTATACTTTATATCTACTACTATAAGTTCCTAGTAAATGTTCTGGTAATGTATATTGGACCTCATTTATCAGAACATTCTAACTATAAAACAGGTTGCCTGCCTTTATAACCAATCATAGATCTGCTTATATTTCTTAAAGGGAACCTGTCACCTCTGCTACCCCTACATAATCCAGAAACAGTACCTGGTCCCTATAGTCAGCATCATTCTATTGCTCGTCTGAGTATTTGTGCATGCTCATTGCTCCTCTGAACTCAATGATTGCACAGCATGAGCCCGGCTAGCTGACTGATGCTCCGGTGGGGCAGTAGTGTAGAGCATGCACCATGCCTATGCAATCCTTCATTTGTCCTTGTGACTATCCTATCAGTCTTCAGCCTGGAGTTTTGTCATAAGACTTTTTTAATGTTTATAAAAATAAACTCATTCACGTTTTCTCATACTTAGTTAATGTCCTCATGGATGTGGCCATTAACATGGATTGTGAGATCTGTGCCTCTTCACCGCAACCTGGATTTTTTAGAGTGGATATCAGGGGTGCAGTAATTGGTTGAACATTCATTTCTCTTGGCAAATGGGTTTTTGTGCCGTTCTTTTAATAGTTCACCTTTAAATGATATATAATGTCGCCTTTTGTAACTGTAACTAAATCACCTCCGCTGACTAATAAATGAATACTCTGTAACATCAAAAATGGAATTACCACTAAATTGAAACGTTCAAGGATTTCAGTTACTCTGCACAAATAATGTTCGCTCCACTGGCTAAAATTAGTTTCCTTAGGCTTTTATATTGTGCTTTGTCTGCGTTCATGAATATCCATATTTTGAGAGATTTGCTTGTAACTTTTCTCCGACATCCATCCTGGGCCTCTTAAAGCCTGCTTTATTTACAGTAGTGAAATCACATTCTCACAAGCTGTGTAATTTCGAGTAGTAAACTGATTTTGCAGCCGGTTAATACAGATGTGTCTCAATGGTCCATTTTTTATTCTGCAGTTTAAGAAGTTAAGGGCCTATTTATAAGTGTGGAGAACAAAAACCATATGCCACAGAAAAGTACTGTACGATGTGTTTTCTATAAAAGTTTTCACTTGAAGCGTTACAGACATAAATAAGAAACAGTAATGCTTTCTACACTTTTCAATAGCTTTTGGATGTCACCTACAATACTGTTCTTTTTAAAGGGGTGTTCTGGGATTTTTATATTGTTGGCCTATTAGGATACCGCATCAATATCAGGTGGAAGACATTCGGTACTTCCACCACGGTTTGTAGAGATCACATCAATCAATCTTGGTATACGGTCTACCAAGTACAATGTTGTACATTGAATGTTGGCTTTGTATTGCAACGTAGCCCCATTAAATTGAATAGAACTGAGTTACTGTACACAAGGCAAGAGCTGTTTTTAAATAAGTCAATGGTTGGAACTTCAGGAGTCAGAGCCCTGAGGAGTCAGAGATAGGAATTCCCTAAAAACGAATTCCTGCATGACTTTTTTTATACTAAGAAAACGTATCAATCATTGTCTGACTTACCCCGTCAATAACTATTCTAACCTCTGAAAAGCCTAAAGATTACAATATGGGTTGAGAAGCCCGCCAGAGGATTTTACAGTTGACTCAGTCTGTAACAAATTATTTTTGGCTACAAGTACAAGCAGAAGACAAATTAATTAGAAGACGGCAAAAACAGTCACTTGCCACTAGAAGCTATTCTTTATTATTCACAAATATTATGAATTATTATAGCATATTTATGTCACCTCTTACATGGAGATGCAGAGGTCCATTATGCATATAGGGTGAGGGTAAATAAATCTATGTATATATCACATCACAGGGACACTGGCCAATTCACTAAGTCTCACCCACTTAAGAAAAAGGAATGGTATAGTGGGTGAAAAAAATAGGAAATGAAACCAAAAATTTGGACGAATTGCACAAAAGGACATACAAAAGTCTTAACAAATTCCCCTCATTATCACTTTAGAGGAATCATGGACCCCTTTGATAAAATAAATAATAATGTATGAAATGTACTCACATATATAATAATATTCTCTTCCTGGTCTAAATTCAAATCCTAATGAGAAGGGTGTGAAGAGTTGGAATTTTTCTGAAAACTTTAGAGGTCCATTGGAGGAGTGGGGTCGATTGCACTCCCATCTTTTGAAGCCTTTGGACGTGTGATCACAGGAACTGTAGCCATCAAAGTTCACCATGAATAAAACGTATCTTTCAGTTCTATCTTCAGGCACAGAGTCTTCATAATGAGGGCAGAATACATCTAGATAGTCATTGATACACACATCAATGTGGTAGTCACCTCTCATGAACCTGCCATTAGAAGAAGAAAGAAAAAGAAATGGTTAAAATTGTGAACAGTTTGGGGGTGTATAGCTTTGAATATTATACATAAAGAGCTCTACAATCTTCATAAACTTAAAATCTTCATTTAAATTTAAAAATTTAAAATAAAGTAAAAAATTTTGTGTTGTCCTTTAAATGTCATTGTGTCATTAAATCGGATCAGTAGGTGACCCTTGAACTGAAACGGAGCTAGATTGCAGAAATGAAGGGGCCACCGTACGCTACTGATCCACTTATCAAATCATCACTACTTAGGGATTTCCATATCTTTTAGCTATAGTATGTTGGCAGCGCTCTCATGAAAATTGATGGGAATGAAGGGTAACCAAAGTGTCCCATCATTGTAGTAGGTGTTCATGAGCTGAGATACAATGACATATTAAAAGACAGAGAAAGGTCAACTTAGATGATGCCACAGTGCAAGGCAATATCTAACTTGTTATAGGCTACACAAATGTAATAGAAATAATAATAAGTAAGACAATAAATAATTCCTAGTCAAATCCAGATGTGAATTGAGCATAGGGAGGAGAAAGGTATCTGCGGATCTATTAAGAAATATGGTAGAGACTAAGAAAACATAACGTGTGCCTAAAATATAATAATATCTAACAAAACTAATAATCAATGGCTATAAATAATATTTATTGTATATTGATACAGAATGCTTTTTTTCTCTAACGATCCAGGGTATAGCTATTTACTATGATTTATGAGATGAGGACAGTCATATTTATATAGTTACACATTGCTGGCACTTATTTTTAAGACATATACAAAGTCTTGTACAGCATTTACAAGAAACGTAAAAGCAATGCAGGTTCTCTGCCAAACTACACAGAAAAGAATCTGCAGCTTTATGATAAAAGGATTCTGGGATATGAATTAATAGCGCTCGTGCTAACCTGACAGCTCTGAACAAGAGCCAGACGATCATTGTAGCCTTAGGTAGTCTAGCCCAAATGGGTTTGCTCTTTAATTATTATAAAGCATTTTCCGACATGCTATACCAGAGAATTTGCAAGTGTCATTTTTTGTGACATTTGACACCGATGTGCTATGAATGATAAATTAGGGCTGAAATTTAAAGCCCACCCAAGGCTTTGTGAAGGAAAAAATGGCATAAAATGTATATTTCACCAAAGACAGGCTGGTCATTTGTAGAAAGAACGGGTTAGTAGTCAAAAGGTTACATGAAATATCGGAAAGGAAAATTTTGGACATTTTAAACCTGGCAAAAATGGGCAATTTAATTAGTTTAATTTATGTAATTGGTTTATTGTTACCACTTATGTCTGAAACTGTAGGCATATTGTGAAGCGATTACATTTATAATCCCTCTTTTGGACAACACTGCATGGCATTAATAGAAACCTGTCATTATGAAAATGATGTGGAGCAAAATAAGCCGACTGACATAAAAAAATATAATTTTTGTTAAAAAGAAAATCTGTAAAATTTGTAACAAGTAGAGGGAGGCTAGTCAGAGGCTTAATTGATTACTGGCACATATACACAAATGACTGTCTGTTACAGATTGAACTGGACTCTGGACTCTTAAGCCTACAAATAAAGAGAAGACACAAAGTTTCTGTTTGGGTCTGGGGTTGGGGTGCATCCCGTGTGACCCAAACGCATTCATATCCCACAAATTAATGCCCCTAGCAACTATTCTGGCCAGGGGCCCCCACAGCCATGAGTAGTAGCTAGGGGTATCAATTTGCTGGATTGGCTGTTCAACCGTGTACAGGTTGTGTGGGGCGCACCCTTATAGAAGCTTTGGGACCGCTCATCTCCACCTACAAAGATTTAGAACTTCAATCTAGTAGGTACAAATTTTAAAGAAAGGAATAGGTGGAATTTTATTATGCCATACATGGCCAGGAATTGTAACTTTTTATTCCCTTCTGCCACCCTCACGTCAAGTGGAGTGGGAACAATTACATTGGTGGGATTCTGCCTACTGCTGTCAGAGGCTAGACATAGTAAAGTAAATTTAAAAATGCATGATCATTTGGTCCAAGCTGAAACCAAATCTAGCTTGCTATGCTTAATCCCCTTCACCCTACTGGCAAATAACCAAATTATTTATTGGGAATATCAGACAACTGAAATTATGAGCAACAGTTGATGAAAGCTAGCTTGACACAATACAGTATCTTCCAATGTTACATAATAGATTAAACACTGAAAATGAGAATTAGGTGTCTAATATATTAATGTGTGCTTGTTCTATTACTAGATTACTTTCTCAAGTTTTTTTTTTGCTTCATTTGAATGCACTCATTTACATTTCTGTTAAAGCTGAGGAGGCTCCTTCTGAGTGTAATGGGCCATCATCTTCCCCACTGGAATTCTCTAGGTGAAGCCAAATGGACCTTTTGTTCTAATAATCAGTGGGAATCTCAACTCATGGACCATCACTAACTCCTATGCCTCAATGAAATACCAGAAGACGTTCAAGTATGTGTGTCCCCTTAGAGACCTCAATAACATAGTCTTAAGCCTTATACAAAAGGAAATTCCAAACAGATGACATAATGTATATTCATTCTGTAATCAAACAAATCAGTTGAACATTGTATTAATTTGTCATGGGTTTTCCTAGAGTAGGGATTTTGCTAAGTTTTCGTTGAATGTAACAAAGTAAATCTTTTTTGTCAGTCTGTTTATCTGTTGGAACGTTCCCTAACAAAAGGTCCACTTTTAAGTTCACGCTGTTTTCTCTAGGAGCACATACTTTGTATTTGCTATTCTTGAAAAGATATAATGCGATCAAAGTTCATCTTCAGATTAATGAAACATAAAGCTTATTAGTGGAACCTCTGAAACCCAAAATTATATATTACATCTAATGCACGGTTCACAGCGGCTCCACAATCTATTACATTATATTGATGATACAATAACCCTTGCTCAGTGACCTCCTTCGCTATCAACTAATTGATCTTCTTCCACTAGCAGTCACATTGATGAACAAGAAGTGTAAACAAAGATTAAAAAGGGGTCATGGTACGCTTCAGTTTGAAAGTTGACATCTGTGAAACTGTATAATATTTCTTTGAGCGGTGCCGCTGTTCCTAAATTGTTATCCTATATACAGAAGTCATTCAAATTTGATCCCATTAATTCAATTTTTGTTGTAAAGATAAAGTAAATATATTTCAATGATTAAAGTTTTAAATACATTTTATTAAATAAAAGAGTTACAACTTAGGAAATCAAACATCTCAGCACACCTCAGCAGAAGGTTACAAGGCTAATGATTGTTTTTCAAAAGTTGCCTAATACAAGGATTGTGATAAAAAAAGCTTTGTTCAATGGTTTGAATGTTTTTACACCTATAGCCCTACTTATGCAGTTCTCCCAGAAAGTACATGTTTCCTGGGCTCCAGCAATAATGGACCTGATGTATTAATACTGGTGGGTTGTATGCTGGCCATAATTGGCATATTTGGCATATGACATGTCCAAATCCGGCACAGCACTAGTGCGAAGGAGTTAAAATTGACAGCAGATCTGATCTGGCATAGATTTGAGCTTTACTAGGTTATAGTAAATGTGTCAATCATGGTGTCCTCCACTGTCCCAACCCCTGTTCACCCTGCCGACACAAAAAAGGGGGAAAAAGACCCAAATTCCATTTTTCATGCCTTGTGTGCCAAAAACTGATGCTCTAGGTGGGATACATAGGCCCCAATGTCCTTATAAACCCTATAAGATGCACCTGTTAATCACCAGCATCAACACATCAACAGGCATGTGCTTCATACCGCTGAGGCCAGTGATTGGCTGTAGTGGTGCCATAAAGTTTAGAATTAATTCATTCCAAAAACCAAGAAAAATTTCAAAAAGTTTTGGGTGATTAAAATGGGAAGTTTTTCTCTTATTTCTAACAATCCTGGAAATTTAAAAACAATTTCAATAATCTGATAAAACCTATGTAAACTGTCAAATGGCATAAGAAGAATGTATAGCGACACATCAGCCTTTAGGTAGGCCTGTGGAGTTATGTCAATCAACATCTTTCATTTTGTATATGAAATACTATGGGGGAGAGCATGCATCATGCCTTCTACACCAGTTCCCTGTTGCCCTATGAGAAAGCAGAAGGAAATATTTCATAATGGTTAAAGGTGACTCTCACGGTGCATGACTAGTGCAAAATTGTACATGCAGTTGCGTACAGTATACCAATAATTTAGTAAATGTAAGTAAACCACCTTACACAATCACTGCTGCAAAGAATACTGTTCTGGATAATGGCTAAAAATAGGCAATGCCGTATGGAAGAATCCCATTTCTGGTATCCATGCAAAATTTTGATCACATTTTTAAGAGAAAAGAAATACTCCATGTCAGACTGTAATTATTTCTAGTTCCATGACTTCTGTATACCGTAAAACAGACAGTGAAATTTCTTGAGTGGAGGCTTTAAGTGATGCTATAAAGTTTCTTTGATGTTTCATTCTTTACATGCTCTGTGGTCTTTAAAAATGAAGAAGATTTTTTCAACACATTCACAGAATATTTTCATTTTTCCATTGCTTGCCTAGCACTAACATATCTCACAGCTGTATAGACACTGTCATTATTCCCATAATTCTCTGCTACCATTGGGATTCTTAATCTAAGATATACATCTAATAGGGCCATGCAGATGTTGTATCTAAAGTACTTTTTAGTATGACATGTTTAGATTTCGAAACACATTTATGTAAACATTATGAACATAAATAAATAAAAAGCGACTTTTTAGGGTGTGGAGGGAAATTTTCATGATGTCGATAATTCTATTTCACAGACTTCTTTCCAAGCTCCATAAGGTTTTAAAGACTAGTGAACGGAAGTTTTGAGTTTCCTGGATCCACAGGTGGATGTTACTAATACATACAGTAAATGTTCATTGACTGACCTTTACCCTATACAGCTGCTAGAAGTGCCAAAAATGTAGCCTTCCAAAATGTTCCCTCATTCAACAGACGGAGTGACTCATTAATCAAATTCTCCCCGAATTATCCATAACTATACTAGACTTTTCCTTTGCATTCATAATTAAAAGTTAGATTAACATTTTTAAATGGAAATGATTCAGAGTAAAATGATTTTGAGCCGGTACATGTAATGAAATTATTAAAGAATTATATAAAATTATTAATTTTAATACTAAAATAATGAGATTATATTGCAATTCATTATAACTGAAATAAGTTTCATGTCATGGTAAAAGTAAAAGTAATCCCACCATCTTACAAGATAAAAAAAAAGAGAGAGACATCCAAAAAGGTCATTATTCTTGATAATGACAATAAAAAGTGTGAAAGTCGCTCAATGCCCAAAGTCTAAGTCACAGGAACAGGCACATAACATTCACCATGTCAAATAATCCCCATCAACTATAAAGTCAGCAGTCATTTCTTTTACTATAAGGTCAAAAAAGAAATTTCCTAACATTCGATCTATGAAACAGTATAGAACATCACTGTACCTGCTCTATGATACCTAAAGAAAGACCATGTCTAAGGATAGAAACATGCAAAATGCATAATAGAATAAAGAATGGTCAAACAGCACCAACTTCAAGTGGTCCCCCCCCCCCTTCGATGAATGACTAAGTTACAGCTAACACTACATTGGTAGCTGTCACCCAAAAGCCACACCACCAGCAGGGAATTTTTGCATCAACCTATCTCCCCTGAAAACAAAACTCCCCAGCAAATTGGAATCCAGCAAAGTAATCATTTGCTCTCTGAACAGCTGCTGTTAGTAGCCCCAAACAAGGATGCCCGACTTATATCATAGGCCCCCTGCACATGAACATGCACAATATCGACCCACAAGCAACAGGCCAATGGTCCTGTGTTTGCTTCTTGTGTGTCATCGGTGGTCTGCTCATATGCTGATGATATTAGAAAAGGAGTGCCCAGGATGTAACCTAGGGCAGGAATAGGACATGCGCCATAATTTGAGGCTTGAGTCATGGAAATAAATGGGGACACGTGCTAACCATTGAAAAAACAACACATGTCAACAAATGGTGTGCATGAGGTCTAACATGTGTGGCAACCTTACAGAAAATCTATCATCAAAATCAAGCATGATAAACCAGCGACACTAACTCATAGATGCTGTTGTAGATAGTGCTGTAACTTCATAGGCTGTTACAATGGGTAGAGAAAGTCTCCTCTCCTCCTGCACTTCCTGCTGCTGCTAGATTATACAAGCAAAGCTAGGAGGGAGAGAACAGGAGGTTTGGGTGAGACATGTTCTGCACTGTGTAACAGCCTGTGAATCTGCAGCTCTGAGGAAAACTGGTATTGCCCTCCAGAACCTCTCAAGCGTATTAGCATAATTTTAAAAGTTGATTTTAGAAGGTAGGGGGCCATGGATAACAAATATATAATGATTACCACAGTCACGGTGCCTGAACCTTGAGTAAGTGTCTCTAGTTTATCATGCTTGATTTTGATGTTAGATTTTCTTTATGAATCTCAGTTTCCTACTCTATGAATACTGTTATAGTAAACAATTAAACCTCAATAGTCAGTGTGAATTCTGACTTTAACAATTGGACCCCCGACTTGGAGCATTGATTTACTTATTTCTCTGGTTTATATAGCACAAATATCACATTCCACAATGCCTTATTGATTATATCATTACTTATTGTCCTATGTGGTGCTTATAATCTGTATTCCCAATCAGTGTCTCTCTGAAGTTTGGGCAAAAAGAGAAAACTCATGCAAGCAAAGGGAGAACCATTGATCAATGGTACATAGATCCATTGATCGATATAGCATCATCAACCAGTGGGGGTTACTGAATGTCCAGAATAATACACAATACATCTCACTATGTGAGGCCTCTATCTATATTGTGTAACGGCAAGTCATAATTTACGCTTCTTTGTCACTAAATCCGAAGTTCTTATCTATAAATATGAATGGGTTTGTCTGTCACATTTTACACAACTGAGAATGCAGAAAATTATTTTAATGATATGAATTTCAGTAAAAAGAATTAATCGCAAGCTAATTACGACTAATAAGAAGCTAAATCATTTAAATGAGTTGCTTGGTAAAACAAGCACAGCCTGAAATAATACTGTACTTGGAACATCTTATTCATTGCAAGATGATCTTTGTGCTTTTATCAGCCGATCTCAAGGTCATAGTAATTCCATTTAACTTTCTGTCTCAGTTACAATACTCATTAAGACCTGGTAAATTAAAATCTGTCTTCAGAACATCTCCATCGCATCTGGCTATTGAGAAAGAGCAGATCAAATTCTAGAGCACATGTCGTTTTCCTATCTGGAAAGGTAGTTTTCAAGCAACTGACAAGTGGTTTGCCTTTTGAGAATCATATCATGCTCATGAGACATAGAAAGGTGAAAGTTACAGGTCAAGCCGATGGATTTTTTAAGTAGTGAATATTGAATTGAATCGGGGAAGTGCCGACCTATTTATCATGGGATCACGGGAGATATTAGTGCCACCATACCATGGCATAGGGTCGAAGGAGGATTACATTAATAACAACCATTCTGAAGTCAAGTGGTTGAACAGGCTTTACACCGCTGGGACTAGAATTAATAAAACATCCTGAAACATTTTTTAAACCTTTTAATTCTCAGGTCAGAACAACAAGTGGTTTCTACGAGTGAGCATAAGTTCCTACAAGATTACACATAATTATTATCTGACATGAAAAGACATCATCTATATGTAAATCATTAGCCAGATACGCGTTTATCACAAACAATTGGATCTTCTTTCACATTGAAACTTCTTCTTATATTTAAATGAAATCAATACAGGATTTGTGCAACCATTTGCATATACTGAAATTTTGCATATTGTATATATCCTATTTCCAACTATACAAACTATATAAGATTGAAATAATCTCCCTGTGTTTCCTTTCTCACATTGTAACTCTAGAAATCCAGATTATAAATCTTTACAGTGGAGAAAGTTAATGGCTTGTTTTATAATCACAACTTTGTGTATTCTGTTCAGCAAATATTTTTCAAATCAAATTATGATAATATGAGCATGAGATGTATTATATTTCCCACTTTTCTATCTAGAACATAGAAGCATCTCTATAGCAGCAGGATACCGAGAACAATCATAGTCATTACAACATCTGACCTGTCCTGAGCTTCGTCTTATATAATATGATTGGTCTTAAAAAGTTTCCAGATTTCAAGTTTGTGATGCTTTATATAAATCCTTTTATTACCAATTACCATATTGAGGTATTCTGAATAACTAATGTGGGGTTCAATCTAATATGAAGAATAATGAGGCGCTATGAAAATGGAAAGGTGTGTAATGCACAATGGGGTGTTACCATGTTAAGTGTTGGAATATGACCAAACTTCTGGACTCTCTCCAATATTGAGAATGAATGGGGAGGCGGCAATTATTCTATTTTGCAAAGTTTGCAATTGTACAGAGCCATACTGCAGTTCCCTTGGTGGCTACTGTGCAGATAAACCAGAAGGGCATACAGTGCTAAATCAGCAACATTGTACTTTATTTTCTGGTGTTTTGGGAATCCCAGAGATTGGTTCCTCACTCATCATTGGTAGCATATCTTACCAATACATCAAGACTTTATAATATTTAAATACAGTTAGTTTTGTCCATAATTAGAATTGTCTTAAATCCCCTATTGGGCAAACACCCACAAAATCCACAAATCTTACTTTCCCCATCTATTGGAGTCCTATTCTTTAAGATGAAGTACCATACTTGACATGACTTATTGAGATTTGACTCTTTACAACATTTCCAACTTTGAAAAGTGGAATCTACTACACTTATTTCATGTAAGTAATCAAATTCATACTTGAGGAGTCTGACCCTCAACATTCCTAAAGCTGTCAAAGCTTTCGAGTGAGCACCTGTTCCAGTTCCTAGGCCAGTGGCATTATGTTCGTTCCTTTTCTGGCCTGATTGCAGCTCGGAACAGCAGAAGTGGTTTTCTCGGTGAAAAGATAAGAGACCGCAGTGGTCCTCTGAACACTGTGATGTCTTCACTTACAAGATAGCAGACGACCCTTTAGATTTCATGAATATTTTATAAATGAGCTCCTGTATACCGATACACCAATATTGGTCCAATTACAGATGAACGGAATAATAATAACATGGCATAATACATATTAACAAAAAAATACTGTGGTTCGGAACTATTAATAATGACATGAACATCAGAATATGATTAATAAAAAATGAAGACTGAAAAATAAGGTGGAAGGAAAAGTAATCACGAACCAGCATCCTGCTTGGTACATTAGCCTCATTACATGCAAATTTAAATCTGTTTGTTCTTCCTAGTTTGATTTGCACATATGCTACAACCTGAGCGATGTGTAGAAGCTCCGCTAACACTAAGATTAATAGTCAAGGTCAAGCACTGATGGCAAAATCCTAGTAGAATGTAAAACAGGGGAAGCGATAGGCAATGCCGTGTCTACACAACACAAGCGAGCAGTCTGCGGACAATGATGCAGTGATCCTACCTGGAAAAGTCGGAAAAGTTTTTTTTTCTTTATCTTATTGTTAAGTTTGCTATTCAATTACAGTTTATCAGGGTAATTAAACACTGAGAAAGGATGCCAGGCTAATTGTTAGATTATGATAATTACAAGCCATAGCTCTGTTAAACCCGATCAAAATAAGATGTGGTTGCATGCACTTGTTTAAAGCTGCTTTGTAATCTTGGGCTGCAGCAATGAAAGCTCGGGCCATTTATAACTAGTTCATTACAAATCAGTCTGAGAAGCTTATTACTTGTAACCTTCCTCCTTCACCCAGTCTAGTGGAACAAAACTCCAAAAAAGGTTGCGCCCAAACTACTGCCTTGGATTGGCCCACTTCCATCATAATTACACAGCTGAATAAAATGAGGTTAGCTCAATGCAAAGAGATCAGACTCGGAATTACTGTGTGAAACAAGAGTTTGCAGATCCAAGGTGAATCTCAGCAAATGCACTAAACAGGAATTAAACTCAGACGAGACCTTAATCTTTTCACGTGCAAGGGTTAAAAGAAAACACAAGGCCTTGTGTACCACTGCTGTGCCGGTATTATTTTTGTGGCATTTCTTTGAGGTATCGGGTGCTTTTGTTTTAATTTTTTTCGCCTAATTTTTAAACTTCCCAGCAGATGTGATTTTTCATAAGCATGGCCAACAAGTAAGATATTCATAACCTACTAAATAAACTAGAAGAAGAAGTGGACCACTTAGTTAGGTACCTGCTAATTATTTGACATATAACGTCCTTTTGTGATGACCAGATTCTTTTAGAGTTTAGGGGCAATGGTTAAGGAGTTAATGTGACCTTCCAGCTCACAATAAAAAGAAAACTCACAACTTTTTCAAAGTCTTTCTTATACGTTTTCTCTATTTCCCAGTTCCTTTTTTGATAAAATGCTGCTCAAGCATTTTTGTACACGCTCCGATACATCCAAAATTAGAGGGAGTATGTAAGAAAATTCATGGGCGTTTAAGAATAAACTGATAACTCAGAGGTCCTGCACCAAAAAAGAGGACACTCCTGTTGTCTGGTTTCTGGTATGACTTTTTGAGACTTTTTTTCTTAGTTTAGTCTAAAAGAGATGTACAGGAAAACAGACACCTTGGTATTCAATCCCCGCTCCCAATTGAATCTTATGTATTCATTTAGAAATCTTTAATGAGTCACTTTTTGGTAATCTGAAGAACTTATGTCAACAGAAGTCCACAATACTAACTGGCATTGGTTATTTTGTAGTTTGTTCATTTTTTTTCATTTGGTGAAACTTTATTGCACAAAAATAGGGGAATCTTAATATCAGTTAGCAATGATAATAATAATAATTTATATAGTGCCTACAGATTCTGCAGTGCTGTACAGAGCTTGCCAAATTGGTCCCTGTCCCCATGGAGCTCACAATCAAATCAGTGTGTTTTTTGGATTGTGGGGGGAAAACTGGAGGAAACCCATGCAAACATGGGGAGAACATACAAACTCTTTGCAGATGTTGACCTGGATGAGACCTGAACCCAGGACCCCAGCCCTGCAGGGCTGTAGTCCTAACCACTGAGCCACCATGGTGCCTACTATAGTTAGACATCAATAATGATAACAATGATTAATTTGTGTCATTTAAGGCCTAGAAGGAGCAGGAAACTATCATCAGAGGACCCAAAGATAATGAACTAAGCATTCTGCTAAAATACTGTAACTTGTTATATCTACTTTCCAATCTTAGCAATAGTCAAGGTAAGAATTGAGCTCTGGACCTAACATTTCATCTTCTCTGAAGGGCACTGAGTACACTCTACCTACAGGACGCTCAATTCACATCAATATTATTCTTTGGATTGAGGGAATTCATCAGACAGACACCATATGTCACTCAAAGCAATGACCCATTCAGATTCCTGTCAACTGTGACAACGGCTTGAACTTTCTAGTCCAAAAAGTATTCTGCTGGAAAAAGTTATATGGAATCCATGTAATCACTTTGGAAGGGGGGGGGGGTCTTTCAATTTCTGCCTTCTTCTTTCTTCTCAGTCAGTGATGAAATCTAAAAAATCTACAAACACCTTGTGGTGTTGCATGAACATTTGCCCAATCTTGTTGCACCTACATAGCTCACAACATTCATCATATTGTCATGGCAGGAAGTTGCTGTGTAAATCAATGGTCATAGTTTTGAGAAATATTGGATTTAAATAATCTTCCGGTGTAAGAATTTTTTGCAGTATGTTTTCTAAAGAGATACATAAAGCAGAAAAGCCTAATGTCTAAATGATAGCGTAGAAACCAGGATTCACTCTGAATGGTCGCCACCTGCAGTTTCCATTCACTGTCAGATAAATGGAAGGTGTTTGCAGATGTTTCTATTGAATGAAGAGCAGCAATAGACACGTGATAAAGAAGCAAATTATTACAGACGAGTGCTAGAAGACAACATATAATATGTGCAGTAGTAGACGATTGACAACCTGTTATGGAACCGCATTCAGACAGAGACAATTGTAACCTGTCTTAATGCTATGGCAACCGCACTTCTTCCTATCTGTTCACAACATGTTTCAAGAGAGATATTGTCATGTGTCATTTGTGATTTGAAGCAGAATTGGGTGTATTTCATAGTTTTATTATAGACATGCAATATTACTAACAACATGTCAACAATCCATAATGTCATGCCATTTACATTTATGGGGCCATGGGAATAGCCAAGTAAACCAACCCAAGTAAGCCAAGCTCCTTTTTATCTCTATGCATTGACCTCTCCAAACATCAGGCCACTGTTCTGGAGAATAATTGAAGGAGCTGCATCTATCCGACATTTTTGGCATATCACGTGGATTGTGCATAAACATCTAAGAATCAACTACCGCTAAAGAGCATGATAGGTAGTACACATTATGTGACAATGTTACTCAGCTCCTTAACTTCGCGTTGAAGAATCCTGAAGAATGCTATTTTGTTAATAGCTTCTAACTAAGGCTTCATTCACACAGTTTTTGCCCTCCAGATGTCTTTTTTCGGTGGAGGGCTACAACTTATCCCACTCTATGCACATATAGTGGGTAAGTTGTCCAGCCTGAAAGTGGGAGGTGGAGCAAATATTGGTGTACCAGCCAGCCAACTGTGTTTACCACAGTATACAATGTATACTGTGCAGACAAAGGTAAAAATGATATCTCCATTTGCCAGTATATGTCTATGCATACGCTCAGACAGGATTTGAACCTAGCCATTAGCTGACCATAATAATAATAATCATTTTTATTTATATAGCGCCATCAAATTCCGCATATACACATATAATATTACATAACACAGTATAAACAGTCATATGGAACAATAGGAGTGAGGACCATGTCGCAAAAGGTTACAGACTATGAGGATGATGGGTGACACAAGAGCTTATATAGTCTATGAGGATGAGGGGATGACACAAGAGCTTACAGTCTATGAGGATGAGGGAGTGACACAAGAGCTTATAGTCTATGAGGATGAAGGGGGTGACACAAGAGCTTACAGTCTATGAGGATGAGGGGGTGACACAAGAGCTTACAGTCTATGAGGATGAGGGGGTGACACAAGAGCTTACAGTCTATGAGGATGAGGGGGTTACACAAGAGCTTACAATCTATGAGGATGAGGGGGTGACACAAGTGGTATGAGAGCTGGTATAATGGTCCAGAGTATAAAATAATTTAATAAATAAAAATGCTGCTGCTTGAACCAGCCATCAGCAGCCATCTTATATGAGCATACAGCTTACATACATCTTTGTCAGATTACTCCACTATACACATGTCGTCTTGTTTAGAGAATGATGAAAGGAAAACACAACTAATTTTCTATATCAGGCATCTTAATTCTTACAATCCTTATCTTCCCCAACATCTGTCACTGGGGGACAGTTGGAAGATCCCCATACATGTTAGATGGTTGATCACATCATTGTGACATGGCCAGCTACCATTATGCAGCCAATAGCTGCAGGGTTAGGAATTGTTACTCAATCGCCTTTCTTAAATATATTATGCTCCAAAAAGCAAATCCACATGAATTGAGTCATTTAAGCACATGCAAAACATAAGCAAGCTCTCCTGTCATCTGTGTTTGCTTTCTTATCATCCTTCTCCGCCATCCTTACATAAAATCCTATAGTTCTTCGAGGCGGCAGACGGAAAAGCGATTCACTCAACATTCTGCATTTTTAAAAAGAATGCCATTTCAAAGTAAACATGTGTGACCCTTATCTCGATCTTTAAGGATCTTTGTTCTGTCACTGTCTCAGAAGTGCCGTACTAGTCTGCTCTGTAATGCTTCTCTGGGCATAGTTGGGCCAGACACGTGGATGATGAAGTGAGACAGTGAACTGAGGGGCACCTTCATGCTGTGTGACATGGCAGTGCATTGATCCTCCGGTGGTTAGACTGGTGTTCATCTTCCCCAGCGCCTATGGCTTTAATCCCTCCAATTGCTGCTTCTACCTGTGTATTGATCGCACACTGCAGTGGGAATTTAACTTGCCGGGAAAGGATAGAAGAAGAACATTTCTGCCTGTTCACAATATAAACAGACTTACACATCAAAAATAGTTATTTCAGGGTTTAAAGTAAAAACATTTTAATGTGCTGTGTAGGAGAAAAAATACAGCGATTTCCAGCAAATGTAATAGAGCGATATTCTTCTTCCAGACATATGGAGAAATATGCTGTATATCAGTATGTGCGACGTGTATCCTGCTTCTGCTTTATTGGGCTGTATTGTCTCCCGGTATATTAAAGTAGTAAATAAGATCACTATTAAATATGAAAATGAATGAGAAGGATAAAACTTGTTGAGAGAAAATGGTAAAATATGAGCAATAGTTACATCTCATGCCTCTTATTTCTCATACCATGTAGATAACGGAAAAACGTAGATACCACGAAGATAACGGAAATCTGAAAAAAAATTTGATTTTGTGGGATTTTTAAGTGGATTGTTCCAAACTTGAATGTGATACCTTAATTTAAGTACCGCTTTGCCCTGATGAATTTGAACATGGCCTATGGAAGTATATATATATATATATATATATATATATATATATATATAACTGTTTATTTTCTCTGGGTGGGGTTTTTCTGTGTGTTGTATGAAAACATAAGGTTTCTACCAGGGTCTATTTCAATAAAAACATTAATAGAGCACAGGTCGAAGTGCAATTCTATGCCAGGCCGCAGCCTCTTAGCATGGTGCACAAGCGGGGAACAATCATGATGCACCCAGCCATGATTTATTCCCCCCTATTGAGTTGGAAAGTTTATAATCATTATAATAGAATTAAGAACAATGCAATAGACGGTCCCAGAGCTTTGTTGGGTTCTTTTACCCTTTCTAGAAATATATGGATAAATAGACAGCTGGGTAATACCAATGGTAGGGAGGGGATGTCTCCACACTCCCTTATCAATCAGCGCTGATTCTGGAAGCACCCAGACTAACAGAAGATTGGTAAATGTAGAGCTATGAGGACTGATGTTCCAGAATTATATTATTAGAAATATTATTTTACTTTATGTCAGGAGAAATGATAGCATACAACTATACACAGGGAATTGATAAGTTATTCACAACTTTGTTCAAAAATCTGATTTCATATCATATTTTGTCTGGCAATGTCATCGAATTGTCAATCCAGCCAACTGACATTATTTTACATCTATTTTATTCACATTTTATAACAAACTATTTCTACCATGATCAATAAAGCAAATTCAAAACCCAAGAGTCCTGTGACTGTATCAGCCTATACAGTACAGTGAAACATTTCTGTTCCAGTATCCTTCGATACTCTGCATGTTGTCCTTTATTGCAAAATTCCCATTGTGCTCAATTAAAATGAAAATGGAACGGCGAGTAGCACATTTTACAATATATTACAAAAATGTGTGATCCTATTATATGCGAAAAGACTGTTGTCTTACAATAGCTAAATATATGATGTGCATTACATAGAAACAAAATAAACTCCTAACTTCAAAAATGATTAACAATTCTAAACAAAAATAGATCAGATAAAGGTACATGTTTAGATATGTAGAAAACTGGCCTCTGGCCTACTTAAAGAGGACCTGTCACCCTAAAAAACAGACTAGGAGCTGTTCACTAAAGTAAGAATCTCCTAGTGATACCCCATTTTTAGTAGTGTTAAACTGCTAGCTTTATCGGAACCCTGACACTGAATGCCAGATTACTGTAAGCTTTATGAGGGGGCGGTCCGAGGAGGCGGTAACTGCCGCATGAAGCCCAGCAGTCACCGCTGGCCTAGGCCGTGGAAGGGGCCTGTAACCTCAGTCCGGCGTTCTGAGGCTATGGTGCTGCAGTGTCTGCTAACTTTATTGTGGGTTCCCATAAAGCTAGCAGTTCAACACAGCAAAAATGGGGCAGCACTAGGAGCAGCTTACTTTAGTGCATTTTTTAGGGTGACAGGTCCTCTTTAACTTGTATAACTTGCCAACCATATTATGAACTGGTTTCTCAGCAGAGCATTGGAAAAATCCACTGCTAATAATTTAATAAATAAATTGAACCCGCCATCAGCTGCCATCTTATGTATAACGTCCAAGGTGAAAGTGACTACAGTGAAGCCTGGTACTTGGTGACAGACGGAAGGAGGACACAAAATGGATTAGTAAAGAGTTGACATTTCATGTGGTTAGCGAGTGTGATAGGTCTGCCTAAAGAGATGGGTTTAAAGAGAACATTTGAAACTTTGAAGGTTGGGTATTAGTCTGATGCCCTGGGTAGTGCATTACAAAGAATCGGTACTGTAGATGTGCATGAGAGGTTCAAATTAAGGTAGATATTCATATCATATGAAGAGCAAACAGCACGGGCTGGGCGATAGACTGAGATGATAGGGAGAGGTAGGGAGATGCAGCATTATGAAGAGGGTGGATAAGGGTTGTTATTTCAAATTGAATTTGGAAGGAGATGGGCAACCATAGTATTGACTGGCACAAACTGGAGGCATCTGTGTAGCGGTTGGTCTATAAGAAATAATAAAGAAATTACAGATAGGAAATGTCAATGATGATTGATAGATAATTGGAAGATAGATAGATAGATAGATAGATAGATAGATAGATAGATAGATAGACATCTGTATGTTTAGTATTGAACACTGTGCAACATCAGCAGCTGAGATAAATCTATCAGGTAATATCTGGCATTATTTAGAAATTAGTGTCCAAATGCGGGCAGCTGCTGCTGCAGTTAAAGGTTATGCATCATTCTAATTAAACAAGAAGGCTATATGACAGCGGTAATTAGCCGGCATTGCTTGTTCGACCACTCGTAGCCGCCACAGTGACATGTGCTGACCATGTGTTTATCCTAGCAATCTCTATGTAAGTAATGTGCGCTTCTAGGATTCCTTTTTCCTTACAGCGCCCAGAGGCATACACTAAAATCCATTAATGGATATTGAAAACAATACCCTATCTGTCAAAGACCTTGTTGGCATAACATGCAGTTCACAGGATTAAGACAGATGCCTGCCTAGTACTTCTACTAGAAGGATCATGAGATTCTGATATTGCGAGGGATTTTCTGCAGCGGGATGAACTTGTACTTTATGGTAAAAATCAAAGCGATAAAACTCACGGGGAATAAAATGCGTCAGTACCGCTTCAGTCGTGAAAGTTAATTACTATATGATCCTGCCATGAAGAACAAATGAAGGCAGCTATCGGGTTCCTAACACCTTTCTTTGACCAAACCATAGCTAAAATATTCTCAGCAGGGGGCTGTGGGTGTTTTATTTGGGGCTACAGTTTTGTTGCGTAGATCTGAAAATGCATCGAGTCACAGCTACAGCAATGAAACAATTTTCAGTCCTTCTTTATGAAAGCAGTAGTTCATGTTCGCTCACCTTTAAGTGAGTGTAGTGCTGCAAGTAGTCCCTAGAGAAATGGCTGACTTCAATTTTTCTACACTGAAATCTCTCATTTTCAGATAGAATTGGAACTGGTTTTTTTAATATATATATTATAAAAAAGAAATACATCTCCACACGACACAGTAGGGAGGCAATGTCAACTCCCCATCTAGTCCATGTTGTGTTGAAATTAGAGTTGGAGGGTTTTTCTTTCAGAATTTCTACATGTTTTATGTAGCAGAGCAAGATTTAAAGGTACCGGTCATATTTCATGAGAATTCATTTCTTTGGTATATATGTGTATTTGTAATTAAAACAACAATTAATAACTCGCAATTGTGCAGTTACAGGCGGTCCCCTACTTAAGGACACCCGACTTACAGACAACCCATAGTTACAGACAGACCCCTCTGAACTCTGGTGAAGTTTTCTGAATGCTTTACTATAGTCCCAGACTGCAATAATCAGCTGTAAGGTGTCTGTAATGAAGCTTTATTGATAATCCTTGGTCCCATTACAGCAAAAAATTTTTAAACTCCAATTGTCACTGGGGCCAAAATTTTTTTGGTCTGGATCTACAATTATAAAATATACAGTTTCGACTTACATACAAATTCAACTTAAGAACAAACCTCCGGACCCTATCTTGTATGTAACCTGGGGACTGCCTGTATTCTTTTGCAGTATTTTCCCCAGAAATGCATGAAGACATTGATAACTGGTGATTACCATTGCTCTTTGTGGAAGGGGAAGTCCATGTTTAATAAGCACTGAATGGACGCCGTCAAATTTTGCAAAGACTCACATTGGGATCATTGGAAAATATTGGTCATATTTGCAAAGTAAATGGACTTTGGACAATCCCTAGTTGAGAATTTGCTTACCCATGGTGTCACCTTGCTGGGATTCCTAGATACCAGCTGTCAAGTGGTATGAGTGTTCAACTTTCCCAAAGCGGCACCAGTGGGGAAATTGGATAATACACAGCCTTATGCAAAGTAAATAAAAAAATAAAACATACAGCAGACTGCAAATTTTGAGGATGATAACAGTGAGTAATACACCTTTAGGCTCAACTCAATTTATTTAATGTACAACAGGTTTCGGGAGTGAACTGCTCCCTTCTTTAGATCCAATAATAATCAGGTGTGTAATGTAAGACCTGGAAGGGAAACAACTCTATGGGGAGAATATCACTTTGTCAGCTTTCGTACTATTTTTTGAGACTTTTTCTGTCTTCACTGAGACAAATAAGTCTAAAAACTTAGTCAAAGAAACCAGACAACGTGATGATAAATCCACCCACTGTGTATTTTTTCAACACTCAAAAGAAAGACCAGAACAAAGAATTGCCTTCTAAGGTCCTTCTCTAATATGGTACATATATGATAATGGGTTTTCTAAATTATGCAATCCCTTGCAATATGCAAACTATCATGGATTTTATAAAGCAGCATTAGGAATTAGCAGCATTGGAATATCTGAATAACTCTGAGATAGTATAAAATAAATAAAAAGACTTTACATTGAGCAGCTCTCTGACCTATACATTACCCTATGTGTCTAGACGACACGTGAATCTTTCAATCATGTAGAACATCTCAGTTAATTGCCTTCAAATTATCTTATCTAGCAAAATGACTTATTTGCAAGACTAACACTTGAACATTTTGTATGTTTTGGCAGGCGCTGCTTGGAGAAAATTCTACTAAACCAGCCAGTCGCTATTTGTTTTTTTTAGATCACAACAATTTACAAGCCAAATTGAAAGCTTTTTGCTTATAGTAAGGGGAAAAAATCATCTGATAAAATTCAGACATTCAGCATTTTCGAATAATAACATAATATTTGAACAAAAGTAATTTATCTCATATGCAGTTTCACATCTGTCTGTTTTTCTATGAGAATTACAAATGGTCAGATTGCCATCAATTACATGAGTCCTAGAGGGTGGTCTTATTTAGTGATTGACAGCTATTACAGTCCAATAGGAACTAAGCAGAATATTTATCATATACCCTGTCCCCTGCCGCCATGGCGGATACATTACAAGGCTTAAACCTCATGATGCGTCGGTAAGTTTTGAGTAAAAACCTGTAAACATTCAGATTTTCAAAAAGAAATGGGGCAGGAACACTCTGTGTCGGCCCACTCCACCGGCAGGCGCCTTTACTCCCCCTCCATGCACACATGGCGTGAAAAGCCTCCAGAATAATCACAATTTTTTGCAGTGCACAAGAAATTGCAATTATTTCAGTGCTTCTATACCAGAAAAATGTCTGTAACTTAGTCTGTCACTGCATAGGACTATCCCGTGGACTCGAGAAGAAGCAGGCATGTAAATCAATAGAATATGCATTATACTCAGCATTTGTACTGAAGCTATTCAGCTAATTCTGCTCTATTTCATGGTTTCCAAAAATAAGAATGACCCACAAGACAGGTTCTTCATGAACAGAACAAACTTCACTTTCCCCTTGTTAAATGTCTTCCCTTCATTATAAAGTCTATCTATCGGTCTATCTCTCGAATATTATATAGGAATTGTAATCAGCTTCAACAAACTTTGACTTTCTATTTACTGTATATTTTAAAATAAAACACACAAGTTAAAAACAGTTTAAGTATCAAGTTAACATTTTCTACATCTGTCCCAAGCTTGGAAGATCATTGGACTACACATCTTGTAGAATAGACTTTCAGTTTATACTGGTCTTGATGGTGTGACAAAACTCCAATAGACGAAACTTTCAATTCCAACTTTTCAAAGAGACCATTTTCTATCCCTTTTGCTGTGGCTTTAGAAAAGTCTCATTCCATACTTCAAAATGGTTTTATTTCCCGTTATCTATGGGTTTCCAATACCTGTGGTGAAAAGGTAGCATTGAGGTTGATATAATCAAATCGGTTTTACACCTGCCCGCCACCACAAAGATTCTGCTAGCAACATCTGTAGATCCTTTCCTCGAATGATAAATCTTCTCGCATTGTAGAACTTGTTTTTTTTCTTTTTTGAAGATAATTATCCTTCTCAAACTCCCGGGAGCAAAGGTAATTTAAGGCTTTGGCCTTCACCACAATTGTAGACAATATGTTGAGCATATGGAGGTCATTTTCTTTACTTCCTAACTTTTCCTCTGTAGATTACAGGGAGGAATGAGAAACTTGAAGTTGCCTTGCAGCGCGCACATGACATGAATAATACTTGGTGGTGAAGTTAAATGATTCATTTTTTCCTCTACTGTCCCAAGTTACTGTTATAATCACATAAATATTTAAGGACAGAAGTTTGTGACTACATGTATTTGTACTCAGCATAGTTTTCACACTATTGTCCAATTAAAGGACCAGAACACATTTCCTTTTTTGGGGAAGGTCAACAAGTTTGGATCTTGACCTCGACCATCATATGTCTTCATTCCCCTGTGCATTGTAAAAGTTTATAGGTAAAATATTGCAGTAGTAAGATTCCAACCCTTAAAGGGGTATTCCCATTTAAGCAATTAAAAAAAAATTGTTTGTATAATGAAAATTTATACAGTTTTCCAATATACTTTCTGTATCAATTCCTCAAGGTTTTCTAGATTTCTGCTTGCTCTATAGAAAGCTTCTATGTTTATATCCAGAACACAGAAATCTGTCCTTGGTCATGTTATGTCACACAGGTGCACAGCTCGTTATAGTACACAGCTCTGATTACTCTATGGGATATAACAAGTTGGCACCTGTGTGATCATGGTCAGATTTCTGTCCACTGGATGTAAACATAGAAGCTTCCTATAGAAGGACAGCAAGCAGAGATCTAGAAAACCATGAGGAATTGATGTAGAAAGCATATTGGAAAATTGTTTAACTTTTCCTCATACAAACAATAATATTAATTTGCTCAAATGGAAACACCCCTTTAATCTATATGATTAGTTCAAGAACCATTTGTTGTTTCTTGTACACTGACCTCCTTGGAGGAGAACAGGTTTAATATTTTTTTTTAAAAAAATTATGAAACCAAAAAAGTGCTGATTCACTTAATAAATGAATAAATTCAAAAATAATATTTTAGCAAACAAAATCTTTTTCAATCTTAAAATCTACAAAGATTATAGAAAAAGTTAACTGGTTGCTGTTTCTATTATATTACTTTTTAACCACTTTATTACTGGCATATGAAATCCCTAAAGAATTGGTGAAAAAAAATAAAAAGTCTTATTATCTGAAATTATTCGGTCTAAGGCTGTTGACTATAAGCAAGTTTGATCTGAGAAACTTGCTCCAGGAGCTTGCAGGATTTTCTAGAATAAATCTCTAATCACTGGAGCGAACGGGCAAGATAGGTTCAGTCCAGGGATTAGAGGTTCAGGTTGGCAAGCATGGAAGAGCATGGAGGGAGTTTCTCGGACTGAACTTGTGGGTAACTGACCCAAACTGCAGCACACAAATGTATTCCTACTTTCAGTATCATTCCCCTGAAGTTACAAAAATATGGTTGCTGTATGTGACTCGCACTGAGACGTGATTGTGTCAATTAGAACCTATTGAAGGTTTTACAATATTGCAATATGCAAGTTGTTGAGTTTTTATCTCGAGTACTAGAGTTCTGAAAAAATTTATTGGACAAATAATACAGCTACACATCAAATGACCCTGTGTTCATCCAGAATAAGACATAGCTATATTTCCTAGTACTATGCATACAATGGCTGAATAGCATAGATATACTAATCCATTCAATGAGTAAAATATGCTATGATAAAATATACTGGTATGTTACATTCCTTCACTTTATTATATGTTAACATAAAAAATCCAGCAATGATATCTATTAATAAAAAATAAGTTAAGTACACCAGTGAGATCATTCAATTTCCTTCCATCTTTTTGTTTCAGAGGCATAATATGAGCAATTATAAGAGATGTGACCATGCAAAAGGCTTTACTTTCAGAGTATAATCACTATAAGTAGTATCAGTAATTAGGAGGGCAGAGGTGATTTTGAGAGTGCTTGTTGGCATAGATCATTATTAAATATACAGTAAAGAGTCTTACAAAGTATTCATTATTCTCTTAGAAATCAAGCTCCGTTATTAAGATGTATCATGTGCTTATCACTAGTGGAGAGGACAGCTTTGGTCAGAAAGGAGGCATAGCATCTTCACTGAATTTATATCCCGCTGATCAGTATTATTAAATAAAAGAGGAAATGGAAGGACGTAATATCACCATCAATATTGGAAATAACATAAACTTGCTGGAAATTTGGATTGTAAAGAAAAAGACAAACGTCTTTCCCAAATTTATAAGCAACATGAAAGCCAGAGTTTGCATAGTTTTTGAAAAATCTGGCCCATTGTGTCTTCTGTTTCCTCTATGTAAACTGCACTAGATATAGTTTGCTTGTGAAGTGCGCAGGTTGTGCCAGATTCATGAATTGTGACGCATGTTCTTCATGAATGTGGCGCCCCCTGCACTGCTCCGACAGAATGCACCAACTTTTTTGGTGCACCTTTAACAACACAATTCTGTCGGACATTGCATGATAAATGTGGTGCAACAGAACACCCTTTTCAGTGCAGAACTTTGTGTTGCCTCAGGTATAGTAGAGGGGATTTAATAAATGTGGGCCAATAGGTATCAAGAGGAGGACTTTTTTTTTATTAATTCTTCCAAAATACATTCTCTTTCCACAGACTTGTGGAAGACCATGGCTTGATCCTCAAATTGGTTTCCATCTCCAAGGCCACATGCACACGTTGGTGGAGTGCTCTTGGACTGCAAACATTTGGCCCATGAAGAGGGACTTACGCTGAATTTTGCAGCTTTCGGAACTCGGCACAAGCGCAGAGATGTGGCAACCCCAGAAGTGGTACATGAGCTGATACACATTCAATGCATTACTATAACAGCTAGGAAATATGGGAAATGTTAAGCCAACAGGAAAGGAAACATCTGTTTGACAGGTGTCCTTTTGAGTGTGTTCCTAGCATGTTAGCATCCAAATGCGGTTCCGTGAGCCCACAAGAGAAAATTGTTCTAAAGACCAGTATTCCATCTACAATTCAATCATATAATTGATACAAACAAATTTACAAACACATTTCATTTACAATAAAAAATATATTAATTAAAAAAAATTTGAAACAACTTGAAAAAGACCAAAAAGTCAGCACCAAATGTGATCTGTTCAGAATAATGTGTCAAGAATTTCTTGCATTTTGCATAATTGTCAATGATAATTTTGCATAAGTGGTTTTTCCCTTTGCTCATGTTGTGGAAGTCTACTAATATATTTATATTAGAATATTAGAAAAAGTAATTTCCTTCCTATACTCATTAGAATTTTATGGGAGAAACACTGTCACACCGTCTTCAAATTAGTTCCAAAAATACCTATTGAACTCATTCAGCAAAAGTCAAATTGCAGATTTATACCTCATATAACAAAAGACATAGAATCTAGTGAAACCATTTTCTTCAGCTCATTAAAAAAATCTGTCACTACTTCAGCCAACTTTACAAATGTTAAATGCTGGCAAACTGCAGATGTCCCGTGAAAAGTTTCTTCTTTCATTGCAACAGCGCAGTGTTTGAAATGTGACCTTTGTGAATATACTACATCCCGAGTGATAAAGACGGAAGCAAATTGTCCTGTAACTCATCTCATTATTATTGCAAATAGCCACATACACAGAGCAGAATTGCTCCAGAGCTAGATGTCTCCGGTCCACATAGTAGAGCAGTTAGCCATATTTCCAAGCTGTAGGCTAAAGGTTTCCAATTAGAAGATGTTAGATGTTATCCACTGGCTGAAAACCTCTGAGTACCAATAAGTAAATATAAGACAAGTTGCCATCTGAAAGGGAGGATTGAACTTAATGAGAAGGAATTTGTCAAACAAGAATTGTGTAAATGATCATGTCGACAGCTATAAAAGACATCTAATGGTGTCAAAAATTGTTGGTTGGGTCTTGGTTTTTATTATAGTTTGTGTTCAAGTTGTGCATATTGTTGTTTCGGCCCACTTCAAAACTTCAATCCCTATATATAAGACAAAAGCTGCACAAGCTACAACATTGTAGTTAAGTCTGATTATTATTATTATTATTATTATATTATCATTATTTTTATTATCATTATTATTTATTAATTTTTATTATTACTTTGTATTTATTATGTACATTCAATACGAATAAAATATGAACTATGCTTAATTTGTTGTAAATGGAATTAGAATTCTGAATTCAGAAATCTGTTATGTTATCACTTTATATTTCCCCCCCCCCCTCCCCCGATCCCCCATGATGAGGAAATGGGCCACTAAACCTATTTACTGTATCAATCAGCAAAACACAGTTGTCAGAAAGGGCAACTTATGGAATCAATCTCACAGAAGAGAACCGTCCCAAAGATGAAAGGAAAGGGTCAACGCACTCCATACTGTAGTACTCTACTCTGCAAATACATTTCAAATCAATTCTTCAGAAGATAAGAAAACCACTGGGAAATTTCATTTGTAATTAGGATTAAACCAGACAATTAAAGTCCATTTGTACCAGGAGATATTTTTTGAAGCCTTTGATACATGTGCTTTATGCATAGATACTAGCTGTGCAAGTTTAGTCTGACAGTGTGTACATTAAATCATTTACTGGCCTCCCCGGAGTGTTATATTTAATAGGGAATTTAATGTTTTACCTGCTTTAATTTCACAATCATTAGCAATGCCATGACACCTATTAGATTGCTTCAGCAGTTGTGAATATAAAAACTGAGACATTTCAGCTAAAAGTTACCATAATATATACCAATACGTCCTTCTAATGCGGTGAAAGGTCAAGTATACACAATAACGTATAATAAAAATATAGGAACTGAATAGGATTTGTCTACTAAAATGTAAGTGCACAGAAATATTTTACTATCCAAGAGCCTGAAACTCTATAGATTAGATTTGACATTCGCCATTCCAAAATACAGGATTTTCAGAGAATCAGTTTTCCTAAATTACACAAAATTTGCTGAATCTGTGTCAGATACTTATGTTATGTGTATAGTTGTCAGTCCAACAATGGTTTAACATCAATTCCTTCTAATTGACCGTCAGTGGGATAGAACGATCATAGTTTTATATCTACTTCCTATATTTCTTCAGAAATGGATAAACTAGTGGAACCATACAAGGATTTAAGGTCCCCTTACACATCAAAGCTGAATTTTAAATGCATGGGAGTCTCCTAAGAGCTGATGTCTGGGAAAAATTGAATATACATGCCTAATCCTTTTGTCCGTAAGGTCAGAGAGCCAACTCACAGGAAACATGTAAGAGCAATTTTGCACAGTAAATCACCTTAAGGAACAATGGATTAGTGTCCCAAACCATCCTATATCATCTCCGTGTCCATCTCCCCCTAGTCGCATACTAACACTTATCTGTGCCTTGGTCGGCGGCTTTTGCCTGTGTAGTCAATCGCCGATGTCATACACCCCAGTCTCATTGTGCACATGCCATATAGAGTCAGGGGGTAGATTTATCAGAAGTGTCTGGGGAAGAACTGTACTAGTTGCCTATGAAAACCAATCAGAGCTCAGATTTGAAAAACTGCTGTGGGGTAAAGAAAGCTGAGCCCGGATTGGTTACCATGGGCAACTAGTACAGTTGTAGTGCAATGACCTCAAGGAAATAACATAAGACAGAGACCAGGAGATGGAGCTTGTTGGAAACTTCTCAAGATCAGTATTACTGTTTTGTTAATAACAATCATGAACAAAGTACAACTTGAGACACGAACGTACAGATGAATAAAATTGCCCTCATAGTACTTTTCTAACCACCATTTCAAACATGAACCCTGATGGCTAAACATGCACATGTATGGGGGAAGGGAAGAACGTTGGCAGAAAAATTACATAATATCCAACAGATATTGAAGTCAAGAGTGTAACTTGACAAAATGTGGATCTTCCCCATATATTATATTAAAAGAAAGGTACAGGTGTTCCCCTACTAAAGGACACCTGACTTCCAGACGATCCATAGTTAAATACGGACCCCTCTGCCCTATGTGACCTGTGGTAAAGCTCTCTGGACGCTTTAGTACAGTTTCAGACTACAATGATCAGCTGTAAAGTGTCTGTAATGAAGATTTATTGATAATCCTTGGCTCAATTACAGCAAAAAAAATTGAAACTCCAATTGTCACTTTGCCAAAAAAAAAATTTGGTCTGGATCTACAATGATAAAATGTATAGTTTCAACTTACATACAAATTCAACTTAAGAACACACATATGGACCCTATCTTGTACGTAACCCGGGGACTGCCTGTACTATGAAAAATCCATTATTTTTTGAAGATTTTTCATTGGGGCACTTCATGGACTTACATGAAGCTATTGGTCACCAGTCTATATGTACAGTATGCATAGAGCCATCTATTAATAATTGAAGCCTATTTTTAAACAGTTGCTAGCTTCATTTCTGGCAAGTTTGGCATGTAGATGAAATGAATATTGTATATGTGTAGCTTATCTTTTGCAATATTTAAATTCTATAAAAGGTCAAAGACTAATTGCATCAGACAGAGTGTCTGCATAGAAATGAACACTCAATCAGTAGCAACATAGTTTTGCTTTATTTTGTCTACTGAACTTGCAGAACATAATGACTTCAACCTACTGTCAGCTATTTTGCCAGCAGCAAATGATTAGTGTAATTTTGAACGCGCAGTAATGTGCAAAAGCAATTATGTTTTTAGGCTAGTTATTTAGAAAAATGGACATTTTTCCATCATCCCAAAGAGACAGATTAGTTTACGCAGTCCCTGAAAGATAGAATAAAAATGAAAACTCCATGCAGATATGTTCTTAGAATAAGGGCAATCTAATCATTCAATAACATTTCTTCAGCAAGCAATTTAACATGAAATGAGAGGGTCTGTTATTATTGTCATACCTTTTACAAAATGCCTTTGAAGTGTTAACGACTGCAATCCATATCCTTGTCCTTCCCAATGCTAAGCAAACAATGCCCAGCTAATACTGTGATGATATGGCTATAATTTTACAGATTCACAGATATTTTAGGATTACTCTGAAAAGGGCAGCTGGGACTTCTCCCCATTTTTTTTTTTACTAAACCAGACATCTACAACAGAAAACCTCTCTGAATACCGATCGCCAAATTGGTTTTCGGCAACAAAGATTGTATATATTGGAAAGAGAACATTGACTAACCACCTGTAGGAGCCTATAGTAGTAGTGACCTACTCAAATATAAAAACCTTCTAGTTTTTGATTTTTTTGTATAAACTCAATTATTCAACCCAACTCTAAATATTATTATTAATGATATTCAGTAATAGAGGAAAAAGATGTAATTTCTATATGATTTGATATAAAGCCACGTTGTTATGTCAGGGTCATTGTGCACTACTCTTTACCCACGTGTATTTTTTATTGATATATAACACATTAATAAAGAATTTCAATATGACCTTGACAAATAAATATTTGATTTACCTGATTGCCATATGTCATTGTAGCTACTATCAAAATTAATCTGTAAATGGTTTATGCCTTGGTCATAAAGCTGGATATTCACATCAAATGAATATTATCGCAATGTGCAATTTTAAACACCATCTAATGATCACCAGGGATCTCCAACTTTTTCTCAATTTACAATTCAGGAAGCAAAAAGGAACCATGATTTGGAATTTAACTTTCTGATTATGTACCGCCTTGGCCAAGATGAGCTTCTACATGTCCGGGGATTTGATTGAGATATTTGTTGACTACACAAGTATTCAGCCAACAATTATCTAACGTTTGTGGCCAGCTTTAGACATGGGCTGAGAAGATTAATTTTCTCCTGTCCTTGAAAAAGAGAAAGATGGAGTCTGAATATGTTGTCTTTTTGAAAGCATTACTGACATACAGATTTAAGCCTCATGGACATTGCGGTCTCTAACAGTGACGCAGGCCTTTGTTTACTCTCAACCTACCAATGTCCATTAAAAGTGATGGGCTGTACTACAAATCTGGGTAATAATAATTCTTTATTTATATAGTGCACACAGATTGCACAGAGCTTGCCATATCAGTCATTGTCCCAAATTGGTAGGAGTAGGGCCTGCTCTTGTGGTGCATGCACTATGCCTTACCACCCCATGATCGTGCAAAATAGAAGTCAATGGGGTTGTGAATTATCTTCCATTTGTATGGCTAGAACATGGCCCCCAAACATGGTGCTGTACATGAGTACTAAGAGGCGGTATTGTCTCTAATATGATGATTTGAATAGATATGTTCTAAATCATCCCTGTTTATCACAACACATGAGATCAAAACATGCTTAGATCTCATTTAGAATATGTAAAAAAAAATTGTAAGGTCAGAGAGCTACTTAATATCCTAATAGAATTTAAATCGTCAATTGTCTTCAATATTATTACTCAGGATGATATTTGTCAAGTCTGAAGTCCTTACTACATCACCATTGTTTTATTAGTTATAACATTCCAAAAATCCAAAAATATAATAATAAATATTCCTACCATAACAAACCAAACACCATTATCATATCATAGTTTATCCATGATTATAGCACAATGTTTGAACCCTGGATCAAATTGATCCCAGGCAACATCTGCACATAATTTATATGTTCTCCTTGTCTTCATGTGGATTTCCCCCACACTTCAAAAAATATACTGGCAGCTTAATTGGCTTCCCGTGAAATTGTCCATAGTGCATACATGTGCATTCCTGTGGTATGGAAAATTAAATTGTAAGCTCCTCTGAGGCCAAGGATCCATGCAAATGAATAGCCTCTTTGTACAAGTCGCGGGATTATGTTTGTGCTATGTAATTAAATATACTAACAATAATACCGAAATTACAAACATTTTGGGTAAAAAGTACAATTTATTATTACACCTATTGTTTGCTTTTATTTATTTTCAGAATGTTATCTTCATAATGGTTTGCCAATTTTAACAAAGTTTTATTATATTGATCATTGTTATATTTCTGGTGATAACATGGACGCTGAGACACACTGAAATGTAGAGGAAGGTAAAAAAAGAAGGACATATATTTTCTAACCCAGGCAGACAATTTCTATGCCAGCCGCACAGTGTAATCATGGCCTGTCCTACACAGCTGAGGAAGATTAACTAAAAGGAATATGTCAACCTGTCTATTAGTTAGACAGAGGAAATATCCATTAAACACATCTATGTTTTAGCCTTTGACCGAATCTGATCTGGGAAATTTTTTACATTCTTTTTGCTGGAATAAAAAGGCAGCCAAAAATATCTTACCGGGCTCTTTCCTGCTCCTAATGGATTTAATGCAAAGTAAGATTAAATTGCCTTTGTATTGAATCATCTATTTATGTGAAAAAAAGGTAAAATAACAGAATGAACAAAAATATGACTTTTCCTGTTTTTGAAGACAGAATGGCTCGGTGTCATTTTAGAAGAATTTATCTTGCTGCCAAGGATGAGTTACCCATGAACAAACTTTATTTGGTATTCGATATACAGTGGAATATGAACGTTAACATTCTCATTCCTGGTACAGTGGGTGCAATTTGTTGGTTGTAATCGCAGTGAATTTGTGGATGCATCTATTGTGCTAGGCTTCTTCAAACCGACCTAATAATAATAATATAATAATTCCTTTATTTATATAGAGCACACATATTACGCAGCGCTGCATAGAGCTTGTCAAATCAGTCCCTGTCCCCAATAGGACTCACAATCTAGTCAACCTACAAGTATCTTTAGGAGTGTGGGAGGAAACCCACACAAACACGGAGAGAACATACAAACTCTTTGCAGATGTTGACCCTGGAACTTGAACCCAGGTCCCCAGTGCTGCAAGGCTATAATGCTAAACACTAAGCCACCGTGCCGTAGTAAGACAACTGTGCCTTTGGCCCTCGTAATAATTTTTGTGCAATTTTGTTTTGTTGACATCACTTTTGCCCCCGTAGCAGGGGATAACAAAAAATAGCATGCTCACAATCGAGGATTAAAGAAACATTCTCATGATTCTGTTTCATACATTGAAGGACAGAAGTTTCCTGATATATAAATAGAGAAGTGGCCATACACCATATTTCCCCTGTATTATTTTGTGATAGAGCGGTGCCTAGTAGACTCACATTCTGGATATAAAAATCCTGTGGATGAACATTTTCCAATCATACAACAAATAAGCCATAAAACTCTGTAGAAGAAGTAACCCTAATTCAATTAGAATTTTACATGTAATTTTTCTATACTTCTGTTGTAAATATTTTGAGTTATGTTATTGGATGACCTATTAATCATTATTATGATGAATGCTTTTTGTTATGATTTTAATACATTAATGATAACCCCAAATTTACACCTTTTAAATTTCATGATAATTAAAGATCATTTTCAAGTTTGTGAATAATTCATTATGACATTTTTATTGGGAATTGATTAAACCCCAGCACATCATAGCACTACATTACTGCCATCGGTACTGCTTCTCGCCAGGCTGTGGCTTATTTGTTGCTGGAAATCTATGAATGCTGCTTACTGAAATACATCAAAAGTGTAATTATTTACTTATTGTGAAAGAAACCTGTTTCTATAAACTATAGTAGTAGAGGGAATAAAATACTCCATCAACACCACTGCAGGAAAACCGGCCTTTGCTTTACGCCAGCACAGGGCCAGGCCAAAATTAGCCTTGTGTGTCATCATGTGTCTAAAACAGAATTACCTCCAGTGAGCAATTACATTCAGGCCAGACTCTTTTCTTCCAATCAGACCTTTGCGTCCCCTCATTTAACACCGTGCCTGTTACAATGTAAAAGGATTGATGTGTAAAGATTCACAGTGTATCTGCTTTTGACTGGGCTGCTGCTTTGAACATATTGATAAAGAAAAAAAAAAAAGAATCTTTCACCATAGAACAATGTGATCCCTACCCAATCCATTTCTGCTCGAAGTCTTCCATTATTGCCTGCTGACTATTGCTGCTCATGAGGGAGCATGAACTATCCATGAGTGTAAAATAGATACTGCACAAATTGATTCAGTAATACAGCACAGACATGTATGAATAATGAGACTCCGTAGACGCTTGTCACAAAGCAAGTATATCAGCGTATCTGATTTATTGACATTTTGACTGTAAAATCAAATCCGTAACAGGGTAGATGTAGGCGAAGCGCATGTATTTTACCTTATGATTTATATGCTGTGCTGAATCATCTTGTGAATCAAAGGTTAAAGACTTATTTGCAGGGATAGGTAGATTGTAGGTATTTTAGGAAACTCATCAAACCAAACACTACTACTAGGTAGGTGACATTGAAGCAGGTATAAACATAGCAATAGTGATTTATAGCGGAGCATAGCCAAAATAATCAATTTGTTGGACATTGCTAGTGTACTGTCTAACCACCAATAATCCCACCCAACCCCATCTCATCATTAATCTTGACTGATGACTCCAACATTCAGTGCTTTATGTGTATACTTTATGCTGGATGAAGTCTAGATCCATTGGTCCACTTAGAACCAATTCCCCAAGTAATTTTGGGGGATAGCTTATCTTAACTAAAATACATCCTTACCTTAGAAAAAGCCCAGTGGTACTTTCTAAGAGGGAATGAGAGGGAATTTAAATTTACGAGGGTAACAAGGGCTAAAAGACTTCTAGACTTACTTTAATGTAACAAGTATGAATATGTAAAAATATGCATAGTATATGTAGATGTGTATGTAAAAATATATACAAGTATATTAAAACATTACATAGTAGACATAATTTTAATGCAAGATTACTCAGGTATGTCATTTACCAAAAAAAATCTTTAAATTTTCTTTTATTTATCAATCATTTTAGGAAATGTCCTTCCTGCTAGCCAACCAATGCATCAAGCATCAATGAGATAGCTGTCATTATTTATGTACTTGATGGACGAAAACAATATTATGCCTATGAGGCAATGGAGTTGAAGCTCCTTTGTTTAGACAGGTCTTTTCGACAGCAAAAAAACAGTTAGCCAACATGCACACTACCATGTGTGTTCTCTGGCCACAAACAACGGGTCTGTTGTCTGCGGTCCGGGTGTAATCAGCATGTATGTGGATTTCCCACATTGAGGACACACATGACAACAACAGTAGAAAAAACTGTCTGAGCTGGAAACTCGGGCATGAACAGGACCTAATCTGAGTATTGTGGTTTAGACAGTCAGCTCACACACAGGTTGGCAAAAACCACAAGTAGGACAAAAACAACATTCGTGTGCAGGCGCCTAAGGGTGTTATTTTCTTCACGAACTTGTCTTCGCAATCCAGTATTACGTCTACGTTAAGAAACATCTATTACTTTTCTTAAACAAAGAAACCTCAAATCACCTTTAGGGTTGTACTTACCATTCATAGCACCTTGGGGAATTATAAATTAATTAGGTCTACATTTGAGGGATGTTGCACTAGCAGGAATCTGGGACCAATTGTGTTAGATTAAAGGATTGTATAGTAACTGTTGTTTTATGTAGATGAGAACTGAAGTAGGATTTGTTCACATCTATATTAATCAGTTTGTTTTCAATCTCGCAGTATTGTATGTACGTAGCTACATATGAATATTGTGTATGCCAGGTGAAGATACTTTGTACTTTTAATAAAGATAGGCACAGCTGGCTCAGAAAGACTCATTAACCACTTGAGAATAACTTGGGTTTTCTCAGCAGAATCAGCTCAGCTGCAGTGAACCTGCAACTAATTGCCTTCCCTTAATAGGAACTGGCTAAAACAAGCAGGAAACACATGGGACGCATAGGAGCCTATGAACCTGGGCACATAACACTTATTTGTGTACATGAATTCAGGGAAAAGATCTGTTAACCTTACAATTTATACAGTATTAGTTATTGTCTAGCTGGGAAAATATTAATCATCTCATTTTATCCATATGAATAACTATACACCTTTGAAGGGACTCTAAAAAAAAGTCTACAGGGTAGTATTAGACAGTCTGGATTTGTGCCATTTTGTATGATGAACTTGGTGCAGCTTTTTGCCTCACCTTTATATAATTGTGTACCTTTTATGTATAGTATATTGGCTTTGTTTACAAAATAAAATACATTTGGTAAAAGTTTGTGGGTTGTAAACCACACCCCCTTTCCTACTAAACAATCTGAACTGGATGCAACGCCCCATGTTGGCCCACTGCATGGCCTGGCATCTCCCCTCTATGCCCACCTGGCATAGAGTGGCAGATGTCACAATTTCTGCCCTCTGAGTCAGGATTTGCAAATAAATCATGGCTTGTACGCCTGTTTTCAGGTGCACAAGCAGTGATAAATGTAGCCCTTGGTCTTTTCAAAACATTAGCGGCCAATGTATCAATACTCTTGCTTTGCAGGCCATTCTTAATGAAATTATACCATATTTCCCCACCCAGTTGTGAGTGCTTCCTTTACAAGTGGAGCATGATGTGAAGCAGAAATTGCAACTTTTTCAACTGCTGAACGTAGACTGATAAATTGGCCCCTTTGATAACTATGTGTAAAATGTGTCAGATTTTGATGTAATGTTCAGGTGAGACCAGAATAGTAAATGCGGGACAAACTACATGGCAAGAAACAAATAAGGGCCCAACGGCTTTAAAATGATGCCCCAATATCCTAACCATAATCAATTGAATAGCCAAAACCCCAACTTTATCTTCATCTTCACTGATTCGATAGATACAATTTATTCTCACACCACAATTATCTATTATACTTACAATTGGGCATCATATGTTAAATGACACAGTGCTTTTACCCTCAGAAAAATGGATATCAAGAAACGTAAGGTAACCACAAACTGTACTATCAGGTGGATATAAAAATACAGTGACTTGACATTGTATCATTTAGCATCGAGAGCTGTGGCTCAGTAGATAATTGTGATGCTGCTAACTTTTAGAAAACAGATATACTTAGCCATGCTGGATGTGTAATCATCAAAGGAGATGCGTTCAGCAGGCATGTCCTGACTTTGCTCAGAAAAGAAGAGCCCTGTGGTCAGGATTGACTGTCTGCTGAGGTTATCATATGAGGTCAAGAAGCAAGACTTATGTACATTACTTCACAAGCGGCTGGGGATTTAAATTACATTTAAATGCTGTTATCCTTTGAAACCAGGTATCGTGCTGAAGCATGGTTCCAGTAGGCAAGTGTTGAATGGAGAGAGAAATCATCTTAAAAAGTTATGCATTGTTTCCCATTGTCTCTGAACCTTAGCAGATGTTCTATAAACTCAGTAGGATTCAAGAAATGTAACAGGAAGAGGTCAAAATGTCTCGCAAACTTTCACACCCAAGTGACTAGCCACACACTGTTAATTCTTGACTGAGACAAAATAGATTTTCATATTATCTCTGAGATTCCGGAAATGGAAGACCCAGGGAAACTCTATTTCCAACTGCACAGTTTTGGGTAGAAGTTATTTTCGTTTTCTTTTCTCTGTCGTACTGCAGTTGAGTTGTCTCATGTGTAACAAAATATTACCTAAATCTGCTGTAACGTGACTATCTCACATATTACAATAAGAATATCCTATTAAACTTCAATTATACAAATGCCTGCTAGCAAATAATTTCATGATTAATTACCCTAATTTCTCTTTTAATTTAGAGTGGTTTGTTTTATTAACAAGAATTTACACGTGGGAACTGCTATTAGGAAGCTCTCTCTAGCTGTAAGATTATGCCTAGTAAAATGTTTGCAAACAACATTTTCATTGCACCAAAAAGGTAAAAAATAATAATAATAAGTTAAATAAAATGAAATTATAAATCCAATATTCTATGGATGATTTACTTAGGACGTTAGCTTCTTTTACCTCTTATGCCTCAGGCAGCATCTACATTATACAACCGAGTGTCCAAAGAACATGGCTACAAATGTCATCTGCTCTTTGTTTTTGCCAGTACTTAAAGGGTCACTAAGGGCAGCTACTCAGTAAGCCATTTCATGTACTACTTGACCTGGTGGTCCTGTAGTTCTAGGAAACTTTCATGTATTTAGAGGTAAGAACACTTGGGTAAAGATCAAAACTGCAGGTTTGGAGCATTTTTATGTCTTTGATATTTTTTCTTTTTAACCTTCTATTTATATAATATTTCAGGGACATTTTATTAGAGAATCAGTATCTGTTGTGGAGTATGCTTAATAGTGTATGGCTCCTATTACACGTGATAGTGTCAAAGTTGGAAAGGAGGAGCTTCGCTTCCTTCTACGGAAGCAAGTCCTGAATAGTGGACCCACTATCACATTCTATCAAAGCTATAATAACAATTTTGGATATATTTTCTTATAATATTGCATTTGTATGATTTCCTTTATAAATAAATAAACCAACAACTAGGGGTGTCTAAACACTTGAACACAACCAGCATAGATTTTATGCAATTTAAAGTAACTATACAACGTATAGGTACAAGAAATTATTCTCCAGAAATTCTAAAAAAAATACTAAAGCAAGATATTAGGCAGGTCCTTTCTAAAGGGAACCCTTCCGCAGGGTCAAGCCCCATAACACCTTCACATTTCACACTTGAAATGAAGTCTTCCAATAATAACATGTAAACCTGCTAGAAATTAAAGATCACTGGTATAAGCTCAGTATATTATATATGATACAGTAGGCTTCCTGCTTAAAGAGTGTTTTACACACGTATGGAAAACCATCCTAAGCCCTGGCTCATTTTAACACCCATTGTAAGACTATTTTTAGATTATTATTTCCTTTTTCCAAGTATACAGATTGAAAGACATTTTCCATTAGTGCTGCAGAACATATAAGTATACTTCACAAAGGAAATTTAATAAATCTATAAATGTATCTAAAGTTCTGTATCATGCAGACATTTTACAAAGACATATACTGTGGCTGTCCAAATATTTCCAGACAGATAATATATCTACATTCAAGAAAGACATTGGGGGTCATTTACTAAGAGCCCGATTCACGTTTTCGTGACGTGTTACCCGATTATTTCCGATTTGAGGCGATTTCCCCTGAATTGCCCCGTGATTTTGGCACACGCGATGGGATTGTGGCGCATGGGCGCTGGCGTGCACGCGATGGAAATCGGAGGGGGCGTGGCCGAACGAAAACCCAACGGATTCAGAAAAACCGCCGCATTTTAAAAAAAAAAGTGTCACGGGACTCACGCTTACCTTCACTCAGTCCGGCTTGGTGAAGATCAGTGCATTCTGGGGAACTTCAGCGCTATAACTATAAGAAATAATTATTTTGAGGGTGCCATTGGTACTCTATATTTTGTCACGGACTTTAACCAAGGTGGTGGGACAGTACCAATATAGTTTCGAGGAAGGGAAAAATTGACACTTTTACTTCAATTCTGTGATTGGTGGTATCCCCAATAGTCATTCCCATTTTACTATAAAGTCATCACGTAGTAACGATAGTTGAGAGGACTCAAACTTTAAGTTTGCCTTCCTCCATTTGGCAGCTCCTCCTAACTCGAAAATGTTGCTTGATAGCCTATCAGGCAGCTTTACACCTCTAGCAACTAGGCATGGCTGTGATTGGGCAGGTGGGCACTTAAGGTTCGGGTTCATCTCTATTAACAAAAAAAAATATCATTCTATTTTTTTAAACCTTTTTTACATAATCAATTTATTGTGTTAGTTAAGCTGATATTTTATCCAGAAATTTAATTTTAAGACACGGAGGAACATTATAATTATTCAATACATGTATTAACTAAAATAAAAAAAAAGAGAAAGTCTGTAATTTATTCATATGCTCTAGGGGGTATTGTAAGAATCAAAGAAGGACTGAGCTTCTCTTGAAATACTTTTACATGTTCTTGAAAAAGATTTGAAAGTGGTAACTACTTATCTGCTTGAGGCGATGTAGTAACTAAATTCCAGCCTGCCCTGTGTGACATAACCCTTTCTTATTGATTCCATTGTGAGTCTGTTTAAACAGCACTTCCATATAAGGCTGATAAAATTCTGTGCATTATGAGCAATATGAAATCCATTAGTGGAAAATACATATCAGGAAATCAAAGGCAGCAATAGCTGTATTATTAAAGGAGAAGGGTGACAAAGGCTGCACTGAAATCTCCATGCTGTGCACAAATCGGAGTGTGAAGAGATATATTGTTTGCTTTGATATACAACAGTAAATAAAATAAAGATGGGAAGGGGGTTGATGTTGATCCAAATATCCAACAAAATGTGCTAGAAAGACGCAACATTTCATAGGAAATTCCTCTCCTGAATATAACTCTGTTTATACATATAAATACATCCTCTGAACACAATAACCAGCAATGCTGTTTCTTTCGACACAAACATTGATACATTCATAAACCTGAAATTGGCTCCAAAGCTGTACTTGCTTTTATTGTGCCAAGGCTAAACATTCATCCGATTATCACCAAGATCCTGGCACAGAGCAGGTTCCATTGTCCTCCTTGTACACATCAAATAACATTGGGATTATGTGAACTGTACTTCTTTGCAGGGCTGAAGCTTTAGGAAGTACAGAGGTTACAGTTGCACCTTGGCCTAGTTACTTAAAGAGTACTGAAGGCATATCTACTATATAAGAAGATATAAGTATTATAAACAGTAGTTAGCAGACCCTGCTACTGTTTGCATTTCTTAGGGGGTAGACGATCGGCTCCAGGTTCCTTGGGGATGCTTATGAAAAATTATATTCTAAATGCATTTTGTATAATATTCACCTTTTGACATACCTGGGGCCTACTAGGAAGCTATAGTAAAGGCTGGTCCCAAAATCAATACTGTAGTTGGGCCCTCATCCACTTGGAATTACTAATATACTAGGCTTTGCTTTCGGGGAACACAACTTGGGTCTTATAGTAATTGTATGGCTGATAAAGGGGTACTTACACCATTGACGCAAACTTATTCAGGTTTTTTAATGACTTCTTCCTACATGTCATTGTCTATGGCTTCTACATTCTACAATATACACTCTTCCTGTTCTTTATTACATAAACCAGCAGAGGGAGCTGGAGTATACAGTTTGGCTTTGTCCCAAGAGTACCTTCTACACTGTCTTACACTCTATGGTTTCTAATCATGTCAGGCACAGAGGTGAGGCGCATCTGCCTTCCTCGTTTTACCATAATTGAATGTATATAGCATACCTCATTACAGCATGATCCAGTGTGCAGTGCTTACCTTTATCCCCAAGCATTGACTCGGAGACAATAACAGATTACATTACTGTTTACAACAACAGAAGAAATATGTATTTGGTGAGGAAAACCATAAAGTTGCTTATCTATCCTTGCAGATTTCTTAGTAAATGGAGCATGCATTTTTTCACTTGTCAGGTAGATGGTGTACTAAATGCTAAGCACATCTTTTTGCAATGATAATTCCAATATGCAGACACAGTCAGGAGAAATGATTTCCTCTCTCTCTCATATTTATTTATTTTTTTCGCTCCATCAATACTGTAATCCCCCCGAGACTGGAGCTAGAACATTAACATTTCTTCATTTATTAGCAACCAATTTTTACATTTGTAACCTTGAAATTGCTGGTAAAGTAATTCTAATTAGTGAACAGCAATGACACAGAGCATTGACGGATTCCAAAACCCGAACAGGCAATATTCTTTTAATTTGTTTCAGCTACTTAGAGGAAACCTGATCCGGGGGATCATGTTTAAATATGCTGCTCTACAAGCCCCTATAGTGTTAACATCAGACAGCTGCTTTTGTCCAGCAGTTTAGCATGGATTCAGCTCATTCATGCCGTGAAACTTCAGCAGATTTGTACCTCTATCCAGTTTTCCTTGAGAGCAAAATTAAAATCACTCTCCTTGCATCCTCGGATATTTGCATGCATCGGTAACCTGTTGAGATGCGCTGGTCATTTCCCAAGCTTCTCCTAAAGAACTGAATTTTCAAGAAGCCTGATAACATTCAAAGAGAGCTACTTAGTAGCATATCTAAGTGGTTAGCTCAGTCAAAGCCCATGTTTCAAATAACTTTGATACAGTGGAAAAACAAAGTAAGTCAGTGAACCCATGTATTCCATTGTAGATAGCCTGACCTCACAAAGGCGATATCTCTGTGTGTCTGTGAATGTGCATATCATCACTCAGGACAGTATCTTTCCCAGGTTCAAGTCATTGCTTTACAAAGAAATTTTAATGCTGCTCAGTGCTGGGATCTCAGGTTGCTTATAAGCAGCACTCGTGTATTGTATTTTCATATGGAAATGTCCGTTTAATATTTACAATGCAAACAGGAAAGAACAATGAATGTTTTCAAATATAAATACAAGGAGCTGCTGAAATGTATCGGCCTTCGGTATTGCTCCTTGTATGTTTGGATTATGCCGCTTCTTAACGTGTAATTAATTCTTAATAATCATCGTGTTGTGTAGCTCCTCTGTACAGTACAAAGATTATAAACTTAGAGTTAAAATTTAGGCTACACGCTACGGTGCACACTGCTGCCGCAGACTCCCAATGGGGGTCTTGTCGAAGGAATAGTTTTGTTTGGTTCCTAGCCCAGGAGTTATTAGACAGTGGAAATAATTATGTTAATAACAGTCATACAAGTCTTATAGCTTTTACTGAGAACAATTCACTAAAGCCTCCAGTGTGTTATGGGGTAGCTCAAGTGTAGAGTTTTAAAAAAAAAAGGGTGTGGTTTTGGGAATAACTGAGTAACTTGGGGTCAAAGTGTCTGATGCTACATGAAAGATCTGTTCACATTTAAGACTGTTTAGGCTACATTTGGACACGCTCAGCGTGTACACCAGGAAAGCTCCCCACACACATGGTGAACGTGTCCAGAGACATTTACTGTCAGACGAAGTCCTCCTTTAATCCGCTGTCTGGTCAGTAGAAAATATTGTTTGAAAAAGAGTAATACAGTGAGCTTTTTTTATACTACTGCCTGCTATTAAAATGGAGACATCCAGTAGGGGCTATAATAGCCAATGAGAAGCAAATGCCAAAGTTTGGCATGTATCCTCAGCTTCTGTCGAATGTTCTCTGTGGATGTTCATACATTAAGGACATACCCCGAACCTCATCAGCATTAAATAACTGCCTGCTGCTGATGTATAATTGTAAAAGGCCGATCCTGTCATGGGCAACGCCCCCTTATTAGGATGGACATCAATTATCACATGTAAAGGGAATAGCTCTTATCGGACTCCAAATGTGTATGATCCCTCAAGAAACCTTTTACCTAATGTAAGTCAAACCTCTTATAAGTTGTTGTAAATCAGCCCAGCAGGACTATTGTGGCTGACATTTATTTCTGGATTAGTTATAACTATTATTGCCATTATTCCTTAGAAAAGTATCTATGCTTTAACTCTTTTAAGTGCCATTACTCTCATTTTGGGGAAGGGCTTTTCATAGTTCACATGCTGTAATATATAGAACCCTTTCCTACAATGATGCATAGATCTCTATTCCTACGTTATGAAAAAAGCCTCTAAAAATTGCTGGCATTGTGATACATCTCCACCATCCTCCATTTTCATCTAAGTAAAATTATAAAATGGATTAATCTCCTTCATTCAATAAATCCCCAAAATATTACCCTTTGGCTTTATAGTTCTCTTGTTACCATGTAAGGATATATTATGATATAACACACTTGCATTCCTTTGCTGAAAGATTAACCTGAATCTTGTAGTGGGAGCTGAGTCAATGGACCATGGGCATCCCATGCTTTGAAAAAGCCTTCGGATGATTTCCAGTATGTCAACGACTGCTTGTTATGTTCGTAAAGAAGTTGTTTAAGGTCTAGTGGTAAAATGCATGACATGTTGAAATGCTTATTTTCAGCAGCATAACACAAGCCAGAACAAAGAGAAACAAGTAAATGTCACCTCACATGAGAGACACAATTGTGTTGACGAACATCATCGAAGAATATAGGATATAACTGCAAAGCCATAAGCTGTTCCTTTTTAGAAGAGAGAGAAAAACATATCTCATTTGTAATAAGAAAATGTAATGCATTTATACGCAGCGTGCTTCCCGAGTGCAGGCAGCAACGGGCTACTTAGCACTGGAGAGCCTTAATTTCCTCCTATTTAATATCATGCAAATAAAGGTAATTATGTCATTACTGTTGAGACAAAGCCAGTGATAATTTTCTGATTGCACCAGCGCATCTTCATAAATAGTTCAGAGGTAAATTACTCGGACTCAGGTCTTAATAACTTGCTTAAGTCAATTGAAGTCTTTAGACATGAATCAATCCTGTATCGTTCTCTCCTCCAGTCTAAATATATCTAATAGTTCAAAGAGAACAGCAAGTTCTGGTAAACTCAGTTAGGGAATGAGAGAATGACATTCAAATCTTGCTCTCCTACAGAAAGAAAGGATTCGGTTTCTGAGTTTATGGTGTTAAATCTCTACAAATCCTTGAAAAACTAAACCCCTTTGCACATCCCTGATGTCTGGCCAGAAAACAGACACTGGAAACGTTCACAAGCTGTAAATTCATATATCTTTTTTGCCAGATGTTCACTTTCCATATTAAAACACAAGACCTACACTTATCAGAGGGTGGTTGCTATACAGATTATTTCAGGGGGGACTTCAGCTCAGTCTAGTACAACTGAAGCCCTCATGCACAAAAACATTTGTGCCCCATTTCGGCTAGGTGGACATAGGAACGAGTCGCTTGATGCAGTCATGGTGTGGTGACACACTGCACATGAAATCTGCTTCAATATACAATGACTTGGCAAAATAGACCTCAATTTGTGCGGCTAGCTCACTCCCCCAAAATTCGATTGTGTAAAAGAGGCCTAAAAGCTAGACATTTACATAAATTTAACAAATAGTAAACGTAGGAAACAAGTCTCACTCCAACCAATTCTCCAGAATCTAGAAAATCTAAAGAATATCTAGAAATAAATCTACGGAACATTCAGTGTCTTAATGTTACGTCATCTCACTACATTGAATTCAGTTCTCAATCCACAACCCTATAAAAATCATCTTTATTTATATAGTAACACCTTCATATTTTGCAGACCTTTCCAAATCAACACCTCTTTCTATACTGCAAAAAAGTTAAAACATAAAGAAGATTCTTAGCCATTGTAACTGGGTCCAGACATCAATTCTGTCCAGGAAAATGAAGGGTTGCTGGAAGCAGGGTCTAGTGCAGTGATGGCAAACCTTTTAGAGGCCGAGTGCCCAAACTACAACAAAGACCCGCTTATTTATCGCAAAGTGCCAACACAGAAATTTAATTTGTGATTTATACTCCCTTCTCTGTCACAGTTTTCATTGATACCGGCCCCTGAGGACACCAATAAAGCAGAAAATAGTCCCAGGTAGAGCTGTCACTTTAAAATAGCTCTGTGCACAGCAAGTCCTGGGCTGTCTGGGACTGCAGGAAGATACCTGGAGTCCTCTCTGGTGATGGCCTGAGTGCCCACAGAAAGGGCTCCGAGTGCCACATCTGGCACCAGTGCCATAGGTTAGCCATCACTGGTCTAGTGTGTTCATCATTTGTTTCTATTTGTGTAATGTGTGTGACTATATGTGTGATGTGTATATAGATGTGTGTAATGTGTATATGCTATATGTGTGTGTAATGTGTGTGTAATGTATATGTGCTATATGTATGTGTACGTACTATATATGTGTGATGTGTATATATATATATATATATATATATATATATATATATGTGTAATGTGTATATACTATATGCGTGTGTAATGTGTATGTACTATATGTGTGTAGCATGTATGTACTATACGTGTGTGTAATGTCTATATACTTAATGTGTGTATACTATATGTGTGTAATGTGTATGTACTATATGTGTGTGTAATGTGTATGTACTATATGTGTATGTAATGTGTATGTACTATATGTGTGTGTAATGTGGGTATACTATATTTGCTTGTACTGTGTATATACTATATGTGTGTAATGTGTATGCACTATATGTGTGTGTAATGTGGGTATACTAGATTTGCTTGTACTGTGTATATACTATATGTGTGTAATGTGTATGCACTATATGTGTGTTTAATGTGTGTATACTGTATTTACTTGTAATATGTACATACTATATGTGTGGGTGATGTCTCCATAATAAGTAAATATGTTTATGTCTCTATATGTGTTTAATGTGTGTATGATATAAGTCTGTACATTTTTTTTTCTGTGTGCAATGGCCTTTTGTGCCTGATGGGAAATCTATTCTTTTAAGGGAATGTTTTGATATAAAGGTATTGAATTTGCTCTGTTTTGTCCTACTTTCATTATATATTAATATAGTATGTGTGTAAATGGGGTTTAAATTGTCAGGATCAATTATGAAGCATTTCGTTCACACAAAACATAACTGAAATGTAAGACAGTAAACGGAGATTGTTCAAGAAATCCCTATGATTGTCTGTGAGTCCCTTTAACTATGTTTATATTGTACCATAAATCTTCATTATCTGGGGTAGGGCTCCCCCCATAAAAACTAGTAAAATGACACAAACACTTCATTGCCATAAAGATTTACAAGGTCAATTTTAACTCATTCTAAATAATTAGCCATTTTCTAAATGCAAGAGAAATAAGACAAGCTGAGTTTTGGGCACAGTTCCCAGCAAATGCTTCCAGAAAGTTCAGAGGTGTTACCTCTATAAGTAACATGTGGAGCTGGAATATATTTAGATGACTTAACATATTCTGCAAACTTTCATTTTGTTGTTTTGTTTCTATGGAACACCATAGGCATATATGTTTAACCATAAAACCATGATATAAGTGTAACCACAAGTAAGATATTTAGAAGGAAATATAAACCTGTCAAAAGGTGTAATAACACATACGAGCTGTTAATAAGATCCATTCATTACCAATTTGTTTATCACAACTCAACAAGGTAACCATGGGACTGTGTACTGTACTTCCGCATGGGGCATCTCCGTATTTGGAGTCCATTACTCTTCTCATGTACAACATTTGTTGACAGTTTTCAGAAATCAGAGGTACAACTAAGGAGGGGCATAGTAATAATATTTATAGGGATATTCTCATTTGGGCATTAACATTTCATTTAATTAATCTGACACATATATAGATTTCTTTCATTGCATGTTGAATGTAAAAAATGTACCCCTGTGGTAATAATTTCCCATAAATGTAGCCATGTTGTTCCTTAGAAACAAGAAACCAGTCCTTAGATACGACCACTTCCATACTCTTGTGGCAGTGACCACATATATGCTTTTGGGTCCTGCCTAACCACTTAGATTCAGTGTTTATTACCACAAGATGGCTGTGGGGCATGCAGTAACTTCTAGCTATTTTATATGCAAAAACGATTTGTTTCTTTTATGCAAACACTCCAGCAGTGGTGGTCATATCCAAGGGCAGCTATCTAACTTCTAAGGGACAACATGGATACATTATGGTAAAATTATCTTCACCGTGGTACATTAACAATATCCATGTGAAGAAATGTATGTATATGATATGAGAAGACCCCTTTAAGCACTTTCTAAAGCTTAGGTTTTTAGGCACTTGTTATCAAAATGTTCCTTTTAGAAAAGTATAAGGTTTCACTGCAGTCCAAAAAACCTAATAATTTTCATTATCAGTATGTATTTTTGGATCCTGAGTACAGCAATGCCAACATTCCCAGTAAAAGCAATACACTTACCTAATATATAATGGGGGGTACATTGTGAACCAGTGCTTCATGTTACCCTACTGCTCCAAATATATCAATAGGCCCAACGTGATATATGCAGTGCCCGACCATGCGGCTGGCAATATTACACAATTTGCTGCCTCGTCTAGCGCAGGCTATTGCTTGTGCACAGATGTGGGGCGGGAATATCCCCTAGTCAGGCCACTTCTTACGTTGGCATGATCCACTACACTCCCCTTCATGCCAACTTGGTGTGGAGGGGGCAAAAGTAGAAAATTGTGCCCAGAAATTGGGACGTTATGAAGTCTTGTATGCCAGCACAAGCCTTGGTAAATGACCCCCTATTACTTTTAGGTTCTGGAAATCCCTGATCTATGTACCGTCAACTTAAAGCCTGCATCATGTACCAGTTTTGCCTGAAATTTATGTGTAAAAGTGAACAAAAGACCCTTGGAATGACTTTATCAGGTAACCCCATGGTACGTCACCTAACACTTACAATAGCTACAGTATATTATGATAATTAATAGAAGTCCAGTCTCCATTATGTTCTCCATTTTTCAGTATCTCCATTTTTTTACTATTCTGTAACTTTCGATTGTACCCAACGATAAAACATAAACAGATGTTTGTAAGGGTGGCTGTGTAGTAAAATTATTTGATGCTAGGATTGTGTTACTGGCGGCTGTTTATTTGAACACTGGGAAAAAAGCAGAATAATTGCTTGGAAATACCTCCACCCAAATGATTTTGTTTTACCTATTTTTTGGTGCCAAACAGTTGAAGGGTCTGCCATGAAATGAAAGAAAGCATACACAGAGGATTCACATAGCTATTTTAGATTATCATAATGTGCTAGTAATTGCTTGCTAGGTCTAATTAACCCCTCCTCTACTGGAAAAGACTTCTTGCATTGATCTGTTCCGCTAATGCTACATAATGAGCGGCAACAAAGTCTAATAGGGATTTCATTCCAGGGGTCAGCCTGTGGGATTAGTCATGAAAGGTTCTGTAAATTTCAGGAGATACTGTATCTACACTGATGTCTGCAAAAGAAATATGACATCTTAAAATAACACATTCGGCTCAGGGCTTCTCATTTGTTAACTTTAACTACCCATCAATTCCATCTATAGTATCAGAAAATGCAATTGTAATGAAAATATATATTGCTGAAAAGTTGTGAAAATATTATTGTGGGAATATATGGTAATTTTACCAACAAGGTTTGATCAATTTTTATAACGCAGACTGGAATCCAGAGCTTTCCTTATAGCATCTATAAAAGTCCCTCAGTAGCTAATTATTTTTGGGAAAAGCAAGAAGTTGCTGTACTCCTTGATTTGCTTTCTTAAGTAGAGTGCCTCGTATTTCATTAGTCAGCGTTTTATTAATGAAATGTGATGTGAGCTTTTATTGACACGCTGAATTACAAAATATGTATCTTCCAAGCTATAAATCACCTAGCATTACTAAGCTTTCCATTACACGTGCCACAATATAATGTAGCCACAGCAAATGTGCTCACGTTAAACTCTGCAACAGTAGGTAGCAAAGTATGAGCCTGTCATTTTTTTACCAACATGTCATTATTTTTTTATTACATTTTCTGCGGCGCTCCAATCCAGAAACATAAAACATGTAGCTCTGGTCTTCTAAATCACACAAAAATGATGAAACTGAATTGCCGTAAATCCTAAGCCAATATGATGAGAAGCAGAAACAATGGCTGAGTATTTTACAGAGCCGCCTCAATAATTTAAAAAGAAAGTGCATGTGTGAAAATTGATGCCAAAACCAAACCAGACTAATCCTAGATGTAATAAAAAGACTAGAAAAATTCAAGGAGCTCTCTGTATCAACTCTTTTTCCCTACTAAACTCTAAAAATAGCAATGAAATTGATCCAAAAACATATAACCATTGTTTCTTATAGTTATACTTTCCTTGAGAAAAAAGTCTGGTCAGCTCCATATATGTCATATGGTGGCCCATTCTTACAAAATTTTGGTGAATGGTGATCTTATGTGTGTGGGCACATGAAAGGAGGAAGTAGGCCATACATGTGCCTTAAAAAGACCCTCCAACTAAATGACAAAACTTGACCATGCTTTAGTCATGTAAAGTCAACCTTCCTGGTGCCCTTTGTTCTGCTCCCGGTTCACCTATTATTTTATTTACCTCTCCTTTTAGGTTTCTTCCAAAGAGACCAATTTCTTCAAGGTAACCGTTTATAAATGTAATATTTGGCTTTTGCCACTGCCCGAAACTTTAGATTTTTTGTGACTTACAGACAACTTACCTGAAAACTTAGTGCCCAATTTATAAAACATCCAAAAATGAAAGCTAAATGGATCAAAGGAAGCAGCAGGAGCAGAACAGAATGAACTTAGGATATTTTATATGCATGCCTATTGCACACTAAAATTTTGTTTTCTGTGGAAAAGGTTGCTTTAAATATCTGAGATAGCTTTACTACTTTAATTTAGAAAAAGTCTTAACACAAACATACTGTTATTTCAGCCATCGATTCCAATTTAAAAAAAAAACTCGACTGAACATGATATTTATGTGGCAACAGCTCCAATGATAATATATTCCAGTCATCCCCCATCTAGGCGTAATAACCAAACTCATTACTACAGAAACACAAATACCAAGCAATGCGCTTTTCTTTTTCTATTGAGTTCATGAACTATATATTAACCATTGAAAATGAGGTTTATGGCTACTAAGCGCTAAAATATTTTAAACAAAACACCAAAAGTACAACAAAACTATCCACCATGAAGATTGAAAGCCAGTTTTCGGTGTAGGCTGTAAGCTGAATTAGCATAAAAGGCTGCTCACGTCGCGGTTTACAATATGCCTGTTATAGTTCATTGTTTATTCACCATCGGAGGCCTGTGACAAGATCTTGACAATACAGCTATAGTAAAACACGCCACATACCATAAAATACCCCAGTTTGTGTCATGCATAATATTTCTTCATAGTTTACGACATTTTGAGTTTTAGTGCAGCCATAAGTTAAATCTCTGGCTCAATGCGAAAGTATATTTTCCTCCATAAATAATAATAAGAGCTTTTGTTATTCTGGCACATTATAAAGTGGTAGAAAATCATGGAAGGGATTCAAAATGGTCACTGCGATGTCTGATCACTAAAGTATAAACTATTGCAAAACTATAAATTATGTGCTATATTCTACCAAGCAAGGGCCAAACAACCCTATATTCTAATTTAGGTAAACTGAATTTTTAGGACTTTAATTTAAAAAAAGAAACTCTTGTACAAAAAAGATTTATGCTTCACCGATAATAACAAAGATCTACATGGGATCAATCCTACAGGCAAGCATTAGCAAGGTCGCTTGTTTGAGAAGATCCATTTTTCCAAAAGGTAATAAAGTTAAAAGAGAGAAGTTCTCTGTTTGGGACTTATCAATTAGCCATTCTGGTTACCAAGCCCTTGAAAGAGCCCAGTATATCCATGCATTACAAAGGCAGCCAAATGATGTCAATGGATGCTGTGTAATACCTGATTTCCCTTGTAGTAGCAGTATGTAATATGCATACCTTCTGCCAAGTTCGCAAAGATAATTGCAGCTAATTGATAGGGACCCAACTGAAGGAGTCCCAACTGTGGGTCACCCATAGACCCTTTAAAAAAAAATGGTTGGTTAAAGGTTGAAACTAGCGTTTTTTGCCTTTTGGGTTCCAGTGTCTAAAAGGCGAAGGGTGATGACATGTAAAGGCAATAATTTTAGCTCCATATTTATTTGGAACCTATTAGAGGCACCACATTTATGTCAAATGTCCGACATGATTGTGGTGCACGCCCACTAAACTGAGTGAATTAAAATAAACTGGCTCACTCATTTTAAGCTCGTTTGGCCATATTCAATAATTTTTAAAGCCCATTTTTCTAAAAAACAAGGGCATAAGAGGCTAAAGGAAGAGAAGATCCTGCCAGAGGGGACACACACCAGTATGACAGTGTGCTTGGTTTACAATCCTTGACCAGTTGATAGATGCCCTTTAAGTATCTCAGAGAGTCTTTCAACAACTCATAGATTATAAAATGATGAATTCTTTGTTCCTGCTCTATAAGTATTAAGTAACAATACTTGTCCCTTTTGAATAATGCTCTGATCTTTACAAATTCAAATCCCTAATTTATAATGCGGTACAATTGAAAATCTTCATTTGAGTTCGATAAATTAAAATATTTTATTAAACAATTCTTTCAAATATATACAGGCGTAATTATGGCGAAACAATGAAGGCATTCCACTGATGAAATGTAAATGGATAAATATGAGCACGTATTTACTTCGGGCAAACAGAACAACATGGAAATTAAATAATGATTTTACTAACATCTGGACTGCAAGACATAATACAGAGCGTGCTGAGCAGAATCAAAGGGCAGATCTATTTCTATCAATTAGGCCTTGAATGGAAACAAATGCAGAAGATCATTTCATATAATAAGTTCCTCCTGCACAACAGAAACATACCTGCTGGAGAAGCACGTCATCATGACAGATGGAGATGGTGGATAGTAGTGCGCCGGCCAACCCCTTAAACTAAGGTGCAAAGCTAGTGCCAAACAACCCGATTGGTCCTCCATTAATGGAAAGAATGGTATGGGCAATAAAGTAAATCTGACTAATTGTTTATCCCTGCCAAAGACTTTTACTTATCTATCACATATAGCCAGTAATGGCTTCTAAAAATGTGTTCACATAGAGTAGCTCTACACAGACTATGAGTGTTCTATAAATCTTACCGTTTTAACCGTTTTCATTTTTTCATCCAAATTTTAAAAATCTAATACTTTGTATTTTTCTGTGTTCCTGCCATTTTCTTGGTTCTGTATTGGTGGAACAGGATGTGACAGGAAATCCAATTCACTATAGCTTGATGTTGCATGGACAATATGGGGCAAATTTTTATTAAAGAGAGGACTGTTTAACCAAAAAAATTACAGATGACGAAGGGATTGTGGTCCCATCTCTAAAGATTTCTCTGTGTTATTCGTGTATAGGCAACCATGTAAAGATCCATAGTTATGTTGGTGACATGACAGTTCACATACATGATGCCCTAGATTGCAATGTGATGCATGGTTATTACAGAGGACCATTTACAAAAAAAATAAGTTAACGAAAAACAAACAATCATATTTGCCATCCAACTGAGATACTAGGGACCTGTCAATCCGTAGACATGTGATGGCGGGATTTGATATGGAAGCTGACGCTAATTCTCCAGTGTATTTATCTAGTGTTTATGAATCTCAAACAAAAACAAAATGAGTTTCTGAAAGCAGACTCTCTAATTAGACGTGATCACTGGTGTCTCCTGCCTGCCAGCGGCCATCATCATTGTGGCAACTTTCAGAACATCCTTAGTTTATGGAAGCCAGAAAGTCCAACATTCAGCAAATTCGTTCACGAATGTTATACTTGTACAAGAGTCTAGAGATGACAGTGTGGGGTAGCCATTGAGGAAGTCGTATTTTTGCTCTCCTCTTACATCTTTTCATTTTGACTGTTCTCTTTTATGTGCACATATGACAGTAACAGAAAAATAAATTGAAAAAACCACTGAGGCAGAGTGTATTTCATGCACTGGTGCCAATATTTCATATCTCATGAACCTCGGGAAAACAATTCGTTGGACTAATTAGTTTACAGTGTTTAAGCAGCTTGTTTCCCGTCTTTAATCTCCTTTATGCAATACTGTGAACAAAGCCATATTATCTACAGTTTTTTTGTACAGTTTAACAAATATAATCTTTTCTTTTCTTGTGGAGATTACTTCATTTAGACATCAGACTTATTTAGTATTTTCTTTTTAACCATCCCCATTTTTATAGTGGGGGGGATATAAATAGCTTAACGTCTATTCAGTTGTTTTTTTCAATAGCCACAAATATTAAACCATAATCCATAATCTGCTTTGGCCGCCAATGAGTCCACCTGCTGCAATTAGACTAAAATTGTGGAATTCAACATTTACATTCAATTTTGAAGATGTTGCTTTGAATAGTAGAATTTTGTGACATTTGTGAATTCTTTGTGTTACTATGTTATTACGGTAATACAAGCAGTCCCTGGGTTACGTACAAGATAGGTTTCCTAGGTTTGTTCTTAATTTGAATTTGTATGTAAGTCAGAACTGTTTTTTATTTTATAATTGTTGCTCCAGACAAATTTTTTCGGGTTCTGGGACAAATGGATTTTTAAAAATGTTGAGTTGTCATAAGAACCAGGATTAACAAGAAAGCTTAATAACAGACACCTTTGATAACTGTTAAAGCTGTTTATTGTAGCCTGGGGCTAAAGTACAGTAAATTACCATCATCCTGAGGTCTGTTTGTAACTAGGGGTTGTCTGTAAGTTGGATGTTTTTAAGTAGGGGACCACATGCACTGCAATGGATGAAATGGATCAATCTATCAATTAAATACATTAAGCTTACTTTTATGTCAATTAGGTTAAGAGACAGAGAACCCATTAACCTCCCATAGCTGTGTGTTTAATGCCAAACTATTCTCTACTACCCCATACACATGCATCTTTGACTTGATAGGGTGTACATGGGAGTAATGGTCCTAAAACAGCCCCTCAATGCCCTCTGATCTTAGAGTTTGATGTCCTGATGGCTTGTTATAAATGTCTTTTTTGATAAGTACACATATCCCTTTGTAATGTAATCAGAATGAATGTTGATTTCCCAATAGAAATAGAAATAGATATAGAATACATTGTTGTAGTAGATGCTTTGGCAAATTCATTTGCTTGACAGGTGACATATACTGAAATTTAGGAAATGACAACAGATAAACTAAACTGTACTTTCTACCTGTCATTCTGAGATGTAGTAATCTGGGGTTTCTCGGAGAAAGGCTTTCAATGAAAAGTTATAGTAAGAGGAAAATATTTGTAAATAACGACATCAATCGCTGTAACTTAATTATATTATGAGTGCAATGGTTAATACTTGGATTTGAAAATCGCAGAACAATGAACAAAATGCATTAATCTACGTTGGTTCTGTTCATCCTTGTATACTGAGATCATATAAAGAGGCGGCAATGCATGAGCGTAGAGCTCTCGATTTTTTTAGAAGAAAGGAAAACATTACCTCTTTAGCTACCTTGTAAGGTAACCCCCTTAATATTAAGCAAGACTTCCAATGACATGACGTAAGACTAAAGCCAAACCAGTATATCTATTCCAAAAGGAACAGATTCCCAACTGTAGACAGCAATGGTTAAACGACTTTGCATCAGTACAGCATAGGGAGAAGCTTTTGCCTATGGTCAGGAAGGAATAGCTCTCCTTATTGAGACTTTACCAATTAGAGTTCTTGCTTAAAGTTAATGATGCTCCACTGGGGGAATCTTGAAAATATGCATATACGTCTTTCTTACGTTTTCCAGGAAGGGGTAAAAAAAGCATTCATGGGCGGTTTGTGTGTCAGCATTGGGCCCAAGGATTCTAGGGGGCCGATGGGCTACTAATGACACCCACCAACTTTGATACTGCCCAGTTTAAAGCGAGAGGCCAACACCTTTTAAACCCTCATACATTAGCTTTGGCTACTGACACATAAGAGCCCTGTCAGGATATTCATAAGTCTTCCAAAGGTCCAAACTATGGAACTAAAAAACAAACAAAATGGTCCCTTTCCCCCACACTTTTCCAAAAAGCTTAATACTAGGACCATGAATAGGTCCTATTTATTTATTTTTTTTAAATTACACAGGACCCATGGGAATCTTAATTCAGCAATTAGGGTCATTCACATGAACAGCCACCTCTTCATCATTTTGTACCCTGATTAAGTTTTCAATGAAGCTGGGGACCCTAGTTCTAGAGATAATCGTGGGTCAAAGAGGTTTCATCAAAATCTATTTAAAAAGATATGGCCTCCAAAAGTTCATATGTGAATTAACACATGAGATTGCCCTTTTAAGTTCTCAGATATGTCACTATAAGTGATTATATGAATGTTAAGTGCTGATGTGAGCTGCTAAAGGCATAAGAGCATAGACTTTGCGTCATACAGTAGAAAAATTGTCGGTTCACTAAAAGGCTACAGGTAATATCCTTTCCCCTATAATCGCAGATTGATTTCCTCGTAGGATACCATTGCCTTATACAACATTATTTGCCACCCAAGTGAAGTTATTAATTTTCTTTACAGCACATATAAAAAAGGGAGAAAAATCCCCCTTCTCAGCAGTAATCCACCGCTGAGTCCTGCCTTGTTTGTCCCATGATGTCAATCTGCATCTAAAGTTCATTCCTTTTAATTGTCAGATAGATTCATCATAAACATAATTACCACCGAGACAATATAAAGGAGCAGCTGTATGTGTCTGTCCTCATAAGCACCTTTAGGATGCAGAGGCAGAGCCATTTACGTTGATAGAAACGTGCTGAGTTGGCTGTTTTTTCACTGTAATTTCACAGAGGAAAGTACAATAATTGTAAATACATTTCACTGTAAAAAAATGATTTTTTTTTTTAACATCCAACCACATGGATGGTGTATTATTTCAAGACTTCTGTCAATAGATCAGTGTTATTTCAGGTGAATAAACCCAAGATGGTTTGATATAAATTGTCTGTCCTGGTTGCTTTATTGAGCATCCGGTCTACTACTGCTAGATGTGCTGGGAATTTTATATCTGTAATTTTACTTCTGAGGTTGCATATAAAAATAGGATGTGGTCATTTTTACAAGACATTCAATAACCGAATATGTTCCCTGTTCTGAATTAAATAAAAAAAAAAAGGGGTAAAATGAAGTATAATGCGGTGTGTGTATTATAGCATAAGGTTGGGGTTTCTGCTATGTATATCAGGAGCTATGTGTTTATTGTCAGGTAAACTCAGATTATTACTGCTTACCCTCATTACAGGGGATTTTATGTACGTTTATCGCATTACCTTATTACCATTTATTGTTATTACTTTATAATGTAAGTAAGTGGGTTCACCACATTATTATATAACTGATCCATGAATTGAAATAAAAAGTGTGTTGATCTAAATAGCAGCTGCCTTAATAGGATTTGTAAAAACATTTCTGATGGTAATTTAGAACTGTGGGTTTGTTGAATATGGACATATCAGAAGATCAAACATTTTTTATCAAATGTTAACATAATAGTGCATTAAGTTCATAATGCTATCACATGAGTCTAGATCCAGTATATAATGCAATCATGTGAGTCTAGGCCTAGTATGTGATGCAATCATGTGAGTCTAAGCCTAGTATATAATGCAATCATGTGAGTCTAAGCCTAGTATATAATGCAATGATGGGAGTCTAGGCCTAGTATATGATGCAATCATGTGAGTCTAGGCCTAGTATATGATGCAATCATGTGAGTCTAGGCCTAGTATATGATGCAATCATGTAAGTCTAGGCCTAGTATATGATGCAATCATGTAAGTCTAGGCCTAGTATATAATCCAATCATGTGAGTCTAGGCCTAGTATATGATGCAATCATGTGAGCCTAGGCCTAGTATATGATGCAATCATGTGAGCCTAGGCCTAGTATATGATGCAATCATGTGAGTCTAGGCCTAGTATATGATGCAATCATGTGAGCCTAGGCCTAGTATATGATGCAATCATGTGAGTCTAGGCCTAGTATATGATGCAATCATGTGAGTCTAGGCCTAGTATATGATGCAATCATGTAAGTCTAGACCTAGTATATAATCCAATCATGTGAGTCTAGGCCTAGTATATAATGCAATCATGTGAGTCTAAGCCTAGTATATAATGCAATCATGTGAGTCTAGGCCTAGTATATGATGCAATCATGTAAGTCTAGGCCTAGTATATAATCCAATCATGTGAGTCTAGGCCTAGTATATGATGCAATCATGTGAGCCTAGGCCTAGTATATGATGCAATCATGTGAGCCTAGGCCTAGTATATGATGCAATCATGTGAGTCTAGGCCTAGTATATGATGCAATCATGTAAGTCTAGACCTAGTATATAATCCAATCATGTGAGTCTAGGCCTAGTATATGATGCAATCATGTGAGTCTAGGCCTAGTATATGATGCAATCATGTGAGTCTAGGCCTAGTATATGATGCAATCATGTAAGTCTAGGCCTAGTATATGATGCAATCATGTGAGTCTAGGCCTAGTATATAATCCAATCATGTGAGTCTAGGCCTAGTATATGATGCAATCATGTGAGCCTAGGCCTAGTATATGATGCAATCATGTGAGCCTAGGCCTAGTATATGATGCAATCATGTGAGTCTAGGCCTAGTATATGATGCAATCATGTAAGTCTAGACCTAGTATATAATCCAATCATGTGAGTCTAGGCCTAGTATATGATGCAATCATGTGAGTCTAGGCCTAGTATATGATGCAATCATGTGAGTCTAGGCCTAGTATATGATGCAATCATGTAAGTCTAGGCCTAGTATATGATGCAATCATGTGAGTCTAGGCCTAGTATATAATGCAATCATGTGAGTCTAGGCCTAGTGTATAATGCAATCATGTGAGTCTAGGCCTAGTATATAATGCAATCATGTGAGTCTAGGCCTAGTATATGATGCAATCATGTGAGTCTAGGCCTAGTATATAATGCAATCATGTGAGTCTAGGCCTAGTGTATAATGCAATCATGTAAGTCTAGGCCTAGTATATAATGCAATGATGTGAGTCTAGGCCTAGTATATAATGCAATCATGTGAGTCTAGGCCTAGTATATAATGCAATCATGTAAGCACCCAATTTTTTAATTCTAGCGACAGAAACCCCATACATAACCCTGCTCAGTTTGTGATTTGTAAAGCACTACTGAATATGATGGGGCTATATAAATAAAGAATATTATTTCCTACAAACTGAGCCTGTATTTCTATGATGGGAACATGAGGTATGGCTTTTGTGAATATGATTCAAAACTTGAATTGCAACAGAACCTGTAAAAGATGTTGCTGGTGGAATCTCTGTTTGAGGATATAGAACAATGAGGCTGGTATAAAATCTGCCATTCTTAGTAGAATTAAAACTCCATCCTCAGTTGTTGTCACTCAGACCTGGTACCAGTGGCTACATAAGTTCATGTGGCATATTCCAGACTATCAGAGTTATGTATGTTCTCTATATAAAACAAATTTATTGTTTATCAACCGTATATGAAACCAGACATGGCTAAAATTGGCCACCCGTGATGAAGAGTTACAGGGACCATGAAATATTAGATATAGCTTTCATCCCTAATCCTCTACGCCCTCAGAATAATGATGAGACATACACTATCCACTGGTGATGGGCTACTTCCATTCCCCTATCAATTCCGAATATTTCAAGTCAGGACTTCAGCTTTTCAGCCGGTTTATTCATTTCTGTAGCCACAAATGATTTAAGATGAGCAGAAGGCATCAGATGCATGTTTCTTTGTGGCTGATGGTTGATTGATTTTTTTGTACATAAGATGAATACATTGAGAGTTTGACCTGGATTGGAAATAACGCTGCTTATGATTTTTGGAGAATTCCTGAGCAAGGTCCCATTACTGTTCAGTTTTACACTTGATTGAAACAGGATATGAGAATCACAGTAGTAAATTAAATTTACTCAAGGTTTCCCATGCAAAAAAGAGAAAAAAAAAAAAAGATTACAGCCAGTATTGGCCCTGTGCAGCAGCCAAAATGAAAATTGGATCCTCTGAGGGAAATGGAATCAGAGAAAAAAAGCTGAGATAAATTGTAAATGTGACTTTAGAAAATATGAGCACTTGAGTTAAGGGATATTTTCCTCATACAGCCCCTACAAGCTGCTAAAAACTTGTCAAATAGGATTCTACTCTTACACTGCACTCTAACCCTAAGGTACATACAGCTGCTTCTATAGCACATGTTCACTATGCATCTCATAATGGGCCACACAGTGTCTCAGTGGTTAGCACTACAGCCTTGCAGCGCCGGGGTCCTGAGTTCTAATCCCATCCAGGTCAACATCCGCAAACAGTTTGTATGTTCTCTCTATGTCTGCGTGGGTTTCCTCCCACACTCGAATACATACTGGAAGGTTGATTAGACTGTGAGCCCCATGGGGGACAGGGACCGACTTGGCAAGTTCTGCTGGGTAATCTGTGTGCGCTATATAGATAAAGAATTATTATTAGGTAAATTTTGACTAGTGCATGGAAATAGTTAAAGGCAATATATGCTTGTTTTCTACAGCTTCACTGCAATTGTGTAGCAAGGTGTTTCTATTGTTAAAAAGTGCAACAAGTTTTACATGGACAATTGATTTTGTTTGTACACCGGAATATGATTTTTTTTTGCTCCTGTCTTGTATTTCTTAGAATCTAAAAATAGGATTAGCAAATGCATCAAAAAAGAAAAACTTCAAAAACTTGATGAAAGTTTTTTCAGCTTTAATTGAGGAAGGTGTTTCAACACAGTTACCAAATATGGAATGACCATCAGAAAAGGCTAACAAATAAAAAATGCAATGTGTTTTTGAAGGTAGAAGAAAGACAGATGCATAACTTACGCAATCATTAGTATTAAACAAGAATAACATTATATCAACCTTTGAGATATTGATTGTATGTATCATCAAGCCTTATTTTTCCAGATTTGATTATAAATTCATGTTGATAAATGAATTGGAGAACATTTTTAAAAATCTCCATAGATTAACACCTCAAGCAAATACAAAGTAAGAGGCAATAGACTTCCCTACTTGTTCTTAGAGGCCATTTTGTTACTTCTTTGATTGATCACTTGGCTTCACAATGTCATTTTCTGTTCTCGTTTGCAAGAAATAATTCCACATGATTGCGGTATGGAAACAATTAGATGGACGTCCAGTTTTCTGTATAAATATACAGTGTATGTCTTGTGTTTTCAAACTCATTTACAAGATATATGTGTCCAAAGAGTTTGCATTTCCCTCCCACGTTCTCAAATATTTTTAATTCAACCTATAAGTACTGTAGGCCACCAGTTTGATATGTCAAGTTTAACAAGGACTGAAAGGATGTTGAAACACTACATGGTTTGCCGAGGAGGGATGTAGGAAGGGTACGGTGCACACCACACTATAAGTCTCTTAAAAATGGCTTTTTGTTTGATGGTCTGTAAAGGATGCATGTAAAAAACATATAAAAAATATAGGCATAAATATAGACATAAATGTAACATATGGAATTAATATAATCATGATTAACTAATTAAACTCAATTTAAAGGTAGGAGTACAATTGCTGTTTTAATTTCTTTAGCTTTAGTCATTAATTTATTTTTGAGATAGCTGTCAGCATCATAATATGATAAGGTGGAAGAATGTGTTATTATCTTATCCTTGGTGTCCCTCTGGGATATAGGAGCAGTAGACTAGCGGCACTTGTGATGGAAGCATGGCTGTTTATTCAATGAATGGGGGAGCAGCTCGTGCTCCATCAGCTGAGTGGCGCATGCAGAGTACACTGTTCAACTAAAAAGATGGCAACGCAGGGGTACACTTTTAGTCTCTACTCATACTTTCGAAAGTATAAGCCCCAAATGTGTCTTTTGCAGATAACATAAATAAATCCATTTTTAACAACTTCTAGTGTGATGTGCGCCTTGCTCTTCCTGCCTCCCACCTCAGCATTTCCAAAGATCCGAAGCAATCTGGCAACTGCATTCTGACAACTAAGTAAGTAACCACTCCATTAATAACTACGCAAAGAGAGTGCCTTAATCTGCTCAACCAAAAAAGGTGAGTGTCCGCTTGTGCACTGTATGCTATCCGAATACCTGGCAACACGTTACTGCCCTATGAATGCTATCTCTCTCCCTTTCCTGCCATTTCTCCAAACATTATAGGTTTGGGTTGTGGGGTGTAAATAATGTGACCCCTACCGATGTCTTGCTGAGAAATGGCTTGCTGAGTTGATAGTTTGCTTCTAGCTGGCTCTACTTGCAGGGTAGTATAGGCTATATACATTTTAAAAGAACATATAACACAACTTCTCTTGATGCAAAGGGGTAAGTGGCCAGAGGCATGAAAAACCAGTGGAGACTAGCTAAAATATCTGCCTGGTCTCACCTGGTCTGACCTGGTAAAGATATTCATCCAGGGGTGATATGCACTATTGGAAATACTAAAAGACCAGGGCCTCTTAGTATATCCAGTGCGTAGAAAGCTGGCGAGGGGATAATTATAACTTGGTGTTCAATACAACAGTCTTAATAAATTCTTCCCACTATGTTTTGTCCTACCGTACAAAAGTCTAGTAGTGGTACATCCCTTCTTATTAATTTGCAGTCTTTCCTATGATGGAAGGAATGGAATGGTAAGATATGTGCAAGTTTCCGTAGCTCATAGGAAAAGTAAATAGGTCCAAATAGGTCATGAGCATCTCATAAGTTGTATTATATAACTTTATGGTGTATATGCTTTTGTAGGGATGTGACGCAGAAATCACAGTAATATGTGAACTTATTTTCTTTGTAGTCAACAAATGGTTAACTACAGCAAGAGAACCTTGCAACAACTTGTACATTTCAAGGATGAAATCCTCTCCCATTCTTATTTGCATTCCCATCTATCGAGTTTGATAAATTCACTTGGTTACTACGCTCCACTAATTTGAAGTAATTTGTGTACTTAGAAAGAAATACAATATATCCTGGGTTATCCTTATATGCTACAATGATTAGATTACATTTCAATGAAAACTTAAATATGGAGACAATTCTAAACGTGAAAAAAACAACATCATTTATTATACATGAATTCTGATGTGTTAATATGAACGTAATTTCTATTATATTTTGTGTAAAGTATGAACAACCTGTCATATCTTCATACAATGGAATTATGACTACTTGGCAAAGCCCTATTGTGCTAGAGAGCATAGAGGCTTACATTGTTTCCAGAAACAATAAAAACATTACTCACACTTCAATTAATCTAGCATTTTATGTAAATTAAGGGGTTGATTCTGAAAAAATACAATTATCTATTAAGAATAGAAACAATAGGTGTGTCTGCTTAAGTAGTAACCTCAAGTTTTAACATAAAAAAGACCATGAATAATACAAAACAACATTAAAAGCAACGTCAACGGAGTTTACTAATTCATAGTAAAAATTTTGAAGATTTTCTACTTTACATTTGCATTTTTCGGATCATCCGGATAAAATATGCAGGTATTTCATCACAGATGTATCACATGGATTTTTTTTAAATAACTGCAGCTCATGGGCCAGAGAAAGATGTAGTGGTTAGGATTAGCCATAACTACACCCAACTTATGGGTAGTCATGAATTAACCAAAGGGCCAATGTAGGCGGTTTCCACGTTCATCCCCTCCCTATCACACTAGAATATTTTATAACTTTCTACAATCTATCCAACATAAGTTTGACTGCTGTAAACATTTTATCTATTCGGCTGTTGCACCCTTGACGTTATATATATATCATCAAAATCTATACTCTTCTTTGCCATATGAGGAGAACAAACTATTACAGGCGGTCCCCTACTTAAGAACACTCGACTTACATACGACCCCTAGTTACAAACGGACCTCTGGATATTGGTAATTTATTGTACTTTAGTCCTAGGCTACAATAATCAGCTGTAACAGTTATCACAGGTGTCTGTAATGAAGCTTTAGTGTTAATATTGATTCTTATGACAACTCAACATTTTTAAAATCCAATTGTCACAGAGACCAAAAAAGGTCTGTCTGGGATTACAATGATAAAATATACAGTTCCGACTTACATACAAATTCAACTTAAGAACAAACCTACAGACCCTATCTTGTATGTAACCCGGGGACTGCCTGTAGTTGGTTTGTAGATTCGGTACAAATCTCCTATGTTAGAGAGGATGAATCGTCTATGATGGCGGCTAACAACTACAGACGGTCCCCTACTTAAGGACAACCGACTTACAGACGACCCCTAGTTAAAGACAGACCACTCTACCCACTGTGACCTCTGGTGAAGCTCTCTGGATACTTTATTATAGTCCCATGCTGCAATAATCAGCTGTAAGGCGTCTGTAATGAAGCTTTAGTGATAATCCTTGGTCCCATTACAGCTATATAATTTGAAACTCCAATTGTCTCTGGGGCAAAAAAAAAATTTGTCTGGAGCTACAATTATATATAGTTTCAACTTACATACAAATTCAACTTAAGAACAAACCCTGCCTGTACAGTCATTCATCTCCGAGCTTAGGAAGGGCAAAGGAAAGTTTAACAAAGCAAGAGTTTTCATTATTAAAAAAAATCTGTGTTTTAGTGGACTACATGGCTCTACATGCTCATTTCCAAGATAATTTTAATGGACTGAATAGATTGAGATCTGAAACAAATTTTTAGAAAAGTTTGTCCAAGCTTCTACAAAGTGAATCTGAAATAATTTGCCACTTTTAACTTAATGTAGTGTAAAACCTGGTATTTGGTGATACCTTATCATGGCTAAGAAAATGTTGGGATCTGCTGTTTGTTTAAGCCCTGATTTGGGTATGTCGCTGTCAGTCCTAGCTGCCAGTACATATACCAATGTCCATAGAAGAGAAAAGCAGCAGCACTCCTTTGGTTCCAGTGAAACGGTGCATTTATTTACAATAAAAATTCAGTCTGAATTTTATTCCTTGGTATATATCAAATTTGGTATACAAATAATTGGTTGCTTTAACTGTTTATTAACAGGACCATACATTATTTATGCTATTGATTTGTAAAGCGCTATGTAATTTGATGGCGCTATATAAAGATTATTATTAACCATGTATTATTTTTAGCATTGATTTCTTTAGCTCTTCCTATCATAAGATTTATTTATCAAATAAAAAATTCTTCAATAGGGGGCCTGCATCCTATGCCATTGACTTTGCTGGTGTCTTCATATGTGGCCTTGTACCCTCTCAGGCTTTAGAACAACTGTATGATGGCTACCAAAGGTGTACGTTGTGGCTGCTGGCAGGGACGTAACTTGAGGGGGTGCAGGGGTTGCGGTCGCACCAGGGCCCAAGAGGTTTAGGAGGCCCTTATGGTGTCACTTTCCCATATGAGAAGACTATTACTATAAACCATACATTATGGTCGGGGGCCTGGCACAGACTTTGCACTGGGGCCCCCATCAGCTTCTAGTTACGCCACTGGCTGCTGGGCTCCAAATCTGTACCAGGCCTTGTTATTATTATGTATTTTTTTTGTAGCAGTGGTCTCTTTCTCTACGATTTCTTGATCTGGGTGCAAATGCCCTTGACCTCCACATCTTCATCAACTCTATATAGTCCCTTGAAACCATATAAAGACCATTATAATAGGAAGACTTTTGGAAACCCTAAGATAAAACATATGATATTACATACTGAGGGGGATTTATTCCCTGTGTTGTAGGATACGACTGTGGTGTTTCCGACTAGACCCTTCAATGCGTATAAGGGTATATCAATATACTCACCACAAGTGGCTACAGGACCCATATCAAGTGCAGCGGCTTTGTGAAAACTTTCCGGTGTGTAGTATTATTTTTGAATGAGAACTAATTCATTACGTGTGAAGCCATTCAATGCCGCAAGCTCTTGAATGGAGCCAGGTGTTTAATGCTTGTTTAAAATGGATTATCATATATTTTTTAGAGATTTCTTTTAATAAAAATGCAGGTTTTCTGAATACTGCATTCCACCACTGAATCGTGCTCTACATGTAAAATACTCTGCAAGGAAAATGAGCCACAAGAAAAGAGGAATCGTCCTTTGCCAAGTTGAAAACTTATACCGGGCGCTATTGTATGAGCAGTTAATTGAGCTCTCACTACACAATTCCTTTCAACAGCTTCCCACAATGCTTAATTTTTTTCTGATTGATTACTTATAAAAGTGGGCGTACATAAAAGAAGTCATGATTTTCTACTTGGTGAGGCATATCTAAGATGCTGTTTCTCACTGTATGACTGTAGTGTCATTTAGTTTCTAAAAAAAAACCCTATTTTCACTCAAATTAGCTTTCAATGATTTACTGACATATTAGGTAGATTTCAACTCTTACTTAAAGGAGATGTCTGGCATTGATAAGTGACATTCAGATACTGATTCACGCATTAGACTATCATTGTGGAAACAGTTTTATTTTTCCAGGACTGGTCGACCATCTAATGTGTATTAGACTCTATCCATTGTACATTCATCAGGTGGGAGATTGAGCTTATACCCCTCTTCCCATTGGGAACACATGCATGCTCAGACTAATGAAGCATGCATATCTATATGGGAGAAGGGGGTGAAGAGTAATAGATATTGACTTAAACTATTGAAGGTGGCTACCTTCATCTAGTAATAGGAGAAAGCACCAAACATTTTTACGCTCAGCACACCCATGCATTACTCAGCCCATTGATTTCAGTGGACACTGTGTAATGCTACATTTCTCCTGTGAATGGAAATTAAACACTTGATCTCTAACAAAGACGGATTGTCCACAGTGGACATCCCCTATAAAAACTTATAGTGGATTGGTCTATAGCATTGGCCATCATGTTTCCTATCATACTTGGCAGCACACGTATGTCAAATTACAACTCAGGACTCCACTACTTGTGGAGCTCGGCAGACATTTTCCAATGTTCATAGGGTGGGTTACTTTATTTAGTGTCTGATACCAGTTCATATCTGTAGGCAGTATGTTATACAGCAGGAAGAGCTGTGAGGATTGTTCACAAATTCTTATCTGGAGCAGCCTGTTATAAAGCAGGAGGAGTTGAACACTTAATATACGGTGCCTTATCAACAAGCAGCATTTTATACAGAAGGAGGATCTGAGCAGCTTGTACCCAGTGCCCTTTCTACAGGAAACATCTTATAGAGCAGGAAGAGCCAAGCAGATTGTACATAGAGTCCAATCTGCAGGCATGTATGTTATAGAGCAGGAGGAACTGAACAGATTGTACAAAGTGCCCTATCTACATGCAGCATGTTATAAAGCAGATAGAGCCCAGCGGTTTTTACATGCAGGCAGCATGTTATAGAACAATTTGAGCTGTGCACATTGATACTATATATTCAGTAGTTACGTGAAAAAAAGGATTCAGTACAACTTATTATTTATTTCTAAAAGTTCTTTTTATGGTGCATTTATTTATAAATGGGAGTGGTCCTATCAGTAATTGACAGCTATTGGTTGACCACTAATCTGTTCAGATTCTGATGCTCTATAACGTGCTGCATGCAGGATTAACAGCATTTTCAACATTACCTTTTAAGCTTTCTATATGAGATATAGCAAACCTCATGATCTCACCAGATCCCTTTAATAATCTTACTGTAAATATAACGTTAAGCTATTCTGTAAAGGACAGATCTTGCACATATGTTTCATTGTTATTAAATCCATTCCCATCTCTTATACATCATGGGGTGTTCAATCAAAGAATATTATGAGGAACCAGAAACGTCATTGAAGCTTACAATCTAATTTTCTTACCCCGGCACACACAGGCACACATATAAGCGTGTGTATGTATCCACCATCTGTACCATATTACATTAAAGGCTTTTTGAGTGATAGCCTAAGGCTCAATACAACAACAAGACTTAGATCTGACCGGCTCAATCACTATGGTGAAATATTCCCATTAAAAGATGAAGACGGTGAAGAATATGTTTCCTGCTTTATTGCTGTAACTCGATCAATGAGGCTTGTTGTGCATAAGAAATATTGTTTAAAGGGGCCTCCTCATTTACGTTCCTCCATACAGCTTCACACTTACTTGTGGCTGTGCTGAGAGTTGGATCTGTTCTCACTGTCCTATTGTAAGGTGAAATCATTAATATCCCAATATAAGAAAACCCCTTTTATGATTTACTAAGTGTTACGTAATTAGAGCACAGTCACTAAATGAAGGATCCACTCTCAGCCCCCTTACAGAAGATAGTATAGGGCCATTGCTATTGCCACACAATTTGTGGCCGCATCACAGCTCCCATGGAGTCAATGGCATTCGGTCACGGTGTGGTGAAAACATACTGGGGCAGATTTACTTACCCGGTCCATTCGCGATCCACCGGCGCGTCCTCTGCGGTGGATTCGGGTCCGGCTGGGATTCATTAAGGCAGTTCCTCTGACGTCCACCAGGTGATGCTGCTGCGCTGAAGAGCATTGGAACGCACTCAAGTTCACCGGCCTATTCCTAGTGAAGGTAAGTGCAAGCTCCGCAACACTTTTTTTGTTTTAAATGCGGCGGTTTTTCCGAATCCGTCGGGTTTTCGTTCGGCCACGACCCCCGATTTCCGTCGCGTGCATGCCAGCGCCGATGCGCCTCAATCTGATTGCGTGCGCCAAAATCCCGGGGCAATTCAGGGGAAATCGGCACAAATCGGAAATATTCGGGTAACCTGTCGGGAAAACGCGAATCGGGCCCTTAGTAAATGACCCCCAATGTCTAACCAAACTGTGACCTTGCCGGACGGCTAAGCCACAAAATAATCGGAGATGTCGTATATTTTGCCGTTTTTATGGTGCAGCGGCTCGGCTTTCAATGTGGGGGGGAGGGATGAGGAACCCTCATTAGAAAAGTGCCTAACTTTTTATTCTAGTTAGTTTCCAATGTAGTATCCTGTTATGACGACGCAGTGCAGGGCTCAGTGACAAGCAATGTGAAGCAATGAAAGCACACTGCCCATCATATTGGCACAGCAGGTGGCGCCGCATTAAAATAAAGCAGCAGCCCTTGGAAATGTATTGCTAGTGTATTTGCTGGCGTAGAGTTGAAGGCAGGAGCAGCTATATCTGTACATCATCCCTAACTACTGCAACACTATTAAGTCTTTTGCCGAAATGTTCGAGCAGTTACATAAACTCAATACCATTTTGTTTTATGTAGGTCGGTGATTGATATTATGAGCAGTTTTCTCCCAGGAAGAGAGATGATCATAATAATAATAATGATCATCATCAGGGTCCTCATCATATAGATTAGAATCTTATGCTATACGGAATAATACGCTCATTGGCCAGATTTTTGTTCTAACAAAGCGTCTGTTTTACATAACGTCTGGCACATAAAGGCATTTCCCAACAATGGGCGATATCATAGAGTGCACGGAAAGGTCTCTCGATGTGTTTATGTGTTTGTTTAGACTTTCCCGTACCAGTAATTTGTCCAGGGACTGCAAATCAGATCGATAGCTAAAAGTAAGCTGTAACTTGGCACTGTACAAACCTATTGACTGCAGCCTCATTTTTTATACAAATGTTCCTTAGTGCGGCCTCAACCATCTTGTACAATTTTCGAGCAGATGCTGCAATTAGCTCCTTCAATTTCCTGCAGCTCATCACATGCGAGCGTCCTGATTGTCGGAGGCTTTGTGATTTTTGCTTCCAGTGGTGGCAGAGGTTTCTCGATAGGTAAGCAGAGAGAAGAACAAATCAAGGAATTACATTAACATTAATCTCTCTCTGCACTTACTGCCTGATTTGTAGATTTTTTTTTTACTGATTCACCGAGCCGATGAATCATTTTAGAGTGCTGGATGTACTGAGATGAATTTACTTATGTTTATTAATGGCCACTGAATAAGGTCTCCATTCCAATCACCAGACAAACATTTATTTGCCTCTTTTTGGACATTGAATAGGTCCCAAAATGTTCTGTAAGTTTGGTTTTGCTTAATCGACACTATGTCAAGAATTTCCAACAAGGTCTTAGTGAGTACCCACCTTATAGGGACTTTATTCTCCCACCCACCAAGCTAGATAGAATGGAAACAGCATAGTGGGGAATGTTCTATGCTGCTTCAGTAACTCCTGACCATGTTAAGGAGAGATATGAATGACATTTTATGTTATTTTTTATGCTCTTTATGTGGATACAAGCTTCATTCTTCTATAAAGTTCAAAAGTCCCAGTTATTTTTTAAACAACTATCAAAGAGGTTATGTGGAAAGACTTGATCTTCTCACTGGGGAAATCCTTGAACTGAAACCTCCCCAATCCCTTCATGGCTTCTTTTTAATGGCTTAATGGGGTTCACAACTTACACCAAATTTTAACAAGGTAATTATAAGACCCTAGTAGGTTCACACATATCATACTTATCCTGTTAAAGTTTGCAACTCACAACCGTGCTCCGCAAGTCAAGTGAACCCAGACAGAAGAACTCTGGACTTCCTGTGATGTCCGGCAGGTATGGGTGTCCCTGCCCATGCCTGCGCGCTAGCTATAACCCACAGCAATTCTGGCATAGGTTATAGCGTGACTAGGCATAACCCTGGTATAGAATTGTCCGCCATCGCAGTGCCTGGTTTTGCAACCTTTCATTGTCCAAGTTTTACCCATATTAAGTGGTTAAACTGTGATCTCCTCAGCAAACTTCACCTGCTTCTGTTGTATTCAGTCAACACAATTTCCATAAAAAAATTGGTATTTACCCTAGTAAGTAACTAGGAATCCACTTCTAAAACCAATATGATTTCCTTTGTGTTTGACATAGGTATTTCTTATGCTTACAGCTTCCCGGAAAATATAGGTATGACACTAAATTCTTAAAGAACTTATCTAGTAAGTAACCCAGGTACTGCCTGTATTTAGATTATTTCTAAAAGTAAGCGAAAACTGCAAAAAAAGGTTGTGAATGTATACAGCAACTTCAAGCTGACTCTGGGGTTAATGAAAATCCTTAGATACGTGTATATGACAGCTCCCTAAAATTATAAGGAATACATGGCCTGAAATGGAAAGATAATCTGATCAGACTCAATATGTGAGGAAAGTTTTCGGCTATCACATGCTCACTAACCAGAGCTTTAAAATTCGATGTAATGTAAAATACCATGCAGTGTGTTCTGTTACTGCGCCGATCAATAATGATATGCTGTGGGATACTGTAACTAAACATATGAAAAGTAATAAGAACTACAAATTTCAATTCAACCCCAGGAGGTCTGGCTGACATTAAGCAGGGCTTGGGTTTCAGAGAATAGACATAGGAGGATCTGTCTCAATAATTAAAAACAAACTCATTATTAAAGATGAAAAAACATATGCAGATGTTTCTAATCCTAATATTGATGGCATGGAGACGGGGAAGTCCTGCGTCTGCTCCAGATGGACTGGATCGACAGTACAATTCCTTCATTAAGGCAGTGGAATATGGTGTCGGTTACTAGAAGGACTATGTTTCTTTTTTCATCATTCAGTTACATTACTGTAAGAGCAATTTGATGTCATGTGCTTTTAACCTAATCGCCGAAATCATTGCCATACCTGTATCTTAACCATTTCATTACTTGTCTTCCTAGACAAGCTAGTGATCACTCAGACCCATACACAATCACACTCACCATGTGTGGTGCCACAAGGAAACAAATTGCATATGATGATGAGATGGATTATGGCCTCAATCATTACTCTTTTTTCTAGTCTTCCAAGCAGTCATGGGATTATAGCAAATTATTGCAAATCAGATTTGCCACTGAAGTGCTATTTAAGGGATTTCTACCTTAATTTGTACCTAAAGTTGTAAAGTATTTGTTAATATAAGAAATGGAAGAATAGAATTCTTCTTTCTCTGCTTGCTTGGCAACTTTCCTCCTCCCCCTCCTTTGCTCAGTCTCTTATCCAACGTTTTTTACCTGTTAAAACAGATACTGATAAATATTTTGTATAGTCCAGCTGTTTACCTATCTTCTTTAGGTTTTAATATATGTTTATCAGCACAACATTTATAGGCACAACATAACAACCTGCCCTATGCAGAGGTATCATAAAATCAAGAACATGCATTAGAATGGTGTCTAGAAGAGAATTTGTACAAGTAATCCATTGATGTAACATCAAGATTATGAACAATATGGGGAAACCCAGGGGGCATGACTCTCCAGAGTAGAAGGGAAAGGGAAGAACCTAAGGTCCCATCTTCAATGTAGACCTAAATACCAAATGTAGAAAAAGTCAGGCCTTAGTAAAACAAATAAACCCGGCAGTTTGAAGTAGTCCATCCATGATTGCCAGCTTCTAAGAAACAAGTCAACTTTGTCTTCCATGATCTTTTCGAACATCATAATTTATACAGTTTGATTTTTGTGTGATTATTCTACATAATTGTGTAACATCCATCTTATCTGGACTATTATTCACAATACTTGAAAATACACTTTTCAGCAGCCTTTGAGATCGCTCTGTGAGAGAGGGAGGTTACCCATCACCTTTCGTCATGGCTGGGTCCTATGTTTCTATATCTACATGTAACTATCATCTTACCTTAAACCCCTACCTAAAATGATGGTGATTGCTGATTGCTAAGAAGTGATCTGTACAGGACAGGCTCAGTGAAAACTGCAACATTTTGTTTTTAGTTCGAAAAATTCTTTTAAGATAAAATTATTGTATTGTTCTCCTAACTGGAACTGCTCCTGTTTCTATAATTTTTTAGAACTCAGGATAAAATTTTGTGAAAATGTTCTCAATGAGATGCCATACTATAGATCCACGGTATGGTAAGGTATATCATATGGCACCACATGCTATGTTTAATATAGTTTTTGTGCCATTGTACTAAGGATGAAATAATGTCCTATATTATCGGTACACAGAATAATAAATTGTTGTTGTGTTGAGAGAAAGATCGTTCTCATTTATTCTTTTATTTTAGCAGCTGTGTAGGAGGATGTGAATGTTGTGAATGTCAGAGAAGTACAAAAGGAGAGATATTATCATCCAATCGATGCCTAAACAGTTAATATCTCTTGCATATAAACAAGCAACAATAGACAAATGTAGTTTGCTGGGAAGCCTTATGTTCCAGCTCAAGCACTTTTACCATGACTTTTATTGTGCTCTCTATAGGATGCACTTTCTCCTCGCTTTAACAACTTCCTCTCATCACCTACTAAAATTTCGCCAGCATCCTCTCGAGCCAAAGCTACGGCATGTCAGACCTGGAAGAAGGACATGGTATACGGCTTTCCCGGAGGTGAGAGTGATGCGAGGGTTTGTGCGAAATGGTTGGCAGATGTTTGTAGCATGGATCATAGACTTTTGAAAGAGGGATGAGAAATATTCAGAGGGCGGCCAATGAGTTTAGACGTGTGATATAAGGGTGGCCAGGAAATAGCTTTGGTAAATGATTAGTGTTGTAGAATGTAGAACTTAGAAGTAATCATAAACCTGTATGTAAAAGGCAATCTCACAAATAATAGTTACAAGGTTTATGGAAGGCAAAATAAATATCCAACATTTATTCCCATTAATGTGTTGAGCTGGGATTTCTCAAACGGCAACATTTCTCATATATTTATATTCCAGGACTACAGGTATGAGCTTAAAGGGAACCTCTCATGAAGATGATATATTGGAAGGTATGAGTTTGTCTGGCTTTTCTAGCATGTGGTGATCATCTGCATAAATGTATAACATGCCAACAAATTAGATAAATAGTCAACTTTTTAGTAGATGCATAAACTAGCTCTGTCACAGTTAGAATTAGGCCGACAACATACAAAACTGGTCCGTATGTGAGCCAGATCCTATAGACTTACAAAACTGGCACAGGACTGGAGTTTTTGCATTATACTGAAATATGAGGCAACAACTTCTGACAGCCAAACTGCAATAATGGCAGTTTACCGGCTCTGCAGTTCAGCCAGCATATTAATGCAAGGACTCCCGAGCTCTACAAGGTCCATTGGATTGGGCCAACATACAAATCAGTTTCTATGAGGATTTCACTCAATCCTCACTCAAAGGATTTCACTCTATGATATCCATAACCCATTAAAAAAAACAACTCTAAAAAAAGAAAACATGAGATAGTCATCCTTAACAAAAGGGGATGAGGCCTAAATGACTTATATCTTTAAAAAGTCAAAAGTACAAGTGAAAGGTGCCATCTTCTCTACTTACTATACCACCTTTCATGCTCCCTCTTTCCCTAATATGACTAGATGGACCGAAACCCACTTAGGTTTAGATTAGAGAAGCTATGCAGAGGGAAGAGAGGAGGGGTGAGTCACGGCAGCTAAGTGTCTACCCGCCCATTATGGATAGAAAATGCATGAAATAATCACATTACCTAATTGCTACAGATTTATGCAATGTTGATTTAAATATTAGCTATGTATAATAATCTCTTATCCTGCTGCATACACGGCACAACAGGAAGGCTCCTGCTCCAGCCAGTTTTCTTACAGCCTAACCATTGCTTGTATAGCATTGATTATAGCTTACATAGCACAGGGCTTATCTTAAAGAAGTTTTGGAGTGAGAAAAAGGAAAAATAAAATATCAGCCCAAACATATATGTATTATATGGTCACCCATTCAATTGCAAATCTCATTTTTTTCAGGAAGTCCATGATGAGTGTTGGGTGCTGGATCCTCACTGACGTCCCCTATTTTTGCAGCAAGTAAGGGTAGAATTTGTGTTCATTCTACAGCCTCCCTGTCTGCAGCCTTATTGTGCCCATTAAATCTATTACATCCAGGACTTTAGCTTTCAGGATTTTAGCTGGCTCTTTCTAATGGTTCTTGGCCTGATATGACATAAGCTCTTCAGTCCGAGTTATTCTCCTACTGTTACATCTCAAATCTAGAAAACAGGAAGCAAGAAGCATTTCTTCAGAGCATTTTATAGCAGCCATGGAAACATAAGAAGCGACAATCAAAACTTCCTCTCAAATTGCTTTAAAGGTAATTCTTTAAGAATTATCGTATTGCGATATTGAGTCCAAACTTATAGAAGACTAACCTCAAGTACATAATATACTCCAAATACGTTTAAGACACTTCACTCTTCTAGTGTCTGGAGAGTAATGACTTCTAACAAGTAATCTGTAACGACATTCATTGTTTTTAACCTGTTCCTCTGATTGGGACTTGTGAATGTAACATGTTGGAGGGCGATTGAGTGTTCTTGGAAGTAAGTAACATATATATATATATATATATATATATATATATATATATATATATATATACGCAAGTGTTTACTTTGAAATTCCTACATTGTTCCTGAGACTTCAGAATTGCACTTAGCAGTCAAATTTTCAATGTCATTTACATGTATCATGTATAAGATAAGTTGCTATATACATTAGATTTAACTTAGCTAAATCTCATTGGGACTAAGGCTACCTCCACACAAACGCTACAAATTCTGCACTGAAAAATTGCTGTTGACGTCCGTTTTTACGTGAATGATTTGCATCAATCTGGAATGAGTTTTTCGCAAATCCTCATAAGTTACAGTCTATGAGTGATCCATTAAAAACTGTCCTGACTAGGAGATGCTCTACTTTTTACTTGATCGATTGTGCAATCTGTTAAATTAAAGGGTGTGGACACTGCTCCACTGATGGGTATTGCATTTAGTGCAGCCACGTGCCGTCCATTCCAAAAACAGATGGCACAATGCAGATTATGTCATGTGTATGTCAAGATAATAAAGGGCGGGGTGTGACTGTTCCTTTATCTTGTTCCTCATCTACCCCAATGTTGCTCCATTTACTCCACTGGAAACTAATATGCACTCAATAGAGCATGCATGTGTATGGGGCAGTTGGAAGGAATAGCTGCTGCAGGCTCCAGCTGCAATTGACTCGTAACATCGTAATTGAGAACATTACATTTGTGACTTTTGATTGATGTGTTTTTCTTTCTGGACTTATCGATAGATTTGTACACAATTTTTGTGAATTCAATGTAAAATCCCATAATAGGAGGTGACGTCCTGTGGCACATTTTGTTGGCTTCTTTTACATAGCTCAGGGAGGGGAGTCAATTTTTGTTCATTTTTTCCATAATTTAGAAAAAGTACAAGTAACATATTTAGATAAGCCACACGTCTTATCATTGACAAAAAACTAACGAGGTTAGGGATAAATATGCAATTCAAATCACACATTTTTATATTGAGGGGTGTGGCTTATGTGAAGTTCAATATTGTGATTTATTACTTGCCCCTTTTGAAGTTTGGGCAAAAATGTTAACTCCAAACCAGTCCTAGAGACGTGTAAAGCAAGCAGACAGAAATATGCAATTTTTTTACGCTGTTTTTTATATGATTTTAGCAAAATGTCTTTTACCTTTATAACAAGGTAGACTGCATTAAAGGCATTGTCCACTGTCAGCAAATAATTGATATTGATATTATTTGTGTAATAAAAGTTATACAATTTCCAATATACTTTCTGTATCAATTCCTAATTTTCTTTTCTAGATCTTTGCTTAAAGGGGTTTTCCCACAAAACAATTTAGGCCCTATCCACACCTCAGGGAGAGGCAAAGTGTCCAACGGACTTACATCGGATCCCATTAGACTCTCTGTTCTCATGATCTGTGGAAGTCTATCTTGTGGAAAACCTGTGGGAAAACCCCTTTAACCCCTTAACACTCTGCGCCGTAGCTCTACGGCGCAGAGGTATAAGGGATGTATGAAGAGGGCTCACGGGCTGAGTCCTCTTCATACAAAGGTGGGGGTTTTTGCAAAATGCATAAAACCCCCACCGCTAATAACCGCGGTCGGTGCTAGCACCGATCGCGGCTATTAACCCCCCCGTTGCCGCCGGCAAAGTCGCCGGCGGCGTTTAAAAGACGGCGGCGCCCGGGCGCCGCCATCTTTTTTTCGATCGCCACGCCCCCGAACGTCATCGGGGGGCGGCGATCGGTTGCCATGGTAGCCTCGTGTCTTCTTTTGACACGAGGCTATCTGGCAGCTGCAGATTCGTTACAATGAGCCAGTGGCTCATTGTAATGAATGTGCTGCAAAAATGCCATATATTGCAATACAGAAGTATTGCAGTATATGGTAGCAGCGATCTGATCATCTAGGGTTATTGTACCCTAGATGGTCTAAAAGATAGTAAAAAAAAAAAGAAAAAAAAAAGTTTAAAAAAGAAAAAAAATTAATAAAATATTAAAAGTTCAAATCACCCCCCTTTCCCTAGAACGGATATAAAACATAATAAACAGTAAAAATCACAAACATATTAGGTATCGCCGCGTCCCAAAATGCCCGATCTATCAAAATATAAAAACGGTTACGGCCGGCGGTGACCTCCGAGACGGGAAATGGCGCCCAAATGTCCGAAATGCGACTTTTACACCTTTTTACATAACATAAAAAATGAAATAAAAAATGATCAAAATATCGCACAGACCTCAAAACAGAAGCAATGAAAACGTCGCCTCATTTCGCAAAAAATGTCACCTCACACATCTCCGTGCGCCAAAGTATGAAAAAGTTATTAGCGTCAGAAGATGGCAAAAAATTTTTTTTCTTTTTTGTACATATTCGTTTAATTTTTGAAAATGTATTAAAACACAATAAAACCTATATAAATTTGGTATCACCGCGATCGCACCGAACCAAAGAATAAAGTAGGCGTGTTATTTAGGGCGAAGAGTGAAAGTCGTAAAAACTGAGCCCACAAGAACGTGACGCACGTGACGTTTTTTTTCAATTTTTCCACATTTGGAATTTTTTTTCAGCTACGCAGTACACGGCATGTTAAAATAAATAACATCACGGGAAAGTAAAATTTGTTACGCACAAAATAAGCCCTCACACAGGTCTGTACACGTAAAAATGAAAAAGTTATGGATTTTTGAAGTTGGAGAGCGAGAAATCGGCCGAAAAACCCTGCGTCCTTAAGGGGTTAATATTGTTCAGCAGGAAGCCCCGCTGTTTACTTTCTGTGGATAAAAACCGGTTAATAGTCATGTGATGTCACACAGGTGCATGGCTCGTTAATATCACAGAGAGTAATCAGATCTGTGTGTTATAACGAGCCGCGCACCTGTGTGACATCACATGACCATGGTCTGGTGATTATCCAAAGGAAGTAAACAATGACACTTTCTATAAAAGAACAGCAAGCGGAGATCTAGTGAGGAATTGATATACAAAGTATAGTGGAAAATTGTATACCTTTCCATTACACTAACTATATTATTTACTGAAGGTGAACAACTCCTTTAATTTATCAATAAGCTTGACAGCACCATCAATCACAGAAAATGAGTGAAACAAGAAAGTAACAAATGATATGCCCACTAGTGGATTTGCGTATCATATAGAAATTGAATTTCCTTTTTTAATCACTGTGAAAAGTACAAGGTTGTGGTCATATCAGATGTTTTTTTTTTTATGGCTGACATACTGAAAATCCCCTATCTTGTGTGCTGGGGTTAGGCTGTGTAACCAAACGCAGCTGTATCCTGTTTTCTAATACGGGTCACATGACACTGAGCAGACATGACCGCGGCGTTCATGAGCTCCAGACACACGAACAGCAACGCAAGTGCAAAAAAATGCAAGCCTTGTAATGACTGCACAAATTCCATGCCGTCAGCTGACAGGGGGAATATTTGATGAATAAGTCCTGGGAGAGCATTTCTATTGCCTTAGGATGGAATGGCTCGCAGGCATATGACACTCCATCAATGCAGAGAGATGGCAGATTGAAGGAGAGCTCACTGATATCATGCATCTGCTTACTAATAGCATCAGTGCTGCAATGTCTATCACACCCATTGCCTACAGAAACCGCTGAGAGGCTGCACCATCAACAGATGGCCCATGCACAAGGTGCAATCAGGAGCAGCTTGTAGGATTTACCCCAAACAAATAGAATTACAGGCTCCACGCCTGACTCTCTGGATTGTTATCAAACAGCCAGCATGGTACAGGAGAGGATGAAGAGGCTCCACGCCCAGACATGTAGCAGAGCTCAGCTAGTCAGAGCAGCTGGACTGGGGTGTTCAGCTAACTCACTATGACACTGGGGAAGGATACAACCATATACTCTACTTATTCTATCTATCTATCTATCTATCTATCTATCTCATATCTATCTATCTATCTCATATCTATCTATCTATCTATCTATCTAACTGTAGGAAAGAGGCAGCACTCCAGGGTACGTAGAAAAGGGTGAAGCTTTATTCCAAAAGCTTCACCCTTTTCTACGTACCCTGGAGTGCTGCCTCTTTCCTACAGTTTACTAAACGGACCCTGGCCAAGGGACCTACGGCTGCTGCACCCTCATTTTCCAGTGCTGCTTTGGACTTTCCTTTTTCTATCTATCTATCTATCTATCCATATTTATTTACAGTTTGTCCTGCCTACATTTTTGATGCAATCGGTTCTCTATCTAGTTATCTATCATCTACTTGTCTATCTATCTACAGGATTTAGCTAAGCCACCATCTAAAATATCAATCCATCTGTCATCTATTCTTATTTATAAAGCACAATTTATTTTCCTACCTCAATTATGTATGGAATGTATGATCTATCTCTCTATCTACCTACCTTTCAATCATCCATCTATCTACCTGTCTATCTATCTATTATCTATCAATTATCTATCTACCTCCTAGCGATCTACTGTATCATATCTATGTCATATCTATCTATCTACTGTATCATATCTATCTATTACCTAGTCATATCTATTATCTATCTATCTATCATCTATCTATCTACCTGTCTATCTATCTATCTATCTATCTATCTATCTATCTATCTACCTGTCTGTCTATCTTTCCATATTTATTTACAGCCTGTCTGTCTACATTTTTGATGCAATCGGTTCTCTATCTATCTATCCATCTATCTAGCTATCTATCATCTACCTGTCTATCTATCTATCTATCTATCTATCTATCTATCTATAGGATTTAGCTAAGCCACCATCTAAAATATCAATCTATCTGTCATCTATTCTTATTTATAAAGCACTATTTATTTTTCTACCTCAACTGTGTTTGGAATCTATGATCTATCTCTCTATCTGCCTACCATTCTATCAATCATCTATCTATATACCTGTCTATCTATCTCTCTATCAATCAATTGTCTATCTATCTCCTAGCTATCTACTGTATCATATCTATCTCATATCTATCTATCTATCTATCAATCTATCTATATATTTCATATATATATATATATATATATATATATATATATATATATATATTTATCTATCTATCTATCTACTATATCATGTCTATCTATCACCTAGTCATATCTATCTATCTATCTATCTATCAATCTATCTATATATTTCATATATATATATATATATATATATATATATATTTATCTATCTATCTATCTATCTACTATATCATGTCTATCTATCACCTAGTCATATCTATCTATCTATCTATCTATCTATCTATCTACAGAATCTATCATCTATCTCTTATCTATCAATCTATTATCTACAGTAGCCTCCATCTACAGAATCTACCTATCCATCCGTATATCGGATCTCTACTCTTCCCATTTATGTAGATAGTAATACTGTCTTAAAATGCAATGTATGCTGTGTTTCTAATTGATTTGAAGGTTCTTCCAAGTCGATCCCTCTGGCTCTGGGTATCACAGCACCTTAGCAGCTGTCACTAAATTTTTTAATGGCAACATACTACTTAGTAACACATTGTAACGCTGCCTTACAGATAAATGAGGATGTAAGCGTCTCTTCCCATCCTGTGCCATCATTGGCAGTCCTCTTACTTTAATTACAGCGGAGAGTCACAGTGTAACAGCAGTATCTCCCAATTGTTGTTTCCCCCTCCATGTGAGCTCTGGGACATAGTTCAGCCAATGAGATGTAATTCTCTTGCTTATTCTATGTAAAACATAGATCAGTTATGGTTGTTCTGCAAAATTTGATGGTCACGTAAGGTCATTCTTTCTCAATACAGATAATAATCAATAGGAGAACCAAAGGTACAGAAAAATGTTGTTACTAAAAGCTAAGATATTATTTTTGATGGATCACTACATTTCTTTGCATTCATTAGTAAAATGAATGTGCTTTAGTCTGATCATGTGTAATCTAATTGTAACTAATTACATTCTATACAAAAGAAAATGCTAATTATGTCTGAAACAAGACTTAAACTATTTCAGTGTATGGAAGAGAGACTTATCTGAGTCATTATCAGGATGACTTTTAGATTTTACTCACTCCTTTGTATTAGGCTTTAGTATTTCTTATCCCACTGTGGCTCCCACTTCGGCTCCTGTATGTGGGTGTATTGCGCAGGTGAATAAGCCATTACCCTTTCATCAAATACGCTTCATCCATTTCTTATATTACACCACATTGTTCCAGTGACTCTCAGTTTTTTAATTTACAGGGGAAAATTATATGCAGGGAAACTACTATAGTTAATGGACCCGGTGCCCTCATTCTTACTATGGACCTCTGGATTCTTAGTCCCTCTCTGTATTCACAACGGTGAACACTAACTATCCAGACTTCATGTACAATCTGCTTCACCAATACTACTAGATACTTTAAAATTGGCAAAACTTAGCCATTTGGGGTTGCTAAGATATTTGGTAATTTTAAAGGAAATCAGAATCACAGCATCACAGACTGTTACACTGTGCAGGAGCACATCCCCCCTCCCACTGTGTCCTGAAACTTCTACTGCTATAGTGAGAGTACATCAGGCAGAGGGGGGAAGTGCTAAGGAGACATGGAAAGATAGTGTAACAGCCTGTGAAGACACAGGAGTGTCTCTGGCCATGCTCCCATGAGCCCTTCTGGCTCATTAACATCATTTTAAAAGTTGATTTTAGAAGGAAGGAGGCCATGAATAACAGGTATAAAAAGATTAATCTAATAAATAGATGAGGTTCCTACGTCTCAGACCAACACTTATCTCCGTAACAGGGCCCTGATGACCCCCACCAGTAGCCCACTCTCTATTCAACTCTATGGAAGCAATGAAGGTCATCAATAATATAGAGATCAGCAGAACTATGTTCCCCAAATAAACTGGAAAACACCTCTGAAGGGGATTTAACATCTCCCTAAAGCTGATCGCTAGAATGGATGCACAGTGATACATTGTTAATGAAGGCCCTTAGTAATTTAGTTAGTCTATATGACCAGGCATATGTTTACATATGAGTACAGAGAAGGTGCTGGGGTCCTGGGTTCAAGTCCCATCCAGGTCACCATCTGTAAAGAGTTTGTATGTTCTCTCTGTGGGTTTCCTCCAGGTCCTCCAGTTTCTTCCCACACTGCATCAACATACTGGTAGGTTGATCAGTTTTTGAACCCCAAAGGGACAGGAACTGATTTGGCAAGTTCTGTGTAGCAATGCGTAATATGTGTGTGCTTTATAAATAAAGAATTATTGTCATTATTAAGAAGGCATTGGACATAAGACCCATGCTCTGCTGAATGGTGGGATCCCAGCAGTGAAATCCTCAACAAGAAACCGAATCCTGCTCCCTCACATCCGTGGTCTGCAGCCACCAGGAAATCCAAGCCACAATAACAGAGGTCATTCCTGACAAATACATATCCTTTACATTTACCATACAGCATTCCAAATACAAATTTATAGATCAAGAAAGTTCTTGTTAAATATTCCAGCCATATTTTAGTGTAGATTTTGCTGTGCTCATTTGTCTGTTTGATATAAAAGAATAAGAAACGCAAGCATGCCCAGTAGCATACAAATTTGACTGGAAAGCTAGAGATATGTCTCTGGCTTCAGGGTAAAGAACACACACTGCCAATGAATAGACTGTGTGTGGGCCTTAAATTCAATGCATTTATACTGCATCTTTAAGTGATTAATTTCTACACTCTGTTCCCAATACAATCATGAAGAATCCAGCTGCATGATAAAAATCTTACTTCCCAAAGCACCCCCCCTCTCTCTTACTCTCTCACTCACTTTTTTTTTTTCGATAAGCAGTTTTTGCCTCAACACAATAACATGTCAACATAAAAAATGATACTCTACATCAGTGGCTAATATTCAGGATCAGAATAGGAGGAACAAACAAATGTTGCCAATTACTGTCACCGAGGTCCAAGCTTGTACATAAGGGTGGTTGTTTGTTCTGAAAGTTGACAGAAATGGCAGCATTTCACCACGTTTTACGCGTCTTTTGTGTATGTTTTGATTTACAGTTCTCACTAAGGGCTGAATGGACTTCATCAAAGAGAGATGGAAACATAAACACATACAGTACACGTTTCAAAATACGCCATGCATTTGAGAAAAATAAAATATATGGGAATGTGTTGTTCTTCTCTTACCTGTTCATAAACATTTTGGAATACTATTTTAAAGACAATCAAAATAGAGTAAAAATGACAGTGATCCCCAAGACTAAATCCCAATTCCAAGCTGTCCCTGTGTAATTGCACAGCCTACCCTAAACGTTAGCTGACAACTAGTCGACATTCTATTCCTGCACCAAAGTACAAACTCAGAGACAAAGGCATGATATTGGTCAAAACCATGAGGACAAATGCAGTACAATAATCAGTAGGTAAACGGATAGTGGGAAACCAAGCAAAGGGTCTGTAATCCAAGTTACATATGTTAGGATAAATGCCAGCTACCTCAGTTGGAGCAGTTCCCTGACATCCAGAAAGGGCAGAATTGTGAGTGGAGAGAGATTGGGGCACATTTACTAAGGGTCCGTCAGACGCATTTCCGGCAGGTTTCGCTTTTTTCCGATTTGGCCTAAATTGCCCTGGGTTATAGGCACACGCAATTGGATTGTGGCGCATCGGCGCCGGCTTCCATGCGACACAAATCGGGGGCCGTGGACGTCGAACAACCCGACTGAATTGTTCAAAGCGCGGAATTTAAAAACCAAATTGTGTTGCAAGATCAGCACTCACATGCGCCGGATCGGCGGCGTCAATGGGACGGGTAAGTAAATGTGCCCCATTATGTCCATCACAGCAGATTATCTGTTTGCAAACCATTGCAAAGTCCACAGGAGACAGATGGGTGTGGTGGAAATCAATTAAGGCCGATAGGAAAGAAGTAAACCAATGTTCAGACTAATAAGGATAGAATGAAACAACATGAATCTTATTAGTACATCTTCAGCCATTCTTTACAGCTCTGAATACTAAACATGGACAGATGTTAAAAGGACCCTATATTCAACATATTCCAGGCATTCCTACAGTGGTGATCTGGTGAATCTGAATGACATAATAACACAAAAGAAGAAATAATTATTTCCACCAATCTTTGAAAACTTATATTCTAATGTTACTGGTCACTGTATCCTTGTCTCTCTTGGGCCCTTCCTATGTGGCCAGATAGGACCTGAGGAACAGGGTCTGACTGAGATCAGTGGAGGTGAGTATTAGTTTTCTGTGTTTTCCTGCCACCTTTAAATAATAAATTGTTTTGTGTCTTGGGCCACTTTAAAGCTGATAAAGGCAGCATTAAAAGCTACAGAAAGTGTCAGTGGAGCCTTGAACCCATCCATTTCAAAGTTTTTTTCTATGAGACAGAAAACTACAACACAGCGTTGCTAGGCTACAAAAAACATGAACATGGCAGAAAAATACAGTAGATGTTATCAAAGCCAAAACAAAACTAATAGCAAAGGACATGTTCTAGTTAAAGATTAATGTCCTCCTGTATATAATAAACCAACAGGATATTTCTAAATTGAAAATATAATAATATCAGATGCTCTGTTTCAACGAGAATAAACAAATTGCAAAAGATTATAAACTTTTTTTTTTAAAAAAGAAAAAATAAGCCAAATTCCAAACCTGTACTGCCTGTCTACTCAAGCCATCATTCACCTGGAATGTGGATAATGCATTGATTTATAAAATCTTCATTATTTATATATTGTTCTCCTAAAGGCGGCAGAGACATAAGAACAGGCATTTGTTATTCAGCCTATTATCAATGAAGGGATAGGAAATGTAAAGCGGTGAGGATGGCGGGCTACTAATGATCTCTATCGTTCTTCCTCTTATCTCGTCTGCATGATACCTGCACCTTGCTCTCTGCTTGAATTTCTTCATCACACTTTAACCTCCCAAGCTCAACTGAATACACAAAAGGATGGCATTTCAAACATGGAAATATTGTAGAAAACAAAGACTAAAAATTCACATCTTAAGACGTCAGCTAAACATAAACAGCAGTCTTGCATATATCCCTTATAGACATCAAAGTGGTGGCATCGAGAGAAAACCAGCTATGAGTGGTAGTTCTACAGTACAACATACTGACCCCATAGTCAGACATTAAAATTAAATGTTCAGTATGTACAAATACCATTTAGTCGAACAGAATGTTTCAGCTAAAACTACCAATTTCTCCTGTACGGGTTGACCATTATCCATATCAGGGTTGTCTGATTCTCCCTCAATATTAGATAAGAAGACAATTGAAATGATCCTTCTATTCTCGGGGTAGACACACTTGTCTATATAAGACCTCACAGCTCACAGTGAATGTCAGAGCACATGAGAATCATGAGGTCTAAGGAATCTGGCCATGGCTACAAAATAATTTCTGCTGCACTCATGGTTCCTTAATCACATAAACACTGTGACCTCCATAATCCTTAAATTGTAGAAGTTTGGGACGTTGACAACACTTCCTTATCCAGCCAAACTAACCAATCATGGGATAAATGGTGAGAGAGGTAAAGAAGAATGCCAGGATCAGTGTGGCTGAGCTCCAGATATGAGAAGATGGGAGAAAGTTAAACAAAGTCAACTATACTGCAGCCCTCCACTAGTCAGGGCTTTATGGTAGTGTGTGCCGACAGAAACCTCTCCTCAGTGCAAAATATATGAAAGTCAGCCATGACTAAGGACAGGTTATCTGTCTGAAACGTGTAGGCGACTACCGTCTTTCTGAGTGGATTTGTTATTGCTATTATGCTCCAATAAAGAAAAACGTTTTTAGACCGTGGACCTTGGCTGGACCGTCAATTGTTTGCCAGTTTTCAAAAATACACATGAAAGACTTTCAGACTATGAGAAATAAGATTCTCTGGCCTGAAGAGACAAAGATTGAACTTATTTGGGTGTTAATTCTAAGCGATATGTGTGGACAAAACCAGGCACTGCTCATCACCTGCCAAATACAATTCCAACAGTGACACATGGTGGTGGCAGCATCATGCTATAAAAGTTTTTTTTAGCTGCCGGGACTGGACTACTGGGTGCAAATGAAGGAAAGATGAATGTGGTCAAGTACAGAGATATCCTGGATGAAACCTCTTCCAGAGTGCTCTGGACCTCAGACTGGGCCAAAGGTACCTGCCAACAAGACAATGAACCTGAGCACGCAGCTAAACAAAGCAGTGGCTCAACTTTTCCCTCATCCATCCTCGCACCCTAAGCACTGAGATGAATGACAGCAGTAGCGAGCTGTCATTTTAAATGATTCACACAAAGCAAAAAAGTAAAATGTCTGAAAAATGGCAGCTCCTTACCGAATCTATGAGCCAACAAATAGCTTTGCTCATCTTTAGTGGTCATGCATATGGGAGGAGGTTTGAAGAGACAGCTGTCAAAGGCATATAAAGTCATGGCCTTCTCATGAAGGACTTCTACAACATTTGTAGTTCTTATGTAGATAATGCCAATAATTCTGTACAGAAGCGCTCCGTTTGCTTTCTCATAACGTCACCCCAGGAATGCAAATTCCTATAACTAAAGAAAACTCTTCCCTATGTTATTGATGTGCTGTAGTTAACGCACTGTATTTTTATTTAATAGCTTTTTAGCGCGGTTATACTCTCATGCTTTAAAGCAAATGCAGTCTCAGCGAAAAATTGTTCAATAATATGACAACGCCATCAGAGAAAATAGATTCTCCTTACAGAACATGGCCAAGCTAAACTGCTCGAAAAGACATTTCTTCAATCAATGAAGATTTTTGTTCTACTCCTTTAGCCTAAATACAGCTGGTAATATTCACCTGGGAGCTCCTCTTTGGATTCATCTTCAGGAAATGTCTACACGGATGAACATTATATGTGAGGTGCTGTGTTTTCTTTGCCAGTGGATATGTCTCGGATAAGAAAAAAAGTGAAGAGCCTTTGTTTTGTCTGGACTAAAATGTATTTTTATATTCTCCTCATTGTATTGAGCTGAAAAACTACTAGTATTTCCTGTGCTGTGTTCTTCCCCCATCGCCGTGTCATCTTGCTGCAAGCATTAATAATAGTGCTCAGAAAATCAGTTGTCGGGAGATGTTAAAGTTTCAACAATTTGCGGTAGTCGGTGAACATCACAGTTTACTCGGTGTGGTTATACTATAATATGTATCTTTTCCATTACTTTTATCTTTTGAAATTGGATCTTTCCGAATGTCCTGATAGCACCATGATGCACCAGAGCACTACTGAGAGCTTACACTGCACTTTTGGCTGGCTGACGTGAGTGGCTTACAAACAATGCGTGACAATGCTAGATATATTATTATTGTTAAACCAAGAATTCTGATCATGAGAAGCAAAGAGAGTCATAAATAATAGAGCAGAAGAATTTATAGATTCTCCACTATCATTGTTTTCGGGCTTCTATACTGTGGTAATATGACTGGTTATACTTTCAGTGTTACTATAATGAAACCTGCAGCATTTATATGCATTTATATAAGATTCATGTCTATGTTATAGATCATACATAGGTAAAAGTTGACCCGTATATTTATACGCTCTTTTGAAGCAGAATTGGGTCTGAGCTATGAACAGGCCATGTGACTAATAGACATAGCACTAGACAAGAAAGATAAAGTTCAGTTGGTGGTGGCATCCCTGAAAATATCCATTTAACAAGGCCTAACGGCTGTCAGATATCCCTTCATTTGTCTGACATCTTGTCTGAGGGTAATGGAACCTTTTACCCCCAGGCCTAATATCATTTTGGAGTACAGTTTTTGATATGCTCTCCACCACCATTCTTATACTATACGTGCTAAGACCCTTTGCATGTCAAGTGTTTTTCCTTGCTTGAGATAGACCATGTACAAGCGAAATGATCTTCTCTTACATGGAATGCACTTTCCCATCAACCCTGGTGGATTTACTGGCAGCCTACTAATTTACACTGACAACAGCCGATTTACAGTGACAGCATAGAGAATGGAATTTATACAAATCTTATCCATATGCTGCATAACAAATCAACAGTGTAAAATCATTTATGCTGTGGATTAAGTATATTTAGTATGTCAATTATTGCATTGGATTCTTAATGCAGAACTTAACCTTTAGACTGCAGAAGTTAAACTCTGCTTTCTCTACCTTAGGTAAACCACGAGCAAAAACTGTGTCAGAAACCGGACTGATATTGGCTATGTTAGAAATTGCTGTTACAATAAATTTCCACTTAAAATTTGGGTAAAATATAAATACTGTAAACATTTCTTTAAAGTTTCTACAAGTTAAAGAAAAGTTTAACTTGTAAAGAAACTGATTTCTGCATTTAATGTAGTGATCTGTAATTCTTTGAAAAACAGCCAAATATCCGATGGCTTGTTGTATCAGATGAAAAATTGCTTTGTGTAGTACGGAAAGTAACTCCCTCTGCACTTTATTTCTTACTTTCAATCAGATATGGCCGCATTGTTTAAATTAGACCCGGTACACTACATGGATGATGAAACGCTGGTGCTGTGAAAATGGTAGATATTATAGAAATACAATATGACCAATATGGTTATTAGTGGATGATGTTTGCTATGTCTTTGTAATTTATTGCCGGACAAATCCACTTAGCCTCCATGAACAAGCAAGCAGTGAGTTGTACCAAAGCAATTCATTCATTGGATCGGGTCTGTTTATATTTTCTGAAAACATTCAATACGACGAAGTTTGTTTTATAATAACATGGAAACTAGGCCTAAGGGAAAACAGTTCACTTCAATGGCGCATTGATTAAAGGGTCGGAAGAGGAGAGGGACACATTTCAAAGTGAGCCAAAGTTTCGGTACATAAAGTTTGACCTTTTAGTTTAGTCTACTTCTGTGTAAGATATTCTAAATATTAAAAAAAACTGGACAATATTTGGAATGTTCTTTGTTGTAACTATGCAATCTTAAAACTACTACTAAGAAATAATAGGTTAAACATAAATTTACCTCAACTGCATAGAAAAAAACCCAAAACGTCAAAAATTACATCACTATGACATTAAGTAAGCAAAAAAGAGTGCAAAAACTAGTGATGAGTGGACCCACTAAAGTTTGAGTTTAATAGAATGGGGCATATTTTTTTTCTTGAATATGGGAGGGTCTCTTGACTCCTCTCTATGGCAGAAGACTCAGACATGCTTAATTTTATCTTCACTGTTTGTGATTGAGTATTGCAACCTTATCCTTTCTCTTCTGAAAAAAATATAAGCAGTTCTAGATCATTTGATCAATGGGACTTCTAAGCATCTTCAATCCCCCTAAGTAGCCCCTGCTAATAAGACCCCTCTAAGGGGCCAAACCAGACAGTAAAACTGAAATAAGTACAGGTCACATACACACCAGCACTTCATTTACAAGGAGTATAGGTTGTAAATGTACTTTGGCAGCCCCTTTAACTGGGTTAGGCTTACATTCGTATGTGTTATTAAGAAATGCTCTTTCTTTCAATCTCTCTGATCTGAATAGAATAGCACAACTAGCAGAGGTTTATGCTGATCTGTGTAGTCATACCTTTGTGTAAGTTATTAGTAGTAACAGGAGAGCTGTGAACAACACATTTATATTCCAGGATTGTAATTGGATCTTATGTACCGTGTACAGTGTGCTGCTGCATAACCCCTTCCCTCTACTCTGATTAAAAGCACTATATGGCTTCTGGTTAGATATTATAGCAAAGGGGAGGGACTGGGGAGAATACAGTAGTTGGAGGAGAATCCTTCAGTGCACCAGTTCCAAATACAATCCTGAAATATAAATATATTTTTCATAGCCCTTCTGCTACTAATGTCACACACATATATGGTTACATAGATCTCTGGGGCCAATATCTTATTCTGTCTTTCAGATTCTCTGTTAAGATATTTTTTTTGCCTGTGTACAAGCCTATATGTTTATTTTGTGCTATAAGTATTCCTCTGTCATATTTTGGGTTCCCATCCACTTCAAGTCAAATCATTATTTCCTTGAGAACATGTAAAGGATAAGTGTATGGAAAAAGTGTATTCAGCAACAAAAGCCGGCCTTTGTCGAAGCTTTTAAAGGGTCTTTGGTAATTGTATGCATGCCACAATAATGTCTTCTCTATTTGAGATCCTCCAAACATTGTCAATATATTAGATTTGCTTAGAAACTCATTATTCAGGCCCCTTAATTATATAAACAAGGACAACAATTCATGGTAACCTGATTTGAACGCCGTAGTGAGGCACAAATATTGCGACAATATACATGTAGGTTTTATTTGCATGAATACAAAATCAGACTGTTCCTTTTTCCCCTCCGCACTTCAGCCACTGAACTACCAGACGGGAATTTTTGGGGGTTTTGTTGTGCGATGAGAGAAGCTTAACTTCATTGAAGGACTGAATGTAGAACCCATCTATGTAGATCGAAAAGAATTTTGCCATAAAAGCAGAGGCCCCACTTAATGTCCCTCATGCTCTTTCAGTGTTTGCATACTCTTGTGAATAATTAGAGAATTCCTAAACCAAAACAGATTAAAAAAAGGCCTCTTTTCCAGCCTCAATTCTCTTGTTTGCTAGGCTTGTTAAGGGCCGTGGCAGGTCATGGTGATTGACAGGCCTTCTGTGTGTGTGTGTATTAGCCTTAATAATGCATATACATCTTCCAGGGAAGTTCAGAGAGCTTGCCATGGTTAACCCATTACTACTAGTTGACCTTTTAATACCTTGAAATACTATAACGGCAAAGCTATCCACCACTGATAAAGAGTTAATGAAAGCACATCCAGCATTCACATCAGCTCTGAAGAGTCTAAAAAGAAGTAAGTGGATTCAGCCATTGCAATTTATGCTCCCTCTGTCAATTAGTGCCAGTAAGAAAATTGGACGACTATCCACACACATAAAGCATGTTGGGCAACAAAGCTCTATTCACCTTACCCTGGCTTTTATCATTCACAGCACAGTGCTTATAGCGATGAAATAATCATTACCTGCTCAGAGGACCTGCTTTTCAATAAATTTGGGGTCTAAAATAATTTAATATTTTTACAAATTCATAATTCAAAAATATGGCCTGCCTGGAATTTTCTAAAATATACCAGTTACTGTATACTACGAGATGCCCCAAGACTTGGAAGGAATCCAGAAGGAAGAGAAAAAGTAATTACAATGGTCTTACTTGTTTAAAATAATATAGATTCATTTGGTTGGATGATAATGGCTGTATATTCACTTAGTCGCCAGCCCGTAGATTTAATCAGAGCCCGGATATTTATTTAATCCAAGGAGATTACAGAGTGAATTTAAAATGTGTCAATCCTATATCTGGAAAGAAATAAAACTTTGCCCTTACAGCTAATTGGAACTAAGCGCTTTCATTGGTATGCTAATATATTTAATGTGACACAATGTAATAAATCTGTCTCTTATTTATTGACATTGAATCGCTCATGTTCTTAGACTCCCTACGAGCACTGACATAGTTTGCCCTGTGTTAAGGTTACACAATGTACAGCCACAGAGAAATATATATCTCAACAGCCCTTTGTGAGCCGTCAGGTATCCCGTATTTAAAGACAGACAGGAAGACACAGGTCAGTGAACATAAAAAAGTCATTTAATCCTCAATTATGGAGGACCATAAACCAGAAGCCAACTTAGCCTGGTGGGTAAGTATGGGCTAGAAGAAATACCAACTTTCCCGGGAAAGGTTGGTAAATATATAATAAAATTAATCAAAATATGTATATTTTATACTGTTCTTATCCGTCATTGTACACAGCTGTATTGAATACACATAAACAATAAAAGGGGAAATTAGGTTATGAGCCAAGTGGGGCTCATAATCTAATATCCCTATCTTATACCCATAACACAAACATGCTACGTCTAATTTCATAGAAAGCCAAGTAATGCCTTCATGTCAGAGGAAATCCAGATAAACATGGGAAGAATGTACAAACTCTATGCAGATGTCGGTTTGGCTAAGCTTAAATCTATGTCTATTGTGTTCAACAATAAAGTACATTGGATTATGGGATACCTAAGCAACGGAATTTGGATGGCCCACTTATTTGATGTGTATGGTTGTCCCAATTCTCCCTTGATAGTTCATGCCAATAAATGAAATCTACAATAGTAATAAAGACTAAAAACACACACAACTGCTTTAGGCAATGAATGACAGTCTAATATGGTGGTCATGGTATCTATTCCATTGTGATTAGTCTTTCTGTAAACATTCATCCTTTGCCTGTACTGTAATGTCAGTTTTACTGACTGTCGAGGTAAAATATGAACCTTTTTGCAATATGTGGGACAAAAATTAAGACCCCTGTTTAGGTAAATTTTTAGGTGTTTTAGGTGACTCAGCATCGATACACTAATATTGTGGTCCACTAAGGAAACTTTTGTAAAGAAGGAAGAGATCCTACACTTTATAAGAAGGAAAAAATAATACGACAATAAAAGGACTCATCAGGTGCATTTCAGCTAAAGATTAACAAAGATTCAATTAGTCTTCGTAGAATTTTTTAAAAGCTGAAGTTTCTCCAATTGTTCTAAACATTTGTATATAACCCCTCCTTCCTCTAAAACACATATCGCATAAAAATGACTGTCCCATTTTATCGATTTTTAATTTTTTCTTAACATTTTCCCTTTCTTATTTCCTTTCTCTAAGTTCTTTGATGAATGATGGTATTAACTAGCCTACATTGTGAATGATTGTCCACAGTGTATCAGAAAAGATTGGTATTGGATTCGGTGCCTGAAAAATGCCAGATTCATACCAAATCTATGAACCAATGAATCGATTCACTCATCTCTTATTACTACTGGAAGTTATTATACTATTCTCTGTAATTTTTCATTAGAGTATTATTTAGCATTGTTTGGACAGACATTTTGATTTGTATTATTTGATAGATTGGGCTTCAGTTTTTATAAGGTTCTTTAGGTAAAACATTTCCTTTCTATCTAATTGGAACTGACCATTTTCATTGATATGCTAATATATCTAACGTGACACAACGTAATAAATCTGTCCTTCCTGTATTGACACAAGAGTGCTCGTGTTCTAAGGCTTCCTGCAACTAATGGTGTTCATTTCAGTGTAGTTTGTAAGGTCATACAATGCACCTAGGAAAACATATATCTCAACAACTGTCTTGGGTCGAATAAGCATGTCTCCTTCTATTTCAAACCAGAGAGGAAACAAGTTGACAGTCAACTAAATTGTGTAACTCAATTTTTAATGATAAACTACATCATTAAAGCAAGATTACCCAAGACATCCAATAGTAAACTTATCTGTATTATTTTATCTGCTTGAAGGGAGAAGAGTAAAAGCTATGTGCTGTGTGATCGTTGCTATGCATTATGTTAGGATTATTTTTAGCAATGTTATTATAAGTGTTTTATTTTCCAATTACAGAGTAAATATTAAAATGTACAAGTCAAATGTGTTTTATAGTGCTAGAATTAATAATGAACACCACAATCGTTTTCACACCAGAGGCATTTATGGCATCCACAGAGAATAGAATATGCCATATATATGCAACAAGAGAGGGTTCTCTTTTTGGGACCTCCAGCTGGTGGGAGAAACATTGTTTTACTTACCTTAAAAGACATCTACCATCATATTACTGATGGTACACTGCCCTCACATACATGCTTGTTACCTCAAGCTCATTTACATAATTTATAAACTTAATTTCTACGGAATAAAGATCGCCTGGAATTAATGAAAAACTCTGCCATCTACCCCTAAAGGCATCTATTTGAGGACAGTCTACTATCATTAATCTGATGGTAGATGTCCTTTAACACCTTTAACTAGTGTGGAGCAAACCCGTTGAAGTTTGATTCTGGAGCTCAGTATTGACCCAAACTGGACCCCAAATCTGAACCCCGTTGAAATCAATGGCGACCTGAACTTTGTGACCCACAAACAAGAAATGCCGAAATGGCACATGAGCCGGACCCACATTTCCATTTTCCTGGAAAGCCCCTTTAAAGTTTATTTATAGTAGAAGAGAAAGAGCAAAATTAGTACACCAATGCATTTTATTTTTCAGGATGTCTGCCCAAAAATAACGAACTAATTGAGAAGTACAGGTTTTGAATCTCTCTATAGAAGAACATTCAATGTAACACTTTTTACACCATACACCATACGTAAAGATACATATATTGTATTACACCATTATGAGGTAACGTAACCACCGAAGTCTATAAGACTTCAACTTGAATTATTCATGAATAATAAGGGTTCTAAATACATACTAATGGGTGTAGAACAATAGGAACTGGAAATATGTTATTATAGGGATTCATTTAGATGCTTTAAATATTATCATATACAGATTACAATGAATATTGTAGTATAGAGTGATAAAAGCATAAAAACAACAACTAAAAGACTATGGTATATAGGATATTAATGCAGTGGGTGGAGTCAAACAGATCATTTCTTTTCCCCCCAGTGGCCAACTAAGCTTTCAGAAGCATCGATGTACAGCACATTTACATTGACATAGTCATTTATTCCAACTAGCAGCTATTTCAGGCTTATTAGCATTCATCAGCGGATGAAACAGTATGGAAATCCTGGCTCCATGACTAGAATTACTATGTACTCGTCAATCAGATATATTTGATTCTACCCGATGTACTTGCTTGTAGACATCAGGGAAAGTACACAGTAAATTATATGGTGCCTACATTGCCAATATACACCTGGAATCCTTTAATCTGGCACCTGAGTGCTTTAGGGTCTGCCAAAAAGATGCTTGCTCAATATGTAGAACCAATTTCCATTGGTCTTATTAACAGAAACATTTCTCAATGTGATTTTCTATGTAGTGAAGTGTTTCCTTTTTCCAAGTCTACATTTTTATCCAACTGTTCCTATTGAAAGTGGAAAATGTTCTAACTCTTCAGTAGTTGTTTGGGACTACAATAAAATCTTCTATCCGTGTAGACAATGGATGAGTTTCTCGAGCTCTCCAGAGGCCAGTGTATGCATGTGCTGCATAATTGATGACATATTTTTTTCAACAGTTGCTGAGAGAGTTACTAAATGAATAAAATTATTAGATTTCATATTATTCTTCCTTATTTTCAGCTTTATGAAACCTCCCTATAAATCCTGGAATATTTAAGGATGTATCCGGAAGGTTCAATTACATACAGGGAGTAGAACTCTTCCACTGAAAATAAGGTTTTGCTCAGAATCCCACAGTTTTACAACAGCCAACTTGCGAATAATTTATGTCCTGCGCTCAAAGAGAATTTCTGTTTTCTTTTTACATTGGACAGAAAGTAATATATTAAAATATAATCCGAGGAAATAAAAAAAACATGTTACTTATTTTCCAATAGTGGCGCATTCTTATTTGGAGACGTGGCAATGCAGATGGAGAATCAGTTACAGATGGAACATAATTTCTTAAATACATTAAATCTAATACTTTTAAGTCTGGGTATTACAGACATCTGGACATTACAAAAATGACTGCCCCTGCTAAGTATTACCGAATTAATGAAGACAAATGCAAATAGCATTATCATGGGTGGATAAATGATTGTTTAATTTGCCGGATCTATACGAATGGAGCATTTGAAACCGCAGGAGGGCATCTATAAATCACAAAAACTCTCTCACTGATGAAGTTAATTTGATCGCTGCAAAGTGGAGAATCATACGGTTCCTTTCGTATGCAACATGACATTTGATATGCAGTCAAATTCAGTTCCTGCTTAAAATAGACCACCTATCGCAGAAATTATTGGTCCTTCAACCTATCAAGTTTTCCCCCAATTCTACATTACTTGAGTTTCTTTATTTCTAAAATTAGCTAGCGAGGGACAAGCCACTGGCTTAACATTCCTTACGCAACTGGGCACAAATGCCCATGTTATATTCTATCATCATTGTTGCTGCTGCTTTGCCTATAAAAAATCTGAATAGTTGTAGTTGTTTATGATAATTTAACCTAAATTTGGCGAAATTAGATTTATTTCGGTCAAATATAATGATTGGTACTTATGTGTATGGGTGCTTCCCTACTGGCGGAAGAGAAGGATCAGGATGTTGAATTGCAACAGTCCCTATCCTTTTCTCGCAAGAAAGAAAGTAATTTCTGCCAAGGCAGCTTAGCTCTCTCTCTCATATAGAACAAAAGTATATAGCTGGATCTGTAATACCTGCCATATGTCATTTATAATCTAATGTCTTCTCATAGGGAAATCATATATTTAGGTCCCTTTAGTAACTAGGGTTTATATATTATATAAATACACAACTAGAGATAAACAAATTTGTTCTTTTGTTCATACATTTTGAGGAATTAAAGCGAATCCAAAGCTTTTCAAGTATTGCTGTCATTTATCTCAGAGCTTAGAAAGGGGCAAGGGAAAATTAAAAAAAAAAATTATGAAAAGTTTGTGTTTTAGAGGACTAGAGGGGGGATTATACCAATTTCCAGATCAATTGGGTCAGTTAGGTCAGAATTGATTCAGTCCCAAATCAAATCTTTTGAAAACTTCTATGACGCTTCTACAAAACAAGTCTTGGATGATTCACTCATCTCTTTACACATATTCCCCCACTAAAAATTGTTGCCCACTTAAACCAAGGATCATAAAAGGGACTCTCAAATTAAGTTACTCACAGGTATGTAAATGTTAGTATCAGATCTAAAAATGTATGAGATAAGATAGCTAACTTTTTTAGAAATTTTTCATTATCCCATATAAACATTGTAAGGAAATGTTAGTTTTTGTGGCCCTTTAAAAGGAACCTGTCACCAGAGGGCCATTTTTAGCAGGGACAGGTTACCCCAGACATTGTATTTTCCACTGTATTGTGTATCAAATAGCACAGCGCTTTTTAATAAACATGTCTGGAATAGACAGTACTGTGTCTGTGGGAACCTGTCCCTCTGGCAACCACTTGCCTTTAAATCTACAGTCAGAAATAACTGCATAATTACAACTTTATCTTATGTATCTACAAAAAACATAAATATTCACTTACATAAGTATGAAACATATAAGTAAATGTTTTAATAAAACCCTTTTAGTGACTTTATGCTTAGCAGTCTTTTCCTATTGCTTTAGGATTTCTAAAAAAAAATCACTTTTGTAGATTTTGTTTTTAAAATAACTTTGCTTTTAACCTTAATATGAAAAGTAGTTTTACTTTATCTTTTGCTTTCATTAGGATATTCATTACATTTTGTAGCTCAAGGCATTTTTGAGACATAATGAAAAAAAATATTGGATCCAAATCTACATGCATTATATGTATATTGCCAATTATAAGTACAGGCAGTCCCCGTTACATACAAGGTAGGTTTCTTGGGTTTGTACTTAAGTTTAATTTGTATGTAAGTCAGAACTGTAGCTCCAGACAAAAATAAAATTTTGTCACAGTGACAATTGGATTTTCAATTTTTTTTCTATAATGGGACCAAAGATTATAAATAAAGCTTTGTCACAGACACCTTACAGCTGATCATTGCAGTCTGGGAGTAAAGTAAAGCATCCGGAGAGCTTTACCAAAGGTCACAGTGGGCAGAGGGGTCCGTCTGTAACTACAGGTCGTCTGTAAGTCGGGTGTTCTTAAGTAGGGGACTGCCTTTATTGGCTATTGCTCTAGGTGTATGTAATAACAGCAGCACATATGGATCTCTTCTGAGGGCCGTCACAAAATTTATGGTACAAAATATACACTTTTGAATAGGAGTACAGAAACGGCTACATTCATGACATCTAATCTCACTTCTTGCTACAAGATTGCTGAAACTCTCTAATTTCAACAAATATGATGCTTGTGTCATCCAGATGATTAAGATAGGATAGGGATAGGATCCCCATATCCTTTTCCAGTGTTTTGTATTTTTTTACTCTAATATTGGAAACAGTCCCCTACCGAATTTACTGTCCATAGCGTTGGCCATAGGGTAGCAAAGATTGAAAACCTGGCTGTGAACCTCAGTAGGGACATACTCCAAGAGGATTGAAGGATTACATATGAATCATCTCCATAATGGCTTTAGGTGTACAGTGCATTATCTACTATTGTGACACTAATCCTGCTCTTGTACTGAATGTCTTGTATTTCTCTTGGGTTACTAAGTCTTTGTTCATGCATTCATTGTTTTTTTATTCCTGGATCTGGAATCACCAATTCCATGACAATAGTGAGGGGAATAACTAGTAAGATTTTGGGCAGATCACCAATAAAATATGCTGACTGACATTCCATTCAAAGTCGTGGGAGCTGACAACTGAGTGGAGGTATTGATTGGTTGCATTGGTGTAGCTTTGACCACTGCTAAATGTTGGTGTAAAAAGCAGCATGAAAAGACGATTCTAGTTGGTTGTAATATACAACATAGAGGACATCAGCTCTGAACACCTGTTGTATATACCTCCAAGCATATTGTGTGTGAAAAGAGTGTGATTTGATTTAGTGCTGCAGCTCCTAAAAGCATCTGTACAGTTGATTTACTTTTTATGAAATGAATCATTCATAGTTTTTCTGAAAAAATGAAAGTCCCTTCTGTTTTAAGTAAAAGTATTCTGTCCCCAGCTTTGCTGTACTATTTAAGACAATGAGTCCCAACAATACTGATACATGGGCACTGTGTAATGGGACTAATATACTTTTGACTACCCCCGAATAGTCAATTGATATGTTATATTGGACCTTGTTGTAGAGATTCATTATTAATGATCACAGAATGAAGCTATTCCCAAATGTTATCAATGCCTCTATCTCAGAGTAAAGGGTATGCCAGTGTGTACATCGCTGTAAATCCCTTAATAGACTTGGCTTGTGGACAAGCAGCTGTGACTCTTCATGATGACAACAAATATAGCTTTTCAACATGGCTGATGTTCATGCAGATGTAAAGTACGACATAAAAAAAGATTGTTGAATAAAATTGGCTAACATATAGCATTCCCTCCTGTTTCTTATCTGCACATTGAGAAAAAAACTTTATTTTTCCTATTATACAAATCCAATACAATATTGCAACATTCTAGAAAATCCCTGGATAGACTTAGTCTACATGCACAAGAACATGGCTGATTCTTGTCTATGGTGAAAATCAACCTGTGTTCTGTGTTGTTCTCTCTGACTTGATCACAATTGGTAAATCAGTAATGCCCTTAAGTGCAATCCACAGAATATTTAGCATACTAAGAAAAACATATAGCCTTTTATGTGTTGAATTACTGGCAACCTCTGGTTGGAGACATATAGATCTAGTATCACTAAATCAACATTTTTAAATGTGGTTATCTTGGGGTACAATATGACAATTCGAAGGAAAGGTAAGGTAAGACATATCTGTGGTCAATAAGGTAAAGGAATTGTGCCCTTTTTGGAGTAGAAACACAAAAACCTTGTTTCAGACCAATAGAAGTTTTCAGCCACTTTCCAAAAAGGGTGTGTGGTGAGGGTAGAGAAAAGTGAGAGCCAGGAAAATGCCTCATTAAAATAAACCCCCAGACCCTGCTAGAGTTTATTGTTGTGAGGTCTGTCAAGTATGTGAGCTTAATTTATAATGAAGTCTACACTAGGTCGTAAATTGGGCGGAAGTTGAGCCAGGGCAAGGGAGTGTCAAGACCGGCTTCAAAAGATAAATACCCCCAATAAGCGTCAGATTTGACCTTGTTTACAAAAACCACTTGGCAAATGTACAACGATTGGCTAACCCTAGGAAATGTTTTGAACATGCCTGATTAATGTGCAAGAAACCTCGATATTAAATTCTAAGATAGTTCCTTCTAAAACATACTCAAGCACAAAATATTTCTTGTAGATTCTAATGAGATGCTGCCTTTTGTCACAAAAGTCTGTGACAAAGCTCAAAAGTAAAAAAAAGAGCATTACAGAACACTTAGAAGAAAATTTAAAGCGCATGTTAATGAACTAAAATTTGCAAATGAGTTAGGTAGAAGGCGGAGTATGATTGACAGCTGAATGCTTTGCTTACTGCCAGACTCCTGGATGCGTGTAAATCTTTAATGAATTCTATCACTAATCTCCCTTAACAGTCAGAAGCTAGTGATATCATCGTGAGTTAACATAATAAATGGCCATGTTTTAAGAGTAGGGAAGGGGTGTGCATAATTGATCTTGAGATTGCTGGCAGAGACTGTATGTATAAACACAAATTACCCATCCATGAACTATGTTTATATTGAATCCTGCATGGCGTGCTTAAGTGAAATGTCTTAAATCCACAGGCTGCTAAAGAAGAGGGGAGGGGGGTTCTCACGTTATTGATGATTTGCCTTTTTTGTCTTACATCCAGTTTCCCATGTTTCCAGGTGAACTATTCTAGATAGATGTGGAAGAATGCATATCAAGATCAACACCTTATGTTTTGTGGCCTGGCATGTTAGCAGGGTCCAGCCTTTCTTACAATGGTCTCTTGTCGAGTAAGCTAGCTATTGTTAAGATAATGGAAGCCACAACTTCTTGAGGTAACAGTGCGTTTAAATTACATGAAAAATGAGGCCAAAAAAAAGAAAATCTACAGCGTGTTTTGCGAGAGTAGAAAATTTCGCCCGGCTTAGTTGAAGTTTATTGTTGGCAGATCCCAGGCATTCTTTGTAAAACATGTAAGACACAGAGACGTGTAGTATCAATGTCTCTTAACAGAGGAAATATGTATTGAGTAGTCACCAGACTTATTTAGCAGACCTCTTTAAACCAACCAAATCCAAAAAGAAACCTCTTAAACAACTTAATTTAAATACGTTCTTAAGAAGGCACGTCGGGGAATGGTTTTCTATTGACAGTCTAAAACCTGTGGCTAAATGATACCAGGAAAGTCCTGTTTTTCCCTTTGAACTGTGGGTTCTGCTAAGCCGGTGTCAGGTGTGATGAAGTGAGTGCAACAGTGACAAAACCCAGCAACTTATTTGCTTGTTCCCTCTTGATTTCTCATTCATAGGCTTTGTCTTAAGCCTCCATAGAAAGGGAAAAAAATTAAGTAGAGTGGGTTACAATCACTTTCAGCAGGACCACAAAACTATTTCAAGGGCCTTTGGGGACATCAGGTCGCCAAGACAACAGAAAAAAAAGCAGAAAAGACAGATGTAGAGACAGAACCTTTTCAAAGCTAAGCCATTTTGGCGCTTCATAAATCACTTTGTGTCACTTTGCTATAACAAAAACTGTTCTCTTGTACAGTCCTCTCGCCAGGTATGGCCTAGTTGATATGGCACACAGACTACAGCTGGTTTATCACTTAGGACACTATAAATGGAACTCCACGACGTAGGCTTGAAGAGGACTGCTCTGTTTGTAGATAGGCTTCTATGGGGACAGGACAATCAGTCCCTCTATATATAGCACTCAAGTGCAAACCACAATGCGTGCGTTGTCTGCTTAACACAAATCTGTTCAGACATCATAGAAATATCAAGGAAAGCAAAGGATGCCTGGCCGTAATTATCAAATCAATGAATGTTTGTGTGAATCTATCTTATTATTTTTTACGATACCATTAAAATCTGCCTAATCCTTTTCGGATTAGCCGTGATGATGGATTGGAATGGATCCTTGTTTGCCTCTTATTATAATTTAACATTACAGCATGAAGAAGGGTGATTGCAATTTCTAATGGTAATATATCATGTTGTCACTTTGTACAATTGTTTAACAGAGTCGGCAAAGTAAACACATGCAGTATAATTCCAAATCCGTTATTTTGTAAAGGACATTAAGACATTAGTGTCAGCTTGGCTGGGGATGGTTTCATTTTTATTAAAATATGTCAAGTCATGTCTGAATTTCATTGCTAATAGTAATGTACCATGAAAATAATAATAATAAATTAAATAAAAAATGTAATGTAATGGACAACCCCGCCTTCCAGAATGCCTTTACTACCTCTCCAATAACAATGTAAATTCAATGCAAATTGAAGCACTCCTAGTCCTAGTTGCCCAACAATGTGCCCACCCAATATATACCATGGCATAATTAAATGTGTTACATTATCTTGATTGTATTATTTGGAGAGCAGGTTTGAGTTTCATCAAATGACCCAAGGATAAGTTTTCTTATTGCCTGTTAGGTATTTAGAAGAGTAATGTACTAACATACACAAAATGTTAATCTCTCTGGAATTCCTATCTACGCTGGATAGTCTTAAATCCTCCATGTTTTACATAGACAGAGTTATCTATGATTTAAAAAAAATTGGAATGTAGAAGAGAAATAAAAATGGTTGCAACATCTATGCTTTAGAAATGTAAAACTAAAAGAGCAAGTAGTAATTCCTAATAAAAACTGGTCATTCTGCATGAAAATTTGCTGTAATTCATCCTTATACCATTCTTCTGTTATTCCTGATTGGACAAACTGTGCCAAGACACACCCCTAACTGGTAACTCCCAGGTGTCAATCTATTCATAACTTAAAGGAATGTTATAGCTTTAAATATAACATCAGAATCTGAAATGGAACTAGTGGTATACATTTATATTTTATATTTGATCACAATCCCTGTCTACCACAGTCAAACGTTTAAGTTTGAGAATTTCAAAATTTGTAGCTGTACCTTGCAGAACTTTTGTTCTTTAAAAGTTGTATGTTTTCACACATATTTATTTTCCAGTAGAAACCAATGTACTGTCATAAATTCTTTGTTAAGAAAGTGTGGAAAAAAACTTTTACGTTGTTGGAACTGTCAGGAACCAGGCCTATGAACTTCGAGTGGAAATTTATAAGTGAGAACAATATATTACACAGGAAAAAGATGAGTGATTCCAGAACAGAAGCAAGAGAAATACAGCTAAAGATGAATGATGGGTAGATACTTTGTGTATCGCACATTTTAACAAGAACATTAGTAAAATTAGCCGACTGTAAAATCATATGCATGAAGTCTATATAAGATTTTATCCAACAGAAAAAATGTAACATTTGGAGAGACATCTCACTTAGGCTTCTCATACGTGAAGGAGTCAGAATACAATAGGGAAAGTTAACTATGTGAAATGCACAAAATCTGTCTTAATTTGTGCAAATTGGTTAACTTGACCCGCAGTACATTAGCTAAGAGTTCTAGACACTTTTCAAAGCGTATGAAACAGGAATTCCTTTTACTGGGAAAATTTGTGGCTTTCAAAAAAGTAGGCATGGTCCAAGTTGCAAAATTGGGCACCAAAAATGGTGTAACCCGGGTGTAAACGAAGCCAACCAATTGTAACTATAAAGTTAGACAAGGGAGTCTAGTATTGGAAAAGATTTACTATCCAGCATCAGAGACTGTGATGCATCAGGAGTATCATCAGATTGTATAGTTTAAGTTTGCACTTTCTAAGTTTTAGACAATAATAAAATCTGCTCCACTGTGTCCAGGATACTTATGAATAAAATGTTTGATAAAACATGTCACAGCTTTTTGCATGAATTCTGAGGTACTATGGCCATTGTGATAAAACCCCATGCAGCTCACAGATTGAGTTATTATAGTCTCTTATGCATAAAACTCTCACTGCATACCTCCTAGAAATCCCTACCTGTCATAGACGTGACAGCATGTTTAACCTCCCATTGACCTTGTTCCTTCCTCAGGCATAAAAAGTAGCTCCTCTGTGTAAATGTATCCTTTAATGTCTCTGCACCACCCTCAGCCACCAGTCTAAAGGCATACAGTCCTTACAGCTGATCAAAGGAGCAAAAGAAGAGCAACTAACTGGTCTGTGCATGTAATGAGCTTATATAATGCAGTATATAACATTATGGTTGTATAATGACCACCAGGGGCATAACCACAGTGGTGGCAACCATAGCAGCTGCTAAGGGGTCCACAGTTTTAGGGGGCCTCGTTATATACATATGCTCCACATTGTACAGCATAATTTGTATATATCATGTATGCAATATATATATATATACATATATATATATATATATATATATATATATATATATATATATAATACAATAATACACGAGAATTAAGCAGCACTCCAGGGCGTCAATAGTTAGGTGAAGAAAGTGAAAATGCTTTATTCCATGTTCAGAAGTACAACAAGGTACAGCAGCAACGTTTCGGCTCCAAGGAGCCTTTTTCAGGCTTGAAAAAGGCTCCTTGGAGCCGAAACGTTGCTGGAACCTGGAACCTAACCTAACTTGTTAAAGACTTTGATTTAGTAATAAGTCAATTAACTGCAGAGGCTACTGGGGCGTGTACTAGCCTGGCCAGGCATAGGAAGCTAAGACTACTCCACACCTCAGTAGACTCTGCAGTTAATTTACACATTACTAAAACAAAGTTTTTAACAAGTTAGGTTCCAGGACTATTAAATGACAGATTAAAGCTACATTCACACAATGCCGCTCACCCCCGCCCCTCTCCATAGGAATATACAGCGGACGGCGCAGTATTACGTAGAAAGATAGGACATGTCCTATCTTTCTACGGGCTACGGAGCAGTACGGTGCCACACATGTGCTGCACCGTACCACTCCAGTACAGGGCCGTGAGCTCATAGAAGTGTATGGGGGACATATATACGCCGTATATACATCGGACGGATATACGTCCCCCATACGTTCATGTGAATGTAGCCTAAAAAAGAAGTTAGCAGGGGGAATCTACCATCAGATCTACGTCTGTAGATTCTTCATAGTTTTCCTGTAGTCAGATTTTCAATTATACATTGCTGCTACTATGATCAGTTATGTTTTTTGCTTATTTCACACAGCTGTAGTGTCTACGCTTACAAGCATACATTATGCACACCATGTATATAGTTCCTTGCGAAGTCCCGAAACAAGTATATAGTATAGCAATATTAAATGAAGCTCCAATTAGGAAGAGAATGGAGAACTTATCACACTCAGGATTTGCATTTTACAAGCTTGCTGTTGAGCTGAGAAGGTTTAAGGGTGCTTATCTGTCATCCCCCTGCTTTATTTCTCTATTAAAATTAATCCCTTGTAATAACAAATGAGCTTTAAATGCCTATTATGTATGTAAATGGAAGAGGAATAAAAGTATCTCACATTGTAGCCAATGCAAGGAAATGTGTTTATGGCTCAAAGTTGTAAAAGCAGCAGCTTTAAACCTACAGCCAGATTTAGAGCTCAGGATATTTAGTACATATTCATGTAACAGTGCCTTCTGTGTATAGATGGGCTCATATCATATTTTTATTGTTTCACTGAGATATTATCATCTGTGCAATGGAATAAACTGTGTACTTCCATAGCAGGAAGGAAACAATAAGGATATTCCTAAATGATGAGAACATTTCTACTTCAGGCAAAATTAGATTTCAGATTTAAGTCAGCTCTACTATTAGATGATTTCGGCAGGACCAGTAATCTATCTTAAGTCCGAGAAGGACTCTTCCACCAATGGCAAATGAAACGGAAAGGATATTACTCAGCCAATTTTGTTCTCTGGGTCATGATCTTTCAGCAGAACTATCTGGCAGCGGCTTCCTCTCCCATTCAGATGAGAGATGTTGGACGCATCTTATGGTATGGTGAGTATTAGGTTGAGTCTAAGCATTGGGTTAGAGAAAAGTTTCACCTAGGGATTGTATTATAACCATGTAATGTCTTAAAGGAAATCTACCACTTAATATAACCTTTACAAAGCACCACCAGTTCTTTGTAGAGGTAAAAAGCTTAACACCAGCATAACCACAACCTTTATGGGTTTTCTAATATTTTTATTTCATGACTTATTTTTAAAATTAATAGGTGCCTTAACAAATAGAACATCCATAATAAATGGAACACTCAAACCAGATCAAAGGAAATCTACAACTTTATTTCATCTCTACAAAGCACCAGTAGAGCTTTATAGAGAATGTAAACCTTAAAGTTGACAAACCTTGATAATTGTAAATAGCCAGCTGATTCCTTTCAAATAAAACTTAACTTTATTGAAATTGGGCTGAGGGCTAAGTTGGACTTTACCGGAGGCCCTCCAGCTTCACACCCACTGCCTTCTCCAGCCCTCCCCTCCTGATAACAGTAGCTGTGTCTTGAAGTAAACGAAGGGGGTTCAGGAAGTAGAGGGCGCAATGCCAGGGCCCATTGGGGCCCCCAAGTGCCCTTCAGCCTAATTTACTTAAAGATAAAAGTCTTTCTTAAAGGGAATTAGTCAGCTATCAACTATTTAAAGATTTGCTGATTTTAAGCTTTTCATTCTCTATAAAGATCTGGTGGTGCTTTGTATAGGTTAAATGAAGTTTTAGATTTCCTTTGATATATCGTGTTCCATTGATTATGGATGTTCTATTCGTTAAGGCACCTATTAATTCCTAAAATAAGCCATGAAATATTAAGCTACGACAATACACGTCTTCTGTGGATTCTGTTGGTATACAGAGGCTAGCAGTGGCACATTGTCAACAGCCGCATGCCTGCTACAGTAGCAGTTGCAGCTGAATGATGCACATGCCCAGAGAAGGTGAGAATGAGCTGTTTATTATCAGGATGAGCTTACAATCAAAGCATTCCTTCCAGTGAGATGTTGATGGCCTCTCCTAAGGACATTAACCTACATTACGTAAACTGGAATGGTTTTTATATAGCAAATTGTAATAATACGAAAAAAAATAAAAATCAATCTGTATAAACATAATATTTAGTAGATAAAAGTTTTTTTATGATTTATTCACTATTAAAGAGAATGTATCAGAAATTCAGTTCTAATGGCGTCCCAGGCATAATCACTAATATTCTGTTTTATCAAAACATGTTGCCGGTGGAAGCGAGAATACTGGCTTGCACATATGTGCCGTTAATGAAATAAAATGTAGTTTAAGTTTAAACAGCAGAAGGGTTTTTCCTGTTCAAACTGCAGATTTGCCAGTTACCTTAGCAACTAATAAATTATGTGATGATGAGGTTTGCCAACCTGTTAGCAAAGAAAGAGTAGTAAAAATATGCATGAAAGTGGTGAGAAAGCCTTTTAAGAGATTAGTATAAGCTGTGGAAATAGCCTGAGGTTAAAGTTTTCTAACCTTACAAAGAGCGATGACTTGGTGCTTGTGTTTGTAATGTATGGGCTATGTGAAAACACATGCAGGTACTTTTAACCTTGACATACTGATGTTTAGGATGACAAAGCTATGAAAAGCTTGTAGCCGAAATCCCCTATACATATACATTTACATGTATTTATTAATTAACTAATTCCACTGACATAATACATTTACCACAGAGATGAATGTACTGTATGGCCACTAGCTCCACCATGATTAAAGCTACTCAAAGCTCTCGGATAGACACTTGTTCCACTGGCAGCTATTCATCCTGACCTCATACATGCATACTCAGATTAACCATGTGTAACTGTTTTCATTAGGAAAAAGGGGAGTAGGAGTTAAGTTATAAGGGCTGCAGAGTAGGGCAATGATCGGGAACAGAAAATGTCTACTTGTTTATTGGTTGATTGTTCATCCCTTTACAACAACAAATAGAAAACATGTTAAAATTCAACACGTTCTTTGCCTTTGTTGAAATAGAGCTGAGATGGTCCCATATATATTAGAAGGTCATCCAGTGTTTGATGGTAGATGGTATTTTTATAATATTCATGATACCATATTCATAGTGTGTAAGGCCTGGGGCGATTCATCAAGATCATTCAGTCCTTACAGGCTATCACATATGGGGCAATAGCAGTTATAGGCGGATTCCAACATGTCATACATTTATGGAATGTTCATGCATGTGCTCCGAGCCAATTAATAAAAATAATAATTATTCTTTTAGTTATAAAATGCACACAGATTACGCAGCGCGGCATAGAGCTTGCCAAATCAGTCCCTGTCCCCATGCGGCTCACAATCTAGTCAACCTACAAGTATGTTTTTGGAGTGTGGGAGGGAACCAGAGGACCCGGAGGAAACCCACGCAAACACGGAAAGAACATACAAACTCTTTCATTCTTTGTGGATAAAATTGACCCCTAGGGTTCCGACCTCACTCTATCAGCAAAATCATATGCATAAGGGATAGCTCAAAATTACCTGAATATCCTTTAAACTTTGTTATTTATAAAGTAAACTTACAAAAACCCAAGGTGCAAAGTAGCTTAAAATATTGTGGTAGAGATTTTCTTTCTTAGGAGCTGTCAAAAAAAATCAATAGCAAAGTGTAGTTTAAATATCTCATCAAAGTTGACAAGTGTAATTCTAGGACTCCCAAGTTCAGCTGAGATATGTGTAATAGAATGAATGAATTAAGGATTATCGTATCTTCTGCCAGAGAATTACCACATATATCGCTGTGACTGTAAACCTCACACAACAGCCAAATCAATGTACTTATGGGATTCAATAACATAATATTTAGCTGGACCCATGGATAAAATGACTTCTACTGATGCTTTATACTATTATAAGGTATTTTAGGAACACATTTCAATAAATTTTGTCAGGCATCACTACCTAAGGAAGAGGTAGCCTCAGCATCCAAACACAGAGATTTTGTAGATACAATCAATGAGTCTTTGTTTATTGCTTTTTAGGCGATTTACTGCAAACAAACACTGTCACTCATTACTTAAATAGCAATTAGGATATCCTGGCGATTCAGCAGAGACGTATCGATCAAGTATTATTTGTGATGTGTGTCACAATTAAGGTGAAGATTCTGATTTCTGCTGCACACTGATTGGAATGGAGGGTCCAGGTGCTCTGGAGAGGGTCCCAACCCCGTATCGTATAGAAATGATGGAACTCCAGTCACACTGTTATGTAGCAATTTTTTAAATTTATTTTTTACACAAACTCCAATTGTGACGTTTCGGTCTGTATTAGACCTTCATCAGACTCGGTTTGTATTATTGTAGTGGGGATCAAGGTGGTAGCATATAGCCATGGAGCACCGAGGAGCAGGAATTGCGGTCGTAGCCGCTCTGGGAAAGAGGTGCTATATGCTACCACCTTGATCCCCACTACAATAATACAAACCGAGTCTGATGAAGGTCTAATACAGACCGAAACGTCACAATTGGAGTTTGTGTAAAAAATAAATTTAAAAAATTGCTACGTAACAGTGTGACTGGAGTTCCATAATTTCTATACAATTAAGGTGAAGTCAATCCTAAACATGTTGGGGTGTCAAGAATTTTTTTGTATATATTTTTCAAAAAATATAAAATTTTGAAATGCGTATTGCCATAATTTCTGGTGCCAAATTTCATTTATTTTTTTTAAATGCACTTAAATGAACTAATATGACCAGCTCCATGACTAGAGGACTGACTCTGAGCATAGTTATATAAAGTCTGACTCCATAAAAGTATAGGGGGTATCTATTACATGCTGGCACATGGCTGTGATGTAAACCTCTCTTGCCATACAGGATATATCTCTAGGTGCTATATCCAATGTGACGAGAGCGTCAAGACAATTCTGTCTGGAGTAGTACTGCGCTATAGCCTGCGACAGGTACAGGTTATAATAATAATTCCTTTATTTATATAGCACAAACAGATTACGCAGCACTACACAGAGCTTGTCAGATCACTCCCTGTCCCCATGGGGATCACACTCACACCTACCAGTATGTTTTGGAGTGTGGGAGGAAACTGGGGGACCCAGAGGAAGAGAGAACATACAAACTACCTAGTATGCAGGAACACCACGTGCCGGTCCACTCTACTGACGAGGACAGCCCTGTTCACACCAAAAATTCTGGCATACAAGCACTGATATATTCCCCTTATATAACAAACTGCTCAACAACTCATGCACTCTGCAGATCGGCCTACTTTTTTGGGGTAGGTTGACTTTAAGTAAATTTATTCATCTTTAAAAATCCATTTAAATATTAGGTCTCAAAAATCAGATCCCTGCCAATGCTTAACACGTTAAAAATATTTATAGCATATCCATAATATATCCATGGAACAGGTCCTCAGTTCTGGGGGAACACAAACTGTGTGGTGCCTGAACTAAGTCATTGCAGCATAGCTGCCATCTATATGAATGAGAGATGATCGGCAGTAACCAACGCCCTAAAAATGGAGCAGCAATCTGGTTCTGTTCTTGATCTAAATGGGTCTTGGGCATTGGACTTATCCATTCTTATAAGTCAGGATAGGTAATGAATATGTTTAACACGAGAAAACCCCATCAATAGAATAATTGATATATGAATATGTTAAAAAAAACAATAAAACTATAGACTACACACACAAATCTACTCATTTATTTTCTTTGTTCTTAATTCCACAATATTTTTTGCTGCTTTCCTAATAAATTGCAAAGCTAAATGATATTTTCTTTTCAATTTATAGCCCATTTACTAACATGGAGTATGTGAAGCTTGTTTATATCATTCAAAAATAATTTTTTAATTTCCTTTGTATAGAATTTAAATACAATGTAATTGAAACTATTACTTTTTATGTTATTACATTACCTTATTTGTTTTCCAAATCTCATAAAGATGATTATATTAATGTGATAATCAACAAAAGCCTATAAGGTGCAAAGCGAACGATTCAATTTCAACAGGAGAAAATAAAAACAACTATTGTTGGCTGCCCACAGTCTTATAAATATGGATTTCTCTTATTTCTCTTTGTTTATGTTATGCCTTGACTATTTCAAGTCAAACTTACTTACTCGAGAGTTCGGGCTGGGAACAAAATACATTGGCCTTTCTACCTACAAAAGGTCCCTAGGCTTCTTAGCCCCAGGGCCAAAATCACATTTGAAATGAGATAGCTCTCCTAGTGTAATGTAAATATATGTCATTAAGAGTTGTGGCCTCATGCTGTGATATGTGTGCATGATAAGGTCTAGGAAGAAGAGCACATTTACAAACACACATTATTAGACCCCGGGGAAAGAAATGGTATGGAAATGAATCCAGTGCAAAAATGTTTAGGATTTGGATGCAGGGTCTGTGCTCATATTGAATAGAGAACATTGTAAACAAAAATGAGGGAATTTTTCAGAAGTATCCGTGTTGATTTAGTTTTAAATTCAAGAAAAATTGCAAAACCAGTAAACCAAGAGCAGCTCATTTTCTCTCCATACCATTCGGCTATACAGTCTCTGTTTTGAGCAGTTCAGTATGCAATGTCTTGAAATGCACCGAGGGCGCGTGGTAATGTTACATGTAGGAGATGATTTCTTCTTCGTAGACCCATAGGGACCCATCACGTTAGAATACTTTAACAGCTGATATGACAAAGATGTCCATTACCTAAATGGACAGCACTCGCTATTGATCAGGGCCCCACTTAGCAATCCCATTTGTCATCATATAGTCTGTTCCGTCATCTCTGCTGGATACTGGGGGACTAAATTAGGTGTCATTTCTGGTCAAGGTATATTTCAGGTGCAAATGGTAGACATCTGTTACGAGATGAGATTGGTAAACCACATCAAATAACTGATGTCTACTTCCATATAAAGGGTCTGAATGGATTTCAAAAATATTGTAAACATTGTCTTAGAGGATTTCATGACATCAACAGTAGATACATTTCTAAGCCAAACGCTTATGCAACCGCCCAGTAGGTTGCTGATCTAGGATGTATATACATAATCTCTCAAAAATCAAGAGCTTCATGACAGAAAGAGTTAAGTATTCCCTTAGCTGGATGACATATTCATTATACAACAAGCATTGATTCTGACCATAACAGAGTGCACTTTATTTCTAGGCATTTCCAATCGGAAAAAACTTCCATACCCAGATTTCCTCTGAGACTCATTTTATGAAGCTATAAAGACTGTCAACCAGAGACGGGAACTCTTCGGCACCTGAGCTGCAGACTCAACTATCAAATAACATTTAATTGCTGGATGACAGTATGTGGCTGGACTCAAATTCTGATCTCCAAATATTATCTATATTACTGTCTGTACAGAATAGATTGTTATGGCACTGGAAGATAAAACCAATTAAACTGGGAAATGGATATTTTAAGATCTTAATTATCAATAGCATTTCATTATATCTTATATCAAAAAGGCTATATCAATACTAAATGTAGGATTTGGAAGCTAGTTGAGGTTTGGAAGATAGTTAATTGGCCCTGAATATTCTTTCTGTCGTTTGATGAATTTGGAGGCGTCATCGAGACTTCTAATTTTGTTTAGTTTATGGCTGCAGTGGTTGGATTCTTTTACTCAAACCGTATAGAGCCTGGCAGAATTATTTCAAAGGAAACATCATTTTAATAAGAATTCTGTATGGAAGAATTATCATGGGGAGAAATAGCACTGCTATAAAATTTTTTACCACCATATTTTTTAAATCCACCAATTAACCTAATATCAGGTAACATCCAAAGGTGGGATCACATGTTGTTTTAGCCATAAGTTGTAAGGATATGTTTGGGAGAAGTCCCAATGTGTCCTTAGAACATATGGCTAGGACCTATGCCATTGTATGCTGATATAGTGGGATATACACTCCAGTACATCAGAAGCAGAGAGTAATAGGTTGCTGCTGATGGTTGAGCTGTTTCCTTATAAGAAAGTTAACTTCACTGTGGTCCTCCCTGGGTGTACGTTCAGCGGAGGCAGAGGGTAAATGCAGTACAGCATTGTGAACCTAACTTAAATCAATTGTGAACCTAACCTAATTTGTATGGGCTGATCAAATCTGCCCTAACCTCCCCAAAGGTATATCTCAGGGGAGACTAGGATTGGCCAAGTTAGAATTTTTTGGAGATGCTATCAGAAGTGTTGGCTTTTTTATTACCTTAATGACCGCTGAAAATGCTTTTATGGGAGTCTTCTGATGCCACACCTTTCTACGGTGCATCAGAAGAAGTTAGCAAGACATCACATCCTACTGCTGCTGGTGCTAGGCTGGGTATCATTACGAAAAAATAAAGTTCTAACTTGTAGGCATTGGCAAAAAACTGAAACATAGTCTGATCATTAACATGAAAAATTGGTATGGAGATAAGGAGCAAAATAATTGAAAAAATAAGTTGCCTTGAAAGATATTTCTCTACAAGAATTTCTGCTATTTTCTAATGTGCAGTCTATTCGTGGAATAACAAGCACAGACGCACGTGGCACAGTATAACAATAGTCTGTTGGACGTCATAAACCAATACTTAGCTTAGTCTGATGGCCGGAGGGTTAATTGAAAACAAAAGAACTGTCAAAATTATTATGGATGCTACCGGATGATTTTAACTAATTATTGATACCCCGAAGCAAGATGAAATAGGATTGAAAAAAAAATCTTCTTAGTAGGGATGTCCAGTTAATGCAAAATTATTATGAAGCTAATTAAACATGGAGCGTTCATAAGTAATTTCTCCTATAAAGACAGCACAATGGTTTTACAACAAATGAGAATATACTTCGCACTGATCTGTGCCATGGTGTGTGCCCGCTATAGGTCACCTTCCCACCATGCCGCTGATGTGACGCTTACACTCATCTTTATCCTGTGAAAATGAGAACGGTTCACATATCAAAGACATTAAGGATTAAAACCATTACCAATGAGATTACATTTTTTATATTTCTTCTCCAGTCAGCTTGGATTTTGTCATTCTCTTGCTATCTAATTAAAAATGTACCATCCCAAGGGGCATTGACATAAAGAAAACTAATATAATTTCATGGTGGTCAAATCATATTCAATGTCTCTAATCTGCTTCACTAAAGGAACTTAAAAAGTGTTAAAACTTTAGTACTTATAAATATTTCACCACACTGAAAGCAGAAGAACATCTTCGTCTTTTAGATATATTATGCGCCAAATAAGCCATTCTTTGTGGGGTTCTATGTACTGCTTTTGGTATTTGAACAGTCTCATACCATTGTAAGTACATTGATTAATAAACCCAAAACCACCGGCAAAATCCCACCTTTAATCAGAAATTTCATATATATATTCGAACACCTACAACAGTGTGATTTTGTTACCTACAGTTTTTCATTATGTTTCTTTGGCAAGATGCTGAACTTTAAACTTTTTATTCTTTCCTATCTCATCTAAACCACAGTGTTCATCAAAATATCCCGGACCACCCAATGTTGGGGAAAAGCCTTTACAAAAACACTTGCCAGGAATCGTCAGCTTTGTAAAATACAATATAAATACAATATAAAGTTGCTCCTAAGAGTGGATATGCATATCAGAGTTCTAAAGAAGATTACATCAAACAGAGCATGGCCTCTCAGTGTACAAACCGTCCATAGACATGAGACAGGTCCATAGGACATTTTGTACATTTTCAATAGGGACATGTGCACTGTCAGGCTCTGCAGTCACCATTCAAGAGTATATTGACAAATGTCTGAAACGTGACATATAGGTGTTCTATATAGGTGCTTGAAAAAGGTGGGTGCCAGCACCAAAACGTCGCATATGGAATAAAGTTTCACCATTTGAATTTTCCACTTTATCTGCGAGTACTGCCTATTTTTGGACTTACTATGACTTAGGTGTTCTATTATCTATTAGAGTACTGCATGTACTCTGCCAAGGTGTCTTGTATACGTTTACATAACGGGTTTTATTATACAGTTTATAATTTTCTTTCCTTAAACAGTGGTAAACTATTTTAACTTTTTTTAAAAATATTCATATCCATTTCATTGATTTCCTACAGAACCATGGTCAATTTCTATACCTCTCAAATTCACCGTCTAGCCAATCACTGATAATAACTTATTTCCTGTGAATCCTAAATGATCAGGGGCCTTCGACTCGAAGCTGTGAAATATTGGAATCGGAATAGCAGAGGCGAGTATGGACTTTTATGTTTATTTATGCAACATCTGAGGGCATTTTGTTTTTTCTTTTCTTTTAAAGCTTTTATATGTTTTTGTTTTATTGTACTTATTTTATAAGATATTTTAGTTTCATTATTGGGTACCATATTTGTTGTTTTGTCTTATTTGCCTACTGTAGACTTCTACAGAAATGGTAAAAGTATAATATTGGATTGAACAAAAGGCTTTAATATGAAATACATATGTATTCCAGAAAAGCTACATGGACACAGTGGGTTGGTAATGAAAAAAATGGAGGATAAACCTCATTAGTGCCATAAGGGTTACACTACATTGAGATATCCTGGGGAGACTTTTAGCAGTAGAAATCTTAGAGTTCATTGACTTGATGACTGGCTTATAGCAGAAAAGAAATTTGTAGATTTGTATTTTTCTGCTCCTGTTCCCAACACGTTAAAAATATATGTATACTAAGTATACTTTTTTATAATACCTTATATTGTTGAGCCATATATTTTATGCCAGGTTGTTGTTGGTAGAAATATTCATTGTCTTCCTCTACATGGCTTAATTTTTAAGAAATATTGTAAATTGTGTATAAACCTACTTTTTGCCTCATAATCAATATAATTTGTCTAAATTTCGGGTCATCAATTACACAGAACATTTAAGGATGTTAACCAGGGACTCACACTTTAATAAATATCAAAAAAACAATACAATATGACACAAGTGTCAGATTGATGGCTAAGGTTGCGTCTGTTGCCTGCCAAAGTGATAACCAGAGGAAGCTCCGGTGAAAGGTTCTTCCAAACACATTCCAGTGCAGTTCCACCTTCTCTATTGTCTGACACAAAGCCTTTCCATCTATTGAAGGTCAATGATGCTAACAAAATGACACATTTGTGCTTAAAAGGCAGTTAATCAGATTAACCCAGTTACATCCTGTGAGAGATTACAATGTGCAAGTTATAGTCAGTATATAGTTCTTCTATAAGGATTACTTGTAAATGACTGCCTGCTCATTGAGCCCTATATAATATCATTATGTCTCTAGAATTATGTAAAACAGAAGAGCAAGAAATATGGTGGCTCATATTAGCGGAAAACAGGTCCTAAAATTGAATGACCTAAACCATTGGCTTTGTGTTTTATGGTAGCTATCTTCTATATTAGACAATAGAGCAGTGATGGCTAACCTATGGCACTGGTGCCAGAGGTGGCACTCAGAGCCCTTTCTGTGGGCACTCAGGGCATCACCAGAGATGACTCCAGGTATCTTCCTGCAATACCAGACATCCCAGGACTGGCTGTGCACAGAAGTATTTTAAAGTGACATCTCTACCTGGGACTATTTTCTGCTTTATTGGTGTCCTCAGTGGCTGGTATCAATGAAAACTGTGACAGAGAAAGGAGTATAAATCACAAATTAAATTTCTGTGTTGGCACTTTGCGATAAATAAGCGGGTCTTTGTTGTTGTTTGGGCACTCGGCCTCTAAAAGGTTTGCCATCACTGCAATAGAGTATTAGACAGATTTAGGCTTTGCAACTTTTTCTGATTGGGTAAGAGATTTTATCTTTAGACACATTAATATATTTATATGTTACTGCATAAAATAAGCGGCAGCCAAAGGTGGTGTTACCAAGTTTGCTTGTATATTGGGGAATTGGGAGTACTTTTCTTTTCGGTGAAAGGGAATATTCAATATAGCTTTCTGATATGTGTAGTTTTATAAAAGCTTTAATTTTTCTTAGCAATATAACATTTCTGTGTTATAAACACTAGAAAATGTTTTATGTATGTGTTTTTACATCTAATAAAAATAATCTTTATTTATATATCATCACCATCATATTTCATTGCGCTTTACAAATCATAGGCTACATATATAAATAAAAACAGTCATGAGGATGAGGGGGGGACACAAGAGCTTACAGTCTATGAGGATGAAGGGGTGACACAAAAGCTTACAGTCTATGAGGGGGTGACACAAGAGATTATGGTCAATGAGGATGAGGGAGTGACACAAGAGCTTACAGTCTATGAGGATGAGGGGGGGGGCACAAGAGCTTACAGTCTATGACAGTGATGGCTAACCTATGGCACTGGTGTCAGAGGTGGCACTCAGAGCCCTTTCTGTGGGCACTCAGGCCATCACCAGAGATGACTCCAGGTATCTTCCTGCAGTCCCAGACAGCCCAGGACTTGCTGTGCACAGAGCTATTTTAAAGTGACAGCTCTACCTGGGACTATTTTCTGCTTTATTGGTGTCCTCAGGTGCTGGTATCAATGAAAACTGTGACAGAGAAAGGAGTATATATCACAAATTAAAATTTTGTGTTGGCACTTTGCGATAAATAAGCGGGTCTTTGTTGTTGTTTGGGCACTCGGTCTCTAAAAGGTTTGCCATCACTGGTCTATGAGGATGAGTGGGTGACACAAGAGCTTACAGTCAATGAGGATGAGAGGGTGACACAAGAGCTTACAGTCTATGAGGATGAGAGGGTGACACAAGAGCTTACAGTCTATGAGGATGAGGGGGTGACACAAGAGCTTACAGTCTATGAGGATGAGGGGGTGACATAAGAGTGTACAGTCTTATATTTTTTGAACTGACAACTAGATATTAACATAAACATCCACCCATAAGCATAATAAAGTTAAAAGGGCAGTCACTACGAAGTTTGGCACTATCATCACAATTTGGACAACACCAAACCCCCAACACTTATAGAAACGTAAAAAACAAATGACTAAACCTGTTGTGGGGAAATGTTACAATGTCAAAAGACCTAAACTTAAAATTTGCTTTACCAGCCATATTCCTGAATGGCCAAATATTCCTGGTTGGCCATTTTTGTAGGATGGTCATTGGTTTCTACTGATAAGTCCCTTCTAGGTTGATCCTCAGCTCCCTGAACCATCTGGGTCCTGGCACATTATATGAAAAACATGGATAATAGAGTATACGGTATGCTCAAAAAAATATCAGTGAACATCTATGCCGCCCTATTAAAATGATTTGATTCTTCTAATGTGAAGAAGAAAACCAGCTAAACATGGATGACAACTGTATTTTTTACAGGACAGATGACATTGAATAAAGCTATAGACGCTGGAAGATAAAGAGTTGATGTTTTATGTTGAAAGTTCTGCTGAACAGGTTGAATAAGGCAGTGGATTGAATAAAAGTGAATCTTATAGAGGATGTATTCACAAGAGGTCTTTTTATGTTATGAGAGTTGAAGTAAGCGGTACACAGCTTCGCTAACCTAGTGTCCAAGGCAACCCTAAGCAGCTGACAACCAGAGAGAACAAGGAAGAGTGGTCCCTGGGGAACACAAGGAGGGAGCAAATCCCAAGCGCACCTCTGACACTACGGCACACACTAGTTCCTAGGAGACTGACGCTCTCTGATGAATACATGGGAATGTTTGTACTTTGAAGTGCACAAGTACAAAGACAGCGCAGATGAATACCACGGGGCTCTAAACTTTTTTTCTTTCCCAATGTTTTGTTTTGGCTAAATACTGCAACTCGCGGCTCTAAATTCTATAAATGTAACAATTCACAATCTACCAAAGACAAGACAAGCTTTATCATGGGAACAATGCAAGTAAAAAAAATGGAAGAGTCTGTATTTTTTTTCCAGGATCTCAACATTCCCTCTTAATTGTTTTCTTCTTTATGGTTCCTCTACCTGCAGCTCAAAGAAACCCAGAGTGAATAAGATGTTGAGTAGTCTGGATTTATTTCGAGGTTGTACGTGATTCATAGCATGGAATCTCAAGAAAATTCTGGTGGTAAATTAAAAATAGACCACATATATTTGAGTAGCCAGCGACCAACTAGACAAGTTTCACATATGAAAGTGCCTTGGGCAGAAAGCTAGATTGTGACCACCTAATATCATAGTATATTGCAGTTGTTAAAAATCTACTCTTTCAACACTTAATTGTGTTGCCAGGGGTGAAACTTGAGAGGGTGCAGAGGGCACAGTCAGACGCAGGCCCAGGAACCTTAAGGGGCCCATAAAGTATGTCTTCATTATATGAGGAGACCAGTACTATAAATAATATATTTTAGTTGGGGGGGGGGCTAGAACACATTTTGCAAGTTGGAGCAACAGGCTATAAGTTACTTGTTTTAGTCAATATTAAAACTATCATCTGCCACCTTCTGAAATATCTTAAGTTGTACCATTCATCAAAGCACTACCAAAAGGGATATTCCATAACTTCAAAGTTATGTCCTATTTAAAGGACAGGGGATAATTGATCATTTGGGTTCATAGTGCTGGACCCTCCCTATTAATGCTCATTTTTTACTTTTTTGTCGAAAACATATAGGGATCAGCGGCCCCATTCAGTTTGGTTCAAATACCCAAACACTCACACTCACTGGTACCAATTGCAGGTGTTACCTTTTAAATGCGGCTGTTGGCATTTAAAGGGTTAACACCCATAATCAATGCTGTTACTAGTGGGTTTGAGCCTAAACCTCGAATTTGTGGCTAAAGGCAGGGTTCCAGGACACAAACCCCCAATGTTTGGCATGGATCTTCTCAACTCTAGTCATGTATGAACATACGATGATACCAGTTTCTGCTTCATAGTAGATTGCATATAATGTAATAAGGCATCGGATTTCATGACTGATGGATAGACATGCTCTATGATCCATTACAGGAGATCAAAGGAACGTAGCGGTTTATCTTACTATAAGTATACATTATACAGTATATGCAGTATATGGGAGGCTGAGAGCTTGCAACAGATGCTGATCCATATAGAGATACATGTAAGTAAGTAGTAGATATACATTGTTTATAAGAATATATTTTGACTGCTCATATACAGACTATCTGAGCATTAGTGCACACCCATCTACATATTTTCTGTTGTCTAGCTGCTGTTAATGGACTACAAATCTCAGCATGCACTGAAGCCAATACCGCAATAAATTGGAATATAAAACTCAAGACATGTTGTCAGTTTCTCTAATCCACTGAAATGAGATCTGGTACTTACATTAGTGGCATGTCAAGACTTCATCCACTGCCAAAGATAAACTGTTTTCCCCCCTGAGATTGCTTGGCATTTTCTGGTATTTCATTTCCTCTCCAAACTATCTCAGCTCATACAGAACAGATCAGCACTCATAATATTTATTTAGGACGCAGTATGTTACCGTAATACTGATTGTTAGTCAGGAATTTAAATACCACAAAATTATCTGATGGGGAAGAATGGAAAATGTACTACTCTGCATAGTGCAATCATGTACGAGCAGCTGCTAGGGGCTCCGCAGCACAGTCTAGTAATGACCTCCAAATTACTCATCTGGATGCCAACCATTGTAGGGCTATGACCAAACTCTGAAAACATAAAAGGATTAATTCAACTGGGGTTTCACTCATGAACTTAGGAAAATAAGTAAATTAGGTGACACTGATAGTTTACAGATACCTGTGGTAACTCTCCAATGCAATGTTCTGAGTCAGTCATACTTAAAGTGAATGGGGCAGCCTTTCGTTTGAGGGTCCATAATCAGCAAATTTCTGATTCTCCACTGATCAACAATACAACAAGTAGATTTGCACTGTTTAAGGGCCTTTGACATTGCCTGATGAAAACTAATAAATGATTATTAGTGACATTGTTTGGTCCACAAACAATTGGCATGGGGAAGGCATGAAGAGATTTGCTTCAGACAAGATGTGATCAGCCAAAATATTTACTAGCTTGTTGACTGATTGCAAGACTTTATGTAAGGGTAAGTGATAAGTAAATAGTTTTTATTTGAATACCTTTGTATCATCTTATATAAAATGGTCCCTATATTAGAAGCCCTAGACTCCATAATGCAAGAGTGAAGTTTATGGGGACCTGCATCATGTGACCCTTCAAAACTCTCCTGGTTGATCTGTAGTATTACAGCTATTGATAATATTTGCTTTAGACTTTAGATTTTTCCTCATATTGTGTTTTTTGATAACTTTAGAAGGCCAAGAATCTCTCCATCCCCATCAGTTTTTCTGTTTCCCCGACCTGCACACCACTTTGGACGTGTCGGGACGTGGTGCGGGCAGGGAGCAGAATGCCTGGTGAATGCCTGGCCCACCTGATTTGCTATAGTCACCTCCAGAAAACCAATGGATACTATAGCAAAAAAACCCTTCAAATCTGGTCTATAGGTCTGAACTGCTGGAGTTAGCCTTCTTGCCTCTTAGTGGATACGGGCGTCGGAGCACCAGCAGGGGGGACTTTAACTTAATAGAATCCCACCAGTGTGTCTATCTTACACATTTGGGAGAGAATTCCTTAGTAATGGCCATTCATAGTTCTGTGCTAATTCCTATAGTTTAGTTACATCTCTATAGACCTTTATAACAATTTTCTACATGAGATCACTACTAGTATATGCAGTAAACAAGGAAACCATCAAAGTCATATTTAGGCTCCATAAACATGAATGTAGATTATATACTTTACATATTTAGTGATACGTCTTCTTAGTTACTTCTCCATAAACTTTTGATAGAGCTTGCAGACGGAGAAAATGATGTTTCTTTCAATCACACACATACAGGGGGTATATATGCATAAAATCAGCCCGGCTCTTTATTTGAATATTTTTGCATTGTGCCGCGCTCCTCGCAGACTGTTAATTACTGAAAGCACAGGTCAGAATCCTGCGGTTTAAAAGCTTCATGTAGCTAGTCAGCAGCACACATTAAACAATCCATGGACCGGCATCAAACTAGAGGTGGTGCTAAGGCACAAGGAACTTGTAATTGCTCACAGTTCCAAGCTGTCCAACATGAGGGCAATTAACCGTGCTTACTTCCCTGCTATGTGCCGCTTTTAGTTACTGTATCTTCTGTGGCTCATTAAATACATATATAATAATTATATTTATAATTAGCAATAAATAGATTTTTTTTCTATACTGAAACATTCGCTTGCTGTAGGACTGAAAATTGCAACATGATTGAATATTGTGAATAGGCTCGGAATATGGGCTCTTGGAAAACACCTAAAAGAATTCCAGTTCTGGGTTCAGATGGAAAGGAATTGACAGATTTAACAGAGAGGAAATCATCCATCAAAATCAATCACGATAAATCAGGGACACAGAGTGGCTAGGGTAGCCCCTCAGGCTCATTAGCATAGTTCTAAAAGTTGATTTTAGATTTTCTTTAAACAGGTAGTTAACTATTGCCACAATTGGGGCTAGTAGCCACATATTGACTAGTCCAATAGAGTTGCAGTGTAATTGAGTGTGTGGACCATAGCAGAAACTTGAGGCCCAGTCTATGTCTTCTATTGCATTGATTACATTCCATTTAAGGCAATGGTGGAGATTTATCAGGGCTCGTACACCGGTTTTCAGGCATACAATCCCAGAAAGAATCACTGAGTTTCCTTCTGTTTGAAAATTCTTAAATTGTATCGTGTGATCTTATGGTGACACCTTTTGAATCATATGACATTCCTTTGTCTCGGGTAGGAAACAGCATAGGTACCAAACACCCTGTCAGATTCAATTTCATGAGCCATACCGAAAAGACTCTCCACAGGAATATCACAAACTCCTACTACTGCACAAAAACTCAATGGGGCAAATTTATGTATGCATTAAAAAACTGTCTAAAATGCTTTTTGCCCAATTTATCATTGCATTTAGGCACTTTTCCAACTAGTTTTACTTAGGGGGCATGGTCAAAGAGACGTGGGGGCACATTTACTAAGGGCTGTGACCCTGTTTTCTGTTGGACTTTAAGCGTTCTTTTATGTGCTAACTGCTTGCACAGGTATTTAAGAAGTGTCCAGCCACATATGTGTTACACACGACCCTTTGGTGGGGCGGCTGCACTATTCTGCATACAACACAAATTTTGCCATTGAAATGGGCGTTCTGGTGCACCACATTTATAATGTGAAGTGTGTTGCACGACCCATTAGAGGCACACCAAAAACTTGTTGCATTCTGTCTGTGCAGATTCATGAAGAATGGGTGCAACAATTAATGAATCTGGTGCCCTCTGCACACTATAAATGCGAACTGTACATGGTGCACTGTTTTTAGAAAAATGTGCCACGGAAAAGGATGTGGTGGTGGTTGGGTGTCAAATAGTCTGTACTTGAAAAAAAAATCATTTTTTTCAAGTAGGTCTAAGTAGGACTTGCTGTTATGCACTGTGCCAGTATTATCATGGCAGTAATAATTATGGCACGACAAAAGACTTATTTTGGCTAGTTCTGAAATGGCATTCCCCCCAAGAGTGCATACGGAATGAAGGAAAGGAATAAAGGAAGAAGGACCATCAGATTGTCCTTAAAAGCGGCAGAGACTGTGCAATTTTTAAAATCCCATGTGATGTGCTGAAGCATCATGGGAATGATATGAGACAGTTTACATAGTAAATCCGATATGCACAGAAATAAGTGTCTTTCAAACTATGCACCTCTATTATATACACTACAATTAAGTGGGAGGTTTAGGGGCAGAAAATAAATGCAGTAAAGAAGTAATTCTTTAATTCATGCTGAAACAATATATCAGCATTTCTATAAACTTCTTCCGAAACCACTTCCTGTTCTCTTAATCTGTGCGAAGAAGAAACTTTTGGAATGTTAATTAGGAATTTGTTTATCACTGTTTTTGCATTAAGTTGATCCAACGATGAAACTTTAAGAATGCTAATTAGTTTATTATTGTTGTTCAATTAAGTTGTCTCATGTATGGATGACACATGATGAATTTCGGCTCAGGATCCGGCAGGCTGGTAACAGCAGAGGCTGGGAAACAGTGCACACCTTCATAAGTAAGACAAATGACTCATTTTCACTGAATCTTTTAAATAAGGAGCATTAATGTCCCGTTTATTTGCTGTACTACAAGACCCTGTCCAAAATATCAAAAGTATGAAATATTCTCCACATTTGTCGCCGGATCGTTTATAATTAGATTTCACACATTGAAATTGTGGAATAAGTCAATGACAGACGGTTTTGTCCCTTATCATCTAGCATATGACAGAATATTAAATTTATAGGAGGTAAAAGGCTGCTTTCATTCCTTGCTGTGTTGTGCCGCGGTCATGTGACTGGGTGTGTCAGCAGGGAGCAGTGCGTAACTCACATGTCGGAGAACGGTCTCTTTCAAGTCAAAGATGGTGACAAATTGCTATTTGCTAAGGACTAAGCAAGCACAAAGCACCAGTCTCACTCTATATTTCCTTCTTGTTCTTTGTATTACAAGATGGATGGAACTGTGAAGCAGAAAAGAGTTCACATCCGAGCACACTCCGGTTATTGTGTATGCATGCAACGATTGCTTATGAACAAAGTCTTTAGAGGTGCTGCACTCCACAAATAGCTGTGAAAATGATTTTGAGTGATGTATGAATCACATATTTCTGGAATATAATAATTTTTCTATATTTTATCCATTGTCTTTATATCTGTCTTATTGCTATTTATTAGATCCAGGTATAGTTTGTCACAAGTAATATGAACCTGACACAATGGCCACAAATACAAAATGGTAATAAGTAAGTGACAGTAATGTCACACACTAATTATCTTGTGTAAAGTTTACCACGATACCATGGATGGGTCAGCAAATGTTGTGGGACAAAGAATCCCACAAACTTATGCAGAGTCGTTATTGGAAGCCATAGCCATGGTTCCTGTCTATAGTTTAAAGGGGTATTCCCACGAATACAAGATTCCTAGCTGTGTGCCTGAAATTGCAAATTGCAAAAAACTTGGAAACAATTTATGATACATTGGCCCTAATGAAGCTATCCCTACGTCCTAGTATTTTTGTTGGTGCCAGAACCTAAAATTCAACATATTTATTGAGACATATAGGAAGATGTGTGAGGGTGAATATATAAGATATATGCAGCCGAAAACCAGAATGCCATTCATCAACTAGAAATAACAGTGCTTCTAATAAGTTTGTAGATTCTGACTTTACATCGCTTCATTAGGTCTTGTTTACATTCTCCTCCTAGAATTCTGCTCGGCGGCCAAATCTCTCTCTTTGTGATTTTATCGATTACGTTGTATGCTTTTATATTATTAATCTTGCTTATCTGCTGTAGGTTTTTGAAGGATTAAGCAGCAACATATCTTCCTTTTCAAATAAAGGTCATGTGTGTTATGGATCTAAAGCAGACAACAGTAAACCTAGCTCCATGGAAAGGCTTTCCTATTGTTCTCCATTGAGAAACAGATGCTATGTGTGATAAGGTGGGTACACACTTGTATATAATATTACAAGCTACAAAACTATAATCCTTAATTGCTAATTGATCGGTAAACACAGAAAAGATTGTCTTCAAAATTGGGCGTTATTGAATTTTGAGCTGCCGGAATTTTTGTACAGTGGATTATCAACCCAAAAACAGTAAAATTTATATATTCAATGGTCAGTTGATCCCACTGTTATATAATTTCACTTGTTTTGGTAGCTTCAGTGATACTGTCAATCCACACTAAATAAAATTATATAATTATATAAGATGGCTTTTATAGAAAATACTTAAATTATGGAAAAAAAGAAGTAAGGCAATGTCCAATCCAACCAACAAGACAGACTTATCAAAAGGAAGTTCTCAAGTTGACAAATAATGGCATGTTTGTCTAAAACGATAGATTTTTCCCACTCACTAGAACCTATAAAACACGTACAGCGAATGTAGTAGTAGAGTGGTCATTTCACTCCAAACATTGACCATCTGTGGCTCTCCAGCTATCGATAAAGTACAACTACTGACATAAACTTCTATTAGTGTGTGAGATGCATAAACTGGGAGTTCTAGGTCAACAACTGGGAAGACTAATTGCTTAATCCTATTAGCACTGTTGTAAAAAGTCCTTAGGTCCATTCTTTTGCATTATAAAAGAGGTCACCAATAGGCCTTCGTTTTAGAGATATTGTGGTTATAACCTTAAGTGCTGTACCACAATACTGTAAGCTATAAAGCAATCCAGAGTCAAACAGTCAAACAGAAAACAAGAGGCTGTAGCACTCAACCAAGTGATTATCAAACTGGAAATTTTTATGTTACTGTTTATGTTTTTTTTTAATGTTTATACTTCAATCCAAGTGGGCAGTGAGTGTGTGCCCGTCTTTTCACCCCAGTACAATTGACTTCTGTTATTCTAGTTTTATGTAACAGTATGCATGTAACATCTACATATTCTTGCCATACAAAAGAACATTGCCTTCTATCAAAAATCACATTAGAAAAATGGCCAGTGCACATTCAGCATTAGCAGGCATTGTTACGAAAACGCATGCTATGACCTGACCTAAGTTCTATTCTGTAGAGATGAGCAGAGCGAAAGCATTTACATATTTATAGCATAACAAGTGGAAAATATGCTCGGCATTATTGGGTCTACATTGAATTTATACTGTGCTGAACTATTTGCATCTCAAGCACGCAGGACTTCTGAAGTGGAAATTGATCAGCACTGCCGTTATGGATGGGGTACAGTATTATCATTTTTTTTCTTCACTATAAAATATGCTCTCGGTTCTCCTTGTATTTCCTTTGATTTATAATTGTGATAAGGTAAAGCCTCTTCCAGCTGTTTCTATAATATAGCTCATAATCAAGGTCGGAGGGCCTAGATCTGCAAAGTGACAGGAGTAATGTTAATACAACATAATTCACACAGGGATAAATGTCAGCTTAGAATCAAGTGGCATATAGAAAACTTATAAACCATCTCACACTGGCCAATATCCTCCCAGTCTCCAGGGCATCCACTTTCAGACAAGGTTAAGTAGGTAAAGAAGAGCTTAGATTCACATTCCTGACTGTTTTCCAGGCAAAATAAAATCACATTTTTTGGTACAGTAATAGACTTGAAAGGACAACGAGGTAAAACAGTTGGAAAGGTTTACTGGAAAGAAAGTACAATGTAGGAATCTATAAAGTGTCAGACTCGGTATACTTCAGGAAACAGAGGAAATAGTAAAAACCTCAACACAATATCAATTCATTTTCTTAGGACGTTACCAAAACTTATAACAAAATAATAAAAATGTCAGCCAAAAATGAGGTCTGCTGCATGTAAAAGTACAATAGAGCAATGGTATTTCCCATAAGCCTTAATAGTCTTACAATTACGAAGTCTCAATTTTTTTTTTTGCTTGTTTCTCATTAAATAGTCATCAGCTGAATATTCTTGTATTTCTTGTTATCTATACATAATAAAGACATTGGGGGAGATTTATCATAAGTTTCCGAGATAAAATCAGAGCTTAGCTTTAATTTTAGAAACAGTTGTGGGAAAATGAAAGCTGAGCTCTGATTGGTTGACATGGGCAACTAGAACATATCTGCTCTAAGAGACTACACTGTGATTTGAAGTGACATCTCAAAGCTCTAACCCCAAACATTGTTTCAGGTAATAATAGTAGAAAATTAGCTTAAAGGGGCTTTCACATCAGAGATAACCAGTTTAAAAATTGTCAGACTCCCTGTACCCCACAAAAAAACAGCAGATGAGGCCTCAGCTAGCCAAGTATTTCCCAGATGAATGGCCGTTTTTGTATTACTAGGATGGGTATCGTTCCACAATATGGGAGTTACTTATACAATGTAGCTCTTAAGTTGTTCCTCCACCATGATGTCCAAACAATAAGAAATGTATAGGAATTGTCTCCAATAGATGGTATGACCATTAAGATGATGAGCACTGATTGATAATGGAACAAAACAACCATTAAACAACTTCAACATTCCAATGATCAGTATGACATTCAACACATTTGGAATGTGTATTCTTATAAATGCTTCTTCCCGATCTTTCCGATAACTGGTTACATAATAGGACTTTAGTTAAATCCCATCCTGATCTGAAAATTAGAGTTAACCTCTAAAACCAGTCATACCTGTTTGATTCAAAGTTAATGATGATAGAGTGACCACCTGGCTATCTAAATATAAAGCAGACACTGACAGCAGATGTTGGGATAGAGACAGAATGGGCATCTAGATTTCAATATGCCTTATGCACAGGAAAGATAAAACCCCGCCAGAGGCTGACAGACTAACCTTAAAGAATGGCTAAGAATCAATAGTATCCCCATGCAAAGGCCAGAAGTCATTACATATTGTATTAAAAAAAGCTTGCTACTACATGTCAAGCAATCAGCCTACAATTCATTATAGGTAAAGTCACAATATTAGATGTCTATGTAACCACTATGAATAGCACTGTAAATGGATGCAATGATTTATCAAAAACCAGATCACTTGAAGAGGCTTAAAGGGCATCAGCCCTCACAAATTACCTACAGGAGCTAACTCCTGTGCTACTTAGCCATATGACCATACATGCCACCCATACATTTGTTTTTATTTATCAGCTGCTCCTTATGTGCTAATACTTTACTTAACAAATATGCAAATGAGGCTGGGGGGGGGGCTTGGCTCCACAGCAACTATAACACACTTTCTACACTTGCTGAACCCAGGATTAATGGAGCTAAGGGGGTGGATGAGAAAAGGTGGTGGGCAGTTGTCTTTGCCGAGGTTCTCGCCTAATGCCCCACAAAGCACCTAATTTTGGTATTTCTGAAGTGAGGTTTTAGCATGGAGGGAGAATCTGGAAAATACTAACAAAGGTATCAGTAATTTGTGTGAGCATAGCTTTATGTAACACAGCAGTTAGTTAGGGTAGGTACATTGTAGAGACGGATGCCCTTTAAAGCTATACAGATGAAGAGTTTACCTTTTAAGAAGCTTATATTGACCAACAATGGAAAGGCTATCACTCAGAAGCCTGCAGTCTATGGGAGTCACTCCAGTAAATGCAATTGTTTTGTGCCATTTAAGTTCTTACAGGACAATCATAAATCAGAGCTAAACAAGAACCTCATCAGACCTAGGTTGATCCCTGTCTTAAAGTCTTTGATGTTTGAACCCATGAATGAACACCCAGAGGCAGTAAAGGGGTTAAGTAATAGATGGTTTTACTTTCAGCTGCTAAAGTCGCTGAACTGGAGATAATTATTCTGCAACTGTGAAAATCCCCAGCTTTCTGTATTGCTCAGCTGCAGTCGAATTCAACGCTAAGTATACATTCGAGCACCCGCAGCCAGCATTGAGGAACGCGCTAATAGTAGGAGAAATGTAATGTACATGTATATGTGACCATAAATATTCCAAAAGACAGACGGAAGCATTACTAAACCCATAACGTATATCCTAGCCCTGCAGAGCTCAGGCATGTAGCATTAGCATAAAAGGTTTCTTACTATTCTCCCACTGGGAAGGTAAAGAATACCAGATCAATAGAAGTCTACATATTACACAACTCATTTGTGCTTCCTAGGAAGTCCTACTCCATATTTTCCTAGATTATATTTAGCCAGTCCCCCGCATTGAGTTGTCTTCACGCCGTAGCAGAGCACCTCTCTACAACCTCTGCTCCCGTTTAGTTCCTGTCAATTATAGTTTTTTAATCAACTAGTTTTATTATAGAGTCTGTTGCCCATGCATTTCCTAATCATGCGCTATTTATGAGAGGTCAATATTTCTGAGAACTGATTTATATCGCGTATACAGCATCTTTCTCCCAGCCAGATAAAAATGAGTGTGCTGTCATGCATGAGAAATTCAGTGTGTAATCTACCAATACTGAATAAACAAACCACAGTGGCGAAGGGGAGAGACAAAAGGCAAAGCATAGCAAAATAATAACAGTCTCTACCACTACTGTGCTCTGGGTGGCAATCTGATTTAACCCTCCATCTGCCTGGAAACTACTTGCTTCAATTAATGCACTGAAAATAGATGACCTTCAAAGGGTCATTCATGCTCAACGAGTATCACGTCAAAATAATACAGTATGTGATCATGCATAAAGTCTTTGCTAAGTCGAGAATTTACCAGATTCACATATGCATCAACCTGTAGAATAGCAATCGGTAGATCAATTCACCCATTATTTGCATAAATTTGCCAAAGGGTGCTAGTACAGAATTTACTTCTAGTTGCCATCCTGCACCTGGACCTGCTGGACACTGATAAAGTAAGTCCCAGTGTAGGCCGTTAGCGTTAGCGAATAACGATATGTCATGTGGCGCCCAACACAATTGTGTAAAAGCACCCTACAGCAAATGTCGAATCAAACTTGATTTACCCAAAGATTTGACAAATTGGCTGAAATGTAAAGCCAAATTCTTTGACACATCATCACATTCTAACTAGGGCTGCCAAATCTCCAATTTATCTCTTTTAGGCCTCATACAACGTGATTCCTCAGCGATTCCGGCTGCTGCAATGCATGGCTGATTTGAGGAGTGATTTGTCTGCAGAAATAATTGCCATTATGCAGATTCAAATCCACCGCGCAAATTATTTTACGCTGCAGATTTTCCTTTACGCAGAATGTGTATGGGATCTGCATAAATCTCATCCATTATACTGTGACTGTATTTCATTGCAGGTTAGCCACCAGCCATCTACAGCAGTTTGCACGTGTCATGTTTCCTTGACCTCGAAAAATGAAGAGATTTTTATAATATTTTTTTGGCTGAATGATGGGAAGAATGGATCAATTGATCGTTTCTTTCGAGAAGCAATTCTGGCAAAGGAAAAATATTCAAATTTTGAAGACTATTTTTCTTTCTTTCAACGAAGTGGAGAAAATTGTGTAAACAAATCAAGAGAAAATGTAATGTGTTAAATTATGTGCAAAAATAAGCTTTTTAAAGGCTCTCAAATGTCTGCAAGAGGTATATTTTGTTCTAGCGGGTGGTCTAAGGCCTTAAAGATCTTAGAATCGTGCTGACCTGGTATTTCAACAGCCTGAGCCTGCAAAGTTAAAGCCAGCAGATGGATGACATCACAGCACATATTCATAAGTCAGCATGGAGCAGAGCATAAATCCACATGTGACCTTAGTCTACTTTATCTTCCAGTGAGCAAAATAAAAAAAGAGAGAAAATTCTCGGAAATTCAAGAAACAGATAACGGTAGGTCCATATAGATGAGGTTCTGTGATCACACACATCAAATACAATAAAATATAAAAATATTAAATATAAAAATATGGGACAAGTATATGAAAACTACCATATAGGACAGCTCCTTATGTTGCTTATAGCATTCGATCACAGTGCAGCTACCATATTTAATAGCACTACAAGAAATAAAAATTGCACTGTGATTGGTTGCTTAAGGCCAGTGATCTAGCAGAGAATGAGTGCCCAAACTACTACGAAGGCAGTAACTTATTACTAACTGCTCTGCCATGTGTTTTAATCGTATTGGTGTCCTGAAGATGTTAATACAGTTGAAAGGAGAAATTTGGATTATCATCGTAGCTTCTCTCCAGGGTCTCTCTGAAAAGAAAAAATCGCAGTCACTGAAGCAGAAGCTCCCATAATAATACATAACTACTGTATTTCCAGGGAAACCATGGTGATTCTCTTTAAAAAAAAAAAAGGACTGAGCACAGCACATACTAGGCAGCCTGATATTGCAAGAGGATGCCTTGAGTCCTGTAAGGCAAACTCTGTGCTGAGGCACCAACCTGGGTGCCCACAGATTGGGCTCTGAGTGCCACCTCTGGCATCTGTGCTATATGTTCGCCATCACTACTGTGGGCTGGACTATAACTTTAGGTAAGGTCATAAATGTCTTCTGTTAATGGTATATCACTGGGTTATGCTATCAATGTCTAATATGTTGGGCCTACTTCTGATCATCTGTCAACTTCTAGATTGATTGTGAGCAAATTATGTAATGAACCAAATAGTGGCTCAATTATGCTTCCATGTGGCCATTTATTGTAACAATTAGACAATTGTCCAGTCAGACATTGACAACATATACTAGTGATATGTAATCAATGTCTTTACCAAAACAAACCTCTCCCTTAATCAATAAGAAGGGCAACAATTACAAAACTCGGTGATTAATTTGGAAAGAAGCAATTTCTTAAACAGGTTCCTCAATAATTTTGACATTTTTGATATTGAAGCCTTCACCGAGCCATAGTGGTTAAGATGGGATATAGAAAGTTCACCATCAAATATACTCAGGTAGCCTCAAAAAGGTATTGCATTATTTTTTCCCTTCCATCTTGGGATGGGTAATTGGGAGCTGAGCTGTAGCGTTGACCCATTACACCATATTTCACTAATAACAGAGCCAAGCATTTTGGTTGGTTCATGAAATCTAGCTAGTGCACAGTCCATCCATCTTTCACGTACCAAGCATGCTCATGTGCCACTTGTCAAATCCTTGTTTTCGCGGACCTTCCATCAGATTATAGTTCATTGGCTGACAATAGACAATACATATTGGATGGTCAAGGTAATTGTATACTCCATGTACAATAGGATGGATAGTAATGGAAGATATACAAAACAAAAGATAAGCTATGCTGGAGGATTTCTATATCACTGATATCTTTTTATTCTAATGGAATTCTATCATTCAGGGCAGTGATGGCCTTAAAAACACAAGTCAAAAGCTTTCGAGCACCGTAGCATAGGAAATAATGTGTCACTTTACAAGGCTTTGTGCAAAGCTGATGAAAGAGCTTCTTAAATACAAGAACATATTAAATGCCAAAAAGAATGTTCCAGTTTGCTCTCTACTTGGAATTCATCATGAGACAATTAGATCTAATGAAAATTGGGCATGGTTTATTGCCTAGCTCCACAGAGGAGAGCAACGCAGCCATATAAAGTGAAAAGAAAATTGACTAGATAGAAAAAAACTGACAGTTTTGTTTCAGTATATAATATCGGCTACTAAAGATGTCCTGATATCAGAGCTGGTATCATTAGGTCTCCTGGAGAGACTTGTTATTGCTGGAGAGACATTTTGGAAGTCCAAATATAAGTTTCTGTAATTACATTTCAGTCATATGTTAAACACGTTAGTGCTAATCTATTCCGACATGTTGTAATGCAGCTAAAAAAAAAGTGCATATATTTCCAAAGGGAATTTCGACTAAATTCCCAACCAAGCTTCCGAGTTATCTAGTTACAACTGGGGAAGAGACAGAAGGAAATGAGAGACATACGTTTGTGTAAAAGGGTGAAGGAACAGCAATTACAATTATTGCAAACTGTTGGCTCTGCATCTCGGAGCCATGTAGGATTGAAAGGGTGAAAGAAAAACACAGACATCCTCTTCTACTATTTTCTTTTCTTTTACCGTTTGCCACATTTGACCTGTGGGATAAAAACTGGCCCTGAGGTTACTAAAGTGGAGCTGTTCTTGTCATTTGTGAGGCCTAGGACATCGAGCAGTGATTACAAGAGAAAGCCACAAAGAAAGTCCATACTGGAACTAATTGTTGCTGTAGAGGAAATGTAACGCAATACTCGGCTTTTCACTAAAATATGTGTGTGGTTTTGGCACTAGTAAAAACAATATGGGTGTAAAATCAAGAGCCATTGTATTATATTAAATGATGAACCAAACAAAGCTCAAATGTGAATCATATACATAAGGAAGTTATGTAAGGAATGCATGCCAAGAAACTGCATGAAACAAAGAAGCTCAGTCTAAGCCTTTCATTCTAGTGGACCACAATATATCTCAGTGTCCATGGAAATATCTATAGAAATATCATACAGGTCTTTGTTTACAATCTCCTTATGTGTAAGGCAATGATCACCTAATGCATTATGCTAAAGTAAGGCTTAGGGAGGCCCTTTCCACTCTGCTGATTTTTCTGTTTTACTAAAGACTTATTTCCTATGATAAAACAATACTGAACTACCTTTCTGTATTGCTCTGCAATGTACTGTTCCTCTGGTATTACTCTTTAACAATTGGGGTTGCAATTTATCTTGTAAGAGGAGGTGTGTCTATGCACGGACCGGTGATATCAGCACTGATTGGACAGTGTCAGATTGTGTAGGGACACACCCCACAGTGTTAGGGGATAGTGAAATCCCAAAATATTAAGTTGTATGAAAAGATGACCCATATTTGGTATATTAGGAGAAATAAAAGTTTACTTTAACGTAAATACTGTACTAGGTTTTCAAGCTAGCCAGAAAAAAACATTACGGCCAATCTCTGGTAAGATGTGGAAGAATGGCAACAATGCTGATTCATGCTTGTAGAACATGTGATTGCTAAGTAGCCTCATCAACTACAGGCCAACAAGGACCATTAATCCAAAGAGTTGGAACTTTTATGGAGCAACCAACCTATTTCAATAGGATATGATGATTCTTTGTATAATTATCAGTTCATAAGGAGATACAGTAATTGAAAAAGGATTTGGAAAACAATTTCCATTTTATTTTGTTCATCTTCATTTTCCATGACCAAAAAATATTTAGCCAGCAGCCTTAAGTGCAGGAGACCGTTATCACTACTTGCACCAAATATTTAGACCAGGCAAATGTTTAGAGCATGAGTCACACAAAAGAGCGCTGTTTTATATTTATACAAGCAGTAATTCTCATCTGTGATACCACAAGATTTTTGGGTTCCTTATAAATCTGGTTTTACGCTGATGTATTTTCTTTAGAGATTATTCATATGGTTTGTATCCATCAGAAGTAATAGTCATTTATCACAACCAATACCTATCTCTTATCTGCTGTCGTTGTTACTCTAAGGGGTTTATTCATCAAGCTACATATAGATGACGCATCAACGTATCACCACCATAGAATAATAGGTTCTGAAATAGATGTGGACCTGATAAATATTGCAAGAACTCATAAGGATGTAGGAAAATAAGCCATATGTTTTTAATAAAGACAAGAAGACTAAATCTTCATTTTTTCAAAAAAATCTGGGATTTTTCAGGACTTTTAGTGTAAGTGTATATTAACTCAAATCCAACTTAAAATGACTTTAATTATTATTTGAATTTATATGGGTTGTTTACTTTAATTTATCTGGAGCTATTTCGGTGTACACCTCACAAATTTCTGTAACCCTACCCAGAGGTGCAGATTAGGGCAGTTTATGTATGTTTTTATATTATTCTTTTCTGTGGATTTCTTCTGCAGCGTCCACAGTGAATTCTTCTAATGAAGTGTCATTGCCTTTTCCTCATTTTCAATAAAAACTTACTTATATTGAACATTGCTTTATCTCTAGTTTTCCAGAGTGCAAAGAATTGAAATTTCCGGCAAACATCAGCAAATTGCAACTTTTTGGCCCGATTGTGCATATATTGCCACATCAGAGAAACATGAGCCTTCCAGTAAACAAGGAAGGCCTGGGAGTGTGTGTGTGTGTGGGGGGGCACTAGAACCAAAACATACAACAGTCTGCACCTGCTGTAGATTCAAATTCCAACGTGTGAGTGATATAACAGAGTTATTAGATAGTTGGAATTTTGGCACATCCTAATACATCAACCTCAATGTCCCAATAAAGTATGCTTATTATTTCTGTGGCTTGAGCTTCAAAGTCTTCACCCACCATGAATGCTTGAACTCAGATTCTACCTATTTAATAGGGTAACTGAAACTAAAAACAGCGCCGAAAGCCAAAGATTCCTGCTCCAAGCGGCCCCTAGCTCGGTAGACAGGAGTTACATTGCTATGATTTCGACAAATAGATAGCTGGTGACAATCTGAATAGCCCAAACGTTCCATGAATCTGCTATACAGAAGGATGTCTCCTAGACTTCAGACTCGTAGTTCAGCATGATTCCTTTCTTATATATTTATGTTACTTATGTGGGATATACAAAAGAAAGGAAGAGAATTAGTAGAGTGGAACTACTTTATGTGAACCCCACTGTTCAACTATGTTTCTCCCACTGCAAACAACAATCCCTACTTAGTATCAGAATTCTCCATATCTTCTGATATGGACTATTATCACCTAGGCTAAAGATGTGCATATGGTTTTGGTTTAACTCTTTCTTTAACTCTGGGGTGAATACACAGTTTTCTAAGTTAAACAGATATAATGAAATACTGTACAGTTAAAAGATCTCTTTCATCATCAAACATTTCCATTAATAATGGGTGTAAAAGATCAATGCTCACAAATGACATGGTTTGGTGAGACATAATTAAAGTTCTAGTAATTTCTACTGCTTCTCTTTCGCTCTATGTCCACGCCTAGGCTGACTTGATGGGTCTCTGAATTAGTATGCAGCACATGACTGTGTGGGGTTTGATGTGGTAGGTTGTTCTTATATTAAAAATAAGTATTTGTGGTTTGAATCCTGATAAAAAAAAAGGATTATACCCCGGAGGCTTTTGGCTTTGTTGTTCCAGCAGCGATTAACATAAACAGCATGTATAGAAATGACTATGCATGGAAAACAAGATTCCTCGGTGTACTTGGAGTTTATTGGCGGATGAATTGGATTCTATATCTTTGCTTAGTTAAAAATAACAGAAAAATCCAGGATGTGCAGCAACATCCAACATGATGCTTCATCTGGAAGAAATACTGAATGCCATCAGGATCAGGTTACCTTAAATCTTGAAATACATTTGTCATCCAGAAATATTGGGTTATATCTGTCTGGCTACATCACATTGTAAAGGAGCAAGAAATTTCATAATCCCTTTTGATGTGGTTTTGCAGACTGTGCATACGCATTACAAATATATCAAATATACACATAAAGGATAAAACATATATGGCAACTTTGGGGCCTGTTTAACAGAACCAGCTTTTTTTGCACCGGTATTAATGTTTGGTTCCGCTGTGACCAAAATTGTTAATAGTTTCGGACCTCCAAGGGCTGGCAAAGGATTCAGCTATAGCAGGCACCAGTGTTCTGAAAATCTGGTGAGCCAGGGGGGAACCACTCCGGCAAGCAGCAAAGGTCCCAAAATGTTAAAATTTCAATAGTGAGCACCAAGAGTTGTGAATTTTTCATACCTTGTTTTGTGTAATATCTGAGTGCGTATGCTCCGCCCCAGTTCAGGTTCACATTTTTATTGGTTACATACATGTGAATATATAGCACAAGAAAATAGTAATAATATAGCAAACTATATACAACATAAAAAAATCAATGCAATTATGTCAATTATCATACTAGTTCAGATTTGTACTCTAAGGATACCAACTACCATTGGAAGGCCTTTTTCCCCTTTACATATATGGAGATAGTTTGATGGACAGATCCCTCAACTTGATGTGACAAGATAGCAGTGACAGGCACTTTGAAATCCAGTACAGGATGTCTCTGACTTAAGGACATCCCCTAGTTAACTGGACCTCTTTACCTACTGTTACCTCTGATGAAGCTCTCCGGATACTTTACTTAGTCCCAGGCTGCAACAATCAACTGTAAGGTGTCTGTAATGAAGTTTTATTGATAATATTTATTTCCATGACGGTACAAAAATGTGTAAGATCCAATGGTCTCAGGGAGAAACAAAAATTTGCCTGCAGTTACAGTTATAAAATATACCAGTTCCGACTTATATACAACTTATATTCAACTTAAGAGGAAACCTAAAGAACCAATCTTGTACGTAACCCGGGGACTGTGTGTATACTGTTTACATGTTTGTATGGAGAGGATTGAAGTTTAGTACCATACCATGTGATGACCTACCACCTGTCTATCTAATGTATTTGGGAGTAAGTTGATGTTGTGGGGAAAGAAATGATAGTCACGTGATTGATTTATCATCCCAATTCATTTTTATAGGTAAAAGGGACCTGCTGAGGTATATGGCTGTGGCTTATTCCATTCTGCCCATAAAGACATGCACACTTAGCCAAGAAAATTAATAAAAGTGCATGAATAGAATAGGTAATATACATTTCAGATTGACTTATACGATAGATTATTAACGTAGAAGGACAGAAGATCATCCCAATACTTCTACATGACATAGAGATCACCAGTTCTTATTTTCTATGTTTTCTATTTAATGATAACTATTTGACTGTACACCAAACAATAACAGCACAGGAGAACGTCTGCACAGCCACTCAGTGTCACAACCACTAAATCACCGCGAGAGGAAGGAGAAGATAATTTAAGATGACAAATCACAGGATGCTGACTTCTAGTAAAGATGCCTTTCACAAGCATACAGGAAATAAGGAAACCGTGGAGCATATTAAAGGGAAATTCAAGTAACAAGGTTAATTTCTGGAGATACCATAAAAATCCTGCTCCTAAAGAATTGTGACATTAGCTTAAAAAAAGATTAGCGGGAGCCCAATACAACATTATCCTGGAATGTTCCTTTCTGCAGTGTAAAAGGATGCGTCATTGTTCTATGGCAGACTGGGCAGCTGGCACTACACTATGACCTTCAACCTTGTCTCAGCGAGGAGCTCATTTACAACCTCCCTAGCATGAATCAATGAAAGAACCTTACAGAGGGTAAAAAATAGGCAAGTTTCTTCATCAATGGCAGCATGCAGGTCCAGTCAAGCTGCACAATTCCCTGGCCTCATAAACCACTATTTTTCATACACTTTAAGATGGTCTTATTCAAAGTGCCTTTCACAGTTTTCTAAGGTAGAGAGATTCCTATTCTTGCCTGAAATTTGATTAATTTGCTGCATTTAGGTCTCCCGGCGGACCGATACAAATGGACTTCCTAAGACCTTATCAACAAGCCTCTGATGTTCTTCTTAGAAATGGAGAAAAAAGGATTTGTCACTGGTGAAATAATCCACCATCACTAAGTAAATACCAACACCTGGGCTTGGAAGAGTCTATTAATGACAATCACGTTCCAGGATATCGCACACTTCGGGACAATGGCACTTCACACTCTTACATCTCTAGTAGTTACATTATGAATTTTCTGCTTTTGTGAGCATCATTGTAACAAGGACTTCAAGTCTATTTTTCATAAAGGCCACTCTTGGAATAGAGGGTGAAAAAAAATCTCTTCTAGAATTCCATTTCAGGGCCACAGGTTTTTATAATTGCAAACGACCGCGCCGACTAAGTTAATATTATCTGCAATATTAGAAATCACATTTTCCTTTTTCTAAGTACACGTTTCCAGACATGCCTCTCTGAAATGACAGTCTTTATAGCAATTCAGTAATAAATCTTTGCTCAGCAGGATCATGATTCAGAGAGGAGGAAAAAAAAATGAGGAAAAACAGCAAAAGGTCCAGTGAATCAGCAATCATCTCCCCTGGGGAATACCTACACTTTCTTCATTGCAGATTCTTTTTTGTCACTGCACTTAAGTGCTGGTTGTTGATCACTACCAGCAATCACTCTTGGCTTCCTAGCTTATGACCACTTGTGCCATCTTTGACAAATCGGCTGAGACGGGACTGGAAGGCCAGGGAGATATTATTTGTCTGATTCAAGAGGCAGGCATCAGTGTTTCTGTGATGAGTTCTATTAAAAAAATAATAAATCCTCAGCTCAGTGATTTCAGTGTAATTATTTCAAATTGACAGACACATTATAATACAGCTGAACCGGCTCCGTGTTTGTCTCGTCCCCCCCTCCTCCTCTTCCCTCCACACACACTACTAAAAAAAGGAATAAGAAAAAGAAAATCTGCATATCAAACAGCCTTGGGCTAGATCATCTACACAAGTAATATGCTTGAGTCAATATGTCAGCATTAAGATCAGATGAAACGTATGTTAACAACAAGAAATCTTTTTGTGTGAAACCATCTCATTTAGATTAGAATTCCCTGGTAATGGTTACAATAAATTAACATTTAACGTGAAATACAGGTGTCATAGGATTCGAGGAAGGGGGAGGAGGTGGAAATTTTCTCGAGGCCTTTTATCGAGGACAAAATGTGACATTGAAAGTGTAATGTGTTAACCGTTTCTAGTAGGATACAAATAACTGAATTGGAATAAGAATGGGGAATATAAGATAAAGAAGGTCTGACAGAGTAACCTGGGTGCAGGATGCTATGTAGCATGGTGCACTGGCAGTATGGTCCCTTCATTCTTCCAGGAGAGATAGAAAGTGGGCAATCCATGAAGGGGCATGCTCAGTTTACATGAAGTCAATGAAGAGAGAAGAGTAACCTGTTCTAAGATACCTCTGGTTGTGGATTATGATTTTTTATAAATTTAGCATGCCCAATCCCTTTCTCCTTTGACAACTGTTGAGCGAACATAGTTCAATAATCTAGTACTCCTTAGTCTTGCCCCATCCTGCAGACATTTTTGGCCACCCTTAGGCTTCATTCATTCATAGGGTAATAAATTGAAAAACACTCATCCCAGTGCTCATAAACTTCTATCTGCTGCCATCAACCAAAGTGCAATGCCTAATCCCGAAGCTAGGTTACACATCAAAGACATAGGTAGACATAGGGAGAAGATAATTCAGGTCATTAGACCCAGACCCGGAACAGGATTTGCTGCAACAATAAAGATCAGGCCACACAACTATCAGAATGCAGCCAAAAGCTTCATAGTGAGAATACACAGGATTGTCCACTTTGTCCCCCCAAAAATGATCATTATTGAACAATGCAGAATCTGCTAACAAGAGTGATTTTGAAGCTTAACCAACAAGCAACAAACACTCTCTCCTATGAACAATAAAAATGAACAATGAAAATGCACAATGAAAATGTATAGTAACTTACTGGGATATACATTTACTTTATTTACTTTCATTATATTTATGTTCTAAGACCTAGACTTTAACAATCCAAAGAATTTGATGGTGGTTTTTGACACAGCACCACACTTGGTGTAGCCCAGTACTGCAACTATTCACTTTATATCAATAAGGATTGCATGAAATAGAAGGAAATATTATTTCCTGTCAATCTGATGTTGCTCAGTGGGCTAGGAAAGCCCTTATACTGTATGCCCGAACATATATGCACTCCTGAAAAGGCTTAATCTGATCTCTCATGTTAGGCTTGTTATTTTCAATAACATAAGAATAATGTAAAGAAGTGATTCTTATTGTTTCATGAAGTTTTAAAAAAATATATATGCTAAAAAAATCAGCATGTACTATTTCATGAGGATCGTTCTTATAGTATGTGAGTAATATGGGATCCTAACAGTCATACAGTGATGTATTATTACTACTATATGGGTAATATTATCATATGTAACCTTATGAGTACAGTCAGTTTTGCCCCCCGGTGTCTAGGACGTCTATAGGCTGTATTCTTATTAATATTGATTTAAACCTCCGAATGCTGTATCTGTGTAGGCGGTGGATAGTCCTACAGGGAGAAACAGTAATAACAGTGACACATGAAGGCTATGAGTGTCTACTGTTGCATTTCATTTTGATGATATATGTCAATGCTGTCCAACAAGCTAGTTTATGGCACACCCCATCCATGACCATCTCGATTCAATGATTTCATTCAATTATAGATTCTCTTTAATAGTAGGCAGCCTAAAGCACATTCAGTTATGAAGATAAACATATATAACGTAACATATAATACACGATAAGACTGATGTAAATAATCGGATAACACTAATGTACATGAAAGGAAGCATTGCTTTATTACAAGCCTAGGATAAAAAATGTTCCATTAGTGTCAGGAAAAGGCCATTGCTCATAATTTGCAAAGATCTGCTCAATGCCGGGATCAATAATCAAATTAAGGCCTTTCTTACTACTCAAACTGCATTACATAAAATCTGCAGTGTTTTATAAGATAGTGAACGACAGGATAAAATTGGTAAACCGTATCCCAGGGAAATTTTAATTATAGTGGAATTACAAGAAAGGGGAAGGACCAAGTTTTAAATGTATCAACTACAGGCAGTCCTGGGTGACGTACAGTTAGATTCTTTAGGTTTGTTCTTAAGTTGAATTTGTATGAAAGTCGGAACTGGTATATTTTACATTTTTTTGCATGTGTCAATAAGATTTTCAACATTTTTGGTTGTAATGGTAACACGAATTATAAATAAAGCTTCATTACAGACACTTTATAACTGATAATTGCAGCCTGGGACTATAGTAAAGCATCCATAGAGCTTCAGAGTAACTAGGGTAACTAGAGTAACTAGGGGTCGTCTGTAAGTCGGGTGTTCTTAAATAGGGGAACACGTGTATTTGCAGGATTATAGTTCTCTTATCAATAGTATGCATCCACCACACCAGTCTTTAGAACACATGTCCTATGTCTCCATTAAAGATGAGCAAATCAAAGATTACATTTGTAAAAGTTCAGCCAAATTTTTAAAAACATTTGGAATTGGCCTGAATCTATTTTATACAAACCAATTTTGCTCTAATTGTCCTGTAAATACCCCCCTGATGTGCTCTGAAACACTGATTTGTCATGAAAAGCTCTTCTTTTGTTAAAAATTTTCCCTCAACTCCCTCCCTCCCTAAGCTGTAAATGACAGCAGTATTTTACAATATTTGTCCAAAGTAAATCAGAAAAGATTCTGATTTGATTCAGTACCTGAAAAATGCCAGATTAGTAGTGAATCTACAAAACAACTAATTGATTCGCTCATCTCTGAATGCAGCTGTGGAGTCTATTCTATTCACCACGATGGGATGATGATTATAGAGCTGGGGGTCACAGAGACTCGTTGGGAGTCACATAGAATTGAATGGCTCAGCATATTTTCATGGTGAGGTTATATTTAACACTAATTACATATACTCTGATTAAAACTTAAAATATAACTATTGTGGAACTGCTAAATTCTACTGTAGCACCATCACAGGGAAAACAAAGCATTGCAATGCATTCAATGGAATTTGAATGTGTTAGAGCAACATTTTAGGGCCTCCAGAAAACCATATAAGTGACCAGCTTCTAGTAACTGCTAGGATAAGCAGAATATTTCAAAATGTATATTATAAAACAAGCTACAGTTTCATTATCAGATATGTACAAAAATGTAATTTACAAATGTGTGTGATGGCTTCAAGGCCTCCGAGCAGGCTAATAAGTAGGGTATGAGCTCATTTTGGTTCAGATCACTAGATGGCCAATTCCTTTGCCACATGACTGCATTACACCCGACAAAAGCACTTTAAGCAACAACTAGCTGTCAGATATTTGCTTTTGTAATAGTCTGATCAAAGGTTCTACCAGACGGGTGACTACTTAAAACCCATTTGTGCTACTTGAACCAGTAGTGATGACCTCAAGTTTATCAATAAAAAGCTTAACTTAAGGGGTTTATGAATTACTGGGCCATTCACAGGAGAGTGCTAATTGTCCCTAATGTGAGTCGAAGTTTACATGAACTGTCATTTGTATACAAGTGTTCTCCATTGAATAAGCCCATTAGTATTGGATAGGACTAGCCCCACATTAAGGGATGTGGCATGGTCCAGTACAGCGCACATACACAGTGGGTGGCATGTACAATAAATCTTTCCTGACGTTAAAGGTCAAAATTGCTCTTATGGCTTTCACTAACAGAATTGCCTCAAGGTATTTAATATATCGCTAGATCTGGCTCCATAGTCAAAGATCCCAGGATTTAATGTACAGCCCATTCATATATGTATCCTATTTAAAAGGCTTCAAAAACCTCTTCATTATGTAGTGAGGAATTTCCCCCATACAAAGAGAAGAATGGCCCATGTAGTCCATGATATTTAAGTCAACACTTATCTAGATCAGGTTTCCATTCTGACCACATTGATGATAGTGTTTACTGATGGCCACACACTTAGACTCCGGGCACATGTTACTTATTATATACTTCTTTTTTCCTTTTATATTTTTTTGACAAGAGAATTGAAATGGAATGTACATTGAATAGAATAATGTGGCAGTTAAGCTCCTGCCTCAGTTCCAATCATATAAGAAACAGGACATTGTTGGGGATACCAGCAGTCAGCACCCCCCCATTAAGTAAGTTAACAGCTATTCTGTAGATAGGTTTCATTGTTATTGCATATCCACAGGATGAGGATATCAATCTGTTTGGGGAGTAACAGAAGTTGTCCATGGGAGCAGAAGGACATATGCTCAACTGGGCTCTTAATTCATTTAGTGAGTACAGTCACCATGGGGGTCCTTCTTATTACCAGGGAGGGTTCCAGCAGGTGGATCCCCACTGATCATATTGTTATCCCCAATGAAACTTGTGGAAAATATAAAGGCAAAAGGCAAGACAGAAAAGCCTGTCTGTGTGTTCTGTAACAGTACCCCCTCGACCTGTTCCCAATGAAACTTGAGAGACCCCTTAAACTTCTCAACATGGCTGACCCTAAATGCAGTGGCTTTTGTATCAGAAAAAAAGATACATAAAGAAACGAATCCAGGCTAAAAAAATATTAATAATTTTTATACAACAAGGAATACCATAGCAGATATCTTATATCATGACACATGATATATATAAGGCAGAATCACTGCAGTTTGGCCGATATCACAACACTTTTCTTTAGATAATAGTGCATCTAGGCAGCCTGTTCCTCGGGTCATCACAATGTGGATTTATCTGATGCGAAGCATTCACTCTCAGAGCTGTGTCAATTTATAAAAGCCTGATGTGATCATAAGGCCTGAAAAGAAAGAAAATCTCACCGCCCCATATAATAACTGCAGTTAGAAAGATTTTCCAATATGGGGTGAAATTACAGCTCTGATAGCACTAATCCTTAGTGGACCAGTCACCGAGAATCTCTCGTAATTCATCTCTGTTTTCCATTATTACAGAGGAACCTGAAAAAACGAAATAGGGTGTCTCCAGTATAGGCCCGCCATACCCCAGAGGGGCACATTTACTGGATTGAGGTGTTTATCAGGTTCCTTGCAGTAAGAGACTATGGCCTAAATTGCTTTCCAGTGTCAGTCACATAAGTCCCTCAAGTACTGCAAGGGTTACAATTGCCTACATACTTTGACAAGATGAAAGAAAATGATACCTCCTCTAATGCAAACAGCAGGGGATTGGTAATGTGTATCACAATTCTTTCATTAGTAGGAGTGAAAGTGCAATAGCACAATGATACATTAGCCTGCTGAGCAGTAATACCAAGGCTTGTAAATAACTAGGCAGCAGTATGAATTTTAAAACTGAAGACTCCTGCGAGTGTGAACTTTAAGCAGGATGCTACATGTTATTTCCCCTAGCAAGGACTGATAACATCCCACTCTCCATAGAAGAGGAGGACGGGAGAGGATTTTAATCATAATGGTGCGCTGCTAGCACGGCACGCATCATTTTTTAATATATTCTCGCTGGTTAATTGCTCAGCTGCCTAATTAACTCCCTAAATTTTTAAGAATGACACAATCCATTATAATTTAGTAACTTTACCATTTTAAGCCCTCGGAGCAGCAAAGTGCTATACTGACAGAGGAGCGGATTCTTCTATTTTTAACTTTGAGAGATTTGTAGCTTAAAAGGAACCTGTCACCAGGAGAAGCTCCTTTACCATAATGTAAGGATGTCAGTAATGACACTGAACTACGAGCTGCAAATGCAATATGGAGCAGCTTCCTCCTCCTTAAGGAGCCTGAGCCTTTTAATATTATGGCTTATATCTACCAAAAGAGGTTGATGTACCCACATCATACCCCATGTAATTGTGTGAAAACTCAGTCCCCAAAAGTGCAAATTGGAAAGAGTCTTAAGAAACATTGGGCGGTACAATTCCTGTTTTAACATAATTCATCTTTTGAGCCCAACCTCCATTTTTTGACATTTACATTAGATGCAACAAATGGAAGACATTGGTGCATTGTGTATTAAAGATGATGTCCCAGGCCCTCATACCCCCAGTTAATAATATTGCTAGGTTTGTCGGATGTGATCTATTGTGGCCAGGTATTTGCTTGACCATGCAAGACCTCGGCTTCCGTCTTACAGAGGGGGTCATAAAAGAGGGACACATGGACATTTTTTTACATGAAGAGAACCTATCTAAGCTTACAATGATAAATGTCCATAAAAGTGCTTCTAGTCTGACAGTGCTCCGAATTTTGTCCAGCATTTAAAGGTAGATGTGGATGGTTTATGGAATATGATGAAGACATTTAATAAAACGACATATTACAGTGTGGTAAATATCAGCTGGAATTTACTGCAACCCGCTACTCCTGCACTGCCAGGTAGCCAGAGCAAGCTGCAACCGGTGTTATTGTAAAGCATCACACCCTGGCTTCCTGCAGTACCACCCCAAACAATCCCCCCCTTCCTTGTGCCACCTGAGGCAAGTGGCTAAACTTGTCTCATATCAGATGTCCCCCTGTACATAGGTTCAAATGACTGTAAACCACAAGTCAGATGTTATCTCTCTGACAATTTGGTCAGTTTGACTGAGGAAGATGCAGACAAATCAACTTAGGGATTTACCAATCAGAACTCAGAGCTTTAATTTTATAAACAGCTGTGGGAAAAAGAAAGCTAAGCTCTGATTGGCTGCCATGGGCAACTAGAATGGTTCTATCTAAGAGACTTAGGACAAATGTCTCCCTTTGTTTAACAAACCTATTGGTCAATGAAGTTGTGCATCCACACATCCACCACCTAAATTTATACTGGACATTCACTTGTAGCAGCTCTGGTCGTGACCTGAGACCCATAAACTAGGCTCAGGTAGGTAAATTATAGTTCCTGTCATTTCTTATCTCCGAGCCATAGAGCTGACGTTGCTGACGTAATTGAATGTTCTTATGCCGAGATTCCATAAACACAAATGGCTTTAAATTTACAGTAATTACACTGGAACTAAAAGTCACTAATTACAAAGCAGAACCAGCACTGCTCCGACCTTTGGTGTTTCTCTGTCAGTGGCAACAATTAGACTTGATTAATATTCTACTTTTCCCATACACAGTCATTTCTAAGCTCAGTGATCAGCACCACGTAGAACTTAGCAGAACGCCATGGTACCGTACCAAAGCCTTCTCTCTGGAAGAAATCAGAAGAGTCCTGGCATAAACACTGATTTACCTATTAGCAGAGAAGCTGCAATGTCATCCTTGTAATCACACTTAATCCCTTGCATCAAATAATGAATACATGAGCAAAGCTTTTACTTGCATGTGAGCAATTATAACAAGTTCTTGGGAGTGCTCCAAATGCATTCCTGACGTTAATTTGTGAACAATGCGACTTTCAGTAATGGGATTCTCCGACAGGTGACTTTTCAGAAAAGAAAAGTTGATTAATATGAGTACATTGGGATAACGAGTACAAAGTGATAACATTTGCACAGGAGGGCAATTTCCTATATGGTGGTGATGTCTTTCATAGGAAATATGGACATATGGAAAGGGATATTACTTATGTAGAAGGACCCACAACTTGTGTAAAGGACCTTTCTCTATATTTTGGAAATCAAAAATCATGAAGGAGAATTCTGTGCTTGATTACAGAAAATCTTACATTTTGGATAAATATATACGGTTTATGAAGAACATCAACACTTGACTTCTGGGAGACTGCAGAGTACTGATGACCCAGGTACTATGGATGACTGAATAGTACTTGGTGACCATTGATGACTGCAGAGCACTGTGTGACTGCAAAGTACTTGGTGACTATGGATGACTGAAGGATACCGGAGAACTGCAGAGTAGGCGGTGACTATGGATGACTGCACATATTGTATATCTGCAGAGTAGTTGGTGACTGTGGTTGACTGCAAAGTATTGTATAACTACAGCGTATTGGTGACTTTAGGTGATTACAAAGTACCAGGTACTTGGTGACTATGGATGACTGCAGAGTATAGTATGTCAGAGTACTTTGTAACTATAACTGACTGCAGTATATTGTGTAACTGCAGGGTACTTGGTGACTCGGGGTGACTGAAGAATACTGTGTCACTTTAGCTGACTGCAGAGTACAAGGTGACTGGATGACTGCAGAGTACTGACAAGTTCTGGGTGACTGCAGAGTACTGTTCTGGTATATTATGGGGCACTCATGATAGCCGGTGCTCCATGTGCACAGCTTATGATAATGTTCCTGCCCACTAGCCATGGGGGGGGGGGGGGTCTGGTTCCCAGTCTGAGATGAGCAAATCTACTTCTTGATTCATAGATCCTTTTTATATCCTGTACCAAAACAAATCCAATTTTTTTTTTCTGATTAGCTTCGGACAAACCGATGTTGCTCCAATTGTTCTGAAAATTGGTTAACACACTGATTTTATTTGACATTTAATTTTTCTATGCAAAGATTCAAATTTGCTTTATACAATGTTTTCAATAGGGTTAGGGTTAGCATTGGGGTGAGTGTTTTCCAAAACTAGAATTCTTACCCTAACCCAAATTAAAAAAGAAGTAGAAATGAACAAAGAGAGATAGAACTTCTATAGGGGGTTATATAACAACCACATTTTTTGAGAAATTCAGCAAAGCTTCAATCTCAATAATTGGCTCATCTCTAATTCAGACAGATGTTATTCACACAATCAATCAATTTTTCGGACTATAAGGCGCACCAGATTATAAGGCGCACCACCAATAAATGCCTGCTAAAACGTCTAGGTTCATATATAAGGTGCACCGCATTATAAGGATGAATGACCAGCAGGTGGCAGTGCACAGTTCAAGGCAGCTGTTGTCTGTAAGAACGGTTCATATACAAGGCGCTGGACTATAAGGCGCACCATTGATTTCTGAGAAAATCAAAGGATTTTTGTGGGCCTTATAGTCTGAAAAATACGGTAGATATTATAAGACTTTCCGGCTTACTGACAGTTTCCATGGGGCAACAAGTCCTCTTCGCTGCACAATAGGGTAATGAAGATGCTGCATGGGGCATTTATTGAGCGTATCATTAATAATGATGAATGTCGGAGTCTTACTTTAAGCATAGCACTGACTTAGTAACATTATTCATAATTGCTTTGGTTTCCATTATATCTTGCACACTTGCCCTATTATGTGCTCCTTAGTATACATACAAGTAATGATAATGCTGAGTGTAAACGTGGAGTAAGTGTTATTACCAGCTCTTCAACTGTCCCACGGCCTTTAACAGCTCTTTCCACACAGACGACATTAGTATGCCATAGTGTCACATGAGCGCAGGCCTCGCTACTAGAGCTGAACAGGTTTTTCCTATTTCGAGGGGATGAAAGATTCGGCATTCTTCCTGGGTTATGTCATGGCTTAGAAAGCCATTAATGACTCAAAATGATCCTGATTCCCCACATGTGTAATGTGCCTTTCTCACACGCTGACAGAATCCTCCCTGGTCACCGACAGCATCTGCAACAGATGCTCTCTCCCAAGAAAGGATGTGAATGCACTTCAGATAAACATATATCAGCCAAAAATACCCCCATCAAAATGCAGCTGATTTCCATGTTGTAATGTTCATGTATGACATAGAATAATAAATCTTACTATACACAGCCCCTCTCTTTTACCTAGATACATTTCCAAGCCTGTTTTATATTACTGTGCTGGCATAGGTCTAGAGTCCGTATGAATCTGACCTGCATACCTGATGGTGGCGCCCTCTACTGGGATGGTATATGCAGTGCATCTGTTATTATTATCATTTACTTATATGGGAAAAATGACTATGAATTATGAAAAATATAGATACAATAGGTACATTTGTTTTCAGATCTTTTGCGTGGAACTTGTTGCTTTGCATCCTCCTCTAAATGGTGTTTTCAATGTGACACTCCTGCTTTTTTGATAGACTACTAATAATAGATTTATATATACTATACATGTAAATCTATATAATCAGATAGCTGATAATAAATAATAGATAATAAATAGATACTGTATATATTCAGAGATGGTTACATATTGCAGATAGAAAAATAGATAATGAAGAAAGATAAGTTCTGTAGATGGATAGATGACACATAGGTAGATAGATAAATAGATATATAGATACATAGATAGATATTATAAGTAGAGAGATACTGCACAGTAATACATAATGCTGAAAGACCATGCAAACAGAAACTGTGGATAGATAGATAGATAGATAGATAGATAGATAGATAGATAGATAGATAGATAGATAGGCTGTAGAAATAGATAGATACAATGCAGATTCATAAATACTGCAAATGCATACTGTAAATAGATAGATAGATAGATACTGTAGTAGATAGATCGACTGTAGATTGAAAGATTATGTAAATAGATAGATACTGTAGATAGACATATTATAGATAGATAGATAGATAGATAGATACAATGCAGATTCATAAATACTGCAAATGCATACTGTAAATAGATAGATAGATACTGTAGTAGATAGATCGACTGTAGATTGAAAGATTATGTAAATAGATAGATACTGTAGATAGACATATTATAGATAGATAGATAGATAGATAGATAGATAGATAGATAAATAGAGAGAGATGGATGATGGATAGATTGATAATAAATAGATAGATAGATATCACATCACTTACTGCTTCAGCTGTGCTGCTCAGGACTCTCCCTTGTTTGGATAGATAGATAGATAGATAGATATGAGATAGATAGATAGATAGATAGATAGATAGATAGTTAAATAGAGAGAGATGGATGATGGATAATGGATAGATAGATGGACATATGTTCTCTCCTGGTGGTGTTTAAACCTTCAGAGATGAAACATGCTTGTTCCTTTAAGCTGGGTTTTAATGGAAATCTGTTTATGAAACCAGATGCAAGTAAGGTGGAGATAGGATCAAAGAGGCAGCATTATATTAATACTGTAAAGCACACAGATGTGAGTTTTGGAAAACAAACAGATAAGAAATTGGATTTACAGGTGGTTTTATATTGAATTAGCACGCTAACAAGCAGGAAAACCCATCTTAAGGATAGAAGGATTGTGAGAACATGACCGATGGCGATGATACAGGGCACTCAGCGCAGATAGAACTGGAACAATGCAGGGGAACTGCTCACTATTTATCGCTGAATATACTAGAAAAATTACTGTCAGGAAAAAGTTGTGTTTCTTTCCATCCATTTAACCCACCAATATAAACCAACAATGACTACAGTAGGTTCATCTAGAGCATTGGAGAACCAACTTAAAATTGTGTATCAAAATCTGCAATAAAACCCACAATCAGATTTAGCTGCAAACTCCACTGTATTGCAATAAATAAAATATAACATAAAGAAACATAGTGGGGCTTATTACTAAGGGTCTGTGGAATTAATTTCTGGCGGACTTCCTGACATTTTTGGGGATTGCGCGGCTGTGAAAGCTATTTAGCAGGGGATTATGTCACACACCATTGGATTTTGGCACAGCTGCAATTCATGCGACAGAAATCGGGGGGGGGGGGGGGGGTCATCGGACAATCCGACTGATTCGGACTGAGCGTGGGATTTAATATTCAAATTTTGTCCCAAGATCAAGCACTTACATGTCGGCCTGGTAAGTAAATGTGCCCCAATAATTTTCAAGCTTTGTGGATTTGGGTTTGCTGAAACCACATTGTACTGCACTTCATTGCAGAAAACTAACACAGATTCCTCATAAGACATTGCTTGCATGCTGCATGAGAAACCTTCTCCCAAATCCCTAAACTTAGACAAGCATACTACTACAATAAACAACATCTTACACGTGAAAAATGTATCTTAGGGAAGTGATGTACGTAAAAAATGGTGGAACTAAAACCCGTCGTTGATATGGTGGTGGTCTTCATGAAGAGGAGATCAACACAAGAAGGTTTTACAATATTTATAGAATACACACATAAACTATAGCTTAAAGGGCATATTCCTGCACATTGACTAAAGAAGGATCTCAATTCCATGTACAAGTTCTCATCTCAGTTCCCTAACTTCAGGCATGAAAAGCAAGTTGACCGCCTAATACAGACTCAGCCTTCTCCTGGGACCTAGACCTTCTGTCTTTTCTCATTTCACCACTTCAAACAGAGGGCAGGGAAGACAATCAAGACTGAGCCGAAAATATAATGGATAAAACAAACACAAGCCAGTCCCTTTGGGTCATCTGGTATCATTTTATCTCTGTACTTTAGATAACTGCTGTAACCAAAATATAATGAAATATGTCTTCAAGATATAATGGTGGGCAACAGAAATGTACATGAAAAGCTGCTCAACTCCAAGGCAGAAAAGTTTGATGATGGCAGGGAATATTTCATTACATTACATTTTAGATCCCACTTTCGAATCTGGAAATGTGGCTTCCTTCCAAGACATATCCCTGCACGTGTGTCACTCCTCAGTTCTGTTAAGGCACTTAAAACTCTTATTCTAGAAGTTCTAAACTATCACGTCTCTACATGTGTTTATGGAATATCCATATAATGTTTTAGACAGCGCGTGAAGCTTGAACAAAACTGGATATTCAGTAACATTAGGAAGCAGAAACCATTTGGCTGGATCAACATATACAGTCGAGGAACCAGATTTTTGGTAGCTCATATAACTAATACAAAAACACATATGGTCAATCAATGGGAGGTAGAGAAGCCTCTCTGAATCTATGTTTATAACAATTTATTCAAGTAATTGAGGAATGAAGGTTTTCATGACATAAACTTGAAGGCCTATCCTTATGATAGGTCAATAATAATATCCTTATGATAGGTCAATAGCTGTTTGTGTGGACTATATTAGAGGACTGTTCCCTCCACTGATTGTAATGTTTTACCATGTTTCTCATTGCACATATGGAAAGTATTGAAAATTGACAAAGCTGTAATACCAAGTACAGCCACTATGACGGTAATATCATTGTGCAGTACAAGCAGTGGAGATTGTGAATTGCCAGGGTATCTTCAAACAGTTGAATTGTGGACAAGTGAATTGTCCTCTTTATTAACTGCACATCACAGGATATCCCACTAGAAATTTCCGGTTGCAGTACATTCTCTTTTTCAACTGAGATCACGGAATAAGCCAAACATATAGCTTTCTTTTGGTCAATTGATAGTGAAGTTTTTTGGACACCTCTAGGACTGTTTTACATAAGTGCTTGTGTCCTACAATCAAAGATATGACTTCAACAATTAAAATGGTGTCTTCCATTGTGTAACAAACAGATCGAGTTTAATCACCATCTTAAACCAAGTCAATGTTTACAGTAGTTAATTTCTCAGTAATTAGCTCCATGAAAGATATTTATAACTCACATAAGTCCGTTACCTTCTGCGCTCTGGGAAACCAAAATGAATCCCTTATGTGATATGAGTTGTAGCACCTATCATCTTACATATACAGCAGATGGGGTTCTCATGGGAAGCCGCGTCTTTAATACATTTTTAAAGGTTCTATTACGCACTGATCCCTGAGATCTTCCAGATTGCAAGGTTCTGGTAGAGCCAGAATATATAACACAACCTTCACAATTACCTAATTTATTTTTGCTTACAAGATAATAAGTTATTATCTTCCCAAGAAAAAAACCCACAGCAACAAAAATTAATCTCTATAGACACTAATTACTTGCATTTCATTCCACTTGGAATACATTCTCTAAATAAAAAATAATGTCAGAGGCTATAAAATATTCACAGTCTCAGGTATGTAACACTTTTCTATGACACTTAGTTGTTTTAAAATACATTTCTGCACAAACATTTTAATTTTTTTTAAATTTCTTTTCTGCCATCTTGAAATGTTTTTGACAGCTTACATTAAGGATCTGACCTCCGTGCCATCAACCTCTGCCATCCCTATTTAAAAGATAGAGGGAGATTATAGGCTTTTTCTCCTAAGAAGATTTCTTTCCCCCCCAGTGGAAAAAATATAAAAGACAATTCTGTAGCAGACATCAAATAGGCTTCACAAATGTCTTCTCAATTTTCGGGCCTAACTAATGCCTATTAAAGAACCCCTTGGGCATGACGCTGTGAAAGAAGCTGAGGGGAACGTAACTTCTCATCTAATCTTTTGAAAAACCATGCGGTGATCTTGAACCAATAAAAAAAAAAAATCCAGGGAGTGATATTCAATGATGTGAATGACAGCTTATGTTTGGTCTCGATGGATTTAAATCACTAAAGTTAAGCCTGTTTGCATACTAGAAAATACCGTAATTTTGAATTCACGTCTGAAACTTTGATTTATGCCCACATTTCACAAAGGCTTGAAGGACATCACTGTCTCGTGGGGAAAAAGTCTCGGGAGAGAGAAACTCCTTGTTTTGCAACTGTTAACATGAAAAACTGTCTTGTGACAAAGCATGACTTTTTCCCATTAATCCTCGAAATACAGCAAACAGAAAAACTGAAGTCTTTCATAGCTTCTTTTCCAAAAGAAGACACGGGTGGTTAATCAAAGCAGCCTAAAAAGTAAAAAAAAAAAAACTTCCGTGTGAATCGAGCTGTTCTCTGAAAAGAAGAAGTCATAACTGATTAATCAGATTAAGGTTGAGATATATTAAAAAGATAGATCTCCATGACTATGTAGCACTTCATAAAAGACTATCTCCATCACTGCTCTGCCTTCTTTCAAAAGAAAGTTATCTCCCATCTTATTCTCGAGACGTTCGTAAGGAATGATAAGTTATGCTTCACTTGTAGAACATGGTGCCAATGTATTTAAAAGCCTGACCATTCAGAGAAGTTATTCAATCATATTGAATACTGTGCACTTAATTTTTTACCTAATCTAGAGAGGAGGAGATTTACAACAAAAAAAAAACACAAATAAAAACACTCATTTTGTACATAACAACTAATGAGAGAATTCCCAAGATAGCTTGGGAAATGATGGCACTAACATATTGGTTTCTTATAAACAACTCATCCTACTTTTTTCTGTTTCATGACTATAATATTTTATGTTCAGAGGAATTGAGAAAGTATTGAGAAAATTTATACAAGATTGGATAGAAGAGGAGCCAATAACATTCCACATTTATAACGATGATCTAAATTGTACAATATTTTTAAGTATGTAAAGCAGCCAAAAAGTGGTGTAAAACATTATGTAAATCTATTGTAATAAAATGGAGTCACTTTATTAGTGCAATATTCCTGTAGAGGTCCAGTCTCTAATGGCTTCTATGCCATGCTTATCTGGCTGGCTACAATTATTTGCTCTGTCTCTGATGATGTATTGTATATACAGGCAGTCCCCGGGTTACATACAAGATAGGGTCTGTAGGTTTGTTCTTAAGTTGAATTTGTATGTAAGTCGGAACTGTATATTTTACCATTGTAATCCCAGCCAGAACTTTTTTGGTCTCTGTGACAATTGGATTTTAAAAATGTTGGGTTGTCATAAGAATCAATATTAACACTAAAGCTTCATTACAGACACATTTGATAACTGTTACAGCTGATCATTGTAGCCTAGGACTAAAGTACAATAAATTACCAATATCCAGAGGTCCGTTTGTAACTAGGGGTTGTATGTAAGTCGAGTGTTCTTAAGTAGGGGACCACCTGTATAGGCAAATATAAGGCTAACAGAGGCTGTACACAATAGGGAATGGGAGACTGCCTTGACTTTTATCCAACAAATGATGTTTTGGGAAACAAGGATTGAGCTTTATGATTTTAGTATGCAGAAAACTTCTGTTCTAAAGGAAGATAAGATACTGACGACAGCTTATTTCCTTTCACTATTTAGAACATATGTATGTATTTGTAGAGGAGTTTAGATGAATGTCTTTTGATCATATGAGTCTTTCTCCAACAGCTGTCCTACATGTAAGCACTGATGTGTGCCGGTCATCCCTTCCTCTTTCACATTTTTGCACCTTGGGAAGTCGTGAAGAATTACATGGGGGAGGGGGGGTATCAAGGCTTGTCTATAAAGCTTGAAAAAGTTGCAAATCCTGGTGCAAGGCCAGGAATTGCAACTTTTCCCCATTTATACCACCTCCACGCCAAGTGGACATGGAGAGGTGCTAAGTACGCAGGAGGGGGCGGGGATTCCCCTCACCGGTGCATTAGTTATAGCCTGCACCAGTTCCTGATGCAGGTTATAATCCAAGTCCGGGAGCCTCTTAGTATATTCGGCTCAACGTTCGATGAGCTAGTTCCTACACGCTGTATGAAACTGCAGGGTTTGGTCTGTGCTTATGACAATGCCAGAAGCATGAACCAATAGAATGAGAATAGATTACTCACAGACACAGAGGCAAAAAAAATTGCTAGATTTACAATGGTGCTAGTATGCCCAATGGGTAAAATGTTACATCAAATATAAAAGGGAAACACCTGCCATATTTTTCCTTTTTCACTTTAATTAGATGAAGCTTCCAGTTTAATTGCAAATCAAATATGTTTTATTGATAGGTATCATTTCTTACAAGTCATTTCATATAACAGTGCACAGAGACGGGCAGCACTACACATTGTTATGTAAAATACAATTGTTAAGCGCTATTCCTGGTTACAACGTGTTTAATTAAAATAGAAATAAACTACAATACACTTAACCACTTTGGGAAATTTACATGCTAATCAACTCAATGCTCGCAGTGGTGCTAAAGTGAATTACTTTGCGCTTTGTTCTATATATACATGGCTTTAAGTGCTTCAATTTTACACATTTATTGCGACCAAATGCAATATATAGTTTAATCACTCATGTTTAGTTGTTTATTGATATTAATAAATGTGGGGTTTTATTTCCATATATATTTGTCAAAAATAATCTCTCAAGCAAAAACACCATATATGCAAAATAAATCAAATTTTAAAGCATTAAACCTGTCCTTTTAATTTCTATCCTATGTCAATTTCTGAGAGAAATTGCTAAACCTCAAACCATATTCCATTAACATTTTGCCTGTAGGGCACACCCTTCATTTAAAGTGACTTTAATTTTTTTGACCATTTTTTTTTTTATTTCAACTCCTAGTCCCCTATGAGTTGACCAACTTCTACTTGGAGGGATTTTTACATAGAAGTAGGTCAAGGTTGCAACCAAATGGATCAATTAGAGATTTAACAACTATCCCTCTCCCTCATCTTCTCTGAACGAGCTTTAAGCTGCAGAATTTGATGTACATTACAAAAACAGAGGCTGGGCGCAGAATGAAAATGTTATACGAATAGGCATGAAAATAAATAAATATAAAAATAAAGAACAAAATGGTGAAATAACAGCAATCAGGCTAGTTCAGGAAATTATTGTAGAAAATGAGATAATTGTGTTCCAACATGCCGGCAGATTGGCTGTGATTGCCTCACAGATTGCTATTTTGTTTAATCATCTTAGATCTGTTTAAGAAAAGGGGCCCAACATTTTCAAATTGTGTTTCTGCTTTGTTTTTTTCTTTTATTACTATTATTTTTAATCAGTCGTAATGCTTTGACTACAGCGCACGTGTTTCATTTCAAGGACTAGGGCTCTATCTGGGAGTGTAGGAAATTCTTGTAGAATAATTGGGTAGTTAGCAAAAACAGAAGGTGAAGTATAAAATGTACATTGTCTCTGTGCAGACTGTAAAGAACAGTATTATACGACTCGGTATGGCAGACTGTACAGGCTTTCAATCCAGGTAGACCGCTGAACTTCAATCGGCTCTTCACTTTACAGTGATAATTACATGGAGGTAGCCTTGTATAGCAAATTATGTCTGAAAAGAATGTCTAAATCAAACATATTGTAATTCAAATAAACCATTTAGATCTTATTCTTTCATAATATATCCATGATGGTTCCAGAACGGGAAGGATTGTTTGCGAGAATTCTTAGAGTTAAAACACTGGCTTCTGCAATGAAGCAGCCAAATTACAGGTTTATATGCTGAAAAATGAAACCATCCACTCTTCATAAGGTACTCAAAGTTTAAATGATTTCCGTCATTAACTTTGTAGTTTTACAACCAGTGGAATAGTTCTCCTGTAATTTTAAATAAAATAATTAGAGGGTATGCTCCATTAGAAACAGCTTCTCCATGATCGTCCTGCTATGCCTTATATTCGATTTGCCTGGGGAAAAGTACAGACTTACTTTCATTAAACAAGGGCATTGCTATCTGTATCTGCACCGTTCTGGTCAGATCATCTCCGAGAAGCCTACAACCAGAGACTGTCATGTATAATGTAATATGGTAATGAACTTGCTCATACTGATGACATGGAATATGCATGTGATTGCGAGGAGCTCTGAGAGCTTAGCCAGAAAAAAACATGAAGCGGATTTTGTTGTTTCATTAAATTCAGAACAACTAAAGGTTCATAGAAGGTAGTTCTCAGATTTGGCCTGCCTAATCCTTCTACATAGCTTACCACAAAACAAACTGTCCAAATAAGCTTGACCAGGGGGGGCAGTATACATTTTCACATAGTGACAAGGAATTAAAATTTAAGCAACTACAACTATGTAAAAACAATTGAATAACGAATAATAAAAGGACAAGTAATATTTTGAAAAAGGGGCTCGGTCAATAAAGAAACTTACACTTATTTCTGATATCAAATAACTTTAGAATTAAGATAGTTAGTCTAGGGACACGCCCATTAACAATGTGGAATCATCCATAGTGTTAAACCCATGACCTTTGATGGTCACATTGAAATCAGTGGTACAGTGAACATTGAGCTAATGTGTATGTTAATTTATAGGATACATTCCTCCTAAAAGCCAAGAATAGCAAAATCATTCCTCATAATCAAATTCAAAACTCTAAGCATGAATTCCATACATCAGAATTGAATTATGACCAAGACACCAAAAATATGCAAGAAGCTTCAACTAAGTTTCGTACAGAGTCCCCAATGCTTGACATGTAATCAGAAAAAGAGAAATCTGAAGACTGCTTTCTCTGATGGCTTTGAATGACAGTCTTCGATACAACCTGTCACACGTTTTACTGTATAGTTTGGAAATAGATTTATAGGGATCTGTTTCATCAATTTGGCGCTGCTGTTAGATGAAGAATGGGAACGGCTTCTGTTGTTTTACCCACAGTCATCTAATTGATTCCAGTGTCAGCAAAGTCATTCGCTAATCTATGAGTTAAAAGATTGATAGTTGCACTTTCTAGTCTTATCACTGCCTAAGCCACCGATTGTACAAAGAACACTGAAACATTGACACTTCCTTAGATAACAGGCATTTGACCCACCAAGATTGTCCATTTTTTATTTCTACTGTCAAGAAAAGTTTTAGTCCATTTCCTTTCTAATAAATAAGTTTTAAATAAAAATTCACATTCTAATACATAAAACAAGACCAGTTAAAAGTTCTACCTACACATGTAAACTGACGGGAGTATGTTAACTGGAACAACCACAAGGTTATTTAATGCAAATGAAATGCAGACAAACCAGAATACCACAAAAGATACAAATCAGTAGAGATGAAGTAAAGGTAAATGACTAAACCTGTCCCAGGAGTTCAGGAGGTAATTTACACAGCATGCAGGCAGAGTTACTGTAAATGTCGCTTTGTCTAACCACTTCATTCCTATATCTGAACAGATGTTTATAAGATCATACGTAGAGCAAATGTAAAAAAGAAGTTTACAAAAAGTGGTCTTTTATAAACTGCTGAACTTGTACCATTACTTACATTTAATAATGAACCAATATATAGTTTATTATAATTACAATCTAGTTTAGACACATATCTATTTCCTATAAAGAATCAGAATAAGGATCGATATCAGATTGGTGGGGGTCCCACTGATTGGCTTGTTGCAGCAGGCAAAAATAGAACTTTGTTCTTTGTGTAGAGGCAGACACAATGGGGCACATTTACTAAGGGTCTGCACACCGCATTTCCGAATTGCGCCGTATTTAACAGGGGTTTTTGGTGCACGCGATTGGATTTTGGCGCAATCGTGCAACACAAAGCAGTGTGGCTGTCGGACAACCCGACTGATTCAGACTAAGCGCTGGATTTAAAATTCAAATTGTGTCGCAAGACAATGCACTCACATACACCGGGAAGAAGAAGGTGAACTCCGGCGGATCTGAGCGGGGAAGCGACACATGCAGGACTTCATCCTCGTAGGACAACCACCTTGGGAATCGCGACAGAACCGGGTAATGTGCCCCAATGAAATAGGGCTGAGCTTCTATTCATGTTAAGGCTATATGTATAAGGAGATTTTTTTGGCCATATGCTAGTCGTTGCTTCAATCTTCTGTTTTTCTAGGGGCTCATTTCCACAGCTCCGTGTGTGAGTTGACTGCCCAAGCCATAAATTAAAGTCCTATTCCTGCCCGAGTTTGCGTCTTGAGTAGTCATTTTCTATAGTCATTGGTGAATGAGTGGATCTCATGCACCAATGACAAAATGGGGCAGATTTACTTACCCGGTCCCGTCGTGATCCCGTGGTGCGTTGTGCGACATGGATTCGGGTCCGGCGTGATTCACTAAGATTGTGCGTCCGACTTCCTTTCTGTGCCGCTGCTGCGCCGAGGTCCACCGGAGTTCACCTGCTCCTTCCTGGTGCATGTGAGTGCTTGATCTTGCGACACAAAACCTTTTTTAAATTCCGCCGTTTGTCCGAATCCGTCGGGTTGTCTGGCGGCCATGCTCCACGATTTTTTGTGCCAAAATCTGATCACGTGCGCCAAAATCCCGGGGCAATTTGGTGCAAAATAGAAATATTCGGGAAACCCGGCGAAAGTGCGGCGTTTGGACCCTTAGTAAATGAGCCCCATTGGCTGCAAACAATCTGCCATGGGTGCATTGTTAAGTAGCCCAAAAATTAAGAGTCACTTCATGATTCATTCTCTGTCTTTATTCTGGTTTTGGAATCAATTGTTATGTGGGTGGGGTGATTTTTGGAACATCAATGATCTGCTATCAATAGACAGGATAGATCATAGAAACAAAAAGTCAGACACATATCCTAAAAGATACAACAAGAGCTAAAATGTTACAGCCTTCAACAGAAATGACTAAGATAATTAGCTTCAGATAAAATTCTTGATAGTTTAGCCTAAGGATAAAATGACTCAACTTTTTCGAGTAAGTTTCTAGTCACAACTATCACCACGGGCCATGTGAAACACTCCTTTAAGAGATTTTGAGGTAAGACTCATTGTCAGGTAATAAATTACTATTCGTTATAAGGTACAAGTTAATTCTTTAATAAGTAGGTAACTGCTGGAGGTAATTTGTCTTTCATTCATGTGTAAAATCATGTGTGTCTAAAATTTTTGAAATATTTTTCAAATATCGACCAGCATAAGTCACATTTTTAGAATTTTGTGTTCTCCTCATGAGCCATTTTTTACATTCTGGTTGTTGTTACAATTAGATCCTGCCTGGCGTGTGTTAAATGGAAGAGCTGTTTAATAATTACACACATGGCAAAGTGGTTTCCTTTTACAGGAGGGATTATTGTTCAAAGCACATAATAATGTTAAAAAGCAGATGTAAAAGTAATGGATTTTATAGTTCTCAAAAATGCACTGATTCTGAAGTACATTAATAACATGTTCCAGCTATTATACATTTCCAAAAAAGCCTCATTTTACAAAAATCCCTTGATTAAGCTGACAGATATCAAAGACTTGCCACTAATATGTGCTTTATTGATGCCATTCATGGCCCATATGAAGTATCTTAATCGTCTGTGGAGAATTACTTGGAAGTGCTATGTCCTGAATGTAACATAATCAAACATGAGAATTGTTCCTAATGGATTTACTTTCTAAATCAAGCCACAAATGTCATGGCCCGGCAACAATCAAAGCAGAGGACTACTCAAATCAATGACAATTTACTAGGAAGTTGTGTCAGATGCAATATAACAGTGCCAAAGGAGTTAAAGTTACTGATGGAGCTTACCTAGGTTCACTCTGTTACATAAGTCTGAATAATTAATGAGGTTTAGTCACAACACACAATCATTGCAATTCAGTTCAGTAAAGGTTTGGTTGAACAGTCAGTAAGAAGGGAGAAGGTTTTATTTATAGATGTTATGCTTTCCATTTACCATTAAGGTCCCAAAGTGGCATGACCAAGGGTGTCACTACAGGGATATGCAGCTGCTATGGGGTCCACAGTGTCAGAGGGTCCTGGCATCTGACTTGACACACTAAAGAAAGGTGCACCATTCTATACATATTATGCTGCATATTGTACACCATAATATGTATACAACAGTGCACATCATCCACAGTACACAGCATGAGTCAGCAGCTCAGATAAGAAATATTGGGGGGAGTCGGGAGGACAGCAGAACGACAAGAAAATAAATCTCTCATCTCAACTTCCTGCTGCCTACTTCCCTACTGGGACAGTAGTGTATAAATTCATAGATGTGTGTACATGAGTGTATAAATGTGTGTATGTGTGTAAGAGTGTATAGATATATGATTAAACTCATATATATATAATAATAAAGTGGGGCCCCATTCAAAAGTCTGCTATGGGGCCCTGTCTCTCCTATTTAAGCCCCTGGCTGGACCTCATTGATATGTCATGATGTACATCTGGAGATTCATGATTTACATCAATTTGTCATCTTGACAGCAATACCAGTTTAGGAGCTTCCAATGTCAGTGCAAACATAGTTCACACTTTGTTGGTGAACTTTTAGAGCTCTTACATTTGGTTATACTAGACTTTCAGGTTTCATTTATAGATCAACTTTCTAGCGTTTGACTCAAGGCAACAGTTGAAAATTTAGAAGCTCCTGTTGTTAACTCCTCTGCCACACCTGCACCATGGTCCCAAATGGTATTTCACTTCTCCAGCCACATATACACCTATAACCAATTCCTGGCATTGGTGGTGATGCCTGCAAGAACAGGATGATAGACCAGTGATAAAAATGAGACAGGGATATATCACGTAGCATGACTATGGTCTAGTGTTTTTCTTAGAAAACTAAATGTGTATTAGTTGTGCTAAGTGGTGTATTTTATTAAGTAGTGCATTACACTTTCCGGCAACATAAAATTACACCACATAAATGATAAAAAATACACTCAAGATAGGAGTTCAGCCAAGAAGTTTACTGTTTGTCTGTTATTACCTCCAAGGCCTCCCATGAGGAAGTAACCTTTTTACCTCTGCTATTAGTAAGCACTTCCCGCTCTCAAGGAAAAATAAACAAGACAAAGAAGGAGTTGGGTCATCTCCAGCAGTCTAAACTAATAACTACATTGTTGGTGATACCAACTGCAGGATATCTTAATGAAATTCAGACATAACTTTGTGAGGATGAGAAGAAAATGTGCCAAATAACTTTCATCCACTAACTCTCAATACTGATAGCCTTAAACTGAAATCAGTCATTCAAAAATTATATCCATACATATATTAGTGCCAAGTGAGCCCGTTTGCAAGAGTAATGTTAGATGGCAACATATCATGGAAAATATTCTCTTGAAGTTTATGATGTGTTTTAATAATGGGCAGGCTGAGCTCTAATTCAATTTAAAAGATGTGATCCCCTAGGTGCAAGACGTTAGCGTGCTGTGCATTACGGCATTGGCACAAAACATTCTCAAAAACCACAAATATGTTAAAGCCCAGCAAATAGTGACCTCATCCTGCTGTTTTTTCAGCTGAAACTTGGTTTGTTTTAAATTTACTTTTTCCTTATCACGTCTGCTGAATTCAGGCTAATCTATATTGGCATTGATAGCTTTCACTCAATAACGTAGTTTAGCAAACAGCCAGACGAATCTATAGAAAACCAATTCATGAGACACGTCTGATGGCGTCTGATAAATGCTAATAGATATACTTTGAAGATGATATAAATATCATATTTTGTTGCTATATTAATAAATCCTTCCTTGTGGTGACCCTTCAACTAAGACAAAAGTAGAGCCCATACACAATTGGCTAAAAGGGAGAGGATTGAAAGCCATTGCCATGTGTATAATCGATCTTGAGAGCTAAAGATGCGGACTCCTCAGAAACTGTCACCAAGACAATTTTGGGACCCACATAATTAAAAGACAATTGGATAGTTCCTTTGAAATTAGGGGTTTTGTTGATATTTTTGTTTCTTTTGATGAAAAATCAAATCCAACTAATCTAACATTGTGTAAAAGTAGATTTTCCAAACCCTGTGATTTTGCTGAGATCAGACAACAATCCAATGTGTGTTGTCGCAGGATTCTTTCACCAATGACAATTATGAAGTTAAGAAGGACTGGGCATCATGACCACTTTAACCAACAGAAAATACATGTACAAGTTGAATGTTCATGCCACTGGGATGGATGAAATGAAATAGCTATTTCTCAACTGAAACTTTTGGACCATCTAAAATGTTGGACCACCAAAAGCCACTATGCGCAAAACTTTGAATGAGAGATGCTTTATGGCTATGAAACATTTGCTGTTGCACACAGTATTTATTGACGGGTCCCTATCACACATGGAAAGTATTGGGCAATTGAATTGGATTTAACAGCACTGAGAAAGAGAACAAAAGACAAGCACACAGGACTCAAGTGAATTCTTCCTTTACACGGTGATTGATGTCAATGTATAACTCTCACCTTGGGTTAAGGGCATATCACGTCATGAAGCCGTCCTTTCAGTAGGGAGAGATGCTGCTGGCCACAAGACATGAGTCCGTTCACCCAGAATGGCGGACTTGGCACTTGGTAGGAATGGTCTTGTCTAGACCAATGCTGCGTCGCTCAGCGAAGAAATGGTTTTCATGAAAAAGTTGATCTATTATTATTAAAAACACAACACATCTCGGCTCCGGACACGAGCCTTCGTCAGGTGAAGTAGCATACATGTATGTTACTTCACCTGACGAAGGCTCCTGCCGGAGCCGAAACGTGCTGTGTTTTTGAAAAACCATTTTTTCACTGAGTGATGCAGCTCCGATCTAGATGAGACCATCTCCATGTGGATTGCTATCTAATAGCATGAGAAATGTGAGCACTTATATAAACTCTGCTGCAGCCCCTTTGTGAAAGAAGTAGCACCCTGATCTGTCTGATGACTCTGGGAACAAATAAGCAATTTACAAGTGCTGTATTAATTGTGGGCAAAAACAAAATGTCTCACATATTTCTTCATCTCAAATTTATAGAAAGATACTGTAGGAAATAGAAAGGCTCAACTTTATTTGGTGGGATTATAATCACACTTGCCGGTTGTGAGCAGGTTCTGTTCAGGTTTTTTATGATGCTTTTTTTTTTTTTGAAGAGAAAATTTAATTGGTTTTCTGGGTTCACCTAAAACTCCGGGGGGTTCAAAGCCTGGGTAAAAAAACAAAAAATATCTATACATACAGTACTCCAGCTCCCCGTTTCGACAGGGTGACATGGTTACACTCCGTGAACATCACATGACCATGGTAGCTAATCAATGGCCACACAAGCTGGAATAGTGACATTCCCCATCGATTTAACAGACTCTATTCTGATTGCAGCTGATACCCATCCTTTGCCACACTCCTGATCCAGCTCAGTATGTATATATTAATACCAGGCACCGAGCTGTGGGAACAGAGAGCCGCAGCAAGCTATATTTTATATTTTTTTCTTACTCCTGACCCAACCCCATTATAGGTATACTAGTTAACTAAAAATAATCTTTGGGGGAGTATAAAGAATAAAGGACAATTTACATCTCTTCTATTATTAATTAAAGCTAGGCTTTGTCTTTAAAAAAAAACCTGATCAAAACCAGTATGTGTGTATGTATCCTAAAAGTTGGAGGGTGGGGGTATTGGATATGTTAATTGTCTAGTAACTATGTTATGTAAGTAATCATATCACTAATAAATAGCTATACTGGAATAATTAGCAGATATATTTATTTTACAGAAGCTATTTTTGTTAGGCATAGCAGGTCACAAGGATTACTATTCACACCATCGCTATTATGCTTTTCCTGCAGGGATAGAATCTGATATAAGATTGCTTTGTGCTAGCCCAGTCTCTTCATATTTTGCATGCTTTTTATTCCATGCACAAATTTCCCTACATTTCAATTTTTTTTTCCTTGTGTTTATACCGTGAAGTGTTCTCCACATCTTTATTAAAATTCAATTTCCAATATACCAAAATTCACTATGGATATAACAGTAATAACAACTTCAAATCATGCTTGATAATTACACCACAGAGTGTGTTTAGCCGGATGAAAAGATGTTTTCCAAGGCAGAGAAAAGAAATAAGAATATATATGCAGATCTCATTCAGAGCAGCATATTTAACATTACCATAAGTAATGAAAACCACTTTCCTAACTGAGCAATTCTGCTGATACTTCTTCCAGAACAGATGCTTTAGCTAAAGCCTATCTGCTCACACCATTCCTGCTCCCATAAAAAAGGAATCAGTGCCTGACTGACCCTGGTTCTGTCAGCTGTTTTTTCTTCTTGGCTACAGGCACACAGATTTATCTCCGATAGACAGTAAAAACATAAGCAATAACTGCATGAGCACCACCGCTCGTTGGAAAATGCCTCTTCTTAAAAAGACAAAGCAAAAATTGTCCACAATGCTGGAATGTTTGCCTACTTTACCAATTTTTTTAAGATATAAGACCTCTATATACATGCAAAGAGTATTCAGCATGTGTTAAAGTGACCATGTTAGCTGAAGGTCAGTCAAACCCACCAACTTCAACAGGACTGGCCCACAACTGTCAAGGTGTTATAGTCCCAACAGTAAATGTCAACAGAAAGAAAAGTTGGCCAAGTTGCTTTTCAACATTCCAAATTCCACATTGTAAGGGTCGATAAGTCACCACTATAGTTTGGTAAAAACAGTATCTTATAGGGTCCCAATGCAAGATCTGTACCAAAACCTTACACCCTAATATATTACATACAGTAATGGTTATTTCATATGAGGGCTTTTTGCAAATGGTCAATCTATTAAAAGTCAATTTAGATCAAAGGAATGTTTAACACTTTCGTTACTATTGTATATATAAGAGTTGTCAGATGTGAAATTGGCAATGTGTAACCAAACTTCTGCATAAACACATTCTGCATAAAACTACATTCACACAACGATGTGCCCGTCGTACCATAGCGCTGCTCACCCCCATCCCTCTCCATAGCGATTTATGGCGCACGTTGTTGTATTACGGGGAAAGTAAGGACATGTCCTATCCTTCTCCAGGCTACGGATCAGTGTGGTGGTGCACGTGTAAGACGCCATACTGCTCCCATACGGCATCGTCTAGCCATTTCTGTCTATGGGGGATGTATATCCTCCGTATATACGTCGGCCATATATACGTCCCCATATGGTTGTGTGAATATAGCCTAAGAGTTGAGGGTCTTAATATTTTCGGCCAGCTTGATCAATACAACTGACTCCCTGGTAATGAGAATCATAGTGTCCATATTTGAGGGTACTTGATAATTGTGACTTTTTATATTACTTATTTACATCATATACTAAGGTCAGTGAACAACAAATAAAAACAAAAATGAGGCATTACAATATGACTTCAATGGAAATTCTGCATTTAATGCCACCTGGTTTTAATTTTCCATCAGCTTTTACACTTAAAATTTTCCTTGGCTTAATTTTGAGAATTTTAGAATTTTAAACAGTTCAAGGCAAATTAAGTTGTAAAAAATAAATATATACATAACATATCCATAAAGAGTGATATATAAATATAACTCAAGACAGGAAAAAAAAAACTATCGGCCACCCACCTTCACCACACAGTCCCATAAACAAAGAGTTGTCAGAAATTTTTCACATTTAATTCCTGACATGTTTACCTATCTCATTTGTTTTTTATATAATACCAGTTTGTTATGTTCACATAGAATTCCCTCTTAGGGCAATGTTGACTTTGGTTTATTTTTCACTACGTCCCATTTCTTCAGACTGCAAAGCATATATTTGCATTCCACTTTTTCAGCTTGTTAGTCTAAGTGAGCAATTCCAATATGGTCATTATTCAGACTGCAGCTACCAAGAGAGAACAGACTAAGGATAGGAAGATGGGGTAAACTTCTTCTATATACAATTAAAAAGATGTTTTAAAGAAAAAAAACTGTGCTTAATATGTATATTCTTTTATTTTTTATTACGATATTATTTTTTTACTATGTTCTCGCAAATAAAATATAGAATGATTGGTGTTATATACATTTTTATGTGTTTTTTTCTCTTAGCATGGATTTTGATAACAGTTTAAGGCCTAACATGGTAAAACTTAAATTTAAACAGCAACAATTTTTGAATAAATTATTTTTCTACTGAGAAAGAAGCATTCAGGGTAAGTATTAACTCAATGCAGATGTTATCTTTATCAGATTTCTTAACCCACATAGATATATAATGTGACATCTGTCTAGTACATATGGTATAGTAATAAATAAAATAATTCATATAATAATTTATTTTTTCCCTATATTTACCACTAATTGATGAACCACTGATATGACAAACTGCTCTGTATTAACAGCTTCGGATCTGATTTCCAAATTTTCCAGACTTCTTAAATTATTCATGAGTTTAGTGTGAAATCAGATGCTTAACTGATCTCTCATCAAATACCAAATGCTGTAAAAAAAATTATACCAGTCCATCAACTTGTATTTTACTTTGTCTTCGACCTTCGAGCATCACAAAAATGAAACAAAACTGGTTTTGGAAATACACATTTTGTCTCCCACAATCGAAAGATATTTTTGAAATGTCAGATTAAAATGTGGCATATTGAATTACGGCCAACAGCACATTTCTAGCTTGAAAAAATTGAAGTGTCACCCAACCTGTCTGTCATGCAGAGAAACCTGCGGGAGTTGTTCTCACTTAGGTAGGGATTAGGTAATCTTTAGATAAAGATTTTCTTTTCCTTTTTACATTCAGAAGCTGGCACTGTCTCAGCTGGTCTAAACATCATGAGCTGACATGAACTACTGCTTTAATAAAGATGATCTAACACCAGGTCTCGTATTTTTCGCTCAGAAAACCTGGTCGTCTTCCAAGATTCATCAGCTCTCTATTATTCTTGCAGCTGAATCCAAATGCATCTACATCTCTGTTTTGGTCAATGTGATTTATAATTGTTCCACCATTACAATAAAAATGCTGTAGATATTTTCTCAGGTTTATTGCTAACTCATGCTGTCTGGGGGTCGAGAGTCTGTTCCTTGAAATTGGACTGTTATGAATAATGTAAAAGTAATAGGATACAATTACAAACAGTTATTTGGTTAATAAAATAAATCTTGGTCACGTGATGAATATGAAATTGATATGAATTAATGAACATCACTGATGAATAAAATATAATGAGGCAAGATTATAAAACACTAATAATCATGGAACATATTTTGCAGGTAAATTTTTTTAGGCCTAACTTTTTGATTTAAAGTGTTTCAGGTCAATCCAACAATTTTTCAAAATATGTGTTCATATTTTTATACTTTTACGTCCTTGATATGCTACATATATTGGAACAAATGTAGATGGAGATGAATTAATCTACTCTTTAAAGGGAATCTACCACCAAGATGAAGGACTGTATGCAAATGAGCCTGAGGAGCCCCAGACTCCATAAGTGTTAATGGAGCCTGGAGCCCCTCAGGCTTATTTGCATACAGTCCTTCATCCTAGTGGTAGATGTCCTTTAACAGACAATGATAAAAATAGCCTCATACTACATCACCATTGTATTTCTGTGACAAGATTTCATTAACCATAAGTGTTGGTGGTCTATGGGTAATGGGTATCTGGATTTTCATTACCAGTGAAAAAAGAGTAGAGTGAAAGTGAACATGTCATATTGTGTGTAATCTCAGAATATTTGCTTCCATCTGAGGTATGTGGTAGCTCAGAAGTCAGTACCCATTGAGAACACATGTAAAACTGTAAGACTGGAAAATGATTGGTTCTATAAAAGCAACTTGTTTTAGTAGTAAAGACAATTTTTTATTGTACTTTAGCTAAACCATATTCATCATCTGGAAATTTGCATACTTAGTACACGAAAGAGAAATTACTGATCAGTATGCCAATGTTTTATGTTTCAAGCTCGCACTGTATGCTATCCTAAATTTAAGGTAAGTTGTGGATATTCAGCCTATGCATTATGCCCATTCATCTATCAGCTAGAGCTTCCATGTAAGAACAGGTGCTGGAAGCAAAAAAAAGGGGTAAATTTAATAAGAGGCAATTAACCAATTAGTTGGTTTTCAGAGTCGAATTGGAAAGCTTTTTACCTAGAGCAAACCTGGAAGGGTTGGGTAAAAATAAAATCCCCAATTTTAAATTGTCACTCAACTGTAAACCACTAGTTTTTTTAAGAACATGTCAACCTCAAATATTTTCCTTTGGGGAATGCAAGCAGCCACCTGATTGGCTGCCACAGGCTAGACTTAATATTTAATTTTCACATGTTATATGATACAGATTCACCACAATATTTCAGTTTTTTGTTTTCAGCAATTTTGCTATCACTTTTTTCCTTGACCTGACCAACAGATTGACCACTGTACGAAATGAAGTTTGCATTATACCATTATACAGCTTTCAGTGATTTCCTCATACTGTACAAACATTGAAACTAATAGAATTCAGAAAACTGAGTCATTTAAAAAAACCCCGGTAGACTGACATTAATCCCAAAGCTCACATAAGAAAATGTATTTTATGAAAAACAAAAATGAAAAATGTAAAGCGGCAATGTTATGGTCCTAAATTGTATCATTATCCATAATAAGATTTCCAGTCCAGAAACATAACATGATTTTATGGCTAATCCTCCTGGAGATATGCCATGGACGGATTCACATGACTACTTGCGTACAATATCATGGGTGCTTTTCAGCAATCCCATAAAGTTTCTGAAAAAAAATTCTCAATAATACTCGATTTTTGTTTAGATCCTTTAAAGTGAACCAACTGCAATATATCTTTTATTGTAAATGAGATGAAATAAATAACAATTACATTAAAATTTAATAAATGAAACTATTCAGTCAGGAATAATTACATAGGTCAAAACCTGGCACAAAAAAGAACGTGGAATTTTTCTTATAAAGGTCTAGGTCTATTTTCTTCACACTGAATACCAGAAAATCCAGTTTGAAGCCTCATGCACTTAAACAAATTATGACTCTGTATGACCTCAAAGATGTGTGGAGCCACATTACAACAACCATGAACGATCTTTACTGTAACTTTGCCTCTGGTTTCATAAAGGAGCATTCTGGATTCATATAAATATATGATCAAATTTAAGTGGACCATATGTTGGCGCACAATAGTCCTTTCTCCACTGAGTCACCATAAACCACTTTAATAACTTACTTCAAAATGTACAAACTGCTCCACTCTGATTGGTTATCAGTTGCTGTTTCATCAGCATTATGAAATTTTTTGCTGTACAAAACAAGCAATATGGTATCTGACCCATGTCCAACAAAAGAAAACTGAGTTGACCAGGCACTTTGTAGTTGAAAGGGACTAAGTTGTCTACAGCTCTGTACTGCGGAGCCACCAGGATTCTGTGTATCCATATTTCAATGGTACTACTGTGGGTGTTAATTGAGTTTCTCCACATAATTTAAGTTTTATAATAAATTACGGAGTAAAGTTTTGGCTTGAGTTCTGATGAGGCATTTCCTTTATGACCATGAGTTTTAAAACTGACCAAAGACTTAAATAATTTTGTTGGAAATAAACAAAAACTCCTTAGCAACCTTCCTCAGCTATCTGCCTGCATGCCTATTAAAACCATTGCTGCCATTAAGAAACATGGCTTAATACAGTATATATTTTCTCAGAGGACTCATTGTTTGTGTCTTCACTGCAACTAGGTCCATTGACAAAACAAACATCCTTGGGGATCTTTTATGGAGTTTTAATTGGCAATGTGCTATTTGTTGACCCATGGGTGTTATGGCTACTCTTAAGATGAAGAATGAGCAGAAATCTTCATCAATTTCAGATGGTAGAGGAGCAAATTGTTCTACATCAACATCGTTTACATCTTTACACATATGGAATTGTTATGACAGTATGTCCACTAAAAAATTAGGCATGTGTGATGTGCACAATATACATGTTAACTTATGCACCTATAAAAAAAAAGTTGTTTGTATGGCCAACAGCTAAGTTTCTGTACCTTTCAAAACACATACTAACTCGGTTTGCACAAAAGTGCATGTGTTTTCTTTGGGGAGAGGGGAGGAGGATGCAGACATGTCTCTGAAATGGTGGCTTATCTGCCATGAGTAATGTTGAAATTTAACATGCCTAACCTGATATTATCTGTTAGGGAGAATCAGTACATCCCCAATAATATTATTGCCATGTTATATTGACTGTGCTTTATGTATATACGCATCTCTGTTTTTGGTGTACCTTACTACACATTTCAAAAGTTTTTAAATATATGTCTGCTTTTGTCTAAATTTGTATATCTATGATGTCTCTATATTTATTTTGTCTATTTAGGCTTATGTGTGACACATGTTCTCCTTTTTTTGTTTTGATTATAAACATAATTACAATAAACATGATTATGTATGAAATAAAATAACAATAAACATAATTATTGTTCTCATACGGAAAATCCCAAATAAGGCTTAATTGACACCTGTGTCTGGACTTTCCGTTACACATTCCATTTAAGGAGAGCATAATGGGGGAACTAAAAAAGGTAAATGGGAGGCCATTGTTTCGACTTCCATTCCCCATAGACTTTAATGAATTTTCTGACATTATTTAGCCTGGAAAAATAGGGGTGGTGCAATATTTTCTCCACTTTTAATTTCTGAATCTTCCAAATGCAGGTGTGAACTACGTGAGTGATATCAAAACACAGAAAATTTTACCAAAAGAAAACTCTGCTCTGTTGCAATCACAATTCCCCCAACATCACCAAAGAAGCTTTCCTTTGTCCATAGTAGAATTTTATTGGACTAAGCCCTCATACACACAACCATGGTTTTTGGCAGTGTGCTGGCCGATGTTTCAGCATCAAGCACATGGCCTCATATCTATCTGTAGGCTAATGAGACTGTTTTTCGTGGCCAGTGAACTGCATGCAGTGACAATGCACTTTTCTGATATAATATTTGAAGTTGATTCAAGCCAGATCTTCCCTGTAAAAGAAAATAGGCTTACATTTTCACAACTATGTTTCCAGGCACGGTATACTGTGAATACAATTTGCTCTTGGAAGAATGTATGAAGTCTCAGACAGGGACTACGTGGAGACAATCAAAGAGCTCCCCAGGACAGGAATGAAAACAGAGAAAGATTAGCAGACAACATCATAGTGACCATCAATAATCATCCTGTTTTCTCTCTCATCTACCCTGAATCTGCCAAGTGCTGCTTCATATCTCAAAGTGTTTTTTTTTCCTACAGATTCTCTGGCTTTAACATGCTGAATAATTCTCATTGCTTAAAAATGCTAAAGAAATCGGAAACAAAAGATTCCAAGGAGGAATTTCTGTAAATTCTCTATTATTTGGAAAGGACTGAGTGGAATGATGTGAACGCCCTTTATTTGTCTAATGGGATTGGCAAGGCCTGTCACTCCAATGAAGGTCCCCTCCTTTTTAATCAATGGCTTCCTCAATGTGACACGGCATCAGCGTAGGTCTGCTCAGGGCGGGATGGAAATCAGAGGCGCAGATAATAAAAGACGAGTTGACATGGTTGAATGATACATGGCACTGTCTACTTGTTACAATTCACTGCCTATCTGATAACTAACGGTGACTGACTGCCCACAAGATCTTACTAAGAAACCCAGTCAAACATTGTACATAGAGACATTTTGCCAGCACAGCATATATAGATTCTTAAAGGAATACTACATTACAGCCACAAAGCTCAGAATAATACAGTTTATGGAAGGATCAATCCTACAGTAAATGTAATCTTAGTTCCTCAAAACTAGATATATGTAAGATTAAGTGGTCTATATTGTATAGTCTCATTTGTGTACCATTTATGGAACTCTTCGATGAGCAGTTGTGATTGGTTGATATGGATGCAGTGACAGTTACTCCTCCAAACAGTTTCATGACTTACCCTAATGTGAAATGTCTGTTCACAGGGAACAATAGATAAGTTTTATCCGCACATAGCTTAGGTATTTTGTTCTTTTACATTAAGGTTTAGTGTTCCAGGGTGGTAATAGCATTTTCAGCACCATTATGGTATAATTAGTAATACTCATATTTCTACCTTGACATATTAATCTTCATATTACAGAATTAATCCGAGTAATTTTCGAAAGGACAGTTATTGCGGTTCAAGACACCAGTTTTTTGTGTTTCCAAGGATTTTATGACAAAGGTAGGCATATCATATTCATGGCAGCATTGATAATGTGAATTGTGCAATTTAAAGGTGGAGGTCTCAGTTTCAACGGCAGTCCCAGATAAGAGAGGGATAATGGAGTCCCCTTAGGGTAGGGAAATAGTCAATACAGCATGAAGTGCCTAGTGATGAGAGGAAACTACTGTACAAAGGAGATGTACTGAGTATTGAAATAAAAGAAATGCTTCACAAAGAGAAGAGGTAGCCAATTATGTTATAGGAATAAAGGAAACATGTTCTACCTGTAGATTATGCATCTATCTTAAGAAGGGCCAAAAAGACTCTATTGAGCTAATTTATTTGGAGAAACTGCTCACAACAGTAAGAACCAGACTCACCTGTGGATTCAAGTATATATTTGTTCATTTTTATTTATCAATTTATAGGATACAGTATATATTAACTTAAGTGACTTTGTCTAAAATAATAGCTATGAGTTAGGATTTGTCTGTAAAGTTAGACATACACTTCGAATAGCTTTCAATGTTTTACCTACTGATTTTCAATACACTTGCAAAATTTGTCAAAAAAATTCCTTATATTCCATAAGAAGAGAACGAGCAGGTATGTCTGGTAGTTTTTGGTCATGATATTTGGAACCTGTTTTGGGTACTACCAACACACTAGAGGGTCAACCAGTCACCAAAACAGCATTGGAGCCCATATATTAAGACTGGTGCATTGTGCTACAATCTTAATCACCGGTGTACCCAGTGCATGACATACCGGAATTTAAGTCTACACCATGTCTGACCTGGATTAGATTTTATTCTATTCTTTTTCTATAACCTGAGCCATTTTTTGGCTAAGGTTAAAGCAAATTTGTCCTGCTTCATTCCTTTCCCCACTATGCCCATTGGTTTTTATAGTGGTGTGCGGTGCACAAGGGGCTAAAGTCTCAAATTCTGTGCCTTGTGCCAGTCTTTTGGTGCATAAGGCTAGATGCATTGGCCCCATTGTGCATAGTACCCTAGTAATACCAAATATAAACCATACTATTTTATTAAGCTCAGCTATATTAGGATGTATGGCGCTTCCATAGGCTCATAAGTGTTATACCCATTATACTATAAAGGTATTAAGGCATAAAGAGATGCTTTGACTTATAGGTCGGTGCAGTATAGACTCCTATATGTATAGAATTTATTCTGGAAACCTACAACTCAGATCTTGAACAGCGTCATAATGGGGCCATGTGTCAAATAAACATGACAAATTATGCTCTGATAAATAGATAGAAAGATAGATAAACAGATACACAGACAGACGCTAACATTTTTCTTAGGTTCAGTTTTAAAGCTCTGCTTACACTGCATAGTTTAGCTTCACTAAGCTGGTTAATATTACCATACAGTACACACCACTGACATATTTTGTAACAAATTTGCATTATTAGTCATTTTTTGCGGTAGCAGCTGACATAAAGAATCAATGGCATCTGTCGGATGCACGCGGAGATGTACATTAAATTTGTAGGTTAATAAATCCTGTCTGATGTGCTCCAACTATAAATATGTTTTTCTTGTACATGACCTGCTTTCTTCTCCATCAAAATGAAAGGGAACATTAACTTACTTCTCAGCGCGTTTCAACCTTTTGGTTTGCTTGGCAATCATACAAGATTATTAGCGGTCAAAAAGTTCATGCAATATGAAGCAGCTGTCCGAGAGCAGACTTTGCTATGATTTGTCATTGTCTGCCTAAAGAATTTATCTAATCAAAATGGGATTTTCTCAGTCATCAGAGGTTTACTCATAAGTTACAGAACTCAATTACCGATACATTGAATAGATCGATAATAAGAAAAGGCAGGCGCAGTCAATAGTGTGAACGTTCTAGTCATCCAGGCCGTTTATGGTCTCAAAATATTAAAACTGAAAGTAAGATTTTACTGTTATTGCTATTCTTTCAAGATATAACAAAAATGCTGTGTTCAGTATCACAATCTAATGTCCCTGTCTTACGGTGTAGGCCACAGACAGAAATTTCCTTACACCGTCCTGTGGATTTTCCTTTGATCTGTCCCTCCACGTTATTAACATTAACCGCAGGAGAGGTAGGTCCGACTGAAAAGTAGTAAATAATTTTTCACTTGAGCAGCGCTAAAACGCAGCAAGCGCCTATGGCTCGAAGCAGAAAAATATTGTGCATGGCTAGTGCGGAGAAGAGATGTTCCCGGGATACTTAATCAATTAACTTAATTTTGGGGTAGGCCGAGATATTATATTGTAAATAAAGATACAATAGGAAATATTCTCATCATGTAAAAACAGTTGTTTGCACTTGTGATATTAATTAGGGAAATAAAATATTTTTTTTTACATAATGTTATAAAACACATAAAATATGCTGAATTTTAATTTGAGACTTTTTTTAGGGAAAGTGAGAATGTATCATAGAGATGGAAGAAGCTGAGAATTTGCATAAAATACATGCAAAATGAGGCAAGAACATATAGTAAGGATTTATTGTAATCAATAAATTCATTATCAGTTTTTGAAAGATTTAGAAACCTCATAAATATAACTCAATTAACCAAAATGCCGGAATAAACTACAGTCCTCAAAGTACCAATAAAACATAACAATAAACCATGTCACATGTACTATATATTATCACTATAGAGTTCACTTAGTGCCTTTGTCATATCTTAGTCTCATTTTTTTTACTTAAAATGAAGCAGTAGCAGATGGAGTAGATAGATGGTGCATAGAAAAACTGGGGGGAATATATCATTGTCTTTTTTGTCTATGTTTGGCGTTGTTTTGGCGCAGTTGTAGTACAAGTGTTGTTTTATGACTTTCCATTGCGCCAAATGAACATAGGATAGTGCAAAGTCCCTTTAAAATGTGCCAAATTCATAACTTGCAAAGACTAGTTTTCACAGTACTAAATAAAATTCATGATTTGCGATTTGGTGCAAATTTTCATTCAGGCGCTTGTTTTGGTGCAAAATGACTCCAGTCACACCCCGGCGTAGAAATAAGACAAAACCCACTACCAAATTTATCAAGATCAATTGCTTTTTAGAGGGACAAGTGCCCCCAAAAAGGAACATTTTGCAACTAATGCAAAAAAAAAAAAACAATATTATGAGACAAACCACAAAAAATACATTATTAACATACATACATTAACTCACTTAATCACTTCAGATAAAATAAAAATGGAATTGAACACAGACGACCAAGTCTAAGACAAATTGTTATGATGAATTCCCCCCAGTAAACAGATGGATATGGTAGATGGAAAGATAGATAGATTACAGTATATAGATAGATCCAGTAAATAAATAAAAATATAGATAGACAGATAGACAGATAGAGTAGATAAATAGAGAGATAGATGATAGATAGATAGATAGATAGATAGATAGATAGATAGATAGATAGATAGATAGATACAGTATATAGATGGATCCAGTAGATAGATAGATAGATAGATAGATAGATAGATAAATAGATAGATAAATAGATAGATAGATAGAATCCAGAAAAGTAAGCAGCACTCAAAGACAGCAATGGTCAGGTGATGAAAAGAAGTGTTTCTTTTATTCCATGCTTAAAAAGTAGTGAGGTACTGCGACGTTTCGGCTCCAAGGAGCCTTTTTAAAGCATTTCCCTGAATAGATAGATAGATAGATAGATAGATAGATAGATAGATAGATAGATAGATAGATAGATAGACAGAGTGGGGCACATATAGAGAATAATTTTTGTAATTATAAAAACAAAAATAGCTAGAAAATTTTTCAAAAACTCCATAACATAATCTTGGGTACATCTGAAAATGTCTTTTTAATGAAGTCACCACTCACCAGTTACAAGGCCCAAGTACACCATAGAACTCATAGACAAGTCAATGAAATAGTCACTCATATCTGTTTGCCATCACAATACAAACTTTAATGTTTGTGCAGCTGACGTATCTCTTTCATTATTTGTAATTATTATTGAAATCGCTATACATAACCGCCTGTTAAACACATTTGGATGATCAAATTCTTCCCCCTGTAAGAGTAGAGGAGTGTAACGTAAGCAGGCGTAAATGATGGCATTATCCTATGTGAATATCTTTTGTTAAAACATCTGTGTTATCGCCAGTCTGTATTATTTTGCCTTCTAAAATATTTGGTCTGTTACCACAATGTTTGTTGATAATGTGGAGGGCAAATGGAAAATGGGGTTTAAGAAGTATAGTAGATTACAGGGCACGGGTCCAAGAAGCTAAAGTACAGCATATGGTTAAGCAAAGAGCCCCTTGTTAAATCTTTACTAGATAAACAACTTAGGTATTTTAAAATTGACTGCAGTGTTTCCTTCCAGCGTAGGCCTTTCACCTCCTACTCAAGACCCCAGTGGTGTAGCAGACGAAGGCTTTCTGAAACTCTTCTGTACTACTGTAGCTTTAGAATTAAAACTTCGAAGGGAGGGAAAAAGAAAATAACAGCCCCCTTCAAAATGTAAGCAGCTGCCTTGAAAAAAATTCTATTCTAACTAAATATATAAAGCAGAATGGTCTTCGGGAGCAAAGGTGATATATGTGTGCTATATTATTACAAGAGCAAGCCCCCCCCATATAATACGAGAGGGGGGTAGGTTTGACAATTGTAATAGTAAAATACAAAAACATACAATAAAACATTGCTAATAAATTTAGCTGATTTGTAAATAATTGGGTTCCAAATTATTACCTATATACCTATTCCCTTGAAAGTGAGCATTCCCTAAAATGTATTTTTGTTCTATAGGGGTAATATCGGTCTTTAAACTAACACATAATAGATGTGGCAGGAGGGGGAGAAGGACACATATTACATTGGGGCCCAGGAGCTTGACTTTACGTCTCTGTGAAACCTCAACTAATCTACAGAAGAAAAGCTTTTTAGAAAGCAGAAATGATTCTCTCTGGTTTGTTATATTATAATAAAGTGATAATAAACAAAAAGAGAAAATATATTTTATTTACATTCAATTGATGGTTACTTATCCTACAATGACCAACTATGTACAAGCAAACTGGAGGAAACACCAGGTCATATAAAAAATTATTGTCTGATGCAAAAGTTTTAATAATATTTATTGTCTTCTATTCCATTGAATATAGAATAGAAAACAGATCAGTGAATAAACTGCAACCTGGTCACAACAACACAGTAAATCTGCTGAGCCACCTTCAAAAAGACGTATCCATTTTGTCTCTGCATTTGTACCTTTAGCCCTTACTAAGCTGCGCTTTAGGCAACAAGAAGATTGAAAACTATTGGTCTGTATCTTTTTTTTTTTTTTCAAGGACATTTTTAGAATTAAACAAAAAAATGTTAAAATCAAAGTAATTTCCCCAAGGCTAAGATTAATGAATGACAGATTAAACCGGAATAAATAAAAGAAAACTAACAGGCATTTTCCACTGAATGATACTATACAGATTAAATCTCTACAAAAGTAAAGCACGCAGAATGTTTTATTATATATTATATATATATATATATATATGAGAGAGAGAGAGAGAGAAAGATATACACATTTATAGCAAGAAATAAAAATTTAAATAGACATCATTGTGAAAGGTAAATCTGTAAATAGAATGATATTATATGCTTTTTAATTACGAGTCATTTTTAGATATTAATTTATAAATACAAATGGCTTGCCCTTGACACAATAGAAATTCTCCAGCTATATCCATAACGCTTGATTGACTGTCTCATGTGGCTTAATGATAATTCAATTGGCAAGCAACAACTGTGCTGTTTAATTTCTGTGACAGTTTGTGTAACCTTGTGAACTCGAAGGAGAAACCAGCCACTCGAACACAGTTTGTGGTCACTGTCACCCTATCAGATTCATTTTATGCACTGTATATGGGTATTTGGGTATTTGGATATAAGTAAAAAAAAAATGCATCCTCTGCTCAAACTTTTTCCTATTTGTTTATAGACATCTGTATGAGTAGACAGGTTAATAGATCTGCAAATAAGATAGACAGATGATAGATAGATGATAGAGAGATAGATGATACATATAGATAAATAGTTTCAAGAAACAACAGCATTCCGGTAAATCCAGTGAAAAATCTGTGGTTTTAAACCATGTTCAAGTGTGTACGCTTTGCCCAAAGGACTGTCTGTTTGTCTGTGGCACTATGAACTTTCCTATGATATAGGACACAGTTACAAAGCACAATATGGGTGAGTACAAACTGATCCAAGACCGAGCAAACAATGTCCCTCCAAGAAATTTTTTTTAAAAATGTAGCCGAAACGTACCATTTGGAATAAAACACCTTCACTTTTTTTGATCTGGAGTGCTGCTTGTTTTTCACCTATTTCCCCCATAATGCCACCTCCGTGACACAATGTAGGTGGAGCGTGGCCGCCACAAGGCATTTCTGCCCAGTGTCTGCGTACTGCCTATAGCCTGTGCTCATTGAGGCTTAGACTAGGACACGATTCTATGCTAGGTCAGACCTGCAGTAGGAGTGCCCCCCTGGTGAATGCTGGGTGGCAGAGGTAACATCATATGATGCCACAGGAGGCACCAATATATGATAACTGTGCTGCTTTATTTCATACCTGTATGGATAGATGGACAAATAGATACATATAAATATAGGATTAATAGACAATTTATTAATATAATATATAGAAATCAAATTTCTAGTCACATTTCTGGGGTCTTTTTGACCCCTCCCCCCCCCATCCCCTCCTTCCAAGAGTAAGACAAGAGCTTGATTGTTATAAAAAAAAATTTGAGAGGTTTTCTTGATATCAGTCAAGGGGAATCAGATCAAATCTTTTCAACCATGTGGTACTGATTCAGATTTTGGCAGGACAAGTCAGTGTAGTATAAATGAAATTTAACTATAAACTCCTGTAGAATGAAGAAAACTCCTTTGTTCTGTGGTTTTTTAAATTCACCTTTTGAAGCTGAAGCCGTATTAAAGCAGAACTAAAACAATGCAAAAGATATCACTACATCCTAGTAAGAACAATGGTAATAACACTGGAGTTTCATTAGTTTTTCCTATGGTCTGAGCAGCAGATCACCACCATGGAAATACATAAAAATACCTTAAACTATTGATAACTATTTTCAATCCATTATTCTTTTTACTTTTGCAACTCATAAAGCCGGCCATGTGGAGGACAGCTGTAAGTCATCCATGCACATGCTTATTTTGGAGGAAATAGTAGTGTAACATGTGTGGGCAGCAACGAACTACATAAGTTATAGGTTTACGCTTCGGTGTATTATATCAATATTGATGGGGAACAGGCCGAAATTATCCGGAACCCTACAAGTGCCTGGGCCTATCCTCCTTTTGACCTGTTATCTAGGTTTCATAGATTAAAATTCAATGTCTTGGAGATGGTCTTCAACCAAAATGTGCATATTTTTTATGTCTTCTAAAGTGGTTGTAGAGTATTACAGACCCTGGACCTAAGGGTCAGAGTCTAACTGTTATATCTGCCACTCCATAGCTTCAACCTATACTCCTATCCAATGGAATCTTTACATAAACCTTCTGATATCAATAAACCTTCTGGTATCTAATATACCATTTGTTTTTATTTACTTAGAACTTTTTTCCCTAATATCTACACACATTGAAAAATTTCTCATATGCGTGGCATCTAAATCATAGCTGCATATCTAATTAATGTGCATCACTTAAACCCACAATTAGCAACATGTTACACCAAACCTGTAAAAGAGCAACTGTCTGTACTATCAGCCATGTGTTGATTTGGGATAATTCATATTTTACAGATTTTCTTGGAAAATACAACAGCAGGGGTTATTTATCATTATCTGCCATGTGCATTCACTCAAGTTCTAGAAGATCGTATATGAAATTCTCTTATGAAGGAGAAGAAATTTGTGAAAACAAAACATAAATACAGCTGAAAGGGGATAATATATATATATATATATATATATATATATATATATATATATATATATATATATATATTATGTTTTCATTTTATTTTTTTAAACTAAATAAGTAAACACAACTGAGATCAGATTTGTAGGTTAAACAGGTACCCAGTGGACAACAGTATTATTTATTGACTAGACACAATTTAACTTCACCAAGAAATCATGTTTGGCCCTGACAACTTAACACTCTTTACTCATACTCAGGGGGCAAACCGGGTGGTCAATTACTGCTCATCCGGGAATATGGAATATGGAGAATATAAAAGACGGCAACACTTGGACTGTACGAGCAGCTCTTGGCGATGCCTATTTTCTAGCTAAAATGCTCCTTTCCAGTCTCGGGTTTAACACTCTTGCCTCTTTCAGGCTAGCAGTCATTTAGTTGGAGTCAATCAGGCGTGTGATTAGAAATAATAACTCAATGAAGCAATGAATTCAAAAAGGTTAGATACTCGCTGAACTGAAAGTGCAGGTTATCCTATTATATATCTTTTACTGAAGGCTTCAAAAGAAATCACAGAATATTGCTGTGGAACTAAAAGAAGACGGATACTCAAACACTATTTTATAACCTCAAGATCCCGATCCTCCATTTCTCCTCTGCTGATGTCAACCACATAAATACTGCATGCAACTTTATGCTGGACCCGTGCCTTGTACTGAAACTTACCCTGACAGCAAAATAGAATCCCTTACATCTCATTAAAGGCACAGGAATATCACGCAAATATTTTATGTGGCTCAGTCTATCTTTACACCACCTAAACAACTCAATGAACCATTGAAAGTAATGACCGCAACTTGACAAATCTGGATCTAATAATATTGGTTTTTTATAATTTAAAACATACAAAACTGATAAAAACAGAAAATAATTGATGCCCTGAACTAGGATCTTAGGATATTATATACTGTGACTATTATTTTGTGATATTTTATGGTCAGCTGTCGTCCATGTCAATTCTGGTGGAGAACCAAGTTCATAAATATATTTAGGATTATTGAACATTAGTAATAGTCTAAATAGGTCTTAAATGCTAATGTGGACATGTTTATTCAAGCAATTTTGAAAATGCAATGACTTTTGAGGTCACTACCCTGTTATTTAGCTCAACTTTTTCTGGACACCCAACTATTGGCGCTTACAGTAGGATACAATACACACAAACAGAAAGTTGTCTGAAAATTATAGTAAAATTATAGTATGGATATTATAGTAGAGAGTACGGTAAGTTGTAAGTGCATGAAACGGAAAAGCTAATAAATAAAGAGATATTATAGATTAGAATAAACCTTGCCACGCCAGACTAATAATATCCCACAGCTACAGTAATTGGTTTCCATGGATGTGTATACTTTCCTCCTTGTTTATAAGTGACCACTAGCTGTACATTTAGGGAAAAGTTTGCGGTGTGAAAAGGAAGTCAAGTTAATTAGGAAAAAAAATGATGTGTTATGTGAGGCTACTTAGCAAATTTCTGTTTGTAAGTCTTTAATATAAGTGAATCTTGGATATGATCCAATAAACAGACATTTGTCAGAGACATAGTCATATATTCCTAGACTTTTTCATGCATCATTTCTTATATCCAGACAGGTTTTAATGGGCAGTACGTATTTGTCATTTATTTTCAGATGATTCATTAGGAGAAATATATTTTTCAGTGGTTCTCAAACTCTTCTGCCATGATACAGAATATTGGTATTCCATAACTCAATCTCATTTAGTATATGAGAAAAGGGGGCAATATACATAAGAATATGTTTAGCTAAACCCCCTCATTTTGAATTAGATTAGATGTCCCGCTTACATAAATTTGTCAGATACCATATTATTCATAGCCCAATACTCTTGTTTTTAGAGAAAATAAACAGCTGCAAGAGGTGTTCAGCAGCTTATTTTCATCTCCCTGTTGAAAGGACAGGGACGCTAGAACATATGTGAAGAGTGTGTTTTTGGAGAGGTTGGGTTGAATAGTAGTCACTATTGAAGGTGTGTGGCCACGTTAACATGGAGATGAAGAGAATATATCTGTATTTTACCTAATAATAGGGCAGATTTAATCATTAAAACACAGTGCTCAGCTCAGTGGACACATGCATGCTCTGCCATCTTGTGCTCAAGATAAATGGTTTGACCACAACCACCTAAAAAAACCAAATAATTACCAATAACCCTGTATATTTTGATTTGTACAATACATTTCATCCACAAGAACAAAAAGTGTGAAAAAAACCTATTAACTTCTACATTAATGTACATTTAAGGTTTTCTTTTTCAAGTATTTAAAGTACGTTTAAAGCTGAGCAAGAAACCAAAAGGTGTGAAAAGTCAAAATTGAGGCCTTGGGATTAGCGGATGACTGCAGTATGAAATATGATAGAACCCAGTGCCGTGTAGTCATTTGTAATAATACACTATCCATACATTTCAGTGTACATGTGTAATGTGGCTTCATGTGGTACACATATATCACCAAGCTGAACTTATCCAGAAGTAGATTTTTCTAGTACTTTTTTACTGTAGAGATGGTGTTTCCAAAGACCTTCATAAATCACCGGAGGTATACAGAACTGCTTTCTCCATCTTTCTACTAATCTTTATTGGGAATTTATGGTAGAAGGACGTTTGTGAATTTAAGAGCCCATCAAAGTACCTGAAAGCGCACCAGTCCTAAGTACTCATTAAGTGACATTAAACATAACTTTTCATAAAGTACAGAATGGATGGGCTGGCTAGCTTGCAACTATTAAGACAATAATTTATAGTTTGTAATATTGCCTTATTACTTCCAAAAACATAAAAAGAAGCATTTGGCAGCTGTGAAAAGTGTGGTCAGTGCTATGAATCATTAAAGCAGGCATAAAAAAAAACCTTTTATGCTCTTGCAGAAAGTGTAAGCTATTTTGGTAGAGGAAGCATAACATAAAGTTTCGGGCACTTTTTCAGACTGTCTCTAATGTAGTCTCCGCAAAAGAGTTTATTCAACACAAATCTTGTCTTACCTAAAATCTGAGCAATACAGGCAGTCCCCGGGTTACATACAAGATAGGGTCTGGAGGTTTGTTCTTAAGTTGAATTTGTATGTAAGTCGAAACTGTATATTTTATAATGGAAGTTTTAGACAATTTTTTTTCTTTTGCCCCAGTGACAATTGGAGTTTCAAAATTTTTGGTGTAATTGGACCAAGAATTATCCATAAAGCTTCATTACAGACATCTTACAGCTGATCATTGCAGTCTGGGACTATAGTAAAGCATCCAGAGAGCTTCACCAGAGGTCACATGGGGCAGAGGGGTCCGTCTGTAACTATGGGTTGTCTGTAAGTCGGGTGTCCTTAAGTAGGGGACCGCCTGTAGTGCCTGCCTCTTCATAGAGTCGAAGCGTCTTTATATCTAAAAAAAATCTAGCAAGATGAGATATCTTACACAGGAGAAGGCCTGTATTTATGGGCAATCACTCTACGGTTTACAGTGTTGTCATGTTGACTGTGAGTTTTAACCATTTTTTGGATGGGATTAGCAAAAGTCGAAAGCCAAGATTAAAAACAAAAGACGAATAGTCTTAAGAGAACAATTTTATTTGCAGATATTGTTGTGATTGTATTATATACCTGAATGGAGGCTGCAGAAAACAATCCTGAAAAGTGAATCTGAATAAACTGAAAAAAAATCTAAACTACTGACACCCATCGATCAAACACGACTACTTAAAGAATAGACCAATATAAGTAAAAATAAAACAAACACTAGAAAAGACAAAACACAGAATGCTTACAGTAACTTTATAGTACATATATTTTTCATGCACGTGTTACTAACATATTCGTTAAAGCATACCAGCCTCCAAAGTGGTAAAATATGCAACGATTCATATTTTATGAAAAAGAAAAAAAATTATCCTTGGTTGAAATACTTTTTAGTATAATGCCTTCTAGATAAATGTGAACGATAGCTCAGCCTCCAGCATGTGCCGCCTTTGCAATTTAATCCAGCAATGAAACAGTTGAAATTTCGTTGCGTGCCAGCAAAGAAGTCTCATTGCACCGATAGCGTGCAGAGGGTTGACCATATGATCACGAAAAGATTTGATGCTCGAGTGACTCGAAACTGTTGATGTAAAAGTAGTGTGGTAGAGTGCATTCTCTCAGGATGGACTATCTAATTCGTTTTGATGGATCAGTGGTTTGGGTATCTTGTCACTATGTCATGTGGGCAGGACAGCGTCAATTTCTGTCATATAAATATTTTGCATTAACACTTCTTGCATTATCCACAATTGGAGCTATTAGCACAGTTTTTTTTTTCTCTTTTTACTCTATTAAGTGGACTAGTAAAGTGGAATGGGCATAAATCATTCAGAACTTTTTGTACGTTAGAATTTCTTACATTGGTTATACTATATAATTTTTTCATATCTATCTATCTACACCCATACACACACATTAATACATTTTTAAATTTTTTTTCTTATAATTTTATTTCTTATTTTACAGACTTGCCAAACGACTTTGAGTCATCTGCAATATAAATAATGGCAAAGTAAAGTGACCTATATATTTCCCCCATTATTACGCAGCGCACAAGACAGCTTCAAAACGACTCTTGTCCCAGAAACAAGTTTAAGCTACTTATGCCGTTATTCATTTTTTTTCATCAATTCTTTAATTCAATTTAGCTGGCTATCAATCATCACAATCATAAAACACAGCTTGCTTTGACGTGCTGCGCCTGAATTTGACAAATCGTCCATAGGAAAAAAAAATTGCAAAATGTATTATTTCAAAACAGAAGCACGAAAAAGGTTACATCCTAAAACAGCTTCGTTTTTCAATGGAAACGTGGCATTTAATGAAGTCCTTATGTACCATCAAGTGTACACAGCTGGATTTGTTTACCTGTTTTTGTTAAATATAAATGCCAATATGCCATAGGGATTATCTCTAACCAATAGAGTACAGCAAGACATCATTTATTCAGTAAATGAAACACCATCGCGAAGACCATATCTCCCAGCGTTTTAATACCAAGGGTGAACCGCAAAGAGAAATGTTGTCCCTAAAGTGTGATTAAAATGTTAATTTTCCCCGTCAACTCACAAAAAGTAAGAAATTCTGGCTGTAGAGGTTTATCTCACAAGCGCAAGGTGTCTGTTGGACTTTTTCGAAGCTGCTCTTTCTACATAAGGCCACTACACTTCATAATACGAGCGTTAGATGTGACTGGCTATGTATATTGCCAGTAAGTCCTACCGGGCTTACTTTATATATGATTTAGAGTGTCCAAACCTTGGAAATGTTTCTACTTTATTATCTTGTCTCTTTTCAATATCTGACAGTGCCAAGAAAAATGTTTTGTTGTTGAAAATGTGTTGCTTGATTGTAACTCCTTCGGGCCTAGTCTCTAAGGAACATTCCCGAGAGGTATAAAATGATACATAACTAGAACATGAAGGATCCCTCCGGTGACTTCAAGCCTGAGATAATGAAAAGTTGCTAGGGTATAGCCCTTTTGTGCCTAATTATTAACTTTTTCTCGTGTTTTCAAGTTATTGTTATGACACTTGCGCTACTTACTGTAGGTAAAGCATTTTTTTTTAGTCTATTAGGATACTTTATAGCACAGTCATCACAGAAGCTAAGGATATGAGCTGCTTCATTAAGTGTTACGAGGCTTCCTTCCTTTAAAGAGATGACTCCTACTTTTTCAAGTCGTTTTTACGACCTTAATGATCAATGTGTGATTTGTATTGTTTTGTGTGTTTTCATTTTCTGCTCTCTTTGTTGTACTACCAAGCTGCGTTTATTTTTTTTTTATTTTTTTTTTTGTGTTTGCAAGATTAATATCCAAAATTGAGCAGGGACTTCCTTGAAAACTTGAATCTCCTAGTGCAGATTAAAGAGGAAGGCGATATTTATATTCTTTACAGAGGAATAATAATAAAAGTTATTAGCCACTTTATCACCTGGAGCAATGTCACCAGGGAAGCATTTAGCATGCAAATACAGGAATTAGTCCTTCCTCAGCTCTGAGAGGTATGGCACATGGAGATTGCAGTTATACAACAAGCAGACAAGTACAAATAAATACAAACAGTAAGCAGATTATTTAGCATGGAAACCACGATTGTAAAGAAGGAATAATGGCATTCACCTGTTCCAATTATTTACAGCAAGGGTAAATGTTTTGTGAAGCAGGCGCTAAGCTGAATATTTATTGTTGTTCCTTTAATTATGATATTTGGGATAATTGTTTATTAGATGTAATAGAATATAATGTTAAAATGAAGGTGTTCTTCAGAGTTTTGCATTCCAGATTCTCAGTGGTTATTAAAAATGAAAATATCAATTTATCCTTGTATCTATTGTTTAAAGAAAATCAGAACTATTAAATAGGTGATTTACAGAGATGAAATTTCATACCAAAAGGTCTGTTTAAAGGGGTTATAAAAAAAAATGCAATGTATGGCTGGGGGAAATATAAAAACATCAAACCACTTCTGTATACAGAGGCTGGTGGTGCCGTCCCAACCGCAGCTGGACCCAACTCTAGCAGTACTATTTTTTATAGTACTCCCCTGCACATATATAACATTTTTTATTCCCAAACATGCCCTTTAAAGGGTCAAACATTGAATTATTGGATACTTTACAAGACTAGAGTTTAATTGGGGGAAGTAAACTCTCCTAAAAAAGAGCTACATGGCCTTTACGACTATATACACCTGCTTGCTGATCTCTCAATGAAAAGAAATAGTTCCCCCCAGATTATACTCATCATGAGGGATCATGAATAGAGATGACCAAATCTATTGGTTGGGTCATAGATTTGGTACAAATTTATTATTTTCAGATAAATCCTTTAACATAATTGTAAGCTACACCTGTGAAGTGGGTGAGGGCAAAAATTATGAAATGAGATAGGACCTTTTCATGTAAATTCTGCTTTTTTTTTGGAGAACTAAAAGGGGTTATATACCAATTTCCGGGAAAATTGAAGCAAAATTGTCCTGGAGTGGATAGATTCAGTGCAAATTTGGCAAAGCTTCAATAAACTGATGTTTGATATTTTGCTCATCTCTTATTATGGAAAACCCTTATAACTTGTCAATTCTTGTAAAAAGGGATAATTTTCCAGTTTATATATAAGAAAGATCCCCTCACCTAGTGCCAAGGAACCCCAAGGTTTAACCGAATCCTGCTCATATTTCCATGGAAGGTATGTACAAAAATAGTACTCTAATAGTATGATGCACTAATAACTGTTGTCAAGGATATGGACAAAAAAACACAAAAGGCATTAATTACAGGTGTGAGGAAGGTTAAAATACAGCCTGTGGTCTCCATTATGGTGCAATAGTTGACTGCAATTTTATAAAGTTTAGTGTTCCCATTTCAATTAAAAAAAATACACTTTTACACTTTATAAAACTTTGTATTATATTAACTATAAAAATCTAAAATAGTAAAAAAAAGTTGAAGGTACTTTTTTTATTCTACTACTTGGTGTTTATTTTCTATGCATGTTTAATAAGGCTTCATGTTTATATTTCAGATGTAGATTTCCTAAGCCTGGTCTACTGCAATAATAAGATGTCCACTAGAAATGTGAGCATATACATTCCTGGCCTCACAGTTTCCTACCATTTCCTTCCTTCCTATTCATTTTCACACACAGACGTGTGAGAAATAACTTATGAAGCCAATGTCGACGGAGTCTGTGAATCGAGCTAGAGCACAGTAATACAAATAGTGAGAAGACGTCTCTGGTCTCATTGTCTAGACTGACTAGATTGGGTTTAGGCATCATCATAACTCATATAGTAAATTAACTTAGTCTTACACGCTGCCTCTATTAAGATGTGCTAGCACAACAATCTTTTGTTCTTCTTTGTGGCATTTTATTTGCCTTATGAGGAAAACACACACCTGTATTTTATAGATCTCATTATTTTATTTTATAGCATCTCGCATGTCGATACAAGACTAGCCCTACCTTTATGCCTGCCCTTGCTAGCTTAGCGCACAGAATTAAGCAATAAAAGGGAGAGCTAATGAGACTATAGTGCTTCTTTTTTATAAATATATATGGTTTATGATTTTATTTATACTTTGCCCTTCTACATTCGTAACAACACATATATAATCCAATGGGGAAATTGGCCATTAGCTTAGTGCATCATAGAGCAAAAAAAGACCTCTGAATATTCAGTTTCCATTTGAACCAAGGAAATTCATGGTGCTGAGTCTATCGTCACTTTCTCCTCTCTGACTACAAACCCTGACAGCATGCCAAGTCAAGACATGTTACTTCTGATGTCTTCTCCTTGTTGGGCGTGCACACGCGATCCTCTACTTTCTCGGACCGCTCAATCCAACACGGCTGTGCCAGCTGGAGCTGCCTCACTGAACATTCGCATCACATTAATTCCGCTTTTCTAACTTTTCCACTTCTGCGCACCATCAATTATGCACTAGAATAACAGAGGCCTAGCTCTGCAATGTAACATAAAGGCCGATTATGAGTGTAAATAATTTAAACACTTGCGTGCCATGTTCCTTTTACCAGTGATATGCGGCTGGCAGAAAGTAATGCACTGTTGGGTAGTTCTGCTTCTTAGTGCTTTCAAACCTGCCTACTATGGAAAGACACCTGAATGACAAAAGTCGACGGATCTTTAAAAAAAAACAACAAAAAAAAAAACAATGGTCGAACGTAGTTAAAGTTATTGTAGGAATGTTAAAAATTAGTTTTTCCATGGTGTTAACAAGCCACATTCCACAATAAAACCCGTAGATTTTATCCTATTAACATGATTCTAAAGCGTTTTGATTTTATGGTAACATACTTTTTATTGCTTCAGTTCTACAAAAGGTGAAGTAGGGGGGGACCTTTGCCAATGTAAATTATTTTTTATTCCCGCAAGTACACACTCTGGCTACATAAACTGTAATTAAATACTAGTATGAAAATGATCTAAAAAGCAGATTTTTGCATCGGTTGAAATTTCGGGTCTTTTGGGCCTTTTATTTATTTCGACGTTAAAAAAAAAATAAAAGGGAAATTAAAAAAAAGAAAAATTGACTGACCTCCAACTACTTTTCAGCATATTTCTTTCATGTTGTTTTCTTTCATCTAGTGAGTTAAATGATTGTGTTGTTTCTTTTCAAGGTTCCACCAAAAATTTTAGATGTATTTCTCTTTTACATTTGCAGACTAGAAAAACATACCAGCGAGACTATGTAAATAAGTGCTTTCCCGTTTTAAAGAAAGCAGCGTTTGACCTACGGCCATATTGCTCTTTATGTTTTGAGGAAGTATACAATGAATTGTGCTGACATTTTGTGTGTTTAGATGCTGTGCTAAACCATTAGTCTGAGAACACCATATGCTATGGTGGCAGAATCCAGAAATCCCATCTACACACATAATATGGCTAATGTTGTTGCATCCCAGATGACTGTTGATGTTATCTAATGACAATGAGTCACCAGATGACCGTATATTCTTCCTAATGGCAACCAAGCACCTGTTGTGAATATATATCCCCCACTACGAGTGACACAACTCAGTTGTCCTCCAAATTGCATCCTTTATGCCATTTTACATAATATTCAGAACATTTTAAAGAAAATATATGAAAGTTAAAAAAAAAAATCAATAAAAAAAGAAAGTGTGACTATACTAATGTAGTCAGGTCAGTTTTTCAAAAAGGAAAAATACATCCTTAAAATAACAATCTCATGTAATCACATCCATATGATTAAGTCGAAGGATGAAGCCAAACTCTTTAAAACTTTATGGCCGTTATTTTCTAAAATGAGTTCATTATTTTCTTTATGCCAAGGTTTTGTAATTGAGGTAGAACAGGGAAAATTTGCTCTGAATCCAACATTTCTTCACCTTTCTAAACCAGTCGTTCTAAAACTTGTTTTTATTGCACCATGTGCTGTACTTATCATATATATATCAAAGCTACTAGATCTTGACAGGCTGTTTTTCTTGGAATGATACAAGTTCTCAGTGGACACATGCGATCTCAGAATAGGGATTAGCTGTTTGAAGATATTCCTCAAAATGTATATTTTAGCCCAAAACCGTCTCTAACTTCCAATATCATAGTACAGCATAAAATGTAACTGGGATTTCTCCAAACTGCATAAAACTTCACTGCTGGAGAAATGCAGTATATAGATGAGGTTTCTTACTTTGGGTATTCTGGTCACACAACCGCCATGCCTTCTATTGTTGACAGAGCTGTGACTGGTATGACAGATCTATTTTCCAACAGATACAAACATTGGATCCCACTGACTTATAATGGGGTCCATCAGTTTTCCATTAGGGTCAGAGAGTTGACATGAGGAATAGTGCTGCAGAATACTTTATTTTCCTATGCTCTCTGCTTCAACCTAAACACATGATGATAACAGGCGTGCAAAGTCTTATAGCAGCCAGAGTTATACTGTTAATCAATAGATACAAATTTGCATGAGAATCATTTAATATTTAAAGCTTCCTCACACTAAGACACTAATAGATTAAGACTGTTATTGTTATTGGATAATCCTACAATAAGACATATAAAAATGACTAAGAGGTTCCAAACTCTTAGTAATTCTAATGTTTGAGTGCGCGTGAATTTTAATTTATGCCAGGTTTGTGCTATTACAAATTTCAGCTATGACCTCCAACAGTTCCTTGGTGCAGGTTAAGGTAAATACCATGGTGTCTGGCCAGAATAGCATCTTTTACATGCCTGATAAAAAGTGGCATAGAAAGTTTGATACATTGGAGGTCATTTACTAAGGGCCCGATTCGCGTTTTCACGACGTGTTACCCGAATATTTCCGATTTGCACCAATTTTTCCTGAATTGGCCCGGGATTTTGGGGCATGTGATCGGATTGTGGCGCATCGGCGCCGGCATGCACACGACAGAAATCGGGGGGCATGGCCAAACAAAAACCCGACGGATTCGGAAAAACCGCCACATTTAAAAACGCTTACCTTCACCCAGCAATGGATCGTGGAACTGCCTTAGTGAATCGCCAGAAGACCCGAATCCACCGCAAAGAAACGCACCGCTGGATCGCAAATAGACCGGGTAAGTAAATCTGCCCCATTGGCTCCACCTTTTTGAGGCATTTAAAAAAAACAGGCATCAAGCCAAAAAAAAATAAAAAATTTACAAGAAAGCTATTTTTTATAGATGTAACACTCCTCACCTCTTAGTGTTCTACTCTATAGAACAAACCAAAGAGAAGCTATGCAAACCAGTTGAAGCTGGTTGCATCTATTCATGTAGTGTGTTGTTTTAACAGTACGTATGTATTAGAGTGCTTGTGCATACAGTGTAAGGCACTGGGTTTTCAGTATAATGAATACCATATCCATAATTAATATCTATATTTAAGGGGGAAACTGCCCAAAAAAAACTAAAAAAGCTTTAAAAATTATCTTAGCAAAAAAATTTTTTTTTCCAAAATGGTATTTGTGAGGCAAACTACATCACATTTATCAATTACAATTACATTATATTTTAAGACCTTATAAATTTAGTTATTGTTGTTAACACTAAATATGTCAGCTACTACGGCAAAAACAAGGCTCAGGTACTAGAGTACATAGTGACAATTTGGTGTCCCCTGCACACATTGCAATTGTAATGGTTCACAGCTGGCTTCCACGGCAAAGTATACAAAAGCAATATCACCATCATGACTTTATAAGAAGTCTTGGTATAATCTTTATATTCCATTGTTGTTACAGCACCTTGCACGTCGTGGATAATCCTTCACATGAGATAAGTAAAAGAAAATAAACAATAAGAGATTAATGAGAGATAGACGATCAAGAGACTTGCCAATCAACACCTGGATGGCGGATTAAATCTCGCTACTTGGAAATAATCATTTCTTTTCTTTTTTAACAGAAATATTACTTCCTTATCAACCTGCATAAACACTTGTTAATATACATAAAAAGTTATCCAAACATGTGCAGTAAAAAGATATATTAGTTGATACCCTTAAAATATTTAAATACAGAACAGAAACACTGAAAAATATGGGGCAATCAACCAAAGTTTTTTATGTTGGTTACTTAGAATCTAGAATTTGTTTGTAACTGCTTGTGCTTTTTGTCTTAAATTTATGTTATATCAATTTATATTGATGGTGTATGAGAGTTTTGTGTTAGAAAATATTAAAGCAAAGAAAACTAAAACATGATTTGTAAAGCTCTACGGAATTTGATGGGGCTATATAAATAAAGATTATTATTATTAAAAATAAAATTAAAACATTCCCCCCTCAAAACTATCAGCATTACAAACATTTTTGACTTTAAGTTTTGAAGTCCTTTTAGATTTGAAGACTATTTTACATTGTTGTAAACTGTATTTTGTCAGAGAAAATCATAAAATTTGGTCTGGATAAAGGAGTGGTATTTTAAAAAACCCACATACACACAGATATACAGCGCTGTGTGATAAAATGCAATGTGTGTCTGCTAAATTCTCAACCACAGTTGTGTATGTAGTAGGAAAAATGCTGCAGTGCCCCAAAGTGATCCAAGGTAAAACATGAGTCTTTATGACTCATATTCAAAGTGAAATGTATCTGTCTCTCTATGGGGCTTTTTTTCCTAAAAATTCAGTGCAACGTCTCTAAGAGAACCTGAAACGTTGAATTTTTAACCTAAGTGAACAAAGAAACATTCTCTACACTGGATCATTTTCAAGTGTAAATAATTAGTTTTGGTCATTTGAAATATTAAGTTAATTGAGTAAATCGACAGCTAAATGTCGCCTGGCTTAGCTAAGACGGCTTTCGGCACCTTTAGATTCTAACTACCCATATAATTTACATCACAGTTGTTCCAGAGTTATAAAACTTACATTCAGTCCAACTTTAAGTCATATTTAATACCTAGGTAAGATTTCCATCTTGATAACTGAGAAATTCCAGTAAAGCTGTCTACGTTGAACTTTGCTCATTTATTTGACAAAACGAGAGAGATTTTCCAGACTGGGGCGATTATCCAGCATTAATAGCCTTTAATAACAGGCTTGGTAGCCAATAAAAGTTTATCACAGATAACAAAAATTCCCAATTGATGTATTAGCAGTTAGCACAATCAGATAGGTAAGCAATGCCGACCACGACTAGATCACTGACAGTGAAGATGAAAGATCACGGTGGTAAGTCCCCATTCATGAAATAACTTTAATTAACGGCAATGACAAAAACTCTATGGGACAGTAAAGCTTTGTATTAATACAATATCAAAAGGATTATCTACAAATAATGCTTAAAATACAATAATTCCTATAACTGTCTCTGTATCTGATTGTATAGACCTGTGTAGACCAAACAGCAAGCTGATTTCATTTTAGCATTAAGCATCCTGCAAGCTCTATTCAGGGTAGGTGGTCCGAAGTACAATCAAAAAGCTGCGCTAATATCATTCTTCATGTTCCCCTGGATACAATAAATGCTAAAGCATTGTGAAGAAATCACCTGCATTTCCAAAATGATGTCTGCCTAGCTTCTTTTCATATCTAGATTGTGCGTGCGAACGTTTGCCAGCTTGGCCCTTCAGTGAGATCACAAACAGCCTTTAAATATTTCATCTGACCCAAACCACAAAGCGTGATCAAATTCAATACATGGAAATGCTTTATCTTGCCCTTCACAGGCTAATAATTCAGTACAGCCACCAACACTGGAGACTTGTAGCGTAGAAAGGGGAAATGACATCATAGTGACTTGGGGTATCTCATGCGATCATGTCATATTTCCCACAAGGATGTTGTTAACTGTTTCCTTGACAACTGCAAAGTGCCGAAATCTATTTGGTGTAAAAAAAAAAACTATATTACTCTAATAGCTGGAAGACCACTACTAGGCTAAGATAAAAAAAATGGTGGAGCTATATTGAAATAACACCACAACCCAAAGACAATGCCGTTTTTGAAAAAAAAAAAAGATTTCCTGCAAATGGGGTATTTTTGGTGTAAATGCGGTCTTCTCGATGTTTACAGGAGCTGAAACGGTGATGTCACTATTTAATGTAACAGTTGAAGTTCTTGTGACCCCTGAGGCCACAGATAGGGAGATGGCACAAAAAGACTTGGGATTTTGACACAGGAACAGAGAACTGGAGCAGGGTAAGCACAATTTATTTTTTTTATCTTCCTTCAGTCTCCATCTACAAAGTTTTTTTTCTACTTTCCCAATTTAAGTCTTTAGGGATACAACCAACAAAAGAGAAGAAGTTTCCCAAAATAGGACTGCAATTCATTTGAGAATCCTCGACAAGTTCTCAGCATCTGAAAAATTTCAACCCATTGATATCTAAAAACCTAAGATTTTTCAGGATATCTCCCAAGCAACCTACCATAAAATAATCCAACCTCTCATGCAATTTTAAGGCTTTTCTGTGAAAAATTATGCAATATTTGTTCCAGTGTAAAACACCTTTTATAAAGTCTGACAGTCAAATTAAAATGTTCAGTAGAAATCCAGTGATATGGATCAGTGACATTGCACAAATGTCTTTTTAAAAATGGAAAGAGTTTGAAATGGAAGAAATCAGGCGCACATATTAATATTCCAATCAAAATAAACTAAATCGGCAAGCCAAGCAGAGACTTTTCATCTCAATTATGTTGTTTTATACAAAGTCGAAAGTCAGTTTTTCCTTGTTTCTTTGCATTTTCCTGATTATTATTTCTCTGCATTAAATGAGGCCTACAGGGAGATTTCTGAGTGCACATGACCTGTGACTGGAATGCAGAAAATAAACTTGATCATTATTGTTTTGTCTTGTCATAGACACAGACTGAAACAGACACAATTGGAAAATGGCAACAACAAAAAAAAAGTCTAATTAAACGTATATGTTGGGAACTGTCTGCATGGCTGCATAACACTGCTACAATTAAAGAATACAAACACAGCTCTAGTCAAGCCTCAGACAAAAGACAACGCATAGGTTGACAAGTTCCAATTTGTGTGCTAGCTACTTGCAGCCCACCTACTCTATTGCTGCACTTTATTTTTTAATTAGTTTTAACCTGTATTGATAAAAAATCGTCCTTTGTTTCTCTGGCAACCGTCCTTTCATGGTCATTATAAACAGTGGCTATGCTTAGCATAATACAGTAAATATTACAGGTGCACTCTTGAATTTATCCGCTTGATACATAATAAGCCGCTTGGCTATAAAATGCAAACAGAACACGTTGACTGTAACTGTAGCAACTAATGACCTTTTTTTCAGACTGAGTGTATGAGATTTCAACATAAACGGATGATATGGATTATAAAATATTATATATCTTGGTTGTTAGATTTTATTCTATATTTAAACTGTCTAAATACAGGCGGTCCCCTACTTAAGGACACCCGACTTACAGACAACCCATAGTTACAGACGGACCCCTCTGCCCCATGTGACCTCTGGTGAAGCTCTCTGGATGCTTTACTATAGTCCCAGACTGCAATGATCAGCTGTAAGGTGTCTGTAATGAAGCTTTATTGATAATTCTTGGTCCAATTACACCAAAAATGTTGAAACTCCAATTGTCACTGGGGCAAAAGAAAAAAAATTGTCTAGAACTTCCATTATAAAATATACAGTTTCGACTTACATACAAATTCAACTTAAGAACAAACCTCCAGACCCTATCTTGTATGTAACCCGGGGACTGCCTGTATATAAATATATCCTGTATATATATATATACACACACACAAACTGATTATATGATTAAATCCTACCCCTCCCACCCCAATGGATGCATCAAGATGTTTCGGCCAGTGCTGAAGGTCAATTCTAGTTCCTGCTGTAGGCTATAGATAGCGCTCAGGTGTGAGGCAGGAACAACCAATGTTGGCCTACACTTTTACCTGGCTCGGCCCTTATAATAACCCTCCACACCTACTTGGAGTTGGCTTAAGGGGATAAATAATCGTAACAGGAATTGCAACAGAAAACTGGGGTACAAGCCCTGATAAATATGCCCCACTGTGAAGATTCTGCATATTACAGTTAACACAGCACTTAAATTAATTTGATATACAATTATATTTATGTTATATTGTTGTTTCATTATTTGGCCCCATGCACATAAACATATAGGGGATGTATGTCGTAGATCTCTATGGAGAGGGGAAGGATGACCAGATGTATGCCCACCCGGCTGTTATTGATGTTATAGAGTTGGAGAACCTGAGCAGTTTGATTTATACGTTTATGAGAAAGGATTGAATATTATCGGTCACTGACTGACCTAAATCTCTGATATAGAAATAATTATCAATCACTGCGTAGGAGTGCCTACTTGCCTCCATAGAATGAGAGGGGATTTATATCAAAAAGTCAAATGCTGTATTTGTGCCAAACTTCTCCTGATCTTTAACAGGAGACCAACAGATTTCAATGCAACATGTTCCCATTAAAATTGATAAATATTAACATTCTTATTTAGATATGTCAATAATATTAAAATGAGCAAAATAAGTAAAAAGAAAAACAATACAGTGCCTACTAGTAGACAAAGGTGCAGCACACACCAGAGCCGTCCATGCTAAATGGGATTATCCATGTTTTAAGTGTAAGCTCATAGGTTGAAATGATCGTCATATGCTTAGGTGAATCTATTATTCCTTCTAAACTCTTTGAAGACGTTCAGAATTCGATCACATCAAAGTTACAAGCTTTGCTCCATCAGTAAGAACACAGCAAAGGGGATTAAGGTTAACGCTCAAGCTAAAATTTTAAAGAATATCATGCAGAAAATGTTCATTCTCCTCCTTTGCCTCACGTAGTCATTGGCGCTTTTCAAATCTCACACATACAAGCATAACAGAGGATTCCTCCTGCCACCGGAAATGCAGTCGGAACAGTAGAGTCAACACCTTTGCTTTCTCTGTACGCATGTTTGGAGCTGGAGTTACGCATGAAACTTGAAGAACGTTGGTGAGTATGTAAGAAGAAGAATGTGAAGGGAGATGCAAGCCATGACGTGGACGGCTACGTGAACCAACCTTATGACTTGGCTGGATCTAAGGCAATGAACCAGTTAGATTTTTAAACTGGTTTTTCGGAGAAAATGTGTGCTGTGTGGGGTTTATAAGGGATGCTATTAGGTATTAGAATGCTAGGGCAGAAACTCATGACAAATTCCCTTTAAGGGTTTTCATCAATGCTACAATCCCTCTTTCACATGTCCGAAGGTAGTGAAAACCTGAGCACCACTTACCAAAAAAGAATACGCCCTGTTATGTTGTTACATTGTAAAGCTGATTCCAAAACCTAAATAGCTTGTAATAACTACTTCTGTCCAATTAATAATGCAGGCCATTTATATGGAAAACTGACATCCCAAGGTCTATTTTTGTCTCGTTTCCATGAGGTCGTCTAGCTCATATGCCCTTTTATCTGTAACAATTCTGGCAATTTTTATAGTCTGCATATTTAATCATTCTTTTCTTTTATTATTCAGTTGGTCATTTATACTTTTCAAAGAGGTCTCAATCAATGCTCAGTGTATGTATTATTAAATATCTATAGACCTTTTCACTGGCAGAGAACAGCTCATTGTATTCAAGTTATAAAGCCAAGAAAATCAAAATGTTACTAAAGGAATATATATGTATGTGTATTGGTCCATATCACATATAGATACAATGTAAAGGTAGTGGATCAGTGAGCAAATTATCTGCTACACTTTCCAACAACTTTCTGTCGTCAGTCGTTGAGCCCCATCATAAATTATTGATTAGTTTAATAGTTTCAATCAAACTATTTTACCATTTATGTCAATCCCTTTTGCTGTGTGGTATACATAGTAACTTCCAATTGAAGGGGCATCTGTGCGAATCAGAAGGGGTTATGTGGTCCACCTCTGCTGCCAGATCCTTTAGACTCATCCTAACTTCCCAGGTACTCGCTGTAGCTAAATATTTTACAGCCTTTGATGTTTTCACTGTCTTTGAGTCTTGTAAATATGAAGAAAAGCATCAAAACTGTTGCTGATGACGGATGAAGGGGTTAGGCTGAGAAAGTCAAGGTAATAATTATAAGGATTTCCCCCAGAATTTAAGATCCAGCTCATGTCTATGACTGCTGAGCGAACAACAAGCTTAATTCACCAGTTTGTTTCCATTTGACTTTTTTTGTGTTCATGTATTTGTTCTTATATGTTGATCAGGCAAGTAAAAAAAACAAGTTATTGGTTAAAAAAACAGGTACCATGTGTAACACAGTGTCAAAGTTTAGCGCTCTGGGGCTTTAGGGCTCTGAGTGAGTCCTTGTAAATGATAATATTGTCCTACAACCAACAAGGGTGAATGTACCATGTAGGCAGCTAGAGGATGGTAAGTTAACTACCTCCTCCTTTGTGGTCATAAATAGGACTTTCCCCTTCTACACCTTAGGAGCTAGTTGAATCCTGCTTTTCTCTTGTTATAGGATTAATTCACAAATACAATTTCTGCTTCCGGTATTGTAGAGACATGAAGGTCCATATATCTGAATAGAATTGTTATGACAGCAAACACAAAGATTTCTGCAATGATATTAATATATATATATATATATATATATATATATATATATATATATATATGGGAGTAATGTGTTTTTTTACCTTAAATGGGTCAAGTGGGTAAATGTATTTAGTGGTAAGACTGTATGTACACAAGAAGTGACTTCATAATCTATGAATATCCTTAAAAGTTAGCATTTGGTTGAACTGACATTATATTAATAGTATTTTTTAGCAACATTGCTATTTAAATGTGTAAAAGACCACACCGCCCTGCAAAGTGAGAATAGCGCACATGTTAAGCGAGAGCTACTTCTCCTTGTAAAATGCACACTTCAATACATAGCAGAAAGATTAAAAAAGGGAAAGATGAAAAGTGAATATATGACTCAATTTGCAAATAAAATATTGAGTACGCGGAATACGCACAGCATCAAACAATTTAATTTCAGATCTTCTATTTGCTGAAGTAGCACCAGGTACATGAAGAACTACACTCCAATTATTTTAAAGTGTTTTCTCCTTGTAAATCAGGTGCTTTGTTATTGCTCTTATACAATTACTTTTATACATGGAAACCCAGCTAGTGGTAGAAAAAAAATGGCGAGGAAAGAAAGAATTCATTTACACTTGTATTTCATTCGCCAGCATATGCAGCATTGGGAAACACCCTCGCCCTCTTTTGAAGTCAATTTGATTCTCATCACCTGGGAATACACCAGTCATTACTGGTCAAGCAGCATGGTCACTAGCGATTGATCTACCAACAAGGAATTTGCAGAGAACGAAGATTACTTATTGCATTGACCTTGAACAGGTCATATGAAATTGGCTTTGGTAAGGATAATGTTGTCATACCCCAGGAGATCATCATGCTAAAATGGCCTGGATTAAGCTAAAACAATGTCAATCTGAAAATAGTTCCTTTTACTTGTCCAGCTGGATTGTTTCAGTAGGAAATAGGCAATACGATTGGATTTATTTTATTTAAAAAGTCCTCCTCTCTCTCTGCATTTAGAGAATGATTGTAGAACAAAAATCAGATTGCCCACCTCAAACTCTAATAGTTCTCTGTTTTATTATCCATTACAGACAACCGTCCTTGATTTCAAGGAGATGTTCTAGTTATCAAAGGACTGTCCCTGAAAACTGCTGACCCTACTTCAAAAATAGCCTAAACACACAAGAGAACTTTCCAAGTCTTGTGCTGAATTCGGTCCATCTGTTTTGTCATGTTTGTTAACAAGAATCTAGACTATTAGGTGAAAATATGTTTCAAAAAAATGTTGTCTTTCTCGACTGATAAGTTTTCAGATTTAAATTTTAAAGAATAAGGAAAAATTATTTCAATTAAACAATAAAAGAAGACAAATAAACAAAAAATTATAGGAAACTAAGAATTCAATAAATTAACACTTCTGTAGTTGTTAATGAATTTAGTTCTCATCTATCCCTCACCTTGGATTCTCTAAGCGTCTTCTCTTTTCGTGACCTCTCTTTGAGGCCATACTGGCCACTTAGTATTGATAGGAAATGGGACTTTTATGCCTTAGACCTTCTCACAATTTCTGAACAATGACTGCCACTGCATGGTCCAGTAATCTGGAAGATGGAAGTAGAAGACACCCCCTGTCTGCCAATCTTCACAGCAGGGGACCCAGGGCACGAAATAGGATGGGGTCGTGATCATTAAAATCTGTTCTCCAGGCATATTTTCATTCTCAACTCAAATAAACACAGAATCAAAGACCCAATACTTGATAAATGTACATCCAGATGTAGGAGCACCCCCATCAGACAGGATTTCAACCATGCAAAAGCTTGATCAATGTTATTTCAACTGTGAACAACCCTCAGTAATTTTCCAAGGATTTTTAATAAATTACTTGCATATGACTCACTTATAAACAAATATGGGAATCCCAGCAATGATTGCCCTGCTTTTGTGTCACCAGTATTAAGGCTGTATAGTAGACATATTCATTACTCTAGATGTCAAATAGGATTTATTCCAAGGACAAGCAATCTCCAGTGCTCCAGCTGCTGCTGCTAAACTTTCTGTTGGCCGGGAGGTTCACTTGTTCAACATCTTGACATTACAGAGATTCAACCTTTTATGTATCTGTATTCACTCATGATTGTGGCACTTTAAAGAGGCGCTTAATTGAAGCACTAGCTGTATCGATGTGTCCTGTGATGGCTCATGGTTGCCTTGATGTCATTGATTGTATTGACCATTTCTCGCCATTATCAAACTAATTAGGACTGTCACAACCAGCAGGTTGTTATTCTGCAGGAATATATCTGAATTACAGCAAAAAAAAAGACGCACATACCCTATAACATGGAACAATTGACACCAATCCTCATATATCTGTAACTTTACTCATAATAGAACTCCGAGGATACAGAATATTGCCTATAAAGGAAGATTTCTCTGTAAATACATCTATATGTATGTAAGTATCTATGGCTTTGACCTCTTTATCAACCCAAATCTGTTAGATTAATGGAGGTAATTCGTGTAAGAGTCTAATTGGTTGATTGGTTGGATGAAATTACACGGCACATTAGTGTAAATTGCACTTTGTTATTTACAGGGCTACAAATCAGTAGCAGCAGGAAGCCATACATGGATCTGTAAAGATTTATCATCTTGCCTCAGAGTCCAGGAACAAAAAGGACAAGACTATATGTAACCGTTGTCAGGAAGACATAATTCCTATTCACAGGACTGCACATTCTATGCGTAGCTGATGCTGTATACTTGTGTTAACAAGGTGAAGCAACTTTTGTAATAAAAATAAAAAAGCATGTTTTACCCAAGCAATTCTACAAAAAAATTTCTGTAACTATTCACTTTCCCTAAAATTTGGGCACAATAAATCCTGCTGCCTATTTTCTAGTGCCATGATGTTTTGGTTCTTATCTAAACCACTGCCAATCATACCATATATTGCTTTGTTGTGCATCATCCTACATAACTAAATACATATATATGGTCACTCTCTATTAAAGGGATTGTGTAGAGGTTGAAAAACATGACTGTCTTCTTCCAAAAACATTGCAACTTCTGACCAAAGTTTATGACGGTATTGCAGCTCCGCTTTATAGAAATGAATGGAGCTTAGTTGCAATACCACATATCACCCATGATCAGGAGAGGAGCTGTTGTTAGAAAAGAGCAGCCATTTTTCAAACCCTGGACAACCATTTCACAAGGCAAATACAGAAACATACATTTACATAACATCCTTGCTATGTCTCCTACTTTAAGCTATGGATAAAAACTGTCCTTGTAGACATATCCTAAATTTCCTAATTTCCAAGGCATTTCAATTCAAAGTCTTACTCTAAAGGACAAGCTCTAGACTATCAGAGACCCACTTGTGGGATCACCAAGTGCTCATTTACAATTGAACTAGATGTTTTCTTGTTTCTGAACCCCCATGGATGTCATTTTTGAATACCCTCATGGGTCCACGATAACAGTGATAATTAACTCTAATTGATTTGCTCGGAGGACAAGACCTTGTTTAAAGAAAATCATCACATAATTGTATGTCTTATTAAAGAAAGCATTCTGCGTATGTAGTGGTATGTGTCCAATTCACTGGAGCTTATGACTACATGGCTACCCAACACAGTTTTCATGCTCTTTGTTGATGGAAACCACAGGCAAAGTTGATATGTCAATTCTTCCACAACACTCAGTATGTGTAATGTTCTGCAGTTTATAAACTATGGATTATATTCCCTTTAAAGGTTTTGTGTCGGATAAAACAGGGCTGGTTTCTTTCACAAACAGCACCACACCAGTACATAGGTTGCGTGTTGAGCTGAGCTGGCTGCGTGTAGAAGTGGACTTCAGATGAACCAGATGGAAAGTAGTGGCACTGGTTGAGAAGAAGGCAGCCATTTTTTTCCTAAACCAGGACAACTCCTTTACATACAGTAGAAGGCAGATTTCAATTTTTATTTTTTCATACGCATCAGAATAAACTAAGATGAAATGAAAGTTTTGTAATCTTGTCCTTGGAAAATGTAGCACCATTCTTTCTCATACCAAAGGCTATATTACGTCATATAACATCACATTGTATTTCTCTTTTTCCCATGAGGGCAGGAAACAGAATTGCAAGTGTAGCCCTCCTAGGCACTAAAGCTGGAAATCAGGCTGGCTAGAGATAAGACACTTTTAGGCAAATCCCACCTATTTCAACCTTTGGTATATTGCCAGATTGTCCTTCTACATTTGGGATCAGCAGAATAGAAATTAAATAATTTAGATTCAAACTTGACCCTAGTGTTTCCCTGAGATAAGCAGCCGAAGGGTGTTTGGTGACCACTTCTGGTCGAACATTTAGGCAAGTCAAGGAAATAGATAAATGATTTTATTATGGGAAAGAAGTTATAGTTTAATTCTCAATAGAAACGGCTTTGATATAAATGTTTTAATCTTAGCCATTTGCAAATGGAAGTGATCTAATCTAAGTGAATGAATGCTCAGAGAATCTGTTGTTTCGTACAACGACCCCCCCCCCCTTCCTCATTTTGCAGACGTCAAAACATTGTAGCACTGGTGGCCTATTTCTCTCTTTCATAAATACTGGCTCACGATCAATGCCTGTCTCCATTACATCCAAACTTGCCAATACTTCCACACCATCACCATGTAGAAATGAGTGAATCAGACACTATTTGTATTCAGCGTCTTTCAATAATACCAGGCTATTAAAAGTATTCTCTGCATTTATTCCAAGCCTCTCGAAACTCCATCTAATCTTGTTTCAGACAAATCAATTCACTCATCTGTACAAGTGACATATGTTCGTAATCTGGCAAAAGCAATATGGCTGAAGAGCTCTCCGGTGCACTCAAATTATTATATTGTGCCTGGCTGAGGCTTACAGACTTTGCACATGAAGTAGCAAAGGAACTCAGATTAAACAGCTCCAAAATATATGAAGTGATACTCCTCACCTAATAAAATACATGGTTTCTTGAGGCCTTTCAGTTTTTCCAACCATTCCCAGTTTTCATTTTGTGTCCAAATACAACCGATATAAAATAGAATGGGATATACAGATGACCGGCAAGATTTTGTACTTTCTACATAGATAGATGAAAACACCATATAAAAGTCATAAAATACAAAGGGAACAGTCCCTGACCCGTCTACTGTCTGTTCTGCAAGAAATTATTCTTTATGTTCAATACTTTCTCCATATATCAATGCAAAACTCATGCATTTCAGATGACATAGTATACTGAATGCATAGATAACTTTAATACTATAATAAAAACATGCTGAATAAATGAGGGCGCTGCTTCTGTAGCTATTCATTCACATGATGGTTTGTAATTGAACTTGATGGTTTCTGATTGAATGTCAGCTACAAGCACAATTAAAAGACTACAAGCTGAAATAAACTGATATAGACGGCAGCCTGTATTCTGCTAAAACATTGACAAAAACAGTTTCCAACACAAAAAGCTTCCATTACAAACCTAATATATCCCATGCACCTTCCATACCTTCCAGCTATTCTACCTAATGCCCTCATATACATTGCATACATGCTTGGTTTTGGCTAAATGTGCAGGTGCGTGTGATACTCTGACTTATCTGTTCAGGGGACATAAAGATTGGATGTTGGGAGAAGGAATAGGAGTTGGGAAGCCTCCATATACATCATAGTTGGAGAGTTCTGCCTTAGACAGAAGTCCAAGTCTAGCTGCTATAAGGCTATATAGTCTATGACAAACCTTTGAATGTAATCTCAAGACATTATCAAGATGGCAATAACATAGTTCCAGACTCTAGTCAAAAGCCTCTCACTCAGCCAAACCAGTTCCCTACACTGTACTGAAGAGCCGCAACCATGTCGAAAAGGTAGGGAATCTGTTCCTTCTGGGATAGATTTACTGGTTTGGCTTTAATCCCATATAGTGTCATTAGGCTTCCCAGAAGTCATGCTTGATGGTAAGGGTGCTGCCTTACAAGGTTCCATCCTGGAAACTTATTTAACAATATACAAAAATAATTTCATTTCAGCTTATTTAAACTACTGTACACAGTGGGATTAATAATGTGTCTCTTATTTTTTTGCTTTCACTAGTAGCAGAGATGGGATCGGACTGGTTGCTATAGAAAACATTGACACTTTTATTTAGACACAAAGGTACTTGTCTTTTTCTTCTGCCTATTGAAGAATCATGCAAAAAGATTTCAGAAGGGAATGTAGTGAAGGATATCTAGTAAATTTAGCCTTGAGTATTGAGGCAGTCAGAGCGCTGGGTTTTCAATATATTGCTCGCAGCTCTCTAAGTTTAAAGCATTGTATTTTTCTGTCGCAGCTTGTGAGGTACAGCACATTTTACCTCAGCGGTGCCGGAGCGGGAACCTTGATAAATCACCCCAGATATCTGAGTTAGCTCTCAGTGTTCAAGACTTGACTGCTGTTTCAGAAAAATTGGAGTAGTTGATGTAAAAATTTACCTGACAATCCAGTGTCATAGTCAATCTCGCGGAGGCAGACATGTCTGTGTTTCTATTATTCCTGCCATTGTGTTTCACCTTGCTAGAAAGCGCAGCACTTTAAGATAAAGAACAATAAGCTCCCAGCAGACATGAGAATATCTACAGCTGTTCTTTTTCTGTGCTGTCAAAACCTTGGGGTATTTATTAAAAACATAATATATGACTCCAGGATTTGCTTATTCATGTAAACGAGTGCTGCGGTCTTATATATATGCACCTGGGCAACATGTTAGAAAACTGTATCATTTTCTTAAAGACATATTTTATATTTATAACTAATAATGGAGAGCGGATTACTCTACTGTAGAAGTCATTAGAGGGCAATGTGCTATTGCAATACTGTTTTCTCTCAAAATTGTTGCTGCTTTGTGCTAAATTTGCTACTTTTTGCCAACCCACTCTACTTTTCATGGGAGACAATTTGCTTTAGATATTTCATATTTTCCGACTTTGTAGACAGGATTATAAAGTGCGACTTATCAGACAGTATCAAATTTAGTCCCTCAGTGGTGCAGAGAAAATGTAGTTTTTACATGTTTTCTACAAAAAAGTTGAAAAAACAAGTCAGACCTTATCACGGCATGTGCCAAAATGAAACCGCATTCATCAAGCTGTCGAAGTGACCATAATCTGGCGTGCAAATAACGCCAAAAGATTGTTACGACAAAAGACTTCTTAACTTTTAAAATACAGTTTATGGGATACCTGATAAATTGGTGGGTTCTGACGATATTCCTGGAGAATGGGGTTTTCTAGAAATCCTGTTTCAATGCAGCAGTAATTGAAGATTCCACAATCATTCACATGCAACCCCCAAGGTTCTCTGGTCTTTCATTGGTGCAATCACTACATTTTCACTTGCTTCTTTCCAAGAATCTTTCCCACACAACATATTTACATGTGGACAGAGCCTTACTGCTTGCTAGAATCTTAATTTCGGTACAAATGCACCAAAATGTAATTTAGGGCCAAATGTACAACTGATCTACAAAATCAAACATGGACAGTCTTATTTCCTGGTACAATCTAGCGATCCAGCAAATATTCAGTCTCTGGCATTATCTCTGAAAAAGTTTGCATAATCCAATCATTGGTATGACTGAAAGCATAAGTAGCAAGGAGATTGTTTCTGAAAGCTCTTAGTGAAAAGCTTTGGTCTAAATAACAAGCCTCTTGAAATAAACTATAGTTGATAAGAGACCTTTGCATTGTTAATAGCAGTAATTTCCGTAATAATAACCTTTGCCATATGAGCAACATGTTGCGCTCTCTGGCCTTTCGTCCCCATAGAAACCATAACCAAAGCTTGTTTGCAGCGTAAGATGTATGTAATTTCATGTCATTTGTTCCCTATCTCTAATGGTAGAACGTTCTCCTCATTCCACTTTCAGGTCTCCAACCCCTGTCTGCTTCAGTAATCTGATGTCGGGATGGTGCCTGCCAGACTTCTCCAGTCTGGCCACCTGGGCTACTGAAGAGTCGTCAGCCTCTTTGTGGGGAATGGTAATTGTCTCACGAAGTACCCTATCAGGAATTTCAAGCAGCAGGGCTTATTAAAATGCTAAAGGCCAGTAATCCCCTAAGGACTTCCAGCTGCTACAGTTTATGAACTCAGCTTGACAAGGGACTGAAACACAGGAACTGATGGTTGGGAACTTAGTGGATGGTCGACAAAAAAACTAATTATAAGTGGAGCAATCGCATTATATTTCAGATTGCCCACCGCTTAACATATGAAATAATGGATTAATTTTATGCTGAAAAATTAAATGTAAAAAAAAAAATTAAAACATCAAAAACACACATTTATACGATATTTTTTTTTTTTTTGTAATAAACAGCTCATTGTGATATATATTATATACACCCACAATTAACCTGCAATAAAACGGTATTCCCCTTTCCATCACATTACAAAAAATTCTGAAATTTGGAGTTGTCCCATATTGGTCATTTTAACAAACTAACTAATTTTTGAATTTCAAAAATGAATTCTATACAATGTTCCAATTTATGTATGACTTTGAGAGAATGTTCCAAAAATATATTTAAAAAAATGATTGGATATACACTTTATATGAATACAATGTTAAATTCAATGGTGAGTGAGTAGAGAGGCTTCTATGTATGCAATGAAATCACAATGCTATCTGAGATTGTACAAGGACTGGCCCTACACTTGTTTAGCCAACAACTATCAATACACATGCATGCTCAGCTAGGTTGGAAGCCAGGAACTTCATTACAGTGGTTAGAAAGAATTGAGCACTGAAATGTAACTTGCCTCATTCTTTTTTCCTCCAACTTTATAAGATAGGAGAGTTGGGTATATAATAATAATTCTTTAGTTATATAGCGCCTACATATTACGCAGAGCTGCACAGAGCTTGCCAAATCGGTCAAGAGATATCTAAATAGCGCCACTAAGATCCAGTTTTGGTCAACTTTAACCCTAAGATATATTAAATACATATCAAAATAAAGGGAACCATAGTCAGAAGTTAAAATGGACATTGACTACAGCTAGGGGCGGCACGGTTTCTGCCTTGCAGCGCTGGGGTCCTGGGTTCAAATCCCACCCAGGTTAACATCTGCAAAGAGTTTGTATGTTCTCTCCTTGTTTGCGTGGGTTTCCTCCGGTTTCCTCCCACACTCCAATACATACTGGTAGGTTGTTTAGATTGTGAGCCCCATGGGGACAGGGACCAATTTGCTATAATTTGTACAGCGCTGCTGTGTGTGATATATAAATAAAGAATTATTATTATTATTGTTATTATCTCACAATGTGATGATAATGTCTGCAGCCATGGTGGTTTTCCCAGATCAAGTATACGGAAGATCATCCTAGCAGCTTGAAGGCTTTCACCCATCATCATCAGTACATCACTGTGATAAATGCTTGTTGTATACTTGTTGCATTTTTAGAAAATACCAGACAGTCTAAAAATACAAGTAGTCTGTCTGTCCGGGATGCTCTTAAAATACACATACACCTGGTTCTGCATTACCATGGGTAAGCAACAGAAAAATTCCAGGGACATTAAATAGAGATAAGAAAGTGGACTTTTCCCTTTTGTGATTCAGCCATAGTTTGTTGCATTTATATATCTTAACATTAAATGTGACAAAAATGGTGAAAAATGTTGGGTATTTTATACTATCACCAGTTTTTGTCCCACTTTTAGCTTTTGTCCCACTTTTGTCTATTATGACTACACAAAGGCAGCTGTACTATATAAACTACTAAATATATGTAGGAAGACAAAGGGTTCCTGTTATTGTAGTTAAGACTTTTCATAACTTTATTGAAGGGTACAAAAACAAGGTTTTGGGGTTACTTTGCAATTAGTCTTAGCATACTATATAAACTTATAAACTACTAAATATCTGTATTAAATCATAAAATTTGTGTGTCTTTTTTTTATACAGGATTTACACGCCATTTAGCACTGTGCTATAGATCCCAACATCAACAAAACTGCAAGGGATCTGTTCCCGAAGACTATTCCCAAACTCCTGTATATTTGTTGCCTCGGAGCTCAATTTGCTATTTCCTTCATAGAAAACGGCTTCTTTGAGACTTTGAGTTTGAAATAAAGTGAAGGTAATGAACAGACATATGGTCATATATCACCATTAAACTTTAGCCTAATAGCAATATTTATTAATGGACAAATGAATGGATGGCTTCAAAGTGTCCACAGTTTCCCCCTGGCAGCTCAGAATATTTTTTTTTAACCCAGGCCAAACTCTCCACACCCCATGAATAGATGTTTTCATCTCATTAGCCTAAGCAGATTAATAAAACACAAACGGCACCTTGCCCATTGGTCTCTCAGAAGAAGTGAAGGAAGCTCAAGGACGTTAGCGGAAGGTTTTTGTGTTCAGGACAATGAAGAGGATGACTTTTTTTTCCAAATCTTTTCCAGTCATCCTCTATTAGCAACAAACACCTTGGCTCTAATTCCTAAGGCAAACACAGCAGTGCTATGTATGGGGTGAGCAGATCCAGACCTTGCTGTGTATTTTCATTAAACATGTGGGTACAATTGACCAAGTGAATACTGCAAAAGCTAGAAAAATGTTGGGTTGTTGGGTTAGTGTAAATCATCTTCTCTTTCTATTGTCTGGTTGACACCAAAGCTTGGCTTGCTCAGGATGCAACACTGGGGTGGGAAACATTACTATCAACATTTGTCTAAATTATTGTGGTGAGTTTTTTGGATAATTTAAGCTTTTCAATGGATGCCAACACTTTCTGGCTGCTGTAATCCCTCTTAAAGGGTCCTTTAGCTATTATTCTATGAAAATAAAGAGAGATTATGGACAAGTTTACCCTCTCAATTGGATCCATTAGGCGTTTTATTAGACACCATAGACACAAGCCTCAAAATCAATAATTGTCATCTTAATCCAACAAAGATCTGCTATCTTAAGGGAAAAATTACTGATGGGGTCCGCTCAATACTAATGTCAACCAAACTTTCCATTTCAAATGTAATGTGGACTTAAAGGGTTATTCTAAAATTAAATTATGGTGACCTATCCATAGAATACGGTAGATTATTAATTTCTGATCAGCAGGGATTTCCACTACCCCCCACTATTCAGTGGTTTCATGAGCAGTGCTGCCTTTTCACCGTTTACGACATATAGCACCATATACTGTATAGTGGCTGGACTTGGTATTACAGATCAATCCCTACTGGCAATAAAATTGACAACATTTGTGAAGTGGCCACAGCACTCACTGGTGCACCAATGTTGCTGATTGGTTGGGTGATAGGTGTTGAATCCCCATTGATCTGATAAAAATAACATTGAAAAACACTTTCATGCTATCAATCTAAACTTTTTTTAAGTTTAAGTTTGTAACCAGATATCACTATGAAGCAAAGTTACAAATCTTTTTTTTTATTTTTAGCCCTACATCAACAATAGGGCTAAAATATTTAAGAATGTGCAACTAAAGTTATCGCACAATATGGCTTTCTTTCGTGTACAAAAATAATTTACCTTTTTACAATTTTCTCTAATGTGGTTCTAGGCAAAATGTTTATTATATTAGAGACTTGCTATAACACGCATCTGTTTTATATACACTTCATTATATATGCCAATAATCATTCATTATAAAGAGATGGGGGAGCATAGGTAAACTAAAAACGTTAACGCTGATGAATGATGAATGTTGAATCAGGAGAGCAGACAAGTCATGCAAATTCCTGAAAAGCCCAGCTGTGGCTGAATTTCACTTACAGACAATGGCCTGAATCTAGCAAGTAAGGATCTGTCCATAGCACAACAAGCAAGTACCAATTTAATATTGTATACTAATGGCAATAGAGAAAAACAGAAAGGGGGATAAAATGCAATATAAATCATATCCATTGATAATGCAAATTAAAAACTCATTCACATCTAATTGGTACATATTATCATTTTCATACATCCTCCATTTTGATTGTATCCCACAATGCACTTACAATGTCTTACAGTAGCCTGATACCTAAAAAATTTGATTTTTTTGTCTCATTATACGGGCAGCAGTCTTGTTTGTATCTGAAGCCTAACATCTTGCAGCTCTATTTAGTAGGGAGACTTAGTAGGGTATCCAAAAGGTTCATGGGGTCTTTACTTTGCCTTTATGTGACCTAAAGCGGCCTATATATTTTAGATGGCTGCCAACCAAAACTTGTTCGGCTGATGAATATTCCTTCTGATCCAAATTCTCTCCTGAAACGATTGTGTAGGGGGAGATCCAACAGCTTGAACTTCCTATTCCGTTACAACAGTCATCATGGGAAGCCTTATACTCATTAGATTGTTAGGAAGTACAATTAAATTTGACTAGTTCAAACATGAATCCAATGTGGACAATGTAATATGGACACCTTTAGTCCACCATGAGTTTAGGTAAGAAGAACCATGAACGGTCTTGGTGTTATGGACATGCTGCAGATGCTTCGTATCCAAGTGAAATATGTCTTAGGCTATGCAAAAACCACGTTTTTGGTCAACATATGGTAAATAAAAGACATTTTGAAAATAGAAAACGGATGTAACTGAAATTATACATCCCCTTCACAATTCCTGGTGGTCTCTGATACAGATTAAATTAATTCAATGTATTGTGAGAAAATCTTTAAAATTGTTTAAGATTGTCCAGAATTCCATGTTCTGTTCGATTGTGGGAGCAACATAAATACTTAACGCATTTAGTACCCAAATCCTGTAAAGTGAGGACAGATTTTTTGATGGTTTAGTAAATTAAAATAAACACTATCTTTGTAAGATATTCCCAAGCCTAGTTATACGCTCAGTGAGTTTCAGCAACTGGCCTGAATTATATGCTCCACTGGTGTGAACATATACACTATACTAGACATACATGTGTGTGTATACATTTCTTAACGTAAATGTTTGGAGCTTTAAGCTAAACCGATAATTTCCAAACGATGGAATGATTACAGAGCTATATAACCACTAATGTAATCAGTCCTTATGGAAAACTGAATCTCTTTGTAGGGATCACAAGGAAATGGAAAAGTTCTTCAAGAATAATAGGTCAAGATTAGGAAGTTCCAAGTATAAAGGAGCAATAAAGGAGGTGCTCCCAAAACGTAGGTTTTAGTAAATACATGTATTTTTCATTAAATAACTATTCAGGAGAATCTTTTCTCAATATTCTGCATTGTACGGTGCCCAAAAAATTATATGAATAGAATATCCACATGTACAGTACCGTTTTCTTTCTCAAAAGAAGGTGTGTCCCTCATAAGGGGGGAGTGTCTTTTTACTGCCAATTATTAAGGGATGTGCCTCTATGCTGTCAGTTATAAGATGGTGTGTCTCTTTCCACTGCCAGTTATAAGGATGTGTAAGTTAGAAGAGGGAGTGTCTGTATACTGTCACTCATTAGGACATGTGTCTCTCTGCTGTCAGTTATAAGGGGTAGTTTCTGTATACTGTCAGTTATAAGGGGATGGCTTTACACTGCCAGTTATTAAGGGGTGTTTCTGAACACTGTCTGTTATAAGGAAGGTGTCTCTACACTGTCAGTAATTAAGCGGTGTGCCTCTTTACTGTCAGTTATAAGGCGGGTCTATGTATACTGTCAGTTAGAAGGGGTAGTGTCTGTATACTGTAAGTTATTTGGACATGTGTCTCTATACTGTCAGTTAGAAGGGGTAGTGTCTGTATACTGTCAGTCATAAGGATGTGTGCCCCTATACTGTCACTCATAAAGATGTAAGCCCCTATACCAGTGATGGCAAACCTTTTAGAGATCGAGTGCCCAAAATGAGACCCAAAAAACACTAGCTTTTCCCAAAGTGCCAGCACGGCAATTTAGGCAGTAACAAACTTATTGCTACCAGAATCTTTGAGCTCCAATCCGACCCTGTCTACAACTTTTTACTCTTTGGACAGGACCAAGCAGCACAGGATGGGTCACTTTACAATAACAGGGCACTGCCTGAGACTGCCTGAGACTGCCTGAGACTGCAGGAAGATGCCATGTCTGGTAAACTCTGTGCCTGGGAGACAGCCTGTGTGCCCACAGAGAGGCCTCCGAGTGCCATCTCTGGCACCAGTGCCATAGGTTCGCCACCACTGCCCTATACTGTCAGTCATAAGGGGGTATGTCTCTACACTGTCCACTCCAATTGGACTCCAAATTACTAACAACTAATTAATACATTAAGGAGGAAAAAAACAATACAGAGTTTTAAGAAAAATGATCCAGAACTGCAATAATATAGAAAATACCAGTATAGCTGAAATTATAAGAAAACATGTCTTTCTATAATGTCATGTTCTCTATGGGCAGAAATTCTGGTGTATGAACAGAATGACATAAGGAAAGTGAAAACTGACACGGATCAGAAGTGTACAGAGAATTCCTCTGCATCACTAATCCGGACTAGTGAAGAATGTTATGTTATTACCACTGTCATGATTATTATTTATTATGTTATTTATTCATGGAAACATTAAGTGCTGACAATTTTGAGGTGAAATTCATTAATGTAGGACGCTGTGTTGTAAATATCAAGTGCTATCAACTAAAGCAAAAAGCTCCCTAATAGACACAGTGCAGTCTGTTGATAAAGATAACAAACTATCTGACTGAGACAGTGACAAGAAAACATCCGTCCCAGAAAGCCCCATTCAATCTGTGCTCCTCTCCCAGAGTTTTCTGCATGCAGTGGGTCAGTATGGAGAACAGAAGAAATTTATGGACAGATTTAGCCACTTTGATTTGTTCACTCAAAGCTGCCACAGGAAGCGTTGTTGAATCATTTCCAATCACGCAGGAAACAGATTCAGATGAATCTAAATTGGAAATTGTGTAAGGAACGGATGTTGAATTCTGGTTGTAGAGTCAGTAAATAAATTCAATTTTATTTCCACTGAATTAATGTTCTCCTAACTCAAGATACTGTATGTTAAGGCGTCTTGTATTATGTATTCTGCTGTACGTCCCCTGCATGCAGCATCAGTAGCAGAGAAAGATAACCCCCATCCACCGCTCATGCACATTACCAGTGTTATCTGAGGTCACATAAAGACGCTCTTACAATTTTTTAATCACTTGCTTCAATAATATTAAATAAATATAATACAAGAGATTTCCATAATTATCTATCTATCTATTTATCCTCAAAAGAAAAAAGGTCCAGGGCAGCACTGCAGAAATGGTTTTTATCATTGTAGTGAAAACAGCTTATTTCTAAATTTGTAAAAGAAAATTAATAAAACAAGATAGGAACTTTCTTATATATATAAAACAAAATTGTGGGTTATATACCAATTTCCTGGCCAATTAAAGCAACATCTGTTGGGGCAAAAAAGTTCAGACTCAAATTTTGGTTTGCATGGAAGCCTGCATCACAGTTTGCCATAGTTTGTCATTTACAGATTTACCATAGATTCTTGTGCGGAATTTTCTGACTCAAAATTCAAGCAATTTCAATTTAAAATACTGACCATCAGCCTACATGTAATCTGCATTCACAGGACCTTCAGCTTCCCTCTATTACCATCCGCTCTTCTCATAACAGTGTCCCTCATCTTGTGTCTTCACCCCCCCCCCCCCATATAGATTGTGAGCCCTCACAGGCAGGGTCCTCCTTCCACTTGTAAAACACCATGGAATTAATGGTGCTCTGTAAATAAATAATAATGTGTAAACATACTTTTTGGACAAATGTAGAATTCATTCAACTTGCATGTGTCTAAAATACTATTTTGGTATCCTTATTACATCTTCATAGAATATGTATTTGGTAATTATTTTTTCCTATTTCTATTGACTTATAGGAATATATTATACGTGCTTCCATATCATATCCACACACAAGCTCTGTCGGGTCCCTTTGGATTGTCGGACAATCTGGAACAGGCTACAAATGTCATATGGCCTGTGTGCAGGTCTGTCCAATTCAAGTTAAGGAACATGAGCTGCAATACCATGCACAGCCACTGTACAACATATGGTACTGCAGCTTTCTCTTATAAAAAGAAATTATAATTTTTTTTATCAGTTTTTACACTTTACTTTATCCGACTAATAAATTGTGAAGAAATGTGTAATGTGAAATAACAACAATGCTCCCCACAGTATTCAGCAGTTACAGTAAGAATGGGGCCATATGTCATTTTATGAAAATAAACCTTTCCCCTATTGACTATTATCAATACGAGCTGCATATAGCTTAAAAGTGAAATATGAGCTGTTCACATAAGAATAATCACAGCAGTCACATTTTGTAGGAAAATGTTGACACAGGGAAATGTTAATAAGGGCGATATTGTGACAGAATTGCTGTGGTACTGATCAGTCTTCAGTTACAAAATGTCTACACTATGCTAATACAGCTAATAATAGCTATAATAATGAAAATAACTAAAACCTATAGTCAAATTGAAGACTTTATTATTTTTATCATTATTTTATATATAGAAAAATCTGTAAATAATAACTTCCGTTACTTATTCTGTTTTTCTACATCAATCAATAATAAGTCAATTCTTCAAAAGATTTAAAAAAATTGTTACATGCACCGAACTCCACCCTCTACCCTAACCCAGTCACCCAACCGAGTCAATGGTCTACCGTACTCCACACTCTACCCTAACCCAGTCAGCCAACCCAGTCAGTGGTCTACCGTACTCCACACTCTACCCCAACCCAGTCAGTATTCTACTGTACTCCACCCTCTACCCCAACCTAGTCAGCCAACCCAGTCTGTGGTCTACCGTTCTCCACTCTCTACCCCAACCCAGTCAGTCAGAACAAAGTGTAAGGTGGCTGGCACAAGAGCATGCTCGGTCTATGAAAACTTTGTTGCACACAGTCCCTAACGGAGACTGTAGGTCCAACCATGAAGTCCATTTTACACGGACCAAGCACAGTCATGGAAGATGGAAGACTCTCCAAAAGTGACATCTTTCCATCTGGGAGATAAATGCTGTCTGCATTACAGTGACAACTCATATAATACAGGAAAACAACATAATACAATAAAACAGCTATTGAACCTTTCTGTGGCCAGGAAATTTGATCTTACATAGCATTACACATGCAGCGGAACCAAATGGACTATAATATAAGTCAATTGAGGTACATAAGTTGCTGCTATTATCCAAAGGACAATTTATTTTTTTATTCATAGCTTACACTTTAAAATACTACTGTGTGTGGTTATTTAAAAAAAAAAAATTGGAAAAGCCCATTAGAGTGTTACAAAACCTGGAAGCATACATAGAAACCCCCTTGGAAGGTCACTCACAGCTCCAGTAACAGCTCCCAGTCTCTGGTGCTTCTGGTCATTGGAAGTGCTTACATTTTAATATAACTGCTCAGCCAATTGCTTGTCTCAATGGTCACATGTCATCTATTTAGACTGCTGAGGCTGAGAATCACCTGCATGTTCAAGCGCAGAGTACAAGTGCTAAACTTTTCTAATGGGACCAAAAACATTGGAAACTGGGTGCATTCGAAACTGGACGCCATGGTGAGAGTTAAGGATCATTTTTTTCATTTCGTTATCCAAACCTGCCCACTTAAAGGGTTTTTCAAAAAAATCTGAAAATCAGTTTTAGATGCCTACATTGAAAGAGGAATATGGTGCAGAAAAGAAGGCTGTATGTATAACTAGAAACAAAGTATAATTTCTAAATTTATAGGCTTTCTTATTACTGTATCATTTCAAGCTGTCAAGGTTGGTCCTGACACATACACTTTTGCTGTATATTTCAGCTTTGACTAAGAACAATTTTAACTCCCTTATAATTTGGTTTCCTGACAAGTATTTCAATAGCTTGCTAAGATTGCTGCTGCTCATTGAGTGCTTTATATTGGTTTTATTTTTCTATCATTCACCCTTTACATTGTAAAAGCGAGATAATTTACGAGAAAAGCCAGAAAAGAAAATATACTGTACATATTGCTTTTGTGATGTCTTTTCCTATTCTTTTCTATGTATATTTATAATGGCAGCTTTAAAATCAATGCTCTTTTGTTGCCTTGCTGAATTAAAAGGGATAAAAACGGCATAAAAAAAGAACATGGCCTTTCAGGTTTCATAGAACTAATGGGCGTCAAAGCAGCATTAGCCACAAAGCCTGCACCTAGGAGTTTTATGTCAATTCCTAGACAGTACAATCCATAGTGAAATTTAGCACTTTCTATATTTACCAAATGTGCCAGGAAGTTTGCTTTATTCTGCAAAAGTGTATTAGCGTTCATAGCATAGCCTTAAGGGACCGAATACAGAGATATGCTGACACTTTGAAAGCGTGCATGTATTTTACACACAGATGGAGCCGGTAATGTAAACAGACTGATGAACTTAATGTGGTTCAATGGGAAAATGTGTGGTTCACTTATAGAAATTCTAACAAAGAACTCACACTTCATCTACGTAACACTGCCGATGAGTGATAAGTAGCAGCTACTTATGTTGATCCATTCCCAGACAGTAGCTTATATGTACGCTCTTTGTTTCTCCTTTTCTGCGGTCTGTAGTGAAAGGGTTAAGGCCATCAGGTCTTCAATACTTGACATGGAAATGTGTTTCTGGCTTTTCCACTAATTGAGTTTTACACTCTGTACAGTATCATGAACCATTACTGTTTTTAGTAGTTTTCCTTTTCCCCAACGTTGAACATCTACAAGTTCATTTTGTGAGTCTTGTCCTCCTCCCCGAGCTGCCTTTCTTCTCACTGTAACGCATGCATACTTTGGTCTTGGCTATGGAATGCAACTCCCAGGGAACAATAGAGGCCTTTCACCACACCAGAGTCTGGCCCTATAAAGGGTTCAGATCCGACACAGTCAATATTTACAGCAATGTGGAGTCAATGGCTCGAAGACGACTTCTAAACTTCAAATTACGCAGATTATTATCATTATACTAAACGGACCAGACGCTGGTTATCAACTAGGTCAGGCTCATCTAATATAGGGTATCCTGCTATAAAAGGGTTAACTGAAGTCATAGCTACTGTATACATCTGTATACACTAGTATTGTAGGGCATTAGATTTCTCTCTAAAAATATTCGAAGAAAATGATGACTATGTGATCACAACTGACGTGTGGTTATATAGAGATCACATCTGCTCAATAAAATCATGAAATCAGCATTATATTATCTTACAACCGCTGCCGTTCATTGTCAGTCTGAATTTACATATAGAACTGCTCTAGGCCATAGAATATGCGACACTCCCAACCCCTCATTAGGAGGTAACAATTTATGATGCAGAGCTCAAATGTTACAGTAAAATTATTTAGGGTGCACTGCGTTTGCCATTCTATGTCTGAGCCTGTTGGTCCACTCCAAAAAATACAGATCTGCTTGTGTGACTGGTTTGACAGGTTACCCCACCTGCATAAACCCAAACACAACTCTACCCATATTCAAGCAGCTGTCAATCACCTTTCTATGCAGAAGCTTGTAAATTGTGCTTTATAGGCTTAGAAAGCTTCCGCTATTCAGCTGGTTGAGGGTGACTCTTCCACAAAGAATAGTAATAGCAAAACCCCTTTGATATGTAGCTGAAGCTTACAACTGCTGATGCTAAAGTACTATGGCTATGGGTATATACATGACCTGTAGGGATATACCTGTCGCTCATATTCCATCTTACTATAGCAAATATACATGCCATATGCATGTTTGCTTTTCACTTTGACTGATAGGGAATGTCTTCATATCTGTCCCTACTACTACTGGTACGGCAATATTTTGTGGCTCTTACAACTCAGATGTTGAGCCAGGTTTTATCATTTCCATTGATTAACTCCAAAAGAATGCAAATTGTGCCACTTAAGGAGATATACTTTATATACTCTTTCTGAACTACAGTGAAGGATGCAAGCTACCATTCAATGCTGCAACAGCACAATTGTCACTGTCCCAGAACCACTAATGAGACTTATATCTGGAAACTTTTTTAGTTAATAAACATAGTCTGGGGCTGAGAATGGCAGATTTAGGATGCCAGCAGCATATTTGTAACCTTTTGACACATTCAACAACCAACTTTATGGGGCTCATTTACTAAAGGTCAGCGGACCGCGATTCTGTCGGGTTTCCCGAATATTTCCTTTCGGCACTGAATTGCCCCGGGTTTTTGGCGCAAGCGATCAGATTGTGGAGCATCGGCGCTGGCTTGCATACGACAGAAATCGGGGGGCGTGCCGTCGGACAACCTGACAGATTTGGACATACCGCAGAATTTAAAAACAAAATTGTGTCGCAAGATCAGCACTCACATACACCTGGAAGAAGATGGTGAACTCCGGCGAATCTCATTGGGGGAAGCGACACATGCAGGAAATTGGACACACAACCTTAGTGAATCGCGGCAGACCCGAATCCTCATCGGACAGCGCACCACAGGATCGCGACAGGACCGGCTAAGTAAATCTGCGCCTATGTGTATTGGATGCCCAAACCTTTCTCATTTGGGGTATTAGAAATAGTAATCAGCCAATTCCCTCTGCTTAGTAAAAGATTTACCAATTCAATAATGTATAATTTTCTGATTGTCTTGGTCCTGGGGGTGGGACCCCCAAAGGTTAGAAAACAGGGGTGAATGTAGCCGCAGGTTGGACATGCTAAATGCTGCATTCACTGTCGGTGGCACTGTTGGAAGTACTGTGCTGAGCTATAAGATGTTTAGAGAGGAAGTCACATGAGAGAACCCTTTAAGAACATAACCATATACACACAAATTGGCAGGTATGCTCTGCAGTCAGACACCCCTAGAGACAGCTTATCGACAAGAGAGCAAAAGCGCTGAGAAATTTGAAATCCAACTGCCCGATCCTTCTTTTCCATGATGGCAAATGTTGGGAACCCCCCATACAGTTAGTTGGTTGGCTGACCCACCTTGTAAATGTATATGTTTGATAAATATTGATCTAATTGGTATTAATGGAAGGAAAATGTAAGTTACACTGGTAAAAGAAGATGGGGGAACGAAAAACTTTAAAAATGCAAAGATAGAAAAGGTCATCTCAGGACAGACTAAGGCCAGTCATGTTTTCCTTCGTTCTTATTTTTTCTACATATATTGCACTATACAGAACTCTTATATCTGATGCAGCCTGTGATCTGGCAGACAAAGGGTGGCCCACCACCGAAAGGATTTGCCACGCTTCTTTTATTGTTTCCAGACCGTATTATGCTAATGACTCGAGTCAGTAGCATCACTAACAATACCCATCAATAATATCAGCACAATAGACTACTGTACATTACGCAGACCAAAAGTCTAAACCTATAAAACAACTTCAGACTGATACCATCAAAGGACTTCAAACAAAAGAACCTGTTTGGCTGCTGCGCTTCTCCAAGCCATTTCCATGTGAAAGCCACAGTTCCCTAAAAATTCCTGCAGACATGTACCAACACCTTTTCATGGCTTCCTACTGCCATTGCTTAAAAGGTAGGAAATTATACCTTAGACATTAAGCATGTCAGAACATCCTAAAAATGATAGCTGCTGTCAATTTGCAAGTGAAAGGTCAGACGGTACGCTATTTAAAGCGCACGGGAAAGTTTTCAGTGGAGGTTATTATGGCGCATGTATAATACACAACAGGTAAGCATTTAACAATATTAGGTGTTTGGAGAGGAATAAACAGAGACGGGTGGGGAAGCAGACAGAGATTCTTCCCGTCATCTACAGCAGATAAAAAAGGCAGTTGCAGAAGATTAGTGCAATTGAACCATAGATTAAAGAGCAAACATGGTTCTGACAGTGATGGGATTCCTGGGAGTAGGAGCTGATGCCCTGACGTTACCTGCCTGTCAGTAAGAGCCGTCAAAGTGCTGTATCACTAGAAAAACTCACTGACAAAAAAAATACCAATTCTCTGCTAGACCTCGCTACATTATCCTGTCACCCATTCATCACTGCTTCCTGTACACTTAAAAGTGGATTTTCGTGAAGTTGGATACCGGAGAAAATTGAACTAATGGGATAGATTCAGCGTTTTTTATGGATACACCGCCCGCTTTTGAATTCTGCTGCTCAGGCGCAAAAATATTTGCATATGTAAATGAGCCGGTTATTTCCTCCGGGACTGACCACAGGGCAGTCATTACCACATTGAGACAAATACTATTATTCCATTAATGCCGTAATGATTACATTTATGTCTCGAGTCGACAAATACACCGTAAGAGAGGAACAAGATATAATTCCGTAGACCAAAACATTTAATTACCCTACAGCTACAAGGAAATATTTTTTTTTCCGCAAGTTGCTTCTAATATCCATAATGAAGGTGTAGGTTAGGAGAAGTTACGTTTTAATTAATAGTTTGACTAATAGGACTCTAAATGAGCTTTGTGGAAGATGCTCTGAATTTCACTGCTGTATAACACAGACTAATGTGTGTGCGTGCATACCTGACAGGGATCTGGTCCATTGGCCATACATTCTATGATGGCTCGTGTAATAGGAGTCATACCTCTAAGTATCCTTTTATTCACTGCTGAGCTGAAATACAACACGGTGGGGAAGATGTATTGTGCCTTGTGTGACCGTTTTTTGGTACATACCATGTAATTTGCAACTTTTTGGTAATTTTGCTTCACGGGTAGCAGGGAACAAGGTGGACCAGGTCAGTGATTTCAATTGTGGCATGCAGGTGTCTCGCCGGAATCAGAAGGAGCAGGATCGGTACTAGGAGAGGCAGGGCCCCATAGCAGGCTTCTGAATGGCGCCGCCTCCCCCTCAGAAAATATACATATACTAACACATGGCAGGAATTACAGATGAAAGATCCATAGTCTTGTCATTCTGCTGTCCTCTCTCTCTTCCCCCCGACTCTTTTTTATTTAAGCTGCCATTTCATGCCGTGTACGGTGGAAGATGTGACCGGTAATATACATATTATGCTGTACAATGTATAGCATAATATGTATATAATGGTGCACATACTCCATTCGTTAGTGTGTTAGATAAGATGCCGGGGTCCCCCTGACACTGTGGGCCCCATAGCAGCTGCTATTGCTACTACCCCTGTAGTTACGCACCTGAGTAGGAGGCCAAAAAATCTTAGTCATTCTGCCCACGCTCCAAAACATACTATTAGCTTGTTTAGATTGTGAGCCCCATGGGGACAGGGACCAATTTGTCATGCTTTGTGCAGCTCTGCGTAATCTGTAGGTGCTGTATAAATAAATAATTATTATTCTTATTGCGCCCAAACAGTAAACTATGAATGGTACAAGTCTTATTACATCAGTCTCAATGGGGCACATTTACTTACCCGGTCCCTCAGTTCCCAAAAGTGCATTGTATGACGACAATGCACTGTACCGCCATTCACTAAGATCGTGCGCACGATATCCTGCATCTGTCGCTTCCCCGCTCAATTCACCTTCTTCTTCCTGGTGTATGTAAGTGCATTGGTTGCGACACAATTTTAATCTTAAATCCCACGCTCAGTCCGAATCAGTCGGATCGTGCAACTGCCCACCCCCCAATTTCTGTCGGATGAAAGCCGTCGATCACGTGCGACACAAACCCCTGCTAAATCCCTGTCCCAGCGGTGCAAAACCATGAACAGTCCGACGGAAATTCGTTCCGCGGGACCTTAGTAAATAAGCCCCAATATGTTTTTCTAAAATCTGCTATTTTATAGAGGTATCCAATAGGTTCTTAAAATTAGAAAAAATTAAAGAATAATATTTTCTAATACAGAAGACTATGGGTTATATATGCCCCTATATGGCTATACATCAGGGGCATCCATCAGGTACTGTACATGTTATGTGTCAACTGATCTTCCCAACTTATACCCTACAGACACACTAGGAATAGACCCTAGCCATAACAACTTGTATTTCCTATTGATAACTTGCAATATTTAAAGTAAACAAACAAATCAATGAAACCATCTATTATCTGCCATAGGGTATCCCATGAGAATTGTATACGGTAGCCAGGTGCCACAAGCAGCTATTAAATCCCTCTCTTCAATTTCCTTCTGTAATAAAAGATGATTCAATCTCTTGCTTTCAAACATAAACCAAAACCTTTTTTAATTATAACACATCAAAATTTATTTTACATACAGCTCTCTTTCCCTTGGGGTAATTCTGGTTTATAGTAAAAAAAAAAAAAAAAAAACTAATTACTCAGTATACAAAGACGTAGCATCATGTCTTTGTCTCTTCAGTTTGGTACAGTAGGGCTGAGTAAATCGTATTCCTGTCTTCTACATAGAGGACAGGCATCCAGTGATTGATGAAAAATATAGTCCTGTAAAAGACAATCAAAGGGTTTATTCCTCATCCGCTCCCCTCTCCCATGTCAGAGATGTACTAATATGACATATATGAAGGTAAATGAACATATTCACAAGTGCAGAATACTTCCAGCACGTACAATATTCACGCTTATCTCCTGTGGATTTGCACCTACTCTGAAGAGATTGAATTTAATATCCCTTTTACTTTTCTCCGAACGTCACAACAAAAAAGGAAATTCAAATCTTGGAAATAGTGATTATGTGATGTATGAACAGCTGGGTGACAAAGGAAGATATCGGCACGCAGGCAAATGATAGTGCTCTCCCTGTAATTGTTTAAGCAAAGCAATTGAGAACGAATATGTATAGACTAATGCTGTTCAGAAGATGTATACATATCAGAATTACCCTGTCATTTAAGTGCAATCAAAGTAGTCAATGAGCTGATTCTACAGTAAGAAATATATTCATAGTCATTTCCATGTATTGCTATAACATTGGCCCAAGTGGAGATGTGTTTATTCCTGACTACTAGGAAAGATGTGAGTGTATTCAATGTTTTCTACTTTGGAATAGATTGATGCGTTTCTATATTAGCTCTATCCTCTTATCCTAGATTGTAACAACATGGACCAGGATGGCGGAGTCTTACAATGTATGATCCGAGAGAATATTTTCATTATAAGGTTATTTCTTATAGTTGTCCTTGAGTTTCTGGAAGGCAAATTGTATGGTAAGCTCCACTGCAGAAAGACGGATCTCAAGAATTACAGGAATTGCTTTGTTACAATTGTTGTATTGTGTAAATAAATGGACAATGGTCTTAAAAAAAAATGGCCTTGTTATTTTGTAGTGATAACTGAAGGTCAAACACGTTGCTATTCCATATAACCCTGGATGGTACAAAGCATTAATAAGGCAACTGAAGCAGTTAGGCTGCGCCTCTTTATACCTCTGATATCAAATGTTCTGTTGGATTTATATGGAATGGATGCCACTTAATGGATCTTTTTCTCCTAGAAAAATTAGGGCTGATGTATAAATCTGGCACTTTGTAATCTAGTGGTGAATGACATAGCAGAATTACTAAGAGGTTGTGAAATCTTGGTGAATTAGGTACAGCACTCACACACCAAGGGGGTTATTTATCACACTTTTTTGGCGTAAAAAAAAGTCTCAAAGTAGTCACATTGAGGGATTTTGAGACTTTTCACAGCTAAAAAGTCTCACAAGACTAGATACACCTCTTCATTAATCTGGCCTATACACAGTACTTCTGCTAGTGCAACATCGTGCAAAGCCAGATTCATGACTTGAGACTTTTGCAAAAAGTCTCTTAAAAAGTCTCATAGTCACTCCAGTCCCCTGTTGGTCTGATGCTTTTTTATGCATTTTGAGACTTTTTTGGGACTTTTCTTAGACCATAAGAACATTTATTAAAGGGCCAAAGTCACTTTAATGAATCTGATGGGCAGTGGGGCTCCAAAATTAGACATGGAACTGTCCCAAGTAGCTAGTCTAATGACAAATAACCTCCCTAGTCCGGCCGAGCATAGATTTCAGTTTTCTGCCACAGGTCATAGTAAATTTTTTGGCTGAGACATGCCTGCCCATACCCACCTTATTCCATCCATCTACGCTTTCTTGCAGGGCAGCGTGTGCGGTGGAAAAAAAAACAAAAAGCTGAAATTCTCAGGCCGAAGAAACTGGCACACAATGCATGCTACATTGGCCACACTGTTTCTAGGGGAGAATATATACATAATGTGATGCACTAAAGATGCGCCATATGGAGGCAAGGAAAGAGTCTACTGCACCATCTGGCGTAGAAGCACTGAAATCATTGCAATTTTTTGCGATTATCCTCATGGCTTCACCACCTCGATGTCATGTGAGTGTGGAGGGGGCATGAAGGGGCCCAGCATACTGTCTTAAAAAGTGCGAACATTCACCACTGAATGTTCACAGATTTTTATGCAAAACTATAGCAGGTCGGATCTGGTGTGGTTTTGTCCAGCAGCGCGTCACGGCTGGCAGATGCATCATGAGATTTTAGTATCATGATGTATCCACTTTGGTGGAGGGGGGGCAGGGCGTTATCATACGTCAGTGTATGATTAATCTCCTCCTATATCTGTTCATAAACATGGATGCTTCCGCTCCTTTGTTTTATCACTATGGTATAGTCCTAATCACCTTAATTCGTATTGATCAAAACTTTGACCTCATATTTTATAAAACAAAGTTACCCATTCAGTAGGTAGGATTACCATCAAATTAGTAATAACCACCACATTTATGTGTGATATACTTTTGATTGTAAGCCCCATTACCTTTCATTCATTGGCAAGGAACTGGTTAATGAATTAGCTGTAATTCATTTCTTGAATGGCCTGTACTTTTAAGTGCCGCTTAGATATTTATTAAATAAAACTTTGCTATGGCTTGTGTTATCAATTAAAAAGAGTGACAAATTGGCACAAAGCAACCATTTCCGGACCATAGAAGAGCGAATGGTCCTCTAATGACCTCAGCTGGGATCGCTCCAATGTCAGGGATGATTCTCTACCTAACAATGGGAAGATTTTATTCTGTCGTCAGGTATTACAAATGCTGGCACACACTGACTGATCAATAAAATTATATTAGATACATCCAGTGCTCCAAACACAGAGTGCTAATGAAACTCATCTGTGTGTCTGCCTCCAAACACCCATTCACTTATTGTTAATCACTATCAGTGCTCGGAGAAGTAGTCAAATGCAAAATGAAGGCATTGGAAATCATTGCAAGCTTTGATAACATGCGGCTTATTGGGTATTAGTTAAATTCTCACCAACGTTATCCAATCTGCAATAATGTTTTCACTCTTATGTAAATTTTGAAGGTAATAAATTGAAGTATTACTATTCTCAATGAGATATAATACTATCCTATGGATCAAAGGCTTATCCCTGATATAATGTATCTCTATATAATTACATGATGAGCGGGAAGTATATGCTTGTGTGTTCAATAATTGTCTTTCACTGAAGTGTTCCTGTCCTACTGGTCTGATGTGTGAAGCACACCAGAAATGGTGCCTTAGTTCTTAATCATAGGAATGGGAGCTGAGCTGAGCTTTGGACAAGGTATCTGTATGGTGGAAACCCCCATTAATATAGAGCTACCTATATAAGTCAACTTTCTTTATCAACATTGGCTCTAGTTCTGGAGAACAGGAAAGTTACAATGCAAATACTTAAAGGTATAATTGTAGATATAGAAGACAGATAATGAGAAAGCTGATGGCTGAACCCATTCAATAAATTCAGGCGAAACTCTCATTTTGCCTATAGCTATTCCCCCCATCACCCCATTCACATGCATGGCTTCTAAAGGCGTAGGAAGCTACCAAGAACTCCAGAAGTTGTTTATTCACCCTGAGCATCCACATCTCCCTTAATATTGCCATTCGGGAAGGGTTAAATCAACTTCATACACTTCATATTGTACCTAGGCCAACTCTGAGGTCCATCTAATGTCTATATTGTGATAGATCGTCTACAACATTGAATTGACCTGTTAATAATAGTAATAATAATAAGTAAATGATAAATTTTGCTCATTTTCAAAGTGTTTTGTAATACTTTGTAGGGTTTCCATATCGTGACTCATTGTCGCCATGAGACCGGACAAACATGACCCTATCATACGTAAATCACAACTGTACCCACTGCTGCCTATTAACACTTCATGACTAAGTCTGGCACAGCAGAGTGTGTAATTACTTTCATTGTTCCCCAAGCAGACATAGTACATCTCTCATATTCCTTTGTTAGCCTGGCGGTGGTAGAACTTAAAATATAAAACCAGCAAAGTAATTATGAACATTGCGACCATAATGGAAAATGTCCGTGAAAAGAGGTGCGGATATGAATATTCGGTACTTGTTACAATTATATTACTTATTCAGACCATTGTCTTCCAGAACACCCCAATACATGTGTATGTGTTACAGATTTGCTATGGCTCCCATCACACAAAGGACATCCGTGTGCTGACAATGTGCACTAATAGGTCAGTTAGCATTCATTGCTGGGTGCTAATTAACTACAAGGCAATGAAACCTTTAAGTATTGCTAAATTAGCACTCAACTGGATGAAACGAAAATTGACTGGCTGCTTCTGAGAGGCGGCCACTACCTCCGAGTATTCCATTCCTCTTAACAAAAATTGAACAACAGAGCAAAGTCATCAATATGCTGAAGTACATTTTTACTAGTAGCAAAACTGGCACTCCATTCTAGATAAAGTAATTTAAAAGCAAATAATTTTCGCAGACATGGATGCTTTCTTTTATCTGTACTTTGTTAAGAAATACAATGTCATAAAATCCAGGTGGTGTGCTTTATATTGAATATTCTCTCTTTGTTAGAGTTTTATTCCAGGGATTATACAGAAGACAGAAGAATAAAAGAAATCTAATCTTGTAAATATTGTACCAACCTTAACTGAGAAATGAAATACACTCATAACTCTGCGAAGGATCCAAAGAAATATTGATATAATTTATTAATCTCTCTTAATCGGATGTCACTGTGGACAGCACTTTGGCTCGGTAGGTAGCACTGTAGCCTTGCAGCAATGTGGTCGAGAGTTGAAGTCTTATTATTGCACATGAAGATTGCATAGGATTCCTACTTTCTCTTGAATCTTATATAAGAGTCCATATAATCGGTGTCCTTTGAGTGCAAAATAAGTTTGGGGGGGTAAGTACATTTTGGCTGAGCATTTTGGAAAATACAGTATTGGCTAAAATACATAATTTGGCACCTTAACTAGACTGATTTTATGGACCATCTACATTCTGTACACAAAAACAAATCTAAAAAGTCCTGTAAATATAGGAACATATTTAGACCTTATTAGGTTTGTCTTAGTCAAACAAAAATTACAGTTATTTTGTTCAATTTTGTGCCTTGCAAAATGCATATGGTTCATATTTGGGCCTGTCAACTTTATAAAAGTAAATAGCAATGAGCGAGTATTTACCAGTGCCATATGTTTTCCGCCCACATCTTTACCAATAAGTTTAATTGTTGAATAAAATAAGACAATTACTTGTAATAATTGACTAAAGGTGAAGCATCATTTGGTTACGCACAAAGCAGACCCCAGTTTTACAGATTATAAGTAATTTTCTGCCCAAATGAAATGAGTTATGTTGGGTGGTTGAAAAACGCAGTAACTATTTTGGAAGCGTCTAATTGTGTCTCAAGCTCTAAAACCGGACTGTAAGCTCTAATATCAGATTGTTACAGAAGTTTTGTAACAATGAAAAATGTAGGTTCTGCTTCGATATTTCAAAAAGTTACTTTTTTTTGACAACTCATTTGACTCTTAGACTCTTTGGACAGTAGTTTTGATTTCATTATCAATCTCTGGTTCTGTTCGGCCTTGAGGTTGATTAATTATTATGAATCATATAATTATTTTAATGCCAACACAGGTATAGTCAATAAAAACTCAGAACGGTGACCTGTTAAGGTATTATCCAATACATTTCAGACTGAGCATTTGCAAAAGCCACTGTAGATTGTGATGTCAGCTAAGAGAGCAGAGGCCTCCCGGGAATCATTTAATTAGTTTTATTTTTTTTTTACAGTATTTCAAATAAAATATCCCAGAGAGGCTGTCAGTGCTGACATTGGTTCTGTCAGTGAGGTGCCTTTTTGCCTGATTAATTAGTAATAAAGAGACACACTTTTTGGCAGCTCTTATTTCTTCACAATTTTCCCAGAACAGCAGGGAATACTTTGGGGAGCGACAAAAACACTATTAGCATTTCAGCACTAAGGAGTAATAAATATATTTTTTGCCTTTACAATCAATAGTAGCCGCTGGAAGAATTATGGAAGAGTCCGAAACAGTACTGTCACCGGTTTTATTAATCAATACCTATCGGGTTGGCCCGCCATCTTGTCTCTAGTCTTTCCAAAGTCTAATAAAATACTCTAAGACATGATCTAACACAAATTTCTACCGATATAATTTTTCCTATGGACTATTTGCACCAAAAATTATATATATATATATATATATATACACACACACATATCTTAAAGGGCAAATACCAATGCCATCCATCATATATAAACAAAGCACGTAACCCACATGAACATATGAGCACATACAAAAAAAAAGTTTGGGGACATGATTATACCTCTTTCCCAATTTTAATTGTAAGACAATCATGCACGCGTATCTTAATGCCAGCTTTATGGCGGGAAGAACTTTTCACGCAGCATTGCTAGCGGGCCGAAGGATTTCGTAAATCCGCACTATTAAACCAAGAAAGATCATCAGAGCGCAATTTTAAATACAATAATGAATATTGCACAAACAAAATTTACATACCATAATGAGCGCTTAGGGACAATATTGTAGCCATTGTAGCCAGACTGGCCACGCACCCTAATATATTACACATGAAGAAGGGGAGAATACATGAATAAATAGGCTGCAGGGATATAGAAGGTTGCAATTATCACAGGTTTACCTAATGCCCAGATTTTAAGCCAAGCATGCATAGTCATGGTGTTAATTCGACATGTGGAAATTTTACAAGGGAGCCATTAATTTGTGGGTGTGGGGTATTATTTTTGGAGTCACCGATCAATTTGTATTGCATACATTAGTATGTAGGAAACAAAAAATATTATAATGAAAAATCATCCCCGACAAAATCAGAAAATGGGAAAAATTTCGGAATCGGCTCTACAGAAGGAATACAATGGGTGTAGCCACATATAATCTAGTGCACTTGATATTGTTTAGCTTAGATTGTAATAAGTGTAGTTAGTCATTTTGAAAACCTATAATTGTTTTCCATTTGGCTATAAATTTTATATTTGTATATATGTTCTACTAGTATAATTATTATATCTATAAAATTATATCTAAAAAGAGGAAAAAATCAAGTTGATCCATTTATTAAAAGGCTTTACACAGCATCATTTAATGGATCCAGACTATATGTATATCATGCAGAAGAAAAAGGTTTGCCAAAATAAATAAATTCTTTAAAAAGTTGAAAAAAAAAAATCACCAATATAGAAGCTGAATTTCATAAACTCTCTCTAACTACATTGATTAGGCCATTCTATCTATGGCAATATATGGCAGCTTTCCATTGCTATACTCTATCATGTACTGTGTTCATCTGCTGCTATGCAGTGGGATCAACTTTAACTAATACACAGCATCGTGCACAATGATATTCCTAATAATTACTGCATAATAATTCTAAAGCTATAATTAAAATACAACCATATTCCAAACCCCCCACGTGGTGCAATTCAATAATCTAATGCTAAATTATGCAAACCTTCATAAAAATAAATAAAGCCAAGTGTAAGCCTTGCACAATGCTGTGCTCCTCTAACAAAAAAATGCTTTTCATTTACTTTTTCTATTTGCTCCATTTTTCGAGGAGAGAGCAAGGAACTAGCGGCAATTATGGCTTTGACAGACACTAATAACTTACAGGACAGTTGGAAATAGAAACCTCAAGAGCACTTTGCTACGTGAGTAGACAAAGGAAGATTTTTCATATTTCTTTTTTGTTCACACAATTAAACTGAAAAAAAAAAATATTATCCGAACAACTAAATTCCATATCTCTGGGACATCTGCCCGATACAGCTGCCAATTCAACATTGAAGCTGAAATGTACATGTATCTATATAGATAGATACATATAAAACTATGTGTAAGTGGAAGATTCATTAATATTGATGGATATTTTTATTCCCATGACTGTAATACACATATTGCACTGATGAGATTATGTGTTTGGGCAACTAGTGACTGATATCATTGGCACTCAATACTGGGAAGCGAAGATCCAACTGCTAGATGTTGCCTAACTACTCCTGGCACACAATACTATGGCACAGAGTCTTATAACGATTTCCGAATTTAATATGTTCTTCCAAGATAATGGAAGTTACAAAACCTCGTACTTCCAACTTTTTGTTGTAGGCATATAAAAGTCAAGTAGTTGACGGGACAGAAAATTGTAGACATATGTATATACGTATATATACATATCCAAAATATCATAGAAAAACCCACTTAAAAAAGACATTTCACACACACACACACATAGCAGAGCTGAGTTTGTCACCTGCAGTAGATCTGGGTCTGTATTTCAGCACAGCCCTTTCTGCTATGTCTGTGCTATCTGGGATTTCCTTTTGGACTTACAGTGTTTACAAGCAGTGAAGCCCCAAAGAGTTAAGTAAATCAGCTCTGCTGCATTTAGATATCCACTTTGTTATAGGTCCATGCACATAATCTTGGGAAATGAAAGTTTACATAATAAATTACTTTTGTTTGGCACCTCTATAAATATTTAGTGCAGGGATTGAATAACATATGGCACTTATATGGAAGTCAAGCCACTTCTCCTTTGTATGTAAAATATGGTAGTTTTGTACCATGGAATGTGTTGTATAAGACTTAACTTTGATGAAAATGCCTCAAAACAAAATATATTTGATTGATTCCTTAGAATCAACAGTGCAAAATGTAAAATTTGGGCTGTGAGAAGGTACATGGTCATTAGCTGTAGACATATGTCTTTCCAGTCAATACAATAATCACATATTTAGCTGTAACTGTACCTGACCTCTAAAGTAAAATCTATTTCACTTATCCTTCAATCTAAGCATCCAGGGAATGAACTTCAGATCAGATTTCATACAATTTATGTATATTTTTTATCAAATAATGAATGTGAGTTGCCACCTCGCTCCCTTCCTGTGTTGTCGGGAAGATTTGTGAAACATAATCTCCAAAATTTCAGACCGGGGATCACATATTATTCTGTTTTAATAAGGAAGGAAATAATTGGTGGGAATAACTACTATAAAACCTTCAAACATGCATTAACAATCTCGCTTGGAATACACTACCATTTTTACATTGCCAAAAAATAGGTTTCAATTTATTCGGATTGCAAATGAGAAGGATTTCCAGAGTAGAATACATTATTTTGTTACTAGAGCTGGCGTGCCCTACGAGGATCTCTCCTGCCTTCAGTCCTATTAATCTGGCAGACATTCTCCATTTATGGAGCTCCTAAGACAACTAGCGGCCATCTTTAAAAAATATCCAGGGAAGCCATTTTGTGCTTACAGCACAATGAAATCCCATACTAATGACGTTCGCATATGTAGGGCAAATTCTTGCTATATTCCTAGCTAGAAATAATCATTTATACAAACGAAGTAACAAAGATGAGTTTGGCATTCGGCAATTTATCTCAATATTGTTGACTTGGTTTTGACTATGGTTTTTATGTGAGACTAAGTCTAATTGCTCGAATGCCAAATTGAGCTCTGCTACATTTCGACACTTTGAATAACATATTATTTCCTCTTGACTATACCCTGTAGTCATTTTAAACAGTATATAAAGCCAAATTTTGTGTTTACATATTCCCAGCCCACCTGAAGTATGAAGAAAAAGTGTCTTAGAAAATTAATTATAACGGAGCTTTAAAGAGCCATAGAGATTTCCAGTAGGGGAGTGTTTACAGCATTATATGCCCAGTAAGGTATCATTAAGTAACAGGAAATAATTACATGTATAGAGATATTTAACCACTGGAACTCAACCTATATATTCAATTAAATACAGAAGGTAAAATAATAATCCCAAACAATATGATCAATAGCACTCAAAATCAAATAAGATCTGCGGCGTTCCTTAAGATTATCCCGGGCACCTTATTAAAAAAAGACTTAAAAAGTTAATGCTCATATCATAAAAATGAAGATTAGGCGTCACCTTCACCATTTCATGTCACCTTAAAACCTCAATTTGTAGAGTTTGTCACTTAATTATAAAAGGCATATTTCACAGTGCAGACAGTGAGCGAGTTCATGTCCAAGCTTCCTGTTTTTGCTATAAAGTTTTAGTGTCTTGAGTTATTTTCTTCACATTCGGCATATATACTGCCTTAGCAGTGCTGCCCTAGAATGGGTCATGGGTTTTCCATACCTCCAAGGCAAGCAGTGCTCAACTCGGGACACATCAGCTATTTATTGGCATAATTAAAATTAGTATACACATTTTATGCTTTCATTACTCGGCCATGTCGTATAATTTTACATATGTACCCGGACAGTATAAACTAAAAAGCTGTTAATTGACTCAAAAACTTAATTTCTATAAGTTTGCATATATATAAAAAAAAGGAAACGGAGATGACTAACCGTGAGCCTAAACAAGCGGATTCCTAATTTTAGTATCTGCGGCGATAAAGTGCAAGTTCTTCCAAAAATGTTTTGAGGGTGGAATTGTTTTTTCCTTCCGAGTCGGAGTGATTGAGAGAGCAAAACCTCTGGAAGTACACATGTGTGATTGTCTATGGAGGTTCTAGAAACGTAACAAGCCAACTTTCCTTAAGCACTAATTGTATTCATTCATTTTCTCAGCCCAGCATGGAGCTGGTAGATTGCTGGGTCCATAGCAACAGGGGACAGAAAGAAAGGCTCATCTTTATCTGTCCCTCTACAACAGGAAACGGGGCCACTGGGTGGAATGTAGTGCTTTCATTACGGGCATTTGCAAAAGATTAAATGGGAAGAATTACAGGAGGGTAATTTACCCTTAACTAGGTGCCCTTCCTTCAAAGGATGAGGTCTGTAAAACTACTGTTGATTGCATGGGATTCACAAGGGGAAAATACAAGTCTGCTACAGGAACCCATTTGAAATAACCAAGGTATTCTTTCAGAGCTATAACAGGCTAGAGTAACACTATTAAAGCCAGCAAGCTGCATGTAATGAACTTCTGAGAACACTACTGCTACACTTTTAATCATGAAAAATTTATTGGGCTGGAGGTCTCTTTGTCCCTCAAATTGAAATTGCCAAATCAAAAACCCCTCTGGAAATTGGAAGCAGGAACCAATGTATCAAGAATGCGACTATTTATTTTAACTTGCTGCCCTCCAAAGATTTCCAAATCTTGAAAACAAGCCCAGAGCAAGTATAAACCTGGTTCTGCAGTATCGAGAGACAGACTTAGAAGAATTTAGCTGAAACAAAGCTATTTCAATATCCAGCCATGCAAGGAGTAGTAATCAAACTGCTCAGTATTCTAGCAGCTGACTGTAAGAAGAACTAAGGGACTGAAATCAGAATACTTTCCTGCACATGCGTAACAAGTTACTACATCAGTTTGGCCACATTATGATCAGAGCAACAGAAAGGTAATTATCCACACAATAACTCCCGTAGCGATGCACTATGAGGGCGACGTAAGGTGTTTTAAAGTATGAAGTGAAAGTCGTGACCTTGGGAAGTGACCTTTCCTTGACTAGAAATGACACAGCCAGGAAAATAAACAATATTGCCTGATTTCTATAATAATATATAGAAGAAATAACAAGAGTGGACTCTGTAGAATGTCACATGATGAGGCATTCGACAAGTAACCCAACTTAATAGCAACCTATGGTAAGTCTTAAATAGTGTTGTCAGCCTAGGTAATAATTTAGCACTGGTAGTGCCTCAGCACATAACGACTATTGCAGAAACCTGGAGGAGATTGTTAGAGAAAGCACGTAGATTCAACTGAAAAAAAAAAAAAAACTAGGTTACGAGGTTACTAGAGGACTTAAACATACTCACTCAAGCACGGAACAAAAATAATCTTTCTTTGCTGGTGTCAGGCTCGTGAGACAAATGCTATGGCTTTTGCATATTGCTAATTGACAAGCCTGACTTATATTAATGATTTGTTATGGATGCAATATTTCACATTTCCAGGCAGACACATTTTGGACCAGAGACTTTTAATTATTATAGCAGCTTTTTGGCAAAAAGTCAAAAAAGTTCATTACTGCTTCTTCAAACACATTTTCTGCATAGGAAGGATGTTGAAATGAAAATCGACTTAGAGAATTCATCAGGTTGTTAATATAAGTTATAATAGCTGCCAGAACTTACAGTACCTTGAAGTAGCCGTGTATTACTCAGGATTATATTTCCAGTAAAAAAAATCATTTAAAACTTCAGGAATACCAGGAGCGGGATATTTCATTAAAGTCGTATTTTTTGCATTGTACTTTTTTTTGTCTGTGGGAAGTTGGTGGGGGGGGGGGGGGGGGGGCATCAATGCTTAAAAACTTAAGCTTGACTATATATCACATAAATCCTGGCAGTCACAGTAGTGTTCCCTTGTTCAGACTTTCACTAGCACTCCTGTTTTATTACATGGGGTTGTGTCTACAAAGCAAAGCCACTACACTCATTAATTTGTATCTTGACGTTACAGAACAAAAGAAATGTTCTTATCAGTTGTTTGCATGTTTTACAGTGCAATTAATGAACTCTGAAAGGCATTTAATAAGATCCAGATTCTGGCTGGCATTTCCCAAGGAAAATGAAAGCACATTTTGGCCTTGCTTTTAAATTTAGCGAGAGAATCCTGTCTGACGTACCCCAGCTTATCCACTACTTTCACTTAGCACTCACCCCATGAGAGATCCCCCATTAATAACATGCCAGGTGTTAAGTAGCTATGGATCAGGTCCGATCCTTAATCGGGAGAAATATTTTAAGACTTAGGCCTTATTTATTTATGTTTTGATTTAGTTTAGTCCTTGAAACACTTTGAAAGTTCCAGTAGGACAACCTAAACACACTTGTTATATGGAGCTTGAATTATAATGTTACCTTACACCCTACAATTTTGCATTACATGTGCCATAAATAAGTGGGGGAACCCCGTTATCTAAAAAATGGTAACTTTAAAGTTGCTTTTCTTTCAGCTGTTGCTGGCTCCTTGGTATCAACTGCAAACACTGTTAACTTGGAGATTATTCCACAGCTCCCTCTTGAGCAAGAGACTTTTCTGCAGGCTATTCTGATCTATTAAAAAACATGACCTGTGACAAAAATCAATGTACTAATCTCAAACTAAACAGCAGTATCACAGGCACATAACGTAGATAACCCTCGATAAAATGTCCTCCTCAGCCTGGCTGAAAGGTAAAAGGAGGATTTGGTTCAACATCTGTTTTAACAAGACAAGAATATAGAAGCCAGGTGACTTTGTCAAACATATGGTCACCATTTATAAAAAAAAGGAATGTAATTTTATGCTGGTGCAGCAAGGCGGGTAAGAAGAAGAAAAAAAAAACTTAATAAAACAATAAAAACTGCTGCCTCCAGCACCGGTGCCTATAACTCAACAAAGTTATTGCTTGGTCCTCTCCATAAAACTTTTATTCAAGTTTATTTTACAATACCTTGTACTAAAGCGTAACGCTAATGCACTTTTAATCACATTGATGGGTATTATTTCCGGCCTAATTTGCCCTGGCGTTTGAAATGTATTCCTATTCTCGTATTTCATTGAACTAATCATCTTTAACCAAAGCAGCTGCACTTTAGGGCACACATTTAGCTAAAAAAAAAAAAAAAAAAAAGAAAGAAAAAAGACCCCCAACTTCCAGGGGGAAAAAACACATGTTTATGTAGAGTTAATTAGTAGCCGATCGGATGACTGAGATATTTTTGCTTCAAAGCGTCATTATGTTTCAGAAAAATGTACTTTCTTCATGGGGGAGGCAGGATCCGAAAGGAATGAAAACACTAGTGGAGTTTGACAGATCAATATGAGTTTCTTCAATTAAGCCTGGTTATATTGCTCCACTGTCACTGAGACAACTGGTGGGGGAGGACAAGGGACTGAAAACTTTCCCCAAACTGTCTGCAAGTCAATAATTGACCAGAGCAACTGCTACTTGAAACTTTTTGGGAAAAAGAATTCTCTAGGTTAAGAAGAATGAAATTGAAATCCCAGGTCTGGAAAGTTGTAGTAAGTTTTACTAGCGCACATGGACATGACCTGTGTAAATCTGTCTGCTGTATGATTATACAAAGTAAGTAGAAGATGGGAGCGGAGATGAAAGCAGACACAATCTACAGCAGGTTTTATGTAGTTAGACATAACGGTATGCCTGGTGAGTCACTGCTAATGCCTACATATTCCCTTATTGATTCCAAGACAATAATAAGGGAACTGTCTCATAGCACCAAACATAGAATTTCTATATACTATTCAGGGGGTTTGTATTGTACAGGATAATAGCTTCTTCATTAACGCAAGAATATAAGGAAATGAGAATGAAATAAAATACAATATTAAAACTGACAAGTTGTTCCGTATAGGCATTCCAGCAGAATATGTTACCTAGTGCAGTACTTAGATCAATGCAGCCTACACAGTGCTGTAGCCGGATTTGGACAGCATGTGTTTAGTACAAAGCAGCATCTCAATGCTCGACCTCCCCCCCTCCTTACCTGGGGTTGGTGCTGTTCCAGTACACCGCATAGCGATCAGCCACCACCTTGGAGCCAGGATCCTGGCTGCAAACACACATCCAGAGTAGCAGAGACAGAAGCGTCAACATCTCCACGTGCAACATCACTCCCGGCCAAAAAGAGGGGGCGCGAGAGGAGCGAATACAGACGAATTAGAGGAGCGGAGCAGTAGAGGGCTCCGGTGGTGCAGGAATAGCTCTGCTGCTTTTCTTGGAGTTAATAGGAAAGGTTGTATGAATGTGTCAGGGACACTGCTGCAGCAATGGGAGAGACAGCCTGGCTCAGGGAGGTGCTGGAGGCCGTAAGGCTGCTGTGGCTGCTACAGAGAGCAGGAGTAGCAGGGCGGTGCACATTCACACCGAGCTCCCTGCACATACAGCAGGGCAAAGAAACAAGGGACACATTCCCAAGGGGGCACCTCAGGCGCACTACGGTCCAGATGCCAAGCCCTCCTGCCAAACTAAAGAAAAAGTAGGAGGCAATTCACAGCCTTATAGACGGGTAGCTCAACTGGTTCCTCTGCAGTCCAGAAGATAAATGCCTTTGGTAGAAAGTTACTACCTAGAAATGCAAGGACTTGTGGACTTGTGTTTGTGGCACTTGCTGGATAAAAGACTTGTACAATGTCAAGGAGAAAGAAATAGGCTTTAGGTAAAGGGTCTTTGCTGACGCACAACTCACACCCAGGATACCAAGTACAAGAGCTTCTCTGTATTGGAATAAAATCAAGCAATTGCCATCTCCAAAGCTACTACTGTAAAGAAGATGCGCTGCAGTCTGTCTGAAGACTCTGTGTCTTTGGGGGTACTTTATGTATCCTCACCCCCCGCCTCTGTCCTTGTCCTTTCTTTCAGCAGGGTGATGCTTGAGAGGTAAGAAGAAATCGAACAAATCCTAGAAGCCGTGTGATGTCTTACATCCAAACTCAATGCAACGGATGCAAATCAAATTGTTTTATACTTGGGAGGGAAAAATATAAGAAAAAACAACAAACTCCTGGAAATGCATCCAAGTCTTCTGCATAAAACAGCCACATACATAAAGATGAGGTCCAGATATTGCCCTAGGCATCAACAGGAGGGAAAAAGTCACTCTGGTATTTTTTTTTGTGTGTGTGTCCAGTCCCCAGGAGATCAACTTGCAAGAGCAGGAAACAGTTTGAAATAAATAAAATGAGCCACGATATCCAACATCAGACACATGAAAAGCCGTCTTCTACATCAGCCTCGCAGGGACTGCAGCTGCTCCCATGCTTGAGGAAGGAACACAGGAAGGCAAAAAGGAAGAAAAAAACTTATTATACATCAGCAATGAGGGGACGGCTAGGCATCGGAGCAAAGGGTTAAAAGACAGGCAAGAGGAAAAAAAATTGTAGGATGGAGTAAAATCCCCTCCAAAAAGTCCCACCCCTCATAAAGCCAAAGACTCACTGCTTATAGATGTTGTTGCATGGAGCAGGCACCGGGCGAGTGCATTTCAATCTGTGCAGTCCTATGTATACAGACGCCGCGTATATATAGATCTATATAGAAAAGGTGGGTGCTGACACCCGCAGCGGGTGTGCAGGTACGAGCACTAATCTTGCAGATGATGTATTCATGAGAGGCTTACACAGCCGCCGGGTGATCATGTGAGATCTCATGCACTTTACTAGGCACAAGAGGGGGGGTGCACAGAGCCCAGAGCAGCCACTCAAGGCAAGGGCTGCTGTTTGCTTAGACATTTCCACAGTCTCTCTCTCTCTCTTTTTTTCCTCACTGCACCATGATTGGTGTGCAACATGAGAAACAGGCGGGGCCTAGCAGCCAACAAAAAAATGGCCCCACCTTCCCCAAAGCCGGACTAATTGAATTACACTGAAATCTGGATGCTTAACAGGCACTACTGAAACAGGCAAAATGCAGCCAGGGAAGTGCAGCCTCTGGCACCGCAGCTTAACCCTTACACAGCCGCAGTCTGCACCAGCACCCGCCGCTGGGAACATTTAAGCATTTAACCTGCAGGGCAGCGGCAGCAGATGTACAGCGCACACATGTTGCATTGTTCATATCAGGCGGGCACGCTGTGTACCACCTACTCACACACTGCCCATGGCATCCTCATTACATGTTACACAATCATTCGACAACACAATCCACACAAACATGACAATAGCAATGTAGTAGGTGAAATACAATGACATGAGGTAAATGTACATGGAATAGAGGGATAGATAAAGGCGTGTGGATAACATAGATAGATTAGGCATTGGGAGTAACCCGAAAGTTATCCTTCATCGGTTTCATTCATCAAAGGACATCACAAACCGATAAGAGACATATGGAAGGAAATATCTGCAGCTACATAGATACATAGAAAGATTTTGTAGAAGCTGCAACTTCCTTTTATTTAAATAGACAAATAGAGATCACTGAATAGATACATCTGATAGATGGATAGAGAGGAAATGTGGATAGATAGACAAATAAATAGGAAGATGATAAATAGATAGATAGATAGATAGATAGATAGATAGATAGATAAACCAATACATAAATACAATAGGTAGATAGAGCTGATAAACTGATTAATAAACTAATATTGTTGCTAATATATAGATAGAAAGATACATATTATAGATAGATAGATAGATAGATAGATAGATAGATAGATAGATAAAAATCAATAGATATAGACAAAGAGGAAGACAGATAGATGAAAATTGATAATGTAGATAGATAATAGAGAGACAGACAGACAGATGAAGAAATAGATAGATAGATAGATAGATAGATAGATAGATAGATAGATAAAATGGAAAAAGTTCAAGTCCGCACAGTAAAGTGACACCTGAGAAGGAGGGGTGCAATGCCTCCAAGGATTTCGGCTTGATCCTGGTTTGTAGTCAACGCAGACCTGAAAAAGGCTTGAAAAAGGTGTCCAACACCGAAACGTCGCTACCCGTTTCAATAAAAATCACTCACGTTTGATTTGAACCTTGGAGTGCTGCCTGCTTTTTCTATAGATAGATAGATAGATAGATAGGAGAGAGATAGATAGATAGATAGATAGGAGATAGATAGATAGGAGATAGATAGATAGATAGATAGATAGATAGATAGATAGATAGATATGTAGACTTTAGATGGATACTTAGAATGATGTTTCTGATTAATAGCTTCCACAACTATATAAATAGATAGAAAAATAGATAAGTAGATAATCAGTATATTTTGAAGGTGGATACTGTAGATACATAGATAGATTGATAGATAGAGTAATAAGACAGACATTAAGATAAATACATTGATGGACAAGTAGGAAAATGGACAGATAGATACATAGGTAGATGGACTGTAGATACATACTTAGGCTGGATTCACACGACCGGTGCCCGCCGTACCGTAGCACGGCGGGCACACGGCAGCGCGTGGGGAGAGGAGGAGGGGGAGAGCGCTGCTCACCCCCGCCCCTCTCCATAGGGATATATGGCGCACGGCGCCGTATGCCCTGAAAAAATAGGACATGTCCTATTTTTTCACGGGGCACGGAGCAGTACGTGCCGTACCGCTCCCGTAGGGCGCCGTGCGCCCATTGCCGTCTATGGGGGACGTATATCGGCCGTATATACGTCGGCCGTATATACGTCCCCCTTGCGGTAGTGTGAATGCAGCCTTAGAATGATGTTTATGACTAATATGCTACCACAACTATATAAAAATACCATGACTGCGGGTAGATAGATAGATAGATAGATAGATAGATAGATAGATAGATAGATAGTTACTATAAATAAATAGATATAAAGATGCATGATAATTAGATCGATAGATAGATATATACTATAGATAAATAGATATAAATATAGATGATAGATAAATAGATAAATGGTCGAAAGATAGATAATAGGTATATATGGAAGATAGATAGATAATGGACAAATAGATATGTACAAATAAGTACTTAGATAAATAGATACAGCAGGTAGATATTGTAGATAAATAGATGGATAGATAAATCACTTTTGTGCGCCTAAGTGTAGTAGTTGTGCTTAAATTTTGGCGCACTGTTGCGCCAGAATTATCACAAGCTACAACCATCTGTGATAAGTTAATTTCCTGACTCTTATTAATCACTTTTCTTTAACACAGTTTAGGCGCAATTTTGGCGCACTTTCGGTGCAATGTTAGATTCGGGCACTTACATGTGATCCTGCTCCTCTCTGCTTCTCCCACATTCCAGAATGAAGATAACACTCACAGCAGCACCCAGGTGTGTGACACCCAGCACCCAGTGACCTCCTCAGCAGGGGCTTCTCCTGGAGGGGAACCCCCAGTGCTGATCTTCTGCTGCCCCCCTGTAATTCTGCACAGTATCCCCCTCAGAAACCAGTGTGGTCATACTGCTACATGGGGGACACTTGTCGGTAGTATCTGCAAAATTCAGCAAACTTCTCTTTGAGCTGAGAATTTTGCAGAATGTTTTGTAAATATAAGGTGATGACCTGTAAATAGAGTCTGCAGCTCCTGTCTGCAGTGTATGTAATGTCTGTATTAGGCTGCATTCACACACATGTATGGGGGATGTATATACGGCCGATATACGTCCCCCATACACCGTACGGGAGAGGTACATGTCCTATCTTTTTCAGTGTTACGGCGCCGTGCCCCATATGTTCCTATGGAGAGGAGCTGCGCTCACTTCTACCTCCTCTCCCCACGCACTGCCTTGTGCCCGCCGTGCTACGGTGCGTGTGCATGTAGCCTTATCTGTACTATTATCTGCTGAGCTCTGCTGCCGGTGATGAGCTGCTCTGCACAGGGGCTCAGTGCTTACTTCTCAGTTAACGCCACCTTCGGGCTTAAGTGTTTTTACGCCCGTTTTTGCGCCTAAATGAAAAGTTGCAAGTGATAAATATCATAAGGCGCAACAAAACATCTGGATTGGTAAGACAGATGAGGGAAACCTGGTTATTTTTGCTGTGCGGCTAGTTTGGCATTTAGTCGCAAAAACGGTGCGCCAGTATGAAAAGGCGCAAAAACACCAGAAAAAAATGGTGATACATGTGGCCCTATGACTCCTAAAACTACTAGTATGGATAACAATGACCATAGTAATACCAAAGCTGCTTCTCCACTGTGCATATCACACTATGGTATTATTACTACCATGAATAAATGAATCTTACTGTATAATGCAGATAAACTGCCTTACAACCTGACTTCTACCTTGGGTATTAATGCCTAATGTACTCCTACTAGTAATACTATTATAACTACTACTATAACATTTCATAGTGATAATATATAACACACTACAGTAGACACTGCTGCTGCCATTGAGACCAGTACTACAATAATAACACAGTGTAAGGATGACTTCAGACCTAAACAATAGCTAAGACTGAGGACAGAGAGCAAAGATTCCCACTTCAGCAACAAGTACACAAGGATCATGTATTTAAAGAGCCATAGGAGACAGACGTTCTGTTTTGTGGAAAATCTCTGCAGCAGACACAGAATTATAGGCTCCTTTCAGTATTTTAATACCCCATCCGTCCGTAGTCATTTCTTGGGTGGTAAGTGGAGGCTGTGGAGGATCCTGACAATCTTACTAGTCAGAGATAAGCCCAGCACCAGCAGACAGACTGTTTTTGTTGAGGACATTGTCTATCTAGTAATTGTGAAGCCATCATTAGTCAAAGAGATGAGCAGATATTCTTCATCTCAGCAAACCCAAGGAAGAGCAAAGCATATTCATCGTTAACATCATGCAAATAGAAAAGCTGTGACTCTTGTTTTATGGGTAATTGAGTCATTCTAGGAAAGCCGATTAGTCTGACATTTTGCTAAACGTGATATTAATTTTTATTCCTGGCATGTAGCGTGTCTTAGGAAAAAAAATTGGCATGATCAGAGTATATTGAATTCTTGTATCAAGAGTGGCGTTTCTGTATCTTTCCCGACCCCCCATCGCAGGTTCCAGAAAAAATAAATTTACATTGATGTATTACTTTTATGCGTAAAATGAAGAATACTGTGAAGGAAACCCAACATAAGGTCCGATTATAGTATTAGGGCATGTATCAAGAGGGGCCTTTCTCACCAGCAAGATTGGCGTCCTTTACGTGGCACATCAGTCCTGGAGTTATTTTAGTATCAGGGCAGATGCCCACAATAGGGAAAATCTGTGCTGTGACGGAACAATAGTACTAAAGTGCGCAAAAGCTGGGTATCTGTTCCATCGAAAAACCAAATCCTAGTCGGATCCATTTTTATGGACCTGTTGTCCAATAAAAGTCAACGGGGCGGATTTATCAGCAAGTGTGAGCCAGAATTTTGTTCTGCAAGCTCTGAAATAGGCACAGTTCACAGTATTTGGCCCCGGAATTACATCTATTTCCCTGCTTACACTACCTCCACACCAAGTGGTCAAGGAGGGACACAAATGGGGGTGCAGCCAACAGTGTAGCCTGGAACCGGTTCAAGCTAAGGCACAATATTACACCAGGCCATACTTGGCATGGAAGTGCAACCCCCACTGTATTTATCAGAAGGTGGAAGGATTTGGGTTCACTGGGTGGGGATTGAATCATATGCTGGTGCACCATAGAACAAAATATTACAAGTCCCTATCAATGGGTCCGTTAAAAAAACAACCAAAATGAATAGTGTATCCTATTATATCCCATATAGTTAAACCCTTAAAGTGTCACAATGTTTGCTATATAAAGTATCCAATTTTTCCGTAGTCATTCTAAAAGATGGATCACAGTTGTTAAAAATGGACAGATATAATCAAAAGGGAAGCTGTACAAATTGATATAGAAATTTGAGGCGGAAAGCAAGGCTGCCTGAATCTGATGTGAAGATGATTCTATAATGTTAGATCACTATATACAGTGATACAGTGCCAATAAATTGCTTTACCCATCATTTACGTGTCAAAACAAAAGGACGTGGATTCATCTCTGTGATATAAATTATGCAAATTCAGCAAAATTTGTGTGTACTTTTCTACCATACATTACACCAGCCAAAAGGAGGCATAAAGTTAGACCTATAGAGCTACTTTAGGGGAGATAAAGCATTACACAGAAACAATTACATCCAATGTAATACATGAATATATTACTGTAGATCTGCTGACACCTGCTTTTGCTAATTGATGATATCATAGTAAAACCTAAGAGGGCACTGAAGCCCTGAGAAGCCCTGCAAAGTGTCATCTATAAGGCCTGTTATGCAATTTATATGGTTAAGTTTTTATATCATGGAATCAGGGGTGAACCTAAACTCTCTGCTGGAAGGCAAACTGTAGATTGGCACCCCAAACCGTCGCATACATTAGTAATATATTAGGTCAGTCCAGTATTAATATATCAGGTTGAGTGGGTTCTCCATGCCATGTCTAACACTCATGCTGACATTGGGTGTAACAAGCCACTGTTTGTGAGTATGAGGTCCTGCTTTGCCGCAAGTAACCTCTTTCTACAGGTGGTGCTGCCTGAGGCAAGAGGCTCAAGTCGTCTCACGTCCGGTGCACCCCTGTATGGCATAAAGTACCTAAAATGCCAAATATTACTGTTTTTATTTCTAAAAATGTATTTATTTTAATAATTTTGAGTAAAATTTTATGGAATATAAGAAAATCTGCTCTGCTGATTACTGCAGTTCTACCAGTTAGCACCTACATTTTGGGGGTAGTAGTAGCTGCGGTGTGAGGTGCCAAGTATGTTATACACTTATAGCACCTTCTCTGCTGGCAATAAAGTTAACCCTTCAGAAGAAGTGCATTAAAACACCAGGGTTTTTTCCCATTAGGAGCAAATCCCGCATCTGATATTGAGCTCATAAAGAAGGCAGTTTGATCTAGATAAGAGGGGCATAATTGAAAGACAACGTATTTCGTTAACCTCTACGTGCAACACTAATGCAGCTATTGATCAATCGAATTTGTTTGCAAATTAGAGTCCAGGACTGATGAAGAGCGTCATTAGTCATATCCATTTTTAATACATACTTTCTGCTTGCTTGTCTTATTTAAATTTCCTTCATTATGATGCGGAGGAGGGGAGATCTTTCCATATGCACCCGACTATAATGAAAAATCGATATGCAGCGTCTTTAGCTAATGTAGACGTACAGTCATTTTATTCTCTCAGTTTTCTGTATAATTATCTTTCTTATAATAGTGCCAAAGCTGTCACGCTTCAGCGGCTGATCTCCTCCCTGGCGAAGGGCCAGCCACACATTTTAGTGCTACAAAGTCACTGGTCTTTCTAATAAAGGAAGGGTTGTAGGGTTAGGTGACCAGTCCCACCATTAATCCGAGACCTTTTCTTAATGCTTTACACCACTAGATAACATCAAGGGCCTTTTCTGAAAGTTTAAAAGTCTAAAACTGCAATAATGATGGTGGAAGATTTCATTTGTAAGATGTTTTACGTCTAGGAATGGAAATGAAATGTATATTGATTGTTCCTTTGTCTTGTGGGTTACAATCATGTTCTGATGGCACGTGACATCATAGGCATTAAATGGGTGCATGTTATTACACTGATACTGTATGTATATATAATGTATATGCTATAGGGATAGATAGATAGATAGATAGATAGATAGATAGATAGATAGATAGATAGATAGATAGATAGATATGAGACAGATAGATAGATAGATAGATAGATAGATAGATAGATATGAGACAGATAGATAGATAGATAGATAGATAGATAGATAGATAGATAGATAGATAGACAGACAGACAATAGTGGTCAACAGAAGGGATAGTAATATAACTAATTCAATCAATACCCATTCCTCTTACAATGTGCAGCACTTTAACTGTTAACCTAGAAGCTTTGTTCCTCCGTTTCTACATTTTTGAGTAGTTTGAAAGCGCCCAGACTCCCTCTACTGGCAGCTTCCAGCTCTGCAATGTCCAATACAGAAATATCCATTGTGACTAAAATGATACAATAAAATCATTGGCCATTCTCAGCTTCTATACTGAAGCTACAATAATTATACTAAATCTATAATCAATAAATAATAATAATAATATTGTACAGGGATACCTTTCTGACAAAACCCCCAAAAAAGTGAATGCAAAAATTTTTTAGTGTGTACAAACTCTTTGCTGATTTTTCACAGCAGTTTTGGGAAATCCTATGGAAAATATCTCTGCAGTCTGTGTTGAAGTGGCACAAGGTGACCCTATACATTGCAAAATGTAAAATCTGCAATAAAATGTCAATTTATGCTTAGGACCCTTGCCGTGTGGATTTACAATAAAATGTTGACATTTGGTCTAATCAGGACCCAGCTGACCTCTAGTTATGAGATTCTATGGAATACCACGTCATGGAAAACTAGATACAAAATTTCTAGAGGTCATTTCACACACGAGTTTTGATACTGATCCATTATAATCAATGGCTTTTTTGCATACATGGGTTTTCTTAACATGCATGAAACTTGCAGCATGCTCTAGAGACTCACACTAAAGACGCAGAGGCCCACGTTTAAGAGATGGGTGACACATGTGGAGTTTTTGTAACATTTTTGTTGCAATTTCGAATGCATCGAAAATGCGCGCGACCGTGCCCGTGGCTCTCATTCACTTCCTATGTAGCCGCGTGCACGGTCGCGCGCATGGTGCGCCGAGCGCGTACCTCCCTACACCGAACAAAAAATAAGCTCCGGCATCAGCTCACCCTGAACTGGTGCTCCGTAGTTCTTCCTTATACCTGCCACTTCAAGTGGTAGGTTTCCTTTAAGTCGGGGACGGGCTGTATTGCTCTGTTCCATAACAGGCGGTGAAGCTTATATGTCTGCCACTATATAGACAATTATATCTGTGACACTTGATGTTTGGATCAATTGTGCATTGTTGTCAAAAACGTTTGTATTTGTCATATGTAGTGTATTTCGAACTTCTTGTACTGAAACTAAGTTTTACATTTTATTGTTTTTATTTTCTATTTTCTATTATATTTTATATTATCATCCGAATAATCCCATGCATTATTATTGGCTGTCCTACCAGAGTAGGACAGACCCACTTGTGGTGATATATATGTATATATCATCTTCTTGGATATGGTAGAAAGAAATAGGCTTAGTTAGTAAACTAAACCAGCAAGCTCCAATCATCATGTAAACAATGCAATTGTCTCCAAGTCAAATCTGATTGTAGAGGTAGAGTCATGGTATCACTACCTTCTCTATGAGCTACTACAAATCATTTTGTCAGACCAAGTCCATAGCAGCATGTCATGCTACATTTCCACTGCAGAAGACAGATGTGACTTCTATGGTAAACAAGGTCCAGGTGGGACACCATTGAGTAATCCCAGAAGCTGACCATCTACAAGAGTCTACAGAGAGAATACAGACTGGCCCCCTTATCTGAAGAGACTACTGGTCCCCAGAGACCATCAGATCTTAAGCTGCTACAGACTGAGCGATCCAGGTAGGACAGACATATGTGCCCATGGAAAGCAGTCCAGGACCAGGATGCCACCAAAAGATGAGGTCCTCCGACACTTCAGACATTTGGCGAGTGGCGCGGACAGTGAGCAAAACTACACCAGGTTAGACCAGGCATAGTTTTGTGTAACAACCAGTGAACATTTGGGTGCGATATCAAAATGCTGAGAATATCAAAAATTGATATGCCTGCCTCGCCCTGCTATGCCCCCTCCACGCGCACATGACGTGGAGGTGGCGTATTCATGAGAATTTGCAATTATACCACTGCTTCTACATATAAACGGTGATAAATCTCCCCCATACTGTATATAGGTTGATTGATACATAGATAAATAGACAGACAGACAGACAGACAGATAGATAGAGAAACAGACCGATAGATAGATAGAGTCAATTCATAAATGAATCATTGTAAAATCATCTTTTCTTTATGTCTCTCTCCTCGTGTCTGTGTGTAATGTATAGTAAATCATTGCTAGCGTTTGTGCTTTACCTGCTGTCATGCTCCCTCCTCCCATACGCATGTGTGAGACTCAGACATCAGCTACACAAGTACCTGATATGTTCTGCTATAACATGGGTGAGACACAGACATCATCTACAAATCTGAATCTGAGATGTTCTGCTATAAAATGACTGCATCCTGGAGCTGTTATAACCCTCATATACACACATACATACACACAGACAGACAGCAGGGGGCATGGCAGCCGGCATCAGGAAGCACATAGAGGAGCCAGAACCAGGAGTGTCACATCATTATACAGGCTGACAGTCATGTGTATAGGAGTATCACATACACACACAGGCTGCAGGGGGTATGGTCACCAGCACCAGGAAGTGCATTGAGGAGCCATTACACCATTATACCTCACATCATTATACAGGCTATCATTCATGTATATCGGAGTATCTCATACACACACAGGCTGCAGGGGGAGTGGCTTCCAGCACCAGAAAGCACATGGAGGAGACATTACACCATTATACCTCACATCATTATACAGGCTATCAGTCATGTGTATAAGAGAATCTCATACACACACAGGCTGCAGGGGGCGTGGCTACCAGCACCAGGAAGCACATGGAGGAGTCATTACACCATTATACCTCACATCATCATACAGGCTGTTAGTCATGTGTATAGGAGTATCTTATACACACACAGGCTGCAGGGGGCGTTGCTGTCAGCACCAGGAAGCACATAGAGGGGCCATTACAACATTATACCTCACATCATCATACAGGCTGTTAGTCATGTATATAGGAGTATCTTATACACACACAGGCTGCAGGGGGTGTGGCTGCCAGCACCAGGAAGCACATAGAGGGGCCATTAACCATTATACCTCACATAACTATACAGGCTGTCAGTCATGTGTATATGAGTATCTCATACACACACACAGGCTGCAGGGGGCGTGGCTTCCAGCATCAGGAAGCACATGGAGGAGTCATTACACCATTATACCTCACATCATTATACAGGCTGTCAGTCATGTGTATAGGAGTATCTCATATACACACAGGCTGCAGGGGGTGTGGCTGCCAGCACCAGGAAACAGATAGAGGAGTCATTACACCATTTTACTTCACATCATCATGCAGGCTGTCAGTCATGTCTATAGGAGTATCTCATACACACACAGGCTGCAGGGGCCCCCAGAACCAGGAAGCACATGGAGGAGCCATTACACCATTATACCTCGCATCATTATACAGGCTGTCAGTCAAGCACTGGTGGGTATGGCTGTACCTCTCACTCATGAATAAGCTATATAGCTGAATATGATAATGACTCATTGGACCTCTTTCAGGTCATTTGCATACAGGGACAATGAAGGAATAAGGGCAATGCTCTCTAATGGCAGTTTAGGAAAATATATATAGTTAATTTGCCTAATGGGTTCTCTTTAAAAGACCAAACTGAATTGGCACAGAGGAAAAAATAAATAAATAAATACAAAATATTATGAAATACCAGCTTGATAAAGGTTAACCCAATTATTATGTATGCCTTAGGACCTCAAATATTGGAATTCCTACTTTTTAACTTGCAGTTTACTCTGTGTAACTAGTTGTATTCTGTCCCTACACAAGCATTGTCCCACCTCTTCCTCATGTGTTCCCTTGCAGAGAGCAGCCAGATGACACCATCACCCCCTCTTTCCTCTGCTCTCTGCTGTTTGGCTAATCATCCAGAATATTTTATTCTAGCTACCCACTTGTATAGCCAAAAACAAGTAAACACAGTGGCTTAGTGGTTAGCATTACGGCCTTACGGGGCTGGGGACCTAGGTTCAAGTCCCAGGGTCACCATCTGCAAAGAGTTTGTATGTTCTCTGTGTTTGTGTGGGTTTCCTCCCACACTCCAAAACATATTAGTAGGTTGATTAGATCGTCAGAACAATTATTATTTATTTATAGAGCACCATTAATTTCATGGTGCTGTACAATCTGTATGGGTTCACATACATTACATTATGACAAAAACAGGTGCAAGTACAAAATACAAAACTACAGTGATCAGGAGACATGTAGGAGGAGGACCCTGCCCATGAGGGCTCACAAACTATATGGGGGGGGGGGGGAGATAAAGACATGAGGTGGGGGAGCAGTTCAGTTAATGTGTGCTGTAGGTGATCCTGAACAGGTGGGTTTTCAAGTTACGTTTGAAGGTTTGAAGGTGGGGGACAGTCTGACACATTTGGGTAGAGAGTTCCAGAGTATGGGAGATGCACGGGAGAAGTCCTGGATACGGTTGTGAGAAGAGCGGATGGTAATAGAGTGAAGCTGAAGGTCCTGTGAGGAATGAAGATTATATGTAGGGAGGTATTGCCTGATGAGTTCAGAGGTATATGGAGGGGACATGTTGTGGATTGCTTTGTAGGTCATGGTTAGTATTTTAAATTGAATTCGCTGTGCAATGGTTAACCAGTGGAGAGACTGGCAGAGAGGAGATGCAGAGGAGAATCGAGGAGACAGATGGATTAGCCGGGTAGCAGAGTTTAGGATTGATTGGAGGGATTCTGGCTTGAAGAGAGGAGATATCCGGACCAATTTGGCAAGCTCTGTGCAGCGCTGCGTAATATGTGTGTGCTATATAAATAAAGGTATTATTATTACCTATTCCATCCTCTTATTATTTTTCTTATAAAATCTTCATGTTTTTATTTGTATGTTTTTAATACATGAAGAAAATCCTAGTACAGGATCGAAACGCGTCGCAAAAGATAATAAAGACATCACTCTCTAACTTACATAAAGTGCCAGTATTCCAAGATTCTGAAAATACCTTTGTGATTTGATTCTAATACTCTCCAGAGCAAGATTAGCAGAATCTGACCTTGCTCCAATGTCGGAGCATACGGCATGCAGCATACCTAGATGAGTTCCAATGAAAACGCCTATTACCTTTACAATAAGGTGAGCCTAATAGATACACTAATGCATTTTCCCTGTACTGAAGATACTCTTGAATTGTGTGTGCTTTTATTTTTTGTTTCCATCTGCTCTGACTATCTCTTCTTTACCTTTTATGGAAATCTGGAATGCTAGTATATGGTTGTAGGGTTGTAGTTGAGTATAGAGTTCAAATCAAACTTGAATATTTTGTACTCATATATTTAATATCGCTCTATATTCAAACTTGAATATTTTGTACTCATGTGTTCTTTTGGCTTGTAATTACAGATTGTGGTAATTGTTAGTCCATATTCCCTCCACCCACTCCAAATGGGCTTCATTCCCTTCCATCTTCACAATGTTTAGTTTGAAGAGTTTTTGGACAGTTGCTCAAAGGTGAGATTAAACTGAACTGACATGAACTGCCCAGTGGTAAAGTCTGATCTAAGGTGTGGAACTTCATTCATAGCCTTATAGGCGCTACCCTTTAGGGGGAGACTTGATGATTGCCTTACTTATGTACTTTTGCTGGATTTGTCTAAAACCATGTGCAGCCTGATCCAATATATTCTGCTGGGTGCTAAAATATCGATAGTGAGTGCTCGGAAATTCATACCATTCCCTTTTCATTTGTCAAGTCTAAGTTCACATGGATCTGATCCATGACCACCAAAGTCATCTGCTGTAGGGCTCTAATGAAAAGTTCAACAAGATATGAGGACATAGAGGGCATTTCTCCAAACATCTCTGCAATGACTACTACCCTTCATCTGAACCAGTTTTTCCTGAAAAATAGAACAAGGAAGAATTACCTGTAAACCAAACCCCCTTTCATTTTCTTCATAAAACCTTCTACACTTTTAATTTCTCCCTTTCCTTTGTCTCCTTGTCCCCATCTCTCTTTTCTCCATAACCTTTTGCTATTTCTCGATGCATTCTTCTCTTATGGTTTAGAGTTGTTACTCCTATTTCTTTTCCTGGACTGACAGCTACAAAGATAAGCATGACATATCTAACTTCAATACCTGTGTGAGAGTCCATGACCTCCGCATTGAGAGGCCTTCTATATTATGTACAATGTGTCCTGAAGCTGGCCTTCAGCCTTTGTTTGATCCATGTGTCTCTCTGTTCACACAAATACAAGTGGAGTGATTCTGTATATTTGTGTTCCTCCACTTGTAAAATCAATAAAAATAGTTTTTTTTTACACTCAGTTGAAATGCGAATGAACTCACCCACTGTTTATATTATAAACAGACGTGATAGAGGGATAGGGTCAAGGAGCAGCTTTCACTCTGGTCATGTAATACTACATTTTCTATACTTTTTGTAATATAATTGTCCATTAACTTTCCACTGTGCATGCTTGCGAAGTTACTAAATATATATCAAACATTTGACATGAGAACAAATCCTAATCCATGTAAGTGCTTTTAGACATTTGTAATGAACATTAGATTGCATTTATCTGTTCTGAAGAAAGGTCATTATTATATATGGGCTGTGATCTCAGAATCAGTGTATTTATCTGAATACTGCACCAAAGACTCAATCACATTGTGTTTTTATTGGATTTCATCAAGGACCCTGTCTTAATTCTAGCTTCTGGCAAAAAGCAGAGGCACATCGGAAGTATTAAACTGGAAGTCATAAGGTAAAACCATCTGATAACTGTTTTTCTGCAAAGTTGTGCTTTATATAATTTTTTTATAGCATCCTTAAATGCTTATAAAATGTGTCATGTTTTATGTAATTGAATTGTACTGAGATTATGTGGTTTTATAAGACAGGGTCAGATTATATGCGGGTAATTATTACTAGTTGTGATATTAACAATCTGTAGATAATCCTAAAAATAGTCATTTTTACAGTGGCTATATTTCTCAGCATCGTACAAAACATATTTTTTGAGGTCCCACTATATTATTTTTAAACATTTTAAATGTATTTGGAACTTTGAAAAACAATATTATAAACCTAACTCAAACAATGTACAATTTCGGGTCATAGATTCCCATTATTGTACTGAACCTATTATTATAAGGGTTTAAGAAAAATAAAATGCTCAATGTATTTTACAAAAAATGTCAGAGTAGGCTTAGGTCTTTATCTCTAGCTCTTATCTCTCTTCTCCTAAGGGGTCATTTATACCAAATACTTCTTCTTCTCCAAAGAAAAACACACATTACTGCGGTTCTCTTATCAGTCTGGTCATGGGAAAAACAGCAGGTTACAGTCCAAAAACTAGTGAGAATTTTTAAACCTGTTTGGAAAATGTTTTAGCACAAAATCTTTTTTGTGGATGGTTTTGCAGGGGGATGTTAATTTTTTTCCTCCTGATTATTACCACCAACCCACAATCCTCCTCTGCTTACCTTATTTCCCAATTCCAAACCTATCAAACTTCAAATTCAAAGCAGATAAATCTACAGCTTTAAACATTTCCTGCTCTAAAAAACTCATTGAAAAGACTAGTAGAGTCTCCCCCTTCCCATGGGCCACTAAATCTATCAAATACCTAGGGGTCAACATCTTAGCAGATCCTAAATGTTGGTATGAATTAAATTATACCCCTCTAATGTCATCAATAACCTCTACTTTAACAAATTGGAGATTCCTCTTTTGGGTAGGGAGGATTAACCTTTATAAAATGATGCTGGTACCCAAAATCACATATATTTTTTTCTACACATTGAGAAAGGCCAGACTTACATTTATATGAAATAAGCAAGGCCGTAGGTTAGCTTACTCTATATTAACACAACCTAAGGGACGGGGAGGATTAGGCCTAACGTAAGAAATATTACTGGGCAATTCAATTAGTCAAGATAAGAGATTGGTTCAAAAACTCTGATGCAAAATCTTCCCTCCAGATCATGTTGGGGATGAATGGTGTATTAAGGAGAGACTCGCAAACTTAATTTCACCTTCAAAATCCTGTCTAATTTACTTATGTTCTATTTAGCTGAGCTAGAAAATATTTTTCTACCTTCTGCCCGTTGCTTCAAATATGGCTCTATCATTTTAAGATGTTATTTATTTACTATTATTATTGTTATCAGTAGCTTTGACAATGATGTGCATATAACTGGCTTATATGATGTTATTTTGTTAAAGACAGATGTGGAATAATCGCTAAACAGGAAAGCTACATTTCCTTTCACATTATAAAATGTATGTCGTGCCTGTTTTACTGCTGTAAGAATGATAAAAACCCAATAAAAATGATTTTAAAAAAAAATTGCTACCCGAATATTTCCGATTTGCGCCAATTTTCCCTGAATTGCCCCGGGTTTTTGGTGCACGCGACGGAAATCGGGTGGCGTGGCCGAATGAAAACCCGATGGATTTGGAGAAACCGTCACATTTTTTTAAAAAAAAGTGTCGCTAGACACGCGCTTACCTTCACCAGGAATAGGATCGTGAACTCTGGCGGACCTCGGCGGACTTCAGTGCAGCAGCGACACCTGGTGGACGTTGGAGGAACTGCTTTAGTGAATCGCCGGAAGACCCGAATCCACTGCAGATAACGATTCGCTGGATCGCAAATGGACCGGGTAAGTAAATCTGCCCCATTATCTTATATTCCATGCCTTGAGCTGGGAAGCTAGAAAAAAATTCCATAATGCAATGAAAATGGCAGAAAAATGCATTTGCTCCATTTTGTTGTGGGCTCTGTGTTTATGGCTTTGACTTTGGCAAATAACACCTGCTCTTTATTCTTTGGGTTGGTATGATCATGGGGATGTATAGGTTTTACTATGTTTTAATAGATTTTTAAAAATGAAACTCTTTTCTATAAAAAACATTTCCTTGCTTTGCCATCTTCTGACACTTATAACCTTTTCCTTGGGGATTGTACAACCTTTTTATCACTTTTTATCAATTTTAGATGTTAAATGGCAAATTTGCAAAATGGCAAAAAAGAGTTGATTTGGGCGCTATGTTCCGTTACAGGGTTCACAGCTGGGAATAAGTGTTTTAAAATTTTAATAGATCAGGAGATATGTCAATGTCTAACATGTTTATGATTTCATTTATATGAGTTCTAGGACAAAGGGTGTGATATAAAGTTTTTTTTACTATTATTTAGCCCTCCTAGGGTAATGTAACCTTATGTGGTCTGAACACTCCTGTCACACAATGCAATACGAGTGTATTGCAGCATCTGGCAGTATTAAACATGATCAGTCAGCTGTTACGTGCTGCCAGCAGCTTTACCAGTGGCATGTAAAGGATTAACATCCATGAACAGTGTTAACTCCTTAAGTGACACCTTCAAAGGTGATTATGGCACTGAAATGACAGCATTGCATGAGCTCATAGGGTAGTATTGTAGTGTTTTGTATAAGTGATCAGACCCCCTAAGGTTCAAGTACCCTAGGGGGCCAAGTAATATAGTAAAAAAATTTGGATTGGAACAAGAACAATATTGAAGGGCATGGGCTTTGAGGCATCAGCATTTCCAAAAATGTCATATTCCATTACATAGCAGCAGGGGGCACAATGAAGATCTCTGCTTGTTAATGTCTCTTAGGGGTTAGAATAGTGTGAAAAATGTGAGATAAAGATACATTTCCAAAAAATAAAACAATAAAAAGTGAATACATTAAAAAATTCACCAAAATATATTCAAAAAATAAAAATATATGTACAAATTGGGCATTGTACATATATTGTTTTGTAATGACATATAATGCATCTGTCATAGGATTTAGTCCATATAATGCAGACCAAAAATGCCATTAAAATACACAAATTTTGCCAAAATTGACCTTATTAAAAAACACCAGGGTTTCCCACAAAATAGAAGTCTCTAGCAGTCTGGTGACAGATGTTAGAAACAGCAATGAAGAAAAGAGTTACATAAGAAAAAGAAATATTTTATTTTTAAGAAAGTAGTGAAGCTTAAAAAAAAACAATATGAATTTGGTATTACCATATATACAAAAAATGTGCTGAAAAAACTCATCTTTGTCAAGTAAAAAATAAAAAACTTAATACTCACCCTCTGGTGTCTGGATCATTGGCGTGGGTCCTGATCTTCAGCGCGAGGCTCCCGATCTTCGGTGCGGGTCCTGGCAGCTCCTCTTCCATCTTCTCTCTTCTTTGTTCTCTCGCCGTCCATGCGATATGGCGGCGGGTGCACACTATGATTCGGCGGTGTCGCTGCTGATGACGTTATCAGCAGCGACACCGCCACATCATAGTAAAATTAGGGGTTAAAATTAGGGGCTTATACTTGGGTTGGCTTATACTCGAGTATATACGGTACTCTAACTGAATTTGCCAAGAGAATGAGTGTATTACCGTATTTTGTTTAAGTTACAACATAAACAGTAGAAATTGGAAGCATAAAAAAACAGTGACAGAGAAACTACAAAAAAAAAACAGTAAACACCAGTACAGGCGGTCCCCTACTTAAGAACACCTGACTTACATACGACCCCTAGTTGCAAACGGACCTCTGGATTTTGGTAATTTACTGTACTTTAGTCCTAGGCTACAATAAACAGCTTTAACCCCTTCACGCTCCGTGGCGGATATATCCGCCACGGAGCGCAGTGACTTAGCGCTCAGTGGCGGATATATCCGCCACGGCGCCTATGCCGGCTTGGCTCTGGATCAGAGCCGAACCGGCATCGGGAAACACGGGGTGCCGGCTGTAACTAATAGCCGGCACCCCAGTGTAACACCCGCGATCGGAGTTGTCTCCGATCGCGGGTGCTTAACCCGTTAAATGCCGCGGTCAGCGCGACCGCGGCATCTAACCTGCATCTGGGGGGTCTTTCCCCCACGATCGGCCCCCCCAACCCGTTTTCGGGGGGCGCCGATCGTTGCTATAGCAACTCTGGGGTCCGATCTGGACCCCAGAGTTACTTGCAAGAATTGCCGGTAAGATGGCGCCTGTGACGTCATCTTACTGGCACAGTGCCAGCCTATGCAAGTGCATAGGCTGACACTGATAATACTCTGCAATACATCAGTATTGCAGAATATTATCATGAAGAAGCAATCAGAAGATTGCTTCTTCATGTCCCATGGTATGAAAGTGAAAAAGTAAAAAAAAAAAGTTATTCAATAAAAAAATAAAGTCATAAATCACTAAAAATGCCCCAAACTCCCAAAACATATAAAGAGACATATAACTCAAAAAAATTCTAAATCATAACACAAACCCCACATATATAGTATCACCACGTCCGTAACAACCCGTAGAATAAAAGTAAATCATTATTGAACCCCCACGATAAACGCCGTAAAAAAAAACTGTTATAAACCCTCCAAAAATTATGATTTTTACCTTTTCAATCCCACAAAAAATGCTATAAAATGCGATCAAAAAACCATATGTACTCAGACATGATACTGGTGCAAAGTACAACATGTCCCGCAAAAAACAAGCCATCAACCAGCTCCGTAGCCAAAAAAGTAACAATGTTATGCCACTTGGAAGACGGCAATACATAAATGATAGATTTTTCCCCACATTAGGGTTTTGTTTGACAAATTTAGTAAAATGTAAGAAAATATATTCATGTCTGGTATCCCCGTAATCGTATCAACCCATAGAATAAAGATAACATGATTATTAGTCTATACAGTGAACACCAAAAAAAAAAAAGTAAAAAATCCAGTACAGAATTGATGCTTTTCTACTCCTGCCCTCAAAAAAAGTTCCTAAATTTTCAACAATAGGTGATACCAACCCCAAAATGGTAACAATGGAAAAAGCATCTCATCCCGCAAAAAAAATGCCGTCACATGGCCCCAATAACGAAAAAGCGAAAATTGTATAGCCTTCAAAAGGGGCCAATGAGGAAACTAAAATCCTGGCAGCTGCAGCGCCCTCCTTCCCTTCTGCACCTCGCTGTGCCCCCATAAAACAAGTAACGGCCACATGTGGGGGGTCTCTGTACTCAGGAGAAATTGCAGAACAAATTGTATGGTGGGTTTTCTCTTTTTATATTTTGGAAATGTGTAAATTTTAGTGCTAAATGAACGTATAAGGGAACAATATGACCATTCTAAATTTCACCTCCATTTTGATTCAATTACTATGAAGATCTCAAGGGGTTAACAATCTTCGTAAAAGCTGTTTCTGATAGCTTGAGGGGTGCAGATTTGAAAATGGATTGGTTATATAGGGGGTTTTGATGCTAAATATGTAAAATTTCATTCAAAACTGTATTTATCCCCAAAATAGTCAATTCTGAAAATCCGGAAAAGCGATATTCTATTTGTAAGCCGCGTGACATGAAAATAAATTATCCAGACATTTCAGAAATTATGAAAATGTAAAGTAGACAAATCGGAAATGTTATTCAGCAACTTATTTAGGTGGTAAATCTATCTGCCTGAAAACGCAATGATTTAGAATTTCGAAAATGGCAAATTTTTCAAAAAATTTATCATATTTTCTTTTTTTTGTAAATAAACGCAAAACTTATCAGCCAAAATTTACCACTAAAATGAAGTACAACATGTGGGGAAAAAACAATCTCAGAATCGTTTTGATAAGTAACAGTGTTCAAAAGTTATAACCATATAAAGCGACGCATGTCAGAATCCAAAAAATCGGGCTGAGCCTTAAGCTACAAAATGGCTGCGTCCTTAAGGGGTTAACAGTTATCAATGGTGACTGTAATTAAGATTTATTGTTTATCCTGTTTCTTATGACAATTCAACATTTTTAAAATCCAATTGTCACAGAGGCCAAAAAATTTTTGACTGGGGTTACAAATATAAAGTATATCGTTCCGACTTACATACAAACTCAACTTAAGAACAAACCTACAGAACCTATCTTGTATGTAACCCGGGGACTGCCTGTACTCACAAAGTTACATTGATGGTAAAAATGAATAAATCAGAGCCCTTGGTCTGCGGTGATAGATTAAAGCAAAATGTTGTGGTCATTAAAGGGTTATAGACTGGTCCCCTTTATAGTGCTGTTGTATATCCAGGGCTAATATAAGGACTAATGTATATCCTATGAGTGGTGGCTTTGGGGCTGTCACTGGGATGCTCAGAACATCAGAAGGTAGAGCGTCAGGATTTCTTAAAATCAAGGTATAAAATAAGGACTCATCAATACTCATATGATTTAACACATTTTTCCAATGTAACAAGTAGAATATCCAATAAAATTGAGCAAGGTAGGAATCCCAATTACCTTGCCAGCAGCCTCTTTATGGGACATCTCATATACTTCGCTGAGGCCCTAGAATAATGTGATTAGTGTCATGGGCTTTTTTAATGTCCTCCCATGTTAATAATGAAATGTGTTTCCGCAGGTTGCCGCTAATCGAATGGAATAACACCAAAGCCTCTCAATGTCCTACATTTATTGCACCAGAACTTGGAAGACGTTGAATGTGTGACTTGCCAAATGTAGTTCAGCACAGCCAGAGTAAATAGCAATTTCACAGTCCTGTAATATTGTAAAATGCAACTACCATTGAGCCCCTCTGCAGAGCTCTTCTAACAACACTGTGTGTGGTCGTCCTAGGAAATATGGTTACAGAGTGGAAACTGGAGCACAGCATAGAAAAAAACATGTCCTCCCGTCATTAGGACTTACAGTTTGGTGCAGAGGTGAGTTATGGGGCTGACAAAAAAGCTGAATTCTTGTACTGTATATTATTATATTTTATTAATGCAATTTTTTCATTAGTATGGACACACATTTCATTGGCACGAAATTTTTTCATCTTTCTTATATATAAAAGAAAGAAAGTGGGAAAAAAGGAAAGGTGTATGTGAAAGAAATACTTTAGTTAATGGAAAGGTAAAAAAAGATTAAACATGAAGGTATACAGATGTGAAGCAACATTGCCACTATTCTGCCACTTTTAGATGTGGCTCTCTAGAAAATCTCCTAATAATAGGCAACTAGCATGGTGTTTCTGGTACTTTATGTAGGTGGACAAGTTACCAGACCATCCTAAAGCATTACATCAGCTTTCTAAAGGAAAGGACCTCATAATTCTTTCTTTGCAGTATCAGTGTACTATATATGACAAAATCCCCTTTATTACATAAAAAGACCTTTAATCACTTCTACCAACCTCAAGTTTTCGGGGCTTTAATCAGTGTCTCTCCACTAATTTCCTATTAAATTTCATTACGTTGCAGTGAAAAACAATGATTTCCAACATACCTTTATCATTTCTGTCCATTATGGTGTTTATGAGAATTTCCCATTTTAATCCATAAGCTAATGAGGCAGTTAGAGCACCCGATGCTTGTCCCCAGTACCCTGAATACTATTTTCACTGCTTAGAAAACTCCACTCTCCTTCCAGTACTTCTCATAATACAAATCCAATGCATATATATGAGGAAGGGGTGTAGGAAGTAATAGTTATGCTCCAGGTGGTAAAGAGAAGACCTAACTGCAGCAATTGCCTCATTAGCATATGGATTAAAATGGGGATTTCTAAAAAAAAAAGCACCATAATGGACAGAATTGATAATGCTATGTTGGAAACATGGGGGTGAGGGATTTATATGACTTTGTCTGGGTTCTTCTGCTATTTTACTAGTAGTAGTTAGTGTCAATATTCAGTTATATATGCACTCACAGTTTGCCCTACCATTATGTACTGTATGTAGGGCAGAGAAAAGATTGAGGGGATTTAATCATCAAACATAACTTTTCTTAAATCTCATTAAAATGTCTTTTTTGACTAAGGTTTTTATTCATTAAAATATAAGGTAACATCTTCTGCATTAACCGCTTAACGACTTGGCCTTTTTTAGTTTTTTCACTTCCATTTTTCACTCACCACCTTCAAAAATCTATAACTTTTTTATTTTTCCACATAAAGAGCTGTGTGATGGATTATTTTCTGCGTAACAAATTGCAGTTCATAGTGACGGCATTGAATATTCCCTACCGTGTACTGAGAAGCAGAAAAAAATTCCAAATGCAGTGAAAATGTGAAAAAAACACATTTGCGACGTTTTCTTGTGGCCTTGGATTTTACAGCTTTCACTGTGCGCCTCAAGTGACATGTCTACTTTATTCTCTGGGTCGGTACGATAACAAAATTGTATAGGTTTTAGAATGTTTTCATACATTTACAAAAATTTAAACCTCCTGTACAAAATTTTTTTGGGGGATTTTGTCATCTTCTGGCGCCAATAACTTTTTCATACTATGGTGTACGGAGCTATGGGTGGTGTCATTTTTTGCGACTCTTGATGGTGTTTTCAATGCTATAATTTTTAGGACTGTGCGACCTTTTGATCACTTTTTATTTTCCGTTACGTGGTTAAACGCAGTGAAAAACCGTTATTATATTTTGATAGATCGGGCTTTTTCGGACGTGGCGATACCTAATGTGTTTATTTTTACTGTTTATTAATATTTATATGAGTTCTAGGGAAAGGGGGGTGCTTTGAATTTTTAGGTTTTTTAATTGTAAGGTTTTTTTTTAAACTTTTTTAATTTTTACTTTTACTATTTTTCAGACTCCCTAGGGTACTTTAACCCTAGGTTGTCTGATGGATCCTATCATATACTGCCATACTGCAGTATGGCAGTATATAGGGATTTTCCTCCTCATTCATTACAATGTGCAATTAGCAAATTGTTATTAATGGGTTAAAACAAGACAGCTTCGGGCCTTCGTGAGACCCGAAGCTGTCATGGCAATGAATCGCCACTCCTCGTGACGTCATCGGGTAGCGACGTTCCTTGGCAAGATGGCGGCGCCAATGCATTGCCGGTGGCGATCGACATGACAACACCCGCGATCGGTGCTAGCACTGATCGTGGGTCTTACCGGTAAGACTTACCGGCTATGGAGAGGGCTCGGCCCGCGAGCCCTCTCCATGCACCGGGACCCGGCGCGCGCCGTACTAGTGCGGGAAGGGGTTAAAGTACACTTCTTAAGTGAGCAATGACTGCCAGTCCTGACTGAGGATGGACAATGGCACACATAGGCAGCGGCCAACTTTCTGCACAATATTTCCCTATAGTATGCCAGTTGTTCCTCCCTCTCGGCAGCTGGAAAAAAGGCACCCATTTGGGACCAGTAGCGAGGGTCCAAGAGGTTGGAGACCCAAAAGTCGGCTGTCACTAGGCAAAGGAGCATGCAGTGGGCCATCTGCGCGAGTGATTCTGAGGACTCCCGGCCTCCATCTCCACTGTATACTGCCACGGTGCTTCTGGGTCATCTGCCTCATCTTCTACCTCCTCTGGATACTCCTGCTCCTCCTCTCCTGTCACCTGAGTAAAAAAAAACACTATAATTTCACCAGACTCTGCTTTGCTCCAATGTCCTCCTCCTCCTCCAGTTCAGCCCCCACCAGGTTTGTGTTGCCGTGAAATGTAGTCGCCACTTCTCCAGTGCCCTGACCAGACAGATTTAGCAGCATCTGTTCCAGGACATGAAGAAGTGGAATGACATTATTTATCCCGCAGTCCTGGTGACTTACAAATAAGTGATCTCCATCAAAGGGCCTGAGCAAACGGCAGGTGTCACACATGAGCTGCCAGTGGCTGACATCAAAGTTACACAGGGGAGTGCTACTGTCGGCTTGTATCATCAAAATTCATTAATGGCTTTTCTCTGTTCATACAGGTGGCCTAACATATGGAGGCTGGAATTTCAACGGTTGGAAACATTGCATATGAGGCTATGCTGGGGGAGGCCGTTCTGCCGCTGCAACTCGAGGAGGGTGTGCTTAGCTTTGTAAGAATGGTGAAGTGCATGCACAGTTTCCTGGAATGTCTTGCAGATGGGTGGAAGACTTCAGGAACCTTTTGACAACCGGATTGAACACGTGCACCATGCAGGGCACATGGACCATCCCTCCACGGTGCTACACGAACACCATGTTCCTCCCATTTTCTGTCACCAGACAATCCGCGATGCTGGGCACCTTGGAAGAAAGCGATAAATTCAAGGACTGGTCTACCTTCTGTTCTACATATTTGTGAAGGTCTGGTACTGCCTTTTTGGAAATGAAATTTCGGCTTGGAACTCTCCACCTTGGTATGGCACAAGTCATTAGTTCTCTGAAGGGTGAGTGGATGAGTCCACGACATGGAAAGGGAGGGACTGCAGTACTAACAACTTGGACAGGAGCATGGTCAGCTTCTGCACATTAGGATGGCTGGACACATACAGTTGATCGCCTCGTTCAACAACTGCTGGCGCCATGTGTAGCAAGGAGCAGAAGCATTTGGACCGGGAGATGATGTCAAAGACAAAGAGCTCCCTTCAGCAGAGGTGCTGAAGCCTTGACTGGCTAAAATGGCATTTGTGCCACTAGGTGCTGCTCCTGTTGCTGCAGAGGCAGGATGGACCACCACATCTGAGACACGTTACTCCCAGGCCATTCGATGGTGACGCTGCTTGTGTTGACGCAGGGCCGCGGTGCCAACGTTAGCTACCTGGCCACTCTTCACTTTCTGCCCGCAGATTCTACATACACACACGCTCGGCTCCTCTGGTGTCTTAACAAAAACCAGTCACAACCGCCAAGTGGGCTATTTTACCGCCAACACTTTGCACTCAGTGACTACTAACGCGCTGTCTTGCTGAGCCCCTGTGCCACTGCTTACTTGGACCTGCGAAGCGGGGTTTGAACCCCTCGAGAATTTGGCTCCCATCCTCACACTGCTGCCACCCTGCTGACTCACAGCCATAGTAGCGACTTTCGGCCTGCTTCGCTGTCTGACGAACAAACTGACATCCTCTTCTCTTAATGATGATGATGAAGCCCTTGCTTCACCCAGCTCCCAAGTGAGATTTGCTATATCATCATCGATTTGTGTGTCCCTGTCACTTCTATTCTCCTCAACGGTCTCAGCATGCACAGCCTGACACCCTGGACTTTGAGCAGAAATCACTCCACCAACTATTTTGATTTGACACGGATTTCTTGATATCTAAAAAGAATTGAAATTTGGGGAATACAGAATCCCAAAATCTGACACCCTGGACTTTGAGCAAAAATCACTCCATCGACTATGTTGATTTGACACAGATTGATATCAACTTTAGCAACAAAAAAGAATTGAAATTTGGAGTATACAGATTCCTCAAAACAGACACCCTGGACTTGGAGCAAAAATCACTTCTGAGTACAAGTAGCTAGATGCCAGAGAGAGCACATGCAGTGTGAAATGACAGGATTTCAATGGCCATCTGTTTTTATAGGGCTGTGACATTACATCACTGATTGACTTACATGTCTGCACATGTGATCGAGGGTGTTCCTTCTTCTTCCCAGAGTTCCTTCTTCTTCCCAGAGTTCCATTCTTCTTCCCAGAGTTCTCTGCCCCATGTAACACAATGGGGGTCATTTACTAAGGGCCCGATTCGCGTTTTCCTGACGTGTTACCCGAATATTTCCGATTTGCGGCGATTTTCCCTGAATTGCCCCGGGATATTGTCGCATGTGATCGGATTGTGGCGCATCGGCGCTGGCATACACGTGACGGAAATCGGGGGGGGGGGGGGGCGTGGCCGAATGAAAACCCGACGGATTCGGAAAAAACGCCGCATTTAAAAAAAAAACAGTGTCGCGGGACTCGAGCTTACCTTAACTAGGAATATGCCGGTGATGTTCCGTGCATTCCGGCAGGCCTCGTGGAACTTCAGCGCAGCAGCGCCACCTTGTGGACATCGGAGGAACTATCTTAGCGAATCTAAGTAAATCTGCCCCATTGTGCTCTCAGCCATTTTGCTAATAAAGGGGAAAAAAAATCCGTTCCCACAAATCACCCTAAACTTCGGATTCGTGCCGAATCAAAGTTTTCCTGAAATTCAGACGAATTCCAATTCCTTCGAATCGATTCACCCATCTCTACCTTTAACCTTAAATACCCAAATATTTCTGCTATAATATCATTAAAATAGGTATAAATGGTGTCCTACCAAAAGCAGAATGTAATAAACAGTACTATATGACGTCCAGAATAGGGTTTAGCTGCTAAAACATGCTCTTTGTATCCCTGTTCCTAAGCTGATGACCTTGACTCATCATCAACCTGACATTCAACAAATAACATTTCAAATCATCAATCTGCCTAAGCATCATCTTGTTGTTCTCTGTTTCTAGCCTGACCTCGAAAAGCCTCTCAACCTGCCATCTAAATACATTAAGCTTTATTGCTGACCCAGTACTTGTCCTATGACCTTCCCTTCACTTTAAGAAATGGAACTTCATTATTTTTTCTGTCGCTATATGTTACCATCACAGCAATCTCTGACGTGATGATCATATACAAGTCATTCTTGCCCTATATGTGGATCACTATCTCCTTATTGTGTCTAGCACCAGTCATATTGCATTTTCAGTCTCTGGTCTGTAGTCATTTTGCTATATTATACATACAGTTATTACATTGCTGTCTCTACTTGGAATCCATAACACTTAACCTCCAATTACTCCTCTAGGCACTCATTCCAAAAGCAGTTTGACCCCACTTCCCACACTTGGACATAAATATATGCGGAGAGCAGAAATACATTCCTGTCTTATAACTCACTGGAACAACATTTGCATCCCAATCCAGTCACTTCCATTAACACTTTCAACACTTGAGTGTTTTAACTAAAGGAGGGGATAGAATGGAGGTGTCCTTTCATTGTTCCTATTAGAATATATCGTATGGACAGTAAGCCTTATGCATTAGGCATTATGGCCTACTGACAAAATAGGTAGTTGAAAAAATAGGAGCAACTTTTGTATACTCATACTGTAGACAAAATCCCTAAAAAATAAAGAAGAAATTATTGGATTCAGTAATATGGCTGTAAATTAAATGTTAATGATCACAGTATTATAAAATAATAATAATTTCTTTATTGATATAGCACACACAGATTCCGCAGCGCTGCACAGAGCTTGCCAGATTATAAAGAAATAATAAGTTTATTGGGGAAAACTGAATGAAGCCTCTAGTACCCTATTGGGTTACCTGTACTAATAAGCAGAACCAAACCGCAATGTTTGGGACCCAAACCCAGATATTAGCCAGAAGTTTGGGTTCAGAGTTCAGGGTCACAAAGAAAAACTGGTTGACGGGTTGCTGAGCAACCAAACAAGCAGCTTTTCACACCCAATGTTAACCCTTTATATGAGGGTGGCATGCAAATGCCTGTGGCGCATGCGTGCAGTCATTTTCCATAGTATCATGAAGTCTCATCATTTAAGTGTTAGCTGTGTGTCCAGTTACCCAAGCCAAGCTTTTTGTTCAAGGTTTGGCTTACTTCTGTACCCAACTGGGTTCTTTTATCACTATTTACCCGGATTAGAGATAACATCTAGTTTGGTAAGAAGGAATACAAATTCTGTATAGAATTTTTCTCCTATAATTGCAATTAGGTCGATGTATTTTACACATATATGTAGGTTGCGCTAAGCCAGCATTCTAGTTGGTTTTACAACTCTTAGATTGGTGAAACATTTGTAAGTTAGGGAGGTAAAGTGTTGTAATCTAGCGGAGACATTCTTGGAAACCCCTGCAGTGTGTGTGAGCCTTTTTCTACTGAAAATTGCCGTTTGGAAATCCTGTCGCGTGGCTGCACCAAGTCCTGCACTTATTACAAGATTACAAGACTATCATTACAGCAACTGGGGCAATGTTCTGCTCCACATCAAGTGCAGGATGGAAGGCTTCATGCTCAAATCCAATGGGGCACAATTACTTGCGACTTTGCGGCAGTTTTCTGGCAGACTTTACACATTCTTTTAGGTGCAAACTGCTTGCACATGTGTTTAAGAAGTGCCTGTGTCACATTTGTGTCATGTAACACAAATTTCTGCACTGAAGGGAGCCTTCCAATGCTCAGTCGGCCCGTGGGACACATTTATCATGCAAGTCCAACAGAAATATGTGACACGCCCCATGTTAAAGGTGCACCAAAAAAAAGTGGTGCACTCTCCCGGGACAGTGCAGATGGCACCAGATTCATGAAGAAAGGGAGCCACAAAGCATGAATTTGGCATCCTCTGCACGCTACACAGGCAAACTGCACATAGTGGGCCAATGTCTTCTGATACAAAAAACAACCTGCATAAGTTGCTAAATGCAAACATACACAATGGTGGCCGGTTTTCAATGGCAGTAGACACAATGGGCCACATTGACTAACAACAGTGCACTAAATGTGTAGTGTGCAGGGTTTGCCAGAAATCCAGAATCTGGCGTTCTTTATGAATTTGGTGCCCTTGCGTTGCCCCAACAGAATGCACCACTTATTTTTGGTGCACCTTAAATGGGCATGCGACACAATTCTGTCAGACTTTGCATGTTAAATCTGTCACAGAGTCCGACTGAGCACCGGAACACCCCCTAATTTGTGTTGCATGATGACTAGTGCAGCTGCACCACAAAAGGTTTGCATGCGACACAAATGTGTCTGAGACACTTCTTAAATAACTGTGCAAGCAGTTCTCTCTAAAATGAATGTGCAAAGTCAGACAGAAAACTGGCACACCTGCCTTAGTAAATGTGCCCCAATGAGCTCCTTGAAACCAAATTTCCTTCAGATAAATGCAAATAATATAAATGATCAATGCAAAAAAGGTTTGTATAATAGGTGCCATCTTGATCTGGAAAACTTGAAGGAAACTGTGGAAGCTGCTCCTTTTTTGGTAAATCACCAAATTACCAGTTCTTTTCCTTAGCCATCCTGCCTGTTTGCTGTGTATTTGTGTCATCAAATAACTGCTGCTCCAACCAACCCAAAACAGCTGGGTCAGAACAGCCTAGAACCCTTCTTCTCTAAAATCAGTACCCAAGAACCCCCATTCAAAGGTTAAATAAGAAGGCATCTCAGTACTAGATTGTGCATATCCTTAGCCTAAAACTGTACTGTCTACAAGGGATTTTGTTTATTAGGCAAAATATATTCACGTGTAAGACTCAAAATACACCAAAAAACAATATTTAAATATGATAAAAGGCTTTATTAGTTAGTCAAGAAAACAAGTAGGACAGTATTACTATTAAATGCATTTGTCTAAAACCACATTCAACAAATCTAGTGGTGGTCTTTCACTATTATCTTTCCCTAATGTCTAAAGTCCATTTTATGTATGGAAGATTCACCTTATTGCTCCGTCCACTGTAAAAAAATAAATCCCTCACAATTTTTTTGACTAGTAGGCCCAACAATTGTCTATGAGATAGAGATGTACAGAGGAAGCTGCCTGTCTGATGGATGGATGACTGATTGATCTCTAGCCACTAGCTATACAGCCATGTATAACATGGGATCTGTGTCTTAGTCACTTGGCCACCAGTAAAACAAAACTATTATATTGACAGTAAAGTAACATTCTTACACAGCGCCTGTAACAATTTCGCTCTATCTCTACGATTTACTAAAGGGATGTAACAGTTTGTACAAAAGTATTAAATAGGAAATTGTAAAAAATCACATCCCTGCCTAAGGCAAGGAATAAGCTGCTGCTTCAGGGGAAGAGCTTTTCTTCAAAGATTATTTTTATTTTTTTTATTTTATGTGAGCAATGAAAATGTCTGTTTGCTCTTATAGTTCTTGATTCTTCAATGCAGGTGACATAGAGACCAACAAGTAAGAGCTTTGGTCAAGTTTTTGATTTTCTACTAGTTTTAAAGCAATTTTTTGAGCTTGTTCCAATGAAGAATTTTGCAGAGGATGACTGTAATTACGTTGCATCTTTAAAATATAAGACAAAGAGGTTTTTATTCAGGCGGACTTATGTATCCTCATACACATCAACAGCTAAATATCATATTTGAACACTTTTCAGTGATTTATTTTTCCATGGTGATTGACATCATTTTTTGCCTTATTTTGCACTCAGCTGCATTATGTTTTCATCATGTGGCTACAATAATGAAAATACTTCAAGCAGCAATCCCACACAACCTCTGAAAATAGCGGCAATTATACCATTATGTGCATCTTACATAATCATACTAAATTGCTAAGCCCCCTATTTGATTTCAAAACAACCGATTCTCCATTCTCAAGGCAATTTGAATCGAGAGGAGGAAAGCTTTGTCATGGCCCAGTAAGTCACTACTTACCACTGATCCTTAATGTGAATATATTCCTCAAGGTTCACTTACCTTAAATGTATCTAAGTAAAAACTCTTTTCATTCGACTAAAACTAGCCAGTATTCCAATCATAAGTGCATTACATGGTAGGAAGGTCAACTGGCTTAAGGCTTTTTACCGCTGGTGTAATTGAAAGTCAGGTTCAGATCTCTGGATTTTCTCAAACGCCAACTTATGAAAATGTTTTCACATCTGTAGGATATGCGAGCGTTTGTATAAGATGGGACTACAGTTTTGTTAGTCTTGAAATGCTTATAAGTGAATAATGTGAGCCTTCAAATTTGTGTTTGCTAAAGAAGTCACATAGGAATATGAGAAGCACGCATGGCTCGGTTATTCTTGAAAGGGCTGGCTAGAGATGGAAAGCATGAGGACTGGAATAACAATGGCTATTTTGTTTCATAAGCCCTGGTCTCACACGCGTGTTATGAAGGAAGCCTGAAGGATATAAGAAGCTCCTCAGCCTTAGATAAGTGATTGTATATAAGAGCATTGTCACCTATAGACGTATGCTAAACTAGCACTCACCTGCTTCCATACTTATCCCCCTACAATGTATTATGCATTACCCCAATCATATCCAAGTAGAAATAAATATGAGATACAAAAAATCATTCTTTCCATACATGCATTTTAACATGCTGAATAAGAAATAGCACTGACTGAAAATGCAGGTTTATATATACAGGCACACAATTTCTGTTAATGATGTGTGTATAATGTAGGCATAGAATATGGTAAATGTGTAGAATATATTACAATACTCATATGTACTATACAGTGTGGTCAGCAAATGTATATTCATTTTAAAAATACAGGTACAATATAAATCATAATAAGAAGTAATGTTAGTGCTAATGGTAGCCACAGTTGTATATATATACACATATATTTATATATACATACACACAACCATACAAAAGTTAGGGGTCATTTAGAAATTTCCATATTTTTGAAAGAAAAGCACATTTTCTTTTAATTAAGCTAACATTAAATCATAGATACACTCTATACATCGTCAATGTGGTAAATGACTATTCTAGCTGCAAATATCTAGTTTTTAATGCAATATCTAGATAGGTATATGTATAGGCCCATTTCCAACAACCACCACTCGAGTGGTTTAATGGTACATCATGTTTAACTGTGTAAGAAGGCTAATGGATATTTTGAAAACCCTTAAAAAACCTTGTTCAAGTATATTAGCACAGATGAAAACAGTTTGGCTGATTAGAGAAGCTATAAAATTGACCTTCCTTTGAACTGGTTGAGAATTTGGAGCATCACATTTGTTTGTTCTATAAAAATCTCACAATGGCCAGAAAAAAAGATTGCCAATCCATGCAATAGGCTCTAACCAGAGTAGAAAGAGAAGCGGGAGACCCTGCTGCACAACTAAGCAACAAGATACCTCACATGTTCTCAAGTGATAGCTTCATTAAAAAGTATCCACCATACGACAATGTCGACCTCTACAGTGAAGAGGCGACTCCAGCATGCTGACCTTCAAAGCAGAAAGGAAAAGAAAAATCCATATCTGAGAATGACTAATAAAAGGAAAACATTACTATGGGCAAAAGAATACAGGCATGTGACAGAGGAAGATTGTAAAAAAGTGTTTGAGGTGTTTGGATCACACAGAAGAACATTTGTAAGATGTAGAACAACTCAAAAGATGCTGGAACATGCCTGACACCATCTGTCAAGCATGGTGGAGGTAATGTGATGGTCTGGGGTTGCTTTGGTGCAGATAATATGGGAGATTTGTACAACATCAAAAGGTATTTTGAATAAGGAAAGCTATCACTCAATTTTGTAATGTTATGCTATACCCTGTGGACAGCACTTGAATGGTGCCAATTTCATCCTACAATCGGGCAATGACCCAAAGCACACCTCCAAAGTATGCATGAACTATTTAGGGAAGGCAGCTGGTATTCTTTCTGTAAAGGAATGGCCAACCCAGTCAGCAGATCTCAAACCCATTGATCTGTTATGGGAGCAGCTTGACCGTATGGTACGCAAAAAGTGCCCATCAAGCCAATCCAACTTGTGGGGGGGCTCTTCTAGAAGCATGGGATGAAATTTCTCCAGGATACCTCATTTAGCAAGGGAACATTCTTTGATTGAAGCACAATTTGAAGGAGAAATTATTTTTTCAAATGAAAAAGAATATTTCACACGCAAAATTGTCTCAGTGACCCCAAAATTTTGATCGATAGTGTATATATATATAACCTGTTTTCCTGAAAAATAAGAGACCACTGAAAATAAGACCTAGTGAAATTTTTTTCAAGTTTAGAAATATAAAGTTACAAAAAAATATACCTCCAATGTTTATAAGGGAATGAATATTCTCATATAGTCAAAGGAAAGAAACATGACCCCTGTAACATGACGTAATCTTTTCAGTCTTTTAAATGGTGTCTAAATGTCGGTAACGGGTAGACCATGACTAAGGGTCATAATGCAAAGCGTCCGAAACGCGTAGGTCCGATTACCGCTTTTTAGACTTAGAGCTGGATAGCTCTTTCTACATTTTTCTATGCCACTGTCCATACTGCAGTTTTTAACCAATGTGTTATAAAGATTCCTAATATTTTTATCTTATCCAATTCACGAGTGCTGGACATCCTTGTTCTTTTGTCTAGAAATATAAAGCCTCCCCCAAAAATAAGACCTTGTAGCAGCCATTGCTACAGCCCTCCCCCCCCCCCCCATGCTATATATTTGCAATAGCAGATACAAATCTAAAGAACCTATCTTGTACGTAACCCGGGGAATGTCTGGTACCAGGATTGGTAAATGATTGTTTTACATGGAAATAGAGTCAGAAGACTTGATGAAATTCAAATGGTTATGCTAATTTATGTGATGACATGACTACGTTATATTAAGAAATGTTGATTTTTTTTTTGTTCAACAATAAATGTGAATTCCTGTTCATAAAATAAGAAATGCCCTGAGAAAAAAAACCTAGTGCATTTTTAGAACAAAAATTAATACGTGACACTGTCTTATTTTCAGGGAAACAAAGTATATATAGAATTAGAGCAAGAGGGGATTGGACCCAAATCCAACCCAAAAGACCCAAAACCCAAAAAATGGACACTACGCACTATACATGAACAGGATTAACAACAGAAGTCAGAAATTGTTAAAATGATATACAGTTTAAAGAAAAGAGTTCAGCTCGACACTTTAGGTCCCTCCAATATATCCCAATGCACTTAATTTGCCCAAATGGGCAATGGGCAATTAAAAATTAAAAAAGTGTTCACTATCTTTCGGGAATCTGACGTTATGGTGACAGAACACACACCCTATGTGATAGACCACACACCCTAGTCCTAATCATGGTCTAACACACATATTAATATCCAAATAATGTATCTCTTAGGCCCAGTACAAACCACCATTCATGGTGTCCATTGCTAAATTCCATAATTTATAATGGCAAAAATAATAATCGTTGCAGTTTTTAAACCTTTCACAGCAATATTTATAGAATATTTATAAGCCAAAACTATTTTAATATATACAAAAGTTATCCTATTTTTCTGTCGAAGACAAAAAAGTAGGAGGTGTTAACTATCTTAAACTTATACAAAGTATATTCAATTAGTCATTTCACCTCTGGGAGTGCACAGTTTGAATGTATAGTTGTAATTCAGCTATAATAAGAAACCAGAACTACTGATTCTCCAAAGCGAAATGTTCACTTTATTCAAATTACAGATTTACAAACATTCCTTTGATACCAACAAGTCCTTAACCATAGTCAGACTTATCATCCAGCATAAAACACCAAATTGGCTCAGGCCTCTTAGTAAATCCTGAACTGAGTTTGGCTGATGGAAAGAAATCTAAGATGAGACACCAGATGTAGCCTCTGTCGGTTTTCCGTGGGAGATTATAGTAAAAATAACTGGTCATGGTGTCAACAAGCCGACCTCCCTCACTCTCCGCCCCTCACGACCACCTTTGAAAAACAACAAGGCGTGCAGATTGGAAAACTGACAAAAATGTTGAAATTGGGGATCTCTATATTCCTTATGAGCCAAAAAAACTTTTGGACAAGGCATAGTTATTATCACCCATCGAAGGGTATAAATCATTGCACAGGCCTTGTCATAAATAAGGCATGGCATCAGCAGGCCTAGTAACAATTGACTCCATCTGCAGTAATATTTCAGTTAAGTGTTAACTTAAGCGTTACATAGAAAATGTCATTCTTCCTTTTACCTCCACTTTTCCTTTAATTAGATTTTGTCCCATATTACCATTAAAATTAAAAATATCCAAATATTTTTCTTTATGTATCTTTATGTAACTCAGTCATGTCCACTCTTTCTCCTCCTTACAGTTCCGTGTCTGGCTGTAAAATAACTAGTTAGAACAGGGACCCAGTGACCTTCTCTGGAAGATTTTTTGCAAGACTTTTCAGAAATGTACATAAGCATATAGAACATCTTACATGCTACAGCCAAGCACAATCAAGTTGATGTCCTATTTGCTTTTACTGTTCATTTTAAGGTTTAATATTCCTTTAAAAAGAACCTGTCTCCCTTAAAAACGGCACTGGGAGCAGAAACCTCAAATAACGCTAGCAGACACTTCTGTGCTGTACACATGAGGGGGCGGGATTAGGGGCAGTCAACACTGGCCTATGGATTGAGCAGGGTGGTCCTGGAAAGAGGCAATGCCTCAAACCACCCCCTCATGAATACGCCGGACCGCTTTGAGAACGGTCTGGTGATTGATGCGTACAGTGCGGCAGCGTTTGTTAGCGTTTCCAATAACGCTAGCAGTGTAACACTGCTGGGACTGTTTTTAAGGGTGACAGGTCTTCTATAAGTTTCTTGAATGCATACCTTGTATTACTTATCATGTATAATTCTGTATTCTGTTCAAGACTTTTATATTCAGTATTCGACAACCATCAAAGCTGAAATCTGTAAATTTCCAGCTAGCTCAATTCCTGCGCTGAGGTTTCTCTTGTGATTTGCATTCTAGGAAGCGTCATCTTTATACAAAGTACTGTCTAGTAATATGACATAAGAAGAAGTAACTGTTCTGCTGATTTCTAGGAGCTGAACTAAACTGTAAATGTAATGAAGTTCAACATTTTTCTAAGCTCATAGCTATATATAAACTTCAAAAAGCAATTTAAAGGTAAAAATAAACTTTACGTAGATCCACAAAGTCCATGGTCTGTGTATGAAAGAGCTCCTGACCTCTTATTTCCTAATCTCATGGATCCCCTTTAGGCTGGAGACACAAAGGGAATAGCTGCAGCGGAATCATCTGCAAATGATCTGCAGCGATTTACAGTAACAGAATAGTGAATGAGGTTTATACAAATCCCATCCACATGCCGCATTAAATCTGTAATGGAAACTGATTTCCTTAGCATCATGTGAATTATTACTATGGAATTGCTGTGCAGAATTCAGGTTGAGGTCTGTCCACTATGCTGCTACGGCAGAAAGTAGCCATTTTTGTTGTAATTTTTTGGTTGCAATTCCAAACTTTTTGTCCAACGTCTTAAAAAAATAACCTCATCATTGTAAGGATAAATGTTGCATGTTTTAGAATAACATTTTTACATACAAATGCCATTTGTGTAATAAATAACCTGTGGTAATATGAAGACTTTGACAAGGACAAGCAAACAAAGTTCACAAAGTCTTTAAGAGTTGATCTAAAGATAAACAAATATGATTGCGTTCCTTAATAATCAATGTATGCTCTGATTCCTATAGATTTGGCTGTAAGATTGATCTGTTATGTATTGAAGGTAACCTTAATTTGAAATTGTTTTCTGGTCTTCCATTATAAACTCAACCAGAGTGATGACAACCATAGCTGACATGAATATATCTGATGTACCTGACTGGAATCTATGTCTTGTAAACATGACTGCTCCTGACAGTAACACGCCATCCATTTCTTGAATAAAATTAAAGTCACACTTCATTGCATCATTCTGCAACTTATCTGTAAGTAACTTTACAAGCCCAGAAAAATATGTCACATACAGATAGTACAAAACAAATATCAGCCACCATGTAGTGAAAGGAAGCAGCAGGTAACATGAGCACATATTCAAACCACATTTTTTCTTTATACAGACACAAATGGGAAATTGTTTTTACGAAGTTTGTCGTAAAAAACCAAACCTGGTATTGTTTTTTTTTTAGTGAAGTCCTTAAATCTGTAACACTGATGGTCATCTTGGGGTTATATTGAGCTGCCATGTTTTGCAACAATTTTGTATCGCCCCTATTCAATACTGATACATGTCTCAATAGAGATGAGTGGACCCGAACTTCTCGTTTGGGTACAGGGTTGGGGTACGCCCCACACAACCTGGGAATTTTGCTAATGAATTTTGCATTTGAATTTTGCAAATGAATTCCCCAAGCTACTAGCCACAGCTGTGATTGGCCAAAGGGACAACCCTGGCCTATCATAGGTATGGCTAGTTGCTAAGTGAATTAATATGCCGGATTGGTTGTTCGGCAGCCAATCCAGCAATATGTTCGGGTCACGGGGAGCGCACCCAAACCCTGTACCCGAAAGGGAAGTTCGGGTCCACTCATCTCTACCCCCCAACCTATATAACTAAATCTGCCCTCTTCCAATTTTCCTGAGAAAAGGTTCCTACCTAATATAGTCCTGTTATAGGATATTCCTCATCCAACTGACTTCAAGTGTTTGATCTTTGGTATGTTGCATGCTTGCATTCCTTGATTTTGACTTGTACTCCACTAAACCTGACCCTAGCTTATCACTAGCTATTTTCTTGCTGTACCAATTTTTGCTAGGCACAGGGGGCCATCTCCAGAGTGTCCTTGGGAACTTAACTTCTGCAAAAGCTAGAAAAGGGGGGAAACTAGAAATTTTGGGGGATAATATCATAAGCGATGACAAAAAGTGAAACTGATTTAAAAAAATCTATCATCTAGACTATAGGCTCCATATGAACATTGGTGAGCTGAAAATTTTATATTTCTTATATAAGTTCTAAATAGTAAATCACTTGTGGCTTCACTGTGCTACCAGCGCTCATCCAGCACGTAGCACCCAGTTCTCATCCTGCGTCTCTCTCTTTATAAGCTTCTGGGGCATGTGCAATGTAGTTTTATAAGCCATAATTTATTCATGCTTTTGTTAAAGTTAAAGTTTTTGGCTATCTATTACTTTTTTTTATAATTTCATATGCTTTTTTTCAAGTAGGAATGATATAGAAAACAGGATAGAAATGAAAGAACCTTTTCCTTTCTTAAAGCATTCTGCAAAACTATAATAATGTATTAAATGATTGCTTCTGATCGGTACATGTCCCTGTTCTTAAACACATGCCTAGTTTCAGAAGGGATATGGGGACTTCCTTCCATAGCTCCACTGAAGATAGAGCCTACAAATACAAGGGTCGTTATTACAATCAAGCAAATGCATATGCAATAAATTATTGTGATGTGAATACCGCTTTAAAATGAAGTACAATATATGCAGACACAAGTTAACAAACGTAAGTGAATTTGTATGGAGTTAACTAAGCACCTTAAACCTGTGTGTTGATTCTGATAGAACAAAAGCTCCTGATTAGCGCTTCATTCTTATGCAGAGTTCATTACACAGATTTATTTGGCTTTATTTCATATAGACCTAGGACGTCCAAATCTCAGCCTTCATTACATTGTGATTTATAAAGGAAATAAATAGATTCATCTTTTACTTTATGACAAATTTTACATGACGAATGGACTTTAGCGACTTTGTAGAAACTTTTACGTTAAAATCAAGGAAAGTGATCAGTCCTTCGTTAGTGTTTCAATAATTACGTTCTATTGATTGATAGGCAAGAATATCTGACAAAAACATTACCATACATCACAATAACGCTGAGCCAACTATTCGCTTTATAATCAATTGGAGAACTCATCAGAAGTAAGATTTGCAGACGGGATGATGGATGACCCAATAGTTGCTTGTAATAAGTATAAAGTTTTCTATCATTCAAAATGTTCACAGGTAAAAAAAAAAGGATTTTAATGAATCTGTTTCCCCTTTTTTATTTTATTACATTACATAAAATTTTTGAAAAGTAAGATAAACAAATGCACAGTTTACAAAGAAAATTATATATGCTCAGATTTAGTAGGAGGCGAACATAACAAATTTCATAATTCTAAACCCTAGGTTGTCCAGGAGTCTAGCACAAAGCAGTGAAGTACTGTATGACTAGCAGGACCAATCCATAGGGCTATGTTGAAGCTCTTCTTTGTATGGAGCCATAATAATTAATACAGATGAACTATGGCATTATTCTAAATATGAAGGCATATACAGCCTAATGGTTATTGTCACTTCCAGATGCACATTAAGTTACTTCATGTAAAGTGATGCAAATGTTTTAACACTGCAAATAAATGTAGAAATAGAACATAAACAGTTACAAACTTTAGTTACAAGGTGTCTGTGTACCAAACTCAGATTATAGTTGTCAAGCCTGCTCCTGCTGTCTCCTCTATCTGTGCTGGTAGAATAAGGAGACATCGGGGCTCATTGACATCGTCGGGTTTCCTGAATATTTACGATTTGCAATGAATTGCCCCGGGATTGTGGCCCATGCAATCAGATTTTGGCGCATCGGCGCCGGCTTTCAACCGACAGAAACTGGGGGACATGGCCGACGGAAAACCCAACGGATTTGGAAAAACAGCGGGATTTAAAAAAAAAAATTGTGTTGCAAGAATAGCACTCACATACACGAAGAAGGATATCACTCACATACACCTACTGGATATCGGGCGCACGACCTTAGTAAATCAATGTTGGACCACGTGCCATGAGATAGCAAATGGCCCGGGTAAGTAAATGAGCCCCACTGAGTTTTGTGTCATCCTGCAGTCTGAACTATGCTCTAGTGGCTGTCTAACCTGATGTCTGCCACATACTTCAGTCTTATTCTGTCTTGCGAGAGTAGGACTTCTCCCAAGCCACTCCAATTCTCTGGAATGCCCTTCCCTGGACTGTCAGACTAATACCCACCCCCCAAAGCTTCAAACGTGCTCTTAAAACCTATCTTTTTAGGCAAGCTTATCACACTCGCTAACTGCATGAAACATCAACTCTCCCTTTACTAATCCATCCTATGTCCTATCTCCCATCTGTTATCTGGCAAACAGCAGATATATACCAAGCTCCAGGCTTCTCTGCAGTCTTTTTCACCTAGGACCCTGTAAATAAGATGGCGGCTGATGGCTTGATCAAGCAGCAGAATTTTTATTTATGAACTTATTCATTAAATTATTTTATATAGTTCCCTTTAAAAAAAAAAATGGCTGGACCATTATACAACCTCTTGTCGCAACACCCCCATCCTCATAGACTGTTAGCTCTTGTGTCACCCCCTCATCCTCATAGACTGTAAGCTCTTGTGTCACCCCCTCATCCTCATAGACTGTAAGCTCTTGTGTCACCCCCTCATCCTCATAGACTGTAAGCTCTTGTGTCACCCCCTCATCCTCATAGACTGCTAGCTCTTGTGTCACCCCCTCATCCTCATAGACTGTAAGCTCTTGTGTCACCCCCTCATCCTCATAGACTGTAAGCTCTTGTGTCACCCCCTCATCCTCATAGACTGTAAGCTCCTGTGTCACCCCCTCATCCTCATAGTCTGTAAGCTCTTGTGTCCCTCATCCTCATAGACTGTAAGCTCTTGTGTCCCCCCTCATCCTCATAGACTGTAAGCTCTTGTGTCACCCCCTCATCCTCATAGACTGTAAGCTCCTGTGTCACCCCCTCATCCTCATAGACTGTAAGCTCTTGTGTCACCCCCTCATCCTCATAGACTGTAAGCTCTTGTGCCCCCCCCCCTCATCCTCATAGTCTGTAAGCTCTTGTGAGTAGGGCCCTCACTCCTATTGTTCCATATGACTGTTTGTTCTGCGTAATGTAATATAGTTGTATATGTCCCCTATGATTTGTAAAGCGCTACGTAATTTGATGGGGCTAGATAAAGATTATTATTATTATTATTATTATTATTAGCACTATGGACCTGTAATTGCTTGCTCCTTCCACCTATGGCAGGGCCCTATAAGTATTCGGTTAAGCCTTGACTCCTTGCTGGTCAAACTACTATCTTGATGTGTTCACTAGCTTCTCTCGTTTCTCTAGTTATCTCTAGCCTGTGTCTTGACTATTCTATTTCGATTGCAACTTGGTTATTGTTATTCCCTGCTGTTGCCGACCCGGATTGTATACCTCGGCTTATTGTGTTTTGTCTGATTGTATTGTTACATGTTCACACCTTACCCAGCGAGGGAACATCGCCCAGTTATTGGCCTCCATTTAGGGGGGGCCCAATAAGTAGAATGGGACAGATTGGGGGGCTAAGTGTCAGGGATAACTGTCATTGTTTGTGTCCTGCCATTACAATGGTACTGTACTTCTCATAGCAAAATCCTACACCCACTATACATCAGACATTACTATGTCTCTTTTAGGCACATTTCTGAAGCACTTTGTTCCCTAGCACAAAGCCATGTGTTTCAAGGATTCTTCTGTTTCAGTTACCTTCATGAATTGTATTTGAGAGTGGCACTTATCAACCTTTATCTATTAGTCCCACGTGCTACCACATAATGTTCTACACCAAAGAAGAAAAAAATTGTAAACAAGAATTTTTATATATACTGGATGTGGGCACGGAGAGCAAACTGTCTCAGACTTTGTTGCAATTTAAACAATAAATTTTTAATATTAAAACAGTCAAAAAATAAAATAAAAATCATTAGATGACATACAATAAATATTATGCACTTATATCCAGTTGTATAATATTATTCTAGATGGTTTCTGATAAAATGTCCAATAGTGTTTCTTCTTAGTTTGAAGTTAAATAGTCTAGCATTAGTCCTTTTATCAGAAAAGATATTTAGTTCATACGTATGACAAAATATGTAAAAAAAAAGTTGAAAAAATAAAACTGGAGGAAAAAAAAAAAAAGAAAAATAATTGAAAAAAAAAATTGTATTTGCATATGAGGCTTTCGTTAGATGTACTTGTATTAAAAAATGCCGGCTATACAACTTTATCGTATAGATATCTTTAAAAATACCAATTATACACTTATATCATATAGCTTTTTGGTGGCAAAAGTGTCCAGGAAGCTTGTGCTCACAGATTAAAGGGCCTGACACTAATACGAACAGAACAGTGTTAATTTGAATGTAGTTTACAGCATCGGTTTAAGTGAAAGTTATTGTAATATAAATCTTTACATGTTTACAGGTCTTTAAGTAGGATCAAACACTCCCGGTTAGTAGATCTCTTAATAATTACAGGGTTGAGACTCTGTTTCCATCAGAGTTGTGATCGCTGGCTTGAGCTCGTTTCCCCGGCCTGTTGTGCTCTAGTAGACTTCATATGTGAGGTTCTGTGTTGATTATTCGGGGTGTGTTTCAGATACTCCCGTCTTTCTCTCTTATGGCGTTTTGAACGCTGTCTGACAATGTGGTTTCTGCTCTGAGTCACCTTGCTGCGCGCAACCCAAACTAGAAGATCCCAGCGCCTGTGATGCCGGCGTTCTCAGTGTCTCTGTGCACGCTCTTGTGGTAGGTAAAGGAAACTTTTCTCTTTCACTGGAGATACTACAATATCGATAGTGATGAAACCGATGCTGTGCTGTGCCTGTTCTTATTCTTAGCTATGCTAGACGCGTTTCGAAGCGTTGTGCTTCTTCCTCAGTAGCTTTTTCTCAGCCTCCTTCAGTTGACTTCTTTTATATCTCTTTCGGTCATTCCGAATAACTGTCCTGGATTGATCCACCTAGCAGCTTTCAAAATGTGAAATGGATTTCCTCTATGCAATTCAATAGTTCTATTGAATTTTTTGCACTAATAAAATTCTACACACTGAAATAATGCATACTCATTTTAAGTAATTTTCACATAATTGTTGTTTCTATCATAAAAATACTTCTTCCTAGGGATGTTGTACTGTAAACATGTAAACTATAAACATATTTTATTCTGGAGGAAATTGACTGGCGTTACATAAATTTCACCAGAGGATTAAAACAATTGAGTAACTGATATTCTGAATTTATAGGTTTGTGGGTAAACCGTAGATCTATAAAATGGGGGGACATATAGAAAGATACAGCAGTGTATGAATTAAATAATTTGGGTGGGGGGGATCAAAAGGTAGTCACGAGTGCTGGTATACAGCCTGACTATCGTGGCCACATCTTGGTGCACCCCATCCAAACAAAAACAAAAAAAAACACAAAAACAGAAGTTTACAAAAAGTTTCCAAACTGAATGTTTACAAAAAGTTTCTAGTTCAGCATTTAAGCCTCTTGGTAACATGGTGTCAAACTTATAAATCTTGACTCAACTTTTGACATCTTGGCAATATAGTCTCCTCCTCTCCAATCTTAGGTTATTGCTTTAATTGCACAAAATTTTAATTCTGAAAAGTCCATATTATGAGCTATCTTAAAATGTTTAGACAGAGAGTGTATATCAAGACCATTTCTAATATTTCTTATGTGTTCCGATATTCTCTCCTTCAGGGGTCTGATTGTCCTCCCTATATACTGTTTGTTACACGTACATGTTATCATGTAAATTACGCAGGCTGCTGTTGCATGTAAGTAGCTCATTTATTTTGTGTATGTGGTTGTTGGTAGTTGATCTGATCTGAGAAGTTTTTTTTTTGGAGGTTTTTCTATAACAGTTGCAATGTCCACATCTATAAAAACCTTTTAGGCTTAGCCATGCATCAGACGTTTTATTAGATTGTCTTTTAATAGAAGGGGCTATCTGTAAGCCCAAATTTGTGGCTTTTGTTTAAACTATGGGTGGTCTGTCTGGTAGCATCTCATGTAAGGTCTTATTGTTTGTTAAAATATCCCATTGCTCAGTTATAATTTTTTGCAATTTCCTGTATTGTGTGTTGTAAGGTAGTACTATTTTACTATTATTTTTTTATTGAATTTCTTCCTTTTTGTGATGTAGTTTGTGAAGCTATTGTTTTGAAAGTTTGTGAAGCTATTGAAATTCTTGTGTTAATCGACCTGCTTCTTTTTAAAATTTTTCGGTTCTAGTGCAGTTCCTTCTCAATCGCCTATACTGACTGTAAGGTATATTATCTAGCCACTTGAGAAGGTGGCAACTTTGTCTTGATATATAGCTGTTCCTCGATGTTGGTTTTCTGTATGTGCTGCATTCTAAGTGGCCCTCTCTTATATCTATTTGTAGATCCAGAAATTCAACCTTCACCTTGCTTATATTGGGTGTAGATTGAAATTGTTATCATTTAATGTTGAAATGAAATTTGTTAGTTCCAATTCACTTTTATTCCAAACTAGAATGATGTAGTTGATATAACGACGCCAGAGCACCAGGCCATCACCAAGCATGCTATCTATGGTTAGATGTTCCCAATATGCCATAAATAGATTAGCATAGCTTGGTGCGAACCTGGTGCCCATGGCTGTACCAGATATTTGGAGATAATAGTCTCATAAATTGAACTGTCTTCCACACATGTAGCAAGCAATCTGTCAGGATTCAGGGGTAGTGACCCCAATGAACCACCGCGGACAATGGCATAAGTCAACACCTGGGAGCGAAGTGGCACCCAGTTTTCACCAGAGCAAAGCGGATTGGACTTGCCACAGCGTGGTACAAGCAGATCACTCCCCAGGCACAACTTTGTCTGCAGTGATAGCCAAGGTGAGGTACAGAGTCATGAGGCAGAATCGTGGTGAGTGACAGGCAGGAGGTTGAGACAGGCAGCACAAGATCAAGGTCAGGAGCAAAGCAAAAGGTCAAGGCAGGCAGCACAGTAGCACAGTCAGGGACTGAACCGGGGTCACAACAGGAATTCACCAAATAATTGCAGGGCATAGGAACAAGCTTTTCACAAAGGCACGAGGCACAAAGATCCGCCAGGGCATAAGGGAAGAGGCTGGCTATTTATTAAGAACCAGGTGGCCAGCACCAATTAGTGGTGCGCTAGCCCTTTAAATCTCCGAACGCTGGCATATGTGTGCCCTGGGAGATGGGGACACGCACGCTGGACCAACAGAGCCGTTGTTGGAGCATGGTCAGGTAAGTAAGGCAGCCACAGTGAATCAGGTGCATGGAGAGGGGCACAGGTCACAGGAGCACCTGTGGAACCATCTCACTATACCAAAACTTTTACTTTGGCCACTTAGTCCAGGACTTTATCACTATCCCATATTGTAAATGCAACATCCCCCACCGGGGCCTAGCCCTTGAGGTGAGGCCTGGAGACAGCCGGGGCCCGCGGTACCGGAGTGGCTGGCGGTTGCGGCCTAAGCACGCTATTGTCACGGTGCTTGGTACAGGGGAACCGGAGGGCTGTCCTACAGCCTGGCAGGTCTCCAGCAGGGTGGTGTTGGCAAGAAATGATGAGGGAGAGGCTGCTATAGCGGATCTCCCTGGGGCAACCCCTTAATGTCCCGAGTGTGAGTCTCTGTGTGGTGGACAGGGTGCCGGTGATGATGGGAGTAGTAGTAGCAGGGACCAGACGGAGACAGAGGTTGAAGAAAACAACTTACAGTTCGTTTATTGGAACCGCAGGAACATCAGCAACGTGCCTTTAACAAGATGGTGGGGTACTGGAGAGGTATTTGGAGGGAGCCACAGGATGTAGTTCACCAGCCTGGATGTGGAGGGCAGGCTGGGAGGCAGCTGTGTCCTAGAGGATGCTTCAGCTCGGTCCTGGATCTCTTCAGGTATCACCCTTGAAGGTAGGGTGATACCCCTTTCCTCACTACACTAGCTCTAGTCTAATCTTCCACTTCAGGCAGGGGCTAGGCTCTTCCTGCACTGGTCTGGTATGCTAGAGTCTCTGAGCTGCTGCTCAGCTAACTACTCTCTGCTTGCGTCCTGCAGACCCAGAGGGCCTGACTAGGACCGGTCTCTTCTCCCTTCTGGGAGAGACTGCTCTCTTCTCTCTCTGGGGAGAGACTCCTCTAGAACATTCTGGGCTAGGGGTTTTATTACCTTCCCTTGGTCAGGTGGTGGCTGCTCCTCCAATTACCTCTCAGTGCACAGAGACAGGATGTAACACAGACATTGGTTGACATAATTACATCACAGATTAACATCTGCCTTGCCAGGCAGGATTAACCACTGCAATTTCCCCTCGATCCTATAAGGACCATGTAGTGTAATGTGGTGTTACCTACAGGTGGGACGTATTCGCAAGCACTACCTCGCCATTGCATCGGCGAGGGTGTTGCATACCCCGGGGGCAATTGAAAGAGCCGCCCTCGGCTCGACTACCGATGTTTTGGGACACAGAGGGGGCTAAGGGCACTTGTGGGAAGTGCAGGCTATGTGAGGTGTAGGGACAAACCGCCCATGGTCCTGGAGACAGGCACCTGGGTTGGTGTCGGACTAAGACAAAAATATAGCTGTATGACAGTTGGTCGCTGACGCCATTAAACCGAACTGTACAGTAGGAAAGGTGTGGTGTCATGTCCTGTAATCCACTCCTTGCACCAAGGCCTGTATATTTGTTTGATCAACGCTTCTTCCCTGGCGGCAATTATATGGTGTCTATCTGCATTGCGTTAGCATATGCGACACAAGTACCTCCTGACTGACAACCTTACCCATGTATGAGTGGCATCCAGGTGCTATCTGTGTAACACCCCCGGTCCCCTAAAGACCCGCAGTTTACGGACTACCCCCATGTGCAAACCTCAGTTTGAGGGATCAGGTAGCGGTCAGTGTTTTACACAAAAAGACGGTCCGACACAGCCACACTACAACCTGAAAAGCCTATGAAAGGGTTAATGCAGACTACTGGCATATAGACAGGGTGCTAGCATATTGTAAGCTCACATTGGCTTAGGAGCCCAATGGGTACATATCTTAAACGTTACAACGTTACATATAGATAGGCTACTCAGAGTAGCACGGTAGCAAATGTCTCTTTCCTGCAAAGAAAAGGCATAAAAAGTGCAAGCAGAATGTCCATACCTAAAAAGGAAGGCATTAAGTGCAATATAATAGTCAATAGATTACATGTCAACTTTTCCTCAAGATTGGCAACAGTCTCTCAGAAGGTCTCCAATAGGAAAGTCCATCTTCTGGGCACAGCCCTTGATGTGGGGAAAAGTGCAATAAAGTTGCAAAGGGTCTCCTCTTTTTGGGTAGAGGGACAGAGTCCTTTGAAGACATTCTCTGCTGTGGCAGAGAAAGGGTGCTATCATAGCACATGACAGTGTATAATCTCTTGATTGAGATAAATAAGGGTAAGAGTCTCAGGACTGTCTCTGGCTCCATAGGGTAGGAAAAAGCAAATATACAATATGTACAATGGACAAAGTACCTGGAGAGGGCTACAGCCCTTCAGGGATTAGTCAGTATCGCTGGGTTCAGCAAAGACAGGATCCAGCTCCTGCAGGGAATCCTGTACATCCTCAGCGGGAGTAGGTGCTGGCTGGGGACACCCGGTGGCAGCAGTGGGTACTGCAGGTGCAGCAACATCCTCCGGACCTTCAGGGGGAGGAGCGCTGTCGCCCGGGGTGTCGGCTGTTCCAGCCGGGGGCTCAACTGAGCCAGGGACCACGGAGGGGTCCAGGAAAAAATAAACGGAGTCCAGCGGCCGCGCCGCGGCTCCTTCCAGCTCCGGTTCTTCCGGGGCCGGGTCATCACCCCATTGGTAACGGGCAAGGGGAGATGCGGGCCTAGATGGAACCTCCGGACAAGGTCCGCTAGCCGGGATGTCTTCTCCCACAGAAGAGCCGCGGGACCTGGCAATGCTCCCGGCAGGGGAACCGGTGGGGGTGGCGCCCTGTATCATGCCCGGCCCATGGATGGCAATGGGACCCGTACTCACAATTACTGTGGATGGGGCATTCACGTGGGTCACCGCCCGGGGACTTGCAGCCGAGGAGGAAGAGGTGTTCGGAGACTCTGGCCACTCGTCGTCCTCATACCAGTCGTCCTGCGGGAAGTAGCGGTCCTCGTCGGAATCGGGGATCCGGATGACGCCAGCCGCCCAGGGTCCTCGAGGTCCTTCCTGCAGGGAGAACTCGATGCACTCTCCCGGCTTCAGGTTGTGCAGGCTCTCCGGCAGATCAGGTCTCTTGACGGACCGGCGGGGTATAAATACTTCCCGTCCGGTGTAGTCCTGGGTGGCGAAGCCATAGCCCTTCCGCTTGTCAAAGAACCGGACCATGCCGGTGGTGCGATTCTTCTCGACCCAAGCTCCCGCTGTGGATCTGCCGGCCATATACCGCTGGGCCTCCTTCTCTCGGCGTCGCTGGTCCGAGACAGCGTCTCGGAGTCGCCGGCGGGCGGCCTCACCTCGGCATTGAGGCTGCGGAGGTTTCGGTGCTGGGGCTCGTGGCTCCGGTTCAGGCTCGGATCTCCTTGGACGACAGGTTGGTGCCGGAACAGGAGCAGGAACCACCGGAGGGTCAGGAGCCACTACAGCGGGGCTAGCAGGCCGCGCAGCAGGAGTAGTAGGCCTCGGAGCAGGTGGAGCGGCCACACTATGCCCAGGCGTTGGCTCAGCAGGAGTCGGGGCCTCCCCACGTGGCGCCTCCACGTGGACCCGCGGTACCGGGATGGTAGCCAGAATAGGGACGAGGAACCGCCCGGGTGGGATTTGGTACTGCGTCACCGTTTGGTAGCATGTCCTGGTGACGAAGGCCCGAGTCAATCCTCGGTGCAGCCGATGTCCAGCGGAGGGTCTTCGGACGGGCTGCGCAGAGACCACCACCATAGTCTCTAAGACCTCATAAAACTCCGGACGCTCCACAGGAGGGAAAGGCGGAGGACCCCACATGGCGTTGTCCTCGCTATCCAAAGTCCACTTGAGATCTGGTGCTTCTCTGAGGCAGGGCAGGAAGTCCGCCTCGAGCCAGTGGGAGGAGTCCGAGTCCTTCCCGCCAAGAGCTGTGGCGGGCTCTAATTTTTCCTGCGCCACAGGAGGCGGGGTTCGCGCGCTTCGCGCGTGGGTGGAGCTTGATGCGTCATCTGGGTTTCCCGCCAGTGAAGGTTTTGGCGGGCTGGAATTATTTGCTGCGCCACAGTTTCTGAGGGAAAAATCTTCGGGCGCGGCAGCGCCGGATGTAGCAGAGCTGGTACAGTTCTTGCCAGGATTAACCTCTGGAGTGCGGGAGCGGCGCTCGACCGCACGTGGCAGCAGTATAACACAGTTCATTCCAGAAACGTACAAGTCCTTAGGCCTAAACCCGGATGGCAGCAGGGTTAGGCAGCACAGTCTTTTAATAAAAGAAAGTCTTTAATGCCGTAATAAGGCACAGAAGTCTATATCCTGTTCGTGACGCCACTTGCAACATCCCCCACCGGGGCCTAGCCCTTGAGGTGAGGCCTGGAGACAGCCGGGGCCCGCGGTACCGGAGTGGCTGGCGGTTGCGGCCTAAGCACGCTATTGTCACGGTGCTTGGTACAGGGGAACCGGAGGGCTGCCCTACAGCCTGGCAGGTCTCCAGCAGGGTGGTGTTGGCAAGAAATGATGAGGGAGAGGCTGCTATAGCGGATCTCCCTGGGGCAACCCCTTAATGTCCCGAGTGTGAGTCTCTGTGTGGTGGACAGGGTGCCGGTGATGATGGGAGTAGTAGTAGCAGGGACCAGACGGAGACAGAGGTTGAAGAAAACAACTTACAGTTCGTTTATTGGAACCGCAGGAACATCAGCAACGTGCCTTTAACAAGATGGTGGGGTACTGGAGAGGTATTTGGAGGGAGCCACAGGATGTAGTTCACCAGCCTGGATGTGGAGGGCAGGCTGGGAGGCAGCTGTGTCCTAGAGGATGCTTCAGCTCGGTCCTGGATCTCTTCAGGTATCACCCTTGAAGGTAGGGTGATACCCCTTTCCTCACTACACTAGCTCTAGTCTAATCTTCCACTTCAGGCAGGGGCTAGGCTCTTCCTGCACTGGTCTGGTATGCTAGAGTCTCTGAGCTGCTGCTCAGCTAACTACTCTCTGCTTGCGTCCTGCAGACCCAGAGGGCCTGACTAGGACCGGTCTCTTCTCCCTTCTGGGAGAGACTGCTCTCTTCTCTCTCTGGGGAGAGACTCCTCTAGAACATTCTGGGCTAGGGGTTTTATTACCTTCCCTTGGTCAGGTGGTGGCTGCTCCTCCAATTACCTCTCAGTGCACAGAGACAGGATGTAACACAGACATTGGTTGACATAATTACATCACAGATTAACATCTGCCTTGCCAGGCAGGATTAACCACTGCAATTTCCCCTCGATCCTATAAGGACCATGTAGTGTAATGTGGTGTTACCTACAGGTGGGACGTATTCGCAAGCACTACCTCGCCATTGCATCGGCGAGGGTGTTGCATAAACATACAGGGCAACCAGTTTCCATTGCTGATGTCTCGCTAACAAAAGCCAACTAGAGCCTCCTCCTCGTTTGGGCAAGCACCTAACATGGGCTCCCAAAATTGGCTTACCCTTTCTGCAACCCCAGTAGACTACCTAAAGCTTACATAACTTTATTATACTCCTAAACCCTCCGGTCAATCTCGGGTTACCTCCTGACCCACTGTATCTCATACCTATTTCGGACATCGTGCAAGATTTAACATCTCAAATTGTGCCGAAAGACATGTACTAAGATACACCGGGAAGAAGAAGGGGAAGCGGCACATACAGGATCTCGGGCGCCCGATCTTGGTGAATTGCGCCGGACTTCATCTTCTTCGGACTGTCTGGATCGGGGATCGCGACAGGACCGGATAAGTAAATGTGCCTCATTGTCCAGCCATTATTGTGCTTCTGTAATGGTGGTTGGATATCACAATTATAAATGTTTATTGCTTTGGTCATACTTGAGTTTCTCATCAACAGGATTAGTCTAAAGTCTACTATGAAAATAATCTACCTGACATTGTTTATCTTATCTCCTTGCAAGCCTTATATTCCTAAGAACTCAAATGTACAAGCAGATACTTTTCAGTCATCTTCCACTACTCAAAAACATGACAGGTCTTCTCTTTCGTTTTGTATTATGTGATGCTTCTCTTAAACCTTATTCCCAAAGTATTTCACTTTATTAACAATAAGCTGTCTACTTTGCCTTTATAATATGTTTTCTTGTTCCACTAGAGAACCATACTGACATTCATTCTTTTTATTCACGTGTCTGCTTTACAATGGGGTATTGTATATTTTTATTTAGAAAGAGAAAAAAGTACAGATCTAGTGCAGTTTTCTTCTGCATATATTTAGAATACAAAGTCTTCGAGAAGCATTCAAGCAATACAAAACTAAACAAGAATTGAAATGGCAAATAAAATAAAACTAGCAAAAAGCACTTTGTAAAGCTGAACAATGTCTATAGATGCAGATCTTAAAAATACATTTCTTCTCAGCAAAAGGAGGAAACATAAAAAATCCAAATACTTACAAAATAAAATAATGATGTAAGCTGTCTTCTGTGCAGTTATCTAAAACCCTTCAGCCAAACTGAAAAGAAATGCAACAATATCATTGATGAATATTATAGTATCAGTTACTAATAATAGTAATTGGCTCTCTATAACTTAGAATTCTAAAATAATAGATTGTGGTGATTAAGTACATTGACATTTTAACCCCTTAATGACCGCCGTATCGGCTTTCATTAAGAAGATTTCAGGACACCGGGTGTCGCTGGTGCCGGTGTCGGGCTGTGATATCAAGCATGACCGCGGCGTGCAAGTGTGTCCCCCGTGGATCGGACCCCCCGGTGTGCTTACCGGGGGATCCGATCCCTCCTGCCGCTGCCCCGGGTCCCGACGAGTGACCCGGGGCTTCCAGCTTCTCTCCCCGCCGGGTTCTGCCTTCCTGGCAAGACCCGGCTGGAAGTAACTGAGCATGCGAGGCATGCTCAGTTACTTACACTATACACTGCAATACAAGTGTATTGCAGTGTAAAGGTTTGAATAAGCGATCGGATGATCGCTTATTCAAGCCAAGAAGTAGAAAATGTAAAAAAGTAAAAAAAAAAAAATTAAATCTTTTTATAATATAATTAAATAAATAAATAAAATAAAAGTCCCATAATCTCCCCAGTAACACATAAAATGCAAATAAAGTAAATAAAACACAAAAACACGTACATATTTGGTATCACCGCGTCCGTATTAATCTGTACAATAAATCTAAATCAATATTGAACCCGCTCGGTGAACTACGTAAAAAAAAACTCGAAAAACTTCCCATAATATACAATTTTTCATCAAACACCATCACAAAAAATGTTCTAAAAAGTGATCAAAAAAAGTTACGTTCCCTAATATGATACAACTGAAAAGAACAACTGTTTTCGCAAAAAAAAGCCCTCAACCAGATCTGAAAACAGAAAAATACAGAAGTTATGGCCCTGAAAAGTTGTCAATAGTAAAAACAATGCGATTTTCTCCAATATTGGTTTTGCTCAGGAAAATTGAGCAAAAATAAGAAAAACTATATAAATGAGGTAACACCGCAATCGTAGTGAGGTCTTGGTTAATGGGAAGAAGACATGTTTACTCCTGATTTTGGGAACATTTTTAAAGTTATCATAACAAAGACATTAGTCTTTAAAATGGGCACTATGATATCCAAATAACCAGTGACTTGTGGAATCTTTATAAATATCACCCATCAAGCTTCTTAGGCCTCACTTACATAATGGGTTTCTGTTACACCCTCTGCTTTAGAAGAGTCTAATAGGAATAAAAAGGAAAGGTGAACTGAAGGTCTTCTGTGCACCATCCGTTCCATATATTTGTCAATGCTACCTTACCTTACTGTTACTGCTTCTGCAGCAGTCCCCCAACTCTGATAAATCCTCTGTGAACTATCCTGATTGCTAGTTAAAGATTTTCTTACTAGCTGTCTTGTCTGCGCTTTGTTTACTATACTTCTGTACTTCTGTTTTTCCGATATTTGTCTTATGTTCTTAACTATTCTTCTGTGTATATAGCTCCGTTCTTTATGTGCTACCTCTGTTGTAACCCAGATTTTCGACCTCCCCATAGTGTTATTTGTTTATCGGTCTTGTTACGTGTCCACACTTTGGAGCAGGGAGGGACTGTCTTTCTAGTTGTCTCATATTACCCTGGATATGCAGAGGCAAGCAGAGAGGGCTGTTGGAGTGTTGGAGTTTAAGGGTCATTGTCCTGTCTGTTGTCTCTGAGTCCAGTGTATATGCATGCTTCTCAACAATAGAATATCAAATATCATATGTTATGATAAACTCAGAAGTCCAAATACCTATATATATAATCTCTATCTTCTACAGTGCCCTAATGACTCTATTAGCAAACACTTACGCCTGTAATAAGGACCCAAAGAAGAGATTGTGTGCCAGCATATTATGAAATCCCTTCCTTTCCGCTGCACTAGATATACCAGGAGGCTACAGCTCCAGGAACACTCTGCACTGGCCACTCTGCCAGTGAAGGCTTCCCTTCACTCACCATCCATGCCTACTGGATAACTGAGATTATTACAGGGCTGTAATAAGAAAACTGGTCTAAAAGCCTTGATAAATCTCCACCTCGGAGTGTAGAAATACATACAGGTTTGGGATTGTTTTCAAGCGCCCCCAGAACCATGATTCAGTCTCATAAGCCATAGTCTAGTAGCTATATGGGCTATTTGTCAAGGACCTACACTACTGCTATACTATAAATATCACTATATTATACCTATTGTGGTAATGTGTAATTTCAAATATCCTCTGCCTATAGGAACACCTAATTTAACTTATTTTGATGTTCCTTTCAGTGAGGGAATGTTATTTTCATCACTAAACCAGCATGTTAAACTTCCGATAACTTCTGAGGTTTCCGATAACTCTAGCAATGCAACACTGCTGGGACTGTTGTAGCACTAGTGTCGTTTTTAAGGGTGACAGGTCTTCTTCGAGTCCTGTCTGGTGAATTCTGTGCTGGGGCAACAGCCTGAATGCCCACTCAGAGTGCCACCTCAGGCACCCGTGCCATAGGTTTTCCACCACTGGACTAGGTAAAAAATCCAAGGTCTATGAAGCTACTTCCCACAATGCTAGGCCTGATGGTTGATTTTACTGGTGGACCCTAAGCATCCCAGCACAACCTTTACTCGCTGATGATTTTGGAATCAATGGAGAAAACTGTAGAGGAATGAACGATTCATGGCCTTTATAACACTGCCAGGGGAAGTACTGGTGATCTCTCAAGTTATTATTTTTGTTTAAATAGTACATTTTAGAAACCCATCTCTTCGTCCAGAATCTAATTATTTAGCTGCATTAGGCTACACTCCCATACAATTGCATTGGATGTTCCAGCTACATGTAATTACAAATGGCTTTATTGATTACTTATTTATTGTTAATTAAAAACATTAAAAGTGAAGTTTTATTCTCCATTTCACAAAGTACATTAAGCTGGAAAATCTATAGGGCAATCCTCAGTTAAACTGTACTACTGGATTGTGAATTACTATTGAAGCCGGAAATACTGTGGGTGATAAAAACAAAAAATGTTGGTTCATACAGTATCAAACCTTTTCCACTTTATTTGTATGTGAACATCCAAGTGATTAATATCAATTTAAAGAAAATATTTCTTAAAGGGAACCTGCCAGCAGAAAATTACCTCATAATTCACTATCATTATGTTGTCAAGCAGCTTAACATCTTCCAGTTCATGTAAGGAAGGTAGAGAGTTTAGAACTAAAGTCAAGCTCTCCTTACCTCAGAACGCTCACATCACTGTAATTGATGGTCCTTTGTCCAGGGATATCATAACTGGCTTTCCAGATGTCTGATGTCAATGCAATGAGGCAATGAGAGCTTCAATTCAGTGCTGAGCTCTCCACTTCCATGACGCTTATACATTCAATTTACATCTCACTTCAAAGTTGATTTTCTGGATCATGCCCCCATGTTGGGTCATGAAAGAAACATAATCCAGTAGGAGATGAAGGGCCCCATTGCAGACTTTTAAATGGGGCCCCCTTAAAAGAAATGTACTTATTTGTATACTCACATATGCACACAGTATATACATGCCATATAAACATATAGCATATACACAAAATCATACGGTACCATTTACACCCATGTATAATATATACAGACATAGAGCATATATTCATCATACACACATACAGCAAATATACACATGCATACAATACCATATACATACAGTATATATACACCACATACACAGATACATTCAGCACATACACACCCAATACTTCAGATGCTAGGGCCCCCTAACACAGTGGGCCCCATAGAAGCTGCTATGGCTGCTAACTCTGCAGTTACTGCACTGCTGGAAAGTGTTATGATGTTACTTGTAACCATTTATTAGGTCAATTTATGCTGACAGGTTTCCTTTAATACAATGCAGTTACCCAAAAGTATACGTGTAATCCTCCAATAGTGAGGCTGTATTCAGATGTCCATTATAAGCCAGTAGTATATGGTCCTTAATGCATTGGGCCCATGTCGCATCAGGATTTGCATTACTAAAATTGGCCATGTAATGCGCACTACCGCTGTATAAATGGAACCTATCATGGGACCCACTCCTTGATCTATGCAGGCTACAGATGAAATACCTGCACATACTATAGATTGTAGAATAAAGACTCAGCTTTTGTTTACTTGCTGCCATAAATGCATGATTTACATAATTGTGCAACAATTCATCTACATTAGCTGAAGCAATTTGTAGACATTGTCAGGAAACTATGACATTTGTTTGAAGCTCATTTACCAGCTGTCTCTGGGCGGCCAGAAGGAGTTTTGTTCATGACTTTAAAAAGAACAAGGGACTGTTTGCAGACATATACAGTATGGTTTGATTTCTATCTGGCTGACAGCCTGGAAATGTGATATAAAGAGTATCATTAAATAGCCTTCAAGAACGAAATAGTATGTTCTCCAACTTATAAAAACGTGTTGAAAAAGATCTATTTGTAAATTCTGCCTCTAACACATTGCTGTTGTTTTCTGTATACAACGTATTTCCTTGCTGAGGGTGAATTCACACTGTGCAGAGAAAAGCTGTCACAATGATTTTTTCCTTGACTTTTTTGTTGTTAAATGCAATACCATAATGCTTTATATATTACAGATGGCAATATCTATTAATGAATGCATATATTTATATATTTAACCTTATCATAGCTTAATGTTATGCTAAAAGTGGTTGGCCACTCATAGTGTAAGGCTGCATTCACACTACCGTATGGGGGACATATGTATGGCTTCAAGCTTGCGGCTGCGCATACGTCCCCCATAGACGGCAATGGCCGCATTGAGTGATACTGTACTGCACACGTGCGGCACCGTACCGCTCCGTACATGGGAAAAAGATAGGACATGTCCTATCTTTCCCCATGTTATGGCCTGTATGCTATGCATTGCTATGGAGAGGGGAGGGGCACCCCTCCTTCTCTCCATGGTGACAAACATATGCCCACCCGGCAGGCATACGTCTGTGTGCATGTAGCCTAAGTATAAGACCCTAATAGGGTCATTCAAATCATACTTACCCTGGTAAAGTTTGCTGGTTGCCAGTTAGGATGGAGGGAAAGTTTATACAGTAATGACAGCCTGGTTCCCTCCATCTGCCAAGGACAAGGGATGCAACATGTAATCCCGAGTGCTGCTGCCAACGGGCCATGTGACATGCAGCCCTCAACAACTACTGCTAAACTTACCCTGCTATTTAAACTATGTATATAGTACACACAACTAATACGATTGGCTGTACCATTTTGGTGCAAAGACAGAGGTTGCAAACTGTTATTAGAAAGACATATTGGGGGAGATTTATCAAGCTGTAGTCAGAATATTCCTAGTTGCCCATGGCAACCAACCAGCTCCCCTTTAAAATATTCATGAGCACTGGTAAAATGAAAGCTGAACTGTAATTGGTTGGCATGGGCAACTAAGAATATTCTGACTTTCAGGCAGCTTGATAAATATGCCCCACAGTATCATAGTAGTTAGAAAGTATAAAGTTTAACTAATGCTTTGCTAGGACAACAGAAAATTGCATTACAAAATTGATCGTATCTATATTATCATTGTTTGGAGTAAAGGAGGGAAAAGTTGTCAGTACAGATGATCTAGAAGAAGGATATATGAACAACTGTTATATTGTATATTGTATATTATAAAACTTCTTTGCATTTCAGTGTTAAGGAAATCTTTGTCAAGGAAACAAATACTCCTAAAGAGGAATGTAAGGTGCACAGAGATGTGGAAGGCATTCTCTTTTTGATGTTTAAATTCACCAGTTTACCTAAAAAAAATCCCCTCCAAAGGCATATCTCTCTCTCTATAGTATTTCACTTCTGTCTGTCTTAATAGATTCCCATCACTACCATCTATCTCTTGTTGATCTGGGCAGCAGAGGGTTAAGCTATCTGGGATTGACAGATGTCTCCTCCACTTATATTCCTCCTTTGCTATTCTGGCTTGCTGGATGTCAGGGGACCAGTCCAATCATTCTCTGGACCCGGACTCTAAGAAAATTGTCTGCCCACTTCCCAGTTCTTACTGTAAATCTTCTATGGAGCTTGCTATTGTTTTTTGGACTTCAGTATTTTTTTCCCTTTTGACCCTTGCTTGTCTTGTGATGACCCATTTGCCTCTTGATTCTGTACTTCATTGGCCTCTTGGTTTTGATCTGTATTTGTATAGCCATTCTTCTGTGTATGTCCTGTTTTTTTGCTCCAAGTTTTAACTTTAGTGTAGGAAGCGAATGTCGACCAGTTGTCATCTAATCTTTAGGGTAGGATGGTCAGAGTTTGTTGTTTCATTTTCAGCCTTATTGTCTGTCCTCCAACAGCAGCATTACATATATATTAAATACACAATATTCCTTTAATATCGCTATTATTAGAAATATTGATAAAGTTTCTGGGAATGTTTTCCCATCACCAGTGTGATCCCAGGCTACCAGTCTGCTGGCAGAAACATGTAGATAATGTCCCACTGCTTTATGTCCTGTCATTGTGCAGTCACTAGAAGCCTTAGTAATTGGTACATAACAAATGAAAATCTTTTGAAATACAGAAGTCTATGACATACATTCAGCGTTTAATGCAAAGCACAAATCATTTTTATTAAGCCATTGGCAATTCAATAAATGCCTGACAAAAGAAAGTTAAATAGACAAAATACATTAAATATGTTAGCTTTTTTAAGTCTTGTACTGAATGTATCATTTATAAGAGTAGTTATTATTAGCATTTTTATAGCAAGCCAACATATCAAGATATATTCATGGCTCTGCAGATAATCCCAAATTCACACAAATTACAGTCAAAAATCCCCTACAACTGGGGAAAGAACTTTTGCGATATTATATGGATTTTGTATTATGCTTTAGAGCCATTGGATACATTATTAGTAACCATGATAAGAATGTAATCTCTTTCTTTAGTACATAAAGGAAATAATCATTTAAAATGAGATTATGCTTTATACACTGTATTCAAAGCAAAATATTAGTTACTCATGGAGCTCATTTCTCTGTAGCTTTTTGTTACCCCTGAGATGTGTTTCAAATTTTGTGATAATATTACATGTGACTACACCTAGACAGTTCTTCCAAAAGACCCCCATAACATTGTTCACCACTTAATCCCCATACAATAAAATACAGGTCCCCTAAATTGAGCCCTTAAATGCAGTGTTTACAAACCTCAGATCAATTATATAAATCAAAATCCTTGTATTATGGCATTTACAGAACCCCATTAGTAATGGCGGCCATAGCACCTTTCTTCTTGGTTTAAAATACAAACATAAGTGGAGTGAGATGACCATCTTTGAAAAGAAAACTTGAGTTACTCTGTTGGGAATTTGTAGGATTTTTTTTTACACTGTATCTGTGGTTTTTCCCACTGTATACATTAAACAGATCCATAGGTCCCCAGTGTAACATATCAGTGGGCAATGACTAGCAGGACTTGATATGAAACTTACATAAGTTGACAGATGCCCATTACTGGCATCTGCTTAATGTATAAATCACCTTACAAAACATTGAAATCTATACTAAAGTATTTTGAAAGGTGGTCATTGTATTGCACTTATCTTTGGATTTCTAAGAACCAAGACTGGTTTAGAATGATGTATCTATTATCTATATGTGTAGTATATTTATTATTAGGTTTATAAAATAACATAATTTAATTTAGAGAAAAGATCTTCAGCTTCCCTCTAATGGAAAATGATTATTTCATTGGCATAAACATGACTGACCTAAAATACCACATTCGGAAGAAGTATTTCATTTTAACATTTCACACAGAAACCCTGCTTACCATATTAGGATTCAGTTTATCTCATCTTCTCCCTCTCCTCCCCACACGATCCCTTTGAAATGTTGCCTCTGGAATGCCTCCTCTGTGTGCAATAAACTAGAATCTGTTCATGACCTGTTTCTTTCTAAGTCCTTAGACCTGCTGGCGAACAATGAACATGGATCCAGCAGGATGTCTCAGCCTCCCCTGCTGCTTTGTCCTATGGTGGCTTACACTTCTATCACTACTCCAGACCTGCCAATAGGCAGGAAGGAGGTGTTGGCATACTCTTAGCTCTAAAGTGCAATTTAAAGGTCATTCTTATACCCTCTCTCACCTTGTCATCTTTTAAGGTCCATTCCCATAGGCTTTTCCAACCATTCTTCCTCCATGGGGCTTTAGCATCTTCCTGTATTACCCTATCAGTTCCCTTACCTCTTGGCTCTCTTACTTTCTATCCTAAGAGATTAGAACCATCATCACTGAAGACTTCAACATCCCTATTAACACCCTATATCCCCTTCTGCCTGTAAGCTCTTATCACTCACTTCCTATCTAGGTTTTTCACAACTCTGATTCTCCTACTCATAATGAGAAAAACATCATAGACTTGGTCTTCTCCCAACTTGCTACAATATCTAATTTTACTAATTCATCCTTCCTTCTTTCTGACCATAACCTTCTTTCTTTTACTTTCAATAATTATTCACCTTCTCAGAATCCCTCTGCTGCAGAGTATGATGAAGCTATAGAAATAAAGATTATTATTATGGAAACTTAATTTAGTTTAATAGAAAAGCAATAGAACCAAATTTTGGTCCACAAAAATAGGGAGTTCTAAGGGAGAAAACATATTAAGCTGTGCCAGTGCCTGATGAAATATGCTATACATTTTTATAATATCAAGCACAGTGATTATATCTAAGGCCTCTTTGAAATGTACAGATGCCATATTTGATAATAATTCCCAATACTATTACCTCTGAGTATGGACTCAGTATGGACTTTACATGAGTCAGTAAGGAATTACATAGAGAACTCTGTTTAAGGGAACCTGTCACCACATTTGCACATATACAGCCAGTGACAGGTTTTTATAGAGCTCTATTAACTGACTGACCTCCTTCTTTTATCTAAAAATAGTTTCGCTTAAATGCACAAAAATCCCCTTTTATCTTTTATTCCCTGTATCAGAGGGGGGCGTGTCCTGCTTGGCCGGCTCCTTCCTTCTACTCCTTCTCATGCCTTATGCTTCCTTACTGGTCACAGTTCATGTCATGTGACCAGAGTGACATCATATCAGGTGCTTTAGACTCTAAATAATAGCAAATTGTACTTCATGCATGTATCTGACCAGCACAGCAGACTCCATTGACTTCTACTCCTCCTCATCCTCTATGGAGGCTGCTGTGGTTTCATGTAATCATATACATGGTGTACAGTTTGCTATTTTGCTAAATTTCAGGTTCAGCCATTTGGAAGTGCAATGGAAGGTTTGAAGGATTTATGTAACCTAATAGGTAATCTGATTTACATTTATATACCAGTATGTGTGTTCTTTACATGATTAATTCTTTCCAGAGAGAATGCACAGGACCAGAGAACATACGGGGATAGAAGATAAATGGGCAATTTAGACAGAAACGCACCGAAGATTCTCCAATTAGGGGGGCACGATGGGCTGTGGTACTCTAAAACAGATGATGTCACCAGGGCTGAGGCAGACTGTCCCACACCTTTCAAACCTTTAAACTTAACTTGAAAACCCACCTGTTTAGAGTTGCCTAAAATCCACAATAACTGCACTGATCTGCTCCCTCACCTTGTGTCTCCATCTCCCCTTCCATATAGATCATAAGCTCCCAGAGGCAGGGCACTCCTCCCACTTGTTTTCAGATCACTGTAGTTTTTGTACTTTTTTTTGTAATTAATGGCTCTCTATAAATGAATTAATAACAACAATTATAGTGAAAAAAAGAATAAAGTAGACAAAGACCCTAATATCGAGGTCTGTTATTAAAAGTCGGGTTTTTTTGTGGGTGATTCGGATATCTTGCTTTGAAAAAAAAATCCTCTATGAAGCCAACCAGCAAATTAGTAGCAGAATAAAGTATCTTTTTTATTATAACGTTCAGTATTATATAACAGAGAATGTACAAGGCAGGTAAAAACAAAAGAAATTGCCAGGAAGACTAAAAATTGAAATTTGCTCATGGGGAAAATTCACAAGTGAGATCCTGTAATGAGTGAAGATTAATAATCTCCAGCAGACAGTCTCTGAGTATTCAATTTGAATCACAGCGTTCAGTTTTGAGTAAGAAAAATAAAAAAAGAAGACATACATAATTGTTTTGTACTCCAAAAATCCAGAGTTATTAGGCTACTAACTAAGCAGCTGGAAGAAAAAGAAAATGTCAATATACAAAGCCTGGATTATGGCCGATACCCTGTTATTTCATAGGATTGGTTTTCATCTTTCAAGATGAGTGACACGTTCTGTAGTCTCTATGAAATAAAGCAGTGATGGCGAACCTTTTAGAGGCCGAGTGCCCAAAATGCAACCCAAACCCTTCTGACTTGAAGTGAAGTGCCAACACAAAAGTTTAACTAGAATAACAAGGTTTTAATTGAGAAAACGAGCCATAGAGAGACGCCCCCCCACCATATACGTAATATAGTATAAAATGCATACAGCTTGTCACCATGTAGTATAAAATGCATAAAGCTTGTCGCCATGTAGTATAAAATGCATAAAGCTTGTCGCCATGTAGTATAAAATGCATATAGAATGCCGCCAAGTAGTATAAAATGCATACAGAATGTCGCCATGTAGTATAAAATGCTTACAGAATGCCGCCAAGTAGTATAAAATGCATACAGAATGTCGCCATGTAGTATAAAATGCATACAGAATGCCGCCAAGTAGTATAAAATGCATACAGAATATCGCCATGTAGTATAAAATGCATACAGAATGCCGCCAAGTAGTATAAAATGCATACAGAATTTGCCATGTAGTATAAAATGCATACAGAATGCCACCATGTATGATAAAATGCATACAGCTTATCGCCATGTAGTATAAAATACATACAGAATATATATATATATATATATTATATATATATGTATACACATATAAACACCTACATATACACATACATATACACATTACATACATATACACATTACATACATATACACATACATATACTCATTACATACATATACATATTAATATACTCATTACATACATATACATATTACATACATATACACATACATATACTCATTACATACATATACATATTACATACATATACACAGATAAACTTACTTTATTTTCTTTTATTCTACAGGAAGGTTCTCCAAGAATGCATGCAGGTTACACTGTATGCATTCTCCACTCCCACCTGGAGCGGAGGAGAGGGGGGCTACGGAGCGGAGGAGAGGGGGCTACGGAGCGGAGGAGAGGGGGGCCACGGAGCGGAGGAGAGGGGGGCCACGGAGCGGAGGAGAGGGGGCTACGGAGCGGAGGAGAGGGGGGCTACGGAGCGGTAGAGAGGGGGGCTACGGAGAGGTAGAGAGGGGGGCTATGGAGCGGAGTAGAGGGGAGCTACGGAACGGGACAGAGGGAGCAAAGCAGTGCGGAGCAGACCGGGACAGAGTAGAGCGGACAGGGAGGGAGCAGAGCAGAGCGGAGCGGCCCGGGATAATTAATGCGCTTGCACGGTTTCTATGGGAGAGACTGAAACTTTCAGCGCTTCCCAAGTTACCGCGCATGCGCAAAAACACTGCGGTTCTGTCTATGGAGCGGCGCGTAGTTCCGCCGCTCGCATAGACCAAATTTTTACGGGCAGCGGGCAGAGGCTTACTGGCGACGGTACGCGTGCCAACAGAAACGGCTTCGCGTGCCGTCTGTGGCACGCGTGCCATAGGTTCGCCATCGCTGAAATAAAGACAAGTCATTCTGATGCAATATGGCCACCTGCCTACTTGTACTGGAGAATATCATGAACCCTAGGCATCTTGCTAATACGCCCATTACCTAATTTATCACTACTTTGTGTAGTTTATTATAACAAATGTTAAAGGGTTAAGTAGAATATAATAAGCATGAGCTTAAATGTTATTTCCAGGAATACCAGGATGGTGAACCTGGCCAGCAGTGACAAAAAAAACAGGTTTATTTACCTTTAATCCAAATAATTACCTTAGGCTGATACTTCCATTCTTTGGCTGGAAATCAAGATCTCTCCAGACCACAGGATGACACTTCCTCTGACATCACTAGGGGTTTGCTCTGTAACTTTTGGCCCTGCTCTAAATCTCTTCAATGGCTACTACATGAGTGTTGTCCCTCCTTTAACTCATTAAGGACCACCCACTGACTTTAGACGTAAGCAGGTACAGGTCACAAGTCTACAGCGACATCTTTACCAGTGATGGAACCTTTTAGGGGAGGAGTGCCCAAACTCCAACCCAAAAACCCCTTATTTATTGCGAGTCGCCAACCAAAAATTAAAGGAGTAACTTATTGCTCCCTGTTCTTCAACAACGTTCGATCATATTGGCATCCTGAGGACAAGATGGAAAATTTGCATCATTTTATCTTCTTTCCAGTGTACACAGAGAATTGAGGGGCCAGCAGAAGGTCTTCCAAAGATAATTCAGCCCTGTCTACTCATTCTCCCTCTTCCTACATACCCACGTAGTGAAGTAAGTATCACTTAAATATATGACTGAAAGCAGCATCTTTTAAAATGGAACTGGAACTGCAGGAAGATTATTTGAGTCCTGTCTGGTGTTCTTGGATGATTGCCTGGGTGCCCACAGAAAGAGCTTGGAGTGCCCTAGGTCCGCCACCACTGTCTTTACTATAATCATGGGAGCATAACTGGGTCTCCAGATGTCAAAGACAGCTAGAGACCTGAAGGAGAAGTACCAGAAGTAGTTTATTACTGCTTCTGCCTCCTCCTTTCTTCAGTGCACCGCTGAGTCTGCAGTGGGTTAATCACAAAGTACACCTCTACCCCAGACTTTAGCCCCCACAGGGTGTGGTTTCTCCCTGTAACTGTGGCTCTGATAGATGTTATTATCTAAAATGTTATTATCTAACAGATCTAATTTTAAAAAAAAAGTAACAAATTTTGGAAATGTCCCCTAGGGATCATAATAATTAAAAAACACACATACACACACACATGGCAAAACTAAAAATTAAAGTTATGGTAAAAAATTACCAGGTCATTAAAGCTTACCACCAGGAAGAAGGACTTTATGCAAATGAGTCTGAGTGGATCCAGGCTCCATTAGCACCTACAGAGCCTGGAGCCCCTCAGGCTCATTTTCATACAGTCCTTTATCCCGGTGGTAGATGCCCTTTAAGGCCTGGTCAGAAAGGAGTTAATCAATTATTCATGGCCTGTTGGGGATGATTCTGAAGTGAAGCTTCATCTTAGTAATATGCATTTATGTCTAATGGCTGGAACACTTTTTAATGAAAGTTTTTGCAGGATATTTGGTCTGTATGTATTTTATATATTTATATCTCCTTTACTGGGAATATACAGGAGTCCATATTGAACTGGCAGTGTACATTTATCAAAAAGATAGCTGTTCTTGCTATCAAAATTTTCAAATGTTTGTATACTTTAGAAATTATTTTAAGCCTAATAAAATGCAGTATGAAAACCCTGAATGTGAATGTGCAGAACTGTGAAAACCTGGTGTAGATTCCCTGATCTCTCCTCACACATCTGTATCCAGCTCCTTCAGTTCCTGCATATATTTCTTACTGAACCTTTTGACCTATGACATTTTCTGTTACAGTTTATCATTATAATGAATGATTATTTTTATTTTATTTTTCTAATATTACTGACCTGTCTGTAACTATTACTGTAATATGACTGTAATTTCTCTGGGGCAGAGACCTCCCTTCAACCTTGTTACACTGTTTAATAAGACATATATTTGCTAACAAAAAAATTGGTAGGAAAAAGCTAACAAAAACATTAGATGTAATAGAGCTCTGCAAGTGATGTATGCAAACCCTGACTACAGGATAGACTGTACATTTCATCACTTCTGTATAAACAAATTAAAAAATGCACACCCTTAGCATGCATTGTGACCATTTGTCATGGCAAGGTGACCTCTTTAGATAGGACCCTGTGCTACAGTGACATCCGTCCCTTGGGTCTAAACCTATAGCTTCATCTCCTTTGGGCCTCCTGTATAACACACAGTGTAATACAGTATCAGTGTATGGGATTTGTCACAGCAAAAAAATTGTACAATGGAAAATATTCATTTTCTGTGGATCCCATTAAGATAGCTATATATCTGCACCCACACCGATCAGCTATTTCATCTAGAACTAAAGTTCACCTGTACTAGGAGACAACCCTATAACAATCACTAACTCAGCTCACAGATTTCTGGGGTCCATGTAACCATTATGTTCATGGATTTAGCACCGTAACATTGCCAACATAACTGATAAAGGGGAACGTCTTTGGAGAACCTTTGGAGGTATTTGACTGTCCCACATACTGTATATTCACATAACTATGTTCCATCTTAAAGGGAATCTGTCAGGCAAATTAACCACCCAAAACTAAATATATTTTCATAAACTGCAATGAGAAAACATTACCCCTACCCTTACATGGTCCTTATTTATGCCTGTAAATTTAAACAAACAGGTACTAAGACTATATGCAAATCACCTGAGATAGGTTTAATGAGCCACTATCATTTTCAGATAACCAGCTTATTCATGAATGTGTGGCACAGCCGCACCCCTTAGTGCTTGACTGCCTGTATAATGATGTGACACTCCGGGTGCTGGCTCCTCTATGTGCTTCCTGGTCCTGGCACCCCCGGCAACCTGTATGTGTAGGAAATACTTCTATACACATGACTGACAGTCTGTATAATGATGTGACACTCTTGGTGCTGCCTCTATGTGCTCCTTGGTGCTGGCAGTCATGCCCCCTGCAGCCTGTGTGTATGAGATACTCCTATACACATGACTGACAGCCTGTATAATGATGTGACACTCCTTGTGCTGGCTCCTCTATGTACTTCCTGGTTGTGGCCACTCCCCCTGCATCCTGTGTGTGTGTGTGTATGAGATACTTCTATACACATAACTGACAGCCTGTATAATCATGTGACACTTCTTGTGCTGGGCCCCCTGCAGCCTGTGTGTGTATGAGATACTCCTATACACATGACTGACAGTCTGTATAATCATCTGACACTCCTGGTGCTGGTTCCTCTATGTGCTTCCTGGTGCTGGCGCCCCCTGCAGCCTGTGTGTGTATAAGATACTCCTATACACATTACTGACAGCCTGTATAATGTTGTGACACTCCTGGTGCTGACTCCTCTATGTGCTTCCTGATGCTGGCGCCCATGGCAGTCTGTGTGTGTATGAGATACTCCTATACACATAACTGACAGCCTGTACAATGATGTAACACTCCTGGTGCTGGTTCCTTTATGTGCTTCCTGGTGCTGGTGGCCACGTCCCCTGCAGCCTGTCCCCTATACACATGACTGACAGCCTGTATGATGATATGACCTTCCTGGTGATAGCTCTTCTCTATACTTCCTGGTGCTGGGAGACACGTTTCCTGCAGCCTGTGTGTGTATGAGATACTCTTATACACATGACTGACAGTCTGTATAATCATGTGACACTCCTGATGCTGACTCCTCTGTGTGCTTCCTGGTGCTGGTGCCCACGGCAGTCTGTGTGTGTATGAGATACCCCTATACACATAACTGACAGCCTGTATAATGATGTGACACTCCTTGTGCTGGCTCCTCTATGTACTTCCTTGTTGTGGCCACTCCCCCTGCATCCTGTGTGTGTGTGTGTATGAGATACTTCTATACACATAACTGACAGCCTGTATAATCATGTGACACTTCTTGTGCTGGGCCCCCTGCAGCCTGTGTGTGTATGAGATACTCCTATACACATGACTGACAGTCTGTATAATCATGTGACACTCCTGGTGCTGGTTCCTCTATGTGCTTCCTGGTGCTGGCGCCCCCTGCAGCCTGTGTGTGTATAAGATACTCCTATACACATTACTGACAGCCTGTATAATGTTGTGACACTCCTGGTGCTGACTCCTCTATGTGCTTCCTGATGCTGGCGCCCATGGCAGTCTGTGTGTGTATGAGATACTCCTATACACATAACTGACAGCCTGTACAATGATGTAACACTCCTGGTGCTGGTTCCTTTATGTGCTTCCTGGTGCTGGTGGCCACGTCCCCTGCAGCCTGTCCCCTATACACATGACTGACAGCCTATATGATGATATGACCTTCCTGGTGATAGCTCTTCTCTATACTTCCTGGTGCTGGGAGACACGTTTCCTGCAGCCTGTGTGTGTATGAGATACTCCTATACACATGACTGACAGTCTGTATAATCATGTGACACTCCTGATGCTGACTCCTCTGTGTGCTTCCTGGTGCTGGTGCCCACGGCAGTCTGTGTGTGTATGAGATACCCCTATACACATAACTGACAGCCTGTATAATGATGTGACACTCCTTGTGCTGGGCCCCCTGCAGTCTGTTTGTGTATGAGATACTCCTATACACATAACTGACAATCTGTACAATGATGTGACACTCCTGGTGCTGGTTCCTCTATGTGCTTCCTGGTTCTGGTGGCCACGTCCCCTGCAGCCTGTCCCCTATACACATGACTGACAGCCTGGTGATAGCTCTTCTCTATACTTCCTGGTGCTGGGAGACATGCCTCCTGACATTACTGACAGCCTGTATAATGATGTGACACTCCTGGTGCTGGCTCCTCTATGTGCTTCCTGGTGCCCACTGCAGTCGGTGTGTGTGTATGAGATACTCCTATACACATGACTGACATGTAGAATGATGTGACACTCCTGGTGCCAGCATCCATTCCCCCTGAAGCCTGTGTGTATGAGATACTGCTATACACATGACTGACAGCCTGTATAATGATGTGACACTCCTGGTGCCAGCATCCATTCCCCCTGAAGCCTGTGTGTATGAGATACTGCTATACACATGACTGACAGCCTGTATAATGATGTGACACTCCTGGTGCGGGCTCCTCTATGTGCTTCCTGGTGCTGGCGCCCTTTCAGTCTGTGTATGTATGAGGTACTTCTAGACACAGGACTGACAGCCTGTATAATGATGTGACACTCTTGGTGCCAGCAGCCATGCTCCCTGCAGACTGTGTGTGTATGAGATACTACTATACACATGGCTGCATCGTGTAGTAGTTGTAACAGCCTGACATGCTGTTAGTTCTATACACTACATGTGTAGCTGATTTCTGTGTCTTACACCAGCAATGCTTTATTATACATTACACACAGACATGAGCAGGAGGAGGGGGTTAACAGGGGTGACATCACTGCCTCTGACCATGTGACCAGCCTCATTTACATAATAAAGAAAACATGATTTTATCATGGTTAATGTATGAATTGACTAGATAAAGGCTGGGATAGAATCCTTGTGAGCTGCTCCAACAGGTAGTGGTGACAGGACTAGTGACACAGACCTGATGACAGGTGTGCTTTTAGTAATATTCTGTATCCTGAACAGAAGCTTATTACTCCTCTTCCCTTCTTCCAGATATACATCCCACATGACATACATTTATGGCTTCCTAACTTTCCACCATGTCCTCTATGTTAGGAAGGATCATATTCCACATGTTTGGCAGCAGAGTAGAAAAAGGGAACAATTGTAAGGATCATGATAGAACCATCAGCATGTCCCATATGTCAAAGATTTACAGGTGCAGCCAACATCCATTGCTGGCAGAGGCAAGGCGTCTTGGATGAACCTTGCCTCCCGTGATGTCATGGAGAGGAAAACTATCCTTCGCCATGATAGCCAGGAATCTCCAGGGACATTGGTGAGACTCCATGACCAGTTTTATGTGAAGGTGTGTAATGGTCTTCAGTAAAATCCCCATATACTGCTATACAGCTGTTAAAAAGAAAAAAAAAGTTCGAATCACTTCCCTATTCCAAAATAAGAAATAAAAATAAACAAATAACATCATGACCATGTTAAATTTTTACATTTTAAGTCTTTTTTTAATTTGTTTATGAACACACTACATAATGGCAATCTGGCTGGTGGCCACAAAGGTTTTCACAGTAAAAATTCTATGATTTTACATAGATCATAGAATAAATCTTAATCCTTCCAGCCCTAGGAAGGTCAATCTCACCTCATGTTTGCCTCACTTGGTCCCCTGAATGTTTCCTTCCCTTGGGACTAATAACCAGAAATGCCATTTGCAGAGAAACAATGTTTATCCTCGGTCTGACTATACAAACATGAGGTTATATATTTCTCTAATTCACCTACCTTTAACATTCTTCTGAATTAATGTGAAACATTAACAATTCAGAAAAACCTTTCAGCTATGTCCCCGCATTAAATTGTCCATAACCTACGGAAGTTAAAAATTACATGTCTGTAAAGCGCTGAACTTTCAGCAACCCCATTATTGAATCCTGACATGTTACAAGCCAGACCTTACTCGAAATGAAGCGGCAGAACGAGCAGTGTTCAAGTTCCATTCACCTTAAAGGTCTACAGGAAGGATGGTGAAGGACATGAGCATATGTTCTCCTGAATTGAAAGGCATAATCTGGATGAGTGAATGTACAGATGCTTCTTTATATACACTCACATAAATAATAATAAAAATAAAGTCCTCAAGTTTAGAAAAACACCATGTGGCAGTCAAAGTCATATTGTCAGCTTGTAAAATGTGGATTGTGATGGTGGGTTATAAAATATGTTTCCATGTAAAAACTAGTCAATTTTTCTATATCTATATGCTGTGAGGTCTACTTTAGGATCACGATCTACATTTTGGCCGTTACTCACATGATAAATTCAACGCAACATAACGCAACAACACAACATAAAATTCTGCATTAAAAGGGGCGTTCCTGTGCACCGTCGGACTGTGCGCCACATTTATCAAGCGGTGTCTGACAGAAGTGTGTAACATGCCCTATGCTAAAGGTGTACCAAAAATAGTTGGTGCACTTTGTCTGGGCAGTGCAGGGAGCCCCAAATTACTGAAAACCGTGTGCCACAATTCATGAATCTGGCGCCCCCTGCACACTACACAGGCATACATTTTGTACCACATTTACAAGATGGTATTGAAACCCTTTTACCCCAGGGAAACATGGATGAGATGGAGACCTCTTCATAAATTAAGCTCAGGCCTCATTTATGTCATATGAGGCGGAGGCCTAGTCTTCACCAAGGGTTGGGGTGAAGATAAAAAAACAACATTTTGCTACACAGTTAAAAGGAAATCCCCATTTCGGCAAATAAATGTTATTGTTTGTATAATGAAAAGTTAGACAATTTTCTAATATACTCTCCTAGATCTAATTTTCTCCTAGATCTCTGCTTGTTGTAATTCTACAGAAAGCATCATGTCTAGTAGGCAGAAATCTGACCATGGTCACATAGGTGCACAGCTCATTATAACCCACAGCTCTGATTACTCTCTCTGATACTAACGAGCTGTGCACCCGTGCGACCACGCTCAGATTTCTATCCACAGGAAGTAAACAGAGAATCTTCCTATAGAATGGCAGCAAGCAGAACTCTAGAAAACAGTGAAAAATTGATTTAGAAAGTATATTGGATAAAATTGTATAACTTTTCATTAAACAAACAATTACATTAATTTGAAATACTGTTTCTCACCCTCGATATACCAATTTTTTGGAAAGTGGCAAGGCAGTAAAAAAAACCCATTAGTGCAAAATTTTTTGTGCAAATGCAGGAGAAAAATGTGTAATCTAGCGGTTTGCACATTTATGTATATCAATTATGAAGTATACAGTTCCGACTTACGTACAAACTCAACTTAAGAACAAACCTAGAGAACCTATCTTGTACGTTACTACCTGTAACTCTATTAAGACATGGGGAAATTAATTTCCATGGCCATATCACTTTTCTCAAGTCTAAATGTCTGTTCTAAACACCATATTGTAAAGTCTTTATCTAAGCAGCGTGACCTCTGAGTATAATGGAAGGGGGGAGGTAAAGCAATACCACTAAAATCTCCCATCCTATTTTTACCATGCTTTTTACTTAATGTGCAAGTGCTTAGATGCTAATAGGCCCTACGGCTTCTGCCAGAAAGCCTTTTTATTTTGCTAATAGTAATTTAAGTGTAACAAAAGTGAGCAGCAACGTGAATTTGGTTTACAGTCAAAAAGTATACAAAGTAGAACACATTAACTTCCAGCATCCCTAAAAAAAACTTCTCTCCCCTGATGTAACACTTACGCCTACATAAAGTAATCCGCTGTGAACCACTAACCCCTTTGACTCAAAGTTATGACCCTAATTTATGTTGAGTTATATTGATCAAAGAAGGAGATCCAGATCCAGCCATCGTTGTCGAGAAAGATCGCCGTTATCCTTTACGTTGTATTTTAATTTTTCACAGTTATAATGGCACAGAATGCAGAAATAGCTGTTATAGGTGGTCAAGATGTTATCATAGCAGCTCCTTGAGGAAGCACCATTTTACACATGACTAGCTGTGCGTTAAATGAAATCATTGCTCGCCCCAGGTGTGTTCGTTAGCTACAACTTCTGTGAAGTAAAGCAACTAAACTTAATGTACATCCTGTTGTGCTTGTAAAGTAGACAGCCGAAACAGAATACATCTCAATAGGCAGCGTATAAACAGCAAATCATTTAACGGGCCCGGTCTTAGTCATACAGACACTTTCTAACCTATAAAAGATAAGTCACTTGGTTCAGGTTAATGTTGAGAAATTCATCCAGCTGCCCAGAGCGGAACATATGATATTTATGCAGAGTTTAGGGAAAATAACCTATTTGCCATGAAAATGACAATGTGGTATATTTATCAAAAATGTCAAAAAGTTAAATAGCTCAAAATTAGTCTTAAGCTGCAACTGATTTATCACAGTGTCCGATGGGGTAGGGTATGACATGTCTTTTCTCTGTGATATGAAATGTCGCTCTCATACCCATATAAAAAAAACTCCTTTGTAGAAACAGGCTGCTGGTGTCATATTAAAGATAAGAAATAGCAAAATGTAAGGTAAAGAAAATACAATTGCAAGAATAAGACTACACACGTCTGTTTGTTGTCTGTTACCATGGTGACAAATAAATGAAACCGTTGTAAATTATTGCAAGCCACCATTCCTATTGTTTCATCTGACCATTTTATTGCTCTGTATAATAATTTGTCCTTAAAACTAACCCATGATCTGTGAAGCGCTTTGCAACATGATGGTGCCTTATGGATAAAGATTTATTAGTATCAAGATTATTATGTGTTCCTATAATTAGTGATGAACGCCTCCAAACCTGCAAATTCAGGTCTCTCGGACCCAGAGACCAAACAGGTTGTGCTGTTCTGGATCTGGGTCTGTGTTCGGGGATATGGCGCCAAGCTGCCTGATTGACTAGTGAGCAGCCAACCAATCAGGTTACAGGCCCTTAAAGGCTGTTTGAGTAGCAGTAGGCATTTATGGAATTCCAGGTCCAGAATGCCCAGGTCGATGTAGTGACCAATGTATATGGGCATCCCAAGATGCAACAGATATACTAAGTAGCTACCATACTGGATCCACACTACAAGGATAGCCCAGCATCTGTCATTCTGATACCAGAGAATGAGACTAAAATGATGGAGTACAAGTGTTCTTTGGTGCAGGCACTACTGGCGGAGAGCTCATCTGACAATGGGAGCTCAGTGGCACCACCAGGAGGAGAAGGAACATCAGTACCACTTTGGGAGGGAGAGTAAGCATTGCCACATAGTGGAACGCCATGTTCACTTCTTCTCAATATTCACCACCATTGGATGGGGATCGTAGTATCAGGAGGCAGAACGTGACTCACATGGTGTAGGATTATCTGTCCACACGTCTCCTGGTACTGCGAGATGGGTCCACCACAATCACTTTCTGGATGGAAAAATTGTACACGTTGCCCGAGCTTTCCCTCTATGCCTTATCTATGTTGTCCTGCCTAGACATGGATCACATGCAACTTGGTTTTGCCAAGTTTTGAATAAGATCTGCATTATGCATTCCCAGAACTTCATCTTATAATTTTTGAGCACTTCTTTACAGTATAAATAGCTGCGGAAACCACAACAAAATGTATTATCTCAAGTTTCAAGTTTCTGACAATTGTATTTAACCCCCGACCTACTGAGCTACTTATCTTCTAAACAGGGTGCACATATTTGTCTAACCCTAAACCTCTGCAGTAAATTGGACATTTTTAGTAGCCAAACATTACCGATTCTGGTGACCTAACAAGTCAAGCATTCTGATGTTTTAGCTTCCTAAAAAATCTGTTTTTATTTTCTAACATTCCATTTTATACTCTATTGTACTCTATTTTAGCAATTGTCTGGTTTGTTATGTCACCCAATATAGCAGCCTTAATGGTACAATTACAGTAGAATTCCATGTGTATTTATCTTTTTGCTTTCTTTTAGACATTTGGTTCAGAGTTAGAAATTTCCCTTATTGAAAAATAAGGTTTGTGCTGCTGTGTAGTGTTCCTGACCTCTGAACCATTTCTCAGAGGTTTCTATCACTTGCAATCTCTGACTCAGTGCTCACAATAGAGGTCAATTGATGCTATGGCTGCCTGTAGTTAAAGACAGCAGCCATCATATTGTATTGCTAAGGAGAGGCTTAGAGAAAGCACAAAATATAGTCTATAAAACAGACAAATACAGCAAAAAATATAAAGTGATGAAATAATATACAATATAATTGATCATGTAGATTCTGCTGTTATGATTAATTCATTTTCTATGGCACAATGGCGTAGAGGTAACTTTTACTTGCCCTGATAAGCAAGGGGATCAGTTTCTACATACACACAAAGCAATGTTATAAAAGTGTATAACAGAGGTAATGTTGTAAATGCAGTGCTACCATATTATATGCAGTTACTTCACTACTTAACACACACATCACGTCACACATGTCATTGACCCACATTCATTAAAGCCCCTGCACCAGTTTTTTGTCTGGCTTTGCTCGATCTTTTCAGTGCTACCTGCTTGCAGATGTATTTATAAAGTGTCTGTGACACATTTGTGTTGCGGTTGCTCTATAAGCGTTGCAACACAACTTTCTACACTGAAGGAGGCGTGTCGGTGAACAGTTGGACTGCGCGCCACATTTTCATGCTGTGTCTGACAGAATTGTGTTGCACGCCCTATATTGAAGTTGGTGCACTCTGTCGAAGCTGTGCAGGGGGCGCCATATTCATGAAGAACGTGCACCACAATTCATGAATATGGTGCACCCTGCACACTACACAGGCTAACTGCTCATAGTGCAGTTTTTAATAAATATGGGCCGATGTATGTAATGGTAATTGGAGATGACAGTGTGAGCCATCTGGTCACTGGGGTCCAATCAATAAGACCTTCCAGGGACCAGAAAAACACATAAGATTGCATAAAGTTTCAAGAGAGCTATCCCAGAATGTTCTTCTAATATTGGTGGGTACCCTAGTTCCGAGAATCCGCATATGCAATTTTAGTTTAAATTTAATTGTGCGGCTGTACACTTTGAGGGATATTTATCAGAATCATTATCATTATATGCCAAAAAACTAGTGAACAAGCCATAAAATAGGTGTACTTTCTAGCACAAAGCCAGGAATTGCAACTATTTCTTCCCTTACATGACCACCATGGCAAGTGGACTTGGAGGTGAGTGAAGAGGGCAAGGCTAGCAGCAGAAAGCGGCGTTTCTAGCTGCACAGCGCACACTGGAGCCTTCTGATAGATCTGGTGCATGCAGGAGGGTTTGAGGAACATCGTACGCTGATGATGCATGATACACCCACCATTGAATTCTTGTGGATATAGTAAAAATGCTTCACAGAACAATACTGAATACATATTGAAACATACAGTACAGATGTCTCCAAATTAGTTTAAAGCATGGATTCAGAAGGCAAATTTGGCTCATTAACACTTTAACTAACACATGCAGAGGGTTGCCTCGCACACTAGAAAGTTAATTAGTTACTGCATTGCTTATCAGACACAGACAGAAGTGACAAATTCTGATGAAGCTGTTGGTAGGGCGAAACACTCATTGAGGTGTATGGCCCCTCCATAATGCTGTAGTGAATCACAATGTCCAAGGGTGTGCAGTGTGAGGAGCATTATGCACTTTCTCATGTCCAAGTCTGTCTTTTCTATTAGGGTGTTTTTGCAGATCTGTATGTATTTATATGCACTATTAGAATACTTATTTTTGCAGGACTTAGATTTGGAGTCTATCTTAATGTTAATCCTATTTTAGAACGGGGTTAGATATTTTTCTGTCCGTCTATCTTACTATTTATTCATGATTTTTAACCAATTTGGAATTCTGTTTTAACTACTGCATTACAATCTAGTACTTGGACCATTAATAAAGGGTTTAAGCTATTCTATTAGGTAATGGTGTTATGCTAATTACTATGTAACATGTCAAGATTTTGTTCTTCATTTTGTGAGTTTTGCTAAGTGAGTATCACACTCAGTTGTATGCTCCCCAGAGGGCTGATGGAGGCAGGGATGGCGTCCAGGAACTCTATTTCAACTCACTGGTGACTTTATTTAGTGCCTTTTAGACAATTCTGGCTCTGGTTTTCTGTATAATCCGCTGTGCTTTTTCAGTGTTTTCTTTTGTTTCTTTTGTACTATTTCTCTACTTTGTACCTTTTGACAATTCTAGATTAATACTAATCTTTATTTATATAGCGGCATCATATGCTGCAGCGCTTTTCAACTCATAGGGGACATATAAAAATAAAATAAGACATAACAGAATAGAAACAGTCATATGGAACAATAGGAGTCAGTGGCGTAACTAGTAGTGGCTGGGCCCCATAGCAGATTTCTGCATGGGGCCCCCTTCCCCTTTAAAAGATATATGCAAATTTATACAGACATATACACACATATAAATTTCTACACTCATACATTCACTATCCTATACTCGCATCCACATACATACATGTATACACTCATATGCATACATTTATGTACACAAATACATTTATACACATATATAAACTCATACAGTATATACACATCAAATTTGCACACTTACTGTATACTACATACACATTATATACATATAGCATGTATATGTATACTTATACATACAGTGTTTACATACAGTACATACAGCATTTACACACATACATTTAGTATATATAGCATATACACACACGTATAGCATGTACACACATACAGCACATGCATACATTCACATTCGCACCATATACAAAAACACACATACAGCATTTATATATTATATATACACACAAGCATAAGCATATATATACACATATACACACACACACAAGCATAAGCATATATATACACATAGACACACACACACAAGCATAAGCATATATATACACATAGACACACACACACAAGCATAAGCATATATATACACATAGACACACACACACAAGCATAAGCATATATATACACATAGACACACACACACAAGCATAAGCATATATATACACATAGACACACACACACAAGCATAAGCATATATATACACATAGACACACACACACAAGCATAAGCATATATATACACATAGACACACACACACAAGCATAAGCATATATATACACATAGACACACACACACAAGCATAAGCATATATATACACATAGACACACACACACAAGCATAAGCATATATATACACATAGACACACACACACAAGCATAAGCATATATATACACATAGACACACACACACAAGCATAAGCATATATATACACATAGACACACACACACAAGCATAAGCATATATATACACATAGACACACACACACAAGCATAAGCATATATATACACACACACAAGCATATATATATATATATATATGCATATATATATATATACACACACGCACAAACATAAGCATATATACACAAAACACACACATTAGCATATATATACAATCACATGTAAATAATAGTACTTACTTTTTTGATGTCCTGCGTGGCGGCTGAGTAGGCCATCAGCTGGGTGGTTCGGCGTTCGGGCGGGCAGGTGGGTTCGCGGGCGGTTGGCAAGTGCGGGGGGCGGGCGGATGGCAAGTGCGGGGGGCGGGCGGTTGGCAAGTGCGGGGCGCGGGCGGTTGGCAAGTCGGGGGGGCGGGCGGTTGGCAAGTGCGGGGGCGGGCGGTTGGCAAGTGGGGGGGGGGCGGGCGGTTGGCAAGTGTGGGGGGCGGGCAGCAAGTGCGCGCGGGGATAGTGCGGCGGGGATAGTGCGGCGAGGGCGGGCAGTGTAGTCGGAGGTTCCTTGTGCCGGCGGCTGGGAGGGAAGTTCAGTATTCGGGGTGGGTGGTCGGTCCCCTTTGTCGGCCGGCGTATGGGAGGCTGTTTGGGAGGTAGTAGGCGGGTTAGGTACATGCGGCCGTGCGTCCCCGGGCCCCTTAAGTTCACGGGCCCCGTAGCAACCGCTACGGCTGCTACGGTGGTAGTTACGCCACTGATAGGAGTGAGGGCCCTGCTCACAAGAGCTTACAGTCTATGAGGATGAGGGGGTGACACAAGAGCTTACAGTCTATGAGGATGAGAGGTGGGATACAAGAGCTTACAGTCTATGAGGATGAGGGGGTGACACAAGAGCTTACAGTCTGAGGATGAAAGGGTGACACACAAGCTTACAGTCTATGAGTATGAGTGGTTGACACAAGAGCTTACAGTCTATGAGGATGAGGGGGTGACACAAGAGCTTACAGTCTATGAGGATGAGGGGGCGACACAAGAGCTTACAGTCTATGAGGATGAGGGGGGACACAAGAGCTTACAGTCTATGAGGATGAGGGGGTGACACAAGAGCTTACAGTCTATGAGGACAAGGAGGGGACACAAGAGCTTACAGTCTATGAGGATGAGTGGGTGACACAAGAGCTTACAGTCTATGAGGAGCAGGGGGGACACAAGAGCTTACAGTCTATGAGTATGAGTGGTTGACACAAGAGGCATAAGAGGTATAATGGTCCAGCCATTCTTTATAAGGGAACGGAATAAAATAGTTAAATAAATAAATAAAACATTTGATAAACCAAGTGGAAGGTCAGTGGGCCTGCAGACCAGCCTGAAGCTTGGTATTTGGTTCTTCACCTCACAACTTTGTACTTGCCGCCATTGCTTTGGCAAACGTAGTTATTTGTCTTTCTCTCTTGTTTGTTTGTCTTTTGGTCTGTGCATGAACCCAGTGTAAAGAACTTTGTGCAGTTGTCGCCTGCAATTTAGAGCACGACCAAGAGTAGGCTGGGGAAAGAGGTTGTGGAAAGTGCAGTGCTTGCACTTCTTCCAGGTGTTGACATATTGTGGCACATTTACTTACCTGGTGCCTGCGCGATCCCCAATCCGGACTGTTCGACAAGGATGAACTCTGCCGCAATTCATAAAGATTGTGTTCCCGATTTCCTGTATGTGTTGCTTCCCTGATCAGGTCCGCCAGAGTTCACCTCTTCTTCCTGGCTCATGTAAGTGCTTGGCTTGCGACACAAATTTAAATGTTAAATCCTGCACGTAGTGCGACACTTAACCTGCTGTAATGGCCATCCTGCAAGTTACAGATCTATTTTGATTCAAGAGAAACGTTAAGGAAGGACAACTCTGTTCCAAAGTAAAACGCAAAAAAACAGAACCTTATACAGCCTACGGTATGTGACCATTGAGCAATCATTTTTTTCTACATTATACGGTAGCTGTGACAGCACCATGTTTATCAAAATAACTACAATTGTCGAAAATCGTGACTATGATGCCTTTTGTTTACCAGGCACATCCAACAAATGAAAAGTTGTTAAAGTTTTTGTTTCACAAGCATTACTTCAGCTTAGTAACAGCAAGTTAATATTTTCCATTACATTCTTCAAAATCCTATTTTGTTAACGCTGAAACGGGGATAGATAGAAAAATATAGTGGAATTACAGGACTGTGAATATGTTGAAACGCAGAGAAGACAAGTCTTCTGAAATACAATCTGAAGACAGAAATGTTTCACCCATGAGTCTAAATGATACTATTGTAATGATAACGCTGCGTTCCTCTTCTCTCTACAACTATCATACTGTATTCAGCTCCTCATTCTTTACAGTTTATAATAACACTCGGCGCAGACATTGCAGACGTGTTTTCACTGGAATTATGGTCTAAAGCAACTGAGCCGGGTCATCAAAGCTGGAGATTTTGTGTAAAGATATTCCAAAGACTGAGAACGTCAAAACGAGCTGCAGAGATGTGAAAATACGAATTGTGTCATATTGCTGAAAAAAGATGATCTTCTCAGGTTCCATTCACATCTGTATTAAGGCTTCAGCTTATAGCAAAATCCACAATGCACTGGACCCATTGAGAGGGATTTTAACTCGTGCCAAATTTGTGACTTTTTATGAACCCACTCCACTTTTCACTTCAGACAACTTACTCCAGTTTTCTGTAATCCAGATGTGGTAGATAGATTTATCAGGTGTTGCTTTCAATAACCCTGTATACTCACTGAAAAAATGCGCTGAAAACCCCCAACTCGGCTTATACACAAGTGTATAAAAATATAAACTTACATACTCACCTTTCAATGCTTCCAACGCGCGGCTTCTCTTTTTTCTTCTCTTTGCGTGTAACAGAAGGCAGAGGCTCACACTATAATGGAACGATATCGCAGGCGGGCAGGGAGCAAAGACGCGTCTCTGCCTGCTGTTACAAGAAAAAAGAGGAGACACATGGAGCATCTGGGAGCGCCGGAAGGTGAGTATGTAAGTTTCTTTTTTATAAGCCGAGGGGTTGCATGGCATTTAATTAGTGGGGGGGCTGGCTACAGGGGACATTTCATTAGTTGGGGAGGCTGGCTGCATGGGGCATTTCATCAGTAGGGGGGCTTGCTGCATGGGGCATTTCATCAGTGGGGGGCTGGTTGCATGGGGCATTTCATCATCAGTAGGGGGGGCTGGCTGCATGGGGCATTTCATTATCAGTAGGGGGGGCTGGTGGCAGGAGACATTTTATCAGTGGGATGGCTGGCTGCATGGAGCATTACATCATCAGCGGGTGGCTGCATGGGACATTTCATCAGTAGGTCACTGAGTGTATTGGGCATTTCATCAATGAGGGGGCTGGCTGCATGGAAATTTTCATCAGTAGGGGTGCTGACTGCATAGGGCATTTCATAACTGGGGAGGCTGGCTGCAGGGGCAATTTCATCAGTAGGGGGATGTTGGCTGCAGGGGCATTTCATTACTTGGGGAGGATTATACTTGAGTCAATCAGTTTTCCCAGTTATATGTGGCAAAATAAGTTACCTCAGCTTATACTCAGGTCCACTTATACTCAAGTCTTTACGGAAGTTGCAAATTAGGCGCATGTCCACTCCAGCCCCTCAGTGATGCAGGAAAAATCTAGGAACCAGAGGCAACCTTGTTGGAACAAAAATTCACAAATGCACTTTAAACATTGACACCTCATGTGCCAAATTAAAAATACATATACTATATGACCGACTAGAATAAATTTGATGTGCAAAATAAACTCAAAGTAGTCCCAACCAAAAGTTTACAAACACTATATAAAAAGGCATATTTGCAGGTCTCTGAAATTAAGGTCATTGAGTAAAAGTGCCAATTAAGCCCAACTTGCCGGCGTGTAGAGGCTCATGCTCCACTAGGGGATTCTGGGAAACATGCAAATAAGTTTTCCAGGATGGGACAAGGAAAACCATGCCTCTTTTCTTACTTTTTAAGGCAACCCCCTTACCATCAAGTGTGATTTTCAGGAAGCCTAAAGACATGACGTGGGATTTAAGCCAAAAAAGTATAACTATTTCACAAGGAACTGATTCCAAACTGTAGACAGCGCTGTTTTGACATGGTTGCTCTCTTCATTACAGTGTAGGGAACTGGGTGAGTGAGAGGCCTTTGACCAGGATCGGGAAGTAAGAGTTCTCCTTACAGAGACTGCTGCACTTCCTATAAACCGCCTAACTAGCGAGGTGTATTTTTCCTTGCCCATCCTGGAAAACTTATTTGCATATTTTTCAGAATCAACTAGTGGATCATCAACAGCTATAAGTCTCCACATACCTTAATTGGTAATGTTTCTGTAAGGAGATCCATTACTCCCTAAAGTCATTCTTGATGGTAAGGTGGCTGCCTTACAAGGTAGAAAACAAGTTGTGGTTTTCCATCCTGGAAAATGTATTTGCATATTTATCAGAAATTAAATCAGAAGACCTTTCCCATTTTGTGTCAATTCGTATTACCAGAATTACTTATATTTACCAAATGCCAGAATAATTGCATTTTTATTACTTTCTGCAAAGGCAAAAGTTTACATACATTTCATTAGTATTTGGTATCATTGTCCTTAAATTGTGTGACTTGGGAAAAAAATTTGTACATCCTTCCACAAGCTTTTTTTTGGTAGGAATTTGGGCCATTCCTCCGGTCTGAGCCATGTGTACTAGCTTTCTTGTTCTAGGCACCTGCCTTTTCAGCTTTGCATATACATTATCAATAGAATTGAGATCAGGGCTTTGTGATGGCCACTCCAAAACATTGGGGCAGATTTACTTACCCGGTCCATTCGCGATCCAGCGGCGCGTTCTCTGTGGTGGATTCGGGTCCAGCCGGGATTCATTAAGGCAGTTCCTCCGATGTGGCGCTGCTGCGCTGAAAAGCATCGGAACGCGCTCAAGTTCACCGGCCTATTCCTAGTGAAGGTAAGTGCAAGCTCTGCAACACTTTTTTGTTTTAAATGCGGCAGTTTTTCCTAATCTGTTGGGTTTTCGTTCGGCCACGCCCCCGATTTCCGTCGCGTGCATACCAGCGCCGGTGCGCCACAATCCGATCACGTGCGTCAAAATCCCGGGGCGATTCATAGGGAAATCGGCGCAAATCGGAAATATTCGGGTAACACGTCGGGAAAACGAGAATCGGGCCCTTAGTAAATGACCCCATTGTCTTTGTTATCCTTAAACCACTTTTGTAACCAGTCTGACAGTAGCTTCGTGTCGTTGTCAATTTGGAAGACGCATTTACACTCAAGCTTTAACTTCCTGGGAGATGTATTGAGATGTTGCTTCAGTATTGCCACATAAGTTCTTTCATCATGATGCATCTATTTTATGAAGTGCACCAGTCTCTCCTGTAGCAAAACAACCACAAAACAATATTCTATTTTCGGTCTTGCTAACCTTTCCCCTGTTCTTCCAAACATAACAATGGTCATTCAAATGTCTCCGAAAATTGAGGTCTTTGTTCCATTTGCATTTGCAAACATGAATCTGGCTTTTTATGTTTCTTTTTTAGCAATGGCCTCTTCGAGGCAGAGTGGGCTGTAAGCCCATGTTGATACAGTACTCTTTTTACTGTGGCAAAAACACACTTATGCAATTATACAGTCCCAAATATAAATAATTTTGGTAATTCTAGTTGACACAAAATGGGAAAGGTTTATTCTATTGCATGTTAGATAGGAATGAGTAAAACATGTATAGGTGTCTTTTTTATAGTGTATGTACACTTCTGATTTCAAAAATAAATTGAAAGGAGGTATCGGGAAAACATTTTGCTGCAGTTGCTGTGAAAGGGTTGAGAATATGAAAATCCCAGGAGGTAAGTCATTAAAAAAAACTTGGGGCCATAAAAATTTAAATCTATTTATTCTACACATATTTATTATTATTATTAATACTAAAATATTATAATTTTGGAGGGTGAGGGTAAATTACAGGGTGAGCAAAATATTTTTTTATGATTTAGTATGGGGGTCTTTATTTGTTATAATGGCAATATATTATAATTCATTATAACAGGTCTTAATGAATAATTATATATATATTGCCATGAAAATATATTATGTGGGAACAATAAATAATATAATTGATAAGGAGAATTTTTTTTTTATAATTCAGTAGGAAGGCATTACATGCTACCTATGTTGTTAATTATTGATGAAGGGGGATAAGGCACTGTTTATAATATAATTACTTCCAGGGGCAACAAGATGTATGGTATACAAATTTTTTTGTTTCAAGGGAATGCTTCATCAATTTTTCTGTGTGACAGGGGGCATTGTCATGCATGAAAATTTTTGGCTGATGGAGTGATGAGCGCATGGAAAGAAATACATGTGTTGTTGAAGAAGGTGCTAATACACACTTGTATCCACTCTGCCATGTAGCTGTATGAGAAGTCCAACCCCTGCTGCAGAAAACATTCCTCAAACCATGACACTTACTCCACCATCTTGCTTTTAAACTTGCTTTAATCACTAAAATGAACTGTGGACCACTTCTCCTCTGTCCACACAACATGCTACTCAGCAAAGGAGAGTCTAGCCTTTTGATTCTTTCTGCTAATGAGATGTTCGGTCACTGCAGAGGGAGCTTTCAGTCCAAATGCTCTAAAACTTCGAGACATTGTATAATGAGAAATGGAAATGATTAACTAGGGAGATTTTCCACATTATCCTGTCCTCTCATGCTATAGCTGATAGGGTTCCCCTTGGACTTCATCTGGACAACCTAAGGCAGAGGGTTTAAGTCACTTTTGAACAGCACACCTTTTTTGAAGTCAGTGAAAACTGAAAAGTGTCTTTTTCGATTATCTCATTTACATTTTTATTCGGTGTTTTAGGATATATACAATTTATGAAATATGCTTAAAATACAGCTATTTTGGGGGCGTGGCCTGACTGCAGGTGGAGACGGTCGCACATTAGTGCTTCTCCTGCCCGAACCCCACTATAGCCCCGTTAAGCATCCTAATCCAATTCTTCGGTACTGCCACAAGAAGGGTCCCCATCCCATTCCCACCCTTACATGGGGTGAGGAGGTTGAGAGGCAACAGGAGAGTGAGGGGACCTAGGGGAGCCCACGGTGGATGGAGAGAGAGAGAGAGGGTACACTGGCATCTGCACCCCACTCCCCAGCCCTGTGGCCCGACACAGGGGAAGAATGGCCAGCCTACCCCAAGCCCTTCCCTCATGTCGTCTGCCCAGCAATGCTCTCAAGACAGACATGGATACATTAAAACCCATACTGGTTATCCTGCATCCAATGCTGCCTTTTCTCAGGAGGGAGCATTTGAATCTCAACAAGTCTTGATGTCACAAGAAATTGGTGCTCTTGCTCATTTACGTGCCCTGAGTTCCCACCTTCGCACCATTCCCACGAGGGATGATATGGAAAGCTATGTTGCTAGGTTGGAGCAGTCTTACTCCGCTGAGCTGTGCGCAGTGCGGGAGGAAGTTCAACTTGAGACCCGAGTAACATCCACTGAAGTTACCCAGAATGTTCACGGTGCCTGTCTAGCCGCTCAAGCTGCTACCATCGCCTCTCACTCCTTCCAACTGCAATTCCTGGCTGACCAAATGGATGATGCGGAGGATAGGGGGAGACGCAACAACATCAGAGTCCGAGGTTTACCCGAAACGGTAGAACCCCCTGCACTTCATGATACCCTGCACCAGTTGTTCAATTCCGTCTTGGAAGTACCGGCAGATACGCCCGTGGAACTCACTACAACCCAAACCTTCAGCATCAGAACAGCCGAGAGATGTCATCTGCAGGGTACACCGATATCAACTCAAAGAGGCAATCTTGTCCAAGGCAAGATCAGCAGACATCACGTTCCAAAGGTCACTCATACAACTTTTACCCAATCTTTTAAGGCTGACTCTGCTGAAACGTAGGGCTTTGAAGCCGTTACTGGAGGAACTACGGCAACGAAATATACTCTTCTCTTGAGGGTTCCCATTTTGCCTCCAGATACGGCAGGCTGAGCGCCGTTTTGTCATTAGGCATCCGGGAGAGGTTCCGGCCGTTGCCGCGGCTCTGAACATTCCAGCCCTGCTATCTTAGATTGGCCGTGCATTCCGGTGCCTCCAAACCAAGGGGATACTCCCCCTCCGGGTAGGCCCCCCAGATGTCGCGCTCGGCAAGGCCCGGGAAGGGGAGGAGCTCGGGTGCTCCGTGACCCGGGATTGCCGCCCCAGGAATAGCCCACAGCCTCCTGGATCCGTGAGGTGGGGTCCCCCCCCCTGGTTTTTCTTTATGCTGGGGGGGCTGCCTTTTTGGGAATAGACTTGGAATGCAGATGAGACCCCGGGAGGGCAAGCCCGAAGGTCAACAAAAGTAGCCAGTGGTCCACAGCATCGATAGGGCCCCCCGGTGCTCATCGCCAAATCGAAGTCATATTGCTGTTTCTCTTATCGGTTCAAAGGTTTTACTCTTTTTTATTGCATTATGTTGCATTATTTCTTGGTTCCTTTCTCTAAATACTGGATTAGGTCATCTGTTTAGCTATAATCTTACTGTGACATTTGCGGGTGCTGGGTGGGGGGAGGGGGAGTTATTTGTAGTTAGTACACTACCCACCGGGGAATCCGTGGTTGGCTGGTCTGCCCGCGGTATAGTAATTGTTGACTCCCCACTGTTTTGTGTTTGTGTGATTGTCACTTTTCCTTTGGTTTGTCCGTACTTATACTGGTATTGTCTTGTTCCGTCTGGTCCTTGTGTTCTGTCCATCCCCACTTTACCTTTTACCTAACCCTGACTGGGCAGGCCTAGTCCGTTGTCTATTGGCTGGATCGGCAGGGAGCCCAGAGAGCCCTAGAGCCGTAATGGATACTCTATGTCTGGCGTCCCACAGAAGAGGACACAAATTTTGTACAATATGCATAAACTGAGAATTAACATCCTTTTCTTACGGGAGACTCATTTCAGACCCACCAATGTGCCGAACATACGGGACCGTTATTATACACAATGAATCCACAGCGCCAACCCCGAGGCCAAGTCGAAGGGGGTGTCGATCGCCTTCCACAAATCACTACCAATTGAGATCCTTTCTACCAGTTTAGACGAGGAAGGCAGGTATATGTTTGCAAAGGTAAGGGCCTTCGGGCAGGTGCTCACCCACGCCACCTGGCACCTTCCTAACAAGGGCCCAATTCCTACTTGCAGGGAAATGTTGGGCGCATTCTCTGACTATATGGAAGGACATCTAATAGTGGGGGGCGACTTTAATTTCCCTTTACATCCATCAATTGACACATCAGGGGGACGGAGCAGTGTATCGCTTAACCATATCCGTAGTCTTAGGAAGGATCTCCATTCTCTACAGCTGGTTGACGTCTGGCGGATTTTACACCCCCACGATCGGGATTATTCCTATTTTTTCCCGGCACATGGATCCTATAGTTGGATTGACTTTTTCCTTTTGAGCCACAATGCTCTCAAGTGGGAACCCACGGCTTTGATCGGTAACATTCTATTTTCCGACCACGCTCCCATTTTTCTGACTCTGTCCCTAAAGCGTCTCTGCCTTCGCCCTTGGAGCTGGAGATTGAATGACAATCTCCTCAGGGACTCTGCTGCACTGAGGAGATCAGGGAGCGCCTAGCCTCTGTCACTAGTGGCCCGGGGTGGGAGGGATCGACACATTTTCCACAGCTGTGGGAGCAACTCAAGGGCGACCTGCAGGACATCTTTGTTTGCCATGGCACTCGCCTTAAGTCAGAGAACAGCGCACGGATCGTTGCCCTTACTGAGCAGATCCAGATGTTGGAATTACGCCACAAGTCCTCTTTAACGCCAGCTGACTTGGCTGAGTTGTCTGGGGCCAGGGAATCCTTGCGGTCTCTCTTGGACCAAAAATACTTGCAGCTTATGTTGCAGTTCCAGAGCTACCTGAACGAACACGCAGACAAATGTGGCAGACCACTGTCTGGATTATTACACCCCCGAGCCAAGACTTCCTATATTCCTAAAATCAAGGGCCCCAAGGGCACTGAAGTTTTTCACCCGGATGAGATCTGTGAGAGTCTCGCATCTTTCTATACCTCCCTGTATGATATCAGGGGCGCCGCAGAGCCAGCTTTACTCCCGTTCCAGATTGCCCAAATTGACTCGTATGTGTCCGAGACAAGTCTCCTGGCCCTGGTCCCAGAGGTCACGGATTCACTGGAACTTGAGATAGAGGCAACAGAGGTCTCTGCAGTGATCAAGGATACGCCGGCTGGCAAAAGTCCTGGGCCTGACGGGTTCACCCCAGCCTTCTTTAAACAATTTAGAGAACTCCTGTCCACATTACTAGCCAAGGTCTATAGTGCTGTATCCTTGAATACTGGTTTCCCAACCAGTTGTCTAGAGGCTCACATTAGTGTGCTGCCCAAACAGGGCAAGGACCCTTCCCTGCCAGCCAGCTATAGACCCATCTCCCTCATAAACGTTGATGTTAAGTTATTCTCTAAGATATTGGCGAGAGGTTGGCCCCCCCATATCCCGTCTGTGATACACACAGATCAAGTCGGATTTATCCCAGGTCGTGAGGCTCGCGACAACCTGAACAAAACCATGCTCCTGATGTCCCACGCGCAGGCGCGATATATCCCATCTTGTCTACTATCTATAGATGCAGAAAAGGCCTTTGACTGGGTCCATTGGGGCTTTATGGAGGCTGCCCTCAGACAGATAGGGTTGGGGCCTAGATTCCTGGGGAAGGTCTTGGCGTTGTACGCTGGCCCTACAGCTAGGGTGAGGGTTAATGGAAACCTTTCCTCGTATTTTCCAATTAAAAACGGCACCAGACAGGGGTGCCCGCTTTTGCCTCTATTGTATGTCATAGGAGCACTTGGCTACAGCTATCCGGAATAATCCCAACATTCACGGGATTTCGATGGGTCCCAGACACTGTAAGGCGGCATTGTATGCGGATGACCTGCTGTTGTATGTTTCACAAACAAGGATTCCCTTTCCCTCCCTTATTCAGGAATTTAGGAGATATAGTGCGGTCAGTGACTTTAAAATCAATTTTTCTAAAACTGAAGCCCTTAATATATCTCTACCCACTTCCGAGGTTCGGAATATCAAGGATAACTTTCCTTTTCAGTGGCGGCAGATTTCTCTTGGATACCTGGGAGTATTGATCCCGACTGATCTGTCAAAACTTTACTCTCTCAATTACACACCTCTACTGGAGCGTACACTAAAGGATCTCCAAGCATATGATCGCAAGCGACTCTCCTGGTTCGGTAGGATAAATGTCTTGAAAATGGACGTGCTCCCTCTCTTCTTATATGTGCCGGTCCTTCCCCCCCTGAGTTATTTCCGTACCCTAAGATCTGCCATGCTTAGATTTATATGGGGTTTCAAGCGTCCTAGGATAGCCTGGAAGACATTGATCAGACCAAAGTTGATGGGGGGGGGGGGCGATATACGATTATACCACCAGGCTTCCATACTCCTCAAACTCCTAGACTGGACATACAATTCGGTATCCATACAGTGGGTGGCGTTGGAGCAGACTTGCTCCTCAGCTCTTCTCAAACTATTGCCGTGGGTTCCAACAGGAACCTTCCCTGCCCCAGCGCCCCAGGCGATCCTCCTTAGGGATGCTCTGCGCCTTTGGAGGTCTTTGGTTGCTAAGAAGTCCCTGTCCCACGAACTTAGCCCTCTCACCCCGATATTTCGCAACCCAGGTTTCCCGCCGGGAATGGCTAAGCTGTCGTTTTTGGGCTGGGAGGTTCTTGAAGACCCACAAATGTATGACCTTTTGCAGGGCTCCCCTTTGCCACCTCATAGCTCTTGGTTCGAGTACTCACTACTGCGATCCTTCATAGTAAGAGCTGGTGACGGAGTGGCCTTTGCTAGTTCCCTTACAGCTTTTGAGGGATTATTTCGACTGGACTCTGCCCATCCCCATGCCATTTCCCAAATATACTCCATTTTAACAGACGACTCCAAGACTACAGACCTCCCGTTTGTGCGAAGCTGGGAACGCGAGCTCGGGGCCCCCCTGACGCAGGAAGATTGGGATAAATCCTTCCTTTTCACGCACAAGATGTTTTCTGCCTGTGCAGCTCAGGAAAAAGGTTACAAGATCGTGTCACGATGGTACCGGGTGCCGACAGTGTTGCACTTAGCCTTCCCCTCCGTCTCGGATACCTGTTGGCGCTGTGGATCTAGCAGAGGTGATATACTGCACGTGTTGTGGAGTTGCGGGGTCCTTAAGCCTTTCTGGAATCAGGTTTTTGATATGTGTCAATGAATCTCGGGCAAACATTTAAATGCCTGCCCAGATGTAACACTTCTTTCAGTACTTCCCGGCCAAATTGGAGATCAAAAGAAAGACATACTGCGCTTTTGCCTAATTGCAGCCAGGGCGGTCATACCACGCCACTGGCGATCTACTGCATGCCCCTCAATGGCCGAATGGGCTCTGGAAATGTCTCAACTCATGGAGGAGCTAGCTATAATTACCCCGGAGGCCCATGAGAGATTTCTGCATGTGTGGTCTCCATGGATGAGCTTTAGAGAATCACAGGACTTTAAGGTTCTCTTTGAAACCCAGGCCACCTGATGGTCTCTCCTACCCTCCCTCTGGTGATACGAGTTGCCCTGCCTCGGAGGATGGGAAATCCTATGGCCACATCACCATCCCACGTCCTAACCCTTGTGATGATCCCATACTGGCCCCTCCTCGCCCGTGTGATGTCCGCCACGTGTTCCTGTCTACTGGTTTGTGTATTGTGTTTGGTTTTTTATTATGTCCCTTGCATGTTCATTTTGGGTGTCTAGTCCATCATTGGCCTTTAGCATTATGTTTTACCCCAACATGAGTGGTGATAAGCCTCGCTGAGAAGAGCGAGGGTGGAGTTACGTTACCATACAATAGTGGCCCCTCTGGGATCTGTTCCTGCTCTCCCATTTCTCCCTATCCAAGAGGCCACTCCATTCCCACGGGGCTTTCACTGATTGTCAGATGCCTGACTTGGACTGATACATACCTCATATAATTTGTTAAGATAGAAGCTTATTTTCATATGTTTTTATTGTACTGTGTTTTGTGTTTTATATTGTTCAATAAAATTGATTCAACAGAAAATACAGCTATTTTACTCATGTTAAGATATTTTCACAAAGGGTTGCACTATTTTCTATTATTTTGATCTCCAGTGTATTATATAATTCAGAATAGGACCCTGTACATAATGAGTGCATATTATTCCTGATAAATACAAGAGAACAGTGTTGTCAGTTGTATTGTGAGGAGAATACATTATAAAGCATCACAATGGCAGACATAGTTGTTATCCAGGGGACAATATACTGTAAAGGGAAGATCGTATTTTAGGAGTGCAGTGTGGAATGATGGTATAAGGAGTCAAAGACATCTTGGTAGCTATTTCAAGCAAATCACGATTAAGAAAAATTGTCTTGAATGATGTTCTGTGCCACAGTTGCCATTTCACCTGTGTCTGTTCAATACTGTAATCACTGACTCCCCTTCTATTATGTAAGTTATTGATATGTATTTGATATTTTGCACGATGGTAAATTTTTACACTGATGAGAAAAATGCTAACTTGAATGCATGGCTGTACATGATCTCACTATTACAAAGCATATGAGCCACTTCCATTGCCATGTTTGCTCCCAAATTATTCCTGGATGTCCACCTCCTGGTCCTGGAATGGATGGATTGACATCATTTCACATTTAACAAGATGCAATCTTCTTCGTCAAGAGACTGCTATAGATAAGATGGATGATACTGTATCTATTTTCTTGGGAAATCTTCTTCATGGATACTCTTAGATTTGAACTAGTGACCTTTTGCTTGGGAATTAACCTAATAGCACATTGAACTATTAGAGTACGGTATATGAGTACAGGTTGTTATTTGTAGAATACAAAAAGAAAAATATTGTTCCAACACCATGAGCCAAATAGTAACAATGCAGTTACTTGAAAATAATCTGCACAACTAAGCATATGCCAAAGAGGTGCAATTTCTGTATGAGATAACCATGATGATTTTCTATAAAATGATGGCAGTGTCACGTTCAAGGCTGTAGAGGGTGTTGGGATATGGATCCTCAAAATGAAAGGTTCTAAACATTGTTATACTTTTGCTCAGCAATGTATGTGTGCTGGGATAGGGGGGCACAGGGGGCACAAAATTTGCTTCTTCATGGTCGTACACAGAGTTCTCTTGTTTTGCCATGGAAATTTAACCTATCGTCCCACAGGCTAACAGATCAGTACAGGAAACTTCATAAGGAGCCTTTCAGATAAAAAATTCAAACTCAAAGAAGCTTAGAAGTTGGCATTTATAAAATATGGGATTGTGGGGAATAAGGTGGGGTGCCGGGTAATGGGGAACAGGATGAAGGGGAACATGGGGTAAAGGTAGTCCAGGGTATCATATATGTCTCAGTTCATGGTATATCACAAGTCTCTCAGTGTAAGCAGGGGCGCACCTGCCATGAGGCGAGTTGAGATTCTCGCCTCAGGCGGCGCGCCTCCTGCTAAACTAGGGGGCGGCGTCGGGCTCCTGCCCGCTGGCATGGGTTCCAGCTGGCACCTCTTAAAGTCCCCCCCCCGGACAATACCGCCGCCCATCACATTCACCCGGCGGCGGGCGGCTCCTGTGCCGGCGCGCAGGCCGACACTTCCCCTCAGCGGCCCGCCTATCACGTTCAAACACCCGGCACAGGCACCAGCGCGCAGGCCGACACTTCCCCCAGCGGCCCGCCCATCCATTCAACGCGCGCGCGGCCGGCACATGTACCTGCGCGCCGGCCGACACTTCCCCCACCCGCGGCCCTCCTATCACATCTCACCGCCCGGCAGAGGTACCAGTCCCTGCCCCAGCCCAATGTCCGTGCTAGCCGTCGGCACGCTGTATGTATTATATGGTATATGGCGGCACACTGTATGTATTATATGGTATATGGCGGCACGCTGTATGTATTATATGGTATATGGGGGCACGCTGTATGTATTATATGGTATATGGCTGCACGCTGTATGTATTATATGGTATATGGGGGCACACTGTATGTATTATATGGTATATGGCGGCACGCTGTATGTATTATATGGTATATGGGGGCACACTGTATGTATTATATGGTATATGGTGGCACGCTGTATGTATTATATGGTATATGGCAGCACACTGTATGTATTATATGGTATATGGGGCACAGTGTATGTATTATATGGTATATGGGGGCACGCTGTATGTATTATATGGTATATGGGGGCACCCTGTATGTATTATATGTTATATGGTGGCACGCTGTATGTATTATATGGTATATGGCGGCACGCTGTATGTATTATATGGTATATGGCAGCACCCTGTATGTATTATATGTTATATGGTGGCACGCTGTATGTATTATATGGTATATGGAGGCATGCTGTATGTATTATATGGTATATGGGGGCACACTGTATGTATTATATGGTATATGGCGGCACACTGTATGTATTATATGGTATGTGGCAGCACACTGTATGTATGATATGGTATATGGCGGCACACTGTATGTATGATATGGAATATGGCGGCACGCTGTATGTATTATATGGTATATGGCGGCACACTGTATGTATTATATGGTATATGGCGGCATGCTGTATGTATTATATGGTATATGGCGGCAGGCTGTATGTATTATATGGTATATGGCGGCACACTGTATGTATTATATGGTATGTGGCGGCACGCTGTATGTATTATATGGTATATGGGGGCACACTGTATGTATTATATGGTATATGGGGGCACACTGTATGTATTATATGGTATATGGCGGCACACTGTATGTATTATATGGTATATGGTGGCACGCTGTATGTATTATATGGTACATGGCGGCACGCTGTATGTATTATATGGTATATGGCGACACGCTGTATGTATTATATGGTATATGGCGGCACACTGTATGTATTATATGGTATATGGGGGCACGCTGTATGTATTATATGGTATATGGCTGCACGCTGTATGTATTATATGGTATGTGGCAGCACACTGTATGTATGATATGGTATATGGCGGCACACTGTATGTATTATATGGTATATGGTGGCACGCTGTATGTATTATATGGTACATGGCTGCACGCTGTATGTATTATATGGTATATGGCGGCACGCTGTATGTATTATATGGTATATGGGGGCACGCTGTATGTATTATATGGTATATGGCGGCACGCTGTATGTATTATATGGTATATGGCGGCACGCTGTATGTATTATATGGTATATGGGGGCACACTGTATGTATTATATGGTATATGGCGGCACACTGTATGTATGATATGGAATATGGCGGCACGCTGTATGTATTATATGGTATATGGCGGCACACTGTATGTATTATATGGTATATGGCGGCATGCTGTATTGATTTTATATTATATGGCGGATTGTTGTATGTATTTGTGCTTTGTGGTAGCTCGCTGTGTGTATTATATAGTACATGGAGGGATGCTGTATGTATTTTGCATTGCTTTATTTTAACATTAAACTGATATGATTGGGTCTGGTCCTGACACTCCCTGATATATTACATACATGGAGTGGGGGGGGGGGGCGTCTTTTTATAGTTCGCCTCAGGCAGCAGAAAGGCTAGGTGCACCCCTGAGTGTAAGGCAAGTAGTGACATAATGAGCAGCTATGATCATTGTGGCCTCCTCTTCCCCCAGCTCATTGGAGATCTTCTCTCCCTCCTCCATGGAGCTGAAGCTTGGGAGGAGATCTGAGAGTGTCCTGAAGTGAGTCTCCCTCACTGCTGAGTATTTGGAGAAGTGTAGCAGACTTCAAAGCTTGAACAGCCCTGGAATGAGTGGAGAAACCCGGGCTTGACTGGATTAAATGGAGAAAACGACTTACTTCCTATTCCACAAACCCAGCCACATTATTTTAATACCTTCTTTTAAACTACATTCTGACAAATACTTGCCATTGAAAAGTTGGACTACGCATACCTCTTCTGCTATTACTAGCAGAAAGCAATTATAAGAATAAATAAGGCATTAATACTGTCATTTACACTAAATAAAAAACAGGCTTTTAATCCAAGATAATAAATTCATAGATGCATTAAAATGCAAAAATCTATGGGCGCTGCATAAAACATTGAACATTTGTAGCCAGATGCATAAAGTTAATTTAAGTCAATTCATTAAATCCTAACTGTGGTTCTTAGGAAAAACAAATAATATCTGAACACGGACATATTTTACTACCTCAACAAGGTGTCACATGGAAGTGAGAACCTTCCATGTGATACAGAAACACTTCTTCTCTCCTTACTTGTGTCCTTGACATTCTTCCACCCTAGAAGAAATTTCTTTGGGAGAAAGATTAAAATAAAGGCAAAGAATGCAAATTATACCCCCTTGTATATTTATTTCGTGACCACTGTGCTGATCTGAACTGTATGTTTTTGTCTTCCTAAATAAATAATAGAAACCATAGTATTTATATAGATTTTGTTAAACTCTTTGAAAGGTGGATTTCATTTATTTATGAAATGTAAAAAAATGTATGAAGGAGACAAATGAAGGAAAGTCATATTCATAGGAAACTCATGTTGCTCTATGAAATGTGTTGCAGCTGGCATAAATTTACTTAGGCACTTGTCTCCATTCTCAAAAGAATGTTATATCATACATTTTTACCTTTTGGAGATCTATTAGCTTAAATGTGGTAATGTTTCCAGTATTGCTTCCATCTGTTCTTCTAAGTGCCATCTGAACTGAATATACTGGAAAGTCATTGTTCCACCCAGCCTACCCACAAATTATACTGTCAAATTAATTTTCTCCATATTATCTATTAGCCATTTTCTTTATGACCTCGACATTCCCTTAAACTTTTGGGGAAATCATTTTTCATCCCTGTTAAGGTATTTTTTAACCTGAGTGCTTTGCCAGTTCAATAGGTTTACTCTGCCAAGACGTTCAGAAAATTTGTAACTTATAAGAACAGAAACTCGCTTGATATATGGTGGCCTGGTGTGAGCAATGACTAAAAGACTTGCTTATCAAGCTGTTTCTAATATATGGGATGTGAATGTACAGATATTAACTCAAAAATACCTGAATGTGGTCTTCAGGTACAAAATTTATAATTTACCATTTTTATTTCTACCTGTCTTTTAAAGGGGTTTTCCTGGTTCATTGGTTCATGATATTGAAACACCAGTCATAAATATCAGATAGGTTGGGGTCTTGCTCCCCACCATCAGTTCATATGACAACTACATAGAATGCAGAGATAAATACAGCGCTGCTTCTTTATTTAGTAATGTTTGGCTGCAGTTCCTGGGGCCGACCACTACACATTGAATAGAGCTGTTCTTCCAGCTCCATAATCCAGATGAGGGCTGGTAGAATCAGCTGATCAATGTAGATTCATTTTAATGCACCTAATCAATGCATAGATTATCAATATCATAAGCCTAAAAACATTATTGGGATTGTCCCATCTTCACAGCCTTTTCTCTAAATAAGGAACCACTACTGACTAGTTTATTGCAATGGGGCTGGTAGCTGATTTCACCTATGTTTAAAGGACATCAACCACGAGGATGAAAGACTGTATGCAAATGAGCCGAAGTACAAGATAGGGTCTGTAGGTTTGTTCTTGTTGAATTTGTATTTAAGTCGGAACTGTATATTTTATCATTGTAACCCCAACCAAATTTTATTTGGTCTCTGTGACAATTGGATTTTAAAAATGTTGGGTTGTCATAAAAAACAGGATTAACAATTAAGCTTAACTACAGACACGTTTAATAACTGTTACAGCTGTTTTTGGTAGCCTGGGACTAAAGTGCAGTAAATTACCAACATCCAGAGGTCCGTTTGTAACTTAGGGTTGTCTATAAGTCGGGTGTTCTTAAGTAGGGGACCACCTGTATGTGCATCAAGCAGATAGATAATCAGAAATAGATTTAATCCACTACATGTTGAGAAGGTAAATTTTGAAGATGTTATTATTGTCATCTCTTGAGTCCATTTACTACTCTGCTCTTCCTTTTTCTTCACATTACCTCCTGTTCCAAAATTATGTACCCAATCAATGCACTAATTTATGCAAGCTAGTGGAAAGTGACATTAAAAATAAACAGCGGGAGCATGCTAATAGCTAAAAGGCTGAAACTGTAGCCTGGATTCATAGCCTGTTCCAATCATTACAATATTTGGAAGCAAGTGGTCCCCACCTTGCAAGGACTCAACCACAAAGAAATTCTGTGTGAACCCCAGGAGACATAGAATAACATTGAAGATAAAAGAGGCATGCGGCTGCTCACGTTTTTCATAGTGTAGAAGATTTCAACAAGCCTCATGGCTGACTATTTCGCATATTGGTATTTGACCTCGATTTTCCAACAGCAGATTTTGACCGGTATTTGACATGGATTTTGTGAAGCAGGAAGCTGCAGGGAACAGTTTAGAAAAAAAAATAGAGAACAAAAAGATCAGTTACAATCTGTCTAAAACTGTGTAATCCCTATCTCCCCAACTATTTGCTGTTGAAGAGACTAGTGGTGAGCTGATGAGCGTCATTTATGCTTGTTGTGTAGGGCATTGGTATTTTAGGGAGTATCATCACTCCCTGCTGACGTCATACAGATCCTTCCTAAAATGGCGGGAAACGGAGACAGGATTTTAAAAGTTGCCAGTAGTTTTTAAATAGTTAACACTCATGATCGATGCTGGCACCGATCGTGGCTGTTACCGGTGGGAGAGCCTAACAGGGTTTTAAAATTCTAGTTTGGTCAAGCCTGAATTTTAATGGGTCTGCTCATCACTAGAAGAGACAGTAGGGCTCCACTGAATTTGAGTAAGTTCAGCTGACCATCTAATGGGGATGGGGCTTCCCAAATCAATCTGATGGCAAATATTGAGGGAGCAAAGGATTTTACAAGGTTGAATTCAACTCCCCAAGCTCTTTATTCTCAGGAGATGCTGCACTTGATCTCTCCATTCATTACACTTTTGGCCAGGCTGGTCAGATTATGTGTATCATAATCAAGATAATCTATTAACCAGAGCAGAACACATCTACAAATTAGCAACATGTTCATGCTTGCAATCAAAAATAATTTGTCAAAGTATAGCCATAGCGAAAGATACAAGTAACCATCAGCTGCAATCTCCCTGACTATACCCTCAATCCTTAAAAGGGCATCCCGCAGGAAGCAATAGTGCCATATTCATGTTACACTGCAGTTTTTCTATGCAACTAGACCCCCATCATGTGATCTGAAAATGCAGCACTTTTTCCAGATGAATTGGAATGCCTAAAATCAAGTTGGCCTTACTTTGTAATTATATACTTATGGTATATGGAAGTTTCTGGTAACGCATGTATCTAATGTCTAGTCTATTGCAATATATTTGGAACTTTACCTTAAACCCAAATCCCACATTGCCATAATAATTGGGTTGAGAGTTGTTTTAACAATTGCTATTTTCAGAGTAGATTAAAATTCTGATCAAATAGGTGACATATTCTAGGATGCAAAGCAAGAGAAGCAGCACAAGACAAGTCAATACAGAAGGAATAGGAAACTAGAGAAGCTCAATAGAATATTGGTTTTCCTAATCCTCGGTTAGTCTAATTACTATACTGAATATTCAGGGAAAAATAAAATCCTTAGTTTAAAGAATACATTAAAATGTAAGGAACATTTTGAGAAATGTCATCCATCTACAAGATGTTTCTGGTTTAAAAAAAAAAAAAGGAAAAGTGCAAGCAATTACTAAGTGGAAACCGTACTCTGATCTTCACGTAGTAGTAAAAAATATCAATGATTACCAGCTGTGCTCTCCATATTAGCCACTTAGAATAATTAACGTTACTTACTGTCTGTTAACTGCCGCAATGTTGTTAAGACAAAAGATCTGTTTAGCATTTGCATTTATAATGTCTGCCGATTGAAAATTCCTACTGCAGTCTGTCGTCTGGGACCTAACTGCTCTGCTCCATTTTAAGTTTCCATCTTTCAGATAATCCAAAAGTGGGGATGACACATTGTGGTCCACATGCACCTGTGCTACATTTACAGCAATTAAAGAATTATAGGAGCTAAAAATATTCAATACCAGAAGAAGAAACTTACAGAAAATGGCTGATGTCAATTACCTCATGTCTGCTGAAATAAATACCCTGAAACCACTGAAATTAGAAATAATACTGCCCAGTTGTGTAATATAAAAGTGAATGTCATGTTTAATATCAGTGCAATATAATGGGGGAGATTTATGAAAGTGTTGGGTAACAGACCAGTCCACAATTAGACAGCACAATCTTATTGTGTGCCAGATAAGTCCCCCTGGGTGATGTATCTGGGGTAGTTTATGAAGGCTACTTTAGACCAGCTATTAGTTGGTTTAGTTTCCAAGTGAATTTTCTGGCACACATACATGGCCACACCCTTTTCCCAAGACCAGTTTTCCTGCCTAGAAATTGTCAAAAACCCTTGATAAATGTGGCGCAAGGTGCAAATTACTTCAGAATTCTGGTGTAGACCGATTAATAAATCTCCACCATTATTTTGGTTGACCTCATAAATGAAAAAAAAATGTCCTTATTGTAAATCCATGTGATACTATAAGTACAAACTGAATGTCTAGGAATCTAATAGAAAAAGAAACTCCCTGGACCCCTAGTAGAACCAGCAGAGGGCTGAGCAGGAACAGTAAGTAACTTTCATCTGTTATAATGCGAAAAATTATAATTTTGCATTGTAAACATAAAGATTGAACTGGGGTCTAGCATGGGGGTTTATGTAAAGGTGGGGGTCTATTTATTGGGGTTCTAGTGTACTGTATATTTTAGCTTGTATAATGTGTAATCTGTATTCGTTATGGGGTGGTGCTGAAAGGAGGTATATCAACGATAAGTAATTCCAACTGCTTGGCATGGGAATTTATCTAAGTACTGTATATACTGGCGTATAAGACTACTTTTTAACCCCTTAAAATAATGGCTACAGTGGGGGGTCGTCTTATACGCCGGATATACGGGGGCCGCACTGTGTGAGGTGTTTTTTTTCCCCGTCAGCGCGCAGAGAGCCGCTTCCTGGGACCGCCGCGCATGCGCGGCAGTCCGCCTCTCACAGTCATTAGAAGAGGCTTAGTACGCGCTGACGGGGCGGCGCGCTGTATGCTAATGCAGCCGCCCTGTCACAGCGGTCGGCGTCACAGAGCTGGGGGTCACAGGCGGCACTTACAGAAGCATGTCGGATCTTCATTAATATCGCAGCTTACAGTTATGATCACCAGGCACATGCTCTCTTGTTTGTTTTGCAAAGTTTTAAGCAGACTTTTTTTCATTTGGGAGAGGGGTAGTCTTACACAGCGAGTATATACCAAATTCTATATTTTTAGGGCAGAAGTTGGGGGTCGTCTTATACGCCCAGTCGTCTTGCAGGGTTTTATTTATTCATCAATTTACAATTTTCCCCTCACATAAGTTGGCAAACCCCACTTGAGCTGGGACCCCCTACTACTTTTCCTTGCTAACTAGAGAGTTCTTCATAGTTTTTATATAGTGCAAGCTATTTTGGCAACCACTCGGCAGCTAAAGTGCTGCCCCTAGCTTGTTATCTCTACCTCTGATTCCCCATGTCACTGCCTCCAGTCCCTCCCCATCCATGTCTAGGCACATGATTGTAAGGGGGTGGAAATCTTGATGGCACAGAAGGTCAAGTAATCAGACACCAAGTGACATACAGCCCTCTTGAATATTCTTTGCTCCCATATAGGTTTCACATCATAGGTCATACATGACCATTACAGTGTGATTGCCCCAGCAAATATATATTAATATTTCCCTGTTTAAGCAGATTATGTAAAGGTTTACAATCATTTTTCTATCCAAAATTAGTCAATATTACAAATATTCTGCTTTGTGAAAACAAACCCTATGCACAGCCATGTCTTTCTAAGGTTCCAGACTATAGACAATCAATGTGGGTCGTCTGATCCTGCCATTTTAAACAATGGTTTGTCTGCAGATGTGTCTTTTATAACATCCCTCTAGTTGTACATGTTCAGATATGTTCATCATGACATAAAGCCTTTTAAAACAATCATGGCTTTATGTCATTCGGGAAACAAGCTGACATGTGAAATGTGTCTACATGTGGCCATTCAGTGGTTGTGAGGTGAGGACTCTCAACGGTTTTGTTAGGATGCAGCAAGATCTTATTGAAGTACTTTAATAAAAAATTTAATTCTAGTGAAGGTAAGTTGATGGTGAACATAACTATATAGAGAAAAACCCTGCCTTAGCAATAACAAAATGCACATTTGTAATTATAATTCTTATAGCATGTTAATGCATTAGAAACATTCTTTAAAATTGAAAACTTGTAATGAGTAACAGAGATCTCAGTTGCCATAAATATATAGGAATTGGAAATACTTACAAATTGATCATAATTTGATCAGCTCACATCATAATGTGCTATTTGGCCAAGTGTACATACTGTAGAGCTGCCAAATCAAACTGGAGATTTCTAACAAATACTACAAAGCAGACAGGCAAGTTTAGCTATGCATGAAAGTGTTCCAAATAATAAAGTGTTAATAATTACAGAAGTTTATCGAATTATTAAAAGAAAACCATGCACTTTAAATAAAAAAAATCTACATTATATCCGTTTATTGATATTCTGTAAAGCAGGATTGAAATAATTTATGTTTAAGAAAATTATCTTTGTAAAAATTGCAGGTTTTGTGAGATGATTATTTACATTGTTATTCATGCTGTCAAATTTTAACATCCCAACAATTTGACTTCATTTATATAATACTTGTATTAAACAACCCAGAATTGTCATAGCATTGAGAAAATAAATTAATTTCTGGTCTTTTTGGGTAATGTCTCATTATTCTCCTCAGCTCTTTCTAAAGTAAGCCTCATGCATGAATAATACTATTTTTAAAGGGAGTCCACTACCACTTACACCCATATGAAACATTTGGTGGCACTGAGAGCACCTCACATGTATGAAACTTGCCAAACGTAAGGTCATGGTAAAGGCAGGGTTTCAACTGAGGAAGGAATTGGAGGCACAAAGGAAAGAGAGTTGAGCAGGTCCAGACAAGCACTCGAGGAGTTAAAGGCACTCCACACTTGCACCAAAAAGCTACTTAGCATTTATTCCTAATCTCTTAACATATTTCCGTTAAGTATGCATAAAGAGGGCTCACAATGTGTATTGCTGCTGCTAGGGAATGGAAAACAAAATGGAAAGGTAGGACAGACCCGCCCCTGCTGTCGGTACTTTATTTTTCATCTAACCCTTCCTGCACCAAAGTAAAAACAAAGAGCCAAAAACTCGACAAAACAAACAAGCAAGAATAGTTACCGAATCAAGATACAAATGAATGGTCAGAATATCAACAAAGTTTAAAAAATCCAAAATATTAAATTGCATAAAATGCTGAAAAAACCTCCAAGGAGCAAGCAATGGGAAGTGGGCAGAATATGGGAGGAATATGAGTGATGGAGGCATCTGTTCATCATAGCTTCATTGAACAAAGTGTACAGATGAATAGGAGACAGATGGGTTTGGTGGAAATCAATCAAGACAGCCAGGGATGAAATAAGCTGAGTTCAGACTAGTGTAGGACAAATGCAAACTAAATCCAAAATCATAGCAGCGTATCTTCTGGAATAATTTACGATGGCACTGAAGCCTGAAAGGGTTCACACTGGAAGGGCATTGTCAACTTTTTATCTCTATGAAACCCTGAATTGGTTACTCAAGAAACTGGATGGTTACAGCTATGAGAGGGGGAGCTACTACTCCCTGCTCACTCTGGAGGGGAGGTTATGTGTTGCTCTCTGTGAAGCTAGCAGGAGAGACATCATGTGACTGTCTTATAATGTTGTATGGACAGGCTCACAGGCTGAGCCTGCTCCATACAACTGTGGGGACGGCACTTAAATGCAAACCAGATACTTTGACTGCCTGGACCCTTACCAAGGTTGTATTGCAGTATATTTTATAAGTAATCAGACCCCTCGGGTTGAGGTATCTTAGGGGGCATAGAAATGCAGAAAAAAATACAAAAAACCTTCAAGTTCATAGCAGCTCCCTGTAGATTGCAAATAAAAATATAATCATTTTGGAATCAAAACATCCCAAAATTCCCGACATATCAAAATATCAAAACAACAATGAACTCCTTAGCAGAAAAACACGACCAAATATCCAAACCAACACACACTTTCAAGTATAACCTTAAATTGTAATTATCGTTTCAAGAAATGAATATTCTTGTTAGTACATTTTTTTTTATCATTGTTAGAGAAGAGCTTAAAGGGAACCTGTCACCAGGGACCTCATTTTCACTAAAGACAGATTGTAAAAGCCCATGACACCTGCAAAAATGCCTCTCTGCTTTCTAAACATTTGCATTACAACAGAATTGTGTATTATAACTTACTCTTGCATCCTGACAAAATCCTGGAGAAGTCAAAGGGGTTGGGCTTTGGTTTGGATGCATGTTCCAGCCAGCTCCAGCATTGAGTTTAATGCGATTTTGAATGCATCAAACTCGCTTGTGGGCAAGACAACTAAGAGAACTCCTTAGGGTCCAACATTGTGGCCTGACCCCTGGACCAGAAGGAGCTGGCAGGAGCAGAGGGCGCAGAACATCTAGGTATATAAATGGTTTGTTCCCCCTTATATGCAGCCCCTCAAGTCAACTCCCCCTCCTCATATTCTGCCCCCCATGTCTGCTTCCCCTTATATTCAGCCCCCCATGTCTGCTTCCCCTTATATTCAGCCCCCAGGTCTGCTCTCCATCATATTCAGCCCCCATATGTCTACCCATCATATTTATCCCCCTCAATCCTCTTTCTTCTTCTCACAGACAGCAGCCCTTCCACCTGCTTATGCAGGATGGTGCTTGTACAATTATGCCCTCTGCGGGTAATCTGATAACATGACATCACTTAAGGTACTTTTCCCAGGAGGAGGCAGTAAATATATTTTATATAGATACATTTACCTGCATTCTCCTGTACAACAACCTTAAATGATGTAATTCCAGGTCCCCCACAGTATGCTGTGTGCTTCTGAACACATTTTCACCACATTTTTGTTGTGTCTTGTGCATAAAACACAATGAAATGGGCACTGGAGGCAGTTGCCCCCACCCCCCGAGAAAATTCTGCTAAGTTTATAACCCTTTTTTAGGTCTAGAATCCTTTTTAAACACAGTTTTTGTCAAGTAGAATAAATTCCTGTCCTAATTTCTATCCATAATCTTACTGAGAACAAGTCACATGTAAAAGCATGTCAATAATAGTCTTGGGTGGAAATGTCCAGATCTGTGCACAATTAAGGGACCAGAATTTCAAAATAATATGGTCCATCATTGTAAGTTGTATTGTTTGTAATGTTCATTAAATATATGTGGTAATTTTACAACAGCTATTGAATACAACATTAATGGAGAAATGGACACGCTTAAAGTCCAGAACATCCAGTGGCGCTGGAGGGGCAATCACACACCTGGTGCATTTCATAAATCTTTCTCATTGTTATAAAAAATGTACTCCACATTAACATCAATTGAAATATTTAACAATACCCCAAGTGGTTAATTGTAAAATATTAACATTTTTAAGCATGTGCTTATCATGAGTATATAATGTTGTAGATATGGCGGTATTACAATATCTGGGATGATTTTGATCTGAAGCTTTAAAATTGATAGAACTAACATTGAATCTAGATTTCGTTCTGGAGTTATGAATATATTGGGCACACCAAAATCAGAGAGCGTTAAAAAGTCTGTGTTTGTGATAAACATATACTAAAACTATAGATACCGAAGCTGTTTATTATTCCTGAAGTCACTGGAGTGTTCACTCGTAGTAAAGGGTGCTCTTTTACATCTGCAGTAAACCAGATAAAAGTCACTTGCTTCTTTTTGTCAACCAGCAAAGTGTGAATAACAGACTCACTGCCTTTTACCTCAGAAATGTCAGACCAGAGAAACTTTATATATGGACTTTTAATGCAAGTAAAGTGTAAAATAAATAGTTCTGCTTGTGTCACTCGATGAGAGCTCAGCAAACATCCACAGAAGTAAACCACTTCTAAACTTCCGAATATGAAAAACTTAGATAAAAACCTCAGCAAAATAGTTGAAGCACATGTTTAAAGCCTCAATCGGGAATCTTTTTATATAATTGCAAATTTGGTGTAATTGTCCGACAATTTTGAACATTCGGTGGGGTACAGATTAGTTGCTATGGTAGTCACGAGTCTAACAATGGTCTGTGGCAGGACCTAACATGCTGCCAGTCAGTCTTATACTGGCACACAAAAGAAACTGTAACACAGAAGAACAATGCAATTACAGTACATTATATGAGTGATCAAAGGATTTCATTTCCAAATCTCTTTTTTTTAAGAAAAATTGGAAAGGTAACAAAAAATCATTTTGAGTGATTTCCTGATCTAAGCCTATGCAATATTGGAGGTCAAAAGGAACCTATCAGTCATAAAGTAAAACTAGTTATATCAAACTATAAAGCAAAAGTGTAGGCTGCAGTTGTCATCTTTTTTTGTGTGTGCTCCTCCTGGTTTTAGTAGTGTTTGTGGGTTTTTGGTGGAAGAGTAGACTAGTGTAGACTAGACTATTCTAGGCCTTTGGCTTGGTAGACAATTAGAGTCTTGACATCTTGTCCAACAGGGAAAGCCGTAGAGTGGACATTTCACTCATATGACACAGTAGTATTGGTGAGGAAATTGATAGCACAAATGCTAAGGAATAGGAAGCAATAAGTTAGGGTTCTTAGCAGATCCATCAATCAAGAAGGCTGTGGGGTTGTGGCTATGGACTGTGCAGTGGTTCAAATGGGGGAGGTGGCTTACGTATGGTCAAAGTGGGCCTCCAGTTGAGACGGAAAGTTACCTTGCAAGAAGCCAAAGACTTCTTCCTACTAAAGGCAGAAGGCTAGTCTACTTTAGAGTGATTTCCAAACCCAGTTCAACTGTTAAAAGTAAAGTGTTTGTGAAACATCAACAAAGCATCCTTCAATTCACTGCCCCAGTCTTAGACACTCCAGTCCACTTGCTCCAGATTATTTATTTGTGTGCTTAAAATCTGAAAAGGCAAAAACATGTACACATTAGATTAACGGTGGTGTCACAGTCTATGGGAATAGTCCCTTGGGACCAAAGTCTGTGGACTCCCTGGACCACCGCGGGGATAACGATGCCAGCTGCAACCCGGGAGCGGAGTCTAAGTGGACTTCTGGTCTTTGCCAGAGCCCGCCGCAAAGTGGGATGGTCTTGCTGCGGCGGGGAGCCACCAGGTCGCTCCACGGGTGCGACTAGGCCCACGGTGGCAGCCGAGGTAGTGACACAGGGAAGGCAGGACCACGGGAAAGCAGGACCAGAGGAAGGCAGGACCACAGAAAGGAAGGATCTCGGGAAGGCAGGTCCTCAGGATGGCAGGACCTAAAGATAGCAGGACCTCAGGTGGACAGCTGAAAGGACCTCGGATGGACGGCTGGCAGGACCTTGGATGGACGGCTGGCAGGACCTCGGAAGACCACTAGGAAACAGGACCGCCACAGGATTAAAGGACCACCACAGGATTACAGGACCGTCACGGGATTACAGGGCCACCACAGGATTACAGGACCGCCACTGGAATACAGGACCACCATAGGAATACAGGACTGCCACAGGCATACAGGACCGCCACAGGATTGGAGCACGGGAACACCACAGAAACACGGGAGCACCACAGGAATACGGGAACACCACAGGAACACGGAAACACCACAGGAACATGGAGGCATCCGGCAACACTCAGGAAACTCAGAGGTGTCTGGAAATGCTCAGGGAGGCTTTCTCTTCAGTAGAATGACCTGAAGATCCAGCAGGGGATGCTGGGAGTCTCCAGGCTATATAGCAGAGCCGGGATGCCAGCGCCAATAAGTAGGACGGTGGCCCTTTAAATTCTTGAAGAGTCGGGACCCTAACAGCGGAAGCACGCAGCCTGGAAGGAAGGAGGTGCGTGGACCACACGCTGGGACCCGATTGGAGAGGTGAGTACAGGCGAGGGGAGCAGGGCAGCACAGTGGTGGTCCCTCGATCCGCAACATGGATACTTCAAGGGAAAGGGGTACTTTAACCCTAGGTTGTCATACTATAGTATGGCAGTATATGGGGTTTTTTACACATCATCTGCAATCCGTGCCAGTACCAACTGCAGGTGCTACCGGTGTAATAAGGAGCAAACACCCAACTTGTATGAAGAGCCCTCTCCATACACCCGCAGCCAACGTGTGACGTACAGATACGTCACACATCGGTTATGGGTTAAGGTCATAGTAAGGTCATACACACAATGGTAAAAACATTCCATCAAATCAGTGATAAGAACTTATATCTTTTGCTCCAAAAAAATTGAATAGAATTTTACTAAACTTAGTTTTTCTATCATATAAAGCAATGGTATTTCAGTGAAAAATGTGATGATTGTTTACCTTGCATGATGATGTTCTGTCCAAACAGATGTACATAGAAACACAGTTCCTAGTGACCTAAGGGGAAATTTACATTAAAAAAATATACAAAATTCAGATTCAGTTTAAATGTTTTTCTTTCAAGAGTCTTCATTTAAATTAATCTGCATATTAACTTATATCATAAATGATGCAGTGGAAAAAAAGTTACGCATCTACCAAACAAGGATAGGTTGGGCCGATCTGCTGATATGCTTAACGGCTGCTTCCTGAGCACAAACTGGTTTGTGTACACCACAACAATATTATTTTGAATTTGCATGAAATATGCTTGAAATTAATAATTTAATTATTTTATATTACTAAATAATAATAATAATGACAATATATGTCAACTGTATTTTAAGTTAAACTGTAGATTTTATTGTTCAAGTGGGATCTATGTACATGAAAAACCACCAACTCATATCACACTTTCAAGACTTCTGTTGAGGTTCTGATGGGTAATGAGTGATGACAAAAGTGTATTTTGCAGCAGCAACATAAATATGTGTTGCTAGAAGCTTTCTATTTCCCTGTAGCATTGCACAATCTCCAATTTAAACAACATTATATTATCTCAAGCATAAGGCAGTAGGGACATCCAGTGTAACCAGATTTAACTTCCATCAGAAAAATACACTTACGTCTATAAAGTAATGGCATTTGTCAGATATAAAGCTATTTCTATATGATGCATTTCATGACAAAGTCAAATCAATTCTACAGAAACTATATGAATAAATCATGTTTTCCCCAAAAAATAAAATTATTCATCTATTGAAAGAGCCGGTAATATAAATGGTTATCAAATAAGAGCACATTTGTAGACAATCTACATCATATTTATTGTGCTTCTTATTGTGTGATATATGTATCCTTCACATTTGCTGGTTATGCTTGGAATAAAAGGCATTAGTTACATCTGGAGAGAAATGAAGAATGTTACATTTAAGAAGCTGTTGTCTTAAGTATCTAATCTTATAGCAACTTAGTCGTGCTCATAAATTGGTGAGGGTTGGTTAATGGAACCAAATGTACTGAAAAGGTTAAAAATGATAGCGATGGCTAACCTCTTCCCAGTTTTATCAATATACTGGAAATATATTTGCCGCTTCTTTGTCTACCATTACTCTAAATTAAAAAGATTTAGTCCAATAAAATGTTTCATTTTCCCTTCAAAATTTGTTGTTTTTATACCAGGGGTAAAAATGTTGTTTCTTTGACTGTTATTTAGGTAGGTGGAGCTTCCTAGTCACATGACATGTCACATTAAACAAAGGCAAAGTTCAAATTACTACTGTTTTGTTCCATTATAGGATTGAGTGGCAGTTCTTATAACTTAAATTGCTTACAAATTATTTTATAATATTATGTAGAAGATTCTGTCGATAATTTACCCTTATACAAATCCCTGGTCAGACCACACATGGAATATTGTGTACAGTTTTTGGCACCAGTGTATAAAAAGGACTGGAATAGTTGCAGAGGAGAGCAACTAATATTATTAGTGGAACTGGGGGGGCTAGAATACAATGATAGATTGCTAAACTTGGCGTTATTCAGACCTCATTACAATGTTCAAATACCTGACCGGGCAGTACAAGGATCTCTCCATAGATATTTTCATACTTAGGGTACATTCACACAGCGGTATGCCCGCCGTGCGGGCATACCGCCGTGTGCTGGAGAGGAGGAGGAGGCAGCCCCTCCTCCCTCCATAGAGAATAGCGGCGCACGGCCGCACACACGCCAAAAGATAGAGCATGCTCTATCTTTTTGCGGTGTGCGGGCCGGATCGGTGCCACACATGTGTGGCACCGCATCTGCGCCGCGCCACTATTGCCGTCTATGGGGACGTACATGCGGCCGCATGTACGTCCCCGCAGACGGCCATGTGAATGTGCCCTTAAGCCTGTGGACAGGACTTTGGCAGCAGTGAGACTATGGAAGTCTGCCCCACAAGATGTTGTAATGGCTCATAATTTGAACACATTCAAGAGGGGTTCTAGAGAGCAATAATATAACTTCAAATAAAACTTTTTGTTTGTAGTTTCTGTTGATCCAGGGAGTTATTCTCACCACCATTTTAGAGATCGGGAAGGAAGTTTTCCCTGCTTTTGGCCAATTGGCATCAGCCTCGCAGGGTTTTTGTCTTCTTTTGGATGACCACATTATAATGTATATATGTTGGACTTGATGGTCTTTTTCTAACCTTTTTTACTATGTTGCTATGATACACCTTTTTATCATCCACACACTTTGTGGCATTTCCACAACTCATATTTTTGTTTCACAAGTCATATGTTTTAGCAGTCAGGTTTCTCTGAACTTTACCTCATTTCACTCATGGCTGTCTTTACTGATTTCCACCAAACCTGTCTCTCTCCTGTAGACTTTGCTCTTGGAGAATTATGCTAGCTGTGATAGACAGATGCCTCCTACAATCATTTTTGGACCAGGACTCTAATATCACATAAGGGGTTTTTCTGCCCGCTTCACAGTGTTTGCTGTAAGTCTTCCTTGGAGATTTCTAGTGTTCTAGACTTCAGTTTTTTTAATTCATTGACCCCTTACATTTCTTCCAATCATCCGTTTGTCTCTTAATTCTGTACTGCATTGTCCCCTTGGTTTTTACCTGTATATGGATCTTCTTTTTTTGTCCTTTTTTTTAACATTAACACAGGAAGGGAATATTGCCCATTTGTCACCTACTGCATCAGGTAAGGTAGAAATTAGGAAGGGGCAGCTGTGGGGCTCAGTGTCCACCTCTGTCCTACCTGTCCATCTTCTGCTCCACTTCTGCTCCCTTACAGCAGCATTACAATGTGTGAATCACAACTAGTCAGTATATTAATTAAAGCACTAGTAGTACCATAAGGAAGGATGTAACAACAATGTAATATTAAAGTTATGAAAAAGCCATTTTGAATTCTACTTTGAAATAGGTGATATACAAGATAACATAAGATAACATGTTAAAATTGAATGGCCGTATGTAGGAGAGAGTGTTATATTGGAATTTTCTGATGGAATATTCTAGTACATTCTGGTCAGACAGGGATGTTTCTGAAGTCCACATTGAGGAATCTTCCAGAGACTTTCATTGATATGATATTGGAGTGTAAGAGCCAGGAACACAGCTGCAGACAATGGTAGGGGGATGTGAACAGGTGTTGTAATGTGAAGGTAACAACTGGTGTGATATAAGACCATTGTATATATAAATTGTGCTGTGTCCTTAGTCTGGGGGTAGCATTTTCCATCCTGCTGTTACCCTGTGAACATCACAGTAATAAACCTACAACTGAGCAGCCTGCTTGGATCCTTATTGTGGAACCTTGAGAATGAGAGTGAGAGTGAGTCGGCACTCATACGAGCCAGGAACAACTTATTAATTTCATATATAAAAAATATACCAACTCCGACAAAAATGACCTTCCTGATGACAGGTTCCCTTTAAAGGGATCCTTTCATCAGAAAGGTCATTTTTACATGGTGACAGGTTCCTATAGCCTCAGACATGTTGATTTAAAAAATGCCTTTGTTGTGCATCTGAATAATTGCCATTGCTTTTTAATTGTTTCTTTAACATTATCTGGTTCCCTGCCAGCAGTGTGTGGTGAGGTTTTTTTGGGAAGGCAGTTCCAATGAGAATTGCTTGTGGTGGTGAGCTAGAGAAGGGAACAGGGGAGAGGCTGAGGGAGGGTAATGAGTGAGGATGGAGAATGTAGAAATTGAGGAGAAGAGGACTTGTGCCTTATGAACTGCCCCACCCCACACTCAACACACTGCTGGTGGTAATGTTAAAGAATTATTCAGTGGAATTATTCAGCTGAACAAAAAAGGAATATTTGCAACATGCTAGTGGCTATTGGAACCTGTCATCATATAAAAATGACCTTCCTGGGGAACGGTTAACCCTTTAATAATTTTCAAGAAAAATAAGCAAAATTCAAAAAAAGGTAAAGGTCTTTACAATACTCCTTCAGTATGTCTTAGTGATGAGTTTTTGTAGTATAATAACAGTCAGCTACTGAGTCAAAACATTTCCGAGGCATTTCATTTAATATGGAGCTCATTTCATTTTGTTTGCAGTTTATGCTTCAGCTATTTTCTGACCTTGGTGCGTATCCTTCTTTCATAACCCCCATCATTAAAGAAGTTTGTTTTTTAGATTTCGTTTTATATTTGTTTTATTTTGCATTGATTCAAGAGCATATCTTTATGGTGAGACTGTATCTTATGTTTCTTTCAACTTCTGAGAATCCTCTAACATTTTATATTAACTGCATTTTCAAACAGATCATTGAGACGTTTTTCTGTTGTAGAGAAAACAGAATAAAATACATGTTTTCTGCAGCTTTCTTGCCTTCAAATGGTCTTTTGTTGACTTTTGAGCTCTGAACTTGGGGAAACAGAGCAACATAATACTAATACACTTAGGAATACAAGTACAAAGGCACACAAAAAGGAACGTTTCAATGCTGAATAAGTAAAGGAAATATAGTATGTAAATAGATTATTTTAATACCTTTACTTATATTTGTGTTGACATGGCACCGTCGTGTGCAGACCATGGGATAAACCATAGGTGTAATGTGTGGAGCATGTGTAGCTGCACAGGGCACTGTGAGTAAAGGGGCTCCATAGGTCTAAGAAGCCTACTAAGTGAGTACTTGTGAGTAGTGATGAGAGAACCCATTAATATTCAGGTTCAACCGAATCATGGGTGTTAACTTTTTATTGGAGAGAGTCGTCTCTCCCAATATGCCATAGCTTCAACGCCACTACAGTTTTAATGGCACTGGTGACTTTGGCAGCGATATTTTAAAAAGTTAACACCAGCACCGATCAGAGGCATTAACTGCAGAGGGAAGTTGAGCCTCCAATTTTGAGTTTGTTCACCACTACTTGTGAGTACTTTGGCATGAACTTCTGTGGCTCCAAATATTGTTTATACACTGGTGTTAACAGCCGTTTAATACTATAAATCTTGAACCATAAAGGCACACTATCCGGTTGCTATGAGGCCAAAAAGTATATCAGGGTTCATCTAGGACAGTGATGTTGAACTTTTTTAGAGACCGAGTGGCCAAACTACAACAAGAACCAACGTATTTATCGTAAATTGCCTAGATGGCAATTCAAGCTGTAATGTATTGCCCCCTGCTCTGCCATAGCTTTCTATCCTACTGATATCCTGAGGACAGGGATACAGTAAAAATAAGTAGAAGAAGTTCAGATTATCATTGTAACCTCCAATTCAGGAACAGAAAGCTCCAATGATAATCCAGCTTTGTCCACACCATCACTTTCTTTTTGCAGGCCTAGGCAGCCAGGGATGTGTCACTTTATTTAGAAGGCAAATTGTCACAGGTGGTCTCGCGACCCATGTTTCAAGCTCAATCGTGCGCCTCCATGTTCCCCCACTCACCTGTCCTTGCTCCTGCTTCCGGGTCCTTGGCCGTGCACGTGCGTCCCCATCTCTTAGGGCGCGCAAGCGTCGGCTTCAGAAGATTGGCGCTTTATTAATTGGCGCTGGCCTTAACCAGAATCCTATTTAACCCAGCCTCTCCCTGCACACCCTGTTGGATCTTCGTGTTCATGCCGTTGAGAAATCTTTTGTCCCTGCCTTGCGCTAGTGTTTGGATTTGCCAGTTCTGCATTTGATTCCGATCCTGTTCTGCCTGCCCTGACCTTTGATTTGTTCCTGACATTGATCCTCTTCTTTTTGTGGATGTGGGCACGCTCAAAAAACAGTTTCAGAAGTGAATAATATATAATTTTAATTTCTGACGAAATAACAGACAATTAGTTCTTTTAAAATACAACAAACAGTTAGTGTAAAATTATGGCAGACAATGTAGCGTTATCCACAAATGGATGTTATGTACACCTTGGTGTCTTAATCGTGGGGTACAGGGACTTGGTTGGTCCTTTTTTTTATATATATAATACCCCTCCTCGTAAAAACATATACTGTGTAAACTTATACAAGTCTAAACTTATACAATATAATGTCCCAAATAAGTTCTTAGACAGAAGGATGAGGAAGCTTGGTTGATCCTTATCTGTTTAGTTCCTCTGATGGGTGTATACCAAAAATATGAAAAATGGAAAAATGCATGCATAAAAATAAATAAAAAATCTGTATCAAAAATACGTGGCAAAAAATATATAATATTTAAAAGGTTATACTCAAAGTAAATTGGTATCCAGGAGGTTTTGCTATTTAACAGGATGTAGGGCCCTACACCTGTGAGGACTTACAGATCGCTTTCAATAATCTTGTTTATGAATATTGTTATATGGAAGTTTGAACACTCATGGTTGGTTGACAGCAACTGATATAGATACCCCTATGGTTGTATTGCTGCTTTTGGTGTGCAGGAATAATCAAACGCCAAATGCTGTGTGGATTGTTTGTTGGCCATTTTCCACATGTGATGGCGTCTGTGGGTGCCATCCAGGAACGCTGTCAGGAGATGTCAACTCACACGTTCCCACTTCACAGCGTGGCCTCTCCTCTCACAGTTCGGACTGAGCGACTATCATATGCCACGGGTAGTGTTGTACTCATCGGTGGGTAAAATCGTATCAGCCAGTGCTCCGGATAGTGGGTTTCAGTTCTCTGGCGTTTTGCAGGTAAGTGTCTTTCTATTGTTTTGTAAGCGATGATGTTAGTGGGTCTGATTCTATAGGAGTGTTCAGATTCTTTAAGAGTCTTGCAGCTAGACACGTTTCGAAGCGCAATGCTTCTTCCTCAGTAGCTTTTTTGTTGTGAAAACCTCCTCATTGTTGCACTTTGTTAAATGCCCCTTTTGGGCTAAAAAATGCCTGACCTGGATCTGTACAGGCTGGATCGGGCTGTGGAAAACCTGACCTGGAACAATCTACTTATATTCTTTTTAAGATGGTGTTTCTCATTTGTGATGTATGTGTCACAGTAGATCGTGACTGAGAACAATAAAAATCTGAGGTTTGTAGAAGATATAAAGAATGAATAAAAATATGTAAAAAAGATTAACAGTGGAATAAAAATGTGACTAAGGTATAGATTCATATTATTCCAACTAATGAACATGTTTTACTATGTAAAACGGCAGACATGTTGCAAACATATATACAAAAAACAGAAATACGAGTACACAAATGAATACAAAAATAAGTATAAAGATGAGTACAAAAGTAGACATGATCCGATATATATTTCTTCAACAATACGAAAGGGATGGGAATGTGACTAAAGTATAGACTTTATATTGATGAATATATTCCACTATGTAAAGTGACAGACATGTTTCAGACATATATACAGAAAACCAGAAGTGTGAGTACTGAAACAAGTACAAAGTTGAGTATAAAAATGGGTACAAAAGTAGACATAATCCAATACACGTTTCCTCGACAATAGGGAAAGAGTGGGATTTTCCTTCCAACAATATAGGGCATTTATTCAGGTACCGAATTGATTTGTATATGTGTAAATTGTGTCTAAAGGGGTTGGCCCCACAGTAACATATATACAAGACATCTTATATTTATATGAATTTTTGGTGGGGGAGACCGGAAGGTAGCCACATGTGCTGGTATGCAGCCGGACCGATGTGGTCAGTGTTACGGTTGCCTCCATCCAATTCACAAAAAAACAAAAATTTCAAGTTCTGCATTGAGGCCCCTTGGTAACATAGTGTCAAAGGTGAAAATATACCTCGATTCTATTTTAGACATTTTGGCAATATAGTCTCCACCTCTAAAATCTTTTTTAATGGACTGTATTGCACAAAATTTCAATTGTGTTGCATCCATATTATGAACTGTTTTAAAGTGCTTTGATAGGGTATGCGTTTCTAGTCCTTTTTTAATGTTTCTTAAATGTTCAGAAATTCTCTCCCTTAGTGATCTAATCATCCTCCCAATGTATTGTTTTTTGCAAGGACAAGTTATCAAATATATTACCCCACTACTATTACAGGTAAGGAGTTCGTTTATATTATGTACTAATTTATTACTGGATGATATAACTTGTTCGTTTTGAGAAAGAAGTTTTTTTGCAGCAAATACAGTCGCCGCATCTAAAAAAGCCTTTTAAATTTAACCAAGTTTCATTCGGTGTTCTTGGTTTAGTTTTTATGGATGGAGCTATTTGGGAGCCCAAGTTTGGGGCCTTAGTGTAAATTATGGGTGGTTTATCGGGTAGAATTGTATGGAGTGTTTTGTCATTCCTTAAGACATCCCAGTGTTTGGTGATGATTTTTTGTAATTTTTTGTACTGTGTGTTGTATGGTAGAATTATTTTACTTTGATTCTCTTGTGTGCCACAAGTTGTTTGCATGTTCTGTGGGAGTGTAGCTTTTTCTTTTATCAAATCTTCTCTTTTTAAGTGTCTCGCTTTTTGTAGAGCTGATGTTAAAATTGTGGTAGTGTAGTTTTTTTCTTGAAATTGTGTTGTTAATCGATTTGCTTCTTCCTCGAACTTCTCAGTTGTTGTACAATTTCTCCTTAGGCGTTTGTATTGGCCAAAGGGTACGTTTTCTAGCCATCTGGGAAGATGGCAACTGTATTTAGATATATAGCTGTTTTTGGATGTTGGTTTTATATATGTGCTACATTCCAGTTTACCTTCTATTATATCTATTTGTAAATCCAAGAATTCTACCCTTGTTTTACTTATGTTGGGTGAAAAATGTAGATTAAATGTATTGTTGTTTATTGTTGAAATGAAGTCATTTAGCTCCAACTCACTTTTATCCCAAATTAAAATGACGTCATCTATATACCGGTGCCAGAGCATTAGGCCGTCGCCAAGCCTGCCATCTATGGTAAGTTCTTCCCAATGAGCCATGAATAGATTGTCATAGCTTGGCGCGAACCTGGTGCCCATGGCAGTACCGGATACCTGTAGGTAGAATTCACTTTCAAAATAAAAATAATTATGTTCTAAAATAAAACGAATACAGTCTAATAAACAATTAATTTGTTCATTTTTTAGGTCTCCCGTTCTCCTTAAATAATGTTCTACCGCTTTAATGCCTAAGTCATGTTTTATACATGTATAAAGGGAGCTTACATCTAATGTTGCAATGATCCAATTCTGTTTCCAATCTAAATTTTCCAATATCCTTATAATTTGAGTAGTGTCTTTCAGGTAACTTTTTGTTTTCTTTACATAATCTTGAAGAAAATGATCTATGTATTGGGAGAGGTTGGCTGTTAAGGATCCTATACCTGAAACTATAGGTCTTCCAGGGGCTTGGAGTTATCCTTATGGATTTTGGGCAAACAATAAAAAATTGGTATTCTGTAGTGTTTATGTAAAATGTGATTATGTTCTTTCACTGTTATAATTTGCATTAACAAGGCAGCAGGGCTGTACTTATGAAGAAAGATAGATCATGTTTAGAGATGAGCGAGTATACTCGTCTTAGCTTGATGTTCGTTCGAGTATTAGAGTACTCGAAACGGCTCGTTGCTCAGACGGGTATCTCGTCGGCTCTAGATCGAGCATTTAGTTACTGAAACACAGTGAAGAACAGTGAAGAATACAATTAAAACAGTGAACACAGTAACACAGGATCATTTAAGTGAAGAACACATTGAAAGAACACAGTGAAGAACACATTGCAGATGTTCCGAACATCTGCTAACTTATCGGAAGACACGCGCGCCGAACAGTGTTCTTCACAATAGTATGTGAAGAACATTGGGGGTCATTTACTAGGGGCCCGATTCACGTTTTTCCGACGTGTTACCCGAATATTTCCGATTTGCGCCGATTTTCCATGAATTGCCCCCGGATTTTGGCGCACGCGATCGGATTGTGGCGCATCGGCGCTGGCATGCACGCGACTAAAATCGGTTACCTTCACTTGGTCCGGCTTGGTGAAGATCAGTGCATTCCGGGGAACTTCAGTGCAGCAGTGCCACCTGGGGGACATTGGATGAACTGCCTTAGTGAATCCACCGCAGAGAACGCGCCGCTGGATCGCGAATGGACCGGGTAAGTAAATCTGCCCCATTATGTGTGAAGAACACATTGCAGATGCATGGAAACATCTGCAATGTGTTCTTCATACATATTGGGGCAGATTTACTTACCCGGGCCATTCGCAATCCAGCGGCGCGTTCTCTGCGCTGGATTCGGGTCCGGCCGGGATTTAATAAGGTAGTTCCTCCGCCGTCCACCAGGTGGTGCTGCTGCGCTGAAAAGCATCTGCACACGCTGGAGTTCACCGGCTCGGGCTGAGTGAAGGTAAGCGCGTCTCAAGCGACACATTTTCCGTTCTTAAATGTGGCGGTTTTTCCGAATACGTCGGGTTTTGGTTCGGCCATGCCCCCCGATTTCCGTCGTGCGCATGCCGGCGCCAATGCGCCACAATCCGATCGCGTGCGCCAAAATCCTGGGGCAATTCAGGTACAATCGGCGCAAATCGGAAATATTCGGGTAACACGTCGGGAAAACGCGAATCGGGCCCTTAGTAAATGACCCCCATTGTTCTCCATATACTATTGTGAAGAACACCATTCGGCGCGCATGTCTTCCCTTTGCACCAATAATGTTCACATAAATTTTTTTGTTCCCCTCTGTCTCCTACCTTTCCCTATCTTTCCATCCTTCCTATTTTATCTTCCTCTCTCCATCGCCCTGCCCTCTCCCCTTGTTACTATACTGTGACAGCATTTAATTGCCTAACAGTATAATTGCTCCTTTTAGAAATTATACTCTTACAATCCAAAAGTCCCCCATAATTTACCAATGATGTTACAATTAATATCCACCAATGCAAACTACAAAGCACAAACTAATATGAAACTTTACAAACTTAGTCTCAAAGGCTGCTAAAAATCATACAAAGGAACCGTCAGGTAATAAATAATAACAAATCTCACTAAATTTGTATAGTGCCACCATATTCTGAGGGTCTTTACAAATCACGGGGTGCATGTAAAAAAAATTAGACATTACAGAGAACTTGCACAGACATACTTCATGCGTATATATGTAATCGTTCTGTCTACCTCATACACCATTTTAGCATATGCTTAGTTATGCAGATTGTTGTGTAAATGTGTTGTCATTTTGCTCCTGGTAGAGAAATAATCTTTTCTTCTTCTACGCTACAAATTACAAGCTGTTCTCATTGTTGAAGCTCCTTTGCATGTGACGTTCTATAGTCCCATCCAACACGAAGTAGAGTTGGAGTCCAGTCATATATGGCATGCTAAACATTAAGTGTGATACCACTATATTTGTATTGTTTCTTTGGTATTATAGCTGAAAAATCCAAAACTTTTCTTTTGTAGATGCAGAATAGTTGCTTTAGATGTTATGTCCTGATGCCCCTCTATCTATCACCCACCTACTTTTTATGACTTTTATTTACCAATCTTTATTGGCATTTCTCTAGACTATTACCTTAATGATGATGCAAATGTTCCTGTAAAAGCGTCCCTGCAATTCTAATAAAAGAGACAGCAGCGAGCAATCGTTTTACTGGCTAGTAGTTCACATCCACCTATTTTAATTAACACTATACCCAGGGGACATTTTTTAAGTACTTAAAACAACTGTTCAAATTTGGAACATTTTAAACAGCAGAAAGAGGATCTTTATAATTGATTTCTAGTGAGCGGCTGCAACAATGAAGAGCTGGATGGAGTCTATGGGATAGCAAGATTTTTATGCTTTATTAGTACAGAGACTTGTTGGCAAGTTTGATTTAAAAATGTATTTCGAGGTGGCCCTTCCAATATTCTTTGATTTATCACACAATTTAGGAACACATTTAAAAAATCAACAGGAATATTGATGATTCCTGTAGATTCCTAATGTACTGAAAGGCCTGTGGCACAATAGCCTTTCCAATAAAATCACAATATTAGGTCTCCGTGATACTTTAAGATATTTTCGGTCCTCAATATGCACATAGTGATTATTCTATAATATATACAATGTATATGGCATTTGAAGTTCAAATATTATTATTATGATTATGGAGAGAAATTAAAGTATTCCCCATCACTTGAATACAGGTGCTGGCTATAATCAGCTCAATGTCTAGTGCTTCCATGTTATTGAAGGTGCATTCTATAGAGATGCTGGAGAGCACAGTCAAAGGATTAATTGTATTTTCTGCTCCTGTTTACAAATTCTACACAATTTTTTGGCTTTCCCATTGTGTTATTATTTTCAAAACCTAAGCCACTTGAACAAACTTTAAAGGGTTGATAACAATTTTTTGTGAACCAGCATAAAACATATAATATTTGTAATTTTAATTTCTCTCATGTAGTTAACAAAGTAAACAAGTAACGCTCCTAAAACTGAACAATCATCGAGTGTTTGGTATTCTGCTAAACCCAGCAAATATCTGAAATATAACAGAAAGATGGTGAAAGAAAGACAACAGAAACACTAGGAAAAGAAACATTGAAAAAGGCTTAGTCATGTCCAGCGTGACTGATACTTGTACGTCCATGAAGGAACAGATGCTGTCAATGCCCACATTTCACAATCACCCAATCATTTGAATGGAATCCACCAGTTCAAGGCAATAAATGTAGGGAGTCTATTGTCATCATCCACCTTAATCTACCATACCAGCATACTCTGGTAATCTATCATTATATGGTTTAACAGTTCCAGAAATGGGGTACCAGTGACTTGCAAAGTCTGAGCATTCCTTATACCCTTTAAGCAGTGGTGAAGCAGGCCTTCCTTAACTTTAGAAATGGCAAAGGAGGGAGTAAGGCCTTCTCTGGTGTACTCTCTAGGGGGAGAACATTTTCTCCTAAAGGTATCCAGCAAGGAAGAGTCCCACCATGTCTTCCACATTGACTCTACATTTGACAATAACTGAGCACCACTGGCATCTGTAATGTAACATATCCAGCAGAGCAGTTGACTTCTGTTATAAATAAAAAAGAACAATACAGATGTGAAAGCATGTTAGGAGGTGCAATTTTTCACAAGAAAACATGAAAAAATAACATGTTGCAAGAAAGTCAAAGCAAGTGGTTGACTTTTCAGAACTCCCTTTATTATTAATGGTGAATAGGCAAATATAACTGCACTTTGAATGTTAAGTGTGAATCTTCTTATAAAGTTCTGTCTTGAAACTACTAAGAATTCATTCTGAGCTCCAGTAGGGATAAAAGCTTAAAATGAAAGCAACGAGTGTATCAATCTCAATGAATGATGTGATATGGCTAAAGCTGCTGAAGTCAAGAGAGCGAAAAATAAAATGCTGAGAAGAAATCCACAGTTGATTATTTTATTATACATTATAAAAATAGAATAAGTCACCAACTGACAAGGCTAGCATGTACTTAAGGATCGCTGTCAGCTGATAGTAATATAGAATGCTAGCCCCGATATAGCCCTCTCTAGCCACCGGAGCAGAACACCTTAATCAATAGTGTCAGATTTAGCTTCTAAAGTTAATAAGGTGGTGATAATGTGTCCCACAATCGCAGCTCTGCTGCTGATCCCCAATAACCGTAAAGGTAAATAAAATAAATGTACACTAAAAAGGGAAAAAATAAAGCTGAGGGATTTATCTAAGATCTTCCATCAAGGAAATGTGAAGCATATAACTTTAGCACAAGTAAGAAAGTCGATTAACTGCTTCTGGCAAAGCTATATTAAATATTGATGGGAATTTCATTGTACAGTAGGTACTCTTTCTAAGGAATTGATAAATGCTTAATGAGAGCTAGCAAGACGCTGGTACAGTAAACCCTAAATGGATAATTATTTGGATAACAATACTTGCTTTTTCCCCATGAGCCTGTTCCTCTGCAGGGTGAAAGCGGATAATTTAGTGCTTGCATTGTCTTATGGATACCGAGAGCAATAATATACATTTTGATAGCTGTACTTGAAGCTAAAGCATATTTCCAGAGACTGAATAAAAAAAATATAATAACTGGCGTCCAATATGCAGAATTGAATGTGCAGCAAACACATTATCCTCAGCGGATGGAAACAGCACTGCGATTGCATAATCAAAGCTGCAGACTCTGATTATCTATTTTATATGGTTTAAGATGTTTCAAATGGTAAGTGTAATACATGAAGATGATAAAAGGGTTAGAAATATATTAGAGCAGTCCTGACAAACAAGCATACAGCTCTTTTATGGTTTTTGTACCGTCTGTCTGCCATATCTATATTTCTCTATGTCAGATACGACAGTGCCCCCTAAAACTCCGGCTCCCATAACAGCCTGCCTGCTTGTCTCTGCGTTTCCTAGGTGATACGGGACAACCACAAAGACAGCCCTCCCCTACGCCAAAGTATAGAAATGAAAAAAGACAAACAGATAAGGGAATAATAAACAATCAGGGTCACAATTGAGATAGCATATAAGGTATATAGAATCACAAAAACAAAAGGATAGTCAAGAATGATAGCTAGTGAAGCATGAACAATTGAGCTAGCAAAAGATTATGACCAGCATAGAGTATAGCACACACAGGGTATTTATCAGAGTAGGATAGGATAGAGTTTTAATAGCTGTTCAGGAAGGGGGGTTGGGAAGATTAAGGCTTAAACAAAGTACACTTTGTACTTGTACTTTGACTGACCCAGGCCTTGCACCCATTAACAATTCATGATACCGTATATACTCGAGTATAGGCCGAGGTTTTCAGCACAAAAAAATGTGCTTAAAAACCCTAACTCGGCTTATATTCGAGTCAAGAAAAAAACAAACCATGTACTCACCTTCCAACGCCCCCTGGCAGGTCCTCTTCAATCGATCGATGTTCCAGTATCTTCTCCGTGTCCCCGCGCCTACTATGTGCACCGGAATCGGCACACATGATGATGTCAGCGAGCAGCTGACGTCGCGATCCCTGTGACAGATGGCGCGGGGACACGGTGAAGAACCAGAGCATCGATCAATTGAAGAGGACCTGCTGGGGGGCATTGGAAGGTGAGTACACTGTTTTTTATTTGCAGGCTACATACTACAGGGGCTGGCAGGCTCTATACTCCAGGGGCTGTCAGGCTATATACTCCGGGGGCTGGCAGGCTATATACTTCAGAGGGCTTGCTATATACTCCAGGGGGCTGACTGGCTATATAAACCATGGGGCTAGCTGTATAGTACAGGGGGCTTGTTAGCTATATACTGGGGAGGCTGTGACCAATGTATTTTCTACCCTGGCTTATACTCGAGTCAATAGGTTTTGAGTTTTTTGTGTTAAAATTAGGGGTCTCGGCTTTTACTCGAGTTGGCTTATACTCAAGTATACACAGTATTTTGATATCTGCGCAACCCCCTTATACTACATAGTATTCCCTAATCTAAATAAGAACTCATAACATATATTGATTTTTCTCTGTTTGGTTTTTCTTTATGATCTTTCATTTCTAATGAGTTTCATCATCCCAAATTACGTAATATTTGATTGTAAACAGCTTTTTGTCATAACTACACTTTTTTGAATAAACACAAGGTTGCAAGGAAAAGTAAATGAAGAATTGTATGTCATGGCAGAAGTAATAAAGGTAATGCAGAGAAATAGTGACATTTTAACCCCAATGGACTTTGCAGGTTGTTGTCTTGAATACATTCATTCAATGTCTCTCTAATTATCTTGTCAGACATGACACCTCTCACCAGTACGTGAGGCCTGCACCTGGCCTCACATCATCCCATCATTAATCCACTTGCCAAGTGACAGGATTTTGTCATATGACATCTTAGTGGCACATAGATCTTAAAAATCAAAAAACAAAATAGGAAGAAATGAAAGATTAGTCTCCTAAATTAAGACATCATTAAATTAAATATAGTGTTTTAAATCTAATGATGCAACGATACCAGTCCGTTAAGTATAATAATAAAACTCTAGGCACTCCATTTGATGATACAAAAACACAGAATTGTACTGGTGTACAAAGTATGACAATCCAAATTCATTTTTACTAAAGACTTTCTTCATACATGCATTGCAATGTGTGGAAGAGGATGATGATGAGCCGTTCTGCGGCGAGAGGCAGTAGAAAAAGCAGCAAGTACTGGTGAGGAGAAAACTCAGGATATGAATGTACCAAAATCCCCTCTACCCTCTCCTGTAAATAGGGACTGATAATTAGGAGTTATGTCACTTTCAGTAAATTATTGTCGACTTTCAGTAAATTATTGATATTATTTGTGTAATGCAAAGTTATACAATTTTCCAATATACTTTCTGTATCAATTTCTCACAGTTTTCTAGATCTCTGCTTGCTGTACTAAAAGCTTTTACGTTTACTTCCAGTAAATCAGAAATCTGATCACGGTCACACAGGTGCACGGCTCCTTATCACAGAGAGTAATCAGAGCCGTGTGTTATAATGAGCCGTGCACCTGTGTGACCATTACATGACCATGGTCAGATTTCTATCCATTGGAAGTAAACACACAAGCTTTCTATAGCAGGACGGCAAGCAGAGATCTAGAAAACCATGAGGAAATAATACAGAAAGTATATTGGAAAAAATGCTACGAAATAAGAATATTATCAAAACCAGAATGCAAACCTCTTAATAACATTACTGATCACAGTATTGTGTAGTGTCCTTCAGGTTCCCCACGTCATCACAATGGCCTGTGTTTATTCACTGAAGATGACGCACGGCTGATGGCAGAAGAGACAGGAGATAAGGAGACCAGGGATCAGGGGTGAGTATTAAAGATTAGTATTAATTTTATTACTTTTTTTGTTGGCCACATGTTTGTTTTACATAAATTTATAAAGTTTTACCTACCTATTAAAAAGTATGGGGGGCTGTATAGTGATAAAACTATGGGGATATATATATATATATATATATATATATATATATATATATATATATATATCAATACAATTGGGCAGTATATACTGCACATAGCAATACTAAGGGGGGCTGAGAATTAGGGCTGCAGATGAGAAACCTCATTTGAGTTTTGTAAGAATTAACATGTGTTTTGCATTGTTCTTAATTATTACTATTGTTAAAGGCCAATGTATGTAATTTATATAAATACCGTATATACTCGAGTATAAGCCGACCCGAGTATAAGCCGAGGCTCCTAATTTTACCACAAAATACTGGGGAAACCTATTGACTCAAGTATAAGTTGAGGGTGGGAAATGCACTGGTCACAGCCTCCCCAGTATATAGCCTGCCAGACCCTGCCCCAGTGTATATAGCCTGCCAGACCCTGGCCCAGTGTATATAGCCTGCCAGACCCTGCCCCAGTGTATATAGCCTGCTAGACCCTGCCCCAGTGTATATAGCCTGCCAGACCCTGTCCCAGTGTATATAGCCTGCCGCTGCTGCCGGACAGATCGCACAGAAGATATACAGGGGTCACAGGAAAGTTGAGTTTAGATATATTTATTTTTTTGACTCGAGTATAAGCCGAGTTTGGGGTTTTCAGCACATTTTTTGTGCTGAAAAACTAGGCTTATACTCGAGTATATAAGGTACTTAAAATTTGTATTGGGTGATGAGTTTTGCCTAATACATTTACACTGAGTTTATAAGACACAATGAGCATTATGTAAATCCATCCTTAGGGGAGCTCTATAAAAATTAATTAGAGGGTACTATATTAGAGTGGACTATATATAAGGACTATATATACAAAAATGTAATATGTGTGGTGCAGAGTGGTGAGATGTGTTGTATATATAATTTTTAGGAGCACAGAGTGGAAAAATTTTTACCTTGTTAAAACTATACTATAAGGGACTTTGGAATTTTTAAAGGTGCAATGAAGCGATGCATAGAGCTGAAGATATCTAGTGGAGAATAGTTGTGACCAAGTCATGACAGAGAAAAGTCATAATGAAGTCCTCTTCCTGTATGAGCAGATTGTCACCTTTGTGGTACGAGATACCCAGAGGTGTACCCAGCCTCTCTGCTGCCTGAGGCGAATTATAGAAACACCCCCCCCTCCCCGAACAGTCAAAGTGTTATATACTGTGCTTAGTGGTAATAACGAATTGGTGAACCCACAGATCACAGAATTGATAGAAAAGCTAGTGACACATGCTCCCCGCCATATAATGTGCCAGCTCTCAGTCCCAAAACCCCCCTTTCCTGCAGCCCTTCCTCTGAAAGCTTGCATGTTTATCTGTACCACGTGTACTACCAGTGCCCATGAGGTATTTATATTACTTATTTATAGTCTGTACACTATTGCCTATTGATTCCAGGTTTCATGTATCATATAGAATACAATAACTTACATTATTGCCCTGGTTAACAGATATATGGCTACCCCCTACTTATGATACTGCATGTCCCATTGTGTCCTATATGTGTTTCGTATCTCTGTATCATTCATTTTGTGCACGGTTGTAGTGTTTGACAAAGGCCTGTGTTAGGCCGAAATGTCACTGAGGAGTGCTTGGATTACTTTGTCTTGGATATACTTGGGGTGGGAACCCTAATCCTAACCAGCACCCGCTAGTCGATGTGCCACCGCACAAATTAGACGATACGTTCTGTGGGGTGTGTGGTTACATTATCAGGGTACAAGATGTATATACACTTTCATCTGGCTTCTGACATTGTTGATATTGATACATAGAGCGATAAGAGATGGGAGATGAGAGATGATGAGATGCATGAGATGCCTATTACACCGAGGTATGACATACGGAGGCTGACAGAGAGAGGTTGACAGACTTTTACACTATCAGCTTTGCTACATCTCTGTTCTCACAGACATGTGCCTGTCTCACCCTTGCCCCGGATCACTTATCTCCTCGTAGTTTGGAGCTTCTCTCTCCACACAATTTTCTGGCAGGAAGGGATCAGTGTCATCTCCGTGCTGGGGGCATAGCTACAGACTCAGAGCAGAAAGGCACAGAAATCTCAGCTCCACGCTGTCACACAGGAATCCAAGATGGTGGCCCACCGACCTAAGTCAGCAGTTACAGGATTGTGTGTAGGGGCAACTGAAATTGTGTATACCAGGACTGATAGCGACGTGTTGGAATTTTATCTGTGAAATGCTGTATTTGTGTTAATAACAGGAGAATGTGCTATTTTGTTATATTTATTATATCCTTGTATAATGCCTGACCTATTAAAGTACATCAATTATGCTATAGGGTAAATGTCATATCTAAAAATAAAATCTAAAAATGTGCATAAAAACTGATGAAAAGCCTACAAAGCTTCTAAAAAGATAGAAATAAGAATGTAAGATAAGGAAGGTTTGAAGAGAAATTTGTTTTCTTTTATTTGCCGTTTAGTTGGACCCCAACAAAGTTAATAAAAGTGACCTTATTTTCCAGCAGGTGAACCAGTCTCTGTGTTATTTAATTCCTGCGTCATCTCCACTCCATCTCCACTCAAGCGCTTATTACCATTGAAGATGACTACCCTGAAGACAAAAAGGGCAGGAACAGGACCTGCCCTATCTTCTATGTCTTGGGAAGATGGCTCGTGGCTGTGGAATCCATGGCCTTGTCCATGAGCCCAAAGAAGCATATAAGGACCTGTGCTAGCTGTAGAAAATACATCTAGGACATATCCTAATTCCTCATCGTGTGCAGGTAGACTAAGTTTTATTATGTTACATGTGGACCATGGAGGCAATAAGGGCAAAAAAAATCTACGACAACCCCTTTAATGTACAGTGACTATAATTCCCAACATGGCTGCATTTTCAGATACAAAATGTCTAAATATCACTTCATTGATTCTCATTAACTAAACTGCACACAGGACAATATACAGAAATCTAACAATTTCCTGTGTTCATTCATATTCATTACTGGACACCATTCATAGGCACGAACGGCTGAATTAAGTTAAAGTCTCGATTGTGCTATTAACAAAACCATTCATTTTGTTTAATGTATATAATATAGTTTATTTGTTGAATGTAAAATAAACCATTAAATCCATTTCTTCTACGCAGGTAGTCAGGTTATATATTATTGCTATTTATTACTATGTTTTATTGGTAATGGAACATTTCTATTCAGGAGATACAATCCTGATGTCATGAGCTTAACCACATAAACAAATTCATCACCCAACTCACATACACAATTATATACATTCAAACAAATGCACAATGTATTTACAATGTAGGATGAGTGGCAAACCCTTAGCAATTCTAAGTCATACATAGTCATCGTAGATATTCATATATGTAATTTAAGCCGATTACCAGAGCTGCCTTTAATACTGAACCAGTTGTGGTCAACAGAATAAGTCGGCTCTGACATAGTGATATGTGAGTGTTTTCACATATGAAGGCGGCTACAGTCCCTGCTATAGGTTATATATAGATGGGTGTTGTTTCTTCACTGGAACACTGCGACATGACATACTGTAAATATATGCTTTGTTATATAAACTTTATTATTGTAATACTTATTTTTATTCATTAGACATTCTTTGTCTCCCAAATAAGTATAGTTGAGATGAAGTAAAGAAAGGGTTAAGAAATTGTTTAGTTTTGCATAAAAAGGGTAGCATTTGGTTAGCACTACAGCCTTGCAGCACTGGAATCCTTGGTTCAAGTCCCATCCAGGTCAACATCTGCAAAGAGTTTGTATGTTCTCTCCGTCTTTGCATGGGTTTTCTCCGGGTCCTCTGGTTTCCTCCCACACTCCAAAACATACTGGTAGGTTGATTAGATTGTGAGCCCCATTGGGGACAGGGACCGATTTGGCAAGCTCTGTGCAGTGTGGTGTAATCTGTGTGTGCTATATAAAGAAAGAAATTAAAGGACATATTGAAGTGTCTTGAGTCCTTGACAATGGTTTCTTATATGATTAAATCTGTGACCCAAATGCAAATGGAAGAATCAAATTGTAATTTCTGGTCAATCACAGATTGTTTTCAATAGTGTAATTAATTTTACTACTTTAAAATTTACATATATGTTTCTACAAAATCAGGAACATTTTTTCAACTGAATCACTATGTAGCCATATAAAAAACGTCACATTTTTCCAGAAGCCGAGCGCCATATGGGGTGTCTGTGTAGTTTTATGTATGTTGAAAGGCAGCCATCATTATGTTATTTTACATTATCATAAACTTTTATTTTAAAGATCTGTTGAGATTAAAATTTTTAAATACTTAATAAAGAAAATTGCACCAATCTGAGTTTTTTAATTTGCTGACAATCTAATTGATTTGGTCAGTAAAACAAGGATCGGACATTTTGGATTGTATCATTCCCAATGTTTTGTTTTGACCAAAAGATGAAACCACCAATGGCTTTTATTCCTTTCCACATTGAAATAAAAACATATTCTCCACCGAGCATACATGTTAATGGGAACATTATGAGGCTTAATGCACATCCTATTTCTCAAAATCTGTGTGACTTTATATGGCTATAACTTTTGAACATTTTAACTTACCAAAGTGATTTTGAGATAGCTTTTTCATGACACATTGTACTTCATGATAGCGGTAAATTTTGGTTCATATGTTTGGTGTTTAGTGTCTTTGAGAACTTCATAGGAATTATAAAAAAAATGGAGGTGAATAGTAGAATAGTCAAGCTTTGCTGGTATAACCTTCAAATTTACAAATTCACTAAAGAAACCCATCTTCGAAGACACTCCACATATGGATGATATTTGTTGGTTGGGTGCACAGCAGGGCAGAAGGAGGGCCATGTCATCTTTCAGCCAGTTTTGTCTAAGGGATATCTGTTTTTATTTTATTCAATGGCACAATATTGTGAGCTATAAATTATTTGTTTTTCCATTAATGTGGCCATTTGAGAGCTTTTTTTGTGGAATAAGATACATTTTTAAGTGATACTAATTTGAAGTGGCTATGCCTTATTAATAAAAATATATTACAGTTTGTTTGAGGTGGGGGAAATCAATTTTGTCACAGACAAAAATCACAGATACAAAAAAATATTAACTTTATTCTACGCATCCAAATAAAGTTAAAACAAGAAAAAAAACTTGTTTTCTAGTGCTGGATGCTTTTGAGTGCTAAAGTACCATGGACACCTTGATCTGGATGTTATCAATGACAAAGAAATGGGTTTTTTTTTTGGAAGCTAAGGGTAAGCTGGAAATTAGTTTTTCACTACTCAGAGAGTGTGTGCTCAAATACAGCCAAATTCAACCAAACTTATTGGTCGGCATTTCATAATACAGATGGACACTGACCCAAAACATAAAGCCAGGAGTTTATTACAGCTCAGAATATTCTTGAACAGCCAAGTCGGTGACCTGCTCTCAACCCAATTGAGCTGCATTTCATCTGTTGAAACCTAAACTTCAGAGAGAATTGTACACAAAGAGTAACTGAAAACAGTAAAGGCCTTGCAGATCATTAAAAAGGAGGAAACACAATGGGGCTCATTTACTAAGGGCGCCGCGCCGTGCACTTCAGAGAACGCGCCGCTGGATCGCGACTGGACCGGGTAAGTAAATGAGCCCCAATGTCCATGTTCATGAGTTGAAGGCTTCAGGAAGTCTTTGCCAACAAAGGGGTTTTAATCAAGTATTAGAAATTAACATTTTATCAACAATGATTTAATTTGTCTAATTACTTTTGAGCCCCTGAAATGTGTGGTGTTAAGAAATTTAGATGCTTACATTTTTCTCCAATCATTTTGTTCAACTAAGTGAATTAAAGCTGAAAGTCTGAAGTTCATCTGCATCTGAATAGTTTTGTTCAAAATTCATTATGGTAATGTACAGAACCAATATTGGAAAAATGGTTATGTCCCATTAAGTTATATTAAAATTACAAGATTTAGACATTATTATCTGAAAGATATTATTTTACTCAATAAATTCACTTACTCATAGTTGTTTTTTTTCTCTCTGTAGAACTGTAGAAACAACAAACATTCACACTGTGGCAACATTGAACACTCAAATCAGCTGATGACTCTCTGTAAAGAGGAACCTGAACCATATCTAAAGTTTGTCGGATGACCACTATCATGTAAAAGGCTTACATTTTACTTATTTGCATGAGAAGTAATGAGCCTATAACTGAGACAAACTATTAAGGAAATCTAATCTGAAGAATGTTACCAGACTGAAAAATGGCTTGAGTTCACGAGTTCCAATACGCTTGATTCATTCGATTGATAAAGTGTCTTGAGTGTACAAAGCATTACCAGACCAATGGGACAACAATTAACATGAGATGGCACAAAGCGTAGCTAATAGCACCATAGTTAGCACCATTTCCATTGATTTTGAAATACAGTTGGTTGTCTTCTATGCAAGTTCTTAGAGCAGGTTCCTCATATTATGCACTTTAGACAGCAAAACTGACTTTTTACAATTGGAAATTGATTGCAAACTCAGCAGATCAATGGCTAGTACAATTTCCTGAAGCATATAATGGTGTAAGATAAAGTTGTGCTAGTTTACATAACAGCAAAGTAAACTTGTATTTCATATAACATATTCTTTAAGTCAAGAAATATGTCTAAGAAGCTGTGACAATTATTAACCTCTAAGCGCTTGTCACATGTTAAGTAAATTTTTGGAAAAAATTTTGGCTTACATTGAATTTATTGATTAACTTTTATAAGTAGTCAATTGGAAATTTGGGGAAAAATTTAAATTCTGAGACTAAAATGGTGTTAATTGATGTCGCTCACTGCTATAAATAACAGAACTTTATTATCCAGGTCAGTAACATGAAGATATGAATTTGTATAATATGTTTTGCTCACGCATAATGAAAACACTTTTTAAAAGAAAATTTCCATATCACTACATCTCAACTTTACGGGGGCTGTGCTTGGGCTGTTTTATTTCAGGACAATTTGTAGTTTTAATTTTCTGCACTACCTATTCATGGCCTAAAGGGACATAATCAGATTGGGAATAGACAGTGTGGTGGAGCCAAGTGGTTAACAATAAGGCTCCATAAAGCCTACAGACTTCACATTATGGATATAATTGCATGAATACTATGGAGCAGGACAAGAAACCTCATTCTTTGGAATCAGAAAAATATATAGCCACAGCCATAATACATCAACGTTCAAACAATAATCCATACTCCTGTTACTTTCTACAGTTAATGCCTATGAATTCCTGATGAATTCCTGGCCATTCCAAATTTTGTTCCTGCCTCTTCCCCTGAAGACTATGCTTGGTATCTATACTACTCTCCTAGAGAAAACTCTTGGACATCGGAGAAGGACATCAATATGTACTTTTCCAGCGACCAACACCTGCAGAGCACATGCAGAGAGGTCAAAATATACGCCCTTTTGGCTTAGAAATGAAAAATCTTAGAAACTGGACCCTGTATTAGTCATATCAAACAAGTTATAGTTTAGATTCCACAATTAGGAATGACTTAGGAATTAGACATGTGCTAGCTGTTTTTTTTTTGCTGATAAAACACATGGACATGGACAGTCTTTCTCCATAGTTAATTGTGGATGAGTTATCTTCACCTGCTGATGACAAATAAGGCTGCAAAGAATCATGGCTCCTTGTTTGTGGCCCATGTGTATAAATGGCCTTAAGCTGCGCTCAAAAGGCAACATTATCTCTACAGTCATATTCATACATTGGTCTTGGAATCCTTTTTGAAATGCATTGCAAGTGTGGAAGGTGAAATTCCTTCCATATATATGTTTCAAATGTATATTATCTTATGTAGGGAGTGAATTGCATTATCCATTGGTTTGACTTGGTTAAGATATTAGCTTAAATGCACATCAGTCTGTGAGTGCATTAACCATTGCAGGTCTATCAGACACCAGATAGTTTTGGTTTCATGTAGGTTACTGTGATTGCTCTATGTTTTTTAAGAAGAAAATATGAGTTCGGGATGGAGTTTCATTGAATATGCTTCAAATGCTCTAAACATACTCCAAGCCCTACGCAGGAACATAGCCTATACAGATAAAAATTAGGATGAATCCATTTGGGTTTGGGGTGATTAGAAGCTTTTCAATACTTTTTGTTAGCATTTGTAATATTGAGGGGCATTTACTATGCCACTCCTCCTTCTTTCCAGGTGGAGAAGGCATGTATGAAACCACATCCGCATGAGTTTTCTGGCTTTTTGGCACTGCACACCACTTTGGGAATGATGGGGTGCCCGAGTCCACCGTATAAACAGCTAAGATCTCTGCCAGGTTAGACCTGTTGTAAACAGGTCGGACCTGGTGGAGATACTTTCCAGATCTATTAAGGACAGAGCCTCTTCAAAGATCCAGGATGCTGTATAATGTTAATAAATTTTCCCCAATATGTTGAGAAGTTGCATTCCTAATCATATTAAAGGTCAGTTTGGACTCATCTGGACCTCTGCAGCCCTTAGCAAGTTTTGGTTTAAATATGAATCCTATTATTTGGATTTACTCAAAGTAATAAGGTTTCTTCAGTTCACAAGATTAAAGAATGTAACTTGTTCATGTTCTAATTAAAACAAATAAATTATCGTAAAGATAAAATCTAATAGTTTCTTAGAACTTCATGTAAAGAAAACATAAATAACTACTTCAATAAAACAAAGCAACTTGCAGGATAGAACATAAAGTGTATAATATGTTTGGGTTATGATTTGTTGGGACTAGTTTTAATTATAGTTTGTCATGTTTGCCTTTTTATGTATTTTTCTAACAAAAAGTCAAAAGTTTTATTTTGATAATGGTTTCCAATCTGATGGGCCTCAACTGCTCTCATGTAAAGTAATCAAACTGTGAAATCCCAAAGAGACCCCGTCTCCAAACATAATTATTAAAGACACTTAATTAAAAGCTCGGAAAGAGGATTGAATCTGTTTTGTAATATCTGCCACAGTGGGAAAAACACTACAAGAGGCATAAATTGCTTACTCATAAAAAAAATGTAAATCTAATGTACCGTAAATCCTAGGAAGATAGCAGAACACTATGATGCTGAAGCATTCTAATTTAATTCTCTTCATATATTAGCATAATTATGAAAAATATAGAATTTGTGTGTTCAATAAGCAACACAGACAAAACACAGATTCTCCAAATAGGAAAGAATGTAATGTGCGCCGTTAGTATTAAGAATCCCATAAACATATTTTCAATTTAATATCAAAGCAAAACAAGCTGCAGATAAGGACATTTCACACGTTACAGCTCATTGATTTGCAGGTAAGATCATTTTCCTGCTCAAGAAGAGATTAGACTTAAATTACTTTAACTATGTTGATGGATAAGTATACTTTAGAAAGCCAAAAACAAGGGAATCTAAGTTTAACTTTTAAAAATGACTGCAATTTAGGTCAGAAATACACTATGTACCTACCTGTTGGCCCTTCAGACTGACCTGTTGCTCCATAAAACAATGATAATGAAGCATAACCATCACTTTGCCACTTCAGAATTAGAGACTTGACTTTTTATTGTCTTATTTAACCTTATCAACAATATGTAACTTCCAACTGTGATTTACAGTACCCCTTATCAAAGAAGTGTGTCTCTACAGAGCCTGATTTTGTCAACATTTATTGGAAAGTGACAAATTATTTAGGTACATAATAACCCCAATTGGTAAAGTCAGTTGTTAATAACTCATGTCTGAGGAAGGAGGTTTCCCCTCCGAAACGTCACGACACACCGGACGTTCATTGTCTCAGTAAGGAGCCACTGCTAGGAACGTGTGAACTACTCTATGGACTTTGGCAACACACTCTGAAGTTTGGTGATGTACTGATGCCTTTATGTCTTGTTTATATATGACGAAAAGATAAAGATTGAATAATGCATACTATCGGTCTCTTTGATCTAAAAAATATCAAGGAAAGACCACTGAACTGTGAATTTTACCCTTTGCATTAGGCAAAATCACAAAACCGCATGGGCAAGTTTGCAGCCATACATACGTCCCCCAAGACGGCAATTGCCGCACGGAGCGGTGTGTGGCACCATACCACTCCGTACAAGGTGAAAATATAGGACATGTCTTATCTTTTGCCGTGTGCACGGCCCGTAAGCCATGCATTTTTATGGAGAGGTCACACCTCCTCCTCTCCATCGCACTGGACCTATGTGTGAATCCTTGTAGTGAAATATAATGCAAGATCCTGCCCTCTTCCCCATAGAACAGCAGGGAATGACCTGTAATCATGAGTTCTGTCCCTGGCACTGGTGTTGGTCCTTGGAATCTGGACAGCACACAATCCATTTTGCATAGAAGGAGGTGGTGTGTTGGCAGCCTTAAGTGTTGAAATTTTGCAAAAAAAGTTGCTAGGCCATTTAATAGGGCAGAACTTAGTTTAATTAAATTGTGGTTAGCCTCATGCACTTGACTGAATTCTGGCCACAATTTATGTCCTATACTAAAACTCAAAATGGCTATGGTTAACGTGCCTTACTGTTTCCCTTTTTAAGTCAAGTTTTAAAGGGATTTGCCAATGAAAGACAGTCCTCAAATATAAATCCCATTGTGATGCTTACATGATAAAGATCACTTTTAACCATTTCCTTTGCAATTTTACTCTGAGTAAACTCTGAGTAAAGTAAAATTCAGCCCTATGGGTGGCCGCAAGCTGAGCAGGCACCTTTTGATTCCTCTGTGTTATTCTTGTGCACATCCTATCCTTCTGTTGCGATGTACAGAGGTGCTTAGATTACCATGGTACAGGGTTGAGCTACACTTTTATTTAGCTTTTGAAGATTCTACTAATATTTCACATATAGAAATAAAGAGATGAGACAGATCAGAGTAATGAAATGGATATAAGTTCCCTAATAAAAAACTCAGCTCTGCTGTCTCAACTAATAAAACACTTGGTACTCCTATGTCTCTTGTAGAGCTGTTCTCCTCACACTGCTGGGCAGTAGGTGCTCTTCTACTCTCTGCACCTTCCCCCTGCTCCTACAGTACAGGAGATTGTGTTCCTGTGTGAGGAGCCTGACCAGACAGGAATGGCTGCACGACCATAGTTTATGGTTGTATCCAATCCCAACCAAAACACAGAATAGCATTACTAATAGAAACAGGTTAGAATTATATCTGTGAAATGCTAAGGCAAACATGGGAATACACCTCATGGTAGTACAGGCAGTCCCCGGGTTACGTACAAGATAAGGTCCGGAGGTTTGTTGAATTTGTATGTAAGTCGAAACTGTATATTTTATTATTGTAGATCTAGACAAAAAAAATTTTTGGACCCAGTGACAATTGGAGTTTAAACATTTTTTGCTGTAATGGGACCAAGGATTATCAATAAAACTTCATTACAGACACCTTACAGCTGATTATTACAATCTGGGACTATAGTAAACCATTCAGAAAGCTTCACCAGAGGTCAGAGGGGTGTGTCTGTAACTATGGGTTGTCTGTAAGTCGGGTGTCCTTAAGTAGGGGACCGCCTGTATAACATTAACCCTGAAAAAACATTCCATTTTGAATGCCAGTCTTAATATCCCCCACCGCCACCACAGGTCTCTTTGTGGATGCAGACAACGTGCCTGAATGAATCTTTGCCACATCAGACCTGTTTAGACCAGGTCTTATTTGGCAGAGATTTCAGCTATAATCTCTGCACTTCTTTCCGACATTTCAGTCCGCCCCACGATGCCTAAAGTGTGCGAGGACAATAAGCCACAAAACAGGCAGAGATGAGACTTTATATGTGCCTTTACCACCAGAAATATTGTGGAGAAGGCATAGTATATCTCCTCAGCCTTACTCTAAGCTAAATCCAATGTCCTGGGAAAAGAAGAAGGAAAGCAACTAGTTAAATATACTACAAGTCTTGTTATCAAGACAGCAGGTAAGTGGTACTATAGCAGTAAAGTAGACTCTGGTATAAAACCACTTATTTTGAGAACATCAGGAGTAAAATTTCTTTTAAAAAACAACTAAATTTGAGGAAGCAAGCTCAGCCCACACTGGATTTGAGAGAGAGAACGAAGGATGGATAACCTGTAGAGACATCAGGTCTATGACCGCTCTTGCCTAAACTCTTGTTGTAACAGGTGCTCGCCAGTGGTTGGGACACCACTTCTGGTCTTGATAAAGAAACAGAGACTCAGCAGTGACTGGAGGTCCTCTGAAAAAGTGCCAGAGGTGAGTATGAGTAGTTTATTGTTTTTTAAGCACCCCTAACCATATATTTTTTTATCCCCTGACAACTCATCATAGGACATGTTTTCCTTGGGACAAGAATAAAATTTTAACATTTTAACTGGGCCCCGTTGGACACTCAATCTTTGTCTCTGGACTTGCTTGGCTAAAATTACTTAGATCTGAAATCTAAGACTTTGTTCACCACATATTTTACAGAATGGAAAAGATGGAGTTGATGCCAAACTGATTTTGATAGAAATCGACTTTTACAGGTTTTTTTTTTGCTATATTCTGTCTAGCAGTAGCATTTTATGCTGTATATACTCCTGCAAAATACATACAAATTAGCAAACTGTCATGGCGTATGTTTCGGTAAAATAAGCTTCCATGTGTGCCTTGTATGATTAGTGATGCGCATTTGCCACTGAAATCGAGGGAAAACTGTTTCCAGGTCTATTTGATGTATATTTTAGGATGTGTAGTACAAATATTTAATGCTTTTTTATAACCCCAAATAAGAACTCCATTCCCAATACAAAAATTTTACTCTGTGCAATAAATATATACATTCAAGCTAAAATACTGTACAGACGGCAAAGTAATAATGCTGCAGACTTGCTTCATTGACATCTTATAATGGATTATATGATAAATCGAGAGCGGCTCTATATTTTTACACCTGCATAGAATAAAGCTCTTTTTGTCTTTGAGAGAGGTAATTGAGGAAAATTGTCAGATGCTTTATAGCTCCTCTCCTGTGTGCTGGGGAAAAAAGGTCGCCTTTGCTTTATTACTTTTCAGCCATTAATACATAAAAGGTTACTATAGCAAATGATGTAATGAATATCACTCACTTCTGAAAAAGTACAACATGGCTGCACTTATCACAGTAGGTTGCCCTAACTGATAATCAAGATTAACCATAAATTGTTTAGAAAGGCATCGAATTCATCACTATATGAAAATGTGGATCAGTCACTCTTGTGTATAACAAAGGAAGATTACTTTTGAAGAATAAAATACAAGCTCATAAAGAGAACATAAAACCCCCTCTGGTAATGGATATTCAAACACTTACTCATATTGAACAGAGAGAGAAAATAAACCAGTCGGGGAACTACATTATTAGTTTTAAATTTTGCTGTTTGGAACTTATTTCATATATTTCTGTTACATGAGAAAAATGAACCTCTACCAAACACCAGTTATGAAAGTCTTGGTATGGCACTGTTGGGAGAAGATTCCTTTAAGAAGGCAATTGTGTCTACAGAAATGGGTCAACAATTTATATGACGCCTGGAAAAATACATTTCAGGACAATACATACAGGAGGGTTAGCAATGTAAATTTGTTTCATTCTACTGGTTGTTTAGAGTTTTGTGAAGTAGAGCGCCACCAATCATGGTACCTATCTTGAATGGGTATCCCTTTTAAACTATGGGGCACATTTACTTACCCGTCCAGAGAAATTCACAGAAAGTGCATTGTCCGACGATCATGCACTATGCCGCGATTAACTAAGATCGTGCTCCTGATATCCTGCACGTGTCGCTTCCCCGCTCAGATCCAACGGAGTTCACCTTCATCTTCCTGGTGCATGTAAGTCCTTGATCTTGCAACACAATTTGAAAGTTAAATCCCACTCTCAGTCCAAATCCATTGCATCATCCGACGGCCAGTCCCCTGATTTCTGTCACATGAAAGAAAAATACATACAAAGAAGTGATCTTTTTAAAACTTAACTTTTACTGAGAAGTCTCATAAAATATACAAACATTAAGTGGTACAAATTAGCTGCTGCTATGTAGAATCCTTAGTGCATGAACCCCATCTAGAAAAGAATAGACAAATGCAAAACGTGAGCTGGGTGGCCTAAATGGATAAGGTTTCACATGAAAAAATATATTAGACACCAGGCTCACCTTGAATGCTCAGCAGCATAAGTCATCAATGTACACTATCCAATTTCCTTGAGCGTGTCAATTTGTTCATTGGTTTTGTCTCAAGATAGAAGCGTCGGAGTGCTCGTCCGAAAAGTAGACACAGCGTGACTTAAAAGGTGTGAAGAGGATAGGTGAGTATAAACAGGGTAAGATGGGACTTACGGATGTCAAGAATGGGGTCAAGATGACAATGTCACTCTCCCTGGTACACCCTGAGTCCAGCTTCTCTGATACCCTGAGAACCTAACCTCGGAGTCGTGGTCCTATTTGGCCACAACCCCGACAGGAACCTGTCCCTGGCTGGATGGCCCTATTAAACAAGCCTATACCACCGGAGTGGTTCCTGTAAAAAGATTGAAAAGAGTCTGGTATACAGTTATGGACAGTATATAGTCCTATGGAAATTCAATACACAACGTAGGGATCAGAGCGACCGAATCCCTACGTTGTGTATTGAATTTCCATAGGACTATATACCAGGACTATATACCACACCAGGGACACCTTTTAAGACACGTTGTGTCTACTTTTCGGACGAGCACTCCGACGCTTCTATCTTGAGACAAAACCAATGAACAAATTGACACGCTCAAGGAAGTTGGATAGTGTACATTGATGACTTATGCTGCTGAGCATTCAAGGTGAGCCTGGTGTCTAATATATTTTTTCATGTGAAACCTTATCCATTTAGGCCACCCAGCTCACGTTTTGCATTTGTCTATTCTTTTCTAGATGGGGTTCATGCACTAAGGATTCTACATAGCAGCAGCTAATTTCTACCACTTAATGTTTGTATATTTTATGAGACTTCTCAGTAAAAGTTAAGTTTTAAAAAGATCACTTCTTTGTATGTATTTTTCTGCCTTAAGAATATAAGTGATCATGGGTCATTAACCGTTATTGACCACGTTCTTTGGATTATTCTTTTTCTGTCACATGAAAGCCAGCACAGCCGCGCCACAATCCGATCTCATGCGACACAATCCCCTGTTAAATACCTATCACAGCTGCATAAAACCCGAAAACATCAGAAAGTGCGTCCGCGGACCCTTCTTAAATAAGCCCCTATGTTTTTTCTGTAACACTTATGGAAGTCAATGTGAGCTGTGGAAACAGCAAAAACGTTTCTGTACACTATTTCTGTAACTTTGGAGCGACAAAAACTGCTGGTCTGGTTTGTTTAAGCAAGACGTCCTAGTCTACGGAGAGTGAAGGGGGCAGACAAGAGAGATCAATTTAGAGAGAGGGAATAAAAACAAGGAGGCAGACACAAGGACATTGTGCCCCTCCTGCAGGGGTCTACTTCATTTTAAGAAGTACTATTTTGAAATTTCATTGTATATTATACATTGATGTTTAGGGATATTTTTGAACCTTTTTACTAGTTCGAACTGTCTTATATACCTTTGAGTCACCCCTACATAGACTGTAAGCTCTTGTGAGCAGGACCCTCACTCCTATTGTTCCATATGACTGTTTGCACTCAGTAAAGTCTTATTTTATCTGTATATGTCCCCTATCATCTGTAAAGTGCTCCAGGATATGAGGACACTATATAAAGAAAGATTATTATTACCTCTCTGCATCTTTTAATGATCTCAGCACATATTAGCATTTTGAGCACCAAGCTAATAATGCTGGATGCTTAGGAAAGGAGGGGAAATAAAGAATTTAAACTGTGTCTGAATCAATGAACAAGCAGATATTAAAATATGCCATGTGGGAGGTGGCAAAGTCCTCTTTAGCTATTGTTTACGTTATCCTTTTCTTGGAGAAACAGAATCACAGATACAATGCAAATGTTGAGTTCATGTAAAAGATAGTACAATGGATCCACAGAAAATCAAGCTATCAGTGTGGGATGAGCTTTAAAGGGTTATCTCACAAATCATACATAAATAAGAGAAAAATGCAAGAATATGGTGTGCCCCGTTGCTGAGATATCCATCAATCATTTTACTGGTGACCTGGGGTCTCCTTTTCTCCATGTAATCCAGGCCACTCACATGAAGTTGGTATAAGGGGCCAAGGTCCATTTATTTGTGGTGTGCTTACATCCCAACACTGTGAAGGGTGATTGGCATTTGCCAGGAAAAAACTGCACCCTGTGCTTTTCCCGAATGAGAACAAGTTAAGAATAACCCCATTTGACAGATGTATCAGATGAGTCTGGAGATGCTCTGAAGAACATTCTCCAGCATGACCAGTTTGGCAGTGGATCATTAATGGTGTAGGGAGGCATTTATTTGGTAGGCTGCACGGAATGAGATCTATAGACACATCGTGGAACAATATGCAGCTCCAAAATGTCCTGTATTCCTTCTGATGCATGACAGTGCTAGGGCTCAAGTGGCTGTAGTGTCAGCAGTCCTTGCATTATGAAGAAAAAGATGCTATGAACTGGCCTACCCATTCCCCATACCTGAATCCAATGAATCACATTTGGCACATCATGTCTTTTTCTATCCAGAAACAGCATGTTGTACCACCGATTGTACAAGAGGTGGTTGATGCTTTAATCCATCCAGGTCTGGGAGGAGAACTTGCACTGTCTCATCAGGAGCATGCCCAGGCATTGTGGGGAGGTCATACAGGTACAAGGAGGCCACACACATTACTGAGCCTCTTTCTCTCCTATTAAGACATTTCCACTAAATTTAATCAGCCTGAACATTGAATTTATACTTTTTGAGCATCATTCCACATACAGACCTCTATGGGATAATTATTTTCATTTTCATGGATCATTTTTAAGTTTTATTGTTCTCAATTAGAGATGAGCGAGCACTAAAATGCTCGGGTACTCGTTATTCGAGACGAACTTTTCCCGATGCTCGAGTGCTCGTCTCGAATAACGAGCCCCATTGAAGTCAATGGGAGACTCGAGCATTTTTCAAGGGGACCAAGGCTCTGCACAGGGAAGCTTGGCCAAACACCTGGGAACCTCAGAAAAGGATGGAAACACCACGGAAATGGACAGAAAACAGCAGGGGCAGCATGCATGGATTCCTCTGAGGCTGCTTAATCGCACCATTATGCCAAAATTATGGGCAACAGCATGGCCATGACAGAGTGACAGAATGAAGCTAGATAGCATCTAAAACATCCAATAATTGACCCTGACACTATAGGGGACGGCATGCAGAGGCAGCGGTAGCAGCGGCAGGCTAGAGAGTGGCATGGCGACATACCCTAAATGGACTCAGGCTTCAAACCAATGGGTGGCAGAGAGGAACCAAAGGAGGTTAGCAAGAAGCGCTCAAATAATATCGGTACATGATAAAAGTTTGCCAGTATATTTTGTGGATTACACAGCAGGGTGGCGACAAAGTTAACATGGAAGCCATGAAAACAACCCAAAATTCTGCCTGACACAGCTCGTTTGATAAGGGGACCATGTATGGAGGCAGTGAACTAGTAGTAGATTAAAGGTGCTGCAGTTAAAACTATGTTAGTTGGATCTTGGCATGAAGCTGGCGCTCCGCTGCCAGGCGAGCTTTCGCCAATCCAAGCCCCTGTCTCTAGGCTACTCCCCAAACAGCACTTCTAAGAACCTTTTGTATAAGATCAAGTGTAGTAGCGTTCTTATAAGTTTGGGATATGGCGGGTGAGGGGAATGTAAACAGATGCGCAAGAAGCGCTGAAATAATATCGGTAAATGATAAAAGTTTGCCAGTATATTTTGTGGATTACACAGCAGGGTGGCGACAAAGTTAACAAGTTTGATGTGGAATGCCCTGTAATAGCTCTTGGGCGGTGTGCCTTTTATCGCCTAGACTCAGCAGTTTGAGCACCGCCTGCTGTCGCTTAGCGACGGCACTGCTGCTGTGCCTAGAGCTACCGACTGATGGCGCCATGGCCACGGATGGTAATTCGGAGGAGGAGGAGGTGGGGGAGGGGTGGGAGGAGGAGGAGGTATACTAGGCCTTTGAGACCTGGACCGAGGTAGGCCCCGCAATCCTCTGCGTCGGCAGTATATGACCAGCCCCAGGGTCAGACTCGGTCCCAGCCTGCACCAAGTTAAGTGTAGTAGCGTTCTTATAAGTTTGGGATATGGCGGGTGAGGGGAATGTAAACAGATGCGCAAGAAGCGCATGATGCGCATGGAGCTGGCGCTCCGCTGCCAGGCGAGCTTTCGCCAATCCAAGCCCCTGTCTCTAGGCTACTCCCCAAACAGCACTTCTAAGAACCTTTTGTATAAGATCAAGTGTAGTAGCGTTCTTATAAGTTTAGGATATGGCGGGTGAGGGGAATGTAAACAGATGCGCAAGAAGCGCTGAAATAATATTGGTAAATGATAAAAGTTTGCCAGTATATTTGGTGGATAACACAGCAGGGTGGCGACAAAGTTAACAACTTTAATGTGGAATCCATGAAAACAACCCAAATTTCTGCCTGACACACCTCGTTTGATAAGGGGACGATGTATGGAGGCAGCTATATGGACGACTTTTGGAGGTAGCAATGGAGACAACGTGTGGAGGCTGCTATGGAGACAATTTAATTTGGATAGTGCCTGTATGTGGCAGTCCAAAAAAGTTTTCAAACCAGAGGAGCAGGTAGGTGGCCCTCCAGAAAAATGAAATAGATTGAGTGCCTGTATGTGGCAGTCCAAAAAAGTTTTCAAACCAGAGGAGCAGGTAGGTGGCCCTCCAGAAAAATGAAATAGATTGAGTGCCTGTATGTGGCAGTCCAAAAAAGTTTTCAAACCAGAGGAGCAGGTAGATGGCCCTCCAGAAAAATGAAATAGATTGAGTGCCTGTATGTGGCAGTCCAAAAAAGTTTTCAAACCAGAGGAGCAGGTAGGTGGCCCTCCAGAAAAATGAAATAGATTGAGTGCCTGTATGTGGCAGTCCAAAAAAGTTTTCAAACCAGAGGAGCAGGTAGGTGGCCCTCCAGAAAAATGAAATAAATTGAGTGCCTGTATGTGGCAGTCCAAAAAAGTTTTCAAACCAGAGGAGCAGGTAGGTGGCCCTCCAGAAAAATGAAATAGATTGAGTGCCTGTATGTGGCAGTCCAAAAAAGTTCTCAAACCAGAGGAGCAGGTAGGTGGCCCTCCAGAAAAATGAAATAGATTGAGTGCCTGTATGTGGCAGTCCAAAAAAGTTTTCAAACCAGAGGAGCAGGTAGGTGGCCCTCCAGAAAAATGAAATAGATTGAGTGCCTGTATGTGGCAGTCCAAAAAAGTTTTCAAACCAGAGGAGCAGGTAGGTGGCCCTCCAGAAAAATTGAATAGATTGAGTGCCTGTATGTGGCACTCCCAAAAATTGTTTAAAACAGAGGACCGGGTAGGTGGCCCTCCAGAAAAATTAAATGCATAAAGTACTATAGCTAGAGCCAGTGGGCCCTGTCAAAAAATAGCCAGTTTCCTCTGCTTTAGTGTACAAAGAGGAGGAGAAGGAGGAAAATGAGGAGGAGGAGGAGTGCATAAATTATTCAGGTTGAGCTTCCTTCACCTGGTGGAGATTGGAAATTAGGAGAAACCCAGGCTTTATTCATCTTAATAAGCGTCAGCCTGTCAGCGCTGTCAGTCGACAGGCGTGTACGCTTATCGCTGATGATGCCACCAGCTGCACTGAAAACCCGCTCGGACAAGACGCTAGTGGCAGGGCAGGTAAGAACCTCCAAGGCGTACAGAGCCAGTTCGTGCCACATGTCCAGCTTTGAAACCCAGTAGTTGTAGGGAGCTGTGTGATCATTTAGGACGATGGTATGGTCAGCTACGTACTCCCTCACCATCTTTCTGTAAAGATCAGCCCTACTCTGCCGAGACTGGGGACAGGTGACAGTGTCTTGCTGGGGTGACATAAAGCTGGCAAAAGCCTTGTAAAGCGTACCCTTGCCAGTGCTGGACAAGCTGCCTGCTCGCCTACTCTCCCTCGCTACTTGTCCCGCAGAACTACGCACTCTGCCGCTAGCGCTGTCAGAAGGGAAATAGTGTTTCAGCTTGTGCACCAGGGCCTGCTGGTATTCATGCATTCTCACACTCCTTTCCTCTCCAGGGATGAGAGTGGAAAGATTTTGCTTGTACCGTGGGTCCAGGAGAGTGAATACCCAGTAATCGGTGCTGGAATAAATTCTTTGAAAGCGAGGGTCACGGGATAGGCAGCCTAGCATGAAATCTGCCATATGCGCCAGAGTACCAACGCGTAAGAATTCACTCCCTTACTGGCCTGACTGTCCATTTCCTCCTCCTCCAACTCCTCTTCTTCTGCCCATACACGCTGAACAGTGAAGGACTCAACAATGGTCCCCTCTTGTGTCTCGCCAACATTCTCCTCCTCTTCCTCCTCATCCTCCTCCACCTCCACCTCCTCCGATATGCGCTGAGAAACAGACCTAAGGGTGCTTTGGCTATCAACAAGGGAATCTTCTTCCCCCGTCTCTTGTGACGAGCGCAAAGCTTCCGACTTCATGCTGATCAGAGAGTTTTTCAACAGGCCAAGCAGCGGGATGGTGAGGCTGATGATGGCGGCATCGCCACTGACCATCTGTGTTGACTCCTCGAAGTTACTCAGCACCTGACAGATATCAGACATCCACGTCCACTCCTCATTGTAGACTTGAGGAAGCTGACTGACCTGACTACCAGTTCTGGTGGAAGTTGACATCTGGCAGTCTACAATCGCTCTGCGCTGCTAGTAAACTCTGGATAACATGGTTAATGTTGAATTCCACCTCGTGGGCACGTCGCACAACAGTCGGTGAGCGGGCAGTTGGAGGCGGCGCTGCGCTGCCCTGAGAGTGGCAGCATCTGTGCTGGACTTCCTGAAATGCGCACAGATGCGGCGCACCTTCGTGAGCAAATCAGACAGATTGGGGTATGTCTTGAGGAAACGCTGAACTATCAGATTTAACACATGGGCCAGGCATGGCACATGTGTCAGTCTGCCGAGTTGCAGAGCCGCCACCAGGTTACGGCCGTTGTCACACACAACCATGCCTGGCTTCAGGTTCAGCAGTGCCAGCCACAGATCAGTCTGCGCCGTGATGCCCTGTAATAGCTCTTGGGCGGTGTGCCTTTTATCGCCTAGGCTCAGCAGTTTGAGCACCGCCTGCTGTCGCTTAGCGACGGCACTGCTGCTGTGCCTAGAGCTAGCGACTGATGGCGGCATGCCCACGGATGGTAGTTCGGAGGAGGAGGTGGAGGATGGGTGGGAGGAGGAGGAGGCATAGTAGGCCTGAAAGACCTGGACCGAGGTAGGCCCCGCAATCCTCGGCATCGGCAGTATATGACCAGCCCCAGGGTCAGACTCGGTCCCAGCCTGCACCAAGTTAAGTGTAGTAGCGTTCTTATAAGTTTGGGATATGGCGGGTGAGGGGAATGTAAACAGATGCGCAAGAAGCGCATGATGCGCGCCTCCACGATCCTCCACAGCCTCCACCAAGTTAACCCAATGTGCCGTCAGCGATATATAGTGGCCCTGCCCGGCAGCACTCGTCCACGTGTCCGTGGTCAGGTGGACCTTGTCAGAAACGGCGTTGGTCAGGGCACGGATGATGTTGTCTGACACGTGCTGGTGCAGGGCTGGGACGGCACATCGGGAAAAGTAGTGGCGGCTGGGGACCGAATACCGAGGGGCGGCCGCCACCATGAGGTTGCGAAAGGCCTCGGTCTCTACTAGCCTAATAGCATCTCCAGGCTAAGCAATCTGGAGATGTGGACATTAAGGGCTTGGGCGTGCGGGTGGGTTGCACTATATTTCCGTTTCCGCTCCAGCGTCTGGGGTATGGAGAGCTGAACGCTGGTGGATGCTGTGGAGGATCGTGGAGGCGACGATGGGGTTTTTGTGCCAGGGTCCTGGGCAGGGGGCTGACTATCAGCTGAAACAGGGGAAGGAGCAGTGGTGTGCACGGCCGGAGGTGAACGGGCTTGGTGCCACTGAGTGGGGTGTTTAGCATTCATATGCCTGCGCATACTGGTGGTAGTTAAGCTAGTAGTGGTGGAACCCCTGCTGATCCTGGTTTGGCAAAGGTTGCACATTACAGTCCGTCGGTCATCCGGTGTTTCCTTAAAGAACCTCCAGACTTCTGAAAATCTAGCCCTCGCCGCGGGAGCCCTCGCCACGGGAGCTTCACTACGTGACACATTTGGCGCTGATGCACCTGCTCTGGCCCTGCCTCTCCGTCTGGCCCCACCACTGCCTCTTCCAACCTGTTCTGGTCGAGGACTCTCCTCCGTCTCAGAAGCACTGTGTTCACCCGGCCTCTCAACCTAGCTTGGGTCTGTCACCTCATCATCCTCCGATCCCTCAGTCTGCTCCCCCCTCGGACTTCCTGCCCTGACAACAACTTCACCACTGTCTGACAACCGTGTCTCCTCATCGTCGGACACCTCTTTACACACTTCTTCCACTACGTCAAGAAGGTCATCATCACCCACAGACTGCGACTGGTGGAAAACCTGGGCATCGGAAAATTGCTCAGCAGCAACCGGACAAGTGGTTTGTGACTGTGGGAAGGATCCAGAAAACAGTTCCTCAGAGTATGCCAGTTCAAATGCCAAATTTTCCTGGGAGGGGGCAGACTGGGGGGGAGGAGGCTGAGGTGCAGGAGCTGGAGGAGTGCCGATTTCGGTGACATGGGTGGACTGCGTGGAAGACTGACTGGTGGACAAATTGCTCGAAGCATTGTCGGCAATCCACGACATCACCTGTTCGCACTGTTCTGGCCTCAACAGTGCTCTACCACGAGTCCCAGTAACTTCAGACATGAACCTAGGGAGTGTAGCTCTGCGGCGTTCCCCTGCTCCCTCATCAGCAGGTGGTGTCTCACCCCGCCCAGGACCACGGCCTCTGACCCCTGCAGTAGTTGGACGCCCACGTCCCCGCCCTCGTCCTCTACCCCTAGCCCTCGGGTTAAACATTTTGAAAATGAAAGTTATAACTTTAATTTTTTTTTTACTTTTTTTTGTGTTTTTTTGTGTTTTTTAGTTTTTTTTTGTGTTTTTTAGTTTTTAAAACCAAACAATGCTATCCTATTGCTATGGCTATTTTCTAGCCAAGTATGAAAGCACACTGCTATGCCAGATGAGATGACGCTGAGTTATGAAAAAATAAACGTAAAATAAAAAGGAAATGGCAGACTGTGCCTAATTGAAATCCAACCCCTAATAAATTTTCCCACTTCGGTCTTTGCGATGGATATGTGCGTCACTAAGCGCTAAACACAGCGGTCGCAAGTCTCACTACAAATTCCTGACAATTGGCTAGTAGATGCACTGCAGCAAGGACAGCCACCAGCAGATCAACCAGAAATAAAATATATATAACGCTATTGTAGGCGTAAGTAAGCCGTTTGGATTCTCCTTTGGCTATTTTCTAGCCAAGTATGAAAGCACACTGATGAGATGACGCTGAGTTATGAAAAAATAAACGTAAAATAAAAAGAAACTGCCAGACTGTGCCTAATTGAAATCAAACCCCTAATAAATTTTCCCACTTTGGTGTTTGAGGTGGATATGTGTGTCACTAAGAGCTAAACACAACGGTAGCAAGTCCCCCTGCAAATTCCTCACAATATGGTACTAGCTGCACTACTAGTGCCAGCAAACCCAGCCACAAGCAAACAAAAAAAAAAAAGTATAACGTTATTGTAGCCCTAAGAAGGGCTGCTGGGTTCTTGTTGAATCACTCCTGCCTAACACTATTCTAATAGAACACCCTAACGCTTTCCCTGACCAGCAGCAGCTCTCTCCCTAGCGGCATCCAGACACAGAATGATCCGAGCAGCGCGGGCAGCGGCTAGTCTATCCCAGGGTCACCTGATCTGGCCAGCCAACCACTGCTATCGACGTGTAAGGGTACCACGTCATGCTGGGTGGAGTGCAGAGTCTCCTGGCTTGTGATTGGCTCTGTTTCTGGCCGCCAAAAAGCAAAACGGCGGGAGCTGCCATTTTCTCGAGCGGGCGAAGTATTCGTCCGAGCAACGAGCAGTTTCGAGTACGCTAATGCTCGAACGAGCATCAAGCTCGGACGAGTATGTTCGCTCATCTCTATTCTCAATACATGGCACTATATAATGAATAAAGAATTGCAAGTGGAATATTTCATTCATTGAGATCTAGGATTTGGTATTTTAGTGTACCCCTTATTTTTTGTGCAATGTGTCATATATACTATAAAATTCCAGAAATACTTAACTTGGTGATAATAGACTGATTACATTTTCAGATTTTAATTTAACCCTTGTCTATTATAAAAAAGTCACTATTTCAATTGTACATATTTCTTCCATAATAACATGTTCCACAAGGAGATTCATTTATTAATCAATTTTCTTTTGCATCAGGACTGAAAGCTTATTTGCAGTGTATTTATAGCCTTGTCAATAAAAGCGTAACGGTCAGTTATTCCCAATAAAAAATTATGTGTAAATTATGTTCAGAAAGAAAATCTTCTAAATGACATTGTAATTATCTGTTTATTTATGGGCTAAATACAATTAAGAAAGCTTATTCATTCAAGAGTTTGTTGATTATGAAAAAAAATTTAAAAATCCATGGATTGCAGCATTATCCTTGTCACTGTTATATATAAAAAGATATTTATAAATATTTGACTCATTAAAAGAACACAATGACAAAAAATGATGCAGACACAAAATATATCTTCACCTCCTTAACCTTAAGTTGCATTTTACAGTAAATATGGAGAAATAACAAAAAGATATATTTTTCATTGTAATATTCCTCATTTCATAATAAAAAGGGTTGGTCAGTAATAAGAAACTTTACCAGGGAAAGCACAATGTCCATATTATATATACCCTGGTAAAATTTATCTTTAGTTCATGGTAGCTGTGGGTCATGTAATTCACTGTTAGCAGGACTCGGGACTTCATGAGATGTCCCATCTGCTGCTATATGCATGACTCCTCCACAATAACCACTTTTATGTGAATTGTTGAAGAGATGTCCAACCACTGAAATAAGAGGCGTTATCATGGATGGAACGTGCATACATTAATGATTGCCTGGTGCCTTTTATGTGTGAGCTGGAAGGATTAGGGTATGTTACCCTGGCAATGTTTCTTGTTTGTGGCCAACCATTTTAAGCAAAAAGTACTAAATGGTACTATATATGACGTTATGTAATAAAGAATATGACATGCCTCTCAGGAACCCAAATACACTTCCCCCACCTCCTTACAGTCCAGTGTCATTCTCTTAGACAACTGTCCGAAGAAAGTTTGTATACCCTATTTGTTATTGAGCCCCATCCCATCAGCCAGTCAAAACACATGGATGAAACAGTCTGCAGAGCCTTGGGGCTTATGCACATGCCACTTCACTGCAGTCCTCAGGATCCAGATCTAAGTGGCAGAGAAAGGAAGAACTAGTATACAAGGGCAGGGCTCAAGGGTAAAATAAGTGTGTTTTTACCCTCCCAGTGAGGTGGCCCCTCACTTCATCACCGCAGTCCTCAAGAGCGAGATCTAAAAGGCAGAGAAGGGGGTATCAGTAATAGGGTACCGGGGTGAGGGCTCTAATTGTCTTGGAGACAGGTAGAGCTTATAAAGTAATTTTACGCCCTATAAGATGACACCAGGCTTATAAGACGACCCCCAACTTTTGAGAAGATTTTCAGGGGTCAAAAAGTGGTCTTATACACTGGAAAATATGGTATATTTTTAGGTTACTTTTAGCATATATCTAACTTTAAACATCCGATGCTGAGATGGATTCTTTGAGACTTCTGGAACTGCATGCAGATGCCTAATCCCAGGTATCATATACAATACAGGGCAGACCAGGGGGATTTCTCCTCTGCCAGACATTCCAGAAACAATTTATTTATGACCTATTCTATTACTTTTTTTTTATCACTGTATTGAAAAGGCATTAATGTTTTGAAGTTACAGCCTGGCTTGTTTTTTTTCATGGAAAAGCTAGAATTAAAATTTTTAAGGTCCATAATTGAAAGCCTCCAGTGCAAAAGGTTTAAAGCCTGAAAATTCTACTTTTTCAAGTACCAATAACTCTAACCATAATTCACATTTATTATTAGGAAGCTCTTTTGTTTTGCAAAGTCCTTAAACAGTAAAGCTGATAGCCTAAGTCATTGGCTGATAACCATTGTCATCCTGTACTATTTTAGGCCGAATGCACACGCCCGAATAAAAACGGACAGAATACGGCCCTGTGCATTTCAATGGGCAATACGGCCATCCATGTACATGGCTGTATTGTCCACCATACCGTACCATAAGTAAGCCATTTAAAAATATAGAGCATGTCCTTTTTCCACCTTATTTACATTCCATACGACCCATAGAAGTCAATGGGAATGTATAAAATACTGGCTAAATATGTGCTGCATATGGTTGTGCACCAATTACTGCTGTATACGTGCAGTATCCAGAAACAGTGGGAGGTGCATTCTGTCAGCCAGCCAATAGTCAGTCACCCATCACTTGCCAGCCCACTGTATTTTATACAAATACGGTAGGATTACAGTACAATACGTTGCCATACTGTTGCAATATGTCCCGTATTTACAGCCAGAATACAGCTGTATGTACAGAGCAGAAAAGACCATACGGTCATGTGCATGAGGCCTTAGCTAGTAAAAACTAGAAAAACTTCACTGAGGAGACACTTAGTCCATCTGACCCTTAAAAAGCCAAATTATAAAGTTAATACATTTTTAGATACAACAGGCCTCATTTTATTAGGAGGTATAGCCTGAAACATATGGACACAAATTAAAGATTTGGAACATGAGCCTCAATAACTTCAAGTTCAGGAGGCTTCATACCTAGTGGAATAACCTTTGGGTTCCAAACAAAACTAGAGATGCTATTCAACTGCCACTCCCACAGATCCAGACATTCATTGTGTGTCCCAATATTCTTTTTGATCACTGTAGTAGAATGAAGTGTGAATATCCAGCAGAGGCCTCCATCACCCAAGTCCTATGCTAAGTAAATCTATAACCTTATAAAACAAGTGCTGAACAGACAATGTACATAAAAATACTGTATATTCTCGTGTATAAGCCGAGTTTTCGGCACAAAAAATGTGCTGAAAATCCTCACCTTGGCTTATACACGAGTCAATACACGAGCCCAGCACTAAAAAAAAAACAAAAAAACTGTATATACTCACCCTCCGGCGGCCCCGATGTCAGTGCGGCTCCTCTTCTGTCTTCAGCAGCTGCACTCCGTGATAAAACAAGTGTTTTATTTCACCAGTGGAAAGGTGCAACGTTTCAGCTATCTCAATGTAGCCATTCTCAAGCATATTGTGTAATGGTACAAGGCGGGTTTATATCACCCGCAGGATGTGACATCATCAATACAAAAACAGCATATCAAAAACTGTGTGAATTAAAATGGCTAATTACTAACATGGAGTATTTCCGTTACATCATTGACTTTATTGCTGGTAGCAAGTCCAAATGTGAGATCTCGTTGGAACAGCTCGGATGTCCCTTTGTTTCTTTCCATGTCATTGCACATTCTCAATTAATACATAAGCACTGTATAAATCAATGATAATCTTAGCACCTGGAACAATTAAAGTGCACATTACACACTCTGAAAATGGAAATCATATTCAATTCACTTAGGAATGTGACATTTAGTTAAAAACACATACACAAAAACACCAGCTCAATAACTCATGAAACCATCAATTAGCAATATATAAAGTGTTTACTAGAAAATATCGTTCTTCAACATTTTACTAAAGAACACCTGTAATCTAGCATTTTGTTCATTGCAGAGATTTCAGTAATTATCTGTTGGGTGCTTCAATGATGTTATGCAAATTAATATGCAAATGGTCTTCTTCAATGATCATAACTATCATCCTGAGCCACAGACAACAAAATTAGATTATAATCTCTTCAGTGCCTGAGAACCTTTGTGTATCCGATTATTAAAACATTAAGATACAAGTGTCTATAAAGATAAAACAAACAAGTTCTTGTTGCTCTCAAACACATTGATACAAAGGGGAAAACTAGCTTGCCTTTGGATAAAAGTTTAATCAGGAGTTTCAAATATTAAACTAGGTGTTCTTGTCGATGTTTTCATAAAAAAATTGTATTTCTTGATGGATATTATTTAAAGTTGGGAATTGGCAGAAATAAGACATATCTAATAATATTTGTCAAGGAAGAGAAAGAGGTGGAGGCCCTGAACTAACCCACAACTCCTATGAGCTACTTCATAGCCACACAAACCCTAGTGGTAAGGGACTACTGGTTGAAAATTCCTACTCATGAAATAATATGAACAGAGATACAGGTATGGGTTCAGGAATTTGACCAGATTCAGGCTCAGAACCAGATTTGGGGTTCTGGATCAGGTTGAGGTTCAGAATTCCTGATCAGACAGAATACAGGCTCATTTATAGGTTTAGGGTTCATTCAGACGACCATGTGCTCAATGAATCCTGGACGAGCACCGGGCTGGGAGGAGGCAGTGGGAGGGGTGAGTGCTCCTCACCCCTCCTCAGTCAACAGGCAGATGAGTGACCAACTCATTCATAGTGCAGTGACACTCAGTGCTCATCACACTGTCACCGGGAGCAATTGGTGCGGCCAAATTATGGCCATAATTCCTTCTGTCTGAATATACCCTTACAGACGTTTAAAGCCATGTTTGGATACAAAATAATTCCACAAACTTTAAATATACCAAGGAGCGCTGTGCAAGAGATCATATTGAGATGGAAGGAATATCAGGCCACTTTCCTCTAAAACAAGGAGAAGACTGATCAGAGATGCAGCCAAAAGGCCAAAGATCACTCTGGATGAACTGCAGAGATCCACAGATGAGGTGGGAAAGTCTGTCCATACACGTCCAACAATCAGTCGTGCACTGCACAAATCTGGCCTTTATGAAAGAGTGGCGAGATTTCTCAAAGATAACCATAAAAGTCTTGTTTAATGTTTGCCATAAGCCACATGGGAGTCACCAAATATGTGAAAGAAGGTTGCATGTTGCATTGGCCAAGTCCCAGTCCAGACCTGAATCCCATCAAGAATCTGTTCACAAATGTTCTCCATCCAACATCACTGAGCTTGGAAGAATAGGCAAGAATTTCAGTTTCTCCATGTGCAAAGCTGATAGACAACTGATACCCCAAGCTACTTGCAGCTGTAATCACAGCAAAAGGTGGCACCACAAAGTATTTACTTAAATATTGCACCCCCCACTTTTCAGTTTATTTTCTACAAAAGTTTAAAATATCCAATACATTTTGTTCCACTTCACAATTGTGTTCCACCTATTTATTCGTTAACAAAAATTTTGTATTTTATATCTTTATGTTTGAAGCCTGAAGTGTGGCAAAAGGTAGAAAAGTTCAAGGGGGCCGAATACTTTTGCAAGGCACTGTACATCCACATGCTTATAGTGTGAACACACCATATATACACCTACTTTATATACATACATATAGCATATACACACACAGTATATAGACATCATACACTCAGTATATACAGTATATACACACAAATACACCATATAGACATCATACTGTCTATCAGAAAAAAAAAGAGGGAGAGGGGGGCATTTATGCACTCTAGAATTTCAGGCTTAAAAAGTAACAAAATAGGCTATTTGCAACTTTTTTATTTTCATTATTACAAAATTTCAAAAAAACAATAAGAAAGTGGAATAATATCTTGGGTCAGACTTGAAAGTGCATCTTAGTTATTCAACACTATATAAATTCGGCATAAATTTATCGGCACAACTGATTTCAAAAAGTTGCATAATATTAAATGACTCCCAGACATTTCCTGGCCTAACAGAATAATCCTAACATGGTACCATATTTAATAGTTTTCAAATCAGTGATTGTTGTTAGACATAAAAGTGAGACATTTAATAGCAGGATTTAAATGTTTCAACCATTGTTTTGTGAATTAATGTTCAGAAAATTTTGACACTAAATGGTTACTTGGTATTTTTGGAAGCATCATGTGTTACTGTCAATGTCTAACTTCACAGACAAACTTTTAGTGACCTCCAAAGAAAAGGTACTTTTGTTTGCCAGAATGGGTGTTCTTGAGATTACATAAAGAGGATTAGAGATGAAGTGCAAGCTACGAGACAGATGATCTGGTATTAATCCAAGGATCCAACAGATAAGGAATGCAGGTGAATGGGATTTGTGTCAGGATTATGATCAGTTAGTATTGGCTTCAATTGCCAGAATCATCACAGATAATCTTGTGGAATCACTGGGAAATGCTGTAATTATTGCTCATGTCTAAAAAAAATCTACTATGAATTTGAATGAGGAATGTGTATAAATAATATTATGTTCTTTTGAATATTTGGTGTATTTTCAGAAGGGACAGATATGTGACCTGTAACAAAAATGTCACAACATATACAAGGATTTCTACGAATCACATTCAGACCAATGGGATAGTAACAAAAAAGGAAATGTCCTAAATATGAATATATGCTAACATTATTCAGAGTCCATCCAAATTTCACAGTGCAGAAACTTAGCAATGTAACCAAGACTGTGTAATTAAAGGGAACCTGACATCAGGAGCCCTTTTTCTGGCTCTCTATGTCCCCATAGAGAATAGTGTACACATTGCCAAACAGTTTTTATAGTAAAACTGGCTTTTTCTGAAAAAAGATAAGTTTATCTTCCTGTATGCAGAGCTGTGCCCCTAGTCCCATGATAGTCCCCGAGTAGCCAGTGAGGAGTGGGGCAGACATGTATGAGGTCCTGAGAGGGGAAGCAACAGGGGAGGGATATGGGTGGCACGGTTGTTTTTATTTCATTTGAAATCGATGTATAACAAGGCGGTTTGCTGAGGGGGGGGCACTTCTCACTGGCCACTTCCAAAAAGCCAGTTTTACTATAAGAACACGTTGGTAACGTACATACTATTCTCTATGGGGACATGGGGGAGCCAGAAAAAGGGCTCCTGATGACAGGTTCCCTTTAAATTTTACAGAAATTATCAAAATCTTAGTAGAGGATGGAAAGGTGCAGAAATGTCTAAAGATGCACAAGGTTTTTACTTATATTTACACTGCCTGGTTTAACGGGAACCTGTCACCAGAAAATCCCTCCCAAAACCCTATATACACGATTACAGAGTGCAGTGCAGGAGGGATCATCAGTTGACACAGGTGCCCTGCTAATTCATGAGCAGCTTACAGTCCTTTAGTGCCCCTCAGGAGAACATGTCACAGTATAAGGGTAGGGTCACATGTCCACATGCCAATATGTGGATAACAAAAATGCTACTTCAGCAAATAGCGTGCAGTAATATGTTTATCATAAAAGTGCTGTTGTCAGTTAATAGCAAGCAGTTATACTTGGATGATAAATGAGCACATACAAAAGTTTGGTCCATTGCATGCACAAGCTCTGGTCCTGAATAGGATCATTTCTAAATTGCTGGCATTTAAAATGCTCCCATTCACCACTACTGTTCCCAGCTTTTCCCTGCACCAACAGGTTGTGGACAAAATAGGATGTGTACTGTCCAATGCTATTTGTCCTGAGGTGCACCGATACGTGTACCATTAAGCGTGCGGGGGTGAGCAGCACCTCCTCCCCTCCCCGCGCACTGCCGCGTGAGCGCCGTGCTACGGTACGGCAGGCAACGGCAATGTGAATCTGGCCTAAGGGGTGGGTATAGGTTGTAGTACAGTACCTTGTTAAATACAGGCCCCTTTACATAAGGTCTTTTTGCAATATATTTTCTAAATGCTCAGCACTTGATCTTAGTACACACATAATTCTCAGAAATTTCTTGGAAACGGCTTCAGTTTTAATAAACTCACATATTTGTAGCCTTTTAATTAGCAGTTTCAATTATTCCCTTTTTTAACCATCCACGAGTAGTTTATCCAGCCTGTTAGTGCCCTGTCATATGTGCTTATACTGTACATTAGCTGACTTATAAGGAATATTATCTAGTTCTAGTAAAAGGAAAAATACCCTGGGTGGATGTTCAGCCTCAGAGATTTTTAAAAGCCATTTTAATTATCCGCTCTTCCACGGAGATGTATTTATTTGAAATTATTTACCAGGAAAGATACATGAAGTAGAACATCTTGTTTTCAAGTATTATTAATGGCTACTTAGTAGACAAGCCTAGAATGAAATAAACAAAATGGAGAATTAAAATGCAATGTATAGCCCTGGTAGTCAATCACCTCTAATAGGCTAATCAGCATTAATACAGCATTACATGCAGTAGCATCATGCAAAGCGGGATCCGCTGCTGTTTCACTGGGATCTAATAGGCATTGTTAGTTATGTGATCTTCACGTTACTTGCTGACTACCTTTAAAAAGGAAAATTAGATTCATTCCTCACAGAGATATTTGCTCGAGTTTTTCCACATCATTAGATATATGCGGCTCTGCTCTACAGGAATTTCTACAGAGAAAATGTAACTTTCTTCACATAAATTAACGGAAATCACTGAGTCTGCTGCTATAGACCATAATTTTTCTTTATTACACTTAATGTTCCTGCCTTCATACTGTGAATTTACACACATGGAATTAGAAAGCGGAAAGAGTTGGTTTATAGGGAGAAAAAACTTTAGCAAATACATTGATTTGTTAAAAAGAGGGAAAATCGGGAAAGATGTTGATCAATATTCTGGTCAGTATTCACCTGCTGAATGCAACTGCTGATATGATGGATGGACGGATAGATAGGTAGATAGAAATGGACTGATATATAAAAGCCGAAATATATAAAAGAGGGATAGATAGATAGATAGATAGATAGATAGATAGATAGATAGATAGATAGATAGATAGATAGATAGAATATAGAATATACCAGCAACACTATTCAACGTAGATGGGTGCATATCTGAAGTGATTGACAGGTTAGACCTTGACCTGTTAGATAAAAGTGAAAAAGGGTGGCATAACAAAAAAAATCAAATGATACAAAGTGATGAGTACTTCACATACCTGATGTGCCGCATTTGTGTTCCTGCTCAGAGGAGAATATATAGATTTTGGCAATTAAAATATAGTGGCACCTAAGGCAGGGCATAAACATTAATGTTGCATGGGGTGCAACCATTACCGGGCCCGGAGATGGAGGAGGCCAGCATTCTGTCAGCATTTAACTAGTGAGATAAGATTGGTGAATATTTAACTAGTGAGAGGGGGCTGGTGAACATTTCATGATTGAGGGGAAGCTGCTGGACATTTAATTAGTAAGCGGAGGCTGCTGAACATTTAATTAGTGAGGGGAGGCTTCTGGACATTTAATTAAATAAATATTCTGGGCATGGACATTTAATTTAATTCACCTGCCATGTATATAAAATTCTTTAATTAGACGTTATTAAGTGTATCTGTGTGAACATCATTTCCAATAATGATTCCTTAGAAATTAGATAGTTGTCATTGGATACAACCACTGCTGCTAGAGTCATTACACAAAGAAATAAATTATTTTTGCATATGAAATCCAGGTCGTCAGGCAGGACTCAATAGCACATGTCTGTCCACCTCTGCGTGTGTAGGTGGTCGTATCCATGGAGAGCTATCTTTTTACTAAGGGACAACATAGAAACATCTAAAGGATATTATCTTCACACAGGTAAATATTTTTAATAACATCCAGTTGATGAAATGTTCATATATGTGGCATATGAAATAAATGTGAATGCCCAGATGGGAATATCTCATTAATGAGGGGATGCTGCTGGACATTTCATGAATTAGAGGAGGCTGCTGGACCTTTAATAAGTGAGGGGAGGCTGCTGTACATTTCATGAATGAGAGGAGGCTGTTGCTGGAAATTTCATTAATAAGAGGAAGCAGCTAGACAGTATATTTATACATATTGATGGATGGATGAATAGATAGATTACAGAAAGCAGTCAGCACTCCAATTAATGTTTTTAGGTCCTATAGAGAAGAAGATGGGAGTATAACAGTAAGGCTTTCCCTCTAGCCTTTAAACTTGACTCACCGGAAACAGATATGACTGCTTATTTTCACATGGCTTTTTATAGGTAATAAAGCAATATTTCATTTCATATTTCATACAAAAGGGAAAATTTTAGAACGGACATTTCATACCCTACTTGAGGGATCTAGTAGCTAAATGGGCTAAAATCTTATGACTGGATCTTATTATGCCCCATTCAAGTGTAAAGGACAGTTATATACATGTCTGCAACAAATCTACTATATGTATATTACAATAATCATATGTAATATGTTTGCCTTATGTTGCATTATTACATTGCGGGAATTATTAGTACTTTTTACACCAGATTCCGGCATCCAATAATTCATTAACTCTGTGTATTTTCACTTTGATGGAATGTCGAGGCAGCCTAGGAAGCCTTGATAAATCTCCCCAAATGTTCTTTTTTTATATCTATCGTCACATTTTTAGAAAGAGAGGTAAAATGTGTAGCTCTTAAATGCACCTGTAAAAATGAATATTATTTTTTGTCATTTACCATCTGAAATAGGTGCAGTGACTCACAAAGCATTTGGGCCATTGTTAAAAATGTCACTAGTCTAGTGCTGCAGCCGGAGATTCAGGGGAAATTGTAGGCAAGTTATGGGGAAGTCATTTTACTTAATGGAGGCTATTTATTTTATGTGAGCTGCATGCAATAGCAAAGTCAGACAGGGCCAGATAAATTACAGATTATCCAGTCTCTGCTTAAACTAAAAGATATTCCAAACCTGATGTCTCTACATGTGATTACCAGAGATTTTTTTTCTGCCTGTGTACAGAGACTCTATTCAACGTTAAATTAATAAGAATCATTTCTATGGAAAAGAATCATTCACCAGTCTCATAGCGTCTACGTGTAATGCTAAAATGAACAACGTTACTCATGTCATCTCCGCAGATTAAAGGTCTTGGCTTGGCCAAGTAATCAAGCTGTCATTAGAAACAGGTACATAGCAATGTATGATACATTGTACTACATCAGATCATATAACCAGCGCAGCGCTGCCCATCCCTGGTTAGTAATCAGACAGCTTGATTAAATGGGTAATTGTGTAGGTCAAATCATCACAACTGGTCAATGTCTATCATATATCACATTCATAGCAGGACTGGATAAGAAAATATGGGAACACTCCTCCAATAAACTACAAGACTCCCATCCTCCCAGTGCATTTCAGGAATGTTAAATCTTGAGGCTTTCATAAAAGATCTCAAGTCTGAGCCAATTAATAGGAGCCATGGCATCTAAATCTCACAACTAGGGATCTTAGATCAATGATAGTTGAAAAAGAAATAAAAGACTTGAATTGTTAGAATAAATCATTATTGTATTATTCATAGGGGCATCTACTTGAACTCACCGACATAATATAATATTCGGTACATTTATTTACAAGTCTGGCTCAATAACAAAAAACTATGGAACGGTATTGTGCAAACTTACCTAAAAAAAAGCTAAAAACCTATAAAAGCCTCACCATTCCTTCATTCGATCCCCCTCCCACTAGCTCCTGGAAGAGCTAATGTTGAGTGCCTCGAAGGAGGAGTAGGGAGTTGGGGGAGAAAACATGCAATAGCCAGATCCCCTGGAGCACTTGTGATTCATTTACAGAAAAATAATGCTTCTGCACATTGTAACAGTTTATGAAGCTACAGCATGGAGGGTCTCTGGTTAGGCCGCCCGAGAGCCTTTCTGGTTTATTAGCATAATGTTAAACATTTATTTTAGAAGGAAGGAGGCCATAGATAATAAATATAAGATTACAACAGTAATGGTGTCTGGATCTATGAGTAAGTGTCCCTGGTTTATCATACTTAATTTTGGATCTTCATATTAAAAGACTGCTGGTTTTAAAAAAATAAAGTGCACCTTTCTTTCTGTATTATTCTTCATCTTTATAAAATGCATATTATAGTATAATAATGTATGTGCATTAGTGACAAATAGTGAGGAACAACTAGAGGACAGATGGCTGTGTAGAGAGGACAAACAAATCTAGTACACAAAATAATGTATTCAGTATTCAAAAGGCAAACATCAAAAGACAGGGCATATGATAAAACACTAAAAAAAACACACTAGGAGGGTGTATTAGCCAATTAGAGATTGTGGCGCATCGGCACTGGCATGCACACGACGGCGTGGCCGAACGAAAACCCGACGGATTCGGAAAAAGCGCAGCATTAAAAAAAAAAAAGTGTAGCGGGACTCGCGCTTACCTTCACTAGGAATAGGTCGGTGAACTTCAGTGCATTCCGGCGGGCCTCGGGGAACTTCAGCGCAGCAGCGCCACCTGGTGGACGTCGGAGGAACTACCTTAGTGAATCCCGGCCGGACCCGAATCCACCGCAGAGAACACGTCATTGGATTGCGAATAGACCGGGTAAGTAAATCTGCCCCAATATGTAATACGGGGCTGTAGTATAATTTTATAGGAGATTGACAGATGATAGATTAATGATAAAAGATAAATATGGTAAATAAATCCATAAATAGATTATAGATAGATTTATAGAGTTTAAAGATGCAAAAATATGTATATAAGTAGATTTATATATAGATAGCTAGCTAGATAGATAATTATAGATAGATACATAGAAATAGAGATAGGTGATAAGCATCTTCACCCGGGCATTCAACCAAGAGGTATTAAAGGAGCAATACATCCTCTGTCCTAAAAAGTCCACATGCAGGGGGCCCATTTAGGACTGGGAGCCCAGGGCAAATGCCCAGTTTGCCGACCCCTAGCACCGGCCCTAATACTAGCCCAACAACTCCCTAGAAAATTCTGCCTTCAAATAGCAACAAAAAGTACTATTCCACTGTAATGGAGATATGTATCAAGGCAAAAAGACTTTTGGGCAGTAAATGACATAAAGATACCTACACAGTATCACAATGCAATACAATACCAACAAATCGTCCATACAAAGGTGAATGAATGAAGGCTAATGCAGAGTGAGGGTAAAGAGGCAGACCCCACGTGTATCATCACAAAGTTATGATTTACCCTTTGTATATTGTATATCTTCATTGGGTGGTGCCCATCTCTTTGCATGAGTTAGTAAACAGTGAGGAAAAGTAAAAAAAAAAACGTGCAGCTTGTGCCTATGCAAATAAAAATGAGTTATGCAAATTATAAGTTATATTCTCCTTATGTTCATAAGCATCTACATTATGTAAAATATATGGAAGATATACTGTGCATATCTACTGCTAGCAATAATCCCATCTTGATCTGATTAAATCCCTTCATGTCAATATATCTTAGTAGCAAGAAATAGATCCCATATCCTATATCCAAATCCTATACAACAACCCATAACTAAGGTTCATATTGGCTCTGCAAGTGGATTTCTATCAATGTGATCCCTCTTCTTTCTATATATTCTTACAGCCAGGGTCCAGGCTCACTTCACAAAATCTATTCTGCAGATTAATGCACTTTATCCCAGCCTGCTATTTACATTTTTAGCACAATTTTCAAGTATTATATTGTTGTTTGAGTATGTACAGTATATATATAGTGTCATAACGTTGATTGAGCATGTACAGTATATTTAAGGTGTCATTTATCACAACAATTTTAATTGCCAACACTATTCATATCAGAAAGCAATATAATTTTGCATAAAACATTTTGCTAATAGGTATTTGTGGTCTATCAAGAAATCATTGTTTGGTTATGACACACTTGTTTAAGGACAAACATGAGGTTTTCCAAATGTTTACCTTATATTTATTGGTAGATGCATATTTTTACATTAAATAATAATAATACATTTTTTCTATTGGATTATATACTTTGACACACTGTTAAAGAAGTATTCATATCTGGGCATTCACATTTATTTTAATTAATCTGTGATATACATACATTTCTTCAATTGTATGTTTTGGGTTTTTTTAAATGTACCTGTATCTGAATATAATTTCCTCGTAAATGTAGTCATGTTTTCCCTTAGGAATAATATGGCTGTCCTTGGATATAGCCACCTCTGCACTTGGAAATGACCCCCTCAATAGTGGCTACACATGAGATATTGAGGTCCAACCACCTTGGATTCAGCTTCTATTACCACAGGATTTACTGTGGATTTACATGCAGTTACTCCCACCCATATGCAAAAAATAATTTATTTCTCTGTGCAATCCCTCCAGCAGAGGTGGTCATATCCAAGTTGTTTTAAAGGACCATATGACTACATTTATGGGAAATTATCTTCACCCAAGAGATTTTTTAAAATAACATTTAATTGAAGAAATATATATATATATATATATATATATATATATATATATATATATATATATATATATATAGCAGAAGAATTAAAATAAATGTGAATGACCAGATAAGAATATCACTTTAAGTTCACAGCACATCACATTGTGGGCTTCACAGTTTAAGGTGCCGTCTCCAAAACTTTGTCTTAATTCTTTATTTAAGTTTTTTTAAATAATGGGTAGAAACAGAGCGAAAGAAGGAGGGGGGTGTTGAGTAAAAAAAGTATATTAAAGAGGGTAGAAAAATCACAAAAAGCAAAAATCCCCCAAATTATGTTTCTTAAATATCTTGCTATACTTATAAAACTATATATTATCTCATTAAAACCTGTCTCTGCAAGATCCATACAAGACTGCTTCAGTAGTATAATTAACAAAAAAGTGTCATGTTGGCAGTTGAATGGAATAACCCAAAACTCTTGGAGGCTTGTATAGCTACAGAATTGTAGATTACAGCTACAACACCTAATCCATTCAATTCTGTGCAGGATTTTATTGTGATCATTTCTTACAGTAGAACAGCACACAACACAAATTTTGCAGCCACAAAATGTAACATAACTTTTATAGTCAAGTAATTCTGTTTATTCATATCTGAGTATATTATTTCTATATTTACTCTTCATTTAAATGTTAATGCCGAATTGACATATTCTTTTGTAGTTTGACAAATAATCTGAACTGTAGTTTAGTCCTGTTGGATTCTGAATTATTTGCACTTAAGTGGCAACAAAATAGGATTTAGAACCTGATTGTAACAAACATGATTGATAAAGGACAACAATATAAATTAGTAGTAAAAATAAAAGTAATCTGTAGAAAAGGAGAACAATTTAGCAAATGCATTATTTATACAATAGTCTATGTTTTTGCTATACTTTAATGTTCTGCCAACTTAAAAAATGCTAAATTATGCAGAAAGAAAAATCAAACCTTTGTAAAAGCACTCAGGGCGATGGGCATTCATATCTTACCGTGTTATTTGAAGGAATGAAATGTTTTCAAACAGTAAGAAAGCAAATAAGAATTACACAATCTCGGCACTCTAGAGCAAATACTTCAAGCTGAAGGAGAATAGTTTTTCATTTTGTAGTCAAACCTAATTCCTCACACTTGTTCAGACTGGACTACGAAGAAGGAATTACCAAGCACTAAAAAGTATTGATGTTTTAGGTTTCCTTTAGCTGGGAGTATGTATTGACATATTCAATTTCTCAAAAAGCAGTTATAACAAAAGCGATAATAGCATTGACTGTATTCTACTGAATAGATTATCCACTGCAGAATTAGAGGACACTGACAGAAAGTATATTCTTGTATACAAAATTCTAAATGTCTTCTTCTGCTCACTTACCCCCAATACAGACTCTAGGGAAAGGGGGGGTAAAGGAGGGTCTTGTCATGGCCAACTATTTTTCCAGTGCCGCCTGTACGACCTTTCGTCTGCTCTCATGTCAATTAAGTTTTTTTAATTGAATATTACCTTGATTACAATCATTTGTGCTATACATACACTGTACAAACACAGCACACAATAATTTAGGATATATATAGCATAACAGTACAAGACACAATACAAAATGACCTACACTCTCCATCACACTACTCTAACATTACTGCATACATTATTCATGACATGTCCATCAAGTGATATGGGAAGGGAAGAGGAGAAGAAGGGAGAGGAGATCACATGCCCAAATCTTTACTGAGAGCCAGATAAAGTGCCTACAAGTAGTATTCAACCCCCTGCAGATTTAGCAGGTTTGATAAGAAGCAAATAAGTTAGAGCCTTCAAACTTCAAACAAGAGCAGGATTTATTAACAGATGCATAAATCTTACAAACCAAAAAGTTATGTTGCTCAGTTAAATTTTAAACATAAAAGTATCGGTCAATTATTATTCAACCCCTCGAACCACCAGAATTCTGTTTGGTTCCCCTAAAGTATTAAGAAGTAGTTCAGGCACAAAGAACAATGAGCTTCACATGTTTGGATTAATTATCTGTTTTTCCAGCCTTTTCTGACTATTTAAGACCCTCTCCAAACTTGTGAACAGCACTCATACATGGCCAACATGGGAAAGGAGCATTCAAAGGCCATTAGAGACAAGATCGTGGAGGGTCACAAGGCTGGCAAGGGGTACAAAACCCTTTCCAAGGAGTTGGGCCTACCTGTCTCCACTGTTGGGAGCATCATCCGGAAGTGGAAGGCTTATGGAACTACTGTTAGCCTTCCACGGCCTGGACAGCCTTTGAAAGTTTCCTCCCGTGCCGAGGCCAGGCCTGTCCGAAGAGTCAAGGCTAACCCAAGGACAACAATGAAGGAGCTCCGGGAAGATCTCATGGCAGTGGGGACATTGGTTTCAGTCAATACATAAGTAACGTACTCCACCGCAATGGTCTGCGTTCCAGACGAGCACGTAAGGTACCTTTACTTTCAAAGCGTCATGTCAAGGCTCGTTTACAGTTTGCTCATGATCACTTGGAGGACTCTGAGACAGACTGGTTCAAGGTCCTCTGGTCTGATGAGACCAAGATCGAGATCTTTGGTGCCAACCACACACGTGACGTTTGGAGACTGGATGGCACTGCATACGACCCCAAGAATACCATCCCTACAGTCAAGCATGGTGGTGACAGCATCATGCTGTGGGGCTGCTTCTCAGCCAAGGGGCCTGGCCATCTGGTCCACATCCATGGGAAGATGGATAGCACGGCCTACTTGGAGATTTTGGCCAAGAACCTCAGCTCCTCCATCAAGGATCTTAAGATGCGTCATCATTTCATCTTCCAACAAGACAACGACCCAAAGCACACAGCCAAGAAAACCAAGGTTCAAGAGGGAAAAAATCAAGGTGTTGCAGTTTCCTAGTCAGTCTCCTGACCTTAACCCAATTAAAAACTTGTGGAAGGAGCTCAAGATTAAAGTCCACATGAGACACCCAAAGAACCTAGATAACTTGGAGAAGATCTGCATGGAGGAGTGGGCCAAGATAACTCCAGAGACCTGTGCCGGCCTGATCAGGTCTTATAAAAGACGATTATTAGCTGTAATTGCAAACAAGGGTTATTCCACAAAATATTAAACCTAGGGGTTGAATAATAATTGACCCATACTTTTATGTTTAAAATTTATTAAAATATAACTAAGCAACATAACGTTTTGGTTTGTAAGATTTATGCATCTGTTAATAAATCCTGCTCTTGTTTTAAGTTTGAAGGCTCTAACTTATTTGCGTCTTATCAAACCTGCTAAATCTGCAGGGGGTTGAATACTACTTGTAGGCACTGTACAACAAGGAAAGAGGGTAAGGAGAGGGATTCAAACTTCTTCTTGCTATGTACGTCCTAAATGTCCCAGATGTTGTAGTCCATAAGCAGGCTACAGACTAATCTTTGACAGTACTGGATAGGCAAAAATAAGATGATTCCTGGCAAACCATCTTTATAATAGTTCATAAGGTGCCATGATATAAACATGTGTCCACTGAAACAGATCATATATCACAACATTGAACACCCTGGTGTTCTGGAGAAAAGAGTCTCTCAGTTTACATTCTAGTGTATAAAGAGCCAGAAAATACAAAATAACAATACGCACACGTATATAGTGTAGTAAATTTAGGTATTCAAGAATATTGCAATAATACTCTAGGTGTGTGCTCACCTTCTTCAGTTGTGATTCCATCCCAACCACATTAAAAATGTGTTAAATCACAGGGTCCCCAATGGTAACCCTGACCTAGAGAAAGCCGGGTGTCTTCAAAAATGGAGAGGTCCAGAGCAATGAGACATGAGAGAAATTCCTATAAAAGATCCCAGACTTCATTTACCCATTGGAGAGATACGAACTGTTCCCTACAGTCAATACACCTGATATAATGAAAAAGCATATTAACAGAGACTAAAGATGATGTTCATTAAAGCTTTTTCAGGGTAAGAAATAGGCAGACAAGCACACAGTCCCTCCTATTGGCTGAAATATTACTCCTATACTACTTATCATTGTAAAACTTGGCACAAACCGTCATGTAGTTTAAAAAAAAAAACTTTATTGATATGTGTTCAGAAAATACAACCATAAAACATTTTTTCATCAATGTATCAACTCTATGTATTAACCATACTATATTCCCAAAAAGAGTCATATTTCAACCATACCCATTCCCCCCAACTCCCACCCCCCAATACCAAAAAAACCCACCCAGAGAGGAGGAGAGGAGAGAGACAAGAAAGACAAATGTGGTGAAAAAATATATATATATATATTTTAAATTATGTATATTAATATTTATATTATATATAAATGCCTCATAGATCTTGAAATTCGGCCTGTCTAACCATCCATATCTTTCTCCATTTTTCCAGGTACCCATTTCGTTTGGCTGTTATCATTTCGTACTGCTTACTCCTTTGGACCATAAATTCATTAAATGAACGAGTCACAGGGTTCCCCCATTTAGGTGTAATAAGAGAATTTTATATATAACAAATCTTTTCATCAAGTTATTGCTGTTTAACTCAAAAAGGCTAAGCAGTGCTACCTAAACCAAACAGAGTGTCACTGATAACCTTTCTCCAATAAATTGAAATATCTTGCCCCAATAAGCCCTCAATCAAAAGCCTCATGTACAAAGTCTGCATTCTCCAAGGAGCATCTAGGGTAGTTCGAGGTATCCTTCAAATTCATCGTCAATAACCACTTTGGGGAATAATATAGCTGGAGAACAAAGTTAGATTGTACCATACGATGGTTCCAAAATAAAAAAGACAGGCCTTCACCTCTATAGCATCTTTCCCATACCTCATTAGTCAGAGGGCCTAACGATTCCTGACATTTTCTCTTAGAAGAGTGATCTACATTTTTTGCGAACCCCAAAATTATCTATAATAGTTGGTATTAATATCTTACCTGAGTCCTGTTTTTTACCATTGAGTAGAGAGGCAACACGCTGCTTCCACAAATACTTTGTAAATAATATTGTTCCGCAATTGAAGTCTTTTTTCTGTAACTGTATCAATACATCTGGATTTTTGTATCTAGTTTTATTCCTATATGAATTTTGTATGATATTTATCATTGTATGGGGAAGAATTACTGAATTTTGCCCATCTTCCTGGTGCCGTCTGTTGCACACGCCCCTTTGATGACGTGGTGCATCACATGACACATACACACCACTGGTTTCTGATGGTGGATAATTCCTTTAAATCTGTATTGTGATTTATTGTTTTATGCCATGACTAAGAGCATGAGTTGCCCGAAACGCATCGGCGTTAACCTACCTGTCCTACTATGCTTTTAAATCGTTTGGAATAAAGATATTAACTTTTATGGATGTGCTGCGATCTACTTCACAACGATCTCTATGCTACGTCTGCAGTCCTAGCAGACATCGCGATTGCACTCCTGGTGTGCTGGATTCACACGGTCAAATTGACTCCTCTGTGCCTGGATTTATCAAGACCTGCGAAAGGGTGAGCTGCACGTAACTTTTCTTGTATTATCCCAAAATTATCTGCCTATATAAAAAAGAAATCGCCATTTTGCAAACTATATTGCTAGACAAAATTTCTATACCTCGATCAATTTGAACAGTGAACCTACATTTCACTTCAACAGCATTAAACACATGTCGAAGCTGAAAGTACCTAAAAAAAAACCTGTGTCAAATCCCCCAAAACGAGTAGTAAACTCCTCAATAATTTCTAAGTATCTGTGCAAAGAATCTTACCCCCTTTTGAATCCAACACCCACTATCCGTGATGTTTGTGAATTCCGTGAAGTGAAAATGATCCTAAATTTTAGTAAATTACACATTCCCCTGAATACCCATTATTTTCTTTTTTGCTACCCAACATCTATGTAACAACCCCGCCATATGAATGCTTCTATATCGATTAACCCTTAACGCCCCACTCTCCTAAAGAGAAAACATAGAGTCCCTGTCACTCTGGCTGAGAGAAAGAAGTTTATCAAAAGCGCTACAGTTCCTACTAGAAGCTAAAAAGGCCGTCTGTGCTGCAAGAAAGTAACAAAAAAGATCCCCAAGCCCACACCTTTGGAAGTTCCTTTGCTGATGTTTTTTGATACATTTCTGTAGTAGTCTGTATTTGTTCTCATATTGCGGTTCACTTAATTTCTTTGCTTGTGTCAACCAGAAATCCCAAAACGTGTTGTTTTCTTCTGTTTAGTAGTTTTTCTAGCATAATGAAAAAAGGGAAATACTAGCTATAGTGTAATATATAGGATGTAGCAACTATCTTCCGTATCACAGGTTAGCGAGACTACAACAAAACGTCTTTTCTCCTTCGTTCTAGTGGCAAGGCAGCTTGAGAATTAAGAATCAAAGAACAATAGATAGAATAAGGATATTTTTAGGTTTCTAGCATGAAACAGTGGACATGCCATGGTTTTGAAGCTGTTATTGAAGTTTATATTTCTCAGAATTTTGTGAAGAACAGTTTTTGGAAATTGATCAATGGAATGGTCTGATTGACAGTGGCTCTCAGTGGGACACTGCTTCCCTGAAAGGTCTTAGCTCTATGGTAAGAAATTCAATCAGGGCCTGCTGGGAAGAATTAAACTCCAAATCATCTGTAATTGTGCACCTATGGTGTACCCATCAACAGCTTCTTTATTTGCAACAGCAGTCTAGACAAGTAATAGTATAGGTTTACCTACAGGCTAAAGCTAAAGTAGTAATTTCTTGGGGCACTGGGTTAAAATAATTCAAAGTAAATGTCACTAAACATGACAGAAGGGACCAACTACTTATCATTACACTTGCCTTCGCCCTAAAGAAAATCATCAAGTTGTTGATGCTGAGTTGTAAAGGTTTAAGAATAAAAAGTGTCCCCCAGTTAATAGGACAGAATTGCTTTTTAAAGGACTTTGTCCTCACCAAACTAATATTTATATTATTAAAGGAAATGCCGTTCATCGTAACATGTTTGTGACTGCTGTGTGCAATTCAGGACATGGAATTCATTTTTATCGCAAGGCTAAAAACTGTCATTAAATAAAGTCCATTTCGATGTATTACAATTTTTTAAGGTCATATTGAAAAGCATGTACGTCAATGGAAGTCAGGACATATAAGGATATGCGTCAACCTTATGGCAAAGATTGTCTGATTAATGTAGAAAATTGCTCTATTAAAAAACTACTTTCATAGCCATTTGCTTAGTGGCTTAAACTGTCACCAATCACAGTGGCCAATAGCTATATAAAAACCATGGATTGCTGAGGTGCTGGATTCTGCTCCTATTACAGACACAGTGCTAATGCAGCTACACTAAGGTTCTCACCAGAGCGGCTATAACTTCTACAGGACGGGATCATGAGGAACAACTACAGAAGCCAGCTTTTTTTTCACTAAGCATAGTAGAGAACTAGAGAAATTGTATAGGCTTTTTAAGTGTTTTTGCGAAACAAGGGGCCATAGCAATCCCTTTATACTTTACATCATAAGAATCCATTCTGATATGAAAAAATACTACTTTTAGGCACTCCTCCAATAGCACTGATGTTATGTGGTTAATGGAAGTTGTTGGGGCTCTGCAGCAGTTTCTTTACCCAAAGAATATATTTAGCAAAATGAAAAACGTTAGATAAAAGAAGGAATAAAGTTTACATTTTATATGGTGGTGAATTGGGTGGAACTTTTATGAGAAATCAAAATCCCATTTATCCCAAAACAGGCTGACCATATCATTCATGACCACACTGCTCTGGTTTGGAGAGGGGGTTACCGGGATGATGAGATCCCCTTCTATTTACTTAAATATTATAATAGAATATTGGAAAATCAGTTTCCTAAACCAGTCAACATCTACTAAACTACACTTTGAGGCATTGACATAAACACCGCAGTTCTTCTCATTTTGCTATAATGTGAAACGCATGGCAACCGGAGCATGCTGATCACATGTGCATTTCAAAAGAAACGGATGCAATCAGTAACAGGCATTATGTGTTTTGCGTTGCTTATTGTTACACGTGTGTCCACACCCTCAGTATTGGAATATAGAAGTTGCTGCTTCACAGAGGTCTCCAGGTAGCTCCAATAAGAGAGGGATATAGAATAGATTTTCCAGATGGAAAATCTGTGCCAAAATCCAAAAAGTCAACATACCCAAAGGGGGCGGGGGACCCGAACAACTAGGATTCTGAATAGAGGGAAAGACTAAAGTGTCTGGAATGTGGGGATAGTGAACTTAATAAGTAGCAGTGGACACAATAGCTATCAGGGAGAGATAAGCAGTAGAACCATGGATGGGGTTGACTCTGTGCTATCAGAGCAGTGGGGGGGGGGGGGACAGTAAAATTACAGTCACTACATATAAGCTGCTGTCAGTGTGAAACACACAAGCTACACAGATCTCTGACCTCCTCCCCCCATGTAATGAGCAGACGGGGCAAAAACTTACAGTCTGCCTCTCTGCTTCAGCTCTCAGTCCTCCACCTGCTTGTGTCCACATTCCTTTGCTCTGGACTTTAATGAAGGTCCGCCTCCTCCTCAGGTGTGAGGAGATGAGGGTACAGAGGGGTGGCTGTCAGAAGCTTCCCTTGGCTGAAGAAGCAGAGTAAATGTCAGTGGCTTCAGCTTTCACATCAGGAGAAGTCAGGGTGGCAAAGGTTTACAGTGGAGGGCAGTACTGCTGATTGCATACACTATACTCCTGAGGACAGTGCCAGCATAATGTGGGACGAGGCAGGAGGAGGATCTTGATTTTGGTAATGCAGCGCTGCCTGAGACCCTGTTCCGCACATGATTAAACTCCAGAAAGAGAGAGGCCAGTCAGTGTAGATTTGGATTTGGTGGTTGGCCTGTGGTGCCACCCACCTCAGGGAGCTGCTATGTACATGAACTAGTGATTGGCTGAGCTTGTGTATACTGTGGTTTTGAGAGACACCTAGGAAGAACACTGCAGCAGGGACCAATGCAACATGGGAGTGGAGAGAAATTAGAGAGTAAGAGTCATTCAAGATTTGTTTCACAGTAGCTTTTCCAAATTTTTTAAATGATTCAGTTCAGGCCTTAATCGATTCAGTCCAAACCCATGTATCTCCAATCTTCCAGGAAACTTTAATTCTATAATTCTATTATAATAATTATATAAAACTATTATTTTTTGTGAAAAAGTCATATCTCTTTTATTTTTTACATTTTTTCCTTTTAACCTCACCTTTCATGTCCCTTACCTAAGCTCTGGGATGAACCATAGCAGTAGCTGGATTCACTACAGTGGCAGATCCATAACCAATTTACGAACCAACGCTCATCTTTACGTTCACAACATGATTTGGCAGCACTTGTAATTCATCCACACACTAAATCCATTAAAATCCTTCTTTATTGTAAACGCACATAAGAAGAATGGACAAAAAAGTGATCTACGCATTTTGACACTGCAGCGTTTTAGTCATGATCCTATCATGATATGCACACACAAAGAACATATATACAACAACTTACCCAATGATGAAGCTGCCTGAGTGGGGCATCTTTAAGTAAACTCTTGCCAAAAATAATATACTTGAAAGGTTATAGCAAAATCCAACTTAATATTTAACAATTATAGAAGTTCTGTTCTTTAGGCTATGATCCTGAACTATCCCCATTGCATATGGAGTAAATCTGCATCTACTACATCTCAGACAATAGGAGATGAACCCAATGAACCCAATAGTAGAGGAACAACAATTGGTGAACCCAATGCTGTGCAAAAATGTAGAAGAAAATAATTGTGCATTTGTAGTAGCATAAATTGTTGCTGTTTTGTTGTTGATGTTCCTCATTAAACCACCTATATAAACACTAAATCCTATAACAGGCAAATAATGACCTAGATTCATTTTCTTTGTGCATCATATGGAAAGTGCTTTCTGATTAGCTATACATATTACTGTACTCACTGGTGTTCGAAGTTTAGTATGTGATCACTTTTCCTTATTTCCTCAAAACACTTACTATGTAAAGAAGCACTTTTTTATGTTAATGAGTGTTCTTGACCATGAACCCAATTAACTTCTTCTCAGCTTCATATAAGAAATACGCGAGAATCTTCTACTGGATATATTGACCAGAACGAGAGCTGTCTTGCAATAATGTGAAATCTGTCTCACCCACTAAAAGTGAAACAAAAAAAGTCCAAGTAAAGCATGTATCTATTTTCTATAAGTCTTTAAAGCTTCATTAAGTAAACAGCAGTTACAGCCACTTGATAAAAGGTTCGGATCTATTTCCAATCTTTTCTCATAACCTGGCGCCCCAATCAATGTGAAGCTCCTAAATGCCACGTAGTGAATACCTAAGCAGTAATATTTCAGAATGCTAATTCCTCTTGTTTTGCTATTATAGAATAGCTATTACAAGTAGACGCTGCTTTGTGGGATTTACAGCTCACCGTTCTCCGGGAGAGAATATCCCCAGTAGAGATCAGAAGATTGAACACAATTCCGCTGCTTCTCTCTACGGCCCCCTCAATAAATGTGATTTTATTATCATATATTTAAAGTACTGTTTTTAGAAAGGTGCTGATGCACAATTTTCAGGAGAACATAGATACAGAAGGATGACAAGCAGAGAAGCCAAGAAAATGAAGGCTAGAAAATTAAACCTGTGCTTTAATTAAGCTGCTGAAAAGAATGGAAGATATATGACACTTTTTTGTTCTTTTTCTCTTTGTATTGCTTCTTTTTAATTTCTTTCATGATGCATTGTACAACAACTAAATCCTTTACAAGGGGTATTTTAAACACCTTGTAACCCTTTCTACCCTGCGGTGAGCTTTGTGTCAGCATCCCAGTCATATATAATATCAACACATGTCCGTCTACCTGCCCCCTTTGGACCCCTGTGCAATCCATGAGCTCTTTTTTCTATGCACCACGGTATTGGCTATTACCATACATTACCATACATTATTATTGGCATGCCTTATAACAAAGACAAGTGCACCAGTAAATCTATGTTCAAATGACTTGTAATGAGTCCTGGAGTGGAGAATCATCTTGGTTGGATGTCTCTCGTTGTCTTACATAATGTCCCACGGGACAAAATACAACATCATATAAGTTACCTTTAGTCAATACCACTCAGCAGTTGACTTTTGATGATGTATCTTGCATGTGGTTGTAAATCAAGCCAAAGGGGAGCCCATAGTAACATGTCATTTTCACACATCAATAATATACTATACATTTTTCTGTGGAAAGATACATCTCCGAGAAAAGAGCTGTACATTATGTTGATCCTGTAGCTGGCCTAGGTAACAGTTTGGTGGCAGCTTTTGGGGATAAAAATCCTCATGACAGGTTTCCATTATAAAAGCTGTAATGCAACAAAAGGACTCCAACAAATATACTGTAAGTGTACAGTGCAACATCCACAAGGATCAAAGAGAAGATAATAATCTTCTCCAATACTACTTAAGTGCCTGCTAATGAAGCCACTTTAAGAAAATAAGACATTCACCGTGTCGATATCCCAGATTAAAGAGTAAGTAATATAATAATGAAACATCCTCCAGTGATTGCAGTGTGAAATGTGAATACAACTTTATAAATTTACTGCAATTTATTTTTTAAAATTTTTACATTTAGGACATAATTTATCATACAGTATGTAGTTCTGAAATACACAAGTGCGAATGAGGCCAACTCTTTATAAATTCATCATGAGTAACATATCCTGGAGTAAAGTTTCCATAAGTTGCAGTCTTTATTATTTTAAATATATATTGCATGGTAATTTTTATTGGTATCAATTCTGAGTAAACAAGTCACACGGGAGAAAGCAGCAGCGCATCAGGAAAATTGAGATAAATTCTAATAGACAAGCCTGAGATCCATCTGCAAGGCAATTTGACTGTGTTTTGCCTCTTTTCTTAACTGCTCTAAATTGATTTCCTTTTTTATGAGTTTAAAATCTGCCATCATGAAGCATGTAATAATACCGCATTGTGCATCCACAAACTGTAAACTCAGACCAGACCGACCAAGATGTGGCACAGACTCCAGACACAAAGTATAGGCGTGTGAACAACACAGATTTCTTATCTAAAACAGCCCCAAAATAATGTACAATTTACTCCTGAGATTTCTCATGAGTATAGGAAAAACCTTTCAAAGGAGAAGAACAGAAAGATCTCCTCAGCAATAAAAGTTAAATAATTCCATACAACAAAAACAATCCTCTACAATTTATAACCTTGACGTTTCTGGTGACACAAATATCATGAGTCATGGGGATGTGGGCTTCAGAACACAGAACCTACTTTTTTCAATTTCAATTACTTCTCTAGAAACAAAATGCAGAGATGTGTTGTCCTATGATTAATAAACCTCCTCTATACCGTAACACCACGCTGCGCTCCGTGACTTGTCTTTACCAATGTGTGGCCAAGTAAAACTATTTATCGCTGCCTCATTTCTATATTTACAGTTCAGTGAATGGTTACGTTGTATTTATTGTACACACAAGCATGGGTACCAGATTTCTCCCTATGCAATCAATGCTACGGTAGCTTTGCCTTCATACAGGACATATATGTTTGTCCCCCCACTGAATTGAATACATGTAAGCCACAGTACAAAGTCTTGTTGTGCCTTCCCCCATACACAGGGAACATGCCCTTCTAGATTTATCACATAGACCTGTTAGATTCCAGTGCAAATTATAGGGGGTCCAAGGGCACCAAAACCACTTGAGACTGCTCTGTAAAGAAGAAAAGGATCTCCAGCCCTAACATCCTGATAGATTAGTGTTGGTTCTTGACACATATGTATACAAAATTACTTCCAAAACCTTTTAAGGTACTCCAAAGGTCCTTACTGCAGAACTGAAAGCAATCAGAAGAAAGCCACTTTCTCTTTTAGGAACACCGGAGGGCTTTCTCTCAGCAGAAAATGATGTTGGAGATCTGGCAGGGAGTGAAGGGAGGTGCCAGATTTTAAGGGTGAGCCGGATTAACTAGAGCCAATCAGGAGCACGCTGGCCCTCTAAGTCTTAAAGAGCCGGCGTGCAGCGCGCGGCCTAGCAGGAGTACAGCCAGGAGCATGGAGAGGTGAGTCCAGGCCCGGGAGCGGGACACCGGCAGTGGGGACTGCGGCACATAGAGGGGCACGGGAGTGCCGGCGATCTGCAACAAGGATCGCGGGCGCATCTGTGACAGAGCCCTTCCGGTTCATTAGTACAATTTTAAACATTTATTTTAGAAGGAAGGAGCCCTGGGTAACAAATATAAGAAGATTACCACAGTCACAGTGCCTGGATCGCTGAGTAAGTGTCCTTGGTTTATTATGATAGATTTGTATGGTAGATTTCCTTTAAATAAGGAAATAAAAACTAAATGGAACTGAGAAGTGCAGCTGCACTGAGCTGTTACTACTGTTCTTCTGCCTGTACTTGGGCTCCTGACTCGGGGGACATAACACTGTGTCTACTTTTTTACTACTTGCCCCAGGGAGCAGTTGCCTTAACCAACGTAGCCTACTTTCTGTCCATGCATGTCCTAGGGCAGTGGTGGCGAACCTATGGCACTGGTGCCAGAGGCGGCACTCAGAGCCCTTTCTGTGGGCACCCAGGCAATCACCCCAGAATGAAGTTCACCAGACAGGACTCAAAGAATCTTCCTACAATGATAGGCAAATTTGCCCTCCTCCTTTCAACTGTGTTAGTGTCCTTAGGATGGTGAAGGATTGAAAGTTGTCAATGAACAATGAGAAATAAATTACTTCTTAAATTGCTGCGCTGGCACTTTGTAATAAATAAGTGGCTTTTGGTTGAAGTTTGGGCACTCAGGCTCTAAAAGGTTAGCCATCACTGTCCTAGGGAGTTGTAGGGGTATAACATTCTTCTAGATACACTACAGGAGGACTCACAGCGCTGATTCTGCCAATTATGGAAGGCATTGCATGGTAAGACCGTTCCGTTTTTCTACTTTCATCCATAAAGCTTTTGGAGTACAAGAAATATTTGTATTGTTGTTGTGTACACTAGTGCTTAATTGGAAGTTTTTATATACAGTATTTATTTAAGTAAAATATATGTTTTAACATCATAACTCAACTGCATCCGTCTAGATATATTTGATCAATAATGCATCAATCTTGCTTTATACTGGGCTGTATGAGTCAATAATAATCAAAAAATGACACTTTCTTAGGTTTGCCGATTGAATATTTTAAACAAATGGAATAAAGAAATGTTTTCATAGCTGGATATTTTAAGTAAGGATACAGTTACCTGCTGGATGACGGGGGCTGGTGCTGAAACTCTGACAAAACAGGAAGGGGTAAATATAAAGAAGCGGATGAGTGTGCGGAGAAAGGGACAAATATGATGGGAGAGCGGCTGGCTGAGCAAAGGGGGAGGGGCCAATTTGATGGGGAACTGTTTGTGAGGGGGCAAATATGAAATGAGGGGGGTGATTGTGAGGAGAGGGGGGTATGATGGAAGGGAGGCTGACTGTGAGGAGAAGGAGCAAATATGAAGGGGAAGTTAAGGGTGCTGCACAGAACAATGCTGGGCCTGTGGAAATGGAACCGGGTGTAGGTCCGATCCCATGGACCAAGCACAGTCACTGGACGTTAGTGCTTGCATCAAAGACAAATATGATGCAACAACAGGTACAGCGCCACCACTGCAGTATAGCTGACTGGTAGGGACTCCTTGCGTCTGACCTGTACATGGGTCGTTTCCTTGAGCTGAGCACGTTTTCGTTTAGGGGGGGGCTTACTATGTGAAGAAGGGGTAATCTTTCTATAGTTTGCCTCAGGCAGCATTGATGCTTCGTTCACCCCTGATTACAGCTAATCCTTCATTACAAAACAGAAGATATCAAACATTCCAGAAGTCCTTAATCATTTAGATATAACTGCTGCTATTTACAGACATTGGAAATTGTTCACAGCTGCTTTTCATATTGTAAGCAAGTTTCCTCAGAAATGGCTATATGTCAATTTAATACATTTTCTCAATGTTCTCCGCCAGGCCTGCTGCACCATATGACAGCCCCACGGCAGGCAGATATATAATGTAAAGCAGCGAGGGGACGGAGAATCAGTGTTTTCCTTTATCACTGTGATGATTATAAAAGGAGCTTGGAAACGGTTAATCCTGTCATTACTGTCTTGCTGCAGGCTATAGACCATGTCATTCACAGCAACTTTAATCCCAACCAAATCAATAAGCACATTAGAACAGTGTGTCTAGTCCATTTACACAAATATTATCAGAACAAAAATAGAACTTTACAGGGTCTGTCCATATTTCTGTGTTTGATCAATAAAGATGTTAAGACATAGAACTTATTGTTACAAGGCTATGAATACGATGACAAGCAGTGTAACAGCTACTGTAACGTGGCTTCAAACCACCACATCCATATCCTTATATACATCGTATAATAAGTGAATATTATGTATTATCTACTACAAAGCTCCCCTTAGGCTTTGGGCTATAGTTTTCTGTTTTAATAGTAGATAACATATATGTAAAATATGGGGACCAGATTGCTCCTCAAACTTTTTTTTATCAGGTAACAGCTGCTCACACAAAAACTTTTCATGGGATTGGTGTGAGCAGAGCCGGCTCCAGGTTTCAGTGGGCCCTTGGGCGACAGAGCCTCAGTGGGCCCCTTTGCATTAAACTGGCGTAGCGGCATGGATTCATTGTATACAGCCTCCTCACCCCCATGGATTAATTATATACAGCACAGGCCCCCCTCACCGCCCATAGTTTAATTATATGCAGCCCCTTTCCCCCCATGGATTATATGCATCCCCTTCACCGCCCATTATATGCAGCCCCCTGCACGCACCCCCGATTCATTATATACAGCCCCCTCCTCATCCCCCATTCATTATATACAGTCCCCTCCTCATCCCCCATTCATTATATACAGCCCCTCCTCATCTCCCCATTCATTATATACAGCTCCTCCTCATCCTCCCCATTCATTCTATACAGCCCCCTCCTCATCCCCCCCATTCATTCTTTACAGCCTCCTCCTCATCCCCCCCATTCATTCTATACAGCGGCCTCCTCACCCCTCATGCACTAGTAAATGTGACCGTTAAAAATAAAGAGAACACTACTCACCTCAGTCTTCTGGTCAGGTCCGGAGCTTCCCCTTCGCCGTCCTCCTCCTCCTGCCGGCGGCCTCACGCATAGCATCCTGCAGCAGACGGAGCGCCACTTTACGGCGCTAGAACCCGGCACGCTACTACTGCTTCGGACGGGGGTTTTGCTGCATGGCAGGGTCTTGCGGTAAACGGAGCGCCGCTTTACGGTGCCAGCACCCGGCACGGCACGGCCCGGGTTTGCCGGGTGCTGGCGCCGGCCCTGGGTGTGAGCTACAGATCTAGAGTTTGCATGACCCACCCTCACCCAAAAGCACCTCTATGTGTGCCAACAAAATATAAATCTCTCTTACTGGCCTCCCCACTAAATAATTCACCCTTTCTGTAGGACTCCATTTATAATGACCCATTTTTTGCTACCCCATCCTCTGTCTTTTCCCTGTTAAAGATAATGACCTTTCTCTGCTATGTCACAGACATTCAAAAACTGTCACAAACATCTGCAGCAGAGAAGAAAACTTCCGCAAACAGGGGAACAGGAAAAGGTGAGTATTTATTTTTTGCGACCCCCGACCTGAGACCATATGTTCCATGGCCTGGCTTACTGGTGGTTGAGGAACATTGCTTTAGAGTAGCAAAGGATATATCTATATAAAAATATTGTATAGCGTAAAGTTCCCAATTTTAATGATTTGGCAAGCTCTGTGTAGCACTGTGTAATCATTGTTTGCTTTACAAATAATCAAATTATTATTACTATTATTATACATTAAATAATCATAGACATTGCTTTTGCATCATGCTCATGTTGTGGAGGCTGCTGACTTGTATAATACCACCCAATGGTGATGGACTGCATGTGCTGCTCAAGTGCTGGTCACAGTACAACACAGACTTTATAAGCCACAGGAGCTCGAGTGATGGATTACCCAGGATGAAGGTAATATGGGGGGGAATAAAAAAAACCTCATACAGACTTTATTACCCAATTGGTGGAGATTTATCAGTCCAGTATTCTGGTGTACAAGCCTTGATATAATCACAATTACTTGCCCACTGTCGGTATTTGTGATTCGTGCCAAGTGGGCTTTTCAAGGGCGTGGAGGGGGGGGGTACTTTCAGCAGTGGAGTGGGGTAGCACGGGGTGTACCGCGTACTCACTATAGCTTGCAAAAGTTCAGGCCTGAACATTCATAGATTAAAGCACAAATGACTATCATAGAATTGCGCACCAGCACACACTGTCCGCCAGTTACATCTGGAGGCCAAAGTCTCCAAATGTATCCACTACGTTGGGTGGGGGGGGGGCAGTATGATATATTGTCCCGTTGACTAAATTGTGATGTGCGATCTGTAATTACTGCTTATACCACGATAACCGCTGATAGTGTTACTATGGTCTATCTTAGTGATTGGTCCTTTCCAGTGGCTCTCTGCTCTGGTGAATAGGTAGGTGGCAAGATTATGCCATTATAACATATAGAAACTATAGAAGCAGGCAAGGAAAGGCTTAGCGAGAATTCATTTGCTTATAATCATAAAATAATCAGCCACCCTTAGTAAATAAGGGCAGCCCAATTCAGCAGCCACAAAGCATTAGCTGCTGTTCTGTTTGTAAGTGACTGTGTGCATGAGTATAGACATTGCCGCCTTCAATGGACTATTCAGTCCTGTGTTGTTCGTCATCTTCAATTAAAATAAAAACGCAAGAAGAAACAATCATATATCTACACTTCATGTAAATGAGAAGATCACATATTAATCTAAGTAACTTTAGAGTCTATCAGTGTAATGAAAACAAGCCCAATAATATTCCTCCCTCATTGTAGCTGTAAGTAATGAGGACAAAATTGATTTACAGTAATTGTAATAATCTACAAAACATGTACAATGGGACTTCTTCATTTGTCTGCCGAGTAAATTGTTTAATTCTGAATTGTTTAGCCATTATCTTAAGTAGATTTTAGACAATACGGCAGCAGTTCTGTATATCATTACAGACAACTCTCCAAGGATGTGCTATACATTCCAGTGTAGCTTAAAGAAACTTGCTGTATTCTAAAAATCTGTTAATATGCCTTAAGGCTGACAGTAGAATATAAGATGAATTAACCCTTGCACAGTTGCTAGAAAAATGTTTGTAGAATCCAGAACTCCTAAAAACCCTTTCATCAACTGCATCCACTTGTATGTGAGATTTATAGATGATGCTCTAGTCTGGCAGGGTAAAAAAGGAACATATTCAAGATTTAATAATAATAATAATAATAATTACTATATTTATATAGCGCACACAGCTTATGTAGCGCTGCACAGAGCTTGCAAAATCAGTCCCTGTCCCCAATGGGGCTCACAATTTATGTATGTTTTGGGGTGTGGAAGGAAACCAGAGAACCCGGAGGAAATCCACGCAAACACGGAGAGAACATACAAAATCTTTGCAGATGTTGACCCTGGAACTTTTCTAAACTACATCACCACCAACGATCTTAAAGGGGTTGTGTCACCATTGCACATTGCTGTAATTGGGTCCAATGCATTGTTAAAAGTACTTTCACCATTTACACTTATTACAAAATCTGCAGGCTTACTGAGATAACTCCTTTTGTTCTGGTTGCTGGCGCCCCCCGGTGGTAGCTGTGTCCCGTCCTGAGCAACAGCTGATCTGGCCGAGTCTGCGCACAGGGAGTCAGTCAGCTGTTCTCCACTACAGATCACTCCACAGGCTCACAGCTCCTCTGCACACTGAGAGATCACCTGACACACTGCAGCCAATAGGAGGTGAGAGAGGAGGAGGGGCAGAGATTGTGCTGTGATGGCCACTGCTCACCAGCTACACAGGAGCCTACAGCAGCAGATACAAGGTAACTGCAGCCAGACATGAATATCTGCAGCTCAGAGGAGTCCTCCCCCAACATGGATCATAGCAATGTATCAGCCCTTTCCTCCCTCCACCATTAGTCAGGTCACACAGGAGCCTACAACAGCAGATACAAGGTAACTGCAGCCATACATGACTATCTGCTGCACAGAGGAGTCCCCCATAACATGGATCATAGCAATGTATCTATCTATCACATATCTATCTATCTCCTATCTATCTCTCTATCTATCACATATCTATCACATATCTATCTATCTATCTATCTATCACATATCTATCTATCTCCTATCTATCTCTCTATCTCCTATCTATCTATCTCTCTATCTATCTATCACATATCCATCTATCTATCACATATTTATCTATCTCCTATCTATCTCTCTATCTATCACATATCTATCTATCTCCTATCTATCTATCTATCTATCTATCTCCCATCTATCTATCTATCTATCTATCTATCTATCTCCTATCTATCTATCTATCTATCTATCTATCTATCTATCTATCACATATCTATCTATCTCCTATCTATCTCTCTATCTATCACATATCTATCACATATCTATCTATCTATCTATCTATCTATCTATCACATATCTATCTATCTATCTATCTATCACATATCTATCTATCTCCTATCTATCTCTCTATCTCCTATCTATCTATCTCTCTATCTATCTATCACATATCCATCTATCTATCACATATTTATCTATCTCCTATCTATCTCTCTATCTATCACATATCTATCTATCTCCTATCTATCTATCTCCTATCTATCTATCACATATCTATCACATATCTATCTTTCTATCTATCTCCTATCTATCTATCTATCTATCTATCTATCTATCAATCAATCACATATCTATCTATCTAGTGATTTGGTTGCAATTCCTTACAAAATACACAGAAAGAGATTCAATCAACATGCAAAAATACAAAAGTTTATTAGTAAAAGTCATAAAAACAACTATTGCACCTAATTTTGTACAATCAATGCATACAAGAAGAGCAAAACAATGTATTCTCACAGCATCATGGTCGGTCAGGCGGACAGCAAAGTGTAAATATGTCGGAGGTCTAGAAAAATGCAGGGACAGCAAACTCCATGCGTATCCTCACTTCAAAGTGACTTCCTCAGGGGTAAGTGTCACTTTGGAGTGACGATACACGTGGGGTTTGCCTCCCTTGCAACCACCTAGACTTCCGCCATGCATGTCAGCCTGACCGACCATGATGCTGTGAGAATACATAGTACATGTGTACTATGTGCAGTGTCCTGTGTAGTGTGCAGGGGGCGCCAGATTCAGGATTTCTGGTGCACATTCTTCATGAATCTGGTGCCCCCTGCACTGCTTTGACAGACTGCACCAACTTTTTTTGGTGCACTTTTAACATGGGGCGTGCAACACATTTCAATTGGACTTCTATTGGATCAGTAAATGCAGGGACTATTTGAGCACAGCAGGTGGAAGGAGACTCTGAAGGCTGAGCGCTCTGTAGCACTGAGTTGTGCAATAACTGCCGCTGTCAGTGCTGTGCATGTGCCTGGCCCCTCCCACATCTGCTTCTGTGTGGAGCAGAATAGAGGCTGAACACGCATCATAATAACAAATAGAAAGGAATCTTTAATTCCAGGTAACCTTTACAAATAGATTTTTGAAATATTTTAACCTCTTTGACAGCTTTTTGTAGTCAATTGTTTCGTGGCATAACCCCTTTAACCACAGTTTACATTTACATTTGATCCTTTACAAATATCTTTCTTAGATACTTTGTTCAAAGACAATGCCAACAGTAAATTACACAATAGATTCTTTTGAATCTAGAAACTTGAAACTTGCTTTCCGAAAAGGCTTAAACTACAAAAAAATCAATCTGAAATATATAGACTAAAGTTAAAGCCAAAACAGTATCATGCTATATGGTTGTATTACACCATTTATTTGTCATGTTTAGATCTTTTGTTTGGAATACTTGTGTGTTCAGATGTCTACATGTGAATTGGAGGCAAGGTTGCATATGTCTACAAACTCAAAGTGGTTTTCCTGTTCACAGCAATTGGTCAGAATGAGTACTCAATGCTCTGCAGCAGGCTATACCTGCTGGTGCTCCCATTTTCTAATTTTGACATTGTGCCTCCTTTCTATAGAAGGGCAATATGGTGGCTCAGTGGGTAGCACTACAGCCTTGCAGCGCTGGGGTCCTGGGCTCAAGCCCCATCCAGGTCAACATCTACAAGGAGTTTGTATGTTCTCTCTGTGTTTGTGTCAGTTTCCTCCCACACTCCAAAACATACTGGTAGGTTGATTAGATTGTGAGCCCCATGGGGACATGGACTGATTTGGCAAGTTGTGTGAAGCACCTAGTAAATGCAAAAGTAATATACATAAAGCCACAATGGTTAGAATGAATGATTTTATTATGTAAATAGAATCTCCAGTATACATTTAAAATGACAAACAACATAGGAGCAACAAACAGATAAAAGGTTACACTTTGCCCGGGTGTAAATATAATAATGATAGTGTTCCCTTACATTTAGTGCTGAGTATGACAGAGACCTTGGTACCCAGGTAGTTAACAGGGATATCAGTAGATGTAATAGTACCAAAAAGAAAAGAACAACAGCAAGGAACATAGATAAACAGCATTATTTTGGACTGAATCTGGTCTCTGTCATACTCAGCACTTTACTAAATGCAAGGGAACACTATCATTATTATATGTACACCCGGGCAATGTACAACCTTCCATCTGTTTGTTGCTCCTATGTTGTTTGTCATTTTAAATCTATAATGGAGATTCTGAGGCACATTTACTAAGGGTCCTGCGGCCGCGATTCCGGCAGGTTTTCCCGAATATTTCTGATTTGCACCATTTTGTGCTGAATTGCCCCGGGTTTTGGCGCATCGGCACCGCAACAGAACTCGGGGGCGTGGCCGTCGGACAACCTGATGCATTCGGACAAACCGCGGAATTTAAAAAAAGAATTGTGTCGCAAGATCAGCACTTACATGCACCAGGAAGAAGAAGGTGAACTCCGGTGGACCTCGGCGCAGCAGCAGCACCTGCAGGATATCGGGCGCACAACCTTAGTGAATCCCGGCAGACTTGACCAGGTGATTAAATGTGCCCCTCTATTTACATAATACAATTATTAATTCTAACCATTGTGGCTTTATGTATATTACTTTTGCATATACAAGGTGTTTTTTGTTTATATGGGGGTGATAGTTGGTGGCCCAGTCCATTCACCTCCAAAATTCTATTGGTGTTGTAAGTTCTGTGAAGTGATGCATAATCTGTGAGAACTATATAAATAAAGACATTTTTATCATTATTAGAAGGTGTCAGTCATGATGTAAGAATCATGGAATGAAATATCTAAACTGGTACACTAGAAGGCATGGTCCTGTCCCTGTTGGACTGAGAAACTATTATGCATAGCATAAGATAAAAACATAAAAAGTTTTCCAAAAAGAGTAAACGTATCTAGAAAATGTATAATTTGCAATATACTGTAATAGTGAAGTTTGTACCTGAACTACTTTTAAAGTAGTTACAACCATAAATAGTTGTGGCTGAACCAATTCAAATGAATAAGAGCAGATCTTTAGTAACTTGGTCTAACACTACACAAAAAAGAGAGCTGACTGACAGTCCATGTGTGGAGGTGATGGATGTTTGACCCCCACCAATCAGGCATTGATGGCTCAGGTCATGGGCTCACCCATGTCCCTCTCCGTGCTCCAGCTCCCCATGCTCCAACTCACCTGTCCTCGTTCCTGTTCTGGTTTCCGGTGGTCAGGCACGCACATCCCCGCCTCCCAGGACCCGCACACGCTGGCTCCCAAAGATTTATAGGGCCAGCGCACTATTGATTGGTGCTCTCTATTCCCAGAATTCCTCATAACACACCCTCTTCCTGCACACCCCATCGGATCTTTGTGCCTTATGCCCATTGAGAAAGCTTGTTCCTGATGCCCTGTGTCAACTCTGCGATTTCCTGTTGTCACCCCGGCTCCGTTATTGACTCCAATCCCGTGCTGCCTGTCCTGACCTACCGCTACATCCCCAACTCTAATACTGTGCTGCCTGTCTTGACCTCCTGCTTGTCCCCAACCATGATCTTGCCTTACTATTCTGTATTATGCCTTGGTCGCCACCGCAGACAAAGTCGTGCCTGTGGAGCGACCTGGTGGTACCACGCTGTAGCAAGTCCAACCCGCTTTGCGGCAGGCTCTGGTGAAAACTGGGTGCCACTTAGACTCCCAGGTGTCAACTTATGTCTTTGTCCACGGTGGTCCAATGGGTCCACTATGCCTGGTGCCTGACAATTGAGAACCTTTTATAAACATATATTTTGATTACTTTCAGAAAATCTCTTTGAATAGTAAAAATTTTCTCTGCAGCTCATAACCATTTTCAATATCTCTATTTTTGGCATAGAAACAGTTTAATACATAATCAGAGGAACCAGAATTTGATTAAAAAATGGAAGTACAGTGCCACCACCATGTAGGAAAAAAAAAAGAAAACCGTCTGTGTGAAGGTTTTTGGCCAGTCATCTGTATATGAATACTCAGAATTCTGCTTGTGTTGTATTTTCCTACTTGGTCCTTTCATTTATATTTTATATCTGCTTTATCTGCAATTTTTAGAGCTGTTATGAATATATTACTTTGTATTTTTACTTATAGAGCTTTGTCTCAGCTTTTTCTTACATAGGACTATTACACATAGACTGACATTGTTGATGGGTACTACGATGGGTATATTACTGAGCAGAAATTGCCGGAGCTAGTTCCTGGAACAAAAATACTCAATTCACCAATCAAATCAAGATTTTTCTATATTTTTATTCCTTCCATCTCCCTAGCCTGTAATCTCTCTGGCTAGAGCTTATTTCCCTTTGTATCTGTCTGTTCGTGTTAGTTTGTCATTTTTGTACCCTGTTTATTTTGAACTGTATAGCTGCAGAAAATGTTAGTGTTACACAAATGGAAAATAAAATCTTGTCTATGTGATTTGTACCGAGCAAACAGGAGCTGCAATCTTCTTTACAGTTTCTCCTAAAATACTGTCACAGTATTGGCTGGGTGGCAAAATAATACAAAACTACACAATAATGTAGATATTTTTGACTTGAATCTAATATTATATAATTGTATTTTTTTTACAGTTATATATTAGAATTTTACATTTTAACCTTCTGCCTGAATTTAGATGAAAATATACAGCAAGCATAACATAGCACTTTTCCCCTGAAAGTTGAGAAATAGCTGTTTAAAATGGTTGAAAGGCTGTGTCATGATTGGTAATGTGGAATTGGCCCATAAGTCTTAGGAAAAGTAAGCATTAGGATACAGCTGGCTAAAATCTGGCAGCACATTGCGGCAACATCCACAGAAATAATGTATTTTCTAAATAAAATACAGTGACAACATAACGGATTGCTCCTCTGCAGATTTCCTGGTGAGGATGTTGAATACTAACATTCTGCAGGTTAGTCATGTTTTTCCATTCCCAGACAGGAGGGACAAGTCATGGATATTATTACTAAAGTCAAAAGTTATATAGTCAATATATCAGTATGCATTTCATCTGTAAGGGGTGGGATATTAAATACTGAACAGTTTGTTTATTATAACTATTATCTTACTATAATAGCTAACTATTATGCTACATCATTAAGTATATCTTTACCTTTTAACACCATGTTGTTTTTAGGATCTAATTTTTGTATGTATAAATTACTTTTAATCTAATCTCATAGTATACAAAGCAGTAACCAGTCCTCACTAGTTCACAGCTAGTGAGCCAATCATAGGGGACCAGTCATTGACCAGGCATTGAATACATTTAACTTACAATAGCAAATGCCCGAAGGAAACATATAAAACTTAACATTTAATAAATCAGAGTTAAAAATGGTCTCAGCGTTGAAAAATTCTAATAAACAAATACAGTTGTATTGTGTGTCAAACCTAGTAAGGGAAAATCAACACAAACCAGGACCAATCGTCCTGGACAAGTACACAAACAAATGCAAGGTGTTTGAGAGCAAAAATATCCTCTTAAGCATGCAACAGGGCAGATATGGGAGAAAAATACAGTAGTCAGATAGGTTTGATCTCACCAGTCTTCATCCAGGGGTATAGGAGTAGGGTAGTCCGATTGCGACAGTTGCCTAGTTGACCCTACTATAGCTTGATTCCTAGTCCCATGGAAAAGCTCCGAGCCCTTACAAGGACGGTCCCCAGTCTGCCCCTAAGTGCAGCTATTACACCCTCAAGCTAAAGAGTGCAAGAGTATCACTTCCCCCCATGGAAAAGCTCCCAGCCCTTACAAGGGTGGTCCCCAGTCTGTCCCTAAGTGCAGCTATTAAGCCCTCAAGCTAAAGAGTGCAAGAGTATCACTTCCCATAATCTCATAAATTTAGTAAGGTGTTTTGCTAGATCGGAGCTTGATTCCCTTCCATAAATATAGAATGAAAAGGCATTTCCAAAAAGTAAATGAAGACAATAATAATTCCTTTATATAGCGCACACAGATACGCTACGCTGCACACTGCTTGCCAAATCGGTCCCTGTCCCCAATGAGGCTCACAATCTAATCAACCTACCAGTATGTTTTGGCGTGTGGGAGGAAACCAGAGGACCTGGAGGAAACCCACGCAAACACGGAGAGAACATACAAACACTTTGCATATGTTGACCTGGGACTTGAACCCAGGTCCTCAGCGCTGCAAGGCTGTAATGCTAACCAGTAACGACCGTGCTGCCGGGGGATAAGTGTCAGTGTGGTCAAGGTCCAATTGCTAGGACCACCATTGGTCATTAGTGTCGTCGCAATCGGAACATTCACACCTTGATTTTAAATGACTCCATATGGAATGATGTCAAGATGACGAGAATCAAAACACGAGACACTCTCTCTGATGTCTTTCAAGATAATTACAATTTATTAAAAACAAAAAAGTATAGTTTTAATAAGATATCTGGCTCATATTTCAGTTTTTCATTCTCACAGGAAATTTCCTAATTTCTCCTTCACACAAGAATGAGGGTAGTAAATGAGGCAGATGTGCAGAGACTCTGATATCTAGAAGACTGCGTTAAGCACTAGGCTATCTCATGCAGTGGCATAGGACCAATGGAATGGCAGCGTGCCTGCTTGTCTGTTAATCCACTTAGACAAGGGGCTAATTCTCATAACATTTCCTTTTCCACTGATCTACAACTTATCCCATACCCTGTGGGGATGTACAGTCTTCATCTACAATGCTCTTTACACATTGGGGGTCACTTATCTTATCTCTCTTTGTTTTGGCTAGTCTTTGCCTGTTGTTTTTCCCTCTGCCCCTTTGGTAATTTATCAATCTGAATTTTTCCTTGTGTTATATGGTTTATTTTTTCAGATCACTTTTTGAGACATTTGTTACAAATGTCGCAAATATGTCAAGCAAATGTTGCAAGTCACTTCTTTCCATTTTCTAAGTTTTCCTTAAGTGTGGTTTAGTTGCCAGTATTTGCGCCAAAAACTGTCCCCAAAAAGGCGCAAAAATTGCAATAAATATCTAAAAAAAAAGAAAAAACAGATAAATAACCCCATTATGTACAAGCCATAAAAAAGTTGCAATTTCTGTTAGACGGATGGGAATTTTGACACTTCCCCCTACACTACCTCCCCACCAAGTTGGCGGGAGGTACATAGAGTGGGCTGTGTGAGGCTGTGGAGTTATGGCCAGGTTATAGTGACAGCTAGATTAGAATTAATCCGGGCACACGGCCAGAGCTTGTTAGTATATGCAATGCAATGTGCAGGGTGGGTGGAGCATCAGGAGTCGGCACACAATGCACCAGCTCTTTATAAATTCTTCCATTCTGTCTTGGTCTGACCCTTTAATGGTACTCATAATGTCACTGAAGACCATGGGCCATGCAAGTTGCTGTAGTTTAATCAGATTTTTCATTGATTGTTTATCATTATTGAATGTGCTGCTTTACAGGTGAAACTGCGAAAATATGAAGATATTATCTATGTAAAACAATTTTAACACTTAATTTGAAGCTAACATGGCTGTCATAGTGTGAGAGTATATAGACCTGCCCCCTTGTGTTTGTGTCCTTAGGATATACTGAAACTTTTGGCCAGAATCATCTCCGTATTCAGCAGGTGACTGCAGTTTTATACAACAGACACCCACTGCTACCAGCTGTGATCAGTGATGGTATACGCAAGGGAGTAGGAGGAGTGGAGTAAAATATGGAAATACAAAATCAGAAAATAGGTTGTGATGACAAGGGGTTAACTAACAAGTTAATGCTCCAGTCTTAAAAAATTAAATTAGAGGTAATACACAGAACAATTTGCCATTCTAACATTGTTTAATCAAAACATTTTGCAAAACCATTTTTGAACAAAATCTTAACATCCTACATTTTCCACTATAATTCTAACAGAAATCCCATACAAACTGTCCTATAGTGGCTGGTGTGACTTTCTGGTGTCAGAGCTGCACCTAATATATTAACTCTTTTGGATTACTTGTCATTTAGTAGTTAAAAATCAAAACGCAGCATTACAAAAGCTGTCAATGTAGCCTTTGCCTAAGGGGTGAATCTGAATAGTTTTTAAGCTACCATTTAAATCAAGGGACTAGAAGAGAATATATGACATGTATAACATAACCCAAAGAAAGGCAAAATATGTCATAGCCACCGTAGTCTATGATCTGACATACTGTGTAGTCTGTAGCGACAAGAGAGGACTTCTTAGATCTTAGAAGACATTAAAAGCAGATACTAGAAAGTGTCTTGGAATGACAGCAGACGTCACATCTTCTACTCATGTCACATGAAATCGATATTGTGGCTGTGCGGACATGTATTTGTAGGAAAGAACGTCATATAACGGAGCTTAATCAGATTTTCAAATGCAGTCACATTCTTAAAACGGACTTGTCACCACTTCTGACATGCTGCATTATATGTTGTGTACCCCATAAATTAACAAACCTGACAACTCTGTTTCTATAACTGTAAGCTGGGCCGTCCCTCTGTTAATGTTCCATAAAGTTCTGCAGAAAGTTGGCAGCACCATTCTTCTTGTCTAAGGGGTGTGTAACTATGTACTCAGGCAGTACCACCTGATATGAGGATGGATCCTCATAATGCAATAAGTACATTCACCAGACTTCCTGAACATGCATGATATTACTAAGCCAGCAAGTAACATATTTCTGCTTGAAAGCTGCAGTACTATGGAGAACAGTTCATGTGATTTATGTAACTTTATCATCCTTGTTCGCTGAGAAATATTTCATATAGTTGCTCTGCATACAATTACTGGCAGAACATTCTAGAAATCACTGTGGTGGAACGCTATGTGGACAGACAATGCATCACTGCTTTCCCGGAATCTCCCTCTCCCAGATGTCCATTGTGCTCCCTTCTAATACACCCTTCCAGTGAATGGTTTAGCATGGGAAACTTTTTGGAACATTTTATGCCAATAGCAAGAATACATTATAAGACATGAACATGCTACATAAGCAGAAGTATATGAAGTGCTAAACCTCCTTGTATCAGTCTGGGCTCTGTGACCTTTGACTTCTTCTTCCTCCTAATGATGGAATGTAATCGTGTTATCACACATGACTGGTCCCTTGCTGACAGTGGGTGGTCTGTATTCTCACAGCAGGCATTCACAGACCTATGTGACTTTCGATTTTCTGCTAAAACAACAGACACCTGCTGCACCTCCATATTAGGGACAACATAAAAGAAAGGCAGAACTATCCATCTATAATAATTGCATTACCGCAAGGCAATATCAAATTACTTTACAAGAAACACTAGGAAGTCATTTGCTTCAATGTACATGTGCATTGAGATGGCATAAACGTAAAGTGACACAATGACATATAGGATTCAACAAGTCACGGCATTGTAGGGTGCACTACGGCATTATTCTCCTTCGCAAATGACACACAGTCATACATCAGTATATAGGTTTTTTTTTTATCAATACTGTGTCTAACTTACATTAAAATATTTATATAGTTAAATATGTAAAAGTTATGCTATGAATGTTTATCACATCCATAGCATAACTTTTACATATTTAACTATATAAATATTTTAATGTATGTAAAAGTTATGCTATGAATGTTTATCACATCCATAGCATAACTTTTACATATTTAACTATATAAATCTTTTAATGTAGGTTAGACACAGTATTGATAAAAAAATATTTACTTGATTACTTAATAAGAAAGTTATAAATAGGCGATTGTCAATTATAAAAACATTATTATAATATATACAATAAGTATCAAGTTGGTCATATAATATAAAACACGCTCATTGCCACCAGAGTTAATATTAAAGCAGATTAATTGTTTTCAGAAGATATTGCACGTGATAATAGTAAACTCTGTAGTTATCAGTGTATCTGATCATATTCTCAAGTTTGTGGACAGTACAGGCTAATGATTAACTCTTGCTATACCTAGAGAATATTTACCTTGATGATTCAGCTCTGTAGTGAGATTAGACTATCCGGGAGATGTAGAGAGTTTACTCATTAGGAATGTTATCAGATCCTTATCTGATCAGCTGTCAGTGGATGCAGGACAAAAAGCTGATTTACACAAAGAAGAAAGGCAGTGGAAAAAAGGACACGGGAACAGATTTCTTTTAAAAATTATATTATAAAGTTACAATTATCATGGTTAAAAAATTAGTTACATTTCAAGTAGGTTAAAAAAGATACAACTTGAAACAATGGTCATTGTCAGTTACAGTGTATCTGTATCTGCCTCCCCCCCCCCCATGCATTTCTCCAATATAGAAACAACTATAAAATGGCCAATACCTTGTGCCGTATACATTACCAGCTACAGAATTTACATACATATTGGAAGCAATGTGCCCCTCACAGTCATGATAATCCCTAATGTGCACAGACTGCTTATAAATGCCAACCACAGTTCCAAAGAAGCAAAACATTCTTACCATTGTAACACTGATATCTAGCATATCAGTGCTTCATATAAATCTGTTGCCCAAGAGCGAGTTGGACTGACATCCTTCCTCCATTTACTAGACTGAACCTGAAATCACTGAACTGAACGCAGAAAATCCATTCTGTTTAGCGATTCTAGGTCCGGTTTAGTAAATGAAGCATGTTTGTCTTTTTTGGCATTATTTGTTGTATTGTCCTTCTGTATCCCCTCTTGCTTTGGTTCTCTAGACTACACTACGATAGAGGGTAACATCTGAATATGAAACATTCCCTACCCTTAATGACAATTGTTGATGTCAAAGCAAATTTACTGCTCCCATAAAGAGCCTGTCTCCCATAGACCAGTTACTGTCTCTAACTATTAGGCTGTAGTAAGGAATATTCCTAAATCCTGGTAACTGAGCTGAACATAAGAAAAAATATCTGCAATCAGATCCCAGGATTTGCCTCAGTATAGATCCACATTGTAAAGTTATAGTTTGGACCTGATGGATCTCTGTCTTCACCTAGCCTTATCTCCTTTGAAACCATGAATAACAGATTATTAAAGTAATCTAAATATTTTTTCTATCTGGTATTAATAATTTTAGAAAGATACATTCCCTTTAAACAACAAAGCAAATTGTGTATTAACTGACAAAACAAAATGTATCTGCTGGGAATATTCACTGAAAACAATCATAAGGAAATAGCCTTCATTTATAAAGATTAAATATAGTAACTGGCCTGGAGCGCTGCACGTGCATATGCAGTATTTTCTCTTTTTACTAAGTGTGATTCTAAATTACATTATATTACGGATTCTCATTGGTAAAATGCCGTTTCTGAATATTCTCCATCTTGATAATTGCATTATTTGGTCAGGTATATTGCATTGTATTGCACATTATGCAGACGTGATTATTTTTATCCTTTTTCTTTATTATGTATGTTTACATATTGCTAATATTTATTGGTTTATTCAAAAACTTGCATTTTCTACTTTATATTTATTTTGCCAATGGCTCACAAGTGTAAAAATCCCCCATATGTGGTGGTGAATTGCAGTATGGGCACACTGCCAAAAATGTAAAAAATTGAATGAAAGTAGCCAATCAGCTCAGATTTGCATAGTCACATTGTACAGGCTATAACATTTTTATTCTTTTTGGTAATGCGAACATTTAAGGGCACATTAATCTGGAGTCCCTGCAAATACAACCTCACTCACATGCATGGAAATGTCAAACACACAACCTTAATGTATGTTAATATTATTTACTGGTGGGAATATGCTATGTTCCCTGACGGGCTACTTACCATCCCACATCCCCCTTTGCGGGATGCAATAATAACTGCATGCACATGTAACCAACCACCATTTACAGTTACTTAACATTTTGGCTTAAGGGCCAACATACAGACTTAGCCTACTGAGACTTTAATGAATATGTAAGTATTTTTTTTCTGAGCATTACAAGACCCTGTAAATTCAGCAATTCTCTACTACAGTTGCCAGTTTGTGGATGAGGAATATGCCCATCAGAAACCCATTATCATTGATCATTTGATAATGAGAAACACCTCATTATCAAATAGAAGAGGAGGTTTTTGTAAGCTCATTTTTATCTAATAGGTAGATGGAACCTTAGAATTTGAACTCTAAACAAAACTGTCTATACTGGTCTGATTATCTAATGTAATTTTAAAATAAAATAAATCTAGTCTTCAAAATGTTATACCCTTATTGGCTAATTTTTGCCTAGGATTCTTATAGTTCTATAAATAAGCTGTCATTTGCCTTATAAGATTGGTACCTAATAGGAATCAAAGGCTGCTGAAAGCAAATCATTTAGTAAAATTATATTAGAAAATTATTATTTGCTTCAAAATACCCAGAGGAGGAAGTGAGCTTAAATGTGTACATGGCTGCTTAAGCCTCCTAGTTGTAGATCAGCAGAGCATATGGCTTTCATATGAAGTAAAGATATTAGATATCCTCCTAGAGGATTATTGCTTTAATTTATTTGCAGTTGAGTCTTTGTGGTTCCTCTAGTTACAACCACGGAAGTCATAAATCCTCCAATTTTATTAGCTGCTAAAAATGTCCAATAATTCAGAAAATCCACTAGATTAACACCTTACCAGACTCTGTGGTTGACTTACAAATTCCATATATGAAGATACAGACTTTTTCTGATTTATTTTCCAACTGACATCTATAAAAGAACCATGAGGGGTTCATGCCACTGAGTGCTATTTATTGATACAAAATACAGAAGAGAAGTTTTGCCTTTAAATTTATGCAGGAATTGGGTAACTGTTCGGTAAATGTTTGGTTTGGGGGCACGAATTGGAGGCACATTCTAAAACCTTTGCTTTGAGCATTAGTAACCTGGAGATTTTCCAGATTCTCCCACTTGAGACCAGAGGGGGGGAGAAGATAAGTAATGCCAACATTTGTGGAAATAAAGATATTCCCCTGGGCTAAATTCATGCTTACAAACTGGAGGTTCCTGAAATAATTTGATGAAATTTGATGAAATTGCATAAACCTGCTAAAATCTTAATGGTCCAGCCTTCTGATAGAAAGATCCAATGAAGAGGGAGGTCCTCCCTCAAAATGCGTCTTCCCATTTTGTAAGCTACTAACAAAATAATAAACCATTTCCTATATATTTGTGGCGCCTATTGGTCTAATTTTTCCACTGAATACCTCATCTAGGTCACATGACTGTGCGCTGCCAGTACAAACTACAAGGTTATCTCTAGCCTTTATCAGGTAACCACCCAACCTTTAGGGCCCAGGACACCTGTGGGCTTTTGTGTTTGTTATAAACTTACTAGCCTATGGGAGAGCATCTTTTTTCCTTTTATCTCCTCATTAAAATCTTATCGATGACCTTGTTTTGGTGGGTCCCTACGCTAATGGGTGCAGCATCACATGGCATCAGACATATCACTAATTCCTACAGATTGTTGAGCAGAGATAAACAATTTAAATGAAAAGATTCAGCTCTACCCATTGGCTGTGACAGAATTGCACCAGGATCCGCATCAGAAACTAGATGATTTTGTCAGCTTTCTGATGCTTGCAAAATAGCTCCAGGATTACCACTGGGGTAAATCCCACAGCCATTCTGCAATGTGTGCAGATAGCGTCAATAGGATTTACATTTCTCCCTGTGCTGGCCCTTCAGAAGAGGCAATGAGGGGGAAATGTGAAACCAACTTTAAGTGAAACTGGACTTCTCTTCTGTGTACCATCCACAGTCGAACGGGCAAGTTCAGAGGGTAAATGAGACCTTGCTTTCTTAGCCACTTTGTCTCTACCCAACAGGACGACTGGTCCACCCTGTTGACATGGGAAGCGTTTTCTTATTATCCTTTGGATTCTGAACCTGTCATCTCCACCCCTTCTTCATTGTCTATGGACTGTATCCTTGTCCACATCTCCTTCTGTCTGTGCCTTTCAACGTTACTGCCGTGGAGGAGTTGGTCAGAGATCTTAAGTCCATCTGGGAGCAGACTCGTCTCTCCTTACTTCAGGCGTCAGCCTGAACCAAAACCCAGGCTGACAAAAAGCACAGGTTCCCTCCAATCTTCTCTCCAGGGGATAAGGTTTGGCTTTCATCCAGGTATGTCCGGATGAAGTTTCCCAGCTACACGCTCGGTCCTTGCTTCCTGGGTCCTGGGTCCAATCGAGGTATTGAAGTAAAATAATCCTGTGGCTTACAAGCTTTGTCTTCCGCCCACCATGCACATCCCGAGTTCCTTCCACATCTCCCTGCTGAAACCTGTCATCCTGAATCGCTTCTCCCAGCAAGTATCTCCTCCTGCTCCTTAAGCTGATGCTACTGACATCTTCAAGGCAAAAGAAGTCCTTGATATGAAGATGGTCAGAGCGAAGAGATTCTATCTTGTTGACTGGAAGGGGTTCGGTCTGGAGGAGAGGTCTTGGGAGCCTGAGGACAACAACCTGGATCGTGCTCTTCTGCACAGGTTCCTCCAGTCCAAGAGGGGAAGGCTGAAAGGTGGTGGTACTGTCATGGGTACGAGTGCTCCTGTGACCATATCCTGGGTCGCAGGTACATCCATGTGCCTCCCTGTGCCCCTGGAGCCAGCCTGCACTCTAACTTACCTTACCTGGCTCCAGCGGCGGTCTCCGCATTCCCCACGCTCTGGCGCAAGTGTCCCCACCTCCTAGGGCGTGGGGGCCTCGGCTCACTAAGATTTAAAAGACATGCTTGCTGATAATTGGCACTGGCTGTCCGCCTTCCCTGATAAATTACCAGTGCCTTCCTGTGTCCCCTGCACGATCTTTGTGCTTCTATGTCTGAGACAAAGCTGTGTTCCTTGCCCTGTGCGTTTATTCTGATTTCCCATTGTGACCTCAATTCCATTTATGACTCTGAACCTTTGCTGCATGTATCAACCTACTATGCCTTGGCCACCTCCACAGACAAAGTTGTGTCTGTTAAGTGACCTGATGGTACAACGCTGCAGCAATTCCAACCTGCTTTGCAGCAGGCTCTGGTGAAAACGTCATCATCCACGGGGGTTCAGTGGGTCTACTAGCCCTGGTTCCTGACAGTCCCTTTGAATATCCAATTTCTGACTTAAATTAAAAAAAGCGAGGCAGATGGTGGGGGTAGTTTGCAGGGAAATTTTATAGTATGCTAGAGGTTGAGATTTGAACTCAACACTCTTGACATGGAAGGCAATAGAATATTAAGAAAAAAATATAAGTTCACATGTTATTGGGGAAAAAGTTATTTTAGCCTAAGCACTTCAATAGTAATGTTCTACTTTACAGTACAGTTATATGTTGATGTATCTATGTGTGTCAGTGCCTTAAAAGAAAGTGAAAATAATACATGGCTGTTATTTTCCCTTTCTTTTACATATTAAAATATTGGTTTATACAGATATTTTATATATACCAGTACTTGGCAAAGACGAACAATACTATTGAAGTTTTTGGGCTAAGAAAATCTTCCTCTAACAATATGTAAGCTTGTGTCTTAACCCCTTAACGCTGAAGCCACTTTTCACCTTCCTGACACGGCCCATTTTTTAAAATCTGACATGTGTCTATTTAAGTGGTTATAACTTTGGAACACTTTAACATATCCAGTTGATTTTGAGATTGTTTTTTCGTGACACATTGTACTTCATGTTGGTCAAGAAATTTTATCAATATGTTTGGTATTTATTTATGAAATAAATGGAAATTTACCAAAAATTTTGAAAAAAACTATGCTTTCAAAATTCAAAATTTTCTACTTTTTGGAAAGTTAGTCATATCACTAAAATAACTTGATAACTAACATTTTCCATATGTCTGCTTTAACTTGGCATCATTTTTCAAACATCTTTTCCTTTTTTTAGGATGTTAGGAGGCTTATAACTTTAGGTGCAATTTTTCTGATTTTCACGAAAATCATCAAAACCTACTTTTGGAGGGTCAGTTTAGTTAGAAGTGACTTTATAAGGCCTACATGATAGAAAACCCCCACAAATGACACCATTTTAGAAACTACACCCCTCAAAATATTCAAAACAACCTTTGGGAATTTTGTTAACCCTTTGAGCGTTTCATGAGGGTGAAAGATAAATGAAAGTGAAATTACAGAAATGTAATTTTATCTTACAATAGATTCATTGAACACTAAAATTTGCACCTTCACAATGGGTTAAAAAGGAAAATGCATTTTACCATGTTTAAGGAAATTCCTCCTGAGCATGCCAATACCCATTTTGTCACTGTACCCTTCTGTACGGGCACAGGGGGGCACTTGGAATGGAAAGAGCGTTGTTTCGTTTTTGCAGGGCAAATATGGCTGAAAAAGTTTTCATGTGTCAGGATGCATTTGGAGAGCCATAATGGTACCAAAACAGAGGAAAGCCCCAACAAGAGACACCATTCTGGAAAGTACACCCCTTGGAAAGTTTAGCAAGGTGTAATTTGTGTATTTGCCCAAACAGGTGTTTGATTCAATTAGGCCCCAAAAGGAAAAAGATGGACATTTTCCCAAAAAAGTCACTTTTACGGCTAATTTTTGTATCCCATAAGGCATTAAAGATGAAACAACCCCAAAAAATGTGTACTAGCATTTCTCCCGAGTATAAAATTGCCCCACACATGCAAATAAAATATTGTATGGGTACGCAGTGAAGCTCAGAAGGGAAAGAGGGGCGTTGGCCTTTCAGAAGCCAAATTTGACAAACATCCTTTACTTGTGTCAGGATGCATTTAGAGAGCCGTAGTGGTACCAAAACAGAGCGGAACCCCAACAAGTGACACCATTTTGGAAAGCACACCCCTTAGAGAATTTAGTAAGGTGTAATATGAGTATTTGTCCATATAGGTGTTTGATTTAATTAGGGCTTAAATAGGACAAAGGTGAACATTTTCTTATAAAGGTCATTGTACCCCTAATTTTTTGTAGCCACAAGGGATAAAAAAAATGTAATAACCCCCCAAAATGTGTAAACCTATTTCTCTTGAGTGTAGAAGTACCCCACATGTGTATATAAAATGTTGTATGGGCGCACAGTAAAAGGAAAGGGGGAGGTTTGCCTTTTAGAAGCCAAATTTGACAGAAATGTTTGACATTCATTTGGAGAGCCCTAGTGGTATAAAACAGATAAGAATCCAAAAAGTGATCCTAATTTTTGAACACACACCCCTTAGAGAATTTTGCAATGTGCAATATATGTATTTGCCCCTACAGGTGAATGATCCAATTAGGCCCTAAACATTAAAAAGGTGAAAATTTTCCTATAAATGTCACTTTACCCCTAATTTATGTAAGCCACAAGGGATAATATATTAAATAACCCCGAAAAAGGTGTAAAACTATTTCTCCCGAGTGTAGAAGTACCCCACGTGTGCATATAAAATGCTTTATGGGCGCACAGTAGAGGAAAAGAGGGGTGTTTGTCTTTTAGAGGCCAAATTTGCAAGAAATCCTTCACATGTGTCAGGATACATTTGGAGAGCCGTAGTGGTACCAAAACAGAGGAAAACCCGAAAAGTGACCCTAATTGTTGAATGTACACCCCTTGGGGAATTTAGCAAGGTGTAATATGTGGTGTAGTGTAATACACGTGGTGAAATGAGCATTTGAACATATAGGTGGTTTCCAAATATGATGTGCAATGGAGTCCAAGATGGAAATTGCAATTATTTCTGGAACGTTCAGTGCCCGTTATGTGGCGCCCCTTATGAAATAATGTGGAGGGGTATAGGGAGCAACGTGACTTACCAGTTGTTACAATTATTCATTTTACTGAATTCACAACAGGTTGGGCGTGAATTTTGAATGTGTTGCGTATAAGGAGGTAGAATAGACCAGGGGACCATCTAAACTTTTGTCACACTTGGAGTTGTCGCAGGTCTCTTAGTAGTATATAGTGTCCATCCTTAGTATATAGTGTCCATCCTTAGTATATAGTGTCCATCCTAACTCCTCTTTTGGAACAGACTCTTCATTGAGTCTTACCATTAGAAGCAGCAGAATTCACCGGGAAAATGCTGTCCTGGCAAAATACAGGAACATCTAAACCAGAGGTACTGGGGCCCGTCCTTCTTGTCCCAATATTAGTTTCCTAATATCTTCCTCTTGAAAACGGAGAAATGATACGGCAGGACCTGCACATTGGAACAGCTCGTAAGAGTTGTACAGCGTAATCTGTACACGGCCAGCGCTTTTGTACCATATCTTCGTTTTAGTAGGGAAATTATCGCCAAGTGTTGCTCTTATTCACCCTAGCGATGCCCATTGTGACGAATATTGCTGCTTTTGGCTGGACCAAATCGACCAGCAAATAGCGGCAAACATGGACAGAGGGGGGAAACAAAACCCCTCTGAACCACAAGGCACAATTGGTGGCTGTCAGGAACAGCCGCCACTCTGCCCCGATCACCGTGTCTACAGACATGGTGACCGGTATTACTGACGTCATAAGTAAATTCGCTGCTATTGGCTCGTCTGAATTGATGAGCCAATAGCAGCGATAATAAACTGGGGGTGTGTGGGGGGGACATAACCCTTCTGGTCCATGGGGCAGGATGGATGGCTGTTAGGATCAGCTGCCATCTTGCCCCGATCACTGTGTCTGAACCGTGTTGGCAAGTCACTACCCGCCGCACCGTTCTATTACAACGCGCGTTGGGAATAGGCTATACAATCTTTATTTTTTAAGCAATTTAGACAAATAAGGGCTTATTTTTTGCGAGACGCGATGCACTGTAAAAAAAACTTTATTTTAGAGGGTGTTTAGCTTATTGAAGCAATTTTATTAACTTTTTTCGTGTGAAGGAAAATAAAATCATCAATTCTTGTTTTGGATTTTTAGCATTTTTGAGGGGGGGGTTCGCTGTAGCATAACAATAATATATTATCTTTATTCTACGGATCACTACGATTACGGTGATACCTCATTTATATAGTTTTATTTATATTTGTCCAATTTTATTGAAGGAAAACTAGAATAGAAAAAATTGAATTTGTTTTAGTATTGCCATCTTTATAGCGGCATAACTATAGTATTTTTTGGTTGACGGAGCTGGTTGTGAGCTTATTTTTTGCATGACAAGTTGTTCTTTTCAGTGGTATCATTTTGGCACTTGTAACTTTTTCGGATCACTTTTTAGAACATTTTTTGTAAAGCAATTTGATAAAAAGTTTTAATTTTTGGCAAGTTTTTGGGGTTTTTTTTTTACCACATTCACCGAGCGGGTCCAATTATGATTAGGATTTATTGTACAGATTGTTACGGACGCGGCGATACCAAATAAGTGGGGTTTTTTTGTGATTTAGTGTATTTTATACTTTATTACTTGTGTAAAGGGAAATGTGGTGTTTGGGGGGACTTTCACTTTCTTTTATTATTTATTTTTATTTTTAAAAACCTTTATTTATTGTTTTAACTTTTTTTTTACAGGTAATGACATCTAAGCTTGAACAAGTGATCTTCTGATCACTTGTTCAAGCTATTTTACAGGTTACACAGTGCAATACAGAAGTATTGCACTGTGTAATGTAAGACACTGAGCATGCTGCGCATGCCCAGTGTCTTACAGCCGGGTCCTGCCAGAAGGCAGGACCCGGCTTCCGGATGAAGATCTCGCAGCCCCGGGCACCGGCAGTCCCGGGGCTGCGATCGGAGCAGCGGACCCCCCCGGTAAGCGCTGCGGGGGGGTCCGATTCCCTTCAGCTTGCATTTAAATGCCTCTGACACGCCGCGGTCAGCGCGACCGCGGCGTGTTAGGGGTTAACACCCGCGATCGGAGAAATCTCCGATCGCGGGTGTTAGAGGCAGGTGTCGGCTATAATATATAGCCGACACCCGCAGCTTCTGGCGCCGGCTCCGTTCAGGAGCCGGCGCCAGAAGCATGACGTAATAATACTGCATTTTGCGGGAACGCACCTCCCGCCATGCAGTATTATTACGTCAAATGTCAGGAAGGGGTTAAAGGGGTCATTCACTTTCAGCAAAATATTGATATGGTTTGTATAAGGTAAAGTTATAACATTTTCCAATTTACTTTTTGTACTAATTCCTCATGGTTCTCTAGATTTTTGCTGTCCTTCTATAGGAAACTTTTATGTTTACTTCCAATGGATAGAAGTCTGTCCATGTGATGTGATGGACAAGCAGGTGCACTAGCCGTTATTATAACACATGCTCTGATTACACTCTGTGATAACGGCTTGTGCACCTGCGTGTCCGTCACATGAACATGAAGAGATTTCTGTAAGTAGACATAGAAGTTTCCTATAGAACACAAACAATATTAATTATTTACTGATTTACTGACAACCGGAGAAATCTTACATGTTTGGTAATGTAGGATAATTATACATGTTTAAAGAAATATAGACATTGGGGAATATTTTAGTTGCTGAAAGCCAGAATAAAACACTAGATAAAACCTCTCATTCACTAACCACCAGATGTAAAAGCCCACTGACTTTTTACTATTCAACACATATTTTCTTCTGATTCTGAAGTGTTTTATTTGAGAATGAATAAAGTAATTCAATAAACGCTATATCTGAGAGAAATACATACCATCTGGTTCTTTTCTTTGATGAAAGTGATGCAATTCTCTTCTCAAGATCTTCAAAGAATCTGATCAGAACTAATAAGGAATTTGAAAGAAATTAAATAAAGTAAGACGATGTAAACTGGGTTCTCAAACTAACGTTTTAGACAAAATTGAACAGTTAAAGAACAAAGCTAGCTCATTTTACAAAATAAAGAATTATTCAGAGTGCTTTTTTTAAGAAATGAGGAAAAATATGCAAACATAATTGATGAAAAAAAAGCAAAAGAAGAAAGGGAACTTTTTTGTTTAAACCAAATCCCAGTACTCCCTTTTTTTTGGTCTGAAATGAAAAATTCACACAATCACTTTCTCACATCTGAAATTTTCTTGACCAAATTCCCTATGCAACTTATCCTTGTATTTCCAAATACTAACGTTAATTTGTTATACAAACACGAGAATCCGGCTCTAGAGCAAATTCCACTCCAAATTCGTAAAAAAGAACATTTCATTTTAACGAATTTGGAGTGGATTCTCGTGTTTGTATGCTATACTCCATTGAAGCTGGTGAAACCCGTGCTTGATCAACCCATGCTACCATTTACTGCATCCCAGGTGAGCTGATAATGCCCTTTGTTTTTTGGGTACATTTGTTATGCCTAAGACTTTTGCACTTCTTTTGAGCAACATTGGAACATGGGGGAGATTTATCAGTGCTTCTACGCCACTGAAGCACTGATATAATCACAATTTCTTGTGCATTGCAAGAAATTGCAATTATTCTGGCACCTACTGCACCTCCACACCATGTTCCTGCTCAACTTTTAAAAATCAACAAACATTCACAGGTGAATGTTCGCTGATTTTTACTATACACTACATCAGGTTGTACCTGCCGTAGTTTTGCCCACCAGCCAGAAAGGCCGGCGGATATGTCATGAGTTCTAAGCCTCTTCATGGATCTGCCATGATGGCGAGGCCGTGGCTTTATCATACTCCAGAGCTTGGGTACCAGCATATCATAAACCTCCACATGGTGCAGACCTGGACTTCTTCAGAAATGAAGCCACCAATAGCAAATATATCTCTGTCAAAAGACATGTCAAATAATAACATCACTGAAGGTCACTCAGCAATGATGTGAGACTCAATTATAGCAGAGAAAGAATGCTATTGTCATTTGTCTGAGCCCTGACTACACCAGCTTTTAGTCCAGGGATTAATATGTGCATTTATGCTATAGGTTTTAGTGAGATTATGATGTCCATATTCTCCATTGTACATTTTAATGGATAATGTGCACTGTGGAATCTCAGACCAGGGTCATGGATCCCACACATGTGCTCCAAAAAAGGCAGGGTACTTCCAGTGTTTCATATACACCTTTCAGCTATTAACTTCCTTGTGAATAAGGCATCTGTAAAAGGTTGGCTATAATGAAGAGGTTGTATAGGAGAAAAAAAATTGCACCAGCAGGATTACATTAATTTAACTAAAGATTCCATATTTATCTTTCTCCATGTGTATTTATATAAGAGGTTGAAGTGACAACATCAAGTTGTTTCATCCGCCTTCTCACAGAATATATTAAACGGTATACATTGGCTCAAAAAAAATTTATAAAAATATTTACCTGATGACACTCCAGCACCCTCACTCTTCTCTCCAAATTTGCCATTGTTTCAATTGGGTAATGGATTAAAACAGGGAAGAAGAGTGAGCCTTGAGCTTCCCACAACCTCTGTCCCTCCCCACTTGCCAGCTCTGCACTCACTCACAGGTGACAACTGAGGTGAGATTCCTGCACTGGATTAGTTCATTTTACATAAAGACAATCAAACAGAAAAACGAAAGAAAGCACGGTGAAGTCAAACATATAGATAACAAAAACACCTGACAAATAGTGGAGTAAGTTCTTATCAAAGCAGCAAAAGGAATAAAATTGAATGTAACACCAGAAAGTGTATGGCCAGAAGCCTCACAAACCAGATGGAGGAACGGGAAGTCTTAATGTTGGAGTAAAAATATATTATGGGTATCAGTAAAACATGGCTGGACAGTAACTATGATAATTATGAACTATAATAACTGTAATGATAAATAAGGGGAAGGTTTTGTGTATATGTGAAAACATACCTCATGCTTGTCCTGCGGGATGATCTTGGTGAGAAAAATGAGAATGTGGAGTCCCTATGACTGTAGAAAAGGGGAGGAAAAAAGAATAAAATATTAGGGGGTTGTTATAAGGCTCCAAGTGTTATTGAGGTAGCAGAAGAACTGCTAAAAAGTCAAATAGATACGGTCACAGTGAAGTAGTTATCATGGGGGACTTCAACTACCCTAGACTGTGGGCACAAACCAGTAGCTACTACAAAGGCAGAAGGTATTTGGCAATAACAAAGGACAATTATTTGTCACAACTGGTACAAGACCCAAGGGGGGCACTCCTGGACCTTATATTGACCAATAGACCTGACAAAGTAACAAAATTACAGGTTGAGGGGTCACCTAAATAACACTGAATACAACATCATTCACTTTGAATTATTCTTAAATGTGACTTTAAGAAGAGGGGTAACAGGAACTCTGAACTTTAAAAGGACAAATTTCCAATAGCTAAGTGAGGACCTTTAGGGCGTAAAGTGGGACATTGTTTTCAAAAATAAAAGCATTCAAAAAACAAATGGCATGTTTTTAAAAATATGCTATAAAGGTCCTGTGAAAGAAAAATACCATATGCGTTTCAGCACAATAGAAAGAGAAAAAAGCTATGTGGCTGACTAGTGCTGTGTGGTGCTGTGAGTAATTATCAAGAAGAATAAGGAATTTAAGTTACTAAAACAAGAAGGTAGCGATGAGGCATTACAGGATTATAGAGAGAAAAATAAATCCTGTAAAAAAAACATTTAAAGCCAGCAAAAATAGAGACTGAAAGAAAAATTGCCAGGAAAAGAAAAAAATCCTAATTATTTTACAAATATATAAATAGTAATAAACTGAAAACTGAAAGTGTAAAGCTTAAGGAAAGGTTCTGTTCCACAGGACTGGTGCATACAAAATGCGGAAAACTACACACAAGTGAGTCTAACATCAGTTTTTTAGACTAATCTAATCAGCTTCTATTAGAGGGTAAGTTCTAGACTGGTTCAGGGGAGGCTGTGGATGTTGTGCTTGGTAGAAAATAGAAGGTCTACATTGATGGAAAATTGGGTTGAAGTTACCAGCCGGGTGCCACAGGGGTCAGGATTGGGCTCCTTTTTATTAATGACTTCGTAGGGGTTTACACAATTGAGTTTTAATATTTGGAGATAATTCTAAATTCTGTAAAATAATGAATACAGGGGAAAATAGTATTATATTATAGAGGCATTTGTGGAAATATGTGGATTCATGGCAGATGAGGTTTAATGTGGATAAATGTAAAGTGATGCACTTGGGTCGAATACATGAAAATTATAATTATGTTTTTAATAATAAATTTCTTGGTAAAACGGATGGAAAAAAGACTTGGGGCTATTGGTGGAGGGCAGGGGCATTGCTAGGGTGGTAAAACAACCGTGGCATGGGCCCCAATGCATATGTATAACATTTTCAGTAATGCCTACTCCTGTACACAGCCTATACACAACACATACAGCTACAGAAAACACAGGAGAAATCCCTGCCTGTTACATCCAGTGCCAGGAGGTGCCAGGTTGTCCTCCATCATCTCCATTACGCCCAGCATCATCACCTCTCCTCTTCAGCCACCAGTCCTCCCTGTGGAGTTCACCACACATACATTTTATGTTCTTTATTGCCCCATCATCTCGGTCCCCTAACAGTGTTGTCCAGCTGCTACCCAAAACACTTTCTCTCCTTTACTGTAAGGCCACTTTCCCATACATGCATGCTACACCCAAGCCAGGACTACTTGACTGGGGAGGTGGAGGGGGTACTCCTCTTCACCCCTCCCCACTCCATTAGAAGCCCTGCAGTTGGGCCATTCTTACAAAAAAAGATCTTTTTTTCCGGCAATGGCACGGTGACACATGACTGTATTATATTGTTGCAACCAAAAGAGATACTCTGCTGGCACAAGACAGAAGGACATATTACTAACCATTGCCACAAACATCGTTGTGTCTTAGTTACAAATCATACACAGCGATCAGCCTCATTGAAACAAACCGTAGATTATTGTTAATATCCACCACTTTTGCTATAACGCTAAATTGTATTTGGGATTTATATGCAGCTTACCAATACAAGGTTTTTCAAAACGCAGCACGTGTTTTGCAATATCTTTACAACGTTGTTTACAGAAACGCCACAATTTTTTAACCTTAAGTGTGAATTTATAACCAAAAGTGCAAATATCTGGGAAACAATACCAAGTGAAAAACGCTATAATGAGAAACATTTTTAGATTGTGTATTGTTTTATGAAGTTTTAGAACGTGAATTGTAGTTTCAGAATCAACAAACAATTAATTTATGGGTCACAAGCATGCATTAATTCTAGAAGTAATCAATTGTATTATATGTAGCTACACATTGCATTTTATATTTTAAATATATTAAAGATATATAATTTTGGTTTCTTTATAGATATTTTATATAGCAACAATAGGATGTGCTTTGGACTCTTTCTAAATCCTCCTAGTAATGTTCCCAAAGCCCACAAGTAATATTCCAAAAGCCCCCTGTAATGTCCCCCACAGCCTCCCAATGTCGTCACAGCCCTCTATTCTGACCCCCACAGTGCCACTGAGAAGTCCCCCAAAGCACCTAGTAATGTCTTCAACAGCCCCCTAGTAATGTTCCCAAAGTCCTCTGTAAGGCCCCCCAGTGTCTTCACAACCCCAGTAATGTTCCCAACACAGACCCCAATGTCCACCACAGCCCCCAATGTCCACCACAGTGCCACTAAGAAGTCCCCCACAGCCCTCTAAAAAGTCCCCCAGTAATCTCTCCAATAGTCTCCCCCAATGTCTTCACAGCCCCCAATAATGTTCCCAAAACCCTCTGTAATGTTGCCCATAGACCTCCCAATGTCTTCACAGTCCCCAGTAATGTCCCCCACACCCCCTAATGTCTTCCGGCCCCCTGTAATGTCTCCAAAGCCCCTTGTTATGTTCCCCACAGCCCCATATGCCTCCCAGTAATGCCCCTAACAGCCCCCACCCCCAAAGTTTTCACAGCTCCCAGTAATTTCTCCAAAGCCCATGTTATTTCCCTAGAGCCCCCCATGTCTTCGCAGCCCCCAGTAATGTCACCCGCAGCCCCAGTAATGTCCACCACAGCTCCCCCCAATGTCTTCTCAGCCCCCAGTAATGTCTCCAAAGCCCCGTGTTACGTTCCCCACAGTGCCCCCAAAGTCTTCACAGTCCCTAGTAATGTTTCCAAAGCCTCTTGTATTGTCTTCTACAGCACCCCTGGACAATGTCTTTACTGTCTTTAATGTCTTTACTGTGCCCAAAGCCCCCTGTAATGTCATACAAAGTCCCCTGTAATATAATGTTCCCCATACACAAGTAATGACAGGTCCCCTCAATGTGCCCCCTCCACCTTGCATAATTAAAAAAAGAAAAAACACTGATACTCACCTTTGTGTATTCCCCACCTTCTCCCCGTTCACTCCAGCACTGAGGCGCGGGGACATCATCACCTGGTGTCTCCTGCTCCCGGCAACTATAGTGAGCTGCTTGAAGCAGGAGACGCTGTGTGATCGCGTCTCCTGTTTTCTGTAGTGGAGAACGGAACCGGCAGCTCCTGCACCACTACAGTGCTCATCACTATCTATATCCTGAGGACATAGATAGCGATGGGACATTTGGCGCACAGGTCAAAAGGTCCGGGGCAGGGATCTAAAAGGAGACCTCATTACACTGTATAAATATCTGAATGGTCAGGATAACCATTTTTTATACCTAAGCCTGTGACCAGGACAAGGGGGCATCCTCTACGCCCATCGTCATAGACAGAGATTTTTTACAGTGAGACTATGGAACTCTCTGCCACAAGAAGTTGTAATGGCTGATAATTTGAGCAAGTTCAAGAGAGGCCTGGAGCAATAATATTGGTTGATGCAGGGATCCCATTATTCTGGCTACTATGTTAGGAGTCTAAAAGGAATTTCTCCCTAATTTGGGCTAATTGGCAGAGGTTTTGCCTTCTGGATCAACATGGTATAATTTAATAGGTTGGATTTAATAGGTGATGTCTTTTTCTAAACTTATGTACTATGATACCATTATACTATGAATACCAATAAGGCAGTGAGGTACAAAATTTTAAGGAAGAAGAATAGTCAAGGTTAGTCAGAATCATTGTAAAAATTCAACAAGGAGCCATAAAGACAAACACATTAACATACAAAGATCTATTCAACTAGCAGATATAAATGGTAGGATCAGACACTGCCCCTGGAGCTAGCTATCCATCACCTAAGTTGGCACCTGAGACACATCACTAGCTCACAGAGCCTGTTAATCTGTTAATCAAACAGACTAAAGAACATAATGCCCATATGTGGTGCTGATCTGCTGAAACTTGCTCCAGCAAAAAACAATAAGGAGCAAGGAAGATGTTAAAGGAGTCAAGAGTGCTGAATCTATTTTGGCAATAGTACACTCGCATGTGAATGGCCTGTTCTTGCTGCTCAAGTACTATTACAGCACTGGTATCACCGCACTGGAGTACCTTAAGGAAGAGCCCCTGTACAATAATTATCCTAATTATAATAGTGATAATTGTAATAATGACTGGTTCCTAACTCTGGGGATAACCTAATTTTGAGAATAACTAAATTGCTGATATTTACTACATATTTTGTTTAAAAATATTTAGACATTGAAGGATAATTTAGTACAGGACATTTTAACATGAAAAACAGCAAGTTCAAGATATTTCCCAGTGTTCTCTATTAAAAGAAACAGCATATTTTTGAAATAGATAAATTAAAGACAGCCTTGTCTGGCTCTACTGAAACCAGCATGACAGTAATCATTAGAAAACCAAGGCTGGACATACAAGTGATTTTTCATCCCGTAGAACTATTCTCTGGATGATTTCATATCACAAGATACATGCGGCAATCTGTGCGAGGAGGAGGAATTTAACAAAAATGTAACATAACCATTGTGCTCCTTCCAAGATTCCTTCATCTATGTAGGATATTAATTTAATCAGGAGAAGACTATGTGTTTAACCCTACCCATTGTTTATCAAACAAAGAAAGAGGTTTGTGGGCACATTTTTCCAGCAGATATCATAATACATAATAAAGTAATTTCTACTGGTGAAGAGTTGATAAAAAAGGACTCCCAAAGCTCAGTTTACCACTTTCAGCTGCTCAAACTATTGCTACTCCTGCCATGCTCTAATATGATGTATGTGCCCCTTTGATTTAATGGACCTGTAGCACCTCTATCTACTATATAAAATTTTGTTGAGGCTCTTTTGAGCCAATTAGATAAAATGAATTGGGTGGTCCACTCTATGTCTTCCTCTAAAAAATAGACCCTTGAAGCCACCTAATTGGATTGTCTCATGTTAGATCTATGATTTCATATTAGTGTTAGAATCGGGCCCATTACCGGAACCAATAGCCCTAACGGTTTATTCCACACACTGACACCAAATCAATTTTATTACTTTTTATCAGTCACTCTGAGCTTATGATCCTTATGACCTGTGCTTTGATGATAACACTGTCTAATAATGGTGGACCTTTTTTGACCACTAGACTAGAATAAAGGTTCAGAATCATTTTACCTGAGATAAGTAGCTTTAAGAGGCTGAAGGGGGCATAAATTTATACTCGACTATCTTTGGTTCTAAACAGTAGTGGATTAAGCGTACCGTGGGCCTTGGGCTGTTCATACGACATGGGCCCTCCAGCATCCAAACCAACATGTGCGCGGATGTTAGAACTTAAGTGCAACTTTATAGTCTTATTCTTGTTGTATTCATACAATTAATTTAATCATTAACTTCAAGTGTGCCCTTCTAACCTATTTAGGAAAGTAAATTACATTCTCTAACTGCATGAAACCATTCACCCCGACTACCGTCCAGAGCATATCTCCCAAACAGTGTAGGACATGTGGATGTTACCCCTGGCTGGCCCAGCCTCTGTGCACTCTGTAGCTGAACCCCCCTCATACTGTAAATACTTGTGTATAAACCAAGGCTCCTAATTTTACCACAAAAAACTGGGAAAAGTTATTGACTTGAGTTTAAGCCCTAGAGTAGAAAATGCAGCCAGTACTCTAATAAAATGTACAGCAGCCACACCTCATTAATGAAATGTCCACAGAAGAGTCCCCCTTTACAGAAATGTCCACAGCCGAGCCCCCCTTTAAAGAAGTGTACACTGCAGAGCCCCCCTTTAAATAAATGTCCTCAGCAGATGGCCCTGTTAAATGAAATGTCCACAGCAAAGTCTCCCTTTACATAAATGTCAATAGATAGCAGAGCCCCCCTTTACAGAAATGTCCACAACACACCACCCCTGTAAAGCAATGTCCAATGCAGAGACCTACTTTAAAGAAATGTCCACATCAGAGCCCCCCTTTAATGAAATGTCCACCACTGATTCCCCCCTTTAATAAAATATCCACAGGAGATGCCCCCTTTACATAAATGTCCACAGTAGAGCTTCCCCCACCGCCATTCCACTACTAATGATGAAAGGTCCACAGCAGGGCTCTAAAAAAAACCCTTTATACTCACCTTCGGCTTCTTTTCCCCCAGCTCCGTCTTCTCCTCCTCCTGCCTGCGTGGTGCATACACTATGAGGTCTTGCTGCCACGACAACGCCACGTCATAGTGTATGAGGGGCCGAAAGGAGAAGACGGAGCTGCAGGGAAATGGTGGAGAAGAAGCCGGAGGTCAGTATAGATTTGTCTGATGGCGAATCTTAATATATTCCCGTACTGCGTATATGAAGTATCTACCATTGTTTCATAGTAGTTAGAACTGTGCTCTTAATGGCATATTGAATATAGAAATCTTTCAGATACAGAACCGGTGATAAAGGTAATAATAATCTATGGCATTTACTGGGATACTAAATTTATATACTCGAGTATAAGCCAAGTTTTTCAGCACAATTTTTGCTCTGTCCCTGGTGCCTCTTCTGCCCAGAGGACGTCTTCAGGTTTCTGTGGTTAAATTAGGTACCTTGGCTTATACTTCGGTATATACAGTAGGTTATCTTGATTTAAAAATATAAAACCTTCTGTAAAAAAAATGTCTTCGTGATTTGCCATCTTCAGATGCTAAAAACGTTTTCATATTTTGGTGTATGGAGCTGTGTGAGGTGTCAATTCTTGGGGACTGTACAACACTTTTTATAAAATGTTTTATATGTTGCAAAATGGTAACAAAGTGGCGTTCTGAACATTTGACCGATATTTTCCATTTAACGGTTATTATAATTTGATAGATCAGGCATTTTGGGATATGTGGATACCTAACATGTTTATGATTTTTTTTTACAATTTGTTTTTACTATTTTTCAGACCCCCTAGGGTACTTTATCCCTAGGTTGTCTTATTGATCCTACCATTAACTGCCATAGTACAATATGGCAGAATATGGGGACTTTACACATGATCTATTACAATGTGCCACTGGCACATTGTAAAAGAGCTACAGAAACCATACAGCCTCAGGTCTTATAAACACCTGGGGCTGTCATGGAAACAGATTGTCATTAGGAGCAACAATGTCAGCCAAGACTGCTGGGGGCAATAAAAGTTTTAACGTATCCCTATACCTAGAGTCTTCACAAAATCAAATCCTATATAGTTGAACAGGACTGTTTCTCTTAGGATCTTAGAATTTATTTTTGTTTGGTTCTGCTGCTATCCATGAGAGAATCATTCCATTAATAACATGTAAAACAATCTTCATTTATAAAAAGAAACTGATGTTTTTTTACCTGTCCATTTGCTTTCATACTCATCCAATTTTCTTGTGTTAGTAGATGCTATCAGAGTCCCCACGAGTACCCATGTTTTCTAATTTGATTTTACTTGTTGAATTGCTTTGTGCTACAACCTTATACATGTGTCAGTTTTTCTTATCTTAAAAACATCAGAACGTTGTTTTGAACAACATTTTCTGTTTATTCTACTGTATTCGCTGTAGTATCCCATTAGACATTAGCCAGAAAACCAGACGTCTGCCTTTCCTGGCTTTTATATGTTACACAGCACAAAAAATATCAGCACAGTAGCTTTGTTTTCATTTTACATTTAAAAAATGCATAAATCTGATAAAAGATAAAAATAAAAACTATAGATAGCATATATCCCTTTCCCAAATGTACCTTTTTTTCTATGTAGTGGCATATATGTTGTTTGGATACGGTGACTCCTATTTTTACTCACATGTATGGTTGCTTGTCTTGTTGGCTACTATGATTATCAAAATTGAAGGAAAAATTAATTATTTGATGGCTAACAGCATTGTCACACTGCAGGATATTTACTTTTAACATTAAATGATTCTTAGCGGTAAATTGTCATGTAAACAATTATACTGCCCCAGAATTTTGTTACATTATACAGCATATTAAAGCTTTTAAATTGATTTTATCCATTGATATTAACATTAGATTCCATGAAAAGACTAAGGAATGACAAACTATGTTCTGCAACTTTCACAAAGTGACAACGCCATTACAAAATTGGAAAGACTTGTCACAGGCAGCTAAAAGTAAAGCTCTTTACTTAGTATGGTATCATTTTCCATTTGTCACATGATCAGTTCAAGAATCCTGGAACAGCCTGTATAATATAACATCTATAATATTATGTAGGGATCCTGTATTTTTGTTCCTATTAATGTATTCCATTCTGTTTGGAGACATTCGTAAATTAGACTCAATTTCTTCACAATATCAAATGTACTTAAGTGAGGGAAGGTAAAATAAAATAAAATTTAAGATTTCCCAGGCAAGAGTATCCCTTTGTCTTGGTTACAATCGTACAAAAAGAATATGATCTGCCAAATTCCAGATGGAATGAATGTGGGATTTTCAGAAAATTGTAAGCCAAGAATTCAGATTAAAAGTATAAATTGTCATCACTGCAGAATTAGATGATGCCATTTCATATCAATGTAAACGTTATAAATGTAATGAAAACTTCTAATAAACAGTTTCATTTGGTGCATAGAATTGGAGAATTACATTACTAAATCAGGATTAGGCTGAATACACAATGTCTGCCTTGTTTGTACTTCTAGAACTATTCCAATATTTCATAGATTTCATTAAGTTTACATTAGTTGGTACCCACTGCCCTCAGTAGGGTTAAACTGACCTGCCACATTATCAGAAATATAACTATGGATGACTTATACTACAGGAGCCTAAATGTCCTTCATAACCCCATTCAAAGCAAATTTTGAGACAATCCTTTGCACTTAGAGTCTATTATTTATTATTTTATTTAGAAACCACTCTTAGACTTATGTATGGTCTATATTTTGTTGTACTAATTAAAATTAGGTTATATTTTCATATATATATATATATATATATACACAGGCAGATAATAATATTTTCTTGCTGAGAAATACTCTATTTTGGTATGAACACTTCTCCATTGTCAACTCAACCAATAAATTACATGCAAAGAATCTACCACCCCTTCCCAGAATGCTAGATCTAGAGCCCCCTGTGTTAACTGCTGTCTCTCTATTTATCTATCTTATGATCTATCTATCTCCAATCTCCCTTTCATCTATGTATCACATCTTTATCTATCTATCTATCAGCTATATATCCATGTATCTATTTCATGTTTTATCTATCAGATTAAACGCTACATGGATGCCTTCAGTCTGTGCCAGTCACTGCACTGGTTGCCCATCTCCTTGCGAATACAGTTTAATATAATCGCCCTTATTTTGTATATAAGATGGTGACTGATAACTGGTTCAAGTAGCATTTATCTATATTTCAGTCCCTTATAAAGAATGGCTGGACCATTATACAAGCTCTAATGCATCTTTTACACCCCCTCATCCTCATAGACTGTAAGCTCTTGCACGTATGGCCCTTACTCCTATATATAGTACCATATGAATGTTTGTACTCTGTAATGTATTTTTTTTTGTATATGTGTATATGTTCCCTATGATTTGTAACGCGCTACAGAATATGATGTTGCTATATAAATAAATATTACTATTATTATGTCATGCACCACCAAGATTCCACTAAATGTCTCGCTATATTGTCCAAGGTATGTTTTGCAAAATGCTCTAAATAAAGAGCTGTATTTCTTTTGAAGTTGCCAGACAAACCAGAAGTGAAGAAGCAAGGATTTAATGGGAACTATGATGGTTTATTAAGACAGGACCTTTTGCCTTCCTGCATTTGGCCTAGTGTATTAAATTCACCAGAAGATTTACAACATAGTTTAGAAAAGGAAAAGTTAAAAACAGCAGTACACTGGGGAAGAATGAATTAAGATTGGTGCAGTCTTGATACTCCCCGTGGTGGTGCACGACATGCAAGAATTAGAAGAAGGTTCTGGCTTTGCAGGAATTCCGGCACAAAATTGACATAAATTTGACATTAATTTTAGCTATAACCTGTACCAACCTGTTTCCCACACTTTCAACTTTTTTTTTTAAGCGTTATGATGGTGGAGGAGCGGGGAAAAGTTGCCAGTTTGTGGCATACAAGGCATGATAAATGCCCCCCTCCCCATGTACACAACTGAAGACAATATATTCAGCCTTGAAGGTAACTTTGAAAGCTGCAGGATTGGAGTTTTTTATATTTTACATTATTAAATGGAAAATTCAAATAAATATTACCATAAAAGTCTTATATGTTAAATGTAAGACTTTATGTAAATGATTGGTGATTTTCTGATGTCATATTTCTATAATGATATTTCCTATACGTGAAGATATAAATGATGCTTATTCTGTATAGATAGAGAGATCCATGGAACATGAGATTACACTAGTGAATAACATCATATACTGTGTGTGAACAAAGAAATAATTAAAAGTTAAATATTGTTGGAAACACTTTCATAGTTTTATATAATAGAAATTAAAATGAAAACATCACTAATAGACTATTAGGAGACATTATCTTTATTTTCAAAGTAACATTGTTATATTCAGTACAATATGAAATGAAGATTTTTTACATATTCACATTTACATCTGACAGACAACAGAGTTTTATCTAAGCTCAATATTACATTAACCAAATTGTTAATAAAAGGAAAAAGCTACAACATTGTTGAATAGCTTCTGTTACATGTTCTCTTCCATTACAGATACATACTGTAACCCTGTTGATGAGGATATTGAGGGAAGTCTTATTCCATTACTTAGAAGTCTAGGAGATGGGGCTCTGAAATAGATGATTAAAATCAGCACGAAGAATATTTCTCACACTTACATCCTTTGTCTCAAAACTCTCGGAGGTAATACTCCTCAATGGCCTCAATGCTGCATGTTTAACAGGCTTTCAAGCAGTGTCATTTACAAAACTATTGTTTGCCTTTCTAGATGAGAGGTCTTTGGACTCCTTCAGTCCACAAAATTAAAGAGCAATTGCTACAACCCCTAGAGCTTGATGGGGCACTTGAAAATAGCCACTGAGTTGTAGGGTTGTTTGCAAACTCTACATAAAGGGTTCTCGTCTTGTTTTTTTGTTTTTTTTATACAAAGGTGGGTTTTTTTGCTACCGTTTCCTGCAGATGCTGAAGTTCGCTGTGTACAAGTTATCCTGGTCTGTGCCTTATTCATCTTTGTATTTCAATGACTTCCAGATGTGGGCACTTGATGTTCCACTGATTTGCACCTAAAAAGTTGCAAAATATGCACAAAAATGCTCCAAAAATGTGCACGCATAAAAGAAATTGGGGCACATGTATCATAGTTTTGTCTCTCTGAGGTGAATTTTAGAGACATTTGGCGGCTAGTTTTTGAACCTGTATGATCCTGTCTTTTTACTTGTGATACATGTTCAGTTTTTCCTATCCTGGCAGGCGCAAATTGTGGCTTCTTTTTGAGACTTTTTGTTGCAAATGTCTCAAATCCACAAGGACACAAGCCACGTGAGGGGTCATATACAGGAGTGAACACAAGCCATGTGAGGGGTTTATATGTAGGAGTGGACACAAGCCATGTGAGGGAGTTATATACAGGAGTGGACACAAGCAGGGGCGTTGCTAGGTCAAAAGATCCGGGGCCCGTGCCCCGGATCTTTTGGCCGGTGCCCCGGATCTCCTCACTCTCTCTTCATGATCCAAGTCCTCCGGACATAGATCGTGATGAGACAGGCACAGTGTTCACTGCTTTCCCTGCAGGACCTGTGATGATGTCACAATCACATGACCTACAGGGGGCAGCAGTGCACGGATCTGCAGGAGTGAGGTGAGAGGGAGAACATAGGAAGATCTATATGGGCACATAGCAGGGGGATCTGTGTAGGGCACATAGCAGGGGGATATATTTGGGGCACATTACAGGGGGATCTGTGTGGGGCACATAGCAGGCGGATATATATGGGGCACATAGCAGGGGGATATAGCAGGGGGCGGCAGTGCACGGATCTGCAGGAGTGAGGTGAGAGGGAGAACTTAGGAAGATCTATATGGGCACATAGCAGGGGGATCTGTGTGGGGCACATAGCAGGGGGATATATATGGGGCACATTACAGGGGGATCTGTGTGGGGCACATAGCAGGGGGATATATATGGGGCACATAGCGGGATATATATGGGGCACATTACAGGGAGATCTATATGGGACACATAGCATAGGGATATATATGGGGCACATTACAGGGGGATCTGTGTGGGGCACATAGCAGGGGGATATACACTCACCGGCCACTTTATTAGGTACACCTGTCCAACTGCTCGTTAACACTTAATTTCTAATCAGCCAATCACATGGCGGCAACTCAGTGCATTTAGGCATGTAGACATGGTCAAGACAATCTCCTGCAGTTCAAACCGAGCATCAGTATGGGGAAGAAAGGTGATTTGAGTGCCTTTGAAAGTGGCATGGTTGTTGGTGCCAGAAGGGCTGGTCTGAGTATTTCAGAAACTGCTGATCTACTGGGATTTTCACGCACAACCATCTCTAGGGTTTACCGAGAATGGTCCGAAAAAAATGGTCCAGTGAGCGGCAGTTCTGTGGGCGGAAATGCCTTGTTGATGCCAGAGGTCAGAGGAGAATAGGCAGACTGGTTCGAGCTGATAGAAAGGCAACAGTGACTCAAATCACCACCTGTTACAACCAAGGTAGGCAGGAGAGCATCTCTGAACGCATAGTACGTTGAACTTTGAGGCAGATGGGCTACAGCAGCAGAAGACCACACCGGGTGCCACTCCTTTCAGCTAAGAACAGGAAACTGAGGCTACAATTTGCACAAGCTCATCGAAATTGGACAGTAGAAGATTGGAAAAACGTTGCCTGGTCTGATGAGTCTCGATTTCTGCTGCGACATTCGGAAGGTAGGGTCAGAATTTGGCGTCAACAACATGAAAGCATGGATCCATCCTGCCTTGTATCAACGGTTCAGGCTGGTGGTGGTGGTGTCATGGTGTGGGGAATATTTTCTTGGCACTCTTTGGGCCCCTTGGTACCAATTGAGCAACGTTGCAATGCCACAGCCTACCTGAGTATTGTTGCTGATCATGTCCATCCCTTTATGACCACAATGTACCCAACATCTGATGGCTACTTTCAGCAGGATAATGCGCCATGTCATAAAGCTGGAATCATCTCAGACTGGTTTCTTGAACATGACAATGAGTTCACTGTACTCAAATGGCCTCCACAGTCACCAGATCTCAATCCAATAGAGCATCTTTGGGATGTGGTGGAACGGGAGATTCGCATCATGGATGTGCAGCCGACAAATCTGCGGCAACTGTGTGATGCCATCATGTCAATATGGACCAAAATATCTGAGGAATGCTTCCAGCACCTTGTTGAATCTATGCCACGAAGAATTGAGGCAGTTCTGAAGGCAAAAGGGGGTCCAACCCATTACTAGCATGGTGTACCTAATAAAGTGGCCGGTGAGTGTATATGGGGAACATAGCAGGGGGATATATATGGGGCACATTACAGGGAGATCTATATGGGGCACATTACAGGGAGATCTATATGGGGCACATTACAGGGAGATCTATATGGGGCACATTACAGGGGGATATATATGGGGCACATTACAGGGGGATCTGTATGGGCCACATAGCAGGGGGATATATATGGGCACATTACAGGGAGATCTATATGGGGCACATTACAGGGGGATCTGTATGGGGCACATTACAGGGGGATCTGTATGGTGCACATTACAGGGGGATCTGTATGGTGCACATTACAGGGGGATCTGTATGGTGCACATTACAGGGGGATCTGTATGGGGCACATTACAGGGGGATCTGTATGGGGCACATTACAGGGGGATCTGTATGGGGTACATTACAGGGGGATCTGTGTGGGGTACATTACAGGGGGATCTGTATGGGGCACATTACAGGGGGATCTGTATGGGGCACATTACAGGGGGATCTGTATGGGGCACATTACAGGGGGATCTGTATGGGGCACATTACAGGGGGATCTGTATGGGGCACATTACAGGGGGATCTGTATGGGGCACATTACAGGGGGATCTGTATGGGGCACATTACAGGGGGATATATTTGGGGCACATTACAGAGAGACTGTGTGGGAGACGTTACTTGGGGCTGTGCGAGGACATTACGGGGGGCTGTGGGGACATTCCTTGGGGTGTGTTCACACGTGGCAGTAGGAAGGGCCTAGGTTTGATCTCACATGAGTCTCCAGTGAAATGCGTGGGATGGATAACGAGCACCTGGTGTCTTGTATTTGTTTAAATGCAATCGTGTGAGCGCAACCTTAGGGTGATGTTACACGTGGCGTTTTAAACACGTTTTTGGCCTGTTTTTAAGTAATGGACTGAAAACGCATGACTAAAACCTGACTAACAGCGGGTTCAAAACGGCATGTGTGCCACCACCCTAATAGTGAAGTGAACACGTCACCAGCAGTCACTGGATGTAACAAGTAGGGATTTCTCCTGTGTTCTCTGTAGCTGTATACACCCTCAGTAACGTTGTTATTGGCACAACCAAATGTGAGGGGGTTATGTACAGGAGTGGGAATTACTGAAAGTGCGATACACATGCCCGTGCCCCGGATCTTTTTCCACTTTAGCAACGCCCCTGGACACAAGCCATATGAGGGTGTTATATACAGGAGTGGACACAAGCCATGTGAGGGGGTTATATACAGGACAGGACACAAGCCATGTGAGGGGGTTATATACAGGAGAGGACACAAGCCATGTGAGGGGGTTATATACAGGAGTGGACACAAGCCATGTGAGGGGGTTATATACAGGAGTGGACACAAGCCATGTGAGTGGGTTATATACAGGAGTGGACACAAGCCATGTGAGGGGTTATATACAGGAGTGGACACAAGCCATGTGAGGGTGTTATATACAGGAGTGGACACAAGCCATGTGAGGGGGTTATATACAGGGGAGGACACAAGCCATGTGAGGGGGTTATATACAGGAGTGGACACAAGCCATGTGAGGGGGTTATATGCAGGAGAGGACACAAGCCATGTGAGGGTGTTATATACAGGAGAGGACACAAACCATGTGAGGGGTTATATACAGGAGAGGACACAAGCCATGTGAGGGGGTTATATACAGGAATGGACACAAGCCATGTGAGGGGTCATATGCAGGAGTGGACACAAGCCATGTGAGGGGGTTATATACAGGAGTGGACAAAAGCCATGTGAGGGTATTATATACAGGAGTGGACACAAGCCATGTGAGGGGGTTATATACAGGACAGGACACAAGCCATGTGAGGGGGTTATATACAGGAGAGGACACAAGCCATGTGAGGGGGTTATATACAGGAGTGGACACAAGCCATGTGAGGGGGTTATATACAGGACAGGACACAAGCCATGTGAGGGGTTATATACAGGAGTGGACACAAACCATGTGAGGGGTTATATACAGGAGAGGACACAAGCCATGTGACGGCATTATATACAGGACAGGACACAGCCATGTGAGGGGGTTATATACAGGAGAGGACACAAGCCACGTGAGGGGATTATATACAGGAGTGAACACAAGCCACGTGAGGGAGTTATTTGCAGGAATGGACACTACTGTTCATTTGGGATTTAACATGTTGCATTTTTCTTCCTTTTGTGATGTGATTTTATATGTTGTGTATTGGCTCACTTGCAGATTTTAATACAAATACAATGAAGGATACATGAAAATATGTTTTAATGCTGGATTTTTATTTTCCAAGTGCCATACCAATCAGTAAATCAGTAGATTCGTGCATTCCTAATTTTATACACAACTGACAATTTGAATACTGAAGTAAGTGTTCACTACTATGTTTCTTAAAGGGTTATTCCCACGAAGACAAGATTCTTAAATATATACAGGTTAACAAAATAACACATTCTCTAATTTACTGTTATTGACAAAAAATACAGCATTTCACAGATATAAGTCCAACCTGTCTCTATCAGTCCTGCTGTACACAATTTTGGTTGCCCCAGGATCTGATCGAAAATCTTCTGGCTTTAGGGTCAGGCAGGACAGATTCTTCTCATGAATATCTCCTCTTGTCTCATGCTGTATTGTCTTGGCATCGGCTCCTACCATCGGATTTCCAAGATGAGCTTACATACATACACAGACCCTCACATTTCCTAGCGGAAAACAGCAGCATAAGGAAACTAAATCTACAAGGTACAGGCAAGATAAGATCTTTATATCGGGGGAAGGAGGCATGTAGCAGAGCTGATTGTGTGCGTGATATAGCTGAATTAGCAGTGCTGGATAGTGTCATTGTGTGTTGTATGCATCTCATGGATCTCATCTCTGATATGTCTCATCTCTCTTTTTCTGTGTAGCAGATACTAGTAAATGTTCAGAAGCTAAATAAAAGTGTAGATAAACCTATACCCTGATAATGTAACCAGATTGCCAGCACAGAGGGATCATTATGAGTCTGCTTAGAGAGTTATAGAATCTAAAACAGCAGTAAAACTGAGTAAACTAAAGGGGTAAAAATTATGTTTATTGTGTAAACATCATTAGGGGGTTTACATTTGAGAACTTTCTTTCATGGGCAAACCCTTTGAGATAAACCTAAGAAGCAGAAAAGATCATAAAAACACATGAATGCACACTATTCTGCCTGAAGATAAATCTCCCCATAATATTATCTGTTAGGAAAACCCACGACTGTTATACTGTACACAAAAAGAACTACAATGCAAGTCTTAGTGCAGGATGACAGAACGGAGAGAATGGGCGAACTTACCCTGTGCTAATCTACAGACAGGGAGGGAGCCTCAGAACAGGAACCTTCTATCTACCCTGCAAGGCTCTGGGAGGTGAGAGGAACCCAAATAGGTCTGTCAGTCACTGTGAGGTGGTACGGACAGAAAACTGAAGTGTGAGGGTTAGGACAGTAGACAGACAGAGGGAAAAAACAGGACAAACAACAATGAAACAAACGGGATTCAAGACTGCAAAGAAAACTAAAGCAGATGGACAAGTGTCTTTTTTCAACCATATAAACTATGATACTATGATAGATGCAAGAAAAGAGAACTAAAGATGTACAGACACAGAACACAGAACCGCCAGGTCACACCAGAGAGTACGTCAAAGTCAAAAACACTAGTCAAGGAATAGTAAACTAACTAGCAAAATACAATGCTGGGAAGAAGCAAACAACGCTAAGGGAGCACAGGAGACCAGGAATCCAGCAAGGCTGTGAGTTCCAAGAAGGACAAACACTGGCACAGGAAGGACATGATCCATTTTATGCAGCCTGAGATCCGCCCCCAGAATCCCATTGGAGCAGGAATCTAGGCTGATTCAGAAGGCAGACAGCATTAAATTCCCTAAAGCACAGGCATTCTGAATTCCCGCTGCCCAGAGCAGGGGGCTAGAGCAGAGACGTGCAGAAACTTGGTGAAGATCGCTACCATTGTCAGCACGGACTGTGGAAGGACCAGCAGACACGGTGTCCCTTCCAATTATCTATACCAGAAGTATATCCAAATGCTGATGGAGAAGTTACTTCATCAATGGATAATGATAATGATTTCACAACATTTTTTTTAGGCTTTGGACTTGCACGATTTATCTTAAAAGGTGCAAATTCAGCCATATTTTACAAAAAGTTTTTATTTTTTTCACAAAACATAGCATCTTTTTTTTTTAAGCCAATCAGGCGCAGGTCTTAGGCTTAAAAAAAAAAAAAAAAAACTGCACATCGACTGATGCACAAGAAGAGGTCCCAAAAAATAAGAAAAAAGAAAATTAAATAAATGCCGCCCATCAATAATTTCCGCCAAATAAAAATATTCTTACCCAAACCGATATTTCATAGTTGATTTCGATTGTTTGTCCAATTCTTTACATTAATTCATAAATATTTATATTTACTGTAAAAATAACCGAAGTTATTAAAGTCATTAAATTACCCCCTACTAAGTTAGACTGTCCCAGCAGGAAAATATGGATTGTATATATTGATTTCCAATATTTTGCCATCTACCATGTCCAGGTAGATATCATGCTGTCACCTATTATGGGATCCCCCATGATGAATGGAACGATTACAACATTCATTTCTCAGTATTATAGAAATACATAAAGCAAATGCAGGAATATACAATAAACCACTATGGCTACAATGTATAGAAACAAGCAGCATGAAGAAAATCACTGTTACTATATTGTTAGAGGTAGTAAAAACTGTGATATTTCATTCAAACTTTCCTTTAATCTTGAAAGAACACTTCTATTTGAAGGTTGTTCATGAGATCTCATAATCTAGAAACATGAATAATTTTAACATTATTTTTTTATCATTTGTTTACGCATATCTGCCACATACAAGATGGATTAAGGTATTACTCTGGCAATTTATTATTTACAGCTGCTTCAAAGGGTCTTCTGTGATATGCATGTTAATAATGACAATGGATTATATGGAATTTTTCTGTTTTTATTAGTGCCGTAAATCTGACACATTAAGTATATGACCATGATAAAATTTTGTGTGCGCAGAATATCCATTACTAAGACAAGGAACACTACTTTATAGTAGTCTTAATCTGGCCATATTTAATCCAATGATTATATATCACCATGGAAGCAAAATTATGTAACATCGTAAAATACGGTTGTATGGGATTAGTGGTTTTCAGTGAATAGATGATATGTTTAATAGGCAATAATCCATGGGTCAAAATATGCAAATTAGCTCTAACCCAGAAGCAGGAACTGCGACCAGTTCCTGGTCGCTGTTCAAGAGTTGTGTCTAAATTGTAACACAATGAAAAAGTTGAGTACTGATCAGGTACCACCAACTGTGTAAGACCCATCTACCGTAACTGGACATTTTTTTTAAACATCATAGACACAAATATATTACATTAGCTAAACAAATCATTAGATCAATATCTGACCAGGTGAGAATATTTTTTTTATTACATATAAAGGTTGGTGTCTTCCATCACCCATAGTAGTGATCATCTTCTTTTGCGGTTACTGTTTCAGACTATATTTTTATTTTGTTCCTAAATCTCTCAGTCCTATTACTTTCTAATAACTTGGATTTTTACTATATTGAATTGATTGATACTGTATATATATATGCAACAGTGGTCATAACTTACTTACTGAATTGTGAAATTTATGTGACTGGCACACAATCACTGGAAGGTCCAAAATGGTTAATGTGAAGTAAACATTTTGAGAATTAAAAATAATTATACCAATTACTCTAAGTGGTTTCTATGTGAAGTGCCCTTTAACTTGATGTGCCCGTAACTGATTTGCCTCCAACCAATGACATGGGAGTAGTTATGGAGGGGGCGAACATACAATTATGACTATATGGCCCCCACCGAGCCAGCGGGAAATGGGACATCAAAGGAATTTCTCAGTGGTGCTACCCGTGGTTCCTGTTGGTGAACCCTGAACTTTAACAGTATAAGCACTATATTAGTGACCCTATGAGGGTCTTATACTTACCAGGTTAAAGTTTGAGATTAGTGGCCAACCCTTTAAGGTCCATTCTCCTGCAGGTAAGTGCATGCACAATAAGGTACTAGAGTCTTGCAAAGGTGTTTGCCCTAGTATGTTGATATTTAGCCATGTTTGACTATTGTCTATGCCTGTATTACTTAACCTACAATGTGTCCCTCCTTTCCTGCCCTCTTCCTAATACTGTTCAAAGTAATAGCCATCTTTAAAGAGTAACAGTCAATTCAAATGATTTTTGATATTGTGATAAATGTGAACATTTTTGTAATATACTTCATTAAGAAATTCTCCTTAGTTTGTAAAGAAACAGATTGCTAATTTCTTCTTAGTTACAAGTTTACTCCTGAGTTGCTATGGCAAATCTGTCTACAGGGTTGAAGCTGAGTCCCTCTCCTCTCTTCTCCTGTTGTTTACACAGCTGTGAGTGTTAACCCTTCCTGCTTTCTCCCAGGCTGTAGTATTCTATGAGCACTATATTCATACATCAAGATGATAGTTAATGGGTTTATCCTCACTGCCAGAGCTGTTTAACCACTACATGGAGATAAGTTGTGAGCTCATGCAACCTCCATAGACACCATATATTTTTTTTTAATCACTAAGCAGAATTTGTTAATGAAGTATATTAGTAAAATGTTCACCATATCCCCCACACACAATATTAAAAATGATCTCAATTGACAGTTATACACTAATTTCCTGTGAACAGAGTGACATACATAGAAAAGCATCTCAATTTCACTCACTGAACTCATCGTATCCTAAGTTAACCCCCTGTGTTTGTCTGTTTATTCATTTACAATTCTTGTCTTTAAGACTTCCACAACTATACAGTCTAAAGACAAAGATAATTGAAAACATCTGATGCGTAAGTTGGAAGAAATTCTTCAATCATATTTTTACACAGTAACATACATGTATCTGTCTTTGCTAGTTTATTTTTAACCAGACCTTGGATACTGTTATTGTTACGATACAGCTAATTTAAAAAGTCTTGCATTATAATAATGTGAACCAAATGGTCAAGGAAATGTATGTGAACCATATTTTGGCACAGAGACAAAAAAACGAAATAATAATCATATTAGACATTTCAGCATTTGGTTATGAACAGGATTGTTCTAATAAACATCATATGTGCAGTCACCTTTAAAAAGTTGTGTTTTGTTAACCAATATATTGTAACAAAGCTTACACATGTTGTTATTTATCATGAAACAGATGGGAAGGTCAGTAAATCTTGGGAAAAAAATGTGATAGATTTAGGAATAGACAATTTACACAAGGTCATGGGAATATAATCAATAACTTTGAATATGGTGATCTACAGTATACAAGGTTTTGAGTTTATATGAAAAGGTATGATTTTTCAAAATTGGTAGTAGAATAACCTTACAAAGTCCAATAATGAACGTTTTTAAAACTCTGGAATATTTAACCTTAAATATATTATATTTTGTAATCATTGACAGGTGTAGATCTGTCATACACTGGTGAAGTATGATAGAAACCCCGCCCCTCTCGTGTAGTCAGTTACTTCAAAAGGCTTAGGCCTTCCGATGTAACCAGCCAGTGTCTGTGCTAGTGGACAAACTATGCTAATTGCTAGCTCACGCAGTTTTGTGCAAAAACCCAGTTTCACCCATTCTGCCACAAGCTGCGTCACTTCATGCCCCCTTGCCATGGATATGGCATGAAGGTCAAAATAACTGCAATTACTGATGTTTACTTCACATTTACTAAGGGTTGCGTGATGCACTTTTGTTGGACTATGGACGCTCTTCATGGCTTGCACAGGTATTTAAGAAGTGTCTGTGCCGGAATTTTGGTGCACATGACCCTTTTGTGGCGCAACTTTCATGCAACACAAAGTAGGGGGTGGTCGTGGGACAGTCTGACTGATTTGGACTGAATGTGGTATTTAACTTTCAAATTGTGCCGCACGCCCTATGTTAAAAGTGCACCACAAAAGAGATGGTGAACTCTGTGGGACCATTGCAGGAAAGCACCAGATTTAAGATTTCTGGCGCACAATCTTAGTGAATCGCCGCACTCAGCATTATAAACAGATAATGCACTTTTAGTGACCCTGTAAGTAAATGTGCCCCAGTATATTCTATAAATAAAAGTCAGAGAGGAAATGATTTGGCTTTTTGGGGAGTTGATGCTCAAATCCTGGGTTGGTAGACTCATCTATCTAATCTGGAGATGTGGAACAGCACCTTTGATGAAAATCAATCATCACTTTATTGCTATAAAAAGAAAACCAACAAAAACATTGGAATAATAATGTCTTTGTAATCATTATCAGCTTAATTTTCTAGGTCACTAAAAGATCATCGATGAGGGTGCGACATTTGGTACCCCCCTAAATGGATTTATTGTAGTGGTACAAGCAGTGCCACTACAAATAGGATTGAGCTACACACTAAGGCAGAAGCAGAGTTTCATACAAATAAAAAGACGTATCAAAATTGGTTAGGACTTCTATTAAAGTAAGTGGAGCAAAACAATGGTAAGTGAAAAGACCTCTCCACTAAATAGCATCTGTACACTTTCAATATGTACATGGATTTTTTACAGTAACATTGTATTAATTAAAAAATGGAGTAATTGATACAGTGGTTTTCCAGTAACTTAAAGTCTTAAGTACTTGACACTTATATTATCATCTTGCATGTTATTTTTAAGTCCACACCTGTATTGAAGGCCAGATTACGTGGGATCTGACATTCGTGACACAAAGCCTCGCCTGAATAGAAGGGACAATATTGTACTGAAATAGATGTGTCACGAGGGTTAACATCATTAAGTAGAGAAAGTTCCAGTTGAGAGGACACACAAAAGAGAAGATAAAAATAACAAGCTTTGTCATGCTGGATTTTTATAGCTGAAGAATGAAAGACATCATAGTTATATTCTATGTAGTTTTGAAGAGAAGATAAACTGTTCTTTACTCACATTTGCTGAAGAAATATCAGCTCTCATGTGAAAGGGGAAGGATATTTACAAAATATTTGTTCTCAATTAATGCAACACGGTATTACATAGGTGATCTCAAATAATTGGGATATGGGTAGATCCATAGATTTTCTTCATTCATACCTTTGGACTGTTGAAGCTACTTTCCATGTTACAAAACTTGCACTAATTAAACCCATGTTAGATAAGTTTAGGAACACATCCATTGCATTTAAGTAGATCTGTCGTGGGAAAGAGACTTCTCCGAAAATCTCAGTGACTGAGAACCAATATCTCTCCAGACTGGAGATGAGCTAATCTATTTGTTGGTCCATAAAATCCTTTACAAATCTGTCATTTTTGAGGCACTGGACTGAATTTTAATCTTTTACAAGAAGATAAAAAATTTTTATGAAAAAATCTGTGTTTAAGAAGACTACAGGGGGATATATGTATATACGAATTTCCAGAACAATTAAAGCAAAATTCGTTTGTACCTATTCTATCCTGAACAGAATTATTTTTTTATGAAGCTTCTACCATGTTTTTAAAATAATAAGACAGCGTCTAATATTAACTTTTAGATATCCAATCTGGTGGATGGAGCCTCCCGATGTTAGAAAGAAAGACAGAAGAGAGAAACTAAAGCGCTAACCTGGTGTAGTAAGTTGGTTAGTAAAATGAGAGCAGCAACAAAGTAGAGTGGCTTCTCACCTTATTGCATAATTTGTATGCATGTAGCAAAAGAAGGCAGCAGGCATCCTCCAAACAGAACGGTCCTGTTCAAGATATTCGGGATGGAGCAATGGATACCCAGTGGGAAAAATGGAGGATTATGCCAATGCTAGAGTCGTCCAGTACAAGATGTTTATTTAAAAAAATGATTAAAATGATACAGCAATGCAAAGTACTTGAGCCTTCGTCAGGCATCGTGCTCAAGGCATCATCATGGCTCTAGTACTGAGCCGAAACGCGTTGTTGTATTATTTTAATCATTGTTTTAATAAAGATCTTGTACTGGATGACCACTCCTATTGTCAAGGATGTTCCTGAGAGCGGGCATAATCCTCCATTTTTCCCCTGGGTTTCCATTGTTGCTAATATTAACTTTTGCTCCTAAAGAGTCACTAGGCCTTGTTTTTGAGGGCATGTCTCGTTTTTCCTTGAACTAGAATTTACATAGAAACAACATTTATTAATATCCTGTTGTCATGCATTCACATACATCAGCATAAACATCTAAATCCCATCAAGAAAGTCTTGGATCTCTATTTCCATGTACAATAATCTATGGTAAATTTAACCATCACAAAATTTATGAACAAAAAGCTAACTTTTTGTATTTATGTCAAAAACTTCTCTGACATCCTTATAACTCTCCAAACTTCATGTTGAATTTCTTGCGACTCCATTTCTATTCGAAATATTGGTACAAGAAATATATTTTATGAGCCACGTAAACTGACACTTGGGGGCACCTTTATGAAGAACGCTAGCTAATGGCATGTACGTCTGAGTATTCCTGCTTACAATACTAGTCATACAATGGTAACAATACCAATGCCACATCTGCAGCAGATGATATGACTGAAATCAGTCTCATACCCCAACATTAAAAAAAAGCCATCCTTGTTTAGTTTAAACAATATGATGTACTTTTACAGTGCTGTAATTTGCTTGAAAGCGCACAATGAACTCCAACCCTGGAATTCAACATTCACAAAGGTTTACATCTCCCATGCATACTTCTCATAGAATTTCATATGCTTATGTTGAATAATGGTAATGGAAAAATATAAGGTTTAAATCAAGTGAGATTTTTGCTTTGTATATGTCTCCATTTGAGTAAAAAATAATGTAGCAACACTCCAGTAGATCTTCACAATAGCTGCAAGTTATAGCAATGCTCAAGTAGGTTACAAGTATCTTTATTTATTTTTACCATGTTTTATAGGACTTTAAAGTGTAAAGGTTTATATATGTAAGGCTACATTCACACTGCCATTGCCCGCCCGTACCATACCACAGCGAGCAACGGCAGTGCATGGGGAGAGGAGGAGGAGGTGAGCGCAGCTCACCCCGCCCCTCTCCATAGGAAGTTATGGCGCACGGCGCCGTACTACGGAGAAAGATAGGACATGTCCTATCTTTTTCTGGGGTATGGAGCGGTACGGTGCCGCACGTGTGCTGCACCGTACCGCTCCCGTAGGGCGCCATGCGCCCATTGCCTTGTATGGGGGACGTATATAGGCCGTAAATACGTTGTCCGCATATACGTCCCCCATAGGCCGCATATACGTCCCCCATACGTCAGTGTGAATGTAGCCTTAGTAACAGTTGTTGCTTCCAAGAACAGCACTACACCTGATCATGGTTTGTGTTGATATTGTAACTGAGATTAAAGGAGATGAGTTGAGATACCAGCACTGTGACTGCAACCCATATCTTGGGTCTCGGGTTGCGGGCTCACTCATGACCCTCCATGTTCACTAGCACAGCTCTTGTGCTTCTTGCCTGTTCCCCGTTCTCCAGCTGTGCGCGCACATCCCCGTCTCCTAGGCTGGGCGCCATTTCCCAGAGTTCTATATAAACCTGCCTCTCCATGCTCACCCTGCCGGATCTTTGTGCCTTAGAGAAATCTTTGTCTCATTCCCTGCGATGTTATTGTAATTTCCCGTTGTAACCTTGATCCCGTTGCTGACTACGCTACTCTGCTGCCTGCCTTGACATATTGTTACGTCCCCAACTCTGATCCCGTGCTTCCCAACCTGACCTCTGGCCTGTCCCTGACTACAATTCTGATGAACATCACTATACCTCACTTTGGCTGCCACTGCGGACAAAGTTGCACCTGTGGAGCGACCTGGTGGTACCACGCGGCAGCGGGCTCTGGTGGAAACTTAGATACCCGTCCCATGTGTCGGCTTGCGTCATTGTCCACGGTGGTCCAGTACCCCTGGAGCCTGAGAAGCATAAACCATTGTCGGATGTGGCGCTGTTTTAGGAATAAAGCAGCCATGGTTATCAACATCTGGACAACCCCTTTAATCTGATAATACATTTAGTTTCAATCAAGGTAATTACAAGTTCTAATATATAGTTACTGTACAGTGTCTATCCCCAGACAACCAGTTTTTTTATGTTATATAAAGCAAGGAAGGTATTTTACATCATGGCATTTAGCACATGTATGATTATTTTATCATTTTGTACACTGTTGTCCACATTTCTCTAAAATAGAGAAAACTGCACTATGTGCAGTTTCCCTGTAGAGGTTGCAGTGTGCAACAGATTCATGAAATATATCACACGGTCTTCATGAATCTGGCGCCCCCTGCACTACTTAAGCAGAATGCACCATTTTTTCTGTGCACTTTCTTTATTATGCAGAATTGTGGCGCATGGTCCAACTGTGCACATGAACACCCTTTTTGTTGCACACTTTTTCTGTTTTGTAGGAAGCAGAGCACCCTAGACACAAAACAGGCACAAAAAATACATGTGCAAGCAGTTGGCACGTTCTTTCTAGTGCAAAGTCAGGAAGAAAAATTACATAAAGGGGATTATTTATCATAAGACCAGCTCCTTGGGACAGTCCTATGTTTATCTTTGGAGCTTCACTACCCATCTCATTTATTAAAGTGGGTTTGGCCCTTTAAAACATGTTCTTATGCTCTACTTGTGTCTGGGATTTTTTCTTTCAAAAAAAGCACCAAAAAGTTGCAAAATGCCTAAAAATCTCAGCACAAACACCAGCAGGAACCTGGGGTGACTATGAAACTTTCTTGCTACTTTAAAAAAAAAATCTCAACTCATGACTCTGGCTTTGCACACAGTTTGGCACATTACACCTCCCTATGCACCTTTATCATAAATTGGTAGAAAATGAGGTACGTGCACTAGAACCGTTGCAAAAAGTGGTCCGAGAAAAATATCTAGGAACAGAAGTAAAAGCCGGTAAAACCTCAGATCATAAAATAAACAAACAAACTACAGGGGAAGGAAGAGAAATTGGTAACAACTCCCCAGGACATAAAGAGTAAAGCAAATTGCTTGATCCAACTCACCCAAATGAGAAGGGGCTTATGGCCTCATGGGGATTGAAGAGCTACGGGTTTGTTTGTTTTTTAAAAGTCTATCCCTGATGGCCATGTCTACAGAAACAGGCTCATTTTGTCGTCCTTAGTAGCAGAGATTATCTCAAATATGATTATTTAAGCGAATTTGGCCCCAACCTTATTGACTGATAAATTAGGATTTGCTGCAATATGCATACAAATATATATATATATATTAATTTATGGGCTTGGTTACGGCTACCCAGTAACCTGTCAGCTGGAAGCAAAACCACAGGTTGGAGATGGACCTGAAGGTGTGTCATTCTAGATAACCAGAAGCCAATGTGCAACCACAATGGCGCAAACAGTGGGCAGGTCCACCATATATATATATACCTTACTAATGTAAGGTAAAATTCAGAAACCATGTTATATAGTTTTTGTAGCAAATTACATGATAATTAGTTTAGTTACACAGTTTAGTTAGTATATCATCCCCACTGTGTAAGGTGGAATGGGAGCATTTGTAGGAAGGCACCTATGTGGTATTGAAGGACCAAAAGCATTTTTACCTTCTGGTTCTGGCGTCACTAATATTGTACTGGAAAAGATGGATCTCTTTTCAGTAGCAAACAATGAAAAAGGTTCCTCCAAAATATGTTGGAAACCAACCATCTGGTGACAAATTGCTCAATATGTGATTGATGTTACAATAATATGTACATGTATTATCCCACATCTAGGTACTAAACTACAACACTGACCACACTGGCTGACCATCAATCACATGGTCACCGTCATCAATTCCGTCCGCTTTCATCATAGTGTTATGGGGTATATGCCATAATTCTTGGCAAACTGTTAAAAAAAGCCAATAATGAATGTTAATAAATGTCACACAACCCCATAATGAGAAAATCTGGAGGAAAAATGGAAGGACAGATAGTGGGTTAACTATAAAATGCTGGAATGGCAGAAATAGCAATTTAATTGTTGCTACCTGCTGATAAAACTAATAACCAGTTGACATTTATTAGTCGGAACACTACAGCAGATAGATGATACCACCATACAATTAAAAAGACGCAGAGAGCAAAAACATTTATTTCATGATAGATTCCCTTCAGAATGTGCCCTGTTATTTTCCCCAAAGTACTCGACTAGTGTAGATTTGGTTTATGATCTATCTACTCTGACAAACTGTTGTTTTGCCATGTCTTTGTTATCGTGATGCTTTAGGGATGCTTTCAATTGTGATAAATGTTTATTTTGCGCTCCGCTTCAGAGAGTTTACTGTGTCTGTCCAAAGGGTCTTTCCGCCATCCGTTTTGTTTGTGTTGATTCAGAATTGACCTGTCTATAAACTGGCGGTCTGTTGTTTTTTTCTCTTTTTTTTGTTTTTTATCAGATTCACCAGCTGCAGTGGTGATGTTGTTAATGGAGTTGTTAGTGAAATGTCAGTCTGCATATTGGCACACATCCTGTATGAGAGAGTAAACATGTAGATGTTGTTAAGAAATGTTGACACCTTCAAGAGAAGGTAGAGACTGAGGACGAGGGATCTGATGGAAAATGTTGGCTCTCTTTGGAGAAATAATAGAGGTAGAAGAAATTCATTAACTTGAGGCCTCATGAGAATGCCAATAACTTTTCCCAATGTTAATTGACATTTTCAGTAATATAGTTTCGAGATTAACATCAAGTTAATGAGTTTTGTCCAAGTTTTTAAGTTATCAATGAGCCCCAGACCCCATGATCTGGTTAAGGCCTTATTTTTTGTATGATGACTTTTTATTTTTAGTGGTACCATTTTGACACACATAACTTTTTTTTATCACTTTTTAGTGAATGGATTTGATGAGAAATTAACAGTTTTTATTTTTTTATGGCATTCATCAAGAAGGTTCAATAATGTTTCTGATTTATTGTATAGATTGTTACAGAGGCAAAGAAAGCAAATATGGAGGGGGTGTTATATTTCATTAGATGTGTATAATGGTGTTTGGGGGACTTTATTTATTCTTATTACAAAATTTTTCTTTGAAATTTTTATTTTACAGTTACCAAATATGTTATGGTTTTTGTTTCAGCATTTTTGTGAGTGTAAATTCTTGATGTTGTGTATTGTGGGAACTATAGATCTGCTCACTTTGTGTCAAATCCCTATTTGTGCCTAAACCTCCACTTCGATGTGAGTTTTATGTAAAAACATACGTTATCAAGACAAACAAATTATTAAACAAAGTGCAATGAAATGTTTACTAAAGAGTAAATAAACTCTTTAATGCAATTTTGAAAAATAATGTAATTTTTCTGTTTTCAGATAATATGTGCTTTGTTCGGTTTCATTTGTAAACATCAAAATTGTAAAAATTGCTCTGCCCAATAACGCCACAACATATCCAGAAATGCCTGGCAGTGAAAGGGTTAATACCCCTTGGTTGAATTCCTGGGTGAAGATGCTTATCATCTTTCTCCTGTCTATATATCTATCCATCTCCTATAATCTGACCATTTATATATCTCACTTTTTATCTATTTATCAATCTTCTATCTTCGACTGTATTTATCTCTCATGTATATCTACTGCTTGAAAAAGGTGTAGTATCACGCCGAAACGTTGCTTTGATGGAATAAAGACTCACCTTCTTTCACACATCTTGGAGTGCTGCCTCTTCACTGAATCAATTGCTGTGCTTCTCTGGATTGTTCTTTTTTTATTTTTACTGTATATATAACGTACTTTATAATTCTGCATCAATAAATTTCTATTATCTTTCATATTTATCTTTATTTCATTTATTTATCTATAATAATAATTAATAATTTCTTTATTTATATAGCGCCTACAGATTACGCAGCGCTGCACAGAACTTGCCAAAATCTGTTAATGTCCCAAATGGTGCTCACAATCTAATCAACCTACCAGTATGTTTTGGAGTGTGGGAGGAAACTGGAGAACCCGGAGCTGCCCATCAATCTCCCCATCATCTATCTCCTACAAAATTATTCCATATTACAGATTATTTTACCATACTAAAGGAAGCCTCTTACAGACTGTGACTGGTCATAAAATAGTTTTATTTTGGGGCCGCACTTTAAGTTTTGCCCAGGGTCCCACTTTGTCTGAAACCGGCCCTGCGGAACTGTCTAGGAAATGGAGGTCCGCTGAACTCCTTCCCACAGCCAAGCTGAATGGAGAGAGTGGAATGCGGTCATTCTCTATTCAACTCTATAAGAGCGCCAAGAAGAGCCGAGAATATACACTCATTTTAGGGGAATTATTATAAGTTTAAGTAAAACTGTTTTAGTTGCCCATGGAAACCAATCAGAGCTTAACTCCAATTTTATAAACAGCTTAGGAAAAATGAAAGTAGAGCTCTGATTGGTTACCATGGAAAACTAGAACAGTTCTGCTCTAAGGGATGTCCCCCCATTGCTCCCAAGGAGCTGAATGGTTATTGGCTAAGCATGCGAGGCACTCTCTATGTTCATCCCGACTGCAAGAAGGAACTCTGTGGACCTCTGTTTCCAAGAGTGGAGCCAGCATCTATTAACTTTTCATGCCATATCCTATGTCATGAATGATTAAGATGGAAATACCCCTTTAAGTAGAAAAACCTTGTCCATACTCGCATATAAGACCGGAGAACATAATTGTCATCATCTTGTGTGATCAGTTTGCTTGTAATGGCCAAATAATATTTACAGTAAAAATCTTACATCCAGTATATAATCCAAATTGCTTATGTTTAACCATAAAACATTGTGCATGTTGTGCATATCGCAAGGTTATGGAGATTGATAAATGGCACAAGGCTCTCAACATTGGACTATAACATTTTGCACCATGCTGCTATAACACCACATGAGTAATGGTGGTGACAACCTTGTAAGGACACAGTGACAAAACCAGTGCCTTGAATAACGCACAATCTCAACCACCTTGAGGTTTCCACCATATTACATGACTTTTAGATTTACAGTAGGTGGTATGACACATTGAAGCTACTTATAAATTCCTGGTGTAAACAGCTGGCTTCTGTTTCTATGGGATTCTGCATTCTATAGACAGATGATATTAATCACCTTCATGATATTTATGAACACTTCTCCTAAGATATTATGCATTCTAGTGTAGAAAGTAATGACTTCTGGTTTCTTATATTTGTTTCTGCAGCTGCCAGATATTGTTAATTAGTCATTCAGATTTATTCCATGCCCTCTCTCCAGCTCACATTGTCACCATATGTTTAGGAAGATTCCTTTACTTTATTTTTCAAAACTTACAAATTCTAGCAGGATTATGTGGATTTGATACATGCATTTCAACAGGGTATAGAACGATCTATGCAATGTTCTTATACACTAAAGTGAAGGAATGAATGGAGGATATTGTCAGTGTTCTCAGGTAGAGCATAGAAATTGCCTATAAAGCTGAATTCCTATTGGTTGTGTGCTATTTATAAAAAAAATTGCTTTGAAAATAAAGTTGTTAAACTTGTGGACTTCATGTGGTCGCAGGAAAGTGCAGAGCTAGACTAGACAATCGTATGCTGGACAAGATTTATCAATTTATCTTATGCTGGATGATAAATCTGGCTCGGTATAAGGGTACATTCACAGACACGTATGGCTGGGAGAACATACGGCGGCACACTGGAGAGAAGGACGGTTGAGCGCACAGTAAAAGCGTCTGAAAACTGTAAAACTATTTTCAGGTACTAATTAAATAACTATGTCAATCAGATGTGTCCTGAAATTTCTACTTTTCTGACCCACAGAAAAACACCAAAATAACTTGATAACTAGCATTTTCAAATGTCTGCTCTATGTTGAAAATATCTTAACATGATTGACATATATCATTATTTAATGTTGACAGATATTTAATACAACGTCTAAAAAAGATAAGCCAATTAAAGAAAAGGTCATCAAAACCCCATCACAATAAAAACCATGGGGTTTAATCCCTTCGGTAAAGCTGCCACACAAATTAATTTCATAAATATAAGGTGCTAGACAGACACGTTGCGACTTTAACCACTTCGACTAATAGTACTCCACGTCGTGATGGTACACACAGAGTCGAAGCTGGTTGCACTCTGCAGCGGAGGTGAACCGGCGTTTTGAGCTCCGCTCACAGGTTTTAAACTTTGAAATGCGGTCAGCATAACTTGGCATTTAAATGGCTGCAGGTTTGGTGCCCCCCACCCCCTGCTTTCAAGATGTTCATTGTCAATACCTGTAAGGTCCTGTCACAGATGGGATCTTATAGGCAGTGAGTCAGCCTGTGGTTCTGCTGGTTCATGTCCCATAAAGGGACAAGGAAAAAAATGTTTAAAAAGCTAAAAAAAAACCTTCGGATGAAGTGCGTCCCAGCGTGAAACAGCCATCATTATTGTTTTTTGTGATATCCTGCACTTTCTGTCCTCCTCTCCCCCTCGACTGAATGGCATGTAGCCATGTTGTGTTGTTAATTAGTACTAATAAATGCCTAAGAAGATCTCAAGGTGGTGAGTACCATTTCTTTTTCTTCTTCCATATGCGATATTCCATATGTGAATTTACTTAGAGTTAATACCCACAATCGGATGAATCTCAGATTGTGGTTGTAACAGTGGGGTGTCTGTTGTAATATACAGCAGGACGTAATAGTATGGTACAGGTTGGGAAATTACATCAGTCCGTGCAGTACTATTACGTCCATGTTGGGAAGGGGTTAAAATATTTCCAGATTACCGATCCTTGATTGTTTCTTAAAATTATGTTAATTATCACTTATTGTAGAGAATGGGGGACCCCACAACACTTTATTTTAAAATAAATAGTCAAATGCGTCAAACAATGTGAGACCCCTCCAAGTTTCTATAATCATCCAGATACAATAAAGTAGCAGAAGCAGCCTGGCATAACTTGAGTAGGAAAGCCCAAGATTTCCTGGTGCCAGAGTGTTCTGTGGTAAGAAAACTGGTGCTAAAGCAGGCGTTTCCCTGTCCCTCCTGAACTGAGATTTCATTTGCAAAGAGTTTGCTCTAAAATTAAAGCTCAGTAGAAAACAAAAAAATATGCAGTAGTGTTTTTACTGGTGGGGTCACTTGGGAGCAATAAAATCCATTAGACATTATCTTGATTTTTGTTTTAAAATCTGTGAGTACTGAAATCAATATTTTTTTTAGTTATTTACTTGAAATACTATTGATGCTTGCAAATTTTTATATTTACGTCCAACAGATACTGTATGACCTCCCAAATGTCACTGAAGTACCCCAGAATGCATAGTCACCATGAACGGTGTCACGGTTACACCCGCGATCCTCGGTACGGATTGAGGGTGTACCCGTGCCTGCTGCCGCGGTCCCCGCTCCCCCAGCTCTCACTTACCTCTCCAGGCTCCGGCCTGCACTGTTGCTCCCAGCGTGTAGGCCGCATGCTGCTTCCATGCAGTCGCGTGCTCCTGCCACTAGAGGGAGCGCGCGGACTTCTCCCAGCCTTAAAGGGCCAGCGTCCTCCTTACTGGTTCTGGCATTCCAGGCTTGGCTATAAAGCCTGGCGACTCCCAGCATCCCCTGCCGGATCTTCAGCTCATTCTACTGAGGTGAAAGCCTTCTTGAGCGTTTCCAGACGCCTCTGAGTTCCCGTGTTTCCCGAGCGTTTCCAGACGCCTCTGTGTATTTTGCGATTCCTGTATTCCTGGTTTCCTGTGTTTCCTTGTCCTGTGGTCCTGCCTGCCTTCCTGTGGTCCTGCCTGCCTTCCTGTGGTCCTGCCTGCCTTCCTGTGGTCCTGCCTGCCTGCCTTCCCGTGGTCCTGCCTGCCTGCCTTCCCGTGGTCCTGCCTGCCTGCCTTCCCGTGGTCCTGCCTGCCTGCCTTCCCGTGGTCCTGCCTGCCTGCCTTCCCGTGGTCCTGCCTGCCTGCCTTCCCGTGGTCCTGCCTGCCTGCCTTCCCGTGGTCCTGCCTGCCTGCCTTCCCGTGGTCCTGCCTGCCTGCCTTCCCGTGGTCCTGCCTGCCTGCCTTCCCGTGGTCCTGCCTGCCTGCCTTCCCGTGGTCCTGCCTGCCTGCCTTCCCGTGGTCCTGCCTGCCTGCCTTCCCGTGGTCCTGCCTGCCTGCCTTCCCGTGGTCCTGCCTGCCTGCCTTCCCGTGGTCCTGCCTGCCTGCCTTCCCGTGGTCCTGCCTGCCTGCCTTCCCGTGGTCCTCGTGTCCCTACCTTGGCTGCCACCGTGGGCCTAGTCGCACCCGTGGAGCGACCTGGTGACTCCCGCCGCAGCAAGACCATCCCGCTTTGCGGCGGGCTCTGGCGAAGACCGGGAGTTCACTTAGACTCCGCTCCTGGGTGCGGCTAAGGTTGTTATCTCCCGCGGTGGTCCAGGGAGTCCACTCTCTTAGTCCTAAGGGACTATTCCCCATAGACTGTGACAGTAAGATCCGGCCATGGACTCCGCCAAGGTCATGATCTCTGCCAAAGCCATGAACAATGTCAAGGATCCGTACCAGCTTCTGGGTGACTTTCCCAGCACTATTGCCCAGCAGGCCCAAGAGATTGCTGCGCAAAAAGAACTCTTGGATAAACTCGCAGCCACCCTGCGGATTATTGCCTCCCAGCAGCAGGCTCCTGTGACTCCTTCTGTTGTTTCTGTCCCCCAGCCATGTTTTTCGGCAGCGAACTCTGGATCAGATTTTTTGATGCCAAACAAATTTGATGGCAACCCCAATTTTTGCAGGAGTTTTGTCGTCCAGTGCTCGTTATAAATCAAGCTGACGTCCTCCCAGTCCACCCCCGAACGCACTAAGTTGGCATGTGTTTTTTCTTTGCTCACTGGAGAGGCGCTAGACTGGGCTACTCCTCTATGGGATAGTGGTGACCTGGACATGGTTACTTATACCAAGTTCCTGGCAAAAATCCAGTCCAGATTTGAACCACCTCAAGTTCGATCACCTCATCTGTCCTGCATGGTTCCAGGGTCTCCAGTGGCTCCGCAGCTTCCCAGAGCTGCTCCCGTGGCTCCGCAGCTTCCCAGAGCTTCTCCCGTGGCTCCGCAGCTTCCCAGAGCTTCTCCCGTGGCTCCGCAGCTTCCCAGAGCTGCACCCGTGGCTCCGCAGCTTCCCAGAGCTGCTCCCGTGGCTCCGCAGCTTCCCAGAGCTGCACCCGTGGCTCCGCAGCTTCCCAGAGCTGCTCCCGTGGCTCCGCAGCTTCCCAGAGCTGCTCCCGTGGCTCCGCAGCTCCGCAGAGCTGCTCCCGTGGCTCCGCAGCTCCCCGCAGCTGCTCCCGTGGCTCCGCAGCTCCCCGCAGCTGCTCCAGTGGCTCCGCAGCTCCCCGCAGCTGCTCCAGTGGCTCCGCAGCTCCCCGCAGCTGCTCCAGTGGCTCCGCAGCTCCCCGCAGCTGCTCCAGTGGCTCCGCAGCTCCCCGCAGCTGCTCCAGTGGCTCCGCAGCTCCCCGCAGCTGCTCCAGTGGCTCCGCAGCTCCCCGCAGCTGCTCCAGTGGCTCCGCAGCTCCCCGCAGCTGCTCCAGTGGCTCCGCAGCTCCCCGCAGCTGCTCCAGTGGCTCCGCAGCTCCCCGCAGCTGCTCCAGTGGCTCCGCAGCTCCCCGCAGCTGCTCCAGTGGCTCCGCAGCTCCCCGCAGCTGCTCCAGTGGCGCTCCAGTGGCTCTCCAGCCTCCGCAGCTCCCCGCAGCTGCTCCAGTGGCTCTCCAGCCTCCGCAGCTCCCCGCAGCTGCTCCAGTGGCTCTCCAGCCTCCGCAGCTCCCCGCAGCTGCTCCAGTGGCTCTCCAGCCTCCGCAGCTCCCCGCAGCTGCTCCAGTGGCTCTCCAGCCTCCGCAGCTCCCCGCAGCTGCTCCAGTGGCTCTCCAGCCTCCGCAGCTCCCCGCAGCTGCTCCAGTGGCTCTCCAGCCTCCGCAGCTCTCCGCAGCTGCTCCAGTGGCTCTCCAGCCTCCGCAGCTTGCCAATGCTGCTCCAGAGACTCTCCAGCTTCCGCAGCTTGCCAATGCTGCTCCAGAGACTCTCCAGCTTCCGCAGCTTGCCAATGCTGCTCCAGAGACTCTCCAGCCTCCGCAGCTTGCCAATGCTGCTCCAGTGTCTCTGCAGCTTGCCACTGCTGCTCCAGTGGTGCCCCAGACTCTGCAGCTTGCCACGGCTGCTCCAGTGGCGCCCCAGACTCTGCAGCTTGCCACGGCTGCTCCAGTGGCGCCCCAGACTCTGCAGCTTGCCACGGCTGCTCCAGTGGCGCCCCAGACTCTGCAGCTTGCCACGGCTGCTCCAGTGGCGCCCCAGTCTCAGCAGCTTGCCACGGCTGCCCCAGAGACTCCGCAGCTTGCCACGGCTGCTCTGACCTCCCCTGAGGCTGCTCCGGTGTGCCTAGAGCCGACCCAGCCTGCTTCCCAAGTCTTCCCGGTGCCTTCTCTCCTCCTAAGGTGTCTCATCACCAAGAAGAATTGGAGGAGGCGAAGAAAGAACAGTGGGCTGAAGAAGAAGAGAAGAGGGGCCCTAAGGGGGGGGGTACTGTCACGGTTACACCCGCGATCCTCGGTACGGATTGAGGGTGTACCCGTGCCTGCTGCCGCGGTCCCCGCTCCCCCAGCTCTCACTTACCTCTCCAGGCTCCGGCCTGCACTGTTGCTCCCAGCGTGTAGGCCGCATGCTGCTTCCATGCAGTCGCGTGCTCCTGCCACTAGAGGGAGCGCGCGGACTTCTCCCAGCCTTAAAGGGCCAGCGTCCTCCTTACTGGTTCTGGCATTCCAGGCTCGGCTATAAAGCCTGGCGACTCCCAGCATCCCCTGCCGGATCTTCAGCTCATTCTACTGAGGTGAAAGCCTTCTTGAGCGTTTCCAGACGCCTCTGAGTTCCCGTGTTTCCCGAGCGTTTCCAGACGCCTCTGTGTATTTTGCGATTCCTGTATTCCTGGTTTCCTGTGTTTCCTTGTCCTGTGGTCCTGCCTGCCTGCCTTCCTGTGGTCCTGCCTGCCTTCCTGTGGTCCTGCCTGCCTGCCTTCCCGTGGTCCTGCCTGCCTGCCTTCCCGTGGTCCTGCCTGCCTGCCTTCCCGTGGTCCTGCCTGCCTGCCTTCCCGTGGTCCTGCCTGCCTGCCTTCCCGTGGTCCTGCCTGCCTGCCTTCCCGTGGTCCTGCCTGCCTGCCTTCCCGTGGTCCTGCCTGCCTGCCTTCCCGTGGTCCTGCCTGCCTGCCTTCCCGTGGTCCTGCCTGCCTGCCTTCCCGTGGTCCTGCCTGCCTGCCTTCCCGTGGTCCTGCCTGCCTGCCTTCCCGTGGTCCTGCCTGCCTGCCTTCCCGTGGTCCTGCCTGCCTGCCTTCCCGTGGTCCTGCCTGCCTGCCTTCCCGTGGTCCTGCCTGCCTGCCTTCCCGTGGTCCTGCCTGCCTGCCTTCCCGTGGTCCTCGTGTCCCTACCTTGGCTGCCACCGTGGGCCTAGTCGCACCCGTGGAGCGACCTGGTGACTCCCGCCGCAGCAAGACCATCCCGCTTTGCGGCGGGCTCTGGCGAAGACCGGGAGTTCACTTAGACTCCGCTCCTGGGTGCGGCTAAGGTTGTTATCTCCCGCGGTGGTCCAGGGAGTCCACTCTCTTAGTCCTAAGGGACTATTCCCCATAGACTGTGACAAACGGCTAGTGAATTCACCAATAACTGGCTTAATTTTTAATTTTGTGTTACCGATTGTTTGTTCCTTTGTTCTTACAATCTGATACTAAAGTTAGAATCAAACTTCAGTGAATTGCAGTAGTTTTTTTGTAGTAATTTTACTTTGTGGAAAAGCAGTCACCTCCATCTACTAGAACACACATTATATAAAGTTTATTGTTTAACTGCAGAAAAAGTGAAGATAAAAGAAATATATTGCCAAACATCCACATCAGCATAGAGCAGAAAGAATGGCTTCTTTAAATATCCACGTCTAGGAAGGTCTTTGGTTTTTACTTGTTGAGGCTTAATTGTTTGGGCAAATTCAGATAAAGGATATGAAGTGTAAAATTGAACTTGTATTGAATGGAACACTATTCAATAAAGGCACATGCTGTGCAGTAGTTATACGGAAGAACAATAGAAAAGGCAATCACATCTTATAATATTGCTGGGGACGTGGTGATAAAGAAAAAAAACACAACAAATACGTGAGAAGGAAAAAACCATACATATAAAGTAAACAAAACGATACTCTGGAGAACAATGATCCAGGCAAAGAAAATTAGCATTATGGAGGACAAAAATAAAAGAGACCAATAGCTTCAAGACAATTGCGAGAGACTGGTGGGAAGGAAGATTGTCTCTATATTTATCGGACAACAACAAGATGTTTGTACAAGCACTTCAAGGGTTTGATCAACATAACTAAAAGTTATGGGCATATCTACAGTAGGCAAGACAGAACCCAGAAACTTAATGAGGTGAGCGCGGATAGTTTTATCTAGTGAGAGGAGGGCTGCTGAGAAGTCTTTAACTATAACAGGTGCGATATCAAATAAAAATGGAAGATGGCTCAGAGCAAAACAAAGGAAGAAGAAGTACAATCAATCTCTCCATGGGCGGCATTCACTCTATAAAGGAAGAGACCAATTGAGAAGGCGGAGGTAAAACTGGGGTCAATAAAGACTACAAACAGTATAACAAATGATATGGTGTTACATCTCTTAACATAGGTGGCATCCGATGGTGAAAACAGAGCATCGAGCATCTACAAAGAAATTCTCCAGTTCGTTTGTGTATTTGAGATATTGTAGAAGCTTTCCTACGATTTTACATCTGTTGAAAGAGACTGGATAAACATTTTGTCAACATAAATGTTTGATCTTAAGACTCTTTGTACATTATTGGGGGGTTTTCCAGACGACCTAAAACCTGCTCCCCCAACCAATGAGCTGATACTGGTGCTGCATGTAGATACTACTGCTATATTCATGGTAGAAACCATTTAGTGCCAGTTAAATGGTGGCTTACCCTGTTCTGCTGTTGTAGAAGGTCTGCTTTCGTCTCTTGTGTGCAGTAGTCTCATACACATAACTGCTATCAGCTGGTCATCAAAGGTTTTGGTTGCTGCACTCACATTAATCACATATTAATAAACCTGTCCTATTGGTGTATATTTAATAAAGAAAGCGATTTAAAGAACCCCAAAATTATGATCTGTTTCTGCATTTTGGCAGTGAAGCAGTAAGAACATTCCTATTTTGGGACATCCTGTAAATCCAAGGGTCCTCCATATTTTCATTGAATCATTGTAATATTTTATTTACTGTTTGTTTTAATATATTATTTACTGTATGAGTATTGTGTAGAACTAAGTTAAGTATATTAGTCTGGACCTCTAAAACTATTCCAATTATCATGTGGATCTGCTTAATGACCAGACTTTATTTTTAAAATCTGCCCTCTGTCACCATAATTGGTTATAACTTTGAAACGCTTTACCATATCTAGGTGGTTTTCAAACTGTTTTCTCATGACACATTGTACTTCATGTAAGTTGTAAAATATAAGTGATAAGTTTTGCAATTCGTTCTGAAAAATGTATAAAAATTTGGCAAAAGTCTTGAAAAATTCTTCATTTTTAAAGTTTTAGATATTCTGCAGATTAAATTACCCAAAAATTCATAACTAACATTTGTGGAATGTCTGCTTTATGATGACACAATGACATAGGAGCTTATTTACTAACCGGCCACAGACACACTTCCATCGTTTTTTCCAACGTTTTCGGGATTTGCTCCGCTGGGACAGGTATTTAATTGGGGATTGTGTTGCGGCTGCGCTGGCTTTGATGCGGCAGAGATCGGGGGGCAGGCCGTCGGACAATCAAACTGATTCAGACTGAGCGTGGGATTTAACTTTCAAATTGTGTCACAAGATCAAGCACTTACATGCACCAGGAAGAAGAAGGTGAGCTCAGGCGGACCTGAGCGGGGAAGAAGATGCAGGAAATCAGGTGCATAATCGTAGTGAATTGCGGCACAGTGCATTCCGGTCGGACAATGCACTTTCGGGAACTCCGCGGACCTGGTAAGTAAATGTGCCACTTAGTGTCCTTCCATTTTTCTAGGATGTTATGAGGCTTAGAACTTTAGGTGACATTTTTCTCATTTTCATAAAAATTTCCAAAACTCACATTTTGAGGGACAACTCAGCTATCAAGTGACTTTGAAAGGCCTAAATAATAGTAAAACCCCCACAAATTACCCCACTATAGAAACTACATTCCTCTACATATGTAAAACAACTTCTATTAAGTATATTAACCCTTTAAGTGTTTCACATTGTTTAAGACAAAATGGAAGTATAATTTAGAAACTTTTTAATTTTGGGGGGAAAACACATTCATTTAGGCCAAAAAAATGACACTTTGCAATTAATTAAATAATGAAACGCTCTGCACAGTTTGATGCCCAATTTCTCCCGAGTGTACCAACACCCCATATGTGGTGGTAACCTGCTGTATGGGCACACGGCCAGGCATAGCATGAAAGCAGCACCATTCAGAGCAGATTTGTACTGTAACATTGTACGGGCTATAAAATGTTTATTTTTTTTTGGTAATGTGAATATATGAGTGCTTATTATTTGGGAGGGGAGATACACAGTATAGTTAAATAATTTGGCTAATTCACAAAATTTTATTAACTATATCAAGGGGGACACAAACAGAATCATTTGGAATTTCAGCACTTTTTTTGCCCACTCCTCATAACATAAAAATAATATTTTATCTTTATTTTCTGGTTCATGACAAGTACGGTGATACCTCATTTATATTACATATAGTTTTATTTTATTGAGCAAAAGCAATATTGGATGAAATCACAATTTTTTTGGTATGAACAACTCGTATCATTTTAGGGCGCATAATTTTTTTTGATAGCTTTTTAGTGTGTTTGATGAAAAATCATATATTACAGGAAGTTTTTCATGATAATTTTTTTTTCAATATTGATTTAGATTTATTGTACAGATTAATAGGGACATGGTGTGCCAAATAGGTTTTTGCGTGTTTTTGTGTTTTTATAAACTTTATTTGTTTTTTTTATGTAACTGGGCTGATAAAAGGGGACTTTTATTTTATTTATTTATTTGATCATTGTTATAAAATGATTTTTACTTTTTAAAAATGTTAAAATTTTTCCAGACTTGGGCATGAACAAGCATTTGTCCAGTCACTTGTTCAAGCCCTAATACACTGAAAAATACCTGTGTAATATAATGTAGGTAACTGAGCATGATGAGCATCCTTTGTTAGTTACAGCTGGGTCCTTCCAGGAGACAGAACCCGGCATGAGGAGGAGCCAGCACACGCCGGACCCCAGGGCTGCAAAAGGAAGGATTGGACAGAGGGATGCTTGCCTGTGATGTGTAAGGGGTTAAACACCCAGGATCTGATCCCAGGTGTTAGTGCCGGATCTGGGCTGTAATGACACAGGACCCGATGTCCCACAATCTACGCGCCAACGTAGAAAAGCAGCGTGTCAGAAGATGTCCCCTTAATTGCCACTGTAAAAACCTTATGCGGAGGTCATTAAGGGGTTAAAGAAATTAGCAGCAGGTACCAGATTAACAACAGTGACTTTCAGGTATTTGAAAGTGTTCTGTAATTTTAATTAGTGTTCTTTAACAATTATTTCATTTACATCTTATTTCCATGCTTTAGAATACATCAAATGTATGAAATAAGATTAAAATATTGCTAGTTTACTCAGGTTATATTGAAATAAGATTAGACCTTGGCATTTAGGAAATTCTCATTTTGATCTGCATTGTGTATATAGGTATATATGGCATTTAGGAAGTTCTCTCATTTTTATCTCCATTGTGTACATACATATATTTATATAAATAAGCATATGCAGTTTGAGGTTAGCCAAAGGCAGAAGTAGCTCTATCTAGAGGGATAAGTGTAAATCTGTCCTTTATTTTTCATTCTCCTTAAAGCTACTTGAGAATTTGGCTCAAACAACTGCCCGCGTGATTATAGACTAGTGCCATTATATTGCTTCTTTGTTAAACTGTTTAATTGAAGTTTACATTGTACACAATGCCCAATCACTCTTTGACTTCAGAATGCTTTTACCTGGAAAATGTTAATCTGAGGAAAGCAGATTCCCACTCTAAAGGCATTTCGTAGTCCAGAGTCATAAAGGGTCACTCGGCTTTCTGTCTCTGCTCTGGATCCTTTCAGACTGAGCAATTGGTAGAGAGGTCGATAACACCAGACAGCTTCTGAACACTGAATTCACAGAGAAAAACTGAAAAGTTCTGTTACATATGAATGTAAATTTCCTCTTTCATCCCAGATTGTTTATGTATTTTCACTTCATACTTTTCTGTTATTATTCAGCATTTCCCGATTTTTCCTTCCATTATCCACTATAGTAAATTTGACAGTTACTTTTATCATCACCATTACTTCCTACACCACTGGATTTTATATAAATAAAATGGATGTATCTTTTTGTAATCTTAAAGTCAAAACAACTATAATTTACATTCTTCTTACTTTATATTTATATAACAACAACAAATTATTATAGAACAACCAAGCAACTATTTTAGTAAAAGAATTTAAGACCCACATGCTATGGTGTCAAGAACTCAGTGGCCAGGAAATCACTTCCAAGAATAGCCATGTCGTCACTTACACTTGTACAGATACTCAGGGACTTACTAAACACACAGGGGAATTTGCGTAGAGGCTTACGGTCATTAGCACCTACAGGAACGGTCAATTATTGGGATAGAGCTAAACACATTCAACTCACTTCATGCTTGAGAAAGGTCTAATTATTTACTAAAATGTTGCCTATGGGTATCGTTATGTATTAAGCAGAAAATTCACATTGTAAGGCTACTTTCACACTGCCATATGCTTGCCCGGCCATAGCATGGGCACGATTACAGCATCAAGGTGGACAGGTGGAGCAAGGCATGGCGCTTGTTTGTAAACATGGAAAAAGCGCATGCTCATTATTTTCCCATGCACGGTATGGTACAGTAGCACATGTGCGTGGCACTGTGTCATGGCCGGGCGCCTTTGGCATCTATGGGGATGTTTAAATAATTAATTACAGCCAACAAATGGCACATAAGGCGTATATTGCACTGTCCATATGCAGGGCATAAGACTAAACTAAGAATTACATCTCACATACTAGACAGAAGAGATAATGTGCAGTGAACATATATACTGTACAAATAAAGCTAATTGTATTCTTTAGCTTCCATATATAAAGTAGAAAGGTGCATCTCAGGGTTCTGGCGTAAGGGTTAAGCTTTGGTTCCTCCTATCACCAATCCTCACTCTAACACCAGTTTTGGAAGAAAGCTTTAACTCATAGACATTGTTAGTTAGTTAGTTAATAGACACTACTGTTACTGAAAGTAGTCACCAAGTAGAAGATTAGTCAGTAACTACAGTACTGATCAGAAACAGGCAGAAACGGCATATTTTATTCTTCTCCATATGGTACAGAATTTTAGAGTACCTGTCCCAGTCATAACTTACTGGTGCAGAATTTGCCCCCAGAAGTCAGAAGTGGTGAGTTTCCCATGACTGTTTAATGGCATCAATGGACATATGCAAAAAAAACAGCTCATTATTGGTGGTGATGTCCATGTATTGGACTTCCAGGTAAAATGGTACCAGAATAGAAGAAATGCTGTAAAATGTAGCACCAGGGTAGGTATTTTTTTATTTCAAATTTCAGACCCCAGCGCCACCTAGGCCTTCAAGTTCCATCTTTCTCGGTACTGCTATTTCTATCGCCACTAAATAATAAGTTATATTTAGTGAAAGGGGGAACAATTTTTTGGGAAAACCTTTCAGCAATCATTTATTTTTACAAAATGATCAAGTCAAGTTTTGATTTGCAGAATAACTTTGGAATATCTGTTGACAATATCATGAGGTTTAATGGGATCTGGATACTTCTGTTTATTTGCCCTTTTGTTTATGAGTTTTTGTAAAACAAGATATGAACAAGTAAGTGAGCTTTCAGGCTGACCCTGCTCTCAAGGCAGAAATGGAGAACACATTTTCATGTAATCAGATGCTCTGAACAAAGAACTTATTCATCACCTCTTGTAAAGTTCAGATCTTCCATCTCTAAATTATCGTAAGAAGCGATGATTATTCAATAAGTGCAGGAAAAACAAACTAATGTGTGTGACTAATCTACTAGAAATACAACTGTCTGCAAAAAGCACAAGTAGCTTTACAATCAACTAAAATGTGGTATCGATAGTGTTGATTCTTTTTTTCTTTTTGTTGTTGCCCTAATGGCAGTAACTGTGACATTTTTCCCATGGGGCGGAGGGGGGTCGTGTTGTTATTGTTCCTTTTATTTAAGCTAAAACAGTGAAAAATGATGTATACATAATGTATGACCCCCATTTAGATATGAGAATCACCATTTCTCTGACCAGTCTTCTTCTGGGGTGATCTTTTGTTCCTGCACCTATGGTTTCTGTCCTCTGGGGATTCACATTGTGCATATGACATCTGAGTTGATACGTACTATTTTCTATTTGGGTTTTTTAAACAGTAAATAAAGGCAAAGATGCTATAGTTCCTTTGGCCATGGAGTCTAAGAGGTGAAACAGAAATTTAAAAAACAGAATAATTGGCTGTGCGGGTACATTGGCAGTACAAGCGCAATCTCCTGGATGTACATTTTTGTTCTGGGGTGATCATGGTCTCTCATTCAGGGGCCAAGTATGGCTACCTATGACTTGCAAGTGTAAAATGACAATCACAGTTGCACTGGAACTATTAACAGTCACTGACCACAGTAAAAAATCAGTGTCCTGAACTGGCCATTATTTTACATCACCAGGAACAACTAATGGTAATCAGAAGACAAACAAATAAACCCATCACTGTGTCCACTATATCACACAGGAGTAGCTGCTCTTCCATACAGGTGATTTTAAGTGATAATGCAGCTTGTCCTATTTTCCTAAACTGTAACTACAAAAACTCATATAAATTCACTTTACTGAATGGAAACCAATGAATAACATCACCACATATTATTCTATAGGCCATTAAAGAGTTTGTCATCCCCTTTCTAAAGAATTGTATTGTGACTTCTGTTCCCTCTTATTAATGGAGGGCAGGTAGAGAATGCCTGCAGAGGTTCCATTCATTGTCTATGGGAGTGCCAATAATAGGTGAGAACAGTGTTGGGTCACCTAAGACTCTATAACAGAGGATGATTTAGAGTGCTTTAGGTAGCTAGTCAATGTACTTGCATAGACAGTGCATGAAGTGAAAGGATGCATGATTGACCTGCTGCCCCAAGAATTAGAGATAAAGTGACCCTATTATCATGATCAGTGGGGTTTGAGTGGGCACATCACCATCACTAACATTGTTAAACCCTATTTTGTGTAGACAACCCATTCAATATAAAAATCCAGGAGAACGTCTATGGTAGGAAAGATATTTTTCTGAATTGGAAGCCTCCTAAGCTCCCCGCGTTGGCCAAATGGATCTCGCTGATTAATGCAGAACTTCCAGTTTATAAACTCCACTAGAGGTGCTCCAGATTGCTTCTCTTTGATCTCAGATGAATGTATGATAAATATGGCGAGGGAGTGGGAGGGCCTTATACTACTAAAATCCCACACTTCCCTCTAGCCTCATCTCAATTAGATTAATGGAGCTAGCTAAAGTGTTATCTAACACTACAAAGGCTGCAAAGAAAATATGGGAGAAGCATCTTTACTAGAGATGGGCAAATTTATGTAAATTCGATCTAACCGGTCTGCCAAATTTTTGATTAGAACCGGATCGAATCATAACAAATCACGGCATGTGAGCCGAGCTGAGCCCTCTCTATAGCCGGTAAGTCTTTGCTGCATACAGTGACGAATACAGCCATACAGTGAGGAACACAACCCACAACCCTGCCATACAGTGAGGAATAGTTCCACCATACAGTAAGGAACACTACAGCCACACAGTGAGGAACACTACTGTCATACAGTTAGGAACACTACCCCCATACAGTGAGGGACACTACCGCCATACAGTGAGGGACACTACCCCCGATACAGTGAGGGACACTACCGCCATACAGTGAGGAACACTAACACCATACAGTGGGGAACACTATCCCCATACAGTGAGGAACACTACCCCTATACAGTGAGGAATACAGCCATCCAGTGAGGAATACTACCCCCATACAGTGAGGAAAACTACCCCCATACAGTGAGGGACACTACCCCCATACAGTGAGGAACACTACCGCCATGCAGTGAGGAACACTACCCCCATACAGTGAGGAACACTACCCCCATACAGTGAGGAACACTACCTCCATACAGTGAGGAACACTACCCCCATACAGTGAGGAACACTACCGCCATACAGTTAGGAACACTACCGCCATACACTGAGGAACACTGCCCCCATACAGTGAGGAACACTTCCCCCATACAGTGAGGAACACTACCCCCATACAGTGAGGGACACTACCCCCATACAGTGAGTAATACTACTCCCATACAGTGAGGGACACTACCCCCATACAGTGAGGAACACTACCACCATACAGTGAGTAATACTACTCCCATACAGTGAGGGACACTACCCCCATACAGTGAGGAACACTACCACCATACAGTGAGTAATACTACTCCCATACAGTGAGGAACACCACGGCCATACAGTGAGGGACACTAATGCCACACAGTGAGGAACACTATGGCCATACAGTGAGGAACACTACCGCCATACAGTGAGGAACACTACCCCCATACAGTGAGGGACACTACACCCATACAGTGAGGGACACTACCCCCATACAGTGATGGACACTACCCCCATACAGTGAGGGACACTACCCCCATACAGTGAGTAATACTACTCCCATACAGTGAGTAATACTACTCCCATACAGTGAGGGACACTACCCCCATACAGTGAGGAACACTACCACCATACAGTGAGGAACACCACGGCCATACAGTGAGGGACACTAATGCCACACAGTGAGGAACACTATGGCCATACAGTGAGGAACACTACCACCATACAGTGAGGGACACTACCACCATACAGTGAGGGACACTACTCCCATACAGTGAGGGACACTACCCCCATACCATGAGGGACACTACCCCCATACAGTAAAGAATACAGCCATACAGTGAGGAACACTACCCCTATACAGTGAAGAATACAGCCATACAGTGAGGAACACTACAGCCATACAGTGAAAATATGGGAGAAGCATCTTTACTAGAGATGGGCAAATTTATGTAAATTCGATCTAACCGGTCTGCCAAATTTTTGATTAGAACCGGATCGAATCATAACAAATCACGGCATGTGAGCCGAGCTGAGCCCTCTCTATAGCCGGTAAGTCTTTGCTGCATACAGTGACGAATACAGCCATACAGTGAGGAACACAACCCACAACCCTGCCATACAGTGAGGAATAGTTCCACAATACAGTAAGGAACACTACAGCCACACAGTGAGGAACACTACTGTCATACAGTTAGGAACACTACCCCCATACAGTGAGGGACACTACCGCCATACAGTGAGGGACACTACCCCCGATACAGTGAGGGACACTACCGCCATACAGTGAGGAATACTACCGCCATACAGTGAGGAACACTAACACCATAGAGTGGGGAACACTATCCCCATACAGTGAGGAACACTACCCCTATACAGTGAGGAACACTACCACCATACAGTGAGTAATACTACTCCCATACAGTGAGGGACACTACCCCCATACAGTGAGGAACACTACCACCATACAGTGAGTAATACTACTCCCATACAGTGAGGAACACCACGGCCATACAGTGAGGGACACTAATGCCACACAGTGAGGAACACTATGGCCATACAGTGAGGAACACTACCGCCATACAGTGAGGAACACTACCCCCATACAGTGAGGGACACTACACCCATACAGTGAGGGACACTACCCCCATACAGTGATGGACACTACCCCCATACAGTGAGGGACACTACCCCCATACAGTGAGTAATACTACTCCCATACAGTGAGTAATACTACTCCCATACAGTGAGGGACACTACCCCCATACAGTGAGGAACACTACCACCATACAGTGAGGAACACCACGGCCATACAGTGAGGGACACTAATGCCACACAGTGAGGAACACTATGGCCATACAGTGAGGAACACTACCACCATACAGTGAGGGACACTACCACCATACAGTGAGGGACACTACTCCCATACAGTGAGGGACACTACCCCCATACCATGAGGGACACTACCCCCATACAGTAAAGAATACAGCCATACAGTGAGGAACACTACCCCTATACAGTGAAGAATACAGCCATACAGTGAGGAACACTACAGCCATACAGTGAAAATATGGGAGAAGCATCTTTACTAGAGATGGGCAAATTTATGTAAATTCGATCTAACCGGTCTGCCAAATTTTTGATTAGAACCGGATCGAATCATAACAAATCACGGCATGTGAGCCGAGCTGAGCCCTCTCTATAGCCGGTAAGTCTTTGCTGCATACAGTGACGAATACAGCCATACAGTGAGGAACACAACCCACAACCCTGCCATACAGTGAGGAATAGTTCCACCATACAGTAAGGAACACTACAGCCACACAGTGAGGAACACTACTGTCATACAGTTAGGAACACTACCCCCATACAGTGAGGGACACTACCGCCATACAGTGAGGGACACTACCGCCATACAGTGAGGAATACTACCGCCATACAGTGAGGAACACTAACACCATACAGTGGGGAACACTATCCCCATACAGTGAGGAACACTACCCCTATACAGTGAGGAATACAGCCATCCAGTGAGGAATACTACCCCCATACAGTGAGGAAAACTACCCCCATACAGTGAGGGACACTACCCCCATACAGTGAGGAACACTACCGCCATGCAGTGAGGAACACTACCCCCATACAGTGAGGAACACTACCCCCATACAGTGAGGAACACTACCTCCATACAGTGAGGAACACTACCCCCATACAGTGAAGAACACTACCGCCATACAGTTAGGAACACTACCGCCATACAGTGAGGAACACTGCCCCCATACAGTGAGGAACACTGCCCCCATACAGTGAGGAACACTACCCCCATACAGTGAGGGACACTACCCCCATACAGTGAGTAATACTACTCCCATACAGTGAGGGACACTACCCCCATACAGTGAGGAACACTACCACCATACAGTGAGTAATACTACTCCCATACAGTGAGGAACACCACGGCCATACAGTGAGGGACACTACCGCCATACAGTGAGGAACACTACCCCCATACAGTGAGGGACACTACACCCATACAGTGAGGGACACTACCCCCATACAGTGATGGACACTACCCCCATACAGTGAGGGACACTACCCCCATACAGTGAGGGACACTACCCCCATACAGTGAGGGACACTACCCCCATACAGTAAAGAATACAGCCATACAGTGAGGAACACTACCACCATACAGTGAGTAATACTACTCCCATACAGTGAGTAATACTACTCCCATACAGTGAGGAACACCACCACCATACAGTGAGTAATACTACTCCCATACAGTGAGTAATACTACTCCCATACAGTGTGGGACACTACCCCCATACAGTGAGGAACACTACCACCATACAGTGAGGAACACCACGGCCATACAGTGAGGGACACTAATGCCACACAGTGAGGAACACTATGGCCATACAGTGAGGAACACTACCACCATACAGTGAGGGACACTACCACCATACAGTGAGGGACACTACCCCCATACAGTGAGGGACACTACCCCCATACAGTGAGGGACACTACCCCCATACCATGAGGGACACTACCCCCATACAGTAAAGAATACAGCCATACAGTGAGGAACACTACCCCTATACAGTGAAGAATACAGCCATACAGTGAGGAACACTACAGCCATAGAGTGAGGGACACTACCGCCATACAGTGAAGAATACAGCCATACAGTGAGGAACACTACAACCATACAGTGAGGAACACTACTTCCATACAGTGAAGAATACAGCCATACAGTGAGGAACACTACAGCCATACAGTGAGGAACACTACTTCCATACAGTGAAGAATACAGCCATACAGTGAGGAACACTACAGCCATACAGTGAGGAACACTACTTCCATACAGTGAAGAATACAGCCATACAGTGAGGAACACTACAGCCATACAGTGAGGAACACTACTTCCATACAGTGAAGAATACATCCATACAGTGAGGAACACTACTTCCATACAGTGAAGAATACAGCCATACAGTGAGGAACACTACCGCCATACAGTGAGGGACACTACCGCCATACAGTGAGGGACACTACCTCCATACAGTGAGAGACACTACCTCCATACAGTGAGAGACACTACCGCCATACAGTGAGAGACACTACGGCCATACAGTGAAGAATACAGCCATACAGTGAGTAACACTACCGCCCATACAGCGAGGAACAGTGAGGAATACTACCCCCATACAGTGAGGGACACTTCTACTATATGGCAACATTCATAAATTAGAAAATGCTTTGCTCATTTTATATGCATAAAAAATTATCTTTTACATGTATGTGCATTGCATTTTTAAAAAATTTCTTTCGCTCTGTAAGTTTTGCAACAATATTTATCATTTCACAGATCCTCAAATTCCTGTTCCTCAAATATGTAAATTCCTCAGTTTTATCACTTTGGTTATTAAAAGTATCTCTTCATAATATAGTAATACTCACATTTTTTCTATTAGAATTTTAGAAATGCAGAAGATTTCATGTTAATAAGAAATGCTTCAGAAGTTAGGATATTAGGTGTCTATTTATATTTTGTTTTATGTAAAAGTTTTTCAATGAATTGGGCACAATGAGATTTTGATTCATGCTGGCATTATCTTGATTCCTTTTCAAGTGAGTGGACGAAAGTGCTGTGTGCTGTGCACTCCCGGAGGGGAGAGGATCGATCACAGTTTGCCTTCTAAATATTGAGAATTTATACATAATTTTCCTTTTCATTTTGATTTCAATAAACAGCATTTAACCATTTCTTACTATGTAGATTTTTTTTTCTGTCTATTTTTTTTTTTTTTGCATGTATATCCCGGTTTCTATAATGTTGTTCTTCCCGATCCAAATATTTTGTATGTCAAGCATAGGTTTAAAAAAAAAAAAACATGAACAATTCCGTATACCTCATTCATACCTTGTACAGTCTCTTTCCCCAGCAGATACTTCTCACTTCACTAAAATCTTCAACCTCTCTCTTCTGGTATGTGTGGGGACAAGTGTATGGGAAAAGTCTTTTTGGGAAGAGTCTGTGGACCCTCTGGACCACCGCGGGAGCTAGCCGCAACCCAGGACCAGAGTCTAAGCGGCACCTGGTCTTCGCCAGAGCCCGCCGCAAAGCGGGATGGTCTAGCTGCACCGGGGTGCCACCAGGTCGTTCCACAGGTACGACAAGGTCCACGGTGGCAGCCAAGGTAGCAATGTAGGAACAGTCCGAGCCTGGGGAAACAACAGGGATACAGCGCTGGAAGCAAACTTGGAACTTCGTAGCTGGGACACAGAACAGGAATGCAGGCACGGGATGGAGTACAGGCACGATGACAGGAGGCAGGTCCACAAGGACGGACCACAGGAGCAGGACACAGGAACTGACCACAGGAGCAGGACACAGGAACGGACCACAGGAGGTGGACACAGGAATGGGACACCAAAATGGCAGGACCTCAGAATGGCAGGACCTCAGGATGGCAAGACCCCAGGAGCCACAGGATCTCAGAAGCCACAGGACCACAGGGATGCCACAGGAATGCCACAGGGATACAGGAACGCCACAGGGAACTCAACATCAAAGAGGAACACTGGAAACGCTGGAGACACGGAGGAACCTTGGGAAGCCAGGAACATGGAGGAACACTGGTAACACACAGGATACACTAGGAGCATATGGGAACGCTGGGGATAAACAGGAGGCTTTCACCTCAGGGAGAATGGTTTGAAGATCTGGTGAGGAATGCTAAAAGTCACCCGATTATAAGGTGGAGCCAGATTAGCCAGCGCCTATCAGGACGACGCAGACACTTTAAATCTTAAAGAGCCGGTGTGCGGGCCATGGGGTAACCACACCACAGGGAAGGGCACGGGTGTATCCGTGATCCGTACCAAGGAACGTGGGTACGGCCGTGACATGGTGTCTATCCCTCTTCCTTCAAGCATGCTGTTGTAACCCCACAACTGAAGAAACCTTCCCTGGACCCATCCTGTGCTGTTCAGTACTGACCAGTCTTTAATCTCCTTTTCATCTCCAAACTCCTGGAATGTCTGCTCTATTCTCGTCTGATCCATTATTCTTTCTTTATTGGCCTGAAGGATGTGGTACAGTCTTAGTTCTCTTCCTACCTCTGTCACAGCACATTTAGTGTCTCCTTTCCTGGACCTCTTATCTTCTCTACCTCTTTCTCTCTATACTGCTCCATTGGAAAAACCATGAGCAGATTTGGTTTTCAGTATCATCTTTATGCTGATGATACCCAGTTACATTCTTCTGCACCCCTTCTTTACTACAGAACACCAGTGATGTCCTCTATCTTCTTAAATCTTAATCATTCTAAGATGGAACTTCTTGTCTTTCCACCATCAATCCAACCCTGACCTCTCCATCTCTGGTGGGATCAGGATCAGCATAACCCTGAGGCAACAGGCCCGCAGTCTTGGAGTTGTGCTGGGTCCAACCTCCTCTTTGCACCATATATTCAATCACTTGTTCGCTCTTGTTGCATGCTTCTCAAATTATCAGTCCAATTCACTTGTGTCTGAATAACTGCATGAAATTTCAACTCTCCTTACTAACTTACCTGTGCACTCCTCCCTCTGTTATCTCTAGACACCAAATACCAAGCTCCAGGCTGCTCTGCAGTTCCATTGACCTTGAACTCTATATACAGGATGGCAGCAAATAACTAGTTCAAGCAGCAGCATGTCTATTTATTAAATAATTTTTATTCTATTACCTATTAAATCTCTTGTGTCACTCCTTTACCCTCAGACTGTAAGCTCTTGCGAACAGGGCCCTCACTCATATTGTTTCCAAATGACTAGGTTTTACTTGTATTGTTTCATTTTATTTATGTCCCCCATAATTAGTAAAGCGCTAAGGAATACAATGGAACTATTTAAAGATAATTATTATTTTTATTTAATTTTAGATCCCTTTAGATAAAAAGGGAGTTTCAACTTTGGAAATTTATGTCTTGTAAGTATGTAACAGAAATAGCTATTAGTGTAGATTTGTACCGTGTTAGCCATGGAGAACAGAAGAAGATTGAAGAAATCAGACGATACCTTTTTGAGGCTTAATGAGTATATTTGATGGTGAGATTTCGAGGATACTAGTTCTCTCCGTCAGACATGATGTTCTGTAACAGAAATAGAACAGGTACCAATATTATGGGGAGAATCAGGGTTTCAGACCCATCAGATAAGTCCAACTGATGGGAGAGGTAAAGTAGATTCAAATAGCTTTATAGTTAAAAACATAAAATGAATTCAGTGAGGTAATATGTTGTTGCTTTTTTGCAGCCATTGCAACTTTTATTAGATAAACATCTGAATTCCAAAGATCAAGTGCAAAAGTAGAAATCTCAAGCATGGCGTGCCAGGGGAAAAAGTCACAAAAATCCACCAATCCACCCAAAAAAAAGTTGTCTTCTCAATATCAATACACAAATAAAGCTGTGGGCTTGGACATATCATCTACAGGACTTTCTGTAATTCATCTTCTGTCTTGGAGATTCTTTCACGCATCCATCCTGGACATCATCATGAATGCATACTCTAAGAACTGGGTCGCAAAAACAGATGTTAAAAAGCAGTATCAAATATAATAAATCCCCCCATAGAGCCTTATAGAGTATTATTTTATAACAGTAGAAGTAATGTCACATGAGATGATATTTACCTTATCCTTTTATATCACTAGCAGCCTAATAGGCAATTTTCCTCTGCACAGAGATACTTGGTTCATGGCAGGTTTTCATTCGACAAGTAATTACTATATAACTGCCCTACAGTATCTTAATTGACCCGATTTTTATTTGTTTGAAGATCACAACAGGTATCAACCAACACTTCAAAGAGCATTGAGACGACTCTGATGAAAGCATTAAAGAATTAAAATGCTATCACTTTCTACAGCTGTCAAGCTCAGGGTTTGAGTATATATATAAATGGCAACTTGTACCTTCTGCTAACAATCATAGACTAATCACTGCAATTATTAATTCCCCTATTGTACTGTCTCTGAATACAGATATGGCTCCGCATAGAACATTGTAAAGTAACGTGGATGACATTGGGAATTGCTTAGGAAACGGACTTCACAAATGGAGCAGACCTCTTGATTGAGATCTACTCTCTGGCTGTCATCACTAATTACCTTTCGTTGCAGTGATTTACATGTAGCACTGTGCTTTTATTTTCACAATGGAGCTTTATGATGTTATAAAAAGACAGAATTCAAAGGCTCATTTATCCGACGGAAAATCTAGAGCCATAATACATATTTCGAAGGTTTCAACTACAAAGCACGCTGGTCCTCGCGCCACATCAGACGTGAATGCAGAAAAGTACTTGGAAATGGTTAATCTTAGAGTAATGACCTTAACAACACATGATCTTGGAGGGTATAAAATGCAGATATCGACAAAAGTAAAATGTTTTACACCATGGTACATGAAAATGGAAATAACACTAATGCTTATGCAAAAGAGCAGATAAAAGACGGGAACCCAGATTTTTAATCATTATGGGATCTGAAGCCTTTAATGGAAAATCATGTGGAGTATTTTACGGGCAATAATTTCAAGCATATTGTTTAATTAAGGAAAGAAAACTTTACTATTTTCATTCGATTTGCTTAAACAAGCTTATAGCTTTATCTAGTCAGGCAAAAAAGGGAAACAAATATTTTGTTGATTTGGTAGATTTCAACTACTTTACTAGACTTCTATAATGTCTGTATATTATTTTCACAGAATCCTACTACTAAACCTGTAGCTGATGATCTTGTTCCACTGATCTTTAAAGGACATCCACCACCAAATTACTGTTCGTTGTGTCTAGGCAATGGGGGGGGGGGGACTGTTTTACATGAATTTCTGCTTCTATATTGCCAAAATAATATCTTTGTATAAGTGACAGAGGCGCTCAAACTGACGGTGGACGAGCGCCTCTCGGCTTCCATGGACTTTAAAATAGTCAAACTAGAAGCTCCCCCCACTGCAAGCCGCCTCCTGCTGTCGGCCAGGGAACTAGGAGAGAGCGCACACCCCGCTTTCTCCACGCCCCGCCTCTGACGTCACAACCGGATTCTAATTCCATGGCAGGAGGAGGCTTGCACTGGGGGGTTGTGCATAAATTTTGTGGAAGCCGAGAGGCATATTTATTTTGTGGCAGAGAAAAGTGTCAGGATTGATCTTATAGTAAAGAATTCCTGTGTATGCTTCCTTATTCCTTTGGTCGCTTTCCTCTGTAAGTGATGTAGTTCAACTCGTCCTTCTCATACACTGAAGTTCAAAATTTTAAAGAAATTCAAATAATACCCTGCAATGCAAAATACAGAATACAATACAAAATAGATGTTTAAACAGATGGCTGAGAAGATGATTATGTAGTAGGTTGGGTCATAGATCCATTTTCCTACTTTCTAAGCATAACCCAGTTATGAAACGTAGATGTGTATTGCCTGTCTACAAGAAACTGCTAGACTTTACTTACATATTTGGTCAAAAAAGGTTTTCTGATCAGCCAGCCCCAATAGTCATACTTTTTCCTCATAACTTTAAATAACAGAAGTCCAAAAGTCAATGGTGTATACATATAGTTGTGTGCATACTAGTGGCAAACTTTCTTGTGCTTTTGGGTCAATAGAGGAGTTTGAACATCAAGACCTTCAGCATGGTAACTGCTAGTCGAGGTTGGACTATATCGAGGTTGGGAAGCCACTGTAGAGTGCGGGGAAATTATTTATTTGACCCCAGGGACATTTTGCAAGTTTTCACAGCTAACAAGAATGGAGAGGTCTGTAATTTTTATTGTAGGTGCACTTCAACTGTGAGAGACAAAAAAAATCCCATAAAAAAAATCCCAGTGTATGACTTTTAAATTACAAATTAGCATGTCATCGAAAAATAAAACATAATGGGGTTCATTTACTAAGGGTCCGCGGAACGCACTTTCGTCAGGTATTCCGACGATTTCAGATTTGCACCGCATTTAAAAGGGTTTTGTGTCGCATCAGATTTTGGTGCATTGGCATCGGCTTTAATGCGGCACAAATCGGGGGCGGGCCGTTGGACGATCCGACTGATTCGGACTAAGCGCGGGATTTAACTTTTAAATTGTGTTACAAGACTTACATACACCGGGAAGAAGAATGTGAACTCCGGCGGACCTGTGCGGGCAGCGACACATGCAAGATATCAGGTGCATGATCAACGTGGATCGCGGCACAGTGCATCATCGTCGGACAATCCGGATCGGGGATTGCGACTCAAGTAAGTAAATGTGCCCCAATATTTTGTACAAAAAGAAATGACAGAGGTCAGACTTTTCCTGTATTTTTTGACCAAGTTTGCACACACTTCAGCAGGGGTTTTCACTCCGTCCTCCATACAGTGCTTCTCCAGATCTTTCAGGTTTATAAGGCTGTCATTGGGCAAGATTGAGTTTCATATCCCTCCAAAAATATCTGTTCAGGTCTGGAGACTGATAGACCACTTCAGGACCTTGTAATGCTTCATACAGAGTTGCACCTTAGTTGTCCTGGCTGTATGTTTTGGGTCATTGTCATACTAAAAGACCCAACCACAATCCACTTTCAATGTTCTTATCAAGAGGAGGTTTTTGTTCAAAAACATGGCCCTATCCATCCTCACTTTATTACATCGCAGTCAACCTATCCTCTTTGCAGAAAATCACTCCCAAAAGTATGATGCTTCCACCCCCCATGCTACACATTTAGGATACGGTTCTTAGGGTTTGTATGCATCCTTCTTTTTCCTCTAAACCCAGCAAGTGGAATTGATAATAAAATTTCTCTTTTGGTCTCATCTGACCACATAACTTTCTCCTCTGGATCATCCAAATGATCAGCACGGGTCTTGACATGTGCTGTTATGAGCAGGGGGGCATTGCACTGCATGACTTTAACCCATGATTAAATTACTAAAGGTAATCTTTGAGATAGTGTTCCAGCTGGCTTAAGGTCATTGACCGGGTCCTCCTATGTAGTTCTGGGCTGATTCCTGACTTTTCTCAGAATCATCCTTACCCCACACGGTACCCCATCCAAGCCTTGCGGTCTACAATTTTGTACCTGCTGTCCTTAGACAGCTCTTTGGTCTTACCCATGATGGAGTGGTTGGAGTGTGATTCATTGAGTGTGTGCAATTAATACAGGTAAAAAGTGATGAGCAATGGCAGATGGAGTGTGCCATGGGCCCTTTTTCGTTTTTGTGTTTACATTTTTCACTCCTCACATTAAAAAATCCATACATTTTTTTTATATTTCCATGTTAAGAGCTGTATTTCTGTGTAAAAAATTGCACTTCATAGTGACGGTATTTAATATTCCATGTCATGTATTGGGAAGCAGAAAAAAAATCCAAATGCAGGGAAATTGGTGAAAAAATGCATTTGGGCCTTTTTGTTGTGGGCTTGGATTTTATGGCTTTCACTGTGCGCCCCAAATAACATGTCTACTTTATTCTTTGTGTCCGTGTGATCACGGGGATACCAAATTTGTATAGCTTTTATAATGCTTTCATACATTTACAAAAATTCAAACTTTCTCTATTTTGCCATATTCTGGGGCTAATAACTTTTTTCATATTTCAGTGTACAGAGCTTCGGTGTAATTTCTTGCCACTTTTGATAATATTTTTCATGCTACCATTTTGAGGACTGTATGGCCTTTTGATCACTTTTTATAAAAAATTTTTATATTTTGCAAAATGGCAAAAAAAGTGGCACTTTCAACTTTAGGTGCTATTTTCTGTTATGGGTATAAGCGCCGGGAATAATCGTTATTATATTTTGATAAATCAGACATTTTGGGACGCGGCGATACCAAACATGTTTATGATTCTTACTGTTTATTTACTTTTATATGTGATCTAGAGAAATGGGGGTGATTTGAACTTTTACTTTTTTTTACCATTATTTCAGACCTTCAAGTGTACTTTAACCCTGCAGGGTCTAATTGCTAATACAATATACTGCAATACTATTGTATTGCAGTATATAGAAAAATTATTCATGATCTCTAATAGCCTGCCATCTGCTGGCTATTAGAGATCATTATACATGGCAAGCCAACGTGTCTCAAGAGACTGTAGGCTGCGATGGCCGCACCCATGTAATGGTAAGTTAGGCACTTACCACCTACTATGTATGGAGAAAGCTTTGCTCGTGATCTCTCTCCATACAACCCTCACAATACGAGGACTATATCGTTTGTCCTGGTGTTCGAAGGTGTTAATGAAATATCCACTGCAGAGCCCCTCTTTAACCCCTTCACGCTCTGCGATGGATATATCTGCCGCAGAGCTATGAAGGATGTATGAAGAGAGCTCACGGGCTGAGCCCTCTTCATACAGAGATGGGCTTTGCTGCGGCACTTAAAACGTGGCGCCGCATGGGTTACCGCCCTCTGGCGATCGGTTGCCATGACAGTCTCGTATCTGACGAAGAATGGTTTATGCTAGTGGCTCATTGTAACGTATACTGTGCAGAAATGCCATATACTGCAATACAACTGTATTGGTAGGAACGATCTGACTATCTAGGGTTAATGTACCCTAGAGCAGCGATGGCGAACCTTTTAGCGGCCGAGTGCCCAAACACCAACACAAAACCCCGCTTATTTATCCTGAGGTGCCAACCACTTTCAATCATATTAACCTCCTGAGGACAAGATGGAAAATTTGCATCATTTTAGCTTCTTTCCAGTGTCCCTCTTTACACAGAGAATTGTGGGGCCAGCAGGAGGTCCTTGAGAGATAATTTTGGTCCTGTCTACACATTCTCCCTCTTCCTACAGTCCCAAGTAGCAAAGTAAGTCACTTTAATATATGACTGAAAGCAGCATCTTTTAAGGTGCTTGGAACTGCAGGAAGATTCTTTGAGTCCTGTCTGGTGTGCCACCACTGCCCTAGAGGGTCTAAGAAATTGTGAAAAAAAAATTAAAAGAAAAAGTTTAAAAAATGTAAAAAATTTATAAAATATTAAAAATTCAAATCACCCCCCCTTTCTCTAGAACTGATATAAAATATAATAAACAGTAAAAATCATTAACACATCAGGTATCGCCGCGGCCCAATCTATCAAAATATAAAAACAGATATAACCGGCGATGACCTCCGAAATGGGAAATGGCGGCCAAATGTCCGAAATGCGACTTTTACACCTTTTTACATGACATAAAAAATGTAATGAACAAAATGTTGCACAGTCCTCAAAATAGTGGCAATGAAAACGACGGCTCATTTTGCAAAAAATGACACATCACATAGCTCCGTACAGCAAAGTATGAAAAAGTTATTAGCGTCAGAAGATGGCAAATATTTTTTTTCCTTTTTCGTACACATTTGTTTAATTTTTGAAAATGGAATAAAATGCAATAAAACCTGATTTGGTATCATCAGTATATGTGTTATTTGGAGCGAAGAGTGAAAATCGTAAAACTGAGCCCACAAGAATGTGACGCACATGCGTTTTAAAAAAATTTTTTTCCACATTTGTAATTTTTTTCCTGCTTCCCAGTACATGGCATGGAATAATAAATAACATCACAGGAAAGTAAAATTTATTATGCACAAAATAAGCCCTCACACAGCTCTGTACACGTAAAAATTAAAAAGTTATGGATTTTTGAAGGTGGAGAGCGAAAAAACCCTGCGTCCTTAAGGTAGGGCCCCTTTTAATGAAATGACCACTGCAGGGCCCCCCTTTAATGTAATGTGTTACTGCAGAGCCGCCCTTTAAAGAAATGTCCACAGCAGAGCAGCCCTTTAAGAAAAATGTCCACAGTTGAGCCCCCTTTAATGAAATGGCCACTGTAGGGCCCCTATTTAGTGAAATGTCCACTGCAGAGCCCCCCCTTTACATAAATGGCCACAGCAAAGTCCCCTATAATAAAAAATGTCTACTGCAAAGACCACTTTTAATGAAATGGCCACAAGGCTTACTTGTAATGAAATGGCCTCAGCACAGCCCTTCCTATAAAGAAATGTCCACTTCAAAGCTCCCATTTAAAAAATGTCACACAGAAGAGCCCCTTATAGAAATGGCCACAGCAGAGCCCCTCTTAAATGAAATGGCAAAAGCAGAGCCCTGCCCCGATAAATGAAATGTCCACATCAGAGCCCCCTTTAATGAAATGGCCACAGCAGAGCCCCACTTTAATGAAATTGCCACAACAGGCCCCTCCCTTTACAGAAATGTCCACATTGAGCCTCCGGTTTCTCCTTACTGCTGCTCCGTCTTCTCCTCTTCCGGCCAGCACACACATACTATGACGTGGCTGCGGTCATGTACATTATAGTGTCACGCACAGGCCAGAAGAGTAGAAGACGGAGCTGCGGGAAGAAAAAAAGAGAGGCAAGTATAGCTTTTTTTTTTAACCTGCAATCTTAATACAGAATGGCCTACATGAATATCCGCCATTGTCAGAGGAGCTTTCTTGCTCATTGTTAGGGGATCCAAAACTTATTTCATGCAATAAAATGCTAATTATTTAAAAATCATACACTGCGATTTTCTGGATTTTCATTTTTAGATTCTGTCTCTCACAATTGAATTGTCTCTCCATTCTGAATACATATTAATATACATATTAATTGTCAGTCTCTGTAAGGAGAACCCTTACTTTCCGACCCTAGTCAAAAACCTCTCACTCAGCCAAACCAGATCCCTACATTGTACTGAGGAGCCCCAACCTGGCCGAAACAGCGCTGTCAACAGTTGGGAGTCTGTTCCTTCTGGAATAGATATACTGGTTTGGTTTTAATCCAGCATCATGTCATAGGGCCTCTTGTAGGTCATGATTGATGTCAAAAGGGCCGCCTTAAAAGGTAGCTAAAAGAGGCGTGGTTTTCCTCATCCCATCCTGGAAAATGTATTTGCATATTTTCCCAGAATCCCCTAGTGGAGTGTCCATGGCTATAAGACTCCACATGTCTACACAGCGGCCATAATTGGCAGTCTCCTTAAGTAAGTAGAACTATTACTTCCCAACACTAATGTTTTATAGCACAGTTGAACAGAAAGATCTTCTGAGAAGATTTCAGCCTTTCACTGTTTGTCCATTTATTCTACAAAACATCCCTTATTCTAATAAAGACATTCAAAAATGTGCCCTAAGAACCTAGAGGTCACACACTTATATTCTATGCAATGAGATTCAAACCCACTTTAGTAGAGATTTTCCTTCCAATTTGCCCTGCCAGTCAAACATTAGTAAAATATTGATGTCTGCAATAACCGTATATTCATACAGTATGTCGGCCTGTGCCCTGGGTGTTTTTATGAACATGTCTGCTCCATGCCAATCGACTGCATTTTTTAAGGCAGGTGAATGTATTTGTATGCAAATTCCAGCAAGCACTTTTGTGTGAACACTTAAGCTGAATAGCAAAAAGGCTTCATATTAGCAAACTCACATCACTGGAGCTGCCTGGCCAGAAGTCTCTAAGCAGAATCCAATGTATTCTCTGAATACACAAGCAGAATATAGCTTAGGGTAGTCATAACGGAGGGAATGTCGAATGTCTTCCTGTTGCACCAGGAACAATAATTAAAATGCAACTGGCTTTAGGATCCGCAGTTTATTTCCTTTTTGTGCTAATGCTTTGCCATTGATGCATGTTTATGCTACTTGCAGTCATTTGCCGAGGCAGAAGTACATTGTGTTTATGATGTTTACCACAAGTGTTATATTGATTAGCTGGTGGTGAAGGGCTAACAGCCAACTGCATACAACAACCCGTGGGCAGCCGCTGCCAAATGTTACTATGCTGAAAGCCAAAAGAGCACATTTATTCTATCTAAACGTAAACTAATAATATTCACGCTGAGAATAAGATAGGAATAACAAATATGTTTAAATCCAAAACGCAGGACATTTCCAATGCTTACCAAAAGTTTAACCCTGTGAAGGGGTACACATAGCAAACCAGTGCATTACAGATTGGCATTTTAGATCTGGCATGAAATAATTAACCTCTAACAAAGCTAGACTAGCTAGACTGGAGTGAGAGCAAATCTGCCGAGATATTATGAAAACTGTTGAGACGTGTGTTTTTAGCCCATGTGGACATAATTAGCCTGTGCTTGATGACCCTGCCCCTTTGGTCCTGCCAGATATATCAAGAGACTCCAGGCTATTAGCATATCTAGTGCAACTATTACCCTATAACCTGTGCCAGGAAAGGGTGAAGCCAGTTTTCTACTTGCACATGTATAGTATTTACACAACTCATTGTGTTGCATGCCCTCCGTTACAGGTGCACCAAAAAAGTTGTTGTTTGAGCAGTCCAGGGAGCAGCAGATTTTTGTAGAATGTGCACCACAATTCCTGAATCAGATGCACCCTGCACAGTGTGCATTTTGTACTGTTTTTGATAAATATGGGCCCTGTGTGTATTCCATTTTCTAATTATTGCTCCCTAGCTTGGTGCCGGTCTATTATTTTGTTTCTGGTATTCTTCGACAGTTCTTTGGTCTTCAACATAGTAGAGTTTGGGGTGTGACTGTTTTAGGTTTTTGGACAGATGTCTTTTATACTGATACGTTCAAAGAGGAGCCATTACTACAACACAAGGAGCCAATTAAAGAAGAAGTTACAGGTCTGTGAGAGCAATAAATCTTGATTATTTGTAGGTGACCAAATACTTATTTTTCACAACAATTTGCAAATGAGTTCTTTAAAAAAATCAGACATAGTTGAGGCCTACTTATGATGTCAATTATAGGCCTCCTCTTTTTTACGTGGGAGAAATTGAATACTTGGTGGCCGACTAAATACTATTTTCCCAACTCGACATTGCTTTCTACCACTGCATACGGTACACAAATCTAGAATTTAGGCTTTGTTTAGTTTTTACTCAAGGTACATTATAACAAAGTTTCAGATCTCTTTTGTATAGAAAGGTGTGGACGCTGACAAGGCATATCTACTGAAAACACTATGTAAGCTTATAAAGACAATTACAATAACGATCCAGAAGATAGTTCTGCCCGGAGCATCCATCAGCCGCACAGATGTGTTGCATGATCAGCACAAGCTTTTTTTATGTGCAGATTGTCATTCAAAGGTAAAGCCTTTTTCTGATCACACTATGGAAAAAAGTACATAGTGGTTTGCAATGTTAGGATCCCTGGTGGAAATAATATAAAATGAGATGAGGCTTTAAGACCTGTGAGAAAAATCAATCTGATGGAAAATTGACAAACTTGTTTAACATGTCGGCACAGGATCTGAGAGCTGACCCGTAGAGACCTCCACTTAGACACAACGTGAAGTTACTGGCAGTTCTCTTAATCTGCTCAGTTACACAACAGGATCTCAAAGGGGACTTTTTACCAAACATCACTTTAAATTATCTTTGCTCCTTCATGTTGTAAAAGTCTTTGGCCTTTTTTGCCAGGGCTCTTGGCAGATATGTGAAATTGTGAATTAGGAAAAGTTTTTGTAAGGATATATTGTGGAATAAATAATCAGAATAACTCAGGCCCTTTGACATACATTGTTCGTGTCATTTGTCTCATTTTGTCAATTAATTTTGTCAATTAATTCTCTAAAATGAAAGCCACGCAAGTTCTCTGCTAGTATCTTATTCCTAAATGGCACTTCATCACAAATGCTAATCTATTTTATTACACTTCGAGCCAAAGTGGCTCAATCGGTCAAAAAAAAAATTTAAGAAATGAATGTATTTTTTGGACTATAAGATGTACCACAGATCAAAGTAAAGAAAAATATATTTGAAACCAATTAAGAATTCCACACACAGCTTGTTAACCCTTCAAGCACCTCACAAGAGTTAAAACTAAATTTTGGCAATGTTTACTGATGTTTATTTAGCCCTAACATTTACATGTTCATGCAGGATAAAAAGGGAAAAAATCAGATCCCAGATTTTATTGAGCAGTTTCTTACGAGTAGGGCAATACTTATGAATGGATTATTATTATTAAGATACTTATATCTTAGGGGCCCACAAGATTGCTCAGAATGGAAGGAGCCATTGAGCTTTTAGAGGGCACATTTTGATGATGTTGTTTTCAGGTGACATTGAGCATTTGTAAAGTTCCTTAGGTACCAGAACAGTGAACCCCCGCAACACAAATGATCCTATTTTGAAAACACTACAACACAGAGAATTTATGAAAGGTTATATTGAGCTCTTTACCACCACAGATGTTTTATAAAAAAGTATAAACACTGCCTTGTATAAGAGAAAATCTTTTTTCCAAAAAACCTTGCGTTGATCCCTAAATTAAAAAGTTGATGTAGAAAAAGCCAGAAGGGCTGGTCTGAGTATTTCAGAAACTGCCGATCTACTGGGATTTTCACGCACAACCATCTCTAGGGTTTACAGAGAATGGTCCGAAAAAGAAAAAACATCCAGTGAGCGGCAGTTCTGTGGGCGGAAATGCCTTGTTGATGCCAGAGGTCAGAGGAGAATGGGCAGACTGGTTCGAGCTGATAGAAAGGCAACAGTGACTCAAATCGCCACCCATTACAACCAAGGTAGGCAGAAGAGCATCTCTGAACACACAGTACGTCGAACTTTGAGGCAGATGGGCTACAGCAGCAGAAGACCACACCGGGTGCCACTCCTTTCAGCTAAGAACAGGAAACTGAGGCTACAATTTTCACAAGCTCATCGAAATTGGACAGTAGAAGATTGGAAAAACATTGCCTGGTCTGATAAATCTCCATTTCTGCTGCGACATTCGGATGGTAGGGTCAGAACTTGGCGTCAACAACATGAAAGCATGGATCCATCCTGCCTTGTATCAACGGTTCAGGCTGGTGGTGGTGGTGTCATGGTGTGTGGAATATTTTCTTGGCACTCTTTGGGTACCAATTAAGCAACGTTGCAACGCCACAGCCTACCTGAGTATTGTTGCTGACCATGTCCATCCCTTTATGACCACAATGTACCCAACATCTGATGGCTACTTTCAGCAGGATAATGCGCCATGTCATAAAGCTGGAATCATCTCAGACTGGTTTCTTGAACATGACAATGAGTTCACTGTACTCAAATGGCCTCCACAGTCACTAGATCTCAATCCAATAGAGCATCTTTGGGATGTGGTGGAACGGGAGATTCGCATCATGGATGTGCAGCCGACAAATCTGCGGCAACTGTGTGATGCCATCATGTCAATAAGGACCAAAATCTCTGAGGAATGCTTCCAGCACCTTGATGAATCTATGCCACGAAGAATTGAGGCAGTTCTGAAGGTAAAAGGGGGTCCAACCCGTTACTAGCATGGTGTACCTAATAAAGTGGCCGGTGAGTGTATGTCACACATGCTCAAAAACTACAAAGGGGTGGAGCTCAGTAGAGAAGGAGCGTCTTTTGGCGGGTGGATTTTGCTGGAACACATTTCAGATGCTATGTCGCATTTGATGAGCCCCTAAGATAGTAGGGCACTAAAAACCTCCAAAGAGTTTTTAGACTCTTTTAGATCCCTCAAGGAATACACTATATTTGCGGACGCGATACCCTCTTCTTTAACCTTTATTATCTTTTTCCATTTATTTGTGTTCTACACACCAAATAGCATAGATAACATGTTATTTATGTTCTATGGATTATTACGGTTACAGTGACTTGTCTTATAGAACAAAAACTAATTTGGAGAGAACATTTTTTAAAAAATGTTATTGATTGAGCTGTTTTAGGGCTTTTTTTGTGAAACAAGTTGTACTTTTTACTGATGTCATGCAGGGGTAAATTTGCCTTTTTGATCACCTTTTATAGTGCTTTTTGGTAGGTTAAGTTTTCTAAAAAATTTTAAGGTGTTCATTGTACAGGTTCAGATTTTACTTTATTGTATATGGACGTGGCAATGCCCAATATGTGTTTGTGTGGTGATATTTATGTTTTATTGTGTTTCGGAGTTTTAGACTATATGGGGCATTTAGGGGACTTTTATTATGTATGAAATTGTTTTTGTCCCCCTCTGGGTCTTGAACAAATGATCATCTGACACCTGTACTGCTCGGTCTTGCCTCTGACCAGACCCAGCAGGCAATCAGACTGGGCCGCCCTGTGGTCCTTCAGTGGACTCCAGGTTTGCATTGGAGACCATTGGCGCCCCCATACCCGGTGCAGGGATGTGCGATTGTCGGGGGGAGCGGAAGGTAAGCCCTTTAGGTGCTATGGTCATCTTGTGTCTCATCAGCGTGAGGTACCCTTGTGCAGCGATGACAGTAGAAAAGGACTGCCCAAACCGCAGCCACATGTGGGAGCCCATTGAAATACATTGGGCTGTTCGCTAAATGTTACTATATCAGTATTTTTTTGCATCAGTCTTTGTGAAAGAAAGGTACAGAAAGTGTGCTCAGTCTCTCCCAGTAATGGCATGAAAAAATGAGGATGAGAACTAACCCTTAGTTTTCAGTCTGTATTTACCACGAGAATTAAAAGAGGTAAAAAAGGATTACAAAAAGTAGTTATTCATCAACTCATGTTGGTGGGTTTTGTTTGGTATGATAGATCCCATACATATAAGCCTCAGTTGTCAAATGATGTTCCCACTTATTTCTTATTAAATTATCTTAACAAAAATACAAAAAAGTCAAAATATAAGCAAAAGCATCTCATCGAGAAAGGTCCAGAGCTGCTCAGCGGGAACTTTCCATCTCTCCATGGTTCAGACTTCAAGCCCTTTACAATACGCAAACAGTATCTTCAGTATTTGAAGATAATATATACAGCTTTAACCTCAGAGATGGATGTCGGCTATGTTTCAAGACTCTGGGTAACAGCGTTCCTTTAAAAATAATACACAGAAAGAATTCAATCATTCTACAATAAATAATGGCATTAATTAGTAATGAGCACAATATACAGCGAAGCCAAGCAAGGCAACTGGAAAGAAAATGAACAGACAAAATAAAAATTAATATTTTATTTTAAGATTAGGTACAAAACAGATAGTATTTCTAAAATAAGCCTGTCTGCTATGAATAGGTAATATCTGCTTTTATGAGCAATAAAAAGGGTGGACCGCAAGGCGCCACTATTATTTATGTTAACTTTTGTATGGGGCAGCTCTTGCCTATTATACATTGCAGACTCTGTTAATGTCTGTTACTATAAATCATAACTTATCAGCGGGTGTAATGCTCTGGCTATATACAGCAGGAGGCTCTATATACCAATCTACTTGACTAATGAATATATTGTTACTAGTGATAGACAACCTGGAAGAATGCATGCTAGAAGTGGCAGACTGGCATTACACTGGAATACTTCGTGATTGTCAGACACAGAAAATAGTTATATATTTTTGTTATTCATTTCATATTTTTTTAATTTTATAATTTTTTAAAGGAGACAATTCCCATTATCTTAAAGGGGTTTTATCGACTTTTGCAGAAAGCCCCTGAAGGGTCAGAAATTGAGAGGAAAAAGGGAATGAATGGATTTAAAATGGAAGGATGTCCTCTGTGGGCCTTACATGGCCTTATAGCATGTTTCAAATGATTGTGGTCCAGGAAATATGGACCATAATGATCTTTGCAATATTCCCTGAATGATGAGAGTTTTGGAGAAACAGAAGAAACAGTTATACTTACCCCTCTGAAGAGGGTCCCCAACTCCTGGGGCAAGTGTCTGTTCCCCGAGGATTCTGCTCCAAACATACAGTCACATGTACATGTAACATTTGAGTCCATTCCTGGATTCAAATCTGATCGTCAGGGATTGGAACAGACTTGATGTGTGCAAAGCATGACGTTATTTTCGACGGCCCATTGGGAGAAAGTTACTGAGGGGACAGCAGACCTCTATGGGAGCGTAAACTCCTGTGTTCCCACAGCTCTTTGTGTAAGTGTGGTTCGACTATGAAAAAAGACTTGTCCTCCTTTTGCCCTTTCCTCCTTGTCTCCCTCCACAGGCCAATAGAGACCATTTGGGTCTGCACATATTTTGGTATTTTAGTATTCAGACTTTGCCCTTTTCTAAGGTCTAATGATATTTCCCCGGGTTACATACAAGATAGGATCCGGAGGTTTGTTCTTAAGTTGAATTTGTATGGAAGTCGAAACTGTATATTTTATAATTGAAGTTCTAGACAAATTTTTTTCTTTAGTCCCAGTGACAATTGCTGTAATGGGACCAAGGATTATACATAAAGTTTCATTACAGACACCTTACAGCTGATCATTGCAGTCTGGGACTATAGTAAAGCATCCAGAGAGCTTCACCAAAGGTCACAGTGAGCAGAGGGGTCCGTCTGTAACTAGGGGTTGTCTGTAAGTCAGGTGTCCTTAAGTAGGGGACTGCCTGTATTGATTTATATCAATTGTTATCCTTATACTTCAGGGATCCTTTTTTGCTTATTAATTAACTATTATTAGAACAAAAGAAATATAGATATTTTGATTATTTATTAAACAAGAAGAACTGAAATATCACATGGTCATAAGTATTCAGCCTTTTTGCTCAGTATTGAGTAGAAGCAGCTTTTGCGCTAGTACAGCCATGAGTCTTCCTGGGAATGATGCAACAAGTTTTTCACACATGGATTTGGGACAGCCAAATCAAGTCATTTTCAGGTGATCCCAGAGATGCTCAATTGGGTTTCATTCGGGGCTCTGGATGGGCCAGTCAGGAATGGGCACAAAATTGTTCTGAAGCCACTGCTTTGTTATTTTAGCAGTATGCTTAGGGTCATTGTCTTGTTGGAAGATTGTCTTTGGCCCAGTGTGAGGTCCTTTGGAAGAGGTTTTCAACCAGGATATCTCTGTACTTGGTTGCATTCCTCTTTCAATCAATTGCAACCGGTCATCCTGTCCTTATATCTGAAAAACACCCCCATAGCAGGATACTGCCACCACCATGTTTCACTGGTTGACATGGTATTAGAACCAGAGAATCTTATTTCTCAAAGTCTGGGAGTCCTTCATGTATTTTTTTTTTGCAAACTGTTTAAAGTACTTTCATTTGTCTTGCACTGAGGAGAGGTTTCCATTGGCACACTCTGTCATAAAGCCCCAACTGGTGGAGGCTGCAGTGATAGTTGCAGTGATAGTTGCCACTGTTCTGTCTCATGATTATCATTTATGCTCTACACTGTGAACTGTGAGGTCTTATATAGACAGGTGTGCGCCTTTCTAATCAGGTCCAATCAATTTAATTAAACACAGCTAGACTCCAATGAAGGAGTAGAATCATCTCAAGGAACATTAAAAGGAAATGGGCCGCATGTGAGCGAAATATGATTGTCACAGCACAGGGTTTGAATACTTATGACCATGTGATATTTCAGGTTTTTTTTTTTTTGCTTAATAAAATTAGCAAAAATATATACATTTCTGTTTCCTTTCTGTCTGAATTTGGTTACCAATTAACCAAGTTAACCAAAATTAAATCAAGTTAACCAAGGAAGGGAAGGGATTGGATAAGGAAGGGATTTAAAAGAAACACTTCTATATCCTAACATAACCGTCCATATTCTTTAGATGTAAAAAAAAAGGATATAGACTCTTCTTGAAGCTCTCTGCTGTCCATACTGTGAACAGCTCCTGAGTCGGAGACAAAAAAAGAAAGAAGGCCACAGCATCCAATATGTTGAAAAAAGGTTAAACCTTTATTCACACAGGCATAGAAAAAACTGCAAGGTTTCGATTCGCCATGAAACTTTGTCAAGCATAGATTAAAAAGTTTCCACTAATAATGTAAGGTTGTGTAGCCAGAGAGATCATTCGTACAGACAATCCCACTAAGAAGCTGGTGTGAGTGATCAATATCTATAGCAATATCTATAGTAATGTGAAAAAGTGTCTGGTTGTAGGAAAGTAGCATAAACAGGTCCCAATTTTAATGTACAGCTTTATGATAACTTGTTGTATCTGTTTTTGTCTGTAATATGCCGAATAGAAAAACTAGGACTACTTTGATTAATATCACTTTGATTTTGCCGCAAGCATAGTTTTCTTCCCATGTATATGTGACAAATGTGAACATTCATTACTCTCCAGAGAAACAATTTGTCATGTTATTATTATCAAAGGCCTTTAATCCAAAAAAAAAAGCTAAAATGTCAATTTGAACTGAAATGTAATTATATGAAAGTTCAATATTATTGTTATTCTCTATGATGTTATAATAAATAACTTATTTTAAATTTGCAAACATGACTGTGCCGTACAGCACACATCCACATAAGCCACGATTTCCGATGAAAATACAATGAAAGGATTGATGATAGTTTAAATACCACTAAAGGAAATCTTCCACATGAATGCAGGGCTTCTAAGCCAGCCGTACAAATGAATAGAGCAGACCCAATTTCTCTAGAGCGGATTCAGAATAGGATAGAGAGGTCCTTACCACACCTCTACCACACATGTAGACAATCAGATATCCACAAAAGCAATATATGTGATGCAAAATATCTTACTTTATCAAAGCATTTGTATACAAAATGACACATACCAAAAACTGATACAGTGCATGAATGTAAAGTCCATTAATAGTCTCACCGTAAGACTATACAGCAGTCTTCTAATCCAAGCACACTTACAGGCCAAGGTGTGTCACTTGAAAAAGAACCCATTCTTTTTGCTTTTAATCTCTTAGTTTTTGAGGAAATCTCCTTTTAAAATGCTGCACGAGCCTCTGGGGCACCTGGCTCCGGTGTCCACTAATTATTCACACCACCATTTGGCATATGTGTCCACTTCCTCCCTACCAAGCCAGAGAACTGAGAGCCAGTAGGGGCTTCTGTGCTGTAGCAAGGAGCACCTGAGACTCATTTGCATAATGTTAAAAGATGGGTTTCTCAGAAAACTAAGCTATTAGAAGACAAAAGAAAAATGAATCCGTTTTTAGAAGGCAAACCCCAGCATGTAAATGTGCTGGGTTAGAAGTACAGCATCCATGTGGTAGATGTCCATTAAATAAAAAGCTGCCAGTAAACATCATTTTGCATTAGGTTGACCAAAGAGGAATAGTGTAATTTCAAAATTATTTTTTAGAACTAGTGAAAATATTAAATATATCTTGAAAATACAAAATTGTTCCCCCGGGATCAAACACTATCTTTCAAGCATGTGGTCCCTGTTCTATACATGTAAATTAGTTTGGGGTTTCTATAAAAGTCTTTTTAACAGATCTTCTTACAATAAGCTGTTGAGTTTGCATCAGGGCCACCGCTCATTTTTTACCCTTATACAAGACTTTTAAAGAAAGACTAATATTGTGCAGGCATTTTTGCTGTGTTCCCGTCTTCCTAATAGAATGTAAGCTCTTGCGTGCAGGGCCCTCATTCCTATTATTTCAACAATTTTTTTTTTCTAGTGGTCTGTAATGTCTGGGTTTTTTGTGCACCCAATTATTTTTAAGGCACTGCAGAATGTTCTGGTGCTGCACAAAGATTTTAATTATCTTTATTTGCTATTATTTGAGATTTTCTGCATTTTCCTACCTTCCATGCTCTCTGTCCAATTATCAGTTTAGTCAAAGGGTGCCACAGAGTGTTAAATGCCACCCTGTTAACATAAAGAGGAGATCCTGTTTTCACCTCTGTAGCAGGACTCAAACTAAACTTGAAGACGATCATACAACTGAACAGTTATTAATCTCCACTGGTGTATGGTACAACACTAAAAGTTACACGCATAACTCCTTGCCTTTCCTCCCTGAAACTTTTGGCAGCAACTCTTGTGTTCCCACTCAGACAGGATGTAAACCAATTTCCTTACTGCCCCATTCTACCCCTCGATTTCATTTTAATAGTGAACATTTGTCTAGAAAGCAGTCTAATGTGTCTAACAATTTGTACTATACCAATCTAACAGCTAGAAAGATAACAAAATCTTCTTGATTTCTGCTGTATAACCAAGATTTGCAAATATGTACCATGGTCAAAACAAGATCCATTTTTTTTTCAGGTGTTCAGCAGCAGAACAGTATTTCATAATGTGCAGGTCGGGATGAACCTACCTACCTCATTTGCATCTGGATTGATCTAACATGATGGGTTTGTAGTCATTAAATTCATTTGGTCGTAAAAAAAAAAAAATGAAAGTCAATACATACCTTTCCAAGGCACCTCCACAGGTCCTCTTCTTACTTCCAGCAGCTGACATCATTGTGTGTGCTCCGGCAGCTCCATGCGCACTGGCTGCACACACACACTAGGACATCAGCTGCCACTGACATCAGTGTGCGTGCATGGCAAGTGCGGGAAGTAAGAAAAAAAATCAAGAAGAAGACCTGTTGGGGGCATCAGAAAGGTAAGTATTGACTTTTTTTTGTGTGCTGGACATCCTAGGGCTGGCTGGCTACATACTGGGGGCTAGCTGGTTATATACTACAGGGGGCTGGAAAGCTGGCAATATACTACAGGGGGCTGGAGGAATGGCTATATACTACAGGGGGCTGTTAGAATGGCAAAATACTACAGGGGGATGACAGGCAGGCTATATACTACAGGGGGCTAGCAGGCTGGCTATATACTGGCTCAGGGAGCTGGCTATATACTGGGGGGGCAGGAAGCTAGCTAGCAATATACTGGTGGGCAGGGGCTGGATAAATATATAGCGGGGAGCATGGGTTGGCACCAATGCATTTGCCACCCTAGGCTTATATTCGAGTCAATGGGTTTTCCCAGCTTTTTTTGTGGTAAACTTAGGTACCTCGGCTTATACTAGAATTTCAAATTTTCCTTTATTGTACCTAGAAAATTTGCTATATCATGTTTTCTTTCATTACAGTAAGAGAAAACCAACAAATAGGACTGTGTTGGATCAATCACATTATAGATAACATTAGTTCTGTAGTGTTCCAGCTGTGCATCTTTTGTTTTTCTAATGCACGATTAGTTTGGTCTTGGAATATTATTATGATCTCATAACCACAACATCCATCAATTCTTCATACACATCTGTACTAAAGAAGTGCCATTTTGTTTTCCGTAGCAATAGCAAACTGTAATAAACTGATACAGTACATACTGAGGATTTGTAATAGTTTAATATTCTCAATGATTGAAAAATACATCTTAAATATGATTATCCCCATATTACATTGGTACATTATAATATAAAGTCAGTTGTTTTCAACAGTGCAATAAAAGTAGACATATTTAAATTTAATACCAGTAATATCATTTTCATAAGTTTTTAGAAGTGGAAAAATACTGATGTTTTTTTTTTTACAACAGGACCTGTACACAAAAGCAGATATGGGCCAACCATGTTATTTAGCATTTATGCAATATAGAACAGGAGAAAGCAAATATACAAAAATAATAGATGGTAACAAAAAGTATATATGCCAAGAGACTGCACAGTTATATTCAATTGAATTAAGAGTCTGAGAGCCGAATACTGTGCTCGTTCAGTCCTAAAGAAGTGAAGTAGTCATGCATTCACTCTACTGGTCTGTTCACACCGGGGACTATGTGAAAATCTCCTGATTCTTGCAGTTAAACTTTCAGCAATCAAATCAAAGTTTATTGAAACCCCCCCCTTAACTGATTGGATTACAAATTTTGGTAAAGTTGGGGCCACCTCAATCATATATCCTGTGGTCTTCCACTTTAACAGAGTTATTGTCTTTCAGGGCATTCTAGGCATTGTGGTTTTACTAATGTTGGATAGATCCCTGACTTACTCTACTTGATTAGAATATTGTGTAAGTAAATTATATTGAAATGTCCTTCTTTAATTTTCTTATTGGCTCGATGTTTGACAAGTTGTGCAGTCCGAGGTGACTAGACTTTTGGGAACAATAAGATAGGTGGGAAAAATACCAGCCAGTCCTCTGCAGAGCTACTTGTTTTATCTTATATTAACTAAAGACTGCTTTATGCACTTTTTGTTAGTATTTTGTATCCGTTTTTGTAAAAAATAATTTAAAAAAAAACAAAAAAGGAAAAAAAATTCCGCCACGGCTGTGTTTTGGATACATTCCAGATTCCGGCTTACAAATAACGCTGCAAATAGCAAACGTGACCTTTTATGGGTATCAAATAAATACTGAAGAAATAACTGATCACAAGGGCAGAGGATCAATCATGTAAGTGCATCTTTCATCATTTAATACTCCGACATAGGCCCGCTTTAGAAAGATAAGCACCAGCCAGAGATTTATACCTTGCCAGACACCTATGTGATATGTCAAGAACCAGATTTATAGCCGTTCAACAACTTTGCTGCATATAACCGGCCCATATAGCTGCCAATGACACTGACTATGTCAACTAGGGCCCTCATTTTTGTCCACTGATTCATCAGATAGCACAAATAGGATAAATAGACTTCTATGGACTAACCCACTTGGACATGATCTGCATAGTCCGCATGTGAGGTGGCTGCCCTAGATCACATGCCAATGAAAGTATCGAAGACCTCAAATGACACATGGGCCTCTAACAATGGACCTTGAATCCATTGTTTGCAGACCAAGAATGCACATGTTCCTGTGTGCATGTAGTGAATTGCTCATGGTATTGTATGGAATGTATGGAGTAATGTCTACCTAGTTAAGAAAAAGGCCGAATACAATTAACTCCTCCAATTCTGCCAAGCTTCTGTATATTACTCCAACCCATGCTGCTTTGTCTTCTGGAATTGGCATTCTAGAAAATGTCAATTGCCCTGAGAAATTCCAACCAAACTTTTACATTTTACCTTTTTCTGTTGTAACTAAATGTTTGGACTTGTATATCTTTCAGGTCCATTTATACCAACAAATCAAAACAAGTACTATAAATTACATACTGTATGGGGAAAAAGGTCCACAATTTCTTTTGGGGTCAAGAGCTTTAGTTTAGAGACTATTAGTAGTCCACCCTAAAATACAAGAAATTTGAGCAAATAATTGACAAACCTTTTCAACTAATAAATCAAAAGACATGAATATAAGACAAAACAATTGTTTTACAATGATTAAAAGGATACAATAGGAAAAGGGAAATGAAAAGTAACTCTAAAATAAAAGCAAGGTCAAACTCATTGCAAAGTTTTCTAAGCGAAAGGATTAAGTATAAAAAGGCTATTCAGCAGCAGATTGTAAAGCTCCGATCTCCAATAAAGTCATTACAGATGCTCATCAGAAAACTAAAAATAAAACAGAAAACAATTCCACAGATCAAGTTAATAATACATAAAGTTCACTTCTCTAGAACTAATATGGAAAAGTGAGAATTTGATAGTACTAGAAGTGGCATGCTCATATAACACAATATCTCAACATGTTACAATCACTTTTCACACAAATTATATCAATCCATACTAACAGCAACCAAACAGAACCAATATCTCAGGAGCCAAACACCTTGTAAAATATACTTCGCACACAATGGAAAGATTCCAAAAACATTCTTTGCAAGCCACCCAGGAGCAGTACCACCATGGATTATGGTGGATAGACCTTTTCTGGGTATAAAATATCTGCCATCAGCATTTTCTATGACAGCTGCTTAATAAACAATCTGTTTTCCAGTGAATTATGAGATGGATGATGCATGTGGTGTCCAGCCCATCTGATAAGCCCGTTCCAAGGTTCTCTTACAGTCCTGAAGTACAGTGCTGAAGGTGATGTGGGGATACTGCTGGACCAGTTGCTCCACCGTAGCTTCATTGACCTGTAGACAGCAGAGACACATACACTCATTTTAAAAGTACATTAAAAACATTTTGTGCACATTAAAGAAAATATGTTAAATAGGAAGAGATTAAAAAGTTATATAACAAGTGATGAAAGGCTTACACAACCAATCTAAGCCATATTGTTCCTGAAAAGGATACAAGATATTCTGTTACATTTATATATACATGATTAAGTTTGCTGCCCACCAGGGTTTTCATCCTGTCAAAATGCAAAAAAGAAAAAAAAAAACCTAGCCATTCACTTTTGTTTCTTTTTTATTTTACTTTAAAGGGAACCTGTCACTAGCTGTATACACATATACAGCTAGTGACAGTTCTTATAGAGCCCTATTAACTAAGAGACACCCTTGGCCAGCAACCTCCCATCTACTCCTCCCCATGGCTTATTCCTCCTTACTATTCTGCACTTCATGTCATGTGACCAGGGTAATGTCATCAAAGGTGTTTCTGATGACATGAAATCAAATACATACAGTACAGTATAGGTACAGTTTGCTGGCGTGATTTACTGGCACCCCAGGAGAGAGAAGAGTCAAAGCTAGCAGACATGAGACAGGAAAGCTAATTTAATATCAGAAAAATGACTGTAATTAAAGTACAGTGCCTCACTGGAAACTAATTTTAGGTGATATGGGGAGTACTTGTAACCCTTTAAAAGCAGGCATTGTTAGGGTGGTAAAATTCTGGTGACAGGTCCTCTTTAAAGGAAATCTACCACATGAATGCAGTGCTTCAAAACCAAGCACACAGAATCCATTCTTTTTCTTGCATCCAATAGCTTAATTATTTTAGAAAAACGTCTTTTGAAATTATGCAAACTAGCCTCGGGGGCTACAGGCTATGTCACAGAAGCCCCTTTAGGCTACGTCGTCTAATTACTCAAGCCTCCATTGAGCGTTTCTGACGCCTCCTCCCTCCCCAGCCAGTCTCCTCTGATTATGGATCCAGAATGGGTTCCTGTAACATAGACAGGAGCTCCTGAGACTCCTTTGGAGAATTTTAAAAGAAGTTTTCCTCAAAAAAACTAAACTATTAATAGCAAAAAGATCCCTTTTCAGGAGGCACATGCCAGCATTTAAGTGTATTTAAGTGCATTCAAGAGCAATATCCATGTGGTAGATTTCCACTATCAAATAAGTATTGCTATTATTTTCTGTCCTTTGCAGCTTAAACTTTTAAATGGTTTTATTACTAAAATAGAAGAAGGCAGAAATAAATCTATAATAAAATGTGGGGAAAAAAATTACCGTGCCAAAGGAACATATGCAATCTGTACCTTTTGTGCTAATCCAAGTAGAAAAAATATATATAAATCATATTTAATTAAGATGCTGGATGTCGATGAATATTTTTAGATCCCGGCATAAGAAAAAAAACGACATAAAATTAGCTCCTTTATACAGTTTAACTTGTTATGTAAAGAATCCCTTGTGGGTATAAATCTCTTGATCACTAAGAAGTCATCTACTTGTCCTTGAACGCGACAAAGGTGACGCCAAGCCAGTGACTACGATGTATCAATAGATTTATCTATCAGTGCGTTTTCCAAGTGTCCTACTGTATATAATGCAGCACAGCCGTTACCAGACGTAGTAGACATTTATAAAAACAATTAGCGCTCTTAAAAAGCCCCATATTTAGGAGCATGATGCAGATCCCTGCTGGAGATCGGAATATGTAGATCGTATATATTATTTCATTCTTTGCAGCATGGCAATTTATAGAAATGCTTACAAACATATGCACTTTTAAAGAAATGCTTTCCAATTATTGTTTAGCTTAAACATAAAGCCCCAGCATCCAACAGAGATGATTACTTCAATTACTGCCATTGCACAATCCTGGTGTGATGCAGGGGATCAATGCGCAATGAATCTCAGCTTGTGTATGCACTCGTTTTCATCCTGACATTTCCTTTGCGATGTACAAAATGATACAACATACAGGTTCAAGGTTAAAATAAAACACTACAGCAATTTTTACAGAACATATCTCAAGTAGTGTGCAACAAAACAATTCTTAGAAAATATCCCCTCAGCAGCTATTACAATATTCTTGTTACAGACTTTCACATCCATGACCAAGTCTTCTCAGAAAAGGAGTGTAATTTTAATTTTTCTTTTTTCAAACTGTGCAAGGTGAATTAATGAAATTAATGAAAACATATCAGCAAAAATCTGCAGTATATATTCTTTAAAGGGAAACTGTCATAGTTTTTTACTTAACCAGTAGTCCTCTCAGGTACAGTACAGAATGTCCTTTCTAAATTCTATTCTGTGAAATGTTACCCATTTACCTATAAAAAGAAATCTCACCCAAAGTCAGGCGAACATGACTCTTCTCACCTCATTTTTACATAAGTCAAGTTTAGTGATTGCAGGGGTAGTGTCACTTTGGAAGTCCACATATTTGGTTCTATAGTACCTAGAATATGCTTTTGTATCATAAGTATCTGATCTTTCAGATCCCATTAATCTTATGGTCACGTGAGCTACAAATCTGGACTAAAAGGTGGGAACTGGATCTTTATCTGCAGATTGCACTTCTAACTTTGACTTTACCAGTCTATATCTAAGGCTAACGAGATCCGCTAAAAAAAACGTATTTCTAGGTGCCGGCGGTCCACTACTTAAGAACACTCGACTTACAGACGACCCCTTGTTACAAAAGGACTTCTGATAATTGGTAATTTACTGTACTTTAGCCCGAGGCTACAATAAACAGCTATAACAGTTATCAAATGTGTCTGTAATGAAGCTTTATTGTTATTCCTTGTTCTGAGAGACTTCTGATAAATCTGCCTATTTGTGTCCATCTGAGTAAAGCCCCATATCACGGCCCCACATAGGAGGTCTATGGCACCTGCACGGGTTATGGTTAGGTCTAAGGCCTCTTGCACATATCCTTTTATACTATGGGTCTCTTGGTCTTTTTTTGCAGCCGCCTGTCAACAGTATTCTGAGTCGCATTGCCACAAAAAAGGGCCGTGTGTCACCTGAATGTCAACGTTTGCACCTCGGGGGCACCTGGCTAATACAGTGCTCATTAGTGTTAATCCTGGTACTTATGACAACCCAACATCTTTAAAATCCAATTGTGACAGACATTTGTCTGGGGTTACAATTATAAAGTATACGGTTCCAAACTTGCATACAAATTAAACTTTAGAGCAAATAAGCCACCTTTATACTGTATGTGTGCCCTTGAAAACTGCACATCCATCATGGGCAGATAGCCGGGAACGCGGCAGCGGCACCAAGTCTCGTTACAAGCTCTTCGAGTATTTGTGCCCTTCATGCACAACTCCATCAGGTGAGTGTATCACTACACCATCATGTTAAAACCATATTAGGGTATTACACTATAGGAGCGCTTTCATCTCTCTTTGTCTCCCCATCTTCTCTCTATATTCAAGCCACCTATACTGTATATGACTTTCCCATCACTTCTAGGGGAGATATAAATAAAAGGGGAGATATAAATCAGCGCCGTATATAGAGACCTTTCTACTCAGGCTGCCTCAGTTGCTGAATTTAAGAGGTATGGAAGATCCACCTTGGAGACAGAGCAAATACCATTTATATTTGTAGAGCTCCGTTACTTCCATGGAGCTGTATATTTGATAACAGGTTCACACACACTACTTAAAAACAAGCATTACTATAAATATAAAAGACACAAAACTAGTCTAAACTGGAAGGAAAACCCTGCTTCTGAGGGATCACAATCTATAACTTACACTACAAAATCATATATGATAGCTTTTAGTGAAGCATGGTGAGCTGACTAAAGTTTTATTTTTCCTCTATGGAAGTGCTGGAGTACATGGTTATGTTTTTATATCACAATCTATATGGGAGGTTAGGAAACACTAGGTGAAGGCACATAGTAGGGCTTTTTTTGGATTGTAACCAATTCTAAACAAAAATGGTTTTCAAGTTATGTTTGAATATTTGGAAAGTGGGGGACTAGTTTTGATTGAGTGTTCCAGATTATGGGGGTTGGACAGGAGACGAAATGGAGATGGAGATAGTAGGAGAGCAAAACAGGTGGTGTGGTGAGGAACAGTAGTGGGTAGTAAGTTCAGAGATGTATGGTGGGGACAGGTTGCGGATGCATTTGAAAATTAGCATATTTTTTGGGGGTAGGGAGATAACCAGCAGGGAGGGAGGTAACCAGCGGAGAGACTGGCAGTGAGGAAAGGCAGATGAGAAGCAAGGAGATATAGAATATTTAAGGATGCTTTGGTAATGTGTTAGAGAGATAGCTAGGACACCACAGATGAGAATGTTGCAGCTACGACCTGTGTTTCGGACAAAAGACCGTTGACAAAGGTCTTTTGGCCGAAACACACGTCGGGGCTGGTGCTGGGCAGCGTTTCTTTTCAATGGCAGCTTCTGTTTGTGGGTAACTTTATGCTATGCAATACTAGTCAATTTTTAGCACTTGCACTTTATGCTTAATCATTCATCTGTATAAACTCAGACTGTCGAATGTTATCGATTGGCACTTTAGATCTAGTATACAAGACTTTGTCTTCTGCCCAGCATCATTTTGGTGTGTACTCATCCTTTTTGCTACTGTCACAAATCATATTTTTAACTCATGGTAGTAAAATTTGTTTTTTTATCATGTTAATTGGCATTTATCCTCTTCTTTTTTCATTTGGTAACTGTGTTTGTTTGAGAGGCCACTTACATTCTTTTATAGAGCCTCCCATTATTAGGTGCAAGTACTTGGTATGATACATTGTTTTGGGTTAAATTTTTGGTTAATTTAAGTATACCAATCTAAACCATTTCAATATTATTTTTCCATACCATACAAATCCTTATGAAACTTATTCTAAATTAGTGTGCAGAAATCATATTCAAATGTCAAATAAAGTTCAAAGCTCTCAGTTACAACTTTACAGTTTATATGGATCTAACCATCACCAAAAATAACAAATTTTTATTAACTGCTACTAATTTTGGATTATTAGCACAGATTTTTCTATGGGTCGGGTGTGATACATATCATGCCGGGGGAAACATGCTGTTTAATTAACCAGTGCTTCTAATTAGTTAGAAAATAAACAATGATTTCACATAAAAAAGATTAAATGAAAGTTCAGGACTCTGTTCCCCATGGCTTTCTAAAGACGGTTTGTGGTATGACATACAATGACTGGGATTTTGAAGACTTTCATGCGGGTATTGTTTGGAAATTGACATTTTACAAAAAATGCAAAAACAAAAAGGCATTTATTCTAAGCAATGAGGACTATGCTCTTCTAACATGCTGGTTACTATGAGGAACTAGGGGAAGAAAGCTGTAACAATAGCAGTTTGATGAGAAATGAATTCATTTTATTTTCATCATTTGGATCAATAACTCTCTGCCTCTACTGTGTCCCGTAGCCCGGAGGCAGTTGGGTAATCAATGGAATCAAACAGAGGAGCCCTTCACCCAGCGCAGTATCCGCTCTGATCTTTTCTGGGAGGACTCAAGACGCTTGTGAAATTCTAATTCATGTCAACTTCATATCAAAGAAATTCCACAGAGGTTTGGTCATAAAGAGTATCACAGTAATAACGATCCAAAATCTATTTTTTGCTATATGTTTTTCTATAATTCAAGCCTTGCGTGTTCAGCCCACAATGACTTGAAGATCCTTAGAAGTGAAACACAGAAATGTGTCTATTATACATTTCAGGGAATGCATTATTTAAACAAAAAATGGCTTATACCAATATAATACTATAAATACTGTTGCCAAATAGTTACTATAATTAAATAAATTATAATATATATATATATATATATATATATATATATATATATATATACACATATATATTATATTTTTTATAAAATATAATATAAAATATATCACAAAACTAAGAAAAAATATGCAAAATCAAAAATAAAAGAATGATAGATGAAGATAAACTTTTTGTATAGAAATGTGAGTATTTTCTTTTATTAAAGTCAATTAAATTGGATAAATGTCATATATTGGAATGGGGTTTAAAAACTTGATTTATAACAAATTTTACTATATATTTTAGCAAAAAATTTACTAATTCTAACCTATAATTTTAGTAAGCAGCTCATGATTTGTAAAAAGGTTTATATAGTGCTAAAGATAAGGACTTTATTCAACATTTTATGTATATGTTATAAATTTCTTTAATATCTAACATTTTACAACTTTATTACTAAAGTGTGTGCTCTGTATGTCTTTTGTTGTCTTTTTCATGACAGATTGGTTTTGAAATTCAATATAAAGTTAGTTTATATGTGTTGTTATATATCACAAATAGACTTTAACCATTTTGCAAAAAATCTGTTGTGCTTCAACTGCAAATCTGCAGCAGAAAAAATGCACTAAATATGACTTTTTTTCTGTGAATTCTGTGATAAATTGACATGTTTAAAATATGCACCATTTTTTTTCTGCAATATGCAAAGAGATTTGGAAAAATCTTATTTACATTGCAAGACTGTAAAATGTGGTTTTTGAAAGCAGGGAAAAGACTCTAGGGATGTGGAGCATGAAATATGTATTACATTGATTTTTGTATACATACATGTATTTTTATTACCCACAGAGTATCCCACTCCCCTTGCGTATTTTTGTTGCACCTGACAAGGGCAGCAGTCCACCTCCAAAAAACATGTTGTCCATCAAATTAACTTTGCAATAAAGGAATATTTTACATCCATTGTCAATAAACTCACTGGAAGTAGCAATTTGACGAGCCTGGTCTTTCCATCGCTTCCTAGCTTCTATATCATCTGGTTGATTAGACTAGATCCTAGGAAAACACTGCAGCCTACTGGGCCAACCCTAGTCAGAGTTACACAGATAACGGTGGGCGTAGCCAACACCCAGTCATGTATCTGGGTGTTGGGCTTAATATGTCTGTTCATCTTCTGCGCTGTGTATACCTGTTATAATGGCCAAAAATGTATAAGCAAAAATGTATACTCCTACTCTACCGAGTTTATCATTCTAGAGCTGCAGTCATATGTATCTACAGTCCTGCAGAATATACCACATATGCTCGAGTATAAGTAAACACACCTAACTTTATCCCAAAATACTGGGAAAACGTGTTGACTCGAGTATAAGACCTGGATGTGAAATGCACTGGTCACAGCCCCCCCAAGTAATGAAATGCCAAGTGGCCTCCTCCTGTAATGAAATGCCCAGCAGCCTCCCCCAGTAATGAAACACTCCATGCAGCCTACCCCAGTAATGAAACACTCCATGCAGACTATCCCAGTAATGAAACAGTCCATGCAGCCTCCCCCAGTAATGAAACACTCCATGCAGCTTACCAACCAAAATGAAATAACCTATGACACCCTGCCAAGTAATGAAATGCCCAGCAGCCTTTCCCAGTAATAAAATACTCCATGCAGCCTCCCCCCATAATGAAATACCCCATGAAGCCTGCCAAGTAATGAAATGCCCTGCAGCAGCCTCCACCAGTAATGAAATGCCCTGCAGTGCCCCCTTCCCCCCAGAAACAAAATGCCCAGCAGCAACAGCCATGCCCCCCTGAAGAAATGAAACAGCAGCCAGGCACTGTAAAAAAAAAAAAAAATCACCTTACTACAGTTAACCTCCGACGCTCCCAGTGGCTTCTTCCTCTTGTCTGCTTGTCTACCAGAGTGGGCAGTGATGCATTTATGCGCTTTGCTCGCACACTCACTATGATGCGAGGGTGCTGCTGCAGTTGATGTCATAGTGTGTGCCCGGGCAGGGTGCATAGATGTGCCTCTACCCGGTCTGTACGACAAGAAGATGAGAGGAAAAAGGAGCTGCAGAGAGTGCCAGAAGGTAAGTATGTGAGTATACATGAGTATATATCGTAGTTACTTAATGGTCACCATTAACCATAGCATGGTTAAGGGGTCAAACTGGATTTGAACAGAGTGTAGAATGGTTTCCTTGAAGGGAGGATTCAAAGAGAAAGTGTTTCAGGGATGACAGTAAGACTCATAGGACACTTATAGGGTTTCCTGAAAGTCATGCTTGATGATAGATGTCCCATCTAGCAAAACTGTTTAGTTTATTTCCCAGAATCAACTAGTGGAGCATCAATGGCTACAAGTCTCCACACGCCTACAAGGTGGCCTTAAATGGCAAACTCTCCGTAATGAGAAACTCTTACCCCCTGAACCAAGACTCCTAGACTGCATTGTCTGACATGACTCGGGAGAAGGGGGGGAGGGGTCTTTGTCGTCAAGGAGCCATCTAGGCTTTTAAACAGTTTTTTTTACAGACATGAGACAAGGAATTATTTCTAAAACAATATATGAGTATAAATAATAGAATAATAATATCAAAATATCAGCAGGAACCGGTCATTAAATTAAAATGTAAAAATGACAGCTTCCGTTTAAACTGTTGTAATCAAATGTTAGACTAAATGAGGAAAACCAGAAGTGCAGAATGTGCAGACTTCTCGATAACTATGCATTGCGGTTAAGTGTCGTTATGTATTTGGATTCTTTTCATTTCAGTGTTTTTTTTTAACATTTAAAGTCTAAGAAAGTAAAAAAAAACTTTCTTTTTTTGTATGTTTTTTTTGTTAGTTGATTGCATAATATTCAATTTGTACAGTACAATAGTTACTATCGTCATTCTGCAGAGCCCATGCTTCTGTAATTGACTGGCAAACAAAGGCTACCTGAGCAATACTTTAAATATGATTATGTACTCAATTATTCATCACAAGAATGAGGAGGGGAAAAAATACATTGTTAAAACCATAGATAAATGTGTAGGCACAAACAAATGACGCCATGTTTAGACAGAGCCAATTACCCTTGTAGGCCTCTGCTTTAAGTGTCACTAAAGTGCGGTGAGCACATTTCTTTTCTTCGTAATACCAGTTTATGGAGGCTTATTACCCAATGGAAAAAGAACCTTAATAAAGCTGAAATATGCAAGTGGAACCGTCAAAGAATTATTGTACAAATTACGCAGCAGTAAGAAGATTATCATAGCCAAAAGTATAGATATCTTCTGTTTTTACGGTAATATTTGTCGTTCTTTAATTATACTCATACATCTTGGGCCTGGCAGGTTGATGTTGCTTGGCTAATTTGCCATCTTAATTGTTTTTTCTGTCAGGCATTTGTACTCGCTGCACTAATACTTTTCAGTATTAAGCAGACAGAACAACATTGATAGAGACGCATTAAAGTTGTATGAATAATTTTCCATCGTTAGCAATTCTATTGATGATCACTTATCGGAGGGATGAATAAAACTTGGAAGGTTCTGGCTGTGGGTTTTATATGATCACTTGAAAAAGTCTAGCCTGGGGCTGCGGCTGTTAATGCAGAGAGGAGGTGGCACAGAGCGCCGTCTTTTATGTGATCCTGTTTTCTATATTAGTTCTTCCAAACACACACACACAAAATAAATAAATAATAATAAAAAAATTATATATATATATATATATATATACACACAAATTTGTGCACATACACAAAAACACATCTCTCCGACAGTAAAAGGGCTTTTCCAGGACCAAAATATTAGGATTGGGACATCTATATCAGATTGGTAGGGCGGAGCAGACACTCAGCGGTTTAAATAAACTGCAATGTTGCCCTCTCTGCACTGCAAACCAAGCAAAAAGCCATACACTAGATAGCATCTTTGCTTGTTATTGAAGCCCAACTTACCTGAAAGAGAACTGAGCAGTCAACAAGTCATTTTACAGATGACTGTGACACCAGAGATCACCACTGCTGCTGCATTAACACATCAGATCGATAGGGGAGCCAGGTGTTGGAGTCCCACCGATCTTACATTGATTATATGGATAACTACTCTTTAACCCCTTAAGGACCAAGCCACTTTAGGGCTTCCGGACCAAGCACAAACTTTTTAATCTGCCCCGTGTCCGCTTTATGTTGGCATGGCTTTTTCCGCATCCGCTCGTTTTTCTAGGTTGTTATGGGGCTTACCGTATTTTCCGGGCCATTAGGCGCACCGGAATATAAGGCGCATTAGTCCGATGCGCCTTATATATGTAATAATTCCATATATAAGGCGCATCGGACTATAAGGCGTGTCGGAGGTCCGGGGGCGGAGCGGAGACGCGACGGGACGCGACGCGGAGAAGAGACGTGACGCGACCCGAATACGAGAAGCGGCGACGCGGGGAAGGTGAGTGGGGAAGGTGAGGGGGAGGTGGAGGAGGGCAGCGGACCATACTTACATAGGTCCCCGCTACCGGAGACAGCAGATCTCCAGCGGGAACTGCAGACCACGCGGCAGAAGTTGTTCGTGCCGCGTGGTCTGCAGTTCCCGCTGGAGATCTGCTGTCTCCGGTCTCCGGTAGCGGGGACCTATGTAAGTATGGTCCGCTGCCCAGCGCCATACATAGGGCGCACCGGACTATAAGGCGCACTTTGGATTTCCAAGGAAATCCAAGGCTTTTAAGTGCGCCTTATAGTCTGGAAAATACGGTATAATTGTGGGTGTATTTTTTCACAGTTTTATGAAAATCACAAAACCTATATTTACAGGCACCTGCTCAGTTTTCAAGTGACTTTGAGAGGCCTAATAATAGTAAAACCACATAAATGACCCCATTATAGAAACTACACCTCTCAATGTATGAGAAAGCAACTTTAAGAAATATGTTAACCCTTTAGTTATTTTACAGGAGTAAAAACAAAGTGGAGGTGAAATTTACAATTTATAACTTTTTTTGACAATACATGGATTAAATGGATTAAATGACAAAAAACGCTCCAAAAAGTTTAATACCTGATTTCTCCCAAGTACACTGATACCCCATGTGTCGTAGTAAACTGGTGTACGGGAACACAGCCGGCATAGAAGGGAAGAAGGCGCCATTCAGAGCAGAGTTGCATTATCACATTTTACAGGCCATAAAATGTTTATTTTATTGTATGTGGACATATGGGGGCTTATTATTTCCAGGATGAGATCCACTTTTAATTTTGAACCATGTAGGGGGGTTCAAAAGCTAATTGATGAGATTTTATTAACTCTTTCTTGGTGAAAATAAGAAAATCATACATTCTTATTTAGGGTTTTTAGTTTTTTTCTTTTTAGGCCGTTCACTGCACAATAAAAATAATATGTTGTCTTTATTATATAGATCACTAAGTTTACGGAGATACCTCGTTTATGTAGCTTTTTTATGGTTATCTTGTTTGGCACAATATTTGTTTTCTCATTTGTTGAGAAATTTGCTTGTTTTTGCATCACCATGTTCTAAAAGGCATAACATTTTTATTTTTTTTTATATACAAAGATGTATTAGAGCTTATTTTCGTGGGACAAGCTGTATTTTTTATTGGGGTAAATGTTACTTTTTAATCACATTTTATCCTTTTTTTGAAGGGTGGATGTAAAAATATCATAATTACTGTGGCTTTTTTAACAAGATTTTTTACTGCGTATATATGTAGTGTTTTGTGGTGATTTTCACTTTTTTAATGGAAAATTAGATTTTTATATGTGATGGGGCATTATGGGATCTTTATTCATTTATTTTATTATTTTTTTATTTACACTTTTTTTTACCATTTCACTTTGTCCCAGGGTGGGAAATGAACAAGTGATCATTTGATAACTTGGTCAATGTAATATACTGCAATACTTATCAATATACATAATAGTATACATAGGCTAACACTGGGGAACAATTACTTACCCGTCCTGTCACGTTCCAAGAAAGTGCATTGTCTGACCACAATGCACTCTGACGCGATTCAGTAAGATTGCGCACCCGATATCCTGCATGTGTCGCTTGCCCTTGGACAATAGTGATATGCAGTAGCCTTTTTATCATCTGAGTTTATAGCTCAAGTACTCTAAGGATAATAACCAGCGCCTATCAGAAATTATATTGGTTGCCTTTCCAGCTTTATGCACACTGTCCATGTTTTTGTTATATGTTTTTATATGTCTCTTTTAATGGGATCAAATGTACTTTTGTGATGTATTGTAAAATTCATTCTGTAATAAAGACTTGATATATTCATTGATTGAAGTTTATGTGTGCACTCTTCTATGGATGTTCAGTAGGGATTATTGAGATCACTTCAGTAGTTTTGCACAGGACTCTAGATAGATTTGATGCAAACTTATAGGGCAGTGGTGGTGAACCTATGGCACGGGTGCCAGAGGTGGCACTTAGACCATTGCCCAGGACAGAGTTCACCAAACAGGACCAAATCCATCAAAACTTTCTGCAGGAAGAGATGCTCTTAGCACTATTTTAAAGCAACACTTCATTGGCTGTTTGGAATTGCAGGAATAGTGAGAAGGTGCTGACAGAACAGGAATATCTTTGGAGGTCCTCCTGCTGGACCCACCATTCTTTCTCTACAGAGAGAAGCTACTCTCCTGGAGAAAAGCTACAATGAGAGTATGAATTTGCCCTCCTTCTTTCAACTGTATTGGTGGCCTCAGGGGCCAATATGATTGAAAGATATGGAAGAACAGGTAGATTTTGGTTGTAGTTTGGGCACTCGGTCTCGAAAAGGTTCGCCATCACTGTTATACGGCATTGTCAGCAGTTTTAACAATACAAATCTGCAGGTAGTGTAGGAATTGGCCCTGGAGATCTCTGTAACCATACCATTGTGCGTTGTCTTAATGGCAGCAGGACTGTGTAAAATTTATTTATATGCCTTTATCATTTCCCACTTGGACTACTGCAACATTCTCCTCTGTGGTCACCCAGCTAACTCTCCAATGGCCCTTCAATCTATCCTTAACAAAGCGAATCCATTTGTCCCCTCGCTTCTCCTCTGCATTGGTTACACATTGAACAACAAATTTAGTTAAAAATATTAACAATGACCACAAAGCCTTCTCTTTAAACAAATCAGACCATACCGCGCCACACGTGATCTCCGTTCCTCACAGGACCTTCTGTTTCACTCTATTACCATCTGCCCTTCTCACACCCGTATCTAGGGCTTCTCCCTTGTATCCCCCATACACTAGAACGCTATAACAAAATGTGTGAGACTGTCCCCCACCTTCCAAACCTTTAAACACAACCTGAAAACCCTCCTGTTCAGGATCACCTACAATGCACAATAACTGCACTGCTCCCTCACCTCATGTCTCCATCTTAATGTAATATATGTGAACCCGATATTGGTTGTACAGCACCATAGAGTTATTAATGCATAAATAATAATAATTGTAGCTGGACTTGGAGCACTAGTGTGTGATGCACAGTATCTTCCCTCCGCTACGTTTTTGCTGCAGCAGGCTTATGTTTGAATATTACTGCAGTTAATCTGGGTGAAGAGCTCTCCAGTGCATCAAAATCCTCCAAGTTCAGCTACAACCCTGGAAAATAATTGCTGACTCATCTCAGATCCTCTTACAATTTCTACTTCCTGGTCCCTCTGTAGGGACTAGCAGCAAGGATTAAAGTGGATTAATGTCTAATCATAGGTGAAAAAAAAAAAAAGTTGAATTTTCTTTTATTAAATAATTGAGAAAATGAAACTAGCCATACATATCCTTGATTCTTACCTGATCACATCTCATCAGGCCCAGATATCGTATCGATTTGCTGCTTTGTGCAATCAATGTGGCTCCTTGGTCTGTAATCTCTTTACACCATCCCACATCTACAGTTTCTATAGTAGTGCTGTATCGACCAATGGCTATCAAAGCTGTGGAAACAACAAGAAGAAAATGGTTAAATGAGTAATGCAATTAAAATGTTCATTCATTACAATATTCTCTGAGTTTCCCACAAACAATGTATAGGATATAAAAACTTGAGAAATTTTTCCATTACAGAATTCTTATCCAGATCTACAAAAAATGCTAACTTTAAATTTATAAGCAGATAGACACTAAATATGTTCTGGTTCTAATGAACTGCTCCCATTCACCCACTAAAGGCAGGAGACACACAATGGATAACTATGATGACCATTTTTCTTGGGCAGTAAAGTGAGGATCGGCTTATAGAACACTACGAGGGATATTCATCTTATGATGAAATCCCCGGCCCTATAGTGCCCTTCTATGCACACTTGCTATATGCCGAGTCCTAGAACCTCTTAGTCTCCAGAGCAGGGAAGAGAGGGAGGAGGAAGCCATAGATGCTTGCAAGAGGCATGAATACTTAACTAAATGTAGAACAAGAAGGGGGTAATGTGAATGACATAGTAGCCTCTGAACCTAACATATTTTTAAAATTTTAATTACGCAAAATGATGGTGATGTAGGGGTAATGAAGATAAGCGGCATATGTTCAGTGATGATTATTAGTCCACAGGTGTTTAAAAGGACAACTACCACCAGGATGAAGGTTTGTAAACCAAGCACACTTACATGTAGGTGTGTGCCCCCTCTGGCGGGATCTGCTCTTCTTTTAGCTTTCTATGCCCTGTTTTTTTAAACAATGTTAATGTTGTTGTTTTTTTTCTTAAAAACAAGGGCATAAGCAGCTTAAAGAAGAGCAGATCCTGTCAGAGGGGGCTCACACCAGTATGTCAGTGTGCTTAGATGTCTTTTAACCTTACATGTTTACACATTAAACCTCATTTGCCAAGTGGATGCCTAAACAGTCAGTACATTACAAATGAAAATATGAAGAAAATGAAAACAACCATTTTGCTGTCTTTTTTTTACATAGTGTAGGGGTTCAGCTCAAATGTGGGGGTTGGCAATGACAAAGCTCTCTTGGACAGCAGGATTCAAGTTGAAAACTGTGCATTTATTCTACAAAACAGCAGTAACAAACAAAACATCAAATAAAATCCTTGCCTGTCCGGCTCTAACTAAACACTTGGAGGCTCTCACTAGCCACTGGAGGGCTTCTCCCTGCCAGCATGAAACATACGTTCAGTAACCCCGTGTCACTCACGTGTGGCTCTCACACAGTCCAGCTTCTGTGTCTCCATGTAGAGGGCGACTTCTGGCTGCTCCACACCCTTCTTTAAGGGATTGCACACCTGGTGCATTGTTAGACCCATTAGAATGTGGAAGCTTTGGTCTGGAGCAGTGCTCACACTTCTGTCTCCACTCCAGCAATTAGAGTCCTGACCAGATCTTCCAAGAGACCAACACATGGAAAACAGCTTCCAGTGTGACCCAATTCACATTCTGGTCGCTGTAATACACATGAACACTCATTTTCTCTCCAATTCAATAGTGACTACTGAAACTGTTTAACTTATTAACTCCCCCCCCAAATGTAACATTTTGATGCAGACAACTAGGTGTCTAAGTACCTTGGTCATGAATGGCTCAACATGAACTGATGCGGCTTGGCAGATATATTTAGTCCTTTGCCACATATCACATATGCCATTGTTATAGTCAGGAAAAGTAAGCTAGGTAACGGTATTAAAGCACAGATCTGGTATTGATCTTCTGCTTTGTAAAGTTGGAAGAAGTTAAGGCAGCACATAAGGCAAGAAGCCTTGAGGACAGCAATTTAAAAAATATTATAAAAATCCGGGCCTTCTTCAGGCATGACAGATTTAAATAACATGCGTGCTATTAATATGGAGATGCCCTTTAAGCATTGGTTACACATATTGAGAAGGATGACTATGTTACACAACATGTTCCCATGTTACTAGGAGTAGCAGGATTTACATAGTTAAAGTATGACAAATTGATTACCTCGATTTAGGGCGAATGAATAAGATTATGGCACAACAGAGTGTTGTTTTAAAAATTCCTGTCTGCAGGCGACGGGAAGCGTGGAATTGGCATATATAAAATATAACCAGATGAACGATGAAAGCCATCTAATAAAATGAACATGATTCAGAACCTAAACCAGCAGAGACAACAGCCATACAAGTACACAGAGGCCAGGCATCATTGTAATGGAGGAGATGATGACAGGCGCTCCTGTGCTCCCTTATAATTTGATATAATCAGTATATATCAGAAACATTAAACTATTTCACTTAGGAATATGATCATTAACCTTGTTCCATAATTGGCCACGTCAATTTCTGTAAACTCTTCTTTGTTATAATTTGCAAAGCATGTCATTGCTTAAAAAGATCTCATTAGCAATTGCAGGGTTTCGATATGGGGCCAGCACCGGCGCTACTCGTGGAATATTAGATATCCGAGGTACTTAAGGTTGAAATAGCATTTATTAAATCACATTTTGTGACTGCTCATTACTAGTGAAAAATGCCCTTGAAATATGGCACACTTGGTTGCTTTCACAGGATGAAATTTCTGCAGCTTCTATGCAAAATCTCTTCAAAGAATACTTTCCGAATGACACGCTTTAACCCTTCCCGTGCTCAGCTTGAGCTGCGATTTTATACACTCCATGCACCATGTTGTATTTTGTCTGTTCTTTACAATCACAACAATAAGCTTTATTTTCCAGCAATCTTTGCTCTGAATTCTTCTAATAAAATCAAATCCTTCTGAAAAATGCCTCCACTGCAGGTTTATTTTACATTTTTAAGCAGTTCGGTAACCTCAGCAATCCAAAAAAGCCTTGGCAAAGTAGTTTTTATATCAATTCTCATATGATACACTAGTCTTTCTTTAGTACTGGGTGGAAGATATTACATTATATTAAAACCAGCTTAGCTGAGAGGGTGTTATTTTCAGACGTCTCCTGTGTCGATGTGCTGGATGTTACAATCAATATTCCCTTTCTTTGTGTTCTAGTCATGTATGTATATATTTTACCCAGACAATACAGTCAAACAATTGTTTGCTCCCCATCATTACAGATTTGACACAAGGAATAAAAAGGGATTAAAAAAATAAATTAAAAAAACCCTTAAAGGAAACCTACCATCTCAGGTTCTACTTATTAAGGTATATTCGGTGGCAGGTTCTTCTAATAAATACCATTAGAGCCCTTTTTAATGCTAATCTTTCACTGGCCGATAAGTTTGTAAATCTTTTATTGCCCTAATATGCAAATTAGTGAAAGTGGCTACTGGGGTGTGGAGTAGCCGGAGCTGAAGCTACATGGAGCGGCTACTCCACGCCCCAGCAGCCTCTTTCAATCCTCCTAGTCTGCACTCGTCCACGCTCTGCATAGAGTATGCATGCAGATCCTTCAGCTGCGCATACTCAGCTCCAAAGTCGGAACCCAGCACGCGCGCGCTGAAGATAAAGTAGGAGGATCGAAAGAGGCTGGGGCGTGGAGTACCTGCGCTGTGTAGCTTCAGCTCTGACTACTCCATGCCCGAGTAGCCTCTTTCATTAATTTGCATATTAGGGCAATAAAACATTTCCAAACTTAACAGGCACTAAAAGTTTAGCCCTAAAAAGGCTTCTGATGCCCTTTATTAGAGGAACCTGCCATCGGATCTACCTTAATAAGTAGATCAGAGATGGTAGGTTTCATCTCTAGCAAATCATCAACATAAAAAAACCTACAAATAGTCACCTCCACTTCTTTTCATCGTGAACCCGGCGCTGGCCATCGCTAGTCTTGACACACTGGGATAACCAAGAAAAGAAAGTTATAAACATATGCTGGGAGAGGGAGTTGATGTCACGTAGGTGCATGAATTCAGCCCTCTCACGTGATGTCACCTTGCTCTCCCATGCTCCCAGCATAGTAAAAAGAGAAGCGAGGCATGCATAATTAGTGTCTTGTCCCCAAGCTCCGGTTGGCTATTTATAAGTTTATGTTAAGACTAGTGGAGGAGAGCGCCGAAATCACAATGAAAAGGAGCAGGGGTGAGTATTTGTAGGTTTTTTAAATGTTTTTATATGGTTGATTTCCTTTAACGACATTTGACATTATAGTACTGCATGGTGGGAGGTGCGTTCCCGCATTTTGCTTTACTATTATGTCAAGCTTCTGGCACCAGCTACTGAACCGAGCCGGCGCCAGAAGCTGCAGTTGTTGGCTGTATATTATTTCTCTGATCGCGGGTATTAACCCCTAAAACGACATGGTCAAGCGAATCGGACCCCCCGCAGCGCTTACCGGGGGGTCCACTGCTTCGATCGCAGCCCCGGTGTCTTTCAGTGTCCCGGGGATGCGCGATTTCCATCCAGAGCCAGGCCCTGCCTCCTAACACAAGGCAGTAGCGGACATATTATCACAATACTAGTAGGATGGGAGCAGGAGTCCAGTAGTCAGGTAAGGCAGAGGAGGCTGGAGGCAATACACAGATAGCCCGCAGGGGGCTGCAGTAGCAGTCTTGAGCAGGAGTGCAGAGACCAGAGTAATAATCCGGTATATCTCAGGAGCTGAAGGTGCAGTCTAGATAACTTGCAGTCAGCAAAGGTAATGTTACGAGGAACTAGAAGAAGATCTCCAGCAAGGAGGTCTCGGGGGTGTACAGGCTGTACTCAGAAAACTGAACACAATACTAACACAAGCAGGAAGTGTCAGAGGCACGTATATATAGGCAGACCAATCAAGGTAAACTCAGGGCGGTACTAATCAGGAGAAGCAGGTGTCGGGTTTTGCAAGTAGGTTCAGCACCATAGTCCAGCAGACAACTATTCAACTAGCTCAGTGGCTCAGCATACAAGGAGACAGAGAACTAGGCATCAGAGCACAGGTTCGAATCCTGACATCACTCCCCTCCTAACGGCGACCTCTGGGCGCCACAGGACCTGGTTTTGTTGGATACTGCTGATGAAAACGTTTAATCAAGCGAGGAGCATTGATATTAGATACTGGTTCCCATGAGTTTTCTTCTACCCCATAGCCTTGCCATTTGATAAGATACTGTAGTTGATTTCTGCATTTACGGGAGTCCCGATTTCCCGCAATATAGGCACAGATTTTCTTTAAACCTATGTTCCCTTCGCTCAGCATTCTCCCGTTTCTGAATTGCATCAATTTGCATTGGTTCGGGTTGGGATTCACGAGACTGCTGATCAGATGACCTTTTAAAACCCAGTGGTGTTGTGGTAATGTGCTGACCAGTTATGCGGTTTGCAAAGCCCCATTTCTCTTGTCGACGTTTGGTCAGACGAGTATCAATCTGAATGCAGTGGTCAATAAATTCAGAGAAAACTGAGGGTGCTTTCGCTCGTGCTAATTCGTCTTTAATAATGCTAGAAAGTCCACTCTTGAAAAGTGCTAATCTTGCAGAGTCATTCCAGCTAGTGTCCACAATCCATCTTCGAAATTCCATGGCATAATCTGCAACAGAACGTCTGCCTTGCCGTAACGCTAATATGGTAGTCTCTGCTGTAACCGTTCTGTTGGGGTCATCGAACATCCTTTTCATGGAATCCATAAAGTCTTTGTAACTGTTTAAGCAGACGTCATCAGTTTCGATTAACGGATTTGCCCAGGCAATAGCTTTGTTTGTCAGTAGCATAATAACGCACAGCACTCTTGATCTTTCAGTCGGATACTGGCTTGTATGTGCGTCAAAGTAAAGGTTGCACTGGTTCAGGAATCCTCTGAATTTGTCCCGGTCACCATTGAATCTAAATGGAGGCAATCTTGGAGATGGAACAGAGGCGGGAAACAGGCCTTGCGTATCCAGCAGAGCAAAACATGTTGTGACCGTATTCACGGATTCCTGCAATTCCTGCAGAGCTTGGCCTTGCACAGCAATTTTGCCAGTGATCAGCTGATCAAAAGACTCCCATTGTTGTTTCATATCTTGGACTTCCACATACATCGCACCCAAGGCAGCTTCTACTTTTTTGAAGCGGACCTCCCAAGCTTCTTTCCCAACGGACTCCATTGTAGGTGTTAGTATTCTGTCACAATACTAGTGGGACGGGAGCAGGAGTCCAGTAGTCAGGTAAGGCAGAGGAGGCTGGAGGCAATACACAGATAGCCCGCAGGGGGCTGCAGTAGCAGTCTTGAGCAGGAGTGTAGAGACCAGAGTAACAATCCGTTATATCTCAGGAGCTGAAGGTGCAGTCTAGATAACTTGCAGTCAGCAAAGGTAATGTTCCGAGGAACTAGAAGAAGATCTCCAGCAAGGAGGTCTCCTGGGTGTACAGGCTGTACTCAGAAAACTGAACACAATACTAACACAAGCAGGAAGTGTCAGAGGCACGTATATATAGGCAGACCAATCAAGGTAAACTCAGGGCGGTACTAATCAGGAGAAGCAGGGGTCGGGTTTTGCAAGTAGGTTCAGCACCATAGTCCAGCAGACAACTATTCAACTAGCTGAGTGGCTCAGCATACAAGGAGACAGAGAACTAGGCACCAGAGCACAGGTTCGAATCCTGACACATATTCTGAATACAAAAATCATTCCTTACATTTACTTCTAGCATATGAAAAGATGTGTAAAGTGAAATAACTAGCATTAAAAACATGAGTTTATAATATTCTGTTGAAAACCCAAAAACTTTAAGCTGTGTTTCTTAATATAAAGCCACTCAAAGGTTTTGATGTGATTTGTAGCCTGAATAGGTGTGAAAAAATATATGTCAGGTCTTCTAATGTGCATTAGTGTCTTACAGAACTATGCATAGTGCCTTAATTCCCCCAGCACTATCTTGAAAAGGGTAATTAAATCTCAGGGAGGGAGAGCCTCAAATGCCTTCTTCACTCTTCGACCAGCCACATTGACACAACAAAATTTTCTTCAATAAGATAGAGTATACAGCTAATACCTTTATATGCCAGTTATAGAATTATGGTCCACCCCAGCCAGATAACAGTTACATTTCTGGGATCAGAGCACCTCTCCATCTATGCTGGAGGCCTCAGGTAAGGATGTACACAGAACTCTCAATGGGAGCATAGTAAGTGGGTCTTGTTTGGTTTCAAAATACATTGGAGATCTGGATGGGTCTGAGAGCACCAGATCCATAGTCCTATGACATCTCACTGAGAAGTTAGAACTCATACAAGGTTCTTGAACTGATCCAGGCTGGATGTATTTCTTGCAACGGCCTAATTGAGGGGGTATGTGTTTAAACAACTCTTTAAAGCATATAAGCGCCCTTTAGCCATTGTTCTTATTTTTACAACACAAAATCACAACATTAAGGCAGGAAAAATCTGAAGTGCTGGACATTCCATCCCCATTGGTGAAGCAAATTTTCATTGGATTGCTTATACTTTTTGTACTCCGCTTGTAATCTACACTCTGTCAACCAGACATATAGACTCTTCTGTGTATTGTATGGTCTAGTGTGCCCTTAAGGCCATTAAATATACAAAATTAATCTAATTTAATCTGTATTGTTCTTTTACGAATCCTCACACCCATTTCTCGGTTATGTATATGGTACATGGGTGGGTTTCTGGCCTGGTATAATCCTGTTACACAACAGGCATCTAACAAGAGCTGCTGGTAGATTACGGTGCTGATAAGGCTCTGTTTCCTAGATAATCAAAGGCATAGTTTGGAACACTTATGGTCTCCCTATCGCCCTACTAAAGATTACAAAAACACAAGCTGTACAAATAGCTCTGTGCCAAAACAATTACCTTCTTATCATTTGGAGACATGACTTTTTGCAACCTTATTTCAATATTTTAACCTGACCCCAAAATATTGACTCTGTAAAGCACTAGTTTCATAAACCAGACAAACCCTTTTAAAATGTTTCGGTACGACTAAATTAACTCAATTCTGACCAAAGACACTGAGTATTTTTCTTACCACGACTTATACTTCATTCTGAAGAATGCAATAACATAGTAAGCCCTGCTACATCTGTATGTGCTAATTAGGAACGACTGCAGTGTCAACAGGTGAATGTACATTAAACCGGACTAGAGCCAAGCACTCAGAAGAGATTACGTTCATCTTTATTCAATACGGTCGTGCATTAAAAGTACAAACTTAACAACTTTTTGTATGCTGCCCTGGAGAAGCTTTTAGTGGCTGAATCACCGGATTAATGTACATCACCACTTTACCTTTTGCCTTAAGTAACTATTTTCAGACACACGGTCACAGGAGAGCTACTAAGGAATCTTGAAAATTGATTTTTTTTCCCCCTATGTAAATGCACATTTTTCTGATAATTAATACATCTACATAAGAGCAAGAACTCTATTCTCCAGAGACACGGTAACAGTAAAGTGAAAAATATTAGGAGATCATCAAGGGGGATTTATTTCACCGCCAGGTTGTGCTGCACCATTACCTCCAGCTGCAGCAGAATATTGTCTTATTGAAAGTGGCATTTTCTTTTTGACTACAGGGGAAGGCATTGAATGTGGTGACGTCGCTGTCACACAGCTCTGGAAAATGTGGGTTTTATTTTTTTCCCTTCTTTCAAAATAACAATTTAATGTATTAAAGGACATCTACCATAAGGATGAAGGATTGTAAACCAAGCACACTGATATACAGGTGTGTGTCCCTCTGGCAGAATCTGCTCTTCTTTGAGCTCATTATGCTCTTGTTTTAGCAAAAAAAGTCTTTAAAGATTATTCAAATGAGGCTAAGGGGCTCCAGGCTCAGTTAACAGCTATGGAGCCCAGAGCTCTTCAGGCTAATTTGCATAAGTAATAAAGCCTAAAGAAGTGCAGATCCTGTTAGGGGGGGGGGCACACACCAACACGGAAGTGTTCTTGGTTTACAACCCTTGATCCTGGTGGTAGATTTCTTTTAACTTCATGCAAATGTCCACATCAGGCCAAAGATATTATGGAGTCCGACCCTTTGGCTTACTCCCACATTCTTTCTCTTGTAAGAATTGGAGTAGAATAGCAGAACATTAAAGGACATCTACCACCAAGATCAAGGACAGTAAACCAAGCACACTTACATACAGGTGTGTGCCCCTCTGGCATTATCTGCTATAATCTCACTATAAATGTCAGAATTATACACCTGTATGTACCTGTATATACCATTGGTAACACATTCTATCAGCATAGCTTATATATCAATTGTCAACCTCCTCTTTCCAACCACTGCGACACCTGCACTTCTCTGGCATTGAACAAGTCAATGTAAAATAAAAACAGGAATAAGAATAGACAAAAGACAAAATCAATGAGCAATAGTTGCGTGCGATGATAGCAGCTATTACAGGAGATCAATGCAAGTGAAAGCAGGTGACAATGCAGAATAGTAGGAAGAGTACAAGTGTACACATACAACCGTAGGGAAAAAGATATCAGCCCCAGGACAGATTGGAAATTTAACACAGATGAACCTACTGTGTCCTTGTTCATTGTGAGAGTTATAGACCAGGCATTTTAGTGTGATAGTGATTTATGCATTCAGCCTGACATTCCATTGTAACTCCTGCTGCTATTACCTTCAGATTTTGCAGATGGCATTGTATCCATTAAGTAGCTTCTCCATAAGCACATGATGACTATAGTCAATAAAATGCTTAATACTTTGTAATGATGTGATTCTCATGGCTGGCTTTACATAAAATAATCGTTTGACACTTCCTTTCATTTCCCTCTTACTAGTCTACAAAAAAAATAAAAAAAATAAAAATGCAACATACACATTTCTCGCATAGGAGCAATTGTGAAATTTGTATGCACAGTGAGAAGTGGTATACTGTGAAAAATCTGAAAAAAAGACCTTTCTCAAGTCTGTTCTGCAGGGGAGCACCAGTCCTGAGTCGCCTGCTTTGAGAAAATCGCCTGAGGCGGTGCCCCCTGCTGGATTACAGGGGGCGACATATGTGTACAAAGCCTCCCTGGTTAAAAACGGGATGAAAGTAAGCAGTAAGCACACTACTTTTCCTTGCAGGACCTGAAATGACATAATTCAGGTCCTGCTACCGAGGAGGTAATGTCATGATCACATGTCCTGAAGGGAAAATGCATTTTACAAGCGAAAGCCTGTAAAAGAAGATGGCAGGGCTGCAGACTGTGAGATGAGGAGGGAAAGGGGGAAATAAAAGGAGGGCTAACACAATCAATAGGGGGTAGGAGAAGAGGGTGTGCTAACTGAACTTGGAGAAGGAAACATGAGTGGAGTGGAGGAGGGGTCTGTGTAAGGAGAGGGGCAATCAAGGAGCACGCTGACTGTGCGAGGGGGTGGCTGTGGGAGGAGAGGGGGGAAATATCAGGGAGCAGATGTAGCACAGATGAGGTAGCACATAAATGTATTACCTCATGTTACTATGCACAAATTATTTAACACCAAATCATAGAAAATGAAGTGTACCACTCAAATCATAAGCATGTTAGGTATCCACATGTCCCAATGCCTAATCTGTTAAATATAAAAAGAATTATTCCATATGGTTAACATTAAAACTGAAAGATATTGTCCAAATATCTGAATCGCCATTTTTCACCACTGATAAAAAAAATTGAATACAATGTCAACAAAAGTTTTGACAGTGCACAATTCTACGGCATTCCAATTTTTTCAGCTTCCCAGTACATTATTTCGAACATTAAATATTGCTAGCAGAGAGCACAGAATAAGGGAAACCTTGCTGACTTGTGGGGGTCCCAGTGGGTGTCCCCAGGTATTACCAGAGCAGGAGTCTGTTGGACTACAAATGAATGGAGCTGCCGGAGGAACATTCAAGCTTCTGCTCCAATCATTGCATATAGCACTGACAAAGATAGCCATGCACCGTAGAGATGAATAGAGGTGAAAAGGCAAAGGTTAAAGGGCGATTATCTGTTCTGTTCACCTTCGTTACAATGGACCCCCCCGTTCTTATGACCCGTCATTCCCAATTCATTATTTGCATTAAGCATAGTATGTAACTATTTAAGAAGAAATCTTACTTCGGAAGGGGAGCAAGAGTAAAGACATTTCTTAGAAGTCTGATACTTTTATACATTTACCAAAGCCATGTGCTTGGGGCCATAGAAATATATGTGTCAGTGAGCTTTTTTTGTTGAATTTACAGCAAATGGATGAATATATCCTTCATGTGCATGTATCCTATAGTTTAGCTCTTGACTCGATAAGGCAGATATCACACAGCTGGTCACTGTGTGTACAATAACCATCACTGAACCATGGTTATGTATAATGTATGCTCCTCCTATCAGGAGGGGTGAAGCATCTACTGTAGTACTTCAATGTCACATTAATGTAAATCAAATCATAGGGACTTGCTCTTGAAGAGATAAAAAGGTTCTAAGATCTCATCTTGAATTCATTGGACAGTTCATTTAGGAAAATCTTATGGTTCCCTTTATGAACCAAAACCATAGTTCAGATATGAACAGAGCCTGGCCAAATTTTGACAAGTACAGGAAGTCCCCGGGTTACATACAAGATAGGTTCTGTAGGTTTGTTCTTAAGTTGAGTTTGTATGTAAGTCGGAACCGTATACTTTATTATTGTAATCCCAGTCAAAAGTTTTTTGGTCTCTGTGACAAGTGGATTTTAAAAATGTTGGGTTGTCATAAGAACCAGGATCAACAATAAATCTTAATTGCAGACACCTGTGATAACTGTTACAGCTTTTTTATTGTACCCTAGGACTAAAGTACAGTAAATTACCAAAATCCAGAGGTCCGTTTGTAACTATGGGTCGTATGTATGTCAGGTGTTTTTAAGTAGGGGACCGCCTGTATTATTTTAAGTCATTTTAAGTCTTTTTAAAGTCCTTTTAAACATCCTTGTTTGGTGAGTATATAATAACAAATAAACATTTAAATCTTAAAACTCTATTGCACCATTGCGATCTCTTCCTTTTCCTTGAGCTTAAGACCTACACGGACCGGGAGGAAGCGGAACGAACTCCAAATCAGCTGGTGTTCCCAGCCGGAAGATTCAGCTGCAGCTTGGAACCCTTCCGCTGCTCCATTGGAGCCCCCGAACAAGTGACACATCAGGATGTAGAGATCGACTATGCGACTTTATTAATAATTGTGACCTGTGACTGCAGGGAAAGAGATACTGTGGATTATTCGACTCTCCCTGAGAACAATATTATTGGATATAGGAGCGGAACGTTGAAGCAGAGGAGCACCAGAACTTTTCACTTTTCGGTTTTTGAAGTATTATTTTGCACATTGGGTATAAGAACATATTGGTCAGTCACATCCATTTGTAGGTTTTTAATCCTAAAGAGTTTTGAGTCTACACGTTTTGGAAACCCTAAGCCGTATCGATTGCTCTCCTAATTACAATGAAAGCTTAAATACGCTTTGGATTTAGCTAATGTTCCACTTCTTTCTCAAAGAAAAACTGCACAGTTCAAATTTTCACAATAAAGAAAAAAGAGAAAACAAATGAAGTCGCAAAATATCTTTTTGAATTTCTTTCCATAAACTGGTGGATCCATCACCATGTGCACCAACAGTGCATCAGCCATACATAAACACTATTTATTTTACATTATAAGATATATAGATTGTTTCCAACCAAACTCGTCATACACGTATTGCTTGTCAAAGCCTTTCATCACATCTATTAGATGCAAATGTAATACTACTGAATATCTGAATAGCATTTGCCGTTAGAATTATACAAGGTCTTTTAACTCATGGCAGAATGTTTAAGTACAAAGCGGTGACACATATGGGATGTCAATTTGTTTTTGCACAGATTGTACTTGAACTGTAAAATGTATTTGAAGTGTCAGATTGTAATCTGAAATATCTAAGCTGAACAAATATCACAAAAAAAGATGTAATATCTGATCTTATATGAACCTCGTAACACGAAGACAGAGTAAAAACATTTAGTCTGAAATATTCATTGCCTGCCATTAAATAATTTTCATATGTATGATGTTCAAATACTGTAGAATTGGGCCAAATACACAGAACCATAACAGTGAAATAAAAAATATTGGTTCTGAACACACCGATGACAATTGGGTCCATTGTTTGTGCACATATTCGTGAGGAGGTAGCCACCAAACGTGCTACACAAACTGCTTGGGGTGTCTGTAAACAATGGATTAAAAATTGGTTTAGGTGGATTTCTCTGCAGCAACAGAAAAAACAATCTTACCATGCTGCCCATTTAGATTAATGTGATTAAGAGAGTCCCTTCCTGTAAGGCGGAGACTATTCTTCACTACAGCCCTTCACTCTTGGTAGTAGGATCGGAAGGATATGAGTAATTAAAAGCCCCTATATGATGTAATAGATATCCTATCCTATATCTACTGAAACTCTGGGAATGCTGAAGTGATTGATTATTAATGTTATGTTACACATTACCCTGCCAGAGTTAAGAAAGGTATAAAACATAAAGTGATAGACCACACTGTTTTAGCAGAAAATTCAGTGATCATTCTTCTTTGGTGGTCCAGGCTTTAGAACTGAATAGATGTTTCTACAGCCACGTTTATATCCTATCACTTTGGGAATGGTGTTATTTCTAATGGTACCTGGCTGGATTATATACTATCTTCTTTTTTCCACTAAAATCACTACTTCACAATCCATTTGTCGTGAACTCTTGGATATGAACTCTTGCATTAATGCATCCAATCCAAAGAATTGCCAAACAATTTACCACCATTTCATAAGATTGGTCGTAAAAGATGGTACTTTAAAACGTTAATTTACCTGTAGCTTTTTTAGAAAGATATAAAAAAAAATTATATATATTAGTTGACTGTGTCATGTTTAGAAGTTTAGAAGACTATTTATATAGATTTTTTTAGCATTATGTGACTTGAACCATCTCTCATGACTTGAAGGAGTCTACATGTTTTGCTTTGTACTTTTCACTTTCTTTGCTCATATGACTCCCTGCTTCCCCCTTCACTCTTCTGGTCCAAGAGCACCCTTTTGGTCTTCGCATTATCAGAATACTGCAGTTGACACAGGATGTAATAGTTTAGAAGAATACATTATTTCATCCTGCTTTCTGCTGTAATAATGTGGCCATGATACGGCATATGGACGCCTCGTTTTCATTCCCCAAGTAATTTTACTGTCTATACAGGGAAAGTTACTAGGGATATAGGACATAACACAGCACTCCAAAAATGGAGTAAGTAGTTTTAGGAGTAAGTACATTCAGTCCTCTGTTAATTTTGGACCTGGCGAAGGGGGAAGCCCACTCATCAAATGAGTAGTCCATGCCAATAAATGTGTTACACCATAAGATGCTTTCAAACGGTCTCTAAACAGACCACCTGTGATATTCTCCCCCAACCTCTATGGTCACTAGGAAGACACCCTGAACATTGGCAGCAGTATGTCACTTTGTGTAGCCCATGTTAGCCGCCCGTCCTGCTTTCAGAAGTGAGGGGTTTACACCATAGGACGTGTCCATTTCAATTGACAGAGGCAGTGCACCAAACAGACCCTCTCTGATACTTTTTCCCACTCTCTTAAGGCATTTAGGGAGACACCCTGAACATCAGCAGTAGTAGATCACACTGTGTGCAATGTTAACTGCCCCTCCTACCTTCAGCAATGAGGGGCTGCACATTACTATATATTTGCTTATACAGTGGGATAGTTTTGCAACCCTACATTGCAAGTATTCTTTGGGAATCCTCCCAGATTTTGGAATCGGGAACGTAGCCTTATAGTGTTTCCTATATGCACTTTCCTACTGATTCATGCAACAGCCGCAGAAATAAGAATGTAGCCTTATAGGTGTGCAACATTTTCTAATGGCAAAGATTATTAACCAATTTGGGGAAAATAAGGAAATTCCTGGAAAACATCTAAAATACCTTTTAAAATCTATTTAGCTTATTCACTGATCTGGAATTAACTTACAGCAATAAAAAATCTTTAAATTACAAGGTGCAACTTGGGGGACATCCAACTATTGGATTTCATCCATATTCATATATTTCACACAATTAAAATTCAGACATTTTACCACAAATTACATAGAATAATGCTACTAATATTTCACAAATCATCATTAAAGATTATAGGAAAAGAATTACTTACAGTATACTTAATGACCTAAACAATATACTGCATACCAGATGACGCGAGCATTGAATATAACAGTATACAGAACTAGCAGAACATTTGGCTATAACCGGCTTCACCTCATTTTGAGGTGGTGAAAAAGGTTGGTTAATCAGTTGAACCTTCATACAATTTTAACCCTATAACATGTGAGTTTCTCATGTACGGTATCAAGAGAATTTCCGAACTTCAGCTAATATATGCATAGAGTATGTTTTACTCTTCAGGGTGGAGGTTTCTTCCAGGTAGTATAGGTTATTCCAACAACACAATATATACTCAGAGATTAATTGTGTGTGTATGAAATGGGGAAATCAGATTGTGTGGATATACTCGTTGTACGGTAAATACATGACTGTTTTAGACTGAACAATATACAGTGCTGACATTTACTTCTCATTTCCAATCTCTTTCTGTTTGTAGAAGTGATAGGCAAAATACCCTCACCGTCTGTAAATCCCACATCAGAATTGCATGTCTGTCTGCTGAAGCTGGGATCAGATGACCTCAAGAGCTTACACATTTTAATGAACACACATATCCCCCCAACTGCACACCCCCTATATTTATTGTACATAATGGTAAACTGCATATAGCAGGACCTTCAGTTACTATGCACCAAATCCTTGCCTGTCCTTAGCATGTTTCCCTAAGTGTAGCACCTACAGACAGAATTACATTTGCCTAAAACCTACTTGACTATACAGGACATGTTTAGGACCTAAAGTACACTGTGACACTGCCACTGATAGAGGTGCTTAGTTATCAGAGGAGGCTTCATTCTCGTCTAACATGTGGCATAACTGAACCTGGAAGAACCGAATGAGAAATGCTGTATGAGCCATTGCAAGCAAGCAGCCGGAAAACCAGCAATTATTTGCTCTATTTGACAACTATGCAAAAGGCATCTGCTTGAACGCTGACATCTTGCTTCACTATTAAGACTGGAAATAGGAACCATACACAGGCTTGTGCCGAGAGCATAGCACTTTCCAGCAAGCCTTGAAGCACAGCTTGTAATGCTCACAGCATAGTTCTCAACATTCGCTCATGTACAAGGAACACAGAATTTGCACTAAGTTTCTTGTGGCTCATCTAGGGCCAGCTAGTGAATGGAAATGCAGGCGAAAAACTGTTTTATGTCTAATAAAAAGAATTGTCGAAGAGGCAATAAGTAAAATTCTCTCTTCTAGGCTAAAAAAAAAAATATATATACTGTATACAGGCAGTCCTCTACTTGAGCACACCCGATTTACAGATGACCTCTAGTTACAAACGGATCTCTGGGTGTTGGTAAATTTACTGTACTTTAGCCTTAGGCTACAATAAACAGCAAAAACAGTTATCACATGTGTCTGTAATGAAGATTTATTGTTAATCCTGGTTCTTATGACAATCCAACATTTTAAAATCCTATTGTCACAGAGACCAAAAAAATGTGTGTGTAGTTACAATAATAAAATATACAGTTCCGACTTACATACAAATACAACTTAAGAACAAACCTAGAGAACCTATCTTGTATGTAACCCGGGGACTGCCTGTATAAAGAGATATTTTAATATGGGGGAGGGGGCTCCAGTCCTTCATTAAAAAGGTTGCTTAGGGTATAGAAAGAAAAAAAAAAGCTGGCCTCTGGCTGCAGTAGTGGCATATGATATGTATTTGTACACTGGCCTAGGAGATTAAGAGAGTCCATAAGGTGTCTCTTCCCAAGATGAGGTGACTAGTACTATAAACAACACATTAAAGTTGGGGGAACTGATACAGATATTGCATCCGGCAGTATTATCACATGTCATTTCAATGCAAACAGGGACCCTCCAACAAAAATGGAAAGGTGAACAATGAGGATTTGTCGTTTTTTTTTTTACACCAATAATCAAAGAATGGAGGACCATGATGCTTCAGATTAGGCTGGGTTCACCTCATGTTTTGTGTCATAAGTTGAAGAATATGTCAGGGGGATTACAACGTGTCCTTCCAATGTATGGAACAGATGTATCCCACTGTATGCTAATAAAGTGGGATAGGTCGCCGGGTACTCCACCCCTACGAATGCAAGGGAGGAGGGGGACCTGGCAGCAACTGGCTGCTGCCAATGTATGGAGTGTTCCCCTTATATGGACAGTGACATCAACGGATCCCGCCCCCCTCCGAAACGAATTATCCACTCATATATTCTGCACCCAATAAGCTTCTGTTGCCTCAGCTAAGCATATACGCCACTCAGCAGGAGGGAGCAGGATGGAAACATATAGCTTGCTGATCAGACCTAGGTAACAACAATAGCAAAAGTTGTTTGGACTGTGCACCACTCAGTAGTGCTCTAGCGATCAGTAGTGTTGAATGATTCAATAAAAATAGAAGTCCCGGCACACACAAATCTTGGAAACCTCTTTTTATTCCATATAACACGATAGAGCAGTAACTAGGACATGTTTAGAGATGTCCACAAGCCTAATGATAAGTTGAGAAAGTCTTGTGGACATGCTTAAACACATCCTACTCACTGCTGTATCATGTTATTTGGAATAAAAATAAATTTACATGCCGGGAGGTAACAATGTCTCCGTCTGCCAGTATAAGTCAATGTGTACGCTCAGCGTATACATCGGGAGCTTTCCTGAAGTACACGCTGTATGCAAAAAATGAGATGTGAACACAGCCTTAGTGTTTTGTCTGAGGAGAATGAATTTTCCTCATTGTAAAAATAATAATTCAACCAAACTCAACCTTGGACAGCGAAAAATACAGAACTCTCTGAACAAGTACCTTTTCACGAACTAGAACAAAGCGCACCACTTAATATGGGAGACAAAGAAGCAAGAGTCACCATTGTCTTTTTTTTATAAAATTCATCTTTTCAGGTGTACTAAAACATACCAATAAGTTGACTTGGAGTTTTAAAAACGGTACACCTCAGTTAAAGATGCTGTATAGTAGCTAGTGCTGTTGTTGTACGGCACAACCTCCAAGTACTGCTGTCCGGACTTTGTAAGGTGCCCTTTGTATGGTGATATTCTCCTATAGAAGCAATGGGGCAGATTTATCAAAGTCACCGAGTTTTATCAGAGCTGGGCCACTTGCAGATGGCCGTGTGCTCACCCGAATGTAGCGGTTGGGTTGAGCGCTCCTCACCCCTCCCCATAGGAAGCCGTCCAGTAGGTGTGTCCAAAGATAGGACATATATACGGCCACAAAGACGTAATAATACAAGGGGGTCTTGGACTAGGCAGTCTTATGCTGCCCCAGGTTTAGAACTGTGTCTGATGCTGGGTGATAAATCTGATGTAGTATAAGACTGTCTCTCGTACTTTGCACCTCCTTTTAGTTGTCCTAAGCCCTTTTCACACAAGTGTTTCTGATTTACATTGAACACATGCATTTTTATTCACACACATGCGGGCTTGAAGAGTCTATGGGGAAGTATCAAAAACGCATTACACTCTGACATACATGCAAGTGCAATGCATTTTACACTGAACCATTGCCCTAGAAAAGAAAAGGTAGAGCAATGTTATCTGTTGCGGTAAAAACTGATCAGACAGACACAATGGAAAAACTCTGACTGAAAACATTGACAAAAAAAAATGTCCGTTTTTCACTGATCAAATACTGAAAAGACGCTGATGAAACTCTGCAACACTCAAATGAAAGGAGCCTTAGTTTGCACGGGAAAGCTGCAGTAAAGTTCTGGCGCACAGAGGTTTTTATTGTTTTAGGAGTCATAAAAGTGCCTGAAAACTGTCTAGAGCCCTTTATAAATGAGGTGCAGACAGAGTATTGCAAACAGATTGATAAATCTGCCCCAATATTTCTAGTGGAGAATACCCATGAAGCTATACCCACAAGTCAAAATTATAAATTTGCTTTCTTTCTGCTTAACTTCCTTATAACTCTGTAGGTCCTATGTGACTTTATGGTATTCCTACTATGACTCCATACAGTGTTATCATAAGGCCAATTCAATACATGTTGTTGTTTTTTTTTTAAATAAGTGTCACCACTTTTTTTTTAGTAAAATCTAGTTGGTCATGACAAGAAAACAATTCTGAAACATCCTCTTCTATTGCTCTAGTTTTTGCGGTTTCATCCTGAAAATGTTTGAATAAATTGACACCTTAATGTGTTTCCATACCCTGTCACATGAAATCCACCGACCACCTGAATCACATTTATACATAGCCCAAGAGAAACATATTTCAAAACGGATTATCTCCACACGCAATATACATATTTAAATTATAAATATTTAGCTGAACTTTACCATTGTTATATGCAAATGAGGTTCTATGCGTCTAATCCACGCTACTAACAGCTGTGCAGTCCGGAGTATTCATGAAGTGGAAGACATGACACTCCCCTCTACTGTTCCAGACATCCGTCCCTTCAGGCATCATCATCTACAAGTCCTGCGTGCGCACTTAATTCCTCCTGACTCGGCTGTGTAATGGAGTCTTTAGCCTCTAAACCTGTGACTTGAACTCACAGGGAAGTCAGTAGATTTCGCGCATACACAGAGGGAGCAGTGGGTGTATCCTGGCAGCCCGAAGGACAGAATTATGGATGGTGAAACAGGATGTACAAGGCTGATTTTTGAGGCAATAAGGAAGATAACGGAAATAAAAAATCAACAAAAATTCTGAAAGTTGTTCACTGTAGAGCTCTGTGATACAATGGGAATGGTTGAAAAAATACCTGCCCTTTAAAGAGTTGGTCTCCACATAGTGTGACTCTAGCAGCAGGCACTGTGCCAAAACACACCCCAAAGTGGTAACAACTATTTTTTCGGAAGGAGTAACAGAAAAAAAAACCTGAGTTTAGAGAAAGGATGCTTCAGAAGTGTTACTTTTAGGGTAGAAGTACAGTATTTGATGCCAAAGCCTGTAGTAGAATTTATTTGACACCTAGAAAATTTGGTCATATTCCTGGCAGAATTGTAAAAAAGAAAAAATAGTCTCTATGTAAGATGGGTACTACTTTTAAAACTCTGTGGGGGTTGGAAAATGCTGCAGTGTGAACATACCTTTATATATACATGTTTTATACAGTGGCAGAACAATGATACTGAAAAACACCAGTGAAACTACCAGGTTATGATACCCTATTACCGCTCCTGACCATATAAAACCAAACAAAAACAGCAGCATATGGCGGCATAAAATGCTATGTGTATATAACGCTATACTATGCAGGAGTAGACTGAACACATATTCCAGTATTTACGAGTAGCAGAATGTACATTGCACTCATCAGAGTAATGAATGGCGCGTTACAGAGCAGAACTCTCACACAAGGCCAGTAATGCTCAGCAGTTTTACGAATGCGCTATGTAACATAACAATGACGCATTTTCATGTGCCAGTATGAAGGACCTGGAACAAGCGCTTGCTTTTACATATCTCTAAAAAAATATTCCACAGCTCATCCGTTTATGAATTATATGAAGACACAGGGAAAGAATTGCTGTGAGAAATACTGCTTCAATGTCCTTTGTGATCATTACACCACTTATTAAACCTAACTTCACAAGGTTACGGCTGAATGTGCGGGTCTGGACGTCAGTCAAGGTCTGTGCGGATAGGAAAACAACATCCTATTTCTGTGTTTATTTATCCGAGCGCTGGACGCTAAATCCCATTGTAAACTATTCCATATTATAAATCAATTAGGAAGAGATCAAGCTGGAAAAAGGAAAGCTAGAAGCATGAATAAAATATAATAAGAAAATAATAAAGGCCACCACTTATTCATGAGGGCGTTAGTTCAACATTGCTTATTGTTGCAAACATAAAAAGCATGTCCTACCCCCATCCATGTGTATTATATACCATAATATACCATAGACAGAGCACAGTAACACATCTAAACGGGGAGATTCATGAAAACTAACATAATCTGTATAATTGAGCATCACTATCATACGAATATGAATATGTTATGTGACCTTGTAGAATACAGGCCATTTTTACAAACTTTTAAAGACAATCGTGCCCTGTGAAGTATTTTAGGAAATAATATTTTTTAAATTTTTTTTAACTGAGCATGCAGGGTTTTAAAGGACATCTACCATCATTAAACTGATGATATATGTGTCCCAATAAGACTTCATTTATTACAACTCTATATGCAGTGATGGCGGAAATATAGAGTTATAAAAGTTATGCTAATTACACTGGGGCACTCCGGCTACATCACCCGAGCAGCTCAGGTAGCCTCATATTTTAATTTATGCACCCCCACCCCCTGCAACCCTAGCCGTCTCACCCACCACAAAGCCAAGATAAGTGACGTACGGGAAGGGGGGTTTGTCCATAAAATATGAGGTTCCCTGAGGTGCCTGGGTTACGTAGCCCGAGCGCCACAGGATAGTTAGCATAACTTTTATAACTCTGTATTTATGTGATTGCGGCATATAGCGTTATAATATAAGTAGTCCTGAGGAATGATGTACTAAACTGATGGTAGATGTTTTTTTCTGTACACCTGCATAGACGGACACATATTTTCCTTCCTGACCTATGTACGGTATGTGCACTCTCAGCTAGCCAAACCAGCTCCCAACAATGCACTGATAAGGAGCAAAAACTTCAAAACCCCAACAAAGGGAGGGTCATTAATATCAGATGTCTCCAGGGTAGACTTCCGCTAGCAGTGACCTTAACTGCATGTATATAGCGAATCTACCTCTCATCTTAATGGCTTATAACCTTATTTCTTCTGGTTACTTGGTTCCTCTGATCAGCTGGCATCTTTAGTCCCCTGGGAGGGAATAGCTAGCAGGGTATCACTATCTATTACTTGCACCCACTGAGGCTGGCTATCAATTATGTATTGTATACTTCTTGAATATCTTTTTGCATAAACCTATTCCTATTAGAAACATAACACCCTTTGAGTATAACTACATGTTACTTTGTATATTACACCGGTGGAACCTCTCCTGGGTTGCATTCAATCCTACTGTCAGCTGTACCATTATTTTAATGTCCTAAATCAGTGATGGCTAACCTATGGCACTGGTGGTTTCTGCTTTATTGGTGTCCTCAGGGGCTGGTATCAATAAAAACTGTGACAGAGAAGGGAGTATAAATCACAAATTAAATTTCTGTGTTGGCATTTTGCGATAAATAAACGGGTCTTTGTTGTAGTTTGGGCACTCGGCCTCTAAAAGGTTTGCCATCACTGTCCTAAATGTAGTCCTATATTTTCCTGTAGCAATATGACTGGATTTATGTCTGTTAGTTTGTGTTCTATTGTGTGTATTCTAGCAATCTGTTACCCCCTATTTTATATACATAGTATCCAACAGTAAATAAACCCCGGTGGTCCTGAGTGACGACACATGGGATATTAACTGTACTTATATCTAGTTAGGGGTCTATGATTTTTAGACACGCTTTTAGACACTCTACACCCTTTTTTGTTTTCATTAATACCTGTGATTGTACAGGATTTTATGGATTATTCCTTATTTCTATAATTACGTGTTTTCTTTAAGAACACAAGATTATGCAGAGCAGGCTGGTGCGTACACTCCCACACTTACTATGTTCTCCACTGGAAAGCCAGTGAAGAATATAGCAGAAATCTCTGCCAGGTCAGACCTGGTCTAGCCAGTTCCTACCTGGCGGATATTGCACCCGTATATACTAAGAGGCCCCAGTAGATACACGAATCTTAATAAATTCCCCCTTCACAATCCAACATTCAAAATATATAATTTGGTGCCTTTGGTACGAGGAATAAGAGATTCCATTATTATATGTATGTAGAGAAATGACTGTAGGTGCAAACTTTAAACTTGATAGGAATTGCTCTTCCAGATCGGGCTGCTACAATGTGACATTATCTTTGGCGTGTTGATGTATATTACTATTGTAGGGACTCCCTACAATGGGACAAGGGTATCTAATGAGGTAAATATTTCTAAAGGCGATCCTGCTGTGTAGTCTGCATTTGTTTAATGAACCTCGTAGAAAAGGCAATGGAAAAACAAAGCCATTTAAGGATTCAGTGTTTAGTGCAGATCTGACATCTGCAGATATGGTCAATTGTGTCATTAGACAGAATATCATTACGACGCAATTACACCTCTACAGAAGGGCTATAAAAAAATCTGTGACACCAACTGTAAAAAGTAATTTATGGATTCTGGCATTAAAAAGTGTTTGACAAAGAATTTACAAGTGGTAGAATTTTGTGCAAATTAAACTCTCTTGTCTAAGCTGCTACAGATCAATGGAGAACCCCCCCCCCCCTGCAATACATGTGTTCTGCTATAAACATAGCACTTGGGTATTACTGATAATAATAATAATAATAGATAGCCAGTAATTATCTATACCATGCTATTCATGTAAGCAGTGTGAGCCTGTGTGTCATAATAATTCGTTTCTGGATCCACAAAAGAAAAAATTATATCACAAGCTTGTCCCAAGCCCTTTAAGTGTCACAGAATTGTGTAACATAGCATGTGATTCACAAATACAGATGTGATACAGATGACATGTGTAGCATCTAAATTTTTCACATTCCCGCAGACTAGAGGAAGGACAACGTCTAGCTTGCTCACCCAAAGTCCCATACTATGCATTGGTTTGATATTTAGATAAAGGCAGATGTGTCATTAACCCCTTAAGGACGCAGCCTGTTTGCAGGTTAAGGCTCGCAACTTTTTTTGGAAATTTGACCAGTGTCTCTTCCTGTGGTAATAACTTTTCAACGCTTTAAGATATCTCTGTGATTTTGAGATTGTTTTCTCGTGAGACATTGTAGTTTATGTTAGTAGTGTCATTTCGGTGATCCGTTCCTTTTTTGGGGGGTAAAAATTCAAAAATTTAGGAAAAATTTGAAAAAAATGACTATTTTCAAAGTTTCAAATGTTATAATTTTTAGACAAAAAGTGATACCACAAATTTTTTTTGATAGAAACCTTTTGCCATTGGTCTTCTTTTTATATCCATAATTTGTTTTACGTTTCCATTATTTTTATGGATGTGAGAAGGTTTGAAGTTTTAGTAGCAACTTCTCAGATTTTCTTGAAATTTGAAAAATGCGAACTTTTTGGTGATCAATTCAGTTTGGAAGTGCCCTATAAAGGCTTATGTACTATATACCCCCACAAGTAACACCATTTTATGAACCTAACATCTCAACCTATTCAAATCAGCATTTAAGAAGTCTGTTAACCCTTTAATTATTTTTCCGGAAGCATATGAAAATGGAGTGGAAATTTTGAAATTTCAATTTTTGATTTCAATCTTTCCAATTTAGCCCTAAAACGGATACATTCAGAAGGAATTTGAGGTAAATATATATTCCTAATTTCTTGCCCTGCTTCTTCCGAGTACGGCAATACCAGACATGTGGATGTCAGCTGCTGTTTCCCCGCACAGTGATGTCCAGAACAGAGTTAGCGATACTGGGAATTTGGAAGGCCAATTTGGCTGCAAATATTTTGTGGTGCCACAGTGTAATTGAAGAGCCCCTGAAGTAAAAGTACAATAGAAAACCCCCCAAAATGTCACCATTTCGGAAACTAGACCCCTCAAAGAATTTATCGGTGGTTGTGGTGAGCATTTTAACCCCCGACACGCTGGTCAAAATTGAATGCAAAGTAAATGGTGCAGAGTAAAAATTGTGTTTTTATCTCAAAAATGTCATTTTAGTGCCTCATATACTGTGCCCAACCCATGCCACTTTAGACAAACACCCCAAAAATCATTCTGCGGGTTGTCCCGAGTACAGCAATACCACACATGTGCCAATAATTTACAGACTGGGCGCACAGAAGGGATGAGAACGGAAGGAGTGAAATTTTGATTTTCCAGCTCCGTTTTCACATGTTTGGATTTGGAGTGCCATGTCATGTTGGCAGGGCCCGTGAGGTGCCAGTGCAATAGAAACCCCCAATAAATGATACCATTACGGAAACTAGACCCCTCAAAGAATTTATCGGTGGTTGTGGTGAGCATTTTAACCCCCGACACGCTGGTCAAAATTAAATGCAAAGCAAATGGTGCAGAGTAAAAATTGCGTTTTTATCTCAAAAATGTCATTTTAGTGCCTCATATACTGTGCCCAACCCGTGCCACTTTAGACAAACACCCCAAAAATCATTCTGCGGGTTGTCCTGAGTACAGCAATACCACACATGTGCCAATAATTTACAGACTGGGCACACAGAAGGGATGAAAACGGAAGGAGTGAAATTTTGATTTTCCAGCTCCGTTTTCACATGTTTGGATTTGGAGTGCCATGTCATGTTGGCAGGGCCCGTGAGGTGCCAGTGCAATAGAAACCCCCAATAAATGATACCATTACGGAAACTAGACCCCTCAAAGAATTTATCGGTGGTTGTGGTGAGCATTTTAACCCCCGACACGCTGGTCAAAATTGAATGCAAAGTAAATGGTGCAGAGTAAAAATTGCGTTTTTATCTCAAAAATGTCATTTTAGTGCCTCATATACTGTGCCCAACCCGTGCCACTTCAGACAAACACCCCAAAAATCATTCTGCGGGTTGTCCCGAGTACGGCAATACCACACATGTGCCAATAATTTACAGGCTGGGCACACAGAAGGGATGAGAACGGAAGGAGTGAAATTTTGATTTTCCAGCTCCGTTTTCACACGTTTGGATTTGGAGTGCCATGTCATGTTGGCAGTGCCCGTGAGGTGCCAGTGCAATAGAAACCCCCAATAAATGATACCATTACGGAAACTAGACCCCTCAAAGAATTTATCGGTGGTTGTGGTGAGCATTTTAACCCCCGACATGCTGGTCAAAATTGAATGCAAAGTAAATGGTGCAGAGTAAAAATTGTGTTTTTATCTCAAAAATGTCATTTTAGTGCCTCATATACTGTGCCCAACCCGTGCCACTTTAGACAAACACCCCAAAAATCATTCTGCGGGTTGTCCTGAGTACAGCAATACCACACATGTGCCAATAATTTACAGACTGGGCACACAGAAGGGATGAAAACGGAAGGAGTGAAATTTTGATTTTCCAGCTCCGTTTTCACATGTTTGGATTTGGAGTGCCATGTCATGTTGGCAGGGCCCGTGAGGTGCCAGTGCAATAGAAACCCCCAATAAATGATACCATTACGGAAACTAGACCCCTCAAAGAATTTATCGGTGGTTGTGGTGAGCATTTTAACCCCCGACACGCTGGTCAAAATTGAATGCAAAGTAAATGGTGCAGAGTAAAAATTGCGTTTTTATCTCAAAAATGTCATTTTAGTGCCTCATATACTGTGCCCAACCCGTGCCACTTCAGACAAACACCCCAAAAATCATTCTGCGGGTTGTCCCGAGTACGGCAATACCACACATGTGCCAATAATTTACAGGCTGGGCACACAGAAGGGATGAGAACGGAAGGAGTGAAATTTTGATTTTCCAGCTCCGTTTTCACACGTTTGGATTTGGAGTGCCATGTCATGTTGGCAGTGCCCGTGAGGTGCCAGTGCAATAGAAACCCCCAATAAATGATACCATTACGGAAACTAGACCCCTCAAAGAATTTATCGGTGGTTGTGGTGAGCATTTTAACCCCCGACATGCTGGTCAAAATTGAATGCAAAGTAAATGGTGCAGAGTAAAAATTGTGTTTTTATCTCAAAAAAGTCATTTTTGTGCCTCATATACTGTGCCCAACCCATGCCACTTTAGACAAACACCCCAAAAATCATTCTGGGGGTTGTCCTGAGTACGGCAATACCACACATGTGCCAATAATTTACAGGCTGGGCACACGGCAGGGGTCAGGAAGAAAGAAGCACAATTTAGGTTTTCAAGCTTCGTTTTCACTAGATTGGTAATGGGGGGTACCCCCGAGGTACCAGTACAATAGAAACTCCCAAGTAGTGAACCCATTTTGGAAAGGGCACCCCTCAAAGAATGTATGTAGGCTTGTATGATCATTTTAACCCCCAACACGCTGGTCAAAATTGAATGCAAAGTAAATGGTGCAGAGTAAAAATTGTGTTTTTATCTCAAAAAAGTCATTTTTGTGCCTCATATACTGTGCCCAACCCATGCCACTTTAGACAAACACCCCAAAAATCATTCTGGGGGTTGTCCTGAGTACGGCAATACCACACATGTGCCAATAATTTACAGGCTGGGCACACGGCAGGGGTCAGGAAGAAAGAAGCACAATTTAGGTTTTCAAGCTTCGTTTTCACTAGATTGGTAATGGGGGGTACCCCCGAGGTACCAGTACAATAGAAAGCCCAAGTAGTGAACCCATTTTGGAAAGGGCACCCCTCAAAGAATGTATGTAGGCTTGTATGAGTATTTTAACCCCTAAGGTGCTGGCTCAAATGTAATACAAAGTGAGTAGTGCAGAGAAACAGTTGTATTGCAATTTATCAAATATGCCATTGAAGTGACAAAAGTATTTTGCCCAACTCATGCCACTGGGGAAAAACACATCAAAAATCATTCTGCGGGTTACCCCGGTTAGGGCAATACCCCATAGGAGGCAATAATCTGTAGGATGGTGACACGGCAGGGCTCAAAAGGGAATAACTTGTTGGAGCACAGACATTGTACTTTTTTTTTTCTTTTTGGCATCATGAAAGATTTGTAGATGCCAATAGGGGCCAGTACAGTAGAAACCCCTAAGAACTGACCCTATTTTGGAAACTACACCCCTCCATGAATTAATCTAGGGGTATAGTTAGCATTTTAACCCCACAGGTGGACCCCTGAAAAAGTGCAAAATGGATAGTGCATAGTAAAAAATATCTATTATGTCATTTTGTGCCCAGCTGCTGCCATGGGAGACAAACACCCTAAAAATCATGATGCATGTTTTCCCGGGTAAAGCATACGGGACAGTAATCTAGAGGCTGGGCACATGGCAGGGCTTAGAAGGGAAGGTGCGGCATGATGTATAAGCTGTGCGTCAGGGTAACAACAGGGTACTCTAAAAATCCAGGGATGTATGATAAATTCGGAAGCAATCTTTCATACATAACCCTGGTTTTTCTGGGCATGTCTCACAGTGATGAATGGTGTCCTTCCGAATGCCATTTTTGGAGCACACCCTGCACCTCTTTTGTGACCTTCCCTTGCTGGCTGTTTGGGGAACTACTCCTGGAAAGTGCTGCCCTGGTACAATACGTGATGTGGCCTCACTTCCAGATGTGCTAGCACTCCCCCCTTCCTGGTCTCCAAAAAGAAAGTACTTTATTACCATCTCTTGAAATTCCAGGAAAGTTCCCCTCTGGCCGGCATATCGATGCAGCACATAAGCATTATACAATGCCATCTGCATGATGTGCACGGCCAGCTTCTTGTACCACACCCTCGACTTCCGCATGGCATTGTACGGCTGAAGCACCTGGTCAGACAAGTCCACCCCTCCCATGTATTTGTTATAATCTAAAATACAGTCTGGCTTGGGGGTTTCTGTACTGGCACCTCGTACTGGGACAGGGGTGGTGGTGTGCTCATGTATTGTGGTTAATACAAGGACCTCTCTCTTGTCCTTGTACTTAACACACAATACAGAGTCGCTGCATAGTGCCCTGCTTTCGTGCCTTTTAAGTTTTTGCCCAAGCAGCGACTTAGGGAGACCTCTCTGATTTCTGCGTACAGTGCCGCATGCCGCAGTATTTCTGGAAGTGAGGCACTTGAACAGGGTGGTGCTGGTGTAGAAATTGTCCAGGTAGAGGTGGTAGCCCTGGTCCAGCAGTGGGTGCACTAAATCCCACACTATCTTCCCTGTAACACCCAGGAAGGGGGGGCATTCTGGGGGCACTATAGAGGAGTCCTTCCCTTCATATACCCTGAACTTGTATGTGTACCCTGATGAACTTTCGCACAGCTTATACATTTTCACACCATATCTTGCCCTCTTATTGGGCAGGTACTGGCGGAATTGAAGTCTCCCTTTGAATTGTACCAGGGACTCGTCTATGCTCACATGTTTGGCGGGAGTATATGCCTGGGCAAACTTGGCACTAAAATGATCTAATATGGGCCTGACCTTAAATAACCGATCATAACTGGGGTCACCTCTGGGTGGGCACTGTGTGTTGTCAGTGTAGTGCAAAAACTTATGGATGGCTTCAAAGCGCATCCTGCTCATTGTCATGCGGAACATGGGGGTGTGGTACAGTATATCTGTGCTCCAGTAGTCCCTGATTGAAGGCTTCTTTACTATCCCCATAAGGAGTATTATGCCCCAATACTTGTACATCTCTGCTGCAGTGACAGGGGTCCACCTGTAGGGTTGTGCATAAAAGGACGTGGGGTTTTGGGCAATATGTTGTGCAGCGTAGAGATTTGTCTGAAATATAATAATATTTAGCAGCTCCTCATCAAAAAAAAACTTAAAAAAGTCTACAGCTCTGAGCCCTGTCGTGTCAAAGTTAATGCCAGGATGGCCCAAAAAGTCAGGGACCTGAGGGGTATAATTATCTGGGGCTACCCATGTGGGGTCAGTGGAAGCCCCAGACGCTTCTCCTGCAGAAGTCCCAGAAACTTCTCCTGCAGAAGTCCCAGGCACTTCTCCTGCAGAAGTCCCAGGCACTTCTCCTGCAGAAGTCCCAGGCACTTCAATTGCAGAAGTCCCTGGAACCCTACGGCGCCTTCTTGGGGGTCCTTCCAGGTCACTGGAAGATGAGCAGGAGGATGATGATAGGTAAAAGGGACCATCATCCCCACTAGCTGACTCGGTGTCAGAGGCAAGCATGTTATATGCCTCCAACACGGTGTACGTCTTCTGAGACATTGCACACAAAAAAAAATAGAGAACAAGAAAAATTAGATAATGTGCACCAAACTACACGGATAAACCGTCTAGCAGGCACACAAAAAAAAAATATAATGCACTAAACTACACGGACAAGCCGCACAGATAGCACACAAAAAAAAAAAGATAATGCGCACCAAACTACACGGACAAGCCGCACAGATGGCACACACAAAAAATAATGTGCACTAAACTACACGGACAAGCCGCACAGATAGCACACAAAAAAAAAAAGATAATGCGCACCAAACTACACGGACAAGCCGCACAGATGGCACACACAAAAAATAATGTGCACTAAACTACACGGACAAGCCGCACAGATAGCACACAAAAAAAAAAGATAATGCACACCAAGCCACACGGACCAGCCGCACAGATGGCACACAAAAAATAATGCGCACTAAACTACACGGACAAGCCGCACAGATAGCACACAAAAAAAATAATGCGCACTAAACTACACGGACAAGCCGCACAGATAGCACACAAAAAAAATAATGCGCACTAAACTACACGGACAAGCCGCACAGATAGCACACAAAAAAAAAGGTAATGCACACCAAACTACACGGACAAGCCGCACAGATGGCACACACAAAAAATAATGCGCACTAAACTACACGGACAAGCCGCACAGATAGCACACAAAAAAAATAATGCGCACTAAACTACACGGACAAGCCGCACAGATAGCACACAAAAAAAATAATGCGCACTAAACTACACGGACAAGCCGCACAGATAGCACACAAAAAAAAAGGTAATGCACACCAAACTACACGGACAAGCCGCACAGATGGCACACACAAAAAATAATGCGCACTAAACTACACGGACAAGCCGCACAGATAGCACACAAAAAAAATAATGCGCACTAAACTACACGGACAAGCCGCACAGATAGCACACAAAAAAAAAAGATAATGCACACCAAGCCACACGGACCAGCCGCACAGATGGCACACACAAAAAGTAGCTATGTACGGGTACACCTACGGCGTTCTGGAAAAAAATATTACCAGGCACCGAAAAAAAACCTATGTGCACCGCGCAAAAAGGCGCTACAAATGCACCTAGCTTGCCCTAAGACAAACTAACTACCGCTAAGATTGCTAAAGATTCTGTGCAGCGCTATTCACACGGCGCACTGAAAAGTGCGTCCAGTGCAGAACAACGCTAACACAGCGCACTGAAAAGTGCGTTTGGGTTCAGAAGGGACAGACAGGGAAAAACGGAAGACACGTGGGATCACACAAGGCGATCACACAGGGAACACACAGGACACAGGAAAAAACAGATAGGATGGGAATTTGTAGGGAACAATAGGGATCAGATAAGGATCAGAACACTATTTATAGTGTAAAAGTGTATTTTGGTGCACACAGTAACGCTCTTTCCTCTCTCCAGCGATACCAAACCAAAATGGTGCCGCTGGAGGAAGAGGAAAGTGCTAAAAGCACGTTTTTTAGCCTAAAATCGCTGTAATTGGCCAGTCAGGTTTGACTGGCCAATCACGGCGATCGGCGGGCGGGACCAATTTGATTGGTCGGGTGACGGAGACAGGAACTCCTCCTGCCTCTGTCACCCAAATTTCAGCCCGATGTCACCACGTCTCGCGACGTGGTGACAATTCTAAAATAGTATGCGCTCGCGCAGTAGCTGTACTGCGCTGAGCGCCAATAGTGGGAAGCTGCGTAGTACAGCTACGGCGCGGAGCGCTAAGGGGTTAAACACATGTATCTCCTATTCACAGGCGTCCTACTGGTAAGACCTCCCTGGTGAATGTCAGACTAGCAGACTAAAAATCCTGCCCCTTAGATTAGGACGTTAGAGATTAGGATTGCTGACATATTAAAATTTATTATGTACCTTTTTATAAACCATTCCTACTAAATAGGAGTGATCAACATGCAGGACATTTTACTGAATTTCCTCATATTTTTCCAGTGAGACTGTTACTAAGACAAGAAGATCCCGAGTTGCTTTTTGATGTCAACATGAAGAGGAAGCTCATTTCCAAGTGTTGTGGTACTGCACCTCTTGATGTACACTTCCACCATTTCCCCACATTGCTGCAATCTAAAATGTGCTTCTGCCATCTGTAGAATCTCACTGCAATTTAGTATAAAAAAGTGAATTAGTCTCACCAGTAATTCTGTTTCCATAAGTCCACCATGACGGCACCTGGAGGTTGCACCTTGACCTTTGGTAGGGACAGGATGTTGCGAAGTTTAAAAGGCCCCTCCTCTGCCGCTGTTCCCCAGTGTCTTCCAAATAACCACCGGAGGTTCCGGTAGAGAGCTAGAAGATATTAGCCAGACATCATTAATAACACAGGGCAGGGTATATATAGCCGTCATGGTGGACTTATGGAAACAGAATTACCGGTGAGACTAATTCACTTTTTCCATAGCGTCCCCCATGACGGCACCTGGAGACTTACCAGATAAATAGACTAGGGAGGGACCACGGCCTGGAGAACTTTCCGTCCAAAGCTCAAGTCATGGCTAGAGGGTAGATCCAGGCGGTAGTGTTTTGGGAATGTCGATGTACTTGACCACGTAGCTGCCTTGCAGATCTGGGAGATGGATGCTCCCCGTTTCTCTGCCCAGGAAGTAGCCATAGCTCTAGTAGAATGGGCTGTTATGCTTTCTGAAAGACTCACATCTTGTAGCTGGTAGGATTTAGAGATAGTCTGTTTTATCCACCTAGCAATGGTGGAACTTGATGATTTCTCTCCTTTATTTTTTCCTCCAAACTGAATAAATAGGTTTCTGCACTTTCTGAAAGATTTGGTTCTCTCTAGATAAATTATGACAGCTCTTCTGACATCAAGAGTATGCCAGAGTGCTTCCTTCTCATTCCTTGGATTGTTACAGAAGGATGGTAAAACGATTTCCTGACTTCTATGGAAGTCTGAGACTACCTTTGGAAGAAAAGACGTATCTAATTTCAGAACTATTTTGTCTTCCGAGATGATCAGGAAGGGTTCTTTGGAGGATAGGGCCTGAAGTTCTCCAATTCTCCTGGCGGATGTTATGGCCACAAGGAAGGAGGTTTTGAGAGATAGGTCCTTCAGGCTGCATTCCGAGAGTGGTTCGAACGGAGGCTTCATAAGGGAGTTTAGGACTAGTGATAAGTTCCACTTAGGTATATCGGATCTGATTGTAGGTCGCAGTCTTAAGACTGCTTTCATGAACTTCTTCACCCACTTGTGCTCTGCTAAGGGGAAGTCAAAACAGGCGCTTAGGGCCGATATTTGGACCTTAAGGGTGTTAGGTCTTAACCCTTTAGAAAAACCATCCTGTAAAAAATCAAGAATTCTAACGATATTTGGTTTGCCTGGAATCGGGGGAAGGTCCTCGCACCAAGATATATACTTTTTCCAGATTTTGTAGTATATTTTGTTGGTGATTGGTTTTCTGCTTGCTATTAGGGTCTGTATGACCTGGTGAGAGATACCCTTAGCTAGGAGCAATTCCCTTTCAGGAGCCAGGCCGCTAGGTTCAGAAACTTCGGGTCTGGGTAAAGAAGAGGGCCCTGGTGTAGCAGATCCCTTCTGCAGGGAAGGAAGATGGGTCCTGAGATTGTTAATTTTAAGAGAAGTGGAAACCATGGTTTTTTCGGCCAGAATGGTGCTACTAGGATCACTGTCGTCTGACTCGATTGAATTTTTTGTAAGATTCTGGAGATTAGGGGAAATGGAGGGAAAGCATATGCTAGATTTGTCCCCCATGACTGGCTTAAGGCATCCAGTCCTAGAGGGTTGTCCTTGGGTGAGATGGAAAAAAATACCTCTATTTGAGTATTCTTTTTTGAGGCGAACAGATCTATTGACGGAGAGCCCCATTTCTGGGTTAGAGAAAGGAAGACTTCCCTGTTCAGGGACCACTCGTGTGGGTCCATCTTTTCTCTCCTCAAGAAGTCCGCCGACTGATTCTCTGACCCTTTTAGGAACACCGCTGTTAAGGAATCTAGGTGATTCTCTGCCCAGGAAAAAATCTTCTTGGTGACCTCCATCAGGTCCGAGGATCTTGTGCCCCCTTGACGGCGTAGATAGGCCACTGTAGTCACATTGTCTGACAGGATCCTGATATTTTTTACCTGGGCTTTGGGTAGCCTTTTTAGTGTTTCCCACACTGCCGATAATTCCCTTAGATTTGAAGATTGTCTTCTCATCCAAGGGGACCATGACCCCTGAAGGTAACGGTCTGGTAGAACGGCTCCCCATCCTGAGGAACTGGCGTCCGTTTGGATGACCAGGACTGGAGTCGGGTTCCATGGTATTCCCTTTTCTAGATGTTGCTGGTGTTTCCACCAGTTTAGAGAATTTTTGACTTCCAGAGGAATGACCTTCTTGAAGTCTAAATGTTCCAAGTTCTTGTCCCAGATTTTTAGTGTCCACGCCTGTAGTGTTCTTACATGGAACTGGCTCCATGATACACAGTTTAGGCAAGCTGTTAAGTGACCTAACAGTCTCATGGCTGAGCGGACACTGCATGATTTTTTCCTTTGGAATTTGTCTATGAAAGAGGTAAGAGATTCTCTCTTGTCCTGTGGGAGAAAAGAAGCTTGGCGCCTGGAATCTAACATCACCCCTAAGAATCTTGTCTCCCTCTGGGGGTCTAGATGAGACTTTTGGAGATTTATAATCCAGCCCAGATTTTCCAGGGTTCGGATTGTCCGATCTCTGTGGTTGAGAAGAGTCAGGGTCGAGTCTGCCACTATGAGGAGGTCGTCGAGATATGGAATAATGGAGATACCTTCTTTTCTCAAGAATGCCGTCACTTCTGCCATGACCTTTGTGAAGATTCTTGGGGCTGATGAAATTCCAAAAGGCAAGGCTCTGAACTGAAAGTGGCAGACCTTCCCTTGTGGCGATTCTACCGCGAATCTTAGGAATTTCTGATGATTTTTGTGTATGGGGACATGATAGTAGGCGTCCTTTAGGTCGATGGTGCACATTTGTGCGCCTGGAGGAATTAGTGGGGTGGCTGTCTTCACCGATTCCATCTTGAAATATTTGTATTTTATGTTCTTGTTTAGCCGTCTGAGATTTATAATAAGTCGAAGGGTCCCATTTGGCTTTTTCACAAGAAATAAGGGGGAGTAGAAGCCCTTCTTTTCTTCTTCTTTGGGAACTGTAACAATTACCTTCATTGTTAACAGTTCTTGAAGATTTTTCCATAACTGTGTTGTCATTCTCCGAGATGTTAGGTTGGAGACAAGACATTTTTGTTGTGGAGGGGAGCTGAATTCTATCTGGTAACCTGATTTGATGATATTCAGGATCCACTTGTTTGATGTGATCGTCTTCCATCTGTGGAGGAAGAAAAGAAGACGCCCCCCTACCTGGTAGTCACTGTTTTTTTGATTGATGTGGAAGGTTGGAGAATAGATATCCTCGACCTCTTCCACCTTTGTTGAAGGGCCAGCGGCCCTGTTTTCCTCTGCCTCTGGAGTCTTTAGGATCCTTGGAATTCCGAAAGGAAAAGTTTTTCTGAGGTTTTTTAACTTCCGGGAACATGAAGTCTCCTGTGAATGGGATGTTGCAGAGCTTCGTCTTGGACTTTACATCCCCTCCCCACTGTCTAAGCCAAATAGCTCTGCGGACTGAATTAGATAGCGCCCCTTCTTTTGCTGACAGTCTGATGTTTTCTGCTGAAGCATCAGCAAGAAATCCTGTCGCTGAACGCAGCAGCGGTATCGTCTGTAGAAGGAGATTCCTGTCCGCATCTGTCTTAAGGTGGTCTTCTAATTCTCCCAACCAAAAAAACAGAGTTCTCGCTACCGAAGTAGCGGCTATGTTAGACTTGAGGCTAAGCATGGAAGATTCCCAGACTCTACAGAGTAGGCTATCAGCCTTCCTGTCCATGGGGTCTCTTAATTGGGAAGAGTCCTCAAAAGGCAGGTCCGTTTTTTTCACCACCTTAGACACTTGGATGGGGGGGCTGTCCCAGGTTTCTGTCTCTTTGGGGTCAAAGAGTAACCTGTTTCTGAACTCTTTAGTGATGTTTGCCCGCCCCTCAGGATTCTTCCATTCTTCTTGGATGATATCCTTTAGGGTTTGATTTATGGGAAAAACTTCCTTTTGGATTTTAACCCTCCAAAAAGTTCATCTTGAATGGATTTAGGCTCTACCACCTCTTCCACATTAAGCGTATTGCGTACGGCTTTAAGGAGGTTATCCAGTTCATCATTAGAAAAGAGGTATTTTGAGGTTCCTTTGTCCTCAGATACCAAGGAGACGTCTTCAAGCGAGTCCTTCCAAGAATAGGTAGGAGCCGCAGAGTGTTTATCATAGTCAGAATCAGTATCTAGAGATCTAAGTCTTTTAGGAGCTGGCTCTGGATATAAATCCGGATCCTGGTCTGGTTCAGGTTCAGGATTTGGCTCAGGACCTAGTCCCGGTACCGCCCGGTTTAAATTAGTAAACATCATAAGGGAGGATTGGAATTCCTCCCGCATGGCCACTTTAAGCTCATTTAACATTGACTCCTTTTCTTGTTGTAAGGCCCTGGCTAGGCATTCAGAGCATAGCGATTTTGGATATAAATCTGATAATCTTATGTTACAAGAAAGGCATCTTTTTGATTTAGTAACACATTTTCCTTTTTTGGGGTCCTTGTCTTTCCTCTCCTTGTCCTTAGGTCTTGAAGGGTCGTCCTAGGACAAGGAGACAGACTATATTAAAATCCACAAAATAATGCACAACAAGATTTTTCCCCTTTAAGAAAAGTTTTTTGGTTGTACTCACGGTACCCAGGACAATGGGGGAAGAACCAAGGTCGTCCGCCATAGTAAAGGATTATTTCCACAGCTTCAGTAGTGCACTCGTTGGTGGTATAGAGGCTGACACTAAGCAGGAAGCACTTTTAAGCTTCCCGCCGCCCCCTAAGCCAATCAGATGGCTTCTCTAGCGATCACGTGGCTCGAACCCGGAAGTCGAGCGTACTGCGCATGCGCGAACCGGCCGTCAATACACGGCCGTCGCGCAGTACACGCCGGCGTTCTGGGGGGAAAAAGCTGTGGGAGGTAGCTCCCGGAGGCCGGGAGGCACCTCATCCAGGGTCCGGAGACCCGTGCCCCCCTCGGCTTTAGCTCTGGGCTGCAGGAGGAGGGGGGCCAGGACCGCGTCCTGCAGGACACCAGGCCAGGAAGGGAGGTAGGACCCCCGCTCGCGACCAGTCCTGGGGGGTTTCTAATTCCATCCCCCCCCCCCCAAGGGGAGAGACGAGGTCTCGCAACCCTGACCCTTGGTAGGGACAGGAATACACTGGGGAACAGCGGCAGAGGAGGGGCCTTTTAAACTTCGCAACATCCTGCCCCTACCAAAGGTCAAAGTGCAACCTCCAGGTGCCGTCATGGGGGACGCTATGGAAATTAGTCATTTATATATACAGATAATAACACACGACATACTATTTCTCCCTGGCACGTGGATTTCGCCACTCCAGCTTTCTCTATGCCACAACTCTGAAGACTGAGCATTGCCCAATCTTGTGGAATATAGGAGATGTGTCAGGATCTTCAGTCCTTGTACACAGAAATTAAAGGCACTAACCCCTTCAAGCCCAGTAACATTCTCCTGTAATATGTCCGTCTCCTGGAGATCTTTTTAGAGTATTTCTAAGTTGCAGCATGAATGAAAAATCATCTTTTATTCTTTTGTAAGATGCAGTCAGGAGGATGTAAATATTACAGATGGGGGTACTGTTTGTAAACTTTGGGGGGGGGGTATAATAATGTATTTATACTGGGGTTCCTCAAATTTTGGGATCTTTTTGGAAGATTGTCTCCTTCCTTCTCTCACTTTTGAAGGTTTTAAACAGAGAACTGATTCCTTTATTTAAAGAACTGCCGTGACTTTTTCTTTTTTGTGTCTGTTCAGACTATACTGTGAAGAGATTCTACAGAAATGAAAAATAATCACTGGTACTTACAACTTTGATTTCATCACATAGAACTAATTTCTCCACCTTCTCAGAGACAAGACCAAATTTTGTTTTGGTACCAAAATACAAAACATAAGATACAACCAGAATCAGGTCTTAACTAGAGATGAGCGAGTATACTCGTCCGAGCTTGATGCTCGTTCGAGTATTAAGGTACTCGAAACGGCTCGTTGCTCGGACGAGTATTTCCCCTGCTCGAGATCGAGCATTTAATTAAACAAACACAGTGAAGAACAATGAAGAATAGAATAAAAACAGTGAACACAGTGAACACAGGATCATTTAAGGGAAAAAGACAGTGAAGAACACAGTGAAGAATAGATTACAGATGTTCTGCACATCTGCTTACTTGTCGGAAGATACACGCGGAACGGCAGCAGGGAGACATCGCGCACCAGGGAGACATCTGGCGCAGCAGAGACACATCGGGCGCAGCAGAGACACATCGGGCGCAGCAGAGACACATCGGGCGCAGCAGAGACACATCGGGCGCAGCAGGGAGACATCGGGCGCAGCAGGAAGACATCGCGCGCAGCAGGAAGACATCGCGCGCAGCAGGGAGACCGCGTGCAGCAGGGAGACCGCGTGCAGCAGGGAGACATCGGGCAGCAGGGAGACATCATGCAGCAGGCAGACCTCGGGCACCAGAGAGACATCGGGCTGCAGGGAGACATCGGGGAGACTTCAGTGGAAGAAGAGGAGCGGATCCCGGGACAGTGTATCTCCTCTCCCGACAAGTAAGCAGATGTGCCGAACATCTGTAATCTATTCTTCACTGTGTTCTTCACTGTGTTTTTCACTTAAATGATCCTGTGGTCACTGTGTTCACTGTTTTTATTCTATTCTTCACTGTTCTTCACATCTGCTAACTTGTCGGGAGATAATATACGTGCGGAACAGTGAAGAATAGATTGCAGATGTTTGCATACATCTGCTAACTTATCAGAAGACATTCTTTTTCAATTAAATAACACAGTTTATTCCCGAACCATGGTCCCTTTGAAAAATGCTCGAGTCTCCCATAGACTTCAATGGGGCTCGTTATTCGAGACGAGCACTCGAGCATCGGGAAAAGTTCGTCTCGAATAACGAGCACCCGAGCATTTTAGTGCTCGCTCATCTCTAGTCTTAACCTTTTAAGAACCCTAATCTAAGGAATATAACTACAGACATCAATTATGGGATCCAACACCATGCAAAACTCATTAGTTCTATCACTATTTCTTCAAGATGGATTATTTGGAATCTGTAGAAGCCTTCCTAAAACATCCACTCATGATAGAGCTGAACATTTCTTTTGACTTATATATTCCCCACTAGGCGCTTTAACTTTTCACAGATAACATTTCGGTTCAGCTATATGGAATCATTTTGCAGTGATGTTCTACTTGTAATTCAATTAAAAACTGATAATGCCCTCCAGAACACCATCACGGTAACATAAAGACAGTCATTTATTCCTCCTTAGGAAAACTTTGCAACAAACCTGTGATTCATCAGGAACTATTTTCATTACCAAATTCCAGTTATCTTTTTTTTTCTTTTTTGGAAGTCAGCTATTTAATAAGCCTGTGTTTTGTATTTTCATTGGGCCTCATCTGCCTAAGGCTGCTTGGGACCTTCTGTGTAATTTTGTAGGTATATCTTTGTGTGTCTATGCCTATGGGCGAAGTTTTCTGAGAATGAAGCATGGGACTGCAATCAAACTCAGCAGGAATATAGGGGCATGACCACACTTGGAAAGCAATCTAACGTGATGCCCTGGAGAAATGAAAAGAAAGCGGATAAAATGCTATCTCCATAGCTGGTGTGTGCTCTACAGGGGTTTAGCAAATCAGGTTGAGTTTGCCGTGTTTGAATAGAAATGTATGCTCTCCTTCAAATAAAATGCCAAACAGCAAGAAAAACATTTTTGGTTTTGAAAAGTTACAAGGAAGTCTAAATAGCTACCAGCCTGAAATGTGCTCCAACTTTTCAGGAACTCAAACAAGGTATTTCCAACTCATTATAACTTGTTGGCCATAAATTTAAAAAAAAACTTCAAGTAGTCTTTTAAACTCAAAGATAAGGCTAAAGTTGACCAAAGGCAACCAATATATTCTCAAAGAGAATTTACAGTAAATGAAAGTTATCAAAGAGCCTGTCCATAAAGTAAAAACTGGGATTAGCATTGCACAACACTAAAACAAACTAAACCAACTTACTTTTTCTGACATCATCCCAATACTTTATGGATTCACACTCGTCTTTGTACATAGTTTAGCTTTTTGCACACAGAAAACAACTTTTCATCCACAGCAGTGCCATGCCTCCACAAGTGATCGGTTAAATGGCAGTGGCATAACTAGAAGCTGATGGGCCCCAGTGCAAAACCGGTGCCATGCCCTGACTAGAATGTATGGTTTATAGTACTAGTCTTCTCATACTGGAAAGTGATACCTTATGGGCCCCGTAAGCCTGAATCCCCACAAGTGACTTCCATGTTGATCGGTGAGTAGTCATTTACCCTTTTCATTTATTTATTTTTAAGCAGGGCCAGGATGTAATAATACCAGTAAGCAGGAAGCAGATTGATATCCAAATAATAGGTCTTAAATGGTGGCTGCACATATTTTTGTCTCTCCCTTAGACCTGAATAGAGAATTGCACATGTTATAGCCACCTTTATATTCTGTCTCGCTGCAAAACACAAACAGAGTTCCCGCCATCCTTGTAGTAGGGCTGTGCCACTGCGAGGATACCCCTTTAAACTGCCAATTTCGTCTTTGTAATAGGAACACTTGAAAGTTAGTCCCACGTGTATATGCAAGTTTTATGGCAAAAATCAGGCTAAGCAGGGCTCTATGAAGAATATATGCAGATAGACATATCATTATTAATGTGCAAACAATAGAAGGGTTTCTCCTTTACCCTGGTTTGAATTCAGGAGTATTAACTATTAAAGAATATTGTGAAATTGTGCCTATTTTTGCAGATGACACCAAGCTGTGTGGTGTAATACAGTAAGGAGGATACATGGAGGATGTTCATAGGATGCAGGCTGACTTGGACAAACTGGGTATTTGGGCATCCACTTGGCAAATAAGATTCATTGTGTATAAATGTAGGGTTATGCACCTGGGGGCTTAGAATCCATGTGCAACATATGTCCTTGGGGGATTCAATTTTGGAAGAGTCCCTTTTTCAGAATAACCAGGGTATACTATTACCTTATAGATATTAAATAACAGCATACAATGTCAATCAGCTGCCTCTAAAGCCAGAAAGATTGTGTCATGTATCAAAAGGGTTATGGACTCTTGGGATAAGGATATAATATCACTGTACAAGGCATTGGCTCATCCTCACCTGTAATATGCAGTTCAGTTCTGGGTAACAGCCCATAAAAAGGATTCCGTGGAGATGGTACAAAGAAGAGCCACACAAATGATAAGGGGTATAGAGGGTCTCAGTTATGAGGAAATTTATTTAGTCTCAAAAAGAGACGACTAAGGGGGGCATGATTAATTTCATTTCATTGGGTTTAACTAACCTAATAGTGTTCCAGAGGGTTCCGTTGAACCAGCTTCTGATACACTAAGAAGTTGAAGGTTCCAACTAATTTTCAGTAGATCCTAGTTCTAACAAGTTGACGAACAGATAAAAATGTATGTTCTTTGATATAGTCACAGGGCTATTGCAATAAGGTCAACTCAGAAATTGTATAGTCAAATATTCTATAATGAGATGAATAATGATATAGTATATCCAGTCATTGAGTTTCATGCCATGTTGCTGACACGTCAGCTGATAAATATAGATGAGTGGACCGGAAGTTTGTATTGGGGAGTTGGCAGCGTGACCCTGACATATTGCCAGAATGATGGCCAAACAGCCAATCAAGCAAATTCCTAACTACAACACCCCTGGCCAATCATATAGTGATGGCTAGTTGCTAGGGTTGCATGGCCAAAACCGAACACAAACGTTAGGTTTACTTATCTCTAATGGTAAACAACACAGTTAAAAAAAATCAAATGCTTTAAACATTCAATTTTGGGAAATGTGATCATCATACATTTATAGAAATGTTCTTTTATTTTAAAATAGCAAAAAAAATTGACATGTCATCTTCACTTTTGATTCTCATTTTCAAAATATATATTGGAAATAATTTTAGAATATTAATATTCAGAAGCTCTAACGCAAGAAAACAAATCTCTCATGGAAGAGGCTGAAAGTTGCCATACTGTCTAGCCATCAAGTTTATTATGATTAACTAAACCTAGGTTGATCTTGCTTGTACACATAAATCAACATAAATGGATATTTAGACTGCATACTAGTGAGATTCTTGCAGAAAAGAACAAAATTAAACAGGATTTCATGCTGTGAGCCATCAAAGACAAAAATGATGAAGTAACATCTCCTTCAGACTACATATTTGGAATATTCATTATTATATTTTTAAATGTGTTTGGGGCATCTTATTGAAAATGATTGCGAGGAACACGACACAGCGATGTGCAGGCTTCTGCTTAGCCATCAAGCACTCAATAAACAGAATATCTTAAATAAAATCAGTGCAGAAGAACAGTAAATAACACTATCCAAAAGTATTAATAGCTGCAAATTATGCCAACAAATTCAATATCTGTTTTAAAGGGAACTTGTTACGGAGCCAAATCCCTTTACATTAGAATCACTTATAAGAGAAGCATTAAAAGGCTTGTTACACATGACCCATCTATGATGCATTCTTGAAGAAGAAGAAGTAACTGTACCTCTTAAAAAAACACTTTAAAGGACACATGAAATCATGTCTCTGTCACTATGGCCTAATTCAGACAAACATGAAGAGGACATATGTACAACCACAAGCGTGTGACTGTACATACATCCCCCATAGATGGCAATAGGTGCATGGTGCGGTGCCGCATGTGTGGCACCGTACCACTCCGTACATGGGGAAAAGATAGAACATGTCCTATCTTTCCGAGTGTGCATGGCCGTGCATATCCATGGAGAGGGGAGGAGTCACCCGTAGCATACTTTTCGTCTAAATTCGCCTTTATTCTGGCACCACTACCTGTTGGAACAGCTCACAAGGATCCATCCCAGCCTTTACCTATTTAATTCATACATTTATCATTCTAAAATCATCTTTTCTGTGTAAATGAGCTTGGGCACATGGAGAGAGAAGGTGATGTCACCTCTGTTACCCCGCTCCCCTCACCTCCCCCTGATTACGTCTGTGGCTGATCCACAGAACTCATGAATAAGCTAGACTGCTGAATATGATAATGACTCATTGGACCCATCTCAGGTCATTTTGATACAGCTTTAGGACCTGATTGTTTATGTTTACAGGCATATAGAGGGACAAAGTAGGGATAGGGGAAATGCTTTCTAATGGCAGTTTATGAAAATATATTTTGTTTTGGGCGGTTAAGTTGCCTGACAGGTTTTCTTTTTGTAGGTTTGTGCTTCCTTAAATGCTACAATTTCTTTATATAGCCTTCCAAATCTGTTTACCTTCTTGCGGAAATTCTGCAAAATTTTGCCAATGTTTGTGAATTATCACCTGGAAAATGTCTTTAAGGAGGTTTTTCCAAGTTATCCGCTATCCACTTGATGATTGGTGGGAGTCCCAAAAGTTTGATCACCAAAACGGGTCCACCGGCAATGTGGAGAATGAGGGTCCAGTAAAGCATGCATCCTGCCTCTCCTTTCAACAGAACGGGAGTCTTGGAAGTTGTTGATAACAACACTCAGCTCTTCTGCACAGACACAGATGGTAAATGGGAGTACATGAGATAGCGAAGCACTGGAACAGCAGGACACATCCTGATCCTGCCGCGCCACCCAATAGTAAGAGCAAGACCACAGGCTTGTTATCCCCATTTTGCTAACTTGGTAGAACAATTTTAAAATTAAATTATATTCCCTTAATTCATGGCCTTTAATTATGTAAATCAATATACTGTTTTATTTAGTATCATATGCTTGAAACCGCAGTTTGATGCTCATTACTTGGACGGACCTGTGTTGCAGACAAATTTTGAACCAAAAAAGAAAATGGATATTAAAGCCCCTTTATTCTATGGACTGGGGAATGGCATACACTCAAGAAATTTATTAAAATTCAAAGAACATAATAAAGAAACTAAGCTAGGATTCTTTCTATCCTTTAGCGTTTTTGGCTCAAGGTTCTTATCAGCGGTAAAGAAAATATTCGGAATAAAAGCTGATATTAAAGCTGTGTGTGTATTTCCATTTGATAAAACAAAAGATATTTTGAGCTCATTTTCAGAGAAAAAAGTCACAGATTCTTAGTTTCCTCTATGGCAGCTAAAAGAACATTATGATGAATGAGAGATGACTGTTTACAGGAACACTCCGTTTTCTAATACTTCCTCTCTCTTTTCCTTCTTATATAATAATTTTTATATGTAGACACAAAAACAGACGCACATATTCCTTTTCTGTTGGCACGTCACATTTTTCTTAGCTGGAATTGCAATGCAATACAGATATTAAGCTTCTGAAAGCCAAGCAGACGAACATAAGACAATAAATAATGTGTGCACTAATAAATAAGGCGAGGAAAAATCTAACATGACAAAATAATAATATTTATTAAGCTAGAATATTCTTATTGTTCAGGCTGTTCCATCAGCAAACTTCAAATACAATTACCTAAAAGACAAATACTTTCACAGCAGCTTAGAATTGTGGCCCCTTCAATTTCACAAATTTTCTTTTCAAAAGTAATAATGGTAGGAAACAGAGTTAAGGCCAAACCTTAAAGAGCCCAGGAAGTCAGTATTAGACTGAAAATTGCAAAATTCTGTAAACTTGTAATCAGGTTTTCACCACCGTATGCTATTCTTTTTTTTTAGTATAAAATCCAGTAAAAATCTAAAATCGCTTTAAGAAAACGTATCTGGCACTTTGTAAGGATTTCTACTCAGTCACAAAGGCTGGAATTTCTTTTCAGTCAAGTCACTGAGGGACTCTGCTCAGCTCCATCACTGCCCCCTCCCTCAGGAAATCATCTTGGGGGAGTCACACACAGCCAACGTCTCTCTTAACTCCCTCATTTCTCCCTCCTTCAGAAACGAGGAAGGGTGGAATGAGGAGGCAGAGTAGAGTCACACAATGACTCAGCCAAAGAGAAAATACACACCTCTTTAAAAACTGACGTTAGCTATAGATTGTTCCACAATCTGAAGACTTCTGTGGGAGCCTGTCATTAGGTTAAATGGTAAAAAAAAAAACAGATGACAAGTTACCTTTAGCAAGGGTCTGAAGCAATATGACCCGGTGTATGATATCCCAAGTCCTTTTGTCTGAGTAGAGCAGTGGTGGCGAACCTATGGCGCAGCTGTCAGAGTGGCACTCGGAGCCCCTTCTGCAATCACCCCAGGACAGAGTTCACCAAACACTGAATCTTTCTGCAGTCCCAGGCAACTAAAGGCAACTATTTTAAAGTGACACTTCATTGGCTGTTCTGAACTGCGGGAACTGTGAGAAGGTTTTGACAAAAGTGCATTATCTTCAGATGTCATCCTGCTGGACCTGACCATTCTTTCTGTGCAGAGAGACTCTGGAGAGAAGTTACAAGGATAGTCTGAATTTGCCCTTCTTCTTTCAACTGTATTGATGGCCTCAAGGGGCCGATCAGATTGAAAGATGTGGAGGAACAGGTAGCAATAAGTTACTGCTTATAATTCCATGATGGCACTTCACGATAAATAAGTGGATTTTGGTTGTAGTTTGGGAACTCGGTCTCAAAAGGTTCGCCATCACTGGAGTAGAGCCTTAAGTGTAGTCTGCACGACTTGGATTTCTTGGTTATTCTAGTCCAGTTTGGGCATTCAGAACTCACTTAGTGTGCATATGCGCTATATCCCCTTCACTGAATTTAAGCATCCAGCTGCAGTACCAGGCAGAACACACTATTTCAAAGCAACACATCATTGGATGCTTCAAACTGCAGGAGAAGGAAAACATTTGTGAACAGCTGCTGTGATAATATCGATCAGGGCAGTTTTAATGGCTGTTGCAGAGCAGGGGTAATGTGTTAGAGGTCTGCTGAGTGCTTCCGGGTCTGACTGTAAACTGTCTGAACATGCGTGAGCATGCTAGACAGTTTACACTGCTCTACATTGCATGAGTATTGTAGAGCAGTGTATTGGACTTGAACAAGCAATCAGAGCATCGCTGGTTCAAGTTCAAGTTTGTATAGTTAAAAAAAAGTTAAAGGAAACCTTCCACCATGGATCAACCTATTAAGGTAGATCTGGTGGCAAGTTCCTCAAATGTAGAGTTGTATGGCCCTTTTTAGGGCTAATTCTTTCATGGCCGATAACTTTTATAAATTTTAATTCCCCCAATATTCAAATTTTCTAAAGAGGCTACAGGGGCGTGTCATAGAAGGAGCGGAGGCTAAACGGCACGGCTACTCCATGCCCCAGTAGCCTCTTGTGTTCTGCCTACCAATAAATCTACCAAATATGTATCTTACAAAATAACATAAAGCAGACATTTGGGAAAAGTTAGTAATATCACTGAAATTATTTTATAACCATCTGCTTCAAATATAGATAATTTAGAACTTTGAAACTAAAGAATCAAAAATTTTGCCAAATTTCCATTTTTTCATAACTAAACACAAAAGAGATCATCCTAATTTTGAACCTAACTTGAAGTGCTATGTGTTGTGAGAAAACGATCTCAAAATCCCCTGTATATCTTATAGCAGTGATGGTGAACCTTTTAGAGATCGAGTGCCAAAAGTGAGACTCAAAAACCACAAGCTTTTCTCAAAGTGCCAACACAGCAATTTATGCAGTAAGAAACTTATTGCTACCAGAATCTTTGATCTCCAATCCGACACCTTTTCACTCTTTGGACAGGACCAAGCAGCACCGAATGGGTCACTTTACAATAGCAGGGCACTACTTGGACTACCTGAGACTGCAGGGAGATGCCATGTCTGGCCAACTTTGTGGCTAGGAGACAGCCTGTGTGCCCACAGAGATGCCTCCGAGTGCCATCTCTGGCACCAGTGCCATAGGTTCGCCACCACTGTCTTATAGCGTTCCAAAACTATAACCTCTTGTCAAAAGTGATACAGGGCAGATTTTAAAATAGGGGCCACGTCCTAAAGGCCAAAATAGCCCTGAAGGGGTTAAGAAATAACATGTCTACTTTCTTCCAAAAACCAGCCATAACAAAAATGAACTTTTGTAGTATGTCCACAAGCATAGTCCTAATATTTCCTACGCTGAAGGTACTTTAATTCACTTCCTGTGCAGTTCTTTTCATAGTTATCCTGTATGCTCCTTGGTTTTTCTTTTTTTTTTTTTATGGACACTGACATTAAAAAACAATGCAAATATTATGAGCCTCGCCAGGATGATATCAACAGATAATTGCTGCATTGAATGCTGAATAATTAAACAAGGCACACTTTCATTTCATAATAAATCTGACCTCAGGATAAGGGCTAATACATTTGTGCAATTGCTGCTAATAAAAAGGCAAGCATGCTTTGCATTATCAAAGAAAGCGCGTGTAACAATGGAACTCGCCATATTTTTTTTTTTTCACTTTTACATGACAAACATCAGAGACAAATATTCTGTGGTAGAGCAAAGGAATTTATTGCAGAGAAACACAACGTGAACTTTAACTAAAGCTTGAGGTGACCTTATCAAGTGTTCAGCGGTACAAAATAACGCATTTGCTTTTTTTTGAGAAAATAAAAAACATAAATGCTACAGTTTTCACCTTGGTGAACTGAACTGTGAATCTGATTTACTGAATCAATCAGTCTATAACTTAGCATAGGACAGTCACAATGAGGGAAGACTTAAAAACTCAGCTTCAGAAGTACATTTATGAATAATACAATGGAAATGTTGATTTCTGATCCAGGGAAAGGAGATTTGTATAGATTAATGACATTTATGCAAAATTTGAAAAACAGATGAGACAAGGATTACAAATTGATGAGCAGCACCAAGGAAAAACGCATAGTAATTATCCACCAGTGAAAGTAATTATGAAAAGATCCGCCGTCGCAGAATAGGTCTACTGCACAGAAGCTGGAGCTCCTCAGCTGCCGAAATGTGCGGCATGAATTTCTTTGCTGCCAATGGGCATCATTTTTAAAATGGATAATACCCAGGGAAGGTAGATAGGAAGTCACTTGCTTATATAGAAGATCTGAATCTAAGAAAGGTCTCATTACAGGCCCATGCACATGACTTTTATGGAGCTGGTGTAAGAGCTGTCAAAGAGGTGCATGGATCAAATCTGACAGAAGAAAAATGATGCCATGCTTCATCAGATTCCAAATACATAGAGGTATTCACCCCTAGAAGCATCACACCTCAAAGGAAATATCACCATACATACAACTGAAGGCTGTGAAGTTATTTTAATAAAAAATGAAAAGACTAAGGGAAGTAAATCTCATGTTCTCATGTAGCTTAAATGGATAAAACAAACGTTTAATAGAATTGGTATAGGATAACTTAAATCTTCCATTTAGTGCCAAAATATGCAAGAATGTTGAGACTTCGGCTCCATTCACACATCCATGTATGGCGGCTGTGAGCTAGTCGCACAAACGGCAGGTAGCTCACTGCCGCCATCGATGTGCTTTGTCAACAAACATGGTCTGAGCTACAAAAGATGGAGTAGGTCCTATTCCTACACAGCTTTGCTCTTCGACCGCCCTCCTCCCCTCTCAACACGACTTGTGCCTCATGGATCCTGTTTGTTCACCTGGACATGTGAATGGAGCATTATAGAGGTTAGCCCTTGAAGAAAATTACCCCCTAACTCAGGGCCGGCGCCAGCACCCGGCAAACCCGGGCAAGTGCCGGGGCCCACAACTGCTGGGAGGGCCCACTCGTGGCAAGATCTCATTCCCCAGAAGGCGGCCCGCGCCGGGTGCTGGCACGCTAAAGCAGCGCTCCGCTTGCTGCAAGACACTACCGTGCGGTGAAACCCCATCCCAAGTAGCCTGGCCGTGCTGGGTGCTAGTGACGTAAAGTGGCGCTCCGCTTGCCGCAAGACGCTGCGCATGAAGCACTGTGCAGCTGCCGGCAGGAGAAGGAAGAAGGCAATTGGAAGCTCCGGAGCACAAGAATGAGGTGAGTACTATTCTTTTATTTTAAATGGTCACATTTACTAGTCCATGGGGGATGAGGAGGGGCTGTATATAATGAATGGGGGGCATGAGGAGGGGGCCACATATAATGCATGGGGGGGCGATGAGGAGAGGCCACATATAATGAATAGGGGGGCGATGAGGAGGGGGTTGTATATAACGAATGGGGGGGTGAGGAGGGGGCTGTATATAATGTATTGGGGGATGAAGAGGGAGCTGTATATAATGAATGGGGGATGAGGAGGGGGCTGTATATAATGAATGGAGGGGTGCGTGCAGGAGGCTGCGAGGGGGATGCATATAATTAAACTATAGGTGGTAAGGGGGGCCTGGGCTGTATATAATTAATCCATGGGGGGGCTGCATATAAGTAATTTATGGGGGTGAGGAGGCTGTATAAAATGGAGCCGGCCCTGCCATAACTAGACCATATAGATAACAAGCTGATTGTTGAGAGTCTAACTGCTGAGTTCACAACCAATGACAGAAATGGGACCACAGGGCTCTGCAGAGAATGGGGATCCCATTCTCACTAATAGGTGAAGCTGCAGATAGAACATGCACCAATTATTTCTATGGGAATGACAGAAATAGCTGAGCACAGGGCACGGCTATCTTCAATCACTCCCCCCATAAGTGATAATAGGATTCCCATTCTCTGGAGAGCTGGAGGGTCTCTTTCACGTGATTGGTGAGGTGCCCGGCAGTCCGGACCGCAGTGATCAGCTGGTTATCCCCTATGCTGTACATAGGGCATAACTTATTAACTTGGGACAAACCCTTTAACTATTTTGGAAAACAAATTGGTTTCAACTGACTCAATGGTACAGTCATATGTAACAATAGGAGTGAGGGCCCTGCTCGCTAGAGCTTAAAGTCTATGAGGAAAAAAAATAAAGAACACTCAATTCATTGAGGGAGCTTTATAAATGCATCTGTTATGTGACAGTTTACAAATTAATCTATTGATTATGAGAGGAACAACTAAGCAGCTTATTGGAATTAGTTGCTTAAAAATAATAAAAAATCTATCAACCAAAATTCCTTAAGATAAACTATGTGAGTTTATTCAATATTTCCAGTTCTTTAAAAAAAGTTGTATTACTGAAACATATTTACACTTCATGCAACTCAACCTGACCTGATTTTTTTTTCTTAAATTTTTTCTTAATTTGGTGACCAACACAACATGACAAAAAACATCCATTTGAATGCATCACGTAGAATTTTGGGGGTCACATTTTTCTTATTTCTTGGGACTTGGTCTATGATCTCATAGCTGGCATGTGTTCCAAAGACTGTCTCACAAGTTTTCTAAATACAGGCCAAGTATATCCAAGCCACTTCTCATTTCATTGTAACAGATTTCTAAAGAAGCTTTTCACTTTAGACAATCTCTTTTCAGGTTTTTATTGAAAAATAGTTAATAGTCACATATATCCTAGGCTTATAGTCAAGGTAGATAATCCTTTCTCAGCACTTGGCTTTGTAGAATGACACAGACGTTCTGGTACATGCACACTGAGGCATCGATAGATGTTACCCCTCTTATATGGGGCAGTTTATTTCATAGTGAACAAAAGCTCAGTTCGCCCCTTTGAAACATTTCATCTTTGTTTAATTTTTCTTCTGCTGATTTGCTTTATATTTCATTAAAGAGATCTAAGACCTTTGTTCCTCTACTTATACTAATGAATAAGCAATATGAGAACCTCAATTTATGCTCAGCAGCACTTTTTCTTCCTGATGTTCTGTAGACCATGATGTACCTGCTCATATTCTTCCAGTCACACAATATTACAACAAGTATAAAAGCGGAGACATTTCTTACTTTAACTAAACACATATGTGAAATATAGAATGTCCTGCCTCTCAGCTGAGCGCTACTAGCAGGGGACATGACAACAAACCTTTTTGGCCATATTCTTACTAAAGTAGTTTACTCAATTATGTCTATTAACAAAGACAACATCTAATCTATATGTACATTAAAAAACAGAAGTTTAGATACACTATATAAAAAGACACATATGCATGTTTTTCTCACTATCTGACATGGAACCTATATAAACCTTTTCAAATAGGATTACCAAAATTATTAATATTTGCCAAGTGCCAGAATAATGAGAGAGATGATTTTATGACATTTTTATTACTTTCTGCAAAGTCAAAAGTTTACATATATTTCATAAGTATTTGGTACCATTGTCTTTAAACTGTATGACTTGGGGCAAATGTTTTGGATAACCTTCCACAGGCTTTTCTCAATAGTTGGTAGGGGTTCGGGCCCATTCCTCCTGACAGAACTGATGTAACTGAGCCATGTTTGCACCTGTCTTTTCAGCTTTAACCATAAATTTTCAGCAGGACTGAGATCAGGGCTTTGAGATGGCCACTCCAAAACATTGACTTTGTTATCCTTAAGCCATGTTGTAACCAATTTGGCCGTAGCTTCAGGTCATTGTCTATTTGGAAGACCCATTTGCACCCAAGCTTTAACTTTCCGGCTGATGTCTTGAGATGTTGCATACGTATTGGCACATAGTGTTCTTTCCTCATGATGCCATCTATTTTGTGAAGAGCACCAGTCCCTCTTGCAGAAAAACAATGCCGATGCTGACAACCCCCCCGTCTCCTTCACGAGCAGTATGATGGCCGGACATTCCCATCTTGTTTGTTCTTGTGTATAATTGTTTCTACAGATGAACAAGGCAACTTCAGGTTTCTGGAAATTGCAACCAAGGATGAACCAGACTTGTGCAAGTACAATTCTCTTCCTTATCTCGGCTGTTTTGTTTCTAATTTCTTTAATTAACTTAGATCTCAATGAAAGCTTTCAAAGACATGGCATCATCATGTGAGAAAAATATGCATATGTGTTATATGGTGTATATAAAACTTCTGGTTTCAACTGTATGACATGGTCATCTCTTCAACTACAGAGCCACTATGTATTGCTGCATTTTCCATGTGAAAATATGTATGACTGCCTGCTGTTTTACTCTGCTGATAGCTAGGGATTTCAGTTTTTAAAAATAGATCAGTTATCTCCTAAGTTGAGATGATCAATTTCAGATCGGTTAGGATCTGACACTCCACTAAATGATTGTCTGAAGCAGTTGCAGGGTTTAGTGCTGCTTCACAGACTAAAGACATTTTATTTGCTTGTTCTGGTTATAGCTCATTTTCATTTACGTGAAAGGGGCTCAGCTGCAACACCAATGTGCCAATGTGCAATGTGAAAAAGTAAAGATGCAGGACAACCCCTTTGAATGATTAGAAGATATCAGTAACGGAATTTCACCTTTTGCATGGTGCAGTTTTTACTCTTTTCTAATTCTAACTCCTTCATTACTAAATAGTGTAGCAATGCCTCATACACTGTTCAGTAGGGAATGAGCTAATTCCAAACAGAACTCTTAAAATTGCTTAAGACTTTATTTGGCTCCAGCCAAGAGCATCAACAAATAAGTACGGGGGAATTCATATGTAGATATGGGGAGGCAGAATAGGGCATGTACCTTTAGTTTTTATTTTCTTTCCCTCATCCTTGCACTGGACCTCCAGGGTTTCTAGACTAGAGCTAACTAGTGACTAATATCATCTTTGAGGCCAGATGTCACAAAATATTATATATTACACTGGTAAAAATAAAAAGAATTCCAAACAAATAAAAAAAATTGTCAGTATTTTTGCAATTACAACTTCATATGTTTTCACAGGTTCTATCAAGAATAGAAGAGGGTGTTAATCATTGACAATTCTACAGTGTTGAGCCAAAGAGCCCTCCATCTAGAATTATTCAACTGCAAAGGCATGAAAACACAAAATTGAAACTCTTAGGGCCATTTAGCCCTGCATGCCAAAATTCAGGAATATTAGATACATAAGAAAAAAAGTTGCGAAAGCGGACAAGATTACTTTGTGAAGCTTAATTAATTAGTTGGGATTATATTTTAAAGATTCAAACATTTTGCCAGCAAAAAGTCACATGATAATAAATTCTCCACAGTGTGAACCGAGATATGGTAGGATAACAATTTTTTTTAACTTTTACTACCTTTTGACACAAGAATGTTTAAAAAGCAAACTACAAAAACAGCAATATGCCTTAAACAAAATGATTCTACACTAACCTGTGAACCCATTGTTAACCAGGCAGCTCAGTTGTTATGATGCAAGAAAAAATCCATACTTACATTCCCCACTTGATTTGTGAATGCTTGATGGAGTTGTAAGCCTGGTTAAAATGCATGCAGAAACGGAGCATTTAATAAATTGTTCTAACATTGCAATTATCATCGGTCTTTGTAAAGGATCAATAAGATTACTACAGAACACAATGTGTCCACAAATAAATCTCTGTCATTGTGACATTGTGAAGCCCTGAAGTTAAAAAAAAAAAAAACAAAACTAGAGAATAGTGGCCAAAATTCATTATGACTTCTAGCTAGGAAAAGGGTAATGTCAAGAGGCAAGGTGTAAAGCTGAGCAGTTGCGGACAAAGTTAAAACTACATATAGGCAGTCCCCGGGTTGGGCACAAGGTTCTTTTTATGTACATACGGTTTATTTGTATGTAAGTCGGGAGTGGTATATTTTTATATTGGAAGCTTCACATCAATAGAGCTGAGGTGAAATATCAGACACACCCAATGGGCAGGTATAGTACTGTTTTTGGAAAAAAGCTTTTCTAAGGTTTTACTAATCGTGAACAATTCCTTTAATCTTAAGGACTGAAGTACTGGCCCAATTCGGTAAATCACTGCAATCCACGATGATAATTAAAGGGGTTGTGTCACCATAGCAAATGGCTGTATTTGGGTCCAATGCATTGTGACAAGTACTTTCACCATTTACACTTATTACAAAATCTACAGCCTTACTGAGATAACTCCTTTTGTCCTGATTGCTGGCGCCCCCTAGTGGTAGCTGTGTCCCGTCCTGAGCTACAGCTGATCTGGCCGTGTCTGCGCACAAACATTCCACCAGCTGCTCTGCACTACAGATCACTCCACACTGAGAGATCACCTGACACACTGCAGCCAATAGGAAGTGAGAGAGGGGGCAGAGAGCTCAGTCGTCTACACCAGTGAATGAGGCGATTTCCACTGCTCCACAGTTGCTTCCAGCAGCAGATACAAGGTAACTGCAGACATACATGACTATCTGCTGCACAGAGGAGTCCCCCATAACATGGATCATAGCAATGCAGCAGCTCTCTCCTCCCTCCACCATTAGTCAGGTCACACAGGAGGCTGCAGAGATAACACAAGTAACAGGCTGAGCTCTGACCTCTCCTGATGCAGTCCTCCTCCTGTACTCTCCTCCATGCACTGTCCCTCCATGTTACCCTGCTGTCCTGCAGTCCTCCTCCTGTACTCTCCACCATTCACTGTCCCTCCATGTTACACTGCTGTCCTGCAGTCCTCCTCCTGTACTCTCCACCATTCACTGTCCCTCCATGCTACCCTGCTGTCCTGCAAAGGGACCCCTGTCCCTGACTAGCAGGGAAGTAGCTAAAGATCAGTAACATGTGAGAAGCTGTCACCTATTTATCTATGCATCCATGCATGTCAGCCTGACCGACCATGATGCTGTGAGAATACATAGTACATGTGTACTATGTGCAGTGACCTGTGTAGTGTGCAGGGGGTGCCAGATTCAGGATTTCTGGCACACGTTCTTCATGAATCTGATGCCCCCTGCACTGCTTTGATAGAGTGCACCGACTTTTTTTGGTGCACTTTTAACATGGGACGTGTGACACATTTCTATTGGACTTCTATTGGATCAGTAATGCAGGGACTATTTGAGCACAGCAGGTGGAGGGAGACTCTGAAGGCTGAGCGCTCTGTAGCGCTGAGGTGTGGAATAACTGCCGCTGTCAGTGCTGTGCATGTGCCTGGCCCCTCCCACATCTGCTTCTGTGTGGAGCAGAATATAGGCAGAACAAGCATCATAATAACAAATAGAAAGGTATCTTTACTTCCAGGTAACCATTACAAATAGATTTTTGAAATATTTTAACCTCTTTGACAGCTTTTTGCAGTCAATTGTTTCGTGGCATAACCCCTTTAAGCATTGCTGGTTCTTGCTGAGACCATTTTCTAGAAAATGTATATCTTGCCATTAAAAGTGGTAGAAGCAAATAAGTACTGTATATACTCGAGTATAAGGTTAACCCCCTGACTTTGCTACAAATAACTGGGGAAACTTATTGACTTAAGTAAAGCCTAAGGTGGGATATGCATTTCTCACTAAAAAGTAATACCCAGAAGTCTCCCCCAGTAAAGAAATGCCCCAATGCACCCCCCCCCCCATAATGAAATGCACTGCAGCAGGCCCCCTAGAATTAAAATGCCCTGCAGTAGTCCCTTAGTAATAAAATGCACGAGTAGCCATGGGGAGCATTGAAAGGTATAGAATTTTTTTTTTTATACACTCTTGTATAAGCCAAGGGTGTTTTTTTTCAGCCCATTTTTGAGTATATTTGTTAAATATATTAACTCAGACTTAGAGCATACTCTGGTATTTCTAGCAAAAAAAAAAAACATTTACCCCCCCTTAAATGCCTGAAAGGGTTTAAGAAATGGGCATTTTTAGCAAATTTACGTACCTATTGTTATAATGGACATATCTTATTTTGTTTGCGGGCTACCTTAAACAATTTAGTTTAATTTTTTTCGAGACACAGAGATAGTGAAATATTAAATGTCAAAGGACTTGGTTTCATTTTTATTTATATATTTTTTTTTGGGGGGGGGGGTTGTTACATATACAAAAAGTGGAAAAAACTATTTTTTAAAATGTAGAATATTTATAAATTTCTTTAGCAAGAGAAAGAGGGTGAATACAGCCCACAATATGTGCAAAAATTGGTTGTGAACACATCAAACCACATCTATCAATAAAATACAAGAAGTATGTTAAGACTCTAAGTGGGATAACAATTTAAAAAAAGATTCATTATAACAAAATATACACAAAGTTAAAATCACAGTACAAAAAGTACAAATGTACAGGTAAAGATAACGAGTTAGAATGGACCTTAAGAACTAGCTCAAGTATACATGGTAAAAGTACCCATAAAATACTGTCAAAAATACATACTACAGTGCTGATCAATCATATGCACAAAAGCAAAAAAGCTGTAAGCCAGATGTAATGACAATACAAGGTACAGCCCATATTTAACCAGTGTGTGTAGTACAAATGCAGTCAGTCTTATGGTAGGCCTAATGGTAGATAACAATAAGGTGGGAGTAAGCCGAGATAACAGATGGGAGGCAACCAGCGCAGGAGCAGGAGAAACTATAGTAATAACAAAAGACAATGGGACCTGTACTGCCCGCCGTCTAAAGACAGTAAGCAGTCAGGATCTGGGGACACACCAGGCAAGTTTGCCTACATCCGCCCAAAGTAAAAACCAGCCTAAGGCTACCTGAACACAAACTAGCCAAAAAACAGCCATAGGCTGGCATCCAGACTATTCCTTATAAACTATAGTCTACGAGTGATCCACAAAACGGTTATGCTCTACTATTCACTAACGGATCAATTGCTCAAAGTCTGTTAAAATATCGGCTGTGGACACCGATCCATTAATAGGCATTCTATTTAGTGTAGCTGTAGGCGTAAATGCCTGGTTTCTGCTACGATTCCTTAGTTGTCCAGGGTGGGAGTCAACATTTGCATTGCACAGGTCAGCAAGGAGAACACAAAGCTGAAATGAACATTCTGTGGATTTGCAGCACAAATCATTTTTCACTTGGCTGTATATCACAGCATTTATTACACCCAGAGTGTCCCTAGCCTAAAGAAAAATCCCTATAAAGCCATACATTTCACAGTCAAGATGTAAAACATATCCACATGTCAATGTATAACAATAGTATGATACAAAGTACACACAGCTCCATGTATGAAACCAATTCTAAATCATCTACAGCAGCTACAAGAAGCAGAGCTGGATACCCTACACATAGAAGGAGAGCTGGAGCCTCACTATTTCAATCAATACAAGATAATGGTTTCCTGACTTGCAAGCAGAATGTTGAATATTAAATACTAAGCACTTCCAAGCCTAAGATCGATACATAGAAATAACGCTCACCTTGTGCAGATACCACAGGGCTTACTTAAAGCTCTCTAGGCTGTCACAATGTGCAATAGTTGGAACACAGCGCAGATGTAGAGTCTCTAGATTGAGTATAAACCCTCAAGAGCTAAAAGAGTAGTTTATCAGTAATCTGAAATAGTGTCCTCTGTGCCCAACCCTTCAACAAACTTTACAGAAATAACAAGCCCAATGCCTGTACATTATGTGACCTTTCTCTGCTGTCCACATCTGTAGTTTGCAGTGTTTTTTTTTACATTTAATTTTTTTTAGAGCTGACTGATGGAAACATACTTGCTGTGACTACCGTAGGTACTCAAGTGTAAGCCAGGTTTTTCAGCACAAATTTTGTGCTTAAAAAGTCATAATCGTCTTATACTCGAGTATAAGATGCAGGTCCTTTTCTTGATTCCTGTGCGTGGGTTGCAACAGGTCCGTGTGTGCTGGGAGCACACACACTATGACTCTGCAGGCGGATGACGTCATAGTCTGTAAACCGTCAGCTTGCATAGACCAGTTGCGGCGGGGCGGACAGAAATCAAGAAGAGGACCTGCCGTGGGCGTCAGACAGGTGAGTACTAAGTTTATTTTTGGCTGGCTATATACTGGGGGGCAAGGGGCTGGCAGGCTATAGGCTGGGAGGCAGGGGGCTGGCAGGCTATAAAGTGGGGGGCAGGGGCTAGCTGGCTATATACAGAAGGGCATTGGCTGGCTGCATATATACTGGGGGTATGGGCTGGCGGGCTATATGCTGGGGGGCAAAGGGCTGGAAGGCTATATACTGGAGGGCATGGGCTAGCTGGCTAGATATTGGGGGGATGGGCTGGCTGACTGGCTTTATACTAAATGGGGGCTGTGACCAATGCATTACCAGCCCTAGGCTTATAGGCTTATACTTTTTACAATTATTTTTACAGTTTTTTGTAATAAAGTTAGCTACTTAGACTTATATTCAGGTCGGCTTATACTGGAGTATATATGATAATGACTTTCTGCTCTCCTATTCATAGAGATTTTATGTAATAATAAAGCTTTGTGACCATCTGTCAAGTCTGTAAGATTGAGCATTTTTTTAAAGGAGCAGCTAATGACAAAGTGTCTTGTGTTTAGTTGTACTATTAATTTCTTCAAATTCAGGATGCTGGATAACCTTTATGTATTAGTTTACATTCACATGACCGTTGGTGGATGTATATACGTCCCCCACAGGCCGGCAATGGACGCACAGAGTGGTATGGTGTCCCTGTATTATGGCGCCGTGCGCCATTAATCTCTGTGCAGAGTGGCGAGCAGCGCTCAACATCTCCTCCTCTCCCATGCACCACCGTGTGCCCGCCGTTCCATACACGTTCATGCGAATGTAGCCTTATGCTAATTAAGACTGATGAGAGGATCAAGGTAGCAGTGCAGTGTTAGATACAGTTGTATGTCTTAAGCTTCTCTTCCCCCACTGTCATATTCTATCATGTATGCATGCACAAAGTGATAGAATACCCTGTATGTGTCTATGTATGTATGCATTTTGCTGTTGACTCTAGAGTATAATGAATTGGTTTTCCTGATAAACTGGTCTTTTGTTAGCTTATTATGCTCTTGTTTTGAAGAAAAGGGGCTTTTCAAATTATGCAAATGAGGGGTTCCAGGCTCCATTAACTCAGCCACTCAGCCTTAATTTGCATAATTTGTAAAGCCTTTTTTCAAGTAAAACTAAGGCATAAGAAGCTAAAAGAAGAGCAGATCCAGCCAGAAGGGGGGCACACCAGTATGTAAGAGTGTTAAGTTTACAATCCCCGGTACTGGTGGTAGATATCCTTTAAGTCTTTTGTGCCATAAGGGTAAACATGTCTTTGTATACATTAAACCAGAAGCAAAGATCTAGTAACATTTTTACTCTAAGCATAACAACCCAATCAATTTTGTATTTTTGTAAACCTTTTCTGTTCCAATATAACAATCTACAAAATATAGAAAATCATGTTTAAAGAGAAACATGCTCTACAAGCATGTACATTTCCTGCGGGGCCAGAGTGTGCTCTTTCACAATATATCACATTATGAACTGTGGTTCAGTCCAATTTCAAAGCTCTCTTGTATAATGGACAAATATTGCTTATCCCTTGTCTCTAAGTGCTGTGCTGAAAAATGTCTCTCTCATTTCAGTGGCATATCACAAGAGCAGCAAAGAAACAAAATAGCAGTCGACAATGATTTAAGAAAGGCTTAAGAAATATGTTTTCATACAACACAAAGTGCCCAGGGACTATTTAGAGTAGAGAGATAGTATAGCTGGTGGAGAACCAAATGTGGGCTGAGGAGCATCTCTTGGGCCTTCATTTTACTTCTCTATTTCATACTCTGTTCTTAACGCTAGCTAGAAAACAGAAAGAAAACATACAGCTAGTGCTGGTCAATTTACCTGTAAACCAAGGGTATACTACACTACATACAAAGTTCTATCATTCTATCAAATTTACATGCTTTAAAACCACCATGTTGCATATAAAGTTGGTATGGCGATTCCTCTATTTTCAAACCCAGATTACAGGGCTGATTTGAAGCCTACTGGGGACGTGGGTTTAAGTCCCAGGGTCAACATCTACAAAGAGTTTGTATGTTCTCTCCGTGTTCTCCAGTTTCCTCCCACACTCCAAAACATACTGGTAGGTTGATTAGATTGGAGCCCATTGGGGACAGGGACTGATTTGTCAAGCTCTGTGCAGCGCTGCATAATCTGTGTGCGCTGTATAAATAAAGAAATTATTATTATTGTTACATCCTCATAAAGAGAATTGAAGTGAATTAAATAACCAATTTAAGAGTCCATCTGTCCATATGGGGGTTCGATCCCACAGACTGCACACATTGCACGGGTGGGGAATCTGACAGTCTACCTACTCTTACAGTTTGGCTGTAAGAATATTTCTACAATAGCAAAAGGGTCAGTTTTCAGGGGTTGAACCCAGGTGCATCTATAGACGATGTGGGTACTTATAACATGAAAGGTTTACAGGATGAATGTGGCCACTGTAAAATGTAAAAGGAGGATTTCACAAAACAGCATATTGGCTTGAAGAGGTGTTCATCTCTGTGATTTACCCAACTGACCTATCTGCTATTTTACGTAGGACTATGCCCACACTTGTCTCTCGTAACCCTCTTAATACCGACTGCAGCGTTCTGAGCTTGCTGTACTTGAGCCTGGATCCTACGTCATTCAAAACCTTTAACATCAAACTTGTACCAGAGCCTGTATACTACATGAACTGACCCCTGGAATCCATACCTGAGTCTGAATCTAGTGTGAACCCTAAACCCCGGATCCTGTGCCTGTGCCTTAGAATCTGTTTCTAACTTAATTTTCCTTCGGTTCTGAGCACATACTCGAAGTAGGGATTGTCGACCAGCAGTCCCCTACCACTAGGGTTTGCAAGGCCTTTAGGTAGGGAATTGGGGTTGTGTTTGGGGCCTGCACTCCTTTCTCTTCCAGATGTTTCTTCTGTGCTAAAACTTTACTATAGGAATATACAAATCGGTTGAAGTGCTTCATCAGAGCACCTCAAATCTTAAAGCCGAACTTTAAGAATGGTGTTCAAAATTCCTTGTTGTGTCAATTAAATGGACTCAAAAAAATAAGCAACCTCAAAATTCTGCCAGATAAGACTCTGGAAAAGATAAATTTCAGCTATTCTACTCAAATGCTAATTTTTCATTTAAGTAAAGATACAACTGTATGCAAAAATAAATAAGCAAAACCAATTTTTAAAGTTGAATGGTAATACACTTCTTTACACGGGTCAATACAGCTGTTTCAGAATCTATACCAGACCTTAAGATATCATATCAGAGATATAATCTAAGGGTTTAGTAAAAAGGTGCAACTATATACCACGCTGTATGCCAAAGTGCCCCCTCATACCACATAGAACATCAAAAAGTCATGGGACATTATTGGGGTTAAAAGTTGTGGTGAATAATATATGCACATATTTCTGGAATTAGATGCACTTATAACAGCTATAAAGCTGGTCAGGACAACCAGAAGATATTCCCCCACTAGGCATGTTACCTTACACTGTATATACCAGCGAGATGGAGAGGAAGTCAATTCATCTTGGCTCGATTTCCACACACTTTTTCAAACAGCCTTTAGAAAGCTCAGCCATGTATACCTGACACAAGATTTGTTTTCTGTTCCTTCAGGGAACTTTCTGTGAAACATTAATGCAGTGAACAATAAACACTATCGGCCGGTTTGGTGTAGCCCATAATAATAAGCGTGTTTATCTGTGCCATGAGTGAGGTAATACAATGCCGCAGGATCAGTTTATGTTTACTGCATGCATTTTACAGGCTGTTTATCAAAACTACAGGACAAATGTAAAACAGAATGGAACTAAGTGGACACTACGAGTAAGAATATGCTTGTATGATATTTACTATAGCGTTCTACAAGAATGCCATAGCAGTCTACCGGCAGTTATCACTTTTTAATAGAAGATAATTGTATGTAATCATGTTCACGTAGCAGGCACAATAAACAAGTGACAACTCAAGAGTATTGTGGAAGCTACCTGCATACAAATACTAGGACTGTGAACCAAGAATTGGTCTCCTTATTTACAACAGAGTTGCATTGTGAAGCACGGTACCAGTGTGACCACCGCTCAAACTCCTCCTCCACGAACGCCATAGAACCATAGAAGAAAGCCAACATTCCCATCGAGGCTCCACCAGGACTTAAAGTCCAGTTACAATCCAAAAATATGAATGCATTTTTCACAGCCCTTCTGCTTCTAACAACAAAAAGAATCTCCAGAGCTGCTTCTTTCCACTTCCTAATAGACTCCATGCAAAGGTTTTCAAGAAAAATAAAAAAAAATTCAAGCAAAGTTAGTTCTATAGACAGCATTGGGGGAAATAACTCAACACTGATGTTTTGAATGCCAGTCTTAAAGTGCCCACCCCACCTGGCACCCGTATCTACTAAGAGGAACCAGACTCAGTAAACAAGGGCGCAAACTCCGGTTTTCCGGCAAACACTATAGTAAATTTGGTGGGCTGGTCGTTAACGTTCCAGCGTCCTTTGCCTTGACACGTCCAGAGTGGCATATGGGTCAAGGAAACAGAAAAGATGTTGAGGGAAATTTTTGGTGTGTTCTTCCCCCCTGTGGCAAATACACATGGCTGCAATAACACGATTTTGCAGGTAAATATTTAACTACACCTCAGCCGTACCAGCAAAACTACATTGTTATTGGTTGCTGTGGGCAGGTGGGGCTTTTCTTCTCAAAGTTGTTGCGCTGACATACATTATCTGTGCGACAAATACCTTTCCCATGCCAATGATGTTCTTGTTCCATTGTTCCATTCGTAATCTTGGGGTTTAAAAATCTGATGTCCCACCAACTACCTTAGTGAATGTACCAGAGATCTAACACCTTTATAACTACTCAACAGGAGTTTTTTTTTTCTGTAATACATTAAATTTATGAAATGAATTTACATGGGAACATTCTGAATTCTTTACACATGCAATGGCTCAACAATATCCAGAATTTAAAAAATCTAAACAAAAGGATTTAAGAATGGATTTGGTGTATAACAATCTATTCCGGCATGTGCATAAACCGGCATTATCTTGTCAGTGATGTAATTGGCACAGGTGTGCACCCGGCAGCTCCAGTGATTTCTATCCATCTATGTAGTGGGAAGTAAAAGACTTGATGCAGCTCTCTCTATTGAGCTGAGGGGTTCCATGTGGCTCTCTCTGTGCGGTACGCTGCTATATTTCACTATATCCTTCTAATTAAAAGCAGCTGTGTATTAAAGACTGAAGAAAGCAGCAGCAGGTGCGGCAGAGTCGATGACAAAGTCTTGAGTCTAGTTTCTAAAAACTATCCATATAAAACATGTTTATTTTCATTTTCTGGCTACACTAAATGAAGAATATTTGCCTTTTTTTAGCAACCCCCCCCCCTAAAAAGATGAATAATACAGAACTAATTACCACCATTCCGCATTCCAAATACCAAATTCAGAAAAAAAATATTAAATACCCCAGACCAGATGATAAATAATAATACAGACCCCCAAAGCAGTCAGTACCACTAGTATGTTCCATACATGTTGGCAGAACAGAGTTGAATTGAGTAACCTCAACTACAGAGCACGAAGTGATGGAGGAGAAGCAATAGTTATGGCAACTTTTTGGTATCATATAGCATATGGAGTATCCTAGAATTAGGATTGCATTTGAGGATTAGGAAAGTAGCCTAGTATGTTGCATGCATCTACCAATTATGAAAATGTGGTGGGTCTCATTTAGTTAACGTTATACACTACAAATCTTAAACATGCTCAGATGCTTATTGATAGAACTGGCACATCTCCTTTTCTCATAGTTTACACTACCTAATGGTTGCTAGTTTACACCAAGATGCCCCCCCTACTAGGCCACGCCCATTTTGTGTAGTTTATGCCCCTTTAGCAGATGACAGAACATAAAGGGTCTGCATCAATCATGGTAGAACAGCCAGTTTACATGAGTAAATCTATACTGTATCTTTATTGTTCTCAGCTACATGGCAGACTGGGTGTTCTCCTTTGTGTATGTACAGTAATTTAGTAGCCAGTGCTGCAGTAGTAATGAAGTTCAGCCAAAAGTCGAATATGCTTAATAAGTGTCAATCACTTTTCTGAGCCAAAAATTGTGTCACCCTTCGCATCAATCCTTATCTAAGGACATACACTGCTTATGTACTGTACATACTCAGCAGGTAGAGACCAAGAAAAAAATAACTATGAACTTTGATTTTTTTTGGAGAGATATTGGTGAAATTCATACAAAAAGATTGGAGCACAAGTCACGAAAGACTTATTTCCATTTTTCACAGCAATTACTAAACGTGATCGACTTTGAAGACAGACTTTTCACTTTTACTTGCTTCATTCATTCATAATTTTAAAAGTTGATTTTAGAAGATAGGAGGCCATGAATAACAAATATAAGAAGATAGTCACAGTGCCTGGATCTATGAGTAAGTGGTTTATCATGTCTAATTTGGTGGTTGATTTCCATTAACAAAGGGACAGGGAATGGGGGAAAGAGAAGTATGGCATAATAAAGGTACTTGCAATCAAAAGTAGGTGAAGATTTATATAGAGAGAATACAATTGCCTGTGTCCTCTACTTAACATTTTATTTCATTAATGTTGTGCATTGTATATTGTATACAGAACATTGCTCCAGCATGTGGTATGATATCCTCTTTCACTGCTGCTTGTATAAGATTAGCCATAATATGGTGGACAGAATGCAACATCTTAGCAGTTAATGTGTAACTAAACCTTTAAAATGATTTAGATTTTTCAGAAATGAATACAGCAGGTAAAAATGGTAAACTTTGTAATATATTTCATTAACTTCTTCATGACCAATGGTCATTAGTGCCTGAACGTCCATCTCAGTTTTTGACGTTCTGTTATGCACTTCATCTTATGCACGATATCTCTGGAAAAGCTGTACACATCATAACAATTTTTACTTTGATTTTTTTCATGACATGTGAGACTTTAACTGGATAGAATAGCTTTATTAATTACATATTTTTTCTTTATAAAGTTTGCCAATAATTGACTACAAATGCGAAAAAATAAGGGTTTTTTTGTCATTTTTCCAATCAAAGTTTTTTTGAATAAGTAGTAACTTTAACTAAAACATGTTATAGATAAGTACAGCATTATTCAATCACCCTTTACCAGGTTCAGCTACAGATGCAGAGGATGCATGTACTTCTGCAAAGTAAGAGTCTCCTGCAGCTTCTTCTATATTCTGCCTTCAGCTGACAGGCTAGAGGAGGGCTCACTTCAAACACCTATATCTCCTAAACACTTGCACGTAGAAACACAATTCTAGTGTCATATTGAACAGGAGAGTCTCCTCTTTATATCTATATATCTATATATATATATATATATATAGGCAGTCCCCGGTTTACATACAAGATAGGTTCCATTGAGTTGTTCTTAAGTTGAATTTGTATGTAAGTCGAAACTGTATACTCTGAAAGTCAAGCTTCCAGAGAGCTGGTTCTATTAACCCCTTCCCGACATTTGACGTAATAGTACTGCATCGCGGGAGGTGCGTTCCCGCAAAATGCAGTACTATTACGTCAAGCTTCTGGCCCCGGCTCCTGAACGGAGCCGGGGCCAGAAGCTGCGGGTGTCGGCTATATGTTATAGCTGACACCCGCCTCTAACACCCGCGATCGGAGATTTCTCCGATCGCGGGTGTTAACCCCTAACACGCCGCGGTCGCGCTGACCGCGGTGTGTTAGAGGCATTTAAAGATATTTAAATGTGAATCGGACCCCCCCGCGGCGCTTACCGGGGGGGTCCGCTCCTCCGATCGCAGCCCCGGGACTGCCGGTGCCCGGGGCTGCGCCATCCTCCTCTCGGTGCCGGGTCCCTGCCTCCTGGCAGGACCCGGCTGTAAGACACTGGGCATGCGCAGCATGCTCAGTGTCTTACATTACACAGTGCAATACATCTGTATTGCACTGTGTAACCTGTAAAATAGCTTGAACAAATGATCAGAAGATCACTTGTTCAAGCTAAGATGTCAGTAAATGTAAAAAAAGTAAAAATAAATAAATAAAGGTTTTTTACAGTAAAAATAAATAATAAAAGAAAGTGAAAGTCCCCCCAAACACCACATTTCCCTTTACACAAGTAATAAAGTATAAAAAACACTAAATCACGAAAAAACCCCACTTATTTGGTATCGCCGCGTCCGTAACAATCTGTACAATAAATCCTAATCATAATTGGACCCGCTCGGTGAACGTGGTAAAAAAAAAAAAAAAAAAAAACTTGCCAAAAATTAAAACTTTTTATCAAATTGCTTTACAAAAAATGTTCTAAAAAGTGATCCGAAAAAGTTACAAGCACCAAAATGATACCAATAAAAAGAGCAACTTGTCACGCAAAAAATAAGCTAACAACCAGCTCCGTAAACCAAAAAATACTATAATTATGCTGCTATAAAAATGGCAATACTAAAACAAATGCAATTTTTTCTATTCTAGTTTTCCTTCAATAAAATTGGACAAATAAAAATAAAAATATATAAATGAGGTATCACCGTAATCGTAGTGATCCGTAGAATAAAGATAATATATTATTGTTATGCTACAGTGAACAATCCCCCCAAAAAATGCTAAAAATCCAAAACAAGAATTGAGGATTTTATTTTCCTCCACACGTAAAAAGTTAATAAAATTTCTTCAATAAGCTAAAAACCCACTAAAATTAAGTTTTTTTTTTACAGTGCATCTCGTCTCGCAAAAAATAAGCCCTTATTTGTCTAAATTGCTTAAAAAATAAATAAAGATTGTATAGCCTATTCCCAACGAGCGTTGTTATAGAACGGTGCGGCGGGTAGTGACTTTCCAACACCGGTCAGGGTAAGACGGCGGCTGTTCACTGATCGGGGTAAGACGGTGGTTGTTCCTGACAGCCATCCATCCTGCCCCATGGACCAGAAGGGTTACGTCCCCCCCACACACCCCCAGTTTATTATCGCTGCTACTGGCTCATCAATTCAGACGAGCCGATAGCAGCGAATTTACTTATGACGTCAGTAATACCGGTCACCATGTCTGTAGACACGGTGATCGGGGCAGGGTGGCGGCTGTTCCTGACAGGCACCAATTTTGCCTTGCGGTCCAGAGGGGTTTTGTTGCCCCCCTCTGTCCATGTTTGCCGCTATTTGCTGGTCGATTTGGTCCAGCCAAAAGCAGCAATATTCGTCACAATGGGCATCGCTAGGGTGAATAAGAGCAACACTTGGTGATAATTTCCCTACTAAAACGAAGATTTGGTACAAAAGTGCGGGCCGTCTACATTGTACAGATTATGGTGTACAACTCTTACGAGCTGTTCCAATGTGCATGTCCTGCCGTATCATTTCTCCGTTTTCAAGAGGAAGATATTAGGAAACTAATATTGGGACAAGAAGGACGGGCCCCAGTACCTCTGGTTTAGATGTTCCTGTGTTTTGCCAGGACAGCATTTTCCTGGTGAATTCTGCTGCTTCTAATGGTAGGACCCAATAAAGAGTCTGTTCCAAAAGAGAAGTTAGGATGGACACTATGTACTAAGAGACCTGCGACAACTCCAGAGTGACAAAAGTTTAGTTGGTCCCCTGGTATATTCTACCTCCTTATACACTAGACATTCACAATTCACGCCCAACCTATTGTGAATTAATTTCGGTAAAATGAATAATTGTAACAACTGTTATGTCCCGTTGCTCCCTATACCCCTCCATTATTTCATAAGGGGCGCCACATAATGGGCACTGAACTTTCCAGAAATAATTGCAATTTCCATCTTGGACTCCGTTGCACATCATATTTGGAAACCACCTATATGTTCAAAATGCTCATTTCACCACGTGTATTACACTACACCACATATTACACCTTGCTATATTCCCCAAGGGGTGTACATTCAACAATTAGGGTCACTTTTCGGGTTTTCCTCCGCTTTGGTACCACTACGGCTCTCCAAATGTATCCTGACACATGTGAAGGATTTCTTACAAATTTGGCCTCTAAAAGACAAACATCCCTCTTTTCCTCTACTGTGCGCCCATAAAGCATTTTATATGCACATGTGGGGTACTTCTACACTCGGGAGAAATAGTTTTACACCTTTTTTGGGGTTATTTAATATATTATCCCTTGTGGCATACATAAATTAGGGGTAAAGTGACATTTATAGGAAAATTTTCACCTTTTTAATGATTCGGGCCTAATTGGATCATTCACCGCAAAAATAGAGACTGAGAGAAATATTGCCAGGGAGAGCAAAAATAATCCCAAATTATTTTTCAAGTATATAAATGATAAGAAACTAAAAACAGAGAGTGTGGGTCCCCTTAGAAATAACATGGGGGTCATGGTGGAAGGAGATGAGGAAAGGGCCAATCTACTGAATGTCGCCTTCTCAACTGTCTTTACCCAGGAAAATCCCCTGGTGGAAGACACAATGAGGAATAATGTTAATTCTTTTTATAATGTCAACAGTTTAACCCAGGAAGAGGTACGGCGCCGCCTCGCAACCACTAAGATAGATAAATCACCGGGGCCAGATGGCATACACCCCCGGGTTCTGCATGAATTATGTACGGTGATAGACAGACCGTTATTTTTAATATTTGAAGATTCACTGAGGACTGGTTATGTTCCACAGGAATGGCGCATAGCAAATGTGGTACCAATATACAAAAAAGGATCAAATAGCGATCCTGGAAACTACAGACCCGTAAGTCTAACTGCTGTGGTGGGGAAAATATTTGAGGGGTTTATTAGAGATGCTATCCTGGAGTATCTCACTGTGCACAACCTTATAACCCAGCGTCAGCATGGGTTTATGAGAGATCGGTCCTGTCAGACTAATCTGATTGGTTTCTACGAGGAGGTAAGTTCAAGACTGGATCTGGGGGACGCTGTGGATGTTGTATATCTGGACTTCTCAAAGGCATTTGACACCGTGCCACATAAAAGGTTGGTATATAAAATGAGACTGCTGGGAATAGGAGAAAATCTGTGTATCTGGGTAAGTAATTGGCTTAGTGATTGAAAACAGAGGGTGGTCATTAATGGCACATTCTCAGATTGGGTTGATGTTACCAGTGGAGTGCCACAGGGGTCAGTATTGGGGCCACTTCTTTTTAATATTTTTATTAATGACCTTGTAGTGGGTTTACACAGTCAAGTTTCAATATTTGCAGATGATACTAAGCTGTGTAAAGTAATAAATACTGAGGTCGATAGTTTAGCATTACAGAGGGATTTGTGGAAGCTTGAGGGATGGGCAGAGAAATGGTTGATGAGGTTTAATGTAGATAAATGTAAAGTTATGCACTTGGGCCATGGAAACCAAAAGTATAATTATGTTCTAAACGGTCAATTACTTAGTAAAACTGAAGCTGAAAAGGACTTGGGGGTATTGGTGGATGGTAAACTTAATTTTAGTGACCAGAGCCAGGCGGCTGCTGCTAAAGCAAATAAAATAATGGGATGTATCAAGAGAGGAATAGATTCTCATGATAAAGACATAGTTTTGCCCTTATACAAATCCCTGGTCAGACCACACATGGAATATTGTGTACAGTTTTGGGCACCAGTGTATAAAAAGGATATAATAGAGCTGGAACGGGTGCAGAGGAGAGCAACCAGGATTATTAGGGGAATGGGGGGATTAGAATACACTGACAGATTACAAAATTTGGGATTATTCAGTTTAGAAAAAAGACGACTGAGGGGAGACCTCATTACAATGTACAAATACCTGAACGGACAGTACAAGGATCTCTCCAAAGATCTTTTTATACCTAGGCCTGTGACCAGGACAAGGGGGCATCCTCTACGCCTAGAGGAGAGGCGATTTTACCATCACCATAGACAAAAGTTCTTTACTGTAAGAGCAGTGAGACTGTGGAACTCTCTGCCGCAGGAGGTTGTTATGGCGGACTCTATGTACATGTTCAAGAGAGGCCTGGATGCCTTTCTGGAGAGAAAAAATATCACGGGTTATGGGGATAAAACATTTATTTAATTCTTGAAGGTTGGACTTGATGGACTTGCGTCTCCTTCCAGCCTTATATACTATGATACTATGATACTATGATACCTGTAGGGGCAAATACATATATTACACATTGCAAAATTCTCTAAGGGGTGTGCATTCAAAGATTAGGGTCACTTTTCGGATTCTTATCTGTTTTATACCACTAGGGTTCTCCAAATGCATGTCAAACATTTCTGTCAAATTTGGCTTCTAAAAGGCAAACATTCCCCTTTCCTTTTACTGTGCGCCCATACAACATTTTATATACACATGTGGGGTACTTCTACACTCGAGAGAAATAGGTTCACACATTTTGAGGGGTTATTACATTTTTTTATCCCTTGTGGCTATATAAAATTAGGAGTAAAATGACCTTTATAAGAAAATGTTCACCTTTTATCTATTTAAGTCCTAATTAAATCAAACACCTTTACGGACAAATACACATATTACACCTTGCTAAATTCTCTAAGGGGTGTGCTTTCCAAAATGGTGATACTTGTTGGGGTTCCGCTCTGTTTTGGTACCACTACGGCTCTCTAAATGCATCCTGACACATGTAAAGGATGTCTGTCAAATTTGGCTTCTAAAAGGCCAACGCCCCTCTTTCCCTTCTGAGCTTCACTGCGTACCCATACAACATTTTATTTGCATGTGTGGGGCAATTTTATACTCGGGAGAAATGCTAGTACACATTTTTTGGGGTTGTTTCATCTTTAATGCCTTATGGGATACAAAAATTAGCCGTAAAAGTGACTTTTTTGAGAAAATGTTCACCTTTTTCCTTTTAGGGACCTAATTGAAGCAAACACCTGTAGGGGAAAATACACATATTACACCTTGCTAAATTCTCCAAAGGGTGCACTTTCCAAAATGGTGACACTTGTTGGGGTTCCCCTCTGTTTTGGTACCACTAGGGCTCTCCAAATGCATCCTGACACATGTAAAGGATGATTGTCAAATCTGGCTTCTAAAAGGCCAAAGCCCCACTTTCCCTTCTGAGCCCTACTGTGCACCCATACAACACTTTATATGCAAAAGTGGTGCAGTTCTGTGCTTAGGAGAAATAGTTTTACACATTTATGGGGTTGTTTCATCTTTTATCCCTTGTGGCTTACAAAAATTTGGGGTAAAAGTGACTTTTTTGAGAAAATTTTCACCTTTTTTCCCTTTTGGGGCCTAATTGAATCAAACACCTATTGGGGAAAATACACAAATTACACGTTGCTAAACTCTCCAAGGGGTGTACTTTCCAAAATGGTGTCTCATGTTGGGGCTTTCCTCTGTTTTGGTACCACTATGGCTCTCCAAATGCATCCTGACACATGTAAACTTTTTCAGCCATATTTGCCCTGCAAAAACGAAACAACGCTCTTTCCATTCCAAGTGCCCCCCTGTGCCCGTACAGCAGGGTACAGTGACAAAATGGGTATTGGCATACTCAAGAGGAATTGCCCTCAACATTGTAAAATGCATTTTCCTTTTTAACCCATTGTGGGGATGACCCAGCTGTCGTGGTCCATGTTGGTACCAATGACAGAATAGATGGTAGGTGGAGGAGCCTGAAGAATAATTTTAAAGAACTAGGTTCAAAGCTTAAGGAAAGGACCTCCAAGGTAGTATTCTCCGGAATTCTACCTGTGCCATGCGCTACACAGAGCAGACAGCGGGAGCTCAGGGAGTTAAATGCATGGCTCAGATCCTGGTGTAGAGCAGAGGGATTTGGGTTCCTAGAGCATTGGGCTGACTTTTCACTGGGGTACAAGCTGTTTTCTGCAGATAACTTGCACCTAAGTGGAAGGGGGGCTGCTGTGCTGGGGGAGAAGATCCTAGCAGGGGTGGCGGAGTATTTAAACTAGGCTCGGGGGAGGAGGAAAAGGAAGACACTGAAGGGGTAGACAGGTCAGAGAGGGGGCAGGTTATGTTGGTGGGTGGTGATGTGGGCGGTGTATGGGGGCCTAAGGCAGTGGATAAGGAGATCCACAAGTTGCAGAACAGTGGTGAGGATATATGTGCCAGTAAAATTACTTTAAATCAGATAAATAACTGTGGAAAATTAAATTGTATGTTCACAAATGCCAGAAGTATCTCAGGCAAAATGGGCGAGCTTGAGGCTCTGAAATTAGAGGAACAGTTAGATGTTGTTGGTGTAGCAGAGACATGGCTCGATGCATCGCATGATTGGGTTGTTAATATTCAAGGTTTTACACTCTTTCGGAAAGACAGGGCAAATAGGAGGGGAGGTGGTGTATGTCTGTATGTCAGAAGAGACTTAAAAGCGATTGTGAATGAGTCAGTGGTCTCAGAGTGTGAGGAGGCTGAAACTTTGTGGGTTGAAATTCAAAGCCAAGAGAGCTTTGAGAAAATTATTTTTGGTGTAATTTATAAACCCCCTAACATCTCTGAGGAAATAGAGGGTCACCTATATAAACAGATGGAGCGGGCTGCACAGGAGGGGACCGTAGTGATAATGGGAGACTTTAACTTTCCAAATATAAATTGGGGTCAGGGCTCGTCTTCATCTATGAAGGGGAGACATTTTATCAACTTTCTGCAGGATAATTTTATGGTGCAGATTGTAGAAGATCCCACAAGAGGTGATGCATTGTTGGACCTTGTGATTTCGAACAATGAGGAGATTGTCCAAAATGTCAGTATCAGGGAACCCCTTGGGAACAGCGATCATAATATAATTATTTTCCTCTTAAACTTTAAAAAGCAGAAACAGGTGGGAAAATCGAAAACTTTGAATTTTAAGAGGGCTAATTTCCAAAAATTCAGGGCTGCAATACAGGATATAGACTGGGATCAGATACTGTCACATGGTGATACTAATGTTAAATGGGAGAAATTCAAATCTATCCTGGGTTTTTATACTTCTAAATTTATTCCAATAGGTAACAAGTATAGACGGGCTAGATTACACCCCGCGTGGCTTACAGCTACAGTTAAAAGGGCAATTAATGAGAAAAAGAGGGCATTTAAAAAATATAAATCTGACGGGTCACCTGAGGCTTTCAATACTTACAAAAAACTTACCAAAATCTGTAAAAAAGAAATCAAATCAGCCAAAATACAAAATGAAAGACAGGTAGCTAAAGATAGCAAAACAAATCCCAAGAAATTTTTTAGGTATATCAATGCAAAAAAAAATGGGTCACAACAGGTTGGACCCCTTTATTCTGAAAATGGGGCATCGGTGACTGGAGACCAAGAGAAGGCAGAGATACTTAATAGGTTTTTTAGCTCCGTTTATACAATAGAAGAGAGAACTTCTGACTTGGGTGGTGCCAGTGCGGGTAATGCACCCTGTAATATACTAGACTGGCTAAATGTAGACATTATCCAATCTAAGCTCAATAAAATCAATGTGTACAAAGCTCCTGGACCAGATGGGTTACACCCCAGAGTTCTTAAAGAACTCAGTTCTGTTATTGCTGTACCGCTGGCTAAAATCTTCAGGGATTCTGTAATGTCTGGGGTGGTGCCAAGTGACTGGCGCAAGGCAAATGTGGTGCCAATATATAAAAAGGGCTCTAGAACTTCGCCTGGCAATTACAGGCCTGTAAGCTTAACTTCCATTGTGGGGAAAGTATTGGAAGGGTTAGTAAAAGACTACATACTGGAGTATGTGACATCAAATAGTATAATAAGTGACAGCCAGCATGGGTTTACTAAGAATAGAAGTTGTCAAACTAACCTTATCTGCTTCTATGAAGAGGTGAGCAGGTGCCTGGATGGAGGAGCAGCTGTGGATATTGTGTTCTTGGACTTTGCAAAGGCATTTGACACTGTCCCTCATAGACGCCTGATGGGTAAAATTAGGGCTATTGGTTTGGCAGAAATCATTTGCAATTGGATTGAAAACTGGCTGAAGGATCGTATCCAGAGAGTTGTGGTCAATGATTCATACTCTGAATGGTCACCAGTTATGAGTGGTGTACCCCAGGGTTCTGTGCTTGGCCCACTACTATTTAATATATTTATTAATGATATAGAGGTAGGAATTAATAGCACTGTGTCTATTTTTGCAGATGACACCAAACTGTGTAGTGTAATACAGTCTATGGAGGATGTTCATAGGCTGCAGGGTGACTTGGACAAACTGAATGTTTGGTCATCCACTTGGCAAATGAGGTTTAATGTGGATAAATGTAAGGTTATGCACCTGGGGGCCAATAATCCAAAGGCAAAATATGTCCTTGGGGGAGTAAATCTGGGAGAGTCCCTTGTTGAGAAGGACCTGGGGGTACTAGTAGATCATAAATTGAATAACAGCATGCAATGTCAATCAGCTGCCTCTAAAGCCAGTAGGATCTTGTCATGTATCAAAAGTGGTATGGACTCTCGTGATAGGGATGTAATATTACCACTATACAAGGCACTGGTTCGGCCACACCTGGAATATGCTGTCCAGTTCTGGGCACCGGTCCATAAAAAGGATGCCCTGGAGCTGGAGAGGGTTCAACGTAGAGCCACAAAAATGATAAGGGGTATGGAGGGTCTCAGTTATGAGGAAAGATTAAAACAACTAGATTTATTTAGTCTGGAAAAGAGACGACTACGAGGGGACATGATTAATTTATTTAAATATATGAATGGTCCATACAAAAAATATGGTGGTAAGTTGTTTCAGATTAGATCAAATCAAAAGACGAGGGGGCACTGTCTCCGTTTGGAGAAATCAAGGTTTAATCACCAGAGGCGACAGGGCTTTTTTACTATGAGAACGGTCAATCTGTGGAATAGCCTGCCTCAGGCGCTGGTCACAGCAGGGACAGCGGATGGCTTCAAGAAGGGTCTAGATGCCTTTTTACACCTAAATAACATTGATGGTTATGTTATATAGGATTGTTTACCCTAAATCCCTTCCTCATCCAATCCCTTCCCTTCCTTGGTTGAACTTGATGGACAAGTGTCTTTTTTCAACCGTAGAAACTATGAAACTATGAAACTATGAAGGTGCAAATTTTAGTGTTAAATGAATCTATATTAAGATAAAATTACATTTCTCTAATTTCACTTTCATTTATCTTTCACGCTCATGAAACGCTCATAGGGTTAACAAAATTCCCAAAGGTTGTTTTGAATATTTTGAGGGGTGTAGTTTCTAAAATGGTGTCATTTGTGGGGGGTTTCTGTCATGTAGGCCTTATAAAGTCACTTCTAACTAAATTGACCCTCCAAAAGTAGGTTTTGATGATTTTCGTAAAAATCTGAAAAATTGCACCTAAAGTTATAAGCCTCCTAACATCCAAAATAAAGGAAAAGATGTTTGAAAAATGATGCCAAGTTAAAGCAGACATATGGAAAATGTTAGTTATCAAGTTATTTTAGTGCTATGACCAACTTTCCAAAAAGTAGAACATTTTGAATTTGGAAAACATTGTTTTTTTCAAAATTTTTGCCAAATTTCCATTTATTTCATAAATAAATACTAAATATATTTATTAAATTTCTCAACCAGCATGAAGTACAATGTGTCACGAAAAAACAATCTCAAAATCAACTGGATATGTTAAAGCGTTCCAAAGTTATAACCACTTAAATAGACACATGTCAGATTTTAAAAAATGGTCCGTGTCAGGAAGGTGAAAAGTGGCTTCAGCGTTAAGGGGTTAAGCAACCATACACAAAGGGCAGATTCTTCTGTTTAAAATGACATACAAATTACATTTCTATATAACAGGGTTCTGGAGCACGGGGCATGGGCAAATAGGACGTATATAGCCATATGGCAGTCGTGAAGGGGTTATCTAAAACTGCTTCTCTGTGCCTAGTTTCTGTTCTATCTAGAAGTGAGCAAGGCATCCAAAAGTATTCTTTCCACTTTAGACAGATAAGGAGGCTAAATAATAATAACAATAATAAACTCTTTCCATAGCAAGAAATGATTTCCTTGATTATTCAGCAATTTGGGATGATAAGACTATCCAGGGACTGTCTGTAAAGAGTTAAGTCATTAAGAAACATTATCATGTTCCGTTATCTCTCAGCTGTCAGTGGATAGAGAATCAAAAATCTGATTTACACAAACTCTTTAATATTACCTGTACTATTAATTTATGCAATTTTGTTTAAAGTGTAGTTATGATTTAAAGAAACAATGAGGGGGTCTAGAGAAATTAAATGAGTCCCCAAACTTTTTATTAACAGGGACTGAATGCACAGCACTCTTTTTTTTCCAGGGTGTGCACTTCCTACCCCTATAGTTCCTGAAAAAAAAATACCTGTGCTTATCCTGTAGCTAACCATAAGCATTTACAGCCACAGAAGATAAGTCATTATAAGATAGGGGGATACAAAAAGTGGATTATAAGAACACCCCTTTTCTCTAGCCCCCCATCTTATACTGGTAGCCATATCAACAGCCCCCTCAATCCTTCCATGTGAATAAAGGCAAAATAATCATATACTCACCCTTCTCCATCCTCAGAAAACCTCAGCAATCATCTTCTCTTTATGCAGCTGTATGCAGCTCTGAAGCAGCAGACACAATTTAATGACATCATCAAGGTGACCGTCTTCAGTCGAGTACAGAAGCCGAGTCTTCAGTCGAGTACAGAGGAGAAGAGGAAAGAGCTGCTGCTGCTTTGTGGGGGTGAGGTCAGTATATGGTATTCTTTGGCCCCGGCCTAGGACCGAGGGTTCTATGGACCGGTGGTTGAGGACCTCTGATTTACAGGACCAAAATGTTGTCTATGGAATATAGATTAGTTTTTGCATATAATTTTGAAGCCGCACCCATTTTATCTTTAATTTACATAGGACCTGTTGCAGGGGCCTTGGGACTGTTTGTCTTATTCATTTGGTGCTACTTGAGGATTTTTTTCTTTGCTTTATATAAATATATATATAAACCAAAGTGCTATATTCATAGTGTCTTAAAATATATTTCTATTCAGTTTTTCAAATAAAAGATGAACAAGATTCTACCATTCTGCATCTGTAAAGTCACCTTACACACAATTCCATCCTGAAACCTGTTCTATCGAATAATCCCCTTGAACTAAAGTGGCTATGACCGCTAAGTAAACTAAATTGCTCAGAAAGACTACAAAAAATATGAAAGTGACTAATCATTTGCTTTTACATATTCTCTTTCCATTTGCACTTTGCTATGAGCCGGCAATGTCGATCAACGACAAATAATTGCTTTCCTTCCACACTTTGCTCCCTGTGGAAGATGCGTTTCCCATCCCCTGCCCCTCAGTTTTGCCATTGACGATCCGAAAAAGCTGTTGTTTACATTTATAATTTGCATGGTATTAACTTGAAAAAAGGAAATACAAATGGGATGTTGTTTTACATGAGCAAATGACAAATAAGCCATTAAATTTCCTTTCACATGAGCAACATCACATTTGTATTTCATTTCACCACCTGCTGTGGTTCTTTGTAAGAATCTCGCTGTAAAATGGACACTTTTGGATCATCTCCAATTTTTCAGGATTACCAAATCAAACCTTAGTTCTCAAACTTTCGCGTTGTCTTTATTATGACGAAGCTTTATAACAAAGAAAATAAAATAGGGAAATCCAGTTATCTAATGCTTGTATTGACACGGTGCGATCAATGTCTCTAAATACTGAAATAATGAACAGTTCAAAGCTGCTCCCCATCAGCGTGAAGCATCTTCTTCCATCTAGTTTCTAACTTTTGTAATTAAAATAGGAAATGTTAAGCTAAATTCAATAATCTCATCTTTTCAAAACTAAATATGGCTCGGTATATTACTTTAACTACTTAAAGTACTGATCAAAATGTTCTGTTGGGATATTTAAGTTAGAAATATCTTTTTTCACAACTAAACCTCTACCTTTCACATGTTGTGCTACATACACCTAGAGTTCAGTGTACATCATCAGACACACAGCCATAAAAGATCATGAAAAGAGTTGTTTGCATATTGCAAAATGTTATAAAATAACATGTAAGATAATAAATGATATAAACCTATTTTTCCCCAGTTCACCCAGACATTCAACTCCCCCAGTACTCCTGGGGAAGTACGGGGGGGGATTCAATAAGGCAGCAGTAATTGTCCCCCCGCCAGCGTAATGCATGCTGGATCTACTAAGTGGCCAGAGCTACTTAGTACATCCGAAAACATGGTCCTCCACTCCCCACTGATTTCCACCAGGTTTAATTGGTTAAGACCAAATCAAACCTGGTCTTAAATTCGGAAGAAGATTCCGATTTCTAGCAGAGAATTTACAAAATTCCTCAGGCAGGGGCATTCCGGCCTGCCTCGCTCCCCAACACTAACCACTTGGTTGCACAAAAAGTCCTTAGAGGACAAGCCTTAGTAACTCTTTTTCCCAGTATTGTAAATGCTACACCCACATAGAGGGGTATTAATCTACAAATCACTGACATGATTCTTGTACAAAAGGATTCATTACATAGATGAGGAGCACTGTGAGATTTAAAATGATTGACCAATTAGCAAAAAATCATAACTTGGACAAAATGACGACACATACACACTACATATTGCTAAAAATGACCATCTCCAACTGCATTGACAAATGGTCTTTTAGACGGTGATAGCTCCTATGAAAAATATATGGTAAAACTAAAACGTGTCACAAGAAATCTGGTTGCCTCCTGGAAAATGCAGTCTTCTGAAGACATTTCACAGTATTTATTGTCGATCATGAGATGCAATCCTGTCTTAGAACATCCAGAGTCATCAAATCTGTGAGAACATCATCCTGTTCTTGAAACTAAATATATGGTGGCCATACAGCCATGAGCATGAGATGTTACACTCAAGAGTCGAGTCAGTAAATTCACTGAAAGCTGGAAATACCGCCACAGCACATAAACTTACTTGCATTCTTTCTGCAGACGCCAAAGTAACTAACTTAATGGATGTATATCACATTTATTTTTAATTAATCTTGGCAATCTTTATTACTGGACTGAAGCCAATTCTGTAAAAGTCAAGGTGGCCATCCATTGCTAAAAAATATCTAATGAGGAGAAACTTTAAGTCTCAAATTAATCCAAGCTTTTTGGGCAATTGTGGAAAAGTGGAGAACATCGGGTGGTATAGTATGCATAATAAGTTGTCTCTGCACCTTTATTATGATAGTAATTGGTACAAATTTAACAATGTGGAGACTGCAAAATAGAATAAATGAAGGAAGCACTAAATGTCGGTGATATGGATTTTAATAATGATTAATTTGTATTACAATAATATTTCAGTGTCCAGAAATCATAAAAGTTGAGCAGAATTCTCAAGGGGATGTCTAGGGAAATTAAGCACAATATCACTTTCCAATTTTATATCTTTCACCTTTCAGCTATGTATTAAACTGTTTATGTTCTCAGTCTGAAGTCAGAGTAATAAAGTCAAGAAGTAATTTTTCATCAATAAAATAAATATGTTGTTCCTGCTAGCTTGTAATTGTAGTAAAAATTAGTAACACAAGTGAAGAGGTCCATTAGGAGTCAATGCCGTCCTATACTCAAAATAGTTTATGGTTCGGCTGCGTTCAAATCCCTTTTTTTGTGTACTCTCAGCCTTTACATCAGGAGAGCTTCTTTCGTGTAGGGTGAGCATATACATCGTCATTTAGTGGCAGACGGAGGCATAGTTTTTGCATCCGTCTGTCCACTATACATAGTATCCGTCGAAAAAGGGGATATGGAAAGACGTAGCAAGGAAGCAAGCTATGGGGAGCCTATGCACCATAATGCATCCCTCCTCAAGGTGTGCTCAGCGCATACGTTTCTCAGTATGAAGGAGAACCCGGGGGAACACCTGTACCTGGGGAAATGTACACTCCCCCCCCCCATTCAGGGGTAAGAGGGGTCTCTGGGCAACGGATCCTACTGCACAAGCATACAGTGGGAAACATTGGTGCCATACATTGTAAGGTCATGTTGGAACACCCCCAACCCATGTCCTTAGCATTAAAGGAGATTTTCTATAAGTATATAAATTATTGGAAACTATCAAATAAACCCTAGCATTTTCCACTTAAGTATCTACCCTAAACTCACAAGAAAAACCACATGAGCTTACAAACGGCAGATGGAAGTCGCATTCACATGCATTCGTGTTGAGATTTGAAACACAACACAAAGGCTGCGAGGGAGGTGCTTACCCGATCAGAGCGGCGTTTCTAAGGAAAAGCTCGCAAACACCATGCTGTATGAAAAATATGCAGAGCTTGTTGCATTTCAGTACAAACACATCCGTGACTGGGCAAGTTAGGTCCTTTTAACACTTCACCAGACCAGAAAACCATGGAAAACCTCAAGCAGCTCTATAGTAGTCTGTTTTTTTCCCCTTCAATAAAGAAACGTATTGTAGAGTTTAAAAGGTTGTCCCAATACTAAACAGAAGCTAAAATGGTATAAATTAAAATATTAAAATGTCATATTTTTAAAAAGCCAAGAATCTGTTCTCTGCTTCATAAGGACATCCTATTTGTGGTGACATATAGTAACGTCTACTGCCACTCTGAAAATGTGCACTAAAGGTTATTGACTACTGGGGACTGTCAGACACTTTCCAATTTTGCAACACTAAAGCCATTTATTGTCGGCATTGGTTATGAGATAACAAACAGCCAGCTCAAATCCCTAAAAGGTGGGTATAGGACAATGACCTTCAAATGAGTACTTTTACCGTAAAGATTATTAAATGCTTTTTTCCAACTGATTTAGCCAATTTTGAAAACATGGAGTAGAAATTGTTTAAAATAAAAAAAAACTTCTATAAATAACCCGGTCAGAACTAAATGTAAAGAGTTTCAGTGCATAGGATTTTGTTGATTATATATAGATTTTCACACATGATTACAATCCAGAACTTAAACCTACTTTCTATGTAATAGAAATTAATTCTGCTAATTTTGGATATTATCATCCAAAATATTATAAATATCAATAAATGGAAACTTTTTAGAGCCAACTGCTTACATTTTTCAAGGACCAAAATAGGTATTATGTGAGGGATTGATCATTAAGCAGGCTTCATGAACCAGTTTTTGATACTGTCTTAGGCCCCTTGCATACGGTCGTGCGCTAACGTGGGTCATACCTGGCCTGCGCACATGACTGGGTGCAGGACCAGGGTGGTGGCAAAGAGTGGATGAGCGCTCCTCACCTCTCTATAGGAAGCTAGGTGGGTCTGGCTCGGTACAATGGGCAAAACGGCCATTCAAATGGATTACCCATTAAAGTGAAAGTGGTCATGAAGTACCCAAATTAAAACAGTACAGTAAGGGTAGCACGTGGCTTTAAAAAAAAAATTCCTGTGCAAGAGGCCTTAGTATTTCCTACACCAGGAGGGAACTGGCGAGAATTTGCACCTACATTTGGGACTTCTTAAAAAGTACTCTATAAATCTATCTACCCCATTTGGAGTCACTTGATAATTCTGTTGTAAGTAAGCAAATGTAAAAAGTTGAGCAGGTTGGCAAATGTAATCAAATTTTAACCAAATTCACTTCAATTGGCAGTTGAGACAATTATGAAAAATTTGTAGGCAAGGAAACAATACATGATGTAAATACAATGATAAATTCCACCCTAGGTTCAGTGTTATTCCTACTAAATAGATGAATTCAGACAAAAAGATCATTAGCCATTTCTGAAAAATATCCGAAGCTTCCTTCATTATACCATAGTGAAAATATCATATTTCTTTAGACAACAAAATCTAATATGGCTTTGTATTATAGTATTAAAGACAAAGCTGCATATTTCTCAGGGTCTCAAGGTAAGGGCAGAGAGGAGAACAAATTGTAGATTTCAAGCAGAAGATCAGAATTCATTTGAATTTCCATAATATGCTCAGGTGTATAATGTATAGTGCTGCGGAGAGCTCGACAGGAAGGTTCCTTACTGACATATGTCATGAGTGGAATACTTAACACAACAGCAAATTGTAAACAATGAAAAATAAATGCGATGATTTAAGGACAAGTTGTTCTTTTTGCAGTTAATTAGTACCAAGTCTTGGTGTATTATAGATTCTTCTTATAAGATGTATACAAAGGACATAACCTACTGTCTATATATTTGTGAAATCAAATTATTAAAATCTTAGTTTTTATGTTATTGCTTTATAAAAAATCTTTACTAGAGGTCTTAGTCCCCTCTTCATTTAACACCTATTAACACCTATTATTATCACTAAAGTGATAATAACTGAAGTCTAGCGGATCCGATAAAATCTCCATTTATGTCAATGGACTTTTAATAGCTTCCGCTAGTGGCTGTTTGCAAAACTTCCACTTAGGCTTCCATTATTTTCGACAGTAATAGTAGCCCTACAGTTCCCAAACAAATTTTCCGGCCAAGAAACGGAAGCGCTAACGGATATATTCTACAAATGAGCACTAATGGAAGCCATTAAAATCAATGTACATTTTAGCAGTTCTGTTAGACTTTAGTTATTATCGTTTTAGTGATAAAAGTTAGTAATGGAGGTTCAAACACTGATGTGAAAAGAAATCCTAAATTTATTTGCACAGACCTAATATAAAATAGTTCAGAAAAGGTACTTGAAGACCTGAAATATACAGAGATCACAGATTGGCTAGAAGTGGTCGACATTGCATTACTAAATTATACAAGTGTATACAGGCAGTCTCTGACCTAAGAACACCCAACTTACGGACAACCCCTAGTTATAGACGGACCTCTCCGCTCACTGTGACCTCTGGTGAATCTCTCTGGATGCTTTACTATAGTCCCAGACTGCAATGATCAGCTGTAAGGTGTCTGTAATTAAGTTTTATTGATAATCCTTCCCATTACAGCAAAAAAATTTGAAAATCCAATTGTCACAGGGACAACATTCTTTTTACTCGGAAGTTACTATTATAAAATATACAGTTCCGACTTACATACAAATTCTTTCATCAAGCCAACAGTGAGATCTGGGTGGTATAGAAAAAGGTTGTGAAGCCATCATGTATGTCTACTTTAGTGGAAAACATCTCACTTACTAAGGAGCTGCTACTCAATCTATGTCCTGACACCAACCGGTGAACAGTTGTGATGGATACATTGATTCTGATAACTGTAGCATTGCTGCCATTAGAAAAGGTCAACCGGGCAGCACATCCTCATTAAAAGATGTTTTGATGCCAGTTAATAAAATGCAATGTGTCTGTCTAAAATCTATTTCCGCAGTCAGGTGGCATTAAAAAATGTCATTAATGAAAAATAAGCAAACAATGAGCGATCCCATTGTTAATACTGATGTATAGGCCTGGTGACAGGAGAAAAACTGACCTAATGTATAAGATAAAGTTGGACTTCCTGAACAATTGCAGAAATAAGACATAATCAAGAAAATAGGTCTAGATTTGAAACAAAACCTTAAGGGCATGGCCTATTTTAGCCTACGGGAGAGAGCCCGTTTTTCAGTTTTTTCATGCTTGAATTCCAGAATACATTTTTTTTAGGTTTCATCTTATACAGACATATGAGGGCTTGTTTTTTGCAGAAATAATTGTATTTTGCAATGGCTTAAGTTATATGTCAAAAATAGCATAATAGTAAACATTTATTAACCATTTAGTGCGCAGGAGCCGAGTCAAATACACATTCAGCCACTCTTTGTAATGAAAATGTTTACCCTACAGTATGAAAATAATGTGGAATTAATGAGACACTAAACATGTAATTAATACAATTACATGAATTACTAAACGTAAATGCACCTTTTTCTAAAAAAACAACAAATTTGTTATTAAATTGCCATAATGTGAGAGCTACAACGTTATTATTCCTTAATCAAAATTATTGCTTGTGTACTGCAGGTTTGGTACTATGTTGGGGTACATCTGACTTTTATTACGGTTTAATTTTTTGGGGCAGAGGGAAACACTAAAATGGCAATTTTGTAACAGTTTTTCACTTATTTTTTTGTCCTTAACAGTATGGTTTTAATAACAGAAGTACTCTTAGTCAAGGTCATATGGATGTGGTAATACCCAATATTGTAGGGATTCTATTACTTTGTTATGCTATTTATGGGGAAAAGGGTAATTTTTTACGTCTTTTTAATATTTAGTATTAATAATATATATTTTTTATTTATTAAACATTTTTTTACAATCCCTGTTCCCTGATCGCTGTTACAATACACTGTAGTACCTCTGTACTGCAGTGTATTATAGCGGTCAGTTTTATTACTGACAGTCTACATAAGAGATCCAGCCTTGAGATGAGCATGTTGGCACACAGGCAGGCCGGCGTGATCAGCTGGACAAGTATACTCATTCTGATGCATTCTGATGGTGTATGCTTAAAACACTAAAGCAAAAAAACAAAAACCCCACAATCCATACCACTTCAATGACAGCAGCAGTGATGCACTTCCTGCAGCTGCTGTTTGTTTCTTGCCGGATCACTTGCAGCTGGAAGGCAGATCACTGACCTCTAAACATACATCACATGATTGCAGAAGGCAACTATGATAATATTGCCCCAGCATTACATTTATTTAATTGTTTCTTGTTTTAATTTTATTACTGACTAAAATACACTACAGGCATGGGACTCCATTTGGCAGAGCAAATGTAAAATACTTTTTACAACTGGCCAGGAAGGGAAGTGTTAGCTAGGGCCCGACTACCCCAGGAGGTCTCTTTGTGACCAAAGATTGGTAGAAAGCCTGTTTGTACACCAATTGTGAGCATTCACATGTCTGCCAGCTCATCTCCGGAGAAGAGGAGATCAAAGGAACCGCATACCTGTGTGCTGCTTTTCTGCCAGAAAGCCAGGAAAGAACAATAGACATATCATAGCTGTCCATAACTGGGACATAAATCATAATAATGGGTCCTCAGTTACAGAGGAGAATTGTAGGATCAACATACGGTCGTGGCCCGCTATCAAAAGCTTAGCTGCATGGAAACCTAGTCCAATTGCAGAACACCCCTAATGTGAGGTCAAGACAACCCACTTTTGGTATGGGGTGAGAGGTAGCGAGGTACCCTGTTGATTGGCACGGCTGTGTTATTTTCCAATCAAAAGTTATGGGGTTTTAAAACCCAAGGGTTAATGCAGACATATGGTAAGCAGGAATAGTCTGTTTGGTACATGTTGGCCTAGGTAACCTGGACACATTGGTAATGTCCGTACTGGGCCTGCTTGTTATGGAGTAGTGATAGGCTGGTAGTGGGACTCCTACTCCACCCGGGCTTCGGTCCTGGGCTTTTGTGTAGCCCAAAGGTATGGTTCCCAGGCCTCGTTAGCGCCTGATTTAGTCTGCAGGCCAGAAGCAGTAGAGGAGGCACTACCTGGAGAGCTGAAGGCTGCACCGTGTTCACACAGCAAAGGTAACTGAGTGCCTCCTGATATTCTGCTGGCCAAGAGCGTGTTGTATTAGGCAGCGACCATTCGGGCAGGGTTTATTTTTGGTATTTTGTATACGCCTAAGCCAAGGCTGAATTTGTGTTTTGTCAAGGTAGTGTGAATAAACACTTGATTTTTGGACTTTAACCCTGCGTGTGTTCCTGCTTCCTGCACTGCTACAAAGCATCTACCAGAGCAATTCCCCACAAGGGACAGAATTAGTACATTACCAGGTTATTTAACATATCATATGTAGTGACTGCATGTTCTGTGGGAATGATCAGTGTGCATTGTCTGTGTGGTTGAATTGCCTACAGCCTTATTAGTATATTTGTGGGGGGGGGCAGTAAGTTGGTCTGAGTGCTTGGGGGTAAATTTAGCGTAAGGACACCATTTGATGTAAGTGGGTGGAGCTAAATTCTGGGATCCATAGAGTAGGTGCACCCCATGGTTGGACGCTAGAGTTTTTAGTTTATCACAACAACTCTTCTTCATCCCATTTCTGATATTAGTTCAGCTGAAGTTTTTTCATTGTTTCCCATAGAATCAGGAGTTTTAAGGGAGCTGTTTGGGATATCATTTCTCTTTCATTCTGGTGCTGTAAGAACAAGAAAGAAGGCACATGCTACAAGTTTTGCTGATTTCTGACAGCATTGGTCCTGACTAGTGATGAGAAGACCCATTAAAATTCAGGTTCTGCCGCACCCAAATTTTAAAGATCTGTTAGGGTCCACTCAACACTAATAACGACCATAGCACTCTCCTGCTACAGCCTCGTTCTGTGACCTGTAGAAGTCTGATATAGATCACAGTCAGGACCTGGCTCAAGTGTGCACTATGGTTATGAAATTACTGCTGCACTACTAAATCAGACAGATATCTATGGATACAACGCTGAAAACACTCAACTGTACTGCATTTATTGTCAAAGTGCTAGTCACACTGCCAGTGGGATAAAGGTGCAAAAAAAATAAAACCAGGTGGAAAATCCTTTAATCATGATAAGTGTATAGAACCCTGCTATTAATGTATACTAATATTCACAGTTTTTTCATTTTTTGTTTTCCAAATATGCCTCAATAATGTATCTGAATAGAAAAGCACAATAGCCGTGACCAGTATATAACGCTTTAGTTTTAACCCGCAGTCACAAAGGTAATAATTATACATAATTAACCAAGAACTCTGGGAGTAAGAAGCTGTTATTGGCCACATAATGAGAAGTAATGAAGCCTAGTGATCCAGGCCATTATCTGAGCAATAGCTGTCTGTGCTTGGGATCCAGTTTATTGCTGCTATTATGAACAAGGAAAGTAATGGAAAAAAAAGCTCCAATTTCAGTGATAGAAGGTATTTCTATCCAGCCTGTTATTTTCCACAACTGTGATGGATTCATCATATAGAATCTATGTTGCTGCTGTATATAGCCTTCCAATTATTTAACTTATAGTATAGGAATATTGTCCGCTGTCTTAGGCTTCCACTGGGATTGTGAGTACTTCTCACTATTTAAAGTGTCACCAACTACTGTCAAAAAAAGGATTTTTTTACAAGCAAAACAAAAAGATGTATAATTCCTCATGATGAGAGCAGCAGGAAGTTAGGGGACACCCATCATCCCAGCTTCCTCCTCCTCATAGAACTGTATTAGATGCCAGCAGCTGTGTGCCCTCTGTAGGGGGAAAGGAGCAAGTGGTGTTTGGAAAGGGGAAGGGATGTCAGGTACTTTGTGTAAGTGCTGTCTTATCTGTGTCTCTCACAGACAGCAGCTAAAGCAAAATGACAAACAATGCAATACATTACTGTACACAGAGAAATGAGCAAGGGGAGGAGAAGGGAAAAGTCTCCTCCTAGCTCACTTCCATGCAGATGCTCATTTGTATTATAAAGAAAAAAAATGATTTTGCAATGATTTATCAGCAAGATAAATTTTCGGATGGAATCCTTGCAAGCTGCCAGAATTAGTTAAAGAGAATGACTGACAGGTTTCCTCAGCAGTAAAATGGTAAAACATGCGTCGGTCTATATTATGGTATATATTTACAGCTTTTTTTTTTATGTGGTATTCAGTTGAAAAATAAAGGAATCTAATTATGTTGTTACTGCTTAAAAAAACTGTGACAAAATCATAAGTGACAAAATTACAAATGGAAAAAGTTGCTGCATAGGAACCAATGGTGACTGTGTAAGCCTTGCCTTAGCATGGGCTTAGATAACCAAGTGTCAACAAAATAACTAGATGTCATGAGAAAACACGAAAAGTTGTGTAATGTGAATTAACAGAGCAATTTGCAGCAATGAAAGCCAATATGTTTGTGTTGGAACTGTTTAATTTTGGATACAACACAAGCAGAAAATTCATGTTCTAGATCCACATTACAGATCAACAAATCTTAAAATCTTTGACATGTTCAGGACAGACGGCCAAAAACATTATGGCTATCGCCAGCATTAACGTGAACAAGATTTTTTTTAACCTTCACTGTACATTTTAGTGGCAAAGATCAGTGTGCTACAACTATGATGAATGCCAACGGGGGCTTGATTTGTTAATATGTACAAGATGACTATTTATCCTGTACTGCTTTCATGCCTGACAGCTAGAGGATATCCATTTTTAGATTAGCTTGAAATAAAAACCATATACACATATATTTCGCAAACCAGCCACTAGAAACATTGGGCATTAATATCTCATCAGCTGCATGGTCAGTCTTTTTGGAGTGTTCTTTTTAATGTGTTTAGAAAAAAAGTTCAGAAAAAAACCTTCCAGGAGACTTAAAGGACATATATCAGCAGGATGAAAGACTGTGTGCAAATGAGCCTGAGGGGCTCCAGGCTTCACTAACACCTATGGAGCCCCTCAGGCTCATTTGCATACAGTCCTTCATGATGGAAGATGCCCTTTAACTCCTCCTAGGGCTTGTCCAGGTTTTGAAAAACATGGATTCTGTTAATAGAAAAAAAGAGCAGCCAACATAGACTGCCTAAGCTCTGATTCAAATTAATGAGTGAATTGTTGCACGTCCCAATTGTCGCACGCCCCCTGAGCTTGGGGGAGGGGCTTTTGGTTTATATACCTGGCGTCTTTCATACTACCCTGCCGCTAGTATCAATGTGGCAACAGAGCCCACGCTGCTTGTATCTGTAAACTATCTGACCCCTGATGACTTGAAACGTGTAGGGTCTTTGACCAAATCTAACTAAAGTTACATTCACACGACCGTTGGGGGGCGTATCTACGTCCTCCATAGGCCGCTAATTGGTGCATGGAATGGTACGGAGCAGTACGGTGCTGTACACATGCGTCACCGTACCGCTCCGTACCCGGGGAAAAGATAGGACATGTCCTATCTTTCCCGGTATTACGGCGCCATGCAAGCAACGCTCACCACCTCCGCCTCTCCTATGCGCCGATGTGTGAACATAGCCCAAATGTTAGAGCGTGTTAGGGACTTCAGACTTACATGTGTAAGCTAGCTCATATGAGATAGTTTAGTCTTAGAAGGGAATACTAGATTCACTCAGTTGCCCTATATAGTACCACCACAAAGAACACCATTACATTATCAGACCAGGACTTGTCACATGTTGTTGACACCTAAGCTAATCCTGGGATTACTTTTAGAGCTACTATATCTTTTGGAGGAAAGGCACTGTACACATAGGGTGGGTTTTTCAAGGTTTTTAATGCAAGGTGTCCCAGGAGTCAGACTTCGTTCCAACATAGCAGTTATCCTCCAATACTAGAATACCCCTTTAATGAACTACATACTAAACAAATATTTATGTCTTTGTTAAAAGAGCATTCAGAATATCCTAATTTGTGTCTCATCTAAACATCTGGTCAGTGTTCAGTCTAAGAAATAAAAAAAAAGAGAACATGCAAGGCATGAATGGAAAAAAATAATAGTCTGGAGATCACCTAACTTCACCTCTACAAAGCATAGATCTCATACCACGTCTGTGCTACAGTACAGTATATTCTCCAATACTGAGAGATGGAGCAAGGAGATGACCGTACAGGAGATGCAGAACAGATGTGGATGAAAATTCATTGAAAACATTGCGAAAACATATTTTTTTGCTCACAATATAATAGAATATCTGCATTAATTTATTTAAGAACTCTGCAACAAATAGGAATGGTGCTCAGAGGCCAACTTTAACCCAAAGTTTGCTAATGTAATAAATACACCTCTCTGGCCCAAAATGGGTTAATGACTTCTGGTAAAACAGCCAATGTGTTAAACGTACAAGGACTCCCCGAATGGCGTTTCATTAAATCAGTTAAAAAGCTGTAAATCTACTGTTAGGAAATCTACATCACTGCCATGTATAGGGTGAAATTCTCTTGCAGAAGTACAGAGCACAGCAATAAACCTGTTGAGGGGACAGATTTAGTGTTCACCAAGGCTAAGTGTTTAAGAGGTCTCCACAGGGTAATTTGTCATTACAAGAAGAATTTTTTTCGGCTACAACTTTAACACACCGACAATTGCCTCACAGACCTCATTACTGCTGGTTTCCTATGACATATCTCTCTTTTCATAGAATATATAGGTGGGGAAAGGATGAAACATAAACCTGAAAGCAAATGGAGAGTGAGAGTGAATTGGGAAAGATACGACTGTATAGTAGGGAAGCAACACATTGTCATTACATCATAGATCATCCTATAGTAAAGGGACTTGTAGAAAAGCTGGAACCTTTGCTTAGGGCAGCAGATGGAGTCAATTTGGCTCTGTTCACATTACAGCTGATGTGTTTTTCTTCACAACAGTAAGTGTCTTGAGCATGTGCATTCGACATACTTCTACCTGTATATATTCTGATCAGTATACATATGTACAATTTGTGAAACAACCTAAAAATTGTTTTCCGGGTCAAAAGTACTATGTATAACACATATAAATAGAATAGGCTTCTATATGATATTGGTGGTAGCAGTGGTGCTGGTGGTATCCTTGCAGATCAGCTGAGAAACAGAGAATGGAAGAGGAAGCAGACAGCTCCATTCTCAGTGCAGTGGCCGAACTGAGTCACTGCGGATTAGCACATATTGAAATGAACAGAGGCCGACCTGCAGTAACCCAGTCTGATCACTACACTGAGAACAGAGCCATCTGAGCCCTTTTTTTTTTTATTTTCGGCTGATCTCATCTGATCTGTAAGGGTGCTGGGTGTTTGGTCTCCACCCTTGATTTAATATAGAGAGCCTATTCTATGAACAAGAAACTTAATATTCTAAATATTCCAAATGATAGGAGTTGGGACTTAAGGTAGTTTGAACGTGTGACCAATGCTCCATTTACTCCTACGGATAAATAGATAGTGGATAAAAAAAAAAAATAAATCGGTACTGCACAGAATAATCTCTCCTGACGATAATAAAATACAACTTGATACAAGTGAGGGAAAGGACAAACAAAACTATCTGGAATGCAGTGCAAAAAGCGCAAAAAAATCCAAGCAACCAGTACCACTGCAGTTCCCCCTGACAACTACACAACATCACACTACTATAAAGGAGAAAAGATGGTGGTCAGTAAACGACATGTCCAATAGTGTGATCAAGAAATTATTGCTGCCAGTGGTGTCCAAGCCATTTTTAATAAATATGCCGCAAATTGGAGGAAGGAAAACATATATAAAAGGGAGTTGAGCATTTGGCAAGAGATGAGTAAACTTTATTAAATAATATAAAAAGATCAATTTAAAGGGGAAAATTTAAGAAACCTAAGACAGATATGAAATTATTTACAGATTACAATGAGCATAAAATGATTATAAAACTACCCATTAAAGTTCCACAACTACTTAGAGTAAATGCTCATATGCATGTGCCCAGACAGGGAATAATGAAAAGGTTAGAAAGCTGGCCTCAACCAATATTAATCACATAGGTATCAAACCTACACGGCTTTTATTGACAGTGCTCGGCGCGCAGCAGTGGTTTTGAAGGGCAGGGAGTTGACTGCTCAATGGTCTTCTCTTCTCGCTAGGATTGAAGCATAGTGAAGAACAGTTTAGCAATGTCAAACGGCCGATTAAACTGATGCTTAATGACTAGAAGCACTGAGGTGTAATCTTGTGTCTTTCATGGTAGAAGTGAGAAATAATTCTTAATAAACTGTTACATCAAAAGCTAAAGAATGAGACTGACTGTGAAGACGCCGGCTACAAAAGTGATGAAGCAACTCAACTTTTTGTTTACAATACTTTCTATTTGGTAAAGTTTTCAACACTGGATCATCAGCTTCATTGAGTGGGATTTTAATATGGTCTTAGATGTCACCCATGGATGAAGAGCCTGAGTTGGGACATCATCTCTGGACCAGGAAGTGGCTGAAGATGGGGAAGCTGCAGGACAGTAGCGGTGGGAATACATTAACTGGCTTTACATGACTTTACATTCAACTAGATTTAAATATATTTTGGTGCTTTCTAGTGCTTTGTGATATTTTTTACCTATGCTAAGGATAGTTTAGGATTGGTGGGTAACTACTGACAGGGCCGCATCTACCACTTACCTCACAGCCCTCACAATGCCAGCAAAACAGCTTGGTCAGTGTTGCAGGCAGACGGGGCAAGCCGGGGCAAAGAACTGCATTTCATCCTACAGTACAGTTTGTACAAGCCAGTGCAGTACACAGCTCCACCCACTGCCCACATCCCAGGTAAAATTATATACCGTCTATGGGGTGTCCTGCTTGTATTTACTGTTTCTAAGGTGTCCTGTCTGTATATATTTTCTATGAGAGGGGGGGGGGGTTCCTGACTATATATGCGGTCCCTGGAGTGCCCTATCTGTATATATTAATAATGAGGTGTCCTGCCTGTATGTACTTCCTATGGGGGGGGGGTCCTGGCTGTATATGCGGTCTATGGGGGGTGCCCTGGCTGTATATACTGTCTCTGGAGGGCCCTGCCTGTATGTATAAATCAATGAGGGGTCCTGCCTGTATGTACTTTCTTTGGGGGGGGGGGTATCCTGGCTGTATATGCTGTCTATGGGGGTGTCCTGGCTGTATATACTGTCTATGGGGGTGTCCTGGCTGTATATACTGTCTATGGGGGTGTCCTGGCTATATATACTGTCTATGGGGGTGTCCTGGCTGTACATACTGTCTATGGGGTTGTCCTGCCTGTATATACTATATATGGGGGTGGGGGATACTTGTATATATTATATATGGTTGTGTCCTGTCTTTATATACGATCTTTGAGGGGAGGGGGGGGGGTAGCTGTGTAGAATATCTATAAATCAATTAGGGTGGGGGGGGTCTGGTGTATATAATAAATTGTGGCTGATGTTACACTTTAATTTATTCTTGGAACTATAGATAGGATGTTATATTTCCAAAAAGAAAGCATGGCTTTGCAAAAAAAGTCTGCGTGCCAAAAATTATGCAGTCAAACACTAAACCACATTACGCTGAGGCACTGTATATAGCACTGTATATAGCACTGTCTGCAGTTTGCTGAGGTCAAACCAGCTGAAAGACTCCCATTCAATAGCCTGCATTAACTGCAGGTTCATATATTTGTAGATGTTTACTAATACACCAAAGCAAGCTACCAGGGAATGAGAATTATTACAGTTGCATTTACAGTAAAAACTATCAATTTTGGAAAGTATTAGATATGATCCACAGATGAGAGACGACTTCATATCCATGAAATCTACAAATGATGAGCTCATAATGATTAATCATGCAAAAAGTTTTTTTCCATTTAAAGGGAACCTGTCATCAGGAGCCCATTTTCTCACGGCCCACATTCTCATAAAGAATAGTGTATACATTTTCAAAGAATGCTCGTAGTAAAACTGGCTTATTACGAAACAATGAAAAGTTAGATAAAAGTTTACCTATAATCTTATGTCCCAACCTATAACAATGAATCATGAAATTTTGCCACCGTGCCGATACATTGAGGTATGTCTACAGCCATGCAGCCTGTCCAACAAGGGACATAATAATAATTCCTTTATTTATATAGCACACACAGATTACACAGCGCTGCACAGAGCTTTCCAAATCAGTCCCTTTCCCCATGGGGCTCACAATCTAATCAAACTACCAGTGTTTTGGAGTGTGGGAGGAAACCAGAGGAAACCCACGCAAACCCAGAGAGAACATACAAACTCTTTGAACCCAGGTCCCCAGCGCTACAAAGCTGTAATGCTAACCATTAAGCCACTACGCCGCCAGAGAAGTGTCAAACACACAATAAATGTGGTACAAAACAGATTTAACTGACATTATATTTTGCATATATTGTATCAGCTAGAAGAAATGACTAACATTAGCTGTGACTCCAATGGCCATGCAGAAACAACTGCATTAAAATTGAAAACATCTTGTATATAAATCAACTCCATAAAACACTTAAATATTAGTTATCAGGGAATATTTTCCCTACTTTCCCCCCTTTTCTCAGTAACCACACACAGTACGCTATTAAAATGCTGGCATTCAGCATCTGATTATAAAAACCTTACGAAGCATGGAGAGAATGATACGGTCTTGTCATCCCTTTTCAAAGTTGACCAGCAATGTTTTCCACTATTTATGACTTTTTTTCCCTCCGATGCAGACTTATGAAATATGCCCTTTTTCTGCCTATGTTCGCATTAACCTTATATGGCCTATAGGTAGAAGAATTAGAAGTATTGCAGCATTCTCTGTCATTGTGAAAGTTCAGAGTGCCTGCAGAGAGAAATAAAAAATTTCAGTGACATCCCGGGGGGGAAAAAAAAGGCCTTCGATATGCTCTCTCATCCATGACAAAAGAGATTTAAAATAATAATAAGTGTGAGAAACTACAGTTTCTCTTTGACCAGTGGTGTAAGAAGCTGGGTGTATGACTGAGACGGACAAAGCGAAGAGGCATGTAGAGGCAATTAATAGAAAAACAGGACACCCATGGAGTCTGTGCAGACCTTGGGGAACCGCTTCCACAAAGATTATCAAATAAAAGCAAGGGGGATTCTCTGACAGGAGACAATTAATAGTCTGCTGTCCTTTGTTCTACTTTCATATACCTTTTTAAGAACATATTTTACCTTGGCTGCGTCCCAGTACTAATGCTTCTAATTATGAAGTTTGATAATATCCTCCCCGGTTCTGTTTGTGCAGTGAACTCATATGAACTATAGATAAAACCTTCTCACAAAAGCAAAGGTATAAACTAAACATGTCCCAGACCACTCAACTAGAAAGGTATTACTTTTCTATTATACACTCAACATTTCCTCCTTCTGTATGACATCGGTGAAGACAAAGGGAGCATATTACATGAGAATGTTGATTTGACAAAATGTTGCATTTTTTTTGTTAATAGTAGTGGAAAAGATTAGATACAATTAGACTGGTAAAAAGATTAAAAAACTTACCACAAAGTAATAGATACAACAGATAGGATTTGTATAAACAGAATGTTGGATACCGTAACGTTTTAAAGTACACAGATCCTATCAACTTCTACAATATGGAGCAGATTTATCAAGCTGTCTGAAAGTCAGAATATTTCTTGTTGCCCATGGCAACAAATCACAGCTCCCCTTTAAAATATTCATGAGCACTGGTAAAATGAAAGCAGAGTTGTGATTGGTTGCCACGGGCAACTAGAAATATTCTGAATTTCAGACAGCTTAATAAATCTGCCCCTATGTGTTTAATTGGACTTAGGAACTCAAAACGGGGCCAATATGGAGATGGGATTACTAAACTACTAAAGACTGACCACCAATACATCAAAGAAGATGTATATATTATGCGGAAGAGATAATTCATCGCAGTAATTGAACATTAAAATACATAAACTTTCAATGTAGAGACACTTAAAAGAGGTTGTCCAGTTTTACGAAAAGTGAACTCACAGACAGGACTTACGAACACTGCACCCTGCTAGCGTTTGCTTACAGGAATGGAGCCAATCACTGGACCAAACCTCCAATGCAGACTTCTCAATTTCCTCAACTCTGACAAAATGGTCACTGACTGACGCCACAGCCTTGTTTTCCTCATCACTCTAGATGTTCTAAGAGGAGTGTAAGTATTCCTTGCCAGTGCCTCTAGTGTTGATCTGTAGCAGAGTAGTTTCACTACTGAGTATGTATATAATGTGCAGCATACCTTCATCTAATTTAAAAGACCAGTACCAAAGAACCAATGCCAACTGGCCATATTCAGCCTGTTAAGCCTCAAGTTGCAGTTTTGCACCATGCTGACACAGCAGTGATTGCTATGTCTTGTTATACACCATCTATTACATGTGATTTGTAATTTTTTAATCCTGGAACCTAACTTGTTTAGTACCGTATTTCCGGACCAGATCTCCAGAGGGAACTGCAGACCGACGCGGCAGAAGTTCCCGCTGGAGATCTGCTGTCTCCAGTCTCCGGTAGCGGGGACCTATGTAAGTAGGGTCCGCTGCCCTCCTCCATACATAGGGCGGACCGGACTATAAGGCGCACTTTGGATTTCTAAGGAAATCCTAGGCTTTTATGTGGCCTTATAGTCTGGAAAATACCGTAATATGTAAATTACCTAACTTGTTTAGTAATATGTAAATTAACTGCAGAGGCTACAGGGGCATGGAGTAGCCTTAGCTCCTAGTGCCCGGCCAGGATAGTAAAAGCCCCAGTAGTCTCTGCAGTTAATTTACATATTCATTTTAATTAAGTTTTTAACAAGTTAGTAGGCAGGAGGTAGGAGGTAGGCAGGAGGTATCTACAGTCAGATCTACTTTTGATTCCTCATATTGTATAACAAGAACAATGAAATCCTTGGATGCTGTAACAGAAGTTAAAGGAAACCTACCATTTGATTTGATGCATTATGTGGCAAACATACCTTGAGAATGCTGTAGCTACACTGATGCAGGGTCATATCTTGGTTAATCTCTATAGTGAGTGATTTTGCTGCAAAAACAGATATAACATTATGATAATGAACCTCTGTCCCTTCTATGGCTCCTTCAGAACTTGGTTCAGCTCTTCTCCTAGCACACAAGTTTTTCTCTGCAGGAGAGAAAGATTCAATCACTGTTCTCCCTGCCAGAGAGAATTTTTGCACCATCCCCCAGCATCAGTGTATGAGTAATCCAGCTCAGGTTTATTAGTCATGTTAGTCATGTCTTGACTAACCGCCATTTGTAATTCCAAGCTGTGTGTAATGTGTTGATAGAAGCAGCCATGCTGACCCAGCTTTCCTATGGTCCTGAATGTTATAATTGTTTTTTCAGCAAAACCACTCAGCTCAGGGATTAACCAAGATATGATCCTGCACCAGTGTAGCTACAACAGTCTCAACGTATGTTTGCTTCATAATACATCAAATGGTAGGTTTCTTTAATAATAGGGTTAATGAACAAATGCTGTATGAGATAGCTCTAGCTAAAAACCTGAAACAGTGGAAATATATAAAAAAAAGACTTGGCAGATGTGGGAGTTAAGCACTTATTTCATCCCAATAGGAAACTAAATAGGGGGAAAGATTTAAATAAAGGATGCAAAGAGAATATATAATTCCAAGTTAAAGTACTCAAGTACTTAAGTGCTCCTAAAAATGATACCAATTCACACCACAATGAATGTGTGTATATGCCGTTTGTTGTTCTGTCCTTTTTGTGTCTGTAGGTTATACAATTGGTATGTTAGTTATGCATGTTATATGTTATGCCCGTTTAAAGGATAATGAAATATAGTAAAGTATTGTATTGAGAAAACATTTTAAAAAAAAAATCTTCACAGTAAGACACAAGGCTCTTTAAGCTTCATATATCTGCAGATAATAATAAAGAAAATTCCTACAGAAGGCCATGATGACATTTACCAGTAACATTAAAAAGTAACAGATCTAGGAAGGTCATCTATAGACAAAATGAACCAATTACAAAGGCAGATTCTCAGAAATCACAGAGCATTGTCTACTTAGGAACAGGAAAGAATAGGAACAATTCATGGTATGTTGTTCTATACCTTTCCCTGGTTCACTGCCTTGGATATGGTACCAGGTAAAATAAATAGTTTATGAAGTATTTCCCAGAATACAGGCACTTAAATTACAAGAAAGTTCCATTTTACGGAAAAGAAAATGCACTTTTTTCTAACAAGGCCATTTACCAAAAGTAAGCGGTTCTTTCATGAGTTATAAGGTGTGAGAACAAGTTCATTCTTTTGTCACGTTTCTAATGTAACAACGTGCGCCGCATAAAGGTTATTTTCGTACAAGCCGTAACCTCTGCAGCGAGAACCATACAAATAAAACAATCACTTAATACCTAATTCTTTATGCACGCTCTTTTCAGCCTTGTATTATACCACATTGCAATAATGGGGCTGACAATTTATTTTTGGATTTTTTTTTTTTTTTTAATTTTAAGAGTAAAACCGCTGCTCTATTTAATCATCAAGAAACAACATAACAGGGCAATCACCTGTCCAGCGTCGCTGGAACATGTTTTATGCTCTTGTTTCCTTAGTCATTCTCCTTTGTGCTCATCTTTTTGTTTAACACATGAGGAAAGACTTAAAGACCATAATTTGTTTGGTTTGGAGGAGAGAAGGGAGAATGGGAATTGGAGAGAACCTCTCTCATACATAAAGGGATTCATCAAAGAACAGAAGAGAGCTCTATGCCAAGGAAAGAAGAGGTCAAGTCCTCTCGATGAGAAGATGTGAAATTCGGTGTAGGAGTACTTGAGGATATCTGGAACAGAATTCCAAGCTGGGAAGATAGATGATAAAATAAAATTGTCAAATGCCATTACTAGTTCTAATTCAAAGATTGATATATACATGTCATGCTATGAAATAGTAAGGTAGTCATTGCAATCACTATCCAGCTCTTAAGCAATCAAGTGTTTCCATACCATATAAATGGTAACACATGGCCCTTGTTGTTTGAATTAAAAGATATAAGTTATCTTGGTAGCCTCATCAACGAAAACTGCAGAATATACACTGTACATTGCCTACAATCTTCTGATACCTATAGATTTTTGATTACTGTGGGATTTTACATTTGGGAGAAAACAAAAGATAACAGGTTTTGTTGAACATTTATTAACATGCACACAATGATCTACGAGATGCTTAAAGGAAATCTGCCATTAAAATCCATCATGATAAACCAGGGACACTGACTCATAGATCCAGGCACCCTGATTGTGGTAATCTCCTAATATTTGTTATCCATGGACTTCTCCCTTCTAAAATCAACTTTTAAAATTATGCTGAGCCATAATGGCTCTGGGGGCGAGTTCACAGATTGTTACACTCTGGCCCTCCCCCTCCCACTGTGTGAGATTACTTAAGACAGAAAGAGAGCACAAAAGAGAGGAAGACATGGTAACAGGCTGTGAAGCTACAGTATGGTGGGCTAGTAACATCCCTCAGAGTCCTTCTGGCTCATTAGCATACTTTTAAAAGTTGATTTTAGAAGGAAGGAGGTCATGTATAACAAATATAAGATTGTCATAGTTCATAGTTTCATAGTGTTCATAGTTTCCCAAAAAGTCCTTCATCTCTTTGTCATTGATTCAACTACAGTATTATACAGTTACAAGTGCATTTGTCCAAATAGGATCTCCATAGTGTGAGACAACAATTCTTTTAACTGTTCATGACAATTGATACAGAGGTAATATATTTATGGTTCAATTATTTCAGAGGTAACATATTTATGATGAAGATGGATTCTCAGCCTCCCTGACTTTATACTTCTGGTCTATTGGATTATATAGACAAATACAGAATGGAACATTTTAAAACTGTCCTTTCATTTAGCAGGTGTTGTACAATCTCTAGCTACCCAAAGCATTGATTGCAAAGAACAGACTGCAGAGTGAAATAAGATGAGACTAAAATGCAGAAATGCAAGTACAATACACACAAAAGGAGTAGAGGAAGGCGGACAGTGAGAATGTTTCTGTGAGAGGACTAGTTTGAAGATGTAACAGTGTGGACTGTATTTTAAAGATTTTTTTATTTCTGGTATATTAAAATGGTATTTAAGATCTAAATCACATCATAGACTTAGTGGTTGTCCTCCAATGAAGCCGCCTTCCTCTACTTTTCTCTGGCCTAGGCAATCTGTTCTAAGTAACACAAGAAAAATCGCATAGGCCTATAGGTGAAGTGGCATGGTTCCCCTATTGTAGCACTTCATTGCTTTTGCACCCCCAGAATGTATAACTGTACGCTTTCATACACACTTATTTTTTTTAAGTAGGTCCCCTTCCACACATCTGTTTTTTATATGTAACCCCTTTAATACCTTGACTGCCTTTTACTACCACTAGGATGCAGATCTGTATTCACATCATATCTTATGGTCTTTTTACCTAGTTATAGCACACAGAAATGTATTCTAGCGGATAAGAACACCACTTTCAAAACTATACACCATCACTAATAATTAAATGCAAGAAAAAATTCCTCCAATGTGAGACAACCCCTGTTATTTAGCAAGGCAGAGCTGTAATAAATGTTATATAAATATAAGTAAGCAACAATAGTGTTTGCCTAACAGCAATAAAGAGGACGATCATTCAACTTTTAGTTGTTTGGCAACAAAAAGGCAATGACATTTTCCAAGCAAGAGCATAATCTATCTTTCAGTTTATACATCAGTAAAATCCTGTCTCCCCAAGGCACATTTTAGATAGAGAAATGCTTTTCTGGATGAAACATTTGTATAAATAACCTCAACGATGTGAAAATGCAGAATACACCCCAAATACTCATTTCTTAATTCTATGGAGACACATAATGTAGAAGGTAAATCTAAAGTCCTCCTACCAATATATGAAAGCATGCCAGCAGCCATCCCTCTAACAATGCAACGCATGGAAATATTTTGGAATAAAGTCAGAGAGGATAAGGAACCACTAAATTTGTATTGTTATTTCTGTATCATATTGCACCACACCTGTCCACTGGTGGTGTGTGGTCATAATATTCTATATTTATATAGCGCTTTACAAAATATGTATTGTAGATTTGCCCTCGTCTTGTCAGTGTTAAAGAAAAGCAATGCTAGACCCATATCTATAGTGCATGGTTTGTATTTTAACCCATCTCTTTCCAAGCACTCTGTGGATGATGATGGTGGACGGCATTAGTGGGGTAAAGCTGTCAAATCAATTATTTTTTGCGATTTAAGCCCCAGCATAGAAAAAATGTCTTTAGGGGATCTGTTCCGCTAAATAATTGTGGCCTACTATACCATTGTAACACAGGTAACACAGTAACACAGGTAGGCTCCAATCTATTGTACATTAGGTTAACAACCAGTGTGGCAGATTCTAGTTATTCCTTAGAGTAACAGGTTTAGAAAACTGACCTACTGGTAAATGAAAGCATTCCAATCTGGTTGAAGGATGATAGATATTAAAGGAAATCTACCATCAGAATCGAGCACGATAAACCAGGGACACTTACTCATAGATCCATGCACCATGACTGTGGACATTTTCTTATAAAAGCTACTTTAAAAATGATGCTAATGAGCCAGAGGGCCTTCTGGGTGGGTTACCAGAGCCCCTCCATGCTGCAGATTTACAGATTGTTAGACTATTTTTTTAGGTAGATTTCCTTTAATAAGCCAGAGACTATTCCTTCTACTACCAATAGGGAAATTTCCCCCAGGTGCTCATTGACGGATTCTCTCCATTACTGTGCATAGGGATAATTCTATCAATTAGCTACGGGTCAGGAAGGACAAATAGAGAACTTATCACAATCATAAAAAGAGATTAAAGGAAATCTACCATGTTAACCAGGGACACTTACTCATAGTTCCTGGCAGTGTGACTATGGGAATTGTCTTATATTTGTTATCTATGGCCTCCTTCCTTCTAAACTCACCTGTGAAATTACAGCAGGCAGAGGGAGTGGGAAGTACAGAGGGAGAAGAGGTGTAAAACCCTGGGAAGCTACAGCGTGGAGGAGCTCTGGTAACGCCCCAAGAGCTTTTTTATGCCCATTAGCATTTACAAGTCACAGTGATTTCCAGTTTAACTTGTTTTAACAAGTTTTTAACATGTACTTTCTCAAAAACTGCTGGACTAATACTTAAAAGTGATAATCCACTGAAATTAACACCTGTCACTATTTCATACTAGCCACAGGGAGTGGTAAATGGTAAGTAATTTCTAAGGGGCAGTAAGCCATGCCTTTATTATTTCCACGTTAACCTTCTTGCTTTATTATTAACTTTAAATGACTTAATAGAGTTGTTCAGATGACGGTTGTATATACCATCTATATAGGTAAATTGCGTATTATTCTACAGAGCAGTTTTACTATCTTCACGGCATAAGAATAGTCGCTGGGAAGTGTCTCCCTACTGCTTAGCAATTCAGCCGCCAAATTTTCATGTTTAGACCGTTTCAAATGAATCTCTGAACAGGTAAAATGACTGTGAAACATTTGAAAAAGTGATCTTCCCTTCACGGCATGCAGCATATAATTCAATTGCATCCGCGAAATAAAGTGCTGATTGTTCACCACTAAGTTTGCATTAATGTACACCTCTACGGCCCTTAGGCACTTTATAAAATAAACACTGGTACTTTCTTCCTAAAAGGAAAGCTAAAAAGCAGATGGAGTGTGGGAAGGATGTCAGCAGAGGAGCAGAAATCACATTCACCAAATGGAAAATTAAAACATGCACAAGTGATTCTTGATAATTGTTTTCAGCCAATAAAATGCACACTTCACTGGCCTTGCTTTTGTTTCCAACTTACAAAAACTTTTCACAAGAAAACAAGTAACGCTGTAAGCTTCAGATAAATCAATCAACCTTTTTATCCCGTGCAGCTTTTGCATTGTGCTGTGGATTTGCAAATTCATTCCATATATTGAAAGGGTAAAATCAGATGTGAAAATCGTCCCAACTTTCCACCCAATAATGTGCAGGTCGTGGGCTTCACAATTCGCAGCTCATCCATATTTCTATTTGTAATTTTTGCTACTAATGGAGTGTAGATGGAGTTTATAAAAATCTCTCCAAATGTATTGTACCATAATCTACATCTGTATTCACTGTTCTCCATGATTTTCATTCCTGGACAAAAAAAAGAGAGGTTTCTGCCTTCTAAAGGATAGTATTCCAGGTATGCAAGTCGAGGTATTTCACATCAATAGAGCATCTTCATGTTCATCACGTCTTTTTCATTTAAAATTGAAACATAACATCAACTATGCGTTTCAGTGCTGGAAAAGCCTTCGTCAGGTTGGAAATAATAAAAGCAATGAAAGTTTCTGCAACTGGAACTGCACCGAAGCTCCTTTTCATACATTAGACGTTGAGCTGTGGTTCCTATCACTGGTTGCCACAAAGAAAATAGTCCTGCACTTCAGACTGCATTCTCTATGAGTTGGAAAAAGCTGATAAGAAGGTATCTGAGAGGTGAAGCCCATTGATCTGATACTAATGATCAATCCCATGGACAAAGTGGAATATCTATGGTTAAACATGCAACACCATATATCTCTGGACTATCCTGCTCAATATGGGTTGGTTGGGAGGTATTCATAAAGACTACAACTCCCTCCCCCCCCCAAAGCCACATATTTCTAAAAAAAAATCCTTACTAGTTTAATAGTTCAAACTGACACACCAAGAACTCCTGACCTTGCATGCAATGTCTGGATGGAAACCAAATGTATCCATTATACTTAGACAAACCTATGGCACAGGTGCCTGAGGTGGCACTCAGAGCCCTCTGTGTGGGCATCCAGGCCATCGGCCCAGCATAGAGTCATCAGACAGGACTCAAAGAATCCTCCTGCTGTCCCAGATAATTTAAGAAATGCTGCTCTCAGGCTGCAGGAAAAGAGAGAAGCTGTGGACAGGGTCAGATTATCTTTGGAGCTCCTTCAGCTGCCCCACCATTCTTACACTACAGAGCGGCCCTGGAGAAAAGCTACAATGATAATCAGAATTTGCCCGCCTTCTTTAAACTGTGTTTGTGAACTCAAGAGGGCCACTGAAATCTGTGGAAGAGCCGGGTGTGATATTTTAGTGCTTAAATTGCTGTGTTGGCACAATGCAATAAATAAGTGGGTTTTGGTTGTGGTTTGAGCACTCAGTCGGTAAATAGTTAAGGGACTTTGCCAATTGCTGCCAGATGGATAGTGTTTAACATATCAATAATCGATCATTTATAGGTTTATTCAATGAATATTAAAGTAAATTTTTTATTGATAATTTTTGTGTTTTGTATTAACCCAAAATCAGGAAGGGATTTAATAAAGAGAGATGAAGAAGCCCTTCCTTTATACTTCCAATTCATTTTAAAGTCAATCTTAGCTTTAGTTCACAAAAACACCTAACACCATAGACTTGCAACCTATTTTTATTTTAGCCATTAATGGGATTGTGAAAAGGTTCACTAATCTAGTCTTTGTGTTTTATTGGATTTGTGCTGACCTATACACAGTCAGCATTCAATAGTGGTGCTCTGAAATCACTAAATCCATTTAAGTGCAGCTTAAGATGAACTAAAATTTGAACAGAGTCACGAGAGTTGCCACAGGCCAAACTTAGTGCTGAGAAAGTACTAGCCAAAAGAAATTATACTAGCCATATTAATAAGCATGTCCATAAGTTCTGTAATTTTAGTGTTAAAGGGGTTATCTGGGTTTTAAAAATTACTGAGGGCTGGGCTGGGGTGGGCTATTTAAAAATAATAAACATGTACTTACCTCCTCCGGCGAAGTCCCGCGCCACGGTCCCTTCGATCCGTGCCCCTGTTTGTTTACAGGGGCACAGAAGCCGCGCACACGGAGCTTCCAGTCTGCAATGTGACCGGCTCCTCTCATCTGTCCCTATTTCTCAGCGTTGTAAGCACTGGGAGATGGTGTTGGATGGGAGCTTCTGTGCGCCCTTGTAATGAAACTGGCGCACAGAGAAGACGGGACGCGGGACGAGGTAAGTACATGTTTTTAAATAGCCCTCCCCAGCCCGGCCCTCAGTAATTTTTAAGACCCGGATAACCCCTTTAATTAAACTCAACTGTCAGGTGGGAGGTCCTGTGGAGGAGCAAAAGATCCAGGACAAGTCAACTAACAGTACAAAAACCCACTGGAGACATTCAAACCTTGCAAAAATCAAAGGAGCAGCATCTACAGTGGGATTTAGTAAAAGTGGTAAAATGTCCTTAAATAAATCAGCTATTCTGCCTCAAAATGCTACTTTCTGTACAGTCATTATTTATAAGGGTCCCAAGAATTGTAAAAATAACCAGCAAGCTATGCTCCCCTCTCTCTGGTAGAGCACGGTAATTCTCATCAGTGCCGGACTCAGTTTGAATGCAAAGATGCTAAGCATTCAGTGCATATAACAAGCCCGGCGGTGATGTGTGGCATCCGTTACACCACATTACCAGGGAGAGGTGAGTATAGCATGTCTGTCATTTCATAACCGTGGAACCCATGTTAACTAAAAAAAAGACAGTTTGCAATATTTTTGAGTTTTTGTTACTGGCATAGTATAATATGTAATATTTTTACCAATTATGATAATTGACTTAATGATTAAAAATAGATTCAGGGAAGAAAATACTTTCTTCAGAAAGTGCTCGAGCAAGTTTCTGAGTGGCATGCAACCTTAGTAGAATTTGAAGAAAGCAGCTGCTTCACTCCTCCAATGAAATTTATGGGATTATGCGGATTAGCGATGTTGGACATTTTTACCACTGTGTGAACAGAAGTTTAAAAAAAACTTCTTTCCTGACATTTCGGAACACTTTAACATATCTCCAAGATTTTGAGACTGTTTTCTTGTAGCAAATTACACTTCATGTTAGTTGAAAAATTTGGCCGATATGTTTTGCATTCATTTATGAAAAAAAATGATATTTAGTGAATTTCTGAAATAAAAAAAATTACCAACAAATAATCAAATTAACTTGATAATGCAGACGTTTGGAAAACGTAAGTTATGTCGACATGCTTTTTCATTTCATGTAGAATGTTATAAGTTTAAATTTTAGAAGCAATTTTTAACATTTTTATTCAAAATGTAAATCATATTTTTGAGGGACGTGCTCAGCTTTCAAGTCACTTTATGAGAGGCCTAAATAATAGTAAAACCTCAGAAATTACACCCCTCAACGTACGTCAAACAACTTTTATGAAGTTTGTTAACCCATCAATTGTTTCACAGGGGTTGAAACAAAATCAGGTGTCATTTTTAAATTTAAATTATTTTTTGGCAAAATCTATGTATTCTTCCAAAAATGTACAAATTCTCAGTCAATAAAATACCAGTAATATCTGCAAAGTTTGATACCCAATTTTTCCGGAGTATGCCAATACCCGATATGTGGTGGTAAACTGCACTATGGGCACACACCAGGGCATAAAGGGAAGGTGCGCAATTCAGAGCAGATTTGCATCATCAGTTTTTTTAAGGCTATATAGGCAGTCCCCCGGTTACGTACAAGATTCTGTAGGTTTGTTCTTCCGTTGAATTTTCACGTAAGTTGGAATAGTATATTTTTTAATTGTATCCCCGAACCAAATATTCTTGGCCTCTGTTACTATTGGATTTTAAAACTTTTGGGTTGTCATAAGAATCAGGATGAACAATACATCTTAATTGCAGACACCTTTGATAGCAGTTACAGCTAAACTGGGACTAAAGTACAGTAAATTACCAACAACCAGAGGGTCGTTTGTAACTAGGGTAGTCTGTAAGTCGGGTGTTCTTAAGTAGGAGACCACCTGTACAATCTTTTTTTTGTGGCAATTTGGACATATAAGGGTTTATTTTCTACAAGATTAGATGCACTTTAAAAATACTTCATTTTAGCAGATGGGAATCAATATGTAAAAGTAAATTGGGAAACTGTACAACCTTTCATCTAGCAAACAACAACATTTATTTTCTGAAACGCGAGCACCGCTTTAACTCTATTCGTTTCTTCCTTCCTGGGTGCGGTACCTGTTACTGTTGTCTCTTTTTGGATACGGAGGTTGCATCGTTGGTGTTACATTAATAAAATATGCAATTCAAAGCAAATTCCACAACAGGTTTGTATAGAACTGTACCATTTCATACAAGACATGCTTTGAATACAATAATCTGCAACATGCCTGATCCACATGTGTAATCTACACTGCATGCATATCTACATATCTTATATCCATATACTGGGGCATTGTGTTATGTGTGAACTTGCCTATAAGGTCATTTATATGAAAGCATGTGGCATATGTGAAATATTCCCTCCTTATTTATTTTACGGCAAAAACACTTTGCTAAGCTCAGAAGGTTCTGCTTGCATTGGGGAAAAAGACAAAGTGTTATATATTTTTTTTCTCCCTCAATGTAGTCTGTCAGTCTTAGTGACCTACAAATGTAATATAATATTCAGAGCTTTCTAGGGAGGAATCGCTCCTCTGAGCACCTGAGACCACGAACCCGGAGGCCAGAGATATTCAATCCAACGTGTGCTGTCAGGAACAGGCCTTTATGCATTCAAATATTAAAGTATTAAAATATGTCATCGTGCTAATCATTGCATATCTCTAGGTCACTTTGTCGGTATTTCCTGTGCTCAGTAAATTAAAACTATGAACTAGTGATGATATATAGCTGTCTGCAAATAAAATATACAGTAAGATATCAGGGCATCAGCAGTTATTGGAAAAACCAGCTAGAATATGCATTATAATAAAGTATTAAGGGAAAAAAAATCCATTTAAAATAAACAATATTTAGATGGTTTAGCTATTTTGAGTGCTTATTGCTAGTGGCTACATTTTTTTTTGCTGTGGAATATTGTATTCGCGGAGTTGATGCTGGCGGCTTGTGACAGTCACCATTGTTATCAAAAGTAATAGGTAAGATTTCAATTTATCAAATAGCAAAAATACAATGATGGAAATCAGCTACAAAATATTGAGCAGCTCCTGACACATCTGATTGTGCTATTTCCAACTAAAAGATTGGATCATGGGAAAAGAAAGAGTCCAAAACGGTTTTTCTACAGACTGGATATGCAGCTACAAAAGTTGATGCAATGTACAGATCGACAAAAACTGTCGATATAATGGAGCTCATTTACTATCGTCGAACTGTTCGCCGTTTTCGGGGATTGCATGGCATGGACAGGTATTTAACAGGTGTCTGCGGTGGGATTGGGTTGCAGGCGATCGGTTTGTGGTGCAACTGCACTGCTTCCATGCGACACAAATTGGACGGCGTGCCGTCTGACAATTCGACCGATTCCGACTGAGCGTGGGATTTAACTTTCACGTCGTGTCACAAGACAATGCACTTACATGTACCAGGAAGAAGAAGGTGAACTCTGTCGGACCTGAGCGGGGAAGCGACACATGCAGAATATCGGGCACACCATCTTAGTGAATTGTGGCACAGTGTATTAGTGTCGGACAATACACTTACAGTAATCTCCAGCAGATGGGTTAGTAAATGATCCCCAATGTCTTGCCCTATATATACTCTCCCTTCAGGATCTTACAAAGTAAACTCAACATATAGGGTCATTTTTCCAAAATGATAAGTCTTCTTATGATCTTTCAGAAATTAAACATATTTGGAAGCATTTGCCAATGAATATTAAAAATTTTGGCTCATTTGTGACAAAAAACATGAAACCTTATACATTTAGATGTTTCTTCTTACCTCGATTTGCAAAGGAAATAGTTTAGCAGAAGGTAGAAAGATTTGTGAAAAGGATGTGGTTTAAAGGAAATCTACCATTTGATTTCATGCATTATGAACCAAACATAGTTTAGTTCCTCAAAACACGTAGCCAAGCTTTCTCACACCTTGGCCAATTCTCACACCGTATGTAACTTTTACATTATGAACTAATAAAGAATTGGAATCTTGTATCATGCATTTGGTGCTGAGAATCGTCATTTTTCCAAAAGCTTTCATGAACTAAACATACCTTGAGAACGCTGTAGTTAAACTGCATAAACATATCGTGTTTAATTCCTGAGCTGAGTGGTTTTGCCAAAAAATCTATTTAAAAAACTATCATAATGAGGCTCTGTCGCTCCTGTGCCTGGCTCAGGGCGCTTCTCCTCTAGAGAATGATGTAAATGGTAGATTTCCTTTAACGTGTGCTGCCATAAGTCTCAAAATGTCCCAATGAGGAGACATTATTTTTATCAGAACCAGTGGGCTACATTTATCACTTGTAAACCTGCAGCTTTGGGAGGCAAAAAGTCAAAAAACGTTGCACTGCATTATTGTTTACTTTTACCGCCAATGTGTGACATGGGCCAATTGTAGCCATTTACAGATAGAGGCACTTATTAATAGAATTGTCAGTCTGTCGGTCAATGCAAGGCAGTGTAAGGCAGAATTCATAAACTGCAACACTTGAAAGGTCACAAAAAAAGCTCATAAGCCACACCAGTCCACCCTGGCATATAATTCTGATGGGCAGCAGAACTCTGAAGCCTGCCTCATGATAAATGTCACCCAGTGAATACATAATGTATAGCTAGACAGTCCAAAGAAATGGCAGCTGTATCATCCAACATCAGATACTATGACAGATCTAGAGAAGGTATAAGCTGCCTAATATGTTTGTCTACAATCGATATCTAATGGGGGCTATTTCTCACTATGTTTGGCTTTTTTGAGCACATTCAGTGACCGACTGCTTCACCCCAAGTGTGAGAGGGAGCGTTATCGTAAGTCATTCCTCCCTGCTGCCATCAGGCTGTTCAACAAACAAGGCCCAAACAGAAGTAACCTGCGCCCCCCACCTAACCAGTCCCTGCAGGTCCCATCCACAGACTAAACATCAAACTGCCGATCATTGCTTGTCTTTTTTTGTCTTTTTATCCCCCTTTTCTTTTTGTTCATTTATCCCTAATATTCTCTGTACCCTCTCTGCTGCTGTAACGCTGTGAATTTCCCCACTGTGGGACTAATAAAGGATTATCTTATCTTTTTGACTACCTTTTTTGCACAAGACTAGTGTAATTTTTTGCATCCAATTTATCAGCTACCTGGCTTTCCAGTAAAATTGTGGTGTTTTTTGGGGGGGCAAAAAAAGTCACATATGACCTAAAAAAAGAGTCACAGATTTTGCCTCAAAATGCTCCTAAAGAGTCTCAATTACTGCCCGCTGGTAAGTTTTTCAGTTTAATCTGTGACAATTTTGCCATAAACCCAGTGATTACTGTGACAAATTAGTAGCTGCAAGGTTGAGTACAATTTGCTCAGGTGTTGCAACATATACCGCAAAAACCCAGGAGCAAAAAATTAAATGAGCCAAACACTGTGATAAGTCGCCCTCGAGTCCTGGTACAATCCCCACCATAAGTTTTGTCTGTTTGATGACCACACTAACTGTTGGCCGCAAACTGGGTGACGTTCCCTGGGTGAAGTATACAGAAAGGGAAGACAAAAAACCTTGGTAAATTAGTTAAACTAGAAGAGCACATTGAAATATAATTAGAATCTAGAAAACATTCACAGTACAAAAATGGGTCACAATGAGAAAGTTAGTAAAACCTTTTGTGAGGATTCTGCACTAGTGTAATAATACCAATGGAGGCCTAAAAAACCTTTCCAAAACATCGTGAAAATAGCCAAAATTTCATGGGTTTTGGAGTAGTTTTCAATGTGGAGAGTCACTTCTAATACAAGGTGCTAATATAACAAAGACAGCATTAGTAAATCTAACGCAAAATCTTTAAATGAAATCTACCATTTGTTTTTATGCATTGTGAGCCAAATATACCTTGAGAATGCTGTAGCGACAGTGATGCAGAAACATATCTTGTTTAATCCCTGATCTGAGTGGTTTTCCAGAAAAAAATCTATTAGGAAATTATGATGATGAGGCTCTTTTGCTCCGGTGGCTGCATTGATGCTCTCCTCACAATAATTATGCACTGCTTCAGCCTTGTCCTGCCCAGCATAAGCTGAGAATACTGTATTCACTGTGTAGAAGTTATTAATTGCTGCACCATATATATACACTAGTACTCCATCCAATATCTCCTTACCGCTTTTTTATTTCAGTGTAAGGTCGAATTCCCATTAGCATCATCTAAAACTTTCACCTGTTTTAAGGATTGCCCGGTAAAATATATATATTTTTAATAATATATTTTTTAATGTTTCCAACCCAGAAAACTAGATCCTCAAGAAATTCTTGTAGGTTGTTTAGACTTGCATAAAATATTCCAAGCACAATAAAATACATCCAGAATGGGAACATTACTGGCTATAAATAGAATATATTACTGGACACTGTGTTAACAGTAAATGGCAAAAAGAAATACATATTTTTAGAATCATATAAAAATCAATGTAAAAACCTTAGATATTTAAAATGGAAGCAATTCAGACATTTATAGGTTTTGACCTAAGGGCTACTATACATATATTTAAAGGATGCCAAGAAATGTACAGAAACTAGGAAAATGGGTAATACATCTACGCACAATGTTTAATTGCTAAGGAAATACAGTATGGGGCACAATTACTAAGAACAGTGCAGTTTGTACTATGTTCAGTTTGGCTGCGTATTGTGCAGAGGGCGCCAGATTCAGGACTTCTGGGGCACGTTCTTCTTAAATTTTGCGCTCTCTGCACATTTTTTTTGGTGCACTTTTAACAAGGGCCGTGTGACACATTTCTGTCGGACTTTGCATAATAAATATGGCGCACGGTATGATTGAGCACCAGAACGTCCCATTCAGTGCAGAAATTTGTGTCGCGTGAAGAATAGTGCAGCTGCACCACAAAACGGTCACATGCGACACATATGTAGCGCCAACATTTCTCAAACTGAAAGCAGTTTGCACATAAAAGACGTGTAAATTCTGACAGAGAAATGGCGCATGGCCCTTAGTAAATGCACCCCAATGTGTCTTACATGAACATTAAAGTAAGGAGAGACAAAATATCATTAATTTACATAAATATAAGAATATATTTTAAGACAAAATGTTATTAAATATTTGCAGTACAAAAGTTGGATCTTGGGTTATCAGAACTGTAAACTGGGTGGTACAGTCCACTAGTGTAATGGAAGAGGTCCGCCTCCTGCTTAAATACACAGGAGGCGGAGCCGAGAGGCACTCGGGTGACGTAGCCCTTAGCACCTCCGGCTCATTTGAATATCACTATAAAGTCTTTTTTAGAACAATGCCGATGTCCCAGGACTTCATAATAGTGAGATCCTCCCCTGACAGATGGAACAAGCAAGTAAGTTTGGGACATCTACCATCAGTAAATCTGATGTACTGGGGGTTTGTATCTGTAGCATGTCAATTAGTGTTGAGAGTTCTGGTGCTGATTTCAACCTAATCATGCCAAGGTTGAAAGCCAAACACATCGCCAAGGTACACATGACTTAAACACGCAGTGGAAACCAGATGTCTTTAGCCTGCACCAGTTGGAGCTTGTCTTCTACTAAAATTCTGCAGTTGACTATTTACTATGGGTCCGTGGACCGCATTTCCATCGGGTTCCCCAACAAAGTTTTGTGCCGCATTTAACAGGGGTTTTTGTCGCATGCGATCGGATTGTGTTGCAATCATGCCGACTTTCACACAACACAAATCGGGCGGGCGGGCCGTCAGACGATCCAACGGATTCAGACAAGCCGCGGGATTTAATTTTAAAATTGTGTTGCATATAATGCACTTACATACACCGGGAAGAAGGTGGTGAACTCCGGCGGACCTGATCAGGGAAGTGACACATGCAGGATACAGGGAATTGCGGCAGCTGTACATTCTCGTTGGGGATCGCACTTTGGGGAAGCCCGGGACGGGTAGGTAAATGTGCCCCAATCTCTATTAATTTCACCTGTTTTTAGAAATTAAGTCATCAGCTGATCCACTATATGGGATAAGTAGTTACAATGTTGGTAATAAATATTGATCACAAACCAAAAATGGCAGCACAAGAAAAATCTGTGACAAGAGAAAATTCTATAATGCATTATTCTTCAAGGTGAAGGTTCTTATTGATCCTTTTTTGGTCTGAAGATTTGGGATCTGGAGTGAATCAGAATTGCATTGTTACATTGGCTGAGGCTTTGTCACTTTTCTTTGCTCTCAGCTGGACGCGCCTGCCTTCAGTACATCCCTGGCTTTAATTATTTCATCTTTAGAAGACGGTGATTGATTAGTTTTCCGCTTTCTTTATGGTGGAAGGTAGTTTTACTATTGCCAACACTTTCAGTCTTTTTTTTATCTGCAATAAGCTATTTTGATTAATGAGCCTCTTATTACTGCCTTGTGGGCATCCCATAAAACCACAGAGGAAATAACTGAAGTATCATTAGTTATAGAGGAATTGTTCAACTGTGGTTCTACATCAGCGATTAATTCATAGCAGGATTTGAAGAGATCACTGACACTCCCATGTACTAATAATATACAACTTCATCAAACTTTAGAATCAAAGTCTAATCACTTCTGACAAGTCTATTATTATAACTATTAATTACTGTATTGAACAGTTTTTGATACAAAGCCTTAGGCTACATGCCTAGTACGGCGGGCAAACATCGGCGCCGGGGAGAGGAGCAGGGGATAAGTGCTGCTCACCCCTGCCCCTTTGTATAGGAATACACAGCGCACGGCGCCAAATTTCGTAGAAAGATAGGAAATGTCCTATTTTTCTACGGGCTACGGAACGATACGGTGCCACACGTGTGCAGCACCGTACTTCTCCCGTACAGCGCCGCGAGGCCATTGAAGTGTATGGGGGATGTATATATGCCGTATATACGTCGGCCGTATATACAGCCCCCATATGTTCGTGTGAATGTAGCCTTAAAGAAAGATTTGTATCTACGGTTGGAACTCAATTATTATCTCCCTATCTCTCACTAAAATGACAATAATGGAAGTTTAACAGATTATAATTATTAAGGTGGGCATCTTCTACTTCACATCCACAATGAGTCATAAAAAGGTCATATATGACGCATCTAATCGTGGACCATACACATTTTCTACCTTTCAGGTGTTCTCAGTCGTGAAATTGACACCCAATAATTAAAATACATATAGATTTTATTTTTTGGTCAAACACTTTCTGATTTCTTATCATTTAAAATGTTCCATGTATTTTATTGCAGAAGTTCTAACTTCTTCTATAGTTCATTTGTTGTAATATTTTAAAGATGTTCAATCATCCTGTTGGTAAGGCAATATCGAGTAGATTTCCTATCTTTCCACTTCTAACATGGACACGGAGGATGACTTTGTAATGTGGACAGGCAAGAAAAACAACGCATGGGTAATAAATCTTGTCACACACCGTTGTTCCCATCAAAATTATTCAAACTAATCTTCATATCCTGTTATTAGTAAGGAAGTTAATGTGCCACTTGTAACACTCCTCAGCATCCTGGAGATGTGAGAGGGAGCTGCTCCATAGCTCCCGCCTAATGTAATGAATTTCACCTTCTATATTAGACTTGCAAAAGATACTTCAACACATAGACAGTTTAGAATTTTGCAATCAAAAGTCAAACTTCTATATATGATTTACTTATATTATATGACACACTTTAAGTGCAATATAAAACATGATGCCTAAGCATCCCTAAAAAGTCTCGCAAAGTGTTAGCAATAATGAAATGAAGCAACCAAAAAATTGTATGGTAAAACTCCGTCCAGGAATACATATCCTTTTTTTGTTCTGAGGGCCACATTATCACATCACTCAATGTAAAGCACTGCACTTGTGACCTACACCCTGGAAGCACCAAGTACTACACAAAATGGCACCCAGCTAAATAAAAATCCAGAAACCAGGCAAGTATTACTTTGAGGTGATAATCAATACAGAACCAGGACCAGTCAATAAATAATAATAAAAGACTTAATTCCAGACAAATAATACAGACCCCACACCAGACAATAATAATAGAGACCACAAAACAGGCAATAAATAATAATAGACCCCAGACTAACGTTAATAATACAGATACCATATCAGAAATCTGGCGACCCCAGAGGAGACAATTAATTATAATGCAGACCCATGAAAAGATCATATCAATGGAAACCCAAAAGCAGATAAATATAATAATGTTGACCCCAAATTACACTGAAAATAATAATAGATGTCCCCATTGCAAATGAATATTAAAATGGCGACTCCTGATTACAAAATCAGTATTCATCTACATACTCATAATTTCAGTTCTTTGAAGGCCTGCACATATAGAGCTTTTGTCTTAATTTGATATCTGAGCTTTTACCGAAGCTAAAAAACTTTGGGGTTTTTTTTGGCTGGTTTTCCCATTTTGCAACTGTTTTGACATTGTTGGGTTATTGCGGGTTTCTATGTGATATTTACACAAAATGAACTGAAACTCGCCATGACTTATTTGTCAGCTGTTTCTCACACATAGATGATCCTGGATGTTTTAACCCCTGAGCACTTTGCGCCGTACTAGTACTGCGCAGGCTCCCGCAATTAGCGCTCAGCACAGTACCAGTACGGCACTGAGCCGATGCCACTTCGGCTCTGCACCGTAGCTGAACTGGCATCGGGGGTCGCTGGGTGTCAGCTGTAATTTTTAACAATAGGGGATACCAACCCCAAAATGGTAACACTGGAAAAAGCAGTATTTATCCCCAAAATAGTCAATTCGGAAACTACGGAAAATCACTATTCTATGTGTAAGCTGCGCAACATCAAAATAAATTATCCAAGCATGGCAAATTTTTCAAAAAATAAACGCAAAACTTTACCACTAAAATGAAGTACAACATGTGGGGAAAAAACAATCTCAGAATCGCTTTGATAAGTAACAGTGTTCAAAAGTTATAACCATATAAAGTGACACATGTCTGAATACAAAAAATGGCTGCGTCCTTAAGGGGTAAAAGCTGCCGAAAATAAGGCAGCCAAGTAACGTTTGTATGAATGAGTAGGGGCCTTCAGAGGTACAGCCACACCCACTCTTTGCTCTGGCCATGTGAGCATGTCCCAGGTAGACAGGACCACCCAATTTCATCTCTATGACATGCACTTGTCTAATGTAACTTATAGAAATAAGACAAGCAGTTTCACAATCGTTCAAAAGGCAACTTTTAAAGAAAATAGTCTAAATCCTCAAGGTAATTTAGGTGAACAGAATTAGGATGGTGTTGAAGCAGCATTGATAACATCAATATGATTAGAAACTAGGTCAATCTTAATAGTATAAACTAATTATATTTAATCATTTAATGTACCTGATTTACTGTAAAACATACATTAAGTATCAGAATAAAATGAATTACAAATTGGCTCATTATCAGATAAGCCCAAAATTAATACTTCCTGACAAAAGCCACACATTAGAGAAGTGCATGATTTTGAGAGAGACAAATTTGGGTTCCCATTATATCGTAAAAGGTTCAGAAACACATACAGAACCTAATGAGTTGTTAATGTCTTAAGTTTGTGAAAGGGTAATCCAACAATTTGTAGCAACTACAGCTTAATTTTCTTAATTTCTTTAAAAATATAAAAAGTCCATTATTGGTCAAATGGATTTAAATGAAAACGGTGTTATTCTTAATGGTAAAGGTAGCAGAGGAGTAAAAATAAATATATACCCCCTGATTCCAAAACGTTCAATTCGATCACAAGGGTCAGCTTATAATGGGTTAAACGAAAGATTATCAAAAGAGGATAAATGCAAGGGAATGTATTACTTAATCTCTTTTTAAAATAAAAAGGGATTTTCCAGCATAATGTTGTTATTAGGTGGGGGTACTTCATCCAACACTTTGGGGGTGGGGGTGGGGACATATCAGGGCAATTATCAGGGCCAGTTTTATGATGAATAATCCCTGAAATAAGCCCAATTCCTGGTGCATGGCAAGGTACTGGAGGGGCGAGAAGAGAGGCTTGGCACAGGGTGTTTCTGCCATACACCTGCACCATTCAGGCACAGGCACAGCTTTGTAGTTTATCTGCTTTTAGGCAATTTAAGACAAATGCATTAAATAAAGAAAAAAACAACAAATACCCCTAAACTATTTTTTGCATAAAATGTTGTTTACAAAACATTATTTTTACACATTCCCTGCAAAAATTGACCGGGACATTCAGGCACTGGTGACCTTCAGTCACCAGGGGCATAAGCATGGAATAATACAATGTCAAAAAGAGGTCATTAAAAAAGATTTTAGTAATTTCATCTGGGAAGAGCAAAGAAGATGGATGTTGTTTTCCCTATAACTGTACCTATTCTCAGCTCCTCCAACTTTATAACATGCTGTCTGAAGATTACATTTGCAAATGTGACAAATTCCCTTTAAGTTATAGTAGCTTTAATAATACAAACTCGCATAATACAACTGATAACTACCTCCAATGTCTTCTTTCATTTTATCTTAGGCCAAAGCTTTAATAGACAACACAAAATAAATAATTTTCAACATCCTGATCTTTGGTTATAACACAGACTCAAAACACCAAATACAAAATACCAAATGGAGGTCCATGTAATGTCATCATAGAAGTTTGTAAACTGGCATCAAATAAATCCCTCCTCAACCATAAAAAGGACCTTTACCTAGAAATATTCATGCTTCTGTAAAAACAAACATTGGCAGGTACTAAATTTTATAAAGTTCAATGGCGTTGTTACACAGAACATGAAGTTTAATGACATCTAAGGGCATTCTAAAAAACATAATAGAGATAAAAATGGGCAGAAAAGGACAAGAGGAATTATAAATATGATGTAAAGATTTATGGTAAGTCAAACGGGCAAGGTAAAAGCCTGTCTATATATGCCTTCCCTGTAAGATTTGTTTAGAATCGTTTAAAAAGGAAACTTGCTTTATTATCCTTACTAAAGAAAACAAGAGGACATCAAACCAGGAGAAAAACAAACGGAAAAGTGCAATATAGTAAAACACTGGCCTATTATCTGCATACGAGATGTGAGTAAAAAGTGAACATAAAGCTGCAAATGTACACTATCATCCAAGCGTCTCCACAGCCGTAACATTTCACCCAAGATTTTCCACTTCAAAGCCATTACCTTTCAGGATTTCAGAACGACGCCACCTCGGAAAGGTAAAAGATAATATGTAAATAAAAGTGGCGGCAGTGTTTACTATGCAGCATAAATGCACAATCGGAATTTCTCCTGGTGACTTCGGAAAGCAAAAACTTATTACCCTATTCAGCAAGTAAAGGCAACAAATGTTCTTGTCTAATGCACATTGTTATATTGAGGCTTTGTATTAAAACTAGCTTTATTATTTTTCTTATTATTTTGAATACAATTTACATTTTGATCAAAAATGTTTAACTCTTGAAGTTTTTTTTTTTTTTTTAAGACAGTGGTCAAATAAAAGTTAAATACTTCTTGTTCGCTGGAGTTCCAATTTCAGTAGTTAATGCAGTATGATCACAGAAATTTTTGTCGAAACCTGCAGCTTCTGGCACCGGCTCCATTCAGGAGTTGGTGCCAGAAGCTTGATGTAATAGTACTGCAAAATGAGGGAATCCACCTCCCTCCATGCAGTACTATTACGTCAAATGTCGGGATGGGTTAAAGGAGTTGTCTGACAGCATAAAAAAACCTTTTGATGGCCTGGAGGGGACTGGTTTAAAAAAATAAATAAACATTTACTTATCTTTTTAGTTTCTCCCAGTTTCCCACACTGCCATCACTCCAATCCGTTCCCCATGTAGACAAACAGGGGCATCAAAGTTGCGCTGCGTTCAGCTTCGAGATCCGCGGGTTCTGTGCCCCTGTTTGTTTACAAGGGGCATAGATTGGAGTGATGGCAGCGCGGGGCGCTGGGAAGGACTGTGGAGGTAAGTAAATGTTTATGTTTATTATTGCCACTAATAGGTTTTTTTATGCTGTCGGACAATCCCTTTAAAAAGAAGTTGAGATCAAAAGTATACAATGCTCAATAGATGTAACTAGAGCTCAGGTAAGATAGCAACAACCCTAAATGAATTTCCAAAAATAAATGTAAGAAAAAAAAAAGGAAAAAATTGATTAAAAAGGAATCTGAATTTAAATGATAGTAAATCTATCATCAAACTCAAGAATGATAACCCAGGGATACTCATAGATCCAGGCACTGTGACTGTGGTAATCATCTTATATTTGTTATCCATGGCCTCCTTCCTTCTGAAATTAAAGTTTATCATTATGCTAATGAGCTTGAAGGGATCCTGGGGGAGTTACCATTACTCCTCCCATCATTATAATTGTAAAACTTGACTTGGATACCATGGGTAGCAAATATAAGATTACCAGTCACAGTGCCTGGATCTATGAGTAAGTGACCCTGGTTTTTGATGGTAGATACATCTCACTTCATTGCTGTCTGATGCTCAAACGTTCTGAATCATAGATATTTTAATATGTATCTCGTCTCCAGTCTTTTATGTTGTTTTGTCATCTGTATAAAATATAGTTTTTGGCTTTGAGAAGCAGAAACATCTGTATGACTTATGTACACATTACTTGCATAATAAAATGTTCAAAATTCCATATCTGATGTGTACATCTCAGAGCAGAGACATTTCTCAAGATACACAAGAGTTGGAATTATTCATGCATGAAAGTCGTATAAGATACCTACAAACCCTTCATGTTATATGAATATAGTTAGGAGTAAAAATAAAAAAGGGAATAAAAGCAAAAAAGTTTCGTTTAGTTTTGGCATTGTTTACCGATGTTTTACGGTCCTCAATATCAAATTGATGGGGTCCAACAACACCAAAGATCAGTTGTTCTCTGCATCTAATAAACAGAGGAAAGACAAGGAAGCCAACAGCTCTGCTCTAAGTTCAGTGGTCAGGCCAGGTTACTACAAACCCCTTACTACTGGTCTGCAGTGACTCCCATCCTACCACTGCAATGAGAATAGAGCAGTTTTCTGTTTTATTCTCTGTTTATAACCTGCTTCTATTCCTTCTCGGTGGTGATAGCATTTTTATTGTAATCTTTTCATAGTAAGCCATCCTACATCTATATAGTCAATTCAAGTGAATGGCCTGAGGTAACCTTTCAAATACACAAATGTTTTGGAATGCTCCCTGTCTGACATTTTACATAGGAATGAGTTTTCTAGCCCTACAGAGACATAAGGTCACCTGTATGTGTTGATGCACAGTTACTTTATCATAGCTACTTGGCTTTAAAGAGTGGATTCTTTTAACACCCTAATATGTTTGCACATTTCTGTGGTCTGGTCATGTTACTTTGAGACACATTTCATTACCTAACATGAATACTTTTATGTTAACGTTACTTAAAGAAGACCTATGACAAGAATTATAACCCTCACACCAGTAATTCCTGCTGGTAGAGGGTTAAAAGTCCTCCCCATACCCCCATAAAATCATCTGCCACTGAGGAACTGTACTTTAATTACAGACATTTTTCTGATATGCAAATGAGTTGCCATGAGTCAGTTTCTGAATAGAACAGTCATGTTTTCTACTGGCTGCCAGTAAACACCAGTTGTTTTGAATGACATCTCCGTGTCTCTTCAAATCTTAGAGTAAGCAGACTGGAAGTCCTCTTCTGTCCTTGCTAGAATGCTGTTCCTCTCAGTGGATGGTGAATTTAGCAGTAAGCACTCTGTGGGAATGTGCAGATCTTCTCACCATTTCATGCACCCCGCAATGGGCAGTTTTTCAACAAAAGCAGAGTTGGGGGGTTAGTGAATGAGGTTTGGGTCTGCAAAGGTTTTATGGTTATGCCCTATATAGTATGGTATTTATTTCTAAATATCTGTTTTAACCCCTTCACAACTGCCATACAGCTATATAAGTTTTGTAAGTGGAAAGCTGCAGGTTTCCTTTAAAGGGGTTGTCTGGGCTTTAAACAAACTATATAACCTGCCTGTGGGGGCTAGAAAATGAGAGAAAAAACCTTTATTCTTACCTTCTCCATCGCTCCTGTTGTCCTATGCCATTGCCATACCCGTTTGTTTACAGATAAAGGCATGGCAATCTGCTCTATGCTGCGTGCCTATTACAGGATTGCTTCAATGCTGAAGTAGTGGAAGTAGTTAGACTGAAGTGGCGTAATCCACAGCACAATCCCCCCCCCCCCCCCCCCCCCATGGTCCATGGATATAGTTTGCTTAAGGCCTGGACCATCTCTTTAGGGCTGCATTTACTTATCAGTTAAGAAGAGAAGTTTCAAATTCCCCAGGACAAAGAGAAAATTAAGACTTAAGTGTTACTATTTAATTAATATATAACATCACATTTTACCTTTTGACTATTCTTTTAGATTTTGCCTTTACTGATGCCTGAACAATGACAGAATCCCACGATGCCAGTCTATTCCAGTATGTAATAAAGACTGGCGCTGCGTGCTTTGTCAGATGCTTTCCTGGAAAAAGATACAGAACGGACTATCTTCTGAAATATTGCTAAATTACCCTTGTAACCTTCCCAATATCAGAAGCAGGATTTCAGAAATCGTTCTTCTTACCACACTGTTAAACTATGTGATTACGGAGTTGTAACAAATCTGCTGGAAGATCACTACTGAAGTGCAGGAACACTGGAAGTGATAAAACAATTGCTATATTCTTGATTTACAACATATTATATTTCAGATTTGGAAGAAATATACATTATGTTTGTGTCAGAAACAATTTATTTTTCATGGTTGTATGCTTCTTGTCCTCAAAAGTTTTTTTGTGGTGAATCCACAGGAAATATTGTTTTATTTCTTTCCTGGGCTGATCCCAGCAGCCATTAAAAAATGTGGCTTTGCATAAAGCATAGGCTAATACACTGGGCCTGTACCAATTTAGAGCCTGATCAACAATTTTAAGGGGTTGGCCAGGATCGGAGAAAAAGTTAAACTTATTTAGCCAAAAATACCACAGTTTTTGTCTTTTGTCTATTACAATTCTACCTTATAAACGAGAATATGTGGGACCGCCTGGAGAATGTAACCGGATAAACATGAATTTGTCAGACATTTGCAAATCTATTTATTTTTTCTTTATTATTATTTAATATATTGGGTATTTTCAAATTATTAAAGGAATTATTTTTTATTATATCCTGTATTTTCAAAACCTACAATTAGTGCGTTTTCCCATGACATGAACAGGAGTACCAACTACTACAAATAGTAAGCAAGACTGGAGCAATTATAACTACCGTATATACTTCAGTATAAATTGACCTGAGTATAAGCCCCACTTTTGCCACAACTAACAGGGAAAATGTATTAACTTGCATATAAGCCCAGGGTGGGAAATGCATTGTTTACAGCCCCCCCAGAAATGAAATGCCCAGAAGCCTCCCCAGCAAAATGACCCACGCAGCCTCCACCAGTATGGAAATGCCCTGCAGCTGACCTCCTAGTAATGAAATTCCCCATGCAGCCTCTCCCACTAAAGAAATGCCCTGCAGCAGACCCTCTATTAATGAAATGCCCCATGCGGCCTCCCCCAGTATAGAAATGCCTTGCAGAAGACCCCTGGTAATGAAATGCCCTGCAGAAGACCCCTAGTAATAAAATGCCCTGCAGAAGACCCCTAGTAATAAAATGCCCTGCAGAAGACCCCTAGTAATAAAATGCCCTGTAGCAGACCCCCTTGTAAAAATATGCCCTGCAGCAGACTCCCTAGCAATGAAATGCCCTGCCTCTAATTGTATAAATAGTAAACTTACATACTCACCTTCAAATGCTCCATGTAGCTCCTCTTCACTTGTAACAAAGTGGGCAGAAACGCATCCATGCCCTCTGCCTGCCGGCACACACTAGGATGTCAGCAGCAGCGACACCACCAGATCCTAATGTGCACCAGTGGGCAAAGCGCATGGATGCGTCTTTGCACTGCTCTGTTACCAGTGAATGAAAATGGAGCAACGAGAAGCATCGGAAGGCGAGTATGTAACTTTTTTTTTATTCACTCATGTATAAGCCGGGGTTGTGTAAAAAAGCTTGGCTTATACACGTGTATACATGATACATAAGATTAAATAGTTATACAATACAATAATTACATATATATTTTAAAATAATATCATTTAAGGGTTTTTCTAGCTTAAAATATTTAGGTTATCAACAACTAGTTCCTCTACTAATCAGCTGTTCTCGGCTGATAGAGAATGGAGAATGAAGCAGAAAGCCTTTGACACTGTGCTGACAAAGACAGCTAACCTCCTTGCCACAGCTCACAGTAATGTGCCATCCTGAATGAGCCATACTACCTGAGCAAAATCTGTGGGTTGTAGACACCACCTCATTCTACCTCTAGAAGTGAGAGTAATGACAAAATGCAAAAGTCACCAAAACAAGTCCCAAAAGGGATGATAACTGAGAAATGACCTGTGGTCACCACCTACAGAACCATTTCTTTATCAGGGTTGTTATGGTAATTGCCTACTATTGTCTTTTCCATTCGCATGCCAGTAAGAAAAAATGAATCACTATGACTGTTGATTCATAACTGGACAGGTTCATTTCACAGAAACTACATTGTGTTTAAGTGTTCCTTTTATTTTTCTTTTTAGCTTAGCCATAACCATGAGCTTGATTACTTATTGACATATTCAATACTCACTCTGAAGGGAGAGTGTGCAATGCTATTTTGATTTGTATTTCCAAAGATGTTAAATTACAATTGTAGATGCTAGTGGCTAGTAATATATCATAAGATAAAAGATGAGGGAAAACATTTATGAAAAATCCAATGCCCATGAGTGCATTATGCAAAATGGAAGTCACAGAACCGGTTAACAAGACACTAGAATAATTTAGATGGATCACTAATATATAAGCCCAGAGTTATAAGAACTCCAGAAATCCTACCTAAATAAACAGTACAAGTAAAATGTGGATGAATTAGTGGTGATACAAATGTTTCATTAACTCTTCTTTTACCAAGTGGCAGTCATCCACAACATGAATCTATATCATATGTAACACAGTTGTTTGATTTTCTTACAAATTTGTTATAGCAAAGTTGCGTGCAACCATATTGGATTCAATGGTCCCCCCCCCCCCCCCCTGGTGAGATAATCGGAGGGGGGGAGCAGTGATCAGTTGCTATGGCACCCGGGACTCTTATAGATTACTAGCAAAACTGACAGAGTCATATACAGTATTGCAGTATATGGTAGAAACGATCAGGCACGCAAGGGTAAAAGTACCCAAGTCTAAAAAAATATAATAAAAAAATAAAGTAAAAAAATAATATTAAAAACTAGAACTGATATAAAAATAAACATTAAAAGTCACAAACATGTTAGGTATAGCTGCGTCCCATAATGTCCAATCTATCAAAGTATAATAAATGTTATTCACCCCAAGTGTATTGAAACACAATAAAACCTATAAAAATTTATTTTACCAGAATAAAGACGACATGTCATATGGGGTGCACATAGAAAGCCATAAATACCTAGCCCACCACAAAATGTTGCAAATGTGTTTTCCCCCAATTCACTAAATTTGGATTTTTTTTTTCAGATTCCGGTATGGAATATAAAATATCATCGCAATAAAATACAATATGTTTCACAGAAAACAAGCCCTCACACAGCTCTTCACATGGAAAAATTACGTTACAGATTTTTGAAGGCGGGGAGTGAAAAATGGAAACGCAAAAATGAAAAAGGGGCTAGTTATGGCCCTTTCCGGGGGCTTTCAAGGCATTTAAGTTCTGTACAAAGTCTGGCGAGTAGTTTTGAAGCTTGCAACAAAGTCTCTAAATAGAATTGCTTATTATAAAACAATCTTAAAGAGTAGCAGGTAAAATGCAGCCCGGAGCCTGTACTGCACAATGTGACAGCAGTCTACTTAGGAGATGAATGAGCCTATCCTATTGATAAGGTCGCAGTCAATCTAAGGTAGACCTTTTTAAATTAGCAAAATGTTACGGTACTTTAGTAAGTGTCACAGCTGGTCCGTCCCTATGAAAAATGTCTGCTACCAAAGGAAAACTGTTTTCAAACAAAACGAAAAGATTTATTTTAAAATATTGTATTTATGGGTCGTGGAGAAATGTTGGATTTATCATTTATCAACGTTTGGGCCAGGTAACAACCCCAGAAATAATTTCACAGTCTCACAGTTTGTGGCTCATTTATCAATGGCCTGGATAAATCCTGCTGGCCAGATTTATTGTGTTAGGAATCTAGCTTTTTCTTTTTATTTTAACCACGTATATAAGAATTTTATTCCTTTTAATTTGCTCTCAATTTGTCCTCTCAGAACACACAGTCATTCTGAACATAAAGATTTTGTCACTCACTAATTTTATTGCTACATTAGTTAGAGAGCTATTGAAAAATAGAAAATTAAAGCTTTATATGAGCAGTACACAAAGTGCTTATGGGTCTATGTAAGTATATATTTTCATATTTATTAAGTTTGTATCATCACATTTATATATTTCTGTTATATCCATCATCTTTTTATCATCACCATCTTACTATAATTGCAATAATTTTACTTAACAAAGGATGACCTCTCTCTCTCTACATTCATTCCCCATGTTACGTACAGCATAGGTTTTTTAGATTTGTACTCAAGTTGAATTTGTATGTAAGTTGGAACCTGTAAATTTTATTATTCTAGCACCAGACAAATTTTTTTGTTCCTGTGACAATTGGATTTCCAAAATGTCATAGATGATCAATAAAGCTTCATTGCAGAGAGCTTTCAGCTGATCATTGCAGCCTGGGATTAAAGTAAAGCATCTAAAGAACTCCACCAGAGAACCAGAGACCACAGTGGGCAGAAAGGTTCGTCATTTGAAAATCTGGTTTTCTTAAAGGGGTATTCCGGGAATATGAACGTCTGACACAAAAACCCATGATGATATAAATAAATGAATACAACAATACTCAATGTCATTAGTCACAAAACGGAGCTTAAATAATTTGATTTTATGATTTACAAAATTTATGGCCTCTCTAAAGTAGGTGGAGTTATCACTAAGATGGCCGCCACTGGAAACTACAAGTTCCATGATCCTTTAGTTCTCAGTAACTCCTCCTATCTCTTATGCTCTGCTCCCAGTGATGATATAACAGACTTTCTTGCTCTGTTACCATAGTAATGATGTGTAACTGCCATCACCACAACACTGGCCATACTGGATGCACTGCAACCAACCCACTAGAGACAAACTTAGTGGTGATTACATGACCCTGCCCAGGGAGGTACAGGACATGAGATGTGGACATGTGACCAGCAGCCATCTTCCGTCCTGCAACGGACCGCGTGGAGGAAATTAACGGACTGATTAAAGAGCCAGTAACATTTTAATTCTTCATTACAGTCTATGTCACCAGCATTTACCTGCTAAGGGGAACAAAATTTTAAATAACAACTAATTACACATTATCTTATATTTTGAGTGCCCACTTGTATATGAATTATGCTGATTCTTGGAATACCCCTTTAAAGGAAACCTACCACTTAAAAGTGGTATGTTTATACACATATACATGGCACCAGCTCAGTGTGAGCTGGTGCCAGAGCATATTTTTGTTAAGGGAACAAAGCCCCTATGTTAGAATTATAAGTTATATTAACTTATAACTCGGCGCACCGCACTTGGGCACGGCGCACCATGCGCGTGCCCGTGCGTGCGCCGGATTGTGAAGTGCAGGAGAGCCGGTGACGTCACCGAGCTCTCCGGCACACGCGCGCCTGCGCAACTTAGCACGGGGAAACAGGCCGTGCTAAGTTGCGCAGGCGCGCGTGTGCCGGAGAGCTCAGTGACGTCACCGGCTCTCCTGCACTTCACAATCCGGCGCACGCACGGGCACGCGCATGGTGCGCCGTGCCCAAGTGCGGTGCGCCGAGTTATAAGTTAATATAACTTATAATTCTAACATAGGGGCTTTGTTCCCTTAACAAAAATATGCTCTGGCACCAGCTCACACTGAGCTGGTGCCATGTATATGTGTATAAACCTACCACTTTTAAGTGGTAGGTTTCCTTTAAGTCTGTGATCGCCTGTTTATATATTTCTGTTTATCTTGCTTTATATTCTACAATTAAGTCTCAGGAAAGACTACTACCAATGCAATTCCTGTTAAAATGTTTAAAAAGTTCCTCCAACTACTGGCTACGTGTTCTGGTATTTGCCTCTCCATGCTTCTGGTATTTGGTTGGACTTCATTAGGTGCTTCTCTGTTTGCCAGAGGATTACATTTTCTTTTTCTCCTATACACAGAAGTGAACTTAGTGCTACAGATGGAATCCTTGGGGGAAGTTGTGATCAACCAATCGGCACAGGTAATATTATGGCATAGCACAGAGTTAACTGTGTAGTATTTAATACTTGGTCAGGAAAGGCGTTACTACTTTAAAAATATTAAATATCACATTCATGTTATAAGAAATAAGATTTTCATTCTCATTTCATTTTAATGATGATTCGATCTTTGCCGCCATGAGTTTATTTCAATCACAATCTAGTCACAAGTCTCCTCGAATCTCTTCATTCCTTGAGATGTTCTTAATAAGTCGGCTGCTGAACATAAAGTCACCATGACCTTAGCTTCCTCCTAAATAACATACCTTCCTAGTCAACTCTCTGTAAGTGATTAGTGAGGGCAGCTACTCCTCTGAAGTAGATGACACCAGGGTGAATTGGATTACAAGACAAGAAGATATGAAGACATCTCCACACCATCACAAATCTCCATGAGTATGGCTTCCTGAAGTTTCTGATTATATGTAATGACTTACACTCCAGGTGCCTTGAAACACCGTAAAAAATGGGAAGCACATTTTGTACAACAAAGACAAGGGTTAGCTTTCAAATTAAACTTGACTTGCATGTTTCTATCAATAGCACGGAGATCTCCATCCAGTTATAATTCTCATTATTGATTAGGTTTTTTAGTTAAATAAATATAAACCCTCACATGAAATATACATGACAATTATACATCTTTACTAATACACCTAAACCCACTCAAGTTTTTACCATATTAGCTACATTATTTTGGGGTAGAAATTGACTTTGTGAAGATGCAGATCATGAATTAAATCTTTACTATCTACTAAGCTGTAAAGAACCATAGGTTGGTCCCAGGGATACTGCCATGTATGTCCAATGCCTTAAGATTAAAACTATAACCACCAATACCCTGAAGGTCAATCAATATCACTCAGTTTCTTCAATATCTTTGAAAAAAAACCCACTCAGATTGTGTGTTTAAACTTGCTCATTTGTAGTGCATAAATTAAATGCATAAAAAAGAAACACAAACAACACAATGTAACTCCAAGTAAAACAAAGTTCTGTAAAAAAAACAGTGCACTTAGGGCACATTCACACATGGCAGTAAAGCGTGCATTTCCAAAAGCATCAGAACAGTTTTGCCTGATTACAGAGCTATTAAGATTGTGTGTAAAAAATGCATGTGTTAACACATGTGTTTTGTAAACTCAATGTTAACAGCTATGTAATCAGGCAAATCTACTCTTCTCAGCAGTTGTAATGCGTTTGAAAATGCATGTGTGTGAACGCACCCATAGGAAGCAAAACTGATCGACCAACAATTTCACAGGCTGTTGTGTAAATGGAATAGACAGCAGGTGGAAATTATCGGGACTTCTCAGTACCAATGCTTTCTGGGTGATGTTTTGGTCAATTTTGAATGTTGGTGGTGGCTTCACACTTGTGGTAGCATGCAAAGGACTCTACAACCCACACAAGTGGCTCAGGTAATGCACCTCATCCACAATGGCATATCAATGCAAACTGTTGTAAGAAAGTTTGCTGTGTCTGTTTGGTAGTATCCAGAGGATGGAGGCGCTTCCAGGATACAGGCCAGTACACCAGAAGACATGAAGAGGTCTGTAAGAGGGCAACAACCCAGCAGCAGGACCGTGCACAAACGTGCATGTGTCTGGTTAGAAACCAACTCCATGAGGATGGAATGAGGGCCCGATGTCGACAAATGTTGGGCTGTGAGCTCAACCCCCACCATGCAGGATGTTTAGCATTTGCCAGAGAACAGAGGATTGGCAAATTTGCCACTGGCACCCTGTGCTTATTACAGATGAAAGCAGGTTCATACTGAGCACATGTGACAGAATCCGGAAACACTGTGAAGAGAGAGCTGCTTCTTGCAACATTCTTCAGTATGACCGGATTAGCAGTTGGTCAGTAATGGGGTGGGGTGGCCTTTCTTTGGAGGGCCGCACAGCCCTCCATGTGCTTACCAGAGGTAGCCTGGCTGCCATTAGGTACGAAGATGAAATCCTAAGACTCCTTGTGACATGATATGCTGGTGTGGTTGGCCCTGGGTTCCTCCTAATGCAGGACAATGCTAGACCTCATGTGGAGTGTTGATGGAAGACTAAATCCATGGATCCTTTTTTGGAATTTGTTTGAGTTGGGACTACATAGCTCTCAGTTATTTTGGCACTGGGATTTTTTTTCCTTTGAAGAACTATAACTACGGTTGTAACATGTAATTCCTATTTACATTCTCCCAATGTTTATTAAGTCTATTATGCCGGGCTTGCACTTTACAGCCTATGTATTGTAAATGGTACGTACATTTGATAAAAGTTTTTATTTGCCTTGTTGCTTTTATAGAGAAACTTTCTTGATTCATATTGAATTGAAAGTTTCACGTTACACTATGGTTGTGTGCATGTGGCCTCACTATTTTATTCCGATTCATTCTTTTTTAAGACTCTGTTCTTGGGCCTTTAGATTTGTTGTATTCCCTATCTAATAGCTTTTTAGAGTATCCTTTTTCTAAAAATCTAACCATTTATCAAATGGCCCACTACAAAAAGAGCAGGCACTGAATAAAAAAAACTGAGAGTTTATATAGGGAAAGGATCACTTTTTTTTTAGTTTTGGACTTACACATACAGGCATGACAGCAGTATCATTACAAAATCACATTTAATATTAATTGGACTACTCAGGTGCATACTACAAAACAGGGTGGACAACACTTTATAAACAGTATAAAAGAATTTGGAACACAGAAACGTATTCTGTTAAGGAGCAAACAGTAGTTTCTCAAACATATATTGTGTAGAAAAGGGCATCCTTAAGAGCAAATAAATAGGGCATACAACAAAACTATAGCCCTAACTCAAGATCAGCTTCTGAAAAGGAATGAATCAGAGCAAAAAAATAAACCTGAGGAACATGACCTCAATTTCATTACAAGATACAATAAACATTTCAGAGGTAGATACAATTTTGAAAAAAATATTTCAAAAAGAACCTCAAATGACCTAAAGGAGAGAATCAGGTTTGAAAAACACATTATCCCCAAGTAAACTTCTAATACTGCTTTCTAGAAAAAAAACTTTAAGGTACAGAGACAAGTGATGACTATGTTATAATACTATAACTTATGGAATATCTAACTTTGAATCCTATACGAATCAAGAAAAGTTCTATAAAAACAACTACAGGCCGATCAAACTATGTAAATATGTCACACAACACAAGTCCTATATAAGAATTACTAAGCAGGAGTAAAATACCTGTAAGAATTACAAGTTATATGGTTTTCCTAGGCACAGGGCCCTGAAACGTCAATGAGAAGTATCCCTGAGAGTTATTACCCAAGTCAATCATTTTGACTATTCAATTCATAGAAGATTCCAAAATTTGGGAGGTATACTGGGTATATAAACTTGATACTTTACACCATGGATTTGCAGAGGCAATTGAATAACAAACATATTTATTTATGGTATGGAGATGTTTCCCTGCTAAATATTTTCTTGTATTTTCTTACCTCCAATGACTGGCTTTTCAGTTCTTATTCTCTAATATGGGTACGATTGGAAATAGTTTTGAGTTACTTGAGTCTAGCCAATTGTCACTATTTCTATATAATACAGGCAGCCCCCGGGTTACATACAAGATAGGTTCCATAGGTTTGTTCTTAAGTTGAATTTGTATGCAAGTCAAAACTGTATATTTTATAATTGTAGCTCCAGACAAAAAAATTTCTTGCCCCAGTTACAATTGGAGTTTCAAAAGTTTAGCTGTAATTGGACCAATGATTATCAATAAAGCTTCATTACAGACACCTTACAGCTGATCATTGCAGTCTGGGACTATAGAAAAGCATCCAGAGAACTTCACCAAAGGTCACAGTGGGCAGAGGAGTCCATCTTTAACTAGGTGTCATCTGTAAGTCACCTGTCCTTAAGTAGGTGACCGTCTGTAAATGGCAATTAGTAATTAATTAAAAAAATGGGTGGTATCAATTAAGAATCTCCAGTAGTTATGGAATTCTGGGAAATCTGATTTTCTTTAGGTCCAACATGCACAATCTAACATTATGAAAAGGAAGATTTTTGCACGATGACAGAGAGGATTGAAGCTCCAAGAACCTTTGAATCGCGTAAAAAGTTCATTTCTAGATTACATAGATTTTTAAATGAAAAAGTGTCTACTGGTTTAGTGCACATAAGTCAGAGGAAGTGGGAAATTGATTTTGGTCTAAAGAACCAAATTTCTTTTGAAAATGTGTTAAAAAATATTTCAGTCACTTATATCAATATTGCACATAGAAAGATTATGTACTACCCTGTTTCCCCTAAAATAAGACATCCCCGAAAATAAGACCTAGTACAATTTTGTTCAGGCTTAGAAATATAAGGCCTCCCCTAAAAATAAGACCTAGTGGCCGCCATTGCAGCAGCTCCCCCCACGTCATACATTAGTATTAGGAAATCTTTTAGATGCTGCAGAAGGTTGTGACATGAGGAAGAATTCATGGACTGAAATCACTAACTTCTGTGCTGCAAATGTGATCCCAGCAGCCGCCAGGATAAGAAGGGTCATGTATGGAAAGTGCTTTTACTAAACATGAGAGACTGGGGCCAATGATTCTAATAGAAATGGAGTCACAAGAAATACAGCAGGAAATTCAGAGTTTGGAGAGTCATAAGGAGGTTAGAGAAGTAGATTTTTTTGTTCAACGATAAATGTAAATTCTTGTTCATGGAAAAATAAGACATCCCCTGAAAATAAGACCTAGTGCCTCTTTAGGAGGAAAAATTAATATAAGACACTGTCTTATTTTCGGGGAAACAGGGTAGTATTATTTCCCATTGACCTTAAATAAAATGTATCCAGCAGTAGTCCACATGGACTAAATAAACTGGGACCTTTTTGGAATACAGTATATGAGGAGCTTAGTATCAGGGGAAAAAAATATTCCTACAAAAGCTGAATTAAGAGCCATGTATGGACTAGCAGGGTCCACCGCTCCACGTAATTTTATAAATACCTGTCTTCTTACTGCCTTACTGCTGTTGGTAGTCAGATGACGGATGGCAAAGTAGGCCCCTATATTGGTTTCATGGCATCATTAGTTTGAGAGTGTAAAAACCCGTGAAAAATATTGGTACATGAATAATAATGTTTAAATAATGTGCAAGAATTGAACGCAGCAGCTAACCTCCCTTTGGAAAGGACAACAGAGGTCTATTAAATGATGGAAACCACATGTGCCCCATTCCGCGTTGTTTCGTATTTTTTCCTTCATTATAATATCACATCCATTAAACCAATGACTACATTACCACTGCCCTTCACCTGAATTAAAGGACTCCAAGAATCGCCATGTGCTCTAATACTAGGGACATCTCCTCACATACCGCAGTGGATGTGTCTGGTATTTTATCTACTTACAGCTCGGTGGCATTCAGGGTGAATGGGACAATCCATTAGTATAAAAAATAGATTTATCTGAAACAAAGAACATTTGTATGTTCACTACAGTATGACACTCAGCCATTCATTAGATGAGGTAGGTCAACCAGTTATTGACTGTGCGGCCTCCCCTAGTGTTTCCTGTTACTGAAGTGCAGTGCAGCAGGGAGTAGGAGTGCCAGTATCAGAGTGGTGGGGAACTAAAAGTACAATATTATGTAAACTCCTTATAAGGCTCTTTAACTATCATTTTGAGCACTAAAATTTTTTTTTTTTCAAGTGCTACATCACTTTCTTCAAACTCTTGCAATACAATATACATTATTGTATATATTTACAAATATGTAAAAAGTATTTTTAGTCTTGAAATATCTTTTTTGAATCTTGAAATATGTAGGATCCCTCTTCCAGGTACTCCGGTGAGTTTCTACGTGGACTGCTGGAGATGTCTGTAGAATATGTAGAAAGTGCTGCAGTATATGTTGGAGCTGTATGCAATGTGAATATCTAAGGGGCAGTTGGGGGGCCCAAAAAAGGCTGTACACATAAGGAATCCATGGCTGTGAGAGGACTGTATCTAATGAATCCGTAGGGGGTGAGGGGGCTTTATATAAAAAAAAAGATGAGGGAGCTGTTTGGGTTGATAAACTACAGAATATTTTAGAGAACAGGAGACTGTTTTAGTTTCTGAATTTTTTATGTCGCCACATGAGCTCACTGCAAAGGGACCCATTGAGGGTCTGCCGCCCAGGGGCCTACTGAAACCTGGAGCCGACCCTGCCCATTATATACAAGTTTATTAAAAGAAAGTGTGTACATCTGGTTCTGATAGCTCACATCTGTGAGAAAAGACATGTGATGTATAAAGGTGCGGGGAAGCAAATTCTGATGTGCTGGCAATGAAAAGGGTTAAGAAATTCTAACTTAATCTAAATCTTATTCACATGCATCCCATCAAATAGTTCAGCTTAAACAGAGGGAGCACCACAATGACTCCGCTTAGTAGGGAGCAGCCAAATCAGTCTGAATAGCGGCTTTACAAGACCATAATCTCCTCTTTGGTAGATTTAGTATAGATGACTGGTTCATTCGCAGGAAGCATATTGAAAGTGCCTCGCAATCCAATTAGTACTTAAGTGCAATTAAATATTGGAAACTTTGATAGTCTAAGGAGATGGAGCTTTGATCTCACAGCGAAAAGTGTCCCATCAAATCACTAGTTTGATTTTTCACTAATTAATGCTAATTATCAAACAATGTCAGACCGGGCATAAACGGAACATTTACTGTATTTAACACAACGACCTAAAGAGGGCTTTCTGTGCCCGTCCTGGTCTTTATGGGTCAGAGTGTAATTCTGTTGTAACTTCATGCGTTCTCAGAGAAAAGATAGTAAAAACAACTATTCAGTACTCAACACTCAAAGGAAATCTACCATGTTTAACCAAATATGAGACAGTGTCTTGTATTAATTTTTGCTCCTAGAGCGTCACTAGGTGATCTCTTATTTTTCCATTCACAACAATTTACATTTATTGCTGAATAAAAAAAAATCTATATTTATTAATGTACTGTAGTCAGGTCATCACATAAATCTGCATAACCTTCTAAATTTCATCAAGAAAGTCTTGTGACTCTATTCCCATGTACAACAATCTATGGTACATTTCACAATCTTTGTGAAGAAAAAGCAACAAAAAAACTATTTATGTGAACAACTTCTCTAACATCCTTATAGCTCTACAAAACTCGGAATTTCAGAGGATTAAAAAACTAATCTAAAAGAAAATGGCAAAGTTAGACTTAGGCTGTATTCACATGACTATCGGGGGGGACGTATGTACGGTCGCAAGCTTGACCCCATAGAGGGCAACGGGTGCATAAAGCGATACAGTGCCGCACATGTGCCCTCAGTACACAGGGAAAACATAGGACATGTCCTATCTTTCACCGTGTTACGACGCCGTGAGCCATGCATCACAATGGAGAGGGGAGGGGTCACTATTCCTCCTCTCCATCGGGGCGGACATATGCCCGCCGGGCAAACGTTTGTGTGAATGCAGCCTTAATTTGGTAAGTTAAGTCTTTGTCTTGTTCTTTTAGATGATTTTCTAATCCTTGTACTGCATTCTTTGTTACATCTTATGGGGGGTCATTCGACTCTGATACTCGATACTGAACTCCTACTTTACGAAAGATTGGTCTACATCTAGGTTGGTCATACCTTTGATTGTAAACTTCTCAATGCACCAATACACAATACCATACACTATATTATGATGTTAACTGACTTGAATGCATCGCTGAATAATTGTATTTTCTTAAGTGTATTGTTCTGAGCCAATATGTAAATATGAAAATGGAATTATATATCGTTTGCAGTGTCTGAAGAAGGTTTTTTGAGGGACCGAAATGTCACTTGATAATCTGCTGTTAGAAAAAGTTCATTAAGATCTATAGATATATTTCCAGAGCACCGGTCATAAAACTGAAATAATGTCTGCAGCAAAATTTTCTATACTGATTATTTTCAGGGGAGACTTTATATTTCTAAGTTTGAAAAAATTGCACTAGGTCTTATTTTCAGGGAAATAGGGCATCACCAAAATCATGCATGATAACTCAGGGAAACTTACTCATAGATCCAGGCACCATGACTGTGGTGATCTTCTTAAATTGTTTAGACATGGTCTCCTTCCTTCTAGATCAACCTCTAAAATGACACTAAGGAGACTTAGGCTACATTCACACTAACGTATGGGGGGCGTATATACGGCCGACGTATATACGGCCGATATACGTCCCCCATACACTTCTATGGGCGCACGGCACCCTACGGGAGCGGTACGGTGCCGCACCGGTCCTATCTTTTCCCGTAATACGGCGCCATGCGCCATAGGTTGCTATGAAGAGGGGCGGGGGTGAGCTGCGCTCACCTCCTCCTCCTCTCCCCGTACACTGCCGTTGCCCGCTACTGTACGGTACAGGCAGGCAACAGCACTGTGAATATAGCCTTACTGAAAGACTCCTGGGGAATGTTACCAGAAACCCAACGAGCAGCAGCTTCACAGGCTGTTAGACTGTCTCACTAGCCCTCTCTGTTCCCTGAGCACTGCTCCCCTCCCTCTGCCTAATATAATTTAATGGCAGAAGCAGAAGTTTCAGAACACAGTGAAAGAGGGGGGGCTCATTGCACACTGTAAATCTGTAGCGAGGAGGGGCTCAGGAAACGTCCCTACAGCCATTATGACTCATTAGCATATTAGTAGATTTTAGATGGAATAACATATAATTTGTGACCTGGGCAGCCAGTTTATGCACAGGACTTTGAATCCACCACTGTGGACGTGAGCCCACAGAAAGATATGTGGGCCTGCTGGTCACAGCCAACTCCTGCTATCAAAACAACGGTTATAGATATGAGTCCTAATGTATGTTCACATACGGAAAACAATATCGGCAGATTTCCATGTGCGGAATTATGTCTAGGTGCTCTGCATTGTGTTGCAATGCAAGTCATATATGATACAAGGAGTCCCTGCTTCCCAGCTACAATAATAACAGTATGGCGCTGCTGTTAACCCCTTAACGCTCTGCGCCGTAGCTCTACGGCGCAGAGGTATAAGGGATGTATGAAGAGGGCTCACAGGCTGAGTCCTCTTCATACAAAGGTGGGGGTTTTTGCATTTTGCAGAAAACCCCCACCGCTAATAACCGCGGTCGGTGCTTGCACTGATCGCGGCTATTAACCCTCTCAACGCGGGCACCGCCATCTTTTTTCCGATTGCTGCACCCCCGAACGTCATCGGGGGGGGGGGGCGGCAATCGGTTACCATGGTAGCCTCGGGTCTTCTTTTGACACGAGGCTACATGGCTTATGCAGGTTCAATACAATGAGCCAGTGGCTCATTGTAATGTATGACCTGCAAAAATGCCATATATTGCAATACTGTAGTATTGCAGTATATGGTAGGAGCGATCTGACCATCTAGGGTTACTGTACCCTAGATGGTCTAAAAGATAGTGAAAAAAAAAAGTTTAAAAAATAAAAAAAATTAATAAAATATTAAAAGTTCAAATCACCCCCCTTTCCCTAGAACGGATATAAAACATAATAAACAGTAAAAATCACAAACATATTAGGTATCGCCGCGTCCCAAAATGCCCGATCTATCAAAATATAAAACCGGTTACGGGCGGCGGTGACCTCCGAGGCAGGAAATGGCGCCCAGATGTCCGAAATGCGACTTTTACACCTTTTTACATAACATAAAAAATGAAATAAAAAATTATCAAAATGTCTCACAGACCTCAAAATGGAAGCAATGAAAACGTCGCCTCATTTTGCAAAAATAGACCCCTCACACATCTCCGTGCGCCAAAGTATGAAAAAGTTATTAGCGTCAGAAGATGGCAAAATTTTTTTTTTCTTTTTTGTACACATTCGTTTAATTTTTGAAAATGTATTAAAACACAATAAAACCTATATAAATTTGGTATCACCGCGATCGCACCGAACCAAATAATAAAGTAGGCGTGTTATTTGGAGCGAAGAGTGAAATTCGTAAAAACTGAGCCCACAAGAACGTGACGCACGTGCGGTTTTTTTTCAATTTTTCCACATTTGGAATTTTTTTCCAGCTTCGCAGTACACGGCATGTTAAAATAAATAACATTACGGGAAAGTAAAATTTGTTACGCACAAAATAAACCCTCACACAGGTCTGTATACGTAAAAATGAAAAAGTTATGGATTTTTGAAGTTGGAGAGCGAGAAATGAGCCGAAAAACCCTGCATCCTTAAAGGGGTATTCCCATCTGGGCATTTACATTTAATTAAATTCATTTTCCTTATGTAAACATTTCTTCAATTGGATGTTAATAAAAAAAATGTTCCTGTGTGAAGATAATTTCTCATAAATGTAGTCATGTTGTCCGTTAGAAACCAGATAGCTTCCTCGGATACGACCACGTCACACTCTGGCAGCGGTGGCCAGACTTGCGCTATAGAGTCCTGCCGGACCACCAGGATTCAGCAATCGTTACCACAGGACGGCTGTAGGACATACAGTAACTCCCGGACATTTCATATACAAAAACAATTTGTTTCTTTGTGCAATCTCTCAGGCAGAGGTGGCCGTATCCGAGGAAGCCATCTCGTTTCTAAGGGACAAAATCACTACATTTATGAGAAATTATCTTCACACAGGAACATTTTTTGTAATAACATCTAATTGAAGAAATGTTTATATATGGCAGATTAATGAAACTGAATGTGAGTGCCCAGACGAGAATACCCCTTTAAGGGGTTAGGCAGGGGCTCCTTGTATCATATATTACTATAGTCCTGGCCTCTACACTGCAGGGGCCTGCAAGGTCTGGATCTGATGTGTATTCCACAAGTTATTCCACTACCCCTGCCTTTTTGTTACACTCTGTATATATATTAGTCAGAACTGTATATATAATTGTAACCCCAGCCTAAATTTCTTGGTCTCTGTGACAATTGGATTTTAAAACTTTTGGATTAACCAGGATTAACAATAAATATTAAGTGCAGACACCTTTAATAACTGTTACAGCTGCTCATTGTAGCCTGGGACTAAAGTACAGTAAATTACCAACATCCAGAGATCCGTTTGTAACTAGGGGTCGTATGTTAGTCGGGTGTTCTTAAGTAGGAGACAGCCTGTATATATATATATATATATATATATATATATATATAAACAAGCCTGTACCTCAGATTAACCATGTATAAACATCATTCTTTCATGGATATAGATGAATAATTGTAAAATATGAATCTGGCAGTGACTGCTGGAACTCTTCAATGCATTACCACTTACATCTGATACTGTATAGATAATTGCTTGACCCAGTCAAATAGATTAATTCAGCCATTCAAGTTCTCCAAAAGGAATTATGAAACACCGGTAGACACATGTAAAGTACACCGGTTCAGGACTCTATTAAATACTTATCAATACATTGTTTCTCCAAACCTGCACTTAGATCTAAAATGCCCATTTTAAATAATACATTGCAAGTTGAGGACGAGGCTGACGTATATTGACTGCTACAATTAGATGTTTATTGAATGATATACATCTGGGTATAAAGAGGCTAGTACTTTCCCACAGATTACACTACTGTCTTACTCTTGATTGAATATCAATCGAAGATTAACTGGATGGTTCAAAATCATTTTCATCTTATGTTAAAGCCAAATTGTATTGACCTGTTGAACCAGTGCCATCTGAATAATGCAAACATATGCAAGAGCATAAGGCCCAGCGATTATCTAAATATATACAGAATGTGTTTAAGGAGAAAGTGAATTAGATAATGCAGTCATGTATCAAGTGTGCACTAAATGTTAGGGATTAGGAGAGTTTAATCAATGTGCACTGAATGCCCTCTGCTGGCATCTTGGTAAAACTGTCAAGTAACTTTGAAGACCAAACTACACTTAAAATGATAATTTTAGAGGGCAGGGTATCAAGAATGATGTCTAGTGTCAGAAATAATAAAAAAGGCAGCAATGCTGATTCAAGTACATTGTTCTGGTATAGTCAATGGCTGCATAAAGTACCCTATATGAGATTAAAAAAAAAAAAAAAAACATTTCCAAAGCTGTAACAGTCAGTCTCATGTTATGTTGCCCAATATACAGAGGAGGTCAACTAATTTAGGCTTCATTAGTACCACAGTTTACTTTTAAATTGAGTCTTCCAGCAACTTTGACTATACCAAGTTGTGGACAGTGTTAGGCGGCAGCCCAGGAGATCTTTGTGTGTGTTGATAGCAACAGAAGGACAGTGAAAATGCATTTATTTTCCAGTATTGTAGCAGGACTTGTTGCACACATTCTCATCCCCTCTGGTAGAGTTAACGCTGATACTAACAACACACATACATACACAGGTAGTAACACAGATCTCCGGGGCTAAGCCTTCAACTGGTAGATTCCCTTTAAAGCCACATAAACTCCACCAGGAGTAAATAAGCCAAGTGATCAATGCAGAAACTTCTTCTGGATCCCAGTGACAAAACCCAAAGTTCATTACAATACAGCATCCCACACCACTGTTTCTGCTTTACATGAGTCTTTCAGCATTTACAGCTCCTCGTCGGCAGAACCTCCACCCATGCTAGCGGAGTCCCCCAACACTGCACTAACATGGAAAACCTTTAGTAACAATTTTTCTTTAACTATGCCAGTGTAACACGGAGACTAACATTTCTATGTTTTGTTACCACTACTGTATCTGCCAATAAAAATTAAGTTCACACCTTCATTCGGTACGTTCCTTTCCCTCTTCCATCATTAAATATCAGAAAAAATTAGGGGGGACATTTTCACAATTTTTTTTCTTTTACTCTGTAACTGGGAAATCTGTAAGAGCCTCAGTTACAGGGGAAACGACCCCCTGTGACTGCTGCGGTCATGTTGTGAGGAGTGTAGAAGCTGTCCGCATCTCCCCTCTTCCTAGGGTTAGAGACGTCTAAAGTCAGAGGGCGAGCAGAGAGGAGTTAAGCATCCAGTGCACTTAAAAAAAAAGCTTTAAAAATGATACAATGCCTAAGGGGCTCTAGGATCCATTAATAACTATAGAGCCGGGGCCACTCAGGCTCATTTGCATAATATTGAAATCCTAAATTTTTTTCCTAAAAACCAGGGCACAAGAAGATAAAAGAAGAGCAGATCCTGTCAGAGGGGGCACACACCAGTATGTCAGTGTGCTTAGTTTACAATCCTTGATCCTGGTGGTAGATGCCCTTTAAAGATCACATCTAGAAGAGGCGTATAAAAAAACAGAGAGGCTAATGCTGCCAACATTTCCTATTAAAGTGCTATAAAATAAACTTTTGATGGCACAGTTAACACTGCTCTTAGTGACATACACTAACAACGTAAATGAATAGATGGGAAGAAATAGGGGAGCTATTTTGAAAGGTATTACTGATATACATTGAAATCCTACTCTTTGAAATGCAAATTTCACTAATGGTATTTTTATCTCCCTGCCAGTAAGGCACCCGTGGTTCATTCAGACTAAACAGGCTGAAAATATTGCATTTGATTTGTACTACACTTGTCAACACCCCCTTACCAATTCATCACAGACCCAGTATGTTAACGGATGGGTCTTTTAGACGGCATTCCAATAAACTGTTCTTAATTAGCATGTACAGCGATTATAATGTCAAAAGCAGAAAGAGGCGATAATTTGTCTTCATGTCATATTTAATGGATTGCCAGTAAACAGCCCACAAGAGCTCTTTATACCAAGTAATGGCATGGGAAGGGCTTTTGGAGCAGACTCATTTAGTTAACTATGTTTAAGAGTTACTTGATTCCTACATTTCCTTCCTTAATGTTAAATCCTTACTGCTACAGATGGAGCGTGCTCCTTTGGGACAGAAAGTAAGACTGGTGATTGTCAAAGTGTTAAGCACCCAACATCCGTGTACTCTGTGCTCTATATTCAGTGCTAACTACGCTGGATGCCTATATTTAGCAAGAGGATTAAAGTCAAATTACAGGATCAATGTAATGTGAGGCTGAAGACTCTGCATTGTACAGGAAACTTACAGCATGGCTGTGCATTTATTAACACTATTTAGAGAGGTTTTCCTTTTTAGATATGTTAAACATGTAACTAAAGATTTAAATAAACATGTGTCCTTTTCTGTGGGACCTATGGATGTACAGTATGACAATTCATTATAAAAGTCAGGCAGATTATGGCCTTCTAAGAGTATGAACATAAACGTGTCAAAACAGAGAAATGCTCAAATTCAAAACTTGAAGACCATGTACTTCATGCCAGTCTCGGACGTAAAATATATGACTTTTACTTCACTTTCCAAGAAGGATGAAGCTCGGGGGTAGGCTCACCAGGAGAAGGTGTGGTATCTATAATTAAAACCAGAAAGTGGCAGAAAGTGAGGCTTCAGTTCCTGGCTGGTGATGATATGAGTTCCAGGCACAGGAAAGGAACCTCATTTAGTAAGAAGCATCACCTAATGAAATAAAAGGGACATGTTAGGTTGATAAGGGACACTAAAGCACACACAGGTCCTTACGGACAAGTGGTTTTGTATCACAAATTGCGCTTTTAAAGTTCTCTCCATTGGCATATAAAAAAAAGAAGATGCACACATAGTAAACCAGGAGTTGCCGGCACAGTCATATGTGCCTGATGGGACTAACATCTAGGGGAATATAAACATTTGGTTTTTTTTTCCACATTGCGTCCACAGATATTATAACACGGGTCCAAAATTGACCTGGCAGGTTCTCTCCAGATCTGTACCAAAAGCTGGGTTAAAAGACAGAATTGGCATACAAAGTTGTAAAACAGGTCTTGTTCCATATTATTGGTAGGGATAACAGATTAGAAGCATATCCAATCCATGTATTGGGAAACCAAATAAATGTCACCATCATACCAGATCAATAGTAGCCATGGCACATTGCTAAGCAGGATTTGTCAACCTAGAAACCTCTTAAAATCCTATAAATGGTCTTCTGGAATGTGTCTTAACTATCAATAGAACAAAACGGAAACCATCAGAACCAGCGTTTGAACCTCAGCAAGGGGCAAGAAGCAAGCGACAGTAATTCAAAGCCAACGTGACAGTCTGCTTGAGAATTGGCCAATTTATTTTCAGGGAGTTTGGGAAATGTCAGGTCCATTTTTAAACACATGGACAATTTTCCCCTCCATCAACTATAAGTGACAAAACAGTAATGGCTACAAGGAGAAGGGATAACACAGGAACATTTTGCCAAAGCTTTTTAATAATTTAAAGTGAAGTTTAAGTAAAGAAAGTTCGACAAACTGCATAGTTATCAGAAGGAGTAAGTAAAGGTAATCTTCAGACGACAGATGTATGCAATTTAGCTTTTATATTGTTTAAGTTGTTATATTTTATAATTTTTTTTAAATATATTTTAAATCTTTTAAATCTATTTTGATATTCCAATATACACTTGCCGAGTGTGGCATTACATTGTTGAACTACTGCAACTGTAAAGAAATCTTAAAGGTATTGGCCACTTTACCTCATGTTTTTTGTAATTTGTTTGTAAAAGTGGTGGTGGGGGGGGGGCAGGATATTAGGTAATTTACCAATATCCTTCTATAAGTCCTGCACTGCTTTCTCAATGTGTAGTTTGAAACTTCCAGTCTTTTTAGATATTGCTGACCATACAATCGCTGCAGAGAGAGGGTCATGTGATCTTACCTGTCCACAAACAATTTTGTTGCAAGGACCTTATATTCCTGCCCCCTCAAACTTACACACCCATACATTACAAAAGACAAGACGTAAAGGCCAACCCTTTTTACGTAGGCAATGTCTTCTCTAAATGAAAAAAGTAGTCCCATGGTTCTTTCTAAAAGCTTTGAAAAGTATAAATCATGTGCCAGCCATTTATAGTGACCCCACATATATTGTGTTCATGTAACAAAATCACTGTAAAGGTATTGAACAAGAATAGATTTCCAAGCTCTGATTTGAGGAGGAATTTTGCATCCCATTAAATAATAAAGTCAACACATGTGAACCCCACTGACAACATGGAGCCCAAAAACATGCTTTTAGTTTATATACAAGAGCTTCAACATCTTGTTTTCTGTGCTTACCACCACTTAGTTTTAGCCTACCTGCATAAGACAATGGTGGAGATGTATCAGAAGTGTCTGAACCATGGCAACCAATCAGAGCTCAGCTTTAGTATTATAAATTGCTGTGTGAAAACGAAAGCGGAGTTCTGGCTGGTTGCCAAAAGCAATTAGAACAGTTCTGCCCTTATGTGCAAGTAACCATCCCATGGGTCATTGTTTGTGACCCAGTTGTCATTGACAGGTAAGTGCCACTTATGCACCGATACAATAGAAAAAGACTGCTCTATTTTTTTGCAGCTTGTGGCTCATCTTCGTGGTTGTGAAAACAATGGCCATGAGGAGATACAATTCAAATAATGTGGTCACTCGGGAGCAGGTAAAAAAAAACAGCTACCACATGGCAAAAAACAACGTGTAGGAGTGTGTAGGAGGGCTTATGGCCAGTGAGAAGCTGAAAGTGATCCTGTAATCCTGCTTAGCTGAAAAAATAGCAACCTTATACCTACTGGAATCTATAACTAGACCATATAGATCAATAAAAAAGGCTATGAAAAAAAAACACCATTCAACAACAAAGTACCATCAGAGTAGTGTCTGATCTGAAACAATACTAAGTGGCTGAAAAGGAAGCTAAATGTAGAAAGAGCTTAAATTATACAGAAGTAATATGGAATGTAGATGGTGGCAAATATGCAAAATAGGTGCAAGAAGACATTCTCAAGTAGAATACAAAATTCTTTTACCATCTGACACAACTGACAAGAAATTGGACTTGTCATTGGGAGAGCTGTACACTTGTGGGTAATTTCCTTCCATGACTTGACCTATTACTTTTGCTATAATCTGGCGGTGTATATGGAGTCCTAGAAAGAAAGTCTGTTCTCAGTTTAATGTATACATTTGACAATGAAAATCATGTAAATGGATAGGGAGCAGTATATTCCTATTCAAGGAGGAGAATGGCCAACTCCACCATATTCAGCGTTGTCTTTTTACACACTCACTAGCTGAATACCTTAAAAACAAATAAAATAAAATGGTCTATAAATATGAATACTATGTGCACACCAGGTAGGCAAACGCGGGAAAATTGGTTTAGAGCACCACTGCTGAGCCAAATGACTACAAAGCACATGTTGTGACACTTTAAAGGGAGCTGCAAAACCATTGTCTAACAAAAAAACAGGAAGAGATTTGTTATGTAAGTAAAATCGAGCAAAGAGAATAGTAGAAAGGCAACTGTGAGACTAACAGAGATGAATAAGTGCAACAAAACACTCCCACAAAGTATAAAATAGCAAAGGAATAGGGAATTGCAGTTGTCACCATGCAAACCTTTGTCATCCTAGTATATTGCACCTGCTATATGTTCATGTTTGAAAGTAGCACAGATGCTTAAAGGGAACCTGTCACCACATACACAGCCAGTAACAGGTTCCTATAGAGATCTATTAACTGACTGACCTCCTTCTTTTAGCTAAATTTTTTTCGCTTACATCCCCATAAATGACCTTTTATCTTATATCACCTGGCATCAAAGGTGGGCGTGTCCTGCTAGGCCAGCCCCTCCCATCTAATCCTCCCCATACCTTATTCCTCCTAACTGGTCACAGTTCATGTCATGTGACCAGTGTGACATTATATCAGGTACTTAAGCCTCTTAATAATAGCAACCTGTAACGCATGCATCTGTCCATATGAAGTCACAGCAGACTCCGTGGACTTCTACTCCTCTCCATCCTCCATGGAGGCTGCTGTGACATACATGGGGTGCAGTTTGCTATTCTTAGAAGGCTAAAGGACCTGCGATGATGTCACTGGTCACGTCATGTCATGAACACAAGGCAGCTTGTAAAAAAATTGACACAAAATTTCCCATCTGTACATAGAGCTTTATATGTCTGTAATTAAATATCAGCAGACAGCCCCAAAGTACAAGGAGGCCGGGCAGTGATTTGAAGAGACACAGAGCTGTCAGTCAGAATATTGGGGTGTTGCTCACTGGAAGCCTGAGAGAGGAGAGTCACAAACACCAGACATGAGGCACAAAAGCTAATTTGCATATCAGAAAAAACACCTGTAATTAAGGTACAGTGCCCTACTGGCAGCTAATTTGTGGTGAAATGGGGAAAACATGTAACCCTTTACCAGGCATTATTTCTCATGTTGATCAATATCTGGTGACAGGTCTTCCTTAAGTACGTTTTTAAAAACTGTGAAAACTTGATGCAAAACAGTATTATAAAAATAAAAGGAGAGGTTTCTAGTATTGAAGATTTTAGAGTCTATGATGCACTACTGGTGGGGTCACCGGACATGGTTTGGGGTCACCAATATGACTTTTCTTTGGATCAATTCTTTAACCTTTGACTGACCTATCTCAGTCTACCTAATATTCTGCACTTAAGCTAATACCTTTCAGTGGCAAAGGGACAATAAGGTCATCTGCCCTTAGTAAAACCATTAGATTGAGGAGAAAAAGAAGTCTGGGCAAGTAAATCTTTTAATCAATTTCCAGAATATGACGGGTGACAAATGTCAGGAGTCAAGTTGCCAATGTCTCCACATCTCCATCAATAACTAAAAAGTTTAGTGTGGCTCCAGGATTTTTCCAACAATGCGCCAAACAGTAGCTGATGAAACAAGACAAAATATTGCCCTATGGATCGTCACAGAAAAATTACCCCACAAAAAATGCCAGCTAATGGACCCTATTAGCAGTAAAAAATTAAGGGTATTCCCTTTGGGTGAAATAATAAATTGGGTGCACAGTGACAGTGAAACCTCTACTTACCAAATGGCTGAAGAGCAGTACTCATAAATAAATACATCTTCATATGTATAGCAGCATCATATTCTGCACTGCTTTTCAGATCATGGGGCATATACAAATGTATATGACATAATACAAAATAACATATACCAATTGTAATGGCCCTGCCAATGCAGTCATTACAAACTTTGTCTAGTCTCTGGTAAATTCATGGGTTGTGGTCAAATCTAGGTGTTTCCAGACTAAGTCCCTAGAATATTTGCCATCTACTGACCGTAACTGGTAATGCAGCTGTATGCAGGTAATCTGCCTGGGAAGGGATGGTTTACTTATTAGAGAGAATTTGTCACCAGGGGGACGCCTGTTAAACCCCTAAACATACCTTATAGGCTGCATTAAATGCTGTCCAGGCATGTCCTTATAATGATGGCGTGCCAGCCGCATGCTGAAATAACTTATATTCAAAGCCAGCTACCAGTCAGGGGGGTGGACTTCCGGGTCGAGCAGTCAAGCCTGCACCAAGCATCAAAACTCCTCCTGCAGTTCTCTTTTGTGACGATTCCTGTCCTGTCTCCCACGACTCCCCATCCTCTGCGCTCTTGTTGGAAATCTTGGACATGCGCAGTGCGTCTAGCATCTCTTCTCTGGTCCTGGGAATATCTGTAGGGAGAAATGTGCACTGCGAATACACGCAGGGCCAGATACTAAACGCATGTCCAAGATTTCGAACGAGAGTGCAGAGGACAAGGAGGCAGGGCAGGAATCAGCTGAAAAGAGAGCTATAGGAGGAGTTTTGATGACACAGCTGGCCGAAGACTTGGTGCACGACCCCGAAGCCCACCTCCCTGACTGGTAGCTGCCTTGGAATATAAGTTGTTATTTCAGCATGTGGCCGGCACTCCATCATTATAAGGACATGCCTCGACAACATTTGATGCAGCCTATAAAGTATGTTTAGTGGTTTAACAGGCGTCCCGCTGGTGACAGGTTCCCTTTAACCAATGATAAGTGTTGTTTTATGCTTTGTCAAATCCGGGACAGCCCTGAGGTTCCTAATTGGTTGGATGCTTGGAATTCCCCTCAGAGTGGGAGGTAATATATATATATATATATACCTCTGGCCTGAGTTCCAGAGAGTTTTCTCAGAGTCCTGAGAGAATCAAATTCTTTCTGAGAGTCCTGAGAGTACACAAGTCCAGCAGACACCAGCCTGCCTCACCTGAAGGTAATCCCCTACATCAGGCCTACTACAGCCATGCACAGGGTCTGCTATAAGATTGCTGCCAAAGCAGCTTCTACCTTCCCCAGCCCCAAGTCTGGGATGCGAACTTCTCCTTCCAACCTGCATCCAGGCAGTTGCCTCAGATTGTTACGGTTGCTGTGTTGAAGTTGTAGAATAAAGAAACCGTTTTTGTTTTAAATCTTGACTCCATGTGTGATCCATGGCTGCTGCTAATATCATGGGTCTCGACTCTACCATCAACCCAGGAGACCATAACACACACATACACAATTACTAGGTCTGTTCCACCTGAACCAAGCAACTGTGACAAGTCATGCTAAATCCAGCCATTCAAGTACAAGGGGAATCCAGCTACCACCAAGCCATTAGGTCAGGGCCAGGTAGGAGTACATTGCACAATTAATAAAATGGTCATAATAAAAAATATTAATGAGGGCCTTGCTTGCAAAAGCTTACAATCTATGCTGTGCTGATGTAGTGTATATTGATATGACAGGTTCCATATTCATGTGATCACCTAATGCTTTTTGGACATTAAAAGAAATAAAACTCTCTTATATAAAAAATATACTAGTACAGTGATGGTGAACCTTTTAGAGATTGAGTGCCCAAAGTGAGACTCAAAAACCACTAGGTTTTCCCAAAGTGCCAACACAGCAATTTAGGCAGTAACAAATTTATTGCTGCCAGAATCTTTGAGCTCCAATCCGACACCTTTTCACTCTTTGGACAGGACCAAGCAGCACAGGATGGGTCACTTTACAATAGCAGGGCACTACTTGAACTACCTGAGACTGCAGGAAGATGCTATGTCTGGCATACTCTGTGCCTGGGAGACAGCCCTAGTGCCCACAGAGATGCCTCCGAGTGCCAGCTCTGGCACCAGTGCCATAGGTTCGCCACCACTGTACTAGTAGATAGATTACCATTATTATTAACGTAACTTCCCACCAATGTGATAGTCACCGATCAAGAGCACAGGGATCTTTATAACCTAAATGATTGTGGTGACTGGTCACAAATCTGCAGTAATTCCATTTTCTTCTATTGCAGAAATTTGCAGAATACAGCACTAAACTGTCTTGTGGGGATTTTATATGTGAACTCAGCCATTCCCATCATTTTGGAAGTACAAAGGCTCCAATTGTGATCAGCAAATTTCCCAGTGCTGATCAGTTAGTTACACCTTAACCTGTGGATAAGAAATAACCTGAGTATTACTTTAAAGGGGGTTCTCAAAGATCAGGGGTTTTTAAATAAAACACAAAGATAGATAATGTTTTGCTCACCTCTGAGAGTGCAAAACTAGGGAAGTTTCCAGTTCAGTTTATGACAAAGGATCCGGTAGGTAGGGGATCAGAAACACAAAGCTATTTATACTGGCGATTATGCTTTTGCTGGTTTTTATGGATTAACTTAACTTTTGCTATCAGTGAATATATACAATTTTAACAAACTATTGAAATTGCCTACAGAGGTTGTTCACTTTAAGCACATTCCAGCAAATAATTGAAATTGTTTGCCTAATGAAAAGTTAAACAGTTTTCCAATATACCTTCTGTATAAATTCTTCAGGGTTTTCTAGATTTCTGATAGATATAATGCAACAGGAAGCTTCCTTTTTATTACTTCCTGTAAACACCGTTCCCTGGTCATGTGATGTCACGCAGGTTCACAGCTTGTTATATCACACAATGTAATCAGAGCTATACACCTTTGTGACATCACATGAACATGGACCAGTGTTTATTTACAGGCAGAAAACAATGAAGTCTACTGTCGCATAACAGTAAGCTGAGATCTTGAAAACAGGGATCAATTTATATAAAGTATATTGGAAAAATTGTATAACCTTTCATCATACAAACCACATCAAATATTTGCTGGGCAAATATTGGACAACCCCTTTAAGTTTTTAAATATAGGGCCCAAGTTTATGAAGAGGAAGACTCCATATATAAACAGACGTTTCGGCTTTAAATGTAGTTGACATGATACATACGTGATAAACGATATACACCTAAAACAACAATACATAGTGCAAACCTTAAAAAAGCACACTAAATATTTAATATTAATGGCATGAAATGGATTTCTATCACAACATAACAGTGAGAAAATGGATTATCTAGCAACCACACTTAACACTTAGACGGCCACACACACATCTGCGCTACTCCTTATATCATCATAATCTTTTAACAGCAAATATTAAAATGATCATCATGATTTTCTCCAGGAGCCGTATCTAATTGTATACAGACAATCCCACTATTAATCAGTCAAGAGCTTTCTTAGTCTGGGAAGATGTCTCTCTATACATTATTTTCTTTGCAGCAACAGATCAATTTCTGAGTCATAGAGTCACAGCTTCTCTTGTCCCCTATGTGCACTTCATCATCCATTCTGTTCATCCATCTACCTGAAATGTTATTTCTTGGTATCTAAAAAGAGTAATCAACATTTTTCCTACAATATAAATTGCTGCAAATGTCACAAACCACACCACTTTATTCTGCATATTTCCAATCTATTTCAGAACACATATATTAAATGTACTTTGAGGCAAACAGGATCCCAGAATACAAATGAGTTCAGTGGAGTTACCCAAACTCTTTAAGAGTATTGATACACTTAAAGGCTGGTGATAAAATGGACCAACTGAGACACCACAAAAATACAATAAAATGTAACATTTTTGAAATTTCCTTTAAATGTCTGTTTTATTCCTGATCTGAAGATTAAGTCCAGGGGTGAGCAACATTTGCACCAACATCTATACAACAGCACAAAATGCCAACCCAGAAATGATAAATACCACAGTACAGGAATAAATACCACCCCAGATAATAATAGTGGAGACCACATAGGAGATATTCATAGTACTGGAGACCACTTACAAATTCCACTTGTTCCCTGCCTGACAGTGAGAGCCCATAAGAACTGAAACATTTGTTGGTTCAAGAGGAAGGAGAGCAGCGATTGCAGCTGACAAGTCCTCACTGGTCCCAAATCCTCTCCTGTCACTGCAACCTGTGCCCTGACTCCTGACACAGTTTGTATGCATCAGGGTAAGGACACAGAGGAGGGGACCAGAAAAGGAGACAGGAGCAGTAAGTACTTGTCAGCTGTACTGTGCTGCTCCCAGATCCTCAACCTTTCATGGCACAGTTCTGTTCTGGGTCCTGATGCCAACACATATAACCAGTGTGGGGTACAGTGCAGAGCGGCACCTGGGGGAAAGAAGAAGCTGCTCTGGGGTTCCCCAGTATTGTTATTGTGCTCTAGGGGTCTCCCGTATCGTTAGTCTGCTCTGGGGGTCTTCCGTATCTGTAGTTTTATGCTCTGGAGGTCTCCAGTATCGTTAGTCTGCTCTGGGGTTCCCCAGTATTGTTAGTGTGCTCTGGGGGTCTCCAGTATCTGTACTTTTATGCTCTGGAGGTCTCCAGTATTTTAAACCTGCTTATACTGGAGACACCCAAGAGCAATACTGGAGAGTGTAGTTAGAGTCCGAGACCATTTTGGTGGTAGAGTTTGGCTTAAAGACTGCCCAGCCCTGCTTAAAGGGGTTGCTTAATATTCCACTTTATTTTAATTTTTTTTAAAGGGATTTATTTTGGTTCCAAAAATTGTACTAAGCCTATCCAAGGTATATCAATCAACTCCAACAAATTCCCAACGAATATAGGAATATTTAAGAACATAAGAATCTACATATTATATAAAAATATATCCATCATCAGCTTATCATGAAAAGGGCTGCCCATTAAAGGAAATGTATCTCCCTCATCAATAATAAAGCTAGATATAGTAACAGCTGGCTAAATAAAGGATGTGGTTCGAAGAATTTGGATACTCCATAGGGAGATTGCCATCCATCTATATGACACAAATAGTGTTGAATGGACCAGACCCGCAAAGTTCGGTAGTTCCCCCAGACCTGACCATAAACTTCACAGTATCATAGTTTATACAGTACAGTTGAAAAACGACACATGTCCACCAAGTTCAACCAAGGAAGGGAAGGGATTGCATGAGGAAGGGATTTAGGGGAAACAATTCTATATAACATAACCATCAATGTTATTTAGGTGTTAAAAGGCGTCTAGACCCATTTTAAACCTCGCTGCTGTCCCTGCTGTGACCAGCGCCTGAGGCAGGCTATTCCACAGATTGACAGTTCTCATAGGCAATCTCCCAGATTTACACCCCCAAGGACATATGCTGCCTGTGGATTAGTAGCCCCCAGGTGCATAACCTTATATTTATCCACATTGAACCTCATTTGCCAAGTGGATGACCATACACTCCGTTTGTCCAAGTCCCCCTGCAGCCTATAAACATCCTCCATAGACTGTATTACACTGCACAGCTTGGTGTCATCTACCAAAGTAGACACATTGCTATTAATGCCTACCTCTATATCATTAATAATTATATAATAGGGGGCCAAGCACAGAACCCTGGTGTACACCACTTATAACTGGTTGATCACTACTTTCTGGATACTTCAGCCAGTTTCCAATCCAACTGCAAATGATTCCTGCAAAGCCAATATACCTTATATTTTACCAATCAGGCGTCTATGAAGGATAGTGTCAAATTTTGCAAATTTCAAGAACACAGTATCCACAGCAGCTCCTCCATCCAGACATCTGCTCACCTCTTCATAGAAGCAGATCAAATCAGTCTGACAACTTCTATCCTCAGGAAACCCATGCTGGCTGTCACTTATTATACTATGTGATATCACATACTCCAGTATCACATACTCAACAAGCCCCACTCCCCTCCTCACACCCACATTTAACAGGAGCACCAAGCCTTTAAATGATGCTGGCAAAGTCACCAACAGCATTTAAATTACGCAACACTGTGCATTCTGACAATAATCCGTCAGTGGTGCAGGGTGCCACCATTTTGGGGAGGTACATCGCTCCGTGATGATGGCATTTCAGCAGGTCCAAATTTCAACGGGTCACTGTCCACAAAGAAAAGAAAAATCCATGTGTTTGGAGGCAGACCTTCTATAGGTCAATTTTATGACTCTTTAAACCGACTGCCTGGGGCTACCAAAACATACACACCAAGCTAGATACTGACATATATACACAAAACACATTACTGCTCTTCATCCTGCATCTGTAGGCACTGAGCATTACAACGACAATTAACCTGCATATGTAACAGAACACAGTACTGCAGTTCTCATCTTATAGATATGGGCATTGAACAGCACTATTACTCTAATCCTGGACAGTACACAAAATTACTACTGCTCTATATTAAAATAGGTCACATGACTTGAGTTCAGTTCTGGTGCATTAACTAGGCAAGACTGGTGTCTAGTGCCAATTGTGCCAATCTGTGTGTGTTTTTTTTTAAACTTTACAGTTGTACAGTTACAAACGTTCATAAATCATAAACAACAAATATGTATTGGGCCAACGACTTCAACTTTTTGCTACAATGTATTTACTTTACCAAGTAAAGGTCCGCACTGTATCAAATTAAAAAAAAAAAACGACCTTTCAAAAAAAGCCTTTAATAAACAAAAAAGAGAAATGAGTTTAGCTCTATAACAAATGTAAATGGTACATAACACTAATTCCCACTGCTCCGACAAGAAGTATTCCACACAGGTCACTAACCTTTTGTTCAAATAAGACCAAGTTGATGTTTGAGTGATTAGTAACAGTTAGTGAGCGTGCTCCTTTCTCTGCCAATCTCATACTAGTTTAGAACATTTATTAAGAAGAAATTGTTGCTGGCAGAATTTTTGTTTTTGGAAGGTCTGCCTATCAGATGGCTATTACTTCCATGTCTGTCACCACTTTCTCCATCTACACACTTCTGTAGCATTGAACGCACTAAAAATAAGTCAAACAATATTAAAGGCAATTGCCATTCTTACTCATAGGTTACACAACAGAGCATTGTGTTCTAAAACCTTATACGCAGTTCAGTACACGAGCGGACATTGTCAAGGAAGTGGGTGATAAAATACAAAATATATAAAAAAAGAATCATGTTATGTTACACTTACAGTTATGAACTGGATGTAGCATATTAATAATAAAATATAATATTCCATCTATTATTCATTAAAGTGCATAGGCTGCCACAAGTCACAAGACTACGGTATTCACAAATACAGAGCATTACAATAGCAGATTACATGACAGATCTATGCATATTGTTAATGAGGAATGAGTGACATGGGACATAATAACAGTTCCATAATTAGACAGGTAAGCAACATATCAATTGAACAGTTGAATTGAGTGGTTGAACCCCTGATGGATGTACCCTTTTTGATGGATGTACCCTTTTTTGATGGATGTACCCTTTTTTTGATCTAACTAATGCAGCAATTTTTTCCCAATTCTCCATGTTGCATGATGAGTTCCTCATAGCTATGGACATAATTTCATTAACTCTTTCTGAGTGGGAAGGAAAAAAAATGTGAATTTGTAAAGTATAAATTTGCGGCATTCACTTTAAAACTTAAATACCATAGTATTTTAAGTTCAGTACGATCACAGTAACCCTCAACTAATAAATATTAGTCGGCTTTATTTGCATAAAAACTTTAAATCACCAAAACGATTTTGAGACAATTTTTTCGTTACACATTGTATATTAGTAGCAAATTTTGGCTGATATGTTTTGCATTTATGACCAAAAAAAACCCCTAAAATTTGCTAATTTTATTCAAAATGTTAATTAATCTGCTTTTGAGATCGTTTTACCAGTCAAATTAGTTACTTACTAACATTTCCCATATCTCAACTTTTATGTTTTCATCATTTTTATTAAAATATTAATATATGGCGTTAGACAGCTTACAAATTGAACACAGTTTATATATTTTTTTCCTCTGAAATTTCAACATTGAAATTTTTGGGATCATTTTTGCTTTAAATAAGTATAAAATATAAAATTATAAGTATCCCCATATGAATCCCCTCATTTTCAAAAGTGCACCCTTCAAACTATTAAAAACTGCTTTTAGGAAGATTTTTTTAACCCTTTGAGCGCTGCTCCAAGAGGAGCAGAACTTCCATAAGAGGAGCCAAAGAACCCGAATAGGAGCCAAAGGACCTGAGGTGGCATCGGAAGCAGAAGAGGACCTACAGGGGACGTCGGAAAGGAGAGTACAGTGTTAATTTATTTTTATAGACTCGGGTATAAGCAGAGTTTGGGTTTTTCAGAAGAACATTCTAATATATTAGTACCTATTATAAAATGCAAGATTTACAGATAAAACCTCCTGATTATAGTAATGCCATTCACTTCTCTAGAAAAATTGCAAGTAATTTTTGTTATCATATCCTCTAAGGTTAAGGACTGCATATTCTGCTTCCTATGTAGCATTTTTGTGGGAAAACAACTACAGGCATCAAATATTTGATTTTGCTATTAGTTTAAGGGAGTTGCAGAATGGCTGCAGACCATGGGGAATTGTCTGCCCTTAACACTAAAAGAAGTTGCATAATTATTTAAGAAGTGGTCAAGTACAATAGAAGATCAATGTCCATGGTAGGCCACATAATCAGGAAGGTCAAAGTTCATCAACGGTAGGTTGCACCCTTCAGGTGAGCGATCTCTGCAGTCCAAAGGTGAACACCAACCTACCACATATCAATACATTTTTAATACATTTTAATATAGTACTCATTATATATTAAAGATATGTACATATATTTGTGTTACATTATGTATTATTATTCCCCATTGGTAATTTCTGTTTGTTTTACCCGTTTCTATTTCCAGTATACAATAAAGGGTATATTCATCCATAAACAAATAGATATTGTGCTGAGGTGATTGATGGTTATGACAGGTGTAGCCTTCCTGCATAAATTATATGGATCCACTTTCCAATGATGTATAGTTAAAGGAAGACAATGAAGACAGATTGGGAAAGCAATAGCTGCACAGCATTAACATACAGAGAAAATACAGGGTCATTTTTCTTTAAAGGGCATGACAACAAGTACAACCGCTTCACTGATTCACTTTACATTTTATTAGACATCAAACAGGCAATATTGGAAAAAAAAATCCTTAAATCAATCATCCATCAGAGGATGCATCAGAATATCAGGGGTTTGCTTAATACAAGACCAGATTCATACACATTTTTATTATGGTCGACACCAGGGTACAAATATTACTTGGTTACCAAGGAAACGGGAGGCAAAGAAAACGCAAATACAAACATACTTCCATTAACTATTCTTTCAAAGAAACCTTTTATAGAGTAATTGTATGTTTCGACATGTCTATCCTCATCCCGCAAGAGTCATTATGTGGCTAACAATGGTCTTCTGTATGACAGCAAAGGCAAGCTACAAACACAGGCTGATAGGTGTCTTTTCTCGCTATTCCTAATTGAATTTCCTGTAGGTAAGGTGGGTAGTGAGCTGCACAGCATTATCTGGGTTATCTGCTTAGATTTCTACAATGACATGAATCCAGTCTCATCAATTCAGTTTAATTTAACCCATTTTTAAGCTATAATGCATTTTGCAGTATGGAGCTGGACTAACTATGTATTATTCTGGATGATCACCATCTTTTGCAATAAAGGAATTATACAAACACATTGGCAAAAAAAGACAATAAATAGCTTTCAAATATTTCCAGAATATCTAAATCTCTATGGGACCACATGCATGCTCCACTAATCTACTTATTTTGTCAGCACTGTTGTTGTTGTCATGTGTCCAAGTCAACCAAGGGCAACATCAGCACGCGGTTGGTATGTTCTTCCCATACTCCAAAATATATTTAAGTGATTGTAACATGCACTAATGTCAGTGATGGTAATCTATGTACAGAAATGTGATGTATATTTTTTCTATATGAATGGATAAAGAGTATAAGCCTAGGGTGGGAAATGTAGTGGTCACAGGCTCCCCTAACTAACGAAATGCTCAGCAGCCTCCCCTCAGTAACGAAATGCTCAGTAGCCTCCTCCAGTAAAGAAATGGCCTATACCGCCTCCCCCATAAATGAAATGCCCAGCATCCTCCCCCAATAATTTAATGGCATATGGTGCCTTGCCCAGTAATGAAATGCCCAGCAGCCTCCCCTCACTAACGAAATGCCCAGCAGCCTCCCCCAGTCATATAGTTTCCAGTAGCCTCCCCCAGTAATGTAGTTCCCAGCAGCCTCCCCCAATAATTTAATGGCATATGCTGCCTTGCCCAGTAATGAAATGCCCAGCAGCCTCCCCTCACTAACAAAATGCCCAGCAGCCTCCCCCAGTCATATAGTTCCCAGCAGCCTCCCCCAGTAATGTAGTGCCCAGCAGCCTCCCCCAGTAATGTAGTGCCCAGCAGCCTCCCCCAGTAATGTAGTGCCCAGCAGCCTCCCCCAGTAATGTAGTGCCCAGCATCCTCCCCCAGTAATGTAGTGCCCAGCAGCCTCCCCCAGTAATGCAGCCTCCCCAGGTAATGTAGTGCCCAGCTGCCTCCCCCAGTAAAGAAATAGCCTATGCAGCCTCCCCCAGTAATGTAGTAATTATATACAGTAAATACAAAAGGATGCTTCCATAAACATTAACAAACAAATACCAACAACATAAGGGATTAAAGTAATGTATACAGTATTCTGAAAATACCAACACACCAAATAAAAAAACATTTTTTAAAGTATGCACACACAATATTAAAAAGCAGCAAACTGTATTAAGATTTTTGAAAGTCATACATGATCTGGTGAACTTGACATGAGGTGACCTGTGGCTATCATCTTAGGCAGCACCACCTGCAGGAGTAAAAGATGAAGGACCTCCTAAAAAATCGTTATGATTGGGAAACTAAGTAACTGGCCTAGAGGCAGTACGGAGGCAATAGGTGGATGTGACTGTTCCGTTTATCCCCTTGCGCCCAGCTTCTAAATGCATATTTACAATGGGAGTATATAGACCAGAAGGCCTATTATATAATTAATCTGCTACTGATTCCAATGGACCTCCAGACTCAGGTCTTCTAGCATAAATTAGTTTAGGGCTACACACTACAGGGCTGTCCAGGGAGTGTTTCCTTTCTGTGCGACACTAAGCACAATAAGCAAAAAAGAGATATACTAAATGCAATCCAGGGAGGTGCTTGCTTAAAGAGAACTCGTCATGCAAAATAACCCCCCTAAACTAAATATATTTTCATAAATTGCCATTAGAGAGCATTGCCTCTATCCCTTCATTGTCCCTCTACATGCCTGTAAACCTAAGCAATGAGGTCCTAATGCTGTATGCAAATGACCTGTGAAATGTCCAATGAAGCATTAGCATATTCAAGCTGTCCACCTTATTCATGAGTGGGAGGCACAGCCACACCCCCAGTGCATGACTGACAGCCTGTATAATAATGTGAGGTTGTATAATGATGTGCTTCCTGGTGCTGGTAGCCACGCCCCCTGCAGCCTGTGTGTATACAGCAGCTCCAGGCAGCCATGTTATAGCAGAACATGTCAGGTACTTGTGTAGCTGATGTCTGTGTCTCTGTGTATTAGGAGGATGCAGCACACACACTAGCAATGCTTTACTATACATTACACACAGACATGAGCAGGGGGAGGAGAGGAAAGGGGAGTGAACAGGAGTGACATCACTGCCTCTGGCCATGTGACCAGCCTCATTTACATAATAAAGAATACATGATTTTATCATGATTAATGTATGAAATAACTAGATAATGGCTGGGATGGGATCCTTGTGAGCTGCTCCAACAGGTAGTAGTGACAGGACAAGTGACACAGACCTGATGACAGGTGTCCTTTAATGGATGAAACCTACAATCACTGACCTGATCGGATATGCAGAGTTAAGGTGAATTCAGTGATTCCAGGTTCAGTCTAGTAAATCCCTCACATGCAAAGCTTGTTTGTTTGACCAAACTCAGTCGTGCATAATGGGCTTAACCCCTTAACGCTGAAGCCACTTTTCACCTTCCTGACACGGCCCATTTTTTCAAATCTGCCCTGTGTCACTATAAGTGGTTATAACTTCGGAACGCTTTGACATATCCAAGTGATTTTAAAATTGTTTTCTCGTGACACATTGTACTTCATGTTAGTTGAAAAATTTTGGTGGTATGTTTTGCATTTATTTATGAGAAAATCAGATATTTGGTGAAAATTTGGAAAAATTCTTGATTTTCAAACTTCAAAATGTTCTACTTTTTCCATACATAGTCATAACCGCAAAAATACTTTATAACTAACATTCACCGAATGTCTTCTTTATGTGGACATGGTTTTATATGCATAGTCTTATTTTTGTAGGATGTTATGGGGCTTTGAACGTTAGGTGCGATTTTTCACATTTTCATAAAAAACGCAAAATCCTGCTATTGAGGGACCTGCTCAGGTTTTAAATCACTTTGAGAGACCTAAATAAAAGTAAAACCCCATAAATTACCCCATTATAGAAACTATACCCCTTAACGCACGTAAAACAACTTTTATGAAGTTTGTTAACCCTTTAATTGTTTTACAGGGGTTAAAACAAAATTGGATGCAATTTTGAAAGGGAAATTATTTTGGCTAAATTAATGTGTTTTTCAAAAAATGTACAAATTTTCAGTGGATAAAATACCAAAACGCTCCACAAAATTTGATACCCTATCCCTCCCGCATATAACAATCCCCCATATGTGGTGGTAACTTGCTGTATGGGCACACGCCAGGGCATCAAAGAGAAGCTGCGCCATTCAGAGCAGATTATGCATTGTCACATTTTATTGGCTATACAATATTTATTTTTTGGGCAATTTGGACATTTAAGGGCTTATTTTTTGCGACATGAGATGCACTTTACAAATACTTCATTTTAGTGGGTCATTAGCTTATTGATGAGGTTTTATTAACTCTTGAATGTATGGGTGAAAAGAAAATTGTCAATTTTGGTTTACTTTCTTTTCGTATTTTTCGGGGGTCGTACACCGTACACTAAAAATACTATATTATATTTATTCTACAGATCACTACGATTACGGTGATACCTCATTTATATAGTTTTTCATTTATTTTTACAATTTTACTGGATAAAAACTAATATAGAGGAAATCTCATTTGTTTTTGCATCGCCATCTTTTCGGAGACGTAACTTTAATATTTTTTGGTTGACAGAGCTAGTTTAGGGCTTATTTTTTGCGTGTTCAGTTGTTCTTTTCAGTGGTACCATTTTTGCGCACATAACTTTTTTTGATCACTTTTTAGAACATTTTTGTGCAGAGATTTTATGAAAAATTTACATTTTTGGCGTGTTTTTCGGGTTTTGTTTTTACAGCGTTCACCGAGCGGGTCCAATAATGTTTCTGAGTTATTGTAAGGATTTTTACGGACGCGACGATGCCAAATATGTGGTTTTTTTGGGCGATTTTGTGTTTTTCTCCCTTTATTGCATGTGTATAGGGAATATTTGTGTTTAGGGGACTTTAACTTTATTTAATTAATTATTTTTATTCAAAAATGTTTTTATTTAATGTTTTTACCTTTTTTTATTTACTTTTAGAGGTAAGCTTGAAGAAGCGATCCACGGATCGCTTGTTCAAGCTATTCTTCACATTACACAGTGTAATACAGATGTATTACACTGTGTAATGTAACACACTGAGCATGCTGGGCATGCTCAGTGTGTTACAGCCGGGTCCTGTCAGAAGGCACGGACCCGGCTACAGGAAGGAGGATTGCGCAGCCCCGGGCACCGGCAGTCCCGGGGTTGCGATCGGAACAGCGGACCCCCCTCGGTAAGCCCCCCGGGGGGGGGGGGGGTCTGATTCACTTTAAATTCCCCCTAACACCCGCGATCGGAGAAATCTCCGATCGCGGGTGTTAGAGGCAGGTGTCAGCTATAATATATAGCTGACACCCGCAGCTTCTGGCCCCAGCTCCGTTCAGGAGCCGGGGCCAGAAGCATGACGTAATAGTACTGCATTTTGCGGGAACGCACCTCCCGCGATGCAGTACTATTACGTCAAATTTCGGGAAGGGGTTAAGGCTATAACCACATGACCATGCTCATTCTTAAAAATGGAAATGGATTTCTATGTCTGGGACATTCATTTTGCACTTATCCTTAAATGCTATAGTCTATCCAGAGGATTTATCAAGGCTTAAATGGGCTTTCCCCCCTTTACACAACCTCCATGCCAAGTGGGCATGGAGGGGCATGGTGTGGCTCAGTAGAAAAGACACCACGTGGTGGTGCAGGATATAGTGCAATTTTACACTAGGAAGGCTCTGGCATACAGTTATCTGGCCACACTGTTGTGCACTGGATATTCTGAGAGCCTCTTAGAATATCCTAGACAACCTGCAAAGCATAGTTAACTTAAAGTGCTTGCACTTCATATTCCCACCCTATGAGTGATCTGTGAAACATTGGGCAGTTAATAAAAACATTTAATTCAACAAACAAACTGCAATGTGAAATGATCCATAGTGTTCTGTCCGGAGAAAAATAAAAAAGGACAAATTAAAAAACAGGAGGATCGAGGTAATTTTTACCATGCATTTAGAAGCAGATCAGGACTTATTCCATATCCCTTCAGTGTACTATGTCGTGATAGACCACCACAATTCAGTGCTTTTTCCTATAACTGCACCTATAAGCACAGAGTATGTCAAGCTGGAGGTAACAATTCATCTTGAAGCCTTAAATGTGTTATCAGCTTTCCAAGCCAATACAAAGGATATCTGTAATAGCTGAAATGTAGAAATGTGTGGAAAATGAAAAGCAGATTTGACCCTTTGAAAGGCAAGACTAAACCAGTACATGCAGAGGTGCTAAACTTCAAAACCAAGACTCCTCTGAGCAGAAGAGAGAGACAATTGCTGGAAAGCTTGAAAGGAAACATCACTGCTTCTTCCTTATTAGTGCTGGGGAGATATATAAAACAGATGAATGAAAAAAAAGAAAGAAAACACACTACATAATTTAAAATCTGCTGCCTTTTGGCTTCTAGGAATCTGGAAAAAGCATCTCAAAGGGTTTTATTTACTTGGCTTTGACAGCTTGTCTCTCTGTGCCCCCATTTATCCTATCTATACTAACAACCGCCAGCTTACATATTTATAGACACTTTTTTTGTTAAGCTCTTGACATCCACTAATTAGTTATTAGTTATGTGAATTCTGCAACGTAGCTCAGTGCATTCTACTCATAAATAAGCAAGAGTGTGTCACGGCATGAAACAGAATTACAAATCGAGTTATGTTATTAGCTGTGGTAGGTCATTTCAAGAGCTGAAATCATTTGGCTTTGATTCCTGAAGAAACAATGAATGATAAAAATACCTACACATATATATACTGGAATACACAGAGATGAATTCCTAGCGGACTTTTCCTGCTCAATTTCTTAAATTATTGCTGGGTGCCAATAGGAATACATAGGTTAATTACAGAAACATTGTATCGAGCCAGAATCAGAATTGTAAATACCATCCATTATTTATTAATGAATATCTAACATGTGGTATCAAATATGTTGTGATTTATATTCCTTTGTAGTAAACATCCTCGCTCATGCCTCCAGAGTGGGTTGAAGATGGAACAAAGCAGCTGAGGTGCTGGATCTATGGTCGGGGCCAAATCATGTTTTAATCAGCTATTGAAATTTGTTTTAAAAATGAATGAAGGCAATGGAAAATAACAATTCCAAAAGGGAAGATTTATAAAGAACCTAAAAACAATGGCATTATCATTGTTTGTTTCAGATAAACACAAAGATTTTGATTTTTTATTATGTGAAACTGTTTACAATTTAACAGTTAAGAAAAAATATTTTTTAAATAACAATTTCCATTTATTCCAAAATCCAGACAAGATCTTTGTTATGAATTTATGTTGAGCTTTTTATTGCCATTTATGGAAAGGTTCCGTTGTTGTCAATTGAATTTTCACATCCTATCAAATTAATATATTGGTTCTAACACTGACTGTTACTCCTTTTCACCTAACCATCTTATGTTACAAGGAGCCTCTCAATTTTCTCCTGATAGCAATTAAAGAAGAAAATGGTACTAAAAGTAAAAAGAAGTGGGGACACGTGCTCAAAGGGCAATCTCTAAGTCTATGTATATGTCAGTGGTTGGTTGTCTATGTGGTGTGTTGAGGGCATAACAACTTGTAGTGCCTCAAGGTAATGTTCCCTCAGGCTGCTGTAGGCTCCCACCCTACAGGAGATGAAGAAAAGGGGACCTTAATGACGAAAAGCTTCATGCCCATATGTATCCTGAGGAAGTGGTAAGTCCTACCCAAAGATGCCTTTTACCTGCATAGGTTTAACTCCTTAAGGACGCAGCCTGTTTGTACGTTAAGGCCCAGTAATTTTTTTTTTATTTGACCAGTGTATCTTCCTGTGGTTATAACTTTGCAACACATAAAGATATCCCTGGGATTTTGAGATTGTTTTCTCTTGACACATTGTAGTTTATGTTAGTAGTATCATTTTGGTCATCATTTCGATATCACCACTTGGGAAACTAGACCCCTCAAAGAATTTATCTAGGGTTGTGGTGAGGGGGGTCAGAAGGGATCTGACCCATGTGAGGTCACTCCAGCAGGAGTCCCGGGCACTCCAGCAGAAGTCCCGGGCACTCCAGCAGAAGTCCCGGGCACTCCAGCAGAAGTCCCGGGCACTCCAGCAGAAGTCCCGGGCACTCCAGCACTACTACTCTGGGGTTCCTCAGAGTCGCTTTGTGAGGACGAGGTAGACAAATAAAAAAGACATTCGTCCCCACTAGCTGACTCCCTATCGTAGGCCATATAGCTACACACCTCCAAGTCTGCAAATGATTTCTGGGGCTAGATGGGGGGGAATGGTATACAACCTATGCAGAGCAACACAGAACAACGCCTACTCCACTACGCCTGCTCCTACATGCTACTCCTCCAACTCCTAACAGATCGCACTTAAAAGTGTGGTTGTGGGGGATAGGGATATTGTGTGTTTTGGGGTACAGTAAAGGTACAGATCACTACCAATGTTAGACAATGTTAGACTAGTAAGATCAGCCCCCAAGGGTCACAGATCGCTGTCATTGGCCAATCTGTATTGATTGGCCAATCGCGACGATCAACGTCACAGGACCAAACAGATTGGTCCTGTGATGTCATTAGTGGGGTGTTGGCTACTGATGCTGACACCTCCTACCGCAGTTTCACCCTGTCTCGCGACAGGGTGACATCCTAAATGCGAGTACCACTCGCTTCCGATATATCGGACGCTGAACGTTAATTGTTAACTTTTAACTAATAACAACCAACCCAAATTTCTGTTCCCCGATTTGGAAGTGAGGCACCACCATGATCCATTTTTCTTTATCTCCATCAGGAAAGCGAAGGATCAGGTAGTTGGATATTAGTAGGACTGATCCTTCTGTTATCAGAGCAGAGAAGCAGAGGTATTTGGCATCAATAGATCATCCGACAGGTTTGGACTGGGCCACCAGAGTATCAGAGGTTGCTCCAGTGTGCCCGGGCTGTGATCCTAATAATAAGCCTCCAAGGCGCAGAAAAAGACCAACCCAGTTGAAGGCAACTGGAGAAATACTTGACTATAGAAGCTACTTCTAATGTCATGCCTCACAAATACTATCAACTATTCCATGTGATTAAACATATAGCCTTGCAAAGGCCCTGTAAATGTGGAGTCTGGCATCATCATCACCACATGTGGACACATAGTATCCCAGTCCTATTCTGAGCATAGAAAAGTAAAGTGTGCATAATGGTGGGTAGAAGCTACAGTATCCCATGTGTATTGCAAGGATAATAATTATACACAAGTAGAAAGATAAACTGGTGGCATTTCTAACATCAGGGTCTTGCAAAAGTAGAAGCATTACATAAAAAACTATTAGACCATGATGTGAAAATGAGTTCCCCTTAACAGGAAGGAAAAATAGAAAACATGGAAATAGAAAATATATTAAGTGTTTTTTTATTTTACCCTGAAATCATTGACTCTTTAGCCAACACATTCAGCCAAGCAGAAGGACACCACATCCATGCACTTTAGTCTGATATTGTGTATAAACAATCCAGCAATCCAGAACATGTACAGAGATAAAGGGACTGAACAGAAGAAGCTTTTCAGATGCTTGTCCTTGTCCTTTCTACATTACTAACATGTACATCCAAACTCAAGTCATCTTTGAAAAGGGGGTTCACCTTGAGTTTTAAGACGTAGCCTATTGTTCTACTAGTCCTTGAAATAAGTTTTATAAACAAGAGAATGTCGCCATCCTCAATGTAGGTAAATAGTAAAATATTGTTTTTACTATGTATTTTTTATGGTGTTTTTACAATTTCTATTGGTTTACACAACAAATGCAATTACAGTATATTAGAACTGAATACAGTAGTCAATCACCACAGCTACAAGTAAAACACATAAAAACCATAGAACACACATTATCAACGTAAAGGACACTTTTAACTTTTTAATGGATGGAAGAAAGTGTCCATTTTAAACAATATTAACATCAGCTATGAAAGAGAATCATAGAATGTGTGGAACAGCTTAAGAGGTAACAGAAAGCTTCTGCTTTTACTCTGTTAAATACAGAAGCTGCAGACTCCTGGGGTTGCAATTCTCTGCAATCATAAAATCTTACAAGTCTCTGCAATCATACAAGTCTTGGAGTAAATACAGAATATTTGATGAATAACATTGCAGATATGTAGAATAAAAAGCAGCTTATCCCAGTATCATCTCACTGTAACAGGCCTTGACTATTCATTAGGGGCTTTACCCCTGATTAATACTGATATAACCTATTCTAAAGTCGGGTTATCAGTATCAAATGGGAACCAGTCTCCAGCTTTTACCCCGACGTAACTATGCAACGTGCCTTATTCCAATTTTTATGTGGATTTTTATGTGGAGTCACATTTTACCCGAGATTAGTAACTTTTAAATGAGGCAGGAACATTAATTCAGATACCCATATCTTGGGCTCTTTGGAACATATAACCCAGTTATAGAATTTTTATTGTTATCTCTAACTCCCAACTCTCCATTCAACTGCCTGTATCTCTGGTACTGCAGTTCACAGAATCACAAGCCTTGTGATTTGAAGGATGAGATTTTTAGCTTTAAGATGATAACAGAAGCATAGGCTCGGTACTAAAAAGTTCAAACTATGTTCCTCTGAATTAATCTTTCCCCTCCAACCTTCAAAATTGTCTCATCTAAGGCAACTATTCTCTACGCATTTGAATATGACTTTGGAGAAGATTTTTAAGAGGTAAACTGGTGAGATTTTACATAAAAAGTGAATGCTAGAAAGGACAACTTATACTAGATGTGTGGAGGCAGCTAGCTAAATAGGGGGAAACTTTTAAGACCCCCATAGAGACAGTGCTCCTTTAAGCCCCCCTATAGAGACAATAACACATCAATAAACTCAATGCACATATACAATTGTAAACTATATCTTATATTGTAAGTACTTGTGAGCAGGGACCTCATTCCTTTTGTTTCAAATGATCATATGTTACATGTTGTGTCTTATTTTGGCTACAAATATTTGTACAGCGCTGACAAATCTGTTCCTGTTGTTTAAAGATTTAAGTATAATTATATATGGTCCATAACCATGGATATAAAAAAATAAAATAATAATACAAAATGGATATATAATTATACTCCTTTTAATTCAGAAGTATGAAAAATATGAGAAACTCACACTGAAAAATATAAACGTAAAAACAAGTACTCAATAAATGAGGCCTCAATAACCAGGGCAATGTCAGTATCCCCTTATAACTGTAATTGTCAATTTTTCATCACACAAATCAGCCGTCCAGGGTATATAGTACGTATTAGAAAATGAGCTCCTGTAGTTTCTATGAGTGACTGTGACTTCTAGGGCTTTGCTGATGTCATCAATTTATTGAGTGATACCTTGTTATTTCAGCACCGCGTACTTCTGATGTAGCTGGAATTCATTTCATAACACACTGATAGTGAAAAGATCCTAAACCTGTTATTCTGGGGCTGCAGAGCTCTTCTTCTTCATGGCACATTCATAACAGATTGGCACAGTTCTGTGAATCATACCGGGGATTTACTAGAATTTATTTAATGCTTTTCAATTAATAAGTTCAACCTAACCAAATTACAATGAAAATATAATCTTATCTGTATGTAGCATATTATAGAGCAGGAGGAGATGAGCAGATTGCACCTAGTATCCTATCTGTAAGGAAGCATGTTAAGTAGGAGTTGCTGAGCAGATAGGACACATGTTATAGAGATAGAGGATCTGAGCAGACTGTTTATAGTGTCCTATATGTAAAAATATATATTATAGAGCAGGGTGAGCTGAGCAGATTGTACACAGTGTCCATGTCCAGATAATATGGTGGGCCCCACCAAGTGCAGGTGATGCATCCGCCCGAATTGTCCACTATGTGTTTTGGACCGAGACTGCGTCTGGGCGGTAGCTAGACTTTTATTTATGGCAGAGTAAGGGATACGTCCCTGCTCTGCCATAGTCCACAAAGCGGACATCAACATCCTAAAAGAAGATGATGTTGGCACGCATCAGGGGAGTATAATTTCATTATTTTACAGATTGTATTAATGTGTATTAACATATTCTTAAGGAAGGAGGGGGGATTTGATTTGATGGTTTGACAGTGTACATATAAATGTCGATGGAGTGTATTTCTGTATATATCTATTATTCCTGGGGGATGCTGTAAATATCTGTGTATTCCTGGGGTGTGTGGTGCTGTATATATCTATGTATTCTTTGGGGTAGGGGTAATCTATGTATTATTGGAGTGGCTTTGTATATATCCATGTGTTACAGAGGGGGAGCTGTATATAAAAGTGCTACCAGGGGTTACACTGTATATATGTACACACACGTTATTGGGGAGGTGCTTTGTATATATGTGTTACTTGGGGTGAAGCTGTGTCTACTGTATATGTGTTACTCATGTGGCACTGCATATATTATTTGCTGGGCGGAGGCTATATACTGTATATTACAAGCAACATATACTTTATTGAATAAAATTGTGGAGGGTTCCCCCACCATCCATAATCTGTTCCTGATCATGTCCTATTTACAGGCAGCAAATATTAAGTTTTGATGTAAACTAAGCCAACTAACAGGAGGTGCAAAGTTAGACTAGACAGTCACAAAATAGTACCAGTACTATTTAAAGTTTGCGAAACTTTACAACACATTTAACACCTAATCGATGGGTGAGGTATCTGTACGTTACTAGTCTACTGCGGTTGTATGGAGAGAGCTCATGAGCCCTCTATATCAGTGATGGCGAACCTTTTAGAGACTGAGTGCCCAAGATAAAACCAAAACCCGTTTATTTATCGCAAAGTACCAGTATAGCAAATTAAGCAGTAACTTCTTCCTTCCATCTCTGTAATAACATTCAATTGTATCATGTATCCTGAGAACACCAATACAGTAGAAAGAAGGAGTGACAAATTCTGATTCCCCTGAATAGGAAGAATTTTCGATCCTGGAGCCAAAGCTACAATCATAATCCAGATCTGCCCACACCTTCTCATTGCTCCTGTAGTCTCAGGCAGCGGTGTTGCTTTTAAGTCCTGGGCTGTCTGGGACAACATGAAGATACATTACATCCTCTTTGTTGATGGCCTGGGTGCTCATAGAGAGGGCTCTGAGTGCCACCTCTGGCACCAGTGGCATAGGTTCGCCAGCACTGCTCTATATACAAGAATGAGATTTGTTGCATATTGCAGCCAACCCCCACCGGTAACAGTGGAGTGGCAGTCAAAAGCCGGCAGTGTCTGGGCACCACCATCTTGGCTGAGATTGTCGAAAAAGGGCCTGGTTGTTAATGGGTTAATAAACCTTCCCCCAAGTATTATAGAGCTGTAATGTTATATAGAGCAGGATCTGAATAAATTGATGTACAATATAGTAAATTATTGTCTATCACAGTGTTACCCCATCTAGTGGGCTACCAAATCCAGAAATATTAGAGAAATAATAATGAATAAATAACAAGTTTTTAAAATCATGTCACAACATATCTCATCACACATATGAAGTCATGTTAATGGCATATGACATCATTTGTGTGATGAGATATGTTGGCATCAACTGACCCCTCACAGTTGAAGCTTACCAATATATTTCTGTGACGTTGATATATATAATGTGGACTATCAAATAAAATCTGCATAATAATCTTTATATATCGCCATCATATTCCGTAGCGCTTTACAAATCATAGGGGACACACATAGATCCTCACCTGGAGAATTCCAGCAATACATTTTTAATGTGTTACATATTAATAATTGTTCTCTTGCCATGGAGCTAAATGGGCACAACTTTTCCCTGGCTCATTAGTTTATAAAAGGATCATTAATACAATAAGTTCTGCTAAGTACCATAGACTGAAAGTGCAGATTAATAGTCTCTGACCAAACTTTCTGAATAAGTGACTGAATTAAAATTACATTTAACTTCTAAATGCATCTGTCACCCATGCTTAAGAATAAATGGCCGCCAAATTCAGCTTTCCATGACTTAGACAAATCATTAGGAGAATAATATGAAGAATAATTTTAGCAATTCTATTCATTTTGTAGCTCGTACATACACAATTATGTGCCGTGTCTGACACAAGTCATTGGAGTCGCCCGCATATAGTGGAAGATGAAGACATTCTGGAACAACTTGCTATGCAATGGTGTCAGATACCGGGTTATATATACAGTATTGCAGTATTGCATAAAAATCAACTGTATTTTTAACATTTTTAAAAAGGATTTTTAAAGAATTTTTATTTGCCTGTTTTCCAAAAGCAGTTTTCCAGGGGTTGTTGATGTTCTAATAAGAAGCATTGAGAGAATACACCATTTGAGAAAAATATACTGCCTATAAACAAAATTGTAAAAATGCAAAAACAAACTAATGCCCAACAAGTGTCTAAGAAAGATGAAATATTTCCCACAATGAAATAAAAAAAAGGTTAAGTTTATAAAACCATGTTACCCCTACTTTGTGATGTTTGCCGTTATGTTACCGTCCATACTGATATGCAGTGATGGGGGGAGGGGAGGACTATCTTCATTACAATTGTTCCACTAAAAACTACAAATGTTGTTTCATAGTAAATCTAAAAATATATACATATACTCACATCAGGTGGTACTGTTGGTGTGATTGGGAATTCTGATGGCTGAATGCATAGCCGAGGTACTACAGGGTACAGATGCAGATCCATGGTACGATGTAGGAGTCGGCAGATTCCAATCATTATTTCTGTCCTCGTGATCACACACATATGATGGTATTCCCAGTCCATGTGTTTCCCCCTACTATAATGCTTGTAACTCCTGAGGTCAGTAGGTACCGTAGACAGATAAATAATCACCGATCCCAGGCAGCAGAACAGTCCCAATGCATAAGGCTAGCGCTATATGTGTGGCTTTCTGAGAGTTAGCACTCGCAGGTAGGAAAGGAAGAGAAAGCTGTCAACGACTGATCAAAGGATCATTGACATAAAAATACTACTGCGTTGGTGTATGCAGGATAAGTGCATTAACTATGCAGCTAGCTAGAGGCATCTCTGTGTGACTTGGCCTGTGTCACACATATAGCGACTATATGGGTTGGGTTCAACTCACTTAGAAGCTAGGGTAACATATTTGGAAATATAATTTTTATATGGCATTTACACTCTTTATCGATGCTTTTGGTTTGGTCAACTCCAATGACCACCTTTTTTTCACCTGTTAAATACATTTTCTTCCACCTACTGTTTGATATCGACAGCAAAGTTTATCCTGCAACTCCTTTACAAAATGGATAATATTACTGCTAGGGCTATAATATAGGATCTCACATATTGAAGAACAGATGATCTTAACAGCAGCAGAATTTACATTGTTTTATGGATAAAAAAAGAGAAGTCCCTGCATCAACGGGCACACAGCTAAATGTGAGTGTGCTTGGTTAACAAAGTGCTTTTCTAAGTGGTAGATTTTCTTAATGTAGTTTTAAAGAGGACCGGTCACCCTAATAATCTATCCAGGAGCTTCTTACTAAAGCAAGCAGCTTCCTAGCCCTAGTGTTAAATTGCAAGCTTTATAACAAATCGGAATCTTCCGATAAAGTTGGGAAATGCTGCACTATGTAGCGCTGCGAATGCTGGACCAAGCTTACAGCGTATTCAAGAGGTGCTCCCCTCTCCGCTGCATCTTACCCCTCCAACACCATAGGCCAGCGGTGACTGCCAGTCTGTGTATACCACATGGAAACACTGGAGAGCTGGTCCATCAGTTTTATCTCTTGGTAAACGCATTGGAATGCATAACCATCCAGAAATTATTTGTAGAAGTGCCACATGGTATCCTGTTATTTACAACCAATGAACACACCAGATTACAAGTCAAAGAAATTGAAATACAACAAAAAAGACCCTTCATCTCTTCCATCACTACAGAGCACAGCACAAAATGCTGTTATCCAATTATGAAAATCAAGGTGAAACAACTGCGCATATTTGAGACAGCGCCGTTCTAAATATATTCAAAACATAAAAAGAAATTCCAATCCGAGTGTAATCTATACTTGTAATGTATCTCAATAACAACATCACTGCAGACAACTCAATAATAAAAACAACAAAGTCCTCCAATAATAAGCATATCATCGCCACTCCGGGTAATACAAAACGCCTAGACGTCTGTCTGTTCAATTTCATGTTTTTATTTCAGTCCTCATTAAAATCAACAATGTCAAAATTAATCCTTCCCAATGTGCCAACCCTATCTATTTCTCACTATTCAAAACACTTGAAATGCCTAATAACACTGTTCTAGAAGGACAAATTAGGATGGAGTTTCTGGGTGTGCGTCTCACACTGCCAGGAGCACCGGCTGGGGAATTGTGAGTACAAGACCTAGCTCCGGTAATAATTCTTTTCTTATTCGGCGGTTAAAGATGACATTCAATTCCTTATATGTGAAATACATTGTGTAGAGAAGAATGAAAATGTATCCTTCTTACAAGACATTAACACATTTGCATCCGAGAACGCTCTTGTCTGACTGCTAAAACTATACTTTTATCCGTGAAGTGAATGTTAATGGGGGCCTACATAATAGAAGTAGAAGGCAATGTGGCAACTTATTCCATATTTTGGCCTTCAACTAAAAGATGCTCATTGACATAAAGAACGATGTACTTATTGTAAAAATATCTTATACAATACTGACATTATCATACGATTAGTAGGGAGTACCAGGCTGTTTTTTCTTTGTGATTAATCCATTACCATAAGGAAATCTGGAAATAAATGGTCTTCCCGACAACAGATATAAGCTTTAATAATGTACTATGACGTCTTCAGAAACCTCTATAATGAACAACCTGTACATACTCCAAAGACATGAACCACTGTGCTCTCCAGGAAGATCACAATGAGAGCCAACAATATCGCCTGTCTAACAAGTTCACTACTGTCCTAAATCACATCTGCCCCATTTATGCTGTATGTGATTGTACATGATCTAGTGTATTCTCAGGCCACATACAATGGATCCATGGTCTGATGTGCAAAAGCCTAAAAGAGCTACAAACTTAGGACAGGAACAGGACCTTCTCTAAAAATTGTAGTTTTTTTGGAAAGTCGGCTCACAGACCAGGCTATGGACCCATACAGAAAAGCATTTGTCTGTGTGCTACCTGTGTGCATGTAGCCTTTAGATAAAAGAGGCTACTACAGGACTACGTGAGATATGATCATCTGTAGAAATCCATGTCAATCAGAGCATTGTTGGAAAAAACAACATGTAATAAAAAATGTAAACTTTTTAATTAAAAAGCTGCAACAAAGTAGCAAAAAACCAGCCAGACTCAGATGTCAGATTTAGCAACCTCTAATATAAATTAATAAAAACCACAACCCAAAATAAAAAAAGAAAAATGTGCAAACTTCCATAGTAAAAATAAATGAGCCCCACTGTATGTACCTGCTGGGTAATCTGGACTCTCACTGTGTCTCCTCGGAGTCCCACAATGAATTATTATACATTTGTCTCCAGAAAACCAGCTAGAAATCAAATGAGCTAGCTATACTCTCATTATCTGATGCTCGTGTGTGCCCCCTCTGACAGCACCCACTCTTCTTGTCCTGGTTTTTACAAATATGGCTTTTAAAAATATGTATATAGCTGTTAATGGAGTCCAGAGCCCCTCAGGCTCATTTGCATGATTTTAACGACTTTAAAAAAAAAAACAATGTTACAGGAAGGTAAAAGAAGATCAGATCCTGACAGAGGCACACACCAGTATATCAGTGTGCTTGGTTTACAGTCCTTCAACCTGGTGGAAGATGTTCTTTATGGCTCTCTCCTTTGTAATATTTTTTTTTAAGATTTCACAGATATTACAATAATACACGAAGAAATTTGACAGTCACCGTTCATCAATTGGACCCCTTGGGCACTGGTATTTGCCATATAATAACTTTCATAAACCATGGATTGTATCTATAGTCTTAGGCTACCTGCAGAGGAATGTGCGCAATTGTGGGCTGAAAATAACAGCTCTGTGTTTGGTAGTTTGTAGTCGGTGTGTCATCGGCATGTGTGGTCCAGTCACGCTCCAATAACTACAGAAACAGACTGCCAAAGCAGCCGACTTGCATATTGGGGCCCTAGAAACCATGAAAGTGAGTGAATATATGGGAACTTGTGCTGGCTTTTCAAACAGCTAGTAAACGCTTGTTTTATGAAGCTTTACGCTTTCTTTAAATAGGTACCCCATGAAAGAATCACACTGTATACATATGGATTAATGTACAACAGGATGGCTATGCTGTGTTCATGGTCCAGCCTTGCAGTCAAGGACCCCAAGAGTTCATATCAGAGGACAAATTTCAACATCATTCATGTATGTAGCCTATAGTAGCCAACATTGGTGTATAAAAGAGGAAACCGCTGCTACCATACAGAAAAGAAAAGCAAGTTCCCTGGCCTTTTATAACTGTGATGTAACTGTCTATAGACAATAGCTGCTCGCAAAGTGCTCGTCGATAGAGATGCATTTTACTGTTGCTAATATATCGACTCCTGCAGGCTTCATACTCTAGGCCCACGTCCTAATTTCACCATAGAGGATTTACAGATACAATTATCTAATGTTTGTCACCGAGTAAAGCCTGACTTAGTCCCTGTGCTAATTAAGTTAATCTACAGGAAAACAGAATGTACTGAATACGGCAGCCTATTTCTCCATTAAATGGAAGCAATTAAAATGTACACAGAATGAAATACACAGGAAAAAATGCAGAATAAAAATAAACCCACTAAATTAGACAAGAAAAAGGCATCTTGAGCAAACATAACAGACTCTGCATTCAATTCTGTGTCTTTAAAGGAAATTATTCATGTTCTTTTTGAAGGACTCTCTCTTTATTCTTCCACCACTTCAGCATGAAAGGTATTAAAAGGGAAAACGTTGTGAAAAAGGCACAGTGGTTTCCAGCAGGCCGAGATGTAAATGACATGTAATGTATGTAATGTAATTATCCTATAAAAAGTCCCTAGGCTTCATATTTAATTTAAAAGTGAAAATATATTACAGACAAATATCCATTTCCATTAGATACAGTGGTCTCTGTGATCATGAAATCTTGTGTGGAAGATCCCCGAGGTCTACTGAAATCAAAAATGTATTGTCGCCCCCTTGGTTTCCTGCAGTGATCACAATCATACAATTATCGTAGTCACCTAAATGGCTTAGATAAATGTACTGAGGGGCATGTGATCCCCCTCCCTCTCCACATGAAGTAAATGCTAACTTTTATTATTTAATAACGTCTCCTCATGCTGGGATCGAATACAAGAAGGGAAAACTGTGGGAACTGAAAATAAGATGCATATAATGTATGATAATATGCAAATCCTAACTACTGTACTGAAGACAATATATTGTATTTTAACCTTTAGATCAGAAGAATGATAGTTGTGGACCTGGAGGGAAATGATAAAACTAGTAGCCCCAATTTTCCCACAAATGATAAAACTAGACTCCTTCCAAGGCTTAAAGGGAACCTGTCCGGTCAACTACACCACTGAAATCTGTACCAAATAATTGACATCATGTGGAGTCCAGCAGTATCTTTATCTTAGAGAGGAATACTTCTATTGTGCTACATCCTTTATACTGATGAATTGTTACTCTTGGAGGTAGGAAGAGGAAACACCCGAATCCCCTTCCGCTGCTAATTTTACCCTCCCTGTCCTCAAACGTCATCACAGTCTGATCTTGTGAAATCTTGCAAATGTGCACCAGACTATTATGTACTCTGTTGGAGATTCATTCCTAGGTGGACACTTATCATACGCTGGTGCTATGACTTACTGTTGTATAAGGCAGGTGGCTGTGCCAGTGGTCAATTGTACGCTAGGTCTTGTCCGGCATAGAATTGTGCTATAGCCTGCAAAGTTTCAGTCCTAAACATTTGCAGGCTATATCTGGTGAACCACTCCACCGCTGGTTTGTTATTAATTGTGATTATTTCAGGGCATGCCCAAAGGCTGCCATAAAGGTTCTGATTTGCCTGCAACTTAAGCCAGAAATGATCAAAAGAATAAGAGTCTACGAGAATTCAAGTGCTGGCCCAGGAGAGTATGTAGAGCAAACAAACACCAGTAAGCACACATGGATATGCCTGACTCAGCTCCTGTAAAGACGCAGAATAGGAAGGGGGGGTTGTAACTTCAGATACTTACTTTAACAGGTATGGTGAGGAGCAATAGAGGTAGAAGTAGTGGTTGTACGGCTTACACAATGCATTTAATACACACATAGGGAACATCAGAACAATACGGGTTAGTCCAAGAGAACAAAAGAGCACGCCTTTCCATCTTGCCATCTTTTTGCTAGTTGATCGGTCATCATATGTTGGTGCCCAAATTAAAATACAGGCGGTCCCCTACTTAAGAACACCCGACTTGCAGACAACCCCTAGTTACAAACGGACCTCTGGATATTAGTAATTTACTGTACTTTAACCCTAGGCTACAATAAAAAGCTATAACATTTATTAAAGGTGTCTGTAATGAATCTATTGTTAATCCTTCTTCTTATGACAACCCAACATTTTTAAAATCCAATTGTCACAGAGACCAAAAAAATTCTGGCGGAGGCTACAATTATAAAATATACAGTTCCGACTTACATACAAATTCGACTTAAGAACAAACCTACAGACCCTGTCTTGTACGTAACTCGGGGACCGGCCTGTATAGCATCTTTACTCTGTTGGTAAAAGTGATAGTAATGCATCTAGAAAAAAAAAAACCTACAAAAAAATTATTTAAAAAATGTTTTTATAATATGCGACTTCTAATCACTCCGTTCGCCAATGTGAGGCCTTTTGGCCATTTATCGACATCCATGCAAACTAAATGAAAAAAAAAAAATCTTCAACCTTGACAAAGTTCTGTATTGTATGTTCTCCCTCAGTGCAGTGTATGTGGTTTTATCCATATGTATGAGCAAGTCATGACATTTACAAACAGTATGGGTCCTATAATGCATTGGAGCAGCAATCACATCACACTGTATTATATGATATATATTATATATCTAAGTATATGCATATATACACACACACACCTACACAGTGCAGTCCTGTAGTAAAGAAGACTGCATACGACAAGCTATTAAAGTGTAATCCAAGCGTTGAAAACATGGTGACATGCCAATACGAGGGCGCGGTGACTGAGCTTGTGGTTGCCTCTAATAGTGATTAATTGCTATGAAACAACCACTCAACTCTTGTGTAGATTAAGCACATAAGAACAAGATCAGACCTAAATAGGGGTTGGGGGTCAACGATGATGTAAATCAGTAATGGCTCTACAATGGCTTCTCCTGTGGGGATCAGTGATTAACACACTTTCTATAAGAAGAAACACTGGATTTATGAAGACTTTCATCTATTTTTCATAAGTGTCAACCTATGGGGATTACACACATTGTATTATGGCTCATTTGGCTCAGTGTATATTGACAATTACCCAATGATCTATTTATTAATGTTGATTTAATAGCTTGTACTGTACTATAAAATAATTTTTATAAAATAAATCACCTTCTTATATTTCCGGATGAGCTTGTGCAATCATAGTCAATTTAAACATGAAGAGCTTAAGTAGAATCACGTGGGGTCAATAGCTCGACAGACTGATTGGTCAGGGGGTGTCATGTGGACTACTGCAGACTTCCCTTATGGAATAGTGGTTTAAAGGCTTAAAGATTAAAAAAGATTATATACTCCAAATCCATTTCCACTGTACTCCAATATATAAGAACCCAGCCACCAAACAGAAGAACGGGACAATTCAGAGATCATTACCTCATTACCACCAGCTAGGGCTATATCAATGGTGATCTTGGTATATTTGTTAATCATGGTTTCCTTCTTACTAAAATCATCTCCTGGGAGGAGGAGCACAACCAGAGCCCCTCTGTGCTTTAGTTTCACAGGCTGTTATAGTGTGCAAGAAGCACTTCCCCCTCCCACTGTCTGCTGTATCTTACTCTGTTGCAGTGCGATTACATAAAAAAAAAAGATGGGCAAAGTGCTGAGGGGGAGAGAGTAACAGCTTGTGAAGCTTCAGCATGCAGGGACTCGGATTACATCCCTGGGAGCCCTTCAGGCTCATAAACATAATTTTAAATGTTGAATTTAAAAGGCAGGAGGTCATGGATAATAAATATAAAAAGATTACTGTCACAGTGCCTGGATCTATCATTAACTGTCCCTGGGTTATCAGGCTTCATTTTAGGTTAGATTTCCATTATTTCATCTGCTATTTACATACAGTTCTTCAATTGGATGTTGTTTTAAAAATATGTACCAGACTGAAGATAATTTCCCATAAATGTAGCCATATGGTCCCATAGATAGAGGACAGTTGTCCTTGGATACAACCACCTCTGCTGGAGGGATTGTGCAAGGAAAAATATGAAACAAACATTTTTTACACATGAAATGTCCAGGAGTAACTTCATATCGGACAGCCACATGTCCTTAGGTAATAAATGCTGAATCGAGGTGGTCAGGCACCTTAGAAGCACATGGTGGTCACTGCTGCCAGAGTGCAGGGATGCTCAGATCCAAGGACAGGCATCTTTGTTTCTACAAAACAACATGGCCCATTTATAGAAACTATATTCACACAAGTATATTTTTGTTAAAAAAATATATATGTATGGCAGATGAACTCAATAAAATGTGTATGGACCAGATGGGGACACCCCTTTAAATTCAGTCATGTGGCATCAGACATCACCAATGCAGCCAAGAAAACAAGAAGATCCCGACAATTACGGTGCCTGATCTATTAGTAAATGTTCCTGGTTTATTATGATGGATTTTGATGGTAGATTTTCTTTACCAATGGCCACATGTTGTCCCTTTAGTGATGAACAATATGTCTATAAAAGTAAAATCTCTCTTGATTTTTGAAGTCTTTTGTTCTCAGTAGTTTGTATGTGTGTCAAGCATTATATCCCACTGAATATCTGGCACCGTTTCCATATATACAGGCAGAGACTACATCAGCTACATTGTACTTGGCAGCATCTCACCTTACAATTTGCACGGAGCCAGCTCTGCCTAGCTAACCATGGAGGAAATTACATTTAATGAATATCATGTAACAAAGGATAATTGTTTATAAGGCACGGGGGACTGGATGGGCAACTTCTGCTCTACTTCCCAAGGAAACATGCAAGTAATTAAAACTTATAAAGAAAAAGCTAGATAAGGGGAGTACAACAACACTATAAAAGACAAAAGGAGGATAAAAATCACACTTTCCCAGAGAGTTTTAGACTGATCATAATAAGGAAATAAAACATACGGTATGTACTTTTATAAACAAAGCAAAGCAAGAGCAGAAAATGGGGAAACAAATAACATATCATGCAAAAAACAAACAGAAAATGGTAAAATATAATACAAATGTGATAATAAAATGCAAGAAAAGCTTGGCGTATAGTCTGGCTACACTGCTTTATGATCCCAATCCACTTGTAAAAATTTTATGTACAAAGTGAAGTGGATCTCTTTGGGCTCAATTATTGAATACCAAATGTCATTGTTGAGTGCGCTGGGAAGCCTAGGATCATGAGAAATGATATAATACACAGTCTGTCACCGAGTCCTGACAACACTAATCAGCTTTGTATACCTTCACTTTCAGCATTGCTGTCCCATGTGGTGTATATTAAGTTTCCCTTTTTAAGTGATAGTTTTGCCAGTTCTACGTGAACACATAGATCTTAAACAATAAAAAGTACATTTCACAATATAAAAGACTTAAAGGAAACCTACCACTTGAAGTGGCAGGTTTCAGATGGAAATACCGAGCACCAGCTCAGGGTGAGCTGGTGCCGGAGCTTATTCTAGTTAGTGTTTTAAACCGCGGTATCGCGGTTTAAAACACTTTTTAAACTTTATAGCCAGCGCAGGCAGGTACGCGCTCGGCGCTTACCGTGCGCGCGGCTACATAGGAAGTGAATGAGAGCCGAGCGCGTACCTGCCTGCACCGGCTATAAAGTTTAAAAAGTGTTTTAAACCGCGATACCGCGGTTTAAAACACTAACTAAAATAAGCTCCGGCACCAGCTCACCCTGAGCTGGTGCCCGGTATTGCCATCGGAAACCTGCCACTTCAAGTGGTAGGTTTCCTTTAAAAGGGACAGTTTTAAGAATAAAAAAATAAAAAAATGTACGTAATAATAATGCTTAAACATCTTTTCTAATTCCCATGTTATTCCTCCTGGAAATGTACAGTATAAATACAATGACAGTGACTAACTGAAGAGTATTGAGAAACTTAGAAACCTGACAAACATTAGTAAATGTAAATTCACAGTTTAAAAACTTTGTTATAATCTTTCCTCACTAAAATGACAAGATGGAAGTCTAAAGGATCAGTCAAAATTTCCATTGATTTAATTGGCCCTTTAATGGCTACAGTTAGTGTCCGTTTACACCACTTCCTCTTGTCTTGTGTTATTCTAGTGGAGTATTGGATGGAAGCTGTAGCACAATTTGTCCCTCTCAAATAATAGAAGTAAGTGGTGCAAAAATGAACCAAAAATGGTGTCTATCTGTTCCTTACCACACAGAACGACCTTAGCTTCAAAATGACACAAAAGCAGGCTTCTAAATACTAAAGAACTTAAGATAAAGGCTTGTAAAGAGATGCTCTTCTTCCAGCCTCTAAACTTGACTCATTTCAAGGGAAAAGTGATTCTTTTCAGTACATTTTCATATGACTTTGGAGGCAATTTTTCAAAAGTAAATTTATGAGTTTGAGAGATTCTAGAAAGGTTATTTCCTACCCTAAATGAGGGTGCTGGTAGTTTAGTTATGTAGAAGATAATGACAGGGTTCCTTTAAATTCCCCGGTTTATGTTCAAGATAGGTAGTGCAGGTTTGTTCTTAAGTTGAATTTGTATGTAAGTCGGAACTGTATATTTTATAATTGTAACCCGAGCCTAAATTTTTTTGGTCTCTGTGACAACTGAATTTTACAAATGTAGGATTGTCATAAGAACCCGGATTAACAATGAAGCTTAATTGTGGACACATTTATGACCGTTATAGCTGTATATTGTAGCCTAAGACTAAAGTACAGTAAATTATCAACATCCAGAGGTCCGTTTGTAATTAGGGGTCATCTGTAAGTCAGGGGTTCTTAAGGAGGTGATAGCCTGTATATTAATTTTAGCATGGGGAATAAAGACATGATTCTGAGCCCTGGACTCATATCTTGCACAGCCATCGCCCTTCCTCTAGGTTGGCAGCCATACTTTCTTATAGTTTCTTCCATCACTACTGCTTAGTATGTATTGCAGGGGATACATTTTATCCCTGGCAGTAAATTCTCCTTTACCAGCCCCTATACACACAGTCCTGTCTACATTCACATCTGGTCAAAACTCTAGTAAAATGCTGACCCTCGTGCAGAAAAACCTGACACTGACATTATATGTGCCTTAGGGGTAATGTTACCATGTGCACAAGTTAGTCTACCAATGAGAACTAAACAACATATAATAAAACCATGATAAACATAGCGGGTGCAAGGAAAATGAATGTCAACTAGTTATAGTGTCAGTGGCATGGATGTCTGCTCCCTCTACAAGCATCAGGGGGAGATTACAAATCAGAATTGGACAGGACAAGTAATAAATACACATGTGCCGCAGCTATGTGACCCGCGTATAAGGGAATGACAATGCCTCCCTGTCCTCCAGACATATTATATACTGCAAAGCAGGCTTTACTTGCTAATAAGTACTACAGCCCAGGGAAGCGGTGAACTCTCCAAGTAGAGCAGAAAATTGGAAAGACACATTCACAAGTCTATCCAGGAGTCCTGTCCTCTCTCACACAGACACATCTCGCCATCACAGTAATTCATTTGACACACACACTCCCCTGCAGCTGACTCTTCCCAGTCTTTAGTAAAAAATAGGTTTCTTCCTTGCAGTTAACAACTTATCATCTGCTGCCTATTTCAATTCTGCCATTCTTCCCAGTCCCCTTTCCCTGCCTAATGCAATTATTCTATAAGAGGAGAAATAAAAGAAAACTGCAAGAAGACAAAAAGAAGCCAAGGGATTAATTCAGGTTACCGATACCTCGTGAAAAGACTGAGTGTATGGAAATGTAGGTTTTTTTCCCCGTCTTGGTGGACTCGGATGGCCCGAAGCGGTGTTTTGTGACGGGTTTCATCTCACCATGCGATCAGGATTTCAGCCACATTTTAACGGTGGCACAAAGCCAATTTTTTTTTTTCCTTATCCGCCTTATATGTTCAAGCAGTTGAAAAAAATATTAACACATTGAATTGCTCTCTTTGAGCCAAAATTGTAGAATTCATTATGAATTATAGTTTACAAAAAAAAAGAAAAAAAAAGAACAAAATGACATAAAATGTCACAGTTTTTTTTCCTTTTAGCAGCTTTTTGAAAGTTTTCCCATTTTTAAGACTCTTTATGGCAAGTAATTACACTTAAGACTTGTAGCAGTCTGTTATCATCTCAGGTTTTAGTTTGAAAATAAAATTCAGAAAGCCTGCACTAAATATGAGTGCCTGACCAATCATCAAGCTATTATGTTGATAGGGGTAACTTGCTAACTTAGTACATCCCCTTCAAGGACATAGATTTTCCTTAACCTCTTCAAGACTGCCATACAGACATATATATCCTAATTGCATATACCGTGTATAGATGTCGTGACAGTGGTCTATTTCAAATGGCTATATCTTCTGAACTCTGTTGCACCTAGAAACACAGTTCTAGCGTCATATTAGAAAGGAGAATCTTATTGCATCAGGATTGTGTTTCTAGTTGCCACAGAACAGGAAACAGCCACTGTTAAGGTTGCAATAAACGTCACTTAATTCCCAACTGTAACTTTAGAAAAAACAATCCTGGTGTTATATTAAAGTGCAAATTCTCTTCTCCTTCTTCAGAACTGTATTTCTAGGTTCTCGGTTCAAAAGATATCCACATGACATAACAGTAGGTGGAGCCATAGCATGCTACACAGGCTATATAAGAGGCCTGCTGACATAATATTCTCCCCATGTTGTAAAGGCAAAAATACCCCTGTATTATTGAATTTCTTGAAACATGCCACCAATTTTGTTTTGAATGTATGGAAATATGGGCAGCGTCGTAAAATAATGAAAAAAATCCCCAGCCTATAGTGAGTAAGAAATGACTAGCATCTCACTTGAGTAAAGGAATTAAGACATTAACATTAAAAAGTCATGAAGTCATAATCACAATACATTTATACAACTACAATATTTGTATGGATGATTTAAAGGGAACCTGTCTGGAAAATTTGCTTACATAGATGCTTATAGACCAATGGTTTAGCGTTCCAAGTCCTCTTTTGTTATCCAAAAAAAGAAAAGAAAAAAAATGGTATACTTTCCTTGGTCCCGAGCTACAGACGCCTGTGCAGTCATTCACTGAAACCGGTGAAATACATTCTGGCTTTACAATGTATGTACTGCAGGAAAGACGAATGCACATTGCAGCACAAGTGTATAACGCTGACTGTACTGAAGCAACACGTAGATGCCAAGAACACCATGTATAGGTCCAAACCCCCTTAACAGACAAATCTCTAGTAGAGATGAGCAGACCCGATGTTTGCATTTTGTTTTGCTGTGTGACGTGGACATATTGCCAGGTTGGCTGTCAACCCGTCATCCAGCAACAGTGGCCATTGGGCAGTAAGGCACATAAAATATAACATACAAGAGACATAACATCGAATAGGGTCAGGGAGGAAGAGTTCTCCTTATGGAGAGTTTTCCAGTTAAGGCCACCTCACTGGTGTATAGAGACTTATAGCCATTGATGCTCCACTAGGACGGGACAAGTAAAACCACATCTCTTTTGCTACCTTTTAAGGAAGTCCCTCTTACCATCAGACATGATTTTCAGGAAGCCTAACGACATAATGTGGAATTAATGCCAAACCAGTATATCTATTCCAGAAGGAACAGATTCACAACTGTATACAGCGCTGTTTCAACGTGGTTACATCTCTTCAGAACAGCGTTTGTAAGAGGCTTTTGACTAGGGTCAAGAAATAAGTAACATTGAATACACAAACAATAAATGGATCCACACTTGAAAAGCACAATAAACTTTTGGTTTTTCTTATAGGAATAATTGTTTCTTTCTTTTTTTTTTTAGATAGGAATTATTTTTGGACACTAGGCCATGGATCCATAAAAAACCTGTAGCTGGTTTAGTGTCCCTGTCATGATTTTAGAAAAACAGTGATTATACAAAGTTACAATAAAAGGACAAAGGTAACAATTGACTTGAGTATACCAATGTCCACAACAGGTTAATAATGAACACCTAAGTGTATAAAAGCCACTCAATATTTCCTGGTGTCTGCACAAGATACATTAACACTACAGGAAAAAGAGACAATTACATTGCGATATTAATGTACACAAGAAATGTTGACTAGCTGCTCAATAAATTTCCAGTGCGGAGAAATGTAATTACTTGTAAGCACTATCAGTATGCAGGTATTGTGTACAGGTCAACAATTACTAAACAAGTTAATTTCCTAATTGCTTGCGCCTTGTCAACGCACACAATTTACGTAGGTATGGAAGGTGCAATATACTGTAAATTCTTCATTTATTGCCCGTCACCAATATTTCACGCTAAGCTGAACATGTTCTTAAAACAGCTCATAAATAAACGTGGCTAAGTGGATGCAGATGCCAAACAGAATAAAGAATTGGATACCGTGATCTGTGATCTTGCACGTTACTAAGTACAGTTCTTTCAGGCTTCGGCCCTCCTTTGCAATAACTTCTACACATCTGTACAAAAAAAAACATAAGAAGACATTAGAAAGGAACAGCAAATCTTGCAGTACTTATCTGTTGTAGTAAATAGTTAAATTCCACATAAAATTTTTATTTTAGGAAAAAGATTCCCACAAATCACAGCTGTCTTACATGTCTGTTCATCCTGGGAGTGTATGTATTTTTAATTGACCACATGGCATCACCCCACACAATCTCACACCAAACTATCAAAGCTGACAATGGTAATGTGGTAGTGTCCAGCTGGTCAGCTTTTGAGATGTTTCCAGGAGGGGTAAATGCATGAGGACACAATGTTAACCCCTTCCCGTCATTTGACGTAATAATACTGCATGGCGGGAGGTGCGTTCCCGCAAAATGCAGTATTATTACGTCATGCTTCTGGCGCCGGCTCCTGAACGGAGCCGGCGCCAGAAGCTGCGGGTGTCGGCTATATATTATAGCCGACACCTGCCTCTAACACCCACGATCGGAGATTTCTCCGACCGCGGCGTGTCAGAGGCATTTAAATGCAATCTTAAGTGAATCGGACCCCCCCGCGGCGCTTACCGGGGGGGTCCGCTGCTCCGATCGCAGCCCCCGGGACTGCCGGTGCCCGGGGCTGCGAGATCTTCATCCGGAAGCCGGGTCCTGCCTTCTGGCAGGACCCGGCTGTAAGACACTGGGCATGCGCAGCATGCTCAGTGTCTTACATTACACAGTGCAATACTTCTGTATTGCACTGTGTAACCTGTAAAATAGCTTGAACAAGTGATCAGAAGATCACTTGTTCAAGCTTAGATGTCATTACCTGTAAAAAAAAAGTTAAAACAATAAATAAAGGTTTTTTAAAATAAAAATAAATAATAAAAGAAAGTGAAAGTCCCCCCAAACACCACATTTCCCTTTACACAAGTAATAAAGTATAAAATACACTAAATCACAAAAAAAACCCACTTATTTGGTATCGCCGCGTCCGTAACAATCTGTACAATAAATCCTAATCATAATTGGACCCGCTCGGTGAACGTGGTAAAAAAAAAAAACCCCAAAAACTTGCCAAAAATTAAAACTTTTTATCAAATTGCTTTACAAAAAATGTTCTAAAAAGTGATCCGAAAAAGTTACAAGCGCCAAAATGATACCACTGAAAAGAACAACTTGTCACGCAAAAAATAAGCTCACAACCAGCTCCGTCAACCAAAAAATACTATAGTTATGCCGCTATAAAGATGGCAATACTAAAACAAATTCAATTTTTTCTATTCTAGTTTTCCTTCAATAAAATTGGACAAATATAAATAAAACTATATAAATGAGGTATCACCGTAATCGTAGTGATCCGTAGAATAAAGATAATATATTATTGTTATGCTACAGCGAACCCCCCCCCTCAAAAATGCTAAAAATCCAAAACAAGAATTGATGATTTTATTTTCCTCCACACGAAAAAAGTTAATAAAATTGCTTCAATAAGCTAAACACCCTCTAAAATAAAGTTTTTTTTACAGTGCATCGCGTCTCGCAAAAAAATAAGCCCTTATTTGTCTAAATTGCTTAAAAAATAAAGATTGTATAGCCTATTCCCAACGCGCGTTGTAATAGAACGGTGCGGCGGGTAGTGACTTGCCAACACGGTTCAGACACAGTGATCGGGGCAAGATGGCAGCTGATCCTAACAGCCATCCATCCTGCCCCATGGACCAGAAGGGTTATGTCCCCCCCACACACCCCCAGTTTATTATCGCTGCTATTGGCTCATCAATTCAGACGAGCCAATAGCAGCGAATTTACTTATGACGTCAGTAATACCGGTCACCATGTCTGTAGACACGGTGACCGGGGCAGAGTGGCGGCTGTTCCTGACAGCCACCAATTGTGCCTTGTGGTTCAGAGGGGTTTTGTTGCCCCCCTCTGTCCATGTTTGTCGCTATTGGCTGGTCGATTTGGTCCAGCTAAAAGCAGCAATATTCGTCACAATGGGCATCGCTAGGGTGAATAAGAGCAACACTTGGCGATAATTTCCCTACTAAAACGAAGATATGGTACAAAAGCGCTGGCCGTGTACATTGTACAGATTACGCTGTACAACTCTTACGAGCTGTTCCAATGTGCAGGTCCTGCCGTATCATTTCTCCGTTTTCAAGAGGAAGATATTAGGAAACTAATATTGGGACAAGAAGGACGGGGCCCCTGTCCAGAGGGTTTAGATGTTCCTGTGTTTTGTCAGGGCAGCATTTTCACGGTAAATTCTGCTGCTTCTAAAGGTAGGACTCAATAAAGAGTCTGTTCCAAAAGAGGAGTTAGGATGGACACTATATACTAAGGATGGACACTATATACTAAGGATGGACACTATATACTACTAAGAGACCTGCGACAACTCCAAGTGTGACAAAAGTTTAGATGGTCCCCTGGTCTATTCTACCTCCTTATACGCAACACATTCAAAATTCACGCCCAACCTGTTGTGAATTCAGTAAAATGAATAATTGTAACAACTGGTAGGTCACGTTGCTCCCTATACCCCTCCACATTATTTCATATGGGGCGCCACATAACGGGCACTGAACGTTCCAGAAATAATTGCAATTTCCATCTTGGACTCCATCGCACATCGTATTTGGAAACCACCTGTATGTTCAAATGCTCATTTCACCACGTGTATTACACTACACCACATATTACACCTTGCTAAATTCCCCAAGGGGTGTACATTCAACAATTAGGGTCACTTTTCGGGTTTTCCTCCGCTTTGGTACCACTACGGCTCTCCAAATGTATCCTGACACATGTGAAGGATTTCTTGCAAATTTGGCCTCTAAAAGACAAACACCCCTCTTTTCCTCTACTGTGCGCCCATAAAGCATTTTATATGCACATGTGGGGTACTTCTACACTCAGGAGAAATAGTTTTACACCTTTTTCGGGGTTATTTAATATATTATCCCTTGTGGCTTACATAAATTAGGGGTAAAGTGACATTTATAGGAAAATTTTCACCTTTTTAATGTTTAGGGCCTAATTGGATCATTCACCTGTAGGGGCAAATACATATATTACACATTGCAAAATTCTCTAAGGGGTGTGTGTTCAAAAATTAGGGTCACTTTTTGGATTCTTATCTGTTTTATACCACTAGGGCTCTCCAAATGCATGTCAAACATTTCTGTCAAATTTGGCTTCTAAAAGGCAAACCTCCCCCTTTCCTTTTACTGTGCGCCCATACAACATTTTATATACACATGTGGGGTACTTCTACACTCAAGAGAAATAGGTTTACACATTTTGGGGGGTTATTAAATTTTTTTTATGCCTTGTGGCTACAAAAAATTAGGGGTACAATGACCTTTATAAGAAAATGTTCACCTTTGTCCTATTTAAGCCCTAATTAAATCAAACACCTATATGGACAAATACTCATATTACACCTTACTAAATTCTCTAAGGGGTGTGCTTTCCAAAATGGTGTCACTTGTTGGGGTTCCGCTCTGTTTTGGTACCACTACGGCTCTCTAAATGCATCCTGACACATGTAAAGGATGTTTGTCAAATTTGGCTTCTAAAAGGCCAACGCCCCTCTTTCCCTTCTGAGCTTCACTGCGTACCCATACAACATTTTATTTGCATGTGTGGGGCAATTTTATACTCGGGAGAAATGCTAGTACACATTTTTTGGGGTTGTTTCATCTTTAATGCCTTATGGGATACAAAAATTAGCCGTAAAAGTGACTTTTTTGGGAAAATGTCCATCTTTTTCCTTTTAGGGACCTAATTGAAGCAAACACCTGTGGGGGAAAATACACATATTACACCTTGCTAAATTCTCCAAAGGGTGCACTTTCCAAAATGGTGACACTTGTTGGGGTTCCCCTCTGTTTTGGTACCACTAGGGCTCTCCAAATGCATCCTGACACATGTAATGGATGATTGTCAAATCTGGCTTCTAAAAGGCCAAAGCTCCTCCTTCCCTTCTGAGCCCTACTGTGTACCCATACAACACTTTATATGCAAAAGTGGTGCAGTTCTGTGCTTAGGAGAAATAGTTTTACACATTTATGGGAGTTGTTTCATCTTTTATCCCTTGTGGCTTACAAAAATTTGGGGTAAAAGTGACTTTTTTGAGAACATTTTCACCTTTTTTCCCTTTTGGGGCCTAATTGAATCAAACACCTGTTTGGGCAAATACACAAATTACACCTTGCTAAACTCTCCAAGGGGTGTACTTTCCAGAATGGTGTCTCTTGTTGGGGCTTTCCTCTGTTTTGGTACTATTATGGCTCTCCAAATGCATCCTGACACATGAAAACTTTTTCAGCCATATTTGCCCTGCAAAAACGAAACAACGCTCTTTCCCTTCCAGGTGCCCCACTGTGCCCGTACAGAAGGGTACAGTGACAAAATGGGCATTGGCATGCTCAGGAGGAATTGCCTTAAACATGGTAAAATGCATTTTCCTTTTTAACCCATTGTGAAGGTGCAAATTTTAGTGTTCAATGAATCTATTGTAAGATAAAATTACATTTCTGTAATTTCACTTTCATTTATCTTTCACCCTCATGAAACGCTCAAAGGGTTAACAAAATTCCCAAAGGTTGTTATGAATATTTTGAGGGGTGTAGTTTCTAAAATGGTGTCATTTGTGGGGGTTTTCTATCATGTAGGCCTTATAAAGTCACTTCTAACTAAACTGACCCTCCAAAAGTAGGTTTTGATGATTTTCGTGAAAATCTGAAAAATTGCACCTAAAGTTATAAGCCTCCTAACATCCTAAAAAAAAGGAAAAGATGTTTGAAAAATGATGCCAAGTTAAAGCAGACATATGGAAAATGTTAGTTATCAAGTTATTTTAGTGATATGACTAACTTTCCAAAAAGTAGAAAATTTTGAAAACATTGTTTTTTTCAAAATTTTTGGCAAATTTCCATTTATTTCATAAATAAATACCAAACATATTGATTAAATTTCTCGACCAACATGAAGTACAATGTGTCACGAAAAAACAATCTCAAAATCAACTGGATATGTTAAAGTGTTCCAAAGTTATAACCACTTAAATAGACACATGTCAGATTTTAAAAAATGGGCCGTGTCAGGAAGGTGAAAAGTGGCTTCAGCGTTAAGGGGTTAAAAAACAATATAAAGTGTCACTCCAGCTTCACATTGTCCCGGTAAAGGATATGTGCTCAAGAATCAATAAGGAAAATATAGATAAAAGAAAATAAATTGTTCTGGCACAATAACCTCAGTTTATATATTCATTCAAATTGTACATGTAAAAACTTTTAGTAGTAAGTAGAAAGTCACATTCAAAAATGAGTAGAAAAAAGAACCCGTGGGTTATAATAAGATCAATCACGTATATACAATAAGACTTCACGAATCCTGAAGGAAATTGTTTGGTACATGCAGTCAGGCATGATGTTACAGATAGTTACAAATAGTTTAAGATAAGTCATAAGTGAATATAAAGAAAAAGAAGAAGAATGCACACACATAGAAGGGTTGGAAGGTTAGTGGTTGGATTATTATAACTGTGCGAGCAAGTTGAGGATGGCGGGAAAGATAGAAGAATGGAAGGGATATCAACTAATTTAAACTTAAAAACTAAAATTTAAAAGGAACCCGTCCAAGCACAATTTGGACCTTATGGATCGTTGGTTTAGTGTTCCAAATCGCATAAACCACCACCTATATATGGTCATTTTAAATAAAAATGAAAAAAAAGATTTATACTTACCTTCCTCCCAAGCCCCAGAGCCTGTGCATTGCATCCCAGATGCTCTTCATCTTTAAGCAAAAAACTAAACTAAGAACAACAAAATGCCTGGAGCCCCTGCCCACAGCACCATATTAAGATCTTACCGGATTAGCCATGAATACAAAGACAATTAAAAACAATAAGAATTAATGAAGATATGAAATAAATAATGTAAAAGCTCTGTACCAAATAAATTACCAACACAAAGCATATAGCAGAGATAAAGCATATAGCAGATATAGTGAACAGACTGGTGGTGATGGTCAGCAAGGATGTGTAGAGTGTTCTGTTCTGTTGCATTGGATACTGACGCAGTTATCCAAAACCAGACTCCTCTTTTCTACAGCTAAACGCCTCGGCTGTTCACACAATGGGGTTTATTCATATGTGGCCAGTCATTGCGGTAGCATCTGTGATTCATGCCTCTATTTATTTTGCTTGCAAAAGAAAGTTGGCGTCCCTGCCTTATTCTATCTTCACAAGTAGGTGTTTTTATCCTGGGCCTAAGACAACGGGCCTAAGACAACGGGCCTAAGACAACGGGCCTAAAACAACGGGCCTAAAACAACGGGCCTAAAACAACAGGCCAGTGGCAGTAGAAGAGGACTGTCCAAGCATCAAACATGGGCAGGAAAAAGACCTTGTATATAATTTGTGGCCGGGACACACGGGGCTTTGGAAACAAATGTTAAGTGTATAGGCCCATAGAAAAACATGGGGACATGTATTAGCCAATGCCATGTGTGGGAGCCTATAGTAATACAGGGGACACAAGCTAACTGTGAAACAACGGCTAGAACATGGCCAAAATGCACTAATGATTTCATGCATTACAATGAAATCAATGAGAGAACAAATCCTAGTAGTTTTTGAAATAGATTTTACAACAGAAATTTTGTCAAAATCACTATGTAAATGGGTCCCAACAGAGGAAAAGCACAATTATTTTAAATTGACCTACGGCTGCAGAAGGACATCAGGAATTATAAAGACACATAACATAACAACAAAATAGAGATTAGCTACACAGATTGTTCTAATCTACAGAAAGAACACAGTCTTCATTAATTTTCCCATTTACTAAATCTTGCCATATCCTGCAAACATCACGCCCCGGTGCCTGCCAGATAAATGTATCGGATTAGGTCCTGCATTTTCCCAACACTCTTCCCACTTGATGAGTTTTATGAGGCTGCTCTCATTTCCCGAGGTTACTGCTGTCCTGATTCTGATACTCACAGTGTGCAGCAGCTCCTCCTGTGACTAATGTTCCCTCCCTGCTTAGATGAATGGTTCCTTAGGGAAGGGCTATCACTACTGATAGAAGGCCCTATATCATTATAGACCGCAGGAAGGAAGAACCCCTGATTTTCCATTGCAATTCTGTATTAAGAAGTTCTTTGCATTTTTGAGTTGTGTTCACTACAGAACTTATAAAAGTGTTTGAGCTGTTTCATAGCAACATCTATTGCAGTCTGTGGGTGACTCCTTTCTCCCGCAGAGATCTGCATAACCATCTGCCAATCTATAAAGTGCTGATGACATTTACTGATAATATGCCACCACAGGTACCATTGCCAGGGTTTATCCTGGAAAGCGGCTGATCTGTAATCTTGGACACAGGACCATAAGGTAAGTACACATGTAATTACACAGATGCAGACCCCAGACACCGCAATGAAAAACATCTAATAAGCTGTAAGGTGAACAAAAAGTGTAAAATGCTAATGCTAAAATAAACGCATATAAAATGTAGACCTTTCCGATAATTTTTTAAAAACATTATAAATATTCTGGTCTGGAAGACTAAACACTGGAGAACATTGTAATAAGGTCATCCAGTAAAAGAATTGGACCATTCCTTTTCCTACGAAAGGGAGTCTGCTATACATTACTGTCTACCTAAATGTGTCCACTAGCTTCATAGTTTTTTTTCTCTATGCTCTTGAACTGAGAGTTACATTTTTAGGATACAGAAAACAACCAACAAGCTGATCCATGATCCATGGGGGCACATTTACTTACCTGTCCTGGCCGGCACCCCGAAAATGCAATGTCCAGCCGGAATGAACTCTGCCGTGATTCACTAAGATTGTGCGCCTGGTATCCTGCATGTGTTGCTTCCCCGCTCAGGTCCGCCGGAGTTCACCATCTTCTTCCTAGTGCATGTAAGTGCTTGATCTTGCGACACAATTTGAAAGTTAAATCCCGCCCTCAATCTGAATCAGTCGAATCGTCTGGCGGCCTGCCCCCGATTTCTGTTGCATGAAAGCCAGCGCCAAAACCGATCGCGTGCGGCGCAAATCCCAAAAACATCGGAAATTTTCTTGGGTTTTAAGTACATGTGCTATTTTTGCCCAAGAGTTTAAGGGCTTCTTTAACTTACTATTAAAAAAATACCCTCTTTACTTAAGATGTACAGTATTTTATAACCACATTATATGTATTGTTCCAATGCATCTACAGCTCATCTTTGTCTCCATAGTAACAGACTACAAAATAAATGCTGTGTACTCTGATACCATACAAATTGTTTACTCACCAAATGTATGTTGGCATAATGGATTGAATGGAGTGTAAATGCTTAGAGTTTTCAGTCTATTACCATGGAGCACTGCTACGTGCTCGAGTTTGTGACATAAATAGGGCCAACTATAGTGCCCCATACATGTTCATGATACTTCCAAAGATAAAAGATGAAAGGATAAAACTGGGTTTGTCATATTTAAAAGAAATCCATCATCAAAATCAAGCATGGATAAGTCAGGGACACTATAAATCCATGCATCACAAATGTGAAGCTATAGCACAGAGGGGCTTTTGTAACACCCACCTGAGCCCTTCAGGCTCATTAGAATTTGAATTGCTGATTTAAAAGGAAGGATGACAAATATAAGATTGCTACAGTCACGGTGCCTAGATCTATAGGTGTCCATGGTTAATAATGTTTGATTTCTATGGTAGATTTCCATTAATGCTGTACAGAAGAATTTTTGATCATTTTACTAAATTATTATTAGATCATATTAAAGGGAACCTGTCACCACATTTTTCACAAATACAGCTAGTGACAGGTTCACATAGAGCCCTAGTAACTATATGACACTCTTCCTTTAGCTAAAAATAGTTTCCCTCACATCCTCATAAAATCAGTTATAAACTCACCTGCTATCTCAGGGTGGAGGGGTTGGTGGATGGGGTAAGGTGGTGGCCTTATCATGTGACCAATGTGACATCACACAGGTCCTTTAGCCTCTTATTATTAGCATGTTACCCCATGCACAATTCTGACCACATAAAACAATCAGAGCAGCCTACATGGACTTCTACTCTTCTTGTAGGCTGCTGTGATTTCATGTAATATGATTTGCTGAGACATATGCTTGTTGTACAGTTTGCTAATGTTAGAAGCTAAAGGACCTGCCATGATGTCACCCTGGTCACATGACATTACTGCTGCATGCAGAGGAGCATGGGGATGAGCTGTTGGATTCAGCCGAAGGAGGTCATGCCCACCTTGACTCGCTGTAAACATCCTTGGCTAAAAGAATGCTGTCAGTTACTATATCTCTATGGGAACCTGCCACTAGTTATATGTTAATAAAATGAACCAATAAAATAAAGGCATATTAAAAGTTTTTTTTAAATGATATTTACAATCTTTTAATTTATTGACTAACTGGTCAAAGGTATACGATAATACATATACACAGATTACAGCATTGATGTGAAGTGGTGTTCAGTGTTTAACCTACAGCACAATACATATATGGATTTGTTTCTCCAATGTACCAGTAAATCATATGGCGTATAATGGAGAATTGTGTCATCCAACTATTCCTTTCAAACCTAAGTCTCTGTTATGAAACATATGGAACAATAAATTGCTTAGTTATTACTTTGATACATAACCCTCTGCTGACTCTCTGGAGAGCAGAAGATTTCACTGCCCAGGGTTTAGTTGTGTTCAACAGCCGCAAAAAGAAAATAGAAGCCACATGTTTCGAGCATGATATACTGTACATCTCCACATGCACAGTATTCGTTATTAGTTCACAGCACTTATCACTTAAAGGGCTATTCTCATCTAAGACACTTATAGTATAACCACAGGGTATGCCATTATTGTCTGATACATGTAGGCCCTACATCATTTTTCAGCAATTGCATCTATTCGCAAAAATAAAATAGGGAGTATTTGATGGTGTATTTGGTGTATTTTCCCCCAATTCAATCCACAAATTACCTTTGGAAAATGTGTGGGTTTTTTTTTAACCTTTATCTTTACATTTGCTCTAGAAAACCTCCCCAGCCTATAACTCATCAAATTAATATACACTTTGAGTCCACGTTTTATACAAAAATGAGCTATTACAATTTTTTATCCTTCTTAGGCCCCAAGGACACAAGCGTAAAGGGGGCCGTGATCCTATGGCACCCCGTCACGTTGCGATGAGCACAGCCTCCTTCCATCTAAAATCATCTCTTAATATTATGATGGGCTACCCTATCGCCTATGTGACTTCACAGACTGTTACACTGTCACCCTATCCCCTGCTTCCTCAGCATTTGTGCAGTGAGCACTTCTTTATGTATTCTTAGTACTGACGGAGGAGGGGGTAGGGTGAGACCGCAGACTCATTCACACTAATTAGAGGGTGTAACAAGATTCCCCCCAGTGCTGTAGGTCCACGGGCTGTTACACTGTCTTCCCCTACTCCCTCAGCACTTCCCCTTCCCTAGACTGTGAAGCTATAGCACAGAGGGGCTCTTGTAACACCTACCTGAGCACTTCCGACTCATTAGCATAATTTTCAAAAATTATTTTAGAAGGAAGGAGCCCATGGATAACAAATATAAGAAGATTACCAGAGTCATGGTACCTGAATCTATAAGTAAGTGTCTTTGCTTTATCATACTTGATATTGATTGTAGATTTCCTTTAAAGGAACCTGTCACCACAGAACCACAGCGCTTGTCTTTGAAAACTCTGCTTGATGCGCTGTGTGGCTTGTTCCCAGCTGTATCCGGAGCTGCACCGCTCATGCTCGAGTTGTGTGTGCAGTGCTGGCATGTGCTAGAGCTAGTCGTCCATGTTTTGACACGCATAGCCGCAACGCACATGCACAGAGTTTTCAAAGACGAGCGCTATGACATGAACAGGGGGCATTGCAAAGGGATTGTATCCATGTGGAGGGGTGGGTTTACTGTGCACAGCGGCTGTGAGGGGCTAGGAAAGAGCTTGATTGGTCTCCCACCTCCTTGACTGCATCGATGAGAGAAACCAGGCTGAATAAAAGTGAATTTTGGGACGAAGCTGCAAAGCACAGAATACACAAAGGAACCAACAGTCATCTAGAAGGTACTGTGGGGGGTTTGTCGTGTGGTTAGTAGGGTGATGGCTTCCTTTAAGGACGAATCTCTACATACTTTCCTAAATGGGTTGTCAATGACTATTGAGGTAAATCTTAATTACTAGACATTATAGATGTGGTATAATAATATGAAGAATATATGTTACGCTACAGCTAAAGCCAAAAATAAAACACTATTTGCTAAAGCAACTATTTTCTAGTTTTCTTACTTTTAGAACCACAAAGCACTAAACATAATGTTCCAATCATTATCCCATCTGTCAAGAATATAGGGCACGCCATGACATTGCCAATAGAAAGGTCCGTATGCTGTATGTATATTTCTATGGTTACTGTTTTTTTAATTCAGCTGCGAGCCATCTCTTGAGAAATAAGGAGGCCCTTTGAATCAGCTGCATTTCACAGTGTCGGAAGCCTTGACATATCTGTACATGCTATAAACAGATGATTTAAAGATGCATTTACAATACACACATTTTAAGGTATTCTCTTGGGGACACATATCAACCAGGACATTAAGGTCATATAGATCAAACACAAAGAAGAAAGAAGCAACAAGTTTCAGTACAATGTAGATGTTATTAAATCTATCACGTATATAAAATTCCATTTATATAAATTGTGTGAAGGTAACTTTGTTGCCAGTTTCTATCCCGCATTGTGCTTTCTGATTCAGTTTCTTAAAGTTGTCATGAAAAGAAATTAATACATTGGTATGGAAATATCCAACCCTGGATATAAAAAGTATACTCCATGGATCAAAAAAAAAAACCAATAGGACCAAGCAATTATTTTATCCTGACAAATTAAATTGACAGGGTCATCAAAGTAGGCAAGCTGTTAAAAAGACGGCTGTCAACATTTCTGAAAAATCATATGGCAAAAGTTGTAATTGTGATTTGCGAGACCTTTGAATGTAACCTTCGAGTAGTTGGATTGAATAAGAAATGTGCTCCTCAGCAGTAAAATTCTTTTCAAAAAGTTTCAAAAAGTATAAATTTGATGAGTATTGTGCTTTGTAGATAATTAGTATTAAGTGGATAAGGAAATCTACCATCAAGCAATTCAAGCAGGATTAACCAGGGACACTTTCTCATCGATCCAGTCACTGTGACTGTGGTAATAGTCCTTTTATCCATGGCCACCTTGCTTATAAAATCAACTTATTAAATTATTCTAATGAGCCAGAAGAGCTCTGGGGGCATTACTTGAGACCCTCCTTGCTGCAGCTTTACAGGGTGTTACACTGTGCAGGAGTTGGTCTGCCTCTTCCACCTTGGCACTACCCCTCCCTCTACCTGCTGCACACAGTAGCAGGTGCTCCTGCACAGTTTAAAAGCTTGTGAAGCTACAGCATGGATGGGGCTTTGGTAATGCCCCCTCATAGGCCTTTTGGTTTATTAGTATAATTTTAAGAGCTGATTTTAGAAAGGGAGGCCATGGATAATAATTATAAGAAAATTCCTACAGTCACGATGCCCCTGGTTTATCATGCTTGATTTATTCTAATCTTTGCACAGAGTTAACTCCCATAAATAGAGGTCAGATGGTCCGGGATCACTACAGGTTAGCTGGAACAGATTTTCTGCAGCAAAGTGGAAGTGATTTACATTCGCAGCATAGCGAATAGGATCTGTATAAATACTATCTATATGCAGTGATAAAACCCTGGGTTTTGAATCCTTATCACATTAATTATTGCTGCGGACACACCGTGCCAAATTCAACCTTTGAGAAGGTAAGTTGCACTGCACCAATTGTCTTTTGCAGCAGCTGAAATTGCTGAAGACATTGGGGCACATTTAATTACCCGATCCTGTCACAATCCCCGCTGTGCATTTTTCGACGATAATGTTTTCTGCCGCGATTCACAAGATTGTGCGCCGTATATCCTGCATGTGTCGCTTCCCCGCGCGTTCACCTTCCTCGTGGTGTATGTAAGTGCATGTCTTGCGACACAATTTTCAAGTTAAATCGCACGGTTTGTCCAAATCCGTCAGATCGTCCGACGGGCCGCCACCAATTTGTGTTGCATCAAAGCCGGCGCGATTGCACCAAAATCGGATTGCGAGTGACACAATCACCTGCTAGATACCTGTCCCAACAAATGTCAGGGAAATACGATCCGCGGACCCTTAGTAAATAAGCCCCAATATCTGCAGTGATTTACATTGTCAGCCAACCAACTCCTAAATGGAATATAGATTTAGATAAAATGGATCAGATGTTGGGAAAAAAAGAAAAAAAAAATCATGAAAGTCAGTGTCTGATGCTTGAAAATAAACTGGTTGCTAGGCTGCATCATACAACTTTCCACAAAGCAAAGCCTAAAACTTGTACTACATTTGGCGCAAGATTTTGTGGTGCAAAATAATACAGAGTTCTCCCCAATGAGTAAAGAAGACTTGATTATTTTTTCATTGCTGCACCTTGTCCCTAGGATCCATCACCACAAGCCCTATTAGAAACACATTAATGAAACTTCCCTTAATTTCCTCACGTAGTCCAGGCTTCAGAACCTTTAAACCAATTAGCATTCCAAAAGTTTACAGTCTTTCTTTTTTTTGCTGTTTTTTGAAAGAGTTATTGATGTAAGACTTTAAAATTTGGATATTTTTCAAGTTGAAAGTAAATATGCTCCATGCCTCAAAATAAACACTCTCTCATGCTTTTATGTTTGTTTTGCATTAAAAAAAATTTCCATTTAAGACAACAAAAATGGTTAAAGCAACAGGAAGTTGAAGGTAAATGCTTTTTGTATTCTACAAAATCTAACATTTTTAAAAAGAATTGTTTTCATGCAACATAATTAATAATTAACAATTAACACACATGTCAATAATGTCCTATAAAAAATAATACTTACATTTATTTATTAAAATAGTTTAATTCCTCAAGTACATGAAGCATCAGCTGTTCTGAAGCCAAACTTTCTTAATGTGAATTTTTTAAAGTCCAATTTAACTTTAACACTCATCCTACTACTGTCAAATTACCAACATCGTTTTATGAGATTCTGTAAAACAGTGTGATTGATTGATACATTTTCCTCCTGGTATTGTTTCTCTCTGCCACCAGAATGAAATGTTATAGACGTCAAAGGAAAGCCAAGGAAAGTGAAGGCTTTTGAAGGATGAGACCGTAGGTTCTCAGATTTGCAACCTTCTCACTACTAGACATCACATTAACATACTTTTAAGAGACTCCAGCTCATAGCAAAGTTCACAAACAGCATGAATTAAGAAGCAGTATGTTGTCCTGGTGGAACATCAATGTGCCCAAGTAGTGATTAACACTGAAAGTTCATCTTCAAAGCCTCTCCTCATAGCTTTGAGGAAAGGGAAATTGTATGGTTACAGAATTTGAGTTGGAAAAAACAAGTGAATTTGGATTAGAGTCTGTGTATCCAACACTCTCAAGAAGAATGTTTGAAACAGAATTTGAATTTAGTATATTATGATATACAGGCGGTCCCCTTAAGGACACCCGACTTACAGACAACCCATAGTTACAGACAGACCCCTCTGACCTCTGGTGAAGCTCTCTGGATGTTACTATAGTCCCAGATTTCAATAATAATTTTAAGGTGTCTGTAATGAAGCTTTATTGAAAATTCTTGGTCCCATTACAGCAAAAAATATTTAAACTCCAATTGTCACTGGGGCCAAATTTTTTTGGGGTCTGGTTCTACAATTATAAAATATACAGTTCCTACTTACATACAAATTCAACTTAAGAACAAACCTCCGGACCCTATCTTGTACGTAACCCGGGGACTGCCTGTAGTCAAGAACCCAAAGAAAAGGTCTGTGGTTGTGTGCATTTATATTCCAAATTTAACTCATATGAGTAAATCAGATATTCCAGATGTAGGAGGCTTCTCATAATTGGGAACAATAGTACATCTTAATGGCAACATTTAAGTTTCCATGCAATGTACTGGGGAAAAGAATCCAAATGCAGTGCAATGGAAAACTAAACCTGGTTGCAACATTTTGTGACAAGCTTTATTTTTACAGCTTTCTCTTCACATTTTAAATTACAGACAGTCCCCGGGTTACGTACAATATTAGGGTCCATAGGTTTGTTCTTAAGTTGAATTTGTATGTAAAGTCGAAACTGTACATTTCATCATTGTAGTTCTAGACAAATTTTTTTTTGCCCCAGTGACATTCGAAGTTTCAAATTTTTTTGCTGTAATGGGAATATTATCAATAAACCTTCATCACAGACACTTTATAGCTGAATATTGCAATCTAGGACTGTAGTGAAGCATCCAGGAAGCTTCACCAGAGGTCATAGGGGGCGGTGGGGGCAGAGGGGTTCGTCTTTAACTAGGGGTTGTCTGTAAGTCGGGTGTTCTTAAGTAGGGGATCGCCTGAACATCCCATTTATTCTTTGATTCCCTATGATCATGGAGATAACAGATGTATATAGTTTTGTTTCCATTCCTTTATTTGTATACAGGTTCTAATACAGATTGCTGATTGAGAAGCTTCCAGCTGATATACCAACTGAATGCTTCCCACTAACCGTTTGCCCATGATGAACTGCGGAATGGTGACCAAATCAAAGATGACCATGTGCATGCTTTGCTGCCATTGTTCATTGTTCGGGTTTCACCACTGAATTTAAAAAGTTAATAGCTGTTAATAAGTGCCATCACATTCGGGGGCCTATTAAATATAGCAGAGACCCCTATAGATCACGATTATTGTGCCATACTATTGACAAAGCTTTTCAGATACAAAACAGTACTATTTCAGTTGGGTATGCTGAATCTTATCAAACAACAGAGAACAAACTACCGTATTTTCCGGGCCATTAGGCGCACCGGAATATAAGGCGCATTAGTCTGAAGCGCCTTATATATGTAATAATTCCATATATAAGGCGCATCGGACTACAAGGCGCGGGGTTCGGGGGCGTGTCGGAGGTCCGGGGGCGGAGCGGAGACGCGACTCGACGCGGAGAAGAGACGCGACCCGAAGACGAGAAGCGGCGACGCGGGGAAGGTGAGTGGGGAAGGTGAGGGGTAGGTGGAGGAGGGCAGCGGACCATACTTACATAGGTCCCCGCTACCGGAGACAGCAGATCTCCAGCGGGAACTGCAGACCACGCGGCAGAAGTTGTTCGTGCCGCGTGGTCTGCAGTTCCCGCTGGAGATCTGCTGTCTCCGGTCTCCGGTAGCAGGGACCTATGTAAGTATGGTCCGCTGCCCAGCGCCATACATAGGGCGCACTGGACTATAAGGCGCACTTTGGATTTCCAAGGAAATCCAAGGCTTTTAAGTGCGCCTTATAGTCCGGAAAATACAGTAAAAAAGTCAATGAAATGACCACCATCTCCCTTTTCCACCCTAAAGACATAACCACTCTTCACCAACAAAGAAACAAATAACACTTTATATCCCGTTTAAGAATTACTTTAATGGCTTCATGTTTTACGATTACATGTAGTAGAAACACTGGATATTATTACCGGTAGATAATTTAGATCCCCCAAATAAAAGGTAACAAAAAATGTGTGAGCTAAATTGCACTCAGGTACATGTTGACACCTTAACAAGAGACATTCCTTGAAACTTTGTAAGGGAAAAATTACCAATACTCGCTGATAATTAGGGATGACTCCGTTATATATCCTTGGACCTGTCATTCATTGGGTTGTTTTTACACGCCAACCTAGCTTTGTAAAATATCTGGCTAAAACAAAACAACTCTTCAGAGAATGTACTGCATCAATAAACAAATCTACACACCAAATATTTCAGCTCAGATTTTAGGTAACAGAATCATCTAATGGACAATCAGTTCCACCAAAATAGGCATACTTGACCCCTATTAAATATGTATGGCCACTTCCTGTGAAACTACCACCATAATATGGCATACATTCTTGGAAATATTAAATGCTCAACAATGATAATTAAAGTAATAAAGTAATTTTTTCAAAAAATGTTTGAGCCTGTTGGTGACTAATTCTTGTAGTTCAGCCATATTTGTATGTTCACCCATTTACTCTTCTGTGAATGCCTTAGTCATTATGACATGAGCAATATTTTGTACATTTTCTATTCTTGAACATGCTTAAGAAAAAAAAAAATGAGTGCCACATTAAAAAGTTCTATGACTTCCACAAGGTGGGAAGGTTAATAGAATAAAGAAAAGTCAGCTTCTAAACTATCAAACGAATTCAAGAGAGATTTAAATTATGGAAAATAATTGTATGTAGAGCAGGCAAAGTTTTTTTCTTTCTTCGTCTTTATGTTTTTTTGTTGTCTATCACTCAGATGTTTGGTACATGGCATTAGTGCCAATTGAAAGGAACTAATGAGGAAAAATGACTATGGAGCTTGCAAAAGTAGTGGTCCTAGGAGACCTTGTTACTGTTTGTGATGCACTTCAGGGCAAAGTGAAGCTAATTGGAGTTGCCATACGCTGGTTATCAGGCTTCACTATAAAGGGCCGCATTTCAATCACCTCCAGAGGTGTGAAAGAGAATGGCACCATCAGAGACCTTAATGTAGTGCTTGATGAAATTGGAAATTAACATTTGAATGTGCCTTGCAAGTCTCCATTATTTTTGCACTCTATTAATTCAAAACGTTCCAAAAAAATGTTATGGTCAAGTCATGAAAGTGACAGGCTGAACATGCAAAACACAACGATAATATGAAGTTATATTATATTACAGCTTGACTTGAATTGAGTATGAGAACAGTTTATGGTAATTAGAATCATTAGTAGCAATAGTCTTTTGGTGGCTTTCTTTTCTTCTGTGTCACTGTCTAATAGAATAATAGACAAAGTAAATATAAAAATAATAATAATAATAATAATAACTGGAGCTTCAGAGAACTAATCACATGTTGTCAAAATGGTACGTGAAAGTAGACCACAAGGGCATAAAGTCCAGCAATAACAACTTCCATGTGGCTCAAAGTGTCAAACTGCCAAGAAGCCCAGAACAGTCCAAATACAATACTGCTGAGAGAAGGATGTGCTGGATGTGGCGCTTCCTCCACAAAAATATGTGTTATGGTGGTCAATCAATAGTGCAGATGAGAATAGAAAACTTTGTAATAACTGTTCCTTTGTCCTTCTTTTCCACTGCCTTTCTTCCTTATTTATAGGAAATCTACCATCATAAACCAGAGGAATTCACTAACAGATCCAGACGCCGCAACTGTGGTAATCTTCTAAAATCTGTTATTCATGGCCTTGTTCCTTCCGAAATTACCTTTTAAAATTATGCTAATGGCCCGAGGGACTGTGGGGTGTTACCAGAGCTCCTCCTTTCACTGCCTCCATTCCACTCCATCAGCTTCCCTCTCTCTTTGCCTGATGTAATCTCATGGCTGCAGAGGAAGTTTCAGCACATAGTGGGTGGGGGAAGTGCTTCTTGCATGCTGTAACAACATTTGAGGCTGCAGCATGGTGGGGCTCTGGTTAAGTGCCCAGAGCCCTTCATGCTCATTACTATAATTAGGTCAATTTTATATGTGACAGTGCCTGTAATTACGTACAAGTGTCCATGCTTAGTGTTGATGGTAAATTTCCTTTAATCAGTTTGTCTAACTGACATCTGACAGATAAAGTTACCTGATGTTTCTAATGAATTCACTTCTTACATATAGTCTCGTCTCTTCCGAGAGCTGAATCATTATGGCTTTCACACACAATGCTCACTGGAGGAGAAAGAGCAAGCAAAGAAGGTACAGAAAAGCTGCTGTACTTAATAAAGTATGTTACAAAGTTTACAATTTTTAACAATTTCTTAAGGAAGAGAAAATAAAAGAAAGGCTGAGAAAGTGAGCAACGATAGCAAACGTGGGAGCAAAAGAAAGGGAAGATTAGCAAAGGGAGGAAGCATGTGAAAAAGGGGTTGAATGTGTAAAAAATAGAGTGAAAACTAGAAAGAAAGTGTGGAAAAGAGGAAGGTAAAGTGTACAAAAAAAAAAAAGAGTATAGGATGTGAAGGGAGGAAAATAATTGTCCTGGTGCATGCTGCATTTATTTTCTCACTGACATATGTTGTATAAAAAAAATTCCTAAAAAAAAAAAAACTATAACTAAATAAGCAAAACGTAAATAATAAGTTAGTAAGCCAACAGTGAAAATGACTTCTGAATAAGCTGTGACAAATACAGATTCACTATAGTTCCTTTTGGTGGAATATCCCATTTCAGTACTTAGTAGTAAATGCTAAAAGCTGAGCTGGAATGGCAGAAGGGGCAATATGGCTTACACCACCTGGTGGTCTTAAACATTTACCATTCCCCATTCAGTCAGATGTGAGAGTTTAGATATTTGTAGCATTCTTAGGAGGGATAAATTAAGTCAGACTGACATACACACTGTAATGGCCACTACTTAGGGAAGCCGCACACTGCTGTTGTTGTTCTGTTAACCATGGATCGCTGTGTCCTGTGATCCAGCCTGACAACTTTCCTGGGGACAGGACTCTTTACATGATAGCAATCTTTGATTTAAGGACTTTCTGCTTCTTCACTTAAGAGACTGTTAATAAGATTACAATATGTGTGCTGCTGTTTAGTGAATAAGCATTAACTCCTTACATCATAGATCGCCATCATATAAATCCCCATCAGATTTGTAGGTCCACAACGCAGGACTCGTGATTCTCGGACAGAAAGAGGCAATGTAACGCTTAAATTCTTCAATTTTTTTCTCATTGCCAAAATACAAATATAGTTCTAATGTATGCAATCTCAGAAAAGTTATTAAATATAAGCAATCTCAGCTTAAATATTGGCATCCAATTGAATTAGCTCGATTCTTCAATTAACTCAGGTGATACATTGTAACAAATTTCAGCATTAATTAAGTTTGTGAGGCCGAAAAACTTTATAAATTGTAGCCTTAGGGGAAAATAAGGACATACTGTACTTGTGAGCTGCCTGGAGTTTTACAGAAATGTAGAAAAAGCCTCTTTATATCAGAAGTGAAATACTAATCAATTTCGCTATATACATAACAATGGAACAACGTGAATACCTGTAGGTGAAGAGCATTCAACTCATTCACCACATGCATCATATTACAAATGACATAAACCAACATTAGTCATTCTTAGGCAAGGTTTCCTTTGTCTTCAAGACAATTTCACATAAACATGACTATTTACACAGCAAGCAGGAAATAATCATCTCTTCATGGTGTCCATCGCAGACAATTTGGATCAAATTCACAGAGTAAATAATGACACGTTCTCCTCCAACTATCTACCAAATATTGTTACTTCATACAGAATGTAGAAAAGTTGTGTAATGTTTTAATCTAATATTTTTTCACAAAGTGGGTAATTTCAGGGGCTAAAGACAAACATTTAAGATATTGCAATACAATACTGTGACGTTCAGTAATTGGGGTTTATGTATCATTAGTGCGGCTCCTTGGGTGGGATAGTTCTAGAATGGGGGAAAGTATTGATCCCAGGCCGATTTTGCTTGTTTTCACACCTACAAAAAATGGAGAGTCTGTAATTGTTATTGTTGGTACACTTCAACTTTGAGAGAATCTAAAAAAAAATCCAGAAAATCACTCGGTATGATTTTTTTAATTTTTTTTGCATGAAACAAGGATTTTAGGATCAACTCTACCAGATGGGTTTGGAGATAGAAGAAGGATGAATACAACAATAATAACAACATCCCAAAGTTGAAGTGTGGGGGTAGAAACATCATACTTTGTGGGTGGTTTTTTGTAAAGGGGACAGGACAACTGCTCTCTAATGAAGGAAGGAGGGATGGGGTCATGTATCTGGACAAATTTTGGATAATAACCTCCTCTCAATAAGCGCATAGAACATGAGTTGTGGTGGAGTCTTCCTGCATGACAATGACCCAAAACACATAGCCAAGCAGCTCTGTATAAAACATTTTAAGGTCTTTGAGGGGTCTAGCTCAGTGGTCTTCAACCACCTGGCCGTGGAACACCTGGTCCCGGGCCATAACCAAAAATGTTAACTTGAAAAAAAAAATTTTTGGTACTCACCTCCTGTTCACCCCACGGCCATGGCTTCTTCTGTCATCAGCTTCCTGGCACTGTGGCCACAACCGCTATGTAGTCAAAAGCCGGCGACATGGCAGCGTGAGGGCTGAGAATGGGGGAACACTGCCGAGGGCATTTCAGCACCCCTGAAGACATTTTATGATAAGTTCAATCTCCACCCGGCCAGTTCTACTATACGGTAGACCTTTTGAGCGAAGATCCACAAGAAACAGTAAAACATAAAAAAACTGGGTCACACACCCCTATACAATTGAACATTTGCCATCCAGGAATATTGGACATTATATACACTATGATCATAGAACAATTCAAACCTATTTCTCTTCTACACACACACACACACACACACACACACACACATACACATATATATATATATGTATGTATAATCAGGATAGCAGGCCAAACCAGTATGGATAACGTCCTTCAAAATTTGGTTTACTGCTCCTGTAACTATAGAGAATAAAAGCTTTACATATCAAACTCCATTAGGAAATATCAAGTTGAATAATCCTTCAGGTTTCAGCTCCGGGTGGCAATGAGCCAAAGCTAATTCATAATGGTTAGAAAGGGCAGAGCTAGTTATCTTTTATTCACTTCTGAAAATGTTGTTTTGGTTCTGTTTTTTTGTCCTCTAATGCATTTCTTTACTTCATTACATAATTCACATATATTGCTTTTTCTTACGTAAAATTCAATACCAAACTAAGTGGATAATTGTTGCCAGAAAATAAAGGAACAAATGTCATTGTCAGTGTGTACCCACTAATATGACATGCCTGCTTCACACCGCTGCCTTTCATTTGGGATATTAAAAAATTAAAAGAAAATACAATGCATAAGTAACAGTTAAGAACTTTTGCACTGTTATATGTTCTATCCACATCCGGCTCTGAAGTCACCTGCCAGATTGTAATTCACCGGCCGGGAGCAGGAGGCGGCTTGCAGCGGGGTGGGGGGAAGTGCATAAATGGTCCACTCATCCCCTAGAGTGAACGAGTAGTCTAATTAGGTCACTCTAAACTGCTGGTAAATGTCCTTTAATACTGCGCTCCCCAACCTTTTCTTTAAGCCCAGGGAGTGACTGTAAACATTCATTTTCTCCAGGGACCAGTGGGTGGGGGGATGTGGTCTGGTGTTATAGTTTCATAGCCAAAATTGTACATTTGCATGCCCCATCATTCCTCCCATGTCCACTTTCCCATAGCTTCCCCCACCTTCTGCTTCCAATTTCCCCTTTCCTAGCCAAATTCTGTAAAAAAAACAAACAATTTCTGTAGTAACTCCAGTTAAGCCCCATATAAGGAAAATGTACCTGCACACATGGTGCAACCACATGGCAAATGATGGTGACAAATGTTATAAAAGGTACCCACGGAATAGGAGGAAAATAAATAAAGATTACCGACCAGAGGCAATGTGCCCTGACCCGACATGTATTTTCGCACAAATCGCTTCATCTGGTGGACTCCCCCACGGGGGTGCCATGGTTACCAAGGTACATGGGGCTTAACTGGAGTTACTACAAAAATTGGTTTTATGGTTTATTATAGCCTTTACTGCATTTAGTATTTATCTATATATAGGGGAATTATATGACTATTAATGTATTTACACCAGGGCAGTGTGTGCTGTTTTATCTGTGTGTTGCTCCATAAGCGTCTGTCATTGTGATACTTTCTTACACTGTGTAGACTATAAAAGGTTTTGGTGTTCTAAATAGGGGTGTTTGTGTTAAGCCCAACTCATTCATCCGAATATACATTGGTGAAGAGCTCTAAAACTAAGTAAAATTGTAAAGTAAGGAGTTAAAAGTTATCTAGGGAATATTCATTCCTGGGCAAACCCTTTTAAGTAATAATTTACCAGCGAGGGGATAACCAACCTAAGTGACAGAAATAAAGCTATAGAAATAAAGCTTTATTATTTTTATTATTATATTATATTGTTAACTCCCTCTTTAAAAAAAAATTACAAAGTAATATAATAAAAAAACACATGATATGGGGTCATTTCTCTTTATTCAGGTCTCTGTGGTCCTGAAGAAAAAAAATGAATTATAAGTTTACTGTTTAAAAGCTACAGAACACAATCTTATGTTTGTGTCCTGTCAAAGTAACAAGTAAAATATCGCCTGTGGGCCCTTAACATTTCCTACATGGGATATATATAATGTCACAATGCCACTTTTTATAATAATGTGCCCAATATGCAATCACAAAAGGGGCTATACATTGCAGCAGCAATTTCTTAGCTGCCAAGGCCTTGTTTGAAAGCAAACAGCATATCTACGTTCCTGCGCGAGGAAATGAGTAACAGAGCTCCAGAGAGATCGCACACAATCACTGATGTGATTAAATAACAGCCTGTCTAGCAATCCCACGTGGACTTCAAAAGGTTAAAAGGTGGCCAGGAATTGTGAGCCTTCAGGATATTCACGGTGAGAGCCATAATGTACTCGGCTTTAGCTCTGTCTATTTTTAACAACGCTGGACATTGATGGTGTCCAGTGACTGATTATGTCACTAAAAGATAATTCAATCCAGAGATTCACTGTACATTGCATCGGGCTGTTACTTAAAAAGAAAAATGTTGTTCTGTGGTGAAAAGTAAGCAGGTCTGATGGAGCCGGGGAAGAAAGGCCACTATAGATCCTAAATTAATCAATCTTGTTAAGTGAATCCAGCGCAGTGTATAAACTCAATATTGGAAGACGCAATCGCAGTTATGGTCACATAGTTAACCAATTACAAGAAACAAATTGCCAATTTTAAAAGAACAATACAGGAAAAAAACAGAGACAATTTGCTTCATCTGATATAGGGCACAGCAGAAGTTACAAGTCAGGCTACCTGCACATAAATGTTTTTTGCAGTCTGAATGTTATCAGTGTGTAATATGCAGTCAAGGTTGAATGTGTACAACAGTCTCCGGATTATGTACTGTATGAGAAACCCGTTTTTGTCGATTCACAAGAAAATGTTGTCACTAGCTACTCCCAGCCTCTTGAAGCGTCACCTGATTATATTACCTATAAACAATAATGTTCGACCGTATGCAGAATGCACCTCCCACTAGTTGTGGATACTGCACGTATATACAGCAGCATATGGTGCACAACCGTATGCAACATATATTCAACTCGTATTTTATACGTCCCCATAGACTTCTGTGGGGCATAGGGAATGGAAATACATGAAAAAATAGGACATGCTCTATATTTTTAGACTGCTCGCTTATGGTTCGTTGGGCAATATGGCCATGTATGTTAATGGCCGTATTACTCACTGAAATGAATGGGGCCATATGCTACCGTATATACGTCCATTTTAACAATTTCATATGAAAACTGCCTTAGGCTAAGTGCACGTGACCGTTTGCTTCATACAAGCCGCAAACTCGGGGATGTTTGAGGCCCATTTCTAGAAGCTGGGTGGTTGTGCGGCAAATCGGGTTAGGAATAAGAACTGTGACGCAGCCAAAGGAACCCAGACTTGGTGTCATAGTCATCTATAATACTGTGAGTCAAATGGGACCATGGTTCCTTATTGTAATCAAGCTGAAAGTAGACATGCAGAGAGGCAGTGTATTACATTATCAATCAGGACTATGATCATAGGATTTCAGCTGCGTGAAAAGCATTAAGTCTAGGAAATATGCCAACATACAATCTGTCAGTTTTCTAAAACTAGCCTAGCACACTATATGATTACTATTTCCTAAAATGTTCCTACTGGTTACCCATATCAGCCTTCTGATTGCCTTTAAAGGGCTGATGGTGCATTTAAGATCATAGAACAGTCAACTGAAAGCACCCTCCTCCAGCTTTGTCTATATCGTTCTCCTCTCAACCAAGTAAAGCGTCTCCCCTTCCCACTGTTATCTCAACCATACATCTATTTTTCTACTTCCCAAAATCTTGCACTATGGAACCTTTACTAGCATTAGAAAAAATACTGAGTGTGCAGAGGGGTAGAAGCTTTATGTACTAGGGCAGTTGCAGGGCCTTGTAAAGTAGCTCCAATGTGGATCCAGTAATGGCTGGTCCTGCATGTAAACATTGATTCTTTTTTTCCATGCTGCAGACCTTATGGACCACATAAAATGATGTGGTTGGCCAGATTAGGTCAGCAGGAATTGTGTTTGACGTTGTGTGCTACAGGATTGAGAGGATAACTAGGCAGACACTATTACACTGGAAGATTTCTTTCTAACTTACTTATTTCAGGTCCTACTACGGGATCAGGACACTGGCTAGACAATCACATTTCTCATGCATCTGGTACTAGATAAATTTATTTTATAATAATAAAAAAAAAACATTCTGAATGCTGGACAGATTTGTGCACGTTAACAGTGTTGGCTGAAAATGCTGTATTCAGAACACCAATATTTGTGCAAATATTACAAGAGCATTGATTTTAATGTCAAGAAGATTCCGAAGGGGAATGCTAAAAGCCTCAACGACTGGAAGCTATTTGAACTCAAGATGATAATGCCTTTTAATTATAATGAAAAAGGACTAAATAAGAATGTGAAATACATAGTGAGAAATGCGGATTAGCAGGGTCCCATTATCCATTGCTCTTCTATTATCGATCTGTTTATTTTATTTCCCCTCTCCAATGTTCCAGGATGCTTTGCAGAATGTTTTATTTTGAGTATCTATGTTCTACTCCACAAATACTTGTAATTCAAAGCAAATAAACCCTCAGGAAAAAAAAAACTTGAAAATTTGAATTTCAATGTACATTATGAAAGCATCAGAAGAATAAAGGCAATCTAAGATTTAAACTGCATTTTAAGGAAACTTTTCTATAAAACAAGTTAAGCATTTCCTAAATGAATAAAAAATGAATAAAATATAAATCTTGAGGAGCCCTACCTTCTACAAATCCCAGCATGAACTATTACTCAAGTGGGATTTTTTAAAAACATATTACAAAAAAAAAAAACAGGTGATACCTGGTTATAGCACTCCAACATTTGAACTTGAATAAACTTTTCTGGGGATGCTGTTCTGACCTCCACAATCCTTATGGTAGTTATTAGAGTGGGGAACATAGACCATTTAAAGGGACTGTACAAGTTTTTACATATATATATATATATATATATATATATATATATATATATATATATATATATTAGTTAGCAGGGGGGTTGTATAAAATAAATATAAACCCCTGTCCCTGTGCCTGATACGGCATTGTGTTTCAGGTGCAGTGGCAGAGGACAGGTGTGTGTGCCAGGCGGACGGAAGTTGTCACAGTGGAGTGTATCTGCCTTTTAACATTGGCACGGCACTGATGGGCAGCAGCAGAGGACAGCGGTAGCACTGGAAAAGGTAAGTATGAGTTTATTTTTTGTACTGCCCCACCTATATATATTTTTTAAACCCTCAAACAACCCCATTAAGGTGGGAGTCCGAGAAGAAACTTTCTGGGGCAAGCTATGCAAATTAGTGCCTACCAGCCAAAGCAAAGACACCCATCTGTAAACAGGTTATCTGGTGCTTATCATTCATTAGTACAGGGAGGACATATTATCCAAATATCCAGTAAACCTTCTCTGTACTAATGAGGGAAAACAACCTGATCAACGTTCTGAACATCCTGTAGAGTTTATAAAGCGGTTTTAATGCTTATAATTTTTCAGTTTGGTAGTAAGTCCATTCAAAGAAGACTTGCATTGAAATTATGGGTTTGTTTAGATAATAAATCATCTCACCGAAAAGTGTTTTAGAGCACTTTTGTTTGCGGCCATGGGAAAGAGCTCCAATTGGAGCTCTGCTAATTTTTTTATTTCTCAGCTTAGCCTCAAAGTTTTTACACCTGTACAGACCTTGCCATGACCAATGCATTTGGGATAAAATGTTCTGAATCGACAATCAAACCAAGTCTGTCCCCTTCCCCCTGCTTGATGAAGCATGTGCACTGCAGGCACCCTTTAGAGAGGTGAGGAACAAATGTAGCCATGGAAAAGCTACCTTTAAAAATTCCTCTAAGTTTAATAATGAAAAAAATATTTTCATATAATACTTCAATTTACACACATACATTATGAAATAGACAACAGGCAGGTCACATTTGTACAAGAAGTAAAAGAATCCTAACAACTAGTACAATGACAATACACTAATCAGCTCCAAGATGAACACTCCTCTGCCAGCTTCTTCTTTCACAATGGATTTTTTTTTACCTAAATCACCAAAATCATTCTAGTAAAATTACAATTACTAATTCCGCCCTTCCAATGCAATGAATTGCAAATATGCTTAAAAGCAATCAGCATGTCCTGAAACTTTCCCCAGCAAATGAACAAAAAGATTTCCTTTATCAGCTTATCATCCTTCAGTTAAACCTTAATCATCTGATCAATTTTCCTAACAGCTTTGTGCGTGCAGAATTCTTGAATAAGGATTTAATTACGTGATGATCAAATGGCAAATACAGACACGAAAACACATCCCAGGAAGATATAAATAAACAAAGATGATGAGAAATTTTTAATTCCGCTAATTTATTTACTCTGCTGGAATTACACATGAGCGTTGATCTGTTTCAATCTAAAAGTGACAAGTCGCCATATTAAACATTTTGTAAAGAATAGGCCTTGTGAAGAAAAAAAAATCGGAGGTAAACATGCACATTTACTGAATGCCAGACAAATCCAAACTTTAGATAACTGTATATAAATGGGTGAATAAGCAAAGAAACCCCACATAATATTAAAATGAACTAAGAAAAAAAATTAAAAAAAATTTGTAAGAAAAAGTTTTTTCGTTGAAATTGTTCTGATGTGATGTAGACAATAAAAGTGAATAGATCTGTATACATTATGAACTACAGTTATCAATATTGGTGGGCATAAACATGGAAAAACAAGTTTTATACTTCTTTACAATCTGAATCTTGAACACCAGATCCCAGGACGGCTCTTTCAGTCGGGTCATGTAATCACACGGTGACATTTTGAGAACTAGACGACTTTCAGGTCTCTGTATCAGGCAACAGACTTCCTAAATGTGGACACTGTGTATAAGGTAACATCTCCGCACACAGGGAACAAATCTCAGGTATCTATCATACCACAGTAACTGCTGATGACTAGAGAGGCTGCTGTCACATAGTTATAAGGAACAGATGACAGGACAGCCTCCCTAACTGTATCCTTATGGCCTCTTTAATCCTTTTGGAAAATGTAGTGCAAAGGATCATTTTACTTTCCTCTGGCAGGCAGAGATGGTTCAGTCACCAGCTGAAAGTGGGTTGATGTATCAAGGCAAAATGGGATTGATCACAGAACAATTAGAAAGAAAGAAAAATCTGAAAACAAAGCTGGTGTTAAGTTTCATAGTTTATACGGTTGAAAAAAGACACTTGTCCATTAAGTTCAACCAAGGAAGGGAAGGGATTGGATGAGTAAGGGATTTAGGGGAAACAATCCTATATAGCATAACAATCAATGTTATTTAGGTGTAAAAAGGCATCTAGACCCTTCTTGAAGCTCTCTGCTGTCCCTGCTGTGACCAGCGCCTGAGGCAGGCTATTCCACAGATTGACAGTTCTCATAGTAAAAAAGCCCTGTCGCCTCCGGTGATTAAACCTTGGTTTCTCCAAACGGAGACAGTGCCCCCTCGTCTTTTGATTTGATTTAATCTGGAACAACTTACCACCATATTTTTTGTATGGACCACTCATATATTTATATAAATTAATCATGTCCCTTCATAGTCGTCTCTTTTCCAGACTAAATAAATAGTTGTTTTAATCTTTCCTCATAACTAAGACCCTCCATACCCCTTATCAGTTTTGTGGCTCTACGTTGAACCCTCTCCAGCTCCAGGGCATCCTTTTTATGGACCGGTGCCCAGAACTGGACAGCATATTCCAGGTGTGGCCGAACCAGTGCCTTGTATAGTGGTAATATTACATCCCTATCACGAGAGTCCATTCCACTTTTGATACATGACATGATCCTACTAGCTTTAGAGGCAGCTGATTGACATTGCATGCTGTTATTCAATTTATGATCTACTAGTACCCCCAGGTCCTTCTCAACAAGGGACTCTCCCAGATTTACTCCCCCAAGGACATATTTTGCCTTTGGATTATTGGCCCCCAGGTGCATAACATTACATTTATCCACATTAAACCTCATTTGCCAAGTGGATGACCAAACATTCAGTTTGTCCAAGTCACACTGCAGCCTATGAACATCCTCCATAGACTGTATTACACTACACAGTTTGGTGTCATCTGCAAAAATAGACACAGTGCTATTAATTCCTACCTCTATATCATTAATAAATATATTAAATAGTAGTGGGCCAAGCACAGAACCCTGGGGTACACCACTCATAACTGGTGACCATTCCGAGTAGGAATCATTGACCACAACTCTCTGGATACGATCCTTCAGCCAGTTTTCAATCCAATTGCAAATGATTTCTGCCAAACCAATAGCCCTAATTTTACCCATCAGGCGTCTATGAGGGACAGTGTCAAATGCCTTTGCAAAGTCCAAGAACACAATATCCACAGCTGCTCCTCCATCCAGGCACCTGCTCACCTCTTCATAGAAGCAGATAAGGTTAGTTTGACAACTTCTATTCTTAGTAAACCCATGCTGTTTATCACTTATTATTCTATTTGATGTCACATACTCCAGTATATAGTGCTTTACTAACCCTTCCAATACTTTCCCCACAATGGAAGATAAGCTTACAGGCCTGTAATTGCCTGGCGAAGTTCTAGAGCCCTTTTTATATATTGGCACCACATTTGCCTTCAGAAGGTTCAAAGAACACAGAAGGTTGTACTGTAAAGAAACATTAAAACTGCCACCTCTGTGACATGCATGGATTGTTTAAATTATTGTGCACACTTTACATTTTTTAAAGAACCTGTTAATTCTATTTAAGAACAAGTTCTATAGATCATAAAAAGACAGATGTAAAAATGGGGTCACGGTGAGGTGTTATTACTGGAAAAAATGCAAACCTATTTCCCTAAAAAAATGCAATAAAGAATAATAATAAAAACATCTAAAAAATGGTTTCAGTAACAAAAAAATGATCTCAATTTAAATAAAAAACATTCTATAAAATGTCCCTCCAAGTCTAGTAAGCTTCTGGATCCATTCATTACAGCAAACATTGGTGGAATATTAGCATTACTAACTTACCTACAGGAATTGTAAATTTACTGATTCATACATTTCCAAAGAAAACCACTCACCAAAATCACATATATAATGTTGAAACGCACTTATGGGAAAAATTTTGAAAGCTGAATTTCAAACAATTTTGTTAAGAATGTGCGGAGGAGGAGGCAGGACGTGATCGGTGCTGAATGTACTGTACATCAATGACACATAGAGACTTGCTGGAAGCCCCTGTATAAATCCCAGTCTTACCTCCTTGTGACCTTGGACAAGTTACTTTGTTTCCCTGAGCCCCAGGCTCCAAATCTCAATTGCAAATTCAACAGGTCAGGGCGTACTGAATAATTCTGTGCAAAATGTTCTTGTGAATAGATTTGCTATATAAAAATGACAAAAAAATACAGATCAGGAACAACCACTAGGTTAGCGTTCCACTGCATTTTGATGGTTAATCTGTTTATAGATGTCTCCAGTCTTTGTGAGACTTACTACGGTCACATGGACACTCGTCACCTAATATTAATCATCTATGAGTGATATTAGATTGGGAAGTTCCACAATGAACCCCACGCCGTGATGGAAGTTTACTTGCTGTACTTGTAGTAGCAGAGCTGAATTTGCCGGCTCACTCTTTGTTGCATTATTCATTCTGCTCCAGGAGATTTCTTTCCTGCAGTGTTCTGTACAACCGTAAGTAACTCTCCCATGAGTTGTGTCAAATGACAGATCCGGGCGTGTATAACATCTACTGTCCAGCTATAGTACTGTATAAATAACTAGTCAGAAAAGTTTAAGAAGTTCTTAAAACAATTCTATGACAATGGTCAGGGCGGAGAGAGCTGTTAAATATTGGAATCGGTAATTACACACCGGTTATTTCATAATTTTTGAAGTACTTTTTGCTTCTATTCTCCCCAATGAAAACAGACTGGGGCTTACTTACGAAGGGCCGGGGATCGCACTTTCGTTGGACTGTTTGGTATTTTAGGGGATTGTGCGGCTGTGTTGGGTATTTAACAGGTGTCTGCACTGGGATTGTATTGCACACGATCGGATTGTAGCACGGCTGCGGTGGCATCCGACGATCCGACTGATTTGGTCTGAGTTGGATTTAACTTTCGCAAGACAATGCACTTACATACACCAGTAGGAAGAAGGTGAACTCCAGCGGACCTGAGCAGGGAAGCAAGACATATAGACTATAGGGGGCACGTTCTTAGTGAATTGCGAAAATCTATAACTTTTTTATTTTTCCATGTAGATAGCTATGTGATGGCTTGTCTTCTGTTTGACAAATTGCACTTCATAATGCCAGTATTTAATATTCCATGCCAGGTACCGGGGAAAAAAATGCCATTGTGCCATTTTCTTGTGAGAGTTTGGATTTTACGGTTTTCACTGTGTGCCCCAAATGACATCTCTACTTTATTCTTTAATATATAGGTTTCATAATGTTTTCATACATCTACAAAAATTAAAACCTCCTGTATAAAAAAAATGTATCGTTTTGCCATCTTCTGGCTCTAATAACTTTTTTAATTCGGTGTACATAGTTACGGGTGGTGTCACTTTTTGTGATGTTTGTTTTGAATGCTACCATTTTAAGGACTGTATAGCCTTTTAATCACTTTATATTTTTCAAAATGGCAAAAGAGTGGCATTTTCGACTTTGGGTGCTATTTTCTGTTATGGGGTTAAACGCAGGCAATAACTGTTATTATATTTTGATAGAACGGACATTTTGGGACGCAGTGATACCCAACATGTATAGGATTTTTACTGTTTATTTATATTTATATCAATTCTATGTGTGTGTGTGTGGGGGGGGGTGATTTGAAATTTTAAAGGACACCTGTCATCAGGTCTGTGTCACTTGTCCTGTCACTACTACCTGTTGGAGCAGCTCACAAGGATCCCATCCCAGCCTTTATCTAGTTATTTCATACATTAATCATTGTAAAATCATCTATTCTTTATTATGTAAATGAGGCTGGTCACATGGTCAGAGGCAGTGATGTCACCCCTGTTACCCCTCCCCCTGCTCATGTCTGTGTGTAATGTATAGTAAAGCATGGCTAGTGTGTGCGCTGTTTCTGCTGACATGCTGCATCCTCCTAATATACAGGTCAGAGACACAGACAGCAGCTACACATGAATCTGACATGTTCTGCTGTAACATGGAGCTGCTGTATCTCTCCTAAACACACACACACATGCACACACAGGCTGCAGGGGGCGTGGCCACCAGCACCAGGAAGCACATCATTATACAGCCTCACATCATTATACAGGCTGTCAGTCAAGCACTGGGGGTGTGGCTGTGCCTCCCACTCATGAATAGAGTGGACAGCTTGAATATGCTAATGCTTCATTGGACATTTCACAGGTCATTTGCATACAGCTTTAGGACCTCATTGCTTAGGATTACAGGCATGTAGAGGGACAATGAAGGGATAGAGGCAATGCTCTCTAATGGCAGTTTATGAAAATATATTTAGTTTAGGGGGGTTATTTTGCATGACGGGTTCTCTTTAAGTATTTTTAATTATTTCTATTTGTATAAATAAATAATTATATTTATATTATATTTAATTATATGTATATACTTATACATATATTAATAAGTTTTTTTAAATAATTTATTTTAAACTTTAAATTATTTTTTCCGTTTATTTTTTTCAGACCCCCTAGGGTACTTTAACCCTAGGTTGTCTGATTGATCCTACCATATAATGCCATACTACAGTATGGTAGTATATAGGGATTTACCACATAATTTATTACAATGTGAGTATGTCCATCATAATCACGCCCATGTCAGTGGTTGGAAGGGCGTGCCAATGACATGTGTGCATTCCTCCAAAACCTGTTATGACATTGGCTATGGCGAAGGGGCCATGCAAACAGTGATGACTGCACGGTCCCCTCCATCTACCAGAAGCCTAAAGGGTCCAGATGAGCACAGGAAGTCCAAAGTCCTGCTCCTCCATGGTTACATTATCAGTGGCTACCTGCATCAAATGGAAAATGTTTACACTTACCCTGTTAAAGTTTGCTATAAGTGACCAACTCCTTATGTGCTGAGCTGGAACACAGTTTTATCGACCATGGGGCACATGTATAACTGAAAATGGTATACTATAAATCAGAATTTAAGCATATTCTAGGTTTGGTGATTAACATCAGAACCAAGCTCATATGGATGAAGGTTCTAACAGTTGTCATCCTAGCCAATCAATTGGAAAAGAGCTGCAGACATCCTGTGATTATTTTAATAAATTAATGGAAAAATGTTAAATTGAAAGAGCTTGTATTTCATACCCTGGCTGAACGGACTGGTAGTCAAGTGGTATAAAATAAATCTAGCTTTATCTATAGATTGATAAAGTTTTGTTTAAACCCCCTTAAAACACATCTACCATCAGCATATAACATATGCAATTTAGCCTGTGGTGCTCTGCTTTGTCATACAGACCTTTACATTACCACTATTTTGGGGACTTTATGACCTTTTTATTAATTTTATTGTTACTGCTAAAAGGCAAAAAAAAGTGGCGTTACAGACTTCTGCGCACTATTTTCTGTTACGGGTTCACCAGAAATAACAGTTTTTATATGTTGATATTGTGGAACTTGTGGGATATAACGATACCTAACATATGATTTTCTTTGACATCAGTGCTAGGGAAAGGGAGGTGATTTCAATTTTTAGTCATTTTTAATTTTATATATATTTTTTTTATTTTTACTGCTTTTTAGACCCCCAAGAGTACTTTTACCCTTGGGCTCTAATCATTCCTACCATATACTGCATTACTAAAATATTGCAGAATATGGAGAATTTGCTAGACATCCTGCCAAATGACACATCCAGGGATCGAAGATCCAACCCAAGATGACGGCACCCACTTCGCCGGCAGTTAACAAATGAGATCGGTGCCTGTACCAATTATGTGTGTCAGTGGTAGGTGTTGGCTGCATAATGCAGCCAACACCGACCATGTATGAACAGGGCTCAGCCGATGAGCCCTCTTCTTATATCCTTAATTTCATTATGACGTAGAATGTCTTAATGCTTTAAGGGGTTAAACAGTCCTACAGATGAGAAGTGCCTTTTTTTTTTGTCTACTACTGCGAATATATTATATCACTATGGATATGGTAATTCCTTAACAGTCTGTGCACTTCCAGAATGGTGCACCAGTAAATGATCACTCCATCCTAAATATACAAGCCTATTTGCTATAATCATTTTGAGATTTTTACTAAGAGGGTTAATTGTCCTCTTTGAGCTTATCTTAATAGCAGGATGTTACATTCAAGTATGATATAGTAAGTAAAATATCTTGTCCACATAATATGCTGCCCCGCTGAGACTAGCCCCGTAAAGATATATCTATTTGCTCTGTGACACAGCATTCTGCTATGTGAAGTATAAATTACTCATGAAGTATGTTGTTCTCTACATCCTTCCAAGGCGGCAATTGATGGACCTTATGGAGAACATCTGTTTAGCATATCCATAAGAGTGATAATCTCTAAAATATTACATAACAAATTGTCATGGAGTTAGCAGAATGGATGGGGCACCAATTCTCTTATCATGCTAAAAAGTTGTGTATGTGAATATTCTTCGTATAAACAGGATTTCAGTGTTGCCTCACATATGTTTATTTTATTCAATTCTCTGTAATAGTATTGTGATATATATGGTGCTAGGCAACTTTATTAGAAGTCATTGTGAAAGTGATCCTTATGTCCATTGCTTTGGTTTGTCAAAACAAAAGTACAAAATCAGTGGAGGGCACCAGATAAGTTAACGATCTATTAATACATTGTGAAATTTTTATTGTGACCCAGAGAGTCACTTTAATGTCGCTTTAATGTTGCGTAAAATAGTCAGCTGAAAGGTAAATGCAGCACTTGTATAAAAGAATGCATCCTAGTGTTAAAGCAGATACCGGTATTCTGAATATAGAGCATCCTACTTCTTAAAGTGGTTGTCCACTTTCAGCAAATAGTTTGGTTGGTTTAAGGAAAAGTTAGACTATTTTCCAATATACTTTCTGTACCAATTCCTCACAATTTCCTAGATCTCTGCTTACTGTCATTCTATAAAAAGATTTATTGTTTACTTTCGATGGATAGAAATCTTTCCATGTGCACTGCTTACAATGATCACAGAGAGGAGTCAGAGCTGCGTGTTATAACGAGCTGTGCACCTGCGCATCCATCACATGACCATGGACAGAAGCTTTCTATAGCAGGACAGGAAGCAGAGAACTAGAAAACTGTGAGAAATGGATACAGAAAGTATATTGGAAAAATATATAACTTTTCCTTACACAAACAATATCAATTATTTGCTGAAAGTGGACAAACCCCTTACGTTCAACTGCTTGTTGCCAATAGACAAACTGTTTTATTCCAAGAATAAATTATCTAGTTACAGGAAGACTGTAAAAAAAATTTGTTACCCTAGGAACCTGATCTGTAGACGGTCGTGTAGGGCAAGAGAAGAAGTTTGATAAATAGGTTAATTAGAAAAGTTTTTACACTATTTGTTATTCATTCATTTTAAACTCTGTATATTATGAAACCCAAAGGATAGTTGGAGGTGAATCTGAACAAGCCAACATTTTTTTGTGCTGAAAAACTCTGCTTATACACGAGTATATACGTTACTTAATATTTCCTAATAAAACTAGATTTGGTTTTAGAGATCTGCATAGTCTAGAAAATGCTGCCTCCTAATACAACAATATGTGAAATAGCTCAATAACACACTGACTGCAGATAGGAAACTGTAGAATCTGCTCAGCTGTATAATCTGATCTATAGGTATCCTGCAGATAGGACACTATGTACAATCTGTGCAGCTCCTCCTGCTATATAACATGATAACTGCACATAGTATATTGTGTAATGTGCTCAGTTTCACCTTTGCCTGGCAGATAGGGAAAAAAAATAACAATCTATGCAGCTCCTACTGCTCTATAACATGCTGCCAGCAAAGAAGACACTGTACAATCTGCTCAGATCCCCCTGCTCCATAAGTGTCCAGCAGATAGGATGCTATGTCTCTATGCTCTATTTCTTCCTGCAGATAGGACACTATGTACACTCTTCTCTGCTTTTTCTGCTCTATAACATGCTGCCTGCAGATAGGATGCTAAGTACGATCTGCTCAGCTCCTCCTGCCCTATAACATGCTGACCTGTGGATAGGACACTAAGTACAATCTGCACTGATCCTCATATTCTATAAGCAATTCCTGCAGATATTCAATCATGTAAAATGTGCTCAGCTGCTCCTGCTCTATAACACACTGCATGCAGATTGGATTAAATTTCTAATATGAGAGCTATGCCAAAACTCCTTTACCAAGTCAAAAACAACATGTAGTTGGCCAAATAGTAAATGACCTCTTTAATGCCAGTATTTTACACGACTGCTTTAGATTAGATTTTAGAAGCAATTGAATAGATTTTTAGGTTTCCCTCTTTTGGTATGCTACACTTTTGTTAGTGTTCCGGAATAATTGTAACAAAATTAAAGTACATTTCTCATAAACAGTTAATGCAGCTAAAATCTGACCTAATCCCCCCTTTTTTAGGTTTGAGTGCACAGTGAATGCGATAATCACCCTCGTGAAAGGTTAAGTTACATGTCATCTGAACACATGTTCAATTTCTTTATTCATCATCAAATTACCATTTAAAATGATATCATCATGCTTTGGCAGCCTAATATTTCTTCTTTACTATGTACTTTCCTGGGGTATTTCAATACTGTCTTGTATTTAATAGCCTTCATTTTTCTCTTTGTATGATATTCATAGTGAAATTTGAAAAGCCTTTGGGGTTTAATAAATGCTGTCATGTGCCAGCCCCAATAAAACAACAAAAATCACAGAACATTTTATATAGAGAGGCATAACAAGTATAATGATATATAGGAAGCCATTTCACTGAACATCTGTAAAAAGCGTATTCACAAAACAGATGGTATGTAAATATATTAAGTTTGTCTGGGAACTGATTATATGTTACAGCATTGAGAATGCAAAAATGGAGGGGAAGGAGAATTAGCTGCAATCAGGGAAAGCGAGGCAGCAATTTAATAAGGAACGGCATGAAAACCTGCAAAATGCTACTGCTGCTGAAAAGAAACTCCGCCAAGAGCATCTTTTGTACCACAACATACACCAGAGCAATACACCGTCATGTATACAGTTAAAGGAAATCCACCATTTATTTTCATGTATTGTGAAAAAAACATACCTTGAGAATGCTGTAGCTACACTGATGCAGAAACATATCTTGTTTAATCCCTGATTCGATTGGTTTTGCTCAAAACAATTATAATTCAGGACCTTGAGAAAGCTGGGTTGCATGCTGGCTGCTGTAAATAAATACCTTACACAGAGCTTCCTGAACTGTCCGGACAGGGCTAATCAACTCAAGCTAGACGACTCATACACAGCGGCTGGGGGATGGTGCAGGGACTGATTACTTTTGCCTGTCAGGTACAACACAGTGATTATATTATTCTCTGGAGCAGTGCATATCTAGGGTTAGAGGAGAAGCGCTGGGGCATCCACAAGGACGACAGAACCTCATTATCATAATTTTATACTTGCTTTTTTTTTTTAGCAAAACCACTCAATTCAGGGATTAAACAAGATCAGTGTAGCTACAGCATTCTCAAGGTATGCTACACAGCATATATATGCAAAAAAACAAAATAGACTACAGCGGGACAGCTAATATTAATATATGTGGGTACCCACCAACAGAACCTGGCCTGGCTCTATGTAATCAATAAAATGAATAAATTGCGGGATTCCAAAAATTGTGAAACAAAATCAGCAGACTTTATTCCTTGGTGCTACGTTTCAGCTTCATCTAAACCTTTCTCAACCCATTGTAATTGGACTCATTATTTTAGAGAGCACCATTAATTCCATGGTGCTGTACAATAAATAACAAATTCCCATACATTACATTAAGACAAGTACAAAATCGGGAAACAAGTGGGAGGTGGACTCTCCCAATAAGGGCTCACAATCCACGTGGGAGGGTAGATGGAGACATAAGGTACGCAGCAGAGCAGTGCAATTATTGTGTGTTGTAGGCGATCCAAAATAGGTGGGTTTTCAGGTTGATTGGAAGGTGGGGGCCAGTCTGACACATGACACACTCATCAATATCACAGCCAGCATAGCGGTGTCATGGGGGATTTACCTGGGCATGTAGATTCAAGATGGTAAATTTCCTTTAACAAGGTGTATAGGGTACGAGCTTCTACAAATATTTTATAGTAAGATGGGAAGGTTAAGATTAGGGTCCAGCAGCTTTTAATTTTCTCTCTGCACGTTAAATTCCTGTTGAAAAAGGGGGGTGTCCTGGTACAAAATTTGCCTGGAGGCCAATAAGATTTTAAGAGGCCTGCTACTGAATGCTAAATTAAGAAGCCAAATGACCATAAACAAGTTCTTATGCATTCTAGAGTTACCAGATCTTACCTGTATCTTCCAGATTTAACTCAATTTATAAGTCTGGTTGTTACCGATTCTGTCCAGTAAATCTGGCAACAGCATAAGTTACTCAGGGACAACTAGACTTAGAAGCACAGTCTGTTTTTATCACTTTCTATTCAGCGCCCAATGGGGCACTTCAGAAGACAATCCTTGCCTAATAATACACTGAGAAGCCTCATGCACATAGATCTGCTAGTGAATTCTCGTGAATTCTAAGAGAGGTTTATTAACTACTAAAGGAGATAAACTTTGTATTTCTAAACATCGTCACACGTGTAGCCTGACCACCTAACCACTCCTCCTCAATCTTGACATAATTTTGAGACAGTAAAACCAATTGAGGTTGAGTACTGTAAAGATACCTTGACAGAAATTTTTTTTAGAAAGTGGGGAGGTTTTATCTCAGAAATGTATTCTACAGAGGTCATCAAGGAAATAGTTACCCCGTACAACACTACGGCATGGTATCTCCAGAAAGACATAGCGAGAAATTTGGGCAAACTCAAGATTACCTGATGAGCTGTGACCGCCCTCTTAACCAGGAACACTTTGTGACACACATAGAGCTTTAAGATGGTCAATCTTCTTCAAGAGAGAGAGATAAAGTGGATGCCTAACCTCTGACACCTGTGACGGGAAGGGAGGGGGGGGGGGGGAATGTGGGATATAGATTTTGTATCCGAATCTCATATGTATTATGTTTCCATAATGTCTTGGGAAAAAAAAAAACGCCAGTTTTGAATGTTATTTCATTTATTATATTTGAAAAAAAGAGAAAACCAATAAAATATGTTTAAAAAAAAAACAAAAAAAAACAATTGGATTTCATATACATATAACCACCCAAAGCCAAATTACAAGCACCGTTAATTTTGTTGACGATGCAGTGCCATACATTGACCTTTTACATATTTATATTGTATTTTTACATACAATGTATAACTATTCTGAGACAGCATTGCTGATGTCATATACTTTAAAAATTACATCCACTGTGGTAGTACAAAGCTTCAGAAAACAATAGCGGGGATATCTGGGGCTCAAATGAAAAAAAAAATCAATGAGACAATCAAGGGGTTTCTTTATTTAGATGACATGATTTAATGCCAGAAAGGCATCTTATTCAAGCCAAAAATTCTTTGAAGCAAATCTGGCTTTGTGTAAGCAGAGGTGATTGAGACATAACATGGCGATCATATATATCAAAATAATATTTAAGCCAGATCAGATCCCCAACTGAATCATATCTATCCTCCAACTAAATGGATTGATAATACGTATCCATAGCTCTATTGTGTCTAAAAATTGTTGCAGCAATGTCCATAGCTAATCATCAAGTCACTACATCCTTTTCTGATATAATTGCATCTCTTGGCTCAGTGGTTAGCATTACAGCCTTGCAGCCCTGGGTTCAAGTTCTATCAAGGTCAACATATGCAAAGAGGTTTTATATGTATGAAATCCTCTGTTTCCTTCCACACTCCAAACATACTGGTAAGTTGATTAGATTGGAGCCCATTGGGGACAGGGACCAATTTGTCAAGCTCTGTGCAGCGCTGCATAATCTGTGTGCGCTATATAAATAAAGGAAATATTATTATTATAGAAAATCTACCACCAATATCATGCAAGGATGAACCAGGGATATTTACTCATAGATTGTGGTTATCCATGGCTTTCTTCCTTCTAAAACTTTTACAATTATGTTAATGAGTTTGAGGGGCTCTGATGGGTGTTTCAAGTATCCTTCAGCGCTGCATCCTCCCATGCTGTAACAGTAAGAACATGGTGGTTTATGTTGCCAACTGCCCTGCCCCCCAAAAATCGGAGAGTAGGGGATCCTTGTTCTACAGATCCGGATTGGGCATCTCCTGGTGCACTGGTGGGCAAATTTGGCTAGAAATACAAGCATCCTGACAAACAAGCAAACCCCTTGAAACTTTGCCAGCTGCAAAACAATCACTGAGCAGACAAATATAAAAAGAACAAATCAATTTGACAAAACCGTATGTAATGAAAAATCTGATCACCTTATGATGCATATAAATGGATAACAAAAGCTATGAGAAAAAGTAATGGCAGTAGATCTATAGTTTACGACACAAAAAAATAGTTACTTTCTCCAGAACTTTGTTTTGTTGTTGGCTCAGTAACTTCTTTCCGCTTTGCAGTAAACACGAGCAGCACTAGAAAGTACTTGTTGTGCCTTGTTACAAATATAGCAGACAGCTCGAATATTGCACCACATGTAAGCCGGCAGACCACTTGAGACATCTGGATGTAATCTTCAGTTTTATATTATCTTACTGTTTAATGCTTCAATACCTCGCAGATAAGTTTTTATTTCCGGCAAAATAAAGAAATAGAACTGTGCTTCCCCAGTCTTCAGCAATTGATTCAAGGCTCTATAGAAAATATTGGCACATTGGAATCCAAGCCTAATGTAGCACATAAGCAATACCCTTCAGTATTGTCTGCTGACAGATTTATTGAGTACAACTCAGACAAGTGTCAATCCGCTAGGACTTTATTGCTGATGCACACAGTTTAGAAGAGGCTAATTACGGTCCATGACAAAGGCACAAAAACAGAGCATTCGCTCATTATTTGGTCTTAAAGACAAGACCTCAGAGACAAACTGATAAATGTACAGAGTACATGTACTATGAAGTTCCCAGCATGACCCTGGTGATCAAATTATCACCAGTGCATATTTTTATTTGTGACATTTGTATAAAATCTAATAAAAAACAAAACTAGGAACACCTCCATATTAAGTTAGAAACATGTATGTGTATAGTTTAGACTTTAAGAATATATATGTATGTGGAAAACCCCCAGTGGGAAGGGATAAGATAGACCCAGTTGCCGTCTTATCGGTGCTAACAATTATGGGTTTACTTCACCTACTAATTAGACTCCTTGGACATGGAAGTCACTTCAAATTTCCAGGGGACTTCACTTCCTTTGGTCCAAGAAGCAGTCATTGGATGGAGCAGGTCCTATAACTACTGCATCCACCCTAGTAAGGCATATGACCATAAAACTGAAATACCAGAGCATTGCGGGAGCTGGGGAAATAAGCAGGCTCTGGCTCCATGGGGTCTGTGCAAAGCCCCTTATTTCTATGAAAGATCTGTTATACTTCTGGAGTTATGGAAGACGGCGTTCATGAAGCCTTAACAGACCAGTCCTCTAGCTACAAAGGATGGTGTCTGTTATACAATCAGATTTCTGAGTTTCCAAGATTGATGTATAACTTCATCTCTGACCTTCTGGGGCATCATAGTGTTATCACCTGTCCTACCTGGATCAGCTAGTCACCCATTCTGGTACTACAGAGAGGAAGGACATTGTGATCCGTCTGCAGAAAAGTCCACATTCCAATATGGCTTAAAAATACAGGGTCACTTAGATTACACCCTAAACTCTTAAGTCAAACCAGTCAGGAGGCACAGTGGGTCCACATCTCACATCTATTATACATAATATTAAGCCAAGATTCATTGTATTTCTGATTTATTACCAACTGGATTTATCTGCACATATAAACTTCAATGGGAAAATACCACGTTATGAAGTGAGCCGAAAACTTTTCTCCCCTTTTCTACTCTCTGATTTCAACATACACAAGCATTTTAGACCTTTTAAACATCTGAACCTAAGGATCATTTTAAAGAGGGATAATTTCAGATCCGAGCAAGTAAAACATTTAACTTCCATGCAACCATTAGCAGAAAGATGCCTAATGCTACTTCAGAGTAGAGGTAAATTACATAATTGGTAATAAACCCCTGTAATTATCATCTGTAATTAGTCTTTTCCTCATTTCCTTACTTTGCACATATTTCATCCTTATATTAGGTTCTAAATACATTTGCCCTGTCAACCAAAGAATAAACAGATAATAAATGCATTACGAATTCTTTACAGTGAAATAATATGCAAAGAACGGTGCTGAGAGTCACATAACGTGTGCCAAAAATCTGTGACAGTTCAAGGTTTAGGCACAGAGCACAGGTTTAAAATGAATAAGAGGCAAGTGTATTATACAGACACAAAGATATGATATGCCACACTAAAGCAGACCACATTACATTGGGGCACCTAAGATCCTCCTCTTTACAATAAACACATCACATATCTACTACACAATGTGGGTACTCAAAACCACGCCCCAGCTACACAACTCAGTACAGTGGAAGTGAACATTTTTTACACACATACAAATTGCGAGAAGCACGAAAAAAAAATGCAGCCCAGCCTAATATGGACAACCTGTAACTTTTTGGCTCATATTTGATGGAACCATTGTCCCCTAGACTGGAAGAACTATCATGTACTTGTCTTCACAACGGCCTCTACTGCACATGATAAAGTGCTGCGAAAATATGTTGCAGATTCTCCAAAATTGTGTTTATAATTCCACCTCATTGTCAAAACAGGTATATCAAGTCTACATTATCCAAATTCTTGTACAACACAAGATCCTTCCCTGGATTGAGATATGAAGATGATGCGACCCACTGAGGTACAACCGGCCAGTGTCTAGACTTGATGTTAAAGCTACAGTTCTAAAACAGCATGGAAACAACCAGAAGGCAGAACTTTTTATAGAAAGCTGGCCGACATGACATGTTGACAGGAGTAGATTCTAACAAATACTAACAAAGGCATTAGCATTGTAGCTGATCTAAGGGCACATTTGGACGCACGGACAAATCCCAGGCAAGCACAAGGCCGGGAATAAGAGGGGTGAGCACTCTTCACCCCTTTTCCCTTCATAGGCAGGTGAGAGGCCACACCACAAAACTGCCAAATTATAGAACATGCTCTATGTTTTGCAGCATGGCTGCCATACTTGGTCACGTTGTGGTGAGCGGGAACGGGAGACAAAGCCTTTTGTAGCCATTCTTGTTGGGAGATAGTAATACCTTCAACCTTAGACTTGCACCGATGCACCGAAGCCTTAAATAAGAGGTATAGTATCGTAGTCACAACATATATTTTCCTCTAGTGCCATGTCTGAAATACTTGGACTAAGAGGGGTTGCTACCACCCATTTTCCAGATCTAATAAAGGAGACACAATGGGGCTCATTTACTAAGGGTCCGCAGACCGCACAAACGTCGCATATTCCAACAATTTTGGATTTACGCCGCATTTAAAACGGTATTGTGTCGCACACGATCAGTTTTTTACGCAATCGCGCTGGCTTTGATGCGCCACAAATCGGGGGGGGTGGGGTTGTGTCAGGCCGTCAGACGATCCGATGGATTCGGACAAACCGCGGGATTTAACTTAAAAATTGTGTCGCAAGCCAAGCACTTACATGCACCGGGAGGAAGATGGTGAACTCCGGCGGACCTGAGCGGGGAAGCAACACATTCCACAAGTCCGGCGCGCGATTTAAGTGCATCGCGGGACAGTGCATTGTCGACGGACAATGCATTTTCGGGATCTCCTCCACACCGGGTAAGTAAATGTGCCCCAATGACTGCGCACTTTTTCCTCCAATAACATTTCTATTATTGACTGTTAAGATTCGCTGTTCTTTTTCATTTCTCACTCATATTAGCATCTTTCCTTCATAAATTATATTTATCCCCATCTATCTAGTGATTATTTGTGCTTTAGTTGGGGCTATAAACACTCTCCAAACGGTTACAACATATGCTACACTGGGAGAGTCACTGGAGTAAAGAAACCACACACTTCACTGCTATTCACAGTACTAGAAACTGAAAGACTAAAAGCAGCCTTATTAGAATTCAGAAAAAGCCTAAGGAAAGGAAAGGTCAATCCATTATCCTCCCTACAAGATAGGCAGGTCGCAACAATAAAATGTCTACATTTCATACAAAGAAAGGCTTTCTTGGCAGAATATTTGAGCTTTTGTTAAAATGGAGTAGAACGATAAAAGAAAAGGGCTCCAGACAACTGTACCTGCAGACTGACACGTAACCTACAATAGGTTCTGCTTCAACCTCCCTAAAGGAGCTTTCTGGTTTTATGTTAATAAAGTTTAATCACTGCATAATGAATAGATCTAGATTGTGTATTGATTCCTCGCACTTTCCAAGATGTCTATTTCCTGCCTGTGAGTGAAAACATTCTTATTTACATCCAGAGGCTGCTAATCCACAGGGATACGAGCGCTATGGATGGATAGCTTTCCTCTGATTCTCTCTTTTTTTGTCTTCATTTCATTTGTTTCCTAAAGACAAAATTAAGAATTTCTTAGTTGTAAACAATCTAAAAATACCCTTCACCTGGCGGACCGTCCTACTGAATCAATGATCACGGATGTGCCAGATCTCTCTCCGCTCTTCCCACTGCACTGTATATGGCCAAGACTGCACTGCCACTGTAGCGGCTCATTTTAACATATGATGGAAGTAGTAAAAATTAACATATAGGTGCAAAGCGCTAATCTACAAAGGCTAAAAGGATGTGTTAAACCATACTTAGAAGACTACTCAGGTCCATTTATCAGGCTGGTACCTGTGTTGTTGCCTCCTTTGAAAGCTGCAGTCTTTCCCTGTTCTCACCATGCTGCCCTCTGCATATATATATATACAGCTGCCAGGACATTTGTGTGACGTCTACACTGACGGAGACAGGGAGAGGAGGAGTTATACTCTACTGCTGCTGTCAAGTTACTACAGCATAGTGCAGAAATCTTGTTGAAAAAGCAAAAGCATAAAAATAATATTCATTTTCCATACTAGAATTTTTACTTCTTGAATACAAGTTAGTTGAATCTTGCCATCCAGCAGTTCATTCTCCTGCTCATGACATTAAACTTTTCCATCTAAGGAAAAAAAAAACAGTCAACTGGTTTTAGAGTCTAGATGTCACCAGTTGGTGTAGAGTAAACTGGTCACATCATGTACATTCTAGCCGTGGTTGTACTTTTCACCACTTCCACAAGCTCTTGGGAGCTCATGACCAATGCTGTAAACAGGGAACAGAAAAAGAAGGTTGAGATTCAGGGTCTTCAAAAGAAATAAATACTAATAAAATCATATACCATATTTTTCAGACTATAAGGCACACAAAAAATCCTTTGATTTTCTTAGAAATCAAAAGTGCGCCTTATATATGAACTGTACTTACAGACAACAGCTACCTTGAACTGTGCACAGGTCTGCCACCTGCTGGTCATTCATCTTTATAATCAGGTGCGCCTTATAATCTGGTGCGCCTTATATATGAACCTAGACATTTTAGCAGACATTTGTTAATTAATGGTGCACTTTATAATCCGGTGTGCCGTATAGTCCGAAAAATACGGTGTATATATATATATATATATTATATATATATATATTTATTTATTTTTTTAATACTTATGACAAAATTAAGCTGAGCAGTCATTTTAAAGATGGAAACTTTAAATATGAATTTTCTTATAATGGAGTTCATCAACATAAAATAGGTAAAATTCAATAATATAAAATTATCTTTAAGTACTACAATGTTAACGTTAAATAGAAACTAAAAGAGAAGACGACTGCACTGCCAATTCTTGTTGATATAGCAGTTAAGCCGGTGACTAGGAAAACATGGCCTCTAACCATATTAGCAACCTTTCTTGTATAAACATAATCATCCATTTAGTCTCGTTGTCAGTGCTTTGGCTAATGTGTGAGGCTTCCTCGCCACAGAGGGCAGCGCTAAAACCTGCTCTCCGCTGAAAGGCAAGGAACAAATGAATTCATTGTGTGCTGTCATATCATTTGTTTTCCATTTTATGCAATCAAAATAATTATTCACATGCCGGCTAACCTTAGCAAAATTATCCAAACTCAGAAGTGGTAAGGCAAATTTCACTCAATATAATAGCAATTATGAAGCATATACCCCAGGATTTATAAAGATCCAGTCAACCATCAGGCTTCCCACATCATTTAAAAAGACAAAGAAACACCTGGATATCAAAAGCAAATACAAAAACTAAAATGTGTTTAAAAAAAAAACACTGGAGAAGAATCTTTGCATCATTATAGCTGCATTTCCCCTAGTTTACGGAATCCAGGACTCAATTGACCGTATATTGAGTACAAGACACAACATAAGGCTTAGATTAGACATAGTAGTAAAAACACACTCCAAGCTTCAGATCCCCATAGCTCCATTGGTTAATTGCTTTTTTTGCACATTTGGTGTACATTTGACAAAAAGTAAATATTAAATAACACAGCTAAATTTTTCTTGAAGTGGCATGAAAATTTCACTGAAATAGGTGCATATGATTTCTGCCTATGTATTTTAAACATAACGTATGGTTCTCAATGGTGTAATTGTTCAAAGCACCCTATTTGTAATGGATTAATTATCAGTAAAATCCTACTTTGGTGGATAACACACATACGTACATACATACTGTCACCAGAATCTTACCCCTCACATCAGTAATACCTGCAGGTAAAGGATTAAAAGTTCTCCCTATACCTAAAATTATTTGCAATTGAGGCAATGTCCCTTAAATTACAGGCATTTTTCTGATATGCAAATGAGAAGACATAAGTCAACCTCTGAATAGAAGAGTAAAGTTTTCTTCAAGTTGCCAGTGAACCACACCTCCTTTTTTGACTGACAGCCCAGTTTGACCTGAGCAGATTGGCTGGCCTTACCAGAATTCTATCTCTCCTACTTGCATGGTGAATTTAGTAGTGAGTACTGTGTGAGAAACTGTAGATCTTCTCACAATTTCACCCCCTGATGAGAAGGGCCAAGCCATGGTGGGCAGCACCTTATGGTAGTGAGTGGGCCAACATAGATAGGAAAAAAAAAAGTTTGGGGAGCATTTTTTTTTTTTACTGGTGGAAGGAGATAGATTTAAGAGCTTATGTGCTTGTGCTGCATGTTTCAACAAAAAAACATAATTCAGACAAAAACTGCAGTAGAGACAAGACGTTACATTACGGACATACGGTCACCACCACCAACTCTCTGCATTCTTACAATAGTCGGTGTACTTGTAAAGAAGAGGCTTAAGAAAAAATTTTAAGTAATCAATGCAATTTTTTAAATTGGGATCCTTCCTGTTAGACGGCTATATTTGGGCTGGAGCTAATAGCAATAAAGAGATAAAAATATTCAGATTGCTTGGGAACTATGGAATGAGATCTAATACTATTTTATGTATATATTTGCAAAAAGCACCAAATTGCGTCTAAGTGTTCCATACATTCCCCCTGAAAGTGGGAGGAGGAGTGAACAATCACTGTGTGCTTATTACTCCCGAGTGTTGGCCACTTACCTCACAGGAAACCACACAGAGTGTGCGCTTAGGGGAGGTCATCGTGGGGCGGCAATCGGTTGCCATGACCGAAACTTTGGCAGACCCGAGGCTGTCTGGTTGCTGCAGATTCGTTACAATGAGTCGATGGCTCATTTTAATGAATACTGAGCAAAAATTTGTGAAGGTTGGAAGAATACAGTTGCAACCGTCCCCGATAGCTATGACAACGTGTGCGGAGTATAAACATCTATATGCAGAATGAAGCAGGATCATAAAACACACTTTTCTATGTCTTTTCATCCAGGGTTTCTTGCAGGATGTGACATATACAGTGCAGACAGGTAAAAAGGATTCCTCCCTCTGCCACTATATATCAATGAACACATTCAGTTTACACATTTTCTCTGGAGCATAAGCTGAATGTATCTTAAAAAGTGAGATTTGAAATTAGCCAAAGTTTTCTGAAATCAAAAGTAGAACGGGTTTGAAAAAGTAGAAAATTTGGTGCAAATCAGCAGATCTGACAACTGTGGGACATTTCAAAAGTCAACAAACTGACTTAACTGCAATGATACATACGCATGATACACATAAGTAGAAAATAAACAGATTTCAATGTTGTTTTGAACCTTCAGCATCCTAATATCTTTTTTTAATCGCTTTATAGGCCCAGAAATGAAACAGTACATCATCAAAACACTAGGAGCATTAGCTGAGGTACATCAGAGATATCATACATAATTATGCAATTATTCATCATGTGTGATAAATTCTGCAAAAAAGCAGCGATCTAATAAACCCATCCCCAAAATATACATAGATCAGTAACCAACCTGGTTGAGTGGTGTGAAGAGAGCAATAAAGTTAAAGAAAAAGTAGTAACAATGGTTAGGCAATAAGGTAATATGACACCCTACATGTGGAGATTAAGAAATCCATCCTGTGGACAATACAGGAAGGGTGCCCGCACCCAGTTACAAATGTAGTATGTAATGTAATAATACCACTCATTGAAAAGGGACAAGAGACTCTCTTAGACTGCTGACATTAAAAAGGGTATCTGGGGAAGAGCACCAGGAGCCCCACAGTCTTTGGAACTTATCTGGGCAGTCGTGGTGTTTGTAAACTATATTCTCATTATGTAAAGTCAGACTAGCTAATTTCTTCCACTGAGAGACTGTAGAAGAGCAGACATATAGCAATAGCCTTACAGGTCAAAAATGGTACTTCCTTCAGAAAAGTAGTTTCATAATGGGACCAGTCATCCTCCCAGCTAATTCCCAATAAACATAGGGCCGGTAAGGCAGAAGCCGTTTTCTTCAGGATATCATATAGCAGCGAAACTACTTCTCTCAAGAATACGGCTATGTAATCGCAAGTCCATATTAGCTGGATGAAATCTGCCAGGTCCACTTGACATCTGTGACATCTAGAGTTCGTCAATCTATGCATACGCAGCAAACTGACCGGAGTTATATAGCATTAATGGATGATGAACAACCAAATTAATTTACTATTGGCTGCCGCTAATACCGAGGTGTGAGACTCCTGGGCCACCCCCCAGTCTTCATACGATAGTGAGGGAATGAGAGCCTCCCATCGGCGCCCTCAGACTGGCAGACGGGGAACCTCCAACAGCTCAGAAAGGAGGTGGGTATAGGTAACAGTCACCAGACCTCTAGGACCTTGAGAGCATAGAATTCCAATTAGTGGGAATGAGGAGAAAGCAGTCTATTCCAGAGGGAACAGAGCCAAAAAAAGCATGCCTTAGCTATAGGCAACGATAGACTTCCCTATCTGGAACATCAAAAGAGGATCTAATTGCCTCCACACAGAGAGCCTCTCCATCCTCACCAAGCAGTTAAGAAATGTTCACTAGGCCCTTGGCAGTCCAGTATGAAACATCTTGCAAATCTGTATAATGAAGTCACTCTGGGTGGGACCAGAGGGGAATATGAACGAGGGTTCCCGATGCAGCTGACAGTTTCTTAGCATGAGACCAAACCTGTCTGGCTAGCCAACGCAGTGGGTGATTAGGCTTATAATCAACAGGCTCCAATACGGGCCACAGGGAAAGTAGGCAGAGAAACTGGGCAGGGTGGCATCCAGCTTCTGGCGTCTGTTCAGGTGACACCAAATACAGAGATTGCGAAGCTGACCTGCCAGGTAATACAATTAGCGATCTGGCAGAGCGGCCCTCGACTGTGCCTTAGGGCAACGCAAAATGGATATACAAAGTTTCGAGCACCGACTCCCCCAGATGAAAGAGGTTAACAAAGAGTCCAGCTGAGCAAAAGAACATCTGGAAACTGGGATAACTGCATGCTCTAGAGTGCACAACCATTTAGGCAGCGCAAAGCTGTCTGGACTTGCTGCGGTGTGGTACCAACAGGTTGTTCCACAGCTGCAACTTTGTCCGAGCTGGCAGCCGAGGCGAAGTACACAGATGTTGAGCAGAATCCTAGTCGGGGATAGGCAGGTCAGCACAGGCAGAACGGGATCAGAGTCGGGGATGTAGCAACATGTCAAGGCAGGCAGCAGATGAGCCCAGTCAGGCCACAATGGGAAATCACAATAACAGCGCAGGGCATATGAACAAAGCTTTATCTAGGGCACAAGGCACCATTTAACGATTTGCGTATGGCCAGAGGACAGGGCACGGGTGAGCCTGCGACTTGAGATATGGGTCGTGGGACCACCCGTGACAGATAAGTCAGCATCCTAATATCTTTAGTGATGCTTCTTCTACTTGGATTTGATGGCCTTCTAAAGTAAACAAGATCCTGGACCCCTGAAAGTCTAAAGAGTCAGGCGTAATTGTCAAAATCTTAGCTATTAAATGTGCCAGCTTGTGGATGATAATAACACGGCTACACCACATACTTTTCTGACAGCTCATTTCCTGCTGTACTACAAGTAAAGGATTTATACGTACTTCTAGTTCCAGAAAAAGCTAAAGATTTTCACAGAAGGTGGGCTGCTATGATTTTCTCTCAATGCTTCCCTATTTGTGGTTGTCAACCTACTGTATATGCACAAAAAGGTATATATTATGTACCTACAATCAGACTGCAAAGGAGGACATGCTCCTGGTGTTTATCTAATGTCAAGCAAAACTTTTCTTAAGCTCACCAGGCTTTTTAATGCTTGCAGCCATTAGATAGAAAATTCCCAGGGTCTTATTGTATACATAATATATACACAGAGGGCATATTTACATTTGGCGAGAACCTATAGGACACCACATCTGCATGAACAAGATTTGAAGATTATGATCAATAGATGACCTGCAATGTTTTAATAAATAATGCACTCCTACAAATTAGCTTAGTCTCGATGGTGGCTACTGGAACTGAGGGCACATTTGATTTTATTTTAGGTCAGTTATACAAGAAGAATAATAATAAAAATCACAGCAGTGTTGGATTTAATTACACACACTGTGCATACTCAAAAGAGCCCGTTAGGCTTCCTTCATCAGGTCCATCACCCAACTGGACAAGAAACAGTGTAGCATGATTTGGTATTTTGTCCATTTTATTCTGATTAATTATAGCTCTGCTATAGAAGCAAGTCATCTTTGGCACAAGCTATTGTAGCCACTGTACAGTTTCTGTTGGACACCACAAGTTCTCCTGCTGAATCGTCCAAGGAGTTTCACATATCGAATATCAAGTATCATGTAAGACATGGCCTCCAAAAGTTCTCCAAAGGGAACGCTTTTCCGGGGTTGGTGGAGAAACTGGTGGAGGTTCTGAGTGGGAAAACTCCATTGTAAGATTTCGCATACTAGCCAGTCTACGATTATGTGATAGTAATGGCTAAATTACCACATGACTTTTTAGTGAACTGAATTATACAAAGCAATTTATACAGAGACTATAGAAATTGTCCCCTTCTAAAAACAAATAAATAAATAGGGGCCGGTAAAGGAATTTTTCCCTAATTTGGGCCAATTGGCATCAGCCATGCAGTGATTTTTTTTTTCAGATTAACACTACAGGACTATAGGTTAGACTTTTCATTCTATCTACTACAATACCATGATGTGAAACTATAGAGAAAGAGATCTGGGTTCCAGAAAGTCTAAAGTAAAAATTGCTTGTTTTAAAAGTAAGCAGGATTTCTGAAACGGACCATATGTGACAACTATAAGGTACATGCAATATATGTATATCCACATACAATATAGAAACACAGGCTTAGAGTGAACCATGGTTATTGGCTAAGAGAGAAAGGGCTCACAGGGGGAAACTCCACTAAAGTCAGGTAATATTGTACATCATTTTAGGAACTGTGTGAATTTGCTATTCTTTAACTAGTTCTCTATTGTAGACTACATAATGAAACATTATTTCTTTTGACTGGGAATATCTTATGATTCAAGGAAGTTGGTTGTAGATTAATGATACCACCTGGGGGTTCAGGATTATTATTTTATTCCAATTTACATAAGTATCTCTGAGCAGTTTAATATTTTAGAGAGATATCGGGTAAACATGTATTTTAAACCACTTCTGTTTCTGTTTACAGCTGACAATCATAATGTATCAGATTAGAGAGCTGAAGATGTGTAAACCGCCAGGACTAGTACTACAGAGACAAATGAACACGTGAACAGTCGACATAAGACTAATTAAGTGTAAAACATGGTAAAGTATTGATTCAATTGTACCGTGGAAAAGGAGGTCAAAAAAATTGACTGAAAATGAGTAAGATGGATTGTCTCCACTGTCAAGGTGATATAAACTTACTTTCTTCACGCTGTTCATTATCATTACACTGAGAAGAATAATTGGGAATACTGTGTATTTATATGATCTTGAAGAAAAATTATCAAAATCATATGTGATCTCAGATATTGTTCATTTGTATCATTTTGTCTTTCTTATTATAAATATTGTTTTGAAGGTGGGACTACCGAGGCCAAGGTATCTACTAAATGTTGTAGCCAATCAGGAACTGAGGTTTTGACAATCACAAAAAGAGAGAGGAAAGAACAAGACTGAATTTTGTGGGTGGATTCTTAGCCAAATTTACAGTTGCACAGGTCAGAACAGTTTTCCCAATTGTGCCACTACCTTAAACAGGTTAGTCAAATAATAACTATTCACAACAATCGTTCTCCAGTGCCAGAACGGCGTGGTTCATCTTATTTTTGTCACTGCAACTGATGGGATAGGAAACCTTTTTTTTCCTACTGTAAGCACTAATTTGACTAGTAGGGGTGGGTCCAACTAAGGCCTCATGCACATGAACGTATGCTTGGTGAAGGAGGGGAAAGTGATGGACGCTCCTCTCCCCTCTTCCTTTAAAGACCGGCTCGGATCAGTTCAAAGGCAACTGAAACGGATGTTCTCATGTTCAAGTGACTTGGAAAGGACATCAAGGGTCGTTAAGTATATACAGAGTTCAGGTACTAACTTTCATTACCATCAGTTATGGTAGCATGGAAACAGTGATAGAAATATAGCACTCTATTATTATTATTATTTTCTTAAAGGGGTATTCCCATTTGATCAAATAAATATAATTCTTTGTATAGTTCTAGATCTCTGCTTGCTGTTGTTCTATAGAAAGCTACTATGTTTACTTCCAATGGACAGAAATCTAACCACGGTCACACAGGTGTGTGGCCTGTAATAACACACAGCTCTGATTACTCTCTGATACTAACAAGCCGTATGACCTGAGGTTGCACTAACATTTTTACAGAAGGGTAATAATATAATACTGCTCTTACTATTTTTGGGAAGTATTTTTAGCCAAGGAGGAGTATGACATTTTCTGTAATACAAATATTTAACTCATATCTATATATAATGTAATATAATCTTTAATGTTAACAGACGCTATTTTTACATGAAAATCATCTCCACCGCACACTCACCGCGCGCAGCACACTGAACAGTTACTACACACTCACTACAAAAAGCACATTCACCGCACACTCACTATGCACCACACACACTATACGCAGTACACTCACTACACACCTAACACACTCATTACACAACCCCACTCTATTTTGGGAGGTAATGGTGCCTCATCTTGCATCTATGACGCATGGTGAGGTGTTAATGCGACCTCTGTGTATGACCATGCTCAGATTTCTGTCCACTGGAAGCTTTCTACAGAATGACAGCAAGCAGAGATCTAGAAAACCAAGTGGAATTGATACAGAAAGTATATTGGAAAAATGTAAATTATATCATCATGCGAACAATAACATTAATTTGCTGAAATTAGAATACCCTTTTAATTAAAATCATTATTAAATATTCAAAATTCTCCAGCCTGGTTGTCAGAGGAGATAAAATGGACATGTGAAAAGTATTCTTAATGTATTATATGTATCATATCTTACATACAAAACTTGCAAAATCCAGAAAAAATACAATTCAAACCTTGTGGCATTTACAGACAATTGAGAAAAGCGGGCTCTGCAATTTTTCACCCGTTCAAGGAGTATGGGCTATTTGACTTTAAGATTATTGAGTACAGATAATTATATACTCTACATTTTATTTTTTATCCCACGGGGACTATAATCCAAGGATTTTTTTTAACCGCTAAATGAATTGTCTAGACGGACCTTCTAATTAAGTTGGATGGAGTTATCTTGACACTTTCATAAGAATATAAAATACAGTCGAATAATGACATTCACGTAAATCTGTATAGGTTGGGAGTCTCATTTGCCAAACCCATTATTGGAATTCTACACATCATGTCATAATAATTGTCATAGAATAATAACCAAAAAACTGTCACTAAAGGCTTAGAAAATGATACAACTCCTAACTATGCTAATGTTTGACCTCTGTAGTTAACATGGTTGTAAAATCATATCTCATATGCCCAATGACACTAGAAAATGCGGGAAGTCTGGAGGCAATCCAGACGCTTCCCATGAGTTATAAATAGCCGGCACATTGCATACAGTTTGATGTTAAACATCATGTCCTACAATTACTATTAAAAAGTCTCATAGAGGGAGTAACTTAACTACTGGTTGGCAAAAATGTTTCATGTCCTGACACTTAGCGTTAACACTTGACAGTAATAGTTTTCTGTAAAAAAAAGAGGCAACTATTTGAGATGAAAACTCTTGCACTCCACCAGCATTAGTATTCCACTGCACTGTGCATATTCTCTGATACAGATGGTCCTGACCTGTCATAACATAACCTCAGGGTGAAATTGGGATCCAGAGGCATTGCTTCTTACTTCAAGCTATATTATGACAGCTAAAGGCTACAATGAACAATGAAAACTCCAATTTAAAATCTTAGTCCATGGCAAGTTGTACAAGTCACATCTATTCTTGCTCGACATAGACCTATCAATTAATTATCCTTAAAGGGGTTCTCCATGAATCCCAGGAGATTCCATGGGTGCCAGGGCAAGCAAAGAAGTGTTTACATGCCTTACTCTTCCTCCCATTTGGCTGTCTGCGTTCCAGCACCCCTAGCTGGGGACTGGTGACATCACTTGTTCTATGCTTGACCATACTGGATCCTGTGACTTTCCACACTTTTTACCCCAAATCTGACCGAGAGCACAGACATTAGATCAAGGAGCTGAATTAAACACAACATTTTTTTTTAAAAAAAGCAAAAGAAAAAGTCTACTCTACTTATCCACATTGACCATAAATGACTGACTTACTTGTTTTGCACAATATTGAAAGAAAACATGTCTATTTCTATTTCTGAGGGCGATAACGTTTCATACTTCAGGGTATGGAGCTATGTATGGCGGCAGTTTTTGCGGACAAGCTGATGTTTTCATTTTGTCAAATTTGTGGACGGTAAAACATTTTGATAATTTTTTATTCTAATATTCATGATCTGTAATATGGCGAAAAAGTAGCAGTTCAGACATTTAGACACTATTTTCCATTATGGGGGTTCCAAGCCGAAATATTTTCATAGAGGTTTTTGGAATGCGGTGATACCCATCATGTAATTTAATAGATAATTATTTTTTTTATTGTTTTCTTTTATCAGTTATTTTTTATAAGTTTGAAATAATTGTATCCAATGGGGCACATTTACTAAGGGATTTGTGCCAGATTTCTGGCAGACAATGCACGTTCTTTGAGGTGCAAACTGCTTGCACTGGTATTTAAGAAGTGCCTGCGCCAAAACTGTGTTGCACGCAACCATTTTGTGGAGTAGCTGACTAGCCACCATGCGACACAAATTAGGGGGCGTTCTGGTGCTCAGTCGGACTGTGCGCCTGATCTATAATGCAAAGTCTGTTGCACCACCAAAAGGTTGTTGAACTCTATCGGGGCAGTGCAGGGAGCTCCAGATTCATGATCTCTGGCACCCGTTCTAAATGAATCTGGCGCACCCTGCACATTTAGTGCAGTTTTCACCGTTCTGCCCCATTATATTTGAAGAGGGTTTGCCTGGGAGCCTTCACAACGCTTCTGGCTGCCAGAATATAAGAAAAAATGTCCACAATCGTTACTTACACTTTTAATGAAAGGACAAGTACCCACTTGGATGCAGTGGAAACATCTGAGACTAGTAACTGCCATCATGGGTCTCTGCTTTGCAAAACAGCAGAAACGCTGTTCCAGTCATGTCCACCCATGAGCAGGTGACATCTTAAACAGCACCCAATTTTTTTTTTTTTTTTTAATTTGCTATCATGTTCACATTTGCATTATTATTAATAATACAAATGGTAATAGCCAATTATTTCAGGTTGATTGCTACCAATAAATCACTTACAATGAAAACTGTAATTGAAAACATGGCTCTCCATCTCCATCCATCCATCAGTTTGAGATATAGCTAGCAGTGCACCATGTTAATGATCACATACTCAGATTCTCTTACCACTACTAAAGATCATGGTTTTTTCCCTCTGATTGTCCATCATTAATTTGTTCCGGATGTTTCTTAGAAACTAGCTAAAAGTCTGAAGTTATTTCCAGGGATACTTTTTACATATTCATGCTGCAGTTAACTGTTTTGTCGAGCAGAAATTTATCTTTCCTACAAATCTCAAGTTTTGGCAACTCACAGAGGTCTTGTCATTAGTCCGTCATGTGAGTCGTGCAGTGGTTTGCAAAGTCCCAGAAATACTTTTGTTGGCTGACTGGAAGCGGGTTACCAGCCATGCCAGTAGAGCTGCTGAATGTGAGTGGGTATTTGTCAATTAGCACTAGGATATTGAATTACCCTTCTTTACTTGATGCGTACAACTTGTGACGCCTGATGAACAGATCTCCACAGTTCTGCACGTTTCAACCTAGTGGAGCCTACGATTACTGGAAGGTATTAACAGAGGCCAGCTATGAAGTGCTGTTTATAATCACATCCTATCTATGAGCCAGTCACTTCCTTTTCTGTCAGCAAGATAGTTGAGCCTCGGTCCCTTTAAACCCTTACTTGTTATATTCTCTCTAATGTTTGCCTCTGAGGAAACCCCTTTATTCCTTGACAGCCATTTCATTAAGTTATGCTCAGAACACACTTGCTATAATTGTCTGCGTAATATGATTCCAGTTTAACACCAACTAGTAATCCTGTCAGCGCGGATACAGACACCAGGGAAAGGAGGAATTTTACAGACCTCATGAAAAGCTGACCTATCAAAGAATCCCACTACAATATAAAGATACTTAAAGGCATACAGGCTTAACATATACAGAATATTACACTCATTTTCATTCAAAATTGCTTCCCAGAAACGTCTGTGGAAGTTCACGGAATAAGTAGGGAGCTTTAACTTTAAGAGATTATCAATCATTATTGTAAATTAGGCCTTCTGTTATGGACCTTAAAGAGGACCTGTCACCGCGGAAAACCCACAGACCAAATGTGCCCCCCATAATCCTCCTCCCAGCCCCTTTCTCCCTAGCCGTTTTTTTTTTTTAATTTATGTGCAGTAAATTGATTTAAAACGATCCGAACCCTAAATAAGAGGTCGGATCGTGTATCTGGTGTGCTGGCAGTCGGCGGTATTCATTAGGGGGCGTGCGGACACACCCCCAGCATGCCCCGCCAGCGGTCACATTGTAGGAGAAGCCGGCAGCATCACATCACTGCCGGCTCTCCGTGGTGCAGCCGCAACCTGGCTTATTCACATTGCCGGCCGGCCGCGCCGTACTGTCAGTGGCTGTGGCAGCGCCGGGCTTATTTACAGCGGCAAGGAGATCCCTCAGCAATGTGACCACTGGCAGGGGCGTGCTGGTGGGGTGTCGGCACGCCCCCCTAATGAATACCGCCGACTGCCAACACACCAGATACACGATCCAACCTCTTATTTAGTAAGAGGTTGGATCGTTTTAAATCAATTTGCTGCACATAAGTTAAAAAAAAAAACGCTAGGGAGTAAGGGGCTGGGGGGAGGATTATGAGGGGCACATTTGGTCTGTGGTTTTCCGCGGTGACAGGTCCTCTTTAAGTTCCCACATCTGACCACTTATGATCCAGAGCTTGGTTCCTTCTTTTTATGAAAAGTACCTCCAAATATGGCAATCATGATAAATATCAAAATCCCTATCTCATCTCCAGTAATCTTTGCCATATTATATAACATACTGTACAGATCACATTCTTGTAATATTACACACATTAGGCCACATTTATTAAACTGGCTACACCAGTTTTCTGCCGTACTGTGGAGTGAAGTGCTTGCTTGTATTTAGGTAGTGTCTGGGCCAGTTTTTTGGCGTGGCTGATTCAGACCATGCACTACATTTATTACAAAAACTCAACAGAAATGTGCCGCACACCTGTTAAGCGGAGTTCGCCAGTTGTGCAGTTTGCATCATTATTGATAATTTTGGCCCTATATGTTTTTAACCATTTACCGGCTGTGGGAGCATGCAACAAACACTCACCGGTAACACCCGCGATTCACACCAGTCACTTGTGTTACCCCTATGATCGCCTACGGCAAAGCTGCAATAAAAACCGGCAGCTGCCACATACTTCTATCGTCGCTCTTTGGGATGTCATGGAGGAGTGGCGATCTATCTCCGTGACAGCCTTGGGTCTTTGTAAGATCTGAGTCTGTATGTTTTCTGGCCATTTATTACAATGTGCCAGCGGTCATTAAATATACTGCCATACCAAAGTACAGGAACCCACAAAAGGGAGAGAAGCAGAAGCTTCTGGTGCCTTCTCTATCATGAACTGTTTCAGCTTCTTAAGCCCTTGTTTTTTACAAACAAAAGGTTTAAAATATTATGTAAATGAACCTGGGCAGCTCTTTGCTGCATTGAGATCTATGGAGCCCAGAGCTCCTGAGGCTCATTTGAATATTTTTTAAATCTTTTGTTTAGAAAAACAAAGTCCAAAGAAGCTAAAAAAGAGCAGATCTTGACAGAGAGGGCATATACCTAGAGCAGTGATGGCGATCTTATGGCACGAATGCCAGAGGTGGCACTCAGAGCCATTTCTGTGGGCACTCAGGTTCTCACCCCAGGACAGAGTTCACCAGACAGGAACAAATCCATCAAATCTTCCTGTAGTCCAAGGAAACTTAAGAGGTGCTGCTCTCAGCACTATTTTAAAGAAACACTCCATTGGCTGTTTGGAACTGCAAGAAAAGTAAGAAGGTGTGGAAGGGGCTGCATTATCTTTGGAGGTCATCCTGCTGGACCCTTCATTCTTCCTCTGGAGAAAAGCTACAATGAGTGTCTGAATTTTACCTCCTTCTTTCAACTGTATTGGTGGCCTTAGGGGCTGATACGATTGAAACATGTGGAAGAACAAGTAGTAATAAGTTACGGTAAATAACGGTAAATAACGGTAAAAGTGGATTTTAGTTGTAGCCTGGGCACTCAGTCTCTAAAAGGTTCGCTATCACTGACCTAGAGCGTGTTTGGCTTGCAATCCTTCATCCTGGTGGTAGATGCCATTTTAGCGTAGACCCTTAAAAAATGACACCAGAATTGTGTTTCTACGTGCCACAATCCAGATGATTTAGCTGTTAAAAGTGTGCCCCCTTGTAACTTGCCCTTGTTTTCAAAGCAGGGCTTATATTACAACCCTACCATGAGAAGGCAACAAAATCAAGCAAGGGTTCATTTTCAGGGAAAGTTTTATTTTTGGGAAATCAAGGTAGTTACCTGTCATTGAAACATTTAAGCAGATTTTTCAATCTACATGAAACTGCATACAAATGAACGATTATCTTAGTTGCCACATTAAAAATTCTAGAGAGGAAGCTCCCCTCTAAATACCATTGCAGAATAGTATTCAATATGAGACATCTTTGCATTTCTCATTTGATTGCTAACTTTGTAAATACACAAAAAAGTTCCCCCTGTGAGTTAGATGAAAACTATGCTAAAAACAGGCTGTTGCAGATTCAGCTAGCAAAGAATTTGCCTTTTATTGTCCTATGAAGTTGCTTTTTTTTCTGTGCCATCAATACAAAACTAACATTGACCTTGCTCCTAGAAGGTTAAACTTCTAGCTTTTGTTTGAAACGGCAGAGTGACTCTCCTCACCAGAATGCTACATATACATGCCGCTAGCAATGAAAAGAATACACTATTGCTACAACCCTTCATTAGTCAGAGGATCTTGGCATCGTGATGCAGCTTGTATACTGTCTCTGCATGAAAAACTGTTTTCAAAGGTAACCTTGCCAAGGGCTATGTTCGGTCTTGGCAAAAGCAGCAAACTTTTAGTTTTTCACCAGTTTACTCTGCATGAAAAACAGGTGTTATGGTCTGAAATGGGACTTGGAGGAGGAACAAACCAAATTCTCTAAAAATAAGTTTCGTTTGAGGGGAAAAGGGAGAAAAAAAAACACTGACAATAAGCCTGTGGGACCTGCATTTTTATTTTTTGCTTTTTTTTGGGGAAAATGCAAATAATGTAGTTAGTTACAGGATTAAATGCTCTTTTGGAGAAATGACCATAGAGATTATAATCATTAATTAAAATCATGTAAATAATGTTCTAAAAGAACCTTTTCTTTTTATCTTAGGGATTTCAAAAAGCCTAGTGGTAAAAAGGTTCTGTCTCCTGAGAATCCCACTAATTAAAAATAAAAATCCGGCATAATAAATGCCACAAAGGCTATAATCTCATCCTATTAGTGTTAGGGGAAAAATTACAAATTTGCAAAAGAAATCAAATTGGCATTGTACTTCAAATTTAATTTTTTTTCAACCTAAGAGAAAAAACTGCAATTCAAAAAACTCAAAGTATATTTCAGTTCTAATAATTTTCTGATGATATTAACAACCCATAAAGACTATACAATACATGAACATCTCGAGGTAGAGGCTTGGTCTGTACAAATCAATCAAATATTGGAGTTCTATGAAGCAGGAAAACTATATTTTTTTTTTAATTAATACTGACTGTACTGTGCTTGCTTGAATAACGAGCAGCTGAAACTGGAGTCAATCACACTTGGCCCCCTCCCACTTTCTGGTTACACAATTGTTCAATTTTAAAAGTTGTTTTTATTTTGAAATTGAAAATTATTTCATACCAGGATTACATTTTAGATAAATACTTACTACACAGGGCTTTATTGTATACAAAGCAGCTGACACTGGATAAGCGCACCTTATATTTTTTATTTAAATTATCTGACAGCACTATTTTTAGATATTTATTGACTATACAGGCATTGCTTCTATATCAAGCAGCTAAAACTGTAGAAGTGCAGCAAACTAGATCCCTGGCCCTCTGTGGCTTGTCTGGTGCTCGCTACAAAGTTGCATAGTTGTTTTTTTATGTAAAATTATCTGTTTACTTTTAGCTATATACTGACTACACAGGTTTTACTTGTATATCAAACTTGAGAAATGCTGTTTACTAGGGGAACTGGGGATGAAGAAGATAGTAGAGAACATTGGTGGTCAGGGCTAGAGGAAGGAGGTTTGAGGATAAGAAACACATGAGGCACCAATGAAGGAAATTGTCCACCATGGTGGTGACTTGATAGGTGGACAAGGCCAGTAGGGGATTATAATGCAGGTGGTCATGGGCCCCCTAGACCAACCACCAAATATTATACTCACATGGACCTTCATCTCAATACACATGTTCACAACAGCCTTGCAGGACATTTGAAGGTCCCCCAAAGATCCTGAAACATCAAATTGAAGCAGGCAAAAGGGACACATCCTCCATTCCACAAAAAACTTGATTCCAGTACCATATGTAGGAAGTGAATTCCGAACTTGTAGTGGCTATAATATTCATACAGCCCAGTGCCCATGGCAGTCCTAATCTGACCCTGGACACGGCTACAACCATCCTGAAGCTACTTGCATCTACATTTTGTTTTCAGGAAATAAAAAAAAAGTTTTTGAAGCTAGGAAGGAGAAAATAAGTGCTATCATGTGTAGACCAACCAAGGTATAAAGTTTCAAAGGTGTCTGCTCACCTGATTGGGTTGTGCTACCGGCACAATTTGTGAATTGCATGTTTCTAAAAGAAAGGGATGTCTGCTGCCATTTGGAAGTGTTGACCACGTGTATAGCCAAAGAATAGGGACCTCCTGGTAGGGATCTTTAACGATTATCAGCACAAAACTCAAAATCCTTTTTTGATTTTTTAAAAAAGAATTATACAAAATTAGGCCAATAAGCAAGAAGAGCTTCTAGTCCGTACTGGACTCTTCCTCAGTTGATGTCTGGATATAGAAACTGAGGAAGACTCCAGTACATACATGTTTTGCTTATTGGCATAATAGTAATCTTATGTATATGTATATTTGTTTTTAAAAAAATAAAAAAGAATTTTAACCATACCTGTGGAGTCCTGTGCTGATATTCGTGGAAGATCCCAATGAGGAGGTCCCTGATCTTTGTTTTTTTAGGAAATTATAAGTTTGTGGCAACATGTCAAAGAGTACTGTATGTAAGTCCTTTATATCGTGTTTGTTTAATGGAGATTCATAATACTAAATTCAAACACTGGTTTGAACTCCCAACACCTCATGTTCCAATGTTTAAAAAAAATCTTTGCTTATGCTGTTATTTGTGTACTATAGATGACACAAACTGCATCTGTGTAAGAAGACTAACATATAGGAATTTAAATGCAAAATAATAAAAAATCATACATTACAGTACTGTACTAGGGATCTTCACCAAAGAACAACTCCAGCTTTCTACATATTTAGCTGTGTTTCTTACATTCAAAATGTTAGAATTATAGAGGGCTTAACCCCTAGGTTCACTCCAATAAAATATTTTCAAGAAATGTAATTCACAACATAAAACATTATATTTCATATAAATCTACCATTGTTCATATTCACTTGTATAGAGCACGGCAGCCATAATAATGCAGCATGGAAGTGATTCACTTTCTACAATATTGCTTCAGGTTATACAAACTTCTGTTGAAGGAGGCTGGAAACATAAATTTAACCCCGCTGGAGTTCAAGACCTTCATAAAGCTGCTAATTTGCAAAGATACCCTGAATCTAAGAACTATAACGATTCTTTCAATTGATTGATCTTACGCATATCAATAATTACTTAGCTATGCTTCAGAAATCCCTCTTACGTCGACATTCCCTTTAAATTATTTATAAAATCCATCTTTGTATGTCCTGTTATACAGAGAATACATATGTCACTCTTATATAGTGAACATACTATACAGATATATATATATACACACATATATATACACATATATATATATACATACACACACACATACGTACATACTGTAAAAAGAGCAGTTTAAAACATATGCTATAGGAAATAATTAGAAAACCCCATACATTCAGTACCATAATGAAATGTAAGTAGTACACCAGTAGGTGTAGATTGCCGCAATGGGTGGAGCTATGCGGCTGTGGGCAGAGTCACAAGCCATTAGGTTGAGTAATAAAAGACAAATGCAGAAAAAGTTTGGGAAACAATTTTACTGGTGGGAGGAAAAAAGATCTAAGCTGGGACGCGTGTGCTGTACTTTTCAACAAAAGCAAATTGGGAGAGGGGCGAGTAAGGTTTATTGTGCCTGTTCTTGATGAGGGGGTTTCCTTTAATAGAAATCAGTAGTGCAAGTCAAGCATCGAGGCTTATTCACTGTTCTGACTTACACAGGGAGGCTCCCAGCCATCCACTGTAAATGGGCCTGCGACACATCCAAAAGGATATTTCCTTACATACTAAAACTAATTTCTGAGTCAACTGTTAACATTTAATATAAGATGCTCTACGAAAATACTGATTCCTCTTGTTAAAATATGCATACTTTAAGTCAGTGATTTTCAACCTTTTTTGAGCCGCGGCACACTTTTTATACTTAGAAAATCCTGGGGAACACCACCAACTAAAATAGCACAAAATGACACTAAAACAGTCATATCATACATATAGTTAATAATATAGATTCTAAATTTATTTTACTCAGTGTGAAACCTGGGCCTGTTTCGATAAACACAAAAGGGATATCCTGGCAGGAATGGTGGAAAGACACACACGAAGCTCTTCCTCAACAGTTCTCAGTTTCTCCCGGTTTTTAGTATATGGTGCTGATTATTATGTGGCTCATATACTGCAAAATAAAGGGGTACAATGAGAAGTACTATGGCCATGAGGCCAGAGTACAAGTGCCAGCTCATATACTCAGCATATGAGCTGGTACTTGTAGTACTCCAGCCTCATGACTATAGTACTTCTCATTTTACATTTCTCATTGTTATATGCAGTATACTGCTGGAGTACTAAAAGTACCAGTTCATATGCTGAGTATTCTGCCAACAGTTCATATACTCAGGCAAAAGCTCATATAGTCAGCATTATTGGTGGGCATTACCTTGGCGGTGGGCAAATGCTAGAGTCTCTCCGCTCTCAGGATGATGCGCCGGCCTTGGTGGCGTCATTTTGTCGCACAAGGTTCAAAGCTTGCACATCTGTTATTGTACACGTCTCCTACATTGTAACAAAAACACAGGGGGCACCATAGTTTGGGGAAATTTCCCCGCGGCACACCTGACCATGTGTCGCGGCATACTAGTGTGCCACGGCACACAGGTTGAAAATCACTGCTTTAAGTAACTGCATATAATTATACTGTTTAATGTGCAAAGTTATCGCATAATTGTGTTCTTGTAAATGCATCAAAACACAATAGTAGCACAGTTCTGTACCATATTACAAATCAGATGTTCAGGGGATAGATATTAACACTGAAAGGATCCCAGTCCATAAAATCATGAAGCAGGTAATGCTACCGATATAACAGGAAGACGGACCATCTGGATAATGCCAGTCTCTTACAGGAGCCATTTCCTCAAAGACAGCAAGAAGCTTGTTAGTGTCAATAGAAAATAATTTAATTTCACATCTTAATACACCTTTCAGTCGAGACGTTGCAGGCATACTGTGCAGCAAAACTGCTGGGTAGCTGAAGAATGCCAGGAAATATTACAGCGGATGAGAAAATACCCAAGTCTAAACTGCAATCTGAAACGCTAACACTATGGTACTTGGTGACTGGCATTACGCCTGTTGTTATATATGGCTCATGGGCTAATTAGGCTTATCCCATTAACTGGAGTCTGTGTATACAAAGGCTAATTCTATGCTGCACAATGCAGGGAACATTCAAAGCCTTACAGGTACAAATCCTGGTGCCTGGAGCTGGCAGATCAATATTAAGTAGGGTCACTGCTAATACTATTATTCTCTGATTCGGTAGTAATCATAGACGTAATAGGATCAGTCAGTCATCACAAGTCTTGTAACAGATTCTTATTATTTCATTTCTTTTTTTTAACCCTTTAAGGACGCAGGGCTTTTTCGCTCTCCACCTTCAAAAATCTGTAACTTTTTCGTTTTTCCATGTAGAGCCCTGGGTGAGGGCTAATTTTGTGCGTAACAAATGTTACTATCCGGAAAAAAAATTGGAAAAAAATATCTTCACGTCATGTTCTTGTGGGCTCAGTTTTTACGACTTTCACCGTGCGCTCCAAATAACACCTCTGCTTTATTCTTTGGTTCAGTGTGATCATGGTGATACCAAATTTATACAGGTTTTATTGCGTTTTAACACATTTTCAAAAGTTAAACGATTGTTTACGAAAAAGAAAAAAAATTTCGCCATTTTCTGACGTTAATAACTTTTTCATACTCTGGTGTACAGAGCTGTGTGATGTGTCAATTTTTGCTAAATGAGCATACGTTTTCGCTGCTACCATTTTAAGGTTTGTGCGACATTTTTTGTGAGGTGTAAAGTTGTGTTTCAGACATTTGGGCACTATTTTCTGTTATGGGGGTAAACGCCGGCAATGACCGGTTTTATATTTTGATAGATAGGGCAATTTGGGACTTGGCGATACCTATTATGTCTGTGATTTTTACTTTTTATTACGTTTTATATCACTTCTAGGGAAAGGGGAGTGATTTGAACTTTTAGGTTTTTTACTTTATTTTTTTAAAGTTTTTTTTTTTACTATTTTTTAAACCCTCTAGGATACATTAACCCTAGAAGGTCTGAGCCACTGACGGGTTATGCAGGAATATACAGCAAAGACTTACTGCCTATGGAGAGGGCTGAGCCCGTGAGCCTGCAGCAAGCACCTGCAGCCGAACCGCACTTCACGACGCGCGTCGGGAAGGGGTTAAAGGAGTTTTTCCAAAAAAGAAAATTCTCAAATCTCAATCCCCTAGGGATGTTTACATAATAAAGATATTAGGCTATCTTAGAGATAACGCCGCCAATTTAGAAATCCCATAAAATTTTGTGAACCCTAAAAGCAAACTATTTAAACTCTGTTTAATGATGAATAACACTGGGTTTTGTTGTATTCATTTATTTATACCATTGTGGGCTTTTGTATCGAAGTTCATATTGCTGGAATACCCTTTGGAAAAAAAGGTAAAAAATAAAACTGTTTGTTTCTGAGCAGCATTCAATGTAACCGCAGTTTTCCTGACTGACCAATAGTAAATGACATTCATAAGGTAGTACTGCCAGCTCTTTCCTGCCAATGTCTGCGACCAAAGGGAATGCCTGCAGTGTAATGGTATGTAGATGAATACTAATGAACACATAAGATAATAATGGCAGACGCTGTGCTGTACACACCATGCCAGTTATGTGACATTCAGATCTAATATAAGATTAAGCCAATGACCAATTAGCTGGCTGACTGTTAAATGGTGATTCCCACTGTTAAGTGTCCTGGAAAGAAACTACTCCTTCACCATTATCTCTGGGCAAGAAACTCAAAAATGTTCTACAAAGCCAGAAAACTGTGGTGTGGTGACATGCAGGCTGCCAGAAGCACAGGTTGGGCTCAGTTCGCACCTGCATTGTGGTTTCAGTTACAGAGATGTAGATTGTTTGCTTTTTATATCAAGAGATTCTGTCATTGAAGGCTCCAATACATTACAGGCATATGCTATGCATATTATACCACTACTTCACTACCTCAGCCTTCCTGCATATAAATATGGGCACCCTATGGCCGCAAACAAGGGACATGGTGCTTTGTTGTTTGCAGCCGGTATGTCATCAGGATTTTAACATCCACTCATGCATTGATGACAGTAGAAAAGATTACCTGAGATGAAAACATAGGCAAGAATAGGACCTCCATTGAGTCTTGCAACTCAGGAAGTCTGCCGAGTGCTATCCATCCAGTCTTATGTAGTAAAAGCCAACATGTCTGTAAACAGCCCACGGCACTACTATGGAGTCATGAGTTAAAGTACTTGTCAGATTCAATGTCATAGTGTTGACAAGGATGGGATGGAAGCCACGTCAGTGACTAGCTGTTTCCTACACTAACACCACATTACATCAGCCAGCACTTGAGAACAGCGTACATTAGCATAAAGACCACAGTTATTACTAAGTCATATAAATGAGAAGACAAATTGGGTTGAATCTATTTTATTTGTAACAACTGTGCAGACCGAAGATCTGGACAAAAAGTGTGCACTGGCAAGCTTCATGGCATGGACTGCCACTGTCAAGCTGATGCATGCCAACTTTAGAAAGCCTAGTAGATTGCAGTGCCGAGATGTAGGATGTGTGTGGCAACCCCTCACAAGACTCGATAGCAGTGAAAATTTATTCCATGGAGTGACTGATCTATCATGCAAGGCTGCCTTTGGAGAATGCAGGCAAAATATGCAAAGCTTTCCAGGTAAAGATAAGGAAAACCACGCCTCTTTTAGCTACCTTGTTAGGCAGCTCCCTTGACATCAAGCATGACCTTCAGGAAACCTTATGACATGATGCAGGATTAAAACCAAACCAGTATATCTATTACAGAAGGAACAGACTCCCAACTGTAGACAGTGCTGCTTCGACCGGTTTGGTTCTCTTTAGTACAGTGTAGGGAACGGGTTTGGCTGAGTGAGAGGCTTGTGATTAGGGTCGGGAAGTACGAGTTCTCCTTGTAGACACGGGACTTCACACAATAAATATAAATGCCTATGGATTTAGAATGGGATATCTAAAAGTGCTTGTAGATGGAATGTAAATGTTTAAATAGTGGCACAGCTAAAAGAAATGTTGCTGGAGGTAGAATAAAGCTACCAGACTCTTTTCACTACTAACAATTTTATATTTTATATTTATCCATCTATATATATATATATATATATATATATATATATATATATATATATATATGGTAATTAATCTGTAAAGTTCCACAAACTGTCTGCAAAAAGGACTTCATTTTAACAGCCATACATTCCCTTTAAGAACTGCTGTCATATTTTAGAGATTGTGTATTATTATACTCCTGTAGCTATATACCAGATTAGGTCAAAAAGTTTGTCTGTTGGAGATACGGAGTCATTTCTTTCTTTTCTAATCATATCAATTATAAAATCCACAGCAATGCAAAGGAGGGCAGTCATTATGGATAGAGATACATTAACTTCTTATATTAAGAATTACAAGAAAATAACCAATGCATGTTTGCATTGACTTATTTGGCAGGTTATTTATAGATAACAGCAGGATGCTCAAAAGTGTTTACATCCAGAGATGATGGACTTCAAGTGCCACTCCAAAAATCTGTACGATGTGCATCTTATTGGGTAGAACAGTCTTCAAAATAGGATTGGAGCCAGGCACTGGAATTTATGTTCCGGAGAGAACTGAAAGTAATTTCAGATTACACTGATGCCTCAGATCGTCCTTGCATCATGCTATTAGAAGTTGCAGATTCAGTCTGGCTTAATTTCCCCGGAGCAAAGATAGTTTTTTCCGTTCATGCCATAACTTTTGCACAGCGCTAGAGTGTGGGCATGTTAGGAGTATTTACCAAATAGGTCTCAAAGAGATTGATTCTCTTTGATTTGGGATGTATGGCTGGTGGCCCAGACCATCTCAAACATGGAGTGGGAGTAGCTTCTGCAGAGTGCTTTGTGTGTGGGTGCAGTTGGTTAAGTGTGGGTCTGCTGCCCTAGGGAAGAGGTGACCTTTGTCAGGAGTATGCTCATTTCATTTCTGCAATATTATTTAATGGGTTTTTGTACAAATTACTCTTCACTCTTAAAAAAAAAAAAAAAAAAAAAAACAGGAAGTACATTCTCACATAGATGAAAAAGGTTGTCCACTTTAAAGAGTTTTTCCCACAAAACAAGTTACGTGATCCCAACAAGAGGAGAAAAGGGCTGCCCAAGCAGAATAAAAGTAAAAGTGAATGCTTCCATGCTTCATAGGAATTCAATAGATACACATGTAGGATAGATAGGGTATTTCCAATGCAACTGTTGCACAACTTTGCATCTTACACTAAAGGGGTGTAGGTGTTTTAACTTTATATCAATGAACTACCAAAAATATAACAGCTTATACAGACCACAGCTTTCCCAGCTGCTGCTTCTCTGAAAGTGCCCAGGTCAATGTTGTGCAGCATTCCAGGCTCCTACCTGGACACAACAAATGGGTCAATGCTGTGCCAAAAACATTCCCAGACATATCCTGATGCACTTCTGCACTTCTTTTTACTACAGTTGTAAAAATTATGGAAAATCTTTTGAACACGGTTTTATATAAAACTTCTAGGCATTTCCCACCTAACTAGAAGTGAATTCCACCTCATTTCTCATTTTCTGTCATATCTGCAACGTGTAAGACTGGAACGTATGCACTTTTTTAGTGCATTTCCCACCTAACTAGAAGTGAATTCCACCTCTGAAACACCACAACAGCGGTGCATTTTACTCTATATATGTCAAAATCACAAACTAATGTCAACTAAAATGTAAATTTCTTGTGACTTCTAAACAAATAAGAATTGAAGCAAGTGCTTCATTAATAAAGTAATCCACACTTGAGGAACCCGGTCAGTTACAGGTTTATGTAACCCATGCCTGGCGAGTAACGGGAAGGAGGAACATCTGAAGAACTTTCATGGCCTTTAGAATAAAACATTAATCCAGTCTCCATGAACACTGAATGAGATTCCTTCGTACCAGATTCATAAAAGAAACTTTACTTACAAATGCAATATGTCTATGCCAAGATTTAGTTTCCAAAGCCGTACAAAGACTTTATACTAAAGGAAGTTCTTCAGTTTAGCTCTTGAAGCGGACTGAGCTCTGATGCCAGAATGTTCAAACCATGCTATATTCCACCATTCAGTGTAACGTATTCGGCATTTCATCGGTCTTGCCAATGAAGCAAAGAGAGCTCATTCAGTAAAGTCTGTATGCTTAATCCAAAAAAGGCGTTTTAAGAAAAACATGAACAAGTGGTTTGTATGCAGATGTCAAAGACTGGCACATTCTTTCAATGCAGCACTGTTTCCATATAATTCCAGTGATTTAAGAATTGGCTTTTGAACTAAATAAGGCATTTACCATGTTTTAAGATCCTATTAAATGAATAAAAGAAAATGAACCAAAATTAAATAGCTGAGAGTTATTTCTTAAAGTTGTCCACACTAAATTTTCATGTGAAATGACGAAATGGAACGGTTTTAAGGAGGCAACATTTTCACAATAAACTAAAAACTAAAACTGTAAATATAAAAAGGGCAATAAAAACAAAAGAACTTTAGGCAAAAAAAAATACTTAATTGGAGCAATGTAATTTATAGGATGGATATTTGTGTGAAATAATCATTATTCTAAAGTTGTGTAGCGTCCAAAACCCGGAGTTTATTTGGAAAAATGGTGGTCAATGGTATTTCTCATGCAGCAAACTAGATTTTATAGTAAACTGCTTTTATTTTTATAAATAACCATTGATTAATTAGATAAATTGCTAACAGAAGACAGCCATGAAGAAAAACATTTAACTTTGTGGAAAACAAGCACGCTTTCCAAAAGCAATTTGGCACAAATGTACAAACAGGATCTCTCCACAGGCTACCCTACTACCCCCTCCATTATACACCAGATAAATGATACATTATCCTTGTAAGTGGCTTACAGAACCTGCTCCATCTATTTGGGGAATAGTCAGCAATATTTTGTAATGCCTGTAAAAGAATACATTGGGTAGGTAATATTTACTTCAAAATATTAAATTGTGGCTAGCGTCAGACTGAAAATGGTCCTCACACTGACACTACTTCCAATGTACCGTTAAGGGCAGAAGATGCTGAGCTGTTTGTACATAATGTCCTATCTGCCGTTAGCATGGAGCAGGGGGAGCTGAGCAGATCGTACAACATCCTATCTGCAGGCAGCATGTTATAGAGCAGAAGGAGCTGAGCAGATATTTCATAGTGTCCTATCTGCAGGCAGCATTTTAAAAAGCAGGAGAAGCTAAGCAAATTGTATATAATGTTCTATCCGTAGGCAGCATGTTATAGAGCAGGAGGCTCAAAGTGGACACAATGTTATAAAGCAAGACTGTGAAAACAGCTGAGAAAACTGCCAAACATTTCTATGGTTAAAGCTTGTGATCTAGTGCCGTTATATGTCATTTATAGGACTGCCAAATAAATTCATGACAAAGCATACAAGTATTAAAGATACAGATGAGAATATGACTATACTATACTATGTATAAATCTGGTCATCTGCTCTATGGCAGAGCTGCCTACAGAATAAACAGAATTTGTATGGTACGGTCACTACATTTCCTGGACAAAGCCCTATAATGTAAAATACAATGACAATTAAAGGGATATTCACTGCTGATTCAGTGGTATTCCTTGCCTGGATAATGGTCATACATTTTTATATAAATTTCTATGTATATATCATACATATTCACATCATATTTATCCAAACAAATTTAACTCTGAAAACAGTGAATAAAACATTGCAACAAGTGCCAGTTTGACCCTCTTCTCATTTTTAGCAGTTCCAACTGAGCGGCAATAGCTGCTTGAAATTCAGCAATCACATTTCTCACTGTTCCAGAATGACCCATTTCTCACAAGAATGAGCAAGAGAATTCATACATATAAATAACCATTTGCCATATCTGCTCCCCCTCACAAAAAACTAGGGTAAATGCAGACTGTGGTCATACATACATATATAGCGTTTGTGTCTTTACAAACTTGTTAACACCTAATTATGTTGTTTCTCTTTCTGCCAATAAAAAACGTTTTTTCTCCTCTCCTCATTTATCGTCTGTCTAATGCTGCCAGCCACTGTGCATCAGACCAGTACAGAGCAGTCATTACAATAAGATGCTAAATTATATTGTATCTTTTCAAGCAAATCCTCAGAGAAATCAGAGGCTGAAGGATGATTAAACATACGCTGTGATACAGGGCTCAAGTATTATAGTTAGTAAAAATTATTTTCCACAAACCATATGAGCAAGAACTTCCTTGCTGAATTTATAGAATATGATGTGGAAAGTATTGTCCCTTAAATTGCCAAATTTTCGCTGCAGAAACCACACTACCATCCACTTCTTGCCTTTCCTCCATCTGTTAACTGACCCATCCCTGAAATTTCTAATTCGGTCTGTGGTACCACCATAAAGCCCCATTCACACTGCGGTTGTGGGGACACGTAAATGTCCCCATAGAAGCCTATGGTGCCCTGCCACCCTGCGGTGACCACATATACATATGCACTGCAAAACATTTCTTACAAATTGGAAGATACTTAGGGAGCATTCACACATTCAGTTTTTCATACGCAGTCTCCGATGTCCAAACCAGGAGTGAAGTGAGAGCCAGTAATCCTACTACTACTATTAATCATGCATCCTAAACATAGGTGTTAAATAAAAACAAAAGTGCAAATATTGAGGGTAAGGACACACATCGGTGGTTGAAAAAACTGTGGATGAAAAATAAAAACTGATGGATAGGTGGTGTTTTTTTGATACAATTCTGATTTTGCTTTCAAAAACAGCAAAGAAAAAACAATTATACACACGCTATTTTTTACTTTTAAAAAAATCATTCAATTTGACTATGAACCACCTCTACTTAATAACTCTCTCATAACTTAATGTATTCTTTAATTTCAAAACATAAAAAAACTTAAAATTACAATTTTTTTTTTTTTTTTACAGAATTGGTGTCTAAACGAATATCAAATGTGATGATGAATACCAAACAGGGTTTCTGCAACAATATTTACAGGCTAGCAAGAATTTCCACATGGAAGTTTGCATTACTGAAAAAGAAATCTTCTGAAGAGAGAAGAAGAATGCTTTTTATTTCCAAGTGTTCCACATAGAAAAACCATACATGCAGGACAATGGGCCTGAAATCTTAGAGTCGGCTTCAAATCAAATTCTGTAATAAGTGCAATAGACCTCTGGGATATAAACTAATGTGAAATAACCATCTGTACAGCTCTGCTGCACATGTTGGAGCTATGCAATGTACACGTATTAATAACTGGCTGAAAGATAATTACAACCAATCAATACGGTTTGATTGAGACACACATTACTCATGGAAGGAGAAAGCTCATCTCTTGATGAATGGAGACTTTTCGCCTTGTAAAGCAACGCACCACTGATTTCTTGAATATCACGAAATAAAATGAAGCTAAACCTAAACTTCACATTCTAAATGAAGGGCATTTGCATTTGTCTTCCTGAAATCCTGTTAGCTGCCAATATAGCTTTCTGAATCATAAAATGTGAGTACCACTGATCAAAGGCAGAGCATTATTTAATGCAGCGGGGTAAAATCCTTCCATATCAGAGGCCAATAGGGACTCAATCACAGAGCAGCACCGTCTCCCCCATCTCCCCTCCCTTCTTTTTGAAGGCACGTTCCAAGCAATGAAAGTGTGGTTTTCATTATTTTACACTCATTCCTTTTTTTTAAACATAAAAATATGCAGACAGTCTGCACAAGTGAAGTTAACTGTAGTTGTAGATAAAACATACTCAAAATTGCAATCAAGACCTTCAGATTCCCCGATCTTTCATTCTCATCATTAGTGGATACCCTTTCCTTCTAAAACAAAAAACAGAATTGCTTTAATATCTAGATGGGGAGATCAAAGGGAACGATAAAATGAGGCAGAGCTGTAGCCCCCAATTTAAGCAATGCAGTAGCCCTGCACATATTAGGAGCTGAATATCTTGCTGATCAGGCCGAAATTTTGAGGCAAACAAATTCTCCTAATTACTTATCATTCCTTGCAGTATTTTTTAAAATTTTTTTTTACAAAATATAGATTATTGCGCAAACGTTTTGGACAAGTGAGAAAAATCCTGTGCAGCAAAATGAGTAGTGTTGATAGTTTATCTTTAACAATGAAAATATGCAAAGATGATTGATCAAAATAAGAATGAAATCAAATCAATATTTGTGTGACCACTCTGCTTTAAAAACAGCACTGAAGGACCTCTGCAGGGAGATTGTTCTAAACAATCCGGACAAGATCTAATTCTTTGGCAGTACCGTAATTTATCTAAACTTATGTGTCAGTTTTCAGCCTTTAATATATATTTTTTTTTGGTTGAAAAGAGCTTTATTCTAAAGTCACACAGAAAAACTTACATATTGCTTACGACATGCAAAGCATGGGCTTTGTACATAAGCATACCACAAATTAGGATTCACTCCTAGCATCACAGACACAAAGTACAGATTATAACATCCTGACTCAAAATGCAATGCTACTCTAGCGACCAAGCTCCATCAAACAAAAATCACCTGCGCTTCCAATGAAGGTGACCAACCTGTAAAAAGTGGGGAGAGGGAAGGCAAGAAAGTGGGGATGAGGGGTGGCTTGCTCACATGCTCGAAGCTTTTTTGAAAAACACAGACACGAAAGGAAAGATAAGGGGGAAGGGGCCATAAATGGAGGCGTCCCTGAAATCGTAACTGGTGCAGGTTCTGCAAAATTCTTTGCCAGGCAGGACTTTGTGTATAATGGTCCCGCCACACGTCAGATATATCAGGATGCCGGCACCTCGATATACTGTACATCAGATGTGGCGGGAGGGGCGGGTTTATATCACGTTCAGGTAATACATGTAATTGCAGGCAGAGTAGATTTTGTGGAGCTCAGTGCACTGTGGTGGCTATATGTCATCATTCTCAGGCCTAACTGAAAAAATGGCTAGCAATTTACAAAATGATTTTATTAAGATTTTTTTTTTTTCTGATCAAATGCTTTGCATTGTGATTATCTCTAGTTGGATATCAACTGATTCAGGGACAGGCCCTATATATATATGTTTCAGTTTACAGGACCATATGAGGTCTTGATATCTGCCTTTTCGGTTTTTTAACTTCACTCCTTACAGCCGTATTTTTTTTTGTTTCCAAACCTTTATAAGCTTTTGATATATGCAATATTTGACATTATTTAATATTCTGTGCCATGTACTGGAAAGTTGGAAAAAAAATTGTGGTACAATTGGCAAAAACACAGTTGCGCCATATTCTGATATTTATTTATTTATTTCAATGTGCAGTTGAGACACATCCTGTTTATTCTTTGGCTCAGTACAATTGCAAAGATATCAAATTTATATAGTTTAGTTATTTCTTCATACTTAGTGAGTTTATTGACCCTTCATGGGTTTGTTCACGGGAATAATTGTTTTAGCAACATTTTGGGACGTGGAAACACCAAAAAAGTTTATGATTTTACGTGTCTCTTTATATATTTATGTTCTAGGAAAGGAGGGTGATTAAAATTTCTTAAAATAGTTTTTTCATATCTTTTAAAAACTTTATTTTTAGTTTTTGTTTAACTATTATTTCAGGCCCCCTAGGGTACTCAAACTGATCTCCTAGGGGTCTGATCACACTAAACAGGCTACCAGCTGTCAAGATAACCGATTGGAAGATCCGAGATGTTAGCGTCCATATGCAGCACTGTTAGGTGCCATTGTCGGATTCACTGACCTCAGCAGCTTCTGACAGGTGTCAGCTGTGTATTACAGTTGTCACCCGCCGTGTATGAAGAAGGGTCAGTCTGTGAGTCCTCGCCTTATATCACTTTACGACTGCATGAGATATATTTATGTCATTATTACCGGTATGTATGATTAATATAACTGGGAAGCAATGAAATGCAATTCACAATAACAACAAACGCAAAGTTGCAACAATGTTTTTAACAGGCTTTTTTTGCTTTGAGGCATTCACTGTGCGGTACAGATCACAAATCCTTTTTTTTGTGTAGGGCAACATGATCACAAATATATCAAAATTATACAGTTATATTATATTATACAGATATATTGTTATATCAGACTACCTCAACATAATCTTCGGACATCTCTTTAAATAACAAAGACATAAGATTTAGTTTTCTCCATTGGTATACAAGCAAGTGAAAAATTTTGAAAATATTTTTTTGCAGTGAGAAAAGGGAATTAAGTGGAAAGGAGCAAACCAAGTGACAAGAACCAATAAAATGTCCAAATCAATGAAATAAATTGCCGGCAAACAGAGAAAATGTGATGTACTGTTAGGATGCGATGCAGCTGAAGCATTTACATTCCTCCTGCCACAGTCTGATTGCAGCAATTGTATGCTATTAGCTCCTGTACCAGTGTTTTCATCGGATCAATAGGTAACTGGTAAGTGATGTGAAGAGAAAAAAAATATGGTCAAAATTATTTTCTCCTTCTGTTATTTAAAAAAATAACTTGCTGAATAAGTCTGTGGCTTTAAGAGTTTCTATAAATAATTTTTTGGATCGATCAAGTTATGAAAAGCAGTGATATGGTAGCATATACCAAGACATAATAATGAGAGATAAGATAAGAAGACAGGGGGACAGAACATTCATCAATCATTTAACTGGAGGAAGCTACTTATAAGTCATACATGTGGACTGGGATCTTTACAAAACACAGAAAACCCATGACAGTCTTAAAGGAACTACAAAATTACTTTTTGAGTACAGCTATTATACAAATACACAAGTTTAATGCAAACATATTAATACAATAAATGGCAAGGGAACGCCAAAAGTCATAAATAGAGAAAAACAAATGGAATATTACCAATGGAAATATTAAGATGGCTACATCTGCAGGCAGAAGTTTTTGAGCATATAGCTTGTGTTTGAAAAAAAAATCCTCTTCGGCGCCCGTTTCTGGATTTTTCACTTATTATTATTAGTAATGATTAATCATTATTAATAAAAAAAAAAAAGAGAAAAATCCAGAAACGGGCACCGAATAAGATTTTTTTTCAAACGCAAGCTATATGCTCACAAACATCTATCTGTAACATACCCACTGGTCAGGAGACCACCGGCGCAGCCCTGTGGATTCGGTCTACAAAAGCGTTACAAGTTGGTTGTGGCTTTTGACACAACTCTTTAAGGTGAGCAACTAGTTATAGTTATCTACTGGAGATCAGGAATACTAAACTTGCTACACTATATTTGCGCTTTCCAACTTTTTTTTCTTTACTACAAACATTGATGCTACATCTCACAATTTTACACAGTCAGCTGCAACAGTCCTCCCACTTTTTTGAGGTTTTATTTAAAAAAACGACAAAAAAAAGCACCAAACACATCCATTTCAGTAATCTTCATCTACTTATATCCACAGGAGAAAAAAAATCCAAAACAGATATGAAATGCAGTCAGTGTTGTGGGGGTAATTTCTATCATAAAACTGATGCAATTTTTGGCACGAGTGCACAGTTTTGATGCAGGTTTTACAAGCCAAAAAACCGGTCTAGGTCCCGGGAGATTGGACTCACCAAATTCAAGGTTTAGGTTTTTAAAAAAAGGATTTAACTAATTTGGGAAGGTGCGCACAACATTTTTTTTTTTTAGATCAGATGGCATACAGGTTGTTAAATGTAAAATGGCAGTAACTGTAAAAGTTGTGGGCTCCGGCAGTGATCTCATAGACTCTGCTTCTAAGCCTGTGTAACTGTACATAGTGGTGCAGGTATGCACTGGATACAACATGTAGAAGAAGAAGGGTTGTGTGGCATCCAGGCAATAAAGATAGTTATGTCTTGAATTAAATTTCCACTTTACAGACGGTCCCCTACTTAAGAACACTCGACTTACATACGACCCATAGTTACAAACGGACCTCTGGATATTGGTAATTTATTGTACCTTAGTCCCAGGCTACAATGATCAGATGTAACAGTTATCAGAGGTGTCTGTAATGAAGCTTTATTGTTAATATTGATTCTTATGACAACCCAACATTTTTAAAATCCAATTGTCACAGAGACCAAAAAAGTTCTGGGTGGGATTACAATGATAAAATATACAGTTCCGACTTACATACAAACTCAACTTAAAAACAAACCTACAGACCCTATCTTGTATGTAACCCGGGGACTGCCTGTATTAAGTAAATATCTTTAAAGCCATAAAAATGTCCTATAACATGATCGGACTGACGCGTTTCGAACCGTGACCAGTCGTTAGTCGTAGCCTAATGATATGTTGCAGCACAGAGTATTTAAGCATTCGATCGGCTGACCGGAAGTCCTGCTCCGTAGCATCACATGATCGCTAATACATGACAACACATAATTAGCAAGATGGAGTAGTGGGACTTCCTCCTGTATATAAGCGCATGGTGCTGACAAATTACATCATATCCATCCATCTCATATTTATCTCCTTAGCCCATATCTATCTATCTCATATCTGTCTATCTATCTATAGATCTTTTTCTACAAGTTACTTCTGGTCCCCACACAGCACGTCCAAGCAACCGCTCAATATCAAGGCGTTCATCTTAAAGGGGTGAGCTGAAAGATTACTTTTTTTTCTTTATATGTTACAACTGGATACAACAACTCATGATAATAAATTATAATTTTGCCTGGCTTTCTTTCCAACCACCCCAAACTCTGAAAAAGCATGTTTGGATAATGCATGTTTTAATTTTTTTTCCTCTTTTTTAACCATTTTATTGTATACTGACAGCAGAGTCCTTTTGCCAACTCAAAACCCACATTCTAACTGATGTCTGTGCAATCCATTAGGTTTCCATAAAGTTTTTGGTTCCAATTGACTGCAAATTTACTGTAATACAATTTATAAATCATCATTTAGTGTAACTGATTTTTATGGTTTTTGAGGGACAATTACACGCATAAATGTACGAACCTAATTGAAATAAATTAGACAAGAAACTCTAGCTTGTCTGCAATGCTAAATAAAGCTGTTGTGTATCAGGTATGCATGCAGGAGAGCGCATTATGTGAGCCCGACAAGGCGCTGGAGTTTGTGTCAAGAATCAAAGTGCGGAACTACAATCGTATACAGACGCAAATCAGATGACAGATTATTAACCCCGTAATCACTAGGTTCACACAGGAGTCTTCTACTTGTTATGCTTGGTAGGAGCAGAACATGGACAAAAGTGGCAGGCCAGATGATTATACCCTTTAAGGGGTTGGCCACTTTACCACATGTTATTTTGCAATGTATGTGTGTAAGTGTGGGGGCAGGATATTAGGTAATTATCAATATATATCTATTAATAGTTCTGCACTAGAGATGAGCGAGCACTAAAATGCTCGGGTACTCGTTATTCGAAACGAACTTTTCCCGATGCTCGAGTGCTCGTCTCGAATAACGAGCCCCATTGAAGTCAATGGGAGACTCGAGCATTTTTCAAGGGGACCAAGGCTCTGCACAGGGAAGCTTGGCCAAACACCTGGGAACCTCAGAAAAGGATGGAAACACCACGGAAATGGACAGGAAACAGCAGGGGCAGCATGCATGGATGCCTCTGAGGCTGCGTAACCGCACCATTATGCCAAAATTATGGGCAACAGCATGGCCATGGCAGAGTGACAGAATGAAGCTAGATAGCATCTAAAACATCCAATAATTGACCCTGACACTATAGGGGACTTCATGCAGAGGCAGCGGCAGCAGCGGCAGGCTAGAGAGTGGCATGGCGACATACCCTAAATGGACTCAGGCTTCAAACCAATGGGTGGCAGAGAGGAACCAAAGGAGGTGAGCAAGAAGCGCTCAAATAATATCGGTACATGATAAAAGTTTGCCAGTATATTTTGTGGATTACACAGCAGGGTGGCGACAAAGTTAACATGGAAGCCATGAAAACAACCCAAAATTCTGCCTGACACAGCTCGTTTGATAAGGGGACCATGTATGGAGGCAGTGAACTAGTAGTAGATTAAAGGTGCTGCAGTTAAAACTATGTTAGTTGGATCTTGGCATGGAGCTGGCGCTCCGCTGCCAGGCGAGCTTTCGCCAATCCAAGCCCCTGTCTCTAGGCTACTCCCCAAACAGCACTTCTAAGAACCTTTTGTATAAGATCAAGTGTAGTAGCGTTCTTATAAGTTTGGGATATGGCGGGTGAGGGGAATGTAAACAGATGCGCAAGAAGCGCATGATGCGCATGGAGCTGGCGCTCCGCTGCCAGGCGAGCTTTCGCCAATCCAAGCCCCTGTCTCTAGGCTACTCCCCAAACAGCACTTCTAAGAACCTTTTGTATAAGATCAAGTGTAGTAGCGTTCTTATAAGTTTAGGATATGGCGGGTGAGGGGAATGTAAACAGATGCGCAAGAAGCGCTGAAATAATATTGGTAAATGATAAAAGTTTGCCAGTATATTTTGTGGATAACACAGCAGGGTGGCGACAAAGTTAACAACTTTGATGTGGAATCCATGAAAAGAACCCAAATTTCTGCCTGACACACCTTGTTTGATAAGGGGACGATGTATGGAGGCAGCTATATGGACGACTTTTGGAGGTAGCAATGGAGACAACGTGTGGAGGCTGCTATGGAGACAATTCAATTTGGATAGTGCCTGTATGTGGCAGTCCAAAAAAGTTTTCAAACCAGAGGAGCAGGTAGGTGGCCCTCCAGAAAAATGAAATAGATTGAGTGCCTGTATGTGGCAGTCCAAAAAAGTTTTCAAACCAGAGGAGCAGGTAGGTGGCCCTCCAGAAAAATGAAATAGATTGAGTGCCTGTATGTGGCAGTCCCAAAAATTGTTTAAAACAGAGGACCGGGTCGGTGGCCCTCCAGAAAAATTAAATGCATAAAGTACTATAGCTAGAGCCAGTGGGCCCTGTCAAAAAATAGCCAGTTTCCTCTGCTTTACTCTACAAAGAGGAGGAGAAGGAGGAAAATGAGGAGGAGGAGGAGTGGATAAATTATTCAGGTTGAGCTTCCTTCACCTGGTGGAGATTGGAAATTATGAGAAATCCAGGCTTTATTCATCTTAATAAGCGTCAGCCTGTCAGCGCTGTCAGTCGACAGGAGTGTATGCTTATCGGTGATGATGCCACCAGCTGCACTGAAAACCCGCTCGGACAAGACGCTAGCGGCAGGGCAGGCAAGAACCTCCAAGGCGTACAGCGCCAGTTCGTGACACATGTCCAGCTTTGAAACCCAGTAGTTATAGGGAGCTGTGTGATCATTTAGGACGATGGTATGGTCAGCTACGTACTCCCTCACCATCTTTCTGTAAAGATCAGCCCTACTCTGCCGAGACTGGGGACAGTGTCTTGCTGGGGTGACATAAAGCTGGCAAAAGCCTTGTAAAGCGTACCCTTGCCAGTGCTGGACAAGCTGCCTGCTCGCCTACTCTCCCTCGCTACTTGTCCCGCAGAACTACGCACTCTGCCGCTAGTGCTGTCAGAAGGGAAATACTGTTTCAGCTTGTGCACCAGGGCCTGCTGGTATTCATGCATTCTCACACTCCTTTCCTCTCCAGGGATGAGAGTGGAAAGATTTTGCTTGTACCGTGGGTCCAGGAGAGTGAACACCCAGTAATCGGTGCTGGAATAAATTCTTTGAACGCGAGGGTCACGGGATAGGCAGCCTAGCATGAAATCTGCCATATGCGCCAGAGTACCAACGCGTAAGAATTCACTCCCCTCACTGGCCTGACTGTCCATTTCCTCCTCCTCCAACTCCTCCAACTACTCTTCTTCTGCCCATACACGCTGAACAGTGAAGGACTCTGCAATGGTCCCCTCTTGTGTCTCGCCAACATTCTCCTCCTCTTCCTCCTCATCCTCCTCCACCTCCTCCGATATGCGCTGAGAAACAGACCTAAGGGTGCTTTGGCTATCAACAAGGGAATCTTCTTCCCCCGTCTCTTGTGACGAGCGCAAAGCTTCCGACTTCATGCTGATCAGAGATTTTTTCAACAGGCCAAGCAGCGGGATGGTGAGGCTGATGATGGCGGCATCGCCACTGACCATCTGTGTTGACTCCTCAAAGTTACTCAGCACCTGACAGATATCAGACATCCACGTCCACTCCTCATTGAAGACTTGAGGAAGCTGATTGACCTGACTACCAGTTCTGGTGGAAGTTGACATCTGGCAGTCTACAATCGCTCGGCGCTGCTGGTAAACTCTGGATAACATGGTCAGTGTTGAATTCCACCTCGTGGGCACGTCGCACAACAGTCGGTGAGCGGGCAGTTGGAGGCGGCGCTGCGCTGCCCTGAGAGTGGCAGCATCTGTGCTGGACTTCCTGAAATGCGCACAGATGCGGCGCACCTTCGTGAGCAAATCAGACAGATTGGGGTATGTCTTGAGGAAACGCTGAACTATCAGATTTAACACATGGGCCAGGCATGGCACATGTGTCAGTCTGCCGAGTTGCAGAGCCGCCACCAGGTTACGGCCGTTGTCACACACAACCATGCCTGGCTTCAGGTTCAGTGGTGCCAGCCACAGATCAGTCTGCGCCGTGATGCCCTGTAATAGTTCTTGGGCGGTGTGCCTTTTATCGCCTAGGCTCAGCAGTTTGAGCACCGCCTGCTGTCGCTTAGCGACGGCACTGCTGCTGTGCCTAGAGCTACCGACTGATGGCGCCATGCCCACGGATGGTAGTTCGGAGGAGGAGGTGGAGGAGGGGTGGGAGTAGGAGGCATAGTAGGCCTGAAACACCTGGACCGAGGTAGGCCCCGCAATCCTCGGCGTCGGCAGTATATGACCAGCCGCAGGGTCAGACTCGGTCCCAGCCTCCACCAAGTTAACCCAATGTGCCGTCAGCGATATATAGTGGCCCTGCCCGGCAGCACTCGTCCACGTGTCCGTGGTCAGGTGGACCTTGTCAGAAACGGCGTTGGTCAGGGCACGGATGATGTTGTCTGACACGTGCTGGTGCAGGGCTGGGACGGCACATCGGGAAAAGTAGTGGCGGCTGGGGACCGAATACCGAGGGGCGGCCGCCGCCATGAGGTTGCGAAAGGCCTCGGTCTCTACTAGCCTATAGGGCAGCATCTCCAGGCTAAGCAATCTGGAGATGTGGACATTAAGGGCTTGGGCGTGCGGGTGGGTTGCACTATATTTGCGTTTCCGCTCCAGCGTCTGGGGTATGGAGAGCTGAACGCTGGTGGATGCTGTGGAGGATCGTGGAGGCGACGATGGGGTTTTTGTGGCAGGGTCCTGGGCAGGGGGCTGACTATCAGCTGACACAGGGGAAGGAGCAGTGGTGTGCACGGCCGGAGGTGAACGGGCTTGGTGCCACTGAGTGGGGTGTTTAGCATTCATATGCCTGCGCATACTGGTGGTAGTTAAGCTATTAGTGGTGGAACCCCTGCTGATCCTGGTTTGGCAAATGTTGCACACCACAGTCCGTCGGTCATCCGGTGTTTCCTTAAAGAACCTCCAGACTTCTGAAAATCTAGCCCTCGCCGCAGGAGCCCTCGCCACGGGAGCTTCACTAGTTGACACATTTGGCGCTGATGCACCAGGTCTGGCCCTGCCTCTCCGTCTGGCCCCACCACTGCCTCTTCCAACCTGTTCTGGTCGAGGACTCTCCTCCGTCTCAGAAGCACTGTGTTCACCCGGCCCATCAACCCAGCTTGGGTCTATCACCTCATCATCCTCCGATCCCTCAGTCTGCTCCCCCCTCGGACTTCCTGCCCTGACAACAACTTCCCCACTGTCTGACAACCGTGTCTCCTCATCGTCGGACACCTCTTTACACACTTCTTCCACTACGTCAAGAAGGTCATCATCACCCACAGACTGCGACTGGTGGAAAACCTGGGCATCGGAAAATTGCTCAGCAGCAACCGGACAAGTGGTTTGTGACTGTGGGAAGGGTCCAGAAAACAGTTCCTCAGAGTATGCCGGTTCAAATGCCAAATTTTCCTGGGAGGGGGCAGACTGGGGGGGAGGAGGCTGAGGTGCAGGAGCTGGAGGAGTGACGATTTCGGTGACATGGGTGGACTGCGTGGAAGACTGACTGGTGGAAAAATTGCTCGAAGCATTGTCGGCAATCCACGACATCACCTGTTCGCACTGTTCTGGCCTCAACAGTGCTCTACCACGAGTCCCAGTAACTTCAGACATGAACCTAGGGAGTGTAGCTCTGCGGCGTTCCCCTGCTCCCTCATAAGCAGGTGGTGTCTCACCCCGCCCAGGACCACGGCCTCTGACCCCTGCAGTAGTTGGACGCCCACGTCCCCGCCCTCGTCCTCTACCCCTAACCCTCGGGTTAAACATTTTGAAAATGAGAGTTATAACTTGAATTTTTTTTTTAACTTTTTTTTTGTTTTTTTTAGTTTTTAAAACCAAACGATGCTATCCTATTGCTATGGCTATTTTCTAGCCAAGTATGAAAGCACACTACTATGCCAGATGAGATGACGCTGAGTTATTAAAAAAATAAACGTAAAATAAAAAAGGAAATGGCAGACTGTGCCTAATTGAAATACAACTCCGGGCCCTAATAAATTTTCCCACTTCGGTCTTTGCGATGGATATGTGCGTCACTAAGCGCAAAACACAGCGGTCGCAAGTCTCACTCCAAATTGCTCACAATTTGCTAGTAGATGCACTGCAGCAAGTACAGCCACCAGCAGATCAACCAGAAATCAAATATATATAACGCTACTGTAGGCGTAAGTAAGCCGTTTGGATTCTTCTATGGCTATTTTCTAGCCAAGTATGAAAGCACACTACTATGCCAGATGAGATGACGCTGAGTTATTAAAAAAATAAACGTAAAATAAAAAAGGAAATGGCAGACTGTGCCTAATTGAAATACAACCCCGGGCCCTAATAAATTTTCCCACTTCGGTCTTTGCGATGGATATGTGCGTCACTAAGCGCAAAACACAGCGGTTGCAAGTCTCACTCCAAATTGCTCACAATTTGCTAGTAGATGCACTGCAGCAAGTACAGCCACCAGCAGATCAACCAGAAATCAAATATATATAACGCTACTGTAGTCGTAAGTAAGCCGTTTGGATTCTCCTATGGCTATTTTCTAGCCAAGTATGAAAGCACACTACTATGCCAGATGAGATGACGCTGAGTTATTAAAAAAATAAACGTAAAATAAAAAAGGAAATGGCAGACTGTGCCTAATTGAAATACAACCCCGGGCCCTAATAAATTTTCCCACTTCGGTCTTTGCGATGGATATGTGCGTCACTAAGCGCAAAACACAGTGGTTGCAAGTCTCACTCCAAATTGCTCACAATTTGCTAGTAGATGCACTGCAGCAAGTACAGCCACCAGCAGATCAACCAGAAATCAAATATATATAACGCTACTGTAGGCGTAAGTAAGCCGTTTGGATTCTCCTATGGCTATTTGCTAGCCAAGTATGAAAGCACACTACTATGCCAGATGAGATGACGCTGAGTTATTAAAAAAATAAACGTAAAATAAAAAAGGAAATGGCAGACTGTGCCTAATTGAAATACAACCCCGGGCCCTAATAAATTTTCCCACTTCGGTCTTTGCGATGGATATGTGCGTCACTAAGCGCAAAACACAGCGGTCGCAAGTCTCACTCCAAATTGCTCACAATTTGCTAGTAGATGCACTGCAGCAACTACAGCCACCAGCAGATCAACCAGAAATCAAATATATATAACGCTACTGTAGGCGTAAGTAAGCCGTTTGGATTCTCCTATGGCTATTTTCTAGCCAAGTATGAAAGCACACTACTATGCAAGATGAGATGACGCTGAGTTATTAAAAAAATAAACGTAAAATAAAAAGAAACTGGCAGACTGTGCCTAATTGAAATCAAACCCCTAATAAACTTTCCCACTTTGGTGTTTGAGGTGGATATGTGTGTCACTAAGAGCTAAACACAACGGTAGCAAGTCCCCCTGCAAATTCCTCACAATATGGTACTAGCTGCCAGCAAGCCCAGCCACAAGCAAATAAAAAAAAAAAAGTATAACGTTATTGTAGCCCTAAGAAGGGCTGTTGGGTTGTTGTACAATCACTCCTGCCTAACAGTAAGCTAATAGAACACCCTAACGCTTTCCCTGACCAGCAGCAGCTCTCTCCCTAGCGGCATCCAGACAGAGAATGATCCGAGCAGCGCGGGCAGCGGCTAGTCTATCCCAGGGTCACCTGATCTGGCCAGCCAACCACTGCTATCTACGTGTAAGGGTACCACGTCATGCTGGGTGGAGTGCAGAGTCTCCTGGCTTGTGATTGGCTCTGTTTCTGGCCGCCAAAAAGCAAAATGGCGGGAGCTGCCATTTTCTCGAGCGGGCGAAGTATTCGTCCGAGCAACGAGCAGTTACGAGTACGCTAATGCTCGATCGAGCATCAAGCTCGGACGAGTATGTTCGCTCATCTCTATTCTGCACCACTTTCTTATTATGTAAAGTGAAATCTTCTATCTTTTACCTCATCAGCCAGAGATTACTGACCATAAAATGGCCCCAGATGGAGAGTCCCATGATCCCAAGTGTCTATAAGCAATTGCCAGTTAGAGATCACACCAGAGGAAGCTAAGCATCATAGTTATCTGATTGGGCTGGTACTGTGAGTGTGTTAGCGTGATCAGCAGCAGATGACTGGCAGCCTGGTCCCTGCTGCATCTGCCCGGCATCTCTCTGTGCAGGGCAAATTAACTCCCTAACTGCAGTGCTCAAGCACAGCATGTCCCATATAACATACAACTGAATATACATGTATGGAAGATTCATAAAATTAAATGTCAATGCCCAAATTGGAATACCTCTACAAAAAGTTTGGTCCAAAACACTGTGTGCTTGCAGGATCTATTTCACAAAATCTAGAATCACTGAACTGAACTCAGCATGGTCTGTTCAGTTCATTTATTCTAGTCACAAACAGGAAGAAAATCTCTGACCTGCTACACTAAATCCTCTAAAAGTGCTTCAACAAAACAAACTGCAGACATAAATATAAATAACCTTCATTGTGCTAAAAATCTAAATAAAAAAGTATGATTCTCAAACTAAGACCATGAAACCTACATCTTTGACTGTATTAGTCCATATTCATTTTCTATAGGTCATTTTTTCAGTACAAGCATTAGGTCCAAGCAGCAAAACTGGGAGCATAAAAACAACTGAAGCTACATAGATGACACAGTGACACATTCATGTGCTTTCCATATATGCCAATCTGTTGTTCTATTACCGTATTTTCCGGACTATAAGGCGCACTTAAAAGCCTTGGATTTCCTTGGAAATCCAAAGTGCGCCTTATAGTCCGGTGCGCCCTATGTATGGCGCTGGGCAGCGGACCATACTTACATAGGTCCCCGCTACCGGAGACAGCAGATCTCCAGCGGGAACTGCAGACCACGCGGCACGAACAACTTCTGCCGCGTGGTCTGCAGTTCCCGCTGGAGATCTGCTGTCTCCGGTAGCGGGGACCTATGTAAGTATGGTCCGCTGCCCTCCTCCACCTCCCCCTCACCTTCCCCACTCACCTTCCCCGAGTCGCCGCGTCTCTTCTCCGCGTCGCGTCCCGTTGGGTCTCCGCTCCGCCCCCGGACCTCCGCCACGCCCCCGGACCCCACGCCTTATAGTCCGATGCGCCTTATATATGGAATTATTACATATATAAGGCGCATCGGACTAATGCGCCTTATATTCCGGTGCGCCTAATGGCCCGGAAAATACGGTACACATTCAAGTGACCCTTTAAAGGGTTAGGACATGCTAAAGGCAAAGATCTGCTCTTCTCACAGGACACAGGGGGGCCAAGTTACTGCAGAAAATCTGGAGAGAATCCACTAAAAGCAGGAATTAAATCATATCCTCCAGAGTGTTATTTACCTCGGACATTTACTTTTTTCCATTTTCACGATTGCAAAAAGAAAATAATAGCACATCTGTTAAACAGTTTAATAAAAATCAATTGTTAGGAATGACAGGAATTTAGAAGATGTAGATATTCTTCACAGAAAATAAGTTGCGAGTTCAATGGTAAATTACACACTTTTATTTTCGGGCTCTGTTGGCTACCATTTATACATGTTTGTAGCTCATAATTCAAGATACTTTATTATAAGATATTTAGTAGGGTTAACCCATTGTGGGTGCACTTGGGATGTGGCAGACGTTTTAGCCAACAGGATGACAGTACAAACAGTTCGATTTTATGACAATACACACTTTTTGATTCGGATGAATTTTGGCATTGAGCCAAATGTATCTAAAAGTTGCATTTCTTTTAACAAATGTGGCACAAGAACTGTACAAAATTTTGTAAAATGTAACAAAATAATTTAGATGAGTTAATAAATTAGTATTTTTTCAAGCAGGGGTGGTGTACAATTATGACTATTTTTGATCCACTATACTTAAGTCTACCACAGAAAAGTTGACTTTTCAGGCGAAATACACATTCAGTTGGGCTTGTGGAGGATCCCATAACAAAAAAGAATGGAAAAAAAAATATGGAAAGTGCAGAAAAGAAAAATCAGAATTACTGAGCACATCTTTTGATAAATTCCTCTTTGTAGCTAGATAATGAAAACCTACCCTTAGGAGAAGTTAACAATACAAGTTCAAGTAAATGTGCTTCATTTTTACATATACATACATACATACATACATACATATACAATATATGCCAATATAATATCTTGTAGAGCAAAATGGTTGTTGCTCCTGTAACACCACCTACTCCCTCTTGCCCTGGTTAGTTCAGTTTTTAAATGATTTTGGAGTAAAATAAAGAAGAATTTATTGTTAAGTATCCCTTTGTACATCTACCAATAGACATTTTCCAAAAAAATGCCCTTCTACATAGAAGAACACAGAATCAATGTCCAGACCTAAACAAACCCATTCTGCCAAATTTCTAAGTCACATATTTCCCCCCCCTAATAACTACCTATGCTCTGTCATAGTCATGCTCTGTCCATAGTCTTCTCCTCACACTCCTGTATCAAGGCTTTCTCAGGTTTCTTTTCTCAAGGATGATCAAAATATGGAACATAAATTCTCCAGGAGCAGGCAACATTCTAATATTTGTTACAAATTGTAATTGCATTAAGGCTTCCTATCCTAATGTCTTTCATTTAAATGTCTTTTCTTCCAATACTATTTTTGTTTTTTTGTATTTAGTTAGGGTGCAAAAAAGATTGATGAAAAAGATAGAATGTAAACTAAAATATATTTCCAATATTACAAAATAAACATTATTTCTATTGCAGTATTTCATTGTTGCCATGTTAATATACTAAACACTACAATAATTAGCATATAAGACATCCTTTTTAGTGTGGTAGACTTTGGAGATGATGCATCCATTAGTATGACTCCGGGGTAACCAGCGCCCCCTACCCGATTCACTGAGCCACCAGTTCGTGTATATGCACATTCACATATATAAATACAGTTATCCTGTATTTCATTTTGTTTTTACCTTTTTTTTTTTTTTGTGCTTGGATTGGATGGATCATCAATATGAAAAGAGAAACCTTAGAATTAACCACTAGGGATTGCGTTCCTTTGAATATGGTAATTAAATTGTTATGTTCCGCAATTAAAATCTGCTCATGCTGAGAACTGTTAAGCTGAAGCAATGGCGATCAACATTTTAGAAGGGCTGAAAAGAGAAGAATGAAACTATCCAAATAAAATCTGCTCTTCCTGAAGATAATACATTCATCGGAGAGTATATCTTCATATTAGTATGGAATATGAGCAGCCAATCTTAAGGGATCTCTTACTCAAACCGACCTGGCTGTACTTCAATCGCAAAACAATGTCTTTACAAGAGAGGCAGAGGAGTGAAATAAATGAAAAGTGAAAGGGTTAACGCCATATTCACTTTAGTTTGTCACCTTATTATAACTTGCCCTGAGGCAAGGCGCATTCTAAGGAAAAAAATTCTGATGGCTGTCACCTCAGCTAGTAAAATTTCAAATGCAATAAGAATCTACAAAGCGGAGACGAAAATGATGTGAAGTTCTGTTGCATCGTTTTATTTCTGGGCATTTTTAAAATTTAATGAGATGTTGATATCTTTTACCACTCACTAAAGAAAAACAGCGGGGGCACTCTTTAGCATGCAACTGCTGCAGGTACTGACAATGAATGGGAGCACAAAGCTAAACACAGGAGGGAATCCATCTATGCATGCTAAAAGCTGCATTTCATGTTCGGAGGGAGAGCGAGTACATGAAGCAAAGGCGAGAACTCTGTAGTACAAAGTCATAGCTCGTGCTCCCAGTACACCTCCACCTGCAGAAATGAGTTTACCAGAAGCCCAACCTAAATAGTGAATTCCCAACAATATACACTATGCATATTTAATTGTTTTACCTCAAACATGAGAGGCCTTCCCCAAGTGACCACCCGGGAAGTTTGGTTTCTTACGCACACATATAATTTTATTTATTTATATATGTTCGATTCTCATTTCTAGAGTTGATGATTGTCTTTGTAACGCTAAAAAAAAAAATCTGAATTTATAACTTTCTTGTAATGCACATTAAGCAGATCTACAAATTGTAGAAATGTCACAGTACAGACTGTCCCCGGGTTACGTACAAGATAGGTTCCTTGGGTTTGTACTTAAGTTAAATTTGTATGCAAGTCGGAACTGTATATTTTAGAATTGTAGATCCAGACTAAAAAATTTGTCCCAGTGATCATTGTATTTGCTAAAATTTTTGCTGTAATGGGACCAAGGATTATCGATAAAACTTCATTACAGACACCTTACAGCTGATCATTGCAGCCTGGGACTAAAGTAACATCCAGAGAGCTGCACCAGAGGTCACAGTGAGCAGAGGGGTCCGTCTGTAAGTCGATGTCCTTAAGTAGGGGACCTCCTGTATTTTTGTTTGTAACAACAGATCATTTGTCAAACTCCAGACAATATTTTGTAGGAGGACGAGCAAAAAAGATTATATAACCTCTGATGTGTAAGACAGAGCTTTTATACCAAACTTCTGAAGCTCTTTCAAACTACAAAGAACCTCTGAAGAAATCAGTAGTACAAGTAAACAAAAGATAATTTGTACAATACAGGCAGCGCCTGACTAAAGGACACCTGCCTTACAGATGGACCTCTCTGCCCACTGTGACCTCTGCTGATGCTCTTTGGATGCTGGTAATTTACTTTATTGTTCATCCTTTCCCCCATCCCCTCCCCAGACAACCCCAAAATTGAAAAAAAACATAAGACTGCCTATATCTCATCCACTATCACAATTCACTTAGATTTAGGGGGTGTAAAGGGACTACTAAAACATAACTTTTATTTGAAAAAAATTGTGATAGATATAAATATATAGTGTCATAAAAACAATAAATCCCATCCTTCTCTGGTTTAGAGAGACCATGTGAATTTCTCTCTCTCATGTGATTAAAGGAGAGTTGCTCTCACAGACAGTAACCCATTCCAAATCGTGCCTTTTTCTCACATGTGACAGCTACCTGGAAGATACAAATATTTTGCAAAAAAGGTCCAAATCAACAGTATGTCGAGGGCAGTTACTGTTGAAGTATGTGCTGTAGATCCCTCCTTGTAGGCAGTGCTGCAAAATATCAGATTGATCAGGCAAAAAAGTTTTGGCATCAATCTGATATTTTTCTGAGTTGGTAGGAAAGTCTGGTAGCAGTAAAGTGAAATCTACACAGATTGTGTACTATAATTCCAAGAATCTCTGTAGTCTGGTAGTGATAAAAAACAAAGAAATGTACACAGTATCGATCCTCTGATATGCCCTTATGTGACAGGAGGGGAGAAACTGGTGTAGATATTAGTAATGAAAGGATAGATTATTTTATAGAATCTTACTTTCGCCAAAATGATCACAGCACCCATCAGCAAGTGCAACAGCACATTTTAGAGCACAATACCATAAGTATAGATTTCATTTCATCATTTGGAAATAGTTTAGGTAAGACTCGAGAAGACTTCTACAGGTATTTCTAGTAACAGATCATTTAAAGGAACACTCCAGTCTAAGATAATTCATTGAATAATACATGGCCCAGGGCCTGGAGGAAAGAGCAGGACTCATTTTCATTGTATTTCTAGAACCTTGCTAGAACCTAGAGTCTCCTGCCTCCGGGCCAAGCACTAGGTATAATCCAATGAATCAGCCGCCATTGGATTGTTCCATCAAGTCCCATAAATTGTGAGGTTGATTTTCATGGGTCAGACTTTGCAGCCAAAATCAGTATCTTGAATTTTGTCAGGATGTCAAGTACCGCTGTCCACAAAGAGGTCACTGTTATTTGTTCATACTACTGCCATTAAGGGCTGTATTGCATCTTCTTCAATGTTTAGATACAATGCAACACATACATAAATACATACATATATACATACAGATGCAATTAGGTTTCACAGTATTGCTCTAGGTTCAAGATGCTTGTGCCATCTTGTTGTCTTCCCATAACACATTGTGGAGTCATCTATTTCCTGAGTGAGTAATACGGATGCACCCAGAAATCCATAAGAAGTAACAGAAAATATGCTTTAGCAGACCGGGTCATCTTCTTCCACTGCCATGTAACTCAGTTGTTATGTCCACATACTAACTGCAGGCACTGTTAAAAACAAGCAGGGGTCAGCATGGGTCCAAAAGGTGTTTCCTGGGACCAACAGAGAAAATTATTCTGGGGGCTTTCCACCAAGTTTGTATAACAGCCGTAAACTTTAAAAGGAAATTTTTAATCAAACTGTAAAATTGTCCTGCCCTGTTCGTTGGGCTTTCCATCCCATTGGTAAAACAGATACACATGCTGAATGTATTTTTTTAATTCATGACTCCAAAAGCATGCATTCTGGGGCTTATTTTTAGATTAGAATCAAAGTGGATGGGAAGACGTCTGGTATTCTGGAAGAATCATAGAACTCTGGTGATTACAAAGGCCCATACACTGCAAGCTTTAAAGCCTTTACATAAAATCCCCCCACAAAAATAAATAGAAACTATGAAAGCAGTACTATACTGTTTCTTCTATGGGACAGGAATAAATATGGTTCCTCTTCGACATGTTCATCAACGACCTTAGGCATGGATTTTGTCTGTCTGGATTTGGCCTATAACCGATGATTAGGCCTGATGCGCCTAACTTGCATCAACTTTGCATCATGTGCTTGCCAGAAAGTCCGGCCCAAATGCTCAGTGACTAGGACTGAACTGACATGTGAAGCCTCTGAGCATTTGGGGTGGACATTCCAGCAAGTTAATCACATGGCGATCAACCAGCATCCCAATCATCAATTTATAAATGTATTTTGTAGAGTCAGATTAAACTTTGATTCCTCTGTATTTGACCCTGTAGATGTTCCTGACAATCATGATTATAAAATAGACTGTCACACATTTACCCTAATTATTGCTTAGCAAGTGGCTAAAAGATAAGGAAATCAGAGGATTTGTAATTCTGGAAGGAGTCCTGGTCATTTCTAATGACAACAAGCTAATCACATGCAACAAAACCAAGAGCTGGAGCCAAAATGTAAATTGACATTGTTCAAAGAAACTGTTTAACAGAGTTATAACATTAGGCAGGAACAGTAATGTAGCTGCGGAGGCTGGGCTGCCACCTATCAGATATATGACAGACATCCTTAGTTTTCACTGCTATTCCAAAAATAATACAAACAATTATAACACAGACTAATTTACATGTAGCAAAAACAATACAATAAGAATTTTCCTAACACAAAAAATAATCAATTTTCCATTTTTAAAAAGCGAACCTGATACCCTGACAATAAAGTGTAACATAAATATATCATAGATATCAAATAAAGATATTTTTTAGATTTCTAAATATTTACATACATCTAGATATTTTTAGGTTGTTTCAATCATTAAAAGGAATAAAATTTAGGAGTACGGCGCTCGTAGGGTCCTGGTGCATAGAGAGCTCACGGGCTGAGCCCACTCCATAGCCGGTAAGTCTTTGCTGCATAGTGTAGCAAAGACTTACGGTTAACACTGCTGACTGCTTCAAAAAGATGCCGGCGCCGAGGATCGTCGCTCCCCCTGACGTCATCTGGGAATGTCAATCCGTCACCATTACCCGAGGCTGTCTCGTTTCAACCCTTTCACTACAAATGTACTGTAGTATGGCAGTATAAGACAGTATCGATCAGACAACCTAGGGTTAAAGTACCTTAGGAAGTCTGAAAAATAGTTTAAAAAAAGTTTTAAAAAAATTATAATAAAAAAAACGTAAAAATTAAAATCACCCAACTTTCCCTAGAACTGATATAAATATAAATAAACAGTAAAAATCATAAACACATCAGGTATCACCGCATCTGAAAATGCCCGAACTATCAAAATATAATAACGGTTTTTCACTGCGTTTAACCCCGTAACGGAATATAGTGCCCAAAGTAAAAAAATTACACTTTTTTGCCAGTTTTATAAATCTATAAAAAGTGATTGAAAGGTCATATAGTCCTTAAAGTGGCAGCATTGAAAAAGTCACAAAAAGTCACAAAAATGACACCACCCACAGCTCCGTACACCGAAGTATTAAGTTATTAGCGCCAGAAGATGTCAAAATTAAAAAAAGTCTTGAATTTATACAAAGCTTTATCTATTAAGTCACTTAAGATACAGAGCAATGTATGAGATAGACATACAGAGAGACAGATAGACAGACAGATAGGTTTAAATACTTTCTTCAGGATTCATAAGTAAATAATTGGTAGACGGTACTTCTAAAGACATAGGTTGCATCGGTTAATTGTCTACTATCATTCTCTTTTGTAATATATTAATATTTTATATCCCTGTTAGTCCCCCTTTATTTATTCATGTCTGTCTCTCTTGTTAACGCCTGCTTTTCATATTAAAATCGCTCAAATCAAAATCATGCCTTTTAGCACAAATTTGACAGCTTGCTGCAGATGCAAATGACCGGTTAGTATTGATACTTATTTTAATGTATATTTCATGCAGTCTAGGCTTTGGAGAAACATGTGCTATACTCAGCTATATTTTCCACCTATAAAAAGCAAAATATCGATTTTTTTTACCTTTTTACACAGCTTTTTTTCCAAAATGTCTTATGAGATCTTTTATTGCATATTATTTAAATTTTTTAATGCATGAAGAAACAATTCAAATTGCTTTACTTTTAGTTTGAATGTATTTAGTGCAATTAAGTGCCATAAAAAACAGAGAATAAAAAACCATATTTAGCACATATAAGAACAGCAACCCCCCTCCCTCCCTCTATTCTTGGAAAAGCAAAAATCTTCTTTTATTAATTCAGAGAATACTTACAAACCATAAATAATGGCAAAACATCATCGCTGTGCCCTGCAATTTCTGACAGTACTATATGATTGAATGGACATATGTGTGAGAAAAAGAACTCCGGTTCTCCAGATTGCTGGGGGTTCCATTCTCATCATAGACTAGATAGATGATTGATCATGGGTTGAAAACAACCCATGAATTAGTATGGCACTGGTTGTGTTAAAAAACCCACTGTACTGTATAGCACAGCAATTCCTACAGATTTTTTCTCCTACACAGTACCACTGCTGTCCAGATAGTGGGGAAAATACATAAGGCTTGCGTTTTAAACTCCAGTCTTAACATTCCTCATGGTGGAGCTCCAGCGCCCATATCTACAGAGACTCTGGCCTTTTAGTAAATACAGACAAAATCTCTGCCTGGTTGGACCTGCTTAGACCACATGTGATCTAGAGTTTTCTGCTATAGTCTCCACTGGTTTTCTGGCGGAGCCGAGCTGGGAGTTCATGTCCTTGTCCGCCCCGCTCCATGCCCACTCTCTGATTTATGTGCCAGAAACTGGTGGAGAAGGCATAATGAATCTCCTCCATTTTCATGCTACTACACATCAGCTCAATTCTATCTGAATGTGGATTAAGTCAGGCCACCCAGATATCACAGAAATAAGAGTGATTATTATGGATATGTCATTACAAATTGTCATATCAAAATACAAAAATATATTTTTGTGAAATTCACAAACTATACATTTTCTGGTGATATGTGCACAGCAAAGACATCAGCTGGGAAAAAGTAAAATCACTGCACAAGTTTTAGTTTAAGATTTCTTGTCGCATCCAACCATCACAATATAATCTGAAATTGTGACCTTCCTTTAACATGGGAAAATAAATTGGGATCACCTTCCTTTTTATCCTGCTTCAGTGAAGGACACTGGTTCATGGATGAATTCAATGTATCACAGAGCCAATATTCATGTGAGCAGCAGCTGAACCGTGAAGTTCATGAAATCAGATTATTGCTTTATGGTATAAATCAAGTGGCTTTTCCATCAATAGCGAGTTGCCAAGATAGATAAATATCAACATTTCTGCTCATGTTAAACAACGTGCTCATTCAGCAGTCTGCGGCAGGACAGAGTATAGGACTTAACCCAAATGTATTTAGCTTAGATTTTTAATAAAGGGGGGTATTACTGCTGCGCTAGCTAAAGCCATGAATTAGGAGTAAATGAATGGAAAATGTGGCTGTTATCATTTCAGAAGGTAGGAATAGACCTTATTCACAGATTGTAAGAGAGATGCAGGAACATTACATATAATGACTTCACTGGTGATAAAAACTCTGCATAGCATAGAATGAAAAATAAATATAGGGTGTCACAAACCCTGCACACCGGAGTCCAAACACAGGGTGCACCTAATCTATGGAGTCCCAAAATTCAGCCCTTAAGATCCGCCCACTTCCACAAAATGGCGTCCAAACGCTAAATTTACTCCATGCACTCGACAACCAGATCCAGTCACTGCCACCACCCACGAGTTATTTATACAAAGAAGGCCATAGGCACCTCAACCACACAGACCATACACAGTGATGATTTACACATGCACTCACTACATCTACTATTTATACTATATTAAAACTGACCCAGTAACGCAAATCCCTTCTGAAACTTAGATCCTCTAAGGCTACAAGCAGAGGCTTATTTAAGTTAACACTAATTAATACATAAAAAATAAAGTACACAAAATAGTCAGATAAAAATAAAAAAAAAGTTAAAAACGATACACATACAATACTTACAAACAGTTAGGGAAAGAAAAAAAAAAACGCTTGCTATGGAAATAGGTAGAAGTATCTTGGCCCGAGGACAAGACATGGAGCACGATCCAGTCGTCCAATGTATAGAGTAATTTGGTAACTTATTTAAAGCCAGGAGGTTTTTGACCCCCACCCCTGACTGTGATGTCACTGTGAGGAGATTTTTCTATTCCCCTCCCATCAGAGGGGTACTCTCGGGGTCTGGGGTTATATTAAAACCCCATAACTTTTTATTGGAAGATGGCACAAATGTGCCATTGCTCCCTGTTCATCCCATACCAAACTTGAGTTGTCTAGGCCTAAAATTAGGGGTGTACTGCCATTTGCTAGGTTCCCCTGCAGCTTGGCTTTTGATACTTGGTCCAAGAGTGTATCTAGACCCTATAGCTCTCACGTGTAACTGGGGACAGTTAAAAACGGAGTTTACTGTAATACTACATATCAATAAGATAAAATGGGGGAGATTTATGAAAGTCGGCGAATAGACCAGTGCAGAGTTAGACTCCACAGTCTTATACTGTGACAGAAAAATCATGCTGATTTATCCAGGGTGGTTTATAACTGTGGAGTCTACTTTAGACCAGACACCAACAGGTCTAGTTTCCGACTGAATTTTCTGGCGCATGGAGTGAATTAACATACGCACAGGCGAGGCAACTCCTCATTTCCAGGAAAACTATTCTAAATGGTCTAAAACCCTAATAAATATGGTGCAATCCATTTCTCTAGAATTCTGGTTTAGGCCCTGATTATAAAATGTCTGGAAATTTTAGAGAATACTTTATACGATGCTGCAATTACCTGTGGATCGGTGGGGAGGTGAAAAGCTCACTGGAAAGGGTTTTTTTCAATCTAATCTATTTATGACATATCTACAGACTAGAACCAGTACTAATTTCATAAATAGCTTTCCCACACCATTCCCACAGCTGGGCTTAGTGAAGAGAGTATGCCACGCATTCAACTCTATGGCTCTGTTGACGGCTATTGCAGTCATTCCAATAGAGTCGAATGGAGAGTGGCCTAGCATGTGTGGCATACTCTCCATTACACACACCTGCAGGGGTCAACTTAGTTAAGACCCACATCTATCATCTATTTGCAACATGTCATGTGGATAAATCTTTCAGTAAATGCGAAAAAATGTTCTTGGAATCCCTATTAAAGTTCCCATTGGGATCCCTAAAGGCAAAAATAAGATATGTCCTCTGAGGCATAGCCTTTTAATTATTAATAATTCATTAAATCAATGAAAATACACACTTAAATGATATCACATAAAAATAAGTTGTTTTCGATTGTGAACAAAAGCAACAGTAGGAGAGCTATAGACTTCTGCAGCGTCATATTGTACCTCTGTGTACCCCTTTTTACACACAGGAAAACATATAGAAATATTTAGGTTAGAATAAAAAAAACATGTTGCTAGTGTTGGATAATGGGGCTATTCTGTTCTCCATGGCATATGTCAGACATTGACCTCCCCTCTTCATAGAGAGACTAGCAGCTGGTGCCGAAATACACGTCCTATATTTTTTCCGTGCACACACTGTGGTAAGACAAAGGGGCACATTTACTTACCCATCCCGTCACGATCCCTGAGGTGCGTTGTCCGACGAGGATTCGGAGCTCCCGCGATTCACTAAGATTGTGCGGCCAATTTCCTGCATGTGTCGCTTCCCCACTCAGGTCTGCCGAAGGTCACCTTCTTCATACCTGTGCATGTAGGTGCATGGCTTGCGACACAATTTTGAATGTTAAATCCCGTGCTTAGCCCGAATCAGTCGGGTTGTCCGACATCCACGCCCCCCCCCCCCCCGAGTCGCATGAACGTCAGCACAATTGCGACAAAATCCAATTGCATGCGCCAAAAACCCCAGTTTAATGCGGCACAATCAGAACATATCAAAAGTCGGGAAACCCGGCGAAAATTTGGTCCACAGACCATTAGTAAATGTGCCCCAAAGTGTGCTCACTGCACATGTCAGGGTGACATAAGTATCTATGTACAGAATGTACTACATACACAAGAAGCAACTTGTTTTCACAGCGATTTACAATGACAGTGATTTGTCCGATAAATGTTCTTTTAATCACGGAAACTAGTGACATCATAACATTCTGAAGTGAAAGTAGAAGATTTGGTAGTTAATGATGTTTGGACTGCATTGTTACACATGTAGTATTCACGGAACCACTTCTGACAATGACATTACAGGTATTGATTGATGTATGACACTAAATACCTTGTTTTGGCTGTGACTATAGCTGTGTTATTCAGGAACTTCACTCATAAGATGCATGTATAAAATCATCTATACATCAATACAAAAAAATAGAACTAAGAAAAATTTTAATCGCTAAATCTTCCAAAAACAGCACCACACCTACCCAATGCAATTCCAAATAAAATCTAGTGATACTGGGATTTTGGAAGAAAGCAACTATTGCTTTTGTAATCCTTGAGAACCCTTGTTATGTTCAATACATTTTTATTAAACATTTAGTACATTCAATAACAAAACCACAGGGGAAATTACAGTAAAAGTAAAACAAGTAAATCAAAGAAAGGTTGTATAGACTGGAGAGCCCCTTTTATTTCTTACTTGTTGAATTCCATAACCTCCACCACATTCATGTTATTTCCCCCTTTAAAAGTCGCTTAATGCACTGTGTATGAATTATCAGATGTACATATTTCTCCTCCATGATATCTGGAGAGAACAGAAGCGAGTGTATTCCATGAAAAAAACTTAAAAGTACAAGAAATAATTTTTTGTTTAGAGGAATTTGACAAATTGCAGAAATCTTTCCAGTGACTCCCCTATTCCAATCCCTCAGTTCCAGAGGTTCTGTAGCAAGCGGCGGCACTGTACACAAAAACCATAGAGGTCCCCTGGAACCCTTTGTAAGGCAGCCACTTAGAAAGGAGGGACATCAAGGCACTCAGCAATCAGAACATATCATAAGGACAAAAGTGATGTCCTTGTTCTGACCACAATTCATGAGGACTCCAGCACCCTAACCCCTGTATGAGGTACCACCACCGCGGCCCCCAAGCCAGATGGCATCCTGGCTTACAATAAATACATGGGTGGGATTGATCTGTTCAGATCAGGTGCTGAGACCGTATAGCGCCCTAAGGAAAACAGAGATATGGTACAAAAGCACTGGCCATGAACATTGTACAAATGATGTTCTACAACTCTAATGTGCTGTTCCAACGTGCAGGTCAGGCTGTATCATCTCTCCATACTACGAGACCTGCAAGAACCCCACATATTTTAATTTTTTTTTTAAACTGTATTTATTTATTCATTTTCATTTTTCATTTTTATGAAAAAAGCAAAACAGAACCCCAACATAGGGTCATCAATGCAAAAGGTTGGTTCTGGGACCCCTAGGAAAGAGGGGGAGGGAAAGAAAGGGGGGGTATCAGGTCATTGGGATTTATTTAGTTCCAATTGACATTTTTAGTTCTCTCTAGCCAGTATTGGAGTGATAACATTTAAGTTGGCCCCCTGGTATATTCCACCTCCTTATACGCAACACATTCACAATTCACATCCAAGCTTTGTTGTGAATTCATTTCGATAAAAGGAATTATTGTAACAACTGTTAGGTCAAACAGATCACTATACCCCTTGATTATTTCATTGCGGGATGTAGTTTGCAAACTAGGGGCACCTGTGGGTTTTAAGGGTTTTTTTTAGGTTTTCTATTTCCCCTCCAAGTTTCTAGATTTGTTAGCATATCCTTTATAATTCTCCAAGTTCTTTATTTATTATTATTTATTTAAATTCTAAGTGCTTTTTCATTGCGGAGCCCTGTTGTAGTTTCTGGCTCATGTCTAGGATCCCATGTAGGGTCTTTCTCACGTCACCAAACATGGCTCCCTAATCAAAGAGCTGATATTTTACAGTGGTACAAACTGGGCTTCACATAATGGGCACCACATACAGGGCATTACATAATGGGAATCACAAACTGGGCGTCACATAATGGGCACTGAACTTTCCAGAAATAATTGCAATTTCCATCTTGGGCATCCATTGCAAATCATATTTTTAAACCACCTGTATGTTCAAAATGCTCATTACCCCTTGTGTATTACACTACACCACATATTACACCTTGCTATATTCTCCAAGGGGTGTGCATTCAACAATTAGGGTCACTTTTTGGGTTTTCCTATGGTTTATACCACTACGTCTCTCCAGATGCATCCTGACACGTGAAGGATTTATGTCCGGCATGTGCCCCCCACTTCTTGCTGCATGTACAATGGTTACACATACTAATTATAGCTCATCCACATTTTCAGTAGCTGTATACCGGTGATAAGCATGACACAGATTACTTTACTGTAGGTAAATGATATGATATATATGAATGTTAAAATATTTTTGGTGAAACAAGGCTTTAGGACATTATAATTATGCACTAATTATGCATTAATAATATGCACATTAATATTAATATTATGCCGGCCACGGTTTGGCAGAGTGTTTTGCCCTGACAGGTCTGCTTCAAGACAAAAGTTTATTTCAAACCAAGATATCATAAGCGTCGCCCCATCAATCAAATAGTTTTCATCTAAATAACTGGTGTCATGAAGAGATCAATTCTAGAGTAAATAAAAAGTATAGTATCAGAAAAGAAATCTATATTTCTGATACAGACTATGGAAAAGCATAAGCTGTGGCCTGAAGGCAACAAAGGGTAATTTGACTTTGTCAGAAACCTATCCATCTAGTGAAAAACAAAAGTTTTGAAATGAAAAGGCTAAGACTACGTCTACGCTTTTTAAACTCTAAAAAACTAACAAATTGCATATATTTTTTTTAATTCGAAACAGTCATCTACACACATTTTTTTTCTTACTTTTATTAAAAGTTTGGCTTAAATTCCACAATCATGTCGAAAGTTTTCTTGAAAGTTAACACTGATCCATTGGGAACTGTCTTCTTCTTAAATTAAGAAAATGTACTTGTATGTAATCTCTCAAAATTGGAACAAGTACAACCTTTAAGGTTTTGTGCACCTGCAAAGGTGGCCTGAAAAAGTCTCCACCAGGTAGGATAATGATGGGGGTTGGACTTTCAGGGTGCTGTAAGAATGAAATGGTGGTTTTAGCCAACACTCCACTGCCGATTACTTCTGTGAACCATATGTCATATGGACCTACCCTAGAGATGGAGCAGGATATCGGCTGGACAGCAGAACTGCAGGCTCCGCAATAATTCTCTTCCTACAGATAGGTCATTCAAAAATCACATGCTCTTAAACTAATTGCTGACCCTTCCTCTAAGCCAGCATGCACTTCTAACAAATATATTAATATAATAGAAAATTATTCGGATAATACCCAACAGTCCATGTGACATCACTTATTAGTATGTCACTGGGAATTTGACAATGTCGAACTCAAATAATATAGACAGTCCGCGTAATCGAAGACTGAGAACCTGAAACAAGGAATCTGCTCCGGATGTAGCGGTAGTCTTACACTGTACCCGATCTATATTTGTAGAGCTATTAAAACATTAAATGCAAATAAATAAAACATCACTAAATGTTTGGCCTAAACAATAATCTGTTGAAAACTTTTTATGCCAATTATAATCGTCCAACTTTCTGCTTACTTTATAAAACATTAGGAAAGCATCCTACACTAAAGCTATGGAGAAAAAAAAACGGAATTTAATAGGCCGTTAATATCCTAAAGGCTTTTACAATAATTACACAGCTACAATGTGAACCAGAATTTATGAGGCTAATCACTGCCTAAAGTGCACATTTTATATGAGACTCTCTTAAGGCTGCAGCAAACTAACAAGAGGATAAACTAGATAGTAGCAGTAATCGTCTAAAGACAATATTCAAATTAACTTCTACTATATTTAATTGCCATGTACAGCCCTTAAATTAAAATTACATCTGTAATAATGCTAAAGAAATAAATGCAGAATAATTGGATTTCTGTATTTTAAGACACCCAAAGCAAAACATAAGAACACACAAATGATGCCAACACTTGAGAAGCTAAACTGTATACCATAGTGTATATTGCTCATAATAACATTTTACTTTGCCATTTGAAGACACAATATGTAATGGAGGATAATAACAGAGTCTCCACAGTATATGTGAAAAAAAACACAGAAAATATAGGAAAAAATGAAATTGTATATTTTATCCCCAAATATACCGTATTGCCCCAACAGATACTTTCATTAAAGAGTAACTAAATCGTCAAAGCATTTTTATTTCAGAAATTAATAGAGCAGGTGATAATAAACTATGACCTCTAATATATTTGGCAAGTAAAGCAGCTTCTCTGTTCCTTTCTCCTGTAGTCAGCAGTGTATAAGAAAGTCTACAGAGGTAAACCCACATTATTCAGATAAGGAGGCATACCTAGAGAATATTTCCTATACAGCAGGCTATCCAGTAACTGTTTGGAAAAAAAATGCTATATATGGCTGGGGGGGGGGGGGGGGGGGAGAAAATTAAAACAATAAACATCTCCAGAACTACCATTGATCCGCGGTGCCATACATCACAGTTTGTACAGTATTTATGATTATTATATAAAAAACAGAAAATATATATCTGTATACATAGTGTAAATTGAAAATGAAAAGGCAATTGGTGCCAAGATTAAGCCATATACAGTCAAGGAAATAATTATTTTATCCCTGGCTAATTTTGTACGTTTGCCCACTGACAAAGACATAACAGTCTATAATATTAAGGGTGGGTTAATTTTTACACTGAAAAATAGAATATATTTTTTAAAAAGCTGAAAAACTATTTGTATGAATAACAAATTTATTTGCATTTTGCTGAGAAAATGATTTCTATCCTACCAAACATTAAGAGTACAGGCTCCTACAGACCAATAGACCTAACCTTAATCACTTGTTACCTGCATTACAGACAATGGGCCTGAATTACTAAAGCCCCTGCACCAGTTTTCTGCCAGCCTTTGCATGTTCTTTGATGTGCAATGTCTTATATAGTCACCTGCATAAAAGACTCCTGTCCACAGACTCTATGGGGGTAATTTATCACTAGGACGACTGTCAATCGATATCGATCTGTGGCACCAAGAAAACCATTGGTAACAGACAACGCTGTAATGGTTTATAATCATGCATATATGCAGGCCTGCCTCATTATCAATGGGATGATTCTGGAAGTGATTGAGCTCATGTTTGCAGGAGGAGAAATGCTGCTCATGGAGTAAAGAACACCATCGCCACAGTCTAGCATGGAGGTGGAAACATTGGCCCACATTTATTAATATGTTTGTGCCAGTTTTCTGTCTGACATTCTGTCTGCACTGAAAAAAAGCAAGCAAACTGCTTGCACATATATTTATGAAGTGTCTACAACAGCATTACGTCAAGCTGCACGATATCTGCTGCGCCACAAAATTCTACACCAGTTATTATTTCTACTCAACAGAATTGTGTTGCATGCTTTATGTTAAAGGTGCACCTCGAGGTGAGGCACGCTGCACGTAGTACAGTTTGCACTACTTTTGAATGTGGGCCGGTATGTTTTGAAGGCGTTTCTCTACTAAGGGCACAAAACTACTTCACCTCCGCCAGGGCATTAAAAGTGGCTAGTGACTGGGTCTTCCAACAAGACAATAACCTAAAACATACAGACAGGAGTGGCACAAAGAAGCACATTAACTGGTTCGCGACCGCCCGCTGTGTATTCACGGTGGCGGTCGAGTCGTGCTGCATGGAGAGGGCTCACGGGCTGAGCCCTCTCCATAACCGGTAAGTCTTTGCTGCATAATGCAGCAGAGACTTACCGGTAACACCCGCGATCGGTGCTAGCCGTTAACGGGTGTTATCATAGCGATGGCTGGCGGCAGCCTCAAAAAGATAGAGGCGCATGGGCGCCACCATCTTGCCTGGGATCGTCGCTCCCCGTGACGTCATCGGGGAGCGGCGATTTGTCTCCATGGTCTTCCAAAGACCCGAGGGTATTTCGTTTTAACCCCTTCATTACAATGTGCTAATAGCATGTTGTAATTAATGAGGAGGAAAATCCCCATATACTGCCATACTGTAGTATGGCAGTATATGATAGGATTGATCAGACAACCGAGGGTTAAAGTACCCTAGAGAGTCTGAAAAACAGTAAAAATAAAATAAAAAACCCTAAAATTTCAAATCACCCCCCTTTCCCTAGAACTGACATAAATATAAATAAACAGTAAAAATCATAAACACATTAGGTATCAACGCGTCCGAAAATGCCTGATCTATCAAAATATATTAACGGTTTTTCAATGCATTTAACCCCGTAACAGAAAATAGCGCTCAAAGTCAAAAATGGCACTTTTTTGCCATTTTGAAAAATATTAAAAAATCTATAAAAAGTGATCAAAAGGTCGTACAGTCCTAAAAATGATATCATTGAAAATAGTATCAAATTTTGCAAAAAATGACACCACCCACAACTCCGTACACCAAAGTATAAAAAAGTTATAAGCGTCAGAAGTTGGCAAAATCAAAAAAATTATTTTTGTACAGGTTTTAATTTTTGTAAATGTATGAAAACATTATAAAACCTATACAAATTTGGTATCCCCTTAATTGTACCGACCCAAAGAATAAAGTAGACATGTCATTTGGGGCGCTCAGTGAAAGACGTAATATCCAAGCCCACAAGAAAATGGCGCAAATGCGTTTTTTCACCATTTTCACTGCATTTGGAATTTTTTTCCCGCTTCCGAGTACATGGCATGGAATATTTAATACCATCACTATGAAGTGCAATTTGGTACGCAAAAAACAAGCCGTCACACAGCTCTTTACGTGTAAAAATAAAAAAGTTATAGATTTTTGAAGGTGGGGAGTGAAAAATGGACATGAAAAAACAGGAAAGGGCCCGGTACTTAACCGGTTAAGGTCATGGAGTGGCCTAGACAGATTCTAATCCCATAAACAACTCATGGAGGGAGCAGAAGCTTCAAGTTCAAGCTACAAGAAATGTCCGATTGCTTTGCTTGCCAACAAGGGTTTTGTAAAGCTATATGTAACAGTAATGCTGTATAAACGTAACTAAACAGCTCTTTTAACTGTAAGTAGTAGATAAATATGTACAATGCTAATATAAGAATTACTAAAATGTGTTTTTTTTAAGGCAACCACAAAGCTAATGTGGTCCCCAGCAAAAAAAAAAAAAAAAAAAAAAAAAGAGTTTGACACCCCTGAAAGAGTGTGACCCCCCCACCAATCACGAGCAGGAGTGTAACCTGAACTCCCAAATTAACAGATAGGTGGGTCAAGCAGGGTGCTACATCATTTACCGTCTTAGACATAACTGTAAGTAGACACGTACTGCACTGGAGGCGGCATAGGGAGATAAAGAGAGCAGAAGGACACATGTTTGATCCGCTGCTCTATTCTTTCAGAGGTATATTGGTGGGGGTTCCATCAAAATAAATCTCAAAATGCCCCTTGGCCTAATGGTACACAAGCATTGCAATTACAGTTATTGGTCACATGTGAATAAACCTCCTCACCCACAAAAAAATCTGAATGTTAACAATTTAGTATGTTTTATGCTGGCTAGAAAGGCAGTTGTTACCTATCCATTGTCTCTGGAATGGGAAAGAAAAATTGATCTGTTGGTAACAGAATAGTAATGGGAATATGGCTTATCGAAACCAGGATTCAAAGAGATACGATTGGCCTGGCAAAATATGTGCATTGAGATTTAAGATAGGAAAAAAAAACAAACTAAAAAAACACACCTCTAACTCCACAAGTGCCCCAGGGGTGGTGTCGATTTTTATATACAATTATATATGATTGTAACATTTCTATATGTTGGGAGAAATACAATTTTGTGAAATGGTCCATATTGTGGCAAATAAATTAAAGGGGTTGTTCACTTTCAGCAAATAATTGATATTGCTATTGTAAGGAATAGTTATACAATGTTCGAATATATTTTCTGTGTCAATTCCTCATGGTTTTCTAGATCTCTGCTTGCAGTACTGCTATAAAACTATGCTATGCTTACTTCTAGAAGATAGTACATGGTCACGTGATGGACATGCAGGTGCACAAGCCATTATTATCACAGTGAGTAATCAGAACAATGTGATGCTATCAGCTCGTGCACCTGTGTGACATCACATGATCATGATCAGACTTCTATGTACTGGAAGTAAAGAAGCTTTTGATAGCAGGACAGGAAACGGAGATCTAAAAAACCATGAGGACTTAATACAGGAAATATATTGGAAAATTGTATAAAACTTTTCCTAACACAAACAATATCAATTCTTGATTTTTCAAAAACAATACCATTAGGAGCAGTATATATCCTTTTTCCAAATCAGCTGATGGTACCGCACACTGCCCATGTTACAATTAAGCCAACCAGCAAATACCACTGACCAACAAAAAGGCCTTATAAATAACTAGTGGGCAAATAAAATATAAATGGATACATTTCCAATAGATGAGTTAGGCAAATGTTAAATGGGGGATTAAAAATGACTGAAACCTGCCACTTCCCAAACCTTGTGACCAACACTTGTCTAAGGCTACTTTCACACGACCGACTTGCGGCCGTATACGAGTCTCCCATAGGACGTCAATGGGCGCACGGAGCGGTACGTTGCAGCAAATGTATGGCACTGTGCCACTTCATACCCAGGATTTAGGACATGTCCTATCTTTCCCTGTATTAGGGCACACTGCACCAGGTATCTCTATGGAGAGGGGAGGGGTCACCCCTCCTCCTCTCCAGCGCGGCAAACCTATGCACGCCGTTAGTGTGATTGTAGCTTAAGGGAGAGGGCCCCTCAGTCACGATTCATCCAGAAAAGACCGGCTATGGCAGCATCAAACAGAATAAGGGTGAAGTAAGAGATGATTTTCTTCATTCAAGTATACTAATGAAATAAATGATGAAGCATACAAGTGTAGAACAGTACAGTGAATACAAAACAAGTCAATGCCAATAGCCTGAAAATACTGTAATATAAAGCCATACTCAGCTGGCAGTACATGAAAAGGGATGCCTTCCCAATTATTCACAGCTTGAACAATAATGACATTATAGATGAAGTTCTAATGGATATAATACCATAAGAAACAAGGGATCTATCATGAGAATGCTATACAGATACCAAAGAAAATCTGCAAGACCAAAATCTCAAGTTTTTGTATGTTTTTCACACAGGCAAATATCCAATATGCAGATTATTCTTCTAAACAAAAGTCCATTATGAACACAGTACTCTAAAAGGAAAATGCAATTAGAAGCTTTATTAAAAGCAGTACTTCATGTTCAAGTCCCTATACGGAAGATTAACACATAGCTCCATTAAACACAATTACAGCTGGTCTCTCTTGTATATTAACAAGTATTCTCTGCCGAGTTACTTTGAGAACCTGTGGTCAACGTAAAAAAACTAGGAAATAGGCTGGAAAGATTTTCTAGTTTGAAAAAATATAAATGGCCTTTAAAGCATAAAAAAACAATATTCATAGTTATCAGTGAGCATTTTAGAAGTTCTCCTTGCTGGGTAGGGGCAAAACGAATAGGAAGACATATTAGTGTCACTGATCAGGTGTCTCCAGCTTCTGTGCTGACCTATGCATCTTCATGGTGTCAGACTACAAGCATATTAATAATAATTCCTCTATTTATATAGAGCTTACAGATTACCCAGCACTGCACAGAGCTTCCCACATCCATCCCTGTCCCCAATGGGCTCCAATCTAATCAACCTGCCAGTATGTTTTGGAGTGTGGAGGAAACTGGAGGACCCGGAGGAAACCTACGCAAACACGGAGAGAACATACAAACTCTTTGGGACTACATGTAGTCACATCCTACAATTACACACTATCTTCCTGTACTCAAATTGTTGCTACAATGCTTGGTGTATCATATTTATTAATCTGCACAAATCACTAACATTTTTAATTTGTTAAATAAAGATAATTTCATTTTCATTCTCTTGCACTCCAAAACAAACAGTAAGATCAATTCTTTGCTTACCTGCACATGGACGTGTGCAGTTTTTGGACCCTGAAAATGGGGGGGGGGGCGTGGTGACATTTGTCTGGATTTTTATGCCAGTGCGCCAAAAATACTGCTGCCCCAACAAAATTGTGTCTTAGTTTTCTGGCGAACAGTAAGCCAACTAATAGGAGGTGCAAAAAAATAAAGACTGTTTTAAACTTTGACAGATTTACCCCCAAGCATTAGACACTTATACGAATCTTCTGCAGAATAAGACTGCCTCATCTAAGGACACTATTTATAAATCTGCTTGTGTGCTTATAGCCTTACACTTTTGTTATTATATTTGGCGTTATATTCACATTTTAATAAACAGTTAAAGCATATAAATGGTGGCATATAAAAGCACACACAAAAAAAATCAACTCTATCATTTAAAATGGGCCACAAAAAAGGTTGTGTCTGAAATTAAAGTATGTTAGTCACCAGCTAGAGCAAAAATTATAGCAATCGGCTTCAACAAAGGAAATGAATGAATAATACCTCTGTGTTGACAAGATGCTAGTATTCGTTTATCTACACTGTAGTACCATAAAAATGCTGAAAACAATAAAAACACAAAAGCTGAATTATAACATATAAAAAGCAAACCAATTAATCTCACCCAACAGTGCAATACTCCATCATTAATCTAAAAAGCCAAGAGATTGTCAATATAAACCGCACATCAAGGCTATAATTTTCACAAATTATATATGTAATACAAGCCTAAAATACAATAAGTAAAGCTAAACATTGAGACAATAAAGAAGAATATGGTAGAATGAACCGGGCTCTGAAAAAGCTACACTGATGGGGTCTGTCAGAATTTGATGTTCCTCGGGGTGAGGGAAAAAATATTCACTCACAATGATTACTAACCTTTCTTACAGTCAGGTATTGTTGTTAGATTACGGTGTATGTTCTACCCTACAGATACATGGTGTTACTATCTGCTTACTATGCCTGGAGAGGGAACTACTGTAAACGTAGCATATTAAGTCATATACACAACTCTTGTTAAACTAGCATCTGTGTCTTGTTTTCTGTCTATTTGATTTTCTTTCTCAATATGACAAACATAATGGCCTCACTGAAAGCATTGCTCTACTAAATAGAATAATTGAGCAGCCTTTAATGCTTATACTAATAGCCAAATCTAGATCTTAGGGTGCAGAAATTATAAAAATGCTTTCAATTAATAGTTGTTGCTTAAGGTTATCTCTCTCCTGCACAGTAACAAATGTTCCTAATGGCAGGCTCTCCAAAAGCAAAGAGGATTAGATTTATTCACTTAAAAGAATAAGCCATAGGCTGATAGAGGGGAAAAAACACAGATATTGGCCATAGTTCCTCTACTCAAAAGCCTGTTCTTAAACAGGGACACTGTCTCCATCTCTTCCCCCACTAAATTACTACACCACTCAGGTAGTGTATTTGTCAGGGTCGGTGGTGGCGAACCCAATGAGTATTGTAAAAAAAATTAAAAACGGGAAAAAAAACACTAAAAAGGAAAAAGAAAATCCATAAAAATTTCTCAAAAGCCCCTAACACGTAAAAAAAAAAAAAAAAAAATAAAGTGTAAAAAAAAAGAAGAACGTACACAACATGTTAGGTATCACAGCGTCCCAAAATTCCCCCAAAAAAAAATACAACTTAGCCAACTCTGGACTCAAGTATGAAAAAGTTATTGGAGTCAGAATATGGTAAAGGTAATACATTTTTTTGGTACAAAAGTTTTTCATTTTTTTGTAAAAATGTATTAACACCTAATAAAACTTTGGTATCTCTGTGATCGTACCAAACCAAAAAGTATATAAGAGATGCCATTTGGAATGTACAATAAAAGATCTAAAAACAGAGCCTGAAAAGAAATTTGTGCGAATGTGGTTTCTTTTAAAATTTACCACATTTTGAATTGTATTTCCACTTTCCAGCACAAGAGATGGAATATAAAATACAACCACTAGGAAGTACAATTTGTTACGCAGAAAAATACATCTAATGTAGCTCATACAGCTCTGTACAAGGAACATTTTTTAAAAAAGTATTGATTTTTGAAAGTGGGGTGAGATAAGCAGAAAGTAAAATGGAAAAAGCCCATCAGGGGCAGGGAGTTAAAATGCCCCCAGTGCCACATGATAAAAAAAATTTACAAATTCTATGGGATAAGGGTTTTTCATGATCACATGTTTTGGTAACATTGTGTTTCCAACACGTTTACTAAAATGCGAAGTAAATGCAATCTTACTGCAACTTGCAATCGCAGGTGGAGCCTATGGATTGTGTTTCAAAACACAACCAAAATGCCACGTGTGAGTGTGGCCTCAGCGGCTCTACAAACAAATCATGGCACCTGCAAACTGTGATGCCCTAAAAAAACCTTAATGGCTCCTTCCCATCAGCGCCCTGCCATGTGCCCTGACAGCAGGTTACATCCACATTTGGGGTATCCTCTTAACCAGAAAAAAACTGCAGAATATATTCGTAGATGCATTTTTCAGTTTTATTCAGTTATGCATTTATGCAGCTAAATGAATGTATTAATGATAAAGATTAGTAAATTCCAAATCAAACCTTCATTTTGTTTGAAGTTCTGCAAAATACTAAAAAACTTAAAAAGGTGAACAAGCTTCCTATCTGCGGTTTTGAAAAGTTTGAGGGGTGAAGTTAATAGAATGGGGTGATATGTGGGGGGTTTCTATTAACAAAACCCCTATAGAAATACAATGGTCCCTAAAATAATTGATTTTAAAAAATTTGTAGAAAATTTGGGAGAACGCTGTTCGATTTGTGATTTTTCTAGTGTTGTTCTAAAATGACGCCAACACAAAGCTGAGATATGGTAAATGTTAGTTAGTAACTAATTTGGGTAGTAAGACTATCAGTTTGAGAAACTGAACATTTTGAAGATTGAAAATAGCAACTTTTACCAAAATGTTTACTATTTTGAAGTACAAAATGTTACAGAAAAAAAAGGAACTCACTTACTTGGGTAAGTTAAAGCCTTTCAAAGTTATAACTGGATAAAGTGACACATGCTGGTTTTGAAAAATAGGCCTGGTCATCAAGGCACAAATGAGCATGGTCACTAAGGGGTTAAATCTCACTGAGCCAGTGCGTGCCCTAGGAGGCAGAAACATGCGCACCGGACCAGAGGAGCCGTAGTTGGAATGCGAACAGTTAAGTGAGGCTGCAGATGGCATGGTGGGCTGCACGGAGGCACATGGGTGCGCCTGTGACCCGAGACATGGGTTACAGGGCAACCCTTGACAGTATGAAATATTGTTTTTAGAATTCATTTATTTATGGTAAAAAAAAAGACCATTTCCCTGACAAAATCGCCTTCAAAATCATATGCAAATACGCTGTGAAGAGTCATTTTTAGAGACTTTAAGATGACCGTAATTTCAGAAATTTGTAAATTCAGCTGTAAATAGGTTCTATTTTTTCTCATCTCAGGCAAAAAGTCTTCTCAGCTCATTTGGAGATGAGATTTCACTGTTAGGAATGATTTTAACATACAAGAGGGAATGCTAAAGAGGGTATTGCATGGTCTACTTGAATGAGCGGGTAGTTTAATGGTTTAAATCTCCCACAACTTAAAGAAGCCAGAAATTTAGGGAAATAAATGTTTCAATAGAAATTTTTTATGCATTTATACCATGTGCCTTAAAGGGGTTGTCTGAGAGTAGGAAAAATTTAAGGTCAACAAAATAACGATGGTCAAGTTCCTTCAAGGCAATGTTCTGTTCTTGATCTTACATGATTCCAGGATTTTTGTGCACTGGTTATATGTAAGCAGTTAGGTAGGCTGCAGGCAGATTGTTGAGTCAGATTTTGGAAATGTGTTTTAGAAAGAGATTGCACAGTTAGACAAGACAGGGGTAGATTTATCCAAAGTGTCTTAAAGGGGTTGCCCACTTATGTAATGAAAAGTTATACAATTTTCCAATATACTTTCTGTATCAATTCCTCATGGTTTTCTAGATCTCTGATTGTTGTCCTGAGAAATGTCTAAAACCCTTCATAAATGTAATAAAACAGTTTTTTGGTGCAAATTACAACAGAATCCTAATGTATCCCATAGTATTTATGTTGGGGCAGATTCATCAAAAGTGTCTTAAAGAATCAATGTCATCTAAAATTGTGTCCAATGCTGGATGATAAATGTGGTGCAGCATAACACTGAGGTGCAGTACATCCTATTAGACACACGGACTTCACCAATAAGCTACACACTCATTTCACTCATTTTTAGTGCAAATTACAACATAATTCTGTGGGTAACTGACTGATACAGTTGCCCCACTATATACGGTCTTTGGCAATACTTCAACTAGTCAACAGATAGTCCACGGTAGGTTATAAATAGCATCTTAACCCTTAACAATCTGATCTTTTTTATGTTTGCGTTTACGTCTTAGCTCCCTATATAGCTAAATTATCTTATTCAATTTCAAGGATGTATGAGTGCTTGTTAAATGGGGGAAATATTGTACTTCCAGGTGCCAGAATTAAATATTCTGTGCAAATTACTGGAAAGCTGGAAAGAGATATGGTCATGTTGATACAAAATTTACATCGTTTTTATTATGTGTTCATCACTTAAAAAATGTATTGCTGCGGCAAATAACTTTTTAGCACTTCATTGTACAGAAGTGTACAGAGTTGTGTGTTTTGTGAGACTGAGACTTGTAACATGTGTAACTTGATAGGATAGTTTTATTAATTAGGTATTTTTTCTTTATTAAATTTGTCAATAGTTGACTACAAATTTGAAAAAAATAGCAATTTTGTCATTTTTTCCAAGTTTTTAAATAAGTAGTAACTTTAACCAACATATGTTGTAAACAAGTACAGCATTATTCCACCACCCTTTACCAGGTTCAGCTACAGATGCAGAGGGTGCATGTACTTCTGCAAAGTCAAAGTGAAATTCTATATCTCCTGAACTCTTGCACATAGAAACACAATTCTAGTGTCATATAAAACAGGATCACCCCTTTAATATAGTATATGGATTGTGTATGGATGCTTAAGTGAACCAACGCTCGGCGATCTCTTTCAGCTCCATATAGATTAATGTAGCAGAACGGTCATGAGTGGCTGTCTGCTCCATTAGTCCGATGGAGGTACGTGGGACCCCATAAGACCCCTCTTTTTTCACTGAGACCCCCACTTATCAGCAAGTTAGGCCCTATTCACAGGAAATTGTGTTCATAGGAAATATAATACCTAAGATGTTTATGATGGTGATTATTTTTTTATATCCGTTTTATGGAAAGGTGGTTGATTTGATGTTTTATTCATTTATTTTTATTAGATTTTCAAGCTTACTACTCTAATTCATTTTTTTGGAAATGTACAGGATCTGTCTAAAACCCAGCCTCTGGCAGGTTATTGCACACATCCTACAATGAAAGGTTTTGTATGCAACTACCAATCCACCCCCCCCACCCCCCCACCCCCGCCATTTGACTGAATAGGGAGCACTGATCGCATCCAGAAGAGCAGTGCTCATGTGCCGCCGGCATCTAAGTACCAACTCCGATCATGGGTGTTAAAGGCCATGTGTGGAGAGACCTCAGCCCTTCAAACCTCTTCATACATCCTTAAGGGCACCAAGACATCCATCAAATGGCTCCCAGTGTGAGAATTGATCTGCATAACATCAGAGCCACTTATGACCTTAGCAGGATTAAAATGACATATATAATACCACGATAATTGTGAATCTACTTAATTTTCCACATACACCATATAAACGATAAAAGATCTTTTCTTAATGCAAGATTTTTATATAAGTTTCCAAAGATCATGCAATGCTACATCTAATATTTATGACCCAAAGGTGAAGAGAAAAAAATTCTAACTGCAAAAAAATCAGTTCATTTCATGTCATTATTAGGCAATATTTTCCCCTGAAATTAACACTAATTGACCTGCTGGTGCTCAGGTTATGTGCGGCACTTAAGGAACCAGATGCATTGTCATAATTGCTTCAGTGAGGAAAAACACTGGGAATTGCATCTGTCTTCTATGAATGATGAGGCACTAAATTTACTTCTCTAGATCCCCTAAAGCATTCACCCATCCCCTAATTAAACACTTTCTATACGTATGGGATAACGAAAGGATTAATGCAACCCGAAAGTCCTCCTCTGTTACCAAAAATAAAGTAACGGAGAATTGGTTTAAAGGAGTTGTCCGGCGACTGAGAAATATGGTTCCTTTCCTCCAGAAACAGTGGCACACATGACCATGGTTTGCGTCTGTATTGCAGCTGTGTAAAAATGACCGCAGTTAAGTAAAAAAAAACTGACACCCGTGGTCAGATGTGGAACAGTGTTTGGCAGAAAGGAGCCACGTATTTTTAAGGCCGGACAAAACATTTTAACCCTTTCCCTGCCAAGAGATGGTGTGGAATAATACTTTATGAAGGAATGTGTGTGTTTTAAAGTTACATGCAACTATTTGGACAAGTTCTGGGTTGCGTTGTTAATATTTAGCCACTTTAGGCAAAGAGAATCGAATGTTCATCCTCTCTCTCTATTACTTAAAAAAATGATCACTCAATATATGCCAATCAGAAAGCAAGTGTGCTCTCTGATCTTCATGGATAAAATGGCTTGCACAGGTATTTGAGGAATGTTTGCACTGCAATTGTGGCGCACACAACCCTTCTGTGGAACAGCTGCACCACACTAGGGGGCGTGCCGTCGGACAGTCCGACAGATTCACACCAAGCGCAGTATTTAACTTTCAAAATGTGTCGCACACCCTATGTTAAAGATGCACCACAAAAAAAGATGGTGAACTTTGTCGGACCTGAGAGGGAAAGTGCCATATTCATGATAGCAGGCGCACGATTTTACTGAATGGCCACACACTGCATTATAGACGGACAATGCTTCAGTGAACTTGAGTGACCCGGTAAGTAAATGTGCCCCAGTGAGTCAAATGCAGAGCTCTAAACATAACCAGGAACTCCCATGGAAGTAGCCAGCGGAAGAGTCTTGAAAAACAAGTTGTACTTGGAAAAGTTACTTAAACTAAATAAAAAGCCCATAAAAAGATAACGCTATGAAGAAATGGTAAAATACATTATTTAATGGGCTCTTCTTTTTGCTGTTCTGAAAGCTAAGCATTTTGAATGATTGCTGAAGTTCTGTGTTTTAATAAATTACCTAAATGGATCTTCATGATAAATGTCAGTAAGAGGCTGTGCGCGAGCTTAGCATTGCCTATAAAAATCGATTCAGAAATAAATATTTAATGGCTCTCTAATTTGTCTGGCACTAAGACATTACATTAACAAAAGTGTTCAAATCAAAGTGGAAATTAAAAGAGAAGTACTAGGATTTGGGTAACGCAAGCTAAATGCTACAAAACAACTTTTTCTTTTTCTGGCAAAGACATTTTAATAGACGCGACAATGTAATCTGCAAAGTGCAAATAGGAAGAAATGTTTTATTAATATCAAATTAATTGGGTGTATTATAGGATCTATTGCATTTGTCATAAAAGACCAGTGTTTATACATAATGGTAAGCATTTTCATGGTTTTGAACAGAATTGTATTTCACATGCCCTGCAAAGTAGTCAATTCCCAAAACAAGATTATAATTAGATCTGGGGGAAGGCAGTGAATGCATTACATTAAAATGCAACATATTTATGCTCATCACAAAGAAAAATTGCTCAAAATTGAGCTTAGAATATTGAAAACCACTTTTAATGATTGGCAGGTAGACTGCATAATTTTCCAATGTATATTTAGAGAAATTAAGCACCTTCTCATAAACGTGGGCCAAAAATACCCCACGTGTCTTTGAAAATAAAATCTGAATAACACCATTCAATTTTAAGCTTTTCTTTTTACCTTTAGTTTTCAAGTCCAGTATAAAACAATGCACCAATGGTAACAAAAGTAAGAAAAAATAGCAAGGCAGGAGGACACACCCATTCATCCTGTCCAGGGTCCCGATACAGCGGCATGAGACGGGTGTCCAAGCAGAGCTCCCATGCCCCCGTAAACAAACAAGTTTTTTTTATTTTTTAGGCAGACCAGGCTACCTTGCTATTTTTCTTACTCAACTGACATGTAACTTGCTTTAACTGACATGCAACTAACAATTACCTCATGTCATTAAGTTGTAAAATCGTTTTAGAAAATAAAATGCAGTTTATTTTTATACAATGCAGTTTCATAATGCATCAGATTCTCTTATATAGAAGCTTAGAATGCTAAGATACCAGGGTCTTATCATTTTCACTGCTGATTGTCTATGCGGAGCTCTTTTCTGCTCTTGGGAATCCTCAGCATATTGTACCGGTATACAGAGACAAAATGCATGGATTGAATAATAGAAATGTATATACTAAGATATGTCTATACAGCAATACATTGTCTTTTTTCATTACAAACATATATTAAAAATAAAATTCAATGGAGATGTATAGGACAAAGTAAATCCTAAATGTGATATTGTACTGACTAGCGCAATCCATACAATACAATAAAAACTGAAATAACTTAGTGATTGGCAAATGGCAGTAGAAAAAGTCATAAAAATTAAATACTAGCTTCTAAAAACTCAAACTTGAATATCAACATTCACTGCGTTCTACTTTTGTGTACAAAGGTTGTATTATATCATAAATGTAGGAAGGCTAAAACAAGAATCAGGTGAGGTGTTTGGTGTTTTATGGATTTGTGATATTTATTTAAGAACAATTTTTTGGCTCATTATAAAAAAGACATGTTATCAGCTACCGTATTTTTTGGACTATAAGGTGCAGTTTTTAGCAAATCCTGCTAAAAAGTCCCTGCATCTTATAGACCGGAGGTCTGCCAGACCCTCCTGACTACTGTAAGGGAGATCGGTGATGCCGTGACACAGAGCTGCACCCGATCTCCTGGAGAGGAGCCTCCGCACTGCTCTCTTCCTACAGGTACAGGACCTGCGGTGATGTCAGCATCATGTGACTGATCACATGCTTCTTACATCACCACAGGTCTGATACTGCCATGCTGCGCTGGGACAGGGTATGAAGAAGGGGAATAAGAGAAGTGTGTGTGTGTGTGGTTCTGTGTGTGTAGCTGAGCTGTGTGTGTGGTTCTGTGTGTGTAGCTGAGCTGTGTGTGTGGTTCTGTGTGTGTAGCTGAGCTGTGTGTGTGGTTCTGTGTGTGTAGCTGAGCTGTGTGTGTGGTTCTGTGTGTGTAGCTGAGCTGTGTGTGTGGTTCTGTGTGTGTAGCTGAGCTGTGTGTGTGGTTCTGTGTGTGTAGCTGTGCTGTGTGTGTGGTTTTGTTTGTGTAGCTGAGCTGTGTGTGTGGTTCTGTGTGTATAGCTGAGCTGTGTGTGTGGTTCTGTGTGTGTAGCTGAGCTGTGTGTGTGGTTCTGTGTGTGTAGCTGAGCTGTGTGTGTGGTTCTGTGTGTGTAGCTGAGCTGTGTGTGTGGTTCTGTGTTTGTAGCTGAGCTGTGTGTGTGGTTCTGTGTTTGTAGCTGAGCTGTGTGTGTGGTTCTGTGTTTGTAGCTGAGCTGTGTGTGTGGTTCTGTGTTTGCAGCTGAGCTGTGTGTGTGGTTCTGTGTGTGTAGCTGAGCTGAGTGTGTGGTTCTGTGTGTGTAGCTGAGCTGTGTGTGTGGTTCTGTGTGTGTAGCTGAGCCGTGTGTGTGGTTCTGTGTGTGTAGCTGAGCCGTGTGTGTGGTTCTGTGTGTGTAGCTGAGCCGTGTGTGTGGTTCTGTGTGTGTGGTTCTGTGTGTGTAGCTGAGCTGTGTGTGTGGTTCTGTGTTTGTAACTGAGCTGTGTGTGGTGTTCTGCGTTTGTAACTGAGCTGTGTGTGGGGTTCTGTGTGTGTAGCTGAGCTGTTTGTGTGGTACTGTGCGTGTCTAGCTGAGCTGTGTGTGCAAATGTAGGTCTGTGTGCTGTGCTTTAGTGCGACTAACAGGGATAATTTAATTGTTGTAAAATATATTTTTCCTTTTTTGGAAGACTAAATCTGGGGTGAGTCCTATAGTAAGAAGCATCTTACAGTCCGAAAAATATGGTATATACCATTCTTATCTGCCTAATTCCACCTAATTCCATTTAATTTCCAATGCTTCACACAATCATGGTCGAGTGGTGAAGGTATCACATGTTGAAATATTGAGTTTTCTTTTTTTATTTGTTCTTGATCTGTTTTACTGTGAAACATTTGCAGGAGCTTGCCATTCCATATCCTAGCAGGAAAAATGTATATCCTAATTATTTTACATTGCTCAGGAGACAAAATACCCAATCGTACATAACAATTTTACAAGATCCAGTCTATTAAAAAGCGTAAATAAATCTGGTTACAAAAGCGAAATAAGCATCAGCAAGTCAATAAACCGAATCTCCCAGTTTAGTTTATTCACTTCAAAATGTGAGGTGACATTTTTATTCTCATAGATTCAATAAACTATGTTAATCAAAAAATTCTTAGCCCAATATAAAGTTAATAAAGCGGACAGTATTTACAAAACTGATGAAAGACGTTATTATGTGACTGCAAAAATTCAACAAAAATCCACTTAATGAACTAACCGCTAGAAGAAATGATGAATGCTTAAACACTTGTAACAGGACAAATTATTTACATTACATTGAAAGTAGCCATTCTCTTTAATCAACATTTTATAGGCAATTATACACTATGATCAAATTACCACCATGTCCTAGAATGCTTCTCTTACTACAGGCAAAAGCATCTTACTCAGCCAAACCAGTTCCCTACATTGTACTGAAGAGACCCAACAACATCGAAACAGTACTGTCTACAGTTGGGAATCCGTTCCTTCTGGAGTTTATATACTGGGTTTTGTTTTAACCTTGCATATTATCATGAGGCTTCCTCAAAGTCATGCTTTATGTCGAGGGAGATGCCTTGCAAGGTAGCTAAAAGAGGTGTGGTTTTCCTTATATCGTCCTGCAAAAACTTATTTACATGTTTTCTCTTACTACAGTGTAAGACAACCCCATTTATGGGCTGGATAACCTAGAGACTACACAAACTAATGAAAAAAAAAGTAACAACGTTCTTCACTAGAAATAATTTAATAATTTAAGCTTTGTTAAGGCACCACCATCTAAAGATGTTTGAAGAAAATATTCAGCAAGTTTAAAACAACATAACTAAACATTTTAAGCACGTATTTTCAGAAATAAATAGAGAAGGTGATAATAGTAAACTTGTAATATGCTGCATTAGGAAAAACAACTTCTCTATGCCTTTTTTCAGCCTTATTTCTCCTGTAGTGAGCAGCTATTTGAATGCCTTTTGAGATCCTCTGCCTTCATAAAGAAAAGAACAAATTCTGTAACTCGTTGCATACCTAAAGCATTTAGCTCTTTATAATTCAGCTCTATGAGGAGATTAGACTATCCAGACACTGTCTTTATAGATTCAGATCTATAGACACTATCAGGTTTCTTGATCTCTCAGCTATCAGTGGAGAACAGTACACATAATACAGACTCATTTTATTAAGATGGAACCCTATTAAATAAATAGGGTACATTAAAATGTTGTAAAATTTTATGTGCCTTGATGCATGTCTCCGTCCACTGTGATAGCTATGAAGCAATGGTATAGGATCCGTCCCATGATACATTAGATCTATAAATAATTCACACAAATGATAACAGTTTGACCTTGGGCAGCGTAGGTCTGATGTAGAAACAAATCAATGGGGGCCAAGAACCTTTATTTTGGCTTTTTTTTTGCACATTTCTTTAATTTTTGTGCCTTTTTGGGAGTATCTGCATATTTTTGTGTGCCTCCACCAGGGTCTTAAGATGTTTGCAGGTGCGCGTGCTTCCGTTGCAGCTTTCCTTATATATCTTTGCAAGACAGATGTTCTCTTTGATGTGCACTTTCTTCAACCCCTTATTTTTTTAGCAAATTAGAGACTTTTTAGGTGCAAAATGAAGTACAGTGTATAAAAATGGGACTTTATCGTTGAAAAAAATTTAAAACTAACACTATAAAAAAAAACTAAACGCATGTTCTTGTGTTTCTACGACTGAGATACACAGAATGCACAAGTGTGCCGACAGCAAAGAACTATGAAAAGAGGCGACAGAAATATAGCCATACATGTGCCCCAATGGCTGATAATATTTACAATGATTAAGGAGTGATCAATGCTCAGGTGTGAAAAAACACTAAATTCTCTTGTGGTTATAAAAGAAAGCAGAGGTGTGGCCAAAAATAAGGGGTGGAAAATATAAGATATTCTTTTATGTATCTAAGGCTCCTGCATGATCTTTCCAGTACTGAGACTCAGGAATGGCAATAAATCATCTGCCCTGGTATAATAATTGATTTACTAGGATATTACCAGAGAAGTATTACAAAACTATATTTTCAGAGCTAATTGAGGACCTGTGTATATAATCAGAACGTTTAAAGTCTTTATTTTCTTATATAGTTACCAGATGAAACCCAGAAAAGCCACTTTGTGTCTTGTCTGCCATTTTTAATTATTGCTACTGGAGGCCCAGCAATTTTTCATCCGGTTTAATGTGTGTACCTATCTTAGGAAATATTTTTTTATGCCACTATTCATAAAATCCTTTAGGTTGAAGCTAAATCCCCGGCTCTAAATTAATAACTAATCACAGGAGATATTTATCATCTCAAGCTCCGAACATGAAAATTGTCAGAATTAATCACCTTGCTCATATTTTTACTATTTACAGGCATTCATTCATCACACATTAAAAGAGGTCTGACAACACTAGGCTACAATCAAAGTACTTTCTTATAGGGTGGCTTTTATTAAAAGCGGTAATAAAATAGAGGAAATGTATCTCTATCTGTTAGTATATGAATCAAGCGTATGACATTGTCTCATTGTCGATGCTCAAAACATATCTTAGAACAAGAAAACTAGAATTGCTAATAAATCACTTGACATACAAAAATCTACCACCTTGAAACCAGAAGCCTTTCTTCTTAAGAGACTGAAATTAAGAAGGATTAGTCTTGCGCTTGAAAGAATATTGCACACATATTAAGTGAAGCTACTTCAGGGGGAAAATGCCAAAATATTAAGTTCTGCTAAAACTTTCTGTCCATCATATTTGCAGTTGCCAAATGTTTTGTAAGACACTTAAGGGCAAAATGATGACTAAAACAATTCATCGAGATTCATGTTACTTTACACACCAAAATTCATATTTATGAGCCCATTATTTCAACCAAATGTCAACAAGAACTCAAAATGGCATTAAAAGGGAATTTATTCAGTGAATCTTACTCAAATGGTTGCAGCATTCACAAACAGCCCTGCCTAGAGTACGAGAGCGGGAAAGACTGCAGCTGCAACCATTGTAAAACACTACACACGGAAGCGGATTCCGAGGACGGAAGGCAATGAATACATTATATAGGACAACTCTCATACTTGCCAGAAGGTTTTCTGTTCCCTATACATTTGTATAACAAATACGGTACCTACAACAGTCTATATAAAAGGTTTAGGTGTTGGAAAAAAACAGGACATAAAAGTGAAGAATTGTCCATTGATTTTAGAGAGAAGTTTTTAAAAGTGAAGCAGGTGATAGGGTGGACAAAAAACAAAACAAATCCGTACATTAGCAGTGGGTGTAAAATATAGAAGTCAACTATCCTCTTTGAAGAGGGCTCTACCAGAACAGATAGCACACCTATTTAAGAGGTTACACAAATGCTGAACATGAATACCCTTATGTGTGTGGGTAATATATACATTATACACATACACACACATATGCACAAATACATATACATTTAAAAACACACATATATTATGGCAGGGTACATGCCACTGAAGCAGATGTATGGCATAAAATTTGTAAAAGGAAAAACTGAGTAGAAGACAGACCTGGGAAAGTTGGTTCTGTGTTATTAGGTTTAACTAGTTGCTGGAAGTGCTGTATAAGCGGGGGGTACAGACATCCCCCTGTGGCTGCACCCTGGGCAAGAGTCAGGTCAATGCCTGTGATGCAGTGGCAGTTGAGTTGCGGACTACAAAATTTAGTTTCTTCCGGTGGCAGGCAAAATCAACTTAAAGGTTGCAACAATACCAAATACATATTTTTTTCTATTTATAACATAGGATAGTTTTTTTAATTCGGGTGGCTTGTGTAATTTCATTTTTTTTTTATAGCAGTTAAATTTACAAAAAAAAAAAAGTGACAAATTGCAAACAGTATAATTATACAAGGCTTAAGCTTCCTATAACTGAGTAAAGTAACTATGGAAAGAAGAATTTGGCCACTGGAAACAACTTCTGCAGAATGAATTTAACTTTAGGTCGGCTTTCTTTCCTTTTATTTTTGATCGGTTTCAAGTTACACTTTTTGTAAATGGGTCACAATAGTGCTACCAATGCATTTATTTATGACTACTAACTTCTTATTTCCTAAATAGTAATCCCCAGAGCAGTAAAGGCCTTAGGCACTGCCAAGGGGCTCCATTGCATAGAGGTACTATTGCTCATGTGAGGAATTATCCTGAGGGAGTGATAACTATTATGGGCTAATTTTTAATATTTATTTTACCATCCACTGTTGCTGTCACTTAGGGGCATGGAATTTTGAAACACATCTACAAATATCTAAAGATAGACTCGGATAAATAAATTGAGAGAACAATGAGGTTAAAAATGTGGCAGGAAATGAGATATTAAAGTAAGATGAGATCAGCGATATAGGGTGCAGAAACTAACCCTACTGGGGAATCAGGAGACATCACAATCAAGAGACTTTCTAACTCCACATAATTGAAGGTTGCTTCCTGAAAACCAGTTCAACTTATTAAAAATTTACTAAAAAACTAAGTGACCTATAATTTATAACTTATAAAGATAGAGGGATTCACTCAATTACTATAACTTGAAACACCATGTTTCAGGATTGACATCTGCTCATGATGTGTAGTGTCATGCAGGAATACATTAATAATGAGCCCTCAGAAAACTAAACACATTGCAGCTAAAGTGCAACAGGGAGGAGTTACGAACAAATTTGTGTTTAGATCTAAATACTAGCATTGGGAATGAGCAACGTGTTAATATTGTTAACCGGCAAAACACATGTTGCTTATTCGCAAAAGTAAACTTGGGGGGCAAAACGAATTTACATTTAGGAGTAATGCCTCCCCACTATGCTTGGATTGCATTTCTAGAAATAATGCAAACACAACAACAAAGCATGGCCTTACAAATAGTAGTTATGTCCAGGAGAAGGTTCATCTAGCACTTTTCCCTTACTGATGATAAGGAATAGTAACAGGGCATAATATGTGTGGTACTTAAAAAAGGTTCTCCAAGCAAGACCCCTTGCAAAGGACTTTGTGCTCACCCGGGCCGGAACGCAGGCAAAGCAAATGGCCAGGCAGAAAATGAGGTGGGTGTGAGCGCTCCATGGCCCCCCCCCCCAACTCCATAGGAAGTTGAGTGTTAGTCGCAAACCAGTTTAAATCTAGAACCTTTTACATCTTGCGAGTCTATGCTCACCACACTGCGGTTGGGTATCGTAGATCACTATAGGGGCTGTGATCTGGCTGCAATGATAAAACCTTAGAAAGAGCAAAACAGTTTTCTGTTGAAATTTACTGTCCTGGTAGAAAACTTCAGCATGAAACTCAAAGAGAACTGTGACTTGTGAGGACATGATATACAGCACTTCTTCATAATATATAGAACTTCCATAGGAAAAATATCTTGAAGCTTCTTCAGAGAACATTTGTTTGCTCCTCATTCTAGTGCTCTAGTCTAGTGTCATAAGGGTAACACTGGGGGGACCTAGCCAAAGTAAAGTGATTAAAGCGAACATTGTCTAATATTAACCAGAAACCTCTTGATCATAGGGGGGGGGGCAGTTTCAATAGAATATAACAGTTAAAAAAAATTAGACACTGAAAATAGAGGGAGGGGGTCTTCTCAAAAGGGGTTTTCGGGAGAGGTTTCAATGTATTTAGTAACTGTATAAATTATGAAATCCCTTTGAATATGTTGTAAAGCAAAGAAAGCCTACGCAGAATGCATACGACTATGACTAGATACAGATGACACACCAAGAAAAAAAATGGAAGGATAGATACCTATGCTCAGGATCTGCAGTAGATTTTCTGCAGAGAATCACATGTCCAAAATCCACTGCTGATTTCAGTTGTTTGAAATCTATAGGACCCAAAGTTACTGTGCACATAATGCGGGAATTATCCACATGGAAATTGACGGCTTCTATAGATCCTAAACAAGGGACAGAGATGTCTGCTTCTGGCTCTGTCTAGTGTGTGGAGTTGTTATTAACTGACAAACGGTTAGTGCCCAACAATCTTGCTTTAATCACCGATCCTAAGGATAGGTCATTGACCTGTTTCCATTTTTAACTCCCCTCCTTCAACAGCTGTAATAGGGCTTATCTACAGGAGAAATTGTTCTGTCTAGTAGAACCATTTAATATTCTGTGCCATGTACTGGGAAGCTGGAATGAAATTCCAATTGTGGTAGAGTTGTGGTAGCGAAAGCAATTGCGGTATTTTCTTATTTATCTTTGTTGTGTATTTCGATTGAAACATCCCCTTTATTCTTTAGATCAGAACAAACAGAGAGACAACAAATTTATATAGTTTGGAAAAGTTTTAGTCAATTAAAAAATTCAAAACCGTTCCATTAATAGTGTATTTTTTAGCGGGATGATATGTTGTTTGATAAATTTTTATTCAGATTTTTTGGCAGGCAAAATGGGGAAAACTTTTTCCATAGTTTTTCACGGTTTGTGTTTTTTTTTTACTTTTATTTGAGGCCCTCTTGGGTGCTGAATTTACAGACTTCCTAGAACAGTCTGCCTCCTGTGGAAGCAATGATCAGAAGCAGAGCAGGCTGGCTTTTTAAGTTTTTGTCTAGGTATGTCTGGACATATTGCCTTATTGGCAGCCATGCAGCCAATCTGACAAATTGAAGACCCTAACCATGGCTGTGATTAGCAATGGATGTCTGGTTCAATATGTCCGGGTCTAGCGGGATGCACTTGAACCCCAGACTCGAACCTAAAATTTGGATCAGTTAGCAGCAGGTGTCTGCTGTAAAGTACAGGTGAAACCGGCCCTGTATGGACAGGGTTCAGGGACTGAGCCCTCTCCATATAGGGTATTTTAGTGGGATAAGATGACGTTTTCAGTGTTTCCATTTTGACCACTGTAGAACCATCAAATTGTGAGTTGGCAGCAAATGTCTACTGTCAAATAGAGTCCTGTATAGAGAATATGCAGTCCCTGTGCCCAGTCCAAACATCCCTTCACAACCAGTCACCCTAATTTTATTTTGATCAGTCGTGAAGACCACCTGTTACCAAGTGAATAATAGTGTATGACACACCAAAGTTGATTGTCATCTTGCCCTCCTGAAGTTTACAAATGAACTAGCTCTTACTAGCTTTTCAGCTTTTATTTTCATAAAGAACATACACACACCCTTAGAAAATATAAAGCTAATGCCTCCTTTCCTAGTATAATAGTAATAATCTTTATACAGCACCATCAAATTCCGTAGCGCTTAGTATTAGCTCATTCATATTTTTGGGGCCACCCAAGAAAACAATTTTTAAGGGGCACAGCGCCAATGAAATGATGTCATTTGGTATTTTGTATGTGATAACAGGTGACTTCTAATTTATCTATAATTACGCAATGCACCGACAATTTTGGTAAATACTCTCATATAGCTTCCTTAGAACCTATTCAAACCTATTTACTATAATAGCAAGTAACAAATTACAAAAATCTTAGAAATAATTCCCCCAGAAAGTAAAACTTGATAATAATTGATCTTGTGTCATTTCTTCAGCTGTGATGTTAGGTTGAAAACCTACCCTAAATGTGTGATAACTCTGCAGAACTTTGGGGGCCGTTTACAGTCTTAACTTTCCAGTTTTACTTTTTCCTTCCCCTCCAGCTTAGTAGCTGTGCATTTCTCCAGCAGCTTAAACCTTCTAATCGCTGTAAATGTCTCGTCTAAATTAATCGTTGCTACTGAAAAGCTATAGCTCAATTGAGCACCTAAATTGTGTCTGATTGCGGCAGTCATTAATTTTGACATTCAAGTGCAGTAGGTCTTCTAGAGATTATTACAAAGGTATAAAAGGTACAGCAATGACAGCGCTGGCTACAGAAGATATTCGAGATTTGGTGCTGACATTTGTTATTGTTTGGGTGGAAACAACCAGTCAGTAAAGACAGAGAAAATAATAAGGTGTCAGTTATAGTGACATTACTGCACAAAAAAAGGGTCTAAACCTTGGGAACTGTAGATGTTGATGTATTACACATTCTCTAAATTACACTGTAATGATAACTGTTATACTGTCAATTTAATTGGTGCCTGGCACGATACCCAGCGGTGTACATACACGCAAAAATATGCAATTATACTTAAAGGGCATCTGCCATCAGCTTGCAGGGAGATGATGATGAAGCTGCACTAGGTGGCAGTGATACATGGAGGGATTTCTGGGTCTAAATTGACAATATTTAATCGAAAAAGTATTTCGCCGAACAAGTTTCAATTAAAATTTTTGATGAATTGTGATGCATTAAAATTTTAGAGTGCGGTCTTCTATTTTGCTACAAGTAATTCTGTTTTCTCAAGTTTTGGTTTAGTTTACGTTTAGACACGTTTATTTTGGCACTTTCATTTTGCCAAGTTCATGTATGTATCCTGCATTTCTCTACTGCATCAGTGAATTGTGATTAACCCCTTAAGACCCAGGCTCTTTTTCGTTTCGCGGTTTAATTTTTCACTCCCCATTTTCAAAAATCTACAACACTGTACATATTGTGTTATATCGTATGAACGTGTTGAGTGTTGTGTTCAGCTATATACACGCTATGTAGGTGAGTTGACGTTCCACGAAGTGTCATTAGTGAGCAGTAGGTAGTCAAGTAGTTGTATTTGAAGGATATAAGATACCATTGAGATAGTCTAGACATCATATATGTAGTATGTAAGCTTCACAGATAATGTTAATGAAGAACTGTGTTATTTTGGTATAACCATTGATATCATTGCTTGTTTTGTTATTTTGCTTGGCATAAAAGTGTCATGTGATTGTGCTAATAAATTTAACTGTGCACATCAGCATTTTATTTTTTCTTACTTTGAGAAAATATATTGGGGCTTGTTTTGAATAGTTATGGTGTATACTCTATACACTGGTATACGCTTCTCCATTCTGAAAATTACCACCTTGGTGTACAAGGTTCACATATTTTTTTTCTTTTTATGCTGCTCTGTCCTAAACACCCTTTTACAAATGAATTGACTACTATATAAAGAGAATTGAAAGAATAAAATAAGCACATCAAAAAACATGGCAGTACCGGTAACTAAGTAGAAAGGTAAAACAATAATTTTGGAAAAATAACATATTCCTGGAAAGGAATTTTGAAGCTGACAGTCTCCCTGTATACTATTAAGCAACAATGGGATATTGTAACCTGAGGGACCTATAAGTTGTATACAGGTGAACTGTTTTGCTTCTTCTAGGAAACTATAGCAAGTACAAATATCTTAACACGTCAGAACTATACTACACTAGACAGCACAAATAGTTTAACTTCTAAGCAAGAACCTGTTCCCATAATTGCATCTAATTGACACATAATTGGCACCTAATTAGGCCTCATTATATATAATTCCACTGAAGAGGATCGTAACTAGTCTCCAAAGTATAGCATTTAGACATGATGTATCCATGTAAAACAAGACATGTGCTATAAAATGTGGACTTCCTACCATTCCACAGGAGACTTGAGGATTTCAACAAGAGCGTTTTATAAATGTTTGCACGGCTACATCTATAATGACACATAAAGCAAAGAATTGTTTTGTAGAAATGAGTGATTTACTAGCTAAAGCATAACATTTCTAAGTAACACTAACAGAATGGAATTAGACATATCTATATGTATATTTCTCTTAAGTTTATTTTTTTATATATATATGTTTTTTTTAATTGAAAGCTGCCTTAAGGTTGGTTTTTTGCTTTTCAGGTTGTATCACACAGCTCAACAGACCATACCAAAGCTTCCAAGGGAAGCGATGCACAGAATATAGAGCTGACGCAGCACCAAATGGAAGACGCTTATACAAAACATAGTAGAAGTAGTTCGGGATCTTTTAATCTTTGATTTTAAAAGGATCATTCAACATAGTTTAGTATAGTTCCAACCAGATTGGGTCTTGTACATCATATTGAAAGGACCATTGGGGTAGGTTGTAAAGAGGGTCACATAGAAGACACTTTATTATCTATGCAAAAAGTGACCCATGAAAACAATAGGTGGCAGCAATATTAATTTGTGTTAAAGAGAAAAGAACAACATATTTGTAACTGACTTCAAGCCTAAATCAGATTCATCAATGTTATCGCAATTGTACATAAATATAATCTCTTAAAAGAGAACCTACATAAATTACATGATACTAAATTATATACTTCTTCCAAAACACTGGATGGATGGCCAGATATCACTCAGTAGTGGTGACCTATCTCCACATGGCTGGTTTCTATATCTACCTTTTGAGACAAGCTTGGACATGCTGCCACAATCTTAGAGATAGAGGAGAGCTTCTTCTTCCCTAAGTGTGGGAGACACAACACTATGAAGGTGCTGTCTGCAAAACGTTACAATTTTTTGCGTTTGTGGTAAAAAAGCCTACATTTGCTTTATGAGTTTAATATGATTCCTTGATGTAAAATGTATCACGCGTTAGGCCAGCTGTCATAGAAAAATTATATTTCCCGTATTTCATCACCTTGGTAGGCTCATCAATATAAGGACTAAAACTGAGGAAAGTACAGTTTACACGATCAGATCAACTATATGTTTTGGACGTCAGCAGTCACACAAGTAAAATCGACTTTCAATTCAGTACTAAAGCAGTGAATTTACAGCAGCCATGCTGTTACATTGGGAAACCATCCCTTAAGCAAAGGAGAAACAACACAGTTACGCGGCAGGATGTGCCTTCAAGGTAGAGAACGGCGTTAAGGGGAAAGTTTGTAGTTTTCCAAATGTGTTTATATATGGAGTGTACGGCTTCCTGACAAAAACTGACAGACGGCAGAAATGGGCAAATAACGGAATACAAAATGTAACACAATGAAATAAATACACAAGAGAGCAAAAACATGAAAAGAAACTAACGCTTAGACATCACAGAAATAGCTGCTGTGTTTAAGAAAATAAAACACACTGGGGAAGGTAAAACAGCCTGCACAATCTCATGCAAGGCAAGGAAAACTAGAAGATGCATTGCTCCAGCTGACATATTTAATTTAAAACATTGTCAATCCCCGCAGAGAAATGGCCTAGTAAACATGCTATAAAATAAAGACAATCCAGAAAACGTGTCACACAAACTTGTCAGGTCTATACAACAGGGAAAAAGGTATGAAAATAAGAGCCCGGGTGAACAGCAAAACCATCTCTACATGGTTACATTTCTTCTTTTCCTTTATATCATTGCAGATGTAAGAGCAGCTTCCCACTCACTATAAACTGCATAAAGTTATAATAAGGGATGAAACAAACCCAATGGCTGAGATTAGCCAGAAGTTATCTACAAGACTGGGTTCTGCCATGTTCAGGTTATAGGAGGTATACCGTATATACTTGAGTATAAGTCAACCAAAGGCCCCTAAATTTGTCACAAATAACTGAGAAAACTTATTGACTAAACTATAAGCCTAGGGTGGGCATTGGTTACAGCCTCCTCCAGTAATAAAATGCCCTGCAGCCAACCCCCACCTATGAAATGCCCTTCAGTGAGTCCCCCATCTATGAAATGCTCTGCAGAGAGCCCCTGCCCCCCCGCCTGTATGAAATGTACTGTAGCTAACTGTCCCCTATTGATAAATGGCCCTGTTCAACACAAACACATCTATGTGTTTTGACAGACGGCGCACTTTATGACGTTAGCAGCGGCAATACTGCCTTATCATAGTGTACGCTGGCGGGCAGAGTGCATTGATGAGTCTCTGTCTGCTTTATTACAGATGAAGAGCCGAAAGAAGAGGAGCCCCGGGAGCATCGCGGAGCAGCAGAAAGTGAGTATAGTAGTTTATATTTTTTTTATACAATTGTGCATTTTGTTGTGCTGAAAAACTTGGCTTATACACGAGTATATATGGTAGATATAGGTTGGGCATAGTTCACATCTGTGTTCAAGCTTCTTTTTTTAAAAAAAATTCTTTATTTAGAAAATGTTTTAAAAATTTACATACACATATGAAAGAAAGAAAAAAAAAAGGAATCCCCCCCAAGGCTTTAGTTTTTTAACTTGAAGAACGGATGACTTACGGATCCATTTTCCCCACTCATTTTAATAGACCTGTAAAAGTTTTCGCTACCATCAGTTTCTACATCTTCCAATAGGTCTCCCGTTATTTCAGGAGATAGTTGGACGCGACTGCTGCAATATATTTTTTAAGTCTGAACTTTTAAGTCAGAAGGCTAAGGGAAGACACATTTCCGTACAATTTTTAACACTGTTTTCTATTAATAACATGCTCTTTAACTTTATCAGTTTTCAGCATCGATTACTCGTTTATTTTCATTCTGAGCATGCTCGAAGTATCGCTGCGACCTCTAGTAGGCAGAGAAATAAAAATGAAGACAGATAGCTTTAAAATAATGAAGAATAGAAATAAACTGACACTAACAAAAAACAAGGAATCCAACGAAGTCTGAACACCAATGTAAACTGGCTCTTAGAGTAACCTGAATGTTTGCCGGGAGTGAAGTCAGACAGAGCTATGAATGTATATATATATATATATATATATATATATATATATATATATATATTGTAATACAAATGCTTAGAGAAAGCAGAAAGGCAGATTTTCATTGCAGCTGTAATGTGCTTTTTCAACCTGTCTTTAGTGAAAATGAGGTCCCTGATGACAGGTTCCCTTTAAACAAACTTTGCTTAAAACAATATAACTACGTAGGCAAGCTCCATCACTGATTTTCAGATCCCCATAAACTGGTAGATTGAGCTTTGCCGATTTGACTGCACATAGAAAGAAGTGGAGAATCTCTTCCATAACTCGCTCTATCAAGCAGCTGTAACATATGAGCCATGATCGAGAAACATTGAAAAGCATTGACCAGTAGTGCATAAAGCAAGATACAAAGCCCATTTTTATCAACTTTATTAGTCTCTCCATTCTCATACTGGATTGCTGCTCCTTCCTCCCCATCCCACAGACTTATTTAGTGAGCTGTAACTCACTGTCTGTCTGGCTCACTGTCCAGCTTTCTACATTTATCCAGAACTTGGCAGAAATTTCATAAATAAAATACTTTTTTCAAGAATTGTGAGCCAGATAAATGGAGCAGGAAACACTTTCTCCTGAAGCAATATTACAAAGTTTCTGATAAACACTTGTGGCATTGATTGTTGCAAAGTTTGTTAACATTTTGATCATTTATGATTAGATTCCAAACCAAAACAGTGATATCCGGCTGGTGGCCACTGCTGCACTGAGGGTCAATTTCATTTATTACAACCCTTAATTTTGTTCACCATGGAATACATATACACAGATATAAAATAAATTAGTTGTATGTATGATATGTCTACCTGTCATCAATATTCCTATTCAAACAGAGATTCAGGGATGTGAGGCTCTGGCACTTCTTTACAATCTCCATCACTGTCTCATTATCCAGCTCATTTATGTGCCGTAAATCCAGGCTAGAAAGATTTTTAAGCTGAAAAGCAAAACAAAGATGTTTTAATTAAGACAAAAAGCTAACAATAATACAAAATAGTACAAAAAACAATGAATGATATATTAGGAAAGATTGAAATTATTTCAGCCCAATATGTCCACTGTGTCCATAGATAAACAATCCATGAGCCTGCAGAGATACCAAACTAACTTATAAAGTTTTGTGACCGCATCAGTGTCAAGCAAGTAGCCTGCATTAGGAGATGGGTGAAGCAGGAATAGGCAAGTGCAACTAGATATAGTAGTAATCTTGTAGATTTAGGGTTGAACAGATCATAGTTAATCAATCATTAGGTGCTTAAAGGGGTTGGCCACTTACAGAAAACTTTGATGGGGTAAGTATTAGACCCTAATAGGTTCAACCATATTATACTTAAAATGAAACCATTTGATTTCATACATTATGAAGCAAACATAAAAAGAGAATGCTGTAGCTACACTAATGCAGGATCATGTCTTTGTTAATCCCTGAGCTGAAAAAACAATTATAACATTCAGGACCTTGGGAAAGCTGGGTCAGGCTGGCTGCCTAGATCAACACATTAGATACTGAGCTTGTAATTACAAATGGAGGTTAGTCAAGCATGACTAATCAACCTGAGCTCGATCAGTCATACACAGCAGCTGGGGGATGGTGCAGCAATTGATTATTTTGTCTTGCAGGGAGAACAGTGATTACATCATCCTCTCCTGCAGAGAAAAACTCACATACTAGGATAACCAGCCACAGAAGGGACAGAGCCTCATTATCATAATGTTATATCTGTTTTATCAGCAAAACCACTCAGGACAGAGATAAACCATGAAATGATCCTGCATCAGTGTAGCTACAGCATTCTCAAGGTATGTTTGCTTCATAATGCATCAAATCAAATGGTAGGTTTCCTTTAAACGGCAAAGTTTCCCCCGGAAGTTGCGGGTCCCATGACCCATATACAACTGGACTTCTGGCTTTCAGCAGATGGAGCGGGCCTTGTAGACATGACTGTCTGGATCGAATATCACTGGTTGGAGGGTTGTTGAAAAGATATCAACATTTCCCTCTTATCACTAATATGGGAGTGGTTATGAAAGAGGGGGCTTGCGGGATACAGGGCGTCACAGGATGCCCAGAGTCTTGCTGCTGGGTGTGTATAATATGTCTGACCCTAATAGAATCTTTATAATTAACCTGTTAAAGTTTCCTATAAGTGGCCAACCCCTTCTTATGTGTGATGATCAGTCAAATCTGATAATGCTGATATATGAACAAACCAGGATACTTTTCCAGTGAATGGTCCAATTACATGTTACACTATCATATACTAAATGTACTTCCAAAATACTTTTAAGATGTTTAAAAGAATTTTACATGGCAGATGGAACACTTCAGTACAGTACATACAGCCAGGTGATTGTTAGCCAAAAGCAATTTAAATCGAAATCATACAATACTGCTCATACATGCAGAAAAGATGGAACTGAATATGAACCCTGCTTACATTCTATACTAATGGATTGTCAACTGCAATAACAAAGGCGATAGATGTACTGCAATTTTTAGTAAAAATCTCCCCGACAACCTGTTTTTAATTGTGGGTACATCTATTTTAAATTTGCATAAATTTATTAAAGGGGTTTGTCCACTTTCAACAAATATTTGATATGGTTTGTGTAAGGAAAAGTTATCCAATTTACCAATATACTTTCTGTATCAATTCATCATGATTTTCTAGATCTCTGCTTTCTGTCCTGCTTTAGAAAACTTATTTGTTTACTTCCAGTGGATAGAAATCTGTCCATGAGATGTGACACAAGCCATTATCATAGAGAGTAATAGGAGGTGTGTGATAAAAACAGCTTGTGCAACTGCCCCTCCATCACATCACATGGACATATTTCTATCTACTGGAAGTAAAAATAGAAGCTTTTATAGCAGGACATCAACAGAGATCTAGAAAACCGTGAGGAATTGATACAGAAAGAATATTGGAAAACTGTATAAAAGTTCCTTACACAAACCATATCAAATGTTTGCTGAAAGTGGACAACCCCTTTAAGGCAGAGTAAAAGTATTCCTCTGGAATGCTAAAAGGAATATTTTTAGTCAAATAGGGACTCGTTCAAATGGGCGTTTATGAGGTCCGTATGCCATCTGTTTTTTTTTTTTTTGCGGATGGGATATTGACCCATTGATTCCAATTGGTTGTTTACACATGCGTCTGTTCGCAAATCAGTGAGAAAAACATTGCAGCATGCAATAACTTAGCCCGTTACTTCATATAGGTATAAAGCTACTAGCTTCTTTTACAGTAACAGAGGGAACCCTTACATACTGGGCCCCTATGTCATTGTACAGATTGCACACATGGTGGGTCAGTGGCTGGGTGTGGGTGCATGACCATGACAATAAATGTTGTATTAAATCCTTGAAGTCAAAGCCTTGTGTGAAATGCTGCATACAGTATACAAGTCAGCCATATGGCATCCCACAAGGATCTTAATGAAAGATCCCACATTCATCACACACTTTCTACTTACATTGGTAAGGCATATAACTCCTCTTGATGTAACCGAGCAGCCCATGAAACCAACATATTCCAGCTCTGGACAGTATTCTGCAAATGCTTCCACAGACTTGTCAGATACCTGATGGAACAAAACAACAGAATATCTTCATCAGTCCCAAGTCTCAACAAAATGTAATCTACAGTAGATGTATTTCCATTTTGAGGTTCTTGTGATGACTTGGGGTTTCATCGGTTGGATTTCAAGCAAAACCTTGTTCTAAGGGGAGAAAAAGCCTTCAGCAGAGCACCCATTTAAAAGGTACAATGGCACCAGGATAAAATATTTAGTTTGAACTGGATCATCTCACTTAAGGCCTCATTTACATGCTTTGTCCGAGTGAGCACAAGGCTGGGTGGAGATCGGAGGGGCAGGTGAGCGCACCACAATCTTCCTACTCCTTAGAAAACCGAGCGGCAAGACAGCAAATCAGGCCAAGAATAGGACCTGCTCTCTATTTAGCGGTGTGGCCGCCCAGCGTGGTGAGACACAGTGAGGGGAAAACGTACCACTATTTTTGAGCCTTTTTTAATCTTGAGAAAAGATTTCAAATGTAGTTAAAAAAAAACATACAGAAAAGGTAACAGATCATCTCCAGTGTTCTCACTGCACCGCAACCGGGTGCTCCAAATACCACCATGAGAATGGAGCATAATACTCAGAATTTCTCCAGGGGTTAACTTAGAAAAGGTAGACTAACTCATGCTGGATGATGAATTGTGCAGAAGCCGTTTTCTAGCTTTTTGTTAGGATGATTTCTTTACTTTGCATCAATATTTTGTGTGTTTGCCAGGATACGCCATCAAAACATCAGATATGTTGAGAGCAGACACCAGTTAGCTCCGTGTCCTTTTTGTGGCCACAGGGGGCGTGGCCTCAATTTATTTTCAATGGAAGCCATGGCTTTAGTGCTTGTGGGTGCTACCATCAGATATTGATGGGCGATATTGCAGATAGGTCATGACAATTAAAAATCAGGCCATTCCCTTAAGGCAACACTAAATACACCCCTTGTATAATGAGAGATAGAAAGTATCTAAAACTCAAAACAAATGTAATAAAATGGTATGTACATGAGTCTTTATCAGACTCAGCCAGACCTTTATAATATTAAGCTTGGTAAATCCCCCCAATACATTAAAGTTGCTGACAGAATATTGCATGTGAGACAAAACAGCCCTTCCCTGACATTACACTCACGCATAAAAGTATTAAGACCAAGTTGCTTGTCTAGGACATGATAGATATGAGGTATACATTACCAAGCAAATAAAACATTTGTTTTGCTAGTAATAGAGACAAATAGAAGAGAATGTAATAAAAACAAAAGCATCATTAACATGCCAAATGACAGTAAGCTAAATTTATGGTTATGCATCTAAAGCGCAATAATGAGCAAAACTATATTCCGACGACGGCTGCCTTAATTCCAGGAGGAAGTGGTCATACATTTCGCCAATTACTGCGTTGTTGTATTAAACACTTGACGTCTCCACTAGAATATTTTTACGTGCATATATTTGAGGCCACTGTAAGGAAGTAAGTGCTCTGACTACAGAAATGTGCGGCCAACAAAGAATATTACTTATGAAACATTACAAGAGAAGGAAAGCTAGGTAGGGACTAGAATTACAGAGAGCACTACCAGAAGCAAAGTATACCAATTTAATATTACATTACAAGGAGGGAAATGTACTGCTTCTCTAAGATCGCAACATACACACGTTATCTAAATAAATCACTGAGAATATAAACCTGGAACCTGGTAGAAAACTGAAGAATATTAGGCTCACTCGAAAATTCCCCAGCTTTCTACTTCCCGAAAGAAGAAGAATGTTTTTACCAATTCTGTTTCTTGAGATCTGCACTAAATTTGAAAAAAAAATGCTCTCTTATAACAAAAAATGTATCTAGATCCGAATTTTAACCCCTTAACGCTGAAGCCACTTTTCACCTTCCTGACACGGCCCATTTTTTCAAATCTGCCCTGTGCCACTATAAGTGGTTATAACTTCGGAACGCTTTAACATATCCAAGTGATTTTAAAATTGTTTTCTCGTGACACTTTGTACTTCATGTTGAAAAATTTTGGTGGTATGTTTTGCATTTATTTATGAGAAAATCAGATATTTGGTGAAAATTTGGAAAAATTCTTGATTTTCGAAATTCAAAATGTTCTACTTTTTCCATACATAGTCATAACCGCAAAAATACTTAATAACTAACATTCACCGAATGTCTTCTTGATGTGGACATGGTTTTTTATGCATACTCTTATTTTTGTAAGATGTTAAGGGGCTTGAAAGTCAGGTGCAATTTTTCACATTTTCATAAAAAACGCAAAATCCTGCTATTGAGGGACCTGCTCGGGTTTCAAATCACTTTGAGAGGCCTAAATAAAAGTAAAACCCCATAAATTACCCCATTATAGAAACTACACCCCTCAACGTATGTGAAACAACTTTTATGAAATTTGTTAACCCTTTAATTGTTCTACAGGGGTTAAAACAAATTCAGATGCATGAATGTGTTTTTCAAAAAATGTACAAATTCTCAGTGGATAAAATACCAAAATGCTCCACAAAATTTGATACCCAATCCCTCCCGCGTATAACAATGCCCCATATTTGGTGGTAACTTGCTGTATGGGCACACGCCAGGGCATCGAAGGGAAGCTGCGCCATTCAGAGCAGATTATTCATTGTCACTTTTTATTGGCTATGCAATCTTTATTATTTTGGCAATTTGGACATATAAGGGCTTATTTTTTGCGACATGAGATGCACTTTACAAATACTTCATTTTAGTGGGTCATTAGCTTATTGATGAGATTTTATTAATTCTTGAATGTATGGGTGAAAAGAAAATTGTCAATTTTGGTTTACTTTCTTTTCGTATTTTTTGGGGGTCGTAAAAATACTATATTATCTTTATTCTATAGGTCACTATGATTACGGTAATACCTCAATTATATAGTTTTTCATTTATTTTTACAATTTTACTGGATAAAAGATAATATAGAGGAAATCTCATTTGTTTTTGCATCGCCATCTTTTCGGAGACGTGACTTTAATATTTTTTGGTTGACAGAGCTAGTTTAGGGCTTATTTTTTTACGTGTTGAGTTGTTCTTTTCAGTGGTACTATTTTGGCGCACATAACTTTTTTTGATAACATTTTTGTGTAGAGATTTTATGTTTTTCGGGTTTTGTTTTTACGGCGTTCACCGAGCGGGTCCAATAATGTTTCTGAGTTATTGTACGGATTGTAACGGACGCGGCGATACCAAATATGTGGGATTTTTTTTGCGATTTTGTGGTTTTTTTCACTTTATTGCATGTGTATAGGGAATATTTGTGTTTAGGGGATTTTAACTTTAAATAAAATAATTTTTTTATAAAAATAATTAAATAAAGTTTTTAACTTTTTTAATTAACTTTTACAGGTTAGCTGGAACAAACGATCCACTGATCGCTTGTTCAAGCTCTTCTTCACATTACACAGTGTAATACAGATGTATTACACTGCGCATGCTCAGTGTGTTACAGCCGGGTCCTGCCAGAAGGCAGGGACCCGGCACACAGAAGAGGATAGCGGGATAGCGCAGCCCCGGGCAATGGCAGTCCCGGGGCTGCGATCGGAGCACCGCACCCCCCCCCAGGTAGGCGCCGCGCGGGGGGGGGGGGGGAGGGCGGATGGGTTCCGGTTCTTTTTAAATGACCCTTGCATGCCGCGATCAGCGTGAACGCGGCATGTCAGGGGTTAACACCCGCGATCGGGGTAATCTCCCGTTCAGGAGCCAGTGCCAGAAGCATGACATTAAGGTACTGCATTTTGCGAGAACGCACCTCCCGCGATGCAGTACTATTACGTCAAATGTCGGGAAGGGGTTAAGGAAAACCAATTAAAGTCAGCCAATGGACAGTGTCTCCCAATTCGAGTAAATGATCTAACCCTAGTCAACTACTGTCACCGGTTTTTATTATACAGACAGTGCCTGGGTTTTGTACTAGACAGGTTCTTTACGTTGAATTTGTATGTAAGTTGGGACTGTACATTTTATCATTGTAAACCCAGACACATTTTTTTTGTGTCCCATTGACAATAGGATTATTCATTTTTTTTGCTGCAATGGGAATAAGGATTATTAATAAAACATCATTACAGACACCTTACAGCTGATCATTGCACCCTGAGGCTAACATCAACAGAGCTTCACCAGAGATCATAGTGGGCAGAGAGGTCTGTCTGTAAGTTGGTGTCCTTAGAAGGGGACCACCTGCACAGAGAAAAATTACCCTTTATATGCACGGAATCTTTTAGTAATTGCAGATTTATACAAGTAAGGAAAAAACAGTAAGGAAAAAAGGAAATTTAGATGTAAATGGGAAGTGCCTTAAAATTCTGATTATATAATATCCAGAATCAAATGTGAAAATGGGAGAAAAAAGGAAAACGTGACATCATCAGGAGGTTCCTCACACATTTGCCCAACACTATGCAACTGGACTAATTCACAGACAAAAATGATCATCCTGGCACTACTATGTTTGTATAATTTAAAGTTATGCAATTTTCCTATATACTTTCTTTATTAATTCCTTATAGTTTTCTAGACCTCTGCTTTCTGTCATTCTATAAAAAAAAAATATTTACTTCCAGTGGACAGAAATCTGACCATGGTCATACAGGTGCACTGCTTGTTAGTATCAGAGAGAGTAATCACAGCTGTGTGATATAATGAGCCGTGCACCTGCGCTCACCTCCTCCTCCTCTCCCCGTACACTGCCGTTGCCCGCTACGGTACGGTACGGGCGGGCAACGGCAGTGTGAATATAGCCTTAAGCTTTCTATAGAAGGACAGCAAGCAGAAATCTAGAAAACTGTCAGGAATTAATACGGAAAATATATTGGAAAATTGGTTTCCATAGCTTTTCATTATACAAACATTTACATTTATTTGCTGAAATGGGAATACCCATTTAATTATTTATATAGTCCATATTAAAAAGTCACTGAACAAAAGGAAACAGGAATTATCCCATGTGTTTCAGACAATGCAATGCCCTTAGTCACTGCCTCATGCGCTACCAAAGTGTCTGTATGATATTTCTCTTTTGCTATAATAATATAGAACAAGTCTCTAGATGAATTGCAAAATACACAGATAACATCATGTACTTTCTGTATGACATACTGAATTATATTATATTATATTATATTTAGGTATATATATATAGGTATTATATTTGGTATAGTATACACTAAAATAGAAATAAAATCAGTGAACAAATAAAACTGCAGGAATCAGAACTGCCACTGAAAAGCCTAAAGATGGAAGAGATGACAATGACAGTATTCATAAGACCACCATCTAATAATATCCTAACAAGGTTATATTTCAGCGTCTTCAGCCTGACAGCACTTAATAGCTCACCTGAATTATGTGCATAGATTAAGCACTGGCCCTTTGACGTTAGTCCAAGCCTTCAACCATGACTGGGCAGACATGGCCATTGACACTTGACATATTAACCCAAACAACAATTAAAAGCCCATAAAAGCTAATAAGGTCAAGATCTGTAGGTAATTTGTCTATGTTGAAAAGCCCCTGCCTTCAAGGGTCCATAAATGCTGACAAAAAGTTTCACTTGATCAAATATTAATTATGCAAATATAGGCGTTTCTGAAAAGAATGTTTTCATTCAAAGAGTAAAAGAGAAATTAACATACTGAAGATGACCCCTTGTCAACAAGGTCACAGACATTTACAACTAATCACATTAAAAGAAGTCCATTAGTGTTCATTGTGAAATCTGTAATAATTTCATTGCCTCTTCGACCTTCATTGACTTCCACTCGCTGTGGTTTGCTTGATGTTAGTTTTGCTCTGCAAGGGTAATATCGCCTGATGAAAAAAGATTTATAAGTCAGGGCCTCAACTATTGTGAATGAGAAAGATGTTGGCATGAAACTAATGGTTGAGATATTTAGCACCTCTCAGAAAGATCTATGGTAACTTGCGTGCAGCTTAACCATTCTGCAGTAATTTATGGTCCTGGGTTGCATAGCTGTTACTGAGCTTCTTAGGACTCAAATCCTACATTTAATTATATAGATTAAAATGCAATAAAATATTAGCTTTCACAGAAACCCTGCATAGTGGATTTATACTAAATTGCACCAACCAGGCTGTTAGGTCTGAGGCAGCAGCTGAGCTTTTAAGACAAAACTACAGGACGAAAAGCAAATTTTAATATTAAAGGGTTTTATGTAATAAAAAATTATGTTACAAATATCTGTATGGCACTTCCACAGATCCTGTTTTCTCCAGCTTCAGGGACCACCAGACACCAGCTTCAGGGACAAAAATTACTCACATACAAAATATGACATGTACATGACCTATTTATGCCTAAAAAGTGGTAAGCAGTTTAGTGTGCTCCGATTGTAGCCATATTTTCAAAACCTTTAATTGATTACATTGCGCAATAAAAATTAACACAGAAAAATACCTTTTTGGAACATACAGGGAACTACTGGCTACTGTGGGGGCAGGAAGACCGGACTGCCGGCTACTGTGGAAAAGAGAGGGGACAGGTTTGCTGGCTACTACCAGGGCAGAGGAGCGGGTCTGCTGGCTACTATCAGGGCAGAGGAGCGGGTCTGCTGGCTATTGTGGGGGAAGAGGAGCGGGTCTGTTGGCTACTGTGGGAGCAGGGGAGCGGGTCTGCTGGCTACGGTTGGGCAGGCTTTGGGACTATTGGATACTCTGTGCATAGGCACTATGACTGTAAACTACAGTAATAAAGGTATCCTAAATATACTTAAAATATAACAGCGATGCTCAACAATGCAAACCTTAGTAGGATACCACCCGTGTGTTTATATGAAAACACATTGTGCAGCTGCGTGTGCATGGACTCATGCATGGATCATTCGTTTCCTGTGTGGAAACCTATTGATGTGTGGGCCAGACGATCTTTAAAAGAATATGATGTATCAGCATACCAGTGTGTAACTTTAGCGTGCTCCATGTACGATAAAGAGAGGAGTTCCAAAGGTCCTGTAGTAATCCTCCAGTAGTTGAGCAATGCTTGAGTTGAAAAACCCAACTGTGTATTAACAGTCCGTACAGTTCGGAAAAAGTTCCATATGGTGAGGTCAGACTACGGCAAGTCCTGGGGAATAAATTCCTAATTCATTTCAAATATTTGACAGTACGTATAAGTACTCCATGGACGGTGGTGTGGTCTTTATATAAACTACAGGCATACTACTAGACACAGTACTGGATCTTCTGAACAAAAGCAGAGATGATTGCGCGCATTGTGCCTGTGACATCAAGTATTAATGAAAGATATGCACCTGATCTAAAATTATAGAAATGTAAATAAATGTGGGCTGTTCCTGATCTATGCTACCTGTGTGACTTTGGCATGTGAAGTGCACTTTCACACAAAGAAAACTGTCCAAACTATAAACTCTAACAGGAATATGAAATGCTCTAAGTATTGTAGCTTGGGCAAGTGGCTCGACATATGGATCTGTGCAAACCCTGGCAGTGTGCATGAGCCTTAGGGTAACTGCACATGTTAGAGAATGGCTGTGGAATTTGCCCCAGCTGTAATCCTGCCCCATTTTGAAAGCATTAGAAACCGGAATTAACTGGTTCCTAATCCGTTTTCGTGCCACTATTTGCAGTGCGCTGCATTTCCAAAATTACGGTTTCTGCTGCAGAATTTGTTCTCCAAATTGTTTAATCTTATCTTCAGTGGACAATCCCATAAGCAAATTTGCCTGTACTGGGAAACTAGCGCAACCAGGGACGGACTGAAAATAGATTTTACCTGGACGATTCTTGGCGGTATGCTGCTCTCAAAAAATTCATGGGGTCAGTCCCCCGCTTTGCCTCCCTGCGCACAGGCTGCCTGCACTGCCCTCCCTCCCTTATGCATCCATATGATTAACTAACCTTATTATATGGATGCACAGAGGAGGGATGGAAGCACAGGCAGGATTGACATAATTTCATTCCACTGTCTTAATCTGCTGGCTGTGGGACCCCTCCATCTGCAGGCCTGGTCGCAAAGTTTGCAACCATGATTGCTGTGCCGCTACCCCTCGCCCACTCACAACACACAGGGTGCGTTCACACGTGGTGTTTTGGGGCCGTTTTTTTTTAATGCATGTGTTTTTCATGTTACCATGTGTTTTGCTGCTTTGAAAGCAGCTGTGAAAGTGTCCAGGCCACAGCTGGACACTCACTTTCATTTCATTGAGCGGAGGCCGCAGGCGGACATTTCATTGAGCGGAGGCCGCAGGCGGACATTTCATTGAGCGGAGGCCGCAGGCGGACATTTCATTGAGCGGAGGCCGCAAGCGGACATTTCGTTGAGCGGAGTCCGCAGCCGGACATTTCGTTGAGCGGAGTCCGCAGCCGGACATTTCTTTGAGCGGAATCCGCAGCCGGACATTTCGTTGAGCGGAGTCCGCAGCCGGACATTTCGTTGAGCGGAGTCCGCAGCCGGACATTTCATTGAGCGGAGTCCGCAGCCGGACATTTCATTGAGCGGAGTCCGCAGCCGGACATTTCATTGAGCGGAGGCCGCAGCCGGACGTTTCATTGAGCGGAGGCCGCAGCCGGACGTTTCATTGAGCGGAGGCCGCAGCCGGACGTTTCATTGAGCGGAGGCCGCAGCCGGACGTTTCATTGAGCGGAGGCCGCAGCCGGACGTTTCATTGAGCGGAGGCCGCAGCCGGACGTTTCATTGAGCGGAGGCCGCAGCCGGACGTTTCATTGAGCGGAGGCCGCAGCCGGACATTTCATTGAGCGGAGGCCGCAGCTGGACATTTCATTGGGCGGAGGTTGCAGCTGGACATTTCATTGGGCGGAGGTTGCAGCTGGACATTTCATTGGGCGGAGGTTGCAGCTGGACATTTCAATGAGTAGAAGCTGCTGGAAGCCGCAGAAGGACATTTTATTGAGTAGAGGTTGCTACTTGTCTTTTCATTCAGTGGAGGATGTTGGAGGCCACTGCTAAATACTTCATTTAACGGATGCCACAGCTGGACATTTCATTGAGTGGAGGCCACTGCTGGTTATTTCATTTAACGGATGCCACTGCTGGACATTTCTTTAAGTGGAGGCCGCTGCTTACTGGTTACTGATCAGTAACCAGCACTTCGTTAACGGCAACACACCGGTGCACCGATCTAATGCATTTCTATTGAATCTCATATGCAACTATGTCAAGCTGGAACTACTTTTTTTCCAGGGTCACTTTAAAATACCAGTCTGCCCCTGACTGCAACTATGATCCATCCCTACTGATTACAAAGACATTGGTACCAGACCACACAATATAAGATATTGTTGAAAGTTTTATTGTCAAAACGGGATCCAATGCCAACATAAAATAGGTTGCTTTTCTCTTAAGCATAGAAACAATGCCCCAATAGCTTTCATGTCCTAAGCTATTCTCTTTCTATGTTGCTTTCTCAAGCACGGCAGAAGCTGCATGTTGGAGAGACTTATTCTTTCATCTCTGATAAGACAAATTTAAGGTCAAGCTCTTGATATCAGCAGATCAGGATGCACAGTACGTGGTAGGAAGCCTGGATTAACCAGCACTTATAAAATCATTATAATTCCAAAAGGTGGGCTGACAATTATTTTAAAGGTTAACCTCACTGCTTTACGAGAGCAGTCTATTAGATGAAGAATGAAATGATTAGACCATTTATCACAGAGAACACTGTTTAAAACATATAATTTTGAGCTTTTCAATGTACAAGTGCAGGATAAAACTCTGAGTGTTTGGATGTTTTATGCTAATGGTAAGGAGATATGCCAGCTGAAAAATAATAAAAAAGTCATTGTGTATAGAAATAATGACATTCAGTTTCAGCATTGTTCATCAGACTTATATCTGTATTGTCAGCCAAATATCCAATTTGAGAGCTTTTTTTTTTTTTTTTAATTTATTGGGGAACACAATGTTCCCATACTAAATGTTCACAAAGGTAAGCAGTAGAACAAAAAGAGAACACTTGTAACAACATGTCACATATATTGTCACAAGGTGCAATAAAAATAAGCAGGAAAAAAAAAATCAGTTTCATGGCCCTCAATAAAAACTTGATTGTGACATAGAGATTCTAAATGTTATTTTGCATAAAGATAATAAATTATTATCAACTTGGGGAGACAGTAGCAACACATCTGGCAATGCAAATGTTAGGAGTTGCTTGGTAAGCCTGATTACCTGACATGGGGGTCTCTCCAGCATGGAAATCTGGTATACAGCTGTAAGTCTCTGCCTGGGAGGCGAGGGTTAATCTCATGGTCTTATTATATGCTCTGTGAGGAGCTCGCTCCTCACAAGGGGAGGTTGTGGATGGGAGCTGCTGGCCTTAGTCCAAGGACTTGCCCAGGAAGTCAGCCTAGAAAGCAGAGGTGTTTACGGCATGCTGCCCTGACACAAGGCCCAAAGCAGAGCATGCTTGAGAAAGATTCATTGCTTAGCGAAACGTCGCAAATTTTATGCCTTCTATGTGACTAAAGCCTTCATTCTTTGGAATCTTCTGTGTGCTGTGGCCTCCTCCATCGATGAACTGTAAATTGCTTCATCAACGTGTCCCACCAGGGATCCGTATGTACACACCGGGGTTGCACTAGGAATAAACCTACTCTGTCAGCCTCTCCCTCCATTTTCTTGCACCTACCACCTGCTGAACACCTGCCAGGCTCTGGACGAGGCCTCCATTCCAGATACCAAGCCCTGTAATCATGGCCGTGGGCTAGGCCGCACTAGCCAGCCACTCCGGTATTCAGGACCGAATTTAAATTTGGTATCATGTTTCTACTAAACCAGACAGTAAAGTAGAAGTCTCATTTGGAGAGCTGCAAAAAAAAAAAAAAGGCCCACAAGAAACTGCTACAAATCCATGTTTCCCTCAAATTTTACAGCATTTTGAATTTTTTTTCCCGTTTCCCATTATGCAGCACAGAATATTAAGCACTGTCATTAGGATACACAATTTGTTACGCTGAAAAATAGCCCTTTTACAGCTCTGACACAGAAAAATAAAAATGTGGATATTTTAAAGGGAAGGAGGAAAAAAATGGAGAGGCAAAAACAAAAAAAGCCATTGGCAAGAAGGGTTATGATACGGTGAGGAATGTACAATTTTAACTGGTCACTTAACTGTAGTCAGCCCTCATCTTACAGCAGTAGCAGGTTTCTGTTTCAGTTATTAAAGGGGGAGGAACTGGGCTGTATTCAGTGAAGAGATTCCACAGCTACAATCCTGGAATAAAAATGCATTTTTCACACTTCTGCTGCTGACAAACAAAAGTATGGTAACATAGCAGATTTGTATGGTCAGGTTTCCATTAAAATTTAGGAGCAAAACCAGTCCACAAAGTAAACACTTCCATAGCAGCACTAGACACATTTTTAAATGGAAGAACCAAAAAAGTGGTGGAAATCTTCACAACTTTGGGGGAAAATTTCTTTATCCTTAGCTTTATTTGGAGATAGTGAAAACGCTCCTATAGTGCTAATAAGAAGAGGACTCCCTGCCCAGGTCTGTAAAATAAAGGCACATGCTAATGTCATGGTCATTTCTAACAGTTCTGAAAACCCAGATACAATGAACTAAACCAGAACAAGCCTATACCTCATCTTTTCCTTTTGCATTGTCAAAACATCATGGATACCAGATGTCAGACACAAGCAGAGATGTAATTGAATCCAAGCTGCAGTGAAAGGGAAGAGAGCATGTACAGTACAACTCTATAAGAACTGGAAACACAATCTGTACCACCACTGTGGAAAGTGAATTTTCATCCCATGCAGAGGCAACCTGGTGAACAAGGGAAATCTTTGAATTGAGTGACCTTCATCGAATGATATCAGCTAAATTGGATTCTGACAGTAATTTTAACAGTAAAGATTTTATTTTAAGGCCAGGAATCCAGGACAAAGGGTGGAACAAAAGTTTAACACTTCTCAGTGTCGCCGAGAAAACTAGAGAGGAATAAGTGAGCAAGAAACCCTTTTGTGATAGACTGACGTTTACAAGGTCACAGGACGCATTTGGCAGACAGACGCTTACAAATTTGGAGGTTCTGTGACATCTGTCGACTTGTGGGCTATCTGAGGCCACCCATTCATTTCATGCTGGGCTCCTAACGCTTCTCTACTGGTAATGATATTTCTTCTTGGTGACCTGCGGCACACAGAGGTTGATAGGAATTCTATGCTATTTCTAAAGTATCACATTGTCACTCTCTAAGCATAGACCTGCCGAGAAAATAAACTGCCTACATACCATGTGCAAAATCATCCAGATCCATGAGGTCAAGAGTTTAGAAGAGTAAGAAGAGGGAAGAAAGAAAAATGCCAAATCGGTTCTGTATGAAACGCTACAATCTGCACTAAGTCTCCTGCCCATCTGCTTACCTGACTGTTTCCTGAGGATATTTTTCTTACATTACTGTCCAAGTTTAAAGTAATGGTTACTAAGCTCATAGACAGGAGCAAGAGCATAAGACCTCCTAATCCCTCCTTCTTGATCTGTACATTTAAAGATTACAAAAATCAATGAATGAAACCTAGTAAAATACACTCATACTTTAAAAGTCTCTTGCTGTGTTCCTGGGACAACATGCTGAAATAAGGTAATGAATGTATATTTAAAAAGTGGTAGTTTTCATCTATTGCAGATAAAGAAAAAGAAACTTTATAAGCTTCACAGATACGGTTTCAGAATGATTGCCATTTGTTTACCATATAACCTTGGTGAGGTAGCAGATATCTCTACCCTTATTAACCCCTTAGCACTCCATGGCGGATATATCCACCAATGAGCGTAGTGAGTTAGCGCTAAGTGGCGGATATATCCGCCACGGAGCTGATGATGGATCGGCCCTGGATCGGAGCCGAACCGGCATCGGGAAACATGGGGTGCCGGCCACCCCAGTGTAACACCCGCGATCGGAGTGGGCTCCGTTAGCGGGTGTGTAACCCGTTAAATGCTGACCACGGCACCTAACGTGCCTCTGGAGGGTCTTCCCCCACGATCACCCCCCCCCCTCCCCGAAGCGTTTTCAGGGGGCGCCGATCGCTGCTATGGAAGTGCTGGGGTCCGACAGGCCAGTAAGATGGCGTCTGTGATGTCATCTTACTGGCACGTATTGCAGGGTATTATCATGAACAAGCAATCAGATGATTGCTTGTTCATGACCCATGGTGGAAAAAGTGCAAAAAGTAAAAAAAAAAAAGGTTATTCAATAAAAAATAAAGTAACAAATCAATAAAAATGCCCATAAGCCCCATAACATATAAAGAGACATATAACTCAAAAGTCTAAATCATAACAAAAAACCCACATATATAGTATAATATAATAGAATAAAAGTAAATCATTATTGAACCCGTACAATGTACGCCGTTTAAAAAAACTGTTGAAAACCCACCAAAAATTATCATTTTTACCTATTCAATCTTACAAAAAAATGCAATAAAAAGTGATAAAAAAAAACATATGATACTGGTGCAAAGTACAACATGTCCCACAAAAAACAAGCCATCAACCAGCTCCGTAGCCAAAAAAGTAAAAATGTTATGCCACTTGGAAGAAAGCAATGCAAAAATGATAGATTTTTTCCCCACATTACGGTTTTATTTGACAAATTTAGTAAAATGTAAGAAAATATATTCAAGTCTGGTATCACCGTAATCGTATCAACCCATAGAATAAAGATAACATGATTGTTAGGCTAAACGGTGAACATAAAAAAAAAAAAAAAAAAAAAGTCAAAAATCCAGTACAGAATTGATGCTTTTCTACTCCTGCCCTCAAAAACGAGTTCCTAAATTTTTAACAATAGGTGATACCCACCCCAAAATGGCAACACTGGAAGGCATCTCATCCCGCAAAAAAAATGCCATCACATGGCCCCAATAACGAAAAAGCGAAAATTTTATAGCCTACAAAAGGAGGCAACGAGAAAACTAAAATCCTAGCAGCTGCAGAGCGCTCCTTCCCTTCTGCGCCCTGCTGTGCACCCATAACACAACTCTGTACTTGGGAGAAATTGCAGAACAAATTGTATGGTGGGTTTTCTATTCTTATCTTTTGGAAATGTGTAAATTTTATGGCTAAATGAACGTATAACCGGCACAACTTGAACATTCTAAATTTCACCTCCATTTTCATTCAATTGCTAGGAAGATCTCAAGGGGTTAACGATCTTCCTAAAAGCCGTTTCTGATAGTTTGAGGGGTGCATATTTGAAAATGGGTTGATTATATACGGGGGTTTTGATGCTAAATATGTAACATTTTATTCAAAACAGTATTTATCCGCAAAAGAGTAAATTCTGAAAATATGGAAAATCGCTATTCGATTTGTAAGCCGCGCGACATCAAAATATATTATCCAGACATTTCAAAAATTATGAAAATGTAAAGTAGACATATGGGAAATGTTATTCAGCAACTTATTTAGGTGGTAAATCTATCTGCCTGAAAATGTAATGATTTCAAATTTCAAAATTTTTATTCAAAAACTTCATAATTTTTTCTTTTTTTTTGGAAAATAAACGCAAAACTTATCAGCCGAGATTTACCACTAAAATGAAGTACAACATGTGGGGAAAAAACAATCTCAGAATCGCTTTGATAAGTAACAGTGTTCAAAAGTTATAACCATATAAAGCGACGCAAGTCAGAATCCAAAAAACGTGGCTGAGCCTTAAGCTGTAAAATGGCTGCGTCCTTAAGGGGTTAATGGGTTTATGTTCTTGTGCATATAACTTAAGTATAGGTCAATAATATCATATGTGAAAACCTAAACTTTCAGAGACAACCATGTTTTTTTTCAACCATGGCTGAATTTGCTGTGCATAGTAATTCAAGTAAGTGGGACAGAGACACATGTAGTACCAAACACAACCACTACCCTGTGCCTGATGAAGAAGGGGTGGTAGCACTCCACTGCTGCAACAACTTTAAACAGGTAATTAGAAAAGGTATCTCAAGTTAGACCCCCACCATAGACCTGAAATTGACGGCTATACTAAAATTTATACTATAATTCATCAATATTAAAATCTATAAAATTCCCCTTCAAATGGACTGTAGTTAAGCACTTTACTGCAATTCGATAAATCAGTGTGATTCCATTAAAATCCTTTGCAAAATGAATCAGCAAGAACGATTCATGGCTGCTGTAAAATAGGCTTGATTTAGGCAAATGCACAAGGCAAAACCATGTGAACAAATGCTATGCAGTAAGTCATAAAGCCCTCCAGTAGCGTGTCATGGGCACACAAGCACTACATGGTGGTATGGCATATGATGGCTCAGAGAAGCAAGTTAGATAATGTATAAAGGCAAAATCTACCTCAAAAACCAATTCCTTATTAAGATAAAATTTATAGTAGACAGTACCCATCTTCCCCTTTCTATGAGCGCAATAGGTCCAATTGTGAATATGGATTGTCTTCCTGTCCATAATATACAAAGTTGAGCATTTAAAGTTTAGTGGGTAACATTATAATGTAAGGTAATGCCAATAAAGAATAAATGTAAAATGCATTAAATTAGTTATATGGACAATTGGAATGACCCATAAAATGTATTTATAATTATATGGAGCACAAATAGCGATCATCTACTTCATTCTAATCCCTCTGACAGAATGCCAAGCACATCCATATTACAAGTTCTACATCTCCTACAAACCAAAAGATCTGCTTCCAAACATCAAGCCCATTAATAGATCAGCTTTCCTTATGGCCATGAATACATTAGACGAGAGTCATTGTTTTATGAAGCTGGTGTATATACCACAATAAGCTTGTCCCGGACTGCTACCACTGGCTAAACTTTACTCCTTTTTACTGTATGAGATCTGAAATACTAATTTACACTTAAGCGGAAACAATGTTGTGTGTTAATTTACATGAGGGAAAATCCCCTCCAGTGCCCACCAGAGGGAAATTTAAAAATTACATTTAACTAACAAAAAAAGAAAAAAAAAATGGAAATAAACTGCAAGTCAATCATTAATAAAAGAATAGGATTTGTTTGTCTTTGTTCCTCTTATCCATTAATACATAATAAATTTAAAGAGTAACTTTAACCCCTTAACGACCTGGCCCTTTTTTGTTATTTCATTTCCATTTTTCACTCCCCAACTTCAAAAAGCTACAACTTAAAAGAACAACATTTTGTAGAAGTACAGAATGAAGAAAACATTTTTTCAAAAGACATTGTGAATTAAGACCAATGGTATAAAACATAATAAAGTGTTCTTGTACACATCCGCCTCCATGCGATGTATCGTAAGCAAGGCTCAAATAAACATTTTTTTTTGTTAAAGAAGGTTAATGGATTTTAATGGATCTAAATAAAAATCCTACGTGATCTGATGTCATCGGCATAATAAAAGCTACAAACAAAAAGTTAAGAATATTGTTACATGCTCCTGAAATTTCTGCAGCCCTTGCTGTGCATTAGCAAGAGAAAGCATCAATACAAATATTTTACCACTTTGTCTAGACCTTTGCAGGACTTTTTCATCTCTATGTAATACAATTATTCAGATAATAAACAAGCAGACATAGCCTTTGCTATTAGGATTGAAAACAAATTTCAGAAAGTAATGGAGTATAGGTAAAGTTTAGATACAGGAATTCCTTTTTATTTTTATTACATCTACTAAAATACCATCTAATATTTATAAGGTTATGGCGCACAGGCCGTGGACCAGGCGAGACCAGGCTGTGTATTTCCATCTGTATTGCATCTCATTTCTCTTCTCAGACTTATTCATTTACCAATGGTACATGGGATTTAGATTTTGTCTTCCAAGGTAAGGTTTTGTTGACACTTTTTTTTACCTCAGGTTGGACTGCTTGGAAATTTATGTTAAATGGGTATTCCCATCTGAGCCTTTACATTTAATTTAATTAATTTGCCATAAGGTAAAAAGTTTTTGTGTGAAGATAATTTCTCATAAATGTAGCCATGTTGTCCCTTAGAAACGAGATAGCTTCCTCGGATACGACCACCTCACACTTTGGCAGCAGTGGTCAGACATGCTATTGAGCCCTGTCTGACCACCTGGATTCAGTGTTCATTACCACAGGACAGTGGTGGGACACTCAGCAACTCCCGGACATTTCATATATAAAAACCTTTTGTTTCTTTCTGCAATCACTCCAGCAGAGGTGTCCAGATCCAAGGACAGTCTTGTTTCTGGCTCAGACCTCCTAATGTATCCGTCGGGCGGCTGAGCTGGCGGGCAATACTAGGCAAGGCTTTGCCTACAGTAGTTTTGCCTACCAACACTCATCGTTGAAGTGTTTAAATGTGTGGGGCACATGTTAGTAATTGTGATTATTTCAGGGCTTGTAAAGTGTGGTGCATCTGTCACCTATTGTGAGTGGTGCAATCCCGTTTTACAGATTCCCCACTTTTGTCATGGGGGTTTAATCTTTATTTCATTATCATCTTTCCTCTTGAGGATGACATGACAACTGTGGCCTGTGAACACAGCAGAAGATCAGAGATCATCAATGGAAACCAAAAATGTCAGCCTATCATAAAGGCTAAAGCGCTAATGTGAAAACGAAATGCTTCTTGAAGCTAACCAAAATAGAAAAACACTACAAAAAATCTTTATAGAGGGTTGTTTTCACATAGGGTTGGTCTTCTTAGAACACTGAAAACACATCAATCGCTGCAGTATTTACAAAATGGGGGGGTTGTGGACAACCCCTCAAAATAATGATATTTGTTGTACTCCAATAGCCTCACCCTTACCAAAACACCTTTGTAGATAAGTCAATACAGTTAGAGTCTTTTTAAACTGTTCATTCACTCATGTAGATCAATACAAGAATCCCATAAATTCCAGATAAGATACAACATTTCTAAATAAGCTAAAGCATCCTTAACTGTGTGCATATATTATATACTGTATTGTAGAGTTCAGTGTCATGTATGAAATATATTTATTATAATCTTCACCAAAATGTCAAAATATAATATAAATATTTCATGTTTATTTTACCCATTTTTTTTTTTTTTTATTTATTTTAAATTAATTCCCTTTTTTATCTGGATATAGCACAAAATCCATGACATTTTCAGGATAGAATCTTTTGATTAAAATATTAGAATGTCAGCAATTGTATCTTTATAGGAAAACTCCAGACTTCAGAAAAGACCATATAACATATGCATTGTTACCTCGCTAAAAGCCAGGGACAATGGAATCTTGTGCAAAATATAAATAGAACTTGACTCCGTCATCTAAATTGAGTAGCGAAATGTCACTTCTAGAGTAAAAAAAAAGTGTAGTGTTTGGAGGTGCTGGCATCACCTCTAGAGGCAGCTCATTAAGCGGAACAGATATAGGAGTGTGAACTGCCTGTAATTGTGACATCTCTGTATTCTCCTAATGCTAGCAGAGAGGTCCCCAGCTTCCCATCTTTTATATATGCTGAGCTGTCTTCAGGGCACGCACTGCTAACTCTGATCCTCTACTTATATATCTCTGAAGAATATTCAGCATGGGTTGACCTTTGCAGAGTTGCCTGTGATTGTACTGCAAACACATGCTACGTGCAAGGAGGATGCTTACCTGTGGATTCATTACAGAAGGAAAGGACAGGGAGAGAAATAGCAAAGAAATACAGAGATATGATATCCCTATTACAGCTGCAATGCCACGGGGATGTTACAGTACCACCACATGTGCAACATCCATTTCAGATGGAGAAAAACAGCATGACCATGGCTGCTTGCCTTCAGATTGATAAAAAGTATAATAATATGCAGGTGTAGAGACTGTATTAGCGACTTTAATTTTATCCAGTAAAAAATAGATGATACACACAGTTATTACAGCAATGATATCAGTGAATCAGATATTCTTCTTATTGGAAACAAAATCTAAAAAAATTCTGAATATTTATTAACCAATTTGAGGCTTTTGAGTATGAGTGAGAATAGTATAAATCTTCCTGACGTTGGACGTGATAGTACTGTCGGGTTGCCAGTAACTTGTGGTCATTTGCAGTACTGTTACGGAATGATTCTATCAGAAGCTAATCGTGAGTGTTAACCTCTTACACGCCGTGGCCACGCATGACTGCTGTGCGTAAGGGGCTTCTAAAGAAGATCAGACCCCCACTTACCATGGGTCTGATGCTGCAATGGCAGCCCTGAGGTTCAGCATGTGCCTCGGGACTGTGTGATGCCTTCTGGGAGCATGCACATGCTCAGTGTGTTATATGACACCATGTAATACATTTATATTAGCTGAATAAGACCTTGAACAAGCGATTATAGGATCGCTTTTCAACCAAACCTGTAAGGGGGAAAAAATATTTATAACAAGTAATAAAGCTTTTGAAATAAATAATTAAATAAAGTAAAAGTCCCCTAAAACACCATCATTCCCTATAACATGATGGTGTATTTGGTATTGCCTTATCCGTAACAATCTTTACAATAAATCAAAAACATTATTGGAATATTGGTCTTAAACCCCCCCAGATTTTATGTTTTTCTTTTCCTCCATTCGTTCATGAGTTAATAAAATCGGGAGAAATGCTGGTTCAAACTCTGTGGAGCTTTATGGCATTTACTGAGAATGTGTACATTTTTATATTAAAAAAAAAAAAAATTAAAAATTGCACCCGGTTTTGTTTTAACCCCTGTGAACCAATTAGTTAAAAAAAATAAAAAGTTGTTTTACATATGTTGAGCGGCGTAGCTTTAAAATTGTGTAAATTTATGAGGTTTTACTATTATTCAAGCCTCTTAAAGTGACTTGAAAGCTGAGCAGGTCTATCAAAAGTATCATTTAGCGTTTATGAAAATGTGAAAAATCGCATCTAAAGTTCTTAGCCTCATAACATCCTACAAAAATGAGAGGATGCATAAAAAATCCATGTCAACATAAACCATGACATTCGGTAAATGTTAGTTAGTTTGGAACTAACATGAAGTACAATAAAGCATACAATTCAGTTATGGTTCTCTTGCAATAGCGGAGTATGGGGCTCACTGCATCGCTGGCCACGCCTCCTTCAAGCCTGTCAACGACTCCTGAGCAAGAAGATGGCCAGAACGTGGAAATAAAAGCACTAATTGGTGCTTTGAAAGTAATTGCAATTATTTCAAGGCTTGCAATAAAACTGGCGTACATATACTGACAAATGTGTAAATCATGTACATTTTACCCCATCGTCGTGTGCTTCTAGCTATAGATTGTAGGTCTCCCGATTCAAAAGAAAAACTAGAACACAGGCTAAAAACAAATTTTTGGATGTCTATTCTAAACTTCCAACATACTGAACAATAAAATGATGTAATATGTGCTACTACTAAGTGCTTTCCCAGAGCACTACACTCGTTAGTTATTTATAATTTATGAAAAGTACCAATTGACACAAATTGTCAAACAACTGGCATGAAAAACCTTTCACTAAATTCAGATTTGCAATTACTTTTTTGGTCCCATTTTAATTTGTGTTCAGCCTGCCCTTTATGACCTTCAATTACTAATTATGATTGTATTCTGGCTCAGCAGAGAACTTTTTGTAGGATTCTCTGGCAGCAATTAACAGTAACATCATTTAATACATGAAAGTAGATGCATATTTACACTCTAGGGGCGTATACTGTGTGCAGAACAAATATTACAGAAATGATCAATTCAGACTTATTCTAGTGCCATTGCTGCTGGCCTCCTGACACTGCTGAACACTTCTGAAGAAACAAAGAAAAGAAGTTCTGAGCTAATAAAACCAAAGGCGGAAACACTTTAGGACTGGGCAACTATACAAATGATGAGACTGTGAGCTTCCCCTGCTCCACTCCAACACAATAAAACGGAACAGATAAAACACTGTGGTAGCCTTATTCAAGCCGGTCAAAATATGAATAGTTCAACTCATTATACACTGTATTGCTCAAGGTCTGGCTATTCAGATCCAAACTGAACAGGGAGGGAGCAAGCAGGGAGAAAAAAAATATGACATAAACCATACGAGAAATAATCTCACATTATACATATTCTACTTTTCTACTATTCCCCCAGCACATGGTCAGCACATGATTCGCGTGTCGCTTGGGGATTGCAGTAGCTTTGAAATCAATATCATTTTAATGCTCCCATGTACAACGTGCAGAAGCTTCCCACATGGATATTGGCATGAGCTGCAGGTGAGAAATCCTCTGTAAATTAACAGCAAATTCTGCATGAATTTAATGTCATACAAGTAGATTTATCACAGATTTTTAGTTGGAATCCCCAGGGGTGGACTTCTCCACACAGCAGGAGACATAATACAAACAATAATAATAATAATAATTATATAGCCCCATCATATTCCACCGTAACCTGAATGTGTTGCCAAACTAATACTAAGAGCTATGTTAATGTAGCATATGAGTGTGTGTGTATAAATATATGTATGCAACACCAGCCCTATCAATACATAGGCAGGCTGGTACTTGCGAAGAACGCCCTCTCCAGGTCAGGAGCTGTTAGGGGGAGTGGCGAACCCACCAGGAAGGTTCTAGAACCTGGACATTACGTAAAGGCAGATGTAGATCCTGCCTGAATAGGCAATGGTTCAGTGGATGTAAGTTTTTAACCAATGTTGTTGCTGCATTGTAAACTGGAGTGTGATTGGAGAGGTGCTACCACCTGACCAAGGGGAGTAATAAAACCCATGTGAAGTGGGAGCACAGGTCTCTAGACCGTGTGATCTGTCTACAGAGAGAGAAAGTGCTCAGTACACCTTCAGAGCTGACACTTAACCTAATCCTAGGACCACGAGTCAGAAGACTCAGAGCTGCAGCTTCCACAGTTTGGACACAGCTCTATCCCAGCCTGCATCTACTACCACGCTGGTGCGGTATTCCTGAGGACCACTCTTCACAAACACTCCAGTACCAGATCGTCCGTTAACCGTTTAGACGGTTGCCTGCTACTTGTTCAATAAAGAACCCTGAGTTAATTTGCACAACGTTTCCTCTGTCTGATCTCTGGATGCGGCTGTCTACCACACCATGGGCTTCCGCTTCCATTACCCAGGGACATATCTAACAGACACTCAGGGGTTGCCCCAGGAAGAACCAGTACATCCGCCTCTCCCTCCATATTTCTTGCACACACCACCTGCTGGAGACCTGCCAGGCTGTAGGACAGCCCTCCAGTCCCCATATCAAGCACCATGACATCAGCGCGCCCTAGGCCGCAATCGCCAGCCAGTCCGGTATTCTGGGCCCCAGCTGCCTCCAGGTCTCAAGAAAAGGCTCGGCCCGGTGGGGGATGTTGCATATTTATATAACTATATAATACATCACAGGGGAAAAAAATTGGATAAGGACCTTTGCCACTATACGGTTAAAATAAAAAAAGAAAGCACCATTTAAAGCCAACATATGTATCAGGGGTGCTGTGGTTTCGGAAACATCCTGCTAATAGAAACATCTATTTTTCAGATACAGGGAATATCTGCTAGTTGATGTTGGCTCTCCTGTGTGCTCCTTGGACTCAGCTCCCCTTTTTTGTATTCTTTTTTCTAATATTAGGTACATACACTGCTCAAAAAATAAATGGAACACTCAAACACACATCCTGGATCTGAATGAATGAAATAGTCTCAATAAATGCTGGTTTGCACAAAGTTGAATGTCAAAATGAAAAAAAAAAAAAAAGAAATCAAAAATGTATTAACTAATGCAGGCCTGGATTTGGAGTCACTCTCAAAATTAAAAATGAAAAAGACACTACAGGCTGATCTAACTTTGATCTAAAGTCCTTAAAACAAGTCAAAATGATGCTCACAAATATTGTGTGGCCTGCATGTGCCTGTATGACAATGCATTGGTGTGCTCCTGATGAGGTTGCAAATGGTCTTCTTTTTTTTAAAAGTATTTATTTTTGCAATTTTTGAAATTTTATACAATTACAATAAACAAAACCAGAAAACAAGATTGTCTGCCACATATTTCCTTCCCCCCATTACAGGATTATTATACAACAGCCATGGTAACAATCAGGTTCTTGCTGTGTTACAAAACTACCTGAGGGATATTACACAATAGATAACAGCAGGATACTGCAGCCAGACATCTTGATACAACACAAACAACTATTGACACATAGACAATCAGTCACACACACACACACACACACCAGCACGCTCAGTCTCCTTCATCATGGAGAGGAGTATATGTCACATGTGATTATAAGGCTGTATGGGGAGTCACACACACACACACACACCAGCACGCTCAGTCTCCTTCATCATGGAGAGGAGTATATGTCACATGTGATTATAAGGCTGTATGGGGAGTCGCGCACCATCTGGACCAGATGCGATCAAACTTCTGGGGACACTTCCTGTTGGTATACAGGGACCGGTAGTGGGGAATGACGCTGTTAATAAGTAGTATCCATCTTTTTAATGGAGGGGGCTCCTGGTCCTTCCAGGTCATCACCACCACTTTTCGGGCGTAGTATAAGACAAACCTAAAGAAAATTTTGTCATAGTGGCCATTGACAACTTCATTTATGATGCCGAGGAGACACACAGAGGGAGACATCAAGCGTGGGAAATCAAAGTGTATATTTAGGAATTCCAGCACTTCGGACCAGAAGACATGGACCCTAGGGCAGGACCAGACACAATGCAGGAAGGATCCGACTTCAGCCTGACAGCGAAAGCAAAGATCATTAGGCATTGCTCCCATGCGAAATAGTCTAGCAGGGGTGAAGTATACTCGATGGAGGAATTTAGATTGGATCAGGAAGTCCCTCGCACTCACTACAGATGTGAAGTAGGACAGTTCGACCTCCCTCCAGTCATCATCTGACAGGTCAGGGATATCCTGTCTCCAGCGTTCACAGGCTCTATCAAACGGTCTGGACTTTTGCTCTTGTAGGAGAGCATAGCACTGAGTGAGTGGCTTAGGGAGGTCCGGGGTACTCATCAGAGTCTCTAGTTTGGAGAATTTCACTGTCAGGCTGAAGGAGCCGAATTGGGCTTTGAATGCGTGCCGCAGTTGCGTGTAATGGAAGCTAGCCGTATTGGGTACAGTATGTCTCTCCCTTATCTCGTTAAAGCTGAGTAACTCTGCTACCGGGGATAAGAGCTGGCCTACAAATTTCACCCCCGCTGCCCCCCACATTGTCCAGCCCGGGAGGGAGAGGAAGTGAGAGAGCCATGGATTGAGCCACAATGGAGTCCTAGGCGAGAGAGGGGGAGAGCTGCTCGGTTCTACCAGGGATTGTGCCCTACGCCAGCACACCGCTACCGTACGTAGGGGAAGTGGGGTATCAGATGGGGACTTATACCTGTACAGCAGGTTTGTAAGGGCCTCGTAGGAACCTACCAGGGCACCAGCCAGTGCAGTAGCTGCATTACCCATGTCTATATCTATCCACCACTGGGCATATACTAGCTGGGAAGCCAGGTAATAAAGATACAGATCCGGGGCAGCCAGTCCACCCCTAGACTTGGGAGCCTGAAGCAGCGCTAAACTGAACCGCGGGGCACTACTCTGCCAGTAAAAGGACCTGAGAATGCCGTCCAAGCGTTTAAACAAACTCTTAGGAAGGAGTATAGGACAGGCATGGAAAAGGTATAGAAATTTTGGGAGAAAAATCATTTTAAATATGTTAATACGCCCGTACAAAGACAGGGGGAGAGTGGACCAGGCTTTTAGGCGTGATTCCGTTGCAGTTATCAAGGGTGTAATGTTTAACTCCGTATATGCCTGGACCCTGCGTGACACCTGAACTCCCAGATATTTAAAGGTGGACACCACCTGGACTGGGACGGGGAGGGAGTGTACCCCTACATCAGATAAGGGGAAAAGGACCGATTTGTCCCAGTTAACCCGGAGACCTGAGAACCCCCCGTAGCGTTCTATCAGGGACAGAAGGGATTCCAGAGAGGGGCCCACGTCTCCAAGGTATACAAGTGTATCATCAGCGTAGAGAGATACCTTTTCAATGATAGGACCTCTAGTAATACCCTTAATGCTATCAGAGTGACGGATCGCCACAGCAAGGGGCTCAATGGCAAGTGCGAAGAGGAGGGGAGATAGCGGGCAGCCCTGCCTAGTGCCCCTGGCCATAGGGAGAGTAGGTGAGATGTTAAGATTAGTCCGCACCCTAGCCTTGGGATCATTATACAGTAGTTTAACTAATGCTGTAAATCGAGGGCCAAGACCCATTCTAGGCAAAAGGGTCCACAGATATGCCCATTCCACAGAGTCAAACGCCTTACAATTGTCTAAGGATAAGATAAACCCAGGGTCTGGAGACCGCTCTGCCTCTGCTATATTCAGGTGTAGTCTTTGTATATTTATGTCAGTTCCCCTCCCAGGCATAAAGCCTGTCTGGTCCGGGTGAACCAATGATAGTATTACTTTGTTAAGCCTTGTTGCCAGAATTTTTGCTAGGATTTTAACATCTGAGTTTAGGAGGGAAATTGGGCGGTACGAGTCGGGAAGCAGGGGATCCTTGCCAGGCTTAGGAAGAACTACAATAAGGGCCTCTCGCATGGAGTCAGGGAGGGAACCACTGTCGAGCGCATCGGAGTACAGGCTAAGTAGATGAGGGACCAGGGTCTCACAGTTATCCCTATACCACTCACCTCCCAGCCCATCAAGTCCAGGTGTCTTACCGAGGGGCAACGATTGGATGGCCAGTTCCACCTCCTCCGCCGAGAGCGGAGCATCAAGCTCCGATGACTGTGCCGATGTGAGTCTCCAAAGTGGAAGACTGTCAAGGAATCTGGAAATCTCGACGGAAGAGGCGGACAATCTGGAGCTGTAAAGAGAGGAATAGAATTCATGAAATACCATGTTTATGGCCCGGGGTTCTGTGATCAGGGTTCCACTACTGTTAAGGATAGAGGGAACGGAAGCACAAGGACGTTCAGCCCGCGATAAATACGCAAGCAGCTTCCCATTTTTATCTCCGAATTCAAAGATGGACGCTTCCCTGGCTAGCAGGCGCTTACTGGTGCGCTCCTTCACTACAGCTAGATGGTTCCTCTGCGCCTGAGCCCAAGTCTTTTTATTCCCCGGAGTAGGTTTCTCTAGATACTCCTTTTCTGCATTTACCAGTGCAGCGGTCAGCCTCTCCTCCTGCGCGTTTAGAGACTTTCTATGGCCAGCTACACCTGACATGAATGCTCCCCGCACCGAGGACTTGTACGAGTCCCAGACTAGGAGAGGATCAGGATGGGTTGAGTGTACATCCCAGAACTCGCTGTGCGCAGCCCTGACAGTACTCAGGACCGCTGGGGATTGGAGCCAGGCCGGGTGCAGGCGCCATACGCGGGAGTCGCTGGGGGGGCCTATAAGGAGACTAATGAGCAAGGCGGAGTGGTCTGATGCACTGCGTGGGCAATAGGATACCTGGTCAACGTGCGGCAACATATCAGGGGAGACAAAGGCCAGATCAATCCGAGAGAAGCTCCTGTGCACAGAGGAATAGAATGAATATTCTCTCTCTTGAGGGTGTTTACTACGCCAAACATCGGCGAGGTCTAGAGAAGTGAGCCACTCGTTCAGACGGACCGAGCCTGTGTCCAGACCACTTGTACGATCTAAGGAGGGATTAGGGACTGCATTGAAGTCACCAATGCAGAGTATCGGACTGGGAGGCATAGCAGCCAGCTTACTGGATATTAGGTGCAATACAGCTGGATCAAAGGGAGGTGGGACATAAATAGACGCAATAGTAAAGGTAAAGCCCCACAAGGCACAATGTACGATCACATAACGGCCAAAGTGATCCGGCGCTACCTGTATGACCTCTATGGGAAGCGCTTTGGATATGAGTATGGATACTCCCCTAGCGTAGACAGAGTAGGAGGAATGATACCCTCTAGCCACCCAGGCCCGCTTCAGGGAGAGGACCTTCTGACCCGTAAGGTGTGTCTCTTGGATACATACAATGTGAGGGGCTTGACGCTTAATGACATCTAACATCAGAGCCCTCTTGAATTTAGAATTAAGTCCCCTCACATTCCAGCTCATTACCTTAAGTGAAGACATCTTAGCGGAAGGGAAAGGGGTGTGGGGAAGGAGACGTGAGCAACCAAGCATTCATCCTTTCGTACCACAAAGACATAGACAGACAGACAACAGTGAGCATAACAAATATAACAGAACTGAACTAACAATCCCAAGAATACAAACCCCCTGTCTAACACCCTAACAGCAGTAGTGTAGACCTATACCCAATAACAATCAAAGAGTAGAACAGTGGTCCCTAACTCAAGACAAACCTACACCATTTGTCCCGGGACCTTCAACCCTTAATGTATATATGATCAGGAGGTTATTAGGCAGCCATATTTAGAGAAAACCAAAGAGGAGATAGGGGATGGGGGAAGGGGGAGGGGAGAGGAGGAGGGGGGGGAATAGGGAAAGAATGAAGTGCCATATGTGGCGCACTGGTCGATATGACCAAACAGAGAACACAAATCAATCACAGGGTACATTTGTGAGGCACGTAATGTGTAAACAAATATTAGAAAACTGTAACAGTGATTTGGGACCCCTAGATAACTATTCAGGACTAAGTCCAGCATTGTCATAGCACATCAGATAAAAGGATATGTGAGTCCAGTCACTCAGGAGGTGCGGGCCTTCCAGCAGGAGCCCGAGGGGCTGCGTCAGCCCAGTGAAGTGCTTCGGTTGGGCAGGTGAAGAAACGAGTCTTCTGGCCGTCCACAATTCGGAGCTTGGAAGGGTACATCATGGAGTATTTATACCCCTTGTCACGGAGACGGGCACGGACCTCGGTGAATTGTGCTCGCTGTTTCCTGACGGATGCAGAGAAATCAGGGTAGAAGGACACTCTGCTGTTGGCATAGAGAATTTCTCCCTTGGTACGGACAGCCCTGAGGATAGAGTCCCTGTCCCTAAAGTGCAGCAGCCGGGCCAGGAAGGGTCTCGGATTGCCCCCTGGGGGGCCAGGGCGGGATGGCACGCGATGGGCCCTTTCCACTGTGAAGAACGGGGAGAAGGTATCTGCAGGAAGCATATTTTTGAGCCAATTTTCAAAAAAGGATACAGGGTCAGACCCTTCCACTTTTTCGGGGAGACCAACCACTCTGACGTTGTTCCGTCGCAGGCGGTTTTCGAGGTCATCAGCTCTGTCGATGGATGCAGACATTTGGCGCTGAAGCTCTCTGATCTGTGTCGGCATAGGCCTCTGGACATCCTCCACCTCAGATATTCTGCGTTCAGTTTCGGTGATTCGCTCTTTGGCTTTGTGGACATCATGTCGTAATAGAACAAAGTCCTGTCGCAGCTCATCCACCTTGGTGACCAGTTTGGATTGGCATCCGTTAATGGCCGCCAGCACCTCTGCAAATTTCCGATCCAACTCCGTGGCCGCGTCAGACGGATCAGCACCCTCTTCATAGCTTACAAGCTGTGGCGGGCTCTGGGAGCCTTCAAAGAGGGAGGGAGAGGAGTTTGGGGACCCCTGAGGAGAGCAAGGCTGTGTGCGGGAGAATCTCCCTAACTTTTTGGCAGCGTTTGACTGTATCTGCTCCAGAACGGCTTGTGATGTGGAGCATTCCTGCGCATCCAGGGGTTCCAGGGACTGGAATGGAGGATCCCCATGGACGGATTCATCATCCGAAGGAGGTGCAGAGACCCCGGACGCTGCTTTGAGCATTTTAGCCGTCCTCCTCCGGTTACCCATGGCGTCTGGGCAGGGGGGGGCCAGTGATAAACAATCAGGAAGCCTAGCGTCCAGTAGTTAGCAGAGATACAGTCCAAACCCACGTGGAGTATTGCAGCAGGACTGCAAGGGTTAATATAAAACAGAACCCAGGAACAGGGGATCTCTGGGAATATGGAGGACTCAGTGCTGGGCTGTATAGCTTGGGGTCCCCAGGGCAGAGGTGGGCAGCAGCAGGGGAATTACTTCCCTACCTGGTCCTGGATCAGTCCAGCAGTGACAGGGTTAACCCTGCGCGCCTAGGCCTCAGGCAGCGCAGGGGAGTCCACAGGATGGCGCCTCCAGCAGGATAAAGGGCTGGCTGGAGCGCTGTCACAGTGCCCTCGGCGGTGGGAGCGATGTCCAGGCGGCAAGGTGCAGGAAAATGTCCCCGGCGATCGGTTTACCGCTGCACCGGGCGGCTAGGAGCGGGCCGCCGCGCGGGTCACGTGGTCGGCCGCGGGGGAGCACGGAGGAGCGGCGCGGCGTCCGCAGCCGCCTCCAAAACGGCACCGGAGGACAGCGGCAGGTGTGTGGGGCACCCCGGGGCGGAGGGGAACGGGCACAAGTGAGGGATGGCTGCCCTAGGAGGGAGATGGGGTGTCGGGTCCCGGGAGCTCCGCGGCGCACGTCCTTCTCAGTCCGGCATCAGGCCACGCCCCCCGCAAATGGTCTTCTGAGGGTTCTCCTCCCAGAATAGGACTAAAGAATCTGCCAACTCCTGGACAGTCTGTGGTGCCCTGTGACATTGGTGGCTGGAGTGAGACATGATGTCCCAGATGTGCTGAATCAGAAACAGGTCTGGGGCCCAATCAAGCCAGTCTATAGCTTCAATGCTATCATCTGGCAGGAATTGCTGACATACTCCAGCCACATCAGGTCTAGCATTGTCTAGGAGGAACCCAGGGCCCACTGCACCAGCATATGGTCTCACAAGGAGTCTGAGGATTTCATCTCAGTACCTAATGGCAGTCAGGCTACCTCTGAAAAGCACATGGAGGGCTGTGTGGCCTTCCAAAGAAATGCCACCACATACCATTACTGTCCTACTGCCAAACCGATTATGCTGAAGAATGTTGCAGGTAGCAGATCGCTCTCCACTGCGTTTACAGACTCACATTCACATTTGTCACATGTGCTCAGTGGTTTTCTGGCAAATGCCAAACATCCTGCACGGTGTTGGGCTGTGAGCACAACTCCCCATCTTTGGACCTTGGGCTCTCATACCGTCCTCAAAGAGTCGGTTTCTAACAGTTTGAGCAAACTCATGTGTGGCCTGCCGCACTTCATTTTGCAAGGCTCTGGCAGTGCTACTCCTGTTCCTCCTTGCACAGGCGGAGGTAGCAGTCCTGCTGCTGGGTTGTTTCCATCCTACGGCCCCTTCACATCTCCTGGAAGCACCTCCAGCCTCAGGACACTACCAAATAGCCTCAACAAACCTTCTTGCCAGAGCTCACATTGATGAGCTATCCTGGATGAGCTGCACTACCCGAGCCACTTGTGTGGGTTGTAGAGTCCGTCTCCTACTACCACAAGTGTGAAAGCACCTTCAACATTTACCAAATCAGCAACCAGAAAGAGTTTGTACTGAGAAGTGATCTGTGTTCCCTACCTGCAGAAGCACTTCTTTACGGAGTGTGTCTTGCTAATTGCTTGTGAATTTAACTGGTCAACCAGTGCTGCTTCCTAAGAAGACAGTTGATTTCATAGAAGTTTGATTTACTTGGAATAATATTGTGTTGTTTAAGAGTTCCCTTTTTTTTGAGCAGTGTATTTGATGAATTGCACCGATAAGGCCACATATAGTGGTTCTATGTGCAATATGATCAATTGATAACTCCAAAGCACCAAATAAAGCTCTGATATTTTCTATAAAGCTCTGATATTTACTGTTTTTGTAAGTGGGAAAGAACATTTTTGTGGGGTAATAAGGGTAATATATGATCATATCTAAACAGTCAGTCATTTATTTTAACACCATATTTTCAGCACTTGTGCATATGTATATACGAATTGCTACATATTATTAGTAATTGTGGGTCTATATACATGCACTGCCTTAAAAAAAAAATGTTTAAAGATATTCATTGTCTTTAGTAGTGCATTAAATTTAGCTGTAATTGAATACAGGCTTTTTTGGTTATATGAGACCCTTTTGGTGGTCACACTGTAATAGGATGTAGGGTTGCTAGTGATGCTATGCGTCCACAGTCATGGCCAAAAGTTTTGAGAATGATACAAATGTTAATTTTTACAAAGTCTACTGCTTCAGGTTTTACAATGGCAATTTGCATATAGTCCAGAATGTTATAAAGAGTGATCAGCTTAACAGCAATTAATTGCAAAGTTAATATTTCCCTAGAAAATGAACTTTTTCCCCCAAAACACATTTCACTTCATTGCAGGCCTGCCTTAAAAGGAGCAGCTAAAATTGTTTCAGTGATTGCTCCATTAACACAGGTGTGGGTGTTGACGAGGACGGGGCTGGAGATCAATCTGTCATGATTAAGTAAGAATCACACCACTGGACACTTTAAAAGAAGGCTGGTGCTTGGTATCATTGTTTCTCTACTGTTAACCATGGTTATCTCTAAAGAAACACGTGCAGTCATCATTACACTGCACAAAACCGGCCTAACAGGGAAGAGTATCGCAGCTAGAAAGATTGCACCTCAGTCAACAATCTATCGCATCATCAAGGAATTTAAGGAGAGAGATTCCATTGTTACCAAAAAGGGCTCCAAGGCGCCCAAGAAGGACCAGCAAGCGCCAGGACCATCTCTTAAAAGTGTTTCAGCTTCGGGATCGGGCTACCAGCAATGCAGAGCTTTCTCCGGAATGGCAGCAGGCAGGTGTGAGAGCAGTTTGGTGATAAACCATGCCTTTTCCAGCATGATGGAGCACCTTGCCATAAAGCAAATGGTTATAACTAAATGGCTCAGGGACTGAAAACTTCCCAGATCTTAATCCCATTGAGAACTTGTGGTCAATCATCAAGAGGCGGGTGGACAAACAAAAACCAACAAATTGTGACAAAATGCAAGCATTGATTGTGCAAGAATGGACTGCTATCAGTCAGGATTTAGTCCAGAAGTTGATTGAGAGCTGCCAGGGAGAATTGCAGAGGTCCTGAAGAAGAAGGGTCAACACTGCAAATATTGACTTGCTGCATTAACTCATTCTAACTGTCAATAAAAGCTTTTGTTAGTCATAATATGATTGCACCTGTATTTCTGTATGTGATAAAAACATCTGACAAACAAACATAAAAACAAGAGGGCAACAGATCAGGTGAAAATATATTATTTGTGTCATTCTCAAAACTCCTCATTCTCATTCTCGATATCTTGTTCGGATGACAGGCTCTTTTTCATGACTTGGTTTATACTTTTAAAATGTTTACACCTGAAGGCGAGTCTACAGGTAAGTACAAAAAGGGAGTCAGTGCCAATAGGGTGCTATCTCAACCCTAACCCTGGGAGGCCTTCAGTAAGAGATTATATGGGAGGAGATCTGCCCGAAGTTGCCTGTTGCTGGTGTCTGCCTCACTGCTTTCCCAGGTATTTTGTGGGTATTTTCTCTAGAGTGAGTATTCCCTTGTACACATTTTATATTTATACCTAGGCTGTTTTCATTACTGTAAGGGGTTATTACTTATAAGGGGTGAAGGTAATCTGATGGTAGATGTCCTTTAATAATCCATGGAATGTACTGGAAAGCTTCTGAGCAGAAAATCTGAAGCAATTTGTCTGCTGCGCTTAAATGGTTAACACCCACGAGTGTTAACGAGAGGGAGAGGGCTAAGACAGTAAGACCTATTCATACATCCTTAACACCACTGTGACATACAGTAATCACGTTATTAAGGTGTAAATGGTCCTTCCGTTACATATCCGTTATGAAAAGGGAAGCAGGATGTGGAGCAAATTTTTCCATTATTACTAACAGAATGTTTAACGGAAACGCAGGTGTGAATTAGGTCTTAGGCATATAGGAAAATCAAAGAAGCTATGCAAATCCCAGCCAACATTTGTTGAGTAGAGCGTGAAACACTCTAGAAACAAAAAGGACTAACAAAAATACATATTTTAAAAAATGTACATAAAAAAGCTCTTCCCCAATAATTTATTGGGGAAGATAGATTAATGATAGATTTTTATAGTATAATAATCACTGCTTTCTGCTCTTCACTGGCTATACAGGCAGTCCCCGGGTTACATACAAGATAGGGTCCGGAGGTTTGTTCTTAAGTTGAATTTGTATGTAAGTCGAAACTGTATATTTTATAATTGAAGTTCTAGACAATTTGTTTTCTTTTGCCCCAGTGACAATTGGAGTTTCAAAATTTTTGCTGTAATTGGACCAAGGATTATCAATAAAGCTTCATTAGAGACACCTCATTGCAGCCTGGGACTATAGTAACATCCAGAGAGCTTCACCAGAGGTCACAGTGGGCAGAGGGGTCTGTCTGTAACTATGGGTTGTCTGTAAGTCGGGTGTCCTTAAGTAGGGGACCGCCTGTATTTACTTACAGACTGTACAACAATGTAAGCTACAACAATGCCCTTCTGAAAACATTTTACTATTATATTGTATAGTTTAAAAATAATAAAGTACAGATCTGATCACATATGCAGGTCTAGAAACTTACAATGGTGCATTTTATCGTTTATTTGTTGAAATGTGTGCCACATTGTTTTGAGATATTTAGGGGAGTCTACTTTGTTATAATTGTGTATTTCTTGCCAAGATGACAAACAGAAAAAGCTTAAACCGACTGCAAATTTAAAGAACACAGTAAACTTTATTTTCCTAACACCGAGAAACTTTTTGATGTCAATGTCCCTGCACTAAGCTTTTGTGTAACCTGCAATCTTTTTTACCTCTACATTATTAGTCTGCATAACTTATTTGCTAGAAACATACATTTGTCGTAATTAAGAAAGCACTGAAATTAGTCACCATTTAAAAGGAACAAAAAAAAAAAAGGCCCAGACAACGTGCGTTTCGCTAGAGTCATAATGACAACTCAGCAGGGAAGAATTGTTCTATGATCCACTGTAATTGTCCACTCTCTATGCACACATTCAATAGAGTAAAAAAAAGCAATCTACAAGAAATTGGAGGAGTTTCACGCACAACTTTTCTTAATGTAGCTTCTAATTACAGGCTTTCTATTATTTGTGTCTTTGCTCTTTTATTGTTTGTGAACAATGTTAAATCCATCTCCAACTGCTTATGATCATGATTTCCGACTGTCATATAAGGAAGCAATTAGAGAACCGCAATAAAACATGTCACCCTTATGAAATAAATGTAACCCATATTTACGCTTGCATGAAAGCAGCATTTTAAAACTGATTATCTGTGTAAATTTACACTTTTGGGTAACACATTAAAAACAAAGATAAAAGACAATAATATGCATCTTATTTCCATCCACACTTTATGTCCCCCGCATAAAGAAGCATTAGCCCCAAAATGAGGAGACTTTTCACAACCTGAAATAAATTGCCTAGAGGAGGATGTGACCCAAACACTGGCCATCGATGTGCCTTTCTCCTATTAATGTCAGCCTGGTTTTTAATTAGAGGACGAACTAGTGGTTCAGGGGCTACAGCTGTGCCAGCCAGACAGCAAAGGGAGTGCTTGCCTTTGTAACAAAGGATGATATTTCTAGGGAAATGCTACTATTGTGAATGGTTTAGTGTAATAAAAGATTTTCAACTGGTCTAGGAGATAACACAGCCAAAAAGAAGGAAACATGGATAATAAAACTAAGCAACAATGTGAAAGTAGAAATTAAGAAAAAAATTATTAAATTAAACAAACACTATATGATATATAAATTGCTATATTTTAAAAGGGTGAGAAAATTATTCTGGGCAACTTGGGAAATCTAGAGTTTCACACAGCGATTTCTAAAAAAGTTAATTGTAAGTAGTTATTTTTCATAGGTGTCACTTGAAAAGAATAAATCCCCTTGTATCTGACTAGAAGAGATTCTCTCAAGTCTCCATGCTTCATAATAGAGTCCGGTCCAGGTGAACAATTGTAACAATAAACAGAAGCCTTCCTCTTACGCAACTACTGGAGATAGTGATTCTAATCAAAATCCGATTGGCCCGGCCAAACTAAGTGCATCATCTAACATAAGGGAAGGGGGGATTTATAACCACTTTGTCTTTTTTTTTTTTTTTTTAAACTACTTTTTGAGACTAAAAAAAACCCCTAGAAAAGTAGTACAAGAAACATGACAATGGCCCACATTTATCAAAAAGCAGTTTGCCTACGGTGCGTGCAGGGTTCGCCATTCATAAAATGTGGCGCACATTCGCGATGAATCTGGCACCCCTTGCACTACTCCAGCAGAGTGCACCAACTTTAACATAAAGCATTCTAGACAATTTTGTCGGACACTGTATGATAAATGTGGCGCAAAGTCTGACTGTGCACTGGAACGCCCCTTTCAGTGCAGAATTTTGTGTTGTGTCAGATATAGTGCAGCCGCAACACAATTGTGATGGGGAAATTCTATAAATACAAGTGCATGCAGTTTGTAGTGAAAAGAACATTAGACCAAAAAACTGGTGAGAGGGCTGAGTGCCCAAAAACCTCATGTCGACAAAGCAATTCAGCAAATTATTGCCCCTGTTCTGCAACAGCTTTCAATCGTATTGAAGTCATCAAGGTGGTTGAAAGAAAGATGGGAAAATCAGATTATCATTGTAGCTTCCCTCCAGGGTCACCCTAAACGGGAACAATTGGGGGCTGGATCAGCAATAATAATCCAGCCCTGTACACACCTCTGCACTCCTCCTCCGGCCACAGAAAGCTCAGGAATTATTGAATTAAAATAGTGCTGGCCACAGCACATCCAGGGCTAACCAGGGTTGCAGGAAGAGGCCAGAAGTCATTTAACCTGTATGGCAAACTCTATGTTGGGGTGATGGCCTTGGTGCCCACGGAAATGGCTCTGACTGCTTCCTCTGGCACCTGTGACACCACTGCCCTAGGTCACAGTCCATTTCGATTTTGTTTATTCATGTTAAGTAGTACAGTATAATAGAAACATTTCGTCAAAATAGACAGCATAGACTGTAAGATAACACAAAACAGTCACAGTCCGTAAAAGAATATAGGGGAAAAGAATGAAATCCAAGGGTAGATTTAAGAAAGTCAAAGGCCATGAAAATGTAAGGAAAACCACTACATGACGAACTATTCAACACTGCTTGGACTGGTTTCTGAAAAAAAGATCCAAAGGAAACTTTTGGCTGAAAACAGGTAACCAAAGTAACTCTAACAACACTTCAAAATATAATGGGGGTGATTTAGCAACCGATCTACAGCATAATTCTTACATAATAAGAATAAGACTGTGGAGTCTGCACTGGTCTAGTCACCTACACTTTTTTTACATCTCATTGTGTTAAGCTCTACTTTTCCATCAAATCTGATGGACTTTGTAAACCCTCTGAATTGATGTAACCAAAGCCAAACTGGAATACAAATTGTTATCTTTTAGAAGACATAGTAATAGGTCTTCTCTTGAAGGCCACACAATGGAGTCATGAAGGTCCATCAGTTTGGCAACCAAGACTTTTCACCAAACTATAAACCTCCTATTTTCTCAGCCCACCACTGTAGCTAAATGCAAGAAAGGCATTACCTATGCAAGTGCTGAGTGTCCCCAATTATAAGTCATTTATTTTGTTACATTTAGAATAAAAAAAGAACATTTTATCTGCTCAAACATTGAATTCAACCTATTATCTATTCAATCATTTCCATTTAACTAATGCAATAAAAGTATATACATCTACCCACTTCAAAACAATCATTGATGTTACAACAGACATTAACAATGGCATCAGTAAATGTACCCAAGGAAAATTATTCATAGAATAGGTTCTTACTCTTTTCTGTGACATTTAACATGTGTTTTAGAACACATTGTTTTTATAGGGAACACAGGATGAAGACAGTTTAAGCATAAAAACAAGTAACCAAAAAATTAAAAAAAAATGTAAAAAACCATGGTAACTTTTTAAACATGCTTATACTTGGCTGAATGCATGGCCGATCTTGGGCTGATGATTCACAGAAAACTGGCCAAACATCCCCAACCCACCACAAATATGAGCAAGATTAGCTGACAATAAATACTGTCACAGAAGCTGTCCAAAACACACTAGGGAGAGTGCAACATTACAGCGGTGACAGTCCACGGCCATTCAAACACAACATGTCAGAATTAGGGTTTTTTTGTCACAAAAAAGTGAAGAACTACTTTCACACTTAAAACTTAATTAAATTGCAATAGCTCAAGAAAAGACATTTATGTAACAAGTTTCACATGAAAAATCAAAAACAGCACCAAAATAAACATCAAAGTTGCATAAAATACGTGTACGTGTTCACCAAGAAACAGAGCTAAGGAACCAGATTTTCTTCGAGGCTGGGTGCTTCAGAAATCCAACCCCCAGGTAGAAAAACATCTTTACCTAAGACCTGCTGCACGTGTACAGGCTGTGGAAAAACAAGCTGTATGTTTGTCCAATCCCACGGACTACACAAATAGCACAGGGCGAGAGAGTCCGAGCATCATGCAGAGATATGAGGAAAAGACTCCATGCCTGCCGAACTCTGATTGTACTGGAAGAACCATTACAGTGAAGTCTGCCTGATCAAAACATATGGGTCCATTTCCATGCACTTAAAACGATTGTGTGCAGCTGGCCTTAGTCTGAGAATCCGGGATAAAGTGGTTTATAAGAATTTACCTTTAATCCATCATTAGAGTGATTTCTTTCCCAAGAGGTCAGTAATAGGATTATTGATCTTTGTCAAATTAATACACATAAAAAATATATTTTATTATGTGAAGGATTCTCACAGACCCTGGCTCCTCTGTGCAGGTGGATTCTCCATAGGAGTTCTCCCCGAAAAAATTTATTATAGTACAGCAGTGCCTGTATTCTGTGCATGCAAGGGTGGAAAGCAAAGCCAAGAGGGCATACATGCCCTGTCGGTGTAACTTATATGGTCGCGATCACCATGTATTTTTGTGCCAAAAAAGATTTATTAAAAAGAGGTTTGTGTTAAGTGTGGGCTTATACAATTTCATCTTACTAATTTTATTAATTCCGCTTAGCAGCAATAGATCATTGTTTAACATATAGACATATTCCGGAAGAAAAGTTGATTGTGGCACATTCTTTAAAACAATGCATTCTATATTAGGAATTAGGCCTATGTGTTTCGTGCTTACCTGTGTTCTTAATCTTTTCCTAACATGTTCTTATCCTTTGATGTTTATTCTAAGATCACAATAAACAAACGTCCACAAAAGTTGCAGGTCAGGTCTTCAATCAATCAACAGCCGGTATAAGGTTGTTGTATTCTGCTCACAAGTTTGTAAATTTTAATTAATGAAGATGATAATCTGGCTACTTAATCACAACTTCATTAAGTTAATGTGAAATTAGAAGTGTTTTACTTTTTCACGTTATTATGCACAGGATTGTGTTCATTTGTTTCATGGACGTAAAAACATGATGCCTACGGCTGAGAGAAAGCTCTTCCATTATCTGGAGAAATGGCTCCCGTCAAGGATTTAATTAAATATATTTGAGGAAAGTAAAAACTCTATTGATGTCAGTGTTCTTCACCCAATCCTGTAGCGAGCACTACTTTATCCTGAAGCTCTCACTGCACACAACACACAAAAGAAGCTATATAAAAAAAAACTTAATAAATGATGCAGAAAAGGTGAAAGTGAACATATCAGCAGAAAATTAACTATATTCTTAACTTGGTCAAAAATATTGTTTTCAGTCTTTACATCCTGCTGAAAGATGTGTGCACTAAGAGGAGGCTATTGAAGTTTATGGGCATCGCTCAGCAGGAGCGAGGCCCCCAGCAAGTTTATGGGCATCGCTCAGCAGGAGCGAGGCCCCCAGCAAGTTTATGGGCATCGCTCAGCAGGAGGGAGTCCCTCAGCAAGTTTATGGGCATCGCTCAGCAGGAGGGCGTCCCCCAGCAAGTTTATGGGCATCGCTCAGCAGGAGGGAGACCCCCAGCAAGTTTATGGGCATTGCTCAGCAGGAGGGAGGACCCCAAGAATGTCCCCGTCCTTAAAGACACTAAGAAACTATCCATATTCAGGTAGCACCAGGCAACTTATCCCACTGTATAAGCCAACAGCGGGATAGGTCTATCCCATACATTGTAAAGACACGCTTGAAATCCTGTTGATATATCTTTTACAATGGCAAAAATGTGATAGCCTTATTTTGACTTTTTCAGGTGATACTTATTCCAATATCCTGCAGCTTTACAAATTAAATAGTATATACAGTTTTTATTATGGCAAAATTTTGAAAGTTCTTAGTCGCTGTAAAAATAGGAAAAATAGAAAACAAAGTATTGTTTTATCATTAACTATTCAGATTAAAACAAAGCACATTTAGATTAAAATTGTAGTTTAAGCATTAGATTGTATATTCCATTCAATCTATAAATGTCATAGGCAATCCCCCCGGCCCACAATACACTATATTGATTTCATCATTTCCTTGTGAAGTATAAAGTCTGGTGACATAGAACATAATTATCCATTACATGTACAAATCACAGGGAAGGTTATATAGTATGAGACTGTCACTAAGCTACTACTAAAAGCCTGTGCAGCCTATAAATAAGTGTAATCTATCCCTTACAATACATACAATAGAATGATGTCAATAAATACAGTAAACAAGAAAAAAAGGAAAAAGATCAATCCCGCTAATAAAGTACTACAGCTCAACTGCCTTGTCAGCGAATCTTCAGCGGCTTCATCAATATTATATCCTATAGCGGCTTAAATTATCTGCCATCTATTGTGTTCTCTTATCTTCACAAAAGCCTAAAACCCCTGTTTTCTTGCAATCAGTGGAAATACTACAAATCGTAATGTTTTAAACCAAAAAAGAATCCAGCAGGAGAAAGAACGATTCCTTTTGTGTATGGAGAACTACTAGTTCATTTCAGTGACGGAAGCCCATTTGTCCCATGTTGAATAACACTTTGGCACACTCCGTTCACTAATTTATCCATGTTCTCTCCCAATTGCACACAAAATTTACTATTCCATTTTGAGGCACAAAGATTGCACACAAGTCTTAAAATGTCATCTTTCTGAAAGAGAGTGCTTTGAATTGTTTTCCCTTTCAAGGTCCATTTATCTGAAAATCATAGCCTGTCAATCTGGGGAAAAACATTCAATTTTATAGTAAGAGGCTTCAGTGGTAGAAACACCGCTCACCTTAGCGGAGGAGATATAGCTGCCTTTCACCTGACTATTTCTGCATGTGATTCTTCCATCTCTGTACTTGCACAAGGAGCCATCTTACAGACAGCAGATCGAAACGATATAAACGCGCACATAGCTATTTCAATTACTTTACATAGACTTGGTAGCCAAACCTCAAAATATTCCGTTTTGGAAATTGTAGACCGATCATAACTTCAACTCAATCAAAAGCTGCATGTCCTGTACATTGTGTATCTGGAGGATGAACATTTCTACTCTATATCACACTCCTCTGCCAGGTCTCATAGGCAAGCGAAGATAACTGCTGCTATGCCAATGAGCAATGCTTCATTGACTGGTGGCACTTAAAAGGAATATACAAAGAATGTAACAGTTTTCTTTACTTTTCTACAGTAAGTAATGTAAAGCAAGTTACCCACGTCAAAACACAAAACAATCAGCGTTGATCGGATCTCATTGATGGGACCCCCATGGATCAGGAGTCAATGGTACCCCAAGATGATGAAAGCAGGGCCGCAAATGTGCCAACTGCTCAATTCATCTATCAGATAGCCAAGCACCATACACTGCAATCTCTGTCAGTTCCATAGAGATAAATAAAGCGCTCTTCATCTCTGGGTAAGACTGGGTACAACAAACCCCAGTTCTCATGCTCCGTAGGGGTCCCATCAGTGAGACCAGCAACAATCTGTAATTTATCCCCTTTCTGTGGGTAGCAGCCAACAGTGGTGTAACTAGAGTCATCTGAGCCACCAGGACAAGATTCCTTATGGGGTCCCCTAATTGTGAATAATATTACTGCAACAGAAAGGCCACGTTCACACAGTGGGGCACATTTACTAACGGATTTGTGCCGCACTTTAGTCGGACTGTTCACGTTCTTCATGGCTAAAACGGCTAGCACAGGCATTGAAAAAGTGTGTGCGCTGCGATTGTGGCGCCTGTGACCCTTTTGTGGCTTCCATGACTTCCCCTATTACTGTTAATAACCTAGTAGGTGCATAATCATCATTTATGATACAAGAATGGTAACCATCATAGTCAAGAAAAGAATGAAGTAACCCTAGATAATGTGCTGCAAGACAAGAGCATAAAAATCATTTTGACCTTGGAACTGGATGTGAGCCAAATAAGTGACAATCATACTTCTGTTTTAGACTTGTTTACCTTCGTGACAAAGTTGTGATCAATAGAAGACGGATCATTATTTGTGGATTATAAATGAAGTTCTTGCAGTAAGTAATGTGCACTGAGTTAAACACACTAAAAAAACAACCCAAGCTCCTTAAAGACTTTATTAACGGAAATCTTTATAATTACCACTTTTCCCCCCACAATTAAATTTAAAAAAAAAAACCTACTGGTAACTTTTTTCCAGCCCCCTTTGCAAAATATACTTGCCCTCATATTACACTGATATTTCCCTTCACTGAGCTCACTATTGGATTATAAAGGGTACACACGTAGTGTATTACCTGCAAATTCGCAGCACAGAATTTTGGTGCCGTTTATCCATAGTGTGATACAGTATTTATGGAAATCCCATACAGATATTGAGGAATAAAAACATGCAATTATCACTTGCAATGTAAAGGTTGAGCTCTGTCACCCCCTCTTGCTGCAAAATTGCAGAATAAAAATCATAATCCATACTATTTTAGCTGGTTTGTGATGCATGGGTTAATTTCAGGGTCATTCCGCTGTGTGTGGAGTTAACCTACATGAAATCAGCAAACGAACACATTGGTTCTATGGGTCAATCAGGAGCTGGTTTACCTATTCCATCCAATAAGCCAGTGATTTTCAACCTTTTTTGAGCCGCGGCACACTTTTTATACTTAGAAAATCCTGGGGCACACCACCAACCAAAATAGCACAAAATGACACTAAAACAGTCATAAAAGGCCTCCCTTTACTAATAAAAAGGCCCTAGCTGCCTCCCTTTACTAATAAAAAGCCCCTGGCTGCCTCCCTTTACTAATAAAAAGCCCCTGGCTGCCTCCCTTTACTAATAAAAAGCCCCTGGCGGCCTCCCTTTACTAATAAAAAGCCCCTGGTGGCCTCCCTTAACTAATAAAAAGCCCCTAGATGCCTCCCTTTACTAATAAAAAGCCCCCAGCTGCCTCCCTTTACTAATAAAAAGCCCCTAGCTGCCTCCCTTTACTAATAAAAAGCCCCTAGCTGCCTCCCTTTACTAATAAAAAGGCCCTAGCTGCCTCCCTTTACTAATAAAAAGGCCCTAGCTGCCTCCCTTTACTAATAAAAAGCCCCTAGCTGCCTCCCTTTACTAATAAAAAGCCCCTAGCTGCCTCCCTTTACTAATAAAAAGCCCCTAGCTGCCTCCCTTTACTAATAAAAAGGCCCTAGCTGCCTCCCTTTACTAATAAAAAGCCCCTAGCTGCCTCCCTTTACTAATAAAAAGCCCCTAGCTGCCTCCCTTTACTAATAAAAAGCCCCTAGCTGCCTCCCTTTACTAATAAAAAGCCCCTAGCTGCCTCCCTTTACTAATAAAAAGCCCCTAGCTGCCTCCCTTTACTAATAAAAAGGCCCTAGCTGCCTCCCTTTACTAATAAAAAGGCCCTAGCTGCCTCCCTTTACTAATAAAAAGGCCCTAGCTGCCTCCCTTTACTAATAAAAAGGCCCTAGCTGCCTCCCTTTACTAATAAAAAGCCCCTGGCTGCCTCCCTTTACTAATAAAAAGCCCCTGGCTGCCTCCCTTTACTAATAAAAAGCCCCTGGCTGCCTCCCTTTACTAATAAAAAGCCCCTGGCTGCCTCCCTTTACTAATAAAAAGCCCCTGGCTGCCTCCCTTTACTAATAAAAAGCCCCTGGCTGCCTCCCTTTACTAATAAAAAGCCCCTGGCGGCCTCCATTTACTAATAAAAAGCCCCTGGCTGCCTCCCTTTACTAATAAAAAGGCCCTGGCGGCCTCCATTTACTAATAAAAAGCCCCTGGCTGCCTCCCTTTACTAATAAAAAGGCCCTAGCTGCCTCCCTTTACTAATAAAAAGCCCCTGGCTGCCTCCCTTTACTAATAAAAAGTCCCTGGCTGCCTCCCTTTACTAATAAAAAGGCCCTGGCTGCCTCCCTTTACTAATAAAAAGGCCCTAGCTGCCTCCCTTTACTAATAAAAAGGCCCTAGCTGCCTCCCTTTACTAATAAAAAGGCCCTAGCTGCCTCCCTTTACTAATAAAAAGCCCCTAGCGGCCTCCCTTTACTAATAAAAAGCCCCTGGCTGCCTCCCTTTACTAATAAAAAGGCCCTAGCGGCCTCCCTTTACTAATAAAAAGCCCCTAGCTGCCTCCCTTTACTAATAAAAAGGCCCTAGCAGCCTCCCTTTACTAATAAAAAGCCCCTGGCGGCCTCCCTTTACTAATAAAAAGCCCCTGGCGGCCTCCCTTTACTAATAAAAAGCCCCTGGCGGCCTCCCTTTACTAATAAAAAGGCCCTAGCTGCCTCCCTTTACTAATAAAAAGCCCCTGGCGGCCTCCCTTTACTAATAAAAAGCCCCTGGCGGCCTCCCTTTACTAATAAAAAGCCCCTGGCGGCCTCCCTTTACTAATAAAAAGCCCCTGGCTGCCTTCCTTTACTAATAAAAAGGCCCTAGCGGTCTCCCATTACAAATTAATAGGCCCTAGAGGCCCCCTTTACTAATTAAAAGGCCCTAGAGCCCCCCCTTTACTAATTAAAAGGCCCTAGAGGCCCCCCTTTACTAATTAAAAGGCCCTAGAGGCCCCCCTTTACTAATTAAAAGGCCCTAGAGGCCCCCCTTTACTAATTAAAAGGCCCTAGAGGCCCCCCTTTACTAATTAAAAGGCCCTAGAGGCCCCCCTTTACTAATTAAAAGGCCCTAGAGGCCCCCCTTTACTAATTAAAAGGCCCTAGAGGCCCCCCTTAACAAATAAAAAGCCCCAGCCTACCTTTACTAATAAAAAAAAAAGACCCTAGCTGCCTTCCTTATACAAATAATAACCCTATATACTTACCCTTGATGTCTTCTTCACTCCTAATGGCGATCCGCTCACCTTCTGTAGCTCCTGCACCGCGCGTCCCTGGTCACGTGACTTACGCGACCTGACGTCAGGTCGAGTCAGTCACGTGACATGGGCCGCGCGGTACAGGAGCTACAGAAGACGGGCGGATCGCCGACGTGGGACTTGGAGGTAAGTATGGGGCAGAAATACGGGGGCGCGGCGGCAGCTCGACACCGGGGCAGCCTAGTTCGGGCAACTTTCCCCCGCGGCACACTCAACCTTGTGTCGCGGCACACTAGTGTGCCGCGGCACACAGGTTGAAAATCACTGCAATAAGCCATGGAAACTCAGCTGTATGTTATTTCTTTAACAATACACGAACAAACACCACCACTGGTAACATTTTTGTCTAGCTCTCTAATAGCCTGTGACGTACAGTACAAAACCATTAAGTAAGTATGGAGAGGGCTCAAAGGCTGAGCCTTCTTATAGCTTGCTTGTTTTCTGCAAATTGCAGCAAACCCCCAATGCTAACACCCAAGGTTCATGTGCATGCTAGCTGCCATCATGGAAAGGTTTGTTGCCCCTTTTTTCCACTTTGCACCACATGGCATGGAATAGTAATTAATGATGCTAGGAAGTAACAGGACTTCATGCAGAAAAAAAATGTAAAAAGTTAGGGTTTTTTTTTTAAGGTGTGGAGTTGCAAATGGAAATACAAAAAAAAAAAAAAAAAAAAAAGGCCCAGGTTGTTCCTTTGTTTGTACTTGCAGATTGGATTGTAGTGGCCAGTGTGGATTCTACTCTGTTGTTAGGCTGCGTTCACATGGACCTAAGGAACTCTGCGCTGCTCACCCCACCCTCCACCTCCATAGAAAATAATGTTGCACAGCCGTTCTTACGGCCGAAGATAAGGAATGCTCTGTCTTTTGTGGCCATGGTATGGTACGATAAACACTCATTATTCTCCCCGTACCAAACCTAGGCACCATAGACGCCTATGGGGGACGTAAATATTTTTTTACAAATCTCCTCTGTCTCAACTTGGCCTAAAGTAGTGATTATATTTTGTTTGGAAAATAGAGAATAGCAAGCAAGAGATATATCTGAAGAGTAGAGAATGAACTGTAATGTATGTTGAAAAGAATCAGCAATGTTACATAATGTTTTCACTTAGCAGATATATAACATAAGGATTTTTCTTTCTTTCATCCAGGAGACATTTACATTTTTTCTAAAGGGATAAAAGACAGATGACTGTTAGCAGGGGATGACCCGTATTTTCCAAGGCCAGCTTCTCTTATATAATGTTTCTGCCACGTCTCCATCCGACAGTATGAAAAAGTAGAAATATTTCCAGGCTGAAATGCTCTGTTGATCCAGCACACAACTCCTTTACCATGCACATAAAGCTGTCTCACTTCCAGCAGTTGTGCTCTAGGCTGCACCGCGGTGCTCCGGGGAATAGTCATTGCTGTTTATACTAAGCACTTGTAGAACTGTTAAACCCTGAAAACAATCTCTCCTATCATCGCTAGACAATGACCTTGATAGTCTGTTCAACATTCGTTATAGACTACTAAAACGCAAGCAGAAATGTGCTATAATGATGGATTATGCTCTTCACTATTCCAGTTAGCTAAAACCAAATAGCCTTGCCATTAAAATGACTTCTGTCAGCTCACATCCTTAATTTTTTTTCAGGGGTCCTTTAAAGCAGCCACAATCTTAGAATAATACATTTTAAGTCTTTATGGATCAATAATGTGCAAAGATAAAGCACTGCAATCCCACTGCCTGCACGTTTATCCTCCTATTTATTACGCTCTCTGACAAGCTCAATGGCAATATAATTTCTAGATAAAAAATATATTCATCAAGTATTCCACACACAATGCAGTAAACAGCCTGCCAAGTTCAGAAGAGGCGAGATCTTCAGCGGAGCAATTGTGAAGAGCCTTCACCCAAACGCTGTTAATGCCTTGCATCAGACACTCGAGAGTAAGGCCCTGGTACAATAAGAGCATAGGAAATGCCTATCCACTAGTTCTTCCTACATACAAGTTTGCATAATGGAGGTGTCTGGGTAAGAGATGCTGTTCTTAATATATTTAAAGTAAAAGGTAGTTTTATAATCAGGAATGTATCCCAGACCATGGCAATATGGTGCCCTAGACAGACAAGATCTCCCAAACAAAAAATATTGGCACCAATAAAATACTGTAGTTCCCAGAACAAATTATGGCAGACCGCAGACCAGATTATGGCTACAGAGAGCGCTGGGATCAAGGTGATGAGGTGCGGAGGTGAGCATTTCTAGCCTCTTTTGCTTTTTTTTAGTGGTTGATTTCCTATAAAGAAGTATAACGCAATGTTTTCTGTTATCACCTTCACTCACACGCCTTCTCACTCATCAGCATAATTTTAAAGGTTGATTTTTAAAATCGAGGCGGTCATGAATAACAAATGTAAGTGTCTCCAGGTTTATCAGGCTTGGTTGGGAGATTTCCTTTAAGCAGTTTGTGCAAACCAGCTTTCTGTATTGTATGACAGGACAGCTGACAGATAAACAACCCTGAAAATTATTTTAATGACTTCACTGTTTAAACACAGTCCCTGGTTAGTCTTTTTAAATCATCAAGGCAAATATTCTCTAGGTATGAAAAGGGTTGATCACAAGTCTCCTTTTCTGCCTTTAGTGGAAAGACTTCAGAAGGCTTGAGATCCACTGCTCACTACAGGAAAAAGTACAGATAAAAAGATACAAATGGTGCTGCTATACTTAAAGGAGATGGCCACTTTACTTCAAGTTTTTTGTAACATGCATAAGTGTGAGCGGGGCAAGATATTAGATAATTTACCAATATACATCTATTAAGGGCGCCACAGTGGCTTAGTGGTTAGCATTTCAGCCTGGCAGCACTGGGGACCTTGGTACAAGTCCCAAGGTCAACATCTGCAAAGGGTTTGTATTTTCTCTCTGTGTTTGCATGGGTTCCTCCAGTTTCCTCCCACCCTCCAAAAACATACTGGTAGGTTGCTTAGATTAAGAGCCCCATGGGGAAAGGGACCAATTTGGCAATCTGTGTGCGCTATATAAATAAAGGAATATAATTACTAAAAGTTCTGCTCTGCTTTCTTGATATGTACAGTGTAACTGCCTGTCTTTTACCTCATCAGCCAGACATTCCTGTCCATAAGATGGCCGCAGATGGAGGGTCATGTGATCTTATCTGTCCATGAACAATCAACACTTAGAGATCACATGACCCTCCGTCTGCTGCCATTTTATGGACAGGAATGTCTGGCTGATGAGGTAAAAGACAGGAGACTTCACTTTACATATCAAGAAGCGGTGCAGAACTTATAACCTGCCCCCCACACTTACATACATATTATAAAAAACATGAGGGAAAGTAGCCAACACCTTTAATGAAGTATATTCCAAAATTTACAATTTTCACCTGCTCTATTCACTTTTGCAAAAAAAATCAATGCTTCAAAGGTTTAGTTAGTCTTTAAGAGAAACTAGTTGGCATCAAGTTTACCAACAAACATACTTTGAACAATGTATTTGAAAAAACAGCATTTGTGGCGTAATATGCCATATGTTTTAGAATTAAAGAGAGAGGTCCCAGTGATGAGTAATTATAGTAGTCAATATGGCATCCGCACATGTGCTCGCTGCTGTAGATACAGACGCGTAATGCACTTGTACCTACTCCCTTACACATGGGGACACTTATAGGGACAAATGATTGCTTCTTAGCCAAATGTCTCAGAGATAATATGCCAGATAATAATTCTATCAAAAGTATAATTGACCTCGGCGCTCTCTTCAGTCTGTTATGTGTTTTCTTTCCAATACATAATAAAGGTTATCTATAAAGGTTTTACACTAATTAAAATATCATTCTCTGGGGCTCACAAAAAACCCGACAACACAATTAAATTTTATTGTTACCTAATAACAATCCTAACCTATTACATTTTCCCCCAGCTTTGCAAGCATGGGCTTAAAACACTGTTTTCTTCTTCCGACAACGGTTAATTGTAAGCAAACAATTACTGTTACATGGAAATTGTGAGTTAAACTCGAAATTCTCACATAAATATAAAAAAATAGGTCTTCATTTTGTCATCATTTGACCAAAACAGCAAATTATTATTCCTATTCTTTCATTTAAATGGAATTTGAAATAAATGAAAGTTGAGAAAACAAAAAAACAGCAGGAGATAAAAGCTCCTACTCTACCCTGAGCTGTTGCAACTCAAATTTTAAAATAAAATCTTCAAGAAAAAAGCCAAACTTCAAGCAAACTAATCAAGTTGGAAAAGTTTTTCTTTTTTACTTTTCAAAATAAATAACTTAACCTGAGGTCAGTGCCTCTTCCTATTTAACTGTGGCTACTTTCTTCAATAGTTACCGGTTCCAGAGCAACATTTACAATCTAAAGCCCCATGACCATGTGCCAAAGCCGTTTCGCTGGGTTCAGATGAGAGGGGTGCGCTCTGCAACCGTGCATGATAGAACAATATGTGCGGCTAGCTTATGGCTGCTAAATATGGCTTGACAATTTTGATTCGAGGAATAAAAATTATTTAATAACACTTTAAAAACAATTTAACATCATCAATTGAAATGGCCGTTTCTATATTATCATTACATTGCTTTCTCAGTATGACCCAGGGTAGGAGGACTACATTTATTCAATACTTACCTTTATCGTTCAAAGTCATAGATGGGCGCTACATTAAAGGGGTGGTTGAAGGGTTGAATCATTGAGCCGTAGTAAAGTCTGTGCACTCAAGCCATAGTGAAGTCTGTAGCGAACAGCAAACAGCTAAGTTTGACACATAAATGTGATAAACTTTCAATTCATGATTAAATTAACAAATTGATTCAGAAGGTGCTGGATGTTATACGTGACCAGAGTAACCTCAAGTGACAGGGAGTGTTCCAGGGCACCTATCAATTGGCATCCCCACTTACAGCCACAGGAAGAGATAAGCAGGAATGTAGGGGGGTTTGACATTTTGGCACATTCCTCCCAACCCAGCATCTCCCTGTGCCAATTATAACCATGGTTAGCTGTTAAGAAGATGCAACTTGCCTGATTGGCTGCGCTAATCCCTCAATATATCCGGGTTGGGAGGAACATGCCTGAACACTGAACCGCTCGGGTCCGCTCATCCCTACTCCCATATAAATACTAATTTGGGTGTTGCTCTTGTGGTATATAGTTGAAAAACAAAGGTGCTTTTTTCCAAAAACAGTTTGTGCCGGAATTGCAACCAAAAATATATAGAAGCTAGAAACTAATAGCGCTTGGGCTACATTCAGAAGAACATGTGCTTGCTGTGCCGTAGCACAGCGGCCATGCGGCGGCGCACGAGAGAGGAGGAGGGGTTGAACACTGCTCGCCCGTGCCCCTCTCCATAGAGATACACGCCGCACGGCGCTGTATAACGGGGAAAGATGGCATGTGACCTGTATTTTCCCCTGCTACAGAACGGTACGGTGACATACGTGTTCTGCACTATACCGCTCCATGCACTCTTTGGCAGCCTATGGAGACATATATACAACATATATACGGCAGCCGTATATACGCCGCCCAACGGTCCTGTGAATTTGCCCTTAGTTGCAATAACACACACTAACCATGGTCAGGAGTGGAGCGGTCTTTGGAAGAAAGCATATGTCTTTCTCATAAACTGGAGAAAAACATTTATAATCATTTCAATATTTTAATTAAGTTTATTCTCAATTGATTGAATATATGCCTAGATGGCCAACGTAATAGCTTTATATTACTGTGAATTATTTAACATAGTAAACGCTTAACAGAAAATGAGTGCAGATATTGACAATAAAATACAAGAGTTTATCTTTGCTCTATTCTGCTATAAAGCTTCAGAAATAGGTTTGGGAATAAATTTCCATTTCAGTAAATTTGCATATGTTCAATAATTTTGGTGACACATGCTAAAGTACAAGAGTTGCAAAACAAATTGTAAATTAATTTCTACATTACTCCTTTAACTCTGTTCAAGGGCAGCACAATTTTTCTTTTGGGAATGATGTTATCAAAAAGCAACTTGATGCGTATAGACAAAGCTTCAGTTAAGGCTCTGTTCACATTGCTTCAGTGTCAAGGATAGCTAATATTTCCTTTGTATTTCAGGGAAACAATTGCAGCACATCCCGTTATGCAACCCCATGATGGAACCTATAATGAATAAACCAGTCATACAAATTCTGCACAGTGTTGTGTCTTCTGCAGCTACAAACAGGGCTGGTGCAAGCACTGGGCATACCCCGGCAAGTAACGGGGCCCAGAGCTGCTGGTGGGGGGCCTTCATACGGCTTAACATAAGGAATCCATGGAGGTAAGGGGGGCTGTATCTTATGAATCCATAGGGGGTGAGAGGGACACTCTCTCTCTGATCCTTTCTCTGTCCTGTCCGTCTCAGTCACCGACCGTCTCAGTCGCCGTCTCTTTGCGTGAATGTCTCTGACTGTCACTATATTTATCAGAAGTGTCTGAGAGCAGAACTGCTCTAATTGCCAACCAATGTATAAATGATCTGTGGCTCATATTAATGATCTGTGGCTCATATTTTGCCTGCGGCAAAAAAGCAACCAATTACAGCTCAGCTTCCGACTGCCACAGCAGCGGCAGACAATGGCTCCTGTATATTGTGGTTAGTATATTTTGGAAAGTGCGGGGTGAAAATTTCAGCTCAAAACCTAGTCTGTGACGTTCCCCGAGTCACAATGAGCTGCACCAAAATTTGGTGATTGTAAATGCAACGGTGCAGATTCCTTTAAAGAACATAAATACATACATGTACACACATACACTCGCTTTATATATAAGATAACCATGAGAAGACTCCCTAACCAATCAGAAGGCTGCTAGATCAGTATTTTTCAAAATAATTAACTAAAACAGATATTTTCATCAAGGTCAAAAGGTTTAAGGATTTCTAGCTGGATGTTGACTTAAAAAATAGGTGGTTTTAGAGAGTTTTACTTTGGAGAACAAATACGTTTTCTAAAGAAGAGGCATAAAAATAAGTAAAGTGTTTAGCCAATTTAAAAGCTTAGAAGAGAAAGGAGTAGATTGCCAAAAATTAGGCATGCCAAAATTTTAGATAACTAATAGATTCTCTTTGCTTAAAAGGCATCTACCACCAGGATGAAGTGTTGCAAACCAAGCACACCGACATGCAAGTGTGTGCCCCCTCTGCCAGGATCTGCTCTTCTTTTAGCTTCTACTGACCAGGTTTTTACAAGAAAAGGCTTTTATAATTATGCAAATAAGCCTGAGGGGCTGTATAGGTCTTAATGAAGCCAATAGTCCTTCAGGCTCATTTCCATAATTTTTAAAGCCTTTTATTCTTAAAAACAAGGGCATAGGAATCTCAAAGAAAGGCAGATCCTTTCAGAGGGGGCATAACACCAACATGTCAAAGTAATTGGTTTACATTCCTTCATCCTGGTGGTATTGCTGAAAATTTCAAAATATTCTGTACCGTTCCGAATCCACAAACCAAAATTGTTCCAATTGTCTTGAAAACTGGAACACAGATTTTTTTTTCCAGGAAAAGGTCATTTTTTTAGTTTTTTCTTAACAATTATTTAAACATTTTCCTGAACCCAATCCCGTCTTTATAAGCTCAGGGTTGAATGATAACTAGATGCCATATTTGGAGATTCTACTGAACCGAACCAGTAAAGATTTGGATTCATTTTGGTACCCCAATTGGCAGATTGTTATTGCATCAATGAATAAATTCACTAATCTCTGCTGTTATTTTAGAACATTATAATATGGTAATACAATATCTTTCCACAAGAACAGAAATAACATTTTATGTATCAAATTTTCATCCACCTTTTTTTTTCCCTACCAAACAAGAAATGATTTGTCATTTTAAATTGGGAGAAGATTCTGAACCTCACGTGGAGTCATCGCTCACGCAGTCCACATACATTTACCTCTTGTTGATTCATGTCACAAACATGATTAGGAGATGCAACTTGATGTACGATACCACATGAGATGTGATTTATAGAAAGCGGCCTGCAGTGGCACATGACATTTAATGGTGTGAAATTATTCAAGCTGTAACTCAATGGTGGGTGAGAATGAACCCGGCTTAACCCTTCACGCGCCACACGTGTGACTCTCATGTTACTATAACACATTATCATGGCCCCCTCGGCTCTGAAGGGTTTAAACATTGCCAGGAGCTGCATAACTACCTAATTTATTATTAATTACGTCTTCTTCAGAATTATCAAAGCAAAACTTCCCAGGGCATGAATTCAATGTGTTGTTTTAACTGTTGACAAGGAGCAGCTGATGTTTACTAGACTCCTAGGGAAAGTGTGCAGAGCAAAAGAATCAGTCACAGAAAGCAGTTAACACCCCGCCCGCCTCAATGATTACATGACAAAGGGAAGAGAACAGCAATAGAAAGCCATTAAAGACAACCGCTAAGCATAGTATACACAACAACAAATAATACAAGAATTGGCTCATCTAGGTTTTTGTTTAAATGTTATGGTTGTTTAAATATTATTTGTACTACTAGAAAAAAAAAAAGATAATTCTTTTTGTTTTTTTTGAGTTGTCTTTATTTTTCTTTTTGTCCAACAGGGAAGAAAAAAACAAAAAAACACAGTTATCAGAAATGGGCTAGCAGAAATTTTAGGGCAGATGCACATGAAAGTGAGAATCGTCTGTGGGTTGTTCTGGGCCGTTTTAAAACGGAGCGTTTTACCAATTCAGAGCATGTTTCAGTCAGAACCGTTTTTATTCCTTTTACGACTCGTTCAGACTATAATTTAGAGAGTACCATGAAAAACAGGTGCCATAGTGATGCAAATTGCCCATGAAATAAGAAAACATTTGTTATGGCCAAGACCAAACAGGTCTGTGTGTAGGTAGCCTTCCAGCTTTTGTGATTTAAAAGACTCTAAGACTCTGGGCTACAAGAAAAATTACAATGACACACAAAGCTTTTTCACTAATCCCCACTCTCAGGTTACATCATGGGGTGCACCTATGCTAATGAGCCTACCAATTTGGTACAAATAGCCCAGCCCACATACGAAAAATTATAACTTTACGCAAAATACAACTCTTAGCCTTGGCACTTGAGACTTTGTGGGGGTCTCAGTGATGTGGATAGGGGCTAACTTGTTGGGACTGGACACCATTTTAATGTTACATTTTGCAAATATTAAAGGGGTTTGCCCATGATAGAAAGTACTTAAATTTTAATCCCGTAGTGATGTTTACACAATAAAGATAGTTTTTAACCCCCATACTTTACCATTTTATGATGATGCCTGCTGGCCACAAGCGCCTGTGTCTGAGATGGTCTCGTAATGCAGGGGAAGGAGCAGGAGGCAAAGAGCACTGCAGCTTGCAGACAAGAGAAGCTATTTACGAGAATTATCTGTACAACTGTAGTCAGGAGTTTACAGTCGGATCCAGGGAGAACCAAAATTGTAAAGAATTTGAATTAAAGAATGTGTTATTTTGTTACCCTGAGAATATTTAAGAATCTTGTCTTCATGGGAATACCACTTTGATTAATTAAATTGATTTTTATCAGTATTCTTTTGAACACTAGCCAGAAAAACAGATAGTGATAGATAAAATATTTCCCCTTTAAAGGTAAGTAAGATCAGCTGCATTTCCTTACAACACCTTTGTTTCTATCATCTTCACAGCATTTTCATACATTTCCTAAAAGAATAAAGACAGCAGATGCCATCTTTAGCAGTACATGATCCAACCCCAGGGAGAATTAGGTTACCTTTGCATGTCCTGAGCTCCTGGATATATTTGTCGAGCATTAACAATTTAAGTTTTTATATTATCCTTAATATTTACTCTAAGAGAAATGATGCAAGATCACAGACATTTAGGAACGTGCTGTGGGCACATGTGAGTTATTCAGTCATGTGCAATCTCTTTCATACTGTACTTATTGCTTGTGATAAGGAAACACTTCTAATACCCCATCAACCAACTTACATTAAACTTTTTTAATAATTCATTTTTTATAACAATTCTGCACTGGATTTTCCTACATACATTTAAGAATACAAACTTATGTAAAGTAATAATTTTACTTGTCAAAAATGTGGGAAAACAGGCTTCTTCTAACCAAGCAACCAAATGTTTTGACATTAAGTATTAAAAACATTTGAAGCGTTCAGAGACCTTAGTCAACAAAGTACAAAATACTCAGGTTTAATATGTAACCAATTCTTTGAAGTAATTTTATTTTTACTGCAAAAATGAAAATAGCAGATGAGAATAATAAAATTAGTAATTTACTTCAAGTAAAGCAGCTTCTCTATTTTAGCTTTTTAGCTACTGCTTTCTCCTACAGTGAGCAGTGTGTATGAAGTCACTTACACAGCGTACAGAAAAGAAAAGCAGGTCAAAGATCAACTCTTTCCATACCTAGACAATATTTCCCTTCATGATTCAGCTCAGTTAAATAAGACTATCCAGGGACGGTCGGTAAAGAGTGAATTCATTAGACACTTTTAGAAGGTTCTTTTATCTCTAAGTAGATATAGGACAGACAGCTGTTTAAAGGCAGATGGGAAAGAAGAACACAGGAATTATTATCATTATCACTCACATTGCAAGGAATCTTCATGAGCTGCCCTATCCCTGTCTATCAAACAAATACCCAACCTTCAAAGCTCCACACAAGCTCTTAAAAACGCATTTATTTAGGCAAGCCTATAACACTCGCTAACTGCATGAAACTTTCACTCTCTCTTTATTAACCAATTCTGTGTACTCCTAGCCCACCCTACCCACTGTTCATCAACGACAGATACCAAACTACAGGCTTCTATGCAGTCCCATTGACTTTGGACTATGTATATAAGATGGTGGCCGATGACTGGTTCAAGAAGCAGCATTTTTATTTATTAAATATTTTTTAATCCATTCCCTTATAACCAATGGCTGACCCATTATTCAAGCTTTTATACCACATGTGAATGGAGCAGTGAATTCTATGGAACTTCTGGAACAACCTCCTCCACACTTCCCTTAGAAATGATAGGAATGCTGAGTGGGAAAACCCACTAAAGATCAGTTCTTATGGAGAACTTAGGTGTACATCTGGCTGTGCATTCTTATGACTGCTCCTTTTGATTAATAACAGTGATAAAACACTCATTTAGGGCTGCCATCTTGAACTTTGGGTCCCCTTATGAGCACATTTTATGGGTCATCCATGTCTGGTGCACATTACAGTGCTGTCTGAAATTAGATCCTATCATCCGCTATCCTCTGGGCAGGAGATTTGTTACGGTCATTACAGAACACAGAGATTAGACTTTTTGCCCAAACCTATGGAGTATTTTTTTAATATATGGCACTGCTACGAATAAGAAAACCTAAGCCGAGATACCAGTGACACGTCCGTCCTTTTGTCGGCTGTGTGAAGAGCTGAAAAGTCAATGTTAGGACTATTTAAAATGTATTAGTCTAAAACATATTCACCCCGTAGATTAACCCTTCAATAGTTTCTGAACATTGATTCCGGTGACCTATTCAATTTTAAGTTGATGTGTGTTTGACAAACTGTATTGAAAAGTATGATTCATTAAAAAGATGAGCAAATCTTGCATTCTCAAATGATTAATCTGTGTGTCATTCCACATTGATTGTACCCACAGTTGTCATAACCAACATAATGATGTATAGCTGTGTCTTCTCTTGATAGTGATGTTGCATTTAAGAATAGGAAAATTTGAGCAAGGAGCAGCGGGTCTGAGATTTGATAGATGTCCTTGAGATAAACAAAACAATATCTCAATACCATATGCAAACTGACAAGGCAATGAAAAATGCTTTTTATCCACATATTTGTTTAAAATGAATGGCTTCAATAAATACAAAGCTAGACATCACTGCTACATAGCAAAGTTACACTGCTAAATAAACATGTGCCGATCACTATATTGGAGTCTCATGCCTTAATTCAGACATGCCATATTAAGTGACATTATTTTATGGAGAATACAATTATTTACAGTAACAAAAATACCATCATTCCAAAGATGCACTGTGAACGGTCCTTAAACCATGGACCAACCACAATGCAGAGGACGAGTCTTATGCATCAAATTGATATATGATGCATGGAGTCCCTGCTGCAAAAAAAAAAAAAAAAAGCAAAAGTCTGACTACTTTCGTGTGTGGAACATAAAAGTCCAGGAGGTCCTTCCCACAGTCTAATCACATACTTTGTAACACAGATTTCCATACAGCTTTTTAATTTTTATTTTGCCTTTATCAATTTTGAAAAGATACAATAATAGAAATCTTCATACAATCCATTGCAGCCTAATCTGCACTTAGTCACTTAATCCTCACCATAGATTTTAGCAGAAAACAAAAAAAAACACGTGCACCCACACCTGCTAATTTTCAGGGGATCCTCCCCCTTTGTCAAGCATGTACATAATCTGCACCTTAAAAGTGACGTTATATCACCTTAACGCATTACTTATTCAATTGGTCTAACGCTCAGAGTATTTACCTGTTGTGCTCAATTAGTGCAAATTGACAAACATGCTGTAAAAATACTGAAAAATTACAATTCTCATTGAATCCATTACAACTCAATGGGGCAGATTTATCAAGCCGTCTGAAAGTCAGAATATTTCTAGTTGCCCATGGAAACCAATCATAGCTCAGCTTTCATTTTACCAGTACTCATGGATATTTTAAAGGGGAGCTGTGATTGGTTGTCATGGGCAACTAGAAATATTCTGACTTTTAGATGGATTGATAAATCTGCCCCAATCTGTCCAGGTGTGTAGTACACCTCTTTTCCTCTCTCTAGCTGCATAATTTTTATTAGCCGAGCAATATTCGCTCAGCCATATTTTCAAAGGATGTTAAAAATCCCCACATTAACACCTTAAGGACGTGGCCCTTTTTCGTTTTTTGCATTTTCATATTTCACTCCCCACCCTCAAAAATCTGTAACTTTTTTATTTTTCCATGTACAGAGCTCTGTTTGGGCTTGTTTTCGGCGTAAAAAATTGCGTCACTTCATAGTGATGGTATTTATCGTTCCATGCCGTGTATCGGGGAAAAAAATTCAGAATGCAGTGAAAATGATGAAAAAACGCATTTGTGCCGTTTTCTTGTGGGCTTGGATTTTACAGCTTTGACTGAGCGCCACAAATCACATGTCTATTTTATTCTTTAGTTTGGTACGATCACAAGGATACCAAATTTGTACAGATTTTATAAAATTTTCATACATTTAAAAAAATTAAAACCTTCTGTATAAGAAAAAAAAAATCTTCATTTTGCCATGTTCTGACACTAATAACTTCATATTTCAGTGCACGGAGCTGTGGGTGGTGTCATTTTTTGCGACTTTTGATGACGTTTTTCATGCTATCATTTTGAGGACTGTATGGGCTTTTGATCACCTTTTATAGAATTTTTACATTTTTCAAAATGGCCGCGATGATACCTAAAGTGTTTATGATTTTTACTGTTCATTTATATTTATAAAAGTTCTAGGGAAAAAATTACCATTATTTTAGATCCTCCAGGATAATTTAACCATGCAGGGACTGATTGCTAATTCTATATACTGCAATACTACTGTATTGCAGTATATAGCTATTTTACAATGATTTTTAATAGCCTGCCCTCTGCTGGCTATTAAAAATCATTACACATGGCAAGCCGCCGAGTCTCAATGAGACTCTAGGCTGCCATAGCAACCGATCGCCGCCCACCGATGACGTTCCAGGGGGTGGCCAAGATGGCGGCACCCATATAGCGGTAAGTTAAGTGCCGCGGTCGGCTTTGACCAATGCACTTAACAGGTTAACTGCCGCGATCGGTGCCAGCACCGACTGTGGCAGTGACAGGCGGGTGTTGGCTGTTTTATACAGCCATTACCCGGTGTGTATGGAAAAAGCTCAGCTCGTGAGCTCTCTCCATACACCCTTTGCCGCATGAGGACGATATAGTTCGTCCTCGGTCGGCAAGGTGTTAAACTTTCTCACAAGGGCATTTAAACAAATAAATTGCATTTTGGTCTTGGATGTAAAAAACCCACATTTATCAATGGGTTCCCCGTTTAGTGAATGCTAAAAAACATCCTCTTTCATAATCGCTGACAGTTCATGCATGCCGACATCACATTTCTTCTGGCCAACCACATACCTAAGCCACGAATGGGTCAAGTAAGTGAACAGACGGACTAGAGCAATATTTAGTTTATATTCAGATATTAAAATATTAGCGTAGCAAGGAGCCATGTTGGTTCCTTGTAACTGGAGGAAAAATCATCTCCAAACTGAAAATAATTCTTAGTTAACACCAGGTCAAGTAGCGCCATGGTAAAATGAATATCGTTGAGGTAACAGGGTAACTGTTTCACAATTTTTAAAGGAATAAAACAATATAAAATCGCTAAAAAATCCATATTTTTATGGATTTTGGGGAGAATATGCAGAACGGGGATCCGAGGGAATTTGTTGAACAGTATCCGGAATAGTTTTTTAGAGATCAATCTATGTATGAGGGCCTCAGACAGTACCTGTTCAACTGCTTTTGTAAACACACACACATCGGACAGTTGACCTATCGCTTCATGAATAAATTTCTGCTTATCGAGGATAACTGTAGCCCCTTCTTTATCTGTTATTTTAATTAGCAGATTGTCTTTCTTTCTCAAATATGTCAACGCCCGTCTCTCCTCGAATTTCTCCCATTAGGAGAAAACCCCTTTTTATGATGGTCCCATTTATCCGTTACCTCTTTTAACACAATTTTCTGAAAGGTTTCTAACATAGGGCTAGAAATCTCTGGGTCAAAACTCTCTTTACCAAAAACATTTTAAAGGAGTATTTCCATCTGGGCATTTACATTTAATTGAATTCATTTGGCATATGTAAAGATTTCTTAAATTGGATTTTAATAAAAAAAAATGTTCCTATGTGAACATAATTTCTAATAAATGTAGTCACGTTGTCCCTTAGAAACGAGATAACTTCCTCGGATACGACCACCTCACATTTTGGCAGCAATGGCCAGACTTGCGCTATTAAGCCCTGCCTGCCCACCTGAATACAGCGTTCATTACCACAGGATGGCTGTGGGACTTGCAGTAACTCCGGGACATTTCATATACAAAAACAAGTTGTTTCTTGCTTCTCCAGTAGAGGTGGCTGTATCCGAGGAAGCTATCTTGTTTCTAAGGAACAACATGGCTGCATTTATGAGAAATTATCTTTACACAGAAACATTTTTTTTTTAATAACATCCAATTGTAGAAATGTTTACATTTGGCAAATCAATCCAATTATATGTTAATGCCCAGATGGGAATACCCCTTTAAGTCTAAGACTTCTACAAAATTCATAGAAATCGAATTTTATTCAAGCCAAAGGAAGGTACAAAACCCAATCATCATTAAAAAGTACAGTCCAAAAGATATTAAATCGCAAGTTTACACTGTTCTACTTGCGGTTTTTGTTGGTCACAATCTTTATTTTTTTCTTAACAACTCGGTCTAACTTCTGACTCTCCTTGAGTGTAGACCACTAAAAGGCCTTCTACTCCTTAGACAGAACTTTTATCCTTTAATCCCCTCCCAACGCGGGACATAACTGAATACCACGCGTACACTCTTCATGCTTGGAGAGGGCGCGCACCACCATCTTGGCTCGGCGCTCCACATGACTTCATCAGAGAGCATTCATCCGTTGCCATGACCGAGACAGGTCACACAAAGACCCGAGGCTGTCGCTTTTTTCCACTGTATTACAATGTGCGATTTGCAAATTGGTGTACATGATATGTAAAATCCTCATATACTGCCATACTGTACTTAAAATCCCTAGAGGGTCTGAAAAATAGCCAAAAAAAAGGAAAAAAAGAATTACATTTAAAAAAATAAAATAAAATAAAAATTGCCCCCCCCCTTTGCCCAGAACTGATAAACACTAAAGATGTTCAGTTTCACCGCATCCCAAAACGGCTGATCAAAATATAACTACGTTTTTTTCCCTGTGTTTAACCCCGTAACGGAAAATAGCACCCAAATTCAATAGTGATCAAAAGGCCACACAGTCCTTAAGATGTTAGCATTAAAAAGTCAACAAATGTAGCAAAAAATGACACTACACTGCCAGAACATGGCTAAATGAAGTATAATATTTTCATACAAAACCTATATAAATTTGGAGTCTCCGTGATCGTACCGACCCAAAATAATAATATTTTGAACTGTCAGCATTGTACAGCGATTTTTAAAGGTGAAGTTATTCAGCATACACTAAAAGAGGTTCCCATTGATAAATGTCGTTTTATATTACATATAACAGCAAAAATGCAATTTATTTACCATAGATACTCGAGTATAAGCCGACCCGAGTACCCCTAATTTTAACACAAAAAACTGGGCAAACCTATTGACTTGAGTATAAGACGAGGGTGGGAAATGCATTGGTCACAGCCTCCCCAGTACTTAGCCAGCAATCCCCCTGTAGGATATAGCCTGCCAGCCAGCCCCCTGTAGGATATAGCCTGCCAGCCAGCCCCCTGTAGGATATAGCCTGCCAGCCAGCCCCCTGTAGGATATAGCCTGCCAGCCAGCCCCCTGTAGGATATAGCCTGCCAGCCAGCCCCCTGTAGGATATAGCCTGCCAGCCAGCCCCCTGTAGGATATAGCCTGCCAGCCAGCCCCCTGTAGGATATAGCCTGCCAGCCAGCCCCCTGTAGGATATAGCCTGCCAGCCAGCCCCCTGTAGGATATAGCCTGCCAGCCAGCCCCCTGTAGGATATAGCCTGCCAGCCAGCCCCCTGTAGGATATAGCCTGCCAGCCAGCCCCCTGTAGGATATAGCCTGCCAGCCAGCCCCCTGTAGGATATAGCCTGCCAGCCAGCCCCCTGTAGGATATAGCCTGCTAGCCAGCCCCCTGTAGGATATAGCCTGCTAGCCAGCCCCCTGTAGGATATAGCCTGCCAGCCAGCCCCCTGTAGGATATAGCCTGCCAGCCAGCCCCTGGAGTATATAGCCTGCCAGCCCTAAAGGGATCATAATGTGTCTGAGTTAAAAAAGCTAAAAATAAAACTGAGTATAACTGAAAAGTAAGGTTAAAAATTATCTATATTGTATAAACATCACTAGAGGATTAATGATTCTGATTATTCTAATTTTCTTTCATGGGAAAAGCCCTAAATTCTAGACTCCTTCTGGCTCATTTGCATAATTTTAAAGCCCTTTTCCCTAAAAACAAAAGCATAAGAAGCTAAAAAGAGAGCAGATCCTGGCAGAAGGGACACACTACAGTCTGTCAGTGTGCTTGGTGTACAATCCTTCACCCTAGTGATTGATGTCCTTTAAAGGGGTATTCTCGTCTGGGCAATGACATTCAGTTTAATTAATCGGCCATATATAAACATTTCTTCAATTGGATGTTATTAAAAAAAAATGTTCCTGTGTGAAGATAATTTCTCATAAACATAGGCATGTTGTCCCTTAGAAACGAGATGGCTTCCTCGGTTACGACCACCTCACGCTCTGGAAGTGGTGGCCAGATATGCGCTATTGTGTCTTGTCTGACCTCCTGGATTCAGCGATCATTACCACAAGGGCGGCTGTAGGATATGGAGTAACTGCTGGACATTTCATATACAAAAGGGACAGAGTCTTGTTTCTAAGGGCCCAAATCACTACATTTATGAGAAATTATATTCACACAGGAATTTTTTTTTTTAATAACATCTAATTGAAGAAATGTTTATATATGGCAGATTTATGAAAATGAATGTGAATGCCCAGGCGAGAATACCCCTTTAAGCTTTTTCATGTTTTTATGATTAAGAGATCAGATGGACAAAAATGTTAAAATTCAACTAAAAATTAAAAATCTGCTAAATTTTGGTACAGAAATTTCAGGGCTGGACTATTCTAATTTGCAATTGGCATATTCTTACTCAGCATCACTACTAAAACTGAACATTTCACTGTTCAAAAATATATATTTTACTAAGGAATAAAGTGTACACTCCAGGAAAAGTAATATTGCTTTTCAATACAAGACTCTAATTATGTTCCTGGATTTTACTTTCTACAGAGTAACTTTTCCTAATTAAGGGCAATTCCAAAGAGGGTGAACTGTAATGAACTGCTTTCATTACAAAATATGCCCAAGAATTTATATTAACTGAAGAGAAATCAATAATTTGATTTAAGGAAAAACTTGTAATTGCAGAAAATGATCCCAAGTCCCTTGGAGCAATATGAATGATAGAATTACAGAAAATCTCAGAGTCTACCCATTGCTTTTTTTTTGTAATAAAAGATTTACCATACTTCTCTGTGTTGCTCAATTTCAGCTGTACAATTAAAGACCTATAAATGGCTCCTACTTATCTATATACTTAATGGTCTCAGCAACAAGTCAATTGTATTTGGTTATTGTAAATTCTACCTTCAGTGCTCCAATAGCCAAAGTCTCATGTTCTGGAGAGCTCTGAGATATCGATAAGTTATGGGATATTGTAGGAGACTTTGTCAGATTGGGGTTCCTTTGGCCCAACAGGTAATTTTTTTTTACGGGGCTCACCAGTGATCATCCCCTAGAAAATAAAATATAGGAGCCTCCAAAATTGTTTGTCATCTCTTTGAACTCTGGTGGTCATCACAGTGTTAGAGCCTTGGCTGAGGATCCTCTGGTTCGCCAGTCTTACCCTGTTAGGACAAGACCTAAAGGTGAATCTGTCAGCAGCAAATAGGCAAATAAAACCTGAACTACTACCTTATAAACTTGCAACGCATCACCATCAGCTATACATCATTCACGCCCGCTCCACTCCCACTTGCCATGGAGGCGACTTTATCCTGAGATTGACCACAGAGAATATAAGTTAACCCTCTCCCTCCTCAATTCTGATCTATGTACAAGTTAGTTATGCCCCATGCAGCCAGGGAGTTGAGCATTTCATTACTGTGGGAGGCTGCTGCAGGGCATTTCATTACTGTGGGAGGTTGCTGCAGGGCATTTCATTACTGGGGTAGGCTGCTGGGTATTACATTACTCGGGTGGGCTGTTACCAATGCCTTTTCCAACCTAGGTTTATACTCAATAAGTCAATTACATTATTCCAGTTACTTTTGGTCAAATTTGGGGGCTTAGTTTATACTCTAGTACAGTGATTGCAAACCTTTCAGAGACAGAGTGCCCAAACTACACCCAGAATCCACTTATTTACCATAAAGTGCCAACATGGCATTTCAAGCAGTAACTTATGGCTACCAGTTCTTCAACATCATTCAATTGTATTGGCTCTCTTAAGGCCACCATTGCAGTTGAAAGAAGGTGGGCAAATTCAGACCATCATTGTAGCTTCTCTCCGGGAAGAATGGTGGGTCCAGCAGGAGGACCTCCAAAGACAATGCAGTTCAGTCAACACCTTCTCGCTTTTCCTGCAGTTTCAAACAGCCAGTGAAGTGTTGCTTTAAAATAGCACTGAGAGGAGCATCCCTTAAGTTGCTTGGGACTGCAGGAAGATTTGGTGGATGTGGCCAGTTTGGTGAAATTGGGGCGATGGTCTGAGTGCCCACAGGATGGGCTCCGAGTGCCACCTCTGGCACCCGTGCCATAGGTTCGCCACCACTGCTCTAGTATATACTATAATCATAAAAGGAGTTCATAAAAGCAAAACTTATTTCTCCTTATTTCCTCTCATAAAAATGCAAAAAAATTAGAAATAAACCAGTAACCCTCATTTGAGCTATAAAAAAAGTAAATGAATAAATATTTAGCTTACAAAAGGTGACATTTTGCTGTTGGCATTCAGGCATTAGAAGACCTTGGTCTTGAAAGGGTTAAGACAATAAGGGCAACACATAGACCTAAAAAACTGATTCAATGGAAGCTTCTAAGATTATGTATAAAGTAAGATGTCCAAGTCTAAGCTTGACAACAGAACTGTCTAAATAACAGTACAAGAGATCTAGTCTAAATTAAAAATGTAAAATCCATTTCTTGCCTCTAGTTCCTGTTCCTCAGTCCTCAAGCTGAAACAGTCCCATCACAGGTGAACCTAAGCGTTCTGAGACTGAAACTTCAAGCCCAGAGCATCAACAGGTGGAACAGAAACTCCATAAGAGGAGTGGGGTAGACAGCTTTATTTTTCCCTCGCTTTAAAGGAAACCTACCACTTGAAGTGGCAGGTTTCCGATGGCAATACCGGGCACCAGCTCAGGGTGAGCTGGTGCCGGAGCTTATTTTAGTTAGTGTTTTAAACCGCGGTATCGCGGTTTAAAACACTTTTTAAACTTTATAGCCGGCGCAGGCAGGTATGCGCTCGGCGCTTACCATGCGCGCGGCTCTCATTCACTTTCTATGTAGCCGCGCGCACGGTAAGCGCCGAGCACGTACCTGCCTGCGCCGGCTATAAAGTTTAAAAAGTGTTTTAAACCGCGATACCGCGGTTTAAAACACTAACTAAAATAAGCTCCGGCACCAGCTCACTCTGAGCTGGTGCCCGGTATTTCCATCGGAAACCTGCCACTACAAGTGGTAGGTTTCCTTTAAATGATTTCCTCAATATGGGAATTGGGTAACAACCAAAACCTGTGACCACGGCCATCTGTTTTTTTTTTTCTCCTTTTTATTTAGTCTATGGACCCACTGATGTCTATGCATCTGTTCACATCTCCATTTTTTCACGGATGTGCAGACCCAGAGGAAAAAACCATTGTCAGCCGCTGCTGACATCACAATTGCGTGCTGGACGGCCCCTTCGTACGAAGCTGTTGCGGACCTGGTGCTGGCACCATGCACATGGAGATAGAAGAAAAGCTGCCAGGGGCAACAGAATGGCAAGTACTCTGTTCATTTTTTTCATGTGCTGGCTGTACTGGGGGCTGGCAATAAACACTACAGGGGGCTGGCAGGGATGACTGACTATATACAGGGGCTGGCCAGCTATATACTGTGGAGGCTGTGACTAATGCATTTCTCACCCTAGGATTATACTCGAGTCAATAGGTTTTCCCAGTTTTTGGTGGTAAAATTAGGTACCTAGGCTTATACTCAGGTCAGCTTATACTCTAGTGCAGCGATGGCGAACCTATGGCACGCGTGCCAGAGAGGGCACGCAGAGCCCTCACTGCTGGCACGCGCCCCATCCTCCTAACCACTGCCAGGTGCGGACAACCACTGTCCACACCTGGTTGTCATGGCTGTTAGCAGTATCGGAGCTGCGCTCCGATACTGCTAACACCCATGACAGAGCAGGGTGCTGACACTTCCTGCTCTGTCACTACGATCACATCAGCGCACAGGACGGTAAGCGTCCCAGCGCTGGCAGCGAAATGATGTCATTACGCTGCCAGCGCTGGGCACCTTACTCCGTTTGCGCTGCAGTGATCAGCCGGAGGAACGAGGTGAGGTTTTTTTTTTTTTAACTCGCGCATCCACGGGGCATAGATCAGCAGGAGGCTGATTTCCTGCCCACTCCCGCCCCTCCCCTCCCCTAAGCAACCGGCCCGAAACTTACTGCGCCGCTACCACAAGCCCCTGCGCCCGAACCCCAGCCGCTATCGCACCCCTACCCCCCCGCCCAAACTCCGCCCACTACTGCAATTTGCCTGCACGAACTCCGGCCGCTCTCACTACCCCCCCCCCCCCCTCAACTCCGGTCACTGCCCTGCATCACCCCCTCCCCTGGAACTCATGCCTCATAACCCCATTGCCCCGAACTCCAGATGCTGCATTACCCCCCCCCCTGCCCTAACTCTGGTCGCCCACCCTCTGCCCATCTACCCTACTGACCCCCCGGAACAACAGACACCTGAACTTCTGCCTGCCAGCATGGCCGCCACCTTGGACAACCAAAGAGTAAGTAACATATGTATTTATATGTATGTATTTATGTATATGCATATTATATTATATATTTATACCTGTGTGAGGGCTTTTTTTTTGCGTAACATATTTTACTTCTCATTTATTATTCCATGTCGTGTACTGGGAAGCTGGATTTTAATACTTTCGCTGTGCGCTCCAAATCATTTGTCTCCTTTATTCTTTGGTTCGGTAAACTCACAGAAAATACCCGATTTGTAGGTTTTATTGTGTTTTAATACTTTTTCAAAAATTAAAACAGTATACGAAAAAGAAAATAGTTTCGCCATCTTGTGACGCTGATAACTTTAGTGCACGGAGCTGGGGAGGTTTGGGTTTTTTTGCTTTATGAGCCGTTGTTTTCATTGCTACCATTTTGAGGACTGCGTGACCTTTTGATAACTTTTTATTACTCTTTTATGTGATGTAAAATGGTGTAAAAGTGGCGTTTCAGTGTGTATAGGACTGCTGTAATCCGAGCTCAGATAGTCCTGTGTAAATTGATTCTAAACTAAACCGTCAGTTTTCAGGTTAAATTGCCGTACTGGCACTTTGCGATAAGTCATTAGGTTTTGGGTTGCAGTTTGGGCACTCGGTCTCTAAAAGGTTCGCCATCACTGCTCTAGTGTATACAATATACATATTTCACAAGATGTAAAGAAAAAAAAAACTAGAACTCAGTATATAAGTTGAATTGCAAAAGTATTAATTACCCTTCAACTATTTTTTCAACATTACAGTCAAATACTTATTGCCTGCTCTATGCTTGAGGTGCGGATGGAGTGTTCAGGGTTTTGTGCAGTATTGGCTTCTTCCCTCCCACGCATAGCCTCATTTTATTCATTTTTGTTCATTTTGGTCGCATATGAACACAGCACCTTCTTCTATATGTCTGCGATGTCCCCGAATTTCCTTCATTCAAACAGTATTTCTGATAGCTTGCTGTCATCTTACCACTCATCCATAAATTGCAGGTTTGTGGAGGACATAACTAATAGTTGTCCTGTTGACAGATGTTGCCACCCTGGAATTATTGGCCGCTTCCCCTTTTCTGCGCTGTCGTTTTCAGTATACACCCACGTTTTCGTAGCTTTGCATTTGTTGTATACTTTTTCCATTGTTCAATGACGTATTGAATAGTGTTTCATGAGATAATCAGACCTTGGACTATTACTTTAAAACCTTAGCGTGCAATGTACTTCACCCAATATACTTCCACCTTGCCTGAACTTTCTCGTTTGTTCCTTGGTATTCATGATGCTCTTTGTCCACAAATGTTCTCTAACAAATTTATTCTAACAAACATCTGTAGTTATGCTCATTGTGATTTCTAAAGGCAACTGAGCACACTTCACATCACAAATGCTTGATACCATGTAAAAATTAGAAATCACTTTTGCAACCCACTGTAGGTACAATGATAACATTTTTCTGAGGCTTTCTGTAAAAATTCCTCCAATAAAATTAGGATGAACCCCTTTAAATTACGTATCTTACAGAATAGATCAAAAACCATCAATAAGGGGCAGTAGACAAATAAAAAAAAACCAAAAAACATTATTTATTTACCATATACTTAACCCAACAAATAACATTACAACAGACCGGCTTAATGTGATTAAGAAAACAGCAATGTTATGTCCCAAGTCCTGCAAACTGCATCCGAACAAATAATGGCATTTGTTTTATACTAAGGCAGCAAATAAAATGATCTCCTTAAATTGTTTTTAATTATCCAATTAGAGGGGCTTTAATTTTAAATGGACAAATTTACTTTATTTCAATTAACCAAATTCAGCCCATATGACAGCGCACAACTCAAATATTCTGTACTGAACAATTCCAACGTAGAAAAGTGTCATGGTCCAAATCATTACCTTTGCTGCCACCATGTGGAGAAGGAGTATTATTGTTAGATAACTTCATAGTTTGCTGCTGGACATTTTTTTTAAGGATATATACTATTATATGTCACTAAGGAATATTTCTAACAGTATGTCCAAGGTGTTCATGTTCTAAATATCCGAGCATATCAGTTAACTACCTTAATGCAGGTCTTATAGGTTCGTAAGGTTCTTCAAACATAATTTCAATAAGGATAAAAATAACAATAAAATACAATAAATCAGAGAATACCTAATTTCAAATTGGATTCTGCTGGTAGGAAATACAATTTCTGGATTTGGATAAAGATTTGTATTTGAGAATCTTTTGATGGGATCAGTACACAAAGAGGCAATGTCAAGATTTTCTACAATATACCTCTGATGGGGGGTTCCAACCTAAGCAAAGACATGCAGCCATAAGATGCTATAAGCATATAGATATATATATCTATAAATACTTGAATATAAGCTGAGGTTTTCAGCACAAAAAAAAAAAATGTGCTGAAAAACCCTTACTTGGCTTATACTCGAGTCAAGAAACAAAATGTGTACTCAACTTCCGATGCCCAATGGCATACAATCGCAGCTGCAAGATCAGCTCCCGGTTCGTCGCAGTCTTCGTGACGTCAGCCGCACGCTGACGCTCTAATGTGTGTGCCAGCATCGGCATACACTATATCATCAGCAAACGGCTGATGTCATGGTGCCTGAAACGGACCGGACGCTGATGACGAAGCCACGCAGGGGCTGGCAGCCTATATACCCCGGGGGGCTGGCAGCCTATATACCCCGGGGGGCTGGCAGGCTATATACACTACAGGAGACTTGCTGGCTATATACTGGGGGGAGCGGTTACCAATGCATTTCCCACCCTAGGCTTATACTCGAGTCAATAGATTTTTCCAATTTTTTGTGTCAAAATTAGGGGTCTTGTCTTATACTCGGGTCGGCTTATACTTGAGTGTATACAGTAGATTTAAAATACCGTTCATATACAGCTCTTGGCCTCAGAACAAGTGTGTGCTCTAATTGCTTAAAAGGGTTGCCTTGTGTTAGAGCAACTTGCCCATTTTGTTTTCCAAATGCAGTGTTACATCAGTTTCGATTGCAGCTCACAAAAGTAAATTAACAGGGTTGTTTGGGCTTTTTAAAAATTTAAATAATTCTGAGGGGGGAGGGGTTTTTAAAAAAAAAAGGAAGAGAAAAAATGTATACTCACTCCCTCCAGCAGTGACCCACTGTTGCATGTCTGCTACAGCATTAGTTTCAGTGTGTAGCCGGCAAGCAGCAGTGGAAAAAAGACGGACAGTGTCACAGGAAAACGGATGCGCTGAAGGGGGCGAGTACAGTATAGGTTTTTTCAGTTTTATAGCCACTCCAAGCCTTGCATAAAATTTGAGAGCGCCCAGAAAACCCCTTTATTCCCTTAATGACCAGGCCCTATTTTATTTGAGTTTTCATTTTTCATTCCCCACCTTCAAAAAACTATAGCTTTTATATTTTTCCATGTAAGAAGCCGTTTGAGGGCTTTTCTCTATAACAAATTGCAATTCATAGTGACAATATTTAATATTCCATGCTGTGCACTGAAAAAAAAATCCAAATGTAGTTAAATTGGTGAAAAATGTATTTGCCACCATTTTCTTGTGGGCTTAGGTTTTACCTATACAAAAACTTTGTCACTTCACTTTAAAATAACGTTTTGCTTCAGTGTACTATGCTGTGTGTGAAGTCTATTTTTTTTGCAAGATGAGATAACTTTTTCAATGCTACCAATTTGAGGATTGTAAGGCTTTTTCATCACTTTTTACCACATTTTTATAATTTATCAGTTCTATGGAAAGGGGAGTGATTTGAATACCTTAGGATTATTTATTTATATTTTTCAGACCACCCTAGGGTACTTTAACCCTAGGTTGACTACAGTATGGCAGTATATGGGATTTTACTGATCATTCATTACAATGTGTGACTGGCACATTGTAATGAATGTTCAGATGCTATACAGCCTCAGGTCTTACAAAGTCCCAAGGCTGTCATAGCAACAGATTGTTGCTCCCCGATGACGCTACAGGGAGGGACAATTGAAGCCAAGATGGCAGTGCCCACGCACTAGCACCGATCGCGGGTGTCACCAGTGGGTGTTTGCCGCAATATGCAGCAAACTCTCTGTGTACAAAGAGGGCTCAGCCCATGAGCCCTCTCCAACACCCCCAGCCGATGTGTGACCTTACACGTCATTAAGGGGTTAAAGGTAGGCTACCATCCTCAAGCATTATAATCTGCTGTTAGAGAAATGTACAATGAACTACTTGAAAGAACGTCATTCTTACTCATGTCCATGCTGTGAAATTCTCATTTTGATCTGTAAGCTAAGAGGCATTTGATGCACTAGAGTTGTGTCCTTTGCACTTGTAGCACTGCTATTACTGCCTACTCTCTCCATCAAATAAGCAGATAAGTCTTCTGAGAAGCCAAACTGAAGGAGGGGAAGAGGCTCAGGCAGGATTTAAAGCCCTGTGAGCTAAGGAGACGACCATGGCACACCAACTGTATCATTAACATATGGATTAGAAAGAATATCTTAGAAACAACATAATGGCAGAAATAATAGAGGTATGTTGGAAATCACAATGGGGCTCATTTACTAAGGGTCTGAATTGCGATTTTGGCGAACGTGATCGGATTGTGGCGCACCGGCTTTCACACGACAGAAATAGGGGGCGTGGCCATCTGAAAACCCGACGGATTCAGAAAAACCGCAGAATTTAAAAAAAAAATTTGTGTTGCAAGAATAGCACTAGCATACACCTGGACGAAGAAAGGGAACTCCGGTGGACCTGGGCACGGCAGTGACACCTAGCGGATATCGGGTGCACGACCTTAGTAAATCCCGGCAGAACCTGAATCAGCGTCGGAGAACGCGCCGCTGGATCGCGACTGGACCGGGTAAGTAAATGAGCCCCATTGCATTTCTTTTCAACATGCTGTCAGCAAATTATAACACTTGGTGGAGGTAGTTAAATGCTGTGAAAAAATTGCACGGAAATACATTTTTTTTTGACAAATGCATCGCAAACACATGAAACCTTAAACCATTTGCCTTGTATGTTGCCTGTTGACACAAAATGCTCTTTGTCCTTACATTGCATCGATTCTGAAAGTGAAGGTAAATCTCAGAGTAACCGGAACAATAGACTGGACTTTAAAACCTCTCAAAACACGTACTTGTTTTCTGACAATGCTTACCAAACATTCAGGGTCACCACTGAAATGCATTAAACATGTCGAAAATAATCACGTGCATATATTATAGCTGCCTGTACAACTCAGGGATAACATTTCACTAGTGCTCATACTTTGGCACATTCTCAGTCCTATGGGCATGATCTGCTGATGATAATCTCAGATTCCCATCTACATTTGCTGAAACCTGAACCTAGAGAATATATTCATTCCCCATATGCTTGTCCTGCTTCAGTTCCCTCAGTGACCTCTCACAGTGTCTCACCTTTAACACCGCTACACACAGTGAACAATTCAAGCCACCATCCTAGCTACAAGGTCAATACGCCTTTGCATACCAGTACAGGCGAGACGATCCAAGGGAAACGGGAGAACTTTCTCTCACATTATTCCAAGCCTTTGTAAGATTGTGGAAACATAAGATGACAACTGTATTCACTGCAAAGATCTGTCCTGCTGTATGCGGGATCCTCGTAGTGCAGGACTGCTGTAGGCGTTACCCAAGAAATGTTACAATATCAGCAACTGGCATTTTAGATCTGCACAACTTTTTATTCTAAAATTACTCCATCTGAACAAGGTACAAGAAAGTCAAAGGATTTATTAATATTGCAAATGTGATAAAAGAACAACATGACTCTTGCCCTCCTGTTGCAGACAAATTACCCCTGTTCCCTCCTGCACACATATCAAGGGGACCACTGCAGCCCCCTTCCACCTTAAGAGACCTGTGTATCAGGACCAGTGTTGGATTAGGATGCCAAGGGTCCTCCAGTTAAACTCGATCTTGCATGGCTACATGTACAGTTTGTTACATAGTATATGCATATAATTGTATGAATATGATAGAGATGCTGAATATCTGCATTAAGTAAATTGAGAACACCCTGTCCAACACTACTACTGCAGGACCTGGGCCCCACTGATGGATCTACCTGTTCACCTGTTGGCCAGTCCAAGCCTGATCAGGATCCATATACAATAGCACAGATCTCTTTTAATCTGTTATTAAAAACTTAACATTGACAAAGGGAAAAGACTAATCAGCCATAGTGTGTATATTTTTGAAGGTTGAGATTTACTGTATATAAATATACTTTCTGACATAATATACTAACATGCTCAATTCTATAAAACCAATTCTACAAGGAAACATGGAGATATGTATATTATACATATAAGAATAAGAATATTACATAAAATGTTTTGCATAAACAATTTCAATTTTACCAATATATAAGGAGCTTATCCATTTTTCTTAATAAAACATGAAATTAATTTAATATTCTTTTAAAATAAACACAATACATCAATGTACTCAAATAAAATCAAACAATGGTCCCCAAAATTATTAGGAGGGACGGACTACAATGTAGCAAAGAGGTGATTAATATTAAGATTATTTCAAAATGTCTTATTTCATAGGGTTTGTGGATCGCGACAGGGCCGAGTAAGTAAATCTGCCCCAATGTGTGAAGAGGGAGCCAGAACAGGCCAAGAACATTTAGTGTTGTTTTTTGTGTTTTGCCACTGATGCACCAGCCCCCAATGGATTTTGCAGAACTCTTTAACCTAATAAACTGCTAATAAACAGTTTGCTGTCAAGAAGAATAAAACCTTCCAAGATCATGTTTCTCATATATCGCAGGGTGAAAATAAACTTAAAAAGGGGTATTCCAGGAATATGAACATCTGATACAAAAACCCACAATGCTATAAATAAATATAACAAAACTCAATGTAGATAGTCACAAAATTTAGCTTAAATACTTTGATTTTGTAATTAACAAAATTTATGGCCTCTCTAAAGTTATCAGCAATATGGCCGCCACTGCAAACTAAGTTTCATGATCCTTTAGTTCTCAGTAACTCCTTCTACCTCTTATCTTCTGCTCCCAGTGATGATGTAACATACTGTTACCATAGTAATGATGTGTAACTGCCACACTGCACATTACATCACTGAGGTGACGTCACACCACTACACCGTCCATACTGGATGCACTGCAACCAACCGACTACAGACAAACATAGTGGTGATCACATGACCTACTCATGCAGGTGCTGGACATGTGATGTGAACATGTGACCAGTGGCCATTTTCTGTCCTGTGTCATCTCCGTGCAGAGGAAATCAACCGACTGATTAAAGGGCCAGTAGCATTTTAATTCTTCATTACAGTGTATGTCACCAGCATTTTCTGCTATGGGGAGCAAAATTTTAAATAACTAATTACATATTACCTTATATTTTGAGTACCATTTTGTATATGAATTATGCCGATTCCTGGAATACCCCTTTAAGTTTGCAAGGCGGAGAGCTCAGTGTTGGAGCACATCCTTACCTCACATTGCCACCTCTGCCATGATTGATGTCCATGTGTCCAGAGATGTTGCTAGTAAGAAGGATGAAGGGACCCGAATCCCAGTGAATGTGATGTCCAGCTTTCTTCCTCACTTTATACAAGCTATTTCACAGAATATTTTTTTTGCATGATGCCACAACAACGGACCGTAAAAATGTAGCAGGAACTGGAAGGATTTCATTCTACTTGATAAAAGTACTGGCAGTGGTTTAAGAACTTAATGTCCACTAACCGCTTCTCTTCCAGTCAATGTATTGGCAAGTGTGACATGCCAGGAGTCAAGACAGAATTATAATCCACCATATGGCTGCATTCATACTAATGTTCGGGAGCATTCTGTTTTCTCTGTATCACCATTTGCCAAAGAAAGAAGATCCAAAATATAGAGAAACAACCCACATGTCAACAGGTGTCATTAACACCAGAGTGAAGGGCAAGTACAGAGAGAACCGACTGCAGGAAGTAACCAAACAAGTGACTTGCATCCACCCAACACAACCCCAGTGTGATACATCTGTACTTACACACCAATCATGCAGGTTTAGAATGACGCCAACATGTGCCAGATGTCATCACGGTTTTCTAGTATCTGAACCAACACATAGAACATCACAGATTTCTGTCAGGCATTTTTCTTTATTCTTATAACTTTTAGTGCTTCTTGTGCCATAAGATAAGCCATTAATCTTCGAGAACCTCTTTAACAAAGTATGAATCTTTTATGGTTTTGGAGGGGGGTGATGGTTTCACTAGAACGCTCGAAACATAAAATAGATAAAGCCCATTTCTATTAACTTTCCAGTGAATCATATTACGCATATCTGAACAGTACAAACCGTATGCATACATCACACTTATTTGTCAACTTATAGAAAATGTGCCATCCATTATGAGAGGTAAATGTGCAAGTGCTGAAACCTTACGAACTACAGAAACATTTACTGTAACAAAGCACATGGAATAACACACCATTTATTCTGATTACTTTACATGTCTGCAGGAATTTGCCTTCCTTGTCAGCCTGGCATGTACTGTACAGCATCACTTTCATGCATTACAATTATCCGCAAGGATGAAGTTAACAAAACAGGAACAATACAACTGCAGTAATGTCTCAGTATTATCTCGTATATATTCACTTAATTTAAAGGGGGTTCCATCTTTTCTCAGAGATCTTAAAAATAATCAGGAACTCAAATATAAAAGAACATTAGAAACGTAACTTTCATCAAAGGCTTAATAGATTAAAAAAAATGGAAACATGTGGCAAAGGCGATATCAGAGATTTAAAAAAAAAGTTTTCCCAGCCACAGGCCACCCCCACCCAAAGCCTTATATAAAATTGATTAAAAGTATGGGACAACCCCATTGAGCTTATGAGAACTAGATCAGAGCTGATGGCGATTTTTTTATAAAAGACATACTGCAGCACCTCGGCTTTTTGCCATGATTTGCGTGCACAGCAGGAAAGCATGAAAGCTGCACTAGAATCTCCAGCAATATTTAACCAAGAAGGTCTCTACTGTAAATCATTTAACGTCTGGCCTTGATCACATCTGACTGTTGCGCGAGTCATTTTAAACCAAAGGAGAGGTGAGGGTCTAACAGCTGTGACCCCACACTGATCACAAGATCAGGATCCCCGCCGACCCCGGTGAAACCCCTCTGGCAACTTCAACCCAATCTGAGAATGTGTCATTAATGATGACCCTGTTTTCTATCACTAAATCAATTGCTTGCCCAAAGACACAGATATTCCCCTGGTCCCAGTAGTCTCTTTACCTACCAATCTGTTACGCGGTATAGTATCAAAAGTCCTAAAAAGTCGATACATAAAACATCCACAACCTTGATGTTTTACCTCTTCAGAGTGTGATCACTTTAGTCTCTCTCAAGTAGTAACAACAGTGAGTAGAGAGGAAGACCATTGCTTGGCCATTCTGAGGAGGTCCAGAGAACCACAGCCCCTCAGAGACTCTTGCAAGCTTAGTCACCTCTGCACTTATCTACGAGTGCCTGGCGAGGAATGAACCTCTGATAAATCCTGTGGATAGGTTGGGAATATTCCTTGCTGTATTGTATTATACTACATTGTAATAGACATCATTGTATATAAAGAATAATAGCCCTGCAATAGTTTGTTGACTAGCTCTCTGGCCTAAAGGCCATGATGAGATTTGTAGTTCCACACATGCTGGAAGAGTGGTAACATAAGCCTTTAATCATAGCACCAGATACAATTTCCTATTTCACAAGCTAGCCATAATACTCCAAAGCTTTGATAAGTACAAGATGCACACCGACCGTTCTACATCAAATAATTCAGCATTATGCATGTGTCTAGCCAAAAAAGTATACCTCAGATAAGAAAGAACTTTCATATTGTATTTCCTCTCCCACTGAGGGAGACTGGAAATAAAACATCTTCACAAATTCAGAAGAGTCCCCCCCCCCCCTTCCCGCGTCAACTCTCCTCACTGTACATCAAAGAGAAGCGCGCTCTACATGACACATGAAGACAATTCCCCTCAGTCATCAGGCAGGTGTCTAGGGCAGAGAAAAGCCTGTTTTCCCTAGTCCTTCACCTTGTTTGATTGCTTTTTACTTTTGATCTGATGCTGCCCTCACCCTGGTAATGACTTCCCCCCCTCAAAGAACCCACCTCACATCTGTCAGAAGGAATAAAGGGTATCAAACTGAGTCCTGACATCGCCTTTGGGCCATAAAATGTGCTGCCAACCAAAGTGTCCCTAGCTCCCACCATTTCCAATTCAGGTCCTTTTGTTCTAGTGGGTATAGGAGTTTGGGTACCAATGGCAGAATAAAGGATTATACGCCAACTGTGAAGCCTAGCTTTCCTGAATACATATCTTTTCATCTCAGCAGCTTCGTCTCTTAAATGCTCTCAACTTCATGGTGGTGGCTATGAAATACAAATTCAGCGTCTCTGATAGAACGTTTGTTTAAATCCGCTTTCCTGTGGAACAAAGGTCATTGAATGTCTTACGGCCTTTACCGGGGGAGCTTTAACAAAAAATACATTTCCAGTCACTTTTGTAGGAGGTCATGAAAGGCCAGCTGGCATGCAACAGTACAACAAGCCACTTCTTAATGGCAATGAAATGTACTTTATATTAAGTAGTCTACCTAAAAGTACTTGATATAGAAAAATAATGCATGACCACTTCCCGAAACAAAACATCAAAGCCAAGTGGTTTCTCACTCCCTCTGCCCGCTCAACTGCAACCCACCAAGACAGGAGGAAGAGATTTCTGTCTCAAACCATCTCAAATAAATTACTCCTAAGCTAAAATAAAGTTTTTCTACAAAGTAAAAAGCAACACAATGAACGCAAAAGTTAAATAATTTATTGCTCAAAAGCATATAAAAGAAACAAAAATCCATAGAAGATTCTTGTTTGAGTACACTAACAAAACATCCATCTTATGTTCGGACTGTAAATATTCAATAACGCAGATAACACATCTAGTAAACATCTGAAGTACAGAAAGAGATAATGCCCAAGAATCATTTCACTCATCAGCAAAAGAGAAGGAAAATAATAGTGCAGACAATATTCTCTTTTCATTTAAAGTAACAATATTATGTAAAGGCAGCACGGCGGCTGAGTGAGTAGCACTTCTGCCTTGCAGCGCTGGAGTCCTGGGTTCAAGTCCCACCCAGGTCAACATCTGCAAAGAGTTTGTATAATCTTTCAGTGTTTGCGTGGGTTTCCTCTGAGTCCTCTGGTTTCCTCCCGCACTCCAAAACATGCTATTAGGTTGTTTAGATTGTGAGCCCCATGGGGACCGGGACCAATTTCGCATGCTTTGTGCAGGTGCTATATAAATATAGAATTATTATTATTATTATTAAGGAATATGCATGAAGAAATGGCATTCTCAAAAAGGTAATAGGTCAAAGCATGATAAATACTACAGGGCAATGAGCTGATGTGAAGGTGTAAACAAGTGTTCTGAACAGCAATACTATACTGGTCTGGATAAATCATCTATAGTGCAGAATTTCACTATATAAAATATATACGGATAAAAATGTTAGTACACTTAAAGAAACAGCATTGACTACAACATTTTGGAACAAATCAGTGGAAACATTTGCCAATTAATTCAGATAATGAAGTTAATGCAATGGTTCATTTTGCAATATCCAGTTTATCCCAAAAGTGCTTGTAATCCATCAAACTAAAGTCCATTTCATACAAACATTTTTGGGGTGTGTGCCCTGTTGTTTTGACAGCTAATTATTAGGCCCAGGTATATTCATGGGCTGAAACCAAACTGTGATTTCTCTAACCCTTTGCCTGAGCTGCAAATTTTAGGTCCTATTTCTGGCCATGTTTGGGCATGGATGGACCTCACACATCAATGGCACAGGCCAATCAACCACAGGGCCATGTTCAAGTGCAGGTAGCCAAACAAGAAATAGGGGCTTTTTTACTAAGGGTCCGCGGACCGCACTATCGTCGGGTATTCCGACGATTTCCGCATTTAGCAGTCTTTGTATGACCAAAAGCTGTCATGGTAACAGATCAGAGTGACAATCTAAGCCAATATGGCAGCGAACTCCCACCGTCTATGGAGAGAGCAGAGCCCATTAGCACTTTACATGCACATGCAGCCGACATACTATTACGAGAGATGTTGGTAAGGGGTTAAAGGACAACCATCATCAGGTCTCTGTAACCTATTCTGTCACCACTACCTGTTGGAGGAGCTCACAAGTATACCATCCCTTACTCAATTCATACATGAATCATTCTAGAATCATCTCTTCTTCCTTATGTAAATTCGGCTGGGCACATGGAGGAAGAAAGGTATGTCCTCCCCTCGCTCATGTATGTATGTAATGTATAGTAAAGCATTGCTGGTGTAAGACACAGACATCAGCTACACAAGTACATTACATGTTCTGCTATACACATGGCTGCATCCTGGAGCTGTTGAGTACACACAGGCTGAAGGGGGCGCCAGTACCAGAAAGCACATAGAGGAGCCAGCACCAGGAGTGTCACATCATTATACTGGCTGTCAGTCATGTGTATAGGAATATCTCATACACATACAGGCTGCAGAGGGCGCCAGCACCAGGAAGCACATAGAGGAGCCAGCACCAGGAGTGTCACCTCTCTCAGGTCATTTGCATACAGCTTTAGGACCTGATTGCTTACGTTTACAGGCATGTAACTAAACTTTCTAATTGCAGTTTATTAAATATATTTAGTTTTGGGGATTCATTTGCCTGACTGCTTCTCATGCTTGTGCTGGCCCAAAACATTGTTGAAGAGAGGCCCATTCATTCCCCTACACATCCATTTGACATGGTGTTGTAATGGGGGAAATAACTACAATTCCTGAAAAGAAGTGTAACCTGTAATACATTTAGAAGGATTTTTCTCTGATACGTTTCTTTTATTCACTTTACATATTAATTATTGCAATTATATGGTTTCCATAGGAATGCAAAAGAAAAGTGAATCCTGCCAGAGGTGGGACACACCAACTTGTAGGTGTGCTTGGATTACATTCTAGGTCCTGGTGGATAAAAATATATATTTAAGTGGAGTCTCTGTACATAATCCTCATCTATTGGCCAAATTCGAAAGTGGATACAAAAAGAGTCTTCTGCTCTAGAGGGTCTGATAAATTTCAATGAAAACTCAATTTCTCCATTGCGGGCCAAAAAAAAAAAAAAAAGTAGGTACCATCCAAAAAAGGAGTGGGAACAAAAAAACAAAACAAAACACTACTATATATATAAAAAAAAAGTTACCATAATGGAAATCTTACATTGGGCATTACAGTTTTGGCATCTGCACTACTGAATGTGCTACCATTTCCGTTCTTTCCAAATACTTTGCAGTGATCAGTCTCAGTTGCCGCCATCTTATTAAATAAGCGTCATAAGGAAACGGATGAAAAATGATATCCTTGTTCTCAATCGTAATCAGCTGTGCCCTTTTAATCGACTAAAGTGTGTGTCATTACTGGTAAGTGACCATAAACCATCTGGTCTGCATGTGACTTCCTGTTAGATGGGTGCAGACATTAAATAGCTCATATGTAAAACTTGCTGAATATAAAAGCTACTTTTTTTTCTACAAGGGGAATGGAAATGTATGTACCATTTGATACATAAATAAATGGCAAGATATATTAAGAGTGAAGTCAGTAGGTGCCATTTCAGCTGTTGAGCACCTTTAACGGTTTTGTAATTAATGGATAAGATTTACTGCATTAAAAAGACCCACTTGCTGCACAACTCATATGAAATGCTTCTTGTGTGTCAATTTGTCAGGTAACTATATATTATTGAAATAAATATATAAATATAAAAAAATAAATATATACAGAGGCCGCACTAACATTTTGCCAGAAGGGTAATAATACTCCTCTCACCATTTTTAGCTGAAGAGGAGCATGAAATCATCAATATTACAAACTAGTCGTAAATAGTTCTAACCCCTTCACGTTATTTATTATTCCATGTCATGTACTAAGAGGCCGGGAAAAAATTCCAAATTCCAAATGTGTGAAATTGGTAAAACAAAAACACTTTCACGTCACTTTATGGTCAGATCAGTTTTTACGACTTTCTCTGTGCACTCCAAATGATACGTCTACTTTATTCTTTGGTTCGGTAGGATCCCAGAGATACCAAATTTATGTAGGTTTTATGAATTTCTGAAAATATATTCAAACAACATTTCGCCATCTTCTGGCGCTAATAACTTCTTCATAATTTGGTGTACGGAACTGTGTAGAATGTGGTTTTTTGCGAGATGAGATGATGTTTTCATTGCTGCCATTACGGGGACTGTACAGCCTGTTGGTCAATTTTTATTACAAATATTTATGAGATGTAAAAAGGGTGGAAAAGTGGCGTTTCCCACGTTTGTGAGCTATTATTCGTTATGCGGTTCACTGCCAGGAATAACCGGTTTTCTATTTTGATAGACCGAGGCATTTTGTGACCCGGCGAGACCTAACATGTTTGGGATTTTTATGGCTAATTACGTTTTATATCACTCCTAGGGAATTGGGGGCGATTTTAAATTTTTATTATTTTTTACCGGGGCAAATTTAGCAAGGAACACATTAGGACAGATTTATCAAGCTGTCTGAAAGTCGGAGTGCTGGCACCGCTCAGAGCCGTCAGCCAGTGCCTAAACAAGAAAATCACCAAGCGTATTTATGTATTCACTGGTCTGCCGGTGAATAGTTGAGTAAGGATACAAGTCCCAATAATACACTAATCAGTTCTTCAAATTTTATGCAATGAAGTAAATATTCTTCTACTTAATTCTCCTTCTTCTACTACAGCCAGATATTATTATATTAGTTAGCCGTGGCTTCTTTCTTTCTAAAATCAACTTTTATAATTATGCTGATGAGCAAGAAGTTGCTTCCCAGGCTGTTATACTATGCAGGAGAAAATCTCCCTTTCCACCAAGTCCATTTGCATTTCCCTTGCTCCTTACACACTATAACAACCTGTGAAGCTACAACACGGAGGGGCTCTGGTAAAGTCTTATTCCAGAGTACTTCTGACTCATTAGCAGAGTTCACTTTAGAATACCACAGTCACAGGTGGCATGTCATGAATAGCTTCAATTTTATGTTGTTGTTGTATTTATTCAATGCAACTGGGGCTTAAAGGGAACCTGTCACCTCTGTTTGCAAAAATGTAGTCATAGGCAGGTTCCCAAAGAGAGCCCTTATAGCATAAGGGCACCCTTTTTTCACCTAAAAAAAAATCTCTGCTCACAAAAGGATAAAATGAATTTTTGATTGGATACCAGGCAGGGAATCCAGCAGGCCGAAATGGGAGTGGTTCATACACTCGAGTCCAGCAACTTGCACTCACCTCCATATGAAAACCACAACACTTGAGGCCGTCATGCGCAGTGAGCGTTGGAGCCATCGCTAAGCAGTAAGCCGCAAGTGTGTGAGGAGTATGCAGACTGCTCCGACACTCAAGGGGCAGGCTCAAGAATTCGGCTAGACGGCCGGATGACATAAGGAAAGGAGGTGTGGAGTTCATACGGAGGTAAGAGGGAGCTGCCGTAGTTTTATGTACTACGCGCAGTTCAACTGGCTTGATTGCAGATAGTGAATCAAAGTTCATTTTATTCTTTTTTGAGCAGTCTTCATTAGGTAAAAAATGTGCCTTTTTGCCATAAGGGATCAATGGGAACCTGTCAAGGCTAAAAACAGCAGTGACAGGTTCCTTTCTAGGTCTTTGCATAAATCTAGGATTTGTATCAATGTCATTCATTAGGCTGTAAGTCAGTGAAAAACTTGGCTCCAAATATAGCATTATACCACACCACTATGGGTAGTGTATGGTATAAGCTACATTTGTTTCCAGACAACTGAACTGCAATATAAACTTAAGCCATGGTCAGGAGCGGCACTGATCTTTGAAGATAGTACTATTTGTCAACTGCTGACCAACCCCCAAATGTGCCGACTGTGGAGAAGAAAAACCAACAGTAAGTAACTGCCTTCCTTATGCCATTCTCAGAACTGCCTGATTATTTAGCTATACAAACACATGGCAGCTACCAATCACTAGGCCTGGCAGATAATGGCACATGTTTAGGACAGCGATTTGCTTCAGCAGTGACTTGAAAAAGTAATTTACTCAGCAAATCCACACAGGAGATAACCATAGGGCAGTCCTGGAAGTGGCTACCAGGAAGACAGAGTAAAGTTTTATAGGTTTAATTGCTCCCATTAGTGGAAATCATCATATAACCCCCTATAAAGGAAATCAGGCAGAGTTACTCTAAGCCAGTGGAAAGAATCCATGCATTCTGACAACATAATAATAGAACTAGTATGAGGACCAAATAGAAGCCATGGCATCGATTTGGATCACAACATAACACAAGAATATACAATGAATGTTAAAGTTTATTTCAACAATCTTTAAACCCTCTGGTTTTACACCAACTACTTGTAGTACTGTTCACACCGTTGCATATGCAATTTCTCCATTAACCAAGGAAACCTACAATACATCAATACCTACGGTTATAATTACTTTCTTTTGCACTCTAGAGAAATACCAAGTTCACAACGTGCAACGATGTTTCATTTGAATGGGAATTGGCTATGGGGAATTATAAGAGAGAGGCAAAAACAGCATGAGACAAAGAAATGTAAATGCATAAACACATTAACATTGCACAAGAAAACATCTTTGTACAAAACAGAACAATTGAGAAGGATGGTAATTGCAGTTCGGTGCTTACACAGAATGCTCAAAAAATATCAAAGTAAGACAGATTTCAACACAAGTTTCATCCCTAACAGCAGCTGGCCATTTATTATTGCTGTGCCCTATACATTAACACACATTAGAAAAATCCCATTTCAATGCTTTTTATGCATCTACATCTAAGCGTTTTATTACTTCAAATTTCGTTGTTTCTTTTTTTTTTTAAACCTGTAAAACAGACTAATAATTGGTTAAGGAATTAGAATAACATCAAGTTTGTATATATACACTCATCGGCCACTTTATTAGGTACTCCTGTCCAACTGCTCGTTAACACTTAATTTCTAATCAGCCAATCACATGGCGGCAACTCAGTGCATTTAGGCATGTAGACATGGTCAAGACAATCTCCTGCAGTTCAAACCCAGCATCAGTATGGGGAAGAAAGGTGATTTGAGTGCCTTTGAACGTGGCATGGTTGTTGGTGCAAGAAAGGCTGGTCTGAGTATTTCAGAAACTGCTGATCTACTGGGATTTTCACGCACAACCATCTCTAAGGTTTACAGAGAATGGTCCGGAAAAGAAAAAACATCCAGTGAGCGGCAGTTCTGTGGGCGGAAATGCCTTGTTGATGCCAGAGGTCAGAGGAGAATGGGCAGACTGGTTTGAGCTGATAGAAAGGCAACAGTGACTCAAATCGCCACCCGTTACAACCGAGGTAGGCAGAAGAGCATCTCTGAACGCACAGTACGTCGAACTTTGAGGCAGATGGGCTACAGCAGCAGAAGACCACACCGGGTGCCACTCCTTTCAGCTAAGAACAGGAAACTGAGGCTACAATTTGCACAGGCTCATCGAAATTGGACAGTAGAAGATTGGAAAAACGTTGCCTGGTCTGATGAGTCTCGATTTCTGCTGCGACATTTGGATGGTAAGGTCAGAATTTGGCGTCAACAACATGAAAGCATGGATCCATCCTGCCTTGTATCAACGGTTCAGGCTGGTGGTGGTGGTGTCATGGTGTGGGGAATATTTTCTTGGCACTCTTTGGGCCCCTTGGCACCAATTGAGCATCGTTGCAAAGCCACAGCCTACCTGAGTATTGTTGCTGACCATGTCCATCCCTTTATGACCACAATGTACCCAGCATCTGATGGCTACTTTCAGCAGGATAATGCGCCATGTCATAAAGCTGGAATCATCTCAGACTGGTTTCTTGAACATGACAATGAGTTCACTGTACTCAAATGGCCTCCACAGTCACCAGATCTCAATCCAATAGAGCATCTTTGGGATGTGGTAGAACGGAAGATTCGCATCATGGATGTGCAGCCGACAAATCTGTGGCAACTGTGTGATGCCATCATGTCAATATGGACCACAATCTCTGAGGAATGCTTCCAGCACCTTGTTGAATCTATGCCACGAAGAATTGAGGCAGTTCTGAAGGCAAAAGGGGGTCCAACCCGTTACTAGCATGGTGTACCTAATAAAGTGGCCGGTGAGTGTATATATACTCATAATCCAAGACCTATTGAGACAAGCCTAATACCAAATGTGACCTGTGACATACAAAGCTGTCACAAGTAAACGACTCCATTCATTTCTGATCTAATCTCCTAATACCTTCCCATACAAATGACCTTCGCCCTCTTCTCTTCACGGTGGTCTCAAAGACTTCCATGCACCCCCCTAACTCTGGAACAAACTACCCCGAAAAAAATCAGACTAACACCAAATGAAACCTGCAAACTAAATGTTTTTGAAAGTTACCAACAGCTTATAGTTCCCCTGTTGCTATGCTTCTTTAGAGCAAACCTGTAACCAGCAGCACCACCCCAACCCCACCATTCCCACAAACTTTACCTTTTAGATGTCTTTATACATGTTCCCCTGATGCCTCGATCCATGGGATTAGAGCTACCATTCTTCTGAAAAAGACTTTTATTGATGTCCTCTGTTCCAGTCATGGAGGCGGGGAGCTGCAGCATACAGTCAAGCTACCCTGCCTCCTCATTGACCCTTACACTGCTAATCTGGCTATAGAGAAGAGAAATCATTCTTCCTGCTCCACCCTCCCTTCAGCTGGGTTATCACTGTCGGCGTCATACTGCAGCTCCCAGCCTCCATGACTGGAACAGAGGAACTCAAACTCTTTTTTTAGAAGATCGCTGGCTCTCATCCTATGGTTAGAGACATCAGTGAAACATGTATAAAGACATCCAAAAGGTTGTGTGTGTGCTTTGTTGTGGGGTTAGCTGTTGACAGGTTCTCTTTAAGATAACCTCTAACCTTCTCATATTGTCAATGTGACCTCTTGGGGAGCTCACTCATGCTTTAAATGGAAGCTGTCAGGTCCTTATGGATGGGTGGTTTAAAATCCCAAACTGCCGCCTGTTTTTTCTCTCCATGGCCAAAAAGAAAAAAAAAACAAAACTTGTAAACTTATCTCAGTCATGTGCGTTCTGTCCCTGCACAGTGAAGCTGCTGAGCTACACCCATAGGTACAGTGCAAGCACAAAGAAATCAGGGTGCATTCACCAGCTTCTTTAACTCACTGCACTGCACCAACAGAGCCATGAGGGACCAGTAGTTGGTTTAGTGACCCAAATAACACTGAGAAGTTTTCTTTAAATGCTTGTTTTTTGCCGTCACAAAAAGTTAAGCATTAAAAGTCAGCCATTGAAATCAATAAGCAATTATGTCCATTGACTTAAAGACTATCTGTCTGCTCTCCTGACATGTCTGTTTTAGTAAATAATTGTATTCCCTGCAGGGTTGCCAACTATCTGTAAATTCACTTTTTGCTGTCTGTAAAAGAAATTTAATTTGTCCATGATTTTATTGAAGCTGTAGACGCTTGTACAGGTAAGTGTAATTGTAGTTGTTATCATTATTTTACAGTTCATAGGAAAATGTTGATACGGTCAGAAATAACAGCCATGTATCACTTACAATTTTCAATACTTTTTAGTGTTTTCAAAGTGTCCATGAAAATTTATGCAGGATTTCCACCCCCCCCCCTCCCTAAATTTACAGAAATACAACATTTTGACAACCCTGTGAGGCAACACAGTGGCTCAGACGTTAGAAATGTTGCCTCAGTTTGGCCCTAGTTTCCATAAGCCATAAACGAAACACAAGAAACATCTGGGTAGAGTTTGCCCCAGGTACCCGAGGTTTTATCTACTACAGAAAACTGAAATTAGAATATAGATTGTGAGCCTAAACATAGGCATAATTAATGTAGATCAGCACAAAATAGGTCATCCAGGAATAATAATTGATTATCTATCCACAGGACACACCATTTATATCTGATAGTCATCCCCACACGGATCAACTTTTTTCCCCCAAAGTAAACAATGGACGAAATTTCTGTGTTCCACATTGCAGTCAGATGCTGTAACAATAGCTTCAACTCCTTAGTAGTACCAGGTTTTATTGAATAGATGGTAATGATCTGATCAGTAGGAGTCAGACTTAAGGGACCCCCACCATTCATGTAAACAGAGGTCCAGTTCTCACTACTTGATGGATGCATACTCAAAGCTCCTGTTCCATACCACATGGGATCAGAAATTGCTGTGCATTGCACTTTTATGAGCATTTCGGAGATACCAGGGTGCTATCCGACACTGACATACCATCAAGTAGAGAAAAGGACCCTCATTCTCATGATAGGAAATAAACTTGGTACAACACCTTTAAGCATAAATTAAGGCCAAGAATGCAACGAGAACTTGTTCCAGTTTGCTCATTATTCACTGAAATCTCATTTTAAAAATTCACCTCAACATAACAATTCTGGAATATCTTTCATTTGATAGTAGGTAAATATATTTATAAATAAATTTCTCTACAGAGGAGTGTGTTTCTACAAATTCTGGTACTGTCAAGAGTGCTGAGCAACCCATTGACTACCTGAAGGATAACACCCTGTTGTCAATTCTTATTGCAAAATTTTCACACTAAGAGAGCAAATCATATTATATTCTATAATAAGTATATCAAGACAGATAAGTTTAGGAAGGCTTGTCAGATCTTATAGTTTGCGATGTTAAATTCATCTAAGATTTTTATAAGATGCGGTGATGGAATGCGACAACTGTGTGTCTTTAAAAACTTTATCTTCCCATTCTCAACTTCAAAAAATTTAAATTTGAGGGCGCACAGCTTCCTAAACCCTAATCCTCCAACTAGGCTTAACCGACCCCATAGTAAGGACTGAGTGACCCTATAGAAATTTAGGTGCACGGGAGCCAAAGCTGATGTGAATGAACTGCATTAGTAGTGTGAATCTCCTAAATTCCACATAGATCTGGATATAATAGCAATTACCTTTAATTTTCTTAATTGTTCTCTTGAAGTTTGAATACAATTTTATTTTCTAGGAAACTCTGAACACTTAGGCCGCCTACCAGTGGATCAAGCAGGTATGATTTACAGAACAGGATACTCTTGATGTTAAATCCACAGAGACAGAAATTATGTTAAGAGGGAAATAAATGTACCTTCACTAAGCCTTTTAACTTCCACAATCCACAGCAAAGAGCTGCTAAAAGGAAGGGTTTTGATTAAAGGCTTTGGTTAGTACTACACGGATGAATACAACCTCAATTTGAAGCCAGACCAAGTATAGTTCATGTGGCAGATAAAACATTTTCCAACAGCTGCTAAAGCGTTCAAGAGAAAATGATGCATGATGTCCATCGACTGCGGCAGTTAATAACTTCGCTGGAAAACGGTATCAGAGCATTATCACCGGCCAGGGACACATACAGTACCTACTAGATATTAGAAATAGTAGGAATTCCAACAGAGTTTGTAATAAGGAGAAGGGAACAGAAGAATCTTAGATACCTACTAAAATCCATCTTGCCAAATTTGCCTTCTTCAGGATTTTTCCAGTTCAGACAAACCTTGACTCATGATGGCCTCATGCACAAAAGCAGGTGTGTATCAAGCCCGGAAACAAGTGCCATGGGGGGAGAGTTATCATAAGGTTCTGAGGTAAAACTTTTCTAGTTGCCCATGGAAACCAATAGAAAAGTTGCAATGGGCAACTAGAATAGTCCTTAGAGACTTCTGCTAGATTTCCCCCATGATCCGTTGTTGACAGCAAGTGTGTAACCGTCTCGCGAGATCAGCTCACATGCCAATGACAGTAAAATAAACTGCCCAAGTAATAACACCTCAAAACATGGGGCTGTAATAATCACAGTCATGTGCATGAGCCCATAGAAATACTTGAGGATGGGTGCTAGCCACTGAAACATCAAACTATGTTGATGTGCATAAGGTCTAAATGGTTAGCTGGCGCCACCAAAATTTTTAGGTTAAACCAAAGTTCCTCACTTATGTTATTTTGAGCAATCCCAAATTCCTTTCTGAAGATGTCTTTTGTAGATACAAAACTTTGTTTCTGGAAGGGAATAGGTTATTCCTTTCTTTCCATTATATTCATTGGCTTCACAAGGTGCTGACCTACCCTGTTAATTTTTCTTTGTATTATTACAAAAGTACAATTGCAGAATATGATGGAGGTCTTTAATTATAGCCATGTGAATGGACATAGCTGACACATGCATACACATTGGGGGGGTGGGGTCATCATCACGAATTGTACACCTGAATACTGGCCTACAACCTGTGACTTGGTTGCATTTCCTGATGCAGAGCCAGGAATTGCAAATATCCCCTCTTTTACAAACACGTGGACTGGGAGAGGGTTGTGGCGCTACAGGCTGCACAAGGTCCAGACAAAAGCTTTAGCGCATTTCTACGCCAGATGCAGAACTGTGCCAGGCACACTATAATGCGCCCAACATGGAAACCTGTCAAGAGGCCGTACCATCTTTATCCAGCACGCCCAAGAGTGGGGCCAACATCAAGCACTGGTGCACGGTGCGCCATTGATTGATAAATCCGCCCCTTGACTCATCCTCAAAAAATATTATATAAAATTGACATCTTCTGTTTCTTAGTGTAGTAGTATTCGAGTGAGGTGTATCTTTTGACTGTATTCTTACAAACCCACAATAAAACAAACAGGTTTAACCAGAACAGATCCTTGAGGACCATAGCTGATAAGTCACAGCTTTGTAAAAAATTGAAAAAACAGAAGTTACTCACCGGTAATGATGTTTCCTCGTACCACGACGGCACCAACCAGAGAGAGGGATCCGCCCCCAGGGACAGGAAACCTGAGCTTAAAAATCGTGCTCCTCCTATCCTGCCTCAGTGGGTTACAGAGACTTGGAAGAGATTCATCGTTAATACATCAGAAAAACATTTTCCATGCATGCGTAGTATGTGGATATATACCCATATACGTGCGTATATGAATATTAAACGTATATATACAAAAATTTTTTTTTTTTTTTTTTTTTTTTTTTTTTTGCGACACCCAATTGACCGACACCAAGAAAAAAGTAGGAAATAACACCCGGGTGGGAATATACCAGGTGCCGTCGTGGTACGAGGAAACATCATTACCGGTGAGTAACTTCTGTTTTCCCCAGCACCACGACGGCACCAACCAGAGAGATTTTCAGAGACGAAAACTTCAGGGAGGGATAATAGAGGAGAGAACCTTCCTCCCGAAAGAAAGGTCGAGAGAACCCGCCACATCCAACCTATAGTGTTTAAAGAAGGTGTGGGGGGAAGACCAACATGCAGCTTGACATATCTGTTCTAATGAGGCATGTCTGAACTCTGCCCATGATGTAGCCAGAGCTCTGGTAGAATGGGCATGAATTTTTTCTGGAATAGCTCTTTCGGCTACTTCATATGCTAACTGGATGGTAGCCCTGATCCATCTAGCGATAACCGTTGATGATGCACTTTTCCCCTTGTTCTTCCCTGAAAAGAGAACAAACAGACTATCTGTCTTACGGAATGATTCTGAATTCCCCAAATATTGAAGTACACTACGCCTGACATCTAGATTATGAAAGGTCTTTTCTTTATCTGACTTAGGCTTTGAGCAAAAGGAAGGAAGCACTATATCCTGAGATCTATGGAAGTCTGAGACTACCTTCGGAAGGAATTTGGGATCAGGTCTCAATACAATTTTATCTGGGAATAAATTAAAGTATGGAGGTCTACAGGATAGTGCAGTAATCTCGCTTACCCTCCTAGCAGATGTGATAGCTACTAAAAATACTACTTTGAGGGTAAGTAGTTTTGAAGAGAGTACCTCTAAGGGTTCAAAAGGAGGACCTGACAGAGCCTTTAATACTAAGGATAAATCCCAGGGTGGAAAACTTGACCTAGCAGTAGGGCGGAGTCTTACGGAGGCTTTAACAAATCTAGACACCCAAGGATGGTTGGCTATGTCCTGGTCAAACAGAGCTGCAAGGGCCGACACCTGGACTTTTAGGGTGGACGGTTTCAGCCCTTTTTCTAGTCCTAGCTGTAAGAACCCCAGAATGTTACCGAAATCTGGCCTACACATATCAATTGGTCTCTGACCCATAAACCTAAAGAACGCTTTCCATGTTCTTAAGTAAATCCTGTAGGTGATGGGTTTTCTACTTTTTTGAAGGGTCGAAATGACTTGACCTGACAGACCCTTTTTTTCAAGAATTAACCTCTCAATAGCCATGCCGTAAGATGCAGCCCCCTCACTTCCGGATGACAGATAGGACCCTGGGATAACAAGTCTTTCCACTCTGGCAGGACCCATGGATCTGCTACTGTCATGTCTCTCAGACTCGAAAACCAGGCACGGCGAGGCCAAAAGGGGGCAATGAGGATGACTTTCGCCCCTTCCCGTTTTATTTTCCCTAGAGTTCTGGGAATTAAGACCATTGGGGGGAAGGCGTATAATAGGTGATGGTCTCCCCAATTTTGGGAAAAGGCATCTATTGCTAACGGACGATCCCTGCAATCTATGGAGAAAAAACGATTCACCTTTCGGTTTTCCCTGCTGGCAAAAAGGTCTATTTCTGGGACCCCCCATCTTTTGGTTATCAGGTTGAAGATCTCCCCATTGAGGACCCATTCTCCCTGTCGGATGACGTTGCGACTCAAGAAGTCTGCTTGGGTATTTTCCACCCCCCTTATGTGTATCGCCTTTAGGGATGCTAGGTGAGACTCTGCTAGGTGAAAAATGTGAGAGGTTATCTCCATGAGTTGTGGACCTCTTGTTCCCCCCTGCTTGTTTATATAGGCTACTGCCGAAGTGTTGTCTGACCTTACTACAACGTTTTTGTCCCTCAGGAATGGAAGAGCTGCTTCCAGCCCCTTTAGTATAGCCCGTAACTCTTTGTTGTTTGATGAAAGGGTTGCCTCCTGAGTGCTCCAATGGCCCTGAAAAATTCTGCCTTCCATGTGAGCTCCCCAACCCCCCGGGCTTGCGTCTGTAGTAACAGTTTTTTCTGACTCTACAACCCAGGGGAGGCCCTGCTCTAAGTTTGCCCGATTCAACCACCAACTTAGAGATTCTTTTACTAATTCTGGAATGTGTATCTTTCTGTCTAAGGAAGAAGGATTGTTGTCCCAAATTTGAAGAAGGAAATACTGTAAGGTTCTTGTGTGAAACTGAGCCCAGGGAACTGCGGGGATGGTGGCCACTAGACTCCCCAGAAGGGACATACCTTCCCTGATGGTTGTCTGTGAGGACCTTTTTATGTTCATTATTTTTTCCCTTATTTTCCCCTGTTTCTCTCTGGAAAGAAAGGTTTTTTGGTAATTTGAGTCTAGGAGAACCCCCAGAAAGAGTTTCTGTTGGGATGGGATCATTTCTGACTTTTCCACATTTACTAGCCATCCCAGAAAATTCAGAATTTTTCGGACCCTGATCACTTGGCCCTCTACCGCTTCTACTGAAGGCCCCACCAGCAGAAAATCGTCCAGGTAAGGTATAAAAAGCCCCTGATCTAGTCTGATGAAGGCCGACATCTCTGAAACAATTTTTGTAAACACCCTTGGCGCAATGGCGATACCAAAAGGGAGGGCTCTGTACTGGAAATGTATTATCTTTTGACCTAACTGAATCGCAAATCTTAGATACTTCTGATAATCCGGGTGAATAGGTACATGGTAATAGGCGTCTGTAAGGTCGATTGACGCCATAAAACACCCCGGATATAACAGATTTACCGCGGATTTTAGCGTTTCCATCTTGAAGCTTGGTACCTGTAAGAAACTGTTTAATTCTCTCAAATTTATGATAGTTCTTAGGGCCCCACTTGGTTTTTTTACCCAGAATAGGGTCGAGTAGAATCCTATCTGTTCTTCCCCTAATGGGACTGGGCACAGTACCTTTTTGGAGAGCAATTCGGTTACTTCCGCCATCATCATGCTGCCTTTTTCCCCCGATGGGATTCTTGTTATCCTGAACTTCTGAGGAGGAAAGTTCTTGAAGTTCAGCTTTATCCCCCCGGATATGGTATTGAGAATCCACCGACTGCATGAAATGTGTTTCCAGGCAGGGAGGAAGTGGGACAATCTTCCCCCCACCTGGGGCCTCGCGTCATTGTGGTCGGAAAGTGGACTGCTTAGACTGCGAGTGCTGTTGTCCAAACAAATAACCCCTAGTTGGCTGAGTGGGTCTGGGTGGACCTGGTCTGCTTTCCCTCTCCCTCCTTTGGTACCTTGATCTCCGAAAGGACCGAAAGGATCTGGGTCTATTAGGGGTAGAGGTAGTGGGAAAACCCTTCTTTTTGTCACCTGCTTTTTCCAGCAGATCATCCAAGATGGGCCCAAACAAAAAATTACCATCGCAGGGAATGCCGCATAGTTTACCCCTAGAGGCCATATCCCCTGACCAGTTCTTTAACCATAAAGCCCTTCTGGCTGAGTTAGACAAGGCTGCGGATCTAGCTGAAAGTCTTAACACATCTACAGAGGCATCGGCTAGTAGAGCCGCCCCTTTTTGGATACCTGCTATTGAGGTTTTAAGGGATTCCCTAGGGACTTTGTTCTGGATATCCCCTCCAAGCTGGTCTAACCATAACAGGAGTGAACGAGCCACACAGGTTGCCGCCACTGCTGGTCTGAAGGAAGTGGTCGCATATTCCCATGATTTCTTGAGAAACCCTTCTGCTTTTCTATCCATGGGATCTTTTAAGGCATTAATATCCTCAAAAGGTAAAGAGGCACCACGAGAAATTTTAATAATGGAGGCATCCACTTTTGGTGGCAGACCCCAGCTGGACGTAGCGTTGTCATCAAAGGGGTATTTCCTCTTAATAGCCCTAGGAATATAGGATTTCTTATCGGGGCTCTGCCATTCTTTTGAGATCAGGGAACGAATGGTATCATGGATAGGAAAGGTACGCCTTTTCCTCTCCGACAGTCCCTCAAACATTATGTCTTGCACTGATTTATGAGGTTTTTTCTCCTCTATGTTCATGGAGGATCTAACCATTCTCAATAGCCCTTCCGTATCCTCTGCCAAAAATAAAGGACGTCCCGACAATTCCTCTTCTGAGGCTGAAGAATCGTCCCCTTTTTCTCCTTCCTCTTCTGACACGGATAACATTTCCATGGGAGTAGCCGAGGAAGGACCTGGGAGGTCTTTATTTATGAAGGCAGGTTGTTGGTCAATCATATTTTTAACCGACACCTGCACTTCCTCTCTAATAACAGTCCGCAAAGATTCCAACCAAGAAGCAGACTCTTCTGCCATAATTTTTGAGATGCATGAAGGACATGTACTTTTCTCATGGTTCACAGGCAATTTTCTACTACAGATCTTACAATCCCTGTGGTGGGTTTTTTTAGTGGCTTTTTTGGGGACCTCTTCTCCCTAAAAGCAGTTTTTAGAAAATTTGCATCAGTGTCAGAATAATCACAGTACAGAAACAGTAAGGACACTCACCACCCTGAATTACCGGAGTCGGGGTCCTCAGGGGCTCAGGGGCATCACGTCTTTCCGCCATGTTGAAAGAGTGTCAGAGCGCCGTCCACGAGAAAGCCCCGGTCTTTTTATCAAGGAGGCTCCGCCCCCTCCCTTCCGGCACGGTCCTGGCTCTTATGGGTTATTAAAACTCCTTAAGAGCCTCAAAACAAAGCCAAAAACTAACTTTTGCCGGCGTTTCACTTACCCAAGGAGGAGTGCTACAATCCCTGGGCTCCTCCTGGATCTTGCCGCGTGTCGGCGAGACGCGGCTCCGCGAACCGGAAGTACAACGTCCTTACTTCCGGTCGCGCTCCATCATGCGCCAGCACAGGCGTGCGTGCGCCCGATCCCGGACGGAGGTGATCAACCACGGGTGCAGCTCCCTGACTGGAGGCCTCCGCTGGTAAGTAAGCTAAAACCGAACCGCCAACCAGCGGTTCTAGAAAAAAACAAACAGAGAGCTCAGGTCCCTTCCAGGGACAGGAAACCACTGAGGCAGGATAGGAGGAGCACGATTTTTAAGCTCAGGTTTCCTGTCCCTGGGGGCGGATCCCTCTCTCTGGTTGGTGCCGTCGTGGTGCTGGGGAAAAAATATATTACTTTTATTGTACAATAGTTCTTTTTCTTTTATGAAGATTTACAGCACTTTCAACAATTAACATTATGTCCTATGTTATTCAATGGAAATCTATGCAGAAAAGTAAAAAAAAAGTCATTATTAATGGAAATGAACAGCGATCTGAGCCCTGGTCATGTTTCATTGACACGCTGCATATTAGCATTGATTCAATATATTTCCAATTCACTTAATGACAAAGAAGCATTAACAAAGTGTGAATAAGAGATGAAAGATGGCCTCTCACATTTCTGTTCAGATAGGGATCATTCCAACAACTGCTATCTTGATGACCTGCTCCATACCAGTTCTCAGTCTTGGAAGTGAAGTTTCATTACAAATGACACATTTAGTGCTGCCAGAGGAAGCAGATGTACCAAATCCCAAAAGTAGTCACATTTTGACAGCAGTAACTGATTACTTATCCAAAACTTATCAACACAGGCAGCGCCATAAAAAATAAAGGAAGATGAGAAGGTATAAACTCTGCGCTGTAGAATATAATATTTCAATTAGGTTCTTGTATCACACAATTGACATTTGTAGAGATTAATTATAAGGGAATATTTTTTAATCAGTTTTGCTGATGTCTACAATGCCATGATGTGTGATCATTGTGTGATCTTTCATAGGTTTGGGACACCATTAAAGGAAACCTACCACTTCTGAAGGTAGGTATGAGATGCAAACACCGGGCACCAGCTCAGGGTGAGCTGGTGCCGGTGCTTAGTCTCGTTAGTGTTAAAACCGCAGTATCGCGGTTTTAACACTTTTTAAACTTTATAGTAGAAACTGCTTCGGCGCTGCGCGCGACCGTGCGCGCGCAACGCCTACGGCATTTCCAATGTAGGCGCGCACACGATCGTGCGCACGCAGCGCCGAAGCAGTTTCTGCTAGAAAGTTTAAAAAGTGTTAAAACCGCGATACCGCGGTTTTAACACTAACGAGACTAAGCACCGGCACCAGCTCACCCTGAGCTGGTGCCCGGTGTTTGCATCTCATACCTACCTTCAGAAGTGGTAGGTTTCCTTTAAGTTTAAAACCAGTTGCCCACAGGAGAGTGCACATGTACAAACAGACAGACTTTGGGACCAAACTCGTTTGTGGGCACTAAACTTTAGACGAATACCAAATTTACCCAACAGCACAAGATGTGATGCATCATGATATCGCAAATATTAGCAAACTCAGACCAAACTCACTGATGGGTAATGGGGCTTTACAATTCTACCCAGAGATAGGACTCCACTTTCTACGCTACCACCTACTGGGTTGAGCTTGTAACTGGAGTAGCTAACCTCGCTACTTGTTAAGTGTCATTTGATAAATCTGGCAGGTACTAGCACTCCACACTACAAGAACCCACATTCACATCTACATTCAAAAGTAAAGCAAATTACATAACAAAATGTCAACAATGTGGAAACAAGACTTTGCAAAAATAGTTGCAAAAAAACACTTTTTGGTAAATTTTGGAATACTGGGCTTTAGAAATCCCCACCATCTGCATGCACCCACACACACACATGGACATGAAGTGCAGCCCTAGAAGAAATAGTGATTCAGAGTAAAATATCCATGTTTGAACATAGGAGCAGATCAGTAGTTTTAGTCAGAAAAGGTAATATCTGGTAGTTCCTGATGAAAAAAATAGTTTTAATAGATAAAATTTGAGAAAAACCATTAACCGCTTACTGCATTTGGACGTTCCTCAACACCCAGCCAGCACTGGTCCTGATGGTGGGTGTTAACCATTTAATGCCGCCAGCAAAAAATCTTACTTAAAATTGCCTGCATCTTATATAGTCTCTCTGGAGATTAAGTGCTGCACCCACTCTCTACCTCTCCTTCCTCAACCCGACATGAGTACTGCTGCAGGACCTAGACTGATGTCAGAAGCATGGAACTTCCTGCATCCCTGCAAGGTCCCCAAACCCTTTCATGCCAGGGGACGTGGCCAGACAGGAAGCTGCAGCTGGGACTGGGTAGGAAGCAGAGCAGTGTGTGAATGAATGGATGTAGCAGAGCATTTCCTATGTTCAGTACATACCCCTACACTTCTGTACGCTCACAAGTCTCAACAGAATGAAGTGTTATTTTTAAAATGGGAATGATTTGGCAAGCTCTTTGCAGCACCGTGTAGTCTGTAGACGCTATATATATATGTGTGTGGGTGTGTGTGTGTGTGTGTGATATCACTAAAAAATATAGCATTATTTTCCAGTACATGTTTCTGAAGACAAGGGTGTCTGAAGTGACCATTCCCCTGCAATCTCTAAACTTCACTCATCTCATGCAAAATAATATTCTTCTCTACTCAATTTCACATGACTTTGGCAGAATTTTTTTTATATATAGGTTAAAGGACGAGATTTTACATAAAAGAGGGAGTACTACAGAGGACATTTCATATCCTGCCTAACAGGGCTGCTTATTTCATGGGGTAAAATCTGGTGGCAAAGTCCCTAGAAAGAGAACCTGTCAAGGCTTACAAAAGCACCACAAAACTACAGCACTGCCTAGCAGCTCATTTAGCAGGGATGAACAGGTATGCACTACGTATTCATACTCCTGTTCTAAAAATATGTTTTAATAAATGTGACTGTAGTGCTTCAGGGGGTTTTAACAGAGCCCCCAAGTTATCAGTGACCCCCTCTTCACTTCAGCTCAACCCACCACCTTCTCCAAGCCTCTAAATTCAGGTAATTCAATGGTTTCCATATCCTCTCCTCCAAGGCTGCTTTCAGGTGTACCTTGTGCAGGCACACTGGGCCTACTGAGAGAATGTGTGTTGATGCTGCAAAAGCAGACAGTGACGTGCCAGAATGGGGAAAGGATCAAAAAAGCAACAAAGAGATCTGATGTTCTGCAAAATGCACTGTAGCCCCAATAGGCACTATTGAGCACGGCTAAAGAATTATGGCTGCTCTATGTACTCATCTATCTACTAGACAGTACAGTACTGTTGCTTTGGGGTGCTTAACAAATGCATGACAAATTCCCTCCTGCACTAAGTAACAGCCCGTGAAGCTAAAGCATACAAGAGCTCTGGGGAAAATACAAAAAAACCAGAGCCCTTCTGGTACATTTAATTTAAAGAGTGGATTTTAGAAGGAATGGGGCCATGTATAAATATATATAAGAAGATTACCATAGTCACCGTGCCTGGATCTATACAAAAGTGCTCCTGGTTTATCATCCTGGATTTTTATGGTAGATTTAATTTAGAGGGGTATTCCAGGAATCAGCATAATTCATATACAAAAGGGTCCTTAAAATATAAACTTATATGTAAGTAGTTGTTATTTAAAATTTAGCTGCTGCTGACATAGACTGTAATGAAGAATTAAAATGCTACTGGCCATTTAATCAGTCAGTTAATTTCCTCCATGCAGAGCAGACACAGGACAGAAGATGGCCGCTGGTCACATGTCCTGGCTGTAGTCGGTTGGTTGCGGTGCATCCAGTATGGCCGGTGTTGTGGTGATGGCAGTTACACATCATTACTATGATAACAGAGCAAGAAAACCTGTTATATCATCACTGGGAGCAGAGCATAAGAGGTAGGAGGAGTTACTGAGAACTAAAGGATCATGGGACTTATAGTTTCCAGTGGCGGCCATCTTGGTGATAACTGCATATTTTACAGACGCAATCAAATTTTGTGAATCAAAAAAATCAAACTAGGCTATATTTTGTGACTAATGACATTGAGTTTTGTTACATTCTTTTATTTATATCATTATAGGTTTTTGTATCAGACGTTCATATTCCCGGAAAACCCCTTTAAATAAAAACTAACACTTTTTTCCACAAATCAATAGCTATTGGGATGTGGAACACCTTTGCCTATTATCTTTGTTTCCCATGTCCAGGAGTTTCTTTGCTGTACCCCTCAGATTATATCAGTGCTGAAGTAGCTCCTTCCTTTGCCTGTTCTGGTAAGCCATGGAAACCATTAACCATTAAATGCTAAATTACTTTGAGAAAAAGTTTTGGTGAACACTTAAAGAACAGAAAACGGCATACCTTTGGGGGGGGGAAAGCGAGCAGCACTATATGGGCATTGATCTGTTTTAAAAAATTTTAAATCACATATGAGAATTTGTTAAAATCATAACTAGTTACAGTTACACTTTAAGCTTTTTTAATGGTCAAATCACAAGCTTAGAGGAAAATAGCCTCTCTCTATGGATGAGCTTATTTAACCTCTATGCGTATGTGTTTTATTATACTGTGAATCCCTTTCTAATGTCCACACTGTATGTCCATTCTTACTAACCACTATTATTAACCACTCATACCACACCCAAGTTCTTCTCTTCAAAGTGAAAGTTATCAACAACACTTCTAAAAAGGGCTTTAGTAAATGACAGCCTGAAGATAAGTAGCAAGCCACAGAGAAATTGGAGTTCACTGAACCACACTATTCTGCTTCTGTGAACAATATCAATAACTCCGCTTCTTAAGCTTTATTTTTTGATAAAAAATGACAAGCCACAGTGGTGGGTGAAGTCATTAAACTAAATTGATGATGTCATTTGTGATGTAATGACAAAGCACTTTCAATAATAATGACTGCCAACAGTTTCTTTAATATTTTTCTGCTGATAAATGGCTTCATAAGTAGCCGCGAACACCCACACGCAAATCCTGACAGCGCTCGCACACCAAAGCAAACACGCCGTGCGTATATTTTACACTATGTAAATATTAACCAAACAACAATCCAATAAGTAAGGAGTCAAGAGGCAATGAAAAATTAGGGCGCCCGCTACAATGCCTTCGCTTTGAACTCCAACTTCAGAAATGTCAGCAAAACATAATTAAGACAAAATGGGATCATTAGCTTTTATGACTGCAGAGTTTTCCAATCAATTCATAGCCATGATTTTGACTAATACAATATAATATTCACAAAATGATTGATTGATAATATCAATAAGACGTGTGTTAGAAAGAACTCAGCCAAGTAGGAATGAAACCAAGGTCAAAACTGTATAAGGAAGACAAAGTAGGCTTGTAAGAGAAAGTACAATGAGCACAAAAAAAGAGCAATCAATACAATTTTCTGACTCAGAGTGCACAATACTTTGCCGTCGATAGTTATGATAAGGAAGCTAAAGGAGGGTTGTTTAAGGGCCATTTTCTCCAAACTGGCTCTGATTGGTGGGTAATAAATCTCCTACTAACTTCCACTTTAAGGTTTTCATCAGGGAATGCAGTATAGATAATTGGATAATGTGCAGGAGGAAATATAAATACTAGAAATCATAAACTAAGCCAAGTGGAACCCCTTCGCAGCACTTTAATGCACAATAACATGCTTCAAATTTGTATAGTTTCCTTACTATGTCATTAGTCAGAGAGATGTCTGCGGAGGGCCTGTCTTTACAACTATATGAGCGCCTTCCCAATATGAAATGTATGAATTGTGTTTATTCTCCATCCAGTAGGTATATCACATTTGGGCAGTAGACACACAATGATGGTCAGGCAGTTAATCATGGACTATGCATTAGCTGGATTTCGATCTACAAGTACATTGTAGAGGACTGGAATCCATGGTAAATAGTGGTATATGATGCAAGGCATTCCCTTTAAGTGTTTGGCTCTGCCCAATTTACTACTAAGCTCAGTCCTTTCCTGGGCACTGTGGTTGGGCCATAAAATGTGGTCGGTCCATGATTCACACACCGTTGTGCTTCGAGCAATATTCTTCATCTTCATCTTTAGAACTTACCAAGTCTTCATCACCCAACTTATGCACATGAACATGGGAATATCATAGGTTGCAAACCAAAAAACTGTAGTTAATAGTGTATTATTGGTGGATGACCGCAATAAAGCCAATGCAGTGTACGAGTCCATTGAAATTGATTTGTCCATGCGCTCAACGCTGGAAAACTGCAGAATCAGAAGAAACCACTGGTGCTATTGCCGTTTCACCAAGGTAATAAATAGCCACTGCTTTGTAGCCTGTACAGCCACAGCCACCAGTATCTTCATAGCCAAAGCAAGTTGAAATTGTAAGGATAGAAACGGATAACTCGCAGCCCAGAAACTTTGAGTTGGTGATGCCATATTATTGTAGCACAACTACTATCACCATGTGACGTTTGTACTAGTCTTTTCTACCAACAGTACTGTGAATTGTGCCCATGGACTTAACCCAACAAAAAAGAAAAAAGAAACTGAATAATTCAATTTATCAAGAAATTATTTTAAAAAATGAAAATTCAACAACCTCAGGAGTCATTTAATAACTATAATTGCTTGTAATGTACATGTATATGTATGTGTGTGAATAATCCTGCTTATATCCAAGCTGCCTATAGCTTTCTTCCACATAGCATAAGTGTTTTATTGTTTTTTTTTCACATTAAATATTTAACATGGTATTTTACAGGGTTACGACCAAAGACCCCCGTCTACGAGCTGGATCGCTATCAGGATATGAGATGAAAGACCACAAAGAATAGTCTCTCTCTTCAGTCAGACAGGAATCGAAAACAGAATGTGAAGTCATTAGAGAACACCTCAAGCGACAGATTTGGACCTCATTTGTTGCTTGTTGACAGGATGAAATGTTTCACTTTTCAGCGAGGGGGGGGGAGCTATACAAACACAGATCAAGGCAGATAAAGCACAGGCACTCTCGCCATGTTACAATGATTCAATTGGGAGAATTCCAAGAGTTGTACAGCTGTGGAGCCATTCTAGAAGCCATAATTCCAGATATATATCCCATATGCTCCTTTCTGTGCTCTCCAACCACAATTCTAACATGAATATACACCTAAATCAATACCTTATTCTCAGAACAAAGCCATGACTGGAGCAAGCGTGTGTGACTGTCTTTATTTCAAGGCCAGGTCAATCGAGAAGAGTAACTCGAAAATAGATTGTAGACTCCATGAGAGGGAAAAGAAGGTAACATATAAATTAAAACCAGACACACCAATCCCTCCAAGGGAGATGTTAAAATTTATCATCATTTAAATTGGAGTTACATGTGATATATATTACAACTAGCACACAATGTTACTGCCTGTCAATAAGTAACCCCCTACCCCCGCCTCCACCAAATCCCACGTTTTACTTGTATTATTGCCAAATGTTAAACAGAATGGCTCTTCTGATGATCCTTGATTTCATTTAGTTTTTACGTAGGTATTAAAGGTCTCAGACTGAAGCCAAATACAATTACTTATAGAGCCTGTAACTACAAGCACATGACAGACACTTAAATAGGACAAAGTGCATTATTTCCCATTAAACAACACAATTAAGGCATAAAAGGCAAATATTAAGTACAGCTCTGCTTGGAAAACACTGCCCGGCACACCGAAAATGGTCCTCCTAGGCAAAAGGTGCATACTATTATTGCTTTTATTACATGTCTTTATGTCTGCAATGTCTTCACATCCCAGAACTGTCACTTAGTATTTGGCAGGTAAATGTGTCATTAGCTGGAAGCGGTGAAATTATGTTAACACATTTCTAAATTTCTTTTAAAAAGAGGTTTCCATTACAGTAAAGGTGTCTAAGCGGTGACTATCCGACTGCTTTTTCTCATTTTCTCTTTGTGTCTTGCCGCAGTATTATGCACAGGCGTGTGTTAATTCATGCACATGGAAATAAATGGTTCACAGCGGGGAGCTAGAGCAACTCGTGGCCAGACATCTCAACCTGAAGTAGGTGAAAATGGACTCAAGATAGGGCTCTAAAACGAAAATATCACACATGGGGAGACCCAGGAGGACTCAAAACTTCAAATTGTACAATATTTGGTTATGCACAGGGGAAATCACAGGGAACATGAATCAAACTGTGAACAGGAAGCATATAACACTGGAATATGCAACAAATAATCAATAAAGATTGATTACAGTGATAGGGTATATAATAAAATGTCCAACTACGTCAAGTTATAAGCTAAGGCACAACATACGTCGTGGAACAGTAGTAAGTTTTTTGCCTAATTTAGAGTTTAGATTTTCTACACGAAAATTGTTATAAGCAATGGCCTAAGGACGCATCCAGACAGTTGTTCCTGTTGCGTGTCTGCAACATGAAATGGATGGGTTTCCGGTCTTGCTCAGCTGGTTGCCTAAAAACATTTGAGAAAAACCAGACCACAGACAGATGTCATCTGTGTGTTTTTTGTTTTGTTTTTTAGATCCACTGACTTCTATGGAGGTCCGCATGTGTGGAAGGAAAAAAAAAATAGTGCAAGGTCCGCATATCTGTGTAACAAAATAGAAATGTTAACAGACCAATACTAATCAATGGATCAGTAAAAAAAATAAAACCAAAAAAAAAAAAAAATTAAAAATACAAATGAACCCTTAATAATGCTACACAAAATTACAACATGGGTGGAAATGGTGAAGGGAAAAAAAAGGAATATAAATGGGAAGATGCCAAAGTATTCCGGCAGCAAAACTCTTTGTTCTCATTTTGATGCCAGGTGTGATCCTAAAAACAAAAGGGGAAATTATGGTAAACGTGTCACAGGTTTGCCTTAATTTAAGACAACCTCTGACAAAAGTGTTAAAAGACTTAAAAAAACGGATTAGCCTATGAAAACAACTTAATCCCTGACACACAGCATAGGATTTAAATTGGAGATTAAAGGAGTTGTCTACTTTCAGCAAATATTTGATACTGTTTGTGTAAGTAAAAGTTTTCCAATATACTTTCTTTATCAATTCCTCACAGTTTTATAGATCTCTGCTTGATGTTACTGCCAGTGAATAGAAATCTGTCCATGTGATGTGATGGACTTGCATGTTATTATCACAGAGTTATAGGAGCCCTGTGATAGTAACGGCTCGTGCACCTGCACCTCCATCACATGGACAGATTGGAAGCATTTATAGCAGGACAGCAAGCAGAGATCTAGAAAATCGTGAGAAATTGATACAGAAAGTATATTGGAAAATTGTATAACTTTTCCTTACACAAACCATATCAAATATTTGCTGAAAGGGGAAAACCCCTTTAACTTATTTCATTTCCGTGGGGAAGCAAAAGGTAGCACAGAGTATTACAGCAGAACATAAAGATACGGCACAAGGTATGCAAGTTCTCTTGATCAGGGTGAGCTCCACATTAAACTTGTGTTCAGGGGCGTAACTCTTTAACTTGCAACAATATTCAAACATTTGACGCAAAGTAAACTTCCAAATTGAAGTGAATGAAATTGGAGCAAGTCCAGACTGTCTAGCCAAGTCTTCCTGGGCTAAAATCTATGCACAATTATTAACTTTCCTCCAATTAGCTATTTTCTCCAATTTTCTCCAAGAAGAACCAAATCTTTATTCAGAGCCCTACATTTATTACAGTATGTTAATATATAGCATGACATCACTAGAAAGTCTAGGGGGTTTTAGGCTGGTTTAGGGGTTGCCTCTTACAAGCTTTTGCAACTTGTTTTGTAGAAGGATGCATCAACTTGTAAGGAGGAGGTAATAAAAAGAGGCATTAAAGAGTTAAAAAAAATGCAGTGGTGCTAATAAAATACATACTCAAAAAAAGAAGCACATACCGTGGAGAAAATAAACACAGATAACTAACAAATAAAAAGCAGCAAGCAATGACTCCAAAATTGGTAAAACACTGTAGTGCTCAGCTGAGAGACGTATCCGTAGAGAACCGAGGTTTAAACGGTTTCAAAAATATGCACCTAAATCTGAATAGGGATACAAACGGTCCTGACTTAAGAACATCCAACTAATAGACAACCCCTAGTTACATACAGACCCCTCTGTGCACTGGTGAAGCTCTCTGGATGATCATCTGTGTCTGTATGAAGCTTTATTGATAGTTCTTGTTCCCATGACGGGGACAGAAAATAATTTTGTCTGGAGCTACAATTATAAAATACACCTGTTCCTAGTTGCATACAAATTCAACTTAAAAACAAACCTAAAGAACCTACTTTGTACATAACCGGGTCCGCCTGTAAATTCTATTTTAGTTTTAGATTATTGGATAACATAACTTCTGTCACATTACTTTGTTAAAATTCTAAATTATATAACCATGTTCTGCAAGTACAGAATTTTGAGTCCTTGGGTCCATACAAATAGATTCGGAAGCCACGAGTCTTTGTACAGTAATACTCCAAAATATAAGGAGTATGATCGCTAAAGACATAACCGAATATTCTAGACTCAAACCTTTTGCAATACGTGTATGTATATCAGCATGGTAATAAACAGGGCATTTTTCCTTCTAGCATTGCCTCGAATGAAACAATTGGAAGGTCTTCTGCTCAATGTTTCCATGACAATCATGATCCTGGACTATAGAAAGTGTGCAAATGGCCTTGTGATTTACTGCTATATTGACCCTTTTAAATAAGGTGAGGTAAAAGGCCAAGCTAGAAAACAACATATTTTTATTGTCTCTATTGTGTGCCTTGAACATAATCAATTCATTAAGTTTTAGATGGAAGAAAAACCCTAGACCTTTTTTAAAAATGACAAAACCAAAAAGGACAGACAATTACAGAACCCACAATGACGAGATCTCATGTGAGAATCTACAGTAGACAATAGGAAATCAAGCTAAAGTGATGGCACCCATATACACAACATATAAGTCTCAGAAGAGGCAGAGAAATCTTCACCGTTATGAAAATTACTACATCGAAAAGCATCAGAAAAATAGAATATAAAATATCACTTACAAAAAAAATCCTCTAATTTCCCTTATTTCTGTCCAAAACCTGCAGAGTTTGGGATGGCACACCACTGAAGAGGCAGCACGTCCCCTGTGGTGACACTAAGCTCCCAGCAGGGCTCCCAAAATGTCTAGATGGTGGTGACATCACCAAATCTCCCAATAGGAAAGGGACATTTAACCTTTAGTTTTTATGACGGCTAAACTACAGATCCTTCAACAACGAGGACAGAATGAATCCACTATGTTCTGCCTTCATAGGGGGGGGGTTGAGGTTATGGCTTTTTTTTTTTTTTTTTTACTTCTGTTTGAAATGAAATGCAAAACCCATAAGAATATTAAGTTTAAAAAAAATAAAACCTGAGATCCAACATCTGAAGATAAGCCACTAATAATAAAAAGCTTAAGCTACAGCAGAGCGAGACATTAAAAAAAAAGAGCTCACAAAGACTACAATGTCGACATTTTATCATTTAAAAAAAAAAAAAAAAAAGATTTAGATTTTTCTTCTATTATCCTCGAGAAAACATTGACCTGCACCTACTGAAAACAGAATGACACCTCTGCCTATCTTTTGTAAGTTGCCTTGTGCTAATCTGGAAAGAATGTCCTAAATGTATCATCTATAGAGGCTTAGCAAAGCTTTCCATAAAACATTCAATCCCCCTACTGGCAAGGTAGTCAGTATAAAAGCTTGGGAGAGAAAGCTCGCCCTGACTCTACACTGTGCAATACATTGGCTTTCCAGGTCTTCTTTTATAAAAAGGCAATTGTTACGCTGAGAAAAAAAATATCATTACCATAAGCTGATTACAAAAGAAAAACATTTTTCAGAACTAACCGGATTCTTAAAAGTCTAAAAGTACAGTAATTACCATGGCTGGTGCCAGGCGATCTGTAATGCATGGCCTGGCTGAGAAGGGGTCACTTCTACTGAGAAACATAAATCACTGCAACCATTGGCATGCCGAAAAGTGTTCTTGTAATAGCCGCTGATCATTATTTACAGGACACTGATGCATCCCTCCGGGTGGTTATGAAAGGCGACAGGACAAGGGCTAAAGCAACAGACACTGAATACCTAAGAGATTTAGATTATAAATCAAATAGAATATAAATATACATAGTCATACATACATATAGAGTCACACAGAGATAGGCTTATATAGAGATAAATAGCTATAGATATAGATGATAGATAAATTGTCCAATCCTGCACAGGGCCCTGCAGCAGGAACGGGCTCCTATACCCAATGCCCACTTCATTTGGAGGTGGCATAAGGGTGGAAATAGTCACAATTCAACACCCAGCACCCACACAGATCAGCTTTTCTCAGAGCATGGGGTACAGCATCATTCTCTGAAGTGGCTGAACCAAGTCACTGCAGTTTAGTTCTACCTTGAGAAGTATGGGAGCTGATCTGACCATTACACTGTCTGGAAGGTGTGGTGTTAGGTGTTGGATCCAAGTCTAACTCATGTTACTGGCTGTTTTAGGAAAAGCTATTACCGTATCAACTCGAGTACAAGCAGAGATCCCTAATCACAAAAAAAAAAAAACTTCCCACCCTGTGCCGAGGGTGGGAAATGCACATCACAGCCCCTATAGTATATAGCCTGCCAGCCCTTGCCCCCCCCCCCCAGTATATGGCCTCTAGCACCCAGTTGATAGCCCTTGCCCCCGCCCCCAGTATATAGCCTGCAGCCCCTGCCCCCCCCCCCAGAATATAGCCTCCGGCCCCTGCCCTCCCCCCCAGAATATAGCCTGCAGCCCCTGCCCCCCCCCCCAGAATATAGTCTGCAGCCCCTGCCTTCCCCCCCAGAATATAGTCTGCAGCCCCTGCCTTCCCCCCCCAGAATATAGCCTGCAGCCCCTGCCTCCCCCCCCCAGAATATAGCCTGCAGCCCCTGCCCCCCCCCCAGAATATAGCCTGCAGCCCCTGCCTCCCCCCCCCAGAATATAGCCTGCAGCCCCTGCCTCCCCCCCCCAGAATATAGCCTGCAGCCCCTGCCTCCCCCCCTCACAATATAGCCTCCGGCCCCTGCCCCCCCCCCCAGAATATAGCCTGCAGCCCCTGCCTTCCCCCCCAGAATATAGCCTGCAGCCCCTGCCTTCCCCCCCAGAATATAGTCTGCAGCCCCTGCCTTCCCCCCCCAGGATATAGCCTGCAGCCCCTGCCCCCCCCCCCCCCAGAATATAACCTGCAGCCACTGCCCCCAAGATAAAGCCTGTAGGAAAAAAACTAAATGTGTACTAACTTTCCCACGCCCCCCGGAAGTCAGCGTGGGAAAGTTAGTACACATTTAGTTTTTTTCCTACTAGATGACATCATAGTGTGTGCCAATGCTGACACAAGCATTAGAACGTCAGTGTGCAGCTGACGTCATGATGCCTGCAACGGACAGCGCGGGGACATCAGCTGATGCATTGTTGGATAAAAGAGAACCTGCCAGGGGGTGTCAGAAGGCGAGTACACTTTGTTTTTATATAAGCAGAGTTAGGGTTTTTGCACAGAAAACCCATTTAAAGAATACTTTAGAAGCCTTTGTACACCTTCAAGGAATTTTTTTAATTATTGGGTCAAAAATATTTGTTTAGGCAAGAACTAAATATTATCCTAATAAGTTCCTATAAAATTCTGTCTTTAGGAGAAGTTTACATTCTCATTGGAGGATCCATTAAAGAGGACCTGTCAGGTCAATTTGGGACCACGTCCATATGGACTTGTGATTTGGGGTTCCAAATTTTCCTCTTCACTGCACACTGTGGTGTATTTTTATTTTTCCATATCGCACTAACTAGTTCCTTTTAAGCATCTACGTTGCAGATTCTATCAAGAAAAAAAAACACTTGCCAGACTTATCAGCAAAGTGGAAGACCAAAGGAAGAGCACAAATTATATCCATCTTTCTGAATATTAGGGGCAGATGTAAACATAAGCCTTAAAAGGGCTTGCCTGGGATCTTTTTTTTTATACCATTGGCCCGGAGAAGTAAATATAATAAAGACCTGATTTCCCGTCACCAACGGCCTCTGTTGATATACAGAGGCTCAGTGGTGGCCTCACAAGAACCAAGCAACCACTAGAGCCTAATATAAGCCACAGAGGCAGGCTCTAGCGGTAGCGCAGCATGGATACAACATTAATACTATACCTATTTTTTATTTTATTCACAGCCAGAAGTACCTGGATCCTTTGTTCTAAAGATTTGGATGGAGCTTTAGTGAGCTACACCCGAAACACTGTCAAGAGCAGTCTTGGTATTTTTATTCATGGACTGTGTCACCACTGGGTCTCTATATACAAACATACATAATTTTGTCTTTTTTGGAAATTATAAATTTTTTAAAATTAAACAGGAACACACACACACTGGGCACTGCTATACAAAGAAAGGACACACACCACTTCTTCTTGCTCTATATCAGCCCTTCTTATATCAGCTTCCTCTCTGCTCCATCCCTGGCAGCATGAGAGCCTTGAGTAATGTAGGAAGCATGTGATCAGTCACATGCTTCTGACATCACTCCAGGTCCTGTGTGTCACACTCGGAACACGGCTAGCAGAGTTTGTGTGAAGTTTTTTTTTTTTTGCTAATAAGTGTGCGTCCGAAAAATATGGCATTATACTGAGGCTCCACTTTGCAAGGAACACATTGGGACACATTTACTAATGGTCCGAACACCGCATTTTCGTCAGGTTTCGCAATTTTTTTCTGATTTGCCCTGAATTGCCCCGGGTTTGTGGCGCACGCGATCGGATTGTGGCACATCAGCGCCGGCTTGCATGTGACACAAGTTGGGGGCGTGGACATCGGACAACCCGACTGATTCGGATAAACCGCGGAACTTAAAAACCAAATTGTCTGGGGATGCCCGAAACTTACCTCCTATTGGAATGGGGTATTTGATCTTTCCTCAAAAATTATAATGCTAGATCAAGCACTAGCCATGGTTGGGGTAGGAATCACGAATATACCACCTAATAGACGTAGACTAGTTGGCCACATATTAATGGCCGCCAAACTTTTAAATCGCTAGGATGTGGAAGTGCCAATACCCTCCGTTAATTCATGAGTTGAAAGATTTGATGGCAGAACATTGTACCTATGAAAGATTAATAGCTTATAAAATTGGGATATCTCAGAAATTTTGGGATATGTGGAGCCCCTGGGTTAAGCCATTTCCCTCGCTATCTCCTGAGACTCCTGGCTTAACAGTATAAAAGAAGGAAGCTGCTCACCCTGTCAGTATTATCTCCATCATTACTAATTTATGTTGTAATGATTAATAGCAAGTGAGAAAAAAGCAAATCAGGTACCATTCATGTGCCCATTACATTTGTCTGTTATGGTAAATGTTGTTTCTGTTGTATACTGTATGTTAGTGTTGTTGGTTAAGTCTATATGATCTGTAGAGGAAGAATATTACCATGTATATAATTATATTAGAGGATTCTCCTCCAATTTCGCAATAGATAACCGGCCTGTTAGGCCGGTAGAATGTAAGCAGATATCCATCTAGTGAAAGGCTATAAATACAACAACTGATACATGCATGTTATTTGTAAAATAACTACCAACACTCGTTTATGATTGTATTGTTTGAAAATTCAATAAAAATTTATTTAAAAAAAGAAAAAACAACAAATTGTGTCACAAGATCAGCACTCACATACATCGGGAAAAAGAAAGTGAACTCCGGCGGACCTCAGCAGGGGAAGCGACTCATGCAGGAAATTAGTGAATCGCAGCAGACCCGAATTCTCGCCGGACATCCCGGATGGGCGGCGTCAACGGGACGGCAAGTAAATGTTCCCCATTATATAGTGCACTGTATTTGGGGGTATCCGTGACCAAGGCTGATGATATAAGTCCCTTGCCACAGCTGCCCCTTGCCTTGTAACACTGACAGCTAGATACTACCAAAGGCATTGTGTGCAGGAGGGCACACTCCCTGAAGGTCACGTGACCAGAGATCAGCAGTTTATATACAATATACAATAACTCAGCAGGCTTACAAAAGATTTACAATTACCATATATACTCGAGTATAAGCCAACCCGAGGCCCCTGATTTTACCACCAAAAACTGGGAAAACCCATTGACTCGAGTATAAGCCGAAGGTGGGAAATGCATTGGTCACACCCTCCCCAGTGTATTTATCCAGCCAGCCCCTGCCCCAGTGTATATAGCCAGCCAGCCAGCCCCTGCCCCAGTGTATATAGCCTGCCAGCCCCTGCCCCAGTGTATATAGCCAGCCAGCCCCTGCCGCAGTGTATATAGCCTGCCAGCCAGCCCCTGCTCCAGTGTATATAGCCTGCTAGCCAGCCAGCCCCTGCTCCAGTGTATATAGCCTCCCAGCCAGCCCGCCCCTGCTCCAGGGTATATAGCCTGCCAACCCCTGCTCCAGGGTATATAGCCTGCCAGCCAGACCCTGCTCCAGTGTATATAGCCTGCCAGCCAGCCAGCCCCGCCTCCAGTGTATACAGCCTGCCAGCCAGCCCCTGCTCCAGTGTATATAGCCTGCCAGCCAGCCCCAGTATATATAAGCCTGCCAGTCCCTGCCCCAATATGCAGTCGGCCTTGTCTCATCGTGCAGCAAGTTGATTAAAAAAATAAAAACTCACCCTTTCGGCGACGCCCACGGGTCTTCAGTGTGATCCGTCACACAATACCATCGCAGCGGCTGCGGCTGATGTGAGGTCATGTGACATTGCATAGACCTGCCGCCGCTACCGGACGGATCGCACAGAAGACCTACTGGGGGTTCCGGATAGGCGAGTCTTGATTTTTTTTTTTGACTCAAGTATGAGTTTGGGTTTTTCAGCACATTTTTTGTGCGGAAAAACTCAGCTTATACACAAGTATATGCGGTAATTTGCTGTGTCTTAGACGATTTATGTCAATTCTTATAGGCGAATGATTATAGTTCATAAAATATTTCAGGGTGCTATGATTATGGCTGTAATATCTTATAGAGCAAAACTAGATAACACTATCAAGAACACATGAATAATATGTCAAGAATCATTAAAGAAAATTCACAAAAACTAAATGCGTTCTGCACAGCGGATAATCCATTCAAGTGCATGAGGCCTAATGACAATAATTCATGGAACAAATTAAACAATTAACTCCATTAATGAGTCAGGAGCAAAGAACACATTACCATGTTTGGCATTCAAATACATCATTATTCCATGAAAGGAACATTATGCTTATGTAAATCCCAACTACAAAAATACACACACAAGTGCTGAACAAAGAGCAAGCCGGCGACACAACAGGAAGAGAATGGTGGATTTATATTATATTTATATATACATACACACACAGTACAGACAAAAAGTTTGGACACACCTTCTCATTCAAAGAGTTTTCTGTATTTTCAGGACTATATAAATTGCAGATTCACACTGAAGGCATCAAAACTATGAATTAACACATGTGGAAATATATACTTAACAAAAAAAGTGTGAAACAACTGAAAATATGTCTTATATTCTAGGTTCTTCAAGGTTGCCGCCTTTTGCATTGATTACAGCTTTGCACACTCTTGGCATTTTCTTGATGAGCTTCAAGAGGTAGTCACCTGAAATGGTCTTCCAACAGTATTAAATGAGTTCCCATGATGCTTGGCCCTTTTGCCTTTACTCTTCGATCCAGCTCACTCCAAACCATCATGATTGGGTTCAGGTCAGGTGACTGTGGAGGCCAAGTCATCTGGCATAGCACCCCATCACTATCCTTCTTGGTCAAATAGCCCGTACACAGCCTGGAGGTGTGTTTGGGGTCTTTGTCCTGTTGAAAAATAAATGATGGTCCAACTAAATGAAAACCGGATAGAATAGCAGACACTGCAAGATGCTGCAGTAACCATGCTGGTTTGGGAGACCTTATATTTTTAATAAATCCCCAACAGTGTCCACAGCAAAGCACCCCCACATCATCATTCGTTCACCCTATCTGCATAGCACAAAGACACGGTGGTTGGAACCAAAGATCTTAAATTTGAACTCTTCAGACCAAAGCACAGATTCCGACTGCTCTAATGTCCATTCCCTGTGTCCTTTAGCCCAAACAAGTCTCTTCCGCTAGTTGCCTGCCCTTAGCAATGGTTTCCAAGCAGCTATGAAGGTTGCTGCACACAGTCTCCTCTTAGCAGTTGTTGTAGAGCTGCTGCTAGAACTCTGTGTGTCAATGTCCTGGTTTCTAATCTGAGCTGCTGTTAACCTGCAATTTCTGTCTGGTGACTCGGATGAACTTATCCTCTGCAGCAGAGGTGACTCTTGGTCTTCATTTCCTGGGGTGGTCCTCATGTCAGCCAGTTTCTTTGGAACGTGGGATGGTTTTTGCAACTGCACTTTCAGTTTTCAAAATGTTTCCATCTGACTGGCCTTCATTTCTTAAAGTAATGATGGCCACTAGTTTTTCTTTACTTAGTCCTTTACTTAGAAAACTCTTGAATAAAGAAGGTGTGTCCAAATGTTTGGTCTGTACTCATATGTGTGTATTTATATGTATTTAAGTGTATTTATATTTTATGACACTATCTAGCAATATATAGATTTGTGACCACTACCTATGTCACTGTTACAATGGAGCTTTAAAATATAGTACAGTTGTTTCCCCCCACTCTCGGAAACGGCTCTGTCATGTATTGAGTTCAAATTTTTTTAAAAAACTCTGATGTCCTCCATATATCCTCCCCCATCACTGCCCCTTTACCCCCAGGACTTCATACAAGTCTTCTCACTGGACAGGGGACACAACTCTGCATACAGAAAGGTAAACTTTCATCTAACTTTTTTTTCTGTTATAAAAACTTTGACAATGCGTACACTATCCTCTATGGGGACAAGGGGGAGCCAGAAAAAGCGCTCCTGATGACAGGTTCCCTTTAAAGGAAACCTACCACTTGAAGTGGCAGGTATAAGGGGGAACTACCGAGCACCAGTTCAGGGTGAGCTGGTGCCGGAGCTTAGTTTTGTTAGTGTTTTAAACCGCAGTATCGCGGTTTAAAACACTTTTTAAACTGTATGGCCGAAGCTGCTTCGGCGCAGGGAGGTACGCGCTCGGCACACCATGCACGCGACCGTGCCCGCGGCTACATAGGAAGTGAAATCTAATTTATATATTAGATTTATTATGGAAGGGAATATAACATAGCTCCAGCATTGTGAAAATTTGCTATATTAAAAACTACTGCCGAAATTATGGGTAACAGGTCATCTTTAAGGACACCCGACTTGCATACAACCACAAGTTATAGACGGACCTTACGTGAAGATCTCTTTTTGTCACAGAGACAAAAAAAAAAAAAATTGTCTGGAACTAAAATTAGTTCTGACTTGCATACAAATTCAACTTAAGAACAAACCTAAAGAACCTCTCTTGTACCCAATCCAGGGACTGCCTGTCCTGCAAGTATCACAAAGAAAGATATGGACAATAACCTTGTAGCTGTATTGATTGTATTGATTGCCAAGGCCATATCCTGACCATAAGAAGTGCAGAGACAACCTGTACCACTGTGTGATACAGGCCGCTCCCGATTTATCCCTCACAGCTCAGCACATTCCTGTGTAATGAAGCAGCGATGTCCCCTGTGTAACCAGGGCTATAATGAGCTTACAGGTCACATGTCTATGCACAACTGTTCCACTGATGCCTTCATAGAAACAACACGTACATTATATGCCAAATGTCTAATCTTTGTTTTTACCCAATTCACAGTTCGGTTTATTAATGACAAAATCCTGGCAATATACACTGTACATGTATCTACGTTAACAATCATAATAGAATCCAAAGTTACAAGCAACGTACCAAAGTAGTTTTTGCATACTATCTAATTTCTGTAATACTGCCCAATTGTGCTCGTGAGATCATATTAACCCCTTAACGCTCTGCACCCCTACTGCTAATAATCTAAGGTTAAAAATGTTTAAAAATTAATAAAAATATAAAAAATTCAAATCACCCCCCTTTCCCTAGAACTGAAATAAAAGATAATAAACAGTAAAACTCACAGACACATTAGGTATCGCCACGTCCCAAAATGCCCGATCTACCAAAATATAAAAACGGTTACGGTCGGCGGTGACCTCCAAGACAGGAAATGGCGCCCAAATGTCCAAAATGCGACTTTTACACCTTTTTACATCACATAAAAAAATGAAATAAAATGTGATCAAAATGTCGCACAGACCTCAAAATGGTAGCAATGAAAACATCGGCTCATTTCGCAAAAAATTACCCCTTCCCTAGCTCCGTACCCCAAAGTATGAAAAAGTTATTAGCATCAGAATTTGGCAAAATAATTTTTTTCTTTTTTGTACACATTCTTTTAATTTTTGAAAATTTATTAAAATGCAATAAAACCTATATAAATTTGGTATCACCGCAATCGTAGCGAACCAAAGAATAAAGTAGAGGTGTTATTTGGAGCACACAGTCAAAGTCCACATTTGGAATTTTTTTCCAGCTTCGCAGTACACGGCATGTTAAAATAAATAACATTACAGGAAAGTAAAATTTGTTATGCACAAAATAAGACCACACACAGCTCTGTAGACGTAATAATGAAAAAGTTATGGATTTTTGAAGGTGGAGAGCGAGAAATGAGCGAAAAACCCTGCATCCTTAAAGGGTTAATGGAGAATTTGCTGTGCAGCAGTGTATCCTCCAAAGCACACATTTCACCACAGTCAGAGGTCTACTCAGGGGGAAAGTAGCAGGACCAGGAATCTTTAACGTCCTGCTGTGTCCTGCAGTATACTTGCCTCATGTGGTTCCAGCTCCTGGGCTGCACAGCAGATTATTATTTAATTTTTACTATTTACTACTAAAGCAATTTCTTTCTAATTGTTCTTTCTAAATATTCAGCCTGCTGCCCATGAGAGAGTTCAGTCCGAAAAACTCACTGCAATGCTTGCAGGATTTACAGGACTGAACGTACAATCCCTGAACTCAGGATGTCCATTCAGTTTGTTGATTTTAGGTTCAGCCCTTGAAATCCTTTCAACACAAGGAGCGATTTTCATGTTAAATGGTTTTTGACAAACACTAAGGTTCACTTTCAAACACTGGCCCAGATGCATAAAAACTAATGCAATGTGCTTAGTTTTAGTTTGCACTTTCTTTGTGCAAGTTGCGCCATATTGTGTAATAGTGTCGCATGCTCTAAGTTCATCTGGTCTGTTATTAGGATGTGCACAAAGTTGAACCTATTTTGTCTTGGTGCATTTTGCTACATGGTTTTGCATCAAAATTAATGCGCCAGTCAGTAATAAATGTGGCACAAACTAGGGACACACTACCACTCCCCTTTAGGTGCAGTTTTAAAAAGTGTCAGACAAAATGAAACCTCAACACAATTGTGGTGCACGAACACAACAAATACATGGGCAAGCTCCAAAGACACATCTTTGGCAGGCACAATAATACACCTGGACCAATGTGTTCTCATGAAAAGTGGTTTATCCATACAATGGGGGACGTGTATCTTTATTTTCCTTTTGCACATTTTTTGATTTTTTTTAAAATGTTTGTGCATTTTTTTTCCTCCTACACCAAGGTCTTAAGAAGTTCGCTAGTATGTGTGTGTGCGTTACCGTATACCTGTAATGTATCTTTGCATGAGAGATGTTTTTTTTTGTTTATTTGTGCCTTCTTCATCCTCCATTTTTGAACAAATCAGAGTTTTTACTTGCAAATTGAAGTACAACTGACCGATACTTTTTCCCCATGTTTTAAAATATGCCAAAAAAGGTTACGCAAAAAATAAAAAAAAAAAAAAAATTTACCACCACTTTCTTATATCAGACAGAGATACATCAGAACACACAAGTGTGCCTACAGTAGCAGTGAATGATACATGTGCCCCAGTATGTTATAAATACATACACACACAGTGAAACCTCTTGAGAAGCCCAGATTTCCAGCTTCATCATAAATTGCACTAAATTGCAATCTTCTGAAAGTATCATTTTATGTCATTATTGGTTTTCATTTCAAAGACTTATCTCATGGTCCACAGACTCTGTAGATCTTCACATAAATTTACAGTTTTTTAAAATAAACTAAAGAAAAAATCCAATTACAAAAAACAATCAGATACTTTATCTACGGATTTTCCCAATCATAATGAAGGATATTCATTAGCAATAATTCAGCAATAGAGACCCAGAGGAGCAGTATTTCTGGGAACACGCTGTCACATATTCAGCACTTTTCTGCTGAATGTTTATAACTTTCAGACTGAATACCTGTCATTTCTGTTGTGTATATACTGGATAATATTTGTATCTGAGAAGTGCAAACAATCTTCTACAGAGATTTACATCTTTAGAAAACCTACAGGTTGTAACAGATTGGACATTTAACAAATCAGATATTATGGGCGCTTATCACAATGCAACGTTAAGAGAGTGCCATCCAGTGGACAAAAACAAGCAATTCACTTACTTTTTTACCGACCACGGATGTTACAAACCAACACATAGAAAACTATATTTTGGGTTTATCCTGACAAAGGACCCATGAATTGATATATTTATTCATCCGGAGCGTATACACTTTACTACTTGGGGGGAGAGAGAGTATTACCAATATACATCTATTAAAAGTTCTGTACTGTTGTCTTGCTATGTAAAGTGAACGGTGGTTAGCACTGCAGCCTTGCAGCACTGGGGACCTGAGTTCAAGTCCCAGGGTCAACATCTTCAAAGAGTTAGTATGTTCTCTCTGTGTTTGCGTGGGTTTCCGTTTCCAGATAGGTCTTTTACCTCTTCAGCCAAAAATTCCTATCCATTTTCAGGCAGCAGATAGAGGGTCATGAGATCTCCAACTGTCCACGATCAATCTAATTTCCAGGTCCTTAATCTTATATTCATGAATACTCGAAAGGCAAGCAGCCAAGGACAGATAAGATCACATGACCCTCATTCCGTGGCCATTTAATGGTCAGGATTGTCTGGCTTATGAGGTAAAGGACAGGAGGCTTCACTTTACATACCAAGAAGCGGTGCAGAACTTTCAATAGATGTATATTGGTAAATTATCCAATTTCCTGCCCCCCACACATTATAAAAAATATGAAGTAAAGTGGCTATCCCCTTTTAGTACAGTGTGCAAGGTGCAAGTACCATTTAACAATATAGAGCCAAAATAAAAGCAAGACAACAATGCAACATGTGAATACCTTCTGAAGCGATTGCACAGTAACACAGGGCAATAGTCCATTTCTAGGGGACCTGTTAAGTATGGTCATTATTTTATAGACAAAGTCTAGACAAGATAATCTGACATTGCAATCTGCAGACAGCATGTTATAGAGCAGATTGTATATTGAGTCCTATATGCAGGCAGTATGTTATAGAGCAGAAGGAGCTGAGCAGATTCATACATGCAGGGTCGGACTGGCCCACCAATGTTTCGGTGGAAGCAACGGTGGGCTTCAATGTATTTTGGCCTTACCAAAAAGCTGCCACTGACTCCGCCACCAACGACCATGTCGGGACTTCAACTCTGTGTCTGTAGAGGGCACAGATAGAGCTGAATAACAGGATGGTGCAGCGAGCCATTAGCTCTCTTCATCATCATTGTTCCCCTGCTGAGGCTGTGGTGAGGGGCCACAATATGGAGGGGAAGATGAGAGGGGACACAATATGGAGGGGAAGATGAGAGGCCACAGCACATGATGATGAGGGGCCACAACATGAGGGGTAGATAACATGGGCCACAATAGGATAATGAGATGAGGGGGGCCCATCCATGTCCACAAGAATTAATTACATTTTAGGTGCATCTGGGGAATCATGTCCCTGAATTCAAACTCCTCCTAAATACTTGCCTATTTTTCAGACCTGACATGTATCATTTTGTTTGATAATAACTTATCTATGTTATTTTGAGATTGTGCTTTATGTCAGTGGTAAATGTTAGTTGATATGATTTATGTTTATGAAAAAAGGGGAAATGTAGCAATAAAAAATAAATAAATCTGCAATTTTCCTAATTTAAATCTTACCATCCAAATTACTTAATAATAAAAAATTACCATGGCTCTGCATTATACAGTAATAACTTTGTAAACATTCTTAAAATTTTCCTAGGATGTTAGCAGACTTACAATAGTAACAGCAATTTTTAGGAAAAATTTTGAAAACCGTGTTTATGGACTATTTTAAAAGACTGCAATAGGAAACCATCCCAAATCCCTCCATTCTCAGAAATGCCCCCATCCAGCTTATCAAAACCACTTTTAGAAAGTTTGTTACTCCTTTCGGGGTTTCACAGGAATTAAAGCAAAATATAAGTAACATTTTTAAAAAATATTTTTTTCACTATTATACTGATTTAGGCAAGATATTTACAAATTTACAATGGGTTGAAGGAAAAAAAAGCACACCCCAATTTATTGCACAATTCCTCCTGAGCACGGAAATACCCCACATGTGGGTGTAAACTGCTTTTAGGGCATATAGCAGGACACAGAACAGAGCGAGCACCAATTGGTTATGAGTGGGTAGATTTTCCTGAAAGAGTTTTAGGCCACCATAATTCATTTACAAAGACTCTGGGGAATGGAAACAGTTAAAAACCCCAATAAGTGACCCCATTTTGGAAACTGCACCCCTTCAAGGCTTCCAGGATAAAGCAATAGTGACTTGTAGGCCCCATTCCACACTTATAGTAGATTTGAGCTAACTGAATAATGTAACACCACCATAAGTGAACCTTATTGAAAATAACACCCAGAAAGCAGAAATTATTCATCGAGTGATATAATGAAAGTTTTTGTGGTTATTAAATTGAAATCCAGACAAAATCCATTTGCATATGTTGTGAAGAACACTTGTTCCTTCTGTATTCATCTAGGGCAGTGATGGCAAACCTTTTAGACACCGAGTGCCCAAACTACAACCAAAACCCACATATTTTTAGTGAAGTGCCAATGCGACAATTTAAGCAGTAACTTATGACTCCCTGCTCTGTCACAGGTTTAAATTGTAATACCACCTGAGGACCCCAATACAGTAGAAAGGAGGAGAAGATGTTTTGAATTATCATTGTAACTCCTTCGAGTGTTCTGGGCTGCCTGGGACTACAAGAGGCCTTGAGTCCTGTCTGTCGAACTCTGTGCTCGGGTGAGGGCGCGGGTGCCCATAGAGAGGGCTCTGAGTGCCACCTCTGGCACCAGTGCCATAGGTTCGCCACCACTGATCTAGGGGTATAATGAAATAAAATGATTTAAAATTTTAGCTATAATATCAATTTATAAATGGCCAACATTACAATGAAATGTTGGTTATGTTTGTTCAGGATCATGTAAAAATAACAAAAATGAAGAAATAGCAATAAAATTAATATTCCAGGGAAGTATGGCAAGTGCGGAAACAGTCTTTGATGCACAACCCTGGCTTATCAGGGCAAGTGTCGCATTGATAACCGGTATTGTTGCGCGTTCCCTTCTTGTAACACACACAGCATTTTTTGTATGGCCGTCTTATCTCTTCTGTTGGGGGGATTTTGGATGGGAAATGTTATCCCGGCACAATTCTGCTGGCGTGACTAGTATGGGATGTGCTCGCACCCTCTTCACCCTCTGGGAACAGTAATTGCTTTATTACTTGTTCTTGGTATGCCAATTATGTTACATGTTGCCGGGTCTTGTGGTAAATGATAAAAGAATTATATAATGCAGTTTGCACTAAATGCACTGCAGCCTTTTTGTTCCAAGTGTGGGACTTGGGAATCGCATTATATGGCGGTAGCATTTGATCGGCTAGATCAAACCCTCCCATGTGTTGGCTGTACTCCTGTATGCAACTGTGGCGTTGGTTCCTCTAAAGGAGACAGGGGTGCTGTAATCTGCATGGATAGATGTGAGGACAAACACATCTCTCTTGTCCTTATATTTTGTCTGCATGATGTTACTCTGACACAAGGACTTGCTTTCAACCCGTCTCAATTTAGGGTCCACCAGATTTTTTGGGAGGCCTCTTTGATTCCTCCTTACTGTTCCGTATTTTTGAAAGAGAGGGACACTTGTAAAGAAATTATCTATGTAAAGGTGATAGCCTTTACCCAACAGGGAAGATACAAGATCCCACACAATTTTACCAGATGTGTTTAGGACATGGGGGCACTCAGGTGGACAGATCTGGGAGTCCTTTGTAGGTGTATATGCTTTCACTTTCACAGAGCTTGTAAACTTTGATCCCATACCTAGCCCACCTCTAAAGAGTACCAGTGACTTGTTTTATATTTTTTGTGGGGTGTAAGCCTCCATAAATTTCTCATTAAAATGAGTCACTACTGGCCTAATTTTATGTAATCTGTCTTGGGCATGGTCATCAGCGTTGGTATAAAATATCAATGGACCAATATGACCGTATGCTAGGCTTTTTAACAAATCCCATATTAAGAAAGAGCCCCCAGAATTTTTTTCATTCTGTGGCATTAGTGGGGTGCCATCTCTGGCTTATAGCATAATATGATGTGGGGTGACTGGCAAGAAACTGTTCTGCAAACAGATTTGTCTGTGTAACCACCAGGTCTACAAATTCCTCTGTAAATCAAGTTTCTTGTACCCATCTGTTATATTTACCGTATATACTCGAGTATAAGCCGATCCGAGTATAAGCCGAGGCCCCTAATTTTACCACAAAATACTGGGAAAACCTATTGACTCGAGTATAAGCCGAGGGTGGGAAATGCATTGGTCACAGCCTCCCCAGTATATAGCCTGCCAGACCCCGCCCCAGTGTATATAGCCTGCCAGACCCCGCCCCAGTGTATATAGGCTGCCGCCGCTGCCGGACAGATTGCACAGAAGATATACAGGGGTCGCCGGAAAGATGAGTTTAGATATATTTATTTGCCGAGTATAAGCCGAGTTTGGGTTTTTCAGCACATTTTTTGTGCTGAAAAACTAGGCTTATACTCGAGTATATAAGGTATTCCTGGGTTGGAACTGAATGCTGGAATTTGGGGAGAAAACATAGTTGGGGGCTCCCAACCTGGGTCACTTGACTGCTCTTCACTCTGCCTACTTTGCCTCACTAGAGGAGGACATTAGAAAGTGTTCTCCATCTGAATACGTGTCTGTATCTGAATACATGTAGACATAGGCGTCATCCACAGAATACAACCTTAATGTAATAATGTACCCTTACAGTACTAAACTGATAATATAACTATAAAACTAGAAGCAATATATTTCTTTTTGTTTTTTATTACCGTCGTTTTTTTATTTTTTTTAAATTTTATGCCAAAACAATAAACAGTAACTGAAACGTCAGCGCAGGAAGAGATAGAAACCCTGAAGGTGTAGGTGTAAGTTTATTTAATGTACAAGATCTGCTTTTATATATATATATATATATATATATATATATATATATATATATATATATATCTCATCAGCTCCGGCTGTCAAACTGAATAAAGATAAGGAACAGGAGGGGTCGGAGTGGGTTTTGGGGGGTATTTGGATGTGAGGGGGCACTCTATCCCCTGAGTGTATTCAGAGTATTGGTACATGTCTCTGATCCTGTCACTTCTGGCACAAAATATGACAGAATCAGAGTCAGGAACCAGCTCTAACCTCTCTCTTGAACTGGGATTGGTCAGGCTGTATTCACTGACCAACCGCAGGGGTAGTCGGACAGGGACTGCTGTGATTGGTCCCTGGCCCAATGTCAGTGACGATCAGTGACGTATATAGTTTTTTCTAAATTATTTAGTAGCCTGGCAATGACATTAACTAAAATGATGAAATGGACATGTATGGTATATGAATAGGATATAGTGAAATGTTGCATAGATGCAGGTCCCGACTCTATGACGAGACGATAACCAGCAGTGGATTTTGTAACTTGTTCACTGGTGACATGTTCCTGATTCTGTGTACAAAAAGGTCACTAATTGGTTACAAGGGTCACATGGCAGTTCTGCTCTGACCTGGGAAGCCGAGAACAGCATCTCTAGAAGGGTAAGGCAGAATAGGGTAAACCACAAAACCCCATTAAGGATATTTGCCATTCAATTTGCTTCCACTCATGGTTTTGACTGGAAAACTGTGTGAATGACTCATGCTCAAAATGCGACAACAAATTCATAAATTTGTAAAATTTAAAAAAATAAAAAAAGTGATGCAAACTGCAAACATGAATTGTAGCTGCTTCATGTACTTACTAATTTGTTTTCTTGCATGTAAATTTTCTTAAGTTTGGAACAGCCTTCAGCTATACTGATCATTCCTTCATCAGAGATCTTGTAGCACTGTCCAAAATGAATATCTCTCAAATCCTTGCACCTGGAACCCAACTGTGGACAAACATTAGATATGAGATTACATTATTCATACACAATCGTTAAAGGGGTTGTACGGCTGCAGACATTGTCCTCCACTACCTACAAACACTGACTACACTCATTCAATGTTATTGGTGATTCGTGTGGGTTTTACAGATAATTAGATTGTAAATAAGAAGGTCAGCCGTGGTTTCTACGCACCCATCTCCAGGGAAACGACAGGTACACATTCTGCAGCGCTCGCCGCGCTCGTGTGGTCCGCACTCAGCGATCCGCGTGGTAAACCATTGTAAAAATAATGATTTACACATGATTTAAGTGAAAAACATTGTTTTGGTATGAGAAGGGGGTGTATTTATCACACCCTGGACTTTTTGGTTTGGGGACCGCATAACCCCTTTAATTCACAACTCTGTGGGTAGAAGAGCTAGTGCAAATGTATGGTTGTAAAGCTATACATCTGTAGTAACCAATTTTGGTCAGTAGGTGGCAGCAAAGTATCCAACTGCCATAAGTACAGTGCATGTACTAATGTATGTAAATACAAGTATTGTTCTGGGTTGTAAAGTATTATTGTAGGTACATTACTGGAACATTTTGGACCCCAACAAGACCGGCAGTGCCCCGGGATTACTTTTGAGGCCCTTCATTGACAATAAAATGTTGCATCATCACAATAGGAAGTCAGGTGTTTGGTGAAGGAGAGTCAGGTGGAAGGATAGCGGATGCTGTGCTGGGCAGGGGGCTGTGTGCTGGATGGAGGTCTGAGCTGATGGCAGAAGTCTTCTAGGCACAGAGACTACATGAAAGAAAGACCTCAAGGACTTGTAAGTATAACTGGTCGCATCTACAGGGACCACGTAGTGATATACAAATAACATCAGGGGCTTTTACACCGACACCTTAAGACCAGAGAACTAGGCCTGTCTTAAAGGGGTATTCCCATCTGGACATTTACATTTAATTTAATTAATTTGCCATATGTAAAAATTTCTTCAATTCGATGTTATTAAAAAAAAAATGTTCTTGTGTGAAGATAATTTCTCATAAATGTAGCCATGTTGTCCCTTAGAAACGAGATATCTTCCTCGGATACAACCACCTCACATTTTGGTAGCAGTGGCCAGACATGCGCTATTGAGCCCTGCCTGACCCCCTGGATTCAGCGATCATTACCACAGGACGGCTGTGGGACCTACAGTAACTCCCGGACATTTCATATACAAAAACCTTCTGTTTCTTTGGGTAATCACTCCAGCAGAGGTGGCAGTATCCAAGGACACAGTCTTTGTTATGGGACCATATCACTACATTTATGAGAAATTATCTTCACACAGGTAATTTTTTAAATAAAAATCTAATTGAAGAAATGTTTATATATGGCAGATTAATGAAACTGAATGTGAACGCCCAGACGAGAATGACACTTTAAGTGAAGAGCTGGAGCAAGGCCTATATCTGTGGTCTGAGGAGAAGACAGCAATTACCTGTGGATTTCACCTAACATAGCGCAATAATTAAGGTGCACCCCCAACAAGGCACCGATACAGAAGATGTGTTCTTGAAGGACTCTTATCTATCACCACTTCAATTAACTGTGGGGACTAGAGGTTTGTTGTAATACACTGTTCAATATTTCTCTGTAATTCCTTTCCGTTATACATTGTTGCACATTTCCTCAGGTCTCACTTCCTTTTGTTACTCAGTAAACATTATCCTGGGAATTTAAAAGCCTGTTTATCTGTGTGGCATCGTGTACCTGCTGAACCTGCGGGCCCGGCCCTCGGCTCTTACACAAATTATAACTATCTACAGATAACTATCCCGGAAGTCATTTTAAAGATTCTTAAATAGGACACTTATTTGAAAGGCTTCATCATACATTGTACATTAGAAAATTGTATTATTTTACAAATAAGAGTATTTAACCCCTTAACGACTTGCCTCTTTTTTGTAGGTTTCCATTTTTTACTCCTCACCTTTAAACATCTATAAATTCTCCATGTCCAGAGCTGTGTGTGGGCTTATTTCCTATGTAACAAATTGTACTTTTCAGCGGTTGCATCTAATATTACAGGCTGTGTACTGGGAAGCAGGACTGGGAAGCAGGGTCCAATTGACACCTGTACTTTATTCCTTGGGTCGGTACGATCATGGAGATACCAAATTTATAAAGGTTTTAATAGATTTTAAGCTACATTCAGACGACCATCAGTCTATTACATCTTGGGAGGCATTGTCATTACATCCCAACCAGTCCTTCTTTTGAATTACTTATTACATATCCCTAGTTTATGTCTGGGTATGACTGCCTTTGTCTGCGTATCACCACTGCAGATCTGCATTTGTTACTGTAATTCATTGTTTTTTTTTAAAATATCATGTATAATTTTCAGTATATGTATGTACGTTAATAAAGAGGAGTATATTTTTATTATAGGTTCCTCAAGGGCCTCCGTCAGAGCCAGAAAATAAGGTTATAAAAATATTCAAATTCGGAGGAGCCACCTTCTTATTTTTGATGCAACTTTCACATGGGGCGTACCACACATTTCTGTCAGACTGGATGTTAACCCCTTACCGACAGGTGATGTAATACTACGTCACTTGCCGATGCGGGTGCATGGAGAGGGCTCATGGGTCGAGCCCTCTCCATAGCCGGTAAGTCTTTGCTACATATTGCAGCAAAGGCTTACCGGTAACACCTGCGATCAGTGCCAGCAACGATTGCGGGTGTTTTCCCATTTATCTACGCCATCCCACTGATCGCCAAGAGAGGGCAATAATATGTCACTTTCCATATGAGAAGTCTATTACTATAAACCATACATTATAGAAAAACGGGTTGGAGTCTCCTGGCAATATTACGTGGGATCTCCCGTCGTGGGCTGTAAGTCACTAGGGGTACTCGGGCCTCCTCCTGAGAGCTGTTGCTTTCATTATTCTATTATCGGTCATCTTTGCTCGGTAACCTAACTTTAGTTTTTCCAGGTCTGTCTTGTCTGAGTAGTTGTAGTGTATAGCATAGCTGTATATTATGGATTGTCTTGTGTGTTAGCTGTTACTTGTCAGCTAGGATGTTCAGTCTGTTACAAGAAAAACATTGATCATAGGCGCTCCCCAATGTGAGTGAATACAGTGGATTTGTATTTATTGATATGTCTGCCGCTGGTGATGAAACTAGGTATCCCTTCCCTAGTACCAGTATAATAATAATGGGGCTCACTATACAGAAATCAAATGGGCAATTTTTTTTTTTTTGTATACACCTGGGCTGACTAGAAGGATGTATAATTATCCAATAATTGGCATTCTACCATCCATAAGTATAAAAAAAAGTATTACAGGTACATCCAATACCCACTTTGCAATCCTTTAACACAAACTTGTTTTCTATACTTATGGATGGTAGAATGCCAATTATTGGATAATTATACATCCTTCTAGTCAGCCCAGGTGTATACAAAAATATTTTTTTGGCCATTTGCTCTGTCTGTTAGTTTGTGGTATTTCATTGCCTGAATGGCTTAAATGAAATCTACCACTTGGAAACCGGCGTTATTAGCCAGATATACCTTTAGATAGGTGTTGTAAAGCTGTCTTCGGCTCTCCTGTGTTCGGAGCACAGGACACTCAGCGATCCCCTGCTAACATAATTATGCACTCCCACAGACTGCATCAGGCAGCCTTGCCCACCCTTCTTTCTCTCTTCCAAGAACCAGTGACGTCGATGAGTTCTCGTGAGATCACGTACCATAGCGGTGGGCAGCACTGAAAAGCCTCGCTGGTTGCTATGCCCACCAAACCAGGAATAGGTGACGTCACCGGCTCTTAGGAGGGAGAAAGGTAGGGCAGGCAATGCTGCATCAGGCGTGCATAATTATGATAATAGTGGATCGCTGAGCGCCAAAAATGCATTAGCATAATTTGAAAAATGCTTTTCTACACAAAAACTGCTCCCTTCCTGACCTTCACAAGACCTGAACCAGCATCAGCTTTACAACACCTGTCTAAATGTATGTTTGGCTAATAACGCCGGTTTCCAAAGTGGTAGATTTCCTTTACTTTCAGACTGATTGTGGGGGGAACGTTGTTGTAACCCTCATAAAAATTGAATTAGGACCTCCTCCTGATGATTACAACGTCATCAATGTAATGGGGGTAGATCATGGGTTTTGTGGTTTATGTAGAAAGGTACTGTAAGCATCTTCCAGTTCAGCCATAAAAAAACATTGATGTTTCCTTACACTCAAGATACACATCCTCTCCAAAGTAGTTGTGTGTGTGTTTGTACTACATCTATTAAATACATGTTGTTGATTTTATTCTGACAAAATAAAGGTTACATTTTAGGAACCTCCTGGGAGGTGAAAAGACATTTATCATTAATCATTATTCTACCAGCCATAGTTCTCTGTCATAAAACCTACCTGTTTGATGGCTTCATCGCTGAGCCGGTCCTGGTTTCCAACATGAACTTTTTGAAGAGATGTACAATGTGTGGCCAACGCGATGAGAGAAGAGTCAGACAGCTGCTTGCACCGGTAGCCAGTATACTTCACCAGGCCAGGGCATCTGGCTGCCATCACCCCAACCCCAGCATCCGTCACATTTAGACAGTCAGAAATGTTGAGCTCTGAAATGTTCCGGAATCGGGAAGAAATTTTTTCTAATGTATCATCTTTCACCTGGAAATTAAGCAGATTGCATTTGTTACTGACTATTTGTGATTTATGTACATCAGCAGCAACACAAATCCTTCTGGTATTGTTCTGCAATGTAAGAGGCTGGAGTCCAGGCTGGCTACTTTTCAGAGCATCGCCTGGACTGGACAGAACTATATCTATGATTAGGATAGCACCAAGGAAATGCAGGTATGCAAAATGGGTTTCATTTACAAACCTAAAACTAGAAACCATATCTATTGATATTCATGAAAGAAATTGTGTGGTTTTCCAGAAAGATAAAATATACAACTATAAACAAAAAAAGAAAATTGCTTTAAAAAAGTTTAAATTAAAAAAAAAACACTGTTGAGAAATGTCAATGATTTTATTCTCCTCTTCAACCTATATTTAAAAAAAAAAAAAACATAAATCACTGGTTTTCACTGCAGCCAAAACTTCCTATCCTGTAATGATCACTTTTCAACTCATTCAACATCATTTCTTTATCAATACAGCAAACATTACACATGTAGATGAGATTGTATAAAGACAAAAGGTCCAAATATCACTTGAATAAAAAAAAACAAAAACATAAAACCGAAAAAAAAAAAAAATTTCCAGCCATATATGTATGATAATTGAAGAGATGGGCAGTGAAAGTCATGTATTTCACAGTTGATGCAACGTTTTCCAGCAGAATTCTATAAATCAGAAAACTGCAGCAAACATATTGTGGCCAACCTCAGGAGCACCAAAGCTGCTATATGCGAAATCCCTCAACTGTTACCTAATTTTAAGTTCTCTAAATGCATCATATATAAGTATCTCAATATGAATATTTCCGACATTTAGGGGAGTCATACAGGGTTTATGTAATGTACATGATAGTGTTAATCACGATCAAGGCAGGATATTAGGGAACATGGGGAGAAAATAATGTGCTCCACTATCTCATTCAACTTCTTAAAAAGGGCATTTCCATCTGGGTATAAACATTAATTCAGTTCACATAGCATACATGTACATTTTTCAATTGCATGTTATTAAAAAATGCACCTGTGTGAAGACAGAGAAGCCATATTGTCCTGTAGAAACTAGATAGTTGTCCTTGGATACAACCACCCTAATACTTACTAAAGTAAGCAACTCCTAGTGCTACAACAGATGCAGCAGTGTTACACTGCTAGAGTTATCGGAAACCACTGCAGGTATTGACACTAGAAATGCTGGACCGTTCTCAAACCCCACTCCATAGGCCGGCGGTGACTGCAAAGCATGATGTGGCTTTGAGCAGCAGTGTTTGCTAGAGTTATCAGAGGTTTCCAATAAAGCCAGCAGTGCAACACTGCTGCATCGGAGATGGCGCTAGGAGCTGCTTACTTTAGTAAGCAGCTCCATGTGCTTTTGTTATGGGTGACAGGTCCTCTTTAAGCTGTTTTAGCAATGGGAGAAAAAAATGTCCCTAGCTTTATACACAGTCATTCTTCATCACAGTTTACCAGCTGTAATTAACTGCATCAACATAACAGTAGCTCTGAATCTGGAATAAGTTCCATACACATAAGTGATCTCGGCTGCAGACAATGCAGTCAAACATGGTCCTAAGGTCCAGTTCACATCTCTGTTATATTTCCTTTAGTTATTTTGAGCCAAAGCCGGTAGAAGTCACACACACAACAAGGACAAGTCTTTCCATTATATCCCTACCGCTGTGTAGTCACGGGAAAGAATTCCACCTGTTTTGTGTGTTTAACTAGATTTGGCTGCCAATCAGAGGTCGCATTAACGCCTCACCAAGCGTCATAGACGCATGATGAGGCGCCATTACTCCCCAGAATAATTGCCAAGCGTAAAAGTACGCTTGGCAATTATCCCCCTGTAAGGTGCTGGATAAGCAGTGTAGCGCACTGCAGTCGTAGAGGAGAGTATCACTGTGATCGCAGCGCGCGGGCACTGCTCAGCACAAGACCAATAGCAAAGCTCCTTTACGCTGCCAGAATTAAGCGGCATGTAAGGGGCTTTGTTATTGGCTGTAAAGTATCGCCGGTAGATCGGTCGAGTCTGTGTATCTCCCAACAGCATAGTGTCGCGGATGGATTAGTCAGGCTCTGCATGGGAGACCCGGCGGGTGCTGGGCGGGATCCCCATAACTTCCTTCCAGTAAGTGTAAACCTCGGGGATATGAGGGAGAGGGTGACGGGGGGAATCTTCACAGGGTCCAAAGATTACTGTGCGGTGTCTGGTCCGGACATTACTGACAACCTGAGTCTGACATCCCTGTCGCTGGACACTGCCACAGGGGGTGACTGCGTACAGGCCCGAGTGCTTGTGTGTATATTACTAGTACACTGGAGTCTGCACATGTTTCATTAGTTTGTGCGGCTGACAGACTTTAGCTACACACGCTCCTCTGCTCCACAGTACTGCAGAACCAGGTAAAATAAAGCTATTTGCCAGCTCCCATCCTGCTCCTATCACCTGGCCCTGTACTGTCCTCCAGCCCAAGCAAACCCTGCTCCACGCCGCTGCTGCACTAGCTGCCTTCCTTTCCCCCCCTCCCCCGGACAAGCTGCCGCCGTCATGTCCCTACAGCCACGGGAGGTGATTTACTGGAGGTCGGGGTAAAGGCCAAGTGTGCAGAGCCGCGTCCGTAGTCCTGCTTCTACCCCTCCCTCACACACTGAGCCCAGCATCGGCGATCATCATGGCAGAGGAGCAACAACAAGTTGTGCAGACGCTCCCTCAGCTGCCCTTCTCGTCCCCAGGGGCACTGCCAGCTCTGGTGATAGGACTGCAGGGCACAGAGGCCAATGCATTGCAATAGAAGGTCAATAACTGCATCTGGTAAGCCCCAGAGCCCTGTGTCCTGTCATTCATCTATCATGTTATTTATCTCTGCCATCCTCCTTTACATGTATGACATGTACAACAGGGAGAACACATGTCAAAATATCTTATGTATTTATTTTGTACACAACACTTCATATATGTGTAAGCAGGTATGTGCGTTTGTGTAAATATACTGGGGCACATTTACGAAGGGCAATGAACCAGTTTTCTGTCTAACTTCGCACATTCTATTAGGTGCAAATTGCTTGTGCAGGTATTTAACAAGTGTCTATGCCACATTAGTGTTGCACGCTGCTGTTTTGTGCCGCGCTGCACTAGTCTTCACACGACACAAATTTCTGCACTGAACGGGGCGCCAGATTTATCATCAGGTGCACCAGAAAAAAAAGTGGTGCACTGTGTTGAGGAAGTGCTGGTGGCACCAGATTCACGAAGAACATGCGTCAGAAATCCTGTACCCTGTGCCTTCTGCACATTACACAGGCATCTGCACATAGTACAGACTGCACTGTTCTTAGTAAATGTGCCGCACATGCTCCCCTACTCCACAAAAAATTCGGCAAAAAAAAAAAAAGTAGAAAAAGTGACAACCATTAACGACAAGGATAGCCCGCCTGCCCATGTTTACTATTGCATCACTATCAGTTATATGGTTACAGGGTAAAGGTAATACAATTTAAGCTGCTTTTACGCATTCCAGTTGACTTGTGTTTAGAAACTCTAGTCAAGCTTTGTGCGATCACATACGTGTTTCAGCTGAAACACATGTGATGTGTAAGGGTGCGGTCACACATACTGCTAGCACTGCATTTACAAACGCAGCACTAGCGTACGAGGACGGGCCTTGGGACAATAACCAATGTGTTTCTATGGTGTGTACTCCTTGTCGGCTAAAAATACTCCTCCAAAATGCCAAGAGGAGTATTTTTACTCTGCCTTGAAAAAGTTAATGCGACCTCTGCTGCCAATAACTGAAGGAAATAAAGGAAGACCTAAGTGATATGTGACCTGCTCCTAAGTCCCTTGCATTCATCTCCACAAATCAAAATTCTCTAACATAACAGAAAGTTTATTTTTTATCTCTGTTTAGAAGTAATGATAGGGTTATGGGACAATCACATCAAAGATTGTAGACATCACTGCCTGTCCTATACCTCTTACATCAAGTTCTAGAGTCATGCTCTATATAGCACCATAAATGGAGTCCATCAACAGTTTGGACCATTCTAGGATTATAGCTGGACTTGGAGCACCAAGGATGTGTCCTCACACCGCTGATCTTTAACTTCACACCACTCCCCAGATGCTTCACTCGCTGCAATATGCGACCAGCAACCTGATACTGCTCTTACTCAGAGCAGGGGGGGGGGGGGGGGGTGGCTGTGATGTGAGAGCTCACACAGTGTTTCAAGTCCAGCTAAAATCCTTTAATGTACATTAGTCCTGCTCCTACTAAACACACACTAAGTTATGGTTACACAGATATCCAAGTACCCAACAATGTCAGGTAGACTCCTAACAACCTAAATTTGGAGACGCTTAGGACTGTCCAGCTATCAATTACAATTCCACTGAATATTTGCTATACCATCAGCGACTACATAAGAGGTGCAGGAATGACCAGTGACCAATGATACTACAGCAAATGTCCTTCAAAGCAAATTATAAGCGAGTTCATTCACAAGTTGCGGTCATGTTGTGACTTTTGCTACAATTTCAATTGCTGCAAAAACAAAAACAAACCATGATCGCAAAATGTGAAAATGAAGACAACTTCATGATTTCACCTGCAAAATAAAATCACTGATAGAATTGGGCGCTTCAGAGAATTTGTACATTTACAATAGAAACTGTGGTACCTGGCAACGACTGCTGAGGTCCAGATGCTTCCAGAACTGAAAGTCTAAGCAGAGATCCCGCCAATATTTACAGACCAGAGAGACACAGAGGCAACGCTTATTCAGCGACAGGTGAGAAAAAATCTGAAAAGAAAAAACAGGAATTTTTAAAACTTCCTGTGTTTTATGCAATGTTATACAGAATGTGTAAAAAAAAAGCTCATCTTTTGAAGAACATGTCATAGCTGTAACCTATATAATGGCAAGTGTATACATCTCTGTGGAGGTAGATTTAGTTTCATGATCAAGACAAAGCATCAGAATCTGTTCCCCACATCTTTCTGCAGAAATGCACCACGTGGAGCTACACTCCAGAGAACAGCTCGGAGGGTCACATCCTGTTCATGAAAATAACCCCTCTATACCAGCTGTTCAGACGCTGGCATCAGCACTAAGGGTGGATTACCACAGGACGGGTCAATGGAAATGAGTTTGTACTATAGGTGTAGGCTAAGGACCTTTAATGCCTTTTATTAGGCCATCAACATCTGATTGTGGAGGAAAGGGGAGACAACTGGCTGTTACAGCACAACATGGAGTCAGAAGCATACGGCGGTCTCTAAATAGCAAAACCACTAAGGCCAGCAGCGCATGGCAGACTAAATGCAATACTCTGTATCGGATCAGTATCCATTATTTTAGCAGACCGTGTACTAGTCTTTCATCATGGATCTGACTATAGTTTATGAGGAGCCATGAAAAACCGATGCAGGACTGATACAAATCAGCAGGGGAAAAAAAAAACACAGTAGAAGATATCAGTTTTTCACAGCCAATAATTATCTCATTCATGTGCAAGAAGCCTAAGGTTTTCCAAAACAGACGACCCTCCTCTAAACACGGAAACATAAAAGAGTTTTTCTAAAGTGGACATAACTAATGTAGGGCCGTTCATATTGAGAATACTGGGGAGGGATGTGGAAGTGGCACAATGGAATAGGGAGAAGGATCTATGCCAACTATTTGGGGTCATCCTCATGCAAGATATACACCAGGCTCATTCATTAGAGGTTTACAGAGCCAACTGGACAGCTCATTTCTAGTTCCTCTACTTGGCTTGGATTTGGTTGCACCAGGCTTGGGATACATAATGGTCCCTCGGCTATAACACTGCAAATCACCAGGAGACAATTTATTTGTATGTGGGGAAGGGGTAGAACACGTTATACATTTGTACTATTGTAGTAATGGCATCTCTGCGGGCATGAGAGCCCTCCTCACCTTCAGCAATAGGGATGGAGGCAGCTGGTTAATATTTAGCTGCTCATCCTCCATTTTCTGCGGGTCAGAATAATTTTCTCCGAGAGTGTGCAGCTGATCCTGGGAAGAAAACATGGAGGAGCCACCGGTCTCACTAGTGGGCAGCTGGGGATGGTCCTCTGGCAGTGGCCTGCCATCTTTCTTAGCGTATTCCAGTACTGGATTCAATGAAGGCTGGTGAGCCCAGTCCCTCAGGTCCAAGGCCCCTTGATCTTCCGCAGGAGAGGGGAAAGTGTGACCTCCAGGAGAGGGATGTGTCCGGTCAAGATCTGCAGCAATAGTGGGTGTTATGCCCTGGTGATGGTGGGTGCTGGGGTGTCCACAATCTCCTGCAGCAGAAGGGTAGCTGTGCCCTCCAGCACTAGTGGGTGTAATTCCCTGGTGATGCTGGGTGCTGGGGTGCCCATGATCTCCTGCAGAAGAGGGGTAGGTGTGCGATCCAGCACTAGTGGGTGTGATGCCCTGGTGATGTTGGGTGCTGGGGTGCCCATGATCTCCTGCAGTCAGGGGGTGGCAGTGCCCTCCAGCACTAGTGGGTGTGATGCCCTGGTGATGTTGGGTGCTAGGGTGCCCATGATCTCCTGCAGTCGGGGGGTGGCAGTGCCCTCCAGCACTAGTGGGTATGATGCCCTGGTGATGCTGGGTGCTGGGGTGCCCATGATCTCCTGCAGTCGGGGGGTGGCAGTGCCCTCCAGCACTAGTGGGTATGATGCACTGGTGATGCTGGGTGCTGGGGTGTCCAAGATCTCCTGGAGTCTGGGGGTGGCAGTGCCCTCCAGCACTAGTGGGTGTGATGCCCTGGTGATGCTGGGTGCTGGGGTGCCCATGATCTCCTGCAGTCTGGGGGTGGCATTGCCCTCCAGCACTAGATGGTGTGATGCCCTGGTGATGTTGAGTGCTGGGGTGCCCATGATCTCCTGCTGTTGGAAGGTGGCAGTGCCCTCCAGCACTAGTGGGTGTGATGCCCTGGTGATGCTGGGTGCTGGGGTGCCCATGATCTCCTGCAGCACTGGTGGCTGTGCTGTCCTCGGTAGAACAGCGGGGCTGCTTGCAGGGGGTGCCCGGCTGCTGGTTGTCTCCGCTGGTCTTGCGCTTGCACACCATGTCTGCGGGCAGGCTATTCCTCAGCTGTAGGCTGGCACAGTCCTGGGCAGGGGGCACCGGCTCCCGCAGTAGGAAGCACAGCATGCACGGGGCGCGGAGCAGGCAGTCCCCCCGCTGCTGCTGCAGCTTCTTCCTCCTCTGGGCTCTGGCTGCTGTGAGGCCGCGGCGCTGCTTACAGAGGAAGCCGCCCATAAATGACGGACGAGCGGAGGAGAAGACTCTAGAGCGGGCACTGTCCCGGCTCTCACTCACTGTCACACACTCTAATGCTTTCCCCGCTACCGCCGTTCTGACGTCATCACAACACAAGGCGTCACTCAGTATTGGGATGCAGCTATTGGCCGACACAAGCACGTCGGGTTACGTACCACCGCACGTTACGCACTGTCAGAAGAGGAATTCTGCGGCCATACTTGTTACTGGTAAAGCTGTTCTCTCTATTCATTTTGCCCTCTGTAAAGATGTCGCTGCCATCTGTATTCCAGAACTGCTTGGACACATCTATGATAAACACAGCCATGCAAACTACGCAGAGTGCCCCCTGTCGGTCCAGAATAACATTACATTCTGTCAAAAGTGACATACAGTTTATAAAACGCTACAGTCTGAAAACAGTTGGACCGCACTTTAAAAAGCCCCTCAAGTGCTGTCCTGTGTTACAGCTATGAATAATATACAGGTGTAATGTGCTACTACTTCGGGATCTTATAGATTTATATCTGGGGCTCAAACCCCTAATCATTGTAAGGTGACTTTCAAATTAAATGAGTCTGTGTCCAGCGCTGGAATTGACTAACTTGAATGAAAAGACAAGACCTGTCCTTGCAGGAAGTTAGCAACAAGACTGATAAGTTTTATTGAGGGACCGACATTTATAGAAAACCATAAGGTACTTTACATAAGGCGTGTAAGTAGGAAAGCAACAACTATAATTGGGTGTTCTCACCCAGGAAATGTAACACTATTGGATGTAAGCACACAAAGGAGTCTAATACTATTGGCTACATGCAAAGACTGAAACTTCACATAAACCAAATGTCCAGATGTCCACCTGGATACCTTCCACTAGGTGGTGCTAGTGAGCACTAAGTCTTTGTTACAAGAGGGAAACACCCAAACTTAGTTATCACTACACAAAGTAATGTAAAATAATGCTGAATCTTTAAAATGTCCGACAATATGTAAGATGGCGTCTGAGTCCAGAGTAATATCTTTAACATTTCCCCCCTTTTGAGCTTTGCATGGCCTGTAACTGTTGTCCAGGGTGACCTCCTCAAACTCCAGGTACATACAGGTAGGCTAAGCCCTTACCTGCTGGACTTTGTTAACTCTTCACCAGATCCCCCCGGAGGCCAGTCACTCGGGGGTTACAGGCCTGCACACTCAAATCACATAATTGTGTTTCCATAGTTTATGGGTTTATTAACAAGCTGGTTCTTCAACAAGATGGTATCCTCCACACCGGCACTTCTCCTGTCATGGTTCTTACCACCTGGACGGCCATCTGGGACATGGTGGACTTGATGAGGAGGACCACACAACACGTAATAAGTGACAAGAGCAAAATCACAATCCCCAATATCACCCCCACTTAAAGGAAACCCTTCCAATCCCCCAACTACAAAGTGAAGGACAAAGTGTCCACCCCAGAGTTTCTCTTGAGTTCCCTGGACAGTCCTTCAATCTCTTCAAGTGCATGGGTAATGGATCCATAGGGGGCGATGTCATCTGGGATGTATATTCGACAAGTCACTCCCACCATCTTACAGACTCCTCCCTTCTCAGCAAGGATCATGTCCAAAGCCATGGGGTTCTGGGAAGCATCTCGGATACAATCACAAATCTCTGTTGATTACAATAAAACCAGTTAACCCAACCAACATCTTTGCTCATAGCTATCTGGGGAATAATGGACTCTAGACCTGCCCATATCTGATTGTGGGCCTTGCACTCATCTGGGACCCCCCTTGGTGCTCCCACTGTATCCATATAAACGTTGTCATCTAGGTGCTTCTCTCAGACCTCCAGAATCCTTTGGGATTCTCCACCTTTCCTTATGTGTCTGATCAAACTTATCCCTGGGGATCACGAGGAAGGAATGCACAAGTGTTATCACTGTACACTCACCTTCCCAGCCTCTAGGCCTGGCCTGACTCTCCTATCCCCACAAATCCAGTACACATCAGACACTGCTAATACAGGGTTACCTGTGCTGTCAATGTTAAAGAAGGTCATTGTCTTATTGCACCAACCGTAGGTAAAGTCTCCTACCCTGGGGGCATCCTGGTCAGCCCTATAGATACAGTGATAGTCATGGGTGGGGTGTCCCTGAGCATACAGTCACTCAGAAGAAACCAGCTAGCAAGAAGAATAGGTTAATCTGCAATAGAAAGCGTGGAAGCGTGCTGACTTCCCTCTAGATTCACAGACGTGGCGCTGGTCAGCAGGACTTGGAAAGGACCGTCGTTGCGAGGCTCCAGACTGTCTCTCTGGTGCGTCTCTTTACCACCACGTAGTCTCCAGGCTTCAGGTTATGCGTCCTGAGGTCTCTGACTGGATCTAGAAAAAAGTAATCAGAAACACTTTTGCGGACCTTTTCCAAGGCCTGGCTCAGCTGTGTGGCATGTTCCACCTGGTTTCCTGCCATCAGCTATAGGGTCTATGGGAAGTAGGGGCCTAGTCTGGGTGCATAGCCAAAAAAATACTTCAAAGGGGGACAATCCCATCTTTCTGTCGGGGGTGTTCCTAACTGTATGGTGGGCAGCAGGAAAGCACTCACTCCATGGTTTCCCTGCTCCCATGGCCTCATGGATCTCTAACTTAAGAGTGCCGTTTTAGTCTCTCAAACACACCACTAACTTGGGAAGGGTATGGGGTGTGCAGGGCCTCTTCTACACCTAGGAGGGACAAGGTTTTAGGTTTTTACCTGTCCAGTGAAGTGGGTTCTGCGACCGGACTCTGGAAGTCCAAACCTGCAGAAAAATCTCCCTCACCAACTTCTTGGCTGCAGCTCTGGCAGTAGCCTTGGTCATGGGAGAAGCTTCTGGCCAACCTGGAAAGAGATCAATGCACACAGGCACGTATTCCTACATACCACTTTTTGGTAGCTGGATAAAATCCATCTGCAGTCTTTGGAAGGGATACAGCGGCTTGGGTGTCACCTTCTGTGGGGTCTTTACCACCTTACCCGGGTTGTGGCGGGCACAGACTATACAGGCTTTCACTAGTCTAGTGACAGGGGTAGTAATGCCCGGGGCAAACCACTTATGGTTTATGAGCACTAGCATGGCCATTTTGGATGTGTATGTGTCCGTAGGCTACTTGACTTACTGTCGGGTGCAGGGCTCTGGGCAGGCACACCCTCTCTTCCAGCATCCAGGTCCCATAGGCATCTGGGCTCCAGCTTTCCTCCACACTCCCTTCACTTCTGATGACACTCGGGCCACCAGGGACTGGAACACCTGTGGATCAAACTTTTAGCTCATAACTGACCACTGAGACTTCAGGACGGTCTCTGGGCTCCATCTGTGCAGCTGCCTTCGCCATCCCGTCAGCCACATACTTGCCCTTGGCTTGTGGAGTTACCAAATTGTGTGTGCTTTTACTTTTACTATCCTCACCTCTTGTGGAAGTAAGAGAGCATCCATGAGCTCTTTACCCAGCTTGCCATGCTTAAAGGGGGTCCCTGCAGAGGTGAGGAAATCTCTAGCCTTCCATATGGGTTCATAGTCGTGTTTAGACCCCAGAGCTATACCTTGAGTATAGATGTTCGCCCTTTTACCTTTCACCAGCTGTAGCGCTTCCCTGAGTGCCATCACTCCACCTCCTGCACTGACCTGTGTGGAGGGAGTGGTTCTGCTTGTACTACCTCATGTGCACCACTGACCACTGTATATCCAGCATAGAACCGTCTGTCTTCTCCTGCAGACCTGGAGCCATCTATGAGAAAAAAACTCAACATCTGGGTTAATCACCCTTCTCTCCCCCCTCTCTGAATCCTGGAAGACTGGCGATAGAATGAAGGATTCAGAGCTGTGCACCTTATCAGTGTATCCTGGGGCATCAGGAGTGCACACTGGAGTCTGAGCTGTCTGCCCTTGGCTCAGATGCTTGGGTTGTACTTGGGTGAGGACACTGTGTAAGGTATGTGGCGTTTGCACTGTAACTGAGTGATCTAGGGTCTGGGATCAACTCACTGGCCTTGCTGCTGCAGCTACTGACACATGAGGGGCTCCCCTCACGACTGAGTCTAACCGGGCCTTATAATGGGCCACTAGGGAGGCCACCACGTTCCTGGACTCGACACCTGTGGTGTGGCCTAGATACTCAGTGCAAAATAAAACAAAAGTTTTATCCAGTGGGATGTGCCTAGGGCCGGTGCAGACAGGATTTGCCACCTTAAGGCTATAGAATGCATCAATTGCCTCCTGACTAAGGGCAAATGGAGAAGAGGCAATTCAATTATCAAGGGGCAACATCAGGCTGGAGGCAGCAGACCTTATCCTAAGCCTCTAGGGGCTGGCCAGTCCTAGAAACATGTGAAGAGGCTTAGGGCCTCAGGGCAGGGGCACATTCTGGACTGCCAGCTTTCTTCCCTCTGTCAGGTATCTGCCTGTGGCTGAGAAGCAGTGGCCTAGGAAGACCACCTTCTTCTGGTAGTACTGGAGCTTGTCTCAGGAAACTTTGCAACCCTTCTGGAACAGAAAACACATAAGGTCAATAAATGCATCCAGGCAAACAAAAACAGAAGGTCCTCCGCATACTGAAAAGGAAGACATCCAGTAAGGGGCTAGTCTGCCAGTCTACTCCCTGTAGGGCCATGTAGTATGGAGTACTGGCTGGGGGAGTTTTACCCCCCTTGTGGGAATCTGCATCAGATATACTGGAATACTACACTGGTAAAGGCAAATAGGTAATGGTAATCCTCATGTAGGGGCACAGAGAGGAAAACATTTGCCAACAGGGAAGAGTTCTACAATGAAAGGCACTAACTCTATTTGGGGGGGGGCTTTCAGAAGAGGGGGACTGTTCTTGCTGACATCCTTGTCCATTACCACCCCCCTTGTCCCGCCCTGTTGGGGCCGTCTACGTTTCCTAGAGTGTGTCTCTTTGTATTCTTATCACAAGCAAATTCCTTTAAGTCTTTTAGATTGTCAGCTCTGTTTCCCCCACTCAACACAGATGCTTTCTGTGCGCTTCAAGGCCACTTCTCACAGACATAGATAAGACAAAGCAAAGCCCAGCTGCCCACAGATCTCCCCCTGATTAACCCTTTCAACTCCAGAAAGCAGGTACCAGAGACATTGCAACACTTTTTCTACTAATTTTTCTGCAATTGTCAGAATCAAATAAGTTTAAAAATAAAATAAACAAAATAAACAAACAGTGTTGCACACTCAAGACTCTTAGCAAATGTTTGAAATTGGTGAAAATATTCACCTGCCGGCATTTTATTTCAAACGTCCGCCAGGATGCCTCAAGGGTGACTCGGCTGCTATCCTACAACCAGCCTACAGTGTAGAGTTATAGGCAATTAACTTTCAGGGACTTGAAAAGAATATACTGTCTTAAGATGGCCGCCACTGAAAAATGGTAGGGCGTGTCATCTTCTCTAACCCCCAGATACGGGGGTGGAGTCTAAGAGGGTGCTGGTTGCATTCTAAAAGATTTTTTTTTTTTTTTTTAATGAGCACTCTCTAGGATTCCTGTCCCTCTGTCCTGGTCCGTCCGTAGTCACTGGTCTAAGTCTCCAGTAATCAACCCCATCCACTTTCCTTTGTCATTAACTCTCTACTTACATCAAAACAACCTTCTGCCTGGGTGTGCCACTTTTTGTCTTTGAGCCAGCCACCATTTTCATCAAGTGCTGTCTCCTACCTCTGCACACTCAGGGAATCATCTAACATACCCAAAAACTTCAATACCTCATAACTTCCTTTTACCCACTCTTTACCTTTCCTGTGTGACACTATGTCAGTCGTCTTTTTAGGTCTGCAGTGTCCAGCTACAGTCTTACTTTGCTCACTACCCATTTTGTGGAATCTGTGGAATACCTGATTTTGTTCAAGGGCTATAGATATCCTCCGTACATACAGCTCCAGACTACCCCGCTACCTATCAGTAAGTACAAATTAGAGACCTTCACACAATATTTCAGAAATCAAGGAGTTAACGCTCAACTGTAAAATTCCCGTCAGTGTCCCTCTTGTCTCTACTGTCCTTTCCGCATCACGGGGCCGCATCAATCCCGAAGGAACGATACGTAAATTTGGCCAGAATTTGTCTCTGCAAACTTCCAGATTCTATCTGCCCTTACATGAACAAAATCTCAACACCATCACAAACTTTCTGAACTACATCAACAATCCACAAGAGGGCACTGCAGACCTTTTTCTACAACATACATTGTCACGTCCAGTCTCTGTCGGTCACCGTACAAGTGATCCTTTGCCGAAATCATCGTGCACATACTATTATATATGGACATGTAAGGCAAAGTACATAATATCACACAAGGAGATGACCTTACCCAGTCCCTTTCAGCCAGTGAAACAGAACTACAGTCAAGGTAGACAAAAATAGACTTGACTTACCCCGACGAGCGCTCATTGTCAGTTCTGGTCACTGGCCGCCTGGACTCTTGCGGAGGTCACCTCGATGGTTAGATGCCCATAAAAGTATGGCCACCCAGGAAGACGCCAATTCTTATAGATTTATATCTGGGGCTCAAACCCCTAATCATTGTAAGGTGACTTTCAAATTAAATGAGTCTGTGTCCAGCGCTGGAATTGACTAACTTGAATGCAAAGACAAGACCTGTCCTTGCAGGAAGTTAGCAACAAGACTGATAAGTTTTATTGAGGGACCGACATTTATAGAAAACCATAAGGTACTTTACATAAGGCGTGTAAGTAGGAAAGCAACAACTATAATTGGGTGTTCTCACCCAGGAAATGTAACACTATTGGATGTAAGCACACAAAGGAGTCTAATACTATTGGCTACATGCAAAGACTGAAACTTCACATAAACCAAATGTCCAGATGTCCACCTGGATACCTTCCACTAGGTGGTGCTAGTGAGCACTAAGTCTTTGTTACAAGAGGGAAACACCCAAACTTAGTTATCACTACACAAAGTAATGTGAAATAATGCTGAATCTTTAAAATGTCCGACAATATGTAAGATGGCGTCTGAGTCCAGTGTAATATCTTTAACAGGGATTACCAAAGAAAGGATGCCGTTGGGGCCATAATCAGGCAATAGAAAGAACATCATTTCTATGGGGGGCCATCCCTCTTTTAAGTACAGAATAATTTTGTATTCACAAAATATCCTAGGAGAAAAAGGAAAAGACGTCAGCTCACCCTGATGATGTGTATCATAGCACCTGGAACCATCCGAGCATGGGATCACTCAGGCTTGGAGAGGTATACAATGTAAAACGGCAAACACGATCCAGCTTCAAGGAATGCAACAGGAGTCCATATAAAATTTTCAAGGCTTTATTCCATCTCTTTAAAAACCATAGATCCGGCCATGGGATACAACAGCATGAATCGTCACAGCATAAATCGTCTACGCGTTTCAGGTGTTAGACACCCTTAATCATGACTAACTGTTAGTCATGATTAAGGGTGTCTAACACCTGAAACGCGTAGACGATTTATGCTGTGACGATTCATGCTGTTGTATCCCATGGCCGGATCTATGGTTTTTAAAGAGATGGAATAAAGCCTTGAAAATTTTATATGGACTCCTGTTGCATTCCTTGAAGCTGGATCGTGTTTGCCGTTTTACAAAATATCCTACATTACATTCTCATAAAACTACTTTTAGTGAACATTTAACTTATTTTGTGCTTAGTAAATTATGTTAAAAAAAAATTTTGCCACAGAATTAACTTTTGTGGACACAAAATTTATGCTGTGATTACATTTTTTTACATAATGGGGCATGTATCATAAGTCTGTCTCTTTTTTTCTTGGCAGTTTTTTTCATATTGAAAACGTCTCCAAAAGTCGCGATCAACTCTGAGCTAATTGCAACTCCTGAGCAGGAGCCTGCTTAGGTTTGCGCCAAACTTTGCAACCTGGATTGAGATGTTAACTCAGGGAACACTACAGAAAAGTTGACAATGGCACCATGAAAAGTCTAAAGAAATTCAAAAGAAAAATGCAAAAAAGTAGTTTGATACATGTACCCCAATGCCTTTTGTATTGGTGTCTTTACAATATCTCAATGATGCCTTAAAAGTGTCATTTGTATTACACAATTAAATTGTGCGACAACATTTTATTCCATTAGACAAAATTAATCTTTTGTACAACAAAATGCCATTCTGTACGACAAAAATATTCTGTATGACAAAATGCCATGCTTTGTAGCAAAATGGCATTTTGTGTCACAAAATAATGCATTTTAACTACAAAATACTATTCTGTGTGACAAAACTCTCATTCTGTACTACAAAATCCCATTCTGTTAGACAAAATTTATTTTTGCAGCACAATGTTCTCTGTATGGTTTGAGATTTTTTTTATCACATCTTGTATTTCATATTAGTGGTGAATTTTGGTTCATAAGTTTTGTCATTGTCCACGGCGGTACAGGAGCAGGAGGAGGAGACTGCTGGGAGAAGCTGTTCAAGAAGACTGGCTTCAGACATGGAAGGAGTTCGGGATGCGCTTTGATGGAGGAAGGCAGAGCTTGTAGGCCACTTCATTGATGCGTTTGATTACCTCAAAGGGACCAAGGAATCGTGGAACCAAGTTTGTAGCTGGGTATATTAAGCCGGACATATCTAGAGGTTAGCCACACCTTGTCACCGAGAGAGAAGACAGGAGGAGCCCGACGTTTCTTATCAGCCTGGGTTTTGGTGCGGTCGTGGCTCGTAGAAGGGACTGGCGGGTCTGGTCCCAAATGGACTTGAGGTCCTGCACCAGATCCTCTACCACAGGGACATCAGAGGGAGTAGACAGCGGAAGAAGAGGGCAAGGAATACGTCCATAGGCCACAAAGAATGGATCTGAGCCAGTAGACCCCGAGTCCAGGGAATTGTAGGAGAACTCAGGTGGTAGGCAGAAGAAAAGTCAAGGTTGACTTGCAGCTGGTTACACAAGGAATGCCAGAACTTGGACACAAACTGGACTCTTCGATCAGACACTATGTGTAATGGAAGACCATGTAGCTGGAAGATATGTTTGAAGAACAAACTGGCAAGCCATGGGGAAGACGGAAGACCTGGAAGGGGAACAAAATGGGACATTTTGGAAAACCGGTCCGTCAAAACCCAGATGACAGTACTGCCTGAGGAGACAAGCAAATCGGTGATAAAGTCCATTGCCACGTGAGACCACAGGTGTAAGAGTAGGGACATGCGTGGGGATGGGAGCAGGAAGGTGGAGAGGTAAGTCCGGGGCAGCGGGGCCAGCGCCACGGAGAGGGGCAAGGGTGCACCCATGATCCGTGACAGCTCACACTATGTACAGCAAATTTCTGCTTATGACATACAGATTCCATTATCGAAGACTGCATAAAAGCTGGTGCACTTCTGTGTCTGTTGCCATTTTGTGAGAGAGGACCTTGAGCTTGACTACCTACTAAATATCTACCTTGATTCAATTTGGAGGATCTAGCTGCCCAGGACTGTCATCTCATCACCAGAGCACCTCCATCCTCGTTAAGGTGTTGTCTGCATGATCAGACCTGGAGCTGCGAAGGAAGGAAGGGGACATCCACCACCAGAACTGCTGGGTGACAGATTTTTATTGGCAGTAACTCTAAATGCCCAGAGAAAGGGCGGTGCTTCAGCCATGGGTTCTCATCAGGGGTTTTTTCCTCTCCTGAGTGCTGAAGGGTGACTCTTTGTGAGTTTACCCTGGGATTTGGATTAAAAATAAAGATCTAGCCATTTAGTTTCCAATGAAACTTGTTTTGTGTATTTATTGTGCCACATTTATCAAAAGCAGTGCATTCTGTACTATGTGCAGTTTGCCATATTCATGAATTGTGGCCCCCTGCACTGCCCTGGAAGCTCAATTGGGACCAATGCGGATGCTCCCATCGCAAGACACATGTGAGAGTATCATCATGGAGATTTAAATCTTATAAGATTTTGGGGCCTATGCAAAGTCAAACTGGGACCAAGGGGAGGCGATTTGGATCGAAAACTGCTTCAAACTGAAGCTACATAGATTTATCAACTGAATTCTTCAAGCCCAAAAGGATAAAATTAAAGGTTCTCTTATTCTGCATTCCTTTGAATTTGTATAGTGTGTTGCATCTTTGTATGTTACCTTTTATAACACAATGGGGGTCATTTACTAAGGGCCCGATTCGCGTTTTCCCGACGTGTTACCCGAATATTTCCGATTTGCGCCCATTTCCCCTGAATTGCCCCGGGATTTTGGCGCACGCGATCGGATTGTGGCGCATCGGCGCTGGCATGCACGCAACGGAAATCGGGGGGGCGTGGCCGAACGAAAACCCGACGGATTCGGAAGAACCGCCGCATTTATAAAAAGTAATGGGGCAGATTTATCAAGTGTCTGAAAGTCAGAATATTTCCAGTTGCCCATGGCAACCAATCACAGCTCCCCTTTAAAATATTCATGAGCACTGGTAAAATGAAAGCTGAGCTGTGATTGGTTGCCATGGGCAACTGGAAATATTCTGACTTTCAGACACTTGATAAATCTGCCCCAATGTGTCGCGGAGCTTGCACTTACCTTCACTCAGCCCGGCTCGGTGTATTCCAGTGCGTTCCGGGGAACTTCAGCGCAGCAGCGCCACCTGGTGGACGTCGGAGGAACTGGCCGGACCCGAATCCAGCGCAGAGAACGCGCCGCTGGATCGCGAATGGACCGGGTAAGTAAATCTGCCACAATAATCGAATATCACTCAGGTTTGGGAGCATTAGCAGTAGGTATTATTTCACTTAAATAGATCTTAATTTCAAACTAATAACTAATTATCTTAAAATTCACAGTAAGAATACAAAAATGAGGTGAGAAGAGAGGAGAGTATTAATGCTTATTTTTTAAGTTATACAGTTGTGGGGCAAATTGAAGGGAAATTTTAAAATGTGGGCATTGTCACCCGTGCCCCTTGCTCCCCGCAGGTGCAGCGCCAGCACCGCATACCTGTCCCCGCTCCCGAGTCCCAGCCTCTCGCTCTGTGCACGAGTCCCCATGTCCTAGAGCGCGCGCGCCAGCCTCAAAAAATTTAAAGGGCCAGCGCACCATTAATTGGCGCTGGCCATTTTCCCATAAGGCTATTTAACCCTGCCTCTCCCTTCACACCCTGCCGGATCTTTGTGCCTTCTGCCTTGGAGAAAGCTGTTTTGATGCCTTGCGCTGTTTCTGTGAATTCTCGTTGTGACCCTGGTTCCATTTCTGACTTTGCTCCTTTGCCGTCTGCCCTGACCTGTTGCTACGACTCTGACTCCGATCCTGCCGCCCGTCCTGAACTCCTGCCTGTCCCTGACTACGAGATTGCCTGCCGTTTCTGTACCTCACGCCAGTGGAACAACCAGGTGGTACCACGCCGCTGCAAGTCCAGCCTGCTTTGCGGCGGGTTCTGGTGAAAACCTTGTGCCACTTAGACTCCGGTCCCAGGTAGTGGCTTGTATCATCGTCCGTAGTGGTTCAGAGGATCCACAACCTCTAAGCCTGACAGGCTTTAGTAATTGTGGGAAATTATGTGAGGGCATTATTTAGTGGGAATGTTATTCAGTGTATAATTGGGTATTACAAGGGGGGGGGGGGGTCCTTTCAGTGGGGATTATTAGGAAGATGCCACATTTAGGGGGCATTATGTGTAGAGGCTGTTTTGAGAGTATATTATAAAGTGAGTAGCACAGTGGAAGGGAATATTTGGAGACAATTTAAGGTGGAGGGCCATATTGAGGGGGTATTATTTAAAGGGTGTATGTGTGTATACTATTTTTATGACATATCCACAGGATATTTCATAAATACGTGACAGGTGTGGATCCCCCTGGGTCATCTCTGTGCGGCCAGGCCAAATGGAGAGTATATTTGCTCAGCTTTTATCAAAACTCCCATAAACTTAAATGTAGTATGACTGCGTACGCATTTAAAACTCAATCTACCTAGCTGCGTGAAGGGGGTCAACTGCCCCTGATTCTTTAGATAGATGGAGATCTCATACTTAACCTCTCATGAATTTATGAAAAATTCTGTAATTATGTTACTATTCATTATAATACCCATTTAGCTGTAATGTCCACAATGACGTCAATGTCACTGTATACAGAACAGGAGTAGTAGTACTTATCTGCCCATATGTACAAGATAGGAGTAGCAGTACTGTGCTGTACCTATATGAACAGGATACGGGTAATAGTACTGATATATTCCATATATACAGGATAAGAGTAGTAGTAGTAATGTGTTGTGTCCATATATACAGGTAGGAGTAGCATTACTGATCTGTGCCCTTATATACAGGATATGGGTGGTAGTACCGTGCTGCGTCTATACAGTATATACAGAATAGGGGTGGTAGTACTGTGCTGTGCATATATATATAGGATAAGAGTAGGCATACTGAGTGCATATATATAGGACAAGAGGAGTAGAACTGAGCCCATATATACAGGATAAAAGTGGTAGTACTGAGCCCATATACGTATACAGGATGAGAATAGTAGTACTGTGCTATGTCCATATATACAGTATAGAAATAGTAGTGCAGTGTTACTTACCTCACACATGTCCTCAGTAACCCATCAGCAGTGCTGTGCGAACAGGACCTGTGGAGTCATCTCAGGTCCTAAAAGGTCAATAGTAATACATGTGCATCAGAAGCCAGCACACATTTACTACTGCAGAAAGCAGAGCCGGGCTGCGCTTTTAGCTGCATACAGCTCTACCTGTGCCCTAAGGACACAGAAGCATTTAAAAGCCCCTCAGTGGGCCCTTAAAAGTCCTGGGGCCACCGCATGTCAAATTGGGACCAATTTGACATGCTTTGTGCAGCGCTGCGTAATCTGTGTGCGCTATATAAATAAAGAATTATTATTATTTATTATTATTCCCCTGCCCCCCTGGTAGCTACACTTCTGGTTACATCCTAAATATTGGATCTAAGATATTGAGCCTGATATTTATTAACTGTTAATATTCTGCAACTCACAGGTCAAATTGGTCATTGTTTTGCTTGTTTCTAAGATTTTATGTAGACTGTACTTTTAACCTGGGAAATAAGGGCCCACATTTCTTAAAGTGTCTGTGCCTGTTTTCTGTTGCGGTGCAATTTTCATTACTGACGTGCACCACAATTCTACAGCATAAACAAAGCGCATGGTGCAGTGCAGGGTGCGTAACATACATGTTTGCCTGGGCTTAGAAGCTGAGCCCCAGCGATCACTGGCAGTATCACAATCCCAGCTGTTTAACCCTATAGACAAATATAGGGCATTACCAGGGCGATTGGCACCCTGTGTGCAGGGCACGGAGGTGCCGATCATTGTTATGAAAGACCCTAGGGCTGCCGGGAGTAAATTCCTGTTAGATCATTCTTTCAGCATGATCTAACATTGCTGCTGTCAGCCTGTAAGCATAGGCTGACTATGTTATATTCTGCAATACATTAGTTCTACAGTATATTAGACTGAATAAGTGATCAAATGATGTTCATGTCCCATGTTGGGACAAAATAAAAGAGTAAAAAAAAAATTATTAAATCCTTCCTATATTAAAGTCAAATACAACATAAAAAAGTGAAAATCGCCAAAATACATTACATATTGGGTACAATATGTACCCAATATGTAATCCGTACTGAATCCGTACAGTGAATGCTGTCAAAAAAATTTTTACAAAAAACTAACAAAAATTTTGATATTTTCACATTCGACATCATAAAAACAGTAAAAAAAGTTAACAAATAATCAAAAAGTAACATTTACCCTGACATGATTCCAATAAAAAGTACAGCTTGTCCAACAAAAGACAAGCCCTAAACAAGCTCTCTAAATAAAAATGTTATGGCCATTAATACATGGTGATGCAAAAATAAGTGAATTTCTCACAAAATGGGGCACATATCCTGCACCTGTCGCTTCCCCGCTCAGGTCCGTTGGAGTTCGCCTTCTTCTTCTCGGTGTATGTAAGTGTATTGTCGTGTGACATAATTTTAAAGTTAATCCTGCACTCAGTCCGAATCAGTCGGATCATCCGACGGCACGCCCCCTCAACCCCCCCCCCCAGATTTCTGTTGCATGAAAGCCAGTGTACCTGAAAAGTGGATCTCATCCCTCAAAAAATAATACCCCATTAACATACCCTCCAAATTACAAAAAAATAAAACATTGTATAGCCTGTAAAATGTGACAATGCAAATCTTAATGGTACTCCTTCCATTCTATGCTCAAACGTGTGCCCCATGACATATGGGGTATTAGCATATTCTGGAGAAATTGAGTATCAAACTTTGTGGACCTTTTCATCATTTAATACATTAGGGCACATTTGCTTACCCAGTCCAGTCGCGATCCCGCAGCGCAGCGAATCTGCCAGGATTCACTAAGGTCGTGCGCCCGATATCCAGCAGGTGTCGCTGCTGTGTCGAGGTCCGCCGGAGTTCACCCTCTTCTTCCTGGTGCATGTGAGTGCGTGATCTTGCGACACAAATAGTTTTTTAAATTCTGCGTTTTTTCCGAATCCGTTGGGTTGGCCAACGGCCATGCCCCCCGATTTCTGTCACGTGAAAGCCGGCGCGATGCCCCACAATCTGATCGCGTGCGCCAAAATCCCAGGGCAATTTGCCACAAATTGGAAATATTGGGGAAACCCGACGAAAGTGCGGCGTTCGGACCCTTAGCAATTAAACCCCTTCGTGACTGTTTAATCTTTGGGTAAAATAAATGTTTTGTTTAAAATAAATTACAACTTACACCTAAAGGGTTAACAAACTTGTTAAGGTTTATTTTTCATACAATGAGGTGTGTAGTTACAAAAATGCTATAACTTACGGGGATGTACCGTTATTTAGGCCTCTCAAAGCCACTTAAATCTGAGCAACTGCCTCTAAATACAGGTTTTGGTGATTTTCATAAAATTGAATAAAATAGTACCCAAAATTCTGAGCCTCCTAACAACCCAGAAAAAAAGAGAGGATGCATGAAAAGCAATGCCAATGTAAAGAAGATATTTGAGAGATGTGAGTAATGTAATTGTTTGGGTGCTATGACTGAAAAGCATAAAATGTAGAACTTTGAAAATGAAGATTTTTTTAGAAATTTTTGCCAAATTTCAATTTTTTTATAATTAAACAGAAAATATATCATCCAAGGGGTTTAATAATGACCGTGTGCAAGTTTTGATTAATCTGGCGCATTCTGCACACACCACAGCCAAACACTACTTTTCATAAATGTGGGCCATTGTATTTGCATTCCTCCCACTAGAGGGCAGAAATGTATCATAATAATATCACCATCATTTTGACTACAATTTTACAGTAATTATCATGCTGAAAATAAAGTGTCAATAGAGGAAGACACTTAAAGGGGTATTTTAGACAAAGAAAGGATTTGCCATTCAGGGAAAAATAGCTAAAGAGAATTTCTGTTCACTTGTACTTTGACACATACTTTGTTGTATGAGTAAATACATTGGACGGAATTTTTTAAAAGCAAAAAAGGGTGTAGGTGGGCTGCTTAAAAAATTAAACATGTACTTACCTCCTCTGTCTCTCCTAGTGTCCCGTGCCGTCATCTCTTCTTGCCGTGCCCTTGTTTGTTCACAGGGCACAGAAGCTGCGCCCAGACAGCTTCCAGCTGCCCGGCTACACCCGCCCTTCGCGTGTCCCATTACTGTATCAGGCACTAGGATAAGCTGATGGGTGGGGATACCTGGCCGGCTGGAAGCTGTCTAGGTGCAGCTTTTGTGCCCCTGGCGCAGACACAATAATATATCTGGGCCAATATTTCATGTGGACTCTGACCAGTGATTTGGACAGTTTCTGGTGTAGAAGCCCTGAAATAGTTGCAATTTTTTAAATAAATGACTATTATTTTTGCAGCTACGCCACCTCCTTGCCATGTGGGCGTGAAGGGCAGGGCCCGGCAACATAGTGGACTGGCATGTGGCGTTCCTGCACCAATACCAGCATACTATAAAAACCTGCAAAGATATGTTCACAGGTTTTTAGTCAAAACTATACCAGGTTTGACCTTGCATAGTTTTGGCCTTTATCAATACTTTAACAATACCTACAAATCTTTTCTGCTGAAGTTTTACCAAGTAACTGACTGTTTAGAAAATAATTCTACTTTTGGTTTCCAAATCCAAATGCAAATGCTTACATTTTCTACATCAAACCTCATCATCTATTTCTCCACCCAATCGTCCACAAATCCATCTGAAATCTTATACTATCTGCCTTGGTATTAATTACTTTACAGAGCTTAGTATCATCTGCAAATATTGAAACTCTACTAAGGCAGATGGATAGATACACCAAGGTATGGTCCCCGTGGATCGATTTCCGTAGCTCGGCGGAGTTTGCTCTCTGTACAACAGGCAACGGTGCTACACTTTGATAAATGGTCATGCACTGTTCAGGTGCTATAGGCAATGAAGGACTTGGGTTTTTTTTCTCATACTCCTCTCCATCTTTCCTTGTGTGCTCCTTCCCGTCCCCCACTTCCCTTATCCCTCTATATCCCTGCATGTGCTTCCCTACTTCTTCCCGTGATGTGTATGTTTAATGTGGTTACTGTTGTTACTACTCGTTTAGTAGTGGTTTAGATTCTTTTCATAACTTCTCCAGGTAGTCCATTAAGGAATTAATCCTCATATTGGAATTACTATTGTGGTACATACAGAGTGAAGGGTCATATATATGCAGATAAATACTGGATCCGCTATATTTGTACTTGAATACTTTACTGTGTGTATACTGCTTTATTATACATAGACTCATTGACAATGCCTTGAATATTGTTTTACGTTGATTTCAATAAAAGTTTACTGAACAGAAACTCTATTAAGGGAACCCTCTATTAGGTCATTTATAAAAAAAAAATTAAAAAAAAGAAGACCCCTGTGTTAGGATTCGTGGATCCTCTGGTACTAGCCGACACCTGGGACCAGAGTCTAAGTGGCACCTGGTCTTCACCAGTGCCCGCCGCAAAGCGGGATGGTCTTGCTGCGGCAGGGTACCACCAGGTCGTTCCACAGTTGCGACTAGTCCGTGGTGGCAGCCGAGGTCGAGGTACCTTAGCAGGAGACCGTCTCGTGGTCAGACTGAGGCACAGGTTCAGGGCAGGTGGCAGAGATGCAAGATCAAGTCAAATCAGGGGTCAGCAACGGGAGGTCCAGGCAGATGGGAACAGCAACACAGGCACACGGGATACAGGAACGCTGGAACGCAGGAGCAGGAACACAGGACTCAGAAGCGGGAACAAACAGAAACGCAGGAATACTCAGCATTGTCGATTATAAGGTGGAGGTTTTCAGCCAGAGCACCAATCAGTGGTACGGTGGCCCTGTAAATTTTTGAAGGAGGCAAGAACACGCGCACGCCAGTCCGATGGTAAGCCTTAACCAGGACGGGTAAGTACGGCGCTGCAAATGGAGCAAAGGTGCGCACAGAGGAACCATGAGCAAATGTGCAGAGCAAACTTATGGATGATACTAGATTCTTTATTAAACTGAGCAGCTGCAGGGGATAAGGTGCATTGTGTGTGAGAACATGAGGGTAAACTGTTAAAAGGAGAGACCAGACATGCACCTTAACCTATGCCTGTCGAAGAAACTGCATCATGTAATTACTGGGCAGAGACGGAAATGAGCACATTGCATAGCCCTTCCCCCTAACCCACTGCTCACCCTGGAGACTGTAGCCTGCATCTTTTGTTGCAGACTATGGTTTCATCATGACAACCCAGGTGCAGGGCTGTAGGGAGAGGAACTGAGGCAGGCAGAAAGAAGAGGATTAGCAGGTAAATGGCTGCAATAAGGTAATGAATGCATATTATAAAAAATGTCAGTTTAATGAACTTTACAGTTACACTTTAACGGGTAAGATAACAGTCCATCTTGTGAGACCAACAACAGGGTGAGTAGAATTTAACAATGAACAAAAGTTTGAAAGGGGAAAGGGGAGCAGAAAAAAGGAGCCAGATGAGTAATGCTGTGTGTGGTGTGATATTTATAGCACGTTTTGTCACCATAGAAGAAAATAAAAATAAAATATCATATTTTGAAATTGAATAAAGGGTAAAGAATATACAATATTTTACTTGTTTTAAGATTATTCTTTGCTGCTTTAACACATTCATTTAGTCATGCACAAATCCAACTATGTTCCTGTTAGCAATGCTAGTTAAATTTGTTGGTCTCCTGTCGAAGAATGTAAAACAATAGGGAAGTAGTTTTATGCACTGACTGTAATGTAGTGCTGCTATGGGATATTGCTAACAAATATTGGATTTACTTCTACAATAAATTTCACTAATGCAAATATGCCTCCAATATCCTTAAATAGAAAAAAAAAGTTTGAAACATACAGGACTTTCCCTAGAGGTTGCATACCCATAATACAAAGTAAGTGGAGGAGAAAGAGCCTTGGTAAGAGAGGTGAGAATTAACCAAATGGTGAACTTTATTGATCTTGTGTGTAGAAAGGAAAAAATCAACAGAAGAACACTTGACACTGCAGCACACCACTAATTTGGGTTATATGGAAGAGTGGCCATGAAGACACCTCTTCTCAGTAAAGCCCACCTAAAGTATTCTCAAATTTTAAGAAACAATACCATCTGGTTTGATGAAAATAAGAATAGAATTTTTGGTCTGTAGTCCAGTTGTCACTTGTAATTTCGTGTGGGGTAGGCAAGTAGAAAGGGACAGAGGTTGTGAGAAGTGCAGGGCTTGTACTTCTTGTTTTGCAGAAATGAATGGCGCAGGTGATAATAGTAAACATTTGTAATATATTTGATGAAATAAAACAGGTTATCTTTATTTTGCTCCTTCTGTTCCAGTAGTGAGCAGTTTATCTGAAGTCCGGTACACATTGCTTTCTCATCCAATACTAGCAAGCACGAAGAAGGCTGGATTAGTCTGAGTCTGTTCCTGGATGTTTGTCACAAGGGCTTCCTCTGGGTGTATATTGCATGCACAATGTACATCATGAGGCCACCGCTGTTCAGGATTTAAACTGGCACACAAACTGGATGCAAACACTTTTTTAAGGGATAAACAATTCTTTCCAGTAAAAATAACAAATAACCCATGGTGATCAATATCTGTGAGTCCCAAATTTAATGATTACATTTTGGTAAAAAAAAAATTACAAGGCATACTTTTCCTTTTCCCATCCTAGAAGATGTATTTGCATGTTCCTTTCTCAGTACAGTGTCTCAAAGGCTTCTGAGTATAAAGTTATATTTTGTCTGTGCAGAATTGTGGACACATTTTTTCTTATAGGTTATTGAAATTACTTTTTGTTAATACTTGAGTTTTCTATCTAATTCATATGCTTCCCTTAAAGGGGTATTCCCACGAAGATAAGATTATTAAATATACTCAGGATAACAAAATAACACATTCTCTAATTCAATGTTATTAACAAAAAATACAGCATTTCACAGATATTCCAACCTGTCTATATCAGTCCTAGTGTATACAATTATTTTGCCCCGGGATCCGACTGTAAATCATCTGAATATGGTTGGGAATTGCAGATTCTTCTCATGAATAGTTTCTCCTGTCTGCTTCTTCTCTCTGCCCCCAGCTCCTCCTCCTTCCATTACAGGATGAGCTCACACCTGCAAGAAAGCAAGCAGCATCATTCAGTGATGATATGTTATCTTGCAGATAAGATAAGGTCTTTATCTGGGGGGGGGGAGTCTGTGTGTGTTATAGCTCAGAAGTAGCAAAGCTGACGATGTTTGTTATAGCTCAGATGTTGCAGAGCTGAAGTGTGTCATTGTGTGTTATATGCATCTCATTGATCCCATTATCTCTCTTTTTGTATGTGTCAGATACTAGTAGAACGTTCAGAAGCTAAATAGAATTGTAGATAAACCTTCACCCTGATACTCTATGCACATTTTCAGGGATCATAGAGTGTAGAGAGTCCTGGCCACACTCTAGAATTTTACACTGATCATCACTAAGTGAGCTAAAACAGCAATAAAACTGAGAAAAAATTTAAAGTAAGGGGTTAAAAAGAGCTTTATTGTGTAACTAGGGGATTCAAATTTAAGAACTTTCTTTCATGGGCAAACCCCTTTAATGGCATATCCATAACGTAACTGGGTCCAAATGTTGGGATTACCAGCAATCATGCACATTACATTCATGAAGAGTGTACACTCAGCTACTTTCCCTGCTCAGTAGATGGTTACTTTTAAGGACGAAAATCTTAATTATTTTGAAACAATGTGACATTAATCTGTAAATGTTTACAATAAGGCACTGTGTTTTCATTACGTACATTGCTTCCACACTAGAAAGGTCCTGGCAATTCTCTATATATAGTCCACAGAGATAGCCTAGACATCCAGTATAAACAATGTGAATGTTTTACAAAGAGTAGTGAATTCTTTCACCCTTGGTTCAGTAGTAACGGTTTGACAATAAAAACACTTTAGATGGTTTATTTTTAAGTGTACAAGAGAAACTTGGAAGCTGATGGTGGAAAACAGATTTGGCCATATACAGTCCTAATTCTAAAAATAACTATGGGAAAGCTATATTTACCACAGTCTTTCTATTAGCTGGCATTTTTCTTTGCTGACAAGTAAATAAAAAATAGTGAATGATCAAATTTGTTGTAAATTTACAACTGGCCCTATGTGCAGACATAAAAAGAGATAGACAAGAGAAAAAATGTGGACACTAGACTGAGTCCATATATCAATTAATATTTACAAAAAAGGCCTTGGGCCTCACTGAGACTCATTTGTCATAAAACTTCACTTTTATTGATATTCTATTTAAAAAGAATATTTAAATAGAATATCAATAAAAGTGAAGTTTTATGACAAATGAGTCTCAGTGAGGCCCAAGGCCTTTTTTGTAGACGTAAAAAGAGGATACATCGAAAATACAACTCGTCGCCAGGGTGGGAGGATAAAACAATCAGCTAAGCCAAAACAAGTGCTTATCCTAAGTTTAGAAGCGGAAAAAGCTTGACAGATTAAACTGGTCATTTATGTTCAGAATGTTGGAATTTATAGGCTTGCAGGGCCCGTTCATGGATGCACTTAAGAGGTCTCTACGCTAGACCCACAGCGACAATATAGCTCCCCACGACTCTTCTTGCCCTATAGACATTAACCCCTATGTGCACCAGGACGTTATAGTACATCCCTGCGGGTAGATACTTCCCCCACCGGGACATGCTATACGTCCTGCTTCTGGCACTGGCTCACGAACGGAGCCGGCACCAGAAGCAGCAGCTGGCAGTTGTCTATCACTGACACCCTGTGCTCACACCGGTGAGCAACTCCGTTCGCGAGCGTTAACCCCTTACAAGAAGCGGTCAAGCCCTGAGGTCTGCCGAGTGCCCTGGGGCTGCTCGATGTTCCTGACAGTCAGATCCCTTCCGGGTCTGACTGTAAACTGTCTGCGCATGCGTCTGCATGCTCAGACAGTTTACACTGCTCTACAATTAATTAGTATTGTAGAGCAGTGTATTGAACTTGAACCAGTGATCAAGCCCCTAAAATGTCATTTCCCATAAAAACACTTAATAAAGTATAAAAACCACAAAAACACAAAAAAACCCACATATTTGGGATTGCTGCGTCTGTAACAATCTGTATAATAAAACAGAATTGTTATTAGATCCACAATGTGAACCCCGTAAAAAAACGCTCCAAATAAAAAATAATAATTACCGTATATACCGTATAAGCCGACCCCAGTATAAGCCGAGACCCCTAATTTTACCACCAAAAACTGGGAAAACCTATTGACTCGAGTATAAGCTAGCCAGCCTCCATGTAGTATACAGCCAGCCCCAAGTAGTATACAGCCAGCTCCATGTAGTATACAGCCAGCCCCAAGTAGCATACAGCCAGCCCCCTATAGTATACAGCCAGCCCCCATGTAGTATACAGCCAGCCCCCATGTAGTATACAGCCAGCCCCCCATGTTGTATACAGCCAGCCCCCATGTAGTATACAGCCAACCCCCATGTTGTATACAGCTAGCCCCCACGTAGTATACAGCCAGCCCCCTGCCAAGCGCATAAAAAATTTTAAAAAACGTAATACTCACCCTCCGGTGTCGCGAACTGCTGGCTACCGAAGAAAGAAGAAAGAAAAGAGAAGAGGAGCCTCCGGGACCTGTGCCGAAGATCGGAAGCCTTGCGCTGAAGATCGGGACCCGCGCCAACGATCCTGACACCTGAGGGTCAGTATTAAGATTTTAATTTTTTACTTGACTTGTGTATGAGGTGAGTGGGTTACATTTTTTGTGCTGAAAAACTCGGCTTATACACGAGTATATACGCAAATACCCTGTAAAAAATGCTCAGAAAAGTGAGTAAAAAAATGTTACGCACTCTAAAATAAGAACACTAAAAAGAACAATCCCTCTTGCAAAAAATAGGCCCTTAACTGGAGTTGAAAAATAAAAAAGTTATGCATATGAAAGACGGTGATGCTAAAGTTAACAACATTTTCGCCAAATTACTTTTATTCAGTAAAAATGGGGAAAAAATAAAAAAAATCTATATAAATGAGGTATATTCATAATTGGGGCGACCCATAGAATAAAAATAATATACTATTTTTATGGTATGGTAAACAGCCAAAAAAAAAACACAAAAAAATCTTCCTAAAAATTGATGATTTTCATTTTTTCCACCAACAAAGAGTTAATAAAATCTCACCAATTAGCTATATATGCCCCAAAATTACGTACTAGAAAAGTACATCCCATGTGGCAAAAGAAAAAAGCCCTTATAGGTCCACATTAAAAAAAGAAAAAAAATTATAGCCTGTACAATTTGACAATGCAAATCTGCTTTGGATAGCGCCTCCTTTCATTCTATGCCCTGCCTTGCGGCCATACAGCAGGTTACCACCACATATGGGGCATCAGTGTACTCGGGAGAAATTGGGTATCAAACTTTGTGGAGCCTTTTTAAATTTAATCCATTGCAAATGTTTAATTTTCCACCCAAAATTAGTGTATTGTGAAAAAATATTAACACCTAAAGAGTTGTGGTCCGCAGCCTGTGGTCTGTTCCCGTACGACTGTGCTCCTACTGTGCTGTCCAGGGTTCCAGCCCAGTGGTCACCACCTGCCTTCCTGTGCTTCTGCCGTGCCTTCCAGGGTTCTAGCCCAGCGGTGTCTTCATTCCTTGCCAGCATTTCCTGTGCTCCTCTGCGTTCCTGCTGTCATCTCAAGTTGTGACTGTTTCCTGCATCCATTGCCTTGGCCGCCACCGCAGGTCCCATACCAACCCCCGCGGTGGTCCAGTTGGTCCACAGACTCTGCCCTCAGAGACTTTTCCCGACTGTCTCCCCGTCAAGCGTGACAGGGATATAGTCAGGTTGGCACCGCTGGCCTCAATACACAAAAGAACACTGGCAGTGATGGCTTAACAGGAGAGGGGAGAGAGGTGAGTATATGCTCTTTATCATTTTAAAAGCTCCTATCACCATATATTGAAAATTTGTATTCCCAGACAACCCCTTTAATGGAGAATATAAGAGTTAACTTAAACAGACATGAGAAGTGACAGGTCATTTACAGATAACCTAAGGCTGATTTATAGATTTACAATACAGATATACAGACTACTGCCTAAAGACAAGTATTGAGATTTGTCATAAAAATATAACTTTTTGGGGCACATTTACTAAGGGTCCGAACTGCGCATTTTCATTGGGTTTCCCAACTATTTCCGATTTGTGCCGCATTTAAGTGGGTTTTTTAGCGCACGCGATTGCATTTTGGAGCAATCACGCCGACTTGCATGCGACACAAATCGGGGGGCCTGGCCGACGGACAACCCGACTGATTCGGACTAAGCACGGGATTTACATTTCAGATTGTGTCGCAAGACAATGCATTCACATAGACCGGGAAGAAGAATGTGAACTCTGGCGGACCTGAGCGGGGAAACAACACATGCAGGAAAATGGACGCACGATCTTGAAGAATCGCGCCGGATTTCATCCTCGTCGGAGAACGCACCTCAGGGATCGCAACATGACCGGGTAAGTAAATGTGCCCCTTTGTGTTTCTTTTAAAAATGTTGTAGAAATGTGTTGCTGTCTTTTTAGATTCATTTAGCTTTACTTCTACTTTACAGAGAAGTGACATACAGTAAATAGGCAGATTCTAAATTACTGCACTATTACAGAAGCAATTCTATGAATAACCCTGCATATATTAAATGGCCTCTTTGGTGCATTGAATGTAAAATACAAATTCCCTTTCCAGCAGGAAACCCCATCTCTTCTAGTCATGAGAGAGTTTGGTCTCAGGAAGTGAATCACAATTCATAGGAAATAAACAAAAATATCTGTATAGTAAACCGTCTGCTATGAATGGATAACACAAGTAGATAGGAATGGCAAACCCGTCCCTAACAATGATCATTGTTATATGCAATATACATTCTTGCCCACATTGTTCAATAACTTTCTTTCACACTTTTAATTCTGATCTAAGGTTTTAATAAAAAATAAAGTATTATAACAGAGGTGGATAAGTGAAGTCATAATATATAATAATAGAAATTATATTTTGTAATTTTAGTTTTTTAATATTTTTCTCCTTCAAAACAGGTAACATTAATAATTACATACTGTATATGAGACAGTTAAGATATTTATTGTTTTTAAAGTTAAAAATAATACAGTAAGTGGTTTTAATTTTAGAATTACATTTAAAGGAAATCTACCATTTGTTTTTATGTATTGTGAACAAACATACCTTGAGATTTCTGTAGCTACACCGATGCAGAAACATATCTTGTTTAATCCCTGATCTGAGTGGTTTTGCTCAAAAAACAATTATAAAATTCAGGACCTTGGGAAAGCAGGGTTGCATGCAGGCTGCCGTTTATAAACACATTACACAGAGCTTTCTGAACGACAGGACTAATCAACTTGAGCTGGATGACTCATACACAGCACCTTGGGGATGGTGCAGCGATTGATTACTTCTGCCTGTCAGGAAAAACACAGTGATTACATCATTCTCTGAAGCAGTGCATAATTAGGGTAAGAAGTGAAGCCTCATTATCATAATTTTATAATTGTTTCTTCACTCGATTCAGGAATTAAACAAGACACATTTCTGCATAAGTATAGATACAGCATTCTCAAGGTATGTTTGGTTCATAATGCATAAAAGCAAATGGTAGATTTCGTTTAACAGGATAAAAGGATAGATTGTCATTTATGTCATATCCACAGGATAAGTTATACTGTCTGATAAATGCAAGAACAACTCTGTGCAACATTTTAAAGGCATGGAGGAATAAAGAAGAATTATTTTAAAGTTTTTGTGTGAATTTTTCATAGCATAAGGTTTAACATGTAGAAACTAGGTAAGGCTAGAAGAAGCTATCCAGGTTCCTGAAGAAAAGGAAAAAAAGATTATTGCATAATTGTAGCTAAAACCGAAACAATAACAACAAAAAAATTTGACAATTTTCAATATGTGTAAGTGGTAAGAGGCGTTAGGTAGAATACATATACACATGAAGCTTATATTCGAATCATTCGGATTGTGAGCTATATAGATAGGCTTAAAGGGATTGTCCAAGAATATACATATTTATAAAATATATGGCTGGGCGGGGTCTTTAAAAAATACTCTTGATCTCTTTTCCCTATTTTTAACTGCATTTAACCCTGTAACAGAAAATAGCACCCAAAGTCGAAAATTGTCCTTTTTTTTGACATTTTGAAAAATATAAAAAATTCTATAAAAAGTGATCAAAAGGTTGTACAGTCCTAAAAAAAAAGTAGCTCTGCAAAACGTCAACAAAAGTCATAAAAAATTACACTACCCACAGCTCTTTACACCGAAGTATGAAAAGTTATTGGCGCCAGAAGATGGCAAAATAAAAAAACTTTTTTGTGTATAGGTTTTAATTCTTGTAAATGTATGAAAAAAATTATAAAACCTATACAAACTTTGTATCCCCATGATTGTACCGACCCAAAGAAAAAATTTTACATGTCATTTGGGGCATACAGTGAAATCCGTAAAATACAACCCAACAAGAAAACGGTGAAATGCGCTTTTTCACCAATTTCACTGCATTTGTAATTTTTTTTCCCACTTCCCAGAACACGGCATGCAATATTAAATACCATCACTATGAAGTGCAATTTGTTATGCAGAAAACAAGCCGACACCCAGCTCTCTACATGGAAAGATAAAAAAGTTATAGATTTTTGAAGGTGGGGAGTGAAAAATGAAAACACCACAAAGAAAAACGGCCTTGGAGGGAAGGGGTTAAAGAGATAAAGGAGAGACACCACAAATATTTTTAATAAAAAGGGATCAGGAAAGGTCAAAAGAAAAACAAACAAGTCAAGCCATGTAAAATGTACTATTCTTGAACTTTGAAAACATTTTGGAGGAGTGAACTATTTTGTTTAACCTTGAAGCTCATAAAGCATTTTGGTTTCTTTTAGTATCAATTTTGTGTGATGGATTAAAAGTGTCAATATGTTGGCCATTGTTTTCCCATTTTCTAAATGATTTTTTTTTATACAGCTAACATCATAATTGTCTGGCCTGGATTGGTGGAGGTGTGGAAGTGACGTATAATTTTGAGGTATATATTTTTACAGTTTGTTATTATAGACCCTTAAGGAATAAGCTCATTTTCAGAGGGGACTTTTATTATGTATTAAATTTTATTGTTATTAAAGAGGACCTGTCACCCCTGAAAAATACCCCCACCAAATATGTCCCCCCTAATCCTGTCCCCAGCCCCTTTATATTTATTAAATTTTTATTAAAATTTGTGTGTGTAAACTTAGTTTAGCTTACCAATAAAGGTCGGATCGTCGTACAGGTCCCGTAGCAGTCGGCCATATTCACGAATGGGCCGGCCAACACCCCCCTTCACGCCCCTATCAGTCAGGGACCTGTAAGAATCGTCGGCACCAGCGCATATGTTGCACAATCGCTGCCAGCTCTATGCGATGCGGCGCACTGACAATGGCTCCATGCTGGGTCCCGGTGCATGGAGAGGGCTCACGGGCCGAGCCCTCTCCATAGCCGGTAAGTCTTTGCTGCATATTGCACCGGACGAGGAAAGTATATGTTTGTTATGTTTATAAAGCCCTCCCCAGCCCGGCCCTCAGTAATTTTTAAGACCCGGATAACCCCTTTAACAACAATACATGGCCACACAAGCAACCTTGTCCCAGTACGAGGTACCAGTACAGAAACTACCAAATTTGACTGTATATTGGAGTATAAGTGCATGGGAGAGGTCAGACCAGGTGCTTCTATAATCTTCTTATATTTGGTATTCATGGCCTCCTTCTGAGTGGCTCTGGTGGGTATTTTCAGACCCCTCAGTGCTGCAGCGTCACAGGCTGTTACAAAGAGCACAACATGTCTCCCCCTGCCCCTTGCTCTTTTTCCTCCTCCCTCTGCCTGTGTAATCTAGCAGCAGCAGGAAATGCAGGGGGAAGGGAGACCTATCCTGCTCATTGTAACAGCCTTTGAAAATGCATCACTGAGGGACTTTGGAAACACCCACCTGAGCCTGTCAGGCTCATTAGCATAATTTTTAACGTTTATTTTAGAAGGATGCAGGCCATGGATATCAAAGAGTAAGTGTCCCTGGTTTATAATGGCCTGATTTTGATGGTAGATTTTCTTTAAGCTCCTAAGAAGTGCAGTTTAACTTTATATGGTTTTCCAGAAAAACATAACATATATAAACAAGCTGTCCCTGACTTGCATACAGCCCCTTGTTACAAAGGGACCTCTCTGCCCACTGTGACATCTGGTGAAGCTCTCTGGATGCTTATAATTTAGTGACGTTTAGCCCTGGGCTACAATGGTCAAGTAGAAAGAGTTATCAAAGGTGTCTGCACTGAAGTTTTGTTGTTACTCCTTATTCCCAAAATTACAAAAATCCTATTGTCACAGGGATGAAAAAATACTTAGTCTGAAGATACACTTTTAAAGTATACCATCTCCGATGTACATACAAATTCAATTTAAGAACAAACCTACATACCCTATGTATATTTAAAGGGAACCTACCACCACGATTCTACCTATAAAGGTAGATTGGGTAGTAGGTGGATGAATGGGACGTGAGGATAGCCCTATTTTGGGCTAATCCTCACGTCCCGGCTATCTTTTCGAAAACTTTAATTCTGGGATATGTAAATTTTTTTAAGCGGCTAGTGGGGCGTGGAGTAGCTGGACATGAGGCTACAAGTCACGGCTACTCCACGCCCCAGTAGAGAATTAAATGGTAGGTGGAGAAAAGAGGCTACTGAGGCGGGAAGTAGCCGTGACTTGTAGCCTCATGTCCGGCTACTCCACGCCCCAGTAGAGAATTAAATGGTAGGTGGAGAAAAGAGGCTACTGAGGCGGGAAGTAGCCGTGACTTGTAGCCTCATGTCCGGCTACTCCACGCCCCAGTAGCTGCTTAAAAAAATTTATATATCACAGGATTAAAGTTTTCTAAAAGATAGCCGGGAAGTGAGGATTAGCCCAAAAAAGGGCTATCCTCACGTCCCATTCATCCACCTACCACCCGTTCTACCTTTATAGGTAGAATCGTGGTGGTAGGTTCCCTTTAAGGGTACATTCACCACCGTGTGCTGGAGAGGAGGAGGAGACCCCTCCTCCCTGCATAGGAAACAGTGGCGCACAGCCGCACACTCCAAAAACTAAACTCGCACATTTACTAAGGTCCTTGTGTCAGTTTTCTGGCGGACTTTGCACATTCTTTTCAGTGCAACTGCTTGTACATATATTTAAGAAGTGTCCGCGCCAAAAAAACAATCTTCATACTCGCCTCATCTCCTCGGGGCCTTTCGCCTCCTGGCAAGTGTACCGAATTCACTGAGGGATACAGTCCTGGCTTCACTTCCCACATTGCAAGATCAGGTGCCAGTGCGGGATAAGAAGATGTGAGTCTCATGAGGCACGTAAGACTCACATCTAGGTAAGTATAAAAGATTTTTTTTTTTTTTAACATATAAAGACTTAAAAAAGGCGATTTGGTGCCCTAAACCTCAGGTCCATAAGGACCTGTAGTTGTTTTAGGATCTCATAGTATCATAGTTTATACGGTTGAAAAAAGACACATGTGCATCAAGTTCAACCAAGGAAGGGAAGGGATTGGATGAGGAACGGATTTAGGGGAAACAATTCTATATAGCATAACAATCAATGTTATTTAGGTGTAATAACACATCTAGACCCTTCTTGAAGCTCTCTGCTGTCCCTGCTGTGACCAGCGCCTGAGGCAGGCTATTCCACAGATTGACAGTTCTCATAGTATACAATCCCTGTCGCCTCCGGTGATTAAACCTTGTTTTTTCCAGACAGAGACAGTGCCCCCTCGTCTTTTGATTTGATTTAATCTGAAACAAGTTACCATCATGTATGTATGTATGTATTTTGAAACTGCTGCATAGAGGTAACAAAGATAATAGGTAAAGTTGTCTTACATCCTATGAGCTATTGATTTGTGGGAAAAAGAAACTACAGTTACTATTTAAGTGAAACATAAAATGGGAAAAATAGCTGAACCTTCAAGGGTTTAAAACAAAACAGGAAACATAAATTACAACAATTCATCTTTTTATCAAATAGGAAAAACATATATATAGGAAATCTGGTACATATTGCACATATTTTTGACGCTCAGGTTTGCGCTTTTTCTCAGGTATTGCTATCACTATGCAGTATGTAGATGAGGGAGGCACAACCTCCAGCTCTGTGCTAGAGGCTACACATGTCGGTGCAGTGACTACATGTACACACATATAGCGGGAGCCGGTACCGCAGCACAGCGCAGGAAGCTGCACACTGCATCCCCTGTCTCCCTACATCCCGCAGCTGCAGTGATGGTCACATGACCCGGACCATTCCATCCCTTCCTCACTGGTCACTGAATGGCTTCCTTCGGGAGTCCTGATTGGCCGAGCCGGCTCCGATCTCCGCCTCTATCCCGTGGTTCCATTGGCTGGAGCCGTGACGCTGCGGTTCGGTGACGCGCTGCCTGTCGGGATCAGTGTTGTCGGTGTTGGCGGAGGTTCCGGGCGGTGGACGAGGCTGCAGGTACCGGATAACTGTGGGGCGGTGGAGGAGGGAGGAAGGGGGTGTAGTGCACGGAGGCTGCAGGGTGTATGGGAGGTGTCGGGAGGACGGGGCCCGGGATGTCCTGTACAGTATACAATGTATCACCCAGCTCTCCTGCCCTGTGTACAGCCTGCGCCCCTCCCTGCACTGCACGTGCCCCGCCCCCCCGGGCACAGTATGGATACAGAAGAGGATTGTCACTATGTATCTCTGTGTACAATGTGTGACTGTCAGCTTACAGCACTGCTGGTGAGGGACATGTAGTAATGTTACTATGTACTGTAGTCAGGGCTCCATATACAGTGCCTGCGGGGAGGTGACCCTCAGGGCCCCCCTATGTATCCACAAGTTATGGGTGCAGCCTGATAATAGAGATGTATTTCCCAGTAGTATATGATAATGTAGGCGGTAATCCGGGGCCCATGGCCACCCAAACCACCCACTCATTTTATGAGAAGGACCTTCTTCCACGAAATCCTCATACATCTGTTTCCGCTCTCAATACACATGTACACGAGCCATTTCAGGACCTTTGAAGGTCCTGTAAACGTCCAGAAACTGCAGAAGCAAAGCAGGCAGAAGTGATGCATCCTCCATTCCCCGAGAAGTTTGATTCCAGTACCATATGTAAATGAATTCTGGACTTGTAGGAGCTATAACATTCGTGCAACCCAGAGCCCGTGGGAGTGTGGTGTTTCCACTTTATCCACTGCTTTACTTCAGCCACGGAAAGAGCTCAGAAAACCGTTCCCACTGCACCTACTACTGTGTTCACACATCAGCACCCAGGTATGACTGCTGTTTTGGCGGCGAGCTCTAGGCCCCGTGTCTTCCTACAGCCTTATGCCTGTTCAGGCTGCAAATTATAAAGCAGATCCTAACAGAGCGCAGCCCAAAAGCATATAACATTCTTGTGCATGAGCCGAGGTGATAAGATATTAGAAGATCGCATCCACATATTTCACCGTTATGGGTCATATCCATAACAAAATCTGAATTCAGACCTCGGACATTAACCTCTGTCACAAAACGAAAATAACAGAGGTCTAATGGATCTGTTAAGATATCTATCGATGTCAGTGGACCTTTAATCACTTCTGTTACTGCCTGTTTGCTCCGCTTTTTTTTGAGCGGAAAATATGGAAGCGGCAATTTTTTCCTTGTCAAATAGAAACACAAAAGTAAGTGGTGCAAGGGAAGCCAGTATAAACAATTTTGACAGAATCGTTAGATCTCATTCATAATTTTTGTGGTTGAACTTAATAGTGGCCATCCGAATGCTGGTGTGAAGCCGATCTTAAAGTATCAAATTTGCATCAGATTTACTGAATGTATCAGGATCTATGCATGTCTATGGCAGCGCTGAGCTAGCTGACTGTTTTTCTGCTAGCTCACGGATGTTCAACCGATTCACCATGAATTTCTCTGGAATTGCTGGTCCCATAGAGGGCTCTGTAGCTATGGTTGGACTAATGTACCAGAACTTTATTCATGTTAGTCATTCTTTTGACTTTGCTCCTCAATGCACATGAGCATCAAAATAACCAGATGATTAAAAAAATAAAGTTTTATTTGCTGTTAGTTTGTACCATGGAAGTGCAGCACTATCTAGGTGAGAATTGTCACAACACCAAATGATGTACCTTTGCAGCTCCCTTGTAGTATCTTCCTAGCATTGATGTAGAGATCTGTGTCCCCCAGACCTCCTGGTTGCCTGGTGAATGGACGCTGCATCCACACAGATGTGGGCTTGAGAATTGGAACATGCATCTTCCTTACATGTATGGAATATCCCATTGGTATACTACAATTGTTCATTTCAGGAAGGTCCAACCCTTCAACCAAAAGAAAATTCACTTACAGTATTTTTCTGACTATAAGGCACACCGGATTATAAGGCGCACCATCAATAAATGGCTGCTAAAACGTCAAGGTTCATATATAAGGCGCACTGGACTATAAGGCGCACCTTTGATTTCTAAGAAAATCAAAGGATTTTTTGTGCGCCTTACAGTCCAAAAAATACGGTATATGCATTCCTGTCTGTACAATCAGATGTAATGTTGGTCCTTATAGCTGGTTAATTGTCACTAACACTATGCTTGATAAAGATGCATTCTATCACCAAACGTTGCTGTGGAATAAAAGGTTCACCTTCTTTTATTCAAATATTGTAGTGCTACCTCTTCATTGGATTTACTAATGTGACCCTTGCCTCAGGGCTTTGCATTAGTTTTGTGGCTGTGCTGCTCTGCGCCCCTTTTTTTTCTAATTAAGGAGGTAGTTATTGTTTATCTCCCTTGACATGGCTCATATTGTGCAGCAGATATGTCAGCATACATTCCACACATAACTTGTACAGTCTACCAGTGATCGACAAAGTGGACAAATCTGCAAACTGAAAAGCACGAAAAGTACATTATATTTACTGACACTCAGTACGTTAAAGGAAACCATCAGCGGTTTCATGCATGAAATACTGACAGACCCTCTTATTACAAGAAAGTTACTTTTACTCTGAAGCCCCTCGGTGTTAGAAAGTCAGACACAAGTGAATAGGAGGAGATCTGTCAGTGATGCTGAGATGGTAAAAAGATTGGTTGACATCTGACAGACTTCTCCCACAACAGAAAATCAACCACTTGTGACATAAGCTTTTGAGCTGAGCTCAATTACTGGTAGTAGTATTCTTACTAATACTTACTGAAAACGAGTTATAAAAATATTTAAATTAGGCTCTGATGCTCCCGATTAACATAGCTATGCTCATCTCCTTGCCCTAAATGGGAGCTGGGGTAATCTCGTGTCAACTGGAAGTGCAGTGAATGTGTGAAAGTATGCTACCCGTACTGTAATGTTTTATACTGGTGGCATACTGCCACATTCATTTTAATGGGCAATACGGCAATTGCAATCCTATTTTCTCTGGTATTTCTATTCTGTATGCCCCATAGAAGTCTATAGGGATGTTTAAAAAACATGTTACATATCTGCTGCATGCGGTTGTGTACCATATGCTGCGGTAGATATGTGCAGCAGCCAGGGAGACCAGAAACAGTGGGGTGCATTCTATCAGCCAGCCATCATATGCCAGCCCACCATGTTTTATACGGATAAGGTACGGATGCAGTGACATACGTGCACATACGAATAATATATCCTTATACGTCGATTCATACGGCACAGAATTGTAGGAATGGAGAAGCCACCCACAGGGAACTTCCAGTCCGCGATGTGGCCGGCTCCTCCCATCCGTCCCTATCTCTCAACATTGTAAGCGCTGGGAGATGGTGTCGGATGAGAGCTGCCGGACGGAAGCTCCCTGTGCTCCCAGGCAATCAAACCGGCGCACAGATCTGATGAATGCGGGACAGCGTTGGACGAGGTAAGTACACGTTTATTATTTTTAAATAGCCCACCCCAGCACTGCCCTAAATTATGTCTAAACTCTCATAACCCCTTTAAGCTGCTTTCCTTATTCACGTTTATAACAACGTTTTCTATTATTATTTGTTCTGTTCATGCCTGAAATAAATAACTAATGGTTTCCAGCAGATAATCTGCTGCAGCGATCACACAACAAAGCTCATGTTTACCACAACACAAATCTGTGTGGACAACTTGATTCAGGCCTCGTTCCATTGTTTTTATATTATACATTTTGGTGAGATGATAATAAAGAGGTTTTTTTTTTTTTTTTACTTTATATTTGTAAGTTTGTAATTTTACATCCCGCTGCAGAATTTTATCTCCAGTTGCAAAGTTCATTGGGTTTTTGGGCAATTTTGCTTTTGACACTGGTGCAGTTTGTAGTTGGTTGGTTGAGGGAAGTAGTATCTGAAGGATCATCCATTCCAGTGCAAGGATAAGCCTGTTATCCAAGAACTCATTACCAACGGCTAGTCAATCACTGCGTGCTATATCCATATCTGGTTGCTACTTGTTAGGTCGCTCTGTTAGAAGTATAAAAGCTACTTGAAGCGCACTAGATCCACATTTTGCCTGACATCCAATATTTACTATAAATGCATTAAAATGCTGTAAATCTAAGGCTTGGTATATATGGCACCATCATTGTGGCTAGGTAAACCATGACCCCCCCCCATTCAAATGTCTTTATAAATTGGGAAAATTAAGTCTAGGACAGTTTCAGACGTGCTGTATCTGACCTTAGTGTCGGGGAAGGCACAGTGCTCCGTTATAGTGATTTGATATGATAGGGGGAATTCATTAATATGTTGCAGGCTCCAACAACGCAGGTCTCGAAAACACACATTTTCTGTGACAGATTCATCATTGTGGTGATCAATCTGTTGTAGTTTAAGATTGTTGATTTTTACTTTTACACCTGTGTTTAGCTGGTGCGCCATAATGTGACTCGCACTCCACAGACTATTTTCCCACATGACTACGTCTCCTTTCTAGAGGCTACACCTTTTTTTTTTGTCACATTAGACCTAAAAATTCCAAAAGAACGCCTTCATAAATGTGTTGGTAAGGTGTTTTAGTCCGTTGCTTTGGTCCAAATCTGCCAGGCTTTTTGGCACTGGTGATTTAATGAATTTACCGCAGTTAGTTCCTGCTTCACCAAAAAAACAGCAGCGCCTAAGTGTAGCCATGATTACAGTGGGGAATCAGGGCATATTATACCATTATATCTCCGGCACAACGGTAGTCTAAAAATCCTCTAAACTAGGTGGTCTTAAAATGCACCCAACAGAGCTTGATGTTATTATGACTGTCTAGTCTAACATTTAAAACTCTAATAAGTCCTCTTAGTTTCATCTTTTCATGTAAATGGATTGGCCGAAGGTTAGAACAACATGTCTGCTGTCTCCCAAAAACGTCTCCTCTCCTGACCCGAGGATGTGTGTCTTATGGCAAGCTCCATTCATTTCTGTACAGCTGAGCTGCAGTATCGGCACAAACCATGGTCCGGTGCATTGTTAGCAGTGATCATTGGAGGTATAAATATAGTAATGGGGATCTATTTCTCTAGGAGTGCCCATCATGGGAAAAACACACTGTAGATTAAGCACTACACATTACAAAATTAAGGTACAGTATATACTCGAGTATAGAAGAGGACCTGCCGGGGAGCGTTGGAAGGTGAGTACACTGTTTGTTTGGTGCGCTGGCAGGCTATGTACTGGGGAGGCTGTGACCAATGCATTTCCCATCCTCGGCTTATGCTCGAGTCAATTTGAAGTGATGAGCGCTTCGTGCTGTAATACTTTTAGCTTCACGATCATACAGCATTTTGATTTTGGAGAGGACATATCAGGGTCCTCATAGATGTTGTTTTTTTTTTTTTTTCGTTTTTTTGGACTATAGGGTCTGCTCGTATACACACGCTAGGCTTGTTCTCTACACACCTCTTTTTATGTATTGAAGTAATGCACATACATTATTTATCCAGGCTAAAAAAGAAATGATACTTGTACAAAGTGGCTTTTTGTGCTAATTGTTTTATCAAAACCAAAAGGTTGCTGTTTTGTGCTGAGCAAACAGTGCTGCTGATGAAACAAACTTTTTGTGTTTCCTTATAACTTGAAATAGAACTTGTCACTAAGAATAACCTCTTTATATTACAGAATTTCTGTGATGTCCTAATACAGATAATGCACTTACTAAGGATTCTTCAATTAAGAGACTTAAAGGGGTTTTCCCACGAAAGAAAATTCTCACATTCCAATCCCCTAGTGTTGCTAACACAATAAAGATCATTTTAAACCCTTACTTTACAATTTTACTCCGTGTTATTGCTGTTTTAGCTCCCTCGGCTGCTCAGTGCAAAATCCCAGGGTGTGGGTGGGGCCTCTTCAAGCAGACACATTATTATCCATCTAGTTCTATGGGGTGACAATGTTGTTACATTATCAGGGTACAGGGTTTATATGCACTTTCATCTGGCTTCTGACATTGTATTAACACACTGACACATAGTAGACGAGGTAGATCAAAGATGCATGAGATTACACAGACTTTTACACTGTGAACTTATCTCTTTGTAGTTTGCAGCTCTTTCTCTCTGCTCACTATCTCCTGGTAGGAAGTAATCAGTGAGTGTCTCTGAGCTCCGTGCAGGGGGCGTGGCTACAGTACACAGCAGAGAAAGACTGAAATCTCATCTACACGATCTACAGAAATCCAAGATGGCGCCTGACCCGGAGTTACAGGGTCGTGTCTAAGGGCAACTGAAGTTGTGTATAGAGAGATAAGTTGGAATTGTATCTGTGAAATACAGGCAGTCCCCGGGTTACATACAAGATAGGGTCTGTAGGTTTGTTCTTAAGTTGAATTTGTATGTAAGTCGAAACTGTATATTTTATAATTGGCGATCCAGACAAAAAAATTTAGTCCCAGTGACAATTGGAGTTTAAACATTTTTTTGCTGTAATGGGACCAAGGGTTATCAATAAAGCTTCATTACAGACACCTTACAGCTGATTATTATAATCTGGGACTATAGTAAAGCATCCAGAGAGCTTCACCAGAGGTCAGAGGGGTCTGTCTGTAACTATGGGTTGTCTGTAAGTCGGGTGTCCTTAAGTAGGTGACCGCCTGTACTGTATTTTTGTTAATAACAGTGAATTAGAGAATGTGTTATTTTGTTATCCTGCGTACATATAAGAAACTTGTCTTCGTGGGAATACCCCTTTGAAACAAAAACCTTTCCACACAGAATTGTTACTCTGAAAGTTTTGTAACTTCAAAATCAAAGGGAGACCGCAGTGGGGGAGATGCATTACGGCTTCTTCACCAGTTTTCTAGCAGAGAAACTATATGAATCTCCCTGTCAATTTTGGAGTTTCTCCAACCAACACGCCACTATGGGCCTGTCAGGGCAGGGTGTGGAGTGCAGGTGTAAACGCCCGGTCTCTCACATTTATTGTAGTCTATAGCAACAAACTTTGCTAGTTCAGATCTGGTCTATAGATCGGAACTGACGGAGTATGTACCCATATTCACTAAGAGGCTGGAGCTTCTCAGTCTGTATGGGCACCGTTATAAACGAAAGTCTTATTGAATCTTCCCCCTGTGACTTTGCACTCTGTACCAATAGATTCTGCTCTGAAATTGCTATGTGTAGTATATCCATTTTCAGAAGATTTGCAGCAGAACTCTCCTCTCTCAATGGAATCTGTAACGCAAGTTTAAGCAAACCTGTTTGGGATTCGGCATAAACGAGAAGATAGCGCTCGGCACAATCCAGATTATTACGGTGGCAAACACAAATCAGTTGTGAGGTAACAGTGTCCACTGCGAATAGACTCCGGTGATCAATTCCTCTCCATATGGCACTAACGGTGTTGCTCAGCTAATGTGAAAAATAGTCCAATGAGTATTCAAAGAGAAAAAGATAAGCGGCACTCACCATAACTGTGCAATCGGTATGTTTATTTCAGGTGCAAGTACAGGGAGGAGCGGGACCTGGCAACGAGTCGTTTCGCGCCTACTGGCGCATCATCAAGCCAATGACGTCGTAAGCGCGAAACGACTCGTCGCCAGGTCCCGCTCCTCCCTGTACTTGCACCTGAAATAAACATACCGATTGCACAGTTATGGTGAGTGCCGCTTATCTTTTTCTCTTTGAATACTTAAGCAAACCTGTTACCAGGAATGTCATTTTACCCTTTTAACCTGTGCTATGCTCATTTTAAAAAATGTTTTTATCGGCGTTCTGAATATTGCCACTACTTTATTCAATTTTATTTCTCATTACCTTGCTCCCTGCCCACAGGAGAGGGTGGGGGGGCAGCTGCAGCCTTTGTGTGCCTGCGTTTCTGTCTCTATCTCCTCGTGCATTCTTTTTCTCTTCTACACCATCCTCTTTCTCCCTTGCCTACTCAATGCAGATGACCAGAGGGAGGGAGGTGTGCAGGGAGCTGGATGAGTGTGAGGAGAGGAGAATCACATACAGGCTGCTACAACCCCTGGGACTCACACTGCCACACACTACCGTCCGGGAGCCAGGTAATGTGAAATAAAGTTTTATAAAGTAGTGGCAGTATATACAATGATGACAAAGGCATTTTTAAAATCTGCATAGCATAGGCTATTGGAACTGTCACCAACTAAAAATTACATTCCTGGTGACGGGTCTGCTGCACACAAACATGATTTTGGCCACTAAATCTCAGGGGCACTAGGCTGAGAGACGGGGCTAAAGAATCCTCCACAGTGTGTATGAGCCCATAGAAATACATGGGGTGTGAGATGACCACAAAAACCTTAGTCCGTATCACCTGAGGAAATGGCGTTCATGTGCATGAGGCCTAAGCCTCTGCATTTTAGACCAGATTTGGATGCAGGTATAAATTTTTTTTTTTTTTTTTTTTTAATTTAATCCTTTTGCAGTTGAAAATAGAGAAATATTAGTTTCTATTTTGCTCTTATAAACACAGAATCAAAGATTTTAATAAAAATGCATGCTGTTCACTTGCCGTCACACCTGACTTTCAAAGTTTCAAATGTGCTCTAAAAATCTATCATAACTACATGTAACTTTAAAGGAAACCTACCACTTAGAATGGCCGGGGTAAGCTGTAAGTACCGAGCACCAGCTCAGGGTGAGCTGGTGCCGGTACTTACTTTCGTTAGTGTTATAAACCACGGTATCGCGGTTTTAACACTTTTTAAACTTTAGAGCAGAAGGGGCTTTGGCGCTGCGCGCGACCGTGCGCGCGCAACGTCTCCGCTATTTCCTATGTAGGCGCGCGCACGATCGTGCGCACGCAGCGCTGAAACCTCTGCTGCTCTAAAGTTTAAAAAGTGTTAAAACCGCGATGCCGCGGTTTATAACACTAAGCTCACCCTGAGCTGGTGCTCGGTACTTACAGCTTACCCCTACCATTCTAAATGGTAGGTTTCCTTTAACTCTTCCACTAACCACATCCTGTCTATTATGATCAGTAATAGATTATGCACCCAGCATTCTGTGGGGTCGCATTGTGCGCCAGTCTTGGCGACGCACAGCATGGCGAATAGACTAATTACATGATTTGTAATGCTCTGCAGTATTATAATAAAAATGTATTATTATTATTATTATTATTATTATAGATTCACCTAATTTATTAGGATGTGCTTTTTAATAAATTTGGAGAATTCCACTCCAGCACACAATGGGATCAAAAACTTTGTATAAGATGCCAGTTTGATAAATTCCCTCCTGTGTTTTTGTGGAGGTCCTTCTGTGAAAACCGCTTTAAAGAATTAAAAAGGTACACAGCCCTTACCAAAGCAGTGGACCTATTCAGGGACGGCACATAGATTGTAATACCTGACTATCGACAGATATTGCCCCTTTTCCAACGAACAAATTTAAGAAGCTGGTAGCAGTCAGCTCTCATGATTCCAATGGATTCCAATGAAAAAAGTTTCATCTTTATTAAAAGAAAATCATCAACCATCAAAATCAAGCATGATAAACCAGCACTAATTTTAAGATCCAGGCACATTGCCTGTGGTAATCTTATTATATTTGTTATTCATGACTGACTTCCTTCCATCTAAAATTAACTTAAAATTTTGTGCTGAAATTGTGCCTTAGTGGCTCTGGTAGGTGTTTGCTGATTCATTGGCTGATACAATGAGCAGAACATTACTTCCCCCAGCAGGAGGAATTTTATTTTATGCTTATTTTATTGTAACTGAGGGGCTCTGGAAATATGCACAAGAGCCCCTTAGGTTCATTAGCATAATTAAAATATTTATTCTAACAAATATAAGAATATTACCACATTCAAGGAGCCTGGATCTATGAGTAATTGCTTCTGGTTTATTATGATGCAGCAGGCAGTACCGCTTAGTGTGAGCCTTTGGAAAAGGTCACAAATACAGGCGGTCCCCTACTAAAGAACACTCGACTTACATACGACCCCTAGTTACAAACGGACCACTGGATATTGGTAATTTATTGTACTTTAGTCCAAGGCTACAATAAACAGCTATAACAGTTATCACAGGTGTCTGTAATGAAGCTTTAGTGTCAGTATTGATTCTTATGACAATCCAACATTTTTAAAATCCAATTGTCACAGAGAACAAAAAAGTTCTGTCTGGGATTACAGTGATTAAAATATACAGTTCCGACTTACATAGAAATTCAACTTAAGAACAAACCTACAGACCCTATCTTGTATGTAACCCGGGGACTGCCTGTATACAGCTTGGCAAAACCCTCCAGAAAAGCAGGGGAACCCAGAAGCCGTGGTACAGTCAGTTGGGCCAAATGTTTCTACTACTATGTTTTTAGTAGTATAATACTAAATGATAGACTGTTAATAGGTGTGACCACATACTATGAGGTCTTTAGTGTGGTGTGTACTATGTGAAAGGTTAGACATTTCTGTTTTCTTCTTTGCTGGATTTCTCCTGTATGTCAGGATTCATTGCTGGTCCGATGACATGAGGAAGAACAAATGCTTGTTTTTTGTGTACATACACCCTGTGGTGTTGGAGATACACGGTGAATGGGGTAAAGCTATCCATTGCCTCTAGCTGTTAGTGAGTCCTCTCTGCATGTTTGTTTAGTTCTGAAGGACTACTATAATATTTTGTCCAGACTGTGGTTTGAGTGGATAGAGACAATTGTTGAGCAGGTGTAGCTTGATAAAACAAAGTGAAGTAACACATATTTGAGTGGCATCTGGAATTTAGAAAGAAAGAAAATTTAAATTGGAGAATTTAGAGAGTCTAAGGGCACCCTGGAGGGGAGCGCTGCTCACCCCTCCCCTCTCCATAGGAAATGGTGCCACCCAGCCATTCTTATGGCCAAAGATGGAGCATGCTGATGGAGTTTCGGTCACGAAACGGTGAGTAGAAGTTGTATTCACCATACCAAGCCCTGGGCGCCGTCTATGATAACTTATATCTAGCCAAAAAATTATGCCCCTTGAACAATTGTGTCAAAGCGGCAAATTTGCGCAGGTGGTCAGCGTGGGGAGATAAGAATGGCAGGGTAGAAGAATGAGGTGTAAAACGTGACTTATATTCAAATTGGTGGAAGTTCAATTGTAGTCAACGCAAGGTGTTTTGGGGGTGCAGGGGCAGTTTTTTCTCTAATACCTCCACAATTCAACTTGACAGGTAGGATTCCCCGCCTCTCCAAGGATAGGAAACAACTTGGAATCTATTTAAAGGGGTCCCTCCCCCCTGTTCCTCAGAAGCCTCTGCATCGGTAGAACAGATATGCAAGGCTGCCACTTGGAAGAATCCCATGACTTTCTTTCAGCATTATACATTGGACATTAATTCTTCCGATCTCTCTTTCGGGCTGAAAGTGCTCTCGGCTATTGTCCCGCCCTAGTCAGCACTCCTTTGATATTTCTCCTGTCAAGAGCCAATGTGGAGGTGTTGGGAAAAGATTAAGATTGCTCTTACAGGTAATTGGATTTTCTGTAACCTCCCCAATGGCAGTGTTTTCCCTTCATGTTCCTATTGTTAGTTTGCATAAAAGTTCAAGCATCTAACAAAGGGAACAAGGGGAAGGGACCCCTTTAAAAAGATTCCAAGTTGTTTCCTGTCCCTGTTGAGGCGGGGCATTCCTCCTGTCAAGTGCCGCACAGGGTAGATGTATATATCTGTCTACGCCAGAAAAGTGGGGTAATTTGCACCTGAAATGCCACATTTACTGAAGGTTTTAGAACATTTTTATGCTCTTTTCTGTGGTCATGCCAAAAAATTAACCCACGCTCCAGATAATTTAAAGGGGTTGTCCGAGAGTTATGAAAATTAACTAAAGGTGGCCGGAGGGGGCTGCTTAAAAAAATAAAGAACTACTTACCTTCCGGCTCCCTGTGGGTGTCCCACGCTGCTGACGCTCCGGTCCGGGCGCCATGTAAACAAACATGGCCACCGGAGCAGCCCTGGACTCAGCTTCTGCCCGTGGCCGGGCACGCCTATCCGTCCCTATTCACAGCATTGTGTATGCGGGCCGGAAAGTTGTCGGGTCCGGCTGGAAGCTGAGTCCAACGCTGCTCTGTTTACATGGCGCCCGGACCATAGCAACAGCAGCGCGGGACACCAGAGGGCACCGGAAGGTAAGTAGTTCTTTATTTTTTTTTTAAACAGCCCCCTCCGGCCACCTTTAGTTAATTTTCATAACTCTCGGACAACCCCTTTAATATCGTGGCGCAGTAAACTAGACCAACTAACAGGAGGTGCAGAGTACAACTCTTCAGTCTTATACTGCCCCAGATAAATCCTCCAGCATTAGACACAGTGATAAATACAGTCTTGTTCTACACTGCATTGGTCTAAAAACCGACACATTAATACATCTCCCCCAATGTGTTGTCAGTCTGTGAATAAACTTTTGGCCCTGACAGCAGCACAGATGCTGTTGTCACCACAGAGTTGTGCCTGTTTTATCCTCAACATCTTCTAGGGAGCCTCCGATCTCCCCATTTACCTTATTTATTACTTTGATGTACTTACAGGAATTTCATTGTACGCAAAACATTTTTTTCCCTATATTTATACAAAACCTGCTTTTTCATTCAGTCATATGGTCTTCACAGCTGTTTAGAGAGGACCTGTCTCCCTTAAAAAATACTAAAGAAAGCAGCTCCTAGTGCTACAACAGATGCAGCAGTTTTACACTGCTAGCGTTATGGTAATCCTCCAACAACACTAACAAACACTGCTGCGCTGTGCACTAGAAACGCTGGACCGCTCTCAAAGCGGTCCAGCATATTCATGGCCTCACTCCATAGGCCTGCGGTGACTGCCGCGCATCATGCGGCAGTCACCGCCCCTAATCCTGCCCCCTTATGAATATGCCGGACCGCTTTGAGAGTGCTTCAGCTTTTCCAGTGTACAGCGCAGCAGTGTTTGTTAGTGTTATCGGAGGTTTCTGATAACACTAGCAGTGTAACACTGCTGGCACTTTTGTAGCACTAGGAGCTTTTTATTTTAGGAAGCAGCTCCTAGTGCCGTTTTTGAGGGTGACAGGTCCAAATTTTGAAGAAGTTTAGTTAGCGTAGCTTGTTTTTGCTCTATTTTAATTGCAGCATTTAATTGGTAAGGTCTAAACCTTACATTCATTACGACTTATCTGACAGTTTTCTGTGGGGGAGAAAACACATGAAGCTTCCCCTCCCTGCCAGTTTTTTGGCTTTGCTGACTCGCATGCCACTTTTGGGTGTGTCGGCGGATAGAGAGCGGGCATGGGCCAGGCCTTCATGATTTACTACAGTCTCAACCGGAAAACCAGTGGAGACTATAGCAAAAAAACCTCTGAAACGGTAGAGTTTGTGGTCCCGTTTACCATGAGGCCGTAGCCTTTTAACGGACACGGGGCTGGAGTGCCAGCGTGCGTTTAAAACGCCAGTCTTAATGAATTCCCTCTATACAATGCAACAGTTAAGCTGTGAGAGCCTCTTGTGGAAAGGCTGTAGTCTAATTGTAGTTTGCACAGAGCTGGGAAGCACAGGTTACCAATGGCTGTAAAGCCTGAGCCTGTTTACATATAAAGCTTGTAACTGGGTGCGTCACTAATCATCACCAGATGGTCTATAACACTCCTTTAATATAGCAATAAAGATTAATATTGATGTGTTGAACCACAATCACATCAGGAAAGGTCCAACATGTAACCTTTTAATTCGTTGCTATTAAATAGAATGATTAACCTTGAAATAATGTCATCATATTACTAATGAAAGTATATATCAGACTGCTCCTCTGATGCTGCCCCCTACACTCCTGCATTGCTCCTAGATCACTTATCAACATGACAGATGGTTCCTTTTTGGATTCTTGTGGAACGTCCTTGGGCCTCCATGTGTCATAATCTGGATCCACATTGTGTTCTAAGCTGGGTTCTCATTACTCACATCCATGTTCTGACCATAAACTAAGCCCTTACAGTTCTTGTAATAGATTTTTCCTTCTTCTAAGAACTGCAGTGCATTGTCACTACGGAAGAGTAGTCCTCTTTGTAAATGTGTGCCATGATCTGTTTTTTCCACACACGAGTCTCTCATCAGTTCCTTGTATTGTGAATGTGTAGCCTGCAGCAAGGCTTAGTGAGCGGATGTTACTGACACTTGCATTCCTCTGTCTGCAGAAAGGAATTCCATCCAAACAGGATTTTTACCCAGCGGTCTGAAGTTTCTCCTTGGCCTAAAGACACCAGCTTCAGCATGCAAGGAAATGAATGAACTAGGTACAGTATGTAGCTAAATCAAAGTGATCTTCCAGGCTGCTAATAATGCAGATGTATTTTGCCCAATTGTGGTGGGGGTTCATTCGCACTCCTTACACACTGGCACATATCGGTTGAACAAGTTAAGATGACATTGCACAGAAGGGAAGGATGTCATTGTTGACTTTCTGGTAAAGCAACAAGAGGAAACAGTCCAGAAAGATTATTTAAGTCAAAATGAAAAATCATGCTTTTTTACTTTAGTTATTGAGCATATAGTCTAGCCTTGGCAGTAAATTGCTATTCAAGTGGTTGTCCAGGGAGTTTTTTTCAAAACTTGGCCAAAGAGTTGATGGGACCATCTTCTGTGTATTAACTATTTATAAACAAAGTTTAAAATGTATTTGTTTCATTAAATTTCCCTTTCCACCTTTTTATCATATATTTCTTTGTGTGGTAGTTATGCACTGGGCAAATATCAGTTGGGTTATCAAGGGAATCTCAAATAAGCTAAAGCCACTTCTACTGAAGGGAAAAAATAATGCTATTAAATTAAGAGATTACCGTATGTGTTTGAGTATAAGACAAGGCACCTAATTTTACCACCAAAAACTGAGAAAACCTATTGACTCGAGTATAAGCCTAGGGTGGGAAATGCATTGGTAACAGCCTTCCCAGTAGTATATAGCCTGCCAGCCAGCCCCCTGTGGTATAAAGGTAGGCAGCCAGCCAGCCCCCAGTAGTATATAGTCAGCCAGCCAGCCCCCAGTAGTATTTGGCAGCCGGCCAGCCCCCATTATGCCCAGCATATAAAACAATAAACTGAGTACTCACCATTCCGACGCCCTGGCAGGTCCTCTTCTTTTCCATGTACGCCAGCTCCAGGTTGCGACAGGTCTGTTCTCACGAACCTGGAGCTGACCTTGTGCTGATGGCACCGGTGTACATGAAGTAAGAAGATTACCTGCCCGGGGTCGGAAAAGTGCCTACTGGGTTTATATTTTTTTTATACCAAAGTATAAACCGAGTGGGGAATTTTCAGCATAAAAATTGTGCTGAAAAACTGGGCTTATACTAGAATATATACTGTATATCAGGGGTCTCAAACTCAATTTACCTGGGGGCCGCTGGAGGTAGATTCTGGGTAAGGCTGAGCCGCATCAAGTTTTCCACACAAAATGCGCTTACAAAATATCATTATTCAGATTCAAATGTCATGGCGTCTCCCAGCGCAAGGAAAGCCCCGAGCTGGGAGACGTGTTCTCTCTATGAACGCGTCCTGTGCACCGAGGGGTCCCAAGCTCCTACCGCACTGAGCCCAGTCAGGGACACTCCATCCCCCCCTCCCCCCCGGTACTTGCCTCCCCGTGTCCCTCCCATCGAAGAAGATGAAGTCGCCGCTCTGACCTTCACCAAGTGGGTTCAGAGCGGCGACTTCATCTTCTTCAAGTACCGGAGGGAAGGGGATTAACCGGTTACGGGCCCTTTACTGTTTTTTCATGTCCATTTTTCACTCCCCACCTTCAAAAATCTATAACTTTTTTATTTTTACACGTAAAGAGCTGTGTGATGGCTTGTTTTCTGCGTAACAAATTGCACTTCATAGTGATGGTATTAAATATTACATGCCATGTACTCGGAAGCGGGAAAAAAATTCCAAATGCAATGAAAATGCATTTGCGCCATTTTCTTGTGGGCTTGGATATTACGTCTTTCACTGAGCGCCCCAAATGACATGTCTACTTTATTCTTTGGGTCGGTACGATTAAGGGGATACCAAATTTGTATAGGTTTTATAATGTTTTCATACATTTACAAAAATTAAAACCTGTACAAAAATTATTTTTTTGATTTTGCCAACTTCTGGCGCTAATAACTTTTTTATACTTTGGTGTACGGAGCTGTGGGTGGTGTCATTTTTTGCGAAATATGACAATATTTTCAATTATATCATTTTTAGGACTGTACGACCTTTTGATCACTTTTTATAGATTTTTTTATATTTTTCAAAATGGCAAAAAAGTGCCATTTTCGACTTTGGGCGCTATTTTCCGTAACGGGGTTAAACGCATTGTAAAAAACGTTATCATATTTTGATAGATCGGGCATTTTCGGACGCGTCGATACCTGATGTGTTTATGATTTTTACTGTTTATTTATATTTATGTCAGTTCTAGGGAAAGGGGGGTGATTTGAAATTTAATGTTTTTTATTATAATTTTTTTTTTAAAAACTTTTTTTTATTTTTATTTATACTATTTTTCAGACTCCCTAGGGTACTTTAACCCTAGGTTGTCTGATCGATCCTATCATATATTGCCATACTACAGTATGGCAGTATATGGGGATTTTCCTCCTCATTCATTACAATGTGCTATCAGCACATTGTAATGAAGGGGTTAAAACGAAATAGTTCCGTAGACCCGAGGCTACCATGGAGACGGATCGCTGCCCCCGGGGGAGCGGCGATCCCAGGTAAAATGGCGGCGCCCATGCGCCGCTATCTTTTTGAGGCTGCCGGCAGCTTTGCCGGCAGCCATCGCTGTGAAAGCACCCGCGATCGGTGCTAGCACCGATCGCGGGTGTTACCGGTAAGCCTTTGCTGCAATATGCAGCAAAGACTTACCGGCTATGGAGAGGGCTCAGCAGCTCTCCATGCAGCGCGACCCGACCGCCGCCGTGAATACACGGCGGGCGGTGCTTTTCCAGGTGGGGGCCGCAAAATGTTGGCCCGCGGGCCGCAGTTGGCCGCGAGTTTGAGACCCCTGCTGTATATAGAGCTGTGAACCTGCCATTTGTAAAAAGCTTTTCTTTTTTTTGACCAAGAAAAAGTCTGTAAACATGGTTTAAGCTAAATGTCTTGTCCAGAGAAAATAATAGATGGCCAATCTGCAGTGTAAGCCATCAATATCTAATTGTTTGGGTGTAGGGGACTACAACTATATTGATCAAGGCTCAGCTGTGCAGAGCAAGCTACAACTTTAAATCCAAAGCCCCATTTGTGAAATCACCCTTTGTTTCTAAATGCCAGAAACGCGTTTAGCTGCTTTTGTAAAAGTTTTCAATATTGCTGTAAGTAACTGTGTTAGCATTAGGACATAGCTGCTTATTCTTTCAGCAATAATGAAAAAATAGCCAAACGCATGGTAACATCCAAAAATGCCAGGTGTGAACGCATCCAAGTGTGAATTTACTTATCATTAAAACGCTTGAAAAGATTAAGCATTTTTCTCATACATAATACCGTATGTTTCTTTTCCCACTCACTGGGCTAATACCACTCTACCCCCTTCTTCATAAACGGACATAGCACACTTTGAAATCTCTAACATATTTAGTTTTGGTTTACCAACATTGCAAAATGCAAGTATGTGAAGAGGAGAGGGGGGAGGCAGCAAGGTCATAGAGAGAAGCGGGGAGCAAGGTAAACGGATGTTGCTGCATTTAAAGGAGTTGCCCATTTGTACCTACCCTGTTAAAGTCCATATTATACTTGCCCTGTTAGTGATCAACACTTGTTATAAATCGCTGATGTCTGTGGGGTCTACACCCTTGTAGCTCCATTTCAGCCAAATTCTGATACATTGGCACCAAAGAATGGAATGGAAAAGATGCTATATTGTTTCTTGTTGATAAACATTCATAAGTGTTATGCATTTACTTACTGTTCCGTTGTTCAATAGAAATACTTTTAGAGAAGAATTTAAATATTACACTTCAAGAGAAATGACTGAGCAGCAACTGTTTAGTGATGTTATGTTTTTTTTTTTTCTTCTTTCAATTAGATAAGTGGCATAAATCACCTGAGGCTAAGTAACTGAATTTCGGAGTGGAACCAAATCCTGCTGCTGTAAAGTAGTGAATTGTAAGTTGTCTTTATATTCAGTTATCTCAGCAGTTTTGAAAAAGTAATTTATTGGATGCCATAAAGTGAACCTGTCATTAGGTTCCAATAGTCTATGTTATGTTGCAAACTGTGTCTCAGGCTCCTCATGCATTCTCTCTCTCCTCCTCACTCATCCAACTCGCTCAGCTCCTCCCTCTTTCTGTCATGTGCATCGAACAGGCAGGGGAAGGAGAAGGGGGTGTGGAGGAGATGAAGAATGTATTAGCAGACTGAGACACAGGCTGCTGCAGGATTCACCACACTCTACTGGCAGTTTTATAAAGAAGTGGCAGAATGCTGACCAAAAGCATTTTTGCATTTCGCATAGCAGAGACTAATGGAACCGGTCACCCAAAAAAGTACGGGGTCACTTTAAATTTAACTTTTTTAATGTTTTAGTTAAAGTACAACTCAATAGCTCTTGGGATTTAGGACAAATTTGCCTATTACTTTCATTACCTCTGTCCAGCAGTTTCATTTTAGCTTGTCCCTGCAGTAGTCGTCTCCCCTGGCAGTGTTGATTATGTCTGTAAGGCCCCTTTCACACTTGCGTTTTTCACGCGCGTTTTCTGCGCGTGCTTTTGACGCGCAGAACTTGCATTGCATTGCATTTAAACGTGAAAAACTCACCATACAAGTCTATGGAGATGCATCAAAAACGCATTGCACTCTGAGACACTTGCAAGTGCAATGCGTTTTTCACGCATCAATTGCCATAGAAAAGATAGAGCTCTGCGTGAAAAACGCATTGAAATTGCATTGAAATTGCATTGAAAACGCGCGTGAAAAACTGAGACACTGAACAAACTCTGACTGAAAACTGATTGCACTCTGATGCAAAATGCGCGTTTTTCACTGACCAAAAACTGATCGCACCCTGATCAAACTCTGACGTGAAATGCAACGCGAGTGTGGAAGGGGCCTAAGACCATGACTTGTATACTATAGAAACTAGTTAGATTCTAACTGTTGGAGAGAAAGGGCTGCTGCTCCCTGCTCACTCTGGAGAGAAGGGGAGGTGGTGTGATGCATTCTGTGTGTAGCTAGCAGGAGAGTCTTGTGTCTGTGCAGATATGTAAAAGAAGAAGCCTCCTGATAAGAATGAAGAACCAGGGTTCTCCTGTTAATCATCAGCCCTTCCATTCATGTCTCTGATTCTGCAGAAAATTCTCTTTCTCAACCTGTACCTCAAGCTGTATCACAGACTCCTCTGCAGTAACCCTCCCCACTATCAGATTTTTGGAAACTATATGGTCACAGCAGAGAAACTGTTAACCCTTAGTGCTCACACAGCACAATCTGTACTCTGTATGTAATTGATTCACTGCTGGTTGCTACTACTTTTTACATGCTTCATGTGCTTCCATGTGATGAAAACTGCCAGGCTAGTTAAATAGTAAATTTCATTGGATAAAACCCTTTTATCAAATTTTGCATCAATCAGTTGTTCAACAACGTGTTTTGTAATATATCTTGCCAACAAAGAAAGAATTCTTCCTCCGTCTTTTCCAAACTGATTTGTTACTCTCAAATTTCTGAGCCCTGTCTACGTCTCTCATGATAGCCAAGAGAGTGAAGACACACAGTCTCCACAATTACTCCAGATTTCTGTCTTCAACAGATTAATTAATCTACCCCATTGTAAGTTCTTTGCCGAGTGTTTTCCTTGTTGGTGTGTCCACGCCTTTAAGTTTTCCCTAAGGAAAATTTAATAATGTGGTTTACTACTCGTAAGTTTATTTAATTGACCGACATTTTAATATAGGTTATCAATGTGAAATCAGAAGGGGGTGGACCCCTGGCACTACTCTGCTACCACAACTGTACAGCTTATGGAGATAAAAGTAGAAACCTACCTACACTGTGTAGCAGCAGGGCCCAGTTACTGAAGCTCTGTTACATAGGCTGAGATCAAAATGGCAAACATTTTGGCATGTACAGGCGGTCCCCTACTTAAGGACACCCGACTTGCAGACAACCCATAGCTACAGGCGGACCCCTCTGCCCACTGTTTTCTCTGGTGAAGCTCTCTGGATGCTTTACTATAGTCCTAGACTGCAATGATCAGCTGTAAGGTGTCTGTAATGAAGCTTTATTGATAATCCTTGGTCCAATTACAGCAAAAATTTTAAAACTCCAATTATCACTGGGACAAAAGAAAAAAAATTGTCTAGAACTTCAATTATAAAATATACGGTTTCGACCTGCATACAAATTCAACTTAAGAACAAACCTCTGGACCCTATCTTGTATGTAACCCGGGGATTGTGCCTGTACTTGTTTGCTTTTATATTTGGCTTGTAGGTTTGGTGTTTTTTTATAATTGCCTAGCTATACAGAGGTATATAACATGGGTCTTTTTTTGCTGTACGTCTACAGTGAGCAGTTTCCCATTAAGAACCAGAGGTTTGGTGTCTGTGCTTTGATAATCAATGTTTTTCTTGCCAGAGAGGCGTATGATGAACATGTGTAATATTTGGTTGCTTCCCAAGTTCAGCTAATGTACCCAGCAATGAGGAGATAGTTTTCTGGCTGTTCAGTATATTCCACCCCTGCCTACTCTCTACAGCCCAAATTGAGAGGCAGCCAGTTGACTATTTAATGAAAACAATGCGGCTGCAGATAATTACAGAAGGTCACGGCCCCTCTAGTGACTAAATACTGTATAGTTTATCTCCAGGCTTCTCTGCAGGAAGACATTTTGTAAGACACAGATATGTTGCTTCTGTTTATTCTCTATGTATAATGTCTAAGTGCAAATCGGCATGAATAGATTTTTTTTGCAGTTGTCTTATTTCATGAAAGCTTGATTTTATGCTTTACTTTATTGACTGTATTGTATTTGATTTTAAACTGTTCAAAATGGGGGTCTGAAACCAAGTGATAACCTAACTGATTCCCATATCAGTCAGTCTGACACACAGCTAAGGCCTAAGGCCTTTAGAACTGGTTTCAGAAATACTGCTCACTGCAGGAAAATGGGACAGAACAATTTTTTTAATGTATATTATGAGGTTTACTATTTGTTAGAAATAGAAAAAGATTTTAAGGAGCTCTGGGGCAGCATTCCGTACAATGCACTCCTTATTAAAAACCATTTCTATTATGTTTTTAATATTTCAGTTTATAGTGTCATGTGTTTTATTTGGATAGTATTGCTATTGGAGAAAAATGATTGAGAGGATACAGGATATATAGAGTTAGCAACTATACTCCACTGTAAACCAGTAAGAGCACTACCCCCCCCCACTCCGTTTCTTAAGCTGCTACAGAGAGGGAGGGGGCCAGGGCTGAGGGAGCAGGGGGGGGGCGGTCTGAGGCAGTGGAGTAGCCTGTGAGGGCTCTGGTAAATGCCCCAGGAGCCAATAAGTCTCATTAGCAAAATTTTACAAGTTGAATTTAGAAGAAAGGAGTCCATTGATACCAAATATAAGAAGATTACCACAGTCACAGTGCCTGAATCAATTTATAAATGTCCTTGGTTGATCATCTTTATTTTTCTTTAAAGAAATATTTATAAAGTTTTTAAATAAAAAAAAAAAATTGCTATAAATTTTTAGTTACGGTTTAAATTTCAGCAGACAAATAATTTTTCACTTCAAATCAGCAGTGTCTATGGGTATGTTAACTTGTTTTAGCATTGAAAAACACAAGAAATAAGGTGTTTGAATGTAACAACCTGCATCGGGTGTGTTTTTCTGCCTCTGCGAGATAAATCATTGCATGAAACCTATATATAGAACATGAGGCAATTATAGTCTCCAAATATTAGATGCATCTTGAGTTGTCATCGCCTGCTTATCTGTGTCCCAGTTTTGAAATCTGTGGGTACAGAACTAGTTTTTCAAGATAAAAGGGCTGAGTTTTAATTAGTGATGCCGCCTGTGGGGTGTGTAATAAGTATAATAGCTGAATAGATGTAGCGACCAAGCAACTCTATTACCAATATGATAATTGTGAATTTTTTTTTTAATCAAATGATTTTTTTAGACTTTTTTAGCTCAGTGCTGGTTTCTAAGTGTCTGTTGTAATTGCGCTTTGCATGTACTTGTTTATTGGTTTATGTAGTTGCCACTATTGGAATTAGATCTATAAGAAGTTGTATGTGTCATGCACAGTGCTTTAAAGAATTGGCACCTTGCTGCCTTTTCTTTCTCTCCCTTTAATTCCAGAAAGCAGCAGGGTTTTGGACATTTCATCCGATTTTATTTTTTTTAAATATTAACATTTTTAATGATGTCCTACTTCTACATATAGAGTTACTTTGATCTGTATATACCTTTTGTATAGATCTGCAAAGGAGCCAAAAACTCCAGCACTTTAGTTGTGGACTTCTGAGATACTGATAAGTATGCATTCTGATAAGAGAGCACAGAAAACAATGAGCTGCCATAAGAGAAAAACATCAAACTAAACTAAAGATCTACATTTCTGAACATGAGAGAATATTTAATGTTTATAAAATACATTTCTTTGTACTTTTCTCTTTTTATTTCTACATACTCTTTTCCTTGCTCTAAAACTTAAGAAAAAAAGCCCCTCTAAAGTGAGTGTAAGGTTTTCCTGTCAATGCGGTAATGTAAGAACGTACAGCTTTTTAGTATCTCTTTGGATTCAGTTGTATTTGTACACATTAAAGGACATCTACCACCAGGATAAAGGATTGTAAACCATGCACACTTCCATGTTGGTATGCGCCCTCTCTGCCAGGATTTACTTTTCTTAAAGCTTTTTATGCCCTTGTTTTAAGAGAGAAGACTTTAATAATTATTTTAATGAGCCTAAGAGGCTCCAGGCTCCAATAACACCTACGGAACCTGGAGCCCCTCAGGCCCATTTTGCATAATTTTTAAAACTTGTTTTGGTATAAATCAGGGCATAAGAAGCTAAATGAAGAGCAGATCCTGCCAGGGCACACACCTGCATGTAAGTGTGCTTGGTTTACAGCCCTTGATCCTAGTGGTCGATGTCCTTTAAGTGTACAGTGACCATTTGAAGGAGGCTACCTTGAAAGGGAAAGATGATATTTTTGAAGTCCTGCTGATCACTACTTCCTGATACAATTTCAGCACACTGGACATGCAAATTTCCAGTCATATCATGTATGTCCAGACAGGACCCTAAGTGTGTGTGTGTTTATGGGGGACTTGTAGTGGGTCATAGTGTCCGATTTATTTTAAGCTACTTAAAATCTATTTTTGAAAAATTAGGCAACCTATTTGACATCTTGATGGACTACCCTTCAAGTTAATAGAAATTGTTAGCTGGGTAACTGTGCTGTATATTGTGCTATACATAAGTTTATAAATTGTAGGCTTAGAACTTTACCTTTGAATTTTAAATGTATAGCTATTAATATTCATAATATGTAAATTGCTGTAAAACTTGGCATGAATGTAACACTTGTCGATAATAAGTAAGCACGTTGTAATGTTGTTCTTTTCATTGTATTTTAGACGTTTGGGCATGTGCTGACCATTTTCCATCAAGACCAGACCCTCTAAGTGCCTTTGTAAAGATGGGGTTTGGCATGGACCTTAAATTTTCACATGATGCTTTGTTAAAGCTTCAAGACTGGGAGCTGCGTCTCCTGGAAACTGTGAAAAAATTCATGGCCTTGAGGATTAAAAGTGACAAGGATTATGCCTCTACTCTGCAAAATCTTTGCAATCAAGTTGATAAGGAAAGTGGTCCTCAGCTTGACTACATCAGCAGTGTATCCAAGGTAAGGGTAGGGCTGGGTTGACATGATTAATATGCCTTCCAGGGTTATTTGGATCTTTGCCTTACGTCGATCAGAAATCCTGAGAGGTTATATATACTAGAAATGCACATTATATTTTTTTATTACACATTAAAAATAATTATTGGATATTTATGAATCTTTTCTTAATTTACAGTCATGGCTGCACATGGTTCAACAGACAGAGCAGTTGAGTAAGATCATGAAAAGTCATGCAGAAGAGCTCAATGCAGGTCCGCTCCACCGCCTCAATGTCATGATCAAAGACAAGCAACAAGTGAAAAAGAGTTATAACAGTATTCACCAGCAGATTGAGGCAGAGTTGTACAAGGTATGTTTTTGGAAAGTCTTGTTCTTGTGTTAATTGCACATTTGGGACATTTTTGTATACACTGTTAACCCCTTAGTGCTCAGCGCCTTACTAGTACAGTGCATGCCCCCTCTATTACCGCTCAGGTCCGTAGCCGATTTGGCTCTGCACCAGAGCTGAGCCGGCATTGGGAGTCGAGGGGTGTCAGAGGTAATCTACCGCTGACATCCCTGACTAACACTCGTGGTTGGAGTGGGCTCCGATCGCGGGTGTTTAACCCGCTAAATGCCACGATGAGTGTGACTGCAGAATTTGGCCCTCCCCCTGTGCCATTTTCGTGGGGGAGGGGGCGCTGATCGTTCCCATGGCAGCCCTAGGGAACTTGTTACCGGGGTCCTCATTTTCACTAAAGATTGGTTGCAGAAGCCCATGACACCTGCAGTGCAAAAATGCCTCTTTGCCTTTTATAAGTATTTGCATTATAATATAATTGTGCGTTATAACTTACCTTGAACCCTGACAAAATCCTGTGTGTAGTCTTAGGGGTTGGGCTTTGGTTTGTATGCATTTCAAAAAACATATGACTTGCCTGTATTACTCACTCCTCAGTTTTTGGCCCCCACTTTTGATCTCCTGTACAGCATTTGGAAATGGGATGATGTATAGGGGGTTATTGAATTTTAAAAATGTAAAATTTCATTCAAAACGGTAATTATCCCCAAAATAGTCAATTCTGAAAATATGGAAAAACAATATTTGCTTTGTAAGCCACGTGACAATAAATTATCCAGTCATTTAAAAAATTATGAAAATGTAAAGTAGACTTATGTCAAATGTTATTAAGCAACTAATTTAGGTGGTAAATCTATCTGCCTTTAAAAGCGATGATATAGAATTAAAAAAATGCAAAACATTTTTTAAAAAATCATCTTTCTTTCTTTCTTTCTAAATGAATTCAAAACTTACCATCCAAAATTTTACCACTAAAATGAAGTACAACATGTGAGAGGGGTGGGGGGGTGGGGGGGGTTTAGAAAAAAAATCTCATAATCGCTTTGATAAGTAACATTGTTCAAAAGTTATAACCATATACAGGCAGTCCCCGGGTTACGTACAATATAGGTTCCACAGGTTTGTTCTTAAGTTAAATTTGTATGTACCGATAAGTGAAACTGTATATTTTATACTTCAGTACTGTAGATCCAGACACACACCTTTTTTTTTTTTTTTTTTGCCCCAGTGACAATTGGAGTTTCCAAATCGCTGCATTATAAATAAATCCTTATTACAGATACCTCTCAGCTCATCATTGCAGTCTGGGACTATAGTAAAGCAGCTTCACCAGAGGTCACAGTGGGCAGAGGGGGTCAGTCTTTAACTAGGGGTCGTCTGTAAGTCTGGTGTCGTTAAGTAGGGAACTGCCAGTAAAGCGATGTCAGAATGCAGAAAATGGGGCTGAGCCTTAAGCTATAAACTGGTTACGTCCATTATCACATAAGAGAAAATGGCTAGAGTGATAAATCGCTGATGTCAAAGAACACACCAATGTGAATCCTCTCTTAGTGTGAGACCATTATGTTTGTGAACTATTAGTTTTGTGAGAACCAAAGCCTGTCCACACAAATTAAATGTAGCACCGCCAGTTCTGGAAATGTATCTGCACAACCTGGTCAAATAATTTGTTGTAATATTTCATTTATTGTAAAAAAAAAAACCTTAAAGAATGGGTTCAAAAAACTAAAAGAAGCCATACTCAAAGCTGCCTAGGTTCATATCTCCTCTGGAGGCAAATTGATTCTATAAAATGGCAGTCCACTAAGGTGTTTTTGGTCCATTGGAGTCAATTGGGTCTTTTGGTCACCAATTGGTGTCTGTTCTAACATTCGTCAGGGGCACCCTGGGCAGCTGTGAACATTAACATAACGTTCTTCAATTCTGATGATTCTTTAGTATCTTGTTGCAGCTCAGATTTGGTGCCTCTGCGATCAATGATTGGTTAAGTTGCCCACAGCCCCCATTAAATTCTACCACCTACACTTGTAGAGCCTGATGGGGGCCCCGAGCAGCATTGAAACTGGTGTGACTGGTGTAATGTGCCTTTTATTTTCTTCCCCATTTACATTATCAGGTAACAAAAACAGAATTAGAAAAACTGAAGTTGAGTTACAGACAGTTAACAAAAGAAGTGAATTCAGCAAAAGAAAAATTTAAAGAAGCAGTTACAAAAGGTAAGGCACATACTGCATGTATATGGTGAAATATATTTATGCATATTATTCATTTCTTACATTTTTTTAAATCTATAGCTATTTAATTCCTTGCACCCACTAGAAAACAGACATGTATCCAGAATAATGTGAATTTCTACACTCTTTTGAACTGGTCACTGTTTCTTCTGTGAACCACTGATTATACATACCGGGTATATCCACACCCATGATATATATATATATATATATATATATATATATATATATATATATATATATATATATATATATATATTATGTATGTGTATTATATATATTTTTTTTATTTAATGCCAATAGTTGTTTCCTGAAAGCTAAAATACTTATTTTCCTCAGTATGCGCAGTACCCATGTAGGTTATCCAAAAAGACAGACCACTTGACATAATGAATAGCTCAGCTCCAGCAGTGACAAGTCAAATGGCACAGCTCATATTACATTTTATTAGGCCTTTAAATTTTAGAGGACCTGTTTCATGTTTGCAAATATTTCCTTCACTTAAAGTGTTTCTTGGCAGCAAGATATGTGCAGTAGGGCCGGCCACAATTCATCTGCTATCTCCCACTTGGTTCCCTATTTAAATCAATATTTTAAGAAGAGAGGGAGATGCTGAAACATTACACATTCTGTGAGCCATTGAATCGAGCCAATTCTCACTACTGGCAAGACAGTTTGTGTTTTATTAAAAGTTAAGATATTTAATTGGGTAAACTATGCGTCTCTTTTATCCGTGTGCCATCTGTGTATGGCTTTGGTATGATTATTGGGAATTCATCAGTTGGAATTTGATGCAACAGATCTTGTTCATCCCATATTTTTTAATGTATATATTATTTCATTGAGTTATCAAAATGTTTGGACCAGAAAATCAAAGGTTCATCTCTGTACAAAATATATTAAAATCATAAGAAAATAAAAAAAAATGAACCATAACAAAGTTATCTGTACGCTTGGAAAAGAAAAACTAATAAATATTAATTTTTTTACAAGTCTTCCAAACACATTGGACACTAGAACCAAGCCTTATACATTTTTACAGGTCACTGCTGCAGCTAATCACTGGCCTCAGCGTTGGTTGACCTGTACAAGGGCACATGACATAATGTTACAATATTGTGTTGTAAAGCTGGTTTAAGACTACTAGATTGTGATTCTTTTCTGGCTCAGTGAGTTGGCATAAACAAAAAAAAAAATCTACTTTGAAGATAAGTTGTAAAATGGTTGTAAAAGTCAAGGAGGTGAAGAGTTCAGCAATGCAGTCAAGCTCTCCTCGTCTCAGAACACCCAATATGTTTAAGATGACATCCTTGTATCCAGGACAATCTGCAACAGGAGGTCGGGTGCATGATGTCAGGCACATCAGAGGGGACAATCTAAGACGGAGCGAGCTTGACTTGAGTGAGGATCTCTCCACCTCTCCTCCATACAGCTACCGTAATTTACTTCTTGCTTCAAAGTTTTTGTTTTCTGGATTTCTGTTTTTCTCGATGGGCCATGATAGAACATTAACTGGAAGGAGTTAACCCCATGACAACAATCTGTTAGCAGTTTATTAGGACAATTTCTACTGACAACTTCCCTTTAAATGTTGTTAAATTGTTGTCTAATATGCACAAGGCTTATAATAGAGCTGCAAACATTCTAAGCTTTTGGTTATCTGTAAGCCTGGATATGTGTTGTTTTTGCGCTGGCAGTGCCACGCATCCTATACAGAGTCCTATATTAACATTTTATGTCTGTGTTAATAAAAATTCCTTAATGTGTAGGCAGGCATTGCCCTTCCATGCAGTTGTAGTATACTAATAATGTATACACTAAATGAACCAATTCAAAACTGAAAAATATTAAAAATTATAAAGGTGGTAGCACTTTAAAAGTTTTGCTGATAAACTTGTCTTTTTTCTTCTCAATGCAACACAGGAAAAGAGACTGAAAAAGCTAAGGATCGATATGACAAAGCCACTATGAAACTTCACATGCTCCATAATCAGTATGTGCTTGCCCTGAAAGGAGCCCAGCTTCACCAGGATCAGTATTACGATTCCACGCTTCCTCTTCTATTGGATTCTCTACAGACCATGCAAGAGGAAATGATCAAAGGCCTGTAAGAATATAGATTTATTCATTGAGTTTTAATTGGATGTTGTAATAAGTCAACTGCACAAAACTGAGCTATAAAATAGTTTATATTAATGGCATAAACCTGTATTAATAAGGCGAAGAACAGACCAAAGGTTTGGACACACTTTCTCATTCAAAGAGTTTTCTGTATTTTCATGACTATAAAAATTGTAGATTCACACTGAAGGCATCAAAACTATGAATTAACACATGTGGAATTATATACTTAACAAAAAAGTGTTAAACTGCTGAAAATATGGCTTGTATAGGTTCTTCAAAGTAGCCACCTTTTGCTTTGATTATTGCTTTGCACACTCTTGGCAGTCTTCATGAACTTTAAGAGGTAGTCTTCACATCACAGGCCTGCCCTGTCAGGTGTAATAAGTGGGATTTCTTGCCTTATAAATGAGGTTGGGACCATCAGGTGCGTTGTGCAGAACTCAGGTGGATACACAGCTACTACTGAATAGGCTGTTAGCTGCTTTTTTTCTAGCCATAATACAAATACTAAGTAAAGAAAAACTAGTGGCCATAATTACTTTAAGAAATGAAGGTCAGTCAGTCCAAAAATTGGGAAAACTGTCCCCAAGTGCTGTTGAAAAAACCATTAAAGGGGTTATGCCACGAAACAATTGACTGCAAAAAGCTGTCAAAGAGGTTAAAATATTTCAAAAATCTATTTGTAAAGGTTACCTGGAATTAAAGATTCCTTTCTATTTGTTATTATGATGCTTGTTCAGCTTCTATTCTGCTCCACACAGAAGCAGATGTGGGAGGGGCCGGGCACATGCACAGCACTGACAGCGGCAGTTATTCCACACCTCAGCGCTACAGAGCGCTCAGCCTTCAGAGTCTCCTTCCACCTGCTGTGCTCAAATAGTCCCTACTTTACTGATCCAATAGAAATGTGTCATACGCCCCATGTTAAAAGTGCACCAAAAAAAGTTGGTGCAGTCTGTCAAAGCAGTGCAGGGGGCACCAGATTCATGAAGAACGTGCACCAGAAATCCTGAATCTGGCGCCCCCTGCACACTACACAGGTCACTGCACATAGTACACATGTACTATGTATTCTCACAGCATCATGGTCGGTCAGGCTGACATGCATGGATGCATAGATAAATAGATGACAGTTTCTCACATGTTACTGATCTTTAGCTACTTTCCTGCTAGTCAGGGACAGGGGCCCCTTTGCAGGAGAGCAGTGTAACATGGAGGGACAGTGAATGGTGTAGAGTACAGGGGGAGGACAGCAGTGTAACATGGAGGGACAGTGAATGGAGGAGAGTACAGGAGGAGGACTGCATCAGGAGAGGTCAGTGCTACATTGCTATGATCCATGTTAGGGGGGACTCCTCTGTGCAGCAGATAGTCATGTATGTCTGCAGTTACCTTGTATCTGCTGCTGGAAGCAACTGTGGAGCAGTGGAAATCACCTCATTCACTGGTGTAGACGGCTGAGCTCTCTGCTCCCTGTCTCACTTCCTATTGGCTGCAGTGTGTCAGGTGATCTCTCAGTGTGGAGTGATCTATAGTGCAGAGCAGCTGGTGGAATGTTTGTGCGCAGACTCGGCCAGATCAGCTGTTGCTCAGGACGGGACACAGCTACCACTAGAGGGCGCCAGCAACCAGGACAAAAAGAGTTATCTCAGTAAGGCTGCATATTTTGTAATAAGTGTAAATGGTGAAAGTACTTGTCACAATGCATTGGACCCAATTACAGCCATTTGCTATGGTGACACAACCCCTTTAAAGCTACAAAGAAAGTGACTCACTTGAAGGACCACCCTAGGAATGGAAGACCAAGAGTCACCACTACTGTTCATCTGAGTTAACAGCAGCTCAGATTGGAGACCAGGTCAATTACACACATCTCTACAACAACTGTTAAGATGAGACTGTGTACAGCAGGCTTTTATAGTGAATTAGCTGCTAGGAAACCACTGCTAAGGACAGTCAACTAGCAGAAGAGACTTGTTTGGGCTAAAGAACACAAGGAAGGGGATATTGGACCAGTGGAAATCTGTGCTTTGGTCTGGTGAGTCTGAATTTGAGATCCTTGGTTCCAACCACCGTGTCTTTGTGCTGTGCAGATAGGGTCAATGAATGGATTCTACATGCCTAGTTCCCACTGTGAAGCATGGAGGAGGAGGTGTGGTGGTGCTTTGCTGGGGACACTGTTGGGGATTTATTCAAAATTGAAGGTATACTTAACCAGCATGGTTACCACAGCATCTAGCAGCAGCATGCTATTCCATTGTTTATTTTTTTAACACGACAATGACCCCAAACACACCAGGCTGTGTAAGGGCTATTTGAAGGAGAGTGTTAGTATGCTAGTTCATATACCTGGCCTCCACAGTCACCAGACCTGAACCCTGTCAAGATGGTTTGTGGCGAGCTGGAATACAGAGTGAAGGCAAAAGGGCCAACAAGTGCTAAGCATCTCTGGGAACTCCCTCAATATTATGTGGGAAGACCATTTCAGGTGACTACCTCCTTGAAGCTCATGTTGAGAATGGTAAGCTTGTGCAAAGCAGTAATCAAAGCAAAAAGTTGCTACTTTGAAGAACATAGAATATGACATATTTATAGTTGTTTCACACTTTTTTGTTAAGTATATAATTCCGCATGTGTTTATTCATAGTTTTCATGCCCTTAGTGTGAATTTACAATTTTTATAGTCATGAAAGTTCAGAAAAATCTTTCCATGAGAAGTTGTGTCCAAACTTTTGGTCTCTACTGTATATTTAACATGCATTGTACTGTTTTCAAAGACGAAATGGAAATGTCCCATTCTAAATGTTAAACTTTTTTTTTTTTTTTTTTTTCAGTAAAGGAATCTTTGATGAATATTGTCAGATCACCAGTCTTGTGTCTGATGAAATTGTTGCTGTACATAAAGAAATTGAGACGTGTGTTCAAGAAATAAATCCAAGCACAGAGTATGAAAGCTTTATTGAAAAACATAAGTAAGTTTTAACTTGTATTGAGCAATGAATTTTGCAGACGAAAAACAGCCTTTAACCACAAATGCTACTTCTAAGCCTTTGTACGTAATTGAGCTGGAAAGCTAGGTGCTTTATTGTTAAATCCAACGCAGGAACAAATGAAGATAAATATCTGGCACAAAATTAATTTGCCATAACAGACTAGAATAGTTGAGTGATTTTTTTTTTTTTTTTTTTTTTAAAAACCTGAGATTTCTCGTAGAATCTAAGTCTGTGTATGGGGCAGCAACCCTTGAGGCATCTCCAGAGAGTAGACTTACACTATTGAAGTGATTCCTGTGCCCTATGACATATGACTATTAAATATTTGGAGAGATGTAGCAAAGGGCAAAATATATCTAGAAAAATTAACAACCACTTTTTAATTGTTTTAAGATAGTGTGGAGGTGCTTTTATTTTCCACTTCAGTTGTATCTTTTTTTTTTTTTTTTTTTAAATCTTATTTGACTTTTCCTTTTTTAACATGTTTTGTGTTTAATTATGTTTTGTAACAGATCGCCAGAGTCCAAGAAGGAGGACATCGAATTTGACTTGAGTTTACTGGAAGAAATTGAAAATCTGCAGGCGAATGAGATCATGTGGAACAGCCTCACAGCAGACAGCTTAAATTCAATGTAAGATATATTAAAATGTAATAAAAAAATCTTGTGGAGTTGTTGTTTGAAAAAAATGTACCTTAACTCCTTCTGATGAGAAGCTACTGTATATAGTCGAGTATAAGTAATTGATGCGGTTTATGTAAGGAAAATCTCTGAGTTCATTAGAGATGAATGGAGCAGAACGGACATGCTTGGCAATCTGCTCTATTCATCTCTATGGAGCGACAAGGGGTTCGATGGAGGTACCTGGGACTCCGACTGATCAGCAAGTTAAGCCTTATACTGTGGATAGGGATAGAGCCTAACTTGATTGGGGGAAAAACCCCTCAGGGAGTGCCTGTACTTTATGTAACAATTCCTCATGGTTTTCTAGATCACGGCTTATGCATCTGTGTGTCCATCACACGACCATGGACAGATTTCTATCCACTGCAAGTAAACATAAGTGTTTTATGGCAGGACAGCAAGCAGAGATGTAGAAAGCCATTAGGAATTGATACAGAAAGTATATTGAAAAATTGTATAACTATTCCTCACACAAACAATACCAATTAATTGCTAAAAAGCGGACAACCCTTTTAACTGTATGCCAACATTCATCTAGTCACATGATCCATTTAAATAATTTTATATTTTAGTCATCTTGTTTTCATAGAAAAATTGATAATTCTGGATGGGGTTATTGTCATTTATATGGCTGCTTCCATTTATTACCTCAGATTAAGCGTGGACTGGGCAGAAGAGGTTAACTGCAGGAATCATGCCATTTCTGTTCTGGATCCCTGCACCAGGCTGTCCACAGGTCTTTATCAGCTCCTGTCACTCGAGCATTAGTGGTCCCTCCATCTCCTATACCCGGTATAATGAGCCACTGAGAGGCAGCCACTTCCCCCACACGTGGCAGATGTCTATTTTTTTAATTTTTTTGTATTACAGACTATGAAATCCTGGTATTGAACTGTTTGCAGGGGAATTACATCGTAAAAGTAAAGAAGTTTCCATACTCCTTGCAACCCTAACATAAAATGTATAAATTGACAACTGGGTGTTAACATTTCATGGTGGCCAAAAATAAAACCCAACAGGCTGACAAATAAATGGCTGATCCAGTTCTTATATTACTGCACAGTTTTCATTGACCATAGGACTATGTGATTTTCCCAAAATATAAATCATATTTTTGTTTAAACCCAAAGTTGTTTTTCATATTAATCTCCATTTTTAAAATTCTATGACTTCTCTGTGCCACCTCTCCTCATTACCCTGTGCGCCACTCCTCTCTGTCACCCTTCTTCTCTCTCTATGACCATCTTGCTATGTTACTCTTATCTCTCTAATGCCCCTCCTCTAAGTTGAACTCTGTAATCTACATTGTCCCCCTTGTCTATATATTTTTTCATCTATGCCGTCTTCTATCTCTCAACTTTCCATGCACCTTCAATCTACTTCACTTTGCTGGTAGCTGGAATCATCGTTTCCCAACTCTGGTCCGGTGGTGGAGCTAATATCATCCAGGATCTTAAAAAAAATAAAATAAAATAGAATACAGGCGGTCCCCTACTTAAGGACACCCGACTTACAGACGACCCATAGTTACAGACGGACCCCTCTGCCCACTGTGACCTCTGGTGAAGCTCTCAGGATACTTTACTATAGATTGCAATAATCAGCTTAAAAGTGTCTGTAATGAAGCTTTATTTATAATCTTTGGTCCCATTACAGCAAAAAAATTTGAAACTCCAATAGTCACTGGGGCAAAGGAAAAAAAAGATTTGTCTGTAGCGACAATTATAAAATATACAATTTCGACTTGCTTATAATTTCAACTTAAGAACAAACCTAGGGACCCTATCTTGTACGTAACCCGGGGACTGCCTGTACTCTTAAGATGCTTAGAGAATTGTTTGAATTCATTTGATAACTGGCTTGGCTCTATTTTACAGTGCCATAATGTGGCAAGGGGAATACTCTTGTATTCTGAACAAGTTTAGTTTTTTTGTATTTTTATTAGTCTGTTGATTTTCCATCAGCACAGTATAGTGTGACTTTCACAGGAGGGGCCCATTCTATAAATGATGTCTATTTATGCCTTTCATTTCTGAGAAGTTATTCTAGTATTTCACTTCCCCTTTAAGGAGTAGTAACAATGAGCGTCAGCAGCTTTGGACATTTTCCTCTATAGTGAGATTTGCATAAAATCTGAATTTTGCCACATACAAGAAGAGCTGAGAATCTTCCTAGGTTGACATAGTTAACAGGTGCTTGATGTTTTTGTCATCTCTTGGAAGTCATCCAGGGACAGCTCTCATGACTTTTTACAGAGAATGAAAATGAAGGTTTATCTTTCTTCAAACATTCTATTGAAGTCTGACAGGAATGTGACATTTTTGTTCATTTTTAGACACCATTTACCACTGGCATTCACTAGATTAAATGAAATGTCAGTATGATTTTCATTTACATTTTGTATGAGATTATTCAATGTCTGGAACAATTCCCCCTTCTAACTATGTCCACACTGGGCTGGAAGCAATGATGCTTTTATTGTTTATGATGACACATTCTTGCTGTGATGGCTTAGTGATTAGCTTAGTCTTGTTATCATAAAATAATTAAAGGGGTTAATCGGCTGTTAAAAATTACTGAGGGAAGTGCTGGGGCGGGCTAGTTAAACATAATAAACATGTACTTACTTCCTCTGGTGCCGCCGATGTCCCACGCCGCGGTCCCTCCGATCCATGCCCCTGTTTGTTTACAGGAGCACAGAAGCCACGTACAGGGAACTTCCGGTCCGCGATGTGGCCGGCTCCTCCCATCTGTCCCTATCTCTCAGCGTTGTAAGCGCTGAGAGATGGTGTCAGATGGGAGCTGCGCAGGACATCGGCAGCGCCGGAGGTAAGTACATGTTTATTATGTTTAACTAGCCCACCCCAGCCCGGCCCTCAGTATTTTTTAACACCTGGATAACCCCTTTAAAGGGAAATCTAATATCAAAATCGGTCCTGATGAACCAAGGAAACCTACTCATAGATCCAGACACTGTGACTGTGGTAATGTTCTTATATTTGATATCCATGGCCTCCTTCCTTCTAAAATCAACTTTTAAAAGTATGTTACCAGAGCCCCTCGGACTGTAGCTTCAAAGGCTGTTAGAATAAGCAGAGCAGCTCTCCCCTTTCTCCCCACTTTCTGCTGCTGCTAGATCATACAGGCAGAGGGAGAAGGAAGACAGCAGGTTGGGCAAGGCATGTTCTGCTCAGTGTATGAATCTACAACACTGAGAGGCTCTGGTAATGTTCTTTAATGATGAACTCTTTTCTCAATGAGTAGCGCACTTAGAATGCGCTTTGCTATTTTGTACGTTGACAATGCTGTGGACTGTAACATAATGGATCACAGGACCGGATTGAAATTTTTATATTTTGGGCTAGTAAAGTGAATTTTGCAGATTTTATGCTGAAGAAACGTGAATTTTTCATGCTTTCTAATTTTTAGTCTTAAAAGAAATTTGAAGCTCAAAAGAAGGAAAAACGTTGAAATATTTTTTCTAACCAAAACATAGTGTTACCTTAAAACAGACATTTTAAAAGTGTTTGGAACGATAAGGCGCAAACTTTGCTATATTATGTTATGTTTTAGTGTAACTGGGTGTTGTGTACATTTTTGCCCTTTATTTATTTATTTATTTATTTTTTTCATTTGCAACTCTCTAGTTTTGAAGGAAACCTGCCATTTGTTTGATGCATTATGAACCCAACATACTTTGAGAATGCTGCAGCTACACTGATGCAGAATAATTTCTTGTTTAATCCCTGTGCTGAGTGGTTTGCTGAAAAAACCGTTATAAACTTCAGAATCTTGGGAAAGCTGGATTGACATTACACACAAGGCTTCTGAACAGCCAAGACAGGACTAATCAACCTGAGCTGGATCACTCATACACAGCAGCTGGGGGATGGTGCAGCAATTGATTATTCTGCCTGGCGGGGAGAACAGTGAATGCATCATTCTGTGGTGCAGTACATAACTAATGTGAAAGAAAAAGCTCCTCCCTTCCCAGCTTTCCCAAGGTCTTGTGTTATAATAGTTTTTCCAGCAAAACCACTCAGCACAGGGATTAACCAAGGTATGATTCTGGTTTAGTGTAGGTTAAGCGTTCTCAAGGTATGTTTAGTTTGTAATGCATCAAATCAAATGGTAGATTTCCTTTAAGTTTATACTTTCTGCTACTTAGACAGTATTACTATGTGTTTCCTGGTGTTCTTTGTCATAACCTTATACTCAACATATTTTAATAAACGTGTATATTCGAGTATAAGCCGATGTGCTGAAAATCTCTAAATCGGCTTATGCTTGAGCCAAGAAAAAAAACAAAGTGTACTCACATTCTGACGCTACCCCGGCAGGTCCTCTTCTATCCATCGATGCTCCTGCATTGGCTCAGTGTACCCGCGTGGTCTGTGAGGTCAGCAGGTGGCTGATGTCAGGGGCCACGATGGATAGAAGAGGACCTGCCGGGGGAGGGGGGGCATAGGAAGGTGAGTACGCTTTTTTTTTTTTGTCTACAGGCATTATATTAGCTGGCTATATATACTACAGGGGGCTGGCTGGCTATATATACTACAAGGGGCTGGCTGGCTATATATACTACAAGGGGCTGACTGGCTATATATACTACAAGGGGCTGACTGGCTATATATACTACAAGGGGCTGACTGGCTATATATACTACAAGGGGCTGACTGGCTATATATACTACAAGGGGCTGGCTGGCTATATATATTACAAGGGGCTGGCTGGCTGTATATACTACGGGGGCTGGCTGGCTGTATATACTACGGGAGGCTGGCTGGCTGTATATACTACGGGAGGCTGGCTGGCTGTATATACTACGGGAGGCTGGCTGGCTGTATATACTACGGGGGGCTGGCTGGCTGTATATACTACGGGGGGCTGGCTGGCTGTATATACTACGGGGGGCTGGCTGGCTGTATATACTTCGGGGGGCTGGCTGGCTGTATATACTTCGGGGGGCTGGCTGGCTGTATATACTATGGGGGGCTGGCTGGCTGTATAGTATATACTACGGGGGGCTCTCTGGCTGTATATACCAGAGGGGCTGTGACCAATGCATTTCCTACCCTCGGCTTATACTTCAGTCGATAGGTTTTTCCAGTTTTTTGTGTTAAAATTTGAGGTCTCGGCTTATACTCAAGTATGTACGGTATGTAGCAAAAATAAGACATGTATTTTTTTTTTTTTTGCTTTTTTGGGTGCCAACATTGCAGCAGTTTATTTAAGTTAAAGGAAACCTACTATTTGATATGATGCATTATGAATCAAACATGCCATTTAAATGCTGTAGTTACACTGATGCAGGATCATATTTTGGTTAATCCCTGAGCTGAGTGGTTTTGCGGAAAAAACAATGATAACACTCAAGACCTTGGGAAAGCTGGGTCAGGCTGGCTGCCTAGATCAACACATTAGACACTCAGCTTGTAATTACAAATGGAGGTTAGTCAAGACATGACTAAGCAACCTGAGCTGGATCACTCATACACAGCAGCTGGGGGGGGGCAATTAATTATTCTGTCTGGAAGGTAGAACAGTGAGTGCATCTTCCTCTCCTGCAGCGAAAAACTCACGTGCTAGGAGAAGTGCTGAACCAAGAGCTGAAGAAGCCATAGAAGGGACATAACTTCATTATTGTAATGTTATATCTGTTTTATCAGCAAAACCGTTTGGCACAGGGATTAACCAAAATATGATCCTGCATCAGTGTAGCTACAGCATTCTCAAGGTATGTTTGCTTCAACGCATCAAATAAAATGGTAGGTTTCCTTTAAAGCCCATTAGTGTATTAACAATGAATGGGGAACTATAGAATGGACCTACACTGTCCTATGCAATCAATCCACCCTTGTCTTTGGCTTGAAAAATACAGAAAGATTACTGATAGTCTATATAAAAAGTGCATTATAATTCACACATAAGTATAATATTAGAATTGACTGGTATCCTTTATACTGTAGCTGAGCACCAGGTGATCTTTTTAAGATTTCAGTGCGTGTTGCTGTTATAATGGCCTGTTTTATTCAGGCAGCGACGTGTCCTGCTTGATCGTATCTTTTGCATCTTGGTGCAAGACCTTGTTAGAATGAAATGTGTTAGTGGCTGCTCTGCCTTGCTTAAGACTAAGCAGGATTTATCACCTTCTATTTAAATGCCACCTTTGTGGACAGAGATTTCATGTTGGGCTCAATTTACTCGTCTTGTGTTGCCCTCTGTGTCATCTCAGGAATATATCACAATTTGTTTTTCAGGTTGAAAACGGCGTCGGAGGAGCTTGCTCAGACACAGCAGTCTCTTTTAAGCAAAGAAGAACTTTTGGCTGAAAAAGAGAAAGAGATCCAAGAATCTGCTAATGCTTGTGAAAAAAAATCTGAGTAAGTTCCTTGCTGTTGTTTAGCTAATGGCAGTGGTTAACATTGATGGCTCAGTCAGCAAAATAAAAGTATAGTTTGTGGTCAAGTGGCCCTGACCTTAACCCCTTCTCCGACAGCAAGGCGTGGATGAAATCTTTACTTGATTTTTCATATGCCATACGCAAAGTAAACCACTTGCATTGAACAAATGTGTCAGAGTGGTAGGAGCTTAGCGCCTCAGTCTCAAAATATATATATATATATATATTTATATATATATATTTATAAGTATGGTGGCTGCCGAATACTATTCTTGAGCCCTGTTTATCTCATAGACAGGAAAAAAATACTTCCCTGATTGAAGTCATTGAAACTCTGTTTTAGCAGACTATCATAGTGCTTATTATCAAATAACTTTTTGGTGCAGATACCTGGGTGGACACTGAATGTTTTTAAAAATACTTTTCATTACATTTCAGTCCTCTTTTTGTTTTTTTTCGGTATCAAAAAGTGCACAAAAAGGTTACAAATAAGATACTACATGTGTGAATTCATTTTTACATGGAAGTTACTGACTATATGCATTTGGTTTGTTCCTCTGTTCTTAAATGGTTGCTACATTTTCAGCCAAACTTGTGATATGTCTTATCGGTGAAAAGTACTTCTTTCTCTTCTCCCTTAGCTTATCACATTCTCCCTCATTCTTTGATAAAATCTCAGCTTAATTCCATATCGTTAGCAAAATGAGCAATGGCTAACATAGGATTACACAGAGTGGGGAGTGCTAAAAAATACATAATATAATGAGATCGTTTATTGCCCAGAAATAGGATTAGGCCTTGTGCTAACATCCTACAACATACTTGATCTATGCAAAGTTTTAAGTTTTATAATAACATTTAGGTTTATTGCCATTCAACTTGTCTATTAAAGGAAATGTCAGTTAAAGGAAATCTACCATCAAAATCAAGCCTGATAAACCAGCGGCACTTAATAATAGATCCGTGCACCGTGACTGTTGAAGTATCTTCTATTTGTTATACTTTTAAAATTATGCAAATGAGTCTGAAAGGCTATTGGTGTGTTGCAACAGCCCTTTGTACTCTGGATTCACAAGCTGTTGTTACATTGCAGCAGTGTGTCTCTGTCTCACTCTTCTCCCTCCCCCCTGCACTTCCTGTAATCTCAGCAGTAAGTGGGCAGCAGTGATCACATAGTGTGTCCTATGTGGAACCAGTGTCTTTGGTGACAATCTAATTGTGTTCTAACATTAAAAATAGATATTTTTTTTTATCTCATCAACATCTTCATGTATTTTCTTCTTGTGAAATTAGTAAAGGTAGCATTCCACAAACGTTTACACCTGAAACAAATGCATTCATTAATATCAATCTTCTTTCTTCCTTTTAATCAGTATTGTGCTGCTATTAAGTCGGAAACAGTCTCTGGAAGAGCTAAAGCAAACGGTTCAGCACCTGAAATGTACAGAGACCAAGCTTTCTGCACAGAAGGAACTGCTGGATAGAAAAGTTCAAGAGAATGAAGGGAAGGAACCCCCTCCGGTAGTGAACTATGAAGAAGATGCAAGATCGGTAACGTCAATGGTAGGTGACTTCTTTCCGTTTAGACTTTTAACAATATACAAGCAGATTACAAACTTTAAGTGGGCAGTTGCTGTCTGTTCGGTCAGATAGACCTTTTTGGACACCATGCACTTGCTTTGTTTGTTTTAATGTCAGAAGAACTATGGCCTGTCCATAAATTCCTTTCCATGCACTGGCCTGATTCCATATACCTACACAGTGCGGCGGACTCCAAGAATCTTAATGATATACAATGCAAGAAATCATCCCAAAAGCCCAGCGCCCAACTGTTATCTCCTGATTCCATTTTGACACTGTTTTGTCTTTGCATCATATATCACTGTGATTCTCATAGTTCGGTCCTTGCTACTGTGCTCAGTCTGTGAAATCCGATCAGTGCATGGTTGCTTGTCTTTGACCTAAGAATGAAAACATAAGCACGCTTTAGCAAACTTTATCTTAACCTATGAAAAAAGTGCCAGTGGTTCCATTTTACGTGTGATTTATTGCTTATTAGTCAGGTTTCAGTCGAGCAAAATGAATCCAGGTGCAGCTAGAGAAATGCTTATTTGTTGCAGTTTCTTTAAAGGTGATTTAGATAAACTGTTTCTTGATGCTCATGAGCAGGGTAGGTACTAAATGTACTAAACATTAATCCTGAAGATGACTGTTCAGTGTTGATGCTTTGTACAATAGCTGGAGAGCTATAAAACAATTTGTTAATGTCAATAACTCTGCTGTGAGTTAGGTAATGTAGAAATAAATGGTCTAATCTCTGGCTATTAACCAAGACAATTGTAAAACGCCTATTAGGGAAATGTGCATTGATAAGTGATACTTTGTTTAGACACCCTTCTACTTGCTGAAACAATGGGTTACATTAAGCTTAGATATTGGAGAAGACTGTGTGTCCTTGAAGATTAAAGGGGGGTCTCAGTGATTAGACCCCCATAGGTCACAAGAATGGGGGGGGGGGGTCTGGTGTACCTCTGTTGGACCCCATGTCACTGCCGGTCCACATGCTGCCGGTCGCGCATGTCCGGGCTGCTTGTTCATCTCTATGTTGCTGACGGAGATTGCCGAGTGCCGTACTCGTCAATCTCTGTCAGCTGTACAAAGATGAACGGTGCAGCCTGGCAGCTCCTCTCTGGGAGTGACGAGGGGTCTGACGAGGGTACATAGGACCCCACATTTTTGTGATATGTTGGGGACTAATCGCTGAAAATCCAACCGATCAGCATCTATCCTGTGGATAGATTTCTTATCTTTTGTATATATACCTATTATATCTTAATAATCTGTCTAGTTTTCCCATATTTGAAGTGCAGTTTCTAGATAACTTTAAATGTACCACTAGATGGAGCTGTGAGTCAGGACATAATATTTTATATTACTTTTCCAACGTTTTTTTTGCAAAAGTTTTAATCATTGTATTTTTATTCTCAATTATTCTTTTTTCGCTTGTCATACATGTTGTAAATTAAATAAACCTTATATAAAAAAAGACAATCCTAAATTGCCACGCTGTTCACAGTAAATGTAACAGTTATATTGCATTGTTAAAATATGTTCTCAGAGTTTCAATTTTGCTTCTCGCATACAGAGATTTTATTTTTTATTGTATGGGCGCATCCAAGTGGGCTTGAACCGATTTTTAAATGGAAAAAATGACATCCTTTTCTGGCATTTGTTTGGAAAAAAGTCATGGCTGTGTTGTCTATTGTTTCATTCTTTCCCGGCTAGCCTGGCAGTAATGTTTCCTTTACCTCTTCACTTGACTTCACTTCCATTTCAACCTGGTTATATCGGTTGTAAAAAAGAGGAGATTTGAAAAAAAAGAAAAAAATGGCTTTGAGTGCCGCTGTAGGAGAGAGGAATAAAAAAAGCAACTGAAAGAAATAAAATTTACTGCTTTTAATCAACTTAAGGTGTTCACCATCTTATTTCTTCTTTAATATTTGTCAAGATGGAAACGCTGACCATAAAGTAGTGTCTGGCCCCTTTAATGAATGCCATCTCTCTCCATAGCTGCCGCACACTCGATGACAGATGCCCATGTGTACATTTTATATTCTGCACATTTACATGCAGTCACCTAAGCTCCTGTCATCTCAGTGCCAGGAAAATAAAGAGAATCGGTAAAGTCAGTGACTTGGCATTTGACATCAATTCCAGTCCACATTTTGTACGGTTCATTGTTCCATTACTGCTTCTTCAGGTGACATTGAGACTAAGCTGTATTCATTCTTGTTAATTCGAGAGGCCGGGGCCTGTTCTGTAAGCGTCCTTATACTCATTACTGTCCTGTCCGATTAAGTGTCTGATGGCTGAAGACGACTGGGACTCCTCATTTTTACACGGCTATAAATTGCCCTTCTTGCAGTTTGGCCTTTTAGTTATGGCACAAGATATTTGTGGTCAAATTCATGTTTCCGGGTTTACTGCCGTTCATAAATCAAACTATAGATATGTACCGATTTTTATTTTTTTCTTTATAGGAGGGGTTTTAAAATCTTTACATTGCCAACAAGAATTCGACTGATGGGGGATTAACTTTGGGCACCCACATCAATCAGCTATGGAGGGCACTGCTAGCACACACAGGGTTTTAAATTTACTTTCTAGAACGTAGTGACGTAGGTGTAATTGTTGTCCCAATGTCATCCTCTTCATCATATGGTTTCCTTGTGTACTTGAAGTAGTCTCTCCATCTATCACTATTGCAGTGATGGGTAGCTATGTAATAGCCATTGTATACATGCTTTCAACTGTCCTTACATTTTCAGCTTGGAGGAGTAGGACAGGAAGCATAACTGGGGAGTGAATTAATGATAAGATAAGGCACTCTGGTGATATAGCTGGAGCTCCCAGACTGATTAGCATAACTTTTATAACTCTATTGCCAAAATCACGGCATAAAGTTTTGGAGTCCTGGGAAGAACAATTCCTCAGGAGCTGCTTTAGTAGTTGTAGTCTACCATCAGTGAAACTGGTGGTAGATGTCCTCTTATAGAAAAGAAAAACATTAAAGGGGTAGTCTCATTTGGTCATTAACATTTATCTGTTATATTGTATATATGTAAACACATTTCTTTTACTAGGGCACAACCATAGACTAATCTGCTGCTTTGTCTGTTGCTCAGACAAGGAATGGTTACTTGACACTTTACATAATGTACTAAAAGCATTAAAGGGAACCTGCCACCATATTGTTCTTGGTTGCATCTAGTGACAGGTTCCCATGACGCCCTTTCAATTAAAGGTAACACTTTTTTGGCTAAAAATTCTCTCTGGAGTTGGCCAATATCGATATACCCCAATTGACTTACTGCATGTTCTGGCTGTATGCCAGGTAAGCTTACAAACTTACTCTTTGGGGGGTATAAATGGCAGAATTTTTAGCCGCAAAAGGGTGTCCTTTAGTTAAAAGGGAGCTATCGTAACCTGTCACTAGCTGCAGCAGTAAAAAATATATTGACAGGTTCTCTTTAAACCACTATATGAACTGGTCAGAGTGTACCAAAATCGGGTTGGGTTCCTAGTGTCATCCAGATCAAGCAGTGCAAAAGCTGTTGTGAATGGCCATAGCTTTGTCCATTTTACGTAATCATGAGTTTTATTCTTGTCTTGGCTATAGCTGCACTATATGTGCAGGATAGCTTTATAATGGTATACATTATATTATCAGTAGATCCGTTCATTGTGGTTGTTCATAATAGTGTTGGATTCCTGCCTGGGAGTAAGTAGTTCTAGTTGCCCATGGCAACCAATCGGTGTTCAGCTTTCATTTTATAAACTGCTGTGGGAAAATGAAAGCTGGTTTTTGATCGGTTGCTATAAACCACTAGAACAGTTTTGCTCATACACTTTTAAAAATCTCAATACTTTGGATACTGATAAACTTAGATATTGAGTTTTATATACCGTAAGTAGCTTTGTTTCTGTGAATTTCATAGTTTAAGCAAATTTTCTTATTGGCATAATAATTATTGAGTTATAGCTGCTTATTTTTTTTCTATATACAAAATTACTGAACTCTGTCTGCATGTGTATGGTGTGTTATAAATAATTGAAATAACGATAGACATTTTATGAGTTTGTCAGTGTATTTCTGCAAGCACAACGTTCTCTAAGGGTACATTCCCATGGCCGTATGTTCGCCCGGATCGGTTCCCGGGGCAAAGAGAGGTGCACTTTCACCGGTAGTCATAAAAGTCCATGGGGGCTGTGATCTGGTCTCAAATCAGTTTTTCAAAAGGTTCTTTTGCAAGGATTTCCGTGTTTTTTTTTTTTTTTGGTCACTCGTGTTGTGGAACTCCTCCCTGCAAAAAAACTTTTTCTTTTTGTACTACTGTCACATGCTGCCTGTAGATTGGAGACTACGTACAATGTACGGTACTCAGTGGCGCAAGGTCCATAGTAAATGTCTGGTTATCTCCACTTGCTTTATGACCTGCTGTTCGCAGATATGACAGTCTACTCGGCTCATCTTTCCCTATATCATTCTGCTTACAGATAGGACAGCCTGTATAATCTGCTGAGCGCCTCCTGCTCTATAACATGCTACCCATACATCTAACACTGTGTACAATCATCTTATCTCCTGCTTCTCCATTACACAATGCCTGCACATAGGACACTGTGTACAATCTATCATCTCATCCTGTTCTTTAATATACTGCCTGCTGATAGGATACTATGTGCAATTTGGACACACTTTTGTAGTAACTGAAAATGAAAATGCAAAAAGTTTTTGTAGACCCATCCGTAATCTGCAAGCCAGCTGTATGATATTTTTATGAGTGGACATCTGTTAGTAAATTGCATTCACCTTGGCTTTCCTATATAGTATCTGCAGATTTTATAGACCTTCTATGGACTCCTTTGTTATAATCTTTATATTGCTCGTGTAGCTTTTTTCTATATAATGGCACTGTATGACTCACAACTCTTAGCAGTTGACTAGCTATATGGCGGCACTTACAAGAAAAGTGAGACTGAAGTACTATTAAGTCATTTCATTAGACTTTTCCTTTCTATGTCAAATCAATCAGATCCACACAAGTATATTGTAATTGCTTTCTACAAGCCATTTATTATTTAATGCATTTTCCCTTCTTTGACTGGACATCTGTCCCTTAATTTTGCTTGATGCCGGTGGCATGTTCAGAAAATAAGGCAAAGGGAAAAGTTAATAAAAATTGCAGCAAAATGACTGAAGAAAACTCCTCATACTGCAGACATCTATACTTTGGTATAAAGCTATTATAATTTTTTTTTCTGCTATGATCTAGAAGATGCTCAGTTTGAAAGCTCATCTTTAGTTCTAAGTCACATTGTCTGATCCTATCTGTATGGATCTCTATACACGCTGCAGATGTTTAGGTGTAAGCATTGTAACTTTAGACAATATATCGTATTATAAAGCAATCTCATTTGTTCATTCCATACATAAAAAGGCCAAGGGGAGCAATGATAGGAAGGTTTTTCAAGTGTATCTGCGTTCACCTAAAATCTTCTTAGGATGTGTCAGCAGTGTGTAAATATAAGGCAAAGATCTAGAACTTCTAATGCTAGTTAGTGGTGTCCTTCACTTGTCGGCTATCTGTTTGATACATTTTGGTGTGATGTGCAGTATGTACAAGCTTTGCATTACTGAATGACTTTGCTTCCCCCTTATTTTGATAGATTTGATGGGGGATGTGATAACATTTTCATGTGTTTTATCAATAGCAGACTGTTGGGCTTCAAACACCCAGCACCCCCACAGATAAGCTGCAGAGGGAACAGAAAGAAGACTCCATTCTCTTTGCAGCGGCTGAACCAAGTCCCTGCAGCATAGCTCCCATTTAAATGAGTGAGAACTGCTATGCATTAGCTTGTTCTGACCTCTACAGAGGAGATGTTTGCTTCCTGTCCCATTCTTTGTGTATCGGCTGCTGAAAAACGTTGATCTGTGAGGATTTGTATCATCATCATCATCATTTATTTATAGACCACCATTAGTTACGGGTTACACACACATTACATTAAGACCAGAACAAATACAAATCTTGGCACATTTTGGTAGAGATTTCCAGAGTATGGGAGATATACGGGAAAAGTCCTGGATATGGTTGTGAGAAGTGCAGATGGTAATAGAGTGGAGCTGATGGTCCTGTGAAGAAAGAGATTACTTGTGGGATGGTATTGGCTGATGAGTTCTGAGATATATGGAGGGGACATGTGGATGGCATTGTAGGTCATGGCTGGCATTTTAAATAGAATTCACTGTGCAATGGGTAACCAGTGGAGAGACTAGTAGAAAAGTGAAAAAATCAAGCAATGCCTTAACTGGAGAGACTGGCAGAAAGGAGAAGCAGAGAAGAAGCTAGGTGACAGATGGATTAGCCGGGCAGCAGAGGCATTAAAGAGATACTGAGAGGCTTCTATATCAGATTGCCAGGGTTGCAACATCTAGAAGTCCTAATCTTTGCAAATTATTAACATGTTAACCCAGAATACCCTTCCAAAGAGAACCTGTCAGGACACTAAACCAACTACAAATCTCCAAGAATATGCTTGCCTAGATGAGGCACTGCACACTGACCTCTAAAGTTCCCGTGCCTCCTCTCGCAGTGTTTCAATGACACTGGCAAAGCACCCTAGCTTTAGCACATGCGCTGTGCATACGTGTGTACTACACTGGCTTCACTTGCAGCATTGAACACAGACAAAGCTCATACTTGCTGATTGGGGACCTTAAACCACAGGTCCATAAGGACATCTGAGTGGTTTTGTGTCTCAAATTGTCCGGACAGATTACTTTTAAGTTGAAATGAAAAACTTCAAATTTTGAGGTTCTACTGCAACACTATATTTCTTCTTTCTATCTTTTTTTTTTTTTTTTTTTTTTTTTTTTTTTTATAAAGGTTTTCCCTTATATTGGGGCTATTTATTTGAGCTGGTCATACATATTGGGTAGCTATCAACCGTCAGCCTTATAATTGTTATGATTTTTTTTTGATTCTTCAGTAAACACATGGTTAATAAGTCTTCCTGCATTGAAAGTAACTACTTCTATTTTGGAAGTAAATGTGTGAATGAGTTTTCCTGTGATCCCGTAATTACATTACAACAATCCTTTCAACAAGGTGTATTTGTAATATGTTAAAACACAGTAGCAAAAAATAAGCTACTTGGTCAGAGATGGTTTATTGGATTCTGATCATGAATATATGTTTAAGAGGTGACAAGTCGGTTCTGAGAAGTGTAATTTCCACAGGTCTGTGCTAGGTTAACCGTTCTTCTTGAATTGATTTAATGAAATTTTTTTTTTTTTGTTTTTGATCTCATCTTCTCCATCTCTGCGGCTTATACTCATTGACTTTCACAGCGTGTGCTTTCTGACTTTAATCTTCTGCTTCTCAAGAATGTTGTGACCCATGTTCAAGGACTGGAAAAGAAAGAAAAAAAAAATCTATGTACCTTATCAAAATGGATGTTAAATTGCTCCCCATACCCCGCAGAAGTATTTTGTTATACGCTTATAATAGGTGCTCTTTGGGAACTTTGACTAAGAGACTACATCACTCTAAATCTTATTAGGATGTTGTGTAAAATGGGCCAGAAGGTCTCAGGAAATTTAGAGTAACACAGATGGTACTTGGTAAGGCTATGTGCACATGAACACTGTGTTTGGTCGTGTGATAGTCTATGTTTCAGCAGTTAGCACACAGCTTCATGTATTTAAATGGGCATAGACGCATTACCGTGGTTTCCATGGCCTGACTATGAGCTGACTGCAGGGCAGAGTTTTTCAATTGTCATCGGCACATGGATGCTCTGCTCCTATGTGAGCATTGAGTGGCATTTATCCCCCCCTTTCTCCACCTAGACAAAATGACCCACAAACCATACCCTACTGAGGCCCAAAACAAACTCTAGGTCCAGTTTTACCGTTAAGTAAGAGGATGGTACATTCTCACATATTTCTATGTGCATAGAAATCTATTTTCAATAGACTTTTAATAATGGGTATTACTTGTGGTACATATTTAGTAAATTCCTAAACTCTCAAGAAGAAATGATACAGAGCTACAATGAAAGGCAATTACCCACTAAAATCAACGCATATGGAGTAAGCGAGGGCAACATATAAACCTAAAAGATAGGACACAATAAGATTGGGCAACAGTAACTGGCAAGGAAATAGAAGAAGAGGGAACCAAACAACAAGGACAAAGGGACATTTAGAAATTTTAATGTGTATTTTGCTTATACTTTTTACATTTTGGCCAAGTAATTTAAGTTTTGTGATAATCCTACTAAAATCAGTGTTACAGATCTGCCTGTCCTCGTGCTCTCTTATATGGGTATTCCCATGAAGCCAAGTTTTTTTATGTGCTCAGGATAACAAAATAACACTTTAATTCACTGTTATTAACAAAAATGCAGCATTTCACAGATATAAGTCCAATCTGTCTCGATCAGTCCTGTTGTACACAATTTCAGTTGCCCCTAGACATGACCCTGTAACTTCTGACTTTGGGTCGGGTGGCTGTCATCTTGGATCTCTGTTTGACATCGTGGATCTGAGTTTCTGTGTCTTTCTGCTCTGTACCTGTAGCTATGCCTCCTGCACGGAGCTCACACAGATTCACTTCCTGCCAGCACATTGTGAGCAGAGAGAAGCTACAAACTACAAGGAGATAAGTGATCAGGGGGAAGGGGGAGACAGGCACATATCTGTGAGAACAGAAATGTAGCAGTGCTGATGGTGTAAAAGTCAGTAAGCCTTTGTCTGTCATGCCTCTGTGCAATTGGCAACTCATGCATCTCTCATGCGTCTCATGTCTTTTTTCTATGTGTCAGTTGTGTTAGTACAACGTCTGAAACCAGATGAAGGTGTATATACACCTGTACCTTGATAATCTAACCACATTGTCACCCCCACAGAACTAGATGAATAATAATGTGTCTGCTTAGAGAGTACCCACCCACACCTTGGGATATTACACTGACCAGCCCAGGGAGTGATAGGAGCTCAAACAGCAATAAACCAGAGTTAAATTGTAAAGTAAGGGGTGAAAATTATCTTTATTGTGTAAACATCACTAGGGGATTGAGATTTTGCTTTCGTGGGAAAGCCCCTTTAACAAAAGTTTACACATTCGATCTATGTTTAAAACTGTGGGAAAATATTCATTGCTAATATTCAGTACTTATTAAGCTGGAAATACTGGCAGCAGTAGGGAAGAGAATAACATGCAGCAGGTTCCCCTTAAAGGAAACCTACTATTTAGAATGGTCGGTGTAAGCTGTAAGTACCGGGCACCAGCTCTGGGTGAGCTGGTGCTGGTACTCACTATTGTTAGTGTTATAAACCGCGGTATCGCGGTTTTAACACTTTTTAAACTTTAGAGCAGCAGAGGCTTCGGCGCTGCGTGCGCACGATCGTGCGCGTGCCTACATAGGAAATAGCGGAGATGTTGCGCGCGCACGGTCGTGCGCAGCGCCGAAGCCCCTTCTGCTCTAAAGTTTAAAAAGTGTTAAAACCGCGATACCGCGGTTTAGAACACTAACGATAGTAAGTACCGGCACCAGCTCACCCTGAGCTGGTGCCCGGTACTTACAGCTTACACCGACCATTCTAAATGATAGGTTTCCTTTAAATACTATAAATACTTTAAACATTAGAAAATAAATCAAGTGTACTTTGACATACTGAAATCTAATTGTTGAAACAAAAATAAAACCCCTGACAAATCTTATAATGGAATACTTTACTTCATACAGGTAGGAAACACTATAATTAAAGTGTAGCTTTCCCTCATGGACAATGAGGTTTCCAAGTCCTTTTTTATTCTTAAATTGGCATGTAATCTTGTGAAATGTAGTTGACCTCCAAATTGATGTCAGGGCAGTTGCTCTGTTATTGGGAAGATGGTCTTTTAGAATTGACATGCCCAATTGTATTGAAATAAGTCTGCCGGCGAGACCTTTACAAGAGTAAAGATGTCATAGAGGAATGTTTGCAGATCAGCATATAACTGAAAATTAAACCATCTATTTGTATGGGAATGGTTCCTTGGCGTATTAACCTCTCTAATATAGCAGGTGCAAATCGTGCTTGTCGCTGCCTGCTCCCTGAAGCAGGAGATTACTGTGAATTTATGAGACACATTCTGAGTTCGTTCTCAATGCTTCTTGAGACTCCGGCATTATAAGACGTGCAGCGTACTTATGAAGAATTACTGGTCAGTAGTTAAAGGTAGAATGCTCTGAACTTTTTGTTTTATGTTACAAGTAAAGATATATTTTTCTGTTTATGTGAGTTTACAAACCTTAATTGCTTTTGCTTAAATATTTTTGTGCTTGATGGTATTTTTTTTAAATGGAACTGTCACGAGTGCTCCTGCAACTCATGCCTTGGGTTGCAGGTGCACCCGTGTATCCCTGGCTTGAGGCACCTCAGTGCGGCAGCTGCAGGGTTACTCACCCGACCACGCTCCAACGACGGCTCCTGTGGTCCAGCATGCGCTTCCCTGCCCCCACGGCAGCTTTGTGAAATTTTAAGGGCCAGCGCGCCGCTATTTGCTGCTGGTTGGTTACTGTCCTGATTTATAGCCTGCCTCTTTCTTTGTTCCCTGCTGGCTTACGTGATCATTCACGATAGTTTGTTGGGTCCACCACCTTCGATCCTGACAGGAACATGATAAAACATAGTCCATTATGGGTCCAGTTCTGTAAGGATCTACATAATAAAATGTATTTTTTGCCATACTAATTATTAAATGATAAATTAATGGGCAAAGGTAATTTATGTGGATGTAAGGGAAACAATTAGCTAAAATAGGTCTACCTGTTTATTAATAGGGCCCTATAGGAACCTGTCACTAGCTGTATGTGAAGAAACCATTCTCTGTGGCAGATATGGCATTTTAGTGGTTCCAAGCACAGTTATGCCCCTAAACTACTCCCTTAGTGTAACATGGTGCTTCACATTACTGGTCTCTTCATATTCCCATTTCTCAATTTATTTTTTTTTTTTTTTTTACCCCCAACTAGCACTTACAACAGTATTTTAGATGGAATGGAACAAGAGGGGAAAGGGATAGTGAGCCAAAATACTGAATCTTGCCAAATTTTCCCTGCCTACTTAAGAACAGCCCTAAATGATGGCCCCTAACTGGCCAATGTTCCCTACATTTAGTAGTGGGAAACAACAAGAGTCAAAAAGAGCAATCAAAACCAGAGTAGTGCTTCTAGACAAAAATAACCCGCTAAAGTATAATATCTAGTCAACGTTGAAGTCATAATTTGAAGTACATTTCCTGTAGCAGTAGAATCCCTGATCCCTGAGAACCTTGGTATTTTAACGGCTGGTTTGGGTGAACGTGCATTCTACCACTGTGTGGTACATCCCATATGACATGGGTAAATTATGGATATGTTATAGATAAATATTCCCCTGATTGTACTTTACCATTGATGGCATAGTTAGACAGTTTCTCAATTAAAATGTCTCTAAAATTCTGAATTATTGAGTCTGTTAGATGGCTCATTGTACACTAGGAAGTCTACCACCTTTTATACTGCACAGATTGCCCCTTGTAGTGACAGCCTAAGTAACTGCTAAATGATCAATTGCTGTTCAATTTTTTTTTTTTTTGTTTAACCCCATAGCGCAATAAGACGTACCCTTACGTCTTGCTGCGCATGGGGGAGTATGAAGAGGGCTCACGGGTTGAGCCCTCTTCATACTCACCGGGCATTTGCTTCATGATGAAGCAAATGCCCGTCGCTAACACCCGATCGTTAACCCTTTGCTTCATGATGAAGCAAATGCCCGTCGCTAACACCCGATGTTAACCCTTTGATTGCCGCCGGCAAAGCTGCCGGCGGCATTAAAGAGCCGGCGGCGCGTGGGCGTCGCCATCTTGGCTCCGATCGTCACTCCCCGTGACGTCACCGGGGAGTGACGATCCGTTGTCATGACAGCCTCGGATCACATAAAGATCCGAGGCTATCATGATCTCGGCTATCTATTACAATGTGCGATCTGCACATTGTAATAGATGGTATGCAAAATCCCCATATACTGCCATACTGCAGTATGGCAGTATATGATAGGATCAATCAGACAACCTAGGGTTAAAGTACCCTAGGGAGTCTGAAAAATAGTAAAAAAAAAAAATTAAAAAAAGTTTAAAAAAAAAAATTATATTAAAAAAACATAAAAATTCAAATCACCCCCCTTTCCCTAGAACTGATATAAATATGAATAAACAGTAAAAATCCTAAACACATTAGGTATCGCCGCGTCCGAAAATGCCCGATCTATCAAAATATAATAACCGTTTTTCACTGCGTTTTACCCCGTAGCGGAAAATAGCGCCCGAAGTCGCAAATTGCATTTTTTTGCCATTTTGAAAAATAGAAAAAATTCTATAAAAAGTGATCAAAAGGTCGCACAGTCCTAAAAATAAAAGCGTTGAAAATGTCATCAGAAGTCGCAAAAAATGACACCACCCACAGCTCTGTACACTAAAGTATGAAAAAGTTATTAGCGCAAGAACACTGTAAAATGAAGAATTGTTTTTCTGTACAGGAGGTTTTAATTTTTGTAAATGTATGAAAACATTATAAAACCTATACAAATTTGGTATCCCCGTGATCGTATTGACCCAATGAATGAAGAAGACATGTCATTTGGGACGCAGAGTGAAAGCTGTAAAAACCAAGCCTACAAGAAATGGCGCAAATGTGTTTTTTCATAATTTTCACTGCATTTTGAATTTTTATTCCGCTTCCCAGTACATGGCATGGAATATTTAATACCTTCACTACGAAGTGCAATTTGTTACGCAGAAAATAAGACATCACACAGCTCTGTACATGGAAAAATAAAAAAGTTATAGATTTTTGAAGGTGGGGAGTGAAAAATAAAAACGCAAGAACGAAAAAGGGCCTGGTCCTTAAGGGGTTAATCACCTTATTAAATGTATATAATAAATGCACATCCACAGGATTTCAAGCCGACCTGAAGTACTGAGGAAGGGAAGGGTAGCATGATGTCCTTGGGGGGAGTTGTACTCTAGCAGACTGAAGCCAGTGTTCCTTTCTAATTTAGATATATTATATAGGTCCGTTAGCCTAAAAACTGAACATCAATGAAACATTGGGGCACATTTACTTACCCGGTCCCTCGAGGTTCCCGAAAGAGCATTTTCCGCCGATTGTCTGCAATTCAATAAGATCGTGTGCCTGATTTCCTGAATGTGTCGCTCAGGTCCGCCGGAGTTCACCTTCTTCTTCCCGGTGTATGCAACACAATTTTAAAGTTAAATCCCTCTCTGTCTGAATCAGTCGGATCGTCCGACGGCCAGCCCCCTGATTTGTGTTGCATGAAAGTAGTCGTGATTGTGCCAAAATCCGATTTGCATGCAGAACAATTGCCTGCTAAATCCCTGTCCCAGCAGCGATCCCTGAAAATGTTGGAAAACCCAACGGAAATGCGATCCGCGGACACTTAGTAAATAAGCCACGTTATGTTACTATGTTTAGTGAGGGGCTCTGTGAATCGGGGACTACAGATTAATGATGGAGAGGGTGGTGTAGACTCCATTTAAGCCTAGTTTTCCATAAAATCTCTTAAATTGAAAACTCTTATTTATAGTATATCAGTTATTCTGACAAAAATCTGTTTGAAGTTCCACAAAGTTTGATCTCTTAAGGATCCAGAAGTACAGAGAAGACGTACTGCTGGGCTCTGTTTAACACCTCGCACAGCTACAACGCCGCCTCTGCTCCCATTTATCAGTGATGATGAACAATGCCTTCTCCTTTATAGTTGTACATTTAATAGCATATGATTTGTCATAATGTATTTTTGTTGACAAGCGCTGGCAAAGACACCTGTTAACAAACATTAGCAACTAATTAATTTACAGTTAATGGGTTTTCTAGTATGCAGGGTGTCTTGGCACTCTCTCAATTTCATTAGTGTTATGCTAATACAGTTATACATTTATTGGTTTGTCTCCTAATTAGATTATTTTCATCCTCTTTAAAAACCATTAATTTTTATATTAACAACTGCAGCCTCATTCATTGACAATAAATGACTATTCATGATGGTGAAATACGTAGTCAGGTAGAATAATTATTATATACATATCATTGGTTTTTTTCATTAGTTATCCGCAGTCAGAATACAAAATATCCTCGGCCAACTAACAAAACGGGAATTATATAAAACATATAGCTGTGTGTAAAGAGGGTGTCTGTTCAGATTTTATGTTGCCATGACAAATCTCCTGATATGTCTCAAAGTAAATGGCGCTCCAAAAACTGGTTAATAATAAATAAACTATAATGCCTTATAATTTGTGTAAGTAAGTATATATTTTTTTTCTCCTAACTTCAGGACAAAAAAGAACGGGTCTCAAAGTTTGATACGTTGCGCCATTCAATAGCTGGGATTATACGATCTCCAAAATCAATGCTCGGATCTTCATCGGTAAGTTGAAGATTCACACAAGTGTTTTTTTTTCTTCAAATAAATAGTCTTTTTGTATGTGCTAAATGTTTGACAGAATAAATCCATTTAAACAAAATATCCAGTTCAGAGCTCAAAAGTTATATACAAGTCAGTACCAGGAGATCTTCTCTTTGTTTGGGCAGAGACTGAAATCTATGACTCAAACAGTCATACAGTGCCGTTCAGGAGTCGGAGGTAGTCTAAGACACACCTACTTGTCTCATATTTGATGAATCCTGCATCCTCTTATTGGCTCATGTTTGCTTATAATGTCTATCACATCAAGGGCAGACTCCTATATAATGTACGAAATACATGCAGTTCCCTACTTAAGAACACCTGACTTATAGACCCCTAGTTACAAACAGACCTCTGAAGTTGGTTAATTTAATGTACTTTAGCCTTGGGCTACAATAAACAGCTGTAACAGTTATTCAAGGCGTCTGTAATTAAGCTTTATTTTTAATTCTGGTTCTGATGACAATCCAACATTTTTAAAATCCAATTGTCACAGAGACCAAAAAACATTTGTCTGGGGTTACAATTATAAAATAAACATTTCCGACTTGCATACAAAACCTATGTTGTACGTAACTTGGGGACTGCATGTACTGTCCTTTCAGTAAGTGTAAGGGTGTCAGTGTAAATCTTTATTTACTTTATATTTTTTCAATGACAATGGTAGTCATTAAGTAAAAGTGAACTGCAAGTTTAAAATCCAATTATAACTAGTTATTATTATTTTTTTTTAAAAAAAGATAAACTTCTCCACGTGCCATCCATTAGTACAGTACAGGAGAGCATTAGATGTTGTTAAAATGCATATGTTCTGATGTGCACACCGGATTATTCAACTTTATAGTACTGGCTCCTTCCACTAAGGTCCATAGTGCATTACCCTAGTACAGTGGTGGCCAACCTATGGCACGCGTGCCAGACAGGGCACACAGAGCCCTCTCTGCCACACAACAAGCTGCTGCTGCGTGCCGGAGCTCCACTGATTCTCTGAGCATGGAGTAGCAGAGCAGAGTAACACACTCTCTGCTCTGCTACACACACATCAGCCCTCGGACGGACTGTCTGCTTCCCAGTGCACGCTGCAGCTGACCTGTTGTGCTATGACTTGTGAAGCAGCAGCAGCAGGTCACTGCCTCTCTCTTTGCTCCCTCCCCCTCCTCCTCCTCACTGAACCTGAGCCCGGGAAGACAGAAGCTGGCAGCCAGGAGTTCACAGCAGCAAGATGACTGATAATGAAGATAAGGGAATTAGGTCCCTCACTACAGGCAGGGGAAGCCGGGTTCTCCATTGTCTGCTGTCTGTGTAAGCAGGCAGCAGCTAAAGTGTTAATAATTGACTTCAGTGTTTTGTGCCCAACACCCACTTTGCCCCAGTGAGGAGATCTTGCTAAATAGTTTTCCCCATCCCACTCAGTGCCTGATAGTTTGTATTTATTTTACCAGATGCGACTTGGACCTCATTTAGTCACTTTTCCTGGCACATTCAGTCCCTGCCCCTGTTTCCCTCCCCCACAGCGCTGCTTTCATCTTCTAAATTCTGATTATGGCCCCTTTCACACTTGCAAGTGTGATGCGCTGAACTTGCATGCGCTGGATTGGCCGGGCCGAATGCTGCAAACCAGAACTGAACGGACATGCTGAATTCACTTCCAGTTTGCGGCGTTCAGGCCGGCTGATCCAGGCAGCACATGCTGCGAGTTCAGCGCATCACACTCACAAGTGTGAAAGGGGCCTTAAGCCTAAATTCTTGTGATTGAGATAGATCCCCAAATGTTTGGCTTGTAAACAATGGAAAACATGTGGTGCGAGTTCATGGATGCGATGGTGCAGTCAGATGTACCGCTCTGATTAAGTTTAGAAACAGAATTAAAGTGCATGGGGGCTAACCATGGCTCAATTTTATATATGTGTTTCTATGGAAACGCATGCAATCTTGTTGAATGGAAGACACTGGGTGCTAGTTGACAATCTAATGCACTTGCATAGAAATGCACATATGATCAGGCCATGGCTCGCCCCCCATTCACTTTTAATGCTCTTTCTAAACAGAATGAAAGTGGTCAATCACAGTGTGTGAACATGGACTAAAGAAGAGGGCTAATCCTAAGAGGAAGCAAGAAAGGGGATGCGAAAACTGGTGTAGCAGTAGCATTGGTGTCCTTTTACATGATGCCATATCTTCACTGTATGGCGGTGATAATTATGACTATATGGCACCAATGTTCATCACTGGCATTGAAAGCAATTACTGTATGGTGGTAATATTAAGCATGATTCCATTTATGTTGTTGTAATAGTGATGCTTATCATGTGGCAGTATTATTTGGCCTTTAAATAGTGTTATTGGGGGTATTATTGGTCTAAATTACCATGCTGGCACTTTGCGATAGATAAGTGGCTGTAGGCTTGCAGTTTGGGCACTCGATTTCTAAAAGGTTCGCCATCACTGCCCTAGTACATCAGGCTGAAGTTATGGCTCATTTGAGTGTTAATTATGTACTGGAAGGTTTCTATATAGGGGCCTTGTCAGGATCACTGACCTAGGTACAGGATGGTAGCTTGCCAGGTTACACAGGGCCATTCTCTCTACCTTCTAAAACCTAAGCTATTTTAGCCGCCACCATTCATCATGTACAAGGCTGACGAGATACATTGCATTAGACAATGCCTAAATAGAATATTATACTCTCTAGTTAAACAGTCAATGTAGGGAACATCTCTTCAGGTAATGGAGTCATTAGAACTCAACAGGGCTCTTGTTAAATTGGGGGTTATCATACAAAAGGTTACCACAAAACAAGCATTCATTTTACATACAATTTAAAGATAAACAGTTTCATAAAATAAAAGGAATCGAAAACAGAACTTAATAATTAAGTTCTTTACCACCAGGATAAAGGATTGTAAACCAAGCACACTGACATACTGGTGTATGCTCCCTCTGGAGGGATCTGCTCTTATTTTAGCTTCTTGTGCCCTGGTTTTTACAAAAAAAGGCCTTTTAAGATTATGCAAACTAGCCAGGAGGGCTTTTGGCTCCATAGGTGTTATTTGCATAACTTTTAAAGCCTTTTTGCCTTAAAAACAAGGGCATAGGAATCTTAAAGAAGATACTGTCAGAGGGCGCCCGCCAGCATGTCAGTGTGCTTGGTTTACAATGCTTGATCTTAGTTGTATTTTCTGTTAGTTCACTGCCCTTGAATTTTTCATAAAAAATAATCTTTCACACCCACCCATTTGATGAACTTGATCGGCTATCTAATTTGCATGGGGATGTCCCAACTTAACAACCAGCATCAGAAATATTTGCCAGAAGTATTTACAATATTGGTAGTCTGCTAACCACAGCAAATAATGCAGGTATAATGGAATTTTTGACTCTACTTTTCGGTCAATAAGTTATTGCAGACACGATGGGTCATTACATTGAACTGCACTGCAGCAAATTCCAGTATTGTCCCAATTGTGTCTGGATTACCTCATCTCAGGATTATTTTAATCAGCCGCCAACAACTATATTCTTTATTTTTAGTTCTTAAAATTGATGCGAATTTGAATCCTTTGAATCATGTTAGTCTCTGTTGTAAACCTAAGCTATTCTACCTTGCACATGGTTCGATGTATTTGGCTCCTAGCTGCTAACTACTTTATGTGCTTTCCTCCCATTTCTGTAAGCATTTAAGTGTATATTATGCAAATAAACCTAAAACTTAAGCTTTAAAAGATCTGCATGCCTGCATATGATAGAACTGGATGAAATAGCAATGGCTCCGAGCATGGCTTATGTGCTTTTATTTAGTTTATTTACTTTTCCTCCACCTCTACGCAGTATTTTTTTATGTTCAAAAGGCAAAGAATTTCTTTTTTTTGTAGTTGAAATGGAACCCGTGGGCTGTTTTCAGCAGAACTGAATGAGAGGTGCACAGTGTGAAGTCAGCAATTAACAGTAAAGCAGTGAGACGAGAACTGATACGAAAACTTATGGCATGATATAAACTGTTACTATCTTCCTAAGTAATGTAGAGAGGTTATCGCCATACAGGCAGCTCTTATAACTATGTGGGTCTGTGGCTTTAAGTTGAGAAAGAATTATCATTATTTTTCTACTAGTCATTGAACCACCTCTATGACCCTTTAAAGCTGCTGGCAGAGATGCAATGGAAAGAGCAGCGTTTAACATATCAGCCTTAATGTGCCTGATCTGAGAAATCCTTGTGTAAGTGCCAGGTGGTTGTTCCTTATATGTGCATGTACTCAAGCTTTTTGTATCGCTTCTGTGTCTCTCTGCGCTGACCACTCTAGTGTCCATTCAGGATTCTGCAGTAGCCATCCATTAGTGCTGTGGTTCCCAACATTTTTCATAGTAAGGACCAGACAACTCCACCATTAGCCCATTCCTAACATCATCCCCTTGTGTGGCCACAAAGTATAATAACCCTATTTACTTTCCATTTGCAATATAATGCCCTCCCGTATTGGTGCCCACTTTGCTTAATGCACCCTTTCCTGCAGCTGCTCCTTTATAATGCATACTCCTCTTCAGCCCTTGCTATAATGCCCCCAGTGCAGTCCCCCTTTTGAGCAGTCCTCAACTGTTTGGTTTCCCCCTAGAACTGGGTGTTTCATGGCCGAGTGGTAGCCTTCATTGCACATAAAGAGGACACTCACTGAGCTCTTGTTGCACCGAAAGCATTACAACTTTCAATACTCGGTCATACATGGAGGAATGTACAAAGCTAACTTTTTCCTATGTCTCTTTCAACTTCTGTCCAATTCCCTAAATACATAATACCTGGTAAATTAACCCATACTTTGTAATACCTCACAAATCCGATAATCTGCAGAAGTTTTAACATAGGCTACATTCACACTGACTTGTGCCCGCCACACTGTAGCGCTGCTCACCTCTGCCCCTCTCCATAGAGTAACATGGGGCACTGCGCCGTATTCTGAGGAAAGATGGGACATGTCCTATCTTTTCATGGCTACGGAACGGTACGGTGTGTGCTGCACCATACCGCACCATACGGCAGCGCGCACCCATTGCCGGGGTGGGGGCCTATATCCGACGTGTGTACGTCCCCCCAACGCCCGTGTGAATGCAGCCTTAGTCTGCAAGTGTTTCTGAAGAGCGGAAAGACCTCAGATGCCAATGTCTTTTTGGACCAAGTGGAATTAATTTGATTTCAGTTCTGTATACAGAATGCTTCATTATTGTCATATATACATTTCTTCCAGTTCTTTGATGTCATTTCAACCAGCGAGAAACCCTTGTCAGAACAAGATTGGTACCATGGTGCAATACCAAGAGTTGAAGCACAAGAGCTGTTGAAGCAGCAAGGAGACTTTTTGGTGCGAGAGAGCCATGGGAAACCTGGTGAATATGTGCTTTCTGTGTTTTCAGATTCACAGCGGAGGCATTTTATCATTCAGTTTGCTGATGTACGTCTGAGAAAATTTTTTATTATCTATGAATGTTTGTTATATAACTTTCACTCTAAATCTACATGTGTGTGAATTTTATTATTGTTATTGCCTCCATAGTCTTTATAACAATGTTCCAACTCCCCATAAACCTTCCCTAGGTGTTATAATCTGCTGGTAGCATATTGTAGAGAAATGCACTTTGATTTCCAGCATGCATGTGTTATTTCAGTTTATTTACTTTATTTAAGAAACCGCCATTTTAATGTATATGATAATGAGGTAGTTGAAGCATTCATTTGGGTGCTGATGACACACTGTGTCTACCAACTGCCTCATTAGCATACAAATTTATCAGGGGATATCATGAAAATGCCATAAGGGACTGAAATAATAATGGTATGTTCGATATCCGTGTATTTCTTCACAACACGCTTGATGGAGGTTGCATATGCAAACTATATTATACTATGCTCTAGGCTAGGACCTTCGTGTATGGGGGTTTACAAGACGGGCTGACCATTCCCCAATGTACCTAGCCAATGTGACAGCTACTAACAAAATCGCCTTCAGTGTTAGGGTTCTGATAGAGATTTCCTCAATAGGTTCAAAAAAGGGATGCTGTGTGACAGATTTCAGAATTATCGATAGATTCCAAGGAGGAACCGTAGCTACCTAACCAGTGTTAGAGAAAAAACTGCTTTAAAAAATCTAATTATCCATGGATGAGCAGCTAAGGGAATATCAAAGAGGGCACCTAAAGCTGAAACGAGGACCATCAGTGTTGCAGGCTTCAGTCCTTTGTCTAGTCCTCCCTGCAAAAAATCTAGAATTTTAGCAATGTTAAAATGAATTAGATCTAAATTAGGGTCTTGACAAAAGGAAAAGAAAACCGGTGCAGTCTGTTGTTCTTTGAATGACAGACTGGGCCCTGCTCTAAGAGATATGGGATGTCCGGTAAAATCCACAAGTTTTAAAGTGATAGCTCCCTTTTGGATGAAGTGGGCTTAGTTCTTGGTCCTGAGGGAGTTTTTAGGACACTCGCTCAGGCCCTGGAACGTCTTGCACCAAACTGTGTTCCTTATGCACATTGATTTCCATTGTGGATCTAACCAATTTTGATAGGTGGCCCGCATCCTCCACAGGGAACAAGGGTCTTCCCGCATCTTCCTGTTCTGAGTCTGAGATGGAACTCCCATCAGATTTATGGAAACCTCCTGGATGCTTTCTTACCCCGTGGTGAGGGGGTATGAACTTTTTTGATCTTGCCAATTGACTGCAATGAAATAAAGAGTGAAAAATTTAAAAGGGTCTGAATACTTTCTGTACCCACTGTACAGATTTATTTATACTCGCTTTTTGGTTTAAAGGTATAAAAAATATCTGCCATTCTGAAGGTTTTTTTTTTATATCTTAGTTATTGTTTTTGGAGATCAATGACCTGTCTTGTATAAATCTGTATGACCAGATGCATTGTTACTTCAGTGACTATAGAAATGAGCTGATACCTGCAACATAATAATAAAACAAATTGTTGCTGCAAGTAATAAAAGTCACATTAAATTAAAATTTGATTTAATAAAATCCTTGAGAACACTTTGTTTTCATCAATGGGAAGACTTCTGCCACTGAGTGTTAATGGCAGTGGTGTCTATGGTTAAATATGACAACATCTTCCTTAGAGATTTACATTGCTTTAGTCTTCTAGCGCTATTCCAACTATTGCTCTATATACACTAGAGATCAAAATTAGTCACTCATTTTTTAGAAATAGTGTAATTTCCATTGATCAACATTTCATGTTTTATTTTATAAGGGGTACACTATGCCACTAGAACTATGTTTTACCAAACTATATCAACATAAACGCATTATTTTTAAAAAAAACTAAATGATCGTAATTGGAAAAAAGCAATGACTGTAGCACATAGAAAGATTAGAACTACATTTTCTGAAGCTTTACACACTTTGGGTTCAGTCTTTCTCCAGTATATGAATGAACATAATGTTTCCTAATAGACCTAAATAAATTACATTTGTATTCATCACTAAAATGAACTGTGGATCACTTCTCTGTCCATACAACATGCTCCTCAGTAAAGAGGAGTCTAGCCTTATTGATTATTTTTGCTGATGGGAAGTTTGGTCACTAAAGATTGGGCTTTCAGTCCAAATTCTCTTAAACGTCGAGACACTGTATGAAGATCCTTAACCAGTTGAGTTCTAAACTGCTAATCAATTCCAGCTGTAGTATTAAAATGCTTATTAGTTCATGATAAGCACAAATTACTTACAGGTATCTGAAAGTGTTTTCTAATTTTCACCAGTCTTCAACAATAATCTCATTTGCATTTTTATTCTGTGCTTTAGAATATTATTCAATTTATTAAATAAAATTAAAATACTGCTAGTTTACTTATGTTCGGATGTATTCACATAGGACTACACAATGACCTTCACATTGAGGAAATTATATGGTGTTGTCTAATTTAGACCTCTATTGTAGATGTTAACATATTAAATGATTATGGATTTATAGTGTTAACATGTAATAATAGACTGTATGAATAGTCTGTGGTCCATATAGTATGCATAGTCCACATGTATCCTATTGAGCTATGTATAAGTATGGTATGATTATACTTTAGAATACTTTCTGTAAGGTGGGGACATGTTTCAAGTAGATTCTGAGTAACCTACAGGATGAGTGTGCCATCTCCACCAAGTGTTAGGAGTTGCTGGCAGCATGCTACAGGTGCTAAGAACAGAATTTAAAAAAACGTATGTTGAGAATTTCTGCTTTTATTATCATGCTTAGAGAGCTCTCTTTTAACAGCTGTAAAACAGGTCTCTGCAATGCGAATTATACCCAAGCGTTCTTCCATCTGTGGCATCATGCATATTCTGTGTCCTCCCATAAAGACATCTTCTCCCTATCCTGGGGATTCAACTACTTCTTCATGAAACTGCAGACATGCAGGCAAATTGCTTCGCATTAACAGATAAACCTAAAATTACAATGTGTCATTGTAACTAATGATGAGCGGACCCCTTCCGCCTTATGCCCCTCACCAGTAACAGCCGTGATCAGTGTTATCCTATTCACGCCACATCACATTGAGTGACAAGATTGCTGCCAAAATGGTTGCGCACATGCCACCACTGATCGTGGGTGTTACCAGTGGCTGAGCTGACCCTTCTAAAGTGTTTACACCTGCGATGGGTGAAAGCACTGATCGCGGTGTTCTGATTCCACCCTATACCGATGGGTCCCCTCATCACCAATTGTAACATAATGTATGATATTTTGTCATGGGATCATCTCAAATGGTTGTACTTGTTGTACTTAATATATATCCTTGAATAGTGAAATATTTTTTTTTCCTCTCTAAACAGAATTTATATAGGTTTGAAGGAACTGGCTTTCCAACAATCCCACAACTTATAGAACATCATTATACTACAAAACAAGTTATAACTAAGAAATCTGGAGTGGTTCTGTTAAATCCTGTTGTTAAGGTATGTAAACATTTAACTGTTTAGTGTCATTAGTAGACATGAATGGATATGGTTAGTGAAGTTGAGGATTGGCAGTAGCTTTTGACAGAATCAGAATGCAAATTATTGGTCTGGGTAAAAACACAGCTGAAAGTAGTGGTAACCTTTCTAAAGGTTATGTGCTGATAACCTTTCTAAAGATTTAGGTCCTTAATATCAGAAAAGCTCTTTACACATCACACACAAAGGCCAACATCGCACATACTTACTAAAAGCAGTGTAGTGTGCAGAGGGAGCAAGATTCATGAATTGTGGTGCACATTCTTCATAAATCTGTTGCTCCCTGCACTGCCTCGACAGAGTGCACCACTTTTTTGGTGCATATTTAAGATGGGGCATGCAACACACTTCTGTCGGATTTTGCATGTTAAATGTGGTGCGTGGTCCAACTGTAACGAAATATGTGTCGCATGAAGAAAAGTGCAGCCGTGACACGAAAGGGTCACGTGCAACACAAATGTGGCACAGGCACTTCTTAAATACATGTGCGAAGTCCGAAAGAAAGTTGGCGCAAGGCTCCAAGAAAATGTGCCCAAAGAATGGCACACTAGACGGCTATCTTTATTCTCTGTTATCATTAGAATAGGACACTGCAGCACTGCTCTAATTGAATCGAACAGGAGCTGAGGCCGCATTCACACAGTATGATATGAGAAGCAATCCAAAGGCTCCAGTCATCATTACATGCTGAGTTCACATTGCTTTTGATAAATGCGATGGAAATGCAATGTTACCTCAACATGGGACTATGGGTGAAGGTTTTAGATTGCGTTTCTAAGTGCACCGTGTGAACGTGGCCTCTGCTGTAATTCTATGTATCGGCTGCTGAGAAAATCTGCAGTGCTTCTGTACATGGCGATTAATGTAGATTCTGTCTCAGCGGCTTTAGCAGTGGTTTCTATTGCTGGCAGATTGGAATGCCAACATATACATGTATATACTCGTGAATAAGCAGAGTTTTTCAGCACAAAAAAATGTGCTGAAAAACGTCCCCTCGGCTTAACCCACTTTAAAAAATTAAAAAATAACCCACTTTAAAACAAATTAAACTTAATATATTCACCCTCCGATGTCGACGCGGCTCCCCGATGTCAGCACATCCCCTCTTCTTTCTTCCACGTGGCTGTTCTTCTTTCTTCTGTCATGGACGCGGCCATGTGACCAATGCATTTCCCACCCTCGGCTTATACTTGAGTCAATCGTTTTTCCCAGTTTTTGGTGGTAAAATTAGGGGTCTTGGCTTATACTTGAGTATACACGGTAAGCCTTTAGTCAATAGGGGACATTTATGATAGGATTTTCTTGACTTTTTCAGCCTCTCAGAAATAGTGGTTTAAGCATAGAATCACTGCTAGTGCAATTCCCTATAAAGCCATATTTATGCCAGATTTATATATTAAAAAAAGCAAAATAAAAAAAAATCCTGGTGTATCTGCTTGTGATTGTTTTTTTTTTTTGTGGTTATTTAAAAAAAAAAAAATAGGCAGACATTCCCTACAGATTTATTAAAAGGCCAACAACACTCCAGAGGCAGTCATGGAGCTGTCACAAGGAGCCACCTAATGATAAATAACCCCCATTGTTTCTGGTTTCCGACTGGCCCTGTGGGCCCTCTACTTGGCTTGATAAGGCTTAAAGATTTGGAGAAATAAAAATTTCCGCAATGTAATTGATATTTAAAATGAATTTAACCCAAAACTGTAAATCTCTCGATCATCATTGTTAGAACTTTATGTGACATTTCTGTTTAACAGCAGTTGCAGGGGATCAGAATATGTGAAAATTCCCATAAAGGACAGGTAGAAAGTAATTACGAGGCTGCACAAGGAGCTAAAGTGAATTAGGAGCCATTTCTTTAAACTCTGCACTAGGATTGCCTGTAGCTGCAGATTAAAAGATATCCTCAATGTAAGATGATATTCAGCATTTAACAATAATTCAAATAGGTCTGTATTAGTTACAACAAATTGCAATGTTTATTCATGTTTATGTAGAAGTTGCGTAGTTCATGCATAGACCTTTTAGTAGATATCATACAGCATATGATCACTTGCATATAAGGAAAAAAATGTGCGTGGAAAAGCTCGGATGAATAATGATTACGCAGGAATGTGTTTTTATTGGTTACTTCAATTTGGAGAGTCCCAGTGGTGTAACTAGAGTCCATTGGCCAACTTGCAAAAAATTCCTAATGGGGCCCCCATCAGGTTTCAGCAGAGTTGTGAACGTTCTAGAAAGTTTTCTTGCATGAAAACTGGCTACAATTGACTCCAATATCCTGCTACCCTCCTTTGATTGCCTAATTTACGACAATAAAATTTGGTCATGAAACACGCTTGCAACTGACTGTGTGTGCATTAAGCCATCTACATACACCCGTGAGAATGGGCCTGTAATACGGCCTAATCCTATGGGCAGTAGACAGTGCAGCAGATGGGAGTCATTGCATTATGCAGGTATTTAATGCAAGGGCGTCTTCTCTGCTAGACAAACTGCAGTCCCGGCACTGTATTAACTGTTGCAGTGTCACTGCTGTTGTTCATCATCATATATCACTTTTTACACCCTACACCACCCCACTGCTATAGCCCATGCCAGCACCTAGCACAGGTTATAGCACAATTGTAAGCCAAGCAGGACTTGGACATTTTACTGTGGCCTAATAATGCACATAAATACATGCAAAACATATGACACCAATATTGGACACACACACATCCACATACAATAAATATATACATACATACATACTTACATGCATGCAATACATATGACAAGCTAATTCTGCATCCGCACATACATACATACATACACACTAACTGTAGATATAGGTGTGTGAATTAACACCCCCTCCCCCCTGCAGACCCTAAACTTGACTCACCCCAGGCAAATATGATTCTTCTCTACTCATATGCACATGACTTTGGAAGAAAATTCTAGAAAGGACATGTCATACTCTACCTGCATTGTTTGTTGTGTACAACACGTGTTTCATGCTCCTAGGGTTTACATGCATGAAACGTTTGCCATGTATTATTTCCACTCTCCTGTTATTATGAAGTCTAGATGTCATACAGTACTTATTGATTGTGACACTGAATATGGTTTGACTGGGTCTTTATGTATTTGTCTTGGCAATACACACTATGTATAAACATGAAATGCGCCAGTTATTTGCTGAAAGATACTTTGTCACCAGCTCATTTGTCATTTCCTTGATAGAACTGCTTCAGTAGTTATGTGCCTCTTGTTCTCCATCACTGCTATGAGTAGATCAGCATGTTATGACAAATGATGCCTGAAAGTCTAGTTTTTATGACAGATGGTGTGCATTCATGATTTGATAACTATAAAGCAGTTAGATGCACTTGTAACTGGCTCGTTCAGAGGACACAAGTTTGCATTATACATGTATTCTTTTAAGCTCTGTGTCCTCTCCCTTAAAGTACACCTGATATACAACTTGTGCCCATTACAAACTGTTACTGGGTAGACAGGATGGATAAGGAAATTATGGTGAGATTACTGACCACCAACCTGACCCGTTAATGGTGTTGTACAGAACATCATTAACTTCTATTAACCCCTTAAGGACACAGCTCATTTTCACCTTTAGGAAACAGTCCAAATTTTCTAATCTGCTCATATCAAAATATGCAGTTGTAACTTTGGAACACTTTATCTTACACAGATTATTTTCAGACTGTTTTTTTCATGACATGTTGTACTTCACATCAATGTTATATTTTAGTTGACATTTGGAATTGGAAATTTTGATACAAATATTGAAAAATGAGCAATTTTCTGATTTCTAAATTTTATTCTCATCATATTGATAGTCTAACCACTCAAATTGGTTGCTAACTAACTGATTTATGTTCACAACATTTTTTAAGTTCTTTTATTGGGCATTTCATTTCAGATTAAAATTTTTTAGAGGACAATTTATCTTCAGGGATTTCAAAGTTCTATTTATTAGAAGCTCCCCACAAAATCGCCCCATTTTTAAAACTGTACCCCTCAAACTATTCAAAATTGTAATAATCTTGCAATAATTAAAACAAAATGTAGGTTCTATTTGAAATTTTGACAATAAAATGATTATTTAGTCCTAAAATGTACACATTCATACTGGATAAAATGAGAAAACACATCCGAGATTCTGTTGTGCAGCTTTCTATGGGTAGAGAAATACCGCACATGTGAACATAAACTACTCCAGGGGCCACAGTATAGTACAGAACAGAGCTTTAAGAGGGCACAGTTTGATTATGTTGTTCCTGAGGTACCAGAACATTGAACGCCCCCTTTATAAATGATCCTATTTTGGAAACTACACTCCTACACCCTTGAATTTATCAATGGTTATCCTGAGTTTTTTTTTTAACACTACGGATGTTTTGTATTTACATTGGCTTGTAGAAGTGAAAATCCTTTAACAAAAAAAACCTTTCTTTGGCCCCTAATTTTTTCTTTTTAGACAGGGTTACACAGTTAAATGCATTCCATAGTTTGTTACCCAGTTTCTCTAGAATGCAATAATCTCCCACAATCCCAACCATGACCACAAACTGCTGTAGGAGTGCACAGTGTGGCTCGTAAAGGAAGGAGCGTTTATTGGTGTATTATGCTCGAACAGGTGCTATGCTTCATTTCCTGAACCTGTAAGAAAGTAGGGCAGTAAAAACCTCCAAAGAGTGTGCCCATTTTAAAAACTAGAGCCCTCAAGTTTTGTGTGTGGTGGTGGGGGGGTGCGTTTTTGAGTTTTACACACCAAATAGCATAGCTAACATGTAACTTATGTTCTATAGTTAATGGTGATATCCCATTATATAGCTTTTAATGTTTTGACTTGTTCTAAAGAATAAAAACGCATCTGGAGAGAAAAATTACACTCATCAATACACATTAATTATGAATGAAGTTATAGTTCTGGCCCAGGAAGCTCTACTTCTACACTTTATACATGCATGTTACTTCATCCTTGTTTCTCCCTTTTTAATTTCTCTTTGCCTTTTATCCATCTGTTTTGCCCCCTCTTCTTCTGTTTCTCTCTCTCATCTTTCTAAGTCCCGCCCTCTCTAAACTGAACGTAGCATCTCCCACGAATTGGAAGAGTGATCTCCTAGCTCCGATGTTTTCTTTGCCATTATATTTCTGGAGAACTATGAGAATGAAAAAGCAGCTACTTGGCGTTGATTTCACAGTTCTCAGAGTTCATCAACCTGCTTTCTTAAATTTTTTTTTGAGAGGGCACTCCTGCCACTGATGTCAATGGACTTTAATGCCTCCTGTTGTTGTTCTTTTACGCCTTTCATTTCAAACAAAAAAAAAAAATTGTTCAGCTTCCGTCCAATGTTCATCTCAACAGAAGTTGTGAAATCGGACACAATTAAAATTCCAGTGACATTAATGAACATTTTATTGGATCCATAAGTATTCTATATCATATTTTGTAGAAAAGGTCTGCCTGATCATTTTAGGCCCTGTATTTTACTTGCCGTACTAGATGAGCAGCTTTAAAAATAAGTCATAATTTGAGGTAATCTGTCACAAATTGTCTAGTTGTTTTAGAAGTCTAGTAAATTGTAGCCGGTTTTGCTAGCATTTTTCCATTTAGTATTGAAATTGTTTTGTGTTAAAGTCCTTAAACAACTTTTAGCAAGAGGAACAGTTTACACTTGTACTTATTTAACTAAAAGTCACACAAATACAGGCAGTCCTCGTCTTAAGGCCACAGTTATGGACACTGTGACCTCTGGAGAAGTATCTGGATGCCTTACTTTATTTCTGGGCTGCAATGAGCGGCTGTAATGTGCCTGTAATTATTTTTTATTGATAATGCTTGTTCCCATGACAGCAAAAAAAAAAAAAAAATGCAGAAAATCCAATTGTCACTGGGCCAAGAAATTTTTTTATCTGGAGCTACAATCATAAAATATACCAGTTCCGACTTTCATTTTAAGAATAAACCTAAATAACTTGTATGCAAAATCCCAGAAGTGCCTCAACTTATTTGTCCATCTTTGACTTGCCTTGTCCACCCACAAAGGAAAAATATTGAAGATTTTAGCTCATATTTGTCATGCATTGCAGCATTGTCTGGTTTTTCTATGTTAATAGAGCTTGACCTTTTCTTTTTACTTTGGCTCACTGTGAAACTATAACTATAAAAATGAAAATGCCTTTTAAGCATTCTATATACTTCCAGAACTTTTTTTTATTATATGACACTTATTTGCATTTTCCCTCAAACATGAGTTCAATTACGGAGAACTTGTGAAGCTGCTTCTAATAAGATAGACTAATTTGCATGCGCTTGTCAATAAGGCTTTAAGATTGAAAGTGCTTTGACAAAGTTGATCACGTGGCGAATAATCCGGCGCTCTCTCTCTAAATATATGCAGAGTGAGTTGGGGAAATGTGTGCAATTAAGTAATCTCTCGGCAAACCTCTGCATGATAGAAAATAACAGTTATCAGCAATAAAATTCTTGCACTGACTAACATCTACAGTAATTTGATTTGTGTTTAATTATATGAAAGGAAATTGCCATGCTGTCCATTTCTGAAGGCTGCCAAAATGCTAAATGCTTAATTAAGAAAGAAATGTTTACATGTGATTGATCTCTGCTAATTTCCTAAGAGAAAAAAATAAGTACTTAACATGATAAAAACTTTGTAAAAACATTTTGTAGAGGCAGGTCTGGTCTCTGTCTGTCCTAGTTGTCCTGGAAAACACAGGAGAAGATACAAATGATGATGAATTTGCTCATTTCTCAAGTTATCATTTCTCAAGTTCACACTTGCATCTTGGCTTTCTTTGGTACTTTCTCCTTGAATAGTACAGTACAGAACTGTACTCTCCTTGAAAGTAACTAAAACACTCAGTTCACCCATCAGGTCTCTCGCTTGCAACTCTGCACAGAGGTAATGTTAATGTCAAAACACATAACTCAGAAAAACTGTCCTCCAGCACCAAATAGATCGTAAATGAGGAGGAACATGATAATAAAACATTCTAAATTATTCAAAAATGATGTAAAAAAATACACTGCATGGGATGGAGTAAAGCATTCAACTGTCTTAGTCGTCTTCTAATGACTTAAACTGTCTTAGTCGTGATCTAATGACTCCCAAACAACAAACAGTGTTTTTAGTAGTTATATAATGAATATGGTGTACAAGTCAAAATTGCCTGATGACTTTGCTCTGTTGCTGTGTGAGAGAAAATTTATTATCATCTCCATACTCCTTTACGATTTATGTGGTGCTGGAGGTCACATTTTTTTGCTCTAGTTAAGAAGAGCGTAACAAAAAATAAAAACGAAAGGTGGGTGGAAGGTCTTCCGTTTTCCCTAGACCCTCTGTTCTCTGCTGTTAGCCATCCTATATTAATAGTGGAAACATAGGAGGTTGCTGCTATGTAATGGAACCTGCTGAACACTGTTGTGAACTGTGGTAGGCCTTTTATCAGGTCAACCTTCCTAAGAATGGTTGTTGCTGAAAATTGAACCAATAAAATGATGGGATCCACCACATCTGGTAGGAAATCATTTTACAATCTTTAAACAATATTGAGCTGCCACATACTTCTCTTTACTCAATAATACAACAAGTTACCCTCTTCTATTATCTTCTTACTCACTGCAACACATTTGCAATGACCTTGTCCAGTTTCTCTCCTCCTCTGTCACTACTCTCTGTATTCATGTCACTACTTTATTTGTCTGTAGAAAAAATGAAGAATGGATTCCTCCAGCGAGAGGAAAAATTTGAATCTTCAAATCTTTATTCCATTTGAAAACCAAAAACATCATAAAAAGGTTGGCATATTTCATATGGAACCCATCCTCAGTCATAACATAACTGCATTTTGATCGTAGTGCACATATGTTAAGGAGGATGTAACCTCATCAAAGGGTGAAGAAACACCCAACCGTCTACATAAAGCTCGTTAGAGAAACCCTGTAGAGAAACAAACAAACGTTATTCGAAAATGTACAAAATTATCATTTGGGTGAAAATCCTGAATTTTCTCCAATCTCCACTTCTGATAGGAGGATTAACATTTTCTGTTTTTTACCGCCATGGATTCTTGTAAACAAATTCTCTTAAACAAGCTGTTATAACCTGTTTACTACAAAGGCTTTCTTTTGATCAGTCCTGCACCTTCCGATTTTCCATTTATCCCTAGACTCCTAGACCTTTGGTGCATTTTCTTTTTATTAATCTGTTATCTTTCAGATCATTGTCTACCCCTTGTAATCTTTTTCTTGCTTTTATATGTTGCCCTTTTTTTTAAAGGGAACCTGTCACCATGGCCTTCATTTTCACTTAAGACAGATTACAGAAGCCCATGACACCTGCAGTGCAAAAATGCCTCTCTGCCTTTTCTAAGCATTTCCATTACAATATTATTGTGTGTTATAACTTACTCTTGCATCCTGACAAAATCCTGGGGTAGTCATAGGGGCTGGACTGTGGTTTGGATGCATTTATAACACACAATTATATTGTAATGCAAATGCTTATGAAAGGCAGGTGTAAAGGGCTTCTGCAACCTGTCTTTAGTGAAAATGAGGTGCCTGGTGACAGGTTCCCTTTAAATATGGTTCCTGAACTGTTGTAATCAATCAATCAATCAATCACTTAATACTTTTGGTATGTTTCAGCTTTTACACTCTTACTTAGACTTCTAGTGTTTGAATTATTCAGTTTTCCTTTAAAATAGAATATTTTATTTTATTGTGGTTGAAAACTTAGAACATTGGGTCTGGGTGAGCACTGAACAAAGTAGAGAGTAGAAGTTGAATAGTTGAGTTTTTGCCTGGATTGTTTGCCTTTGGTTGTACTCTCTAAATTGTGAAAATACAGTTGCGTTTCGTTGTCGGGCACCTAGAATTTTGTACCCCTATGGCCCTGAGAGTTTTTGTTGCTACTGTAGTGTGCCTGGCATTGGGTATATTGTAAGGCTGATATCAGGTGAAACTCCGAAAAGTTGAATTTGAATTTCTTTTCCGTAGCAGGTACTTCCAACACAGGAGGGAGCAATGTATGAGCATTTTTTCAAGACGAGTTACTGCTGCTAAACAAACAAAAAAAAAAATCCTAGACAATCGCTTTAATCATGTATTTTCTCTTTTTTCAGTAGTCTAGTAGGAGTCAGGGGGGTGGGGGGTTATAATTTAACTACAGGGTTTGTTTATCATCTTTAACTGTGAAGACTTAAAGGTCAGCATAGGAGGCTGTAAATAGCGCCTGGTATAGTTTTTGGATCAAGATCAAACTTCATTTGTATGTTGATGCATTGGGGCACAAAATATTGGCAGATGTACAGTGTACAGAACTTTAATGTGTTTAGTGCAAAGTGTGATGCTGCGAAAGAACTACTGAAACAAAGCTAATATTTAAACTGGAAGACACACTTTCCATTTCCACATCACCATTCTTCCAATTTTAGAAATAAGCTTTTTATGGTGTCTTGTTTGCGCTTTCCATTTAGCCCTTTCTAACCCTGCAGCTTAATGCTTCTTAGTTTGATCCTTGGAGACATGTTCCTTGTTATATATCTCTAGAGTATTGTCTGGACCGAGGTATAAATAGTTTGTGCAGTGTTTTAACATTTCAGTAGCACTTTCATACAGCCTTTGTAGAGAAGCTCTTGATCTTTATAGGCCTTCTCTTTTTATTCTGTGCTTGAAATACATAAGTGTTTGGTTCTAAGAAATGTGAACTGAATCTTCTGGCAAGGAAATCTGATCCAATGTGAAAATGCTGCTCCAGTGTAGTAACTGTAAAAATCTAAAATAAAAAGGCCATCAATAGATATGAGTCACTTGGAAACCTTAATGCAATTAACTTATTTCCCTTTTTTAGAAAGGTTACCAGTTCTTCTACTCGAGTAGTAAGAGTGAATTTGTTGTATGAAATATAAAATAGCTGGGCGGTGCCTGCCAGCTGCGAAGTAAAGGAAGCTAACGATAACTGCAGTAGACAACCAGACGGGTAGACATTGGGGAAATGAGACTTGAACTTGTACAAAACTCCACCCATTGTGTTTTTTGGGAAAAGGAGGGGCTGCCTCCACTTATCTTTTGCTGATAACCTGCATTGCTTCTTGCAAGCAACTTGTTCCTCATGCAGAAATTCATCAGCTACTACTGTAGTCCTGTCTATCTGCAGAGCTGAAGGGGGTTGTCCAAGAAGGTAAAAAAAAAAACCCATTGGTGGCTGGGAGCGGTTAGATAAAAAATTGTTCCCCAAACTTTTTTACTGTCTGCTCGGGCAGAGATTTGAATAGATGGAGGTATAATTCACTGGTAGCATGGAGAAAATGTGACTCTTCTCTTCAGAAGTTGCCTCATGTCTAAAAACAGCTGTAATCAAAGTACAGTGCCTTAGTGACAAATAAGTTTAGGTGATATGGGGGAAGATTCTTAAAGGGCACCTACCACCACAAATCTACCTATAAAGGTAGATTGGGTGGTAGGTGGATCAATGGGACGTGAGGATAGCCCTTTTAAGGGCTAATCCTCACGTCCCTGCACTTTTTTGATAACTTTTATTAGATATATATTCAAATTTACTTATGTGGCTACTGGGGTGTGGAGTAGCCGCATCTGAGGTTACACGAGGCGGCTACTCCACGCCCCAGTAGCCACTTTAACCCTCAAACTCACCCATCTTCGGCGCACAGCTACGCGTAGCTGCGCGCCCTCGTCCGTCGATCCTGCCGTCTGCGCATGCGCAGAAGAGCAGGCCCGCGCCTGCGCGGTCACTGCTCCGAAACAGGCGCGGGCCTGCTCTTCTGTGCATGCGCAGATGGCAGGATCGCCGGACGAGGGCGCGGAGCTGCGCGCCGAAGATGGGTGAGTAGGAGGGGTAAAGTGGCTACCGGGGCGTGGAGTAGCCGCCTCGTGTAACCTCAGATGCGGCTACTCCACGCCCCAGTAGCCGCATAAGTAAATTTGAATATATATCTAATAAAAGTTATCAAAAAAGTGTGGGGATGTGAGGATTAGCCCTTAAAAGGACTATCCTCACGTCCCATTGATCCACCTACCACCCAATCTACCTTTTATAGGTAGATTTGTGGTGGTAGGTTCCCTTTAACCCTGAACTGATGTAAGGGGTAAAATTTTGGTGACAGGTCTTCTTCAAGTTACAAAGCTATTCATTGTACTGCACAAATATATGAAATTATAGAGTATTATTTCTAAACAGCCTTTGGTAACCTGGTCAACATTGGTGATTATTGACCCTGCAAAATTCAGACTCTTCCGCTAAATTACTTTCATATAATTATGATTTCATATTTGTGTGTATGTATATGTTTTGCCTCAGTCTTCTTTGCAATTCAGATCTAATTTTATAAATTTCCAACATTTTTGAAAAACTACCGTATATTACACATTTATTTAGATCATGTTCTTTAAGTAATGCGGGAATGAATGTTTATCATATGAAAGGACAACAATGGAGTTATTCCAAGCGTAAAATATTAGTTTGATAAGAATTTACTGAGTATTATGAAGGCTTCATTCTTATCTGCTACCATGTAAGTAATTTTAGCATTCAAAAGCAGACGGCACCGTATCTGGATCATTGTGAAATGGTACATGCTGTGCAATCCTTATAAATACGCCATCATGCTGTAGGCTTTACTCTGTAAAATGAAATTACAGCAATGTAGCTTTTAATATCCTGTTGTGCCAGAGTATTTTACGAGCTTTTAAGATGGTTTCAGCAATGTAGTAGTAATTGTAATATTCTCTACAGTTTCTCCCATCTGCTTAAGAGATCTTTTATCAAGTATGGGTTGATATGATTTTTTTTTTCTCTTTTTTTTTTTGTCTGTTTCTGCAGGATAAAAAGTGGATTCTCAATCATGAAGATGTGACCCTTGGAGAATTACTGGGCAAAGTAAGCAAATGGCACTTTAAAATTGATCTTTTACGTTGCCAATGAGAATGTTTGATTACCTGTGCTATAAAAGTTTTGAATAATGTTTTACCTTTTATTTTTATTGCGCTTCCTGGCCTCTTTTTTTTTTTTCCTTAGATTTTGCCCATTTGTCATAATAGTGTGAGGTCCCCACACATAACAGTAGAAAATAGACTGAAAATATTTCCATGAATAGAACCTATAGCTCTAAGGCATTCAGCTCATACACATGGCCCTGAAAGCCCTCTGAAATCCATCTGTCCATGTGCTTGGCGTTGAAATGACGGGAACAACGCAGACTAAAACAATGTTCGTTTACAGGCATGCTAAGGGTCATTTTTTTGGGTTGTTGAGAATAAAAACTGAATAATGGGCAAGCTAGGAATAAAATAAACTATTTAACATGTATCCCTATCTCCCACCCAATCTCAGTGTTTGCAATCATGCTTAATATAATTTTACTTTAAACTACACCTGTATGACTTGTACATTCACTGTCCGGTATAAATGGTGAATAAACACCAACATTTCTCGTGTTTTTGGGCAAGGCAGACGTTCCTCTTAGCCAACACAAAATAATGAATATAATTATTCATTATAAGCATATACAGGCAGTCCCCGGGTTACATACAAGATAGGGTCTGTAGGTTTGTTCTTAAGTTGAATTTGTATGTAAGTCGGAACTGTATATTTTATCATTGTAATTCCAGCCAGAACTTTTTTGGTCTCTGTGACAAATGGATTTTTAAAATGTTGGGTTGTCATAAGAATCAGGATTAACACTAAAGCTTCATTACAGACACATTTGGTAACTGTTACAGCTGATCATTGTAGCCTGGGATTAAAGTACAACAAATTACCAATATCCAGAGGTCCGTTTGTAACTAGGGGTTGTATGTAAGTCGAGTGTTTTTAAGTAGGGGACCGCCTGTATACCTTTAGAGCAAAAGTGATCCAATGTCCAACCTTGTAGAAATATCCCAATGTCCATGTAATAGAAATAAAGGTTTACAGAGATTTTCAACAAATACTCGTAGCAAGAGCAATGTTTCACAGGTATTCCCTTTCCTCAAAGTCTTGAGTCAATAATGGATCACAACAGGGGCCGGAGATTTTCAGCAGGGGATTTCAGATGGGGTTTTATATTATCTTTGCAATTGTATAACATTTACCACCAGGATAAAGGATTGTAAACCAAGCACACTTGCAGGTCGGTGCTCCCTCTTGCAGGATCCACTCTTCTTTTAGCTTCTTTAGCCTTCATTTTTAATATCTTTTATTCATAAAAACAATGTAAATGAGCCTAAGGGGCTCCAGGTTCCATTGACATCTGAGAAGCTCGGAGCCCCTCAGGTGTATTTGCATAATTTTTAAAAACATTTTTTCCTAAAATGAGGGCTAAAGAAGATCAGATTCTACAAGTTTATTTTATACCCTACTTATGGGTGACCCATTCTGGTAGTCTCTTTTCCCAGATGTCACAGCAAGTTTCCCACAGCTGTTTTCTTTTTCACCTAGTCTACTACTCCACACTATAATCTCTAGACAATTCAGAGATGTGCCCTTTAAAACCTGCTGTACTCAGTTTCCTATGTAGTTTGTGCTTTTTGTTACGATTTGAGAACCATTTTGTTCTTACAGGAATTGTTTGTGGTCATTGTCATCACTTTGCTCTTTATATTTGGATGTACCTGTCCGATTGTAGTATTAGAAATAATCCCTTTACTAGGACTTAATTTCATTTCCCATATATAATCGAGTATAAGCCGAGTTTTTCAGCACAATTTTTGCTGAAAAAGCCCCACTCTGCTTATACTTGAGTGTATTAAAAAAAAATAGTACTGTAGCTCTCACCCACGCCATCCTTTTCTCCCCTGGGATTGTTTTCTGTGCTTAGCTCGGGCTTCCCGACAGTGCAGGCAGAGGCGTGTCCATGCTCTCTGGCTGCATATACAGACACGGCGTGACGTCATCAGGCAGGGAGACGCCACGTCGTAGTGTCTGTGTTCGGGAAGAGAGCATAGATGTGCCTCTCCCCGCACTGCCGTGAAGCCGGATGTCAGGTTAAGAAGGCGAGCCGAGGGAGAAGAGAACGCCGGGGGTGAGTACTAAGTTTATTATTTTATCAGGGAATCTGCTGGACGCTTTATTTTAGGGGGCACTGCTGTACTTTTCTTTAAAAGGGAGTCTACTGGACATTGATGAAAGGAGACTGTTACTGCTACTGAATAATTGCTGCATTTTACACTTTAGGCTTATACTCAAGTCAATACGTTTTCCCAGGTTTTTGTGGCATAAAAGCGGTACCTTGGCTTATACTCGAGTGTATGCGGTACCATTTTTTATTCAGTAGTGGAAAAAAACTATATTCTGCCTGGTTTTACATGTGTGATGGATTTTTCTTTATTGCACAGCTTGGTAAATAATGGTGTATAAAAGCAGATTGTCAGATACCAAAAGTTACTTTTTTGTATTTACAATCTCCAGTTGGCAGGAATTTAAATCCTGTATTAATTTAGACATTTTTATATAATCTACATTTTTCAATACATATAATGCATGAAAATGTAAAAACAGATATTAGCTCAGGGCCCCAGGAGTCTGGAATAAAGAAACTTTATCATTTGTAGCTTAAACCGATTTCCATCTATTCTGCACTTCATAATTTAGTTCTTTCTGTAAATTTGCCTTGAATTCCAATTTTAGTAAAGGGCATGTTGAATATTTAACTACAAACTGTGTGCTACAACTCATACATTTTACTATATGATTTTGGAATTATTAACTTAATTTCGTTTGCTATACAATGTAGGATTGCACAATGTATCAAAACCACGGGTTTTTATTTTAATGGTTCAATATCTGGTTTTCGTTAATTTTTGGTACCGGGCACTGATTGCCTATGTTGTTCTACAGATCCCCTAGTAGCTGTGTAGACATTATTATTGGTTTCTACAAGGAGTCTTCTCTGTGTTAGGCAGTGGAAAGGGAGTGCATCCTTTGCTATTTCTACATCTCTGAATAGACATATCATTTAGAGCACAGTGGAAGTCGTAAAAACTAAACCCACAATGACGCAAAAGCATTTTTTTTTAACACACTTGGTATTTTTTTCCAGCTTCCCAGTATACAGCATAGAATAATAAATAATGTCACTAAGACATCAACTTTGCTATGCAGAAAATAAGCCCTCACACAACTCTGTACACAGAAAAAGTTTTTTTCAGATGGGGAGCAAAAAAAGCTGCATTCTTAAGGGGTTAAACAGCTCTGAGAGGATTAACCCCCCCCCCCCCATCCCCCTCACTTTCAGCTTGATGTTTGAAAATAATGCTTGTAGCATATTACAGCTAGGGAGAGAGCAGAAAGGGTTGACAACTACAGCTATATAACAAATGGGAGGACAGAAAGACCTGTCTAAAATCTGGTAGACAGATTTGCCCATCACATAAACACACACAAAGTGCCATATACAGGTGTACAACCTGTATACAGACACAGAATAGACAAACAGCATGTACACAGTACAGATAAACACACACACGCACACACACAGCATATATACCTCACTTATATGTTATATACTGTTAAGGAGGTCGCACTGGTTTCGGACGCCATCTTGACTACTGTCCGCCATCTTAGATACAGCGGCCACCTTTGGGGGGGGGGGTATGCTTCCCTTTTAGAAGCTATAGAGTTAAAATGTTTTAATTCAGCTATTTTTCTCATTTAAACTGTTGTTTGCCTTTTCACAATATCCTTGGCATTTCTTACCGTCCTTCGGGCCTCTGTATTCTTGTTATTTATTTTGGTTATGAAGAAGCTTCTAGGAGACATTGTGTATATAAGCATGGCTGTAAACAAGGCCTAGTCATTTTTCCCAGAATGTGCTGGTACAAAAGCATAATGGCCAATAGAATCTAAGTACCTTATCTCCATTCATACAACACCCCAAATGCTGATCTCTATGTTAAAATATAGCTGTATCTGTTTGAAATAAACAGTTTGATTTGAGTGCATCGGAAGACCGACTGTGTCTTTCATTTACTCTGTCAGCTTGCTGCCGGCAGCTATCTCATCCTCCCTCAAAGGGTTAATTAGGACTCGCCTTACAAAAGTCAAGAGGGCTGTTGGGGCCCTGCATAAAAATCCCTAACAATACTAATTATGCTGTATAATGTGCAGCATAGAATGCATATAATGGTGTACATCCTCCATTTTTTAGCGTGTCAGGTTGGATGTTGGGGCCCCTTCACACTGTGAGCCCCAAAGCAGCTGCTATTGCTGCTGCCATAACAAAGTAGAAGTAACATTATTAGGGGCACATTGCAGTCTGTTTTTTTACAAACTATGGAGAATTTCTTAGAAAAATGTTCACTACACACCACCCCACACAATATCAAAAATCCTCCGATTATTACTCTCTAAGGGGTTATAAAAAGCAGTTGGCATTATGGACATGTAAAGATTGTGTATGGATTATTTGATATTTAGCTTTTTGATACTTCTTTCATGTTCCTGTCTTCCTGTACAGTAAAGCTATTTTTGGCCATAGTAGAGCTTCCTACATGGAAACCTCTACTCATTATATCATGTATATCTTACATTTTTTTAAATCTTTCTTTGATATGTCTTGCTTTGGTTTGACACATCTTTGCAAGTGAAAATTGTATGGGTTATTGAAGGACAACGAGTAGACTTTCTTTTATGTCTGAGAGTGAATCGCCTAAATCTAGTCATTTTAGAAATAATTCTTAATGCCTGCTTAAACGAAGCAGACCAGGAGAAAAAAGGGCATGCTGTAGATTGTAATATTCCTTTTACTATTTTCTTGAATTTCTTTTTTTATACTGTACTTTCTTCTGGTTTGTAGCCAACTCGATTTTTCTATTACAGGGCAATTTTGGAGAAGTTTACAAGGGAACATTAAAGGATAAAACTCCGGTTGCTGTGAAAACATGCAAAGAAGATCTTCCTCAGGAATTAAAAATCAAATTTTTATCTGAAGCCAGGTGGGTAAAGACATGAACAGTAGTGTCCGAGTGCATTATAATGGTTATGAAGATGAGTTTTATCAAGTGCTCTTATAATTTGCAAGGCGATTTAAAAATCAGTTTCATTTAGAAGTGCTATTTAATGCCAGACCATCATGCAGCCATGATGGAAGAGTAGGCAAAATTAAAGAAACCCCGTTGTCCAAAGAGGATCATACTGAAAATGTTAAAAAACGCTGCAGTGATATATAAAATAGGTAAATAAACTCTACTTTTCACTTTATGCTGCAGTTTAGGTACCTTTCACTTTCTTGTAACTATTTTAGCCGTTTAAGGACCAGGTAATTTTAGTTTTTTTTGCATATTGATTTTTCACTGCCTGTCTTTAAAAATCCATAAATTTATTTTTCCGTCTACACAGCTTTACGAGGCCTTGTTTTCTGTGTAACCAATTGTCCTTCCTAGTGACTGCATTTCATATTCCATGCTGTGTATTGGGAAGCTGAAAAAAACATTTTCAAATGCAATTAAGGCTACATTCACACGGATGTATAAAAACGGCCGTATACGTACCGTTTTTTACGGGTTACATACGGCCACATTCATTGCAATGGACAATACGTCCAACCATTTATATTGCCGTTTTTGACACTGGAGTGTACATACCGTATACTGGCCGTATAAAAATATAGAGCATGTCCTATTTTCTCCCGTATTTCAGTTCTGTATGCCCTAAGGCTACATTCACACTAACGTATGGGGGACATATATACGGCCGATATACGTCCCCCATACACTTCTATGGGCGCACGGCACCCTACGGGAGCGGTACGGTGCCGCACATGTCCTATCTTTTCCCATAACACGGCGCCGTGCGCCATAGGTTGCTATGGAGAGGGGCGGGGGTGAGCTGCGCTCACCTCCTCCTCCTCTCCCCGTACACTGCCGTTGCCCGCTACGGTACGATACGGGCGGGCAACGGCAGTGTGAATATAGCCTTAAAGTCTATGGGCATGTATAAAATACGGGTTAAATACGTGCTGCATACGGATGAAAAACGTCACGTATATACGGGCTCATACGGCCCGTAAATACAGGACTCGAGAAATCATACGGTCGTGTGAATGTAGCCTAAATTGTAGAAAAACACAATTTGTGCCACTTTCTTGTCTACTTTTTTTTTTACGGCTTTTACTATGACACTTCTCATGTATTCTTTGGGTTAGTAGGATCACAGGGATACCAAATTTGTATAGGGTTTCTTATGATCTTAAAAAATGCAAAAATTTTTTGTTACAAAAAAAAAAAGTTCATTTGCCCTATTCTGACATTTAAGATTTTATTCATACTTCGGTGTGCATAGTTGTGTAAGATATGATTTTTTATTTATTTATGTTTTTTGTGGTACAAATTCAAGTTTTTACTGCTAGAATTTTGGGGACTGTACGACTTTTTGATTGCAGTACTTTTTATTAAAAATGTTATGTGTTGTAAAAAAAACTAAAAAGTGGTGATTAGGACATTTGGTCGCTATTTTGTGTTATGGGTTTCACCGCCAGCAACAACTGTTTTTATACTTTGAATGGTCAGGAATTTTGGGACTTGGTGATTCCCAACATATTTATGTTTTTCTTTCTTTTTTCTATGTGTTCTAGGCAAAGGAGGGTGATGTTAATTTTTGTTTTTTATGAATGTTAATATTTCTTAAAGTTTTTTTTCCCATTTTTTTTTTTTAATTTACTAGGTTTTTTTTTTTTTAAGATTCCCTTGGGTATTTGAATGCTAAGGGGTTTGATCACTCATGCAATATACTGCAATACATCTGTACTCCAATGGAATGTATTGTAATTAGAGATGAGCAAGCACTAAAATTCTCGAGTGCTCGTTACTCAAGTCGAACTTTTCCCGATGCTTGTTTCGAACCCCATTGAAGTCAATGGGAGACTCGAGCATTTTTCAAGGGGACTAAGGCTCTGCAATAAAATGTCATTTTATTGAGAAATAAGGAAGTCAGTCCTGTTTCTTCGTTTTTTTTATTCAATGGAATATTCATGGAACTTCATTCGTGACCCGTGTCATCTGCAATGTGTTCTTCACACATATTGTTCTTCACATACTATTGTGAAGAACACCTTTCTGTACTCATGTCTTCTGATAAGTTAGCAGATGTACGGAAACATCTGCACTGTGTTCTGCACTGTGTTCTGCACTGTGTTCTGCACTGTGTTCTGCACTGTGTTCTGCACTGTGTTCTGCACTGTGTTCCTTTAAGTGAAAGCTTGTTATCGAGCAGGCGAAATACTCGTCCGAGCAACGAGCCGTTTCGAGTACACTAATACTCGAACAAGCATTAAGCTCGGACGAGTATACTCGCTCATCTCTAATTGTAATACAATATGTATTGCAGAGCGTGGCACTTTCATGGAGAGATGAGCGGTTATGTGGGACCCCTCGTTTTTGTGATCTGTGGGGGGTCTCATCACTGAGACTCCCACAGATCAGAAAGTTATGCCCTGTGGATAAGTCCTAACTTGAATTTGGTGGGAAAACCCTTTTAAGCAGTTAAAAGTAGAATCATTTGGATTTCTAATCTGTTCGTATCTTCTTATTCATTTCTGTTAATGGATTTGTTTGCCTTTTTCACACAGAATATTGAAACAGTATGACCATGTTAATATTGTGAAGCTTATTGGGGTCTGCACGCAAAGACAACCAATATACATAGTCATGGAACTTGTGCCAGGTAAGTGCATTTAAATCGACTCCTGTCTTTGATAGTATGGCCTGGTTTATGCAGTTCTAGCCATGGTTCAGTCATTTGGCATCATTGTTTATTTGATTAAATTAATTTTTCTTCTAATATATGGGAAATAGAGGCAGATTTAATTAGAATCCCTTGCTTGGTGTCTGGGTGGACATGGTTAGGCAGTAAACCAGTGAGACGCAAGACTTGGCTACATGCCTTCTGGGATTTGTCCAGCCCTGCACAATGTGAAGCTCATAACTAATTATAATTTCTACCCATTGTCCCAATTTCTGGTGGAGGGATGGTATTGATCATGCATTCATTTCAGTCACCACATGACAATATTTTCTAGCAGGGAGACCTTTTTTATTCTGCTGACAACATTTTTTCTTTCTTATGTATTACACCTATTTCCTGATCATCTTGGCAGCTATACACTCTTCTTTTATACAGCCAGCCCTGTATAAATCGTATTTGGTAATGGGAAAAACTGCCAATTTCCTATGAGATTTGATTTAGTTTTCCCTCTCTTCTTTTGTCAATCCAGTGCTTTGTCAGTTGCCAACCTTCACCTACACAGAGCGTGCCACTTATATTTACCCTGCAGTATTTTGGTTCATCTGTGAAACTGGGTGAAAGGGGGTGCCCCCAACCGTGCGGCCACGCCCATGGTGCACTACGGTGCTACTTTGCATATAAATTAAGATATATCTCCATTGCTTATAATGTGAAAAATGACACTGACTGCTTTGCTTTTTTCTGCTTTAAATAACGTAAGGACCAAAGGTAAACTTCCTATGACCACACAACCCGGTGTTTAACATGACCTGGAGCTTCTGGTGACTAAAGAGCAACTTTAGCATTAGGGTCTTCTATTGGCCCTGTTTTTGTTTTTTTTGTTTTTTTATTAAGTGGCCAACCCCTTTTTATTGGTGACCCTTCCCCTTTAATTTCTATTGTCTGTGCCATGTTATTTTATCACCATTTCTGAATATTCTGTGCACACACATTAGTTTGTTGATCATCTTGTTTTGCATCTTTCTGACTTAGCAGAACATTTTCATTCTGTAGAATACATGAGCACAGTTATAATGCATCAGTCCAGTGTGGTTTGGTTCTAATGTTTCATTTAGTGCCTAATATCCCACAACAAATGAGGATGGAATAGTTTGAGCTGCCCACTTATCCAGACGCGGAACACACATTAATCCTGCAAAACTAGACTTATTCCCCTTAATTTGTCTCTTACTGAGGTTTAGAACCTGCTGGCAGATTACACAGCTGTAATAATAGTACTCTGCACATTGCCCCTGAGATGATACGCTACATTTCAGTAATGTCATTATACCTCTTTAGAGTTTGGCCTCAGAATGTTATTTACAAAATAGTTTTTGCAGGAAAAGTAACTTATTGAAAAATTGAAGTTCCTGGTCCCTTACATCTTCTCTGTACTATATCTGCTCTGAAAGTCAGAAACCAAGTGAACTAATATACACTCACCGGCCACTTTATTAGGTACACCTGTCCAACTGCTCGTTAACACTTAATTTCTAATCAGCCAATCACATGGCGGCAACTCAGTGCATTTAGGCATGTAGACACGGTCAAGACAATCTCCTGCAGTTCAAACTGAGCATCAGTATGGGGAAGAAAGGTGATTTGAGTGCCTTTGAACGTGGCATGGTTGTTGGTGCCAGAAGGGCTGGTCTGAGTATTTCAGAAACTGCTGATCTACTTGGATTTTCACGCAAAACCATCTCTAGGGTTTACAGAGAATGGTCCCAAAAAGAAAAAACATCCAGTGAGCGGCAGTTCTGTGGGCGGAAATGACTTGTTGATGCCAGAGGTCAGAGGAGAATGGGCAGACTGGTTCGAGCTGATAGAAAGGCAACAGTGACTCAAATCGCCACCCGTTACAACCAAGGTAGGCAGAAGAGCAACCTCTGAACGCACAGTACGTCGAACTTTGAGGCAGATGGGCTACAGCAGCAGAAGACCACACCGGGTGCCACTCCTTTCAGCTAAAAACAGGAAACTGAGGCTACAATTTGCACAAGCTCATCAAAATTGGACAGTAGAAGATTGGAAAAACGTTGCCTGGTCTGATGAGTCTCGATTTCTGCTGCGACATTCGGATGGTAGGGTCAGAATTTGGCGTCAACAACATGAAAGCATGGATCCATCCTGCCTTGTATCAACGGTTCAGGCTGGTGGTGGTGGTGTCATGGTGTGGGGAATATTTTCTTGGCACTCTTTGGGCCCCTTGGTACCAATTGAGCATCGTTGAAACGCCACAGCCTACCTGAGTATTGTTGCTGACCATGTCCATCCCTTTATGACCACAATGTACCCAACATCTGATGGCTACTTTCAGCAGGATAATGTGCCATGTCATAAAGCTGGAATCATCTCAGACTGGTTTCTTGAACATGACAATGAGTTTACTGTACTCAAATGGCCTCCACAGTCACCAGATCTCAATCCAATAGAGCATCTTTGGGATGTGGTGGAACGGGAGTTTCGCATCATGGATGTGCAGCTGACAAATCTGTGGCAACTGTGTGATGCCATCATGTCAATATGGACCAAAATCTCTGAGGAATGCTTCCATTCCTCAGAGATTTTGGTCCATATTGACATGATGTTGAATCTATGCCACGAAGAATTGAGGCAGTTCTGAAGGCAAAAGGGGGTCCAAACCGTTATTAGCATGGTATACCTAATAAAGGGGCCGGTGAGTGCAAGTGTCAGTGGCTTTTGGGACATTTTAATGAATTTTATTTTTATTTTTTGTGATTTTATTTTTTGTACTTTTTTTTGTTTTTACAGTACTGGCATATGAACTAGTGATCATGTGACCACTAGTTCATACTAATGCACTGCAATAACCATGTATTGCAGTGCATTAGAAGTGTCAGCCTATGCATCTGGCAGGTGCCAGTGGCAGACCCAGGGACCTTTATTAGGTGCCCGGCTATGAAGTTGGCACCCCGCAATTGCATTGTGGGATGTCGGGAGGAGAGGAAGCCCCCTCCTTCTACAGGTACATAAATCCTTCAATCATAATATTGACCGCGGGATCTAACGGGTTAACAGCCATCCGGACATAAGACAAGCTGGAGAAATCCTTCGGCCTAGCCTAAGGCCCCTTAGTGACCGACGGAGAAATCCATATGGGCGGTCACTAAGGGGTTAAACGTTTGCCCTTGTTATATGAACTACCCCGATCTGTGACTTGGATACATACAAATCTATCAACATTTTAAAAATGGGTACAGGTGTGCATCATGTCTGCTGCACTGCTTTTGCCCAGTGTTACCATCAAGCACCTTCAACTGCGCTTTTATTGACAATGCCTTGTGACACAACCAATTGACATACAAAAAATACAAGAACCCATATGCTATAAATAAATGAATGAAATGAACTCTATGTCATTAATCACAAAATAAAGCTTTAATAGTTTGGTTTTATGATTCACGAAATTGTATGGGCTTTCTAAAATAGGTAGTGTTATTTCCAAGATGGCCGCAGTTCTTAGTTACAGCTACTCCCTTTTATGCTCTGCTCCCAGTGAAGATGTAACAGACTGTCCTACTCTGTTACCGTAGTAGTGATGTGTAACTGCCATCACTGCACATTACCCAACTGAGATGACGTCTCACAACATCACTGGACACGCTGGATGCTTATTCCCGGAATACCTCTTTAATCATGGGGAGACATGATTTTTTCTGCTACAACCTTGCTGGACGTTTTTCTGAGTACTTCAAGTATTACCCTGCTCCATGGATAACTGTGTGCTCCTGTGTAGTAAGGGGACACAAACAAGGAGGGTGAGCTGATTATTTTATATTCAGTTATCAGGAAGCTTGTCCACGTTTACGACTGCTAATCATCTGTATGTAGTCTACATGAATAAGGAGGGGAAGTTTGTTTAGACACATTGCCAGGTTAAAGGGGTATTTCCATTTAAGCAAATTAACGTTAATGTTTTTACAATAAAAAGTTTTTCAATTTTCCTATTTCTGTATCAATTCCTTAGAGCTTGCTAGATCTCTGCTTTTTGTCTTTCTATAGAAAGTTTCTATGTTTACTTCCAGTGGACAGAAATCTGACCCTGGGGCCACAAGTGCACAGCTCGTATAACCCACAATCTCTGTGATAGCGAGCTGTGCACCTGACTATGGTAGACTGTCCTTCCATAACTGAATTATCAAGGGAAACATTCTTAAGCAATGCAGAGCCAGTCTTTGTCCTTTTATCCTTATCGGAAACTCTGTTCATTACAGCCTGATTGGTGGAGAGCGGTGATTGACAGTAACAAGAAAGGGGTTTCCCTTCTCACGAACTGAAGGAAGTGGCAGGTTGAGAATGCATCCTGTTTACCCCATTCTATTCTACAGGAGTTCTGGAAATTGCAGAGCATGGCACTATTGCTATATCTGGCACATAAGAGTGCTGGAGATAGCCGAGAGCTGTACCCGGCCTTGTGATCAATGAAGATTGGGGTTCTTTCCTATGATCGTGGGGATCCCAGCAGTAAGGACCCATCAATTGAAGTATCCCCTGTACTTCTTGTATTCTTTGTAGTTCATTAGTTTTCTCTTTGCCCTGCAAAACATAGGATTTAATCACACATAAACTGTGTGACGACTTGTCTTATCATGCTCGTATGATCAGTATTTTTTATTAAGACAAAATCTTGTTTAGTGCCATATACTATTTCAGCCAACTATAAAGCTAAAAACCCAATAAATCAATACTAAAAAGATGAGAACATTCTGTTGTAAAAGTCATTTGTGGGAAATTGAGTCTGTAAGACATTTCTTGCTTCTTATGACTTTCATCAAACAGTACATGAAAATCGAGTAACTAAATACAATATAATTGGAAACCATGGAGCTGGAGAAAAAGATTTTTTTAATACAATGCAATATGTATATTGATGACTGTTTTATGATTTTTTTTCCACTGTAACTTAACGAAAGCTCTTGAGTTATTTTATGAATAGTTTGCGCTTTCATGCAGAACAATATTACCTAAAAATACCAAAAATCTATGCAGATACCTGCTGTTTGGGTATGCAGAATATCGGCGTAAAAAATTTAAGTACGTTTATGTTTAAATATTAGAGAAAGGAAAATGCAGCTAATCTTTTATGGATGGAAAATTTAAAAAAAATGTAACAGCAGTGTTTATAGCAGACAGATTCCTCCAGATCTCTGGATCTTTGGTACCAGGAACACCAACCCAGATTCATATGAAAAAGGAGATTCTCCACTTTCAGGTGACAAAACCCTGAGAATCTAGATACCAGATCCAAATTTGTAGCCCTCTAAACCCCTTCTTGCTCTATCTTCTTAGCCAGCAGGATACTGGAAAGGTGGATGAGGCTGCACAGAGGAGCTACTCACAGAAATTCAACAATTTTAATGTTTATTTTATCTGTAGCTAAATTTTGGAAGCAATAACATAAACTAATGTTCATTATATTAACCCTTTCCTATACAGGGAACACTTTTGTCTTTACTTTTTTATCTGTTTAATATTAACCAAAACTATGCTTTCAGGCTAGAAATATTATTTCAGATTTAGGGATGGTGTGATTTATTCATGTGAACATATGACTGAGGTTTCTATGAGCTCTACACATGTTCATCTATCACATTTAGAGGGGTGTGAAGATAACTACGGTATTTTCTGTTTGGTGCACATTTCTTGCCATCAAAGTAAGGTTTTATGTACTTTTTATAAAATGTTACAGTTAGAATAAAAATTAAATGAACATGTCTGTCTATAAATTCCTTAATGCAATTTTGAAATGGGGCAAGTGTCTGTTTTCATAAAATATATGGTTTGTTGGGGTTTAGTTTTTAATTCATGATGTTGTAATTTTGATTTTATTTGCACAAGTCAAAATTTTTAAAATTGCTCTGGCCAATAACACAACAAAATTTCCAGAAACTTCTGTCAGAGAAAAGGTCAAATATGCAGTGGAATTCTTACATAAGAAGCCTTCTGATGTTTACCTCCACCAGACACCAATGAAAACTGTGTAAAAATAGCCTAATCCTAATTTAGTTCCTAAGTAGCAGCTTTTGCTTGAACCACCATCGTTAGCACCGCATTGAAGTGGCTTATAACAGCAATTCTCCAGCAATTCTTATGTGGGTTCATAACCATTAGATCTAGTGCTTATGTCCTTTTCCCTTTCTTTTCTTAAATAAAAATTGGTTTGGGGATTACACCTCCTGGTGTGTGTCCTTGGAGAAGCAACACAACCCTATAACTGCCTTAATGCTGTGACTGGAAAGGGATAGCAACATTATTTTTTGCAGACACAGCATTAGGTGGGATGTATAATAATAAATGCCCCTGGATACCTCACCATTTGGGAGGCAGGAAAATATGCAAATATGTTTTCCAGGCTCGGATAAGGAAATGTGTGCCTCTTTCAGCCACCTTGTAAGGCACCACCCTTGACATCAAGCATGACTTTCTGAAAGCCTAATGACATGATGCAGGTTTAAACCAGACCAGTACATCTATTCCAGAAGGAGCTGATTTCTTACTGTAGACAGTGCTGCTTCAATGTGGTTGCATCTCTTCAGTACAGTGTAGGTTAACTGGTTTGGCTTTTGACTAGGGTTGGGAAGTAAGATGTATAAGGTATGTGAGCAACCTGGGGAGCTGAGGTTGCTTGTATGTAGGGCTTTTTATGTATTATGGAACAGCAGGAAAGTTGGAGTATGATCCTTTCACAACTTTTTTTTATTCCAGTGTCCAATAAGGAAATAAACGAAAGGCAAATATGGGATTTGTGGAAAATGGCCATTAACTGTAAAAACTCTTAACTCTTAAACCTCCCACTTGTTATGTTTGGGCTCTATAGGGGTAGTAATAGTAGAGTGCTTGTGCAACAGGGTACATTGTTACAATATTTACAGTTTTTACCTTTCCTGTCAGCATTACTTGCATTTATTGGAACAACTTCACATCCCCCCCCCCCCACCTATTTGTTCACAGCAGACTTCACATGGCCACTGTCAGATTGTGTAAATTAAATAAGACCCCTTGTGATAAAGCCTATCAATTCAACTGAGGTTTAGTACCACAAAAGGGGGAAATAGTATTGCATGTCCTCTATTAAAAGTGAACTAGTCTAGAAAGAGCTAAATTTGTTGTGGAAAGTTGCCATCAACTGCTTTTCTTCTTCAGTGACTAGTACAAGGAAATGCTGTGTTACATTTGGCCAATTAATTGGAAATGGTCTGCCAGATGCAATGCTTGTTAGGATCACAGAGGGTGATCCTGAGCTGGAGACTCCTCTCATTATGTCAGTACTTTCTAACCTTTTCTGCAGAACAAATTGTACTTCCTAGTGGCGTAATTTAACCTTTCTGGTAAGCCTGAAGATCAGAATTGACAAAACTCTCTTTGGGCCTGTAGGGTGTGTGTATATTATAGAATTATAAATATAGAAATATATATAATATATGTATATATATTATTTTTCTATTTTTTAACTGATATAATACCTCTCCCAACAACACCCAGGGGATTGAACATGTGATCTTCTGTTAATTTGTACCTTATTCTACACAACTACCGCATTAAAGTATAAAGCATTTTTGTATCATGTCTGTTGAAGGCCGCTAGAGGTGCTGAGGATCAGAAAGCTCCTGTGCGATTTCCACATCAAAGGAGCCATTCGATCACTCCAATTGAAGGGATAATGGAAGGGTCTGTATATGGTGGTGTCACTGATTATGGCCTGAAGTGCCCTTTTTTTTTTTTTTTTTTTTTTGTTTTCTGCATCGCAACTTGTACATCCAAATGGCACTATATAACCCCTTATCACCGGCACTTGTTTTCAGTGTAATGATCAGACTCGATTTTTGGAATGTGTCACGATAATTGGTCGTAACTTTGGAGTGCTTTAACGTATCTAGGAGATTTTTCTCGTGACACATTGTACATGTTAGTTGAGCAATTTAAGTTATAAGTTTTGTGTTTTGTTGCTTGAATAAAGTGAAAAATTTGAAACCTTTTTTGAAAAATTATAAATTTTCAAAATTTTAAATGTTTTACTGTCCAGGAACATAGTCGGACCACAAAAATATCTTGGTAACTAACATTTCTGGAATGTCTGCTTTATGATGACATGTTTTTTTTTATGTGCCCTCTCACTATTGGCCTATCCTAGAACGTTACTGCTCAGTTAACGTTCTTTCCTTTATTCATGATTCTTGTAATAAATACATACCATAATAGGATGTTGTTAGACTTAGAAATTTAGGTGTGATTTTTCTCATTTTCATTTTCGGTAAGACTCATGTTTTAAAGGGACAACTCAGCTTTCAAGTGAATTTGAGAGGCCTAAATAATAATAAAAAATATATAAATAACCCCACTATAGAAACTGCACTTCTTAACACAAGTAAAACAACTCTTACAAAGTTTGTTAACCCATGTAATGTTTCACAGGCGTTAAAACAATATGGACATGCGATTTAGAAACATTAAAATTCTTTTTGAAAGATAGTCATTTAGGCCAAAAATTACACTTTCACAATTAATTAAATGATGAAATACTCAGCAAAGTTTGATACCCAATTTCTTCCGAGTGTATCCCACATGTGTTGGTGAACTTGTGTATCTATACACGGCCGAGCATCGAATGAAAACCGCGCCATTCAGAGCTGGTTTATATTGTCATATTGTACTTTTATTGTCATATTGTACTTTTTTTTTTTTTTTTTTGATAATGCAAACATATAAAGACTTATTATTTGCAGGATGAGATACTGTATAGTTCATTTTAGGGTGTCTATACCTTATTCATGAGATTTTATCAACTATTTCAAGGTGGACACAAAGAAAATCATCCATTTTTGTTTTGGATTTTGAGCCCTTATTTTCCAGCCGTTCACCGTAACTTAAAAATAACATTTTATCTTTTATTCTCTAGTTCACTATGATTATGGTGATACTTCAATTATAGTTTTTCTTATCTTTGCTCAATTTCACTGAACCAATATTGGAGAAAATTGCATTTGATTTAGTATCAAGAACTTTTCAGAGCCATAAGTTCTGTATTTTTGAGGTTGACAGAGCTGATTAAGAGTTTATTTTTATGCAAAAATGGTTGCTATTTTCAGGAACACGTACATTTTTTGATAGCTTTTTGGAACATTTTTTAGTGAGGGAATTTGACAAATTTTTTTTTTTTTTCTACGCTGTTCACCATGTGGGTTCAGAATTGCTTTGGCTTTATTGTACAGATTGATTATGAAAAATCATCAGTTTTTGACCGTTTACCTTGTCGTTTGGCTGCTTAGCATCTGTTTATCTTAATAGATAAACAGGTTCAAAGCAGCCAAACTCATCGTAGACAGTAAAAAAAACGGATGCGTTTTTAAAACTCATCCATTTTGGAATGTTTACCATGGGTTTGGCTGCTTTGAACCTATTTATCTTCATTTCTAGAAGTATAGGCAGCTGAGAAACATATTTAAAACCAGCCAAAAGCATGGTAAGTGTGGTGGCACACGTGGCGTGGCACACGTCTAAGCAGATGGGAAAATGTTAATACAGGATGATACTGGCCAAACACATGGTAAACATCCAAAAATGCATGCATATTCAGTGTGTCTAAAAACGAATGAAGAACAGACCAAAAACTGTCCAAGAACGCACCATGTGACAGTACAATAAAAGTAGAATATTTAGGGTGATGCCGTTTTTGGGTCGCTTTCGGTTAGTGTGTTTTCAGATTGTAAAAAACCGCATGCGTTAAAAAAACGCATGCGGTTTTGTCCGTTTTTAATTGTGCAAATTCAGAAAGCCTGACAAAAAGGCATGCGTTTTTACGATCTGAAAACGGCCTAAAAACGCCATGTGTGACATCACCCTCAGGTAGAAGGAGGATATTGTGAAGAAACGTCTTTTAAAATTGCTGCTTATCATTTTATTAAATATGTCTTTATACTACGAAAAGAACTGTAGTTAAAAAGAAAAAACTAATTTTAACAGTTTTTGCCCTTCCTTATGAAAAACTTATTATAACTGAAGGCTTTAAAACCTACAAACTACAACAGCTAAGGAGTAGCTTGAGGATAAGCAGGTGTAACATACCAGGAGCTGTCATTAAGGGAGAAAACCCATTAAGGTCATCACCTGAGGAGAGCCTGTTTCCTAAGAAGCCTGAAATCTAGAACTAGCACAATGGAAGAAATGTAAGGATGATGGCAATTAAAATGCAAATCCTTCACACAAACACTTCAGCTTAATATGCCAGAGCCTTGGAGACGCAGCCAGTCTGCTCTTAAATCTGTTTAATAACCCTGTATTATCCTGTTTATTGTGAAGCATAAGTAGCTATACATTGCTAAGAATATATTACATTGCTAATGTATATTTCTATTATAGAAGCCTTTCAAACCCCCACTTAACACAGTGGGTTACTAAGTATACCTAATCTTCCTCCAAACAAAACAATGTAGGCCCAGGCATCGCACCAGATTTTGCCAGCTTTATATATGCTTTAAATGGATATTGAAAAAAACTAAAACTGTCCTATGGGATAAATATTTTCATGTCTAAATTGTCAATTTTGTTTAATTGTTACAGTAATTTACATGCCACTTTGATTCCATTTAGAAGCCGAATCAAAGCGCACATTTGAAGCAGAATCAAAGCGCACAGGGGTGTCCCGTAGCCCGATTGCATATGTGTTTCTGTGGGCACTCATGTGATCGGTAGCCAGCATGTGGTGTCTTGCATTTAAACAATACAAGACACTGGGTGCTGGTTAGCGATTGCATGCATTTCCACAGAGACGCTGTGGCAGGCCAATATGCGCTTTGATTCCGCTTCTAAACCAAATCAAATCATTACATTTGCGCCCTTAAAGTGTGAATGGCTGGATTTCACAGACCAACCACAGTGTAGAGGACTCTGACCATCATAGTGATCTCTTATTGGAGAAAAGTGCCTCTTTCAGTTTGACGCACGACTCTAACACGCATGACAGGTTTTACCCCTTACATGCCACAGGCAATCATGACCATGGCATGTAAGAGGCTTACTGATGTTCCACCTCACAATCAGTTCCCACCCCTGTGTCACTTACCTGGGGGAGCCCCGTGAAAAGGGCTGCCGATGCCAGGTTACGTCAGATTCTGTCTCCGGTAAATTGTTTCGCAAATTCTTTGTCCACTTTCAATTTGTTGGAAGACACTACATCCTTCTCTAACATCTTCAAATCTGTGAGCCCATGGTTTAATATCAGTGGGATAGGTTTAACCACAGATCATTTGGGTGACCTGGAAAAGTCTCTTGACGGTTGACATCAGGGGAAAGTAGCTTTACATTTGATAAGTATCAGCAAAATTTTTATTTTGATTCTATTTTCTTGACTATTACTTTCTGCCAGACATAGCATGGACATTTATGGGAAAAGGTAGAGGATTGTCAAGCATTTTGCCAAAATGGTGTATAGGCATAAAAAAAATACTGGAATGGCATTCATTTATTATTGTAGACATTTAATATGTCTTAAAGCAATAAACCATTTTTTAATTTTAAATTAAACATGTTTATCTGAATCAATGATATTGTATTCTAGCATTTAACATCTCCTTCACTCTGTCTTCCTGCCAACTTCAACTGGGACCTGGACACTCTGGGCTCTTCTGTCAGACTGTGGCTACATTATAATACACTTCTACAATTTTTTGTTTTAACCGGGCCAGGTCAATTTTTGTTTTTTCATTTCCATTTTTCACTCCCCACCTTCAAAAATCTATAACTTTTTTATGTAGACATGTAAAGGGCTCCGTGATAGCTTGTTTTCTGCATAACAAATTGCACTTCGTATTGATGGTATTTAATATACCATGCTGTGTACTGGGAAGTGGGAAAAAAAGTTCCAAATTCATTGAAATTGGTGAAAAACTGTATTTTCTCAGTTTTCTTGTGGGCTTGGACCCCAACTGACAAGTCTACTTTTCTATGGGTTGGTACGAATACAGGGATTCCAAATTTGGCTAGGTTTTAGAATGTTTTCATACATTTACAAAAATAAAAACCACCTGTACAAAGGTTTTCATTTTTTTAAATTTTGTATCTTCTGGCTCTAATAACTTTTCCATACTTCGTTATATGGAGCTGTGGATGGTGTAATTTTTTGCGACTTTTAATGACGTTTTCAATTATATCATTTTTAGGACTGTACATTTGATATGTATCTTTTTATCACTTGATTTTTTTAAATATTTTTCAAAATGGCAAAAAAGTGCCATTTTTGACTTTGGGCGTTATTTTCCATTACAGGGTTGAATGGCGACGGATCACCGCTCCCTGATGATGTCATGGGGAGCAACGATCCTTGGCAAGATGGCCACTATCTTTTTGAAGGCGCCCGCAGCGATCGGTGGTATAACAATATGCAGTAGAGACTTACCTGCTATGGAGAGGGCTCAGACCATGAGCCCTCTCCATGCACCGGTTGTTTGATACCTGCTATTTCCTGAGTGTACTGCCTGAGGTGCCGTAGCCTTGTATGTTTTTTCTTCCCTTATTATGTATTTTGACAAAATTATATTTGTATAATTTTACATATTCGTTTTGGTAAGGGCAGACCCAAACTGCTGTATTTGCTCAATGAAACATGTATTGTGTTCCAGTCGTATTTCTTTAATTGCACACTGTTAAAGGAGCAGAAGATTAATGTAATCTATCTCTAGCCTGCCACCCATCCAGATTATTGTCTAGTACTCTGAAAATTATTTAAGGATAGGGTAGTAGTCCCACAGAGTGGCCGTGACAGAGAGCATCATATCAGACGGTCATGGCACTGTAAGCTGTAATTAATGCAGTGTTCCCACCGGTAAATATGATTGACACACAGTCCATGTTTCATGAACCAAATACATTTTTGGAAAGTTTATCTTGGTATCATTTTATTCAATGAAATTTCATTTTCTCTAAATGTCCCTTTGTCTGTTTTCTCAGGTGGTGATTTCTTGACCTTTTTAAGAAAGAGGAAAGATGAGATGAAAACTAAACAGCTTGTGAAGTTTTCTTTGGATGCTGCTTCTGGCATGGCCTATCTGGAGTCCAAGAACTGTATACACAGGTATTTACTTTTATAAATAATTGTACAATTAAGAGTTTCTCATTTACTTCTTTTATTTACTTCCTTTTCTTTAATGTCCAGTGATAAAAGCAGTACTTGAATATTAAATCCCCACCTTGTTTTCTTAAGTTATAAGTCATAATTTTTTAGCAATTTCCAGACCTAGAATCGCACATATGTAAGGAATGAGATTTAATAATAAACCATCAGTACTCAACTGCTAAATCTCCCCACCCATCAAAAGCTCTTTCGTGCAGTGAATTATGGTGTGCATAATTCACATCACCATCGCAGGTGACATGGCATGTGTGTTGTCTATCTATGGAAATTGCATGGATGACATCAAAACTGCTGTAACAGTGGGAAGGTTTTATGGGTTTGTGACAATTTTATTTCTTTTTATTAAATACCCTTCCCTGCTTGTAATTTTTTTTTTTCATTTTTCATTATTATTGTTATTTAAGATATCCTCTTTTAGTGTGCGTTGGCTGTGTTTCAAATTATTAAATTATTGCATGTGTGAATGGTCGCAAGTAAATGAATCAGACCAACGCTGATACAAGACAAGCTCATGCTATTTCCCAGGGCAGATCCGCACTGCGCAAGCTTTATTTGGTTTCACAAATCTATATAGAAAATGGGAAAGAAGCCGAAGAGGGATGAGAGTTCCCAGCTTATGAAGTCTCTTGATTGGAGAACTTACCTGCTGTCACACATTGACGTCAGGTCCACGTTCCTTAGCTTCAAAACTTTGAGGTGTGGTCTAAGATCTCGGCGCCATCTTGAGTAATTTGTTTCTATTACAGTATATTTTAGGAAAATAAGTAGAAATGACAGGATTTGATCTATCAGCTAGGTTTACCTTAACATTGTTATTTTACTTTTTGCTTTCGCACTGTGATGAATTTCTTTTATTTCGAGCCCTTTCTCCATGGAAATGTTAACCTGGATGGTGGATGAAGACCTTTTCTTTTGATGGATGTTCTTCTTTTCATAGGCGTGATTTTAGTTTCTTTACAGTTTGGGCTCTCCTTTTGTTGTCTCTTACTATCACATCTATCTTTAAGAGTTATGACTTTTGCTGTAGTGTAATGCTTAGTTAGAACAAAACAGAGAGACAGGCCTGACAGTTGATGAAGTAATTTTATAGAGAAATGCCTGCTGAAAATACACTGAGTCCAATTCATTTAACACTTGATCTCTTGAGTCCACTACTTAATTGGACCTCTTAACATTTACAGCACACTAGGGGACCTCTTGGTTTCTTGTCTGTAAAAGAAACACTTCAACTTTTATTACTGCAGCTATAAAAAGCACTGCATGGATTCTGTAATTTATTTTTTGTTTTTTAGGGTTTTTTAAATTTTATTTCTGATCTCAACTCCCCTCAAGTCATCTTTCTGCTGTCTTTCCAGTATAATTTGTTATTCAACATTTTATAACAAATTTACCAAATCAGACAGATTAATAATTCTTGCTGGCAACACGAGACTACGCAGTAGAGAGTTTAATCAGTTGAATGCCACTGGCATTTCTACTGATGATGAACTACCATTCAAGCTATGTTCATGTATTTTAAAGACTCCTCTAGAGTATGTTGCTAAGTTGAGCTTCTACAAATACATTTATAAAGTTAGCAACTTGGCTTTCGGGGAGCCCTTGGGTAATGTAATGCAACAGCATGAGTGATTTTATAGCTACTGTAAATGAAGTTAAAAAAATTGTATAACTGGATACTTCTTACGCTGTGCTTCATCAGATTATTGTATGGTTTTATGCTTCTAAAATTTACTTGGATGCAAGCAATCACACCATTGTTATATTGTAACCATAAAGAAAAAACATTACGCTTAAATGTCCTGAGTTGTACAGTTTTGGATTAACTTTACAAAACCTGTGTCAAAACTCTGAGAGGTGTAATTCTTGCAAAAGGATATGCTGTGGCTTTCCATTCCATGGTATCTCCTGTAGGTAGATAAGCTGTTTAAAATATTACACTGTATGAAAGTATTTAACCCTAAGTAGGGAACTACTTTTAAAAAGGACCCACCATGTCTCTATCTCAACATGTTATGATAATTACAACTAGTTGACCAACAAGACGATAACCAGTTCTGTTTACCCAATGAGGTGTCCCTTGAATCCCATGACATTGCAATCTGTGGCTATTATCCTGACCACTTTCCCATTTTGCTTATGGTGAGGCTGAAGTTATTGTCCTTGAAAGCTAGAAGGCTGACCAATTCTGATTTGACATCATCATTGAGCCCAACCTCACCCAATAGTTTTGAGCTTTGTTACAATTTTCAGATTCTTATTTCTTGCACTTTATGAAAGCGATTGCTTTCTACTACTTGGAGATTGTCCAACTAATTTTTTTTGTTTAATTTTTGTATTTCTTACGCATCCATTCAATTGAATAGAGTAGGAGGACACATGCTTGCCCTGATGCTCCACCAATCAGTCCGACCGGTATTGGCCGTTCTCTGGATACCTGGTAGTCCCGTTCTTTTCGGAGAATAGTAGGACCCCACTGTTCCCGTGGTTGGCGAAGAACCTAAATAGTTGGTACATACTCTTTAAAGGACATCTAACATCAGTTTAGTGATGGTAGATGTATTCTAGTAAGAGATTCCTAGGAACATCATTCATGAGGACTTCTTTTATGATAACTATATATATAGAGTTAAAAACTTTATGCAAAGTAGCCTGAGGTGCTCAGGCTACGTCATCCGAGTTCCTCAAGGAGCCAAGTATTTTAATCTATGCACAGACCCCTTGGCGCTAGTGGGGTTTGCTACAGGGGGTGTGCATACATTAATATACTAGGCTCCCTGAGGTGCTCGGGTGACGTAGCCTGAGCGCCCCAGGCTAGTTTGCGTATCGTTTATAACCTTCTGGATATAGCATGATGATAAAAGAAGTCCTGAGTGTTCCTTAGGAACTTCTTACTTGGATTATTCTACCATCTCTAAACTGATGATAGATGTCCTTTTAATGTATTTACTTAAGTGTACATGAATACATAGCACATTATTTCAGATGTAGTTATGTTTTAATGTTTAGTTATGTTTGTGTTTAAGTATGAATAAAATATTGCTACTACACACAGTGGTAAGAATGAACTCCCCCTATGCAGAGTTGTTAATAAGCAATCTGACTTTCTGTGGCAAATTTTCCTCTTGGTTCTAGAACAGTTAAATGTTTCTGTGATTTAGGAAGTTTTATTTTTCTTGTCCACAGAGTGCTTTCACATACAATCTCTTACAAACTCTATACAACCTACCAGAGGCACTTCTGCCTCCCAGCAGACTAGATTTTCATGAAGACAAAATATTGGTTTGTACAGCAAGATAGCAGAAGCCGTGTGAGCGATCGCTGTATTTGTTTTTAAGTTTCGTTTTATTTGTGATTCTGTTTTGAGAATTTGTAGTGAATATCCACAATATAAATTATGAACTTTAGTATGCATGAATTGCTCTAAAATGTATGAGCGCTAAGACATTTCCGTCTGATGAATTTAGAGGACCTCTCTTGGAAACCAGATTGACACACCTGTCATAACAGTAGTGTTTGCGCGCTTCATTTTTAATAGATTCTGTTTAATATAAATATTAATACAAATACTTGAAATCAACAATTTTTATTATTATTTTTTTTGTTGTATTTTGATATTCATTGAGACAAAGCAGAATCTATGCCCATTGCAACCAATCAGAGTTCTGTTCTCATCTGGGATTACACTGTGCTGCCTAATGCTGTGATCAGTATTTCCTTATCTGCAGGCTTTGTACAGACACAATGAAAGCTGTTGAATTTGAGCTCAGCAACCGAAAGATTTGTGAGAATTGACAAAAATTTCATTTATTATATAACAACATACTTTATGTAGATTAGTAATGCAAGGCCTTGGAACAATATCCTGTAACTGGTGGATTTGTCTAGGCTAAAATCGGAAGCAAATTGTAAAGGATCTTGCAACTACACTTGAGCAGTGATTTGCATGTTATTTTTGAATAATGGTGTTAGTAAGCAGAATTTGAGTTGTACAAAACCACCTAATTGGGCTACATGCATTTACGTGCATTCTTGGACATGGGCAACCATTTTATTAACCGGCAGCACACATGGCTGAGTTTTTCACAACCAGTGTATAAGCCGACTGTACAACCGGCAAACTTTGGAGCAGGACATATTCCTACCTATGGACAACGGACATGTGCAAGCAACCTAACACAAGTACATGGATAACAAACCCAAGGCAAGTCAGTCAACTGCCTAGGTTAAAAAATAAAACAAGCTTTTTCACAAATAGAGAAAAACCAAGAAAACGTATTGTTTATGCAGTATGTTACCATTAGCCACAGGCTCAGCACTGACTGTTTCACATAGGGTCATCTTTTTATACTGTAGCAGTGCTTGTGCTTTCTCTACCGTGGGAGAGGCTTGAGGCACAACCAAGAAAAGGGAGAGGTACCTTTTGGTCTCTACTCATTGTCCATACTAGTATTTTAAGTTCTTTTTATCCAGCCGTACTTGGGATGATGCCTTTTATTCTACATCATGAGCCCCTTGTGAGTGCTAAGGAGTGCTAAATAAGAATATTTCTAGTTTTTCTGTAGCAGTGCTGAAAATGGAAAAAGAAAAGTTAGACTGGGTATTCATTTTTCTTTCAGTACATTACACAAAATCCTGGGGCAAATGGCTGATGCATTGTTTTGCAGATACAACACTATTTGGAGTACTGCATACATGTGGGCCAATGAGTTTTGAAATCTGTTTACACTAATAAAGTATGGATAAGGTATATTAAGTAGCTTTCCTCCCACATTGTGTCACATACTCAGTCGCTGAATAAAATAACATGAAAGCACAAAAAGGTTTAATCACGTTATGAAAAATACAATAACTAATAGCCTGCATGGAAAATTGTAATTCTTCACACCGCACTGCATAATTAGAATGTGGGAGACGTTAGCAGTCGCTCAACAAAATAAACCATTTCTTTTATGATCGCCGCTCACCCAATCCGCACACATTCTCCTTTGTTTTTACAATCATTTCATTTTTCTTTTTGGTGATTATCAATAGAGATGCTAATGTGTTTTTTTAATGTTGGGCACCTATGGCTTTTGATTGCAGGTTGCTGCTGTATGTCAAAATAATTTAACTAATCCACTGTGCTTGCTTTCACATAGCCTGGAAATGTAGAGAGAATTGCCTTTGGGGATACATTTCCTGTGAATAATGACAGGCACACTGTTTTGTTGCAGAGAAATGGCACATATAACCTAATGTTCTTTTCCATTTCCTTCTCTAGCATGAAAGGTATCCATTAAAGTTAAAATAAATAATGAGATTCATGTCCATCAGCTAACCGAGAACTGGGGATGGGAAGAAGTTACACTGGAAGATTGATACTATATCATTTTAATGAAACAGGCTTGTTTTAGGCCATCTGACAGTAAACCATCTGTAGAAGGCCATGCTGGCCGGATCGATGAACAAGTGAAACTAATATCGCTCTTGTTTATTGTTATATAGTTTTTATGTTTTGTGACCTAACACTTGTCACATGCCACATTTTATTGATTCAGTTTTTGGTGTGTGTTATGGTCAATGCAGCCAATTTTTTGTCTGTTTTATAGGATGAAACCTTAACAAAAATATGGTTGTGTAAACTATTTTCCCAAAAATGTGGGAGTATAGAAAAAAAAACATTACATTGCTGTGGGTACAAAAGCTCCAATTTGACAATTTTTAGGAACAGCCACCTTAGGTTACAAATGGACAGTCCATTCATGATGCGTTCGAGATGCAGTTGATATGGCCAAAAGTTGACAATGAACAGTTTTCCTGTAATTTTCTTTTTTGGGTTTTGTAGCCTGTACATCCCATCTGTTAAGATTAAACATTCAAGAAATAATAACTAGTTATAAAATAAAGGAAAACTGTCTTAATTGTCACATCGCAACTGCAGCTTTGGATTGTTTTTTCGTACTCTTAGGTCTCCAGTGTAAGTGGAGTAGTTGTCCTTATCTGTGACCATTACCCAATGTACTATTTAATAAACTATTTAATAAAAACATTTTTATTCAGGCAATAATCAGTTGCCCCATTTTTCAAAAGGCTATGCTGAGATACTTTTTTTTTTATTTTGCCATCCAGGACATTTGCTGTTTGAGTAGTTGGCCAAGTGGATAAAACTGGGAGTTGTCCCTGGTACAGAATTTTTCTCAAGTAATGCATTAATTTAATGAAACTGCTTGTTTTACATGCACACGAACGTAGCTTTGTGTGCATCTGATGACAGGACGACATGTCATTCCGATGTACCCATGCATATGAATTTGTTTTATACAGATCCATGAGGAGGCTGTAGAAAACTCAGAGCGGGTCCTATTCCTGTCTATTCTTATGGCCTTTGTCTTCCGATAAAAGACAATTGGAATGTGGAAAATAAGGATGCCGTACAAATCATTTTTGCAGACGTAACGCTCAGAAACGGGTTACACAATGATGACAGACCGGAAAAAAAATGGACCACAGATCCATTGTTTGTGGCCCTAGAACGGCACACGTCCATGTGCTCTTAGCCTGACGACTATTTTGAACACCATGTGACCATACTTGATCATGGACCATGCAGAGTCTTGTCTAGTCTGACCACACTGCAGGGATGGGTTTCCAGACTTCATCTGGTCAACAGTCATTGAAATAATTTTTTTTTCCCCACTGAATATCATCTCGAGTTTATAAGGGTCTTTTTTTCCCCAATACATCAGGCTTCCCCATTGTGTCTTTGCATATCATATACTCATGTGTGGTTTTTTTCTTGTATTTTGTGCACACAGCCTAATTGTAGAATCTACCTGGAAGATGCACATATATTGCTTTCACCTAACAACTAAAAACTGTATATTTGTATGTTTACAGAAGCATACTCTTCCTTTTATTTATTACCCAGTAAGATTTTTTTTACTAGATATGAGCATCATAATCCAATGACAGTTTTCTTTATGAACATAAGATATTTTGCATGCTCGTTTTTTACTTATGCAATTTAGTAAGCTGTGCACGGAACAGGCTCCATAAAATAATGTTGCTCATGCCATAATTCTTTTCCAGATTTGCTTGAAGCTGTACACTGGGTAAAGAAAAATCCTCCCATTAGCTTGTCTTACTGTTCAGTCACATTAGAAGAATCCTTACTTGCAAAGTGAGCTTAAGGATGAGACAAAATTATGCTCAGTGTTGTTAGCCAGGAATTTGTTTTGGAGTATGATTAAAATTGCTTTATATTGTGAAGCACAAATTCAAGTCTTGGATACATTTTATGTTGTGAAGAAAAGAAGAGTGGAAAGGCTTTTGTTACAGAAATGATAACCACAGCCTCTATACATCTTGATATCGTAGAGACCGATATCTTTAAATGAGGGCTTCTAGTATTCCTAATGAACACCGTGCCTGGGTTTTCTGATGCTAGTTAGATTGCATTTCAAGCAGATGTATACTGTGGAAATATGCTTCTTGAACAAAGTGGCTGATAAACATTGAATGAAACTGAGAGAAGGCAGCTCTATTTTCATTGTACCAGGAGGCTGAGCTGCAGTGACTTGCTTCAGCCCCTACACAGCCAACAAAACTCCTTTTAAGTCACATAAATGGCATATTCAGATTTAAGTTCACAACTTCGCGTAACGAAACTGAAATTTGGTGTACAGTAGAAACAGCTGGTCTGTTTGAATGTTTATCAGGTGGATATAGAATTTAGAAAAACCCAGGTTGGTATAAGACGTGCTGCCCGAATAGGTCCGACACAGGTAGTGAGGTTCAAGGATAGGTTTATTAGTATAATAGAAGGACTACGCGTTTCGGGTGTGGTCTACCCCCTTCATCAGGTCCGTGGTAGGTACTTATGCGCCAAGGTGGTAAGATTAGGCTGGGTGTAAAGCCCAAAAGCAGGTAAAGATTGGCTTATGCGCCAAGGTGGTATGATTAGGCTGGGTATAGAACCCAAATCGTGAATGTTTATCGGTACTTTTTTTTAAAAAAAAATTCTCCATTATTGTTTTTATTCCTTTGTTCGCTGCAGTTATTTTTTACTGTCCATTAGGAATTCTTTTGAGTTTAAGGATAGTCAAGTGCAAGACCACAATATTAAATGGGCACTTACCCGTGGAACTTTTCATCATTAATCATCTGCGATGCTTGACGCTCTAATAATCCTGCAATAAATCATCTCTTGTCAGTGGGAGGGGCACTATTTCCTTTCTATCACAACTGTGTTTCAGGAATTAAGTCAATAAATGTTTTTAAACCCTTTCTACATATTAAAAGAAATATGACAAGTGGCTATTCTCATAGTTTTGTCTGTTTTCATAGTTCTGCTCAATTAAGCTTCCCAAATGTTCCTCTTGTAATGGCCTTTCTGTTGAAATGAATTGTTTATCTCCGATCATCAGATAGGCATTACCTATTGCTCAGCAGTATTGCTTTTTGTATAAATGTGTTAATTGTATTCATTAATGCTACTTTTTATTGGATAGGCCAGATTTGTTGGCCAACGTTATTGTAAACGGTTCATGTCTCACAAACCTTTGTAAGATTTTTGAAAATCTGTAAAAAAAATAAAATACAAATACAGTTAATCAAAAAAAAACTTTCCTTCCATACAGTCAAATCTAGAGGGTGCAGAGGGGGCATGGCTTCCTCGGGCTGACATAATTTCTGGTCCTTTAGCCTCCTTTGGCAAACTGTACTCCATGCATATATCTGTTCACATGAAATCACCGCACAGCTGCATGGAGGCATGAAGTAGAAGTCCATGCAGGCATGCACTTTATGTGATCACATTTATGCATGGTGTACAATTTGCTAATGTAAGAAGGCTAAAGGACCTGAAATGATGCTGGTCACGACATTATTGCTGAATGCTGATAAAAAGCAGCTGAATTCACCCGGGTAGGCCATGCCCCCCCTCGACACCCTCTAGATACGGCTGTATGCAAGACAAGTTTATAAGATGACTTATGGGGATGTGAGATAAACAATTTTTATCTAAAAGGAGGGTTTCAATTAGTTACTATGGCTCTATGTCACTAGCTGTATTTGTGAAAATGTGGTGACAGTTTCCCTTTAATGGCTTCCAACAGTGTCAGTTTACAAGACATCCGTTAGGCTTCCTTTTATTTCAGACATAAAAAAATTTGCCACTCAAATATTGGAAGCTCTTACAGTAGTAGTGCTAACTGAGAATAATGGATGTAATTAAAAGTCCATTAACAAGAATGGACTTTTCAACATATCCATTGTTATGTTATGGTTTTTGGACAGAAGTTAATTGACAGAAGTCCAAACACAGGTGTGAACTTGGAGTAACTTTGTCTCTCTTTTTCCTAACCACCCCTGTTTTCTACTAACATCTATTATGCCTCATCACTATTATACGGGTTATTCTTCAGACCAATTAGTTTGCTAATTAGTTAGTGCATACAGTACTGTAAACTATACATAGCCAGGAAGGATATTAGTAATATCACATAAAAGCTAATGGAGAGAAAAGAGAAACACATGCACGAATTAGTAAAATCAAAAACCTAAAACAGTCTCTGCTCAAAAACGTCAAATACGGAGGTAATGCAGAACTTAGCAGCAAATACCGTCCACCATCTGAAGTAGAAACTGACGAGAGAAATCCTTTCAAGTTGAATAGCCACAGATGTGCTATACCTCATCTGGATTTCAGGCAAGAACTGTAATGCTCTGGTGTATCCCATGTGCACCCACCACCTGGTGCCTCCTGAAACAGAGCCTAAAAAAGAGGGCTGTTGGAGAGGAAAGGATTGCAAATAGTATAATACCGTCAGCAATTCAGTGAGTTTAAAAAAAAAAAAAAGATTTTCACAAAGTAGGATTTAATAAAATCAACTTTAAAAAGTAAAGTCCATCGCTGGTGTGAAAAAGAGCTGAGATACAAAGATCCACTCTCACACCCGACCTGAGATTAGCCTTCTATAGCTTCCTCCAGGGCATAACCAATCAATCTGTAGCCCTTGAAAATATAGCCAGTTTTGGTTCATTTGGCTCACATCTGTACATACTAATCTCAGAAAATGATATTCTTTAATCCAAACCACAGTACAAAATAGATAAAATTATAGGAATGTATAAAAGACACAATGTACTAGACATAGCATAAATACATGTATCAAAAGTGCTAAGTGAATACCGTATTTTCCGGGCCATTAGGCGCACCGGAATATAAGGCGCATTAGTCCGATGCGCCTTATATATGTAATAATTCCATATATAAGGCGCATCGGACTATAAGGCGCGGGGTCCGGGGGCGTGTCGGAGGTCCGGGGGCGGAGCGGAGACTCGACGGGACGCGACGCGGAGAAGAGCCGCGACGCGACCCGAAGACGAGACGCGGCGACGTGGGGAAGGTGAGGGGGAGGTGGAGGAGGGCAGCGGACCATACTTACATAGGTCCCCGCTACCGGAGACAGCAGATCTCCAGCGGGAACTGCAGACCACGCGGCAGAAGTTGGTCTCCGGTCTCCGGTAGCGGGGACCTATGTAAGTATGGTCCGCTGCCCAGCGCCATACATAGGGCGCACCGGACTATAAGGCGCACTTTGGATTTCCAAGGAAATCCAAGGCTTTTAAGTGCGCCTTATAGTCCGGAAAATATGGTAGTCCTCAATTCTTCAGACCCATGCACCATTGGCTCTGTACATAAAGATGGCTTCTGTTGATGGCTCACACAATGATTCATTCATACACATATGGATTCATTTGTTTACTTGTTAATTCTTTATACCTTAAAAATAATAGCTGGAGCATTGCACTTCCTGTGCCGTCCTTTTTCAGTTAAGTTTGTAAGCTCTACTGATCAGGGCTTTAATTCCCATCTTATCATGATGTTATGATCTTACCATGTTGTCATGATGACATGATTTGCAAAGTGGAATATGATGGAGCTATATAAAACTTTTCATTCTATTATTTCTATACATGCTGAATAGAGCATTGCCAAGGAGAGACTGTACAGGCAGTTTTTAATTTAAACTAAATTATATTATAAAAATATTACACATACTTGCAGCCCACTCCAAACAAACATCAAATGACAGTAATATTTTAAGTAATACTTAATATTTGAAGTTGAGAGGTTAGTTCTAAAGCTTTTCTCGTAATGATCCAGTTTGCCTGTATGAATGTCAATGTATGAACCAATCATTTCCTACTGACTGTAAGTGGCTCTATATATCTACGAGATTATTGATTTTTTTTGTTCTTGTTTTAATGTCACCCCATCATGGGTAGTATAAACAAACTTTATAAAAAAAAAAAAAAAAGTTGCTGCAGGGAAGAAACACATACTGAAGTCGGTGTTGAGATATTATTTTTGTCATTGCCTGCTAAGAATTTTTTTTGCCTTTGAAATCTTCTAGCATGAAGAGAAGGGAGCTGTGTCTAAACAAAAAAAATCCCGCTTTGTAACTAGCCCATGAGAATCACCCTTATACATGTAAATCATCTTGGAGTATTGCAATTTTCAAATGCAGTGACAGAAATTCACGACCTTCTGCTTGGATTCAGGTCTTGACGTTTTTTTCTGGCGGACTTTTTGCTTACATGACTTGGATTTGTATTCAGTGCCATTATTTGTTGTTGTAGAGAAATTATCTTCTCTTTATAATGGCTCTGAGTAATGAACATTAGTTTTAATGACGGTGACTTGTTTTACTTTTATTCATTGCAGTATCTGACATGTCCCTTTTGCTACCAAGTGAAGAACTGATGACGTTCCAAACTTGTTTTCTGCTGTTCTATTGACAAACCTTTCATTCTAATCAGTTTTGGGGTTTTCCTAGCACTAAGTAGTTCATGTAACTCATGTGCATTATAAATTCAATGAAGAAAGATCATTTTATATCCATGGTAGTGTTCATTAGTATTCCACTCTGGTCTGCCTCGTCTCCTGGTGTTTCCTTAAAGCAGATTTTCTGAACACAATAATGGGAAAGTCATAAATGTGTAATATTCAACTTATATTATTTGTATTTGATAGCGACTGTCATTACATAATCTTCTATGTGTGCTGTCAGCAGTTGTAAATTATTATTTAATGAGAACACTAAAGCAGCGCTAGAAACCCCAGTACAAATAAACAAAACACTTAAAGACGGAGTCTGGCCAAGCCCTGCCAGTTATTTGTGGAGCTTAAAGTACCTGTGCTGTCATTATTGTTTGATTTATATGAAGTCGCCAGAGATTAATATTCATTACAACCTTGTGATTGCATTTGATTAGATGGTTCAAAGACCTAGGATATATGAAGGCACAACAAAGGGTTATTTCTTTATTTCTGTTAATGTGGAGTGGCAACGTATTTTACAGTACGTTACAGATCCTGTATTTGTGCAGAAAGAAAGAAATCGTATACATTTTTTTTTTAAAAGTATTTATTTTTGCAGTTTTTTGAATTTTTATACAAACATAATAAACAAAACCGAAGAACAAGATTGTCTGTTACATATTTCCTTCCCCCCAATACAGGATTATTAAGCAACAACCATGGTAACAGTCAGGTTCTTACTGCGTTTCAAAACTAACTGAGGGATATTACACAGTAGATAACAGCAGGATACTGTAGCCAGACATCTTGATACAACACAAATAACTATTGACACATAGACAATCAGTCACACACACACACATACCAGCACGCTCAGTCTCCTTCATCATGGAGAGGAGTATATATCATACGTGATTATAAGGCTGTATGGGGAGTCGCGCACCATCTGGACCAGATGCGATCAAACTTCTGGGGACACTTCCGGTTGGTATACAGAGACCGGTAGTGGGGAATGACACTATTAATGAGTAGTATCCATCTTTTTAATGGAGGGGGCTCCTGGTCCTTCCAGGTCATCACCACCACTTTTCGGGCGTAGTATAGGACAAACCTAAAGAAAATTTTGTCATAGTGGCCATTGACAACTTCGTTTATGATGCCGAGGAGACACACAGAGGGAGACAGTAAGCGTGGGAAATCAAAGTGTAAGTTTAGGAACTCCAGCACTTCGGACCAGAAGACATGGACCCTAGGGCAGGACCAGACACAATGCGGGAAGGATCCGACTTCAGCCTGACAGCGAAAGCAAAGGTCATTGGGCATTGCTCCCATGCGGAATAGTCTAGCAGGGGTGAAATATACTCGATGGAGGAATTTAGATTGGATCAGGAAGTCCCTCGCGCTCACTACAGATGTGAAGTAGGACAGTTCGACCTCCCTCCAGTCATCATCTGACAGGTCAGGGATATCCTGTCTCCAGCGTTCACAGGCTCTATCAAACGGTCTGGACTTTTGCTCTTGTAGAAGAGCATAGCACTGAGTGAGTGGCTTAGGGAGGTCCGGGGTACTCATCAGAGTCTCTAGTTTGGAGAATTTCACTGTCAGGCTGAAGGAGCCGAATTGGGCTTTGAATGCGTGTCGCAGTTGCGTGTAATGGAAGCTAGCCGTATTGGGTACCGTATGTCTCTCCCTTATCTCGTTGAAGCTGAGTAATTCTGCTTCCGGGGATAAGAGCTGACCTACAAATTTCACCCCCGCCGCCCCCCACATTGTCCAGCCCGGGAGGGAGAGGAAGTGAGAGAGCCACGGATTGAGCCACAATGGAGTCCTGGGCGAGAGAGGGGGAGGGCTGCCTATTTCTACCAGGGATTGCGCCCTACGCCAGCACACCGCTACCGTACGTAGGGGAAGTGGGGTATCAGATGGGGACTTGTATCTGTACAGCAGGTTTGTAAGGGCCTCGTAGGAACCCACCAGGGCACCAGCCAGTGCAGTAGCTGCATTACCCATGTCTATATCTATCCACCACTGGGCATATACTAGCTGGGAAGCCAGGTAATAAAGATACAGATCCGGGGCAGCCAGTCCACCCCTAGACTTGGGAGCCTGAAGCAGCGCTAGACTGAATCGTGGGGCACTACTCTGCCAGTAGAAGGACCTGAGAATGACGTCTATGCGTTTAAACAGACTCTTAGGAAGTAGTATAGGACAAGCATGAAAAAGGTATAGAAATTTTGGGAGAAAAATCATTTTAAATATATTAATACGCCCGTACAAAGACAAGGGGAGAGTGGACCAGGCTTTTAGGCGCGATTCCGTTGCAGCTATCAGGGGTGTAATGTTTAACTCCGTAAATGCCTGGACCTTGCGTGACACCTGGACTCCCAGATATTTAAAGGTGGACACCACCCGGACTGGGACGGGGAGGGAGTGTACCCCTACATCAGATAAGGGAAAGAGGGCCGATTTGTCCCAGTTAACCCGAAGGCCTGAGAACCCCCCATAACGTTCTAATCGTATACATTTTTAAAGAAACTGGGCATATTTTCTTATTTTCTAACTTAAAGGAAACATACTATGAGGAATCTACAATCAGAAGTAGATGTAATGGTAGAGCCCCCCTGTCTGCCTCTGCCATTTAATATTCCTGGAACCTAACCTAACGAGTTAAAACTTTATTTTAGTAGTACGTAAATTAACTGTAGAGGCTACTGGGACATGTACTAAACTTCGCTCCCAGTGCCCGGCCAGGCTAGTACACCCCCTATGGTATGTATACCTTTAAACATAAACTTAAACCAGGCAGTCCAAAGGTGAACCAGATTAATTACGGTAAGAAGTTCGCATTGTATAAAAATTCACAAGACGTTAGTATACGGTTAAAGGGGTTGTATAAACTTTGATTGTTATTTTGTAGCTACAGAATAAGTGATATTCTGATTGGTTGGTGTCCAACAGCAGGAGTCCTCTGGTCATGTGAATTGACCCCCATAATTCATGAGAATGGAGTTCTACAAGCCAAACATAGTGATGATCACATGACCTGCCCAGGCAAGTGTAGGACATGTGCAGTGGACATGTGACCAGCGGTCATCTTATGTCCTGCTTTTCCTTCACAAAGTCATAGGACTGATTAAAAGGCATTTTAATAGTAGCATTTTAATTCTTCATTATAGTGCATGTCCACAACATTATTCTGCTAAGGGGAGAAAAAATTTAAATGCAACTAATTACATTGTAGCTTATATTTAATGACCCATTTGAATATGAATTATGCTTATTCCTAGAATACTCCTTTAACCAGTTGGTCACACTTTATTACTCTTTTACTTCCTGACTGCCAATCCAAAGCGCCATAATGACCTAAAACAGCAGAGTAAATAAACATTTGTTGGTAGAAGTGAATATGAATTTCATTCCATACATAAAAACAAATGTTTTCATGTTAGGGGCCTTGCAGACCTGCAAGAGATTTGTTTTATTACAGATTCAATAAACTTTAACTTGACCTATAACACAACAAAATACTTTGAAAATTTTATTTCACCTCTACATAAATCTTGAGCTTTGCAACATTTTTAATCTTTTTGAACTTATTTTTAGCCTTGAAACAAACTTAAATTAAAGTTTATTATATGTTTCCTTTACACTTACAACCTTACTGTTGTATTTCCTATAGCTGCAGTATGGAGTTGTATGGTCTATACAATTTCCTGTATTGTCTTTTTGTGTATGAGTAGTAGATAGGATACAGCCAAGCATCAAGAAACGACCAGTATGATGGAGACCTTATTAGAGCTGAAGGAATAAGCAGAGATTTCTGAGAGACACTAAAATAGTTTTTATTGTAGTTATATTGAGTGATTTATTGGTCAGAGAACAGTTTCTACCTTGAAGAATGCACCGCAGTTCCCTATTTATTACTTTCTTCTCAAATGATGCAAATGTATGCGCCCACCCTGCCGTGATATTTAAATGTATTGCCTCTTATATGTTTATATATAAAACCGGAATGTGCAGAGGCAGTTCATAAAACATGCCCTGCATTCATGAGGAATTTCTTCAAATGTTTCTATGACTAGTGTACGAGATAAAAAAAAAGTGTGCATATAGTTGCATTTGCTTTGGTGGTTCTGCCTATTGTCAATTTAACAAAATTGTACCTCTGATCTTCATAATGATCTGTAGTGAGGAAACATTTCTATAGACCGGAGAATTATTTCAAAGTCACTGAGCCTCTACAAGATCGTATCAAACAGTAAAGATTAAAACCATTCTCCCATTAAGAATTGTTCTTAAATTAAATGGATGTGCGATGATAAACTGAAAGAGACAAAACATATCACCTTTATAATCTTCTACCGGTAGATCATAAATAACACATGGAAACAAATGCTTCTCCACTCTGCATATATACAGCACATGCAGCCCCCTCATTCTTATATTGGAGAAAATTCTGGAAGGAAATGTCATATAAAAATTCAAAAATTCGGCATAATCTTTCACGCTACTTATTACTGATGACTTTGTGTGTCATACTTAATATTGCTTCAGTACCATACTTGAAGAAAATTCCATTAATGTGCAGCTGATCAATATTCATTTCTCTGTCCTCGGCCTGTTTATGCATACTTCAAAGTGTTCGGCGTCTGGAGTAATCGTTAGTATGTTAGACATGTGTGAATGATCACAGCAAGTTTTTCTTCTCTTGATGACTTTTGCTTCTCAAAAGCTTTTTTAGTATCTGCAGTTTCTTGGCACAAACATTGTGACATGGTATAAAATGTTTAGTTCTTTCAATATAGCATCTTGCATGAACTTGGTTTCACAAACATATACCCTTATTTTATTTATACCCTACCATTGGTGAGCAGGAGATTCTCAAATTCCTAACAAAGAGTTTTTGTCAGATTTTCACTTTTGGGTTTGTCTGTATAGGAGTTGCAAGAACTGTATAGAACATCTGCGTTCTGCCATTTCTCTTACTCTAACCACTTCAGTGTTAAGAAAACGGGGCTTTTCTCCTCTCACCCCTCAAGCAGACTTCTAAACAAACATAAATCATGGTATAAATACTATTTGCTTCATTTTTTGTTTGTATTTGGCAACAGCACACGTAAAAATAGACTTGGGGCTCATGTATATGGCGAGGTTGTTCAGACATGTGATAGTTGTGTTTTTTATAGGTAGCACACGTGATCATTTACTTTACATGGGCTCATACACAAGGCCAATGGATTCCGTGCATGAGCAGGCTCCCTGGGCAGTAAAAGACAGGACAGGTCCTATTGCTTCCCCTACAGTGGGTAACGGAAGTATTCAGAATTAACTCTTTGTTTCATTGTAGCCAGGTGGTAATATCAAAATTCTTTTTTTTTGCTCATTATGTACACTCTGCACCCCATATTGGCAGGAAGAAAAACTGAAACAAGAAAAAATGAGTATAAGTATTCAAACCCTTTGCTCAGTATTGAGTAGACACACCTTTTAGAGCTAGTATGGTCAAGAGTCTTCTTGGGAATGATGCAACAAGTTTCTCACGCCTGGATTTGGGGATCCTCTGCCTCTTCCTTGCAGATCCTCTCCATTTCCCCCAGGTTGGATGGTGAACTTTGTGAGAGCCATTATCAAGTCTTCCCAGAGGTGCTCAATTCAGTTTAGGTCAGTGCTCTGGATGGGCCAGTCAAAAATAGTCATAGTGGTGTTCTGAAGTCACTGCTTTGTAATTTTAGTTGTGTGCTTATGTGAACCTTCAGACCAATCTGATGTCCAGAGCACTCTGCAAGAGGTTTTCATCCTAGATATGTGTACTTGGCCGCATTCATCTTTACTGCTTTTGCAACCAGTCATCCTGTCCCTGCAGCTGGAAAAAAAACCCATAGAATGATGCTGCCACCGGCTTTTTTTTAATGTTGGGCTTGTATTTGGCAGGTGATGAGCAGTGGCTGTTTTTTTCCACACTTACCGCTTAGAATTAACACCAAAATGTTCAATCTTTGTCACATCAGAGAATCTTATGCAGGCTTTTATAGATCTTGACTGAGGAGAGGTTTCTGCCAGCACACTCTGCCATAAAGCCCCCACTGGTGGAGGGTTGCAGTGATAGTTGACTTTGTAGAACTGATCTTGGTTTTCTTCTTCTTTACCTCTCTCTTTTTTTCCCACAATTGCTTAGTTTGGCTGGACAGCCAAGTCCAGGAAGACTTGTGGTCTTCCCACACTTCTTTCGTTTTAAGTATTGTGGAGGCCACTGTGCTGCAGCAATTCCTTTGTAACCTTGGCCAGATGTGTCCCTTGCCACAATTCTGTCTTTGAGCTTCTCGGGCAGTTCCTTAGACCTCATGATTCTCATGTGCCCTGCAGTGTGAGCTGTAAGGTCTTATATAGACAGGTTTGCGTCTTTCCTGATCAAGTCCAATCAGTTTAATTAATCACAGCTGGACTCCAATTAAGGAGTAGAACCATCTCAAGGAGGATCATAATGAAATGTACAGCATGTGAGTTAAATGTGTGTCACAGCAAAGGATTTGAATACTCGTGACCATGTGATATTTCAGTTTTAAATATTGAATAAATTAGCAAAATTATCTACATTTCTGTGTATCTGAATGAGCATTCAAAAGAACTTTTTTTTTAATCTTACCAATTGGCTGCAATGAAACTATGAATACTTTCTGTACCCACTGTATTGCTACCCATGTAGTCTTTTATTATTTTCATCGGCTGGTGAGTAAAGCTTACTCGGTGGGACCATTGTTTGTGTCCTATAGAAAGGCACATGCTGTGTGGCCTTAACATATTCTTTTTACCCTCATGTGTCTTCTTCAACCTCATATGGCACAGTGTCCACAATTCTAACATAAGAAGGATTGCAACAAAAATTTTTAATGTTGGCTAGTGTAGGCAATTGACTTGCTTTATCTGCTTGACTCGGGTCCTTCATTGCCTCCAATGATGGTCGGAACTCAGATGGCCTGTTTCATACAGTGTATAAGGACTGAGAGTGTTTTTCTTTTTATATGCATACCTGAGACAGCCAGAGATTAGAAGAATGTAGTCTCACAGTTGCCCTCAAATTTTTATTAATATAAATTGTTAGCTTTTAAAGTGTTTCAAGGTGTACGTATGCTGCATTCAATCCTTATTCCATACTGTCGTCATATATTGCAATATTGCTTATTAATTTCCCTGAAAAAGATAAAATGGTTTCAACTAATATCCAAGGATCTTGGTTGTGTGACTTATTTTGTGTCTATTTTGTGTCTCTCAGGAGATACTTTCTGTGTGTGTCCATGAGTCATATTGAGTCTCTCCGCCTCAGGGCATCACTAATTGCAGAAATTTGGGGAGGCAGAATCAAGGACACAGTCCATTGTTTCACAGAAGAGTCTAGTCTAGAGGTAGATAAAAACTGTAGGGCTGGAGCCTCAAATCCAAATATATTTGAAACTATATAAATTAGTTTTTGGTTACCTGCTGTCCATGCTGTACATGCAGTGTGCTTTCTGTGCTGAGAATTCACTCCTATCTTGCGATATGCTTCTCTCAAAGCAGAACAATTAGAAATTATATGTTAGAAATAGGAGACGAAATACAATGAAAATAAATATCCACAGACTACAAGGAAATGTTACTGATCTTTTTACCAGGTGTTTTATATTTTGTTTTTGGCTGCCTTAGAAGGAGAAACAAAATCACAAGTTGTAGAGTTATTCATGTGCTAGTGTTAATCTGTGGGTGAATTCAATTCCTTTCAAACACATTTTTGTTTCCTAGGGACCTGGCAGCACGAAATTGTCTTGTAGGTGAAAATAATGTTTTGAAAATCAGTGACTTTGGCATGTCTCGTCAAGAGGATGATGGAATATATTCATCTTCTGGTTTAAAACAAATTCCTATCAAATGGACAGCACCAGAAGCCCTCAATTATGGTAAGACTTATTTTCTTAATTTAAAATTCAATTATTTTTCAGTGTCCAAGAATATATATTTTATTGTGTTCTAGTATATGTTAATCACTTGTCAAAATTGTGTTAGACATACATGTTACTATAATAAAATTTTTGAAGCTCTATAATAGCTTGTCAGCGGAAAATAACGAGATGGTGAAAATATCTGCCTATGGTCCGAACCACCAAATGAGTAGTTGCATTGAATTTATTGCTGTAAGCTATTCATTTACTGAGTTTTATTGTAACAGTATTGTGAGTGAGATTTATATATACTCATCCACATACATTGCTTTAATTCTACAGGATGTTATTAATGATAACGTTTTCCACACTCTCTATTATTAGCAGAATAAATGGTGCATTTCAGTACTTTATAAAGCTTTATTTTACATTACCTGGCTCTTTCCCAGAAGTGTCTGGTGGGAAGGGCAGCATGTGTGCCTGTGTCCCCCCCCCCCCCCCACCCCCCCTCCCAGGGAGTCACTAAATGCTTCTGGCATGGGGCCAGTTAACATGGAAACATTTTATAAAGTACTGAAATGATTCAGAATATTGACAAAAGCTATTTTAAAACCAGCTTTTGGAACCTGTCACCAGCTAAAAATGACATTCCTGGTGGCCAAACATTTCAAGAGAGTCTGTCTTGGTTGCTCTAAACATTGCAAATTTCTCCTAAATGAGTTCTGATCAATTTTCTTGCCTTCATTAGTTGATCATGGGTGGCTGACTTTTGGTGGCACCACAAAGCATCGGTACAATCGCTACAGCTCCCAATGATAGTGCAGCTACTGGGACGTGAAGCCAACTGCTTCAAGCTTCATATCAAATAGGCCAATAATAGTGGTTACTGACCAAGTCAAGAGCTGTGATTGCTGTTTATGGTGGTTTTCTCATGTGTAATATTTATTACCACATGACATTTTATAAATACACGGTAGTTGCTGGTCCCACCTCTAAGATTTGTACCTAAGTGGAGGACAGGAGGTACACTGCACCCCTTTCCATAGCCTAGTGAAAAGGCCTCTTTCCATTTTAAGTCTATGGAAACAAAAATAGTCAGATATAAAATATAGAAAAAACTTTCACGTTAACAAATAATGAATTCTATTGCGAGAAATTAGTGTTGAAAGCAACTTAATTTAGTTAGTCTTCTCTAATGAGTATCCTCTCTGTATTTAAATTTCTCCTTAATCCACCCTATCTCTATACAATCAGCATCTCAAAACAACATAATCAGGTGAAGTAGAGAAGGGATGAACCACACCCATACAAATCATGCCTGATTCAATCACGGCCAGTGCACTCCACAAACACTTGGAAAAGACTATTATTTCTCTCGACTGCTTCATTTTTTGAAAATGATAAAAAATAGTCACGTATAATGACAATTATTTGACACCGCACTTCTGTTTTCCTTATGTTGGACTAATCTGAAGAGCTGGAGGTTTAAGTACTTCTCTCAACTTATTAGTAGATGAGTTGTAAAACAAACCATGGCAACAAAGAGGTGCAGAAGCAAGAATGTAATGGAACTATTGCTAGGCAAGGCATTCTACACTGGAGCAATTCATTCATACCTAACATTTGAGGCAAACTACCTATAATAACCCCTTACCGGCTGCGAGTAAATGGAGAAGGCTCACGTGCTGACCTTACCCTCTCCATAGCCAGTAAGTCTTCGCTGCATATAGCAGCTAAAAGATGCCCATGTGCCACCATTTTGGTGAAGATCATCGCTCCCAGTGACATCGGGGTTGGCGAGCGGTTGCCATGACAGCCTCAGGTCTTCCGTAGACTTGAGGCTGTCTCGTTTTAACCTTTATCATTACAATGTGTGATTCACACATTGTAATGATTGAGGAGTAGAATCCCCAAGTACTGCCATACAGTAGTAAAGTGCCCTAGGGGTCTGTAAAATAGCAAAAAAAGAAAAAGCTAAAAAATGTATAAAAAAAACCTAAAATCCTCCCCCATTCCCTAGAAATATAAATAAACAGTAAAAATCATAAACACATAAGGTACCGCCGCGTCCAAAAATGCCCGATCAACATATAATAACGGTTTTTCAATGTGTTATGCCCCGTAACTGGAAAATAGCGCCCAAAGGCAAAAAATGGCAATTTTTTTTGCCATTTTGAAAAATATAAATAAATTCTCTAAAAAGTGATCAAAAGAGCGTACAAAAAATAGAATCATTGAAAACGTCATCAAAAGTCTCAAGACATGACACCACCCACAGCTCTGTACACCTTAGTATAAAAAAGTTATTAGCACCAGAATATGCCAAAATAAAAATTTTTGTACTGGAGGGTTTAATTCTTGTAAATGTATGAAAACTTAATAAAATCTACACATGTCATCCCCTTGATCCTATTGACCCCAAAGAATAAAATAGACATGTCATTTGTGGTGCACAGGGAAAGCCGTAAAATCCAAGCCTACAAGAAAATGGTGCAAATGCGTTTTTTCACCAACTTTTTTTCCAGCTTCCCGGCATAGAATATTATATACTGTCAGTATAAAGTGCAATTTGGTACGCACAAAACAAGCCCACACACAACTCTTTACATGAAAACATAAAAAGTTATAGATTTTTGAAGGTGGGGAGTGAGTTATGAAAACGCAAAAATGAAAAAGGGCCTTGGCGGGAAGGGGTTAACTAGTCCTTTCATATCTTTAATACTTTCCTCAGTGGTTCAGCGAATTTTCATAACAGCAATATATAGGAATAGACTAATGCTTAACAAAAAAGTGTCAGCAGTCATAATTATCATTTTATCTATTCAAAAAGTGCTGTTCTGTGGTTTGTGAACTGATATTACTGTACTTACTAGTGTTTTTGGCTCTGCTTGTACTGTCTCGAGAAACCTAATTACATTTAACATTTATACCAGCGGAATGACTTCACTGAAAAGTGTTAAATTACAGCATGCCAAACTATGAAGTGAGTGGGTAAGCAGACAAGAAAACGAATGTTGCCTTCAACCGCACATTGAATGCCCTTAATTATGGTCTATTAAACTTGAAAACTAATTTAGCACAGCTGGAAAAGATAGTTAAAGTGCATACAGAGTTTGTTGACGGCAAAATGGTTAACATACTGTTACTACTATTTAGGTCAGTGAAATACTAAAGTGTAATAGGGTTAAGATTCCAAAATAAGCTTCTGCTTTCAACAGTATTACCGTATATACTCGAGTATAAGCAGAGACCCCTAATTTTACTATCAAAAACTGGGAAAAACTACTGACTCGAGTATAAGCGGAGGCTGGGAAATGCATTGGTCAAACCTCCCCAGTAGTATACAGCCTGCCAGCCCCCATGTAGTATACAGCCTGCCAGCCCCCATAGCCCTTAAAAAAATAAACTTATATACTCACCCTCCGATGTCGGCGCGGCTCCCCGATGTCAGCGTGTTCCGTCTTCTTTCTTCTCCGCGGCTCCTCTTCTTTCTTCTGTCATAGACGCAGCCATGTTTTCTTCTAGCAGGCGCATACTATGGCCGGTGCTGACATCATAGTATGCGCGGCCATGAAGAAAACATAGCCATGTCCATGACAGAAGAAAGCACATTTTTTGTGCTGAAAAACTTGGCTTATACACGAGTATAAATGGTACTCTATCCCATAACATATGTCCTAGAATATAGTATGTAATGATTATATTGGGAATAAGCTTTATGCACCAGTAGTGTCATATGGTACCCATCCTTCTCCTGAAGCAAATGATATACCTATTTTTGTTTTCCCCTACAATTTTTCACCAGTGCTTAAATAGCTTCAATCTTTAACACTGTGTCTTGGGATTAAGGACAATGTCCTTAATTAAGTCAATGTCCTGGGATTAAGGAAGTAACAAGCTCCATAAATATGTTAACTACATGTAAATGTTGAAAACATAGAAACAAATTATACAGGCTGTCTACAATGCTCTACAAACAGAAATGTACTCACTATGATACCTTTGCATGCCATCAGTGAAGTTATTAGTTTTCTGATGAATGTTCTCCCACACTGATCACACTTGGTCACGCCAACCAATATTGTCTCATACAAGTCCAGAGATTCAGTAGGCCCCGGCAGGACCATGAAACCACACTGATTGCTTATTGTAGTACAAGTGACATACGACCTTGTATTGTTGTGTTGCTTTTATCCTCACTAGTACTTGCTGCCTTTCCACTGCCTCTCGTCGCACAGCGGCTCATCATCATCCTCTTCCACACATTGCAATCCGTGTATGAAGAAAGTCTATAGTAAAGACCAAAACTTACATGAATTTGGATTGTCATACTTTGTACACCAGTAAAATTCTGTGTTTTTGCATCATCAAATGGAGTGCCAAGTGTTTTTTTATTATTATTATACTACTACTACCCATAGTAGTACAAGTGACATACGACCTTGTATTGTTGTGTTGCTCCCTGGAATCTGTTGGTTTCACGACCAAATGTCAGTGTGTTTGGAGTAAAAGCTATAGGCATCCGGCTATCCTACATTATGCGTACCCCCACCTTATTTCCACGAGTATGACCAAGATGGCCTACCCTCATTCATGTTATTGGCGTGTCAAGATGAATCTTGGCCTATCATTGTGGTTGGTAACCCATCCAGATTAAAAGAAACACTCCACTCAAACTTATTTCATTAATACATGGTGCAGGGCCTGAAGGGAGGAGCTTGATTTGTTTTAGTTGTTCTCCTAGAAACTTGCTAGAACAAAGAGTCCTCCCTTCAGGCCCTGTACATGGTATAATTCAATGAATCAGCTGTGACTAGAGTGCTCCTTTGACTTTTAGTCCTATGCCCCAGAATCATTGCATTGAAAGGCCTCTTTTTCCCTATTTCCTTGTCTGTTACTGTAGCTATAATTTTAAAATGAAAATGTTTAATTAAACCTTATGAATGCAGAAAAATAGCCTTTAAAGGAAATCAAACCTCAGGATGAAGCATGATAAACCAGGGACACTTCCTCATAGATCTAGGCACTATGACTGTGGTAATCTTCTTATATTTGTTATCCATGGCCTCTTTCCTTCCAAAATTAAATTTTAAACTTATGCTAATGATCCTGAAAGACTACTAGGGTGGTTCCAAGAGCCCCTCTGTGCTTAAGATTCACAGCCTTTACAATTTTCAAGGAGCACTTTCCAATGTGTCCTGAAACTTCCTCTGCTGCGCTGAGATTACATCAGGCAGGTGGAGGGATAGTGCCAAGCATGAGCAGAGGGGCAGGATAAGACACATAGATCTAACAGCCTATAAATCTACAGCAAAGAGCTCTGGGAACCGTTCCAGTAGCCCAGGTATTTCATTAGCATAAGTTAAAAAGTTGATTTTAGAGGGAAGGAAGCAATGGATAACAAATATAAGAAGATAACAGTCACAGTACCTGGATCTATGAGTAAGCGTCACTGGATTATCAAGCTTGTTTCTGATGCTAGATTTCCTTAAAAAAATTGTTTTTTATATTGCTTGTTATCTTTATCAAGTGTGTGGACTAGATATTATTTATTTTTCTAACCTTTATTATATATTTTTTCATTTGAATGTATATCCCTCATGTAACCCTGCATAGCATAGTGTAAGGCACAGAACAGATTATATTTCGAGGCAGTATGATACAATACCACCAAAAGAAATTAGTCTGGGCATAATGTTTTGTGCTCTCAATACCAAAAATCTGATTAAAGTTTAATGCAAGAAAGCTTTCGTAAGTCACAAAGGGTAACAACTTCATATAGTTTATAGTTAAATTAATCCTCTATTATGCCAATGTGTGCCGCTTTATTCCTTATTTTCTGTGTCATGTTTCAACATTACTTTTTGTTTTTTTGTTGCTACAGGACGATATAGTTCTGAAAGTGATGTGTGGAGCTTTGGTATTCTTTTGTGGGAAACTTTCAGTTTGGGGATGTGTCCTTATCCAGGAATGACCAATCAACAAGCTCGGGAACAAGTAGAAAAGGGTAAAATATAACCCTTTTTATTATGTCGTTGTCTCTGTTCACAATCCTACTTCTACTAACTGCATACACAAAGTTATGATTAATTAGGTTTTTTTAATATATTGTGGATTTCTATGCTACATGAACAGCATGCATTTGTTAACTTCACTCTGACAGGTGACTGCTTCTCTGCCAGTCGGAGGCAAGCAAACAACCAAAAAACCTGCTATCTGTAATTGGCATCACAGAGGAAAAACTCCACTTCAGACTAGCTTTCACCAAATAAAAGATCAAACATTGGATGCAAAAATCTATGTGCCAATTTAACTATATTGTTATTTATAATTTTGGTAAATATCATTCTAGCAACAATTGTGATTACACAAGTGGTAAAAAGAAATAAGGAAGCCTGAGAGTAGAAAGGAAAGTGCCACTTCTGACTAACAAGGAACTTAGTATAGATATGAACATTATACCAATAAACATATAGGATGCATGCAAAGATAACACTAAACCATCTAAACTCAGAGATCAATTCAGATACATATGTATAGTGAACAACACAGAGGTTTAAAAACAGCGGGGCACATTTACTTACCTGTCTGAAGACTTCACCCAAAGTGCATTGTTCCGCCGATAATGCACTCTGCCGTAATTCACTAAGATCATGCGCCCGATATCCTGCATGTGTCGCTTCCCCACTCAGATCCGCCGGGGTTCACCTTCTTCTTCCTGGTGCATGTAAGAGCTTGATCTTGCCTCACAATTTGAAAGTTAAATCTTGCGCTCAGTCCGAATTAGTCAGATTGTCTGACGGCCCGTCTCCCGATTTCTGTTGCATGAAAGCCAGCGTAGCTCAGTCCCTCAGTCAGAAATGTAATACAGTTAACTCATTAAGGGGAATTTACAGACTAGGTGTAGGCGGCAGACTAGCCCAATGAACATGGCCTAAGTATAGAAAACATACAGGAGACAGAGGGAAGAAAGAATGTATACTTGCCTTGCTCTAGCTCCCAGGTCCTATGTGCTGCGGTACTGCTGTTTTTAGTGCCGGTCACTTGACCTACATTATCCAATGAGTGTTCTCTTGGACTTCTCTTCCATTTTCCAGGGGACTTTGATTCTTGTGTTGTCCCCTAGCAAAGGAGGCCACTCATGGATATAAAGTAAATCCCTTGACCCTTTGGAACTCTCCCAGAAATCTTGAGCCGAGAGTTCTTTTCTCCTTTCTCCAACCCCTGACTGTTGGGAAGTTTAGTGTCCTTTGCTTCTACACAGTAATCTGTGCTTACCAGTGGCTGCAAATCAGTGGCTCTCCACCAGGAAATTGAAAGAAAGTAAGCAAGAAATTATAGGGAGAGCTGGGGATTACAATACCATATCTGGGGCCCCAAACCAGTTTTGATTTAAGGGGAGATGGTGGTGAAATAGGGGCTTAAAACCTATTGAATGTTTAAGAGGTAAAGCTCTATTGACTGTTTATATAACAATTTAATAATTGTTATATATTTTTTAACCTATTGAATCTTTTTTTAATTCTCAAAGATGCTGATTCTAGCATGCCACTATTTTGCATTATAATTTAAATTGTTTTGTATATTGAATAATTTTTAATGATTACATGATCATTGGTTTTACCATAATGTACTTTACTTGCAGGTTATCGAATGTCTGCTCCACAGAAGTGCCCAGAGGAAGTTTTCAAAATCATGCAACGGTGTTGGGAATATAAGCCAGAAAATCGTCCAAAGTTCATAGAGATGCAGAAAGAACTTTCATCAATTAAAAAGAAAATTACATAGTACCAAACCCACTGATGGACACTTACCTTGTAGCATAGTAGTTATTTTTGGCATATTAGTTAAAGATCTGGCATTTACCAGATATTGCCATTATTTTGTCTAGTAAATCTGCATGTGCCTTTTTACTGAACAACATCGTGATCACCACCGGAAATCTAACACATTGTCATCTAAATGTGCTAATAATGTTATGGTGTGGTGCACAGATTTTGTACTTCTAAGTTCAGAGACTTCTTTGTATTGAGAGTTCATACTAAAGTCTCTGTATATAATTATGTTCTCACTTCAGACAATGGCACACAATTAATTGAACACATTCTTTGGACACTGAAAGTTTTTAAGATTTATATATTGTACTTTATAGAACACATTTACTTCCTTTCCATGGATACAATGTAGCTTAGTTATTTTGGGCCAAATTTAACCTTAATAACCTAATTATTTTGTGCACTTTTTCTGTTAGGTTAATCAAAGTTACTGCATCTAAGTGACTCAAGAAGACTAATCAATAATAAATAAAATGCAAAAAAGTATATATTTATTATAAAAAAAAAATGTGATTCATGAAATTAGACTTAAAGCCTTTCTATAAAATCGATCCTCATTCGATTTATCTCCTTTGGACAAAAGAAGAGAGATGTAGAATACAACCCATGGCGATCTCTAGCAGTCCTATAGAGTTGAACAGATTAGAAAAAAGTAAACGCACATTAACCAAAAGATTGGAACTCTGTTCCAGTGGTTAGTGGGGGTCCTAGTTGTCAGGCATCTATCAATCAGACACTTGTCAAGTCTCTTGACAACTATTTTAAGTTCTGGATCCTGTACATTTGAACCTATTTTAGTTGTTGTTTTTTTTTTTTTAATTTACAAAAGATACAACAGGTCAATACGTATGTAAGGATTGCTACTTTTTGTCTTTGGAATTGCAAATTGGTCTAACGGTTACTACTTCACCCAAATCTCATATTCTTAGACGCAAAGCAATGCCAAGGATCAACACTTTGGATCTCAGAAAAGCTGGTTAGAGGAGGGAATTCCATTTTTATTTATCTTTGAAGTAGAAATTTTTCTATTTGTAGTTTGTATTTGAAGGTCACAAAAACTATTTATTGCACTAATTTCTAGAAAACTCCACACAGAGCAATTCAATAACAAGTTATTACCCTTGATGTAAAGAAAACTACAAATTATGCTTGTTTCTAAATCTTGGTGCAGGCAGTAACTGTACTTTATGGATATTTAGTCATCCATTCACAATACAGTAACTGGAATCAAGCAGAATCCACACATATATATAACAAATTATTTGCAAATTTAATGCAGTGTAATGTGCATATATTTTTCCGTTACTGCTAGACATTTAAAAATGTTAGAATCTGTTTAGTAAACTATACTACATTTGCATTACTTAGTGGGGTTTGCCATTGAAAGAAAACTCTCAAATTTCAATCCCCTAGTGATATAATAAAGATTTTATCCCCTTACTTTAAAATTTTACTTTAGTTTTTTTTACCTTTTTAGCTCCTATAACTCCCTAGGTTGTTTAGTGTAAAATTCCAGAGTCTCTAAGCAGACAAAATATGTGTGAAATATTGTGTGCTGACAGTGTGGTTAGATTAGCATGGTCCAGGTTTATAAACACAGTGTGCAGCGTCAGACACTCTCACCGCTAGACTTCTAATTTCGGGTCAGATTCTGAGGCAACAGAAATTGCATACACCAAGACTAATAGAGACAGGTTGCTATTATATCTGTGAAATGCTGTATTTTTGTTAATAACAGTGAATTAGAGAATGTGTTATACTGAGTATATTTATGAATCCTGTCTGGGAATACCCCTTTAAAAAGAATCATAAAAAAAATCTCCTAAAATGTCTGGTAACATTGACAGAGTTCTGATCCTGTTTAATTGTAGAAAGAGAATAGAAGCTCTGGGCAGAGGTTGACAAGTTTTGGATTTAATTAAACTAATTACAGCTGTAGTCCCAGCCAAAGATATAGGTTTTTTCCCAATAGGCTGCATGAAAGATGATTTCTTCTGAAGGACAAACTGTATATATACCACCTAGAATTGTTGCTGCCATTTGGCACATCCATTGAGGTTATAAATCATTCAGAAATAGGTATTTAAAGACCTTTACAGCAAGTGTTTAGTGTAGGCTATAAATTACTTTTATATGGCTTTACGGTTAGAAATTGCCTGTCGTCCCCATTTGCCTTTTCCAGCATCAGTTCAAGCGGTCACTTGTTTTTTTTGGTGCTCCATCAATAGTTCATTTTTAGCAAAGGGCTTATGCAGAAGTCTGCTCAAACGAAAACTTAATTTATAATGGATGCTCCTTAATGGGAAATACATACTGTTTTCCTTGGGAGGAGCATGAATCTATGTTCTAGCAAGGAGTCATGCTCCTCCCTTCAGGCCCTACACCAGGCATTATTCAACACTCCAGTTATTCAGGAATTGCAGTGTTCCTTATAGAGCACTTATGGGGCAGAAATTGCTCCCTGGCAAAATGTTATTATAAAAATGGAAGATTATCTCTCAAGCTGAAGAGATAGGTGTCTTTCACTCATAGTAAAGTTTCTTTCTAGCATGCAGACTCATATAATAGTTACCTCCAATAGTTGGCACTAAATATGCAGCCTTTATCTTTTTTAAATAGCAACTGTGACAAACAGAAAATACAGTGATGATACCTGGGATCCCTCCTTAGAAACCTTTAAAGGACAGCTTCTCTATGGAAAATGATGTATTCTCATTATAGAGTTGTTTGTAGCACATTTGTCAGTTGCCACAATCCCTCCCCTGGCCAGGCTTATTGTGAGTTGAAGCAGCATTGTCGGAAAAGAAAACTTGTATTGTGGTTAATTTAGCGAATGGCTTTAAGTGCTGTAATGAGCCTGCTTTTGGTAATACTTTGGAACGTTATTAGCAACACTAATGACTGCAACTTGGGATATTAAGTTGTTTGCCGATCTTCCGTAATCAAGAAGCAAGCATGTTCACTCACAAAACTAAATTAACTAATTGTACACACTATAGTATATTTCTGACATGAAATATCGGTGCCCCAAAACCTAAAAGGGTATTCCCACAAAGACAAGATTCTTAAATATACTCGGGATAAGAAAAATAACACATTCTCAAAAATACAGAATTTCCAACCTGTCTTTATCAGTCCTGGTGTACACAATTTCAGTTGCCCATGGTTCCGACCGTTAAACTTATGACTTTAGGGTCGGGAAGACATTTTGTTCTCCTGTCTGATGCTGCACAGAGCTGAGCTCCTCTCTGCACCATAGCCCCCCACCCTTGCATTCCAAGCTTACACAGAGACGTCCTGCCGGCAAGCAACACATCCATTGTGAGGAGAGTAAAGCTACAAGTTACAGACAGATAAGGTCTTTATCCAGGGGAGCGGGAGGTACATAAGATCTGACAGTGTATTTGGCTGAGATGTAGCAGAGCTGAAGTGTGTCATTGTGTGCTATATGCATCTCGTGGGTCTCATTATCTCTCATGTCTGATCTCCTTTTCTCTTTCTAAGTGTCAGATATTAGTACAATGTTAAGAAGCCAAATGAAAGTGTATATAAACCTGGACTCTGATAATCTAAGCACATTGTTGGCTCACAGGACCAGAATGATCATGAAGCGTCTGGTTATAGAGGCCCCGCCCACACCCTGGGTCTAAAACAGCAATAAAACTGAGTAAAATTTAAAGTAAGGGGTTAAAATTATCTTTATTTTGTAAAACATCATTAGGGGATTGAAATTTAACTTGGCATAACTGCAGTTTTAATTTCAAGCTTAATTCTTTTTTTTTTAACAATCTGTGCAGTTTGGCTCCTTTTTGATTCAATCAGTATAAGGTCATATGTAATTATTGCATATCAAAACCTATTTATATGTGACTTCTGTTCAATATTTGACACTTTATGGTCTGTAAGGGTGCCACATTTTTTTAAACACTAAATTATGTTTTTATTTGATATTATTGGAAAAAAAAGGTTTTTTTACAATGCAAAATATGAGTTAAAAATATTGCTTCATTTACATAGTTTGGTTAAATTTTGCTTGCATGCTACATCTGCTTTGTCCATTGTTTTTCAGAGGCAAAACCTATAGCAGGACTCATAGCAACCATGTTTATTTTAAAATATAATATGACTAGTGGTTTTTGGGCACTAGAGCAAAGGTTGGACAGGGATTTAACCAGCTCTGATCTGCCAAAAACACTTAAGCGTTGCATTAATAGATCATAGAGGTATGGATTTAAATCAACACTTTCTGTGTATAAATTCATTCCATTTTATGCATAGAAGGTCATGTATGAAGTAATGCAGTGGTTTCGGACCTAGGGTTCTCAAGATTGGTGCTATTTAAGAGCCTTTTTAAAGGGTTGTACAAATGTTACAAAATATGGATACTTTCTTCCAAAAACCGCACCTCTTCTGACTCTATGTGTTGTGTGCTATTGAAACTTAGCTCTGTTTATTTCAATACCGCTAAGATTCAATACCGGCAAAAAACACGGTCAGGTGTGTATTGCTTGTTTTGAAAGAAAGCAGACAGGTTTTTCAATTTCTGGATAACACTTTTAACTTCAACTAACAAAAATCTTATGGGTTAGACTGTGGGAGGACCATTTTTCAAAACTCTGCCTACTCAGAGACCTCACTGGGAGGGCACCTGTAAATATAAATGGCAAAAGCCTTATTTGAGTAGGTACTATTGAAGGTGTTGGTAGCAGCCTATAAACTATAAAATTAGGAACATGTGTAATATTTTCCCAGACACCCTACTCCATGTGTGTTAACGGCCTATACATATAAAGCTGTTCAAGGCAAAGCTTTAAAGCACCTGAAAATTGCTCATTCACTTCTTTGTTTTATATGCAATTTCACTGCATAGATGTGAATGAAGCCTCAAGGGAGTCTATGCCTTCTCAACAGGAGTATAACTGCCATTACATCAAGTAGTAGAGGTGTTTGCATTTTATGTTTATACAGATTGTTCTTCTAATCCAGCTATTTAAAGAAAACAGTGCAGCCTAGTGGGTAAATGTGATGCAAATTGCATAATCCTTAAATGGCATCCTTTACCTTATGTAACAACCAGATGTTGTTTCTTCAAATCTCAGCTAAAAAAAAAAAATCTTCGTAAATTTATAAAGGGATATGTTTAGGAGATTTTTTTTTAGGCAAATGGCAATATTATACTTTATTTCTTCTTATATCATATGAAAAAAATGTAATTGGTTATGAATAGTCTCATACAGTGAACTTGATGAACTAACTACTTCTTATATAGTATTACTGTTTTTTGTTTTGTAATACGTACGTAGGCTCCATACTACCCAGTTTAAAGTGTCAATGCATGCATTTGCTTCTTGACAACACATAAATAGTAGTTCATTTATCTGCACAAATATATATCAAAAACCTTCAAGCAGTAATTGACCTTCAATTTCATGGCTGTTCCTAAAGCGGAATCTGTATGGTTTATGGGTTCCATATAGAAGCTCTGTCAACACTAGGATGTTATATAGAGCCACAACATGGTCATGTGCAAAAAGCCTATGAACAATCCGTACTGAAAATGTATGAAGTGACCTACAGTTTGTTTGAATCAGAATAGATTAATAACTTACTAAAAGATCTCACCGATTTATATTTCTATAGAACAGCACAGGTAGATTTATTTATTCCTTTTTTTTTTACCTCCAGTTTTGGGTCATGCTTTATTAGAAATAAAAAGTTACAGAGATTGCTTAAATCAATAAATACTGTATGTATAAATAAGTTATTTTATAATAAAACTGCCCAATAGTGTAGTGGCCAATACATTTTTAAACTTGACTTATCGCCGCTCCAGATCTACATTGTGCTGTTTCTTTGTTATTCCTCATGAAAAAGGAAGAATAAATTGACAACTAAGCAAGATCAGTCATTGGGCAAACTCGCTGTGTCTGCTTGACTCCATTACTGGCCAGAACAACAAGCAACGGAACTGGACTGACCCCGTTGCTCAGTATTCGAGAGAGTCTCTCATAGTCTTAGTCCATTTAGACATAAACAACCCGAACTCATCATCCCTTATTGTAAGTTTATTCATGTTTTAGGTGGAACAAAGGCACAATACAACATTCAGTTGGAAAAGCAATGTGATCACCAATTTTTATTTTTCTGAGAGCACAAGTAAGCACTCAAACTATTTGGAGAAGCTCTGCAATGATAGTAACATTCCTAGGGAACTATGAATTCAAAAGGAGCAAAAATGTCATCTTTTTATTATTGGAACCCGTTTTTACTCTTTGTTAGGTTGGTATCAAAAATTATAAAAGACCATTGTTACCGAAAGGGTTGTAGTACATTGTTTGATATTATACTGATTAAATACTATGTAACTTGTGACAATAATAATGTCAGACCATTTTTTATTTATAGGAAAAAAATTCTATTGGATTTTACAGTGTGTCCTTGGTTCAACACAACATGTTTAAAAAACTTATTGAAAATGTTAGACTTTATTTTCCGTTTAGAAATTGTGACCTCTTTTTACTTTTATTCACTTTTTCATAGCCGTGCATGTCTCTGCTTCTAAAAAAGTATTTGCTTTAGTATTTAAATAAAATGTTCTACCTGAAACAACACTATCAGATGGAATAATCAACACCGCCTCTCCTAGATAAAGAGCTATTGCATCGCACAAAATTATATGCTTGAAGTATTTTTTTCAGTAGTTGAAAATGTGTCATTTTTCTAAAGCCTCAAATAAGTGATAGATTTTTTTGTATTTTTTTTTCACGAAACTTCTTGGTTATGATTCCAAAGATTTCTGGATAATGTCTTACTCTTTTTGTTACAGTATGGGATTAATGCTCTCATCAACTGGCATATGCAGCAATATATTGACTCGGTTAAGTTGATTGTTTTTAATCTTTAGTTAATGTATACTGTAAAATCTGAGTTTTTAACTTGATCTTATTACAGCCTGACCATGTGCCTGCTATGGTATATCTGTAAGAACTGTATGAGGGCAGTGTGAATATCTGTATTGGTTTGAAAGTACTGGCACAACTTGACCAGTGAAATTTCTACAGTTGAATTGTCGACAGTGAAAATCTATAAGATTTACTATATACATTAAATACCGTATACTATATGTTATAGCAAAGAGGATATCATGGCACACAATTTTGTATGTTTCCTGGTCTAAAATTGGTGCTTTTTTTTACTCAATGGCTTGTTTTAAGAAAAAACCCGCCAGTTCTCAGGTGGTATACAGTGTCTAAGATTTTTAAACATTTTTTGCTCTTCAATATATTCTTTTTATGTTATGTTATAATCTATTTGGAAATCATAGTCAGTTAAAATGACTGCATTTTTACCAGTTTACCACTTTTTGTATTTCTTTTCTTATTGAGGGGGCACATACATTCTTGCCAACTTATAAAGATGATTTCCAAAGAGTATACAGATATTTTTTTTATATGGTGCCAAAATAATTAATGTTTTTTTATGTGTTTAAAGCACCTTTTATACCTTTTTGTGAGGTTTTCTAGAATTCTTTATCTTTTTTTAAATGTAATATATTTGAAAGCCACGTACAAGCTACACTGGAAATGGGTGCTTCCGTTAGATAACATGCAGACTATTGCCACATTATTTTAAAGATAAAATATTTCTTTCTGCTGCCAGGTAAACATCTGAAAGTGGAAAAAGTACACTTTTTATTTCCTGAACTTGTTGCTTAAATCTGCCTTTTAATTTTTAATTGCCCTCATCTGCATAACACTGCCTTATGTGATAATGCTTATACTAACAAGTTATATTGTATGTATTTTTCATCTGGTAAATGTATTTTACAGTTATACCAGTTCTGTTTGATGGACCACTAATGTGTCTGCAATATGTTGTATTCAAATAAATGTTTCATATTTGTATTTCTTCAATGTTTAACTGAATTTTTAAAACTTTTGTTTCATTCAATAATGTTTTACACACATTGTTTTTTCCTTTAAACAGATAACACGAAACAACATTTAATAAAATGACTAAATGAGCTGCCTAGCCTTAAACCGTTCATCTACCCAAATGTATCTTCTTTTTTTTTTTTTACTTCTTAACTTTCTTTATATAAAAGTTGCAGAGAGGGCTGGTTTGAAGAAATAAAGAAAAGTAGCATAACACAAATCAAGGAATGATGCCATCCATTAAGTAATTAAGTATATGTTACATCAGGGGAGCAATACCTTCATGTCTGAGAGCTGATATGGGCCACAATTATAATATCACCATAGAAGTACCAAATACTATGGTTCAGCACACAATGGGAACCAATAAACAATATATATTGTTTACCCTTAAAGTGTAAATTAATGCCTTCAGGACTCGGCCTATTTTGGCCCCAAAGATGCAGCCCCATTTTTCAAATTTGCCCCGTGTCACTAAGTGGTTATAGCTTTGGAATGCTTTAACATATTCAGTGGATTTTGAGATTGTTTTCTTGTGACATATTGTACTTCAAATTAGTTTAAAAATGTGGGTGATATCTTTTATGCTTAGTTAAAATTAAAAAATATTAAAAAATGGAAATTTGGAAAAAAATTGGAAAAATTCTTTATTTTCAAAGTCATTTGAAGCAGATAGTGATAGCACCCAAATTAATTCATAACTTACGTTTCTCAAATGTCTGCTTTATGTTGCCATGGTTTTTTTAAGATTCCATGTATTTTTCTATAATGTTATAAAGCTTAGAATTTGGGTGCCATTTTTCACATTTTTTGAACCTATATTTATAGGGACCTGCTCAGCTCTTCAATTGACTGTGAGAGGCCTAAATAATAGCTAGGCTCGTAAATTACCCCATTATGGAAACTACACACCTCAACGTATGAAAGAGCACTTTTAAGAAGTTTGTTAACCCTTTAGGTGTTTTATAGGGGTTAAAACAAAATGGAGATGCTGTCTACAAATTGTAATATTTTGGACAATGCATTCATTTTGGGTGAAACATTTGCAATGGATTAAATGAAAAAAGGCTCCACAAAGTTTGATACCAAATTTCTCCTGAGTACACCGGATACCCCATATATGGTAGTAAACTGCTGCATGGGCACAAGGCCATAATTTTTTTTTTAATGTGTACTTATAAGGGCTTACTTTCTTTGCCATAATTTTTGGGTATCTATAGCGAATTAAAAAGATTTTGTTAACTCTGGTGGAGGAAATGAAAATCATCAATTTTTTTGACCATTCACCATATCATAATAATATTATACCATATATACTCGAGTATAAGCCTAGTTTTTCAGCACAAAATTTGTTCTCAAAATCCCTAACTCTGCTATATAATACAGTGGTCTTGCTGGCTATATACTGGGAGGCTGTGACCAATGCATTTCCCACCCTCGGCTTATACTCGAGTCAATAGGTTTTACCAGTTTTTGTGTTGAAATTAGGGGTCTCGGCTTATACTCGAGTATATATGGTATATTTTTTTTATTCTATGGGTCCCCACAATTATGAAAATACCTCAATTTATATAGATTTATTTTTTCCCAATGTTAAAAATGTAAATGTTATCATCACCTTTTTTTCAAATGCATCACTTTTTAAGTCTAGTTAAAGGCTTATTTTTTGCGGGAAGCATTGTTCTTTTTAGTTCAGTTATTCTGGAGTGCGTAACATTTTTTAAATCACTTTTTAGAGCATTCTGTTAAGTGTATTAATTAAAGTTAAATTAAAATCTTTTTTCGAAACCTTTTTTGGGCATTCACCGTGCGGGTCTAATAACAATTCTGTCTAATTATACAGATTGTTATGGACACGTCAATACCAAATATGTGGGGATTTTTTGTGGATTTTTTTATACTTCATTAAGTGTTTGTGCGGTAAGTGACATTTTAGGGCATATATTTTATTTATTTTTTATTTATTTTAATGTTTTAAACTTTTTTTTTTTTTTACTTTCTTTACTTTATACAAACTTGAACAAGCGATGCTCTGATTGCTGGTTCAAGTCCAATACACTGCTCTACAATAGGAATTCATTGTAGAGCAGTCTAAACTGTCAGTTTGCAGTCAGACCCGGAAGGGATCTGACTGTAGGATTTCTGGGGCAGCCTGGGGGCACTTGACAGACATCGGGGCTGCCCAGAAGAGGACCGGATCCCCAGTTAGCAGCATTAGGGGGAACACATGCTTGACTGTGGCGTGTAAGAGGTTAATACTCGCGATCGGAGCTTGTGCCAATCACGAGCGTCAGAGCGTGGTGTCAGTTGTAATATACAGTTAACACCCGCTGCTTCTGGTGCCGCCTCTGTCTGTGAGCCGGAATCAGAAGCTGGACATAAAAGCATGTCCTGGTGTGGGAAATATCTTCCAGCAAGGATGTACTATTACACCCTGGTGTATATAGGGCTTAAAATACAGACAATGGAATAAATATTATACACAGTATGCAATATAAATGAAAATTTGATCAGATCAAGTGGCTGGAGATATGATGAGGTTAGAAGAAATTAGTCAGTGCAAGCAGGAGCAGTTGGTAATATAAATAAAACAAAAATAATTCTGCTTGCCCTATTACAATATGATGCAACTTTATTGATCCCTGAGTGAAATTCTTTTGTGCATAGTGCTCAGGCATACTCTCGGTAATACAGACAAGGTTACATATATATGATTCGTAAGATACATACATACATTCTACAAAAAAATTTGCATTACGAATATGAGACTGCTTGCTATTGCTTTCTTGCTTAAATTTTCCTTTAACTTAATTTACGTACAACTTTTACGGTAAATACATGTTTTACATATGTTACGTAAACTTCACATGGTTACTAGCAATGAGACACAGGCTACAAACGCTGTTATGGACAGGTTAACTGTGGGATTGGGGGAAAAGCTGGTGTAGTAAACGGTGTTACGGAAGAAGTTTTCTTTAACCAGGTGGGTGCAGTTTGTGGGCCAGAGACCTATAGGTTAATGATGCATCCAATAATAATTGAAGAGTGGTGGGCATAGTCTAGCCAGCTACTCCTCTGTGTACATCTAGATTGCATTCCCAGAAGGCATGTATACTGTTTCTTCAGTTTCTCCTGCTGAAAGTATGTCACCGTTCAGACTAGCACCATCACACTCTCATCATCCTCCTTTAATTATATTTGTAGCTGGAAGAAAATATGCAGGCAGATGGTGTGGTATGTTCCAACAAAGTTAAAATTTATTTCAGTTCATCATACTCACATTAAAAATGCGCATATCAAAAATTCACATAACTGGACGCTAGCTTTCCTATCCGCCCGACCCAGGGTTTCGCCGGCAAGGCTTCTTCCTGTCCATAGCATCAATGCCTTTATCTTGAATGAGGTGCTGACGCACTACAGCCACATGAGGCCTAGCATTGTAAATTAGCAGAAGTAACTCGGGGTCCTCTGCAAATGGTCACACAATGGGTCTGAGGATCTCATTCAAGTACCTAAAGGCAGTCAGGGTACTTCTCAACGTACTTCTTAACCTGCTGCATATCTTGTTGGCATGTCCTTAGTTGGGAACCTTTTGGAGGGGGCGTACTGGACCTTGTTAAGACTGTGTATGGTGTAGAGGGTACCTCTGGCTGGCAAATGGAGGACTGTGCGGCACTCCAAATAAATTCCTTGCCACACCATTACTCACCCACTATCAAAACCGGTCATGCTGTAAAAAGTTGTAGGTAACAGAAGTTTTTGCACAGCTTCTCCAAACTCCTTTATCACATGTACTGATTGTGAACTTGCTCTCATCTTGGAAGGGCTCCAATGTCAAATCTGGCAAATTTCCCTGCATGGTTATGGGCTTTAAGTACGACAATGACTTGTGGATTTCAGGTCCTCATACCACCCCCATGGAGTCTGTTTTTCACAGTTTGAGCTGACACATGAATATTAGTGGCCCTAAAAAAGGTAATTTTACCGGGCTGTTGCAGGGGCCTGTTACCGGGCCTGTTCCTTGCACAAATAAGGAGGTTTTGGTTCTGCTGCTGGGTTGTTGCCCACTTATGGCCGCCTTCACATCTGCTAGAATTTACTCACTCCATGCGCTGATCACTCTTCTGACACATTTAACCTTCTTGCCACAGTACTAATTGATGAGTTGCACTACCCGAGAAACTTCTGTGGGTTATAGACACCACCTAATGCTACCTCTTGGGTTTAGAGCAATGACAAAATACAAAAGTGACCAAAACAACAGCCAAAAAGGATGAGAACAGAGAAACGATCTGAGGTCATCACCTATACAATCATTCACTTATAAAAGTTGCCATAATTTCTACCTGTTGTTTTTTACATTTGCATCGCAGCAGGTGAAATTGATCCACAATCAGTGTTGATTCATAACTGGAAATCTTGACTTCATAAAAGTGATTGACTTGGAGTAACATTGTGTTGTTTAAGTGTTCTCTTTATTTTTCTTTAATGTTATATAAGTGCACAGTTCTCATCCACCACTGGGTATGAACAACCTGAAAAAGGCAAAAGTGGTAAGTACTGCTTATTTCCCTCCAGGGCAACACCATAAATATATCGTTGTGCAGAGTTTAGGGACCTGGATTGCCCATCATAAATATATAGTAGGGGGTTCTTATATTGTTAAACACAGAGCCATGTTAATGCCCCCCCCCCCCCGTGCTCTATATCCTGATCCCCTATTGTATTCGGCCCATTAACTTCACAGACAAAAACGAAACTATACAAACTGATCAGAACATGCTGATAGTACCCACACAGCCCCACTGGCTTACTGACACTACACAGGCTGACACTGTCTAACACACTAATATCTCTCAGTGACAGACATTAGTTGCATCTACTTCCTTACACATGCCAATCTGCTCCATCAGGAAGACAACTTCATTGTGACCCGGCCATGGTTTATCACTGTTGCATTCGACACCTGATGTTTTCAACTCTGCAAAACATTTCCACACTGCATAAAAATACTAAAAATACAACCGTCACTTTCAGTATAATGGCCCCTGTATAACAATGTCCCATACTCTGCTGCTAAATAATATTTATTAATTATAAAATAAATAAATATAAAATAATTCCTATGTGCCCCATGTATAAAATATCCAATATATAGTCCAAATTATAGTACACTGTATACTGTAGCCTATTATAGGAGTAATATAGTAGTAGTACCCTATAGTAGTAAAATATATACCCCCCCCCCCCATAGTAGTAACTTATAGCTCCTGATAGTAGTGAACTTCATCACGCCCCTAGTTAAATTAGGTTTCCAGGAAGGATTCTTACTCGCAAATGTGTTTAGAACATGTACTTAAGGTGTTAATATTTATTTACACTGTATATTAATATAAACTTCTAAAACTACCTATTATAGGGGTAATATAGTACCCTATAGTGGTAAAATATATAGCCCTCCTCATAGTATATAGCCCCCCCACTCCTAATAGTAGTGAACTTCATCCCGCCCCTAGTTAAATTAGGTTTCCAGGAAGGATTCTTTCGCGCAAATGTGTTTAGAACATGTACTTAAGGTGTTAATATTTATTTACACTGTATATTAATATAAATTTCTAAAACTACCAAGCTTGGAAGATGTGGCCCAATTAATCGCCAGGTCATTACTGAAGGCCTCAGTTTTAAGATCTATGTATCCAGTCTAATAGGTCATGGCATTTGCTCTTGTGATTTACTGCCAGCAATTAGAAGTCATTGTCAATATAAATAAGAAGCACAATTTATTTTGTCTCGGATAGAGGACATTAATGTCATTTTCCATCTAATGTTGATCAAATTCAAGCTCATGTTGTTTTCAGAAGTTACACATCAAATAAATCACGGTGTAGCATGAGCCAATCTTCTGGTAGACTTTAGACTAAGTGATGAGAATATTAAAGTTTTATGTTATTGTTTTAGATTGCTCCATGCTGCCAGTATTCTGGATTGTCACCGAAAGCATTTCAAAATTGAATTTCTTCTGTTTAAATTGCTTATATAAACTATAATTTGACAGTGCAGGCAGCGCCCCAGCACTTACTGAATTACTGGAAAGAATATGTAATTAAAGCTGTCAATCAAAGAGATTTGCTATACGTGCCCCATAATACCTGTATATAGTTGATATCCAGAAAAATATGATTAATTTGGCATAAATATATTAAATGTGCATGGTAATCTTGATAATGGTATTTATTTACCAAACCAATATCAAACTAAATATTTTCATAGATAGACTTCACATTATGTCATAATATAAGAGAGCAGTACAGAGCCAATAGCAGTAGATAAATATATGTCCATGTATGATATTTTGTTTCGCTCATTTAAAGAGAAATAAAATTCCTTGTTATTTGGCAAAAATTAAAGCAATTTTGCATTGTAGGTCATAGCTTCATATCATTGTTGCCATTATATCAGTGAAAAAAAGACTTATGTCCATCAAGTTCAACCAAGGAAGGAAAGGCATGGAACGGAGAACAATTCTATATTATAATATAACCATTAATGTTATGTTGCAGTAGAAAAACATTTAGGCCCCTTTTTGAAGCTCTCTGTAGTTCCTGCTATGATGTTGTCTAAATTGTATATGCCATTATGTAATAATGGAGTTGGATTAAAGTGGTTGTCTGACTAAAATTTAACAGATGGACTGGGCAGGGCTTTTAAAAAAAAAAAAAAAATATTAATAAACCTTGACTTACTCCCTCCGGCTCTCATGGTGTCCCACCCCATAGTCTGTTGGAGCCATGCCCATGTATGTTTATAGGGGCACAGAAACTCTGCTCCAACTACTTCCAGTTGACTGGGCATGCCCATCTGTTACCATGTCCCAGCACCTGATACAGGGGATGGGTGGGCATGCCCAGCCAACCGGAAGTAGTTGTAGCAGATGACGCAAATGAAACAAAGAAGGTAAACCCAGATTCTCCCTTATGGACATTGAGATATATTTTCATGTAAATGTACTCCCTAACATACGAGTAAATTTTTAAATACTTGATAAACCAAATAATTGTAAGGCTTTTATCTAGTATAACTTCAACTTAAGGGTTAAGAAAATTGACTGCAAACACAACCGCTTGAGCATTTGGCACACAGAAACTGTCTGTAAAAGTCAACAACAACTTAAATTTTTGCCTTCCTGCTATTATCGCCTGCACAACAAGAAAACAATTTCAGCCCTTCGTGATCTTGTCAGTCACAACAGTGGAAATTACCAGCACTGTTTACTGTTTCGTTTTCCAGATCCTTTATTGAAAAGTTGGACCATGAATTAATTTGCAACTTGAATTGCGCTTTAGTGGTGTTCCAAGCAGACACCGGGGAGCGGCTTCAAAATAAAGACCTGCAGTGAATCTAATTTTGGAGGTATATATGTACAGCTTGTACTATTACTACTTGAAGCAATGCTTTTGTGTTACATTCACTGAAGGCTGTCTATCCTTTAAGTGCTTGCCTTTTAAACTCATGTATTGCTAAAATGGTATTTTTAACTCTTATTGCTTAGAATGCATGCAATATATAATCAATGTGAACAATTGCCAATAGAATGAGAAACTATTGCTATAAGTCTACGTTTTCTAGTAATACATATTATAGCCTATATTTCAGTTTTGAATGCTGGGATCAAATAGCATCATACAGGTTTCATGTCTTTGTACTGTTTTTCAGTGGTAGAGGGTGATAAAATATTCTAGCATCGTCAACCAACCCCCTAAATAGGCTTCTTATTGTCACATATGTGATCTTGATATTCACATTCTGGACCAGGCCCATTTTGGTTTTTGCTTTTCTGTTTTTCAATTCCCACACTCTAAAAGACATATCTAATTTTTTATGTGTTTTTTATTTTTTATGGAAAGCTGGAAAATACTTTTGATGGAATTGACAGGGAAATGCACCATATTCTGTGTTTTTACAGCTTTCCATCTATGACCTAAAAGACACATCCTCTTTGGGTCAATGTGATTACAGGAATACCAAATCTATTAAGTTTTTTCTTAATTACTTTTCAAAAACTTAAAAACCTTTGCATACTTTGTTGTATGGACCTGTTTAATGTGTCTGCTGAACAAGCAGATATTTTCATTGATACTGTTTTGAGACTAAATGACCTTTGGCTCACTTTTTATAAAATTTTTATGGGTGGCATAATTGCAAAAAGGGGCAATTAGGATATTTGGCTTGTATTAAGACGTATAAACCAGCAGTACCATCATTGATCTTAGGAGATGTTAGGTCCATAAAGAGCAAGATGGAGGAACTACAGTGACTATGCAAGCAGGATAAGGATAAGGCCTTCTCTGAAACATGACTACATAGTGGGGTAGAGGATTCTATTATAAGCCTTCCAGGCTACCAAATGGTCAAGACTGGCAGAGACAGGAAAGGTGGAGAGGTAATGCTCTATATTAACAACAAATGGAGCCAACCCCATCACTATACCATCAAAAACAGCACTATTGTGTAAACATTGAGCTACTTATTATTGGCATAAGTCCCTCTTATCTGCCCCGAGTTTGGCTTGTGTCGTATATAAATCCCCCCAGTTGTAGACACAGACACTGCCTGTGAAATTCTCACTGATAGTATCGTTGAGCAACAGAATAAATTCTCTAATCATTGTAATGGGGGATTTCAACCAAGCAGCTCCCACCTTGCCCTACCAGACTTCAAGCAATATGTACAAACAGTCACTAGAGAGGAAAAAACCCTTTACTTGATCCTGGGTAATTCAAAGGACGCATATAGAATAGTTACTGCGCACCAATAGGCAGATCAGACCACTAATTAGTCTCAGGGATACCTATCTACAAACCGCAGGCGAAGAGAATTTTACCAATAACCAAGAAATGCGCTGTAACCAGAAATGAAGCCCTAAGAGCTTGCTTTCACCTAACTGATCGGAGCATCTTCAAAGCAAAAGAGATAAATGAGTGGGTCGACAGTGTATCAGCCTATCTCAAGTTTGGTCTTGATCATATAACAAAGGAACAGATTTGGTGCTTCCAGAACAACAAGCCATGGGTATCCAAAGATCTGAAGGCAGATTTAAACAGAAAAAGGATGCATTTAGTAAAAAGGTGACCTTGAATTCAATTCAGAAAGAATTAAATTCACATATCGGCAAATTAATGTAATCCTCATTGTTTACTTCCAGTGGACAGAAATCTGACTTTTGTCACACAGGTGCACATAATGAAATTAGTGTCCGTTCTTAGATCTCTCATCTTATGAACGTGTATTACTGATAATAGATGAAGTGTGTTTCATTGTATTTCTCCTGAGAAAAGTAATGGGGTTTAGAGAAAAGCAGAACATTAGTCTATTTGCCTTGTAATGTATATTTTGTGTTCAGCAGACAAGCAAATATCCTGCTGGGCCCGCCAATATCTATTTCCATTCATTATACTCTAAAGTGTCATCTTCAAGACAGTAAAGGAAAGCTTTCTGTGGGTAGTTAGAACATTTAAATCATCATACAAAGCTTGTGTCTTTTTATAGATGTATATACTATTTTATTATTTTAATATAGTATAACACATTGAAAAACTCCACTGTGCTTCTCAAAATGAAAAAAGAGATCCATATCATTTTGTCTTCTATTGTAACTGTCCCATTAAACCAATCTAATGCAATTTCGTAACTGGCTAGACAAAAGCATATATTGAAAAGCCGGCTATCCTGTGACTAACCAAAAGGCAATGTGAGGAAGGACACAATCTCTGGGTTGCTTTTTTGCAGCTGCAAAAATGATAAGAAACCTTTTTGAATATTCAAAGGGTGAAAGGGATTGGACACTCTTTTATATAAGTTTCTCCATTTGCAATTACCGCCTTGTAGATAATCCTGTAGTAGTCCTGCTACTTACTTTTGTACTGTATGCAGACCTTCCGTGCTTCTTTCTTTACATCTTTCAGCTGTATGCGAGGAGCTGCAGTATGAGAGTTATGACTCATTCTGATCCCTTCTCCTTCTCTCTCCCAGTCTATGTCAGTGTGGGTGGAGTTTGAGGAGAGAGAGAGAAAATGGGTGACGTCGCATAGATAACCTAGAGCTGTGAAAGAGACTACAGATGTGTGTGTATGCAGAGGACAGCATACTGAGAACAAGGAAAGGCTGAAGCTTTCAAAGGAGGCAAAGACAAGCACATGAACATGTAGGAACAAGAAGAGATTTATTGAACTCTTAAAATTGTACTAGACTTAATTATTTAGATCAGCAGGTTTTTGACACTTTTATGAGGTAATGAAGGGGGCTGAGCTGCAATGCTAAGCACAGTGACTGTGGTCGCTTCAAACAGATGATCAAGGGGTGTGAGAGGTGTTGGGCACCATTTAATATTAAATTGCTTCCTTGATCAATGAAAAACACATGGATTCCACATTCAAAGAAAAGTTACCACAAAAATCATGGATAGCTTAACTTGCATCATGTTCTGAAAACGTTCTGGTCCATGATGGAAGCTGTGTGCCATTACCTTTCCAATTGTGCCATTGCCTTTATAAATAGTGTCAGGATGATCTACTGTAACTACAAAAATGACAAATAGTATTGGTAATGAAGGGTTAGCCTTGCCTGCTTTTTCCAACACATCTAGAATACAAAAAATAAATTAATAAAATTAACCTTTTGGAGGCCAGATTCAGAGCTAAAGGCTAATGTGTCCTGGTGAAAGAATTCTATTTCGGTGTCCACAAGTCCAGCATTTTGGTTTTAATAGATTTCAACACAGATTTGAAATCCCCCTGGCTCTGAATATTATTAGCATCATGTTGATGGGACACCAGTAGGGCCATGATCCCCCAATCCAGAGTCAACAAAAGGTACCATTTTACATTCAAAATTTTTAACAAATATGGGATTTTTGGGATACTTTTTTGGATATTTCTTTTTCACTCTCCTGGGCAATTATAATATATAATTTATAGTTTGGGAACTGCATGTTTTTTGTGTTCAATTATAATATTGTGACCCATCAATATATAATCGCAATCTAATGTATACAGCTGAGTGTAAGTGTGTGTGTGTATGTATGTATCTGTGTATGTAGGAATTTACACTGTTGCATTTATCATCACCTAATTTTGTACAGTCACTTTCTGTGACTCAGGGAATGTTATGGACCAAGTTGGCACACAAAAATTTCACCCTGTGCTTTCCAAAATCCACTTATTACCCGCAACATACAGGAGCCATTGTCTGCTGCTGTGGCATATAGAAGCTGAGCCGTGATTGGTTACTGTTCTGCCACAGGTCATTAATATGATCTTTGAGCTGTGATTGATTACTATAGGCAATGAGTTTAAGACACTTATGTGTGAGGTGATATGGATAGGAACATGACTGTATTATAGGGGGACGCACAAGGCGTGAGCCCTGGAGCCCCCACCACTTTGCCCTTAAAGGCGCCCCCACCAAATGTGGGCGATTAGTCAACAGTGTATTCGGCTCCAGGCTCCTCGGGCCGTATCCCACCAATGTCCTGCCGATCAGTCTATGGCAGAGGGGGGGAACCCCTTGCTGCCATCTTTGTTTACATCCGATATCCACCCTGACACCGCAATGGAAAGCAAGGAGGTTGGCACGCATCGGGGGAACGATGGAAGGTGAGTACAATTTTATTGTTTTACCTATGACTGCATTTAGTTAATATTGGGGGGTTGTATATACTTATTATGGGGGTTTTATATAGTTGTTATAGGGGGGTGTATATAGTTATTATAGGTGGACTGTATATAGTTATAGGGGGTGCATATAGTTATTATATAGGACTGTATATAGTTATTATAGGGGGACTGTATATAGTTATTATAGGGGTACTTTATATAGTTAAAGGAGGACTGTATATAGTTATTATAGGGGAACTGTATATAGTTATAGGGGGACTGTATACAGTTATAGGGGGAGTGTATACAGTTATAGGGGGAGTGTATACAGTTATTATAGGGGGTGTATATAGTTATTGTAGAGGGGCTGTATATAGTTATAGGGGGCTGTATACAGTTATTTTTGGGGGGCTGTATATAGTTATAGTCGGCTGTATATAGTTATTATAGGGGGCTGTATATAGTTATTATAGGGGCTGTATACAGTGATGGCTGGGGGAGCTGTATATAGTGATTGTTGGGAGACCTGTATATAGTGGTTGCTGAGGGAGCTCTATATAGTGATTGTTAATATTGATTACTGGGGGCTGTATTGAGTGATTGCTGGGGGAGCTGTATATAGTGATTGCTGTGGGAGCTGTTTACAGTGGTTGCTGTGGGAGCTGTTTACAGTGGTTGTTGGGGAGCTGTATATAGTGATTACTGGTGGCTGTATATAGTGATTGCTGGGGGAGCTGTATATAGTGATTACTGGGGGAGCTGTATATAGTGATTGCCAGGGACTGTATATAGTGGTTACTTGTTGAGCTGTATATAGTGGTTCATGGGAGAGCTGTATATAGTGATGTCTGGGGGCTGTATATAGTGGTTTCTGGGGGAGCTGTATACAGTGGTTACTGCAGGAGCTGTATATAATGATTACTGGGGAGGCTGTATACAGTTATTGCTGGGGAGCAGTATATAGCAGTTGCTGTTCCCCTGGACTACATTCAATGGGGGCCCCCACCAACCTTAAAACGGCCCTGGATAGGGATACAGATATGGGGGGATATTTATCAGAAATGGCTGAGGAAAAACTGTTCCACTTGCCCATGGAAACCAATTGGAGATCAGCTTTCATTTTATAAACAGCTGTGGGAAAATGAAACTTGAGTTCTGATTATTTGCCATGGGCAACTAGAGCAGTTGTGCTGTCAGACACTTCTGATAAGTCTCTGCATAGACAAAGTGACAGTCGGAGACAGAGACGGTCACTGGAATGAGAGTGTCAGAGACGTCCACCGGAACGAGGGTGTCAGAGAAACTCGAATGAATGTCAGAGACACTCGAATGAATGTCAGAGACAGTGACTCGATTGAGGGTGTCGGAGGCAGTGACTCGATTGAGGGTGTCGGAGACAGTGACTCGATTGAGGGTGTCGGAGACAGTGACTCGATTGAGGGTGTCGGAGACAGTGACTCGATTGAGGGTGTCGGAGACAGTGACTCGATTGAGGGTGTCGGAGACAGTGACTCGATTGAGGGTGTCGGAGACAGTGACTCGATTGAGGGTGTCGGAGACAGTGACTCGAATGAGGGTGTCGGAGACAGTGACTCGAATGAGGGTGTCGGAGACAGTGACTCGAATGAGGGTGTCGGAGACAGTGACTCGAATGAGGGTGTCGGAGACAGTGACTCGAATGAGGGTGTCGGAGACAGTGACTCGATTGAGGGTGTCGGAGACAGTGACTCGATTGAGGGTGTCGGAGACAGTGACTCGATTGAGGGTGTCGGAGACAGTGACTCGATTGAGGGTGTCAGAGGCAGACCATCACTGAAAGAGATGTTCAGTGACAAAGAGGGTCGTAGACAGTCTGAGACAGTCTATAGATACATCTAAAACATTTTTTGTTAACCCATTTTATTTGTTATAGCTAAGAGCAGTTATCTACTATCCTGGGCAACGCCGGGAGCTATAGCTAGTTTATTACATAGCGCTTCTTGAAAAAGATACCATGTAATGTTTTCTCTAAATAAGAATGGTACTGATCATTCATTATTGTAAACATCAGAGTGATCACCTACATTAAATAGAATATACAGTCACCAGAATTAACCAGAATATATTCTGCGGCTCTTAATAAGTAATTGATTACATCTAGAGATGAGCGAGCACTAAAATGCTCGGGTACTCGTTATTCGAGACGAACTTTTCCCGATGCTCGAGTGCCTGTTTCGAGTAACGAGCCCCATTGAAGTCAATGGGAGACTCGAGCATTTTTCAAGGGGACCAAGGCTCTGCACAGGGAAGCTTGGCCAAACACCTGGGAACCTCAGAAAAGGATGGAAACACCACGGAAATGGACAGGAAACAGCAGGGGCAGCATGCATGGATGCCTCTGAGGCTGCTTAATCGCACCATTATGCCAAAATTATGGGCAACAGCATGGCCATGACAGAGTGACCGAATGAGGCTAGATAGCATCTAAAACATCCAATAATTGACCCTGACACTATAGGGGACGGCATGCAGAGGCAGCGGCAGCAGCGGCAGGCTAGAGAGTGTCATGGCAACATACCCTAAATGGACTCAGGCTTCAAACCAATGGGTGGCAGAGAGGAACCAAAGGAGGTGAGCAAGAAGCGCTCAAATAATATCGGTACATGATAAAAGTTTGCCAGTATATTTTGTGGATTACACAGCAGGGTGGCGACAAAGTTAACATGGAAGCCATGAAAACAATCCAAAATTCTGCCTGACACAGCTCGTTTGATAAGGGGACCATATATGGAGGCAGTGAACTAGTAGTAGATTAAAGGTGCTGCAGTTAAAACTATGTTAGTTGGATCTTGGCATGGAGCTGGCGCTCCGCTGCCAGGCGAGCTTTCGCCAATCCAAGCCCCTGTCTCTAGGCTACTCCCCAAACAGCACTTCTAAGAACCTTTTGTATAAGATCAAGTGTAGTAGCGTTCTTATAAGTTTAGGATATGGCGGGTGAGGGGAATGTAAACATCTGCGCAAGAAGCGCTGAAATAATATCCGTAAATGAAAAAAGTTTTCCAGTATATTTAGTGGCTTACACAGCACGGTGGCGACAAAGTTAACAAGTTTGATGTGGAATGCCCTGTAATAGCTCTTGGGCGGTGTGCCTTTTATCACCTAAGCTCAGCAGTTTGAGCACCGCCTGCTGTCGCTTAGCGACGGCACTGCTGCTGTGCCTAGAGCTACCGACTGATGGCGCCATGCCCACGGATGGTAATTCGGAGGAGGAGGAGGTGGAGGAGGGGTGGGAGGAGGAGGAGGTATAGTAGGCCTGAAACACCTGGACCGAGGTAGGCCCCGCAATCTTCTGCGTCGGCAGTATATGACCAGCCCCAGGGTCAGACTCGGTCCCAGCCTGCACCAAGTTAAGTGTAGTAGCGTTCTTATAAGTTTGGAATATGGCGGGTGAGGGGAATGTAAACAGATGCGCAAGAAGCGCTGAAATAATATCCGTAAATGGTAAAAGTTTGCCAGTATATTTTGAGGATTACACAGCAGGGTGGCGACAAAGTTAACAAGTTTGTTGTGGAAGCCATGAAAACAACCCAAAATTCTGCCTGACACAGCACGTTTGATAAGGCGGCCATGTATGGAGGCAGTGAACTAGTAGTAGATTAAAGGTGCTGCAGTTAAAACTATGTTAGTTGGTTCTTGGCATGGAGCTGGCGCTCCGCTGCCAGGCGAGCTTTCGCCAATCCAAGCCCCTGTCTCTAGGCTACTCCCCAAACAGCACTTCTAAGAACCTTTTGTATAAGATCAAGTGTAGTAGCGTTCTTATAAGTTTAGGATATGGCGGGTGAGGGGAATGTAAACAGATGCGCAAGAAGCGCTGAAATAATATCCATAAATGGTAAAAGTTTGCCAGTGTATTTTGTGGATAACACAGCAGGGTGGCGACAAAGTTAACAACTTTGATGTGGAATCCATGAAAACAACCCAAATTTCTGCCTGACACACCTCGTTTGATAAAGGGACGATGTATGGAGGCAGCTATATGGACGACTTTTGGAGGTAGCAATGGAGACAACGTGTGGAGGCTGCTATGGAGACAATTCAATTTGGATAGTGCCTGTATGTGGCAGTCCAAAAAAGTTTTCAAACCAGAGGAGCAGGTAGGTGGCCCTCCATAAAAATGGAATAGATTGAGTGCCTGTATGTGGCAGTCCAAAAAAGTTTTCAAACCAGAGGAGCAGGTAGGTGGCCCTCCAGAAAAATGGAATAGATTGAGTGCCTGTATGTGGCAGTCCAAAAAAGTTTTCAAACCAGAGGAGCAGGTAGGTGGCCCTCCAGAAAAATTGAATAGATTGAGTGCCTGTATGTGGCACTCCCAAAAATTGTTTAAAACAGAGGACCGGGTCGGTGGCCCTCCATAAAAATTAAATGCATAAAGTACTATAGCTAGAGCCAGTGGGCCCTGTCAAAAAATAGCCAGTTTCCTCTGCTTTACTGTACAAAGAGGAGGAGAAGGAGGAAAATGAGGAGGAGGAGGAGTGGATAAATTATTCAGGTTGAGCTTCCTTCACCTGGTGGAGATTTGAAATTAGGAGAAATCCAGGCTTTATTCATCTTGATAAGCGTCAGCCTGTCAGCGCTGTCAGTCGACAGGCGTGTACGCTTATCGGTGATGATGCCACCAGCTGCACTGAAAACCCGCTCGGACAAGACGCTAGCGGCAGGGCAGGCAAGAACCTCCAAGGCGTACAGCGCCAGTTCGTGCCACATGTCCAGCTTTGAAACCCAGTAGTTGTAGGGAGCTGTGTGATCATTTAGGACGATGGTATGGTCAGCTACGTACTCCCTCACCATCTTTCTGTAAAGATCAGCCCTACTCTGCCGAGACTGGGGACAGGTGACAGTGTCTTGCTGGGGTGACATAAAGCTGGCAAAAGCCTTGTAAAGCGTACCCTTGCCAGTGCTGGACAAGCTGCCTGCTCGCCTACTCTCCCTCGCTACTTGTCCCGCAGAACTACGCACTCTGCCGCTAGCGCTGTCAGAAGGGAAATACTGTTTCAGCTTGTGCACCAGGGCCTGCTGGTATTCATGCATTCTCACACTCCTTTCCTCTCCAGGGATGAGAGTGGAAAGATTTTGCTTGTACCGTGGGTCCAGGAGAGTGAACACCCAGTAATCGGTGCTGGAATAAATTCTTTGAACGTGAGGGTCACGGGATAGGCAGCCTAGCATGAAATCTGCCATATGCGCCAGAGTACCAACGCGTAAGAATTCACTCCCCTCACTGGCCTGACTGTCCATTTCCTCCTCCTCCAACTCCTCTTCTTCTGCCCATACACGCTCAACAGTGAAGGACTCAACAATGGTCCCCTCTTGTGTCTCGCCAACATTCTCCTCCTCTTCCTCCTCATCCTCCTCCACCTCCACCTCCTCCAATATGCGCTGAGAAACAGACCTAAGGGTGCTTTGGCTATCAACAAGGGAATATTCTTCCGCCGTCTCTTGTGAGTAGCGCAAAGCTTCCGACTTCATGCTGACCAGAGAGTTTTTCAACAGGCCAAGCAGCGGGATGGTGAGGCTGATGATGGCGGCATCGCCACTGACCATCTGTGTTGACTCCTCAAAGTTACTCAGCACCTGACAGATATCAGACATCCACGTCCACTACTCATTGTAGACTTGAGGAAGCTGACTGACCTGACTACCAGTTCTGGTGGAAGTTGACATCTGGCAGTCTACAATCGCTCGGCGCTGCTGGTAAACTCTGGATAACATGGTCAGTGTTGAATTCCACCTCGTGGGCACGTCGCACAACAGTCGGTGAGCGGGCAGTTGGAGGCGGCGCTGCGCTGCCCTGAGAGTGGCAGCATCTGTGCTGGACTTCCTGAAATGCGCACAGATGCGGCGCACCTTCGTGAGCAAATCAGACAGATTGGGGTATGTCTTGAGGAAACGCTGAACTATCAGATTTAACACATGGGCCAGGCATGGCACATGTGTCAGTCTGCCGAGTTGCAGAGCCGCCACCAGGTTACGGCCGTTGTCACACACAACCATGCCTGGCTTCAGGTTCAGCGGTGCCAGCCACAGATGAGTCTGCGCCGTGATGCCCTGTAATAGTTCTTGGGCGGTGTGCCTTTTATCGCCTAGGCTCAGCAGTTTGAGCACCGCCTGCTGTCGCTTAGCGACGGCACTGCTGCTGTGCCTAGAGCTACCGACTGATGGCGCCATGCCCACGGATGGTCGTTCGGAGGAGGAGGTGGAGGAGGGGTGGGAGGAGGAGGAGGCATAGTAGGCCTGAAACACCTGGACCGAGGTAGGCCCCGCAATCCTCGGCGTCGGCAGTATATGACCAGCCGCAGGGTCAGACTCGGTCCCAGCCTCCACCAAGTTAACCCAATGTGCCGTCAGCGATATATAGTGGCCCTGCCCGGCAGCACTCGTCCACGTGTCCGTGGTCAGGTGGACCTTGTCAGAAACGGCGTTGGTCAGGGCACGGATTATGTTGTCTGACACGTGCTGGTGCAGGGCTGGGACGGCACATCGGGAAAAGTAGTGGCAGCTGGGGACCGAATACCGAGGGGCGTCCGCCGCCATGAGGCTGCGAAAGGCCTCGGTCTCTACTAGCCTATAGGGCAGCATCTCCAGGCTTAGCAATCTGGAGATGTGCACATTAAGGGCTTGGGCGTGCGGGTGGGTTGCACTATATTTGCGTTTCCGCTCCAGCGTCTGGGGTATGGAGAGCTGGACGCTGGTGGATGCTGTGGAGGATCGTGGAGGCGACGATGGGGTTTTTGTGGCAGGGTCCTGGGCAGGGGGCTGACTATCAGCTGACACAGGGGAAGGAGCAGTGGTGTGCACGGCCGGAGGTGAACGCGCTTGTTGCCACTGAGTGTTTAGCATTCATATGCCTGCGCATACTGGTGGTAGTTAAGCTATTAGTGGTGGAACCCCTGCTGATCCTGGTTTGGCAAATGTGGCACACCACAGTCCGTCGGTCATCCGGTGTTTCCTTAAAGAACCTCCAGACTTCTGAAAATCTAGCCCTCGCCGCAGGAGCCCTCGCCACGGGAGCTTCACTAGTTGACACATTTGGCGCTGATGCACCAGCTCTGGCCCTGCCTCTCCGTCTGGCCCCTCCGTCTCAGAAGCACTGTGTTCACCCGGCCTCTCAACCCAGCTTGGGTCTGTCACCTCATCATCCTCCGATCCCTCAGTCTGCTCCCCCCTCGGACTTCCTGCCCTGACAACAACTTCCCCACTGTCTGACAACCGTGTCTCCTCATCGTCGGACACCTCTTTACACACTTCTTCCAGTACGTCAACAAGGTCATCATCACCCACAGACTGCGACTGGTGGAAAACCTGGGCATCGGAAAATTGCTCATCAGCAACCGGACAAGTGGTTTGTGACTGTGGGAAGGGTCCAGAAAACAGTTCCTCAGAGTATGCCGGTTCAAATGGCAAATTTTGCTGGGAGGGGGCAGACTGGGGGGGAGGAGGCTGAGGTGCAGGAGCTGGAGGAGTGCCGATTTCGGTGACATGGGTGGACTGCGTGGAAGACTGACTGGTGGACAAATTGCTCGAAGCATTGTCGGCAATCCACGGCATCACCTGTTCGCACTGTTCTGGCCTCAACAGTGCTCTACCACGAGTCCCAGTAACTTCAGACATGAACCTAGGGAGTGTAGCTCTGCGGCGTTCCCCTGCTCCCTCATAAGCAGGTGGTGTCTCACCCCGCCCAGGACCACGGCCTCTGACCCCTGCAGTAGTTGGACGCCCACGTCCCCGCCCTCGTCCTCTACCCCTAGCCCTCGGGTTAAACATTTTGAAAATGAGAGTTATAACTTGAATTTTTTTTTTTACTTTTTTTTGTGTTTTTTTTTTTTTTTGTGTGTTTTTTAGTTTTTAAAACCAAACGATGCTATCCTATTGCTATGGCTATTTTCTAGCCAAGTATTAAAGCACACTACTATGCCAGATGAGATGACGCTGAGTTATGAAAAAAATAAACGTAAAATAAAAAAGGAAATGGCAGACTGTGCCTAATTGAAATACAACCCCGGGCCCTAATAAATTTTCCCACTTCGGTCTTTCCGATGGATATGTGCGTCACTAAGCGCAAAACACAGTGGTCGCAAGTCTCACTCCAAATTGCTCACAATTTGCTAGTAGATGCACTGCAGCAACTACAGCCACCAGCAGATCAACCAGAAATCAAATATATATAACGCTACTGTAGGCGTAAGTAAGCCGTTTGGATTCTCCTATGGCTATTTTCTAGCCAAGTATTAAAGCACACTACTATGCCAGATGAGATGACGCTGAGTTATGAAAAAAATAAACGTAAAATAAAAAAGGAAATGGCAGACTGTGCCTAATTGAAATACAACCCCGGGCCCTAATAAATTTTCCCACTTCGGTCTTTGCGATGGATATGTGCGTCACTAAAACACAGTGGTCGCAAGTCTCACTCCAAATTGCTCACAATTTGCTAGTAGATGCACTGCAACAACTACAGCCACCAGCAGATCAACCAGAAATCAAATATATATAACGCTACTGTAGGCGTAAGTAAGCCGTTTGGATTCTCCTATGGCTATTTTCTAGCCAAGTATTAAAGCACACTACTATGCCAGATGAGATGACGCTGAGTTATGAAAAAAATAAACGTAAAATAAAAAGAAACTGGCAGACTGTGCCTAATTGAAATCAAACCCCTAATAAATTTTCCCACTTTGGTGTTTGAGGTGGATATGTGTGTCACTAAGAGCTAAACACAACGGTAGCAAGTCCCCCTGCTAATTCCTCACAATATGGTACTAGCTGCACTACTAGTGCCAGCAAGCCCAGCCACAAGCAAATAAAAAAAAAAAGTATAAAGTTATTGTAGCCCTAAGAAGGGCTGTTGGGTTCTTGTAGAATCACTCCTGCATAACAGTAAGCTAATAGAACACCCTAACGCTTTCCCTGACCAGCAGCAGCTCTCTCCCTAGCGGCATCCAGACAGAGAATGATCCGAGCAGCGCGGGCAGCGGCTAGTCTATCCCAGGGTCACCTGATCTGGCCAGCCAACCACTGCTATCGACGTGTAAGGGTACCACGTCATGCTGGGTGGAGTGCAGAGTCTCCTGGCTTGTGATTGGCTCTGTTTCTGGCCGCCAAAAAGCAAAACGGCGGGAGCTGCCATTTTCTCGAGCGGGCGAAATACTCGTCCGAGAAACGAGCAGTTATGAGTACGCTAATGCTCGATCGAGCATCAAGCTCAGACGAGTATGTTCGCTCATCTCTAATTACATCATATGTAGCATGTTCCTGAATTAAATTTTATATGTCCCACTCAACTAAGTGTATTACAGTTGGAGCCCTTTTATGTTATAGCTATATTTGGCAACACCAAAAATGTAATTAATTACATAATATATAGTGAGCCCTATTTTTTCTATTATATATCGTGCCCAATTAATTAATTCTAGTATATTACCACTAGATTGCCCCTTTAATACATTTATATAGAGTTCTCCTTGAAGTGTATTATGTGGAATGTCCTGCTAATAACTCAGCAAATATGAAGATATTCTGTGAAGTGATGGATAATAAATAATCTTCCAGCAATCCCATGTCCTTTAACTTCACCTTTTCTGTCTGGTCTGCTCTACAACTATTTATGCTTGGATCATCGTGTTGCTTGCACCCTAGAGAGCAGCACACAAAGAGACAGGACTTTGCCATGCCACACAAAAACAATTGTATCTATGTCTAAAGCACAGATACAATTCATTACTTAAGTGCCCTCAAAATTAGTACTAAATCAGCCTGTTCTGGCTATATTTGGGTGGTATTGTCAATACTGGTATGGAAGAAGGCCCTGGCTCTAGCATAAGTGGCTAAGGAGGCATATGCAATTTTTTGCAATGTCCTAAAATCGAGTAATATTTGGAACTATTCATAATTCTCTCACCCATAACTAAAGTCCCAGGTCCAGCTTCAATAAAACAGTCCCAAAGAATAATGTTGCCTCCATGATACTTCACTTTGTTATCTCGTTATTTTGGTGATACAAAACATTGGATTTGCACCACTCATACCTTAGGAAATTATTGCCAAATTGGTCAACCTTCGCTATGATATGCATTTAACATAGTTTTGGCAGACTGTGGCAGTTTTGGCTTTGTTAAAACATCTGATATTGAATATCTCTCTCTCTTGCCACCCTACCCCACAACCCAGGAATATGAAGAATACAGGAGATTGTTGTTGCCTGCAGTACAGAACCAGTAGTTCCCGTAGTTCATGGAGTTACTTTTCAACGTAGGCTTCTCGGCAATCTCCATAAAAACAAACATGTCAGAAGAATCCTAGAAAAGCTTAACTTAGGGGTAAATCAAAAACACTTATAATAATGACAGCCATATATAGAAAACTATTAAACATGTGTATAAACATGATTGGCTAGTTCTGAACCCAACCACTTCCCCAATTATAACACTTTGAAACCCATTTTGTTAGTTTTTATGTTTATTTCCCATACTGAATGATTTCAATTTGTTTTTCAATGGATTATACACATTTTGGGTCAAATTGAAGGTCAATCATTTGTCTTATAATTTTCTATGTGGTCAGAAACTCAAATTTTACCAGGGGCAGGTAGACGTTTCCGATCAACTGTACATGGGTTACATTTTACATTTATTACATTTCCAGACAAGAGCTTTTAGCTGCACTGCTCAAAGAAAAAAACTATTGACCTTTCTAATGAGTGCTCTCTTTTATGTGTAATGCTTTATATTCTTTCCATTCATTTTTGCTAGAAACAAGGTCAAAGACATATTGTGACATTCTTATGAGTGAGCACGGCATTGATGAAGATTTCATTTCATCCAGCCCTCAATGTGATAGAAAAGCCACATATTCAGAGATAATTAATGTTTCACTGCTACAAAAGGTGAAACTAAATTACTAAAGTGAAACAAACAACAATTGGACACAGATCAGTAGTTCTTACAGCAGTTTTATCCTTTGTGTTTTAATGTCAATGCAAAGTTCAGAACAATAACTGTCTCCTGAATTGTGACTCAGATTCTCTCATTTTCGCTACGCCATGGACTGTTTCAGGGTAGGGCTGTACACCTTATCATTTTATGTGATTCTTTTTTTTTTGTTGGTAGAATGGAAATGCCTTACAAGTACTGATAATTATGTTTGTACATGGTCTCTTCTCCATTGCATTATTTTTAGGTTGGAGTAGCTACTACTGCTTAACCCCTTAACGACCAGGCCCTTTTTGGTTTTTGCGTTTTCTCTTTTCACTCCCCACCTTCAAAAATCCACTTTTTCATTTTTCCATGTAAAAAGCTATGTTGGCTTATTTTCTGCTTAACAAATTGTACTTCATACTGATGGTATTTAATATTCCATACTGTGTACTGGAAAGCAGGAAAAAAAAAAATTTCAAATGCAGTGAAATTGGTGATATTTGGCAAAATTGCGTTTTTTTCCGTTACAGTATTACACGCTCTGAATAACTGTTATTATATTTTGAACTGACATTTTGTGATGCGGCAATACCTAAAATGTTTTATGATTTTTACTCTTAAGATCAGTTCTAGGGAGAAGGGGGGTGATTTGAATTTTATGTTGTTTTTATTAAATTTTTTGACATTTTTATTTTAGTTTTTACAAATTTTTAAACCCCCTAGGGTACTTTAACCCTTGGTTGTCTGATTGATCCTACCATATACTTCCATACTACACTATGACAGTATATGGGGATTTCCCACATCATCTATTACAATGTGAAAATTGTGCATAGCAATGTCATTGCAACAGAACACCACTTCCTGATGATGTAACGGGGAGCAACGATGTAAGCAAAAATTGCAGTGCCCAGGGCCACTAGATTTTTAATGCCACTGGTGATCGAAGGGTTGACACCCGCAAATGATTCTAGCACCGTTCACGGTTGTTGCAGGTGGGTGTTTGCTGCAAGGTGCAGCAAACACTCACTGTCTATGGAGAAGGCTCAGCCACTGATCCCTCTCTAAACACCCGCAATTGATGCGTGACAAAGTAAAGCGTCACACATATAAAGGGGTTAAAGGGACCTCTCTCTGCAGTTGGAGATGGCTTCTGAGCAGATGAGATGTTTGCTGATGTCTGCCATTTACTGCTGTTATTGAGGAAGATAACCTGTTAGATCTGCAAAAGAACATGTATGGGTACAAACATTTAGGCACTGGTCGGTGCCCCCACGTTTATAGGGGGAAGGGCTGATTGGTTGCCATGACAGCTAGGGGACTCTCCAAGAATTCCAGGCTTGGCATTTAGTTGCAGTTATTACATTGTGGAGTTAAATGACAAGAAGTATAGTATATAAAAATAGTATTTTTAATAGTATATTTAATAGTCGTTAAAAACTTACTCCTATAAGTCTCTGTAAATAGATTAAAAAACTAAAGTAAAACATTTTAATATCAATCAATGTTTGGCTACCGTCTTTATTTTTGGGGGGGGTTTCCCTCCCTGCCATGCTCCTGTATATTTTGACTCATAATTGACCCAACTTGTTTCTTCTGCTGCCCTATTCTCCACCTTACTGTAAACCAGGGTCTTTCACTTACCCTTGATTCTACTTGAGTCACTTCTTCATCTATCTCATATGCCTGACTTATTTTGCTTACTCCCATATAAAGTCTAATACAATTTATTAAATCAATAAAGACACAAAAAAATAAATGTTTGCATAAACTATGCACCTTATGGTTCTTATAATGAAGCATACTTATTGTTCTATCTTAGGTAATCCTAAACCGGTATATGTTTCATGTGGTACATTGCTCTATAGAGAAATATCATGGTTTGTGAAGTAAAGAATCAGATCATCTTTACAGAGCCTAGGTTTTCAGAAAAAGAAATAAAATGCATTAAAAGGAGCGGTAATATGTTGCCATGAGAGCCTCAGGTCTAGTTTTAACTCATGTAATACAATGTGCGGTTTGCACATAGATGATGTAATAGATGATGTGTAAAATCTCCATATACTGCAATACTGTAGTATGACAGGATATTGTAGGATGGCAGTAGTATGGCAGTATATGGTAGGATCAATTAGACAACCTAGAGTTAAAGTTCCCTGGGGGGGGGGGGGGTCTGAAAAATAGAAAAAAAAGTAAAAAAAAAAATTGACAAAAACCCCCCAAAAATTACCCCCCTTTCCCTAAAACTGATATAAATATACAGTAAAAATCCTAAACATGTTAGGTATTGCTGCATCTGAAAATGTACATTCAAAATAAAAACCTTTTTTTCCTGGCGTTTTAACCCCTGTAAGAAATAGGTTAGGGATCGCCTTTGCTGGAGTCAAAGGTCACGCTTCTTTTCCCATCAATACGAGGCAAACAGCAGCAGGTAGGTAGAAGCTGACTCTGGGTCAGGTTTATTGCAGAAGATTGCAAGAAAAGAAACAAAAAAACATTACAAACAAAACTCCTTGCCTGTCCGGCACTGACTATACACAGTACAGCCCTAACTAACAACTGGAGGGCTTCTCCCTGCCAGCTAACAAACACAGCAGTATTGCAACCTTACTTGCATGTGGCTCTCACACAGACAGCCCTGTGTCTCCAGGTAGAGAGAGTGAACTGCCCACCTGACTTTCCCTAAATACCTTCCTTCTGAACACCTCATTAATTAGGCAGCAGGTGAGTCTCTGGACCGCACCCTCACATATGAGAGGAACCTTGGAGAAATATACGCCCCCTCCACAACCTGTCCTGCACAGGTATCACATATCCTCCCCCTCTGCTCAGGGCCCTCGGACTGAGCAACTGTAACCACAAGACAGTGCACACGTGACAATGCATCCGCATTTCCCTGTAATCTTCCTGGCCTATGCTCCACTGTAAAATTGTAAGACTGCAGAGCCAGGAACCACCTAGTCACTCGACTGTTTCTTTCTTTATTCAGGTTCATCCACTTAAGGGGAGCGTGGTCTGTGACCATCCTGAATTTCCTGCCCAACAAATAATATTTGAGAGATTCCAGTGCCCATTTAATGGCAAGACATTCCTTTTCTACAACTGCATAATTTTTCTCATGCTTATTCAGTTTTCTGCTTAAATAAAGCACAGGATGTTCTTCTCCATCTCTGATCTGCGACAAGACTGCCCCTATTCCTATTTCTGAAGCATCAGTCTGCACTATAAACTCTTTCTTAAAGTCAGGGGTTACCAATACCGGCTGGGAACAAAGAGCCAACTTCAGAGTTTGGAATGCCTTCTCCGCTTCAGGGTTCCACTTTATCATAACTGACTCTTTTCCCTTGATAAGATCAGTTAGTGGCGCTGCAAGAGAAGCAAATTTGGGTATAAAGCGCCTAAAATAACCAGTAATCCCAAGGAAAGCCCTCACTTGTTTTTTATTTAATGGTTGGGGCCAGTTCTGGATAGCATTAATCTTTTCAACTTGGGGCTTGACTTTACCTCTCCCAATAATGTACCCCAAGTACTTAGCCTCTTCCAGACCAATATGACATTTTTTGGGGTTTGCCGTCAACCCTGCCTTCTTCAAGGTGTCAATCACAGACTGTACTCTTGGTAGGTGTGTCTCCAAGTCAGGGCTATAAACAACTATATCATCAAGGTAGGCAGAGGCATATTGCCTATGTGGCCTCAAAACTCTGTCCATTAATCGTTGGAACGTTGCAGGGGCCCCATGTAGACCAAAAGGCATAGTAACGTATTGAAACAAGCCATCAGGTGTTGAAAATGCCGTCTTTTCCTTGGCTGCGTCTGTCAGGGGTATCTGCCAATAATCTTTTGTCAGATCTAGGGTTGTGATATAACGGGCCCTACCCAGTCGATCTATGAGCTCATCTACTCGTGGCATAGGATATGCATCAAATTTAGACACCGAGTTCAACTTTCTGAAGTCATTACAAAACCTTACAGTACCATCAGGCTTCGGTATTAACACAATTGGGCTTGACCAGTCACTATGGGACTCCTCAATCACTCCCATTTCTAGCATCTCTTTTACCTCCTTCGAGACTGCCTCTAGCCTTGCCTCAGAAATTCTATATGGCTTAACACGTACCCGGACCCCAGGTTCTGTGACAATATCATGTTTTATAACTGGTGTTTGCCCAGGCTTATCCGAAAAGAACTCTCTGTTCTGGGAGATCAACTGTTTAGCCTCCTTCTTTTGTATATCAGACAAAGGTTCAGCTATGTTCACATTAGGCATTACCGTCACATTTTGGAGGGGTTGTACAAAATCTACAGAAAGCGTCTGACGATCTTTCCACGGTTTTAGAAGATTCACATGGTAAATCTGTTCAGGTTTCCTTCTACCTGGTTGGTAGACTTTATAGTTAACTTCCCCTACCTTTTCCCTAATTTCATAGGGACCCTGCCATTTGGCTAGAAATTTGCTCTCCACTGTAGGGACAAGGACCAGTACCTGCTGCCCTGGAGAAAATGTACGCAACTTAGCTCCCCGGTCATAAATCCTTTTCTGGGCTCCCTGAGCACGTTCCATGTGCTCCCTTACAATTGGCATCACCGCTGAAATTCTATCCTGCATCTCCGAGACATGTTCTATTACGCTTTTGTACGGGGTGACCTGCCCTTCCCAAGTCTCTTTGGCCACGTCTAACAAACCTCGGGGATGTCTACCATACATGAGTTCAAAGGGTGAAAACCCTGTGGATGACTGAGGCACCTCCCTTATGGCAAAGAGTAAATAGGGGAGTAAAAAATCCCAATTTTTCCCATCTTTGTCCACTGCCTTCTTTAACATTTGTTTCAATGTTTTATTGAATCTTTCAACTAAACCATCAGTTTGAGGGTGGTAGACTGATGTACGTAGCTGAGAGACCTTAAATAACTTACAAAGCTCTTTCATTACCTTAGACATAAAAGGGGTACCTTGGTCCGTCAGTATTTCTTTTGGAATGCCCACCCTACTGAATACATGCACTAGTTCTTTGGCAATAGTTTTGGATGATGTATTGCGTAAGGGGATAGCCTCTGGGTAACGGGTTGCATAATCCATTATAACAAGGATGTGTTGGTGCCCACGTGCTGACTTGGTTAAGGGACCAACCAAATCCATCCCAATCCGCTCAAATGGTATCTCAATGATGGGCAAAGGTACCAATGGGCTGCGAAAGTGGGGCGTAGGTGCAGATATCTGACACTCTGGGCATCAGTGTTGGGTCCCTCATCTGCTCACTATGAAAGTCATCCCTTCTAAACTCTAGTTCAGGCATAATTGGTTGGGACTCCCCTTCAGTCTCAATCTCTGAGGGTGGTGCCTCCAAGTCTCCTGCCATAACTGAAAATGGGAAAGGTAGAGAACTATCTGCTGGCTCTTCCTCAACAGCCTCTTCTGTCGTACCGTCAAATGGTTCAGGACATACATCTGGAGCTGTGAGACTTACAGTGGTCCTTCTCCCAGGCACCAAGTTGTTTTCCCACAACCTCCAAAAATGTGGGAAATCCCTTCCCAAAATGACATCATGCATTAATTCTGGGACTAACCCAACCTTATGAAATACTGCTCCATAGGGAGTAGTAAGACAAGTTATTGCAGTTTGATATTCACAGGTATCCCCATGTACACAGGTAACTGAAAAAGTTTCTGTCGGACTGTTAGGGGAACAGACAAGGTTAGCTTTAACTAGAGTGACCACACTTCCTGAGTCTAGCAAAGCAATTGCACTCTTATCCCCTACAGTTAGTTCACACAAATGTTTTTGTAAACAATCTGAGCTTGCAGCAGAACACACCACCTGAGCAAACATAGACATACGCTTCCTCAAAAAGGCAACATCACATTGCATCGGTTCAGTAGTTAACGGACAGTTCATTGCAATGTGCCCCAACTCATGGCAACGGAAACATCGTAATGGCCATTTGCCAGGTCCATGCATTTTTGGCTTCTCTGGACCCTCAGTCTCATTATTATACTCAGCCAAAGTCTTTACATTTTTCCCAGCTCCCTTAGGCCCCGGAACAGTCTTACCAGGAACTCCCGGAAACCTTGTCATCCTAGGGGTCGAGGTCTGATGCTGGGTGTCAGTCAGTAGTCCTTCAGCTGCAGAATACCGTTCCACCAGATCCACAAGTTGGTCGGCTGTTTCAGGGTCTCCATGGCTTACCCACTGCCTTAATTTCTGGGGTAGAGCCCTAAGGTATCGGTCCATAACCACTCTTTGAACCACGTTAGGTGCTGACAAAACCTCAGGCTGTAGCCACTTTCTGGTCAGATGAATGAGGTTGAACATCTGAGAACGTGGTGGTTTGTCTGCTCTGTATGTCCACTGGTGCACTCTTTGCGCTCGGACTGCTAGGGCTACTCCCAAACAAGCCAGGATCTCTGCCTTAAGCTTATCAAAGTCCTGGGCTGCCTCTGGCTCCAAATCAAAGTAGGCCTTTTGCGCTTCCCCGGCAAGGAATGGGGCCAGTAGTCCTGCCCAACGTGCTCTGGGCCATGCCTCACACTCTGCGGTCCTTTCAAACGTGGTGATAAATGCTTCCACATCATCCTCTGCTGTCATTTTTTGCAAAAAACGACTCACATTAATAGTTTTCCTTTCTGACTCTCCTTGAGCCGCGGGAAGATTTGCCACCTGCTGCACTACCTCCTGTAGAATCTGGCGGTCTTTATTTGTAGCATCTATTAATGTGGTTAGCTGTGCTGACAATAAGCGGTTTGCTTCCTGCTGGTGTGCATTGGTCCGCTGTTGTTCTCTGGTAGCATCCTGCTGGGCTGCAGTAGACTGCAACAAAGCCTTTAATACGTCCTCCATCTTTCAACGTCACCTTAGCGCGTTCTCCACCACTTGTAAGAAATAGGTTAGGGATCGCCTTTGCTGGAGTCAAAGGTCACGCTTCTTTTCCCATCAATACGAGGCAAACAGCAGCAGGTAGGTAGAAGCTGACTCTGGGTCAGGTTTATTGCAGAAGATTGCAAGAAAAGAAACAAAAAAACATTACAAACAAAACTCCTTGCCTGTCCGGCACTGACTATACACAGTACAGCCCTAACTAACAACTGGAGGGCTTCTCCCTGCCAGCTAACAAACACAGCAGTATTGCAACCTTACTTGCATGTGGCTCTCACACAGACAGCCCTGTGTCTCCAGGTAGAGAGAGTGAACTGCCCACCTGACTTTCCCTAAATACCTTCCTTCTGAACACCTCATTAATTAGGCAGCAGGTGAGTCTCTGGTCTGCTACTTCACATATGAGAGGAACCTTGGAGAAATATACCTCCCCTCCACAACCTGTCCTGCACAGGTATCACACCCCCTAATGTAAAATAACAGTTGAAAATGACACTTTTTTCCAATTTAAAAAAATCAATTAAAAGTGATCAAAAGATCATGCAGTCCTTAAAATGGTTATATTGAAATCGTCACCAAAAGTTGCAAAAAAAGACACTACCCACAGCTCCGTAGACCAAAGTATGAAAAAGTTATTAGTGCCAGAAGATTGCAAACTGAAGATTTTTTTTTTGTAGAGGAGGTTTTAATTTTTATAAATGTATGAAAACATTTGGTATCCCTGTGATCACACCGACCCAAAGAATAAAGAAGACATGTCATTTGGGGCGCACAGTGAAACTCTTAAAATCCAACTTCACTTCATTTGAATTTTTTTCCCGCATCCCAGAACACGGCATGGAATATTAAATACCATCACTATGAAGTGCAATTTGGAACACAGAAAACAAGCCCTCACACAGCTCTTTACATAAAAAAATAAAAAAGTTATAGATTTGTGAAGGTGGGAGTGAAAAATGTAAATACAAAAACAAAAAAGGGCCTTGTCCTAAGGCCCCTTCTCCACTGGCGTTTTTCACGCGCGAGTTCTGCGCGTGCATTTGACGCTCAGAACTCGCATTGCACTCTGTCCCATTGTATTCAATGGGTCTTTCTCCATTTGCGTGGTTTTCAACGCGCGTGCTTGCGTTCGTTTGCACGCGCGTCAAAATCGCAGCATGCTCTATTTTTGCGAGTCACGCGCAATTTTCACGCCCCATTCAAGTCTATGGAGATGCATCAAGAACGCATTGCACTCGCAATCATTGCAAGTGCAATGCGAGTGCAATGCGTTTTGTACGTAAGGGTTGCTAGGTGACCAGAATAACATTATTTCCCCTGCTCGCGAACGATCATTTAATTAAAAAAACACAATGAAGAACAGTGAAGAATAGAATAAAACCAGTGAACACAGTGAAAACAGTGACCACAGGATCATTTAAGATAAAAACACAGTGCAGAACACAGTGCAGAATAGATTACAGATGTTCGGCACATCTGCTTACTTGTCGGGAGATACGCGCGGAACGGCGCGAACAAAATAGCATGTGAAGAACAATATATATGTGTGTGAAGAACAAATTGCAGATGTTTAAATACATCTGCAATGTGTTCTTCACACATATATATTGTTCTTCACATGCTATTTTGTTCGCGCCGTTCCGCGCGTATCTCCCGACAAGTAAGCAGATGTGCCGAACATCTGTAATCTATTCTGCACTGTGTTCTGCACTGTGTTTTTATCTTAAATGATCCTGTGGTCACTGTTTTCACTGTGTTCACTGGTTTTATTCTATTCTTCACTGTTCTTCACATCTGCTAACTTGTCGGGAGATAATATACGCGCGGAACAGTGAAGAATAGATCGCAGATGTTTGCAACTTATCAGAAGACATTATTTTTTAATTAAATAACCCATTTTAATCCCAATCCATGGTCCCTTTGAAAAATGCTCGATTCTCCCATTGACTCGCGCGTGAAAAATGCGCCGAAAACGCAAAAAAAACGCTAACAAAACGCGCGTGAAAAACGCAAAAACGCTAATTACTCCAAGGAAAAATGGAACAAAAACGCAGCCAAAAACGTCAGTTTTTCACGCATTGCACCCTGACGTGAAACGCAACGCTAGTGTGCAAGAGGCCTTAAGGGGTTAAAACTAAATTAAATTACAAATACTCTTAGGCCCCTTCCACACTTGCAGATCACGTCAGAGTTTGATCAGGGTGCGATCAGGGTTTGGTCAGTGAAAAACGCACATTTTGCATCAGAGTGCAATCCGTTTTCAGTCAGAGTTTGTTCAGTGTCTCAGTTTTTCACACACATTTTCAATGCAATTTCAATGCGTTTTTCACGCGCAGATAACGCGCGTGAAATGGACTCAGGACTGAGCTCTATCTTTTCTATGGCAATTGATGCGTGAAAAAAGCATTGCATTTGCATTGCACTTGCAAGTGTCTCAGAGTGCAATGCGTTTTTGATGCATCTCCATAGACTTGTGTGGTGCGTTTTTCAAGCGCGTGACTTGCAAAAGTCGAGATTTAAACGTGCGTTAAAAAAAAAACGCACGTGTGTGTGAAGAAAAATGCAAGTCTGAAAAGACCCATTGATTACAATGAGTCAGAGTGCAACTCAAGTTCTGCACGTCAAAAGCACCCGCAGAAAACGCGCATGAAAGGGGCCTTAGCCCATCTAGTAGGTCAACCACCAGCTTCAGTTATAATATGGACAACGGAGGGATTGCAGGAGCTCCCAATTTGGAGAAACTCTATAAAGTTGCTTTAAATGGAGTTCAGCAGACCCTTTTAACCCCTTACCGACATGTGACGTATTAGTAGGTCACATGCCGGGTCCTGGTGCATGGGGAGGGCTCGCGGGCCGAGTCCTCTCCATGCCGGCACCGATCGTGGGTGTTTGCCTGCTGTTCGCCGGCAAAGTTGCCGGCGGCTTCAAAAATAATTGTCGCTTCCGAGGATCGTCGCTCCCCGTGACGTCATCTCACGAAGACCCGAGGCTACTTCGGCTTAACCCATGCATTACAATGTGCTATCAGCACATTGTAATGTATGAGGAGTAAAATCCACATATACTGCCATGCTGTAGTATGGCAGTATATGATAGGATCGTACAGACACCCTAGGGTTAAAGTACCCTAGGGAGTCTGAAAAATAGTAAAAAAAAAGTAAAAAAAAAAAAATTATAATAAAAAAACCCTAAAAATTCTAATCACCCATTTTCCCTAGAACTGATATTAATATAAATAAACAGTAAAAATCATAAACACATTAGGTATTGCCGCGTCCGAAAATGCCTGATCTATGAAAAGATGATAGCGGTTTTTCACTGCGTTTAACCCCATAACGGAAAATCGCGCCCATATTCGATAATGGCACTTTTTTGCCATTTAAAAAAAAAATAAAAAATTCTATAAAAAGTGATCAAAAGGTCGCACATTCCTAAAAATTATAACATTATAAACGTCATCAAAATCTGCAAAAAACGACACCACCCACAGCTCCATACACCAGAGTATAAAAAAGTTATTAGCCCCAGAAGATGGCAAAATCCCCCCCCAAATTTTTGTACAGGAGGTTATAATTTTTTTTAAATGTATGAAAACATTATAAAACCTATATAGATTTGTTATCCCCGCAATCGTACCGACCCAAAGAATAAAGTAGACATGTCATTTGGGGCATACAGTGAAATCCGTAAAATCCAAGCCCACAAGAATACGGCACAAATGCGTTTTTTTACCAATTTCACTGCATTTGGAATTTTTTTCCCGCTTCCCAGTACACGGCATGGAATATTAAATACCACCATTTTGAAGTGTAATTTGTTACGCAGAAAATAAGCCATCAGTCAGCTCTGTACATGGCAAAATAAAAAAGTTACAGATTTTTGAATGTAGGGAGTGAAAAATGAAAACGCAAAAATGAAAAAGGGCTGCTGCGGGAAGGGGTTAATTGTAGATAGAGAGTTATTTCTAAATTCAGAGCCATTGCACCTGCAGATAAGGATGTTTCCAGCAGGCTATCTTATTTCAATAGTTGTCAATGTTACAAACCTTCTCAGGCAGAGAACTTGAACGTTAAATCTATAGGTAAAACAATCACAGTCGACTTTATCTGTTCTCAATATAAAATCGTGTGATAGGGAAATGTCACTTTATGTACAGAAGTCTTGCAGATACTATCTTGATTGCTTTTTGTTGATTTCAGAACTTGCAGACACGAACATGTCCACCAACATTGATTGCAATTACAGTATTGGATCTTTTCAAACATGTTACATGTTCAATATGTGTAACAAAATCCTGCAATACCCACTGAAATCAATAACCAAAAACCTACCTAAACAGCTTACAACTGCACAACTTTGGGAAGGGTTAAGGTACTTGGCTGACACCTAGGGGCATTGAGTAAGACCCATTCACATGTATGAAAAAGTTCTACCAGTCAGTGGCGTAACTAGGAATGAGTGGGCCGAATAGCAAAGTTTTGGCTGGGGCCCCTCCAACCATAGGTCCTCAGTGTTACATGGGCTTCCATTATCTATTATGGAGGAGAATAACAGAGACCGGCAGTAGATGTAGCTCTGCAGAGGTTCTGGCACTGGGGGAGGGGCTTCTATTTACTGTCGGTCTCTGTTATTCTCCATAATGGAAGAAGATAATGGAAACTCTTGATGGTGGTGAGAACCCATCAGTATGGCCGCTCCTGCTCAGTACCAGTGTATGTATGGTCCATATCAGGAGGATTAACCCTTACACTACTTGTCTGAAGAGCCATTACCTGCAAGAAAGCAGGGTAAGAGTTAAATCTCTGGACTTCTTGCATCATTTTACTAAAGTGACTAAGAAGCAGGAACAGGAGCAGCAGAACCTTCCAATATACGTTCCACCCGCTGCAGAACCTCCCAATACATGCGGCAATCACTGCAGAACCTCCCAATACATGAGCCAACTGCCGCAGAACTTCCCTATTTACACTTAAGCTGCTGCAGAACATTATAATACAAAACTCAGAGACCACATTTATAACGTGTCTGCGCCAGTTTTGTGTCGCAGCTGCTTAGTCTGAACGTGCATCACATTTATTACTGACCGCGCGCCACATTTATTACTGACTGCTCCACATTTATTACTGACTGCATCACATTTATTACTGACTACATCACATTTATTACTGACTGCTCCACATTTATTACTGACTGCATCACATTTATTACTGACTACATCACATTTATTACTGACTACATCACATTTATTACTGACTACATCACATTTATTACTGACTGCTCCACATTTATTACTGACCATGCGCCACATTTATTACTGACTGCTCCACATTTATTACTGACTACATCACATTTATTACTGACTACATCACATTTATTACTGACTGATCCACATTTATTACTGACCGCGCGCCACATTTATTACTGACTGCTCCACATTTATTACTGACTGCTCCACATTTATTACTGACTACATCACATTTATTACTGACTGCTCCACATTTATTAATAACCTTGCTCCACATTTATTACTGATTGCTCCACATTTATTAATGACCGTGCGCCACATTTATTACTGACTGCTCCACATTTATCACTGACTGCATCACATTTATTACTGACTGCATCACATTTATTACTGACTGCTCCACATTTATTACTGACTACATCACATTTATTACTGACTGCTCCACATTTATTAATAACCTTGCTCCACATTTATTACTGACTGCTCCACATTTATCACTGACTGCATCACATTTATTACTGACTGCATCACATTTATTACTGACCGCTCCACATTTATTAATGACTGTGTCACATTTATTACTGACCTCTCCACATTTATTAATGACTGCTCCACATTTATTACTGACTGCTCCACATTTATTACTGACCGCATCACATTTATTACTGACCATGTCACATTTATTACTGACTGCATCAAATTTATTACTGACTGCACCACAACAGCTGCTGCAGAACATCATATTAAAGTAGAAATGCAGAGGTGGGGGAAGATATGAGGGGATTATGCAGAGGGTGTCAGTATGTGCTTTAGGGACATTCAGAAGCTTCTTAGCTGCTCCTGCACACAGGACACTAAGGGGTTAAGGCAGAGTGTGAGGAGAGACTGGGGGAAGGGAGGACTTATCTCTGGCTGATTCCTGGCTGCTATGAAGGCTGCTGCTTCTCTTCAGGTGCTGACTTCTCCCTCTTGTCAACATGAGTCTCCCGCTGCTGACAGTCACAGCAGGGATTGGCTGCAGGAAGTCTCCTCCCCTCCCTCTCTCCCTCCTGATAGCAAGAGCCTCCATGCAGGCTACATGGAGCAGAAGGATGGTGCCCACCCCTAAACCAGCCCTGCAGCTCTGCGGTACCACTGCATTGCCCATAACAGGGGCGTAACTACAGCCAGGGGGAAAGAGGAGCCCGGGACACACGGTCGAGTACGGGCCAATGACCCTGCCGAGCCCCGTAGCAACTGCTACGTCTACTACTGCTGTAGTTACGCTCCTGCTACCAGTTACAAAAAGAAAAAACTGAAATGAAAGTTAATATGGAAAACCTATTGCCACAAATTTATTAAAGTGTTTGCACCAGTTTTCTGTCTGGCTTTGCACTGAAAAGAACTTGCAAACCACTTGCACATGTATTTATGTGTTTGCGGCAGTTTTGTCTCACGGCTGCACTGTGTCTGACAATAAAAAGGTGTACCTAAAGGGGCATACCAGTGCTTTGTCGGAATTAACTACACCACAATTCTGCCGCATGAACCAAGTGCACCAAAAGAAAGAATAAAGTTCCATGCAGCTCACTATAAGACAGGGAGAAATCTGGGGCCCATTTCCAGAATCTTTAGGGCTAGCGACCCCCATGTCTACAACAGAGGAAGCACATAGACAATATTCAAATCTTCATCAGAGACACATGGCAGGTACATGCATGTCAGTAGTCCTGTATGTAGACGCTACATCTGTATGTTGGAGGCAAGGTCAGCCATAGGCATTAGGGGTGACTGTCCATTCAACCCATTTGAGGATCTGCCATTGACTGTACTGCACGGGGTAGTCTATGGTAACCCTATGGTTCAATACCCATCAGACTTAAATAAAACCTAGTGAGAGGGGGATTTATCATAATTCTGTTTTTGCCGCCAAACAGTCGCATGTCCGTAGGGGCTAGTTGCTGTAGTGGCTAGACTATCACCCCCATCCCCTATCCAAAGTTACCTCTAGTTTCTTTAGGGACATCAAACATCTTTTACAAATTTTCAATCAGATGCTTTACATAGATTCTTTTACCTGGGCCACTAGTGATGTTATAGCTTTATACCATCCTTCACACACCAGTTAGGAATTTTTTCTTTGAAAAGCCATATGAATAAATTGAGTACTTATAGAGAATTGCTACAAACATATACACTTAAGGTCACCAAATTTTGGCCTTTTGATTTATCCGGCGGGGGCCCGCAACGCGCTTATCTGGCCCTGCCTGGCATAGAAATAAATGCAGCCAGCAACTTTTCACATGTGAAAATTTGCCGGCTGCAGTGAGTGCACAGGCGTGGGGATGCTTCCTTGGGCATGCCCCCTTCACACCCCACTGGTGTGAAGGCAGTGGATTGGAGAAAATAATAAATCTAGCATTTGTGATTATTTCAGGGCTTCTATGCAACTGACTTGGCACAGAGGCCCTGATAAATATCCCCCACTGTCTCAGTGAGCTAATTTACCTCCTGGATGGAATGCAGCAGAAATGTGTTTTTTTAAATTGTCATTATCTTTTATTATTGTTTTTAAATATACATTTCCGTGTATTACTCAACTATACCTTTCTGTGAGTAAGTTCCTAAAGACACATGGGGGATATTTATTGGGGCCTCTGCGCCAATACCGTCACAGCGTCAGTGGCTTAGAAGCCGTGAAATAATCACAAATGCTAGCTTATTGGTAGCCCTTGTAATTAGTGATTGTTTTCCCCAATCCACCACCTGCACAACCGTGGGGTGTGAAAAGGCGTGAAGGGGGCGGGAGTGGGCCAGGACATGTGTAAACTCACCGACTTGTGGGGATAAATGCTGCACAGTACCCGCTGGATACATCAATAGGCAGAAGTCGCTTGATGTATCCGGTTGTGCAAGATACTATGCGGGCTATCACACGCCGGTGCATAAATAACCCCCATGGACTTCATGTTGCTTTGGCTTCTAACATCTACTGTTCATATACAAGTTCACGTTCATCATGCATGTTCCGTGTTGGACGTTGAGTGTGTATTGGTCTCTTGGCACATTTTTTCTTTTATTTGTTGAATTAAAAACTTTTTTGAACAGACTAAATAAGGTATTTTAGATATCTATATTTATTAGAAAAGTTACACTGTGGAAAAACTATTTGGGAGCAAATGGTTAATGATTATTTTTGAGTATTCTTTGAGTAGACTTTTCATTAGTAAATCCCTGGTAACTGCTTTCTGTTCATCATATATTTTGCATAAAGTATTACTCTTGATAATACAATTCCTACTGTTATTTTGATATAATTCTGCTACTGACTACTGTTTCACTTATTTAACTTATTTCTTAATTCTTTTTATCTCAGTATCTAGATAACTTTTACTGAATTTCATTAACAAATGATATGATAAAATAATTGTATTCATTAGGAAAATCAAATTGCGATTACATCTGAATCTTAATTAAAATCTGCTCTGTCTTTATCTAGGGTTCATATCAACGGCATACATCCTGACTGCACAACGTACTAAAAAGAATTTGGCAAAACAAATAATTCTTTTTTGTGTACAAAATGTTTTAATTTTTTAACCCCTTCCCACTGAAGCCCTTTTTAATTTTTGTGTTTCCATTTATCACTCCCCACCTTCTAAAAATCTAAATTTAAAAAACTTTTTTATTTTTCCATGTAGAGAGATTTGTGAGGACTTGTTTTCTGCATAACAAATTGAATTTCATAGTGACAATATTTAATATTCCATGCCGTGTACTAGAAAGCAGGAAAAAAATTTCAAATTCCGTGACATTTTTGAAAAAACGCATTTGCACTGTTTTCTTGTGGGCTTGGATTTTATGGCTTTCACTGTATGCCCCAAATGACATGTCTAATTTATTCTTTGGGATGGTTAAATCACAGGAATACCAAATTTGTATAGGTTTTATAATGTTTTCATACACTTACAAAAATTAAAACCTGCTGCACAAAGAAAAAAAATCCATCTTCTTTCATCTTTGCCATCTTCTGGCACTAATAACTTTTTCATACTTCAGTGTACAGAGCTGTGGGTGGGGTCATTTTTTGTGACTTTTGATGTTTTCAATGCTTCTATTCTTAGGACTGTATGGCCTTTTGATCTCTTTTTATAGAATTTTTTTATTTTTTTCAAAATGGCTAAAAGGGTCATTTTTGACCTTCTGGCTATTTTCCGTTACGGGGTTAAAAGCTGTGAAAAAACATTATTATATTTTGTTAGATCGGACATTTGGGGATGTGGCGATACCTAACTAAATTTTTTTTTTTTTACTATTTTTCAAAACCCTTAGCGTACTTTAACCCTATGTTGTCAGTATGGCAGTAAATGGGGATTTCTCTCCTCACTCTTTACAACCGTGTGAATCCCACATTGTAATGAATAGGTTTAAACCAGACAGCCTCAGGTCTTTGGAAGATCCGAAGCTGTCATGTCAACCAATCACTGCCCCTGATGATGTCACAGGGAGCGGCGATCCTCACTAAGATGGCGCAGCCATCTTTTTGAAGCCGCCAGCAGCTTTCCCGGGGGCGATGGATGGGTTAACACCCGTTAACGGCTAGCACCAATCGCAGCTGTTACTGGTAAGTGTTTGCTGCAATATGCAGCAGACACTTACCGGATATTGAGAGGATTCAGCCTGTGAGCCCTCTACAGTCACCCGCAGCTGACGCGTGACATATTGCTACGTCATACGTCAGTAAAGAGTTTTACTGCATTTCCCCAGTATGTGGTACATAATATAGGCAGAAAACAAACATTCATACAGCTCTGTGCTTGGAAAAAAATAGTTATGGATTTTTTCAGGAGGGGAAATAATAGAAACGCAAATCCAAAAAGGGCATTGGCAGGAAGGGGTTAAAAATGAAAGTAACAGATGTTACTGTCAGTAAAGAACAGTTTGAAAATCTCCACAGAAGTTGGAATTGAAGTATTGGAACTGGTGATGCATTCAATATCCTTTCGTTGTTGAGAGAAATAATTCCTAGAAAACCATTGTCCTTATACTAATGTTATTTGCTTTGTTTAATCTCATCTGTTTGTAAACCCTTCCCATTTTTATTTTGAAAATCTGGTTAGTTTTAACATAATGTAAAGGTACTTTAAAATACATTAACCCCTTCCAGTTGCTTTTATTTTTATTCATTTTTTTCCCTCCACCTTCAAAAATCTATAACTTTTTTATATTTCTGTGTACAGAACTGTGTGGGGGCTTATTTTCTGCATAACAAATTTTACTTTTAAGTGCTGTTATTTACTATTCCATGCCGTCTTACAAAGATCCAAGGCTGTCATGGCAACCGATCACCGCAGCCTGATGATGTGACAGGGAGCAACGATCAGAAAAAAGATGGTGGCGACCTTGCGCTGCTGTCTTTTAAATGCTACCAATGGCTCTTCCAGTGGCCTTCAACTAGTTAACATTCGCGATTAGAGCTTGCACCAATAGCAGGTGTTAGCGATTGGTGTTTGCCGCAATATGCAGCAAACCCCAGGTCTGTATGACCGGGCAGCATTACCGTACTATTAGCAGATCTTAAGGAGAGATGATTCTCATACTATACAAGTGGATTTGGGCAATTTTACATTAACAAATACAGTAAGAGATAAAGAACCCCCCCCCCCCCCCTCATCCGTGCATCCATTGCTCCAAGGGTTTCACTTCTGTGTGTTATATTCCATATCAGTTATCTGGTACAATTTGTTTTATGTACACTTTGATTTTGAGTATCATTCCAAATCCAGATCTCCATTTATGTTTTATTGTTCTCAATGCATTCCACTATGTAATGAATAAAGAATTAGAACTGGAATATTTAATTTATAGAGATTTAGGATTTTGTATTTTAGAATTCCCTTTACTCTTTGAGCAGTATATATGTGTGCGTGTGTGTGAATCTTTTTTTTTTTTTTATGGAACGAGAAATGGGACCATTTTTTTCTGCTCCTATTGTAACTCAAGGCAAGACAACATAAATCCTTTTGTGTGTAATTTGCAGGTACAATTCCGTTTAATGTAATAAAGTAAAAAGCAATCAACATTAAATGTTACTTATCAGATGTTCGCAGGTTCATTCCAGAGGCGAGCATAACAAACTGTTTTCCTGTGTTGGTTTACTCTGGGAAGGTTAGGATTTATGGCTGGGGCATCTTACAGCTTTTCTAATTACAGAAAAAAAATCAAAGTTAATTTTTTCCCCAAGGACAATCTAAGTGATTACAAGGAAGGAATAAGTATTGTTCCCCGTTCTCTTCTAATTAAAAATATTTCACTCTGTTCTAATACTGTAATTCGTTAAATATAAATTAATGTGTGAGACCTCAGACAAATGATCTTTCATTTGTTTTGTGGATGCATCATTGAATCTAGAATAAATTGTTCAGAAATTTTTTTCACTAATAATGCTTTAATTCCTATTTATTTTCTTGTTTTCTTTAGTAGTCAGTTGAAATTCGGGTTTATCAACTTCGTCTGAATGTTTAAAAAAATTAAAAAAAAATTACTGTAAAATTGGCGTAATAAAGGGTAGAGTTCCAAAAAGTGTAAATCCAGCATATCGCAAGTAGACCAGGGTGAAAAATAAATCTTCTCCTCTATTCAATATAATGTTAAACTATCCAAACAGAAATAAGAGTTGGAGCCGACCCATGCATTTGGACTCTACAGAATCTTAATCGTGGTCATTCTATGCTTCCAATACTCCACATTTAAAAAGAAACTCCCGCTGTCACATGGGTAAAAAAAAAGTTCCACCCCAAAGACAGCAACATAAAAAATCACATTCAAAAAAGCATGTATATATGGGATCAAATAACACCAATATAGCAAAATACACAGAAATATTGTAAAAACCTGCAATACAACACATTATGAGCATTGCTAGATACACTGGGCAAATATGTTTCAGGTTTTGCAAAGATAAACCTTAGTGTATGTCATTGAAGGTACGATGAACCGATTGAATGAACCGATTGAATATATCGGAATATATATATATTCCATTTCCCAATCTAAGATGCCTATTGTGACTCTGGAACCCATGAATGACTACAAGCATCACTGCTTTCAGCCTATGAATGATGTGATGGAAAAAATACACGAATAGCATATGTGTTTGTCAATGTGAAATAAGTTTAAAATTAAGGGAATGCAAATCAGAAAGCAGGTAAAAGTACACTGGTGAGAAAAGAAGTATGGAGGTATAGACAAATATAAAGTGAATAACCTATAGAAATGACAACATTAAAGAGGATGTGAAATTCCCCTTTATCACAATTTTTTTTATGTTGTCTATCATTAATTCCCGAACAAATAATCAACTATTTACACATCCTCATATTGGACTTTGAATGAACCCCATATAGGCCATAAAACACAAACACATGCCTACTGATATCAAATTTAGGCACAGTGGTTGATGAAGAACCAATAGAAAAGTCCAATTTTATTCACTGTTTAACAGTTTTAGTTTATTGTCACCACCCATAATGGATCTGATGACTTTCTCAATTCCTGTCCAGGAGAAACCCTTTGTATTTTGGGCATCAACTTCTCTGAAATGTCTTAACAAAGCTGAGACATTGAATCCAACAAATGTGTCCTGACTTTTAGCAACTTTTTACTGTCTATTACAAATGGTACACATTACAAGATATACTGTCTTCCTTGTATTATGATTATAACATACATCAATTGAAACTATAAACGCAAACTGTTAAAAACAAAGTCATGTTGGATTTTTGTAATGAGCAGTTGTCAACCAATGGGCCTAAATTTGAGACAGGATATTATCCTTTTGTGTTAACAGGCCCATGTTTGTGTTTTATGGCCTACAGTACGTGTAAATGGACAATTATTTGTTCAGGCATTAATGCTAATAATATAAAATAATGCAGAATTGGTAGCATGGATGCAAATAATTCGAAGACTGGTAGTTTAAGGTAACACTGGTAGTGTAAGGTAACACTGACACAAATGCTTCTCAAACTGGAAGTTTAAGGTAACACTGATGCAAATACTACAAAGACTAGTACTGTAAGATAGCAGTGACACAAATAGTTGTAACATTGGTTGTGTAAGGTAACACTGGAGCAAATTCTTTTAAAACTACTAATGTAAGGTAACACTAATGCAAATACTTCTAAAACTGGCAGTGTAAAATAACGCTGATGCAAATACTACCAAGATTAGAAATGTAAGGTAACACTATTGCAAATAGTTTTTAGACTTGTCAAAATGCTTAATGTATAATGCTTAAAACGTAAATAGTACTAAAATTGCTCCTTTAAGATATTGCTGTATGTCGCTGGAACTGCAAATAGTACACTGCTACTTTAAGATATGGCTGTGTGATGCTGGAAAAGCAAATTGTACTAAAAGGGCATTTATTTCAGATTTCCACATGTCCCTAATCATGGCAGTCTACTCTCTCTACCTAGTTGCACAGAAAGGGCTATTGTTCGTTTTTTGATAGGGTCAGTCGATCAGACAGAGACTTATCAAGGGCAGCAACCTTTTACAGGAGGGTCACTTGTCCGACCTAGCCAATCACAGCCATGCTCAAATTGGGTCATGGGTGGGGTTACTAAGGGGCTGCTTCTTTGTCCATCAACCAGTTTAGCAGCATTTTCCCCAGTACAGACCTGAACGTTGCAATTTGGTCCACTCATCACTTGTATTGATATATTGTGCATTAAAAAATAAAGTTCTTAGACTGTGTTTGCTAGATTTCTTTATAGAGAACATTGAAAGCATGTTCCAGGAGTTGTAAGGTGATGCTACAAACTTCAGAAGAATATTAATTGGATAAAACTTTGCATTTTGCCTCTGTTCTTCATCAGGCATAATAAATAGATTAAAAACTCATCAGACCGCGTGGGGACACGGAGCTGATTCCGGAGCCGCGATGGATAGAAGAGGACCTGCTGGGGGTGTCGGAAGGTGAGTAGACCTTTTGTATTTTTTCTACAGGCATTATATTGTGGGCAGGGGCTGGATATATACTACAGGGGGCTGGGGTCTATATACTACAGGGGGCTGGCAGGTTACACACTACAGGGGCTGGCAGGCTATATACTACAGGGGCTCGCTGGCTGGCTATATACTGGGGGAGCTGTCACCAATGCATTTCCCATCCTCGACTTAAACTAGGTCAATAGGTTTTTCCAGTTTTTTTTGTGTTAAACTCAGGTGTCTCGGCTTATATTCGAGTACATACGGTAAATGCCCAGATGAAAAAACCCCTTTAGCCCCCTACCAACCCTCAAGCCAGATGATAAAAGATAACAGGCAGGAGAAGTTAAAAAGTTAAAGGTCAGCGAGCCATGTGAGTAAATAAAAGATAGGTACAAACAAACAGCTAGTCAGTACATAACAAGACATGTAACCACAAACAAAGGTCACTACTAATAATAGTTTGATCCTGAAAATAAATGGATATTGAGTCAAGAGAAATAGAATCAGGACGTAGACATGAGAACCATAAACATCAACATCTACTATCATGTATCTTGTCTTGCAAAATAGACCTGTTTTTGTACACAATAATTTAAAAAGTAATTTGTTGAATATTGAGATTTTAAATAAATTTCCTGTGGGCTGGAAGGTTAAGCGCATCATGACCTAATAACTAATTCAGAGGTTAATTCAAAGGACACCCAGCAATAAGTATAACACCTGGAAGGTACATTTGAAAGATAATGTGATTTTCGGTCATGAAAGTTTCTTTTCTTTTTTACATTCGATTTCAATGGAATTTGTATTTGAAGCTTTCCTGATTATAGCTGAGTAATGCATTGTAAACATTACAAATACTTGGCTTCTTTCAAAGCTGCTTATTTTACTCTTCAAGGCATATTGATTGGAGACTTTATGATGTGAATCACACATTAGCAAGAGAAGAATGTTGTCACTGACTTGGAAAATTAGATTAAACATTGTGTCCCGGTTTTGGTATTAATATTTTCCAATTTTCAATTTGATCTTTTATTATTTATTTGTACTTTACTTTTATGACAGAAATTTTAACTGTTATAGTACAGCAGGAAATGTTCAATGAAAGAAGTTTAAAAAAAAATGATATATATTGACCATACATTTAAACAATGACATTAATTATACTGCATGTAAGCAAAACCATTTTTAAACCCAGATTCAATAGATGTTTTAAAATGACTTTAATTTTATTACCTAATATCCAAAAGTACAGAGCTCAAGATCGCTTTGTTATCATTTGCAGACAAACCACAGTCACCACTTATCCAATGGGAGACACTGAAAGGCATGTTCCGACTGATCTACACTAAACATGGGGCTCGTCTAAAGCGAGAGAGATCGGCCAAGACCATGGTACTTTTGTCCAAAATCCACTCCCTGGAACTAAATCACAAGGCTATTGGGTCCCTGGAGGGTTGTTGAACCCTCGGAAGGAACTGAAAGAGTTCCTTAATCATCAATACCTGCGATTTCAGGATGGAAATAAGCGGTTCTTTTACAAGCATTCCAACAAGTGCAGAAGGCCCTTAGCTACCTACTCTCGACTGCCACGTATATAAACCACATTAAAGATTGCTCAGATCAACTGACGCATGACCCTCATGCCATTAATACAACCTTTTAAATGTACTATCGAGACCTATGTAACGTTCAGGGGCCCTTACGGGAGTTGGCCTCCGATAGGATAGAGGCTTATGTCTGCAAAATGGCCCTCCTAAGCCTGGCAAAGACCTCTCTGTATGTGCAAACTACTGCTCCATTTCTCTCATTAACGTAGACATTAAACTGCTTTCCAAGTTAATGGCCAATTGACTGTGCCCGTTCCTTCCCTTTATTATTCATAATGACCAGATTGGCTTCATCCAGGTGAGAGAGGTTCAAGACAACACCAATAAAACTATGTTACTCGTATCCTGAGCCAAAGTGACTAAGCAACCACCATAATTGTTATCAGTAGAAGCAGAGAAGGCTTTGTTCACTGGAGGTTCCTCTGGGCTTCTTTGACACAGATTAGAATTGATCCCCAGTTCCTAGTATTGGTGAAGGCATTATACTCGAATCCCTTGGCACAACTGAATAGTTTTGGACTCCTTCCCTATCAGGAATGGCACCGGACAGGGTTGCCCCTTGTCCCCTGTCCTGTACATATTGGCCATGGAACATCTGGCTGTTATGTACATCTGGCTGTTTCGGAACAACCCCAGTGTGAATGGTTTTTAAGTGGGCTCTCGGCAATACAAAACCGCTCTCTATGCTGATGACCTCCTTCTAGGATTTCCTTTCTAGCCATACTGGCAGAATTTTGGAAATCAGCAACTTCAAGGTCAATTTTGCTAAATCTGAAGTGCTGAATGTCTCTCTTCCCGGGGCTAATGCCCACCACCTATCTTCCCAGTTCCCATTCAAGAGGTGCGACTCCCACATTCGCTATCTTAGCATTAACATCCCAACAGACCTGTCCCCTTCGTATGCTCTAAACTATAATCCCTTGTTGGAATGTACAATAACATATCTCACCAGATACCAGAGCTTACATCTCTCTTGGTTTGTCCGCATATATGTCCTGAAAATGGATGTGCATAAAATAGTATGATCAGGCTGAAGGGCCCCATGACCAGGGGCATAACGATCGAGGTTGCAGGGGTCGCGACTGGGCCCATTGCGAGTCAGGGGCTCCTACTGACCCCTGCGCTGCGCTGATAACTCGGCGCAGCACAGCAGGCAGATTTTTTAAATTGTGACAGCCGCGGGCCTTCCTGTTACAGCGCACGGACTGTTCTGCATCTGGTCCGTGCGCTGGATCAGGGGCTCCTGGAGCTGTCACATTTCAAAATAAGAACGGGCCCCCAATCCGCCCACTGTCCCACCCACCTCATCACACCTCATCCATCGATTACACCGACGCAGGCTTAATGACGCGTCTGCCTGCACCGAGTCTGCTGAGGTCTATGACCCATCACTTGACCTGGCAGACACCTCATCAGCCGTTGCCTGCCCTGGATCTCCAGAGGAGAGAGAGCGCGAAGAGGAGCGGAATAAGATAAGAATTTTATTTTTTATTTTGCTTAAATATTTGGGGCCCTGTTTCTATTTGGAGAATGGGGGGGGGGGCATAGGTGAAAGTTAGGAAATTTGGGGGGTTTTACCTATGGGGCAGGGGCGTAACTTGAGGGGGTGCAGGGGTTGTGATCGCACCTGGGCCCAAGAGGGGCCCTTATGCTATCACTTTCCCATATGAGAAGACTAGTATTATATACCATACATTATAGTCGGGGGGCCTGGCACAGACTTTGCACTCGGGCCCATCAGGTTCTAGTTACGCCACTACTATGGGGGACATTAATTATGGCTACTGGTGGGGGGGACATTAATTATGGCTACTGGTGGATGGGGGAACATTAATTATGGCTACAGGTGGGGTGACGACATTAATTATGGCTACTGGTGAGGGGGGACATTAATTATGGCTACTGGTGGATGGTGGGACATTAATTATGGCTACTGGTGAGGGGGGACATTAATTATGGCTACTTGTGGATAGGGGGGCCATTAATTATGGCTACTGGTGGGGAGGGACATTGATTACAGCTACTATTGTTTAATAATCCTGCTACCCCTCCACGGGATGGGCAGACAGAAATTTCTATTTTAGGAGGCTTTCTCGGATATCCTGCTAGGTCAGATTGTACACGGCACCTCTATCCCATCTATATCTCTCTCGTGGCTAGAATATTGAAAATTGTCATCTTACGTGTCAGCTAACTCGACCAATATAGGTTTTAGCTCCTCCCCTACTGCCATTGAGGCCCTCTTCCGGACATCCTCTTCCCAGACTCACATGCTTTCCGCATCACCACATATTACATAGATGTCTCCTGATTCTGATGGATACAAACTATGGGGGATATTTATCATACGCTGGCGCTCGTGTGCCAGCGTATGATAGCCCCGCCGCTGCAAATTCGCAGCCCGATACATGAAGAGGCTTCCGCAGCCGGCGACTTTTCACGTATGAAAAGCCGCCGGCAGCAGCGAGTGTGCAGGCGCGGGGACAGTAACGCCTCGCGCCGGCTTACTCCAGTCCGGCCGCGCCCCCCCGCTCGGCCGGCCGCGCCCCCCCTTCATGCCCCTTTACGCACCACTGGCGTGAAGGTGGCGGATTGTGAAAAATAATCGCAAAAGCTAGCAATAAGCTAGCATTTGCTATTATTTCAGGGCCTCTGCGCACCGCCAGGTCCTGATAGATATCCCCCTATGACTACATTTCACCTGTACATTGCAGAAAGAATTTAGACCAATAGGCAGTAATTGCCTAGCTATAACTCTATGGTGACTATGAAAAGCTATATGTTATACAGCATTTAATTCCTTTTGTATAACATTACATTATGTTCAAAGATCACAAACTATTCAACGTGACAGATATATAATTCTAAGAAATGGGTGGAAAATACTTAACCGCTGAATACATATTATAGAATTAAAATAGGTTGGTTCTGCTCAAAAAAACTAAGTAAAATAAATGGAAAAAGCTAAATTTACATAAAATTGCAAGTCACATTGTAAGTGAATTACACTCTCCTGGGTAAATTTTTGTAAGCAGTGCTCTACAGTTACACATATATGAGGGCTTTTTGATAGCTTAGCTCTACTGTGACAAAAGGAAAATTTTATTCTACCTTATTTCTTTTGCTGCCATGGCTCTTTGCCCAATGCACACCTCAGGAGACATTGTGATTTCACCGAGAAACAGTTTCTTTTGTAATATGACTGGGAAATTCCTTTTACAACACAGTCATATAAATATCTCTCTACAGGAACAAAAGGTACTGGAAAGAAAGTCTGGTATATTCAGTACCCAAGCTCGATATCACATATTCACCTTTAATGAATGATTGATGTATAGTTAGAGCTATGTATAGTTATAATTATAATTCTAGGTTCTTTATCATACAGATCAAATTTAAGATCTGGATTTTTGGTGTGATTTAGAAGTATTGCTGTGTATTGTAAAATAAACTGTTTCTTGATGAAAGCACAACTGTATGAAACAGAATCTAAAAATAAGTTCCAGAAAATCACTACATGAGATGATTATTTAAACCCCTTCCAACCAGCAATAATACTGCCTCTCTCAAACATTTTAATTTGAAACCTGTACAAGGTTGGAATGAGATATAGGACAATAGGCACGCATCTTAGTTAGAAAATTGTTGGCACAATTATTACAAAATGGAAGAAACATAAGATGACTGTCAATCTTCCTCAGTCTGGAGCTCCTTGTAAGATATTTCTTCGTAGGATAATGTTAATTCTGAGCTCGGGAATCATCCCAAAACTACAATATTAATGTTAGTAAGACTCTTTGCATCACAGATTAACATCCTACACAGCAGGCAAGGCCACTCTGCTATCGCCAATTTGAAATGAATTTCAAGTGGTCAAATAATGCCAAAACAGAAAATTTTGCATCATCTCCATTTGCTGTGTTTAGAAGAGGAATGGGGGTGAATACATCCCCAAGAACGATGTCCATCTGTTAGGAAGGGTGTGAAGCTTTTCTGCAAAGTTGACAGGAGGATGGCACTGTATTGCAGGGAGGAGGAATAGAGCCATGTATCGCTACAGTAGATTTTGGCCAAAAATCTTCTTCCCTCAGTAAGAGCAATGAAGATGGGTTATAACTATGTCTTCCAGCATCACAGTGACCAGTAACACATAGCCCAGTAAACTAAGGAGTGGTTCTGTATGAAGCATTTCAAGATACTTGAATGACCTTGCCAGTCTCCAGACCTGAACACAATCAAAAATATTTGCAGGGAGCAAAAACTTAATGTTGCTCAGCCACAGCCCTTAAAATCTAAGAGATATGGAAAAGATATGTATGAAGGGTTGATCTGAAATTCTTTCTACAGTCATGAACTACAGGAAATGTCTGACCGCTAAAATTGCAAAAAAAGGTTTCTGTACCAAATATTAAGTTCTGTTTTTCTATTATATCAAACATTTATCTAATTCAATAAATTGCTAATTTAATATTTAAAAATCATACAATGTGATTTTGGGGATTTTTTTTAAATTCTGAATTGCACAGTTAAAGTGTGCCTATTCTAAACATTACAGAACATGTAAATAATCCATGCACAGCTCACCAAACAACCTCCAAAAATAACACTAGGTGAACTTCATTAGCGAGTCTTCCGATGCACAGGGTCCATGCTGCGTGGACTGCAGCCACAGAAACTCACATATGGAATGGTAGTGGATGCCAGAACCACAAATAAAACCTCTTGTTTTATTTAATAAATGTTAAAAAAATGTACAGGTTGATGTTGCCATATATAATAGCTGACAAGTTTCGGGCGGACAGCAAGATAAGTTAAGTGCCCTTAATCATAGAATGGAACCTTAACATGTCTTGCTGCCTGAAACGAGTCAGCTACTATAGAACCTGCGCCCCCCACCTAACCAGTCCCTGCAGGTCCCATCCACAGACTAAACATCAAACTGCCGATCATTGCTTGTCTCTTTTTTGTCTTTTTATCCCCCTTTTCTTTTTGTTCATATCCCTAATGTTATTGTTGTCATAGTTTGTGCTTCACTCTCTGTACCCTCTCTGCTGCTGTAACGCTGTGAATTTCCCCACTGTGGGACTAATAAAGGATTATCTTATCTTATAGATGACAACATGGACCTGTAGGTTTTTTCAACATGTATTAAAAAAACAAGATGTTGACTCATGGAGCAACTTCTATTCCTTGTGTGAATAAAAATTACAGACCTTTCTTTTCAAATACAATTCCACGAGCTCAGCTCACCTGGCCCTCTCCCATCCAACTGGTGCACATTTTCTTCCCCGAAGCAGGTGCCAATCATAGTAGAAAAATTATTGTACTTCAGCACTCAATCAGGTATAGACTAAAAAGTTTATTGAAATTTAAATTTATTGAAATCTTAAAGAGTCCATAATGCACATAACTTGTATCCCTTAAACCGATGAGTTTAAACTGAATTCAGTCTTAATCATGGTATAGAAATGGGGAGTGACATACTGATGTTTATAACCGGAAACGCCTCCCTCTCTAAATTTGATCATTACAAAAGTTCTTGAAATACATACACATGCACATAAGTCTGTTTAAAAAAAGCATACACATATAACATGGGAATAACAATGAAATTGTACTTCGCAGTGCATATTTTGTTGAGATTAAAAAATGCAACCTTATCTCCATATAAAATGTCACATACTGTATTTGAAAACATACCTTCGTAATACAAAGTTAGTCTACATTGAGCCTATGTAGCACTGTACTCCAAATATTAAGTTCTGACTCTCATAATAGCCACCAGGAAAAAAAAGGGAACATGGGAGGTTTAAACAAAGCGGAAGGAAAAGTGGTTATAAATATCTGTGTGTGACTCTCCATTTCTATACCATGATTAAGACTGGATTCATTCGAAACGCGTTGGTTTAAGGGATGCAAGGTTTGTGCATTATGGACTTTTTAAGATTCCAATAAAGCTTTTTTGCCTATACCCGATCGAGTGCTAGAGTACAACAGTTTTTCTATTCAAATACTTATATTTTCTGCTCTTTAGCAGAAAGTAAGAGAAATAAAGTAATACAGACGCAGGATAATTATCACATAATAACTGGGTGTATTTTTGCTGGTTATAAATTTGTTTTAAAATATATTTTAAGCAACCAAATTCTGTGATTAGTTGATGCTTAATTGACCATAGCAAAGCCTCTAGTCACTTATTGATTGTAGAGGAGGGACGCTACTGCTTGATTAATAAGAAATTTCAACATCAATAAACCCATTTCTGGTCCTAAATTGTAATTCAATCCAGCAAGCTGTGGAAGGCTGTAAAATTAAAGACGCGTGTTACATATTTATAGACAAGATAGACAATCAATTACACTGAAAGTAAAAATGTATAACTTAATTCCGCTGGTCTTTAAGAAATTGTAGATTTAATCTTCAATTGTAAATATTTATTATTGAAAAGTATTAGTGTCATTACACATCAGTGTGAATCATCTGAGAAAATGTTGTTTTCAATATAAATTCAATAACAGAATCATTCTGTTTTGATGCATGAGAACCACATCTTATTCAAGGGACACTGTTAGGGTAATATTAACTACCTGGCTTCATGAAAACCACAATAAATTGCTCTAGTGACCTCGCCCTGGTGCAAACGGATGACTTTATAGATAAACTAACAAAGGAATTATCACATTATCACATTATCACTGTCTTGGTCAGTGTGCATCAGTGTACAGTTTGTCTAGCACAGTGGTGGCGAACCTATGGCACGGGTGCCAGAGGTGGCACTCAGAGCCAATTCTGTGGGCAGTCGGGCCATCGCCCAAGGACAGCGTTCACCAAATAGGATCAAACTTAAGAAATGCTGCTTTTAACGCTATTTTACAGCGACACTTGATTGGCTGTTTGGAACTGCAGGAAAAGTGAGAACTGGTGAAAGAACTGCAATATCTTTGGAGGTCCTCCTGCTGGACCAACCATTCTTCCACTACAGAGAGGAAAGGCCAATACAATTGAAAGATGAGGAAGAACAGGTAGCAATAAGTTACTACTTCAAATGCCATGTTGGCACTTCACAGTAAATACGTGGATTTTGGCTGTAGTTTGGGTACCCGGTCTCGAAAAGGTTCGCCATCACTGTTCTAGCATGTAGACCATGGCGATGTAAATGGTTTTGAATGTTCTGATGTGACACCTTGGTGGCTCTCACTTCCTATAAATGTTACAGTAGATGTGTGGCATTTATCATCTAGTTCTGCAGGGCATTGCTCACACTGAAGCGGTCATTGGTGTGGGATGTGGCCAAAGGACTTCCACTTTTCTGTAACTTTTCCATTCTCTCATTATCTCTATTGTAACCTGCTTTTCATACTTCGTGAGACTCTAAAATCAGTGGGACAGATGTATCAAGCAATGATGCTCCGTGTTCCACCTTTTGAAATTATCCCTGTCCATCGGCCCAAACCAAATATATCCATAGTATATCAGACCTGTGAGAGGGCTCTAAAAATAAAATAATTTCCCCATGTAGTGCAGTACATAATTATTTTTCACAGTATAAATGATCTAGCAATCACAGTTTCAAGCCCCACTGTGGATTAACAATAAATGGTTTTTTAACAGATTTTTTTTTTTAATAAATCAAAACATTTTCACAAATATACCTTATATATACATATATGTATAAAATATAAAAATTCAAATCATCCCCTTTCAGTAGATTACATATGAAAGTAAAAAAATTCCCATACAAAGATCTAAAAATTATTATCCTGTATGGTGAACAGCAAACTGGTCAAAAATCTCAATGTCTAAATCATAATTTGCTTTTGCTATTTTGCCATCCAATTTTTTTTCTCTTTTTAATAATATTGGTCAAAAGGTCATACATAAATGATATCATTAAAAGCTATGACCCACAAAATAAGAACTCCTTACAACAGCATTAAAAAGTTATAAATATCAGAATATGGCAATATGAAAAAGAAATTCTCAAAGACTGAATTTTAAATTTTATAGAATAAACTGAAGATAAAATGACCCAATTCATTTTGCTAAATGAATTTGGTAAAAAGAAAGGCCATAAATAAATGGTGTTTGGATTTACACATTGAATAATAAATGGTGTCCTTAAAGAAATTAATTCCATTGAAAATGTATTACTTTTACCTACATAGTATGGCACCACCTGATGATCAGTGTATAGAATGAAATTCTAATGAAATTCAGCTGTAGCAATTACATCTCTTTAACTACCCACCATTCATTTTTGTCACACCAAACCAGTGTACACATCACCTATTCAACATGCAATCTTACATCCAGCTGCTTTCAAAGTTGTTAGGAAGTATAAATGAACTTATTGTAATTTATAAAAACAAGTTTACTATGTTTACAAATATGGTAATGATAGAAGGATATAAATTAAAACAAAGCTGGGTGAATAAAGAATGGGACCAGAATGTCCTCCAAGAGCAACTTCTCCCAACCGTCCAAGAGCAGTTTGGTGATCAACAATGCCTTTTCCAGCATGATGGAGCACCTTGCCATAAAGCAAAAGGTGATAACTAAATGGCTCAGGGAACAAAACATAGAGATTTGGGGTCTGTTGAGGGGTGAATGGTGAACTGTTTGTCTTCTCTGTGTGTTTGTAACTTTTCTTCTTTTTCTCCTCCTGCTGGCCAGCAAACCTTTGTCTCTGTCCACTATTGTTTCACCAGACAAACCAGTTCAGCAGCCACCACTCAGCATTACCTGATCTTACCTGTGTGTGTGCAAAACCTGAGCAGAGGGTGAGCTGGGGTTATATAGCTGCATCTGATTACTGCCAGGTGATGCTGAGCTGAAGCCATGTGGTTTATGTTTGCATTTCTAACTTTGGTTACTTTGTGTATATTGTAAACTCCCCTTTTATTTTTATATTGTGTATTATATTGTATTGTGGCATTATGTATATTAAGTAAGAAATATATCTTTGTGTGATGTTTGTTGTTAAAGGTGCAACCCAGGGGTGTATCCCTTTAAAACTCAAGGGAAATAGTTGGGTATTTAATGACACCTGTGTGTACATGGATTGTCTCTAGGTCAGAGTGTCTGATCTGACCACAGGGGAGCTGCTTGTTCCAAGGTAGCTGCAATCTATCCCCTGAATTATCAGCATTTTTGTTCTGTACATTTTATTTTTGTGCAAATAAATGCAAGCCTTTTCTTTGGACCTGAAGCCTGAGTAAAGATTTATTTTTTTTTAACGGCCAGAAGACCCCACATCTCAACATATGGTGGCAGCGGTGGGATGGCTGTTTGTACTGGACTAAGTACAGTTTACTACTCAGCTGATGGCAGGACGTACCAGGAGGTTTATAACGACGCAGTCTGCTAGACCACCGCAGCGCGCTAAAGCATCTGCACGTCCCAAACTGGTAGAAGGATCTCGCCAAAAGGCAAAAGCAGTTCCTGTATTGGAGATGGAGAGCACCCAGCCAGAGGTATGCAAACCTGTGATTCCAGAGGAGGGCGCTGCAGCTGGTACTGATCCACCAGTGAGTGCAACTGCTCCAAAAAGCATGGAGGAACTCCTTGTATGGTTGGTCCAGCGCCAAGAGTTAAGTGATCAACGTAGAAAAGAGGAGGAAAAATTCTACCGTGAAAAAGAGCAATGGAGGCGAGACAAGGAGGAGGAGCAACGCAGAATTGACATCAAGCAACAAGAGGTGGAAAGAGCAAGGAGAGATGAACAGTTTATCCAGGCACTACAAGCCATGCAGCAAAATCTTTCTCCTGCCACAAAATTAAAGCTGACCAAGCTAACAGAGACTGATGATATAGAGTCATATCTAAAAGTATTTGAAAGAGTGGCTCAAGCAAACAAGTGGCCTGAAGATCAATGGGTCCTTCATTTAGTGCCATTCCTCACCAGCAAAGCACAGCAGGCATATAGCCAGATGAGGACTGATGACGCTGAAAATTATAAAAAAGTCAAAACTGCAATTTTAAGACGATACAACATACATACAGAAACCTTTCGCCAAAAATTCCGGACCTACAGTTACCAAGATAAAGATGGACCTAGAGAGGCCTACACCCAGCTGAGTGAACTATGTTCCAAGTGGATTCCCCCAGAGGGCAAGACTGTCCAGCAGGTGTTGGAGACCATCATCCTTGAACAGTTTCTGGAGGTTCTTCCTACACCAATGCGAATATGGGTAAAGGAACATCAGCCTGATAGTGGTGAGCAAGCTGTGACACTCGCTGAAAATTATCTGCTTGCAAGGAAAGGACTGGTCCAGAAGCCAAGTGTGGTAAGACCTTCTTTCAATACTATCACTGATAAGCCAAAACATGAGACTGTAAAATCTAAAGGTCAGCATAAAGACCTTACTTGCTTTGCCTGTGGTAAAGCTGGACATTATGCTAAAGACTGTACCAATATAGCTAGCAAAAAAGTTAAAGGGTCTGCAGCAAATTGTGTAGGACTTGTGAGAGACTATTTACAACCTGTTACTGTTAACTCCCAGACTGTGACTGCACTGATTGATACTGGGAGCCAGCAGTCTCTGATAAGATCAGACTTGGTGGACTCTGCTAATACTACAGGTCATTTGTTCCTAACCTGTGTGCATGGTGATAAAAAGATGTACCCTAAAACTGTGATACCTATACAAATAGCTGATGTAGAAGTGTCTTTAGAAATGGGAATTGTCCCAAAATTGCCATATCCTGTGGTTTTGGGCCAAGACCTACCTGGTTTTTGTAGCATGATTAAAAGTGACAGTGTAACTTCTGCTGTGACCACAAGGTCTCAAGTTAAAAAGGTGTCTGATGCAGAATCTCTGGGTGACATATTTCCATTGCACGATGATGTTTTCCATGGTAGTGGCAAAGGTCACCTTTCTAGGAGAGAAATGCGCCTTTCTCGTGCGAAATGGCGGTCTGCGCATTCTCTCTTAGAAAAAGGATCCCTAAAGTGGGAAAATATGTCCGTTAAACAAAAACAAGATGGCACCCTTGCTTCAGCATTTTCTCAGGTTAAAAATGAAGGGGAACCCAAACAGTTTCCTATGTACACTTTAAAAAATGACCTCTTGTATAGGGTTTGTGAGCATCCAAAGACAAAAGAAAAAGTGTGGCAACTTGTGGTTCCCTCTGAATACAGGGAGTCAATTCTGAAAGTATCTCATAGTATACCGCTATCTGGACACCTGGGTAGGAATAAAACACTGTCAAGGATACTAACTCGATTCTTTTGGCCTAAAGTACATGCAGATGTTGCCAGTTTTTGTGACTCTTGTCCTGAATGTCAGTTTGTTTCCCCAGGTAACAAAAAATGTAAGCTGATCCCTGTACCTGTGGTTGATACTCCCTTTGAAAGAATAGCTCTGGATATAGTTGGTCCTCTTGAAAAAAGTAAAAAAGGTAACCAATATATTTTAGTTATAAGTGATTACATGACCCGCTATCCAGAGGCTATTCCCTTAAGAACTATCACCACAAAAAGAATTGCAGAGGAACTGATGAAGTTTTTCAGTCAGATGGGTATTCCTCACACAATTCTAACAGACCAAGGTTCAAATTTTCAGTCCAACTTAATGAAGCAAATCCATCAGCTTTTAGGAATCCAGGCAGTAAGAACTGCTCCCTATCATCCACAAACAGATGGCTTGGTGGAGCGCTTCAACCAGACGCTTAAAAGAATGCTTTGCAAGTTTGTGGAACAATATCCAAAACAATGGGATCAGTTGCTCCCATATGTTTTGTTTGCCTATAGAGAGGTTCCACAGGCATCCACTGGTTTTTCTCCCTTTGAGTTACTCTATGGTAGAAGACCAAGGGGACCACTGGATGTGATCAAAGAACACTGGGAAAACCCTAGCCCAGACCAAAAAACCTTAGTGGAGTATGTCATCTCAATGAGGGACAAACTTGCCGAGTTAGCAGAGTTTGTGAAGGTCAATGTTACAGATGCACAATCCCACATGAAACAATGGTATGATAAAAATGCTAAAGATAAATGTTTTATACCCGGGGATAAGGTTCTACTGTTACTGCCAACATCTGATAACAAATTGCTAGCAAAGTGGCAGGGACCCTTTGATGTCTTGCGTCAAACTGGTCCAGTAGATTATGAGATTTTTATGCCTGGCAGGGTTCAGGAAAAGAAAATCTTCCATGCCAATCTACTTAAAAAATGGGTTGATAGACCAAATGTGGCCTGTACAATTCTTTCAGAATGTCATCCAAATCTTCTTGATCAGGCTTATTCTATTCTGTCCCCCGTTAGTTCTCATGTCTCTGATATTCAGAGGGGAAGTGAACTTTCTGATGACCAGAATAAAGACTTAGACCATTTGTTGCAGAAGCATGAACACACCTTTGTCTCTACACCAGGTCACACCAAGTTAGTCCAACATGTGATTGACACTGGTGATGCCAAACCAATACGTCAGAAACCCTACAGGGTGCCTGAAAAACTGAAGCCTGTGATGGACATGGAAGTTCAAAACATGCTAAAATTAGGGGTCATTGAACCATCCTGCAGTCCTTGGTGCTCCCCCATTGTTGTTGTACCCAAGAAAAATGGGGACATTAGATTCTGTATTGATTTTAGAAAACTCAATCAGATCTCAAAATTTGACAGCTACCCTATGCCCCATATTGATGACCTAATAAGTAGCTTGGGAAAAGCCCAGTATATATCTACATTTGATCTGACTAAGGGCTATTGGCAGATACCACTTGAAGGTAATTCCCGTGAAAAAACAGCTTTTGCCACCCCACAGGGCTTGTTTCAGTTTACCTGTATGCCATTTGGCCTCCATAATGCCCCTGCTACATTCCAAAGGCTAATGGATACAGTAATCAGACCACACTCCTCATACTGTGCCGCTTACCTTGATGATGTCATTGTCTTTAGTTCTGATTGGAAGTCTCATCTTTTGCATCTGGAAAATGTCATCTCAGCCTTGGCTAAAGCTGGACTTACAATCAATCCAACAAAATGTACCATAGCTCAGAAAGAAACCTCTTATCTTGGATACATTGTAGGTGGTGGGAAAATTAAACCAGAAATTTCAAAAATTACAGCTGTAAAGGATGCCCCAACTCCAAAAACAAAGAAGGAAGTGAGGTCATTTTTAGGGCTGGCTGGCTATTACCGCCGATTTATTCCAAATTTTTCTGATTTAGCCGCCCCTTTAAGTGATCTTACAAAGAAAACAAAAAAGAACCTTGTGGAATGGACACCTGAGTGTGAAAAAGCATTTAATACTTTAAAAGAGAAATTGTGTAGTGCACCTGTATTAAATAACCCGAATTTTACTCTGCCATTTCAAGTCCAGGTTGATGCCTCAGAAAGGGGTATCGGGGCTGTTCTCTGCCAAATGCAGGATGGAGAAGAACATCCAATTCTGTATATTAGCAGAAAACTGTTCCCCAGAGAACTAAACTATTCTACAATAGAAAAGGAATGTTTAGCCATAAAATGGGCCATAGAAAGTCTACGTTATTATCTATTGGGTAAAGAATTTGTGTTAATTTCTGACCATCATCCTTTATTTTGGTTGAATACAATGAAGGGTAACAATGCTCGTCTAACACGTTGGTACTTGGGCTTACAGCCTTACCGGTTCTTGGTACAGTACAAACCAGGGAGTCGGCATAAGAATGCCGATCACTTATCCCGATTTGGTACCCAAGTCCAAGAGAACTACTTTGTGGAAGGGCAAGCTTCCACTTAAGCAGGGAGGAATGTTGAGGGGTGAATGGTGAACTGTTTGTCTTCTCTGTGTGTTTGTAACTTTTCTTCTTTTTCTCCTCCTGCTGGCCAGCAAACCTTTGTCTCTGTCCACTATTGTTTCACCAGACAAACCAGTTCAGCAGCCACCACTCAGCATTACCTGATCTTACCTGTGTGTGTGCAAAACCTGAGCAGAGGGTGAGCTGGGGTTATATAGCTGCATCTGATTACTGCCAGGTGATGCTGAGCTGAAGCCATGTGGTTTATGTTTGCATTTCTAACTTTGGTTACTTTGTGTATATTGTAAACTCCCCTTTTATTTTTATATTGTGTATTATATTGTATTGTGGCATTATGTATATTAAGTAAGAAATATATCTTTGTGTGATGTTTGTTGTTAAAGGTGCAACCCAGGGGTGTATCCCTTTAAAACTCAAGGGAAATAGTTGGGTATTTAATGACACCTGTGTGTACATGGATTGTCTCTAGGTCAGAGTGTCTGATCTGACCACAGGGGAGCTGCTTGTTCCAAGGTAGCTGCAATCTATCCCCTGAATTATCAGCATTTTTGTTCTGTACATTTTATTTTTGTGCAAATAAATGCAAGCCTTTTCTTTGGACCTGAAGCCTGAGTAAAGATTTATTTTTTTTTAACGGCCAGAAGACCCCACATCTCAACAGGGTCCATGGCCTGGAAACTCCCCAGATCTTAATCCCATTGAGAACTTGTGGTCAATCATCAAGATACGGGTGGACAAACAAAAACCAACAAATTGTGACAAAATGCACGCATTGATTGTGCAAGAATGGACGGCTATCAGTCAGGAATTGGTCCAGAAGTTGATTGAGAGCTGCCAGGGAGAATTGCAGAGTTCCTGAAGAAGAAAGGTCAACACTGCAAATATTGACTTGCTGCATTAACTCATTCTAACTGTCAATAAAAGCTTTTGTTACTCATAATATGATTGCACTTGTATTTCTGTATGTGATAAAATCATCTAACAAACCAGAGGACAACAGATCAGGTGAAAATATAATATTTGTGTCATTCTCAAAACTTTTCACCATGACTGTAGGGCTACCATTCCTGACATAAAGCAAACTAATACAAACTCCCATAACTGATTATATAAAAGGCAAATAACAAAAACATGATGAAAGGAAAAAGATTCTTGCACAACAGGAAATATGCTAAATGTCTTTGTCACTCACATATCATACTATTTATCGGTGGAAACATAATATTTTGGAACATTTAGTCCTAGTGCCATCTGAATTGTGAATAGTTTTGTAGTCTGTCTTTCAATCACTGTTTTAATTGTCTGTTAAGGTTAGGTTTTATCTCCACACCTTCTGTCATTTGGGGTTCATTATATAATATAATGAGCACTTGAATTGAAAATCTTTGCCCTCATTTCTTGATTAACTACTATACATCTGGTGAGTCGCCATATGTTCCCCGCAGCAGAACAGGTGGAGTCTGTGATCAACAAACCTGTCTAAGTTTTCTCCGATGAAACTTGGAAAAATAGGCATTTGTTGGTATCTTCAGAATGACAGCTATAAAATGGGATTTGAGACTAAAAGCTTGATCAAATAACATCCACTAATAATGTAAGAAGTGTAGAAAGTTAATTGGATTTTTGTTAAAAAAATATTTTTTTCCGTGAGTCTCTTCAGATCACAGGAATCAGGGAAGGTCATCGTGTTGATCATGACGTGTAGTCCAATCTGCAGGTAGCATGTTATATAGCAGGAGGAGCTAAACAGGTTATACAAAATATCTATATCTGTTATATATATCATATCCTATCTGTTATAGAGCTATAGATACTGCACATATTATACTTAGTGTATATGAAATTGACATGTATTAAAAGCAGGTCATGTATACAATAGACAGCACAAAAAACAGAGGTGTTGTAAAGGATGAAATGCAAAAAATAAAAATAAAATGAACATCAAATACATTAGTTAAAGTGAGAGTACTCAGTTGTTGATACCTTATATTGGCTAAGTAAAAAGGTTGATGACAATTGCATTTGGATAAAAAGGAAGATGCTCCTGTCCAGCTATGCTTGTGTCTGTAGGAGTAGCTTCAGTTTCATATAAATATGGTACATTCTGGTATCTTCCATTTTACAAAAAAGCTAAAAGATTCTTTGTACAGTGTTATTCAGTGGTTAGCCATAGGTCACCCTTCGATGACAGCTACAACCCACATCTTTAAATACCAAAGAGAATTGCATACACATAACATCCTATTTTACAAAAATATGGTTGCCTCTGTATTTCCAGATCTCCCTCTTCTGTGCTGTAGACAGGCCTCAAATTTCAAAAACATCTTGATCAATATCTCACTATTCTCTCCTACATGTAAAGTCATGGCATGATTATGAGTGTTTGTTGCATGATTATGCTATATTGGATATCTGCTTTTATCATGTAACACCTGGACTATGAGAAAATAAAGATTTGTAGCAGAATATTCTCAGTGCCGGAGTGCATTATCTTTTTCTTGGTACAAAAGCACAAAACTGGGGGAAGGAAGGGTGAGGGGTGAGTGCTCTTCACCCCTCCTCCCTCCATAGGAAGATGAGCAGCCACACCACAAATCTGCCAAAATATAGGACATGTCCTATATCTTCCAGTTTGGCCGCCTGACTCATGCATGGGAGCCATAGGGGTTTATGGTGGCTGTGAGATAGCTGCAAATCATGTGACCAGATCACTGCCCCCATAAAGGCTGTGTGAATGAGCCCTTATCGTGTGTACCAGATGTCTAACCAGAGCTCTATACATTGGTGAAACAGGACACCAACTTAGAACAAGGAACAACTCTCATCGTCACACCATAAAATAAAAGAGGACTGATCTACCAGTAGCAGAACATTTTTGCAGCCCTGACTACAATGTTGAAGATATGAGAGTAAATCTATGAAAAGACAAAGTGAGAGGAGATATGGGAGCACAAACATATGATAACATTTGACACACGCAGAAGAGTGATGAACGCGTCTCATTATAATTTTAAGTGATCTGCTCCTCAAACCTGGCGGGGTCATCAAAGCCAGGACCAGATCTCAATAAGAGGACAGAAAATTCATAACAATCCCAAAGTGCTACAATATTTACTGCTATCATCTCTTCACATTGGTTGATGTGTTCAATATCCCTTGTATCATTAGTGTATCCATTTCAGTATAAAAATGTGTTCCATTCACATGTTGTCTTATACCATGCCTGGTATTTTCCAATGTTGCAATTGTCACCAAATCTTTTGTTAGCCAATAAAAGGTATCAACCACTCAACCACAGAAGACTCTCATATTTATCACCTTTATGACCACTGTATAGGATTTTTATGGTCACCATTTAAGGTACTTGATGTAATGTCTTTCTACAGAGCTGAATCAGAAGAAGATTGCAGGACATCAAGTTCTGCAGATTCCATAGCGGGGCTGTGTTATCACAGCACGACACTAACACTTATCTGATCCTGGGTGCTCAACCCACTATACTTTGACCACTATGGCCAACCATGGACTTCGTTGACTAAGCGAATGCAGAGGGAGTTTCCCTGGATCTATAAGTAATTGTAAACTTTTACTTAATTTACAAAGTTCAAAGACTTTGCATCTAATTCCAGTATAAAGGTATTGCACAGCGCACAGGCGTCCAGTTAACAATGAAATTGGTTAATAATTTACAAGAGTGTACATCCCTCTTTAAGGAGTTACAGTATTGCATGGGAGCAAGGAATTTATTAGTCTACTGAATAGCAGCTAATCCATAGCTGGACTGAGTCATGTATACACCCAAGCAGTTTCTTAGTTTTATAGTGAAGTTTTGTTAATTTAAGGTTGGTTGCTGTACACTGAGATATCATTTCTCATGAACAATGCAGAGGGAAATAATTGTTAGACATTACCATCAAACTTGATACATAACATAACATTTGTGGAAACATAAAACATTTCAAGTAGATATGTTTTAGATGGAGGGCTAAATAGTATCCCTCTAACATAATTGATTTGTAAAGAAGTGTTGCCAACTGCATTATTTTAGGTATCTTTTATAGTTCTTCATTTATAATAACTGGGATTGTGATATTATATATTACAAATACATTCTACTGCACTTTACAGGTAGTGATACGAATGAATATATACAGAGGCGTCTTCCATCACTCCAGTAGATTCTTACTTTCTCTTCAAACACTGCTATAGGCATTGCTTGTTCATGTTTTTAAGCATTTTCAGGTCATGTGAACCAACAAAAGCCATTTTTGGGACTTTTGTGACGTGCCATGATCTGCTGATGTGCTACTGGACAGGTGGTCGGTGCACTCACTACTGAATACCAAGAACATCAGTAAGCACCTCCAACCACTGATATGGAAGTGGTGTTCATGGAGGGACCTCTATACCATGGAGGGTCCGGAACCCGCATGACACAGCACTTCACAGGAAGTCCCAAAACAAATGCCAATAGGTCACATGATCTACTGCTGCAACAGTTAGAAATGGAAAGTTTTCTAGGGTACATACAATATGGGTGACCCTTTTATGGAATTGTACTTACCCTGGTAAATTTTCTTATGCCCGACAAACATCTTCTAACACATCACTGACAATTTTCACTATTACTCTGTAATTCCACGTTGATATCACCGGTACCAATACAAAAAGTCAACCTCTCTAATAACCTAATAATAATTCCTTTATTTATATAGTGCACACAAATCACAGAGCTTATCAAATCAGTCCCTGTCCTCAATGGGGCTCACAATCTAATCAACCTACCAGTATGTTTTGGAGTGTGAGAAGAAACCTGAGGACCCAGAGGAAACCCATGCAAACACATAGAGAACATACAAACTCTTTGCAGATGTTGCCTGGATGGAACTTGAATACAGGACCCCAGCGCTGAAAGGCTGTAGTGCTAACGACTGAGACACCATGCTTCCTGGATCAGTCAAACATAGGTGACATAGCAAGCTTACAAAGACTGTCATACACACAAGAATAGTAGATGTTACTCAATCAACTATTAACAATAATCGTGTGTGACCAAGAGTTGTTATTGGTCCCACATAGAATATTTATCCAAAGGAAACCAAATGCCATCCTACCCTGGCAAGTCAGACCCCTTCATTCAGGAAAGGTTTACATTTAAACATCTTCTGACACATTTCCAATGATGTCTTCAGTATTTCTACACAGATAATAAGTGCTTTACTTCAAGTTCATAAATATTTTCAAACTTTTTTTATCTAAAACTATAAATCACACAAATTTTCTGATTCTAATTATACTGTCTCCTGATAAAAAGAAAAATAGAGAAATATTGGAATAATATTGTGTCCTTAGCATTGATTTTTCATTTCCTAACATCTCCGTTTCCTTTAGTCATATTCTATTATCATGTAAATATTATGATTTTTGGAAAGCCCCAGCAAGCAATATTTCATGTACTGACATTTATGACTTAAAATCATAACATTAATTATGTCATTTCAACAGACGTGACAGAATAATTATGTAAATCCATAAAACTCTGCTTGGACTGACATCTTATAGGATATATTTATCCTCCCTACTGCTGCATCTTAGCCTGGTTATTGCCATCAGGAACATTTATACTTCAAGAGCAGCCAGAAATGCCATTACTTGTCCAACATCATTTTTTATATTTCCTCCTTTCTAAAAAAAAATAGGACTAATGTTTTGTCAATCTGTTCTTTAAATAACACTCTGCAAGCTGCAAATGTTTAGGTTTTATAATTTTATATTTTAACTGATAAACTGGGTACTGGGAAAAGTGATGAGTTAAAAGGTTTCTCTTTTATTAAAATACTACATTACCAAAGGACTATGATTTATGTTGTTAGGAGCTTAAAGGAGTTGTACCAATTTAGGAGGTGACAGGTTGATTGACCAAGGTACAACTGGGGCCCCCACAGTCGCAAGAATGCTCACTCACATATCATATGGTGGAGGGTGCACGGGAGCAATAAAGCTGTGTCGGTCAGCTCAAACGATTCAGAGGAAAAGCAAAAAGAGTGCTGGATCTCGATTTTGTTTTTCCTTTAGTCACAAGAATGGACCCCAAGAAATACAGTCAAAGGGAGTTAACTAATTGGAGTGTTAGGATGAGCTTGCATCCTGGCGCTCAATTCAATTGAGTGTCAGAAATTGCACTCAGCTATCCCCAGCATTCCTATTCACTGTATGTGCGAGTAACTGAGCTGTGCGTGGCAATATCCAATACAATTGAATAAAGTAGCAGGATACAAACTTGACCTGTCAGGCCACCCATTAGTGAGAACAGGATTTCCGTTCTCTGGATTGATGGAAGTCCAAGCAGTTAGACCCTCACTGAACAGACCTACCTGCTGACTGTTTCTTGTTCTCAGTTACTCTACAATCCTACTTATAAATACCAAGGGCATTTATATCAGACTTGACATTTATTGCTGGTTTTTTAATCTCGGTTCACAAATAGCTGTTCGTTTGTAACTTACTTAAATCTTCCTTATCTGGTGCTCTGATCTTGGCTTGATATCAGGGATTTCTTGCGCATGCTGGATTTCTCCATTCTTGTAGGGCTCATACCTGTCTTGTCTACTGTTGTGATCTCTGCAGTTGTGCTTCAGTGCTCTCCTAATTGTCCATGGTATAGTCTCTTCTCAATGTAGTTGTGTTTGGTGTCCTGTTATTTTACTTAGATTCCTTTGCCACCAAGCCCAACCATTCTTGTGAGCGCCAAACCATCCACCAAGTAAATATGGCCTTTGGATATAATTTGAAAAAAATAGAAAAGGCATAAAGGCAAGCCTGAATATTTCGGCTTAAGCCATGAATTAGGTTTAATACCGTTTGCCTTGTTTGCCTTTATGTTTTTTCTATTTTTTCCACTCCTCTGTGCTCTATGCTATTTTTTAAAAAGGATTCAATAAATTTTTTATTTTTTACCCGAACATCGACTTCCTATGCCTAGTTGGAGAATTGTTTCTTCTTGAATTTCACCTCGTTTGCATGTGGTCAAGGTTATCCATGCTGGAGCATTTTGAAGTCGGAGAAATGTGGGCTGTTTGACCATGGCGGTGAGCTGATCATACCAAACTATTTTTTTGTTAAAGTTATATAATTTGAAGAAAGTCCTTAAACTCTTCAGCGCTCTTCATGCATGTATGCTTGTACTGTATCAATTTGAAAAATGTGCTTCTGGTGCTGTATCTACTTCGAGGTTAGTGATATTGGTGACTTTTCAAAAGTATAAGCTGTCCCTATCAGATCCATTAGTCTGATATCAATCAATGGCAACATCTGATATCAGTATCAACAAAGAAAATTGATTCAGAAGTACAGCTCCATTCTATATGTAGAGGCCAGCCCTGTAAACTACATATGATTTTGAGTAATCAAATGGAAACATTTTTCTTTTTTACCCTACAAATATAATTTTTCTAACAGATAATTTCTTCAGTTCTGTGATGTGTTTTTGCAATACGATTGCAAAAGTTCCAAATACAATTTTCAGTGTCTATTGTAGTAAATGGAAATGCAGTTGTCATAAAAGATTGCACATTTGCTTGTGGAGTAATTGTCCGTTTTATAAAAAAAATATCATCATTTCTCTTTCCTCTCTGACTGTCAATGAATATGACACATAGGTCATATTGCTTTACAGTTTTATAACCCTTCTCACAATATAATGTTGGACTTTCCATAGTCATTTAACTTTCACCATCTTTTTGATGCATCCTATGTCCTCATGACTTGGAGTCCAAGGCACACATATGGTCTATGGGGACATTGCCAGAAGCCTTAGTATCCTGTTGCCAGCTCGCTTACTGTGTGTCATTTAGAGGCAGCTGCAGAAGATGCTGTGTTTCCATACCACCATTGCCATGTCATGAATAACGCCAGGAATATGAGATAAAAGGGTAACATTGTGAATACAAAAACCTGTGTTCTAAACAGATTGAAACAATATGCATTTGGCAAATTGGTCACAACGCCACTTCCATTTCTTACAATTAAATGATTGTGGATGAGAAATACAATTGAATGCCAGCAGAGGATTTTACCAATGGAAGATATGTAAGGTATATTCTACAAGAAATGTCTAGTATCACTAAGAACAATGGATCAAAACAATTCTAACCCAATGTATTATACTCCAGATTTATATTTCAACTTTTAATATACATTTTTTATATGGCTGTTTAAAGGGAAGAGGGGAATTTGAACAAATGTACAAATATACATTCTGAATTAAATTGTCAGTTTTTAGAGTAAGTTTTGAGTGACAATCTGACAATAATTCTGTAAACCCCCTTCACCATCTGTATCTATCCTAAATTCTCAGTGACAAAAGCTGCAATACATGTATAACATGTTATGGCAAATACCTTTCCTGCATCATACTTTAAAGGGGTTGTCCACTTTCAGCAAATATTTGATATGGTTTGTGTAAATATTTCATGCCGGGTACTAAGAAGCTGGAAAAAAATTCCAAATACCAAACTGGCACAAGTTGTATTACATTTTAATACATCGAAAAAAATGTTTTCTACAAAAAAAGAAAATTTTCTGTTTTGCCATATTCTTGCTAATAACTTTTTAATATTTGGTGTACGAACCTTTGCAAGGTATAATGTTTTGCAGGGCAAGGGGATTTTTTCTTTGCTACCATTTTAGGGAGTATACAGGCTTTTGATGACTTTTTATTAAAACTTTTATGTGTTGCGAAATTGGGGAAACATTTGGGTATTTCCGTTATTGTCAGTTTGTCCATGTGCCTAAGACAGCTTGATAAATGTGGCACATGTTTTGTTAATGTTTGCATTCGATTTGCGACTTTTTGTTACATTTTCCTAATTCCTAAGTATTTCTTACACCAAAAGGTGACTGGTGTGAATTTGCATTTTCATTTGCCCCTTTTGAAAAGTTGCACTTTATAAATCTGTGTACTCCATCTAGATTCACTTATTAAATCTAGCATAAAGAGGCTAAAGTGGAAATAGGAGCACTGTAGATTGGCAAATGTCTCTCATTTTTGTACAAATACCAATTGAGGCATTTGTAAACCAGACACCAAATCATTGTTATGAGTAGGTGATTGGAAGGGATTTCAAAAAAAGGAGGCAATGCTAAAAATACCTTACCTGAAGTTGGTTTAACACGTTGTCTCGTGTTATAATGTAACATCATATCTTGGACTGACAGATCCTGAAACTGAAGAAGTTGCAGTCTCAGGAAAAAGATGGGTAAAAGCTACAATTATTCATGTATCATTCCATTTCTGACTATTCTGGCACAAAGTTTTACGCCAACTTTTATAAGGTACATCAGCAAGATATTCCTGTCCATAAAATGGCTGTAGGTTGTATGATCTGTAACTGTGCATGAGCAATCACTCTGCAAAGGCCTTAATCTTATATTTACGAATCCCATCATAAGGTCCTGGCAGGGCGATTGCTTATGGTCAGAGATCCCTTGACCCTTCATCTGCAGCCATTTTATGGTCAGGAATGTCTGGCTGAAGAGGTAAAAGACAGTAGGCTTCACTTTTATATATCATGTAGCTTTTAATGGATGTATATGGGTGCACTATACTAACACACACATTACAAAAAACATGAGGAAAAGGGCCAACTGCTTTAAGCCATTTATTACATAATAATAATAATCTTTATTTATATAGCGCCATCATATTACGTAGCGCTTTGACATAGAATGAAAGAGATTTACGATGCCAGTTTTCTGGCGGAGAAGCCATGTAAATCACCAAATCCCCAACAGTTCAGGCATGACAGGATGGAGAGCAGGGCGAGAGGCAGGTGTTGCCAACAGAATCGGCTTGGCAGGGATTTGATTTTGTATCTTCTGAGAGGCTGGAGCCTCCAATTAGACCCCGGGCTTTGAAGTGCGTTTAAATGTCAGTCTCAATAAATAATAACAAAAATCTTTATTTATATAGCTCCATCAATTCCATAGCGCTTTAAAGATTCTGGGGTACATATGCAACTACACTACACTAGCCACTACAGAGTAACAACAGTCATATGGAACAATAGGAATGAGGGCCCTGCACGCAAGAGCTTACAGTCTATGAGGATAAAGGGGGTGACACAAGAGCTTACAGTCTATGAGTATAAAGGGAGTACCCACAATCAGTTGATAAAGAGTTAAACTTGTATGCAGTTAGTGAGTGTGATAAGCCTGCCTAAATAAATTAGTTTTAAGAGCACATTTGAAGCTTTGGGGGTTGGCTATTAGTCTAATAGTCCAGGGTAAGGCATTCCAGATAATCAGTTCAGCTCTGGAGAAGTCTGGGAGACATGAGTGGGAAGCGCAAATTAAGGAATAGAATAATCTAAGATCACTGGCAGATCGGAGATCACGGGTTGGATGATAGATTGAGATAAGAGAGGAGAGGTAGTGGGTGCACCATTATGAAAAGCTTATTCCCCCAATGTCTATTCTTTTTTTTCCAAATAATATTTATTAAATCCTTCAATCAATAGAAAGAAAAATAAAACCCATAAATATATACATAAAATTAATACAATTCATAAGTAAGAAGAAAGTAAAGAAAAATCAAAGAAAGAAAAAGCAATCAGTATTATGGAAGTGCATCCACAGTAAATTCCCCCAATGTCAATATTATGTTCCCTACATTTATCCATAATCCACAGTGAATCATCCAAGGCATGTTTGCAGCTCAGACCGTCTTTTTTCTTTTGCCATTGGTACGTGAGCAGACCTCAAACCCCAATGACACACAGTTACATTGTTAGCGGCAAGTGCAAGTAAAATAGTTCTTATTTGATGTCAACTGCTAATGAAGCTTTGGTGGTTATGCTTAAAGAAAAGAACTAAAATAATTAATTCAGTGCCACATTTTATGAAAAACTGATGGTTCGTGTAGCATGGAATCAGATAATCACCACAGCTACAGTATATACAGTCAGACTTTTGCTTGTACACATGGGCTTATGCAATGTGCATATTCATTGGTGTTTCTTTCGAAAATGAAACATTCGCACAAATATATTTTCCAGGTATTAAGTTGTGAGTATGTATAGTACAAAAAGAGTCCAAGGAAAGCACATGGTGAAAAAACCACATTTAGAATTTTCAACAAAATGACTGATGGATTTACACATTTGCTTCTCCATTTTTCTAAAAAAAATAGGAATTAGGGGGTGTGGAGGGAGGGCTGAATGCCCTCCAGTCACATGCTGGTCATGTATCACTGTTTTTTCTCATTTTATTGATATATTTGTGGGGGGGGGGGGGGGGTTGGCACATTGGTAGATTTGCACAAAACATTGTTCCTTTTTTACCTGCCCAATACATTTTGCCAAAATCAAGTTTTCCAAAACCTCAACTCTCCTCAGCTGTACTGTGGTTTTTGGCACGTCTAGAGTTTTGTTTAATAGTAGCAGCATGACAATGCTGTCCTTGAGCCGAAAAAAGGTTGTGCACCCCTGATTTAGATTTTTTTTTTTTTTTTGCAAAGTACACTCTAGCCTTTTTATCCTTGACGTTCATGAGATTATTGAAATACCTACATCCTGGAGAGTGTTCATTACTTGGCTGGCTACTGTGAAGGGGTTCCTCTTCACCGTGGCAATTATTCTGCAATCAACCAGCACTGTTGTCTTCCATGGACATCCAGGTTTCTTTTTGCATTTATGAGTTCATCAGTGCTTTCTTTCTCAGTGTGTACCAGACTGTAGATTGCCACTCCTAATATTGTAGCAATTTCTCAAATGGGGTTTTCTGTTTTTGCATTTTATCTTGCCCCTTCATGCAGAGCTTCTTTGAAAGCATTTATTTTTACAGCTAAATCTTCCAAATGCAAGCACCACACCTCAAATCTACTCCCGGACTTTTATTTGATTAATTGAGAATAACATAATGAGGGAGTTGCCCCAACCTTCTCATGAAACAGCCTTTGAGTCAATTGTCCAAATTTAATGTGGTTACTCTCAAATGAAAGCTGAAAGTCTGAACTTCATGTCCTTGTCCATTATAAAACTATAACTTGAATATATTTCAGTAAACAGGTAAAAAAAAGCTAAATTAATGTCAGTGTCCAAACATTTATTGACCTAACCGTGACCTAACTGTAGGTGTCTTCTTGTTTAGACACTCAATACTTGTGTATTTTGAAACCTCTCTTCCCTTTCCACCCCATTCTCCATGCTATATTGTTTGATAGTCCTCTTTCACCTTCAAATTGCAACATAATCAACTGCTGAATCTATAAAAATGTGATTTAACCCCCTCATGTGCTTTATGTATTCCTCATTTCAAAAACCCAAATAAAAATTTCCCCAAAAATATAAAATAAAAACTGGTGTTAAGAGGCACCATATTAAGGGGGTATGTTGGTGGAAAGAAAGAGATAGACATGTCCTTTGCTACCGCCTTTAAAGGGAACCTGTCACCACATAATTCACAAATACAGCTAGTGATACGTTCCCATAGAGCCCTAGAAACTAACTGGCTAACTTTTAGCTTAAAATTGTTCCCCTCAGATTCCTATATATTCAACTTTATCATTTTACCTGGTGTCTCAGCATTAATATAGCAAGACGAGGTCGTCGTGGCCTTCTCAGGCTGAATCCAGCAGCTCCTTCCCTTGCTATCTCTGTGTGCAACAATAATGTCATTTGACCAGAATGACTTCATCGGGGGTCCTTTAGCCTTCTAACATTAGAATACTGTACACCAAGCATATATCTCATGAAATCACAGCATATGATATCACATGATATCACAGCAGCTTGCATGGAGAGGAATAGAAATCCATTCAGGCATGCTGTGATTTTTATGTGGTTAGATATGTACATGGGTTACAGTTTGCTAATGTTAAGAGGCTAAAGGACCTGTGATGATGTCACCCTGGTCACATGCCATTAGGCCACGCCCCTCGACTCGCCTTAAAGATATATAGATTGGCAAGTTTAAAACTCTGATTTTCTAGGAACCTGGGGGGAACAATTTTTAGCTTAAAGAAGGGTGTCAGATAGCTCAATAGGAACCTACCACTAGCTGTAATTGTGAAAAAGCTGGTGTCAGGTTCCCTTTAACTACTGCTTCATTATTTACTTACATTTTCAGCTGGAACCAAGTTCATGAAATTCTTGATATAGCATGTAATATGAGCTATTTGCTTTCTCCATTTTTAGCTCCCAGGCAACCACCGTTTATGGAATTTGGGAAACTTTAGAAAACAAATAGCTTTACTTATTCTACTTTTTAAGATCAGTCTTACATCTTTAAGATTGTAAGATTAAGACACATTGGAACCTAGAATACAGTCCCTCTACACTATGTGGGGAATTGCTCTGGTAGTTGACTGGTAGCAGTGCAGGAAGCAGTGACACACGCAGGTTTAAAAGTCCAACTTAAGTGTTTATTCACACTTGCAAAACAGAACACAAATTCAGCCTTGGCTTAGGCACATGCAAAAACATTATAAAAGTAATTCCTGCCCGGCTAGGCGCTGTCTAATACATTTGGAGGACCCTAGCTATCCGGGTACCAGGCTGCCTGGCACACGCTCTTGGCCAGCAGCAAGACAGGAGACCCTCAGTTACCTTTGCTGTGAGAATGCAATCTCACTTTCAGCTCTCCAGGTAGGGCCTCCCCTACTGCTTCTGGCCTGCAGACTAAATCAGACCCTAACGAGGCCTGTGACCTGCACCTGTGGGCTATACAAAAGCCCAGGACCGAAGCCCGGGTGGAGTAGGAGTCCCACTACCAACCTACCCCTACTCCATAATAAGCAGGCCCAGTACGGACATTACAAATGTGTCTGTGTTAGCTAGGCCAACACAGACAAAACAGACTATTCCTGCTTATCATGTCTGCATTAACTCTTGGGTTACTGCAGACAAACCCAGGGCTTTTACCACATGCATTTCATCTGCCTGTAGGACAGATAGCGGTTTTCCCACACAACACCTCTCACTTTCTCACATACCCTCCCCCTCAGTTCAGACCCACCGGGGCGAACTCCTGACATTAAGCAATGCGTTCGGGACAAGGCATCCGCATTGCCCTGTAGCTTCCCGGCTCTGTGCTCCACCATGAAACTGAAATTTTGGAGGGACAAGAACCACCTAGTGACCCTGGCATTCTTCTCCTTAGTTCTACTCATCCACGTGAGAGGAGAGTGGTCAGTTATGAGACGGAACTGTCGTCCCAGCAAGTAGTACCGTAGGGACTCTAATGCCCACTTTATCGCCAGACATTCCTTCTCTACGATACTGTAATTTTTTTCAGCTGGCGTGAGCTTCCTGCTCAGGTAAGTAATGGGGTGTTCCTCGCCATTCACCTCCTGAGACAGGACAGCTCCCAGTCCTACATCTGACGCATCCGTCTGCACAATAAACTCTTTCTTGAAGTTTGGCGCAATGAGGATGGGAGATCCACACAACGCAGACTTCAATGCCTGAAAAGCACCTTCTGCTTGTTCATTCCACCACACCATGACCGGCCTTTTACCCTTCAGCAGGTCTGTCAGGGGAGCGGACATGGTGGCAAAGTTTGGTATAAACCGTCTGTAGTACCCTACAATGCCCAGGAATGCCCTGACTTGCTTTGTGCTCACTGGTTGAGGCCAACCCTGTATAGCGTCAATCTTGTTGATCTGAGGTTTAATTATACCTCGACCGATCACATACCCCAAATAGTGTGTCTCCTCCATTCCCAGCGCACACTTCTTGGGGTTTGCAGTCAGGCCCGCTGCCCTTAGAGAGTTTACTACGGCCTGTACCTTGGCCAGGTGACTCTCCCAGTCTTGGCTGTAGATGATAATGTCATCTAGATAGGCGGAGGCGTATCTCCTATGTGGCTTTAACACTATGTCCATTAACCGTTGAAAGGTAGCGGGGGCCCCATGAAGCCCAAACGGTAATACAACATAGTGAAAAAGGCCCTCAGGGGTGATAAAGGCTGTCTTTTCTTTAGCCCTATTTGTCAGGGGTACCTGCCAATATCCTTTAGTTAGATCCAGGGTGGTGAAGTACCGAGCACCCCCTAGTCTCTCAATAAGCTCGTCCACCCGGGGCATGGGATAGGCATCAAACTTAGACACCTCATTCAATTTTCTAAAATCGTTGCAAAATCGCAACGTCCCATCCGGTTTGGGAATTAGAACAATTGGACTGGCCCACTCACTTTTGGACTCCTCAATAACCCCTAGCTTCAGCATCTTCTGAACTTCTTCTGATATGGCTTGTCTACGAGCTTCAGGGACTCGGTACGGCCTTAATCTTACCTTTATCCCTGGCTCAGTGACAATATCATGTTTAATTACAGATGTGTAGCCTGGCAACTCTGAGAACACATCTGTATTTCTTGCTACAAACTCTCGAGCCTCTCGCTGTTGCTCTTTGGTAAGGGTATCGGCTATTCGCAGTTCTGCCTCCGGCACAGGCTTATCTGCAGCCTGTGAGGGTATCGCAGGAGGAGGACTAGCCAGGACCATCTCTGTATGCAGACTCTCTCTGTCTTTCCAGGCCTTCAACAGGTTTACATGATAAATCTGCTCGGGTTTTCTCCGTCCGGGCTGACGTATCCTGTAGTTCACCTCTCCTATTTTCTCTATAACCTCATACGGTCCTTGCCATTTAGCGAGAAACTTACTTTATACAGTGGGGACTAGCACCAACACACGATCACCGGGACTAAAGCTCCTTACTTTTGCTGACCTGTTATAAACCCGGCTTTGAGTTCTTTGTGCCTCCTCCATATGCTCTTTGACAATGGGCATGACGGCTGCCACCCTGTCCTGCATATCTGCGATATGGTCTATTACACTTTTGTGGGGGGTGGGCTCTTGTTCCCATGTCTCCTTGGCTATGTCCAGGAGACCCCTGGGATGTCTGCCATACACTAACTCAAACGGTGAGAACCCAGTAGAGGCTTGTGGGACCTCTCGGATGGCGAACATTAAATATGGCAATAGTACATCCCAGTCCTTCCCATCCTTGTTTACCACCTTTTTTAGCATACTCTTTAAAGTTTTGTTGAACCGTTCTACCAATCCATCCGTCTGAGGGTGGTACACAGAGGTGCGTAAATGTTTAATATTAAAGAGCCGACATAGCTCCTTGGTGACTTTTGACATAAAAGGAGTCCCCTGATCTGTGAGGATCTCCTTGGGAAGTCCCACCCGGCAGAACATGGCAAACAACTCTTTAGCAATTAGTTTCGCAGAGGTGTGCCGCAGTGGGATGGCCTCAGGATATCGGGTAGCATAGTCCATGACTACCAGGATATGCTGATGCCCCCGAGCAGATTTAACTAAAGGACCGACCAAATCCATGGCGACCCTTTCAAAGGGTACCTCAATAATGGGCAGAGGTACCAACGGACTTCGAAAGTGTACCATGGGAGCATGCAATTGACAATCAGGGCAAGTTTCACAATACCTTTTAACCCTATCATATGCTCCTGGCCAGTAAAAACGCTGCAAGATGCGTTCCAGAGTTTTTGTGGTACCTAGGTGCCCTCCCATCACATGCTTATGTGCAAGGTCTAACACCATCTGACGATATGGCTGAGGCACCATTAACTGCTCCCTGGTTTCACCGTGGACCTTATCAATGCGGTACAATAACTCCTGATTTACCACCACACGAGGGAACAACTTATCCGCACCTGGGTGCTGAGGTACGCCATTAATTTCTACCACATTTTCTCTGGCGCGGACCAGAGTGGGGTCCTGGAGTTGGGCAGTACCAAAGTTGTCACGGGATACCTCCAAATCAGACAACTGCGGTCCTGTCACTACCTCCTCAGTTTCGCCTGCCATAACATCTAGGGGAAACATTACACTTCCATCTTCTGTGGCGGTCACCCCTACGGCAGGAACTCCAGAGTCTGGGTCATCAGGCTCGGCTTCAGAGATTTGACCAGACAACACAGGACAACAACCCCCCAACTCTTGGTTTCCCCGCCATAGAGTCCAGAACATGGGGAAGTCCCGTCCCAAGATAAGGTCATGGGGCAAGTTCTTGACAACCGCTGCCTCATGTAGTGTCTCTCCACAAGAGGTCTGGAAGTTAATAACTGTGGTGGGGTAGTCCTTTACGTCCCCATGGATGCACAGGACTCCAATTGTGCGCCCTGTGACCGCCTTGGGGTCTGTGAGGGACCCATTAATCAAGGTCACCCGACTGCCTGAGTCCAGCAGGGCCAACGCTGGATGCCCTGCCACAGTCACCCGGCACAGGTGGCGCTCATCAGCAGAGTCGGGGCTAGTAGCTGTGTAGACAGGGGCAGCATAGAGAGAAACCCTTCTGGCAGAACTGCAGTCCATGGGCTCTGAGGAATTGGGGCAATGGGCTTCAATATGACCTGGCTCATGGCAGGTCCAACAGGTGGGAGCCTCCCCCCTCCTCCTCCCCTGGGGTACTTCCCGGACATTGGGCGTTGTCCTGCCCCGGGAATTTGTGGGTGACAAGACCTTCCGTGCCTTAAGGCCTGTCTTGGTATAAGGGGCTTTCTTTGTTAGGGCCTGAGTGGCACAAAACCTCTCCACCAACCCCACCAACGCATCGGCATCAGACGGGTCCCCGTGTCCCACCCATTGTTGGATCTCACCCGGCAAGGCCCTCAGGAAAAACAACCTTCTCGACCATCTGGGCTGGGGTTGATGTCTCCGGCTGAAGCCACTTGCGGACCAAGTGAACAAGTTGGTGCATCTGCCCCCTCGGTGGTAGCGCCTCCTGGTATCTCCAGCTATTCACTCTTTGAGCGCGTAGATGCTGATCCACTCCTAGTCGGGCCAAGATCTCTGCCTTTACCTTGGAGTAGTCCCGGGCATACCCCTCGCTCAGGTCGTAGTATGCCTGCTGGGGATCAGCGACGAGGAAGGGGGCCAACACCTCTGCCCAGTGTTGCTGTGGCAACCTCTCTCGGGTGGCCACCCTCTCAAAGCCTGTCAGATAGGCCTCCACATCATCCTCGGCGGTCATCTTGGTCATAGCTTTGCGGACCTCTTTCCTGGCGTCCTTCACCGTCATTGCTGGGACAGTCCTTTGCAGAGCAGCGGTCAGGGCTGTTATCTGCTGGAGCAGCAATCTGTTTGTCTCTTGCTGCTGCACGTTGGACTGGAGAAGCTGCTTGATTAACTCCTCCATGGCTGTGGCTTGCAGCTTCAGTGCTGTCAACTTCCAGGACATGCACTAGTGTATACTTCACTGCACTTTGCCCGCTCCAATCCACCATATGTGGGGAATTGCTCTGGTAGTTGACTGGTAGCAGTGCAGGAAGCAGTGACACACGCAGGTTTAAAAGTCCAACTTAAGTGTTTATTCACACTTGCAAAACAGAACACAAATTCAGCCTTGGCTTAGGCACATGCAAAAACATTATAAAAGTAATTCCTGCCCGGCTAGGCGCTGTCTAATACATTTGGAGGACCCTAGCTATCCGGGTACCAGGCTGCCTGGCACACGCTCTTGGCCAGCAGCAAGACAGGAGACCCTCAGTTACCTTTGCTGTGAGAATGCAATCTCACTTTCAGCTCTCCAGGTAGGGCCTCCCCTACTGCTTCTGGCCTGCAGACTAAATCAGACCCTAACAAGGCCTGTGACCTGCACCTGTGGGCTATACAAAAGCCCAGGACCGAAGCCCGGGTGGAGTAGGAGTCCCACTACCAGCCTACCCCTACTCCATAATAAGCAGGCCCAGTACGGACATTACAAATGTGTCTGTGTTAGCTAGGCCAACACAGACAAAACAGACTATTCCTGCTTATCATGTCTGCATTAACTCTTGGGTTACTGCAGACAAACCCAGGGCTTTTACCACATGCATTTCATCTGCCTGTAGGACAGATAGCGGTTTTCCCACACAACACCTCTCACTTTCTCACAACTACTGCTCAGGAACAAAAGTGTATTAAATGATACATTGAGCAAAAAGGTTAAATAATCCATTACACAAGAACCAACAGCCTGTATACAGACTGCAATGAGCCTGCTTTATCTGAGAGTCAACTACGCATGATAACTACTTTACTAATGCTCCAATTTCACACTTGTCATGTTGCCCTAAATGATGGCTCTTCTGGCCACCTTTAAGCTACAACACCAGCCTTCCCTAATTGAAAAGCATTTATTCTACTGTGCCTCTTTCCCAATATTGTAGACTCAGATTTTCCGCATTGAGCAGATGCTTTTGTGATAATTTACCTAAATGTTTGCATTTAACTTCTTTCACAGTGGGACTGTGAAGAGAGCACAAGGGAAAATTACTATAAATGCATAAAAAGTGTTGAATATAAAAGAGAAAATCTAACTAGAATTTCTGTAACCCTTTGTTCCATATAAGAGCAGCAGAACATTGAAATGTCTATTCAATCTACTGCTGTGTGTCTCCAGGTTCTCCTAGCCCATCATATGCATTTCAAGAGATGTTGTGTTTATTTAAAACATAACCTCAAATTCCAATTATATTAATTAACAACTAACCTAAGTTATCAAGAATTAGATAAACATCCACTGGTTACACATGGTTCTACCCCTTGTCCAAACTGTAGATGAAGATAAAATGTGTGATGATATGGATAATAGGTCAATGGTGTATTGTATAGTGTATTAATATAAACTACTGATATTTGCATTGACATTGGGACCATATACCACAGTGGTTATCAGTACCAGATGCATAAGGAATTTATGAAGACCAGACATTCAAGGATGCGGTGTATGCGTTGGAGCTACAGTGTTCTGCCAAGAACGACCAAGTATGCATCTCCTATACAGATTTCCATTGCCATAGAATAACAGTAGCTAAATACTAATGGTAAATCCATGACCATCATTTCTCAATTTACCACCAGTTTGGATAAACCGATGTGCAAGGAATTGTTTACCTTAACTCATAGAACATGGATGCAGAAATATATGGTGGCCGACCTAGAAGTCCCAAGGAATACTGAATCAGTTAGAAACAACCCAGTAGTGATTAAGAAAGTTATAATTCTTGCATTTCATAATTATATATTCAAAACAATCCACAAATTATTAGGTTTTAATAGGTTAAAAAAAATTACAAATTAAAATTAAAAGGCCAATAACTGGGGGCGTGGCTTAGGCATGGCGGAGTGAGGACGCTCGTTTCAGGAGCTCCGTACTGACAGGTGCCTTTACGAGCCCGGCAGCATTATAACCATGTCGGGAAGGAGGGGAAGGAGTGCGGTCCGGTTCGGGAACGCAAAACCCCGACACCCGGCACCAGAGCGGAGCCTGGACAGGTTTCGGCATCAGCCGCGGGAGATGACAGTTCCGCCTGTCACCTCCAATATGGCGCACGCACGTGCCGCGCATCACCCCCCTAACGGAGCCGACAGAGACACCTGCTCCGGAGACACCCTCGTGTCATGTAGCTCCACTCACCCCAAGGAGCCGTTGGACACAGCCGATCGTCACCAGCACGGTTGGCAGGTGGACCCGGACCCGCTGCCAGAATCCAACATGGCGCCCGCCCCTGCCAAAAGCAGCGCAGAGGACAGGAGGATGTCTGCCACATATGAAGGCTCAAGCTCCTCTCCAATCCCAGAGCCAGCCCAGTCACCAAGCCCAGGATGGGTAAACAGGTATGGGAGCCCCCAGAGTGCCCAGGCTTCTCCCCCCCCCCCCCCACAGATGCACAAGGGAGCACAATTTATTCGGAGTTCCAGCTCCTCAGGGAATTGATACAGGCTCTCCCCACAAGGCAGGACTTAGATTCTGTGATCCAAAGGGTGGAAGCCGCTCACCAGCAGGCTCTGGGGGGCATTAGAGAAGATATTGAGATACTTGCAGCCCGTACTGTGAACACTGAAAATGCTACTGTCTCTCTAAATGAGAGGGTCTCTGCCCTGGAGCGGGAAGCCAGTAACTCAAGACAGCACATGCAACATTTGGCCCTCCTCTTAGACGATCAGGAAAATAGAGGCAGGAGAAATAATGTCCGTATTAAAGGTCTCCCTGAAAATCTGCCTAATGATAACTTACCTGAGAGGGCAACGTTCATCTTCAACAAATTACTTCGTCGTTCCCCAGACGCAGAGTTACTTATAGACCGCATCCATAGAGTGACAAGGATGTCGACCGCGGCCTCTCCAACGCCCAGAGATGTACTCTGTCGCCTGCATTATTTCTCCGATAAAGAAAAGATTATACGAGCGGCATGGTCTGAAGATACTGTCCAGATAGAAGGGTCTGAAATACACATCTACCCAGATGTTTCCACCCGCACTCTAAATATGAGACGTTCACTACAACCGCTGCTACATGGCATCAAAGAGCGAACATCCTTCCACGGCTACTATACTTATTCCAGGCTGTCCCAATCCACTTACCCACAGCCTTTTTTCGCTCCTTAAACACCATCCAGCACAGATTTGTGTGGGCAGGCAAGCCGGCAAGAATCAGCCGCAATACTCTGTTTAGACCCAAGAGGTCTGGTGGACTGGGCCTACCTGATTTCCGGAACTACTGCAATGCGGCACATTTGGCAAGAGTTTTAGACTGGTGCTGTAATCAAAGCACCAAGCCCTGGATCCATCTGGAGCAGTCCTTTACACAAATTCCCCTCCAGGTTTTACCTTGGTTGGAACCCTCCGTGACTATGTCTTTGAAACGTCACCCCACCATCGGTCCCACGCTCTTAATTTGTCAGTCTAAACGCACTAGGGAAAGACTCCTACCTCCAAAATCTCCTCTTACTCCGATTCTTGGCAACCCGGATTTCACTCCTAGCATAGAAGACCAAGTCTTCCAGCAGTGGAGAGGGTCTGGTAGGTTCAGAGCGGAGCACTTCATCAAAGATTCAGCTTGGATGACGTCCCAATACCTGACTGAGCTCACGGACCCGTGTCCTCTAGGGGTGTGGAGATCAGGTCAGCTACAACATTTCTTAGTCTCCCTATCTCCCTGTGAACAGTTCACAAAGGAGAAAACTACTTTTGAGTGTCTTTGTGGCAATGCAAATGGCTTACGACACACATTATCCTTAACATATTCATGCCTACTCTCAATCCCAGATGACCCTGGCCCTCTCTATCTTTCACAATGGGAGGGAGACTTGAACATCTCTCTGACCACAGAACAAAAGGACAGGATATTTGAGCTTTGTCATTACGCAACCATTAGCTCCCGCTACCAAGAGGCTGGCTACAAACTGCTGGCAAGATGGTATAGGGTACCTACCAGATTACATGCAATTTTCCCACAGGTTCCAGATACTTGTTGGAGATGTGGGGAGGAGGAGGGATCTTTTCTACATGTGTTCTGGTCCTGTAATGTCCTGACCCCTTTCTGGCAAGACTTGGGCAGAACTATATCCCATCTGTATGGGGAATCTATCAGATTGGAGCCCTCTCTTCTCCTCCTTCACCATTGCGATATGTCTGTCAAACGATACAAGAAGTCACTGCTCCGGTTCCTCATCATCGCTGCGAGGGCGTGCATCCCGCTGCTGTGGAAACAAACTGTACCACCAACCATGGCAATGTGGGTGACAAAAGTCAACGATCTCATGTACATGGAAGAACTTACTTCTTCTGTTCATGGGACCTATGAAAAGTTTCACAAAACATGGCAACCCTGGATTCAATTCAAATCGTCTTCTGAGTACGGAGACCTGCTTTAAGCCTGGAATTACTATACGCCTCATTTGACAGTGCTCTGCCTCCTCCCCCCCCCTTCGGTTTCCCCACCCCTTATGTACCACCTACACCCCTTCTTATCCAAGTCTTTTTGCTTTTGCTCTTTCTGTTCTCAGATCTAAAATTAAAAACAGGTTAGCAGAGCGGGTGTGAATTCAGAGTTTATTTATAAAGATTAGTTTACATATAGACATGTTAAACTTGTTTGTCTCTGGTTGATACAGTGCTTTTCTTCTGATGTTCTGCTATGGTGCTGAGACATCGCGACCTTCTGTACTTGACATGTCATTGCCTGATGGAATCTCTGTTCCTTTGTAACCCGTTTTTCTACCTGTATTCAATAAAAAGAAATTATAAAAAAAAGGCCAATAACTTTTTCACACTTACAGACCTATGCATGGTGAAATTTTTTCGGTATGAGCTGTATTAAATTATATCAATTTGGGACCAATATGACCGTTTGATCTCTTTTTATTTAAATATTCATGGATGAGAAAAGGCAAAAAAGTGGTAATTCGAACATTTGGGCACTATTTTCCGTTACGGTGTTCACTGGAATATTCTTTTGTATATTTTGCTAGAATGGGCATTTTGGTACGTGGGGATACCCAACATGTTTATGATTTTTATTGTTTATTTTTATATGTGTTCTAGGGAAAGGGGGGTGATTTAAACTTTTACTTGATTTTTTTAACTATTATTTCAAACCCTGTAGGGTACTTTAACTCTGCAGGGTGGGATTGTTCATCCTACATACTGCAGTTCTACTGTATTGCAGTATATAGCAATTTTACCGATGATGTCTAATAGCCAGCCATCTTCTGGTTATTGGAGATCATTACACACGGCAAGCCTACAAGTCTCTATGAGACAGTAGGCTGCCATGGCAACTGCCACATTCTGATGATGTAGAAGGATAGGGAAATATTCCAGCACTCAAAATCTTCTAAAATCATATCGTTTTATTCTTCATATTAAAAGCGTGCAGCCATATCTGGTGTGACCACCGATACACGATCTACGTGTTTCAGACTAAACTGTGAAGTCCTTAGTCATGATCTAGGTAGCCCCTGGGGACTGGCACTTCTGGTTCTTCTGGTGGTGCTAGAAGCGTTCTCCGACCTCCCGCACGTATCCGCACAAACTCCACCTTTCGTCCGCTACCAGCTGTGCACCCCGGACAGCGGCTGCTAAGACCTCGCACTGTCTAGGAGTTGTTTTCTGAACTGCTAGGACTTGTGGTCCCTTGGCATGGTGCCTGCTATTGTGCTTGGTTATTCTGCACCATAAGGGGTTAATTCCCAGAAGTTGTCCAGCTCCAGGTTCTGGAGGTGGGGTTCTGGCTGCATAAATTGCAGCTTCACCAGTCACCTGTGCCAGTGTTTGAAATCCCTTCATCGCTTGCTCTCTGCATTAGGCTTGACTTGCTCCTTATCTGTATCGTTGTGACCTCGGCTAGTTTTTGACATTGACACTTTGCTTACTGATTTTGCTCTTGACGTACCCTCTCGTTGTGACTCTGGCTAGTTTACCACTCTTTTGTGTTTTATGTTTGTCAGTCTGTTCATGTTTTCCCTTCCCACACTTATCCAGTGTATTTCGAGTCTTCAAGTAGTCGCCCCACGGTTTAGCGCCCCCCGGTTTAGGAACAGAGTTTGGGGCAAGCTCAGGGCACACTATCCCCTGTCTTCTGTATTACCCAACCCTAACAAGTTTACTTCCTTTTTGTATATAACATGCATTATGTCACTATGGTTTTAGGCTACGACTAAGGACCATGTCTGATCCGAAACGCGTCAGATATGTGACTTTTGAATATTACGTTTTTAACCCTTTTTCAATTAAGTGCCAGATTTTATATTTTCACTTTTTGCCTGGATGCTGGATTCCTTTTCAAATTTATATAGGTTTTAATATGTTTTAATTCATTTTAAGGTGAAAATCATTTAAAGAAAAATGTTTCTTTGCTGAGTTTAAAGATGTTTCATTGATAACATTTTGGGATATGACCTTGTGAGCACTTTTTCTTCATATTTTTATGAAAAAAAATCAGCAATTTGTAATTTTTTTTAATTATGCCGTTCACTGCATGCAATATTTATTATGATTTTGTGATAAATTAAGTATTTTGGGATGCATGCATACCTTACATGTTTACGATTATGTTTTTTTATTTTTATTTGGGGGATTTTTTTTTTTTTTTTTTTTAGATCTTGTTACTTTATTTTTTACTATTTATTAAGGCCCCCTAAGTGTTATGAACACCTACAATTGGTGCTAGTCCCATCTGGAGTGTTAGTGGGAGGTGATTGCGGTATAGTACAGCGGTCACCTGCTGTGCATGGGGTATGTAGTGCACAAACCCTCTATACATACTTAACTACATTTTTCAGTGTTACATTTGAATGTTGATTTTTTCCTTTTTTGTCTTTTAAGCACCAAAGGCTCAAATCTTTATAGATTTTCTATAGATGGCCTCCAGATCTAATGACAAGATAACATCTTGTTGAACGTCTATAACATGGAGTGTTGAGGTGCTATCTGTTATGATAAATAGAATGTCATAGAGGTTAGACAGAAAATTCAGACAAATAATGTTTGTATTGTTGGGATTTAAACACATTTACAGAAATACTCCTCTTCTAGCATGTAATATCAAACTATAAACATTTTCTTTTTTTTAATGACCTGGCGAAATGATTCTCAATTTCATATCTGACCTAGACTTGGGTGCTGTAGGATGTGTTAAAGCATTTTCTGCAAGATCCATTTGATGGTTACAGCAATAGATACATTTCACGGCTCAAAGCTCTAAGGTCTATTCTGTGTTACTGAGATTACAGTTTAAGTACATTTTTTCAGTGGTTGTTTAAATCAGAACAAGTAAGTCACTCAGTAGCAGACCACTTCTTCAGCTTGGCCTCATCCACTTTGCTAAAAGCATTTTAACACCACGTGAACCGACTTGACAATGAAAGGGCAGTATAGGCCATTTTTTAAGGTCACTATTTACTTTAGATTTTTTTTCTTCAAACTGAAGGCAAGAGCAAAATGCCAGGTTCCTGCTTTCTGTATTCTATCACAATGTGACTGTTTTGATCTCCATCAGTAAAGGCATCAAAACCTACCATGGTCCAAGAATTATATCCTATGGGAACGTAAAAGAAATTGACTTCATGCTTCGTTAATCCTTCTGACATATTTGTAGTCATTTATGGACGAAAAAGTGTTTATAATGGTGGGGTCCGTGTTGATGTGCTAGGATCGTTACCCCAATACCCAGGTTATTTACATTTTTATTTTTTTGATAAAGGGACTAAATTAATTATTTTACTAATATTACTTTCTAGTTTATATGTTGCAATGATGTGAATTGCAGTTGGTATACCAGGAGTTATATATTGGATATTTTGATATTGGTGAAATATTTGTAACAAGTGTGGTTGGTGGTCATATACATTTAAGGGTAGATTTATCTAATGTGTATAATACTTCCTTTATTTATATAGTGCACACAGATTACGCAATCTAATCTACCCACCAGTATGTTTCTGGAGTGTGGGAGGAAACCCACACAAACACGGAAAGAACATACAAACTCTTTGCAAATGTTGACCTGGATGGGACTTGAACCCAGGACCCCAGCACTGCAAGGCTGTAGTGCTAACCACTGAGCCACCGTGTAGAAAGTAAAACATCATAACATTAGACTAGGAAATATGCATATACCTTTACCAGGATGGGATAAAGAAAACCTTGTAAGGCAGCCCCCTTAAAGCCTAATGACATGATGCGAGATAATAGCCAACGCAGTATATCTATTCCAAAAGAAACAGGCCACCAACCGTAGACATCAGTGTTTCAATGTCTTTGCATCTCGTCAATACAGTGTAGGGAACTGGTTTAGCTCAGTAAGGATAGAGATTATGTTTGGGAAGTATGAGGACTACTTAAGGGGACTTTGCCATTAAAGGCCACCTCTGCAGACATGTGGAGACTTACAGCCATTGATGCTTCCATAGGGGGATGACTGCAAAAGTTAGTGACAAAGTCTCTTTAAGGAGTCTTATTATGTCCTGTACAAAGTTAGACTAGACAGTCTTGTGCTGCACCATATTTAACAAAGTGTCTGACGTTGGATAATAAGTCTGGTATGTTTTAAGACTGTTTGGTATAAATTAGTGATTCCTATTAGTTGGCTTAATATGATTTTGGTTCATTTGTGATGAACATTTGGTGCAACCCAGGTCACACCCTCTTTTACAGAAGTCATGGTCTCCTCAAAAGCTGTCTTAAACTCTTGATAAACATACTGCAAGGTGTTTTATACATTTTTGGTGCATATTACAACAGAATCCTGTTGTAAAGAGATTGAAAAATTTGCCAGATAGAAAGCCACATGTTCCTAATTACCTACAATACAATACAATACATTACAATAAAACGTTATTGATCCCATTCGGGAAATTGTTTTGTACACACTGTTTGAGCCAGGGAATTAGGGAAACAACGTAAACACATACTACATACTGTACAATTAAACACACTTAAAAAATGAAAGAGAGAAACAATACTATGGCAATACGAGTATAGGAACACTAGGAGAATGTATTAGTGTGACGGAGTATGGATAGATTTATTAAATATAATTGCCTTATTAAATTCAATTGCCTTTGGGACAAAGGAATTTTGGAATCTTGCGGTTCGGCAGTTTAATTGGCGGTAACAATCGCCAATTGTACTTAGTTTGCTGTGATTAGATACAGCGGATGCGATTTGTTCTTTGTTATTGCGCCAGACTTGTGGATGCACCTATTTTTCCAAACTTCTCCAAACAGGCATAGGGGTGTGCCAACTATGTTCTGAGCTCTCTTAATGATTTTTGAGATCCTGTTTTCATCTTTTTTTTTTATGGAGCCCCCCACAGCAGGTGACAGCAAGAATATTACACTTGCAATCGAACATTTTTAGGATCTTGTTGCATACATTGAATGGCTTGAGTTTCCTAAGGAAATACATTCTCAAAACTGCTTTCTTAACCGCCAAGTTAAGGAAAAAATGATAAAATCATATATCACTTGCTAAAACATGGCACCCGAAAGAAGATCAACTATAATCGGAAAAATCTGTCTTGTTTCCTGTGAACTATGTTGTGGTGCCCATTGCAAATGTAATTTCCATATCCTGGTATGTAGACTGGCACTCTTTTTATGATATTGCTTATCCTATACTTATCTTGAGTCACTTATAGGCATTTTGTTGGTGTCTCTGGAAACAATTACAAATTACAAGCTTCATTGTAGATTCATCCCTAACAGTATGTGGGACAATTCCTGTAGCTCATCAAATTACAGTTAATCCATTGGTCTATTTCACTGCCAAAGTACAAATCAGCATGCGGTTTTCTAAACTACCGTAAATGAGCAACAATTTTGCCTTAGTTTAGACCAAAAGTGTGATAAACATGTTTCAGTATATGTTTTAGATACTTTTTATCTTAAATAATTTTTTTTTGAGTTACAGTCATGTAAACATAGCATCTCAAAGTAGGACATCTGTAACTAATTTTCAATTTACTTTTCATAATAGAAAATATCTAAAACAAATCAACATACAATAACAAATTCAAGAAACAGCTTTCTATGACCCCCACAAAAGGGATTCAGTTATAAGAAGTTCAGTATTGTAGATATCATTTTGTTACATCATTGTTACATTAATGTCCATTGGTCAAATCTACACCAGGGGTCCCACATACAATGGAAAGCAAGCAAGTTTTGTTGACGAAGGGCAAATATTTTCTCATATGTATAGTTTATTAATTCTTTATTATGTTTTTTAGACATGCAGTACAACAAAGAAGAGGAATGGCTTAGGGTGAAACAGGACACAGCTTGGTGTGGCATAGCCAAGCAACACACATTCTAAACATAGACTAAACATTCTATAGAAGATAACAATCTTAATGTGTTGCACACTTGGCTCCTAGGAGCTAGCAATGGCCCGGAAGAAGCTGTGTAGGCGGAACCCAGGGTCGGGTGGACATGGGTGACTGGCTTCCTGCTTATGTTTAGATATGCGCATTTTTACAAATATTTTGTGCGTATATTTTTAAATTAAATTTTAAACTGCAAAGAATATACTTCACTATTCGTACGCGTATTTCTTCTAGTGAAATTGTCTTAAAGAGAAAGCAATGAAGGAGGATTAGGAAACGCGATGGAGTTGGTCTGAGTGGTGACCTATTCTTGTCAGAAACCTGTGGAGACGTGCAATACTCATTGAAAAGGATTGATGCGTCAAGCAATATACTTTGTTGGATTCATAAAGAATTTATAAAGGAGTGTTGGAGCTCCGGTCAGAGCAATTTCTCTCTTTCTTTTATTCTATAAAAGAATCAAGTTATCTATTTAGCTTTGAGTCTACATGAAGTTTATACTATAAGAATTAGTCAATCTTTCCAAAATTGCAACTTTTTATTTCGATCATATCTCTATTTAAATGGAAAAAAAATAAGTTCTCAATTTTCAGGATTAAATGAAACTCCAATGATAAAATATTGAATATATTAGAACATAATGTATATAACATTCTTTTGAACATTGATGGGATATATAAATTTGCTTATAATACCTTGCTCCATAGTTGTCATCTGATGTATCCTATAATGTAGACTAGACAGGACATTTTTTGTGATCAGAATGAAATAGTTTTTTCCAGAAACGATGAAACGAATCAGTTGCTTGTTAGTATTAAAAAGAGTACATTTTATGTAGGAGAAGGGAATTTCATAAGTACCATTTGTTCCACCAAAGTTGACAAGACACCATGTTTAAGTGAATAAGCCATCTGTTTATATTGCCAGCTCGTCTCAGTGTTGACATTTCTCTGTTCTCTCATATGTACCTGCATGCCTGAATGCATATTGCACATTAACAAGCGACACAAGAAGCAGATGCTGTAACTTTAGCTGAGTATTCTGTAGAAAAATAAAACAGATTGCCTCCTGTAATTTAGAGATTACATTGTTTGGATAGCCAGGGCAGTAACAGTTTAGTTGCTCAAATTATGTGACATTTCCAGGAAACCGAAAATATTTTCTAGTTTAAAAAAAGAACACTTACTGATATTAATCAAAAATAAGAAAAATGTGTGTTTGGGAACACTATGTGAGAGTTTAAATCAGGTAATATGTAGTTACTCATAAAAAAAAAAAATTTTGCGACTTATTTTTAACTACAGATCAATTCTACATTATTCAGTGCTCAAAAAAAAAAATCCTCAGTGCCTTTTGTCACTCGCTTTTGGCAACTACCACTTTATCGGAAAGCTGTTATAGTATCTTCTATTCTTTGCCTTTACTAATTGGGCTTTTCAAAGTTTTCTTATCCTATTTACGTGAAAAATGTCCTTTTGTACAGTTCTTAGAATTTATAAATCATGTTCTTAGCTTTGAGAACATATATAAATATGTGCGGCACCGTAACGTTCTGTAGCTGGGAGAAAGATAGGACATGTCCTATCTTTAACCGGGATACGGTGCTGTGCACTATATATCACTATGGAGAGGGGCGGGGTGAGCGGTGCTCTCCTCCTCCTCCTATCCCGGGTGCCACGTGTTCCCTCCATACTACGGTACAGTGGGCACACGTCAGTGTGAATGTAGCCTTACACTGTGAGAGAGACTTCCCATTCAATGGGGCACATATATCATAGTTTTTTATCTGCCACTATTTCAAGTTTCCTGAAGTCGGCCTACTTAATCATTGTAATGTATCTTACGTTTTTTTCCCTTTGTGATTAATGTGATGACTTTAGTGGTGTGCAACTTTTTAGTCACAAATAGTAGCTTCCAAAAGTAAGTCTGGTCTAGCATGCTCTATTTTGGGACCTATGAGGTGCAAGAATGGTACAATTTCAGATCCCAAAAGTCTCACAAGTTGAACAAACATATGGGCTACAAAGATAAATACGACACATTACAACATTACATCCTTGAGGCAGCTAACTTTGGAGCGCTGCTTAATAAGTCTCACAAAAAGTTGCACAAAAAAAGAAACAGAAAGCCCCCCAATGTATTACTCTACCACTCTACCCCACTCTCTTCCACTTTACAGCTTCCCTTTGTCATGCAGAAAATTCATCTATAAATCTGTATAAAATCCGCACAGTTTTATATGCTTCTATGATGAGGATTGTATTATGTGTATTGAGTTTTTTGCCTTTTTTAAAAAAAAAACTGATCAGATATCATTTCAAGGGAAATCTGCAGTTTTCTGGTGCATAAAAGTGGCCCAATCACACATGCATTTTCAAAACATGGTGCTTGTGCTTTATTAGAAGGCATATGCGACTGGGGCAAGCACATTCCCATTCCGGTTGACTTGCGTTTCTAAACCCAAATCAACCGAGCATGTAAAAACAGCCTAAGACAGTATAAAAATTTGTTTTTAAGATCCTGCATAATGATACACCCCCTCAGTGCAAATAACATTCACTCTAATGTTACTGTATTACGATACACATTATCACTCAGATTGCACTATTTCTTAATTAATAAATACACAATATATATGTGGTGTATATAAAAGAGACATAATCATTGGACATTCAAGCAACAAATGAGCTGGGCACCGTAATGCTTTACTTTTATATAACAACAGGTTCAATTAAAAGCAAAACAATGAAAGTGAATCTGAAACAGTCTATACAGAAGACCAAAACACATTCAGAACACTATCTTATTTTTTTTTAAACTTTAAGCCATCTTTTGAGCCATCATTAACATATAATATTAAGTAAAAAGAACATAGGGACACATTTACTAAGGGCTTTGTGACAGTTTCACGTTGGACTTTGCACCTTATTTCCAGTGTAAACTGCTTGCACGGGTGTTTAAAAAGGGTCTGCAACACAAATGTGTCTTACGCGATCGTCTTGTGGCACGGCTGCACTAGGCACCATGTTACATAACTTAGGGGGAGTTTCGGCGCTCAATCGGACCGTGCACCAGGTATAACATGCAAAGTTTGTTACACGCCCTATGTTAAAAAGTTGGTGAACTCTGGTGGGCCAGTGCATGGAAGCGACAGTTTCATGACTTCTTAATGAATCTGGTGCACTGAGCATTATACGCAGGCAGAGCACTTTTAGTGCAGTTTCCTACATTCTTAGTAAATGTGCCCCATAATGTTGAAATATTATACATTACCACGATATCCAACTATGAAAAGCAGAAAAGCACGTAAGGGTTTAATACTTTTATCTCACATAAAGGGGTTCATTCACATGGCCGTCTGGGGGAGGTACCAATAGATGGGTAATGGCGGCAAGGCGGTGGTGCGGTGCCACGTATGCCACACATGAACATACTCTATGCTCTGAGGCCACCTCCTCTCCAGCACACGGCGGTATGCCCGCATGTGTGAATGCACCCAAAAGCTGTAACTTAGTCCAAGTAGTCATATTGCAAAAAGACATATTTTGGAGAGGAACAATAATAAAAATGTTCATTCCACTTTTCCCAATAAAAATTAAATTACTCAGCAGGACCCTGTTGGAATTCCATCAACCATTTCAAATACAATTTTTTTAATCGTTTATTGAGACCCATCAATAAATTTTGTGCTTGCCATATCTCTAAAGACCATCCCCTTTATCAATGGCATCTCATATCCTACACATTCTAATCTAGATGCTACAATTTATCAGCTCCTATAGTTTTAATATTTTTAAAAACAGCTAGGACTTCAGTGCTTGATTTCTTCTAAATGCTTGTTCCTAAAATCCATAAACTACAGTTTTTTTGTGGTAAGAAAAACAAGCTTTTTACTACTAACCGTTCCAACCCTGACTCCGTTTCCGTCGTTGGTATCAACAAAACCCTGAGGCAGCAGGAACGCTGTCTTGCAGTTGGGCGTCACTGGTATTAACATAACTCCGAGGCAGCAGGAATGCTGTCTTGGGGTTGTGCTGGATGCAGACCTCTGATTCACTCTCCTCTAGACTACTGTAACTCCCTACTAACCGGTCACCCACTTACTAAACTCTTTCCTCTACAATCTATTCTTAACGGGGCTGCCAGAGGTGTATTTGAGCCCAAAGGCTACATGATGCCTCCAGTCTGTGCCAGTCACTGCACTGGCTGCCCGTCTCCTACTGAATATAGTTTAAACTAATCACTCACATCCATGAAGCTCTGCACAGTGCTGCATCTCCCTACCCAGTCTATGACAAAACTCATAATCTTCAATCTCACAGTAATCTTAGATGATTCTATTATACTCACATATCCAGGACTTCTCCAAAGCTGCAACAATTCTCTGGAATACCCTACTCAGAATATCATACTAATACCCAACATCCAAAGATGCCATCTCCTTAGGTAGCCCTATCACATTCCCTGACTGCATGATATGTTTTACAAATCCATTTTGTGTACTCCTCTCACCATATACTTAGCTGTAAAGAAGATGGTGGCTGATGGGATCAAGCAGCAAAATTGTTATTTATTAAATTAGTTTTTTTTCTCCATTCCCTTATAAAGAATGTCTGGTCCATTGTACAAGCTCTTTTGTCACCCCCTCCTTATCCTTATATGAAAGCACTTGCGAGCAGGGCCCGCACTCCTATGGTCCCATATGACTATGTTTAATTTATTTGTATATGTCATACATATAATCCGCTATATGAATAAAGATTATTATTATAAGGATTCCTGTTCCTGTGTTAGCTAAGAGCAATGAAAGATTTGACAATAACCACTTTCTTCTGATGAGTCTAATGATTTGATTATCTTTCATGATATTCTAGTATTGGTCTGCCTTCTATTTCCGTTAAGTGTTGATTATATTTGATGTTCTTGCTTTGTAGATGTAAAACAAGCGATTATTGAGTAAAGGAGCACACAAATTACTCACCTCAAACTACTGCACTGCGTGTTCTCAATTACTAATAGATGACTTTCATTTGTTCGAGTAATGGATATTAGCAGAATCCAGGTCTAGCAGATACTTAATCTTGTCATGTGTCTATACGTTTTAGGAACAGACTTGTTACAAATGTATGTGTGTGTGTAATATTTTTCTTTTCTGTATATTTTATTAATAATTTGTTAATTTGATTTACCTTACTTAAAAGAGTCAAATTAAAGATGTTGCCCTTTGGTAATAAAATACTTTTCTGCACTCTGTCCCTATCCCCCCTATGTATGTATCTATCTATCAGTGCTGGAATGGTTATCTCACCAATGTCAGGGGCCTACCCCCATTATCAATGACATAGGGGCATAACAATGAAATTCATATAAATATATGTACAATCCTGTTGATAAAATTGATGTTCATAGTGCAATCATGTATAAATAGTATACAAAATCAAAAACCTGTTAGCAGACATATATAGGTGTAATAATATCCACAAGAGTTTAATCAGTGACAAATACCGTATATGCCGGCGTATAAGACGACTGGGCGTATAAGACGACCCCCAACTTCTGCCCTAAAAATATAGAATTTGGTATATACTCACTGTATAAGACTACCCCTCTCCCAAATGAAAAAAAGTCTGCTTAAAACTTTGCAAAACAAACAAGAGAGCAAGTGCCTGGTGATCATAACTGTAAGCTGCGATATTAATGAAGATCCGACATGCTTCTGTAAGTGCCGCCTGTGACCCCCAGCTCTGTGACGCCGACCGCTGTGACAGGGCGGCTGCATTAGCATACAGCGCGCCGCCCTGTCAGCGCGTACTAAGCCTCTTCTAATGACTGTGAGAGGCGGACTGCCGCGCATGCGCGGCGGTCCCAGGAAGCGGCTCTCTACGCGCTGACGGGGAAAAAAAACACCTCACACAGTGCGGCCCCCGTATATCCGGCGTATAAGACGACCCCCCACTGTAGCCATTATTTTAAGGGGTTAAAAAGTAGTCTTATACGCCAGTATATACAGTACTTTAATAGAAAAGTGGCAGTGCTTATTTCCTCTATAATGAAACCACATGAACAGCCACTGAATCTCACCAGAGACTAGCAGTGGGAACAGACACAGATTATATTGAAGGAGAGGACAGATCAAACTTACTGTATACCTATATTAAGTAAACTACAGAAAGAAGGATGATTACAATATATACTCCGCTATAAGTCGATATAACCCAAGGCACCTATGTAACAATGTATTATTCAGTTGAATCAGAAAGCCAGCAGAATTCTGGTTTTGGCTGTGGATGTTAACAAAACCCTACATACAGCAAAATAATTACTGTGCTGTTGTAATCTTCAGTTAAGACTAGGGATGAATGGACCTATTCGGGTTAGTTCAGTTCTGTCAAACCTTGAACAATAGGTTGGTTTGGGTACCCCAAACTTCAGGTTCAAGTCTTGGTTTGGGTTTAGGGACCCAAGCCTGCAATCTTCAGAATGGACCCGAAGTAAGATAGCCTGATTGATGTTCTGTTATTGACGTTTTATTGACAAGAACGTATCTCATATGTCCTCAGAGGGTGACACCTCAATGGCTAGGGATATATGAGATTCTAGGAGCCATAACTGTTCAGTTGTTTTTTTCCTCCTTTTTTTTTCTTCTCTTGCATATGAATATAGGATTGTGTTTTGTGGTGTCAGGGATCCGGAGATCTTTACGTTTAAAGTGACAGTTTTGGCTGCAGGGCTCATTTACTTACGTGGCTACTGGAGTTCACAGAAAGTGCATTGTCTGACAATAATGCACTCTGGCGCGATTCACTAAGATCGTGCGCCCGATTTCCTGCATGTGTCGCTTCCCGTTCAGGTCCGACAGAGTTCACCTTCTTTCTGGTGCATGTAAGTGCATTGTTTTGCGACACAATTTGAAACTTAAATCCCACGCTCAGTTTGGATCAGTCTGATCATCCGAAGGCACGCCACACAATTTCTGTGGCATGAAAGCCAGCGAAACTGCGACACAATTCCAGCGCAGACTCCTGTTAAATACCTGTCACAGACCAACGAAAGTACGGTCCACGACCCTTAGTAAATAAGCCCCAAAATCCCCCGCACCTACAAAAACAAGTCTAGATTCATATGACAGAGGTGATTCTAATGTGACTACATATTAACACTGTGGCCCATAATTTGCATGTAACAAAAAAAACAAACACACCAGAATAATGTATTTATTTCACACCATCCCTCAATTATTTATACCTACGGTTATACTTTCCTTTCCATTATTGTGCCGCTAATAAAATGGCGCACATATTACCCCAATCTAAAAGTGACCTTTGTTATCTCATTAGCTTGCTTTGTATATGTAGGTTTTTACTTGGGTTATCATTGTGTAAGGGAGTGTACAATAATATATCAGTGTGAAGCTCAGAACAATTTTCTGCAAAAATTTTTGGCACATAGCAGATTTAACGCTCACATTTTGTTGAATATACACAAATTGGATATGTATAAAGTCTGCACATCTTACTGTTTTTATGATAGCACAGTTTCTTTATGTAAGTAGTCTAGATTTGCACATATTTTTATGAAAATGTAGAATTTTATTACAGTTTGCAGCAAAGCTGCATGAAAGTGGTTGTGGGTATTAATTGATAACAAAATCCAGCATGATAAACCATAGAGCATAGTTTCAATCACCGTGAGTGCGGTTCATGTCTTTTATTTCTTATCAATGGCCTGTTGCCTAATACCTAATATCAACTCTTTAAATTATGCTAATGAGCTTGAGCTTCTCTAACCCCTCAGTCATCTAGCTTTATAGGCTGTTACACTGTCTCCCCTCCCCCTACTCCTGCAGCACTTGTACAGTGAGATTACAGCAGGAAGTGCCCACTGCACAAGTGCACACTGATATTTTTGACAGGTTGTGACTGTCTTAAAATTTCTAGCTTAAAAGCAGATTTTTCGTTTTAGTGATTTTATGATGATTTATTCTCGTGAACATATGGTAATGAGGTATCTTTGAACTCTACACATGACCATCTATCACATTTAGGAAATGTGAAGCACATTGGGGGTCATTTACTAAGGGCCCGATTCGCGTTTTCCCAACGTGTTACCCGAATATTTCCAATTTGCACCGATTTCCCCTGAATTGCCCTGGGATTTTGGCACACACGATCGGATTGTGGCACATCGGCGCTGGCATGCACGCAACGGAAATCGGGGGGCGTGGCCAAACAAAAACCTGACGGATTCGGAAAAACCGCCACATTTTAAAAAAAATGTGTCGCGGAGCTTGCACTTACCTTCACTCAGCCCGGACCGGTGTATTCCATTGCGTTCCAGGGAACTTCAGCGCAGCAGCGCCACCTGCCTTAATAAATCCCGTCCGGACCCGAATCCAGCGCAGAAAACGCGCCGCTGGATCGCGAATGGACCGGGTAAGTAAATCTGCCCCATTATTTTCTTATTGCGGCACATTTTTTGCATCAAAGTAAATGTGTATGCATTTTTTAAATAAATTTTACATTTTGAATCAAAATTAAAATTTTAAAAATCGAACAAATATCTTCTTTAAAAAATGTGTGGTTTGTTGCGGTTTAGTAGAATACTTTATGCTGTAATTTCTATTTTATTTGTACAGATTGCTCTGGCCAATAACCGAGCAAAGTTTCCAGAAACGCCTGGCAGGGGAAGGGTTAAGGTAATTGCTTTGCTACAGCTACATTACAAGATAGTTTTCATGGTTGAAACAAAAATCTATTTTGTTGGAAGGTTTGTTGCACAACAACCACATAACATGTAAGTATTGGTATTTGGTATTTGTTGTTTTTTTTCATGCGTCATTTATATTTGTGACTTTGATCCAATAATTATTGAGCTTTTGTGTTCATTCTTTCATATTTTTACTTTTTTACGTCTTTAAAATGAAAAAAGATAGGAAGGAATCTGTCCTAATTTCCAACTGCATGTTTATCAAAACCACTCCTAAAAATGTTTCAAGGACATACATAAGATCTATACATAATTTATGAAAATCATAGCAATGTAGTCAAAAATAGTTCATAGCATAGCAAAAACTCATAAAAATGACAGAGAAATATCAAGCCTAAGCAGGCGTGTAGACTGAATGAGTTCTAACCTAAATGTGTCACTGTCTTCAGCTGTCATTCTATATGCTCTGTGCTCTCTATTCTTCTTAGGAGTAACTTCAGAACAGATTTCGGTTGAACAGCAATACTATGTGTATTAAATATTTTTCAATATTATGGCACATTTGCTTTCAAGATATTGTACAATGCATGTGAAATACTGAGATGGTTTAATACACAATATGGGGCACATTTATTTAACCGGTCCCACGAAGTTCACGAAAGTGCATTGTCAGACGATCATGCATTGTCCACCGATTCACTAAGATCATACGCCCGATATCCAGCATGTGATACTTCCTCGCTCAGGTCCACCGGAGATCACCTTCCACTTCCTAGTGCATGTAAGAGCATTGGCTTTCTACACAATTCGAAAGTTAAATCCTGCGCTCAGTCCGAATCAGACGGAACGCCCGACAGCCCGCCCCCTGATTTGTGTTGCATGGCAGCCAGCGCAGCTATGCCTAAAACTGATCGCGTGCGACACAATCCCCTTATAAATCAGAGTAGCCTGACAGGATCAATCCAATGAGATACTCTTGGAAAGCATCTCTAAAAAACCCCACAAATATTTTTCCCACAACTGTAGTTAAACTCACAGATCTGTAGTTTCCAGGATCACTTTTTGATCCTTTTTTGTATATTGGCACCACATTTGCTATTTGCTATGCGGAAGAGAACCTGTCCTTAAGGCATCTTCAAATATTATAATTACTAGTATGTCTATCACAGTACATAATCCATGCAGTACCCAGGGGAGTACTGGCCCAGCTATTTGTCTATTTTTGTGGTTTTTAGGTGGAGCCACACCTCTTCCTGGGTTAAGCAGCTGACATTCAAAAGAGAATTTACATTCATTGTGTACTCCACCATGAGATTTTCCTGTTGAGAAGGCAACATTGAATAGATTGCCCCTTTCTACCATTTCCTTAGGTTATTCCTCAGAGGTTCTTGTCATTTATCTAGTTGAATAATAATTTGGGATTATTTTTAATTTCCTTGACATTTTTTCTTTCAGTCTCTATTTCTGCTGCCTCTCTGATATCCTGCAATGCCTCAACGGTATCTTCTTGTTTTAGCAACTTAAACACTTTATCCTTCTGTTTTTTTACTTGCCTTACAGTACTAGTTACCCAAATTGTTTCTCGTATACCTTATATTTTTGAAAATGTACCATGTCTTCCTCTGTACAAATGTAGTTACCCTCCTCCCTGGTCTCTAGTTTAAACACTCTTTCAATTAGCTAGCCATTTTTTCCCCAAAGCAACTGCATCCTCCCTTTGAGGTACAGTCTATCTCTGCTGTAAAGACTGTAGCAGACAGCAAACCCAACCCCCTCCTTACTACACCAACTTTAAAGCTACTTGTTTAACTCTGTAATCTCCTGCTGCCTTTCTGTTGGGAAAAGTGGTAAAGGCAGTATTTCAGAGAAAACTGCCTTGCAATGAGGTTATGGCCTAAATCCCTGAAATAATTTTTGACTACCTCTCACCTACCTCTTATTTTTTGCTACCCCTAAGTTGATATCCCTCTTATCTGCCAGCTTGACAAACGTATTGGGGTGCACCAGATCAGGATTAGACTCCCTGCAACTCTTTACTCTACCCCGTGTTCTACATGTTACCCATCTAGCTGCCCCCTCACTCTGAACCTCCATTCTTCCCCCCATATTTCCCAGTAAGTTTTCACTCAAGGAGCTGTAAGCTCTCCTGCATATTGTTAATTGCACACCTTGAAAATTTCTCATTTATATCCAGAATCTGGTCTTTCAAATAAGCTCATCCCACATGTCAGTATGCCCCCTTGAATGGTTTCTTAAGGAAAGCATACATTGCACGGGGCGTACACTATGTAGCATTGGCCCTTAGGTCCATAGCATTAATGGGGAATACAAGAGTAACTAAGGAAGAAAAGTAGAATTGACAGTTAAAGAAAACCAAAAATTAAAGCAGTTGTCTGCTAAAGTCCCTGAATCTTAAGTTCCACTTTGGACACGGAACACACTAAAAATCAACACACACTCCAACATCCGCTTTTCTGCATGTTTTTTTTTAAAGGTTTAGATGCTTTTTTCTTGCATCAAAGATCTGGCAGCAAACGACAGAAGTATATAATGGTTGATCATTAGATAGCCATTCCCTACTAATTATTAGGCTGCACCTTTGCTCGCCTGTCTAGATGAGGGGAATGTCTCAGAGATTTTACCAACAATATACCACCCCTCATAATTTCAGATTCTGCAAATAAAAGTATCTTCAGATCTACTTGGTTGCTATATTTTCAAGAAACACCTACACAAAATATTATCAATGTGAAAATGTTTAAATGCACTTAGCTATCTGTTGCTGGATCCAAGTTTACCTTGCAATGTGTATTCAACTCCAGACTAGGGACACTTTTTTGATATTTTCTTTTTTGCCCCTTTACTAAACGGGAGATATTTACTAAGGTTTATACTGGCATAAAAGCCTATAGCCTGTGGCAGTTCTTGTTTGTCATAGAACCATCCAGCTGCACAGTCATGCCCCCCATAGAGTTGATACAGGTAGCCATCTATCTCAATATATTGTAATGCTGTTAATGAAGAAGACAACACGCTCTACCCATGAGATAGGAAGGATTTTTTGACGCTTTTCTTTTTAGGGCAATTCCTGTGTGACCTTGAAAATGACTGGAATTTGTTCTTGCAACTAAGTGTAACAGTGACAAAGACATTATATTGCACTGTACATTTGCACCAATTTATGTAAATCATGTAAAAAGCTTCATGTATTTAGCCTAATAGATTACCAGTCACTATCACTTAATCAAAGAGCAATTAGCATTTTACATAATGTTATGGACGGGCTACAACATTAAGCAGCACTAAGATTCCACTTTTCCATCTGTTACCATCACATTCCTGTAGGAATTGTGTTGAGTTTATGAAGAAAAAGCACACAAAAAAGATAGATCTGCAGTATTACATTGTGTCTCATGTCTCCCGTGTGTTTGTCACATTTAGTTTAATGAACATTGTTTTTGAAGGTCTGCCAGAAACAATTAAATAAGGTAGCAGCCCGTAAAAGCTTCTACTGTAAAATGTGTGACCTATATCAAATCCAGCAGAAATTGTTCAATTTGCTTACCAGTGACAAGAGGTACAAGGTCGCAGCGTCCATGGTGCTGGGCTGGCTTCTGTCCTTAATTTAACATGGCCCCTCTGGAATTCTAGTAAAGGGCAAGAGCTACAACTTGCTGAGCTGAACTTTACTCTGATCTTTTCATCCACTCTACTGAGAAGCATTATTGGTTTATTGTAATTCCATAGAGTCAGGAAATATTACGGTCATAAATAAAGGAAGTTGCATTTACAGATTACAGTACAGCAAAAGAACCACCTTATTTCATTCAATATAATTAAATGTGATATAATAGTAGTAGTGAAAATAAATGTAGGCTTTGTACCACCTATTTTAAATTGTTCACTATAGTAACTTTGACTTTTTGTACCTATTGTCAGGATGTCTGGGATGGGAGTCCGGGAGAATGAGTCTGTGGACCCCCTGGACCGCCGTGGGAGATGGTACTAGCCGACACCTGGGACCGGAGTCTAAGTGGTAACTGGTCTCTGCTAGGGACCCCCGCAAAGCGGCATGGTCTTGCTGCGGCGGGGTGCCTACAGGTCGTTTCACAGGTGCAACTAGGCCCGCGGTGGCAGCCAAGGTAGTATGGCAGGATACAGTCCGAGCCTGGGATGACAGCAGGAGAGCTGTGCTGGAAGGAACCGTGTAACACGCAGCAGGAACACCAGAGCAGGCACACGGTGCAGGAATGCTGAAACAGGAACACAGGAAAGGGTAACACAGTGGAACACTGGTAACACAGGAACATGGAGGAACATTGTAAACACAGGAAAACTGGAAGGCTTTCACTTTACAGGAAATGGTTGAAGATCAGGCAGAGAATGATGGGAGCCGCCAGGTTACATAGCAGAGCCGGAATTGACCAGCGCCAATCAGGAGAGGGGAAGCTTGAGAGCCGGCTCGTGGAAAAGTAAAATCGGGCCTGGTGACGGAGCAGTTAATGCTTGTTCCAAAATGTAAAAGTCTCCCCTTGAATTTTAATTCTGCTTGAAAACATTTCTTGTAATGAATGACCCTACACACAAATGAAGAATGAAAAACATGAAATGGGAAATGTGAAAAGAGAAGAAAGTGCCAAAAAACTGAAAGAATTTTGGTTTTGCAAAAATTGTTATTCAAGCCTAAATCTAAACTAGTAAAGGCCCTAAATATAAATACCATACCAGACTAGTAAATGCTGCCTTTGAGCACATTCTTAAGGCACCCACAATATGGAAAATGTTATAAGGGCTAAATGCAGATTGTAGAATAGCATAATGTCCATTAATTATTTGGCTGCTTTAAATCTTACAGAGCAGGATCCAATATTTCTTAGTGTTTTGGAGAATGGATCATTTTTCAGTTCCCTGTTAATGGTTGAATACAAATGTATCTTTGTATAGTTTATCTTATTAACCCTTACATGACTCAGCATTTTTTTGTTTCTGCTTTTTTAATCCCCTCATTCCAAAAGCAATAACTTTTTGCTGTTTACAGAGATCTGCGGGACAAATGTACTTTTAAGTGCCACCATTTATTATTCCATGCAATGTACTAGAAAGCTGGATTTTTCTTGTGGGCTTCGTTTTTATGGGTTTTATTCTGTGTTACAAATGACTCTTTCTTTTTATTATTTGGGTCGTTACGATTGCAGGGATATCAAATTTATATAGGTTTTATTTTAATAGATTTTTACAAAAAATTTTATATTTTACACATATAAAATATTTGCTATTTTTTTCACACTTCTTTTTCACACTTTGGTTTACGGACCGAAGTAAAGTGTAAAAGTGCTAGCGTATTAATTTATAACAATATGGGACCTATATGACTGTTTGATCATTTTTAATTAAAATATTCATGGTTGGAAAAATGGGAAAAAAGTGGTGATTCTGCTATTGGGTGCAGGGTCTCATTGCTAATACAATTCTACCATATTGCTGTACTGTATATAACAATTTTACTGCTGACCTCTACTGCAGTTTAATGTGAATGTTGGCTGCTATGACTGTCAATCATGCCATAGCTAAAGGATTGGCGTGGGTAAATAAATTAAAAAAAAAAAAAAAACTAAATGAGATGGAATCTTTAAAAAAAACTACATGTGGAAGAGTAGTAGGAGTTATACACAAATTTCTAGGATAACAGCAGCAACATCAGTTTGGACTGAATAGGTTGGGACTACATTTTTGCACAGTATTCATTACAATGAGCCACTGGCTCATTGTAACGAATCAGCCGAAACCATGCAGTCATGGCAACCGATTGCCGCCCCCTCCCCCCATGATGGCTGCATCGGAACCGTCAATAGCTGCGATCGGTGCAAGCACTGACCACGGTTATAAGCGGTGGGGGTTTGCTGCAATATGCAACAAACCCCCCCCCCCCCCTGTGTATGAAGATGGCTCAGACCGTGAGCCCTCTTCATACACCCCCTGCACCTCTGCGCCATACCGCTACGGCACAGAGGGTTAAGGGGTTGGTTTGGAAACTTTACCTCATGCTTTTGTAATGTGTGTGTGTGTGAGGGGATGATATTAGATTATTTACCAATTATAAGTTCTGCACAACTTTCCTGAAATTTAAAGCTCCTGGTTCAGGAATGTCTTTTACGCCATCAGCTGCCACTACTGTCCATTAAATGGTAGGAGATGGAGGGCCATGTGATCTCTAACTGTACATGACCAATCACTCTTCCAAGAACTTATGGTAGTATTCCTGAATTTGTCACATTACAAAAAAACAAGAGGTAAACTGGCCAACTTTGTTTCAAATTTTAAAAAGTCATAATTGCTGTGGCAAGTCATCATTTCTGACATTTTTAACATATTTATTTTTTACCACTAGATCTTTCCAAAGATCATTACTTTTGTTCACTTTCATAAACTTCTACATCTTCAATGGCTCAGAATACAAGTTTAGATAAGACAGAGCATCAACTACATCAGTCTAATTATATGCAGGATGGAAAAGATCACAAAATAGATTGTTGAAGCAGATTGTAAGCTGTGTGAAGATGCACTGGGGACATGTGGAATAAAAATCCTCTCAATCAGCTTGGGAACAAGCAAGCTGTCTAGCACTCACGGTCTGTGTCTGGCTTAGCTGACAATAAAAATCTGATCTTTATGTAAGCTTTTAGAATATAATACCATGACATTATATAAGACCAAAGTATATTGCAAAAATACAAAATTGGTGTGGAAATATGGACAACGCTGGACTGTCTACTGCCTGAGATGGCAAGAGAAATTGGGCTTCACAAGTTTCTTAAAGCAGAGCACCGACTTCAATTATAGAAGAAATGATGTCCGCGCTTCAGGGGATATGCAGGTAAAACAAAATTCCTTTATTTTGCATCCATATAAAATCCAAAAATGGCAAGAATACAATTGTGTGATGGCCCAGGTATGATGACCTACGCGTTTCGCCCTCTCTGAGCTTAATCATGGTCTCAGACCATGGTCTCAGACCATGATTAAGCTCTGAGAGAGGGCAAAACGCGTAGGTCATCATACCTGGGCCATCACACAATTGTATTCTTGCCATTTTTGGATTTTATATGGATGCAAAATAAAGGAATTTTGTTTTACCTGCATATACCCTGAAGCGCGGACATCATTTCTTCTATTGTGGATTTTGTGCCTGTGGTCCGTGGGGCTTTACTGGATGTATCTCGCGCTGGAGGTCAGCCATGCCAGAAGGTGAGCAGGAACTTTGAATTTCTTCCCTTTACCGACTTCAATTATTACAGAAAAATGGAAGTTATAGTCCTTATAAGCACAGTACTCATATTCTGGTTCTGCACCAACTCCCTCGCTTATTTTTTTGCATTGTGAACAAAACGTACCTTGAGAATTATGTAGCTACACTGATGCAGAAACATATCTTGTTTATTGGATTGTTTTCTCAAAAAACAATTATAAAATTCAGGACGCTAGGAAAGCTGGGTGCATGCTGGCATAAACACATTACTGAACTGTCCAGACAGGAATAATCAACCTGAGCAGGATGACTTATACACAGCGGCTGGAGGATGGTGCAGAGATTGATTACTTCTGCCTATCAGGGAAAACACAGTGATTACTATTCTCGGCTTAAGCAGGGCAGGACAAGGCTGGAACAGTCCATAATTAGGATGAGGAGAGCACCAGGGCAGCCACACGAGTGACAGACCGTCATAAGTGTTAGTCAGCAATTGAAAAACTTTTAATACTGCTTATTTTCTACATGTTATAGTGAGCCTTGCGGGTAATTTGTGTTGCCCCTTTTTAAAGCAGAATATGTTATATTGTGATTTAGTGTACAGTAAGTTTATATGATTTTGATTAAAAACATCCTCTTCAGTCACTCAGAGTGTTGATGACTCTGTTCTGTTTCATTGTGAGTACACAGAGGGCTGTCAATCATTATGTATTAATCGGGTAACAGCACCCATCTAGTCTAGTGGTTCATATATTAATTACTCTGCTCAATATCACAGGAACTCAAATGTGGCACCAGAATCCACCTGACAAGTTTTGTTAACTAACGGTAAGTTTGGAGTGATGGGTACAATCTGTTTTTGGCAGAGAGGATAGCCTGACAATTACAGCGGATTAACCTACTTATCAGGGTCCTAAAATTATTCAATATTGTGTTCTGTTACACAACAAAAAATGTTTTAAATTTTACTCATCTCCAAATGCTGATCCTTCTATACATTATGTTGCATTTATGTCTGTAAGGTGGATACCCTTTCATATTATCAAGCAACAGCAAAATTATTTGATGTTCCAACCATAATGCTTTCCAGATCTGCGCCGACCAGTGTACTGCCTGATCTCTCATAACACTCAAGGAATATATTCTCAGACGATAAGTCAAGTAGAAGTTGAACATTTTTATTGCCTTAAGAATGCCTTTAATGCCAAACCTATGACATACATCACTACATTTGTTAGTAAGCAGGGGGTTCTAGTGCACTAAGCACAAAATTCCATTTTGTATAATCTAGTCACATCCAGTCAACTACCAGTCTAATCATATTCTATAATGGGATGCCTATATTTCATGTTTTAAATAAAGAAAATGAAAGCATGACTGTTAAAATAATTATTTTAGTTTTACAAATTAGCAAAACATCAAATGACAACACAGTGATAACACAATAATAAAAAAATATGTGATAATAATTCTTTAACCCTTTACCGACATTTTACATATTATTTCATCACATGTTTGTTGCAGATGTATGGAGAGGGCTCATGGGCTGAGCCCTCTCCAAACACGGTGGGTGTTTGCTGCAATATACTGGTAACTCAAAAGTAGTATGGCAGTATATGGTAGGATCAATCAGACAACCTAGGGTTAAAGATTTTTTTTTTGGACAGGAGGTTTTTATTTTTGTTAATGTATGAAAATATTATAAAACCTATAAAAATGTTTTATGCCCATGATCATGCAGACCCAAAGAATAAAGTAGACATGTCATTTGGGGCCCGCAGTGAAATAAGAAAATGGCGTAAATGCATTTTTTCACCAATTTAACTGCATTTGTAATTTTCCCACTACCAGTATACTGCATGTAATATTAAATAACGTCACTATGAATTGCAATTTGTTAAGCAGAAAAGAAGCCCTCACGCCGCAGCTCTTTACATGGAAAAAAGTAATAGCTCCCCTCCGTACTTCCTTACCTTTCCACACTCCTGCTCCGGATCCAGCAGCCTGGCGCGAGCACCCCTGCCTCCTAGGGCACGCAGGCACCGGCGCTCGAAGATTTAAAGGGCCAGTGCACCGCTAATTGAGGCTGGCCATGTCCAGGAATTCCATAAAAGTCGGCCACTTCCTGCATTCCCTGACGGATCTTTGTGCTATATGCCTCAGAGAAAGCTTGTTTTGTTGTCTAGTGCCTGTCTGCTGATATCCCGTTGTGACCCCAATTCCGTTCCTAATTTTGACTCCATGCTGCCTGTCCTGACCTCCTGCTTAGTTCCTGACATTGATCCCGTGCTGCCTATCTCGACCTCCTGCCTGTCCCGGACCACGATTCTGTCTCATGACTTTGTACCACACCTTGGCCACCACTGCAGGCAAAGTCGCGCCTGTGGAATGACCTGGTGGTACCCTGCCGCAGTAAGTCCATCCCGCTTTGTGGTAGGCTCTGGTGAAAACCAGGTACCACTTAGACTCTGCTGCTAGGTGTCGGTTTACACCATTGCCAGCGGTGGTACAGAGGATCCACTACCTCAGATCCTGACACTAAGTTCAGGTTGTCAGAATATGCTAAGTGCAAAGACATGATTCTTCATTTATAGGTCAGGGAACAATTTTGACAATACATTAAAAAAAAAGTTTTGTTTTATAAGTCTGCCCTATTTCATTTTATACATTGAATATATCTTTTTTAGGGGAAATCTTCAAGAAATGCAGTTTTTCCACTTGTAATCTATAGGAGCATAATGGAATAAGCAAATATAACAATGGAATATAATGGAATAAGCAGTATAAGCAAATATCACTAATATTTAAGAGATCACATGCTATTGGTTTGGAAAATGCAGATTATAAATCAGCTCAGAGATTATTAATTAAAAGTAATTCTAGGCACTCAAAAGAGCAGTGCTTGATCAAATTTACCTTGCCTAAACTTTCGGATCACTAAGCTGTGCGATGATCTAGCTATAAATATGGATCGTGGCCTTATAGTTAGAGGAGTTGCTATTGATTCCTCGTAGTCCTTTGATACAGATAAGAATACAGAACATTATTGGATTTCACAAGAATAGCTGCTGCTGGTTTGACTCACAGTGGAACAATGCAATGTTTTTTAGAATAAAATAACTGGACTTAAATGTAACCCTCGAAGACAGGAATGAATATTGAAGAGACCAATATGTGTGGGCTCAAAATTGTATCCTGAAATTAACAATATTTAATGCTCCATTCTGAGTTGATCAATTCATCACGCGTTTGTCTTGTTCTCCTCATTATTGTATCTTGTCTGCAGAGGTAATATTGATTTTGTACTTATTGCTGGAGGCGCTTATTTTTTTGCATTGGTTTCTTTTAATATCAATTATCAGCATAATAAATTCTCAGATCTCTTTAACTATAGTAATAGGTAATAATGTTACTTTCCTAGTAAGCTGTATTGCTTGAACCATCTGTGTATTCACTTTTCTGACCTCTTCTAGAAATGATTTATCGCTTGTACTGAGTGAAGGATACAATGACCCCAAGCTGGCAAGTACTGTATTATGTGCTAGCTATCAAATTCAGCAAACTCTGGTTTCTGAAGAGGAAAAAAAAAGTTGAGAAAGCAGAAAATATGACCCGAAACAAAAACTCTGAAAAGCAATCAATATGCATTTAATGCAGTCGACCCAACATGGTTGCTAATGTACAGAATTAAATACAGTACACGAGTTATTTTAATTGTTTTTTGCCTCTATGGATTAAATTTAGAAGATCTGAGCTCATTGGTATCATTTGGTCAATCAGCCTGTGTTCACACTTTAGATAAATTGGCAAAGTATATAAGACAGACAGGCTTTTCTGTTTTTAGAAGAGTGTGAAAAATATTAAAGCCACATTACAGGGATGTTAAAATTAGTAGGTAAAGTAGACGGTAGTTGCCCAGCTAAACATTGAGACCGGGGCACAATTACTGAACTACAAATACCTACATCCAAAAAGACATTGGGGGAGATATACAATGAATTCTCTGAACATATACAAATAAAATAGGACATTAATAATATAGTCATATGAAACAATAAACATCATCCCTTTTAACCTTGAAATGTTTCTGGTTTGGGTTTAGCTTATAATAATATTAAATCTATGTTTAAATAGTGGCATCATATTCCGAAGCCTTTTGCAAATCAAATATATGCATTACATAAGAAAGGTAACTTACTACCAAGTTAGAAGTGCTTATATATTAATACACCTTAACAATAAATGCAAAATTAAGATAAATATTCAACAATCAAGATTTTAAGTTAACAACAGATAGTACAACTACTTGAAGTTCTATAATTTTTTTAAATAAAGGTAGATTAGGAAGTACGGATCAGCAAAGTCATTAAGACTTTGATCTTAATTTTAATTGATCTTAAGATTAAGAATCTTAAGAGTCATTAAGACTGTTAATCATAGAATCGATGATTAAGAGTCTTAATGACTCGAAATGCGTAAGATTGGTGGATCCCTATGTCCTGTGTTTGGCCATATGTTTTTTAACAGAAAAACAAATATTTTTACTACTATAAAGTGGTGGACTCTGCTGATCCATACTTCATAATCTACCTTTGTTTCTAGGTGCTGCTAGAACATCAGCTTCAGGATCGTGCATTCCCAGGTCACTGTGCGTGAGACATGGGGGCAGATTTATCAAGCTGTCTGAAAGTCAGAATATTCCTAGTTGCTCATGGCAACCAATCACAGCTCAGCTTTCATTTTACCAATGCTCATGAATATTTTAAAGGGGAGCTGTGATTGGTTGCCATGAGCAACTAGGAATATTCTGACTTTCAGACAGCTTGATAAATCTGCCCCATGGTGTGCTAACTGCACTATGACCGTACACATTAGACCTCTATGGGGGCTCACAGCCCTCATAATGTATATAGTTCTGTACTTGAGGCCTAAGGATAATTTCTATACGAATGTCCAATTTTTTCCCCTTATGTTATGCATTTGAAACAGCTTTACATATCATAAAGATTTATACTTATTTTTTTCATGACATGCAAGACTATAAAATAATAGCATAGTTTTATTAATGAAATGTTTTGTCTTTATAGAATTAGGAAATAACTAAAGAAAATGTACAATAATTTTTTTTAAGTAGGAAAATTTTAATAATTCTTTACCAAAATATGTTAAAAAGATATATGCGTCAATCTGTTGCCCTTTCACAGGTTTAGCTACAGATGCAGAGGGTGCATGTACCACTACAAATTATCAGCTCTGTCTCCCTGCAGCTCCTTCTCTATTCTGGCTTCGGCTGACAGGATGGAGGGGGGAACACTTCATATGGTTATATTTTCTCAACCATGGCACCTAGAAACACAGTTCTTCCCTTTTCATATCATGCCAGGATTGTGCTTCTAAGTGTAACAGAATCAGGGGTATGCACTGTTGTAATAAGTTGGGAATGGAGAGCAGTATTTAATAGTCACATTTTTTACTCCAACTTTAAAAGTATATATCTTTAGTTCTGTGGCACTTAGAAGCACATCTTTATATCTCCGGTGGCCGACTGCGCTATTTTATAATTCTGCTACTCCTGAAGCAGGGCAGGAAAGATGCCCAATGAGACCCCATTCATGTCCTTCCACACCCACTTGGCATTGAGGTAGCGTGAGAGGGAAAATAATCGCAATTCCTGGTGGTGTTTAAGGAATCGCGATTACCCCAGGGTGTGCACACCAGAAAACTACCATTCAAACCTCGATAAATTTCCCCCATGATATATAATCAGCACTTTGCAGGTTGAGTATGAACCCATCTTAGCAAAGCTCATTTATATTAAGTATAAGTATTCCAGATCTTTCAATAATGTATATTAATTTTATGGGTAGGATTATAGCAACAAAACATGGATGGTGATCAAAGATAAAGTTGGCATAAGTAACTTAAAATAAATATGTATTATGAAAGGCACTACAACATACTGTAGATCTTTTAAGAAGTCAGACCAGTTGCACATAGAGTTAGGTACAATTTCTCTTAGCACTTCCCCCCCTCCAAAAATAATTAAATTAGAGTGATATGCAGCATTATCTAGGAATATCAATTTTACTTGTGTTTTTCTGGGATGCTCTATTCTTTGTATTGGGTACAATACATTTGGCCTGTATCTGCTTACTTCATATGTATTTATTTACAAATATTGACATTGCGCAGAAAAGAAAAGTGAGAAACATGCAGATTCTGTAAGATACAGAGCTGCCGTTAACATGGCTGCATAATGTAAGCCCTGTCTGCCACCAGCTCGTATTAAACTAATTACAAACAGATGTGCGCACTCGGAAGAGACTTTGATAGAGTGACACACGATTCAATTAACTTTAATTGTTGTTGATAATTGTATAAAAGTGGCACACAGTGTACAGGAGGAGAATTTGCAGAAAATTCAGGCTGTCACTCTACCTATCTGCATACAACCTTACTGACCTTATTTATATATTGTATATCGTATTCCACTATTGGACTAAAGAAGACCAGCAATGTATCTAAAAAACTCAAAGATCCATGTGGGGACTCTATGTTACATTAGAGAAATGCAATGCTAAATTAAAATTGGTTGTCTAGTCTATCCAATGCAACATAATATTCTGTATGTTTATTGTTTAATTGGGATTCCGATATTTGTAATCACCATTGTAAGAGGAAGAGTTAGGCTACATGCACACTGACATATACCCACATGGCTACGGCGGGCGAGCATACGTCAGCCGCGATGATGGAGAGGAGGGTTGCCCCATCCCCTCTCCATATTGATCCATGGCGCATGGCCCGTAACATGGGGAAAGATAGAACATGTCCTATCTTTTCCCTGTGTATAGAGCGGTACAGTGCCGTATTGCTCTGTGCCGCAATTGCCAGTCTAGCTTGCGGCCATACATACGTCCTCCTATGACTGTGTGAATGCGGCGTAAGACTGGGACACAAGGGGCCACAAGGGCCACAGGGAACCACTTAATAACTAATGATAATGTATGTGTTTTTTTACTTACAAGCTGCAAACCAATAGTTGCAACTTGGCAACATAATTTTGCAAATAACATAGTATCAAAAAACCTTAGTAGATAAGGTTGGATAACAGTAGAGTTAATTTTTTAATTATGAGCTTTAGAGTCCTAAACAATGCAAGAAAAAAGATAATAGCAGCACTGTCCTTATAATCTTTGCATAAAGGAACAACAAAAAGAATCTTCCATGAGTTGCTACAACTCTTATATTTCAAGTGGTATACGGACTGCTTCAATCCTGAGAAATAGAATCCATTTGTGGCACAATGAAAAAGAGAAAAAAGACTGGCACTCACCGATCTTCCAAAGTAAGAATAGCTTCTGTTATCTCATAAGATAAAATGCATACTTACTTAGAGGACCAGGGTATTAGGTAGGAGGGAGTGCGTGCAGGTAGCCCACAGTTTTCATGTAATTCATTCAAATTTCATAACAGTATCTCCTCATTAATTTAGATAGCATAGTACCCCATTATAATTTTAGGTAGCACAGTACCACCTTACAAAAGTGGTACAGGAACACTGTATAAAAATATGGTAAATATGTTTCCACCCGCCTAGGGAAAAGTTGTTCTTTATTTTATCTGGACTTTTCTCATTCTGTATTTGCATTAAAGTTTGATGTAATTTATCCTGTACCACTTCTTTTGTACTAATGCTTGATGTCTGTGATTGTATTCTGTGCTTCCCGAAGACGAGTGTTGTTTTTTTTTGTATGTTCTTATGCTTTTTGAAAAAAGTCTGCAGGTACCAGTACTAATGTGCTGCCTGATTACTTTAATCAATGGTATATGGGAGGGGTGGGGGGCTAATTGCCTACTAGTCATCCTGGAACTAGTTCCAAGTTATATAGGTGTTCTTCTACTGTCTGTTCCTTTCCCTAAAACTGATTATAGGGCAAAATGTTGGCTCAGTGGACAGCACTACAGCCTTGTAGCGCTGGGGTTCAAGTCCTATCCAGGTCAACATCTGCAAAGAGTTTGTATGTTCTCTCCATGTTTGCGTGGGTTTTCTCCAGGTCCTCCACACTCCAAAACATACTGGTAGGTTGATTAGATTGTGAGCACCATGAGAACAGGGACTGATCTGGCAACCTCCATGCAGTGTTGAGTAATCTGTGTGCGTACTGTAAGGCCTGGCAAAAAAACACTAAACATACCCTGTCTTCCATTTTTCTCAGCCTCGGTTTACAACTGGGATACCAGTGTTCATCATTCTACTAGGTAATGATTCTGCTATGGTGCTCTTAATACGCCACCCTTTAGCTTATTTACAGTACTCAATATGTGATTGATAAAAAATTATTTTAAGGCAGAGAAAGTTGATTTTCCACATAGCACGGTATAAGTGAAAGTACAATCAACAGGAGTCCTGTTCCAAAGAGTTATCTGGAGGTATCTCTGATCAATATTCTGCTCTACAGAACACAGAAACCAAGATAAGGCTATTTTTGATGATGTTAGAGCAAAAACGGACAGAAAATTTTCCGTTGCATGTTCATAAGTTTTCACTATTTTGCCTTTTAGACTCAGCTTTAAAAATGATCATGGTAAGTCTGTAAAAAATAACTGAATCATTTGAAGAAAAACAATGCACAAAGGAAGGAATAGAACTATTTATTGGATCCATTTAACCCATGCAATTTTAATGACCCAGCCAAATTAAATCTATGGTGACTAGGCATGGGGGCAGGAATGGTGAAAATGCAAAATTCATTTTGTGATGAACTTTTCAGTGAAAATCCTCTGAGCACATTATTTGACATGCTCCAAATATAAAATGTGCTGGAGATGTCACTTGTGCTGCAGAATGTGTACACCTCCTCTGTGCTGCTCTGCTTTCATGCTGTGCCCCTCCCCTCTGCTCCGACAACTTCAAGAAGGAGTGGCAGAATGACGACAGAGGAGTGGACTGCCAGACACAGAGGACACAGTAACACTGGCCATCCTCCCCTCATTGCTGTGCAGAGCCTCATGCTGTTTCTATAGTAGAGAAGAGGGAAGGGGAACGGGATCACAGACACGATTCTTCCCTTGTCCGCATCAATTGCAGTGCTGCAGGTAGTGGCAGAACAGGGACTGTGTAGTCCTTTTTTGATGTAAAGTGATTATGCATTACATAATTACAAAGGGGAAATGAATCTCAATACAGGGACATGTTTTTCTTCTCCTTGTATCCATTTATCAATTCTGTAAAAAAACAAATCATTTTTATGTGAACAATGTTAACCAGCTATTTCTGGAGTAGATTAGAAATAAAAAACTATAATTAACCTAAAGATTATGTAACATGGAAGAGAGACGGGACAGTGAGCCCTATACTGAGTCAGCCTGCTTGCTTCAGGGTATCCTATGTGTTTCTGCAAACACAGAACAAGAAACAAACACTAAAAGTGAGATCAGAGGTCCGGGTCACAGGAAAGGTAGTAAATACAGCACAAAATCAAAAGGCATAGTTAAAAATACTAAAGCCAACATCTAAAGCCAGTTTAACCTGTTTAACCCTGTGTAACAACTTATTTTTACTTCCACTCACCTCCTCAAACCCCATAGAGTTTCTTTGAGAAGCAGGGTGTGGACCCACTGTGCTTTCTAACCAGTTTTACTGCAGTCAACACTAAGTTATCTCTGGACCTCTCTGGTATACACCCTTTCACTCCTATACAGGAATCTGAACTTTGTTGCAGATCGATTACAAGGCCACAACTTCTGGTGGTTGTCATGATGTGTGCAGCAAAAAAGCACAAGGGGTGAGGCAAATTAAATCAAAGACAGTTCAATAGTCATGTCAGATGGCAATACAGCAGAATCCAAATAAAAAGGTCAGAGACAAGCAGCAAACAAACGTCCAGGAAAAAGGCAGAGGTCAGGGCACGGAGATAAGGATCACAGCCAGGTCAAGCTGGAGTCTTCAACAGAGCAGAATATGGACACATGGAGCAGAAATGGAGTCTGGAAACATAGCCACGGCCAAACTCAGGAGTTCAAGCAGAAGCAGTATTGCAACAGGTGAACCACAAGACAAGACAAAACCTCCTAGCAGGGGAGGGAGACGTTTATCACCATGGCTTTGTATTGGTAGGTATTAGATGTGTGCCCACCGACCCTTTAAAATCAGGGGCTGAGATGCAGCAGTCCCTCAAGACCCAGAAGTAGAGCCCATTGAGGAACAACTACAGGATGGCAGCTATGGCAGAGAACGAGGCTACAATCCTAAATTGCTACCATTCCAATGATTCTGGAAATAAGCCGGAATGCAGAACTGGATTAGTATTTTCCTTTTCAGTTACAGGAGCTTATAAACAAAAATAATAGCAGTATTGGATCTATCAGAAACAGACAGCCACGACAAATCGCTGACCCCATTCACTATCCGCTCATTTGTTTTCTTCAATGGTGCCAGTACACTATACTAAAATTTTTGCCTGTTTTGGTAGAATCTGCCTTCAATGTAGATGTAAAATACCATTTTTTTTTAATTGTGACATGTTTAACACAGTGTCATTGGCTGAGCTCTTCTACATACCTTTAGCACAATAAGTAAATGTAAGGGTTACAGGGAGACCAGAAGGAAAAGACATTTAAATAGACATGATCAGCTACACATCTACATTTCCCTGAGATTGTGCAGAGAACAAATGATACCTTGATGAAAATTGTCTATATCCATAGAGAACATATTCTGCAGATCTCAGGAGAATAACAATCTGAAATTCTGGGCATTGTGCATAATGACTGTGTGATCAATGTTTATCCAGGAACCTAAGCTGTGAACACATTTGCAGAAATCGTTTTCATCAGGCAAATAAAGTATTATTCAGGAAAAATTACATATGTGCAATAGAAACACACTGTGAATTTCCAGGCAGCTTTCCTAGCCCCTGGCTTTCAACATGTTTGAGTTTTATCTTGTACATTTAGATTATGATGGCAGAATTGCAGTTTAATGTTAGTTTTACGACATTTTATGCTTCCCAGTGAGAAAGACGATGCATTTGACCTTGAAAACCTTGGCTTCCATTGAACACACACACACACACACACACATATATATATATATATATATATATATATATATATATATATATATATATATATATATTAGTTCTCCAATTCATTGAGTGGGGCCATAACATTATATTGGGCTAGACTATTAATGGGTGAAAATGTGGTGCAAGGGAAATAGAAAAGAGTTTCTGATCTCTAACAATCCCTGACTACATACTAACAAAATAGATCCATTTTACAGTTTATTATTACGTTCATTATTGAAAACCAGCCAGCTGGCTTTTTATACAGTCTAATCAACTACTTGTAAGTCATAGCCCATCCCTTTAAAGATACAAAAGCAGAGGAATAAATATTAAACAAGTAACACAATGTAATCTATTACAATAAACCAAAGAAAAGGAGCCATACAACAAGCAATTAAATGTGTCATGTGACAGTAAGGTACACCAGAAGAGCCGAAAAAAGCCTCTTGAGAAATGACAGAAAATACCAAAAAAACAAAAAAAGAGTAAATAAGAACCAAAGCTTCGAAAGAATTATGAAAAATAATAATCTTTATTACAAATGAAGACGATATAATGTATATAAAATGAGTACATCTCAGAAGGAGATACACAATGCACGCCAGGTAATAGGTCCTAAATACACAAAATATTGTAGAAATAATACAAAATATTAAAGACAGATATAATGTGGCCACAGAGTACACTGAAATAGTAAAATAGACTACAGTCTACATATAAATGCCGAGGTGGCAATAATATAAACAGTGTGAATGGCACAGAAAAAGTAAGAGCCCAAAATCACAGAAGCACAAACACATACAGTGATAAGAGAATGAACGCCAAATCGGCAAGGATAGCGCTGATGTGAAGGACAAAAGGACAAACTATTACCTGGCGTGCAACCACAATGCGGCTTTCAACCGCAGCAGGTCTTTGTCAAGGGATGTGTGTCTTTAATATTTTGTATTATTCCTACAATATTTTGTCTATTCAGGACCTATTACCTATCTCCTTCTGAGATGTACTCATTTTATATCCATTTTATTGTCTTCATTTGTAATTATTATTAAGATTATTATTTTTCAGAATTCTTTCGAAGCCTTGGTTCTTATTTCCTCTTTTTTTTGTTTTTTGGTATTTTCTGTAATCTATTACCAGTTTGTTCATGGTGCATAGAGCAAATTTTTTAAATCACGCCCTGATCAGGGCTTGGCCAGTAGCCTGCTAAAGTCATGTGATATCCCACAGATGCGTGACTCGTTAGTATCAGTATCTGTGTGATATATTGAGTGATGCAATTGTGTGACATCACATGACCATAGATCTTTTTTTTTATCCACAGGAAGTACACAATGAGGCTTCCTTCTGAATGACAGGAAGAAGAAATGTAGAAAACAGGGATTTTATACAGAAAGCATATTGGAAAATTGTATAACTACTCATTACACAAACACTATCAATATCAGAGGATAAAAAGGGGTGCTATGAGCAGTGGAATATAATGTCACGTGGAATTGTTTATGCTAAATGGTGTTGATGCTTCTGGAGGGCAATAAGGGCACATTTACTAAGAACAGTGCAGTCTGTATTATGTGCAGTTTGCCTGTGTAGTATCCAGAGGGCGCCAGATTCAGGATTTGTGGCTCAAGTTCTGCATGAATATGGTGCCCCCTGCACTGCCCCGACAGAGTGCACTACTTTTTTTTGGTGCACCTTTAACATAGGGCATACAACACATTTCTGTTGGACTTCGCATGTAAAATGTGGCAGTCAGTCCAACTGAATGCCCCCTTCAGTGCAGAAATTTGTGTTGCATGAAGCACAGTGCAGCCACGCCACACAAATGTGGCACAGGCACTTCTAAAATACCCGTTCAAGCAGTTTTCACCCAAAATAACATGCAAAGTCCAACAGAAAACTGGCACACAACCCTTAGTAAATGTGCCCCACTGGATCTTTATCTGCTTTTATACTTATACTTCATGTCAAGAATGTCTTTGAGGACCTCTACCATCAGATTTCCTGTTATAGATGACTATTACAAACCTCCTTGTCCCATCCCTGTGTGTACCAAGCTTCATTTCTTATATCTTTGCATGGTTTCATTTCTGTAAAAAATACATCTAAAGCTGGAGCTCCTGGCATTGCCGGGGATAGTAAATAACATCTCTTAGTCTGTCACCGACAATCTCTTTCAGTGACTGTCTGTTGCCAGCAGTCTCTTTCAGGGACTGTCTGCTGCTGGTAGTCTCTTTCATTAACTGCCTGTTGCCGGCAATCTCATTTCAATGACTGTCTGTCGCCGACAATCTCATTTCAGTGACTGTCTTTCGTTGGCACTCTTATTCAAGTGACTGTCGCTGCCATTTTCATTCCAGTGACTGTCGCTGCCATTTTCATTCCAGTGACTGTTGCTGCCACTCTCATTCCAATGACTGTCACCAGCAGTCTCTTTCAGTGACTGTTTGATGCCGGCAGTCTCATTTCAGTGACTGTCTGTCGCCGGCAGTCTCATTTCAGTGACTGTCGCCGGCAGTCTGTTTCAGTGACTGTCTGTTGCCGGCAGTCTCTTTCAGTGACTGTCCGTCGACAGCAAATTCATTCTAGTGACTGTCTGTTGCCGGCAGTCTCTTTTAGTGACTGTCTGTCGCCGGCAGTCTCTTTCAGTGACTGTCTCTCACTGGCAGTCTCTTTCAGTGACTGTCTGTCGCCGGCAGTCTCTTTCAGTGACTGTCTGTCGCCGGCAGTATCATTTCAGTGACTGTCTGTCGCCGGCAGTATCATTTCAGTGACTGTCTGCCGCCAGCACTCTAATTCCTGTAACTGCCTCTGTTATTTTGTCTATGGGGGGATTTATCAGAAGTGTCTGAGAGCAGAACTGCTCTAGTTGGCAATTTCAAGCAATCAGAGCTCAATTTTTCTTTTTGCACAGATGTTTATAAAAGTACAGCTGATCTCTCATTAATTTCCATGGGCAACTGTAACAGTTTTACCTCAGACAATCTCTGTATCCCTAACCATCTTACCTCACACATAAGTTGTCTTCTACTCATTGCCTATAGTAACCAATCACAGCTCTGAGCTCATATTAATGACCTGTGGCAGAACAGCACCCAATCACGGCTAGGCTGCCAACTGCCACTGCAGCAGCAGCAGACTATTGCTCCTGTATATAGTGGGTAATTAGTGGATTTTGTAAAGTGCGAGGTGAAAATTTCTGCTCAAAACGTGGTCTATGATGTTCCCTGAGTCATAGGCAACAACTGTGCAAAATTTGGTGATTGTAAATGTGACAGTGCAGGTGATACGCGGTTGGAATTATATTATGGTGGAGCCTGACCAGTAAGCACCACAGGCTAATTTACATATCTTATAATACATCTTTTACAGAAACGATGCCATGCAAAGATATAAGAAATGAAGCTTGGAACATGGGGACAGGACAGGGAGGTAGGTAATAGTCATCCACCATCAGGTAATCTGGTAATCTGATGGTAGATGTCCTTTAACTTCTTGTATCTCCAGTTCTCTAGCTCACACAGAGCCACATGTGATCTGAAAGAAAAACTCTTATCTTCAATATGACACCAAAAGTATATTTCTAGGTAATATAGAATCAGGTAGAGGTAGAGACAGTTCATCTCCATCTTTTCAAGGTGATTCATCTTGGGAAAACCTTGACTGTTGTCATCTCTTTCGCATAGAACTTTGGAGGTGATTTATTTTTATGGGAAATTAGTGTTCAAATAAAATAGGAAATCCTTAAAAAGGATATTTCATACCCTGACCGATGGGGTTCATAGGTTAGTTGGGTAAAAGCTGGAGACAAAGGCCCTGTAAAGAGGAGATGGGTTAGAAATCAAGGTCCTGTACTTTACAAGGCACATTTGACAGCAAAATATTCCTTTTTTCATCATAGTCCTTTTTTCTAATATAATCTACTGTATGACTAGTTAAATAAATAATAACTAAGTAGTAAATCTTATCCAGAACAACAGAATAGGAACTGGATAAATATTTAATGTTACTTTTGCTCTTTTACAATTTTTTTAGCCTTTCTAAAACCCTTCATTTTTTAACTGCTTCCCCCAAGCAGCTGAAATGATATTGTATTTTTAGCAAACATTGTGTCTTGGCATCAACATAAATCATTTATACTACATGACTATAACTCACATTAATCATGCCCAAAAACGATTGATCAAAGCTTGATTCTTAGTGAAACTCACCTCCAGCACATAAGTCAAACTACAACAGTGCTCTGGAAAATCACTCTAGGTGCCGATATTACATTTAGTTAGCTAAGGAATAATGACTTTATCTTATACATGCATTGTGTCATTCTTATTTTTTTCTTTTTCCCTTTAATGCAGGAAAAACTATAAATGAAGGAATACAATTTGATACACAATACTTGAATATAGGTTGTAAAAAATGTGGCTAACTAGTAATTCATCCAGACATTAAAATAAGTGAGGCCTAAAAATCACAGGATTGCATGTTATCCAATATTAAAGGAGTAAATGTATGTTCCAGTTAAGGGAGATGCTTGATCCTAAAGTGAACCTGTGATCAGGATTTCACCATTTAACTTAATGACAGTTTTCTGCAGAAGTGTTCTCACTGTTTCCTGTTCAGTTTACATCTATGGGGGCACTCTTTTGGACGTTACATCTATGGGGGCACTCTGTTGGACGTTACATCTATGGGGGCACTCTGCTGGATGTTACATCTATGGAGGGCACTCTGTTGGACGTTACATCTATTGGGGCACTCTGCTGAACGTTACATCTATGGGGGCACTCTGCTGGATGTTACATCTATGGAGGGCACTCTGCTGGATGTTATATCTATGGGGACACTATGTTGGACCTTACATCTATGGAGGGCAGTCTGCTGGACATTACATCTATGGGGGGCACTCTGCTGGATGTTACATCTATGGGGACACTCTGCTGGACCTTTCATCTATGGAGGCACACTGCTGGACCTTACATCTATGGAGGCACACTGCTGGACATTACCTCAATGGGGCCAATCTGCTGGACATTTTATTAATTGTAGGGGCTGCTGTGAACATTTCATTGATGAGGGGAGACTACTGGACATTTTATTAGAGAGTAGTGGTTGCATTTCCCACCCTAGGCTTGTACTCGAGTCAATAAGTTTTCCCAGTTTTTTGTGGTAAAATTAGGTACCTGGGTTTATACTTGGGTAGGCTTATACTCAAGTATATATGGTAATAAATATATGAGCTATGGATTTTCATAATAAAAGCTGAATGGGAAACCATGAGAAGACTTCAGTGGGAATAGGGAAAACCTGATGACAGGTTCCCTTTAAGAGAGTCTAGAGCAATATTCAATGTCAGAGCAATCCGCAGTCTGTGCATGCAGGGCCAGCGCCAGCAATGGGTATACCGAGACAAGTGCCAGGGCCCAGAGCTGCAGTGGGGGACCACATAAGGCTGTACATAAGGAATCCGAGGGAGTGAGGGGGGCTGTATCTAATGAACCCATAGTTTTAGAGGGATTTAAATAGAATAACTATAAGGTAGCTGTTTGGTATGATAAATTAGGGAATAGTTTAGGGAACAGGAAACTGTTTAAGTTTTTTAATGCCACCATGTGAGTTTGCTGCAAAGGGGCCGACTGAGGCTCTGTCGTCCAGGGGTCTACTGAAACCTAGAGCCGACCCTGGTCATACATATCTGGAGCAATCCCTGAGGAAACACATAGTGAAAAGGACCTAAAAAGGCAAAGAGGTTGAATCTGTTTCCATGTCCAACCCAGGTCAGGAAACAGACTGCCTAAATAAATAGCTCTGAACACATTCAGCACCAGTGTAGTACTAGCTATAGCAGCAGTGTTTAGACTCTGTCCATTAACATTAATGTTCATTTCTAATGCTGTTCAGTTTGGTAATATTACCGCTTTGTGTGTGACCACTTTTCCACATATCTGTGTATTTATATTGTACTTTGTCTGTTTATGTTTTTAATTTAATATAGTGAATTTGTCACAACAATAGAAGAGATAAAGGAGGTGTCTGTACTTCACCGACATTGAAATGACTAGATGGTAGCTTGCAATGCAGTTACGTTATTCTTTGGTGTGCTTAAAGTTCCATCGTATAAGAGCGATAAAAGAGTCCACAACAGGGGACAAGACCAGTGTCTGTTTCAGGTTTTACCTGGTCTGCTGGTGAATCAACATTTGGAACGTTGACAATACTTGTTTAACATAAATAAAATTAACTTACAAAAATGTATGAAATTCATGTTTTATTTACAAGCCATGTAAATGTACAAAAACTAATTGTGAATAAGACTAAAAGCAGTCAGTGAGTGGCCGAACCCTGTGACTTTCTTGTAAATAGGTCAAACAGAAGCTCAAAAAGAAGATATCTCTGACTGCATATGTCAAATTAGTACAATGCGTATCATTGGTAGATTTACTACTCAAGGAGAACAATGGGGAACACAATAACCCAACCTACCAACTTTCCTCTAGAACTATGTTTGGAAAATTAGTACAGAAAATACTTGGTTGCTGAGGGCACCCAATCCCTATTTATTTTACACTATTACATCTCCTACCCATTGAGCTGTGTAGTGGCTGGATGGGCAGCCAACGCTGCACAACATTTAATTCCTAGCCAGACTATGCTAATGTTTAGAAACTATCATTTTACTTCTACATGATCCAATAGTGACACTAAAAACTCAGCAGCTGACAAAGTAAAACCAACACAGCGAAACCACAAAACACATATAAAAGAGAATGCTTAAAGGGGCTATTTTCAAGGCAAATGCAAAATGTTCGGTGCACTGAAATCAGTTATGGATGTAGTAAAATAAAAGTTCAAGAAATCCTTCTGGTTCAGCATTAAACGCATTAAAGCACACCACAGAAGGTGTAATAAAAAGTAGGTACTCAAACAGCTTGCCAAAGTAAGGTGAATAAAACAAGGAGTGTGATGAAGCACAGGGGATATAGAAGTCATTAAGGACTGTCACATACAGATAATAAGAAGGAAGGAAATAAAAGAGCAGCTGAAAATTAAGCAACCAAGAAAAACTCAACAAGGAAATGCTTATAAATGATCACAAAAACTGCTGTACTGAAACATAATGGAAAGCAGAGCTGAGAGAAACGCATCGCCAATTATTTCTATTCAATATGCATTGCACAGTAAAAGAGGCGCAGGGCCAGAGATTACTGGGTGTGATACATCTTTCCAATTCTTTTGTATAGTCCCATACTATATATTTTCACACTAGTTAAGAATTGATGATGTGTGGCGGTGAATAGAATGTGTAAAATAAACATGAAAGCTCACTGGTGCGAAAATAATTGAAACGGGAATAATTGGAATTGTAGTTTTATGGAAGAATAATCAACAAAATACATCATCTGCAGAAACAAGAGACAAAGAAATACCTGTTTTGCATAGTCCACTTAATTTACAGAAAATTTAGAAGAGCAACACACCTGAAATGTGAGTTACCCCACTGTTTGCAATTATCAACTGTTTTGAGGAATCAGACAGAAATCTGGGGGTAGGCCATCAGACAACCCGGCGGATTCGGACAAACTGCGGAATTTAAAAATGCGATTGTGCCGCAAGATCAAGCACTCACATGCACCGGGAATAAACAGGTGAACTCCGGCAGACCTTGGCGACGGATGCAGGAACTCGGGCGCATGATCTTAGTGAATCGCGCCGGATCCGAATCCTCGTTGGACAACGTACACAACAGAACCAGGTAAGTAAATCTGCCCCATTATTCATACACTGCTTTCTTATTATCCTGTAACCTAACCTAACGAACTCAAATCTTTATCTTTTATTTATGTAAACTACCTTTAGAGTCTACTCCATGCCCCAGTAGCCGCCTGCTTTTGCCTCCAGCCGCGTCCCTGCTATACCTCCCGCCGCACTGCTTCTTGTGCACATGCATGGGCAGTATAAGCCCAGTGTATGCGCTTTGCCGGCTTCATCAAATACGCCGCAAAGTCAGAGTTCTGCGCATGTGCAGAAATCAGGCTGGCGGTTGCGCTATCCCTGCTCTGAAGCCAGAGCTACTGCGCATGCGCATAACGTAGGCTTCACAGACGAGTGTGTGCAGCTCCTCGTAGCTCGTAGAGTGCAGCTCCTTGTAGAAGATATCTAGGTAGGAGGATCAAAGAGGCTACTGGGACGTGGAGTAGCCACGCCGTGTAGCCTTAGATCTGATTACTTCACGCCCCAATAGCCTCTATAGAAAATTTGCAGATTATCCAAATTAAAGATTAAAAAAGATAGAGGAGGATGAAGGATTATCCCTAAAAAGGGCTATCCTCGCATACATTAGATGCACCTACCACTGGATCTACCTTAATAGGTAGATCTGTGGTGGTAGGTTTCAGGTACTTCTTCTATTTTGGTGCCTTAGAAAGGAGGCAGTGCAGGAACCTGTGTTGGGCTATGTTATCGCAGCCCAGCATCAGCAGTAACACCTAGGAAAAGTTTTAACCCCTTAGACATTGCAGTCAAACATGGACCACTCCGTCTAAGAGCTGCAGAGGGAGGGAGCTCCTCCTGCGATCACTGGGGTGCAGAAGAATTCACAGGATTGCCTTATTAATTTTCTATTAAGCCATGCTAGAGGTATCAGAACTGACATAAGTAGTGCAGTGTATCTCATGTTAGTTGTCCCTTGCGGGACAATGGAATTAATAAGTGTACAAAAATAGTAAATTGTAAAAAATTGTAAAAAAAAAAAGTTAAAAACACTAACACACAAAAATTGCCCGACTCTTTAACAAAAGAAATGTAAAATCGCACGTTTTGTACCCCCCCTGAACCAACCCTGGCAAGAAAATTATCATTACTATTATAACCAGTATTAATTACTATTATAACTTGTATTTGTCCCATACAATAATACATTTTTAAAAAATGAAATACAATCAAAACGATGACCAGAATCCTATTTTTTTAATCATCCATCACACACAAAAAAATGTCAGGATGATTTGGGGCACTAAACCATCCACAGGTCCCTATGGACCAGTAGTTTTATGTCCCTCGGTGACCTTTTTTTTAAAAAAAAAAAATTTATACTTGAGTCCGATGAGTTGCATCCGGTCCAACTCCCGTGCTCCCTGCGCCTGCGCAGTTCTTCAGTGAAACTAGAAAACTAAATCCTAGCTTCATTGCACAAGCACTAAAACATGAGGTAAAGTGGCCAAACCCTTTAAACCTCAGAAAATAATTGTTATAGGAAAATACTAAATGCAAAAAAGGTAAAATACTGAATATTCTTCTTCGTCTCATGGAATGGGAAAACACGTAGTCACAATTAATATGCCTAATTCATACTCTCCTAGTGATATTTTCTTCAGCCGGAGATGGATTAGTATAAACCTCAGCAGTCTCCTTACTTTTTGTCTGTAGCTTTATTCTGCAAACTTGATGCAAGCAGCAGATATATTTTTCTCATTCTTAATTACGAAGGGAAGCGTTTACATACCCTTGGACAGCAGCCTCATACCAGACTGTGTTCCGATAGTACAAATCATTGGTGCAGCAGCATGAACTCTTCCAATTCAACTGCCAACAAGGGATCCAATTAAACCAGACGCATAAGAAGTATTTCATGATCAACTCAATGGCAATACCCGACAGTGATAATAAGTATATATTTGGCACGGTAATGTCTTCAAACTTTGTTCTTCTTTACTTTCCTGCGGAACACAGTTCTCTGAAAGGTTTGTTTATATGTTCCATTTGTGTTGTCTCTTTGTTTAAGTGCACATCGTCACCAATGAGGCTACACAGGAACAGTGAGGTGCACACATTCAATTACAGAGAAGAGAATTCCATGTTTATTCAATCATGGTACAGAACTGTATACCACAGGGGGCCGACAATCTTGCAACTCTCCAGCTGAGCTCCTCTCTAAGTACATCAATAACTGGAGAGCGACAGGAGGCCTTTATGTACTATGCAGTGTTCAGGTACCGCTACATGATTAAATGCAAAGTAAGAAAATATGCAAAGTTGAAACAGAAAAAATCATTTCATAAACAGCAAAGAAATAGTACACTATATTTATAGCTCATCTGAAGGAGGAATAGAGCTTGCGGTAATTTAAAGTAGTTTTCTACCTTTATAAAGTTTATAAGTACAGTAAATATATTGTGCATGTTGGTTGTCTTTTCTCAATACGTCGTCACAGTAGTCCATTTCTTTTTGTGCGTGACATTGTAACGGGCACAGTTGTACAGTCGTGTTCTCTAGATTGCATGCTGAGTTGGCCTACTAAATGAATAAGTTGAGAAGGCACACAGTTTATTGGTTGAAGGGGCAGAGTAACGTGGCTTATTGATTACTATATTCTGTATATGTGCAGGTGGAAAGGACTACTGTGTTCCTTCACTACAGATATGCAGATATGCAGTGAGATACACTCTTAAAAGAATTCTACCAAAATAAAGCAAGGATGATAAACCAGGGACACTAACTCATAGATCCAGGCACAGTGAGGGTTGTAATCTTCTAAAAATTGTTATCCATGGCCTCCTTCCTTCTAAAATCAATGGTTAAAATTATCATAAAGAGACAGAGCCCCTCCATGCTGCCACTTCATAGGCTGTTACATTGTGTAGGAGCACACCTACCCTTCCCCCGCTCCTTCAGCCTGCTGTATTCCCACACACTGGGACTAAGATACAAAATCTGCAGGAACTAAGCTTCACTATTTCTGATCAAGCTTGCTGTACATTTACAGTAACAGAACCAAGATTACTCTATAGATACGGTAAGAGAACAAAGCTCCTTGTATAGGTATGGTTACAGAATCAAGCTTACTGTATGGGTCACTAACCCTCACCCACAAGCCAAGAAACACAAATATAGAAAAAAACAAGTGGCACTCACCCTATGGGCCACATTTACTAAAGTAACCTTATCCTTCTAACCCTATCACACTAAATCTTCCTCAAACAAAATCTGCTTGCGCCAATGACTTGGCATTGGCAGGGGGAGGAAGCAGGGGCAGACTGAGCAAGGCAGAGGGCACTGAAAGAGGAGGAGGGGAGAAGGTGTTGAGAAGAAAATGACTTGTGTTTGAGCTACCCTCTCTCCTCCCTCCCCACGGGACTCACCACACTCTGCTGGCAGAGAGCAGTTAAATCAACATATCAGAGGCTATTGGAACCTGTCAGCATGTAAAGATTACCTTCTTGAAGACAGGTTCCTTTTAGGAAACATCATACTGTGTAACGAACTCAGTGATCATACATTGTGAGGTAAATTACCCTACTACTACTAAACACATCTTTTAAAGCAGTGTGGACAAGTTTAGGGATCCCAAGCATCAGAAAAACTGAGCTTTGAACTCTATTAAGATATCAGCACAGAATGTGGGTCCAAAAACCTCTTGATGAACTTTGGATATTCGTTACCACAGTAATACTGTACCATTGTATCTCACCTTCAGATTTGTAAAGTTATAAGATGCCTGCCCATGTTATCTGTGCACCTTGACAACATTGGTCGATAGCCCGGTTTCTATTGAACAATTGTCCCTAGAAGCAGAGAAGAAAAAGATGCTAGCCAAGGTCTAATCATATCAGGCATTGTTCCTGCCGCTGACCTACCCATTAGTTAGCTTGTTATCACATAAAAGCAATGGAGAGCTTAACACCTGGTCTTTAGTTTGAGGAATGTGTTTATTTAACCCAGGCTTCTCATTCTTTTTCATCTAAAGGATTGTGGATATCAAAGTGAATGGCCTCCATAAGGTGATGGACTGCTTGTTCTAGGCTATCTGCATTAACTACAGTACAGCTGAAAAAATCAATGAGTATAAAGTATATTAAAAGCTTCTCCATCATTGTTTGCTCTGTCTTGATTTAACTGTCCTGTTAAAAGCTTTATGGAGGTGTGGAAATGCTGCAAAAATAGAAGTGTTCGGAGATTATTATTATTATTATCTGAAAAAAATGCAAAGATGAATAAACTAAAAACAAATGTAATCAGATCAATTTTTGGTGTAATCATCCCCTACCTTCAAAATAGCAGCAGTTCTCCTAGAGACACTTACACACAGGCCAGAAAGGAGGATGTTCCAAACATCTTGCAGAATATATACAACCAAGGAGAACAAGGAGTTCTGGAAATTATAATAATATGTAAGATCTGTAGTTATCTCTCCGAAATGTGTGGAACAACATCACTGCTGAGTTCATTAACCCTGGAAACACAGCCTAAAATGATTTTAGGACAGTGCACTTTTTTCCATGCTTCACTTCTAAAGGAACTTTTTTAAATTCTTTATATGACATAGACATATGAGGGTTTGTTTTTTTTTGTAAAGAGTTGTCCAAATTGTAGGAGTTATATTATATTTATCCCCCCCGGGAAGCAGAATAAAAAATCTTAAACAATAAACAATAAAACAATAACAATAAAACTTTTAAGCAGTTCACCATACATCATTTTAAAAAAAATGCTAGTTTTCTGTAAATGTTAACCTTTTCCCTAAATACATATATTGGTTGCATGTCGTTTCCAGATCTTGGCATATGTTCTAAATGAATTGAATTAGAATAAAGAAATGTCTCTTCAAAATGAGCCAGGAAACAATTTGCAAACCGGGGGACCACATAAGACCCATTGCAGTTCCTTGTTTTTGTATGTTTAACTGTTCCTGAAAGAGAAAATAATTCTATCAAGAAAACATGATAATGTTTGCTTGACTAGAGGGGTTAACACTTTTTCTTAGAGAAAGAATTGACTCTGACAAGGCTACAATGGGTCGATCAGGTGGTTTTTAAGGGTTTTATAGAACTCAGGTAAAATATAATCATTGACCCCTTGTTGTGAATAATGTGTAAAGAATTGTCGTATTTTGTCTCTTATTTTAAAAATGGGTGCTGATAGTGAAATTTATCAAAAGTGTCTGCGGTAAAACTATTCCAGTTGCCCATGTAAATCAGTCAGAGCTCAGCTTTAATTTTATAAACAGCTGTTGGCAAATGAAAGCTGAGCTCTGATTGGTTGCTATGGACAACTAGAAAAGTTCTGCTCTCTACATAGTATGATCGTTAAGTTGGTGGTGTATGTCTGCCACTTAATCTGTTTTGTCCATTACCACTAAGGCGCCACCTTTATCTGCCAGTTTTATAATGCTATCCTTATTTTCAGTCCAGGTTCTGAGGGCCTGTTATCTTCACCGCTTAAGTTTGGGACATCTGTAGACAAGTCTAATGAAGGCCACTACACCACCAGACGACTTAGGAGGCATATACTTGCCCTTATTATCAAGTCCAAGATTTCATAGATTAATGGTTGAACCAGAGACAGTAGTCTCAACATCATGTGGAACAGGTTCAGGTTTATCGTGAAAATGTGTCTTCAAGCTCACCAACCTAAAGAAACGGAGGTCCATATACAACTGAAATGTAATAGGGTCATCTATGTGGGATACAATGACGTGGAAGCAATATTTATCACTACATATGATTCCCTACCTGTGAACATGTGGTCAACTGGGGGGTTGCATGATTGATTTCTGACTGTCCCACCACATCTTGTACCATGGTTTAATGGATGTTGGTATAAAAAAGAACCCCGAGTTTGGTTTCATGAGTCTTGGCCTGAATCGGGTAGAGAGGACTCTCTTGAAGTTCTCGGCTTGGCTTCCTGTGTAGGGGTTAGGCCGTGTTTCTCATCATTATTCTATGGGCTACTATTACAAATGACTACAGTAACTAATGTAGACATTCATTGCCAATTCTATATTGTCCTTAATATCCTTTATTATCATTTGACTTTGAGTTATACTTTCAACTGATTTCTATAGAAGGCATAGATTTGTTTTGTAGCAAATTCATATAACAATGCGGCCATATTTGTGAAGAGAGTGATGTTCCTGGTTAGAGATGAGCGAACATACTCGTCCGAGCTTGATGCTCGTTCGAGCATTAGCGTACTCGAAACTGCTCGTTGCTCGGACGAGTATTTCGCCAGCTCGAGAAAATGGCATCTCCCGCCGCTTTGCTTTTTTGGCGGCCAGAAACAGAGCCAATCACAAGCCAGGAGACTCTGCACTCCACCCAGCATGACGTGGTACCCTTACACGTCGATAGCAGTGGTTGGCTGGCCAGATCAGGTGACCCTGGAATAGACTAGCCCCTGCCCGCGCTGCTCGCGTCATTCTCTGTCTGGATGCCGCTAGGGAGAGAGCTGCTGCTGGTCAGGGAAAGCGTTAGGGTGTTCTATTAGAATAGTGTTAGGCAGGAGTGATTCTACAAGAACCCAACAGTCCTTCTTAGGGCTACAATAACGTTTTATTTTACTTTTTTTTGGTTTGCTTGTGGCTGGGCTTGCTGCTATTAGTAGTGCCGCTAGTACCATATTGTGAGGAATTTGCAGGGGGACTTGCGACCGTTGTGTTTAGCTCTTAGTGACACACATATCCACCTCAAACACCGAAGTGGGACAATTTATTAGGGGTTTGATTTGAATTACGCCGAGTCTGCTGATTTATTTTTTTTTACGTTTATTTCTTTTTAGAACTCACAGTAATCTGCCAAAGCAGTGTGCTTTGAGTGTGGGCTAGAAAATAGCGATAGGAGAACCCCAACGGCTTATTTAGGCCTACAATAGCGTTATATTTTCCTTTTTTTTTGGTTTCCTTGTGGCTGGGCTTGCTGGCATTACTAGTGCAGCTAGTACCATATTGTGAGGAATTTGCAGGGAGACTTGTGTTTAGCTCTTAGTGACACACATATCCACCTCAAACACCGAAGTGGGACAATTTATTAGGGGTTTGATTTGAATTACGCCGAGTCTGCTGATTTATTTTTTTTTACGTTTATTTCTTTTTAGAACTCACAGTAATCTGCCAAAGCAGTGTGCTTTGAGTGTGGGCTAGAAAATAGCCATAGGAGAACCCCAACGGCTTATTTAGGCCTACAATAGCGTTATATTTCCCTTTTTTTTTTGGTTTGCTTGTGGCTGGGCTTGCTGACATTAGTAGTGCAGCTAGTACCATATTGTGAGGAATTTGCAGGGGGACTTGCGACCGTTGTGTTTAGATCTTAGTGACACACATACCCACCTCAAACACCGAAGTGGGACAATTTATTAGGGGTTTGATTTGAATTACGCCGAGTCTGCTGATTTATTTTTTTTTTACGTTTATTTCTTTTTAGAACTCACAGTAATCTGCCAAAGCAGTGTGCTTTGAGTGTGGGCTAGAAAATAGCCATAGGAGAACCCCAACGGCTTATTTAGGCCTACAATAGCGTTATATTTTCCTTTTTTTTGGTTTCCTTGTGGCTGGGCTTGCTGGCATTAGTAGTGCAGCTAGTACCATATTGTGAGTAATTTGCAGGGAGACTTGTGTTTAGCTCTTAGTGACACACATATCCACCTCAAACACCAAAGTGGGACAATTTATTAGGGGTTTGATTTGAATTAGGCACAGTCTGCTGATTTATTTATTTTTTACGTTTATTTCTCTTATAACTCAAAGTCATCTGGCACAGCACAAAATCCAGTTGTGTGCTGTCAGTGTAGGTTAGTGTTAGGGTAGGATTCAAGACATCCTCTTTTAGTGTGCGTTGGCTGCGTGTTTCTAATCAATAAGCATGTGTGCACATCATAAGAAATTAATTCAGACACATTTGCTGATTTAAATTTCACTCATGCGATCATGGCCATGGCAAATCTGCACTGCTAGAACTTTATTTGGTTTCACAAAACTATATAGAAATTATGGAAGAAGCAGAAGGGGCGGAGAATTCCCAGCTCGTGTAGTCTCTTGATTGGAGAACTTCTATGCTGTTGCTTATTGACGTCAGGATTGAAGACTTGTTGACATTCTTTATCCTTAATTGTTTTCATTATGATCACGATGTCGGCGCCATCTTATAATGAAGTCTCTGTTACAATGATTTTAGGAAAAAAGAACAAGTAGAAATGACATGATTTGATCTATCAGCAGGTTTACCTTAACATTAGAAACTAGCCATAGCAATAGGATAACATCGTTTTGTTTAAAAAAAAAAAGCACAAAAAACACACACACAAAAAAATTTGAAGTTTACACTTTAATTTTGAAAATGTTTAACCCGAGGGCTAGGGGTAGAGGATCAGAGGCCGTGGTCCTGGGCGGGGTGAGACACCACCTGCTGATGAGGGAGCAGGGGAACGCCGCAGAGCTACACTCCCTAGGTTCATCATGTCTCCAGTTACTGGTACTCGTGGTAGAGCACTGTTGAGGCCAGAACAGTGCGAAGAGGTGATGTTGTGGATTGCGGACAATGCTTCTAGCCATTTGTCCACCAGTCAGTCTTCCATGCAGTCCACCCATGTCACCGAAATCGGCACTCCTCCAGCTCCTCCACCTCAGCCTCCTTCCCCCCAGTCTGCCCCCTCCTAGCAAAATTTGGCATTTGAACCGGCATACTCTGAGGAACTGTTTTCCCACAGTCACAAACCACTTGTCCGGTTGCTGCTGAGCTATTTTCCGATGCCCAGGTTTTCCACCGGTCGCAGTCTGTGGGTGATGATGACATTATTGACGTAGTGGAAGAAGTGTGTAAAGAGGTGTCGGACGATGAGGAGACACGGTTGTCAGACAGTGGTGAAGTTGTTGTCAGGGCAGGAAGTCCAAGGGGGGAGCAGACTGAGGGATCGGAGGATGATGAGGTGACAGACCCAAGCTGGGTTGATAGGCCGGGTGAACACAATGCTTCTGAGACGGAGGCGAGTCCTATAGCACAGAGGTCCCCAACCTTTTTTGCACCAGGGACCGGCTTTAAGCTAGACCAGTTTTCCATGGCCCGGTGGGGGCGGGGCTTTGGTCATATGGGGTGGGGTTATGGAGGGGTGGAGCTTATAATATAAGATATCAGGGAGTGTCCGGACCAGATCCATCATATTGGTTTGGTGTAAAAATAAAGCAATGCAAAATGCATTCAGCGTATCGCCATGTAGTATAAAATGCATGCAGCGTATCGCCATGTAGTATAAAATGCATACAGCGTATCACCATGTAGTATAAAATGCATGCAGAATACCGCCATGTAGTATAAAATGCATACAGAATACCGCCATGTAGTATAAAATGCATACAGCATACCGCCATGTAGTATAAAATGCATACAGAATACCGCCATGTAGTATAAAATGCATACAGAATACCGCCATGTAGTATAAAATGCATACAGAATACCGCCATGCAGTATAAAATGCATACAGAATACCGCCATGCAGTATAAAATGCATACAGAATACCGCCATGCAGTATAAAATGCATACAGAATACCGCCATGTAGTATAAAATGCATACAGAATACCGCCATGTAGTATAAAATAGATACAACGTACCACCAAGTAGTATAAAATGCATACCGAGTACTGCCATGTAGTACAAAATAGAAGCCCTGATAAATATCACAAATGCTGCATATACATACAGCATATATACACATAAACAAACAGTAGATACAGCATATACACATATACACATATATACACACATATATACACACACACACACACACATATTACATATATTTACACATATATACACATATTACACATATATACACATATTACACATATATTTGCAAAGATAAAGTAACCTTACCTCTCTGCAGCGGTGGTGGCGCGGTGAGGTAGCCGGGAGCGGGTAGGTCTTGAGAGCCGGGAGGCTAGGGAGCCTGGAGCTTAAGCGTTGGCAGGGGGAGCCGGGAGCCGAGAGCCTGGAGGGGGGGGGGACGTTAGCAGAGCCGGGTTGAGACGGGAGTGGAAGGGGAGCCGGGAGCAGAGAGCCGTAAGCGGGTAGGTCAAGAGCCGAGAACCGGGAGCGGGGTGGCAGAGGGAGCAGAGAGCGGAGAGCGGAGGGAGCGGTAGGGGAGCTTGAGCAGGGGCAGGGAGCCGAGAGAGGGGGTGGGGGGGCGTTAGCAGAGACAGGTTGAGCCGGGAGCGGAGAGCCGGGAACCGGAGGGAGCGGAGAGCCGGGAACCGGAGGGAGCGGAGAGCCGGGAACCGGAGGGAGCGGAGAGCCGGGAGCAGGGAGGATGTTAGCGGAGGGAGCGGGAAAGGAGCCTGGAGCTTGAGCGGGGGCAGGGGGAGCAGGGAGCCGAGAGCCTGGAGGGGGGGAGCTCGGTGCCGGCAGGGTCTGGGGGCCGTTGTAAGGTGCCGGCGGCGTCGGGGGGTGGGCGCAAGGTGTTGGCAGCGTCGCGGAGCAAGGTGCCGGACACAGGGCTGCAACGTGGTCCCGTCCGGTGCGGGAGCTCAGTGCTGGCCGGTGCCGCCCCTGCGCGGACCGGCTGGTGAACTCCAACGGCCCGGTCCTGGTCCGCGGACCGGCGGTTGGGGACCTCTGCTATAGCAGAACAGGTTGGAAGAGGCAGTGGTGGGGCCAGACGGAGAGGCAGGGCCAGAGCTGGTGCATCAGCGCCAAATGTTGCCCGTAGTCAAGCTCCTGTGGCGAGGGCTAGATTTTCAGAAGTCTGGAAATTCTTTAAAGAAACACCGGATGACCGACGGACTGTGGTGTGCAACCTTTGCCAAACCAGGATCAGCAGGGGTTCCACCACTACTAGCTTAACTACCACCAGTATGCGCAGGCATATGAATGCTAAACACCCCACTCAATGGCACCAAGCCCGTTCACCTCCGGCCGGGCACACCACTGCTCCTTCCCCTGTGTCATCCGCTAGTCAGCCCCCTGCCCAGGACCACGGCCCAAAAACCTCCCGTGCGAAAACCCCATCTTCGCCTCCACGATCCTCCACAGCATCCACCAGCGTTCAGCTCTCCATACCCCAGACCCTGGAGCGCAAAAGGAAGTATGGCGCAACCCACCCACACGCCCAAGCCCTCAACGTCCACATCTCCAAGTTGCTTAGCCTGGAGATGCTGCCCTATAGGCTGGTAGAGACCGAGGCCTTTCGAAACCTCATGGCGGCGGCTGCCCCTCGGTATTCGGTCCCCAGCCGCCACTACTTTTCCCAATGTGCCGTCCCAGCCCTGCACAAGCACGTGTCAGAGAACATCATCCGTGCCCTGACCAACGCCGTTTCTGACAAGGTCCACCTGACCACGGACACGTGGACGAGTGCTGCCGGGCAGGGCCACTATTTATCGCTGACGGCACATTGAGTTAACTTGGTGGACGCTGGGACCGAGTCTGACCCTGGGGCTGGTCATATACTGCCGACGCCGAGGATTGCGGGGCCTACCTCGGTCCAGGTCTCAAAGGCCTACTATGCCTCCTCCTACTCCCACCCCTCCTCCAGCTCCTCCTCCGAATTACCATCCGTGGGCATGGCGCCATCAGTCGGTAGCTCTAGGCACAGCAGCAGTGCCGTCGCTAAGCGACAGCAGGCGGTGCTCAAACTGCTGAGCCTAGGCGATAAAAGGCACACCACCCAAGAGCTATTGCAGGGCATCACGGCGCAGACTGATCTGTGGCTGGCACCGATAAACCTGAAGCCAGGCATGGTTGTGTGTGACAACGGCCGTAACCTGGTGGCGGCTCTGCAACTCGGCAGACTGACACATGTGCCATGCCTGGCCCATGTGTTAAATCTCATAGTTCAGCGTTTCCTCAAGACATACCCCAATCTGTCTGATTTGCTCACGAAGGTGCGCCGCATCTGTGCGCATTTCAGGAAGTCCAGCACAGATGCTGCCACTCTCAGGGCAGCGCAGCGCCGCCTCCAACTGCCCGCTCACCGACTGTTGTGCGACGTGCCCACGAGGTGGAATTCAACATTAACCATGTTATCCAGAGTTTACCAGCAGCGCAGAGTCAACACAGATGGTCAGTGGCGATGCCGCCATCATCAGCCTCACCATCCCGCTGCTTGGCCTGTTGAAAAACTCTCTGGTCAGCATGAAGTCGGAAGCTTTGCGCTCGTCACAAGAGACGGGGGAAGAAGATTCCCTTGTTGATAGCCAAAGCACCCTTAGGTCTGTTTCTCAGCGCATATCGGAGGAGGTGGAGGAGGATGAGGAGGAAGAGGAGGAGAATGTTGGCGAGACAGAAGAGGGACCATTGTTCAGTCCTTCACTGTTCAGCGTGTATGGGCAGAAGAAGAGGAGTTGGAGGAGTTGGAGGAGGAGGAAATGGGCAGTCAGGCCAGTGAGGGGAGTGAATTCTTGCGCGTTGGGACTCTGGCGCATATGGAAGATTTCATGCTAGGCTGCCTATCCCGTGACCCTCGCGTTCAAAGAATTTATTCCAGCACCGATTACTGGGTATTCACTCTCCTGGACCCACGGTACAAGCAAAATCTTTCCACTCTCATCCCTGGAGAGGAAAGGAGTGTGAGAATGCATGAATACCAGCAGGCCCTGGTGCACAAGCTAAAACAGTATTTCCCTTCTGACAGCGCTAGCGGCAGAGTGCGTAGTTCTGCGGGACAAGTAGCGAGGGAGAGTAGGCGAGCAGGCAGCTTTTCCAGCACTGACAGGGGTACGCTTTACAAGGCCTTTGCCAGTTTTATGTCACCCCAGCAAGACACTGTCACCTGTCCCCAGTCTCGGCAGAGTAGGGCTGATCTTTACAGAAAGATGGTGAGGGAGTACGTAGCTGACTATACCATCGTCCTAAATGATCACACAGCTCCCTACAACTACTGGGTTTCAAAGCTGGACATGTGGCACGAACTGGCGCTGTACGCCTTGGAGGTTCTTGCCTGCCCTGCCGCTAGCGTGTTGTCCGAGCGGGTTTTCAGTGCAGCTGGTGGCATCATCACCGATAAGCGTACACGCCTGTCGACTGACAGCGCTGACAGGCTGACGCTTATCAAGATGAATAAAGCCTGGATTTCTCCAGATTTTCATTCTCCACCAGGTGAAAGAAGCTCAACCTGAATAATGTATCCACTCCTCCTCATTGTCCTCCTTCTCCTCCTCTTTGTACAGTAAAGCAGAGGAAACTGGCTATTTTTTGCCAGGGCCAACTGGCTCTAGCTATAGTACTCTATGTATTTAATTTTTCTGGAGGGCCACCTACCCGGTCCTCTGTTTTAAGCAATTTTTGGGAGTGCCACATACAGGCACTCAATCTATTTAATTTTTCTGGAGGACCACCTCCTCTGATTTGAAAACTTTTTTGGACTGCCACATACAGGCACTCAATTTATTTAATTTTTCTGGAGGACCACCTACCTGCTCCTCTGGTTTGAAAACTTTTTTGGACTGCCACATACAGGCACTATCCAAATTAAATTGTCTCCATAGCAGCCTCCACATGTTGTCTTTTTAGCTGGCTCCACACGTTGTCTCCATTGCTACCTCCACACGTCATCGCCATAGCTGCCTCCAAAAGTCGTCCATATAGCTGCCTCCATACATGGTCTCCTTATCAAACGAACTGTGTCAGGCAGAATTTTGGGTTGTTTTCATGGATTCCACATCAAACTTGTTAACTTTGTCACCACCCTGCTGTGTAATCCACAAAATATACTGGCAAACTTTTATCATTTACTGATATTATTTCAGCGCTTCTTGCGCATCTGTTTACATTCCCCTCACCCGCCATAACCCAAACTTATAAGAACGCTACTACACTTGATCTTATACAAAAGGTTCTTAGAAGTGCTGTTTGGGGAGTAGCCTAGAGACAGGGGCTTGGATTGGCGAAAGCTCGCCTGGCAGCGGAGCGCCAGCTCCATCCCAAGATCCAACTAACATCGTTTTAACTGCAGCACCTTTAATCTACTACTAGTTCACTGCCTCCATACATCGTCCCCTTATCAAACGAGCTGTGTCAGGCAGAATTTTCAGGTGTTTCACCAGATACATAGTGGAACTCGGCCCATCTGTCGCCGCCATGCTGGAGACCTGAAGTTGCAATCATAGCAGCGCAATATGGATGCCCCATACTGTCGCTCTTAATCATGGAACTATTTCCGTAAAAACAATTAAAAATAGAACCACTATGCTATTCCATTATTCCTAGGTGAAATATTCAAAGGACCCGGCCTGCTTTGAAAATTATAATTTTTTCAAAGTAAACGCTTCTGGCCCCCAGGCCCATTTTGGGTGGGGAGGAGCCGAGAGACAGGGGCTTGGACAGGCGAAATCTCGCCTGGCAGTGGACCGCCAGCTCCATCCCAAGATTAGGCAGCCTCAGAGGCATCCATGCATGCTGCCCCTGCTGTTTCCTGTCCATTTTGCCTCCACAATCCTCCACAGCGTCCACCAATGTCTCATTTCAACTCTCTATACCCCAGACGCTGGAGCACGAGAGGATATGCAGCACATCATCCCCTTATCAAACGAGTTGTGTCAGGCAGAATTTTCAGGTGTTTCACCAGATACATAGTGGAACTCGGCCCATCTGTCGCCGCCATGCTGGAGACCTGAAGTTGCAATCATAGCAGCGCAATATGAATGCCCCATACTGTCGCTCTTAATCATGGAAGTCGTCTCCATGGCTGCCTCCACATGTCGTCCCCTTATCAAAAGAGCTGTGTCAGGCTTATTTTTCGGGTGTTTCACCAGATACGTTATGGAACTTGGTCACTATGTCGCCACCATGCTGTGTTATCGACTAAATATACCGTCAACCTTTTGTTCACATAGGAAATCATTTCAGCGCTTCTTGCTCACCTCCTTTGGTGAAGCCTGAGTCCATTTAGGGTATGTCGCCATGACACTCTCTAGCCTGCCGCTGCTGCCGCTGCCTCTGCATGCCGTCCCCTATAGTGTCAGGGTCAATTATTGCATGTTTTAGATGCTATCTAGCCTCATTCAGTCACTCTGTCATGGCCATGCTGTTGCCCATAATTTTGGCATAATGGTGCGATTAAGCAGCCTCAGAGGCATCCATGCATGCTGCCCCTGCTGTTTCCTGTCCATTTCCCTGGTGTTTCCATCCTTTTCTGAGGTTCCCAGGTGTTTGGCCAAGCTTCCCTGTGCAGAGCCTTGGTCCCCTTGAAAAATGCTTGAGTCTCCCATTGACTTCAATGGGGCTCATTATTCGAGACGAGCACTCGAGCATCGGGAAAAGTTCGTCTCGAATAACGAGTACCCGAGCATTTTAGTGCTCGCTCATCTCTATTCCTGGTGTTTCCCCTCCTTTGCCACGGTGAGGAACGTAATATGAGATTGACTTAACTTGAGAAGTTCTATTCTATATAAGATCTTTGACACATGTCACTTGTAAATATTATGATGTATAAATATCTTATGTAAATATGTTTGGTCTATTGTAGTGTTTGACAAAGACCTCAGGTAAGTCGAAATGTTACACATTTAAGCCACAATAAAAAAAATCACTTGAGTAAGCAAACTCTGGAGTGCCAGTATTATTTGTCTATGTTAATCTTTTCCGTGTTATGTTTCCTTGTCCTGAAATTACAGGTAGTCCCCAGCTTAAGGACACCCAACTTACAGACAACCCCTAGTTACAGACGCACATCTCTATCCACTAAGACCACTGGTGAAGCTCTCTGGATACTTTAGTCCCAGGCTGCAATGATCAGCTGTAAGGTATCAGTAATGAAGTTTTATGGATAATACTTGTTTTTTGAGGAAAATTCATTGTGTCGCTATATTCTCAGAGCTATAACTTTTTTATTCCTCAATCAAAAGAGAATTATTAGGGCTTGTTTATTGTGGGATAAGATAACTTTGTAATTGCTACTATTTTGTAGTTTTGGGGACCTCCTAGACAAGGTCACTATGGATGCAGCAATAACCATTTAGTGGAGATTTTTCATATTATTTTATTTACTCACACACTATGGGGCAGATCTTACGAAAAAAATCATTTCTTAAATTCTGCAGTTTTTCCGAATCCCTCGGGTTGTCCGACGGCCATGGCCCCCTATTTCTGTCATGTGAAAGCCGGCGCTGATGCAACACAATCCGATCGCGTGCGCCAAAATCCCGGGCAATTCGGCGCAAATCGGAAATATTCAGGAAATCCGACGAAAGTGGGGAGTTCGGACCCTTAGTAAATGAGCCCCTATATGTATAAGGAAAGAGGAATTTTTTTTTTTATTATTTCAAAAATAAAGAAACAATAATCATAATACTTTATTCATTCCTGAAGGGAAAATCAATATTGCAGAGATAACTCCAGAATATTATTTTTTTTAACTATTTTTTTTTTTTACTATTCCACTAAGGGATTTTCTACCTGCAATACCATGATTGTTCATATAATATACAATAGTACTTCTGTTATTCAGTTTATTATAACTCCTTCTTTTCAGACCCAGACTCAGGCTGATGATCGGATATTCATTCTGGTGATCTTGTGACTGAATCCCCAGTATGCTGATAATGAGAGGCTGCTGTCTGGACCCAGCACAGCAAAATAGTTACAAATGTCACTGCAACTGTGGACTTTTACCATGTATCTGGGCATTCACAGCAACCCCAGTTAAAGTGGAAATGCAAAGTATACTGAAGACATTTTTTTTTAAGTTCTCATATATCTCAGGTTTTGCATGATCTTTATGGAACATAAGCATTAAAATACAGAAAAAAAGAATACATTTTAAGAAATACAGAAAAAAAAATTACCCCAATAATGGGGCACATTTTCTTACCCGGTCCAGTCGCGATCCAGTGGCGGGTTCTCCGACGCTGATTCGGGTTCTGCCGGGATTCACTAAGGTCCGTGCGCCGATATTCACCAGGTGTCGCTGCTGCGCTGAGGTCCGCCGGAGTTCACCTGCTTTTTTCTGGTGTATGTGAGTGCTTGATCTTGCGACACAAATGGTTTTTTAAATTCTGCGTTTTTTCCGAATCCTTCGGGTTGTCCGGTGGCCACGCCCCCCGATTTCTGTCGCGCGAAAGTCGGCGCGGTTGCGCCAAAAATCGATCGCGTGCGCCACAATCCCGTGAAATACAGTGCAAAGCGGAAATATTCGGGAAAAACCCGACGGATTCGCGGCTGCAGACCCTTAGTAAATGTGCCCCAATGAGTTTGACCCCCCAGTCACTAACGTCACCCTGTGCAACACTTAGTTGTCTTTTGATATACACCATTCATGCCCAATAGATAACAGAGACTCCAGTGGCTTTCCATCATGATGTCTGTCATTGCACAAAAGTAATAGTGAGGTAGGTTTGTTTTTTTTCCCAGAACTTGTGACTTAGGTTTTCTAGAAGAGCCTTAACCCAAAACTAAATATATTTTCATAAACATTAGAAAACATTGTCCATATCCCTTCATTGTTCTTCTATGTGCCTATAAAAAGCTTTTTCATGAGTGTCATGCACAGCCACACCCCAAGTACTTGACTGACAGCCTGTATACTGATGTGACCCCCCCCCCCCCCGGTGCTGGCTACTCTCTATACTTCCTGGTGCTGGCGCCCCCTGCAGCCTGTGTGTACATGAGATACTGCTATACACATGACTGACAGCCTATATAATGATGTGACACTCCAGGTGTTGACTCCTCTATGTGCTTCCTGGTGCTGGAGGCCACGTTGCCTGCAGCCTATGTGTGTATGGAATACTGAATTAGACTGAAAGGATCTGGGGCCTTACCAGAGCCCTCCAGTGCTGCAGAATCAGAGGCTGTTACAATGAGCAGAATATGGCTGACCCAACCCCCTGCTCCCTCCCTACTCCCTCTGCCTGTATAATCTAGCAGCAGGAAGTGCTGGGGAAGGAGGAAGTCTGCTCTGCCCGTTGTGAAGCTACAGCACTAAAGGGGCTGTGGAAACACCCACCAGAGCCCTTTAGACTCATTAGCATAATTATAAAAGTTGAGGCCATGGTTAACAAATATAAGAAGATTATATCCAGTGCCTGGATCTATGAGTAAGTGTCCCTGATTTATAATGCTTTATTTTGATGGTAGATTTCCTTTAAATGTTGACAGAGCTATATATCATCCGGATGGGATAATAAAATTGTATTGAGAGCACCAGAAGTAGCAGGGACTTGTATTAGTAATCACAATCTGTGCACATCACTATAATCTTTGTAATCTGCATTTCTGACTGGAAACAAGAGCGACATACTTGGCTGACTTGTCACAGTCTGGCAGTGATAATATGATGCTCAAATCCACTTACTGAACATATTCTTCACTGAGATGCAGACATGGAAGCAAAACTATTTGCAAGAGTTCAAGGGCAGCTGTGGAGCCATCTGAAGCTGATGTACATCCTTATTCCAGTATATTCTGCAATAAATGCAATAATGAAAAGCCACTTCTTGAGCTCTACAGCCACTCACATGGGGGCGCTATATCAAAATCTTGATCTTGGGCACTACAGGCTATGGCAAATTAGTGACCACGGCATAGCTGGAATTTTACAGGTTTTTTTGTTCTTTTTTTCCATATTTTTCCATATAAAAATGCATTCCTTCTCATGAAAGAAGACAGTTGGTGAGATTAATTTTGTCTTATTAGGTCATAGTGTTTTGTACATATGCAGCACTGTTTATGCATCTGTAGTTTTGACTACGTATCTTATCTAGCTGATTTAACCCTTATACTAATTCTTTGTAGTGCCTGTTTCCCTTGATCTAAGATCAAAATCTAAGTAACTGTGGATTAAGGGGAAATCTTATATTAATATTTATAGTAAAAGTCAAACAGATGGGGGGAATCTATTAAGAATGTTCTTTCAATGCCAGTTTTAATCCCCCCTTGCAGTCAAGATATACTGGATATACTGAACTCCGGCCTGGGAGAGATTGCAGCTATAGTCTAGTAGTCCAGTAGAGACTTTAGTAAATATGACGGACTGATGCGGCATGTGGGGCAGTTTTTCGACAAAACTGATGAAAATTAAGATAACCTACATCAAAATAGCCTTGTCCACCAGGAAAATACCTCCTACATAGTGTCCAATCTGCAGACATCAGGGCACATTTACTAAGGGCTTTGTGCCAGTTTTGTGGAAGACTTTGTACATTCTTTTAGGTGTAAACTGCTTGCACAGGTATTTAAGAAGTGTCCGTGCCACTTTTGCATGCAACCTTTTTGTGGCGCAGCTGCACAGGTGAACCGCATTAAGAGCAGTTTACTAAATGTGCCCCATCATGTTATAGACTAGAATAAGTCAAGCGAAGAGTCCTATCTGTAGGCATAAATAAAATACAGAATCATGAAAGAATAATAATGCTTTATTAAATATATCAAAATACCAAAACAACAAGTGCAAATCCTCCAAAAAGGGGAAAGAAAGGCTTAAAAACAGTTAAAATTGTGCCAAAAATTAAGCCAAAACAATTTGCCAACCCTATTATACAGATAAAAAGTACCAAAAAAGGGGAAAAGAAGCAAAGAAGACAAGTCTTCTACTTTTAGTGCACATGTGCAGTTAGCGCTCTGCCTGTCTATAATGCTCGGTGCAACAGATACATTAAGAGTGTGTGCCAAAAATCATGAATCTGGAGCTTCCCTGCACTGGCCCGACAGAGTTGGCCAACTTTTTTGTGGTGCACCTTTAACGTAGGGCGTGCAACAGATTTTGCATGTTCAATATGGCGTATGGTCCGACTGAGAACCGGAACACCCCCTAATTTGTGTCGCATGGTGCCTAGTGCAGCTGCGCCAGAAAAGGGTGACAAAATTGTGGTGCAGACACTTTTTAAATACCTGTGCAAACAGTTTACACCAAAAAGAATAAGAAAAGTCAGACAGAAAACTGTCGCAAAGCCCGTAGTAAATGTGCCCCAATAAGTAACAATTAGAGATGAGCGAACATACTCGTCCGAGCTTGATGCTCGATCGAGCATTAGCATACTCGTAACTGCTCGTTGCTCGGACGAGTATTTCGCCCGCTCGAGAAAATGGCAGCTCCCGCCGTTTTGCTTTTTGGTGGCCAGAAACAGAGCCAATCACAAGCCAGGAGACTCTGCACTCCACCCAGCATGACGTGGTACCCTTACACGTCGATAGCAGTGGTTGGCTGGCCAGATCAGGTGACCCTGGGATAGACTAGCCGCTGCCCGCGCTGCTCGGATCATTCTCTGTCTGGATGCCGCTAGGGAGAGAGCTGCTGCTGGTCAGGGAAAGCGTTAGGGTGTTCTATTAGCTTACTGTTAGGCAGGAGTGATTCTACAACAACCCAACAGCCCTTCTTAGGGCTACAATAACGTTATACTTTTTTTTTTAATTTGCTTGTGGCTGGGCTTGCTGGCTCTAGTAGTGCAGCTAGTACCATATTGTGAGGAATTAGCAGGGGGACTTGCTACCGTTGTGTTTAGCTCTTAGTGACACACATATCCACCTCAAACACCAAAGTGGGAAAATTTATTAGGGGTTTGATTTCAATTAGGCACAGTCTGCCAGTTTCTTTTTATTTTACGTTTATTTTTTTAATAACTCAGTGTCATCTCATCTTGCATAGTAGTGTGCTTTAATACTTGGCTAGAAAATAGCCATAGGAGAATCCAAACGGCTTACTTAGGCCTACAGTAGCGTTATATATATTTGATTTCTGGTTGATCTGCTGGTGGCTGTAGTTGCTGCAGTGCATCTACTAGCAAATTGTGAGCAATTTGGAGTGAGACTTGCAACCACTGTGTTTTGCCCTTAGTGACGCACATATCCATCGCAAAGACCGAAGTGGGAAAATTTATTAGGGCCCGGGGTTGTATTTCAATTAGGCACAGTCTGCCATTTCCTTTTTTATTTTACGTTTATTTTTTTCATAACTCAGCGTCATCTCATCTGGCATAGTAGTGTGCTTTAATACTTGGCTAGAAAATAGCCATAGGAGAATCCAAACGGCTTACTTACGCCTACAGTAGCGTTATATATATTTGATTTCTGGTTGATCTGCTGGTGGCTGTAGTTGCTGCAGTGCATCTACTAGCAAATTGTGAGCAATTTGGAGTGAGACTTGCGACCACTGTGTTTTGCGCTTAGTGACGCACATATCCATCGTAAAGACCGAAGTGGGAAAATTTATTAGGGCCCGGGGTTGGATTTCAATTAGGCACAGTCTGCCATTTCCTTTTTTATTTTACGTTTATTTTTTTCATAACTCAGCGTCATCTCATCTGGCATAGTAGTGTGCTTTAATACTTGGCTAGAAAATAGCCATAGGAGAATCCAAACGGCTTACTTACGCCTACAGTAGCGTTATATATATTTGATTTCTGGTTGATCTGCTGGTGGCTGTAGTTGCTGCAGTGCATCTACTAGCAAATTGTGAGCAATTTGGAGTGAGACTTGCGACCACTGTGTTTTGCGCTTAGTGACGCACATATCCATCGCAAAGACCGAAGTGGGAAAATTTATTAGGGCCCGGGGTTGTATTTCAATTAGGCACAGTCTGCCATTTCCTTTTTTATTTTACGTTTATTTTTTTCATAACTCAGCGTCATCTCATCTGGCATAGTAGTGTGCTTTAATACTTGGCTAGAAAATAGCCATAGGAGAATCCAAACGGCTTACTTACGCCTACAGTAGCGTTATATATATTTGATTTCTGGTTGATCTGCTGGTGGCTGTAGTTGCTGCAGTGCATCTACTAGCAAATTGTAAGCAATTGGGAGTGAGACTTGCGACCACTGTGTTTTGCGCTTAGTGACGCACATATCCATCGCAAATACCGAAGTGGGAAAATTTATTAGGGCCCGGGGTTGTATTTCAATTAGGCACAGTCTGCCATTTCCTTTTTTATTTTACGTTTATTTTTTTCATAACTCAGCGTCATCTCATCTGGCATAGTAGTGTGCTTTAATACTTGGCTAGAAAATAGCCATAGGAGAATCCAAACGGCTTACTTACGCCTACAGTAGCGTTATATATATTTGATTTCTGGTTGATCTGCTGGTGGCTGTAGTTGCTGCAGTGCATCTACTAGCAAATTGTGAGCAATTTGGAGTGAGACTTGCGACCACTGTGTTTTGCGCTTAGTGACGCACATATCCATCGCAAAGACCGAAGTGGGAAAATTTATTAGGGCCCGGGGTTGGATTTCAATTAGGCACAGTCTGCCATTTCCTTTTTTATTTTACGTTTATTTTTTTCATAACTCAGCGTCATTTCATCTGGCATAGTAGTGTGCTTTAATACTTGGCTAGAAAATAGCCATAGGAGAATCCAAACGGCTTACTTACGCCTACAGTAGCGTTATATATATTTGATTTCTGGTTGATCTGCTGGTGGCTGTAGTTGCTGCAGTGCATCTACTAGCAAATTGTGAGCAATTTGGAGTGAGACTTGCGACCACTGTGTTTTGCGCTTAGTGACGCACATATCCATCGCAAAGACCGAAGTGGGAAAATTTATTAGGGCCCGGGGTTGGATTTCAATTAGGCACAGTCTGCCATTTCCTTTTTTATTTTACGTTTATTTTTTTCATAACTCAGCGTCATCTCATCTGGCATAGTAGTGTGCTTTAATACTTGGCTAGAAAATAGCCATAGGAGAATCCAAACGGCTTACTTACGCCTACAGTAGCGTTATATATATTTGATTTCTGGTTGATCTGCTGGTGGCTGTAGTTGCTGCAGTGCATCTACTAGCAAATTGTGAGCAATTTGGAGTGAGACTTGCGACCACTGTGTTTTGCGCTTAGTGACGCACATATCCATCGCAAAGACCGAAGTGGGAAAATTTATTAGGGCCCGGGGTTGGATTTCAATTAGGCACAGTCTGCCATTTCCTTTTTTATTTTACGTTTATTTTTTTCATAACTCAGCGTCATTTCATCTGGCATAGTAGTGTGCTTTAATACTTGGCTAGAAAATAGCCATAGGAGAATCCAAACGGCTTACTTACGCCTACAGTAGCGTTATATATATTTGATTTCTGGTTGATCTGCTGGTGGCTGTAGTTGCTGCAGTGCATCTACTAGCAAATTGTGAGCAATTTGGAGTGAGACTTGCGACCACTGTGTTTTGCGCTTAGTGACGCACATATCCATCGCAAAGACCGAAGTGGGAAAATTTATTAGGGCCCGGGGTTGGATTTCAATTAGGCACAGTCTGCCATTTCCTTTTTTATTTTACGTTTATTTTTTTCATAACTCAGCGTCATTTAATCTGGCATAGTAGTGTGCTTTAATACTTGGCTAGAAAATAGCCATAGGAGAATCCAAACGGCTTACTTACGCCTACAGTAGCGTTATATATATTTGATTTCTGGTTGATCTGCTGGTGGCTGTAGTTGCTGCAGTGCATCTACTAGCAAATTGTGAGCAATTTGGAGTGAGACTTGCGACCACTGTGTTTTGCGCTTAGTGACGCACATATCCATCGCAAAGACCGAAGTGGGAAAATTTATTAGGGCCCGGGGTTGGATTTCAATTAGGCACAGTCTGCCATTTCCTTTTTTATTTTACGTTTATTTTTTTCATAACTCAGCGTCATTTCATCTGGCATAGTAGTGTGCTTTAATACTTGGCTAGAAAATAGCCATAGGAGAATCCAAACGGCTTACTTACGCCTACAGTAGCGTTATATATATTTGATTTCTGGTTGATCTGCTGGTGGCTGTAGTTGCTGCAGTGCATCTACTAGCAAATTGTGAGCAATTTGGAGTGAGACTTGCGACCACTGTGTTTTGCGCTTAGTGACGCACATATCCATCGCAAAGACCGAAGTGGGAAAATTTATTAGGGCCCGGGGTTGTATTTCAATTAGGCACAGTCTGCCATTTCCTTTTTTATTTTACGTTTATTTTTTTAATAACTCAGTGTCATCTCATCTGGCATAGCAGTGTGCTTTCCTACTTGGCTAGAAAATAGCCATAGCAATAGGATAGCATCGTTTGGTTTTAAAAACTAAAAAACATACAAAAAAAAAAAAAACACAAAAAAAAGTTAAAAAAAAAATTAAAGTTATAACTCTCATTTTCAAAATTTTTAACCCGAGGGCTAGGGGTAGAGGACGAGGGCGGGGATGTGGGCGTCCAACTACTGCAGGGGTCAGAGGCCGTGGTCCTGGGCGGGGTGAGACACCACCTGCTTATGAGGGAGCAGGGGAACGCCGCAGAGCTACACTCCCTAGGTTCATGTCTGAAGTTACTGGGACTCGTGGTAGAGCACTGTTGAGGCCAGAACAGTGCGAACAGGTGATGTCGTGGATTGCCGACAATGCTTCGAGCAATTTGTCCACCAGTCAGTCTTCCACGCAGTCCACCCATGTCACCGAAATCGGCACTCCTCCAGCTCCTGCACCTCAGCCTCCTCCCCCCCAGTCTGCCCCCTCCCAGCAAAATTTGCCATTTGAACCGGCATACTCTGAGGAACTGTTTTCTGGACCCTTCCCACAGTCACAAACCACTTGTCCGGTTGCTGATGAGCAATTTTCCGATGCCCAGGTTTTCCACCAGTCGCAGTCTGTGGGTGATGATGACCTTGTTGACGTACTGGAAGAAGTGTGTAAAGAGGTGTCCGACGATGAGGAGACACGGTTGTCAGACAGTGGGGAAGTTGTTGTCAGGGCAGGAAGTCCGAGGGGGGAGCAGACTGAGGGATCGGAGGATGATGAGGTGACAGACCCAAGCTGGGTTGAGAGGCCGGGTGAACACAGTGCTTCTGAGACGGAGGAGAGTCCTCGACCAGAACAGGTTGGAAGAGGCAGTGGTGGGGCCAGACGGAGAGGCAGGGCCAGAGCTGGTGCATCAGCGCCAAATGTGTCAACTAGTGAAGCTCCCGTGGCGAGGGCTCCTGCGGCGAGGGCTAGATTTTCAGAAGTCTGGAGGTTCTTTATGGAAACACCGGATGACCGACGGACTGTGGTGTGCCACATTTGCCAAACCAGGATCAGCAGGGGTTCCACCACTAATAGCTTAACTACCACCAGTATGCGCAGGCATATGAATGCTAAACACCCCACTCAGTGGCAACAAGTGCGTTCACCTCCGGCCGTGCACACCACTGCTCCTTCCCCTGTGTCAGCTGATAGTCAGCCCCCTGCCCAGGACCCTGCCACAAAAACCCCATCGTCGCCTCCACGATCCTCCACAGCATCCACCAGCGTTCAGCTCTCCATACCCCAGACGCTGGAGCGGAAATGCAAATATAGTGCAACCCACCCGCACGCCCAAGCCCTTAATGTGCACATCTCCAGATTGCTAAGCCTGGAGATGCTGCCCTATAGGCTAGTAGAGACCGAGGCCTTTCGCAGCCTCATGGCGGCGGCCGCCCCTCGGTATTCGGTCCCCAGCCGCCACTACTTTTCCCGATGTGCCGTCCCAGCCCTGCACCAGCACGTGTCAGACAACATAATCTGTGCCCTGACCAACGCCGTTTCTGACAAGGTCCACCTGACCACGGACACGTGGACGAGTGCTGCCGGGCAGGGCCACTATATATCGCTGACGGCACATTGGGTTAACTTGGTGGAGGCTGGGACCGAGTCTGACCCTGCGGCTGGTCATATACTGCCGACGCCGAGGATTGCGGGGCCTACCTCGGTCCAGGTGTTTCAGGCCTACTATGCCTCCTCCTCCTCCCACCCCTCCTCCACCTCCTCCTCCGAACGACCATCCGTGGGCATGGCGCCATCAGTCGGTAGCTCTAGGCACAGCAGCAGTGCCGTCGCTAAGCGACAGCAGGCGGTGCTCAAACTGCTGAGCCTAGGCGATAAAAGGCACACCGCCCAAGAACTATTACAGGGCATCACGGCGCAGACTGATCTTTGGCTGGCACCGCTGAACCTGAAGCCAGGCATGGTTGTGTGTGACAACGCGTGTGGCGGCTCTGCAACTCGGCAGACTGACACATGTGCCATGCCTGGCCCATGTGTTAAATCTGATAGTTCAGCGTTTCCTCAAGACATACCCCAATCTGTCTGATTTGCTCACAAAGGTGCGCCGCATCTGTGCGCATTTCAGGAAGTCCAGCACAGATGCTGCCACTCTCAGGGCAGCGCAGCGCCGCCTCCAACTGCCCGCTCACCGACTGTTGTACGACGTGCCCACGAGGTGGTATTCAACACTGACCATGTTATCCAGAGTTTACCAGCAGCGCCGAGCGATTGTAGACTGCCAGATGTCAACTTCCACCAGAACTGGTAGTCAGGTCAGTCAGCTTCCTCAAGTCTACAATGAGGAGTGGACGTGGATGTCTGATATCTGTCAGGTGCTGAGTAACTTTGAGGAGTCAACACAGATGGTCAGTGGCGATGCCGCCATCATCAGCCTCACCATCCCACTGCTTGGCCTGTTGAAAAACTCTCTGGTCAGCATGAAATCGGAAGCTTTGCGCTCCTCACAAGAGACGGGGGAAGAAGATTCCCTTGTTGATAGCCAAAGCACCCTTAGGTCTGTTTCTCAGCGCATATCGGAGGAGGTGGAGGTGGAGGAGGATGAGGAGGAAGAGGAGGAGAGTGTTGGCGAGACACAAGAGGGGACCATTGTTGAGTCCTTCACTGTTGAGCGTGTATGGGCAGAAGAAGAGGAGTTGGAGGAGTTGGAGGAGGAGGAAATGGACAGTCAGGCCAGTGAGGGGAGTGAATTCTTACGTGTTGGTACTTTGGCGCATATGGCAGATTTCATGCTAGGCTGCCTATCCCGTGACCCTCGCGTTCAAAGAATTTATTCCAGCACCGATTACTGGGTGTTCACTCTCCTGGACCCACGGTACAAGCAAAATCTTTCCACTCTCATCCCTGGAGAGGAAAGGAGTGTGAGAATGCATGAATACCAGCAGGCCCTGGTGCACAAGCTGAAATAGTATTTCCCTTCTGACAGCGCTAGCGGCAGAGTGCGTAGTTCTGCGGGACAAGTAGCGAGGGAGAGTAGGCGAGCAGGCAGCTTGTCCAGCACTGGCAAGGGTATGCTTTACAAGGCTTTTGCCAGCTTTATGTCACCCCAGCAAGACACTGTCACCTGTCCCCAGTCTCGGCAGAGTAGGGCTGATCTTTACAGAAAGATGGTGAGGGAGTACGTAGCTGACCATACCATCGTCCTAAATGATCACACAGCTCCCTACAACTACTGGGTTTCAAAGCTGGACATGTGGCACGAACTGGCGCTGTACGCCTTGGAGGTTCTTGCCTGCCCTGCCGCTAGCGTCTTGTCCGAGCGGGTTTTCAGTGCAGCTGGTGGCATCATCACCGATAAGCGTACACGCCTGTCGACTGACAGCGCTGACAGGCTGACGCTTATCAAGATGAATAAAGCCTGGATTTCTCCTAATTTCCAATCTCCACCAGGTGAAGGAAGCTCAACCTGAATAATTTATCCACTCCTCCTCCTCCTCATTTTCCTCCTTCTCCTCCTCTTTGTACAGTAAAGCAGAGGAAACTGGCTATTTTTTGACAGGGCCCACTGGCTTTAGCTATAGTACTTTATGCATTTAATTTTTATGGAGGGCCACCGACCCGGTCCTCTGTTTTAAACAATTTTTGGGAGTGCCACATACAGGCACTCAATCTATTCAATTTTTCTGGAGGGCCACCTACCTGCTCCTCTGGTTTGAAAACTTTTTTGGACTGCCACATACAGGCACTCAATCTATTCAATTTTTCTGGAGGGCCACCTACCTGCTCCTCTGGTTTGAAAACTTTTTTGGACTGCCACATACAGGCACTCAATCTATTCCATTTTTCTGGAGGGCCACTTACCTGCTCCTCTGGTTTGAAAACTTTTTTGGACTGCCACATACAGGCACTCAATCTATTCCATTTTTATGGAGGGCCACCTACCTGCTCCTCTGGTTTGAAAACTATTTTGGACTGCCACATACAGGCACTATCCAAATTGAATTGTCTCCATAGCAGCCTCCACACGTTGTCTCCATTGCTACCTCCAAAAGTCGTCCATATAGCTGCCTCCATACATCGTCCCTTTATCAAACGAGGTGTGTCAGGCCGAAATTTGGGTTGTTTTCATGGATTCCACATCAAAGTTGTTAACTTTGTCGCCACCCTGCTGTGTTATCCACAAAATACACTGGCAAACTTTTACCATTTACGGATATTATTTCAGCGCTTCTTGCGCATCTGTTTACATTCCCCTCACCCGCCATATCCTAAACTTATAAGAACGCTACTACACTTGATCTTATACAAAAGGTTCTTAGAAGTGCTGTTTGGGGAGTAGCCTAGAGACAGGGGCTTGGATTGGCGAAAGCTCGCCTGGCAGCGGAGCGCCAGCTCCATGCCAAGAACCAACTAACATAGTTTTAACTGCAGCACCTTTAATCTACTACTACATTACATTCCCCTCACCCGCCATATTCCAAACTTATAAGAACGCTACTACACTTAACTTGGTGCAGGCTGGGACCGAGTCTGACCCTGGGGCTGGTCATATACTGCCGACGCAGAGGATTGCGGGGCCTACCTCGGTCCAGGTGTTTCAGGCCTACTATGCCTCCTCCCACCCCTCCTCCACCTCCTCCTCCTCCGAATTACCATCCGTGGGCATGGCGCCATCAGTCGGTAGCTCTAGGCACAGCAGCAGTGCCGTCGCTAAGCGACAGCAGGCGGTGCTCAAACTGCTGAGCCTAGGTGATAAAAGGCACACCGCCCAAGAGCTATTACAGGGCATTCCACATCAAACTTGTTAACTTTGTCGCCACCGTGCTGTGTAAGCCACAAAATATACTGGAAAACTTTTTTCATTTACGGATATTATTTCAGCGCTTCTTGCGCAGATGTTTACATTCCCCTCACCCGCCATATCCCAAACTTATAAGAACGCTACTACACTTGATCTTATACAAAAGGTTCTTAGAAGCGCTGTTTGGGGAGTAGCCTAGAGACAGGGGCTTGGATTGGCGAAAGCTCGCCTGGCAGCGGAGTGCCAGCTCCATGCCAAGATCCAACTAACATAGTTTTAACTGCAGCACCTTTAATCTACTACTAGTTCACTGCCTCCATACATGGTCCCCTTATCAAACGAGCTGTGTCAGGCAGAATTTTGGATTGTTTTCATGGCTTCCATGTTAACTTTGTCGCCACCCTGCTGTGTAATCCACAAAATATACTGGCAAACTTTTATCATGTACCGATATTATTTGAGCGCTTCTTGCTCACCTCCTTTGGTTCCTCTCTGCCACCCATTGGTTTGAAGCCTGAGTCCTTTTAGGGTATGTTGCCATGACACTCTCTAGCCTGCCGCTGCTGCCGCTGCCGCTGCCTCTGCATGCCATCCCCTATAGTGTCAGGGTCAATTATTGGATGTTTTAGATGCTATCTAGCCTCATTCAGTCACTCTGTCATGGCTATGCTGTTGCCCATAATTTTGGCATAATGGTGCGATTAAGCAGCCTCAGAGGCATCCATGCATGCTGCCCCTGCTGTTTCCTGTCCATTTCCCTGGTGTTTCCATCCTTTTCTGAAGTTCCCAGGTGTTTGGCCAAGCTTCCCTGTGCAGAGCCTTGGTCCCCTTGAAAAATGCTCGAGTCTCCCATTGACTTCAATGGGGCTCGTTACTCGAAACGAGCACTCGAGCATCGGGAAAAGTTCGTCTCGAATAACGAGTACCCGAGCATTTTAGTGCTCTCTCATCTCTAGTAACAATACATGAGAAAATAATCACCTCACATGTGAACAAGACATACAAGTCTGGCAAAGACAGTTGTGGGGGGCATGTCAGCTGTTTGACTGTTTGGAGTCTGGGGTCCAGTGGGTGGTCCTAATCACTAATTGAGAGAGATCTATTTACATTGACTTATAAAACTAAAACTGTTAATAAGTTACTGGACCCTTAGAGCAGTGTGAGCAGGAATTTAAATGGATTTATTATAGGTAGAAATGAGTGGACCTGAACGTTATGTTTGGTGTCCTTTGTTTGCAGCTGTGCTTAACCCAGATTTGTTGCTTCGTGCCCTGCAGAGCCAAATCAGGCACTTTGACAACTCTGACAATAAACAGATCCCTTTAGGTGGAGCTTCCAAATGGGGGACCTAAACCTGCCTAAACCTAAAGCTCAGGTCTACTCATCTCTAATTGTAGGTTATGCTGTATCCTTTCCCACCATAATATATTTGGATATGTACAGCTCCTCCTGCTTTATATGTGGATCTCCAGAGATCGGACTGCATGTCCAATGCTGTGTTTTAGTATGACACGCACATGACAGCTGCCGCTCTTAAAATAGCTTCACTCTTCAATTCCATGGGCAATTACAGAGGCCAACTTCACCAAATAAGTGAAACGGGAACGTCACCTGACAAGGTAACGTCTTTACCTGCTCGATAGGACTGATCTGAGGGCCAAAATCCCACTTTTACATCAAAGAGTGCACTTTTTTTACACTGACATCAGATGATTCCATAAATGATGACAGAACCTGTTCTGGTAAACGCGGATACATGTAGAAACCCCGCAAAAGAGTGGAGAGGGTGTCAGCAGTGACATTGAAGTCACTGATCATTTTGCCCTTCATTTCATCTGTCTGTGTCTGCTTTCAATCGGTCATTAATCCATCATCATAAAGACAAAAACAAACAGGAGTGGATCCAAAATAAAGATGAAAAGTAAATGGGATATTTGCTGTGTCCTGTACCCAATCCTGCTTTTGGCAATCAATCCTGAGGCTTTTCATTCCTTCTGACAGATGAAATGAAAGACAGAGAGGCGGAAGAATTGAGGAACCCGTTGACAACCAAATTGAACATGTGCGCCATGCAGGGCGCATGGACCATCCCTCCTTGGTGCAGCGCAGAAACCATGTTCCTCCCATTGTCTGTCACCATGGTTCCAGCTGTCAGTTCAGTTGTCGCAGAGAAAGCCACAGATTGATTTCTTCTTGCATGACGCAGAGCAGTTCCTCCCCTGTGTGACTCCGTTCGCCCAGGCAAACCAGGTGTAGAACTGTGTGATGCCGCTGTGCCCTGCACATGTGGTATGATGGAGCAGCACTTGTGGAGGCTAAGGTGGTGGTGGAGAAGGAGGACACTAGTGCAGCAGTTTGACAATGTGGAGGAGAAAGCGGCATCTCTTGTTCAAGTTATTGGCGTTTGGCTCCCGTCCTCGCACTGTTGCCACCCTGCTGACTCACGGCCACAGTAGCGACTTGCTGCCTGCTCCGCTGCCTGACGCACAAGCTGATACTCTCTTCGCCCAACGATGATGATGAATCCCTGGCTTCACCCGGCTCCCAAGTGTGATTGGCTACATCACCATCGATATGTGTTTCCTTGTCACTGCTATTCTCCTCAACGGTCTCAGTATGTACAGCCCAACTACTTGCAAGTGCAACATAGCCTCCTGTGCCACCAGTGGAGTAGCTTGAAGTTGAAGTGCCCCAGTGCAAAGTCTGTACCAAGCCTCCCGACTATATTGTATGTTTTATAGTACTAGTCTTCTCATATGGGAAACTGACACCTTATGGGCCCCTAAGCCTCCTAGACCCGGTTGCGATTGCACTCTCTGCAATCTCTCAAGTTACGCCCCTTTGTGCCACTCTCCTCATCTCTCCTTTCCCGCCTACTAAATGGACACACTGGGATTTGGAGCAGAAATCACTCCAGAAAGTATGTGGATTTTACACAGATTTCTTCCCATTCAGTTCAGAAAAAAAGAACTGCTATTTGGGGTACACAGCTCCCCCAAAACGGACATCATGGGATTAGAGCAGAAATCTCTACAGTACAGTACAGTACAAACAGCTAAACACTGGAGACAGCACATGCAGTATGAAATGCCACGATTGGAAATGGCTGCCTGTTTTTATAGGGCTGTGACATCACAAAAGCCTGCGGGTCGCTGATCAGCTTACAGGTCTGCACATGTGATCAAGGGTGTTCCTTTCTTCTTCCCAGAGTTCTCTGCCCCATGTAACATGTTGTGCTCATGCCCATTTTGGCAATAAAGGAGAAAAAAAAAACTTTGTTCCCACGAATCACCGTGAACTTCAGATTCGTGACCAATTGAATTTTCCCTGAAATTCGGACCGTATTCCACTTTGTTTGAATTGATTCACCCATCTCTAGTTGTTGGTGTCCGGAATGCTGATTAGATTGATGTGGTTAAGTTTATGACTAAACTGCTCACAATGTCATCACTTTAGATCCATAGTGACATGACATCTCCGTAAAAGACTAAAACGCCTGTATTACCTCATATGAATCAGCCTATCATAGAAGAACAGATGTTATATGGTAGTAATAGTAGTTTATTAAGGATTCATTGCTGGGTAGGAGAGTCCTGACCTATAATATTGCAGCCTTTTTTCCACCAGAGAAAGACAGATCTGAGCAATCTCTTTGTACTTAAAGAAGGCTCAATTGTCGAGATCAGGATAACAGGCCATTTGTCCTCTGAAAGTAATGGTGTCTTTCCCCTCAGCATCATCTGGAAATTCCACAATTCACAAATGATTTCTTCTCTTTCGATTCCCTGAATCATCAGTCTTATTTTGCAGAATGTTTATGGTGCATTTCTCTTCCCTTAAGAGAGATTGCCGTCTGTGCTGTATCTTGGCATTATCAACTTTTCTTTCTGCATCTGTGAGATTGCTTTCTTGCTTCCCGAACAAATCTCTCAATTGCCAGGGAGTAAATTTAATGTGTCCTCAGCCATCAGATGTTATCTGTTGTTTACCACTGTTCTCTGTAATTAAGGAAATGATATGTCACTTGGCTTAACGCATTCAAGTCAGAAATCATAGAAAATCTGTACTTTAATGTACATGAAAATTCATTTGTTCAGTTGCAAAAATAATCTAAGATTCTGTATTTTTTGCACCAACCTTACTTGCTTTAAACAATCCTGAGTGAAAAAATGTTAATGCTACATACACGTTTTCAAATTTTTTGCACAAACTTAAAGCACATCTACCAACAGATTATTTCACGGTAGATTACTATTATGTACCTCCCTATCTCATCCCCGTGTGTCCCAAGCTTAATTTCTTATATTTTTGCATGGCTGCTTTTCTGTAAAAAAATACATTTAGAAGATATGCAAATTAGGCGGTGGTGCTCTGCAGAGCCCCATCAGGCTCCACTGCAATATAATTCATGCTCGCCCCGGGGGCTCTGGCAGCCGCATTCTGAGAGCCGGTGAGATCTGAAAATAACGCAGCTCACAGCATATTAAAGTGGAACTTGATGGTGCTCTACAAAGATACAAGGAATGACGCTTGGGAGACACGAGGATGGGTCAGGGAGGTACGCAATAGTCATCTACCATCAGGTAATCTGATGGTAGAAGTCCTTTAAATGGATCATAAATCCAGTATAGAATGTCTATTTCGGATCTAGAAAGGTTCCAAAGCATTTAGTATTCTTAAAAGGAACCCAACACCTCTAAGATGGCAGCACCTTCAGGTAGGGTTCGAAATATGCATTTTAGCACTCATTCATTTATGGTAAAAATAGCCAGTTTATCTACCAAAAATCACCTTCAAAAATATACATGCAACTGAGATGAGTCGGTTGAGATTCTGAAGGGGGTATATCACTTTACACATGGCTATTTTTGTATACATACTGTAGCACCTAGAATCATGCTTCTGGTATACTTTAAAATTGGGAATCTCATGTGAATGAAGAGTTGTGTTTTTTTGTGTGCAGTAGAACTGGAGATGCAGGACGTTAAAGACAAAGTTGGAAATTGCATTTGGTCCTGCAATAGCAACTATGTTAACTGTCCCTTTCTCTAGTTGTACAGTACAGCAAACTACTTACATTGTGATTTATGCAAAGTTTGTAAAAAAATTAGTAATTATTTAAGCTCAAAAGTTTGGAATTGGCTCCTATAGCTTAAACTGTATTAGATTTGCTCACTGAACTAATTGAAATAAAAGGCGTTGAAATTCTTATTAATTAACAACATCCAATCTGAGTAGATGAAGCTGAAATCTCCATAGAAAACCAAGTAATGATGACTCTATAGAGATCATATCATTTAATAAACATGGCATTGAGGTATTGATAAATAAAAGCAATTACGAATTGCTATCACATTTTCCTGGCAAATCTTGCTGTAACATCTGTGCCCATTCAGGCTTCAACGCCAGCCTCTGTCTTTAGGATACTGTGATAATTGTTATTTTGTTACATTCCCCTCCTGAACATTGGTTTACTCCTTCCCTTCTCCTGTGTCTGGATGTCAGAGATCTGGTCCAATCACCTTCTGGACTTGTACTCTGGCATCTGGTATCAGGTAAAGTTCACCTGCTATTTCCTCCTTGCTTGCTATTAGTCTTCCTTTGGAGCTAGATTGTATTTATCTTGACTTCTATATTTTAGATTCCTTGACCCTTTTTTGATGATCCATTTTGCCTATCGATTCTGTACTGCAGATTCTTGGTTCTGACCCGTATTTTGTTGACTACTCTTTTATGAAAAACATAACAGTGTACAATCCTCATAGGAAAATATTACAGAAAGGAGGGAGCATACTCCCGACAAAGGTCACCTCTTCCCTAGGGCAGCAGACCCACAATCAACCAACTGCATACACACAAAAAACGTGTGCAGAAGCTGCTCCCCCTCTCTGTTTCAGGTAGTCTGGGATGCCAGCCATACAACCAGGGGCGCACCTGCCATGAGGCGAGTTGAGCATCTCGCCTCAGGCGGGGCGCCTCCTGCTCAACGAGGGGGCGGCACCGACCGGCACTGAGCTCCCAGGCCGCACGCCGGACGGCACCGCGTTGCAGCCCACCTTGCTCCCCGACGCTGCCGGCACTTTGCGCCCGCCCCCCGACGCCGGCCGGCACTTTTCGGTGCTCTGTCTGGCACCATGCTCTCAATGTGCTGCCGCCCCCCACTCCCCGTATACTTTCGCTCCAGCCCATAACTCCGCTCCCGGAGTGTGTGTGTGTGTAAAAATATATGTAATATGTGTGTATATATATGTAATATGTTTATATATGTAATATGTGTATATATATATGTAATATGTGTGTATATATAGATGTGTGTATATATATATATATATATATATATATGTAATATGTGTGTATATATATATATGTAATATGTGTGTGTATATATGTATGTGTGTGTGTGTATATATGTGTACGTGTATATATGTGTATATGTGTGTATATATGTGTATGTGTGTGTATATATGTATATGTGTATATATGTTTGTGTGTGTATATGCTGTATCTACTGTTTGTTTATGTGTATATATGCTGTATGTATATGCAGCATTTGTACTACATGGTGGTATTCTGTATGCATTTTATACAACTTGGTGGTACGCTGTATCTATTTTATACTACTTGGTGGCACGCTGGATGCATTTTATACTACATGGCGGTACGCTGTATGCCTTTTATATTACATGGTGATATGCTGTATGCATTATATACTACATGGCGGCACGCTGTATGCATTTTATATTACAAGGCGGCAAGCTGTATGCATTTTATATTACATGGCGGCAAGCTGTATGCATTTTATATTACATGGCGGCACGCTGTATGCATTTTATATTGCATGGCAGCAAGCTGTATGCATTTTATATTACATGGCGGCACGCTGTATGCATTCTATATTACATGGCGGCACGCTGTATGCATTTTATATTACATGGTGGCATGCTGGATGCATTTTATACTACATGGCAGCACGCTGTTTGCATTTTATACTACATGGCGGCACACTGGATGCATTTTATACTACTTGGTGGCACGCTGGATGCATTTTATACTACACGGCAGTACGCTGTATGCATTTTATACTACATGGTGATACGCTGTATGCATTTTATACTACATGGCTGTACGCTGGATGCATTTCATACTACATGGCTGTATGCTGGATGCATTTTATACTACATGGCTGTACGCTGGATGCATTTTATACTACATGGCGATATGCTGTATGTATTTTATACTACATGGCAGCATTCTGTATGCATTTTATACTACATGGCTGTACGCTGGATGCATTTCATACTACATGGCTGTACGCTGGATGCATTTTATACTACATGGCTGTACGCTGGATGCATTTTATACTACATGGCGATATGCTGTATGTATTTTATACTACATGGCGATATGCTGTATGTATTTTATACTACATAGCAGTATGCTGTATGCATTTTATAGTACATGGCGATACGCTGTATGCATTTTATACCACATGGTGATAAGCTGTATACATTTTATACCACATGGTGATAAGCTGTATGCATTTTATACCACATGGCGGTACGCTGTATGCATTTTATACCACATGGTGATAAGCTGTATGCATTTTATACTACATGGTGGTACGCTATATGCATTTTATACACGCTGTATGCATTTTTCATTGCTTTATTTTTACACCAAACCAATATGATGGATCTGGTCCTGACACTCCCTGATATATCACATATATTGGCGGGGGGGGGGGGCGTCTCTCTATGGCTCGCCTCAGGCAGCAGACAGGCTTGGTACACCCCTGCATACAACCCAAATAAAAGTGAATCAATCGGGGGTACCCCTAGCAGTATAGGTAAGTTTATAAACTAGAAGATCTGCATTAATCACAGCAATACATTTAGCAAAAGTGGGGAGTTTAGGAGGTTTTCAGTTAAGTAAGATCACTTCTTACCATAGAAGATTAGCAAACGAAAGAAAACCCTTTCAAACTTAGCCTCTAGAATGTCACCTACCTGACCCAGGAAACACACCAGAGGGGAACAGACACCAAAGAGACCCAACTACTTATTAATGTAGGAATGAATGTCCATCCAATAATCCTGAATGGATGAACATTCCCAGACCATGTGGAAAAAGGTACCAGTGCTATCTCCACATCTAGTGCACACATCTAAGGGCAGTCTGCGCATGAGATGCAAAGGGGTCAGGTAAACTCGGTGTAGCCATTTGACCTGTATCAACTGATCATGGATGCTGACGACCTTTGAGAGCCAATTATATGTGAGTTCCTTAAAGTGGTAGTCCTCAAGTTCAGGGATATCCGTCTGCCATACCATGAAATCACTCTCTGAGGGTGACAGCTTAAATACTACAGTTGAATTTTTAGAGTCTGCCTTATCTACCCAACCGCATATGTCAATTGCACTGCCGGGTAATATTTCTACATGTGAGGTAGGCCAAGGCCTCCTCTATCAGACGAGGCCATCACAGTATCTCTTGCAATTCTCGGTGAACTATTAACTCACAAAAAAGGGGTTAGGAACTTGTCTATAGCATGGTACAGATAGATGGACTTAGGTAGAAGGGTCATCTTGAATATGTTGACTCTACCCATTTAGGACAAGGGAAAATGGTGCCCACATACTTCATAACAGGGGCAATATTAAGGTTCTTAAATTTGGTGACATCTCTATGGATAATTATCCCCAGATAAAACTGCTAAACAACAATCATATTAAAAGATGGGGAAATCAGGGAGGCATCAAAGTCATCCACCATCAGGAGTGATGACTTGTGCCAGGTATTGTTCAGTCTTTGTCTCCGGGTTCGCAATTAGGCAATTTGGCAATTAGGTAGGGACAGCTGGGAAGGGGTTTAGTCTTAAGACTCACTGTCCTTATCTGCTCTTCCAGTCTACCCAAGCCATTTCCTTACAGCAGCTTTACAGTTACCTTAAAAAAAATTATGAGATGCTGGAAGAGGAGAAGGATGACCTGCACGATTACATGACCTGGTTTCATGACCATATTAAGTCTGAGAGTCAATAAAACAGAACATGTTCTGTTTCAAAACAAATCAGGATTTTTTACCCATTTTTACTCACCCGATTCTCATATCGGGTCTATGAAAATAAGACCACACAAAGGCGGCTGATACTCCCAATGACTAAATTTACTTACCTTCCCCAAATCAATAATACTTTTTATTGTTTTAAAAAATCATAACTTATGTCAGAAGACATTAATTTCTAAAGAGTTACGCACTTAGACTTCTCTATTATATAGAACGACTGGTAAGCAACACAATAAGTAGAAATAGTTGGTGATACCTAGTAAGTCACCTAGTGTATATTACATTGAAGGCCTCTCTGAATGTTAGAACAAAATTAATAAATAACCACAAGAGGAAAATCTATCACAAACAATGACATTTAAAACATTCATTAAAGACAAATCTAAAAATACAAAGATACAAAAAGTTCCAGAGATGGATCCAACACAGAAAGAAAGGACTGACCCGAAAGGACTGACCCTGATGACCCAATGTCTGGCATCGACCCGGACATGCATTTCAATGATCTTTCTCAAGGGTCTTAACTTTTGTTTTTTATTTGTCTTTAATAAAATCTGATTATGTTTTAGATGTCATACAGTCTATTGTTTGTGATGGATTTTCCCCTCATAGTTACTATTCAGTTTTGTTATCAGTTATATATAATTTGCCTGAGACTAGTAACATAATCCAATATGCGATCAATACAATCTGCATAGATTTTTGTAATATAATGATAAAACTACTGGAATATATCTTTATTATCATTTTTTTTTTCATTTTGGGTAAATTACCCATTGATGGAATCTACCTCCATAAAACGTTTTTAAAAATAGTATTTTGTTTGAAATAAATATCATCTATGTATCTGAGCTACATATTTTTCTTATTGACAGGTGTATAGGGCTATAGGCTCCCCCTGAGCAAAAGGTAGATTTTATGATTACATATGAAAAAACAATAGAAGAGTAGATTAACAGTAGTAACTGCAAACAACCGCCCATATAAATAAAACAACTGGCTATTTGAAACAATATTTTATCCAGTTTATGTGCATTTAATGAAATTTCATGGCTCTATGGCACAATCTTCAGCACTTTGACAAGGCTATAGGGACCATAGTTATCCTGAATGTGTCCTAAGGATATGTGTCTGCCAGGAGACAAGATAGGTAACAATTGTTACTACCTGAGCTTTCGCCTATTCAACCTATAATTCTAGGAATCCCTTGGAAAAGTCCACAGCAAAAAACAGCTCACATGGAGGCACTGTGAGGGTGAAATCTATCAGTAGGTGTGCCAGCTACGGAGAAGTCACACATATCAGCTTACAGTGTGCACTGGAGTATTAAAGGAAATCTGCCATTTGCTGTTTATCTCACAATATCTTGTTTAATGCCTGAACCGAGTGGTTTTGTTGAAAAAACAATTATAAGATCATGATAATGAGGCTCTGTCACTCCTGTGGCTGCCCTGGCGCTCTCCTCTCACCCTAATTATGTACTGCTTTCAGAAACTGTGCAGGAGCACAATTCCCCCTACCCCTGCTCCCTCTGCCTGCTGTAATCCCAATGGGAGCAGGGAGTTTTGCTGGGATACTTTTGATAGATTACGGTATTTATGATTTAAGCACTTTTTTAGATGTGAGAGATTGATAAAAAGGTGATCAGACAATGGTAACCATAATTCTAGATACAAATCTCCTTTCTCCCTTATTTGTGTCCCTTAAAGGAAACCTACCATCACTAAGGTAGATCTGGTGGCAGGTTACAGTTATGTAGTGTAGCCTAATGTTTTTTGTAATAAAACTTTTTCAGATGTATATGCAAATTTTCGATTACACATTACATTACATGTGGTGAAGCAATTACGGTACGAAAATATACCAGTCACAATAACAAATAGACACAGGCTAGACAGGCATGTATTGGGGATACTACAGAAGGGGTGCTTGTGTTGTGGTCATACAGCAGTGTGCTGCTTCTGTTGTTGGTTTGGCAGAAGAGTCGCTGCCCGTAGCTCCACTTTTGCAAAGTACTGGTGCTTAACCCCTTAAGGACGCAGCCATTTTGTAGCTTAAGGCTCAGCCCGATTTTTTGGATTCTGACCTGCGTCTCTTTATATGGTTATAACTTTTGAACACTGTTACTTATCAAAACGATTCTGAGATTGTTTTTTCCCCACATGTTGTACTTCATTTTAGTGGTAAATTTTGGCTGATAAGTTTTGCGCTTATTTACAAAAAAAAGAAAATATGATAAATTTTTTGAAAAATTTGCCATTTTCGAAATTCTAAATCATTGCGTTTTCAGGCAGATAGATTTACCACCTAAATAAGTTGCTGAATAACATTTCCCATTTGTCTACTTTACATTTTCATAATTTCTGAAATGTCTGGATAATTTATTTTGATGTCACGCGGCTTACAAATAGAATATCGCATTTCCGGATTTTCAGAATTGACTATTTTGGGGATAAATACAGTTTTGAATGAAATTTTACATATTTAGCATCAAAACCCCCTATATAATCTACCCATTTTCAAATCTGCACCCCTCAAGCTATCAGAAACAGCTTTTACGAAGACTGTTAACCCCTTGAGATCTTCATAGTAATTGAATCAAAGTGGAGGTGAAATTTAGAATGGTCATATTGTTCCCTTATACGTTCGTTTAGCACTAAAATTTACACATTTCCAAAATATAAAAAGAGAAAAGCCACCATACAATTTGTTCTGCAATTTCTCCCGAGTACAGAGACCCCCCACATGTGGCTGTGACTTGTTTTATGGGCGCACAGCGAGGTGCAGAAGGGAAGGAGGGCGCTGCAGCTGCCAGGATTTTAGTTTCCTCATTGGCCCCTTTTGAAGGCTATAAAATTTTCGCTTTTTTGTTATTGGGGCCATGTGATGGCATTTTTTTTGCGGGATGAGATGCTTTTTCCATTGTTACCATTTTGGGGTTGGTATCACCTATTGTTGAAAATTTAGGAACTTTTTTTGAGGGCAGGAGTAGAAAAGCATCAATTCTGTACTGAATTTTTTACTTTTTTTTTTTTTGGTGTTCACCGTATAGACTAATAATCATGTTATCTTTATTCTATGGGTTGATACGATTATGGGGATACCAGACATGAATATATTTTCTTACGTTTTACTAAATTTGTCAAACAAAACCCTAATGTGGGGAAAAATCTATCATTTATGTATTGCCATCTTCCAAGTGGCATAACATTGTTACTTTTTTGGCTACGGAGCTGGTTGATGGCTTGTTTTTTGCGGGACATGTTGTACTTTGCACCAGTATCATGTCTGAATACATATGGTTTTTTGATCGCATTTTATAGCATTTTTTGTGGGATTGAAAAGGTAAAAATCATAATTTTTGGAGGGTTTATAACAGTTTTTTTTTACGGCGTTTATCGTGGGGGTTCAATAATGATTTACTTTTATTCTACGGGTTGTTACGGACGCGGTGATACTATATATGTGGGGTTTGTGTTATGATTTAGACTTTTTTTTTGAGTTATATGTCTCTTTATATGTTTTGGGGGTTTGGGGCATTTTTTGTGATTTATGACTTTATTTTTTTATTGAATAACTTTTTTTTTTACTTTTTTACTTTTATACCATGGGATATGAACAAGCAATCATCTGATTGCTTGTTCATGATAATATTCTGCAATACTGATGTATTGCAGAGTATTATCAGTGTCAGCCTATACACTTGCATAGGCTGGCACTGTGCCAGTAAGATGACGTCACAGATGCCATCTTACCGGCAGTTCTTGCAAGTAACTCTGGGGTCCAGATCGGACCCCAGAGTTGCTATAGCAACGATCGGCGCCCCCCGAAAACGGTTCGGGGGGGCCGATCGTGGGGGAAAGATCCCCCAGATGCTTGTTAGATGCCGCGGTCGCGCTGACGGCTGGGGTGCCGGCTATTAGTTACAGCCGGCACCCCGTGTTTCCCGATGCCGGTTCGGCTCTGATCCAGAGCCGAGCCGGCATAAGCGCCGTGGCGGATATATCCGCCACTGAGCGCTAAGTCACTGCACTCCGTGGCGGATATATCCGCCACGGAGCGTGAAGGGGTTAAAGGGAACCTGTCACCAGGGACCTCATTTTCACTAAAGACAGGTTGCCTTTTCTAAGCATTTTCATTACAATATAATTGTGTGTTATAACTTACCTTGGATCCTGACAAAATCCTGGGGTAGTCACAGGGGCTGGACTTTGGTTTGGATGCATTTCAAAAAAACAACATGTGCCTTATCTGTGTTCCTCCCTCCTCAGATCTAGCCCCCCACCTCTGTGCTCCTGTACAGCTCCACCTCCTGCCCCTTCTCGGAGATTAGCCTGACATCAGAGGGGGAGGGACAAGCTGTACAGGAGCACAAAGATGGAGGCAGCCTGCAGCTCAGACAAGTCACATGTTTTTTGAAATGCATCCAAACCAAAGTCCAACCCCTTTGACTACCCCAGGATTTTGTCAAGATGCAAGAGTAAGTTATAACACACAATTATATTGTAATGCAAATGCTTAGAACAGGCAGAAAGGCATTTTTGCACTGCAGGTGTCATGGGCTTTTACAATCTGTCTTTACTGAAAATGAAGTTCCTGGTGACAGGTTCCCTCTAAGCTGCCAGGTGCTGGCTACCGCTAGAGCCTTAGTGCAGTGCTCCTTCTGACTTGTGGTAAGTAAATAATATTATTTGTATGCGTTGTGTCCATGTTTCGTTATCCTTAAATAGTCTAAAAGCTGTTTTACTTTTTTACTACTATGAGATTTCTGGGCTCACCCCAACTTATTTGCCATTTCCAAGCTTATGTTGCCACTGGGTATACAGCTGAAGATCCAGCATCTTCTGCATATGCAGATGCAGTTTATTCCTTTATGTAATATCTGCCTCTACAGTTTATATGCTTAATTCAGTGTAATGTCTTGAGGCAGAAACCTAACGCTCCACACAGTTATTGTGATGCTGACCCAGTAATTCGTGTGTGCGGGAAGCAGCCAGCACTGCAGTAAATGTAAATACATTCTAAATCATTGAGCTTACATTCTCGCCTTTTTCCTTCTCTTTCATCATTCAAGCAGTTGTTTGTTTCTTTTTCTGAAGCCAAGAACTGCAGTATAAGAAGGGGGAGTACCTAGCTTAGCTATTTCTACTAAACTCCTTAAGGAAAATATAATAGTGTTTTATTATCCCATCCCTCCCACAGCCAGAACTATGCATAATCCTCGGAAACCTTTCTCTTGCTGAGAAAGCTATAAGACAGAGGCATTAAAGAATTGCTGATATAAAGCAGAACTACAGAGAAGTGGGGAAAAAGAAATCTAAAATGTAAAATAGATACCAAAACTGCAGCTAGAAATAGTTAGAAATGAACTTTCAGTTTTATATAACACATTTGTAGGACAAATACAAGTGAACCTATAACAAACTAGTACGGAATTATCTGGCACTAGATAAAGGAAACAACTAACTATCAGGTAGTATAAGTAATGGGTTTAAATAAGCAGTAAATGAGCAGCACCTCTGGATGTGCTTGGAAGGGGGAAGGCGGGGGGGGGGCTTATTGGTCGCTGTCACGTGACCCGCTACTGCTAATCCATGGTCGCCTTGGACATTGACTGAGTTCAGGTTTCGTAGACCAGAATTACTGGCACAAACTGAGAACCAAAAGCTCTCAGCATTCTTTTCCATGCCTGCCACTCATTAGTTGAACAAACCTAGGGGGAGTCTCACAGCTCAAGCTACAATTACACATTTGTTGGACATTTACCATTTTGGCACCAAAAATCGTGCAATAATAGAATTTGACTTTTTGGGTACAGAAACATACTTTACAGTTTTAACAGACTTGCCATAATAATTCCTTTATTTTATATAGCACAAACATATTTTACAGCGCCACACAGAACTTGCCAAATCATTTGTATAAAAGGTATAACACCAGCATAAACTGTACAATCTAGTGTGAGGATTTAATGGCAAAATCAAAATCAAGCATGATAGATCCAGGTTCTGTGACTGTGGAAATCTTCTTATTTTTGTTATCCATGGCCTCATTCCTCCTAAAATCAACTTTTAAAAGTATAATAAAGAGACAGATGGACTCCGGAGGTGTTACTAGAGCCCTTCTATTCTGCAGCTTCCCAGGCTGTTACACTGTACAGAAGCACTACTCCCTCCCACTGTGCTAAAACTTCCTCTGCTGCAGTGATATTACTTACATCAAGCAGAAGGAGGGGGATAGGAGATAGCAGGGCCGCATCTGCCATGAGGCGAGATGAAAATCTCGCCTCAGGTGGCAGATTGCGGGTCCCTGTAAAGGGCGGCGAAATTCGCCGCTCTAAAGTGCGCGATTCGGGCGCCCGTTAACGCCCGAATCGCTCACCAGCTAAAGCTAAAGCTTTATATGTGGAGCGACGCAGCACCTTTCCGGCTGCTGCGTCGCTCCGTTCTAAGCAGTGACACAGGCGTCATGACGTCACGGCGCCTGTGTCACTGTGCGGAGCTGCGGCTCACAGGAATGCCGCATGAAGACAGGAGCTTCGTGCCGAGGGAGCAGCCGCCTGCAGGTGAGTACCTTATATACTCGAGTATAAGCCTAGTTTTTCAGCACAAAAAATGTGCTGAAAAACCCAAACTCGGCTTATACTCGAGTCAAAAAAATAAATAAATCAAAATTCGCCTTTCTGGCGGCACCTGTATATCTTCTGTGCGATCCATCCGGTATTGTTGTGCTGCACGACGGGGAAGGGGGGGGCTATATACACTGGGGCAGGGGCTGGCAGGCTATATACTCTGGGGCAGGGGCTGGCAGGCTATATACTCTGGGGCAGGGGCTGGCAGGCTATATACACTGGGGCAGGGGCTGGCTGGCTACATACTGGAGAGGCTGTGACCAATGCATTTCCCACCCTCGGCTTATACTCGAGTCAAATAGGTTTTCCCAATTTTTTGTGGTAAAATTAGGGGCCTCGGCTTATACTCGGGTCGGCTTATACTCGAGTATATACGTCGGCTTATACTCGAGTATATATATTATTTTTAATTCACTTTCATTAATTCTATGTGGCTGATAAGGGGGAGTGGGGGCCATAATTGTCATATACTGTGTGTGTGGGGGGATGTATACATTATACGTGGACATACTTGTTTTATACTGTGGGGGGGGGGGTGTATACATTATATGGGGCCATAATTGTCATATACTGGGGGGGTGCTGTATGCATTATATGTGGCCATAATTGTTTTATACTGTGGGGGGGGGGGGTTGATATATTATATGGGGCCATAATTGTTTTATACTGTGGGGGTGTATATATTATATGGGACCATAATTGTTCTATACTGGGGGGGGGGTGTATATATTATATGGGGTCATAATGGTTTTATACTGTGGGGGGTGTATATATTATATGGGACCATAATTGTTCTATACTGGGGAGGGGGTGTATATATTATATGGGGGTATCATTGTTTTATACTGTGGGGGGTGTATATATTATATGGGTCCAGAATTGTTTTATACTGGGGGGTACTGTATATATTATATGGGGCCATAATTGTTTTATACTGTGGGGGGTGTATATATTATATGGGGCCAGAATTGTTTTATGCTAGGGTGGATGCAGTATATACTATATGGGGCCAGAGTCCTTTATACTGGGGTGGGGGGTGCTCTATATATTATATGGGCCAGAATAATTTTATACTGGGGGGGCTGCATATATTATACGAGGCCAGATTCTTCTTTTCCTTGGGGTGTTATATATTTATATGGGGCCAGTTTTCAGCTGGTGGGTAAACAGTATATTACTAAGCTGAGGCTGTATATGATATACAGTATATTACTAAGCTGAGGCTGTATATGGGATACAGTATATTACTAAGCTGGGGGCTGTATATGGGATATAGTATATTACTAAGCTGGGGGCTGTATATGGGATATAGTATATTACTAAGCTGGGGGGCTGTATATGGGGTACAGTATATTACTATGCTGGGGGGCTGTATATGGGGTAAGGTATATTACTAAGCTGGGGGCTGTATATGGGATACAGTATATTACTAAGCTGGGGGGCAGTATATGGGATACATTATATTACTTAGCGGGGGAACTGTATATGGGATACAGTATATTACTAAGCTGGGGGGCTGTATATGGGGTAAGGTATATTACTAAGCTGGGGGGCTGTATATGGGATACAGTATATTACTTAGCGGGGGAACTGTATATGGGATACAGTATATTACTAAGCTGGGGGGCTGTATGTGGGATACAGTATATTACTAAGCTGGGGGGGATGTATATGGGATACAGTATATTACTAAGCTGGGGGGCTGTATATGGGATACAGTATATTACTAAGCTGAGGGTCTGTATATGGGGTAAGGTATATTACTAAGCTGGGGGCGCTGTATATGGGATACAGTATATTACTTAGCTGCAGGGGCTGTATGTGGGATACAGTATATTACTAAGCTGGGGGGGATGTATATGGGGTACAGTATATTACTTAGCGGGGGAACTGTATATGGGATACAGTATATTACTTAGCGGGGGAACTGTATATGGGATACAGTATATTACTTAGCTGCAGGGGCTGTATGTGGGATACAGTATATTACTAAGCTGGGGGGGATGTATATGGGATACAGTATATTACTTAGCGGGAGAACTGTATATGGGATACAGTATATTACTAAGCTGGGAGGCTGTATATGGGATACAGTATATTACTAAGCTGGGGGGCTGAAAATGGGTAAGGTATATTACTAAGCTGGGGGGCTGTATATGGGATACAGTATATTACTAATCTGGGGGCTGTATATGGGATACAGTATATTACTTAGCTGGAGGGGCTGTATATGGGGTACAGTATATTACTAAGCTGGGGGCTATATATGGGATACAGTATATTACTAAGCTGGGAGGCTGTATATGGGATACAGTATATTACTAAGCTGGGGGGCTGTATATGGGATACAGTATATTACTAAGCTGGGAGGGGGCTGTATATGGGGTACAGTATATTACTAAGCTGGGGGGCTGTATATGGGGTACAGTATATTACTAAGCTGGGGGCTGTATATGGGATACAGTATATTACTAAGCTGGGGGGCTGTATATGGGATACAGTATATTACTAAGCTGGGGGGATGTATATGGGGTACAGTATATTACTAAGCTGGGGGCTGTATATGGGATACAGTATATTACTAAGATGGGGGGCTGTATATGGGATACAGTATAGCACTAAGCTGGGGGGATGTATATGGGGTACAGTATATTACTAAGCCTGGAGGCTGTATATGGGGTACAGTATATTACTAAGCTGGAGGGCAGTATATGGGATACAGTATATTACTAAGCTGGGGGGCTGTATATGGGATACAGTATATTACTTAGCGGGGGAACTGTATATGGGATACAGTATATTACTAAGCTGGGGGGCTGTATATTAGGGGGTGCTATATACTTACATTAATCAGGGAAGCACTGAATATAAAATCATATGTAACATAATAACAGGGTGGGATATATTAGTTATAGGATACAATAGATTACTTTGCATCATTTAAACCAAATGTTGGGGCGTCTGTATTAATAAATTCGGGGTGTTGTATATTGATTGGTGCTGTACACGCTATAATTCCAGTAAATATATATATATATATATATATATATATATATATATATATATATAATGAAGGGATGTTTTATATGTGGGGAGAGTGCGGTCAGTTGTGTTGTGAGGGGTATATACTTCATACTGTAAGTGACTGTGGTATTTTTAGGGACGCCGGGTGGAGATGCTGCACGGAGCTGAAGATATCTGGACGTGAATTCAGCCGTGATGCGTCATGGATTGGAGAACCCGGAATAAAGTCCTACTGATGGAAGAGATTGTCATCTATAAGGTACTAGATGCCACTAATGCCTCTCAGATCCTGTAGTCAGTCACACAGTGTCAGGGAGCTGCCTGTGGGGATGTTACTTGTTAGTAAAGTTTTCAGCATTTACTTGACAGGGAGCGGGTCGGGGGGCAGCATTTTAATATCCGCCTCAGGCAGCAAATATGCTAGAATTGGCCCTGGGAGACAGACTAATAGCCTGTTAAGCTGCAGCATGTATGGGCTCATGTAACACCCCCAGAGCCCTTCAAGCTCATAAGTATAATAATAATATCCAATTAATTAATTTACCGTATGTAAATGCAGGGTTGTAACTGGATGAGATGTAAAGGTTGTTGACCCACCTTGGCGTAGCACATATAGAATGTCCATAAGATGTCTAGATTCCCTCATAAGGAGAATAGCACTATAAATAATACATCATAGACAGCGGACCTGGTAGATATTTTGTACTGGGGCCCAGCAGCTTCAAGAAATACATCTGTACATTTTTGTATATGCAACTGTACATAAGTTTATGAATACGTTGGTATCCAGCCAAATGTCAGAAGTTTTGATAATTTAGTCTTAATGGATCCAGTAGCCCATGTAGAATCCGGTTTCAGAATAAAATCATCACATACTGAATATAGAGAGTATGGCTAAAAATACCATACTTCATATAGAAAACTACTGTGAGTGCTGTATGGATCCTGAAACTGTCATCTTCACATTTAATTTTTTAAGAAAAACATTTAAAACCAGTGCGGCAGCTAATAGCGTTAATAAAAAGTATAGTAGAATCTTCACTTGAAAGACATGTATCTGAATCTGTCAGTAATCCTGTACACTACTGACAGCATTTGGTTGCAAAAATGTTACATGTGAATAGGGAATTTATATTGCGCTTTTATGTTAAGGTAATTGGTGCAGATTCTAAAAAATCTACCACAAGTGGAATGGATTTCCTAATGTAGAATTAGGATGTGATCTGAACACATAAACATGTTTATTGGTTTGCACTACTATTATATGTTTGACACTTTTTACATGTAGTGTAGTAATGGGGTGCCATTTAGCCAAAAGTCAGAATGACATATTGAAAAATCTGGCTTAAGATGTTACTTCAAGTCACAAAGTGTGTTAACTTTTTGAAGGGTACAAACATCCAGCATCTGTCTCTGTAAAGCATCACACAAAGACCCAATGGAGCTTAAAGAGGACCTGTCACCCATAAATTTGGCAAAAGGAGCTGCTTACTAACACTGCGGCGGAGTACAATGTAAACGCCGGACCGCTCCCAAAGCTGTCCGGAAGTATTCATGAGGGGGCGTTCCGAGGTGCTGCCTCTTTCCCGGACCGCCCGCTCGCTCCATAGGCAGGCGGTGACTATTGCGCGTCATGCGGCAGTCACCGCCCCCTCATGAATACGTTGGACCGCTTTGAGAGCAGTCCGGCATTTACATTGTACTCCGCCGCAGTGTTAGATAGCTTTAACGGAGGATTCCGATAACGCTATCATTCTAACACTGCAGCGTTATTTCAAGGAGCTGCTTACTTAAGTAAGCTCCTAGTGCCGAATTTATGGGTGACAGGTCCTCTTTTAGGTTCTCTGTAGCCACCTTAACCCCTAGCTGCTGAAGCCACTTTGCACCTTCCTGCCTTCCTGACACCGCCCATTTTTTCAAATGTATTTTTTGGGGAAAATTTTGACATATGCAGCTCCCAGGTGCACATTGCGGAGCCCCAGGGCACTCGATAAGCGTTGCAGGGAGTGGCAGATCCACTTTAGAATCCCCTTACACACCACGGTCATGTGTCACCACAGCGTGTAGGGGGCTAACAACCTTGATTGGAGGAATCTCCGATCACAGGTGTTACAGGAGGGTGTCAGCTGTAATATTTTACCCACAGCTTCTACCATCAGCTTTGTTGCTGGAAGTCCCTGCGACTGTGATATTCTGGTACGTCAACAGTCAGAAAAGGGGTTAAAGGGAACCTACAACCACAATTCTACCTAAATAGGTAGAACGGGTGGTAGGTAGATGTATGGGACATGAGGATAGCCCTTTTTAGAGTTAATCCTCACGTCCCCGCTATAATTTTAAAACTTTAATACCCTAATATGTAAATTTGCTTAAGCGGCTACTGGGGCGTGGAGTAGCCAGGCATGAGGCTACACGTCGCGACTACTCCATGCGGCAGTAGCCTCTTTTCTCCTCCTACCCTGAAATCTTCGGCACACAGATCCTCTGCACACCTTCGTTCTGTGCATTCGAAGATGTAAGGGTAGGAGGAGAAAAGATATACTTTTAAATAACTAGATAAACCTAACCTACTGCTCGAGAAATTTCACAAACTACCATAAAATTACAATAAAAACATACAACAAAGTTGTAAGGACGGCACTGGCAAAAAAGGAGGAGAAAGTCCAAAAACACCACAGTCCAAATACAAAACAAAAAGTTTTCTCGCCGCATCAAAGTCTTTTCCAACTAAATTTTAGAACGTCACAAAGTATGGCAAAAGGTTCTGCCAAAACATTCAAATACCTCTCTCCTTGGCTGTTTCTCTGTTCGTCTTCCCAGGGCTATGTTCTGCTATCCCACAATTGTAAATGGAGCTCTCAGAGCGCAGACGGATTCCGAGTGCACGGGTCCGGTCTTTCGACTGGAACCTCGTGCTTTCCTGCTTTTGGTTCCGTCACACTTTTGGTAGTGCTCACTCCGCTCCCATAGAAGATAAGAAGACGCAATGGTGCAGCAAGTTTTTAAGGTTAAAATTCAATAAAAGTTTAATCGATCTACTCACAAAACATATGGTTAAAAAAGGCCTTCAATACAAAATCGCACGTTCGGTACAGCTTGCCTGACTCCGAGTTTCGCCTCTTCGGCTTCTTCCGGGGAGGAGAAAAGAGGCTAATGGGGCGTGGAGTAGCCATGACGTGTAGCCTCATGTCCGGCTACTCCACGCCCCAGTAGCTGCTTAAGCAAATTTACATATTAGGGTATTAAAGTTTTAAAATTATAGTGGGGATGTGAGTATTAGCTCTAAAAAGGCCTATCCTCACGTCCCATACATCCACCTAACACCTCTTCTACCTTTATAGGAAATCTACCTTCTAAATTGAGCCTGATAAACCAGAGACACTTACTCAAAGATCAAGTTATTCCTTTCCTCCTTCCTTCTCAAACCACCTTTAAAAATTATGCTGAACCAGAAGGTTGCTGCAGATTCACAGATTGTTTCACTGTCTCCCCCTTCCCCTTCACTCCCTCAGTACCTGATGTAATCTCCCCTTTCCCTTTGCCTGATGTAATCTCACTGCAGCAGAAGTTGCTTCAGCACATAGCCCTTCTAGCTAATTTGTATACTTTTAAAAGTTGATTTTAGAAGGAAGGAGGCCATGGATAACAAATATCCAAGACCACAAGAACACTGTGCAAATGCGTTTCTTTCACCAGTTTCACTGCATTTGGAATTTTTCCCCCCCACTTCCTCCCACCCTCATACAGCTCTTTACATGGAAATATAAAAAAGTTATGGATTTTTTAAGATAGGAAGTACTAAAATGGAAACGCAAAAATGAAAAAGGGCCTCAACGTTAAACCACTCCTCACAGAAACAAGCTCTCAACTGAAGCTGAGGGGGTAGCTAACTGTAAGTTTCTGACTAAAACCAGTCAAACCACATTTTGTTACTCCAGGTTGTGAACTCACACCTGTTCAAAGCATATATAACTGGTTTGAATCACCTGACTGGTAACCAGCTTACGATTTTGCTTAAAAATGCTTTGTCACAATTAATTTGCATATATTGTGGGGAATTGTTCTGGTAGATGCCTTGTAGCAGTGGCTGAGGTCAGTTGTACCCAAGTCTCACAGTGTGGACAGTGAAGTTACTTGTGTGCTGGAGAATTGTGCCTGTCTACCCCAGGAGAAGACGATCCCGGACCTAATCCATTACTAATATAATATTTATATATATATATATATATATATATATATATATATATATATATATACTACTCATGTATCATTTTGTGTAATTTAGCAATTGCAGAGAAATACAAATGACTTTGATGCAGTGGGGCACATTTGCTTACCCGGGCCCTGTGCGATCCGGAATGTCCGACGAGGATGAACTCTGCCGTGATTCACAAAGATATCCTGCATGTGTCGTTTCCCCACTCAGGTCTGGCGGAGTTCGCCATCTTCTTCCCATTGCATGTAAGTGCTTGGCTTGCAACACAATTTTAAAGTTAAATCCTGCGGTTTGCCCTAAGCCCCGATTTGTGTCACAAGAAAGTCGGCGCAATTGCGCCAAAATCTGATCGTGTGCGACACAATGCCCTTCTAAATCCCTGTCTCGGCAGCGCGATCCCCAAAAAGTCGGAAAACCCTATGGAAATGGCCCTTAGTAAATAAGCCCCATTATGTTTATGCAGCTGCCTAGTAATGTTATTTACTTCTACATAGGTAAAGATAAGTGGATTTTATTAAAGTGCACTTCCAGGCATACTCTCTTGTACGATGTGACGTTGGACATGGAGAGATGCAATTACATGCAATATGCCCATAGGTACTGTATCTCGCAGACATCCTCTTCTAATTAGTATGATGTGTGAAAGAGATTTCTCAGTTGTTGTATGGTTGTGTTGGCATCTGTAACACCCAGCATGCTTATCAAGCAGAAAATGATGTCCAGAGGAATAAATGACAGATGACAATTCACTGACTACATCATGACTACTAGTTAAAGAGGTATTCCAGGAATATGAACGTCTGATACAAAAATCCATGATGCTAAAATAAATTCATACAACAAAACTCATTGTCGTTAATCTAAATGGAACTTAAATAGTTTGCTTTTATGGTTCACAAAATTTCTAAAGTAGGCGGGGTTATCTCCAAGATGGTTGCCGCAGGATACAAGTCCCATGATCCTGCATTTCTCAGTAACCGCTCTATCCTCTTATGCTCTGCTCCCAGTGATGATGTAACAGACTGTCCTGCTCTGTTACCATAGTAATTATGTTTGTAACTGCCATAGTTGCACATTGCCCCACTGAGAAGGCTTCTCACCACAACACTGGATGTACTGCAACCAACCAACTACAGCCAAACATAATGATGATCACATGACCTGCCCAGGCCACTGCAGGACACGTGATGTGGACATGTGAACAGCAACCATCTTCTGTCCTGTAACTCCTCCACCGGGGCAAAATCAATGGGCCAGTAGCATTTTAATTCTCCATCATAGTGTATATCCACAACATTTTCCCACTAAAAAAAACTAATAACATATTAGCTTATATTTTAATGACCCATTTGAATATGAAATATGCTTATTCCTGGGATACCCCTTTAAGGCTCTTTAGATCTGGCGCTGTTTTTCTAATATGTAATTCTATGATTTTCACTGATACCTTACTGAACCATTTTTTGCCTGTTGCCAGTAAAATAAAATTATGGAACCTGCCCTATTGCTTTCACAGATGCAGATCATGGTAAGGATTAGAATTTTTGCGTCTGCAAAAAAATTAAAAATGCCAAATCCATTTTTTTTCACTGATGAGGCTGGGGAACCAGGTGTTTTATTTTCTAACCAATGTTAAACCTTCAGAGAAAAAAATGAAACAATGAAAGCATAACAGGCATGAAAATAAACAGATGCAGAGACAAAACAGAGAAAAAATTAACAAGCAACGGATGCACAACAGACGCTCAACATTCGCACCAGTAGGAATCCTTAGCCAACAATGGGATACAACATTAGATGATGGGAAAAGTGGGCTTCAGTAATTCAAACTAGTGACCAATCTAACCAATACTTGCTAATTTCTCATACTTCCTCTGTAAGGCTTCCAAAAGTGTCCCAGTATGCTGATAAATTGTAGAAATACCGTGTTTGCTAGGAAAAAATGTAATTGCATTCTTACCTGATGAAGGGGCTGGAGCAAATGCAAATGAGCCTGAGCGTCTCCGGGCTCCATTAAAAACTATGGAGCCTGGAGCCCCTCAGGTTAATTTGCATAATTCCAAAATCCTTCGGAAATTATTATTCCCTGTAAAAACCAGAGCATAAAAAGCTAAAAGAAGAGTAGATACTGACTGAGGGGAACACACCAGGATGTCAGTGTGCTTGGTGTACAATCCTTGACCCGGGTAGTAGATGTTCTTTAAATGCTGCTTAAACCAGGCCTTACAAGGTATGGTAAACAGTGTAAAGATGTGTTGGGTCCACCAAAGAGAGAAGTATCTTTATGGCCACTCACCATGTTGGTTATTAGAAGATGGTTTTGAAAATGGAAACAAAGAATACTTTCATATTCTGAGGCAAAACATGAATATTCTGTTCATTGCTATTATACTTCACTAGCCTGATGCTCCCTCAGTACATAGAACACTGGCCCTAATAATAAAGCTGATGTGTATCATATGTCATCATTATTTTGGAACAAAAGGCTAGTAGGAAATGTATTGAGTGAACATAAAAGGCAACTCATATTGGAAATAAGCTCCTGCCCCCTCAATGACAAGCCAGGGTTGAATATAGGAAAGGTCAGCACGGGAACAGATTGAAGATCAATGCAAGGAGAGTAAGAAATAATTATTCACACTAATCATTTTCATTTCACCTTCTCATGTCTGCAGAATACAAAAACATCTGATACTGTATTATAAGTGTAAATGGAAATATGTTTTGCCTTTAAAGGACACCTGTCATCAGGTCTCTGTCACTAGATCTGTCACTACTACCTGTTGGAGCAGCTCACAAGGATCCCATCCCAGCCTTTATCTAGTCAATTCATACATTAATCATTGCAAAATCATCTTTTCTTTATTATGTAAATGAGGCTGGTCACATGGTCAGAGGCAGTGATGTCACCCCTGTTACCCCTCCCCTCTCCTCCCCCTGCTTATGTCTGTGTGTAATGTATAGTAAAGCATTGCTAGTGTCTATGCTGCATCTGCATCCTCCTAATACACAGAGACACAGGCATCAGCTACACAAGTACCTGACATGTTCTGCTATAACATGGCTGCCTGGAGCTGTTGTATCTCTCCTATACACACAGGCTTCAGGGGGCGTGGCCATCAGCACCAGGAAGCACATGGAGGAGCCATTACACCATTATACCTCACATCATAATACAGGCTGTCAGTCAAGCACTGGGGTGTGTGGCTGTGCCTCCCACTCATGAATAAGCTGGACAGCTTGAATATGCTAATGACTAATTGGACATTTCACAGGTCATTTGCATACAGCTTTGGGAATTCATTGCTTAGGTTTACAGGCATGTAGAGGGACAATGAAGGGATAGAGGCAATGCTTTCTAATGGCAGTTTATGAAAATATATTTAGTTTAGGTGTTATTTTGCCTGACGGGTTCTCTTTAACAGAAGTCACAGTAATATGATTTTAGGCACAAAGCAAAGAAAAGTTTTGGAAAGGATTGGAAAGATATGGCTACTTTCTTCCAGAAACAATAATGCACTGCTCTATAACTTGGATCAGGTACTGTAACTTAGCTCCATTGATGTGAATATGAAAGAGCTGCAATATCACAATAAACCCTGAACACTACATTATAGGTGACTGTAATTGCAGTGTAATGGTGTCCTCTGTGTTGCTTCTTCGGCACAAAAAAGAGTTTTAGTCCCCATCATTATCTTTTTAGAGATCCAGTCAAAGAGATGGTAGAGCTCTTGGATCCAGTCAAGTTCCTCCACCTTAAACAGAAAAATAAAACAAGATTTTGGAAACTAAAGATCAGGCTAGTTGTTCAGAAATGATGGCGCAATGAGAGAAGGGAAGGAATGGGAGTCCAGTATTCCTTATAGTCACAAATTGTCTAAGAAGCTTTTCCCTCTGCATCAACGTCTTTCAGGTATTCAATGTAGATGTGGGACAGTACCTTAAATATACCTTGTTATTACATCGCTTACCAGATTTAAGGTACTGTCCCACATCTACATTGAATACCTGAAAGACGTTGATGCAGAGGGAAAAGCTTCTTAGACAAGTTCCTCCACCTCCTTACAACCAAAATGGTATGGGTGTATAGACTAGCCGCTGCCCGCGCTGCTCGGATCATTCTGTGTCTGGATGCCGCTAGGGAGAGAGCTTCTGCTGGTCAGGGAAAGCGTTAGGGTGTTCTATTAGAATAGTGTTAGGCAGGAGTGATTCAACAAGAACCCAACAGCCCTTCTTAGGGCTACAATAACGTTATACTTTTTTTTTTTTTGTTTGCTTGTGGCTGGGCTTGCTGGCACTAGTAGTGCAGCTAGTACCATATTGTGAGGAATTTGCAGGGGGACTTGCTACCGTTGTGTTTAGCTCTTAGTGACACACATATCCACCTCAAACACCAAAGTGGGAAAATTTATTAGGGGTTTGATTTCAATTAGGCACAGTCTGGCAGTTTCTTTTTATTTTACGTTTATTTTTTCATAACTCAGCGTCATCTCATCAGTGTGCTTTCATACTTGGCTAGAAAATAGCCAAAGGAGAATCCAAACGGCTTACTTACGCCTACAATAGCGTTATATATATTTTATTTCTGGTTGATCTGCTGGTGGCTGTCCTTGCTGCGGTGCATATACTAGCCAATTGTGAGGAATTTGGAGTGAGACTTGCGACCGCTGTGTTTAGCGCTTAGTGACGCACATATCCATCGCAAAGACCGAAGTGGGAAAATTTATTAGGGGTTGGATTTCAATTAGGCACAGTCTGGCAGTTTCTTTTTATTTTACGTTTATTTTTTCATAACTCAGCGTCATCTTATCAGTGTGCTTTCATACTTGGCTAGAAAATAGCCAAACGGCTTACTTACGCCTACAATAGCGTTATATATATTTTATTTCTGGTTGATCTGCTGGTGGCTGTCCTTGCTGCAGTGCATATACTAGCCAATTGTGAGGAATTTGGAGTGAGACTTGCGACCGCTGTGTTTAGCGCATAGTGAAGCACATATCCATCGCAAAGACCGAAGTGGGAAAATTTATTAGGGGTTTGATTTCAATTAGGCACAGTCTGGCAGTTTCTTTTTATTTTACGTTTATTTTTTCATAACTCAGCGTCATCTCATCAGTGTGCTTTCATACTTGGCTAGAAAATAGCCAAAGGAGAATCCAAACGGCTTACTTACGCCTACAATAGCGTTATATATATTTTATTTCTGGTTGATCTGCTGGTGGCTGTCCTTGCTGCAGTGCATATACTAGCCAATTGTGAGGAATTTGGAGTGAGACTTGCGACCGCTGTGTTTAGCGCTTAGTGACGCACATATCCATCGCAAAGACCGAAGTGGGAAAATTTATTAGGGGTTGGATTTCAATTAGGCACAGTCTGGCAGTTTCTTTTTATTTTACGTTTATTTTTTCATAACTCAGCGTCATCTCATCAGTGTGCTTTCATACTTGGCTAGAAAATAGCCAAAGGAGAATCCAAACGGCTTACTTACGCCTACAATAGCGTTATATATATTTTATTTCTGATTGATCTGCTGGTGGCTGTCCTTGCTGCAGTGCATATACTAGCCAATTGTGAGGAATTTGGAGTGAGACTTGCGACCGCTGTGTTTAGCGCTTAGTGACGCACATATCCATCGCAAAGACCGAAGTGGGAAAATTTATTAGGGGTTGGATTTCAATTAGGCACAGTCTGGCAGTTTCTTTTTATTTTACGTTTATTTTTTCATAACTCAGCGTCATCTCATCAGTGTGCTTTCATACTTGGCTAGGAAATAGCCAAAGGAGAATCCAAACGGCTTACTTACGCCTACAATAGCGTTATAAATATTTTATTTCTGGTTGATCTGCTGGTGGCTGTCCTTGCTGCAGTGCATATACTAGCCAATTGTGAGGAATTTGGAGTGAGACTTGCGACCGCTGTGTTTAGCGCTTAGTGACGCACATATCCATCGCAAAGACCGAAGTGGGAAAATTTATTAGGGGTTTGATTTCAATTAGGCACAGTCTGGCAGTTTCTTTTTATTTTACGTTTATTTTTTCATAACTCAGCATCATCTCATCAGTGTGCATTCATACTTGGCTAGAAAATAGCCAAAGGAGAATCCAAACGGCTTACTTACGCCTACAATAGCGTTATATATATTTTATTTCTGGTTGATCTGCTGGTGGCTGTCCATGCTGCAGTGCATATACTAGCCAATTGTGAGGAATTTGGAGTGAGACTTGCGACCGCTGTGTTTAGCGCTTAGTGACGCACATATCCATCGCAAAGACCGAAGTGGGAAAATTTATTAGGGGTTAGATTTCAATTAGGCACAGTCTGCCATTTCCTTTTTATTTTACGTTTATTTTTTCATAACTCAGCGTCATCTCATCTGGCATAGCAGTGTGCTTTCATACTTGGCTAGAAAATAGCCATAGCAATAGGATAGCATTGTTTGGTTTTAAAAACTAAAAAACACAAAAAAACCTAAAAAACACAAAAAAACACAAAAAAAAGTTAAAAAAAAAAATTAAAGTTATATAACTTTCATTTTCAAAATGTTTAACCCAAGGGCTAGGGGTAGAGGACGAGGACGAGGGCGGGGACGTGGGCGTCCAACTACTGCAGGGGTCAGAGGCCGTGGTCCTGGGTGGGGTGAGACACCACCTGCTGATGAGGGAGCAGGGGAACGCCGCAGAGCTACACTCCCTAGGTTCATGTCTGAAGTTACAGGGACTCGTGGTAGAGCACTGTTGAGGCCAGAACAGTGCGAACAGGTGATGTCGTAGATTGCCGACAATGCTTCGAGCAATTTGTCCACCAGTCAGTCTTCCACGCAGTCCACCCATGTCACCGAAATCGGCACTCCTCCAGCTCCTGCACCTCAGCCTCCTCCCCCCCAGTCTGCCCCCTCCCATGAAAATTTGGCATTTGAACCGGCATACTCTGAGGAACTTTTTTCTGGACCCTTCCCACAGTCACAAACCACTTGTCCGGTTGCTGATGAGCAATTTTCCGATGCCCAGGTTTTCCACCAGTCGCAGTCTGTGGGTGATGATGACCTTCTTGACGTAGTGGAAGAAGTGTGTAAAGAGGTGTCCGACGATGAGGAGACACGGTTGTCAGACAGTGGTGAAGTTGTTGTCAGGGCAGGAAGTCCGAGGGGGGAGCAGACTGAGGGATCGGAGGATGATGAGGTGACAGACCCAAGCTGGGTTGAGAGGCCGGGTGAACACAGTGCTTCTGAGACGGAGGAGAGTCCTCGACCAGAACAGGTTGGAAGAGGCAGTGGTGGGGCCAGAAGGAGAGGCAGGGCCAGAGCAGGTGCATCAGCGCCAAATGTGTCACGTAGTGAAGCTCCCGTGGCGAGGGCTCCCGCGGCGAGGGCTAGATTTTCAGAAGTCTGGAGGTTCTTTAAGGAAACACCGGATGACCGACGGACTGTGGTGTGCAACCTTTGCCAAACCAGGATCAGCAGGGGTTCCACCACTACTAGCTTAACTACCACCAGTATGCGCAGGCATATGAATGCTAAACACCCCACTCAGTGGCACCAAGCCCGTTCACCTCCGGCCGTGCACACCACTGCTCCTTCCCCTGTGTCAGCTGATAGTCAGCCCCCTGCCCAGGACCCTGGCACAAAAACCCCATCGTCGCCTCCACGATCCTCCACAGCATCCACCAGCGTTCAGCTCTCCATACCCCAGACGCTGGAGCGGAAACGGAAATATAGTGCAACCCACCCGCACGCCCAAGCCCTTAATGTCCACATCTTCAGATTGCTTAGCCTGGAGATGCTGCCCTATAGGCTAGTAGAGACCGAGGCCTTTCGCAACCTCATGGCGGCGGCCGCCCCTCGGTATTCGGTCCCCAGCTGCCACTACTTTTCCCGATGTGCCGTCCCAGCCCTGCACCAGCACGTGTCAGACAACATCATCCGTGCCCTGACCAACACCGTTTCTGACAAGGTCCACCTGACCACGGACACGTGGACGAGTGCTGCCGGGCAGGGCCACTATATATCGCTGACGGCACATTGGGTAAACTTGGTGGAGGCTGGGACCGAGTCTGACCCTGCGGCTGGTCATATACTGCCGACGCCGAGGATTGCGGGGCCTACCTCGGTCCAGGTCTTTCAGGCCTACTATGCCTCCTCCTCCTCCCACCCCTCCTCCACCTCCTCCTCCGAACTACCATCCGTGGGCATGGCGCCATCAGTCGCTAGCTCTAGGCACAGCAGCAGTGCCGTCGCTAAGCGACAGCAGGCGGTGCTCAAACTGCTGAGCCTAGGTGATAAAAGGCACACCGCCCAAGAGCTATTACAGGGCATCACGGCGCAGACTGATCTGTGGCTGGCACCGCTGAACCTGAAGCCAGGCATGGTTGTGTGTGACAACGGCCGTAACCTGGTGGCGGCTCTGCAACTCGGCAGACTGACACATGTGCCATGCCTGGCCCATGTGTTAAATCTCATAGTTCAGCGTTTCCTCAAGACATACCCCAATCTGTCTGATTTGCTCACGAAGGTGCGCCGCATCTGTACGCATTTCAGGAAGTCCAGCACAGATGCTGCCACTCTCAGGGCAGCGCAGCGCCGCCTCCAACTGCCCGCTCACCGACTGTCGTGCGACGTGCCCACGAGGTGGAATTCAACATTAACCATGTTATCCAGAGTTTACCAGCAGCGTAGAGCGATTGTAGACTGCCAGATGTCAACTTCCACCAGAACTGGTAGTCAGGTCAGTCAGCTTCCTCAAGTCTACAATGAGGAGTGGACGTGGATGTCTGATATCTGTCAGGTGCTGAGTAACTTTGAGGAGTCAACACAGATGGTCAGTGGCGATGCCGCCATCATCAGCCTCACCATTCCGCTGCTTGGCCTGTTGAAAAACTCTCTGATCAGCATGAAGTCGGAAGCTTTGCGCTCGTCACAAGAGACGGGGGAAGAAGATTCCCTTGTTGATAGCCAAAGCACCCTTAGGTCTGTTTCTCAGCGCATATCGGAGGAGGTGGAGGAGGATGAGGAGGAAGAGGAGGAGAATGTTGGCGAGACACAAGAGGGGACCATTGTTGAGTCCTTCACTGTTGAGCGTGTATGGGCAGAAGAAGAGGAGTTGGAGGAGTTGGAGGAGGAGGAAATGGACAGTCAGGCCAGTGAGGGGAGTGAATTCTTACGCGTTGGTACTCTGGCGCATATGGCAGATTTCATGCTAGGCTGCCTATCCCGTGGCCCTCGCGTTCAAAGAATTTATTCCAGCACCGATTACTGGGTATTCACTCTCCTGGACCCACGGTACAAGCAAAATCTTTCCACTCTCATCCCTGGAGAGGAAAGGAGTGTGAGAATGCATGAATACCAGCAGGCCCTGGTGCACAAGCTGAAACACTATTTCCCTTGTGACAGCGCTAGCGGCAGAGTGCGTAGTTCTGCGGGACAAGTAGCGAGGGAGAGTAGGCGAGCAGGCAGCTTGTCCAGCACTGGCAAGGGTACGCTTTACAAGGCTTTTGCCAGCTTTATGTCACCCCAGCAAGACACTGTCACCTGTCCCCAGTCTCGGCAGAGTAGGGCTGATCTTTACAGAAAGATGGTGAGGGAGTACGTAGCTGACCATACCATCGTCCTAAATGATCACACAGCTTCCTACAACTACTGGGTTTCAAAGCTGGACATGTGGCACGAACTGGCGCTGTACGCCTTGGAGGTTCTTGCCTGCCCTGCCGCTAGCGTGTTGTCCGAGCGGGTTTTCAGTGCAGCTGGTGGCATCATCACCGATAAGCGTACACGCCTGTCGACTGACAGCGCTGACAGGCTGACGCTTATTAAGATGAATAAAGCCTGGATTTCTCATAATTTCCGATCTCCACCAGGTGAAGGAAGCTCAACCTGAATAATTTATCCACTCCTCCTCCTCCTCATTTTCTTCCTTCTCCTCCTCTTTGTACACTAAAGCAGAGGAAACTGGCTATTTTTTGACAGGGCCCACTGGCTCTAGCTATAGTACTTTATGCATTTAATTTTTCTGGAGGGCCACCTACCCGGTCCTCTGTTTTAAACAATTTTTGGGAGTGCCACATACAGGCACTCAATCTATTCAATTTTTCTGGAGGGCCACCTACCTGCTCCTCTGGTTTGAAAACTTTTTTGGACTGCCACATACAGGCACTCAATCTATTTCATTTTTCTGGAGGGCCACCTACCTGCTCCTCTGGTTTGAAAACTTTTTTGGACTGCCACATACAGGCACTCAATCTATTCAATTTTTCTGGAGGGCCACCTACCTGCTCCTCTGGTTTGAAAACTTTTTTGGACTGCCACATACAGGCACTATCCAAATTAAATTGTCTCCATAGCAGCCTCCACACGTTGTCTCCATTGCTACCTCCAAAAGTCGTCCATATAGCTGCCTCCCTACATCGTCCCCTTATCAAACGAGGTATGTCAGGCAGAAATTTGGGTTGTTTTCATGGATTCCACATCAAAGTTGTTAACTTTGCCGCCACCCTGCTGTGTTATCCACAAAATATACTGGCAAACTTTTACCATTTACGGATATTATTTCAGCGCTTCTTGCGCATCTGTTTACATTCCCCTCACCCGCCATATCCCAAACTTATAAGAAAGCTACTACACTTAACTTGGTGCAGGCTGGGACCGAGTCTGACCCTGGGGCTGGTCATATACTGCCGACGCAGAGGATTGCGGGGCCTACCTCGGTCCAGGTCTCAAAGGCCTACTATACCTCCTCCTCCTCCCACCCCTCCTCCACCTCCTCCTCCTCCGAATTACCATCCGTGGCCATGGCGCCATCAGTCGGTAGCTCTAGGCACAGCAGCAGTGCCGTCGCTAAGCGACAGCAGGCGGTGCTCAAACTGCTGAGCCTAGGCGATAAAAGGCACACCGCCCAAGAGCTATTACAGGCCATTCCACATCAAACTTGTTAACTTTGTGGCCACCCTGCTGTGTAATCCACAAAATATACTGGCAAACTTTGATCATTTACCGATATTATTTCAGCGCTTCTTGCGCATCTGTTTACATTCCCCTCACCCGCCATATCCCAAACTTATAAGAACGCTACTACACTTGATCTTATACAAAAGGTTCTGAGAAGTGCTGTTTGGGGAGTAGCCTAGAGACAGGGGCTTGGATTGGCGAAAGCTCGCCTGGAAGCGGAGCGCCAGCTCCATGCCAAGATCCAACTAACATAGTTTTAACTGCAGCACCTTTAATCTATTACTAGTTCACTGCCTCCATACATGGTCCCCTTATCAAACGAGCTGTGTCAGGCAGAATTTTGGGTTGTTTTCATGGCTTCCACAACAAACTTGTTAACTTTGTCGCCACCCTGCTGTGTAATCCACAAAATATACTGGCAAACTTTTATCATGTACCGATATTATTTGAGCGCTTCTTGCTCACCTCCTTTGGTTCCTCTCTGCCACCCATTGGTTTGAAGCCTGAGTCCATTTAGGGTATGTCGCCATGCCACTCTCTAGCCTGCCGCTGCTGCCTCTGCATGCCGTCCCCTATAGTGTCAGGGTCAATTATTGGATGTTTTAGATGCTATCTAGCTTCATTCTGTCACTCTGTCATGGCCATGCTGTTGCCCATAATTTTGGCATAATGGTGCGATTAAGCAGCCTCAGAGGCATCCATGCATGCTGCCCCTGCTGTTTCCTGTCCATTTCCGTGGTGTTTCCATCCTTTTCTGAGGTTCCCAGGTGTTTGGCCAAGCTTCCCTGTGCAGAGCCTTGGTCCCCTTGAAAAATGCTCGAGTCTCCCATTGACTTCAATGGGGCTCGTTATTCGAGACGAGCACTCGAGCATAGGGAAAAGTTCGTCTCGAATAACGAGTACCCGAGCATTTTAGTGCTCGCTCATCTCTAGTGTATATGCATAAGAAGAAAGTTTTTAATATGAAGAAGTTTTTATCTACATAATGTGTTTAGACAGAAGTAGAAAGTTTCATGATTAAAGTAATGAAAAGAATTGGTGGAATGCTCAAATAAAACCCTACGTATGAAAGATAACTCCCAAAGGTGTAAGAGGTAATTCCCAAATTTAGCAAACTGTCAAACTATTACCAAAACTTGAGGTAGCTGTTCTAAATCTCTTGTCCTGAAACAAAGCACACTGAGTTTAGTTATGTCCAACAGGTGGCCTTAGCAAGTCATCTAATATATACAGGCGGTCCCCTACTTAAGAACAATCGACTTACATACGACCCCTAGTTACCACTGTTCACTGTAATGAAGCTTTATTGTTAATCCTGGTTCTTATGACAACCAAACATTTTTAAAATCCAATTGTCACAGAGACCAAAAAAATTCTGTCTGGGATTACAATGATAAAATATACAGTTCCGACTTACATACAAATTCAACTTAAGAACAAACCTACAGACCCTATCTTGTATGTAACCCGGGGACTGCCTGTATACCTTTTGACATGGGGTATTACCAATATGACTCTGAACACAGCTAGAATATTTTAATGTGAATCACTACCCCCCAACTACCTTCCCCAGAAGATTTGTCTAAACCTGTAACTGTACATGAGGTTTTATATTCACTACTATATGCTTAAATATGTTGCATTAGTAATTCATGTGTTTCATGAATTGAAAAAAGACATTCCCCCTAAATTATTAGAAATGTGGGACCTTGTTGGTAGGTGTAATGGGAGTGGTTTCAGTGTTTAAGTCTTCTGTATAATATGTATTATGAGGATGAGTAAATACCACAAATTACTTAGAAATAAAATATAAGCATTTATTGAGAAATCAAACATGAGATAATTTCTTTAAATCAAGATATTCAAGATGTTTGTTAGTTTTTTCCCAAATGTTGGTGATAACGCTGCAGGGACACTGCCTGCCTTCCCCTATTAGACTTTGTTGCATCTGCCTTCTTTTGTATAGAAGTAATATGCATTTGGGATTGTGGTATTATTCTTGCCTCCTGGAAGTTTAATGCTCATAGCCTGAGGCTAAAGGAAAAGAAGTTGAAAGATTATGTACTGCATAAAACGGCTTTGGAAGTAACTCGTTTTTGTTGATATTGGCAGATTTTGTCATAGGAATCACAATCAATTGAGTGAATAATAATAAAGATCTTTATAGTCAGCATTTGACACATTCATATTTTGCTAACAGACATTTTAGAAGGTTTTTTAGTAAATAGATCTTGATTTTACAACAAAATTTGAAAGGTGAAGACCATTTCTCAAATTCACATTCTGTAATATTAACAAAAACACATAGACATTGCTTCCAATTATTGAGTTTGGGTATTTCAGTAATATCCAAAGGCAGCTAATGAAACATATAGCCATCCTCATGGATACAAAATTGGTTGCCACCAATATGTTTGTGAATTTCTTATCTTCTATTGAATATATGTGAACAGTGGGAATTAGAAGGGAGCATCTAGAAGTAAGAGTTACTTAGCCGTAAAGCCATCGTAGAGTGTGAATAGCTAAAGCAATTTGCATGTAGTAATGTCTGTCCTTTTACATCACTCACTACAAAGTTCCATGTTGCTTATGAAAGTAACATAAGAAACAACAACTCTGCAGATCATTCAAAATGACAAGAGCCAGTGAAGTACTGTAAAGTACCACATCCACTGAACTATGGAGCAATGTACAAAAGCATTTTATTCATTTGTGGTCTTTTCTTGTAAAATCCATAAAAACATGGATCGATGAGCTTTAAGTGCATAGGCCTTGACTTCAACCCTATTGATCAAGTGTAGGATAAATTGGAATTCCAATCGTAAGCCATGATATTTTGATCATCAGTGTTAGACTTTACAGGTGCTTTATTGAATTTGAACAAATTCTTGTAGAACGACTTCACAGAAAAAATTATATCAAAGCCACAAAAAATCTAACGTCCTTTAAGCTTCCATAAGAGATGTCCAACAAGATGATGAAGATATTCCAACATTTAGAGAATAACAGTGGCTAAATTAATAAGTACAAACTTGAGGTTCATAGTTAAATTTTGATCAAATTGCAAAAGCCCACCTCACATTACCTATAAGTGAGGTGGCTACATACTGTGTATATATCTCATGTAGGATATAGGGTATTATACATATTTTTTCAAACTCTGGAAAAAACTGTTACGGAAGAAAATGTGGAGCTTCTAGCATTGGCTCAATATATTGCTTGTAGATGTTGGTGAATAAAGTTCTAAATTCTTTATTTCATCATATTAAAATCTTCAATAAACAATATACTCCATCATGATGGAAAAAGATTGCAGGTTACACGTTACTAACTTAAATATGAGGATGTGAGGTGTTTCAGTGGGTGTGTCTAAAGGGCACTCCTTTGGCGCCGGGCTGTATTAATGTGTTCGTAGTGTTCACCTGGGCAAAAACAACATTACGGTAAATAATATGCAGAAAGCGGGAGTAGTATGGATGTATATGCAAAATACGTTATATGTTAAAATAAGGTATGATTTATGCAGAAAAAAGCTTGGCAAAATATGAAAAAGGAGGGCAATGTTATTAGGTAAATGTAGCCGATGTTACAACACCCTTCCACATTTTGGGTAAAAAAAAGTAATTTAGCACCTTTTATAAACTCTGTTTTGTTATTCTGTTATTCATCCTAGATATTTCTGAATAAAACATAATTACCCTTTTGTGTGTCAATGTAGTGTTCCCTTCCTTCCACACAATTAACAAGGTAATAATAATAATGATAATTCCATTATTTATATAGAGCCAACATATTCTGCGGCGCTACGCAGAGCTTGCCAAATAAGTCCCTGTCCCCATGGGGCTCACAATCTAATCAACCTACCTACCAGTATGTGGGAGGAAACAATGGAAAACCATGCAAACAGGGAGAGAAAATACAAACTCTTTGCAGATGTTGACATGAACCCAAGACCCCAGCGCTGCAAGGCTGTAGTTCTAACCACTGTGCTACATCAGCACATATTAGGTCATGGCTGATTGAGGGGCATCATACTCCTCACTGATAACAACCCCTTGTCAACAGAAATGGTACAACAAAGTTATAAGAAAAGATATTCCAAAATTGTTATTTTCATGGAAAATACAATTGTTTACTAAAACTGATATGTCGGGTACGGAAACCCATTCACGCTTAAGTACAATCGAGACTTTCTTTAAAGAATCCATTCAAAGTCATTTATTATATGTATTTTTTCATGGAGTGGTTTACATAGATGCAGTAATCATGACATTTTATAAATAAAAGGGCGGCACGGTGGCTGAGTGAGTAGCACTTCTGCCTTGCAGCGCTGGGGTCCTGGGTTCGATTCCCACCCGGGTCAACATCTGCAAAGAGTTTGTATGTTCTCTCCGTGTTTGCATGGGTTTCCTCTGGGTCCTCCAGTTTCTTCCCACACTCCAAAACATACTGTTAGGTTGATTAGATTGTGAGCCCCATGGGGACAGGGACCAATTTCACAAGCTTTGTGCAGCGCTGCGTAATCTGTGTGCGCTATATATATAAAGAATTATTATTATCTGTGTATATGTGGAGTTTCCCTCTCCTCATTTGGGCAGGCCTTCCATTCCTTCAAGCTTGTTATTAGTTAGTGAGAAGGAAGCAATACATCGAAGAAAAGTTAGAAGATCAGTCATTTGGAAATGATCACTAGAAAAAAATAGTATCACATAAAACACCTAGTTCTCAGATAGCACAGCTTTGCTTGTCATTCTCCATTGAGCTGTGAAGGCTAAAACACCACTCCTATAGACAGCTGGGAGTTGTAGGAGACTGCCTAAGCCCTGGAACAAATAAAATTTGACACATCCAATGTATTTGCATTTTCTTACATGTTAGAATTAGTTGAGTGAAGATGGTAATCTTCAGACAAGAAGTGATTGGCAGGCAGGTAATAAATATCTGCTTACATTTCTAAAACTTCATTACATTTCGCCGCTTATTAATCTTCAGAAAGTAGAACATTAATGTGTGTTGTATTTAGATTTAGTTTTAGAATGGAAGATTTTACCTCCGCTCCATAAAACTTATCTGTGTTTTTGTAAAGGTCATCTTCCAGATTAGCTGGTCACCGCAGAATGCTGTTAACCAATTTACAAGACAAAATACTCCATTTATTGTCATTTTTTCTACTCTGCAGGTTTCCCGTTTCATAGACGCTAAGCAATCATATGCTCCTTGTGGTTATTAATCAGACTTGGCATCTGTTTCCAGCTAACAATTTCATAGGTACCTGTGTTTTCATAAGATCCACAATATCCATTATGAGGAAAAACCAATTCAAAAGGCTTTTATTTCATCTGTAATACCCAGACCTTAATCTACTTGAAGGAACATGAAATTACAAAATGCATTAATATTAGCTATAGCATTAATTCTAAGACTTTTATAAAAAGGAAATCCCGCTAACTGTAATTTGCATCTAAGGAAAATAAGATTTACAAGATGCGCTGAGCAAGTGGGGGCTGCAATGTTCTAACCAGGTACAGGATGTGATTAATGGGAAACACAATACATGATTTACCACTATATATTTGTCTATACTGAATACAGATAAAGATTCCTGGAACTTTCCTATTACAGGCAGTCCCCGGGTTACATACAAGATAGGGTCTTTAGGTTTGTTCTTAAGTTGAGTTTGTATGTAAGTCGGAACTGTATATTTTATAATTGTAACCCCAGCCAGAACTATTTTGGTCTCTGTGACAATTGGATTTTAAAAATGTTGGGTTGTCATAAGAATCAATATTAACACTAAAGCTTCATTACAGACACATTTGATAACTGTTACAGCTGTTTATTGTAGCCTAGGACTAAAGTACAATAAATTACCAATATCCAGTGGTCCGTTTGTAACTAGGGGTTGTATGTAAGTCGAGTGTTCTTAAGTAGGGGACCACCTGTATTTATGACCACATTACAACGTTACTAAAATTCTATGCTAAGTAGTCAAATTGTAGCGGAGATAAAAATACACTGGGTGAGATTTATCAGAAGTGTCTGAGGTAAAACTGTTCTAGTTGTCCATGCAAACCAATCAAAGTTTAGCTTTAATTGTTCATTCAGCTGTGGGAAAATGATAGCTGAGCTCTGATTGGTTGCCATGGGCAACTAGAACAGTTCTGCTCTCAGGCACTTCTGCTAAATCTCCCCCACTGACTTAATGCAAAAACACCAGAGAACTGGTTAATGTGAGTTCATATAAGAACCAAAAAACCAGTATGTTGTTTATATTCAGATTTTGTTGTGAATATTGTTATGACTATTGATTTCAATAAAATTTGGGTGAAGGCCCAGGACCTAACCCATGCCTGTTTTGGTGAAAATTATAGTGCAATTCTTTGTCAGCACAAGTGGCTGGGGGATATATCAGATGGCCGGAGCCTCCTTTAATATTCGCCACAGCAAGAGGCGTGGGGTTTACATAATACACTGGGTTTTCTTATTATCAGCTAATATCCTCGTAGGTACACACAAGAACCCAGTTTTCCAAGCCCAACCATTGCTACATTCACTTCAGTGAGACTGAAGGAGATGTCAATTACAGGGCATCTCCACAGAAGTCATTGAAATGTTATGGATGCATACTTAGATTGATCGGGCATTTTCTGATGCGGCGATACCTAACACCTAATTCTAGGGAAAGGGGCGTGATTAGAATTTTTAGGATTTTTTATTATCATTTTTTTTCTTTAAACTTTTTTTGATTTTTATTTTTAATATTTTTTTACTATTTTCCAGATGCCCATCATTTTTAAGCTGCCAGCAACGATGCGATCGACAACATAGCAACCACACATAGAAAGCACCGATATGCAGCAAAGACTTACCGGCTATGGAGAGGGCCCAGACGTGAGCACTCTCCATGCCCCGACCCCCCAGTAAGGGGTTAAAGAGATATATACAATTTTTTTAATATGCATCCACCAGTTGGGTGAAACTTGTGCGGGCATTAGAATTGTATGTTGGGAAAGATATGTATAATATTAGGTAAAGCTGCCTTAGCATTTATATATAAATGTCTATTTTTCCTTTTACAGAATATCTTTATGAATCACGGCATCTTTTCAAATAACGTAGTGAACAAAGAAAGTGCGGTAACAGGGATCGGTATCAATGATTAAAAAGCCTCCACATTTCGAGTAGGCGACTGTCTAACAGAGAGCTGGACGGTATCGCTGCCCCAATCTTCTGAAGCTGTTCTTGCAGAATACTTGAAAGCATCAGGTTGTTATTACGGTCTATGTGTTGCTTTCACAATGGTGTTTGTCAGCACGTATTCAAAGTGATTCAATGTGCAGCTGGGTTATACAAGACGGAATAATTTACCTAAGCAGAAAAAGCAATATTTTATTCTTTGTCTCGTGTTCCCAGTAGTTTTCTTATCATCATGTTCTTTCATGTGATACTTTAGAAAATATCCCTTCCATACTCAGATTCCATTGAGTGGAGCGATAATTACTACTAAAAGAAAGCGGAGCGAATTAAAAAGGTCCCATAAACGTGTATTTGTTCTACATGACACCATCAAGTAAAACAGCGGCTGACAAGTTCTTTAAAAAAAAAAAAAAAAAAAATGCATTTAATGAAGATTTCTATTATGTTAGAAGTACAGGTATATGAATCGTAGAAATTTCAAAGGCAAAGTCATTGAATGCTGCAAGATCGCTCTCCAAGTTTCTCCATACTCTGTCAGTCATGTCTGTCACTTATGCTCAGTGTGACCCTGCTTTCATCTGTGAACAGCACAGGGCGCCATCGGTGGACGCTGGGCCCTCATTTCCTTATGAAGTCGGTTTCTAACCGTTTGTGCAGACACATGCACATTTGTGGCTGCTCGAGGTCACTTTGCAGGACTCTGGCACTGCTCCTCCTGTTCCACTTTGCACAGAGATGGAGGTAGCGGTCCTACTGCTGGGTTGTTGCCCACCAACGAATCCCTTCACGTCTCCTGGTGTACTTGCCTGCATCCTGGTAGTGTCTCCAGCCTCTGGACACTTCCAGCCAGGAAGCATATGTACTGAGATGAGGTCTGTGGTCCCCACTTTTATAACCACTCCTTTATTGTGTTATATTGTGTTGTTTGAGTGTTGCCTTTATTTTATTGAGCAGTGCATAAAGAGCATAGGGGGCGGTGACAAAAGCCTCTTTTGGCAACCCCCTCAATGTGACCACACAGGAGGCTTAACAAGAGACTACCAGGTTTACCCAATGATTGTCTTACGACCAGTTACAGTGCCTTGCAAAAGTATTCGGCCCTCTTGAAGTTTTCTTTCTTTTGCCACATCTCAGGCTTCAAACAAAGAAATAAAATTGAATTTTTTTGGTGAAGAATCGAAGTGGGACACAATTGTGAAGTGGAACTAAATTTATTGGATATTTTAAACTTTTGTAAAAAATAATAAACTGAAAAGTGGGCCAATATTATTTGGCCCCCTTAAGTTAATACTTTGTAGAGCCACCTTTTGCTGCGATTACAGCTGGAAGTCACTTGAGGTGCCAGGTCTCTATCAGATTTGCACATCAAGAGACTGAAATTCTTTCCCATTCTTCCTTGGAAAACAACCCGAGCTCAGTGAGGTTGGATGGAGAGCACTTGTGAACATCAGTTTTTAGCTCTTTCCACAGATTCGAGCACAAAAAACCTGGATACATTTATTTGTGAACCATTCTATTGTAGATTTTGCTTTATGTTTGGGATAAATGTCTTGTTGGAAGCTAAATCTCCATCCCAGTCTCCGGTCCTTTGCAGACTCCAACAGGACCATTCTTGAAGAAAACCTATCAAATTTAACCATTGTCCGGGCCATGCTGATGAAAAGCAGGCCCAAACCATGATGCTGTCACCACGTTGGACGGTGGGGATGGTGTGTTCAGGGTGATGAGCTGTGTTGCTTTTACACCCAACATATCGTTTAGCATTGCGGCCAAAAAGTTTGATTTTGGTTTCATCTGACCAGAGCATCTTCTTCCACATGTTTGGCGACTCCCAGGTGGCTTGTTGCAAACTTTAAACACGACTTTATATGGATATCTTTGGGAAATGGCTTTCTTCTTGCCACTATTCAATGAAGGACAGATTTGTGCAGTGTACAACTGATTGTTGCCCTAAGGACATACTCTCTCATTTTAGCTGTAGATCTCTGCGGTTCATCTAGAGGTATCATGGGCCTCTTGGCTGCACCTCTGATCAGTCTTTTTCTTGTCCAAGATGAAAGTTTAGAGTGACACCCAGGTCTTGGTAGATTTGCAGTGGTCTGATATTCCTTCCATCTCAATCCTCCTTGCTCCTTGGGATGTTTAGTTTGTGATATCTTTTTCTAACCAAATCCGGCTTTTAACTTCTCCAGAACAGCATCATGGACCTGCCTGGTGTGTTCCATGATCTTCATGATGCAGAATCCTGAGACTATCACAGAGCAGGTGTATTTATACCGAGACTTGATTACACACAGATGTATATATTCATCATCATCAGTCATTAGGACAATATTGAGTCATTCAGAGATCCTCACCGAACTTCTGGAGCGAGTTTGCTGCACTGAAAGTAAAGGGGTCAAATAATATTGTATGCCCCACTTTACAGTTTATTATTTTTCTTTCAAAAGTTTAAAATATCCAATAAATTTAGTCCACTTCACAATTCTCCCACTTGATTCTTCACAAAATTACAATTTTATATCTTTATGTTTGAAGCCTGAAATATGGCAAAAGGTAGGAAAGTTCAAGGTACTGTAATGTGGGCTCTACAGCAGGAAAGTCAATCATAGATCAAAATAAATCAGGAGGTGGTCAAGGTATGATGGCCAGAAGAATTTGCTTTTACTTTACCAGGTATAGGCATTCAACAAACATGATCAATAGGCCACAATAGTAGAAATTTGAACTCTTTACGTAACACAATATATACATCTGTTTCTTGGGGTTTTCTTTATGTTGGCTTAAGCAACCTTGAGATCGCTCACATTTGGAGTAGCTGTTGGCAGAAGTGGTAGGGACAAATTCGGCAGCCATGGATCCCTTTTGGGCCAAATTGGATTACAAAGACCTATTCGAATAGACCTTGAGGCAGTGGAGAGGAGGAAAAAAAAAAAAAAAAATTCCCTTTATTCTTCCATACCGCCCTTTATACCCCATCCTGTGCCTTATCAGTGTCTCTCTCCCTCTATTCCTGCTCTTATTTCTCCACCCTTGACCACCTGCCCCTGCATCCTTCATGTGGGGTAATGCCTTGTACCAACCTTTCTCATTTTTTGAGGCTTTACTTATGTAGCATGATTTAGCACACATGAAAACCACCCTTCAAACCACTTTGCTCAACTGCAGTAGATGTGCTAAAAGTAATGAAACAATGTACAGTTGAACAACTTGCTGTTCTCTAAATGGAGCCAAATAGAAAAATAAAAACTATGGGTATTTGATCCACTATTTTCACAATACATTTCCTGGTTCAATTAGGATTGGTATTTAAACAGTCCTCCTCTTCATGCTGCTCATAACCATGTACCACAAAACCAAGAAGAGTGAGTCAATGGATCACTAGACAATTAGTCAACTTGACACAATGTGTCACAAGTGTCTCATGGCCACATAAGTTATGGAGCCATTGACATTTTTGTGGGGGCATACAAACTCTGTTGTTCGACTGTTTCAATAAACTGTGGAGACCTATGAAGGTCTACCATTTTCTGAGAAGCATTAACAAGTAAGGCTCAGTTCACATTTTTGTTAGGTCTTCAACCACTCCTTGTTTTGGCTCACAATTTTTAACAGAGTTTTGAACTGATATATTTGGCCTAAAATTACTTCTAGCTGAAAACATATAAAAAGACCCCCCAAACACCGACTTCATGTTCATCAAGTTGTTGTCACATAATTGATACCAATTTATAGGCAATAAATTACACTTCCAAAATGTTTCAATATGCCTTTTATTTTGAGTGGAACCAATTGTTATTATCACAGAACGTCTTCACATTTGATGCAAACATGAGAGATCAGTTACAATAGTGGCACAGCTGCAACCCTTTCACTACTAGAGGGTGCAGAGGACAAGATGCTTTGCAAAGAGTCTGTGGCCTCTCGTGTAGAAAGGATGTAAACAGAACATAAATTTTAAGATTTAGTAGCTTCATTCGGTAATGCTCTAACTGCACTGCAGTTGTGAAAACACAAAAATTGTGTTGTGCCACAAAAACAAAAAACCTAAAACGTGCGGAACAAAAACTTACATAGCATTTGATAAGATCTTTGCTTGCAATCTTTGCAATATAACTCAACAATCTTGCAGAACTAAAGCCATATATAGAAATATTGCTTACAAAGTCTTCTAATTCATCTAAACTAATAAATATTAGGATTTTTGTGTATAACCTGCCATGTTTTAGCGGGTTAGTGTGTATATAAACCAGCATCTTCTTACAGAAAAACAAATGAGAGCATTTGGTTAGTATATGACTTTTATCGGGTTCCTGCTGCATTATGAATTGATGGGGGGCTGTCATGGTCCGACAGGAAGGAAGTGGCTTCAGGAAGTAGAGATGTCAGCACGTGACGGCACACAGGACAGGTTCCAGACTGGAAAGTGGAAGGAAATATGTAGTTATTTTTAATCTTTCCTTCATTTATTTAAACCTCTGAAAATTGAGAGATACTTTAATGTTTCAATATACACTTATTTTGGCTAAAACTAAAAAATCTATATGTACTTTTAAGGATATGTGAAAATTACATTGTTGACATGTAAAATTAAATCTCAACAATGTAAAAATCAAGGTTTTATTGAACAGAGCAACCTAAAAGCATTTACAAAACTTCATGGTTAAGATAAACGTAATCCCACTGCAAGGAAGGGATGAGAACAGTAAGACAGTCTATCATCTAGGAGGAGCAACCGAGTAAGTGACAGAAGAAATATTTTAGTCCTAAATCATTGGTGTACATTATTTTGATAATCAGCACTGACACCAGGATCTCAACCTTTGTTTTTTACATTTTTTCTTAGTTTGATGTTATAATAGAAACTACTCATACATGGGTCAGCTTGTTTCCTATCTGGATACACCTTGGGAACTAGTCATCAGGAGCCCTTTTTCTGGCTCCCCCATGTCCCCGTAGAGAATAGTCCACACATTGCCAGCGTGCCTTATAATAAAACTGTCTTTTCATGATCGAAAGAAAAGTTAGACGAAAGTTTACCTTTCTCTCTGCAGAGCAGTGTCCCATGGGAGTGGCCGGTGAGGAGTGGTCCCCCCCCACCACCCTTGGGAAAGCCATGTGTTTATTTCAAATAGGAGGGAAATGGGCGTTTTTAAAATTTGCATGATGAAGCATTTTCCTGAGAGTGGGGGGACAACACTCCTCTCTGGCCACTCCTATGGGACACTGCTCTGCAGGGAGAAAGGTAAACTTTCATCTAACTTAGGCAATTTGCACACTATGCTCTATAGCAGTGATGGCGAACCTTTAAGAGACCGAGTGCCCAAACAACAACGAGAACTTATTTATTGCCAACATGGCAATTTAAGCAGTAACTTATGGCTCTCTGTTCTGTCAGAGCTTTCAATTGTATCAGTGTCCTGATGACACAGATACAGTAGATGGAAATTGGAGTAATTCTCTGTATCATTGTAGCTTTCCTAAAGGGTCCCCTGGCTAATAAGAATCACAGGGCCTGGATTTGTAGCACTAATGGTCATGCAGCTGTGTCCACACCTTTTCTCTCCTCCAGTAGTCTCAAGCAGTTCAGGGTGTGTGTTTAATAACAGAAGCAGAAAACAAAACGACAACGAAAGAGGGCGTCGCCTCGCGTGATAACGTCAGGACAATTGGTTTCAGGTAAATATTGAAATTAAAAAGTCCAATGGTAACGTGTTTCGGGAAAAACCCTTCGTCAGACCATAAATAAAGCTGAAGGACAGCCACCAGCTCCTGTCTTTTATCTTATCCTTTATCAGCTTTATCTATGGTCTAACGAAGGGTTTTTCCCAAAACGTGTTACCATTGGACTTTTTAATCCTTATGCTGTTGAAATAAACTTCAAGCCTAGATCTATACTTTCGCCTCTGGATTTGGTTACAAGCGCACCCGTTCACAGCTCCAACCCTTTTTTCCTTCTTATACCTTTAATAATAGAACACAGAACGTCCTGGATTTCCCTGGACTGCAGGAGGAGACCTCGAGTCATGCCTGGGCTAGGGTGACAGCCTGGGTGCCCGCAGAGATTGCTCAGAGTGCCACCACTGGCATCTGTACTGTAGAATTGCCACCACTGCTCTATAGGGACATGAGTGAGCCAGAAAAAGGGCACTTTAATATTATAGATAAATGTCAACATATCAATATTATCATCTGTGCTTCAATACATCAACTGAACAAAGGTATAAATGCGACATTCATCTACTTCTGTGTTGAGGAGTCCCCTCACATATCCACTTCATTTCTGACTTGCTGCATCTACATTTTTAATTAGAAGAAACTTACTTTTTGTAACCACAGTGTGACACAAAGCTTATGGAAGAGGTGGTGACAAGGGAGCTCTGTTAATACTTCATCTTTGATATACTCGCTACAGCATATGGCACAGCACTGCTCTTGACCTACAACTGAGACAAAATGAAAAACAAGACTTAATACATTTCTTCCAAAACAGGAGCGTTCTGTGCCAAGTCTGCCTACATTCATAACCACTTCTCAGTTTGATCTTAAGAGAGAAACAGCTGAATGTATGACAAAAAACTAATAGGACACATAAAACGGTCCATTTTCTTTTTGATTTTACACTTATAACTAGGTTATTTTTAACCATGTGAAGTCTGAAAACAGAAGAAAAACTGTAAAAGTGTTGGACTTTCATACTTTTCACAGGCTCCTGTCACACAGTAGCAGGAGATCTCAGTTTATCTTTACTAACAAAATATGTAAAGCAAGTTAGCTTACTAAGATTTCACATACCGTATTTTCTGGACTATAAGACGCACTTTTTTTCCCCAGAAAATGGGGAAAAAACAGTAGTGCGTCTTATAGTCCGGATGTAGCCTGCAGGAGGGGATGGAGCTGCGCTCTGCCAGCTGATGCTGGTAGTAATCGCAGCCCTTCACAGTGGAGCGCAGCGGCTGTGCTAAGTGCCGCTGCGCTCCTCTCCTCCTCTCAGCCCTCCACTGCTGGAGGGAATGGAGGGCAGCTAAAGCTTGCAGAGCGCAGCGCTTTGTAACTCATATATATATCGATGTCCTCCAGCTTTGTGGCAGAGCAGCAGCAGTGGAGAGAGAGGGGGAGGAGAAAGGCACTGGCTCTGGCCAATACCCGCTCGGCTTGTAAGTAGCCCGGGAGGTTCAGAGTGAAGAAGAAGAAGAAGGCTGCCGGCAGTGTGTGCAGAGGAGCCTGTACATGGCTGCAGTGTCTGACCTGAAACTTCTCTCTGGAGCACAGGATCAGATAAGCGATTAGTGCTCCCTTCCCCCGGTCTCTGCTCTCACACTCTTAACCCCTTGTTGCCTGGTATGTAGTGGCTGCTGTCTTTTGAAGGTACCTTACCCCACAGACCAAGCTCTTGTGGCCATCGTACAAGGACTGTCACCTCCTGTGTCCCCTCCCCATAGATTGTAAGCTCTTGTGGCCATTGTACAAGGACTGTCACCTCCTGTGTCCCCTCCCCATAGATTGTAAGCTCTTGTGGCCATTGTACAAGGACTGTCACCTCCTGTGTCCCCTCCCCATAGATTGTAAGCTCTTGTGGCCAGTATACAAGGACTGTCACCTCCTGTGTCCCCTCCTCATAGATTGTAAGCTCTTGTGGCCAGTGTACAAGTACTATCACCTCCTGTGTCCTCCTCCTCCCCATAGATTGTAAGCTCTTGTGGCCATTGTACAAGGATTGTCACCTCCTGTGTCCCCTCCCCATAGATTGTAAGCTCTTGTGACCATTGTACAAGGACTGTCACCTCCTGTGTCCCCTCATCCTCCTCATAGATTGTAAGCTCTTGTGACCATTGTACAAGCACTGTCATCTCCTGTGTCCCCCTCCTCATAGATTGTAAGCTCTTGTGGCCATTGTACAAGCACTGTCACCTCCTCATAGATTGTAAGCTCTTGTGGCCATTGTACAAGCACTGTCACCTCCTCTGCCCCCTTATACTACTCATAGATTGTAAGCTCTTGTGGCCATTGTACAAGGACTGTCACCTCCTCTGCCCCCTTATCCTACTCATAGATTGTAAGCTCTTGTGGCCATTGTACAAGCACTGTCACCTCCTGTGTCCCCTCTTCTTCATAGATTGTAAGCTCTTGTGACCATTGTACAAGCACTGTCACCTCCTCTGCCCCTCTCCTTCTCATAGATTGTAAGCTCTTGTGACTATTGTACAAGCACTGTCATCTCATGTGTCCTCCTCCTCCTCATAGATTGTAAGCTCTTGTGACCATTGTCACATATGCGCATACCTATACAGCCCTGGTAACTCTTGAGACCCCCTGACTACATGCCAGCATAATTCTATCTAATGATAGACGGCAGTGTCCGGGAGAGGAGGAGGGGGTGACCGCTGCTCGCCCCTGCCCCTCTCCAAAGAGGAACATGGCTGCACCGCACCGTCCAGTTACTTTATTAAAAATTTTAGCATACTATTTGGGGGAAAAAACATTTTTTCTTATTTTTCCTCCTCTAAAACCTAGGTGCGTCTTATGGTCCAGTGCGTCTTATAGTCAGAAAAATACGGTACCTAATTCTCTTTGCCCTGAAACAAGAGAGTTGGGAAAACACTTACACACAGTTCATGGTATGCTGGATCTGCCCAAATTGTTTAGCCATACAGATTAGCTAAAAGAAGACTGTTCCACTCAAAACACCAGCCAAGTCAAAGAATGGTGGTAGAATACGACCACAGTGAAAAGGGCTGGATTCAATTTAGCAGGCCGGTGGCATACGGACCTCGCTGGCAGGATTTTAATAGACTGACCACAGTGCAGATGAAATAAGGAGACTCAAGTGCCTCATGGTGATATATGATGCATGGCATCCCCTATCCTTCCCAAAACAGCAGCACCAAAATATAATCCTGATTATAGTACGGGCACCGATGTTTGATGGGAAGAATGGACTTTTAGTAACATACATCACTATGATTTATGGAGTCCTGGAAAATATAACACTGGCCTTACTCTGAATGACCAGGTGCATGGAGTCTAGTCCTCTGCACTGTGGTCGGTCTGGAATCCAACCAGCGTCCAGTCCATTTATACAGATCAACCACAGTCCCCTAACGCTGGCCTATGGGTGTATACAAGGACGTCTGTTTTGATAAAATTCTTGAATATATTAAGGCTGCTCCAAAACTTCTCTTTCCAGGCATTTCCTAAATAATAATTCCATGCATGATGTCTTACTGTTGTGTTCATCTGTGACAATGATCTGTGGAAGACACTCAATGCTTTCCTTAGTGGCAGGAGGATGGGCCTGTTCAACATCTACGGCCAGAGACTCCAAATGTGCCAAAGCAGTCTATAGAGGTAAATCAAGAAATATAACCAAACGGGGGTCAGAGGAACAGGTAAAGCTCGGATTCTCATAACAATCATTTGAATATATTGATGGTAAAATAAACTAATTATGACAAATAGTGACAAGCCTAAATATTATTTTGGGATAAAAAGGCATCACTGCTCACAGCGATATTCTTTTGGGAAAAAGTTAGTAAAAACTATTGAAAACAAAAAAGGAATGTCTGGAGTTTAAAATAAATAAATAAAATGTCCTCTATTTATGATCTGGGATTACAGGGCTGCATTTAGAAATACGCTGTACAGCAGCCCTTGAAAAAAGTGTCAGATTGCAGACAACTCAATGATGTCCATGGAGAGGTTTATAGGCATACTCCATGCAGTGGATAAGCTGTGACCTCATCACCAATGGATTCAAAAGAGTTTGTATTGTAATCTTTTCCATATTTCCTGTGATATACAATAAATGAGGTGACTGAAAAAAAAAATTTCACGTGTCATTGTTTTATTAGGCTTGAATGAAATGGAGGAAACATGACATGAGGTTTTACTGTAGAAAAAGAAAAACCCTATTGTGACCCTATTGGATTAGAACTACAAATCACGTATACTTAAGCTTAGAACTAAATTGCAAAACAAAAGTTTGTTGCAAGCAACATTTACAAGATAATTCTTGGTATATGTCAGAGTTAAACAGGAAAATACCTCCATAGCCTGCGCAAGCCTTTCTTCCAGAGCCATATACGTGAGAAATTGAGAATCCATGTAGGACATAGCTTGTGCTACACCAATACCATCCCCAAAGTCATCCAGCAACCTAAGGAGTTAATACACAAGAGATCCTTACTTTCCCTAGGACTGTCTTTCCATGCATCTGAGGACTTGTTTGAACAAATCAAAAGGGCATTCCTTGGGAAAAGCCAACTCAGAAAGGGTTAAAAACAAGAAGCAGGACTCCCTAATACCATACCTTGCCATCCCAGGTCTCTGCTCATCTAGTCTGGACACATGGCATGTGACGTACCCCAGACCGAGAGTTACAGAGTAGCATTACTCATCCAGATCAGCTAAGAACTTTAGATGTGTATTAGATATGGTACGGCTAATATTGCTTATTTTCCCTTTTAACCCTTTATGATCTGGTTTAAAATTCCACATTTACAGATCAGACACCGTATAGGTTAATCTATTACGCATTTTCCTACCTCCATTCAACTTCCAAGTCTTCACTCATACTTGAATCGTCCTCCAAATTATTATTCCCATCCAAAATAAAAAAGCCTGGAGGCAAATAATGGGTTCCAATCTCATTTTCCTCATCTGTGCTGCTTTCAATGTCCTCTCGATACTGTAACCAAGGGATTTCACCATCTTCCAAAGAGTTTTGCTCTCTGAAAAGTAAAAAATTTTGAATAGTAGAAATGCAATGAAAGTCAAAGCTTTGCATTTAGATGTTAACATGTTATGGTTCCAATTTAAAAAGCTTAAAAGAAAAAAAAAAAAAAAAAAAAAAAAAAAAAAAAAAAAAAAACATGGCGCCTTCCACACTTAAGCCCTTCCCGACATTTGACATAATAGTACTGCATTGCGGGAGGTGCATTCCCGCGATATGCAGTACTATTACATCATGCTTCTGGCACCGGCTCCTGAACGAAGCCGGCACCAGAAGCTGAGGGTGTCAGCTTTATATTATAGCCGACACCTGCCTCTAACACCCGCGATCGGAGATTTCTCCGATCGTGGGTGTTAACCCCCGACATGCCGCGGTCACGCTGACCGTGGCGTGCAAGGGGCATTTGAGAAGAATCGGACCCCCTGCGACGCTCCGATCGCATCCCCGGGACTGCCAGTGCCCGGGGCTGCGCAATCCTCCTCCGTGTATCCTCCGTGCGCAGCATGCTCAGTGTGTTACATTACACAGTGTAATACATCTGTATTACACTGTGTAATGTGAAGAGCTTGAACAAGCGATCAGTGGATCGCTTGTTCAAGCTAACCTGTAAAAGTTAATAAAAAAAAGTTAAAAACATTAAATAAAATCATTTTTTAATAAAAAGAATTAAATAAAGTTAAAGTCCCCATAACACAAATATTCCCTATACACATGCAATAAAGTGAAAAAACCCCACAAAAATCGCCAAAAATCCCCACATATTTGGTATCGCCGCGTCCGTAAAAATCCGTACAATAAGTCAGAACCACTATTAGACCCGCTTGGGGAACGCCGTAAAAACAAAACCGAAAAAAACACCAAAATTGTACATTTTTCATAAAATCTCTACACAAAAATGTTCTAAAAAGTGATCAAAAAAAGTTATGTGCGCAAAAATGGTACTACTGAAAAGAACAACTCAACACGTAAAAAATAAGCCCTAAACTAGCTCTGTCAACCAAAAAATATTAAAGTTACGTCTCCGAAAAGTTGGCGATGCAAAAACAAATGAGATTTCCTCTATATTAGTTTTTATCCAGTAAAATTGTAAAAATAAATGAAAAACTTTATAAATGAGGTATCACCGTAATCGTAGTGATCTGTAGAATAAAGATAATATAGTATTCTTAGTGTACGGTGTACGACCCCCAAAAAATACGAAAAGAAAGTAAACCAAAATTGACAATTTTCTTTTCACCCATACATTCAAGAATTAATAAAATCTCATCAATAAGCTAATGACCCACTAAAATGAAGTATTTGTATAGTGCATCTCATGTTGCAGAAAATAAGCCCTTATATGTCCAAATTGCCAAAAAAATAAAGATTGTATAGCCAATAAAAAGTGACAATCATAATCTGCTCTGAATGGCGCAGCCATATTGTTATACGCGGGAGGGATTGGGTATAAAATTTTGTGGAGCTTTTTGGTATTTTATCCACTGAGAATTTGTACATTTTTTGAAAAACACATTCATTTAGCCAAAAAAATACGATCCGCATCAGATTTTGTTTTAACCCCTGTAAAACAATTAAAGGGTTAACAAACTTCATAAAAGTGGTTTCGCGTACGTTGAGGGGTGTAGTTTCTATGGGGTTTTACTTTTATTTAGGCCTCTCAAAGTGATTTGAAACCTGAGCAGGGCCCTCAATAGCAGATTTTGCGGTTTTTATGAAAATGTGAAAAATCGCACCTAACGTTCAAAGCCCCAGAACATCCTACAAAAATAAGACTATGCATAAAAAACCATGCCCACATAAAGAAGACATTCGGTGAATGTTAGTTATTAAGTATTTTTGTGGTTATGACTATGTATGGAAAAAGTAGAACATTTTGAAGTTCGAAAATCAAGAATTTTTCCAAATTTTCACCAAATATCTGAATTTCTCATAAATAAATGCAAAACATACCACCAAAATTTTTCAACTAACATGAAGTACAAAGTGTCACGAGAAAACAATTTTAAAATCACTTGGATATGTTAAAGTATTCCGAAGTTATAACCACTTGCAGATTTGAAAAAATGGGCCGTGTCAGGAAGGTGAAAAGTGGCTTCGGCGTTAAGGGGTTAATATGCATTTTATATTTTTATATAGTACAGCATAATTATTATCTTTTTAACACTGTCCTCCGTAGCCCACTTCTAGAGTTTTTGAGAAAGTCAGACAACCCCATTAATTTTCAGATCATATATATTTTTAATCATTACAAATAAAATTTTGTTGAGCATTAAACACATTTTAAAACCATAAAACCACCTGCACGTAACACTTCAGGTGACTGCATAAGCGGTTTGTGTATAGGAGGTAACACTGAGGATTATTATATATCTATCCTGTATTAATAACCAATCTCTAAAGAGATAATTTCTGATTGTCAAGTAGTTGCAAGCTCAGCTTCAGAATAGGTGCAAATAAGCTGCCATGACTATACACACACGGAGATGCATCACACCAAAGGGGCATTTCAGAAAAATGTGTACAGTCTTGGAAACACGGCTCATATGGTGGGAAAACTTTTCACACAGAATACGGATCTGCTGAACAGAACACACTACATTATCGTGTTCTATTAGAAGCAGCAGCATGGAGGACATCACGCAACAGTAAAGAGCAGCGGCTAGAACCCGAGCATCAGCAGCTGCTGTAGCCGGTGTCTCTTCCTCTGTACACCATCATAAAATTCTCCTTTCTCCTGCCTACTTCCTCTCCATAGACTTTTATGGGTGGCATGTTACCTGATCCCTCAGTGAGCTTAAATACGGTTTCCTCTATCAACATGAATTATGAGTAAATGGTTTAATTAGGAGGTAAGAGGAAACAAGCAGAGAAGGAACCTTCACTTCGGCACTACATGATACAAAACAATACCTGAAATCTCTTATAAGTAGACTATGTACTGTACAGGGGGATATGTTGGGCCTGTATATAGATGATAATCTATACGTACATGGCATAGGGTGCAGACAACTTTCTTAGCTGTACAGACCCGCGTGAATAATCAATGTCTGTACTAAACTACACTGAAAAGTTGGGGCTGGAAATGAGCCGGCGGAGATTCACTTACAAGCTCATTGTGTGACAAAGAAAATTGTAAATTAGCTTTAAAATGTTCCCGGCTCTTTGCTGATTGCAGTTCTGAGTCATTGCAGGGAGGAATCCCATCAATCTAATGCTAGTACATGAGGGTATTAAACCTGAAATAAAACATCCTTTCTTCCAATGATAATACAACGATCCATCTTCAACAGCGCCACTTGATAATCAGTCACGGCAACAAACAACACAACCATCAAGATTTACTAATGTTTTTGTGTCTCTTAGGATAGGACCAGGAGAAACTGTTGCTATATTTAACTGTGTAGGTCTTGGCAAAATACAATGTGTGTCTCAGTCCATCTTTTCTTTCTTTATCTTTCAGCAAAATAAGACAATTTGTACAAACGCCTCACCAACTTCTGTATTCAGCAAGTACCCGTATTCGGGAGCAAGGTTGATGTACGCTGGTAATAGATGGGGGAGGGCATCACACAAACATTCACCCCTAGAGCCCAACGTGCGGGGCTCTTTCCCCGTCTTGTACCATCCTTGCTTGGATATTCTGATGCATACACTTCATTAGTTTCCCTGGATCTTTTGGGTTAGTAGTGAGGATTGTTTAGGTTTTTTTCATATGCATCCCCTTTTATTCAGGATTAGTTAAGAGGCCAACTTTATAACTTGCCATCAGGATTTGTATATAACTTACATATTTGGCATAGGGTTAGGTCTTGACAACAATAAACAATAACGCTTCTATTACGATAGGTAGAAAAAAGTGAGGGGAAAAAAAGCCAGCTCACCCAACCTTAAGATCAATCTAGGCTGTACACTGTCCGGACTTCTCCTGGTGCACGAAAAAGACTCCATCCATAGCCGTCTGGTACATGTATAAAACAAAGACCGGACCGGCCCAGCACGAAGAATGTCCACGGCTGTACTATGCCAAAATATGCCTTCTTTATTAAAAGCTTAAAACATACGCAAGGAAAAAAACTTGTTAACGTTTTTCGACGACAAGCGTCTTAATCATAACCTACCATCTAGGTTATGATTAAGATGCTTGTCGTCGAAACGAGTTTTTCCTCGTGTTCGTTTGAGCCTTTATTCAATAAAGAAGGCATATGTTGGCATGGTACAGCCGTGGACACTCTTCGTTTGGGACGGTCCGATCTTTGTTTTAGGGTTAGGTCTTGTTGTAATGTGCACATTCCCATTGTCGAAATTAGTGTAAAGGAAATGCCTGTTTGACAAGGCAACACCCAGTAATCAATTTATACAAAAATAGTTAGGCCTCATGCACATTGCCGGGTGGAGATGGGGAAGGGCGAGGGGTGCTTGATGGGAAATGAGAGGCTGCAGGGTTCACCACACTCTAGCCATACATTAGACCTCAATCGGGGCATTTTTACTGCAATATCAAGGCCCTTATTTATACCCGTGTGCATGAAGCCTTAGGGGAAGACAAAAAAGCTCCCAAAGTACAGTAATTCATGGGGAAAGTAGAAGAAAAACGGTTTCTTTGAAGAAATTCTACCACCAGGATGAAGGTTTGTAAACCAAGCACACTGACATGCTGGTATGTTCCCCTTCACGCAGGATCCACTCTTATTTCGGCTTCCTATGTGCTTGTTTTTATTAAAAATAAAAGTCTTTAAAAGTTGTGCAAATGATCCTGAGGGACTCTACATATGTCAATTGAGCTTGAAACCCCTCAAGCTTATTTTCATAAAATTTATTGGTGAGCATACTGGGGGCAAAAACAAATTGTGAGGAATGTTTATTAATGGTGGGGGTTACAGAGGAAAAATGTAATGAGGAGTTAATAATTTTAGTTACAGACAGAATACTGATCACCGGTAAACCAACAGGGAATGGAAACTGCTACAAAACAGATTATATATAACAACTTATTTGATACCAGTAACAAAACCAAAATCATCAATTTGTGTGTCTGCTGCAGTTTCTGGTAGACCATAGCCACGCCTTCCCCATCATAAAAAGCCCTCAATAGTAAGAACAGTAATAAAACTATGATTTCCCAATTTCCAACTGTATAAAAATCTCTTTGTGTGATCCAACAGAGAATTACTACGGTAGTTATTCCACAAACATCCACCATAAACCACAGGGAAATGATCAGTAGAGCTCCTCTAATAAGAGAAGGAAACACTTACTCAACCTGGAAGCAGAACTCAGAGTTTTCATCTTCTAGGCTGCTGCTATTGCTCAGAACCTCGTGCTCTTCTTTTCCCGGCAAAGTCTCCCAGCTCTCATCACTAGAAGAATGCTCTTTATCTCGAGAGAAATACGACGGTAAACATGTTGACCATTCTCCATCACTGCAATAAGAGCTGAAAAAAAATATTTGGTCACTTATTGACATTTATTAAAAACTTAATCAAATATACAGGATGACCTGGGGTGTGAAATAAGGTGCCGGTCATTATGATGAGCTGATCATCCTAATGAGTGTGAAGCACTTAAAGGGATTGGCCACTCTTTTAAATAAATTGTGCTTGTGCCTTTACCGGCTTTATAAACCCTGAATATATAGTTTTATTAGTGAAAATCTGTTGACAGTAAATGAGAGACTTCCTTTATTCACCAATATGCGCACCATTTTGTCTTTATCAAGCAAAAGGAAGTCTCTGAAAACTGCATTTTTCTCTATTCTATGACTTCAACTGTAATTATTTTACTGTAGTATTCTAAAAAGGCCCACAAACAAATATCTATCAATATCAAGAAGAAAGGTGTATAGTTATTTATAATTTTGGCTTATACTATATCTGTGCCATTCTTGTCTTGTCAGATAATCCCATTCATGCAATATTCATGGCAAATGTGAGCCTATTTCATCATGGTAAGGGGTTTAGCCGCTATATTTTATATATAGTAAACAAGGAGTAGAATACATACCTGTCATCATCCTTTGGGCAGTCCGGAAGCTTCATCCCACTGACTTCAAAGTCATCCCAGAATATATCGTCCACTACAGGAGTCTCCTCTTGTAGAGTTATAAAATCCTTACTACTAGCTTTCTTCCAGGGATCTTCCAGGCTTGTGGAGGTTGATTCCTTAACACGAGGCTTCCGATCCTTTCTGTTCTTTTCTAATTTGACTTGTGTTTCACGGATTCCTCTTCTGGAGCTTTTGGCCTCCTTTCTAGTTTCTTCTGCAATTAATTGGTCTTTCTTTGAAGAGCTTGCAGGAACCGGTTTCCGTATTTTAGGCCTGACAACAGGTTCATTTGTGTGGTCAGATTTATTGCGGTCTGTATTGGCGTCATTGCGATCAGCCATACTGCTCTTATCGGCCAGCTCAGGGCCGTCTTGTATTCGCTGCACATCACACAGACTGACACCGTTAATCCCTGTGGCTTCATCCTCTGACACAGAGCTTGCTGACAAACTCCATGGTGTCGTACACATGTCTATATTGGCATATTTGGCTAAGGAAGCAGACTTTACCTGAGATAAGTTGTCTTTTGGGCATTTAGGACTGAGGCTAGAAATGTCTAACAGTTCTTTTTGGAGTTCGGGGAGTAAGCAATTTACTGATTTTCTGCATTTTCCAGTTTCCCGATCTGAAAATTCATCACTATGTAAGCCAACACCATCCTCCCCCTCACTGCTGTCTGGCTCGAAAGAGTCAATATTCACAAATGAAATAGCATTTTTGGGAGAGTGGTGGGGATGATCCACTGAAGCGTGATTGACGACAGATCTTCTGCTTTTCACGCAGTCAGTGGGATTATTTAAAGTCTGACATCTGAGTCCACGCTCTGTCATTGGAAAAGGGGAAACAGCGTTTTGCTCAGCTTCAGTAAACACGGGCAAACTATCATTAGCATCCAATGTTCTGCTATCTTCCTTCAAATCAGCGGTTACAACAGGACCAATGCTAAAGAGGGACGAATCACAGCTTTCCTTGGAAACTGAACAGAAAATGATTGAAATCAGAATGGAAAATTTACATAAATGACATAAGCTTCTATACAGACAATCGCCACACTAGAAGATCTAGCATAACCTGCCATCTACTTACTAAAACCCCAGCTTGTCAGGGTCCAGGGGGTGGTCTCACTGAGCAATGAAAACAGGAGGTGGCAGTCAGGACCACCCACTGGACCCAAAGCACAGAAAGGGCTCTTCTTGCTCTATGACACATTGCAATTGCAATTTTACTTCAAAAGAAACCTACCACCATGAAAATGTAGCCTGGTCTATTGGCAAAATAAAATCTTTGTACATCAAATAGACTAAAGTAAACCTTAAAACAAACTAAAAGGCTCTTTTATTATGGTTCAGCATCAAATATCCTTATTAAGGCTACGTAGCACGGCGGGCACACGGCAGCACGGGGAGAGGAGGAGGAGGTGAACTGCTGGGACTCTCACGATCCTGAGAACGGACGCCAAGCAATGAATGGGTGTAGTGGCAAGATTAGCAGATGTCCTGACACTCCATTCAATATTATGGGGTGTCGGAAATTGCAAAGCTGTTTTTTGAGGGAGTAAAGCCACTGTAGTCTCTAGTAGATTTATAAAAAAATGGCTGGGATATATCTATGCCAATTTATAATTCTAAGCAAAGCGCTTCCACTGGGAACAAATCAATCATAGATCTGTATTACTAAAGTGACTAAACCTCTGCTATACAGACATCTTCCTACGTGGCCTGTGACATTCTGCACAAGGCAGAGCATTCTAGTCGGGCGGACCTTTCACATACTGAAATGAAAAATATTCTGTGACAGATGTTAGAGAGATATTACCAAATCTGCCCCATGACAGAACAAAATTGTCCATATCTGAGTCTTATCAATCAGATGAGAAAAATAGCACACAATTCGTGCTTATAATAGTGAGATATGTTTATTAAACACGCAGAATGAGTCAGTTGCTAGGTAGGTAGCTAGATATTACATATACATGCAGTCCCCGGGTTACATACAAGATAGGGTCTGTAGGTTTGTTCTCAAGTTGAATTTGTATGTAAGTCGGAACTGTATATTTTATCATTGTAATCCCAGACAGAACTTTTTTGGTTTCTGGGACAATTGGATTTTAAAAATGTTGGGTTGTCATAAGAACCAGGATTAACAATAAAGCTTCATTACAGACACCTGTGATAACTGTTACAGCTGATCATTGCAGCCTAGGACTAAAGTACAATAAATTACCAATATCCAGAGGTCCGTTTGTAACTAGGGGTCGTATGCAAGTCAAGTGTTCTTAAGTAGGGGCCGTCTGTATAAATGGATGTAATCCAGAAAAACACATTTTTTGATCAAGTGACAATTGGATTTATTTTTTTGGATTACAGACACCTTACAGATGATTGGAACTAAAGTAAAGAGTCCAGAGATCTTCACCAGAGTTCACAGTCAGAGAGGTCCATCTTTAACTAGGGGTTGTCTGTAAGTCTGGTGTCCTTAAGTAGGGGACCGTCTGTATACAGCATAATATGTACTATATTTATAAAGCTGCAATGCAAGCAGAGTCATAGAGAAGTTACATATTTTCATGTTAACCCCTAGGGGACTCGGCCTCTTTTGGCCTTATGGATGCGGCCCTATTTTTCAAATCTGACCTGTGTCACTATAAGTGCTTATAGCTTTGGAACGCTATGAGATATCCAGGGGATTTTGAGATTGTTTTCTCGTGGCACATTGTACTTCAAATTAGTTTAAAAATTTGGATGAAATCTTTTGCGTTTACTTATGGAAAAAAAAAAAATTGGCAAAAATTTGGAAAAATTATGTATTTTTCATTCTAAATTCTCTACTTTTGATGCAGATAGTCATAGCTCCCAAATAAATTCATAACTTACATTTCCCAAAATGTCTGCTTTAAGTTGGTTTTTTTTAAGATTCCACATATTTTACTAGAATGTTAAGAGGCTCAGAATTTAGGTATCATTTTTCATATTTTTTTGTAAAATCACCAAAACCCGTATTTAGATGGGCCTGCTCAACTTCTAATTGACACTGAGAGGCCTAAATAATAGTGAGACTCTTAAATTACCCCATTGTGGAAACTACACCCCTCAACGTATGAAAAACCACTTTTAAGAAGTTTGTCAACCCTTTAGGTGTTTTATAGGGGTTTGAAACAAAATGGAGGTGCAGTCTGCAAATTGTAATATTTTTTCACAATACACTAATTATGGATGGAAAATTAAACATTTACAATGGATTAAATGAAAAAAGGCTCCACATAGTTTGATACCCAATTTCTCCCGAGTACACGGATACTCTATATGTGGTGGTGACCTGCTGTATGGGCGCACGGCCGGGCACAGAAGGGAAGGAGGCGCCATGCAGAGCAGATTTGCTATGTCACATTGCACAGGCTATAATTTTTTTTGTCTTTTTATTGTGGACCTATAGGGGCTTATTTCTTTTAGTACATGAGATGCACTTTTCTGGTATGTAATATTGGGGCATCTATAGCTAATTAGTGAGATTTTATTAACTCTTTGTTGGTGGTAGAAATGAAAATCATATATTTTTAGGGAAATTTTTGTGTTTTTTTTGGCCGTTAACCATACCATAAAAATAGTATATTATTTTTATTCTATGGGTTGCCACGATTACGAAAAGATCTAAATTTACATAGATTTTTTTATTTTTTCCCATTTTTACTGAATAAAAAGTAATTTGGCAAAAATTTTGTTAATTTTAGCATCACCACCTTTCATATGCATAACTTTTTTATTTTACGAGAAGGATTGTTCTTTTTAGAGTGCATACAATTTTTTAAATCGCTTTTTAAAGCATTTTTTATAGGGTATTAATTAAAAATTCTTTTTTAGGAGCTTTTTCACTTTGCGGATCTAATAACGATTCTGTTTTTTTATGCAGATTGTTACGGACGCAGAGATACCAAATATGTTGGGGTTTTGTGTATTTTATTAAATTGTACTGAATAAAAACAAATTTGGAGAAAATCTTGTTCATTTTAGCATCACCATCTTTTCATATGCATAACTTTTTTATTTTTCGGCTGACAAATTTGGTTAGGGACTTATTTTTTACGAGAACAGTTGTCCTTTTTAGTGGGCTTATTTTAGAGTGCATAACATTTTTTTAAATCACTTTTTATAGGGTATGAAAAAATTGTCTTTTTTGGAATGTTTCGGAATGTTAGCATTTTTTTTCCTCCGGCGTTTACCGTGCGGGTTCAGTAACGATTCTGTTTTATTATACAAATTGTTATGGATGCGGCAATACCAAATATGCAGGGTTGTTTTGTGTTTTTTTTTATACTTTATTAAGTGATTTTATGGAAAAGTGACATTTTAGGGGCTTATATTTTTATGCATTTATTGTTTGATTTATTCTAATGTGTAGTGTTAAGTGTTTTTACATGTTTTTACTTACTTACTGCTCTGATCGCTGGTTCAAGTTCAACACACTGCTCTACAATACTATTTTATTGTAGAGCAGTGTAAACTGATCAGGGAGGGATCCGACTGCCTCGGACATCGGGCAGCTCTGGGGCACATGGCAGTCCTTGGAGCTGCCCGGAAGTGGATCGGATCCCCTGGTAAGCGGAGCAGGGGATCCGATCCATAGCGGAAACACCGTTTCACGCCGCGGTCATGCTTGTAAGGGGTTAACACCCGCGATCGGAGTCAGTTCCGATCGCGGGTGTTACAGCGCCGTGTCAGCTGTGATAGACAGCTGACAGCCGCTGCTTCTGGTGCTGGCTCCGTTTGTGAGCCGGTGCCAGAAGCAGGACGTTATAGTGCGTCCTGGTGCGCTAAGTACTATAACGTCCTGGTGCGCCTAGGGGGTTAAAACTATAAAATTTGCTGTGTTTCTATACATAAAAATATTTGTGTGTCAGACGGAAGGGAAGAAGTTAACACTATTCACATGGGCTTATAAAAAGTTTCATGCTCTTGCGGCCTTTGGTAAGCTCCGATTCCTAGGCGAGTCAGTATCAGCGGAGGTAAGTAGTTCTCGTCAGAACATTTACAATCCTGTCCCTATCAGCAATTCTCAGGGGCAGAACTAAATCTAATATTTAAACAAAAGCTTCTTTCCTTCCTCTTTGAAATGTATCAGATAATAAAAGCAGAGCACTGTTCTTTTTTTTGGAAAACTATACATGGCATGCAATGGACTGACAATACTTATGAGCTTTCACTCTGAAGAGTACTAATACAATCTGGTTGATGGCAGAGAGCAGGGAGTTGTGCAGCTATTGAGGACTCTCGGGGAGAAATCATCTAAGCCACTAGTCTTTCATCTGAATAGAAACATGAATTTAATCTCCTACATGTTCACTTTCATCATAAACCAGCTGCAAAAAAAATTATTAAATGAAAAAATATTGAGCTCCAGTAACTAAGAGATCTTAAAAAACCACAACCTGGAAGTACATGTGCAGCAAGGTTAGCCCTTAAAGAGGACCTGTCAGGGGAATTTCCATTTCGGCATATTCATGTTAATATTTTTATGATAAAAAGTTATACAAATTCCCAATACACGGACCGCCTGTATACTTTCTGTGTCAGTTCCTCACAGCTTTCTAGATCTCTGCTTGCTGTCATTCTATAGAAAGCATCTATGTTTACTTCCAGTGGACAGAAATCAGACCATGGTCACACAGGTGCACTGCTCGTTATATCCCACAGCTGTGATTACTCTCTGTGATACTAACGAGCCGTGCACCTGTGTGACCATGGTCAGATTTCTGTCCACTGGAAGTAAACACCGAAGCATTCTATAGAAGGACAGCAAGCAGAGATCTAAACCCTGAGGAATTGATACAGAAAGTATATAGGAAACTTGTTTAACTTTATAATACAAAGAATAACATTCATTTGCTGAAATGGAAACAACCCTTTAACCATCCACAGGTGGGAACAAAAAACCAAAACATTCATTTAAGGTGAAAAAAAAATTAATAAAAAATAAAGGGCCAGTGATCCATCAGTGAAAATGAACTGTAAAAGCTACAAGTTCAATTCCAGCTCTAAAGAGTAACCGTCACCTCTGCTTATGTGTCTATATTTAGTAAATACAGTATTAATATTTCACATAATATAACAATTCTAGATCATCTTTTCTTACATCTCTTTGGGTAATGCCAGACATGGCATTTTTGGTCCATTTTTAAGCATGCGTTTTCAGGCCGTTTAAAAACGCATGCACTTTTTTCTGCTTACCATGCATTTGGCTGCTTTGAACCTGTTTATCTATGGCATCACCCTTTCTGGTATGTAGTTAGTCAAGTGGGTGTTACCATTAGTGGATTTGTAACTGCACAGTCAATCAGTGCTATCAAAGTGATCTGTGCATTTTTCCCAGTCTTAGAACAACACTGATAACACTCAATTGGAAATTTACTGACACACATTTTTAGGAGTAACAATGATGGTACGGCACAAAATAGTGGAGTTATAAGAAAGGATTTGGAATTGTTATTTCATGAGGAATACAAGTAGACATGCAGGAGAGGTCCAGGACATGTCCTCTTTAACATGAAACATCACCCTGATAAATCTATATCATTAAAACTTAATTTGAAGTCAAATATATGATACACATAAAAGAATCAAAGAATAACATATCACACACTTAAATCCTTCTCCATGTGTACACTGTCCAACTCCAGCCCTTCACTTTCTCTCCTCTGAGCTGGAGTTCGGTGTGGACTTTCCAGAGTGGGCCGAAAGCTGATATACGCGTGTCTTCTTCCGTATCTCCTCCCTGTGATAGTCTGATAGCCTCCTGATGGTTTAGGCCAGGCAGGTTTACAAGATTCCTGACCCATTCCTGCAAAGACATCACTCAGTTATCCAGCAGGTCATATAAATACAATATAAACTTTTTGTATTTAAAGGGGTTGTCCACTTTCAACTAATAAATGATAAGGTTTGTGTAAGGAAAAGTTATTACATTTTCCATTATAATTTCTGTATCAATTTCTCGCTGTCAGTCTATAGAAAACCTCTATGTTTATTTGCGGTGCCTAGAAATCTGTCCATGTTCTTGATGGAGATGCAGGAGCCATTAGTATCACACGGCTCTTATTACCCTCTGTTATAACGGCTCATGTGTGACCATGGATAGATTTCTATCCACTGGAAGTAAACATAGCAGATTTCTATAGAATGACAGCAAGCAGAGATCTAGAGATGCAGTAATAAATTGATACAGAAAGTATATTGGAAAATTGTACAAAAACAATATCAATTATTTGCTGAAAGTGGACAACCCCTTTAACAAATCTGTAGCTTTTAAATTTTTAGGGAACAGGAAGGGAATATTCACATTGTGGGGAGTTTTCTCCAGACACCTACACAGTATCCGTATGGTTTAGGTTATACAGAGAAAACAATGCAATGTTTCTTATACATGTACAACAGAAAAGGCATGCAGCACATCATATACCGTATATGCCGGCGTATAAGACGACTGGGCGTATAAGACGACCTCCAACTTCTGCCCTAAAAATATAGAATTTGGTATATACTCACTGTATAAGACTACCCCTCTCCCAAATGAAAAAAAGTCTGCTTAAAACTTTGCAAAACAAACAAGAGAGCAAGTGCCTGGTGATCATAACTGTAAGCTGCGATATTAATGAAGATCCGACATGCTTCTGTAAGTGCCGCCTGTGACCCCCAGCTCTGTGACGCCGACTGCTGTGACAGGGTGGCTGCATTAGCATACAGCGCGCCGCCCCGTCAGCGCGTACTAAGCCTCTTCTAATGACTGTGAGAGGCGGACTGCCGCGCATGCGCGGCGGTCCCAGGAAGCGGCTCTCTGCGCGCTCACGGGGAAAAAAAAAACACCTCACACAGTGCGGCCCCCGTATATCCGGCGTATAAGACGACCCCCCACTGTAGCCATTATTTTAAGGGGTTAAAAAGTAGTCTTATACGCCAGTATATACAGTACTTCAATGGAAAGCAATCTCTTTTAGCAACATGTTGGAGAACCACCCATACCAAAATCTTTATCTTTAAGTTTCACAACTGGGAAAAATAAATAAATAAATCAATATAAGGCTCCATGCTCATGTCCACAAATGGGGAACGTGAGCTAGCCGCAAAAACGGCAGCTAGAGATACATTGTGCATGACCCTCACACTGCATAAGATAGATCAGGTCCTATGACTGGGGGGCTTTGTGGCCCGGCCTCTAAGCTGCCTATGGAGAGGGATAAGCCACGCTCACCCCCTCCTTCCCCACCCGAATTGCGGATCATGGCACACGTCCACTCACATGGATGTGTGTATGGAACCTAAGGTTGGCAGCAACAGGCTGTGGTTTCTCTGTTTATCATGGAGCATGCGCTAGTCAGATTTCACAGGCTGACCACAGTACAGAGGAGGGGACTCCTTGTTTCATGTACCATAATGATACAAGGAGTCCCTGCTTTCCTGAAAAACAGCTACACTGAACCTTATAATAAAATACGAGACTACTTGAATAATAAAATCACTAGAATGCAATGCATTGTGGTCTGTTTATGGCCGAAGACTGAAGCAGAGAGCAGATTCATCTCTTTACAAGGAGGCCAAATCTCCTCCCATGGCAGACATCAGAGGAGATAAGCATCGGTAACACTGCATTTATGTTCTCCACAGATGAGCTGCTACCATTAAAGTGGTATATTGTGTGTATGGAGGCTTTTAGAGACACTAAAACACTGGTAAATTAGTTATATGAGTGGATTAGAATCCAAAAAAAATGTATAAAAAGTGCATCTTTCTGAAATGTACGATTCCTCCTAAACGTGTATTAAGAAATTTTGAGTTATTATTGATTGTGTTCCTACAAAATCTGACATCATCCAATCGGTGTCAACGCTTTCAGGCACGTGGCAGTGGTAACGCCTGGTTGTCACTTTTGCTTTAGAAAAGTTTTGGTTCATTGTAATTACACGAGTTTAATACACTTGTCATGAATGGATTTTGGAATAGAGGTGTGTGTAAACTAGTTCTCAATTTCATCAATGTGAACACAAACCAAGGGTATGCAACATTCAGAGACTTACTTGGACAAACTGGATGAGGAAAAGGTCATAACGACATGGCTGTTTTGTTTCATAAAATGTACCGGCCCCGAGCATGTGCTGCCTGTGACACATCAGTGATAGTGCAGTAAATGGAGTGAGCTTAGCTAAAAATATCCTACAGAAAATGTGGAAGATCCCCTGTGGTTTAGGTCCCTGGGTTCTGTACAAGAAAGGTTCTTTAGGTTTGTTCTTAAGTTGAATTTGTTTGCAAGTCGGAACTGTACATTTTATAATTCTAGCTCCAGACAAAAAAAAAAATAAAAAAATTTGTCCATGTGTCAATAAGATTTTCAAACATTTTTTCTGTAATGGGAAGACGGATTATCAATAAAGTTTCATTACAGACACTTTAAAGCTGACCATTGCAGTCTGGGACTAAAGTAAAGCATCCAGAGAGTTTCACCGGAGGTTACAACGGGCAGAGAAGTCCTTCTGTAACTAGGGGTTGTCTGTAAGTAAGGTGTCCTTAAGTAGGGGACCGCCTGTCTATTAATAAAGGGGTTGGTCACTCTTTTACAGAAATTGTCCATGTGCCTTTAGTGCCTTAATGCGAATACCATCATTAAGTGATTCAGCAGCCCCAATGTCATAAGGATGGCCTAGAGCAGTGAGAGAGGAAGCAGAGTTTATATGCAGAGCAGCATGATGAGAACAAGGAAAGAGGCATGGCTGAAGGAAGAGATTTATTAAAAAGTAACCAACCCCTTTAATAACTGAGTATTTAATGAACAGTATTTGTAGTTTCTGGCTTTTCCCCAGAATTTATCCAAATACTTTGTATTTTGCTGCATCTTCTACAACAGAGTATTCTTAAATATACTCAGCATAACAAAATAACACATTCTCTACAGCATTTCACAGTTATAATTCCAATCTGTCAGTCCTGGTGTACACAATTTTGGCTGCCCCAGGATCTGACCATAAATCTTCTGACTAGGGTTGGGCAGGGCAGATTCTTCTCCTGAATAGCTTCTCTTGTCTGCACACTGCAGTGACTGCCTCCTGCCCCCTCCCCATGCATTCCAAGACCAGCGTCCTGTCCGTAAGCAGCAGCGAGGAGACTTGCTGTACGAGCTACAGATAAGATCTTTATAGCAGGGGAAGGAGGCATAGCAGAGCTGACTGTGTGTGTTAGAGCTGAGATTTAGCAGAGATGTAGCAGAGTTACAGTGTGTCATTGTGTTTTATATCCATCTCCTGGATCTCATCATCTTTCTTTTTCTGTGTCAGATACTAGTAGAATATTCAGAAGCTAAGTGAAAGTGTATATAAACCTTTTACCCTGATAATATAGGCACATTGTCAGCACACAGCATCTCACAGCTGTGGAATCATGAAGTGTCCTCTTAAGAGAGTTCCCATCCACACTCTGGAATTTTACACTGACCATCACCGAGTGATAGCAGCTAAAACAGCAATAAAACTGATTAAAAGTTTAAAGTGAAGGGTTAAAAATGATCTTTATTGTGCAAACATCACTAGGATTAAAATTTGAGGGAAAACCCCTTTATTGAACATGAGTCCCCCTGTTGTTTCCTGAACAAGTACTCAAGAGAAAAGAAGGACATTTTACAGCCCTAAACAAACTTGTCATAAAAATCAGCAACTTGGTAAATTCCTCCATCACAACCATTTCAAGCATCTACCTTGTCAGCTCCACATGTGATGTCCTGAAACATCTTCTGTGGCTGTGCCGTAGTACGGCGGCCATACATCGACACCGGGGAGACATCGGCCATGGAACGGCACGGTGCGGCACTGTACCGCTCCCGTAGGGTGCCGTGAGCCCATTGCCACGTATGGGGGACGTATATATACGCCGTATGAAGGGGGGGCGTGTATACGCCCCCCCCATACGTTCGTGTGAATGTAGCCTAACAATGCAGGTGAACATATAATTTGCCTTACTGCTGTTTTTAAGTTGTTTAACCTGGAAATGTATAGTTTATTTATTTTGGGAGGAGTTAAATGCATTGACTAAAACAGAAGTATATCAGGAAGGTTGGGAGGTCCTCTTCGCAGCCGTTAAGGGTCTGACATGATGTGCAGCTGACTAAAGGAAATAGACTAATATAAAAAAAGGAATAATGGAGATTCAGGAGGCAGAGGAGACTTTCGTGGACAGCTGGATTTCATTTCACATCTCTGAAAATAGCAGAAGGTAACATGAAGCATTGACTCTCTGAACCATGTACTGGTACTGGTTCAGGGCGGGTCCTCTTCTTTCCATCAATGCTCCTGCTCCAGGTCCCCCGCTCGCTGACATCATAGCATGTGCTGATGGTGGCGCACACACTAGAATGTCAGGAAGCAACTGATGTCATGACAAAAGCGCCTGCACCGCATGGGGAGGGAGCCAAAGCATCGATGGAAGGGGGGGGAGGGGTCATCGGAAGGAGATTACACTTTTTTTTTTTTTAATCAAGTACATGCAGAGTTAGGTTTTTTTCAACCCGGCTTATACGCAGTATATGTGGTAATTTAGTTGTTGGGGAATTATTACAGTATTATGATAACTATTGGTTTTTTGGCTTTTTTTTTACTGGAAAAATATCCAGTATGTGGGTTCCTGTCCAGCTGCTGATTGGTAATAACAAGTTTGTGGTTGGGCAGCGGGTGTTAAGAGCCATTTTTGGTGACAATGCAACCATTCACCTTTTTCATGGCATCCAAACATAACAGTCATAGCAATATATACTTCATCTGTTCTCTCTAGCTGATACTATTCAGGGAACAGAAGCTTCCAGCAACATTCTGATATTCCATTGACAGATTCATCACTTCCCCAGTTTTACATATTCCGTTCTTATGACAGAGGTATTAAGTAGATTTACCCTTTATGCACATCACAGTGAAAAACTGCCACATGCTTAGTTTTTATTTCATGGACTGGACACGGCGGCACTAAACGCAATACTTTTAAATTGATCAGTTCTCTGAGACATTATAGACATGCACCGGACAATGGATCCTTTACAAAGTAGAAACATGCCCTAGTCAGAAACGTTCTTTATGATCCTTATAGTTCTAGATTGGTTGTCAAACTAATGCAAAATGGTGGTGAAAAACTAAATAAAACACCCTTTTTTTTCCTTTTATACATTTGGCATTTAGGTGCATTCGCACATGAGGGGACATTTATTGAGTATGAGAAAATCTCACCCCTCCGGATACACCAAGAGGCTTAGGCCTCCTGCTATATCCGGCAGGGTGTCCACACAACTTATATACACCGCAGCCTGGGAACTTTCACTTGTGAAAGATCGATAGTTATAGCATGTGTGCAAGCGTGGGCAACAACACTCTGCGTCGGACCACTCCACTGTCTACCGCAATGCCCCCTTTTATCCACAACCCGTCACATGGAGCTGGTGTACAGGGGATTGTAATCACTGGCTGAGCTCTCGCTGTATAAAGTGGGCGTCAGCTATATTAAACAGCTGACACCCATTTATAATCGGTGCTGGCACCAATTGCGGCAGTTAACCTGCTAAGTGCTGCAGGTTAAGGGTGAAGACACACATGGCGCTTTTGGGCCGTTTTTGGGCCGTTTTTACTAAGTGCGTTTTCAGATTGTTAAAAACGCAAGCGTTAAAATACGTATCCGTTTTTTAAAAACGCATGCGTTTTTTGAAAACGCATGCGTTTTTGTCCGTTTTTCATTGCGCAATTTCGGTAAAACGGACAAAAACGCATGCGTTTTCAAAAACGCACGCGGTTTTTAAAAACGGATGCGTTTTTTAACGATCTGAAAACGCACTCAGTAAAAACGGCCCAAAAACGCCATGTGTGTCTTCACCCTAACAGAGCTGCTAGTGGGCTCTGCCACCTTGGATGGCCGATCACCGTTCCCCATAAAGAATTCCGCCGCATTCATATGTCTTTTGTGGGGGACGTATAACTGGCCGCATTATACATCCCCCTAGACGGATATGGTGACCCGACGGCGTTACGGTGCCACACACAGAGAAAAGATAGAGCAAGCTCCTTCTTTCCCCGCGTTTGTGACCATGTGGCGCGGTTTCCTATGGAGAGGGGAGGGTAGAGCAGCACACGTTCGTGTAAATGTACCCTCTTAGAAACTCGTAGGCCTGCCATGGATACTCATTTGGCAAACTCTGTATAGCGCGGCGTAATCTGTGTGAGCTATATAAATAAAGGATCAATTATTATTATTAGCCTGTTGATCGCAGCTTTTTAGAAATCAGTAGTAAAGTTACTATATACTAATACTGCAATACTACTGTATTACTATTATATTGTATGAGAATACAGACCCTCCTGGGTTAAAGTACCCTAGGGGACCTGAAATAATAATTAAAAAAAAAAAAAGGGAAAAGTAAATCATCCCCCTTTCCCTGGAACACATAAAAAATAAACAGTAAACATCATAAACATGTTAGGTCTTGCCATGTCCCAAAATGCCCACTAAAAGATTTTAATTGTTTTTAAATCTACTAAAACATTATAAAACCTATATAAAATTAGCAAATATCCCAATCGTACCAAAATTTGTCTCCTACTAAACATGCTCCAATCATCACAGAGATGTCCTTCTGGCCCAAATATTGGTGGAAACTGTGTTTATTGACAGTAACTTTGTATCTCTCTGGTCTGTGAGGGGATACACATAATATAAATATCATCACACTGTAATACATAGGGATCATGGGAGATACACAGTATACAGATGCCCCTATGCTGTAATACACAGGGATCATGGGGGATACAGAGTATGCAGATGATGCTAAGCTGTAATACAAAGGGGTCATGGGGGATACACCGTATACAGAAGCCCCTATGCTGTAATACACAAAGACCATGGGGGATACACCATATACAGATGATGCTATGCTGTAATACACTATGTAAGGACACAGTATACAGATGCCACTGAGATGTAATACACAGGAGTCATGGGGGATACACAGTATACAGATGCCACTGAGATGTAATACACAGGAGTCATGGGGGATACACAGTATACAGATGCCACTGAGATGTAATACACAGGAGTCATGGGGGATACACAGTATACAGATGCCACTGAGATGTAATACACAGGAGTCATGGGGGATACACAGTATACAGATGCCACTGAGATGTAATACACAGGAGTCATGGGGGATACACAGTATACAGATGCCACTGAGATGTAATACACAGGAGTCATGGGGGATACACAGTATACAGATGCCACTGAGATGTAATACACAGGAGTCATGGGGGATACACAGTATAGTAGCTCTGCTACAGCTGCAGGCACCATCCAGCTGGTCTGGGCCTAGACGACTACAAGTCCCAGCATGCCCCTCGGGGGGCTGCCTCCCACACTTGATGCATCTCCAGCAGCCGGAGCCCCTCATGCAGTGTTTATATATCGTCAGCGGAGAGGCCCCGCCCCCACCTGTACAGGCCGCTGCGGCTTTCCTCCACACTCTCCGGTCCTCTCCTACATACAAGACATCACAACAGCCCCGCTGCTGCTCGTCCTCCCGCCCTGCCTGTGCACAGCTCCCCCGTACCTGCGGCTCGAGAACCCGGCCCAGCCCGGAGCCTCCGCCACCGCTGACTATACGGCTCCGTCCCTCACACAGCGCGGCGTCACCGGACAGCCAGCGTCAACGTGACAACCAATCACCTTGCAAAGCCCTCATACTGCTGGCCAATGGGTAAGTAATGAGAGGCGGGGTCTAGCAGCGTCTAAGCCAATCAGAACTTCTGCGCCCACAGGTAAAGGCATAACACTGCGTGAATGGTAACTGTGTCAACAAATCCCTAAAGCAGCGGCCTGAGAGCACATCGCGGGGGCTCCAATACCGCATAATGTGATCTATGCCATATACAGGCCCACACACCCAGGATCAAATCGTGGGAGCTTTATCAGTTCGCTCCAATTTCAGTCCTAAGGACTTTCATGCATGAAGCATAATCTGTTTTTCTGAAATGACAACTGAATTTTATCTTGCTAGAAAGATGGCTGGAAGCTCTCTGAGGTTTCCAATTATGTAGAAGTACCCAACCCGGATGTATTGCAGGATTTGTGGCTGAGCAGCGAATCCGGTAAACTCACGCCACTAGCCATGGCTCTGACTGGCCACCTCAGGCCTGAGCAATCGCAGGTTATACGCCACTAGCTACTAGCCATGGCTCTGACTGGCCACCTCAGGCCTGAGCAATCGCAGGTTATACGCCACTAGCTACTAGCCACGGCTCTGACTGGCCACCTCAGGCCTGAGCAATCGCAGGTTATACGCCACTAGCTACTAGCCATGGCTCTGACTGGCCACCTCAGGCCTGAGCAGTCACAGGTTATACGCCACTAGCTACTAGCCATGGCTCTGACTGGCCACCTCAGGCCTGAGCAATCGCAGGTTATATGCCACTAGCTACTAGCCATGGCTCTGACTGGCCACCTCAGGCCTGAGCAGTCACAGGTTATACGCCACTAGCTACTAGCCATGGCTCTGACTGGCCACCTCAGGCCTGAGCAATCGTAGGTTATACACCACTAGCTACTAGCCATGGCTCTGACTGGCCACCTCAGGCCTGAGCAATCGTAGGTTATACGCCACTAGCTACTAGCCATGGCTCTGACTGGCCACCTCAGGCCTGAGCAATCGCAGGTTATACGCCACTAGCTACTAGCCATGGCTCTGACTGGCCACCTCAGCCCTGAGCAGTCGCAGGTTATGGAGGAATTTTAAAGGTATTCCTCCCATGAAGACAAGTTTCTTATATGTACTCAGGATAACAAAATAACACATTCTCTAATCCACTCTTATTAACCAAAATACAACATTGACAACAAAATACAACTGACTTAGGGTTCATTCACATGGCCGTCTGTGGGGACGTACATGTGGTCGCATGTATGTCCCCATCGACGGCAATAGTGGCATGGCGCAGATACTCTATCTTTCGGCGTGTGTGCTGCCGTGCACCGCTATTCTCTATGGAGGGGTCACCTCCTCTACAGCACAGGTCGGTATGCCCGCACGGCGGGCATATCGCGTGTGAATGTACCCTTAGAAGCTGCGCTGCTGAGTTTCTGTGTCTTTCTGCTCTGAGCCTTTAGTCACGCCCCCTGGCAGTCCTAGCAAATAGCTCACACTGTTGCTCAGAATATTGATGGAAATTCCGGCTCTTCTTAGTGAGCTGGCTCATTAGGCTCCGCTCGCTAAGAAGAGCCAGCTCTTCTGGCTCCTGAACAGCTCCCTATTAAAAATATAATAGGGAGCCGCAGGCCAGTCAGTCACACCACTCCACTTTTAACCCAATTGTATCGGGTTAAAAGGGGCGTGGTGAGCCGCTAGGGGCGGGGTTAAGTGAGCCAACGGCTTACTGGGGGGAGCCGGCTCCCGTCATTCACAGAGCCGGCTGTTTGTGCTGGCTCGTTCGTGAATGACACATCACTAACAGACATTCCCTCACATCCTGCCTGCAAACACATGGTGAGAAGAGAGAAGCTACAAACTACAAGGGGATAAGTGATCCAGGGAAAGGGGGAGACAGGCACATATATCATCTCTCTTTCTATATGTCAGTGTGTTAGTAAAATATCAGAAGTCAGATGAAAGTGTATATACACCTGTGCCCTGATAATGTAACCACATTGTCACCCCACAAAACTAGATGGATAATACACTGTGTCTATTTAGAGAGGCCCCGCCCACAACCGGGATTTTGCACTGAGCAGCCTAGGGAGTGATATATACTATGACTTTCCTTTAGTTCATAACATGGCTAACCTATGTCTGCAGTCTGGTATATTATGGCAGTGTTAAATCATTTTTATTAAACATGAAAAAATAAACATTCCTGCTCCTGAGGATGTCCCCTTTGTAGCTGAAGGCCTTCAAGTGCCTAATGGCAAAGAGAAAAACTGTTCTAGCTGCGCACGGCAACCAATCAAAACTCAGCTTTAATTTCCCCGCAGCAGTTGATAAAATTAAAGCAGAGCCAGGGGCGCACCAGCCATGAGGCGAGTTGAGACTTTCGTCTCAGGGCGGCACGCCTCCTGCTGGTGGAGGGGCGGCATTTTGCTATGCTGCTCCACTACTACTAACAATAGTACTTGCATCATTCAGATGCGAGTACTATTGCTGACAGCACCGCGCAGGACGTCCTGTGCGGAGCTGCTGTGACACAGGAAGCACTTGCTAGCGCTTCCTATGTCACTAGCACAGAGGCAGCCTGGAGGAGGAGGAGGAGCGGGAGCGCCACATTCAAACATGTGGCTGCTCTCCCTGAAGTTCAGGCCCGGGCAGAGCTGACAGGGGAAGCCCCACCCACCAGCCCGGGCCTGCAGCTCAGAGGAGACATCTCCATCCACTGCCATGATGTATCCCCTGCCAGACCTGGACCTGCTGCTGTATACCAGGTAAGTGGCAAGTGTATATGTGTGTGTCTTCCCTGTGTATATATATGTGTGTGTGTCTTGTCATGTGTATATATGTGTGTGTGTGTGTGCCTTGTCATGTGTGTATATATATTTGTGTGTGCCTTGTCATGTGTGTATATATATGTGTGTGTGCCTTGTCATGTGTGTATATATATGTGTGTGTGTCTTGTCATGTGTATATATATGTGTGTGTGTCTTGTGATGTGTATATATGTGTGTGTGTCTTGTCATGTGTATATATGTGTGTAAAACATGTCATGTGTGTGTATATAGAGGTATAACATGTAATAGCTGTATATATAGGTGTAATGTGTGTGTGTGTGTGTATAGAGGTATGACATGTAATAGCTGAATGTATAGGTGTAATGTATTATATATGTGTGTTTATAGTGGTATAACATGTAATAGGTGTGTATATATAAGTCCCATGTATGTGTATATGCAGGTATACCATGTAAAGGGTGTAGATATAGGTATAATGTGTGTATACTGTATATACAGGTATAACATGAAATAGGTATATATATATATGTATATATATGTGTAATTTGTGATGTGTGTGTGTGTGATATATATGTATACAGTCATTGCTGGCTTGGGGGGAGCTGTATACAGTCATTGCTGGCTTGGGGGGAGCTGTATACAGTCATTGCTGGCTTGGGGGGTATATTGCTGTTCCCTGTCTGGACTACATTCAATGGGGGCCCTGGCTGTATCTGTTTTCTAGTACATGACGGTACTGTATGAATTTTATACTACATGGCTGTACACTGTATCTATCTTATATTACATAGTGGTACGCTGTATGCATTTTATACTACATGGCGGTACTCTGTATGCATTTAGCATTGATTTATTTTCACACCAAACCAATATGATGAATCTGGTCCTGACACTCCCTTATATATTACATAAATTGGGGGGGGGCGTCTCTCTACGGCTCGCCTCAGGCAGCAGACAGGCTTGGTACACCCCTGAGCAGAGCTCTGATTGGTTGCCATGAGTAACTAAAACAGTTTTGCTTACAGATTTGATAAATGAGCCCGATAGAATCTGGACTGGACTGTACAGACCTTAGAAGTAATTATATAACAGTAAAAGGTAGTGATGTCTCTGATTTCATCCCGCCTGTGCCACCATCACTGTCAGGATCAGTGGATCCTCTGGACCACCGCGGGAGATGTAACTAGCCAACACCTGGAACCGGAGCCTAGCGGCACCTGGTATTCACCAGAGCCCGCCGCAAAGCGGGTTGGACTTGCTGCGGCAGGATACCACTAGGTCGTTCCCAGGTGTGACTAGCCCACGGTGGCAGCCGAGGTCGAGGTACCTTAGCGGATGACAATCTCGTAGACAGGTCCAGGCACAGGGTCAGGGCAGGCGGCAGAGATGCAACGTCAGGTCCAAGTCCGGGGTCAGCAACAGGAGGTCCAGGCAGAAGGGGACGGGAACACAGGCACAGGAACACAGCAACACAGAGGAACACGGGAAACACAGGACTTGGGAGCGGAGACACACAGGAACGCAGGAATGCAGGGAAACACAGGAACGCAGGAATACACAGGAACGCAGGAATACTCGCTTGGAAGCTTTCTCTAAGGCTATGAGGCACAAAGATCCGGCAAGGGTCACAAGAAGGGGAAGAAACTTATAGCAGACCAGCGCCCATTATTGGCGCGCTGGCCCTTTAAATCTAAGAGTGACGGCGCGCGCGCGCCCTAGGAGACGGGGACGCGCGCGCCGAGCTGCGGGAGCCAGGGAGGACATCGCGGGAGCCAGGGAAGGTGAGCGGGACCCGGGACCGGGGGCAGCAGCAGGAACACGGGTGCGCCCGCGATCCGAGACAGCGATCGCGGGAGCACCCGTGACAGTACCCCCCCCCTTCGGCCTCCCCCTCTTCTTCTTGCGGCCAATAAACCTCTGGAGGAGAGTCCGATCCAAAATGTTCTCTTCGGGCTCCCAGGATCTCTCCTCAGGCCCGAACCCCCTCCAGTCTACAAGAAAGAACCGCTTACCCCTCACGAACTTCATGTCCAGAACTTCCTTAACCTCATAGACGTCTGGGGAATCCGCCTCAGGAGCAGGAGGAGGGGATTGTTGGGAGAAACGGTTCAGGATGACAGGTTTCAGGAGGGAGACATGGAAGGAGTTCGGAATGCGCATAGAAGGAGGAAGGCGGAGTTTGTAGGCCACTTGATTGATGCGCTTGATTACCTCGAAAGGACCAAGGAACCGGGGGCCGAGCTTGTAGCTAGGTATCTTGAGTCGGACGTATCTGGAAGATAACCATACTTTTTCACCAGGAGAAAAGACAGGAGGAGCCCGACGCCTCTTATCAGCCTGGGTCTTGATACGGTCTGTAGCTCGCAGAAGAGACTGGCGGGTCTGGTTCCAAATAGAGTTGAGGTCCAACAGCAGATCCTCGACCGCAGGGACATCAGAGGGAGTAGACAGCGGAAGAGGAGGGCGAGGAATACGTCCATAGACCACGAAGAATGGAGACAAGCCAGTAGACCCAGAGTCCAGGGAATTATATGAGAACTCAGCCCAGGGTAGGAGGTCAGCCCAGTTGTCCTGACGGGCTGAGACGAAGTGACGGAGATAGCAGCCCAAAGTCTGGTTCACCCTCTCCACTTGACCATTAGACTGAGGGTGGTAGGCAGAAGAAAAGTAAAGGTTGACCTGCAGTTGGTTACACAAGGAACGCCAGAATTTTGACACAAACTGGACTCCACGATCGGACACGATGTGCAGCGGAAGACCATGCAGCCGGAAGATATGTCTGAAGAAAAGGCTGGCAAGCTGTGGAGAAGACGGAAGACCTGGAAGAGGAACAAAATGTGACATCTTCGAAAACCGGTCCGTCACCACCCAGATGACAGTACAGCCCGAGGAGACAGGCAGATCAGTGATAAAATCCATTGCCACGTGGGACCACGGGCGACTGGGTATCGGTAACGGTAATAACAGTCCAGCTGGCTTGAGACGAGAGGCTTTGTTGCGGGCACAGGAGGAGCAGGATCCCACAAACTCCCGAACATCTTTGACCAAGTCAGGCCACCAGTAGTAGCGGGAGATGAGGGCCACGGTGCGTTGCACCCCAGGGTGCCCAGCCACACGGGAAGAATGTCCCCAAGACAAAATCCTCTTCCGAAGAGCAGGTCTAACATATGTCTTGCCAGGAGGTAGCTGCCGAAGATCAACAGGAGCTGCAACAACAAGCTGGTCCGGAGAGATTATATGCCGAGGAGCTGGTTCCTCTCCAGTCACATCAGAGGCACGGGATAGAGCATCAGCCTTGACGTTCTTGTCAGCAGGACGAAAATGAATTAGCAGGTTGAAACGGGAAAAGAACAATGACCACCGGGCTTGCCTGGGATTCAGGCGCTGGGCTGACTGGAGGTATAACAAGTTCTTGTGGTCAGTGTACACACATACAGGGTGAAGAGCACCCTCCAGAAGATACCGCCATTCCTCCAGAGCAAGTTTAATGGCCAAGAGCTCTCGGTCACCAATCGAATAATTTCTTTCAGCTGGGGAAAATGTTTTTGAAAAGAAGCCGCAAGTGGAAGTTCGGCCCCTGGGCCCTTTTTGGGTGAGGACCGCTCCAGCTCCCACGGAGGACGCATCCACCTCAAGAAAGAAAGGTTTGTCGGTATCAGGCCTAGAGAGTACTGGAGCTGAGGCAAAAGCGGACTTTAACTTGGAGAAGGCCTCTTCAGCTGTAGGAGACCAGGAACGTGGATTGGCACCCTTCTTAGTGAGGGCCACGATGGGAGACACCACAGTGGAAAAATGGGGAATAAACTGTCGATAATAATTTGCAAACCCCAGGAACCTCTGTATGGCTCGGAGGCCCTCTGGGCGAGGCCACTGAAGAACTGCAGACAGTTTTGCGGGATCCATCTGGAGGCCTTTGTCGGAAATTATATAACCAAGAAATGGAAGACTGTGCTGGTGAAACTGGCATTTCTCCAGTTTGGCGTAGAGATGGTTGGCACGAAGTCGATCCAGAACTTGGCGTACGTGTCTCTGGTGGGATTCAAGGTCCGGAGAGTACACCAGGATGTCATCCAGGTAGACCACGACACATGTATAGAGGAGGTCCCGGAAAATGTCATTAACAAATTCTTGAAAGACAGCAGGGGCATTACACAGTCCAAAGGGCATTACCAAATATTCAAAATGCCCATCCCGGGTATTAAATGCCGTCTTCCACTCGTCACCTTTGCGGATCCGGATGAGATTGTAAGCACCCCGAAGATCCAGTTTGGAGAACACCTTGGCGCCGCGCAGGCGATCAAAGAGTTCTGTGATCAACGGCAAGGGGTATCGGTTTTTAACCGTGATCTTATTAAGCCCACGATAGTCTATACAGGGACGTAAGGAGCCGTCTTTCTTGGTGACAAAGAAGAATCCTGCACCAGCCGGAGAGGAGGACTTGCGTATGAAACCCCTCTTAAGATTCTCCTTGATGTATTCAGACATAGCAGCCATCTCAGGAACAGAAAGCGGATAGACCCTACCTCTGGGAAGAGTAGCACCCGGAAGGAGATCCACAGGGCAATCATAGGAACGATGTGGAGGTAGTGTCTCAGCTTGTCTCTTGGAAAACACATCTGCGAAGTCCATATATGGATCGGGAAGTCTCTGCAGGGATTTGTGAGACAACGTAGAAGTCCTGACAGGCAGTGGATGAAGAACCCGCATGCAATGTGAGGAACAATCCGGACCCCAACGGAGAATCTCTCCAGAAGACCAGTCCAGAACAGGGGCATGAAGCTGCAGCCAGGGGAGACCCAGCAGTAGAGCAGATGTGCTTTGGGGCAGCACAAAAAAAGAAAGTCTCTCTTGATGTAGGGCACCAACTTGCAGAAGCAGGGGCTCCGTGCGAAACCAGATGGGCACGGAGAGAATCTGACCATTGACCGAGGCAATGGACAATGGCTTCTCGAGACGAACCACCGGGAAGTGATGCTGAGAGACCAAGGCTGCATCCACAAAGTTCGCTGTAGAGCCTGAATCCAGGAAGGCAGAAACCTGGATCTGGGTACCGGTGCCAGCGCTGAGGAGCACGGGAAGAGTCAGACGTGGAGAAGCTGTACTTACACCTAGGGACGCTTCTCCCAAGAAGCCTAGGTGCTGGCGTTTCCCGGACGTTGAGGACGGACAGGAACTGATGAAGTGCTCTGGGCTGGCACAGTACAGACAGAGGTTCTCCTGTCGTCGTCTTGAACGCTCCTGTAGCGAGAGACGAATTCTGTCCACCTGCATAGGTTCCTCAGCAGACAATTCAGGCGAAGGCTGGAGAGGTCTTTGAAAGGCAGGAGCCAGGCGAGGAAAACGTCTTACCCGGGCTAGAGGGTGCTCGGTGCGGAGTTCCTCGGCGCGTTCCTTGAACCGAACATCAATCCGAGTGGCCAGAGTGATAAGACCACTCAGAGTTGACGGCAGGTCCCGAGCAGCCAGAGCGTCCTTAACCTGCGCAGAGAGTCCCTTCTTAAAGGTAGCGATGAGGGCTGCATCGTTCCAGGCAAGTTCAGAGGCCAGGGTGCGGAACTGAACCGCATACTCTCCCACAGACGAGCTGCCTTGGCGCAGGTTCAGTAAAGCAGTCTCGGCAGAAGAGGCCCGTGCAGGTTCCTCAAATACGGCCCGGAACTCTGCCAGAAAAGCCGTGAGAGTAGTCGTGACTGGGTCGCCTCTATCCCAAAGAGGGGTAGCCCAGGCCAGAGCTTTCCCGGAGAGGAGACTGACGAAGAATGCCACCTTAGACCGCTCCGAGACAAATTGCGAAGGCATGAGCTCTATTTGCAGAGAGCACTGAGTTATAAAGCCCCGGCAATCCTTGGGGTCTCCGTCAAACTTGCTGGGCATAGACAGCCGAAGTCGGGGTTCAGCGGCAGGAGGACAGACCGGAACGGCAGGGGTCGCTGGAGCGGGCACAGGAGCCTGTTGCTGTTGCTGGGTGGCTAGCAGCTGTTGCAGCATGGTGGTGACTTGATCCAGCTGTTCACGCTGAGCGGCAATCTCCCGGGATTGCTGGACCACAATGGCGGCAAAGTTGGGACGAGTAGGAAGCGGAACCTCGGCGGGATCCATGGCCGGATCTTACTGTCAGGATCAGTGGATCCTCTGGACCACCGCGGGAGATGTAACTAGCCAACACCCGGAACCGGAGCCTAGCGGCACCTGGTATTCACCAGAGCCCGCCGCAAAGCGGGTTGGAGTTGCTGCGGCAGGATACCACTAGGTCGTTCCCAGGTGTGACTAGCCCACGGTGGCAGCCGAGGTCGAGGTACCTTAGCGGATGACAATCTCGTAGACAGGTCCAGGCACAGGGTCAGGGCAGGCGGCAGAGATGCAACGTCAGGTCCAAGTCCGGGGTCAGCAACAGGAGGTCCAGGCAGAAGGGGACGGGAACACAGGCACAGGAACACAGCAACACAGAGGAACACGGGAAACACAGGACTTGGGAGCGGAGACACACAGGAACGCAGGAATGCAGGGAAACACAGGAACGCAGGAATACACAGGAACGCAGGAATACTCGCTTGGAAGCTTTCTCTAAGGCTATGAGGCACAAAGATCCGGCAAGGGTCACAGGAAGGGGAAGAAACTTATAGCAGACCAGCGCCCATTATTGGCGCGCTGGCCCTTTAAATCTAAGAGTGACGGCGCGCGCGCGCCCTAGGAGACGGGGACGCGCGCGCCGAGCTGCGGGAGCCAGGGAGGACATCGCGGGAGCCAGGGAAGGTGAGCGGGACCCGGGACCGGGGGCAGCAGCAGGAACACGGGTGCGCCCGCGATCCGAGACAGCGATCGCGGGAGCACCCGTGACAATCACCACTACGAATAATTGTACTGTGCCCATATAAACAGAGTAGGAATTCTAACACTTATATATGCAGGATAAGATTAGTAGTACTTTTCTGTGAACATTCACATTGTATAGGAGTAGTAGTACTGTGCATATCTGTAGTAGTATTCTATGCAGAATTTGCATTATCAGATTTAAAGTACAGAATAGGAGATGTAGTGTTGCAACTATATACAGTACAGTCTTGTACGTAACCCGTACTACCTGTATATACGGTGCGGTTCTGATATACACAGGATAAGAATAGCAACACTTTATTGTTTTAATGTATGCAGGATAGAAGTAGTAGTACTACAGTGCTGTGCTCATATATAAAGGAGTCATTTAGTAGACACAAATACAGCAACTACCTGATTAGGGGACTCTCCCTATTGTGACTTGTATTGTACAATACAATCCTGGAGCGCAAGTACAAATATACTGAAGATGACATGCCTGATTCAAGCCCCTGCACTCCAGAAATAATAATCGGCAGCCTTCAGTTAGCCCGACCTTTATTATTGCATGTTGTGTGTGGGCTCACAGACCAACCCAGCCTGGCAGTGTCTCATGGATGCCTGTATTTTTGCTATTATATTCTGATTAATCACTCTAGCTGAACTATCTGACTGTGTGTATGTTCCATTTCTCATCTTAAATAGCCTAAGTCTGTCATACTGGCACCATTGTGGCCAGAGCTGAATTGTATTGTACTAGCTGTGTACAACTGCATCAACTTAGTATGGGTCAGCAGCTTTCTCTGTTGTGGTCCAGGCTCATTTAGTGAGACCTGTTCTGGGTGTTTGACCACACCTGGTTTTTGCCCACCAATAAGGCCTCATGCACATGATCGTGCTTTGCCAATGAGTTAGCTTCACAAACAGCGGATAGTTCATGGCCCGATTGATTTCTATTGGGCGCATCACCACATGAGCATGCAGATAGGACAGGTCCTATTTCTGACTATTTTGTGGTCATGGTAGTCACTTTTTGTGAACATTTGCCGGGTGAGTGGCACTCATCTGCTGATGTTAGACAGGCTGCAAGCAATGGCCCATATCCCATTGATTATGGCCTGCAAACATGTGCATGCGGCATAACTGAAGGAAATGACTTCAGTTATTGAACTCGGCCTTACTTAAGTGAAGAAAAGAAGTTGCAGTGGATGAGGAGGAGGTCTTCTGGAACGATAATATTATCCCTTTTCCAAAAATGTTCCACCGCAACATGTGTGGTACCGTATATATACTGAAAACAAAACAACAGGAGAATCAGGAAGGGAGAGAGAAGGGAGGTGAAGGTATCAAACCTATATACCAAGTAAGTCCAGATCCATGTGGTACGTAATAGTGTGTGGGTTGGACCGGTATGGTAAGTAACACACCAAAGAGAGGCTTCCCATGAGCATACACAAAAACAAAAGGTACCCCTTTAAGGAGGGACAGGGAAAAAGGGGTAAAAGGAAGCACTATGAAAGACCAAATTGTATTCTGAATAATTGTAGTAAAAAATACTTTATTAATGACTATTTAAGACATAATGATAAAAGCAGGATGAAAATCCTCAGACAATGCTGAGGGGGAATGACAGTGCAAGGCGGCGACATTAAATGAGAAATTCGTCACCCCGGGCAGACATAGGAGGAATTACACATGGACAAAGCATGCACATGTAATAGGTAAGGACAGATGGTACATATAATGAAGGCAACAGGTATAAGTGGCACACAGTTGCTAACATGGCGATATCGCCATCCCGGACAGTGGAGGTCCACTTCATCTCACCTTTTGTTCATTGGTAAGGTATTATCTCTACCTGTTTGTGCGCATTACCTATGTTTATGCATGTTAAGCAACTGTGTGCCACTTTATCCTGATTTTCATCCTGCTTTTATCATTATGTCTTACATTAATAAAGTATTTTTTACTACAGTTATTCAGAATCAATTTGGTCTTTCATAGTGCTTCCTTTTACCCCTTTTTCCCTGTCCCTTTTCGTATATATACTGAGTATAAGATGACCGGAATATAAGCCAAGGCCCCTCATATTACCACAAATAAATATGAAAACTTATTGACTCGAGTATAAGCCGAGGGTATGAAATGCATTAGGGTCCCTGAGTAATTAAATGCATTAGTTAATGCAGAATTGATGGTAGTAATACTATATTGCTCACAATACAGGCGGTCCCCTACTTAAGGACACCCGACTTACAGACAACCCATAGTTACAGACTGACCCCTCTGCCCCATGTGACCTCTGGTGAAGCTCTCTGGATGCTTTACTATAGTCCCAGACTGCAATGATCAGCTGTAAGATGTCTGTAATGAAGCTTTATTGATAATTCTTGGTCCAATTACACCAAAAATTTTGAAACTCCAATTGTCACTGGGGCAAAAGAAAAAAAATTGTCTAAAACTTCCATTATAAAATATACAGTTTCGACTTACATACAAATTCAACTTAAGAACAAACCTCCAGACCCTATCTTGTATGTAACCCGGGGACTGCCTGTACCTTAAAAGCAGAATCCTATTACCAGCTTCTATACACTTCCATGTAGGCTTTACTACACCACTTTAAAGGGAACCTGTCAGCAGGGACCTCACTTTTCACTAAAGACAGGTTGCAGAAGCTTATTACACGTGCAGTACAAATCTGCCTTTCTGCCTTTTTTATGCATTTGTATTACAATATAATTGTGTGTTACTTACTCTTGCATCCTGACAAAATCCTGGGGTAGTCACTGGGGCTGGACTTTGGTTTGGATGCATTTAAAAAAACAACATGTGACTTGTCTGTGTTACCCACTCCTCAGAGCTTGGCCCCCACCTTTGTGCCCCTGTCTAGCTCCTCCTCCTGCTTCTTCTCAGAGGCCAGAGCCTGGTCAGCCTGACATCAGTGGGGGAGGGACAAGCTGTACAGGAGCACAAAGATGGAGACAGTCTGCAGCTCAGACAAGTCACATGTTGTTTTTTGAAATGCATCCAAACCACAGTCCAGCCCCTGTGACTACCCCAGGATTTTGTCAGGATGCAAGAGTAAGTTATAACACAAAATTATATTGTAATACAAATCTTTAGAAAAGACAGAGAGGCATTTTTGCACTGCAGGTGTCATGGGCTTTTAGAATCTGTGTTTAGTGAAAAATGAGGTCCCTGGTGACAGGTTCCCTTTAAGCCACAGTTCTGTTTGTTTAGATGTTAATGTCCAGATGTAACAGTCCTTGTATGCACACATGTTAGGAGCACAGACAGACAGATTTAGTGTCAGGACTACACTTGTTCCACTAGAGCACAGTCAGTTTATTATGTCCTGCAGATAGTGAGCAGTCTAGTTGCTCAGCAGGGAGTAGTGTAAGAGTTAGAAGTTGAAGTGCAGCTAAAACACACTTCAGGTACCTGCTGTAGCTCGGACTGCTCTTCCCCTCTGCAGACACAGTCTCCTGTGTTTACACTGCTGACCTTCCTGTCTGCTTGATCCTCTGCAGAGGTGCTGTATCTCCCCTGTTTGCAGGCTCACCATTGCACGTGCTTGAGCTCCGTTCTTGTGATCAGCAGCTCGTCCCTCCCTCCCCTCTGCCTCTCAGCCAGCAATCTATCCCGGGTGATTTAGCTTCCAGCACCCTGCTCACCTAGCTGCCCGGCTCCCTCACACATGCTGTATCAGGTGTGCTTTTTAAACTAACTTGAGTATAAGCCGAGTAAGGCCCGTTCCACACTTGCGAATGTGATGTGATAAACTCGCATCACACTCACAACGCATGCTTCCCGGATCGCACGGCCCCAACACTGCAAACCGGGAGTGAACTGACATGCTGAGTTCAGTTCCGATTTGCAGTATTCGGGCCGTGCGATTCGGGCAGCATGCATTGCTAGTCTGACGTGAGTTCATTGTAACACATTGGCAAGTGTGGAACGGGCCTAAGGCTTTTTCAGCACATAAACTGTGCCAAAAAACTTGATTATACTCGATTATATACAGTATTTCCTGTTTTACCCCCCCTTTGCTCATTGCGCTTCGCCTCCACTAAGGGATTTTGGGAAGAATGCAAATATGTTTTCCAAGGTGTTAAATGGAAAACGATGCCTCCTTTTTCTACCTTGAAAGGCAGCCCCCTTAACACCAAGTATGACTAACAAGAAGTCTAATAACATGATGTCGGATTAAGCTAAACCAGTACACGTATATCTATTCCAGAGGGAAAAGACCCCCAACTGTAGACAGCACTGTTTTGACCTGGTTGGGTTCCCTATGCTGTACTAAAGAGACCCAACAAGGTTGGTCACACTTGGTGTTAAGGGGGCTGCCTTTCAAGGTAGAAAAAGGAGGCATTGTTTTGCATTTAACACCTTGGAAAACATTTGCATACTTCCCCCCCAAAAACATAAACATATTAACAAGGTATTTATAGATGATAATCATCAACTCAACACAAAACATCTCATGTACAGGACATCCTTGTATTTGAGAAAAATGGGAAGACATCTTGGATTTTCAGAAGATTGTTGATTGTTGATTTTTAATATAAAGCTCAGTTCTGGGCGCCAGCTCACAGGAGTAATGCCCAAGAGCAACAAAACCGTTAGAAGGGAGAACCTCTCTTATGAGGAAAGATTAACAGAGTTAAATTTATTCCGCCTTGGTAAGAAGCTGAATTAATAATAGGGGACATCTGGAAGAGGGTAAATACTTATTCACAGCCTTGTAACTATGTAATTTTAATTTGAGCTAATTCTGTTTTAGATGCCAATGTTTTATTATATTTTTCTTAAAAAAGCAAAGTTTTGAAATATTCTTTAAATATAAATGCGAAATTACATCAGAGCCGCCATCTGCACTGTGCTGCACCATTGCCTGTTTTCATAATGAAAAAATTGACTAGATAGATAATGGATTATAGTGTTACTTATTTTTCATAGATCATCATATTATATGCAAATTTTACAAGTCATTTCCTTTATAGTTAACATCTGTCCTGGAGCTACATGAATGCTTCAGTAGCTGGCCTTTAGCAAGAACTTTGCTACAGACTTTGACATAATTAAAAAAAAATATATTGTCTATATTTCCTCCTTGAGGTTCTGCACAATAATTTCAACATCTTTAACAAAGAATAACTTTATTAGCATTCAGTTTCAAATTTCATTATGTGAACAGTGTACACAAGATTATTGATTTTCTTGGATTATTTACTAGGTAGAAGTAACTTTCCTTATAACCTTTACTCTATAAAAAGCTACACATGTTTCTAATATTGTGATTAAAAACCCAAATTATCAATTAACTTTATTTTTTAAATATAAACTTGTTATGCAGCAATTACACAAAGAGAAATAAAAAACCACTCAATATACAAATTTCCTATAAATGTTTTTAAAAATGAAAAAATACCTTATTTATAGTTTGTATTAGTATTGTTCCTCAACTCTGATGCGTTACCAGGCCTAGCTGCTCTTACATAGAAGCTACACATGTGTAAACAATTAAAGAGCCATCTCCCCTTCATTCTGTTAATAAGTAAGGCAGTCATTCATGTTGGAAACTCAGGGTGCATTCACATGTTGAAGTTCAAACTGCATTGTAAAGAACTGCACTCAGTTTTGATGCATTTGCTGGATTCATATGTAGTTTTATATTTGAAAGTGGGTAGTTACCACTCCATGACGTTCAGTTACGTCATGGTGATCGCCCGGGCCCAGAATCTGTGACGTATGTGAAAGCTGGGCTCCTGCAGTAACAACTGGGATCTCGACTATTGCGATACTGGCTGTTTAACGCCATGACCGTGTCAACTACAGGGCATTACCTGGATGATCGCACCCTCAAAGGAGGATGGGGAGGAGAAGACGTCCACAGAGGCTGCTGTGATTTCATGTAATCAGATATATACATGTTGTACAGTTTGCTAATATAAGGAGGCTAAAGGACCTGTGATGATGTCACCCATGTCACATGATATGCTGAGAAGAGGCATGGGACCTGAGGAGCAATAGATATGAGGGTTTGGCCAAGCAGGACAAGCCTTCTCGAATGTCAGGAAATATAACAATAAGTTGATTTATGTGGATGTAACAGAAACAATATTTAGTTAGATAGAAGGGTGTATATAGGAACCTGTCACTAGCTGCATTTGTGAAATGTTGAAACAGGTTCTTTTTAAGCATAATCTAACAGTGCTGCTGTCAGTTCATAGGCTGACTATGTTATATATGTATATTATACTGAACAAGGGATCAAATCCCACAATGGGATAAAATATAAAACAGTAAAAAAGAGATAAATAAAGACGTCAAAAGCGCAAATTAAAAAGATTATTAAAAAATGAATAAAAAAGTCCCATGATTGGAGGTATGCTCCAGTGCCCACTCCAGTGCCATATGTATACACTGCTGGAGCAGGAGTTCCAGGGTGAATACCGATGAGACAGATGAGATCTGGAGGAAGATATTGCACGTCTGCGAGCAATCGACAATCTTGGGCGGAGTATGCTGCTCACTGAGCAAGCAATAAGCAGGATAGAAGTGGAGGGTGGAAAGGAAAATCAGCAGGGCCAGGTGGGTTACTGCGTTACTGTAAATAGAGGGGGTAGAAAGGGATCCAAGTAAAGGAAGGCCAATTCTGACTATCTGAGCAATATTACAAAATTGTGCAATGATGTTAAGTCAGTGCCAGAAATGGCAGCCCTAGCGGATCCTGCTCTCCCTAACAGCCGGGGCAGCAGACCAGCTACCGTAGTAGTAGGGTGGATGGGAGTGCAGGTAAGCCAAGGCAGCTAGTGGTTGTAGGGGACTGTATAATCAGGAAGACGGATAGAATAATTTGTCGCCAAGACCGCCTCAACCAAATGGTTTGCTGTCTCCCTGGTGCCAGGGTTTGGCATGTGGTGGAAAGGGTGGATAAATTACTGGGAGGGGCTGGGGATAACCCAGCTGTCGTGGTCCATGTTGGTACCAATGACAGAATGGATGGTAGGTGGAGGAGCCTGAAGAATAGTATTAAAGAATTAGGTTCAAAGCCTAAGGGAAGGACATCCAAGGTAGTATTCTCTGGAATTCTACCTGTGCCATGCGCTACATAGAGCAAATGCTTGGCTTAGATCCTGGTGTAGAGCAGAGGGATTTGGGTTCTTAGAGCACTGGGCTGACTTTTCATTGGGGTGCAAGCTGTTTTCCGCAGATAACTTGCACCTAAATGGAAGGGGGGCTGCTGTTCTGGAGGAGAAGATCCTAGCAGTAGTATTTAAACTAGGATCGGGGGAGGAGGAAAAGGACGACACAAATGGGGTAGACAGATCAGAAAGGGGGCAGGTTATGTTGGTGGGTGGTGATGTGGGTGGTGTATGGGGGACTCAGGCAGTGGATAAGGAGATCCACAAGTTACAAAACAATAGTGAGGATATATGTGCCGGTAAAATTACTATAAATCAGATAAATAACTGTGGAAAATTAAGTTGTATGTTCACAAATTCCAGAAGTATCACAGGCAAAATGGGTGAGCCCGAGGCTCTGGTATTAGGGGAACAGTTAGATGTTGTTGGTGTAGCAGAGACATGGCTCGAGGCATCACATGATTGGGGTGTTCATATTCAAGGTTTTACACTATTTCGGAAAGACAGGGCAAATAGGAGGGGAGGTGGTGTATGTCTGTATGTCAGAAGAGACTTAATGGTGCAGCTTGTAGAAGATGCCACAAGAGGTGATACATTTTTGGACCTTATGATATCCAACAATGCAGAGATTGTCCAAAATGTCAGTGTCCAGGTAACCCTTGGGAACAGCGATCATAACATAATTCTTTATCTCTTAAAATGTTAAAAATTAAAAACAGGTGGGAAAATCGAAAACATTGAATTTTAAGAAGGCTAATTTCCTGAAACTCGGAGCTGCACTGCAGGATATAGACTGAGATCACATACTGTCACATGATGATGCTAATGTTAAATGGGAGAAATTCAAATCTATCCTGGGTCATTATTCGTCTAAATTTATTCCAATTGGTAACAAATATAGACGGGCAGTTACAGTTTAAAGGGCAATTAATGATAAAAAGAGGGGATTAAAAAAATATAAATCTGACGGGTCACCTGAGGCCTTCAATACTTACAAAAAACTTACCAAAATCTGTAAGAGGGAAATAAAATCAGCAAAAAAACAAAATGAAAGACAGGTGGCCAAAGATAGCAAAACAAATCCCAAGAAATTGTTTAAGTATATCAATGCAAAAAAAATGGGTCAGAGCAGGTTGGACCCCTTTATTCTGAAAATGGGGCATCGGTGACTGGAGACCAAGAGAAGGCAGAGATACTAAATGGCTATTTTAGCTCCATTTATACAATAGAAGAAAGAACGTCTGACGTGGTTGGTGCCAGTTTGGGTCATGCATGCTGTAATATACTAGACTGGCTGAATATAGACATGATCCAACTAAGCTCAATAACATCAATGTGTACAAAGCTCCTGGACCAGATGGGTTACATCCCAGAGTTCTTAAAGAACTCAGTTCTGTTATTTCTATACTGTCTAAAATCTTCAGGGATTCCATAATGTCTGGTGTGGTGCCATGTGACTGGCGCAAGGCAAATGTGGTGCCAATATTTAAAAAAGGCTCTAGAACTTTGCCAGCCAATTACAGGCCTGTAAGCTTAACTTCCATTGTGGGCAATCTATAGGAAGGCTTGGTAAAGCACTATATACTGGAGTATGTGACATCAAATAGTATAATAAATGACAGCCAGCATGGGTTTACTAAGGATAGAAGTTGTCAGACTAACCTGATCTGCTTCTATTAAGAGGTGAGCAGATGCCTGGATGGAGGAGCTGCTGTGGATATTGTGTTCTTGGACTTTGCAAAGGCATTTGACACTGTCCCTCATAGACGCCTGATGGGTAAAATAAGGTCTATTGGTGTGGCAGGAATCCTTTGCAATTGTATTGAGAACTGGCTGAAGGATCATATCCAGAGAGCTGTGGACAATGATTCCTACTCGGAATTGTCACCAGTTATGAATAGTGTACACCAGGGTTCTTTGCTTGGCCCACTACTATTTAATATATTTATTAATGATATAGAGGTAAGAATTAACAGCACTGTGTCTATGTTTGCAGATGACACCAAGCTGTGTAGTGTAATACAGTCTATGGAGGATGTTTATAGGCTGCAGGGTGACTTGGACAAAGTGTTTGGTCATCCACTTGGCAAATGAGGTTCAATGTGGATAAATGTAAGGTTATACACCTGGGGGCTAATAATCCACAGGCAAAATATGTCCTTGGGGGAGTAAATCTGGGAAAGTACCTGGGGGTACTAGTAGATCATAAATTAAATAAAAGCATGCAATGTCAATCAGCTGCCTCTAAAGCCAGCAAGATCTAATGTATCAAAAGTGATATGGACTCCCGGGATAGGGATGTAATATTACCACTGTACAAGGCAATGGTTCAGCCTCACCTGGAATCCGCCGTCCAGTTCTGGGCTCTGGTCCATAAAAAAGGATGCCCTGGAGCTTGAGAGGGTTCAACGAAGAGCCACAAAAATGATAAGGGAACCCTCCCTTATCATTTTTGTGGCTCTTTGTTGAATCCTCAATTGTGAGGAAAGATTAAAACAACCTAAGGCCCCTCTGCCCCTCCTGCAGACACCACCACTTCTAAATGGGCAGCCAGTACTGCCAACAATGCTTGCACAGATATGAGCAGCAGTAGCCACCCATGGGTTGATGAGGACTCAGAGGATAGCCCGGGGGCCACACCATCTGGTGTAGATGTGAATAAACCTCCTTCTGAAATTGTTCAGTTTTTGCATAATCTTCCTACTAGATGGGGTTATCCATTTGCTCAGATTAACCATATGGACAGCATCTCAGCAAACACTGCACACCCATGCTGATTTGCCCCACTTTTGTAAAGTATTGGAGATCCCTGAACCGCAGCTGGCAGACTGGGAAGTAGCCCTGCCCCTGCCACTTCTATCATCAGCCTGACACCGGTGTGCCCCCGGAAGAGACACCCTCGTGGCACTAGGTCCTCGTCCTCCAACTCGCCTGCTGGTCCTCCTCAGGAATGGGACTGGATTGTGATAGCATGCATATTTATTTTTGTCCTTCTTTTTTTCCTCTCCAATCAGGAACTACCACTCTTTAGCACTATATAACCACCACTATAAGCAATATAGTTATCCTCTACATTTAGCTTACTGTTTAGTATGTGTGATGGGGGTTGTTTTTTTCTCTCTGTTTATGTTGAAGATGGTTCACTCCTTTGCCTCTGGGGGTCAGACTGATGTTGTTTCCTGACATTCATTCTGTTGGTATATTTGCTACTATAGGCTCTCTGGAAATGTTTCCCCAAGTTGGGTGCCCCCAGGCCCAGATCTTTCTGTATTCTTATTTGTCTTGTATAGTCTAACATCTTTTTTGTCCCCCCAGTCCTTCTGTATTTTCATCCCCTCAGGTACTGCAGTTTAATAGGAATGCTTCATGATGTGCTGGTTGGCCTGGTGCGCAGCATTCTGGGTATTGGTGGGTAAGCATGACCTGGGTATTGCTGGCTATCTCCTTTTGTAATTATGGTTAATTGTGTTACTTTAAATGTTAAAGGCCTTAAATGTTTTTTTCCCACGAACTAAAATTAGGCCTAACTTGCTGATCAGTGGGGGTCCCAGTGCTCCTTCTCTCAACTAGATCCCCATGGGAGATAAGTTATTTTGGTGGGCGTTTTAAGGGGACACCCTATCATACTATTTACTGTCTATGCACCTAACACAGCCCAAATTCCCTTTTTCCGACATGTGGTACGTAAACTACATCTGGTGCAGATACCCCCTGGCTTCACTAATATTTGGAGGGGACTTTAACATGATTTCTTCAACGAAAGACTTTCCCTGTTTAATAGCCCTGATTACAATACTCTAGAATGCACAACAAGGGAGTTTTGCAAACTGATTAGAACACATTTCCTATTTAACTTATGGAGGGTAGACCGTTCTTTTTCCTTTTTTTCTTATCCTCACAGCTGCCATACCCGCACTGACTATTTTTCCGGGGACATCATTTCACTGCACTTCTTCATTAAGCAGATGTATCGGTAGCCCTTACTTGCTTCATATTGGCGACTTCAAACATCAACAACGGTATCCCCAGGCAGTTAGGGATGAAACAGGAGACCTTAGGTATCATCCCCAGGTTATGGTGCGCCTGTTTCAGATGTATTATACTAAGTTGTATTCACTCCCTAGCAGTCTTCCCCGGGATAAGGGAGCAAAACAGTTATTATTGCAGGATTACTTGTCTTCTTGTCAATTGCCTACACTGTCTGATTCTGTGGTTGCTAGCCTTAATGCACCTAAAAATAGGGAGGAATTGGATGAGATAGTTAAAGCACTTCCAACAGTAAAATCCCCGGGACTGGATGGGTTCACCTATTTGTATTATAAGGGTTTTTTTTAGAGAACCTTGCTCCCCATATGGTTCCTCTATTCAACTCCTTTTTAGACAGAACCCCCCATATTAAGATATGCTATCCTCCTATATATCACTGATACCTAAGCCAGATAAAGTTCCAGCTGACTGTAGTAACTATCAGCCCATTGCGTTACTGAGTTCTTACTTGAAGATCTTTACCTGCATCTTGGCTAACAGGATAACAGCTCTGCTTCCGCTACTGATTAATAAGGATCAGGTCGGCTTTAACCTGTGGTGCAAGGGAGCGAACAGCTCGAGGTGAGTGATAGACCTTGTTGATGTCGTTAACACAAAATCTCACTCGACGTTGCTTCTTAGTCGTGTTTTTGGATCTTTCATCGATGTTAGAGAGGAGAAGCCAACAGGCAAATTGATACAAGTACATACCGTAAACCTACTGCAGGTAACACAATATTACATGCAGATTTTTATCATCCATTACACACAATTGTGTCTATTCCGGTAGGAGAACTAACTAGGATTAGACGTAACTGTTCTGAGGAAAACACATTTGTTTCACAGTCTGCATCAGTCTGTTCTAGATTACATAAGAACGGGTAATCCCTCCTGGATGTTGAACAGGGCCAGTAACATAGTGTCTAAGAAAAACAGGAGAAAACTTATTTTTCCACCTACTAGTTTTCAACAGGAAAAATTAAATAAAATTCCAACTATGGTTACACAATACAGTCCCCAATTTAAAGAAATTAGATCATTCACAGGCACCTTCCACTTTTGAGAGAAGGTCCCATCTAAGAGAAAATTCTAAAGGATGACTACCGAATAGCGTCACGAAAAGGCAGAAGTTTGGGGGACATTTTGTCCTTGTCGCTATTCACCAGTCATTCTAAAAGCAATATGACAACCAACTGTCTCTCCTGTAAAGGTTTTTTTGTTGCGGAGCCAGTAAATGTAAAACTTATTTATTTGTTCTTCAAACCAAAACGTTTCAAGATAGCAAAAATGTCAACACCTTTACTATTAAGATTTTTTTAAATTATAACACAACAAATTACAGTAAACATGGCACAGACTTTACCTATGCGTTTCAAGCGTTGGGTGCTCTTAATTATGCCATGGGGCAGGGGGGAGGAACTAGAACTGGAGGCAGGAGGGGGGAACTAGAACTGTGGGTAGGAGGGGGACTAGAACTGGAGGCAGGAGGGGGGGACCTAGAACTGGGGGCAGGAGGGGGGAACTAGAACTAGTAGGGGACGATGACCTAGTATTATAGTAGTTATATTCCTGTACATAGGAGCAGTATTATAGTAGTTATATTCTTGTGCATAGGGGGCAGTATTGTAGTAGTTAAAGTCTTGTTCATAGGGGGCAGTATTGTAGTAGTTATAGTCTTGTGCATAGGGGGCAGTATTGTAGTAGTTATAGTCTTGTACATTGGGAGCAGTATTATAGTAGTTATAGTCTTGTACATAGGAGGCAGTATTATAGTAGTTATATTCTTGTACATAGGGGGCAGTAATATAGTAGTTATACTCTTGTGCATAGGGGGCAGTATTATAGTAGTTATAGTCTTGTACATAGGGGCAGTATTATAGTAGTTATATTCTTGCACATAGGGGGAAGTTTTATAGTAGTTATAGTCTTGTACATAGGGGGCAGTAATATAGTAGTTATAGTCTTGTACATAGGGGGGAGTATTACATTAGTGATAGTCTTTTACATAGGGGGCAGTATTATAGTAGTTATTGTTGTACATAGGGGGCAGTATTATACAGGCAGCCCCTGGGTTACATACCAGATAGGGTCTGTAGGTTTGTTTTTTAGTTGAATTTGTATGTAAGTCGGAACTGTATATTTTATCATTGTAATCCCAGCCAGAACTTTTTTGGTCTCTGTGACAATTGGATTTTGAAAGTGTTGGGTTATCATAAGAATCAGGATTAACACTAAAGCTTCTTTACAGACACATTTGATAACTGTTATAGCTGTTTATTGTAGCCTAGGACTAAAGTACAATAAATTACCAATATCCAGTGGTCCGTTTGTAACTAGGGGTCGTATGTAAGTCGAGTGTTCTTAAGTAGGGGACCGCCTGTAGTAGGTATAGTCTTGTACCTAGGGGTACTGTTTATACTGTTATAGTCTTGTACATGGTTTGGGGTCACCGCAACATAAGAAACTGTATTGTGGGGTCACAACATTAGAAAGGTTGAGAACCACTGACCTACGGTGTTCCTTAATAAACTTTTAGTTTCTGAAAAGTCAACATGTAAGCTCTTAAAGCCTTAAATCATTTTATTCAGTCATAAGGACAAACTACCTTCAAGTCATAAATTACCAGTCTCTCACTGTCTGACGACATCCTGATACCCTCCTGAAATGCCAACCAGATCTCTCATGATTTAGTGCTATTATTGTATGAACAGATGAAGCGGCCCCTCCCACCATGAATAATTGAATTGGATTTCTGGGATTACTGGAAAATCCAGTGGAGAAAATATAAAAAAGTGCATTTCATACTTGGAAGGTGAAATGTCCTGTTCTTTTACACATAATTGTGTTCCTGTTTAGAATTATTACGCAAACGTCTTTTGCATTACAGAAGATACATGGCAAATTGTAACTTGCAATTTCTATTCGGTGTAATGAGAAGTTGAGCAATAATTTATATATAGAGATGCAGAAGTATCTTAGTGGTGTGAAGATATGTGAGAGAAAATAGTTTCTTCAGTTAGTGATGTTATTACCTGATGTAATATTTATGTAAATGGAGACAAATAATCCTTATTATTCTTGGTGTTTGTGCATTTACATGTGTTTTCCAGAATACATTACGCCTTGAACTCATATTTGTGTAGACACATTATAAACAATACAGCAGCGGCTGGTCTTTAAGGAGTGCATACGCTGTTCAGGATTTATTTACTCTTTATCATAAGAGGACAATAGCGACCATGTATCATGTATAATATACAATAAGGAACAGCCTTAATTGCTGCTGCTGGCAAACAATGTACATTCAATGAATCCTCAAACATGTTCTGTGCTGGAAACTACCAAGAATTTTCCATGATAACTCATATCTCAGAGTCCGGTAGTGGTGTTTGATTATTTCATAATGAACATATCCATGGAGGAGTAATATGTACAGTTCTGAAAGGTTTAGATTTACATCAATTACTTATCAGGATATGGTATCTGTATTCAGGGATTAAAGGGATCCTGTCAGCAGAAATTGACCTAATAAACCACATTCAGTTTTTTGTCAAGCAGCCAAACACCTTCCACATTGTGTTTCTTTCATGACCCAGTGTGGTGGCATCATCCAGAAAATCAACTTTGAAGTAAGATTTAAATTGGTTGTATAAAGTCAAGGAGGTGGAGATTTTAACACTGAAGTCAAGCTCTCACATCCTCAGAAAGCCCCTTCAGTGTAATTGATGGTCCTACATCCAGAGACAACACTAACCAGATCTCCTGATGTCCAATGCATGTTCTCTACCACAGAGAAGGAGGAGTTCAGAGCTCCCACCTTGAGTCAAGGAGGCGGAGATTTTAACACTGAAGTCAAGTTCTCACATAATCAGAAACCTCCTTCACTGTAATTGATGGTCCGACATCCAGAGACATCACTAACCACATCTCCTGACGTCAAATGCATATTGTCTACCACAGAGGAGGAGGCAAAAAATGTAAGGTATTACTCTGCTCGGCAATATTCTGATGGTGGTTTATTAGGTCACTTGCTGGTTTTCTTTAAGTTGCCTAAATTCAAGATTCCTTATTTGCAGAGCAGGCGTAATCCTATATGCAAGGGTCACGTTCACTGACCCTGTCTTATTGGCTGCTACCTACACCAACACCAAAATAAGGGATAGCTCCCTTGTTACCCTGTCGGCGCTAGGACCAGATTTTTTTAACCCAGGCCCATCAAATCAAGCTGGCCCAGAATATCAATTTATCTGCTGATTTGATGTTATAAAGGGGTATTAGCACGTGGGGCTGTTAATAAATTAAGATTATTTGTTTAAAAGAAATGTATTTTTTTCAAGCTCCAGCTGACTGGCATAGCTACGTTTTATGAATTATTGATGTCCAGGTGGGAGGTAAATCTTGGCTGCCTCCTGATTAGAATTTGTGGAAAGTAGAAATATAATTCACTCAATTCTTCTTCTTCCTTATCAGAGAGATTATGTGCTAAAAGTGTGAAGTGGTTGCAAATTAGAACCAATAATTGAGTGAAGTATCTGCATATGTGCTCATATTGTTGTAAGACAAACGCACCTAAAAACAGTAGAAAAGATCTTATTGAAAAGAGTATCAGATACATTACCAGATGTGCAGTTGTAGGATTAGTTAGCTAAGCCTATCATACATATACATCAGCCACATAGTATGCTTGAGCATACAAATCTGAATGGGTGGTTTACATTGTGCACACATTGGGGGTCATTTACTAAGGGCCCGAATCGCTATTTTAAGTCTGGTTTCGCAAATATTACCGATTTCTTACCCCAAATTGCCCCAGGTTTTTGGGGCACACGATCGCATTGTGGCGCATCAACGCCGGCATGCACGCGGCGGAAATTGGGGACGTGCTCGTCGGAAAACCCCACGGATTCTTTTAAAAAAAGGTGGAATTTAAAAACAAAAAAGTGTCGGTTGACACGCGCATACCTGCATCCAGCAACAGATGGTGGACTTCAGCGCAGCGGCAACACCTGGTGGACATCGGGCGCACTACCTTAGTGGATCGCCGGAAGACCCGAATCCTCGACGGAGAACGCGCCGATGTATCGCGACAGGACCGGGTAAGTAAATCTGCCCCAAAGAGATTGCCCCCTGGGTGTGATGTATATATGTATATGCATCTAGGCAGGGAGTATCAATCGTGGTCGCATGGGGTGCAACCCACACAGGGACCGAAGTTAGAGGGGTCCTGCATCTGCTAGCTGACAGACTGCGGGTCCATACAGAAGATTTTCCAGGTGCCCAGGTTGACACCTGGGACTTGGGTTCAAGTCCCAGGTGTCAACATCTGCAAAGAGTTTGTATGTTCTCTCCGTGTTTGCGTGGGTTTTCTCCGGTTTCCTCCGGACAGACTGCGGGTCCATACAGAAGATAAACATACAATTGATTGTGAGAGAAGCGCAGGCAAATATTTGATGATACTGCGGTGGCATGATTATGTCATAGCGCCACTGCCAAGTACTTCACAGGAAGCTGCAAAGAAAATGAGCTGGGAGTAGAAGAGAAGCCATGGAAACTCAGGCACTAGGGAAGTAATGATTTTATTTTTTTGATAGGATGCAGTCTTGGGGCCAATGAAGGGGGGTAGTCGAACACTATGCTAATTTATTAGGAGGGCTGTTGTGTTCTTAGGTGAGAGGGCTATTGAACTATCAACAAACAAGGTGGCTAATGAATTGTATGTTGACAAGGAGGCTGTTGAACTCTGCAGATAAAGTGGCTACTGAACTGTTTATAAATAAATAGGGGGCTTCTCTTCTATTCCCTTATATATTGATTAAATTTAGCATGAATTTTAACCTTTTGGTTAAAATGTTTTGCACCTATTTACCCATAAATTGGAAATTTTGTGAGTTGAGTGATTGTCTCATTTCAAAACTCTCTAGCTAATCATACAGTTGGTCTAACCACCTTAACTGGTTAATAATTAATATTTACAGGGCAGCATGGTGGCTTAGTGGTTAGCATTACAGCCTTGCAGCGCTGGGGACCTGGGTTCAAGTCCCAGGTGTCAACATCTGCAAAGAGTTTGTATGTTCTCTCCGTGTTTGCGTGGGTTTTCTCCGGTTTCCTCCGTTTTCCTCCCACACTCAAAGACATACTGGTTAATTGATTAGATTGTGATCCCCAGTGGGGACAGGGACCGATTTGGCAAGCTCTGTGCAGCATTGCATAATCTGTGTGCGCTATATAAATACAGGCGGTCCCCTACTTAAGAACACTCGACTTACATACGACCCCTAGTTACAAACGGACCCCTGGATATTGGTAATTTATTGTACTTTAGTCCCAGGCTACAATAAATAGCTACAACAGTTACCAAATGTGTCTGCAGTGAAGCTTTAGTGTTAATCCTGGTTCTTATGACAACCCAACATTTTTAAAATGCAATTGTCACAGAGACCAAAAAAGTTCTGGCTGGGATTACAATGATAAAATATACAGTTCCAACTTACATACAAACTCAACTTAAGAACAAACCTACAGACCCTATCTTGTATGTAACCCGGGGACTGCCTGTAAATGAATTATTACTATAATATTTTATATTAATATAATATTACTATGCTTTAGGTTTGCATGATTTTTTAATGTCATTTTTTTATTAGGGTGTTTGAAGGCTTACAAATCGAATAGTGATTTTCCAAATTTTTAAGGAAATTTCAGATTAAATTTTTTTTCAATGCATGTTTAAAGGGGTTTTAAAGATTTCAGTTATTAGTAATTACCTAGAAATAACCCCATTTTTAAACTGCTTCTTAAACTATTCAAAACAGCACTTAAGCATCTCACATGAAATAAAACAACATAGAGGCTATGTGAAATTTTAAAATTTTAACAGTCAAATGTCTATTTAGCCTTAAAATTATCATGCAGATTAACCCCTTCCCAACTTAGGCTGTACTATACAGTGCAGCACCAGGATGGGTGTATGGTGAGGGCTCACAGGCTAAGGACTCTCCATACAAAGTGGGTGTTTTCTGCACTTTGCAACACTTACACCAATGGTCAGTGCGGGCACCAATCACGGGTGTTAACTATTTAAGTGCCACAACAAAGCTGGCAGTGGCTTTTAAATTGCAGCGCATAGACATGGCTGTCTTGGCCGGGCACCACACGGAAATACTTTAATGAAACTGGGCTTATCTACCACCCCTGCCCTGATTTTTATTAAGATGTCATCAAAACCGGTATTTTCAAGATAGCTCTTCTATTACTCCAGTGTTTGAGTCATAGGTTCCCTAAGTTTTCATAGATTTCAACTTAGCTTCTTTTAATTTTTTGTATCTATCTGCCACCTGCCTTGAGATTTTGCTTTTTCTCAATTGTGTAAGAACTCTGCTCAAAACTTTTGCCTGGCTGATTTAATCGTGTCCAATGATTTGGTTTCAGAGACTACACTGAAGTGACCTTGTAATTCAATGTGAGAAAAAGATACCTCCTCGCAAGGGAGAAGTGCGGAGAATGCACAATCCCTAAGGCTCCACACACCTATAGAAAAAGCCGAGATGTCATATACTTATTTGTATCATGGTTATGTAACTTAGAAGGAGTCTATCAATGGTCTCATTAACATACGGATTATACTGGGAATATCTTGGAACTGCCATATTGAGCAGAAATAGTAAATGTATGTTGAGAATCACAATGTATTTCTCTACAATATGTAGATTACAACACATAACAGAGGTGGGAGACTACCTTTTCATATTAAGGGCAGTTTTAAGAACCAGTTGCAGAATTGTGGATAATCTCTAATTGTAAATCTTACACAATGAGCACAACCTTTTAGAGTGTGTCTGTGAATTAATGTGATTTTTATTTGTGATTGTCACATTGTTTTATTAGCCATATTGTATTCCTGTTTCATTTTGTTCATTGTATTCTTCAATAAAGCAAAGTTTCAACCAGACCGCATTGTAGAAATTGTGCGTAGTGCCTTTACATAATTACTAACTTGCAGGTAAAGTCATGTTTCTCTTATCTACTAGACTGTCCCATACTTGGAAAGAAAAGCGCTGGTGTTATAGGTTACCACAGAGAATGAAACAAAGAAGAATTGATGCTGCTGGAGCTACGGAATTTGTAGAATGAATTCATATGATGGTGTCATAAAATACTGCATCATCTCATGTTGTGCTTGTGACTCTATTAGGAACTGATATTGTTCTTGAATACCGGCCAACATCTGGATTACAAACATTATGGGCCATATGTATGAAGCAGTGTTGTGCCGTTGCACGATATCCAAGATTGAAATAGATCTGGCAGGCAATTCTACTTTGTTCATTTTCTTCCAATTTGTAAGTCCAGAATTATTTAAGATTAATAATAATCCTTCTTGTCAGTGAATAGCACCCAGCTGTTAGCACATTCTGCATCTTGGCACAGTCCCTGTTGTTTCACCATTTTCCAATTTCATGGATATAAGAAAGTTCATCCATGCTGTGAATGGAAATATTCTGTTGAAAAATCATCTCAAAGGTAAAATTAGTCATTTTAAACATTGAATTAGATATAGATAAATAATTTATCAATAGGTGTTTATTTCTAATACACATTATCAACAGATGGACTGTGCAAGATGAATCAGTCCCAAAGATTTAATATTTATATAGGTTGTATTATTGGAAACCCTTAAAATCAGATTATGCCCTGAGGTTAAAACATATCATCTATAGTATTGTATCTAAATTATGCTTGGAGCATTGGAAACAGAAGGAAACAGTGGTGTTATAACTTTTTGACATAAATTGCCTGAAAAAAAAATTAAAAACTCGCATCACACTCGCAACGCAAGCTGCCGGGAACGCACGGCCCGAACAGTGGACACCGGGAGTGAACTGACATGCTGAGTTCACTCCCGCGGTGCAGCGTTCGGGCCGTGCGTTTCCGGCAGCTTGCGTTGCGAGTGTGATGCGAGTTCATCGCATCACACTCGCAAGTGTGGAACGGGCCTTAGGGGAACTTTCATCCCTTATAAAGTAACTCATGGAGATGGCGAGGGCATCACCGGTTCTGGGCCTATTACAATAGGTTGAGACTTTGTGATCCAGATCCCCATAAGAGTTCAAAATTTACTCGGTCAATTGGATAACACCCTTTGATTAGCCCCAAATAAGTCTTTTACATTAAAAATACCCACACAATTAGATGGACCATTGAAAATTAGAAGGTTTGGCCTACATTAATCAATACTTTTTTGGTCAACTTACCTGCACATAGAATCAGTATAAAATACTTTGATAAGGCAACTGATGCTTCATTAAGATCCTGAGAGTATTCTGCCCACATAATAATCATGCATAAATGTTTTTTTTTTACCAAATCAAGGCTCAGAGATAGGGCTAGGCTTTGGTATCGCACCATGCCCCTTTTATATTTGCTGTGGACATGCTGTTTACCATAAACAAGATAGATTCCTCTACGGTGCACTCTTATTTCAACCTTAGCTTTTCTCTTATTACAGATGGGAAGTCTGAAGAGAAATGTTAATATTTTCCTATCTGTGAATGCTGTAAAGTGTCTTGCGGGAATGCCATTACAAGCATTTTAGACATGCTTCCCATTAATCACTGTGATGGGAAGACAATGGCACAGACAGCTTAACAATGTTTATTATCCAGTGGACGGAACACTTATTTTCATGTACTGTCTTTATTAACTTTGTGATAACTGAAAAGTACATGATTTCACTATTTAACATTTCTTTTTCATCTTTTTGAAAAAAGAAAAAACCTAGTCTACAAATGTCTGAAACTGTAAAGTGATAAAAAGAATGAATATATATGAACACTATAAAGAGAAGTTACATTCTGTACCTACTGTAGGCTTCAATGTAGTTTTTAAATGTTAATAATACATAAAATAGCACTAACCTTTTCATAAGAAGAATGCAGAAATAAGGTAATACCTTTTTGAGGCTAACTGAGTATATTTGATGGTGAGCTTTCAAGAATACTAGTTCTCTTTGTGAGACATGCTATTATGCATGAGACAGAAAATTCAAAGCATTTTATACACACTAGGCAGTGATCATCTAAGAATATTAAAAAAATATTAAAAATACAATTATAAAAAAAATTTAAATAAAAACAACAGAATGATATATACAGTTCTCGTATTTACAACATTATGGTAATAAACAGACTAAAAACTGGCTCTTATCTGCTTGTGGTCAGAAATAGGGGGTCAGGAAGCTGGCAAGGGTATTAAGACTACTTAAAGGGGTTTTCCTACGAACTGAAGTTAGACCCTATCCATGGGATAGTGCCTGACTTGCTGATCAGTGGGAGTCTCAGTTCTGAGAGCCCCACAGATTGTGAAAACGAGGACCCTTTGCTGCTCCTCAGACTAATGGAGCAGACGGCCGTGCCTGACCGGTCTGCTCCCCTAATCTCTATGGAGCTGGTGTAAATTGCTGAGTGCCGCGCATGCACAGTAGCTCCAGCTTTGGAGCCTAGACTGCACAGCCACCAGCTCTGCATAGAGCCCGGAGAAGATGTCTTAGTAGGAGGAGCGAAAGAGGCTATTGGGACATGGAGTAGCCACGCCTTGTATTGTCAGCTGCTGCTACACCACGCCCCAGTAGCTTCTTAAGGATTTTGCATATTACGTCATAAACGATTTAAAAAGTAACAGGGGATTGAAGGATTAGCCCTAAAAAGGGCTCAGATGCTATTAATTAAATAACCTTGCCAACGGATCTACCTTTAAAGGTCTACCAGACTTTTTCATTTTCGTCAGGAATTTCTTGCAGAGCTGAACTTAGCCTTAGAATGCATTAGAGTTGTGGAATTGCGACAGGGAAATATTACTTGTCTTTCCTTCCTCGGAAAGGGATCCCTACTTTATATTCATCTTGACACCTGATTTTTTTTCTCATCTTCGCACCTGATGGTCTTTTCCCTTGTCTCCTTTATCTTTGTTTATGTTATTGAGTAGTATTTGTTCTTCCATTCCGGGGTTTCAAATGATTTCAGTTATATCAATATCCATACACGTATCAGAAGAGAAAATCCATAGAACTGCTTAAACATTCATGGGGCAGTGTAGAATTATTTTCCCTATTTGCATTGATCAATAAACTATCTTTACATACTGAAGATATTACATGTCAAATATTTTGTTCAAAATGTCCTTAATGCTTCCCCTCAGCTTGTAGCATAGACCCTTAAATGTAACATCTTGGTAAGAAACTGTCCTTGTTTGTCTGCTTATATGTGCGTGAATTATTCTAGAAATGTCATTACTGTATTTATTTAATTCATAGCATCTAAATCCTTATTTTTCTCTCAATGCTCCAAATTCAGCACTATTTACATGCAAATAACTGTGTACATAAGACGGATTCAATGATTGCCTGCTGGCTTGTTTTATGTATTATATATCAGACCATAGTTTAATCAGCTTAGAAATTCTCTGAATTACATTTACCAAAGGGTGAACTATCCGTCACTGGAAATTTCCTCTTAAAATTATATGGCCAGTCAATTAATGTGTTTACTAAGGAAATAATTTAATATAAGTGTTTAATACTGGCTTACATTACACATTTGATTGTGGTTTTTGTCATTGTAACAGGAAAACATGTCATTTGGATCAATATAACATTAACTGCTAAACATGTCTAATTATTTTCTAGATATTGTACTGATCATGAATCCTTGGCTTCTCCTTCATTATGTACTACTAAGCTTAGGCTTGTACATGTCATGTGAATAGGAACTGAGCTGTAGTAACCCTGATTGGCCACCACACAGAAAATGGAGCTGAAAACATAGCTCCATTCTCTGTGTTAATTTTGACAATAGAGTCCGTACTGAGCAACTGACCATTTGGGGTGCTAGGTTATAAGTAGAGATGAGCGAGTATACTCGTCCGAGCTTGATGCTCGTTCGAGTATTAAGGTACTCGAAACGGCTCGTTGCTCGGGTGAGTATTTCCCCTGCTCGAGATCGAGCATTTAATTAAAAAACACAATGAAGAATAGAATAAAAACAGTAAACACAGTGAACACAGGATCATTTAAGCGAAAAACACAGTAAAGAATAGATTACAGATGTACGGCACATCTGCTTACTTGTCGGAAGATACGTGCGGAACGGTGCGAACAAAATAGTATGTGAAGAACAATATATATGTGTGAAGAACACATTGAAGAACATGGTGAGCAGGACAGAGACACCGGGGAAGCGGCAGCACGGAGACATCGGGCAGCACGGAGACATGGGGCAGCGGCAGCACGGAGACATCGGGCAGCACGGAGACATGGGGCAGCACAGAGACATGGGGCAGCAGGGAGACATCGGGCAGCAGGGAGACATCGAGCAGCAGGGAGACATCGGGCAGCAGGGAGACATCGGGCAGCAAGGAGACATCGGGCAGCACGGAGACATCGGGCAGCACGGAGACATCGGGCAGCACGGAGACATCGGGCAGCACGGAGACATCGGGCAGCAGGGAGACATCGGGCAGCAGGGAGACATCGGGCAGCAGGGAGACATCGGGCAGCAGGGAGACATGGGGCAGCAGGGAGACATGGGGCAGCAGGGAGACATCGGGTAGCAGGGAGACATCGGGCAGCACGGAGACATGGGGCAGCACGGAGAGATCAGGGAGACTTCAGTGTAAGAAGAGCAGCGGATCCCGGGACAGCGTATCTCCCGACAAGTAAGCAGATGTGCCGAACATCTGCAATCTATTCTTCACTGTGTTTTTCACTTAAATGATCCTGTGTTCACTGTTTTTATTCTATTCTTCACTGTTCTTCACATCTGCTAACTTGTCGGGAGATAATATACGCGCGGAACAGTGAAGAATAGATTGCAGATGTTAGTATACATCTGATAACTTATCAGAAGACATTCTTTTTTGGTTAATTAACACATTTTATTCCCGAACCATGGTCCCTTTGAAAAATGCTCGAGTCTCCCATTGACTTCAATGGGGCTCGTTATTCGAAACGAGCACTCGAGCATTTTAGTGCTCGCTCATCTCTAGTTATAAGCTATCCTAAAAGGGGTTCTACCAACTTTGATTTCTATCCCTTATCCCAATGATCGGGGAAAATATTTGATTGTGAAGGTCTGACTGATGAGACCCCATCAATCAGAACAGACTCCTGCAGCTCAAAGGACTGGGGTTCCCATTGTCATTTGCAGCAGGACAAGCAAACCAATATCTGCTACTCTACTTGGTGATATGGGAGAACTGTAAATTGTGTAGCACAGTGGTTGGCTACTCTAGTAATAGGCGGATTCATTTGCATGATCATGGGGGTCTTAGCAGACTCTTAGCGATTAGATTGTGGGCACCAGCATCCCATATCCCAGCTCTTTAAGATCTGCAATTTCAAATACTCTGACATTACGATTGTGATTCTGTTGCAGTTATGATGTGTTTATGTTGCATCTGCTGTGCGGTCGAAATGCATCCATAAAATAACAATTCCATTAATTCATAAAATAACAGATAGTTTTGTGACTATTCCAAGTGAACTGTAGCTTAGTTTTGCTTCTTACAAAGCAAATGTAAGAAGAAACACTCAGTTTATTGTGAATAAATGCAATAGTGTTGTAATTGCCAGTTTTCAGCTGCACAGTGGCCGTATCACAGACATCAAGGCCGCACCATGACCGCACTGCGTTTTCATATCCTTAAAGTAAGGGGCCTTATTTTGCTAACTTGCGGTAGATACTTTTTAAAAAAAAATTAGAACTACTAATTGGAAAACTGCAATGTACAAAATACGAAATGTAAGCTTTGTGTTTCAATTACCTTTTAATATGATTTATGGTAATACAGCCAAAATAAGAAACAATAAAAAACAGTATATAATGCTTCTCTTACATTATACCAATATTTTTTCAGGTTATGGCATTTCGGTTTTTACTTTTGGTCCTATGACAAGCCATATCTTTTTTAATTTTCTGTTTGCAATGGTATATTATGGGCTGTTGTCTGCAAGACACATTTTACTTTCCAGTGGCATCATTTAATATTTTTTGCCATTTACTAGGAAGCTGTAAAAACATTCCAAATGTGGTGACTTGCAGCACCACCAGCAGTTGCTACTTATTCTGATGGTGTATTTCTATTATTTTCAGTGTACAGGCGAGATGACACTTCTCTGTACCATCACTGCATTACTGTTCTCCCTGCTGCTACTATATGGAGCTGAGGTTGGCAGGGGCAGGAGCATCTGCCAGCATCACTGCCTATGGCAGCAGCAGAGGAAAAAGATTAGAGGAGGAGAGCTGCCGGGGAACGGGGGAAGGTGATTATCTAGTGTTTCTTATTTTGAATTACACTTTAACAAAGAGGAGGATGAGGGTGCACAGGATTGGGGTGTTGGTGGCACAATATTAAGGGGTCCACAAGATAAGGTAGAGTTGAGGGGGCCCACAGGATAAGGGGTAGCTGAGGGAGTCCACAATATGAGGAGAAGATGAGGATGAGGGGTATATGACAGGGCTCACAATATGAGGTAGAGTTGAGAGGCCACACTATGAGGGGAGATCAGAAAGACCACAATATAAGGGGGATATAAGGTGACACAATATGAGGGGAGATGAGAAGGGCCACAATTTGAAGGGGATATGAGAGGGGCCTTAATATAAGGGGTAAATTAAAGTTCACAATATGAGGATAGATGAGAAGGTGCACAATATGAGGAAGGGGTGAGAGGCTACAATATGAGGGGAAGATGGGAGGGTCTACAATATAAAGAAGAGATGAGTTATCACAATAAGAAAAGGAGATGAGAAGTGCCACAATATGAGGGGAGAAGATATGGGGTCACAATAAAAAGGTAAAGGGAGAAGCCACAATATGAGGAGGCACCAAAAATGAGAAGGAGATGAGAGGGGACACAATATAAGGAAAAGATGATGGCTCACAACATGAGGAGCGACACAATGTGGGGGGAGATGAAGAAGTCACAATAGGACCTGATGCACGAATTGCTTTTAATAATAGGTCCTACCTAATTTACACGAGATTAATTATTTTATTATTTCAAAATGTAATTCAAAGCGCCTCTGGAAATTCTCCTCTCTGAATGCAGATGTGTCTAGACCTAAATGCCTGCTCATGGTAAGTGGTTACTACTTAACATATCTGCGTTCGGGAAGGAGAAACTTCAGAGGTTCTTGAAATGCATTTGGTCTAATGCACATGGTCTTAGGCTGCGTTCACATTATGTGTTTGCATCGTGGTTTAAAACACATTGGGGCAGATTTATCAAGCAGTCTGAAAGTCAGAATATTTCCAATTGCCCATGGCAACCAATCACAGCTCCCCTTTAAAATATTCATGAGCACTGGTGAAATGAAAGCTGAGCTGTGATTGGTTGCCATGGCCAACTGGAAATATTCTGATTTTCAGACTGCTTGATAAATCTGCCCCAGTGCGTAAAACCTCAAAATACATCTACATTTTGACCAACATTAATACTGATTCGTTTTATGATTCGTATTGACTGATGCATTTGCGGTACATCGCTCTCTCCACATACTGTGTTCTCTTTTTTTATGTATGCAATTTATTTTTTTTGCTTTTGCACTCTAGCGCTGTTTGTATATAGCCACCATGAACAATGAAAAATGTATTTCGCAAATGTGGCCTAAGAATATACAAGAAATATTTCCATGTGGCTGTCAGGGCTGGCAGTCTGTGGACCCTCTGGACCACCGCAGGAGATGGTACTAGCCTAAACCAGGGACCGGAGTCTAAGTGGCTCCCAGTCTTCACCAGAGCCTGCCGTAATGGGATACCATCGGGTCGTTCCACAGGTGCGTGGCTGCCAAGGTAGTAATGAAGGAGAATAGCACAGGAAGGCACACTAAGACTCACATCAGGAATCGCAGGAGCTGGCACATGGATCAGGGACACAGGAATGGACTGGCACACAGGAATCACAGGAACGGCCTGGCACACAGGAACGCAGGAATCACAGCAATGGACTGCCACACAGGAACGCAGGATACACAGGAACGGACTGACACACAGGAACACAAGATACACAGGAATGCAGGATACAGAGGGGACCTTTCTCTTCAGGGGAAGGCTTGAAGATCCAGCAAGGGTCACAGGAAGGGGCAGGAATTTAGTAAAACTTTTTTTATGAGTTGAAAATGTTGCTATTCAGATATTTAGGTGGTATTTTCTGTCATGGGGTTAACTGCTGGGACCAATTGTTTATTTTGATAGATCAGACATTTGGGGGCCCAGTGATACCTATTATATTAATGATTTAACTTGATTACCGTATATACTCGAGTATAAGCCGATCCGAGTATAAGCCGAGACCCCTAATTTTACCACCAAAAACTGGGAAAACCTATTGACTCAAGTATAAGCCGAGGGTGGGAAATGCATTGGTCACAGACCCCCCCCCCCCCCAGTATATAGCCAGCCAGCCCCCTGTAGTATACAGCCTGCCCCCTGTAGTATACAGCCTGCCCAGCTTGCCCCCAGTAGTATACAGCCAGCCCAGCCTGCCCCCCAGTAGTATACAGCCTGCCCCCAGTAGTATACAGTCACCCCAGCCAGCCCCCAGTAGTATACAGCTTGCCCCCAGTAGTATACAGCCTGCCCCCAGTAGTCAATATGGAAAGAGCAAAGTGTCCCGGCACCATACGACCCAACTCTCCTACTCCGGTCGACACGGGTGAGGGTCTTGGCAGGTGAGGCGAGCCCAGTATAACACTCTGGTCGGTGGTGCTCAGCTGAGGTAATGTAGCCACATGAGTCAATAGTTCAAAGAAAAACGGAGCGGCACTCACCGGTAGCGTGAAGGAAATCTTTTATTTGCGGTGTGTACAAAGGCAGAGTGGGGCCTGGCAGCCTGCCCCCAGTAGTATACAGCCTGCCCACAGTAGTATACAGCTTGCCCCCAGTAGTATACAGCCAGCCCAGCATTAAAAAAAGAAATAAACTTATATACTCACCCTCCAGTGGCTCCGATGTGCAGCGCTGCTCCCCCGATGTCCGTGCGGCTCGTCTTCTGGCTTCCGCGCCCGTCTTCTTTCTTCTTCTGGGCGCCGCCATCGCTCTCCCCCGGCCGGCAGGCAGGCGCATAGTATGACGCGCTACTTCTGCTGTCATACTAGGCACCGCCAGGGAGAAAAACATGGCGGCGCCCAGCAGAAGAAAGGAGACGGGCACGGAAACCAGAAGACGAGCCGCGCGGACATCAGGGGAGCAGCGGTGCACATCGGGGCCACTGGAGGGTGACTATATAAGTTTATTATTTTTAAAGTATTTTTTACCCGTGCATTGACTATAAGCTGTATATTTTTGTGCTGAAAAACTCGGCTTATACACAAGTATATACGGTATTTTTATATGTGTTGTAGTGCAGGGGGGGTTCATTTTTTTTCTTTTTTCATATTTTTTAAAACTTTTTTCAGTTTCTTTTTAGCATTATTTTAGGCCCTAGGGCGTCTGATCACTAAAGGTTTTAATATACATGAAATGTTCTAAGATTTTCATTCAAACCATAGCAATCTTGTATTAAAAAAAAAGGTGGGTAAAAACAATGTCAATCAGCTTCTTCAAATTCAGCATCATTATTTTTTTCTTAAAGGGAACCTGTCACTAGATTTCACTAATATGCCTAATAGATTCCCATAGCACTATACTAACTTATGCCCACACTGTTTTTAGGTAAAAAATACATAGTTACTATGCTCAAAATATGAACTGTGTAAGCCTACGTGTCACCCTGCCTGAAAGAGCAGCGAGTCCCAAGGCCCACATTTGTTAAAGTGTTTGCGCCAGTTTGCACATTCTCTTCAGTCTTTGCACTGAAGAGAATGTGCAAACTGCTTGCACATGTATTTATAAATATCACGCACTGGGGTGTGGGAAGAGTCTCTTAGGCTAAAGTGAACTCCCTGGGCCACCATGCTGGATAACGATACTAGCCGCAACTTGGGAGCGGAGTCTAAGTGGACTCCTGGTCTTTGCCAGAGCCCACCGTAAAGCGCGATGGTCTTGCTGCGGCGGGGAGCCCGCGATCTGCAAAAAGGAACGGGGGGCACCCGTGACGGAGGACCGGGATGGGGCTGTGCCACAGGGAGGAACAAGGGTGCACCAATAAATGGATTGCGGGGTCTTCGTGACAATAAAGTGTCTGCGTCAGTTTTGTGTCACGGCTGCACCTTGTCCGAGTTTGCACCACATTTATTACTGACGTGCACCACAATTTTGCAGCATGAACAAAGTCCACCCAAAAACATGGTGCACATTTTCAGAGCAGTGCAGGGTGCTCCAGGTTAATGAAAAATGTGCACCGGTTTTGCACTAGTTTTGAGAAATGTGGGTCACTGTCTCACATGAATAACATGCTCCCTTGGGACTCAAGGCTCCTTCAGACGAGGTGCCAGGTAGGCTTACAAAGTTAATTTTCTAGGCATAAGAACTATGTATTAGCTACTTTTATAAGTATACTGAAATCCATGATATTAAATTGTCGAGATGTATGTCATTGGCAGACAATAATTTTAATATGAAGACATTACAGAGTTTGGACATTAGTATGTGTAGCTATTATGAAGTCTCAGTACTATTATTTACTCGACTAGATTTGTGAATCATTGCATTTGCTTCCTGTTGTATACAGTATACAAAGACCTGTTGAAGAAAAGTCACATGAGACACACACCAACACATCTAGAAGAAGTAAATTATTCACAAAAAAAACCCTGCAAAAAATAACATGGATCTGCTTTTTCAAAATTAATATGGGTAACTGCAGAGCCAACATATGCCCCCTACTGTCAAAGACGGCTGCGGCCTGAGGAAAAGTTTTCATCCACTTTTCCTGATTGTAAATGCCTGCATCTGAGATATGTCTCGGTCTGTGGTTTTTCTTTATTAAAAATTAAAGACTGCCTCAGTCTATAAAAAAGTTAGATCTCATTCCGGTGAGCTTCTGGAAACTACTTTTAGAAGAATAGTCAATAAAGATTTCTTAATAATTCTAGTAATGTATTTGTGCCGTATACTGTTTAAAACAAAGATATTTAAAGCCTAACCTCAAATTCTACGGCAATGCAAAATGTCAATTCCAGTTTAAATATTAGTTTTGCAGTATGCCATTATTTTAATGCGACAAGAGCAAATTTCAATGAAGTTTTCTATAGCGCAAAATTTTAAGAGCAGGGCTCCACATAGAATATTCACTACAATCTGTCTTTGTTCATGTAGAAGAGATCCTGGCTTTGCCTTGAGGGAATTTGATTCAAAAGAGGCATATTGATTTCTTTGTTCTGGGAAAATAACAGAAAACCAGGGTTTTATATAAGATTACAAGATAAGGATAAAAATAGCTCAAAGGCTTGATATTCTGGGTTTACAGATATATAATATATGTAAAGATTTAGACAGAATCCCAGTAAGAAGTGAATATTTTTCAAGAGTTAGACTAATGAATTTGACTAGTTAATTCTTTTACTATTTTATTTTTATTAATAACTTTAATCTATTTTCAGTAATTACCGGTAGTATAAAATTCTTCATCAGTGATGTAATAAGCAATATTTCCTAGAATAGGGCTGTGGGGGAGGGATATCATAGTAAAAAGTAAAAAAGTCCGGAAAAAGACTTATCAAGTCCATCAAGTCCAACCTTTAAGAATTAAACAAATGTTTTTTCCCCATACCCGTGGTGAGGTGACATACATTTTTATTTTTTCTTAAATTTATTCATTGTACCGTTTTAAATGGTGTTTGATCTTAGGTAGGGATGAGCATACCCGAACTTCCCGCCTGGGTTCAAGTGTGCTCTGCGCAACCCAGACATATTGCCAGATTGGCTGCTGAACAATCAATCTAGCAAATTAACACCACTAGCTAGTAGCCAATGACAGCAATGGCTATTAGTGAGGTGCATTCATTTGCTGGATATGTATTAAAACTAAATAAAATTATATACATTTTGTATACCCATGTCGTGGTGACCATGTTTCATTTGGGTTACACAGTGAAAGCCGTAAAAACCAAGCCCATAAGAAAATGGAAATTTTCACTGCATTTGCAATTTTTTTCCCACTTCCCAGTACACAGCATTTAATATTAAATACCGTCACTACAAAGTGCAATTTGTTACGCAAAAAACAAGCTTTCACACAGCTCTGTAGATGGAAAAAAATTATAGATTTTTGAAGGTGGGGAGTAAAAATGGAAAACACAAAAGTGAAAAAGGGCCTGTCTTTTACATATATTGTATTGAAATTATTCTATCTTAGGCCCCATTCACATTATTCCATGATCAGTCCGTGATCACGGCCGGGACGAGTGCCGTGCCATGCCATGGACTGATCAATATTCAGGGGATTGAACTCTGTTGATTATATTGATATATGGTGCATGCAGTTCTTATTATCGATATGTAGTAGAGCCGTTGTTGGTCACGCTGCACATTGGTCATGTTATGTCCAATGTCAAGTTAAAGTAACATTTTTGAAAATATATAACATTTTTAATATTTTCTACAGTTTACTGCTAATTGTATGTAAGGCTTAAAGGGGTATTACTACAAAGACAAGATTATAAAAAATAAAGCATTTCACATATGTAATTCCAACCGGTCTCTATCAGTCCTGGTGTATACAATTTTGGTTGCTCTGGGTTCCAGCTATAAATCTTCTTCTGTCTAAGGTCGGGTATTCCAGATTCTTCTCATGAAAATCTCCTGTATGCTCGCTGCAGGCTCTCTCTGCACTCTAGCCCCTCCCCACTACATTCCAAGACAAGCTCACACATACACACTCGGATACTAGTAAAATGTTCAGAAGCTAAATTAAAGTGTATATAAACCCTGTACCCTGATTTAACTGCTTTGTCAGCACACAGCACACATTGATTGTGTCTGCTTAGAGAGTCCCTGCCCACACTGCCCATAAGTAAGTTATAGGAACTAAAACAGCAGTAAAACTGAGTAAGGCTACATTCACACTACAGTATGGGGGACGTATATACGGCCGATATACGTCCCCCATACACTTCTATGGGCTCACGGCCCTGTACGGGAGCGGTACGGTGCAGCACACGTGCGGCACCGTACCGCTCCGTAGCCCGGGGAAAGATAGGACATGTCCTATCTTTCCCCGTATTACGGTGCCGTGCGCCATAAATTCCTATGGAGAGGGGCGGGGGTGAGCTGCGCTCACCTCCTCCTCCTCTCCCCGCGCTGCCGTGTGCCCGCCGTGCTACGGTGCGGCGGGCTCACGGCAGTGTGAATTTAGCCTAAAATTGGGAAAACAAGTTCACATCTCTTTTAGGTCGGCAGTTACTTGCATCAGTTAGTGTACCTTGTCTCCTTTGCGTTTTGAAAATGCAAAGCAGCAGCCATGGAGAGGAAATTTGCATCATGTTAACAAAACATGATGTTGGCGCAAAGCGTTTACATTGCGTTGTCATTGATTGAACACATAGAACAGGTGAGGTCATTCCAACGTTTATACTGAAGTAAGGTATAATGGAAATACTACACCTGTTCTCTGCGAGACAAAACACTTGGGGCCACATTTATCACTTTTGTACACCTAAGTGTAGTAGTTGCGCCTAAATTCGGGCGCACTGTTTTGCCAGAATTATCACAAGCTACAACCATCTGTGATAAGTATATTTTCTGCCTCTTATTAATCACTTTACTTTAACACAGTTTAGGCGCAATTTTGGCGCAGTTTAGGCGCAATGTTAGATTCGGGCACTTACATGTCATCCTGCTACAAGCTCCTCTCTGCTTCTCCCACATCCCAGAATGAAGATAACACTCACAGAAGCACCCAGGTGTGTGACACCCAGCACCCAGTGACCTCCTCAGCAGTGGCTTCTCCTGGAGGGGATCCCCCAATGCTGGTCTCCTGCTGCACCCCTGTAATTCTGCACAGTATCCCCCTCAGACACTGTGCAGAATTACATGGGGGACACTTGTATGTAGTATCTGCTAAATTCTGCAAACTTGTGCAAACTTCTCTTCTCTCTTGCTGTGAGCTCAGCGTTTTGCAGAATATTTTGTAAATAGAAGGTGATGAACTGTAAATAGAGTCTGCAGCTCCTGTCTGCAGAGCATCTAATGTATCTATTATATGTTCTAGTGTCTGGCTGACCTTTGCTGCTAGAAATGAGCAGTTCTGCAAAGGGGCTCAGTGCTTTCTTCTCAGATAACGCCACCTTCGGGCTGGAGTGTTTTTGCGCCCGTTTTTGCGCCTAAATGCAAAAGTCGCACGTGATGAATATCATTAGGCGCAGCAAAACATCTGGAATTGAACAATAGATGAGGGAAAGGTGGTTATTTTAGCTGCGCGGCTAATTTGACGTTTAATCGCAAAAATGGCGCAAAAACTGTGCGCCTAAACGAAAAGTCGCAAAAACAACAGAATAAACAAGTGATAAATGTGGCCCTTGGTTTTGGCTGAAAATAACTGCAGACTACAGTTCCTGTTTGCAATGCGTTTGGAAATGCAAAGCAAATGTCTGGGGACGGGGCTTGGCCCCATTGCGATTGATAGATGCCGCAAATGATAGAGCAGGACCTTTTCTTGCCCAAATTTGCAGATTACCAATTTTAATGGACATTAAAAATGGGTGTTACATTTTGTTAACAATGTACAGAAAATTAAGCCATCTCAGTAAAATCAGTTGTGTAAAAATAAAAGAAGCTATCTGTTTTTTTCACTATTCTCATTACATTTGTGCAAAATAAGGAGGTTTTAACATACATCCGATATGGCTCCTCCAGCTCCCTTATGGATAAATATTATAACCTGCAAATAATTAATTAGTTTTAAATACCAAACCTGTGAACTTTTTCTTCATATCTGTGCAGTGTGTGGCTTCCCAAATTGTAGTCAGGTCATACTGTACACAAGGACAGGTAGGAGCTATATGCATTGAGAAGTATTACAGAAGCAGGGGTGGACCCCTAAACCCTTTACCAGCAGCAAAGACTTACCGGTAACACCCTCAATTGGTGCTAGCTAGATAGGATCGATCAGACAACCTAGGTTTAAAGTACCTTGGGGAGTCTGAAAAATAGTAAAAATAAAAAAGTTTAAAAAAAATTATAATAAAAAAAACTACAAATTCAAATCACCCCCCTTTCCCTAGAACTGATATAAATATAAATAAACAGTAAAAAACATAAACACATTAGGTATTGCTGCATCCAAAAAAGCCCGATCTATCAAAATATAATAATGTTTTTTCACTGCATTTTACCTTAACGGAAAAGAGCGCCCAAAGTCGAAAATGGCACTTTTTTGCCATTTTAAAAAATATAAAAAATTCTATAAAAAGTGATCGAAAGGTTGTACAGTCCTAAAAATGGCAGCATTGAAAACGTCACCAAAAGTCACAAAAAATGACACCACCCACAGCTCCACAGCTCTATATACCGAAATATGAAAAAGTTATTAGCGCCAGAAGATGGCAAAATCAAAAAAGATTTTTTTTGTACAGGAAGTTTTTTTTGTAAATGTATGAAAACATTCTAAAACCTATACAAATTTGGTATCCACATGATCGCACTGACCCAAAGAATGAAGAAGACATGATATCTGGGGCGCACAGTAAAAGCCGTAAAATCCATGCCCACAAGAAAATGGCACAAATGTGTTTTGTGACCATTTTCACTGTATTTGGAAGACAAGATCTTTACTTGAAAAAAGAAAAAAGTTATAGATTTTTGAAGCTGGGGAGTGAAAAATGGAAGTGAAAAAACTAAAAAGGGCCAAGTGGTTAAGGGGTAAAAATAGGTTACAGGCAGTCCCCGGGTTACATACAAGATAGGTCTGTAGGTTTGTTCTTAAGTTGAGTTTGTATGTAAGTCGGAACTGTATATTTTATCGTAATCCCAGCCAGAACTTTTTTGGTCTCTGTGACAATTGGATTTTAAAAATGTTGGTTTGTCATAAGAATCAATATTAACACTAAAGCTTCATTACAGACACCTGTGATAACTGTTACAGCTGATCATTGTAGCCTAGGACTAAAGTACAATAAATTACCAATATCCAGAGGTCCGTTTGTAACTAGGGGTCGTATGTAAGTCGAGTGTTCTTAAGTAGGGGACCGCCTGTATATTGTAAAGTTGTCCTTTTCTTGCATAAATTAGAGGTTAGAGGTTTTAAAAACAAGAAATGATAAATTGAAGACAACTCTTTAATGTAAGACATTTAAAATCTTTCTGAGTAAAAAAAAATTTGGCTAGCTGCTTTTCTCTTACTTGGATTGCAGTAGAGAGCACAGGGTATAAGCTATTAACAGAAAAGGACCAATGTTCCTCGGCAATATCAGTATTTCCTCGTTTTCTGATTTCGGCATGGGGGTCATTAAATATGGATTTCAAAGAATATCAAAAAATTGTGTTATAGTCAACAAAATGGAAATGCAAAAGCGGACTTCAGATGCCAGGACCTGTTTCTCAATGTCTGATCTACTTTTTCTATAAAGCAGCAAATTATTTCTTAGATTGGATTCAGCAGATATGAAGGAAATACATTTTCATATGCTTTTGTATATTTTAACACATTTGCAAGGAAATAAACTTGAGTAAAATAGCATCCAGCGCTCCTTCAGCAGAAAATATAATAGCACTGTCCGCAGTGCTGGAATTTTGTAAATAGGACTAACTAAAAAGTAAAAAACAAAACACAACGATAATAACTAGACCTCCGCAGTAATATATTAGGGGGTAGTTATTAAGTCTATTATGCCAGGGGCTAATAAAAAAATTTTTTTGGTTCTTAGAAGGTCATTAATCTAGGTAAATGCAGATGAACAACAAATTCCAATGTGTCATTATTTAACAAAAATAAAGCATAAAGTCATACTCAAAACATGAAGTACCCCCATGAATCAATAGTTGTAGAGCCACCTTTAACGGCAATAACTCGATATAATAATAACTCGACTATATCTAGCATCATTTTGGAAGGATTTTGACCTGGTCTTAATTACAAAAAGAATCCAAAATTTTCCATGCACAGAGCTTTAAAAGGGCTTTTTTCATGGAGAACAAATTGTACTTCCTAGAAACATATTTAATATTCAATGCCTCATACTGGGAATCTGGAGAAAAATTCCAAATGTGATGAAATGAGAGAAAAAAACCATTTACATAATGTGGCTGTGGGCTTTGATTTTGCGGCTCACCTCCCCTTTATTACATACTACATTTATATAGGTTTTTAAAAATGTTTTAATACATGTTTTAATAATGTTTTAAATAATAACTCTTTGCCATATTCTGACACCAATAACTTTTTCCATACTACGGTATATGGAGATGTGTAAGGTGTAAATTTTTTGCGGGATGAGATGGAGCTTACATTGCTGCTATTTTGGGGACTGTACATCCTTTTGATCACGTTGTATTAACATTTTTGTGAAGCAAATTAGTAAGAAAGTGGCGCGCAATTGGGTGCTATTTTCGGGGTTTCAGCGGTGGGAATAATCATTTTATATTTTGAGATCTGGAATTTTGGGATGTGGCGATACTTAACGTATGATGTTTTGTTTATTCTTTTATTAGTTATAGGGAAAGGAGGGTAATTTTAGGTTTTATGTTTTTTTTAAAAAACATTTTTGGAACTTTTCAATTTTTACTAGTTAATTCTAGACCCTCAATGATACTTGAACCCTAGGGGGACTGATTGTTCCTACCATATACTGCAAAACTTCTGTATTGCAATATTTAGCAGTTTACTTATCTCTAATTGTCTGTCACTGGGCATATCAGAGAAGCCATGGAGTCTAGGAGAACTCCCCAGTTTTAAATGCCACCTGCAAAGCTTTGCCTTCGATCGCCAACCCTGTAAGGTCAATGGACGTGTAACGTCACACTATTCATAGTTGGCGGAATAGAGGCGTTTATTTGTGTGTGAACTGTGGCTTAACTGTGGTTTATCTGCTTTAGGCAGGGCCCTAGCCTGTAGGGACGTCGCCGGGTGAGTTCGCCACCACTTACCCAGCCTGACAGCTAGCGCCAAGCCTGGTTGTGGTAGCGTTGTTTGCTGCACAGGTACTGACAGCAGGTTAATCAAATCAAAAGCTTTGCATTGCGCATTTAAGTGATTAAGACTTATGAACCGTCCATGATCTGTGTTAGGGCCCTTCCACACTAGCGTTTTTCACGCGCGAGTTCAGCGCGTGCTTTTGACGCGCAGAACTTGCATTGCACTCTGTCCCATTGTTTCCAATGGACCTTTCCTCATTTGCTTTTTTTTTTCGAGCGTGCTTTCGTTTGTTTTGACGTGCATCAAAATCGCAGCATGCGTTTCCCGCGCGTTTTTCCCGCCCCATTCAAGTCTATGGAGACGCATCAAAAATGCATTGCACTCGCAAGCATTGCAAGTGCAATGCGAGTGCAATATGTTTTAAACGGATGGGTTGCTAGGTGACATGAATAATTTCCCTGCTCGAGATCGAGCATTTAATAAAAAAAACACAGTGAAGAACAGTGAAGAATAGAATAAAAACAGTGAACACAGTGAACACAGGATCATTTAAGTGAAAAACACAGTAAAGAACACAGTGAAGAATAGATTACAGATGTTCGGCACATCTGCTTACTTGTCGGGAGATACACGCGGAACGGTGCGAACAAAATAGCATGTGAAGAACAATATATATGTGTGTGAAGAACACATTGCAGATGTTTCCATACAACGCGTGAAAAACGCAAAAACGCTAATGACTCCAAGGAAAAATGGAACAAAAACGCAGCCAAAAACGTCAGTTTTTCACGCATTGCACCCTGACGTGAAATGCAACGCTAGTGTGGAAGGGGCCTTAGCGTTGGGTTTACGTACGGAGTGGGCTCAGACCCTTCTCCTTCATACCCCATTCTGAATGGTGTGCTATAATAGTACATAATATGTCAGGAAGAGGTTACATAAATAATGAAACAGTATAATTTGTCATGTGTTGTACATCCTAGTTTGAATTTACTTAATTTAAAAAGGACCAACATTTTTTTTTTAAATTAGGGGGTCATGTGTATTTTCATTTTCTGTTAATTTGTTGCATTGTTTTGACACATTCTCCGTTTGCACCTATGTGTGCGCCAAATTGACATAGACTTTTCTAAAGTTACTTAGATACAGATCCTTGCTGCGACAAATTCATCATTGCTTTACGATGTTTCTGTTGCTTTGTGCCAAAATTAAAGGGGTTTGCCTATGAAAGAAAATTCTCAAATTTCATCCCCTAGTGATGTTTACACAATAAAGGTCATTTTTAACCCGTTACTTTACAGTTATACTGAGTTTGATTGCTGTTTTAGCTCCTATAATTCAGTGTTAGTCAGTGTAAAATTCCAGAGTCTCTAAGCAGTCAAATTATGATCCCAGATACATTATGCTTTGTGAGATGCTCTGTGCTGACAATGTGGTTAGATTATCAGGGTACAGGTTTATATACAATTTCATGTAGCCTTTGAACATTTTCTAGTATCTGACACATAGAAAGAGAGATGAGACAGATTGGAGATGAGAGATGATGAGATCCATGAGATTCATATTACACATGACATTCTAAGCTCTGCTCTAACAGCCATAACATACACATAGCCCTGCTATGCCTCCCTCCCAATCGCCTGGATAAAGACCTTATATGTGTCTAGCTTGTGGATTTACTCTCCTCAGGATGTGCTTGCTGGCAGGAAGTCTCTGTGTGAGCTCGTCCTGGAATGCAAGGATGGGGACTGGAGTGCAGAGAGGAGCTCAGTGCAGTGTCAGACAGGAGAACAATATGTCTTCCCGACCCAATATGTCTTCAGAAGATTAACGGTCGGATCCAGGGGCAACCGAAATACACCAGGATTGATAGAGACAGGTTGGAATTATATCTGTGAACTGCTGTATTTTTTTTATAACAGTGAATTAGAGAATGTGTTGTTTTGTTATCCTGAGTATATTTAAGAATCATCTCTTCATGGGACTTTCTGTTTAGATGTACAATTGATCTCAAATCTACTGCAGTGTCCAACAAAGTTGCCAACACACATAGCATAAGAACACAGCAAACAGATATATTAAAGGACCAATGTCTCTTTATTAGATCTTAAAGGGAAGCGGAGCTCCAAGGACAATCATAGAACTGTCCAAAGGAGCTACCTCATGATAAATTCTGCCCATTTAACTCATATATTGTATACTTATCTCTTTGTCATGATTGTATCTGAAGAAGATTGAAAACCCTGGTGCATGGGCAGCACGGTGGCTCAGTGGGCAGCACTACAACCTTGCAGCGCTTGGGTCCTGGGTTCATGTCGCATCCAGGTCAACATTTGCAAAGAGTTTGTTTGTTCTCTCCATGTTTGCGTTGGTTTCTTCAGGGTCCTCTAATTTTCTCCAACATTCCAAAAACATACTAGTAGGTTGAATACATTGTCCCCATGGGGACAGGGACTGATATGGCAAAGCTCTGTGCAGTGCTGCATAATCTGTGTGTGCTATATAAATAAATAATTTTTATTATTAACATCAGAGATATCCTTTGTAGTTAAAAATTTTACTTCCTTCTCCAGTGTATGTAGGTTATCAGGGAAGTTTGAAGCAGTTTGAAAATAATTTTTTCAGATATTTCAAAGAAGGTCTACTTCCAATTACACATTAGGGTTATTCATAGAGAAAACAGTTGGAATTTTAGCAGCTTACAAAAAAGTTTTAGATGGAGCAGATGCATGCTGAAGTTCAAATGAGTATTTTCTCATCCGTTAAAATCTCATCAACAAATCTGTTATGAATTTTTTTTTGCTAAACTTTGACAAATTTACTTTCACGGAGGTTAAGAGTTTAGAAATATTAAAAGTAAGACGACTTTACATTTAGAAACCTTTTGTTCATTTTGTTTTTTTTATTATGCAAATTCGCGACAGCTATTTAGTTCTTTGCAGCTCTATTACTTTGCATCTTAAGAATAGAATTAGAAAGAAAAACACAATTGAGCTGCATATATTTGAATTCTTTTGAGCGTTTTTTTTTAGAAAACTAGAGAAAGCCAGGCAATAAAAGACATGACAAGTGGATTAAGAATGCTATATGCTCATTTTGTATTCAGGATTATTAGGAATTATTCATAGATCCATTGCCATATTTCAGGCGGATAATACATTTTATTTTCTGGTGAGTGGTGAAACTGCACTCTTAATTTCCATGTATAATTTGCTATTGTTCTAGTGAATTACACTACTTTATAAAAGCATATTTTTACAGTCTCTGTGAGTCTACAGACGTTTAGTAGCTTGCCGTGCTTAGCTGGAATTATGCGTTGAATTGAAAGATGTTAGAATGTGCTTTTCAACTTTCTTGGCTAAAAAGACAACCACTTAACCAGCCTGTTTTATCTTTGTGAAGCTGACATCCCCCCAAGCTAACAATCCTCATAAGCATTTATCTAACAATTTCACCATGACTTTTTAGTGAATCATAAAAATCAACTTCATCCATGAAAGATGAAAGACCACCAGAGCTTTTCTAAATATCATAATCATGAATGTAAATTACAGCGTTAGGTGTGCTAATCTTTTCTGTGAACTTTACACTTGCAATGTGGTCGGAGGTATGTGTTCTTAGAGTGGTGGAGGATAAGCTCTTTTTAGGATTACTGACTTCAAATGCTTTATATTTTATATTTCCAGGAGGCCAGACATTCACTCTAATTCTATTACATTAAAATGTCAGTATCTCCCATATATTGCTTCTCTCTTTAACACAGTATTTCTGCCAGACAATGTCTGCTTAATAATGCCCGGTGAGCTACAAAACACATTAGGGGACATTTACTTACCGGGTCCTGCAGAGTTCATGAAAGTGTGATCCACGACCCTTAGTAAATAAGCCCTATTGGGGGAGATGTATTAATGTGTCGGTCTTTAGACCAGAGCAGAGTAGAAGTAGACAGTTGGGGCAGATTAATCCCTTTGTTTGACGCTGGATGATTAATCTGGTGCAGTACAGGACTGGTGAGTTGTACTTCAGTTAGTTGGTCTAGTTTGCAGCACCACAACTAAACCAGGACAACATTTTTTGATGCACGGGCTGGTAGAAGACACGTCCCGAGACACAAGCCAGAAAAAACTGCCTAGAATGGTCTAAAACATTCAATAAATGTGGCTCAGGGCATTTCAGGTGCAAATTACTTGACTTTTCTGGCATAAACAGATTTGTACATCTTCTACATTCTATTACACAATGGATCTCTAGAAACAGGTGGAATATGTGTTTCAGGCTCCTGTGATAAGAAAAAAATATCCTTTAACTATATGAGAAATATGTGGGGGAAGTATTTTTTTTTCCTTTTCATGCCAATATCTATTTTTTTTAAAGCAAAAGCCTAAAACCGACACGAAAAGTCGATCTGGAAGGCCAAACAGATGACCAAAAGAAGTTCACAACATCAAAGGAAGATGAAAACAATTCAACAGCAAAATTTAACTGGAAGGGTGAACAGAAGGAAATATAAAACTTAATTTTTAATACATAATACCTATAAAATTGTTTACAAACCAGAACCATACTCCATCGCAAAAGAACACATAGATGGAGAAAATGACCTCATAACAATGCACCAATGGACCCTGACATAGGGGATGTATCCCAAAAAACGTGGTTGCAACACAACTTACGTGGTAGCTTTAGGTGTAGTGGCTGTGTGTGGCTGTCCAGTGATGCAGATATGTACCTCCTTTACGGCATCAAATGTCTCCAATGTCACCGGCATCAAATATAATATCAACTCTTTTATCAACTGCAGATCTTGTGGTATGATATACCGAGCCATATGTGATTGCGGCTTCGAGTACATTGGTAAAACCAAATTGGAGCTTAGACGCAGATTTGGTGCCCATATCGTTGATGTCAAAAACAAGGATATTGCTCGCCATATGAACATCTTTCATGATGGCGATCTTAAAACAATATGCTTAATGGGCATTGATTCTGTTCTTCCAAACCCACATGGTGGGGACTCGGATAGATCCATTCTCCAATGGGAAACAAAATGTTTTTTTATGTGTGATACGGTCGCCCCCAAGTGATTGAACGAGGAGGTGATATTCACCTGCTTCATCTAGTGCCATACATTCACAAATGACTTGAATTCCCTTTCTAGTGCTACTTAAATCTGTATTTATGGCAACATCACAAATATATTCGTAAATAACTAAATAAACCTAAACCTCCTACTAAATGACAATAGACAATATACAAAATACAAGGGTCAGAAGGATGGATCTGGGAAAAAGGATAGAAAGTCCAAAAACACCACAGTCTGAATATATATATATATATATATATATATATATGTCACATCGTAACAACTTTGTACTGTTATGTCACATATCGATATGCTAACTCAACCTAACATCCACATATTTGATAACTATTATGGTTCAAAGAACACTTCTGTTAGTTTACAATTTGTTAACAGCTATTTCTCGTTAGTGATCTCTATATAAGTTTCACATTTCATGCACGTTGGTAAGCCCCGGAAGAAGCCGAAAAGGCGAAACTCGGAGTCGGGCGAGCTGTACCGAACGTGCGATATTTGTATTCAAGGCCTTTTTTAATTATATGTTGTGTGAGTATATTGATTAGATGTTTATTATATTTTAAATTCAAAAACTCGCTGCACCATTGCGTCTTCTTTTCCTCTATGGGAGCGGAGTGAGCACTACCAAAGAGTGTGACGAAAAACAGGAAAGCAAGAAGTTCCAGTCGGAAGACTGGACCCGTGCACCCGGAATTGGTCAGTGTTTGAGAGCTCCGTCCACAAGTGTGGGATAAAAGGGAGATGAACAGACTAACAACTAAGGAACTTATACCCTCACCTGTGTGCTGTGCAACATCAGGGAAGGGGTATTTGAACATTTTGGCAGTGACATTTTGAAAATCTAGTTGGAAAGACGTTGATGCGGTGAAAAAAACTTTGTTTAATATCACAAATATATTGTCTGGTGTTCTAATATGGATTATTGTACTTCGCTATTTGAGATTCACTGTTACCTCCTGTCTTCTATTGTGTATAATATTACGAGTCCTTATATATAGGGAAACTGTTTATTTTATCATCTTGATTTGCATATACTCTATGTCCCTTGTCCCTTTAATGCTTTAGCAAAAGAATGAATGTTGTATTACTATTACCTACATCATTTTCTCTTTACCTCACAGCCTTGCGTTAATTTTTTTTTATTTTGCATGTTCTCCCGTACACAATGTTTTGACTACTGCACACCAGGTTGTGTAAAGTGCTCTTCTGGTAATTTTCCCCCTGATCTATCTATATGGTCTATTCTAGGCATAAAATAACATACATTCCTGCTAGTGGGTCTTCACACACAGTGGGGGTCATTTACTAAGGGCCCGATTCGCGTTTTCCCGACGTGTTACCCGAATATTTCCGATTTGCGCCGCTTGTACATGAATTGCCCCGGGTTTTTGGCGCACGCGATCGGATTGTGGCGCATCGGGGCCGGCATGCGCGCGACAGAAATCGGGGGGGGCGTGGCCGAACGAAAACCCGACGTATTCGGAAAAACCGCCGCATTTAAAAACCGAAAATGTGTCGCTTGGGGAGCGCTCACCTTCACCTTCTATGGGATGGTGCATTCCGGGGCGTTAAGATTATTTTCGGCGCTGCAGCGCCACCTGGTGGACGGCGGAGGAACTACCATCTTAAATCCCAGCCGGACCCGAATCCTGTGCAGAGAACGCGCCGCTGGATCGCGAATGGGCCGGGTAAGTAAATGTGCCCCAGTGTGTATGAGCACAGGAGCACTTAATCTGTGCCCAATTGGACTGAGTCTAACAGGTCACTTAGCAATCCAGAGCGACGCTGTTGACACTCTCGGCAACACCTACTGCCTGCATCATAAAAAGGGTTGTCATCGTTTGGTAGTAGGTCATGTGACGCTGCATCATACTCGACCGCTCAGGTGACAGCATGTCACACTTGACCGGCCATGTTACGATAACGTCACTTCCGGTTTCGGGCTTGTGACGATGATGTAACTTCCGGTTTCGGGCATGTGACGATGATGTTACTTCCAGTTACGATCATCTGATTTTTGGAGCGGATTGGAAGAGAGCACTGCGTGAGGTGAGCTATACGCATGCTCCTATTTGTCTCTGTTTACAATTTAGCCACGTTATAGGTGAGGGCCTAGCACAGCTGTGATTGCGGTGCTATGTCTATGTTGGCAGATATACAATATCCAAAAAATGAGGCAGCACTCCCAAGTGAAAGTGAAAAAAAGGAAGGGTTTATTCCAAAACCAGTGACGTTTCGGTGTTTATCACCTTTTTCAAGGTGATAAACATCGCTGGTTTTGGAATAAACCCTTCCTTTTTTTCACTTTCACTTGGGAGTGCTGCCTCATTTTTTGGATATTGTATGCATGCAAGTCTTTTACCAGGACTGGTGAGTCTCTGCACCCCCCCTTCTTAGGGGATCCTTTTTGACACTGTGCTGCTGTGGACTTTTTTTTTCTATGTTGGCAGATAGCTATCTAAGCTCTTACCCCCTAGCTACCGCCCCCGATGCCGCCTATTTGTGTGACTATCGGCTTGATGTCATAGGTGGGGGTGATTCCTGGTATGGGCGGATGATTTTAAAACCATCACTTTACACCTTGTCATGGCCGCCATCAGCATACACCATTGTGTCTCTTTATGGACCACTGTCCTAGGCATGTCAAGTGTGTTATCTTTAATGCACTCTGTCACATGTTTCCCTGATGAAGGACCCCCCTCCTTGGTGGGTTTGGAAACGCTTTGGGAAGATTTTTGTAGGCAGCCATAGAGTTATCTCAGTTAATAGGGACTTCACGATACTGTCCTTGTTAGAACGGGAGTTTTTTTCTGGGGAACAGGGAAAGAATAGCTACAGGGAGATCTTAAATGCAGTACTTCCATCTACCCCTGGTCTGCGACCTCCTGTGGCAGCTACACCCTGTCTACCAGTGTACCATACGGGCTCCTGCTCTTCTGTATGGGTGAGATCATTCCTTTTTTCATTTGTATTATTGTTGATTAGATCCTCCATATTGCATACATACATTTTTTTAGAATATATATCCGGTACAAAAATTGCCTTCTTACTTTTCTTTGTAATATGAAGATACAGGTTAGAGGTCAGAAATAGAATCGATAATATGTCTGTAATTGTCAGTGGCAGAAACACTGACTCCTCCATAACAATGTACCACTACAACACTATCCTCTGCACCAAAGAAATTATATCCATGTAACTTTATCTAGAGATAAGTGTAGACATGTATTTAAATAATGTACTAAGTGGAGAGATACTAAAAGGATCAATTACTTACCTACACCTACACCTTATATTACATAGTGATGAATGAAAGCAAGTTAAACAGGTGCTCAGGTGAATAAGATAAACTTTTAGATGTTTGCCTGATGTTCTATTAGGATTGAAGAACCTGGAGGAGCATCTAGATCAAATTTAAGCCTTAGGTACTGGTGACACTTCTTTGCAGTTTGCCATTTTCTATATCTGCTTGATTTGCCATGTAGATTATGGAAAATAATGTGGGGGCTTTTCGCTTACTAGGTTTTAAATTCACTGGAGCATTGAAATGAAATCTTAATTTAAATAGGGGTTCAAGGAGGATATAACATTTTTATGTCCCTGTTGAGACACACAAAAGGACAAAAACTACTCATTCAGAAGATCGATAAGAATATTTTTGTTTTATTTTTAAACCATTCTGGATCCCTCCTACAGAAGACTGCATTGACTTTATTTCATTACATATAGATTTAGGGCCCTATTGAAGTATATATTAACCCCTTCCTGCCGCAGCCCTTTTTCGTTTTTGCATTTTCATTTTTCACTCTCCACCTTCAAAAATGTATAACTTTTTTATTTTTCCATGTACAAAGCTGTGTTATGGTTTATTTTCTGCATAACAAATTACACTTCAAAATGGTGGTATTTAATATTTCATACCGTGTACTGGGAAGCTGGAAAAAAATTCTAAATGCAGTGAAATTGGTGAAAAAATGTATTCGCACCTTATTTTTGTGGGCTTGGATTTTTCAGATTTCACTGTACGCCCCAAAATGACATGTCTACTTTATTCATTGGGTCAGTACAATTATGGGGATACCAAATTTGTATAGGATTTATAATGTTTTCATACATTTACCAAAATTAAAACCTCCTGTCCGAAAAATTTTTTTTGGGATTTTGCCATTTTCTGGCGCTAATAACTTTTTTATACTTTGGTGTACAGAGCTTTGGAAGGTATAGTTTTTAGCAACTTTTGATGACGTTTTCAATGTTATCATTTTTAGGACTGTTTGACCTTTTGATCACTTTTTATAGAATTTTTTATATTTTTTAAAATGGCAAAAAAGTGCCATTTTCGACGTTGGGTGCTATTTTCCATTACGGAGTTAAACACAGTGAAAAACCTTTATTATTTTTTGATAGATCGGGCATTTTCGGATGAGGCGATACCTAATGTATTTATGATTTTTGCTGTTCATTTGTATTTACTCTGACCAGAGCTCTGACCATCCTTTATAAATAGAGATGAGCGAACATACTCTTCCGAGCTTGATTCCCGTTCGAGCATTAGCGTACTCGAAACTGCTCGTTGCTCGAACGAATACTTCGCCCGCTCGAGAAAATGGCAGCTCCCGCCATTTTGCTTTTTGGCGGCCAGAAACAGAGCCAATCACAAGCCAGGAGACTCTGCACTCCACCCAGCATGACGTGGTACCCTTACACGTCGATAGCAGTGGTTGGCTGGCCAGATCAGGTGACCCTGGGATAGACTAGCCGCTGCCCGCGCTGCTCGGATCATTCTGTGTCTGGATGCCGCTAGGGAGAGAGCTGCTGCTGGTCAGGGAAAGCGTTAGGGTGTTCTATTAGAATAGTGTTAGGCAGGAGTGATTCAACAAGAACCCAACAGCCCTTCTTAGGGCTACAATAACGTTATACTTTTTTTTTTTTTATTTGCAGCTAGTACCATATTGTGAGGAATTTGCAGGGGGACTTGCTACCGTTGTGTTTAGCTCTTAGTGACACACATATCCACCTCAAACACCAAAGTGGGAAAATTTATTAGGGTTTTGATTTCAATTAGGCACAGTCTGGCAGTTTCTTTTTATTTTACGTTTATTTTTTCATAACTCAGCGTCATCTCATCAGTGTGCTTTCATACTTGGCTAGAAAATAGCCAAAGGAGAATCCAAACGGCTTACTTACGCCTACAATAGCGTTATATATATTTTATTTCTGGTTGATATGCTGGTGGCTGTCCTTGCTGCAGTGCATATACTAGCCAATTGTCAGGAATTTGGAGTGAGACTTGCGACCGCTGTGTTTAGCGCTTAGTGACGCACATATCCATCGCAAAGACCGAAGAGAGAAAATTTATTAGGGGTTGGATTTCAATTAGGCACAGTCTGGCAGTTTCTTTTTATTTTACGTTTATTTTTTCATAACTCAGCGTCATCTCATCAGTGTGCTTTCATACTTGGCTAGAAAATAGCCAAAGGAGAATCCAAACGGCTTACTTATGCCTACAATAGCGTTATATATATTTTATTTCTGGTTGATCTGCTGGTGGCTGTCCTTGCTGCAGTGCATATACTAGCCAATTGTCAGGAATTTGGAGTGAGACTTGCGACCGCTGTGTTTAGCGCTTAGTGACGCACATATCCATCGCAAAGACCGAAGTGGGAAAATTTATTAGGGGTTGGATTTCAATTAGGCACAGTCTGGCAGTTTCTTTTTATTTTACGTTTATTTTTTCATAACTCAGCGTCATCTCATCAGTGTGCTTTCATACTTGGCTAGAAAATAGCCAAAGGAGAATCCAAACGGCTTACTTACGCCTACAATAGCGTTATATATATTTTATTTCTGGTTGATCTGCTGGTGGCTGTCCTTGCTGCAGTGCATATACTAGCCAATTGTCAGGAATTTGGAGTGAGACTTGCGACCGCTGTGTTTAGCGCTTAGTGACGCACATATCCATCGCAAAGACCGAAGTGGGAAAATTTATTAGGGGTTGGATTTCAATTAGGCACAGTCTGGCAGTTTCTTTTTATTTTACGTTTATTTTTTCATAACTCAGCGTCATCTCATCAGTGTGCTTTCATACTTGGCTAGAAAATAGCCAAAGGAGAATCCAAACGGCTTACTTACGCCTACAATAGCGTTATATATATTTTATTTCTGGTTGATCTGCTGGTGGCTGTCCTTGCTGCAGTGCATATACTAGCCAATTGTCAGGAATTTGGAGTGAGACTTGCGACCGCTGTGTTTAGCGCTTAGTGACGCACATATCCATCGCAAAGACCGAAGTGGGAAAATTTATTAGGGGTTTGATTTCAATTAGGCACAGTCTGGCAGTTTCTTTTTATTTTACGTTTATTTTTTCATAACTCAGCGTCATCTCATTTGGCATAGCAGTGTGCTTTCATACTTGGCTAGAAAATAACCATAGCAATAGGATAGCATTGTTTGGCTTTAAAAACTAAAAAACACAAAAAAAACCTAAAAAACACAAAAAAAAGTTAAAAAAAAATTAAAGTTATAACCTTCATTTTCAAAATGTTTAACCCGAGGGCTAGGGGTAGAGGACGAGGGCGGGGACGTGGGCGTCCAACTACTGCAGGGGTCAGAGGCCGTGGTCCTGGGCGGGGTGAGACACCACCTGCTGATGAGGGAGCAGGGGAACGCCGCAGAGCTACACTCCCTAGGTTCATGTCTAAGGTTACTGGGACTCGTGGTAGAGCACTGTTGAGGCCAGAACAGTGTGAACAGGTGATGTCGTGGATTGCCGACAATGCTTCGAGCAATTTGTCCACCAGTCAGTCTTCCACGCAGTCCACCCATGTCACCGAAATCGGCACTCCTCCAGCTCCTGCACCTCAGCCTCCTCCCCCCCAGTCTGCCCCCTCCCAGGAAAATTTGGCATTGAGGAACTGTTTTCTGGACCCTTCCCACAGTCACAAACCACTTGTCCGGTTGCTGCTGAGCAATTTTCCGATGCCCAGGTTTTCCACCAGTCGCAGTCTGTGGGTGATGATGACCTTCTTGACGTAGTGGAAGAAGTGTGTAAAGAGGTGTCCGACGATGAGGAGACACGGTTGTCAGACAGTGGTGAAGTTGTTGTCAGGGCAGGAAGTCCGAGGGGGGAGCAGACTGAGGGATCGGAGGATGATGAGGTGACAGACCCAAGCTGGGTTGAGAGGCCGGGTGAACACAGTGCTTCTGAGACGGAGGAGAGTCCTCGACCAGAACAGGTTGGAAGAGGCAGTGGTGGGGCCAGACGGAGAGGCAGGGCCAGAGCAGGTGCATCAGCGCCAAATGTGTCACGTAGTGAAGCTCCCGTGGTGAGGGCACCCGCGGCGAGGGCTAGATTTTCAGAAGTCTAGAGGTTCTTTAAGGAAACACCTGATGACCGACGGACTGTGGTGTGCAACCTTTGCCAAACCAGGATCAGCAGGGGTTCCACCACTACTAGCTTAACTACCACCAGTATGCGCAGGCATATGAATGCTAAACACCCCACTCAGTGGCACCAAGCCCGTTCACCTCCGGCCGTGCACACCACTGCTCCTTCCCCTGTTTCAGCTGATAGTCAGCCCCCTGCCCAGGACCCTGGCACAAAAACCCCATCGTCGCCTCCACGATCCTCCACAGCATCCACCAGCGTTCAGCTCTCCATACCCCAGACGCTGGAGCGGAAACGGAAATATAGTGCAACCCACCCGCACGCCCAAGCCCTTAATGTCCACATCTCCAGATTGCTTAGCCTGGAGATGCTGCCCTATAGGCTAGTAGAGACCGAGGCCTTTCGCAACCTCATGGCGGCGGCCGCCCCTCGGTGTTCGGTCCCCAGCCGCCACTACTTTTCCCGATGTGCCGTCCCAGCCCTGCACCAGCACGTGTCAGACAACATCATCCGTGCCCTGACCAACGCCGTTTCTGACAAGGTCCACCTGACCACAGACACGTGGACGAGTGCTGCCGGGCAGGGCCACTATATATCGCTGACGGCACATTGGGTTAACTTGGTGGAGGCTGGGACCGAGTCTGACCCTGCGGCTGGTCATATACTGCCGACGCCGAGGATTGCGGGGCCTACCTCGGTCCAGGTCTTTCAGGCCTACTATGCCTCCTCCTCCTCCCACCCCTCCTCCACCTCCTCCTCCGAACTACCATCCGTGGGCATGCCGCCATCAGTCGGTAGCTCTAGGCACAGCAGCAGTGCCGTCGCTAAGCGACAGCAGGCGGTGCTCAAACTGCTGAGCCTAGGCGATAAAAGGCACACCGCCCAAGAGCTATTACAGGGCATCACGGCGCAGACTGATCTGTGGCTGGCACCGCTGAACCTGAAGCCAGGCATGGTTGTGTGTGACAACGGCCGTAACCTGGTGGCGGCTCTGCAACTCAGCAGACTGACACATGTGCCATGCCTGGCCCATGTGTTAAATCTCATAGTTCAGCATTTCCTCAAGACATACCCCAATCTGTCTGATTTGCTCATGAAGGTGCGCCGCATCTGTGTGCATTTCAGGAAGTCCAGCACAGATGCTGCCACTCTCAGGGCAGCGCAGCGCCGCCTCCAACTGCCCGCTCACCGACTGTTGTGCGACGTGCCCACGAGGTGGAATTCAACATTAACCATGTTATCCAGAGTTTACCAGCAGCGCAGAGCGATTGTAGACTGCCAGATGTCAACTTCCACCAGAACTGGTAGTCAGGTCAGTCAGCTTCCTCAAGTCTACAATGAGGAGTGGACGTGGATGTCTGATATCTGTCAGGTGCTGAGTAACTTCGAGGAGTCAACACAGATGGTCAGTGGCGATGCCGCCATCATCAGCCTCACCATCCCGCTGCTTGGCCTGTTGAAAAACTCTCTGATCAGCATGAAGTCGGAAGCTTTGCGCTCGTCACAAGAGACGGGGGAAGAAGATTCCCTTGTTGATAGCCAAAGCACCCTTAGGTCTGTTTCTCAGCGCATATCGGAGGAGGTGGAGGAGGATGAGGAGGAAGAGGAGGAGAATGTTGGCGAGACACAAGAGGGGACTATTGTTGAGTCCTCCACTGTTCAGCGTGTATGGGCAGAAGAAGAGGAGTTGGAGGAGTTGGAGGAGGAGGAAATGGACAGTCAGGCCAGTGAGGGGAGTGAATTCTTACGCGTTGGTACTCTGGCGCATATGGCAGATTTCATGCTAGGCTGCCTATCCCGTGACCCTCGCGTTCAAAGAATTTATTCCAGCACCGATTACTGGGTATTCACTCTCCTGGACCCACGGTACAAGCAAAATCTTTCCACTCTCATCCCTGGAGAGGAAAGGAGTGTGAGAATGCATGAATACCAGCAGGCCCTGGTGCACAAGCTGAAACAGTATTTCCCTTCTGACAGCGCTAGCGGCAGAGTGCGTAGTTCTGCGGGACAAGTAGCGAGGGAGAGTAGGCGAGCAGGCAGCTTGTCCAGCACTGGCAACGGTACGCTTTACAAGGCTTTTGCCAGCTTTATGTCACCCCAGCAAGACACTGTCACCTGTCCCCAGTCTCGGCAGAGTAGGGCTGATCTTTACAGAAAGATGGTGAGGGAGTACGTAGCTGACCATACCATCGTCCTAAATGATCACACAGCTCCCTACAACTACTGGGTTTCAAAGCTGGACATGTGGCACGAACTGGCGCTCTACGCCTTGGAGGTTCTTGCCTGCCCTGCCGCTAGCGTCTTGTCCGAGCGGGTTTTCAGTGCAGCTGGTGGCATCATCACCGATAAGCGTACACGCCTGTCGACTGACAGCGCTGACAGGCTGACGCTTATTAAGATGAATAAAGCCTGGATTTCTCATAATTTCCAATCTCCACCAGGTGAAGGAAGCTCAACCTGAATAATTTATCCACTCCTCCTCCTCCTCATTTTCCTCCTTCTCCTCCTCTTTGTACACTAAAGCAGAGGAAACTGGCTATTTTTTGACAGGGCCCACTGGCTCTAGCTATAGTACTTTATGCATTTAATTTTTCTGGAGGGCCACCTACCTGGTCCTCTATTTTAAACAATTTTTGGGAGTGCCACATACAGGCACTCAATCTATTTCATTTTTCTGGAGGGCCACCTACCTGCTCCTCTGGTTTGAAAACTTTTTTGGACTGCCACATACAGGCACTCAATCTATTTCATTTTTCTGGAGGGCCACCTACCTGCTCCTCTGGTTTGAAAACTTTTTTGGACTGCCACATACAGGCACTCAATCTATTTCATTTTTCTGGAGGGCCACCTACCTGCTCCTCTGGTTTGAAAACTTTTTTGGACTGCCACATACAGGCACTCAATCTATTTCATTTTTCTGGAGGGCCACCTACCTGCTCCTCTGGTTTGAAAACTTTTTTGGACTGCCACATACAGGCACTCAATCTATTTCATTTTTCTGGAGGGCCACCTACCTGCTCCTCTGGTTTGAAAACTTTTTTGGACTGCCACATACAGGCACTATCCAAATTAAATTGTCTCCATAGCAGCCTCCACACGTTGTCTCCATTGCTACCTCCAAAAGTCGTCCATATAGCTGCCTCCATACATCGTCCCCTTATCAAACGAGGTGTGTCAGGCAGAAATTTGGGTTGTTTTCATGGATTCCACATCAAAGTTGTTAACTTTGTCGCCACCCTGCTGTGTTATCCACAAAATATAATGGCAAACTTTTATCATTTACCAATATTATTTCAGCGCTTCTTGCGCATCTGTTTACATTCCCCTCACCCGCCATATCCTAAACTTATAAGAACGCTACTACACTTGATCTTATACAAAAGGTTCTCTTAGAAGTGCTGTTTGGGGAGTAGCCTAGAGACAGGGGCTTGGATTGGCGAAAGCTCGCCTGGCAGCGGAGCGCCAGCTCCATGCGGATCATGCGCTTCTTGCGCATCTGTTTACATTCCCCTCACCCGCCATATCCCAAACTTATAAGAACGCTACTACACTTAACTTGGTGCAGGCTGGGACCGAGTCTGATCCTGGGGCTGGTCATATACTGCCGACGCAGAGGATTGCGGGGCCTACCTCGGTCCAGGTCTCAAAGGCCTAGTATACCTCCTCCTCCTCCCACCCCTCCTCCACCTCCTCCTCCTCCGAATTACCATCCGTGGCCATGGCGCCATCAGTCGGTAGCTCTAGGCACAGCAGCAGTGCCGTCGCTAAGCGACAGCAGGCGGTGCTCAAACTGCTGAGCCTAGGCGATAAAAGACACACCGCCCAAGAGCTATTACAGGGCATTCCACATCAAACTTGTTAACTTTGTCGCCACCCTGCTGTGTAATCCACAAAATATACTGGCAAACTTTTATCATTTACCGATATTATTTCAGCGCTTCTTGCGCATCTGTTTTCATTCCCCTCACCCGCCATATCCCAAACTTATAAGAACGCTACTACACTTGATCTTATACAAAAGGTTCTTAGAAGTGCTGTTTGGGGAGTAGCCTAGAGACAGGGGCTTGGATTGGCGAAAGCTCGCCTGGCAGCGGAGCGCCAGCTCCATGCCAAGATCCAACTAACATAGTTTTAACTGCAGCACCTTTAATCTACTACTAGTTCACTGCCTCCATACATGGTCCCCTTATCAAACGAGCTGTGTCAGGCAGAATTTTGGGTTGTTTTCATGGCTTCCATGTTAACTTTGTCGCCACCCTGCTGTGTAATCCACAAAATATACTGGCAAACTTTTATCATGTACCGATATTATTTGAGCGCTTCTTGCTCACCTCCTTTGGTTCCTCTCTGCCACCCATTGGTTTGAAGCCTGAGTCCATTTAGGGTATGTCGCCATGCCACTCTCTAGCCTGCAGCTGCTGCCGCTGCCTCTGCATGCCGTCCCCTATAGTGTCAGGGTCAATTATTGGATGTTTTAGATGCTATCTTGCTTCATTCTGTCACTCTGTCATGGCCATGCTGTTGCCCATAATTTTGGCATAATGGTGTGATTAAGCAGCCTCAGAGGCATCCATGCATGCTGCCCCTGCTGTTTCCTGTCCATTTCCGTGGTGTTTCCATCCTTTTCTGAGGTTCCCAGGTGTTTGGCCAAGCTTCCCTGTGCAGAGCCTTGGTCCCCTTGAAAAATGCTCGAGTCTCCCATTGACTTCAATGGGGCTCGTTATTCGAGACGAGCACTCGAGCATCGGGAAAAGTTTGTCTCGAATAACGAGTACCCGAGCATTTTAGTGCTCGCTCATCTCTATTTATAAATTCTTTATGAATCCAACAAAGTATATTGCTTGACACATCGATCCTTTTCAATGAGTATTGCAAGAATAGGTCACCATTCAGACAAACTCCATCGCGTTTCCCAATCCTCCTTCATTGCCATCTCTCTTTAAGACAATTTCACTAGAAGAAATACGTGTATGGATAGTGTAGTATATTATTTATAGTTTAAAATTTTATAAAAAAATATATTCACAAAATATTTGTAAAAATGCGCACATCTAGACATAAGCAGGACGCCAGTCACACATGTCCACCCGACCCTGGGTTTCACCATCACAGCTTTCCCCGGAAGAAGCTGTGTAAGCGAAACCCAGGGTCGGGTGGACATGTGCTAGCACCGATCGCGGGTGTTAACGGTAAGCCTTTGCTGCAATATGCAACAAAGACTTACCGACTATGGAGAGGGCTCAGCCCGTGAGCCCACTCCATGCACCCGCACCCAGTATGTGACGTACTATTACCTCACATGTCGGTAAGGGGTTAAAAATAATAACTAGCATTGGAACACAAAACAGGTATATAAAACCTGAGACAATGATAGAATTCAGTGGGATAATATTAATCTCATCAAGGTTTAATGTGATCATTCACAAGTTGGCTTTGCTCTGCTGGGGTGGAATTTGTGTATATAGTACAGACTTAAAAGGGTTGTCCTATCTAAGCAGGTTAGGCCCTATCCACAGGATAGTGCTTAACTTTCTGATCAGTGAAGGTTTTAGTGATGGTCTGATGTACCCCCGTCGTAACCCGAGATGACAGGACCAACCGGTTCCACATGCGCGGGCTGTCCCGTTCATCTCTATGGAGCTGAAGGAGATTGCTGAGCGCTATACTTGGCAATAAACTTGAAATGAAAGTAGGCACAGTGTATGTCTTCTGGTAAGCACATTATGAACCACTTCATATGGAATGCATCTTCCATTCTTAACTAACATTTACAAATTCTAAAAACCCACATAAGTCCAACCAGTTAAGTCACAGTGTGGACTAAGAATATAAGAATTTGTGGATGTGGGCACTAACAAGAATCAGTCTCAGACTTATTCACTATACATAAAAAATATATTTATTTTTATTCCCTATACACATAATGTTTTTATTCTAACTATTTATAAAAAAAATAATAAAATGATTTCAAACACAATTATCTGGGAAAAATCCCAAAAAGAAACAAGCATAAACTGGGTAAAAAGCATAAACTGCAAATAAGATTAAGACAACCATTGTGACAACTTACTGTTCTTTGTGAAGTATATGTTATATTAAATCACGCATGCGCAACATACTTGCAAAGATCAGGGCCATCTATCCTGGACTGCACGGAGGGGAAACTTTTCAGCGGAGCATCGGCATCTCCAAACGCCATCACGCAACACATGACAAAGCCGGTACAGAACCATTGGAGTAGACCACGAACGCTCCACACAGTGTTTCTAAGAAACCTCGGCACAACAAAACTTACACAAAGGAAGCTATAATAAGACAAAGCAGTGGTCCCAACTTCAAACCAACAAACCGTGGGTGCTCAATTCTACGACATTGGGGCACATTTACTAAGGGTCTGCGGACCGCATTTTGTCAGGTTTCCCTTTTTTCGTTTTGGGACGCATTTAACTGGGGTTTTTCGTGCATGCGATCGAATTTTGGAGCAATTGCACCGACTTTCATGCAACACAAAATGGGGGCGTGGCCATCGGACAACCCGACTGATTCGGTCTAAGCGCGGACTTTAACATTTAAATTGTGTCGCAAGCCCATGCACTTACATGCACCAGGAAGAAGAAGGTGAACTCCGGTGGACCTCAGCGGGAGAAGCAACACATGAAGGATATTGGACGCACGATCTTTTTGGTGTAAAGGGTCATCGTGGTAGCACACAAGACCAGACAGATAAAAATTGATAAGTGCCACTAAAGAAAGTTTTTTCATATGCACTAAGAATATGTAGGGACTCTATGGGGGTAATTTATCATATATTTTATCATCATAGCAGCATCCTGCGCAGAGTTTCTATCTAGAAATAAATGCAACCGGCAATTTTGATATATGAAAATTTACCGGCTGCAGGGAGTGTGCAGGCAAGGGGACAGGATGGCATCTCCATGCCCCACAAGTGAAGAGGTACCGTATTTTGGAATATATTCGGAAATACTAACTTTAAGCTAGCTTATGCCATTATTTCAGGGCTTCTACGCCAGTGTCTAGGCACAGAAGCCCTGATAAATATCCCCTAATATCTATATCCCTTAACTACTGTCCTGGTGTTTTACTGCCCAACATTTTTTAATGGTTCTTATAATGCCACATTTGATAGTATCAGATATTTGGAAAGATGACACCTCCTAGTACAGTATAAGATATTTTGAGAGACTGATAGGGTGTCATTGTGTTTTTTTTTGTCTGTGTTTGGTGTTGTTTTGGTGCAAATGCTATTTTAAGACTTTCCATTGTGCCAAATAAACATAGGACAGTGTAAAGTCACTGTGACACAGACCCTGCTTGCACCAAATTCATTATTTGCATTGACTAGTTTTCACAATTGGACTGAATTTATGAATTGGGACATTCCACTTAGGCGACTTTTGTGACTTTTTATGGGACTGTTGCAAACAACCCACATAGCATAAGAACACTGCCAACATATTTACGATGGGCAAAAAGCCACATTAATGTATCTGATGGCAGGGGAGCTCCAAAGACAGACATGTAACTGTTGCCAGTATTCTGTCTAATGATAAATTATCCCCATTATTTGTTTGCACACCAAACACACTTAAACCCTTACTGACGTGTGACGTAGTAATACGTCATGCGTCGGCTTATGGTGATTGAAGTGGGCTCACGAACTCCACACTCTCCAAACCCAATAAGTGTTTGCGCTGCCATCTTGGCTCGGATCATCGCTCCCTGTGAAATCATTGGGAGCTATGACAGCCTATGGTCACACAAATAGCTGTCTCTTTTCCCACCATTTATTACAATGTGCAATTGTAATAAATGGTGCTGTACAGTCCTAAAAATGGTAGCATTAAAAATATCATCCAAAGTCACAAAAAATTACACCACTAACAGCTCCATACACTGAAGTATGAAAAAGCTATTAGCGCCAGAAGATGGCAAAATGAAGATTTTTTTTGTACAGGAGTGTCAGGGTTCTTGGTCTGTGGACCCTCTGGACCACAGCAGGAGATGGTACTAGCCGACACCTGGGAACAGGGTCTAACTGGCACCTGGTCTTCACCAGAGCCCGCCGCAAAGGAGGATGGTCTTGCTGCGGCGTGGTGCTGCCAGGTCGTTCCACAGGTGCGACTAGCCCGTGTTGGCAGCCAAGGTAGTAATGCAGAACACAGTCCGAGCCCGGGATGACAGCGGGAGTACAGCGTAGGAAGGAACACTGGAACTCACGGCAGGAACACAGTCGCTAGCACACCGAACAGGAACGCAGGAACAGGATCATGCGCGCGCAGCCTAGTCAGGACTGGAGCCGGATCGTGGAGAGGTAAGCGCGGGCCTGGGCACGGGGCAGCACCACAGATCCGAGATATGGAATGCGGGGGCACCTGGGACAAGGAGGTTTTAAGTTTTTTTTAAATGTATGAAAACATTATAGAAATTATATAAATTTAGTGTCCCCGTGTTAATAAAATAAAAAAAATAAAAGAAAGTTATCGATTTCTGAAGGTGGGAAGTGAAAAATGCAAAAACCAAAAAGGGCCTGGTTGTTTTTAAGAAAAAAATGCTTTAACATTATGCAAATGAGCCTGAGGGACTGCAGGCTCCATTAACATGGGATGGGAGCACCTCAGGCTCATTTACAGAATTTTAAAAGCCTTCTTGTGTAAAAACCCTGGACATAAGAAGCTAAAAGGAGAGCAGATTTTTCCAGAGAGGTGCGGACCAGTATGACCAGTATCATCCTGGTGGTAGATCAAGTTTAGGTGTATAAGTATATAGGGAGGACATACTGTTAATATGTGAATTTCACCACAAATCAACCACAAAATTGATTTCTGATTTTCATTACAGGCTCCAATGTTTTCTTGAAAAAACTTTTTTCTACCCATTTAAACTGAAAAAAGTGGCGTTGTTTAATTTTTTTTTATTTTAGGCCACCATTAATAAGCAAAATGTGACTCTTGCTCTCATTTAGTTCATTATGAGACTTGTTTTATCACTTTGTCCAGAGTGGATAGAGTGTTTAAAGTGCTAGTACAAGAGACATATATTGTCCACATATAGGACGATCTTATATCCAAAGAATTTAGATTTTATTACTTGGATACTATCATTCGATCTTGCAGATTAATAATAATAATCTGCCATTTACAAATAAAATAAGATATTACAAAGTCATATGAGACAATAGGGGTGATGGCCCTGCCGGCAAGAGCTTACAGTCTATGAGAATGAGGGGGTGACACTAGAGGTGTAAGAGCTTGTGTAATGGTCAAGCCATTTTTATAAGGGAATGGAATAAAAATAATTTAATAAGTAAAAATGTTGCTACTTGAACCAGCCATCAGCCGCCAACTTATATACAAAGTCCAAAGTAAGTTGGATAACAGACAGGGTGAGTACCTAGGATTGGTTAATGAAGAGTTAAAGTTTCATGCAGTTAGCAAGTGTGATAGGCCTGTCTAAATAAATTTTAGGAGCATGTTTGAAACTTTGGGGGTTGGGTGTTAGTCTTATAGAGCGGGGTAGGGCATTCCAGAGAATTGGTGCATCTCTGGATTGTTTCAGTGGTTCATTAAATATACTGAAAAGCCAGTGTGATAGAGATCGCCCCATCCTTATTGCACAGGATGGGAAATATAATGCTAGGACTTCCTGTTTCAAGGCCTAACTGATGGGAAGTCCTTGCATCATATTTCTGCATGGCTTCCATTCAAGGCAATGCATGCAGTCCATGGGATCGAACCAACAAACAGGCCCATTTCTACCCTCTGCCGACCCATCATCTAGGATCATGTGTCAACAAAACCACTCAAACAATTTTTATTTAAAAAATGATAGAAAATATGTGGCTTTTTGTTACAATATCCTTTAAAGTCGAATTTTTAATTAGTGTAGGGTTTCTCTTTGTATGCACGGTTTGTTTTTCACTCTTTTTTTATAAGTAATTATTATCATTAACATTTTTATTTGAAAAGTCATTAAGATGTGACAAATATATTTTTTTAAGTATAAGAAAAAATATAGCATCGCTATGTTAAGATGTAAGATGTAGTAAGTGCTGCTTGAACAATCTGTGCTTGCTGTCATCCCTGGTGTACTTCAAGTGTTTAGGCATAATTAGAACATGACATATCTCTAGTATTAACTCTTGTTAAAGCAAAAAAATATACATCCCATACAAGATTTTTTCCTGTGTTTGACTCAAAAGACTTAAAAAAATTTAAAAGGCCTACAGTGTGATTCGAGGTAAAGGATGGTTTCACGCACAGTGAGAAAGATTTAGCCTGAGTTTGTGTTTCACAAATTGTCATTAAATTTATTATGTTTTGCACAATGTTTGATAAATTTTTTTTATCTCAAAACTTATAGGAATACAGGCAGTCCCTGGGTTACATACAAGATAGGTTCCGTAGGTTTGTTCCTAAGTTGAATTTGTATGTAAGTCGAAACTGTATATTTTATAATGGTAAATCCGGACAAAATTTTTTTTTGCCCCAGTGACAATTGGGGTTTCAAATTTTTTTGCTGTAATTGGAACAAGGATTATCAATTAAGCTTCATTACAGACACGTTACAGCTGATTATTGCAGCCTGGGACTATAGTAATATCCAGAGACCTGAGTGAAGTTGGCCCCCCCACCTTGTTCAAATCAAACAAAATTGGTGTCAAACGTTTGTGCTGGTTTGTGCAGCAGAAATTTTTGTTTGTGCCGCTATTGTTTTTAAGATTTTAATGAAAGTTTCCAGAGGTCATCAGAGGTCAACCAGCCCCCCCACCTTGCCCAAACCAAACCAAACTGGTGCCGAACAATTCTGCTACGTTTGTGCTGGTTTGTGCTGCTTAAATTTTTGTTTGTGCTGCTTTTGTTTTGAATAAATCAACAAAAAATTAAAGTTCAAAAGTTCAAGCAGCCCCCCCACATTAACAGAATCGAACAAAACTGGTGTCAAACATTAGTGCTACGTTTGTGCTGTTTTGTGCAGCAAAAATTTTCATTTGTGCCGCTATCATTTTTACGGTATGTCCAGGTGTTTACATAGGTTAAAGGTGTTTAGGATGAACTGGTAAAAAACAAACTTAGTGACACTTCCCTAGTTTGATCACCAGGGGGAGCTAGCAAACACATTGTACTTTGGAAGAAATGAACTCTGATGACCTCTGGAAAAAAGTATGAATATATTAAAAATGATGGCAGCACAAACTAAAATTTTTGCTGCACAAACCAGCACAAACGGAGCACTAACGTTTGACACCAGTTTTGTTCAATTTGGTTAATGTGGGGGGGCTGCTTGAACTTTTGACCTTTCATTTTTTGTTCATATATTCAAAACAAAAGCAGCACAAACAAAAATTTGAGCAGCACAAACCAGCACAAACGTAGCAGAATTGTTAGGCCCAGTTTAGTTTGGTTTGGACAATGTGGGGGGGCTGGTTGACCTCTGATGACCTCTGGAAACTCTCAGTAATATCTTAAAAACGATAGTGGCACAAACGAAAATTTTTGCTGCACAAACGTAGCACAAACGTTTGACACCAATTTTGTTTGATTTGAACAAGGTGTGGGGGCCAACTTCACTCAGGTTATCCAGAGAGCTTCACCAGAGGTCACAGTGGGCAGAGGGGTCCGTCTGTAACTAGGGGTCTCTGTAAGTCTCTGTAAGTAGGGGACTGCCTATATACTGTGTCCATTTAGGTAATTCGAAACTTATATGTATATACCGTATTTTACGGAGTATAAGATATTGGGGCACATTTACTTACCAGGTAACTCGAGTTCACTGAAAATTGTCAATCTATAATGCAGCGTGCGGCGATTCACTAAGATTGTGCGTCTGAAATCAAGAATGTGTGGCTTCCCTGGTCAGGTCTGACAGAGTTCACCATCTTTTTATCTTTTTTGTGGTGCATTGTTGCCACCTAATTTGTGCCGCATGGAAGCCAGTGTACACACTTCTTAAATACTCTTGAAAGCCGTTTTAGCCATGAAGAATGTGCACAGTCCGACTAAAGTGCGGTGCACTACCCTTAGTAAATGTGTCCCATTGTGTCCCTCCTCATCCTCATAGACTGTGACTTTGTATATGCCCCTATGATTTGTAAAGTTTTACAGAATATATTGGAGCTATATAAATAAAGATTATTATTATCATCATTATGATTATTATTATTATGTACGCACCCAGATTTGAATCTAAAAAAAGGAAAACTATATTTGACACTTTTGTAGCTCTGCTACATTCATATGCACACTCCCGCCTCTAACACACAACATTATTTCTCATGCCCTTATAATGACTAAAAATGTAACTTTCAGAAACATAATGAAACTAAAACTACCTGATCACACTAGAGAAATCCTAGAACTTGCTTTGGAGGTCTAAATATTAGTCATCCAGATAACACATAGCTGCCGGAGGAGTGTGTGCTTTCTCTCATCTGCAGGTGTTTCAATTTAAAAGAAACCAAATTCTTATATTATATAAGCAAAAAAATGATTTCCACCCGGGTAATCATCTATATCCTTGAATGAACTTTCCATCTCTGTGTTGGAAAATTTCCAGTCCTTTCTAATTTCACCTACGGAGTTTCCAATACTGGTTACTGTAGGCTTTCATATCTAATAAACCTTTACATAGCTGGAGATAAATTAATCATTTCCTCCAGCAGGAAAAGATGACATTTTTCTTCAGGATGGCTAGTGGAGGAAGTGAATGGAAAGGTTATATTCACATCTAAGTACAATGTTTCAAAAAAAGGGTTGTTACTTTAAGAGTACACTGCTTTGCTAATTCACATTTCTGCTGGTTACTATTGGAAACAGTCAGCAAGCGTGTTGGCAGAACTGTGACAACGTAGCTGAAAACGTATAAAGGTTGAAAATAGTCAGCTCACCTATAGGTGTGTAGCAGAATTTAGTCCATAAGACTCCCAAACATAAACAATTACGGTCCACAAACTCCAGCTTGAGTTTTTCATGATTCAGTTAAACTCTATAGATTTTATTATTGCATTTTGGTAAGATCCGATCCTGTTTTAGTTTCTTATGCCCTTCTTTTTAAAAAATAATGGTTTTACAAATTATGCAAATGAGCCTGAGGGGCTCTGGGCTACATAGATGTTAATGGAACCTAGTAACTCTCAGGCTCATTTGCATAAGTTTTAAAGCCTTTTTTTGTATAGCCAATATCATAAGAAGCTAAAAGAAGAGCAGATCCTGCCAGAGGGGGCACAAACCAGTATGTTAATGTACTTGGTTTACAATCCTTCATCCTGGTGGTAGATATCCTTTAAGCCCTTACTGACGCCCGTCGGTGCATGGAGAGGGCTGACAGGCTGAGCCCTCTTGATAGCTGGTAAATCTTTGCTGCATATTCCTATGGGTCTTTATTTGCTAGTCTGAAGTCATGAGGATCCAGCACTGCCGGACCCTCCTGACAGATGCCCTAGAGAATGTGTACCGCTCTCTCCCTGCCATCCAGCTGTAAGGATCTTAAGGGTCATGTAACAGTTTTAAGTCGGGAAGTAAGAGTTCCCCTTACAGAGACTGCCAATTAAGGCCACCATGTGGAGTCTTATAGCCATAGATGCTCCACTATGGGGATTCTGGTAAAATATGCAAACTTTTTGAGAATGGAATAAGGAAAACCATGCCTCTTTTAGCTACCTTGTTAGGCAGCTCCCTTGACATCAACCACAAGTCACAACCCTTGCACACAACCAAACCAGTTCCCTACACTGTACTGAGGAGACCCAATCAGGTCGAAGCAGCACTGTCTACAGTTGGGAGTCTGTTCCTTCTGGAATAGATAAACTGGTTTGGTTTTAATCCCGCATCATGTCATAAGGCCTCTTGTAGGTCATGCTTGATGTCTAGGGAGCTGCATAACAAGGTAGCTAAAAGAGGCGTGGTTTTACTTATCCCTTGAAAACTTTGCGTATTTTCACAGTTTTAGTCATATGACCCATGTAGAGCAAAGGCTCCACTTAGGCTGGATTCACACAGCCGTTGTTGCCGTGCCGTAGCAGAGCTCGGGGAGAGGAGGAGGAGGTGAGCGCTGCTCGTCTCCACCCCTCTCCATAGAGATACATGGTGCTTGGCGTTGTATGCTGTGAAAAGATAGGACATGTCCTATCTTTTCACAAGGTACGGGGCGGTACAGTGCCGCGCGTGTGCAGCACCGTACTGCTCCCGTAGGGATCCATGCGTCCATTGCCATCTATGGGGGACGTATATCGGCCATATATACGTCGGCCATATATACGTCCCCCAAGTGGAAGTGTGAATGTAGCCTTACACGATATAATCTGCCTGTGCTCTGCAGCTACATGCAGACTGTGAGTAGCTGTAGGGGATGAGGACCTGGTGGATGTTTTACAAAGGAGATGAAGAACTGCTGATGTGTGTGTGTGGGGGGGGGGGGTAAACTGAGGGGGATTTAGTAATATGGTAAGTAATAAGACATTACAGAGAAACAATAGGTATAAGGGCCCTGCTAGCAAGAGCTTGCGATCTACAAGGATATAAATATGAGATGTTATGAGAAATCTGAACTCTAAGATACAAAGTATCATGGAAAAAGTGTGATATCATAAAGCACCAGTATCATACATAGGCAACCGGAAGTGAACAATGCAATACACAATAAAACACATTTAAAAGGTGAGTATAAATCAATTCATTTCATCAAAATGCACACACACACACAAAACTAAAAACATTTAAAAAGTACCACATGTGAACACACTCAAAGATATCCTGGGGTAAAAACAAAAAGAGCTGAAAATCCATCTCCACATCACAATATCAGTAGCTTCTCATATTTATTCAGTCAATGGGCTGATGCTCTAAACACTAAAATAAGTAAATACACCCAAAAGAAACACATTCTTCATAGAAGTCATACACCCAGTTATGTAATGACAATACTTTATCAAAAGTTACAAGACCTCAAAAACAAGTAAATACAATTAATAACTTTCAGAAATGTACACAGAGGAGACAGCTAAATAAGGCTACAAGCCTGATACTATGTATATTGATCCAAAGGTGAAAGGAAGTCTACCAGCACATTTGCGAACAAAACTGCAGACACTGTTAGGTAGCAGCTCTTTGAAATTTGTTTAGCAATATCGTTGTGTGTATTGTTTTTAATATATTTATATTCCAGGATTGTAGCTTGACTTAGGAGGGAGTGTCCAAACGTGTCTGTATTTGTTGATTTCTGCCTTTAAACTACTTCCCAGCCACAGCCATTTACTGTAATATCCAACCAGAAGTCTATCACTGTTCTTACTCAGAGTAGAGGGGAGGTGCTCTGATATCTTACACAGAAGTCCAACACAGTGTAACAACTCTAGCTACAATCCTGGAATAAAATGCATTTTTACAGTCCTGCTGCTACTAACAACACACACAAAGGTATGGTTAAACAGCTCTCTTGGACTGTTATCTAACACCGTCTATAGCTTTGTATAGCTAACTTCTAGTTTACTCCCTTTATAGTAAAAACGCAGTATATAAATGCTTATCTGGTGTTGGATGTACTTTATTTTTTTTTTTTTACTTTATTTCAGATGATACATTTTTTTAGTTTTGAGACTTTTTGGAAATGTACTAATTGTTATTTATTTTGATCTGCACAAGTTTTTGTAATGTTTTGTGTATGCCAGATTTGGTGTTTGAATATACAGTCTATGCCTGAGCATATCTTATCATCTATTCCTAGGGTCATCTGGATTTCACTTCTGTTTCTGTGTTAAAACATTCATAGGCATTCTCTGTTCTTGCTCATTGAAATATATGGCAATCAAACATGCTGCTTTCTTGCAAAGCAAATTATGATCTTTTTATATAATAATCTTACTGCTCTCTGAAGCACATACCGTGCATCATTCTGAGATTCGGTTTCAGAAGCAAGCTCATTACCATACTCATTAATGTGAATTACGGAAGTTTTCTAGCTGGTCTTCATTAACCATCTGTTAGTCAAGCATTGATTTGTGTCTATGTGTAATGTTATTTTTGGAGGAGCACCTGAACAGGCACCGGCTTAGGATGATTTCATCTGTTTGTACTTCACATTATCAAACCAGCTGTTCCTCAAACCAATTTGTTTCAAAATATTCAATTTCTTTAATTTAGAAGAAGCAAAGCATTTTTGGGGATGTGCTATCCTGGAAACGTGAGCTCTGGTCGCATCTCCAATATTTACAATCCGGTTTAGCTCAAGTTCAGTAACATTAGATCGGTGTGAATTATAATACATAAGGGATCGGAGGCTTTTTACATTTTATAAATTTACCTTGGGAATAAAATGAAAAGCGGCCATTAAATGTATTATTGCTGACTCTTCCAGTGGTAAGGAAAATGTAACCTATGCTTTTTAGGAATATATTTAGATTATTGTGTGCTCTTTTTGTAACAATGATGCTTTTGATTAAAATCTTATCATACAATAGTAATATACCAATCAGGGCCACATTAAGGTTGGTAGGAGATATGGCCGCAAAATTTGGTGGGGGCCCCCATTGAATGTAGTCCAGACAGGGTACAGCAATAGCCAGAAATCGACATATACGTTCCCAGCAATAACTATATACAGCCCCCCAGGAATAGCTGTATACAGTCCCCCCCAGCATTAACTATATGCAGCCGCCCCAGTATTAACTATATACAGCCCCCCAGCATTAACTATATACAGCCCCCCAGCATTAACTATATAAAGCCCCCCCCCACAGCATTAACTATATACAGCTCCTAGTAAAATAATAAAACTTTGCTTACCTTCTCCCTTGCTGCGACGATAAAATTCCTCCTTTTACGGCAGGTCAGACTTCAGGTGCAGGCGTCGTAGTGTGTGACATCACTGTGCCGCCTGCGCCAGGACGCTCCATGGCTACCTTAACACTGTGCTCTTAAGTCAATGGCAGAGAAGGGAACATTGTTCCCTTGCTCTGCCATAAATCCATATCTGGCGGCCAGATTACCTGTAGTTCGGCACATGTCTAGTGGTGATACGACCACCCGAATTGTCCACGTTGTAAACAATTGGTGGAGCCCCCTTATAATGCGGCCATGATAGTAATGCACATTTAATGATAGGTTAAAAATGTAGAAGGGACTCAAGTGCAATGTTTAAACCATGTAAGTCATCTATGTGACTTACCATGTTTTGCACATCTATACTTCTGATATGGAATCCAGTCACACTGATTGTAATCTTTAAATCAATAGTGTTTATTTTTCACACAGGTGAGTGTAACGTTTCGGTCAAACATTGACCTTCGTCAGACACAATCTGTGGTGTACAGGGAAGAGTCGAGCTGCTGTGCAGGCGTTCAGCGCTAAGGAGGAATGGCGGTATCACCGCTCTGTGGTCTGGGAGCGCTCCCAGACCACAGAGCGGTGATACCGCCATTCCTCCTTAGCGCTGAACGCCTGCACAGCAGCTCGACTCTTCCCTGTACACCACAGATTGTGTCTGACGAAGGTCAATGTTTGACCGAAACGTTACACTCACCTGTGTGAAAAATAAACACTATTGATTTAAAGATTACAATCAGTGTGACTGGATTCCATATCAGATGTATTGATGGGATTGGGTCCCTATCCAGAGCACCTGAACAAGCTATTTATAAGGTGTGCGGTACGACTCCTTTACACTAATTGCACATCTATACTGTCAGCCCTTTAACTACCTTTTTAATTTGTATGTCAATATTCCTGTTTAATTTATTTTTGATATCTCGAAATATAAAAACATTAAAGATTATAAATAATTTTACTCGCTGGTGTACAACTCTTTTTGTTTGATCTGGTGCCGTCCTAGGACGTTTTTTAAACAGTCCACCTATATGTAAGGCTGCATTCACACTACCGCAAGGGGGACGTATATACGGCCGATATACGTCCCCCATGGACGGCAATGGGCGCGCTGCGCCCTACGGGAGCGGTACAGTGCAGCACCGTACCGCTCCGTACCTTGTGAAAAAAGAGGACATGTCCTATTTTTTCACGGCATACGCCGCCATGCGCCATGTATCCCTATGGGGAGGGGCGGGGATGAGCAGCGCTCTCTCCTCCTCTCCCCGCGCGCTGCCGTGTGCCCACCGTGCTACGGTATGGCGGGCACCGGTCATGTGAATCCAGCCTAATTGTTTGGAAAAAAAACTTTTTGTAACAATGTAGCTTTTTATTAAAATATTATCATATAATAATATACTAATACAAAATATTAAGTGTGAAGAGAAGCTCAGAGTGACCTACATAATACAGTCCACACAAACAGGTGGTGAGTATCCAAAAACATTTGAAGAAGAGATCCATGTTGTGACATCTGGGACTGTGATTGACAGAGACTGTTAACCTAATTAGACAATAATCCCAGTTAGCCCATGGCATCACCATTTCCTGGGTCAGGATGGCTGACAAAGAATGAATAATTTCAGATCCTGGCTTAGCTTTATTCTTCATCTTGAGCAAACTGCTTTACAAGGCAGTTCAGTGCAGCACAGTTTCCAAACATTAAAGGAATTTTACCAGGTTATCTCCTTTAGAGAATAACAATCTGATTGGTGGGGGCCGACTACTAAGACCCCCACTGATCTCAATAACTGCAGTCCCATTCTCACTAATGAATGGAGTGGTAGATTAAGCATGCATCATGTTGCTCCATTCACTCTTTATTGTAGGACCAGAAGTTGCCAAGTTTACTTTGATAGGCATAGGCACTTTCATAGGCAGTGAATGAGACTCTCAGAGATACCTAAGTGTTGGGTTTAGTAATTTCTGACACTCTTGGAGTGGCAGGACATATGCTTAAGGAAACAATCATCCGCCACTTCCCGGATTGAGTAAAATTTAAAACTTTATTTTTATCCTTTAAAATCCATCAGTACAGGCATAAGAATAAAGGCATTTCATCTCATTCAATGACATCTAAATCGACTGAGACGTGTCGATCTCATGCCTGTACTGAAGGATTTTAAAGGAGAAAATACAGTATAGTTTTGAATTTTACTTACTCTGGGAAGTGCTGAGTGATTTCTTTCTTCAGTGAATTCCTTGGGTCTCGGGACTGAAGAAGAAGTGAAGTGGGGGAGTGCCACATCATTTTTTCAGGACATGATTGCCCTGCTGCACCATCAATTCATGAAAACAGGACCCCCAGTCTTGTGATCAGACGGACTTCCACTAATCAGCTTGTTACCCCTTAAACATAGGATTTTAAATTAAAAACCTGGTACAACCCTATTATAAATCTGCGTCATTTACGCACTATCTTTACATAAATTATCTCTTGCTATGCTATCAGCTCAAATATAGCATGTAAAAGATCTCTTCTTTATTAAGTGCCTATGTTTTCTGTCTAATTTTGGCTGCTAACATACACAGTGGGGGCTATAATATAATGATCTGCTATTCGGGATCATACTTAAAGTAAGTTAATACCACCATTAATGCCCCTTCCATCATGTTGTTTATAAAGGTAATAATAAATTGTGCAACATTGGTACAATTAACCAAAATATGATGAAAGGGTGCCTCCCATATATGTCAACTCATGGAGATCAGAAGGTGAACAGAAGAATTTCAATTGATATTTATTGCTATAACAGAAGAGAATGAGGGAATACTCATGACGGTAACGTCAACTAGGCATGAGCTAAAAGATCCACTTTTAGAGATAATTTGCTGCAAGATGTGGTTTTCCAATTGAAGATAAATGTAATTGACAATTGGATTTCATTAGACTGGACACAACTTGGTTTGATTCTGCCCCGGACTGACAATGGATGTGAATCTTGACATGGATCTTCTTTGATATGAAGAAAGTGTATGTGAATTCTGAGTCTGGAAGTATAGACAACACTATATTTGATTCATTCACAGCAGATGACTGGTTAAAGGCTCTCAGAGGATGGTGCTCACTGCAATAATTCTCTCCTCCTGCAACTGGTTATCTTTTATCTATAAGAGAAAGAAGAGAGAATGCAAACAGGCAATTAAGGAGAGATGGATAATCAGAGCAATAGACAATATGTCAAAATTATAGAGACAGCAATGTAATTGGACAGTGTTTGTACAGACAATAAAGAAGAACCCTATTTTAGCAATAATCAGCTACTCCTCGGCACCTTTAGAAATAATGGAAATACGTAAAGGTGATTTCTGTCACTACAGAGTAGGTGAAAGTGAACACATGCAGCTCTGTCCATTATATAGTGACTATGCAGGATTACTGCAGACTTGGATTTTATTCAGTGCTGTGGGAGACAAGCCCCCTCCGTATAACCACTACCAATTGTGGATTATAATATAGGCGGTTTGGGCGTTATACCGGCGCGCATGTCTTCTAGGGGGCCCACTGCCCAAAACCAACCACATCATTTTATACTCAGAAGGGCCTTCAACCATGAAATCCTTGCACATCTGTTCCTGCTCTCAATAGACATGTACATAAGAGCCATTTCAGGATCTCTGAAGGTCCTGAAACTGCATATTTATAGCAGGCAGAAGGTACGCATTCTCAGGGCCAGATAAGGGGCCCCCCCAAATGTGGGCGATCCCATGATTACAGGGGGCTGTATACAATGATTACTGGAGGCTGTACTGTAAATACTGATTACTGGGGGAGCTGTATATAGTGATTGCTGGGGGAGCTGTATATAGTGATTGCTGGGGGAGCTTTATATAGTGATTGCTGGGGGAGCTGTATATAGTGATTGCTGGGGGAGCTGTATACAGTGATTGCTGGGGGAACTGTATATAGTGATTGTTGGGGGGCTATATATAGTGATTACTGGGGGCTGTATATAGTGATTACTGGGGGCTGTATATAGTGATTGCTGGGGTACCTGTATATAGTGATTACTTGGGGCTGTATATAGTGAATATTGGGAGCTATACATAGTTATTGTTCGTGGGCTGTATAGATATTGCTGAGGAGCTGTTTAAAGTGATTGCTTGGGGATGTATATCGTGAATATTGGGAGCTGTATATAGTTATTGTTAGGGCACTGTATATATTGATCACTGGGGGCAGTATATAGTTATTACTGGGGAGGGTGTATATATTTATTGCCGGGGGGCAGAATATAGCGATTGTTGTTCCCTGTCTGGACCACATTCAATGGGGGCCCCCACCAGATTTTGCGCCGAGGGACACCCACCAACCTTAATCCAGCCCTACACATTCTCAATTCCCCAAGAATCTTTATTCTAGTACCAGATGTAGGAAATGAATGCCAGACTTGTATTGGCTATGATATTCATACAGCCCAGGGCCAATGGCAGTCTTAACCTGCCCCTGACCACTATTAAACAGACAGAATGGTTTGCTACTGCCTCTGTCCTGTTTCTATTCGTCACTACCCTGTGCACATTCATCCATGGATCCATTCTGATATTACAGTTTTTTCGCAGACTGTGAGACTGAAAAATACTTTTTTCAGTCAAGGAGTCTGTAAAAATAATGTTATCTATGCGCTAAACCAAATAAACTATTACTATTATACATATAAAGTATTTATTATCAACTATTTTTACTAACATGAATGAATCAACCATGAATATCCCATGACCAGCAGGGCATGAGCTGTAGGCCTTTGCTCACAAGCTCTGATGTCTGAGTAAAGGGATCTCACAGTCTATTTTCAGTCTCAGCATCATGTGTGAGATTTAAACAAGTCCCACAAGGTAAAATAACTTGTGCTGCAGCATTTGAATCTACGTCATCAGACTCAAACCCAAAATTTTTGGTCCTCCATACAGTTCCTCTGTTCTAATCTTTCCTGCCTTTCATCTAGGGATTTTCACCAAAGATTAGGATTAGGAAGCCACTTGTAAAAAACAAACACAAAAAAAGAAAGTATACCCTCTTTCAATTCTATGGTTAATGTACCAGGATATGATAAAAAAAAACTTCTGATCCTTATGAGGTCTTGAAATTATGTTAAAAGTGATGAAGTTACACCATAGGGACTTTGCATTGTCAACCAGTATTCACAATAGTCTCCAATGGAAACCCAGCAGAGATTACAGCTGAAATCTCAGTTGCCGCAACACTCCTGGATTCAATAAGAGGCTGGAGTCACTTAGTAAATCCAGCATAAAGTATGCCAGGGAGGGGGATATTAAGACTGGTGTTTAATACTAGGCCAAAATGCAGAAGCAGTGTGTGAAACATTACATATACCCTTACCACGTCATTAAAGCAGGAATTTTGGCTGTTTGCTGGTCCAGAGCATGAAGCAACACAAGTCCAAGCCATTCAGCAATAATCGTAGAGAAACAATTGTTACTGTCCACTTATCTGGGAAGGGTTGTAGCACCAACAATTTTGAGTCCATTATTTTTCAGTGAGTAAGAAGTAAAGAAAAAAAATTCAAAACAGAGTTGACAATGATACCAGGCTCAGACGTCCCAGCATATTTACCTAAAGCTCAGAGTAAATGAAATAACGAAGAGCTACACCTCAGAATCTGCAGGCCTCATTTAGCACATTAAATGTTCAAGTTCATGACAGTCCAAAAAAAGAAAGTCTGGATAAGGCCCCATGCACACGAGCGTACAAAAACGGCCGTATATTACGGCCAGAATACGGCCCCATTCATTTCAACGGGCAATACGGCCATCCATGTTCATGACGTATTGTCCACTGTACCGTACCGTAAGTGAGCCGTATAAAAATATATAGAGCACTGACTTAAGCAGAGGGAAAAGTCTGGCACTGCCGGATCTGAGTCACTGGCGCTGTACTGTGTTTATGATGGTAGCCTTAGTTATGTTGGTCCCTGTTTTCTGCAGGTCATTCGCCCATGTGGTTCTGGGATTTTTGCTCACTGTGTGATCATGTTGAGTTAGATAATGAATGGAGCCCCTGATCGAGGGAGATTAGTGGTCTTGTATGTCTCCCATTTTCTAATTATTGCTTCCTCAGTTGGTTTCTTTACACCAAAGTGCAGATTGTCTTCCTAGCCTGGTGCAGGTCTACAATTTTGTTTCTGGTGTTTGAATGTTTGAGGTTGTGGACCGGTGTCTTTATACTGATAATAAGATCAAACAGGAGCCATTACTACAGGTAATGGGTGGAGGACAGAGGAGCATCTTAAGAAAGAAATTACTGGTGTGTAAGAGCCAGACATTGGGGGTCATTTACTAAGGGCCCGATTCGCGTTTTCCCGACGTGTTACCCGAATATTTCCGATTTGCGGCGATTGTACCTGAATTGCCCAGGGATTGTGGCGCACGCGATCGGATTGTGGCGCATCGGTGCCGGCATGCGCGCGACAGAAATCGGGGGGCGTGGCCGAACGAAAACCCGACGTATTCGGAAAAACCGCCGCATTTAAAAACCGAAAAAGTGTCGCTTGGGGAGCGCTTACCTTCACCTGGTCCGAGGTGGTGCATTCCGGCACGATGAGATGACTTTCAGCGCAGCAGCGCCACCTGGTGGACGGCGGAAGAACTACATTCATAAATCCCGGCCGGACCCGAATCCAGAGCAGAGAACGCGCCGCTGGATCGCGACTGGACCGGGTAAGTAAATGTGCCCCATTGTGTTTGTTTTAGGTGACCAAACACTTATTTTCCATCATAATTTGCAGATAAATTCTTTAAAAATCAGACTTTGTGATTCTCTGAATTTGCCGATTGGATAGGATTACTTGGTTTAGGATTAGTGGACACATTTAGGTTCCTGGTGGTTACGTTTACATGCTGTGAATTAAATTAGAGTGCGATCATAGCCAGAGGCCTCATTATAATGAAGCGTTTGCAATTCAGAGGCATTGGGCAAAACGCATCACCAAACGCATATGTGTTTTGTAAGTAGCAACATGGGGTTTTTCTTTTAACATTAATAGTAATGACTTAAGTGTCACACACCACATGCATGTTGCTACTAAGAAAAGTTATGTACATGTGATAAAGCATTTTGCCCATTGTGTTTCAATGTTTCTAGTATCATTATGACTTTAGCCGTGACAGAGGCTTTAGCTTGAAGGCACCAATAATCAGTCAGAGTGCCTGGGGCAGCACAAAATACAGCGCTGGCTGAAGAGTATCAATATTTTTAGATTGGGCAGTGTAATTTATCTCCCATTTCATCTCTCTAATTTTCAGTGACAGTATGTGAGTAATAAAACTAGATTAGAGTAAAAGATAACAGATCATGCCAAAGAATGATAAAGGTGCCATAACATTGCATACCTTTGTATGCAACTCTCCCGGATCCTGTATACGGTGGGAGATTTGTCCAGGACTGCAACTATATCTGTGTTCTCCCCATACTGTGGGACTGCTGCAAGGAATGGAGAAAGATGACTAACTGTGTATTTTTTGATCATACAGGAACAAGGGAAGGAGTGGCGGGGCACATTGTATGTGCAAGCAAGGTGGACGAAATATATATGGAAGAAGGTGGGCTACAAGTTATGGAGAAGAAGTGGACCTTAATGTCAGAGGAAAGAGTACAGAATGGTACGTTATAAGTAAGGCCAAAGTGGATAAAGTAAAGAAACACTGCAGTACCAGCTTATTCATTGAATCACACCTTGTGCAGGGAGGAGACTCTAGGTTCAATGAAAATGAGTCATACTTTTCCTCTCAACCCATGCACCAAACAATATTCAATGAATTAACTTAGGCTGGAGTGTTCCTTTAAAGGACAATAGGGGGCATTATAGATGGTGGGGGGTATTTTACTATGCGAGTACACCATATGCGAGTGGGCATTATATTATGTGGGGGCCACAAAGGGGTGGAGGGGTCTTTAGGGTAGGTACTGTATGGGAATGCTAGGGGTTTGAGTAAGGGGTGGGGGAAAGGATGTGAGCTACAGGAAAAAGATTTTTGCAGAATGCCGTGTGCATAAGGTCAGCTGTCCCTCTTAAGGCCAGACTAAATTGGTATCTATTATTGTGAGTAAACTAACACATCTATTATTGTGGCCCTTGGATGACTCGTCCATTACAGACTTTATGACAATTTATGAAATCTGTGATTTCCATAAAACAATATGGTGGAATTCTGCTAACATAGGTGGCTTAAAGTGAAAGCTTGTGTAACTCTTTCTTGATAAATGAAAGACATCCAACATAAAAGTCTCTGAGTGACTTCCCCAACTTATTTGTATGTATATTTATGTTCTCTAATGCTGCTATTATTGGTCTAAGCCCCAGCTGTCAGCTCCATTGCAGCTTAACAAATGGAAGCAATTTAAGCATGAGTGACACAAGCAGCAATTACTAGTGCAATTAGAAGGCATAAAGCAGCCCATATACATGCGGAGCAGTATTCTTCTACTTACATGATAGTCCATTCAGATATATTTCATGACAACAGTGTGTGTTGATTTTGCATATCCATGCCTTTAATCCCTAACGCTCTACTAAAGAGGGAGTCAGAATTCCCTAAATCTAACATAGAGCAGATGTACCAATAGCCAAAGAGTTGTGCCCCAGATTAGACGACATGTTTGTGTGTTTATGATAACCAAGTTATCTCCTGCCAACATCCCAGTCTATGACATATGCCAAGATAAGTCTATATTTTCCCTATGGCAACAGCACAAAAGGCTTTCTTCCTTATTTTATTTGAATTCAGTACTAAATCTACAGAATTGCAGCTGATAGAACTGACCATTTTATTATCTTTTTATCTGCTTGCCATCACAATAGACTTGTTTGTGTTCCGCTTATTTTTGATTTTGACATTAATCATACTAGTACAAAAAGAGAACATTTTAGAGAACAGCAGGTACCGGTATACCAGGGGCACTGTCTTCTGGTGCAAAAGTTTTCTTATTTCTTCACCTTCCTTTTTCTAACAGATGTCAATCATGGTGCAAAGAGGACCTGTTCACGGGTGTTGGGCACCATAGAAAGAAGGATACAGGTGGACCAGGAAGTATGACCTTCCATTTGGTGCACTGATTTGCATAAATATAAAAATGACGTTTTCTCAAAAATGTCAGATGGTAGGGAAACAGGAATGGTATGTCTGGAAAGCGAATAATTTAGATAAAGCTAAACAATTATGCTTTTACTTTTGGATGATCTTGGAGGTGGTAGACTCCCTTTAAGGTCTAAAAACATGGTGTGAGCTTTGTCACAAACCGCACAAATACTTTCATCCATCAGACGTCATCACAGTGGCAGTTCCCCACCGTTTCTGGAAGTCTTCAGGGATTGCTTTTTTCTTGTTGGAATCGCCCTGGCTCAGAGTTGACTGTTATAATAGTGTTCCGGTATTTGAGGGAAATCTACAGTCCACAAAAAAAAGAAAATTGAAAATTTTGAAATTGTATTAAGAGGATTTGTTTTATATTGCAAATACTGTTTTGAAGGTTTTATTCAAGGTCTTGTAAAGCCTTGATATTTACTTGTTAACTTAAAGTAGACTTGAAAGATTGCTGTTTGTCTTCTTGTTTTATTTTATTTACGGAGAATATCACATTTACAAGTGATTGTATTTCTTTTATTGAGACCTGTATATTTCATCACTGAGGCTTTACTTCCAAATCTTAAAGCTTTGTTGTATTTATTGGTTACACTGTTGTTCGATAGAAGTCCTATCGATGTAACTCTGTGGATATCAGAGCCCAGGTGAGCATGTGAATTCAGAATGAAGTAACTAAAACCTACTTTTAGTTTTTGCTTTACATATGCTGTGCTCAATGCTCGAACTTCTTTGCAACTGGGCTTAGTTTTCTTATAACTAATACTAGGTGACATTTGGTGTTGGGCAGGTAACACCGGAGCTCTAGTGTATACACAATACAACATGCAGTGACTAGATCCTGCATTTTCCAACACTAAAACGTAACTTTTAAAAATGGTTGAATAAAACAAAAAGTCATGGGGGGGATTAATCAGAAGAGTCTGAGGAAAAAACGTTTCCAGTTGCTCATGGCAACCAATCAGAGATCAGTTTTCATTTTATAAAACTGCTGTAGGAAAATGAAAGCTGAACTTTCAACATTAAAATTAGCATTAAAATTATCCATGTTTAGAAAATGATATCAGTGTGAGGCCCCTTGCACATGAACGTATGCCGTGGCCAAATAAGGAGCTAGCTTACGGCCACCATAGACTTCCATTACACCTGGTCACGGTGTGGTGGGCATACAATATCTCATCGCACCGTGAGAAAGCCCGGTCGGCCACTCAGCTTTCTATGGAGAGAGGAAGGATGAGGAGCTCTCACCACCCCCTCACACACATTCATATGCAAGGAGCCTTAGTGCAACTAGATGTTGGGTTTCCCCACTGTTTCAGAAACAAAGACAGATAATGCAGACTAAAACAGTAACACTCAGAGCCACCCGACATGTTTAAGCAGAGAAGCAATGTCATCAAGCATATATATCTCCATAGGAGGCTGGTGGCCAAGTTGCAATTGTGGCAGAATCGGGACTATAATTTGTGGCTCAGTCACAATGCACTCACCACACAATCATCAGTGGCCATGAGCTTCCTGCAGTTTCTGTGGCCAGTTCACGGCCACCATATACGATTGTCTGCATGAAGCCTTAGACTAGAAAGTCTAAAGATGCATCAAATCTATCAACCAGCATCACCTGTTATGATAAATCTGACAGATATCAAGACTCATTTACATGAACGTTGAATCTGATGTGTCATACTATTAGTACATGAGCCCTTTAAGAAAAATCTCTAATTACTAGTAATGACTTCTAGCTGACTCATTATTAACAGCTAAATAGCTTTCATGTATTTCTTTTCAAAGTGCTTCATAATTTTTGCATGCACAATATGCAAAGAATATATCAAGTCAAATTATGCAGATATATTCCTCTGATCATGATGATTACCAAAATAAAATCAAACATGTTATTTCCTGGTTTGCATCTAAAACTGATTGGCTCACTAAAAGCTCTCATTAGAAAGTGACACAATTTACAGCAGCCCTTGGTGAAGTAATTAACCATTTATTTGGCTCTGGATTTATGTGCCTTTGGGACATCTCTCAGGTTTCCACTTCTACTAATGTAGGCACTAGAGTAAGTCGGCAACAATATTTGTAGTGTATAAGAAAAGGATAAAGAAGTACTGTGTATTCTGGGGTGAAGAATTATTGTGTATTTTATGTAAGGTTTCATGCACCAGTCTCGGGGGCCATGAGCCAGCCCCAAAAACAGCAGCTAGCTCACGGGAGCAATAGAGTACTATTGTGCGTTGTCATAATGGAGGAGCGCTGAACCTTCCCATCTCCAACCTGGTTTGAGGCCCATTTTTGGACACAGATGTATGAATGTGTCCTAAATCTAACCAATTTAGCATGTAATCTTAAATCTACTTTTTCTTGGTCTGCCAATGGTTAGCATGGAACGGTACTCTTCGGTTAGCAGAAAACGATTGTGGTCAGTCCTGGAATCACAGACCATGTACTGTTTCCCGATTGTAGACAAAGCTGAAGCTGTATGTATGAGCCCATTAAAATACATGTCTTTTTCTATTGTCATCAGCATATGAGTGCACAACAAAAACCTATGACATAACGTGTGGAGGTAGCCTTAGGCCATGGACATACACAACGTAATCTCTGCAGGTTAACTTGTCAACAACTAAGGACCAGTTCACATGTCCATTAGGTCTTCAGTTATTTTCTTTAGTTATTGTGAGCCAAATCCTGGAGTGGATGAACACATAAAACAAGTTCTTAAAGATGTAAGATATAATGGAAAGATGTACACCTGTTTTTTGAGTTCGACTACTGCTGGTTTTGGTTCACACTTTTAACATATTCATTCTCAAATCCATGCACTGAAAGTCAGATGGTCTACTTGCCTGAACTCCTCTCTTTCTCTCTAGTGTCACTTTGCTGTTCCTATTCTCCTATCAATATTCCAGCTCACCTTAATACCATGCAAATTGGCTTTGCTGTAACACAGACACAAAGAACTAGTGACGGGTTTCAGAGATTAATGGGCAGTGCTGTACAGAGCTGCAATTTAACCATTGCAAATAAGGATCTGTAAAATAGGATTATCACACGTCGATAGTTAAACTTACACATATTTGGAGAAATTCTACCGTTTTTGTCTAGTATATTACAAGGCAAACCCATATTAATAACTGGCACGTGGAGGTTGTTTCGGTAATTGGGTTTTGCTAGCTGTCACCTTAAAGCCTCACTCATAGATAGGATGAAAGTGGTAACAACTCTATGTACATCTGTTTTAGTGTCTGGGGATCACAAAGGTTGCAGATCATTTCTGTGTTTTCTGTCTCTAGGCTGGATCAAATTCAGACTTTTCAAATAATACCTCAAGTTAACCTAGAACGGCAAAGTGTCATTTATCTCGCAATATGATGTGTGGAAAATAGACAAGTGTGTTCTTTCTTCTCCCATTTTCTTTGCCTTTCATCTTTTTTTAAGCTGTCAGTTCAATCTCGATATATGCGGCACAGCCGAGACATGCTATTAAGACAACGTGATCAGCTCTGTTCTCAGGAAAAGTTGATATTTTTTTATACTATTTGTTTGTTTTGGATTGCTCTTTGATGACCACATCAAATAATGACAAAACCATTCAGCTGCAAGACAAAGAGCAGCATCATTTCATTGTGTAGCGAGTAGTAATGGCACAATGACAGATAGTAACGCACATATCTCCAGAGACATCACAACGAGCAGTGACATGGAAGATTACAATATATTCTGTCATTAATTGTTACCTCACATCTCTTATCACCAGTTTGTGTATGTGTATTCATCCATGGATTGGGAGATGACCCTTACCACCTGCTTTTTAATCATCAAGCAATGGCGTCCATCAAGCACCTACTCCTGGAAAATGCACAATATATGCCAACCTAACCATATGCCAAAAGACATATGTTCATCTAGCTAATCATTGACAGTACCGTATGTAGTCGTGTATAAGCCGAGTTTTTCAGCACAAAAAATGTGCTGAAAAACGTCCCCTCGGCTTATACACAAGTCTATAAAAAAATAAACTTATATGCTCACCCTCCGGCGGCCCGATGCTCCATGCGGCTCCCCGATGTCAGCACGGCCCATCTTCTTTCTTCCCTGCTTCTAGTCTTCTTTCTTCTGTCTTCTGTCATGGAGACGGCCATGTTATCTTCCTGGCAGGTTCATACTATGACGTTAGCAGCGGCTGTGTCACAGTATGGCCGCATCCATGACAGAAGAAAGAAGAGGAGCCGCGGGGAAGAAAGAAGACGGGACGTGCCGACATCGTAGGGTGAGTATATTAGTTTATTTTTTCTTAAGTGCTGAGGGGGGGGGGGGCAGGCTGTATACTACTAGGGGTTGGCTGTATACTACATGGGGGCAGTCTGGCTGTATACTACTTGGGGCTGTCTGTATACTACATGGGGGCTGGCAGGCTGTATACTACATGGGGGCAGGCTGGCTGTATACTACATGGGGCAGGCTGGCTGTATACTACATGGGGGCAGGCTGGTTGTATACTACATGGGGGCAGGCTGGTTGTATACTACATGGGGCAGGCTGGCTGTATACTACTAGGGGCTAGCTGTATACTACTAGGGGCTGGCTGTATACTACATGGGGGCTGGCTGGCTGTATACTACTAGGGGCTGGCTGGCTGTATACTACTTGGGACTGGCTGTATACTACTGGGGGCTGGCGGTATACTACTGGGGGTGGCTGTATACTACTGGGGGCTGGCTGGCTGTATACTACATGGGACCTGGTTGTATACTACAGGGACTGGTTGTATAGTACTGGGGGCTGGCTGTATACTACTAGGGGTTGGCCGTATACTACTAGGGGCTGGCTGTATACTGCTGGGGGGTGGCTGTATACTACTGGGAGCTGGCTGACTATATACTACTGGGGGCTTGCTGGCTATATACTGGGGGGGGGGGGTTGTGACCAATGAATTTCCCACCCTCGGCTTATACTTGAGTCAATAGTTTTTCCCAGTTTTTGGAGGAAAATTAGGGGTCTCGGCTTATGCTCGGGTCGGCTTATACTCGAGTATATATGGTAATTGTCTAAATTATGCCAGAAGAATGTCTTCTTAGCACATAACCATTATGCCACAGGCTTCCTTGTATTTAAGAAACATATTCAATACTTACAGTATATAGTTTATACCATGGATACTAATCCTCGTAAAATACCATAACCCCTTCCTGCCCCAGCCCTTTTTGGTTTTTGCATTTTAATTTTTCAGTCCTCACCTTCAAAAATCTATAACTTTTTTATTTTCCCATCCACAGAGCTGTGTGTGGGCTTGTTTTCTGCATAACAAGTTGCACTTCAAATTGGTGGTATTTGATATTCCATGCCATGCACTGGGAAGCGGGAAAAAAAGAACCAAATGTGAAATTGGTGAAAAAAACGCATTTGCGCTGTATTCTTGTGGGCTTGGTTTTTACGGATTTCACTGTACGCCACAAATGAATGTCAACTTCATTCTTTGTGTCGGTACGATTACTTGGATACCAAATCTGATTAGGTTTTATAATTTTTCATACATCAAAAAAATTAAATAAAACAAATAAAAACATTTTATTTTGCCATCTTCTGACGCTAATAACTTTTTTAATACTTTGGTGTACGGAGCGGTGTCATTTTTTGTAACTTTTGATGACGTTTTCAATAATACCATTTTTAGGACTTTCCAACCTTTTGATCACTTTTTATTGAATTCTTTATATTTTTCAAAATGGCAAAAAAGTGCTATTTTGAACTTAGGATGCTATTTTCCATTACGGGGTTAAACGCAGTGAAAAACCATCATTATATTTTGATAAATTGGGCATTTTTGGACGTGGCGATACCTAATGTGTTCATGATTTTTACTGATAATTTATATTTTTCAGACTATTTTATTTTTTATTATTTTTACTATTTTTCAGACTCCATAGGGTACTTTAACCCTAGGTTGTCTGATCGATCCTATCATATACTGCCATACTATGGCAGTATATTGGGATTTTCCTCCTTATTTCTTACAATGTGCTGATCACACATTGTGACAAAAGGGTTAAAACAAGACAGCCTCGGGTCTTCGGAAGACCCGAGGCTGTCATGGCGATGGATCGCCGCTCCCTGATCCGATCCTCGCCAAGATGGCGGCGCCCATGGTACCACCGACCGCGGGTGTTACCGGTAAGCCTTTGCTGCAATATGCCGCAAATACTTACCGGCTATGGAGAGGGCGTAGCCCGTGAGCCCTCTCCATGCACCCGCACCTGGCATGTGATGTAGTATTACGTCACATGACGGTAAGTGGTTAAATACTGGTGTAGAGGCATTCCAATGTTTTTAAACCGTTTCTGTATGTTTCCGATGTTCTCTAAAAACAACTTTTGTTCCTCTTGCTATTAATGCCTGTATGAAGTCCTTTCTGACATGTATCCCACTAAAAACTGCCCCATCCCACTGCTCCTCCACCCTGGCCGCTAACCCACATCACCACCCACAGGTTCGTAATGTCAGTGCATGCGCAGTGCATGGAAGGAGGCTGTCTAACTACTTCCATGAACTGTACATACGCTGACATAATGAACCTGTGGACAGGGATGAGGGGCAATTCGGTGAGATACACTTCAGAAAGAAGAGAGGAGCTGAGAGCTATCCCAACTCCTTGACTTCATACAGTCATGGAAGCCAGAAGAATAAAAGTTGCTTTTAGAGAACATCGGAAAAGTACAAAAACTGGTTAAGAAACATTGGAATGCCTCTACAGCAGTCTTAAAGGGAACCTGTCACTTTTGTCTAAGATGGCCAAATGGCCTCATAAACAATTTATAAATATCTGAATGGGTAGTATAGAGATTGCTCCAACCTAGGCCCAACTTTTTATACCTAGGCCCATGGCCAATACAAGTGAGTATCCTCTACCAGCCGGAGGAGAGCCACTTACCATTGCTGCTGTAAGAGCTGTAAGACTGTGGAATTCTGACATAGGATGTTGTGATGGCTGATAATTTGGATATGTTCATGATGAACTGGTTGCTTTTTTAGAACAAAATATCACATGCTGTGGGAACAAACCATTTGCTCATCTGATGTTGATCCAGCAAGTTATTGTGATTGCATATTTAGGGTTGAGAGGATGTTTTGCCTATTTTGGGTATTTGACATTAGCCCAGTAGTTTTATTTTCACCTACCTCTCAATCAACACCAGTATTATATGTTGGACTTTACATATAAAACAACATACGAAAAATATATAAGCCGACCCCAGTATAAGCCGAGACCCCTAATTTTAACACAAAATACTGGAGTTGACTTGAGTATAAGCTTCCCCAGTATATAGCCAGCAAGCCCCCTGTAGTATATTGCCTGCCAGCCGCGGTAGTATATAGTCTGCCATCCCCTGTAGTATATAGCCTGCCAGCCCCTGTAGTATATAGCCTGCCAACCCCTGTAGTGTATAGCCTGCCAGCCCCCTGTAGTATATAACCTGCCAGCCCCTTGTAATATATAGCCTGCAGCCCCTGCCCCCACCTTCTAACGCACCCCGGAAGGTCCTCTTCTATACAGCGATGGTCCCGCATCAGCACGTGTCCCCGCGTGGTCCATTGCAGGCACCGTGACGTCAGCCGCTCTCTAACATCATAGTGTGTGCGGATGCCGGTACACATAGTGCAATGTAAGTGAGCGCCTGACATCACGATGCCTGCGATGGACCAGGTGGGGACACGAAGCCACTGCTGGAGAATCGCTGCATAGAAGAGGAGCTGCCAGGGGGCATCATTTTTTGTGCTGAAAAACTCGGCTTATACTCAAGTATATACAGTATGTAAAATTAATAATAAAAATAGAACTACAAGATACAACTTTTGTCAATCTTGCCAGATAAAACATGTTATGAAAAGTTATCAATAGGTCATATTTACTCCGAAATGGTACCAAAACTACAAAAATAGTACTACATATTGTTTTGCAATATACAATTCATCACACAGCTCTATAAAAAAATAAAAGTGTTATGTCTTCAAGAAGATGGAAATGAAAACATCAAGTGGTTGGCAACCCCCTGGCCACTCAATGCCATCAATTTGCTGGATTGGCTGTTCGGCCACCAATCCAGCAACATGTCAGGGTCAGGTGGCTGAATCCGAACACCAAACTAAACCATCGGGTCTGCTCATCTCTAGACTTAACTAATGGAAGGATAAAATATGTTCAGTGCACTAATGAAAAAAACCCAAATCTACACGCACATCAAGAGAAAGGTACCTTGAGCAGGGAAATGAATTTAAAAGTTGTGTGAGGCTATGTCAAAGTTTAGCATTAGCAATAAAAAGACCTTTATTGTAGAGGTCAAATACCATGTGCCATGCCACTTTTGCAGAATCTCAAAGTTGGCAGTGTCAAGTTCTGTCCCTATTTACACAACCCCAGGTTCTCTAATTATTAATAAAATTCATAGAGTGAGCTCAAAGAAATCACACCAAGACAAAGTATGGTATAATATCTCAATCTCTGTGGAGAAGTGATGCCATGCAAGGCTAGGCAGGTGTGAGATGCTTTAATTGTGTCACAAAGTATTATACAGGCAAGACCTGGGCTTGGTTACTTAGGAATAGAGAAGTAATGTCCACAGTCTTTTGGTTGGTAAATTATTACATTGGAATCCCAGATGAAAAGGCTCTGTTTTCCCTGAAGTGGACAGTATCGTACATCCCTCTTTTCAGATGTAAACATCGGGGGAGGGAGTCTTGCATTCCTTTAGTGGATAGGAGTGGACTTTGATCAGCTTCATCCATAGTCAAACGTCCTCTTAGTTTCAGCATTCAGCGAGCAAATGAAAAATAAAAACATTTTCATTAAACATATGTCACGGTGCACCTGCGACCCATATCCCGGGGCGCAGGTGTACCCGTGTACCACTGTGTGCCCCAGCTTCCGTACCCGCATGTCCTGGCTCCAGCGTGATCCCCATAATGTCCGCTCTCCTGTCTGTCCCTGACCACAAGTTTGCCTCACGATTCTGCACTACGCATTGGCCGCCACTGTGGGCAAAGTTGCGCCTGTGGAACGACCTGGTGGTACCACGCCCCAACAAGTCCAAGCTGCTTTGGCGGCATGCTCTGGTGAAAACCGAATACCAATTAGACTCCGGTCTAATTTCTTTTGTAACAATCTACTTTTTTAAAGCTTCTGTGGGTTAAGATGCTCACTACATCCCTTGCTAAATAATTTAGGGATGTTTTTCCAAATGGGGGTCACCTGTTATTTTGATTTTAAATTCAGAACATTTCCAGTTGTCAGCCAGTGCTGGGTAAGTCAACAAATTAGTGTAGGTCTTAAATCCATGTACTTCCTCTTTTACTGAACCCTGTAGTAGTTTAAGATTTTAGGGCCATGTGTAGGGCATTTATAAAATCAGGAAACGTGGCATAATAAGTAGAAAGATTACCTTTTATAGTGTCATAATCAGGGTACAACATATTGGGCGCTAAACAGATGGTTTGGTGGAAAAATCGGATTTTCTCTCTGCAGCAGTCATTGAGTATTACTTTTTGGAAAGCAAATTTCCCATTTCTCATACAAAAAAGCAAAGCATATCAACAGAATTTACCACTAACCTGAAATACAACATGCCACAAAAAAACTATTTAATTTTCTGGTCATCGAGGCAGAAATTAAATTGGTCACTAAGGGGTTAATTTTACACAATGTAATTTGCAGCTTACTGATCCTTAGATTTCAAGTCTCAAGTCAAAGTATAGTGGGCCACATCCAATCCAGGGCAAACCTGCGATCATAGCAGAAATAAAAGACAAATACAACAAAGCAGATGTTGAAACAATATCAAAGAAAAGTGAAAATTCTGGAAAAGCAGAGAAATAAATAAATAATCATGGAGGTATCTCCTGTCAAGCAGGATTTATTGTTCTCTATACAGTGAAGCCAACAAAACAAGGAATCCTGCCTAGATTACATCGGATAACTCCCAAAACAACAAATCAAAGAAGTGTAAGTAAAAAACTGAGCTTGTTTCATTTCATTTCTGGCAATGTCTACTGAAAACGACATAGGAGGAGTTTCATCCCTCAAAGTGAACACAACAAAACTCTATATTATCTTGTAGTTTTAAGTGTTGCAAAATTAATGTGATGCTAAGAAGCTGGAAATCAAGCCTGATCACAAAAAAGTGTATCTACTAATTACAATGTGAATACTAAAGTATTAATGCTGACTATGTATGATCTAAATAAAAGGAGTAAAAAGAGTGGAACCAGTCATGTTAATTATAGAAGCAGATTGGGAATTAGTATTAAAAAGGCTATGGGAACTTGTCAATAGGTAAAATGTGAAATCCTGATGAAAGGTTCGCTTTAACGCACAAAACATTTTTTGGCAATACTTGAGTGTGAATGCTGAGAATTGATCTTTACTTTAGTCCCGAATGGATTTGGAAAGGAAATCATTGCTATCACAAGCAATGAGGAGAATTAAGATCTGTATCTAGGCTTGGACTGGTCCACCGATATACTAGTGAAGCCAACAGTGGGCCCGACACCTGGCGAAATGGGAGGGTCCTCCGCCTTAATAATTACTGTCATTGGCGTCTGCATCTTTAAGAGTGTGACTTTCCCTGCACACTTTTCACTTTGACCAAGGAAGCACAGCTGCACTGCCTTTCACATCAATCCTGATGGTTGCTACAGGGGAAAATATGGGGGGGGGGGCCTTGTGACTATTGGATTTTCTGGGGCCTCATGAGTATTGGCTATTCTTGGGCCCCTTTGTCAATTGCTTATGGTGGTGGCCTATATGACTACTGTGGCCCTGTGACTATTGGCTAATCTGGGGTTTTATTAAGTTTTAATAGATATTTATTTTGATCCCTTTGTATCCAATACTTTATGTGTTGTAAATGGCAAAAAATGGTGATTCTGCCTTTTGGGTACAATTTTCCATTATGGGGTTCACCACAGGGAATAACTATTTTTATATTTGGATAGATCGGGACTTTTGGGATGAAATGATGTTTATGATTTTTTGATGTTTATGATTTATATTTGGAGACTCCCTAGGTACTTTAACCCTAAGGGGTCTGGACATTCCCACCATATACTGCAATACTGCTGTATTGCCATATATGGGGATTTTATAGATGATCTGTTACAATGTGCCACTGTTACAACATTTTCCAGTCAGGGGCCCAAAAATCCCAGTGACAGTTCTGACACCCAGTATTGGAAACTATAGCTGACAAATTCATATTTTTGTACCAAAGGGGCACAAGCAGGATTCTAGCATTAAATACAATATACCCATTTATTTTCTTTCCAAGGCCTAACTTACCCAAATTGCATATTTAAAAGCACATATTTTACTTGAAAGTAATTTTAAAGCACATTTTTCCTGTTCTTTTATTATGTAATACATTTCTTCCCGTAGTAGCTATTATATTCATCATGTACTTAGTGCGTTACACATTACTTCAGCAAACTTCTGCTTTCACATTACCTGTCACATGCTCTGTATTTTGTAGTGCTATTAAATGCATGTCATTTTCTTTTATGAATATCTTATATGCTGGTCTTGCAATCTATTTTATACAACTTTGATTATTTGTAATTTCTTTTATGCTTTACTATGTTTTTTTTTATTGTGTATGAAACAAAGTTTGGAAACAATGTGCAGAATATCCTCTATGATGTGTGTTAAAGGCTAAAATCAACTCATAAATCACTAGGAATTGCCATCACATTATGACTGGTAGGGTTCCCCCTCAGAGACGACCATTGAGCCAGAAACATAGGGGGACATGGAGAAGGTGCACTGCTTTGTAACCCTTCTTACAGAACACACATGAGTAAGGCCCCTTCCACACTTGCATTTTTTCACGCGTGTGATTTGCAACCCAAATCAACCAAGGGGCCTTAGAGTAGACACTCAGCCAAAGGGTTGAATAGTGGTAGTTTATAACAGCAATGCTTCTCTCCAAAGGTTTTCTGCCATACAGGGTAACAGGCCACTGGAATAACACCAATGGAATGAGATGACAACTTTGAGTTATAACTCTGCCTTTGTGAAAATCCTTTTTTGTCTTTTAACTTTATTGCTATGGACCCTTTATTATTAGGTTTAGGTAAAATATCGACATAAAGCGAAGACTGTATTCTTTTACATAGAGCTACAGTACAGTTATTTCACACAGTTTTTCAGGGTACTAAACTCTGAGCGAATACTACATGTTATTAATGGATGATAGCAACAGCTGTATGGATGACAAGAGTGACCAATGATCCTGTTAAAAAGGCCTGCTATGCTCCACTCTCCCTCTTTCTTGGGTAATATGACCTGATTTTTATGCAAAGGGCGCATGTCATAACCTGCTTATCTTTCTGTGACTTGTCTTTTGGGAGTCTGAACAGTGTTCTATTGTTGGACTGCTGAGTGAAACTATCATGCCTGATTTTCTGCAATTTGGTTATGGACTGGCAGGGGTTAACTCACTCTGTATCAATTCCTCTGACTGCCAGAGCCCTACTCCTTGCACCTGCAGCAGGGTTCATGTTAAACATGAGTTGCTCCAATTCTCTGGAATGCCCTTCCCCTGACTCTCAGACTAATACCCACCCTCCAAAGTTTCAAACGTGCTCTTAAAACCCATCTTTTTAGGCAGCCTATCACACTCGCTATCTCCATGAAACGTCAACTCTCTCTTTACTAATCCTCACTGTTAAAAGTTCTTCACTGGTTAAAAGTAATTTTTGCCAGCTGTATTATCTGTACTGCTATTGTTCGCTGTTTCTTTATTTCTGGTTATCCAATTCTTGGCTTGTTCTATGACTATTCTTTTGTGTATTTGATTCTGTATTCTTAGTTGTGGTTATAGAGTAAAAAAATCAGCTCACCCACTGTGGTTTCAACTTGTGCATGGATCCCCTCTCTGCTAGAGGCATTAATATTTCCAGAAAAGACATACCACGATCCAGCATTAGCCTAGTCATGATTAACGGTGGTTGTACTGCCTAAAATGCGTAGACTAAATATATGGATGTTTCTGCTGAACATGCACCTTAATAAATAAAACTAGGCGCATGTTTCTATACTAGTGCTGGATCGTGGTGTGTCCTTTCTGGAAATTCTTAGATGTGACCTGGATTGTTTAACACCCTTTGTTGTATTTTTTTTGTCTTGTTTCATGTCTGCACTGTAGATTAGGGAGGGACTATCTTTATGGTTGTCCCCTATCAAGTAGGATACACAGAGGCAAATAGGCAGGGCTGGAGTTTTAGGGTTTACTGTCCTGTCTGTAGTCCCTGAGTCCAGTGTCCCCATTACAGCTAACTTTCTGTAGCAATACACATATTTAAGCCCCAGTGTGCCCCACTCCCCTCCTTTCATCCTTTAAAACAACCTCCTTGGCTAATCTTACTTTTTACTGTTGCTTAGGAGCAGAGCATCATGACAGCACCAACTTTCTGCTGTCCCTTTGCTCCACTCATTTACAACATGACACATTTGTGTCGCACTCAACCCTTTTGTGTCATGGCTCCACTATTCTTCATGCGACACAATTTCTGTACAGGTGCTCAGTCGGACCACCACTAGATTCATCATGCAAAGTCTGACAGAAGTGTGTTGCATGGCCCATGTTACAGGTGCACTAACAAAAAGTGGTGCACTCTGTCAGAGCAGTGTGGAGGGCACCAGATTCATGAAGAACGTGCACCAGGCGCCCTTTGCACATTACACAGGCAAACTGAACATAGTGTAGTATGAACTGTTCTTGGTAAATGTGCCCCATTGTCTTCACCAAATTTTTTGTATGGATCATTTACATATTTATATAAATGTCCCCTCTTTATCATCTCTTCTCAAGCTTAAATAGATCTAATTCCTTTCATTTTAACTGAGATCCATTTTACCTCTTTTTGATGGCTCTCTTTTGTACCCCCTGAAACTCCAGCAGTTCAGGTGCCCACAATGTGCCAGATGTGGTTGAACCAATTTTTTTTAAAGTGGCAAATGAAGTGTCTAGAAACAGTAGAAATAGTAGACGTGGAATATTAGACATCACACATAACACACTGTCAAATGACCAGAATACCAAATGGCAAACTAATAACCATCAAATGTGTTAGAGACTAAAAGAAATAGATACTTGGATTGTAAGCGAGGGTTGAAAGTATTGGTGAAACACAAACCCCATCTGGGATTTGAAGCTCTGCTCAAGCTGTGAGGGGACATCTACGGTAGTATAGTCAAAGGAAGTGTGAGAAGCTGGAATCTAACATTTGGCTACAGCGCCCTTTCTGTGTCATGTACGCTACTGCTTATATCCATCTCCCCTGTACTTATACACAAGCAAACACTTCCAGTTATAAATACACCTTACGTGTCACCGGGTTCTGTAATACTGTACAGCTGAGCCATCATCATTCATGTTTATCTGTCTGAAAAACAGGATCTTTTATCATGTGCGGTAAAGCCGTGAAGCGCAGGATGCAGCTGACTCTTTGTTTTGTATGATAAGTCTGACTTCCTTTCAATATGTTGGAATCCTGCCATAGCGGCCCTTACAGCACACAGAGGTGCTTATTATCACAATGACTGATATTATTAAGCACAGTATAATATAATCCATCTCTCATCCAGAATGCTGCACTTACATCACACTGAATAGTAGCAGGTGGCTCAATGACAAGGAGCTTTCTGATCAAGTCGGGACTTGACAAATGAGCTCTCGACTGTCCTTATTGTTCTGTGCTCAGTGATCTAGTAGACTTGAGAAGTGTCATCTACATGTTTCATACTTTTCTATGGTCTTTAAGGTGTATTTTGAAGGAAATAATGCTCCGTGATGTTAATGCAGAGGTTTCATTACCAACTGATTTGCCATTTACTGTACAGAGACATTTACTGTGGCAATTCCAATCCCTATTTCATTCCTGCAGATGCACGTTTCCTGGAGCTATTCTTAGAAGGGATTTTTTAGCCGTGACTCTAACAGCAGTATGATGTATTTCTCTAGAAGGACACTGGTTGTTAAAGATATTTGCAAGAATGAGAAGAATTTGTCATGTGGAAAATTGTTCCCACTGTTGAGAGTTCATTTGTATTTCCATGCATGTATTTTCCCTTTTCACTTGTGATAGAAATAGGAGAGGAAGCAGTTTGATCAGTGTTTACCTCTTCAGTATTATACATTCGGTGGCTCCATGGAGAGGGGGACATTCATGGGGTTATTCCAAGTTAGCAAGCTCTCTGTTTTCCAGGTTGTTGGGGGTCCCATTCATGTGGGGGTCTCGGCAGTCAGATCCTTGATAAAACCTCTTCAAAATATTAAGCCAGGTAAATGTTTTCATATTATGAACTATTAATTGTTTACTATGTAATGAGCCAGGGATGCTAAACAGTCTAGTTTGGGTATCCTCATATACAGTGATACTAACAGATCAGAAGTATGTGCAGGACATCCTGCAGTTACAGTCTTTGAATTTTCCACAGGTGAACAGTTGGACCCCCTGTAGGCTACTGACATAGATGAGCCCCAAGCACCTAAATTATTGCATGTAGCTCTCAACCATTCTGTTAGTTCTTATACTGAGGGCGGAAAACAATTTTATTTTTATATTCTGCAGATATGTTTTTATTAAAAATATGACATCCGGATGATCCGGACAGATAATTTTATCAGCCAAATTAGTATTTCACATATGTCAGCATTAAGTTTTCATCATTTTAGAAATGTTCTTATATTTTATTACCATGTCACATGGCTAACAAATTGAATAAGGATTTTCCAGATTTTCACAGAAATTTCAGTATTGAATTGTTTGGAGATTATTTTCTTTTTAATGAATTCTTAAATATATAATATTAGAAACCCCCTATAAATTAGCCCATTTTCAAACTATCCCCCTCAAACTATTGCTTTTACAAAGCTTGCTAACCCTCTGAAAGAATCTAAAACAAAATAGTGAGAGGTAAAATTGAGAAAGCTCTAGTTTTGTCAGTAATATGTTTATTAAGCCTTAAAATTTACACGTTCACAAAAGATAAAAAGAGAAAACTGATATTAAAAGTTGTCATGAAATTTCCTGTGGACACCCCACATGTGTAGGTTACTTGTTGCATGGGTGCACAGCAGGCGCCGAAGAAAGGGAACGCCATACAGTAGACAGCTTTACCCTATAGCAATTAGTGGTTTTGAGTTTCTTCGAAGGTGAAACTTTTGTGATTTATAAAATATTTCTGTTTCCATTAATTTGGCCATGTGAAGGCTTACTTTTTACAGTAGGTGATGTATTTTTCAGTGATACTATTTTATTGATACTCTGCCTTATGGATGAAAGCGTATTAACTGTTTTGTGGGGTGGAGTCGCAAAGATGTGAATTCAATTAATTATTTTTGATATCTTTATTCTATGGGTCAGTATGATTGCGGCAATTCCATATTTAGATATTTGTTCTTACGTGGAACAAAACTTACAGAATAAAACCTAATGTGGGGAAAATAGTATTGTTTTTTACTGCCATCTTCTAAGAGGTGTAACACTTTTATTTTCTTGTCTTTGGGCTTTTTTTGTGGACTTTGTGGCATATTTTTTGCTTGTTACAGAAATGGTGATTTATGTGGGGTTTGTGTGGTGATTTTCATTTTCTTTTATATGTAACCTTTAAATGTAAAGGGGCATTTGATGTTTTTACTTTAATTTTAAAACATTATTATTGACTTTTTAAAAACTTTTTAACTAGTCCCACTAAGGGACATGAACAAGCAATCGAACGATTGCTTGTTCATAACCTATAGTGGGACTAGTTAAAAAGAAATTATAACTCCCTGCAATACTGATGCATTTCAGGGTACTATCACTGTCAGCCTATACAGATGCATAGTTTGACACAGTGGGCCGCGTGTATTATGAAGTCTACACCAGAATCCAAACTAGTTGGACATGTATTTATGAAGTGTATGCACTAGTATTGTGTCGCAGCTGCACTATGTATGCTGCAACACAATCCTGTACACATAAAGGGGGCATTTTGGTGCTTACTCGCAGGCCGGCAAGTCCGACAGAAATGTGGGACACGCCCATTGAACTAAGTGCACCAAAAACAAATCTGGTGCGCACAGTTTCTGCACTTCGGACATGTGCAGCGCGTGCCACATTCATGAAGACTGACTACGTTCAGTTTGCCTAACTATTAGCATATGAGGGCCAGTGTCTGTAAGATTTTAACTCTCAATATGGACAGCCCACCAGTCCTGATTAGCCACCAGGGTTGCCATAGCAATGATTGGCTACCATGAGAAAGCTGAGGGGGTGCCAATCATGGGGGGGGGCCCATTTAGCCATTTAAATGCCATGATTCCTCTGTCGGCAGCATTTAACAGGTTAACATCAGCAATTGGAGCTCGCTGTTTGTGGTAGTGATGCAGCTATTTCTGTTCAACTCTAGTGATGTGCTGAACCAGTATCTGGACAGTGCCCTACTAGTGCTCTGCGCCATACATGTACAGTGCAGAGTGGGAGGGGTTCATAGATAACATTAGGAAATTACAGAGATTAGAAAATGATCCTGCAAATATGTATTTCTTATTTTGCATTGTCATATAAAGACAATTTAAGCAATTTAAAATATATTATCATCATCCGCTTGAATTACAGTACATTTCTTTATTAGTATTGTGGGAAAAATCAAGTCATAATAAATTATTTTTTTCATACTTTATATTCAGCCTTTACTGTAGAGAAAATGGAAAAGAAGTAACAATGAGTCTGCTCATTCCGAATCAATGGAAATAAGGAAAAAGACCAAATACTTCTGCTTTATATAGAATCCTATGATGCTCGGGTAAGCATAGCTTTTTCATTTTCACCAGCACATAAGACCACAGCAAGGTCATAGATTTCATTACAGAAGTAACAGAATTACGGAGCGCCATACGTGCTCTCTCTACTAAGAGCCGAGTATGATAAGTTCCTGTAATGCATGTTTTATATGATATGTGGATGCTTCAAATAATAATAAAAAGTCAATAAAATCCAATTTTAAGGAGTTTCAGATCCCTAAAAATAACTCCAGGCTATAAACAGGTCAACATAACAAATACAAGTAAGGTAATATAATAAATGTTATTTTCAATTTTACAATGGGGTCATACTTTCACTGTCAGTGTCCCCTGTTGTGTTCCATACTTAGACCTGTGACATAATACAATGTTAGGCAATTGCCATCTGTAATGATGATATCATAAAGCCTATTGTGTCCACACACTGTGAACAAGCCAAAGCATAAATCACATCACACTCACAAATGAGCCTTCGTCACCCCCAGACGAAGGCTCATTTGAGCCGAAAAGCGCGTTGGGGTCCGAGTCACCCTGGGCCTTTTGATATGGGTAAGGAAGCTGTTTCTCTCTATGTGGGCTTTTCATATTGTCAAACTCTACTTAGGAAGCGCTTTCAGCTCCTGCTGGCACCTTCATGCTTTAAACATGTCCTTTTAAAGCCCCCACAAAATAACAAGATTTGGTTCCTGTAATGCCTTAACAGGTTGACTTCCATTTTCTGCGCATCAACCGTTCTGGCTGCACATTTTAATGCTGGTTTTTTTTAAATCAACTTTTTGTATGTTTATTTAATAAAGATTTTACCATATTATATATTTTGTATGTGATTTATGCTTTGGCTTGTTCACAGTGTGTGGACACAATGGGCTATATATTATTTTTTTGAGCCATAAGTAACTTTGGTGTCTTAACTATTTAGGAGGCAATACTGGGTCCAAGGGGTCCCATTTGTGTTACGTATATATATACCATACGCCTCAATAAGTAGCCTCATTGTAAGTGTTTTTTTGTAATGATGATATCACTAGATATGGTATGACTTTGTTGAAGCTGAAGGATGGCTGTCACATTCACAGGTAGTGGATGAACACTTATGCAGCAAATGTACTGTATATACTTGAATATAAGCTGACCCAAGTATAAACTGGGGTACTTAACTGCCAAAAAAAATAGGAAAATGTATTGACTCAAGCATAAGCCTAGGGCGGGAAATGCAGTCTATATTCTTTAATAATGTCCAGAAGTAGTCTCCCCTTAATAATGAATTGTGAAGCAGAGCCCCCCTCATTGATTGTGTGTCCAGCATAACCCCCCTCTTTATGATAGAATGTCAGACAGAGCCCCCCTTCAAGATCAAAAGTCCACAGCAGAGCAAATCCCCCCCGTTCTCCTCATGATCATCTTCTCCCTGGAGCTCTGGCTTCCCAGCAGCGTGGGCAGAGACACTATGACGTCACCAGGTGGTGATGCCACATCATATTCTGTGTGTGGGCAGAAAAACTCGGCTTATAGTTCAGTATATACTGTAATTGAAATCTCCATATCTGCCATGCAGGCATCAGCAGAGCCATTTGTGGCAGGCAGATATTCCACATCAATAAACCACATCATATCTAACCAGGAAAATATGATTAAAATATGAAAATACATGAAAATTTGCAGCCTTTATGTGACCATAAAAACAGGTTTATCAAGCAATCTAAGCCAATGTGATAAATGCGATGTTCATATGAACTACTAAGACAATCTAAAAACTGCCTTGAATCCTGCCTAATGCCAAATCTCCTCCATAGACTGTATTCTTCAGACCATAGGTTTCAACGGGTGAGCTACAGTTAAAATGTAAAGTAAATGTGATATCTCATTAAATGTGTTTTCTTTGAATGGGGAAAACCCAGAGAGGGCTGAGCAGTAGTGGATTACAATACAGGAGGTTTAGGCAGTAGCCCGGGCACAAGACTTCTAGGGGACCCATGGCCTCCCAAACCATCCACCAATTTGAGAAAGAGAAGAGCCTTCACCCTTGAAATCCGCAGTTCCTGCTCTCAATACACATGTACACAAGAGCCATTTCAGAACCATTGAAGGTCCTTCAGAAGTCCTGAAACTGCAGATTGAAGGCAGGCAGAAAGGACACATCCTCCGTTGCCCGGGATAGTAAATAACTACTCTTAGCTACAACAAAATAGAATGGGTTAATAAAAAATATTTTATATGTATCTATAGACTCTTTTTCAGTGACTGTCTGTCGCTGGCAGTCTCATTTCAGTGACTGTCTGTCACTGCCAGTCTCTTTTCAGTGACTTTCCATCGCTGGCTCTGTCCCCGACTGTCACTTTGTCTATGGAGAGATTTATCAGAAGTGTCTGAGAGTAGGCCTGCTCTAGTTGCCCATGGCAACTATTCAGAGCTCAAGTTTAGCTCAGACATTTCTGATAAATCTCCCCCTATCTCTGTATCCCTACCAATCTTAACTTACACATAAGTTGTCTTCTACTCATTGCCTGTAGTAGCCATTTAAGCTCAGAGCTCATATAAAAGACCTGTGGCAGAACAGCAGCCAATCATGGCTCAGCTTCTAACTGCCACAGCAGCAGCAGACAATGACTCCTGTATATGGTGGTTAATAAGTATGGTGGATTTTGGAAAGCTTGGGGTGAAAAATTTGGCTCAAAACGACTGTGCAAAAAAAGGATCCTTTAGACATTTATACATACACACACACATACACTCAGCTTTATATATTAGATTAATGGGTGCCATAGAAAAATCTGCAAATGCTTGACCATCTCTTCAGTCATAGTAACAAGTAGTTTCTAATGACTGGACCACAGTAGCATTTATTCCCATAGTGAGGAATTGGTCTGCTTCCTTGGATGTAACTTTCTATTGCAACAGGAAAAATACAAGTATCATGGGTGGTGAACAGCCTTGTCCTTAAGGACAAGAGGAATCTACGTTCTCCCAATTCTCTGAACAAATTAATTCCTTCCCCTGAGCTTTAACTGGATAATGATCTTAATACATACTTAAATATTACAGACATTTGTAAGATGATATTTTATGTATTTCTATATTATACAGTTATACAATCATCTTAAACATTACGTTCTACTTTTCCCAGTTATTACTTTCTTAGATTACGGACTCTACATATAATTACAGAATGTGATATTTTATATGCAGTATCCAGTGTCCTGCACAGCTAAGAACTGTGACACATCGCTGAGGACTAACATTTCTGTACAGCCAGTATTCGCATTAGATTGATGGGGCTTATATTACATAGCCTCAGGCAGAGCTGCTTTTCTCGATCCAATAATAATTGTAATACATTTCCTGTGACAGCTTTTCATGTGTTGTGTGTGCCCTAAGTGTTAAATGTATGCCTGGGCCATAACTATGCATTTGTTCTGACCAAAATATACACTAAATGGATACATTAATGTTACTGATTAGCTTAATTAATGAAATATAGGGAAATAAGGGAGAAAACTCAGATTAAGGGAAATCTCCCTTGAGGAATCTACTTTCTGAGCGAATCCCCATGGTAGATTCCCTGTCCCCGTTTTCGGGTAATCCGGGGATGCAGCTGCTGCAGAAATAAAGTTTAATTCAGCAATATGATAATTACACTCTAAGGCTACTGGGGGCATGTAGTAGCCTGAGACAGCTCCGGGGGTGAAAGCTACTCTACACCCCCAGTAGCCATCCCTTAGTGTCATACCTGCCTCCCCCTGCCTTGCTGCTCTTTGTTTCACCTCTCTACCCTGAGCTCTATGCTTGCACAGAGCTCCATAACCCTGGCAAGTCACAGAAGGAAGCACATAGCTTTCTCTGATTCCCGGGTGCTGCCTGCTGAAGACCCTCAGCCACTGCACAAGCACCAAGCTCAGGGTAGACATGTAATATTTTTGAAACGAATCGCGAGAGAAGGGAGAGCGAGACAGGTGGGATGCGGTTACGGGGGGTGTGGAGTAGCTTTCGGCCCCCTAGCTGTCTCAGGCTATGCCACGTCCCCAGTAGCCTTAGAACCTAATTGACATATTACCTAACTAAACTTGAATATCTGAAGCAGCTGCATCCCTGGATTAGTCAAAAACGTGATGCAGCCATGGTAGATTCCCCATGGTAGATTTGCTTTCATATGAGGTTTCATCCTGAATATGGCAACACCTCACCAGCATCTTTTTTTCTGCTCCCCGTACTGGGTCTATAGTGCAGACATTTAATTTATCAAGAGATGGTGCATTGTGCGCCAGCACTTGATGCCCCCCCCCCTACATGTCACACTGTCGAACATGGAGGCAAAAAACAGGGAAAAAAATGCTCATAGGGTGAGAGGCAATTCTCAGTGACTGATAGAAAGAGTCTCACTGGATTTAGTTGTGCTTCTCCTTACGCACAATTCTAAGGTTAGCCGATTCTCTAATAACTTGTGGGTGCTGCCCTTTGGTTCTCGAGCCTAGGTTGCCACACTGGCTGGAGTTAAAGTTATGTAAATTTTGGAAAATAGGGGCACACCAGTAGAGTGGAGATATGGTGAACTATATTTATTGTTAAAATATAGATGCAGGACAACCACTTGACCACTACAACTGAATCAACAGTGGCCCAGCATTAGAAGGTTCACAGCTACTGGAGGCTTGCAATTGAGCTCCAACACCTGGAGCACTGAGATGCAAACACCAATCATCGAAGACCAGTTCCACCTGTGTCCCCCGCCCACCATTTGTAGAGATGTGTCATCTGGTTTTCTCCTAACATATGACATAAAGGAATGAATGCTTGTAACATGTAACTTGCAATATAGGTGTGTGCATGACCACCTTATGCATGTAACTTGTAAGCTTTGTAATTGATGACCAAACACTGTGTACAAAACAATTTCCCATGGGACCAATAAAGTTTATAGCAAAGTACAAAAACAACACATGAGAATGTTTTATTCTTTAGTTCAAATAGTATAATGAAATCTGAACAGCTGTTTTTCATCAATTAGGAAACATTCTTTTAGATACATGAACCCAGTTTAAACATCATATAAAACAGAACCAATGAGGACTCGGAGGAAGCAGTGTGCTTTTCAATGTCAGGTACAGGTGATATTACCTAAAGGTTAAGTGAACTAGTCTCAATACCACAGGTAAAATTGTCAATTTTACTTTGATCTGACTAGTAGAACACCAATCATCAAATGGTATTATACAACATATTTATAATACATCATTCAAGTAGTTCTCCCATGTTTTACTGTTATCCACTACTTACAGCACAGGGGATAATATTCAGATCTCTGGGGACCAACCACTGGGCAAGGGTCCCAATAACAAGAGTACAATTCCTCTATTTGATAGAAAAGCAGGTAAAGCATGGAGCCTACTGCTACGTTTAATATTTATACGACTGTTGTTTATAAGAACAGTTAAAGGACATCTAAAACCAGGATGAAGGCCTGTATGCAAATGAGCCTAAGGGGCTCCAGGGTCCATTAACACCTATTGAGCCTGGAGCCTTAGGCTAATACAGTCCTTCATCCTGGTGGTAGATCTTTGAAATAGGGGACAGTAATTGTTTTGCTAAATAATGGGGCAGATTTATGGAAGTATCTGCTGCTGAATAATGCATTTGACATAGCACAAGACTTTCTAGTCCAAGATTACACCTCCTATTAGATGGTTCAGTTTACACCAGAAAAATGGGAGATATAATTCTGGCACATTTATCAGTTTTGCGTCACACACGCCTTTTTTCCACAAAACTACGTTCCTTTTACCGAGGTCAGGTCCTTTTGTCATACTCTCCGAAAAAGAATCTAAAAATTGTCTTAAACCCTCTATAAACGTGGCTTGTTTGTGACTTTTTTCAGCAAATTACAGCAGAATTCTGCTGTATATATATTCCAATGTATTTAATCAAATGACTAGTAATTAATTTGTAAGAAGAACTTAGTAACATCCATAACAATATTTCTTAGCTCAATGCTACAAGCTTGATAGAGCATCTCTGCCGTTGTATAGTGGCTGTATGAGGAATTGTGGTCTGGATGGACATCTATATCTCAGGTGAGTATCCATTCTATACTGTACATCATAACAGTCTGACATAACATGAGTGTTTTCTGTTCACTCTTGAGTCACGGCAGGTCACTATGTATTGCTGGAAGATAAAATTTACAACAGAAATGATGTACAGTAAATACAATTCTCTCATGTGCTGCTGTTCTGAAGCTTGTTAACCAGTTTTTCTATTTATTTTTACAAGTTCGCAATACAATCCCCAGAAACCCTGTACACATATAACAGCGATGTTGTCTTGTTTTATACCAGTAAATCTCTATTGACCTTTCCTATAATATAGGCCCCTACTCTTTGCTGCATTATGTCTCAGTTTTTTATGAAACTCTAAGAGATTATCATAACTGCACCTCTACATGCTTTTGAGGCATAAGAATCTTGACAATTTGAGCTGAAAAAAAAAAACATAATTATCACAATTACATGTGCAATTATTTTCCCAATGAAACATTTCTGGTATAACTCTTTCTTTGTATAGGTTGTTCCTGAATTCTTGTTAATGTTAGCTTCATATATATAAATATACATATAATTTGTGTAACACCTGTGCCAAAGTCTTCTTCTGTCCGCAGAGTTCCAGTCAGTTGCTGGGGAGGTGTTCAGGAACTCCTTTATGTACTTGCCCAGTTTTGTTACAACTTGCTGGTTCTACTTTTCTCCTCATATCTTTTTTCTGTTGCTGCATGTTATTACTTTGCTATTCTCTGTATCTGACTTCTTTTATGTCTACACAACCTCTCTCTAGTAATTTGATTATGCGTCTTTGCCGCCATCTTGGTTTTTACCCAGTTCTGTCCTACCAGTTTGTCTGTCTCTGTAGTTTTCCCCCCTGTTTCTTGTGTGTACACTGGCCTGTCTCTGGCGCAATCTTACCTGTCCGCTGCCAGGCAAAGTAAGTTTTCCCTATCAAATTTTCCCTAGTCTCTCAGTGTCTGTAAGAAGGTTCCTGATAGTGGGTTCGCCCTTACCAAGGTGGCTTGTCTGCTGTAGGAGGATCGTAGCCCACAGGGATGTCCTATGATGAGTTCTCCACCACTTTCCCTGGTGTGGTATTTGCTTGACACTTGCATTCACAATAAGGCTACATTCAGACGATGTATACCCGCCGTACCTTAGGACGGCGGGCATACATCGGCGCTATGGAGAGGAGCAGGGGAAGAGCACAGCTCACCCCTGCCCCTCTCCATAGGCATATACAGCGCAGGGCCCTGTATCTAGTAGCAAGATAGGTCATATCCTATCTTTCTAGGGGGTACGGAGCGGTACGGTGCTGCACATGTACAGGGTCGGGAGCCCATAGAAGTGTATGGAGGACGTATATCGGCCGTATATACGTCCCCCATAAATGTGTGTGAATGCAGCCTAAATATGTATTTTTACAGATTTTGTTGGGGATGTACACGTTGGATGTACAGTGAATATGTGGTAAGCTGTGTCATGTTGTACTAACTATTTCTTGGTAGGGAAATCATTTCATTTAAAGAAAGTGCACAGATGAAATAACACATAAGAAGAAAAACATGGCTTCTTATGTTCTGTTATAAGACAGAACCAAACAGGCTGATGCCAGGTCTTGGCAGATGGGACCAAACAGTCACTGTAACTCAGGGGCGTAACTACAGTAGTAGCAGCCATAGCAGCCGCTATGGGGCCCACAGAGTCAGGGGGCCCCATCATCCAAGCTAACACTAAAGAATGGAGGATGTGCACCACTATATATATATATATATATATATATATATATATATTTTGCTGGACATTGTACAGCATAATATGTATATAACATATATGTGATATATATATGCTGTGTGTATGGTGTGTATATATGCTGTATGTCTGTATATGCCACTATTTGTGGGTGTATATGTGATGTGTATATGCTCTATATGTTGTGTGTAAAAGAGTATAAATGTGTGTGTATGAGTAAAGAACTGTATGTTTATGTATATAAATGTGTGTATATCTATGAGTGTAATGTGCATATTTTAAAGTGTCTTTCCTAGTTATGCCCCTCCCCTTGGTCCTGGATTCTTTAAGTATGTAGTAACATCCTTATAATTGATTTCTGCAACACAAGACATTCTGCTCATAGAACTGGATAAAATCACACATATACAGATCAAGAGTCACAAGTTTCCTTTTTTTTGCATTAGAGGGAAACTGTCTGCTTCTTGATGAGTGGATTCAATAGATCTGATGGAACAAGTGTGGAAATTGCTTTATACAAATATTAACAGTGGCCTATGACATACAAGCAGGCAGTACATTATTACTTATTCCAGATACATGGACCCTAGATACATTAACACGGAGACACTGCCACAATCATTTTGTATCCATTTTCCTTCAGAATAATAATAATCATAGCTGCACAATACCCAAGGCCCCCATATTTTATGACGCTATTACATTTATGATCTGCAGTGCTGATAAGTCTTTCATTTCTGCATTTCTAAAAATCCATTTTGTTTGTAATCTTTGGAAAGTTAATTTCCTGTTGTTTCCATGAAGCGGTAATGCACATCTAGTTGCTGGGTTTATTGCTCTTATTAAAGCATTCACATTGTTTGTGTTATTAGCATCACCAAGCCCTCTGGATACCAGACTAAAGACTCACAGAATTACAAAGTGCATTTTCAGTATAACCATAGAGACAAGGTATTTGCTTATTGTATCTGCGATAGAAAGCCTATAGATAAGTGGTAGCTGCGCTTATGCCCCCACAATTGCCAGATAAAGAAAACATTCTCCATTTAATGGCGGTCCCAAAAAAGGTAAGTTAAGGTAAACATAAAGATGTTAATATACAATAGATTATATGAACAAGCTTTTAACTTGAGCAGTGGCAGTGGCAATTTGCTGTGCAATAGTGGTCTCATAATATAAGGAATTTTATACAGTTAAATCATTTTACCTTGCATATTTCTGATTTTATTTATGTATTCTAGGGAAACAGAGTGCTTTGAATTTAATTTTATTCAGTGATGATCAGTGTAAAACTCCAGAGTGTGGGAGGGGACTCTCGAAGCAGACACTTCATGATTCATCTGTCCTATGAGATGCTGTGTGCTGACAAGGTGCTTAGATTATCAGGGTATAGGGTTTATATACACTTTTATTTAGCTTATGAACATTGTACTCATATCTGAAACATAGAAAAAGAGAAATGAGATAGATGTGAGATGATGAGATCCATGACATGGATATAAAACACAATGACACACTGAGCTCTGCTAACTCACCTAATCAATACAACATACATTCAGCTCTGCTATAAAGACCTTATTTGTCTGTAGCAAGTAAGTAGGTCTTCGCACTCTGCTTCTTGCCGGCAGGAAGATCCTGTGTCTGAGCTGGTCTTGTAATGCAAGGGGTGGGGTAGGAGGCAGGGAGCACTGCAGTGTGCAGACAAGAGAAGCTATTTATGAATGGAATCAGACCATAGTCAGAATATTGATTGTCGTATCCAGGAGTAAACACAATTGTAAACACCAGGACTGATAAAGACAGATTGAAATTATATCTGTGAAATGCTATATTTTTATTAAAAACAGTGAATTAGAAAATGTGTTATTTTGTTATCCTGAGTATATTTAAGAATTTTGCCTTTGTGGGAATACCCCTTTAACATTTTTTTTATATATATATTCCTTGTTTTATAAGTTTACACTAACCTTTTGGATGTTTTTATCATTACTACATTAAAACTAAAAATCCTGATCTGCAGCTTCTTAAGTAGTCATGTACTATGTGATTTTTCCTTCACTGCCCAGCTGAATCGGCTGTGAGTCCACTCATTCTCATTGCACTCATACATAGCGTTTGTAGTGTTCTGTCTCTTCCATAAGATTCTTAATGACATTGCAAATACCTAGAACAAATCCTGCTTTGAGCACAAACTAACTAGATAAATAAATACACAGCAAAACAAATCTTCATTGGAAAGGTGAATGTTATGCCATATTATGCTGTATCTGCAAAACTCCATGCTAAGAGAAAAGCTAGTGTGATTTTAACACAATAACACAATATTTTGTTGATCCTCTTTCATCAACCTTGGTTATCATTTGGGACCAAATTTAAATGATGCAGAAACTTAAAATGATACTATGCATAGTATCTGATACAAGTCTTAAATACATTGGCCCAAATTTATTGAAAGTGAGGCAAACTGCAAACTCAATATCATGCAGAGTTCACCCGATTCATAATAATGGGAGCACAGTGTTCATGAATCTGGTGCACCCTGCGGCACCCAAAGTGCACCAGTTTTTTTTGTAGTGCACTCAAACAAGCACAATAAAAATTACAAAAGTACATCTTATTCATCTAAATATTCTTAAATATAAGTACTCAAGTCATCATTTCTTTTTTCCTCCTATTCCTTCCTGTCACAGTCTATGGGGATTAGTCCCTTAGGACTAAGTAAGTGGACTCCCTGGACCACCGTGGGAGTTAACAACCTGAGCCGCAACCCGGGAGCGGAGTCTAAGTGAACTCCTGGTCATCGCCAGAGCCCGCCGCAAAGCGGGATGGTCTTGCTGCGGTGGGGAGTCGCCAGGCCGCTCCACGGGTGCGACTAGACCTGCGGTGGCAGCCAAGGTAGGGACACGGTGCAGGCAGGACCACGGGAAGGCAGGACCACAGGACCTCGGATTGCTGGAAATCGGATGGCAGGACCACAGGACCTCGGATGGCAGGACCTCGGATGGCAGGATCACAGGACCTCGGATGGCAGGACCTCGGATGGCAGGACCACAGGACCTCGGATGGCAGGACCACAGGACCTCGGATGGCAAGCAGGACGTTGGAAAGCTACTGGATTACCAGACCACCACAGGATACCAGGACTGCCACAAGACACCAGGACCACCACAGGACACCAGGACCGCCACAGGAAAACAGGACCGCCACAGGATAAGAGGACCGCCACAGGATACCAGGACCACGGGAACAGCACGGAACACCACAGAACACGGGAACACCATGGAACACGGGAACACCACTGAACACGGGAACAACACGGAACACAGGAATCACTACAGAACACGGGAATCACAGAATCCACGGAGGCGTCTGGAAATGCTCTGGAGCACGGAGGGCTTTCACTTCAGGAACAGGACATGAAGATCCGGCCAGGGATGCTAGGAGTCGCCAGGCTATATAGCCGAGCCGGGAATGCCAGAGTCAATAAGGAGGACGCTGGTCCTTTAAGTCTGGGAGAAGTCCGCGCGCGCACCCCCCCCTAGTGGCAGGAGCATACGACTGCAGGGAAGAAGCATGCAGCCTACACACTGGAAGCCAGAGTGCAGGCTGGAGCCAGGAGAGGTAAGTGAGGGCTGGGGGAGTGGGGACCCTCAATCCGTACCGAGGATCGCGGGTGTAACTGTGACAGTACCCCCCCCCCCTTAGGGCCCCTCTTCTCTTCTTATTCAGCCTGCTGTTCTTCTTTCTTTGCCTTCTCCAATTCTTCTTGGTGATGAGACACCTTAGGAGGAGAGAAGACGTCGGGAATACTTTGGAAGCCGCAGGCTGGGTCGGCTCTAGGCACACCAGAGTGGCCTCAGGGGAGGCCAGTGGAGACTCTGGAGCAGCCTCAGGGGAGGCTAGTGGAGACTCTGGAGCTGCCTCAGGAGAGGCCGGTGGAGACTCTGGAGCAGCCTCAGGGGAGGCCCGTGCAGCAGTGGGACGCTGCGGAATCTGCGGCTCCACTGGAACAGCCGTGGGAAGCTGCGGAGGCTGGGACACCACTGGAGCAGCACTGGCAAGTTGCGAAGTCTCTGGAGCAGCAGTGGGAAGCTGTGGAGTCTCTGGAGCAGCTGCGGGGAGCTGCGGAGCCACTGGAGCAGCTGCGGAGAGCTGCGGAGCCACTAGAGCAGCTGCGGGGAGCTGCGGAGACACTGGAGCAGCTGCAGGAAGCTGCAGAGACACAGGAGCAGCTCTGGGAAGCTGCAGAGGCTTTGGCGCCGCTGGAGCAGCTCTGGGAAGCTGCGGAGGCTTGGGCGCCGGTGGAGCAGTTCTGAGAAGCTGCGGAGGCTTGGGCACCGCTGGAGCAGCTCTGGGTAGCTGTGGAGGCTTGGGCACCGCTGGAGCAGCTCTGGGAAGCTGCGGAGGCTTGGGCACCGCTGGAGCAGCTCTGGGAAGCTGCGGAGGCTTGAGCACCGCTGGAGCAGCTCTGGGAAGCTGCGGAGGAGACACTGGGGACATCAGGACCAAGCAGGACAGGCGAGGTATCTGAACATGAGGTGGTTCAAACCTGGACTGGATTTTTGCCAGGAACTTGGTATGGGTAACCGTGTCAGGGTCACCACTATCCCATAGAGGAGTAGCCCAGTCCAGCGCCTCTCCAGTGAGCAAAGAAAAAACACATGCTAACTTAGTGCATTCGGGGGTGGACTGGGAGGACGTCAGTTTGATGTACAACAAGCATTGGACAACAAAACTCCTGCAAAAATTGGGGTTGCCATCAAATTTATTTGTCATCAAAAAATCTGATCCAGAGTTCGCTACCGAAAACTTGGCTGGGGGACAGAAACAACAGGAGGAGTCATAGGAGCCTGCTGCTGGGAGGCAATAATCTGCAGGGTGGCTGAGAGTTTGTCCAAGAGCTCTTTTTGCGCAGCAATCTCTTGGGACTGCTGGGCAATAGTGCTGGGAAGGTCACCTAGAAGCTGGTACGGATCCTTGACACATTCCATGGCCTTTGCAGGATACAAGACCTTGGCGGAGTCCAGGGCCAGATCTTACTGTCACAGTCTATGGGGATTAGTCCCTTAGGACTAAGTAAGTGGACTCCCTGGACCACCGCGGAAGATAACAACCTTAGCCGCAACCCGTGAGCGGAGTCCAAGTGAACTCCTGGTCTTCGCCAGAGCCCGCCGCAAAGCGGGATGGTCTTGCTGCGGCGGGGAGTCACCAGGCCACTCCACGGGTGCGACTAGGCCCGCGGTGGCAGCCAAGGTAGGGACACGGGGCAGGCAGGACCACAGGACCTCGGATGGCAGGACCACAGGACCTTGGTTGGCAGGACCACAGAACCTTGGATGGCAGGACCTTGGATGGCAGGACCACAGGACCTCAGATGGCAGGACCTCGGATGGCAGGACCACAGGACCTCAGATGGCAGGTCCTCAGATGGCAGGACCACAGGACCTCGGATGGCAGGACCACAGGACCTCAGATGGCAGGACCTCGGATGGCAGGACCACAGGACCTCGGATGGCAATCAGGACATCGGAAGGTTACTGGATTACCGGACCGCCACAGGATACCAGGATCGCCACAGGACACCCGGACCACGACAGGATAACAGGACCGCCACAGGATACCAGGACCACGGGAACAGCACGGAACACCACAGAACACAGGAACACCACAGAACTCGGAAACAACGCGGAGCACAGGAATCACCACTGAACACGGGAATCACAGAACCACAGAGGCATCTGGAAACGCTCGGGAACACGGAGGGCTTTCACTTCAGAAACAGGACATGAAGATCCGGCCGGGATGCTGGGAGTCGCCAGGCTATATATCCGAGCCGGGAATGCCAGAGCCAATAAGGAGGACGCTGGCCCTTTAAGGCTGGGAGAAGTCCTCTTAGTGGCGGGAGCACACGACTGCAGGGAAGAAGCATGCGGCCTACACGTAAGTGAGGGCTGGGGGAGTGGGTATCGATCCGTACCGAGGATCGCGGGTGTAACCGTGACACTTCCTTCTTTCTCCCTTTTTTCTTCTTTTCTTTTCCTTCCCTTTTTCTTTTTTTCCTTTTTACCCCTCTCCTTCCCTACCCCGCCCTCCCCCCTCCATGGCTGGGGATGCTGCAAAGAAAAAAAAAACAGGAAAAGGACACGGTCATTTAATTATAATTTTCTCCACTATTCCATTCCTTCCATATTTTTGCTTCCGGACCATCAATCCATCAATTTTTATGCTGGATTCATGACTTTTTCAACTAGGTTCCGCCAGTTCCCGATAATCAGGATCAACCGACCCAAAAATAGAAATTTGGCCACTAGTCTTTTTCTGCTTTTTGACGTTGCTATCTCAGCGGCATACCCTAGGATACCCAATAAGGGTTCACAGTGCAAGACCAGGCCCATATTTTTCCGAATATCATCGAAAATTCCATACCAGAAATCTATAATCCGTGGACAAAACCACATAACATGTGCAATATCAGCAGAGTCCTGTTTACATCGGTGACATTTATGGGGGAGGTCAAGAGTGCGTATTAAGCAAGAATTCCTATGGAAAAGCATAACGCATGGAGGAGTATCTCTCCCATCCTTTTTTCATTATTATATTGCATCTCAAATTTTGTTTATTGTGGAAAATAGGAACTCGTATATTTTGAAAGGGGGAGCACATGAGAATATCTTTTCCGATTTGGAGTCGGGTGCATTGAACATAAAAGGGAAAAAAATCTCACAGTTTAGTCCAATAGTATTAATGTTGCACCGGGTGTGGCAGAAATATAAGGTGTTATTAGGAGTGGGTGGAGCAATAGAATGGACCCCGGTATTGGGTAATTTGCACTTGGGAGAATGTTTTAAATTTGAAGGGGCCGATTTTTGGAAGAAAAAAGGTATATTGCACAGCTATTTCAGGGAGGACAAATGAAAGATTTTGGTGAACTAAAACACACTCTTACCGATTCAGATTTTTTCAGGTATTTACAATTAAAACACGTTGCACATGCAGAAGGTAATAAAAAATTATTCACGATCACGACACACTCTAAATTTTCTAAATTATATGTTATGAATTATGGGGAAAAAAAATTATCAGAAATATACAGGCAGTCCCCGGGTTACATACAAGATAGGGTCTGTAGGTTTGTTCTTAAGTTGAATTTGTATGTAAGTCAGAACTGTATATTTTATAATTGTAATCCCAGCCAGAACTTTTTTGGTCTCTGTGACAATTGGATTTTAAAAATGTTGGATTGTCATAAGAATCAATATTAACACTAAAGCTTCATTACAGACACCTCTGATAACCATTACAGCTGATCATTGTAGCCTAGGACTAAAGTACTAGTACTAATTACCAATATCCAGAGGTCCGTTTGTAACTAGGAGTCGTATGTAAGTCGAGTGTTCTTAAGTAGGGGACCGCCTGTACAAGGGAATTCTGGATGAAATTAATAAGGGGATTATTCACGTAAGCCAAGAGAAATGGAGAAAGTGTATAAGTCGATTTAGTAGTAAACACTGGGAAAAAAATATACGAGGAAGTAAAAAGGGTATCAACTAACGATAACTTTAAGTTTATTCAGTTAAATATTTTGTATAGAGTTTATTATTCACCCTATATCCTATTTAAAGGCGGTTTGAAACCAGATTCTAAATGTCACTAGTGCACTCAGTTTAATGGGTGTGTGACACAATTATGTCAGACTTCCGACATAAATGCGGGCATGGTGTGAATGTGCATCGGAAATGCCACTTTCTGTGTACAGTATTGTGCCGCGACTTCTTAGTAAACGTGGGCCATTACGTGTGTTTATTTTTTGGAGATTTTGATGAGTGGTACTGCACAACATTCAGTGATTATATGTGTACTTATTTTCTTTGTGACTAAAGAATCATAAAGGAGCAATAGTTTAATAAAATATCCTTTATAGAAGTATTTCACAGGGAACATCATTCCTTTTTTAAGTAAAGTGGATTAAGTACGACATATTTCCAAGAAACAATAGCTAAATATAATAGTTGAGTTATTGACTACTGCTGTATTTGCACAATAATCTAGTAAAATGGACACAGTTCAACATGGCAGCATGCAATAATAATTGTATTTCTATAAATATAATTATGGTTCAATTGGACATGATAGCTTCTACTTCTCTCACAATCCCTTTCTTCACAGCAAAGAAGCAAGTATACAGAATATGCTAAATACTTTGTAATATAAGTTATTTTTTTTATTAATATACTAGAACCATTTAGTCTTTCCCTGCTCTCATATGGATGTACACTGCTATGCTATGTACACTGACCTCAGCACCAAAGGAAATAACTATACATTTACCTAAGTGCCAAAGGAAATAACTATTTTATGTTAATAGGCAATATAGCAGAAGTTTCATAAAATGATCTCCACCCTATGATGTCACTTCCTGTTCTTCAGCTATTGGCTAAAGCCAGACATCTCACAGACTTCTTGTATTAATACTTTTGTGCAAATACAATAAGCACCTGAAAGGTGGTGAATAGGTAATAAAAATCTACAGTATTTCTCTGTAGAGTCTAAAATTCTATGATCCTTATTTTTAACAATGTAAAGTGCAGCCTATACTACCGATTTTACATGGATGCATTGTTTAGTGATGGCATGCATTGGAAGGCAACAAGGGGGCACCGATCATGAGATCTTCATGCTTCATGCTTATAGCCCTAGTATGCATGTGTGGCACTTATGGCCACTACAGAGCCAGTAATGCTGGTAGACACTAGTGATTACTGTACCAATGTACCTGTCTCTAGCCTTGATGTCTGTATTTTTAATGCCTGTGAATAACCCTTGGTGTCTCTGATGATGTATTTGCTAACAGAGCTGATGAAATGGGCTAGGCATAAAGCAGCAAGCTTGCTAGCATTTTAACTATAGCAAGCTGGTTCTGTTTTTTTTTACCTCTGTTAGTGGGGGTCTCTGTGTAAGGCATTTATCAGCTTTAAATACACAGTACACCCAACTAGTTCACAGTGGGGATTCCCCCCTTACATTTGTTGGATTACAGTGGTACCTATCATGATATAACCACTGAGGGATGCACCATAAAAACCTGAGGTTGATTTTTCAGTCCATTTTAATGAGCAAACCTTGTATCTAGTTTTAATGAGCATGTTAATAGGCAGTACAGCAGAAGGTTCAGAAAAGGATCTCCATCCGATGATGTCACTTCCTGTTCCGCAGCTATTGGTTAAAGCTACATCTCATAGTCTTCCTGTTCTGCCCACCCGTGGATTTACACTTTGGTTCAAATGCAGTAAGAATCCAAAAATGTGATGAAAATGTAAAATTCTACAGTATTTCTCTAGACTCTATAAAATACTAAGCTCCTTATTTTAACCAATCTAAAGTGTAGCCTATGCAGCCAATTTTTACACAGATAGAAATTACAAAATAAAATCTAACTTGGCTAATTACAGCCCTACAAAAACTAATTTATATTATTCATTATTTTTGATGATGGTTTTATAGTGATAAAGTGTAATCTATATCAGTTTATTATCACTGCCATTACTATATTTATGTCTAGTGCCATAATGTTTCACGGTAAGTTCATGTTTCTTTTTCCACTTAAAACCCTTATGAATATATCTATTTTACAGAATGTGTTACTATATCCAAATCTCTTTTTATTTTACCTTTAATATAATTAGAAAGGTCGACTTTTTCTGCTCCTAACAGTACAGAAACCATTGGCAGTACAGGCAGTCCCCGGGTTACATACAAGATAGGGTCTGGAGGTTTGTTCTTAAGTTGAATTTGTATGTAAGTCGAAACTGTATATTTTATAATGGAAGTTTAAGACAATTTTTTTTCTTTTGCCCCAGTGACAATTGGAGTTTCAAAATTTTTGGTGTAATTGGACCAAGAATTATCAATAAAGCTTCATTACAGACACCTTACAGCTGATCATTGCAGTCTGGGACTATAGTAAAGCATCCAGAGAGCTTCACCAGAGGTCACATGGGGCAGAGGGGTCCGTCTGTAACTATGGGTTGTCTGTAAGTCGGGTGTCCTTAAGTAGGGGACCGCCTGTAGTTAAAGACATTAATTTTGTCAACATCGTTTTTTGTCAATGTCACATTTTGCGGCCGTGTGACAAGATTGGGCACAACACTGAATTCATGAAAATCTGGAAAATGTAAATGTCATAATGCATCTAGATGGAAAAGTGTTTTTCACATTTTTCATGATGGACAATCTTTGATAAAAATTAATTCTAACAAAACCCTTGAAAAGCTCCAGTTTTCATGACAACCATTGTTTGGCTACACATAGACATAGATCTTTTTAACAATAAGTTAACACAATATTATTTTGGAAAACCTGATTATCATGTACCAAATCTAGACATGTTTAACCAAGAAGAAAGGTAGGAAGGACACATTTTTATTCATACATCTTAAATGTCAATTTTGCCTATTTATGTAGCGGTACGCCATTCTTCCTATACTAGAGTTAATTAAGAATATTCATTCACAGTACTGAAGAATCTGACTATGGGCAAAGGCTTTGGCAAATTATGAACCATACAACAACAGAGAACCATAAGACAAAACTATTTGTCTAACTATAAGCTGATTTGAAGACAATCACTAAAGGGTTTATTTCTTAGACATTGCACAAAAATTCCATACTCTTTCAGACATTTACAGCAAATTGACATCACTGCTTAATAATATACCCCCTTTCTTAACTTTCACGAAAGTTTTAACACATTTACTAAGGGTCCGAATGCCGCACTTTCGTCAGGTTTCCCGAATATTTCCGTTTTGCGCGAATTGCTCCGGGATTTTGCCGCACGCGTTCAGATTGTGCCGCTTCGGCGGCGCCTTTCACGTGTCAGAAATCGGGGAGCGTGGCCGTCAGACAACACGACTGATTCGGAAAAAATGCGGAATTTAAAAAAAGATTTGTGTCGCAAGATTACGCACTAACATGCACCAGGAAGAAGGTGAACTCCAGCAGACCTCAGCGCAGCAGCAACACCTGCTGGATATCGGGCGCACGACCTTAGTGAATCCCGGCAGACCCGAATCCTCGTTGGACAATGCGCTGCGGGATCGCGACTGGACCGGGTAAGTAAACGTGTAAATTCTTCTGTTGGTTTGGTCATGGTGACTCACCGGTTTCCATGCAAAATCTGCATGTTACTTATATTGTCAAGAACAAAGTGTATGATTTTTCAAAATGTAGTAAGTATATATTGGAGATTTAAATATTCTCAGCATCCTATCCTAAATGACAGGTAACATAAGTTTCTTAAAGTCTGGGATATGTGGTAAGATTTTGCTCACTATTTCCATAGTATATTTCCTCTATATTCCCTCTAGGTCCAGTTACCATACCTGGCCCATCTGAGTGGGATCCTCTCCTTCTCTTCTTCATCTCCTTCTTTCTATTATCTTTTATTGAGTTTGCTTTTAAATTGGTTGTGTAGGGATCTGTTGTTAGGGCTCTTTTGTCGCTTATATACAACATAAAGCCATTGTGACACTTCTATTTGTACACTCTACAATATTCACTCTTGTTCATGCTGTACCAATTACCTTGTATGGTGCTCACCCATAACAATTGTTTTCTACTTCAGTAAAATAAAAATTGCATATTCAGTTTTCAATGTCATACATTTATATAGAACTGTAATTATGTAGCATATGTGGTGCTAAATCTACTCTACAAATAAACAGTATTTCTACATTGTCCATATTCAGACCTCATGGTTACTTGTTTTAAAAGCATTTCTCTTGAATGAAATCTATTTGCATTGACGAAGTTTCAACAATGTAAGACAAATTTAACCTCAATGAACAATCCACTCGGTGAAGCTCAAACATCAGTTCTCAAACCATGTCATGATACAATTCGATGCACATTAGTTTTAGTGCAAAAGGATATTAACAGATATTGTACATCCCGCACATCTCAGACTGCAATGCATCTGCAGTCATGTTTCATCCTTAGAAACTGAGTGCTGAAAATTACAAAAAGCATTGGGGGTCATTTACTAAGGGCCCGATTCGCGTTTTCCCGACGTGTTACCCGAATATTTCCGATTTGCGCCGCTTGTACATGAATTGCCCCGGGTTTTTGGCGCACGCGATCGGATTGTGGCGCATCGGGGCCGGCATGCGCGCGACAGAAATCGGGGGGGCGTGGCCGAACGAAAACCCGACGTATTCGGAAAAACCGCCGTATTTAAAAACCGAAAATGTGTCGCTTGGGGAGCGCTCACCTTCACCTTCTATGGGATGGTGCATTCCGGGGCGTTAAGATTATTTTCGGCGCTGCAGCGCCACCTGGTGGACGGTGGAGGAACTACCATCTTAAATCCCAGCCGGACCCGAATCCTGTGCAGAGAACGCGCCGCTGGATCGCGAATGGGCCGGGTAAGTAAATGTGCCCCATTATGTTTTAGACAGAGAGGGAGAGTATTCTGAACACAGATATATACTCATCCTCCCATCCAAAACATTAAATATGACATCAACTTTGCTTTAAATTTAAGGTTGCGCTATTCAGATACTTTGAGAAAGAAGTGGAGTAGGAAGCTAAATTCACAGTCACACTCCTCTGAATGTCATCTAAATAAATCAATGTGTCCTCTGCAATGCATATGTATCAGAAGTTACTGCGTCACTACTTATCAATAAATCATTCATCAGGCTATGACTTAATATACAAATATGAATGTCTCAGTACAAAATCTATCTGAGCTGTGGACTACATACAAGAAAACAGATGAATGTGGTGCCGTAATGTATATGCACTACATATAATATATGCATTACATACAGTAGACTAAATGTTTAGATGCGACGACGTCTTAAACTTGTATGTATGTGCTAGACCATTGACTTATCACCTGTCCTATATATTTATTGAAGTTTATAATCATTTGAAATACAACTACTTTTTATGCCAACTTTAAATGGTGAATGCTAAGATGTCATCATAGTTATCATAGGTCACCATGTCACCATGGGTTACTGCCTTCTTTTCACTGAGAACACAGACCAGGCTGAGATTACATGTTTTCAAAGGGGTCAGGACAGCAAGCTAGTGGGGCATATTTATCAAGCTGTCTAAAAGTAAGAATGTTCTTAGTTGCCCATGGCAACCAATTACAGCTCAGCTTTCATTTTACTAGTGCTCATGAATATTTTAAAGGGGAGCTGTAATTGGTTGCCATGGGCAACTAAGAACATTCTTACTATTAGACAGCTTGACAAATCTGCCTCAATGTGTATTTGTCAGGGTTCTGGGTTTGTGGACCCCCTGGACTATTGTGGGAGATGGTACTAGCTGACCCCTGGGACCGGAGTGGCACCTGGTTTTCACCAGACCAGAGAGGGATTGTCTTGCTGCGGTAGGGTGCCACCAGGTCGTTCCACAGGTGCGACCAGCCTGTGGTGGCAGCCAAGGTAAAGGTACAGAATAGGAATCCAGGCTCGTGGTCAGGCAGAAAGTCAGGGCAGGTCAGGTCCGAGGACACATCATGGATTCAGCAGAGCAGGGAAGGAACAGGTACAGGAACTCACCGGAAGCTTTCTCTTAAGCAAGGTAGCTCAAAGACCTGGCAGGGAATCCTGGGAACAACGGGCCTTTGTGGAAACCTGGTAGTGCCAGTGCCAATCAGCAATGCACTTGCCCTTTAAATCCTTGAGTGCCGGCGGGCGCGTGCCCTTGGGTGCGGGGGCACGTGGTCTAGCATAGCAGGATCGCGGAGAGGTTAGAGCGGGCCGGGTAGACATCACAGTGAGTGTCGATGGCATCGTACACACTAGAATTTCAGCAAGCGACTGACGGCATAACGCGAGCAACGGCACTGCGTGGAGACACGGAGCCGAAGCCAGAACATCCATGGAAAGACGAGGACCTGCCAGGAGGGGGGGGGGGGGGTTGGGTCCGACGTCAGAAGGTGAGTACACATTTTCTTTTATAGACTTGAATATAAGCTGAGTTAGGTTTTTTCATCACATTTTTGGCTTATACTCAAGTATATACGGTAATATAAGTGCATCTTATGAGTTAAATACTGAATTGTGAATTTAAATTATAACATTAGTCTACAGTGACTCCTATTGTCACCTATATTAGGACTGATGTGTTAAGGACAGTCAAGACTTTCCTTCCTGATTTGAATGTATCAAGTGGAAGAATGATAAATCCTAACATATTCCTTTGGCTTTGATTTATTACTTTTGAATTTTTATTAATTTGTCGCATACTCCGTCCATTAAAATCCATTAAAGTGCAATGTTTCAGTTCATAATGAGCGCTTCATAAGTAATGCCTGAGAAAGGATCATTATTAGCTAAAACATAGTATGAAGGATTATCACAGGAGTGCAGCCTTTATGTTTATTATTGGATTTTGTGAACCTGTGTCTTAAAGCATGGTTGTCAAACTTAAAGAGAATCTGTTATGCAAGATAAACAACCCAAAATAAAGACTTTATTAAAAACTTATGATTAAAAAGCATTGTGATTATACCTAAATGGTTCCCTTCCATGGCTGCAATGTTACAAAAATCAGTTTGTAAACTTGCATTGCCATGCCTCCTTGTTTCTGACAGACTATGATATTCTGCTGTGTGTAGAGTTCTATTATATAGTCCGGCACTTAGATGATGTCATCCTAGTCCCCTGAATTTAAGGTCCTGTTATATCTGCAACATCTACCTCATGTATGTATCTGATCATATGAAAGAATGGAGATATTGGTGGCATTACATGGGGAAATGGTGGAGTAAATCAAATGTTCTAGAGGGTCATACATGCTAATTTTAACAGCAATACTGTATAAATAATACTACTCCTATATAACAGCTCACTTTACTGTAAAGGAATAGTTACATTTCTACGGTCCACAATTACAACCGTTCCCTTGATGGCAATCATAAGGCTGAATTTGCTGAAAATGAGTTTGACAACACTGCTAAGAAAGTGGTCACCATCATAATGTGCTGATGATTCTTATAATTTCTCCAACATTTACAATATGTATTTTGCGTCACCTATTTTTCACCTGCAAAGTCAATCTCCACAAGTGTTTTCCCGTCCCACATCCATGGACATTCAGGTAGCCAAATGGCTTCTCTATACTGCACTGATGAGATTCAATAACATTGAAACAGCCTTTTCTTCAGTGAGGTGTCTATTTCTTTTAGACACTTAGTTTGGCTATCATCCCATGTCATGTCACAAGGCTTCCTGAAAGTTAGACATATTTGAATAGGGAGCTGCATTGATTAAATGGAACCTGTCAACGGGATTTCACATATCAGGATAATGGGATGCTCTAGGTCCCATTATACACAACAACATGTAATTGACTAACATATCTGCTGGTTCATTTATTGAAAAATCACATTTAGAAAAGGTACCTCTATTCAACATCTGGAGCCAAGTAATGTCAGCCTCTCAAGCAGCAGCTGAAAATGTGTACATGTACGACTCAGGCATCAAAGGTCACAAAGAGATAGATATCTTATCTTAATGTGATTTCCCAAAAACAAACCACCCGAAATCTTAGATACATGTGGAAGGGTCAGTGGATCCCCTGGACCAAAGCGGGAGATGGTACTAGCCGACACCTGGGACCAGAGTCTAAGTGGCACCTGGTCTTCACCAGAGCACCCTGCAAATCAGGATGGACTTGCTGCGGCAGGGTACTACCAGGTCGTTCCACAGTTGCGACTAACCCGCGGTGGTAGCCGAGGTCGAGGTATCTTAACGGAAGACAATGGGGGTCATTTACTAAGGGCCCGATTCGCGTTTTCCCGACGTGTTACCCGAATATTTCCGATTTGCGACGATTTTCTCTGTATTGCCCCGGGATTTTGGCGCACATGATTGGATTGTGGCGCATCGACGCCGGCATGCAAGCGACGGAAATCGGGGGGCGTGGGCGAGCGAAAACCCGACGGATTCGGAAAAACCGCCGCATTTAAAACAATAAAAGTGTCGCTTGGGACGCGCTTACCTTCACTTGGTCCGGCTCGGTGAAGTTGAGTGCATTCAGATGCTTAACAGGGCAGCAGCTCCACCTGGTGGACGGCGGAGGAACTACCTTGATGAATCCCGGCCGAACCCGAATCCACCGCAGAGAACGCGCCGCTGGATCGCGAACGGACCGGGTAAGTAAATCTGCCCCAATCTGGTCGGGTCCAGGCACAGGGTCAGGGCAGGCGGCAGAGATGCAGGGTCAAGTCCAATCTTGGGTTAGCAACAGGAGGTCCAGGCAGATGGGAACGGGAACACAGGCACACAGGAACACAGCAACATGGAGGAACTCTGGTGACACAGGAGCATGGAGGGACTCCAGAAACACAGGGGGAGGGGGGGCATGGAGGGAGTCTGGTAACATGGGAACAAGGATTCAGGTACAGTAACACGCAGGATCGCAGGAATACACAGGAACACAGGAATACACAGGAACGCAGGAATACACAGGAACGCAGGAATGTCGCTTGGAAGCTTTCTCTTAGGCTGTGAAGGCACAAAGTTCCGGCAGAGCAGGAAGGGAGGTGGCGGATTATAAGGTGGAGGTTTTCAGCCAGTGCACCAATCAGCCAGTGCACCCGTGACAACATGTCAGTGTTGTGTATAATAGGATCTGCAGTATCATACCATTAACCTGAAATATGAAATCCTGCTGAAAGATTCCCTTTAAGGCAGTCCAAGAGGAATAGTTTTCCTTTTCCCACCCTGGAAAATGTATTTGCGTATTCCTTAGCATGAGTGGCCTGTAATACACTGTACAGTATGCTAGTAAACGTGCAATCGCCACAAGGAGTATAGTTTCTTCCCTGATCCTGTTTTACTTCACAGCATTCTGTAAGTGTACACCAGCTTAATACTAACACAGTTCGTACTCCAAGGATATGATATGAGATCATATCCAACAAAACATAGTGGAGCCATGTTGTATTAAAAAGCTGGTCATCTGAGAAAAGATAAAGAACAAACATTTATCTATATTTATCAGATTTATATGAATTATACATACATGCATAAATCAATTTAAAGAAACATCACAAAGGAAACACATAAATATAATATCACTCAATGATTTCAGCTGAGATAAGTATTTTAAAATCCATGACAGGAGAAGATAAATGACTATCATCTCATTATTAAGCTTGTATTTCTCTATGTTCAGTTAATAAGCATTAACTCTCCATTTCACTTAATTTAGCCCAGATTATTTCTAAAGAATTGTCATGCATTTTAAGACAGCTTTGAATGAATATTCATTTGAAATTGATCTATGTCTTGGCTTCTTGACTTCTACTACAGCGATTTATGAAGTGCAGTCTCTTTACAATTTATAAGAGTAGTTAATTTATGACATCCAGCTGTTTCAGAATAAATATAGTTCAGTAGTACAAACATATCGCTACAATTCATTTCTTAATATGGTTTCTAGAGAGCACCTCTTGTTCCATGACACATATGATTGTTTGGGTCAATTGTACAAAAAATTGCTCCCCTAGTGGTGTCTAGAGTGGAAAAAAGGTATATTTATGATAGATAATTATTATCAGATCCAGCGACTCAAAAATCCTGCTGATCAGCTAATACCAAAAAAACCTCTCTGCTGGCAAAACATGTTTTATGCAGCCAGAAGGCAGAAATCTCTACTTCAGTTGTACATTATGCAGTAGGAGGTGCTGCGTATTGGACAACCAATATTCATGAAAAAATTTGGTTTAGGACCCAAACTTGAACAGGGACACAAACTTCAATTAGGTCAGGGACCCAAAATTTAACAACCAAAAATGGCTGTAAAATGGTGATAGTAAGGGGTAGAGGCTGAAAAATGTGGTTAATAACAGGGTAGTTTCCTTGACAAAAATGGGCAAGGAAAAGTACTTAAAATAATAACATAAAAATTGAATAAACAAAGAAATAATGCTGAATAAAATAATAGAAAAAAAATGCTGATAAAGAGAACCTGTCACCACATTTTTCACAAATACAGCTAGTGGCAGGTTTGCATGGAGCCCTATTAACTAACTGACAGCCTTCTTTTAGCTATAAATTCTCAAATCCCCATATAATCATCTTATAATTTTGTCTGGTATCCAGGGATAGCTATAGTGAGTCAAGGGGGCGTGGCCTCCTCAGGATGAATTGCGCAACTGCTGTGATTTCATGTGATCAGATATATGGTGTAAAGTTTGCTAATGTTAGGAGGATAAAGGACCTGAGATGATGTCACCCTGGTCACATGACATTATTGCTGCATGCTGTGAAGCTGCTGCATTCAGCCTAAGGAGGCCAAGGTCTCGACTTGCTGGACACCATGTGAAGATGATTTATGGAGATCTGAGAGAAACAATTTTTAGCTAAAAGAAGGGTGTCAGTTAGTTAATAGAGCCTGAGATAGCATTTCAAAGGCCATTCAATTGGAAATGCTCTTATTCTGGACCAGAGCTTGTGTGTGACACAAACTTCCTAGCAGAGGAAGCTTCTGGTGTTTGCAGGCCTTTTTTGGTGTCTCACTCACTGCTGCTTATGTTTACTTTGCAGGTCCCTGATCATACATGATGTGTTCAGATTCTTGAGTCTGTGGTGTCTGCTTGCACAAGAGGAAGTTGTAGCAGGTCGAGGCAGAACAGCACCAGCTCTATCAGCACCACCAGGCAAAGAAAAATGCCTGCCATTCCATATGAAGATACAGGAGAAATAAGTAATAACAATGTAGTAAGACTGGTAGTGTATTTTAACACTGACACAAATACTACTAAGACTTGCAATGTAAGATAACACTGGCACCGAGTAGTTCTAAAACTGGCAGTGTAAGGTAATACTGATGCAAATCGTTCTAAGAATGGTAGTGGGAGGTAACACAGATGAAAATACTTCTAAAACTGGTAATGTATGGTGACAGTGATGCAGATACTTCTCTGACTAGTACTGTAAGGTAACAGGGATGCAAATTGTTCTATAACTGAAAGTTTAAATTAACACTGTATAATTTTACTAACACTGGTCATGCACTATAGCAGCATATAAGTAGCAACATACAGTTCTTCAGAGTCCTGAAGGAGCTGGAGAAAAGGGGGTGCTAGTTTAAAACCCTGTGAAGCTGCAGCATGGAAGGGCTCTGGTAACAGCCTTAGGAACCCTTCTGGCTCATTAGGATAATTTAAATGGGGATTTTAGAAGTAAGGAGGCCGTGGATAGCTAATATAACAACATTACCACAGTCACGGTACCCGGATCGATCAGTAAATGTCCCTAGTTTATCATGCATGATTTTGAAATTATGAACCTTCATAAAACATGTAAAATTACCAAAGAACAAACTTTAGACACATTTATGGTAGCATATAATCTAGTAAACGTATATACATCTGTTCTGGAAGATTGTGATTTTGGCTCTTATAACAACAGGAACAACCTATATTGATTTAACCATTTGTCAATTGAACATTGGATTGGATTGCAACCTTTTACATTTTCTCCAGCATAGATCTTGTTGTAGGTTGATTTCCAGTGAGAATCCATGTACCGATAATTGAACAGGCTATGTCTAGTGCTATAGGGTCTACATCTGTCTTTATAACCCCTGTACAAATAATCTAATAATGTTACGCACAATAGTAACATCATCTCCTTGCACTGCAGAATAGTATTCTCCAGAACATAGCAGCAGAGGCTGCTAACAAGCTGACATTCCAGTGCAGCAATAAAGGTTATTGATCCTTATAGAGATTTGTGGATATTCATTATGTCATTCTTATATGAGGGCACTTATTTCTTCCCATGATGAGCAGGCATTTGCAATGTGACCTTTACATTGTCTTGTTGCTGTTTATTTTGTGTACTTCCCGATTTCTATGTATAGATCTCACAATACATTCATAAGAATTACCATTTCTCAAGGAATTTTCTGATCTCACATTGATAATTTGAAGTTTTTATGTTATGCAGTTTCAGAATCTACAATCTAAGATAAAAATGTTCTACTCTAAACCTCCCATCCTTCAATGAGTTGATACTGTCATTTTGGTGAATTATCCTCGGATGATTAAATTCCCCTGTGACTTGGCTTTATTGTTCAGCTTTTCACAACTTCAAGAAAAGATGTCTTGTATTAATTTCAGGATTTCTGTAACTTGCAATTAAGTTTTCCTATGAAAAGCCACATCCCTCAAAAATTCAACAAAGCAAATGCCTTTCTATGCAAAGTAGATACTAAGCCTAAAATTGTAATGTCCTTGTTACTTTGTTAAAAAGTCTTGAAAACTAATAGAATTCAGTGAATTAATAAAAAAACCAAGATGGTTGCAAAGTACAGAATTGTGAGGTAAAGAGCAGTTCAAAAACAAAGCAAGGGTCAAAATACAGAAGTACAGTTTTCTGCAGAACCCACACCCAGATCAGCCAAGCGAACTAACTCTGCAGAGTAATCTGTCAATCACAGCAGAGCAGCCCTGGTTGTTATTCACAAGCTCAGAACCCTGCAATTAGAACCCATTCAGGAAGATATAACAATAATGTCACCAGGAATGTAATTTTTAGCTAGCCACAGATTCTAATAGCCCATGCTTATTTTAAGTAGTTTATATAAGTTTAATTCACATTACCTGGCTCCCTGCCAGCAGAGTGTGATGAGTCCCCTCGGGAGAAGGCAGCTGCAGCCTGTGTGTGCCTATATCAGTCTCTTCTCCTCCCCACTCATGCAGATCTGTCAACACTCCCCAGTGCCTGTCATGTGCATTGAGCAAGCAGGGGTGGGAGGCGGATGGTGTGGAGTATAAGAAAAATGCAAGAAGAGACATAGGCACACACAGGTTGCAGATGACCCCTTCCCTCCCCCCGGGGGCTCACAACACACTGCTGGAAGGAGCCAGGTAGTATAAAATAAACGTATATAAAAGTTATACAGGCAGTCCCCGGGTTACGTACAAGATAGGTTCCATAGGTTTGTTCTTAAGTTGAATTTGTATGTAAGTCAAAACTGTATACTTTATAACTGAAGATCCAGACAAAATTTTTTTTTTTGCTAATGCGTCAATTGGAGTTTCAAAATTTTTTACTGTAATTGGACCAAGGATTATCAATAAACATTCATTACAGACACTTTACAGCTAATCATTGCAGTCTGGGACTATAGTAAAGCACCCAGAGACCTTCACCAGAGGTCACAGTGGGCAGAGGGGTCCGTCTTTAACTAGGGATCGTAGTAGGGGACTGCCTGTATTTTCCAATCATCATGGCATTCTTTAGATCAGCATAGCATATAGACTATTAGAACTTCCCTTTAAATGTGTACCAGATAGTTTTAGAGACATTGGGGGTCATTTACTAAGGGCCCTATTCACGTTTTTGCGGGTTAACCAAATTTTTCCGTTTTGCGTCAATTTTCCCTGTATTGCCCCGGGATTTCGGCACACACGATCGGATTGCGGCGCATCGGTGCCGGCATGCATGCAAAGAAATCCGGGGGTGTGGCCATACAAAAACCTGACGGATTTGAAGAAACCACCACATTTTTTAAAAAAAGTGTCACTGTACACGCACTTACCTTCACCCGGCAATGGATCGTGAACTCCGGTGGAGTTCTGATAATTCTGCATGTGTTTTGCATTGTTTATATGCAAATTACATGCTACCCATCCCCTAACCTCAAACATTTAGGTGTTAACAATTGTGTGATCAGAAGTCCTGTCTTGTTTCTTTATAAATGGTGGAAACTGCAACCATTTTGACTAGTTTGCCTTTAAGTACAGAATACACACGTTACATAGCAGGTATGATAGACTTCTTTGCCATTTATACATGTTGATATTCATAAATATATGTCTACAGAGTTGTGGGATAGCCTATAATTAAACTATGCAGTAATTTCCATTATCTATGAAGTATTTTAACATCTCCACACGCCTAGTGCCTTTCAGCTCATGTTGTGTTGTTAAAAACAGGTCACTTGGTTGTCTCTGGTAATTGTACAGAATCAAAAAATACAATGCAAAGCAATTGGCAGTAAGATGAGGGAAGTGATAGAATCATGGAGTGTCAATAATTAACCTCTATATTGTTATTCATTGACTCAGCTAGCAGGTAGGAGGCAAGGAGAAGGGATTGTTAAATGACAGAAACAATATAGTTTTGTAAAGACTATGGTAGACATTAAGCTCCCTGTTACCATCTATTGAGAAACTCTGTTGCTAAGGCAAATGTCTATGTTCTTCTTAAATAGCATAAAATTAACGCTGTTCAAGCGCACTAAAGGAAATATAGCCTAGATAGTGGCTAAGATACTCACTTAATATGTGGCATTTTTAACTTGTTTAGTGGCACTCTCCGACTGGGCTTCATGGTTTTCACTATGTACTGGGAAGATGGAAAAGAATTTGAAATGTGGTGAAATTGATTGTTTTTACCACTTTTACCATTACAGCTTTCACTTTTTAAGTCTTTGGAAAGGAAAAAAATTCTCGCCGTATTCTGACATCCTTAACTTTTTTATACTCCTTTGTACAGAGCTGTGTAACATGTCACATTTTGAGGGATTTGCTGATGTTTCTTTGACTATTATGGGATTGTACAACTTTTGATAAAATGTGAAAAAGTCAGACATTCTGACATTTTGGGGTTTTTTCCCCTTTAGTTTCCTTCTCGTCAGTAAGGGAAGAGAAGTAAGTTAACAGTGCCTTGGATTGGATACTGTTGGTTAACAGGGACGGGGATTGGATATTGTAAGTGGGTTGCAGGGGATGAAGGTTGAAACTTTCTCTGATGTTGTCTATTTTGTTTTTAAAGTGTGAGGCAAATTCCTCAGTTGTACTGAGGGAGGTTGTAGGAGGACATTAAAGGGAATTAAAAGAGAAAATAGTTGTTTGAGATTGTGAGAAGATATAAGGTTAATGAAGTAATCTTGCTTAGTAGATGCAAGTGCAGATTTGTAGGTGCAGACCGCCTGCTTGTATGACAGAAGGTTTTCCTTTGAGAGGGATTTCTTCCAACGCCATTCGGCACTCCTGGCACTCTGCCTCAGATATTTAGTGATGTAGGTGTGCCAGGGTTGCCGGTTAGGTTGACTAGATGTAATGAGAGTGAAGGGGGCTACAGAGTCCAAAGCTGAAGAAACTGTGGTGTTGTTGAAGGTGGCAGCAGTTTCTACCTTCTTGAATGAGGATATGGAAGAGGCCGAGGTAGGAGAGCCTCGGAGAGTTTGCATGTATCCAAATGTTTGATATTCCTACGTGGGTGTATATGCCTGTGGACTGCAGGAGAGGTGGAAACCAGATTGGTAGAGAAAGTGAGTAAGTTGAGTTAGGGTTAGACAGTTAGGCAGGTTGGATAGGGAACAGAGGCAGGTGAAAATGAGGTCAAGTGTGTGGCCCTCTTTGTGAGTGGCTGTGGAGGACCACTTTGAGAGGCCGAATGAGGTGGTAAGTTAGAGGAGTTTAGAGGTAGCAGAATGAGCTATATCAATGGGAATGTTAAAGTCCCCCATGATGATAGAAGGGATGTCAGAGGAGAGAAAGTGAAGACGCCAGGTATTAAAGTGATCAATAAAAGCAGTAGCAGGACCAAGGAAGTTAGAGGGAGTATAGATGCGGATGGAGTGGACTTCAAAAGAGAGAAAAGTGAGAGAGGGTAGAGGTGGGATTGGGCTGAAGGAGCAGTTTTTAGACATGGTGATGCTGACTCCTCCACCAGGTTTATTGCAGGGCTGGGGAGTGTGGGTAATGCAGAGGCAGAGGAAACAGTGTCTGAAGGATTTAGCCATGTTTCCGTCAGGCCCAGGAAAGACAGTTTACGAGAAATAAAGAGGTCATGACTTTGTTGTATATTATGTGTGTTCCATAATGCTCCAGAGAGAGAGGGTGGAGGAGGTGGTGGAGAGCGGGTCAGGTGGTTGTACATTAGAGTAGTTACAAGATTTGGATGAGAACGGTCTATGCCGGAAGGCTGGAGGAACGGTGGGGATATGTCTGAAAGGCCTTGGATTGGGGGAAATGTCCCCAGCAGCAAGGAGTATCAGAGATAGTGATAGCAGTTGAGAGAAGGATAGACAATGCGGTGGTTGCTTCTTTTTGCAAAGCCTGAGTATAGCACTCAGGTAACCATCAGGTTACTATTAGATGAGAGGGCAGAAGAGATGGTGATATAGAGAATTCATTAGTAGGTGGTGAAATATAGGGATAATGGTGGAGATATGAGGATAGGGGGCAGATAATAGTTATTCCTACAAACTGTACTATTTGGGGGAAAGATTAGTGATGTGTTGCTTACATGTAGTATGATGTGTTCAATCTTGGTTCACTGCTGTTTTCATTCTAGAATAATTTTTAATTAATGTAAGGTCTGCACTTGAGAGACTGTAATAAAGACCTAGGTCTGAAGACCTCTAAACTTAAATTTATACAACCAACCATTTATACAACCAACCAAATTTATACAACAATTTATACAACAAAGACGTTAATCAATAAATCTTAGCTCCAGGCTGTAATCATCAAGTATGATCTAAAGTGTCTTCAACCAAATGTTTATGAAATTTGGAAAATCCAATTGTCACAGGAACAAAAAACATTTGTATACAAGATAAACCTATACATACAAATTCAACTTAATAAAAAACTTGTTCATCCTATCTTGTATGTAAACCAGAGACTGCCTGTAAATCAGGCATTTTAGGATACATGTATACCTAACGGCCCACATTTATTAAAGTGTTTGTGCCAGTTTTCTGTCTGACTTTGTACTAAAAAGAACATGCAAACTGCTTGCACATGTATTTGTTTTGTATTTGTTTTGCAGCTGCACTGTGTCCGACAAGACTGAAAAAATGTGCATCTAAAGGGGCTGTTACTGTTTAGCTGGAGTTGGGGCCTAAATTCTGTCTGCGCCACAATTCTGCAGCATGAAGAAAGTGCAGCAAAAAATAAATGGTGAACACTGCCCAAGCAGTGTAGAGGGCACCAGATTCATGAATAAAGTGCGCTAGTTTTGATGAATCTGGCGCACTCTGCACACTCCACAGGCAAACTGCGCAGAGTACAGAATGCACTAGTTTTTATAAATGTGTTTAGGATTTTGTTTATATGTACTAGGGTAAGTGGGTTGTAATTTTATATTTTTATACTTCTACTATTTTTTAAGGACTTCTAGGTTATTTGGATCCTAGGGAGTCTGATCACCTGCACAATACACTGCAATACTACAGTGCCAGCCCTGATCAGAGATCTTAATAGAGGGTGTCTGTGTATATTACCTCTCCATACAGATTAACGACCATTAAAGGTTAAAGGGTCTCACCAGATTCTACCTCAAGTAGGGTAGGTCTAGAAATACCCTCTTATTCCCAATGCGAGGGGTATGTGTTTTGCTGTGACCTATTGTAATAAACCATTCTGTTTTCCTTCAATACAATTTTGTTGAAACTAGAAATACCCTTTTTAATAAAAAAAATCTAAAACCAAATTTGTTTGAATATCCCTTAAAAAGGTATTCCAAGAATAAGCATATTTCATAATCAAATCTGTCATTAAAATATAAGCTAATATGCATTTAGTTGTTATTTAAAATGTTGCTCCCCTTAAACTTTGTCCCTGTGGAGGAGACTATTAATCTGTTGTTCGCAAACGAGCCGGCCCTAAACAAAGGGTGCCGGTTTCCCTCAGTGAGCTAATGGCTCACTTAACTTAGCTCCTAATCGGCTCACCACGCCCCCTTTAACCTGATACAATCAGGGTAAAAGTGGTGTGGTGTGGCGTTAGTGACTGGCTTGTGGTTCCCTAATATATATTTAATAGGGAGCCGTTCAGGAGCCAGAAGAGCCAGCTCTTCTTAGTGAGTGGAGCCTACTGAGCCAGCTCACTAAGAAGAGCCGTAATTCCCATCACTGGAGGAGACACGGGACAGAAGATGGCTGCTGGTCACATATCAGTATGTTTGGCTGTAGTTGGTTGGTTGCAGTCCATCCAGTATGGCCAGTGTTGTGTTGTGACGTCACGTCAATGAGGTAATGTGCAGTGATGGCCGTTACACATCAGTACTATGGTAACAAAGCAGGACAGTTTGTTACATCATCACCGGGAGCAGAGCATAAAAGGTAGGTGCTGTTACTGAGAATTGAAGGATCATGGATGATGTAGTTGTAGATGGGGTCACCTTGGAGATAACTCCACCTACTTTAGATAATTATAAAAGCTCTGTTCTGAGTTTTGTTGTAATCATTTATTTATAGTGTTAAGGATTTTTGGAGCAGACATTTATATACCCGGAATACCACTTTAAATTTGCAATGCATCATAAGCAGATACATCACAAACAAAGCCAGATCCAGAACCAAGCTTGCTTTAAAAGTATAGTACAGTCCCACACCCAAGCTGAATTTACAAATACAAACTTACATCATAGGTTCAGTATAGTTCCAAAATCGAGCTAACTTCAAAGACACAATACTAGAACCCAGCTTGCTACATAGATACAGTACCAGAACCTAGTTTGCTACATAGGTAAAATACTAAAGCCAAAAATTGTTGAGTACCTTAACTTCCTGAATGGTTGTACATCCTGTCCTACCTCTTTAAAATTATCATAGTGATGTTGTAAATTACATGAACTTATTTCTGTATTTCTGTTCATTTGTTTTGACCAGTTACTGCAAAATGTGTTTTTTTACAATGCACAATAACACCTTTCAAAACAATCAATACAGTAAAGTACTTAAAACTGATGCCCACTGTGCCAGCTGCTACTTATTAGCGACTATTATAAAATCTAGCCTGTGGTCTCCTTGAAAAATGGATTAACTCAACACAAAACATTTTATGGTATTACTATTGATTTACAATATACATGTTTGAAAACACTTATGGGATTCTAAGTGCTAACATTTCCACATGTTTCTTACTAACATAAATCATATTTCTCTTGGCTTTTTAAAACATCCTTTTAAACTAATGTTATGATTGGAGAACTTAAGAAATGTCTACTATATCTTTATATTTATTAAAACACTCACCTGAGCTTCAATTTTCTTCCATTCCATTTTCTAGGTAATTGAGTAAATGGTTTTCTTTTATATAAAAAGTATATTTTACGAGCGTTCTTTATTCAATGGCGTCTACTTTTTAGAGGTGTTTCACTACTATATAAGTGCTTATTAGTTTCATTCATTTTGCTGGAGAATGTGTAAGTTGACTTGAGTGATTTTTGTAGAACCAACTCAGATGGAAAAGCTTGTATTTGGGAATACAGGCAGTCCCCGGGTTACATACAAGATAGGGTCTGTAGGTTTGTTCTTAAGTTGAGTTTGTATGTAAGTCAGAACTGTATATTTTATCATTGTAATCCCAGCCAGAACTTTTTTGGTCTCTGTGACAATTGGATTTTAAAAATGTTGGGTTGTCATAAAAATCAATATTATCACTAAAGCTTCATTACAGACACATTTGATAACTGTTTCAGCTGATCATTGTAGCCTAGGACTAAAGTAAAATAAATTACCAATATCCAGAGGTCCGTTTGTAACTATGGGTCGTATGTAAGTCGAGTGTTCTTAAGTAGGGGACCGCCTGTATATATTAGACTTTCTATTTCTCAAGTACATTGTCACATTGCAAATCAGAATTTATATAAATAAATTCTGAAAGTACATCATATTAAATAGTCAGAATCATCAAATATATGTATTATCAAAGAGACATCAAAATGTTTTCAACTTGAAATCTAATTATATAGGTTTGTTATGTTCCTGTAATGAAATTAGTTGTATTTGTCTTATATGTCAATATAGATGTATGTCTCTTTTTACCAACATCCCGAGAACAAATTATTGAGACCTGTGAGAAAGTAAGAGGTGTTGTGTGGGAAAACCACTATCTGTCTTACAGGCAGATAAAATGCAGGTGGTAAAAGCAGACATATAGTAAGCAGGAATAGGCTGCTTGGTCCATGTTGGCCTAGCTAACATGGACACATTGGTAATGTCCGTACTGGGCCTGCTTATTATGGAGTAGCGATAGGCTGGTAGTGGGATTCCTCCTCCACCCGGGCTTCGGCTTTTGTATAGCCCACAGGTGTGGTTCCCAGGCCTTGTTAGAGCCTGATATAATCTGCAGGCCAGAAGCAGGAGGTGAGGCACTACCTGGAGAGCTGAACGCTGGACCGTGTTCACACAGCAAAGGTAACTGAGTGCCTCTTGTACTACTGCTGGCCAAGAGCGTGTACCTGGCAGCCTGGTACCCGTATACATAGGATCTGGAATTGTATTAGGCAGCGCCTAGCCGGGCAGGGTTTATTTTTTTGTTGCTTTATATGTGCCAAAACTAAGGCTGAATTTCTGTTGGTTTCCGAAGTGTGAATAAAACACTTTACTTGGACTTTAACCCTGCATGTGTCCCTGCTTCCTGCACTACTACTACCATGGCATCTACCTGAGCAATTCCCCACAGACCCTACATTTTTTGTGATTGTTATGTAGTGTAAATATTTTTAAAATTTCTTGATGCAATTTAATAGAAATTAAAAAGCAAAAAAATCTATAGAACTTTGCTCAGTAGTGTTTGTGGTATGCCAGTGACCCATCAGAACCAGCATGGAAGGTGCTAAATTGTGCATTTTAACGGCATGACCATGGGCAAGTTTTTTGATGCAAAAAACTGCCACATTGTGTGAAATATATTTCCAGTGAATTACCGTATATACTTGAGTAGAAACCGACCCAAGTATAAGCCGAAGCCCCTAATTTTACAACAAAAACCTGATAAAGCCTATATTTTCTTTACTCAAGTATAAGCCGAGTTTGGATTTTCAGCACATTTTTTGTGCTGAAAAACTAGGCTTATACTCGGGTATATATTACTCTAAAACAAAAAAATTAGAAATGGTCCAACTCTTAACATATAGAAAGAATGATTTTACTGTGTGAAATGACAAAATGTTGAGAGCTTCCCAGTCACTGTGTAACTAATATGCAAAGAACATCATTGATTTCTACGGTGCTCACATGCAGGTCAATAACAAAGGAAATGCATTTCCTCTTGAAAACCAATAAAGAAAAAAAACAATAATAAAAATCATTTTAGAATAAATTTAAAATAAGTTCTAATCCTGCAAAAGATTTAATATTTAAAGTTTAAAATGCTATAAGAAACTGACCATTTTCTTACAGAGCCATGGCTGTCCCTGCTTCCCATGGAAAGAAACATGGATGCTCTGCCAAATAGTTTTATGGTTAAAGAACACCAGTCATATCACAGCACCAAAGGACCTCTTTTTTGTGTGGCTCTCCATTCTCCAAATTTACACTTCACAAATTTGAGGATATAAAGATTTCCAATACTGTTTAGGTATCCTAATAAAAAGCAAATAAATTTTCCAGGATTGGATATTGAAAACCATGCCTCTTTTAGCTACATTGCATGTTTTCCCAGAATCCCCTAGTGGAGCCTCAATGGCTATAGGTCTCCACATGCCTACAAGGCCGTCTTTATTGGCAAAGTCTCTGTAAGCAGAACTTTTACTCACGACCCTTGTCAGAAGCCTCTCAATGTGCCAACATCTTTACACGCCGGGATCACTTGAAAAAAAGACTTACAATTAGTAGACCAGAGTGAGAGGACAAGATGTCCGGTGTGCCAGACTGCAAATTATTCATGCCTCCTGCGTGATGTCACCACCCTCTCCCATATTGGGAGAGGGGGTATCTATCATGCAAGTCTTTTTTCCACTGATCCCGGCATGTCAAGATGTAAGAAGAACACACAGGGATCGGGATGAAGAGGAGCGTAGGTGAGTATGTTTAGTTTGTTTGTTGTTAAATGTACTGGTAGTTTTAAGAATTTGGTAAATGTGCAAATATATTTTCAAGGAAATCATTTACAAGGAAAACCAATCCTCTTTTGCTACCTTGTCTTTTTTCTTGGCGATCCTAGTGTGTCAAAATTAAAGAAGAACAACACCGCCGGGATCGGGGGGAAGAGGAGAGGGGGTGAGAATGTGTACTTTGTTTTTTTATTAAACGTACTGGTAGTTTTTCTTTAAACAGATGCAGAATTGCTTTTGAAGGAAAAAAAATTCCAATCCTATAATAAACACACCTGTTGCCTCCTTGGGCTAATGGGTAGTATAGATTTTATAAAGACAAACATAATGGGGCAGATTTATCAAGCTTTCTGAAAGTCAGAATATTTCTAGTTGCCCATGGCAACCAATCACGGCTCAGCTTTCATTTTACCAGTGCTCATGAATATTTTAAAGGGGAGCTGTGATTGGTTGCCATGGGCACCTAGAAATATTCTGACTTTCAGACTGCTTGATAAATCTGACCCAATGAGTCTACTGTGCCACCTCATTGGTAGCTAATGCAATACAATCCATAAAAAAGAGTACAATAAATGTGACCAAGTTGAGCCTGCCACCCATTTTGAAAAAAAAAAAAAACCTAGCCTGACAGGCATTACAAATATCATATTAGATCATAAGCTGCATGATGCATACGGTAAACACACAGCTTTCCCTGTCCATGTGAATTGTAGCAAATGTACATAAGAATGTAATTTCTTTGCTGTGCCCATCAAACCCTTCAATGAGCTGTAAATCTTGAATACTTTGTATGTATAATATAAGATATCTATTGTATACAGGTTCCAGCTGAAGCGCTCTTATTTTGGAACCCACTGTATACATTTATGCTTGGCCAAGCAGCAGAGTATCACTGGAATCTAGATTCAACTATTGGCACGTGTTCTGTGTTATTACTCAGGATGGGGCCGTTATGCACCCATTCTTCTGGTTACTGACTGCTCACTTAGGCTTATATTGTGGGAAAATGAGTAATTCCAGCTGTTTATAATGGTGATACATGCCACATAACTTTATATCATTATGATTAACAATGAAAACCTGGTATAAGACTGTAACCAAATATTTATTTTATGTTTTATTTATTGGTACATTTCTACCTTTCTTTGCCTCATTTCACATCCGCACAGTAGGAATTGTATTGAATAGCATTTTGCAAGGGCTGAGCATTTCCCTTGTCTAAACCTGCACATTTAGCAGCAGCGGATTGAATTGCAATGTCTTCTCAGAAGCTTAACCTCCCACACAGGGTTGTGCAGCTGCATAAAAATTTTGAGTCTTTCAGGAAAATCTTAGGTTTGGTGTATAACTTTGTGCAAGTGTTGCTGGTAGCATGGCGGGCAAGATGTTTACATAGGATATCCACTATTAATGCCTCAATGGTCTGAATCTATGGTGCATAAACGCAAGGTGGTATGTGGCTTAGGTCAAACAATAAAGTCCCATAATTTATCATTATTTTAGAAAACATGTCAGTTCTTTAAAAAATCTATCTGTATTCATCTATATAAATAAGGCTGTAAGGCTCATAGTGGCATAACACCTTTTAGTACTATAGTTATACTATGAATTCACTATAATATTCTAAACACATACCAGGGTTTTACAAGATAATCATATTGATGACATATCAAAAAGATAGTAATCCTTGTTAGTGGTAGTCTGACACTTTGGACCCCTATCTTACTTGAAAATTGGAGGTCAACTGCGATTCCCTATAAAGTGTCTTGTAATGAAAACTGTAGCTGAGCTCCTCCATTGTAATCTTGGTGAACCAACTGTAAAGGGTTTAGGGACTGCTGCTGGATTCAGAGCTTGCATAAATATAGATGACAGTTAATTATATATGTTTAAGAAACACATAAAATATTTTGAAAATTTCTTTTTCATACATTAGCGTCTTTTAATTTGGGCTGATTGTCAGTCAAAGGTTAAAACTTTGACCAGTCTGCTCATCTGACTTTTGAGTCAGATCATTAGCTATAAAGTTTCATTGGGGCTGGATTTTCCTGCCAGTTTATTGCCTACCTGTGAGTATATTCTGCTTGACCTGGATTTGAGTTGTCTATCTTCTGCTTTGTTTTCTCACCACTCCTTGCATCATGATTTTGTACTGTGTTGCCATCTGGTTTTCCATCTGTACCTACTCTGATGAAAATTATTTTGTCTCTGACATAATCTCTGGGATTTTTTTGAATTTCTCTTGCTCACCTCAGCTTTCCCTACCTCCTCTCTATCCCTCCCCTTAGTAAGTTTATGCAATGGCTATCAAGTAGGCTGCAGAGGATTAGGGGTAACATATGAGGGATTACTCTCCTATTTCCCCATTCCCGTCTTGTCAAAATGTTTAGTATTTAATCTCCCCACCAACTGTTCTATCCCTACATTGTCATACCACTAAACCTCAAGGGGCTGCAGTAGTAACCAAAACCATAGATGCGCCAAAAACTACAGGACAGCATGCTCTGGCACCTCAGAATCCAAATACTTCACTTGTCCAATAATTAATACAGGCCCCAGAGTAGAAAACAAATACAGTGCACAAAGCACATGATAATAATACTAGAGACTCCTTCCCTACAGCATATATATTATACAGGAGACCCACAGGGCAGACCTATAACACTGGAGACCCCTAGATGGCAGTGCTAAGAAGCAGCAACCTGCAGACTACAACCCAAGACTCTGGACTAGGTAAACAATATGTAGTTACTTTATATTTGGTACAGTATATTAACAACAAAGCTATACCCCTACAACAGATCTCTTTAACAGAATGTCTCTATGTTAGTGTATATAAAAGAGATGCACAATGGAAAGAAATTATCTGAATGTGAAGACATAGTTCCTGATGTTACATTCTCTCAGAAGTATGAAATGGCAATTAAGACTATTCCATAGAAAAGCACTTTTCACATTTTGCAATCACTTCATCAACATCTTACATTCCCACATTTATTTTAGTTGAGTGTCATGAAAATTTTACATTTCATTTCATTTACATTTTGGCTTTTCATAAAGAAAAGCGTTATAGGCCTATTCTCGAGTCGGACTTGATTGTACAAAAATATATCCCACCATACCCAGGAATAGCGGCCCGTAGAGCCAAAAATCTTAAAGACATACTGGTGAAAAGTCACCACGTAGGGAGAAGAAATCAGACCTTTCTTGACAATAAAGGCCCAAAATGGGGCTGTAAACCATGTGGCCATTGTGTAGCATGCCTGAACATCTCTCGCACAGAAACATTCATTGACTCCAAAGGTGAACAGGAGTTTAAAATAACACATGCCATAAGCTGCAATACAAGAGCAGTTGTGTACCATGCCACCTGCCCATGCGGTATGATCTACGTGGGTATGATCACAAGGGAACTAAAGACAAGAGTTCGTGAGCATGTTAGAGATATCTGGGCAGCAAAGGATCCAGAATTTAGCACTGACGGTCTCCCTGTGGCCAGACATTTCAAAGATTTTCATGAATGTAACTCAAAATTGCTGCGTGTATGCGGCATTGACCATATTGTGAGCGACATTAGAGGAGGACCAGTAGCACAAAAACTAGCGCAGTGTGAGACCAAGTGGACTCAACGAGACTCTGAGTTTCGCACCATTCCTCTGACCTCTGCACCCGGGTATACTGGGTTTTTAAAGCTTTTAATGTTTTTAATTTCTAATTCTGCATTCAGGTACCACTATCTTTTTGTAATTGTGTGTATTTATGATCCATAAATTCTCAGAATGAATGGTGAAGTGGAGTAGTGATAACCTATGAAGTTTTGCACCGATGCACCCTTCTGACTATACGTTGGTTGGAAAAAAATACTGTAAATACCATCTATATGTAGTATAATCTACTTGTATCCAGAAGTCATCAATTGATGATACATATGTGTGTATATATATATATATATCTTTTTATAAAAAAGTTTTGCTCATATATTATTATCTCTTTTGATAACTTTTCACAATTTTGACAATTGCACATACACTTTCTTAAAGACACCCTACACATCATTTTATTCACAATAACAATTATGCTTTATGATCTTATGATTAGAACGGCACAGATATAATAATGGGGGTAGCGGGACTTTGGTAGTTTTTAAATATGTAATTTTTATATGTACATAATTCATATAATAGATATTTATACTGTATGCACATGTAAATAAGTATGATGTCACATTTGCTACACTTGGGCACTTTGCACTTTCATTAAGGCACTATTATTATAATAATATGGAGAGATATAGGGAAGAACTCGGTAGATACAATTAGATTATTTAAGATTGATGATACATGATCCCTTGAATAATTTCTGAGCAAATAACCTCTTCTGATTCTACAATTCATGGTGGGATACATTGGCTGCATATATTTTATTAATTAGATAGATCTCTTTTGAAGTGCGCACAAAATAGTTGGGGGGCTCAGTAGGGTCCATCTCCACTCACACAAAGACAGGAGAATTGCGTGGTCCACTCACCGGTAACATGTTCCCTCGGTGTGTGCACGTGCGTGTGGTGGTCTGCCTGCTCCGACCTGACAGCCCGTACACGGGCCTCAGGTGAGAGGTGGCGGCTTCCGACGATACCTGCGCTCGATAGTACCTGGTGAATGTTATGAATATAGACAACAGGTGAGCGACGTGTTAGAACTTGACGTGTAACATCTACCCCTGTCCCCTGTACTGAATTGCCCATAGAAAATGTAATGGATCCCACTACCACTCCTACGTGAACCTGCATATTTATTCTTTTTATATCGTTTTTGTATTTTGTCTGTGTATATGATTTCAATAAAGTTTAAACTTATTTTCCACTGATATTTTGAAGATTGGCTTAATCTTTCAATAGGTGCACACTTTTCATAAACACTGCAAAACTATCCTCCATATTAAATACCTCCATAAAACCTGTGATATTTATTAAGAATTTTATAATTTTCAGTTAAGCACTGCAAATCTGAGAGTAGGTTAAAGGGAACGAAAGATAACACAGTCAAGCCCCCAGCAGCCCTGCCTTCTTGCCTCAGCATATCCTAGGCAATATGGGACAACCACAAAGACAATACCTTCCTGCACAAAAGTGTGGACAGAGAACAAGACCACAAACTAATAACACAATAGGAAGGTTAGACGTGTGGGTCACAGCAAAGATGGCTAACAAGGTTCAAAATCACAAGTACAAAGAATAGTAAAAGAACGAGAGCCAAAATAGCAGAGGTACACAAATAGCAAAGAAGTAGCACGAACAATAGAGCTGGCAAAGAAGACTTTAACTGAAGTGAACCAGAAATTCAGCATCTCCTCAGACTGACATTATAAAATGAGGGAAACAATATCATGAAGTAATAAAACTAATATAAAAAATACTTACCTATACAGGAAATGAAAAACTGTTCAACATACTACATAATGGGTGTCATTTTGTTGCATGGAGGCCTATATAACAATAGGGGGAATGATTTCCCCATCAGTATATGATATGAGAGATAAATCACAACCTATTACATGGCTTTCTTGGAAGGGGTCATACCTCTGTGAAGGTAGAAGATGTAATACCTGCTAATATATGGCACCTACCAAAACCTTTTCCTCTCTTCAAAATAGTAAATTATTTACCATTACCAATATGATAAATTGTAATAGCCGTTTTGTTGTATATCTGGCGACATGCACACAATGTCACACCCAATATATTGGGAGCACCATAAGAAACAAGAATAGCTGAACATATTTGTGACGCATGCAAAACAGATACATTCATCCTAAAAACTGACACACGCTCGCCAAAAGGACTAAACAAAAGATCAGATACCATGTATTTCTATTAGATACATTATCTGATATAGAAGTCAAAAATATGGGCAATACATGTTGTATATGGCACAGCTCACTGTGCATGCACCCTAATATGATGTAATATACAATAGTATTTTAAAAGACTTCTTCCTGTGACTGTCTGAAAGAAAGAGAAAGAACAGGGTGAGGAACATGAGGGAAGGGGATTAATGGAGTGATTTGATTGAGAAATTGGGGGTCATTTACTAAGGGCCTGATTCGCGTTTTCCCGACGTGTTACCCGAATATTTCCGATTTGCGCCGATTTCCCCATAATTGCCCTGGGATTTTGGCGCACGCGATCGGATTGTGGGTTATCGGCGCTGGCATGCAAGCGGCGGAAATCGGGGGGTGTGGCCAAACGAAAACCCAACGGATTCGGCCGCATTTTAAAAAAAACTGTGTTGCGGAGCTTGCACTTACCTTCACTAGGAATAGGCCATTGTACTTGAGTGCGTTCCGATGCTCTTCAGCGCAGCAGCGCCACCTGGTGGACATCGGAGGAACTGCCTTAATGAATCCCGGCCGGACCCGAATTCACCGCAGAGAACGCGCCGCTGGATCGCGAATGGACCGAGTAAGTAAATCTGCCCCATTGTTTCCTGACGAATGAAAAGTGAATGGCAAAGTATTGAGCATAAATTTGAAACGTAAAAATCTGCAGATTTGCATGATTTTCGGCACTCCTGGAGTTCTTCCGAATAAAACTGGTATTTTCTGTTTGCCAAGGTTGCATGCATCTGTGTTAAAAAATTTGGATAGAGAGTGGTTGCATCTCACCTAGGAAGCTTCTGAATGATTATAATGGTTAGTAGCTAGTGTTGGACAGGTGAAAAAGGAGATGGGGGCAATGAAGACTGCAAGGTTTCTGTGAGTTGGTGAATATCAATGGCACATGGTTCCGGTATGAACGATGGGTCAAGGATTAATGAAAATAAAAGAAAGAAGGTTATTGTCTGAAAGTGGAAAGGAAGAATTGGTAAAATTAGATATTGAAAAAAATTGGGAGAAGACCAAGTCTAGAATGTTTACCTCATTATGAGTGGGAAAGAGGTATTTAGGGATAAGAGCTGAGAGGCAGGAGGGGAAATGGGAGTGTTGATAGGTATGTAAAAAGTCTCCCATGATGATGGTTGGAATCTCACAGAATAGAAAGTGAGACAGCCAAGAGGCAGAGTGGTCAATAAATTGACAGGGTGAACCAGGAGGACGTATACTGCAGCCACACGAAGAGAGAATGTAATATGAAGGGAATGTAACATTTCTTTTGCTTTTTCTCCCTGTTGAATACCAAGAGACACAATGGGGCAGAGTTACTTACCCGGTCCATTCGCGATCCAGTGGTGCGTTCTCTGGGATGGATTTGGGTCTACCGGCGATTCACTAAGGCAGTCCCTCCGACGTCCACCAGGTGTCGCTGCTGCACTGAAGTCCGCCGAGGCCCACCGAAGTGCACGAGCCTATACTTGGTGAAGGTAAGTGCGTGTCCCGCAACACTTTTTTTTTTTAAATGCGGTGGTTTCTCCGAATCCGTCGGGTTTTCGTTCGGCCACACCCCCCGATTTCCGTCGTGTGCATGCCGGCACCGATGCGCCACAATCCGATCATGTGCGCCAAAAACCCGGGGCACTTCAGGGAAAATCGACGCAAATCGGAAATATTTGGGTAAGATGTTGGGAAGACGCGAATCGGCCCCCAAGTAAATGACCCCCAGTGATTTTTTGCGTTAATGTAGGTGTATAAAAACTTTTTTTGTAAAACAATCTTTTTTAAGGCATTTTGATGAAAAGTATTACACCGATATTTCCTCAGTTAGCTACTATGGAACTATAAAACCTTTCATGTAGTGGTAGAAAAGCATTACAGCCTCCTATCCAACACAAGAGAAAGCAGGATGTGAGAACAACCTTGGGTCAAGGGGACAAGTGCTATCAGTTAGCATGCTGAAAGTGAAAGCCTGACTTGGCCATTCTCACAAAGATCAAAGAAGAACACATACACCAGAGTCTGAAAGGGACTTGTGGCATCGTACCCTGGTCAAAATATCCATACTGTTCTACTGTCGTTTAGAAGGACTTTTAATTGAAATTTGAGCCTATTAAGTGCGGAAATCGTTGATATTTGTACTGCCAGTCTGTTACATTTGGTTAGGGTACTTACACTCTTTTGAATTCTAGTAAAACAAAGAATAAGCAAATCATGGACTAGAAAATCTTGAAAAATACAGTGAGATAAAAAGTAATTTAAACCTTTTAAGATGTTTAACATATGGTGCAGTTTTCTTGGTGAACACCATGCAAACCACTAAAATATTATTTTTAATTAGTTTACTTTATACAGAGCACTAAATTGATTAATAATATAAGACTTTAATAGCGGAATGTATGGGAAATATTAATACTTTATAAAACTCTGGCCTTATTCAATCAGTGCCATTAATTGTCATAATAACTCTATGCTGAACAAAATTCTCAGTTGCAGTTTTTTTGCTGCAAATATGGCTGGAGTGAATTCAGGCTATTGGCAAATGCAAGTCGGGAGTGAAGCAAAAAAGCATGTAGGTTTGGAATAAGGGAAAGCAGAAGTATGTTATTATGTGTTTTGAAAATATTGCGAGTATTTTTACCACTTGAACTTAAAGGGGTATTCCTCCCACGAAGACAAGTTTCTTCAATGTACTCAGGATAACAAAATAACACATTCTGTAATATAATGTTATTAAAAAATATAGCAATTGAGAGATATAAGTCCAACCTGTCTTTATTAGTTCTGGTGTACACAATTTTAGTTGCCTCTAGACACGACCCTGGATCTTCTGATTTTAGGGTCGGGGAACACATCTTGCTTCTCTGCCTGACGCTATCTGTTCTCTGCTCCCTGACTCTAGCCCCCTTCCCCCTGCATTCCAGGACATGCTAAGACACACATTCACTTCCTGCCAGCCAGCTTGTGAGGAGAGTAAAGATCTGCAGACACAGGGGCACATTTACTAAGAATGTGTGAAACTGAACTATAAGTGCTCTGCCTGTGTATAATGCTCGGTGCATCAGATTCATTAAGATTGTGTGCCATAAATCATGAATATGTCGCTTCTCTGCACTGGCCCGACAGAGTTCACCAACTTTTTTGTGGTGCACCTTTAACATAGGGCATGCAACAGACTTTGCATGTTAAATCCGTTGCAGTCCAATTGAGAGCAGGAATACCCCCTAATTTGTGTCGTATGGTGGCTAGCGCAATTGCGCCACAAAAGGGTCACGTGAGACACAATAGTGATGCAGACACTTCTTAAATACCTGTGCAAGCAGTTTACACCTAAGAGAACATACAAAGTCCATCAGAAAACATGTGCAAAGCCCTTAGTAAATGTGCCCCAGTATGTTTTATAGGTGTATATAAACCTAGACCCTGATAATCTAACCACATTGTCAGCACACAGCATCTCAAAGCACTAGAGGGATCAGGTAGTGTCTGCTAAAAGGGTCCCCACCCACACTCTGGATTCTTACACTGACCATAACTGAGTAATAGGAGCTAAAACAGCAATAATACTGTTGCTGAGTAAAATTGTAAAGTAAAGGGTTAACAATTATCTTAATTGTGTAAGTATCACTAGGGGATTAAAATTTAAAAACCCCTCTAAAGGAAATCTACCATCAAAATCAAGCATGTAAACCAGGGACACTTACTCATAGATCCAGGCACTGTGACTTTGGTAATCTTCTTAGCCATAAACAGTTTATTGTCAGACTGCCAACAATTAAATTATGATAATGAATCCTAAGGATAGTTCATCAATATTAACCTACCCCTCAAAACCTAGATATCCCTTTTAAAATGTTTGTTTATTAAAGGAAACCTACCGTTTGATTTGATGCATTATGAAGCAAACATACCTTGAGAATGCTGTAGCTACACTAATGCAGGCACATATCTTGTTTAATCCCTGTGCTGAGTGATTTTCCTGAAAAAACAATGATAAAATTATGATAATTAAGCTCTGTGGCTCTTGTGCCTGGGCTCGGAGGTTTTCCTTTCACATTAGTTATGCACTGCATTTGAGGATGATGCGATCACTGTTCTCCCTTAAAGGCAGAATAATCAATTGCAGCACCATCCCCCAGCTGCGGTATATGAGTGATCCAGTTTAGGTTGATTATTCCTGTCTTGGCTGTTCAGAAAGCTTGTGTGTAATGTGAATCCAGCTTTTCCAAGGTCCTGAATTTTATAATTGTTTTTTTAGCAAAACCACTCACAACAGGGATTAAACAAGATATGATCATGCATCAGTGTAGCTGCAGCAGTATCAAGGTATATTTGCTTCATAATGCATCAAATAAAATGGTAGGTTTCCTTTAAATAGTAGTGGGAGTCATTTTAAAATCTTTTCGTTACCTCAATTTAAATTTTATCAATTTACAAATTGATTTACCGATCACCATCAAAATAAAGCATGGGTAAACCAGGGACACTTACTCATAGATCCCGGTACCGTGACTGTAGTAATCTTATATTTGTTATCCATGGCCTCCTGCCTTCTAAGATTTAAGGGAACCTGTCACCAGGAGACCCATTTTAGCACTCCCCCAGTCCCCACAGAGCATAGTACATACGCTGCCAAAGTGTTTTTGTATAAAAAAAATTGGTTTTACAGAAAAAAAGATATGTTATATTGTACCTTTCATTAGCATCTGCTGTGTGACTAAGCAGTTGCCTAATGGGAGGGGCTGGAAAGGAGCAGTTCCCCCCCCCCCACCCTTGGGAAACATGTGACCTTTTCAAATCTATGAATAACTCCCCACACTCGGGATTGGCTGTAGAGGAGCAGGGGGCGTCGCTAAGCCCAGTGATGGGTGTTTTCATATATTTGAAAAGGTCACATGGAGTAGCTGTTCCCCAAGGGTGGGGGGAACTGCTCCTTTCCAGACCCTCCCTTTTGGCAACTGCCTAGTCACACAGCAACTTTTTAAATTATGCTAATGAGGCAGGAGAGCTCTGGGGTCATTAACAGGACTAACCATGCTCTAGCTTCACCAGCTGTAACACTGTCTCACCCCCCCTCTCACTCAGAAGTTACCCCCACCCTCTGCTTGATGTAATCTCAATGCAGCAGAGAAAGTTTCAGCACACAGTAGGAGGAAGAAGTGGTCCTGCACCATGTAACTGCACCAACACCCACCACACGCCCCACAGCCTTTCTTGCTTATTAGCATAATTATAAAAGTTGAATTTAGAAGGAAGGATGCCGAAACCATTTCCGCAGTCACAGTCCCTGGATCTATGAGTAAGTGTTCCTGGTTTATCATGCTTGATTTTGATGTTAGATTTCCTATGAATCTTTAAATCAATTAGTAAATTTGTCAATGAAATGACGCATGTTGAGTGGGGATTATAGATTAGAGAATAGTACAATGAACTAGATCAAAAATCTACAATCTTAGGAAAGCCAGATAAACCATTTAACTTAAGAACAGAAAAGAGAAATATTTGCTGAATTCACTGGTGTATTTTTCAGTATACAGACTGAGTAAATGAGAAAAAGTCACACGTTTGTTTCTTTCTGTTTTCAGCAATTTTCTAGAAATAGGTTTTTATATAGATAATTTAAGAGTTTAGGCTATAAATCCCCAATTGCCGGTCTGCCTTTGCAGAATAGACAAAGGCACAAATATAACATTAGACGCAGGTTTATTTCTCCTTCCGGGCTTCCAGTCTAAGTTAAAGTAGTTTTGCAGCTAAGCAACAGGGACTTTAAGAAGGAATGTGTATCGCCTACAATTGTTTAGCAGATATGGTGGGATGTAGGTTCCGACTAAACTTCACATGCTGATTGGCTGATCTTCCATTGACACAACAATAAACTAAATTAAGTGCTGTACAAATGCAATTTAGTTGAAAAGCGACAACCAATGTGTGTAAAAGGTCTATTCCTATTGCCTCATATGACTATGTTACTACTCTGTAATGTCTTATTTTATTTGTATATGTTCCCCATAATGTGTATAGCGCTACGGAATTTAATGGCGCTATATAAATAAAAATGTATTTTATAGACTCTAAAATACAGTGTAAAGTTCATTTAGATGGCATTACACTGTTCTATCCATCATATGATAGTAATTCTGCCACAGTTAAGTATTAAAGGGTTTTGTCCCAAGTATTTACAATAAGTAAGGGTTTCATTGCTGAGAACCCCACCAATGACACAGATTGCATCCACATCTCCCTAGAGAACTGGGATCCAATTCTCACTATGGGAGCAGTCGGAGATGGCACAGAAGTGTCCAGCGCTCAGCTTATTCCGTCATTCCCACACAACTGAATGGAGCAGCTGGACACATTCTGGATCCCTGTTCTCTGTAGAGCTGGGGGTCCCATTCTTGCAATCATTGGGGGTCCCAGCATTCAGACCTGCATTGATCAGGATAGGATATAAATTAAATACTAGAGAAAACCTCTTTAACTAGGTTAACTAAGTATAAAAAGAATTTATCGCAAAGTGTTTGCCAGTTTATTGGGGGCATTTGTATATGTACCTCATGATCTGTAAAGTGCTGCGGAATAAAATGCTATATAAAGAGTGATTCTATGACATCTCTGTTTATTATACCCATACTGTGACATCATTGTGTGCTTTTCTTGTATCATGACATCACTTTGTCTAATTTCTATTGTATAGTGGAATCAGTGTTTCTATTATCCCTATACTGTGACAGTACTGTTCATCTTATCCTTGTACTGTGGCATCACTGTCAGTAGTTCCGTTTTGGGCAGTAGCCATACTACCCACCAAATTTCATACTGAGAAGGACCTTCACCCATGAAATCCTTGTAAATCTGTTTACGCCCTCACCATGCATGTACACAAGAGCCATTTTAGGACCATGCAAGGTTATTAAAGGGTCATGAAACTGCAGATTGAAAGTGATGCATCCTCCATTCCCCAAGAAGATTGATTCTTGTACCATACGTATTGAGTGATTCCAGACTTGTAGTGGCTATAATATTTATTCAGCCTAGGGCCCATGGCAGTCTTAATCCATCCCATGATCACTGTGTTTATTATCCCTGTACTGTGACATCACTGTTTGCATTACCTCTTTAATGTGACCACACTATCTGTATTATCCCTGTATAAAGTCTGGAAAAGCAGCACTCACCCCTCCTCCTCTCCAGTGCACTGCCGTATACTCACCCAGCTATGGCCGGACGGGTATACGTGTGTGAGAAAGTGGCCTTAAGCTACAGTCCTTTCAGCTGTCATAAACAATGGTCAGAACCCCAAGAGCACAACTCCATCCTTACCTTACCAGTCACAGTTGAACTGAACTTGCCGATGTATTATAATTTACTTATACAGCACCATTAGTTCCAACAGTGATCCAGAACAAGTGGGAAGAACCCTGCTGTGAGGGCTCACAATCTTTATGGAAAGGTAGATGGAGACACGAGGTGAGGAAGCATAGCAGTGCAGATAATGCATGTTGTAGGTGATACATAAATAACAATAATCTCTATTTATATAGTGTAATCATATTCCGTAGCGCTTTACAAATCAAACAGATACTGTAGATTTTCAGGTAACACTTAAAGGTTTGGAAGATGGGGGGATAGTTTGACACATTTTGGTACATAGTTCCAGAGTATGGGTAGGAATGAGAAGTCCTGGTGGCTGTGAGAAGAGCGGGGAACACCTTTTACCAACAAGGCTGTCAACCTTTTTTTTTTTACAATTTATTAAAAAAGCCAAGACAATATTTCTTACAGAGATCCAAACTAATCCAAAATTCATCATAAAACATCTAGTATACAAGGCTGGGTTTATGTCCACTAAAGGAATCCACACCATCGCATTTACAATCACAAAGTTTTTCGCAATCGAAACTTTCAGTAATTCAAAATATGAATGGTAACCTAACCACCAAATTACAGGAGCCATTGTCTGCTGGCTGCTGTGCCAGTTCACCTGGATAGCAACCAATCTCAACTCAGCTACTGTTTTGCAACAGGTCATTAATATGAGCTCTGATTAGTTGCCACGGCTATAAATGACATTCTCAATATAAGGCTGCTTACGTATAAGTTAATATGATTTCCAATGCAATTCTCAGCAAATGTAGAGGCATTAGATCATCTATGATACTCCAGGCACATGCAGAGCTGCACTCTTATCCTTGCTATCACAAGTATCAAGATGAAGAAGAAGGCGGAACTCCCCAAGCAATGTTCCTCCACTTTATAAGGTTTCAGCTGGCATACATAGGGACCTGTCAGGTCTGAGGAAGAATCTCAGCGAAACGGCCCAGGTGGCATCTGTTCACATTTCTGCCTGCTGAAACGTAATAAACTGGAGGAATATTCCTCTCTGAGTGTTAACTTTTTCTTCATCTTGATCCTTGCACTGACATTGTTCTACATTGTCCATTTCACCCGGAACTCCACTGTACAATCGTCACTCCAACATTATTTCTCCTTCTGTTTGGATACTCCACAACCTGGGATTTGTAGCTGGTGGTTTTCAGTCTTTTTATATTGTTGCCATCAATTATCTTTGATACTCCAGTCACATTCAGAGCATCAGTCTTATATCTGCCATTAGATAACCTTTGATACTCTAATCACATCCAGAGTGGCAGTCAACTACTGTATAACTTCTGATATTCCAGTTATATTCATATTTGCATTTTATATATTTCTTGAACTTGGAACAAAGAGAATCCGTGCTTGGACTCCTGGTCATATACTGCTGTGCCTCCAGGTGAGCTGACTTCCACTTTTCTACATATATCATGACTGGAGCATCAATCTGCATCAATTTGCCATCTCTGATACTCACATCCAGACCAGCAGTTTTATATCTACCATTAAATCATCTCTGATAGCAGTCACATACAGGGCTTTGGTCCCATATCTGCACGTACTTTTTGAATGTTCTCTCACAATCCCTTGCTCTAAGGCATGAGAAGATCACACTGACTATTTATTCCGAGCTTGGGGCAGAGCAGTGACCCCACTTGGAGAAACAGCCCGGCTGCAGGACCAGTGGGTGAATACAGGAGCAGAGCAAATTTCTGCCTTTGATTTGTGATTTTTATGTGAAAAATGTTGTTCCCATATTTTAACACACTGTCTAGGAAATTTTATGGATGTTTTGTGACCCTGATAATGTCAGGGGTTTGAAAATAAAAGGTACAGATCCATTTTACAGCTAAACCCCACACTAAAAGTGTTTTTGCAGATAAGGGTTAAGCTCAATGCCCCTTAAAAAAGGACAAATATAGTATATACAGTATATACATATAAAATATGCTAACACTTTAAAGTGTCTTTTCTTTTGAGCTATATTGAGGCTACATCTTGTGCTTAACATTCCACACTCTTCTCACAACGGCTGTGACTCATCAAAGAGGAATCCCATGAGGATCACAGGTTATCTGCCAGTCTTTTATTGGCAGTGCCACACAGGACAGGCATCTTTTAATGAATCCCATCAAATATAGTGTAAGCTCCAAAAGAACTTCACTATTGAAACCAAACTTATTAATACAAGTGTTTCCCTCCCATCACATATAATCATACAATTTCTTTGTAAATGCTGATCATTAAGGATATTATCTTGACAACCTTTTCAGACCTTCTCAGCATGGTGGTAAGTGGATGCCCTCTTTTTTTAGTTACAGTTTAGTATAAGTCACTGCATTGATTCATCTCTTAATCCTTCGGAGTAAAAATGATGCTAAGAGCTTGAAATATGACATATACCATACTAATATCAATATTTAAAGGGGTATTTAAGTATTGTCTTGCTGTATTATGTAAACCACATATTCCCTAAGAAAATATGACCATTGTGAAGGCTTTTGGAACAGGAACAATTACCCATATCTCCACAAAGGGGAGTCATTGTGGATTGAAGTATTGTATGAAACAGTGCACTGCATTTTATAAAACTATGATTTTTTTAAATTAAAAACCTATTTTAACAGCTGATAACAGAAATTGGTAAAGAAAGCAAATGGTTCATCCACCACACTGAGAAGGGAGCTGATCTGCTGCAACTTGAGCTGACCACTACATGAAGAACCAAGCAACCTCCTGTTTCATTGTCTTTTTACCGGTGCTAAGAACTTATCCGTGATCCGGTGCAGGATTATATACATTCACCAATTGGATATGAATAACATATTCTGTGAATAGGTTATCAATATTTTAGGCAGAAAAAATCCCTTTTAAGTCCCAGCCAATGATTTTCTTTTGTGCTCTTAGATCTAATTAAAAATGCCCATGTTTATGCACTAGTGTGTAAGTTTTCCCTTATTTTACTGCTCTAAGAGAGATAGAGAGATAGTTCAAGAGTAAAGACTATATCAGGATCAGATCCAATGACTCACCTTTATAATTTCCTTTCTTTAGGATCCACCCCTGGTTTTAGCTAAAGAAATACCTTCCATGGAGACAGATCATACAGCTCGTTCTCATGCATGATATACACTCACCGGCCACTTTATTAGGTACACCTGTCCAACTGCTCGTTAACACTTAATTTCTAATCAGCCAATCACATGGCGGCAACTCAGTGCATTTAGGCATGTAGACATGGTCAAGACAATCTCCTGCAGTTCAAACCGAGCATCAGTATGGGGAAGAAAGGTGATTTGAGTGCCTTTGAACGTGGCATGGTTGTTGGTGCCAGAAGGGCTGGTCTGAGTATTTCAGAAACTGGGATTTTCTACTGGGATTTTCACGCACAACCATCTCTAGGGTTTACAGAGAATGGTCCGAAAAAGAAAAAAAAAAAAAGAAAGCGGCAGTTCTGTGGACGGAAATGCTTTGTTGATGCCAGAGGTCAGAGGAGAATGGGCAGACTGGTTCAAGCTGATAGAAAGGCAACAGTAACTCAAATCGCCACCCGTTACAACCAAGGTAGGCAGAAGAGCATCTCTGAATGCACAGTACGTCGAACTTTGAGGCAAATGGGCTACAGCAGCAGAAGACCACACCGGGTGCCACTCCTTTCAGCTAAGAACAGGAAACTGAGGCTACAATTTGCACAAGCTCATCGAAATTGGACAGTAGAAGAATGGAAAAACTTTGCCTGGTCTGATGAGTCTCGATTTCTGCTGCGACATTCGGATGGTAGGGTCAGAATTTGGCGTCAACAACATGAAAGCATGGATCCATCCTGCCTTGTATCAACGGTTCAGGCTGGTGGTGGTGGTGTCATGGTGTGGGGAATATTTTCTTGGCACTCTTTGGGCCCCTTGGTACCAATTGAGCATCGTTGCAACGCCACAGCCTACCTGAGTATTGTTGCTTACCATGTCCATCTCTTTATGACCACAATGTACCCAACATCTGATGGCTTCTTTCAGCAGGACAATGCGCCATGTCATAAAGCTGGAATCTTCTCAGACTGGTTTCTTGAACATGACAATGAGTTCACTGTACTCAAATGGCCTCCACAGTCACCAGATCTCAATCCAATAGAGCATCTTTGGGATGTGGTAGAACGGGAGATTTGCATCATGGATGTGCAGCCGACAAATCTGCGGCAACTGTGTGATGCCATCATGTCAATATGGACCAAAATCTCTGAGGAATGCTTCCAGCACCTTGTTGAATCTATGCCACGAAGAATTGAGGCAGTTCTGAAGGCAAAAGGGGGTCCAACCCGTTACTAGCATGGTGTACCTAATAAAATGGCCGGTGAGTGTAGCTTTAAACTATATTGGTGTCCTGTAGATGCCGATAAAGTTTAAAGAGGACTTTTTTACCACCTCACACATGTGGTGCTCAACATACTATTATAAGCTACTACACAGATTCAGAGGCACCTTGAGTTTTTTTCTGAGCTCTCCTCAATTGCTGAGATTTTAGTCACAGTATCTGACCATTGTAGTCCTCAGGTGCTGTAGTAGCAAAGGGGAAGTTGTTTGCTATGCCAATCTTCTCTGACACTGTGCAACAGCTACAGAGAGTGTCAGAGAAGCTGCTGTGTATGTGCACAGTGTGATCCAGTTATGGTCATCTAATGCACATATTTATTAACTCTTCACAATTTGCATTTGACTTAGCAGTGGCCAACTAGGCAGCATGCATGTTATAGAGCAGTAGCCACATAGGCTGTTATTTAGCTGTAGCTTCAAGGTAATGAGCATGTCAAGCCAAATATACTCTGGCATATGTCCTAAATAATTCAATGCCAGGCTTGGTCTGGTGTTGAATTGTCCTATTACCTACAGAGTATGTGCCAATGCTGGACATCCCCTGCCTTGCCCTCTCCACACCCCCCTCTGCCCACTTGGTGTGAAGATGGCATAAGGGTAAACATTTTCATGGCTTGTGCACCAGTACATGCCATGATAAATGCCCCAATGTTGGCAGCATATTTTGATACTATTGAGTCACTTTATTTATAATGTGCCTTTGTGTTACAAACAACTTAATGTGTAACTGTAAATTTACTGACAAAAATAGTGTTAGCACAGCTGGAGAGAGACTTTGATAACAAGTCCAACAATCTCTGCATCATGCTACTGGCTTCTTCCTAGCCTGAGATATATCTGGTATATATAACTTTAGATTCAGATATTCCTTATGTGAGTGGTCAGTTCCAGGTTGCGACATCTGCTCAGGGCAATGAAGCTAAACCATGACAGCATGTTTCTAATTGGCTGATCCGAAGTATATGATGAGTCACATGCTTGTGACATCACTGCAGGTCCTACAGCCCCTCTCAACAAGCCTCCTGTTGTCTCTAGCTGTACTACTACAGTTTCCCTTTGCCACCAGAAAGCATGGAAAATAGAGATTAGCCTGGTGGGAAGGTAAAACCTCAGCTAGCAGCTACACAGCTGCAGATAGCTAATTATGATACATTAGAGAATTGTTTAATTTTGCTTTGTTTTGTGGAGTTAGGCAATGGTTTTTATACCCTACAGTTCTACTTTAAGGTTCAAACATGCCACATTAACTAATTTAATTAATTTTTGGGTAGGGCCTATGCTAAATTTTTCCATGGTGTTTATAAATGATGTACATTTTGCTGGTTTTAGCTAAAATAGAATAGAATAAAAGTTTGAAGTTGCACTTATAATAATCCTTTGTAGCCAGGACATTTAGTATGAACCTTAACAAAGAGTCTTCTGTGTCTATACAGGTTTTGTAACAGATTTAAGCAGATGATATAAATTTTGTTTTACTAGAGAGCATATTATATGATTTTTTCTGAATGAATGATAAAAGTGATAAAGTGTTAAACCAGCAAAAAGGTAACATCTTATGTTAGGATATGCAGTTACAGAATGCAATGCCTTAAAGGGGTATTCTCGTCTGGACATTCACATTCAGTTTCATTAATCTGCCATATATAAACATTTCTTCAATTGGATGTTATTAAAAAAAATGTTTCTGTGTGAAGATAATTTCTCATAAATGTAGTCATTTTGTCCCTTAGAAACCAGATGGCTTCCTCGGTTACGACCACCTCACATTCTGGCAGCAGTGGCCAGACATGCGCTATTGAGTCCTGCCTGACCACATGGATTCAGTATCCATTACCACAGGACTGATGTGGGACTTGCAGTAACTCCCGGACATTTCATATACAAAAACTTTTTGTTTATTTGTGCAATCCCTCCAGCAGAGGTGGTCATATCCGAGGAAGCTATCTCGCTTCTAATGGACAAAATGACTACATTTATGAGAAATTATCTTCACACAGGAACATTTTTCTTGATTACATCTAATTGAAGAAATGTTTACATATGGAAAATTAATGAAACTGAATGTGAGTGCCCAGATGAGAATACCCCTTTAAGTTCTTTATACCTGGCCATAGTTATATGACACCGATAAATAACAAAGAGTTAATATGGGAGAGTGAAAACATAGAGGAAATGTGATACAAAGGTCATACTCTGTGAAACGTCAGCATTTATGTAACAGAGCATTATCAGTCAAAATGAAAACAGTAAAGCGAAGGTCAAAAGCAAAACTCAGCATAATACAACCATACGCCATATACTAAACATATGCAAAATACATCTATGAAAATATCTTCTGTAATTTAAAAAAAGATGTAGCCCAGAAAAGGTTATGGCCATAACTTTCTATGTGTGGAAAATCATTACAAAATGTCTGATTTTTAACCAATTAGTGCATGGTGTACTTGCACAGGCTCAGAAGCTGCGACACAGTGATCAGAGAGGATTGATTGTGGCTGTGTTACCACTTTTATGTGATGTTCAGAACTACCAATGGTTTCAAAACCATCAATCAAATTGTAAAACAACATCAAATAAAATACAAAATCAAATTTCATATTTAAAAACGCTGTGTCTATTTTAGTACAAAATACAAAAAAAATCGAAAAATCTTTATCTATATAGCGTCATCAAATTCCGTAGCACTTTACTGATTCTGGGGAACATATACAGATAAAATAAGACATTACAGAGTAATAACAGTCACATGAAACAATAGGAGTGAGAGGCCTGCTCGCAAGAGCTGACAGTCTATGAGGATAGGGGGTGACTATGGATGTATAAGGCTTGTATAATGGCCTAGCCATTTTTATAAGGGGCTGGAATAAAAATAATTTGATAGATAAAAAATTCTGCTGCTTGAACCAGCCATCAGCCGCCACCTCATATTTTCAAAGTCCGCAGTCAGTGGGGCTGCAGAGAAGCATTTTCCAAATAACAGACAGTGAGAGTACCTAGAATTGGTTCATAAAGAGTTAAAGTTGCATGCAGTTAGCGAGTATGATAGGCCTGTCTAAATAAATGAGTTTTAAGAGAATGTTTAAAGCATTGGGGGCTGGGTATTAGTCTGATAGACCTGGAGTCAGAAGTCCTGGAGACAAGGCTGGGAAGTTTGAGTTAAGGAGGAGAATAGAGATGAGCGAACATGCTCGTCCGAGCTTGATGCTCGGTCGAGCATTAGGGTACTCGAAACTGCTCGTTACTCGGACGAATACTTCGCCCGCTCGAGAAAATGGCAGCTCCCGCCGTTTTGCTTTTTGGCGGCCAGAAACAGAGCCAATCACAAGCCAGGAGACTCTGCACTCCACCCAGCATGACGTGGTACCCTTACACGTCGATAGCAGTGGTTGGCTGGCCAGATCAGGTGACCCTGGGATAGACTAGCCGCTGGCCGCGCTGCTCGGATCATTCTGTCTCTGGATGCCGCTAGGGAGAGAGCTGCTGCTGGTCAGGGAAAGCGTTAGGGTGTTCTATTAGCTTACTGTTAGGCAGGAGTGATTCTCAAAGAACCCAACAGCCCTTCTTAGGGCTACAATAACGTTCTACTTTTTTTATTTTAATTTGCATCTTTTACCATTTTGTGAGGAATTAGCAGGGGGACTTGCTACCGTTGTGTTTAGCTCTTAGTGGCACACATATCCATAGCAAAGACCGAAGTGGGAAAATTCAGTAGGGGTTGGATTTCTATTAGGCAATAACTCAGTGTCATCTCATCTGGCATAGTAGTGTGCTTCCTTTGATACTTGGCTAGAAAATAGCCATAGGAGAATACAAACAGCTTCTTGAAGCCTACAGTAGCGTTCTATATATTTGATTTCTGGTTGATCTGCTGGTGGCTGTAGTTTCTGCAGTGCATGTACTTGCCAATTCTGAGCAATTTGTAGTGAGACTTGCGACCGCTGTGTTCTGCGCTTAGTGGCGCACATATCCATAGCAAAGGCCGAAGTGGCAAAATTCAGTAGGGGTTGGATTTCTATTAGGCAATAACTCAGTGTCATCTCATCTGGCATAGTAGTGTGCTTCCTTTGATACTTGGCTAGAAAATAGCCAGAGGAGAATACAAACAGCTTCTTGAAGCCTACAGTAGCGTTCTATATATTTGATTTCTGGTTGATCTGCTGGTGGCTGTAGTTTCTGCAGTGCATGTACTTGCCAATTCTGAGCAATTTGTAGTGAGACTTGCGACCGCTGTGTTCTGCGCTTAGTGGCGCACATATCCATAGCAAAGGCCGAAGTGGCAAAATTCAGTAGGGGTTGGATTTCTATTAGGCAATAACTCAGTGTCATCTCATCTGGCATAGTAGTGTGCTTCCTTTGATACTTGGCTAGAAAATAGCCATAGGAGAATACAAACAGCTTCTTGAAGCCTACAGTAGCGTTCTATATATTTGATTTCTGGTTGATCTGCTGGTGGCTGTAGTTTCTGCAGTGCATGTACTTGCCAATTCTGAGCAATTTGTAGTGAGACTTGCGACCGCTGTGTTCTGCGCTTAGTGGCGCACATATCCATAGCAAAGGCCGAAGTGGCAAAATTCAGTAGGGGTTGGATTTCTATTAGGCAATAACTCAGTGTCATCTCATCTGGCATAGTAGTGTGCTTCCTTTGATACTTGGCTAGAAAATAGCCAGAGGAGAATACAAACAGCTTCTTGAAGCCTACAGTAGCGTTCTATATATTTGATTTCTGGTTGATCTGCTGGTGGCTGTAGTTTCTGCAGTGCATGTACTTGCCAATTCTGAGCAATTTGTAGTGAGACTTGCGACCGCTGTGTTCTGCGCTTAGTGGCGCACATATCCATAGCAAAGGCCGAAGTGGCAAAATTCAGTAGGGGTTGGATTTCTATTAGGCAATAACTCAGTGTCATCTCATCTGGCATAGTAGTGTGCTTCCTTTGATACTTGGCTAGAAAATAGCCATAGGAGAATACAAACAGCTTCTTGAAGCCTACAGTAGCGTTCTATATATTTGATTTCTGGTTGATCTGCTGGTGGCTGTAGTTTCTGCAGTGCATGTACTTGCCAATTCTGAGCAATTTGTAGTGAGACTTGCGACCGCTGTGTTCTGCGCTTAGTGGCGCACATATCCATAGCAAAGGCCGAAGTGGCAAAATTCAGTAGGGGTTGGATTTCTATTAGGCAATAACTCAGTGTCATCTCATCTGGCATAGTAGTGTGCTTCCTTTGATACTTGGCTAGAAAATAGCCAGAGGAGAATACAAACAGCTTCTTGAAGCCTACAGTAGCGTTCTATATATTTGATTTCTGGTTGATCTGCTGGTGGCTGTAGTTTCTGCAGTGCATGTACTTGCCAATTCTGAGCAATTTGTAGTGAGACTTGCGACCGCTGTGTTCTGCGCTTAGTGGCGCACATATCCATAGCAAAGGCCGAAGTGGCAAAATTCAGTAGGGGTTGGATTTCTATTAGGCAATAACTCAGTGTCATCTCATCTGGCATAGTAGTGTGCTTCCTTTGATACTTGGCTAGAAAATAGCCATAGGAGAATACAAACAGCTTCTTGAAGCCTACAGTAGCGTTCTATATATTTGATTTCTGGTTGATCTGCTGGTGGCTGTAGTTTCTGCAGTGCATGTACTTGCCAATTCTGAGCAATTTGTAGTGAGACTTGCGACCGCTGTGTTCTGCGCTTAGTGGCGCACATATCCATAGCAAAGGCCGAAGTGGCAAAATTCAGTAGGGGTTGGATTTCTATTAGGCAATAACTCAGTGTCATCTCATCTGGCATAGTAGTGTGCTTCCTTTGATACTTGGCTAGAAAATAGCCAGAGGAGAATACAAACAGCTTCTTGAAGCCTACAGTAGCGTTCTATATATTTGATTTCTGGTTGATCTGCTGGTGGCTGTAGTTTCTGCAGTGCATGTACTTGCCAATTCTGAGCAATTTGTAGTGAGACTTGCGACCGCTGTGTTCTGCGCTTAGTGGCGCACATATCCATAGCAAAGGCCGAAGTGGCAAAATTCAGTAGGGGTTGGATTTCTATTAGGCAATAACTCAGTGTCATCTCATCTGGCATAGTAGTGTGCTTCCTTTGATACTTGGCTAGAAAATAGCCATAGCAATAGGATAGGATTGTTTGGTTTTAAAAACTCAAAAAAAAACAAAAAACACAAAAAAAAAAAAAAAACACAAAAAAACACCAAAAAAAACAAAAAGAAGTAAAAAAAAAAAAAAGTTATAACTCTCATTTTAAAAATGTTTAACCCGAGGGCTAGGGGTAGAGGACGAGGGCGGGGACGTGGGCGTCCAACTACTGCAGGGGTCAGAGGCCGTGGTCCTGGGCGGGGTGAGACACCACCTGCTGATGAGGGAGCAGGGGAACGCCGCAGAGCTACACTCCCTAGGTTCATGTCTGAAGTTACTGGGACTCGTGGTAGAGCACTGTTGAGGCCAGAACAGTGCGAACAGGTGATGTCGTGGATTGCCGACAATGCTTCGAGCAATTTGTCCACCAGTCAGTCTTCCACGCAGTCCACCCATGTCACCGAAATCGGCACTCCTCCAGCTCCTGCACCTCAGCCTCCTCCCCCCCAGTCTGCCCCCTCCCAGCAAAATTTGCCATTTGAACCGGCATACTCTGAGGAACTGTTTTCTGGACCCTTCCCACAGTCACAAACCACTTGTCCGGTTGCTGATGAGCAATTTTCCGATGCCCAGGTTTTCCACCAGTCACAGTCTGTGGGTGATGATGACCTTCTTGACGTAGTGGAAGTGTGTAAAGAGGTGTCCGACGATGAGGAGACACGGTTGTCAGACAGTGGGGAAGTTGTTGTCAGGGCAGGAAGTCCGAGGGGGGAGCAGACTGAGGGATCGGAGGATGATGAGGTGACAGACCCAAGCTGGGTTGAGAGGCCGGGTGAACACAGTGCTTCTGAGACGGAGGAGAGTCCTCGACCTGAACAGGTTGGAAGAGGCAGTGGTGGGGCCAGACGGAGAGGCAGGGCCAGAGCTGGTGCATCAGCGCCACTGTCAACTAGTGAAGCTCCCGTGGTGAGGGCTCTTGCGGCGAGGGCTAGATCTTCAGAAGTGTGGAGGTTCTTTAAGGAAACACCGGATGACCGACGGACTGTGGTGTGCAACATTTGCCAAACCAGGCTCAGCAGGGGTTCCACCACTACTAGCTTAACTACCACCAGTATGCGCAGGCATATGAATGCTAAGCACCCCACTCAGTGGCAACAAGCCCGTTCACCTCCGGCCGTGCACACCACTGCTCCTTCCCCTGTGTCAGCTGCTAGTCAGCCCCCTGCCCAGGACCCTGGCACAAAAACCCCATCGTCGCCTCCACGATCCTCCACAGCATCCACCAGCGTTCAGCTCTCCATACCCCAGACGCTGGAGCGGAAACGCAAATATAGTGCAACCCACCCGCACGCCCAAGCCCTTAATCTCCAGATTGCTTAGCCTGGAGATGCTGCCCTATAGGCTAGTAGAGACCGAGGCCTTTCGCAACCTCATGGCGGCGGCCGCCCCTCGGTATTCGGTCCCCAGCCGCCACTACTTTTCCCGATGTGCCGTCCCAGCCCTGCACCAGCACGTGTCAGACAACATCATCCGTGCCCTGACCAACGCCGTTTCTGACAAGGTCCACCTGACCACAGACACGTGGACGAGTGCTGCCGGGCAGGGCCACTATATATCGCTGACGGCACATTGGGTTAACTTGGTGGAGGCTGGGACCGAGTCTGACCCTGGGGCTGCTCATATACTGCCGACGCCGAGGATTGCGGGGCCTACCTCGGTCCAGGTGTTTCAGGCCTACTATGCCTCCTCCTCCTCCCACCCCTCCTCCACCTCCTCCTCCGAACTACCATCCGTGGGCACGGCGCCATCAGTCGGTAGCTCTAGGCACAGCAGCAGTGCCGTCGCTAAGCGACAGCAGGCGGTGCTCAAACTGCTGAGCCTAGGCGACAAAAGGCACACCGCCCAAGAGCTATTACAGGGCATCACGGCGCAGACTGATCTGTGGCTGGCACCGCTGAACCTCAAGCCGGGAATGGTTGTGTGTGACAACGGCCGTAACCTGGTGGCGGCTCTGCAACTCGGCAGACTGACACATGTGCCATGCCTGGCCCATGTGTTAAATCTGATAGTGCAGCGTTTCCTCAAGACATACCCCAATCTGTCTGATTTGCTCACGAAGGTGCGCCGCATCTGTGCGCATTTCAGGAAGTCCAGCCCAGATGCTGCCACTCTCAGGGCAGCGCAGCGCCGCCTCCAACTGCCCGCTCACCGACTGTTGTGCGACGTGCCCACGAGGTGGAATTCAACACTGACCATGTTATCCAGAGTTTACCAGCAGCGCAGAGCGATTGTAGACTGCCAGATGTCAACTTCCACCAGAACTGGTAGTCAGGTCAGTCAGCTTCCTCAAGTCTACAATGAGGAGTGGACGTGGATGTCTGATATCTGTCAGGTGCTGAGTAACTTTGAGGAGTCAACACAGATGGTCAGTGGCGATGCCGCCATCATCAGCCTCACCATCCCGCTGCTTGGCCTGTTGAAAAACTCTCTGGTCAGCATGAAGTCGGAAGCTTTGCGCTCGTCACAAGAGACGGGGGAAGAATATTCCCTTGTTGATAGCCAAAGCACCCTGAGGTCTGTTTCTCAGCGCATATCGGAGGAGGTGGAGGTGGAGGAGGATGAGGAGGAAGAGGAGGAGAATGTTGGCGAGACACAAGAGGGGACCATTGTTGAGTCCTTCACTGTTCAGCGTGTATGGGCAGAAGAAGAGGAGTTGGAGGAGTTGGAGGAGGAGGAAATGGACAGTCAGGCCAGTGAGGGGAGTGAATTCTTACGCGTTGGTACTCTGGCGCATATGGCAGATTTCATGCTAGGCTGCCTATCCCGTGACCCTCGCGTTCAAAGAATTTATTCCAGCACCGATTACTGGGTGTTCACTCTCCTGGACCCACGGTACAAGCAAAATCTTCCCACTCTCATCCCTGGAGAGGAAAGGAGTGTGAGAATGCATGAATACCAGCAGGCCCTGGTGCACAAGCTGAAACAGTATTTCCCTTCTGACAGCGCTAGCGGCAGAGTGCGTAGTTCTGCGGGACAAGTAGCGAGGGAGAGTAGGCGAGCAGGCAGCTTGTCCAGCACTGGCAAGGGTACGCTTTACAAGGCTTTTGCCAGCTTTATGTCACCCCAGCAAGACACTGTCACCTGTCCCCAGTCTCGGCAGAGTAGGGCTGATCTTTACAGAAAGATGGTGAGGGAGTACGTAGCTGACCATACCATCGTCCTAAATGATCACACAGCTCCCTACAACTACTGGGTTTCAAAGCTGGACATGTGGCACGAACTGGCGCTGTACGCCTTGGAGGTTCTTGCCTGCCCTGCCGCTAGCGTCTTGTCCGAGCGGGTTTTCAGTGCAGCTGGTGGCATCATCACCGATAAGCGTACACGCCTGTCGACTGACAGCGCTGACAGGCTGACGCTTATTAAAATGAATAAAGGCTGGATTTCTCAGAATTTCCAATCTCCACCAGGTGAAGGAAGCTCAACCTGAATAATTGATCCACTCCTCCTCCTCCTCCTCATTTTCCTCCTTCTCCTCCTCTTTGTACAGTAAAGCAGAGGAAAATGGCTATTTTTTGACAGGGCCCACTGGCTCTTGCTATAGTACTTCATGCATTTAATTTTTCTGGAGGGCCACCTACCCGGTCCTCTGTTTGAAACAATTTTTGTGAGTGCCACATACAGGCACTCAATCTATTCCATTTTTCTGGAGGGCCACCTACCCGGTCCTCTGTTTTAAAAAATTTTTGGGACTGCCACATACAGGCACTCAATCTATTCCATTTTACTGCAGGGCCACCTACCTGCTCCTCTGGTTTGAACAATTTTTGGGACTGCCACATACAGGCACTCAATCTATTCCATTTTACTGGAGGGCCACCTACCTGCTCCTCTGGTTTGAAACATTTTTGGGACTGCCACATACAGGCACTCAATCTATTCCATTTTACTGCAGGGCCACCTACCTGCTCCTCTGGTTTGAACAATTTTTGGGACTGCCACATACAGGCACTCAATCTATTCCATTTTACTGCAGGGCCACCTACCTGCTCCTCTGGTTTGAACAATTTTTGGGACTGCCACATACAGGCACTCAATCTATTCCATTTTACTGGAGGGCCACCTACCTGCTCCTCTGGTTTGAAACATTTTTGGGACTGCCACATACAGGCACTCAATCTATCCCATTTTACTGGAGGGCCACCTACCTGCTCCTCTGGTTTGAAAAATGTTTGGGACTGCCACATACAGGCACTATCCAAATTAAATTGTCTCCATAGCAGCCTCCACACGTTGTCTCCATTGCTACCTCCAAAAGTCGTCCATATAGCTGCCTCCATACATCGTCCCTTTATCAAACGAGGTGTGTCAGGCAGAAATTTGGGTTGTTTTCATGGATTCCACATCAAAGTTGTTAACTTTGTCGCCACCCTGCTGTGTTATCCACAAAATATACTGGCAAACTTTTACCATTTAGGGATATTATTTCAGCGCTTCTTGCGCATCTGTTTACATTCCCCTCACCCGGCATATCCTAAACTTATAAGAACGCTACTACACTTGATCTTATACAAAAGGTTCTTAGAAGTGCTGTTTGGGGAGTAGCCTAGAGACAGGGGCTTGGATTGGCGAAAGCTCGCCTGGCAGCGGAACGCCAGCTCCATGCGCATCATGCGCTTCTTGCGCATCTGTTTACATTCCCCTCACCCGCCATATCCCAAACTTATAAGAACGCTACTACACTTAACTTGGTGCAGGCTGGGACCGAGTCTGACCCTGGGGCTGGTCATATACTGCCGACGCAGAGAATTGCGGGGCCTACCTCGGTCCAGGTCTCAAAGGCCTACTATACCTCCTCCCACCCCTCCTCCACCTCCTCCTCCTCCGAATTACCATCCGTGGGCATGGCGCCATCAGTCGGTAGCTCTAGGCACAGCAGCAGTGCCGTCGCTAAGCGACAGCAGGCGGTGCTGAAACTGCTGAGCCTAGGCGATAAAAGGCACACCGCCCAAGAGCTATTACAGGGCATTCCACATCAAAGTTGTTAACTTTGTCGCCACCCTGCTGTGTAATCCCCAAAATATACTTGCAAACTTTTACCATTTAGGGATATTATTTCAGCGCTTCTTGCGCATCTGTTTACATTCCCCTCACCCGCCATATCCTAAACTTATAAGAACGCTACTACACTTGATCTTATACAAAAGGTTCTTAGAAGTGCTGTTTGGGGAGTAGCCTATAGACAGGGGCTTGGATTGGCGAAAGCTCGCCTGGCAGCGGAGCGCCAGCTCCATGCCAAGATCCAACTAACATAGTTTTAACTGCAGCACCTTTAATCTACTACTAGTTCACTGCCTCCATACATGGTCCCCTTATCAAACGAGCTGTGTCAGGCAGAATTTTGGGTTGTTTTCATGGCTTCCATGTTAACTTTGTCGCCACCCTGCTGTGTAATCCACAAAATATACTGGCAAACTTTTATCATGTACCGATATTATTTGAGCGCTTCTTGCTCACCTCCTTTGGTTCCTCTCTGCCACCCATTGGTTTGAAGCCTGAGTCCATTTAGGGTATGTCGCCATGACACTCTCTAGCCTGCTGCCGCTGCCTCTGCATGCCGTCCCCTATAGTGTCAGGGTCAATTATTGGATGTTTTAGATGCTATCTAGCTTCATTCTGTCACTCTGTCATGGCCATGCTGTTGCCCATAATTTTGGCATAATGGTGCGATTATGCAGCCTCAGAGGCATCCATGCATGCTGCCCCTGCTGTTTCCTGTCCATTTCCGTGGTGTTTCCATCCTTTTCTGAGGTTCCCAGGTGTTTGGCCAAGCTTCCCTGTGCAGAGCCTTGGTCCCCTTGAAAAATGCTCGAGTCTCCCATTGACTTCAATGGGGTTCGTTATTCGAGACGAGCACTCGAGCATCGGGAAAAGTTCGTCTCGAATAACGAGTACCCGAGCATTTTAGTGTTCGCTCATCTCTAGAGGAGAATAATCTCAAATCACCGGTGGAGCAAAGAGCGTGGGTTGTAGGATAGACTGAGATGAGAAAGGAGAGGTAGGGGGGTGCAGCACTAAGCATAGCTTTGTGGATGAGTGGATGGTTATTTATTTTAACTGTATTCGGAAGGAGACGGGCAACCAGTGCAGTGACTGTCATGGACTGGACAGGAGTGTAGCATTTGGTCTGAAAGACAAGCTTGGCTGCTGCATTGAGAATAGATTGTAGAGGAGAGAGCTTAGTAAGTGAAAGACCAATCATTAGGGAGTTACAGTAGTCTAGACGAGAATGAATCAGAGCGACAATTAGTGTTTTAGGGCTTTCGATTGTAAGAAATGGTCGGATTCTAGAAATATCTTTCAGATGCATCCGACAAGAGCGAGCAAGAGATTGAATATACAGTGCAAAAGAGAGGTCAGAGTCAAGCACTACCCCAAGACCGCGAGCCTTCTGCCTCGGGGTTCAAGACCAGAAGTTCAGTTTTGGAAGTTTCAAGAAGAGACTGTTGTTTTTAATGCATATTTTGATAAATATAGTTTGATAAATCTGCCACAATGTTTAAATGCATTTTTTCCTTCATAGTATGGGGTTTTAGAGAGACAAGTTTCTTTACGTATTTCTCATTCCTGCCCTTTTCAGTTCTTGTATTTCTGTATTTTATTCCAATCCTGCCTTAGCCAAAACTTTTTATTTTACTTTTATTTTAATAGAGCATTATGAGGGTTTATTTTTGATACATAACTAATGATATTCATAAAAATGTTCAAACCATAAATTTGGCACCAGAATCAAGGTTAGTGCCAAAAGTACAGCACCAAGCTTTGTAAATAAATGCATCACCAGAACCAATTTTAGCACATAAATGCAGCCTCAGGACCAACTGCATTACATAATTTCAGCTTCAGAAACGACTTTAAGACATAACTGCAGAACCAGAGCCAAGCTCATACAATAAATACAGCACCAGAAACAATGCTAACATTAACACAGTACCACGACAATGACAATACACAGTAAATACAGAATTAAGTTTCGGCAGGCTAACACAGGTGACATTACTGTAAGCATAAGAAGGGTAGATGCGGTTAGGGTATCCACCAGCCTGTTAAAATTTACCCAAAAAACTAAAATATAAAGAGGGCTGAAAAACACCCACTGTGGCATACAGTGACCATATAGTGGTAAGATGCTAGTTCTACATAGGGGCTCTGCAGAGCCCACAGGACATGATATGAAAAATGGAGTCGGACTAAAATACCACATGGAATGGTACCAAGAATATAGAACACTTCCCCTACTCTATAACACAACAACTCATGGTACATCATGCAAAACATTGCATCTTGAGGGAAGTAATGTGTCTGGATAATACCAGTTATAACATATCTGCAAGCAGGTATGACAAACACTCTAATAATGCGCAGTAACAAAAACAAGAAAAAAGATCAATGTATCAATGTACAACTAAATATCTATGGCACACTTGAGAGGTGACAAAACATCAGAGGCAATACAATTATATATTCATATCAAATAATAGACTGAAAAGTTGGTGTAATAAGGTCTTACGTAATGTATGCAAATATACCACCTTTGGAAAATCACTAATATATGTGGTAAAGCATTTTCCCTCCCTCAATGAATAAAGTAGTATAGAAAAAAAGAAGACACTAAGACAGCAATACAGATAATGCTATTCCCAGATGACTGAATGAATCAAGACATAGAAAGATTAAGGAAATGACTGAAAAGGTCAGATTTGCATACCTTGTGACATGGTGTAACTACTGCACAAAGAATCAGGGAAAAGAGAAAGTAATAGATGATGTATTTGATTGGAGAAGTTTTATTCATTTCTTCTATGACCCAGATAACTATGTCAACTTCTTGCAGCCAAAATTACCATCTACTCCACCTTCTTAACACAACCTTTTTTTTTTTTTTAACATAAGTAATCTTAGACCCACATATAACCGAAGTAATCATCCTCAATAGCCCCCGCCCCCCCTAACCCCGCCCTCCCTCCCTACCTCCCCCTCTGCCGTAATGAAAACGAAACATAAGAACAAACTTCCATTTAGTGTCCCTGAGGCCAGCCGATTGCTATAACCGAAACTTATGCCGACTTGCGATCCTTCCCTAATTCTCGATCTCCATACACCAAATCTTTTTCCACTTATCCAGGTATCCTCCCTTGATTGCCATCAATCTTTCGTATTTTTTACACTTCTCCACTTCTCCTAAAAATTCTTCCGGGGCCGGGGCCGTCGGACTCCCCCACTTTCGTGCAATAACCAGTCTAGCCAACAAGAGAACCTTGTTGACTACCGCCTTTTTTCCCCTTTCCCTAATACTAAACTGCTGAAGACTGAGCAGAGCCACCCGGATGGTACAGGGCAACTTCACTTTAAATGTTTCTTCCAGGTACTGGAAAACCCTAGACCAGTAGGCAGACACTTTATGACATACGAAGGATACATGTACAAAATCCGCATTTTCCAGGTTACAGCGCAGACAGCTAGAATTATCTTTCAATTTCATTCTAAATAGACTATGGGGGGAATAATACAGTTGGTGCACAAAATTAAATTGTACCATTCTGTGGTTCCAGGAGAGGGAGGACAGCCCTATACCCCTATAGCATTTATCCCAGTCCGCCTCAGAGAGAGCGCCCAAATATTCATGCCACGTTCTTTTAGAGGGATGAGTGACTCCTTTTGAGAGTCCTTGAATCAAATATCTATAAATATGTGCAACCACCTTATTCCGAGTGGAGGAACCCAGTAAAAATTCTACTCCTGCATCCGTGCATAAATTAAACCTACTTTTATCCTCTATCGAATTATATGCATGCTGCAATTGAAAAAATCTTAAGAAGCATATCTCCACGCTTCTATCTAGTGCTAAAGCATCTGAGAAATTCCGTGAATAATCTAAATTAGTGAGTTGTGTAAGAAATTTTACCCTCCTTATCTCCCAGTATCGACAATCCGGAATGGATCTGAACTCCTTAAAGTGATAATTCCCCCATATTGGAGTGAAACAAAAAATACCTTGCATACCTCTATTTTTCTTATACGCGATCCAAGTGTTATCCAACAATTTCCCTATATAAGTGTCACTATATCTATCGTGACCTAGTTCCCCGCTATCCAATAAACTAAAAATTGAGTCCCTTGTGACCTCACTTATTTGTAATAGTTTCCCAAAGGCGCTACACTCCCTCCTTGTGACTAAGAATGCAAGCTGGGCTGCAATAAAATACCCAAAAAGATATGGAACCCCCAACCCCCCTTTGTCTGTCGGACAGCACAGAGAGGACAGTCCAATCCTAGGGCATTTTTTCCCCCAAATTAAGTCTCTGATTAACCCGTCCATCAATCTAAACAGTCTGTTAGGTAGCCAGACCGGGGAGACCGAGAGGGGATAGAGGAGCTGCGGGAACAAGACCATTTTTACTATCCCTACCCTGTCTGCTCTAGAAAGGGGCATCTTAAGCCAGCCATTGATACTATATCTAATTTTAGTTATAAGTGGAATGATGTTTAATTCAGCAAAGCGTCCCAAATCCGCTGCAACATAAATCCCCAAATATTTAAACGATTTCCCAATTAATGCTGAGGCCTGAGAAGGTGCCATATTCATTCACCAAGTGGATCACATCATGTATGGAGCTACCTGTATTTTGAATAGTCAGGAGGATATCATCCGCATAAAGTGAAATTTTTTCTCCTTCCCCCCACACCCCCATCCCTTAATCCATTGAGCGTCACGAATTTTGATAGCTAACGGCTCTATGAAGAGCGCAAATAGGAGGGGGGAGAGGGGGCAACCCTGTTTGTTTCCTCTATGCAGACGAAATGGCTCAGAGTATAATCCATTTATACAGATTCGTGCTCTAGTGGAGTGGTACATTGTTTTTATCCAATCAATAAACTCCCTACCTATCCCGAATCTCTATAATACTTTCCATAGGAAGGGCCACTCCACCCTGTCGAACGCTTTGGTCGCGTCCAGAGACAGGATGGAGCAAGCCCCCCCGTCCCTAACTGCATATCAGAAAACAGTCTATGAAGGTTATAAGCTATACCCCTGGCCGGGATAAATCCATTTTGATCAGGATGGATAATATGAGAGATTACCTTCTTAAGCCGCATCGCAAGGATCTTAACATCCGAATTCAGCAATGAGATGGGTTTATAAGAACCCATCTCTGACTCTTTTTTGTCCTTTTTAAGGAACAAAATTATAGAAGCTTCCGTCATTGAACCATAGACTGTCCCCGCGGTCAATGCTGCTGAGTAAACCGTTTCCAGAATTGGAGAAAGCGTCTTACTGTATTGTTTGTAAAAGGCCAGTGGCAACCCATCTAGGCCTGGAGCTGAGTCCACCGCAGAGTTATTTATCGCCTCCATGATCTCCTTAGCCCTTATGGGGCGATTCAGAGGGGAACTTTGCTCCGCTGTCAGAGAGGGAAACGACACGGATTCCAAATACTGCTCCAGTTGAGTATCTGAGAACTCTATTTCTGAGCTATATAATGACTGATAAAAAAGCCGAAAGTTCTCTAAGATTGCCCCCTCTCCTTGTACCCTCTCTCCTGCAGAATTTATAATCGAATGAATCCCATTATTACTATTTTTCTTTTTAAGAAGATTGGCGAGTAATTTACCTGGTCTCCCTCTCTCCGCGTAATATTTTTGCCCGGCAAAAAAAATTTCGTGTTGCGCCCTTTCGGACGCAAAAAAGTTAAATGCGGCCTGTGCTTCGATGTATCTATCCCTGTCTTCCATTGTGGCTGACGCCACCCAGGCCTCTTGTGTGGTAGCTACTTTTTTTTTTAAAGTGCTTGCTCTCTGTCTGTACCTCTTTTTGGCCCACTCAATTTCGGAGAAGAACAGGCCTCGGAGAAAGGCCTTAAGCGCATCCCATGCCAAGCCCGGGTCCCTCTCGAGAACATTATTCCCCCAAAATTCCTTGATCGACTTTATGACCTTTACATCATTGTCCAAGACCGAGAGCCAATGAGAATTTAGCCTAAAAAAGCTCATCTTATCAAGGAATGGGCCCCGCTCTGTCCTAATCTGGAGAGAGATGGGTCCATGATCTGAAACTACAATAGTTTCATATTTAATCTTAGCTATAAGGCACAAGAAAGCACCATTGGCCAAACACATATCGATCCTGGACAATGTAGAGTGGGTACGACTAAAACAAGAAAAGGCGGGTTTATCCAGATACTTAATCCTCCAGGCATCCCTCAGGCCAAAGTTCTCACAGAAGGTTCTCAGGCCAGAGGATCCCCGTTGGTTCTGGGGGCCGGCCCCACGCAAGTTACGTCTGTCCTGCGAGGGATCCAACACTGTGTTGAAATCTCCTATAATCATCATTGGGCTGTCCTCCCTATCAATCAGGAAATTCACTAGAGCATTCAAAACCTGATATGAAAAAGGAGGGGGAAGGTATACAAATGCCAGGATACAGCGTACCTGATTTAAAACACAATACAGGAAAATGTACCTTCCCTGCCGGTCTATGTTATATGTTAGAACCTTAATGTCAACCTTTTGGTGAATAATAACAGATACACCCCTGGAAAATGCGGATCCGTAACACAACCTTACTCCCCTAAAGATCACTATTACTCCCACAGTAGTTATTATAGAAACAGTGCCTTTCAGTAGCCAATATAGTAACAGTGCCCCCCCCCCCAGCAGCCAGCATAGCAACTCTTCCTTTGCAACATAGTAATAATGAGGTTGTTGGATAGTATCATATGGAGACGGCCGTAGGACATGTCTCTTTCCCCGTGTTACGGTACATATGCCATGCCATGCAGGACGTATGCCCGCCGACTGCGGCTTGATGGGCATATGTTCTTGTGCATGCAGCCTTAGACTGCATACCGACAATGATTACACTAGACTGTAGGTGGACCATACTTAGTGCTATCACAATACTAAGGAATGACTGGTGGCAGTGATTACACTAGACCAGGGGTGCACAACCTGTACGCCACCTGTGACCCACACCCTGCTTCCCAGCAAGATCAATGAGCTCTTCCATCACTGTTTATTGCTGCAAGAGGGCGAGCAGCAGTAAGTATGTCTGAGATGTACACATCCCTTCCAAGTCCTCTCCTGCTGCTTATGGTGCTGCCTGTTCTGTATAAAGCGGCGTAGAACCAGCACCAGGACACAGAGAAGAGCTGTGCCCAGAGAACGGAGGAAACTGCACTGTGGTGCAGGAGAAGAGGAGGCTGGGAAGGTAAGTATTTATTTTTTGTCTGTGGTCTCTATAATTGGGCTGATCTGGGGGTCTGAAGTTTTGGCTCTGGGGGTCTCCTGTATGAAACATCTGCTCTGGGGGCCATCTGTATTAGTCTGATCTGAGGGACTCGTTTATTATCTGCTCTGTAATATTACTTATTATTTTGGTCTGTGGTCTGTATTGTATTGTTGCCTGGTATTGGTCTGTATTGTTGATTATTGATGGTTACTTGTGTGATCCATTGAAGATGACAATGCAGCAGTCGGACCAGGTTGTGCACCCCTAAACTAGACTGATCAGATGTGTTCTACAAAATAACGCTATAGCTGAATTGCATGGTAAAACAAGGAGCTAACAGCCCCTGGCACTGACATTCTTTAAAATTGCCATACCTTGACTGGAGGCCCACTGGAATGTGTTTGCCCCTCCCTGGACTGCACCCCTAGCTACGACACTGCAGCTAACGATTTCAATATATACACAATCAAGCAAGATAATGCAGAAGGGTCCAACATCACTTCCACAACTTATTCACATTCATCCTACCAAAACAATTGTTTGTGATACACATTGAATTAAATGCAGTACGAAAGAATCTCTTTAAATTAACTGATCAAATCATCAAAGAATTGTGCCTAAAAATGACTCCTGTTCCCTCATATAGATCGTCCTCACAGAATGGGTTCTCCTTCTACTTTTAATGTAGAATCAAATTTTGCTCTATAATTAAACATTAGATTAAGTTTTACATTTATAATTTTAATAATGAATAATAATAGTTTAAAAAAGTACTGCTAAAGGTTGTTGCTAGAGATATATTTTTCCTCAAACTGCTCTCAGGTTCCATCAGCGGCCAGTAATGTAACAATGGGTGAGTCTGGAACAAAGGAATAGTAAAGTAAGATCATGAGCTTGCGATATATGAACTACCGGGGAGGTGGCTTGTATTATACTCATATAGTACAAAGGAACGTCACAGGGCATGTCATGTTCTCCCTCTGGTAGTGCTGACTGCCCAGACAGAATGTATTATACAGAGGAAAGGCCACATTTATGATGAAGTTTGTTCTATTTTTAAACCTGACAATCTACAAAGAGCAAACTATACATTAAAAAGTATCAAGTCCCTGAGCCAGCTCTGTCAATTTATATCATGAAAGTACGAGAAGAGAGAACCGGACAAGGGAGACACAGAGATAAATAGAAGAGATTGGCAGTGACAGAGGCTAGATAACATTAGGAAACATTGAATTACGAGGGATCATGAAAACAGGAAGAAGACAGAAAGATCTATGACACAGAACTGTTCCATTCCAGGAACATTAGTCCATTGCAAGGAATGTTATTTTCTAAATTGCTAAAATACTAACCCCTTTATTATGTATGAGTCTACTAAGAAAACTATAAGGGCTCTAATTTTGTGCAATGAATTGTCAGACTAAGTGAAAGGTCAAACGCTTTTAAATGAGGAAAATCTCATTTTATCTCTTTATACCAGAAATTGAATAATAAATGGACCCACAGTAAATATATGTGTATATACATACGATCCACAAAAAAATAGCACTCCAATGGTCCAAAATTTTCCAAAATGATCAATATTTTGGGCCTTAATCTTTTGAATTTGTTTGTAACTTGTGCTACTACTACTACTTTTTGTAGTGGCACTCAACTATAGGTAAGGCTACATTCACACACATGTATGGGGGACGTATATACGGCCGATATACGTCCCCCATACACTTCTATGGGCTCACGGCCCTGTACCGGAGAGGTACGGTGCAGCACACGTACGGCACCGTACCGCTTTGTAGCCTGTAGAAAGACAGGACATGTCCTATCTTTCTAAATGATACGGCGCCGTGCGCAGTATATACCTATGGAGAGTGGCGGGGGCCGAGCTGCGCTCATCCCCTGCCCCTCTCCACAGCGCCGATGTATGCCCGCCGTCGGGTGCACGTCCCAGGACACGGATGAAAGGTCCCTCCAAGATACACAATTCAGAAAAATGGCAGCACTCCGTAAATTGTGTGAAAAAAGGTACTCTTTTATTCCAACATGTGCCAAACAGCTACGTTTTGGCACCTATAGCCTGGAGGCTTGACCAGGCTATAGGAACCGAAACGTAGCTGTTTAGCACATGTTGGAATAAAAGCATACCTTTTTTCACACGATTTACAGAGTGCTGCCATTTTTCTGAATTGTATATAATTTGCTGGATGTCTCTGCATAAATACAGATGACTACAGCTGACTATACCACTTAAAGGAACAGTAAAAGGGCATTTGTGGCCTATACCAAAAATGCAGCAGTAGAGATATTTTTTATTTTTATGGCAAATAGAGCTGGACTTCAAATTCAATGGAGGTGATTGATCAAGGTCACGAATTGAGACTTTCCCCCAAATTACGCCACCTACACGGCAAGTCGGCATGAAGGTGCTCGGAGTGGGCTGTGCCATCACAGAAGCAGTGGGCCGTCCAAAGAAGGGCCTGGTGTAGAATCAATGTAGAGCCTCTAAGCATATTTCCCCCCACCCCCCAAAAAAAATGATCACAGCCTAACCCAAATTGTTAAGGTACATCTTAATTTAAACACTCAGTGGCATGTAAAGAATTAACGAGGTTCAAAATCTCACAATCTCGAAAAGTGAAGTTGATTATTTCCTCTGGATCTTCTGCTCATCCTGGCTGTGGCTCTGCTCTTCTCACTGCATTGACTTCCTGCTATGTTCACACCGAACAGAATGGTGCTGCTATTTATACCAAGTGTAAACCCAAGTCAGTTCAGGACAATACAATCAGCATCTCTATTAACTCATAACTGGTTCAAATTGTCTCTCCTGCATGGAGATGCTTTCTGTGTGCAGATGCAGTTGTATGATCACATATAAGAATCACAGTCAAATTAAATGTTAATTAAACCTAAGATTTTGGTAGCAGATCTTAATTTGCACACAGCGGGACAGATTTATAGCATAGTGTCAAGGAGCTGACAGTCTTAGACTGCACAGGATAACAATAATAACAATAATAATTATATATATTGGAGATCAAATTAGAGTACACACAATTTCCTACATGTAAATGTCATTGAGTAGACCTATGTGAATATTTCCTAACATCAGTAAAATAGCAGTTTGTTAAGCTTTTTCATAAATTGTATATAAGGCACAGAATAAAAATGTAAATGAGATAAATGAAAAAGAACATGGATCAAAATTAGAGGACACTTTTAGGGTGTGTTCACAAGTTGCAGTTAAAACTGCATCGCAATTCAGTTTTGTAAATCAAACACGTGAAAGGCATTAAGTGAATGGGTGGATTCGATTTTGAAGGTTTAATAAATGTAATTCACCAGTTGAGTTCATGTTGTTCAACTGTTAAACAAGAAACTGCACCTAAAACCACCTCAAAAGTAATGACAATGCAGTTTCAACAGCAATGTGTGGACGTACCCTCAGATACCTGCAAGTTATTGGTGTTCATCTGGCACCTGGTGTCAATTCTCTTAATTATCTGACAAACCCCATTTAACTGCCAGCTTATCTTTTTAGTTTGCCCTGACTTTGCGAAAATGGTGTAATGTGTGATTAAAATTCTCCAACAGCAGGTTGTCCATATGAAGGCCAAAGGGGTGACCCTATCGGCTTCCAAGCCTGTGATTTCTAGAATATTGCATCTTTCCTAATCACAAATAGAGATGGGTGAATCGATTTGAACGAAGTGGAATTCGATTTAAATTTCACAGAAAATTCGATTTGTCACGAATCCGAAGTTTACATTGATTCGTGGGAACAAAGTTTTTTTTTCCCTGCTTTTTTAGCTAGGCACAACGTGTTACATGGGGCAGAGAACTCTGGGAAGGAGAAAGGAACAACCGCAATGACATCTGCAGACTTCAATCAGCGACCGGCAGGCTTATGTGATGTCACCGCCCTAAAAAACCTGTCAGCCATTTGCAATATCGGCATTTCACACTGCATGTGCTTTCTGTAGCGCCTAGCTGCTATTACTGTACTGTGCTGTAGTGATTTCTGCTCCAATCCCAGGGTGTGCGTTTAGGGGGATCTGTATACCTCAAATAGCAGTTCTTTTTTGTTACTGAAGCGACTAGGAAGAAATCTGTTTCATATCCACACAATTGCTGTAGTGATTTTTTCCCCCTCTCCCAGGGTGTGCGTTTAGGGGGATCTGTATACCCCAAATAGCAGTTCTTTTTTGTTACTGAAGCCACTACGAAGAAATCTGTTTCATATTACACAGAAGCTGAAGTGATTTCTGCCCCTCTCCCAGGGTGTGCACTTAGGGGGATCTGTATACCCCAAATAGTAGTTCTTTTTTGTTACTGAAGTGACAAGGAAGAAATCAGTCTCATATCCGCACAGCTGCTGTAGTGATTTCTGCTCCTCTCCCTGGGTGTGCATTTTGGGTCATCTGTATAACGCAAATTCCCATACTTTTGTGTTACTAAAGTTGAGAGCAAGAAATACGTCCAAATCCACGTAGTTTATAGAGTGATTTTCGCTCAAATTACAGGGTGTCTGCTGGGAGGTATCTGTAGAACGTATATTCCCATACTTTTGTGTTTCTAAAGTTGAGAGCAAGAAATACATGTCAAATCCATGTAGTTCATTAACCACTATGGTCTGGGCTCAGCTTCACTATACAGTGAAGACAAAGTATTTGAGGACAGTCAGCAGCTGCTTGGCAGTGAAGAGATGGGGCAGACATCCGCTGCTTCATGCAGTAGGCAGGCTATGCATACTGACACCATTGAGGAGAATAGCAGTGACAGGGAAACACAAATTGACGATGATGTAGCCGATCGCACTTGAGAGCCGGGTGTAGCAAGGGATTCATCATCGTTGGGCGAAGAGAGTATCAGCTTGTGCGTCAGGCAGCGGAGCAGGCAGCAAGTCGCTACTGTGGCCGTGAGTCAGCAGGGTGCTAGCAGTTCAAGGACGGGAGCCAAATGGCCATGGGGGAACAAACCCCGCTTCAGAGGTCCAGGTACAGGGGCTCAGCGAGGCAGCGGTGTTAGTATTCACACAGTGCAACAGTGTTGGCAGTAAAAACACCACCTCGGCGGTGTGGCAGTTTTTTCTTAAGACACCAGAGGAGCCGAGCGTGTGTATATGTAAAATCTGCGGGCAGAAAGTGAAGTGGGGCCAGGGAGCTAATGTTGGAACCATGCCCCTGCATCAACGCTTGCAACGTCACCATCACCATCCACTGGCCTGGAAGAAACGTGGAACAGATGTGGAGGTCCATCCACAGCAGCAGCACCTAGTGGCACACATGCCATTTCAGCCAGTCAAGGCTCCTCTGCCGAGGGAGCTGTTTGTCTTTGACATCATCTACTGGTCCAGATGCTCCTGCTCCTCGCTATGCATGGCACCAGCAGTCGTTGAAAGAGGTGATTACAAAGAGACAACTGTATGCGTCCAGCCATCCTAAGGTGCAGAAGCTGACCGCGCTCCTGTCCAAGTTGTTTGTACTGCAGTCCCTCCCTTTCCAAGTCGTGGACTCTGCACCCTTCAGAGAACTTATGGCTTGTGCCAAACCGAGGTGGAGAGTTCCAAGCCGCAATTTTTTTTTCCAAAAAGGCAGTTCCAGCCCTTCACAAATATGCAGAACAGAAGGTGGGCCAGTCCTTGAGCTTATCGGTTTCTTCCAAGGTACACGGCAACGCGGATGTGTGGAGCTGTAACTACGGTCAGGGCCAGTACATGTCCTCGGCCCACTGGGTGAATGTGCTTTCCGCCCAGCCACACCAACAACTTGAACAAGAGACAACGCTTTCTCCTCCACGTTGTGAAACTGCTGCTCCTGCGCCACTGTCCGCCTCCTCCTCCTCCTTCTCCAACACCACCTCAGCCTCCACAAGTCTAAATGCTGCTCCATCATACCACATGTGCAGGGCACAGCGGTGTCACGCAGTTCTACACCTGGTTTGCCTGGGCGAACAAAGTCACAAGGGGAAGAACTGCACTGGAAGCTCATGCACAACACCTGCCGTTTGCTCAGGCCCTTTGAAGAGGCCATATTATTTGTCAGTCACCAGGACTGCGGGATGAATAACGACATTCCACTGCTTCATGTCCTAGAACTCATGCAGCAAAATATGTCCGGTCAGGGCACTCGAGAAGTGGAGACTACATCTCACGGCCACATGTGTCCGGTGGGGGCAGAATGGGAGGATAAAAGTCTTAGCTAAAAAAAACTGTTTGGGTATTTTGCTGGTAGGGAAAATCGACCTCGAGAACTACTGCAGAAAGTAAATTTCCATTGATAGATTTTCTATCAAATTAGTATATGTGATTCGCCCTTTGAAAACAAACAGAACACTGCCGACTTTGTGCTGCTCATCCTTTTCTTTCCAAAGTTATGGCATTTTCTGTTTTGAAAGTGTTTGAAAAAATCTTTCTCTCCATAGGTGAAGTGGGTGGAGGCCACGCCCTCAAGCTGAGACCACTTAGATTGCCCACAGATTCCATGATGCCTTGTGTTCTCTTTCAAAGTAATGTAGCATTAAATCCATTTAGTTTACCAAAAGTAAATCCACTGATCACTGCACAGGGCACATACAGTAATAAGTGGTAGAATTCATTAGTACACCAGTTACATGCAATCTTTAGCCTGTGGTGTGTGAGCACTGAGGGTTACAAAGATGAAAGGGACAAAGATGATACTGCCAATGACAAGGTGTGGGAAGGGAGTAGATAGTAGAACAGAGACAGAGAAACTTCTGTAGAATCACAGACTGGGATAAAGGGATTGATAGAGAACAGGGAGATCTTGTACCTCCCTATTCTGTGCAGGAGACATCTGCATTCACTGAAACATGACCTCTTCCCTATGAGCAGGGAGCAGCAGCTCCCCCCCCCCCCCCCAGGAAACCAAGTATAAACAAAGAAACAAAGTGTAAACAACATACATTCATAATTCATATCAGCACATGGAGAGGAGGCAGCCATTGCAGCAATGAGGTAATATGAGAGGGATAGCAAATAAACTACTGAATATAGGTAATAACTATAATACATCCCAAGAGCTATTGATTTGTGAAAAAGAAAAAAACTTTTACAGTTACTCTTCAATAGTATGAAGGCAATGGCCAGCAAAGGCATATTTACACTGATCCTTTAGCAGTGTAGTGCTTCTTCAAAGTGTCCCAAGTGCACCTCTCTTTCTGACTATTTAAACTGTTAACTTTTGAAGAATTTTTTTGTTTAGAAATTATTAGTGCAGTACATAATAGTAAACTTTCTAACATATGTAAAAAAAATCTACCATTTAAAAAAAAGTAAAAGACACCTAAACATACTCACCTACACTCCTCCTTCAACCTGATCCCAGCACTTGTCTTGACATTATGCAGGAGGCTTAATAAATTCATGCCTCTAATTAGCAGCCCGGAGCACTGGACATCTTGGGGGATATTTATCATACGCTGGCGCTTGTGCGCCAGCGTATGATCGCCCCGCCGCTCCAAATTCGCAGCCCGATACATGAAGAGGCTTCTGCCTCTTCATGTATCGGGCTGCCAAAACGCAACCGGCGACTTTTCATTCGTGAAAGTAACGCCCCGCGCCGGCCCACTCCCGTCCGGCCGCGCCCCCCCTTCACGCCCCACTGGCGTGAAGGTGGCGGATTGGGGAAAATAATCGCAAAAGCTAGCAATAAGCTAGCATTTGCGATTATTTCAGGGCCTCTGCGCCACTGGCGGTGCGCAGAGGTCCTGATAAATATCCCCCCTTGTCCCCATGCTCCAGATTGCTTTTTATAAGTCTCTTATGTCGGTGATTTCAGCATTTTAAGCAAAGACAAGCATCAGGATTGGAATAAAGAGGAGTGTAGGTGTTTGTCCTTTTAATTGGTAGATTTCCTTTATTATGGGAAAAAGCTTCTCTGTTTTGTTTTTTTTTGCTCCTTTCTGCTTTGGTGAACAGTGTTTCTGAAGGCCTTCACAAGTCCATACACTGCATATTGATAAGGAAAGGAATCTCTTGCATTCCAAGAGAATATTTCACTTAAAAGATTATCTCCTTAAAGAGATATATTATCAAGTGTCTGTAAAGAGTTTAGAAACTTTTTCAGCTGCATCTTTTATATCAACTGTTGGTGTAAGTATAGAAGGAATATCTGATTTAAACACACTGTTAAGAGCACAAAGAAAAGGAAAAAAAAAACTTTTTTCATTGTAAAAGTGCAGTATATTACAAGGTTTACTATCATCTGTTAAAAGCTTATTAAGACACTAACAGGAATTTGGTACATTAAAGCCGATCATGGTCACACTGTATACAAGGATGCTATATAAATAGTACTATTGCACTAGAGAAAATTCACAGGTAATTTCTGCACAGATATCTTTGACAGTGTATAAGAAATTCTGTAAAATACTTTTAAAGGGGTATTCCAATGTAAGAAACATTCTTAATTACATTCAGAATAGAAAAATAACATATTTTATCATTTGATATTATTTAAAAAAAATCAGGTTTTTCACAGTTATATTTATAACCTGTCTCCATCAGTTCTTATGATGTGTAATTTGGTTTCTCCTGGATACAACCATAAGCTCATTCTGACTATGGTTGGGCAGGTCACGTTAGCTGCGCTTCCCTGCCTAATAATAATAATTACTTTATTTATATAGCGCACATAGATTCCGCAGCGCTGCACAGAGCTTACCACATCAGTCCCTGTCCCCAATGGGGCTCAAAGTCTAATCGACCAATCAGTATGTATCTGAGCTCACTTGCAGTCAGATGTCCATGATTCTGGGTTCTGAACATTTAGTAACCTCTGCAGAGGAGAGAGGAGGGAATGGGGCATTCTTACAGCCGAGAGAGTGTTACCTGGGAGCCCAATGAGACGGTTTCTGTAACTTGTGTATTGGCAACAAAGGACCAGAGGTGTGAGGCTGCTTTACATGAGGATAGCAGTTTAGCAGGGTGATGGAAACCGGGCCCTGCTAAATATATAACATAAATTAGGAAATATGTCCCCAACTTTCCAGGTTGATTCAGGTGTAGCCACACCCTTCTTACATGACCAAGGGGGCAGATAAGTTAGTTAGAAGTAACATGCCACCATTCAATTCTTGTTAGTCTACGGAGAATGCATTAAGCTTTCAGGACTTTCCAGGGTTTTCATCGGTTTCTCTACCATGGATCTCTGTGCCAATCCATTTAGTAAGAAGTCTGTCTTTTCATTATTTTATTTTGCTGTTATGTATGTCTGTTATTTCATCATTTTTGTAAACTATTAGCATTGTGCCTATTTTGCATATTAAATAGCCTTTTAGTAAGTTTTCCTTGTGCTCTATACCTTCCTATAACTCTGGAGAGGTGAATTACCGCTAAGCCTTGTTACCTAATGAGTATTTGTGGGCCAGTAGTAACTATAGTGTCTGTATGCTAGCAGTAGCTATAGGCAGTGAGTGTCTGTGTGCTAGCAGTAGCTATAGCAAGTGAGTGTCTGTGTGCTAGTAGTAGCTATAGGCAGTGAGTGTCTGTCTGCTAGCAGCAGCTATAGGCAGTGAGTGTCTGTGTGCTGGTAGCAGCTATAGGCAGTGAGTGTCTGTGTGCTAGTAGCAGCTATAGGCAGTGAGTGTCTGTGTGCTAGCAGTAGCTATAGGCAGTGCGTGTCTGTGTGCTAGTAGTAGCTATAGACAGTGAGTGTCTGTGTGCTAGTAGTAGCTATAGGCAGTGAGTGTCTGTCTGCTAGCAGCAGCTATAGGCAGTGAGTGTCTGTGTGCTGGTAGCAGCTATAGGCAGTGAGTGTCTGTGTGCTAGTACTAGCTGTAGGCAGTAAGTGTCTGTGTGCTAGCAGTAGCTATAGGCAGTGCGTGTCTGTGTGCTAGTAGTAGCTATAGACAGTGAGTGTCTGTGTGCTAGTAGTAGCTATAGGAAGTGAGTGTATGTGTGCTAGTAGTAGCTATAGGCAGTGAGTGTCTGTGTGCTAGTAGCAGCTATAGGCAGTGAGTGTCTGTGTGCTAGTACTAGCTGTAGGCAGTGTGTGTCTGTGTGCTAGCAGTAGCTATAGGCAGTGAGTGTATGTGTGCTAGTAGTAGCTATAGGCAGTGAGTGTCTGTGTGCTAGTAGTAGCTATAGGCAGTGAGTGTCTGTGTGCTAGTAGCAGCTATAGGCAGTGAGTGTCTGTGTGCTAGTACTAGCTGTAGGCAGTGTGTGTCTGTGTGCTAGCAGTAGCTGTAAGCAGTGAGTGTCTGTGTGCTAGTAGCAGCTATAGGCAGTGAGGGGGATATTTATCATACGCTGGGGCTCGTGCGCCAGTGTATGATCGCCCCGCCGCTTCAAATTCGCAGCCCGATACATGAAGAGGCCTCTGCCTCTTCATGTATCGGGCTGCCAGTGGCGCAGCGTTTTTCCTACGCCAGGCAGGGCCTGGCGTAGAAAAGAACGCTGCCGCCGACTTTTCACGAATGAAAAGTCGCCGGCAGCAGCGAGTGCGCAGGCGCGGGGACAGTAAAGCCCCGCGCCGGCCCACTCCCGTCCGGCCGCGCCCCCCGCTCGGCCGGCCGCGCCCCCCCCCCCCCTTCACGCCCCTTCACGCCCCACTGGCTTGAAGGTGGCGGATTGGGGAAAATAATCGCAAAAGCTAGCAATAAGCTAGCATTTGCGATTGTTTCAGGGCCTCTGCGCCACTGGCGGTTCGCAGAGGTCCTGATAAATATCCCCCTGAGTGTCTGTGTGCTATTACTAGCTGTAGGCAGTGAGTGTATGTGTCCTAGTAGTAGCTATAGGCAGTGCGTGCCTGTGTGCTAGTAGCAGCTATAGGCAGTGAGTGTCTGTGTGCTAGTACTAGCTGTAGGCAGTGTGTGTCTGTGTGTTAGCAGTAGCTATAGGCAGTGAGTGTCTGTGTTCTAGCAGTAGCTATAGGCAGTGAGTCTCTGTGTGCTAGTACTAGCTACAGGCAGTGAGTGTCGGTGTGCTAGCAGTAGCTATAGGCAGTGAGTGTCGGTGTGCTAGTACTAGCTATAGGCAGTGAGTGTCTGTGTGCTAGCAGTAGCTATAGGCAGTGAGTGTCTGTGTGCTAGCAGTAGCTATAGGCAGTAAGTGTCTGTGTGCTAGCAGTAGCTATAGGCAGTATTTTTTCTTGTGCTAGTAGTAGCTATAAGTAGTGAGTGTCTGTGTGCTAGCAGTAGCTATAGGCAGTGAGTGTCTGTCTGTTAGCAGTAGCTATAGGCAGTAAGTGTCTGTGTGCTAGCAGTAGCAATAGGCAGTGATTTTTTTGTGCTGGTAGTAGCTATAAGTAGTGAGTGTCAGTGTGCTAGCAGTAGTTTTAGATAATGTGGGTCCAGGTGATCTGTACAGTATGGCACCTAGAAGAGTGTGTATCTGGATGTATGTGTGTGGTCCTGGTGTGGGCGTCTCTTGAGCTGTAATTACGAGTGGTGGCAGCTGTGACAAAATGTGGGTGTGTGACTGTATCAGGGTGCAGAGTGGCTCTGTGCAGTAGCGTTCCATGGGTTCGTGATAGGAGGGATAGTGTGGTTGTGCGCCCCTTTGGCTGTGTGTGCTTGGGGTGTAGTGTCTGGTATTCAAATACATTTGGTTTCCCTTACATGAGAATTAAGTTGACTGGTTGTGCTGTGTACTAGGGTAGTAGGAATTAGTGTAAGGGCGCCATTTTGTGTGAGTGGGTGGAGCTTAAGGGCTAATTTGCGTGGTTCTCTGGCATAAGTGCACCCCGTGTTTGGACTCCACTGCGTGGGGTTCGTGACAAATTGGTGGCAGCAGTGTTATCGGCACAATCACATAATGATCTGCTTTGTACTGACTCTCTGTCTTGCTTCCCTGTGGGGTCTGCCCTGCACTTCCACCCGATGTGTCAGGGCTTCCATGCAGGATCTGCCCCACACTGCCACCCGATTTTCTAGAGCTTCCCTACAGGGTCTGCGCCGCACTGCTACCTGATGTATCAGGTCTGCCACCCAAACTGCCACCCACGAAGCCAAGTTTCTTATATGTACTCAGGATAACAAAATAATACATTCTCTAATTCACTATTAACAAAAATACAGCATTTCACAAATATAATTCCAACCTGTCTGTATCAGTCCTGGTGTATACAATTTCAATTTCAGACATGACCCTGTAACTTCTGCCTTAAGATCGGGGACGCCATCTTGGATTTCTGTGTGATGGCCTGGAGCTGAGATTTCTGTCTCTCTCTGCTCTCTAGCCCCACCCCCCTGCAGTCCTGCTACAGGCAGATTGGTTATCCGGGGGAAGGGGGAGGCAGGTACAGGAGATCTCATCGTAAGTAATAGGCATCTATTGGATCTCATCATGTGTGATCTATCTCATTTCTTTTTCTGTGTGTCAGATACTAGTACAATGTTCAGATGCCAGATGAAAGTGTATATACACATTTACCCTGACAATCTAACCACATTTTCAGCTCACAGCACTAGATGGATCATAATAAGGCAGATTCATCAAGCTGTCTGAATGTCAAAATATTTCTAGTTGCCCATGGCAACCAATCATAGCTCCCCTTTAAAATATTCATGAGCACTGGTAAAATAAAAAAAGCTGAGCTGTGATTGGTTGCCATTACAGCTGGAAATATTCTGACTTTCAGACGGCTTGATAAATCTGCCCCAATGTGTCTGCTTAAAGAGTCCTCACCCATGCTCTCTTACACTGAGCATCACTTAGTAATAGGAGCTAAAACATCAATAAAACTTAGTAATATTGTAAAGTAATACATTAAAAATGATCTTTATTGTGTAAACATCCCTAGAGGATTGAGATTTATGAATTTTCTTTCATGGGAAACCCCTTTAAGGCTTCCCTGCGGGGTCTGCCCCGCACTGCTATTAGCCACCACGAACTCCGCCTTTATCCGCGAACTCCGCCTTTACCCAGTCTGCCAGCAATCTCCTATGAGAGCTGCCTTCTGTCTACGGGCAGCATGAGGCCTCTGTTCAGAAGGCATAGAGGTGATTGGCACTTTGGCCTGGAATGGGTGTGGGGTGAACATGACCCTGCCACTCCTTTCTGGGTCAGGACCTGTTTAGGACTTATACAGCATGGGGGGTATCAAATGCCGGTCACTGGGCAGAGTATTGCTGCTTATGTAAAGCACTGCCCCCTGTCATGGAGACCTGTGCTCCCTTTTATATTACCCTATCATTGCACATTGATAATTGTAGAAGAATTGCGCTCTTTGGTAGTGCTTGGGCAGAAATGGCTTTCCTCTGTACCAGAGATGGCTCTGGTGGGAATATGCCCTTCTAGGGATGTCCTCTTGGGAATCAGGGGATATGTATCTGTACTGTACAGATGTCCTACACTATAGGGTCAACTCTATAAAATCTGATGATGAAGCGGCTATTTTTCAGGTAGGGGTGTGTGTGTGGTTAGATGTGGAGTAGCAGCAGTGTGTGTGGTTAAATGTACAAATATGTAGAAAAATAACTAGATTTATTTAGTCTGGAAAAGAGACGACTACGAGGGGACATGATTAATTTAGATAAATATATGAATGGTCCATACAAAAAATATGGTGGAAATTTTAAATCAAATCAAAATCAAATAAAAAAAGAGGGGGCGCTTTTTGAGAAATCAAGGTTTAATCATCAGAGGTGACAGGGCTTTTTTACAATGAGAACTGTCAATCTGTGGAATAGCCTGCCTCAGGCGCTGGTCACAGCAGGGACAGCAGAGAGCTTCAAGAAGGGTCTAGATGCCTTTTTACATCTAAATAGCATTGACGGTTATGTTGTATAGAATTGTTTCCCCTCATCCAATCCCTTCCCTTCCTTGGTTGAACTTGATGAACATGTGTCTTTTTTCAACCATATAAACTATGTAACTATGTGACGTAGCAGTGGCGTGTGTTTACATGTGACATAGCAGTGGTGTGTGTTTAGATGTGATGTAGCAGTGGTCTGTGTGTGTGGTTACATGTGACCTAGTAGTGGTGTGTGTGTGTGGTTAGATGTGATATAGCAGAGATGTGTGAGTGTTTAGATGTGAAGTAGCATTGGGTGTGTGTGATTAGATTTGATGTGGCAGTGGTGCCAGTGTGTGTGGTTAGATGTTATTAGCAGTAGGGTGTGTAGTTAGGTGTTATGTAGCAATGGTGTTTGTGGTTAGATGTGACGTAGCAGTGGTGTGTGTTGTTGGATGTGACATAGCAGTGGTGTGTGTGGTTAGATGTGGTGTAGTAGTAGTGTGTGTATGGTTAAATGTGATGTAACATTGGGTGTGTGGTTAGTTGGGATGTAGCAGTGGTGTGTGTGTGACTACTTGTGACATTAGCAGTGGTGTTTGTGATTAGGTGTGAGGTAGCAGTGGTGTGTGGTTAGGTTTGATGTAGCAATGGTGTTTGTGGTTAGATGTGACGTAGCAGTGGTGTGTTTGTGTGATTAGGTGTGACGTAGCAGTGGTGTGTGTGGTTAGATGTGGTGTAGCAGTAGTGTGTGTATGATTAGGTGTGAGGTAGCAGTGGTTTGTGTAGTTAGGTCTGAGGTAGCAGTGGTGTGTGTGGTTAGGTGTGATGTAGCAATGGTGTGTGGAGTTAGATGTGACATAGTAGAGTTCTGTATGTGTGAGGTTAGATGTGACATAGGAGGGGTCTGAGTGTGGTTTCATGTGTGTGGTTAGATGTGATGTAGGAGTAGTGTGTGTAAGGTTAGATATAACATTAGCAGTGTTGAGTGTGGTTAGGTGTGACGTAACAGTGGTGTGTGCAAGATTAGATGTGACAGTAGGGGTCTGAGTGTGTGTGGTTACATGGGAAATAGCAGGGGTCTGCGTGTGTTTTGCTTTTACATAGCACTGGTGTGCCATGTAATAAGAATGTAAGAATTAAGCAGCACTCCATGTGTATCATAGTTTAAACGGTTGAAAAAAAAAAAAAAAGACACATGTCCATCAAGTTCAACCAAGAAAGGGAAGGGATTTAGGGGAAACAATTCTATACAACATAAAAAGCCCTGTCAACTCTGGTGATTAAATCTTATTTTCTCAAGACGGAGACAGTGCCACCATGTCTTTTGATTTGATTTAATCTGGAACAACTTTCCAACATATTTTTTGTATGGACCATTCATATATTTATATAAATGAATCATGTCCCCTCGTAGTCGTCTCTTTTCCAGACTAAATAAATCTAGTTGTTTTAATCTTACCTCATAACTGAGACCCTCCATACCCCTTACCATTTTTGTGGCTCTTCATTGAACCCTCTCCAGCTCCAGGGCATCCTTTTTATGGACCGGTGCCCAGAGCAGGACAGCATATTCCAGGTGAGGCCAAACCATTGTCTTGTACAGTGGTAATATTACATCCCTATCATGAGAGTCCATACCACTTTTGATACATGACAAGATCCTACTAGCTTAAGAGACAGCTGATTTACTATTTAATTTAACAAGGGGCTCTCCAAGATTTACTCCCCCAAGGACATATGTTGCATGTGGATTATTAGCCCCATGTGCATAACCTTACATTTATCCAAATTGAACCAAGTTGATGACCAAACACTCAGTTTGTCCAAGTCACCGTGCAGCCTATGAACATCCTCCATAGACTGTATTACACTACACAGCTTGATGTCATCTGCAAAAATAGACACATTGCTATTAATTCCTACCTCTATATCATTAATAAATATATATAATAGTAGTGGGCCAAGCACAGAACCCTGGGGTACACCACTCAAGCACTGCTGACCATTCAGAGTAGGAATCATTGACCACAACTCTCTGGATACGATCCTTCAGCCAGTTTTCAATCCAATTGCAAAGGATTCCTGCCAAACCACTAGACCTTATTTTACCCATCAGGCGTCTATGAGGGATAGTGTCAAATGCCTTTGTCAAAATCCAAGAACACAATATCCACAGCAGTATCCAGTCATCTGCTCACCTCTTCATAGAAGCAGATCAGGTTAGTCTGACAACTTCTATCCTCAGTAAACCCATGCTGGCTGTCACTTATTGTACTATTTGCAGGGGCCAGTGCTCCGGATCTTTTGGCTGGTGCCCTGGATTTCCCTGGGTCAGCAGGAAATTTATCCCGCTGCCCGGGCATCCTCTACTCTCTCATCAGGATCCGTGTCCTCTGGAGGACCTGTGATGATGTCACGATCACATGACCTGCAGGGGAAAGCAGTGTACAGATGCACGAGTGAGGTGAGAAGGAGTACATAGGAGGATCTGTGTGGGGCACATTACAGGAGGATCTGTGTGGGGCACATTACAGGGGGATCTGTGTGGGGCAAATTACAGGGATATCTGTGTGGGGACATTACAGGGGGATCTGTGTGGGCACATTACAGGGGGATCTGTGTCGGGCACATTACAGAAGGATCTGTGTGGGGCACATTACAGGGGGATCTGTGTGTGGGCACATTACAGGGGGATCTGTGTGGGGCACATTACAGGGGGATCTGTGTGGGGCACATTACAGAAGGATCTGTGTGGGGCACATTACAGGGGGATCTGTGTGTGGGCACATTACAGGGGGATCTGTGTGGGGCACATTACAGGGGGATCTGTGTGGAGCACATTACAGGGGGATCTGTGTGGGGAACATTACAGGGGGATCTGTGTGGGGCACATTACAGGGAGATCTATGTGGGGAACATTACAGGGGGATCTGTGTGGGGCACATTACAGGAGGACACTAGAAGGGGGCTGTGTTTGGGGACATTACTAGGGGTTGTTACTAGAGAATCTGTGTGGGGCACATTACAGGATGACACTAGAAGGGGGCTGTGTTTGGGGACATTACTGGAGAATCTGTGTGGGCGACATTACAGGAGGACATAAAAAGGGGGCTGTGTTTGAGGACATTACTGGGTGGCATTACAAGAGGGCTGTATGTGGGGACATTACAGGGTCGCTGTGTTTGGGGACATTACTGGGGACTGTTTGTGGGGGACATTACTGAAGGACATTACAGGGGGGCTGTGTTTGGGGACATTACTGGGGACTGTTTGTGGGGGACATTACTGAAGGACATTACAGGGGGGCTGTGTTTGGAGACATTACTGGGAATATTACAGGAGGGCTGCCTGTGGAGACATTAATGGGGACATTACAGGGGGGGGGCTGTGTTTGGAGACATTACTGGGAATATTACAGGGGGGCTGTCTGTGGAGACATTAATGGGGACATTACAGGGGGGCTGTGTGTGGGGACATTACAGGGGGACATTACTGGGGCATGTTGACACGTGGCAGTAGGATGGGGGCTCGGTTTGGCCCTACATGAGTTTCCAGTGAACGTTATGTGATGGATAACGAGTGTGTGGTGTCTTGTATTTGTTTAGATGCAAACATGTGAGCGCAGCCTTATTTTTGGGAGAGTGTTAGGGCAGCAGCAGGATAACACTGTTAGGTTGTGTTCACACGTTGCAGTTACAATCAGTTTTGATGTGGTTTTAGCTGCCGTTTTGTTTGTTTGAACGGGTGAATTTGAGTTTGAAGAGAAACCTGTTCAGTAAATGTTGTTCACTTAAAATTACAAAACTGCACGAAACCACCTTAAAACTGATTGCGATGCATTTGTAACTGCAGCATATGAACGCGCCTTCAGAGATTCAAGATTCAAGATTTTGGGACAATGAAGGACATAAGATGTCTGTGTGGTGAACTCCACAGGAAGGACAAGTGGTGATGCCTAATAGTGAAGTGGACATGTCACCAGCAGTCACTGTATGTAACGTAGGGATTTCTCCTGTGTTTCTGTAGCTGTATATACCCCCAGTAACGTTGTTATTGGCACAACCAAATGTGAGGGGGTTATGCACAGGAGGGGGCATTACTGAAAGTGCGATATACATGCATTGGGGCCCGTGCCCCACATCTTTTACCACCCTAGCAACGCCCCTGACTATTTGATGTCATACTCCAGTATATAGTCTTTTACTAACCCTTCCTATATTTTCCTAAAAACCTACCTTTTCAAGATCACCTACAATACACAATAATTGCACTGTTCTGCTCCATTACCTTGTGTCTCCACCTTCCTTCCTAAATAGATCATGAGCCCTCATGGGCAGGGTGCACCCTCCAATTGTCTCTTGATCTCTGTAATCTTGTATTTGTACTTGTTCTGTCTTAATGTAATGTATGTGAATCCCTTATGGTTTGTAAAACACCATGGAATTAATAGTGCTCCATAAATATATAATAATATGGTATTATGTACATGATAGTGGCCATTCTATATCTTCAGTGTATATATTTCTACATAATTAGCATAGGTAGAATATCTGAATGTGGTTTTTCATAATTCAATTCTTCAACCCTGTATGAAAAGTTTTAGCCTTATAAATAAATCATTATGAAAATTCAGGAAGTTATGAGATTCAAGTATTTTGCTGGCAATAGCGGTTTTCTATGTTTCAGGAGTTGGCATGTAACAGCCATTCAAGGCTTATAGAGATGTATGCAAACTCTGTGAATTCTTTTTATCAGAGAAAATCTATTAAAGTTTAATTAGATATTATATGATATTAAAGGGATTCCACGGAGTATGGGGCACATTTATTAAACTACTTGCACCTTTATTTATGAAGTGTTGGCGCCTCTGCCAACACTTCAGTTTAAGTATGGCTAAGGTGCGCGGGGTTCACCAGGTTATTGAAGATCGTGCACCATTCTTTAATAATCTGGCACACTCTGCACATTAGTGTTCCAGTCTATTGCTCCTGTGTCATTCAGATACTTCAGTTTTTCAGGCCCAAAAGTTCCACTTTTTCCAATGAGTGTAGGACCAGAGCACAACACAGGAATTGAAGTCCCCATGAAAATGGAAGTAACGTCTCATAGTCCAAGAAGGCCATTCATTCGATGAAGCAGGTTCCGTGACTTCAGATCTAAAAACCGGAAGTACTGCATGCATAAACCAGGAGTCCAAGTGTTTTTTTACTAGTATTTGTTCTTTATTTCCACTTTAAGCGACATTGAATTTATTTTTTAGGTAATCAAACCTGTAACCCCTAATATCCTGCATAAACTGCAAACAGTACCTTATTGAAGCATGTAGATGTGTCTGAATGGAGCTGCTATGGGTCCTCCCCATTGTACCTTTACTTAAAAAACATCAATTATTCCTCCCCTGGTCTGCCCAGTCAAGGAGGCGGAAGGGCTCTTGAATCCAGTCAAGCATCCACGGCTCCTCAGCTTCAGACTTCTTCCCCTTCTCTGTTCTGTGTCAACGACTCAGCTTGAAATTCCCACACCGGCTCCACAGGTGTGAATAAGAACTAGACAGCCAGTGCTGCACACATTATTGGCATGTGCACTCAGCACCTGTGGAGCCTATGGGGTGGCACAGGGCCGCCGAAATGGCAGGCGCAATGAACATGCAAGAGAATTTGAAACTTGAGTCAGGGGTCTGAAGCGGAGTGGTCGTACGGAGGCGAGAGAGCTTGACTGGCTCCAAGAGCCCTCCCACCTCCATTACTGGATATCTGATAGACCAGAGGAGGAATATAAGATGATTTTTAAGCAAATGTGCGATGAAAGGACCAAAAGTAGCACTATTCAGATCTACATGCTTGATTAAGGTATATTAGAGGTGACAGGTTCCCTTTAAAGTAATAGAAATGTGGAATTATGCTATACAATGTATTTGATCTAATAGACTTTGGGATAGAGTGACCTGTGTCCACTTGTGAACCTGTTTTTAAAGTAAACCATGACACCAATAAAAGAATTTTGTCATGGTTATCATTCACACTCAATTGTATGTACGCCTTAAAGATGCGTGCACATACAGTTGGCACACCTTCACCTCCAGGCCAGGTCACGCCCCAAATGACTGAGATTGTTCCACCCTTGAAATCCAATAAAACGAATGTGGGTCACAGCAGTCATACAATTGTTGCCAATGACATCTGTTATGCTTCTGTTGTACCGGGGGAGAAAATTCAGAAGTAGAAGTACAAAAACTAAGCTATCCTAACACATGATACCAGACCAGGAGTGATAGTCTGTGTGTCGTTTGTATCTGGAATGCATATCTATACTTAAAGATAAGTATCATTAGAATGGTCCTGTGATAGGATGTCTTTGTTTATGGTCAACGCCCTAGCTGGACACAGGACTACTGTAACAGATGAGTTGTCAAACAAGTCACACTTGGCTGAAAAATAACAAAGGGGGGTGGGGGGAATAATAAAAATACAGCACTGGACACTGATCTATGCAGGGAGGTGAAACGCTTTCATTTTACAAAAATCAATGCACATTCATGTGATTACATATTTGTACCAAGTCGTAGAACTCAAATATATTCTTGTGTAGAGGCAGAATCATTGGAAACACGGTGATGTGTAGAGAATTTTTTTGGCAGTAGTAAGCAGCAATTTCAAGTCAATAGTAGATGTTAGCTGGCAATGACATGCAGAAATAATCTTACTTTATGAAAATTTCAACTGATTTTTTAGTAACACATGATGTAATGTTATAGTAATGAATAAGTGTGTAGAATTCTGTTTCCAGGACAGTATATTGGTGCAGTAACATGTTAAAGAATCACCAAGTATGTTAGTTCAAGCAGATGTAGTGATTGTTTTCAAGTATAACAATGTGTACAGCTATTTCACAGAATTTGGGGGAACTTGTTCACAGATAAAAGACCTCTACATATATATATATAGTCGCCATGAGTAACATCGTATTAAAAGTAACGTAAACAATTGCCCTTTAGAGTTTGTTGCAGAATCTGAACAGAATACTGTATAGGGGATGTTGCTGCCTTTTTCTGTAATAGGAAACCTCCAATAAAAATAATGGGAGGTAGTTTTTCCACTGATTTTCTTTCGTGACAAAGAATCTGTGCCGAAATCCGCTGCTTGAATATAACTTATCAGCCTCCAAATAGTTGTCTGGGAATGTTCATGACGTTCATGTAAATGAAACCACATTATACCTTCTTGTTGCTTATCTTTTCACTAACCCAGTCTTGTTTCATCCATGTCCCCGTTTGGTACCCCTTTGTAAAAAGAATTTGCATGCATTTCACTGGAAACCCTTATGAGATCGGGCCAAGGCGCGGCCCCCTGCTCTAGCTCTGTGCTGGTAAGCAAAGCGCTATCGCTACACAGCTCCTCTACCATTACTGCAAAGATGCCACTTACCTTTCCTCTTGGGTTTTTTGATAGGACTCCACTGCACTATGCAGAAAGATGTAATGGTAAATTAATAATTTGCAGACGTCCTCCCAACGGTAGGGAGTCCTGTGGACATGGGGAAGATTTGATAACGTGTTAGTGAATAGAAAATTGCAGCTTTAGACCCCACAGACTTATTCTGCTCCACATACATCATGCTGGATGATGTATCAGAGGTATTTTAGAACTGCGAACTGCTATTTTAGACAAGGTTTTAGTTGCTCTACTTAAGGATGAATTTTATGGTGACCAGACTGAATTTTCTGGCACTCGGGCTGGGTCACAGCATTTAAGGTGCAAATTACTCTAGAATTCTGGCATATACAGATTGATGAATGTCTAAGGCTCCATAAGCACCTTCCATTACTCTATAATGTGCCTGACCAGTAAGGGTGATGCCACACATGGCGTTTTGAACCTGTTTTTGGTCAAGTCCCCATCCGTTTTTGACAAGTTTTAATTAAGTTAATTGGTAAAACTTGTCAAAAACCTGATGCGTTTTTCAAAAACAGATGCGTTTTTTAACGGACTGCTTAAAAACGGACCAAAAACAGGTTCAAAACGCCATGTGTGGCATCACCCTAACAAGCACAGTAAAGTAATCACTATAGGAGCATTCAAAGTTCTTTCGTTCATCTGCCCTGCTAATAGGAGAACAATTTTAATATGGAGGCATCAGACCCATCATATGATAGATGTGAATGATACTTGATGGAACCTACTGACTATAATGGTTTACATCTGGTTTTCTATAGAGTGCATGGCATTTAATGAGAAAGTACTGAAACATATAATCAAATGTGTAACAGAGACTCCTAACAGATCTTAAGAGGCCAACACAGCCTATAGCAGTGATGGCAAACCTATGGCACTGGTGCCAGAGGTGGCACTCAGAGCCCTTTCTGAGGGCACCCAGGCCATCACCAGAGATGACTCCAGGTATCTTCCTGCAGTCCTAGACAGCCCAGGACTTGCTGTGCACAGAGCTATTTTAAAGTGACAGCTGTACCTGGGACTATTTTCTGCTTTATTGGTGTCCTCAGGATGCTGGTATCAATGAAAACTGTGACAGAGAAGGGAGTATAAATCACAAATTTAATTTCTGTGTTAGCACTTTGCGATAAATAAGCAGGTCTTTTTTGAAGTTTGGGCCTCTAAAAGGTTTGCCATAATTGACCTATAGTGTCAGGTGGGGTATTGTGTACAGACCCTGTAGCATGGACGGGTTCATATTAGTGGAGAGACTTGTAGGGTTGTGTTACTATTGTTAATTTGAAGCCAGAGTTGGGTGCAGCTTGCAGAGCACTCTATGAGGGGCTGGAGCAGTGACAGTATCTGATAACTGGCCAGGATTCCATGAGTTAAGAGACAATGTAATGAGGGGGTAATTTAATATTTGTCTGGAAAGGCCAGGAAGGAGTTAAGGTGTTCTTAGATATGTGTACAATCCATGTTCCCAGGTGACTGTTTTGTTGTAGCAACTTACTGAATATCTTACTTCTAAAATCTCGATTCTTTGGTGAAAAAAATGTAAATAAATGCAGATTTTAGGACCTAGTGTGGATGTAATCATATTTAATACTATAAGCTACACAACTTACATGTAACGCATGTAGAATACCACATATGGTAAAAAATGAGGACAGATGGGCGACAGAGCCTTAGTGGGCCCCTCCTTGGACCGCCCTCCAGTGGCCACACTGCGCCCCCTCCCCCTGCGGACACACTGACCCTGGGGAAACACTGATCCCCCCCCCCCCGGGGAAACACTGATCCCCCCCCTGCGGACACACTGAACCACCCCCCCCCCCCTCTCCTGCGGACACATTGACCCTGGGGACACACTGATCCCCCCTTGCTGACACAATGACCCCCCCATACACATTTAACCCCTCCCCTCCCCCTGTGGACACAATGACCCCCCCTGCTGACACACTAACAACACCCCCCCCTCTATACACACTGATCCCCGCCCCCCGCGGACACCCTGACTCCCCTCCGGAAAAGAAAAAAAGAAAAATTTACCTTTCTTGGTTCCCCCGGAGCAGCGCCTGCAGCTGTCTTCGGCCTGGGCCTCCCGTAAGCCCGGGGCCCCGGCACTTGCCCGGGTTGGCCGGGTGCTGGCGCCGGGCCTGATGTACATACATGTACAAGTATGCAATGTAGAAAACTAGCTGTTAGGCTACATTCACACACATGTATGGGGGACGTATATACGGCCGATGTATATACAGCCGATATACGTCCCCCATACACTCCTATGGTCTCACGGCCCTGTACGGGAGCGGTACGGTGCAGCACACGTGCGCCACCGTACCGCTCCGTAGCACAGGAAAAGATAGGACATGTCCTATATTTTCCCGTATTACGGCGCTGTGCGCTGTATCTCCCTATGGAGAGGGGCGGGGGTGAGCAGCACTCATCCCCTGCTCCTCTCCGCAGCGCCGATGTATGCCCGCCGTACTACGGTACGGCGGGCATACATCGTGTGAATGTAGCCTAAGTATAGATAATCTAGGTGTATAGATACAGTATGACTCGCTGTGCAGGTACAGGGGTGGATTTATTGGGTTGAAAGCAAAGTTATGTCACAGGGCTCGCTAATACACAGCTCTGATCCAAATGGCAAATCAAGTCTGTTGTATACTGAATCTGCGTCTTGTGGAAGCAAATAACTTGGAGACTTATCTGCATATTACCTGTGTGACATCTGGGGCACCAAGCAAGTGCTTTCATTGCTTCATGGGTACTATAAATCTACACTTGAATATGTACAGATATACTGCGGAACATATATAGAATATACAAGGATAATCTTTTATGTAAATACTGTGTACAACAAGAAAGGTACTGGTGTAAATACAGTTACCTAGGAAAATTGCTTTGTACAGTATAGCTCCAAGCACAAATGTTTACTACAACATAATATACATAACATATACAATATACATCCCAATGGGAGGGGGGAACCTGCTACCTTAAAGGGAACCTGTCAGTTAAACTAACTCACAATAACTAAACATATCTTTGAAAAAATCTATTAGACAGCAGTACAACTATCCCTATATTTTCTTTGCATGTCTGTAAAGTTTCACAGTCAGTTCATAAAGATCACTCACTATCTATGCAAATGACCCCATGTGAGTCCAATCATTGTCTCTTCTCTGAGATGTGTGCGACATGTTCATGTTCTTCCTGCTTAGCCGTGCCTTCAGCTTACTACCCCCTCCCTCAGGAATGAGAGAGATGCTGGCTGTGTGACTCAGTTGAAGAGTATTCCTGAGGGAGTGGTGAATGAGGGAGTTGATTTCCATTCAGTGAGTCAGTCACACAACACCAGCATCTCTCATCCTTCATAAATTAGGACAACTTTTGAATGCACATGTCCAACTGTTCAATGTTTCAACACTTTTTGCACAACTTGCTGTTCTCTAACAAGGAGCTTAACTGCAAAATGTTTGATCCATGAATCACCCAATAACTATCCTGGTTTACTTGTATTTAAGCTGTCCTCCTCATCATAATACCAAGACTACATCAAACAATTGATCTGCAGGTGCTTGTTTACCCTCACTCACATTGTTTTGAGGGACTGTTTTTACTCTGTAATGGAATATTATATTTGTATATGTCCCCTATGATTTGTAAAGCGCTACGGAATTTGATGGGGCTATATAAATAAAGATTATTATTTCCATTGTGAGATTTTAAGCAAGATGATGCCACGGAGGTTACAGTATCACAAAGTGTTGTCTGCACATTGCAATAAAGATTCAGAGAGACTGGAGGAGTCACAGAAAGGCATAGAAGTGGACATCCTCTCCCAACAATTCCCTGCGCATCTGGATGATGGGTGCCACACAAGTCTTGTCATAAGATTCAAAACTGTTTACATCAGTGTGATCTGCTGCTAGATGACCTGTCCACACCACCCGGCACAGAAATCATTGTGTATTATGGGCCTGGGAGTATGTTGGATGAGAGGCCATGCTGTGCAGAAGTGATGTGAGCACGCTGCAGCTCTCACCTGATGGTGGTGCTGTCACAGTGTGGGCAGATGTGTCTAGTCCATACAGAACTGCCCTACACATTGTGAACAGTCCAGTGACAAGTTACAAATTACTTGTGACGTCCTTTAAGAAAAGTGGGGTAACAATATGAAATGAAAAAATTCCGTCACACATCTAAAGAGTACTGATATGTTACAAACGAGAAAAGAGATGTGCATAGATGACACAAATTAAACTTTATTGGTATTATATTTAAAACATACTTAAAACCCCAAAAAGTTGGGTACATATCACAAAGACTCCCCCCAAAAAAACCACATAAATGAATAACAAAATAGACCACAATAAATAAAGTCAAAGTAAGTAGTAATCTTAGACAATGCACAAAAATATACAAGAATACCTAGGACCAAGAGTCAAGAAGATTTCTTATATAGAAGGTATATGTAATAAATACAAGGTCCAATGTAAATAGGCTGTAAGAAAGTAGAGTGTAAAACTACATTACTAAATGAATGGGTCCGGTCTGGGGAGGAGAGGATGCCCCACGCGTATCGCCCGACTCGCGGGCTTCGTCAGGGGATGCCGGCACAAAGCAAATGATATGTTTATATACCCTAGCCGTTCCGCCGCGGCACAGCCCATTTCCGCCCCACCATGATGTAATATCCGGTCATGTGCCTTGCAGGCCGGGAAGATGGCCGTGCGTTCCACCAGGCTGGAAGTGTCTAACAGAGTATGTGAAGCCTGCGTTCCACCGTCTCCGGAGATGGAAAAGCAGCGTGAGGGTCTCCCAAAACCCAATCCGTGCTCAAATTCAATTCCTATATTTGTTGGTATGCATGTATATCAAGAAATAAAGTAAATGGAATAAGTTAGATTGAAAAAGAGGCGATAATCATAATACTGTATATGATGGAATACGTCGATACATGGACCAATCATATGTGCCTAGTAGTATAGGACATAAACGCCTAAATGTCAATGAGGCTACAAAGAATACACCACATGTCGACGAAATTAACGAGATGTATCGGCGAGAATCGACAAGATATATAGCTGAAGAGCATCGGACGAGATAAGTATCGGCGAGAATCGGTGAGATATATAGCTGAAGAGCAATGAACGAGGTGAGTATAGAAAAAGCAGTATATTCATAGATAATATTATACCAAAGTGTAGAGTCTACATGGCTAGACGTCAATACAGCTAGGAAGAATATACGAAATATCTACGAAAACATGTATTAGCAGACACATTTCAAAATCGGCGAGCTATGTGACTAAAGAGCGACGAAAACAGGGTGAGTAAAAAATGTGCAAAAATCTTACTAGTGACATATTACATGTACTTGTATTGCATGAACACGCACAGGCTAAGGCCTCATATAGATGGCTGTAACATGGGCGATCACAGAGGCAGGAGGAGGGGTGAGAGCTCCTCACCTCTCCCCTCTACAGAGAAGGCAAGTGAAGGCCACAACAAAAGCCCCATCAGTCACCGTGCCGAGTGCCACACAGCTCTATGGGGGCCGTCATCCAGCCACAAAGTTTGTGTGCAAATCACGGTCCCCATAGGTTGCATGAGGTCTTCATCTCATCTTCATGTGACAGCTAATTGAGGTAACATCATTAGAGAAGCTCTACTGGAGGCTGCAGGTTATGGCCAGATCTGGTGGTGGCTTTTGTTTCCATAAATTGCTTTAGATGAGGAAATCCCCCAATACTCCCTTGCCCTACATTCATGCCGTATTATCACTGGAGCAAGAACTTTTTACATTTTCCATTCATTTCATCCATGTAAAAGGCAACTATCACACACACACATATAAATATGCAGTCATGGCCATAAATTTTGAGAATGATACAAATGAAGTCTACTGCATCAGGTTTTATAATGGCAATTTACATATACTCCAGAATGTTATAAAGAGTGATCAGCTTAACAGCAATTAATTGCAAAGTCAATATTTGCCTAGAAAATGAACTTTTTCCCCCAAAACACATTTCAAAGGAGCAGCTAACAACGTTTCAGTGATTGCTCCAGTAACACACGTGTGGGTGTTGATGAGGACAGGGCTGGAGATTAAGGAGAGGTCATGATTAAGTAAGAATCACACCACTGGACACTTTAAAAGGAGGCTGGCGCTTGGCATCATTGTTTCTCTTCTGTTAACCATGGTTATCTCTAAAGAAACACGTGCAGTCATCACTGCACTGCACAAAACCGGCCTAACAGGGAAGAGTATCGCAGCTAGAAAGATTGCACCTCAGTCAACTATCTATCGCATCATCAAGGAATTCAAGGAGAGAGGTTCCATTGTTGCAAAAAAGGCTCCAGGGCAACCAAGAAGGACCAGCAAGCGCCAGGACCATCTCTTAAAAGTATTTCAGCTTGGGGATTGGACTACCAGCAATGCAGAGCTTGCTCAGGAATGGCACCAGGCAGGTGTGAGTGCATCTGCACGCACTGTGAGGCAGAGAATCTTGGAGCAAGGCCCGATGTCAAGGAGGGCAGTGAAGAAGTCACTTCTCTCCAGAAAAAACATCAGGGACAGACTGATATTCTGCAAAAGGTACAGGGAGTGGACTGCTGAGGACTGGGGTAAAGTCATTTTCTCTGGTGAATCCCCTTTCCAATTGTTTGGAACATCTGGAAAACTGCTTGTTCGGAGAAGACAAGGTGAGTGATACCACCAGTCTTGTCTCATGCCAACTATAAAGCTTCCTGCAACCATTCATGTATGGGGTTGCTTCTCAGCCAAGGGAATCAGCTCTCTCACAGTCTTGCCTAAAAACACTTCCATGAATAAAGAATGGTACCAGAATGTCCTCCAAGAGCAACTTCTCCCAACCGTCCAAGAGCAGTTTGGTGATCAGCAAGGCCTCTTCCAGCATGATGGAGCACCTTGCCATAAAGCAAAAGGTGATAATTAAATGGCCCAGGGAACAAAACATAGAGATTTTGGGTCCATGGCCTGGAAACTCCCCAGATCTTAATCCCATTGAGAACTTGTGGTCAATCATCAAGAGGCGGGTGGACAAACAAAAACCAACAAATTGTGACAAAATGCAAGCATTGATTGTGCAAGAATGGACGGCTATCAGTCAGGATTTGGTCCATGAGTTGATTGAGAGCTGCCAGGGAGAATTTCCGAGGTCCTGAAGAAGAAGGGTCAACATTGCAGATATTGGGGCAGATTTACTTACCCGGTCCATTCGCGATCGAGCGGCGCGTTCTCTGCGGTGGATTCGGGTCCGGCCGGGATTTATTAAGGTAGTTCCTCCGCCGTCCACCAGGTGGCGCTGCTGCGCTGAAAAGCATCGGAACGCCCTGGAGTTCACCGGCTCGGGCTGAGTAAAGGTAAGTGCAAGCTCCGCGACAGATTTTTTTTTTTAAATGCGGCGGTTTTTCTGAATCCATCGGGTTTTCGTTTGGCCACGCCCCCCGATTTCCGTCGCGTGCATGCCAGCGTGGATGCGCCACAATCCGATCACGTGCGCCAAAATCCAGGGGGAAATTCAGGGAGAATCGGCGCAAATCGGAAATATTTGTGTATCAGATCGGGAAAACGCGAATCGGGCCCTTAGTAAATGACCCCCATTGACTTGCTGCATTAACTCATTCTGTCAGTAAAAGCCTTTGTTACTCATAATATGATTGCACTTGTATTTCTGTGTGTGATAAAAACATCTAACAAACCAGAGGGCAACAGATCAGGTGAAAATATAATATTTGAGTCATTCTCAAAACTTTTGGCCATGACTGTATATAGTATAAGTACAGTATAACACAAGCAGCCTGTCCAGACACTTTAGTGGGGGGGGCTCTATACTGCCCTGCAGCTGTGCTATACTGTAGTGCTATACAGCACAGTGTACACCTCCGCCCCGTGCACACAGCGGGACAGGACTCGCATTCAGCCACCACCGAGCGGACAAGTAACTGCGCAGCGACTGAGCCAAATTAGCAGAGCGCGGAGGGGCGTGTCGGCTCGCACTCGGTGCTGTTACGTCATCACTCCCCCTTCTCTGGGCTGTGCGGTATGACGCGGTTTTAGCACATGTGAGTCCCGCCCCTTCCTGGAAGCCCCGCCTCTCGGTGGTTGCATTCTGGAGCCGCTGGACGGAGTTGTGGAGCGCTGGCCGGGAGCTGCTGCCACTGACACGGGATTCGGGACACGGCGGGACGTGGCGGGCAGCGCCTCCAGGATGCCCTGCTAGCAGTGGGGAGCACTGTACGGAAGTGTGTGCTGTGCCCCGGGGCGCTTCCCTGAGTGCAGCAGGAACTCCCAGGCTGGGGCGGAGGGTGCAGCCCTCATGGGGGGGAAAGTTGTCAGTGTGTGACCTGTGGAGCCCGGGGCAGGTGTGACTGGTGCCGGACATGCTGCTGTGAGCTGGAGCCGAGGAGCCGGGACCATGAAGCTGAGCCGGCAGATCACGGTGCTGGGCAGCGCTATCTTCTGTGTGGTCATCTTCTCCTTGTATCTCATGCTGGACCGGGGGCAGTTTGACCAACCTAAGAGCCCCCACAGAGAGGGGGGATTCCCAAAGGTGAGACATAGCTGCTGCCCCTTAGAGGGGGGCTCCAGGATTGCTGACCTGTCATTGAGTTGTGTGCCCTGAGGTCACCGCCTGACCTGCAGGCTGCACTACTGTCTGTATCAGTCCCATCCCATGTGCTGGGGGCACCCAGGAAGTAGCAGCCCAAGTTCTCCATCCTAGAAGTGCCATATGTTCTGTGCTGCTCATGGAAGCAAAAAGTTGTAACACCTTAAAGGTGCATTTTGCAGTAAGAATGGTGGGGGTAAGACCACTGTTATCATGAGACTTTTGTCTGAATGGAGCCCTGGCCAAGCCTGCACATTACCGCTCCATTCACTGCCTCTGGGACAGCACTTACAGGTTGTGTCAGTCCCATATGGGGGGTGCTTCATGTTATCTGAGTGCCTCTTTCAGGTCCTTGAAATATGGGTTTCTCGTAAATGCATTTTATAACATGTGAAATGTAACTGGGACCCTCGCTGATCCTAAGAAGTGTTAGTCCTGGCTGCCTCCCCCCTATGATGACCTGAGGTTTGGTATCTTATGTCATTAGGGTCAGTGCTTTATGTTGTCTGATATTTGCTTGGCTGTACATGTAGTTGGTGGTCTGGGAGGATAATACCTATTTTTATTAATATTTCTTGTTATACCGCTGGGTTTGAACCCTTTTACCCCTAGGTGGTATGTGGCAGCTGTTCTCCTCAGTCCTGGCACCACAAACCTCTTGTCACATTAACTTATGGAACTACCTTCTCTGCTTTACCCATATGGTGCCTACTGTGATGCTGCCCCATTCCCATGGAGCTGTACTAGTAGGAGAAGGGTTATATCTGGTTACCTTGTTTCTACCTGTTTGTACCTTTCACCTGTGCTGTGAAGAGATCCTTCAGTCTTCTTTTGTCTGCTATATGTTCTATACATTTCTAGTTGATGTCTTGGATGATTACAGTATCATACGCTTCTCTCAGGGTATTCACTCTCCTTTTCCAGGACACTGACTGGATATGTATAAGAGGAATATTTGGTGACTGAGGTTAATTTGTTTTATTGGCGGAGGAAATGTTTGTTGTTTTTGTCTTTTTTTTGTTTTCTCTTATTCCTTTCCTGGTGTTTTGTGTTTTTTGTTTTTGTAGATGTTTAGATTCTTTACCATATTTGTTTCTGGGACGTTCATTTGTTTGCTTGTGTTAGGGGGGAGAGTTAATAATCCTGGCGCACCAGCATAGTGTGCCATGTTTTAGCATGGCACGTGTCCTGCTGAAGTGCCTGGTCTGAAAGCTTCTCAGATGTGCTCCACCAGCCTCTTAGCTGTGCTTAGTTAGTTTAACAAGATGCACAGGGCCATCTGAATTATGGTATCTGGGATGAGTTGCATGTGTTATGCCAAAAAAACTGGTGCAAATTACACGGACATCCCATATGAATTGTTGTGCCGAACCATATGCAATATGTCTAGGCACTGTGTGTAATCTCATACTATAGGTTTCATCCTTTCACTCTGCGTCTCTATCCTCAATAATAGTATTAACAACTACTTGAGGAAGAGTCTTGTGGTCTGTAGCCTTTATATTTAAGAAAATGCAAGGTTTTAGTTCATTTTGCATGGTTCTAATGGAATACATGGACAAGGGCATTGCCTTTCCTTGTGGTCTCAGGCAAGCAGCTCCTATGATACAGTGCTGCAAGTGGGCACCAGAATTGCTATGTTCGGAAGTTGTTTTGTCAACTTTTTTTTTTGTAAACTTTTGCAATATTTGGTGCTTTTTACTCCAAACTTATGTTTAGATTTATATTTCAGAAATGCAACTTTTTAGTAGAAAACTATAGTGTTATCTTAGGGAAAAGGTTTTACTGTGGTTGGAACTCTTACACTGACCTGTGTCCAGGACAGCACTCTGTTCATCATAGTGATGCAAGGAGTCCTCTCTGCCCTGAAAAACAGCAGCTTGCATAAAGATTTGGCAACCTTCCATTGGTTTCAGGAATTTAGCCATATTTCCCACAGCCAAATCCTCAGTGTGAATTGCACCTAAGAGCAGAACACAGAAAGGGAACAAGTGCACATGCATATACAGAAATGCTCCTATAACAATGATTATTTATATAGCGCACACAGATTGCGCAGCGCTGCACAGAGCTTTTCAAATCAGTCCCTTTCCCCATGGGGCTCACAATCTAATCAACCTTCCAGTATGTTTTAGAGTGTGGGCATAAACCGGAGGACCCGGAGACAATCCACACAGAGAACATACAAAATCTTTGCAGCCATGAACCCCTCTTTTAGCAGGGGACTGACTACCCAAGCATGGCAACCATTGTGATCAATATTCTGTAAACATGCAGATGTCCAAAATGACTTCTCTGCCAAAGCAAGCAACTTTGATAAAGGAATGTGTAAAGTTTCTAAAGACTCACTGGCTGGTGTTTGATTCCAGATACATTCTGCTTATTTATTTCCAAAATATTGACAGGCTCCAGATGATTTTAAAGGGAGACAGATTTTGGCACATATTTTCCAGATAGGGAATGCCATAATCCTTTGTGTGACTTAGCCCTTAGTGTAGTAGACTTGTGTAGATGTATAGTAATGGGGAATTCACTTGTGGAAGATTTATTGCAGAATTTCTGTGTCTTACTTGGCTGCAGCCCTATTCAGATAAATTTAACAGATTTTCAGTCACATAAATTTCAGCACAAGTGCATATGAAAATACTCTAACAGAGTAGTCGTACAAAGTGATACTTTTCTAGAACTTCCTAAAACTGGGCGTCCTTAGAAGATAATGCAGTCTCCAACTAAGTATCCATGCGAGATAATACTGTGTAACTGAGTCTCTATACAAGATAAGTAATACAATGCGTTTACTAAATTGCACAACCCAAGGCCTGTTTGTAGAGTATAAAATGGTGTTCAAAGGTGGACATTGTGAGCCCTTTCAACTTTAGACTTGTGGCTGTTGCTTTGTAATCTGCACTGCATGTCAGGTTTTACTGTATGTGGATCCAACTTCCTAAAATCTCATCCCCTCTACTGCTACTGTAAAACGCTGCAGAACCCAGAATATCCAAGCAAAACAAGCCGGCTAAACAATGTTTTATGGCAGCATTTCCCTTTTGATGGCCAAAAAGTTGGTTCTAAAAGTGCAGCTGCAGTGAGAAATGTGTAATCCGGAGAGTTTGCAGCCATATACACTCAGAAAGTATCTAAAAGGGGGTTATTGGGCCTATGCCTTGAATCAAACTCCCGCCAATCACCTATTGTATCCATCCTCTGGATAGGTCAGTAATAGATTTTGCCTGAAAAACCAATTTTTTTATATCTTTTGCCAACTCTGAAACTATACTGTTGCTTTTCTTCATGATTTTATGTGCAAATATAACCAAACATATTCTTGTGTGAGAGTTGTCTAAGTGTCTATAAAGTCTTCCCCTGGCTCCTTATGTAAACGGTCCTGGCAGCGCTATAGATCAGCTATGGGCAGACATAGGATCTTACGCTTGTATTGCAGACGCTTTCTTCTTCTCTCTTATTATTACTGTGCACTGCCAGGTTTTAAACCTGAAAAACTAGTTCTTAATGATAAAGTCGTGGCACAATATACAGCACTGTATCTACAATATACTGTTGCCAGTGATTTCTGTGCTGCCAAATGGGATATTTACACATCATTATAGTTAATCAGGTTTCACCGCTTTTATATGCTATCCCCAATCTGCAAGATAACTAGCTGATCAGTGTGGGAGCACCACAATCATGAGAACAGATCTGGAAAATGGGGATCCTGCTCTCACTGATGGCTGGAGCAATTGTTTGAGCATGGGTCCTGCTGCTCCATTTAGTAGTATGGGCACTTCTGGGCACAGCCTTCGGTTATCCCCAGCCCTCATATAGACAGCAGATGGGAATACTCCGCTATTTATGATCTTCCCATACTATTGAACAGAAGGAAGCGTGCTTGACTTGCCGCTGCAATAGTTAAAGTGAGAGGGTCCTGTTCTCATGATCGGCTGGGGGTCCTACCTGGCGGATCTTTTAATGATCACCTTAACCTGTGGATAAGAAATAACTTGCCAACTTGGTACAGCCCCTTTAAAGGAAGGATTTCTGATTTTCCTCAGTTCCCATAAAGGGTTCTTTAATTTCTTTACATACATTTCAGAGATGCCATTGACATGTGACAGCAGAAGTTAGCAAAACCTTATTTAAGAAGTCGCCTTGGCTCACATCCTTCTTGAATTTTTAATCTATATTTGGGTAACACATTTCTTGGCCCGCTATTTGGAGCAGAGGTATACATTAGGGTTCCTTTGCTTACCCCCAGAATGACTTAATCCACCTCTAAAAATGTAAGAAATACTTTATTATGCCGCCTGATGTGTCCGCCCCTTCAGAACCAGCCCTGCTTCAGCCTCAAAGGGGTTTTCTAGTAATCCTGGTAAACATCATGAAATCCATAGTAAAATGTGAATATTTGTGAAATGGTAGTGTAGGGGTTAAGGAAATGAATACTTGTTGCTGGCTGATGTTTTGTATTTTAGCTTTCTGAATTCCGCTTCTTGGTTTTAAGGTTCCACAAATTGAGCTTAGAGAATATTTGTCAGTAAGCATGTGCAAATTGTGTATGTACTTGTTGTGATCTTATTAAATGTTGCTCAATAAAGACTCCCTGGGAATGTAGGCAGCCGGGAGAGTCCAGAGACTTTTATGTGATTTATTATGACAATGCAAATGTAGAGAGTTGACCCGACAGAAAGATGTCTCCACTATTCTGACCAATCATGTGCACAAGGATGAATGGCATGATAAAACTTTGCTGGGACATGCTTTAACCTGAGCATCAACTAAGGTTCTGGCTCATGAATATATAATAATATATCTTTGCTATAGATTTGGGGTGAGCAAAAGTTTCATAAATATGAGGATATAACCATATTGGCATCCACCGCTCAGCCAGAATGTGAAAATAATGGGAGGAAAATGTATTATCTTATAATCACATGCTAATGAGCTAGGAGGGCTTTGGGGGGGGGGGGGGGGAGTTAACAGAGCTCTTTCATGCCCTCGCTTCACAGGCCGTTACACTGTCTCTCCCCACCTCAAGCTCAGAATTTCCCCTTCTACTGACTGCTGTAATCTCAGAAAGTGGGAGAAGGGAAGTTCTCTGCACACTGCAACATCCTGTGTAGCTACAGGAAGGAGGCCAAGTATAAGCGATATAAAAAGATTACCACAGTCATGGTGCCTGGTTCTATTGGCAAATCCTCTTGTGCAGTTTGTGGAAAACGGACGGTTTATAGGCCTGGACCCATGGACTGCAGAGGTTGGAAGTCCTAATAATGTTTAAAAATTTGATGGAGGTACTTCTCATCTGCTGGCCAGACTGCAGCACCTGCACTGTAACAGTTAGTAAAGTTTATCATGCTTGATTTTGATGGTAGATGTTCCTCTCCGCTCTACAATAAGTCACTGCTGTAGTGGGTATCTGTTTAAACCCAATAGCAGTTATTCAAGGGGGAAAGGATGTGCAACAGTACATTAAATAGATATTGCCACCAGTACTTCAAGTCCAGCCACAATGGCGGAATATTAATGGTCATAACTACTGACAGATTTCAGATTTATCAAGTGGTGTGTTGCTCTGGATAATAAATCTGGTTAATTCTTAAACTAGGTATTAGGTGGCCTTGTTTCTGGGATATGCACCAAAATCATGGAAAGGTTTTATTGCGCATATAAAATGTTGACCCTTTTTGTTTAAAGGGAACCTACCACCACAAATCTACCTATAAAGGTAGATCGGGTGGTAGGTGGATCAATGGGACGTGAGGATAGCCCTTTTAAGGGCTAATCCTCACGTCCCCGCAATTTTTTTGGTAACTTTTATCTAACGTTTATGCTAATTTTATTATGCGGCTACTGGGGCGTGGAGTAGCCGCTTCTGAGGTTACACGAGGCGGCTACTCCACGCCCAGGTAGCCTCTTTTTCTCCTCCTACTTACCATCTTCGGCGCGCAGCTGCTCGTAGCTGCGTGCCCTCGTCCAACGATCCGGCAGTCTGCGCATGCGCAGAACAGCAGGCCCGCGCCTGTGCAGCCCCGGCTTCAGAGCAGTGACCGCGCAGGTGCGGGCCTGCTGTTCTGCGCATGCGCAGACTGCCGGATCGTTGGACGAGGGCGCGCAGCTACGAGCAGCTGCGCACCGAAGATGGTAAGTAGGAGGAGAAAAGAGGCTACCGGGGAGTGGAGTAGCCGCCTCGTGTAACCTCAGATGCGGCTACTCCATGCCCCAGTAGCTGCATAATAAAATTAGCATAGATTCTTGACAGTGGTATTCCCAAATGGCAGTGTCCTCTTTCAGAAGCATAAAGCAGCTCACTAAAAAAACTGTTAGCCAATGGGTTGAAGAGCATAAAAAGTGTTCTGGGTACAAAAAGAAACTTCAGTGAATTGTTTTGGAAAAATCCATGCACATTGCAAGACTTCTAGGATTTGCTGTTAACGTCTTGGTGCCAGAAACCACGTAATACAAGTCTTGTTGGGTCCGTGCTGTGTTGGTTGTATGCAGAGACCCATACTATAGTAAGCAGATGGTTTGAATGGCTGCCTGGAGTTCTTTAAAGAACATCTACCACCAGGATGAAGGATTGTACACCAAGCACACTGACATACTGGTGTATGTGGTCCTTCTGGCATTATCTGCTATTCTTTTAGCTACTTATGCCCCGGTATCTACAGAAAAGTATTTTAAATTTATGCAAATGAGCCTCAGTAGCTCCGGGCTTCATAGGTTTTATTGGAGCCTGGGACTACTCTGGCTCATTTGCATAATTCTAATATTATAATAAATATAAGCTACATAAGAGAGGACACACTGGTTACCTGATTCCGGGGATTTGTCTCTTTGCCTTCCATTGTCTTTTACCTGATGAATGTTCTGATCTGACCATTGAACCATAAGACGTAGATAACATAATCCTCATCCATTCACACAGGACATTTCCAAACTTCTAAACAATGGCAATGCTTTCCTGGCCAAGCTCATGGGGTAAATGGTCTCTGGTGCTCTGCTATGTGTTCCATTTATTTGATACATTGGAAGGGAAAGTCGCATGTAATTTTCTTTGGTGTATACCTATTAAAACTTTAAGCTTTGTTTCATGCTGTTCTCTGTGCTGCTGTATGCCAGTTGAATTTCACTTGGATACTAGCAGAAATCTCCTGTGTGCCAGGAATCTAGTATCAGCGCTTACTAATGCATGCATAAAATGTATCCAGATGCTTTCTGTCTGTATCTCAATTCTTCTCAGTAAGGAGATGCTCCTGATCCACCGCTGCCTCTTGCCTCCTATGTAGATCATTCTCACAAAGGGTTGGAGTATGTGCAGCGCTGCATAGTAATGAGAACAATCTGAATTTCCAAATCATATGGAGGAAAGGTCTGGTGTGTAATGAAAAATGGCTAAAAATGCTTTATGATCTATCTAGCCTCTCTCCATCTTGTTTCATGCTTTGGTCAGAGGCTCCCTACAGAAGACAATGCAATGACATACAACGTATGTTATCTTCAATAAGAAAAAAAAATTCCATAATTTGTAGAAGACTATAATTTACTCTCTAATTTTTTTTATTAAAAAACATTTAGAAAATTATAATCAAAGAAATATATCTTTGAAACAATACTGAGCTAGTCCTCTTTAATGGATGTACAGATCTCCCAGCAAGAGCCAAATCCACTTTGCCATATTGCCCACATATATCCGCATTACAGGCAGTGGCTAAAAAAGCTGGATAGAGCTGGAGCAATTGATCTCTGTGGGCAAATTAGGGCTGCCCTCATTGCACTTGGCCACAAAGGAATTTTTTTTTTTTTTAAGGGAATTTTGGACCTCAAAGTCTTCCGCTAAAAAGACACTCCATTTATAGGGCAAATATACATAATTTCACTGTACAGCCAGTAGCTTTCCAGGAGGCATATACTAAATATATAGAGAAAACAAAGTATTAGCAGGGTCTAACAGAAATGTAAAATTTGCATTTTTGTAGAAAATAAATAAAGAGAAGGCCGCATTGCACAGAGTTAGGCTCCACGTACACATGTGAGCAGCCGTCACGGCACACGGTTCTACAGCAGTTCTGAGTTTGGGCAGTTAGTTGGACCGATCTTCTTAGGCTACATGCACACAAACAAGCAGATTCTCTTCTATCCTATTTGCATCAGTTTGGCCGCCTATTAATTGATCCTCAGAAACTTGGGTGGGTGATCCATGAAAAAACGTTTCTGACTGCTATACATTTTAATGGCTTGTTCAGATGGTACTTCAAAATGATAGCCATTGGCGCCGTTCCATTAAAAAGTATTATATTTAGTTCTGTAGTGTACTGTCCATTGAAAAAAAATGTCGTGTGTTCCATATTTTGTTTGCCATTTTAACATTTAATATAAAATTGGTAGGATGACGCCTTTCTTTTGGAAATTTGTCTGGTCATCATTCAGTCTTAAGTAATCACTAAATAATTACATTTGACCCCGATCCATTTACTGGGGTCTCAGAGCGTGATCTGCCATTGTCATATTATATCTACTTTCACACAGCAGTATTCGGGTTAGTATTTGTAAGTCCAAACCAGAAGTCGATCCAGTATGTTTTAAACTTTTTCTCTATTTAGTTTCTACTCTGCTTTTGGCTTACTAATACAGTTGCAAAATAACAGTGAGATTGCTACAAAGTAAAAACGTGTCAAGGCCATGTCTGTATGAAGATAACATTGTTAACTCCTTTACTACCGCCTGCTGTAGTTTTATGGCGTCACGATCAGAGACTGGGGAGCACCTCTGCTTTCAGGCTTGGGGAATTAGAATGAAGCACAGAGCTGTCTGTTCTGTACAATTGCTCTTTGCAGGAGCAGGAATGTTTGTATGTTATAGAATAAAGTTTTAACATTGTAATCACTTAAAGGGATTAAACATTTTTAGGAAAAAATGATATTGCTCTTTCTTATATTCCTTATATTTTTCCACCTAGACAGCACTTTGTATACATGGCCACAACTCACACTTTTACATTCCTTGTCAGTATGTTTTTACGAGTGTGGGAGGAAATTGGAGTGTCCAGAGGAAAGCTATACAAACTGGAAGAATATAAGAACTCCATTTGTCTGTAATCATGCAGCACAAGAAAAAAAATGACATGCCAATTTCCTTGTATAGGCACTTTGAGTATGTGCAGTTTTGTTGCTGTTCTCACGTGTTGTGTCTTGTGCATAGCTCATGTTATGGCTGAAGTTGTTTGTTATGTAGTTTTTATTATCTATTTGTTGCATGTGAGTTTACATATGCTGTGTATTATGATGGTTATCATTGGGTTTGCTTCTAGTGCAGACAGAATGGTCTAACTAACATGTGACTTATTCATTGGCCGATGTCCTGTTTTTACTAAGGATGTGTTTCCTGCGAATAAAGGAAATGACTGTTTTTCTACTACAACAGTCATAAATTATCTTTTTTTTTTCTGTGTGCAGAGAAAGAACTTGTGACTTTACTTATGTAATTTAGAGGGAACTAGATGCATCACGTCTTATTTCTAGATCAATGTGAGGTCTATTATGGCCATAAAAGAGTATTTGTTTGCAATAATCTGATGACCACAGACTCCTTTTCATAGTCTTCAGCTGTCTCTCATCCAGGAAAAATATTTATACTGGATGGTTTCTCACCTTTGTGTTTTTTTGGGTTTCGCAATACTTCAGACTGTAATAGTCTTGCCTGTAGAGGTGGCTATACACATTTCATAGCTCAGCTGTTTCTCTCGTACACACAGTGTTTGTGTGTACGGCCCATCAACGTACCGGTGGATCCTATGGTGAGGCAAGGCTCTTACTCAGTCCTGAATCCCAAAGGGTTCAACTGATGACATCCCTCTTTAAAAACTGCCATGGTCATCTCCTTAGAGAGTAGTAAAATTTTATCTGGTGGTCCCACGGAACAAAGTTGACGCTGAGAACCCAAGAGTCGAAAAAATGCTATATACATTTGATGGTGTAATTGAAATTAAAAAGTTTTACTGACTTTCATCCATACATGTATTGGCAGGAAACATGTCACCATAAAATGCATGTTGCCTGCAGATAGGACTGCACCTCCGTGTGACAGGTTCACTTTAAAGAATATCTTCTAAGTTGTATATCGGTGGTGGCCCTAATGCTAGAATGTTCATCAAAGATGGATTTCTTGGATCAACAGTAATACAGATGCCGATTTTAAATGTTATGTGGCCACAGATATTGAAGTCTATCACTTGGTAGCAGCTCTCTGTTTAGATGTGGTGGGATTACAAGGAACCTCAGCTCATGATTGTTGGGTGTTCCTGTGTTCATTCCCCCATCTTGATGTCCACAGAATGGAAGTTAATATGCAGTCTGTGCTACATTATGGTAGATGTGACCCCAGTGATGACACATAGCATTAAATACAGCGCCGCATTTCTCCTAAACCGTCATGTAACTATTGATCTCAAAGGAAACCTTCTTAGACTGCCAGGAGCAAGGAGATGTTACCCTTGCCACGGATGATGTTCTCTGGAGCTTCATCAGACAGGATTGTTATGTTGGTGACGTTAGGTTTAATTTTATTTTGTTCCTGTAGTTACCGACAAGTGCCTTCATGTAATTTCTCCAGTAAGCAATAAAGCTTCCAATCAAAAAGCTAAGATTTTGGCTGGAAAGTGCTTTACTTTGGTTTAATCTGTTATTATAATTAACCTGCATGTGTTCTCGCAGCATTTCTTCTATTAAAGGGTTTCTGCACTCTTAAAATATAATTTTCCGAGTCCATAGGGTTTTATTTTCTGTGGCCTCTTATTTTACTGATGCCAGCACACAGATTATTTTACTTTCATGGCTCATAATGTTAGGAAAATAAAATGGGGTATCCAGAAAAGTGCCTTTTATGTAAATGATAAGTTTGGGTCATTTTAAATGCATATCATCTTGTACTGATCCAGAAGGACAGCCTGTAAAACAGTCCAGAGCTTCGTTCACAATTCTGCTAGCTCAAAATCTGAAATCTTTTATTGTTATCGACTGTCTTTAAAATAGAAACAATGCTGACAATTTGCATTTAGTAAATTTACATTAGTTGTGTTAAAGTAATTAGGTAACAGAAAATTAATAACCAGCAGAAGTAGGAATGCTAATCAGGGCTGTAGTAGAGGTTGGTCATGACTGCAGCTCAAGAGGAGAATGCAGTGTATTAAGACTAGCGCTGCGCTGTACGATGATTATGTTCATGTATAAACTTTGTACATTCACCATAAGTAAACCTAACTTTTTTATTATTTTTTTTTTTTTTTTTCAGGGTCAGCTCTCAATTCTACAAGAGAAAATTGATCATTTGGAGCGGCTGCTAGCAGAAAATAATGAGATCATCTCTAATATAAGAGACTCTGTAATCAACCTGAGTGACTCTGTAAAAGATGGGCTGAAAAATCCAGAAGCCATAAATATTAGTCGCGGATCGTTCTCACCGCTGTTGCCCTCTGCACCCGCATTGCTTCCAATCAATAAAGAGGATTGTCAGTTTGCTCCCTTGAGTGGTAGCCAGAAATCCGATGTCCAGGTAAGCGTCACTGAGGGAATAAATAAAAAACTTATTAAAAAAAAATATTGTTTGTAATAGAAACTGTTACAGTTGCTTTAGGTAGAACGTAAGGTGTCATGTTTTCTTTTGGGTGTTTTCCATATACTTTTTTGACTTTGAATTATAGAATGTAAGCAATGATTACATCTAACTAATATCCTAATGTTCCCAGGCTGCCTTTAAAGGGAACTTCTGAGAATCATAGAGAACCCATCCTCTCCTCATGGGAAGGTTGCCATTGATTCATTGGAGATACTCAGTCTCTGGTTCTTCCGTTTTCTGTTCAATGAAAAATCACTGGCCTCAGCAGTCACCTCTTATGAAAATAGTTGGCCCTTAAACATGTCTCTGCGTGTATATTGACATGGGTATTTGCTTTCTTTGAGAGTTTCAGCCTTCCCCTTTTCTCCCCATGTGGCCCTCTGCATATGTATACAACTTCCTCTCCTTCACAGACAGACACAGGAAGAGGGGAGGGTTAGGAGAAGCATGAGTAATAAATCTCCTGCTACAGCTCCTTCTCTCCATCAGCGCTCAGACCTAAATAAAGAATCACAGAGAGTCTGCAGACAGCACACATGTAAGAAGCAGGAGTGCTTAATCACTTGATGAACATTCAGGGAATATTAATAGTAAAGCCAAATGGGCAACTTGTGTAAAGGGAGGGAGCACTCACAATGTTGATGCTTCTATATTGAATTATTCTTGCAAAGTATGAACATTGCGAGTGCCAGGATTCCCTCCGGTGTTGTTCAGCAATACCAAGTGATCCACATGCATCGTCCATTTCGCCATATATGTCACCTGTGATTAAGTATCACATGAGGCCAGAGATTGTGGACATTGAATGTGATGTCAGCCATAATGAGCCATTTTAGAGAGGGAGTTGTGGTGCGACTTCAACAGTAGTGGTTGTGTACCTGAGTAACGCTACATGCACACAAATGTAGAATTTGTCTGTTCGTGTCCTGGCTTCTGCTTGTGCAATAGTGAAGGGGGTTTGATGGATGTGCTTATACTGGTAACTATTTCTTGTAAACCCAGAGTCTATTCTTATTAGTCATTTGTCTGTTTTACAGCAAAAATAAAAACGAAACCAACCACTTTTGAAACAATAGAAACAATATACCAACTCCATGTAGATAATCCAAGCCCTGGCCTCCTACTGTATACCAGCACAGCTAAGAGGAAAGGGATAAGCAAAAGTTTTCTACACATCTTCCATAGTGATGTTTTCTATACTCCTGATCATTGCGGCGGTCCTGTATTTTCTTGTGTTCCTTGGATTGATATTTGCAGGGAAATGAACACAGGCTTCTTCTTTTTATTCACTTCTAAACCACAGATTTTAAATTGGCCATTAGCTGCTACTTTATAATTAACTATTCGTCGGGATGGAGTTTTCATTAGATGTGTTCACTGCGCTCCATCTCCTCTGTGGTTTCTGCATCCTACCTTCATTTATTTCTGGCCGTGGGATAAAACGGTACATGAAAAAGTGCTGCCAGTCTGTGATCACTTTCTATGGACAGCGGAGGGATTGGATCAGCTTCCTATGAGATGGATAATCATCCTGTACCTGTTCTGTCCAGACATGATTGAAGCCTCCTTACAACTTGATATCCCTTGTTTCTATGGTAGGGCCTTGGGCCCTCATGTAATTATTTCCCATCAAAGTACTTTTGTTCTTGTACTTATCTTGACTGCTTGTATCTGGTGACATCATGACTTTGAGGCCAACCTTTCTTCGATTGTGATGACTTTGGTTCATTCTGTTATGTGTGATTTTTGTCTTCTTGTGTTGAGCCAATTGAGGGGGTTAACCTTGAGGAAGTTGTAATGCATGACGAAAAGCGTTGGGTGCCATCAGCCACACATACTTGAATGTTTGTTTTTTTTTCTATTAACGTTCAGACGGCTTGATAGATCCAGCAGGTGTGGGTCTTGTATAGACTTCTGTAACTTGCATGTTTACTTCCTGTCCATAGACTGTGTGACCATCACTAGACCATGGACAGATTTGTATGCACTGGAAGTAATCCTAGAAGCTTTCTATTGAAGGACAGCAAGAAGAGATCTTGGACAACAGAACAGAATATACAGAAAGAACATTGGGAAACTGTAACTTTTTTTCCTTACACAAAGCATATCAATTATTTGCTAAAAAAGGGGCTGTTAACTGCAGCACCAGTTTATCCATGTCAGCTACCAGACATGTGTAGAAGGTTTTCCATACCTATATGACTTATTCATAGATCTACCTTATGTCATAAAAAATCGGGGACATGTCCTTCCTGTGCCCCCCCCCCCCCCTTTCCACCTGAAGTCACAGCATACTATGAAGATTAGCATGTGTCCCGTGAGGCGTTTGAAGTGTTTTATACAATATAAAGCATTATGTGCCCCACAAATATACAGTTTTCCTAGTCTATCCTGATATATCGGGAGTAAATAATTCCAGTGCTCGCACTTTTGCCTGGCAGGATAATTGTACACTATTGTCTAGGGTGTTATTTTTATTTACATATCAATAAAAGTTACAATATAATAATACCCCACTATAACTCTAAGAATATACATTTAATAGCAGTCTGCCAGACATCTCCTGTGGGGGTATAAATATTCAGAGGATTCATTTCTATGAGAAAATGATTAATTGTAGAAAATATCTTTACCTGTTTAAGGGCAAATATTTTATTTGATAAAGAAATATGATTTTAACTTTTTCTAATGAGGAGTCCTTATGGTTAATTCTAGCTTACAGGGAACCTGTCATTAGGACACCCATTTTAGGACCCCCCCCCCCCCATTCTGGACAGAGTATAGTACATACACTGCCAAACAGTTATTTTTTTGTTAAAAATGGCTTTTAAAGAAATGAAGATATGTTATTTTGTATCTTTCGATTCCATGTGCACTGTAACTAGGCATTCTTCCCCTGGGCGTGAATATAGAGGAGCGGTTTCCCTCAATTGGGAAAGTTTCCCTTTAAAGGGGATTTTGTGACTAGCAAAAATTTCTCACCGCTCCTTGACCGAGCCAGTTGCCGCACTGTGAAAGGTGGAGCAGGTCCTTACGGAGACTGGAGGGATGCAGAGCGCTCAGTCCCTCCCTTCACCAGTAAGCCATGTGCTTTGGCCTGTGTTGCATGGAGCATTACTGCGCTGTGTTGCAACATTTTAGTTAAACTTTGTTACTTTTGTATACAAATCAATATGCCATCAATATGAGATAAGAAGTGTGCTGGCTCACGACCACCACTGACCAGCTGTTTGAAGTCATAATGGCAATATTGGGTATTCTGTAGGCCTTAAATATTGCAATTGGAGGGATACCCAGCACAGTTTTTACCGACAAATAGCTGCACACTGGGGGAAACCCACTGAAACCTACCTGATTTAATATTCATGGCCCATGCTAAGAAAAACAATCGGTACTGTGATCCTGGAAAATCCCCTTGTTTTTCTAGTGTTGGTGTCTAGTATTGTGGTATTTAATATGCTACTTCAATACTTTTATGTAAATTGTAAGAGTAAGGAAGCAACATAAATATCATATTGTTCTCCTTTAAGTCCTAAAGAATGTGGTTACTGTGCATAAAGGGAACCATTTACCATAAAGGGAACCATTTTGCACCACTAGCCAGCAGCGCACTGAGGTAAAGAATCACAGAGAGTCTGCCCACATCAGATGCGAGGGCAGGAGCACTGAATCACTTGATGATTATTATTAAGGTGGTAAAGGCACCTTGTGTAAAGGGGGTACCAACATCTTAAACAGAGAAGGAGAAACTCCTGCCACTCACAATGCTGATTCTTCAATCCTGATTTATTCCCTCTTTTATGCTGAAAATTGCCCATTTTGGCAATTAAAAAAAAATCGCATCCAGTCAAATAAAAATGACTGAGAATAGTCAATGTTTGGCTGAGGTGTGGATCATAATGGATAAGTATATATTGAAAGAAGCTGTTCCTCCTCTTTTTCAATACACACCTGGTTTTGACACGTAAAACTGAATGTGTGAATGCAGGGAAGTAAAGCTGTTTAATATGAGCTGCAGATAAATATTCAGTTCCCCCCCTAACAAATAACAATCATCCGAAAAACTGGGTTTTTCGAGGTACAGTAGAATTTTCTTTCTTAGCAAGGTAACTGATGACTCTAGGAACTATGCCTGTCACATATACACCTCTTATAAAAGTGCCAGTGAAAACAAACAAGAACAAATATAAACCAGCAGCGAGTTAGAATTCACAGAGAATCCTGGCAGGGAATGTTTTTTTTTTTTTTTTTTTTTTGCATTTGTTTCAGAAGTGCAACGCTGCAGTACTTGAAACCTGTGCCCAGATGACCCTTTCTATACATTTCAGTACTTGCTAAGCTGTGGATCTTGGCATAAATGAAGCCATGTAGTTCTTGTGACACAGTATTGTGCGAGGTCACATACAGGGTTTACAACTGTTGGCATCAGTTGAGTCAATTCTCAGTGTAAATTTACTTGCTGGTGTAAATCACATGTAGTGTAGATGAAAGGACAAACTCTATAAATGTATTGCCTGGGCTAGGTATTATTTTATACTGTCTTGGACCCCTACAGATATAATATTAATAAGTGGCCTAACGCCCAATGCTCTCATTGCCCTTGTTCTCTTACTAGCCCCCACTGCTAGTATTATATGGCACACAAAGCTGGAAGACCAAAGCTCTGCCAATATATGTCAATATTCATCATTGAATGGTTTACAGTAGATGGATGTCAAGGAAGCTTACAGTGTATCTTTACGTATTGCACATTTTTTCATGTTGGGGCAGTGCCTGAGTCTGTGGCAAGATAGCAACATAAAATAAACACTTGAGCATGGAAACTGGGTGGCACAATTATTTGGCACTATGTATTGAGCAACACTGCTCTATATTATTAAGAATTATTTTGTAGCCATTATGTGTGTTTTATTGGAAGTTGTATTGCTCTGTATACATTCACCCGTACGTGGCCTGTAGTAAAATAATCATGGCTTGCCTAAAATCGTTCTCCATTTTTTTTTTTTCTCAATATGGACCTAAAGGGGAGGGAGTATAAAAATAACACACCGGTTGTCCATATTTAGACCCTATCCTTCTTTTTTTTTTTTTTTTTTCTCATGAATTTTTTTTTGTTATATTTGTTTTAGATGCTGGATGTGTATGACATTCTTCCCTTTGATAACCCTGATGGTGGTGTATGGAAACAAGGATTTGACATAACCTACGATGAACATGAGTGGGATAATGAAATTCTTCAGGTTTTCCTTGTGCCTCACTCTCACAATGATCCAGGTAAGGCATGTCTGCTTTGTTATTGGATTAACAGTATGGCCAACAATGGGTTACAGGTTCTCTTACTGTTCTCGTACATATCTGGTTTAACAATTTTGCCTGAAGATTGGGTGAAGAAGTGGAAGCTATCGCCACTTCATGTTCCCTCTCTTATTTTGGGATTTGCTTGTCCTCTTCTGTTCTGGCACTAAATATGGGGCTGCCTGAACTCTCCTCGGAGTTGGATTTCAGTCCTGTGATGTTTTTAGGAATTTAAGCTACTGCTAGACTAATTTTTACAGTGTCTTTCTTCAACATGGGACACATGAACTGCTTGGCCACATGTGTATGAGAAGATCCAAATGTTGATCGGTAGCTGATTTTTTTTTTTTTTTTTTTTTTTAATTTTTTTTAATGTTCTTTTAAGACCCTTTTTCAGCAGAAATGACATTACCTTAACCATAAGTGCTAGTAACTACCTTCTAAATAATAAAAACTCGCTCTCCAGGGAAATGCAGATAACTTCCTGGCTTTAGCGTTCTGGTAATATCTGAGCCTATGAACCATGAAATAGAATTTGGTCTGATTCATATGTACTCTTGTATTATCTAGAAGATGATTAAAATAAAATTACAATACGTGTGTCCTTATAGACACTTTTGTATTGATTGAATATGTATAATGCTCATAAATGATGTAAAGTATAGAGAAATGCTTGCAGGAACAAAATGTATTGTACACTTTGAAGTGTAGCGGTGCTTTTATAATTGAAGTATAGCTTGTAGATAATTTTATATACAGACAGTAATTTTAGACACATTACCCATTACACATGTATCGTTGAGCTAGAAAATGTCGTAAGATGAAGAAATCCAGTTTTCTAATTTTGGTTCGAAATCTGTAGCCACGAATATTAATACTCCATGTCTTTACAATTAAAATGTAACCTGTCAATAATTTTGAAGCTACATACAGTGTTAGATCTTTGTAACCACATTTGTGTGTGAGACTGTAAAAAAAAATGTATTTATATTCCAGGATTGTAGCTGGATTCTGAGCATTCTCCTGTTCTCTTCTATGTTCTTCTTCTCGGCCCTTCCTTCCTCCTGTCGCAGAAACAAGAGTTACTCAGTGGAGGGGCTGTGAAGAGACCTCACACACAACTGTACCTGGGGGAGCTGCAATCCTTGAATATAAAGGCATTTTTCACAGTCCTGCTGCTACTAATAACACACACGCAAAGGTACACAGCTCCTCAGCTACCTAAAGCCCATTTCACACAATGCTCTCTCCATTACACTCTGTTAAGGAGGGCTTAGCGGAAACTAAAACGAAAAGTGAAGAGACTTTAATAGTTTAGCCTTTCTTTTCTCTTCTGTTATCCATGTATTATTAATGGAGGAATAAAGTGCTGGTTTTCCTGCTATTCATAGCAGAATGTTTCACAGAATCTGTAAAATGCATGTGTGAACTTAGTTTAGAGGGGTTGTCAACTTTTACCAAATAATTGTTATTGTTTGTTTAATGAAATGTTATTCTAAATTCTTATATACAGACCGTCCCCGGGTTACGTACAAGATAGGTTCTGTAGGTTTGTTCTTAAGTTGAATTTGTATGTAAATCGGTACTGTATACAGTAGCAATATAGCTTCGATGCAGACACTTTTGATAACTGTTATAGCAGTTTATTGTAGCCGAAGGCTAAAGTACAGTAAATTACCAGCATCCAGAGGTCCGTTTGTAACTAGGGCTTGTATGTAAGTCGGATGCTCTTAAGTAGGGGACTGCCTGTACTTTTTGTATAAATTCCTCACAGTTTTCTAGATATATGCTTGCTGTCATTCAATAGAAATCTTTATCCACAGCAGGTAAATAATGGTCACACTGCACTCACAGCTGTGTGTTTATAGCAAGCCCTGCACCTGTGTGGACAACCCCTTTAACATTGTCTGCAGCTTTGTATGCTCAAAACTGCTGACCTCTTCCCTTTTAAGCATGTGGCTTTCAGGGCATGATGGTAGTTGTAGTGTCACATCTTGCTGAGTCCTGCAATACCTACACTAATTGATTTATAGTCTAGAGCATTTTTAGTTAATTCATATGCAATAAAGGAGAAAGTTAAACTACACGACCTACACAAGCTTAGGGTACACTCACACATACCGCCGTGTGCTGGAGAGGAGGAGGAGGCAGCCCCTCCTCCCTCCATAGAGAATAGGGGCGCACGGCCGCACACACGCCAAAAGATAGAGCATGCTCTATCTTTTTGCGGTGTGCGGGCCGGATCGGTGCCACACATGCGTGGCACCGCATCTGTGCCGCGCCGCTATTGCCGTCTATGGGGACGTACATGCGGCCGCAAATTTGCGGCCGCATGTATGTCCCCGCAGACGGCCATGTGAATGTGCCCTTAGATGCTACACATTTGTAAAAAAGAAAGAACAGTACCAAATAACTGCATATTGTGACCTGGAGATGAGGTGAACCCTTACAGGATGTTCTGCCTCTATCTTTTTACGCCTGGTCTCTTTCTGGGAGGGGTACATCCTGTGCCGCAACTGATTCTTGTCCTTATCTGCTGCTCAGCATATAGCAGATTGCTATTTGTTTTACTAGAACTCTTTGGGTGCTGTCAAACGTCGTTTTCTCGGACCGTTTTTTAAACTGATGAGTTTTTGTAAGCTTACCGTGCGTTTGGCCGGTTTTAATCTGTTTCTCAGCTGCCTACACTTCTAGAAATGAAGCTAAACGGGTTCAAACAAGTCAATCGCATGGTAAACATTCAAAAACGCGTGCCTTTTTATACAGACTGAAAACAAGCGCTTTAGAACGGGACGTGTGGCAGCACCCTTTGGATTTTGCCTGGTTTTCTATAGCGATTGTAGGTTATTTATTAATTTCAGTATTAACATATCATGTGTCCACTTGTTTTTGGTCTAGTTGTCATTTTTCATAGCCAAACATATAGTCTACTACATCCTTATACTGTGGTGGATTTGGCCTTTAGTCCTTTTGATTTTTTTGGCTTTTGCTAATAGGGTTAAAGGGGTTGTCCACTTTCAGTAAATAATTAATTTTGTTTCTGTAAGAAAGTTTTACAATATTCCATTTAACTTTCTGTATCAATTTCTCACCGTTTTCAAGATCTCTGCTTACTGTCCTGCTATAAAATACTCCTATGTTTACTTCCAGTGGACAGAAATCTGTCCTTGCTCTGTGATGGACATGCAGGTGCACGAGTCGTCATAACACACGGCTCTGATTACTCTGTGATATAATGAGCCACGCACCTGTGTCCACTGGAAGTAAACATTTCTATAAAACTTTCTATAGAAGGTCAGCAAGCAGAGATCTAGAAAATCCTGAGGAATTGATACAATTTTTCAATATACTTTTCATATAACCAATTATTTACTGAAAGTGGACAAGCCCTTTAATTATTGGCTGTGATGGCTTGATCTCCACAGCCTCAGGTGATTTAGGAGTCTGAGAAGTTATAAAGAAGTGAGGAGAAGTGGTGGCACTCGGCTCTGCTATGAGGAACGCTTGCTTTGTTGGCATTGTTACTGCATATTTTCAGACAGTTCATTTTTGTAAGAAATGAACATTATTTTGTTGTGTTATGAGTCGACTAATTCTCATGAATGTTTCAGGGAGAGATTAATTTCCGTTGGGTTCAGTACTGATTCATTTCAGCACCAACGGCTCACAGTGATCAAAGTCATTTGCATGCATAATTTATATACAGTATACACTCTCTGTCTTAAAGTAGATGCAATTGAATCAAATCGTAGAAATTCCTTTTCAGAAGGATTATTTCTTGAGTACAGAAAAGACGTAATTCTGTTCATTAGATTCCTGGTCACACATGCAGGCAATGTATTACCATGTCAACAGTAGGTGCTGGTGTAGGGAAAAAACTTGCATCTACCATCTAAATAAATCCTAATAAACCAAGGGACACTTACTCATAGATACCTGTGATATACTGTGGTAATCTTCTTATATTTGTTATCTATGGCCTCCTACATTCTAACATCAACTTAATGCTAATGAGCCTGAAAAGCTACTGAGGCAGTGCCCTGGGCGCAAGCTCTTACACTGCCCCCTCCCTCTGCTCCTGCTCAGCACCTCCCCCTCCCTCTGCCTGATGTAATCTCACTGCAGCACATGAAGTTCCAGCACACAGTGGGAAGTGCTCCTTGCACAGTGTAAGAGCCTGTGAAACTGCGGAACAGAAGGGCTCTGGTAACACCCACAGGAGCCTTTTTGGCTCATCAGCATAGGTTTAAAAGTTGATATTAGAAAGGAGGCGGCCATGGATAACAAATATAAGATGATTACCACAGTTGCAGTGCCTTAAGTGTCTCTGATTTATCCATAGAAGTGAAGAGTTGCGTTTTCCACTCTCAATATATGGTAATCAGCTTTGCCTGCTCTGTAGTGTAGATCAAAGCTCAACTACTTACCTTGTATACTCGAGTATAAGCTGAATTTTTTCAGCATTTCAGCGATATTTGTGCTGAAAAATCAGCACTCCGTTTATACTCATATAAGGGGGGCCCACTGGTGGATATTTTTGTATCGGGGAGGGGGGGGACTGGTGGACATTTTTGTATTGGCTGGGGGCACTGGTGGACATTTTTGTATCGGGGAGGGGGGGGGACTGGTGGACATTTTTGTATCGAGGGGGCACTGGTGGACATTTTTGTATTGGCGGGGGGGCACTGGTGGACATTTTTGTATTGGCGGGGGGGCACTGGTGGACATTTTTGTATTGGCGGGGGGGGGCACTGGTGGACATTTTTGTATTGGCGGGGGGGCACTGTGATCCTCTACCTGCTTCTATATTCAGGACAGTAAATCTCTCAGACCCATGGAACGAATGTGTCTGAACAAATTTGCTTGTGTAAACCAGCTTAAAGACTGCTTATTGGGAAAAGCCTAAATTGAAGCAAATCAAAGGAAAAGTATGGGCAACATGCCAATGCCATGCATTTTGCCGGGGCCAATCCGTTTAAAAAAAACAATTCTCACAATCGGGCAAGCCTACATGGTTTCAGTCCAAGAAGAACCGTGGCCTGCATAATCCTTATATGGAAGGAGTTTGGGATGACCACAACTCTTCCTTGACCTGGCAGCAAACGTGGGAGAAGAGCCTTGGTCAGAGAGGTAAAGAAGAACCCGAGGATCACTGTAGCTGACCAGTGATGGGAGAAAGTTCCACAAAGTCAACTATCACTGCAGCCCACTACCAGTCGGGGTTATATTGCAGAGTGTGCCAACAGAAACCTCTCCTTGGTGCAAGACATATGAAAGCCGTATACAGTGTGGGGGAAAAAAAAAAACACATGAAGGACTCCCAGACTATGCGAAATAAGATTCTCTGGTCTGCTGAGACAAAGATGGAACTTTTTGGTGTTAATTCTAAGCGGTATGTTTGGAGAAAACCAGGCGCTGCTCATCACCTGCCAAATACAATCCCAACAGTAAAACATGGTGGTGGCAGCAGCATGTTATGGGAACAGAGAAAGGATGTCTGGTTGCAATTGAAGAAAAGATGAATGTACAGCCAAGTACAGAGAGATCCTGTATTAAAACATCTTCCAGAGTGCCCTTGACCTCGGACTGGGCTGAAGGTTCACCTTCCAACAAGTCAATGACACTAAGCACACAGCTAAAATAAGCAGGGGCTTCAGAACAACTATAGGGCAGATTTAATTACCCGGTCCATTCGCGATCCAGCAGTGCGTTCTCTGCGCTGGATTCGGGTCCGGCCGGGATTTATTAAGGTAGTTCCTCCGCCGTCCACCAAATGTCGCTGAAGAGCATCGGAACGCACTGGAATACATAGAGCCGGGCCGAGTGAAGGTAAGTGCAATTTTCGCGACACATCTTTTTTTTTTTAAATGTGGCGGTTTTTCCAAATCCGTCGGGTTTTCGTTCGGCCACGGCCCCCCAGTTTCCGTCGCGTGCATGCCGATGCGCCACAATCTGATCGCGTGCGTCAAAATCCCGGGGCAATTCGGGGGAAATTGCCGCAAATCGAAAATATTCGGGTAACACGTGGGGAAAACTCAAATCGGGCCCTTAGTAAATGACCCCCTATGTGACCATTCCTGACTGGCTCATCCAGAGCCCTGAGCTAAACCCAATTGAGCATCTAAGGAGAGACTTGAAAATGGCCTCCACCAATGTTCCCCATCCAACCTGAGGGAACAGGACAGGATCTGCAAGGAAGAGGCAGAGGATCCCTAAATCCAGGTGTGAAAAACTTGTTGCATCATTCCCAAGAAGACTCATGGCTGTATTAGCTCAAAAGCATTTCTGCTTTTTTTTTTCTGTCAAGATGGGGAGCAGAGTGTACATTAGTAAGCAACAAACTTTTTTGATCTTTCCAATTGGCTGCAATGAAACGGAGTGAAAAATTTAAAGGGGTCTTTATACTTTCCATACCCACTGTGTGTGTATATATAATATATATTATATCAGTACAATACAGACCAATGCATGCAAGTGTTCTTAACTTATCCTTCTAAACGGAAATGCATATAACCATATCAAATCTACCCATTTCTTCATGCACAATGGGTTCCTCAGGTGCCAGTGAGAGTTATATGGAGACATATTGTCACTCTGCACCACCCTTTGCTGCTGTTTATGTATTTTGAATCCTAATTGGAGATAAGCGAATCTGACCTTAGCACTTGGGTTCGGCTGTGATTTTGACGGACAGCCAATTCGGCAAATTGCCACTTTTAGCCCTGGCTATGATGTGTCCAGGTAGCACAGCATGAACCTGAGCACAAACAATGGGGTCTGCTCATCTCTGATCATAATAATTTTGGATCAGAATATACACCTTGCTATTATTAATCCCTACTCAAATTTAGTATAGGAATTTGATATCGTTCTATACATATTTTTATACCTTTAGCTGGATAACGTGGGAATATTTGTATGCATTGATCTCTATTGTACTATTTTGTTTATCATGTTTCTTGGTCTAGTTTGGTGGGTTGCAGCTCGACCCATTGTGTCATTTACTTTTTTAAGGTTGTTTTTAACCCCAGTAGTAGTTGTTAGCCAATGCTATAACCTGACAGCACCCTAGTATCAGTTATTAGAATGGTGACTGCCATCTAGTGACTACCACCAGCTGTTGCACAGAGAATGAGTGGAGCAGCAGGCCAGTCCATTTACAAGAGGGAAAAGGGGTCCTTCATGATCAGGTTAGTGTCTGATCAATGGATTTGGTTATCCCCTGTTTAGTGCATAAAAGAGAACTTAAAATGACCACAAAACCCTTTTAAGTCTTCTACAGTCTAGCTTTCTAGTTTATGTAAATCATTTTCTTTAAGTTTGTGGGACTCCCTTTCAGCGGGGTTGCTGATTTTCTCAGGTTTAAGAAATCGAAGTGCAACTAAGATGAGAAATGTGTGGTAAGAGAATGTCTTTTCTGAATGTTGGATTTATGCTTTTGTTCTGTAAAACTATTCTCAAACCGCAAATTCTTGATATTTGTTGCTTCCTCTGCAGCTGAAAGTGGTTTTATTTTATGTACCTTATATACTCGAGTATAAGTTACCTAATTTTAACACAAACTGGAAAAAACAATTGACTCGAGTATAAGCCGAGGGTGAGATGCATTGGTCCCAGCCTCCTCCTGTATGTAGCCTGCAGCCACTGCCCCTCCAGTATACAGCCCCTCATGAAGGAATGCCCAGCCTATAAGAGAAAAAGTATACTCTCCTTCCGACGCCCTTCCTTTCACCCCGACAGGTCCTCTTCTAGCCATTGATGCTCCTCCGCCTTCCTCTCTCAGCACAAACTAGAATGTTGGCGAGCCACTGACGTCACGACTAGAGCACTGGCCGTACTGAGAGAGGCAGCCGGAACATCGATGACTAGTAGAGGACCTGCCAGGAAGGCGTCGGAAGGTGAGTGCACAGGGGTTTTTTAATAGACTCGAGTATAAGCCGAGTTATGTTTTTTGTGCTGAAAAACTTGGCATATACTTAAGTATATAAGGTAAATCTACCATTATGATAATCCAGGGACACTTATTCAGATCCAGACACCGTGGCTGTGGTAATCCTTCTTATATTTGGTATCCATGGCCTCTGAGCTTTGGCTTCACAGGCTGTCACATCCTCGCCCATGCTCACTCAGCACTTCCCCTCAGCGTGCCAGCATGGTGGAACAGACTGTGAAGCTGTAACATAGAGGAGCTCTGGTAATGCCCTACAGAGAGCTTCTGGCTCATTAGTATAATTTTAAAAGTGGCTTTTAGAAGAAAGAGGCCATGGATAACAAATGTTAACAAATCATGCTTAATTTGGTGTTTTCACTTTTTATGGCTCTGAATTAAACATTAATGGTTGTGAGTTGAGTTATTTTGAAGGCACACCACATTTACACTGTTATACAAGCTGTACAATGACAACTTTACCTTGTATCACATCTGTAGGGTTTTTCCCATGTAAAGACATAAAAAAATATTTCTGAAATATAAGGGATGTATGGTACTTGCATTTGTGGGCTACTGTTGTTGTAGGAGGGTATAGATTTGATCCCAATGTTGGTAAAAGAATGTTATAGTTTTCTATTTATAGGAGACTGAAAGTGTCTGGTGGCAGCACATCTAACGTCATTTCATCTTGAAAGAAACAAGGAAATGGAATCTAAACACACAAACATTAGACAGTCTCTGAACCATCCAGACAAGTATCTAATGTCTCTGAACGGCAGAATGTAATGAGACATGATTGACCCGTGTTCTGTGCTTCTCTACAGTCTGATAATTCCATATTGTCCCCCCCCCCCTTTTAGCTCGTACTTTGTAGGAAATAATCTTTGTGGCCACACAAGAATTTGTCTAGTATAAAAAGCTACAAAAGGCAGCTACTTTGCTGATATAATATGTTAACTTACTATGTTAAAAAAAAATACTGGAGAATGTAAAATCTTACCAGTCAAGCTGAACCAATTTTAATGTCCCTTCCTATGTGTGTAAGTGTCTTTATAATTGTCAGAGTTTTTAAAACTAATAGTTACTCTTTATTTGGGAAGATTCCTTAAATGTTGAGATTTAGTTGGTTTTTGATTGTCCCCAAACGCCAGTAGTGACTGTTAAAGGAAATCTTCCATTTGTTTTTATGCATTGTGAACCAAACATACCTTGAGAATGCTGTAGCGATGCTGATACAGAAACATATCTTGTTTAATGGGTGCTTTTGCTCAAAAAAACAATGATATAATTCAGGACCTTGGGAAAGTTGAGTGCAGGCCAGCTTCTGTACATAAACACATTACTTCCACATACATAGGAGCTGCCTGAAGTGTCCAGACAAGACCAATCAACCAGAGTTGGATGATGCACAGCAGATGGGGGATGGTGCATATTGATTACTTCTGCCTTCCACGGACAACACAGTGATTATGTATTCTCAGCAGGACAAGGCTGGAGCAGTGCATAACTGGGGTAAAGAGTGTGCTGGGGCAGCCACAGAAACGACAGCCTCATTATCATAATTTTATAATGGTTATTTCAGCAAAAGTACGAAGTTCAGGGATTAAACTAGATACATTTCTGCATCCGTGCAGCTACAGCATTCTAAAGGTATGTTTCCATAATGCATGAAAGCAAATGGTAGATTCCCATTAACTGTAGAGGCTTTTTTCATGGTTTTTGTTCTAAGGGCCGATTCAAAGCGTGATGCTTCAGCCGTGTTTCGGCTCCAGTTCCATATCTCGTTAGACACGAGGGACATGATTAAAGGGCAAGCATGAAAGAAGGTGCTGAGTGGTGGAAGTGTAGCAGGAAGCCTAAAGCACTTACATCTAATTAGCATATTTCTAAAGTGAAACAAGTTTTGGTACATAAGAAAAATATAAACCAAGATATGGGTGGCATGTGTGGGCACAGCTCTACACAACATAGAATTTAGTTTGTAGTCTGTGGTGACAGATGTTGGAGCTCCTGAACAATCACTATCAACCATAAAAAGTGTTTCCACGATCCAGCAAATGATCCAAATCGGGGTTCTCCCGCAAGGCGTTTCGCATGTTGCCACTCCATCATTCAGCATTTCCAACACTCAAAATGCTTGTTTGCTATGGAGATGCCATGTGCCCCTTTTAATATGAAGAAGTAAAAAACAGATTTTCTTTGTGCTTAATCGTAAAAAAAAATCTCTTTTTATGAAATTATTTGCAAACGGAAGGTGATGCTGTGCACTAAAAAAGTAGAGGAGCCACTTGTACCAGCTTCTGCAGGTGTATTGAGTGTAAATACTAAAGACCTCTGTCCCAATAATTAGGCCACCCTTAAGAAAAGGGAGAAAACTAAGTGTTGCACAACGTCGGCGCGTGCTACAATATGTAAACATTTTTGGTGTCTTGTAAAGTCTGAAAATGTAATTGCGCGTTTAGGGATAGTTGTATTGAATCCAGTGTTTTGTGACAATTAATTTGCCTTTCAACAATGAAATAAGATAAGAAACTGCTCAGTGATGTTTAACTAAAACTATACAACCCTGAAGATACAAAAATAAAATCCTTACATTCAGTGATTCTCGTAAAAAAGGAAGCACTGGGAATGAGCAGAACTTGTGGCTGTTAAATCTTCTCAACCAGGGTAATATACGGAAATGTAAGCGTAAATTAGGTTTTATTACACTAACACAATAGCATAATCAAGCTGAAAGCGCTGCGCTGAATATGTTCTCTATTCTCTCATGTCTTTAAATGTCTATCTTAAATTCGGCATCTGCTTTGTAATTGTCATACAATATAATACTAAATGTAATTTTGCACAGAGCTGATAAAGGACTGGAGCCACAAGACTTGGATCCATCTTTCTGGTCTCTTGGCCTTGTAGTTTTGCATGAGTCTTTTGTTAGTCTGCTGCAAAAAATCGAACAAAAGGCTCATGCAAAACTACAAGAATTTATTGACTTCACGATGTTTGGGACACACAGGGCCGGTTTTGGATAAAATGGGACCCTGGGCAAAAATAAAACTATTTTATGACCGGTCAGTAAGAGGCTCCCTTTATTATGGTAAAACACTCTAAAACACTGTAATATGGGAGGACTTTATAAGAGCTAGATGATGGGGAGATTGATGGACGGCACGGTGGCTTTGCAGTGCTGGGGTCCTTGTATGTTTTCTCCATGTTTGCATGGGTTTCCTCTGTTTTCCTCCCACACTCCAAAACATACTGGTAGGTTGATTAGATTGTGAGCCCCATGGGGACAGGTAGTGACCTGGCAAGCTCTGTGTGCGCTAGATAAAGAAATTACACCCATCAACACTTTAATACTTAATTCTATCTTTTTTTGGTCACTAATTACTTCTGCACATAAAAAGTTTCAAAATCCCCATTTCATCTTGTGATGACACATATGACAGAACCCAACCTCTGAGACTCCCACCAATTCTAAGAACAAAGTGCAGTTAGCAATGTAGCCCCTTTAACACTAAATTTATAGTGATGATTGCAGAACAAAAACTGCCTGTGTTACCCATGATGTCCTCCAGAAAATGCAGGACCGGATGAAGGTAGGAGGAGGATTTTTATTTGTTTGTTTTTTGTTTTCACCTAATATCTCACATCCACTAAGCCACCAGTATAAATAGCCTTGGGTTAGCTAGTATATGTACAGCACATATGTTTCCTGTACAGAATGGTGAACTTTGGTAAAATCTCTTCTTATTGCCCTTCCCCACTAACCTGTTGCCAATGCTGCAAGGTCTCCGATTGCTCTGCAGTAACTGGTTCAATGATGACGTCCTGACGCAGGGGCTTCATGTCCCGACGCAGGGGCTTCATGTCCCGACGCAGGGGCTTCATGTCCCGACGCAGGGGCTTCATGTCCCGACGCAGGGGCTTCATGTCCCGACGCAGGGGCTTCATGTCCCGACGCAGGGGCTTCATGTCCCGACGCAGGGGCTTCATGTCCCGACGCAGGGGCTTCATGTCCCGACGCAGGGGCTTCATGTCCCGACGCAGGGGCTTCATGTCCCGACGCAGGGGCTTCATGTCCCGACGCAGGGGCTTCATGTCCCTGACCCCAAACATCGGCTGCAGCCGATCATCTTTACCATTATTGATTGATTGACTGCTAAGACAACAAACCCACAGGACAAGAAACTGCAAAGTGGTAGCTTATTTGTGAAGTTTTTTTTTGTTGTTGTTTTAAATGGATAATTCCTTTTAACAGTTTAATGTACCTAAAAGCAAGAAATGTACTTTATTGTTTGTATGTCCTGTGGTTGCAAATTATGGGAAAGGACCACAGCTGATCGCCACAAAACTTGTGTATCCTGTTCTAGAACAGCAAGTTACATATTCCATACTGCTGCCAGGCTTAGTCATCTCAATAAACCAAACTAAAGAGAATAACCCCACAGAGAAACGTGATGAAAACATAAAATACTGTCAGTTTCTATTTCTGGCTTCATAGAAACTGAGAACATGTAGGGGGTTTCTTGAGAAACTCTCAAGAGATGAAGGAAATAACAGAAAACACAAATTAGAGTTGTACAAAAGCTGAATTTGGGTCAAGGCTGAAAACGTTTAAACCCATTTGATTTGCATTTTATCAGTTTTCTTTTACCAGTTGTTTGAACATTTCTAAAGGTGTTGTGTGCAACAAGACGTTACTATTTTATGTAGTTTGCTCGTAATGATTGACTATATGCAAGATTAGCTATAAATTAGATTTTAACTATGTAAAAGGTACTTTATGTATATTTTTCTACCATTAATTAACTATTTCATGACCAATGGTCATTGGTACCTGAATGTCCAGGTCAATTTGTGCTATGCTCCTCTTTAAATGTTATTTCTACATTCATGACATCTGAGACTTTAACTTTAAAGGATAGTTTTATTAATTGCATGGGTTTTTTTGGGGTTTTTTTTTATAGAATTGCCAGGCAAATGACAAATTTTGGGAAAAGTGTATTTTGTAACTTTTCCTATGAATTTTTTCAGTTGGTATTAATTTGAATCAATTGAATACACTTTTATCAAAGTATGTTAAAAATGTGTGCGGCATCACTCAAACATCCTTCCCCAGATTCAACTGTATTTGCAGAGGGTGCATGTAATTCTACAAATGGTCAGCTCTGTCTCCCTGCAGATCCATCTCCATTTTGGCTGAGTTGGGGCTACTTTTCAAACAGCTATATCTTCTCTCTAATATTACACCATAAATGTCTTTCTAGGTGCCATGCTTCGGATGATATAGCCGTTTGGGACAGTGTCATGACGTCTATGCACACACTGGCATAAATTTATCATTAGTTTCTGAGAACTAGAACTGTTCTAGCTGCCAATGGCAGCCATCCCATACTTGGCTTTCACTTTCCCACAACTGTTAATAAAAGGAAAGCTGAGCTCTGATTGGTTTCCTTGGGAAGCTAGAACAGTTTTACCTTAGGCTATATGCGCCTATACACAAGGCGCATGTAGCCGTATAGCAGTCGTGAAGCAATTTAATATTCATAATATTTTGTTACCATAATATAATAACTCTAAAAATAGTGATCTACTTCACCTTATCCTTTGCTCAGACTTTTTAGTCCCCTCTATCTTTTTGCTGTTTTACTCCTCTAATTTGCCATCTATTATCGACCTGTTTCAGAGCTCAGTTGCTGGATCATGAGGAGAAAACTTTTAACCTTCAAGTTCCTGACTGTTCTTCATATCTGTCTTGTAGGTTGGCTGAAAACCTTTGATGACTATTTCAGAGACCAGACCCAGCACATTCTTAATAACATGGTTGTAAAATTGCAAGAAGATAAGCAGAGAAAATTTATATGGTCTGAGATCTCCTACTTTTCCAAATGGTGGGATGGAATTGATAGCCAGAAGAGAGACGCAGTCAAGAAGTAAGTGTAATAACAAGCCATTCTCTGTTACACATCATTTCCTGAATAAAATGAAGACTCTCTGTAAGATAACTGGCTGAAATGTGATCTGTACATCTGAATGTGGTATTGAACTTGAAGACGGGAAGGCAGCTGGCAGTGAACTGCTTCCTTCTCTCATTATGACATTGTTTTAATACCTGAAGATCTCATTTATAATGATTTATTCGCAAATGGCAGCTTGGTGGACTGTTTTTTTTAATGTATAAGTGAAATATAAGACCATGTTCACACGTTGTTTATGCATTGCATTAAGAAATGGAATTCAAGCACATGGGGATGAGTTTCCCCTGATCACATATGTGGTTACACCTAAGGGCTCATTCACACTGCAGTCTGCAGGGCTGTACATGCAGCCGCAAATTTGCTGCCGCATGTACATCCCCTTAGAGGGCAATAGCGGCAAGGCGGGGATCCGGTGCCATACATGTGTGGCACCGATCCGGGCCGCACACCGCAAAAAGATAGAGCATGCTCTATCTTTCGGCGGATGTGCGGCCATGTGCCGCTATTTCCTATGGAGGGAGGAGGGGCCACCTCCTCTCCAGCACACAGCGGGCATACTGCGTGTGATTGTACACCTAAAGAACAAACGTCACATGTTTTGCATGTAAACAAAGCAAATCACATGTGGGAGCTTTATCAGTGTCTGAGAGCAGAGTTGTTCTAGTTGCCCCATGAGACCCGATCGGAGCTTTTATCTTATAAACAGCTTTGTGAAAAGGCTGGGCTCTGATTGGTTGCTATGGGCAACTATAACAGTTCAGCTCTCACACTTAGAAATCTCCACCCCCATTCCCAATTGTAATCAGTTAGGTTTAAATGCATAGGTGACTAGAAGAAGCACCTCCCCAGTGTACACTAGCTCCTCCCATTGTTAGTTGACTAATTTCCCCTGTTCCCAGAAATAAGGTGGCGGCAGTGTTTAGGATGTGGACATCATGTGGCATTTATATAGCATTTACAGACCCCATGCAAACACCCGGGGGTGGGGTTTGTCCCGATGACATATGCGTTTGATAACTTGAACCCGGTGTTTTAAAAGCATGCGATCTGTAACCAACACAGTGTTTTGCATTTAAATGCTGGTTATTGATCAAATGCATTTCAATGGAATGGGCTTGGGACCCATCCCCGGCATTTGTGTTGCATTTGTAAAAGAACTACAAATGCCACCTGAGGCCAAACCCTCGGCGGTGGTGTGGTCTGTAGTCATGTCTATAGACAGTAAATTGAGATATTAAAATAAAAATCCCAATTGTGGACATCAAAAAGAACAAGTAGAATTATGGTAATTGTTTTATCCATAATCTTTTAAAAACATGATTTGGAAACTATAGTTTTCTATTCTGTAATTTTAGATAATTTAGCATTAAAATAATTGCATTAAGTTTGTAAAATAAGTTAAAACTGTCAAGACTTGTCAGAAGTCAATACCCAATTTTCAGTTATTCAGTTAATTCAAGAGTGGAGCTGCTTATGCTGCATTTCGCAGGGTTACTAAGCTGACCTGTAATTTTGATAACAAATTTCTGCTGGAAACAATTGACAAGATAATTGCCGGATTTATTTAGTCATCTGGGTGACTGTCCCAGATTTTCTGCCTTTCTAATTGCTCACAGTAGATGCAGAAAAAGAGAACATTTTTCCTGTGCCAAACAAGTTAATGAATTGTAACAGTGGATGACCCAATAAAAACCCAAATATTTATTTTAAGTTAATTATTTTTCAGACCTATGGTAGGCACTTATTGGCGTAAAAATAAACAGTACTAACAATGCCTATGGGATTTAATTAAATTAAACAGTGGCGTGAGCATTTACTCTTTCTTCAACATTTTTATCAGGGCCATTAATTTTTTTTTGTGCTGCAGCATTTCGGAAGGCTAAAAGAAGACTTTGCAGATAAAATGCTCAATAGAAGCCAAGTTGGTAAATGGTTTATATAATTTTTAATCCTATCCAAGGACAGAGTTGTTCTTAGTTTCTCTAGTGTCCTGTTGGGGAAAGGGACCCAACCCAATCCATAAATAAGTAGAGAGGGATATGTAAGTTTTTTTTTTGCCACCATTAATAGAAAAATCTGAATTTACCAGGTGAAATGAATTTTTTCCTTAATGTCTTCTAGCTCTTTTTGAGTCTAGGGTGAGATGTATGTAGTCTCACCGCTCTTACAGTAAAAATTTCCGTCTCTGACAATGGTAAAACCTTCTTTTCTCCTAGAATGCTTCCTTGTATTTGTTGGGAAGAATGCAAATAAGTTTTCCAAGGTGTTAAATGGAAAACAATACCTCATTTTGCTACCATGAAAGGCAGCGCCCCTAACATCAAGTATGACCTACTCGAAGTCTAAAACATGGGATTAAGCCAAACCAGTATATCTATTCCATAAGGAACAGACTCCCAACTGTAGACAGCACTGTTTCGACCTGGTTGGATCTCTTCAGTACAGCGTAGGAAACTAATTTGGCTATGTGAGTCATTAGCCTCTCACATAGCCAAATCAGTTCCCTACGCTGTACTGAGGAGACCCAACCAGTTCGAAACAGTGCTGTCTACAGTTGGGAGGCTTTTCCTTATGGAATAGATATACTTGTTTGGCTTAATCCCACATCATGTTTTAGACTTCTTGTAGGTCATATTTGATGTTAAGGGGTCTGCCTTTCAAGGTAGCAAAAGGAGGTATTGTTTTCCATTTAACACCTTGGAAAACATATTTGCATTCTTCCCAGAATCCCCTAGTGGAGCATATATGGCTTTGTCTCCACACGCCTTTAAGGTGGCCTTAATTGGCAATGTCTCCTTAAGGAGAACACCTACTGTCTGATCCTTGTATTTGTTACAAGAGTAGGTATGGATATTACCCTCTGTATTGTTAATTCTTATATCCATGCAGTCTGATTTTACTTTGTTTTAACAAACTAAACCTAAGTGTTGTAAACGGTCTTTGTACTTTAATCCACCCATACTTCTCATTATCTTGGTCACCCTTCTAGTTCAGCTACAGTATGTCCTATATTTTCTGCCACAGAAAAGTATTTCTGCTTTATTTCTCACTTAATAAAATGATCTCTGTCGATACCAAACTAAATGTTTTATCTTGAGGTGCTCATAGGGCTTTGGGGTGTTCTGAAAACTAGGAACAATTCCCCAAACCTTGTATAACACCAGTCAGAAGTTGTTGTTGTTGTAAGAAAAGTTTGCCTAGCGTTCGATAGAATACTGCTTTTGGAAAAAGGCGTTTGTGTTTCTGACTCTGGGCTAACTGTGTTTAAAAAATATTTAGAAAAAAAATCCTTTACTCACTACTTCCCCCGCAGCAGTCCTCATCTCTTCTCTGCTGTGCTGTTTTGCACAGGTCTGAAGCCGGCAGGCATGATGATGTCAGCTCATTGGGCTTGCTGGTTTGAGAGAATGAAGGACTGCTATGAGGGAACTGAAAAGGTCATTATTGGATTGTAACTTTTTTTTTTTTTTTTTTTTTTTTTTTTTTTTTTTTTATTAAAGCAAAATGGAAATGAGGTTGGAGGTTGCTTCAGGAAACATGAAACCTTTATAAGCACAGGGGTTGCTACAGGAAAGGAGGCATTATAAAGGGGCTCTTCAGGAAGGAAGGCAGTATAAGGGGGACTTCCTGCAGGGAAGGGAGCAATGGAATGGGGGCAATAGAAGCTGCAGGAAATGAGTTCTTTTAATGGGGCAGACTGCAGGAAAAGGGGGACATTACTTTCTAAGGCTGTTACAGAATAGGTGTGTCAACTTACATTTTTTGGCACCCCAACCGCTCTCTGGGGGGAAAAACTGTTTGATTAACAAAAGCTTGGGGGTCTCTTCTCCAGGATTTGCATAAGCAGGTATTGTTCTGGTTACAAACAAGAAAATAAAGCTAAAAAGTATTATAGACTTTTCTGCTGTATACTTCATGCTGTCATTTATGTTAAGATTGTTATTTTATCTAATTATTTTTATCTAATTAACAGGTTGATTGATCAGCAACAGTTGGAGATTGTTACGGGTGGATGGGTTATGGCTGATGAAGCTTCCCCTCACTATTTTTCTCTAATTGACCAGCTAATTGAAGGACACCAATGGCTGGAAAAAAATCTTGGTGAGATAATGTCTTAAAGTGGTTATTTAAAAAAAAAAAAAGAATGCAGTGCTTAAAACCATAAAAAAAAAATCAGCTGTTTCTGTTTTGAATATCTTATTTCTGTTTGGTTATCTATGGGCACGAGGCTTTAGTAGCTTGTATATTTCAAGATGTCTAAAAATGTGCTATACAGCTGAAAGTAGCAATTTTCGCCTACTTCTCAGAAATATACCATAATATCAGCTAATTTACTACTAGGGGGCGGAGAATCTGTTTCTTGTGATGTTCACTGCATGGGCTATTTTTTTTCTTGGACTAGTGCTATTCAACAAAATGGAATCTTTTTTGAGAAATACAGCTTTTTCAAGTGTATTCCTTTTTTGCTAAGCATAAGTGGTAATGAGAGGAAATGTTTTACAGTGATGAGTCCTGCAAATTTTGCACCAAATTGTATGCTTAGGAAAGTTAGGATCAAGAAATGTATGGGACTTGGTTTCAACAATTATTGAGATTTTATAAGTAGTAGTAAAGATTACTTGCAGTTCTCAAGGCAGGAGGGGCATACATTACAGATGCCGCTCCATTTTCACAGAACTTGTGGGTAAAGAATTGCTTTTCAAGTGTTGGGTCCAGGGCCCAGGTGTGTCCCGCTTACCCAGACATATTGCCGCATTTGAGGTTGAGAAGCCAACCTGGCAAATTGACGCCCCTATCTACTAGCCATGACTGTGATTGGATGGGGGTTACATACCCCTACCAATCACATCCATAGCTAGTAGGCAATATGTCTGGGTCACACGTGCACCCAAACCCCAGAGCCGAACATAAAGTTTGAGTTTCCTCATCTCTACTTGTGAACAACATAGAAATACATCTACATTCAGTTGGTTTTAACTACGGTATATGTTTACCCAAGTTTTAATGTTTGCTTTTTGTTGTCTTAAAATGCACAAAATGTTTGTATAAATATCAAAACTGACACTACAATACTGTTTGTGCCACGTGTGCTTACTATGAACTTTTTAATGATTCTAGGTGTAAAGCCAAAAGCTGGATGGGCAGTGGATCCTTTTGGGCATTCTCCAACTATGGCATACATCCTGAAACGTTCGGGGCTCTCGAACATGCTCATTCAGCGAATTCACTATTCAATAAAGAAACATTTTGCATCAAAAAAGACATTGGAATTCTTTTGGAGACAAAACTGGGGTAAGTGGAGGATCTTGCATTCTGCTTTGACCTAATGATGCGTACAAAATACATATTTTAATGCTATTTTTCAACACACATTAAAATCGACAAGGACTAAATTAATCTAAAATTCTTTTAAAGCTAAAGTTGTTGTCAAAAGGGGAAAATGTTTACATAAAGAGTACATATTTAATTTAAAAAAAGTAATGATTGATCTCATTAATCTTCCGATACTGATTTTCAAATGTTTACTCTGTCCCTGGTGATTTAACCTTTTGGTCTTGCCTCAACACATAATATCAGAGCTGGATATGCCCACGTTATTGGATATCACCAGTTATTTTCAAAGTTTGGATTCCTGTTTGTGCATATGGACATATGCGGATATCTTTAAAAGATAAAACTACATATGACCCAAAAAAATGCAACAATAAAAGTTGCACAACAAAATTTAAACGTGCACCAAGGCTATTTCATTTTCTAAGTTGCTTTTCATGCAAAAAAAAAAATATAGTAAAAAAAATCTTGTTGTGCATGCAGTCTAGTGATTGTTATGTTGTATACGGGCGTACAGAATAAGAGTCAACAACTATGACTGATGTAACTGGGCACTTTTTCAGATGTTCTCTTGTCCAAAGCAGGTACAGAATTTAAGAGAAGACAATAGTTCCTTTCTTTTACTTCTTATTTCTCAGTTACCGTATATACTCGTGTAGAAGCAGAGTTTTTCAGCACAAAAAATGAGTCATACAGTCATAAAAAATCTTTAAAAAATAATAAACTTATATACACACCCTCCGGTGGCCCCGACCTGCAGCGCTGCTCCCCCAATGTCCGCGTGGGTCCTCTTCTGTCTTCACTAACTCTGTGCCGGCTGCCGCCATGTTTTTCCTCCAGGCGGCGCCTAGTATGACGTCAGCAGCGGCGCGTCATACTAGGTGCCGTCCAGGGAAGAACAGGGGGGGTGAGTATATAAGTTTATTATTTTCTTTTAATACTGGGGGCTGGCCTGTGATTAATGCATTTCCCACCGTCGGCTTATACTCGAGTCAATAGGTTTTCCCAGTTTTTGATGGTAAAATTAGGGGTCTCGGCTTATACTCAGGTCGGCTTATACTCAAGTATATACGGTATGTTTGTGAACGTTAAATCCTTTGGACAGTATTTCAGGAATGACATTTTGGCAGTATTTTCTGGAATGTTCATCACTGGAGAGCATGATATGCGGTAAAACCGGCCTTTCCTAATGGATTACTGTAAAATCCTTAATTAGAAGAAAGCACAGTTGAAAGTTGATAAATACGAGTGATGTTACCGCTAGATGTCTAATAGAGACATTTAGCTCCTCCAATCTACAGGCTTTAATGAACAGTCAGGTTGCAGATTTCTAAAGTACACAAAGTAGATAAATCTGTTTTTAATATTCTATTCTATTGATCTACGTTGAAGATAATTAGTTGTTCAGAACTTTGGAAGGCTTTTAGCCAACAAACAGACCTGTGGAAAATTGGAGGATTTATGCAGAGGTCATATCTGTTGTAGCCCAAATTGGTTACTCCAGACAAATCGGTAGTGCCTTTTATTATTGAGGTAGAAATTTATATTGTTTAACGCCATTTTTACTAGTGTACATACATTTCTCAAGTGGTTTCTTGGAAAGATAAATTTAATACTCCAAAATCTATGGTTGGAACCCCAGATCCAACAGTGTTTTTAAGGGGATCAACAATGTGGAGAACTTGGGTGCAGAATGCTAAAGAAAATCTTCCTTGACAGCAAAATTATTTAGGAAGTGGAGATGCTCCTTTATTAGACCCTTTTCTTAGGATGAAAGATCCTCCCTTATATGCAAGTGCCATTTTCTCTGACTCAATGGTACTTGCTTGAGAGTCTTAAGGGTACCTTGGGGAGACTGGGACTTACTTAAAGCACTTGTCTTATAAAGGTTGTGTTGAGTGGGGGAAGGGAACGTGATTCCGAGTATCAGAATAATATGGGACTGTCGCTGACTATTATTGCCTATGCTAATTATCCTTAATTGCCAGTGTCATATGTTACAATTTATGTATGCAATATCTCTTTGTACTTACAGAAAAAGAGCATGCAAGTTCTAGTATAAATTTTAAATAACTCAAAAAAGTATTTCCAAAACATGTGTTGTCCCCCTATTCCCTCTACCTAGAATTGTACTGTTTTTTTGGTATTTTTTGAATTTAAAGGAGATCTACCATCAGGATCAAGGATAATAAACCAAGTACACTTACATGTTGATGAATGTCCCCTTTATCAGGATCTGCTCTTCTTTTAAACTATTTTGCCCTTGAGGTTTAAGAAAATATGATTTAAAAAACTGAGCCTGAGGAGCTCCAGGCTCCATTTACTTCTATGGAGCATGGAGCCCCTCTTGCTAGTTGGCATAATTTTTAAAGCCCTTTTTTGTAAACACAAAGGCATAAAAAGCCAAGGGAAGAGTGGATCCTGACAGGGGCCACACATCAGCATATACATGTACTTGGTTCATAATCCATGATCTTGATCGTAGATTTCCTATAAAGCTGGTCATACATTGCAATAACGACCGGTTTTAATTGGAATGGCTGACTGTGTGATTTTTACTTAGAAGGACATGACAAATGACTCTTAAATCTATGAATAAAAATCCGGATAGATGGTTGCCCGAGCAGGTTGGCAAACATTTTTTTTGTTAAAATGTTTTTAATAAAAAGTTCTTTACCTTGTATATATTCTCTGCTATCAAACCCTCTTTAAAGAGGGTACAGTTTTTGTTTTGTTTTTTAAAAAACATTTGTTCTTATTATTCATTTATTTTCATTATAGATTTAGGAAGTAGCACCGACATATTGTGCCACATGATGCCTTTCTACAGCTATGATGTCCCTCATACGTGTGGTCCAGACCCAAAGATATGCTGTCAGTTTGATTTTAAGCGTTTGCCTGGAGGTCGAATCAGTTGTCCTTGGAGAGTGCCCCCTGAGCCTATTCACGAGGGCAATGTAGAACATAGGTATTGCTATTTTCCATTTGTATTGTATATACGTTCACTCGTGTATACATATTAAATAAGTCTTTGTACTTTGGATAGATATGAACTATTATATACACTCGGGCTTGTATTTCTTTTGTTTGCTGTTTTTCCCTAGTCTTTATCTATGTTTGTGTTGGATTTTATTGCAGAGCTTGGATGCTTTTAGATCAGTACAGAAAGAAGTCAAAGCTCTACCGCACTAAAGTGCTCTTAGTCCCACTGGGTGATGATTTTCGCTACAGTGACAGCTCCGAGTGGGATCAGCAATACCAGAACTATCAAAAGCTGTTTGATTACATGAACTCTCACCCTGAGCTCCATGTTAAGGTAGGTTTAAGAATTTCAGTTTCAAATCCCTGATTTCCAGGAGGACTGAGGCCAATTTCCCTTTAATTTTAATAGCACCCAGTGTGTCTTCATGCTTGGTTAGAAATAGATTGAGAATATATTTTACCTGCTTCACTGCCTGCTGCAGAAACGTAACCCATTTTTGTCCTAAAGTAGAACTCCCACAAGTCTTGTCAATCCCATTTTTTTCTGCCTGCTGCATCTGTTGCTTACCAACATCACAAACCCTTCCATATACTCATCATTTTAAATTTGCATGCTTTTATTTTCCTCATACAAAGATAATTTTTAAAGGGCACCTACCACCACGATTCTACCTATAAAGGTAGAACGGGTGGTAGGTGGATGAATGGGACGTATGGATAGCTCTTTTTGGGCTAATCCTTACGTCCCGGCTATCCTTTAGTAAACTTTAATGTCTTTATATGCAAATTTTTTTAGCGGCTACTGGGGTGTGGAGTAGCCGGACATGAGGCTACTAGTCGAGGCTACTCCACACACCAGTAGTCTCGTTCCTCCGCCCACCATGTAAACTTCATCGCGCAGCTCCTCGCAGCTGCGCGCCCTCATGCGAGTACCCTGCGTTCTGCGCATGCGCAGAACTCAGGCCTACAGGTGGGCGGTCGTAGCTCCGAGGCCGGCGCTACTGCACATGCGCAGAACGCCGGGTACTCGGACAAGGGCGCGCAGGAACGAGGCTACTGGGGCGTGGAGTACCGCTTAAAAAATTTTTGCATATAAAGACATTTAAGTTTACAAAAGGATAGCCGGGACGTAAGGATTAGCCCAAAAAGGGCTATCCTTGCGTCCCATTCATCCACCTACCACCCGTTCTACCTTTATAGGTAGAATCGTGGTAGTAGGTCCCCTTTTAAGTGTATTTAGTTACTATAGTAGTAAAAAGGGTGACACTGTTTAAAGGAAATTTGCCACTAAATAAAAGTAAAAAAAATACCTACACGTACAGTACTCAGCTGTCGTCCTCTACATCTTGATCCTGACGCATGTCGTCTCTAATCTTGACACACCGGGATCACCTGTAAAAGACTTTTAAAAAGCAGCTAATTATTAATGCCTCACGCCTCCTGCACGATAGTTACCTGCCTTTTGCATTTTGGAGAGAGAGGGGACCTCATGCAGGAGGCGGGAATAATTAGCAGCCCAGAGCTACAGACTTTCCATTCCAGTTCTCTGGGCTGCTTTTTATTAGTATTTTTTTCAGATGATTCCAGCGTGCTAAAATTAAAGATCAGTGCCAGGAAAAGTTTATTTTTTAACTTTAACTAGTGTATGTACATGAAGAATAACTTTTATTTTGTAATCTTTTAACCGCTTTCTCCTCTGTAATCTCTGCAAATTTGCAATACACTCTGAGTTGGTGGGTGGAGATTTCGTTGCTGTGACTTTCTGCTCCCTGCATGCATCCAGCATCTTTTTAATGTGAGCTTCTGTCCATCTTGCTAGCAAGATGGAATCCCACAGTGGTATCACACTGAAAAGCAGATTAAAAAGGAAGTAGAGAAGATAAGAGGCATATAAATAACAGAATAAAGCACTGTGGGAAGTTTCTTGTATTCACCTGTACTATTGATTTAAACATGGATGGTAGAAACTATTATTGGTTTTCTGTAATTTTTCCCTATGTTAAAAGATCCCAAATTTGAAATTAAGTACCTCTTTACCTGTTTGTATAGCTTGACAAGTAGTCCCATCTTAATAAAGCAGTCTGGACGTTCTCTTTTTTTTTTGGTCTGTTTATTCCATTTATTTATTTATTTACTTATCTTGGTTTATAGGCGCAGTTTGGTACCCTATCAAATTTTTTTGAGGCACTGAGAAAAACCACCAATATTGATGAGTCTAACAGCCCATCGTTCTTCCCAGTTTTAAGTGGGGACTTCTTCACCTATGCAGACAGAGATGATCACTATTGGAGTGGATATTTTACCTCCCGGCCTTTTTATAAACGCCTAGAGCGAGTTTTGGAATCCCATTTGAGGCAAGTTTTTTTTTTTATGCACTTTCTTCGTACATTTTCTGCAATGTCTGTAATGTAGTTTTGTATTTTACAACTATTGTCAATATCGCTGGATAATCTTTGTGGGTAAGAGCATATTACCGTTATGATATTTACATAATAAACACTTCCATATAGTGACTAATCTTCTTTGAGTGCTTTCACATACAAAGACCATTTTTAGAACCACATAACCTATGAGGTCAGTGAATTGATCAGCACATACATTTCCCTTCAAATTATTTATACACTGGTACAATACATATGGATGTTCTGTGGCCGGATTGGGTAAATGTTTGGAAATGATAACTAGCACTATAAGGTTTTGTTTCCAATTAGGCATGACAATTTCCCAGTTTCAGAATAAAATTGGGGTTGAAGCCGTTTTGGATACAATTTTTTTTTTCAGTAGTAGTTCATTTACAGAATACAATAGAAGATCCAAATTTGGATTTTTTTTTTTTCATTTAAGCATGAAAAATACACTTTTGGAAATGAGTGGGAGACGGATTTTTCCCACATCGAAATCCTCTGTATCTATTAATCAGTATTATAGGCTGTGCAGTGTTCATTTATAGAAAAACTATTATCAATACCCTATGCTGATGAAAGGCAATCGACTTGTCTGACTTGGTTTGCAAACTGCCAAAAATCTAAGTAAAAAGAAATTGCTACTTCCCAGCTCGCAAGAGCCAGAGGTTTATTTTCTTTTCAAGACCAGATCAACTTTGCATTGACCCATTATAGTCATTGGGGCGCATGTATCAAACTTTTGGCTTGCCCTTTTCTTTAATTTTTGAGAGTTTTCATGGTGCTTGTGCTCATTTGTGACTTTCTTCTGCGGCTAAAACTTCTTTCAATGGTCACCGTTGTCTAGTTTTCTGCAGAGTTATCACCTGAATCCAGATGTGAAAGTTGCTCTTTTTACATAGATGCAAATTTTGGCGCAAATCTATGGCTGCCACAGACCAGGCCTTTGCAATGTTTGGAGACTTTTCAATAAAGACCAAACGTTACAGAAAAGCCAAGAAAAGTCCCAAAAAATAGACAAACATAGCCGGAATTGTGATACATGTGCCCCATTGTGTTCCTTCAGACGTGTGTTTTTCACGCACACCGCTGCAGGAGAATCCCATCATGTATTATTTTTAGAAGAGCCTCTTGCCAGATTGTATTCATATGTTGGAAAACACGGACCCCTACAGCTATATTGGCATTATAACCATTCAGAACAGCATCAATGTGCTTCAGTGAACAATTTGGGTCATTCAAGGTCTTGGATCACACGATATTTGGGATTATATCTCGCTATAATATACAAATATTCCTACAATCACTAGACCCAATAACAGATACTAATCAAGGTGATTGTTAGGTGACAACAGCCCATATAAGTTGTCATAGTATAAGTGGTCATAGCTGAGGTGGGAAACTGCCTCTTGATTCGCCTTACCCTATAGCATGAACGTAGATTCACCTTTTGTATAGACTTTAGATGGTTTTCATTGTCAATTGAAGAAATACATAAGCAGTCATCTATTTGGCATCAAGCCACACGTGAAAAACAATACAACTCTGACTCAGTTGCACCTCATCCAAGTTGTGTCCGATTTTCACTGATACATTGATATAAAGAAACATTGACAACATCTATCAAGTTCTTTGGGGGGTTTATGTGCATGTAAAATGGACAAAACTCTGATGGAATATCTGGTGTAAAAAAACAAATTCACAGAATGAAATCTGATGGAAAATCGTCAGTTTTGCACTGATGAAGCTTAGATGAGGTCTGACAATTTTGCTGAAAACACACAATTATAAAGCGACGGTCCCTGAAATAAAACCCCTTGGACATCTAGACATTGACATAAGAGTATCTAGTTAAGCTGAATATGTGAATTTCGGGCAAACAAAGTGCCTACAGCCCAGACATAATGACGACATGGCAGATTTTCCTGAGGTATAACTGCATTAGTTGTATGGATATTCTTTGCCCGTATATTAGTTGGTGCTGCTTCTAATTGGCACTATGCTGAGCTTTTCCCCTGTTATTACTTCATTGCTTAAAATAAAACTGACAATGACAATGTTTTTATATGCCATAAGAGCATAATTAATATGAACAATCAGGGTTTTTATATTGCCAGTGACTTTTTTTCCTGCATGAATAGAACTCTCTATAATTGAGAATGCAATAAAGTCGCTGCACTAAAATTTACTTATTACTTGTTTGTTTTTAACGTAACATTCAATTAGGGAATCCTGTAAGTTCAATTAAAGAGCCGTGATTATAACTTGGCTTCATTGTAATTTTGATTGAAATAATATCTCACTAAAAAAAAAATTAAGTAAGGAAAAAGTATTATATTCCCCATTTGCCTCTATGAATAATGCACTGGAAGAACAAAGCTCATAAATGCCTCCTTAAGCAGCCTTGATATGTCTTGTCACAACTGTCACAGCCTTGGATAATTCTCAAGGACATTGCATTAGTATTCAAAAAGAGGCCACTATGGTGCGGATTTACCAAGGCGTGTTACCTTCAAGTGTTCTTCATTGTGTTTAACCGTTTCTTCCAGCATTGCTGTTTTTGTACTTGGAATATTTATGTTGTATGTTTATTTAATTGGAGGTGGTCTCATGATCACAGCTCTTGATGTCATTTGGACATTCTCTGAGCCATATTGGAGAGCTTTTCTGTAAGAACAGGTTCTATTGTGGCACACTTGACCGTGACCGCACCTGACTCCGTCCCATGATAAAATATGTATGGCCCCCTTCATCAAAATTCATTTTTCTGGTTGGCCTCAAGCGCTGCAGGCGCCGGTGATATCATCCGGCTATCTGCAAATCTTGTGCATGCGCAAGAGCTTCTACTTTGTGCAGCACAAAGTGTGGCTGCTCAAGGAAGCGAACCACAATGCATTCACGATATTTTCAAAGAGCCGAATGACGTCACCAGCTGTCCATGTGAGACATGTGAGAGGCTGTAAATTCTCAGATCTGATTTAAGTTTGGTCTTTGCTTTTACGTAAGGCTTGGTAAAAGGCGGAAAATCAATCTTGAATTTATATTGTATTGTATTGATATTCTCAAAAGCATTTGGATCTTCTTAGGCAATTTTTGTTTTCAAGGGAACCTGTCACCAGGAATGTCATTTTTATCTGGTGACAGGTTGCAATAGCCTATGTTATGCTGATTTTAAATATGTCTTTGACAGCATTCTGTATAATTTCAGTAGTCTTTGAATAATTCATTATACGTTACCTGGCTCCCTGCCAGATTTTTGAGGTTAGTCCCTGGGGAGGGAGCAGCTGCAGCCTGTGTCTCCTAATGCTTTCTTCCCCTTCCCCACCCCTGCCTGCTCAATGCACATGACAGGAAATTTGGAGGGGTGACAGAGTTGGATGAGTGTGGAGGTGAGAAGACTGATACAGACACACAAGCTGCTACTTCTCCCCTACCTTGGCACTCACAGTTGGCAGGAACCAAGGAAATGTGAAATAAACTTATCAAATTCAGTGCATTCTCCCATTTCAGTATCTTATATAAGTAACGTTTCTGTTAAGTCCTCTGTTTATCTCTCAGCTATTTATTGTACAATTAGCCTATTATACTCCTAGGAGGAGTGTGGATGCTGCTTGCCCTAGATGTTACTTTTCTAATGTGGATTTGATTCGCATTTTGTGGAGATGTCCAAAATTATTTAATCATTGGGTGGAGGTAGTTGAGAGATTGCAGGTGATTTTTCAAGTAAAGATCCCAAAGGCTACCCAACTGTATTTTGGGAGTGAGAATAGGGATATTTGGAGAAAAATATGTTTTAATTGCTCTTAAGGGTCTGCTTATAGCAAGAACACTTTGAAGTCAATCAGAACGTTTTAGGAGTGAGTTATAAGATTTTTTTTTTTTTTTTTAATTTTGTTTTGGTATGTATATGTACTTGTTTGTCAATATGTATATAGATATGATTATGTATGTTTTTATTATTTAACTGTATGTAATTTTCTATTAGCATGCTCCTTGGGGGTACGGGATGATTTGGGTGGTTGTGGATTTGTTTGTAAAAAGACTTCATTGATTGATAAAATTTAAGGTATTTTTGTACTTTCTGTTTTGTATTGGAAAAAAATTTCTATAAACGTTTTATAAAAAGCTACTGTAATTAGTCAGAATGCTGACAAAGGCATTTTTAAAATCGGCATAGCATATGCAATAGGAACCTGTCGCAGCTAAAAATTACATTCCTTGTGACAGGTTTCCTTTGAGTGATGTTACTAATCATGTACAGTTCAAATGATGTAATTTTAATTGTTGTCCCATATTTTTTTATTTACAGATCAGCTGAGATTCTATATTCATTAGCACAAGTACATGTTCAAAGGAGCAGCAAACTACAGGCCTTCCCGTCAGGAGAACATTACAAATTACTGACTGAAGCCAGGAGGAATTTTGGGCTCTTCCAGCACCATGATGCCATTACTGGAACCGCTAAAGATTGGGTGGTGGTGGATTATGGCACCAGGTAACCTCTCCTCTTGTTTAAGCTCATTGTGGGCTTAGGTGATGTGTGAGCTTCTTTGAAATTATGTTAATGAGCCTGGAGGGTTTTTTTACCAGAGGTATCTCACCCTCCACCCCTGCTCTCTTTTCCTGTTGTATTCTGACGGCAGCACACTGTAACAGCCTGTAAATTTGCAGTACAGAGGGGTTCTGGTAATGCTGCCCAGAGTCCTTCTGGCTCTTTAGAATCATTTTAAAAGTGGAATTTGGTTGATATAAGAAGATGGCTACAGTCATGTTACCTGGTTCTATGAGTAAATGTTCCTGGTTTATTGCTTGATTTTGATAATCACAATAATATTTCACTACATTGAAGGAAATTTGCAAACTAATTTTAAACATAGCTGGAGCCCTAACTCCCTAAAGCCACCAGCATAGTATATTACTGGAATAAATGAAATTTAAATAAATCACAAAAATAAAGTACTTCAGCATTTTGTTTGCAGCACAAATTGCTAATGTGGCCCAAGACAAAATTTTCCATAAAAACAGACCTCGCTATTACAATGTACGTTATAGGGCTATACACTATAACACTATATTAAAAAAGAATAACCAAAATGTAATGACTTTTCTTACAAATTTTTTGCTGGAAATCTTTCATTTTAAAGGAACCAACCATTTCCGAAAACAAAAAAAACATGCATAATTAGAAACCCAGGGCACCAAGCATTTTATCCCAGCGCTGGCTAATTCTAAGTTTCTTTTCTATGTGATACCGGAATGTCAACCCTAGTGGAGAACATGTATAAGATTTTGTTTACTGTTCAAATGTAATGAATATTTATATGCTTTTTCTTAGGCTTTACCATTCTTTAATGAACCTGAAGACGTTGATAGTTGATGCTGTACATGTTCTTGTTCTGAAAGATAAAGGCACATACATCTACAACCCATCAGCCCCATTCTTCAGCATGGTAAGTTGGAAAAATTGCTCACATGCCTTCCTCCACATGATGTGGGGCCCTCAAGCGTCCCCACCCTGTCAAAAAGGTTGTGTTGAGTTGTGTGTTGTGGATCAGCAGAAGCCATGATGCAGTGCCAGTCAAACAATGCCGAATCCAGGTATATCAAATGTAGGAAGTAGTGTACACAGAGGATTCTGTGAATATTTTTGCCCCACAGGCAACACTATAGCAGCCTGATGTTACTGTGTATAAACCAGTGGTGAGCTAAGAGAAGACTCCACCTATAGGAAATGGGTTGCTCTACATGTGAGTGGCTCTGTGCTGTGAGGATGGGGACATAGAAAGAAAATATATATATAAATAAAGATTATTATTCTTTTTTTTAGTTTTGCAGTGTGGTCCTATTTTGGTCCTATTTTGTGTTCTAAAGTTTTAGATTTGCCTGTGCTTGGCATAATAATGCCGTCTTTCATTATAAACCACCGAAAGCTAGAAATATGTCTGTGTCATGTGTTGATCACATGTTGAATGTATCATCTGATAACTGTACTGTGAGATATTACATGACCAGGGCATAGTCATCCTTTGAACTTTAAGAACCCTCAATTCTATGAGGAATTCATAAATAATCCATATTAAGATTGTTTATTTTTATTTTATTTTTTTGTGGAGTAATTATTTATAAAGAAAACTTATTAATAATGCTAAAACTATGAACACTAAAATACAGTTCATTCCAAGTATATTATGTTGCAGGATGATGTGCAGAAAGCACAGGATGCATTGCCGCAAAAGACTGTGATAAAGGTGACTGGGCACCCAAGGTGAGTAAATTAGCAGAATTTAGCTCTGCCTGTCCACTAAAATGCTAATATTATACAGCTGCCAAATGTGATGGCCAGTATTTATATGATTTTGAAATATGATTTTCATAAAACAGCATGCAAGACAACATAGAGCAGTAATTAGGAATTAAACTGATTTCAACAATGAGTAGAGAGAATAAAGAATATCCTGGTTCCTACCGTTGTTTCTCCAACATTTCCTTCACCTACTCCTCTAGAAATGATGTAATCTTATTCTTCAGCAGTTTAGGATCTCTCTGAACAGTGAATTGAGAAGGAATTATTAACCCATAAGGCAGAGGGAGGCCGAATTGAGAGAAAAAGCTCTTTCTGTAATAATTCATATTGCCTGTCGGGGCTGTTTGGGACACTAAACCACTGATCCTTAAGGACCTGTGGTTGCTTTTGTGTCTCATATGAACATGTTCCCTTTTGAAGGTGGTTCCTCACAAACCATATTTATTAGATAAACTCAGGATATGTCCTAAATATTTGATAAACGTGTGTGCCACCACTGGCACCCACACTAGACTTGAGGAGAGTCCAGTGGCCCCAATAACAAGACTGTTTGTAATAGAGAAATGGCTATTTGTGTGTGGCCACTCCTATTCCTAGAGTCTATGGGGGACATTTATTAAGACAGTTTTTGTAAATCACAATTGGTAGTGAGCCTTCAGTAATTGCGATAATTTGCCACCTACTTGCCATTTTCACGCTTGTGAAGGGGGCATGGCCAGCAGCCTAGTGGGCCTGCATACATTCAGAACTGAAAGTTCACAAAAAAAAACACAATCCTACCCAGGCAACCACCTCCAGATACATCTGGAGACTGTAGCCGGAGGGGTCCCCTATCATAAACATGAACCTAGAGGGGCCTGCTCATCATCATCCATCATCCAGTAATTTAGGGAAAATTGAGAAATTTTATAAATATTGAATGTGGGGAAAAACCCCTTTTAAGTTTTTTAGGTTCACTTGATTTGTGAAAAATATTTATAGAACAATTACTGGCATTTATTTCATTTATCTTATTTTTATTTTATAAATATTATTCTCAATTACCTTTTTGAGGTTTGACTTGAGAGAGAGAGAGAGAGAGAGAGAGGGATCTCAGGATTTACCATTAGTAATAGTAATTGATAAATATTTGTATAAATATTTTTTGATCTTCAATTTATTTTTCTTTAGTTATGAAATCACTTACTATTTACAGGTCTCTTGTCATCTACAACCCACTTGAACAAGAACGTACTTCTGTGGTTTCTGTTTATGTTAATTCACCAAAATCAAAAGTCCTAAATGCTGCAGGGAAAACCATAAAAGCCCAAATCAGTGCGGTATGGGAAGGGGCTACAGCTATGTCACCGGACACTTACCAGGTACTGCTTAGCAGATTTGTTCTTTTCTACATTGTAAGCTTTGTCTCTCATGTTGTTAACCTGAATAAATTGTAGACTCTAGCTGATGTGTTCATTTTAGGTTGATGTAGAAGATCAGGCCATGTAGAAACAATCCATGTGTCCTTGGTCAATTGTTTTAATAGAAAAGAAAATACATCATATTGTCCTTGTGGTGGTTAAACTACAACACTATGTAATCTAGTGATGCTGTTTTCTAATAATGTAGTTATTGCATCTAGAACAACCTGGGATTTTAATGTTGTATTTGTGACCCTGAGATATGTGCTGTGAGACCCCACAAGTGAGATTAGGGATATTTATTATAATGGTTGTACGGTCAATGATTAAGAAAAGGCTTTTCTGATTGTAGTAGTAAATCACAGTACTCCAAAACTGCATTCAGGGGGTCGTTTACATAGCAACACTATAAATCAATGTCTCTTTATTTTCAGAATGTTAAAAAAGTTTTACCTGTTAACAAAAATGTTTCACCGTTATGAGCCCATCAGTGCAGATTAGTGTGATTAGGTTTACAATGAATAGTACGGGCTAGATACTTGGTAAAAATGACTGGCTCGGCTTATGAACAGAAACATCAGGAGCATCTTTTTGGGTGTAGGGAGCACAAACCATGCTGTTCTAAACTCAGAACTTTAATGGATTACAAAGGCTCAGTTCACACCAGCCTCCGTACCTTCACTACGCAATATGTTTTAGGAGAGTGTACCTCAAGAGAAAATTTCTATCTCCCAGTCTGAGCTTTTAATAGGATCCAAATATGTGCAATGTTTATACATTTTGTATTTTCTATTAGAGTATTTAATCATTCTCATTTTTTTCCTCCCTATTTATACCATTTAGGTCTCATTCCTGGCACATTTACCACCTCTCGGCTTGGCTGTCTACCAGCTAGTGGAATCCAGAGACGCAGAGTCTGTGAAGGCTGAATACACCGTCTTTACTAGGGGTAGAAGTAACAAAGTCCTGTCTGATGGCATCTTCCATGTCAATGAGCTGGATAACATTGTTACCGACTTAACTATAGAGAATTCATATTTAAAGCTTTTGTTTTCCCAGACCTCGGGATTACTTGAGGTAAAGGGCTTGTCTGTCTCCTCGATGTTTGAACATAAGTTAGTCTAAAGTGGGGAAAGATCGTTTCATGGAATTTAGAACCAAGCTATTTGTAACTACTAGTTAAATCCCTAAAAAATAGCGTTTATTTATTTAAAAAATCTTCATTTATTTGGGGTTTTTTATTCTACATTGTGTGTAAGATAATCGGGGAACCATCTGATATAAGCTTCAGATCTGCTCTATTATGGATGATTTCTTTCACATCATTTTCATTGAAAGCTACCACTGTTTTTTTTTTTTTATCAGTTTTTCATGCTCTTATAAGCAAATTAGAGCTTGTATTTTTGCTGACCAGAAAGGACTGCTTGAAGTGATCTCTACAGAACTACTATAAAGCCCAGTGGTCATTGTGAAAACTTCAAAAACTTAAAATGAATGTAAAGATGGAAAAATTTTAAAAAGCGTCAACATTTTTAAATGTGATAAACCAAAAAATGTAAAAATGTTTTAATTCTGTTTTGATCTGGAAGCATCTCCTTCTACGCAATTTTTATTTTGTTGGTCTAGCTTTTAAATTAATTAGCAAAAAATCTGATGCGTCAATGTACGAGATAAAATGGATGTTCTTAAACACTCTTCTTTTGAGACCAACGGTCTTTTTTCCACTTATCAAAGATAGTAAAGCCTAAGAATTATATTGAAGATTCCTAAAAAATTTTTGTAATTTCCTTTAGCAAATCAAACTTAAAGATGATGGAAAAACCCATAATGTAAAGGTGGGATTTACCTGGTATGGCACTACAAACAACAGGGATAAAAGTGGAGCTTATCTCTTCCTACCCGATGGAGATGGCAAGGTATGTCTATGACTTTATATGCCAGTACAGGCTGTTTTTATATGGAAATAAATGTTAATTAGGGGGTTTTAGCTCTTAAATGTTCTGCATTTCTATACATTTGTTAGAAAATGAGCAAAGCCAGAATACCTCTCCCAAAAAGTCTAACAAGACCACCACCCTGAAAGAAGAATGTTCATATACAATAGCTAAGTAGATGCATAGTATTCTTGATATACGAAGACCACAACATACAAAATATCAGAAGGAAACTGACCTTGTATTTCTTCATGATCCTCTACGGGAGTCTCGTCGTTGTATGTTGAAATGGGAAGTAGTACACATGATCCATAGTACACAGTACATGTGAGCTCTGCTTTTTTGTCTACAACCAAACTGCTACACCCTTGATGATGCACCATTCAATATGCCTTGCTGCACTGCGTTTTCCATGGCAATAATTTAACAAACAAACGGTAATTGTTTAGAGGCTGTCATGATGTCATGATCTCCATTTCTATGAACTGAAGTGGTTGTGTCCATAAGTCTCTGAGCATGTCTGCTCCCAGAAATCTAAATAACCAGTGGTGGGCAAAAAGTCTCCTAAAGAGCTCCTTCTGAACAGCCCACCCATCAGTTTACTTTTATGGTATTGTGGGATATATGGAATGTGTCTCAAAAGTATTTACATTGAGCATGTTGGGGGGGCGTTGTTTCCTCCTCACCATGAAAACTGTGCAACAATAGACCGCTAAAAGGCTGCTACGTACCTGTTAAGTTTTTTTTTTCTTTATACTTAGGGGGGTGACTAGGGAAATGCTGTGAATGGTCCATTGCTTATTGCCGCTTGTTAGTATCATTATATTCAGCAATTTATTGCTACTGTATGATGATGAGCAAATAATTCATTACCGTTTTGCTTTTGCTCATTTTTCAGCCAATTATTTTTCATACTTCTTAAAAGATTATATTGTTGACTACACAGCTCCCTGTGTAACCAGCGGTACACTGGCAACAGTCACTGAGACAGAATTGAGAAGGAACATTCTGTGTTGTGTCCGTTTCTCTGTAGTTTCCTTCATCCTGCATGGAACAAGCCCTAATGGAAACATTCTATTATTGCTTTTGGCACTCGTTGGCCCGGCTCCGAGCTGTGTAATATAGATGCTGGTTTCCAAGCCCCTCATCATTATTAGCATGCAAACCTGTTATTGCTCTCCATGCTCTGTATATTGTGGCTGAAAAGCTTCTGTCTGCAGTGCATATAGACATTTCAGCAGCATTTATTACCATAATGTCACACTAAATTTCAGAAACTATCTGTATTGGCTCTTTGAGCGAAGGGTTCCCCTCTTAAAGTGTTTATTTAAAGTCAAACTCATTTCTTCTCTGTAGGCATTTCCTCCTCTGCATTGCTGCATGCCCCCATGTCCAGCGCTGGGCACTTCTTGTGTTTTGTATTCCTCACCACGTGCATTTTGCTAAAGGAAAAAAATCCATCTGAACTTGTGCATATCATTATACTTTCCTGGCAGCAGTTTATGGAAATGAGGGTTTCCTCTTCACATTTCTAATGGTGAAATGACTGCTCATGTCGTACATTTATTTAGTGGCTAAGGGACATAACGTATAACACTACCTCAAATGTTAAGCTGCTAGAAAATTCATTTTCCGGATTAATTAGATGCTAACGAATAAGAATAGAAATGGTTATGTAACGGCACAAATAATTTCAAAGGTTTGTAGTTATTAATGAATATAGAAAAAATGGAAAAGAGAGGTTTCACGTTGTCCATTGCATTCCATGAAGCCACCGGTTTTATTACATATCTCATCGCCATCGTTCTTGTCAATATTATACATGATCAGATCTATAAGAACTGCTTCTTTACACAAAAAACGAATTTGATTACAGGGTACCTGTCGACACAAATTCACCCACTAAACCCTAACCAGTATGATGTCAAGCAGCTTGTGACCTTCCACATTATATTTCTTATATTGTAGCGCTGAAGTCAAGCTATCTCTGCCTCCGAATGCCCTATTTGATGCCCTAATGTCCAGGATCATCACTAACCAGCTGTCCCTGAAGTGATTTTGTCCACATATTGAAAAACATAATGTTTACTTCCAAAAACTGTGCCGTACCTGATCATGGTTAGTCCCAGTACTGCAACTCCATTAATCTCTATGCAGCTGAGTTGCGATGCTGGCACAAACTATGGTCCGATGCAGCACTGTTTTTGGAAGAAAACATACATGCCCCTTTAACCCCCTTAATTTCTTTCTGGAAATTATGTTGCGTTATTGGCTATAGCTATTTTTTTCAATTTTGACATGTCCAAGTAAAACCATAATTTCAGCATAAAGAATTGTACTAAACCTCAAAGCAAGCACTTCTCACTTTCACAATAGCATAAGAGTTTAGACATGAGCTTCACCATAAAACTTTTATAAAACACCATAAAAGTGTAAATTTTTATGTTTAAATAATATTGCAACCCCTCAATACATTACATGATATACTAACCCCTGAATCAATAATACTGTTCTGCTGATAAATTATGTTGTACCAACACAATAAATGAAATATCTGCTGACAGGATGTGGTGCCGCGTTATCCTAGAGCATAATATGTCATGCATCGGGAAATACTGCCGGCCAAGTCACACTCAGTGATAGTGTCCTTAGTTTAGGTACATGGAGTTCCTACCACATTAGCAGAGGTATGGGGACTGGTGTCGGGGTCCACCAGCAGATTAACTGGTCCACTCGATGGGCCAGTCCAAACCTGTACATTCCCTACAACAGAAAATCCCTGTACATTCCCTACAACAATTGGAATTTCACCTTACACCTGATTATTGCAGCCTGTTACTGTAGCAAAGCATCCGGAGAGCTTCACCAGAGGTCATAGTGGGCAGAGGGGTCCATCTTTAACTAGAGGTCGTCTTTAATTCAGGTGTCCTTAAGTAGGGGAACACCTGTATCCATTGACCGAACTAATGACATAATGAAGTTCACTTTTTAAATGGGTAAAATATGTGCACCTTTGTATTAGCTGGCCAATAACGGAACCTCCGGCGGATCTTAAGAGTTTGAGTTAGAACTCCATAATGTAGGTATAAATAATGGTGCGATTGTGAAATATAGAAACCTTATTCAGGAATGGGGCCATGTTTTACGTGTTACTTGAAATTATTTGGGCAAGTTTTGGGTGGTAGTGTTCTATAACCAAGTTAGTTGAAGGAAATAAAATGTTCATCCTCCACCATTACTAAAAATTAAAGAGAAACAAGTGTTCTCTCCACTTAAGTTCATGTTTTCCTTTTCCAAAATTTAGCTACAGATAACTCCGGTTCTCCCCTAGAAATACATCCCAGTATCCTATGAAAAAGATTCTCCATTTTCATATGACACCAGAATTTTGATTCTAGGTACCAACATTCCCCCAAAGTTATGGTGCAGGGAAAGGGTCAAGTCTGGTGCATATTGTTAATCACAGAAGAGCCGGGGAGAGCTTGACTTCAGTTCTGCGTTTCCATGATTTTACACAACCAATTTACTTCTCACTTGAAAGTTGGTTCTCTGGATGATGCCACCATGCTGGGCCATTAAAGAAATATATGAATTTGTCAATTGCCCCTGTGAGGGCAGATGTTTGATCAGAGCTGGGCACTGCTATCTCTCTGCATTGTGCTGCTTCAGCGTGGTGAGAGCAACAGAGAAGGAAGAAGTGGTAATAAACCGCTTCTCCCTATGCTCTCCATTTGTCTGCAGGGGGATCCACTGTCATCTAAAATCAGTAGGTGGTCGGGGACAAGTTAAGGAGGGTTTCACATAGAGCATTTTAATGCAAAGTCGCCAGTGGATCTAAAAAAAAAATTAGAAGAGCTTGTACTACTTTTTCTATTGGATCCACTAAACATCAGAGAGCACTTAAACATGGAACTCTCAAACAATTGTGCTATGTTTACATCTGCTAATTTGCATGGTCCATTGATCCGATCCAATCTCTGAAAATCGGAGTACAGGAGGTCCCCTACTTAAGGACACCCGACTTACAGACAACCCATAGTTACAGACAGACCCCTCTGACCTCTGGTGAAGCTTTTTGAATGCTTTACTATAGTCCCAGATTGTAATAATCAGCTGTAAGGTGTCTCTAATGAAGCTTTATTGATAATCCTTGGTCCCATTACAGCAAAATATGTTTAAACTCCAATTGTCACAATTGACAATTTTTTTTGTCTGGATCTACAATGATAAAATATACAGTTTCGATTTACATACAAATTCAACTTAAGAACAAACCTCCGGACCCTATCTTGTACGTAACCCGGGGACTGCCTGTATACACCACTCTGATCCGAGCCTGAAACCTGCCCTTTGAAATCATTGGATGTGTGAAAAGAAAAGCAGCTCAAAGCTCTGAAGATCTGACACAATTGGATGGCTAGCCTTTAAAACACGGAGTAAAATCGGAGCAATCAGAATCTGATGACAATAAAATAGGACAATTCTTACCAATCAAAAATGTCTACCTTTATTCTGATTCCGCTGCATCTGGCCTTATGATGGCTTTACAGTGTTTTCTGAATAATTGTTGCCCTCTTTGTGCCATTTTTCAGCCATAGCCAGGAATAGATCCAATAGCACTAAAATTATAATCCTTATTCAGATTTTTGACTATTTTTTTTTTTTGATTTGCTGCTGACTCTGGCTCAGAAGGAGGTTTTGAAACAAAAGGTTTTTTTTATGTAATGAAGTTAGGAGTGAAGTAAAAAAAAAAATTGGGGGTAACTTATAGATCCACTTATTTGTCTACGAAAAAAAAAATGTTTCAACCCATGGGGTAGCCCTTCTTTGAAACAAAAAAATTCCATTTTGGTTAGCATTAAAATAATTATTCCCTGTTTTAACATTCTACCTGTGTGTTTTTTTTTGTTTTTTTTTAGCCTTATGTCTCTGATCCACCAATTGTAAGGGTCACCCGTGGGGAGATCTTCAGTGAAGTTGTTTGTTACTTCAATCATGTCACACATACAGCTCGGCTTTACAATGTCCTCGGTGAGATTTTTGGATAATGTATCCATACAGAAACTAATTATAGTATTAGGTTTGCTATACAATCTGCTGCACATAAGTCTTTTATGCAGATGAGATTCTTGATATAATTTACTCTGTATATACTTTTTTATCATGTGTAAGAAGGGTTATGTGTATTAATGAATGTGTAAAAGGGTGTATAGTTGTTCAAGATATTGGTGAGTTTTATTCTATTTGGGTTTTTCCAAATTCGTTCAAATTGAGTGGGTTTTGCTGTAGTGAGTTGCTCTGCATGATATGAGGGCAGGGGTAGTGTTTACAAGAGGACAGAGAAGGAAGGGGGTGTTTCACCCTAATTCGGCTCAGAAGCCACGGAATCATTTCAATATGCAGAGCAACTCGCTACAGAAAATGAGGTAGGACCTTGGGTTTGGGGGGCTAGATGTGCCTGAAAGGTTCCATTTCATTTATAGGGACACTTTTATGCTGTAATATCTGCTATATCAAATCTGCTTTTATCCGTTTAGGTATTGAAGGGCAGTCTCCAGAACTGACTAATATTGTGGACATCCGAGGGGAATTCAATCGTGAGATTGCCATGAGGATAACATCGGATGTGAATAGCCAGAACAAGTTTTATTCTGATCTTAATGGCTTCCAGGTACGTTGCCTATAAAGCTATTCATATAGTTAGTGGTGGAATCTGTTTAAGGTTGTGCTTACAGTTTTTACAATTACACAAGTATAGTTCCATGTTTATTTAAAGGGGATGTATGACTTGGTACAAAATGCTTAATGACTACCAATAAATACTAACAGACTGGTGGTTACCCCGCTAAATTTAGTATTTTTTTTATTTATTTATTTAAATAACTTTATTTGTTTATTTAATAATAGTGCCTTAAGTATTGCTTGTGTCTAGTTGATTAATTGGGGGTCAGAGTTAATAACCACTTAATTACCAGGCAATTTTCCAGTTTTGCAGTTGCGTTTTTTACTTCCCTCTTTCCACATGTGGTAGAATTGTCAAAAAAACACAGGTGCACCATGTTCCTACAAGCTTTGATTTCACATCCAAATAACAACTTGCCTTTTATTCGTTGGGTCGGTTGATCACAGTGATACCAAATTTATATAAGTTTTATGTTAACAAAATTTTTTTCTGCAGTTTAAGTTAAATGCCTCTGGTTTATCAGGCTTAGTTTTGATCCTTCAACTTTAAGAATAATAACCATATACCATCAATTACTGTGATGATACAATTCTCTCCACAATAAGGGATTCTATGTGGTTGTATCTTCATGACAAAAGAAAATCTATGTTGCTTTTCAAGCATATTGTCCATAATGTCTGCACTGTGTGGTTGTGTGACGATATGACTTTGATCTGTTGGGTCTTCATTGATTATGCATTGAGAAATTCCATTCTATTTTGGGCTATATATAATCTAAAATGTATTTTTTTTTTGTTTTTTAAACTCAAAAAGCCTTAGTAAAAATAATACTAATGTACTTTTTCATGCCTTGTATTTGTCAGATTCAACCACGACAAACTTTGAGCAAATTACCTCTCCAGGCCAATGTGTATCCTATGTCTACAATGGCTTACGTTCAAGATAGTGGTAGCAGGTTAACGCTGCACACTGCACAGGCTCTGGGCATTGCCAGCTTGAGAAGTGGTGAGTAGATTATGCTCTTCTCTCATGCTTGACTCCTCCTCACCTACATGACCTTTTTGCGGCTACATTGTTTGCCTTCATGCAGAGTCATTGTCCGAAGTAATTTCTGATTTAATTAAACGGAGAGCAGAATGTTTATTCATTTAAAATGGATTTAATAAAATGCCTTGGATCAGCAACCTCGGGTCAGTAAACAAATAGAAGTGTGTGCACTTGCATGGCAAACATTTGCACCAATCTTATGTTCTCGAAAATTACTTTATTCGAAGTTTTCGACCATGTTCTGCTTTATATAAGTATGCACAAAATCCGTTTTAAGGTCTCGGTAACAATGTGTAAATCTTTCTTGCACCTGGTTTTTTATATTTTATTTTTCATTTTACTATTAATTTATTGTACAGTTTTGAAATTTCCATTGCTTTATCCAAATATTATATGGACTATTTATAAAAAATAAATAAATAAATACTCCACATTTCAACATTTGGAGAGAAAGACACATCCACACATTGTACAATTGCTGCTAGGCTAAAATAATAAATTGAACTCGAAGGATATTAGAAACCTTACATTTCCTAAATTTTTTACGAATTGCATAAACTCGCTAATCTCTTCGCACTGATGTTTTAGCGGGTGTGGTATGAAATTGCCTCCAGCACAAGCACTGACCAAAACCCAGCAGCCCGCCAGTATCTGTACTGGCGGTCTAAGCCCCCATGGCTCTGAGCCCAGGCACTCCACATGCACCACACCGCAAATAAAGCTGAGGTCATTCAGCAGAATCCCACCATGTGAATAGGTCTTGATTGCTCACCGTTCACTGTGGTCTCAGAAGCTGACAAAGAGCAAGTAGCCGGACACTTTAATGACATCTCCTGCAAACTAAAAGACCATGGCAAATTGGGGTGGAGTGCTAGTGGTGGGAAAAAACTAAATAAATGGGGGCAGAGTTCAAACAATTACCCTGTTTTATTGGGTGCCTACACTAATTTGGTGGCATCACATGGCATTCACTATTGTCACAACACTGCACCAGCAGCACTTTTCCTTCAGGCATTGTACTCCAGATTTATCACATGTGGTAGCCAGATTTATGAAGTGCAGCTTTACACAGCGTTTTATTTTTTTAAATACTACTGTTAATGCAAATTTTTATTACCCAGTCAGTGGATGTGACACTAATAGTGTAACAGATTTATTGCCACCATGAGACAATCTTGGATTATTATGTCAGTTTGACCTCAGAAAGGTCCGGAGCTTATAGGACCTGGCTTTAAAAACGCTATATATATATATATATATATATATATATATATATATATATATATATATATCTCTTTTTTATATGTTAAAAAAAAGTATATAGGTAATTTAAAAAAAAAAAAATGCAATTTTTTATCTGGATAAAAAAGTGTTGTCTTGAGCCCCCATTTATCATTCAAGCTCGTTACATGTCAAAGACACTAGTGACTATGGCTTTTTAAGGAGTTAAATGCCCACGCCCTGTGGCAAGAAATTTTTTTCCCTTTCAGCCAGCTTATACCATCAGAAGACAGTGGAAGTCAATTTCCCCTGCAACTGTTTAATCTAGTAGAATGAGACACGTCTAAGGAGAGAGAATAAATTGCTCTTTTTCGGATCTGCTTGCTTTTTCCCTTCTGTTGTAATTTTAAAAATGGTCCAATGATTATTAAGCCTGACGTCTGTGTCTGTATCATAGAGAAAATGAAGGCAGCGTAATGTTAAACTGCGGCTGAAATGTAATGTTTCCAGACGTTTGATTGTGTAAACTATTGCCTCATTTTACACCCAAGGTCAGTTAGAAGTTTTCATGGACCGTCGACTGATGCAGGATGATAACCGTGGTCTTGGGCAAGGTCTTCAAGATAACAAAATCACATTTAATTTATTCAGGCTTCTTTTAGAGAAGAGGACTGGAGTAGATGAGGTATGTAAAATTCATGGTTGAAATTTCGCTCTTATCTGCCGAATTGCCTTGAAATGTTGTCAGTCGCAAAGTGAGCAGCGGTGATGGCAAAATGCGAGAGCGTGCACACCGTCATTTCACTCACCATCTGCTGACAAGCATGTGCCCAGTTTCCTGTAATGATTTCCCTGAACAACATTTATCACGTTTTATTCTTACTATGCTTTTTTTTTTTTTTAACAAAGAAACTTATTTTCTGACTTTTATGAACCCCGTATAATACATGGAATTGGAGCTAAATTTTGGAACCATCATGAGGCTCCAGTGGGCGAATGGCTCCGGTGTACGACTCTGCTATTTCTATAGAATTGCGCTATTGCAATGCATGAATGGTAACGGGCTACAGGGAAGGAGCGCACCCCCTTGAAGCCTCTTTACATCAGCAGCAGCCAATTGCCAGTTCCCCCAGTGATGTCACTGTCCTAATATAGCTCTGCAAGGCTGTGGGGGGTTGATGCAATAGGTTGCATCTGCTCCACATAGCCGCCCATTATCTGCATTAAGCGGATAAGTCGATCAGTTGGTGGATGCAGGATGGAAAGACGTAGCTTGCCGTGTCTTTCCATCCTGCATTTTTTGAGAGAGGGCATATAGTGACCACACTCCATCTGCCACTATTTGTCAATGTATACTCAAAGTATCATCAATGGTAATAACAAAGTAATATGTCTTACAATGTCGAAGTCAATTGATCATTGGATTTTTGATGATGTATAAACTGCTCAAAGAAAATTTTTATATATGCGTTTTATATATGCGTTGCTCTCGCATTCTGGAGGTATTCAGGGAGTTGTTGTGCATGCGTAATAGTAGCGAGAACCTGAGAGAGTGTGCACATGCGCAATGACAGCAGTTGGCACACCACAAGAACAAAAATGTCTTCTATTCTATGTCAATGGATGGAACGTGCTGTAATCGATAGCAGATATGCAGATACACTTGTGTGCAGACTGTTGCCAACAGGATTATATCAGAACAGACCAGAGGGTACATATATTGAATGCACTAGCTGTAATGGGTTAGATGAATGTTATAACTGGCTATGGTTAAAAATGTGTATATGGTGGCCATATGCTCACAGTATGAAGAAGAACCTAGCAAACAGCCTCCATGGAAGTGCGTTGTCACCATATCGTGCCGTCGCTGTGAAAAAAATAGAGCTTGCCAGAAATACAGCGTGGCTGCACACTTCCCTATGGGGGGGGAGTAAGTAGCACTCACTCCACTCCTTCTCCAGCCATAAGCATGAAGCTTAAGGTCAATACAACACATGACAGGTCATAGTTTAGCACTGAAGTCCAGCTCTCACACCACAGAATGCCTCCTCTTCTGTGATTGGTATCATGCACCAGATTTCGGGAGGGGCAGTTACTTCTGTCCCTTGATGCAAAGCTTTGAATCACCGTGAAGGGTTGTTATCAGAGTGGATAACAATTACAATAGAAAGGGGAGTAGGGTGAAAAGATGCACTATTTTCAATTGAAGATTGGTATATCTGAAATGGGCATCAGCTGATGAACATATTTTTTTTTTCTGCTTTTTGGAACAGGGTGAAGAAAAGAAGTCGGCCAGTTATCCATCATTATTAAGTCACGTCACATCATCGTTCTTAAACCATCCTGTGATCAGCATGGCTGCATTGGCTGAGCTTGGTGCTCCTCCACTACTAGATGCCTTTTCTCCGCTCCAGTCTTCAATGCCCTGTGACATGCACTTGGTCAATTTGCGCACAATTCAGGCAAAGGTATGCCGACTTCATGTCTCTTAAACATCTTATATGTTCTGACATTCAAATAATTTAACTTATCCACAGGTACATATAATGTTCATACGTTTCCTGATGACTTCTATGTAAAGCACTTTTTCATTAAGATATGAAATGAATATTTTAATATTTATTTTTATGTACAGGCAGTCCCCGGGTTACGTACAAGATAGGTTCTGTAGGTTTGTTCTTAAGTTGAATTTGTATGTAAGTCGGAATTGTATATTTTATCATTGTAGCTCCAGACAAATTTTTTTTTTTGCCCAAGTGACAATTGGAGTTAAAAATTTTTTTTATGTAATTGGACCAAGGATTATCAATAAAGCTTCATTACAGACACCTTACAGCTGGACATTGCAGTCTGGGACTATAGTAAAGCCTCCAGAGAGCTTCACCAGAGGTCACAGTGGGCAGAGGGGTCCGTCTGTAACTATGAGTCGTCTGTAAGTCGGGTGTCCTTAAGTAGGGGACCGCCTGTATTTGTTTTTTTTTTATTATTGCCTCAGCACAGCATCACATGGACAGCTAGAAATTGTTCCATGTCGTCTGGGAGGACAGTAGGAATTATACTGTTTCTAGCTGGCCATGTGATGCATGATGCAAATTAAGGCAGCATAAAGAGAACAGATCTAAAAGTTACCGGCAGAAGGGCAGAGTTTGAGAGTCAAACGGAAGGTCCAAAGATGGGGAAAAAAGATTTGTAGACTTGTTCCTTTTGAACATTGTTTGAACTGACAATGAGGGTGGTCACTTGTTTAAGTACAAGCTGACCTAAATCTGTCCTGCTCATATTTATAAATAAGAAGCTGAAAATTTAAAAGGGAACAAATGCAACAATGATCATGCTGGGATCTTTAAAAGGTTGCAATTCCAGCACGATTGTTATTTTCCTTGGATTGATATTTTCACTGCATTAACGGAGAGTTATCAGACTATTTGGTTTCAACATAGTTTTTTTGTGTGTCTGTATTAATAAAGTATATATTAATATACCATTTATTGTGCATTGTTTGCTTTTAGGTGGGACCTTCACAAGAGGCGGCTCTCATTCTTCACAGGAAAGGGTTTGACTGCAAGTTTCCAAATAAAGACCTTGGGCTATACTGTTCTACATCTCAGGGAAAGGTAAAGTAATAGTGAAACATATACATATGATGTATTGCATTGTATATCTGGGTATTTCAGCTGTTGTAGAATTTAGAATATTCCTGTTTCAGCCACAGCTGCGAACAGTAAACTGAGGATAATGGATTCAGATGAGTTGAAAACTGCAGATCTCCTGAATCTTAAGGTTTTCTGGGCTTTTGCTTTTAAGGGGCTGCCGTGTGACAGACTTATTTATGTGCCTTTTCCCTTGGGGTACAGCTCAGAATGTCTTCAGATGCAATTCTGTCTAGAAGGAACATTTTGTTGTGATCAGAAACCATAACAATAAATAACAATGATATAAAATGTGAACGTTACAATTTTCTTTAGGTGTTTTTTCCATTTCTTTGTGTAAGATGAAAACATAAGTTTAAATCTGTGGGTGGGAAAACATTTGCTACAGTAACTTTTTTTTTTTTTTTTGCAGATTTTATAAGCATTTTAGTAGCTTCTTTTAAAACAGGCCTTCTGACGTCCACAGCAAAATTTAATGTTTTGTAATAGTGTGTTATTCCTTTAGGTCAAACTTTGCTGGACATCAGAAGGCCTTTTTTTAAGTACGTGATTGTAGTTACTCAGAGTCCTTTAAGAACATGGAAGCCCTGAGATGCATTTTAATAATAAATTGTGAAAATGCATTTTCACAGTATTTCAGATATTGATTGTGTAATGAAAAGTTGTACAATTTTCCAATATACTTTCTGTATCAATTCCTCCGGTTTTCCAGATCTTCTCTTGACAATATTCAACAGGAAACTTCATTGTTAACTTCCTTTGGATAAAAAATTAGACCCTGGTCATGTGATGTCACACAGGTGCACAGCTCGTACAAAGACTAATCAGAGCTGTGTGTTATAACAAGACCTGTGTGACATCACATGACCATGGACCAGTTTTTATTTATAGGAAGTAAAAAATTAAAGGAAAATTGCATAATTAGTTATGAAACAAACATTAACAATTATTTGCTTTTACTCAAAGGATACTTATCATGAGGAATCTACTATTAGAAGTAGGTCTGATGGTAGATTCCTCCTGGCTGCCTCTGCCCGAATCTGTAATTTAATAATCCTGGAACCTAACTTGTTAAAAACCTTATTTTAGTAATATGTAAATTAACTCTGAGTCTACTGGGGTGTGAAGCAACCTTGGCTCCCAGTGCTAGTACACGCCTCAGAAGCGTGATGGCTCCACAATTACCCTACCTTTGCCATGTCATCTTTTCAGAAAGTGGCAAAGATGGCGACAAACTCCAGAGTTAATGTTTCCACATGAATAAAAGGGAAATTGAACTCCTTTACAATCTACATGTGGACTAAAGCTAACCATTTTTCTTATTGTCATTATTTTTGTTTATAGATACAAGTTCATGGACTTTTCGGCGGATTCAAAGTTGAAAGCCTAAAATCTTCCTCTCTTACCTTAATGTACTCCCCTTCGGACGCTCATAACTTGAGTACAATCAGCATGAGCCCCATGGACATTAGCACATTCCGAATAATACTGAGATGAACTCTGCTACATGCGACATCTACATTTCCCTTGTTTTACATGCAATAAAGAAGCACATTGTTATACTGTCTTCTGGACACTGCGAGGATTTGCTTTCAGTGTCTTCTGTGGACAACACCTCCACTGGAAACCGTGCTCCTTCATCTTCCATACAGTACAATTTGAGTAAAGCATCATTTCTGTATTCTCAGGTTTAAAGGGATTCTCCAGGAATAGTTACTTTTTAATATATAGCCGGGAATCTTTAAAAATAAAAAAGAACTTAAACTTCTATTACTGCTCCCTTTCTCAGCCAGTGGCGCCCAATGCTGTTTGTATACAGCCTCGCTTCTGCAACTGTACTGAAACTCATGCAGTAGCATGTTCACGGCTGTACATGTGCATCCCCCACGACCTCCTTATACAGTTAGAAGCCGACAGTGACGGACAACGTCGGGAGAGAATGGGAGCTGGCACAGAGTTCTTTTACATTTTTAAAAGACCCCACACCCATATATTAAAAACTATTCCCGGACAATCCTTTTAATGGATTAATAATTTGCTTTCATGTCTAATTTATGAATCCTCTACTGCAACTGAAGAAAATGCTTTACAAAATGTGTTCTTTAATAAGCACTTGATTTGTAGCTGGTGCCAAATACTGATGATAGTTATCAAGATGAGGAACTTATCCGACATGAAAAGTGGAAATGATCTGGGACCTATAGCAACCGGGGTTTATTTCCGTTGATTAGTCCAACTTCATGGGTTGCCAGAAATTACAGCTTGTTTTTGCCTTTTTTATTTTACCTTTAAGTCTCAAATAGCTAAAATAATCTGATCTTCAAAGATTGTTAAATATTAAGCATTTATGTTTTTTAGCTGAAAGTTATAAGCAGAGAAAAGCTTAGTTTTGATTTCTTTAGGTTTTTTTTCCTTGCATTTTTGCGGTTGCTGCAATGTCTTTCGCAGACGTTCATTGGTGACTAAAATTGACCACAGGCTTACGGTAACTCTGCCTGTTGCCACTTATGTCATGGGGGAACAAAGTATTTGTCAGGGAAATTCCAATCAAGCACTATAAGGAATCCAACAGAAAACTGTAGTACCAGATCCTAAGTCTATGGCCATCATAACGTGGAACTGTCACATTATCTGTGGACAAAATGTTGTAGAGTTGTAGGAGCAGTACTTCTAATTCATGCATAGAGAAAAAAAATTCTGTTTGAAAGTAATTTAGTATATTAATGAGGTTTGCTCCGTCCACTGTCCCAAAGGACACTCTTATGCTTATACAGTGGTATACGATGTCGGGTTCAACTCTCCGAATATGTATTTTATTCATTTAAATCTGCCCTCTATATGCTGTGAAGTCAAGGATACATTCTTATTAACTTTCTATCATATTTAAAGTGGAGGTTGCCAATTGCATGCTCAATCTTCTCATCATTGGAAGAGCAGAGAAAAAAAATTCTGTTTGAAAGTAATTTAGTATATTAATGAGCTTCGCTCCTCCTGCTCTATGACATAGTGCCTGCAGGTTACACCGCAATTTCATGGCAGATCCTAATTAAAAGGTGTTTAATTGGTATATGTGACAGATTCACTTTATTTCTTTATACTTTAACTGTTGATAGTTATTGTACTTGGATAAATGTCACCTGAAGTCACGAAATACTTCCACTATTGGGGAATCCCCATCAGTATGTGCAATGTGCTTGTACTTCGAGATTGTGCCATTACCCTGTACTTTTCCGTTGAGTTTGTTAACTCATCTGGTCACTTTTTTTTTTTTTTTTATTACATGTCTGTTTTGGGTTATGTGCAATTATTTCATTGCTTTTCAATGGAGGTGATTTAGATAATCACAGAATCCAGATGTCTTCTTCCTAAATGAACATATCAAAGCAAAATATGTGCCTTATTTTTTTACACTTCTTAAATTTTTTATTGACTATTGCATTGTTTTTGAGGGGGTTAGTTTCTATTTGAACTTTATTATCTCCTTTTTCTTTGGCGTAATCCACAGCCGCCAGCAATGCTGTGAAGAGTCTTTTTGTAGACTGAATGTGTGCCTGTGTTTCCGTGAACCCTGTGGTTTTGCTGAATGTATAAATATCTTTCTGATACCCAGAGAAAACTCAGTTTGTTTCAGAACTCACAATTAAGCCACGGAGGTTTTCATTTTTCTGCAAAACACTTGCTAACCTTTGGAATGTGTGATTTAATAAAGACTTAAAGAATCAATGTTTATTCTGTTTTGGAACTAAAATGTCATTTATTACACAAAGAATGTTGGAATAGTTCATTTTATAACCCCCAACCCCACAACACATGTCATCGGTTAAATTGTCCAAGGACTTTTTGAGGTGGATAATGCTGTGGTTACTAGTGTAGTCTGGTAAATGGAACACTTTGGGCAGAACTTGCCTGACTTTACACGTTCCGTTTATATCTCGCCCATCAATTTAGTTTCTTCATGATGCCACCACACCTGGTCCACGAAAAAAACTTTGTGGAAGGTATTATCTGCTTTACAACATACTGAAAGTTGATTATTAGGTCAATTTCAGCTTACAGTATAATGTCCACTGTTTAATGGAGGTACAGTCACTGTGCTGTACTGAGTCTATATTTGTCAGTCCCATGGACCTAATCCCAGATTCATATAGAGAGTCGACCCCCAGTTATCTATGGACCCCCACTCTTGTGGGGGCCTTTTATCAACATGTTTTGACAGATTACAAACCGTAGAGAAAACTGATGCCTTCTGTGAAACATCAAGATCATAGAAACTCTACAAAGGCAGTTGAATAGGAATTCAGGATTAGGGCCTATTTTTTTTAATATTTGATTCAGTGAAGTGCATCCCTACTCTGTACCATAAATTCCTCAAAATCATTGAGTCAATGTACCCCAGGAAATTATTTATTCTTCACTATTCCACAGAGTGGTAAAAAATATTTTCTGCTCCATGATGTAGATTCTTGTAGATGCCAGGTTTGCTTTTGCATTCAGCATCAACTTTTCAAATATTTTATTCCCAGCCTAAAATGTCTGTGATAGTAAAATCTGTGGATACTTGAAGACATTATTTCACTTTCACTGTTTGAAATGTCGATGTATTCCTAGACCATTTCAATATAATAAATATTAACTCGCCCGGAAAATTGCTACTTCAGTGTTTGATGGCATACATTGGAGTCTAGTCAATACACAGGTAAACATTCCGTTATGGCTGAGAAGAACTTGTACCTGCCATAGGTATTTGTATAGAGATTATGCCAAGTATTAATGGGTTCATGGGGCACAGTGCACAAATTTGTAGTATATTAAAAACGTAATGAATGAGAAAATTATTGAAATGTGATTTATCTTCTGTTTCTCCTTTCTATAAAAATATCTGGGGATTTTCTGCCTTTTTAACTCCCACAAATCAAAGTATTAAGAATGTTCTGTTTCCTTAAAGCAATCTGTGGATAATCTCATCTCATGCTGTATTGTCTGATTTGTATGTTTTCTGTCTTTATTTCTTGAAATTGAATTGATTAAGGAACTTTTTGATATTTTCTCTAATGATTTTTACATTTAAATTGGGAGTTGTAAAATATTAAAAATGACCTTTAATAAATCTTCCTTGTCTTATTCGTTTTCTATTTAAATGAGCAGGAAGGGCGTTGGCTCACCTACAAGGTACATAAGATTAAAGAGATTCTCTTGCTTCCACATTAGAAAGCCACAAAGATTAACTGGCACTTATTTAACCCGGTAAAATTCTTCAGTTTTGTTGTAGTTCACAGTACACACATAATAAAAACACTAATATGAAGGCATCAAGGAGCCATTTATAATTTTTTCCAGCATACAATACAGGAAATTGAGACTTTTTCTACATTTCACTCCTCATTTACTTTAATTTAGCACCTGACATTGCACCTGCAACTTGCACCTGACATTGTGACCTTGTGTGTAGTGCACCAGTCTTAATGCCCCCCCCCCCCCCCCAAGTGTCTACCTATCTGCTTACCTCCTTATGTAGCACACACAGGGCCGCATCTGCCATGGGTGGAGATGAGAATCTCACTTAAGGCAGCAGATGCCTGAGCCCTGTGGGAGGCTACAAAATATTGGGCCATAATGTGGATGATTCGGGTGGCCATTGCCGCCCAAATCGCCCACATGAAAAATCATTTTAGCCTTTATCTTTAAGATATAGACGTGATTGATGTACAGAGCGGCACAGTCTGTGTTGCTCTGGAGGAACCCAGGCAGCGTGGAATGACGTCATGCTGCCTGCGTCCGGACACAGAGCAGGAAAGAGGCATTTCAATTTTCGCCTCGGGCACACAGAAGTCAAACCTTACCGGCCAGAAGAGTATTTCCACCTGTAAAACTTGTCCAGAAAGAATCCATTCTTACCAACAATTCAAAGAGTAGTAGATAGACATTAGAACCATAGAAAGAGTTCAGACTCTTAACCAGTTAGTAGATCATAATGTACCAGGGTGTTCTATGAGTTATAGTAATCAAACTAGTCCTGGACATTCTCAAAACATGTAGATGATTCATTACAAGATATTGGAGGCTGCTTGAAACACCATTCCAATTATATTTCTTTATATTATGTTTAATAAAAGTTGAAAACCGTTTCTTGAAAACAACATGGTCACTAGCTCAAAGCTGGAAAATCAGCACACAGTGTTATGTACTACTATGCATGACCTTCCTTTCCCCTCTCATGACCTTGTATTTTGTCTGGCGTATTGATCTCTTACTATTTCAGTTAGTAGTTGTAAATTGCTGTATTTTTAACATTGAAGCTGGATTAAGCATTATAACTAGAAGGAAAATGTGCAAGAAAAAGATTGGTGTAAAAGGCTAAGCAAACCCTTCTACTAAACATGTATAATATAAATGTGACTTTGCTTACTGTAATTTCTCACGATTGCCATTTGCAATATTAGGCTAAGTTCATACCATAGCTAATGGTGTTCACTGCTCTATTCCATGAATAACGGACATCTAAAGCTGATGTAAACTTGCATACGTTAAAGGTTCCCCTTTACAGTGACAAAAATAGCACTGCAACAAACATTATTTTTGCTATTATAAATAACAGAATATAGCCAGATGGGTGTCACTAACTGGGCCTTACCAGTTTAATAAAAATTACTATTAAAATAAAACAGGAAAATCTAAATTTCTTGGTTATTTTGAAAACAAAATATCAAGATAAATATTTTCTCCCCAGTACTGCTTATATATCTTGTATGACACCTGTATGGATCAGTATAACCCCCCACCCCCCTTCCAGAGGAAAACATTAAGCTCTTTAACACCCAGAACAGCATATATGGAATGAAAATGTTCTACATCTTTCTGGAAAGTATTGGCGTAACTTATGGATACAGGCAGTCCCCAGGTTACGTACAAGATAGCTTCTGTAGGTTTGTTCTTAAGTTAAATTTGTACACAAGCCGGAACTGTAAATTTTATAATTGTAACTCTTGACACATTTTTTTTAGTCTCTGTGACAATTGGACTTTAAAAATGTTGTATTGTCATAAGAACCAGGTTTAACAATTATTAAAGGTGTCTGTATTGAAGCTTTATTGTTATAGATGTTTATTGTAGTCTAGGGCTAAATACAGTAATTTACCAATTACCAGAGGTCCTTTAGTAACTAGGGGTCATCTATAAGTTGGGTGTTCTTAAGTAGGGGAGCGCCTATATATGGGGGTCCTTGACCACCTTATTTCTACCAGCAGAATTACACTCACCGGCCACTTTATTAGGTACACCATGCTAGTAACGGGTTGGACCCCCTTTTGCCTTCAGAACTGCCTCAATTCTTCCTGACATAGATTCAACAAGGTGCTGGAAGCTCCTCAGAGATTTTGGTCCATATTGACATGATGGCATCACACAGTTGCCACAGATTTGTCGGCTGCACATCCATGATGCGAATCTCCCGTTCCACCACATCCCAAAGATGCTATATTGGATTGAGATCTGGTGACTGTGGAGGCCATTTGAGTACAGTGACCTCATTGTCATGTTCAAGAAACCAGTCTGATATGATTCCAGCTTTATGACATGGCGCATTATCCTGCTGAAAGTAGCCATCAGATGTTGGGTACATTGTGGTCATAAAGGGATGGACATGGTCAGCAACAATACTCAGGTAGGCTGTGCCGTTGCAACGATGCTCAATTGGTACCAAGGGGCCCAAAGAGTGCCAAGAAAATATTCCCCACACCATGACACCACCACCACCAGCCTGAACCGTTGATACAAGGCAGGATTGTTGACGCCAAATTCTGACCCTACCATCCGAATGTCGCAGCAGAAATCGAGACTCATCAGACCAGGCAATGTTTTTCCAATCTTCTACTGTCCAATTTTGATGAGCTTGTGCAAATTGTAGCCTCAGTTTCCTGTTTTTAGCTGAAAGGAGTGGCACCCGGTGTGGTCTTCTGCTGCTGTAGCCCATCTGCCTCAAAGTTCGACGTACTGTGCGTTCAGAGATGCTCTTCTGCCTACCTTGGTTGTAACGGGTGGCGATTTGAGTCACTGTTGCCTTTCTATCAGCTCGAACCAGTATGCCCATTCTCCTCTGGCATCAACAAGGCATTTCCGCCCACAGAACTGACGCTCACTGGATGTTTTTTCTTTTTCGGACCATTCTCTGTAAACCCTAGAGATGGTTGTGCGTGAAAATCCCAGTAGATCAGCAGTTTCTGAAATGCTCAGACCAGCCCTTCTGGCACCAACAACTATGCCACGTTCAAAGGCACTCAAATCACCTTTCTTCCCCATACTGATGCTCGGTTTGAACTGCAGGAGATTGTCTTAACCATGTCTACATGCCTAAATGCACTGAGTTGCCGCCATGTGATTGTCTGATTAGAAATTAAGTGTTAACAAGTAGTTGGACAGGTGTACCTAATAAAGTGGCCGATGAGTGTATATGTCTTGGGAGGGAATGATTGGTCTAATTTGGAATTAGTGTCTAGGGGTCTTTACCTAGAAAGGATTTATTTATATACCCCTACTTGGTGTAGGTAAAACCCCTCTCAATGTCGGTGCCCACTTGGGCTAAAAATAGATTATTCTAATGAAAATGAATATTATGGATTTTCAGTTCAGATGCTTTTGTGACTTGCTACACTGCATTTTGCCATAACTAAGGGGTATGCTGAACCCCTATATAATGTATTTTAGGAACAATTAGGAACTAGCAGAGTATGAACTGTATTTTGCAATAACTGAGGGGGATGATGAACCCCAATATACTCTAGTTCCACAAGTAATTAAGAACTGACAGAGTGCACTGTATTTTGGTATAACTGAGTGAAAAGTGAACCCAATTATAGTTTATTTCCATGAAGAATTAGAACCTGACTGAGGTGCATAATGTGCCAGCCTTAATAAGTTCCCCAAGACTTTAAAGAGATCCAAAAAATTGTGACAGATAAGCTTTGTAAAAAGATTTTGTCTGTTGTTTTTATTGTGCTTATTTAGGTCTTTGTAGATTTTTTTTATTTATTTATTTTTATGAGATGTGGAAGTTTATATATTTCCTCTTTTATACCTTGCTGTGGCAGGTTTTGTAAATTTAAGAAAACAATCAAGAATGTTTTAAAAAAAGAAAGTGTCATATTTCTTTGCATCAAAATATTATAAGACTGAAAATAATTCAACTTTTGAGATGAAGTATAAATTATTTCTAGTTTAAACAGAATTTTGAAGTAAACTGCCGTTTCAAAATTCTTTTTATAAATTGTTTCAGAATTTCTTCAAAATTTCCTAAAGTGAAATAATATAAATCCTACATAATTGACAGATGTCCGTTACTCTGTAGTGTTGACTAGAGATGAGCGAACATACTCGTCCGAGCTTGATGCTCGTTCGAGCATTAGCGTACTCGAAACTGCTCGTTGCTCGGCCGAATACTTCGCCCGCTCGAGAAAATGGCAGCTCCCGCCGTTTTGCTTTTTGGCGGCCAGAAACAGAGCCAATCACAAGCCAGGAGACTCTGCACTCCACCCAGCATGACGTGGTACCCTTACATGTCGATAGCAGTGGTTGGCTGGCCAGATCAGGTGACCCTGGGATAGACTAGCCGCTGCCCGCGCTGCTCGGATCATTCTGTGTCTGGATGCCGCTAGGGAGATAGCTGCTGCTGGTCAGGGAAAGCGTTAGGGTGTTCTATTAGAATAGTGTTAGGCAGGAGTGATTCAACAAGAACCCAACAGCCCTTCTTAGGGCTATAATAACGTTATACTTTTTTTTTTTTGTTTGCTTGTGGCTGGGCTTGCTGGCACTAGTAGTGCAGCTAGTACCATATTGTGAGGAATTTGCAGGGGGACTTGCTACCTTTGTGTTTAGCTCTTAGTGACACACATATCCACCTCAAACACCAAAGTGGGAAAATTTATTAGGGGTTTGATTTCAATTAGGCACAGTCTGCCATTTACTTTTTATTTTACGTTTATTTTTTCATTACTCAGCGTCATCTCATCAGTGTGCTTTCATACTTGGCTAGAAAATAGCCATCGGAGAATCCAAACGGCTTACTTACGCCTACAGTAGCGTTATATATATTTGATTTCTGGTTGATCTGCTGGTGGCTGTCCTTGCTGCAGTGCATCTACTAGCAAATTGTGAGCAATTTGTAGTGAGACTTGCGACCGCTGTGTTTTGCGCTTAGTGACGCACATATCCATCGCAAAGACCGAAGTGGGAAAATTTATTAGGGGTTGGATTTCAATTAGGCACAGTCTGCCATTTACTTTTTTATTTTACGTTTATTTTTTTAATAACTCAGCGTCATCTCATCTGGCATAGCAGTGTGCTTTCATACTTGGCTAGAAAATAGCCATAGGAGAATCCAAACGGCTTACTTACGCCTTCAGTAGCGTTATATATATTTGATTTCTGGTTGATCTGCTGGTGGCTGTACTTGCTGCAGTGCATCTACTAGGAAATTGTGAGCAATTTGTAGTGAGACTTGCGACCGCTGTGTTTTGCGCTTAGTGACGCACATATCCATCGCAAAGACCGAAGTGGGAACATTTATTAGGGGTTGGATTTCAATTAGGCACAGTCTGCCATTTCCTTTTTTATTTTACGTTTATTTTTTTAATAACTCAGCGTCATCTCATCTGGCATAGCAGTGTGCTTTCATACTTGGCTAGAAAATAGCCATCGGAGAATCCAAACGGCTTACTTACGCCTACAGTAGCGTTATATATATTTGATTTCTGGTTGATCTGCTGGTGGCTGTCCTTGCTGCAGTGCATCTACTAGCAAATTGTGAGCAATTTGTAGTGAGACTTGCGACCGCTGTGTTTTGCGCTTAGTGACGCACATATCCTTGCAAAGACCGAAGTGGGAAAATTTATTAGGGGTTGGATTTCAATTAGGCACAGTCTGCCATTTCCTTTTTTATTTTACGTTTATTTTTTTAATAACTCAGCGTCATCTCATCTGGCATAGCAGTGTGCTTTCATACTTGGCTAGAAAATAGCCATCGGAGAATCCAAACGGCTTACTTACACCTACAGTAGCGTTATATATATTTGATTTCTGGTTGATCTGCTGGTGGCTGTCCTTGCTGCAGTGCATCTACTAGCAAATTGTGAGCAATTTGTAGTGAGACTTGCGACCGCTGTGTTTTGCGCTTAGTGACGCACATATCCATCGCAAAGAGCGAAGTGGGAAAATTTATTAGGGGTTGGATTTCAATTAGGCACAGTCTGCCATTTCCTTTTTTATTTTACGTTTATTTTTTTAATAACTCAGCGTCATCTCATCTGGCATAGCAGTGTGCTTTCATACTTGGCTAGAATATAGCCATAGCAATAGGATAGCATCGTTTGGTTTTAAAAACTAAAAAACACAAAAAAAAACAAAAAACACAAAAAAAAGGAAAAAAAAAATTCAAGTTATAACTCTCATTTTCAAAATGTTTAACCCGAGGGCTAAGGGTAGAGGATGAGGGCGGGGACGTGGACGTCCAACTACTGCAGGGATCAGAGGCCGTGGTCCTGGGCGGGGTGAGACACCACCTGCTTATGAGGGAGCAGGGGAACGCCGCAGAGCTACACTCCCTAGGTTCATGTCTGAAGTTACTGGGACTCGTGGTAGAGCACTGTTGAGGCCAGAACAGTGCGAACAGGTGATGTCGTGGATTGCCGACAATGCTTCGAGCAATTTGTCCACCAGTCAGTCTTCCACGCAGTCCACCCATGTCACCGAAATCGGCACTCCTCCAGCTCCTGCACCTCAGCCTCCTCCCCCCCCAGTCTGCCCCCTCCCAGGAAAATTTGGCATTTGAACCGGCATACTCTGAGGAACTGTTTTCTGGACCCTTCCCACAGTCACAAACCACTTGTCCGGTTGCTGCTGAGCAATTTTCCGATGCCCAGGTTTTCCACCAGTCGCAGTCTGTGGGTGATGATGACCTTCTTGACGTAGTGGAAGAAGTGTGTAAAGAGGTGTCCGACGATGAGGAGACACGGTTGTCAGACAGTGGGGAAGTTGTTGTCAGGGCAGGAAGTCCGAGGGGGGAGCAGACTGAGGGATCGGAGGATGATGAGGTGACAGACCCAAGCTGGGTTGATAGGCCGGGTGAACACAGTGCTTCTGAGACGGAGGAGAGTCCTCGACCAGAACAGGTTGGAAGAGGCAGTGGTGGGGCCAGAAGGAGAGGCAGGGCCAGAGCTGGTGCATCAGCGCCAAATGTGTCAACTAGTGAAGCTCCCGTGGCGAGGGCTCCTGCGGCGAGGGCTAGATTTTCAGAAGTCTGGAGGTTCTTTAAGGAAACACCGGATGACCGACGGACTGTGGTGTGCAATATTTGCCAAACCAGGATCAGCAGGGGTTCCACCACTAATAGCTTAACTACCACCAGTATGCGCAGGCATATGAATGCTAAACACCCCACTCAGTGGCAACAAGCCCGTTCACCTCCGGCCGTGCACACCACTGCTCCTTCCCTTGTGTCAGCTGATAGTCAGCCCCCTGCCCAGGACCCTGCCACAAAAACCCCATCGTCGCCTCCACGATCCTCCACAGCATCCACCAGCGTTCAGCTCTCCATACCCCAGACGCTGGAGCGGAAACGCAAATATAGTGCAACCCACCCGCACGCCCAAGCCCTTAATGTCCACATCTCCAGATTGCTTAGCCTGGAGATGCTGCCCTATAGGCTAGTAGAGACCGAGGCCTTTCGCAACCTCATGGCGGCGGCCGCCCCGCGGTATTCGGTCCCCAGCCGCCACTACTTTTCCCGATGTGCCGTCCCAGCCCTGCACCAGCACGTGTCAGACAACATCATCCGTGCCCTGACCAACGCCGTTTCTGACAAGGTCCACCTGACCACGGACACGTGGACGAGTGCTGCCGGGCAGGGCCACTATATATCGCTGACGGCACATTGGGTTAACTTGGTGGAGGCTGGGACCGAGTCTGACCCTGCGGCTGGTCATATACTGCCGACGCCGAGGATTGCGGGGCCTACCTCGGTCCAGGTGTTTCAGGCCTACTATGCCTCCTCCTCCTCCCACCCCTCCTCCACCTCCTCCTCCGAACTACCATCCGTGGGCATGGCGCCATCAGTCGGTAGCTCTAGGCACAGCAGCAGTGCCGTCGCTAAGCGACAGCAGGCGGTGCTCAAACTGCTGAGCCTAGGCGATAAAAGGCACACCACCCAAGAACTATTACAGGGCATCACGGTGCAGACTGATCTGTGGCTGGCACCGCTGAACCTGAAGCCAGGCATGGTTGTGTGTGACAACGGCCGTAACCTGGTGGCGGCTCTGCAACTCGGCAGACTGACACATGTGCCATGCCTGGCCCATGTGTTAAATCTCATAGTTCAGCGTTTCCTCAAGACATACCCCAATCTGTCTGATTTGCTCACGAAGGTGCGCCGCATCTGTGCACATTTCAGGAAGTCCAGCACAGATGCTGCCACTCTCAGGGCAGCGCAGCGCCGCCTCCAACTGCCCGCTCACCGACTGTTGTGCGACGTGCCCACGAGGTGGAATTCAACACTGACCATGTTATCCAGAGTTTACCAGCAGCGCCGAGCGATTGTAGACTGCCAGATGTCAACTTCCACCAGAACTGGTAGTCAGGTCAGTCAGCTTCCTCAAGTCTACAATGAGGAGTAGACGTGGATGTCTGATATCTGTCAGGTGCTGAGTAACTTTGAGGAGTCAACACAGATGGTCAGTGGCGATGCCGCCATCATCAGCCTCACCATCCCGCTGCTTGGCCTGTTGAAAAACTCTCTGATCAGCATGAAGTCGGAAGCAGTGTGTATACAGGAGGAGGGGGGTCAGTGTGTATACAGGAGGAGGGGGGTCAGTGTGTAGACAGGGGGAGGGGGGGCAGTGTGTAGACAGGGGGAGGGGGGGCAGTGTGTATACAGGGGGATGGGGGGCAGTGTGTATACAAGGGGAGGAGGGCAGTGTGTATACAAGGGGAGGGGGGTCAGTGTGTATACAGGGGGAGGGGGGCAGTGTGTATACAGGGGGGCAGTGTGTATACAAGGGGAGGGGGGCAGTGTGTATACAGGAGGAGGGGGTCAGTGTGTATACAGGGGGAGTGGGGGCAGTGTGTATACAGGGGGAGGGGGGGCAGTGTGTATACAGGGGGAGGGGGGGCAGTGTGTATACAGGGGGAGGGGGGGCAGTGTGTATACAGGGGGAGGGGGGATGTGTGTATACAGGGGGAGGAGGGGGGATGTGTGTATACAGGGGGAGGAGGGGGCAGTGTGTATACAGCGGGAGGAGGGGGGCAGTGTGTATACAGGAGGAGAAGGGGGTCAGTGTGTATACAGGGGGGTCAGTGTGTATACAGGGGTGGTCAGTGTGTATACAGGGGGGGCAGTGTGTATACAGGGGGAGGGGGGCAGTGTGTATACAGGGGGAGGGGGGCAGTGTGTAGACAGGGGGAGGGGGGCAGTGTGTAGACAGGGGGAGGGGGGCAGTGTGTAGACAGGGGGAAGGGGGGCAGTGTGTAGACAGGGGGAAGGGGGGCAGTGTGTAGACAGGGGGAGGGGGGCAGTGTGTATACAACGGGAGGGGGGCAGTGTGTATACAAGGGGAGGGGGGTCAGTGTGTATACAAGGGGAGGGGGGTCAGTGTATATACAGGGGGAGGGGGGCAGTGTGTATACAGGAGGAGGGGGGTCAGTGTGTATACAGGAGGAGGGGGGTCAGTGTGTAGACAGGAGGAGGGGGGTCAGTGTGTAGACAGGGGGAGGGGGGTCAGTGTGTAGACAGGGGGAGGGGGTCAGTGTGTATACAGGGGGAGGGGGGGCAGTGTGTATACAAGGGGAGGAGGGCAGTGTGTATACAAGGGGAGGGGGGTCAGTGTGTATACAGGGGGAGGGGGGCAGTGTGTATACAGGGGGAGTGGGGGCAGTGTGTATACAGGGGGAGTGGGGGCAGTGTGTATACAGGGGGAGGGGGGGCAGTGTGTATACAGGGGGAGGGGGGATGTGTGTATACAGGGGGAGGAGGGGCAGTTATTTTACGTTTATTTTTTTAATAACTCAGCGTCATCTCATCTGGCATAGCAGTGTGCTTTCATACTTGGCTAGAAAATAGCCATAGGAGAATCCAAACGGCTTACTTACGCCTACAGTAAGTTGGCCGGTGCTCAAACTGCTGAGCCTAGGCGATAAAAGGCACACCACCCAAGAACTATTACAGGGCATCACGGCGCAGACTGATCTGTGGCTGGCACCGCTGAACCTGAAGCCAGGCATGGTTGTGTGTGACAACGGCCGTAACCTGGTGGCGGCTCTGCAACTCGGCAGACTGACACATGTGCCATGCCTGGCCCATGTGTTAAATCTCATAGTTCAGCGTTTCCTCAAGACATACCCCAATCTGTCTGATTTGCTCACGAAGGTGCGCCGCATCTGTGCACATTTCAGGAAGTGCAGCACAGATGCTGCCACTCTCAGGGCAGCGCAGCGCCGCCTTCAACTGCCCGCTCACCGACTGTTGTGCGACGTGCCCACGAGGTGGAATTCAACACTGACCATGTTATCCAGAGTTTACCAGCAGCGCCGAGCGATTGTAGACTGCCAGATGTCAACTTCCACCAGAACTGGTAGTCAGGTCAGTCAGCTTCCTCAAGTCTACAATGAGGAGTGGACGTGGATGTCTGATATCTGTCAGGTGCTGAGTAACTTTGAGGAGTCAACACAGATGGTCAGTGGCGATGCCGCCATCATCAGCCTCACCATCCCGCTGCTTGGCCTGTTGAAAAACTCTCTGATCAGCATGAAGTCGGAAGCTTTGCGCTCGTCACAAGAGACGGGGGAAGAAGATTCCCTTGTTGATAGCCAAAGCACCCTTAGGTCTGTTTCTCAGCGCATATCGGAGGAGGTGGAGGTGGAGGAGGATGAGGAGGAAGAGGAGGAGAATGTTGGCGAGACACAAGAGGGGACCATTGTTGAGTCCTTCACTGTTCAGCGTGTATGGGCAGAAGAAGAGGAGTTGGAGGAGTTGGAGGAGGAGGAAATGGACAGTCAGGCCAGTGAGGGGAGTGAATTCTTACGCGTTGGTACTCTGGTACTCAGATTTCATGCTAGGCTGCCTATCCCGTGACCCTCGCGTTCAAAGAATTTATTCCAGCACCAATTACTGGGTGTTCACTCTCCTGGACCCACGGTACAAGCAAAATCTTTCCACTCTCATCCCTGGAGAGGAAAGGAGTGTGAGAATGCATGAATACCAGCAGGCCCTGGTGCACAAGCTGAAACAGTATTTCCCTTCTGACAGCGCTAGCGGCAGAGTGCGTAGTTCTGCGGGACAAGTACCGAGGGAGAGTAGGCGAGCAGGCAGCTTGTCCAGCACTGGCAAGGGTACGCTTTACAAGGCTTTTGCCAGCTTTATGTCACCCCAGCAAGACACTGTCACCTGTCCCCAGTCTCGGCAGAGTAGGGCTGATCTTTACAGAAAGATGGTGAGGGAGTACGTAGCTGACCATACCATCGCCCTAAATGATCACACAGCTCCCTACAACTACTGGGTTTCAAAGCTGGACATGTGGCACGAACTGGCGCTGTACGCCTTGGAGGTTCTTGCCTGCCCTGCCGTTAGCGTCTTGTCCGAGCGGGTTTTCAGTGCAGCTGGTGGCATCATCACCGATAAGCGTACACGCCTGTCGACTGACAGCGCTGACAGGCTGACGCTTATTAAGATGAATAAAGCCTGGATTTCTCATAATTTCCAATCTCCACCAGGTGAAGGAAGCTCAACCTGAATAATTTATCCACTCCTCCTCCTCCTCATTTTCCTCCTTCTCCTCCTCTTTGTACAGTAAAGCAGAGGAAACTGGCTATTTTTTGACAGGGCCCACTGGCTCTAGCTATAGTACTTTATGCATTTAATTTTTCTGGAGGGCCACCGACCCGGTCCTCTGTTTTAAACAATTTTTTGGACTGCCACATACAGGCACTCAATCTATTTCATTTTTCTGGAGGGCCACCTACCTGCTCCTCTGGTTTGAAAACTTTTTTGGACTGCCACATACAGGCACTCAATCTATTCCATTTTTCTGGAGGGCCACCTACCTGCTCCTCTGGTTTGAAAACTTTTTTGGACTGCCACATACAGGCACTCAATCTATTCCATTTTTCTGGAGGGCCACCTACCTGCTCCTCTGGTTTGAAAACTTTTTTGGACTGCCACATACAGGCACTCAATCTATTTCATTTTTCTGGAGGGCCACCTACCTGCTCCTCTGGTTTGAAAACTTTTTTGGACTGCCACATACAGGCACTATCCAAATTAAATTGTCTCTATAGCAGCCTCCACACGTTGTCTCCATTGCTACCTCCAAAATTCGTCCATATAGCTGCCTCCATACATCGTCCCTTTATCAAACGAGGTGTGTCAGGCAGAAATTTGGGTTGTTTTCATGGATTCCACATCAAAGTTGTTAACTTTGTCGCCACCCAGCTGTGTTATCCACAGTATCATTTACCGATATTATTTCAGCGCTTCTTGCGCATCTGTTTACATTCCCCTCACCCGCCATATCCTAAACTTATAAGAAGGCTACTACACTTGATCTTATACAAAAGGTTCTTAGAAGTGCTGTTTGGGGAGTAGCCTAGAGATAGGGGCTAGTTCACTGCCTCCATACATCGTCCCCTTAGCAAACGAGCTGTGTCAGGCAGAATTTTGGGTTGTTTTCATGGCTTCCATGTTAACTTTGTCGCCACCCTGCTGTGTAATCCACAAAATATACTGGCAAACTTTAATCATGTACCGATATTATTTGAGCGCTTCTTGCTCACCTCCTTTGGTTCCTCTCTGCCACCCATTGGTTTGAAGCCTGAGTCCATTTAGGGTATGTCGCCATGCCACTCTCTAGCCTGCCGCTGCTGCCGTTGCCTCTGCATGCCGTCCCCTATAGTGTCAGGGTCAATTGTTGGATGTTTTAGATGCTATCTAGCTTCATTCTGTCACTCTGTCATGGCCATGCTGTTGCCCATAGTTTTGGCATAATGGTGCGATTAAGCAGCCTCAGAGGCATCCATGCATGCTGCCCCTGCTGTTTCCTGTCCATTTCCGTGGTGTTTCCATCCTTTTCTGAGGTTCCCAGGTGTTTGGCCAAGCTTCCCTGTGCAGAGCCTTGGTCCCCTTGAAAAATGCTCGAGTCTCCCATTGACTTCAATGGGGCTCGTTATTCGAGACGAGCACTCGAGCATCGGGAAAAGTTTGTCTCGAATAACGAGTACCCGAGCATTTTAGTGCTCGCTCATCTCTAGTGTTGACATTATGGATGTGTATACCTGTCTACTGAATAATCAATTCGAAGAGACGTGTCAACAGCCAAAATACCATGGTGGGTAATATTTCTGTAATCACTTGATTTGCAAAGGATCAATTTTTAAATTTGTGGGTTTTTTCTTTCTTTTTTTTTTTTTTTTTATAAATACACCCCGTCTGCATTATTCATGGTTAATACTGTAGAAACTTATGTATAATGTAGAGTCCTGAAGTCAGTTTAATGCATAATTGACAATAAACTGCTGGTGTTTCGTTAAGTGGACATTTATTGGTGTACACTTGCTTACAACCAGTAGCATCCGAATGGTGGAAACTTGCTTGCAAATGTGCCATTAAGAATGCAGAAGACAAATATTGCTCATGACACAGAGCTCATTAATGTGCACCATTCAGGCTTTCTTCTTGTCTAATTTGTCCTGTAAATGTATTAGCATAAAATTACAGCTTTTATTATGCTGAAATGTTCTATGAACACTGTTTTTCAATTAAGCTCTCCCTGTTATTCGAACTGCATTATAATAGGCAGTCATGTCCTTAGGCTCATTGCTGGTCAATATTGACGGTTACAAGTCTTGAGTTTATCTGTAGAGATTATGGCCCCAATCAGATGGATGATGTGATAAGAACAAAGGAAGATTTTGCTAGGAAAGAGATCATGAAAACTGAAATCAATTCCTGATGGAAATCTGGACAAAAATGATTAAAAATCTCAATTTTCTTTTTACAAAATTAAGTTAGTTTTATATTTTTTATTTGTATTCATTTTTATGGGTTATAGCTATAAAAAAAATAACAACCCAAATTAAAAATAATAAAATTGGGGTTGCCATGTAAATTGTAAATACAATCAATATGCAAATCTCATACAGTTCCATTTTTGGAACACAACTCAGGTTGAAATTGAGATATTTCACCTTTTTATAACATAATAAATTGATATTGAGTAAACCTTAAGTTTGGATATACAGGCAGTCCCTGGGAGCCCCTACGAAAAAAGACCTGGTTGGCGACACAGATTATGGGGTCCTTCCTATGCGGCAAGTGTAGCTTCTGTAGATATATGCCAAGAATGAAACAATTTGAGATGAATGGAAAACTTTTTACGATTCGTAAATTCTTGAATTGCGTTACTGTACCTTCTCAGAGTTTTCTGTATTTTCATGACTATAAATATAGACTATAAATTGTAGATTCACATTGAAGGCATCAAAGCTATGAATTAACACATGTGGAATTATAACAAAAAAAAAGGGTGAAACAACTGAAAATATGGCTTGTATAGGTTCTTCAAAATAGCCACCTTTTGCTTTGATTACTGCTTTGCACACTCTTGGCATTCTTTTGATGATCTTCGAGAGGTAGTCATCAGAAAAGATTTTCATTTCACAGGTGCTCTGCCAGGTGTAATAAGTGGGGGATGTCTTGCCTTAGAAATGGGGTTGGGACCGTCAGTTGTGTTGTGCAGAAGTCAGATGGATACACAGCTGATAAAAAAAAAAAGCTGATAAAAAAGGGGAAGGATTTGTTTATAAGATATGAAATCTTGCCTCAAGCCCATCCTGTGAGATGACAATGGTGAAAAAAAATGAAAATGTGGAGTCCCCATGGGATTTCATATAATTGATATGAAACTAAAAACAGAGAGTGTGGGCCCTCTGAGGAATAACCTGGATATCATGGTGGGGGGAGATGAGGAAAAGGCCAATCTATTGAATGACTCCTTCTCAACTGTCTTTACCCAGGAAAATCCCATGGTGGATGGTGATAAGGAATAATACAAGTTATTTTTACATGTCATCGGCTTAACCCAGGAAGAGGTACGGTGCTGCCTCAACTCCATTAAAGTAGACATATCATCAGGCCCAGAGCCCTCAGGTTCTGCATGAACTATGTCACGGTAGACAGACTTTAATTTTCAACATTTTACAGTTGCTTAAGGACTGGTTTTGTTTCACAGGAATGGCCCATAGCAAATATGGTGCCAATTTACTAAAGGATCAAAAAGCGATCTTTCAATCTACAGACCCGTGAGTTTACCTTCTGTTGTGGGGAAAATATTTGAGGGGTTTAGTCAGACTAATCTGATTGGCTTCTATGAGGAGGTAAGTTCTATACTGGACCTGGGGGAGGCTGTGCATGTTGTATATCTGGATTTTTTTTTAAGGCATTTGACACCGTGCCACATAAAAGGTTGGTACATAAAGTGAGACTGCTGGGAATAGGAGAAAATCTGTGTATTTGGGTAAGTAATTAGCTTAGTGATAGAAAACAAGAGGTTATCATGAATGGCACATTCTCAGATTGGGTGCCCTTCCCATTTAATATTTTTATTAATGACCTTCTAGTCAAGGGTTTACATAATCAAGTTTCAATATATGCATATGGTACTAAGCTGTGTAAAGTAATTAATACCAAGGCAGATAGTATAATATTACAGAGAGATTTGTGGAAGCTGGAGAAATGGGCAAAGAAAGGGTTTATGAGGTTTAATGTGGATAAATGTAAGGTTATGCACTTGGACCATGGAAACAAAAGGAGAGCAACCAAGATTATTAGGGGAATGGGGGGACTAGAATACAATGACAGATTCCAACATTTAGGGTTATATGGTTTAGAGCAAAGATGACTGAGAGGAGACCTCATTACAATGCACAAATACCTAAACGGGCAGTACAAGGATCTCTCCAAAGATCTTTTTATACCTAGGCCTATGACAAGGACAAGGGGGGGCATCCTCTACGCCTAGAGGAGAGGCGATTCTACCATCAACATAGACAAAGGTTCCTTACTGTAAGAGCAGTGAGACTATGGAACGCTCTATCGCGGGAGGCTGTTATGGCGGACTCTATGTACATGTTCAAGAGAGGCCTGGATGACTTTCTGGAGAGCAAAAATATAGCAGGTTATGGGGAAAAACCTTTTGTTTAATTCTTAAAGGTTGGACTTGATGGACTTTTTCCAGCTTTATATATACTATGATACCAAGAACCAGATGGGCTGCAGAAAATTAGAATGGGTGACAACTGGTCCAGCGAGGTTGTCTGTAGGGTCGGAATAGCACAGGGAACAGTCCTTGTGGCGTTCTTATTTACTATCTATACTGTGGTAGCTGATTGTATTACAAACAGCAAAGAATCAAACACTGTGGTGCAGTATAATTGGTAGAGTATAAATAGGATACAATTAATTGTTGACAAAACTAATGAAGTTGTAATTAGTTTTACGTGTAACAAACACTTGCATGTTGCTCCTTTGTTGGTAGGTGCGGCTGTGGTAGAATGCATGTCAATCTACAAATAATTAGGCATGGTATTACATGACAAATTAAACTGGCACCATCAGGTTGACCAAGAGTACAAAAGAGCACTAGAAAGCAGTTTTTCTTGTACTCTTTGTGTTCCTTTTATGCGAACCACACTCTACTGATTAACTTCTATTCTTTTGTGATCATGAGCTTGCTATCCTATGTCCATGGATTCTAGGCATTTTTTTGCATAGTGGGGGGTGGGAGCAATATATAGAAGCCATGTATCAAAATTCTTTTTAATTTAAACCTAAGACAAAGTCACTATTACAATGTTCCATGTATTGAATTACTTAATGTCTGCAGAATCCCATTGTATTTGCCTGTGAAACAATGCCGTGTTTTTGTCAGCAGGCTTAGATTTATAACCAACAGCTAGATCAATTATTAACAATAGTTAGTGCCAGCAATTTTCATTGCAAAGGAACCTCCTAAATTAATATAGATTCATTGCTCATGGCACTTGAGAGGCATAAAAACAATAAAATCTGAGCCTGGCACTGCACAGTGTGCCTGAGGCAAATTAGACTTTCTCATCATATTTAGGAAAGTGGCATTCCTACTTATTATACTTGTCTAAAAGTTTTTAAGGTAACTGTAAGCCAATAACAATGGCATGACAAATTGTGTAGTGTTCTATGTAAAGCATAGCAGGTATCATTACAGACTGCCAGTAAATGTAGGAATATATTCTACATTCATCAATTTTTTTTAGTTTTGTTCTTTTTTGCCCTTTTTTTGCATACATCAGGAGTAGGGATAAGCAGACCCACTTAAGTTCTGTTTTGGCCACAGCTAAATTGCCGAAGTTGTGTTTTGGCCACGCCCCCAGCACAGGCATTACCCATTTAACTGTCGCTGGTGATATTTAAATCAATGCAGCACGTGGGCGTTATAATTTAAACAGTTATCGCCTGTGATCTGTGCCAGCACCGATAGCGGACGTTACTGACAGGAAGAGGAGGGTGTTGAGGCGGACCCAGACTTAAAATAAAGTCCCGGTTCGTGTTCAGGAGACCTGAAACAACAAGGTTTGCCATTCAGGTACACTCATCTGTAATCGGGAGACTTCAACAACCAAGATACAGAACATTTGCTGAGCTTCTCTTGGAACTTCCATAAAACTGCTTTAGTGTATTTTCATAATAGCCAAAGTGCCAAAGGGTATGTATAATGACCACTATAAGTTTTCTACATGATTGTAAGAGTAGTGAGATGCCGCACCGTGCTGGCAAAGTATAACATCTACATGTAAAATATCAAAGGAAATCTACCGGATGATTCATACTTTATAAAGAAGCATTGCTGACTATATCTACGTTGCACCCTGATGCAGGATCTGACCTTGTAATAGCTTTTTATGATCTTTTCCTAAAAATGTTGTTTTAAAAATATGCGTATGGTTCTGTTTTTGGAGACTATGCAACTGTAACTGTATACGGGATAATGCATGTTACCTCCTACCTGTTTTAATACTTTTTGTTATATATGTGGAAAACCTTGACTCACCTCTCCTTGAATAGCTAATGATAGTAAAAACTGGAGCTTATAACAGCTAAGGTCAGAGCGGACAATCTAAGGAAATACGGACACTCCAGGCTATTCTATCCAAGATACAGGAACTCATAGAGGTTTGAATTGAAATATGTTATGGGAAAGTGTGTGTCAAATCCAGATGTACCATAACGCTGTAAAAATGATATATGTCCCTTTCCATGTATATTTGTAACTTTGGAAAATGTAATAAAAATATTTATTAAAAAAATATATGCTAATGAGCTGCAAGTAGCAGATTATTGTCTGGAGTGGGTCTGGTGTCGTCCTTCGGCGCTTGTATTTTTATTTAAAAAATTTAAAAAGCAATAACAAGGCGAGATCCTTTTTTAAAGTGCAAAGTGGATTCAGGCAGTCACTCATTGAATCGCTGGATTTAGACAGACAGTAAATTTCTTTTAATTATAAATCCTAAGTCATCACAATGTAATCTGTATAAGCCCAGTTTTAAAATACTAAATTGCCTATTGAGAGATTATTCCAATCGGTGAACTGACGGATAAAAATTCCTACCTCTGACACCAGGTAGGGTTCTGATGGAATTACCATGTAAAGTTGATGCATGATCAACTAATTGTTCTACTTGCTCATGTTTTTGAGATGGGAATACCACTTGATATATTGACATATTAGTCTATTTTATTAATGTAGCCCATTAATGTATATACCAATAAGTTGACCCAGGAACCTTGTTTGAAGGAGCTTACTGATTAGGATATAGCATGTGCTCATGCCTGTAAATGCAAATTTTAGTAAACATTCATGGACTTTACCCATCCACTTCCCTGTATCTTGTAGAGGACTTAATCTCCATTTAAACATATCTTTTAGGTGCAAAAGGCTCCACATTTGGGGGAAATGAAGCAATGTGAGGCAGTTTTGGTGTATTGTGTCTATTCAAGAGCCTAAACATAATGCCAGGAAGAGGGGGGGGGGGGACCTGATTTACTTTATTTCTACTAATTTACTCCAGCTCAGTCATAGATGGTTGAGCTAAGTCCTTACATTTACTTACATGTACTCTTACATTTTCCTTAAATTTGTTCAAGTCTAAGATGTATGAATGTCATTCTTAACAAAATATGTCCATAGTTTTTATCTGCCACAGACTTATTATTTTAAGAACAGTTTGTACCTAGACTGACATTAAGTACATGAACAGTTTTACAGTTTTGTACCCAATAATGTTCAATAGATTACACTCTCCATAAATAGTGGCAACTGGCTTTTAGGAAGATAATGTGCACAGGGATCAATATTTATTTATGCACTTGCTTTTTTTCTTAGCTCTAATTTGTGTCCTGTTGAGTTACACAGCTCTTACTTGCTCACATTTGTTGGGCAGTGCTTATTGCTTTGTTAATGTGAACACTTTAGTATTTGTATGTAATTGTTCCCTTTTATTTAAAACAGGATTAAAAAGTCTTTCAATATGATAGACTAAAGACGGATTAGTGTTATTATTTTACTTTGCTATATGTTTTGAAATCAAAATTAGTCTAAACAAATCTAAACCTCCATTATAAAATTGTAAAAACTTTGGCTTTGCAACAAATAGCAAATATCAAATCTTAAAAATCACTTACTCCATAGCTGATTACTGTACTGTTTTATATGGCTGAGGATATGGTAGTACATATTGGGGCATAGACATAAAGGGCTTCATTTTGGTCTTCTGTAAAAAGTCTAAGATGATGAGTCCCCCCTCAAAGTAAGTCACAGCAGTCACTGTGCAGCAACAGAAAGTGGGTCAGGTTTATGCCCTGAATCATATTGGTTCTACGAAGTGGCTCTAATTTTAGCAATTTTATTGAACTGGTTAGATCTCTCCCCTCGAAACAATTCTGCTATTACCAGCCAGTCTTTGATGAAGAAACGACAACTTTTTTTGGTATACAACCTAAGATATTAACTACACTGGTGATGTAGGTTAGGCTGGGTTCACTTAGCGTTTTTGCTACAAGTTGTAATTATAGGTTAGGAGAATTCCTGATCCGTCCTTACAACAAATGGCTATATGTTATAACATGATATAGTGGTGTCTTTTCTCAGGTTCCTCCTCATCCCCCCCTCAATACAGGGAGAGGAGTGAACATCTTAGGTAGCCAGAGATTGGCTGATGCCGGTGTCACTGTCCTTATACAGAGATTTATCAGATGTCTCTTAGAGCAGAACTGTTCTTATTTCCCATGGCAGTCAATTAGAGCTCAGCTTTCATTTTCTCACAGCTGTGCTCTAATCAGTTGCCATGGGCAACCACAATCCTTTTACCTCAAACATATGAAAAATCTCTTACTCAGCAGAGGCCAGAGGGTTTGAAATACTTTACCTTTGTATCCCATTGCCACCAATAGCATCTGCTGAGTGTATACGTTGTTCAGCAGGATGGTATGCGGCAGCAAAATGGATTCCTCCATCTTACAGTATTGGAGTGAATAGAGAATTTGGCTGTAGAAGGGTGCGGTGGCCAGTGGAGGTGCCTATCTAGTGACCATTCTCTCTATCTATTTAATTATACAAGCTGCTGTTTAACCATACTATATACACTCACCGGCCACTTTATTAGGTACACCATGCAAGTAACGGGTTGGACCCCCTTTTGCCTTCAGAACTGCCTCAATTCTTCGTGGCATAGATTCAACAAGGTGCTGGAAGCATTCCTCAGAGATTTTGGTCCATATTGACATGATGGCATCACACAGTTGCCGCAGATTTGTCGGCTGCACATCCATGATGCGAATCTCCCGTTCCACCACATCCCAAAGATGCTCTATTGGATTGAGATCTGGTGACTGTGGAGGCCATTTGAGTACAGTGAACTCATTGTCATGTTCAAGAAACCAGTCTGAGATGATTCCAGCTTTATGACATGGCGCATTATCCTACTGAAAGTAGCCATCAGATGTTGGGCTGTGGCATTGCAACGATGCTCAATTGGTACCAAGGGGCCCAAAGAGTGCCAAGAAAATATTCCCCACACCATGACACCACCACAACCAGCCTGAACCGTTGATACAAGGCAGAATGGATCCATGCTTTCATGTTGTTGACGCCAAATTCTGACCCTACCATCCGAATGTCGCAGCAGAAATAGAGACTCATCAGACCAGGCAATGTTTTTCCAATCTTCTACTGTCCAATTTGGATGAGCTTGTGCAAATTGTAGCCTCATTTTCCTGTTCTTAGCTGAAAGGAGTGGCACCCGGTATGGTCTTCTGCTGCTGTAGCCGATCTGCCTCAAAGTTCAACGTACTGTGCTTTCAGAGATGCTCTTCTGCCTACCTTGGTTGTAACAGGTGGCGATTTGAGTCACTTTTGCCTTTCTATGAGCTCGAACCAGTCTGCCCATTCTCCTCTGACCTCTGGCATCAACAAGGCATTTCCACCCACAGAACTGCCGCTCACTGGATGTTTTTTCTTTTTCGGACCATTCTCTGTAAACCCTAGAGATGGTTGTGCGTGAAAATCCCAGTAGATCAGCAGTTTCTGAAATACTCAGACCAGCCCTTCTGGCACCAACAACCATGCCACGTTCAAAGGCACTCAAATCACCTTTCTTCCCCATACTGATGCTTGGTTTGAACTGCAGGAGATTGTCTTGACCATGTCTACATGCCTAAATGCACTGAGTTGCCGCCATGTGATTGGCTGATTAGAAATTAAGTGTTAACGAGCAGTTGGACAGGTGTACCTAATAAAGTGGCCGGTGAGTGTATACTGTGAGAAATAGCTACCCAAACTTTGGTTGTCAAAAAAGTTGACTTAGTAGACTTAGGCCCGTTCCACACTTGCGAGTGTGATGCGATGAACTCGCATCACACTGGCAACGCAAGCTGCCGGGAACGCACGGCCCGAACGCTGCACCGCGGGAGTGAACTCAGAATGCCAGTTCACTCCCGCGGTGCAGCGTTCGGGCCGTGCATTCCTGGCAGCTTGTGTTGCGAGTGTGATGCGAGTTCATCGCATCACACTCGCAAGTGTGGAACGGGTCTTAAACTTGGTAAAATATATATTTATAACATTATCTTGCAAAGCTGATCATTTTGTGATGCACTTAAATGGTCATGTCCTCCCCATAGGAAATAAATGTAGGGAAGGACATTGGACAAGGAATTATTTCAATGATTATTCTGGCAGGGGAGCGGCCAGGTTTAAGAAGAGCAATGCATGGAACATAACATTTAATTGTTCCTTCTGTAACACAAACATAAAGAGAAAAAAATGTATGCAGTTTGAGGAAAGAGGGAACGTTATAATTTTCACCAAAAAGTTGAATTCGAGGAGAATATCTCATGTATTTTTAATTTAATAACAGTAATTAGATCAGGGTCTATTTAAAATATAGATGAGAAGATCTACTATCACGGGTGCTCCCGCGATCCCTGTCTCGGATCGCGGGCGCATCCGTGCTCCCCCGTGTGCCCCCGCTGCAGCCCGGTCTCCTCACTCACCTCTCCCGGCTCCTGCTCTTCCCCGGACTGCCGTGCGCACGCGTCCCCGCCTCCTAGGGCTCCTGCCGAAAATTTAAAGGGCCAGCGCACCGCTAATTGGTGCACTGGCTGAACACCTCACCTTTAAGAATCCTGCCTCTTCCTGTGTCCCCTGCCAGATCTTTGTGCCTCATAGCCTTAGAGAAAGCTTCCAAGCTAGTATTCCTGCGTTCCTGTGTATTCCTGTGTGTTCCCGCTCCTGAGTCCTGTATTTCCGTGTCACCTGAGTTCCTCCGTGTTGCTGTGTTCCGTGTGCCTGTGTTCCCGTTGCCACCTGCCTGGACCTCCTGTTGCTGACCCCGGACTTGGACCTGACGTTGCATCTCTGCCGCCTGCCCTGACCCTGTGCCTGGACCTGTCTACGAGATTGTCATCCGCTAAGGTACCTCAACCTCGGCTGCCACCGTGGGCTAGTCACACCTGGGAACGACCTAGTGGTATCCTGCCGCAGCAAGTCCAACCCGCTTTGCGGCGGGCTCTGGCGAATACCAGGTGCCGCTAGGCTCCGGTTCCGGGTGTTGTCTAGTTCCATCTCCCGCGGTGGTCCAGAGGATCCACTGATCCTAACATCTACTAAGCAAAATGTGCCATAATTCTGGTGCAATGGCGGTGAATCATCAAGCTGTCTACGCCAGATTGGGGGAGTAATTTGCACTAAAAATTTAAAATGCCTTCTGTCACAATTATTTAGCTTTAAGCTATTTTTAGGCATTTTCCAACATTTTGCCATAAAGGAGCATGACCTTGTTGTAAGGAGCCTATGCCAAAAAAATTAAAGCCCCCCCCCCCCAAAAAAAAAATGACACACGGGGGGGGGGGGGGGTACATTTTTACAGGTTTGCCACAGAAAAATTGTTTGTGATTAACCGATTTACACGTGCAGCATAGTGGATGGTATGTGTATTAACCCCTTAAGGATGCAGCCATTTTATAGCTTAAGGCTCAGCCCCATTTTTTGGATTCTGACTTGCGTCGCTTTACATGGTTATAACTTTTGAACACTGTTACTTATCAAAGTGATTCTGAGATTGTTTTTTCCCCCACATGTTGTACTTCATTTTTGTGGTAAATGTTGGCTGATAAGTTTTGTGTTTATTTACAAAAAAAAAGAAAAAAATTATGAATTTTTTAAAAAAGTTGCCATTTTCGAAATTCAAAAATCATAGTGTTTTCAGGTAGATAGTTTTATCACCTAATTAAGTTACTGAATAACATTTCCCTTATGTCTACTTTACATTTTCATAATTTTTGAAATATCTGGATAATTTATTTTGATATTGTGCGGTTTAAAAATTGAATATCGATTTTTCCATATTTTCAGAATTTACTATTTTGGGGATAAATACAGTTTCGAATGAAAATTTAAATATTTAGCATTAAAACCCCCTATATAATCAACCCATTTTCAAATCTGCACCCCTCAAGCTTTTTAGGAAGATTGTTAACCCCTTGAGATCTTCATAGTAATTGCATCAAAATGGAGGTGAAATTTAGAATGGTCAAATGGAAAGTAGAAAAGCATCAATTCTGTACTGGATTTTTTCCTTCTTTTTTTCGTGTTCACTGTATAGCCTAATAATTATGTTATCGTTGATCTATGGGTCGATATGATTATGGGGATACCATACATGAATATTTTTTTCTTCCGTTTTACTAATTTTGCCAAATAAAACCCTAATGTGGGGAAAAATCTATGATTTTTGCATCGCCGTCTTCCAAGTGGCATAACATTTTTACTTTTTTGGCTACAGAGCTGGTTGATGGCTTGTTTCTTGCAGGACATGTTGTACTTTGCAACAGTATCATTCTAGAGTACATATGTTTTTTGATCACTTTTTATTGCATTTTTTGTGGGTTTAAATAAGTAAAAATGACAATTTTTGGAGTTTAAAATTTTTTTAAAATTTGCTTTTATTCGACGGTTTGTTACGGACGCGCTGTTACTATGTATGTGGAGTTTGTGTTATGATTTAGACTTTTTTGTACATAATGGGGCACATTTACTTACCCTTCAATCCCCGAGGTGCGGTTCCCAAGGCTGATCATGGGGAAAAGACCCCCCCATGGGCAATTTAAATGCCGCGGTTGTGCTGACACCGGTATTTAACGGGTTAAACACCGGCGATTGGAGCCCACTCCAACAGCGGGTGTTACTCGTGGATGTCAGCGAGGATGTCATCCCACGACGTCCAATTCGGTTCGGCTTTGAATCGACTGCATCATTATTATTCCTGTGAGTTCGGGGTACAGCTACAATGCTTGAGCTTGGCTCCTGGCACAGTTAGATCACACAGTTTCTTCCCACACTTAAATAGTAGATTATTTCTACACATGAATGGGCATGGTCTAGGCAAAAAAATGTGCCTGGGCCAAAGTTTGTATTTGTACAAATGGTGACAAGAAAACTTAAAACTTAACCTTTAATTCTATGCATTAAATGTATAAAATCATAGAGTAGATATCTCATAAAAAATGTAAAAATGCCCCTATGACATTTCAGGCCTTGGGGTTCAGAAACGTAGTGGAACAGTCAGCAAATGCGTTGATGTTAGATGAATGAGACAATAGTATGGGTGTAGTATGTTATGACAAAAGTGTATGTGACTTATAGGTTAGAGAGAGCTGGGATATATGGATCTTAGTAATAAGGTTCACCGTGGAATAGCGGTGTCTTACCATAATGCGACTCAAGATGAACTCTGTCCCTAGAATACCCTAGAGCAGTGATGGTGAACGTTTTGGAGACATAAGTGGGTTTTTTGTTGTAAGGTATGGTTACACAGCTCTCCATGATTGCCACCTAACACTGACTACAGCATTGTATGGCAGACTCTTTTTAAGATGGCACAAGTTAATCAGCCACAAAGGCATTGGGCGCAATGTAGTACTTACAGGGGGCTTCTTAGGTGAAATATGCCTACAAAAACACATTATAGCACTTGGTATGGTAGTAAGGAATATGTGGGAAAATATTATTTGCTGTTTAGAGCATTCTGTTTTCTTAAGAAACAGCGCTTTATCAGCGCTTCTTTTCCAGTTTCTGGGGAAGAAGCATTAAAATAATTTGCGGCTATGCCACCCCCAAGCCATGTGGGCATAGAGGGGCACGGCTGCCAGAGGAGTGGGTGAGCATGGGGCAGGAACGCCGGCATACTTTCTAAAAACCTGTGAGCAAAAAACTGACCTGGCAGTGTAAGATACATCAAGAGGCCTAGACTCATTGATGTATCCGGTGGGATCAGAGGGTGTGGCCTCTGTAATTTTAGATTACATTACAAGAGTCACATGGGTGGTCCCAAGCCCAGATATCCAACCCTATGCTTGTATTGTATATTGTGAAACCTGACTGATTTTAGAATTTTTATTTTGTCAACTTTTTAGAATATAGACATAAAATGATTCCAGAATATAAGTGAATTGTTCCATTGGTAAGAATTATATGGGACAAAAACATGAATGAAGAAAGATATTAGCGATCTTCAGCTCCCATTGACTTTACAGTCAGGATATCTTATTTCTATTTTTCCAAAGCCCTTCATTGCTGTACAAAGCAGAAGCAGATACTTTTCCATATCATGAAAGGAGGTAATCCTGCATCAGAATTGTACTGAAAGAGGCCTCTTGGACTGAATCCCAGCTTTTATCCTCCTCATAGAAAGAACCGCAATGACCAACAAATTACCAATTAGAATGAAGCAGAACTGATAATGAACTTCTGAAATTCATCCACAACTTCTTTGAATTGTTTCTTTCTGTGAATTGCTTGCAGCAAAGCTTTAATAAAGTGAGTAGAAGTGTAATGTTTTAATTGTGTCTCAATAGGTATTATAAGGATAAAGCTATTGTTTACCACCAAAGTTACAAAAAAAAAGTTAATCCTCTTAAAATGGAAACTCTAAATATCATTCTGCTTGCCAATGCAATGATTGAGTTCTGGTGATGTGACAGGTTATACTGTGCTCTTTTATCAGTCTTAGTCTATTGCAAATAGAACATTTTACTCATATCTCTAAATCATCCAGGGACCTAACTACAGCAGCTGCTTTGGGGCCCACAGTGTCAGGGGGCCCCCGACATCCAACCTGACACACTAAAGAATGAGGCATGTGCACCATTATATACATATTATGCTGCACTTTGTACACCATAATATGTATATAACAGAGAACATCATCCACAAAACACAGCATCAACCAGCTCAGATAAGAAATGTCGGGGGAGAGGGAGGAGACAATGGGGCTCATTTACTAAGGGTCCGCGGAGCACATTTTTTCGTTGGGTTCCCTGGCGATTTCCTTTTTGCGCCGAATTGCTCTGGGATTTTGACACGCGATCAGATTTTGGCGCCTCGGTGCCGGCTTGCACGCAATAGAAATCGAGGGGCATGGCTATTGGAAACCTGACGGATTCGGACAAACCGCAGAATTTAACATTTAGAATTGTGTCACAAGACACGAACTTACAAGCACCGGGAAGAAGAAGGTGAACTCCGGCAGACCTCGGCGCAGAAGCGACTGTGAATTACGGCAGACCCGAATCCTCGTCGGCCAACGCACCGCTGTATTGCGACAGGACCGGGTAATTAAATCTGTCCCGATGACAGGACTTGGAATCTCTCATCTCGACTTCCTGCCATGTACTTCCCCCATGTGGTCAGCAGCTACTGGGACAGATCTGTGTGATTGTATAAATGTATTTATTAGTGCATGAATGTGTGTATATAAGTGTATACATACATGAGACTGCTATGGGGTCCTGTCTCTCCTAGTTACACCCCTGAAATCAATAGTTGCTAAAGTTACCAGCATCAATTACATTGCCTGTATAGGTTTTCAATGTAATAAGCCAATTTGTTTGCTCCACTTTGCTTTTGTGACCGTAGTTATTGTTCATGGAAAGAGAGAGACAACCCATTGTGACGTTATGATAATTGAAGGGAACATGTCACCAAATTTCTCACAAAATAAGCTAGTCACATGTTCCCATATAACCCTATTAATTAAATGCCAACCTTCATATAGTTAAAATTTGTTTCCCTTACCTGGCATACTGCTGCAAATCAGAGGGGGCGTGGCTTACTCAGTGGCTTACTCAGTCCAGTCCAGCGGCTCCTCCCCATGCCTTATGTCTCTTCTCAACCTTCAGCACTTCATGGCATGTGACCAGGGTAATGTTATCTAAGGTCCCTTACCCCCTAGAATTTGTAAAATCTATCATATGTATGTATCTAATTACATGAAATCATAACCTGCCTGCATGAACTTCTTCCCAATGCTGTGATTTCATGTAATCAGATGCATGTGGTAGATTTAGCAAATATTAGGACCTTAGAGCAGTGATTTTCAACCTGTGTGCCGCGGTTGAGGTTGAGTGTGCCGCGGGGAAAGTTCCCCCGAACTACGCTGCCCCTGTGTAGAGCTGCCCCGTATTTCTGCGCCCATACTTACCTCCAAGCCCCGCGTCGGCGATCCGCCCATCTTCTGTAGCTCCTGCACCGCGCGGCCCGTGTCACGTGACTGACGTGACCAGAGGCGCGCGGTGCAGGAGCTACAGAAGGTGAGCGGATCGCCATTAGGAGTGAAGGTACACGGAAGAAGACATCAAGGGTAAGTATATAAGGTTATTATTTGTATAGGGAAGGCAGCTAGGGTCTTTTTTTTATTAGTAAAGGTAGGCTGGGCTTTTTATTTAGAAAAGGGGGGCCTCTAGGGCCTTTTAATTAGTAAGGGAGGCCTCTAGGGCCTTTTAATTAGTAAGGGAGGCCTCTAGGGCCTTTTAATTAGTAAAGGGAGGCCTCTAGGGCCTTTTAATTAGTAAAGGGAGGCCTCTAGGGCCTTTTAATTAGTAAAGGGAGGCCTCTAGGGCCTTTTAATTAGTAAGGGAGGCCTCTAGGGCCTTTTAATTAGTAAAGGGGGGCTCTAGGGCCTTTTAACTAGTAAAGAGAGGCCGCTACGGGCTCTTAATTTGTAAAGGGAGGCCTCTAGGGGCTCTTAATTAGTAAAGGGAGGCCGCTAGGGTCTTTTAATTAGTAAAGGGAGGCCGCTAGAGGTTTTTATTAGTAAAGGGAGACCGCTAGGGGCTCTTAATTAGTAAAGGGAGGCCGCTAGAGGTTTTTATTAGTAAAGGGAGGCCGCTAGGGTCTTTTAATTAGTAAAGGGAGGCCGCTAGGGGTTTTTTATTAGTAAATGGAGGCCTTTTATGACTGTTTTAGTGTCATTTTGTGCTATTTGGTTGGTGGTGTGCCCCAGGATTTTCTAAGTATAAAAAGTGTGCCGCGGCTCAAAAAAGGTTGAAAATCACTGCCTTAGAGGATCCTGGTCACATGACATGCAGTGCTGAATGATGTAACAGCTCTCTCTTGATGTTTCAGCAAGACACTATGTAAAACACTTGACACAGTATTCACTGCAGGTCTATATATGTCTGTAGTTGAATATTGGCAGATGGTCCCAAAATACTGGTCACAGTGACACCTGTCAATCAGGACTAGTGACAGTGCTGTGAACACTGCATATGCAGGACTCCATTAATATCATTGGACTGCTGCCTAGAAGTTTACAAACTGATGTTTTAACATTGTAGTCATGGAAAGAGCACTATAGGGATAAGGACAATACTTTTTATTCATAGGTTTTAATGAAGTATTTATTTTGGGAGGGTTCATTTGAATGGCAGGTTCCCTTTAATGCAAAATTACCTAATTTTCCTATAAATGAGCTCAGGTATTAATATTTTCAGACTGACTTTTTGCACAGTCTTTTGAGGCCCCAGTCTCTTAGTAGATCCGGGAACAGATCTCCACCAGGTCAGACCTTTTTAGACCATTAGTCCTCTCTTATTCATTATGACTACACGATGAGCCTGTTCTACAATATACATTAGCTTTGAAAAGAATTTGTGTGTGCTCATCCCCAAAGCAGAATTTAAAAAATATATGAAAAAAACAAAAGAGTTCTAAGTAAAGATGTTGCTAAATTTTTTCTTATACAGGCAAATCGTGAGCTCTTACAGACCATCTTCAAAGAATATCCCTGATGGTGAAAGATGTTGTGCGAAAATAATACAAAATTTAGCATTTTGCTCTATACCTCATTAATATGTATGTTTGTTTGTCACTATTGTGTTCTATTTGTGTTTCTTTCTCTGTTGTATTTTTACCAAAAAGCTTTTGCTGAAACAGCATGTGCCCTAAGACTCCAATCAGAGCAGAACCTCAATAACATGAGCAGCTCATAAAGGAAAATCGATCAATAGAATTCATAGAAATTACTATGTAAAAAGTTAGTAACATCAGCTATTTCTTTTATGCTGACTGTGTAGCTTTTCTTTCTCCAGAGTTATTCCCTGAGAAAGTCTGTATTGATCATGATATGCAGAAATTTGTATGATCTTGAATAGAGACATCAATAATAATCCTGATTTGATACATTTACATCTAAATGTTTACTTGTTTTAACCACTAAAAGAGGACCTGTCGCCCATAAAAAAAAAGGCAGCTCCTAGCGCTACCCCATTTTTAGCAGTGTTAAACTGCTAGCTTTATCAGAACCCTGCGTTAAAGCTAGCAGACACTGGCGCGTAGTACAGTAGGAATGCCGGACTTCCCCGGACCTCCCCCCCACTCCATAGGCCAGTGGTGACTGCCGGGCTTCATACAGCAGTGACCGCCTCCTAGTCTGGCCCCCTCATGAGCTTTGAGCGCATTCCGGTGTCCCTATTGTACTGCACGGTAGCGCCTGCTAGAGTTATCGGAGGGTTCCTATAAAGCTAGCTCCCAGGGTCTTTTTTTATGGGTGACAGGTCTCATGTGAGCGCTTATTTTCTGCATAACAAATTATACTTTTCAATGTATTTATTTATTATTCTATGCCTTGTACTGGGAAGCTGGAAAAAAATCCAAATGTGATCAAATCGTAGAATGAAATAAATGAAAAAAATAAACAAATGTGTTATTCTTTGGTTCGGTACAATCACGGTGATACCAAATTTCCGCAGGTTTTCTACAGGTGTGTTTTAAGAAATTTTTAAAAATGAAAAAATTAAAACACCATCTTTTGACACTAATAACTTTTTTATACTATGGTGTCATTTTTTTTTAGATGAGCAGACGTTTTCATTGCTACCATTTTGGGGACTGTGCAACATTTCGGGGATCGCGCCGGGGATTGTACTTTCACACAAATTGGGGGGGGGGGCAGGCCGTCGGACGATCCGAGCGATTCGGAAAATGCGCGGGATTTAACATTTAAAATTGTGTCGCAAGCCAAGCACTTACATGCACCAGGAGGAAGAATGTGAACTTTGGCGGACCTGATCGGGGAAGCGACAGATGCAGGATATCGGGTGCATGCTGGTAGTGAATTGCGGCAGCTGTTCATTCTCGTCTGGGAACGCACCTCAGGGATCGCACCTCAGGGATCGCGCCTCAGGGATCGCGCCGGGACAGGTAAGTAAATCCCCAGAGTCTCAAAGGAGCACTTAACACAGAATATAAAAATACCATAAATAAAGCAATAGCTCAAAATCAGTTTCTCTTCATCTTTTTCTTTCCCTGGGCCAATTATGTACCATATTAACATTACAAAAATCTTTTCTGGTGCTTAGCCATTCCCCAGACTTTCCTTAGAGTCTTGTGTCAGGTTGTAAGGCAACTGGCTGGAGCAAGCATTAAGACAAAAGATAAATAAAGTTTGCAGATTCATTATAGTTATAAGACTCCTGCTGTTGTATAAAAAAGTAATAACTCTAGTGTGAACAGAGTCTAGGAGAATGTTCTGCAGCAGGGAACTTTTGTTTTATTACTGAATACATTACTGCCCCCAGTAGTATACAGCCACCCCAGCCTGCCACCAGTAGTATACATCCACTCCAGCCTGCCACCAGTAGTATACAGCCTGCCACCAGTAGTATATATCCACCCCAGCCTGCCCAGTGTAGCATACAGCCTGCCCCCAGTAGTATACAGCCTGCCCAGAATTAAAAAAAAAACAAATAACTTATATACTCACCCTCCGGTGGCCCCGATGTGCAGTGATGTCATTGCGGCTTCTCTTCTGGCTTCCCGGCTCCTCTTCTGGCTTCCGTGCCCGTCTTCTGTCTTCTGTAACATTGTGCTGGGCGCCGCCATTGTTCTCTCCAGATCGGCAGCCGCATAGTATGAGGCGCCGCTGCTGACGTCATACTAGGCGCCACCCGGGAGAAAAACATGGCGGTGCATTCAGCACATTTTTTGTGCTGAAAAACTCAGCTTATACACGAGTATATACGGTAACTGTTACCAGGGCTAGCGGCCCACTTTGGTTTCGAAGTAAGGTAGTGCATGAAGGTTTTGTACCCATCAGAATGAAAATAATTGAGCTTCAGTGTAAGCTGTTTTTCACATGGGTTTCAGCAAGGAAATTGGGCCAAGATCTTTGCAGAAAAAAAGAGATAATTGGGATAAGAATAAGAAAGGAGAAAAGAAAGAAAGAGAAGAGGAATAAGAAACAAGGGGATTGTAATAGGGCTTTAGGAAATGGTAAATCAGGTCCACCAGCCACACACCGACTCAAACAAACATATTGGGGGTCATTTACTAAGGATCGCGCTTCTCACTTTTATCTGGCTGTGCGCCTTTTTCGGGGATTCTATACAACAAACAATGGACCTTATTGTCACGGCAGGGATTAGACTCAGAGGAAATATTTTACAAAACTGCCTTTGGGCAGTCAAGATTAACCCATATCCGGACAAATGAAAAAATAAAGTAAAACATCACTTTTATTAGGGATTCTTAAAAAAGATTGCACTATATTACAAGCTGTTGTGGCACAAACCACTAGATGCACAGGACAAACAGTGGATTAAAAACACAGTGTGAACTGAGTCGTAGGCAGTTTGCAGGTGGTCAGTGGTATGAAACGTGAGATAGTGGGCACAATACGGGGTCCATATCCACCTATAATAATTGCTATAAGTCCACTATTGGCCAGATAAAGAGGACTGTCCTAAGCAGTATTGTCTGCTACAGTAATGTGTCTTATTGTATGGATTAGAACCCTAAAATGACCACCTAGACCATGAATAACAGTGTTGCCTGTACTGCCCCAGCAGGGGCCGCTGTGGTAGCAGGCTGTATTGTTATAAATACTGTATGGAGATCCTAGTCCTATCGTTAGAGATATAGTGGACTGAACGGTCTAGGTGTGATCTAGGTCTGATACTATCTATCCCTATTGCAACTGATGGTATTATAATTATTGCCACTGCCTGCCTAAGATTCTACCACACTGCTGATTAAAATTTTCCAAACATTAGCCCCCCGACATGTTTCACCAGTAGAACTGGCTTCATCAGGGGTTTGGGCTAAATGCTAAGCGCGGGGCTGTCACGCCGAGTATATAACAATGAAGCCCCTCCCCGTGGGACCAAGTTGAACCTATGAAAGTGGGTCCTTCACAAAGAGGCGCATCCCATTTAAATCATCAGTGATGGGCACCATGATACACCAATGAAGTGTCCAGGAGGAGGCAATGACTCCTCCCAGTAGGAAATGATGGGGGTGTAGCCCATACTATTCTCCAATAGCGGCTAAATATGTAATCAAGCCCCCTGGTCAGCTGACTCATGGACTGTCCGTCAGCTGAACCGTCAGCTGACCGTCAGCTGACCGTCAGCTGACTGTCGGCCCGACGAAAACACGCGCATGACATTGGACTTAGTGCAAATATCGGCACCAAGCCCTGTCAAGATGCACATGACTGTGGACTTAGTGCAAGGTACATCATTAGCCTTGGGAAATGATGGTCTGCATGACAGTATGTATGACAGCAGACTTGATGCAAGCTACGCCACTGATTTAGGATGTGACGATCAGCATAATATTTAGTAAGTATCTTTAGAAAGTGAAATATCCTCAGTATGTATTAAGCATAGCTTGCTAGATTTGATACCTCATCTAGATCTGAAAGATTTTTTAATTTTTTTTTTTTTTTTTTTTTGAGGGAAAAAAAAATTCTTTTGAACTTTTTTTTTTTTTTTTGAGAATTTTTTAAAAGGGATGCACATTGGAGAAGGAGTTAAAGGGATGCATTTTGGAGAAGGAGTAAACATTGGTCAAAGTAGCCTCTAATGGGGCCTACAGGGGAGGCTGTAGTGTCCTCATGCAGCATAGTGGAGTACTAAATATACATGAAGGATAATCATCTGGATGGTGATAACAAATCAAATATATTACTAATATTTACAAGTATGAGTACATAAAGTCAAAGGGCTCAAATGTATGCAGTGAAGGTAAAACCTTCATTAAGGCCCAACGGGCTCAAAGATTTGAGGCGATGGATCCACCTCGATTCAAGTTGTAACAGTTTGCGGTCAATGTTACCTTTGCGAGGTCCAGTTTTAACTTGATCGATCGCCCAGAATTTAAGAGTACTTGCATTACCCCCATGGTGGAGTCTCACATGTCTGGAGATTGGAGTATCTTTATTGGTCGTTATAGAGCTGACATGGCTGGAGATTCTTCTCCGTAATTGTTGTATGGTTTTTCCAACATACAGTTTTGGGCACGGACATTGTGCCACATAGACCACTGCAATGCTCTTGCAGTTCAGAAAATGTCTAATGGAGATATGTTCTCCATTCGCTGGATTGATGAAAGTTTTTGTTCTCGGCATCAAGGGGCAAAAGGAACAAGTGCCACACGGATAGGATCCTACAGTGGGACTTCTCACACTTCGGATAGATGTTGCATCTTCCGTAAAATGACTATGTACCAAGTGATTTCTCAAATTGGGACCCCTACGATAGGTGATAGTAGGTCTAGAAGTCAATTTCTCTTTCAAATCTGGGTCTGCTGTGAGGATTGGCCAATATCTAGAGAAGATCTTCTTGATGGTATCTGCATAAGCGTCATATGTGCCAATACATCTAATGACTTGCTGAATTGGTTTTTGATGTTTCTGTTGAAAGAGGGTACTCCTATCCACATTTTTTGCTCTGGAGTATGCCCTATATAGGCATTTTTTGGGATATCCCCGATTTCTAAATCTCCTGTACAAATGATCACACTCCCTCTTGAATGTAGCCTCGTCAGAACAGTTTCTGCGGGCTCGGAGATATTGTCCGATGGGTATGCCAGATCTCAATGGTTGGGGATGCCAGCTGTTCCAATCCAGCAGATTGTTGGTGGCAGTGGGTTTACGGAAGATGTCTGTTTTAAGGTGTCCCTGGGGATCTAAATGGATGGTAAGGTCTAAAAAGTTTATTTGGGTCTCATGTATCTCGGATGTAAATTTCATCCCAATATCATTATTGTTGAGTTTCTCAACAAATTCATGGAATAGTGCCTTACCACCCTCCCAGAGGATCAGCACATCGTCTATAAATCTGCCCCAATAGGCAATGTGGCAGTTGTAGGTTGCGAATTCATCGGAGAAAACTAAGGAGTCCTCCCACCAACCAAGAAAGAGGTTCGCATATGAGGGCGCACACGTCGCCCCCATTGCGGTACCCCTAACCTGGTGGTAGAAGGACCCCTTGAAAAGAAAATAATTCCTGGTGAGTACAAAATTTAAAAGTTTCAACAAAAAATTGTTGTGTGCTCTGAACTGGATGCCTTTAGTGTTCAGAAAATATTCGACAGCTTTGAGGCCCAAGGAGTGTTCAATATTGCTGTATAAAGACTCTACGTCCAGGCTGGCTATCAATGTATCCGATGTGAGCGTGAGGTCCTGTATCTTTGTAATAGTGTCTTTAGTATCCTGTAAGTAGGATGGGAGAGCACAGACAAAGGGCTGCAGCATCTTGTCAATGTAGATGCTACAGGCTTGTGTCAGGCAATCACAGCCCGACACAATCGGTCTACCCGGCATCGGCATCCGTCCCTTGTGCACTTTGGGTAGTGCGTAAAAGGTGGCTATTGTAGGATGTTCATTGAACAATACTTTATACTCATCCAGGCTGAGTAGGTTGTCAGCCCTGGCCTCCGATAGGAGTTGTTCCAATTCCTTAACATACTTCGGTGTTGGATCTGTGCGGAGTATTTCATAGGTGTTCTTATCTGACAGGAGTCTCTGGACCATGTCAATATAATCTGTGGTGTTCATGATCACTGTGTTCCCCCCCTTATCCGAGGGTTTCACTATTAACTCATGGTCCGAGCGCAGTTCCTCCAGAGCTTTGACTTCCTCAGCCTTAAGGTTTTTGAACTCATAATTCTTATCCATTTTCAGTTTTTCTATGTCATTTGATACAAGTTGGACAAATGTCTCGATGTTTGAATATTTGGAGAAAGTAGGTGTATATTTGGAGCGAGGTTTCATATCCGTGAACGGTGCTTGGATTTCAGATGGTCCTATCAAGTTCTCATCCTCCAATGAAAGTAAAGCCTCTAGGGCCTGTGTCTCCCTTTGTTTGAATCTTTTCTTGTCTGTTTCTTCTTCTTTGTGCATCTTGTGAAGTGCTAATTTACGTGCAAATAAATTAACATCTTTTATCCAAAGGAATTTATCACACAATGGTGTGGGTGTAAAGGTGAGACCTTTTTGCAGTAGTGAAAGGACATGAGGTGAAAGTGTTTTTGAGGAAAGGTTGATGACCAAGTTAGTAAGGGGATTGGGGGTACTGGGATCTGTCACTTCCCATTGTATCCCCATTTGTCCCGATCCCTGAGCTGGATACCCAGGGCTTGTGCTCCTAAAAAAGGGGAAGGATATGATGTGGTGGTTAAATGTGGAATTATAGAGGTTTGTGTGTTGAAGGGCATAGGTTGTGTCGAGGGCAACATAGTGCGTTGTGGCTCCGTGATTCTCCTGGGGTCCAACTGTGATTGTGCAACTGGAGCCCCAGAAGGGTGTTGATTGTTTGGTGTTGACGAGGAGGAAGAAGATGAAGATTGCATGTTTACAGTACACAAATTGTTTGTACTCGTACATGATGTCACAGTAGGATTGATCGGAAAATTGTCTCGATTGTTAGTAGTTCGCTTATGTCGAGGTGACTTTCGATTTCTTGTGTTTTTCCGTTTGGTACCACCCTGTTTGAGAGATGAAGCTGAGCCTGTGTCTTCTGTGCTCGAAAAATCTGACTCTGAGATGTCTGTGTACAGTGGTTTAGGAACGTAGTTTCTATTGTGTTTGAGATTGCTTCTTTGCAGATAAATTTGACCCGTTTCAAAATCCTTCCTATCTCTTAGGTATTTTTGGTGTTTTTTCTCCTTAATATCTTTGACCAAAGTGTCAATATATCTCTGGAGTTTGCTCTCTAAACCTGGAAATTCAGGTTGTTGATTGAATTTCTGGATGTCTTGGATCTCTTTTTGTAATTTATCATGCAACTTGATCAGATTATTTTTTTCATATGTATGTAGGTATTCGATCATCCGTAGGGAGCTTTCTGTTAGGATGGTTTGCCAGCCCCTCAGAAAATCAGGGTCACCCTGATGTGAGTTTGGATTGATTTGGATCCTCAAACCCCTATACACTAGTTTTTGACTTAAGTAGGTCTCAAAGCTCACTACTTCCCAGCTAGCTCTGATATATTGCTTATACGTCCTGTATATGTCGTTAAAGGCCGAATGAATGTCGGTCTGATTTAGCGGGAGGTCCTCTACAGAGAAGACCTGTGTCGCCTGCTGTGTGATGCTCTCCAAATTTATTACTTGTGACAGGAATCCTGCCATGTCAGCTATTAGACCAATGACTCCAATATCGGGGATTACACCGCTTGCACAGGTATTTAACAGGTGTCTGAACTGGAATTTTGGCTTCCATGCGACACAATTTAGGGGGCGTGCCGTTGGACGATCCGACTGATTCGGACTGAACGCGGGATTTAACATTTAAATTGTGTCACAAGACAATGAACTTACATGTACCGCTAAAAAGATGGGGAACTCTGTCGGACCTGAGAGGGGAGGAGACACATGCACAATCTTAGTGAATCGTGGCACAGTGCATTATCGTCAGACAATGCACTTTCAGTGAACTCCAGAGGCACAGTAAGTAAATGTCCCCCATTATTATCATAGTAGATGCATTGGATAACTGAAATGATATATAGATGCATGTTAATTTTCCCAGGTTTCCATCTTCTCAATCACACCATTGGCCCCAATTAGCAATCATTTTGCTGCTACCTAAGCCCTGCTGCTGTGCCAAAAAGAAAGCTAAAAGGGCCTAAGTTCATTGCACATCCCAGTCAGCAGGCTACTGACAAGGACCCCATGGTTATAGTTGTCTGAGGCAAGGGCTAGGAAGCAGGCTTCTACTGAAAGCAATTTCTGTGGTCAATGTCTTAGAAATTAGTGAATTTGCATTAATTAATATTTGCATGTAGTTCTATAGTGATAGGCCCAAGAATATTGCAGAGAGCATACTTTTTTAATGTCTTGTTGTAAACATTGTTTTTTGGTTTTACAATTTTTTTTATCGTTTTATGACAAAAACAAATATCTGACCTTTCTATTATTCCTTTTTTATTTCTTGCACTCATTTTGATAAACTGAAGTCGTAAAAAGAAAGTCAACAGCTGAATGGATGACTACTTTACATATTTTGTAGATTTTTTTCCATCGAACTTAACTTGCATCCTGTGATCTGTTTTTAAGAAAAAAATCTTGTACAATTCCCATGTTGTCCCTTTCTTAATATTATATCTGTATTTAGTATGCATCTAATTACCTCAATTTGTGTCAGTTTTGTGTTCCACCTGGAATACCACATCGGACTAATGAGATATTCCGATACACACATCTTATTAACATCTGCTCTGTAATTTGCTTCAGATTCGGAAGGATCCTTAAATCTTGCAGTAATGTTTCTCAAAGGGACTGACATCTAAGAGCTAAAGGGAAATTTCTTTCTTTTTCTTATTCATGTGCACAGTTCCACATGGCAAACGCAGTTTTCCTTGTGCTTCATATGATGAATGAAGACCTAATTATCAGTTGTTTAATCTTGCCATTTACTTCATGATGAAGAAAACTCAAAAACAACAGCATCAGAATAACTAAGACATGATAAGTTATCCATGTGATCAAAGACAAGGGAGTAGCAAAAGGGTAACATCTTGAAATATGTTTGTACTGTAAATTTTTACCGTATAAAATCCAATGTAAATGCTGCAATACTAATAAAGAAAATACAACTTACATGAGCCTTGACAAAGTAGAACTAGGAAAACGTTGACCTTTACCAGCATGTTGATACATTTCCGCTATCTACACTATATACATAAACCTAGAGAGAACTGTAACATCCTTTAACCTTGGATGACTGGTTTCAAGAACCACATCCAGGGCCGGATTATAGGAAGGGTTCCATGGGTGCAAGTCTCAGGGCCCTTGTCACTTTACTCATAAGCCCCCACCAGCAATGTCCCACAGTCAGATCACAGCTGTGAGCTGACTGTCTGTGCGAGTGATGCGCCTTCAAGCTGTGACTCACTGGCTCAGTCAGTGAGAGCATTTTCCCCCCAGCTGTACTCAATCGAAATTCTGCATACAGAGTGACACCTGATCTTCCCCTTAGTACCTAAAACTGCTTGGCTGAACTGGTTGCCAGCCAAGTCCTAGTCAATAAGTGTTAGGCATCATGAGTTATTTCATGCTATTTGGCACAATTACACAAAGTTTTCTAGAAGCAAGTTACCCCTCTTGAATTGATATGTATATGAATCAAGTTGGAAAATCCACCAATTCTTACTACAGTCTATCTTACCTGAATTGATCATTGGAAAAGAGAAGAAGCAAAGGATAATTGGAAAAGAGAAGACCTACCATTCATCATATTGAAGAAATGTTTCAGTGGATCCGTGAAGCCTTTGTCAATTCTATGGTTTTTTGTATATGGTGAATGAATAAACACATCCATTTTACAGCTGCTAATTACATCCCAACTCTTATCTATGGGGTCCTAATCCACCTAAGCCTCACATTCCTTACTGAGCCCCATGGCTTTTATGCTTTCAGTGTGGCAGCCATGTAAAAAGCCTTTTATGTTATGTTTTTTTTCTCTTACCTGGGGACAACAGAGGTACTTGTTTTAATGCAGGCCTTTTTCAGAAAGACTAATGACATGATGTTGTATTAGACCAAACCAGTATATTTATTCCAGAAGGAGCAGATTCTCTCTGTAGACAGCACTGTTTCCATGTCTTTGCATCTTGTCAGTACAGTGTAGGGAACAGGTTTATGTGAGTGAGAGGCTTGTGGATTGGTCTGAGGAAGTAAGAAGACTCCTCAAAAGGCATCTACCACCAGGATGAATGACTATATGTAAATGACCCTAAGGGGATCGCAGCTTCATAAGTGTTAATGGAGCCTGGAGATGCTCTGGCTCATTTGCCTACGGTCTTTCATCCTGGTGGTAGATGTCCTTTAAGGTAGACATTGCCAACAATACATATATCAGGAACCTAACATTACATAAATATATATGGCTTTCTGATAAAGTCATGCTTGATAGAGAGCCAAAAGAGGCAATGTTTTCCCTATCCCATCCGGAAAAATGTATTTCATATTTTCCAAAATCCCCCGTGGTGCAGAGGTGGTCTTTATATGGCTTAAGGAGTCTTATTTCCTCGATATGTACTCTAAGGCAATACAATAACGTAATCATGTTTTACATTCTTTACAAAGCAATATTGGAATTGTGATTAAAAATGAGGCATACATTTACAGTTCAACTTGAAATCTACAGTTAATTGTAATAAAGAGAACTGGCATAATGCCTTTCCGTCAGAGCCTTGTACTGCAGCATTTCACACAATACCTTCTATTTTCTTTGATTCTTAAACAGTCGCTCCCTTTACATGTTTTGCCAGATGCACGTATGGTTTGTGAGTTCCGTCAGGTATGTCTACTTTACAATACACAAACCGCCTTATAAAACAAGCGCCATACACATCCCTGCAGTCTATTATTTTCCATTGGAAATGTTTATCTGGTGCACACAATGAAACTGCGCATTGCCTCTGACATTTATTCTTGCCTGTGAATGCTTAGTCAACAGTGAATAGAGAGGAAACAGTTGTAACTCTTTTCACTGGTAATAGCAGAGCACTGTAATTTCTCTGATAAAGTCATTTCTGACTTTCATTCAGACTAAACAATGCCTGGCAGGGACTCGCAGTTTGTCGCTGACTTTTCCAGCCAACCCACTGTTTTTGTGACTGCAGATCAGTCAACAACCACATCATATTTTTGTTCCTCTGACCATTGCTTGTTGAATCTGGCAAGAGTTACTTTCCAAAAGTAAAATAAAATTGAGTTGACATTTAGATGAAGAATGTTAGAATAGAAAACATAAAGTATTACAGGTAATATACAGTATATGGTTACATAGAAGTACATATGAGGATCTAATTCATGTGCGGACCATGCCAATTAGAGAATCATAGAGTCCAAACTAACTGGAAACAATACAGGCGGTCCCCTACTTAAAGGGAACCTGTCACCAGGAGAGCCGTTTTTAGCACTCCCCACAGAGCATAGTATATACACTGCCAAAGTGTTTTTGTATAAAAAATAGGTTTTACAGAAAAACAGATCTGTTATATTGTACCTTTCATTAGCATCTGCTGTGTGACTAGACAGTTGCCAATTGGGAGGAGCTGGAAAGGAGCAGTTACCCCCCACCCTTGGGAAACATGTGACCTTTTCAAATATATGAATATCTCCCCTCACTCGGGATTGGCTGTAGAGGAGCAGAGGGCGTCGCTAAGCCAAGTGATGGGTGTTTTCATATATTTGAAAAGGTCGCATGGAGAAGCAATTCCCCAAGGGTGGGGGGGGGGACTGCTCCTTTTCAGCTCCTCCCGAAAGGCAACTGCCTAGTCACACAGCAGATGCTAATGAAAGGTACAATATAACCTTCTGTAAAACCTATTTTTAATACAAAAACACTTTGGCAGTGTATGTACTATGCTCTGTGGGGACTGGGGGAGTACTAAAAATGGGTCTCCTGGTGACAGGTTCCCTTTAAGAGCACTTGACTTTCATACGACCCCTAGTTACAAACAGACCTCTGGATATTGGTAATTTATTGTACTTTAGTCCTAGGCTACAATAAACAGCTATAACAGTTATCACAGGTGTCTGTAATGAAGCTTTAGTGTTAATATTGATTCTTGTGACAACCCAACATTTTTAAAATCCAATTGTCACAGAGACCAAAAAAGTTCTGTCTGGGATTACAAAGATAAAATATACAGTTCCGACTTACATACAACTTCAACTTAAGAACAAACCTACAGACCCTATCTTGTATGTAACCCGGGGACTGCCTGTACATCTAAATCTAAAGTCTATGGTGCCCTTTACATGTTGAATGCTCTAAAGAGCCATAATGGTATAAATAGCCATGAGTCCCGACTTAAGCCATTCATGCTTTTAAATTGATCCAAAGGATAACACTAGTTGGCAGCAATCCAAATACAGACAGTCCCCGTGATACGTACAAGATAGGTTCTTTCGATCTGTTCTTAAGTTGAATTTGTATGTAAGTTGAAACTGTATATTTTATAATAGTAGCTCCAGACAAAAGGTGTTTTTGCCCCAGTGACAATTGGATTTTCAAAGTTTTGTGCTGTCATGGGGACAAGGATAATCAAAATAAACTTCATTACAGACACCTTACAGACGATCATTGCAGCCTGTGACTTAATAAAAAGCATCCAGAGAGCTGCACCAGTGGGCAGAGAGGTCTGTCTTTAATTAGGGGTCGTTTGTAAGTCAAGTGTCTTAGTCCAGTTGACAATTGGACAGATCCGTCGATTAACATAGTACAATAACACCAGGAGCCGTGTATGTTGTAGTCTGCAAAGAAACCATTAAATTTCACATTATCAAAGCATCACAGCATGTCACATAGTCATATTCTCTATTTGGGACAGTAAAGGTCAAAAATATAGCTTGGTGGTATTAATACAGTATACTTATAAATAAATCATTTCTCCTATATTCTTTTAGACTTATTACACAGCATTTCACAGACATAATTCCAATTTGTCTCTATCAGTCCTGGTGTACACAATTTTTGTTGCCCCGGGATTCGAATGTAAATCTTCTGACTATAGTGAGGCAGGGCAGATTCTTCTCATGAATAGCTTCTACTGTCTGCATGCTGCAGTGCTGTCCCCCGACCCCTACATTACAAAACCAGCTCAGACACAGGCACTTCCTACCGGAAAGCAGTGGCATGCAGAGAGAGACAGATGAAATCTTTATAGCAGGGTAAGGAGGTATAGCAGTGCTGACTTTGTGTGTGTTGTAGCTAAGATATAGGAGAGCTGAAAGTGTAATTGTGTTTTATATTCATCTCAAGGATCTCATTATCTTTCATCTCTGATCCCTCTCATCTCTCTTTTTCTATGTGTCAGATACTAGTGAATGTTCACAAGCTAAATTAAAGTTATATTAACCCTGTACCCTGATGATCTAGCCACTTTGTCAGCACACAGCAACTCATAGCATAGAGTAATCATGAAGTGTCTACTTAAAGAGTCCATAAAGTCTTAAAGGGATTTTCCCATGAAAGAAAAGTCAATCCCCTAGTGAAGTTAACACAATAAAGATCATTTTAACCCCTTACTTTACTATTTTACTTATAGTTTTATTGCTGTTTTAGCTCCTACCACTCCCTAGGCTGGTCAGTACACAATCCCAAGCTGTGGGCGGGAACTCTCTAAGCAGACACATTATGATCCATCTAGTGCTGTGAGGTGAGCCAGTCATTTGGCTTCTGACATTGTACTAACACATTGACACATAGAAGGAGAGATGAGACAGATGAGAGAAGATGAGATTACACAGAGACATGACAGACAGAGGTTGAAAGACTTTTACACTGTCAGCCTGCTACATCTCTATGGCCTCCGCTTTACCCTGGATCACTTATTTCCTTGTAGTTTGCAGCTTCTCTCTGCTCACCATGTGGTTCTGGCAGGAAGTGATTCAGTGAGTGTCTGTGAGCTCCCGGCAGGCACTTCTTGGGGCGTGGCTACAGGCTCAGAGTAGAAAGACACAGAATCTCAGCAAGCACGGCTGTCACACAGAGATCCAAAATGGTGGCCAGACCCTAAAGTCAGAAGTTACATGGTCGTGTCTAGGAGCAACTGAAATTGTGTACCCCAGGACTGATAGAGACAGGTTTGACTTATATCTGTGAAATGCTGTATATTTGTTAATAACACTGAATTAGAGAATGTGTTAGTTTGTTATCCTAAATACATATAGGAGACTAAACTTTGAGGGAATACTCCTTTAAACCTGGGCACATTAACTTACCCAGTCCCTGCGCGATCCCCCCTGTGCGTTGTCCGCTGGAATGCCCATCTGCCGCAATTTCCTGTGTCGCATCCCCGATCAGGTCCGCAAGTTCACCTTCTTCCTCCTGGTGCATGTAAGTGCATGGCTAAACAAATTGAATTGTTAAATCCTGTGCGTAGTCCGAATCCGTTGGATCATCCGACGGCCCGCCCCCGTTTTGTGTTGTGTGAAAGCCAACATGATTGCGACACAAAACGATCGCATGTGACACAATCCCCAACGCAATCCCCGAAAAGTCGGGAAACGACGGAAATGCGTTCGCGGGACCCTCAGTAAATAAGCCCCATAGTGTTGATTTAGTGCTAAAGACATATGGGGTAATAGCCGGTTCTGTCTTTTCCCTGTCCAATAAAAAAAAAAAGCTCCAGAGTTAGTACTATGGTCACAATATTTCTGCCTTCTTGTCACATATGACCTAATTCTTAGTAATTGGGATAATATTTTCTTTAGATTTTTTTTATCTTTGTTACACGTTAAACTATTTTGGGGATTTTTTTTTACTCTTCTTGGCCGCACGTGATTATGTCTTACATGTTTTTCCCAAAGGAATAAACTGAATGATATATCTTTTTATTATCTTTATTATCTTTTTGAAAAACTCCCATTGAGGACATTTCTTCCCTGGATGGTTCTGAGAAATCCATATTTGCAGTCTATAGTGGGATAGTTAAAACCCACTAAAATTATTACTTTTCCCTTTTGTGCAGTCAGTTCCATTTTTTTGTCCAGTGCAGCCTCAGACGGCTCATCTGTGCCCAGGATTTACAACATAGTCCAATAATGACTTTTCCCATCTGAAGCTCCACTCATACTGACTCCTCTGTATAACTCGGCTTTTCTCTCATATTGTCTTTCACGCTCACTGTAGGATCATTATGTACATTTAAACAATCTCATCCTATGTCCCCCTGAAATGATTGAATTTGTTCTTAATTAAATGCATTGAGAAAAATCTTGTGGTCACTTTTACAGTTTTAATTTATGTAAACTAATGTTAAAATTTGGTTTGCCCTTTTAGGACTGCCAAGGCAACATGAACCTTATTTTCAAATCTGTCCTAGGACAGAATAGACCTTTTCGGTCAGACCTAAAACTTAACTTTTATTTAAATTTACTTAGTAAGACTAAATTAGATTATCACACTAACTCTTAAAAACACATGTTCGGACTGCTAACACACTAGTAAGATATTAGAGGTAGAATTTTCCTCATTATATTCCTCTAAATATTGGATCTCTGCAGCGATCACATTTGTTAAGCAGCCAAAAACCATGAAATTTACAATTAGGACACAAGCCCCCCCGTCATGTTACGCCGGAAAACCAGCGTCATCAGGGGATCGGGGCTACTGGTTTTCCGGCGTAACATGACGGGGGGGCTTGTGTCCTAATTTTAAATTTCATGGTTTTTGGCTGCTTAACAAATGTGATCGTTGAAGAGATCCAATATTTAGATGAATATAATGAGGAAAATTCTACCTCTAATATCTTACTAGTGTGTTAGCAGTCCGGACATGTGTTTTTAAGAGTTAGTGTGATAATCTAATTTAGTCTTACTAAGTAAATTTAAATAAAAGTTAAGTTTTAGGTCTGACCGAAAATGTTTATTCTGTCCTAGGACAGATTTGAAAATAAGGTTAATTTATGTAAAAGGATAAGTTACATTGTTTTCACAATGCATAACTCATTTTGACATCTACTGTATACATACTAATATGGTTTAGGCTACTCCTTTAAAGAAAATTCACCATCAAAATCAAGCATGATAAACCAGAGACACTTACTCATAGTAAGTGTAGGTGATACACAAGAAATTGGTAACCTCGATCGCGGCGCTGCTATTTCCAGAAGTCACTTGCACAGAGTAGATGAATTCTTTTTCTCTTTAAAAGTATTTATTAAATAAAATCACTACGCGTTTCGGTCCCGGTCTGGGACCTTCCTCAGGTGTAAAATACATATACTTTTGTATGTGTTTGTGCACAAATATATATACACACAGTGAGTGTTGACGTCAGAATGACGTTGAACGGAAATGACATCACAAAGGGGGGGACACAATTTGAGGAGTAAATCTAAAAACATAAAAGTACATAAAAGTACAAAATTACATATGTAAAATACATAAAAAACTTTAAGAATTATGTTGCATGATGGAAAGGTTTTTGTGATTGCGATCTCTTATCGATGGGGTGGCTCGAGTACGTGGACTCGAAGAGTTGTTTGCAGTAACTAGGCAACTGTCATGTGGTGTTGGGCTCACGTGATTCCATGTTTTGGAGACTATGTTAGGCTATTGTGAGACTTCGATCGTGATGGCTGTTGTGGCATCGCTTGATTGTATGGTATGTATGAGAGGTCTTATTGCTGTCAGACAAATTCTATTACTTCATTCAAGCCGTCAGGTTGAAGGCTCTTAAGTTTATAAATCCAGAAGGATTCGCGTTTGTTTAATTGTTCCTGTCTGTTTGTTGTATTTTCTGGAATCTGTTCGATGCCCATGATTTTGATATCATGGAAACATTTTTTGTGGGATATAGTAAGGTGTCTTGAAAGACTTTGTTGGAGAAACCCTGTTTTGGTTTTAAAACGATGTCCATTTACTCTCATACGGAGGGACTGTGAAGTCCGTCCCACGTATTGCAAGCCACAACTGCAGTTGATCAGGTACACCACAAATGTAGAATCACATGTTATGTGGTGTTTGCAGTTGAATGTCTCCCCTGTGCTTGCAGATTTAAAGACATATTTATTATGTTCTATTATACTACAGCACAGGCATTTCTTTTTGAAACATTTAAATGAGCCCCATGTTTTAACTGGTTTCTTCACTAAATTTTCTTTTTTGATTGATTGAATTCTACTCGGTGCTAGAATGTTTTTTATCGATCTAGCTTTGCGGAATGTAATTTTTGGTGCTGGTGGTAATTCTTTTTTTAAAATCGGATCTTGTAAAAGTATATGCCAATATTTTTGTAAAGTGCCTCTGATGGCTGTATGGCCTTTATCAAAGGTAGTGATGAAATTGTAAACGAATGAATTGGTTTCTTCGTTAGATTTTTGTTTATTTTTTGGTTTATTCTTTTTCTCCATGTTTTGTTGATATGCTTTTCTGATTAATTTTTTGGGAAAATGTTTTTCAGTAAATTTGTTCTTTATAATTTGTGCTTGAGCTTCATAATCTTTGTCCAGAGTGCAATTTTTTCGGATTCTGGAAAACTGGCTGAAAGGTACATTGTTCAGCCATTTTTTGTAATGGGCACTGTTGTAATCCAAATACCCATTGCTGTCGACCTTCTTGAAATGGTTTTTTGTCACAATTTTTTTCGACTGATGAGTTATCTCTAGGTCTAAAAAAACCATTTTGCTTTGGTCTATATTGGCCGTAAAATTTATGCCCCAGTTGTTGTGGTTTAGGCTGTCAACAAATGTTTGTGCTTCTTCAATAGTACCTTTTGTAATTATGAAGATATCGTCGATGAAACGGCGATAGTATACAATATGTGTTTCCCAAAAGTTGGTATTGTAAACCATTTGGGACTCAAAGTGGCCCATAAACAAGTTGGCGTAGCTGGGCGCCACTCGAGTCCCCATGGCTGTCCCCAACAGTTGGTGGAAAATGGTTTGTTGAAATGAGAAGTAATTGTGTGTCAGGATGAATTCTAAACCTTTGAGTATAAAATTTATTTGTTCTTCTGGAATGGTTTTGTCATTGAGGAGGTGATGTTTGGTGGCTCTTAGACCTAATTCATGAGAAATATTGGAGTATAGCGAGGTTACGTCTACGGATACGAAGACAAAGTTGTTTTCCCAACTTATGTGTTCCAGGTCTTCGATTAAGTGGGTGGAGTCCCTGAGGTAAGAAGGTAACTGTTTGACCAAAGGCTGTAAGAATAAATCTAAAAAATGGGACAATTGACTGGTGAGACAGCCAATGCCAGAAATTATGGGTCGTCCCGGAGGGTTTATTTCATCCTTATGGATTTTAGGAAGGTGATAAAAGAAGGCCAAATTCGGTTGGTCCATTAGAAGGAAATTTCTTTCTGTTTTGTTTAATATATTTTTTTCAAATGCCTCTCTTATCATTTCATTATATTCCTTTTTCCATTCGGTGGTTGGATTTTTTTGTAGGGTCTTATAGTACTTCCTATCTGTGAGGATTCTTGATGCTTCCTGGATATATTTGTCCCTATCTTGTATAATGATCCCTCCCCCTTTATCTGCTGCCCGGATGATTATTTGTTCATCTGTTTGTAGTTCTTTCAGGGCTGTTATTTCTTTTTTGGTTAGATTATTTTTGGTGTTTTGTTTTGTTTTTACAGATCTAAACTCATTGGAGACCATTGAATAGAAAGTTTCCAGATGGTGTCCTCTAGAGTTGGTGGGGTTAAAAGAGGATTTTTTCCGTACTTTTTGGTGGACGAAGGATCTGTAATCTCTGTGGTGTTGGGGTTTGTATTTTGATTTTTTAAAGTGAAAAAACGTTTTCTGGATAGATTTCTGACAAAGTTGTTGAGGTCTAGGAATAATTCGAAGTCATCAGTGGTTTTTTCAGGGCAAAAATTGAGACCTTTTTCTAACAACGATGTTTCATCTTCCGTTAGATTTCGTTTAGATAAATTAAAAATTTTTATCGAGGATGAGTTTTTGTTTTTGCATATAGGTTTTTGTTTTGTACATATATTTTTGGTGGTTACTGATGCTTGTTCTTTCTCTTTTTTGCTGTTGTTTTTTCTGTTGTTTTTTCTCCTGCCGCCTCTACAGCCTCTCTGTTTTTTCTTTTTTTGGTGTTGCTCTGTGTGGTATGTGGAGATTGTAGTGGCGCCCAGCTACGCCAACTTGTTTATGGGCCACTTTGAGTCCCAAATGGTTTACAATACCAACTTTTGGGAAACACATATTGTATACTATCGCCGTTTCATCGACGATATCTTCATAATTACAAAAGGTACTATTGAAGAAGCACAAACATTTGTTGACAGCCTAAACCACAACAACTGGGGCATAAATTTTACGGCCAATATAGACCAAAGCAAAATGGTTTTTTTAGACCTAGAGATAACTCATCAGTCGAAAAAAATTGTGACAAAAAACCATTTCAAGAAGGTCGACAGCAATGGGTATTTGGATTACAACAGTGCCCATTACAAAAAATGGCTGAACAATGTACCTTTCAGCCAGTTTTCCAGAATCCGAAAAAATTGCACTCTGGACAAAGATTATGAAGCTCAAGCACAAATTATAAAGAACAAATTTACTGAAAAACATTTTCCCAAAAAATTAATCAGAAAAGCATATCAACAAAACATGGAGAAAAAGAATAAACCAAAAAATAAACAAAAATCTAACGAAGAAACCAATTCATTCGTTTACAATTTCATCACTACCTTTGATAAAGGCCATACAGCCATCAGAGGCACTTTACAAAAATATTGGCATATACTTTTACAAGATCCGACTTTAAAAAAAGAATTACCACCAGCACCAAAAATTACATTCCGCAAAGCTAGATCGATAAAAAACATTCTAGCACCGAGTAGAATTCAATCAATCAAAAAAGAAAATTTAGTGAAGAAACCAGTTAAAACATGGGGCTCATTTAAATGTTTCAAAAAGAAATGCCTGTGCTGTAGTATAATAGAACATAATAAATATGTCTTTAAATCTGCAAGCACAGGGGAGACATTCAACTGCAAACACCACATAACATGTGATTCTACATTTGTGGTGTACCTGATCAACTGCAGTTGTGGCTTGCAATACGTGGGACGGACTTCACAGTCCCTCCGTATGAGAGTAAATGGACATCGTTTTAAAACCAAAACAGGGTTTCTCCAACAAAGTCTTTCAAGACACCTTACTATATCCCACAAAAAAAAAATGTTTCCATGATATCAAAATCATGGGCATCGAACAGATTCCAGAAAATACAACAAACAGACAGGAACAATTAAACAAACGCGAATCCTTCTGGATTTATAAACTTAAGAGCCTTCAACCTGACGGCTTGAATGAAGTAATAGAATTTGTCTGACAGCAATAAGACCTCTCATACATACCATACAATCAAGCGATGCCACAACAGCCATCACGATCGAAGTCTCACAATAGCCTAACATAGTCTCCAAAACATGGAATCACGTGAGCCCAACACCACATGACAGTTGCCTAGTTACTGCAAACAACTCTTCGAGTCCACGTACTCGAGCCACCCCATCGATAAGAGATCGCAATCACAAAAACCTTTCCATCATGCAACATAATTCTTAAAGTTTTTTATGTATTTTACATATGTAATTTTGTACTTTTATGTACTTTTATGTTTTTAGATTTACTCCTCAAATTGTGTCCCCCCCTTTGTGATGTCATTTCCGTTCAACGTCATTCTGACGTCAACACTCACTGTGTGTATATATATTTGTGCACAAACACATACAAAAGTATATGTATTTTACACCTGAGGAAGGTCCCAGACCGGGACCGAAACGCGTAGTGATTTTATTTAATAAATACTTTTAAAGAGAAAAAGAATTCATCTACTCTGTGCAAGTGACTTCTGGAAATAGCAGCGCCGCGATCGAGGTTACCAATTTCTTGTGTATCACCTATATTTGCCTGTCGGTCTATCTTCCTGGGAGAACGGACCATCACTCAAACCTCGTGGCTGTCAGCTCTCCAGTTCCTTGAAAGCATCGGAATACCTCCAAGAGCAAAGTGCTCACCATTACGCTCAGACTCCTCCGAACATCAGGTGAGAGTCATTTATCTTTTTTCTTATCACCCCCATATCAAACAAGCACTTGAGTCTTTTTGCGCTCTTATCTTCCCTTGATTCTCCGACCACCTCCGAGAGGAAATACTCGGACCCAGCACCTACTCATAGTAAGTGTGGTAATCTTCTTATATTTATTATCCATTGGCTTCCTTTCTTCTAAAATCAACTTTTACAATTATGTTAATGAGCCAGAAGGGCTCTGGGGGTTGCCACCAAAGCCCATTTTTGATACAGATTCACAGGCTGTTACACTGTTCAAGGAGCACTTCCCCCTTCTACTGTGTTCTGAAGCGTCCTCTGCTGCAGTGAGATTTCATCAGGCACAGAGGAAGGCATAAAGTGCTAAGGAAGCAGGGGGTAGACAGTGTAACAATTTGTGAATCTACAGCACAGGAGTAACACCATTCAATGCTTCAGGCTAACAAATATAAGAGGATTACCATAGTCATGGTGCCGGGATCTATGGGTAAGTGTCCCTTAGTGTGTTGATAAAGATAGGGAAACATCAAAATTAGATTAAAAGTAGGCGCCCCTCCATGGAAATTACTTGTGTTTAAAATAAAACCAGGATGTTGGAGCCATAAAACAGTATCTAAAGGAACCAGATCTTATCGTAAATTGAATGGCCCCATGGGAGGATGCTAGGAACTTCCATTACTGAAGTCAGTGAAAGTTAATGCCCTGTGTAGCGGGCATCTAGAAACCCTCATCTTGATATACACATTAAAGAGGTATATGGCATGATTCCTATTTTGTCCACATGCTTTTCTCTAACAACTTCTTCCAGGTCTCTGCTGTTACTGTATCAGAGGCCTCTGAACAGCACCACAGCAACAGCGAGAAATTTAATAATACCAAAACTTTTAATACTGTTATAATCAGGATTAGTATGTATGTATGAGGGACATTAAGAGGGAAAAGATGGAAGACCCCTTTCATAGGATGCCTGCATGGCAAGATATCTTCATATAAAGATTTTGAGGCACAAAGGGGTTGTAAAACCTTGGATCAGGCCATTAGCCATTAGCGCACTCATAATCTTCTTCATGCGATCACAAAAAGGGGGGCTATGGAATAGAAAATATGGAATTCTACTCAAATGGATGTTTCCATATAGAAATGGTCATTCTTTGGGGATCTCTGTCTGATAGAATGATCGCTTCCCCAGACTTATAAAGTCACGTAATGTATTATGTTCTATTTTCAACCCTTTTATTTTACCAAACTGTTTATTTTTGCATACCTTTTTGTATGACAAACCCTCTGTTTGTAAGCACTGTCCTTTTTGATATTAAAACTTTAATTTAGTAAGAACCTTGTTGAGCTTTTATGATTCAATTGAAGATTTGTTACCTAAATTGATTGCTTGATTAGTGTCCTCTCATGTGATGTGTGCTTGCCCGGACTACGGTAGTGCTCTGGAGAGGTGGAGGGGTGAGCTCTGCTCTTCCTCTCCATAGGATGAAGCGTGGCATGCCCATACTTACAAAAGTAAGAGCTTGCTTGATCAGCAACGGGTACAATGGTAAAGTATGGGTCATCGCTAGGTCAAAAGATCTGGGGCTCATGCCTCGGATATTTTGTCCAGAGACCCAGATCTCCCTGGTTCAGCAGGACATCTGCCCCGCACCCCAGCAATTCCTCCCTTCAGGACACAGATTGTATAGGAACATGTGCATTACTTTCCCTTGCAGGTCCTAGCCTACGGGAGGCTGCAGGACTTGTGATGATGTCATGATCACATTACTGACAGGGGAAAGTAATGCACAGAGCTGCACAAGTGAGAGGGAGAATGTGGGGGATAACTGTGTGGGAACATTACTTACTGGAGGGCTGTGTGGGAACATTACTTACTGGGGAGCTGTGTGGACACATTACTTACTGAGTGGCTGTGGGGGCACATTACTTATTCGGGGCTGTGTGGGCACATTACCTACTGGGAGGCTGTGTGAGGACATTCCTGGGGGCATGTGTGGGGGACATTACTGGGGGGGCTGTGTGGAGACATTACTGGGGGGCTATGTGGGGGACATTCCTGGGGCGATGTGTGGGGGACATTCCGGGGCGATGTGTGGGGGACATTCCTGGGGTGATGTGTGGAGGACATTCCTGGGGTGATGTGTGGAGGACATTCCTGGGGGGGGAGCAGTATGGGGACATTCCTGGGGTTCTGTGGTTGGACATTACTGGGGTGGAATGCTTGGGGGACATTAGTGAGGGGCTTTGTGGAGACATTACAGGGGGCTATGTGGGGGACATTAATGGTGGTTACTGTGTAGGGGCAATACTGGGGGTAACTGGGGCATATTTCTTGGGGCGCATTTACATGTGGCACTAACAAAGGCCTCGGTTTGATCTCACATGTTTTCCAGTGAAACACATGTGATTGGTAATGAGCACCTGGTTTTGTTTAAATGCAAGGCAAATGTGTGAACCCAGCCTTACAGTATTTGGGGGATATTGTTAGTCGCAGCAACACATCAGGGAACCAAGATGTAGGGACAATGAGGAACATAAGATGTGGTGATGCCTAATGGAGAAGATGGAGGACACCTACAGGCACTTTAGGGATTTCTCTTGTGTTTTCTCTAGCTGTATATACCCTCAGTAAAATTGTTATTGGCACAAACAAATGTGAGGAGGAGTGGGCATTACTTAAAATGCAATATACATGCATTGGGACCCGGGCCCGGGATCTTTTACCACCCTAGCAACACCCCTGGTATGGGTTACATATGGCCGTTTTCACAAGTTTGTGTGAAAGTGGAGTAATATTGTATTTGGGGTGTCTCGTCAGCCTTATATCTGACAAGTGCAAGGACAGAGAGCTGTCAGAGGATGGTCCATTGTGAATCGGTAGGTGACCTTCCAGAACCCTGGTCCTGAGAAGTAGTATTGCAGTATATGGTAAGAAGGATTGGACCACTATGGTTAAAGTACCCTAGGGGGCCTGATTAACTGTAAAAAAAGGAAAAACTTTTTAAAAAGTTTGAGTCACCCTTCTTTCACTCAAAGTTCATAATCATGAACATGTTAGGTATTGCCGCATCTCAAAAGTCCCGATCTATCAAAATATTAAAAACGTTAATAAGAGAGAATAGTGCCCAAATGTCTGAATTGCCACTTTTACACTATTTTACAACACATACACATAAAAGTGATCAATAGGTCTCATTCTGAAAAAAATTATGCCTTTCACAGCTCTATACGCTGTAGTGTGAAAGGCTTATTAAATTCAGAATATGGCAAAACCAGGAATTTTCTTTTTTGTATTAAAGGTTTTAATTTTTTAAATCTATTAATACATAAGAAAACCTATATAAATGTACTATCCCTATAATCATACCAACCGGAAGAATAAAAAGAATGTGAGCGAACAGTGAAAGCCGTAAAAGCCGAGCTACAAGAAAATGGCATAAATATGTATTTTTTTGTGAATTTCACCATATTTGGAATTTTTTTTTCCTTCTTCTCAGTAAATGGCATGGAATATTAAATACCATCACTAGCAAGGACAATGTGTTACACAGAAAACCAGCCCTCACACAGCTCTGTGTACAGAAAAATTAAAAAGTTATTCATATTTAAAGGAAGGAAGAAATAAATGGAGACGCAAAAATGAAAAAGGTTATTGGTGGGAAGGGGTTAAGGAAAAGATGACTCGTGCTGTTTGACCTATTTTCCCAAGGGCTCTTCATACGCTGCTAGCAGTGAGCCACATAATCTAAAATAATCGACTAAGAAGCAATGGATTTATTCCTTTTGCTGATTAAGGCATTCCTGAAATGAACAATCCATAGGCTATTGGGAACTGTCTTCAGGTGAAAATTCCCTCCATGATGACAGGTTCCCTTTAATTTGACTAATGTAAATGTGTTTGTCTCTCACTATATGTTGGTCCTATCAGCAGCTTTCTCTGTATGAACACTTTTACATATCAAAAACAGTTATACAAGTTTTCCTAAACCATACATCCTTCTGCTTTATAACATACTGGGGCAGATTTACTTACCCGGTCCATTCGTGATCCAGCTGCGCGTTCTCTGCGGTGGATTCGGGTCCGGCCGGAATTCACTAAGGTAGTTCCTCCGACGTCCACCAGGTGGTGCTGTTGCGCTGAAGTCCGCTGAAATGCACTCAAGTACACCGGCCTATTCCTGGTGAAGGTAAGTGCAAGCTCCGCAACACTTTTTGGTTTTTAAATGCTGCGGTTTTTCCGAATCCGTCGGGTTTACGTTCGGCCACGCCCCCCGATTTGCGTCGCGTGCATGCCAGTGCTGATGCGCCACAATCTGATCGCATGCGCCAAAATCCCGGGGCAATTCAGGGAAAATCAGCGCAAATCGGAAATATTCGGGTAACACGTTGGGATTTTCATTGTGAAAGGTTCACCTTAATACCTCTAATAAACCCATTAAATAACCAGGAATTCTATTTCCTAATTTTAGAAACATGATTTATACCTCTCCTTATCATTTTGAAAATGTTCTTTTCAGAACAGATTTTTTTAAACATATTTTAAGGACCATCTAGTGACAAATACATACCCATTCTTTCGTACTTTTCCTACTAGGTAATTACATTTTAACTGCTGTTTACTGTTCATTTACCTGGATGTTATTAATGGATAAATGTCATTTATAATTGTTTCCATGATGTTCTTCACTAGAAACATGTGAAAATACATCAGTGAACAATAATTTGACCATATCTTCAGACAGAAGGACACTTTACCCACTGCTCTCTGTACTGTCCCTTGAATAAACAAAAGGAAATAATTGGTTATTGATGGTAAAGGTGGATATAAAAATGTTTTGGGCCCTGTGCTGTAGGAAAATGTTTGACCCCACCTGTCTACTTTTGCGTCCTTCAAAGATCCCCAAACAGCTCTTAGATACATGATTCAAGAATCAACACACATGTATGAGGATTTAAGGGCTCAATGACCCTCTGTTTAGCATTGTAGTAGTATCAAATTTGGAAGCTCCTCGGAACAAGCCCAAGAGTAAACATCATGTGAAACATACTAGAACCGAGAAAACTTAATGTGAAGTGACCATGACCTGTCTTTTAAACCATTTAAACATTTTAGTCTCAAGATTTTTTTTAAGTTTTCATTTTCTATCTCTCTACAATATTTTGGCTTGTGGTTGAAATTTCAGGATGCCCTTGTACCTTGATTTTCTGAACTGCAGCATGAACTTTTTACATATACATATGGCTCTATACTCATAAACACACACAAGGCGTATATACACACACATGGTGTATGCACTCACATGGCGTATGTAATTCTTGCAGTCATCTTATCCTAGGGGGTGTCAGAGGCCATAGATATGACTCCATGTATCCCCATGGAGGAAGTAGACATCTGAGACATCAAGTAGAGATCCCCCCCACACACAACATATCTTATCTTACCTGTTGGCTCAGCTGTGTACTGTGGAAGATGTACACTGTTATATACATATTATGAATCGGGTCTTCTGGCGATTCACTAAGGCAGTTCCTCCGACGTCCACCAGGTGTCGCTGCTGCGCTGAAGTCCGCTGAGGTCCGCCGGAGTTCACAATCCATTGCTGGGTGCAGGTAAGCGTGTGTCCAGAGACACTTTTTTAAAAAAAATGCGGCGGTTTCTCAGAATCCGTCGGGTTTTCGTTCGGCCGCGCACCCCGATTTCCGTTGCGTGCACGCCGGCGCCAATGCGCCACAATCCGATCGCGTGCGCCAAAATCCTGGGCAATTCAGGCGCAAATCTGAAATATTCAGGTAAACCGCCGTAAAAACGTGATTCAGGCCCTTAGTAAATGACCCCCAATATATATATAACAGTGCACATCTTCCACAGTACACAGCTGAGCCAACAGCTAAGATAAAATATGTTGGGGGAGGGGGTGGCAGGACAGGAATCTGTCATCTCTACTTACAGATGTCTACTTCTTCCATGTGAACTACATGAAGTCATATCTATGGGCTCTGACACCTCCTTGGATAAGATGACTGCCTGAATTGCATACACCATGTGAGTGTATAAAGCTTTATGTATATGTGTATTAGAATATAAATGTGTGTGTACAAATATGTATGTTTGAGGTGGGGGGGGGGGCATGCAAGAGTCTGTTTTGGGGTCCAGCCTATCCTAGTTATGCCCCTGTCAAGATGTGACTACTCTTTCAACCTTTGATTATTCTACAACTCCTGCTGCCAATCCATAGCTAATGAGGTAAGTTCTCAGCTGTCATGAGCTTTATAAACATGACTTTGGGTACAGTAGGATGGGTGTTGCAGGTTGAAGTTCATTTTGTTTTCTGGGGGTTAAAATATACAATTTACACATTTTCTAACATTTATGAACATAGATTCTATACATAATCCCAACCAAAATAACATGGTCTGTGAAATATTAAAGATTCTGATTGGTTTACAATGAGTTTTGGGTATTTATCGAAATACAAAAAGTGAAAAGAATGATACAATGTGAAATTTCTTGCTGAAAATGGCAAGATGAAATTATCCTTAATCAGTTTCTTGTAAACATTAGCATATAATATTGATTTCTGCATTTTCTTGAAATCACATTAAAGTGGAAAGGAAATATTGCTGATATTGGAAATTCACTTGAAAATCATTTGTTATGAGATACTATAAATACATGAATGAATATATACAGCATTGCGTTCAGTACTTTTGCACTGTGTACCAACATTTGGAGAAAAAGATCTGGGCCGCACTTTCATAAATTATACATAGATTTATTGCTTCTACTTCATGCTGCTTTCATTTTAGTGGCGACAGGGCATCAGTGGGACCCTCTGCAATGAACTCACTTGGTGGCATCACAAATTCCCTCATGGTTATTTTATATAAGTCCAACTCACCCCCTACACATTTATTAGATACAGCCATCTCACTCCCATGGATTCCTTAAGCACAGCCTTATGTGGGCCCCAGCAGCAGCCCTGGGCCCTGGCACTTGCTGGCGCCTGCCCTGATCACTGGCGTTTACTGTCGTTACAAAGCAGCACCAGCAGGAATCAAGACCCCATCACTCAAACTGGCAGCTAATCCCCCATGGCTCAGGGCCCCTGGTCTCCACCAGCACCACACCACAGAAACAGTGGATGACATGCAGTACCACACCGTGTGAGCAGATCTTGAAACACCTGGGTCAAATGGGACAGCGTGCTGGTACAAGGAAAAAGCTAAATAAATGAAATGTCAGAATTAAAACTATACCAACATTTGGAGAGAGAAAGATCTGAACTGCACATTCACATAATATAATCGTTGCAGCATCAAATGGAGTTCACCAACACTGCAACACAACCCCAGCAGGGACTAGAATGGGTACTGGGGGGGTTGCTGGGTCTTGGTCCCTGCTGGTACTGTTACAGCAATGATGAACACCATTTAATGCCTGACCCCATAGAATAGGATATAGACACTAAAGTTCCATCTTTCTCATATCCACTTGACTAGGGAACAGGAGAGTGTTTTACAGAAAGGTCTTTCCTTTACAGCAGCAGCAAAATTTGACTACTTCACGGCTGTGAAGGATGTCAAGCTTTTTGATCGTAAATTGATTTTTAACAAAAACATTTTGCAAAACAACATAATGGTCTCATTGGTGATTTGGATATTGACCGACAGGTTATAGCTGATTTGGAAGCATTATTGGAGGAACAGGAGGGTAAGGTTAAATCTAAGTTGCCCATGCATCTGTGTCTCTGTGAGGAGGGATTTGCAGTAAATCCCTGCTGATATTACACAGGACTATATTAAACAGAAACAGAGACATGCAATCAGAGAATTAAATGAGAGAAAATATATTGTTATTAAATCTGCAGATAAGGGATGCAATATTGTGATCTGGCCTACACAGATGTATGAGGAGGAAGTGTTTTGTCAGCTCAATATGGTACAATAATGTAGGAGACTTCCCCAAAATCCTATGCTAAGTTTTAAAAAAGAACTTGATCTCTTGTTACAAATGGCAGTAGACAATAAAAAAATTGGACCTAGATTGAAAGAGGGTTTGACTGTAGACCATTCAACAGTATCTACTTTTTACTTACTACCCAAGGTTCACAAAAACGTAGGCCCATAATGTCGGGCATGAAGGGGTTTGTGCAAAAAAGTGTGCCAATTTGTGGACTTTTACTTACAAAAATGTGTTGAGACCCTCCCTTCTTTTGTACAGGACACCACAGATATGTCAAGACGGTTGGAGGGAATACATTTAGATGAAGACATGGTTGGTTACTTGTGGTGTTGAGGCTCTGTATACATCTATATGCCCCAACAACTGGATGCGGGGGTTTCAATATTTTTTGGAAATGGCCAATATAGAAGGCGATCTCATCAAATTCATTTTGATACTTTTGGATTTTGTGTTACATCATAATTATTTTATTTTCAAAGATTGTTTTTTCTTAGAGCTCCAGGGAATGGCTATGGGGTAAGCAGTGTGTGCGAAACACACATTGGGGTATTTTCTGAGCCCCCCAACACAGTCCTCATAATTCAAAATGCAGAATATACATTTTGAGTGTCCAGTCTATTGCAAGTAATTGCAAGTAGTAATTTTATAAATTTGTAAATAGATTTGCATTAAATTATCATTTATATCACATTGTTGTCATATTATTCAGTACTGTAATGAGTGTTCTTTGAGTTCAAAAGGATTCACAACCCAGGTTGAACTATACATATTGTATACCATATAGTACTTTATGTTATGGCTTATTTTGGGAGGAAATGAGAATAAGCCAATGTTAGCACCTATAGGCAAAGCCTCCTCTCCTATAATAAAAAAAAATGATAGATCACAATAAAATCCAACATGATCTTGATTTTTTGTCATCAAAGGATCCAGTATACACTATAGTATACATTAGTTTATTTGCTGATCCCATGGGATTCACCATTTTATGTGTGCTTGACCCACATAATTTCAGGGCATGTACTTTGGGTTTACACATTGGATGTATCTTTCCATTTTATTTTTTATATGTCTCCCCTCTGCTTATGTATTGTATATGGCTGTGCAGGTTGCCAATATTTTCTATTCCTTAAGGAATTACAGTCTATATTTCATGTCTTATACACAATTCTGAGCAAGTTTCAAAGAAATACAATGTATTAATCATTATGTTTTAGAGTACCCAATGCAGTTCTGTACAAAGACAGGGGTTACATAGAAACATTGATAAGTCTCCATCCTTGTGAGACTGGAATCCAGGACTCTATGGCTGCAAGATAACACTAACCTTGAAGCCACCATTCTTCCTATTGTTTCTTAGTTGGTTATCTGTCATATATCAGTGACAAAGACCCGAAAATTAGGTATTTGTAATATAACCTAACATAATTTGCATGGACATGCAAAGTAAGTATTACTCTTAATAAATTGCCATAAGATCTTCAGCCAACCTTAGGATATCCTGTGTATTTTCACTTTAAATCTAGAACAAGAACACTATTATTCCTCAGGGGCAAGTCTTTGTAAATTGCTAATGATAGTAATTCTTTAACCATGCTGGCTGCTGCCTTAATGGCTAGTTTAACCCTATTTTAATGGCTGCCTTAACCCCACTGAATGCATGAAGCAGCCTTGGATTAAAGCTTCATGCTCTGGATCACCCAGGGATGATAGCTCCAGTTCTTTATAATAAATCACTTAGTTTTCTACATTATAAAATTACTTCTGTTGGATGGAAACTAATTATGGCACCTGCGATTTCCGCCAACATTGCAGCAAATTAAATCACAAGCTGTTGAGTCCTAGAGGAATGAGTAGTGGCCCAGAGAGAACTCTTCTATCTTATTACTTCTTCGGTTTAGTGTCTTTGGTTGAAAGGCTGCAGTTGATATGGAAAGAGCCCATCCTCATATGCTTAGAATATTAAAAAGGTACTTTGTGCTATCATCCTTATCAGACTACACTGTATAGGCTAATCCCTGGATAGCAAATCTTATGGCAAAACCTTTATTGACAGTGCAGTTACAGTTACTATGTAATAGAACGCAATGAAACCGTTTGGGGGAATTAGTTCAATCGGAACCCGTGTGATCTGCAAGGATTACAATTCATTTAAGACATTTAGTGATAGATTTTCGGTGTCTGTAAATAAGGAGAGATGGAAGAGAATGCAGGTCAAGCACAAACCCTTCACTGTGAATGGAAAGATGGTTGTTTAACAGGCTCAAAGCAATTACATATTAGTGAAGCTGCTCCTTAAACGTGTGAGTAGTTTGGATTTTGTAACAGGAATCAGGAGAGACATCCTTAAAAAGCATTTTCCTGTATTTCTCTGCTTGGATTCCTAGAAGTGAAATATAGTCCAGGACCCAATGTCACATCACAAGCTTCTACCAGCAGTGAAGCAGAAAAGAATAAAGTGGGACAGTCAAAAAAGCAGCTAGGTCACCATCCTGTGCAGAGGATTTCATCAGTTCATCATTTTCACTTACAAGTAAAAAAAAAGTGAAAAAAAATCACACCCCCAAGAACTTTTCTTCTGATTATATCTAATTTGAATAAAATTTGTTCTTATTATTAAAGAAAAGTAAAATTATAGGAATAGGATCCAATATGCAAACACACAGGTTTCAGCTTGTTCTCCATTTCTATATGAACTTGTTAGCCAAATAAAAAAAATGGCTAAATCATCAATAAATAGTATATAATAAATAAATCTATTTCCTACTTGGTTAACACTGTGAGCCAAAATCGAGGATGGGTGAAGGAAACATGAAATTATAAACCTGTAGGTATTAAACAATTGTAGATTAGTGTCAAATTAACTAGAGTGGCTGCAGCCATGGTAGAGATGTGGCTCACAGGTGACATGTCTAGAGTTTATTGTCATATGGGAATATGTAAAGAAGAATTTACAATCAATTAAAAGTAACATTATTTACATTGTATACCAATACCGCTTTCCGCTTAAAATGCTGCTAATGTGTCCAAACCCTTACATCAACATGCCAAAAGATCTATTCCTAATGATGTCCATTGGCAAAGAAGACGTAAAGTAAAACTGGTTGCAGACCGATGGTGCTCTAACCAGGGGCAGAATGAAGTAAGGATAGGTTCCTGATTATATTTGTCAGTTACTGTTGTCTTTCACATAATACATTGTTATATAACAGCCAGGCAAATGCAGAAGAGTTTCCAAGGGGGCTTCCATCTGGTTTTCCCGTACTTTGTCCAGTATGCTTTATAGGTATCTCACTATCCACAAATAGATGAGAGCTGTTGATCATTCCCTATTAGTAAACCTGTGTTAGTCTGCTGAAAGGTTCCCTTTAATGAGAAGAGCACAAGTTATCTTTATGAAGTATAGTGCTAATGAGCATATTTCTTTTCAAGACTTGGTGTCCAATGGTTCCTCACCACCTTAGGTTCCAGCACCGTCTGTTCTCCAACCACATGTTTACAAGTAGCTGTCAGTGGCTGAGTTCAGGAAATCTCTATGACAATGGAACAGGGATCCCTTTTCAGGAAATCTCATGTGAAACGGCATTCCCAAATTCAATTAGATTTATTCTCATACAGCAGGCACCTTCATGTCCCTTACAACACCCAACCCTAACCTTTTTCTCAGAGCCTGCTCCTTTATATCCCCCTTTTTCTCTGACCTACACCCCTAGCACCCATGTTTGCCTCATTTCTTTCTCCTTTCATATCATACTACCTCATTTAGTTCTCCAACCCCATCAATGTAATTGTTGATGATTTTTTGGTGTAGACATTATCAAAGATGATGTATATCTACTAGTTAATCACATCTACATGTAGAGGCTATTTTTCCTTGAGCTGAAGGGAAAGCATGATGATCAAAGTGATATACAGTATACATGTATTGGCTTGAAAATGTGGGACCCTTTAGGGTTGAAAACAGACCAGATTAACTAAGAGCGAGCAACACTATTAACTGGTTCACGGCGGCGGTCAGGTCCCGGTGCATGGAGAGGGCTCACGGGCTGAGCATATTACAGCAAAGACTTACCGGTAACACCCGCGATCCATGCTAGCACCGATCGCGGGTGTTATCACCGCAATCTCTGCCGGTAAAGCTGCTGGCAGCTTCTAAAAGATGGCGGCGTCTGGGCGCCGCCATCTTGCCTAGGATCGTCGCTCCCCGTGACGTCATCGGGGAGCGGCGATCCGTCGCCATGGTAGCCTCGGGTCTTCGTTTTAACTCCGAGGAAATATACTGTAGTATGGCAGTATATGATAGGATCGATCAGACAACCTAGGGTTAAAGTACCCTAGGGACTCTGAAAAATAGTAAAAATAAAAATAAAAAAAAAGATTTAAAAAAAAATTATAATTATACATTATATAAAAATTATAAATAAACATTAAAAATCATAAACACATTAGGTATCGACGCGTCCGAAAATGCCCGATCTATCAAAATATACTAACGGTTTTTCACTGTGTTTAACTCCGTAACATAAAATAGCGCCCAAAGTCAAAAATGGCACTTTTTTGCCATTTTGAAAAATATAAAAAAATCTATAAAAAGTGATCAAAAGGTCATACAGTCCTAAAAATGAAATCATTGAAAATATTATCAAATGTTGCAAAAAATGATACCACCCACAGCTCTGTACAACAAAGTATAAAAAAGTTATTAGCGCCTGAAGATGGCAAAATAAAAAAAAAAATTTGTACAGGAGGTTTTAATTTTTGTAAAACATTATGTAATGTATGAAAACATTATAAAACCTATACAAATTTAGTATCCCCGTGACCGTACCGACCTAAAGAATAAAGTAGACATGTCATTTGGGGTGCACAATGAAAGCCGTAATATCCAAGCCCACAAGAAAACTGCGCAAATGCGTTTTTTCATAATTTTCACTGCATTTGGAATTTTTTTCCCGCTTCCCAGTACATGGCATGGAATATTCAATACCATCACTATGAAGTGCAATTTGTTACACAGAAAACAAGCTGTCACACAGATCTTTACATGTAAAAATAAAAAAGTTATACATTTTTGAAGGTGGGGAGTGAAAAATGGAAATGAAAAAACAGGAAAGGGTCCGATCCTTAATTGGTTAAAGGACATCTACCATCAGTTTAGTGATGGCAGATGTGTCTTAGCAAGAAGTTCCTGAGGAACATCATTGTAACTCTATATCCCACAGTCACGGAAATATAGAGTTATAAAAGTTATGCAACTTAGCCGGGGGCACCCGAGTGCCTCGTATTTTAATGTATGAACCCCCCCTCCCCCCGATCACGGAATATAGAGTTATAATAATAAAGCGATGTTCCTCAGGAGAGTCTTACTAGGACATCTAGCATCACTAAACTGATGGCAGATGTCCTTTAAATAATGTCCTGAACAGTTGCGCTTTCAGGTTATATTTGAAAGTTTAAAAGTAGGTAGATCAGGGAAGGAGGACAGATGTAATAGTGCGGATGTGTTTTTCAAATAACATTTTGAAAGCATAAGTGATTAGTACTTTAAGTTCCATTATTACTTCTAAAACGTCCTTTTGTTCACTTCTTGTTTAATTCTGGTATAATTCATTTTGTGTACTTAAAATTTGCACTTAGGAGAATGCACTGTAAGACCGAGATCTAGGAAGACGACTAGTCTGCAATTTATACACTCAAGAGAAATAAGAAGCTACCGTTTGGGAACAAATGGAAAGGGACGGAAAGGGAATCAGAAAGTCTCCAGAACTCAGCAGGGGATTTGATATGCATTCACACCTACTTAAGTTGCATATAAAAACACTATTGCTAGAAATGACTGCACCTTCTGGAACACTAATAATTGGAACACTAAAATGTAAAAAGTTTAAAGAGTTATGTGGCCTTTGGCTTTTATTTTTTAAATGGATTTGAAACAAAAGATGAAATTAAAATTACTAAAATTAAAATGACTTCAAAGTAAAGAAAAATGCTTTAAAGCTGTTGCTCAGCATTTGGGGTTTAGCTATAAAATGATAATAGAGCAGGGAGACCCTGGGGAGCTTCACAGGTCAAATTAACGATATGTTAAAACTAACACATTTACCAAGATGGATGTAACAAAAAGAGTAAATGCTTCATTGAAGCTTACACATCAGTTTCTTAGGCAGCTCGTATCTGTCATAATGTAACTGTACTTGACATCTGCAAGCTGAGGGACTTTTATAGTTCCCCAGGATAAAATATGTATCATTGTGTTTCACTCAGCTGCCTCGCTGAATTTTTAATAAATGTTATTGGCAGAATATCTGCATTTATTCTTAACTACACTTGAGAGGGCACAATTGATACTTGCCAAATTAGCATTCCGGTTTTATGCCGGTAAAGGGGAAAAAAATATGGTAAATATAGAAGAAAAAAAACTTGCTTTAAATCAGAACTGACAAAGTTTAAAATGAATGAGAGATTCCCTAAGCACCTTAGTGCTATCACACTTTGTGATGGTGGAAGTGCCCTTGGCTGGATTTACAGAAAGCTATTTCTTCCAGTGTTGATAAGTTGATAGTCCTTAGTTGTCATAGGGACCCCTGCTGCATTGTGAAGTCAAGGTTACATTGTACAAAAAAAATTACAGGGATGATATAAAAACACTTTATTAGTTTGCTCTACATCATCATGATTTTTAACTAGAAATCTAAAGGTCCAGCTTTATAGTTCAAGAACTTTAGTTTTTTTTTTCCCCGGAACGTCATATTTTGACAAATAGATTTGCTGCACAGAGTTCATTTTTAACTTCAGCGATCTGCTAAACAGCATGGAAAGAAAAGGTTAGGGAAGTTGGGGAATCAATAGCTAATTATTGGCCTGGATATCTTCTGTAATGTAAATATTAAGTGAAAATGTGACTGTGCCCTTTTCTTCACCTTCTTAAAAATGACTTATTTGTCTTGAAGTTCTATTTGTCAAGTAACTTCCTTTTATATTTCTATTAGTTTATTTTGGGGTGGACCTAAAAGATTTACTTTTTACTAAATATCAGAAAAAGAGTTTCCTGTAATGTTTATATACATTTGTTGGCACCCACAAACATATATAATGGAGGATATATACCCTAATTATTCTTAAGTCTGTTTTAGTTCATTAAACTTTTTTGCTGAAAAAACTTCTAAGTCAACTTCTAAACCGCTGTGTATAGCATGTGTAATATCAACACTTACTGTAAATCCTTAATAGATGAAGCCTTTGATTGGAGGACTTCTATTTTTCTTCTACCTCTCTGCCATGTCAGCTTCTTCCAGCTACAATTCATATATCTATTAAGCAAGAAAAACAATTTAGCACCTTCTTAACAAACGTAAAAATGTTCTGCTGCTCCCATAGAGAACACTATTATGCCCCTACAGTAGCTAATATAGTAGCGGCGCATCCACAATAACCAATATAGTCACTGTTCCCCTCACAGCAGCTGTCAGGATCACAGACTTAGGTTCAAGTATGGAGACTACTGGGTCACGGTGGACCAGCCTCTGACAGCTCTCCACCTTCCAGGACCTGAGTGAATGTTAGCTGCCACCACTCAGCATATATAAGACTGACTAGTTACCTTGCATAGACTATGCCCTAATACAATATTACACTTTCTAATAAATTAATTCATTTAGGTAACGTCTCTTCTGAGTTATAGAATCTTTAGAACACAAGAAGGCTCTTATTAAATTGAAATTTTAATATCAAAAAGGACAGTGCGGGCTAACATACAAAAATTATGCCAAATTAAACAAATACATACAATACAAAAATAACAGTTTGATAAAATAAAAGGGATAAAAACAAAATTTAATACCGTATACACTCGACTATAAGCCGACCCAAGTATAAGCCAAAGGCCCTAATTTTACCACAAAAAACTGGGAAAAACTATTCACTTGAATATAAGCCGAGGGTGGGAAATGTATTGGTCACAGTCGCCCCCCAGTATATAGCCAGCAGCCCCCCTGTAGTATATAGCCTGCTAGCCCCCTGTAATATATAGCCACCATCCCCTGTAGTATATAGCTAGCCCCCTGTAGTGTATAGCCTGGCAGCCTCCTGTAGTATTTAGCCTGACAGCCCCATGTAGTATACAGCCAGCCCCATCTAGTACACAGCCAGCCACTGTGCCCCAATATATAGCCTGCCAGCCCCTGCCCCAGTATATATCCAGCAGCCCCTGTGCCCCAGTATATAGCCGCCCCCCCCCCCCTTCGCACACACAACACTATTCTAGCGGCGGCGGCTGATGTCAGAGCCTGTGACGTCGCACGGACCTGCCGCTGACTGACGGATCGCATAGAAGACATGCAGGGGCACCGTAAAGGCGAGTTTTTTTTTTTTAATTGACTCGGCTTATACTCAAGTATATACGGTACATTACATGACTTTATAAGTCTGGTGCTTGGCAAAGCAGAAGTAAACGATTTATCTGCTAGAAATCACCAAAGAATTGGAAACTTCTACCTTCATAGGATTCTAATATCCACCCAGCCGCTTGCCTGTGATAACACCAAATCTGTGCCTCAGAATCTTTATATTCCAATATCTAGCCATGCCGGCATCCTATAAACTTGCTCTTATTTCCATCTTTTCTCTCATGATGTGCTGCAAGCATGCATACGAATAGAGAGGATATAAGTACTTATATTTTGAGAGTTGTTTAATTGCTTCCTGTTGCTGTAAAGCCATTTGTTTGCCTTTTACACAGTAACAACAAAGAGTTGGGTTAGAGGAAAGTATGTGGCCGAAATATGAATTATGCCATATATCTCTTTGATGTGCATTGCAAGAGGGGTTTTTCTAGCTATGACCTGAGACCTCATTAATGTGCCTAGGTAAAATCTCATTCAGAGGCCATTCATTTTATTGTAGGATATCTGGATTAAAGAAGGACTGGTATTATTTCCCAAGCACCTTGGTCTTGAATGTGTGAATGTCAGAGTGGAGGGGAGCCTACCTCAGTAAATATAGTACTAGTGCTCCCACTGTAGCCAATATAGAAATGGTTCCCCCACCATATCCAGTATAGTAACGGTGCCCTCAGAGCACCCAATGTAGTGAGTGCTGCCACAATAGCCAATATAGTAACAATCCTCCTACACTAGCCTTGATTGTAATGGTGCTCCCAAGCAGGCAATAAATTACCACCATGGTATCCAATAAAGTAGCCAATATAGTAACAGTGCCACCACAGTAAACACTAAAGTAACAGTGCTGTCCAAAATAGTGAATATAGCCTTGAAGTAGCCAATATAGTCAAAGGGGCCCACAGTAGTTAATAGTCACGATGCCCCCCAAAGTAGTCAATAGTAACAGTACCCCCCATAGTGACCAATACTCACAGTGCCCCTTAGAGTAGCCAAACCACAGTTGCCCCACAGTAGCCAAGTCATAACTCCCACAAACTGTAGTATATAAGTCACAGGAATCCTTTCCAGTTTGTAGCCCCCTGTTTTAATGTAACTGTCCCATCCCCTCAAAAGTAATGTAAGTGGGATGCACACACGATGTATACATGTGTACAACAAATATTTATGTAAACACAAACGCAATGTAAACACAATGGGGCAGTTTTATCAAGCTGTCTGAAAGTCAGAATATTTCTAGTTGCCCATGGCAACCAATCACAGTTCCCTTTTGAAATATTCATGAGCCCTAGTAAAATGAGCCCTAGACAGCTTGATAAATCTGCCCCGATGTAAAAACATTGTTAGTGCAAATGCAATGTGAAAACATTGTGAACACAAATGCTATATTTCCATGATGTAAACACAAATTCAATATTACCGCAAAAGCTGCATATGCATTCACATCAAGTTTAAATTGCATTTGTGCACACATGGTGTCTAACATCAAGTTCACATCACATTTGCATTCACATTTTGTTGATATTGTGTTTACATCACACTTGCATTTACATCTAGTGTGCGTTTACATTGCTATTCGATTACATTTACATCACTACTAAGTTTACATAGAAGTTTTGTCTATATTGTGTTTACATCTAGTTTGTGTCTACATAATGTTAACATTGAATTTGCATTTTCATGTTGTTTACAATAAATTAGCATTTACATTGCATTTCTGGTACCATTGCGTTTGTGTTTCAATTGTGTTTACATTGCATTTGCATTAACATTGGGGGTCATTTACTAAGGGCCCGATTCGCGGTTTCCTGACGTGTTACTCAAATATTTCCGATTTGCGCTGATTTTCCCTGTATTGCCCCAGTTTTTTGGCGCACGCGATCGGATTGTGGCGCATCGGCGCCGGCATGCACGCGACGGAAATCGGGGGCACTGGCCGAACAATAACCCGACAGATTCGGAAAACCCGCCGCATAAAAAAAAAAAAAAGTGTTGCGGGACATGCGCTTACCTTCACCGGGTATAAGATGGTGCATTCCGGCGGACCTCGGGGAACTTCAGCTCAGCAGCGACCTCTGGTGGACGTCGGAGGAACTGCCTTAGTGAATCGCCGGAAGACCCGAATCCACCGCACAGAATGCACCGCTGGATAGCGAATGGGCCAGGTAAGTAAATCTGCCCCATTGTGTTGGCCCACATTTATTAAAGTGTTTGCGAGCATTTCCTGTCTGACTTTGCACTAGAAAGAACATGCAAACTGCTTGCATATTTATTTTTGAAGTGTCTGCGCCAGTTTTGGTCGTGGCTGCACTGTGTCCGACTAGACAGAAAAATGTGCACTTAAAGCAGCATGTTACTGCTTAGACAGAGATTGCAGCACATTTATTACTGACGTGCGCCACAATTCTGTCTGTGCCACAATTCTGCAGGATGAACAAAGTGCACAAAAAATATGGTGGACACTTTCCAAGCAGTGCAGGGGGTACCAGATTAACAAAGTTTGATTAATCTGCTGCACTCTGCACACTCCACAGACAAACTGCACGCTTGCTTTGAATTTGCATTCACATTGGGTTTACACCTCATTTGCATTTACACTGCATTTGCACTACGTTCGTTCACATTAAGGTTACATTTACACTAAATATTGTATTTATGTAAGTGTAGTGTAAACTAAATACTAACTCATCTGTAAACACAGCATCTAGATGTGCATTGAGAGATCACAGTGGGGCAGATTTACTTACCCGGTCCATTCGCGATCCAGCGGCGGGTTCTCCAACGCTGATTGGGGTCCGGCCAGGATTCACTAAGGTAGTGCGCCCGATGTTTACCGAAGTTCACTATCCTATGCTGGGTGCAGGTAAGTGCGTGTTAAGCGACACTTTTTTAAAAAAAATACAGTGGTTTTTCCGAATCCGTTGGGTTTTCCGACAGCCACACCTCCGATTTCCGTTGCATGCATGCTGGCGCCACTGTGGATTCTTTATTTGACCATGAACCCCTTTTTAGTATTTAAAAAGCTATACTAAAATCAAATGTAAAGTAAAGTCCAGATCCCAAATCTACTGAGATGCTGCGGATATTGACCTAATAAACCACTACCAGTATGATGTCAAGCAGATCATATTTCCTTCATGACCCAGTGTGGTGGCATCATCTAGAAAATAGATTTTGATGTGAGATGTAAATTAGTTGTATAGGGTCAAAGAGGCAGAGAGTTCAGCACTGAAGTCCATCTCCCCCTACATCACTAAAGGAGAGCAGGTCAGTGATATCCCTTGAAGCAGGTTAGTCCATTGCAGAAAAGGGGGCGTTGTGAGGTGAGGAGCGTTTGATTTCAGCTCTAAGCTCACCGCCTCCTTGACTTTATAAAATCAATTGAAAAGTTGATGATGCCACCAAAATGAGCCATGAAATAAACAAGAACAGAAAGCAGTGTAAACTGTTTGACAACAAACTAGTACCATTTACCAGGTAAATTTCTGCTGACAGGTTTCCTTTACATTTACAAATGTCCACAAACAGCAATGAACAGGTGAAACATTGTAAATAGTTGGCCAATACTGAATAGAAAGAGCGGTAAAGTCATACAAAAATGGTTTTACAGTAACTACTATTCAAGGTGTTCCTACAAATTATTGCTTCATGAGCGGTTATCATTTTTTCTCCATCTGTCGTAGTAGATGGTAGTTACCTAATTTTAGGACCTTCAAACAAATTGATTTCAATGTATGCTAAAATGTACAACCGTAGAATTCAAAGTGGATGCCCTCTTTCTTTCACAGTAGACGACATCAAAACATATAAACCACCATGTGATTTTAGAGGTCCCTTTTACTTAAAGTAGACTAATATTTAATTTTGTTTATCCTGTAAACAAATAGTAATGAACTGAAAAAGGAAAAAAACAACATAAATATTTATAAAACTTTAAATATTCTAATGAAATTTTACATTCCAAGTAGAGTGTAAAACTCCTGGTTAAGTTGGTATAAAGTAAGGCTTTGTAAGCTTGTTAAAAACACAACTTTTCTGTTTGAAGAAGACAGTCTATACCCGCAATAAGATTCATAACTTTCTGCCTTGCCAGCAGAAAACGATAATGAGCCAATTATTCTCCAGGTAATTTTAAAAAAGCCAAGCTCGGGTTTATGGAGCCAAGTTCAAGTTCTTGGCTTTACTCTTGCTAATTTACAGTCGTCTTCATGTAAAACATGCTTATGAAATGTATTATGTTGATAAGTAATTTTTCCTTGGAAGAAAAGTGACACAGCAGGGCATGTGCTTTTGCAATTCATTTTTTGTGGAAGGTACTATGTTATTATCTTCTATACAAAGTCTATTTGCTATCTTATTGATAGACACTTCTGACAGAAAGACTAGGAGCTTGCTTATTTGTGACACTACCATGCAAAAAAAAGTAGACTAAGGTAAATAAAAAAAGATGTTGGATAATAATTCAAAGAAAAACTCACCATACATTACTGGTGATATTTAAGCAATATTCTCATCCTGATGAATGCGATGGCACTTTACTACTCTGAAAATTCCAAATAATTTTATTTTTCCAATTAACGTAAAATTAAATTTACACTATCCCTAAGATAAACATGTAAAAAGTACTACTGTACAACACACCACTTGGAGTATGTAGGGTGCTCAAGTAGGACAACTAGTCCATATACATTAAAAAGAAAACTTGGAACTCTTTTTGTAGAATGTGATGCACAGATTTAATTAGTGAAAAGCAATCCAACACTCCAGTGGAGTCTTATCTACCATACACAAATCCTAAGCCTCTACAAGCGGTCAGCTCCCTTTTTCCATTTCTTCTCCACCTGCAATCCGTGTCTGATGAAGGTCTTGGTTAAGACCCAAACGTTATGTACATTTGTGTTGGATTGCTTTTCACGAAATAAATCTGTGCATCACATTCTACAAAAGGAGTGTCAAGTTTTATTTTTAATAAGATAAACAACATGTACTCTTGAACCACATATCTTTGAATATACATTTTGTTACATACCTTAGGCTAGGGAAAATCTGTCTACACAGCTGCAAAGGTGTCCTCCAAAAGCAATAGCCTCACAGAGACAAATATGCTCTACATCATTAATAGCAATATGTACAGGGGCGTAACAACAGCCATAGCAGCTGTAGCTGGTATTGCACAGGGATGGTTGGTGGAACCAAAGTTTATTATTACCATTCTCCTTGACCCTTCCTGCCCGGGCTTGGCAGTTTTTACATGTATTTATGTGCAAAGTATGCCAAAAACTGGTGTAAACACATTGGTAAATGTGGACCAATGTATGTTTTATAGGTATATACACCCTCAGAAAATATACATATTTGTATATTCACATATTTATGCAATTACATACACATACCTTAGACACATATACACACCTCTATACACTTATGTACACACATTTATGCACTGATAAATGTGCTGTTCAATGTACAGCATTATATGTATATGATAATGCACATCATCCATTCTTTAGAGCAGTGGTGGCGAACCTATGGCACGCGTGCCAGACAGGGCACGCAGAGCCCTCTCTGCTGGCACGTGCACCATTGCCTCCACTGTGTCTGTTTTATTATTGGAGCTCCGGCCACACAACAAGCTGCTGCTGCGTGCCGGAGCTCCAGTGATTCTCTGAACATAGAGTAGCAGAGCACAGTAACACACTCTCTGCTCTGCAACACCCACCTCAGCCCTCGGACGGACTGTCAGCTTCCTAGTGCAGGCTGCAGCTGACCTGTGTTGCTATGACTTGTGAAGCAGCAGCAGCGGGTCACTGCCTCCCTCTTTGCTCCCTCCCCCTCCTCCTCCTCACTGAACCTGAGCCCCGGAAGCCAGAAGCCGGCAGCCAGGAGTGCAGAGCAGCAAGATTACTGATAATAAAGATAAGTCCCTCACTACAGGCAGGGGAAGCCAGGTACTCTATTCTCTGCTGTCTGTGTAAGCCGGCAGCAGCTTAAGTGTTAAATAATTGATTTTAGTGTTTTGTGCCCTCCACCCCACAACACCCACTTTGCCCCAGTGAGGAGATCTTGCTAAATAGGTTTCCCCATCCCCCTCAGTGCCCTGTAAGTTTGTATTTATTGTACCAGATGCGACTTGGACCTCATTTAGTCACTTTTCCTGGCACATTCAGTCCCTGCCCCTGTTTCCCTCTCCCACAGTGCTGCTTTCACCTTCTAAATTTTGATACATTAAGGCCCCTTTCACACTTGCGAGTGTGATGCGCTAAACTTGCATGCGCTGGATTGCCCGGGCCGAATGCTGCAAACCAGAACTGAACGGACATGCTGAATTCACTTCCAGTTTGCAGCGTTCAGGCCGGCTGATCCAGGCAGCACATGCTGCGAGTTCAGCGGATCACACTCACAAGTGTGAAAGGGGCCTTAAGCCTAAATTCTTGTGATTGAGATAGATCCCCACATGTTTGGCTTGTAAACAATGGAAAACATGTGGCACGAGTTCACGGATGCGATGGTGCAGTCAGACGTACCGCTCTGATTAAGTTTAGAAACAGAATTAAAGTGCATGGGGGCTAACCATATATATGCATTTCTATGGAAACACGTGCTAGTTTACGATCTGATGCACTTGCATAGAAATGCATATATGATCGGGCCATGGCTCGCCCCCCCATTCACTTTTAATGCTCTTTCTAAACAGAATGAAAGGGGTGCATCTGATCGCATCCTCAGTCAATCACAGTGTGTGAACATGGACTAAAGAAGAGGACTAATCCTAAGAGGAAGCAAGAAAAGGGACGCTAAAACTGGTGTAGCAGTAGCATTGGTGTCCTTTTACATGATGCCATATCTGTATGGCGGTGATAATTATCACTATATGGCACCAATGTTCATCACTGGCATTAAAAGCAATTACTGTATGGTGGTAATATTAAGCATGATGCCATTTATGTTGTTGTAATAGTGATGCTCATCATGTGGCAGTATTATTTGGCCTTTAAATAGTGTTATTGTGGGTATTATTGGTCTAAATTACCATGCTGGCACTTTGCGATAGATAAGTGGGTGTCGGCTTACAGTTTGGGCACTCGAGTTCTAAAAGGTTCGCCATCACTGCTTTAGAGTGTCAGATCGGATGCAGGGACCCCGTGACACTGTTGGCCCCATAGCGGCTGCTGCTGTAGTTATGTCCCTGGCTGATAGTATACTGCAAAACCTGCTGTGTTCTTTCACGCTGTGTTTTCCCACATGTAAAGTATATTGAGTAGGCAGGGGCAAAAAGTATTCCTCCTTCTCCCAGTATTTAGTCTATGGACTTGTTTAGTATGTACATCATGAGCTTTCTAAAACGAGTCCAAAAGATAAAATGTGAATGTAGCCTTAGAAAGTCCTTACCATGAGAAAAAACTTACAGATACTCTGTATCCATTCAATTGTATCCACACCCACGTATTCACCAGCACATGAATATAACAAATCAGGGTGTCACACAGAAGACTTGGAACTGTTTATAATTTTTTTCATATAATGGAATATATTTGAAACAGGGGTGTAACTTGAGGGGGTGCAGAGGGTACGGTCGCAACCGGGCCCATGAGGCTTTGAGGACCCATAGGGTGTATCTTTCTTATATGAGAAGACTAGTTCTATAAACAATACATTATAATTGGGGGCCTGGCACAAATTTTGCCCTAGGGCCTGGCAGCTTCAAGTTATGCCACTGTTTGAAACTTTATGTAAGCTTTATCTAAGCTGTAGGGGTAAAAAAATATTTATTTATTCATTTCAACATACTTCTTATTATTTTCAGATGAAAAATGAAAAAGTTTGGTAGGCACGCGGTCCTCAAAAAAAGAAAATATAGAACATGGCCATACACCGCTTAGGTAAATGACAGGTTCACATTAAATATGACCAGAAGCCCTCCCTTCCCCCAACTCCTCCCCTCCCTATCCAGAAGGCACCAACTTGCATCTAATCAGTCACCTAGGACTAAGTAACTCAAGTGGTAATCCTATAATAATAATAATTTCTTTATTTATATAGCGCACACAGATAGCTTGCAGCTCACAATCTAATGAACCTACCAGTATGTTTTTTTTGGAGTGTGGGAGGAAACCGGAGGACCCAGAGGAACCCCACACAAACACTGAGAGAACATACAAACTCTTTGCAGATGTTGACCTGAATGGGACTTGAACCCAGGTCCCCAGTGCTGCAATCATGAGGGATCCGGAGCCTACCTAAAGTGCCTACAATATCTGTGGTCAAGTACCATTCTAATTTAAGAAAAGGATATACAAATTCATCAGTATTTGGGAAAAATCCGACAATAAGCTTAAGCCATTTTGTAAAGAATTTTTGTGTCATGGAATGTTGTTTCCTCTTTGCTTCTACACACGGTAACCAAATATATCTGAACATGATATCTAATACATCAGAGACCTGCTGTGATGTTGGTTCAAGCCATCTACCTAACAGGGCTTTTTTTTGGAACACATCTTCTAACACATCACAATGGTATAGGAGCAATAGTGGGTCCAATGAGATGGCGATCTGTAGCTTAGAGTGTACCTGTGTTATTATCTGGTTCCAGAAAGTCTGGGTTTGTGGGCAAGACCATGAGGGTTAATAAATATTTAGCAATTTACACTTTTAGGTTATGTTCCATTTGAACAGACTCATTGCATAAATGTATATAATGCTTGGAGTCCTGTCCTCTGTACAGTGATTGGTCTGTGAAATCTGCCCAGCACACAGTCCTTTTTTCACAGACCCACCATGGTCATGTGGCGCAGGTTGTACAGTGTTTCATGATTATACATGTAGAATATTTAATATTTGGCTACATTTGGAACCTGAAGCTTAAAGTTTCACCAAAGTTTTAAAGTTTTATTTTGCATAAAATCTGTTTTTCTTACTTTGGGAAAATAACAAAAGAAAAAAACAACATTGTGTATTCCAGGCACACTCCAAGGAAACATGGCAGCTCAGCCTTGCTAACAGTCACACCAGTGTTTCATCATCAGACATCTGAATGCTCCCTCATGCATCGTGCACAGCTGTAAAACATGTTGTCGCTGTGTGTTCTACTCCGAAAATAATATAAAAGTGATAAAGATATGCAGCGCCAGGTCTTCCAGTCTGCTCCTCTTATGAACGCTGCTCAATTTTTATTACAATTTGATCTTTGGTTCTATCAGACCATGTTGATGAATTGTCCTGATGTGTGCAGTAAAGTGACACAATAATGCTGCGAATATAAATACACAGCATCGGGAGCAACAAAGGGGCGATAATAAAAATACTCCAGATTTCATAAACAGTACTGGAGTTTTCTAATTTCAGTACTATGCATGTAACATGGCTTATATTATATCATACAGGCATCACTGGGGTAGAAAATATATTTGGACTTTTATTTTATAGACAAAACGTACTGGTCCTTGTTTTTTTTTATTTTAGCACTTGGTGAAAGTACAAGGCCTATAGATGGATAGACCTATATAAATTTGGATGCAATACCAGGAACTTAGAGGGTTGTTGTAAAATAGTGAACCGTTTCTGGCTGAAATAAATTAAATTATTAGTTGTTTTACAGTCTATGAAATTCTACTCTTTAACTGCTTCATATTTTATAGGCTCAATAGATATTATCCATGTCATTGAACTGTGCTATTAATAGATATACTGTACTATGTAGTGTAGTGCCATTTATTGTTATCATCCTCTAAGGCAAGTTCCACTGTATACAACATTTTAGAATTTCATTTCTAAACAATTTAAAAGTTACCCAATCTTTCAGATCAAAGAGACATTGGGCACATTTATCAAGCTGTCTAAGAGTAAGTATGCTTTAAAATATTCATGAGCACTGCTAAAATGAAAGCTGGACTGATATTGGTTGCCATGGGCAGCTAAGAACATTCTTACTCTTAGATAGCTTGATAAATCTTTCCCATTGAGTAGTGTCTCAGACAGCTTAAGGATGGGGTTAAAGTGGTTGTTATTCACAGACAATAGTTCTTAAATGCAGTTTAGTTTAAAAATAATTCAAATGTTTGTTCCCAATTAGCATCGGACGATCCGACGGATTCGGACAACGCGCAGGATTTAACATCGTAAATTGTGTCACAAGACACACACTTACAAGCACCGGGAAGATGAAGGTGAACTCCGGCGGAGCTCAGCAGGGAATCGACACATGCAGGATCTCGGGCGCACAATGTTGGTAAATCGCGCTGGACTTCATCTTGTAAAGATAACAAACTCTTGTAAAGATAACAACTACAGATTACAATTTATAATTAGTTAGTGAATAGTTAATAACAATTAATGAATAATACAGCCACTGCCAAGGTTCCAAAACAAAACAAAAATATGTACATAAATAAAGATAAACATAAATAAAGCATATAACGACATCAGAAACATAAATTGCACATTGTAATAAAGTACATAGTGGGAAACGAGATAGCTCCGGGTCTTTATGTGACCTGAGGCAGTCAAAGCAACAGATCATAGCTTCCTGATGATGTCACAGGGATCAACGATCTAAGCCAACATGGTGATACCCACGCACCACTGCCTTTTTAATGCCGCTGCCAGACTTCTTCTAATATCAAAACCTATGCTGAAAAGCCTCAGGGGATACCCCAGCTCCTTTATGATCTGGCTTTATAGGCTGTTACACTGTCTCATCCTAACCCTGCTCCTCCTGCTGTGCTGAAGAAGTGCTGAGGGAGCAGGGGGAGGGTGAGACAGTGGGGGACATTTACTAAGGGTCTGTCGGACGCATTTTGTCGGGTTTCGATAATTTTTTTTCCGTTTTGCGCTGAATTGCCCTGGGTTTTTGGCACACAGGATTGGATTGTGACGCATCAGCGCCAGCTTGCATGCGACACAAATCTGGGGGCGTGGACGTCGGACAACCCGACTGATTCGGACAAACCGCGGAATTTAAAAAGCAAATTGTGTCGTAAGATCAGCACTCACATGCACCAGGAAGAAGAAGGTGAACTCCGATGAACCTCAGCTGGGAAGCAACACATGCAGGAAATTGGACGCACGATCTTAGTGAATTGCGGCAGACCTGAATCCTCGTCCGACATTCTGGATTGGCAGGGTCAATGGGACTGGTAAGTAAATGTGCCCCAGTGTCTCTGGTTTATCATGCTGGATTTTGATGCTAGATTTCCTTTAACTAGATGTTCCAGTAACCTTGACGTTATGCTACAATATGTAACATCTTTTTTTTTTTTTTGCAAACTCAAACAATATATAAAAAATGTAAGATTTTCTGGTGTATCTGGAGTCTACAGCTACATTAGGAAACATCAGTTTCATGGTGCCATATACATAGAGTCTGCTTGTCAATCATTGTTCTGAAATTCTGTCATACACTTCTGTCAGTGCATAGACAAGCACAACTTTTGGATATGACATTTATAAATTGTAGCCTATTCTGCCATGACTTGACATCTTCTTTTAAGCCGAATGGCATAAATAAGTCATTATAAACCAATCTTTATGCTATCAAAATCACTGAGAATATTAATTAAGCTACGCAAAGCGCTTACCATGCATATCCACACACATTACTCTCCTGAATTTCTAAGAACTCTGTTAATTAATACTTTAATACCGCTGGATGTGACAGTAATGATTGATTCATTTTGGGTCAGAGGTATCCATAGCCAATATGAACGAACAGATACTGTGCACAGAATATACCAGGTTGTAACAATATGAAATTGTTTTGAGATTAAAGCAGTTTTTGTTTTTTTTCTTCTTTATGAACATGGTACCCACAAAGCAATGCTCTATGCTATGTCTAAACTATCCAGATGGATCTTCCTGTTTTTGTAAACCAGAACTCAATGACAATTCTGTTCTATCCTTTTTCTAATATTACAGATGCAAAACTGTGGTGTTTACAAGGCCTTCTAGTAACATCCTTCTCGTGGAAGTCATCTCAATAAAACTTAACTCAATAAAATGGTGCAGAGTTTTATATATGCAAAATATACTGTCAGCGCCTGTCCAGCTTCCACGCAACCACAACCAGGCTTGCCACTAGCCACCCTGTCAAGGGTGCACCCACTATCAAGAACCTAACTGACGGTCCCTGAGCGACCCTAGAAAGTGACAGGAAAACCTACTTCGTATGGCAGCTGCTGGATGGTGGAGCGGACAGGTAATCGGAATACAGATATAGACCAGTGTTCACATTGGTAACAGAAACCGACACAAGACAGACAGGAAGGTGGGGTCACACTAGTAGATAAACAGTACTGAGGGACAAACAACAGATACTGACAGATAAGCGAAGTCAAACATACCGGGTCAAAAACAAGATGGTGGCAAAGGTACAGATTTGTATAGCAAATAGAATGGTCAGTAGGCAAAGCAGAAGTCAATACACAGAATAGCAAGAAACGCAAGAGCACTAGAGATCACAGGAGACTGAAATGACCAGCACGTAATGAAGGGCTGGGCAGAATATAAGGCAGTAATGGACACTACCTCCAGCACTGACTGGCTCAGCCGTCCATTACTCAACCCGCACTGCAGGCAAAACGAGTTCAGACACACCCAGCTTTCCCAGGATCAGAAATGGAGCTGTCAATCACAGGCAGCTCTGGGTGCGGTTTTCCAGCAAGAAGCCTGAAACCTGATCCATCAGTACAATTTGCGAGTTCTGAAATGTACTCTACAACATCACATTACTAAGAAGTCTTGAACGTAGTAGTCCTGGACGTGTTGGTGTGATGGATGTGTATGTTCCCATTTCTGGCAGTCTTACATTAGACTGGCATTATGGTCTGAATACTGAATTTCGTTGTATTGCAGTCTACGGTCTAAGCAATCTAGGGGTAAGTATGATTGAGTCTGGGTGTCAGTATATTTTGATGCCAGAAAAAATAATTATGTATTAAAACAGCGCCAAATATATACATATATATATATATATATATATATATATATATATATATATATATATATATATATATTAGAAACCTCTAGAATTATACTGACCATACATTGGGACAGATTTATCAAGCTGTCCAAAAGTAGGAATGTTCTTAGTTGCCCATGTCAACCAATTACAACTCACCTTTCATTTTACCAGTGCTCATGAATATTTTAAGGGGAGTTGAAATTGGTTTCCATGGGAAGAACGTTCTTACTTTTAGACAGCTTGATAAATTTTCCCCATTGTTCTCTCATTTTGATCCCCATTGTATATCATAAAGTTACAAAACCCACTTGATGAGCAATACGTGTGGGTCTTGGCTCCTTACACCCTATCTCTGCTGACTGTTTCATTTTTTTCAAATGATTTCAAGGGATTTTCCACCTGTATTTTAGGTATTGTTTCTCCACCTGCCTGTTTCAGTGAGATTATTATGTCCTTTATTGATCTATTTTTTCTGCATGTCTTTATGTGGTTGTAACTCGTTTCTTCTTAATTGATATGTTTCTTTTGTTTAATAAGATTGGTTTAATTTGTTTAATTTATGGGTGGGTCGTATTTGATATGCAACATCCCCCACCGGGGCCTAGCCTTAAAGGGGAGGCCTGGAGACAGCCGGGGCCCGCGGTACCGGAGTGGCTGGCGGTTGCGGCCTAAGCACGCTATTGTCACGGTGCTTGGTACGGGGGAACCGGAGGGCTGTCCTACAGCCTGGCAGGTCTCCAGCAGGGTGGTGTTGGCAAGAAATGATGAGGGAGAGGCTGCTATAGCGGATCTCCCTGGGGCAACCCCTTAATGTCCCGAGTGTGAGTCTCTGGGTGATGGACAGGGTGCCGGTGATGAAGGCAGCCGTATTAGCAGGGACCAGATGGAGACAGAAGTTGAAGGAAACAACTTACAGTTCTTTATTTGAACCGGCAGGAACCGCAGCAACGTGCCTTTAACAGGTAGGTAGGGTGCCGAGATGTGAGTTGGAGGGAGCCTCAGGAGATAGTTCACCAGCCTGGATGTAGAGGGCAGGCTGGGAGGCAGCTGTGTCCTGGTAGGAAGCTTCAGCTTGTCCTGTAGGGCTTCAGGTATCACCTTCAAAGGTAAGATGATACCCCTTTTCCTTACTACACTAACTCTAGTCTAATGCTCCACTCTTCAGAGGCAGGGGCTAGGCTCTTCCTGCTCTGGTATGGGCTAGACAGAGATTACTCACTCACTCACTGATTCTCCTACAACAGAATCTCTCTGAATCCTTACTAGAATAATCTAGTCTCCAGAACATTCCTGGACAGAGGTTTTATTACCTCCCTTTGGTCAGGTGGTGGCTGCTCCTCCAATCACATCTCAGCTTACAGAGCACAGGATGTAACACATATCATTGGATAACAGCATCTTGCATTATACAAAATACTTAACTCCTGCCTTGCCAGGCAGGATTCACCACTGCAATACCCCTATGTCCTATCAGAACCATGTAGTGTAATGGGATTACATGCAGGTGGGACGTATTCGCAAACCCTACCTCGCCATTGCATCGGCGAGGGTGTTGCATACCCCGGGGGCAATTGAAAGAGCCGCCCTCGGCTCGACTACAGATGGTTTGGGGCACAGAGGGGGCTAAGGGCACTTCTTGGAAGTGCAGGCTATGTGAGGTGTAGGGAAAAACCGCCCATGGTCCTGGGGACAGGCACCTGGGTTGGTGTCGGACTAAGACAAAAAACATGTAGCTGTATGACAGTTGGTTGCTGACGCCATTAAACCGAACTGTACAGTAGGAAAGGTGTGGTGTCATGTCCTGTAATCCACTCCTTGCACCAAGGCCTGTATATTTGTTGTATCAACGCTTCTTCCCTGGCGGCTATTATATAAGGTGTCTATCTGCATTGCGTTAGCATATGCGACACAAGTACCTCCTGACTGGCATCCTTACCCATGTATGGGTGGCATCCAGGTGCTAACTCTGTAACACCCCCGGGCCCCTAAAGACCCGCAGTTTACGGACTACCCCCATGTGCAAACCTCGGTTTGAGGGATCAGGTAGCGGTCAGTGTTTTATACAAAAAGACGGTCCGACACAGCCACACTACAACCTGAAAAGCCTATGAAAGGGTTAATGCAGACTACTGGCAGATATGACAGTGTGCAACAGGTTAGCAAAATCACATTGGCTTAGCAGCCCAATGGGTACGCATCTTATAACATAACGTTACAGATAGATAGGCTACTCAGGGTAGCACGGTAGCAAATGTCTCTTTTCCTGCAAAGAAAAGGCATAAAAAGTGCATGCAGAATGTCCGTACCTAAAAAGGAAGGCATTAAGTGCAAAATAATAGTCAATAAACATAGCAACTTTTCCTTGGAGTTGGCAAAAGTCTCTCAGAAGGTCTCTAGTGACAAAGTCCATCTTCTGGGTACAGCCCTTGATGTGGGGAAAAGTGCACTGAGAAGCAAAGGGTCTCCTCTATGTGTAGAGGGACAGAGTCCTTTGAAGAAATCTCTGCTGTGGCAGAGGAAGGGTGCTATCATAGCACGTGACAGTGTATAATCTCTTGACTGAGATAAATAAGGGTAAGAGTCTCAGGAAAGTCTCTGGCTCTTTGGGGTAAGGACAGAAATATACACAATATGTACATAGTACAGTACCTGAAGTGGGCTACAGCCCTTCAGGGGTTACTCTGCATCTTCTTCGGTGGTAAGTACTTCGGTGTCAGAAAAACGTACCTGTCTCCTGCTTCTGCGTGTCACCAGCTGGTACTCCTGCAGGTACGCAGGAGCTTTACCTTTTGTCTCCCTTTGAGACCTTCGAAGTTCCGGCCTGGAGAAGATAACAATCTCCTCATCGTCGTCCTCTGATTCAGGCGCTGGAGTCGGAGTCTCAGCTGGCTCTGATGTTTCAGGGGTTGCAGACAGTGGAGCCGGATCATCCTCCACAGGCAGCAGTATTGGAGACTGCGGTGGGGATGATGGTCTCTCCGAGGTACCTCTTACTGGAGTGGAAACAAAACAGAATTGAGGCACAGTCACAAGTTCCAAGAAACTGGGGGTAGGCGAACACAAGGAGGTCTGTAAGTCGGGGGTCGAAGTGAGAGGTGTAGACATAGGGGCAAAAGGACGAAGACATCTCTTCAGCCGGTTCCTATGTACCCGGAGTGGTGGACGGTCTCCTCTTGAAATCTCGTAGACTTCAGGGGAGAGACTGTCCCTAACTAGGTATGGCTCACGCTCCCAACGCCCATCTAGCTTACTGGTAGGATGGTTGTTGCGCAGCCACACTCGATCTCCTGGGGCAAAAGGCTCAGCACAGGCATTACGATCGAAGTCCCTTTTTTGTTTCTCTCGGGCCTCTTCCAACCGCAGATCCACAACTTCTCTGGCATCCGCCAGGCGCCTCTGGTGTTCGTGAACCCAGTCAGTCTGAGGGAGTAAAGACTGGGAATCAGGGGACTCCATGTCCCAGGTCATATCAGCAGGGAGATGGCCGTGTCTCCCGAACATCAGATAATACGGGGTGTATCCTGTGGAGCAATGAGTGGTATTGTTGTACAGGTACACTAATTCGGGCAATAGTTTTGGCCAGTCAGCCCTTTTTGCAGGGGTCAGAGTCCTCAGCATATTGATTAGAGTCTGATTCATCTTTTCACACAGCCCGTTGCCTTGGGGATGATAAGCTGTGGTCCTCAGCTTCTTGCAGCCATATAGAGTGCACAGCTCCTGGAAGACTTGGGACTCAAATGCTGTTCCTTGGTCTGTAAGGATCTGGTCCGGACAGCCATAGGGGAGGATGAAGCTTTTCCACAGGGCCGCTGCGGTAGTCCTTGCAGACAGATCTCTGACAGGTACTGCAACCACAAATTTGGTATAGTGGTCGATGATCGTAAGAGCATAACTGTGACCGGATCTGCTGGGCTCCAACTTCACGTGGTCCAATGCCAGGATCTCCAAGGGCCGTTGGCTCACAATGGGACGTAGAGGGGCCCTTTGATTGTGTCGCTCTCCTCGAGCGATGGCGCAGGCTGGGCATTCTCGACACCAGGCTTCAATGTCGGACTTCATGTTGACCCAGAAGAATCGCCTTCGGAGGGTGGCTTCAGTCTTCTGAGCGCCAAAGTGTCCGGACTGGTCATGGTACATTTCCAGTACTATCTTGGCGTCCCTCCTGGGAATCACAATCTGGTACAGCCGGTCATAAGTGATAGGGTCCAGAGTTCTTCTCTTTAACAGACCCTGGTGCATGCTCAGAGTCTTTCTCTGGCGCCACAATTGAGACAGTTCTCCATCAGCTCTTCTGCGCCGGATTCTTTCAGGCACTCGCCCACTAGAGAGATAGTCCATTACTTCTCCTATGGCACGGCTATCAGCCTGAAGACTCATCCAGAGGTCCTTTTCCGCAGGGGGCTCTGACTCTTCTTGGGGAGTAGCTGGCTCTGCTTCTGTCGGTAGGGAGAAAACTCTCTGGGCATCTTGACGCACAAACCGGGCATAGAACGTTGGCATCTCCACATCTTCCCACTGAGCATCCGTGGAGGGTCCCTCCCACTGGTCAGGGAGACGGGACAGAGCGTCGGCGTTGTCATTGGTCTTACCAGCCCGGTACTTGATGGTAAAGCTGAAATTGGCAAGTCTGGAGGCCCACCGTTGTTCCAGTGCTCCAAGACGTGCGGTGTTCAGATGCGCCAACGGATTATTGTCTGTGAAGACAGTGAAAGATGATGCAGCTAGGTAGTCCTTGAACTTTTCGGTCACAGCCCAGACTAACGCCAGAAACTCCAACTTGAAGGAACTGTAGTTCTGGTCGTTTTGCTCCGGTTCTCGGAGGGAACGGCTGGCGTAGGCTATGACCCTTTCAGTTCCGTTTTGGAGCTGGGATAATACCGCCCCTAGACCTTGCTTGCTGGCATCAGTGTATAGGGTGAAAGGCAGACTATAGTCTGGATATCCCAACACCGGGGGCTCAGTCAACCGTTGCTTGAGCATCTGGAAGGCAGCTTCTCGTTCGGCCGTCCACTCAATGGCTACTCGGGAACGTTGGCTCTCTTTTGGCAGGCCCCTTAGAAGCTCTTGCAGGGGAGCCGCCAGCTGGGCAAACTTCGGGATGAAACGCCTGTAATAACTGGCAAATACCAGGAAGCTTTTGATGTCCCGTACGGTTGATGGGGTAGGCCAGTCGTGAACAGCTGCAATCTTCTCTGGATCTGGCTCAATTCCATGAGCGCTCACCACATGTCCCAGGTACTTGACGCTAGGTTGTAGCAGGTGGCACTTGGATGGCTTGACCTTCAACCCATGTTGGGTCAGGATTTGGAAGACTTCAGCCAGATGGTGGAGGTGGTCTTCATAAGTCTTGGAGTAGATGATAATGTCGTCCAAATATAGCAGGACGGTCTCGAAGTTGCGATGACCCAAACATCTCTCCATCAGCCGTTGAAATGTGCCTGGGGCGTTGCATAGCCCAAACGGCATGTTGTTGAACTCGAACAAGCCCATTGGGGTGGTGAAAGCCGTCTTCTCTCTGTCTTCCGGCGCCATGGCCACTTGCCAGTAGCCACTGGTCAGGTCCAGGGTAGAGAAGTAGGCAGCTGACCCTAGGGCTGCGAGGGATTCCTCGATTCGAGGCAGAGGATAGGCGTCCTTGTGGGTGATATTGTTGATCTTCCTATAGTCAACACAGAATCGAAGGGTTCCATCCTTCTTCTTCACAAGGACCAGCGGGGCAGCCCATGGGCTGTGACTCTCCCGGATAACGTTGGCTGTCTTCATCTCTTGTACCAGCTTTTTCACCTCTTGGTAGCGGGCTGGAGGTATGGGCCGGTATCGTTCCTTGATAGGAGGATGAGAGCCAGTAGGGATGGTATGTTGGATCAGAGTAGTCTGCCCAAAATCCAGTGGGTGTTTGCTGAAGGCCTGGTGGTGCTTCATAACGACATCCAGGACACCTTGTACTTGGTCTGCAGGAGTAAAATCGTCGTCTCCAATATTGAGCTCAAGCCACCAGGATTGCTCGGCAGGCTCACCTTCAGCACTTGGCTTCACTTCCAACTGTTGGGAGGCAGACAGAGCGGTTTCCACCAAGTCTTCAGGATGGACACTGAAGAGAGTGGCTACGGCTTGGTACTTTCTCAGATCCACTGGGGAGTCTCCCACATTTAGTAATCGAATGGGTACTTGTCCTCGGGATACGGTGACTAGGCTCCTGGCGGCTAGAATGGGCAGGTCTTAATCAGCTGGTAGAGGTTCTACTATCGCCTGGTAGTCTTGACCTTGAACGCCCATGCAGGCTCGACACCATACTAACATCTCAGTCCCAGGTTGAAGGCGGACAGGTTGGGGATCCTTGATCCGGGCTCTGCAGATTTCTCCATTAGGGCCAGCAAACTTCTGTTGCGCCGCTAGAACCTGCATAGTCTCCTGAATTACCTTCCGGGAACCGTTGGGCACTGTAGGCAGGGAGTCGTGGAGAGCCTTCAGCACTTCAGGGTAGCAATTGCGGAGGACATTGGTACCCAGTACCAGGGAGAAGTTACCGTTTTCGGGCACACGTGTCACCACTACGCCCTGTCTGGTTAACTCAGTGTCTCCAATGGTTAGCGTGGGCTCCCAGTAGCCGCGGATGGGTACGGGTTTTCCGTTCGTAGTAATAATGTTCAAGTAAGCCTTGGGAGGCTGGATTAAGGATGCTTTTCCTCGGCATTTCTCGAAGGCAGCACTCCGGAGGGTGGTCACTTGAGAGCCGGTATCAATTAAGGCCGGTAGGGTAACTCCATTGATGGTTACATGAACCATGGGGCGAGTCCCCACGAACCTGGGCATCCAGTTAGCATCTCGGGGACTTACAAGTTCTTCCCTTGGAGGTCGTCCCTTAGCTCCAAGGGTTTGTCGTTTAACTGACGACAGTCATTCTCTTCATGCCCATATTTATGGCAGTAGCTGCACCGCTGACGGGGTTTCTTCTGACTCCAGGTGCTTAACGACTTCGCTTCTTTTGGGCGCTGTTTAGTCGGAGATTCACGAGGAGTAGCTGACCGTACCGGGTTCTCTGGAGGTTTCCTCCTCATAGCGGAGATAGTCACTTCCACCTGGGTCAACCGATCGAGGATTTTATGCAGGGTGTACGCCAGATTAGAGACCTGTCCTGCTAAGTCAGCAACTTCCGTAGCCGCAGGAGTAGGTGATGTCGACTGCGTTGGATAGCAAGCTAGAGCAGATTCCTCCATTTCCACGGACTCAGGCTCTTTCTGCGGTCCAGTAGGCGGTCGGTCCCCTAATATGTCAATGGCAGTTTCCTTAAACTCAAGGAAGGAGGCCTGGGCATGTTGAGAAGAGATGATCTTTAGTTGACACCTTTGATTTCTATCAACAAGTCCATTAATAAATTGTTCCCTCAAGGTTTGATCAGAGGTTTCAGCGTCTTTGGGCTCCAGGCAGGTGATGGTCTTCCATGTCTCCTGTAGGGAGAGGGCAAAGTCTCGGAGGGACTCTTGGGGCTTCTGTCTTTTCCCGAAGAATTTCTGCTTCAACTCGGAGACAGTACACTTGTCAAAGGTGTTACGTAGCCTATCAAGAATCTGGACCACATTCTGACACTGTTCTCGGGGCCAAGACTTGACTTCCCGGAGAGCGGGTCCTTTCAACTGCCCGATGAGGATGCCCACTTTCTGTTCCTCTGTGAATGGGAGCAAGGCGAAGGTGGCTAACAACTTGTCCCTGAATTCAGGGAGAGTATGTGATTCTCCCTCGTAGTAGGGTAACCAGGGGGCCCCCAGATAGTAGGGCATAGTCAGAGGCATCATGGTGGGAGTCCCAGGGACACTAGCTGTAGCAGGGCTGAAGGGACTCTCTGGAGGACTTAACATGCTCCGGTACCCTGAGGAGGGACCAGGGGACGGGACTTGCTCCAGTCCCGTATCTTCGTCCTGGGCGGACATGACTGGCCTAGCTGAGGGAAGCCTGTAGGGTTACACAATGTCAGTTGCTATGGGCGATGGCTAGAATGGGACGTGGGCACTTTAAGACACAGTCACTATTCCCTGGGAGGTGAGCCAATAACCTAGCATCGGAAACAATCTCTACCCCCCTTTAACTTCCCCAGCGGTACTCACTCAGGATCAGCCGCGGTGACAGGACAGCTCCGGTACACGAAGGTCTTCGTTCCCGATGTCCGGCAGGCAGCAGGGGCTCGGTGATGCTCAGCGGTGTTCTCCTCCAGTCGCAGGACACGTGCGCCGGACCTCCGGATGAGGCGCACACTGTTGGCAGGCTTCAGGCGCGGCCTTCGCCGAAATCCAAGATGGCCGATTAACCCTCTTCGTTGCCGGCCGCACTCGCTCCAGCTCCTCCTCCACGGTAGTTCGCGCCACTCGCGCAGGGGGCGGAGCCTAGAGACGCCTCTGGAGTTCCCGCCAGTGAGGATTTGGCGGGCTGGAAATACTTGCTGCGCCACACGCCTCTGAGGTAAATGCTTCAGGCGCAGCAGCGCCGGATGTAGCAGAGCTGACACAGTCCTTGCAGGAATTAACCTCTTGAGTGCTGGAGCGGCGCTCGACAGCACGTGGCAGCAGTATAAAGTTCAATGTAGAAACACACAAATACTTGGGCCTAAACCCGGATGGCAGCAGGGTTAGGCAGCACAGTCTTTTTCTTAATAAAGTACAGTCTTTAGTGCCAGGATAAGGCACAGAAGTATATATCCTGTGATTCGTGACGCCACTTGCAACATCCCCCACCGGGGCCTAGCCTTAAAGGGGAGGCCTGGAGACAGCCGGGGCCCGCGGTACCGGAGTGGCTGGCGGTTGCGGCCTAAGCACGCTATTGTCACGGTGCTTGGTACGGGGGAACCGGAGGGCTGTCCTACAGCCTGGCAGGTCTCCAGCAGGGTGGTGTTGGCAAGAAATGATGAGGGAGAGGCTGCTATAGCGGATCTCCCTGGGGCAACCCCTTAATGTCCCGAGTGTGAGTCTCTGGGTGATGGACAGGGTGCCGGTGATGAAGGCAGCCGTATTAGCAGGGACCAGACGGAGACAGAAGTTGAAGGAAACAACTTACAGTTCTTTATTTGAACCGGCAGGAACCGCAGCAACGTGCCTTTAACAGGTAGGTAGGGTGCCGAGATGTGAGTTGGAGGGAGCCTCAGGAGATAGTTCACCAGCCTGGATGTAGAGGGCAGGCTGGGAGGCAGCTGTGTCCTGGTAGGAAGCTTCAGCTTGTCCTGTAGGGCTTCAGGTATCACCTTCAAAGGTAAGATGATACCCCTTTTCCTCACTACACTAACTCTAGTCTAATGCTCCACTCTTCAGAGGCAGGGGCTAGGCTCTTCCTGCTCTGGTATGGGCTAGACAGAGATTACTCACTCACTCACTGATTCTCCTACAACAGAATCTCTCTGAATCCTTACTAGAATAATCTAGTCTCCAGAACATTCCTGGCCAGAGGTTTTATTACCTCCCTTTGGTCAGGTGGTGGCTGCTCCTCCAATCACATCTCAGCTTACAGAGCACAGGATGTAACACATATCATTGGATAACAGCATCTTGCATTATACAAAATACTTAACTCCTGCCTTGCCAGGCAGGATTCACCACTGCAATACCCCTATGTCCTATCAGAACCATGTAGTGTAATGGGATTACATGCAGGTGGGACGTATTCGCAAACCCTACCTCGCCATTGCATCGGCGAGGGTGTTGCAGATACATCTCTTTTCTCTTATGGAATCTATATGGTTATTGATGTTTGACTTGTTTTTTATATAATTTGCCTCAGCTTATGCAACCTATTCAAAGACAGGCAAACACGCCTGGGGTCCAGTGCTGCACTGTGATTGGTAAACATTCAAGTCAGTTTTGTGACATCACAGTCAGTATGACTATTACCTTATTGGTGGTTCTATCTGTTCTATGTAGTATTTATTTCCAAATACTGGAAATTAATGTTGGTTTCATTACAAAATCAGAAAGAATATTTCTAGTGGTTTTCCAGTATATGTCATCAGTGCTGCCCTCTCACTGTCAGAAATTCTTGTCAGTTTTATAACAGCACAATCAGCATCTATTAGTACAGAAGCGGTGAACGAATAAATATTAGAATATTAGCTGGTCATGGCTGCTGGTTTCTCTACATGGGTTCTATGTTATGCCATATGACTGCCATGTAGAGAAAGACTATAGAGGTATCAGAAGTGTCTGAGGTAAAACTTTTCTAGTTGTCCATGGCAACCAATCATATCGCAGCTTTCAGTTTCCCACAGCTGTTTATAACATTAAAGCTGAGCTCTGATTGATTTCCACAGGAAGCTAGAAAAGTTTTACCTCAGACATTTCAAAATCTTGATAAATCTCCCCCTATATGAATTACTGAGGAATGGATGGTGTTTAAAATAAAACTAACTCTACCTAAGCTTTGATCTGTAAAATAGCCTGGGCAATTCAACATCTAATATATTATTACTTCCATGGGACTCTGGGTAATGCCCATTTCACGCTGTGTGGGGATGTATATCCGGGCTGCAAGTTTATGCCGTATTTACATCCCTTTAGATGGCTATAGGTTCCTATTGGCGGTACAGTGCCACATGTACCCTACACAGGGAAAAGATAGAGCATACTCTATCTTTCCATGTGTTTATGGCTAGGAGCTCTGCTCAGCCCTCCTCCTTTCCAAGAGTGCTGCCATATGGCCGGGTGAGCATACATTAGGTGTGAAAGTAGCATAAGAGCTTTTTTTGCTTCATGGCCCATTCTCATCAACGCTGGAGTGCAAGAGGGCAAACAGTGATCAAACAGTTGTCCTCTATTCTTTGTATGGTGGAATTGTCATTAATGGGAAAACCCATTAAAAACAGGGATACAGTTGTAAGAAGCCTTCACAATCCTCTATGAGCAAATGACAAATTTTACACAATGGAGAAGTGCACCAGAGCTAGCAAATACCCCCTATTCACTGAGAGAACATTTTGGGTCCAAAAAGCCCCAATTAATTTGAAATATGTTGATGTTGGTCTAGTGAATAGTCACAGATCTGAGCTTGGTAGGTTTAACTGAGGATATATACATTCTCAGTCCTACAATTTAACACCTGCTATTACCCCCCTTTCTTCTGTTGCTGCTACACAGCTATATCATTAATATTACCTGAATAGTTCAGTCTGTATGTACAATGCATTGAACATTCAGGCTGAAAAACGAAATGTATTGCTCTTTAAAACGAGACGAGCAATTTTATTTATTGTTTTAAAAATATGGTTGTTTTATTGCTTCAGTCTAATTACTTGCCCTTTTCATTGTTCCTGCTTCACTATCATGATTTATTACACGCACCTCTATTTATCTGTTTTCTCCTGTTATGTGCAGAACATGATGTAATTTACTTTATCTGTTTGGGGAGATTATTGAATATACCACAGAACTCGTTGCCCAGGAGTACCCATTACAAAAATAATTTCTGACATTTACTTTTAGTAAAGCATAAGTCATGAATACTAAAAGGGCCATATTGTTTGAAATGTCTCCTAAAGCAACTGGCTGTGTGCCAAGAAAGAAGTGTGACTTACTTATCGAAAACTTCAGCATCAAAGATAGAAATAAAGTTAAGAAAAAAAAACCGATGAGGATGTGTCATGTATTTAAAAACAGAGCACTAAATTATAAAATATATGTTAGATACAAGGATTTAAACAGATGGTATGGAATTTGATCTTTCTGTGCTGCTTGCATTCACAATTGTAACTTACCTACCTGTAACTCTGGTTCTGTACCCCACAGTAGCTAAAGCCTGATACAGTTTTAAAGATAAAATTCTTTTCTTCAATCTGATCATGTTTCTAGCTGCAGTAAAGACCAAGGTAAGTGAGTCTGACTCATTCCTAGCAAAATATGAGTTTTCTGCTCGTTCTCACATGACAATGGAGGAGATTTTTGATTTGTAAACAGGTCAGATCTCTTAGAAAAGAGGCAATTTTCGAAAGGTCATTTCATACCCTATCTGAGGGTGATGAAGGAGTTGTTGTCGAAGCGGCGCACTCAGGAAGAGAACGGAAGCGGTTGGAATCTTCATGCAAAAAAGTTTTGATTTTTGGAATCTCAATAAAACACAACGCGTTTTGGAATCACAAAGGATTCTTTTTACTAGTGAAGATTCCAACCACTTCCATTCTCTTCCTGAGTGGGCCGCTTCAACAACAACTCCTTCATCGACTTTATTTGATCTAGACCGGGGTGGCTACTGAGTTCTGAAGATCCAGTCGACTGGCAGCACTTTATGGTACCTCCCTACGCTTTTAAATAGTGTTGTGCCTGGTACGTGCACAACTACATCTGGTGAGCCTCACTCTTATCATTCTACCACTTCTCACCATTACTACAATATACTACTCTATGAGTGCTTTTGGTCTCTCCCTGTTCGCCTTTTCTATCTGAGGTGATAATTGTTTAGGGGGGTAAATGAATGACCGGTTCTTTTTAAGTAAATTCTAATCATATGCATCAGAAAATATATGCTCCTGGTAAATATATTAAAAAGATTCAGACATCCATTGTTCCAAGAGGACTTTTTACCACCCACGTCATCCACTATCCACTAGAAAGATTATTTAAGCCCCAACTACTCCAGCATAATTAGCACATTGAATAAAAAAGTAACGGCACTTAGGCAGCGTTCACACAATATGCGTGGATTGTGTTTGGAAACGTATTGCAAGGGATTTTAAGGGAAACTCTTCCCAATACATATCTGTCTTTGGGGCAGAGTTTCAATCCATATGCAAGGATGCAAAGAGTTACAGTTAGTGGAGGAGGTGAAAAATTATCTTTAAACTGATAAGATCTAAGATTTGGAAAGGTTGAAGAGCCACTGCACAAGACAGAATGAAAACAAGGCATGGAGTTGGCATTTAATGGTTAATCTGCACAGGTAGCAGAAGGCTTTTCTTCCCTCAGAAAGACTTTAGGTGTTGCATATAGTCAGGGGTCGTTGCTGCCAAGTGTTATATTTTGCCTACTTTATTAAAAAAATTCAAACATACAAAAAGTGAATAAATTACGGATGTTGCCATCTTCCTGATTTGTGCTGGACAGTTAATGAAAGTAAATCCAGGAGCGCCGTATAATAAAAAAAAAGATAAAAACGAGGTGTTAAAATGAGTGGAATTATACAATTTTAGTTGGCAGGATTTAAGTATCTTGTCTACTTCCCCTTTACGCTCTTTAGCAGTCACACTAATGATATAGGGTGAGACTAGTAAAGGGTCACGTTCATTTCCTAAGGGCGGTTTATGATGCCAGAATGTGAATGTGCTCTCAAGAATGTTCTAGTCGAGGAAAGGGGCAGAATGTCCTAGGCAAAAACTCATATTTTGCAGCACAATGTTCATGAATGACCTTTCAATGCTTCAATGTAACTGTACCTTTACTCTGCATCATTTGTATTCCTACTCACAGTGGGAAGGGTGAAGGGAAGAGAATTCACAATTTGCAGAATATATAAACCCATCTGTCAAATGTTTGTTTAAAAGCCAAACCTTACGGCTGTTTACTTTAAAACTGCCTCCTTTATTGTGTATAATTGGGGAGTTGAGCAATAACTCTATGAAAGACTTTGGCTCCAGTAGTATTAGAAGTACATAGAACAGTGATCTGTCGGCTAAAGCTCACACTGGATAAAGAGGGCAATGGTTTGATAGATGTGGCATTCAGTATATCACAATTGTTTGTCGAGTGGCATGAATTATTAAGTTGGTTCTATTTCTGTATGCAATGCTATCTTATTTCCCAAATCCCTGGGTTGTTGCCTTTGTGCTATATCTGAGTCAGCCTCGTCCTTCCCATCATTCTGTCCACTGTCAGATCAGGTCACCTTCAGCAAAAAAATCACTTTCTACTGACGCTGCTACAACACTGTTCTGGAATCTAATAATGTAACTTTTTATCCATGAACACACTTTGCCCCACTTTAATCCATCATGATGGCAGTAGAGCTTTACTTAAGAATGACAGCTGGGAAATAAACTCTAACTATTGACCTCCTAAATCATAACCTTTGACTCCCATCTTCAAGACTCTTGTTGTAGACACTATGAATGACCCCTTTCGGTTTTTGTCCAGTGAACATAGTTTTTACTTTTTATGATGACGTGTTGTATTACAAGTAAAGCAAATGTGTTGGCTTATATGTCTAGTGCAGGTTAGGTTCACAGTTAGTTTTTATTAACATGGTCAGTGTGTATGATAGGAAAGCACCCTACATACATGCTAATTGTGTCCATAATTTTATACTGTCAGACAGAAGCCAAATTATTATCCTTTTGATCTTTGTCTGGTTAATTTATTCCAGTATACAGCAGGAAATAGTGGATGGAATAATATAGTATACTATACTATTTCTCACAGCTCACTGCTATTGTAAAAATAATCTGTTAAACAAAGGGTCATTAACACCTTTGTGCACCAGGACATACTATTATGTATGTGTACCCAACGACGGCACCTAACATTGCTGCGGATGGGCGTTGTCATCTTGGTTGGCCAATCGCCACCCCCCTGGACGTCATAGAAATTAGCACATTGTAATGAATGGGTTAAAATGAGACAGCCTCGGTTCCTCGAAATACCGGAGGCTGTCATAGCAACAGATTGCCACCCCCCAATGACGTCACAGGGAGCCATGATCTTCGGCCAGCCGCCAGCAGCTTTGCCGGCGGCAATATGCAGCAAAGACTTACCGGCTATGGAGAAGGCTCAGCCCGTGAGCCCTCTCCATGCATCCGCATCGTCGTGTGCCATACTATTACGGCAGGTATCGGGAAGGGGTTAACTGTTCATTAGAAAGGTCCTGGCAGGGACAGTTAGTGATCACATGACCCTCCATCAGCAGCCAAGGAATGCCTGGTTGATGAGGTAATAGACAGGAGGCTTCACTTTACATATGAAGAAAGCAGTGCAGAACTTTTAATAGATGCATATTGGGACTATTTGTATGTTTTAGGCATCATAGATAGATATATGGATTTTTAAAAAAAATTATATTCACTATTGAAAAAAGAGAATGCAACATACATTTAATAAATGGGTATGTTTTAATGAAAGAGTACATGCAACTTTTATGAAATAGAATAATATGTAACATATATATATATATATATATATATATATATATACAAAAAATAGGCAGCACTTGGTGGTTCCAATCAAAGTTCAGGGGTGAAGTTTATTCCATAGTAGCAGCGACGTTTCGGTGGGTGCCACCACCGAAACGTTGCTGCTATTATGGAATAAACTTCACCCCTTAACTTTGATTGGAACCACTGAGTGCTGCCTATTTTTTGGATATACTTATGAGATCCTCTGCCATGGATCATACGGCTCTGCACCATTGCCGTGGTAATGCTGCTCTGGACTTTCCCATTTATATATATATATATATATATATATATATATATATATATATATATATATATATCCAGTAGGTATTTTCTAATTTACATCACAGACAGGACAATACAGAAGATACCAATTTTCTTGAGAAACCTTGCACTTCACAAACAATAGATGTTGTCACAGTGTATTTGCACCTCCTATCTAGAGAACACTGAAGATACCTTGTAAACTCTCAGTAGACATCAAGAGGTCAGCACAAAGCTATCATTACCCAATGCCATAAGGCTGTTGTAAAATATATAAAGAAATGCTGTTATTACTGGGTTGATCACAGTCATGATGGCAGCCCCTACAATCATGGACATAAAAATATAATCAAAAATCTACACTAAATACAAACACGAAAACAAGTGATACATTTTTAATACAGTTCAAAAACTATACTTAAATGTTTACTCCAAAGAAATTACACTTTGACATTGAGTTTTCAGAAGGTTACATAGTAATGGACTAACCTATGATATACTAAGGAATAAGAGGGTTGCTTTGTTCTGCCAAGTCCATATTCCCACTGCTTTATAAGGGCATGTGGATGTCACAGAGGGAGAACAATGGACAAGACAAGGCTATTTTACCCTGGACAGTAGCAGTTACTGTTAATTGATGTTTTGATGTTTATAGATAGTATTGTATTTTTTTTATTTTTAGTATATTTACATTTTGATAATATTTGGAAAGCTCACTGTGCTTTTTATGTCTAGACTTCTATATGCCTAACAACAAGGCATCCAGTTTCTTCTTTGATTAATATTATAGTATGAATTAATATAGTGTTTAATTATTTAACATTCTACTTCTGTGTAAGATATTGAAATCCTTTCATCTGCTTGATGGCTCCTCTCCCTTTTGCACAGCATGGCTCTAACTACTCATTAACTACTGTCGCTGTTACAGATAAATGCTATTTTTCAAGTGATGGTCCCAAGTTCTGTTTCTACCTTTTAAATATATCTTGGCTGAAAAGTTAGAAATAAGTCACATTTATAGTCTGTCTAGCAAAGGTTAAAATCACATTTCATGGCCCTATTTAAACTTTGAATGTAACTGTTCTAACTTTAACATATTTAAAGGGAACATGACAATGGCCTTTGTGCCCCTAAAGTGCCCCCAGAGGGACACTAAGAAGAAAAAGCAAAACGTATGTATAGCACAACCCAAAGTAAACAAAGTTGAGTCAAAAACACACATAATATATTATTACTAGGGCAGCATGGTTCCTCAGTGGTTAGCATTACAGCCTTGCAGCACTTTTGTCCTGGCTTAAAGTCCCACCCAGGTCAACATTTGTAAAGAGTTTGTATGTTCTCTCCGTGTTTCCGTGGGTTTCCTCTGTGTGCTCCGGTTTCCTCCCACACTCCAAAACATACTGGTAGGTTGAGTAGATTGTGAGCGCCATTGGGGACAGGGACTGATTTGAAAACCTCTTTGCAGCACTGAATAATCTGTGTGCGCTGTATAAATAAAGGAATTATTATTATACTGTATACAGATAAGCCAATGGATGATCCATGAGTAGATGATCCACTAAGAATCTTATAAGAAATATCTCAGCCAGTCAACAGAATAATGTACAAGAGCAACAAAACAATGTAAAGGTCATATATCGAGTACAGAAAATATATGCAGTATCGCAGTTTGAAGAGACTTGTTCCACGTCCTTTTTCATACATATTGGGAGCTGCAGCTTTCATGAGGAGTCTCACGCATCTGACCATTACACTCACAATAAATTTACTCAAATGGTATTAGTAACTAATAACTGCATTGATGGATAATGATCTTCATTTGAGCATATATCCGCCAAATTAAACATACCACAAGGTGAATTTTTTTACGTACTTAAGAATTAAATCTTTTTTATCTGCCAGTTTGTTGTTTAATAGTTTGGAACAAAGGGATTATGCAGGTTTTATTAAGTTTATAAAAGCTAAAGATAAAATCAGAGGTGGTATTTCCACTAGCTATGTTGGGAAGTACTGTAGTTTAATTGGGAAATTGAGCTATATGGTGCGCTGGGAAGAGAACAAGGCTGCACCTTTCCTATGACTGAATGGCTAAATGCAATGCAAAATAGTGATGACAACTTGACTTGTAAGAATCACTCAGAAACACTATTAAAATTGCATACAATGTGGTATGGGGCCCCTAGTGGACTGGCAAGTATGTGCCAGGGGTACTCATTTTGTACTGGTGAGAGTGTAATCAACCTTCAAATCTATCCCATATATGGTTGAACTGCCCTAAAATAACTAAGTTTTAGAGTGAAGTCTCGCAGTTGATTAAGGTTTTATGGGATATGGTGATACCATTATCACCAATACAATTATCACTAACTTCTTAAGCCACCATGACATTTGGGAACATCATGGGGTACTTGTATTTTTCCCACCATAACGATCCCCAACATGGATCCGTGCAGGAGGCAAAATGTACATGGCGGCCAAGCCTCAGCACGAGCAGCCGGGTTCACGATAGCTGAAAACCCTGGCTATTTACTCTTTAGATGCTGTGGTCAAACTTGCGGTCAAACGGGATCTAAAGGTGTCATCTACGTCTTCTCCCAGATTGCCTCCCCCCAAGGAGCTGAGTATGGGGGTGCCGATTTTGTCAATCATTTGCATAGTGTATATTGTGTAAGGGCTTGAACAAGCGATCAGATGAATGCTTGTTCAAGCAAAACTTATCGCTTAAACAAGTGAACAAGTAAACAATCTCAAATCACCTGGATATTTTAAAGCTTTCCGAAATTATAACAAATTATTGTGACACATGTCAGATGCTTAAAATCGAGTCTGGTCACTAAGCTGAAAACAAGTGTCTGTGATAAGGGATAAAAGAAAATCTACCCTCAAAATAAACCGGGGGCACCTACTCATAGATCCATGAACAGTGACTGTGGTAATCCTCTTAAATTTGTTATATTACTTCTGCAGTCGTGGCCATAAGTTTTAAGAATGATACAAATGTTAATTTTCAAAAAGTCTACTGCATCAGGTTTTATTATGGCATTTGCATATACTCCAGAATGTTACAAAGAGTGATCAGGTTAACATCAATTAATTGCAAAGTCAATATTTGCCTAGAAAACACATTTCGACTTCATTGCAGGCCTGCTTTAAAAGGAGCAGCTAACATCGTTTCAGTGATTGCTTCATTAACATGAGGACGGGGCTGGAGATCAATCTGTCATGATTAAGTAAGAATCACACCACTGGACACTTTAAAAAGAGGATGGTGCTTGGCATCATTGTTTCTCTGCTGTTAACCATGATTATCTCTAAAGAAACACGTGCAGTGATCATTGCACTGCACAAAAGTGGCCTAACAGGTAAGAGTATCACAGCTAGAAAGATGGCACCTCAGTCAACAATTTATCGCATCATCAAGGAATTCAAGGAGAGAGGCTCCATTGTTACCAAAAAGGCTCCAGGGCGCCCAAGAAGGACCAGCAAGTGCAAGTACCGTCTCTTAAAAGTGTTTCAGATTTGGGATCGGGCTACCAGCAGTGTAGAACTTGCTCAAGAATGGCAGCAGGCAGGTGTGAGTACATCTGCACGGACTGTGAGGCGGAAACTCTTGGAGCAAGGCCTGGTATCAAGGAGGGCAGCAAAGAAGCCACAGGGAGTGGACTGCTGAGGACTGGGGTAAAGTCATTTTCTCCGATGAATCCCCTTTCCGATTGTTTGGAACATCTGGAAAACTGCTTGTTCGGAGAAGACAAGATGAGTGATACCACTAGTCTTGTCTCATGCCAACTGTAAAGCATCCTGCAACCATTCATGTGTGGGGTTGCTTCTCAGCCAAGGGAAACGGTTCTATCACAGTCTTGCCTAAAAACACATCCATGAATGAAGAATGGTACCAGAATGTCCACCAAGAGCAGCTTCTCCCAACTGTCCAAGAGCAGTTTGGTGATCAACAATGCCTTTCCATCTTGATGGAGCACCTTGCCATAAAGCAAAGGTTATAACTAAATGGCTCAGGGAACAAAACATTGAGATTTGGGCCTGGAAACTCCCCAGATCTTAATCCTATTGAGAACTTGTGGCCAATCATCAAGAGACGAGTGGACAAACAAAACCCAACAAATTGTGACAAAATGCAAGCATTGATTGTGCAAGAATGGACGGCTATCAGTCAGGATTTGGTCCAGAAGTTGATTGAGAGCTGCCAGGGAGAATTGCAGAGGTCCTGAAGAAGAAGGGTCAACACTGCAAATATTGACTTGCTGCATTCACTCATTCTAACTGTCAATAAAAGCTTTTGTTACTCATAATATGATTGCACTTGTATTTTTGTATGCGATAAAAACTGACAAACACACATAAAAACCAGAGGGCAACAGATCATGTGAAAATATACCGTATATTCCGGCGTATAAGACGACTTTTGAAGACAGAAAAATCTTCTGTCTTCTCTGGGGTCGTCTTACACGCCGGTAATCCCGACCGCCCGCCGTGTATTCACGGTGGCGGTCGGATCGAGCTACATGGAGAGGGCTCACGAGCCGAGCCCTCTCCATAGCCGGTAAGTCTTTGCTGCATATTGCTGGGCGCCGCCATGCTTTTCCCCGGGGCGGCGCCTAGTATGACGTCAGCAGCGGCGCGTCATACTAGGCGCCTGCCGGGGAAGATCAATGGCGGCGCCCAGCAGAAGAAAGAAGACGGCGTGGAACACTGAAGACGAGCCGCGCGGACATCGGTGGAGCAGCGCAGCGCATCGGGGCCACCGGAGGGTGAGTATATAAGTTTATTTTTTTTTTAATGCTGGGCTGGGCTGTGCTGTATACTACTGGGGGATGTGCTGTATACTACTGGGGGCTGTACTGTATACTACTGGGGGCTGTGCTGTATACTACTGGGGGCTGTGCTGTATACTACTGGGGGCTGTGCTGTTATGGTAATGTTGTTGTTGTATGCCTTATGTTTATGAGCGACAGTTTTCCTGCTATATACCTGCATGTCATAAGAATTTAAATTAAAAAAAGGACCATGTTAAATTCAAATCTGTTTTTTTTTTAATATTTACCGGTGTTTTGTATGCGTTGGAAAAGGGGTAGTCTTATACGGCGAATATATCTTAAACTCTATATTTTAAACAGGAAAGTAGGGGGGTCGTCTTATACACCAGGTCGTCTTATACGCCGGAATATACGGTAATATTTGTGTCATTCTCAAAACTTATGGCCATGACTGTATTAATCAACTTTTAAAATAATTCTATAATCATCTTTTAAAATTATGAGTCAGAAGGGTGTTGGGGATGGGGTACTCTGGCTGTAAAGGCTATTACAGTGTACAATACCACATCTCTCCCTGCCTCATGACCACTAGAGAAACCCTAGAGCTTTTTTGGGTCATTAGGATAATTTTAAAAGTGGATTTTAGAAGGAAGGAGGCCATGGAAAACAAATATATGAATAAATATACACCCAGTGCATGCAACAAAAATATGCATAACAAAGCATCAAACCAAAGGGAGCATTAATATACAGTAATAATAAATCATAATAATAAAGTCCCCATTTTATCTAACAACAAAGAACACATGCTCAGAGACGAGAAAAAACTGAATTAGAATTTAATGAAATATAATTGTCAAACAGTCATAGCCCAATTTTACTGGAAATACAAGTACAACCATAAACCAATTACAGAGTACAATATTATACAAGAGAAAACTATTTATTCATAATATAAATGGATTATTATTTACTATCTAGACTTGAAGTCTAGCTGAGGTCCTCAAAGTCGGAAATTGGCCTAATCCCATAATCTAATTGTCAATCTTATTACATATGAGAATATTTTATTGGAACATCTATGACGCTGTGCTGGGTAACAATGTGTGAGGACATCTGCCTCTGCTTCCTGATGGATGCAGAAGATCACAGCTCCAGTGAGGTTTTCATACCTGTCAGCAATAAAGAAAGAAGAAGGGAAAGCGTTCTGACATCCTTCCCCGGTTCTGAGGTCTTAGTGATTGGTTATTTTGATTATCATTATAACACCAAATCATTCCTGACTAGAAAGTGACTGCGCTCGCAAGCAATGTATGCAAACTATGTTTAACACTGACAAGTCTTGTCAGACATCTTGTGGATGGTAGGATTTGTTTTCCAGACTTCACATGCAGGACATGTTGTGTGCATGATAAGGTGCCAGCTCTTTATATTCACATCACTTTTGTACAGTTATACAGTTCTGTGCTATATACTAACCTTTATTTCAGTTCCTGATCTATATGGGTACAAATATTTGCTCATTCTATTAGAAGACATTTTTCATATATGTGGCATGAAGTATAGGAGGGGCTTAATAATTAAAAGAACGCTATACTGACATAGAAATTTGTTCAAACGTAATGCAATTTGTTATTATTAAAGTAAATCTACCACAAAAATCAAGTATAGCCCCATTTCTTGTAAAATAAACTTTTAAAATTATGGTAATGAACCAGATAGCTTCTCAGGTTGTTACTCAGCCTCACCCTCCCTTTCTGCTCCCTCAGTACTTTACCCCTCCCTCTGCTGTCATGTCACACAATGGGAGGGGGGAAGTGCTCCTGCTCTGGTAACGCCCCCAGAGCCCTTCAGGTAAGTTGATTAAGAAGATTACCAGAGTTCATCATGCTTGACTTTGATCATAGATAGCATTGAACCCTTAATAACCCGCCATATCAATTTTTTACATTAAGGTCATTAAAGGTTATGCATTATTAACCAAACATACCTTGAGAACGCTGTAGCTACACCGATGCAGGATCATATCTTGATGATTGATCCCTGTGCTGAGTGGTTTTGCTGATAAAACAATTATAAAATTATTATAATGAAGCTGTCTCACTTCTGTGGCTGGCTCAGTGCTTCTCCTAGCACATTAGTCATGCACTGCTTCACAGGATGATGTAATCACTGGTTTGTGCCTGAAGGCAGAATAATCAATTGCTGCACCATCCCCCAGATGCTGTAGCTAAGGATCCCTCACTCCTGTCTGGTCTGAGTCCTGTGTGTAATACAAGCCGTAATACAAGCTCTGTGTAACTTTTGCAATCATGCAATCCAGCTTTCCCAAGGTGCTGAATGTTATTATTGCATGCGCAGAACACTGGCTTCTCGGACAAGGGCGCGCAGCTCCTCAAAGCTGCACGCCGAAGATGTCAGGGTAGGTGGAGAAAAGAGGCTACTAAGGCGTGGAGTACCTGCGACGTGTAGCCTCATGTCCAGCTACTCCACGCCCCAGTAGCTGTTTAAGAAAATTAACATATTAGGGTATTAAAGTTTTGAAAAGATAGCAGCTACGTGAGGATTATCTCTAAAAAGGGCTATCCTCACGTCCCACACATCCACCTACCACCCATTCTACCTTTATAGGTAGAATCATGGTGGTTGGTTCCCTTTAACATACAAAGTCCGACAGAATTGTGCCGCACACCTCATGTTAAAGGTGTACCCAAAAAAAAAGTGGTGCACTCTGTCGGAACAGTGCAGATTCATGAAGAACGTGCGCCAGAAATTTAGGTGTGTTCACATTTTTAAGGTGGTTTATAAAGACAAAACTAGATGTGGATCATATAAAGAGAGAACTTATAAAGGTCAGATCATACTTCACTTGATTTTGGCTTTTAAAATGGAATAAAATTGAATGTAGAAATCAAACCCAAAGTGTACACAGTTCTATTTCAGACAATGACATAAACCCAACTATACAGAGGAAGAATGTTAGCTCCCCCGAGGGCAGTAAGCACCAGCAATGTAGCCGAGGCAATGTGTTAACTAACTGTAATTAGTTATGGCTGTTATGCATAAAAACTAATTGCTACACATAGAACTGATTTGCAGTGACTGTAGCAAATGATTAAAAGCTTGTCAAATGAGAAGACCTTCCTGCTTAGTACATTTACAGACTGTAAAACTTTGCAACTGCTATGCAGAATGTCAAACTTGTCTCTGTCTCCATAATTGAAAGCCCATCTTAATGAATTTATCATACATGTTTGTAGTAGATCAATAGGAAATAGCTGCACTTGGTGAAGGTCTTTCATATGGAAACTTTTGCTTTTCAGACTGGGTATAATGATTTGTAGCTATAAAAAAAACTGCATAGGATAAAAAATACAGCAGTAATAACAGTTTTCTATAGAAATATGCACAAACACATTAGGAAACAATCACATAAAATAAAATTTCAAAATATTTAGTAGGCAATTACTGCGCTCCCTACTTGCTTTTTTCCTCTCACTTCACAAAGCACAGATGGCCTCCCTGTTAATGATATTTAATACATACTGTATATAATGAAACCATTACAGAACATGCACTCAAGGGTTTGCATTGAAGAATGCATGTCATTTGAAGGTGAAGAGTACATTATAAACACATTAGTTTGCAAGCATTTGTGTTTGCTTTGCATTATGTAATTTCAAAGTGAGTCAGCTAGAAAGAAATGTATTGTCCCAGCACAGCTAAACCAAAACTTGGCTAATGTAGTGGGCTGCAGTTGTTTCCAGATACTTTGGCTATACACATGATTAGATAATGCCACACAATACATAGTGAGTTTGCAATCCATTTTGGGTTGCATTGTTACAAGGTTTTGTTTCATTGTTTATCTATTTATTTAAAATGAAACTGGGTAAGGGTACATTCACACAGTGGTATGCCCGCCGTGCGAGCATACCACTGTGTGCTGGAGGTGAGGAGGAGGTGACCCCTCCTCCCTCCATAGAGAATAGCGGCGCACGGCCGCACACACGCCAAAAGGGTACATTCACACGGCGGTATGCCTGCCGTGCGGGCATACCGCTGTGTGCTGGAGAGGAGACGGCCCCTCCTCCCTCCATAGAGAATAGCAGCGCACGGCCGCACACTATTGCACACTATTGCTATTGCCGTCTATGGGGACGTACATGCGGCCGCAAATTTGCGGCCGCATGTACGTCCCCGCAGACGGCCATGTGAATGTGCCCAAAGATAGAGCATGCTCTATCTTTATGCGGTGTGCGGGCCGGATTGGTGCCACACATGTGTGGCACCACATCTGCGCCGCGCCGCTATTGCCGTCTATGGGGTCGTACATGCGGCCGCATGTACATCCTCGCAGACGGCCATGTGAATGTGCCCTAAATTGGTACCCTCAGACTTTTCTCCTTGTTTGGCCCACTGTCCCTTTTATTTGACAACCTCCGCTTTCCACCAGCTGTTGGAAGTTTTCATTTTTTGAGCTGGAAGCGTGACACCTGGCCTTGCTTGGGGCAGCTTCTAGGGACTGATGGCTCTCAACCTTCTGAGCACTCTCTGGTCCAAAAATCCTGGGATTGCTCTGTCATGACTGTACTATTCACAGCTATGCTCTTTCTTAGGTTGCCCTGATCTTTCAAGACCCTTATTGAGGGAGCCTGCCACCTTTTGAGTTAATCTTACTAGCGGGGCCCCATCCCCACAGACCTCTCTTTGATAAAAGGGATTCTACATGACTGCGTGACTTACACCCCACCAGTGTTCATAGCTGCTTGGGAATCAGAGCTAAACTGTTCTCTTTCTTCTAAAGATCTTTCTTCAGCCCTAACTTGGGCTTCCCATTGCCTGCCATGCACAAGAAAATCATTATAAAATAATTTTCAGTTGGTTCCAAAGGTCTTGCATAAAATGTAGCCCTATGTGCCAACGGAGCCGCATCAGCATCCATGCTTCACATTTGGTTTAAAATTGTTGTCCTGGTTCTAGAAAATAATATGGACATTGTAATGATAGAGAAAAACTATTACTAAAACATATTAATGCACAATGGGGTTGTTATGCAATAAGGGAATTGCTTAGTAGACAAGGACATTGAGTCCTAAGGCTAAACCTCACTACCAAGCTGTCCCTACCTAGAACACAGCCTATACTAAGCAATAGTTGCAACTGGTCAAAATTCCCTTCCTGGAGGCAAAAATTGGACTAAACAAACATAGAAGAGTAGCCAACAAGTAGAAATCAAAACCAAAATGACAATGCAGTACAGAATTGATAGGCAAACTGCATGTCAAATAATCCAAAATACAAAGTCAAGATAAACATCTAGCAGCAAACCTATTATATTCAGAGTACCAGTCACTTTATGGATATGGATGACACTGAAGCCCAAACAGGCAGAATCATAACAAGGGTATAATTAATAATGCCAGTTTTCTTTCCATTCAGAAAAGTGGTCGGGGCTCTAACCTACTCACTTCTGTTATATGTAGCAAGTTAAATGTGACATCATCTTCTCACATCTTTTTTGATTGATTTTTTAACTTTTTCAACAACAGTAGAAGGTCCAGGATGTGTGAGAGCCCAAGCACATTCAAGGCAAATACAATAACTTCCAAAGAGATAACATGCATCTCAAGTAAAACAGAGATATTAAATAGCAGCAAAACATTGGTGTGCATTGAAATGAGAAGATATAAACATATAAAGGGAGGTTTAATATGGCACATAAAAAAGTATTGACACCCTACCTCGAAATCAATCAAATTAGATCTGTGAAATTCCCTTCCCTCAGCTTGAACCAGGCAGTTTGTCAGAATTTTCTTGAGCAATGCCACTCGCTGCACGAAACCAGGAAGTTTACAATCGCCAGATGTTGAATTTTTTATTTCACAATGGCTGGCTGTGAAGAACGCTGTACAGTAGCTATAAACGCTGCTGTTTGCTAACATTTTATTTCCAAATGACAATGGTAATTTAATCAGCATGAGTGACATTAAAAAGAGATCTCCCAAGCCTTGACTTTGGTAATGACAAAGAAAATAAAACATTGAGAGTTGACTATGTACGGAAGCAGCTGCAAACAGCATATGGCAAGATGAAAAATAAAGAAAGACATTGCATTAAATTATCCAGCAATCTTATAAATAACTGAGAATAAAATAATATAACATACAAAAGAAAATGTCATTGGGTCTAGGTCATCTGCAATCCCAAAATCCATTTTAGCCAAAGGCTGCTTGATTGCTTGCAATATTCAGGATCTATGGATAGTCAGTATGGAAATTGAAATGACTGTAGCACCAACCATTCAGTGAAATCAGTGTTGTGACCGTGTAGCAGTGACAAGAAATTAAGGTTTCATAATGGCTGTATGAAAGGGGCCCCATAGACCACCAACTGTGAGAGGTGTAGGTGTGTCCACCTTTGTCTTAGTTTCACTTTGGTTGAGGAGTGAAATATGGCTATTATATTTCTCACTGCAACATGAACTTGCCTTGAGACTGCAGCACAAAAAAATAGAACAAGTCCTATTTTTTGCCATTTTGCAGCACAGTCTCTCTATAGAAGTTTATGGTGAAATTGCCACATATGGAGTTTTCCACCACATGCAGCCTATTTTTACGGTGGGTTTCCCAGGAGACCAGGTTATATGGGTGTAAGCAGTTTCGGACTGTGGTGTAGAGGACCCACCAGAGGAACTGAGTCTATGGGCCCACTTTCTATTTCAACAATCTTGAATAAATTTTTCCCCTGAGGCTGCGTTCACATGTTGCGTTTAAACTACATTTTAGGGTGCATCCACGAATTCAGTTTTTCAGATGCAGTTTTTGAAGCCAAAAACAGTTGTGGAGCATAATGGGTGAGACAAATAATTGAAAGCTGCTGCTCCTTCTACTTTTACGCCATTCCTGGTTTGACATCAAAAACTTCATCTGAAAAACTGAACATCTGGTCGCACCCTTGAAATGCAATACAACAGCCGAGGAGAGGAGATTTGCCTATTTACATTGCCGTTAACATGTGTGTTCACAAAACACAATTTTAAAGCAATGTTGACACATGCATTGTGTTAATGTTTCAGTTTTATGATGACATGTTAAAACATATGTTAACACCACATTCACATTGGGGGACATTTACTATGGCATTTCCGCCGCATTTTCTGCTCTTCAACCCATTTATTAGCTGGCGGCGCCAGAAAAAATGACTTTTTACGCCTGCTCCGACTCTTCTCAGAAAAGGGGCTTGGCTTTGGCGGAGTGGAAACTCAGACACAATTAATATGTGTCTCAGCCATTTTTGGGCGCTGTAAATTGTCGGAAAGTAGACCAAAAGAAATTTGGTCTAGCAGGGACACAAAACAGTGTTATTGCACTGTTGCTTGTTCTCCGACTGTTGGACACATTTCTGGTGCTCGGGACAGATTTTGGTCCCAGGGACTGAAAATGTTCTTGGTGCCAGAAATGTATCTGCACAGCTCCACAATTTTAAATGTGTATCTTCTTTCTGAGAGCAGGTCGGTAACAAAGCCAATGCAGACACCGACACTTTATGTAAATGTCCCCCATTGTGTTTTGTAAACGCATTGTAATTAGGCAAATGTCCTCTCCTCAGTTGTTGTATTGCATTTCAAAATGTGATATAAAGCAACAGCTGAGAAGAGATTTGCCTAATTATATCAAGTGCATTTACAAAACACAATGGGGCTCATTTACTAAGGGCTCCGCAGTAAGCACAATCGCTGGACATCCCAACGATTTCCGTTTTGCGCCGCTGGCACAGGTATTTAAAAGGGGTATTTGGTGCACGTGAATGGATTTTGGCGCACAAATGCGACACAAATCAGGGGGGTCCATTAGACGATCCGACTGATTCAGATAAACCGCAGGATTTAACTTCAAAATTGTGTCGCAAGCCATGCACTTACATACACCGGGAAGAAGAAGGTGAACTCCGGCGGACCTAATCAGGGAAGTGACACATGCAGGATATTGGGCGCACGATCTTTATGAATCGCCGCAGAGTTCTTCCTCATCAGACAGGCCGGATCGGGGATAGCGCAGGGATCGCGCAAATGTGCCCCAAATGTACATTTTGTTAACATTAAAATAACACATTGGGGCTCATTTACTAAGGGCCCAAATTGTTCATTTTCGTCGGGTTTCCCGAAAATTACAGTTTTCCCCCTTTCCCCCCAGGTTTTTGGTGCACGCAATCAGATTGTGTCGCATCGGCGCCGGAAATCGGGGTCGTGGCCATCGGAAAACCCGACGGATTGAGAAAAAACAGGGAATTTTTTTAAAAAATGTGTCACTTGACACGCACTTACATGCACTAGGAAGAGGATGATGAACTCCGGCGGACCTCAGCGCAGCGGCGATACCTAGTGGATATCGGGCACACAACCTTAGTGAATCCCAGCAAGCTCTAAATCAACGCCGGACAATGTGCTGCGGGATTGCGAATGGACCGGGTAAGTAAATGAGCCCCATTGCATTTTGGTTGTGTTTTCACATGCATTACAACAGGTTTCTCCGGTGCTCCACTGGGCCAGTCCGACACTGGGTGTCTGCAAGGCAGTAAAGTCCCATGGGTAACTCAAGTAAAAGAGTGGCCAACCCCTTTCATACTGTATACATTGCATAAATATGATGCATAAAGGCATGTGCATATACTATAAAGTTTATTATCTTCAAAAAGTTAATCTTTTATAATTGCTTTTTTCCATTTGTATGCAGAAAACTAACATACTGTATATTTTCTTAGCCAAGGCCAATTTAAGTCATGGCTGTCTGTAAAGCTTTCCTAGCACAGTGCTTCCCTATGGAGTCCTATACAGTTATCAGTGTGTATTCCGACCTGATGGATCTCATATCAGAGCTGAGGAAATAAGGCACAGCTTTGTCTCCAATCTGTCACAGTTCCCCTGCAGATTGATGCGAAAGGAGAGAAAAGTCACGGAAATAGAAGGATTATTTGGTTGCCGTCCTTGTAGCTTTTTTGAGCACTCATTTTCACATGCAAGTGTCTTTATTAACTTTGGAAATAAGGAAATAAATTAGGCATGTGGAGCCTCCCAATAGAGAAAAGCAGGAGTCATTTCAAAAAGATTATGAATTTAATTTGCAGAAAGTATTTTCCTTTCATACCTAACATGATAGAAACAATATAAAGAGTCCATGGGGATCAGCCTCATTATTTTGACGTAGTCTTTGTGATGACTCTGTGTGAATAAAATATGCCTGCTGTGACCAATTCCAACCACTGCCTAATATACTTAATGCTGCCTCTGTCCCTTAATGAACCAGTAACATTACTTATACATATTACACTTTTCTCTTTACTTTATAGAACTATATCCAAAGTGACAGATCACTTTTTTAGGTACTTATAGATGGCAGTGATTTAGTTTTATTTCTTTTTTATGCCGGCATGATGCCTTACAGCAAATGAGCCTGAACCCAAATGTACATTTTAAAGAGATTTTATCATATTAACCATGATCCAAATGTTCTTTATAATAACTATACAATAAATGATTAAAATATATGAGTATCTGTAAAGGGCTGCATACTAATCTGTAATTTAATGTAACCTTAAAAGAATCTCGGGAGCCACTTAAAAGAAATGACAATGTAGAAAATATACAGATGAAGCTAGCGCCACCTGTTTGGCTGACTGCTATTTAGTATTCTATCTATTTCAGCATTGTATCACAATGTGCAAGGTAAGCATACTGTACAATGGCCCACATTTACTAAATTTGTGAACAGAGGGCGCCAGGTTCAAGATATTTGACACCCGGTTTTCATCCCCCTGCACTGCCCCGACACAGTGCACCACTTTTTTTTTTAAAATGCGGCGTGCCATACACTTCTGTCAGACTTTGAATGTGGCGTGCAGTTTCCAACTGTGTACTGGAGCTCCCATTTTAGTGCAGAATTTTGTGTCGCCTTGGGTATAGCGCAGCGTGTGTCACAAATTGTCATGTGCACCACTTAAATAACTGTGCACTGAAAAGAACGTGGAAGATCCGACAGAAAACTGCCGGAAGGACTTTAGTAAATGTGGGCCCATATGTATGCATATGACATCTCATGAATACAATAAAATCAGCAGGGGCTTAAAGGAGTATCCAGATTTGCAGTGAAGAAGAATAGATTCATATGATAAAGACATAGTTCTGCCCTTATACAAATCACTGGTCAAACCACACATGGATTACAATGACAGTTTTAAAAATTTGGGGTTATGCAGTTTAAAAAAAAGATGGCTGAGGGGAGACCTCAAAAGATCTTTGTATACCTAGGCCTGTGGCCAGGACAATGGTGCATCCTCTACACCTAGTAGAGAGACGGTTCTACCATCACCATAGAAGGGGATTCTTTACTGTAAGAGCAGTGAGACTATGGAACTCTCTGCCGCAGGAGGGGACACTCTTTGTACATGTTCAAGCAAGGCCTGGATTCTGGAGAGCAAAAATATCACAGGTTATGGGGAAAAAACATTTGTTTAATTCTCCTTTAACATAAGCCCGGTCCGTAACGGGATTATATAGGGTGAGCAACCAACCTGGTAGCATGTATATAACCAAGACACGGAGGTTGGGGTTGGTGGATCAAGATAAAAGAGCAACACGGGTTAAATTTTATATTTGAATGCCTTAAAGGCACATTAGACAGACAGTACACACAAATAAATGTATATAGCTAATAGAGTACAAATACCCAGGTAGTACCAGCAATCCATATCTTACTTACTTTATGTGTGGGTTTAATTAGTCCATACCTTGAGATCTTTCTTCTGCACTTGATGCTAAATGGTTTCCCAGACAAAAGACGAAAGCATCAGTGTTGTTCTAATAATATTAGGTGCAGACATACCTCTGCACACCCCCAGGAGGGCTTATAGGTCCCTCCTACCTGGTATTAAGTCCAGAACCTTGGAGAAGTCACAGCTTCTCAAGGGAAGTCATAGGATCAGGGTTCTGGTATCATTGGATCCGGGTGAATCCCTGGATCACATTGATACCAAGCCTGACCCATTTGCTATGGTCTCATCCCAATATATTTATATCTCTGGACCTAGGGGTGCTAGAACCTTAGGAATTGGGGCACTTGGATCCCCTGATGATACCAAATCCAAAAATGTATTTGCCCTTGGGCTGAGATAGACCATCACTCCATAATTGTCGCTAGACAAGGTATTGGTCTGATATTTTTTATGACTCATTGTCTGCTCAAGCCTTTTGGAGATGCTGTGGTTGCAAAAGGTGTTAGTTAATAGATACCCTCTACAGAGCCAGAGTTCCTCTGCAGCCTTTGTTGTGTTAGATAACACTCAAGTTATCTCCATAAGGTTAATTAAACTGAGACTGGGGGAAGTAAGGGATATGGGTTGCTTGATGAACAAGACAATTTCTGGCCTGTAAATCTCCCTTATACCTATATGTTCATCACAGAGGCCATGGAGTCTGGATTCAGAAGTAAAATAAATATTTTGACGATAAACCCAGACGCATGTTTACTAGTCTTGCAAAGATACTCAAATGGTGTGGGCTTAGAAACTGTATCTGAGTTCTCAAAGGTTTGCAAGAGATCTCAAATCAGCGGGTAGTGCTAGTGGGATGATGTCTGAATACCAAATTTTTCTAGAAGTGCCGGGAATGGCAATATAGCTTTGGAGATATGGTCCACTATGTCTGCTAAACAGAACAGGTATTTAGCATGCCAAGGCTTAACATCAGGCCTCATTGGTGCATGAGGCATAAAAGGAGTATAGGAATGATAGGCAAACACTTAGAAACCAAAGCTAATTTGGAGCTACAATTATGCCATAGATTCACAGTAAAGGCAATGGCAGTGGGCCTGCAGAGGGTGGAATATCAGCGGTCCATATGAAGGCATTGGGATGGAATGGAGCTAGTGATAGTTTTTCTGTTTCCATCCACCTTGAGTAATCTCACATTGTCGACCATGCAAGTATACGTCTGATGTGAGCCACCCAATCGTATTTAACCCCTTAGCGCTCTGCGCCGTAGCTGTACTGCGCTGAGTCCCGCGATTAGCGCTCAGCGCAGTACAGCTACTGCGCAGAGCCGATGCCGGTTCAGCGCTGTATAGCAGCCGAACCGGCATCGTTAGCCGCGGGATTTCAGCGGTAATTTACCGCTGACATCCCCGGCTAACACCCACGGTCGGAGTGGGCTCCGATCGCGGGTGTTTAACCCGTTAAATGCCGCGGTCAACGCAACCGCGGCATTTAACCTGCCTTCTGGGGGTCTTTACCCCCGATCGCTGTTTTGGCTCCTCTGGGGTCCGATCGGGACCCCAGAAAAGCCTGGAGGGTTTGCCTTTAAGATGGCGTCTGTGACGTCATCTTAAAGGCAAAGTGTCAGCCTATGCATCTGCATAGGCTGGCACTGATAATACCCTGCAATACATTAGTATTGCAGAGTATTATCAAGAACAAGCAATCAGATGATTGCTTGTTCATATCCCATGGTGGATCATGTAAAAAATGTACAAAATAATGTTTTTCAATAAAAAATTACTTTATAAATCACTAAAAATGCCCATAAGCCCTAAAACATATAAAGAGACATATAACGCTCAAAAAAGTCTAAATCATAACACAAACCCCACATATATAGTATCACCGCGTCCGTAACAATCCATAAAATAAAACTAAATAACTATTGAACCCATATGATGAACGCCGTAAAAAAAAAACGCCAAAAACCCGCCAAAAATTATGATTTTTACCTATTATATCCCACTAAAAATGCAATAAAAAGTGATCAACAAAACATATGTACTCCAGAATGATATTGTTGCAAAGAACAACATGTCCCGCAAAAAACAAGCCATCAACCAGCTCTGTAGCCAAAAACGTAACAATGTTATGCCACTTGGAAGACGGCGATGCAAATATGATAGATTTTTCCCCACATTAGGGTTTTATTTGGCAAATTTAGTAAAACATAAGAAAAAATATTCATGTCTGGTATCCCCGTAATCGTATCGACCCATAGAATAAAGATAACATGATTATTAGGCTATACGGTGAACACGAAAAAAAAAAAAAAGTAAAAAATCCAGTACAGAATTGATGCTTTTCTACTCATGACCTCAAAAAAAGTTCCAAAATTTTCAACAATAGGTGATACCAACCCCAAAATGGTAACACTGGAAAAAGCATCTTGTCCCGCAAAAAAAATGCCGTCACATGACCCCAATAACGGAAAAATTTTATAGCCTTCAAAAGGGGGCAACCAGAAAACTAAAATCCTGGCAGCTGCAGGGTGCTCTTTCCCTTCTGCGCCTCGCTGTGCCCCCATAACACAAGTAATGTCCACATGTGGGGGGTCGCTGCACTCAGGAGAAATTGTAGAGCAAATTTTATGGTGAGTTTTCTCTTTTTATCTTTTGGAAATGTGTAAATTTTAGGGCTAAATGAACGTATAACCGACAAAATTTAACCATTCTAAATTTCACCGCCATTTTGATTCAATTACTATGAAGATCTCAAGGGGTTAACAATCTTTGTAAATGCTGTTTCTGATAGTTTGAGGGGTGCAGATTTGAAAATGGGTTGGTTATATAGGGGGTTTTGTTGCTAAATATGTAAAATTTGATTTCAAACAGTATTTATCCCCAAAATAGTCAATTCCGAAAATACGGAAAATCGCTATTCGATTTGTAGGCCGCGTGACGTCAAAATAAATTATCCAAACATTTCAAAAATTAAGAAAATGTAAAGTAGACAAATAGGAAATGTTATTCTGCAAGTTATTTAGGTGGTAAATCGATCTGCCTGAAAACGCGGTGATTTTGAATTTCGAAAATGGCAAATTTTTCTAAAAATTCATCATTTTTTTCTTTTTTTTGTAAATAAACGCAAAACTTATCAGCCAAAATTTACCACTAAAATGAAGTACAACATGTGGGGAAAAAACAATCTCAGAATCGCTTTGATAAGTAACAGTGTTCAAAAGTTATTACCACAGGAAGAGACACTGGTCAAATTTCAAAAAAAAGTTGCGAGCCTTAACCTGCAAACAGGCTGCGTCCTTAAGGGGTTAATAACATCTGGCTGTTTTTGTTTTCTGGTAACACAATTTGCAGCACAAGAAACTCATCTGTAGCTCTTAAAGTGTGGATGGCTAGCCTGTATACCTCTTAAATGTAAGTGTTATTTTAGATATTTGTTGGGGTAATGTTGGGTCCTCGGGTTGGCAACATTTGTTATTTTATTGCATGACTGCATATTTTTTCTTTAACTCATATGCACATATATATATATATATATATATATATATATATATATATATATATAGTCCTAAACTACACTCTTAACTTAGTTACTATAAAGACAAGATTAGAGCTTAGTGCTGTTGGAGCTTCACCTGTTATATGAGTCTACCTGCTGGAGACTCAATTTCAGCTGATCTCCTAATATACACTATAATGTATTGATTTTAGTGCAAATTTACCAGGGCAAATTATTTTTCTGCTGGGCAAGATTATTGCAGCGCCCTATCCGGAATGAGATCAGATATTGATCTAGCACTAGATGAGAATGAGCTTGGATATTGAAGGCAGTCTTTGTCCACTTGTATTAGGTGACTTCAAGTTTGTGGGTAAGCGAACTGGGCCATCTCTGGCTGTATCTGAGCTGCTTACACATACTGGTTGCTCATATAACAAGTTCTAGGTCCCTTTCTATTATGGGGGTCTTCGTAGTTCAGGGGGCAATGACTTGTGCATTGTGGCTAGTTTCTCTTTAAGAAGTGCTTGCAGTTCACTGAAGAAAGAAGCAAAATAAACAAAATGTATTGTAACTTTTACCATTTCTACAAGAACATTGCTATTCCTTCCATTTCTCACTTTCAAATAGACCTAACAATTCTGTTCACTTGTTCAGTGCAGACAGATGTTCAATTATCCCTGTATCCCTGTTCTGTCTAAGACAAATGTGGTTTATGTCTTCCGGGAATTGTTAAATCTAGTCTCATTAGACCAAAGAAAAGATGCGATAGTGTGAATCTAAAGTGACGCATTGTTTCATCCACTACTGGGACAGGTAGCTTTTCTTGTTTAGGATTTATTTTGTTCAATTGATGTGCATTATGTTTTGTAATGAAAATTATGAAATGTGTTAGTCTTCTATTTTACATGTACTGTAGAGATGAGCGAGCACTAAAATGCTCGGGTGCTCGTTACTCGAGCCGAACATTTCCAGATGCTCGAGTGCTCGTTTCGAGTAACGAGCCCCATTGAAGTCAATGGGAGACCCGAGCATTTTTCAAAGGGACCATGGTTCGGGAATAAAATGTGTTATTTAATTGAAAAAGAATGTCTTCTGATAATTTGCAAACATCTGCGATCTATTCTTCACTGTTCCGCGCGTATATTATCTCCCGACAAGTTAGCAGATGTAAAGAACAGTGAAGAATAGAATAAAAACAGTGAACACAGTGAACACAGTGAACACAGGATCATTTAAGATAAAAACACAGTGCAGAACACAGTGCAGAATAGATTACAGATGTTCGGCACATCTGCTTACTTGTCGGGAGATACGCGCGGAACGGCGCGTACAAAATAGCATGTGAAGAACAATATATATGTGTGAAGAAGACATTGCAGATGTATGGAAACATCTGCAATGTGTTCTTCACACACATATATATTGTTCTTCACATGCTATTTTGTTCGCGCCGTTCCGCGCGTATCTCCCGACAAGTAAGCAGATGTGCCGAACATCTGTAATCTATTCTGCACTGTGTTCTGCACTGTGTTTTTATCTTAAATGATCCTGTGTTCACTGTTTTTATTCTATTCTTCATTGTTCTTCACTGTGTTTTTTTAATTAAATGCTCGATCTCGAGCAGGGGAAATACTCGTCCGAGCAACGAGCCGTCTCGAGTACCCTAATGCTCGACCGAGCATCAAGCTCGGACGAGCATGTTCGCTCATCTCTAATGTACTGTAAGATTTACATGATATTGCAGGTAGATATTTATAGATGATGTCATCAAACCCTGCAGTTCATAGATTTTGAATGTACAGAAGGTATTGGAGATGACACATAGGTTAATCATCACATTTTATATTACAGTGAAAATCCAACATTTGATTATACAGTCTAATAAAAGCAACGCAGATGTGAAATACATGATGTAAATAACTCTTTTCATCTGAGGACCTTCAGGAATCATTCATATGGTTAGGAGGTTGTATGGTGTTACACAGGGGGTCTCCTGCATACTTCCATTAAGTTAAGTACTCTCCAGAAAATAAAACATTCTCAGTGAGTGCCTATAATATTGTTGTTTCTCTTATATAATTTAAAGATTTCCCTTAAAAAAATTTAAAAATAAAAGAAACAAATCTGCATCAGAACCTTAAAGGGGTAGTCCTAGTTCAGCAAATTAATGTTATTGTTTGCATTATAAAAGGTTATACAACTTTCCAATATACTTTTGTATCAATTCCTTGTAGTTTTCTAGATCTCTGCTTGCTGCCCTTCTATGGAAAGCTTCTATGTTTACTTCCAGTGGACAGAAATCTGAGCGTGGTCACACAGGTGCACAGCTCGTTGTCAGAAATAGTAATCAGAGCCGTGTATTATAACGAGCTGTGCACCTGTGTGACCATGGTCAGATTTCTATCCACAGGAAGTAAACACAGAAGATTTTTATAGAATAACAGCAGTATATTGGAAAAATGTATAATTTTATTATGATACAGACAATAACATTAATTTGCTGAGTTAGATGACTCCATGATTTTAGGGTAGAGGGAATTGTTTCTTAAGGAAACTATGGCAAAGAATAAGCAACTACTTCTACTGTCACTCATGTAACATAATCTCATATAGGGATATTTTCTTATAAGGTCTTCTAAATAAGGGAAAAAATGCAGTTTCTTCTGTGTCATATGTATCGTGGATCCTTGGTAGACACCTATCTTAGGCTCTATAAAAATGTTTAGCCACATCTGATCATTTATGGTACCTAAGAATAGAAAATATGGTAGATCACAAGTTACATTTTTGTTTTGCTACCAAAAATCTAAAATTGAATTATCATTCCCACACATACTAAATATAAACTTTTCTGAGCCTACAGTTTGATTACTTTACTAGATAAGATATACTTTACTTTAAACTTAGCCATATGTTTGCTGCCCCTGTGTAGTTTCATAGTGAGTTGTCCCGTACTATAATAAAATCCATATCTAAACCCATCAAGTTCAAGTCTTTATTATTGCAGACCCTACATTGTAGCAAGAAAGTTACACAAACTAGTCCATCAATGTGTAAAGTGTATTTGATCCATATGCACTATTCTTAAGGAAAGCTAGAAGAAATCTACCCACTATGTAGGTCTCTGTAATGACTCAACATCACCCATTGAATGACCAAACATGAAATTGAATGAAATTGTGTTGTGATACATTGCTATTGATGTAATTTATGAAAATCTGAGGCACCAGTCGTTTTAATCTCAGCCCTACTCAGCCAATTTTTTGTGCCATATGTGGGTTGCCAAAAATCACATGTGCAGTCAAGCTTTTCATCACAGGAAACTGTTGTACAAACTGGTGTTGTATTTGGCACATCCTTATTTTGCACCAAAAATTTTGTCTGCCAAAATTTGTGCCAAATTGACATCGACTTTTTAAAGTCACCTACACATACGAAGGAGGTTCAGTAAGTACCCGTGTTAGAAATGAAGACTCCATTTTTTCAACATTTTTCAACATTTTAGAAACATACACTTCTCCCAACGTTCCTGCCATTTTTTTAACCTCTCCAAAAAATAGGATTTGTCGAATTCTCCAAAATACGCATCTGTCTCGGCGATGACTTCCTCGTTTGAGCTGCATTTTTTCCCACAAGCATTTTCTTCATGTTAGGGAACAAGAAAAAGTTGCAGGGAGCCAGATCGGGTGAATACGGGGGTGCGGCAACAATTCATAACGCAATTCATGCAGGTTGGCGTCGACAACTCCGGATGAATGTGCTGGTGCGTTATTGTGGTGAAACAGCACCTTCTTTTTTGCCAAATGCGGCGGTGTCTCCTTTTTTTTGTCAAACCGGTCCAATAACTCGCTGTAGTATTGTCCAGTGATCGTTCTTTCTTTTTCTAAAAAATCCATGAGGATGACCCCGTTCGCATCCGAAAAAAACGCCACCATGACCTTTCCGGCCGATGGGACCGTCTTCACCTTCTTTGGAGCAGATTCACCAGGAGAAATCCATTGTTTTGATCGTTCCTTAGTTTCCTTTGTGTAATGATGAATCCAGGTTTCATCAACAGTGACAACTCAATGAAAATCTCCTTCGGATCTCGCTTATTGTCCACCGTGAGCAATCGCTGCACTCATCGGGCCAACAATTTTTTCATCAACAACTTATCATGTAAAATATTAATTGCCTTTCTGGTCGACACACCTACGGCCTCTGCTACTTTGCTCACTTTCGTTCGTCGATCAGCAAGTATCATGTTGTGGACTTGTTGAATGATTTCCTTGGTAACCAAATCTGCAGGGCGTCCTGGTCGCTCCTCATCAAAAATGGATGTTCGCCCACGTTTAAATTCGTTGAACCAATATCTAACTGTGATCAAAGATGGTGAAGTGTCCCCATAAACAGCATCCAACTTTGCTTTTATCTCCATCTTAGCAAAGATCACGAAACACGTTTTACTCAAGTGGCTTCCAAATCCCAACTAACCTATGAATTAGTCTGCAATTTGTTTTGCCGTCGTTTGATGGATGGCAGCACACGATGATAACACCAACTTCCCTCAGGAACGCCCTCTGTCGTCAAACACAGGTGCCGCCCTCGTAAAACCTATGCTGTGGCATAATCACCCATATATCATCTATTGCTTTGTGCCAGATTGATTATTTGAGATCTTCTGTTTAGGTACACATTTTATCTCAAATTTACTGCAGTGCCCTGTTGGCAAAGAAGAAGCAAGACCAACCTCTCTAAATTAGAAATAACAAACAGAATAACATGTATCATGTTGGAATAGCATTGTCCAACCAAAGACAGTAGCACAAGAAACAAAACCCATAATACCCCCCCAATGACTGTAAAACCAGCCTTCAATCTTGATGGATTAGCTGTGGGCATCATGCCTCAAAGTACAATGTGCATTGAATACCATTATACCAATCTTTGCACATGTGACAGGAGTTGCAGCCAATGTCAATACGTAGCATTTGCCGTGCTGGCATCCCATCTTATGTAGTATGGTAAAGCCATATATCTTACATCTAAAATGACAGTATATATCTTACTGGATTTCTTTTGTTAATCTGTTCTTTTTGTAATCTGCTTTATCATTTATTTCCTAGCTAACAAGCATGCGTTTCCATTACTAATCTGATGGCTATCTTATTCCATTGCAACAGTTAAAGTAAAATGCAAACTCAATGAAAAGATAAATGCCTTTTAGTTTCTAATTTCTAGCCTGTTTTTTTTTTTTTTTACTATTCTTGTAAAGATTCAATTTGGCCATAACTGCTAGCTGGTTCTTACTTAAACATAGCACAAAAAAATAAAGAAAAAAAAAACTAAAAGTAATAAAACATCTGTCTCCTATTTTGCTGTTCATACATTGAATTCCATGAGCATAGGCTTGTTATAGCGATTAAAATCTAATCTTAAAATGTAATTTTGGTGGCTGGGACACAGAAAGAAATTGGACTGCCTCAGATTACAATATACTGACATAGTGGTTTTCAGATTGCCTTTTACTAAAAATAAATGCATTGACATTACTATTTCTGTTTTTTTGCCCCTGAAATTGTTGTATTCTATATTTAATACATTTTAAAAATCCATAGCAAACACTTTATATTTCAATCTTTTATTAATGTCTAGAGATACCACATTTTCAGACTATAGGATGCACCTTACTATAAGACACACCCCAGACATGGACATCAAAAAAGGTTGAAATATATTTGATACCAATTAAATTCCCTAGAAGTCATAGACACATCTCAGCATCATTTGCACACCCAATCCTTCTACATTTGAACACACTCACAGCACTGCTACATGCAAGCCCCCTGACATAAGCTCCCAATTCCTTATAATTAAAGGGGTTGGCAACTTTACCAAATTTTTTTGGTATTTCCCAGAAAAAGCTGTGTGAGCGAAATACAAGGTTGGGCACTGATGACTGGATTTTATATTTGCGTTTTTAAACTTTATATGTAAGTAGACTACAATAAAGCCATTTGATATTTTGAGAAAACAGGCGACATTATGTTTGTATAAATCTCCTCTGTACAGCAAACCAAGAATTAGACTAAGGTTTGATGAGGATAAATGGTAAAATTTTGGGTCTGAATGGTGGCTCATTCGTGAAGAAGACTTCTTAATTATTCCAGTTAATGTTACGACATCTGAAGATTTTGTGGATCTTGTTTATGAAAGTGTAAAGAGCTCCGGTCAGAATTTTTTTTAATGACTTTTAATGTTGGACTTTAAGGGTCGTGATTAGCACCATTACTTGAGAAAGTGTAGCACTGAGACTTGACTGTGATAAAAACCTCACATTTTATTTCCATATTAAAAATTAAGACTTCACAAATGCATGGAAGGAAAAAGCTGATGCATTTCAAGCAAATCGTGCTCTTAATCTTAGCATCGGTCATCCGTCTCCTGTATCAAGGCTTCGGTATTTAGATGTATTGGAGTGCCATTAAGTAAGTAACCCTATTGTATATTAGAAATAAATATATAAGTAGAGTATTGACAATGCTTGAAAAACATGTATTGACATAAATAGACCTATATTATAGTAGTTGACAATAAGCATTCCTAAAAGCTCTGGTACTATATATTTATAAAGAACATGTCTGACAAATAGTCACTGACCTATATTGTCTCTATTAAGGCTCATGGTCAGTAATAACACGTATGGCAGCATTCATGCTTTGGGCATGCATTGGTTAACATCTCATCTGGAGGGATCTGGAAAGTCTTGTCCAATGCCTTTCAATAATTTATTCTCATCTTTGTGTGTCTATACACTACTAATGCACAGAGCATTAAGATTGAAATTACTTAAAGGTAGGTGCAAATTCACAACTACTGCACCTTCAAGAATGTAAATATAATCTTGTGCATTTTTACATGCTAAAACAATCAAGCTTTAGGGAAAAAAAATCACTTATAATAGACCTGGTCTTAATCTATACTTTAAAATGACCATTGGAAAGTACATTTTAGACATACAATCATTTTTACATAAACCCATAACAATGTGTCTCAGGTTCCGCCAGAATTTAGGGCGTACGGAAGATTTCCTGCAAGCCATGCACCTTTCTCGCAAGGCCACGCTCATTTTCCAGAAGGCCATGTCAGGAAAGTGCTAAAAAAAGGTCTAAAAGCCTTAATAACTGTGGTGCAAGGCATTTTAGACATTTAGTCATTTAGACAGTGTTTGGTGCAAAACCACCAGAATTGTGGTGCAAGTGCATTTATAAATATCCCCCCAAATTGCAACACAATGGGGGGCATTGTGTTGCAATTTTGGGCCTTTTACCAAATACATGAGTTGATATATATTTATATAATATATATTTATGGAATAGTTTTAATTAGAAAGTGAAACAAACCAGGGATAGAGTGGTTTAGTTCGGTTGGACTTACTATGAAATATGAGACTACATTAGCGCAATGTGATACTGGAAATAACTGAAAGACAAAGGGGGTTGTTTTTGTTTGTTTTTAAGGAAGATGTATAGATGTTTGGAGGGGTGGAGGGGTAGATATATTAATATTGATGTGGAAATTCTCCAGTTGTTGTAATATCTGTATATGAAGTATGACTGAATATTGTTGTTCTTTCCATATAAGTGTATTTTGTAAATTAATTTTGAATTTATGTAGAAAACTCTAATAAATAGTTTGAAACAGAAAAAAATGCTTAGCAAACAGGCAATAGTAACATTCAAAGTGGGGCGTTATCTTCTTGACCACTAAATCCAGGTGCAAATATGGCAAATGCTCATGTTTATCTGATGTATATGACTTGGTCACAATTAAGATAGCAGCTATACATAGTAGGGCAGATTTATAAAAACATAGACAGTGCAGAGTTATACCAGACAGTCTTATTCTGCACAAGATTCTAGAGCTGGATGGTAAATCTCTCCTAGTAATAAGACTTTCTAGTCATACTCTGCACCTCCTATAAGATGGCTTACTTTACGTCAAAAACCAGAGCAAAATTCTGCCCGGTCAGCAGTATTTTTGGCGCACAGACCTTTTTGGTGGGATACCACGCCCCCTTTAATAGACTACACCCCTTTCTAGCCATAGGAGAGCCTGGAAACTGTCTACAACCCTTTAAAATGTGGTGCAGACCGTTTGTAAAGTACATCAGAATTCTGTTGTGGACAGATGAATAAATCTCCACTATTATTGGTATTGTGGTTAACTCCAACCACACAGTAGAGTAGAAAAGGAAAGCACCAGTCATGTCATTGATTAGGTCCATCTTTCTGGACCTTTCTTTCTAGGGTCAGTTTCTTTCTAGGGTCACTTTTGGCCATGTGTGGTGTTTCAGCTCAGCCCCATTTCCTTGAATTTATAATGCCTTACACTGCCCCCAGACGAGACTGGCAGTATTTCAGTATTTCAGTAAGCCATGATTTTCTAATCTCTTAAGCTCTTTGAAAAAAAAATTGAAATTCAGAATTTATACTGAAAAAGTTTCTTAATAAACCCATTTATTTCTAGCAGAATAAAAAGCCAGCATCTAACACGTCTTGTAATATTTGTGGCAGCTCCTGATAACCTTTAATTGACCTGAAAACTATAAATCTCTTGGCTGCTCTTTATTTTGTTTCATTTTAATGAAATTCATTCTCTAATGCAGCAGCACAATTAAAAACTGTTGCCCTTCTGAGATCTGACACAAGAGTCAATTCAGTGGCACAGCAAAAACACACAAGTGAATGAAAAGTCTCACTCTAAAGAGCTCCCCGCTCACAAATCAGAATTTCAATTGGGCCCACATAAAGACCTGAATTTATAACAGCCAGCTTTCCTATAATTACCAGTGATAACACCGGGGACATAGAATGTCCTTTAGAATGCAGCTGTAGGCGGGCGGCTGTCTATCTAAAATGTAGTGCAGTTTAATCATTTGTAGTTCATAATGTGATTCAACCGAGCAAGAAGGAGTTTTTCAAAGATTGACATGTGAGGTGTTGTAATTCCATCAGCCTGATACTTTATGATTATCCATTTAAGCTTTTTTAAGCCTCGGGTGTTATAACTAAACTATATTTACTGGGTGCAGTGACAGCTTATGACAGTTAAACCTTAGCTGTTGATATTTTACAGCACACGTTCGGTAATGATGTGCTATGATAAGCTAAGTGGTTCATGCACAAAGAATACAATGAATAGTGATGTCCTGTTAGTTCAAGTCATCTTTATTTAGAGGCTTTTAAAGCACATATTCTCGGGTCAGTGAAATTAGTTTTAGGCGCTCTCCAACCGGTGAGATAGAAGGGACCTCAGCTTCTTCATTGCGATGCATACACTACCGTAGGGAGCATTTCCGAATACGCATTATTCATACAGCGAACAATCGGCAACCATGTATAAATAAATCATGAGGTAGGGGGATCGTAACGCTTTGTAGCAAGACATGGCCTTTAAACTGCTGCTTGGTGGGGAATGGGAAATGGTAATTACACTAAGTACTCGCTTCTCTCCAAACAACCACTCTAGTTTTTATAGCGTCTCCCCCCAAACCCCCAATGCACCCACCTGGTCAAGACAGGAACACATTTATATTCCGCTTGGTTCATACATGTACACGATCAATTCGTCAGTCTAGGGAAAAAGATACTTTCAAATGTTCACATGCTATATTTAGCATCAACCCAACACTGAAGAAAATAAAGTGATCCTTATACCTGTCAGGAACTGACATCTCAAAGGGGATACATGACTAATTGTCTCTTTGATTGATTTTATTATTATACATAATTTCCAGAGTGAAAAATTGTATGGTATAGATTTTTTTTATTAACTATAAATAGTAACATGGAAAAGATTATTTAAAAATATTTTAAAAAATATGTTTTACATAAGTTCTTGGTGGACATGTTAGCTTCAAGCTTGCCATGCCTAGCTGCTTCTTACCATCAGCTGTCTTGGGATGTAAAATCAATGAAAAATCCAATCCTATCTCTGGATGGGGTGTTTGGAGCTGACCATGACATTGGTTTTTGTTGGATATTGTCTAGTATATGGCTATTTGTGGCTTCTCTTAACTTGAAAACTGGCTCTTAGACCTGTAGCTTGTTGTCCAGATTTTTCTCTTACTTATTCTTCGGCTTTAAACAGTTTCTACTGGTTTGACGCTGGCTAGGCATGTAGTTATTATTCCACTATTTACAACTTGAGCAACCTTTATGTACTCCAAATACTTTGTAGCACCACCTTTCGCTGTAATTACAGCTGCAAGTCGCTTGGGGTATCAGGTCTATATGAGCTGTGCACATCGAGACACTGAAATTCTTGCCCATTCTACCCTGGAAAACAGCTAGGGCTCAGTGAGGTTGGATGGAGAGCGTTTATGAACATCAGTTTTCAGCTCTTTCCACAGATTCTCGTTGGGATTCAGGCATGGACGTTGACACGGCCACAAATAAACCCACATGATTTATTATTATTATTATTATTTATTATAATAACCAACATGAGATATATGTATATATGATTGGTCTTCCCTTGGGCTCCATGATATCTTCTTTTATTTTACTGCAGCATATTAGCTCAACAACAGTTCTCAACAGTAAAGAGAGGAGAATAGAGAGGTGTCACACAAATTAGAGATGAAATGCTAGAGCAGCTTTCTAAAGGCAACCCCTGGGATAAGTGGAAAAACACTCATGTGAAAAGCCTCTCTGTAGGAAACAAGATTATTTCAGCTACCCAATCACACAGAGCATGCACTACTAATCACTCCTACTGGCTAGCTTACTGCTGAACTATAAGAGCATGGAAATTACTCCTGCACTTTAAACTGAAATAAAGGAAGGGAATCTACAATCAAAACTAAGCTTGATAAATCAGAGACACTTACTAATAGATCCCGGTACCATGACTGTGTTAATTTTCTTGTATTTGTTATTCATAGCCTCATTCCCTTCTTAAATCAACTTTAAAAATTATGCTTATGAACTCTGGGGGGTATTACCTTAGCCGCTGTGTCTGTGCAGGAGCACTTACCCACTCCCACTGTGTGAAATTACAACAGGCAGAGTGGGGAGGAAGTGCTGAGAGAGTAAGGGGTAAGGGGAGTGCTCCTGCACAGTGTAATAGCCCATGACGCTACAGCACAAAGGGGTTCTGGTAATGTCATCCAGAGTCCTTCTGGTTTATTAGCATAATTTAAAAAGCTGGTTTTAGAAGGAAGGAGGCCTCATTTCAATTTTCGCCTCAGACAGCAAATAGGCTAGAATCGGTCCTGATGGCCAGAATAACATAACTTGTTCTTTGCAATTCTAATGATGTTCAGTCAGCATTAACAAAGGATTACAAGTTAAAAACCATCTTAGATTTATTAATCTATAAATATACAGTATATATAGTACAATAGATAGCCCCCCTTACTTTGGAAACACCTCTATTACGGAATATAGTCCCCATTCCTGTAGATTTCTTTCTGCCCTACTCCAAAATACTGTTACCCACAATGCTTACACTTATATACTTACTACTTGTGGCCCCACATTTACATACTATGACCCGGATGCCTTCACTCCAATATATTACTCCTATACATGATTTGCCTGTGAGCCCACCCTTATAGACCATTAACCCCTGTTTCTATACATGTATAAAACCCAGTTACTTTTCCCCTTTATGCTTTGACTCTCCTGAGGTTTATAACACACTGTCAGTTGGAGAACAGTTTGGCCAGAAATGAAAATAAAGAAAAAACATTATTGCTCCAGAAGATGCCCCCCTGGAACTGGACATTCCAGGCACAGGCCCTCAAGTGTCTAATGGCAACTACAATCCTGGCCATTAGAAAATAGACAACGATCTCTCCTTAGTGGATGCGAGAAAAAATAGAGATACAGTCGCGCTAACCGCACGGGCATATGGACAGGCATTCCAGGGAGACTTGTGGATTCCAAAAAGAACCCGTACCCAGTCAGCCACATTAGTCTGAGACATTTACTGAGGGTGTAATAGAAACATGGAGCAAACTAGCAGAGACATTGGCACCTTCACTGTCCCCTTATCTGCCCTCAATGCTGCTCCCAAGACTTATATTAGGATGTGACTCAACATATCAGACTATGTGGGAAGCATTAGGAAACTTATCCGCAGCTGAGCTCTTCAGCCCTAGAGATAGACCTTAGCGAGAAATAATAGATGCACACTTAGCACATATTAAGCTAACGACCCTTCACTTCCAATAGTTTTGCCACATTCATGTAGCATGGCTGAAGCTTACGAGATCCCCAAGAGATCCAACAGAATTTGAGAAATTACCGGCGCCATTATCAGGGATCACGAGGAAGATATCTCTTCTCGGGAAAAATGTCATCTCCCCTAAAGAAAAGGTCACACCTAGTTTTTTTAGAAAAGAGAACTAGAGATCTCCTTATCGGACACAGAAAAGATAAATACAGTATACTTAAAACATCATATGGGTTTTCCACTTGCATCAGATTACAAGAGAACGATTATAAACTTCTGACTAGGTGGTACAGAACACCAGAATTCCTGTTCGCGCCTGGCCTAACGGACACAAATCTTTACTAACGCTGTCACACAAAAGTAGGCATGCATACAAATATATGGTGGTCATGCCCCGTTCTGAAGAACTATTGGAACCAAATAGAACACACTATAAGCTCGGTAACAGACTCAGACAATTCACTGACATCAGAAATGGTGATTTTAGCGAAACCTAGCAACGCTCCCACGCCACACAAAAGAAATCTAATGACACATTATATGTGTAATTGTGATCATGAATGGAGGTGTTGCTGTTGTCGGTGTGACAAAGTCAATTTCCCCTATGGGGACAATAAAGCATTCTATTCTATTCTATTCTATTCTAGGGGCTGCAAAATCGCTGATACCGCAATTATGGCGATCCGCACAATTACCAGTTTACGCACTGTGGATAGCAAAAGTCCATGAAATCTGTACCCTTGAGGAACTACTAAGTAAAGTGCGCAGGAAGTATGATACCTTCCACAAAATATGGGATTCGTGGTTATCCTACAAAGCCCGTCTAGAAAACTGAGCCTTAGAGAAGACTTGCAGAATATCAAAATAAACATGCTTCCCCATTAACCCCCCACCCCCACCCATGCTACAATCCTCTACCTGTACACACACATTCTATTTGAGTATTAGTGGATCAAGCAAAAAAAAGAGTAGTCTCTCAGACACAGAATTTGAATTTGTTGGTATATTGTTTTCTATCTGTATTACGATGCTTTGGTTAAGGGAATTTCCACACCTGGATTTGACCCACCAGGAGTGAAAGATCCAATCACCACATTATCGTTGATGAAGTCAAATATATGAGACAAGTACAAAATGATGTATATTATTGTTGTAAGAATCATTTGTAATAGCTGTTATATCCTAAAAATCTATAAAAATTTAAATACAAAAAAAAAGACAACGATCAATTAAAAGATATGCTTAGGTAATAAAAGACAATTTCTCAAGAGCTCCTTTTAAGTCTATACTTGAAAAAACGTAGACTTTCTCCAATATAAGACAATGGGAAAATGCATAAAGAGTTATTACTAGAGATGAGCGAACATACTCGTCCGAGCTTGATGCTCGATCGAGCATTAGCGTACTCGTAACTGCTCGTTGCTCGGACGAGTATTTCGCCCGCTCGAGAAAATGGCAGCTCCCGCCGTTTTGCTTTTTGGCGGCCAGAAACAGAGCCAATCACAAGCCAGGAGACTCTGCACTCCACCCAGCATGACGTGGTACCCTTACACGTAGATAGCAGTGGTTGGCTGGCCAGATCAGGTGACCCTGGGATAGACTAGCCGCTGCCCGCGCTGCTCGGATCATTCTCTGTCTGGATGCCGCTAGGGAGAGAGCTGCTGCTGGTCAGGGAAAGCGTTAGGGTGTTCTATTAGCTTACTGTTAGGCAGGAGTGATTCTACAACAACCCAACAGCCCTTCTTAGGGCTACAATAACGTTATACTTTTTTTTTTTATTTGCTTGTGGCTGGGCTTGCTGGCACTAGTAGTGCAGCTAGTACCATATTGTGAGGAATTAGCAGGGGGACTTGCTACCGTTGTGTTTAGCTTTTAGTGACACACATATCCACCTCAAACACCAAAGTGGGACAATTTATTAGGGGTTTGATTTCAATTAGGCACAGTCTGCCAGTTTCTTTTTATTTTACGTTTATTTTTTTAATAACTCAGTGTCATCTCATCTTGCATAGTAGTGTGCTTTCATACTTGGCTAGAAAATAGCCATAGGAGAATCCAAACGTCTTACTTACGCCTACAGTAGCGTTATATATATTTGATTTCTGGTTGATCTGCTGGTGGCTGTAGTTGCTGCAGTGCATCTACTAGGAAATTGTGAGCAATTTGTAGTGAGACTTGCGACCACTGTGTTTTGCGCTTAGTGACGCACATATCCATCGCAAAGACTGAAGTGGGAAAATTTATTAGGGCCCGGGGTTGTATTTCAATTAGGCACAGTCTGCCATTTCCTTTTTTATTTTACGTTTATTTTTTTCATAACTCAGCGTCATCTCATCTGGCATAGTAGTGTGCTTTAATACTTGGCTAGAAAATAGCCATAGGAGAATCCAAACGTCTTACTTACGCCTACAGTAGCGTTATATATATTTGATTTCTGGTTGATCTGCTGGTGGCTGTAGTTGCTGCAGTGCATCTACTAGGAAATTGTGAGCAATTTGTAGTGAGACTTGCGACCACTGTGTTTTGCGCTTAGTGACGCACATATCCATCGCAAAGACCGAAGTGGGAAAATTTATTAGGGCCCGGGGTTGTATTTCAATTAGGCACAGTCTGCCATTTCCTTTTTTATTTTACGTTTATTTTTTTCATAACTCAGCGTCATCTCATCTGGCATAGCAGTGTGCTTTAATACTTGGCTAGAAAATAGCCATAGGAGAATCCAAACGTCTTACTTACGCCTACAGTAGCGTTATATATATTTGATTTCTGGTTGATCTGCTGGTGGCTGTAGTTGCTGCAGTGCATCTACTAGGAAATTGTGAGCAATTTGTAGTGAGACTTGCGACCACTGTGTTTTGCGCTTAGTGACGCACATATCCATCACAAAGACCGAAGTGGGAAAATTTATTAGGGCCCGGGGTTGTATTTCAATTAGGCACAGTCTGCCATTTCCTTTTTTATTTTACGTTTATTTTTTTCATAACTCAGCGTCATCTCATCTGGCATAGCAGTGTGCTTTAATACTTGGCTAGAAAATAGCCATAGGAGAATCCAAACGTCTTACTTACGCCTACAGTAGCGTTATATATATTTGATTTCTGGTTGATCTGCTGGTGGCTGTAGTTGCTGCAGTGCATCTACTAGCAAATTGTGAGCAATTTGTAGTGAGACTTGCGACCACTGTGTTTTGCGCTTAGTGACGCACATATCCATCGCAAAGACCGAAGTGGGAAAATTTATTAGGGCCCGGGGTTGTATTTCAATTAGGCACAGTCTGCCATTTCCTTTTTTATTTTACGTTTATTTTTTTCATAACTCAGCGTCATCTCATCTTGCATAGTAGTGTGCTTTAATACTTGGCTAGAAAATAGCCATAGGAGAATCCAAACGTCTTACTTACGCCTACAGTAGCGTTATATATATTTGATTTCTGATTGATCTGCTGGTGGCTGTAGTTGCTGCAGTGCATCTACTAGGAAATTGTGAGCAATTTGTAGTGAGACTTGCGACCACTGTGTTTTGCGCTTAGTGATGCACATATCCATCGCAAAGACCGAAGTGGGAAAATTTATTAGGGCCCGGGGTTGTATTTCAATTAGGCACAGTCTGCCATTTCCTTTTTTATTTTACGTTTATTTTTTTCATAACTCAGCGTCATCTCATCTGGCATAGCAGTGTGCTTTAATACTTGGCTAGAAAATAGCCATAGGAGAATCCAAACGTCTTACTTACGCCTACAGTAGCGTTATATATATTTGATTTCTGGTTGATCTGCTGGTGGCTGTAGTTGCTGCAGTGCATCTACTAGCAAATTGTGAGCAATTTGTAGTGAGACTTGCGACCACTGTGTTTTGCGCTTAGTGACGCACATATCCATCGCAAAGACCGAAGTGGGAAAATTTATTAGGGCCCAGGGTTGTATTTCAATTAGGCACAGTCTGCCATTTCCTTTTGTATTTTACGTTTATTTTTTTCATAACTCAGCGTCATCTCATCTGGCATAGTAGTGTGCTTTCATACTTGGCTAGAAAATAGCCATAGCAGTAGGATAGCATCGTTTGGTTTTAAAAACTAAAAAACACACACAAAAAAAAAACACAAAAAAAAGTTAAAAAAAAAATTAAAGTTATAACTCTCATTTTCAAAATGTTTAACCCGAGGGCTAGGGGTAGAGGACGAGGGCGGGGACGTGGGCGTCCAACTACTGCAGGGGTCAGAGGCCGTGGTCCTGGGCGGGGTGAGACACCACCTGCTTATGAGGGAGCAGGGGAACGCCGCAGAGCTACACTCCCTAGGTTCATGTCTGAAGTTACTGGGACTCGTGGTAGAGCACTGTTGAGGCCAGAACAGTGCGAACAGGTGATGTCGTGGATTGCCGACAATGCTTCGAGCAATTTGTCCACCAGTCAGTCTTCCACGCAGTCCACCCATGTCACCGAAATCGGCACTCCTCCAGCTCCTGCACCTCAGCCTCCTCCCCCCCAGTCTGCCCCCTCCCAGCAAAATTTGCCATTTGAACCGGCATACTCTGAGGAACTGTTTTCTGGACCCTTCCCACAGTCACAAACCACTTGTCCGGTTGCTGATGAGCAATTTTCCGATGCCCAGGTTTTCCACCAGTCGCAGTCTGTGGGTGATGATGACCTTGTTGACGTACTGGAAGAAGTGTGTAAAGAGGTGTCCGACGATGAGGAGACACGGTTGTCAGACAGTGGGGAAGTTGTTGTCAGGGCAGGAAGTCCGAGGGGGGAACAGACTGAGGGATCGGAGGATGATGAGGTGACAGACCCAAGCTGGGTTGAGAGGCCGGGTGAACACAGTGCTTCTGAGACGGAGGAGAGTCCTCGACCAGAACAGGTTGGAAGAGGCAGTGGTGGGGCCAGACGGAGAGGCAGGGCCAGAGCTGGTGCATCAGCGCCAAATGTGTCAACTAGTGAAGCTCCCGTGGCGAGGGCTCCTGCGGCGAGGGCTAGATTTTCAGAAGTCTGGAGGTTCTTTAAGGAAACACCGGATGACCGACGGACTGTGGTGTGCCACATTTGCCAAACCAGGATCAGCAGGGGTTCCACCACTACTAGCTTAACTACCACCAGTATGCGCAGGCATATGAATGCTAAACACCCCACTCAGTGGCAACAAGCGCGTTCACCTCCGGCCGTGCACACCACTGCTCCTTCCCCTGTGTCAGCTGATAGTCAGCCCCCTGCCCAGGACCCTGCCACAAAAACCCCATCGTCGCCTCCACGATCCTCCACAGCATCCACCAGCGTTCAGCTCTCCATACCCCAGACGCTGGAGCGGAAACGCAAATATAGTGCAACCCACCCGCACGCCCAAGCCCTTAATGTGCACATCTCCAGATTGCTAAGCCTGGAGATGCTGCCCTATAGGCTAGTAGAGACCGAGGCCTTTCGCAGCCTCATGGCGGCGGCCGCCCCTCGGTATTCGGTCCCCAGCCGCCACTACTTTTCCCGATGTGCCGTCCCAGCCCTGCACCAGCACGTGTCAGACAACATAATCCGTGCCCTGACCAACGCCGTTTCTGACAAGGTCCACCTGACCACGGACACGTGGACGAGTGCTGCCGGGCAGGGCCACTATATATCGCTGACGGCACATTGGGTTAACTTGGTGGAGGCTGGGACCGAGTCTGACCCTGCGGCTGGTCATATACTGCCGACGCCGAGGATTGCGGGGCCTACCTCGGTCCAGGTGTTTCAGGCCTACTATGCCTCCTCCTCCTCCCACCCCTCCTCCACCTCCTCCTCCGAACGACCATCCGTGGGCATGGCGCCATCAGTTGGTAGCTCTAGGCACAGCAGCAGTGCCGTCGCTAAGCGACAGCAGGCGGTGCTGAAACTGCTGAGCCTAGGCGATAAAAGGCACACCACCCAAGAACTATTACAGGGCATCACGGCGCAGACTGATCTGTGGCTGGCACCGCTGAACCTGAAGCCAGGCATGGCTGTGTGTGACAACGGCCGTAACCTGGTGGCGGCTCTGCAACTCGGCAGACTGACACATGTGCCATGCCTGGCCCATGTGTTAAATCTGATAGTTCAGCGTTTCCTCAAGACATACCCCAATCTGTCTGATTTGCTCACGAAGGTGCGCCGCATCTGTGCGCATTTCAGGAAGTCCAGCACAGATGCTGCCACTCTCAGGGCAGCGCAGCGCCGCCTCCAACTGCCCGCTCACCGACTGTTGTGCGACGTGCCCACAAGGTGGAATTCAACACTGACCATGTTATCCAGAGTTTACCAGCAGCGCCGAGCGATTGTAGACTGCCAGATGTCAACTTCCACCAGAACTGGTAGTCAGCTCAGTCAGCTTCCTCAAGTCTACAATGAGGAGTGGACGTGGATGTCTGATATCTGTCAGGTGCTGAGTAACTTTGAGGAGTCAACAAAGATGGTCAGTGGCGATGCCGCCATCATCAGCCTCACCATCCCGCTGCTTGGCCTGTTGAAAAACTCTCTGGTCAGCATGAAGTCGGAAGCTTTGCGCTCCTCACAAGAGACGGGGGAAGAAGATTCCCTTGTTGATAGCCAAAGCACCCTTAGGTCTGTTTCTCAGCGCATATCGGAGGAGGTGGAGGAGGATGAGGAGGAAGAGGAGGAGAATGTTGGCGAGACACAAGAGGGGACCATTGTTGAGTCCTTCACTGTTGAGCGTGTATGGGCAGAAGAAGAGGAGTTGGAGGAGTTGGAGGAGGAGGAAATGGACAGTCAGGCCAGTGAGGGGAGTGAATTCTTACGCGTTGGTACTCTGGCGCATATGGCAGATTTCATGCTAGGCTGCCTATCCCGTGACCCTCGCGTTCAAAGAATTTATTCCAGCACCGATTACTGGGTGTTCACTCTCCTGGACCCACGGTACAAGCAAAATCTTTCCACTCTCATCCCTGGAGAGGAAAGGAGTGTGAGAATGCATGAATACCAGCAGGCCCTGGTGCACAAGCTGAAACAGTATTTCCCTTCTGACAGCGCTAGCAGCAGAGTGCGTAGTTCTGCGGGACAAGTAGCGAGGGAGAGTAGGCGAGCAGGCAGCTTGTCCAGCACTGGCAAGGGTACGCTTTACAAGGCTTTTGCCAGCTTTATGTCACCCCAGCAAGACACTGTCACCTGTCCCCAGTCTCGGCAGAGTAGGGCTGATCTTTACAGAAAGATGGTGAGGGAGTACGTAGCTGACCATACCATCGTCCTAAATGATCACACAGCTCCCTACAACTACTGGGTTTCAAAGCTGGACATGTGGCACGAACTGGCGCTGTACGCCTTGGAGGTTCTTGCCTGCCCTGCCGCTAGCGTCTTGTCCGAGCGGGTTTTCAGTGCAGCTGGTGGCATCATCACCGATAAGCGTACACGCCTGTCGACTGACAGCGCTGACAGGCTGACGCTTATCAAGATGAATAAAGCCTGGATTTCTCCTAATTTCCAATCTCCACCAGGTGAAGGAAGCTCAACCTGAATAATTTATCCACTCCTCCTCCTCATTTTCCTCCTTCTCCTCCTCTTTGTACAGTAAAGCAGAGGAAACTGGCTATTTTTTGACAGGGCCCACTGGCTCTAGCTATAGTACTTTATGCATTTAATTTTTATGGAGGGCCACCGACCCGGTCCTCTGTTTTAAACAATTTTTGGGAGTGCCACATACAGGCACTCAATCTATTCCATTTTTCTGGAGGGCCACCTACCTGCTCCTCTGGTTTGAAAACTTTTTTGGACTGCCACATACAGGCACTCAATCTATTCCATTTTTATGGAGGGCCACCTACCTGCTCCTCTGGTTTGAAAACTTTTTTGGACTGCCACATACAGGCACTCAATCTATTCCATTTTTATGGAGGGCCACCTACCTCCTCCTCTGGTTTGAAAACTTTTTTGGACTGCCACATACAGGCACTCAATCTATTCCATTTTTATGGAGGGCCACCTACCTGCTCCTCTGGTTTGAAAACTTTTTTGGACTGCCACATACAGGCACTCAATCTATTCCATTTTTATGGAGGGCCACCTACCTGCTCCTCTGGTTTGAAAACTTTTTTGGACTGCCACATACAGGCACTATCCAAATTGAATTGTCTCCATAGCAGCCTCCACACGTTGTCTCCATTGCTACCTCCAAAAGTCGTCCATATAGCTGCCTCCATACATCGTCCCTTTATCAAACGAGGTGTGTCAGGCCGAAATTTGGGTTGTTTTCATGGATTCCACATCAAAGTTGTTAACTTTGTCGCCACCCTGCTGTGTTATCCACAAAATACACTGGCAAACTTTTACCATTTACGGATATTATTTCAGCGCTTCTTGCGCATCTGTTTACATTCCCCTCACCCGCCATATCCTAAACTTATAAGAACGCTACTACACTTGATCTTATACAAAAGGTTCTTAGAAGTGCTGTTTGGGGAGTAGCCTAGAGACAGGGGCTTGGATTGGCGAAAGCTCGCCTGGCAGCGGAGCGCCAGCTCCATGCCAAGATCCAACTAACATAGTTTTAACTGCAGCACCTTTAATCTACTACTAGTTCACTGCCTCCATACATGGTCCCCTTATCAAACGAGCTGTGTCAGGCAGAATTTTGGATTGCTTTCATGGCTTCCATCTTAACTTTGTCGCCACCCTGCTGTGTAATCCTCAAAATATACTGGCAAACTTTTACCATTTACGGATATTATTTCAGCGCTTCTTGCGCATCTGTTTACATTCCCCTCACCCGCCATATTCCCAACTTATAAGAACGCTACTACACTTAACTTGGTGCAGGCTGGGACCGAGTCTGACCCTGGGGCTGGTCATATACTGCCGACGTAGAGGATTGCGGGGCCTACCTCGGTCCAGGTGTTTCAGGCCTACTATGCCTCCTCCTCCTCCCACCCCTCCTCCACCTCCTCCGAATTACCATCCGTGGGCATGGCGCCATCAGTCGGTAGCTCTAGGCACAGCAGCAATGCCGTCGCTAAGCGACAGCAGGCGGTGCTCAAACTGCTGAGCCTAGGTGATAAAAGGCACACCGCCCAAGAGCTATTACAGGGCATTCCACATCAAACTTGTTAACTTTGTCGCCACCGTGCTGTATAAGCCACAAAATATACTGGCAAACTTTTTTCATTTACGGATATTATTTCAGCGCTTCTTGCGCATCTGTTTACATTCCCCTCACCCGCCATATCCCAAACTTATAAGAACGCTACTACACTTGATCTTATACAAAAGGTTCTTAGAAGTGTTGTTTGGGGAGTAGCCTAGAGACAGGGGCTTGGATTGGCGAAAGCTCGCCTGGCAGCGGAGCGCCAGTTCCATGCCGAGATCCAACTAACATAGTTTTAACTGCAGCACCTTTAATTTACTACTAGTTCACTGCCTCCATACGTGGTCCCCTTATCAAACGAGCTGTGTCAGGCAGAATTTTGGGTTGTTTTCATGGCTTCCACATCAAACTTGTTAACTTTGTCGCCACCCTGCTGTGTAATCCACAAAATATACTGGCAAACTTTTATCATGTACCGATATTATTTGAGCGCTTCTTGCTCACCTCCTTTGGTTCCTCTCTGCCACCCATTGGTTGGAAGCCTGAGTCCATTTAGGGTATGTCGCCATGCCACTCTCTAGCCTGCCGCTGCTGCCGCTGCCTCTGCATGCCATCCCCTATAGTGTCAGGGTCAATTATTGGATGTTTTAGATGCTATCTAGCTTCATTCTGTCACTCTGTCATGGCCATGCTGTTGCCCATAATTTTGGCATAATGGTGCGATTAAGCAGCCTCAGAGGCATCCATGCATGCTGCCCCTGTTGTTTCCTGTCCATTTCCGTGGTGTTTCCATCCTTTTCTGAGGTTCCCAGGTGTTTGGCCAAGCTTCCCTGTGCAGAGCCTTGGTCCCCTTGAAAAATGCTCGAGTCTTCCATTGACTTCAATGGGGCTCGTTACTCGAAACGAGCACTCGAGCATCGGGAAAAGTTCGTCTCGAATAACGAGTACCCGAGCATTTTAGTGCTCGCTCATCTCTAGTTATTACTGATCCATCCAGGAAGCCATGATGAGCAGGACCTGGTCTGAGTAGTATTTATGTATTTTTGCAGCCAATTAATTACAAAGTACCACATCATGACCCCTTAAATTATTTACAATGTGAACATAAGTATTATTTACACAGAAAATAGAGTTATGCATCACATAATTAATATAATAAATTTTATTGAATGTCCATAAAAACTTATCAAGTTACACAAAATCAAGAGAATGGATTTCATGAGAAATGCCAAAACAGACAGTCCCCGGGTCATGTACAAGATAGGCTCTGTAGGTTTGTTCTTAGGTTGAATTTGTATGTAAGTTAGAACTGTATATTTTATAATTGTAACACCAGTCCAAATTTTTTGGTCTCTGTGACAATTGGATTTTAAAAATGTTGGAATGTCATCAGAACCAGAATTAACAATAAAGCTTCATTACAGACACCTTTGATAGCTGTTACAGCTGATCATTGTAAAGTACAGTAAATTTCCAATTACCAGAAGGCCATTTGTAACTAGGGGTCAGGTGTTCTTAAGTAGGAGACCACCTGTGTAGAATATGATAAGGGTAATCATATATACAGTAGATACCTAAAGCAACATTGCAAACACAAAGGTGATACCAAATGCTATTACACAGTTACCATCTAGTAAATACCGTATATACTCGAGTATAAGCCGACCCGAGTATAAGCCGAGACCCCTAATTTTACCAACAAAAACTGGGAAAAACTACTGACTCGAGTATAAGCCGAGGGTGGGAAATGCATTGGTTAACCCCCAGTATACAGCCTGCCAGCCCCCAGTAGTATACAGCCTGCCAGCCCCCAGTAGTATACAGCCTGTCAGCCCCCAGTAGTATACAGCCTGTCAGCCCCCAGTAGTATACAGCCTGCCAGCCCCCATGTAGTATTTATCAGCCCCTAGTAGTATACAGCAGCCCCTAGTAGTATACAGCAAGCCCCTAGTAGTATACAGCAAGCCCCTAGTAGTATACAGCAGCCCCTAGTAGTATACAGCAGCCTGCCCCCACGGACCTTAAAAAAATAAACTTAAATACTCACCCTCCGATGTCAGCGCGGCTCCCCGATGTCGGTGCGGCTTACCGATGTCCCCGATGTCAGCGCGCCCCATCTTCTTTCTTCTCCACGGCTCCTCTTCTCTCTTCTTTCTTCTTTTTTGTGTAAATGATAAATGTATGTTTGTAATGTTTATGTTGTTGTAGTTTCCACTGAATTTGGGAACAGAATAATTTGTTCTTTTGCTCCACAAGAGGTATAACTCCCATAAAAAACACAAACCAAAGAAAAGAAACAAAAAGAAAAAAAAAGTAAAATAAAAATGAAACAGAAGCAGAATATTTATGAGTTAATGCAATAGTAAGAATATTGGATGTACAGTATAGATGACATAGAGTCTCACCATTCCACTCTTCACTGGAGTCAGCACATTCATGTGACAGTCCTCTCTTGTTCTATCTTGGGGTCTTTAAAAGGATTCGTCATTTTTAAATCACTTTTCTCATCAGTCCAGTCATTTTCCTGTCTTCCTTAGAAGCATATAATTTGTGGCCAGTCTCCAAAAGGTGCAGTAAATTATTTGTCAGTAAATTATTGCAAGTCTCTTATATAGAAAATGGATCAATTCTAGTTTATTTAGATAGAAGCCTCCAGATTCCTATTTGGCTGATCTGTAATGAATGACTTTGTCCTTCGTATCCAGCAATTATCCGGCAGACATTGCTTCTGTTTCCGGCTGCTAGATATTTCATTCTTATATTCACATTTCTCGGACAATATTTTAACCATGTCAGCAAATGGGACAAACATGCGTTACCACCTTTCAAAAGTGAAATGGTTGTAATGAAAGCAAATCCTGGAAACTGTTTTCATTTCAGAGGATTTGGCCGGCGGGAGAAGGAAATTGGTTGGTGAGAACTAATTAATTAGTTCATAGTGGTAATATGCTGGAAGATGCCAACATAGAAAACCAAAACACGCTGCAGATGTATTTAGTTTGAGGGAGTTGTCATTTTGTCTAATTTGCAGGTTTTATCCTTTCTAATCTAGTACTTTGTAGGCTGAACATCTGAGAACATTCTTGACCTTGAACAATGAGGATATTTTTGGAGGATTTGACTTGATGTTTAATCATTTGACTCTGATGTTTAATCAAAATGATAACAAATACATTTTGCTGCATGCATAATCACAGTACAGGTAAAGTACTAGTACACTAAATGTAGTACTGGTGCCCATCTGGGTTGTCGGTCAAGCACAGATGAAGATGTTCTGATAATTGTGATTTTCTTTCATTGTGTCCTTATTGGTCTAAACACTGGTATACTCCAGTGTTGTCTTCAGAGGTGTAACTACAGCGGTAGCAGCCATTGTAGCTGCTATTGTGCCAGCAGTGTCAGGGGGCCCCAGCATCCAACCGGACACTCTAAGGAATAGAGAATGGGGCAGATCTGTGTAAGTGTATACATGTATATATCAGTGCATAAATGTGTGTGCATGAGTGTATAAATGTGTGTAAGAGTATATAAATGTGTATATAAATATGTATATTTTCTGAGAGGTAGGGGTGGTCCCATTCAAAAGTCTGCTTTGGGGCCCTGTCTCTCCTAGTTATGTCCCTGGTTGTCTTAATTGATTTTCACCACACCCTTCTCCTGTGGATTTTTTTCTGGTTGTAAACAATTAAGCTGAGTTGAGCAGAATCTTCCTCCTCTCACATTTCTGCACTGGCTGGATGTCATAGATTTTAGCCAATCAACTTCTGCTGCAGGACCCAACAACAAAAAGGTTTCTTGGCTAGATTTTCTCCTTACTTGCTACAAGCCTTATTTTAAGTTTTCTGGTGTTTATCCTGACTTCTGTATTTTGGATTCCTTCGCCTGTATTCTGATTAGATTTTGTCCTCTTGGCTCTGACCCATCTTTTGTTAAGTTGGAGCTTGCTCATTTTGGCTTGTGGTTCCAAGTGGCTTGTGAGCATAAGTGGAGTTGAAACAAGAAGATTTTGTGTGTACTAAGAGTGAATCTGTGGTTTGAGCGTTTGTGGATTGAGTATTTAAGTAATTATTTAAGTGTCCCTTTCTTTGCCTGGTCTGCTAAATGGGAGGAGGGATTAGTGTTCTCACCTGATAAATTAATGGGAAGCAACTCAGTTTTGAGCTTGCTCTTTTTGGCTTGTGGTTCTAAGTGGCTTGTGAGCATAGGTGGAGTTGAAACAAGAGTGAGAAAAAGAGGAGTCCACAGAAATGTAAGTAATCCTCATTTTATATCTCTTGATTTATATTCTCATCACCGTTTTGTAACTAGGATATGGCTAGCAAGATTGATGGTATGCTCCAGCGCACAATCTGCCATATGTATACACTGCTGGAGCAGGAGTTCCTGGGTGAATACCGCCGCGACAGATGTGCCCATATTTTTCTACTGGAAGCTCGTGTTACAGATCTGGAGAAAGATATTGCACTTCTGCAAGCAATCAACAATCTTGAGAGGGGTATGCTGCTCAATGAGCAATCAATAAGCGGGATAGAAGTAGATGGTTGAAAGGAAAGCCAGCAGGGCCAAGTGGGTAGTTGGGTTACTATAAATAGAGGGGGTAGAAAGGGGTCAAAGAAAAGGAAGGCCAATTCTGACTCGGAACATCCAAGCAAAATTGCTAAATTGTGCAATGATGTAAGGACGTCAGTGTCAGAAATGGCAGCCCTAGCGGATCCTGCTCTCCCTAACAGCCGGGGGAGCAGCCCAGCTAGTAGTAGGGTGGATGGGAGTGCAGGTAAGCCAAGGTAGCTAGTGGTTGTAGGGGACTCTATAATCAGGAAGACGGATAGAATAATTTGTCGCCAAGACCGCCTCAACCGAATGGTTTGCTGTCTCCTTGGTCCCAGGGTTCGGCATGTGGTTGAAAGGGTGGATAAATTACTGGCAGGGGTTGGGGATGACCCAGCTGTCGTGGTCCATGTTGGTACCAATGACAGAATAGATGGTAGGTGGAGGAGCCTGAAGAATAATTTTAAAGAATTAGGTTCAAAGCCTAAGGGAAGGACATCCAAGGTAGTATTCTCTGGAATTCTACCTGTGCCATGCGCTACACAGAGCAGACAGCAGGAACTGAGGGAGTTAAATGCATGGATCCTGGTGTAGAGCAGAGAGATTTGGGTTCCTAGAGCACTGGGCTGACTTTTTTGGGGGTACAAGCTGTTTTCCACAGATAACTTGCACCTAAATATAAGGGGGACTGCTGTGCTGGGGAGAAGATACTATCAGGAGTGGTGGAGCATTTAAACGAGGATCGGGGGAGAAGGAAAAGGAAGACACAAAAGGGGTAGACAGGTCAGAGAAGGGGTAGCCTAAGTTGGTGGGTGGTGAAGTGGGTGGTGTATGGGGGAGTAGGGCAAGGGATAAGGAGATCCATAAGTTACAAATCAAAAGTGAGGATGTATGTGGCAGTAAAATTACTATACATCAGATAAATAACTGTGGAAAATTAAAGTGCATGCTCACAAATGCCAGAATTATCACAGGCAAAATGGGAGAGCTTGAGGCTCTGATATTAGAGTAACAGTTAGATGTTGTTGGTGTAGGGGAGACATGGCTCAATGCATCACATGATTGGGGTGTTAATATTCAAGGTTTTACACTCTTTCAGAAAGACAGGGCAAATAAGAGGGGAGGTGGTGTATGTCTGTATGTCAGAAGAGACTTAAAAGCGATTGTGAATGACACAGTGGTCTCAGAAGAGTGTGAGGAGGCTGAAACTTTGTGGTTTGAAATTAAAAACCAGGAGAGAGTTGAGAAAATTAATTTTGGTGTAATTTATAGACCCTCTAACATCTCTGAGGAAATAGAGGGTCACCTATATAAACAGATGGAGCGGGCTGCACAGAAACGGATAGCAGTGATAATGGGAGACTTTCCAAATATAAATTGGAGTCAGGGCTCTTCTTCATCTGTGAAGGGGAGACATTTTATCAATTTTCTGCAGGATAATTTTATGGTGCAGCTTTTAGAAGATCCCACAAGAGGTGATGCATTATTGGACCTTGTGATTTGTAATAATGCGGAGATTGTCCAAAATACCAGTGTCCGGGAAACCCTTGGGAACAGCGATCATAATATAATTAGTTTCCTCTTAAACTCTTAAAAACAAAAGCAGGTGGGAAAATCGAAAACTTTGAATTTTAAGAGGGATAATTTCCAGAAATTCAGGGCTGCACTACAGGATATAGACTGGGATCAAATACTATCACCTGATGATACCATGATGTTAAATGGGAGAAATTAAAATGTATCCTGGGTCATTATACTTCTAAATGTATTCCAATAGGTAACAAGTATAGGCGGGCAAGATTACACCCCGTGTGGCTTACATCTACGGTTAAAAGGGCAATTAATGTTAAAAAGAGGGCATTTAAGAAATATAAATCTCACGGGTCACCTGAGGCCTTCACTACTTACAAAAAACTTACCAAAATCTGCAAAAAAGAAATCAAATCAGCCAAAATACAAAATGAAAGGTGGCTAAAGATAGCAAAACAAATCCTAAGAAATTTTTTAAGTATATCAATGCAAAAAAAAATGGGTCAGAGCAGGTTGGACCCCTTTATTAGGAAAATGGGGCATCAGTCAATGGAGACCAAAAGAAGATGGAGATACTTAACGGGTTTATTTAGCTTCGTTTATGCGAAGAAAGAAATAACTTATGACATGGGTGGTGCCAGTACTGTAATGTACTAGACTGCCTGAATGTAGACATGATACTATCTAAGCTCAATAAAATCAATGTGTACAAGGCTCCTGGACCAGATGGGTTACACCCCAGAGTTCTTAAAGAACTCAGTTCTGTTATTGCTGTACCACTGTCTAAAATCTTTAGGGATTCCGTAATGTCTGGTGTGGTGGAAAGTGACTTGAGCAAGGCGAATGTGCCAATATATAAGAAGGGCTCTAGAACTTCGCCAGGCAATTACAGGCCTGTAAGCTTAAACATTTTGGGAAAAATATTGGAAGGGTTAGTAAAAGACTATTTACTGGAGTATGTGACATCAAATAGTATAATAAGCGACAGCCAGCATGGCTTTACTAAGAATAGAAGTTGTCAGACTAACCTGAACTGCATCTATGAAGAGGTGAGCAGATGCCTGGATGAAGGGCCTGCAGTAGATATTGGGGCAGATTTATCAAGCGGTCTGAAGTCAGAATATTTCTAGTTGCCCATGGCAACCAATCACAGCTCAGCTTTCATTTTACCAGTGCTCATGAATATTTTAAAGGGCTGTGATTGGTTGCCATGGGCAACTAGAAATATTCTGACATTCAGACAGCTTGATAAATCTGCCCCATTGTGTTCTTGGACTTTGCAAAAGCATTTGACACTGTGCCTCATAGACACCTGATGGGTAACATAAGGTCTATTGGTTTTGCAGGAATAATTTGCAATTGGATTGAAAACTGGATGAAGGATTGTATCCAGAGAGTTGTGGTCAATGATTCCTACTCGTAATGATCACCAGTTATGAGTGGTGTACCCCAGGGTTCTGTGCTTGGTCCACTACTTTTTAATATATTTATAATATAGAGGTAGGAATTAATAGCAAGCACTGTGTCTATTTTTGCAGATGACACCAAGCTGTGTAGTGTAATGCAGTCTATGGAGGATGTTTATAGGCTGCAGGGTGACTTGGACAAACTGAGTGTTTGGTTATCCACTTGGCAAATGAGGTTCAATGTGGTTAAATAAAAGGTTATGCACCTGGGGGCTAATAATCCACAGGCAAAATATGTCCTTTGGGTGTAAATCTGGGAAAGTCCCTTGTTGAGAAGGACCTGGGGGTACTAGTGGAATAACAGCATGCAATGTCAATCAGCTGCCTCTCAAGCCAGTAGGGTCTTGTCATGTGTCAAAAGTGGAATGGACTCCCAGGATAGGGATGTAATATTACCACTATACAAGGCATGGGTTCAACCTCATATGGAATATGTCCAGTTCCATGCACCAGTCCATAAAAAGGATGCGCTGGAGCTGTAAAGGGTTCAACGTAGAGCCACAAAAATGATAAGGTGTATGGAGGGTCTCAGTTATGAGGAAAGATTAAAACAACTAGATTTATTTAGTCTGGAAAAGAGATGACTACGAGGGGACATGATTAATTTATATAAATATATGAATGGTCCATACAAAAATATGGTGGTAAGTTGTTTCAGATTAAATCAAATCAAATGATGAGAGGGCACTGTCTCCTTCTGGAGAAATCAAGGTTTAATAACCAGAGGCGACAGGGCTTCTTTACTATGAGAACTGTCAATCTGTGGAATAGCCTGCCTCAGGTGCTGGTCACAGCAGGGACAGCAGAGAGCTTCAAGAATGGTCTAGATGCCTTTTTACACCTAAATAACATTGATGGTTATGTTATATAGAATTGTTTCCACTTAGTCCCTTCCTCATCCAATCCCTTCCCTTCCTTGGTAGAACTTGATGGACATGTGTCTTTTTTCAACCGTATAAACTATGATACTATGAAGTTTTTGTATTGTCCTGTCATTGTCTCAGTGTTTGCACTTTGAATCAGAGAGGAAACATCAACCAGTTGTAACTTACTTCTCAGGGTAGGCTAAGAAATTAGGTAGGGACTAGAGATGAGCGAGCATTAAAATGCTCGGGTACTCGTTACTCGAGCCGAACATTTCCTGATGCTCGAGTGCTCGTTTCGAGTAACGAGCCCCATTGAAATCAATGGGAGACCCGAGCATTTTTTAGTAAAATTAAAAACTGAACGAGCACAGTGAAAGAACAAAGTGCAGAACAGATTGCAGATGTTCGCGAACATCTGCGATCTGTTCCGGAGACACGCGTGCAGAACGATGTTCTCTGCAATAGTATTTGAAGAACAATATGTGTGAAGAACAACTTGCAGATGTTTGGAAACATCTGCAAGTTGTTCTTCACACATATTGTTCTTCAAATACTATTGCGGAGAACACCGTTCTGCAAGCGTGTCTCCGGGACATCTGCGATCTGCTCCGGAGACACGGTGTTCTCCGCAATAGTATTCGAAGAACAATATGTGTATAGAACAACTTGCAGATGTTGTCAAACATCTGCAAGTTGTTCTTCACACATATTGTTCTTCAAATACTATTGCACCGTGCAAGCGTGTCTCCGGAACATCTGCGATCTGCTCCGGAGACACGCGTGCAGAACGGTGTTCTCCGCAATAGTATTTGAAGAACAATATGTGTGAAGAACAACTTGCAGATGTTTGACAACATCTGCAAGTTGTTCTCTACACATATTGTTCTTCGAATACTATTGCGGAGAACACCGTTCTGCACGCGTGTCTCCGGAGCAGATCGCAGATGTTCGCGAACATCTGCAATCTATTCTGCACAGTGTTCTTTCACTGTGTTCTTCAATTAAATGATTAAATTAAATGATTAAATTGTATTTTTTTTACTGTTCTTTACTTGTTTTTTTTTAAATTAAATGCTCGTTATCGAGCAGGGCAAATACTCGCCCGAGCAACGAGCCGGTCCGAGTATGCTAATACTCGACCGAGCATTAAGCTCGGACGAGTATACGCGCTCATCACTAGTAGGGACAGCTAGCAAGGAGAATTCATTCTTTGAGCTCACCGTACTTTCAGTCCATCCAGACCATTCCCTTACAGCAGCATAACATCAGACATAGATAAGAATGTCTATTGTCTTTCTACAACATCAGCACATCATCTGTAAGTTTGGACCACCATCTGGAAATATCCAATAAAGGAAAAATAGTTAGCACAACCCACCACCCTGGCTCCCAGTTCTATCAAATTTTCCCTAAAGTTATAGTTTCATAATATTATCACAAGAAACTGAGTTTGGTAGAGGTCATAGATCTCATAACTGTAAGCTATGTACAACTGTAAGCATTTATTTTAAAATTAGCAAGAAATTTATTTATAATGTAAATTATAATTAAAGACAGATTGATGTATAGCCTTGTAAAAAAAATATGCAATAGCTTTCTTTTTTCTCTTTCTATGCTTATAAACAGGAAGTCAACAAGTACTGGGCTGGGCATAGTCGTATTAGTTACTGATCCCATGTATCACTACTTAGAGAGATAGCAGTCAATAACTGATACGTTTATGGATCAGAATATGACCGGCATATACTACAGTGTTTGCGCCAGTTTTCTGTCTGACTTTGCACTGAAAAAAACTTGCAAACTGCTTGCACATGTATTTATAAAGTGTCTGCGCCAGTATTGAGTCGCGCCTGGACTATGCCACAAAATTGTGCATTTAGAAGGGCCTTTCAGTGCAGAGTTGGACCGTGCACCACATTTATTACTGCGACTTAACAGAATTATGTTGCACGCTCTATGTTAAAAGTCCATTTAAAAAAAGTTGGTTCCCACTTTCTAAGCAGCGCAGGGTGTGCAATATTAATGAAGACCGTGTACCACTTTTGTAAGTGCCATAGAGATGAAAAGTGGGATGAAAGTGGGCTTACTTGGGACCAGCTGCTGTATTCATTTGGTTGGGCAGTGGACCCCCTTTCTTATGATACGTGAGGTCCTTCCACTTTGACCCCATCGTCCCCTTCCGCTTTGGAACTGAGTTTTAGCCTCCTCTGCTATGTGCAGACTTCAGAAACACTGATCACTGCAGGGGAAGAGAAGAGGAAACATAGAAAAAAAATGAATTTCCCTTTGATAAAGTATATTACAAAGTTTACTATCATCATCTGCTCTATTGATTTCTGAAGTAAAAAAAAAATCTTCAAAAATGTAGTTACACTTTTATAATAATACATAACAGAAAGAAGAAAGCAAATACAGAAAACAATGCCCGCATACCCTACCTGCTGAGCATCTCTCCCAGCTCCTGTATAGCTACTGAAAGCATGCATTGTATGCTAATTTTGTGGTTGCAGATTGATTTTTACCTGTTTTCAGCCTCCAGATATAAACATAAATGGTTTCATTCATTGCAGAGATTATGAAAATACTGAAGAATTGAGAATCAAAGTAATAGCTTCACGGTACGGGAGATGTTCTTGGAGTTGAACTCATCCTTCTTCTTCCTTCAAGCACAGAATGCAGTTGATACCAAAAAAGTTCTATTTTGGTCTTATGTGAAACATGATCTTCTTCTGTGTCTCTTCTAGAATATTCAGATGGTCACTGCGAAACTTCAAACTGGTGTGGACATGTGCTTGTCCTGCAAAATTTCAGTCCTTGAAGACATAATGGGGCAGATTTCCTTACCCAGTCCTGTTGCGATCCAGCAGCGCGTTTTCCTTCGAGGATTTGGATCTTCCGGCGATCCACTAAGGTAGTGTGCCCGATGTCCACCAGGTGTCGCTGCTGCGCAGAAGACCGCTGGAGTTCACTGGAGTTCACCATCCGTTGCTGGGTGCAGGTAAGCGCTGATTTTCCAAATCCGTCGGGTTTTCCAACAGCCACGCCCCCCATTTCCGTCGCCTGCGCCAAAAACCCGGGGAAATTCAGGGAAAAAACGGCGCAAATCGGAAAAATGCGGGAAACCCGACGAAAAAACGCAATTCGGGCCCTTAGGCTTTTTCCTTACTTTTCTTATAATCATCCTTACCCCACAAGGCGAGATATTACATGAAGCCCTAGGCCAAGGAAGATTTAGGGTCATCTAGTGTTTCTTTCATTTTCTAATAATTGAATTGGTTGTTGCCTTCTCAGGAAGCAGCTTGTCTATTGCTCTTTAGCCCAGACTTATGAAGGTCTCTGATGTCCTTAAACATATTATTGGGGGGGGGGGGATGTATATAGTTTTTATAGGGGGACTAGATGTAGTTATTATAGGGAGTCGGTAGATTGTTATTATAGGGGCTGTACACTCACTGGCCACTTTATTAGGTACACCATGCTAGTAACGGGTTGGACCCCTTTTGCCTTCAGAACTGCCTCAATTCTTCGTGGCATAGATTCAACAAGGTGCTGGAAGCATTCCTCAGAGATTTTGGTCCATATTGACATGATGGCATCACACAGTTGCCGCAGATTTGTCGGCTGCACATCCTTGATGCGAATCTCCCGTTCCACCACATCCCAAAGATGCTCTATTGGATTGAGATCTGGTGACTGTGGAGGCCATTTGAGTACAGTGAACTCATTGTCATGTTCAAGAAACCAGTCTGAGATGATTCCAGCTTTATGACATGGCGCATTATCCTGCTGAAAGTAGCCATCAGATGTTGGGTACATTGTGGTAATAAAGGGATGGACATGGTCAGCAACAATACTCAGGTAGGCTGTGGCGTTGCAACGATGCTCAATTGGTACCAAGGGGCCCAAAGAGTGCCAAGAAAATATTCCCCACACCATGACACCACCACCACCAGCCTGAACTGTTGATACAAGGCAGGATGGATCCATGCTTTCATGTTGTTGACGGCAAATTCTGACCCTACCATCCAAATGTCGCAGCAGAAATCGAGACTCATCAGACCAGGCAACATTTTTCCAATCTTCTACTGTCCAATTTCGATGAGCTTGTGCAAATTGTAGCCTCAGTTTCCTGTTCTTAGCTGAAAGGAGTGGCACCTGCTGTAGCCCATCTGCCTCAAAGTTCGACGTACTGTGCGTTCAGAGATGCTCTTCTGCCTACCTTGGTTGTAACGGGTGGCGATTTGAGTCACTGTTGCCTTTCTATCAGCTCGAACCAGTCTGCCCATTCTCCTCTGACCTCTGGCATCAACAAGGCATTTCCGCCCACAGAACTGACGCTCACTGGATGTTTTTTCTTTTTCGGACCATTCTCTGTAAACCCTAGAGATGGTTGTGCGTGAAAATCCCAGTAGATCAGCAGTTTCTGAAATACTCAGACCAACCCTTCTAGCACCAACAACCATGCCACGTTCAAAGGCACTCAAATCACCTTGCTCGGTTTGAACTGCAGGAGATTGTCTTGACCATGTCTACATGCCTAAATGCACTGAGTTGCCGCCATGTGATTGGCTGATTAGAAATTAAGTGTTAACGAGCAGTTGGACAGGTGTACCTAATAAAGTGGCCGGTGAGTGTATATTGTTATTATAGTTGGACTGTATATAGTTCTTATAAGGGGGACTCTATGTAGTTATAGGGGGCTTTATATAGTTATTATAGGGGAACTGTATACCGTTATAGGGGGACTATATACAGTTAGAGGGGGCTGTATATAGTTATTATAGGGGGTGTATACAGTTATTATAGGGAGGCTGTATATAGTTATTATAGGGGCCTGTGTATAGTTATTAAAGGAGGCTGCATATAGTTATTATAGGGGGTTGAATATAGTTATTATAGGGGACTGAATATAGTTATTATAAGGAGCTGTATATAGTTAATGCTGTGGGACTGTATTTAGGTAAAGTTGGGGAGCCGTATACAGTGGTTGCTGGGGGGCTGTATATAGTGGTTGCTGGGAACTGTATATAGTGATGTCTGGGGGCTATATATAGTGAATACTGGGGATGCTGTATATAGTTATTGCTGGGGAGCAATATATAGCGATTGCTGTTCCCTGTCTGGACTACATTCAGATTTTGCGCCTAGGGGCCCCCACCTAGCTTAATCCAGCCCTGGTATATATGCCTGTAAACTCTTATTTTGAGGGGATAAACCATAAAGTACAATTCCATCCACCATTTTGGTAACACTCCGTTTACTGGAAATGTTTGACCTTTCATGATGAAACATCTAACAAAATATAATTAGAATATTATCTGAATGTGTTTGTTATTCTTCAACTTTTCATAAAATTTAACCCCTTACGGACACAATTTTTCATTTTTGCATATTGATTTTTCATTTCCCACTTTCAAAATTTCATAACTTTTTGATTATTCAATACCGTGTACTGGGTTCCAAATGCGGTGAAATTTATTTAAAAAAACACATTTGCGACATTTTCTTTTGGGCCCTGTTTTTAGTGCTTTCACTGTTCGCTCCAAATGACACCTGATACTAAATTAACATAGGTTTTATTATTAATTGAAATCTTTTGTGCAAAAAAAATCCTCATTTACCCATATTCTGAGACCAATAACTTTTTAACACTTCAATGTACCGAGCTGTGTAAGGCGTAATTTTTTGTGGGATGATATGACGTTTTCATTGTTACTATCATGTCAACTGTATAACTTTTTGACCGCTCTTTATTAAACTTTTGACTGAAATAACCATTTTAAAATATCTTTTTTAAATATATTTTTAAATCGGTACTTTTGGGACACGATGATACCTAACATGTTTAATATTTTTATTGTTATATTTATATTTGTTCTAGGGAAAGGGTGGTGGTTTAAATTTCTAGGTTTTTTTTTTCTGTTTTATATTTTTTTTAACTTTAAAAAAAATAATGTTTTACTACTTTTTAGAGCACCTAGGGTACTTTAGCCCTAGGTTGTATATTGGCTACTACCATAAACTGCCATACTACAGTATAATAGTATATGGGGATTTTGAACATGATCTGTTACAATGCGTCACCAGTGATCATGGGGAGCGATGATCACAAGCAAGATGGCGGCGCCCATGCTACCGGCAGTTTACAGTTTAGCCGATTGCGGATTTTAGCCTTTGGTTGTTTGCTGCAATGTGTGAATGAAGAGGGCTTAGGCTGTGAGCCTCCTTCATCATACACCCCCTGCCACACCATCCCATTGGGAAATGTCATGTTGGGCTAAGGGGTTAAAATGAACCTGTCACCAGGAATGTCATTTTAGTTGGTGTCAGGTTACAATAGCCTATGCTATGATGATTTTAAAAATGTCTGTGTCTGCATTCTGAATCATTTCAGTAGTTTATAATAGTTTATTTTACATTTCCTTGAGGGCCAGTGTGTGCCTGGGTCTCAGCATGCATTCTTCCTCTCCTCCACAACACCCAATGTCAATGCACATGATAGGAAGTGGGGAGGGGTGAGGGGGCTACATGACTGTGGAGAAATGAAGACTGACAAGTACATATAGTAGTAAAGGAAATTATGGCTCTTCTAAGTGAGCTGGCTCATTAGTCTCTAATCACTAAGAATAGAGCGTGAATGGCTCCCTATTAAATGTAAAATATAGTGCAACATCCCCCACCGGGGCCTAGCCTTTTCTCGGGGCCTGGAGTCAGCCGGGACCCACAGTACCTGAGTGGCTGGCGGTTGCGGCCTAGGCACGCTAGTGTCACGGTGCTTGGTATGGGGAACCGGAGGGCTGTCCTACAGCCTGGCAGGTCTCCAGCAGGGTGGTGTTGGCAAGAAATGATGAGGGAGAGGCTGCTATAGCGGATCTCCCTGGGGCAACCCTTTGGTGTCTAGAGTATAAGTCTCTGTGTAGTGGACAGGGTGCCTGTGATGATGGCAGCTGTAGTAGCAGGGACCAGACGGAGGCAGAGGTTGAACAAAAACAACTTACAGTTCTTTATTGGAACCGACAGGAACCGCAGCAACGTGCCTTAACAAAATGGTGGAGTACTGAGTTGCAATTGGAGGGAGCCACAGGAGGTAGATCGCCAGCCTGGATGCAGAGGGCAGGCTGGGAGGTAGCTGTGTCCTAATAGGAAGCTTCAGCTTGTCCTGGAGTGCTTCAGGTATCACCCTTGAAGGTAGGATGATACCCCTTTCCTCTCTCTGTCTAACTCACTGCTTGGTTTGACTGACTAGTCTTTCTGACTGAATCCTGTCAGACTCACTTCTCTGACTGAACTAACTGTTGGAAAATCTCCAACCGTCACTTTTTCTCAGCTCTTGGTCATGTGGTGGTTACTCCTCCAATTACATCCCAGCTTACAGTACATTAGGATAATACATGTGATTGGATGACACATCTTACATCACATCAAAGAATTAACTCCTGCCTTACCAGGCAGGATCTACCACTGCAGAGTTCATCTGTGTTATGTAGTGACATGCTGTGAGGCTAATCAGACCCTACACAGGCTGCAAGCTACATGGTGGGACGTATTTGCAAACACAGCTCTGCCTTGCATTGGCGAGGGTGTTGCATACCCCCGGGGCAATTGAAAGAGCCGCCCTCGGCTCGACTACAGACTGATTGGGGCGCAGAGGTAGATAGGGGCACTTCTGTGAAGTGCAGGATACATGATCTGTAGGGACAAACCGCCCATGGTCCTGGAGACAGGCACCTGGGTTGGTGTCGGACTAAGACAAGGACATGTGTGACAGTTGGTTGCTGACACCATTAAACCAAACTGTACAGTAGGAAAGGTGTGGTGTCATGTACTGTAATCCACTCCTTGCACCGGGGCCTGTATATTTGTTATATAAACACTTCTTCCCTGGCGACAAATATATAGTGTATATATGCATTACATTGGCATATGTGACACAATAAAACATTGTACAATGTACAAGTACCTGCCGACTGACATTCTTACCCTTGTGTGAGTGGCATCCAGGTGCTATATCTTTAACACCCCCGGTCCCCTAAGGACCCGCAGTTTACGGACTACCCCCACTTGCAAACTTCGGTTTGAGGCATAAGATTGCAGTCAGGGTTTACATATAAATGGTCCGACACAGCCACACTACAATCTGGAAAGCCTATCAAAGGTTAGTGCAAATTACTGGCATAAATTGACAGTGTGCAAACATTTTGTAAACTCTCATTGGCTTAGGAGCCCAATGGGTACACATCTTATAACATTACAAACGTTACAGATAGTTAGGCTACTCAGGGTAGCAGCATAGAATGTCTCTTTACCTGAAAAGGAAAGGCATAAAAGTGCATGTAGAATGTCCGTACCTAAAAGGAAGGCATTAAGTGCAATATAAAAATAAATAAAGTAGCAACTTTTCCTTGAGGTTGGCAAAAGTCTCTCAGAAGGTCTTTAATAGCAAAGTCCATCTTCTGGGTACAGCCCTTGAAGTGGGAAAAGTGCAATAACGATGCAAAGGGTCTCCTCTATGTGTAGAGGGACAGATTCCTTTGTAGGGGTGCTATCATAGCACATGACAGTGGGCAGTTCAAGGTATGTCTCTTGACTGAAATAAAGAAATAGGGGTGAGAGTCTCAGGAAAGTCTCTGGCTCTATAGGGTTAGCGGAAATAATATTTACATATGTAGACAGTATTCACAGTACCTGAAGTGGGCTACAGCCCATCAGGGGTTACTCAGTATCTTCTTCGGTGGTAAGTACTTCGGTGTCAGAAAAGCGTACTTGCCTCCTCCTTCTGTGTGACACCAGTTGGTACTCCTGCAGGTACGCAGGAGCTTTACCTTTTGTTTCCCTTTGAGACCTCCGAAGTTCCGGCCTGGAGAAGATAACAACCTCCTCATCGTCCTCCTCTGAGTCAGGCGCTGGAGTCAGAGTCTCAGCTGCCTCTGATGCTTCAGGGTTTGCAGACACTGGAGCCGGATCATCCTCCACAGGCAGCAGTATTGGAGACTGCGGTGGGGATGATGGTCTCTCTGGGGTACCTCTTACTGGAGTGGAAACAACAAAACAGAGTTGAGGCACAGTCACAAGTTCTAAGAAACTGGGGGTAGGTGAACACAAGGAGGTCTGTAAGTTGGGGGTCGAGGTGAGAGGTGTGGACATAGGGGCAAAAGGACGAAGACATCTCTTCAGCCGGTTCCTATGTACCCGGAGTAGTGGACGGTCTCCTCTTGAAATCTCGTAGACTTCAGGGGAGAGACTGTCCCTAACTAGGTATGGCTCACGCTCCCAACGGCCATCTAGCTTACTGGTGGGATGGTTGTTGCGCAGCCACACTCGATCTCCTGGGGCAAGAGGCTCAGCACAGGCATTACGATCGAAGTCCCTTTTTTGTTTCTCTCGGGCCTCTTCCAACCGCAGATCCACAACCTCTCTGGCATCCGCCAGGCGCCTCTGGTGTTCGTGAACCCAGTCAGTCTGGGGGAGTAAAGATTGGGAATCAGGGGACTCCATGTCCCAGGTCATATCAGCAGGGAGATGGCCATGTCTCCCGAACATCAGATAATACGGGGTGTATCCTGTGGAGCAATGAGTTGTATTGTTGTACAGGTACACCAATTCGGGCAACAGTTTTGGCCAGTCAGCCCTTTTTGCAGGGGTCAGAGTCCTCAGCATGTTGATTAGAGTCTGATTCATCTTCTCACAAAGCCCGTTGCCTTGGGGATGATAGGCTGTGGTCCTCAGCTTTTTACAGGCATACAGAGTGCACAGCTCCTGGAAGACTTGGGACTCAAATGCCGTTCCTTGGTCCGTAAGGATCTGGTCCGGACAGCCATAGGGGAGGATGAAGCTCTTCCACAGGGCCGCTGCGGTGGTCCTTGCAGATAGGTCTCTAACAGGTACTGCAACCACAAATTTGGTATAGTGGTCGATGATCGTGAGAGCATAACTATGACCGGATCTACTGGGCTCCAACTTCACATGATCCAATGCCAGGATCTCTAAGGGCCGTTGGCTCACAATGGGATGTAGAGGGGCCCTTTGATTGTGTCGCTCTCCTCGAGCGATGGCGCAGGCTGGGCATTCCCGACACCAGGCTTCGATGTCGGGCTTCATATTGACCCAGTAGAAGCACCTTCGGAGGGTGGCTTCAGTCTTCTGAGCGCCAAAGTGTCCAGACTGGTCATGGTACATATCCAGTACTATCTTGGCGTCCCTCCTGGGAATCACAATCTGGTACAGCCGGTCATAAGTGATAGGGTCCAGAGTTCTTCTCTTTAACAGACCCTGATGCATATTCAGAGTCTTTCTCTGGCGCCACAATTGAGACAGTTCTCCATCAGCTCTTCTGCGGCGGATTCTTTCAGGCACTCGCCCACTAGAGAGATAGTCCATTACTTCTCCTATGGCGCGGCTATCAGCCTGAAGACTTATCCAGAGGTCCTTTTCCGCAGGGGGCTCTGACTCTTCTTGAGGAGTAGCTGGCGCTGCTTCTGACGGTAAGGAGTAAACTCTCTGAGCATCTTGACGCACAAACCGGGCATAGAACGCTGGCATCTCTACATCTTCCCACTGAGCATCTGTGGAGGGTCCCTCCCACTGGTCAGGGAGACGGGACAGAGCGTCGGCGTTGTCATTGGTCTTACCAGCCCGGTACTTGATGGTAAAGTTGAAGTTGGCAAGTCTGGAGGCCCACCGTTGTTCCAGTGCTCCAAGACGAGCGGTGTTCAGATGTGCCAAGGGATTATTGTCTGTGAAGACAGTGAAGAAGGATGCAGCCAGGTAGTCCTTGAACTTTTCGGTCACAGCCCAGACTAACGCCAGAAACTCCAACTTGAAGGAACTGTAGTTCTGGTCGTTTTGCTCCGGTTCTCGGAGGGAACGGCTGGCGTAGGCTATGACCCTTTCAGTTCCGTTTTGGAGCTGGGATAGTACAGCCCCTAGGCCTTGCTTGCTGGCATCAGTGTATAGGGTGAAAGGCAGACTGTAGTCTGGATATCCCAACACCGGAGGCTCAGTCAACCGTTGCTTGAGCATCTGGAAGGCAGCTTCTCGTTCGGCTGTCCACTCAATGGATACTCGGGAACGTTGGCTCTCTTTTGGCAGGCCCCTTAGAAGTTCTTGCAGGGGAGCCGCCAGCTGGGCAAACTTCGGGATGAAACGCCTGTAATAACTGGCAAATACCAGGAAGCTTTTGATGTCCCGTATGGTTGATGGGGTAGGCCAGTCGTGGACAGCTGCAATCTTCTCTGTATCCGGCTCAATTCCATTAGCGCTCACTACATGTCCCAGGTACTTGACGCTAGGTTGTAGCAGGTGGCACTTGGATGGCTTGACCTTCAACCCATGTTGGGTCAGGATTTGGAAGACTTCAGCCAGATGGTGGAGGTGGTCTTCATAAGTCTTGGAGTAGATGATGATGTCGTCCAAATATAGCAGGACGGTCTCGAAGTTGCGATGACCCAAACATCTCTCCATCAGCCGTTGAAATGTGCCTGGGGCGTTGCATAGCCCGAACGGCATGTTGTTGAACTCGAACAGGCCCATTGGGGTGGTGAAAGCCGTCTTCTCTCTGTCTTCCGGCGCCATGGCCACTTGCCAGTAGCCACTGGTCAGGTCCAGGGTAGAGAAGTAGGCAGCTGACCCTAGGGCTGCGAGGGATTCCTCGATTCGAGGCAGAGGATAGGCATCCTTGTGGGTGATATTGTTGATCTTCCTATAGTCAACACAGAATCGAAGGGTTCCATCCTTCTTTTTCACAAGGACCAGCGGGGCAGCCCATGGGCTGTGACTCTCCCGGATAACGTTGGCTGTCTTCATCTCTTGTACCAGCTTTTTCACCTCTTGGTAGCGGGCTGGAGGTATGGGCCGGTATCGTTCCTTGATAGGAGGATGAGAGCCAGTAGGGATGGTATGTTGAATCAGGGTAGTCTGCCCAAAATCCAGTGGGTGTTTGCTGAAGGCCTGGTGGTGCTTCATAACGACATCCAGGACACCTTGTACTTGGTCTGCAGGAGTAAAATCGTCATCTCCAATATTGAGCTCAAGCCACCAGGATTGCTCGGCAGGCTCACCTTCAGCACATTGCAAGAGTTCCAACTGTTGGGAGGCAGACAGAGAGGTTTCCACCAAGTCTTCAGGATGGACGCTGAAGAGAGTGGCTACGGCTTGGTACTTTCTCAGATCCACTGGGGAGTCTCCCACATTTAGTAGTCGAATGGGTACTTGTCCTCGGGATACAGTAACTAGGCTCCTGGCGGCTAGAATGGGCAGGTCTTCATCAGCTGGTAGAGGTTCTACTATCGCCTGGTAGTCTTGACCTTGGACACCCATGCAGGCTCGACACCATACTAACGTCTCCGTCCCAGGTTGAAGGCGGACAGGTTGGGGATCCTTGATCCGGGCTCTGCAGATTTCTCCATTAGGGCCAGCAAACTTCTGTTGCGCCGCTAGAACCTGCATAGTCTCCTGAATTACCTTCCGGGAACTGTTGGGCACTGTTGGCAGGGAGTCGTGGAGAGCCTTCAGCACTTCAGGGTAACAGTTGCGGAGGACATTGGTACCCAGTACCAGGGAGAAGTTACCGTTTTCGGGCACTCGTGTCACCACTACGCCCTGTCTGGTTAACTCAGTGTCTCCAATGGTTAGCGTGGGCTCCCAGTAGCCATGGATGGGTACGGGTTTTCCGTTCGTAGCAATAATGTTCAAGTAAGCCTTGGGAGGCTGGACTAAGGATGCTCCTCCTCGGCATTTCTCGAAGGCAGCACTCCGGAGGGTGGTCACTTGAGAGCCGGTATCAATCAAGGCTGGTAGGGTAACTCCGTTGATGGTTACATGAACCATGGGGCGAGTCCCCACGAACCTGGGCATCCAGTTGGCATCTCGGGGACTTACAGGTCCTTCCCTTGGAGGTCGTCCCTTAGCTCCAAGGGTTTGTCGTTTAACTGACGACATCCATCCTCTTCATGCCCATATTTATGGCAGTAGCTGCACCGCTGGCGGGGTTCCTTCTGACTCCAGGTGCTTAACGACTTCGCTTCTCTTGGGCGCTGTTTGGCCGGGGAGTCACGAGGGGTAGTTGACCGTACAGAGTTCTCTGAAGGTTTCTTCCTCATAGCGGAGACAGTCACTTCCAACTGGGTCAACCGATCGAGTATTTTATGCAGGGTGTCCGCCAGATTAGGGATCTGTCCTGCTAAGCCAGCAACTTCCGTAGCCGCAGGATTAGGTGATGCTGCCTGCATAGGATGGCAAGCTAGAGCAGAGTCCTCCATTTCCACGGATTCAGGCTCTTTCTGCGGTCCAGTAGGCGGTCGGTCCCCTAATATGTCAATGGCAATTTCCTTAAACTCAAGAAAGGAGGCCTGGGCATGTTGAGAAGAGATGATCTTTAGTTGACACCTTTGATTTCTATCAACAAGTCCATTAATGAATTGTTCCCTCAGGGTTTGATCAGAGGTTTTAGCGTCTTTGGGCTCAAGACGGGTTATGGCCTTCCATGTCTCCTGTAGGGAGAGGGCAAAGTCTCGGAGGGACTCTTGGGGCTTCTGTCTTTTCCCGAAGAATTGCTGCTTCAACTCTGAGGCAGTACACTTGTCAAAGGTGTTGCGCAGCCTATCAAGAATTTGGACCACATTCTGACACTGTTCTTGGGGCCAAGACTTAACTTCCCGGAGAGCGGGTCCTTTCAACTGCCCGGTTAGGATGCCCACTTTCTGTTCCTCTGTGAACGGGTACAGGGCGAAGGTGGCTAACAACTTGTCCCTAAATTCAGGGAGAGTGTGTGATTCTCCCTCGTAGTGGGGTAACCAGGGGGCCCCTGGATAGTATGGCATAGTCAGAGGCATCATGGTGGGGGTCCCAGGGACCCTGACTGTAGCAGGGGTGAAAGGACTCTCTGGAGGGCTTAACATGCTCCGGTACCCTGAGGAGGGACCAGGGGACGGGACCTGCTCCAGTCCCGTATCTTCGTCCTGGGCGGACATGACTGGCCTAGCTGAGGGAAGTCTGTAGGGTTACACAATGTCCGTTGCTATGGGCGATGGCTAGAATGGGACGTGGGCACTTTAAGACACAGTCACTATTCCCTGGGAGGTGAGCCAATAACCTAGCATCGGAAACAATCTCTACCCCCCTTTAACTTCCCCAGCGGTACTCACTCAGGATCAGCCGCAGTGACAGGACAGCTCCGGTGCATGAAGGACTCCGTTCCCGATGTCCGGCAGGCAGCAGGGGCTCGGTGATGCTCAGCGGTGTTCTCCTCCAGTCGCAGGACACGTGCGCCGGAACTCCGAATGAGGCGCACGCTGCTGGCAGGCTTCAGGCGCGGCCTGCGCCGAAATCCAAGATGGCCGATTAACCCTCTTCGTTGCCGGCCGCACACGCTCCACTTCCTCCGCCTCCTCGCGCAGGGGGCGGAGCCTAGTGACTGAGGTAAAAATGGTTCAACCGCTCTGCACCAACTGTTGTTGAGCTAACAGAGTCCGTTGGCAGGGATTAACCCCCTGATTGCTGGAGCGATGCTTGACAGCGCTTGGCAGCAGTAATAAAGTCAATGTGAAATATAGCACAAAATCACTTGGGCCTATACCCGAATGGTAGCAGGGTTAGGCAGCACAGTAGTTTTTCAATAAAGGATAGTCTCTAGTGCCAGAATAAGGCACAGAAGTAATGATCCTGTGTTCGTGACGCCACTTGCAACATCCCCCACCGGGGCCTAGCCTTTTCTCGGGGCCTGGAGTCAGCCGGGACCCACAGTACCTGAGTGGCTGGCGGTTGCGGCCTAGGCACGCTAGTGTCACGGTGCTTGGTATGGGGAACCGGAGGGCTGTCCTACAGCCTGGCAGGTCTCCAGCAGGGTGGTGTTGGCAAGAAATGATGAGGGAGAGGCTGCTATAGCGGATCTCCCTGGGGCAACCCTTTGGTGTCTAGAGTATAAGTCTCTGTGTAGTGGACAGGGTGCCTGTGATGATGGCAGCTGTAGTAGCAGGGACCAGACGGAGGCAGAGGTTGAACAAAAACAACTTACAGTTCTTTATTGGAACCGACAGGAACCGCAGCAACGTGCCTTAACAAAATGGTGGAGTACTGAGTTGCAATTGGAGGGAGCCACAGGAGGTAGATCGCCAGCCTGGATGCAGAGGGCAGGCTGGGAGGTAGCTGTGTCCTAATAGGAAGCTTCAGCTTGTCCTGGAGTGCTTCAGGTATCACCCTTGAAGGTAGGATGATACCCCTTTCCTCTCTCTGTCTAACTCACTGCTTGGTTTGACTGACTAGTCTTTCTGACTGAATCCTGTCAGACTCACTTCTCTGACTGAACTAACTGTTGGAAAATCTCCAACCGTCACTTTTTCTCAGCTCTTGGTCATGTGGTGGTTACTCCTCCAATTACATCCCAGCTTACAGTACATTAGGATAATACATGTGATTGGATGACACATCTTACATCACATCAAAGAATTAACTCCTGCCTTACCAGGCAGGATCTACCACTGCAGAGTTCATCTGTGTTATGTAGTGACATGCTGTGAGGCTAATCAGACCCTACACAGGCTGCAAGCTACATGGTGGGACGTATTTGCAAACACAGCTCTGCCTTGCATTGGCGAGGGTGTTGCAATAGCATCAAGCCAAACAGTCACCCCATACCACTCCACTTTTAACCCAATTGTATCAGCTTAAAGGGGGCATGGTGAGCTAGTTAGGGGCAGGGTTAAGTGACTCATTTACGAACAAGAGCCGTCTCTTAGAGCTGGCTCATTCGCGAAAGGCACATCGCTAACATACAGGCTGCAGCTGTCCCCATTGCTCCCCCTAGGGAACTACAGTAGTTAAATTAGTTAAACTTATATAGACTACTGAAAATATGCACAATGCAAGCAAAGGCAATTTTTAAATCATCATAGCACAGGCTATTGGAACCTGTCACAAGGTTTAACATTAGTTTAATGTTTTCATTGTCTTGGTTTCTTAAAAAAGATTAAATTAAAATGTTCTCTAAGGTGTTATCAAAAGAAAAGTGAGACAGATAATTTCTAGCTCTGAAACGTTGTGATCGATATTAGGGATAGAGGGATAGGAGAGTATTCTAACCTTCTAATAGTTGATATGAAAATTCTTTGCTCATCCAATTCACATAAAATCTTCAAATTACAGTGAAATGTTTAGCAGCTCTATTAAACCTGCCCATAGTGTTAAAATAAGATGTGATCTGTAGCAGAAGCTTCGCTGGTCAAAAGAAATGAAAAGGTTTAGGATAAGTGAAGATTTTATGTAAAAGGTCTCATGTATTTTATTTTAGATTCATTAATGAGATTTAAGTATGAAGACAAGAAATATATATTTTTCATTTCCATAGTGATTTACTTGTGTATAATAAAAACTTCTTTAGGGCCTTATATTGGAGACAAACACTTTCCTCGCTTGTATAGACAGTGTAGCAGGATTTGTATGCTTTATGGCAGCAGAAATGATTGAAGGTTATATAAAGATATATGCAATTACTTCTTACAATCGCCAAAAAGTAGAGAACAGCCACCAGCCATAAGTGCCAGGGAGGGAAAGAAGAGATGTAGAAAAAGCCCTAATTGCATTCTGCATTGCATTCTCTCAGAGACTCACCACCCTCCATATAGATACACCCCAAACCTCTGTGTATAATACTATGGCCCCGTAATGACACATCCCAGTGGGGTACATACCCCTGCTATTTGTTGATGTGACGTGGTTGGCACGTGTTGGGGCATGTGGAGACGCAACTTGCAGGGGTAGGCGAGATTTGCTGAAAGAATCACATGCACCAGGTAATTCTGGTTGGAAATGGTATATGTTATAAAACTATTGGGTATTTTTTATCCTTTTGGGCTACAGTTATACTGAGGCCCATCTCCGCTTAGATGGCACCACCAACAGATGAAGGCAGTGTTCCAAAACACACATCCAAACCATAAGTAGCAGCAACCCTTGGCTTAGATTATGTTCTTCACTGATTAACTGATAAAGATGATAACTGATAACTGAAAAAAGATGAATTCTCTGTATAGTTAAATAGATTCACTTGAAATGTAGCAGAGAGTTTGATTAATGATTAAAATATAACTTTTATTCTCAGTTGTTTTAGAATAAGCGGATAACACCCAATGGCCCAGAATTAATTTAAAAAAGCCTGTGCGCCAGTTTTCTGTCTGACTTTGCACATTCTCTTTAGTGCTTGCCAACAAAAACTGGGAAAACTTATTGACTCGAGTATAAGCCGAGGTTGGTAAATGCATTGGTCATAGCCCCCCCCCCAGTATATAGTCAGCCAGCTCCCAGTAGTATATATCCAACCTGCCCCCTGTAGTATACAGCCAGCCTGCCCCATGTAGTATACAGCCAGTCCCATGTAGTATACAGCCAGCCCCCTGTAGTTTACAGCCAGTCAGCCCCCTGTAGTTTACAGCCAGTCAGCCCTCTATAGTATACAGCCAGCTCCCTATAGTATACAGCCAGCCAACCCACCCAGCACTTTAAAAAAATAAACTTATATACTCACCCTCCAGCAGCCCCAATGCTCAGCGCGGCTCCCCGATGTCGGCGCGGCTCCTCTTCTGTCTTCCCCGCGGCTCCTCTTCTTTCTTCGGTCTTCTGGAACAGCCGGCAGACACACGGCCATGCGCTCTGCCAGTCAGCGCATACTATGACGCCATCAGATAACATGGCCACATCTCTGCCGGCTGTTACAGAAGACCAAAGTAAGAAGGGAAGCCGTACCGACATCGGGGAGCTGCACTGAGCATTGGGGCCGTCGGACAGTGAGTATATAAGTTTTTTTTTTTATTGACTCGTATATAAGCCGAGGGGAGGTTTTTCAGCACATTTTTTGTGCTGAAAAACTCGGCTTATACATGAGTTTATACGGTATGTTGGGACTGCACTAAATCTGACACGGCACAAAATTCTGCACATAAAGGGCCGTTCTGGTGCACAGTCAGACCATGCGCCACATTTATCTGACAGAATGGTGTATACTCTAAATCAAAATTTCACCAAAAAAAAAGTTGGTGCACTCTGTCAGAGCAGTGCAGGGGGCACCAGATTAATGAAGAATGTGCAGTACATTTCATGAATCTGCTGCACTCTGCACACTCCACAGGCACTATTTTGATAAATCTGGCCCAATGCGTCATTTGCCTTTCCTCCACCTGCTAGAGCCCACTGCTGTCTAGTAGTGATGAATGAATCCATTGAAATTCAGATTTGGATGAACCTAGACTCCAACCAATAACTGTAAACTGTTTAAAAGGCATTTCAATTACCTGCGGCTACGTGCTGCATAATAGGGTAGAGGTGATTCACCCCAAAATCTGCAAGCACCAATCACAGGCGTTTACAGTGAGGGGTTTAGCACCTCCTGGTCCTGAACTTCTAATGAACTAGATAAGATAACTAGTTGATGTGCTGTTTGAAAGATATGGGATACTAGTGTGTCCAAAACTTCCAGACTCACTCCACTAATGCTAGCGCTAGTCTCCAGGGTGATTCGCTATTCTTACTAGATACCAGTCAGACTCAAACACCAAAAGGATAATTCAGACCCTGGCTTAGATTATATTGTCAGTTATACTGCAAAGGCTTGGAGTGGTCGTTACCAGAGCCCCTCTGTGCTCTAGCTTTACGGGCAGGAGCACATCCCCTTAAAGTACGCAGAGGGAGGGAGGAAGTGAAGAAGGAGAAGAAGGGAGGGGTGACATGCTCCTGCACAATGTAAGAGCCCTTGAGGATACATCACAGAGGGCTGCTGGTAATGCCCCTAGAGCCCTTTAGTTTATAAGCATCATTTAAGAAAGGAGGCCATGTATAACAAATGCAAGAAGATTACCATAGCCACAATGCCTGAATCTATGATTAAGTGTCCCTGGCTTCATTTTGATGATGGATATCCTTTACAATTTCTCTATGTCTCTTTCCATCCACGTCTTTTAAAAGTGGAGTGTGGGGTGAAAAAGTCAAAGTCCCAGATCTATTAAACTTGTTGTGCCAGATTTCTATCCACTAAAAAAAAAAATCTTTGGATCTTGCACTTGTATTTATAAAGCGTTTGTGCCAATTTTGTGCCGCGGCTTCACCATGTCCAGCAAGACAAATATAATGTGCACCTAAAGGGGCTGTTAGTGCTTAGTCAGAGTTTGCGACTTATTTAATACATCTACTCCACAGAAATGTATCTCAGACTGTGTATCAAAGATGCACCCAAAAAAAGATGGTGCACACTTCCGGAGCAGTGCAGGGTGTGCCAGGTAATTGAAGACTGTGCGCCAGTATTCAATAATTTGGTGCAACTTGCCAATTTGACAAACTGCACTTTGTGGCAAACAATTATTAGTGTTATAAGTGTTTGCGCTAGAAAGAGTGTACAAACTGCTTGCACAGGTATTTATAAAGTGTCTGTGCCAGTCTTGTGTCGCAGCTGCCCTATGTCTGACAAGACAGAAAAACTGTGCACCAAAAGGGACGTGTTACTGCTTAATCGGGGGTTTGTGCCACAATTCTGTCTGCACCAAAATTCTGCAGCATGACGTGCCCCAGAAAAATATGTTGCACACCTCCAGAGCAGTGCAGGGGGGTGCCAGATTCATGAAGAACATGCACCAGAATTCTGTGGCACAATTCTGCAGCATGAACAAAGTGCACCAAAAAAATGGTCCCCGCTTCCAGAGCAGTGCATATATCGGTCCCAGTGTATCCATTTGTGTGTCCTCACATGTATCAGTTTATTGTGATGGGCTGCAGCAGGGGGAAGCCTAGGTCACATTGGGAAAAGCCAATCTGTAATATATATGTGTGTTCTATACATTGTACAGGCTGTGGCAGTATACACATATGTATTTTAAAGCCAGGGCAATGTTCACATGCAGCAATGCTGAGTTTAGCAGACACTGTAGCCAGTGGATTTTTTTTCTAAACATAGTACAGAGCAGCTGTCTTTTTACATCCTTCATGAGGGCTAAATAAAATATATATCTTGAAGTGTCTATAAACAGCAAGAAAGTGATGTTATGATCACTTTGATGTTTCTCTCTATGATCTATACTATTCTTGCTTATTTAATACGGAAGTTGAAAGACGTCGGATAAATAATACCAGTGTGCTTCTATCTCAGACATGAAGATAAGTAATGCTCCTGAGTGTGAAGGGTGCAGGGAGGAAATGTAACGCATGTCTTTTACACGTGTCATTTTGATAAAACAGCTCTGTTCCATTAGGGAAGTGAGATGACTCTTTACGGACTCTTCATAGCAACAGGGAGTCACATTAGGCCTTGGAGGCAAGTCAAAGCTTTCCGACACCTGAGGATCTAAGAGGAATGTCTCCTGAGCTATTGATTCTTTGACAACGAATGGTTTTTTGATCATGTAGCTTGACTATAAATTCCTCTAACCATTTATTGCTTTATTGAATTGCTAAATACACCTTCAGTAGTACAGTACACCCCACCCTCAGCTCTTCCCAATTTCCTCGATTTCATGCTGTGATGGACATCCAGATGCAATTTATCAGGAATATTCCCTGTTGTTTACTGCATGTAAAAGAGTAAGAATACAGAGAAAAGACACATTTATCACTCTCAAAACGTTACTTTACACCAATAAAAGAAAATAAATTTCCTGTGAGAATTATATAGGTGTGCCGGTTACTTATTGTAAATATTAAGAGCAATAACTTACAGAAAAAAATCTATTTTCATTCATCAGGAATTAAATTATTGTCAGGCCAACACCCAGGACCTTAATCTAAAGCTACCCAGTTTTCAACAGAACAAAGCGGATTGGACTTTCTGCGGCGTGGTACCACCAGGTCGTTCCACAGATGCAACTTTGTCCGTGGTGGCAGCCAAGGGGAGGTACAAAGACTTGTAGTCAGGAAAAGGCAGGCTGTCAGGACGGACAGCCTGGGATTAGAGTCGGGGACATAGCAATAGGTCAAGGCAGGCAGGGGAGGAGCGTAGTCTGGAACGTAACTGGGGTCACAAAGGGAAATCACAATAAGAGCACAGGGCATGGAAAACAGCTTTCTCTAGGGAACAAGGCACGAAGGTCCAGAAGGGAAGACAGGAAAGGGCTGGGACTTTATCAGAATTGGCAGCCGGCTAGTGGCAATTATCGGTGCGGTGGCCCTTTAAATCTTGGGAATCTCCGGGACTGCCAGAGCCAACATGGTATCGCGGAGAGGTAAGAGCAGTGGCGGGGGTCCGGGAGCACAGATAGAAGCATAGGTGCATCTACGGCCCGGGTCGTTGGTCGCAGGAGCACCCATGACAATTATACTGTAAATTAGACTGGAGGAGTTAGACTGGCGTTTTAAATTCTAGTGTAAAAATAACTCTCCACCCTAACCTGCCTAAAGTGGTATGCCTGAAAAACTGTCAGAAAGGAAAACTGGTGGAAAACACATAATGAATCCTCCCATTGTCTAAATCTGTAAAAGTTTTTCATTTGACATAGATGTGGCTCAAAGGCAACCGTGACAGACTAGATGCATTTTGACCATAGCCTACAAATTATTATAGACCACATTGACTTGAAATGAAAAAAGGGTTGTGCTTCTCTTGTCAATAAAAATATTGACCCTTTAGAATGTTATGAGAACTTTATCATGATAAGTGGTAATTTATTTTGGCACGGAAGTATCACATTGCACTAGGATTTGCTATAACTGGTGGGGAGAAACCCACAGGGTCTGTCTTCGTGGCCATTTCCTATGTTTCCTAAGGACCCCAATCAGTTTTAATAAGGCACACTGTATCAGGTATCAGATATCCTGACCACCCAAACTATGACTTCCACCCGAGATGCCGCTGTCTCGATCAACATGGCCAGAGGGGTCACTGTATGTTTAGTAGACCGTTATACAGTAGTTACTATGCACACTGTACATTGCGTGTTTGACTAGTGTACTGATAAGCAATGTTAATAAAAATAATAATAGGAATAAATAAAAGTACAAATAAAATAAATAAAAGCTACATGTGAAATAAACTGCTTAATAATATAACCTGGTATATGAGTAATGTCTTACCCACCACCTCACCGCCACTGTTTATTCATTTCACTAAATTATTTCTGTGTTGCTCTTTTAATAAAAGACCTCCAGCTACCTGACTGAGTCATTGTAAATGCATAATTGTCACAGAGGGATATTTAATCCATGCTATGCACAAAATACACGGTAAATATCTTGTGGCTATTTTTGTTCCATATCAAAATTCTATACTGCTATTTAAGTTTTCACAATAACGTTATTTCCATCCAATAAATCTCAATGCACTTTCTGGGATATAATAATGGAATAATATTTAATATAGAGATCTATCTATCTGAAGAAAAGTCAAAACTCCAAAACCAGAAAATGTGGAAAATAAGGTAAAAAATCTCAATGTAGCAGGATGTAAGTACATGAAAGGGGTATTCCCATGAAGACAAGATTCTTTAATATACTTAGGACAACGAAATAACACATTCTCTAATTCACTGTTATTAACAAAAATACAGTATTTCAATTTTGGTTGCCCCGAAATTCGGCCTTAAATCTTCTATTTTCTATGGTAGGGCAGGGCACATTCTGTCTATCCATATGCTTAATTTAAGCCTTTCAAGACCATATTAACTCTTAACAAGGGCAGTCACAGATCTGTCCCTGATACAAAACCTGTTTATGTAATAACCTTTCCTCTAGGGTCATTGTGTATGGGTGGGCTCTGAATATTTTAAGGCAAACCCAGTTTGACTGTAGATTAACAGCATTTTTGATTCCATAGCTTTACTGTTGACATGCAGTTAAGAGGATATGCAATAGTAATTTGCACCTTGTATTTTAGAAACTATCATCAGAAGTTTACCTATTAAGGTAGATGTGACGGTTTCCTTTATGAAAAAAGAAAAAAACGGATCCAGCTTCCAATTAGGAGGCAACAGGAGTGAAGATAAAATGTCAAGCCTTTATTCCATATCATTTAAACGAATCATTGCCAAGGGATACAGACAGCAAGAACAGTCTACTTTTTTCGGATATTAACTATCCTTATTCATGACACAAAAAAAAACCACACCAATCCCAGCCCATTGAGATCACCGGCCGACTCCTAGCTCCTTGGCCAGAAGCAAGAGGTACTGTTACAGCAGGGGGTGAGGCGTGCTCAAATTAAAACCTGGCAATGCTGAGAGTTCCTCAAGCCATATCAGTCTGAGAGCCTTTGGCTCATTTACATATTTCATAGCAAATATATTTGGAGCAAATATCCCCTTTCATTATGCACTGAAAACTGTTCCAATTAGCACATAAACAAATGACCATGTAATACTGTCCTTTAAATGGATATTTAATTTTAATGCGCTCAAGTCCAACGGGCTAGATATGGATATAACATGTATGTGCTAGTTACTGCCCGGGACCTGTATGGCAGAATAGAGTTTATATGGCACTATGTTGCGGAGTGATCCACTCTACTCATGTGCACTTCTGGGTCTTGCCTTTCAGCATGTGTTCCAGGACCTACTACAAAAATTATGTATCAGGATTTACACGGAGGACGGAGGGCTGTCCAATCTCTTGATTGATTGATTTTTTAAAACACCTTAACCACTAGGCTAGGTATGATCATTGTTAAATGTCTGGCCATGTTTTTCTCGTCATGCACTTTGGCACTTTGTATTAGACTTTATTTTAAACATTGTGCAATATGTTCCTTATTACTTAATATTACCTAAAATTTAATGCACCTTAGTAATAGTATGACATTCATTAATTAGAGGATGGCCTATGTGTGGCCATGTGACCTTGTATGTTTGGTATATATGCCCCAAGATCACGTTTTACACTGCTTGAGAAAGACTTTTAGAGCCAAAACATCACCCCTGGAACATTTTTTTGGAATGCTGTTTTGTAAGCTTAACAAATTCATGTCAGCTTGCCTGAATCCGTGGAATCTGTGAATCTGTGGAATCTGTGAATCTGCAGGAATATAAAAACTTCAATTTCAATTTAGCAACTTCCATAAGACTTGATAGATGAAGTAACAGACCACAGGTAGTTGAGACCAGTGTAGCCTATGCATTTGGAAAGTAGCTTCCTTATTCATGGATTAGAGATGAGGAGTACTCACCTCCTCTCTTCTGCACTTGGACATGGGCTACGCCCCAGGTTCTGACCTGGATAAGCATCCGGTCCTGTGCATGAGGGCTTACTCACTAGGGTCTACTGATATTTCTATTTGGAGGTTTTATCAGGAGCCATGTAGGAAATGCTACATTAACTGATGGTATATGGCAGCATACAGTGCTGGTATTGCTGTCAAAATATGATAAAGCTTGACAGACCTCATTATAAATCAGTGGAGTGCATCAGAAGCCACTGGTGTCTGCCATATTGGCAAATTGTGCAGAGGCTGTTTCTGGTGTTCATCATTGGATACATTATCAGGTGAGCTGACACTGCCGGTACATATCCTTTGTTCTGATTCTGATCACAAAACCAGTAAGCTTGACATTAATGTTTCCCTTTTTGATAGTTTCAGACACATGACTTTTTTGTATCTATCCTCATTTATTTGAATGGTAAGATAAAAACAGAAAGTCTCTTCTGTCTCATATCTTAGCACAGGAAACATGACACTGACATCAGAGACCATACATTTTTATTTCACCATTAAAAAGGATGATGACATAAATTTTTGGTCATCTGTCTGTATCTATCTAAGGGAAACTTTTCTATCCATCTTTCTAATTTTCTAGAGGACACGGCATTTTTAATCCATCCTTTATTGTAAACTGAATGATAAATCTTTGCAAATGTAGTAAATGTGGTTCTAGTACTGTATCTGTGTAGTAAGCCCTTTTCTGATATGGTATCTATGCAGTAAGCTTACTTCTGGTGCTGTATTTCTGTAGTAAGTCTTTATATGGTACTTTTGCCAGTACTGTAGCAACAATGGCCACTATGTTACTATCACAGAGAACCCACATAACTGCTATTCTAAAGATTTCTGGACCAAGTAACTATTTGCACATTTTTATAGTTGCTCAGATCCTTATGCCTGCCATGTTTCTGCTTCCAGTGCTTCAAGAAAGGATTATGTATTCCCTTGCTATGTGAATCCTCAACATGTGCCATTGTTAAAGGATGATGTTTTACTATTACCGTATATACTCGTGTATAAGCCGAGTTTTTCAGCACAAAAAATGTGCTGAAAAACGTCCCCTCGGTTTATACATGAGTCTATAACAAAAAAAATTACCCACTTAAAAAAAAATAAACTTAAATACTCACCCTCCGATGTCAGCGCGGCTCCCTGATGTCGGCGCGGCTTACCGATGTCCCCAATGTCAGCGTGTCCCGTCTTCTTTCTTCTCCGCGGCTCCTCTTCTCTCTTCTATCTTCCGGCATGGAGGCGGCCATGGTTTCTTAGTGGCCGCGCATACTATGACGTCAGCAGCGGCCGCATCATAGTATGCGCATGCTAGAAGAAAACATGGCCGCGTCCATGCCGGAAGAGAGAAGAGGAGCCGCGGAGAAGAAAGAAGACGGGACGTGCTGACATCGGGAACATCGGTAAGTCGCGCCGACATCGGGGAGCCGCGCTGACATCGGAGGGTGAGTATATAAGTTTATTTTTTTAAGGGCCGTGGGGGCAGGCTGGCTGTATACTACTAGGGGCTGCTGTATACTTCTAGGGGCTTGCTGTATACTACTAGGGGCTGCTGTATACTACTAGGGGCTGCTAAATACTACATGGGGGCTGGCAGGCTGTATACTACTGGGGGCTGGCAGGCTGTATACTACTGGGGGGGTTTGACCAATGCATTTCCCACCCTCGGCTTATACTCGAGTCAGTAGTTTTTCCCAGTTTTTGGTGGTAAAATTAGGGGTCTTGGCTTATACTCGGATCGGCTTATACTCAAGTATATACGGTATAACTGCATCAATGTAGTTTTAAACTTGCGAAAAAAAATTACAGACTGCACAAGGATTGTTTGCAGTCTGTTACCACGGACACACATTAGACAGCAGATAAATCCTTTATAAGTATATGACATACTACAGCCTCACTCACTACAGTCACATATCATGCATCAGAGGAAACCCAGGGCCCAATATGATCTCACAATGATTCCTAGGATCTCATCCTAGTACAGTGGTGGCGAACCTATGGCACGGGTGCCAGAGGCGGCACTCAGAGCCCTTTCTGTGGGCACCCAGGACATCACCCCAGCACACCAGACAGAACTCAAATAAACTTCCTGCAGTTCCAAGTAACTTAAAAGATGCTGCTTTCAGTCATATATTTAAGTGATACTTACTTCGCTACGTGGGTATGTAGGAAGAGGGAGAATGAATAGACAGGGCCGAATTATCTTTGGAAGACCTTCTGCTGGCCCCGCAATTCTCTGTGTACAGAGGGACACTGGAAAGAAGCTAAAATGATTAAAATTTTCCATCTTGTCCTTAGGAGGCCAGTATGATTGAATGTTGTTGAAGAACAGGGAGAAGTAAGTTACTGCTTTCATTTTTGGTTGGCACCTCGCAATAAAAAGGGGGGGTTTTGGGTTGCAGTTTGGGCACTCAGCCTCTAAAAAGTTCGCCATCACTGTCCTAGTACCTAATGACTGTCAAGGGTCCAGCTGTTTGGTTGTTGCCCTAATACATACTCCACCATTTCTCCTAGTCTACTGGCCCGTTCCCTGGTATCTGCCTTATCTTCTAAACACTGTGCTGACAAACACAGCTAACTTTCTTGCTACAGTTAACAGCTATACTGCCTGAGCAACTTCTGTGGTAAGAGTGGTAAGAGGTAAGAGAGACCAAAAGAACTGCCAAAAAGAATGAAACCAGAGAAATGGTCTTCAGTCATCACCTATAAAAATACTCCTTTATAGGGGATGTCTTGCTGATCACCTATCATTTATACCTGCTGTCTTCTCCATTTGCACAACAGCAGGAGAAATTTGATTCACAATCAGTGTTGATTCATAACTGGACAGATTGATTTCACAGAACTGTTATTGTGTTGTTTAACTGTTCCCTTGCTTTGAGCAATGTATTTCAATCATTTGAATAGTACATTTAGGCACTATTTTCCATCAAGAGGTTCATTACCAGATTTAATTGTTTTTATATTTTAATAGATACCAAACATATTAATAATTTTAATATGTGTTGCTAATTCTTCCCTTCGCTATGTACAGAAAATGCGAAGGGAAGAATGCGCAAAATATTAAATGGTGCAACTAGAAAATAAAATTTGTCTTGCAAATAACAAGCCAACATATAGCTTTGTAAATAAAAAAAATCAAAAAGTTATGACTTGGGGAAGGAGTGAAAAAAAACTTTGTTTGTTTATTTTTTATAGCGTTTTAACACTTTTGTCAACTATTATTTCAGCCCCCCTAGGATACTTGAAAGCTAGGGGGTCTGATCACTTCTACAATATACTGCAACATAACTGTATTGCAGTATATTTACTGCTACTATATCCGAGTCTTTCTCAGACAGACTGTAATAGAGAATTACTAATGACCCCTCACAGTGCCGATGATGTCACTAAGGGCGCTGGCCATATAAAGATGGCAATTCCCTGCATCATGCCTGTTAGCTTAACTGCTGCAATCAATGCCTGCACCATGCACAATGGCAGTTCCCGGCAGATGTGTAAAGCAGATGACACCCGCCGCGTATAAAGAGGGGTCTGTCCATTACCCCCCTCCACACTCTCCTCCAATGTTAATTTACAAGGGGCGTTAGTGAAGGGATTAATTATTGACAAGAGAGCAATTCCACATCTTCACAAATATACTAATGCAAAAATATACTATTGAAAAGTACATCAAGTGCTCTCCTTGATAGCTCTTAGGCCTTCTCCAGAGCTGCAGTTGTGAAAAGGAAAGCTCATAACACTCTTACACACTTTCAAGAATTACTAATTCAACTACAGGGACACGTTGCTTCCACGTTGGCAATAGACTAATTAACTAATCGTAAGTGAAAATCACCTCCAAAACCAGCAGTCAATAAGAGCACCACAGGCAGGTCTCCTCAAGAGCATTGAGATCATTGATCTTTGTTGCAGTGAAATGATCTCAACATGTTCAAAATGCTGCTGAGCAAGCAGAGCATAAAATTATTCAGTATGTGGAAGTCTTAAGAACTTATAATTAATTTTTGAACCAGTGGGAAAACTAAATCAGAACCAAACTGACGATACTCTGTAACCTGAACATTTAAGGAACTTCAACCTGGAAATGAATGCTAAGTAAACAGGAAATATACCAACACAGTTTATAATTTAGTATCATAATCTTAATGTTCCTAGAAAACAAACATTGAGTCAAAAAACAGTCAATTCTGAAAAGAACAAATCTGCTGATCTGGCCCTTCAAGCAGCACTTATTAAAAAAAGTTAGAGAAAAAGAGAAGTAGAAAATGGGTGCTCACTTTTGAGGACCGGGCATCAGGTCCTTCATAAACAATGACCAATGAAATCAAGCAGCACAACAAAGATACAAAGATACATGTAGAAGACAATGTTTCGTCTCCAAACAGTGAGACTTTCTCATATATATGTCTGTAAATTTTCATTCAAATACAGAACAAAATGTGGTCACTTTACATACTCTTCTGTATAGATGACCCACAGGAGCTGTCCTACTGGTGATCTGTCTAGCCATAATAAGTCTATGCAATGTCATTAAAGGAAAACAAACATTTAGAGTAACAAAAAGAAACACCACATACTCACCTGCGCTCCTCTTAACTCAGTTCCCGGGACTAGTCTTCTTTAATGTTGACAAGACTTATAACTAGCAGGCCAGAGTGCAGGGACAAGATGTCTGGTCCTCCAGGCTGCTAATTATGCACCCCTTGGCCACCTCGCTTTCTCCATGGCGTCTCAACATTATAAAAGACCAAAATGCCAAAATCGGAATAAAGAGAAGCGCAAGAGAATGAGTATGTATGGTTTGTTTTTTGTTATTCTAAATAGTTGTTTTCCTTTATGTCTATTTCCCTGAGCGCTATTAAACGATGCCCATACAAATATTATGGGCAAATTATTTCTTATATTTGGCTTCTGAGATCGAGGTATGTATCATTACAGCAAAGGTTTCACTTTTCAAATTTATTCCTAACAAGTTGTTTTTGACTTAGATATTTACTATTTGTTAATGAGCACAAGAAAAATAACCCTACAATAGAATAGCAAGGGCCTTCAGTCTTGTAGATTGCACAGTAACAGTTTTACAGATATTGACAATACCTTAAACAGCAATAAATATCTGTCTGAAGAACTCTATTTCCAAGCGTTATTAATTTCAGCTTCGAAGCAGCAGTAAATCAAGTTAATGTATAATATTATATTGATGCCCAGAAAAGAATCTCCAAGGAAGCAGGTATTTTAGATGCACAATATGTGATTTTAACAAATGATTCTCCTTTGGGTGTATTACTGCTATCTGATGTTACATAAATATAAATATTCTGGCATCAATCCGTCATACAGTCACTGCTGTTTATCATTCAAAATGTTGGACACATAAACTAATTAGAGCACGTAGAGAAAATTAATACCACCAGGTAAACATTGTGTCTTAGTAAAACAATAATCTGTACCAGAGCAATACAGTGCTGTTACAGGTTGATGGCATTAAAATGGCATTACAGTAATACTTTTTGTCAGTCCTTATTCCTGTAACATGGTCTTGTAGAAATCCTGTAGACTGTAATAATATAAGTTAAGCTTCCATTTTCTACTAGAGGCTGAATGAAGAGGTAGAGCTTAGCCAAGGGGGAGTGGCTTTGTGCCCTACTGTAGAATCCAGTTGTCTTGCATCCAGTTACTGGAGCAAAAGATGGAAAAGGCCTGGTTGATAAACTGAGATAATCAGAGACATTATATTGTTATATCATTCTCAGTTTTAGAGGTGAGATAAAAAAACATATATTAAAAAAGAAGAATAAAGTGAATTGGTCAGGTGTCATCCTAAACAATCAGAGCTATGACTAGTAGCTAGAGGCGTCAATTTTCCGGATTGGCTGCATAGTTGACAATCCAGCAATATATCCGGGTTGCATCCAAACCCCAGACCCAACTTGAAGTTCAGTTTTAATCTCTAATCTACATCTGTTCTAACTATTCAGGACTAGAGATGAGCGAGTATACTCGTCCGAGCTTGATGCTCGTTCGAGTATTAAGGTACTCGAAACGCTCGTTGCTCGGACGAGTATTTCCCCTGCTCGAGATCGAGCATTTAATTAAAAAAACACAGTGAAGAACAATGTGAAGAATAGATTACAGATGTTCGGCACATCTGCTTACTTGTCGGAAAATACGGCGGAACGGTGCAAACAAAATAGTATGTGAAGAACACATTGAAGAACACGGTGAGCAGGACTGAGACACCAGGGAGCAGCACAGAGACACCGAGGAGCAGCACAGGCAGCGGCGGGCACGGAGACAGCGGGACAGCGGCAGCACGGAGACACCGGAGCAGCGGCAGGCACAGAGACACCGGGGCAGCGGCAGGCACAGAGACACCGGGGCAGCGGCAGGCACGGAGACACCGGGGCAGCGGCAGGCACGGAGACACCGGGGCAGCGGCAGGCACGGAGACACCAGGGCAGCGGCAGGCACGGAGACATCGTGGGCAGCGGCAGGCACGGAGACATCGGGGCAGCGGCAGGCACGGAGACACCGGGGCAGTGGCAGGCACGGAGACACCGGGGCAGCGGCAGGCACGGAGACACCAGGGCAGCGGCAGGCACGGAGACATCGTGGGCAGCGGCAGGCACGGAGACATCGGGGCAGCGGCAGGCACGGAGACATTGGGGCAACGGCACAGAGACATCGGGAAGGGCAGAGAGATCGGGGAGACATCAGTGGAAGAAGAGTAGCGGATCCCGGGACAGCGGATCTCCCGACAAGTAAGCAGATGTGCCGAACATCTGCAATCTATTCTTCACTGTGTTTTTCACTGCGTTTTTCACTTAAATGAACCTGTGTTCACTGTTTTTATTCTATTCTTCACTGTTCTTCACATCTGCTAACTTGTCGGGAGATAATATACACGCGGAACAGTGAAGAATAGATTGCAGATGTTTGCATACATCTGCTAACTTATCAGAAGACATTCTTTTTCAATTAAATAAAACATTTTATTCCCTAACCATGGTCCCTTTGAAAAATGCTCGAGTCTCCCATTGACTTCAATGGGGCTCGTTATTCGAGACGAGCACTCGAGCATCAGGAAAAGTTCGTCTCGAATAACGAGCACCCGAGCATTTTAGTGCTCGCTCATCTCTATTCAGGACCTATTTTTATGGTTCTTGTCAACCTATGTAGTACATTAAATCATTGTTGCCAGCTTAATGCTAATGGTGAATTTTAAAGCTTCCAATATATTTTGATCATTCTTCTGCCTCTCTGTAGATTTTTATTTCCCTAAACACTGTAGCTTAAAAATTATAAATTATTAAGAAATAAGTAGAAACAATAATTAAAAATTAACTAATACCTTTTTTGATCTTTTGACAGCAATGTTCATTTCAATGTTAGTTTCTATAACTCAACAGGTGTCAGTTTCTACTCATATTTAAGGCTGTTGCAGTGTTTGTTCTTCCAAAGGCCCCAGGTAATTTGAATTAAACCAACATAGGGCAACCTAGATAAAAAAGTATTCAAATATTATTATAAAAGGGAAAAGTTTTCTCTAGCACTCCAAAATATGATTAATATCTTTAGTGTATTTAATCTGTTAAAAACGACAAAAGCACAAAGGATACATATTAAATTCCAAAGGGTTTTGAACTGTTAAAAATGATTAGCAGGGGGGTATCGTGAGGGGGTGCAGAGGGGTGGGATCGCAACCGGGCCCAGGTTTAGGGAGCCCATAAGGTGTCACTTTCCAATATGAGAAGACTTGTACTTTAAAACATACATTATTGTCAGGGGGCCTGGCACAGACTTTGCACTGGGGCCCACCAGCTTCAAGTTACGCCACTGATGATTAGTTCTTAATCACTGGAAATAAAAAGACTGCCAAGTCAAATATCCAAACAAACAAATGATCATGACGCACAGATACATGCGCACAGCACCCGAGTGGAATAAGAACGCAAGAAAACTCAGCGTTGAATCATAATCATACACGGCAACGAAATGAGTAACAAAAGTAAAAAAATAAAATAATAATAATAATAAATATATATAGCTAGAAAGAGAGGAAAGCATAACACGGATTAAAGTATATAGTGAAAAAAACACATGAAATTTTATAGGGCAAAAGAATATATACTATTCAATATTATCTAACAGTATAGTGACCCATTTAAAGTTTACAGACTTGTGTATTGAGAAACATCCTTAGTTAATAAAAAATACATTAGATCAGTCATATAGTTCATGCCCTTTGGATATTTGGTGTCCAATATTAAGATCCAGATAGCCTCTCTGTTGCGAAGCTTTTGGACCCAATCACCACCTCTCCTTGGTTTTTCCGCCCTTTCAATACCTGTAACCCTCAAGGTGATTTTTCAGTGTTGCATCGGATATATCTTTAAAAACCAGATGTGGAGCAGACATAGGCAAAAGTTTAAAAGGGAGATGTAGAAAAACTTGCAACCTTTATGCAACTTTTTAAAAAATAAAACATGCTAAATAACAGCAGACACACATACCTGATATATATCCCACTAAGATAAACGAAACAAGTCCAAAACCTGGAAAAAGCAAAAAAAGATATGCTCAAATGTCCTGACTTAAGATAAATGACCCTCAGTGACTCATGTGCAAACTGTGGAACAGAATAGGAAAACTATATGGTGGATTTTGGGACCACCTCTTTGTCTTAGGTCATAATGGGGACAATGTAATATGGGAAGTACCTCGGCTATCACCCGCACTCCAATAGAATAGAATGGAGCAGCATAGCACGCGCTCAACCTTCAACTCCACCCATTACCGAGAACAAAGGCAACTGACCTAACTCCGACCCCAACCTCACCACTGTGCTCATCCTAGCTATAACTCATCTCTTTAACCTTTTGCTATCCATTGGTATAGTTCTCTCCTCCTTTAAACATGCAACTATCACACACATCCTAAAGAAGCCTTCTCTGGACCCATGCTCCCTGCTGAATTATCACCCTATCTCACTACCTACATTTTCTTCCTGGAACAACATGCCCATCTGGAATTTTTCAACTTTGAGGTATGACTAAGGACCCACGGATGGGGTCTGAAACGCGTAATCTGTGTTTTTCGGTGTGATCACTTTTAACTTTGGTGTTTTTTCAATAAAATTTTTTTCCTGATTTTACCAACCCCTTGCATGATGCTGATGGACCTTCCGATTTTTGTGTGCCATGCCCATCTGGAATCATTCTCCTACCTTTCCTCCAACTCCCTCTTTGACAAACGACAATCTGGGTTCTGAACCAATCACTCCACTGAGACTGCCCATACCAAAGTCTCCAATGGCCAAGGCAAAACAGCATTAATCTGCTGTCCATATTTATCTGTCCTCTGCCTTTGACACTGTTAACCATTCTCCCTTCTCCCCTTCTGCAAATGCTACGCTCTCTTGGCATCACTGACCTGGCCCTCTCCTAGATCCTCCTTATATCACTCTCACTGAATGTTCAGTGTTTATCACTCTCATCACCACCTCTTCAACTCGCCCCCTCTCTGTTGTCATTCCTCGAGGTTCTGTCCTGGGACCTCTAGTCCTCTCCATCTCCACCTCTGGTCTAGGACAGCTTGTTACGTCTCATGGCTTTCAATACCACTTGTATGCTGATAACACATATCTATATTTAATGTCCTGATATCAGCTCATTTCTTGTCAAAATTCCAGAGTGTCTATCAGCCATGTCCTCTTCCTGTATTCGAAAACTTAACATGGACAAATCAGAACTCATAATCTTTCCAAAATATTGTTACTCTTAAACATACAGGATAAGTTATTCTAAAAAATGGTCACTTTGACAACACAATGAAGGTCACATTACAAATCTGCAACAACTGTTAATAATTGTAGTTAAGAATAGATTCACATAAGTATTGATGCACATTATAAAATAGGAGCTTTTACTCACCAATAGACAATAGGTCCTTGTGACTAAAAGATCCCTGCATGCCTAGTTAAAGTGTCTAGGATAGGAACAATTCCAAGTGTCTAGTATTTCCTATTTTCCATCAGGAAGATAATCCTTTGTCATAATGCAAATTAAATAAATAACTCGGTCGACAAAAACCTATTCTGCAGTCTAATCCTGTTTTATGTAAACTATCATATAATCAGCTCATTTATTTCAATATCTGCTTAATGCAACCTTAGGTAGCAATTTACTGCCACTTTTTTTCAGTTCGAGTGCATTTATACCATCAAATGAAGGGATTTATAATCCGTCACAAGAGCTGTGATCATTGTCTTGCATCCACAATGTACTTCTGTCTGGAGAGCTCTGCTAGAATCCAAAAAGCAGAATGCAAACACACAATGTTAGAAACTGCATTGCCTATGTGACACTTGATAAATATTTATTGTATGCTCCACATTTCCATTTCATCCCAGCGTACTGTAAATTAATGGGGAAGTCAGATAAATTAAACCATTGTAATGGGTTTTTGCAATAGGAGTCATTTGCATGCAGCTGGATGGATGAGTAGATATATTCAGAGAACCTGTGTTATGTTTGTTATGTGGATCGTAATGCTTTCTCTGCAGCGGTGTGCCGCTGAAATTCCTGATTATGCTGATCCGAGAAACTTTCAGAATTTTTTTTTTATCTATTCCAACTTTATGTCAAATCCATATTAATAGACATACAAGTAGATGGAAGATGGAGGTTTAACTTATAAAATGAAGAATTGCATGTCATTATCCAAAATAATATTAGAATTATCAGTCATATGAAACTGTGAGCACAAGTTAATTACAATTTTGAAAACATACTAAATTGACAAATTGTTGCTTATCTTGAAGTTTCTTGATATGACATTTGCTTCACTGTATAAATGACACCAAAAAGATTCACAAGGTTAGCAACCAATAAAAAAATTAGCTCAATTTCTTATGTTAGTTCATGTTACCACAGCAAAACCCTTGCCCTCAAAATAAGTACAACACCAGGATCATGGGCATAACTTCCCCTGTCGTGGGACCCTGCAACTCAGTCAAGTGATAAGGGGAGTATAGTATGCACAGCATTATATTATGAAGAGTTGAGTGGCAACCATGTATATTTTGGTCTGTTCACTCCTATGTGGAAGGGACCCAACCAAAAATTTGCTATGGGTCCCAAAGTCGGTCATGTATCTCAGGGGAGATCAACTAAAAGAGTTGTTTTACTAAAGATTAAGTCCCTAGTTTTGTAGTTATGACATAATATCTGAGGCTATCATCTGTTTAAAAATTGGATTTTGGCTGCACACTTAATCAAGTATTCGATGCAGGTGCACTGGAGAGGGTCCCAATCCCATATAGTGTAAGAAAATCTTGGACTCCAGTCACACTGTATAGGTTGCAGGGAGTTTTTTATTAATACAAACTATTATACGTGACGTTTCGGTCAACAATAGACCTTTATCAAACTCTGTGGAATATAGTACAAAAAAGTGCATGAGGAATGTTATATAAACACCAAAAAAGCTATTTACATATATACAAATGAGTCACAAATATATTGCGATATTGACATCAAGAGTGCATCAAAATAAAGAGGGAGCAAACTCCAAAATAGGCATTACAATACAGCAATAGCAGTTGTCATGGAGTCACAAACAATGTTAAAGACAAGTGGTGATTACAGATACAATGGTCTTCATAGGTTCATGAAAGGCATATCTGGTCCAATCTCAGAGAAAATACCTGTGGGAAATACAATGAAAGGTCAGCTTACCAGTCTGTAAAGTGGAATCAGTAAAGGGAGGTATGCTTGTAGCAATGTAGCGCTGCCCAGAAGGAATAGCGGTCTATGCCGCTTAGTGGAGTGTGGCGCTGGTCTCCTCCTGCTGGCGGCGGCTATTTAAAGCCCCAGGGGAGTGTACTTCCGGTATCGTGACAGCAACTTCCGGTATGGGACCGGAAGTTGTCACAAAAAAAAAAAAAAAATAATAATTTTTGAAAAAATTGAAAAAATTGAAAAATGATGAATATTGGACATCGATGGGTATAGAATGGATTTTGAACATGGAGGGGAAAAAAGGATAATAAAAAAGAAAGAAAAATAGAAAATAAGGTAGATAAAATCCAGAAAAGATAAATAGGAAAAAATTGAGAGATTTAGGGTGGGGGACACTTGGAAAACAGTTGGAGAGCATACAGAGAACAGGCTTATTTTGCCCATCCTTAGTAGTGGTGTCAACGAATCAGCATCAGGAGATTCTATCGTCTCTGTAAAAAACACATTAATTAGACACTGGGAATGTAATAGGCTTAGCAAAAGCTTTGTATATTATAGTCTCTATTGAGTCCATCTGGTTGTAATGTTTGTAATGTGTGTATCCAGTAGGATTCACGCTTCTTTAATAGTCCAACTCGATCCCCTCCTCTCCTTGGCATTTCAACATGTTCGATAATCTGGAATTTAAGTTGATTTATGGAATGCCTGGCTTCTAGGAAATGGGCAGGTATGGGGAGTAATGTGTTGTTGAGACGAATGGTGGACTTGTGCTTACATATCCGATCACGGATACGCTGGGTAGTTTCCCCTATGTACGCTAGGCCACATGGGCATTTAATGAGATAAACACAGTAATCAGTGTCACACGTGTAGTAGCCTCTGATGGAGTAACGTTTGCCTGACAGTGGATGTGTGAATGAGTCCCCTCTCTGAATGTTAGTGCATTGAGCACAGTGCAAGCACGGGAATGTACCCCTTTTGGGTGTCCGCAGAAATGATTGTCTGGAAATTTTGGAAGTAGTCCCTATGTCGGCTTTAACCAATTTGTCTTTCAAGTTGGGGGGCCTCTTAAAACAAGGAAGGAATGGTTGCTGGAATTCTGTAACAGATGGGTGACCTTTGTGTAGAATGGGCCAATGTTTCCTGATGGATTGATGGATTTTGTAGGCAAACGGATGATATGAGTGTACAAATGGAATGCGTGGTTGCTTGTGTCGTTGTTGTCGTGGCTGTCTCGATTTGTACTGGTCTAGAGTGTTATGCGGATAACCCCTATTCACAAATTTAGTCTTCATTTCTTCTAACCTAGTATCGACAAGTTCAGGTTTACTGACAATGCGTTCAACCCTGTTGTATTGGGAAAAAGGTAGGGAACGTTTGGTGGATTCAGGATGGTAGCTGGAAAAGTGAAGTAAGTTATTACGGTCTGTGGGTTTTGTATATATATCAGACCATAGGGTGCCGTCCTCTTTTTTAATGACAAGTGTGTCAAGGAACTGAATTTTCGTAAGGTCGTGATGGATGGTGAATTGTAATTCTGGGCGATTAGAGTTGAGGTATGTCAGAAATTCTAAGAGTGAATTCTCCGGGCCCCTCCATATGCAGAACACATCATCAATATATCTTTTCCAAATTTGACAATGTTGGATAAACAAAGGATTATGGTAAATGAAGGTTTCTTCAAAATCGGCCATATATGTGTTCGCATATGGAGGGGCCACGTTGGAACCCATGGCAGTACCCTGCCTTTGGATGTAGTAATTGTCTTGAAACATAAAAAAGTTTTCAGTCAGTACTAATTTGAGTAGATCTATAATGAATTCTATCTCGAGTTGTGGATATTCGTGGGATTCAAGTAATTTCTGTATTGCTCTGATGCCTAGTTCATGTTTAATGGAAGTGTATAAGCTGTTTACATCAAATGTAGCAAAAATGGTGCCAGGATCAATTTTGTGGATGTCTTTGATCAGTTTCAGAAATTCGGATGTGTCAAGGAGGAAGGACGGAGTAGTTTTGACTAGTGGAGTGAGGATTTTTTCTAAGAGGATGGAGAGTGGTGAGAGGATGGAATCTGAGGAGGCTACAATAGGGCGCTATCGATGTCCAATATTCATCATTTTTCAATTTTTTCAATTTTTTCAAAAATTTTTTTTTTTTTTTTTTTTTTTTTTTTTGTGACAACTTCCGGTCCCATACCGGAAGTTGCTGTCACGATACCGGAAGTACACTCCCCTGGGGCTTTAAATAGCCGCCGCCAGCAGGAGGAGACCAGCGCCACACTCCACTAAGCGGCATAGACCGCTATTCCTTCTGGGCAGCGCTACATTGCTACAAGCATACCTCCCTTTACTGATTCCACTTTACAGACTGGTAAGCTGACCTTTCATTGTATTTCCCACAGGTATTTTCTCTGAGATTGGACCAGATATGCCTTTCATGAACCTATGAAGACCATTGTATCTGTAATCACCACTTGTCTTTAACATTGTTTGTGACTCCATGACAACTGCTATTGCTGTATTGTAATGCCTATTTTGGAGTTTGCTCCCTCTTTATTTTGATGCACTCTTGATGTCAATATCGCAATATATTTGTGACTCATTTGTATATATGTAAATAGCTTTTTTGGTGTTTATATAACATTCCTCATGCACTTTTTTGTACTATATTCCACAGAGTTTGATAAAGGTCTATTGTTGACCGAAACGTCACGTATAATAGTTTGTATTAACAAAAAACTCCCTGCAACCTATACAGTGTGACTGGAGTCCAAGATTTTCTTACACTATATGGGATTGGGACCCTCTCCAGTGCACCTGCATCGAATACTTGATTAAGTGTGCAGCCAAAATCCAATTTTTAAACAGATGATACCCTTATTTTGGCTTGCACCTGTTATACCATGCCACTAGGAACCTTTTCGTACAACAGCGAAGAGTCAGCTGACATCCTGTCGCAACCTACTATCTCCACGGAATTTCTTCACATTCCAACTAATGAGTTCAAAACAAGAGACTTGGAGCGGACATCAAAACAGGTATTAAATTCACAGCTACACTGTGCAACGTTATCTGAATACCTCAAAGTCCAACGGATACCTAGGGGACTGCGGGTCCCCCTAAGACCAACTTTTTTTAAGGATAATAAGGATTTTTGCGCAAGATACGAGCAGATTTTGAACAAATGCTCATTGGACCTTATGACCCTAACCGTTGAATATCTACACAAAGAGATCATTACTCTTCAAGACAAAGTCACTAGCATTGAGTCTCAGCTCCAAGCCACTGTCACCACAGAAGAACTAACTTCCCTACAGACCAAACTTAAATCTTCTCTCGACACATTCAAGAAAGAGCAAGAGATAAAAAAACGTCAAAAATTCTTCAGGGACGCTGAGGACTACTTGAATGACAGAGTCTATAAATGGCAAGACAACTTCCAGTTATACAATGCACGACGACGAAGATACAGATCACCCGCCACCTCTTCAGCTTCCAGTATGGAAGGGGAATACCAAGAACAGCAGGCTTCTGTTTTTTTAGGTACAAATCGAGGACGTCAACCAAGAGGAAGACGAGGAGGGGCAAGAGAAAACAACCGGGATCAACCACCCACAATGGCAACTCGATCCCAGGTAGGGACCCTTCACCCATCATACACCAGCTCCCCGATAGGGACTCGTCACTCATAGTAAATATCTCCTCCATATCCCTTAGTCCTGCTGAACTCCTTCTCCTCCAGAAAGGTTTATCCTTTTGTCCATCTTATAAATATGATACCTTTTCCCTTGACATGGATTTGCAAAGGTTTTACAGGAATTTAAGACTCAAAGCCCATTTCTCTGATGCTACACACACAGAGAATCCCAGGAGCCCGGTGAACCATGTGAACCAGACACATCCCATCAATCTTAAAAATTTTGGCCTTAGAAATAAGAGCACATACATGCCTCCCAAAAACTCACATGCAGTCGAAACCTTCGTCTCCCTTGTTGAGAGAGACGTTACCCAATTCAGACACAACATCAACACCAATAGAATGCATGCATCCAATAACCTTTCTAGTACTGACAAAACAGCCCTACTACACCTTATGTCCAATAGGGAAATCATCATCAAACCGGCAGATAAGGGGGGCGCGGTGGTGATTCAGGATAAGAACAAGTACATTAATGAGATCTTGTCCCAACTCAGTGACACCACTATTTACCATAAACTTGAGAGAAATCCTACTGGCAGAATTACTACTGCCATACAAAAAACACTTGACAAATACAATACATTGGGCATTATCGATTGGGATGTACGCACCTTTCTGACAAAAATCAATCCCATTACTCCGGTCATTTACACATTACCCAAAATCCACAAAAACCTAACCAACCCTCCGGGGCGCCCTATTGTAGCCTCCTCAGATTCCATCCTCTCACCACTCTCCATCCTCTTAGAAAAAATCCTCACTCCACTAGTCAAAACTACTCCGTCCTTCCTCCTTGACACATCCGAATTTCTGAAACTGATCAAAGACATCCACAAAATTGATCCTGGCACCATTTTTGCTACATTTGATGTAAACAGCTTATACACTTCCATTAAACATGAACTAGGCATCAGAGCAATACAGAAATTACTTGAATCCCACGAATATCCACAACTCGAGATAGAATTCATTATAGATCTACTCAAATTAGTACTGACTGAAAACTTTTTTATGTTTCAAGACAATTACTACATCCAAAGGCAGGGTACTGCCATGGGTTCCAACGTGGCCCCTCCATATGCGAACACATATATGGCCGATTTTGAAGAAACCTTCATTTACCATAATCCTTTGTTTATCCAACATTGTCAAATTTGGAAAAGATATATTGATGATGTGTTCTGCATATGGAGGGGCCCGGAGAATTCACTCTTAGAATTTCTGACATACCTCAACTCTAATCGCCCAGAATTACAATTCACCATCCATCACGACCTTACGAAAATTCAGTTCCTTGACACACTTGTCATTAAAAAAGAGGACGGCACCCTATGGTCTGATATATATACAAAACCCACAGACCGTAATAACTTACTTCACTTTTCCAGCTACCATCCTGAATCCACCAAACGTTCCCTACCTTTTTCCCAATACAACAGGGTTGAACGCATTGTCAGTAAACCTGAACTTGTCGATACTAGGTTAGAAGAAATGAAGACTAAATTTGTGAATAGGGGTTATCCGCATAACACTCTAGACCAGTACAAATCGAGACAGCCACGACAACAACGACACAAGCAACCACGCATTCCATTTGTACACTCATATCATCCGTTTGCCTACAAAATCCATCAATCCATCAGGAAACATTGGCCCATTCTACACAAAGGTCACCCATCTGTTACAGAATTCCAGCAACCATTCCTTCCTTGTTTTAAGAGGCCCCCCAACTTGAAAGACAAATTGGTTAAAGCCGACATAGGGACTACTTCCAAAATTTCCAGACAATCATTTCTGCGGACACCCAAAAGGGGTACATTCCCGTGCTTGCACTGTGCTCAATGCACTAACATTCAGAGAGGGGACTCATTCACACATCCACTGTCAGGCAAACGTTACTCCATCAGAGGCTACTACACGTGTGACACTGATTACTGTGTTTATCTCATTAAATGCCCATGTGGCCTAGCGTACATAGGGGAAACTACCCAGCGTATCCGTGATCGGATATGTAAGCACAAGTCCACCATTCGTCTCAACAACACATTACTCCCCATACCTGCCCATTTCCTAGAAGCCAGGCATTCCATAAATCAACTTAAATTCCAGATTATCGAACATGTTGAAATGCCAAGGAGAGGAGGGGATCGAGTTGGACTATTAAAGAAGCGTGAATCCTACTGGATACACACATTACAAACATTACAACCAGATGGACTCAATAGAGACTATAATATACAAAGCTTTTGCTAAGCCTATTACATTCCCAGTGTCTAATTAATGTGTTTTTTACAGAGACGATAGAATCTCCTGATGCTGATTCGTTGACACCACTACTAAGGATGGGCAAAATAAGCCTGTTCTCTGTATGCTCTCCAACTGTTTTCCAAGTGTCCCCCACCCTAAATCTCTCAATTTTTTCCTATTTATCTTTTCTGGATTTTATCTACCTTATTTTCTATTTTTCTTTCTTTTTTATTATCCTTTTTTCCCCTCCATGTTCAAAATCCATTCTATACCCATCGATGTCCAATATTCATCATTTTTCAATTTTTTCAATTTTTTCAAAAATTATTATTTTTTTTTTTTTTTTGTGACAACTTCCGGTCCCATACCGGAAGTTGCTGTCACGATACCGGAAGTACACTCCCCTGGGGCTTTAAATAGCCGCCGCCAGCAGGAGGAGACCAGCGCCACACTCCACTAAGCGGCATAGACCGCTATTCCTTCTGGGCAGCGCTACATTGCTACAAGCATACCTCCCTTTACTGATTCCACTTTACAGACTGGTAAGCTGACCTTTCATTGTATTTCCCACAGGTATTTTCTCTGAGATTGGACCAGATATGCCTTTCATGAACCTATGAAGACCATTGTATCTGTAATCACCACTTGTCTTTAACATTGTTTGTGACTCCATGACAACTGCTATTGCTGTATTGTAATGCCTATTTTGGAGTTTGCTCCCTCTTTATTTTGATGCACTCTTGATGTCAATATCGCAATATATTTGTGACTCATTTGTATATATGTAAATAGCTTTTTTGGTGTTTATATAACATTCCTCATGCACTTTTTTGTACTATATTCCACAGAGTTTGATAAAGGTCTATTGTTGACCGAAACGTCACGTATAATAGTTTGTATTAATAAAAAACTCCCTGCAACCTATACAGTGTGACTGGAGTCCAAGATTTTCTTATAATATCTGAGGCGGCATCAATCTTCGTTTTTTGAAGACCATCTTAAGGTTAGTGTTGTGGGGGCTATAGAAAGTGTCTTAATAATAACACAAATCTTGGTGGTTTCATTCAACACAGAGATACATGGCTTAGTTGATTTTTCATTCCACAGAACATAAAGTATAATAGTCTTGTTACAAAGCCCCACTTGCACATCACAGAAAACAGTGGCACGATCACAACTGGTCACAGCCCACCTCTAGCTGCAGTCTCTCACTAGAGTATCATCACTCTTAACAGGCATTGGCCACTATGCAGCATTGAAAAGCGTTAGGCCAGCTCACAAAAGTCACAAAAAGTGACCGGCCACTTTATTAGGTACACCTGTCCAACTGCTTGTTAACACTTAATTTCTAATCAGCCAATCACATGGCGGCAACTCAGTGCATTTAGGCATGTAGACATGGTCAAGACAATCTCCTGCAGTTCAAACCGAGCATCAGTATGGGGAAGAAAGGGGATTTGAGTGCCTTTGAGCGTGGCATGGTTGTTGGTGCCAGAAGGGCTGGTCTGAGTATTTCAGAAACTGCTGCTCTACTGGGATTTTCACGCACAACCATCTCTAGGGTTTACAGAGAATGATCCGAAAAAGAAAAAACATCCAGTGAGCGGCAGTTCTGTGGGCGGAAATGCCTTGTTGATGCCGGAGATCAGAGGAGAGTGGGCAGACTGGTTCGAGCTGATAGAAAGGCAACAGTGACTCAAATCACCACCCGTTACAACCAAGGTAGGCAGAAGAGCATCTCTGAATGCACAGTACGTCGAACTTTGAGGCAGATGGGCTACAGCAGCAGAAGACCACACCGGGTGCCACTCCTTTCAGCTAAGAACAGGAAACTGAGGCTACAATTTGCACAAGCTCATCGAAATTGGACAGTAGAAGATTGGAAAAACATTGCCTGGTCTGATGAGTCTCGATTTCTGCTGCGACATTCGGATGGTAGGGTCAGAATTTGGCGTCAACAACATGAAAGCATGGATCCATCCTGCCTTGTATCAACGGTTCAGGCTGGTGGTGGTGGTGTCATGGTGTGGGGAATATTTTCTTGGCACTCTTTGGGCCCCTTGGTACCAATTGAGCATCGTTGCAACGCCACAGCCAACCTGAGTATTGTTGCTGACCATGTCCATCCCTTTATGACCACAATGTACCCAACATCTGATGGCTACTTTCAGCAGGATAATGCGCCATGTCATAAAGCTGGAATCATCTCAGATTGGTTTCTTGAACATGACAATGAGTTCACTGTACTCAAATGGCCTCCACAGTCACCAGATCTCAATCCAATAGAGCATCTTTGGGATGTGGTGGAACGGAAGATTCGCATCATGGATGTGCAGCCGACAAATCTGCGGCAACTGTGTGATGCCATCATGTCAATATGGACCAAAATCTCAGAGGAATGCTTCCAGCACCTTGTTGAATCTATGCCACGAAGAATTGAGGCAGTTCTGAAGGCAAAAGGTGGTCCAACCTGTTACTAGCATGGTGTACCTAATAAAGTGGCCGGTGAGTGTATATTCACATGGATAACATGGTAAAAAAAAACAACCAATTGCTATTCCCAGCAAGTCAAAGGGTCATTAAAGGGGTTGGCAAGTTAACCTCATGTTTTGTAGTGTAAGTGTAAGTGTGGGGCAGGATAATAGGTAATTTACATCCATTAAAAATGCTGTTCTGCTTCCTTTATGTATTTTGTAGTTGCATTTGTTGTCGTCCTAATGTAAAGTATGAGAACCCCTTATTGATTGTACAGCACCATGGAATTAATGGTGCTCTATAAATAAAAAATAATAATATGAGCTCTGTTTTCCAGATCGTGGAGGTCTTTTAATTGGTGGAGGTCTTAGCACCAGCATCTCAGGATACAGAATAATTTCTAAGCCTTTTAATAGAGAGAATTGCTTATACTTGGAAACCCATTTACTTGATTGTAATAACTGGAGCTCTAACTGTCCATGAGAAAGCCCTGCCCGAACCTTAAGATACTATTCCTGAATATTAGATGAATGTCCTGACATTAGCCATGGGGTTCAACTTTTCTTACATATGGGTCTACCAATACACAATAACCCAACTACTATGCTTCCCCACTGTGCTTGATTGATTGATTGCTAGCCCTCACAGATAGGGTTTTTATCTAAATGTATGTGAACCCCTAATTGAATGTACAAGACCATGGGATTAATGGTGCTTTATAAATAATAATAATAATAGCTCTTCTTTCTCTATTTATACTCCAGGTTGCTTTGCTCCTTCTAGGTTTACTAATTTTTTAATGTATGGAAAAATCAACATTATGATGAAATCTGGGTTGTCAATTCTTCTCTTCACCAGAGGCTGCCGCAAAGCGGGTTGGACTTGCTGCGGCAGGGAACCACCAGGTCGTTCCACCGGTGCGACCAGCCCATGGTGGCAGCCGAGGTCGAGATACCTTAGCGGAAGACAGTCTTGTGGTCAGGTCCAGGCACAAGGTCAGGGCAGGCAGCAGAGATGCAATGTCAAGTCCAATCCGGGGTCAGCAACGGGAGGTCCAGGCAGATGGGAACAGGGACAAAGGCACACGGGACACAGGATGCGAGAACTCAGGAACACACTGGAGCAGGAATCTATGGAAGCTGGCACGCGCGCCCTAGTACTGAACCGCAGGAGCCACAGAGACCACCGCTGGAGTCAGGAGAGGTGAGTGCAACTGTGCAGGGGCTCCCGGGCACACAGCAGCACACATGTGCGCCAACGATCCACACACATGTGCGCCAGTGATCCAAGACAGGGATCGCAGGAGCACCCGTGACAGCAGCGTTGGCCACAGATGACCTTGAGGTGCACGACCTGTGTTCAGCTCTCATTAACCCAGGACAGCTGTGGGGCATGCAGTAACTCCTGGCCATGTTAAAACAATATGATTCTTCAGATGCCGTGGTCATATCCAAAGACAATAATCTCGTTTTTAAGCCAAATTTATGGGAAATTATCTTTACAGGGGTAAATTTTTTTTAATAACATCCAATTGACGAAATGTATGTATGTGGCAGATGAATCAAATTAAATGTCATTGCCTAGACGAGAATACCCCTTTAAGTATTGATAAGAATACAATCATATTCACTTTTTTCACTATATTAATAATAATATATTTAGCACTTCAAAACTTAATTTCACAGCTTTTATGTATGCAGCAAGTGAAGTGATTCATGTTGGCGTGTACATGAATCACCAATGCTTGAAGAGGAGGCATTGCTTCTCAGCAGCAACTTGACCTAATTATATAGAGAAGCACTTGCATGCATTCTGAGCAGACGGCTCATTAGTCCAACTCCCAGAACAGTTAAAGATCCTGTTAGATTATTAGGAAAACTGTTATGAAGTGGAAAAAGGTTATTAATAAAACATGCTCATTTGAAAAAAATAACAATGCCTAAACTAATGATTTTTTACTACAGAGGTTTTTTATATCTTTATTACTTGTCAGAAGATTAGGAGAAATCCTTTCTTATGCCCCATGCTGACAACCAATGTAACTTTTTTGCTTGATTTATACCTTGAATGTGGATACATTACAACTACATGGTATCTTTCATTGATAATTGTTCTATTTCTTGAGTTTCTTTGCATATGGAAACATTGCGCAAATTTCAGGTTCTTTCTATTTTTTCACAGCTCTTCCCATGTGCAATAAAGATGATAATGGATGATAATGCTTGTACTCATAGCGTAACTCCAAAGTTATAATGATTTTACCAAAATGTAATATTTTATTTCACATTTAAATACAAACAGAACGATCCCCATAATGTGTTACTTGCTGTTTTATTTGCCATGTGATAAAAATCTTTCTCACCAGGTGAATAGGGCAGAGACTAACTTTTTCCTGACTCTGCCCCTAAGCTGAGTACAATTTCCTCTGCCCACAGATCCCATGATACCTTAAGTTCTCTTATTGAGTAATTTAGCATCAAATCCACTGAGATTTGTAGGAGTAAATCCGCCAAACACTGCGTAGTATACATTCAGGATGTATATAGTGACTAGCCTCGTAGCTCTCATCACATGGATGAGCATGTAACATGTATTAAGTGGTAGAAATAAGAAGTAAAACAGTTACATTAGGTGTATAGTCCATGCTTTGTAAGCACTAAGGGTTAAAAGCTTCACTTCATTATGAGTACAAGGTGGAGGAGGGGGTGCAGCTGGAGGTGAAGAGAGAGACAGAGAAAGTTATGTAGAATCACAGACTGGAGGAGGAACTGATAGTGAGCAGAGAAAATCTTGTACCTCACTAATATGTATCTGTAGGACATCTGTATCCACAGCACTGAACGCACCCAGGGCTGCTATACCCATAGCGAGAGCACTGTCACATGACCTCTCCTACTTCCTCCCCACCTGTGAGTCCATAGGTTGTATAGATTTGTTTACAGGATGGATTGAAAGGGTTGTCAGCACATTCAGGGGAAGCAGCTATTTCAGGACTGGGCTTATCTGTGGAGAAAAGAAATTGCTGGATAATATAGGGAACAAAGATAATAGGCAAAGTTGTTCTACACCTCAAGAGCTACTGATTTCTGAAAAAATGCATGCTATAAGTTATCTAATACTTTTAACACATGTAAACTCACCATGTGAGTCTTGCTATTGACATCTTTTAGATGAAAAAATATAATTGACAGCAGTGTAGAGAAAAATATTGTAGACATTTTAATATATACCTTATGAAGTGTCTTTATAAAGTCCTGTTTAACTCCATGGTACCATGTCATCTATAATCAGCTTCAATCGTTTTTGTTTTTTTTTTGTCACTTTTACTGCGTAAGGAATAGGAAAGTACTTGGTACACTGTTATTTCTTAGTTCCTACTTTAGACGACTGTGAAAACCTTACTTAAAGCTGGTAATTTCAAACTTATCCAAGTGGAGTTGAACCAAACCAACCTGGTTTCATGCAAACCTTCAACAAAATTGTATTACTACATAGAGCCGAAATTAGTATACTTTATAATATACTACAGTATATACTCGAGTATAAGCCCGAGTTTTTCAGCACAAAAAATGTGCTGAAAAAATTAGACGCAGCTTATGCTTGAGTCTATAAAAAAATAAAATCAATACACTCACCTTTCCGACACCCCCCCCCCCACAGATCCTCCTTTTCATTGCTGCCAGTAGCAGATGTTTGCCCGTTAACTGCACACACACAATGACGTCAGCTGCTTGCTCTCTGTATGCTGCTTGCTGCTTAATGTATTTACAATATTTACAACAGTCCCCGGGTTACATACAAGATAGGGTCCGTAGGTTTGTTCTTAAGTTGAATTTGTATGTAAGTCGGAACTGTATATTTTATCATTGTAATCACAGCCAGAACTTTTTTGGTCTCTGTGACAATTGGATTTTAAAAATGTTGGGTTGTCATAAGAATCAGGATTAGCAGGGTTGTATGCAAGTCGAGTGTTCTTAAGTAGGGGACCGCATGTACAGATAAAATTAAGCAATATTCAATTAAATGTCTATAAAAAAAAGTCCAAAAACTCAAATGTAGTAAATACTCAATCTCATGGTAGCCACGCCTCTTCAGATCATAGTGGGCGTAATGCATGCCTGCAATGTTTTCATTTAACCCTTTCAGGCTAAGACAGACCAGGTATTGTACAGCCTGTGGCCCATAACCAGCCCTCTAAATATCTCTGAGCAGCCCACATGAGCTCATTGAAAAATTTGAGCCCCCCTCCCCATCATTAAATAATGATCTAATTAGGTTCTTCATATTTTCATGTAATCATTGTAATGTTTTATTCAGTGTTTTTTATGTAGTGATAGCTTATGAACTGAATACAGTATATAGGTATTGGTTAGAAGTGAGTTAGGGTGCATTCCCACACACCTAATGGGGACCAATTGAAGCCTTTGGCGCCAAGTCACAGTGTGGTGAGCACACGTTGTTTCACTGCACCATGACCATGCACTGGCCCTCTAAAACCATTCCAATGTCCCAAAGTCTCATGTGAAAATTAAATGCCCACCCCTGGGCTAAGAGAATGTAAATTTAAAACAAAAAATACAATGCAATAGTCCAATCAAATATCTATTTGTATCAAAAAGCCATCCATGGGCTATACCTGAGATGAAAATATATAACCTATAAATCACAACCCCTACATTAATGTACTATCAATAACTTCATTGCATACCATAATAGTAATGGATAACAATCTTATTCAATCCAGAAACCAAATAGCATACAATACCCTATTAAAAACACAATATAAAAACACACAATGAATATGGACAGTGTGACATGACAATGCATGATATGAAGAAAATTCAGTATATGGCCTATAAAAATGTATGCATATAATACAATGCAAATACCCATTTGACAAGACATAAATATATAAAGGTATAAATGGATGCTAGCTATATGATTGTAGATAAAGTGCAACAATATTATTATCTATGTCACACATGTGTGGTGCTGGGGATCTATATTATAACCACATCAGATCAGGACCCATTGTTCAAATGACAACAATGCACAGAGAGACAGGGAGAGAGAGAAGAGCGAGAGAGAGAGACAGAGAGAGACAGACAGAGAAAGAGACAGAGAGAGAGACAGAGAGACAGAGAGAGAGACAGACAGAAAGAGAGAGACGGATGGAGAGAGAGAAAGACAAAAAGAGAGATACGGAGAGAGAGACACAGAGAGAGAGAGACAGAGACAGACAGACAGAGAGATACAGAGAGAAAGACAGACAGAGAGATACAGAGAGAAAGACACAGAGAGAGAGAGTCAGAGAGAGAGACAGAAAGAGAGAGACGGAGGGAGAGAGAGAAAGACAGAAAGAGTGATACGGAGAGAGAGAGACAGAGAAGACAGACAGAGAGAGAGAGTTTTGAAGAGGGACGTCAAATCCATCTCAACATGATTAATAACATAGTGAATAGAAGATAGTTCTGTTGGTGTAATACAGTAATATTTAGGGTGTATGGTAAATAGTTATTATAAATTGTGATCGGCTTAGTATTATGCAAACTGCAGAAGCTATATAATATGTGCTGTATATTAATATATTAACATATATATATATTAATATATATATGTTAAGCTACTTGCTAGTTCTAATTTAAGACACTGATTTATCTGCTGTAGATTATCTCTATTAATCTTTATGCTATAGATTACCTCATCACATTGATAGCGGAAATATGAACTTACAATCACTAGTAAACTTTTACTCATTATCATACTTTATTAACCTCTCTGATAACTTTGACTTTAATTTCACAGAGATAAACCTCTAAGTTTTTATTTCCTTTTATTATCTTGTGCTAAAAAGTAATAGCTCTATCACCTTTTACAATTTGCTACTTCTTAGGTGCTCAAGCAAATAAAGGAATTAAATGGCCATAAAGCAACTTTGAATGCCACTCATTGCCCATTATCACAGTTACAATTATTTAACAATGGAATAGTCATAGTCTTATTCCCGTCATTACATTTTGTGATTTTTCAAACACTTTGGGTTAACATTTTATTAAATCAATTTCAAAGTGTGTGAAAAATAGAAATTCCACACATAATTCAAATTTCTAACATGCAAATCAGAACAAAGAAAATGAACAAAAATATCCTAGCAAAATAAATACCAAACATATGATAAAAAGTTATAAATGCCAAATGAATAATTGTATGATAAAAACATTTTAGATTTTCTGTCCCTTTAGAAGCCCCCTTTTCACGGGTACAGATCGCGGGTGCGCCCTGTGCTGCCCCGGCTCTGGACTTAGCTCTCCATGCTTTGGCTGTTCCCATTTGGACTAGGCCCCATGTGCGTCCCTAGGGCGCACGCGCGGCGAAGCTCAGAGATTTAAAGGGCCAGCACACAGGTGATTGGCGCTGGGCACTTCCAGGTCGGTATTTAATCCAGCAGCTCTCATCTTTCCCCGCAGGATCTTCAAGCCATTCCTCTGAAGGGAAAGCACTCCTGTGTATCCAAGCGTTTCTGTCTATTGAAGCCAAGCATTCCTATGCATCCAAGCGTTCCTGTGTATCCAAGCTTCTCCGTGTATCTTGCATTCCAGTTCCTCCTCCTGTGTTCCCATGGTCCTGCTCCTGCATTCCTGTCCGGTGTGCCAGTCCATTCCTGATCCCGTGTGCCAGTCCCTTCCTGTGTTCTTGATGTGTGCTGTTTTCCTGATCCATTTGCCAGCTCCTTTATTCCTGACGTGAGTCCTAGTGTGCCTTCCTGTGCTGTTCTCTTGCCGTCACCCCTGGTACGGTCTCCTGCATTGCTACCTTGGCTGCCAACGCGGGCTAGTCGCACCTGTGGAACGTTCTGGTAGTACCCAACCACAGCAAGACCATCCCGCTTTTCGGCGGGCTCTGGTGAAGACCAGGTGCCACTTAGAATCCGGTCCCAGGTGTCAGCTAGTACCATGTACCACGGTGGTGCAGAGGATCCACGGACTCTGAATCCTGACACCCCTTCTCTGACAGCACCAAAATATGAAGACATATTTGATATATATTTCCAAGAGAATTATTATTCTGAAATAAATTTAAATAAACTTCTAGTTTATTAAAAAATACTCTAAGGAATTATTTTCTCTGTGCAGAGTAAGAAAAATATTGAATTTATATTGTCCATTGCTTCCTTTCTGCTGTGATCAGAAGGATGAATGCATACATACATATGATTAGTGTCATGCTGGATCAGGAAGAAACAGAGTAAGTGGACCCTGAAATTGGACCCTTCCCAGCTGTCCCTGTCTACTTGCCTGGTCTACACTAGGTGTTAGGTAGACAACTAGTCAATGTTCTATACCCAATCCAAACATGGAGACAAAGACAAAACAATACAAATAGAGAGGGTTAGTTGCCAAATATGAGTGAAAACCAAGATGCCAATGCAGTACAAAATCACTAGGCAACAGGATAGTCATGAATTCAGGCAAAAGGTCAAAGATACCAGAATAAAGGATAAGAATAACATATCTACCTTACTAAGTACAACACTATAGCAATCATATGAGAAGCCATAGCCCCTGTCAGGAAGGTTATTGGATCATTACTCTGACATCAGACTAGATGGCAATGGGAGTGGAAAGGGATTCTGTAAATCACAGCAAGTTAACTATTAGTGAACCATATCCGGGTCTGCAGGGGACAGATGATTGTGGTGTAAATCAATAAAGGCTGCTAGAAGAATGACTACCCAAGTGTTCAGACTAGGAAGGGGCAGAATGAAACCATGGACGCTACTAACACATCCTCAGCTGTACTGTATGGACAGAAGATGATGTAGGCACAGATGTTACAATTAGTTAAATTAAAAATGAAGATTTTCCTCTATTCTATGTGTATTATTACCTCTTTGTCTATTATTACTCAATACATGTACAAATAAGAGTTTGGTGTGGGTTGCCATATGACACATTTCTGGGTTGCCATATAACATATTTCTTTGTTCCACTGTTGTATCCACTTTTGTGATAATTTAAAATGATTTTTAATGTTATCCGCATTAACTGTTGAATAAAACAATATAGGAATACTTTACTAATGAATAAAACACTAACTTGTTGCAAAACAATCATGAAATATTCATGGACTTTTAATTTTGTATTCTCAGTTGTTAATAATAGTTTAAATTTTAACATGAGGTTAAAGGAGATATATCTCCAAGACAACTCATCATAATGCATGTCAAAGAAGCCTTTCACTGTAGGATACAGAATATAAGTGTATCCTTCACAAACAGATGTAGAAGTGACCAGGTGGATTGAATTCGAACACTGCAATTATGTGTAACATTGAAAGTGATCTTGGTTCAAAGTTCATAGTTGAGTTGATGAATCCCCAGCAATATTCATGTTGTAAAATGTGCCTATTCGGTCACCTTTCAGTGAATTTTTTAAATATTTTGCAACTTTCACCAGGACATGGGGCATCCATAGGAGCCATATTTACTAGCCTCCACCATGGGCAGAGGAATAGAGGCCATGGCACTGTCACTTCCTTTAATAATTACCCATTAGTCATTGGCCGTACCTCCACCATAGGGAGAGGAATAGAGACTGTGGCACAATCACTTCCTTTATTAAATACACAGTAGTCACTGGCAGAGTCTCCACCATAGGCGGGGGGATAGAGGCTGTAGCACTGTTGCTTCATTTATTCACTATACAGTTGTCACTGGCAGAACCTCCACCGTGGGTAGGGGAAATGAGTCTGTGGCACTTTTCCTTATTAATTATACAGTAGTAACTGGCAAAGCCTCCACCATGGGTGGGGGAGTAGAGACTATGGGATTGTAGCTTCCTTTAATAATTAGACAGCAGACACTGGCGAAGCCTCCATCATGGGCGCAGAGATTGAGTCTGTGGCTCTGTCGCTTCCTTTAATGCACAGTAGTCACTGGTAGTGTCTCCAATATGGCTGCAGAAATAAATGTAGTTCCACTGTCGATTCCTCTGTTAATTTTTTTTTTGGCATTTTTTTTTTTGGCATTATATTCTGTAATATCAAGAAGACAAAGGCATTCATAACTATCAGAATATTACAGCACAATTTTCTGCAGAAACACAATAGACACCATAACAAGATGAACACCAGAGCTGTCTAATTCAATTTGTCAACTGTAATGATGGAGATAACAAGAAATTCACAATTAAATGCCTATCTTCTATGAAATGTTTGTCTCTCAAATGTCTGTAAAAAATTGTAAATCATTTGTTGTAATTCACATTGTGATAAATTTCATTTTTCTGCTTTATCAGTCTTGCTTTCTGCATTCTTACATGTCATATACCAGAGGTTATAGAACCACTGCAAAAGTACCTTCAAACAGCAGTGAAGTATTGATCTGCAGCTTGGCCCCAACTGTAATGCCTATGATGGGACTCACATGTACACACACCTTGCTAAATACCAAATTTACAGTGAATATTAGATAAATGCCTGATTGCTGAGGTTGCCTAGTTCACTATGCACAGTTATCCACTACTGCACAGGTTATCCACAGTAATCACAAGAATAACGGTTACCAAGTTCTCCATGTCCTTGGGTGGTTAATGAAATGGTAGATTCAGTGGATGGTTATTCAAACATAGGCATCCATAACATCTACAAGTACAGCTCCTGGGTGCTGGCAGCTCTTGAACAAGGTATAATAAGGTGTGTAACAATGGGGCCTGCAGTATTAGGGGGCTATGCACCAGACCTGCCACTCTAAATAAGGGAGGCTGCATGAAGTTAAATCTGTGGCCACTGATAGCCGCCAGAGAAAAGAGTATATAAATATATGGGTATGAGTACATAGATGTATGGATGTGTATATGTGATGTATATATGCTGCATGTATGTTTATATGTGATGTTTATATGTTCTTTATTGATGTGTTTATGTCATGTGTATATGCTCTATATGTTAATGAATGGGAGCCAACTGTTTCAAACCACTAGCCTCTGGTAAGGGAGAGAATAGAAAGACAGAGACAAGGCGCACTCTCCGAGTGATGTACAGTCGTCACTATAAAAAGGTATATAAAATATTATAAGTGACCTGATAGCACAATATAATATGCACATAGTAATATGCACACACGTGAACCGGTGGACAGTTTGGAAGAAGAATATAACTGATTTCCTCTGTAGGTGAGAGACGAAAGTTTTGGGAGACACTCTTAAGGAATTAACTTCACCTGATCCACGACAAGGGTTTTTATTATTAAAAATTGTGTTTTGGTCCAGAACATGGACCTTTGTCAGGCTTTACAGATAGAACTAAGATAATTCATTTATATACACATAAAAAGCTGTCCTCAAGAACGAGGCAGTCTAAAAGCGTCCTTGATAGGTTCCAGTTACACGATCACCGCATGCGTTACATTAACAAAGTATGAGAGATAAAATACTTTAAATATATTTAACACTGTTATCATATACATTAGGTACTGTTCATAGTCAATATTTAAATTGGAGGACATAATAAAAGGAGTCTTTATCTACACTTTATCTTTAGTTTTCTGGTGTACACTGCAGTGCTTACTAGGCAACAGAGTTTCTATGGAAGCCAAGTTGGACCAAGCTTAGTCTGATTGTGTTGGTAATAGTTGAACATGCGTCAGAAGTCCCTAGTGATATCATCACAATGTTTTAATGGAAGAACATGATGCTAAAGCAATATTATCGATAAGTAACCCATATTAAAGGGGTTATCCGGGTTTAAAAAATTTCTTCTGGCCGGGCTGCGGAGGGCTATTTAAACACAATAAACATGTACTTACCTCCTCCGATGCTGCCGATGTCCCGCACCGCGGCCCGTCTTCTCTGTGCGCCGGTTTCATTACACCGGCGCACAGGGAGCTTCCGGCCGGCCAGATGCTCCCATGCGCACCATCTCCCAGCGCTTACAACGCTGAGAGATAGGGACGGATGGGAGGAGCAATCCACATCGCGGACCGGAAGCTCCCTGTGCGCGGCTTCCGTGCCCCTGTAAACAAACAGGGGCACGGATCGAAGGGACCGCGGCGCGGGACATCAGCGGTGCCGGAGGAGGTAAGTCCATGTTTATTATGTTTAACTAGCCCTCCCCAGCCCGGCCATAAAAAATTTTTTAAACCCGGATAACCCCTTTAACTAGTGGTAATCTATCAAAGGTTGTAATATATTAGAAGTATAAGGGTCTTAGTACTAACGTTTGTTCATCCATAGATTACATATACAGATAGACTCTAATACTTCATTCAGCCCATATTGGTGTAAGGTGTTGAGTCTAAAAATCCAATAAGATTCCCTAAGATTCAATGATTTTATATTATTCTTGTTATCTTTTGGAATCGGCTCTATTGGAGTAACATTTATTCTTCCAAAATCTCTTTCATGTTCCAGGTGGATGTGCTTCAATAAACTTGTTTTAAAAACCCAATCTTTGTTTCGTGTCTGTGGCCATTCATACGTAATCTTAAAGTTTGAATGGTATGACCTACGTATTGCAAACCACAAACACAATCAAGCAGATAAATAACACAATCCGAAGCACAGGAGAGGGTTTGTTTTATTTTAAATTCTTCTCCTGTGACTTTGGATTTGACAGACACTGTGTCGTTTTTAATTATCTCACAGCATAGATCATTGTCAGCATTTTTGATCCTAGATACAGATATACTGTTTTTCTTGTTTCTGTGTTTTCCCCACAGTTATAATTACAATTCCTTGTTTTACTGGGTGCAATAATATTTGTTATGGATGTTAAATGTAATCCTAGCTTGTTTTGGAATTACATCTTTTAAAAAGAGATCCATTCGTAGGATGCCCCATTATTTATTTATTATCCTCATAATCTCTCTGTTCCCTTTATCAAAAGTGGTTAAGAAATTCATCAAAAAAGAGGACTGTGGGGCACATTTACTAAGAATGAACCAAACTGCACTAAAAGTGCTCTGCCTGTGTATAATGCTTGGTGCGTCAGATTCATTAAGAACGTGTGCCAAACTAATTTCGGACCCCAGAGGTAGATACATCATCCTACAATGCATTATAAATCATACACAATACACCATTGCCTGTATATATGCCCCCAATGTTAAACAGATCAGATTCATCCAACGTATTATAGATAAAACCACCTCTAACAGGTATGGCGCTGTATTACTCATTGGAGATTTTAATATGGTCAAATGCCCCACACTGGATAAATGCTCAGCTAAGCCCAAAGACCAAAGTACTGCTTTAGCTAATACCCTGTTAAAGAGTATCTTTATGATTCCTGGAGGACACTTAATGTTGAGGAGAGAGACTTCACGTTCTTCTTTAACCCACATCAATCTTATAGTAGAATTAACTTTTACCAATGATTTTTGCTTTAGTTATGGAACCTAAGAAAAAATTAGATCCCTTAAAGACTACAAAGGTATAACCATAGCACCAGAAGAACATCACATAGGATTATTTGCAGATGATGTAATATTAGCCATAGCAAATCCAACGGTATCACTACCCTGTCTACATTAACAGAATTTAGTCTAGTCTCATATTCTAAAATAACCTAAACTAAATCACAGATACTAAACATGAGGGTCCCATTAAAAAAAAACCAACTTACTGAAATCTAAATATCCATTCTCCTGGGTAGATAACAATAGATTGCCCTACCGTATTTTTCGGCCTATAAGGCGTACTGGACTATAAGGTGCACCTCTACTAAATGCCTGCTAAGACATCTAGGTTCATATATAAGGCGCACTGGAGTATAAGGCGCAGGATCAAACGCAGTACCTAAAAATGTCCAGCAGGTGGCAGACCTGTGGACAGTTCAAGCCAGCTACACTTCCCGGGAAACTTGTCTTCAGCGTGTCAGAGAGCTCCGATCTCAGAGGTATGGGCTGCTGGGGGTTAATGCAGGGTGATGCAGCAGGGGTTAAGCGGTCTCCCTCTGCCCCTTCTCCTTCTCTCCTCAGCCAGGGTGTTATTCCTGTGGGGTTCCCTGTGGCTCCTTCTCTTTCCCCTGTTACAGGGCTGTCAGGTATGGGGGATTGTTTACTGATGATGATGATGATTGCCTCGTGGTCGGCACTATGGCAGCTCCGGTCTCTCCGTGCTAGGGGAGGGCAGGATGGGCACAATGTTAGTTGTGGTGCCAGGGCACTTCAGGAGCTAGGGATCGTATATACTGTGTGGGAAGGTGCAGGAAATTTCTGGGGATGGAGCTATTAAACACTGGTAAATGTACAGTACATCTTGTGTGTAGTACATTTCTGTATAATTTCATATATAAGGCGCACTGGCCGAAAAATACGGTACTTAGGAATTTTGCTGACATTTCCATCATCCAAACTAATGGAAGCAAACTACTTATGTCTCCTCCAATCCATAGAAACAGATATAAACAGTTATAAATTTAACACCATCTCATGGTTGGGAAGAATAGCAGTTATAAAAACGCTAATTATACCAAAAATTTTAAATACTTTCAGGAATGTTCCAATTTATATTTCCACAGAGTTTCTTAAGAAACTATGACTAATCTACATATGGAACAAGAGAAAACCTAGAACGTAAGCAGATATTTTATATAGACCCATAGCCAAAGGAGGTTTCAACTGCCCTTCAGTCCTGCACTATAATAGAGCGGTCCTGCTAGACCAATTTATATCATTATGGCAAAGAGATCTTTTCAAAAATGGGTTTCTATTTAGTCCCATATGCTAAACATCATTTGTAGCAGCCTTCTCTAATAAGGCCAAACTCCAATGCAAATCTCCGACCATATCAGCTATTGCAGATTTATGGCACTGGCCCGACAGAGTCCACCAACTTTTTTGTGGTGCACCTTTAACATAGGGTGTGCAACAAACTTTGCATGTTAAATCAGGTTCACGGTCTGACTGAGCATCGGAACACCACCTTATTTGTGTTGCATGGTGCCTAGTGCAGCTGTGCCACTAAACGGTCGCATGCAACACAAATGTTGCTACTTAACCCCTTAAGGACGCAGGGTATTTTCGCTGATTTCTCGCTCTCCATCTTCAAAAATCCATAACTTTTTCATTTTTCCGTGTACAGAGCTGTGTGAGGGCTTATTTTGTGCGTAACAAATTTTACTTTCCCATGATGTTATTTATTATTCCATGCCATGTAGTGGGAAGCCGCAAAAAAATTCCAAATGTGGAAAAATTGAAAAAAACTGCATGTGCGTCATGTTCTTGTGGGCTCAGTTTTTACGACTTTCACTCTGCGCTCCAAATAACATGCCTACTTTATTCTTTGGTTCGGTACGATCGCGGTGATACCAAATTTATATAGGTTTTATTGCGTTTTAATAAATTTTCAAAAATTAAACGAATGTGTACAAAAAAGAAAAAAAATTTTTTGCCATCTTCTGACGCTAATAACTTTTTCATACTTTGGCGCATGGAGATGTGTGAGGGGTCATTTTTTGCGAAATGAGCCGACGTTCTCATTGCTACCATTTTGAGGACTGTGCGACATTTGGATCATTTTTTATTACATTTTTTATGTCATCTAAAAAGGTGTAAAAGTCGCATTTTGGACATTTGGGCGCCATTTGCCGTTCCGGAGGTCACCGCCGCCCGTAACCGTTTTTATATTTTGATAGATCGGGCATTTTGGGACGCGGCGATACCTAATGTGTCTGTGATTTTTACTATTTATTATATTTTATATCAGTTCTAGGGAAAGGGGGGTGATTTGAACTTTTAATATTTTATTATTTTTTTACATTTTTTAAACTTTTTTTTTTCTCTTTTTTTCCACTGTTTCTTAGACCCTCTAGGGTACATTAACCCTAGATGGTCTGATCGCTCCTGCCATATACTGCAATACTGCTGTATCGCAGTATATGGCATTTCTGCTCACTATACATTACAATGAGCCACAGGCTCATTGTAATGCATGTGCAGAAGCCATGTATCCTCGGGTCAAACGAAGACCCGAGGCTACCATGGCAACCGATCGCCGCCCCCCGATGACGTTCGGGGGAGCGGCGATCGGAGGTAAGATGGCGGCGCCCACGCGCCGCCAAATTTAAAGTGCCGCCGGCGACTTTGCCGGCGGCAAAGAGGAGGTTAACACCCGCGATCGGTGCAAGCACCGACCGCGGGTGATAGCGATGGGTCTTTGCTGCGATATGCAGCAAAGCCCATCACTGTATGAAGAAGGCTCAGCCCGTGAGCCTTCTTCATACAACCTTCACAGCTCCGTGGCGGATATATCCGTCACGGAGCGTGAAGGGGTTAAATACCTGTGCAAGCAGTTTACACCTAAAAGAATGAACCTAAAAGTTCATCAGAAAACTGGCGCAAAGCCCAGTGTATGGGTTGTTTTACATCTTTCAGTTTGGGTTTCAAACAATCGTTTTGAGGTTGGTTCTCATTTAAATTATGGGCTGGATTTATTCGAGAAATGGGGTAATTACTTGAAAGTCTGTGAAACTGAGTAAATGGTACATTTCTGAGCCATTTTGGAAAATGGACACTAGTATAATTGAGAAAAGTATTACTATCTACTTTTTTGAAGTGTGTTTTACTAATTATACGATTTTCCACATGTGATAGTTCATGATTTATAAATATTACTTTGTCTTTTTCAAAGTTCATGGTGAAAGATAATCCCCACATGTTTGCATTAAGTGCTTCTACAGTATAAATGTCATAGCTTCATTCTCAGAGCAATGCCAGATGAAGAACAGGTCATCTATGTTTATAGTATGTTATATTTTTTGACCATTGGGGTATATGTAAAGGTCCTCGAACCACCCCATAAACAAATTAGCACAACTAGGGCAGGCTCAAGTACCCATTGCCATTCCACATTTTTGGAGGTACAGCTGGTTCTGAAACTGGAAATAGCTATGCTCTAACATGAGCAAAAGACCCTCAGTCAAAAAGTTTACAGTCTACAGCCTTTGTGTGTACTTTTCTTTTTTATGCTTTCCATGGTATATAAGAGTAGACTCTATGTAGACAACTTGAAGATGCCTGTATATACACAAAAAAGATGTAGAAATTGACAGCCTCCAAGAATAATAGTAAGAATAATGAAAATATCAACATTTTTTTAATAAAATATTCCCTATAAACCTTAATAAAGAATAATTATCCACCATTACGTTATACACATAAATTGCTGTGTGCATCAACACAATCTTCCATCTCTACTGTTATATTCTATGTTTTATAGAAGCTTGCTATTTTCAGCTCTGGTTGCAAAGTATAATTTCCTGTGGTCATCACCTCAGACAATCCCATTACAAAAAGTGACTAAAGTAATAAATCCCTTAGCAATCACTGAGATGTGTGTGGTGCTTGCACTGTCACTCGGAGGATGTCTATTGTTGACACGTTTTCCTTTACATTATAAATTATTTTTATAACTCGTATAAATCTGTTCCAGGAGCCATGTCTCGGAAATGTCATTATGTGTTGGGTAGAATGTTGTTCTGCTTAATTGTGCCCTTTATTAGACAATTGGCTGTGGGTGTTATTACAATGAGTATCATAATTAAGACAAGAAGATGCTTATCTCCTAATGGCTGGCTATACTATTACTGCCAGGTACATCTGTTCAGTTATTTAATACAGGCAGCCATGGTGAAGTAGCTCTTACACTTGTCTTAGCTCATACATTAACTCGGTATTTAATCAATCAGATACTACTATTAAAAGTTTAGTGTTGAGGTATTAAAAAGGTATTCCCACAAAGTTTCTTAAATATAGTCAGTATAACAAAATATTACATTCTCTAATTCACTGTTATTAACAAAAATTCAGCATTTCACATATCTAATTCCAACCTGTCTCTATCAGTCCTGGTGTATATAAATTAATTTGCCCCTAAACACAACCCTGTAACTTCTGACTTAGGGTCGGGGAAGCCATCTTGGATTTCTGTGTGACGGCCATGCAGCTGAGTCTCTCTCTCTCTCTCTCTGCTTCATGCACTTTAGCCCTGCCCCACTGCGGTCCGGAAGGTGCTCACACTGACACATACACTGACATCATGCCAGCACCAGCATGAGGAGAACTACAAGCTACAGACAGAAAAGTTCTTTATCTGGGGAGGAATCTGTTGTGATATAGCAGCGATGTAGGAGAGCTGACATTGTGTGTAATAGGCATCTAATAGATCTCATCATCTCATCCCTGATCTGTCTCATCTCTCTGTCCATGTGTCAGATACTAGTACAATGTTCAGAAAGTGTGTATAAACATGTACCCTGATAATCTAACCACATTGTCAGCTCACAGAACTAGATGGATCATCGTGTGTCTGATTAGAAAGCCCCTGCTGAGACCCTGGGATTTGCCCCCATATGGGTGGGGGCAGTGGTGAACCAAGCCTGTCTGCTGCCCAAGGCGAGCCATAGAGAGACGCCCCCCCCCCCATGTAATATATCAGGGAGTGTCAGGACCAGATCCATCATATTGGTTTAGTGTGAAAATAAAGCAATGCAAAATGCATACAATGTGCCGCCATGTAGTATAAGACAGATACACCGTACCACCATTTGGAAAAAAATGCATACAGTGTGCAGCCATGTAGTATAAAGTGCATAATGTACCACCATGTATGATAAAATGCATACAGCATGAAACCTTGTAGTATAAAATGCATACAGCATGCTACAATGTAGTATAAAATGTATACAGCATGCTGTAGTATAAAATGCATACCGCCATTTAGTATAAAATGCATACAGCGTGCCGCCATGCAGTATAAAATGCATACAGCATACTGCCATGTAATATAGAATGCATACAGATAAACTAACTTTACCTTTCTTTTATGGTCCTGGAAGGTTCGGCCTTCTCCTCCTCAGGCAGCAGGGTGGTTCGGGGGAGAAAGGCTGTGAGTGGAGGGGGTTGGGCTGTTAGAAGAGGGGGGGGGCTGGAGCCAAGAGCGCAGAGGTAGGGGAGCCAGGAGCAGAGGAGGGGGTGAGACAGGAGCAGGGCAGAGAGAGACAGGAGCAGGGGGTGGGGAGAGAGGCGGAGTGGAGGGGGGGGATCCAATAGCGGATGGGGGGGAGAGACAGGAGATGGGGAGCAGAGACAGGAGCAGGGGGGAGAGCCGGTAGAGGAGGGGCGGGGAGAGCCAGGAGCGGAGGTGGGTTTGAGTGTTACAATGATGCCTTCTGGTGGGAGTTTGGTGTCAGCCAGCCGGAGGGCGGGAGATTGGTCCCTGCTGGGGGCCGGAGCTTGATGCCAGCCTGCGGTAGCTCAATGACGGAGCTGGAGGTGAGCGGAGGTATGTGGGGGGTGGGCTCGGAGCCGGCCAGAGGGTGGACGGGAGCTGGTGGGAGCTTGATGTTAGCCGGGGGGCAGGACATTTAGCTGGGGGAGCAGGACAGGTATTTAGCAGGGGATTGTGTTGCATGTGATCAGATTTTGGAGCAGTGGCGCCGGCTTTCATGGGACAAAAATCGGGGGGCGGGCCCGCCAGACCATCCGACTGATTCGGACTGAGCGTGGGATTTAACATTCAATTTGTGTGCAAGACAATGCACTTAGATACACCAGGAAGAAGAAGGTGAACTCCAGCGGACCTGAGCAGGGAAGCGACAGATGCAGGATATCGGGCTCACAATCTTCGTGAATTGCGGCAGATGTGCATTCTGGTTGGACAACACACTTTCGGGGATAAGGCAGGATGGGTAAGTAAATGTTTACCTATGTGTGGGGCGGTATTGGCAAATGATTTCAGAGATATATGGAGGGGACAGGTTGTGGGGGCTTTTGTATATCGTGGTTAGTATTTTAAATTGAATTCACTGTGGAGAGACTGGCAGAGGGAAGATGCAGAGGAGAATCGAGGAGACAGATGGATTAGCCAGGCAGCAGAGTTTAGGATAGATTGGAGGGATGTTAGAGAGTTAACTGGGAGACCGCAAAGAAGAGTGTTGCAGTAGTCCAAGCGAGAGATGATGAGGACATGGACTAGTAATTTTGTAGACTCTGGATTGAGGAAGGGTCGAATGCGAGAGATTTCAAAAGGTGGCTCCAAGACAAAGGACTTTAGGGACCTTGGAGAGTGTGGAGCCATGAATTGTGACAGTTAGGTCAGGAGGGAGGGTGGGGTGTTCGGTGGAGGAAAGATTATGAGCTTTGTTTTGTCCATGTTAAGTTTTAGAAAACAGGAAGAGAAAAGCGACATATCCAGGATATCGGATGCACGATCTTAGTGAATCACGCATGATCATCGGAACAAAGCACTTTGGATGAACTCCTCGGTTGGGTAAGTAAATGTGCCCCAATGTGTCTAATCTCAACTATGAAGAACTGATGTTTTCTTTCATTCTTCATGGCTGAGTTGCATTAGTTTGGCATCAGCTTTTCGTGGATCCTCATGAATTATAGTCAAGGAGCCAGGGAAAAGGGCACTGACTAGGACATGCTCTAATTTTTAACAGATCAATCACACGGTCCACCAAAATAATGCCAATGGACACTGATCCATTATAAAGTATCCATTATAAAGCATTTGATGTAGCATTATGCAGTTCATTCAAAAAACAGACAGAATATGGAATATTTTGTATCTTGTGTATCTGCCCTAAAAGTATAGCTGAATACTCTTAGAGGAAAGAGAATAAAACTTTTAATATATATTTTTCATTTAATATATAACGCTCTATAAAAATGATTCTATACCAGTAGCTGCGGTTGAAATTCCACAAGTTCACTCCATAAAAATAAGCAATATTTTTGGAAATTCTTAATTTTGTTTTGTTAAATATTTTATTTATATAGTATATTATTGGACTCCTACTGAACTGCTGACTTGACCAAATTCAAACAATAATGCGTTGAACATGTACCAAAAGCATGAATGAAGGAAATAAAATGGGAAAACTTATGTAAATCAAAAAAAGAAATGTGTTGACAGAGTTATCAAAATGTCTTGTTACAACTATTTAATGTTTTTAAATAGGAGGATTTTACTGCTCATCACTGTTCTTTTGAGTGACAACAAAATTGCTGTATTGGATTAAAAGTGACAATAAAAAACAAAGGATTGCCAAGCTGCTGGCTCTATGTTGAGTTGCTAGAAAAGAAACAAACACATTTTAAGCAATAAATATTGTACTGTAACCGTCTTTAACTCTAGTAACAATGCAAAGTCGGCAAAGGGAGACCCAGAATTCAGAGGGGGCGGTCTGGTTACCAATAGAGAAGGGCAAATTTGTTGACATTCCGTTCGAACCGATGCACAGAATTTTTGAAAAAATGCCATTCGACTCGAATCATGACGAATCACATAAAAAAACTGGTATTTCCTGGCTGCAGAGAGCCTGTAGGGTGTTGTAGAAAGTTGTGTCATGCTCAAATATGCATAAGGAGCGTGGTTTGGTCTTCAAACAATGCTGTGTTTTAGTATGACACACACATGACAGCCGCCACTCTTAGAATCGCTTCAATCTTCAATTCCATGGGCATTTACAGAGGCCAACTTCAACAAATAAGTAAAGCGGGAACGCAAACTGACAAGGTAACGTCTGTGCCTGCTTGAAAGGACTGAGCTGAGGGTCAAGATCCCACTATAACATCAAAGAGTGCACTCTTTTTACACTGACATCAGATGATTCTATAGATTACAAGAGAACCTGTTCTGTTAAACCCAGATACATGTAGAAACCCCCCAAAAGAGTGGAGAGGGTGTCGGCAGTAATTCTGCATTGACTTCACTGACCATTTAGCCCTTCTTTTTATCCGTCAGTGTCCGCTTTCAAATGGTCAATAATCCATCAGTATTGCTAAAGCAAAAAACAAACAGGAGTGGATCCAAACAGAGATGACCAGTAAATGGGATATTTGCATGTCTTCTGTGTTCTGTATCTACTCCTGCTTCTGGCTATCAATCCTGAGGCTTTTCATTCCTTCTGACAGATGAAATAAAGGGGAAAACGAAACATAGTGGCAACTTCATAGAGTGGTGGAGGGTGAAAACAGCATTGTGGAAATCAAAGGGTGTTCCAGGGAGATAACGGTCAGTTGGCAGCAACATGAGTAGGCTGCAGAGTGACACAATGACAAATTATGGAGGTGGCAGAAACATGGTAGGCCACAGAGTGGCACAATGACAGAGTGTGGAGTTGGCTGCAACATGGTAAGCCTCAGAGTGACACAATGACAGTGTGGAGGTGGCGGCAACATGTTAGGCCACAAAGTGGCAAAATGACAGAGTGTGGAGGTGGCGGCAGCAGCATTAGGTCAGAGAGTCGAGGACAAATGCTTTAGGTGGAAGCAACACGATAGGCCACAGTGTGGCACAATTACGAAGTTTGAAATTAATTTGAAGTTTTAATTTGAAAGTTTGAAATTAATTTGAAGTTGAAATTTTCTATTTAAATTTTGAAGATTACAGATGCCACATGCATCCTTCATTGCAATTTTCCTGAAAATATCATGTCTTTTCCAAAAAAGAACTGCAAAGTTGGCACCAGCAGCAGCAGGAGGTCAGAGAGTGGCACGATGATAAATTCTTTAGCTGGCAGCAACATGGAAGGCCAAATTGTGGCACAATGACAAAGGTTGAAATGAATTTGAAGTTGAAATTTTTCAATTTGAATTTGAAGATTAGAGACGCCAAATGCATCATTCATTACAATTTTCCTGAAAATATTGGGGCTCATTTACTAAGGGTTCGAATTGCGCATTTTTGGTGACTTTCCCGAATATTTCCGATTTGCGCCGAATTGCCCCGGGATTTTGGCGCACGCGATCAGTAAGCTCCGAATCAATGGCCCGGGTAAGTAAATGAGCCCCTGTATGTTTTTGCCAAAAAAGAATGGAAATTGTGGCAGCAGCAGCAGCAGGAAGTCAGAGAGTGGCACAATGACAAATTCCGGAGCTGGCAGCAACATGTGAGGCCACAATGACAAAGTGTGGAGGTGGCGGCAACATGGTAAGCCACAGAGTGGCCCAATGATAGAGTGTGGAGGTGGTGTTAGCAGCAGCAGGAGCCCACAGAGTGGCAAAATTACAGAGTGGAGGTGGCAGCACCATGGTAAGACACAGTGTGGCACAATGATAGAGTGTGGAGGTGGTATCAACAGCAGCAGCAGGAGCCCACAGAGTGGCACAAAGACAGATTGTGGTGGTGGCGGTCAATGCCAGTCCCTGGTAAAGATGGTGGGATGCACATGGAGCAACTGGCAGCAGATTCGTGGCATCAGACGGGTGGCAGCATCAGAATAGTGGCTGAGGCAGGTAGTTAGAATCCAGACTCATTTTTCAATGTTTGGGTGAGGCGTCATGGCTCATCTAATCTGATGCATAAGGCATTGCTGTGTTGAAATCCTGGCTGATCCAAGCCTGATTCTTCTTGACAAAGGTCAGTCTCTCCACATTACGGGTGGACAAGCGGGTTCTCCTTGGGGTAACAATGGCCCCCATCGCACTGAACACCCACTCTGATGCCACACTACTGTCCAGGCAGGACAGCTTTTCTACTGCAAACTCTGCAAGTTGCGGCCACACATCAAGTTTGGCTGCTCAGTAGTCCAGGGGATCCTCTACCTGGGGTGGTAAAGTGCTGTCCAAGTAGGCCACCACCTGCTGGTTCAAGGTCTGCTCCATGTCCTGCTGCTGCTGCTCCTGGTGGCGAGTACCCTCCTCACTAGGCGGGTGAAGGAAGTTGCTCATTAAGGACTCCAGACTTAAGCTGCTGCTGATGGAGCTGCTACTGCTCCTACCCCCCCATCTCCCCACAGCAGCTGTGGCTGTAGTACATGAGCGATCACTGCCAGGAATCCCCCGGTCAGGCCTGAGAGAGAATGGCACAAAAAGGCAGGGGCCAACTATCTTTTCAGTTTTTCATCCATATTTGACCGGCAGCAGGGGTCCAAAAGAGTGGAGAGCCAAAACTTCTATGGCGGGTGTTGACTATTCGTCTGTCACTAGTTAGGCAAAGCAGCATGCTGCGGGCCATCTATGCAAGTGACTCTGGAGAGACTCCCGACCTCCATCTCCACTGTATTCTGCTGGTTCATCTGCCTCATCTTCTACCTCCTCCGGATGTTTCTGCTCCTCCTCTCTAGTTACCTGAGTAGAACAGACTCTGCTTGTGCTCCAATGTCCTCCTCCTCCAGTTCAGCCCCCACCGGACTCATGTGGCAATGAGATGTAGTCGCCACTTCTGCAGTGCCCTGACCAGACAGATTTTGCAGCATGAGTTCCAGGACATGAATCAGTGGAATGACGTTAATTATCCTGCAGTCCTGGTGACTGACAAATAACGTGGCCTGCTCAAAGGGCCTAAGCAAATGGCAGGTGTCATGCATGAGCTGCCAGTGGCTGACACCAAAGTTACACAGGGCAGTACTCCGGTCTGGTAAAAAAATCATTAATGGCTTTTCTCTGTTCATACAGGCGGTCTAACATATGGAGGCTGGAATTCCAACAGGTGGAACCATTGCATATCAAACTATGTTGGGGGAGGCCGTTCTGACGCTGCAACTTGAGGAGGGTGTGCTTGGCTTTGTAAGAATGGCTGAAGTGCATGCACAGTTTCCTGGCCATTTTTAGAATGTCTTGCAGATGGGTGGAAGACTTGAGGAACCTGTTGACAACCAGATTGAACACATGTGCCATGCAGGGCGCATGGGCCATCCCTCCTTGGTGCAGCGCGGACACCATGTTCCTCCCATTGTCTGTCACCACGGTTAAGATTTTCAGTTGTCGCGGAGAAAGCCATAGATTTATTTCTTCTTGAATGAGACGGAGCTGTTCCTACCCTGTGTGACTTTGTTCGCCCAGGCAAACCAGATGTAGAACTGCATGACACCGCTGTGGTGGAGCATGTGGTATGATGGTGCAGAACTTAGACTTATGGAGGCTGAGGTGGTGGTGAAGAAGGAGGAGGAGGCAGCGGACACTGGTGCATGAGCAGCAGTTTGACAACGTGGAGGAGAAAGTGGCGTCTCTTGTTGGTGTGGCTGGTTGGGAAGCACATTCACCCAATGGGCCATAAAGGACATGTACTGGCCCTGCCCGTAGTTACAGCTTCACATATCTGTGCTGCAGTGTACCTTGGAAGAAACCGATAATCTCCAAGCCCACCTTCTGTTCTACATATATGTGAAGCGCAGTCACTGACTTTTTGGAAAAAAAAAATTGTCTTGGAACTCTCCACCACAGTTCAGCACAAGCCATTAGGCTGCAGAGTCCATGACTTGGAAAGGGAGGGACTGCAGTACCAACAACTTGGACAGGAGCACGGTCAGCTTCTGCACCTTAAGATTGCTGGACGCATACAGTTGTCTCTTTGTAATCGCCTTGCTTGACGACTGCTGGTGCCTTGTGTAGTGAGGAGCAGGAGCATCTGGACCAGGAGATGATGTCAAAGACAAAAAACTCCCTTCGACAGAGGTGCTGGAGCCTTGACTGGCTGAAATGGCATGTGTGCCAATAGGTGCTGCTGCTCTTGCTGCAGCGGCAGGATGGACCTCCACATTTGTTCCACGTTTCTCTCAGGCCATTGGATGGTGAAGCTACATGTTTTGAGGCAGGGCCATGGTGCCAATGTTAGCTCCCTGGCCATGCTTCACTTTCTGCCCGCAGATTCTACATATACACAGGCTCGGCTCCTGTGGTGTCTTAACAAAAAACTGCCACACTGCCGAGGTGGTGATTTTACTGCCAACACTCTTCACTGAGTGACTACTAACACCACTGCTTTGTTGAGCCACTGCTTTTCTGCCTGACACGCAAGCTGAAACCCTCTCAGTATGCGCAGCCCGACTGCTTGCAAGTGTAACATAACCTCCAGTGCCACTCTCCACATCTCTAATTTCCTGGCTATTGCACAAAGCAGTGGATGTCTGCCCCACCTCTTCACTGCCAAGCAGCTGCTGACTGTCCTCAAGGAGTTCATCCTCGCTGTATGGTGGCGCTGAGCCCAGACCACTTAGTAGATCTCTTGCTGAGTAAAATGAACAGGGCAGAGGCTGGTTGAGGACATGTGAGCGCTAGTGAACTGCTCCTGGGCCCTGCCAACTAAGGGTTGTATCTGACAAACCCACGGACTCTTGCCTGGGGTTGTCAGATGTCATCTGGGAGGAAGTGGATGGCCTAGTCAACCAATCGACAACCTGTTTATATAAACACACTTCCGCTAGATGACAACGGCAGTTCTGGCCTCACAGAGTCACCCCTGCCGCAACGTCCCCTTACTGTGCTGCGACCTGTGCCTGCTCCACCTGCCACCTCTCTGTCTAACATATTGGTTAACAATTATGTTGATTTGACACAGATCTACTTAATTTACCAAAAAAACTTGAAATTTGGGGTATACAAAAGCACAAGAACTGACACCCTGGAATAGGAGCAGAAATAACTACAGAAAATATGTGGATTTTACACTGATTTCTTCCTATTCACTTCAGCAACAAAATAGAACTGCTATTTGGGGTACACAGATACCCCAAAACAGACACTCAGGATTGGAGCAGAAATCACTACAGAAACTATGTGGATTTTATACAGATGTCTTCCTATTCACTTCAGCAACAAAAAAGAAGGTGTTTATTTCAACTATAACTTGCTCTAAAGAACCAAAGAACAAAGAGTATTCAGGTCTAACAAATTAATTCTTTATTGTAGAAAATGTCATTAAAAATTACACAACACATACAGTTTAAAAACATCAAGAATAGGACTCCAAAAAGAATATATTGCCATCAAACCGAAAGAACAACCAGGAGTATAATTCAACATATATAAGTGCATAGTGCATTTAGTTTTAAATGGGTCGGTATAGCCAAAGATGTGCAACCAAGTAACTCTACGACTTTAGATAATAGAGATAGTTACAAACACAGACTTTATGTCGGATTGTAATTTTGTCACATTGACAGTCTATCTATCTAGTCTATCTGTGTGCGCTATATAAATAAAGAATTATTAATTATTATTAGGTTAGGGCTGGACAAATCTGCAGTTTTATATTCAGGTCGATAATTTACATCTGGCCATGAAATAAATAGATTGTCCGCATCCACCAGAGTGAGATGAATAAAAAGCAGCATGTAAACACTGCATACATCAGGATTACTCTCCATATTGTCCATTAGGCACCTTCAAAAAGATGAACGATCCTGAGTGGAAATATTTAATATCGTTCATTTACAGAAGCAGTGATCAGTGGTGGATATTTTTTACACCCGACACATTTTATTGCACTTACAGCCATTCATTACAGAATTTCTCTCCCATAGATCTGCTGTGACACTTGAGATGTTTGACTTCAGCATTTTGCAGTCACAATAATTTAGCTCACATTTAAATGCACAAAAATCATGTATCTGAGAAATTGTGTTTTTCTCTTAAATGGTGTCTGCTGATGTAGCAATATATTATAGTTTACCACGACCCAGAGTCGGACGCTTAGTCTACATATTCTGTTGTATTGAAAGTCATTACCAATAAAAGGCTTCATTACGACTTAGATCCATTTATAGCGACGAATAAATAAAACCTGACAAATTTGTAAGTAAATCCTTTGGAACTGGAAGCCAATAGAATAGGACAAAATTTAATTTTATGCATGAAAAATCTCATTAAGTAGCTCCATGGAAATGAAAGGAAGCTGGCATCAGACTGAGCAGCATGCACTTCATCTCTTTTGTCTTTTCACCCACTCAGACATGACTGCTAATGCCGCTGGAGTGAGCAACTTCCTCTTTTCTTGCAGAAATCATCTCAGTTCCAGTCAACAATAAGGTCAATGAGATCAGCTAGTGAATGGCCTGGCTAATTCACAGATGCCTTCAGAATCTGAACTTAAGGCAGCTGCAACGTCTTTTCTTGGGAAGACCTCTCCTATTACAAATCATTCCTCCAGAGACTATGGATAAGACATGCCTAGAAAGAAAATGTATGATTCATTTGAACATTAAGCACATGATAAGCTGTAGAGTCTGAGAGAAGAGGATTCGGAGTAAAAAAAATACACAATTTACATCATCTTAAAGATATGTACATGAGGAACCCTAGATGTTAGGAAATCCTAAAAATAAAATGATTATTTCTACAGTAGTAAAATGCTAAACGCACTGGGGGTGATGTATAATTTGTCTATGTTTGGTGTTGTTTTGGCGCAAATACAAATGCTCCGGTTCCCTCCCACACTCCAAAAACCTACTGGTAGGTTGATTACATGGTGAGCCCCATGGGTCATGGAGTGATTTGACAAGCTCCGTGCAGTGCTGCGTAATCTGTGTGTGCTATATTAAGGAATTATTATTAGTGTTATCACTTTGACATAGAGCAGTGGTGCAAACCTGTGGTGGCACTCGGAGCTCTCTCAGTGGGCACTCAGGTTGTTGCCCCATGGCAGAGCTTACGAGACATGGATCCTCCTGTAGTCCCTGGACTTTCCATGCTTAGCATTATTTTAATGTGAAGCATCCTGGTCTACCTGAGACTGCAGGAGAGAGAAGGGTCAAGTTATCATTGGAGCTCCTTCTGTCTGACTGTCAAGGGAAGCTCCAGTGGCAGTCCAAATTTCTACTCCTTTAGACAAAGATATTGGTGCCCTCAGGCCCATTGAAAGCTGTGGTATAGCACAGAGCAAGAAGATTGTAATAAGTTACTTCTTGAATTGTTCTGTTGGCGCTTTGCAAAAAATATACAGGTTTTGGCTTGTAGTTTGGGCACTCGACCTCTAAAAGGTTTGCCATCACTGACATAGACCCTGCTATAGACTAGTTTTTACAATACGACTGAATTCATGATTTGCAACTTTCCATTTAGGCGCAAGTTTTGGCACAAATTGACACCAATCCCCACCCTGGTCTATGTGCTGCAACTTTTTATTTGACTGTGGCACATGACCCGCACCAGATTTATCAAGGACCAAAAGCAAGTTTAGTGAATCTGAAGGCAGTGAAGCTCCAAAGATAGATATAAAACTGTTGTACAGAGCCTGCCCAATGATAAATTACCTCTACAATATATAGATCATAAGGAAAAATATTTCAATAATTTTTAGATAATAGGCTCCTGTGTGACTCCTCTTAACCAAAAGACAAGAGAGTTTTGTGTTACCGCTGTAGTTTCTGGATTGATGACTTGTACAAACAGCAGCTGAAGCAAAGAAGGACCTGACAGTTTCCAGGGATCCTGAGTTGACTTAAGAAACATAAATCATATTTCGATTAGAATTGTGAGAGTAACACAAAGTATATTTATAGGTTGGAAAGTCATTAACAGTCATTTAGAGGCACATGTGACTTTTTGATCAGATCTATTTCATCTACACATTAAAGGGTTTTTTTTCCACAAAAGAAAATTCTCACATCTCTTTAACACAATAAAGATCATTTTAACCCATTACTTTACAATTTACTCAGTGTTATTGCTGTTTTAGCTCCTATCACTTTCTAATCTGCTCAGTGTAAAATCCCAGGGTGTGGTCGGGCCCCCCATAACCAGACACATTACTGTATTGTCCATCTAGTTCTGTGGGGTGACAATGTGGTTACATTATCAAGTTACAGGGGTCCAAAATAATGCAATGAGGCAGCACTCCGATAAGTATAAAGGTGATCTTTATTCACCCAATAAGGTGCAACGTTTCAGTTCATCCATAGAGCCATTATCAAGCATCTCTCTAATGCTCTATGGATGAGCTGAAACATTGCACCTTATTTTGCCATGGGTGAATAAAGATTACCTTTATACTTACTGGAGTGCTGCCTCATTGCAGTTTTTTTTATATCTGACCTTACAAACCGGTGGATCGGGTTTGTTGGAGGCGCGCACCCACCACTGGACTTGATCCATTATACTCGCTGTGTTGCTCCACAATCGGACTGTTTGCTATCAAGTTACAGGTGTATATACACTTTCATCTGGCTACTGACATTGTACTAACACACTGACACATAGAGATGAGACAGATCAGAGATGATGACATGCCTATTGCACGCACATCTCTGATACATCTCACAGATCATGAGACACAGCTCTGCTACATCTCACTCCACCTTTCCCTGGATCACTTATCTCCTTGTAGCTTGTAGTTTGCAGCCTCTTTCTCTGCTCACCATGTGCTGACAGGATAATCAGTGAGTGTCTCTGAGCTCCGTGCAGGGTCATGGCTGCAACAGAGACAGACAAACTCAGTTCCTCGATCTAATCCAAGATGGCACCCGACCCTAAGTCAGAAGAAATACTCGGGTGTAAGCCGACCCGAGTTTAAGCAGAGACCCCTAATTGTACCACCAAAAACTGGGAAAACCTATTGACTCGAGTATATGCCGAGGATGTAGTATACAGCCAGCCAGTCCCCTGTAGTATATAGCCAGCCCCCTGTAGCATACAGCCAGCCCCATGTAGTATACAGCCAGCCAGCCCCCTGTAGTATACAGCCAGCCCCCTGTAGTATACTATAGTTGATAAGGATTTTATTTTTTGGGACAAAATGTAGTTTTAAGTAGGTTAATTTTGGGTTTCATATATCCTTCTGGTTAACTTTTATTAACCCTTTCTGTGCAGTATATTTAAAAAAAAGAATGCAAATCTGTGTTTCTAATGAATTGTTTCTGCTTTAACATTGACCCTAAATAACTTAAAAACTTCTTTCTCTTTGTCAATACAAACACAGCAAGTGCATCAAGTTTTTTTTAAATTGACCTTTTGAAATTTTTTGTCGTTCTGGTGAATGTATGAAGCCTTATTTTTCTGCAAAAAGACCTGTAGAATTTATTTGTAATAGCAATTGCATCGTTTTTAATTTATTTATTATTATTTAAAGTTTTTGATGTAGAGGATAAATACAATTATAGTTTTTTAGCTTGGGTTGGTATGGCTGCAAAGACACAAAATGTGTGTGATTTAAAGGGGCGGGCAATTTTTGGATTTTTTTGCTACTTTTTTTCTTGGCGTCAGTCCATTTTTTTACCATACAATTGCTTGCATTACTACAGTATTACGGTGTCAGTATTATATTTTGGAGCTTTGTCTTCGGCTTAGATTGTGGTCCTGGTATTAGATGCCTTGGTTGCAATTTACACTGACATGTAAGGGGTTAAACAGAAAGTATCATTATTATCTTTGATTCCAGACCTTGCTACATGTGTCAACTCTAATATACAACTCCTGGAAGAAGCAGACTCCAAAATATGATGCTAATTTCTAATTCTTCAAATGTACATATAGAAAAGAACAAGTTGACCCCTAGAAGCTCATGGGGTGTATAAAGCTTGTTATCTGTGGAACAAATTGTCTTTTAATTTTCTGTGCCATGTACTGAAAAGCTGGAAACGCAGATCCACTATTTTCTGAAGGGCTTTGTTGATATAGCTTTCCCTGTTCGGTCCAGATGACACCATCCCTTTATTCATTTGATTAGTATGATCACAGAGATACCAACCTTATATAGTTTTTGAAGTCTTAAGGCCTTTAGAAAAATGTTAAAACTTTTCATTAAAAAAAACCTCTTTTCATTAAAAAAAATCTCTTCCATATTCTTATACCAATTTCTTATTCCAATTTTTTTTAACTTTGGTAAGGTGTACAGAGCTAGTTAATGTGTCATTGTTGATTGGAATGATAATAATAATAATCTTTATCTATGGTATATAGCAGCATCATATTCCGTAGTGCTTTACAAATCATAGGGGACGTATACAAATATAGTATTACATTACAGATAACAAATAGGAGTGAGGGCTCTGCTCGCAAGATCTTACAGTCTAGGATGATGAGTGGGTGACGCAAGAGCTTACAGTCTATGACATGTTTTCAAAGATACCATATGGACAACTGTAAAACCTTTTTGAATTAGTATTTATACAATTATTATTTATGTAAAATATTTATGGGAGGCAAGAAGTTGATTAAAAAGCATCTATTTAGACATTTGGAGTTTTTTTTTCAATAATGGCGTTCACAGAGGTGAATAATCATTTTTATATTTTGATAGATTGGATATTTTGAGAGAAGAGCTACTTAACATCTTAATGATTTTTTTGTTTATTTGTTTAAAATTTTTTTTTTAAATAATTAATTTTGTTAACGTTTTTTCATGCCTTCTAGGGATCTTGAACCCTAGAGGGTCTGATTACTTTTATATATACTGCTATACAACAATATTGCAGTATATTGTCAACATACTGCTTCAATATTAGTCTGTAATATAGAATGGTGAATGACAGCTATGGGAGCCTTTAAGACCCCCAGCCATCATGGCAACTGATCAGCATCTACCGATGATGTCACATGGGGCACCGATTGCCATTTAAAGATGGATGCGCCCACCAGCAGCACTGTTAGTTGCTACACTCGGGTTTGAATCAACTGTTGTAATCGGTGCCAGCATGTTACCAGCATGTGTCAGCTATAAAATAAATCTAACACCTAATGCATATGGTAAGCACTCAGCCTGTGAGACCCCTCCATACTCCTTTGACAACGCCCATCACATTAATTAACTTGGGCTTTGCGTGAAAAGGTTAAAAAGATTGTCCAATTAGTACATGCCACTGGAGAAATAGGGCACCCTTAATTGCAAAACCAAGCCATCCAAATATTTAATAGTTGCCATGTAATAATAGAATAAACAGATAAGCAGCTACCAACATCACTGTAAGCAGCTCTGAAATACAGGAGTCCCCCTACTTAAGGACACCTGACTTACAGAAGACCCCTAGTTAAAGCCCGACCCCCCTGACAACTGTGACCACTGGTGAAGCTCTCTAAATGCTTATTGTTATAGTCCCAGTCTGCAATGATCAGCTGTCACGTGTCTGAAATTAAGCTTTATTGATAATATTTGGTCCAATTACAGCAAAAAATGTTGAAACTCCAATTGTCCCTGGGGCAAAAAAATTTTCGACTTACAAACAAATTCAACTTAAGAACAACCCTATGGAACCTATCTTGTATGTAACCCGGGGACTGCGTGTATAGGCTTTATTTGTTAAAAGATGCCCCTTCATAGAACTCTAGCAACCAGAACAAGGGTTATAGGAAATATAATACCAGTAATTCTACATTTTTTTCAATGTGTTTTGATTCCTTAATACAAACAACTAGTCATAGAGAAATGTCACTTTTCAAAGTATCATAAATAGTAATTCCTAATATGTTATTACAGGAAAAGCTTGGGACATTGGTTGCCGCTTTCATCAATCAGGATTTTTGCGGTAGATCGCTGAACCTTCACACTCACAAATATATGGTTACATCAGGCTAGGTTGTTCCTCCATAATTGAAATATAAGTTCAGAATAGTTTTTTTTCCACTTCACTTACAAACGCATAGTTACCAGTACTGAAGAATGAAATGTAATTTGTTCTCATGCTCAGGTGCTGAGCTGACACTTTTCTTGTACCCTGTCAACAAGAACTTTGATTGTTAACTAATAAAGAATCGAAACTCATCATATTTAATAATTACATTCCATTTGGATTCGTTAGCACGGCATAAAATCAATAAGCTGCCTATTATATCCTCATCTCTAATTTATCATATTGCAGCCTTGACAAGAAACCAAGAATTCAGTCCTAAAATAGAGCCTTCATAAGTACATTGCAAAATGCCTAGTAGACATACTGTACAAAACACTAATTCATGTGCCTTGCTTTAAAATCAATAGAAGAAAGTTACACAAGTAATTAAGGCATCAACACATTTGGCTGTATCTGCACTGAGTAAAGCAGAATCTAATGCATTTGTTCTATTAGTGTTGTCCCTCTAATCCATTTTAAAATGTGGAACCTTAAAGGGGTATTTTCACCTGGGCATTAACATTTGATTTAGTTCATCTGCCATATATACATTTCTTCAGTTGCATTTTATTAAAAAACATACCTGTGTGAAGATAATTGCCCATAAATGTAATGATGTTGTCCCGAGATAGACATCCTTAGATACGACCACCACTGCGTTCTTTCAGCAGTGACCAGAGATGCGTTATTAAGGTGCTCAACCACCTGGACTCAGTGTTTATTACTACAGGACAGATGTTCTTGGGTTTGCATGCTACAATCCACCATCATTGAGGATTGCTTGGGATCAATGTCACATTCAGATCAGGAACCAATCTTCTTACTCAGATTGAGTCTTAAAGGTCATGCTTTGCTTTTTTCAGATTTCTTATTAGAAGGTCCAATGACATCCAAGATTTAGCTGATTGACAAAAGACATGACATTTTCTCTTTGGATTTCTTCATACTAGATAGAATTCATCTTGGACTTAATAGGTTGCAGGTTTCCAGTGCTTGGTGAAGCAGATCAGCCCCAAAGGATGACCAAATCAAATGCAATGGTCCTGTGTAGACAGAGTGTTCTTCTCAGGATGTACTTCATTTCTCTTCCAGGCATACTTCTGTTTTAAAGGCAATGGCAGATCTTCATATAAGCGGTATGGGCCCTATATGAAGATCCGCTATCAGTCTTAAAAAAAAAAAAAGCTATGCTCAACTTCCGGCTACTTTTCCTCGGCCCGCAGCTCCGTCTTCTGCTCTTCCGGCCCGGGTGCATCACTATGAGGCATCAGGAGTGGACATTTCATTAAAAGGGACCCTGCCAGTGGACATTTCAGTAAAAGGGAACCCTGCCAGTGGACATTTCAGTAAAGGGGGACCCTGTCGGTGGACATTTCAGTAAAGAGGGACTCTACTTTGGGCATTTCAGTAAAGACAGGCTCTGTTGTGGACATTTCAGTAAAGGGTGCTCTTCTGAAGGACATTTCATTGATGAATAGTAGCTGCATTTCCTACTCCAGGGGTTGTTAGTCAATAACTTTTCCCTGTTTTTTGGGGGGCGGAGGGTAAATTTAGGGGACTCGGGTTATACGTGAGTATTTAGAGTATGAGGGGAGTTCAGCTCCAGGATGCTGAGAGGCCGGGGAGCCAGGGGTAGCATCCACATCTATGACACTGTCTGGAAGATCTGGTCTGGGCGTCAGTCGGGGTGGAGGGCTTCATGCAGTTCGGGAATGTTCGGCTTTTCGGTTATAAGAGCACTATTGTAGTTCATCATTAAATTACTTTTATAAACAGTACAAGATTAACGAAATAGAGTAGCACTTAATATAAGATCAGGGAAGTTCAGCTCACCTTGTGTAGAAAACCCCTTTCGCATGGACAGCGAGGTGAACCCCACAGACTTATGGTCTATGATATGATATCAAACGAAGAAGAACAATCCAGCGTCTCAGGGGAGTATGATGATAAAACTTTGCTTTTATTGGAGTTCCAAAAAACATAAAATCATTAGGCAAGGTACACAGCCTCTATTGTCATGGTCTGCAGGAAATGACCTACGCGTTTCGCTCAGGTGAGCTTACTCATGGTCTACTTACATAGTGTGTAATGCAGCTATTTAAAGATCGCGGTCCTCCTCGGGTGTGACGTCACAGTCACGTGACACCTGACCAAGCATGTGACGTCACGGTCACATGACCCGCGTCACATGACCAAAGAAGCTCCGCCTCCAGGAAGATCGCGATCATGTACAAAATTTAAAAGGACTTATGAAGTATTAAAAGAAGAGAGTGCCACTAGAAAAGGTGAGTGGAGAGATCTGTGGATACATATACAGCAATTATGTATTAACCTTAAATGAAAAACATTGCGGATAACAAAAAAAGAAAGATAATTAGTTAAATTTCTTATGGTACCTTATGGTCTCTTTTAGTAAATTTGCAGAGAATAACACTGTGAAGCTGTGGAGAGAAGTGACACAGTACTGCATTAGGGAATTGCAAAAAATGGAGAGATAATACACTATATTTAATAACACAATATTAGATCCTGTCTTAGGTTCAAACCCAAAGGTTGGACAGTTTTCAGGATGAACATCCAATATGTCTCCCTATTAATAAGTTTTTTCCTGTGGTCCCCACCTCTTATAGGTTTCGTAACTTTTTCGATTCCCTGCCACGTGTCACAATTTCCGTCGTGTAGGTTGCGGAAATGTTTCGAGGCGGCTGACATGTTAGTTAAATTAGTGTTTTTAACATCTGAGAGATGTTTTCTAATACAGGTCTTAAGGGAATTCGTGGTACATCCTATGTATTGTTTCTCACAAGAAATGCAGGATATTAAGTAAATGGTATAGGTTGTGTTACAGTTAAAGTAAGTGGTTATGTTGTACTTCTTTTTAGTTGTATATGAAAGAAAGAAGTTGGTGGTGGTCAAAAATCCACACACTAAACATCTGGAATGTCCGCACTTATGGTTGCCTGGATGATGCAACCAACTGTAATTACATTGTTTGTCCTTTTTACTGTTGAACAGGCTCGGTGATACAATTGATCCAATTGTGGGTGCTTTTTTTGAAATATATCTAACTCCATGGGAGAGACATGTTCTAGCATTGTTATCCTGCTCCAAAATTGGTATGAATTTATTAACAATGTTTCTGATCTGATTAAACTGTTTGCTATATGTTGTTACAAATGCAATTGGTTTACTACCAGATATGCCCTCACAATTTCCCTCTCTCATAGGTTTGTTTTTTAGCAAATCTTTACGGTTGATATTTTTAATTCTTTTTTTGGCTGAAGACAAAACTCTCTGTTTGTATTTTCTATGCACTAGTCTATTTTCCCATTCTATAACGTGTTCATCAAAAACTGCATCTGTGGAACTGTTCCTACGAAGTCGGATTAACTCGCCATAAGGGATATTGTCCACCACATGCCTGGGGTGGCACGAGGTGGACAATAAGATAGTATTGCTTGCAACTGTTTTACGAAAGGGCGACGCCAACACTTTGTCACCCTGCCCAGTTAGTGTGACATCCAAGAAATCGATCTTATAGCCGCCAAAATGGGAGGTAAATTTCAAATTCATATTGTTGGCGAGTAGAGTAGCACTTAAGTCGTAACATCAGGACACATGTTGTTTTGGATGCTGGTGGGGGGCCCTAGTTGTGTGAACAGCCCAGGGCACATGGGACATCTAATCAGTCTAACTGCAGACTAAGCATTTTCATGTGCGGGGGGGTCTTATAAGTAGTTCCCAATTGTAAAAATACTTTTAGTTTTTCTCTCTTAATAGTGTAGTTAAAGAAATAAGTTGTTAATGACATTTATAGAATTTTCTATTCAGTTCACTGAATATTTATCAGAATATTATCAGTGTATTTGGAATATTTTATTTAAATGGGCTTTTTTATGTTTGTCTTATTTTAAGGGTAAATGACTTACTTCCAAAACCTTCTTTCCGGAATTCTATCAACTCTAGACGCTTATTTTTTAAAGAAAGGGTTTCACTATCTTTTGATATCCTTCATACAGTTTCACTGTGCAGCTTTCATATCTGATTTCATTGTGAAGTTGGAATGGAGTTTTTTTTTTTTCAGAAAGAGTTTTAGACCAACTCTAGTTATTTTCTTGACATTTTCTCAGCGAGGTGCTGAGTTTTAGTTTGTGAAATGATCTTATCTGACACAGAAAAATTCTCAACGCTTTTACAGATTGTATTGATATGCTTTGTTAGGGGATGAAGAAAAGAAAAAGTTTGAAGAGAAGTTTTATTTTTGCTGCATGAAAAACTGATGTTTGCCACCTTTCACTGCAAAGCTTTTATTTGTGAAGAAGTCACAGTACTTAAAGGGTAAATGAAAATAACATGGATGTCAAAACAGTGTAGAAATCTTGTCCAATCTTGACAAGGTTGTCTGTGGATGCAAGTGGGATCTGTGTGTATTTACATGAACCTGTTTCACTATTTATATTTAATTAGAAAATTGCTGTTTTCACACTGGTCTCTAAGTCATCTCATTATCATTACAGGAATGCAATGACAACCCCTGTTATATGGCTAGTGGCAGATAACATGGAATCACACCTTTGGAAATAGGTGATGGGGTCAACTCAAGTAACAGCATTCTCCGCCACTACCATAGAAATCAATGGGGGAGATTTATCAGGGATTATACACCAGTTCTATGATGTAAAAGCCCTGAAATAATTGCAACTCCTTACAAAATGCCAAGTATTGCAAATATTCCCCCCTTTATGCAACTTCCATGTCAAATGGGCATGGAGAGGTGTATTTGGGACGTGAAAGGCAGCATAGCATGCATTCAGACCTGAACTGACACAGCTGGCTACCAGATACATCAGGAGGCACTGCCCTGTATCCAGCATGGTGCATGGTGGGGGTTAAATAATGACAGCGCACAATGCGTTGGTGTCTGATAAATGCCCCCTGATGGTTTTTTAAAATGGTTTGCATGTGAAGAAGATTTAAGGAATGTCCTCTGTTTTCAAGATCCACACCTATTTTTTAAAACAAGCTCAGCAAGAGGTCTTCTTCTGTATAGAAAACCTTGCTATATTAGTCTCCTTTACGCTCTGTTGGAAACTGTTTTAAGTTGATAGTGGGCTGCCTTACTTTCTGGACCCTGTGCTCATTTGATCTGCACCTGCATGGTATGTTGAGGGTTATCAGCGGGTTTATACCACCCTTGTACATCATTTAAATGGTGTGAAATAATCATTACACCTGCATTCTACAAATTACTCATGCTAATATAGACCAGATAGTCTTATTGTCTTGTGATTTCACAGTATTAGTTTACTAACATTTGTATTAGTAGACAGTAATTTGGAGAACAATATAATAAGTACCAGGCATTGACCTCCCTACAATGCCTGGGCATGCTTGTGGTGAGGCTTAGTAGCATATGTGGCTTCCTTGTGAAATCAGAGAAATGGTCTGGGATCACCACCTACAGAACCACTGTTTTATAGGGGTTTTCCTTGTTATAGCTTATCTTTCGTACTTGTTGTTTGTTTCATTTGTACAACAGCCGGAGAATTTGATTAGCAATCGGTGATGATTCATAACTGGGTAGGTTGATTTCATAGAAGTGTGATTCACTTTAAGTAACATGGTGTTGTTTAAGTGTTTCCTTTATTTTTTTGAGCAATATATATATATATATATATATATACAAAAAGAAGAAAAAAAGCAGCTCAGTCCTTGAGAGAAAAAGAGTTGATGGGTGCTATCCTCACTCTCACCAGTAGGAGTGTAGTAGATATCCAACGAAATGAAAACAGGCAGCACTCCAAAATAGTGAAAAAACAAGGGTGTTTATTCCACCTCCCGCAACGTTTCGGCTGTAGTCTCAGCCTTTGTCAAGCAGTGAGAGTCAGGAAGTTCACAGATATATATAGTCACCGTGTGATGACATCATTCAAAAAGGTAAACAGTGCATATACATAGAATATATACAATTGTGTGCATCAACAGTCAAATATACAATATACAATAGTGTGTAGATGATACATGAATACAGCATCACGTAAAGCATTTACAACTTAGTGTAAAAAAGTGCAAAAGTGTACAGATAAGCATATGAGTAAGATTCACCTGTAAAGGATCCACCTCCTGGCTCAGAACAAAACAAAACGGCGTCTCCCGGACGCTACTGCGCATGTCTGTAGGTTGTAATGGTAAGCAGATCCACATGTGTGCATATTGCACGTGCGCCTAAATTGGCGCATCGCGCGTGCGCATAAATTATCGGTGCGACTCGCGCATGCGCCTGAGTTATTTGGCGCATCACGCGTGCGCCTAAATAATCGGCGCGTGATCATAATTTATGCGCACAGCGTTGCGCCAATTTAGGCGCACGCGCAATATGCACACATGTGGATCTGCTTACCATTACAACCTACAGACATGCGCAGTAGCGTCCGGGAGACGCCGTTTTGTTTTGTTCTGAGCCAGGAGGTGGATCCTTTACAGGTGAATCTTACTCATATGCTTATCTGTACACTTTTGCACTTTTTTACACTAAGTTGTAAATGCTTTACGTGATGCTGTATTCATGTATCATCTACACACTATTGTATATTGTATATTTGACTGTTGATGCACACAATTGTATATATTCTATGTATATGCACTGTTTACCTTTTTGTATGATGTCATCACACGGTGACTATATATATCTGTGAACTTCCTGACCCTCACTGCTTGACAAAGGCTGAGACTACAGCCGAAATGTTGCGGGAGGTGGAATAAACACCCTTGTTTTTTCACTATTTGGAGTGCTGCCTGTTTTCATTTCAATATATATATATATATATATATATATATATATATATACATATTGTCACGGGTGACCCATCGCCCTGGTTGCAGGCGCACCTGTGCCCCTCTCTCAGCTGCCCCGGTCCCCAGGCAAGTCTCTTACCTCGCCGCGATCCAGCGGCGACTACGGCAGTGAACCCTCCCCTCCTAGGATGCACTCGCGCCACCTTCAGTAAATAAAGGGCCACCGCACCATTAATTAGCGCTGGCCATTTTTAGAAAAAGTACTTAAGCCTGCCTGTTCCTACACTTCCTGCTGGATTTTTGTGCCTCACAACCTTAGAGAAAGCTTCCTAGTGATTATCCTGTGTTCCTGTGTCTCCAGCGTTCCTGTGTGTTTCTGTGTATTCCTGCGTCATAGTGTGTTCCTGCTCCTGTGTTGCCATGTTCCTGTGTTACCAGAATTCCTCTGTGTTCCTGCGTTACCAGTGTTCCTCCGTGTTGCTGTGTTCCTGCTGGCTGTGTTCCTGTGTCCCGTGTGCCTGTGTTCCCGTTCCCATCTGCCTGGACCTCCCATTGCTGACCCCGGATTGGACTTGACCCTGCATCTCTGCGCCTGCCAAAGGTCACAGACAAAGGTCACAGTGGGCAGAGTGGTCCGTCTTTAACTAGGGGTCGTCTGTAGGTCGAGTGTTCTTAAGTAGGGGACCGCCTGTATATATATATACAAATTAATAGCACTTGTCATGTAGGAAAACTTTACTCACTGCTTTCATTACTTTTATTCTGGAAATTTCTTTGCTATCCTTACTTTAGCCTGCCCCAACAGTTGTTGTCTGTGCTGATTATCTTTGCTTCTTGCTTGCTCCCTCTGGAGGGAGGTGAGGTTATTTGATGCTGCTCTTTGTAGTTAGCATGAGAGATTTGTCAGTGCCCCATCCAAGTCTGTGGTCCTGCATAATTTTTCTGTCGCTCTCTGCACCTCAAGCTTTATTATAGAGTCTTCACTCCTCCCTCCCCCTCCCTCAGCTCCTGTTCTACACACACTATGCTTAAAGGAACTATTTACTAAGTGCTCCCATAGCACAGACTGTTCAATTCATGTAACTATTTCACTGCTGGTTTTTACTACTTATTCCATGCTCCTTCATGTGATAAAACTACCAGTATAGTCACTATACCAGTCCTGTACGTACAGAGCTCAGAGGATTTACTTTCCATAAGTTTGGAAAGAAAAAGGTGATCAACATAATTTGGACATTGTTCTATTTGTTTTGAAATGGGAATCACATATGATAATTTGATATTAGAAGTTACATTTTTGTCTTTGGCATTGCAATGCTTAAAGTTGGGAGCTGGCAGGTTCCCTTTTAGAACACATTTCCAGAAGAGCAGAACATTCAGTAAATCTCAGTAGTATTCCTATCTGTACAAATATGAACATGTCTCCGTGTGCAGTTATACTAAGATCACAGCTAGCTTTTGCTCAACGCTTGACTCTTTTTAATTGTATTTTCTAAAACCTCCTCAGTGACACTTCATTTTCTTTTCCAGAGAATAAAGCATGGTGCTTGTTTCAGTAATAAGGAGAAGAATAATGGCCACTGACAAAAGCAAACCCACTTTCCATTAATATCAGCAGCATCTCAGTAATTAACACCGTTAGCCATATTTTTAATTTCAAGTAAAGTTATACCACATAGTCAAGTTATGTGCCTCATAGTAACCTTAAAATATATATCTATGTACTGACTCGCTCCCAGCTGAATGCCCACATCCATGAATCTCCCAGTAATAGAATTAGTGTAGCTTATATTGGGCTTTAGATAATTTGATAATATATAATTTACCGTGAGCTGTAAAATAGTAATTATTACATTCAATGACCTGCTAAAGTACCACCTGCCTAAGAACTTACCGAATTGTGAAACCATTTTGTGGCGTATCTGCACTAGTCATCATGCGACATAAATTAGGGCATGTTCTGGTGCTGAGTCGTCCGTGCGCCAGATTTAACACAGAAATGTGCTGCGCGCCCCATGTTAAAGTAGCACCAAAAACAAAGTGGTGCACTCTACTGGGCCAGTGCAGGGGAAGCCAGATTTATACAGAACGTGCCCCAGAAATTATGAAGCTGGCACCCTCTGCACACTACAAAGGCAAACTACACATAGAACAAGAAATAAAAAAATATATATAAGAAAATGAAATGAAAACATGGTCCGAGTGTAATCTAAAGTAAATCAGATTCTTAGATGGTTACTATTGTTCTGTACTGCTCATGCTTTTCACTGTGCACCTTTATAAAACATCCACTGGTAACAATATCTATAATCTGTGGTAATGTGGTATCAATGTGGAAGACATTGCAGTATGCATTATTTCTCTGCTGTGACATCACTGGGTGTATTTTCTCTGTAACCTGACTTCATTGTATTCATTATATCTGTACTGTGATATCACTGTATGTATTATCTCTGTACTGTGATATCACTGTATGTATTATCTCTGTACTGTGATATCACTGTGTGTATTATCTCTGTACTATGACTTAACTGTGTGTATAATCTCTGTACTGCGGCATCACTGTATATATTATCTCTGTACTATGACATCACTGTGTGTATATCTGTACTTTGACCTCAAAGTGTGTTTTATTTCTGCACAATAACATCACTGTATGTGTTGTCCCTGCACCGTGACATCACAGTGTGTGTATTATCTCTGTATTGTGACATCACTGTGTTTATTATCCCTGTACTGTGACATCACAATATGCATTATGAAATCATTTTGAAACATGTGCCTGAAAGTGTCATATTGTATTGGGGGCACCATTTAAAGTTTTACTAAAGTTTTACTCAGAGTTACTAGTTACACAGAAACTGCTACCATACTGGATTAAGGCAGTGCTAAGAAACACTGTGACACTTTTGAAACAAGCAGCAGAATAAGGAGTTTAGATTATGTTTTTACCTACGGTAACTTTGTACTGGCTTGTTGTGAAATGAGAAATCCAAGAAGTCTTCAAGACACTCCCCACTCCAGTTAGACACGTGTATGAGGTGTTATATATGGATGTATTAGCTAAATAAGTGGGCGGCACATCTGCATTGCAGCGTTGGGGGTCCTGGGTTCAAATCCCACCCAGGTCAACATCTGCAAAGAGTTTGTATGTTCTCTCCGTGTTTGCTTGAGTTTCCTCCAGGTACTCCAGTTTCCTCCCACACTCCAAAACATACTAGTAGGTTGTTTAGATTGTGAGCCCCATGGGGACAGGGAACAATTTGCGCTTTGTGCAGCGCTGCGTAATCTGTGTGCGCTATATAAATAAAGAATTATTATTATTGTATAAAGAAGTGCAGAAAACGGATCATCTTCAATAAAAAGAAGTTAGTTGGCTATGACTGTGAAGGGCACATGCTACACTAGTTTAGTTATATTAGGTTTGGTTGCGCCATCCTATTTATTAATATTTCTTGTGCAAAAAAGTGGTAGATTTGGTCCCTTGCAAACCTGACCTACAGTAAATGGGCAGCACTTATCCATAAACCGTACCTCTTTTTAATACACCGGCAATGAAGAGCCGACTGCACGTGCAGGAATTGTTGAGAGCCTGGAGACATCACCAGCTCTCTGGCTAAACCAGAAGATGAAGGAGGTGGGGAATAAGGGCTGCTGGGAATATGCATTAGTGTGAGCCGGACAGAGCCCAGAGGGGTCCTGGTGACACTCCCATGCTCATTAGCATATTTCTGCATTTTAACTCTATATTTTTCTATCTGCCAGATGGCAACAATTTTGGGTTCTGTCCCGCATTGTCTATGTGCTTTTAATGCAACAAAAACACCATAAATTAATAAATTTAGCAAGAAAAACATTTACCATTATTGCTTGTCAGTCTGAAGCAATTTTTGTACAAGTAGAACACAAAGATGGTATACAAACAACCATCTTTGGGTGAAGACTAGGTGGCAGAGCTCAGAAAAAGAACAGTGCTAAAAGGGAGATGGGGCACAGAGGAAGCTGCTTCTCCAGCCAGTTGTCTTGTTATTCAAGAGATTCGAAGAAAGAAGGAGATTAAGGGAAAATATGCTGCAAATTGAACAACCCATATTGCAAACACTACAAACTGCAGCCTGCTTGTCATGATAGAGAACAGTGGTGCAGGCCCTACACTCACCCCCAACCCCTGTCACCTAACTAACATGCCTTGCAAACCCAGTTGGTTAGGAACATCTGGTCAGCATTCCCTACACTGACTGAGTGCACAAGATAAAGGACAATATACAGGGGAAAACACAGATAACAGACAGACAAGCTAAATCAGACAGAAATGCGTCAAATCCAAGAAATGATGAAGCAGAAGGTACACATTATAGCAAAAGCAATAGCAAGAAGAAATAGGACAAATGTGTCAGGAGAGTAGTTAAACCAGCAAGATGTAATGGAACTGGATAGGCCATACATAACTCATGTCACAGGTGAAACATACCTGAGCTCTAAATGATAGCACCCAGATTTCCCTGGCAAGCCCTAGTGTGTTTAGACACTGTCCTAGAAATATAGAGAACTTACTTAACAAACAGATGGAAATATACAAAATAGGGTAACAAAAATAATTTTATTCGAAATGCTTTATTTTTATAGAACTATTTAAATTTAAAATTATACATATACAGTAGTATATATTTATATTTACTTGCAAAACAATGGTAATTCATTAGTTATGCCTACAGCTTTAGAGTAAAAATTTTATTTTTTTTCCTATTAAATTGTATGGAATATTAAACGCCCCTTTTAAAGTACAACTTATCCCATGAAAAACAAACCTTTATCTTCACAATTTACAGGCGGTCCCGACTGAAGAACACCTGACTTACAGACAACCCCTATTTAAAAACGGCATCTGGATGTTGGAAATTTGATGTGCTTAAGTCCCAAGCTACAACGATCAGCTGTAAGAGTTATCAAAGGTGTCTACAATTAAGATTTATTGTTAATTCCAGTTCTTACGACAACCCAAAAGTTTTAAAGTCCAATTCTCACACAGACCAAAAAATTTCTGCCTGGGGTTACAATTATAAAATATACAGTTCCGACTTACAAATTCAACTTAAAAACAAACCTACAGATCTTATCTTGTACGTAACCTGGGGACTGCCTGTATAATGAAAACCAGGATAAAATCTTAATGTTTTGATATGATTTAGGAACACCCGACTTACACACAACCCCTAGTTTCAAAGGACCTCTGTGCTGGTGAACTTTAGACCCAGGCTGCAATGGTCAACATTAGTGTTATCAATGGATGAAATGAATTTTTAATTTTTCTATTTTTAATGCTTATTCCCATGACAGTCTAAGATTTTAATGTCACAGGGATGAAACAATACTTTTCTTGAGCTCTTACAAAGTATACCAGTTTTGAACAAACCTACAGAACTGATCCTGTAAGTAACCCAGTACTGCCTGTATTGAATATCTTTATAAGTAGTAAATTGTAAACCATCCATATGTTGGTAATGCAATGTCCAGATATGAACACTTTTTTTGGAGTGCCCCCTAAATACAGAATTTTTTAGTGTTCAGTTGATGATTTCCTCTAATTGATTAAGGTTATGTCAGGGGTGTCAAAATTATTTTCACCAGTGATGTACAGTAAAATATATCTACTTGAACTATTAAATATGTATGTATGTATTTATACAGCACTACCATTACAATCAACCATTGGAGGACAACCACAAACTTGAACATATTGTTAAATAACACCAGACACCAGCATGATCAATATGTGCCCCTACAGTTGCCAATAGTCACAGTGCCTTCACAGTAGCCTGTAATGACACAATGACCAAAAGTCACAGTGTCTCTAACAGTAGAAAAAATACATTGACTCACCTTTTTCTGCTTCCCTGAAAGCAGTAGTCTACTTCTATTTTCCTTTGTGCAGAGACTGCATGTGGTCTGAAACTGTCAGACATGACATGATAACTTCAGAACTGCACATGGTCTCCGCACAGAAGAAAAGAGAAGAAGACTGCTGCTTCCAGGGAGTGGGGGAAGGTGAGTACTTCATCATGTCTGCAGACTTCTTAACATCTGCCCAACATTCAGAGCCACATACAGCCGCCACACAGACCTGCTTTAGGGTCGGGAAAGCTAAGTATTGTGGTACCCAAGCACCCATGTTGCTCCAGACTAGTGCAGCATAGGGGCAGGGAGACGGGCCGGATAACACAAGGCTGCACCTTGGATTTGGCTCCCGTTGCCTTGTATTTGGGGATATTTTATTTATTATCTATCTTTGCAATCTAAGTTTCCTAAAAGCATTGATGTAAATTTAATACTATATATACCTGTACAATGTACCCAAAACATCAAAAGAGCAGATAAAGTCTCCATAAAACATCCAAATTTGTAATCTATTTTGTATAATCTTAGAATTACATAAAAAATCTATGACTGAAGTTCAAAGTCTACATGCTGGTGAAATAAGCTCATTATACAATGGTTTGCATGCTTCCTATACTACAATTTAATGCTGTGATGTATTTTCTCAGCTTCTTTTATAGAACACTATTAGCTTAATAGTGTGTGCAATTCAGCAAATGGTATGGAAGCAAATTACTTTTACCTTTAATAGATAAACATGAGAGAACAGCCAGTAAAACTAGGTAAAAAGCTGACATTTCAATTGCAAATTTGTTTTACAGTACTTTTATAAAATGTATTTATTTAACCTCATCTATTACTGATGACCTCCTTCTTAAGTAGAAGGGAAAGTCTTAGTCTAATGCTCACTCTTCCATGTGATTTTGTCACTTTTCCAAATGAATGCTTTTTATTTTTGGGCTGTATTGTGCTTTTCATATTCAAGGCAGGGTTTTCATAGTTTTGGACCTTCACAACATTGAAGGTTGTTATAAAAAAAAAAACTATTGCAGAATAAAGGAAATCAGTGGATTTGATTACAAGAGACGGAATTACCATGTAATTAGAGGAGGTGGAATGCATGTGCCTACTTGAATGTATGGAACTTTTCTCAAACGTTTTATCCTGCCTTTCTTTGAAATAAAGTTAAAAAAAATCTAATTAACCCTTTATTCTATGATGCATAAAAGGTCTCGGCACTGGATGTGTTCGTGTGTTGCGATACGGTTATGAAACCCTCGAAAAGTAGAGTTTGATTTCATTTGAAATTATGATTCACACATGCACTGAAGACGCAATCACATCCGCCTCATTTTAATCTACAATAAGCTTCAGACTGTTTCCCCTGACAAATAGGTTAAAAAGAAGATATTAAAATCAGGACAGATATTTTTAAACCCTCATAGTGATTTCTATTATGTGGTGCTGAATACTTTGCTTTTAAATAACTAAATGGCACATTTAATGAGACAATTTTACAAATTTGGAATAGGGAAAGTACAGTTTATCCACAGAATCTCCTTGTGAAGGTCAAGCCTGTATAAAAAGAAAACTTACAGATATTGAACCTCTTTACCCAGGTTGCCCTGGCTAGTACAGGGGTGGGTCTGGACTGCAGTGTGTGGTGTTTGTACAAACTTGGTGGCTCTTAGCACCTGTCCCCATTCCCTATATTTTGAGCTTGAGAGATACACATGGGGAATAGTGTCTGTGCTGGTTCTGAGTAGATATAGCCCTTTGGGACACAGAACTGGGACAGGGGAGAAAAACCAAGATCGCAGACCCTAGTGTGGTATATTTAAGACTCAAAAATGGTGAAAAGCAAGGTAGGTATTGCTCTCTGAATGAGAAGATTAGTTGCCCAGGTTGTTAATCAGGGAGTATTATGGCAACTGGTATCCTCCTTACAATCCAGCCTACACTACAAAGTGTATTGGGTGGTACAGACAGCTAGATATATCTGCTTTGGCTTGAAGAAACATGTCGCCTAAATGAAGCAGTTACCTGATCCTAATGTAAGCCTCCTTAACTTTTTCTTATCCGAGCGCCAGACATAGGGGTGTAACTACAGGGTTAGCAGCCATAGCAGCTTCTACAGGGCCCACAGTTTCTGGGGGCCCTGCTATACAACCGCCACACTAAAGAATTAAGCATGTCATGATCATATACATGTTTTTTTAAACATTTGTTCACCATAGTATATATATGTGTTAAATATACATGTGTGTGCACAAATATGTTTATTTTTTATGGGGAGGCCCTATGCAGAAGCTTCTCCTGGTTATGCCCCTGGTTGGACACTCTATCATTTTCTGGAGGAGCTAAGTTGACTGATACAATGATGTTACAAAATTCCAGTATAATTTGTTGCGTCTCCTGGATTCTTTATGGTGGGCCTTCCCAGTAATTGTCAATCACTGATATGGCCAGCCCATGACAAGGTGTAGATGCACCATAGCATAGAAAGAGAAGAAATATCAATGAAAAATTACTAGCTATACCAGAAATTTTCTCAGAAAACTTCCTATAAATCTTCCTATCTCTTCTTGCTATATAAAACCCTAAATGTCTTTTAAACTGCAGGCTTGTTTAATCAATTGGGTTTATCACAGGTTATTAAAGGGTTATTCCCCAGAAGACAAGATTCTCAAATATACTCAGATTAACAAAATAACACATACTCTAATTCACTGTTATTATAGGGCAGTGATGGCGAACCTTTTAGTGGCCAAACTGAACCCAAAACCCCCTTTATTTTTAAGTGCCAACCAAAAATTAAAGCTGTAACTTATTGCTCCCTATTTAACAACTTCATATTGGCCTCCTCAGGACAGCAACACAGTTGAAAGATGGAAAATTTTCATAATTTTAGCTTCTTTCCAGTGTCCCTCTGTACACAGAGAATTGTGGGGCCAGCAGGAGGTCCTCCAAAGATAATTTGGCCCTGTCTACACATTCTCCCTATTCCTACAGTTCCAAGTAGCAAAGTAAGTATCAAAATATGACTGAAAGCAGCATCTTTTAAGTTGCTTGGAACTGGAGGAAAATTCTTTGAGTCCTGCCTGGTGTGCTGGGGCGATGGCCCGGGTGCCCACAGAAAGGCCTCTGAGTGCCGCCTCTGGCACCAGTGCCATAGGTTCGCCACCACTGTTATAGGGGGTTTCCCACATCTCAATCCCCTAGTGATGTTATATTAACCCCTTACTTTACAATTTTACTTAGTTTTATTGCTGTTTTAGCTCCTATTATTCTCTAGGCTGCTCAGTGTAAGATTCCAGCGTGAGAGTGGGGCTTCTCTAAGCAGACACATTGGGGGTCATTTACTAAGAGCCCGATTTGCGTTTTTGGACGGGTTACCCAAATTTTTCCGTTTTGCGTTGATTTTCCCTGTAGTGCCCCGGGATTTCGGCGCACGAGACCGGATTGTGGCGCATCGACGCCGGCATGCTTGCGACAGAAATCAGGCGGCGTGGCCGTAAAGAAACCCAACTGATTCGGAAAAACCGCTGCATTTAAAAAAAAAAAAAAGTGTCGCTCGATACGCGCTTACCTTCACCCACAATAGGACAGTGAACTTCAGTGCATTCCAATGGTCTTCAGCGCAGCAGCAACACCTGGTGGACGTCGGAGGAACTGCCTTAGTGAAACCCGGCCAGACCCGAATCCACTGCAGAGAATGCGCCGCTGGATCGTGAATGGACCGGGTAAGAAAATCTGCCCCATTATGATCCATCTAGATATGTGGGGTGACAATGTGGTTAGATTATCAGGGTACAGGTGTATATACACTTTTTAGCTGGCTTCTGACATTGTACTGACACACTGACACATAGAGAGAGATGATACAGATCAGAGATGATGAGATGCAAGAGATTACACATAGGCTGACATACAGAGGTTGACAGACTTTTACACTGTTACACTGTGAGATCTGCTACATCTCACAGCTTTGCGCCTGCCTCCCCCTACCCCAGATCACTTATCTCGTTGTAGTTTGTAGCCTCTCTCTCTGCTCACGATCTCCTGGCAGGAAGTGATCAGTGATTGTCTCTGAGCTCCGTGCAGGAGGCATCGCTACAGCCACACAGCAGAGAGAGACTGAATCTCAGCTCCACGATCTCACACAAAAAATCCAAGATGGCTGCTCGACCCCAAATCAGAAATTAAAGGGTCGTGTCTAGGGGAAACTGAAATTGTGTACAGCAGGACTGATAGAGAAAGGCTGGACTTATACCTGTGAAATGCTGCATTTTTGTTAATAACAGGGAATTAGAGAAAGTGTTATTTTGCTATCCTGAGTACATATAAGAAACTTGTCTTTGTGGGAATACCCCTTTAAAAAAAATACAGCATTTCACAGATATAATTCCAACCTGTCTCTATAAGTCACAATTTTATTACCATGGGATCCGACTGTTAATCTTTCAATTTAGGGTCGGGCAGGACAGAATCTTCTTATGAATAGATTCTCCTGTCTCCCACTGCAGTGTCTCAGCATCACCCCTCCCCTCTGAATTCCAAGATGAGCTCACACATACAGACTCTCACACTTCCTTCAGGCAAACAGTAGCATGAGGAGAGTATAACAGCAATAAAACTGAGTAAAATTGTAAAGTAAGGGGGTTAAAAATTATGTTTATAGTTTAAACTTCACTGTGGGGTAAAATTTGAGAACTTTTTTTCATGGGCAAATCCTTTCAAACTGGAGCCACCTTCCTACTTACCACAGACAACCTACAAATTGTATATCCTCCCCAAACTTCCGTTATTAGTAACGTGAATGTTAAAAAACTCAAAACAGTTTTCATTTATAACAGTCAATGAGATAGACATTCTGCTTCCTCTGCAGTAAATGGCCAGAAGTAATCCAAAAATCCAAAAAATAACATACCTTACATAAGTAAATCTATACATTTGAGTAAAACTGTCTTCACTTCCCATATGGCTCCAGATGGTGGCTGACACCTCTAATGTTATGCATCCTAGTGATTGGATAAAGCTATAATTGACACTTTCAGTAAAACGGCCAATTAACATTGGACAGTCTGCTGCAACTAGAGTAAAATTTTAATAAAAAATATCCCTAATCACCACGTCCTGTATCACTGGAAGTGTGAGGGGTGTCTGATAATTACACACAGGGCTGCAGAGGATGTCAAACCCCTGTAGCTTGTCAATGAGAATTTCTGCATTCACAAAAGTTATAATTAGGATGTTCTAGAAAGCTAAGGAAGCACATCTCAAAATAATAATGTATATAAGTATGTAAAAGAGACAGCAGGCCGCCTGTGTCCCAATGTGGAACTTAGTTATCGAACATGGTGTCTATACCTTTGCTATTGTAAGCGTGTTATTAATATAAAAACATAGTCCCGCCTCTTTGTCATTATGATGTGAATGGAGCCCCCGCTGAGGATGAGGACACATTTTCAGACCTCTGTCTCTATAACAGCATTTGTTCTACAGGTTTTTGATAGAAGCCGCAGCACTAGAGAGCTATTAGCAGTATGGATCTTGGTAGAGAGATGCACTAACCGGTTCTGTCACTTTCACAGATGTGCCGCTGGATCCCAGCCAAAGGATGTGAGCTTCCTTCTGTTTTCCAGCTGCCACATAAATGCATGTTGTTTTCTATAAGAATCATACATTCTGGTCAGATTCCATTTTAAGAAAATAGTAGAATGCACGGACAAAATATTTGTATTTCTATTTTGGGATATTTTAGCAAAATCAATGAAGAGGCTGTAGAGATTTAATATGGATTATTGTAACACTTACTGTGTATTTATTATCAAACTAAACTTCTAAAATACCATTAACATATCAATTGACGGATGTATATCTTGAGGGCTGCAGACAGTACACCCCTACCTGGGCCTAGGATTTTTGTGGGCCCGTCAGGTATTTTTCTCTGATTAGACCAGTGATATAAACTTTATATTTTAGTTGGGGACCTGGCAGGGGCGGACTGGCCATTGTACCCACCGGGAATTTTCCCGGTGGGCCGGTCGGTCCTGGGCCGGTCTGGGGCCGGTCCGGTGCTGACCGGGCCGCCCGCACTCCCTCCTTACAATTTTTGATCTAATGTATAGTACCTGCATCGTACGATCGTACGATGCAGGTACTATTGATTAGTACACAGACGCAGCGCAGCACTGCTGCTTCTGCGTCTGTGTATACAGGCAGCTACACAGGTCGCGCAACTGACGTCATTGCGCGACCTGTGTAGCGTGGAGGAGCGCTGACTTACCAGACGTCAGCTGTCCGGCCCTCCGTAGCTCCGCGGCTTGGTGTAAGAGGCGCGGAGCAGTGACGTCACTATCCCGCGCCTCTACACCAAGCTACAGAAGACCGGAGACCGGAAGAAACCTGCGCCAGAGGTGAGTATTATGTTTGTTTTGTTTTTTTTTTTAAATTATAGAATGGGTAACATTAATTATGCCTGGGGCGGGGGATTGCATCTATCTGGGGAAGGGGGCATTATTATATGTCTGGGGCGGGGGGGGGGGGGATTATTATTATTATATGTCTGGGGAAGGGGGGGATTATTATATGTCTGGGGCAGGGGGGGGATTATTCTATATCTGGGGCAGACAGGGGGCATTATTATATGTCTGGGGCGGGGGGGGGGGATTATTCTATATCTGGGGCTGGCAAGGGGAAAATTATTATTATTATTATATGTCTGGGGAAGGGGGGGATTATTCTATATCTGGGGCAGGCAGGGGGCATTATTATATGTCTCGGGCGGGGGGGGGGATTATTGTATATCTGGGGCTGGCAAGGGGCATTATTATATGGTTGGGGGGGGGGTTATTCTATATCTGGGGCTGGCAGGGGGCATTATTATATGTCTGGGGCGGGGGCGGCATTATTCTATATCCGGGGCAGGCAGGGGGCATTATTGTATATCTGGGGCTGGCAAGGGGCATTATTATATGGCGGGGGGATTATTCTATAATTGGGTCTGGCAGGGGGCATTATTATATGTCTGGGGCGGGGGGGGGCATTATTCTATATCTGGGGCTGGCAAGGGGCATTATTATATGGCGGGGGGATTATTCTATATTTGGGTCTGGCAGGGGGCATTATTATATGTCTGGGGCGGGGGGGGGCATTATTCTATATCTGGGGCTGGCAAGGGGCATTATTATATGGCGGGGGGATTATTCTATATCTGGGGCTGGCAGGGGGCATTATTATATGTCTGGGGTGGGGTGGGGGATTATTCTTTATCTGGGGCTGGCAAGGGGCATTATTATATGTCTTGGGGGGGCATTCTATGTCTGGGACAGGCAGGGGGCATTAATTCTATTTGCGGTAGGCTGGGGCAATTAATTTGATGTCTGGGATAGGCTGGGGCCATTAAATTCAATGTCTGGGGTAGGCTGGGGGCATAAATTCTATGTCTGGGGTAGGCTGGGGGCATAAATTCTATGTCTTGGGTAGGCTGGGGCCATTATTATTACATCAGGGTCATAGTAGGAGCTCTATCCATACTGGGGTGGGGTGGGGGGTTAAGGGGGTTAAAGGAGAGAAAGAAGAAATAAAATATCCTTACCATTACAGTATGTTACATTATGGGGCACTATTTGTGTGGTACTAATATTTCAGGGGGCTCTATTACAGTATTTGGGGCACAGTATTGGTGGTAGCAGAAGAAGGGACAATGGGAAAGTGCAGAACATAAGACGTCTGTGTGGTAAACTCTGCAGGAAAGCTGTGTACCTGGAGGAAGAGACAAGGTGATAGTGGAACTAATGGAGAAGATGAGGAACGAGAACAATCCGGGGATACGTCACCTGATGTCACTGGATGCAAAAGGTGAGGATCTCATGTGTTTTCTGTAGCTGTATATGATAAATACTGATTTTTCATGTTCGCTTCTGTGTATATATATATATGTAGTATTATAGTAGTTATATTCCTGTACATAGGGGGCAGTATTATAGTAGTTATATTCTTGTACATAGGGGGCAGTATTATAGTAGTTATATTCTTGTACATAGGGGGCAGTATTATAGTAGTTATATTCTTGTACATAGGGGGGCAGTATTATAGTAGTTATATTCCTGTACATAGGGGGCAGTATTATAGTAGTTATATTCCTGTACATAGGGGCAGTATTATAGTAGTAATATTCTTGTACATAGGGGGCAGTATTATAGTAGTTATATTCCTGTACATAGGGGGCAGTATTATAGTAGTTATATTCTTGTACATAGGGGGCAGTATTATAGTAGTTATATTCTTGTACATATGGGGCAGCATTATAGTAGTTATATTCTTGTACATAGGGGGCAGTATTATAGTAGTTATATTCTTGTACATAGGGGGCAGTATTATATTAGTTATATTCTTGTACATAGGGGGCAGTATTATAGCAGTTATATTCTTGTACATAGGGGGCAGTATTATAGTAGTTATATTCTTGTACATAGGGGGGCAGTATTATAGTAGTTATATTCCTGTACATAGGGGGCAGTATTATAGTAGTTATATTCCTGTACATAGGGGCAGTATTATAGTAGTAATATTCTTGTACATAGGGGGCAGTATTATAGTAGTTATATTCCTGTACATAGGGGGCAGTATTATAGTAGTAATATTCTTGTACATAGGGGGCAGTATTATAGTAGTTATATTCCTGTACATAGGGGGCAGTATTATAGTAGTTATATTCTTGTACATAGGGGGCAGTATTATAGTAGTTATATTCTTGTACATAGGGGACAGTATTATAGTAGTTATATTCTTGTACATAGGGGGCAGTATTACAGTAGTTCTATTCCTGTACATAGGAGGCAGTATTATGGTAGTTATATTCTTGTACATAGGGGGCAGTATTACAGTAGTTCTATTCCTGTACATAGGAGGCAGTATTATAGTAGTTATATTCTTGTACATAGGGGGCAGTATTATAGTAGTTATATTCATGTACATAGGGGCAGTATTATAGGAGTTATATTCCTGTACATAGGGGGCAGTATTATAGTAGTTATATTCCTGTACATAGGGGGCAGTATTATAGTAGTTATATTCTTGTACATAGGGGGCAGTATTATAGCAGTTATATTCTTGTACATAGGGGGCAGTATTATAGTAGTTATATTCTTGTACATAGGGGACAGTATTATAGTAGTTATATTCTTGTACATAGGGGGCAGTATTACAGTAGTTCTATTCCTGTATATAGGAGGCAGTATTATAGTAGTTATATTCTTGTACATAGGGGGCAGTATTATAGTAGTTATATTCATGTACATAGGGGCAGTATTATAGGAGTTATATTCCTGTACATAGGGGGCAGTATTATAGTAGTTATATTCCTGTACATAGGGGGCAGTATTATAGTAGTTATATTCCTGTACATAGGGGGCAGTATTATAGTAGTTATATTCTTGTACATAGGGGGCAGTATTATAGTAGTTATATTCTTGTACATAGGGGGCAGTATTATAGTAGTTATATTCTTGTACATAGGGGCAGTATTATAGTAGTTATATTCCTGTACATAGGGGGCAGTATTATAGTAGTTATATTCTTGTACATAGGGGGCAGTATTATAGTAGTTATATTCTTGTACATAGGGGGCAGTATTATAGTAGTTATATTCCTGTACATAGGGGTTAGTATTATAGTAGTTATATTCTTGTACATAGGGGGCAGTATTATAGTAGTTATATTCTTGTACATAGGGGGCAGTATTATAGTAGTTATATCCTTGTACACAGGGGGCAGTATTATAGTAGTTATATTCTTGTACATAGGGGGCAGTATTATAGTAGTTATATCCTTGTACATAGGGAGCAGTATTATAGTAGTTATATTCTTGTACATAGGGGGCAGTATTATAGTAGTTGGCTTGTATATGGGAGAAGGTATTGTAGTAGTTTTATTTTGTATATAGAAGACAGGATTGAATGTGTTTTTGTAGCATTATTCCTGAACATAGGAGGCAGTATCAATATATTCTTTCTTTGAATTGTACATGTATGGCACAGGGGAAAGGTATTTAAGGCTTATCGGGTTGTGTTTTTGCATCACTTACTGATCCACAGGTCACATTCTTTGCGCATTAGATTCACTTACTAGCAAAAGATGTTCTTGTTTTGCATTAAGGCCATCTACCAACAATTTGTCTGTAGTAACCCCACCCACATTATCTGACCACACCCACTTGTTTTGACTCCGCCCATAAAATGGGGGCCACTTTTATAGTTTTTTTCCAGGGCCATTTTATATTCCCAGTCCGCCCCTGGGACCTGGTATAGATTTTCAATCAGGGTCTAGAAGTTATACCTTTTACCTGAACAGTTGCTGTCTTCATGAAACAATCCATTTAAAGGTAAGTACTGAATTCTGAGTCAGAGTACACCCATCTTTGAACAAATAAGGCATAGTGGTTAGTAGAAATGGTAACTGAGATTTTGTAATGTACCAAAGCGTGAACTCTCAAATCATAACTGATAATAATCACTACAATCTTCCTCGCTATCCCTCAATTGAACTGACCCCCTTATTTACTAAGGGTCCAAACGCCGCACTTTTGTCGGGTTTTCCGAATATATCCGTTTTGCGCCGAATTGCCACGGTATTTTGGCACACATTTCGGCGCCGGATTGCACACAACAGAAATCGGGGGGCTTGGCGGTCGGACAACCCGACGGATTCGGACAAACCGCGCAATTTAAAAAAAGATTTGTGACACAAGATCAAGCACTCACACGAACCAGGAAGAAGCAGGTGAACTCTGGCGGACCTTGGCGCAGCAGCGACAGATGCAGGAACTCGGACGCATGATGTTAGTGAATCGCGCCAGACCCGAATCCTTGTTGGACAACGCACCACGGGATCGCGACGGGACCGGGTAAGTAAATCTGCCCCATTTATATCAGCGGTGCCGGCCGGCAAGAACATAGAGACCTTAAAGTATTCCCCCCCATTCAGTACCCTGCCCTTCTGGAGTGTTGACCCAATAGGATCAGAACTTATAGAACATTAAGCACTAAGCAGCCACATAAGCTGTACTTCTAAATGCCAGGGAGCATGTTAGATGGCAAAGGTAATATGCACACCAGCTTTTTGGGGCTCAGCGCAAACACACAATGCCACTGACGGAATGGCAAGGGTGTGAAGGCATTGACCCTCTTTTGATCCAAAGCTTGCCCCTCCTGTTGTCACAAACTGCCATGATCAGGAGAAAATTATGGGTAGGAGTAGAGGACACAGTGTCTTGGCAAAGGAGATTGTCCCTTTTCTAAAAGACTCAACAAATGTGAAATTATATGGACCTCACAAGTCCACAGTCATCGTAGGGAAATTAAATTAATGTTGTATAGCATAGTTATTTGTTCAAACCCGTCTTGGCAACACAGTCAATATGGTAAATCCACTATGTCTCCTTCCATTATATACATTTCTGCCAATTGCCCGCTCTTAGACAGTCTTATCCATTCAATAGTCTGGAAGTAGAAATTAAAAAAAAAAGTTATTGGTGGCATAGGTAGGCGTGGCACTATATACAAGTTAGCTTGGGAAGGTAAATCATACGGAATTTCTTTAATAATTTCTGGACTTTAAAATCTGTTCCACTTACTGGGTGGCATACTACATATGACATTTGTTGTGAAATTTCTGTCCTAAATTGTTGCAGAATTATCTGAAAAAAAGCAATTTTAAGGGCTGAACCATTGTTGGCACAGTTGAGTTATCCCTATTTCACTAACGAGGAAGTAAAGTGTATGTTACTTTATATTTACTGCTAAATTCTCTCAAAATTCCTTATTCCAAAATTCTGTCCATAGGAAGGGTTGGCAGTGGATATTATTGTGAAGATGTAGCTTTTTCAAAACATATTTTTGCTATCTTTATCTTTATTGTCTAGAACCCAAATGAAGATTGAGGAGAAAGGGGTCCAGATAAATTAGTTTTGATGGCAATTACCTACAAGCCCCATAATGTCTTGTGTGTACCTCTTTCTGGTTGGTTTGACAAGAACTATGTCAACACTGTCTGCAGCGCATTCTGCCTACTGTATACATAACCCTACACACAGTGAGCCCGAGGTCAGCAGCACCCCAGTTTCAACATTCATTAGTACACAGCATGTAACTAGATCTCACCCCATGTCAGTGAATAGTGTGCTTCCCTTTATTGGCAATGTGGCAGAAATGTTGCTAATATGTGTTAGCTCTATCTAAATGCTACATAGGGGCTTATTTATAATACAAATGTCTTTTGTGTCCGTGGTGTCCTCACATTATTGCTTCTTATAACCAAGCACAATTGTGCTTACAGGAATGGCAGAAAGCCTAGTTGCAGAGGCCAGCTTACACCAATACAAATTCGGTGAGCTTTACACCAACAGCCCTACCGAAGTGAAATGCATGGATTCAATATGAGGTACAGCAGAGGACGCTATTCTGAGCTTATACATACTATATCTTCTTTTAATTGTAATTTTTTTTTCATAATTTCCAATTAATAAAATATAAAATGTTTTCATAGAAATGTTTAAATCCGAACTTGCATTTATAGCACAACCCCTTTAAAACTTATACTATAGTGGTGTAATTCCTTGTATATGTATGATTTGGGAACTGAGCTGCTGTTGAGCAGATTTCTCCTGTTGATAACTAGAAGCAGACAGGTACTACTAGAATGCAACCTGACATTCGGGGGAAGATTAATGATCTGCTTCTGTGCACCATTTCGGTAAGTCGAATACATTCTCTGGGATACTGTGAGTTTTTTTCCTCTTACATTTGTTGATTTAAAATGAAACTCATTCAAAAGATGCAGAAATGTGATGTTTTCTTCTTTTATCCAGGTCTCATCCAGAATGATGAAGGAAAGATTTATTGATTCAGTTGGTGTCGTTGTCTGCACTCGCTCTGTGCTGTCTCCCGACTTATTACTCAGTTTCTTTCTAATTAGAACCCGGCCATTCTTCCCACACTTTCCAGTTCCTGAGTTTTCCTTTACTTTACTACCTTATCTTTAATCTTCTTTCTCTATGCTGGTTCAGGTTTGTCCTGTGCCCCTTGAAGCACCCTCTCTGAGCTGCATGATTGTTGGTGTTTCCTATTACTTGAGATGCAGCAAAAAAATCCAATCCAGAATAGCTGCGAAATAGAACAGCAAGTTACAATAACCAAGTTATTTTTGGGAATTTGTACAGATTCCTAATAGTTAGCTTCTGGCAAGAAAAAATTTGAAACTGTAGAATTTTATTTAAATTATATGAAAGAATATGTTCCATAAAATATTACGTTTTTAATCCTGGTTCTTATGACAATCCAATATTTTTAAAATCCAATTGTCATAGAGACCAAAAAAATTCCCTGGTGTTACAATGATAAAACACAGTTCCGACTTACAAACAAATTAAACTTAAGAACAAACCTACTGCCTGTTATGGCGAAATGTGTTGGAGAGGCTATGGGGTTGTAAAATCTACATCTGTGAAATGTTACAATAGAAAGAACTAATTGTAACCTGCGACAGTATTTGAAATATTTTGCAAAAGAACTTTCAAGCTTCCACACCTCGTCTAGGATAGTACACACGCTGCAAATTAGGGCAGCGGAGTCTAATTGGCACCTGGTTTTCACTAGAGCCTGGTTTTTAAAGCGGGATGCTCTTGCTGCGGCAGGGTACCACCAGGTCACTCCACAGGCACAACTTTGCCTGCGGTGGTGGACAAGGTGTGGTACAAAGTCATGAAACAGAATCGTGGGCAGCACGGGATCAACGTCAGTAACAAAGCAGGAGGTCAGGACAGGCAGCACGGAGTCAGGAACGGAACCAGGGTCACAACGGGAAATCAGCAGACAGGCACTAGGCAACAAAACAAGCTTTCTCTTAGGCATATAGCACAAAGGTCCAACGGGGAATGCTGGGAAAGGCCAGCTTTTATACATATCCAGGAAATGGACAGCGGCAATCAGCGATGTGCTGGCCCTTTAAATCTCAGCGTTCTCACTTGGAAGCCGGGACCAGAGAGGAGCACGGGTGCACCTCTGACCCAGGACATGGGTTGCAAGGGCACCCGTGACAAACGGCAAACTTTTATAAAACCAATGAGCCCATAGCAGGGGCTCTGCGGTGGACATTTCATTAAAAAGGGGCATCGGATGCGAAATTTTTAATAAAGGGGACATCTGATATGGACATTTCTTTAAAGGTGGGCATCTGATGTGGACATTCCTTAAAGGGGGCTCTGCTGTTGACATTTGTGTAAAGGGGGGCTCTGCTGAAGACATCTGAAGTGGACATTTTATTAAAAGGGGCTCTGAGGGGAACATTTCATTAAAGGGAGCTCTGCAGTGGACAATTCATTTGAGGGGGCCCTGCTGTGGACATTTCTGTAAAGGAGGATTCTGTTGTGGACATTTCTGTGAAGGAGGGCATCTGCTATGGACATTTCAATAAAATAGGCATCTGATGTGGACATTTCTTTAAGTGATGCATCTCTTGTGGACATTTCTGTAAAGGGGACATACATTAATACATTAATTATAAACAATCATTTGTACATATAATATGTTTGCAAACATTCAGTAGATATAAGCCAGATCATTTTTGAGATTTAACCCATTAGGGTATCGGGTGCCTAATTTAAAAATCAATTGTGCTTAAAGGGTATTCTCGTCTGGGCATTCAAATCCAGATTCATTAATATGCCATATATAAACATTACTTCAATTAGATGTCATTTAAAAAAAAATGTTCCTGTGTGTAGATAATTTTTCATAAATGTAGTAATATGGTCCCTTAGAAACAAGACGGTGTCCCTGGATACGGCCACTTCTGCTGAATTTGTATATGAAATGTCCGGGAGTATCTGCATGTCCCACAGCCGTCCTGTGGTAATGATTGCTGAATCCATGGGGTCAGGCTGGACCCAATAGCACATGTCTGGCCACTTCTGCCAGAGTGTGACGTGGTCGTAACCGAGGAAGCTATCTCGTTTCTAACATGACTACATTTATGAGAAATTATCTTCACACAGGAACATTTTTTTTAATAACATCCAATTGAAGAAATGTTTACATATGGAAAATTAATTAAATTAAATTTAAATGCCCAGATGGGAATACCCCTTTTAAGAGTTTTTTAATTATCACTACAGATTAATTTTTCTTTCAATTCTTAATAGCTGTAAGGTGTTCACTAATGCAAACCTTTAATTTTCAGATTGTGCATCCTATATATCGAAGGTTGCATTTGTCACAAGTCATGCAGTATACAACATAACCATCTCACAGTTCATAAGTGTTTTGAACATATAGAGCTTATTTTGTTCTATTTGTATCCTGTCTGTTTTTCTAGTAACTGAATAGACCGCACATCGGGAACCCACACATTTGGAAATTTTTTTATTGTGGGGAGTAACGATACCTCTCATTGCCACATACAGTATGTACAACCACCCTTCAAAATGTTTTTTAGACCTAGATCTTGATTAAAGGACATCTACCACCAGGATCAGGGATTGTAAACCAAGAACACTTACATGCTAATGTGTGCCCCCTCTGGCAGGATCCAAATTTAATTTAGCCTCCTATGTCCTTGTTTATAAGAAAACAATTATGCAAATGAGCCTGAGGGGCTCCAAGCTGCCCTAACATCTATGAAGCCTAGAGCTCCTTGGGCTCCTTGTATAATTTCAAAGGCCTTTTTAGGTAAAAATAAGGACATAATAAACTAAAAGAATAGCAGATACAACCTAAGGGGGCACAAACCAGTATGTCAGTGTGCTTGGTTTACAATCCTTCATCCTGGTGGTAGATTTCCTTTAAGTATAGGGAGACAACTCTTTATAATTTTTATAATGGGGACTATAAGGTGAGCTGAAAACAAGCAAAGATTTCCTGTGAATTTCTCTACAGGAATCTTTTTCTTTTATAGATTTTGTCTTTTTAGCTGTTTTCCCAAACAGCATGTCATCTTTCTCCATTGCATCTACCTGGTTGTTTTTTGTTCTCATCATTTCAGCACCATTATATCCTCTATCCATTAATCTTGTAAACATTTCACTACATTGTTTTTTTACAACTATCTTTTTCTAAACAAGTACCTTTGAATCTAAGTAATTCCCCATAAGGGATACATTTAAAAGTATTTAAGTTAAGATAAGATAATCCTTTATTAGTCCTACAGCAGCACAGAGAGTACAGTACAAACAATGTCAGAACAATAGTATTAGGGATTCATGAACAAAAAGACAAAAAGGGATAAAAAGATTTTTTTAAAAAAGAATGTACAGAATGAAAACTCGCAGCCGATAAAATAGTATTGCCTGCAAGCAGTTTCCTGTACATGCTAATCTTCACCTGGGACATATTATCATTCCCTGTAAGTTTAACCCCTTCACGCTCTGTGACGGATATATCCGCCATGGAGCTATGAAGGTTGTATGAAGAGGGCTCACGGGCTGAGACCTCTTCATTCAGAGATGGGCTTGGTGCATATTGCAGCAAAGACCCATCACTAACTCCCGCGGTCGGTGGTTGCACCAATCGCGGGTGCTAACCTGTTGTTTGCCGCTGGCAAAGTCGCCGGCGTCACTTAATATGTGGCGGCGCATGTCGGTCCCCCAATCGTCGCTCCCCCGAACGTCATCGGGGGGGCGACAATCAGTTGCCATGACAGCCTCAGTCTTCATAAAACCTATATAAATTTATATCGGCGCGATCATACCAAACCAAAGAATAAAGTAGAGGTGTTATTTGGAGCGCAGAGTGAAAGTCGTAAAAACTGAGCCCACAAGAACTTGACGCACACACGTTTTTTCCACATTTGGATTTTTTTTCCGGCTTCCCACTACATGGCAGGGAATAATAACTAACATCATAGGAAAGTAAAATTTGTTACGCACAAAATAAGCCCTCATACAGCTCTATACACGGAAAAATGAAAAAGTTATGGATTTTTGAAGATGGAGAGCAAGAAATAAGCGAAAATACCCTGCGTCCTTAAGGGGTTAAAGGTAAATCAGTGAAACATAAATTGACCTCTTTATTATTTATATAGATATGTAAGGAGCTACAGAATGTGATGGCGCTATATAAAGATTATTATTATTATATAGTCAATGAAGATACATACAGAGACCCACATACCTTCCATACCACACCAAGGCTTCAGAAAAGGGATTAAGAGTAGAAAAAAATCTACTTCTCTTACCACTAAAAGACAAAAAGTTTAGCTAAAGACAGGGAAAACTTGACCCCATTATGGCACGCCATTACCCGTGGAGTACTGATGTACCATTCCTAGGTGCCACTGAGATTATCTTTTAATCCCTGTTGGCCTGCGTGTTTGATAAAGGCTGCTACGTCAGCCGAAAACGTTTACATGAAAATTTGCCGTGTATCCATATTTGCACATGGTGTTGGAGTTGTACCCCTAATCCTTAAGCACCCTGTCTTAGATACCTGATGTGAACTAATACATTCTAAAGATTAAGCTTATTATAAAATATGAAGTTGATTGTTATTAATTATAATAATAATTCTTTATTTATACAGCGCCTACAGATTACGCAGCACTGCACAGAGCTTGCCAAATCAATCCCTATCCCCAATGGGGCTCACAATTTTATCAACCTACCAGTATGTTTTTTGGAGTGTTGGAGGAAACCGGAGGACCCAGAGGAAACCCATGAAAACACGGAGAGAACATACAAACTCTTTTCTTGTTTTGCAATAGGTGTGAAAATTGTCTAGGTTGTTATAAACTCTCTGAATATAGAGACCTCCAGTACTACCACCAATCCCCCCTTGTCTGCCTGCCGATTAACAACATGTTAATTTGTCTTAATATTTGACATAGCAAATAACTGATTTTAGCTGAAACAGCCAGATCCAGATGTGCTAATTATTAAGACTGGTGCTCAAATTAGCCAGTCTTGATGCATCTGCGCCATTGTGTGTCATTAGGTAGGGCCTCAGCAAAGGCATAACCTGAAGCTTCGGACACTACTTTATGCCACATATAATACTGCTGTTTTCTTATGTGGCACAAATATTGATGAAGATATTTTTATATTTTGGCATTGTTTTGTTGCATTGTTGTGCCCGCGGCTCTCATTCACTTCCTATGTAGCCACGTGCACAGTCGCGCGCATGGTGCGCCGAGCGTGTACCTCCCTGCGCCGAAGCAGCTTCGGCCATAAAGTTTAAAAAGTGTTTTAAACCGCGATACTGCGGTTTAAAACACTAACAAAACTAAGCTCCGGCACCAGCTCTCCCTGAGCGGGTGCTCGGTAGTTCCCCCTTATACCTGCCACTTCAAGTGGTAGGTTTCCTTTAAAGCGGGCGGTCTGGGTCTCTAAAGGCCACGACTTTGTGTAATTACAGCTCGGACATTAGGAGGATACCCAAGTGTTCGAGCAGCCGAGTGTCAGGTGCCTGACTTGTAGCAGCTGCAGGGGACCCTGGAGAGAAGACAGGATCTGTTTCTCATACAAAATACTCGATTGAGTGATGTGCAGAGAATGATTATCACGGATGCTGGTAGTAAGAGGCACTTGGTTGTGTGTAGAATATTTTACAAATTCTTTTAAGTTTCTTCACTTGTTTAAAAGTAAAAATTCAGACTGAACCATTACCATTACACCAAAAAGTCACAACAATCAGGTCACTAGCCCAAAAAGTTGGTGCAATTTAGTACGTCCAAAAAACGAACAAATGTTGTCTAGTTGAACTAGTTAATCTGTGTTGGCTATAAATGACATGTTTTGAGGTAAGAACACACAATCCTGCAGCCACAAAGCTGAACATGTATACTGACGGTATAAATATAACATGTTGTTAGCGGTGCACATCAACCGGGTGATATTTCCCAGTATAATAGAAACTTTCCCCCAGTGCCATGTTCATTTTGCGGCTCCCCTGCTATTAAAATCACATTTGCAATAAGCTGAGACACGGCAGAAGCTTTTTGTTGTGACATGCTAATGCGTACCTGGTGGCACTTTACAAGCTGTAAAGCTTATCATAGAAAAGCTCATTGTAGAAGATCATTAAGTTGACAGATATGCATATGATATGGACCAGCACGAATTGGTGTTGTCAACCCAAGACTCCTATTATCCACCTCCCCTGCAGTCACTGCATGAAGCAGCAGCTAGAAATCTCTTTTAAGACGTATGGAGCCCAGAGCCGTCTTACTTCGTTGCTGCTTAGCAACATGTTTTCAAAATATTTCTCAAATAAGTTTTAAAAATACTAGATGATTGACACTGGTACAGTATTACAAAGCTGACTCCCACCCCTAGCTGCCGCAGTCGGTGCTAGCACTGATCGCAGCAGTTAACCTGTTAAGTGCCACGGTCGAAACTGATTTCAACACCTAACAGAGTTGCCAATGGCAGCCGCCATCTTGGATGACTAATCGGCGCTCACGTGACATCATCAGAGAGCGCTGATCAGTTGCCAGAGACTGTAGTCTTAGAGACCTGCAATGAATCTTGCCGATGGCAGACTATTAGAGATCAGCAGTAAAATTACAATATACTGCAATGCAGTTGTATTGCAGTACAGTGTATAAGTGATCAGACCCCCTAGGATTCAAATACCCTAGGGGAGCTGAAATAATAGAAAAAATATTCACAAAAAATTGAAAAAACATATAAAACATTTAAAAATGTAAAAGTTTGAATACCACGCTTTCACTAGAAAAATAAAAATAAATAAACAGTAAAGATCATAAACATGGTAGGTATGTCCATTCTATCAAAATATAAAAACAGTGATTCAAATAAATATTTGAATGAAAAATTGTCAAACAGTCACGTGGAACCCAAATTGATATAAATAAAAAGGTCAGCACATCCTGCAAAAAAATTACACCTTACATAGTGCCATAAGTATGAAAAGTTATTGGCCTTTTAAATCTAATAAATCATAATAAATCTATATAAATGTGGTATCACAGTGATCGCACAAACCCAAAGAATGAAAGGGAGGTATCAAATGAAGCACACAATGAAAGCTGTAAAAACAGAATACACAAAATAAACAAATGCGTTATTTTGTCATCTTTCCTATACATTGTATGGAATATTAAATTGTGCTGGCGGATAAAAATGTTATGGCTTTTGGAATGAGGGAAGTAAAAAACTAAACTGCGAAAAAATGAAAAAGAGCTGAGTACTGAAAGTGTTAAAATTATCCTAATGATCCTGCAGGACTACCCTAGCCCCTCTGTGATCAGGCTTTACTTTTTCTCACTGTGATACAGTGTAACAACCTGTAAAGTCAAATCACAGAGGGGCTAGGGTAGCCCCCCAGAGTCCTTACCATAATTTTCAAAGTTGATTTTAAAAGGAAGGAAGCCATGGATAACAAGTATAAGAAAATTACCATAGTGACGGTGCCTGGATCTATGAGTAAGTGTCTCTGGTTTATCATGCTTGATTTTGATGGTAGATTTCCTTTAAATAATTTTGCAGTATATATATTCAGATACATTCCAGCTAAAAGCATGGATCAAATTAACTCCCAATCACACTTTTTACAAGCACAGCTTACAGCCTATTACTGTAGTTTTTTTGACAAATCCACACAGCAACTACAGACATAAAAAAAAACATACAACACCAAATGTTTCAAAAAGTCAATGATCTTAAGACACATAACTATGGATATGTCCAGCTAAAAGGTCGGCATATTATTTAATGCAGATCAGTGAGTATAGACATCGTCACCGCAGATTGCTTTAAAAAAAGCTATTGCTTACAATATTACTTACAATATCTGATAGGAATTGTAGCTATTAGTAAAATGTTGATTGCATCACCCTGTTTTGCTGCTTAAAAGACTCCACAGTGCAATACAATAAAGATCATGACCCATGTAGGCTTCTGTAGAATAGGAGGTTCCGAAAATACCTTGTTTATCAATCTTTGAAGGGGTTGTCCAAGATTATTAAAAATCTAGAGGTGGTAAAGTGGTGTAAAATAAAATAAACCTGTACTTACTTTCTCAGGCGCACCCAGTGGTCCGTCGGTGCCCTACCGCTGTTTGTTTATAGGAGCAGGCACATTACCCGTTGCCTGTCCCAGTACTGTATCAGACATTGTGACAGGTGACGTGTGGGCATGCCGGGTGACTAGAAGTTGACGGAGCTATGTGTGCCTACCCCTGTAAACAAACAGGGGTAGGGCACCGACGGATGGCGGTGTGAGAGAACAGGAGCAGCTGAGAAGGTAACTACAAACTTATTTTTTTACAGCCTTCCTAAGGCCAGCTCTAGATTTTTAATAGATTCAGACAACCCCTTTAATTTACCCAATTTATGTTACTCTGACGTCTCTCTCTTGTTTGATAATGTCTTTTATCGCGTTTGTTATTTATAATTTTTATGTTTGATTCACCTATTCAAATGGATCTGCTCTGTCTCGTAAGCCCCAGAGGTGAAAGAGGTGTTCATATCTCCTGTATATGTGTAACAGACAGACCTAAGGAAGTGCTCAGCAATAAATGTGAAATCCATAATCCCCATTATCCCCTTTTTAAGGTTTTAATATTTCATGTCTTATAAACAGATGATGTCTTAGATAATAGTCTTTTATAAGAAGGATAAAAAGTGGCCTGCAAATGGAACCTGCAGGAGATAGCGTTATATTTTTTATTAACGATTTTGCAATTGAGTGACTATCAACATTTTGGAGTACCCCTTTAAATGAAACCTGTCAGCTTCCAAGGTAAACATGACTTTCTTCCCATAGTTTGTGTGACCTCAATGCAAAGAAATCTTAAGTTTTATTTATATTCAAATAAGCATTTTGGTGCATCGTGGGTGTGGCCTGCCGGTCCAGTGCTCCAACTCCTTCTCATATCTGCAGTGGGAGATGGAGGCATTAGGAATGTTCATGTATATATGAACAAAACTGAATATTTTTTTCGTATTCTGGAAAGAAATGCTTACGATGCAAGGAACTTCCCCTACACAGCCTTATGGTTATTTCATGTGTGATATGGAAGCAAACAGAATCCTTGTAAATGACAAATTCAGCACAGCTACAACAGTAAATGATGTAATTTTTCATTCTATTAAATCAATCGCAAGTGTAGACTCATCTGCTGACAAATGAAACCTCTCACTTGATGAGTAAAGTCATATATTTACCTTTTAGGTTCTACAGGTGCATTGAAATGCATAGCACAAAGCTTCTCCTCCCATAGGGTTAAGCACAGCGATAGACTGAGTACATTTGTAATTGCCGTATACAGCAGCACACTGTTACGCTGAATTGAAGGAAGGTCATCAGTCCAGGAGAAGTATTTTGTAGAAGATTGCCAATCTTTACCTTCTCTGGGGAATGCACTGACAGAAATAGCATTTCTATGAATAAAATCGTCTGGGAAGCTCAAAGTACTTTGACAGTCGGTGTTGAGGGTTTTCAGTTTGAGAAGTTTTGAGTACTGTAAAACATGTTCATTTTTGATAAGTAAATTGATTCTAATTAATGTTCGCGTTTTATAGGAAATGAGCTCTAATCAAATCTTGTAATTAACGCAGATTAAGTCTACAATTAAAATTGATGGACTGCAATGTGTAATGTCTGCGAGAGCTAAATAAATAATTTCATGTTCTTAAAAAAAGATGCATAAGGAAATAAGGTGACCTGTAGGGTTTACACCTTCCATTCTGAGTTCATATTTATTGTATGTAGTAAATACGTTGCCAGCTACTCATAAAAGGGTTTCATTTTAATGAACTAATCGACACGCAAAGGGAAATACCAAAATTGATGTTCATTTGCCACTAGCCTTGGCATTCTAAGCCCCTGTTTTTTGCATTGTCATAATGACAAGGGGTTAAATCACATTGAAGGGGGTTTCTATTTCCCCATATGAAGTCTATGGAGGAGATTTATCAGTGCGTCTGCGCCAGTTTCTGATGTGGAAGCACTGAAGTAATAGCAAATTTTCCCGTACTACATGAATGTGCGAGAGTTATCGCGACTACACCACCTCCACGCTACGTGGGCATAAGCCTCTTGATTTACCCATCGGGACACGGGGGGTGTGGCCTTTATCATGCACCGACTCATGAGTGCCCCCCCTCCCCCTATGTGAATAAAGGAGATTACAGAGCTGAGCTGTTTCTTCAGCCCCATAGTCATTGGCCCTATTTTTTTAAATTTTTTTTTACTTTTTTAAATTTTTAAACAGTTTTCTGTCTGACTTTGCACTGAAAACAAGCTGCACATGCGTAAAGGTGTAATAGGTTGGGCACAGTATCCAGCCACCTATCCTGTGGTCACTACCATCTTTTTGAGGTGCAGCTTTGACATGCAGCATGCGACACAATTCTGTCTGTGCCAGTATTGTAACACAAAATTCTGCACGTTTATTACAGCAACTCGACTACCCCCACATTTGGGTCAGTCCATATCTGGACCTGGACACGAGATCTTCCTCATTGCACAATAACATGATTTGGTTTTTGTGGTGTTCCCTGATGAGCCCACAGGGTGAAACATGTCCTGCTGGGATTACATCCACAAATAATCAACAAAATGGGATCCTGACCAGGTTGGCGGTTTAAAAGGGGGAAGGTCAGGTTCTTGTCAGGGAAGCAGCCAGCTACGGATGTGGCTCCAAGACAAGGCTTATGCAGTAGGCATTTTTCTCAAATAGGGACAGACCAAATGGTCCCATGGGGGTGACACTCTTACTAAACAGCATCAAGCAACATAGCCTCATGTTTTGACATATTTTGCACTGTAACGCCACAGCTAACTCACCACAACATTTCTAGGCGACATCCTATAAGGAACAGCTTTCCCGTGCCCGTTATCATTATGCTGAGGTAATCATCCATCCTCAGTCTGCGGTTCAGTATACATTATCCCATTAGTGACCACCCATACAGATTTCTCTGTTGGTCACTAAGGGGCCTTAGGCTAGGCTGACGGGTTTCTCCATCGGCCTAACCTATGGTCTGCATGGGCCCCCGTGCAGGGAAGAACAGAGCCCCGGCAGTCATATGACAGCTGGGACACTACTCTAACAGTAGTTCCTATCTGGCTGTTAACCCGTTTGATCCCGTGGTCAATGCTGTGACCATTGTCCCAAAAGCCCCTAAGACATATAAAACAATTAATAATAAAAAAAAAAGTGGAAAAAAGTGAAAAAAAAACACAACATGTCAGATATCACCACTCCCCAAAATGTCCAATCTATAAAGATATAAAACAGTTATTCCTGGCAGTGAACCACGTAACAAAAAAATGCACTCAAATGTCTGAATCAACACTTTTTTGCAGTTTCAAAACACATAAAAAACAGAAAGAAAGTGATCAAAAGGTCGCACAGTCCCCAAAATGGTAGCAATGAGAGATGGGCTAATCTCTAAAGTGGAATTTGTTTCGAATTTCAGGAAAACTTCAGTTCGGAAGAAGAAAGGAACACCCTAATCACATGTGCAAACATGTAAGCCCATCAGCGACTGGCAGTCTTATGTGATGTGTGGCAGGGTGGCTGCCACTAGAGAAGCTTTTGGGCATAAAATGTGCATTTTGCCATATGAAAAGCTGAGTAGAAGACAGACCTGGAAAAGTTGGGTCTGTCTAATTAAGTTGATTAGTTTTCAGCTGGAGGGGCTGCACTAATACATAGGACAGACTTCACACTGGGCTCCACCCTGGGGAAGAGACAGGCTACGGCAAAGGCCTGTGGAGCGGTGGCAGTGAACTGTTACTGTGTTTTTGGGGTGGCTGGCAGTAGGCCAGCACCTGGTGAGGTAGGGAACCTCGATGTATAGTAAGTGCCGGAGAGGCTTAGGTATTATTTTTATGTTTTGAGTTTGTGTACTGCCAAATAAAGCTGGCTGAGGCCAGTTTTAACCTTACTCACATTGTGTGAATTCCCTGTGTGTGCTGGTCGTCTGCTTAGGAGACGACGATCCCCGGAGCTAATCCCTTACATATGGTGGCGGTATGCTGTGGCATGGAAATCAGCACACACAGCGAGATTTAGAGGGCCAGTAACCCTCATGTGAGAGACTGTTGTTCCTGCTGCTGGAGGCGCTGTGGTCACGGGAAGATTTGTCTTGGTGTGAGAGATATACAGAGACTGCTTGTTTGCTGTGGGAGTAATCACCATGGGTACGATGGATGAGTTCCAGAGACGCTGGCGGCAGATGATGTGGGAGGACCTTGGAATGCCAGAAGCCATTCGGGTTATGGAGACCCCAACTGCCAAGGCGAGCGGATCTCAGCCGATGGTTCAAGATGTCTGTGATCGGTCTGCAGTTCCTGAGGAGAGGTTGCTATGTGCCGTTGCCGGGGGCAACCGACGGGAGCAGCTTTGCAGATGTCTACGGATGAACCGGTGTGTGGCGGAATGTCCTGCGGCCAAGTGGCCACGTGTTGCAGCGTGTATGCAGCAGCGCAAAGATGTGGTTGCTAGGGGCAACCAACGGCGACAGCATGCGGCTGTGCCATGTGAGGTCAGTGCACCTCATTGTCCTCTGGTCAGGAGACCAGAGAAGTTGCCAGTCAAGACCTGTGAGATGATAGTGGGTGGAATCCCGCTGATGGTGGAACTGGACTGTTCTCAGGATGTCTCCAGAGTTAAACCGGACATCTTATTGTTCCTGAAGTACCAGCCAGGGAAGGGTAAGACTGTCTGGATTGACTTTGAAAGTGATATTGCGATTGTGACACATAAGCTGGAGATTTGTGCAGATCTGGAGGTGGAGTTCATCCTGGGGAAAAACCTCCCTTTTTTCTGGGACTTGTGGGAAAGTATTCCAAGTAGTGGGAATAGCTGCTTTTCCTGGGAGACCCCTCTGAGATCGGGTACAGTCCCAATCTCCCCAAAGGACGATCTGGAGAAGTCTCAGCGACCTGAGGTGATGGTGGGTGGAGTCTCAACAGGTTGCAGTCTGAACTGTGACCAAGGGGTCTTGATCCCACAGAAGGAGACTCTGCCACTGAGACTGATAAAGTCTGATGGACTATGTGATGATGATAATATTTGTGATGCCTTAATTTCTGAAGTTAAACCAGAAAAGTGTAATGTTGTGCATAATCTGCCTCTAACCTGTGATTATAGTGTTAACTGTGATTATATGACACTACCTGTAACATGTGACAATTCTGCAATGCCGATAACATCTGATAGCGATACAATGTCTGTTCAGAATTATGCAGAGTGTGAACTAGGTGCAGCCCTAGATACTGAGAGAGTTAGCTCAGAGGTGCCCCTAGAGGTTGTGAGTTGTAATGACACAGGTAGCGAGCCTGAGATGTGTAATGTAGCTAATGGCAGTTCAGATAGGGATACCGCCATAGCAAGGGCAGGTGAAGATAATGAGATCCTGATTGTTAGTGGTTTCCCTTCAGCCCAGAGTTACACAAACAGTGAGTGTGAACAGAGCCCTAGAGAAGCAGCTACTCGCTCAGAACCTGCAGGAGGTGGGGATAGCCTGTGTCAGTCACCTGTGGAGGAGTCTCACATCAGTGTTCAGGAAATGTCAGGGGGAAACCAGACATCTGATACACCTGAGGCTTCTGAGGAGATTGATGTACTGAGTTCGTGTGTGAACAATTTACTGAGTTCGTGTGTGAACAAGGCCAGAAGAAGCATCAATAAACTGAAGCGTCATGTGAATACTGGTTTGCGGAATAACTGGTATAAATGCTACAATTGTCACGTGTCTTATAGAAGAAAAGATGACCTAAAGAGACATATATTACAGAAACATGAGTTGAAGATTGATATCTCGTACTGTCCTTTCTGTGATACAGTGTTTGCAAAGAAAAGTGAATGGGAGGTTCACATGTGTACGTGTTCGGGGAACAAAAGAAAGTGCAAAAATGGTGATGCCGACCTCCAGGTGTGTTCTGTCGTGATGTGGCACCAGAAGTGTCCTAGGAAGGAGACCAGGCGTAAACCAGACCCCTGTACACCTGCTGATGAACCGCAGAATACGCATGATGGCGTGCTGACTGAAATTGTGTGTGAACAGGGTGGAAGCGCCACTCTTAATCATACACCTACGGATGAGGGGACCCCAGATCCCCAGAAGGTGGTGGAACATGTGAAGCACCAGCCCTTTGGTAGTTCTGCTTGCAGTGTGGTGAGTGCAGTCTACAACTCTGTGAGGGAAGGTCGCCCATGCATCCGCAGTGATCGTGATGTTGCTGAGAAGGAGGAGAAGCCCTTGACTGACGTTACAGTGACTGGATCAAGGCCTCTCATAGGCATTCTGGAGCCACCGGTTGCCACAAGTAATGACTTTGCTTGCAAAGGTTTGGGGAAACAGGAGTCCAACCTGGTTTTTCTTCAGCAGCCAACTGGAAAAGCCGTATTGAAGACAAATACAGTGACTGGTGCCCGAGACACTGTTACAGGTGCGACGTCCGATATATTGGGCTGGGAAGCTGGTGCAGTACAAGGCGGTGTGGGTGTGACTAAGTCTGTAGTCTCAACCATGATGGCCACCCAAGTGGGATCGCTTATAACCAGTAGTCTGAATACAGTCTTGGGAAAATCCGAAGAATGGGTTAATGGTTACCCCCCGAAGACAGGTGAAGAGCTGTCTCAGCCTGCTGAACCTGTGGAGAAGGTTGAAGTGGCGCCAAGTCTACAACAAAGGGACCAGCCGAGTTGCTGTGTACGTGTGGAAGCTCTGTCGTCTCGTCTCTGTCATAGTGCATGCCAGCATTCTCTGGGCAAGTGGAGGAATACCCAGATGGGCCCTACAGAGACTCCAGCACAGCTGCACCCAACGGTAGATCTGCCTGATCATCTGAAGAGCGAAAGTGAAGATGGTCTGGATGGTGAGAAGTGCCTTGAAGATATACCGGGTGATGACTGCAGTGGATGTGAGGAGACGGTGTCTGATATAATGTCAACAGAGCCCTCGAAATTCCTACACAGGAAAGACTCGGTGAAGACTGAGGTGTTGGCCAGCAAGGCGTATGAAGGACTGACCGAGGAAGAGGTCAGCCAGGAACCTAGTGCAAGCCATGAAGAGCTTAAGGCTGCCATTGTGGAAAGTCCATGCCAGGACTTGGGTCCGAAGTCCGAAGTGTTAGCTGGAGGTGATGAGGATGATGCTGATGTTGAGATGAGTTTCACCTACACCGAGAGCGGAGGTTGTGACCCCAGAGGTAGCAAGCGCACAGCTTTGCAGACATGTGACCAGAAGCTCACCAATGTGAATCGTGCCCTGGTTCTGAACGGTAATGCCCCCTTATATGACAAAGAAGGTGCCGAAGCTGAAGACTGGAAAACGGGCAAACCCGTGCGTGTCGTGTGCAATGCTAAGGGGAAAAAGCACAGTGCATATGCCTCAGTGGATGGTAACCGGTGTGACGGCATCCACAAGGTGATGAAGAGATGGGGCCTAACCATGCCAAGCCCTGAGGGGTATGTGGAGTCTCCAGTAAAATGCAAGAGAAAGAGGAGAAGAAAATCTATCATTGTTAATAGAGACATGATTGAAGATGATCAGTTGTGTGAAGGAAGAGATGCTGGGACTAATTTTGAGCTGTCTGTGTCTCCTGCAGTTAAGGAAAAAAGCTGTAATTTTCCAGGTATAGAAGATGTAGTAGATAGTAGGGTCTCTACAGTGCTTCTAGGAACCGTAGGGATTAGACCCCAATATAGGAGCTTTGACCCCGGAGGGAGAATTAAGCTTATTGATCAGGCCTACGGCCTTGATCACAGGGGGAGGATATGTGGCAGGGTGGCTGCCACTAGAGAAGCTTTTGGGCATAAAATGTGCATTTTGCCATATGAAAAGCTGAGTAGAAGACAGACCTGGAAAAGTTGGGTCTGTCTAATTAAGTTGATTAGTTTTCAGCTGGAGGGGCTGCACTAATACATAGGACAGACTTCACACTGGGCTCCACCCTGGGGAAGAGACAGGCTACGGCAAAGGCCTGTGGAGCGGTGGCAGTGAACTGTTACTGTGTTTTTGGGGTGGCTGGCAGTAGGCCAGCACCTGGTGAGGTAGGGAACCTCGATGTATAGTAAGTGCCGGAGAGGCTTAGGTATTATTTTTATGTTTTGAGTTTGTGTACTGCCAAATAAAGCTGGCTGAGGCCAGTTTTAACCTTACTCACATTGTGTGAATTCCCTGTGTGTGCTGGTCGTCTGCTTAGGAGACGACGATCCCCGGAGCTAATCCCTTACAGATGTCACAGCCCTATAAAAATAGACGGCCATGTGCAATCCTGTCATTTCACACTGCATGTGCTGTCTCTAGCATCTAGCTTCTTGTATTCAGTAGCTGATGGAGTGATTTCGTTCAGGGTGTCCGTTTTGGGGGATCTGTATATCCCCAAATTTCAATTCTTTTTTTGTTGCTAAAGTTGATATCAAGAAATCCGTGTCAAATCCACATAGTTGATATAGTGATTTTTGCTCAAAGTCCTGGGTGTCAGTTTTTGGGGTTCTGTATTCCCCAAATTTCAATTCCTTTTTGCTGCCAAAGTAGATATCATGGCCTACCATGTTGCTGCCAACACCAGAATTTGTCATTGTGCCTCTCTCTGGCCTCATGCTGCTGCTAATGCTGATGCCCACCTACACACACTGGGGGTCATTTACTGTTTTCCTGACGTGTTACCCGAATATTTCCGATTTGCGCCGATTTCCCCTGAATTGCCCCCTGATTTTGGTGCACGCGATCGGATTGTGGCACATCGGCGCTGGCATGCACGCGACGGAAATGTGTCGCGGAGCTTGCATTTACCTTTACTAGGAATAGGCCGGTGAACTTGAGTGCGTTTCGATGCCACGCAGCAGTGACACCTGGTGGATGTCGGAGGAACTGCCTTAGTGAATCCTGGCCGGACCTGAATCCACCGCATAGAACGCGCCGCTGGACACGCGCTTACCTTCACAAAGTATAGGATCGTGAACTCCGTTGGACCTCGGCGGACTTCAGCGCAGCTGCGACACCTGGTGGACGTCGGAGGAACTGCCTTAGTGAATCGCTGGAAGACCCAAATCAACCGCAGAGAACGCGTCGCTGGATCGCGAATGGTCCGGGTAAGTAAATCTGCCCCATTATGTTTACTTGGATAAGCCAATCTACCATATCATCTCCCCAATGCTTATAAGTTTGATGCAATTTGGTTTCATTTTCACTCACCGCAAAACCAAGTATTACTACAATCTTAAATTGAAATTTACTTTTTTACTTTCCTTTTTTTATTATTGAATCCATTGTTTTCTTGTTTCTATTTAAAATAAATGTGTGTGATTATGGAAACAAATGCCGAGCCCCTAAGCAGCCTCATAGCCTGAATCATAATCGAACTGTGATGCAATGTTTTTCCCTATAATAATTCTCAAGAATTTTAATCAGAGCTAGGGAAGAGTCAATGCAGTGCATGGAAACAATCAGTCAAACCACATTTCCTCTCGAAATAACAGAATATATAAGTGCTTGTGAATATTCATATTCTCTTAGTAAGAACAGTATTTCACATCTAATAGTAATTCTGGATTGTATATCAGAACCATAGTCCCTAGTTGTAACAATGTATCTATCATGTTTTTGTTGGCAGTACTGGTGGAGACGTTGTCAAGGGTCAAAATCTTGAGTTTTGCTTGGCTGCCTCCTAGCCAGCTCATAAGCCAGGTATAAAACTTCCCTCAGTCTTTCATTCTCCACTAATTATTGCATAAATTTTTCTGTTCATAGATATTTCCAGATCTGGACTCGAGTTACCTGATATCTGTTCTGCTTCCAGACTATCCCCATTTGTCTGATTTTGTACCACTTGTATATTATTGTAGCTTCAACTTTGTCTATTGTCTGGTTTGGTATTTTGTCTTCACGCACCCTCCTTGTTTTGACTTGTCTTGCTAGCTACAGTTTTGTCTCCCCTCTTCTGTATCCTTCACCTTATTTAGTGTAGGGAATCAATGTCCATTTGGAAGAGCTGGGGAGGATTAGTATATGTGGCTTACCTTACCTTACCCTATACTTCTAATTCAGTGGTGTAAACCGAGTGTACCACTCCTGTTTAAGAAAGTGGTATACAGTACTTAGTGGTACCTTGCCATACATAGCTTCTCTTATTTCACAAAAAGGTATTAATCTACTACCTAAATGTCCTATTATTGCTTATAGTATTTTTCTTTGCTTTCAGTCACTTGGCTTTTTTGCATATTTTGTATCAGGACACAACTATGACCATTGGCGACTTCTAGGCTGTGTGAATGGCCAAGTTTCTTACTGAGCCTGAAGTAGTCTCACTTACTGTTTCAACAGCTATTCAGGGTGCTGCACTTTTTTAACTCATTTTCGAATGCTTTACCCATTCCAGTTTATTGAAGACACATAAGAGATATACCTGCTCTACAACATCCAAACATGGTGGGACCATCAAACATCTGGACATGTAAGGTCTCTGCTCTCTATATTGCTGCGGGTCTAAGGATAGGTCTAATGGCTTCCTAAATAATTGACCTAAGGTCTTTTCACATGGGTCAATTCCAAGACAATAGTGAACACAGATTCACTACATAAGAAGTTGGTCTCCTGGTAATCCCTCTGCAATTACATTTTTTTCTTAGTCATGCAATTTCTAAGTACAGGCCACCACTTGACCAAAAACTGGACTCAATGACACAAATGACACTTCAATCAGTTGTGTCATTTGTGTTTTGGTAAAAATTGCAGCCTTTTGTTCATCTAATAATACAGCTTTTGGTTGAGTAGTGATCTGCCCTCAGTTGCTCTGTTTGTGTTGAGGTCACAGTTGAAGTCTGTGATTGGTTAAAGGGGTTGTTCGACTTTGATAAAAGCTCTTGAGGTGGTATGGGGGGCTGTTAACAAAAATAAAGTTGTTCTTTGTACTAAAAATGGTCTGCCGCACTATATTACCAATATACATTCAGGGGATGTTTCATGTTTGCATTTTTATGGCATTGAGAAAGTATATACCCCAGAAGAGGAGGCGATAGATGTGGGATCTTGCTACAAAGAGAAGCATATTTGATTTTTCGTTTGGGCACTAGGTCACTACTATTTCTTAATCTGAGATCAGATATTGCATTTTTTTATTAGATAGCTGTAGATATTAACAGCCGGCATTTTGATGGTTAATGTTTTTAAACAGGATATAAATAATATGTTCTTTATATTTTCTTTATCAGGTCTTTTGGAACATTTGGTGAAGACACAATTATGTGGTTATCTACGTTATCTTCTATTAGTGTTTAATTCAGCTATATGTGTTATGCCTATGAATTATAGCCATTCAATTCAATCTTGTTCCATGCTTATCCATGGTTTTACGACAAATGGGGCATTTTGTTCATTGAGTACCCATTTCATCAACCATCATCAGTCCAAGCTTGAAGATAGATAAATTTATCAAGAATTAAATCAAATAATGTTATTGTCAAAAAAATATATTTGTATAGGGATGTTTCAGCGTGGAGTAACGTACCTTGGTGAGTTTTTTTTTTTTCTTCCACTTGTGACGCGCCGCATCACATATAAACAGACACACTCCCCTTCTATGGGATAGGTGTTTTTTAAAAATATTTATGTTGCCATTTAGTACTCATGCTAGGACTAAGAGCACAAGATGCTTGAAACGCATAGGACTGATGTCCACTAAACCATGATGTTTTTAAAGTGACCTAAATAAAGATTTTGTTACTTTTTATGGATGTGCCGTGATCATCGTCTTTCATCTGGAATCACTAGCAGACAATGCGATCGCACCCCACACTTATTGGATTTATAGCACTGATTATGCTAAGCCAATCAAGTTTACGTCCCTCCAGAAGTTAATTATTTTCACTAAATAATTTAAAGACGATAAAAAATAACTTTTATTAGTATTGTTTTAAAAATGTCAAAAGAACCTTGTAAAAGGATCAATAGAACAATTGGCCCTAAATGAGACCCATACACTTACTTTCTAATGGCCTCTCCTTTTAAGTTGTATTTATAATATCCAGTACGCCCATAAGGTGGGCTAACTAGTATTAACAACTGACAATATAGGCCAATAGTATTAATGAAGACTCTTCTAGTCTATAGACCCTGATAACAACCCTACGCATTTCAGTGAGTGTCACCTACTCAGGGGTCTCAATTTCACTCACAGTTTCTTTATTATCTAAAAATTCTTTTCAGATCAGACTAGATTGAATTAACAGTGTATGACAAGAGGACGGACGATTAATGGCAGTATGTTTCTTACATTCATAACCACTTCCTTCCCTGTTGCTTATAAAGGAGCCCACCCTAAGACCATTCGTACCAAAATGCAGCTTATTCTGGCTATGCTGCAAGGATACATTGAGCTCCCAATATAAAAAAAATCACATGTAAAGGAACCTATAGCCAGAATAGGCTGCATTGTTTTTGACCAGATACATTTTGGTTCGGAAATGGAAAGACTCCAACTTACCAACAATTATGGAATGGAAAACTTTGCTTGTCAGAATAAAAACTTACAAAAAAATTCTGGTATATGGTGAATAATATCCTGCAGAAATTGGAAGCACTTTAAGGTTTTAGAGAACAATATGTTTTGTAATTTTTCTTTTTCTTTTTTTTCATTCATTTATTTCTCTCTCAGTCCCAGCGTAGTAGGGGGATAGCGGAATAATAGTAGATATTTGTAAGAAAAATGGTAATATGATGTGACAAAATATGATGTGAAATTTTATATGCAATATTTTTGCATCCTTTTTTTTTAAATTTAATAAAGAGGTTTTGTTTTTTTTAGAAAAGGGAAGTTTGGCAATTTGTGATAATCAAGACCTTTAAAAGAAATCTACCAGCAGTTTTGACCTTAGAAATCTGCAGACAGTGACCCGAGAATGCTGTGTAATGATACCTTTATTTTGATAGTACCAGAAGGACTGTGGAAAAATACATTTTTGTTACAGATGTTGTAGCTTGAGCACTCCATGTTGTGAGATTTCTTTACAAACAAACCTAAAACCTCCCCTCTAAGTAACTGCTGTAGTATTCAAACAGAAACAAGCTGAAGCATTGACTCATAGCAAAAGGGAAGTTCAGTGAAGAAATCTGACACAACAGTGCATAAGAATTAAGCTTTGAATTAAGCTACAATCCTGGAACATGGCTGCATTTTTTCACAGACCTGCTGCTACTAACAACACACACAAATGTATGGTTAGACAGATCTCCAGGGCCGCTACGTAACACTGTCTACAGATTTGTATGCTCAAAACTGATGGTAGACTTTCTTAAAATTGCTGACCTGTGCAGTATTTCGGTGCAAGTGAGCACAGAATCTGGATTTCCCTTTAACAACACTCTGTAAAACCCTTTTTAATTGTCCCTTATTACCTTTTCTCGTGTTGCGGGGATCCTACCCATTCCTGTTGATCTTTTAGTAAAGCACATATTGAAATATTCACTTTAAACTTCTGCACAACAATGGCCGATCATGTACTTTAGTGTCTCTCCGTATCTCTACTGCTAATTTGTCCTCTGAATTTAGAACTCTGCCTGTTCCCTCCACCATTATAATAATACATTGCCATCCATTCCCCTCTCTGCACATTAAAATGCTCTTTATGCTTGTTAGACATATTTATATGTTGCTCTAATGTGGTTTTATAAGGGGAGAGACAATACCGCATTAAATGTGGCTAAAAATCTCAAACTAAGAGCCTGACATATTAGTTGTGACCATTCAGATTTTGTCTACTTTTCATTGTAATGTAATGGTAATTGGGATAACACGATTCAACACTTATCTGATAGATGCATGTTAAGCGCCGCTGGTAAAAAGCGGCTTTATCAGGTTCAGCTTTGCCCATAGCAATACTACATTGAGGCAATGGAATTATTCTCATGTTAATTATCACTATTTCATAGTCCAAGAAGATGACACCGGTGCATTAACAGGAAGACATGTGCTCTCATGACAATCTGCCTATATTTATTTAATGCTCCCCACATTTATACGACTCATTAACATTTCCAACTCCTGGATTATGTATGAACTTTGCACGCAGAAGCCTTCCTTGGGACTTTTAATAGCGTGCGATGCCCTTCTATTATCATGCATCAATCAGTTTTCTATGGTAATTGTTATGCTGAATTTCCTAAACTGCATTATAAAATGAAAGTTGTAAACGTCCATCAAAATAGTTCATGTTAATAGCTTCATAATTCCCTGGCAGCATTGATCCTGGGGTACTTTTAACTCATTCTTTCCATATGTCATTCCTTTTTATCAAAGAGGAAGATAAATTAGTATATATGCTCAAAGACCGTGAATAAAAAATGCCAGGAAATAGACAAAATACAAGAGCAAACAGTGACAAAGGAAGCTAAAAAATATATTTTGAAGTGCACTATTACTCTAGTCACAGTAAAATCAATATAGTAACAGTCTCTGAAGCAGGGTTGGACTGGCCCACCAGGGTACCAGGGAATCCTCCAGTGGGCCCAAACTCTAACAATTTATAATGGACACCAAAGATTTAGCAGAAGACAGGCCAATTTGGAAGTAAAAAGAGCAAATACAATAATATTAAATCTTATCATTGTTACATCCTAAATGGGACTCATCATACCCCAGCCTATAAATATTCTACTGCATATTTATGAATGTAAATATGGTTTTTCTCATACTATTTGATGTGGGGGCCATGACAATGCACCACCCTATAAATATATTTCTTTTAGGTCCAGGAGTATAAATTGCATTCTGCAGGCTGCAAACGTCTATGGTATACTTTTGATTTGTATAAAAATTAGCCTTGGACAACTAGGAGGAGTACAAGTTCCAAAGGGAGAAAATTGCACCCCTAAGTACAATATAAGAAAGTTTAGACATGTCAGGTGGGCCTGCAGCTGACACAATCCAGAATCAGCCGCAGCGCAGCAGCCCTTTCTTCCAACAATTGCTGTGCCCCTTACTGCATCTAGTTGTCATCTTATTAACCCAAGGCATCGACCTTCAAAAGAGGAATTAGCATAAATAAAGGAACATCCAAAATACACATTGCATCTTTTAATGTTTATTTGCATTGAGCCAAAATGCATCTATACACTTTAATTTTGCTATGGAGGGGGCTGTGTAATGCTTATCTTTTATAAAGTGGAGCTTTGGATATTGCTGGCATTGTCGCATGTCCTCTTTTCTCAGTGCCAAAATGTCTTTTAGCTACAGACCTTGGCAACATGTGTATAATATCTGTATAATATGTGTATAATATATGTGTACAATGGATCTATGCTTTATGGACCAATACCATGCAATCATTTTTAGGGAATTTTTTCTTGTGTGTTCATAAAGAACATCTAAGAAAATTGTAGCATGTTCCATCAGATGTCCCATTATTAGTGTACCAATTTCAAATTAGTAAAAATTGATGTTTCAATTTTAGGGAGTCATGAATTTATTTGTTGTATATTTATGCCTAGTCTAGACTCGGACTCAGGATCAATAAAGTTATATTGTATTGTACAAGTTGGTATGTTACGGAAACTATCTCTGTAACACCCAACTTATTTGCATATTTCCCAGAAGTGGAGCATCTCCTAGTGGAGTATCCCTAGTGGAGTATCATTGACTATAAGTCGTCACATGCCTATAAGGTGGCCTTGATTGGCAAGCTCTCCGTAAGGAGAATGTTTACTCCCTGACCCTAGTTAAAAGCCTCTCACTCAGCCAAACCAGTTCCCTAACCCAGGGGTGCCCAACCTTTTTTTGCCCAGGGACCGGTGGGTGGGGAGATGCGGTCTGGTGTCATTGTTTCATAGCAAAGAATTTATTTTTGCATGCCCCACCATAACTCCCTGTGTGCCTAGCTTATATTGTCCCCTTTCCTGTAGCATGTCCCCCTCCAAAGTTCACTTTCCTGCAGCATGCCGTCTCCCATGTCCCATTTCCTTTAGTTGCCCCCACTCTCTGCTTCCAATGTCCCCTTTACCATCCAAATTCTGTATAAAAAAATACTCACCTTCTTCATTCCCTTGCAGAAGTCTTCTCTTCCTTCACTTCTCCTCTGCATTAATGCATGGTTCTATTGTCGACAGACACGATGTGATGACATCATGACACTCACTGTCAATAGAACAGAGCATTATTAGGTGAGTATTTTTTTGTTTTTACAGAGGTCAGCCGCGGCCCGGTACTAGGTGTTCCATGACCCGGTCTTTGGCCACAGACAGGCAGCTGGGGAACGCTGCCCTTCACTGGACTGAAGAGACATAACCACAAATCTGTTCCTTCTGGTATAGATATAATAGTTTGGCTTTAAATCAACATCATGTCTTTAGACTTCCTAAAAGTCATGCTTAATGGTAAGGGAGAAGCCAAGCTAAGGTAGGAAAAGAGCTGTGTTTTTGCTTGTCCCATGTAGGAAAATGTATCTGCATATTTCCCTGAATTCCCTTGTGGAGCATCAATGGCTATAAGTATCCACACACCTGCAAGGCAGCCATGGCAAACTCTTCGTAAGGAGAACACTTACTCCCTGTAACACCCATTTATTCTAGAAGAGTTTGTCTAGCAGCACAATCTCTGGAGAGATAACAATTTTTATTCTACACAAATAAAAAAAATACAGTTACAATGTACATAGGATGGCTTGTGCATTTGATAGGTGCTTACTAACGCAACAGAATTAGGAAAGCTGCAAATGGAATCAAGGAGGAACTACTTGGGTTTTTTTTGGGGGGGGGGGGTTCTATTTTTCTTCAACTGCCAGACCCCCAGTGTTTTTCCAAGATGGAAGAAAAACCAATATTTTCTTTTTTAAGGCTTTAAAAAGACATGATATACTCCAAAATGGTGGTTCCGAATTTTGGCATATTTGGACACACCAATCTATTTTTTCCATCATATGGATGGACTTTGGGCAAAACCTGTAAGACTCCTGAGAAAAACAATTTGGGTCCATCGGGCATCATTGTACACCAACATATGGTCTGATCTGTACTTGTTTTTTTTTGTTCTTATGACTCAAAATAAAAAAAAGTGTGAAAAGATTCTCACATTATTCTTTGAAGCCATTTGTAACTTCTCCAACCTGATACTTTATTAACATTCCACATTGAAGTCAATATTTGCATAACATAGTGATTTACAGTACAATATACCAAGCTAAGTGCTCCGTACAAGAAGTACACTTGAGACAGCCATTCATCAACATTCATGAAAGTAATCTTGATATTTATTGAGATAAATTACTTGTGGATGCTTTTTGCTCCTACACAGTTTTTAAAGAAGAAATGCAAACATTTTCTAGCAATGTACATTTAATGATATCATTAAGCAACATAAAAATGTCTTTTACAACCCAACTGAGAATAATTAAAAGTTACTGTAGAGACAAAACTGTGAGAGACAAGATATTGAAAGTGCCTTTCACTAAAATCAATAAATGCTTAGGAAACGTGCTGTACAGTGTATAGTATAACAAGCTCTATCCCAAAAATGAATACTTGTCCATTCTAGTTCAAAAAATCATTATCTAACATCTATAAATCATATATAAAGATATCCTAAAGAGACACATATCAAGTACTAATCTAAACACTTGCAGTATAGTCACTCTGCATTACATTACAGCATGTCACTTCCCTTAAGCCGAACCTCCTTATCAAAAAGACATAGGGGCACATTTACTAAGGGTATACACGGCGCATTTTCGTTGGGTTTCCTGACTATTTCCTATTTGCACCGCATTTAAGTGGGGTTTTTGGCACACACGACAACCCGACTGACTCGGACTAAGCGCAGGATTTACAATTCAAATTGTATTGCAAGGCAATGCACTCACATACACCGGGAAGAAGAAGGTGAACTCCGGCGGACCTCAGCAGGGAAGCGATAAATGCACGATCTTGAAGAATCGTCGGAGAACGCACCTCGGGGATCGCGACAGGACCGGGTAAGTAAATCTGCCCCATAAACTTTTTAATTGTATAAATAGTTGATGAATCACATTGTTAGACATTGGGGCTTATTTACGAAGGGTCCCGCAGCTGCATTTCCGTCGGGTTTTCCGATTTTTTGGGGAATCGTGCCTCTGGGACAGGGATAAAGAAGGGGATTGTGTTGCAGAGGATCGGATTTTGGCGCATCAGCACTGGCTTTCATGCAACACAAATCAGGGGGCGTGCCGTCTGACAATACGACTGATTCGGACAGAGCGTGGGATTTAACTTTCAAATTGTGTCGCAAGCTTTGCACTTACATGCACTGCGAAGAAGATGGTGAACTCCGGCGGACCATAGCGGGGAAGCAACAGATGCAGGATATCGGGTGCACAATGTTAGTAAATTGCGGCACAGAGAATTCTTGCTGGACACTCCGGATCGAGGAACGCGCAGGACCGGGAAAGTACATGTGCCCCGTTGAGTTGCGTAATTTTTGATATGACAGTCTATTGGTTATTTTCATTGTTACTCTACAGTAGTCTCCTGTTCAAGCTCCTAATTTCTAAAAGGGAACAGGTCAGAAGAAATTAAATCTTAATAAAGTGTAAACTTCCACATGAGAAACTTCCTGTTCGATAAGCTTCGGAGCAAACCGCATCCGAAGCAGAGAGTCCTACCGCTAGGAGCACCGGAAACTTCCGGTGCTAGGCCAAAGGCCTGACACGTTTCCCTGTAGTGTACTTATGTCGTACCATTGTTTTATGTGAATACCTAAATAAAGGATTCATTTTAATTGTTACCTCTGAGTACTGCTGGACCTCACTATTTATCCGTGTTATGAAAGTGCATCACTATAATAATTTTTACCATCCTGTGATATCACATTTGCCCTTCCAAACCAAAAAGAATAATGCCCATAGTGTGAATCTCACCTTTTCATGCCATACGTATTGCATTTTTCTGTTCTGAAACTACATGGCAAACATCTTCCTCAGCGGCCATGTAGTAGGTGGGAATGAACATCATGTCTTTTTCCTAAAGCTGAGTTTACATCTGAGTTTACAGCTGAGAATTACATCCTGACTATAGTTACCATTATGCTTTCTGTTTTCTTATGAAGTAACTAAACAGCAAATCCAATAAAATTCCAACAATAAAAATATGAGTTCAGCATAGAATATATATACAGGATCTATATAGAAACAAGCCGGCATCTTTCAAGACATGGTGGAGCACAGAGAAAGAAATAAGTAGTAGAAACCAGCATTTAACAGTTACATAACGTGTATTTACTTATGTATGAGCATTAAGGGTCAATGGCTTCCCTGCAGGAAACAAATATCACCCTGGAACTGCGCAGACACAAGGTTCTCCTGCTAGCTACACAGAGCAGTGTTACATAACCATCCCATTGCTTTACAGAGAGAGAAGCAGCCCCTCTCCTGCCACAATTAGAATCAGTCCAATTTCTTGTGTATACAAACTATAGAGATGATCAGCATAGACAGAGCTGACAGGAACAACAGGGATTAGCTAGACTGAGGAGGAAGGCAAATAAACTGCTGGACATAGATAATGAAAGAAAGAGGCATGTTATCTATATCACAAGTGCTACTGATTTGTAAAATTATAATAGTAATATCTGAGCTATGCTGTAAACGGATTAAAATCTTGCAGACCATGTTTTGTGAGTATACCCTTGCTTCAGGATAGAAGAGCCAGTGATATCCCTGGATACAAAAATGTCAATCACGAAGGAGGGGGCATTCTGAGGCAGGGAGAGGTTGACTCCCAGCTCCACACCATCAATTCAAAGTTAATAATGGTTGCATAAGACAAATTTTTGCACCCATAAACATAGCTTACTGCAATTTATTTAATTTACCTGTTTTATAATTTAGGGTTAGTTTAACTAATGTCTTCTAGTATATGCATTTTCCATATAAGTTTCTGAACTTACCAGTTTTTGCTTTGGCCACTAGAACAGCATCAATTGAACACTTTCTAATCTCTGTAGCTGACTTGTCAGCTTTGCTGTGTGGAAAGCGGCCAGTGTACAGAGTCATATCATTTAGTTACTGACACATGGGGATCTATTTGCAGCTCTACTGTTCCTCTCAGATCTCTAGAGAAAAAGAATCTGCTTGTATACACTTTAATGGTCCTTGACATTTCTTTATCCGCTGACATAAGGCATAATATGTTGCACAGGCAATACAGGAAAGAAATACACTCACCGGGTTAGGTACACCTGTCCAACTGCTCGTTAACACTTAATTTCTAATCAGCCAATCACATGGCGGCAACTCAGTGCATTTAGGCATGTAGACATGGTCAAGACAATCTCCTGCAGTTCAAACCGAGCATCAGTATGGGGAAGAAAGGTGATTTGAGTGCCTTTGAACATGGCATGGTTGTTGGTGCCAGAAGGGCTGGTCTAAGTATTTCAGAAACTGCTGATCTACTGGGATTTTCACGCACAACCATCTCTAGGGTTTACAGAGAATGGTCCGAAAAAGAAAAAACATCCAGTGAGCGGCAGTTCCGTGGGCGGAAATGCCTTGTTGATGCCAGAGGTCAGAGGAGAATGGGCAGACTGGTTCGAGCTGATAGAAAGGCAACAGTGACTCAAATCGCCACCCGTTACAACCAAGGTAGGCAGAAGAGCATCTCTGAATGCACAGTACATCGAAATTTGAGGCAGATGGGCTACAGCAGCAGAAGACCACACCGGGTGCCTCTCCTTTCAGCTAAGAACAGGAAACTGAGGCTACAATTTGCACAAGCTCATCGAAATTGGACAGTAGAAGATTGGAAAAACGTTGCCTGGTCTGATGAGTCTCGATTTCTGCTGCGACATTCGGATGGTAGGGTCAGAATTTGGCGTCAACAACATGAAAGCATGGATCCATCCTGCCTTGTATCAACGGTTAAGGCTGGTGGTGGTGGTGTCATGGTGTGGGGAATATTTTCTTGGCACTCTTTGGGCCCCTTGGTACCAATTGAGCATCATTGCAACACCACAGCCTACCTGAGTGTTGTTGCTGACCATGTCCATCCCTTTATGACCACAATGTACCCAACATCTGATGGATACTTTCAGCAGGATAATGAGCCATGTCATAAAGCTGGAATCATCTCAGACTGGTTTCTTGAACATGACAATGAGTTCACTGTACTCAAATGGCCTCCACGGTCACCAGATCTCAATCCAATAGAGCATCTTTGGGATGTGGTGGAACGGGAGATTCGCATCATGGATGTGCAGCCGACAAATCTGCGGCAACTGTGTGAGGCCATCATGTCAATATGGGCCAAAATCTCTGCGGAATGCTTCCAGCACCTTGTTGAATCTATGCCACGAAGAATTGAAGGCAAAAGGGGTCCAACCCGTTACTAGCATGGTGTACCTAATAAAGTGGCCGGTGAGTGTATACCTCTTCAATATGGCTCCGAGATTGGTTTTAAAAAACCTACAACATTTCAGAAAAGAACAAGAACATTATTTTTCTCCTGGGAATGTACATCAAGTCAATGAAAATAAAATTGACCTCGATCCTTTTAACTGTATTTCTTGGATGTTCCTTTTATAATTACAAATCAGCTGTTGAAGCTAAAGAAACAGAATTCTCTTGCATACTTACAACATGCAGAACCTTTAATATATTCCAACTTTTAGTTGAAACTTTCTCTAAAAGATAACAGCTAATAGCTATGGGAACCTTTGTGCATAATAAATCAATAAACACATAAGGTACAAAGTGTAGGAATATGTTTTATATTGTTTTAATTCCTGTCTACGTGCTCTTTATGCATTGATTTAACAATGGGTGGTTATTTATGCTAACTTCAATGTTCTATTCGATGTAAAGATGAGAGCAGGAAAGATCAGATATTGCAAGTATCTATTAAAAAATGCTCTAGAATTTGGGTTACATGTGCAAATGTTATCTCTAGACCTAATATCAGTAGACAGGAAGAATAAGGTGACTTCTACAAAGGAAACCATCCTATCTAGTTTATTGCTACCTCCCGGATTGCCTGCATAGAGACGAATGTCTAAATAGGGATGTCCTGCAACACAACTATCCCTCTGCATTTCAAATAGAAGAAGTTTGTTCAATTGTGACTATAATAGTTAGCCAACTACAGCTGTGGGAACTTCAGGTATCTCTGTTTCAGCCAATAAGATACTCTTCACATGTTAGTCAATGTAAAGAATATGGTATTAGAAGAGAAGGCTGTATAGTTAAAAGGTTGGGAAGGTGGAAGGAGCGGAGGGAGAAGGATACAGAGGAATGGATTTCATGTATCAGGCACTAGGGGTAGTGGACCCACTGGAGCACTGTGGACGATGACATGAGCCAACACCTGGGAGCGGAGTCTAAGTTGTACCTGGTTTTCACCAGAGCCCACCGCAAAGCAGGTTGAACTTGCTGTGGTGTGGTAACACCAGGTGGCTCCACAGGCACGACTCTGTCCACGGTGGTGTAAGACAGGCAGGGGTTCAAGACACGCAGCACAGGATCACAGTTGGGGGCGTAGCAGTAGGTCAGGACAGGCAGCACAGGAGCAAAGTCAGCAATGGAAGCGAGGTCACAATGGGAAATCAGGAAAATCGCAAAAGGCATGGAACACAGCTTCCTCTTAGGCATAAAAGCACAAAGATCCAGCAGGACTCAGGAAGTGGCAGCCGGCCATGGCCAATTATCGGCGCTGGCCCCTTAAATCTCCGGCAGCCAGCATGTGTGGCCCACCTCCTAGTGCCGGAGCCAGCACTGAAATGTGGCAATGTAAGGAAGAGGGGATATGGGTCGCAGGAGCACTGGTGACAGTACCCCACTCCTTCGGCCTCTCCCTCTTTTTGGACTGGAAGAAGTTTTGCAGAAGGACATGGTCCAAGATGTTTCCTTGGGCTTCCAGGATCTTTCCTCTGGCATGAACCCCTTCCAGTTGACAAGGAAGAAACACTTTCTTCTAACCGTTTTCATATCCAGGACCTCCTTTACCTCGAAGACAAAGAATCAGCCTCAGGAGCAGGAGGTAGCACTTGCCAAGAGAAGTGGTTCAGGATGACTGGCTTCAAGAGAGAGACGTGGAAGGAGTTTGGGAAGCACATGGAGGGAGGCAGGAGTAGCTTAAGGATTGATGCACTTCACTACTTCAATTGTGCCCAGGAATCGAGGACCAAGTTTATAGCTGGGAATCTTCAAACAGATGTACCTTGAAGACAGCCGTACTTTTTCACATGGGGATAAGACTGGAGGAGACCGGCGCTTGGGCAGACGGCAGACCTGGCAGAGGAACAAAGAGGGACATTACCCGAGGAAGAAGGAAGATCAGTGATAAAGTCCATGGGCACCTGGGTATCAGCAATGGCAGAACAAGACCAGCTGTTTTAAAACTAGATGGCTTGTTTCGGGCACAATAAATCCAGTACATCCTTGACAAGATCTGGCCACCAGTAGAAACAGGAAATGAGGGCCATAGAGCGTTGCACCCCAGAGTGCCCAGCCACACTTGAGCAGTGTCCCCAAGTCAGTATCCTCTTCCGAAGGGCAGCTCGGATGTAAGTCTTGCCAGGAGGAAGTTGCCGAAGGTCCACTGGAACAGCAAGAACCAGACATGCAGGAGGAACAATGTGTCTAGGCACTGGTTCTTCCCCAATTACATCCAAGGCACAAGAGAGGGAATTGGTCTAAATATTCTTCTCTGCAGGACAAAAATGTATCATAAAGTTGAAGTGGGAGAAGAAAAGGGACCAACAAAACTGTCGAGGATTGAGGCACTGAGTGGTCTAGAAATAAAGGAGATTCTTGTGGTCTGTGTAGATACAGACTGGATGACGAGCTCCCTAAAGACGATAACAACATTCTTTCAAAGGCCAGATGGCCAGATGCTCCCAATCACCTATGGAATAATTCCTTTCAGCTGCAGAGGTCTTGGAGAAGAAGCCGCAAGTGAGGTTTCGACCTTTGTTCCCCCTCAGGGTGCGAATGGCTCCAGCACCAACCAATGAGCCGTCAACCTCTGTATCAGGCCAAGTGAGAATGGATGCAGAAGAAAAGGCAGACTTCAGCTTGGAGAAAGCTACTTCAGCTGTCAGAGGCCAGAGTTTTGGATTAGCGACACAATGGGAGACATGAGAGTGGAGAAATGGGTTATAAATTGTCGGTAATCCTACTGGGCAAGGCGACTGAAGTACCGCATTTAACATGGCAGGGTCCATCTGAAGTCCCTTGTCAGAGATGATGTACCCAAGAAAGGAAAGCTCTTTTGGTGAAACCGGAACTTCTCGAGTTTGATGTAAAGGCGATTGGCCATTAGACATTAGATGTCTGAGGACTTGCCATATGTGGGACTAGTGGGACTCAAGGTTCATAGAGAACACCAGGATATAATCGAGATAGCAAGTCCTGAAAAATAGCTGGAGCGTTAAAGAGTCCAAACGGCATGACCAGATACTTGAAGTGCCCATCACGAGTATTGAAGGATGTCTACCCCTCATTGCCTTTGCGGATATGGATGAGGTTATACGCTCTAGTTTGGTAAAGACCTTCTCTCCACGTAAGGGGTTGAACAGTTCTGTAATCAATGGCAATGGGTGGCCGTTCATCACAATGATTTTGTTAAGACCGCTATTGTCAATGCATGGATGGAGTGACCCAAGGAACGAAGAGGACTTGCATATGAACCCCCTTCTGCAGGTTCTCCTTCACGTAGGCAGACATCACCACAGTTTCAGGCACTGAAAGAGGATACATGCGACCCTGTGAAGGACATGTGCCCGGCAAAAGGTTGAAAGTCATAGGGGCATGTGGAGTCAATGTCTTTACTTGCTTTTCCGAGAAGACATCGGCAAAGTCCCTATATGGGACGGGGAGACCCACCAGTAGCTTGGAGGACAACGGAGAAGACATTGTGGAGACAGGGCAAGGTAATTCCAAACGGCATGACTGGCATTCTGGCATGGCGCTGTAACCATAGAAGGCCCAGAAGAACAGATGAAGTGGACAGGGGTATCATGTAAAAAGAAAGTCTGTCCTTGTGCAAGGCCCCCACTTGCAGACATAACGGCTCAGTGCAATACCAGACCGGGTCATAGAGAATCTGCGCACTGATGGAGGAGATGATTGGTGGCTTCTTGGGATGGACCACAGAAAGATAATACTGAGAAACCAGAGCAGCATCCACAAAGTTTCCTGAAGAACTGGAATCCAGGAAAGCAGAGATTTGAACCTGATTACCTGCCCCAGAGCTGTGTAAGTTAGGTATGTTCAGATGTGGAGAAGCTTTGTTCTCACCTAGGGACGCTTCTCCCAAGAACCCTTGGTGTGTGCGTTTCCTGGATGCTCATGGAAATGTTCCGGGCTGGCACAATAGAGACAGGGGTTCTCCTGTTATCACCTGGAACGCTCCTAGAGAGACCGAGCACTATGCACCTGCATTGGCTCCTGTGCAGCTGACATGGAAGAGGGCTGACAAGGTCTTTGGAAGACAGAATCCAGGTGGGCAGTCATCGGATACTGACTTGCAGTAGTTCCACACACTGCTCCTCAGAGTGCTCAGCAAATCGGACGTCTATCTGAGTGGCCAGAGAGATGAGACCACTCAGCTTAGACGGCAATTCACATGCAGAAGGTGCAATTTGTCCTGACAGTCCCTTTTTAAAGGTTGCGACCAGGGCGGCCTTATTCCAGGTTAGCTCAGAAGCCACGGTACGGAACTGAACTGCATAGTCACCAACAGATGAGTCCCCTGGAAGAACATGGTAAGAGTAGTCATACTAATGGGAGGTACTGCAGGGACTGGACACTGGTGCTGGGTAGCCAACAATTGCTGCAGTGAGTTGTCCAAGGTGCTGGCCTTGCTGGGTAGTGAAGTCGGAACAGAATCAAGGTCACAAGAGGAAATCAGGATAATCGCAAATGGCATTGAACACAGTTTTCTCTCAGGCATAGAAGCACAAAGATCCGACAGGGGACACACGAAGGGGCCGGACATTTAACAGAAAAGGCAGCTGGCCAGCTCTAATTACCGGTGTGCTGGACCTTTAAAACTCCGGAAGCCGCCACAAGTGGTCCCCGCCTCCTAGAGCCCCTGGAGCCAGCGCTGGAAAGTGGCAAGGTAGAGAAGATGGAGAGGGTCCTGGGCAACAGAGAGGGGCATGTGTGGGGGACGTGAGTCGCAGAACCCTTGACAGGATGCTACATTGAAGCCAAGAAGGGTTGATTGCTATTTGGGGCTGAGTGGACAAGATATAGATGAATGGAGATATAACATCTGGGTATGGTAGTACAGTTATATATATCTGAAATAAATGCATGAGGGTGATGGGCAGCAGAACTAGCTTTTTTATACTTGTATGTGCTGTGCGTGCTACATGGAGGAAGGGGAATGGATGAGGTTAATGGACAGCAGGACTAGCTTCCTCAGACTTGTCTGTGCTGTGGGTGCTACATGGAGGAAGGGGCATGGATGAGGGAGAGGAGCAGCAGCAAGGGGCCCCTTGTCAGGAAATGGCAGGAGACAATCTCCAAGCTGTGCCCTCATGTGCTGTGCCCTCATGTGCTGTGCTGGAGTGTTACATAGACAGATAGATAGTTGATAGATAGATAGATAGATAGATAGATAGATAGATATGAGAGATAGATATTAGATAGATATTAGATAGATAGATAGATAGATAGATACTCAAGGAAATGCAAAAGCAGGACACTTAAAAAAGATCCAAGTATGGCGGTGGGTGCACGCTCACTGGGACCGGGCCCCAGGTCCTCCAACAATACAATCCAGAGAAGTAAGCAGCACTCCGAGACAGCAATGGTCAGGTGATGAAAAAAAGTGTTCCTTTTATTCCATGCTTCAAAAGTACAGTGAGGTACAGCAACGTTTCGGCTCCAGGGAGCCTTTTTCAAGCCAAGTGATAGCAGTGAACAGCACATATATATACTCCTACAAACAGTCACATGATCAAGTGGTGTCCACCCTCTAATTAGCATATCCCGTCATGATAATAGTGTACAAAAGACTTTCATTATACAAAAATACAGAATCAACAGTATTAAGAGGAATATGACATGCCATCATAAAGTGCCAGTGCAAAGAAACATTGTTATTTACAGATTTTTAAACATCAAGTGTGATACATATAAGTAAAGTGACAAGTGCATTGTGTGCTTGTTGGAAACAAGGTTAAAACAATGTAACGGGTGTCTCACCATCCTTTACACAAGTTTCTGTAGCAAGGACAATACATCCGAGCGCGCGCCGACCACCGATTAGTGTAAACCACAAGCCATTAAAGACCGTATCGTTAGGTCGGATGTGGGTCCTATGCGACCAAATAGACCAACGGGTATTTTTGGGCAGTTGAATAAAGGGTCATTCCCTTGCCGAAACTGTATTAACTGCAGACAAATGAATAGGGGATCGTCCTTCATTCATAATGATGTAGAATACAAATTGAAGCACTACTTGAATTGTGACAGTTGTTATGTCATTTATAAACTTAATTGTCCCTGTGGACTTTTATACATCGGAGAGACCACCCTCGAATTTAAAGTGCGGTTTAATCAGCACCGGTACACAATTCGCAGTGGCAGAAGAGACCTACCCGTGTCCAAACACTTCCTGGAAGCAGGACACACAGAAAGGGACCTTAGGTTCCAATTAATCGACCATGTTCCTCCCCTTCGCAGGGGGGGTGACAGGGAACGCATCCTCAAAAAAATGAAATTAAAGTGGATATACAGCCTTGGTACTCTCAGACCAAATGGCCTTAATGTGGATTTTAAACTGATAATGTTTGGTATATTGTGGTTTTTGTTTCCCTAATATCCTCCTCTTTGGGATCCTCCTCTGTTTTATCTGATATATAGGCATATAGTGATATACCCCTATTTACATATATCTTAATTCGGTTTCTCTTTGCCTTACAGATTTCAGGAATATATTGAAGCCAGTTCGGGACACCTCTCACCATCTCTTCACCACCTGTGGCATTGCCTCCATCCATGCGTACCACCACCATACCTTTTTCCTCATTAGGTCATCATATCGTATGTGTATTTCTTTGTTACTAGGTGGCCATACCGTGTGCCAAGGGAGTGGCGACTTTATATGTATTTGTGGGTTCTATATGAGGTTGTTTAGCACCATGACGAGAATCCCGTTTGGACCCTAAGGTGGTTTCAGGGATATTATAGGTGCTTTAGTGGTTGTACAACCGCAGTAATTCTGTATATGCATCTCCTCACCCACTTCTCTATATTTGCTGAGAGCATACTGCTACGTGTTATTTAAGCCCTCCATTGTGCCATTGACCACCAGCATTACCTTTTTTGATGCGACCATAAAAGTTTACTGCTATAAAGCAGTGTACAGATAGTCATAGTGAATTCAACATAAGAAGAAAAATAGCGCTCGGCACAATCCAGGTTGTAGCGATGGCAAGCACAGGCCAATCGCGGGGCAATAGTGTTTGCTGCAGATAGACTCCGGTGGTATTATCCTCTTCAAATAGCACTATAGGTGGTGCTCGGCTAGTGTGGTAAACAGTCCAATAGATATTCAAAGAAGAAAAAGTAAGCGGCACTCACCATTACTGTGCAAACGGTATCTTTATTTCGGGTGCAAGTACAGGGAGGAGCGGGGCCTGGCGACGAGTCGTTTCGCGCCTACTGGCGCATCATCAAGCCAATGACCTTGGCTTGGCTTGACCTTCATTGGCTTGATGATGCGCCAGTAGGCGCGAAACGACTCGTCGCCAGGTCCCGCTCCTCCCTGTACTTGCACCCGAAATAAAGATACCGTTTGCACAGTAATGGTGAGTGCCGCTTACTTTTTCTTCTTTGAATATCTACCAGATAGTCATAGTGGGTTAGGAAACGCTCTGGATGTCCGTGTCTTGTTTACACGTGACGTAGGCGGTTCCCTTAACAACCTGACATGCGCACCGCTCTCTGGCATGTTTGCGTTCCAGCTTTGCAGTTCACACTAATCGGTGGTCGGCGCGCGCTCTGATGTATTGTCCTTGCTACAGAAACTTGTGTAAAGGATGGTGAGACACCCGTTACATTGTTTTAACCTTGTTTCCAACAAGCACACAATGCACTTGTCACTTTACTTATATGTATCACACTTGATGTTTAAAAATCTGCAAATAACAATGTTTCTTTGCACTGGCACTTTATGATGGCATGTCATATTCCTCTTAATACTGTTGATTCTGTATTTTTGTATAATGAAAGTCGTTTTTGTACACTATTATCATGACGGGATATGCTAATTAGAGGGTGGACACCACTTGATCATGTGACTGTTTGTAGGAGTATATATATGTGCTGTTCACTGCTATCACTTGGCTTGAAAAAGGCTCCCTGGAGCCAAAACGTTGCTGTACCTCACTGTACTTTTGAAGCATGGAATAAAAGGAACACTTTTTTTCATCACCTGTCTCGGAGTGCTGCTTACTTCTCTGGATTGTGTTAGATAGATAGATAGATAGATGTAAGATAGCTCTGGTGTCATTGGTCAGCAGCAGGGGCTTGTGATGAAGTGACAGGAGGCAGGCCCCGCCCCTCCATCTTGCTGATTGTAGTCTTTTGAGAGCTGGAAACCATGGTTGCTATGGGCCAAAAAAGGTACTAAATGAGGACCGCGAGGCAAAATATTTTGAGGAATGATTCCCAGGGACACCTGGAGCAGAATTCTGTATTTTAGGGTTTTTTTTGTTCAGAATGACGGTTACACTTTAAGTACAAAATGAAGCCATATTACACCTATTAACATAAGTTCTAACTGTTATCAGCTTTATCATATCAGATGCATCAGATTTCCCCTTCTGTAACGGGGACAAACAACAATTATTTGCTTAATTACACAAAATGCTTTCAAAGGGTTAAAGTACACTGTGGTTACTCCTTTATTATCAAAGCTCCTTTCCGGAAAACTCACGGAGCAAAGTTGTCTCATTCATCGCCAAAATCATTATTTTGATGGATTGAGAAATTACCGAATGTCTTTTAGTGCACATAACATGTTGTTCCTTATTTCAGAATCATCACTCATGTGTGTCTGTCACTTCACCATGAGAAATGATATTGAATGTCATCTCTTATTTATTCGCAGCACCTTCACTAGGGAGAGAAGCCCATAAAGAACGGCACAGTAAAGCAATGGGACAATATGTTCGAGCACATGTATCATGATTCATATTAATTTATATCACAGCCGTGGAGAAAGGATCCATCCAATGTCAAGGCGTGATCGGAAGAGCTATATACCACTAAATGGGTAAATGGCTCCTGGTTTCTTATGAACACAGCTATTATCAGCGTGTAGCAATAATTACATGGTTATCTATTTGCAACAAGTCATCCTTATGTTTATTTCTAATGTTATCTTTATTTCACAATGGCCTGAAGCAATCTGTATACAGTAAAAAATAACTATAAGAAGAACAAGATAACAAGCTGCACCTCGTTACTATTCTCTCAGCTGTAGAAGTCTTTAAAGTATGAAATATGAATGTTAGCATGTTCAGCCGTAGTCAACACATATGGGGAAAGCATTTCTGCCAAATAAAACCCATTAGTATTAGTATTATAAATACAGGCAGTACGTACAGGATAGGCTCTGTAGGTTTGTTCTTAAGTTGAATTTGTATGTAAGTCGGAACTATATATTTTAAAATTGTAACCCCAGACAAATTTTTTTGGTCTCTGTGACAATCGGATTTTAAAAATGTTGTGTTGTCTTAAGAACCAGGATTAACAAAAAAGCTTAATTGCAGAAACCTTTAATAACTGTTACCGCTGTTAATTGTAGCCTAGTAGTGGCATAGTGGTCTATGATACAACTCGCAGGTGGTCTCTATGCCCCCTACACTCCCACAGGGCGTGGAGGTGGTATAGCATGATAATCACAAATCTTTGCCATGTGCAAGAATTTGTGATTATTTCACTGCTTCAATGCAAGAAAACTGGCATAGAAGCAGTGATAAATTCCCACCTGTGTATTTATAGTTGTGTTATTTATTTTGTGCATTATCTTTATTTTCCTGTTGTGGTATATAGTCAGGGGAAATTGAAATATCACTTGGTCATAAGTTTTTAGACCCTCTGCTGTGACACATGCTGTCCATTTCCTTCTGCTCCTCCTTCAGATGGTTCTACTCCTACATTGGAGTCCAGCTGTGTTTAATTAAACTGATTGGGATTGATTAGGAAATGCACCCACCTATCTATATTAGACCTCACAGTTCACAGTGAATGTCATAGTACAAGAGAATCATGAGGTCTAAGGAACTGCCCAAGGAGACAGAGACAGAATTATGGTAAAGTATAGATCTGTCCAAGGATACAAAATAATTACTACAGTGCTCAGGGTTCCTAAGAGCACAGTGGCCTCCATAATCATTAAATGGAAGACGTTTGGGATGACCACAACTCTTCCCCGACCTGGTTGTCCAGCCAACCTGAACAATTGTGGGAGAAGAGCCTTGGTGAGAGAAGTAAAGAAGAACCCCATTGCGGCCTCCACCAGCACTGCCATCCACTCTTGGTGAACTTTTGCTGTCACAAAAATAACTTTTCTGATCTTACCGATTGGCTGCTATGAAACAAAGAGTGAAAAATGTAAAGTGGTCTGAATACTTTCTGTACCACTTGTCTATCTTCAACCCTCGCTTCTATTGGGTAGAGTAGTGACTCGCTAAAAAATATGTTTTTCTTGTCTCCATTCATTAGAATAGCTGTGGTATATGACTACTTTTTCTTTCTTAAAGGGGTATTCTCGTCAGGGCATTCACATTCAGTTTGATTAATCTGCCATTAATAAACATTTCTTCAATTAGATGTTATTAAAAAAAAATATTCCTGTGTGAAGATCATTTTCCATAGATGTAGGGCTTTGGTCCCTTAGAAACGAGATAGCTTTCTCGGATACGGCCACCTCTGCTGAAGCGATTGCACAAATAAACAAAAAGGTTTTGTATATGAAATATCTGAGAATTACTACATGTCCCACAGCCGTCCTGTGGTAATAAACGCCGAATCCAGGTGGTCAGGCAGGGCTCAATAGTACATGTCTGGCCGCTGCTGCCAAAATGTGACGTGGTCGTAACCGAGGAAGCTATCTCATTTCTAAGGGACAACATGGCTATGTTTATGAGAAATTATCTTCACACAGGAACATTTTTTTTAATAACATCCAATTGAAGAAATGTTTATATATGGAAGATTAATGAAACTGAATGTGAATGCCGAGACGAGAATACCCCTTTAACTTTTCTAGCAATATCAACGGAATTTCAAAAAGGACAACAGAAACACAAAATACAGAACAGTGTTGGGTCGGTGCCTCCCCCTCTACAATAAGGTATTTGGAGACCATTCTCAAAACACATCATTAGTATAAAATCCTAGACAATCCCTATAATTAAACAAGTCCTACTTATCAGGCTATTCCTGAATTAATATATATTAAGATGTCTTCTTCCTTACAGTTTCTCTTGGCTTTACATATCCTTATATATGTGTAACCAGATGTGGGAATTTATTCTGACCCTAGTCAATAGCCTCTCACTCACTCCAGTGAGTGCAGCAAACCAGTTTCCTGCATTGTACTGAAGAGACACAGCCACATCGAAACAGCGCTGTCCACAATGTGGGAATCTGTTCCTTTTGGAATAGATATACTGGTTTGGCTTTAATCGGCGCTGTGACAGGCATTTAAATGGTATTGTGTCGCACGTGATCACATTTTATCGCAGCGGTGCCGGCTTTTATGCGACACAAATCAGGGGCAGGCCGTCGGACAATGCGACTGATTCAGACAAACCACGGGAATTAACTTTAAAATTGTGTCGCAAGACATGCACTCACGTAGACCGGGAAGAAGATGGTGAAGTCCGGCAGACCTGATTGGGGAAGCGACACATTCAGGAAATCGGGCGCAGGATCTTATTGAATGGTGGCACAGTGCATCGTTGGACAAGCATATTTCCCAGAATCCCCTAGTGGAGCATCAATGACTGTAAGTCTCTACATACCTGCAAGGTGTCCTTAATTGGTCTTTGTAAGCAGAACACGTACTTCCTAAAAATCTCAACCTAATTTTTGGGCTCCAAAAAAGATTGAGATTTTACCAACGTTTTATTATTGAATGAAAACATCAAGAAGCATTTGGGTTGTTCTGATATAAAATGTCAAAGAAACCTGAAAATGGTTTAGACATACAATTGATGGCAAAACATACAAGTAATGGACAGTAAGTGGGTATTAACATTTGGAATAAGACTGTCTCATTGTGAGAAGGACGGGTCAGACATGGCAAAGATTACAGCTAAGATCAGGCTTCAGCAGCTTGTGAAAGTAACAGAAAATAAATGTAATAAACATTAACGTCCTTTATCCCTCATAAATCTTGTTATGTTTCAACTTGGATTTTCTTTAATTAAATAAGGATTTCTGACTCTGGTCTGTGAACAAATCTTCTCATTTCTCCTTTATCTGAGCTGTAAACCTGGTCCTTTTTAATACTTGGAAAATGGCATGTTGTATTATGTATGATGTAAGATTAAAAGCTCCAAACTTACACAAAATCCCACAATATTTCATTCTTTCTATTGGTCTTTCTTCCTCTATATAATTGAGGACATTCTTCGGAATAAATGCACTTGTTTAGTTATCACCATTGACATACACATGTAATTTAATAATGGAAATATATAAGTGTAAAATATCTGGGTGGGTCAATAACAAGTCAACTGGCCGGTGGCCCCTGATCTTTCTCCTCTATGCTTCACTAACCTATTGTATCCATTTGCACAGACTTGTATATGATTGTTATGATGTTTTCCTTGTTGTAATTTCCTATGAACATTGTGTGACACTCATGTAACCTTTAGTCCGGAACCACATATTTCATAGGGGCATCAAAAGATGAAAGGTGGCCATACATATCAGATGATGTCAGCTACACCTTTCGATACTGCAAGATCTGGTCAACTATCTAATGTTCATGACTATGAGAGGGATTTATGGCTATGATATTTCTGACTAATTGTTAGCCTCTACACTGTAATAGATTAAAGTAATGCAAAGACATGGTATATTTGGTGTACTGTAGTGCACATAATAAGGAAGGTCCAGATTGGCCGCATTTACATCCGTCAGTTAAGCCAAATTCTCCTCAATCTCTTGACTATACATCAACTGTAGATTTCAAGAGGAGGAAGGGTTGGCCATGTTGTTCACAATGAAGATTTTACACTTCTAGAACTCATCAAACTAACTGTTCTCTTAAAATAAATCTACCATTAGAATCCATCATGATAAACCAGAGAAACTTACTCATAGATCCAGGCACCGTGACTGTGGTAATCTTCTTTTATCTCTTATCTATGGCTTCCTTACTTCTAAAATTATCTTTTAAAATTATGTTAATGAGCCTTAAGGATTAATGTGGGTGTTACCAGAGCCCCACTGTATTGCAACTTCACAGCCTGTTACACTGTCTCCCCCCTGATTTCTCAGCACTTTCCCTCCCTCTGAAGTAATTTCACTGCAGAAAATAAAGTTTCAGCACATAGCCTGCGAATCTTCAGCAAAGAGGGGCTCTGCTAACATCCCCAGGAGCTTTCTAGCTCATTAGCATTTTATAAGTTGATTTTTAGAAGGAAGGAGGCCATGTATAACAAACATAAGATTACTACAGTCACAGTACCTGGATCTATATGTGTCTCTGGTTTATCATGATGGATTTTGATTGTAGATTTTTTTAAATCTTTGGTTAACAGTTACCTGAAGTGTATAGCACTCTCAAGGGAACTTGTACCTTAGTGACTGTAATATCAGCTTTTTCCAGCTTATGAGTCCAGTGGGCGGTCCTACTCAGTGACAAATGTCTATGCATTCACGATCCTACAGATACAGACTGTATTTTTAGAACAATAGCATAAAAGTGCAAGAATAAATGTTGTTTCTGGAGATAGTTTACACAAATTCTGCCAAATAATATAAAATGAATATTAATTATTTTAATGAACAGGATATTGGTGTAAACTAAATGAAAAGGAGAAAAACAAAGAAAACAACCGAAGAGGACGGCGCCTCGTGTGATAACGTTTTTGAACGGTTTCTTTTAGGTGAGTGATAGAGGGTGCTCACCTGGTAGCCACTTGGCTAGTAGCATATATAAGTATAGGGAACTGAGTTACCCTTGTTGGTGGATCCTTCCCAGGTTACCTCAGCAGCTTCCCAAACGCTCCAAGACCGGTATCCGTTGGAACCGTAAGTACAAGAGTATGGGTAGAAGAAAAGGTTTGGCGCTACGGATGGGTGCGCTTGTAACCCAGAGAGTTTTTTTTACCACAACACAAATTGGTATCTTTGGGCTAGGTAAGTATTTATTGTAAATGGTTAAAATCTGGTTTCAAACATAGGTACAATGGCAACGCGTTTCGGGGGAACCCTTCATCAGGCCAATACTATAAAACATGATAACAAACACAACCTCAAATAAATATATGAAAATAGTTAAGTACAAATTGGTTCACATGTGATGTGTTTAAATATAAACATATATATGCGTAAAAATTTAGAATTATGAGAATATGAACATGAGTGATAGAGAGATAAGCCCGTGTCTAGAGTATCTTCAGGGGGCGTGATGGAGACAACTTAGGATAAAGTACAAATGCAGCGTAGAAAGTATTTAGAAGACTATAGATGATTAAGTTTCTATAAATAAATGGATGCCAATAAAATGCTGAAAAGATTGGAAGATTATAAGTAGTCTAAGGAATGGAAAAGTGGCAGGGGTACATCAACAAGGATTGTGAGGCTATAAGGGGTGAAAATAATACTTACAGAATACAGCATCCGGGGGGACCAGCAGGAGCTGTAGGTTGAGAGCGCGCTGCAGCGCCGACTGAATATAAGCAGTACGGACGCTGGTGTGCGCGCGAACGCCAGATCGTGAGTGCGCATGCGCACTGTGTGTTCAGCAGCCACAGCGAGGTGGCGCGTGCGCAGTGGTGATAGGGATGGTTAACGGGGTGAATGTGTATGTAGCGCTTAAGCAAGAACTACTGCGCCGTATAAGACTAACTATAGTTAACTACACTGTTAGACAAGGCTCAATGAATATTGTAGCAGCAAGACATACAAGATGAAATTATAAACAGTATGATAGGAAATCGCAAACCTCTTTGTAGGCCTATTTGAGGAGCTCAACATCTTCACCCATCCTCTATTTGAGAGATGTATAGTATACAAACGGTATATAGACGATATTTTTATTATCTGGAGGGGCAACAAGGAAGAGGCTCTCAGCTTTATTAACAGTATTAACGATAACAATTGGGGTTTAGAATTCACGTCAAACATAACATCAAAAGAAATCGAATTTTTAGACGTTATTGTCTACCATAACAACCAAAAAATAAACACCAGAACTTTCTTTAAAGCAGTTGATAGCAACAGTTTCTTGGCATTTTCTAGCAACCATTTTAAGAAATGGAAAACTAACATCCCATACGGCCAATTCAAAAGAATTAGACGCAACTGTACAACCGATGAGGATTACAAAAGACAAAGTAATATTCTGTGTAAACGTTTTAGAGCAAAAGGCTATCCTGCTCCCCTACTCGCTTCCGCATGCTCCAAGGCAAGCACTCTCAGCCAATCAGACTGCCTCCAACCAATGGCAAAAAATGACTCAGAAATGCAAAACGAGATAAATTTCATCACTACCTTTTCAGACAATGGTGGGGAAATTAGGAGAGTTCTCAATAAACATTGGAACCTCTTACTCCATGACCCGCACCTTAAAAATATCCTGCCTAATAACCCTAGAATCACCTTCAGGAGATCCCGGACTCTCAAAAACCTCCTTGCCCCAAGTCGTTTACGCATGCCCCAAAACAAAACCACCTCATTCTTTCCCAAAATTGTAGGGAGTTTCAAGTGTGGCCATAACATGTGCAAATGTTGTGAAACCATTTGTCATAGAAAATCGTCTTTTACATCCAACAATTCGGGTGAATGTTTCCAGATCAGACACTTTCTCAACTGCAGTTCTAATTATGTTATCTATTTGATTGAATGTAGCTGTAGACTACAATACGTGGGACGTACCATTCAACCCCTGAGGGAACGGTTGAACAAGCACAGAAGCAACATCAACAACGCCTTCCCTTTACATAGCCTTTCTAGACATGCAGCACAATTCCATAAAAGTAACTACAAAGAATTCAAAATTACCCCAATTGAACATATCCCACAGTCCACTCCACAGAGATACAACCATCTTATTAAACGTGAGATGTATTGGATTTTTAAACTCCAAACTCTGACGCCAGCGGGTTTGAATGAATCACTTGAAAACATTTTCTAACCTTCCACTATATATACCAATAACCTTTTCCCCCAGATTACTGTTATTAATATTATCCTCTTACTCGAATCGATATTTTTAGGCTCTTCCATTTTATAACCATTGTGTTCTTATATTTTATCATATCATACTGATTTCTTGCACAATTCCCGCTCTGTGGGATGTTTTTATCCTCTTTTATCTTTTTTGTATATATTCTATTTACTTATCAATTATTTATATACATCCCGTGCAGTATTTATGTATGCCTTTTTCCTGTTGTCTTCATGTGCATCAGCACATTTATCTATAACTATTTATATATTTATTTATTAACTTACTATTTATTTATATATTTATTTATTAACTTACTTTTTACTTAATATTTATATATATACATCCCGTGCAGTATTTATTTATTTATATATGCCTCTTTCCGTGCGTCTTCATGTGCATCTACACATTTATCTATATTTATTTATCTATGCATTGATCATATATATTCACACTTTTTCCTTTTGTTTTAATGTGCTTCGGCACTTTTATCTATATTTATTTATATATTTATTCATTTATTCATGCACTGATCGTATTTATTCATTGCTGTTTATCCAATTGCGTTAAGTAATATCGATTTCCTATCATACTGTTTATAATTTCATCTTGTATGTCTTGCTGCTACAATATTCATTGAGCCTTGTCTAACAGTGTAGTTAACTATAGTTAGTCTTATACGGCGCAGTAGTTCTTGCTTAAGCGCTACATACACATTCACCCCGTTAACCATCCCTATCACCACTGCGCACGCGCCACCTCGCTGTGGCTGCTGAACACACAGTGCGCATGCGCACTCACGATCTGGCGTTCGCGCGCACACCAGCGTCCGTACTGCTTATATTCAGTCGGCGCTGCAGCGCGCTCTCAACCTACAGCTCCTGCTGGTCCCCCCGGATGCTGTATTCTGTAAGTATTATTTTCACCCCTTATAGCCTCACAATCCTTGTTGATGTACCCCTGCCACTTTTCCATTCCTTAGACTACTTATAATCTTCCAATCTTTTCAGCATTTTATTGGCATCCATTTATTTATAGAAACTTAATCATCTATAGTCTTCTAAATACTTTCTACGCTGCATTTGTACTTTATCCTAAGTTGTCTCCATCACGCCCCCTGAAGATACTCTAGACACGGGCTTATCTCTCTATCACTCATGTTCATATTCTCATAATTCTAAATTTTTACGCATATATATGTTTATATTTAAACACATCACATGTGAACCAATTTGTACTTAACTATTTTCATATATTTATTTGAGGTTGTGTTTGTTATCATGTTTTATAGTATTGGCCTGATGAAGGGTTCCCCCGAAACGCGTTGCCATTGTACCTATGTTTGAAACCAGATTTTAACCATTTACAATAAATACTTACCTAGCCCAAAGATACCAATTTGTGTTGTGGTAAAAAAAACTCTCTGGGTTACAAGCGCACCCATCCGTAGCGCCAAACCTTTTCTTCTACCCATACTATTGGTGTAAACTACACAGGAATGTAAGAAGCATAGACTGATAAATAAAAATATTGCTACAGTAGATAGAATGACGTACATAATCTTTTATCTTTACTGTTATTTTAAATCTACGGCACATTCATCATTTCTCCATGGACATTGTCCACAGCATGTGAACGCGGCTTTATGTTTCGATGGAAGTTGTTAGGCACTTTGGCAATCTTGAGATGAATAAGCTTTTCTCGTTTGCTCATTGTAATACATTTTCATCAGGTTTTATTGTCTCCACAGACCAAGGGAGCTCATAAGGTTTGCTATTTTTCTTTAGTTTTTGTTCTCTTTTCCTCATAATTTCTTTAAATTGTTCTTCTTCTTTCCTTTGTTTTTCTTGCTCTTCTTTTTTCATCTCTTCCTCTTCTTCCCTCAGTCTAATTTGCAGCTCCTTTACCCACTTTAGATAAAATTATATAAATTATTATTATTCATAATTAATATATACATGCTCTTAAACCAAATACTGTGTAATAAAGTTAAAGCTTTCATCATACATGCTGATCTCTGGTTCCCTAAGCCATGATGTATAGGTTTATATGATTATAGCAAAATACTTAAAGGGGTATTCCAGGATTAATCATAATTTATTATAAAATATGAGCTAATATGTAATTAGTTGTTGTTTAAAATAGTTTTCCCCTTAGCAGAAAAATGCTGTGGACATGCACTATAATGAAGAATTAAAATACTACTGGCCCTTTAATCAGTGCTGTAACTTTGTCCCTATGGAGAACACACAGGACAGAAGATGGCCACTGGTCACATGACCACATCACATGTCCTGCACCTGCCTGGGAAGGTCATGTAATCACCACTAGGTCTGGCTGTAGTAGTTTGGTTGCAGTGCATCCAGTATGGCCAGTGTTGTGGTGAGACACATCTCAGTGAGCTAATGTGCAGTGATGGCAGTTACACATCATTACTATGATAACAGCAGGACAGTCTGTTACATCATCACTGGGAGCAGAGCATAAGAGGGAGGAGCTGATACTGAGAACTGAAGGATCGTGGGAGTTGTAGTTGTAGATGGCAGTCATCTTGGAGTTAACTCTGCCTACTTAAGAAAGCCCATAAAATTGTGTTAACCATAAAAGCAAACTTTAAGCTCTGTTTTGTGATTAATCAAATTCAGTTTTGGTGCATTCATTTATTTACAGCATTATGGGATTTTGTATCAGACATTTATATTTCTGCAATATCCCTTGAAGTAGAGAAAGCAGAGTAAGGTTTCCTGCACAAGATCATATGTAGTACATGGGCAGCAAACTATGGTCCAGTGGACCATTGTTTGCAGCCCATGTGTCATCCGAGGGCGCAATCACGGCCACCAATGACATTGAAGTTATAAGACTACCCTGGACTCAAATGCGGGAAGGAATAGGACTTTCTCCATAATTTAGACAGTAGCCCTGTCTACTCATTCTCCCTCTTCCTACAAACCCAAGTAGTGAAGTATCACTTAAATATATGACTGAAAGCAGCAATTTTTAAGTTGCTTGGAACTGCAGGAAGATTCTTTGAGTCCTGTCTGGTGTGCTTGGGTGATGGCCCGGGTGCCCACAGAAAGGGCTCGGAGTGCCGCCTCTGGCACCCGTGCCAAAGGTTCGCCACCACTGGACTAGTGTATCATAACATTGTTGCACTTTAGACATATTGATACATTATTGCATTTAGATACATAGTATCTGTCGTTAATAAGAGGAATGCCTACTGGGGGCTATCAACAATCAAAGACTCACTTATAACACTCTATGGTTCCAGACTTTCATATGATATTTTTACCGAATATCCATGGTTCTTATAAGATTTTTAAAAAAAAGTTTTTTCATATCCAGCATAAATGTGCACTTGGGCCCTTCAGTGCCATTTTGCTTTTTAGCCCAGTCTGAGATTTAGAATATTATGTATATGTTTTTATGTGATTTATTATTATATGTACATAGTCATTTATGAGTTTCAGCTTTTATTTGATTGTATTTAGAATTGGATTTAAATATATTCAACACTCAGTTATTTTGGTACTGATTCTAATTAATAAATATCTAATAGTCATGGTTTAGATCTACAGTGTGCATTGGTGCTTGGTGCAAAGTTCTCCCTTTATTTGTTCAATTTTTATTAATACAGTCAAGCACCTGTATTCCACCTTTAGCACACCCACTTTCCTCCTGTTTTTTCCACTTCAATATCGATAACAGGGTAGTGCCGAGAGATCCCCTTTTTCTCTTTCTCAATATTGTGTAGATACCAACTGTGCACTGTGATTGCTCTCCAGTCATACTGAGTCTTTCCTGAATATTTCCAAAATATTCTGAGAATTGAGTAAAAAGAGAAGACTGTAACCCCAAAAGCTGCATATTTCTCTATAGTCTCAGTTATTTAACTATAAACTGACATACTACTACTTCTGCCATTAAAATGTTATTAAACGTTATGTACAAGATATGCAAGTCAGAACAGGTATACTTTTTAATTTTTGTCTCAGTGACATAAAAAATTTGTGCTGTCATGGATTTTTAACAAACCAAACAAAGTGCAGTGGACAGGAGTCCTTGCATAATAGAGAAACATGAAACCTTCTGATTGCAGTCAGGGAGTCCATGATCTGGACTAAATCTGGATTAAATATATTATACCTAATTAACATGATCATTTTGACATTATGTACTTTAACATTTTCCGTTACATTTAATAAAGGTTATGAATGCATTAATAATTCAATAATTGCATATAGACTCATTTTTAATATAGTTGGAAACAGATAAAGCATTTGTTGTAGAGGCACTTAATAAGCCTTACTTGTTAGGTAGTTACAGATGAAAAAACGTAATATATGTCCCGTGAATTGTACATAATTCTATACAATTAAGTATCTTGTTAGTAGAAGCAACATCAGCATAGCTGTAAAAATGGATAATTAGTCTTGGAAGATTTATGATGTTTCAAAGTATTAATTTTTACGATGACGCAGAATCTTATTTCTGTTTAATCTGTCTATTATTCTGCAGTATTAGCTAAAAAAAATTGAGAAATGCACCAAATTTATGTCTCTGGTGATGTTCATTAGAAATACTAAAAAAAAAAAGAAACTGTAGGTTTTTCCTTTTTATCTTGAATTTAGTAGACCGATATATCTGACTGTACTGTACTTTAGGTGCTGCACTGGGAATAGCCTTCTCCCATATGTCAATTGTATGATATTACAATGCTTTAGACTCATTGGATGGTCAACTTGGTTATCCTGATGGGGATGGGGTTGACATATCATCAGCAACTCTGTCAGAGGGGAAAACAGACGGAATGTATAAGAAAATGGGAGACAAATGGAGAAACAGGAAGGGATTGAGGGTCTCTAAGTTTAAAAATAGTCTTATGTAGTTTGATAAAGTAAAAAGCAATGGGCCACATTTACTAAGAAAGATTGAAACTTCACTAAAAGTGCTCTTTCCGTGTATAATGCTGGGTGTTACCGATTCATTAAGAATGTGCACCAGAAATCATGAATCTGTGGCTTCCCCGCACTGGCCCGACAGAGTTCACCAACTTTTTTGTGATGTACCTTTAACATGGGTCTGCGACACAATTTGCATGTTAAATATGGTGCTCAGTGCGACTCATTCAGACCAACCGATGGAACACCCCTTAATTTGTGTCACATGGAGGCTAGCGAGGCAGCGCCACAATATCGGTGCAGACACTTCTTAAATACCTGTGCAAGACGTTTTCCCCTACAAGAACATGCAAAATCCAACAGAAGTGCGGGGCAAACCCCCTAATAAATGTGCCCCAATGTCTGTTTCTCTGGTTTTATCAGATCTATTAGGGTCAGTAGAGGAGACCTCCATCAATCTATCAATTTGACTTTTTTCTGGACTGGGACTTGATGGATAAACCATTTATTTGTCTCAACAACTGTTGGACTCCAATGCCATTCATTTCTATACAAAAAGCAGACAATATTGAGAAATGCCCTGTATAGAATGTACTAATACTAACAACAACAATAAAGGTAGGAAATTATAACAGGAATGACAAAGTTCAATGTCTAAGTTCTTGTACAGACTGATGAAACTAAGATTGCAAATAATAAGAAAGGCCCTTAACTCGCATAAGAATTTTTCTGATTTAATTTTACCATGCAAATTAATCTGTACTCATTCCAGTCATTACTGTGTATAATTCCAAATATTAAACCAGGAGTTGGCTTCCTAGTGCAAAACCATGTACAAAAGCAGCTGCAGCTTGTTCTTCTTCTGGCTGTGCACATAAGCTCCAGGAGTATCATGTATAGTTTACGAACTGCTTTAATTAAAACATATATAGTTCATAGCTAGAAAATTATGACATAGTTCATGATATGGATAGCCTTGTATGATGCTGAAGTGCAGCTCATATACAGAAGAATGCTACAAAACAATAGTACAATTCCCCAGTACAAGATTCCAATTGCACAGGTCTTCACTGGTTTTACGTGTAAGTTTATGTTCAAGGCATTGGGAATTATTTACTTAAGGGTCCAAGGACGCACTTTAATAGTTTTTTCCAACGGTTCCAGGATTTGTGCCGCTGGGACAGGTATTTAATTGGGGATTGTGGTGCACGTGATGGGATTGTGGCGCGGCTGCGCTGGCTTTCATGGGACTGAAATCACGGGGCGTGCCGTGGGACGATCCGACTGATTTGGACTCAGTGCGAGATTTAACTTTCAAATTTTGTTGCAAGATCAAGCACTTACTTGCACCAGGAAGAAGAAGGTGAACTCCGGCAGACCTGAGCGGGGAAGCGACACATCCATAATATCGGGCGCACGATCTTAGTGAATCGCGGCACAGTGCATTCTGGGAGGACAATTTTGGGGAACGCATCAGGACAGGTAAGTAAATGTGCCTCATTGTATTGGATACTCATTGGATGACAGGTGGGTCAATTTAAGTTGTTACTATGTATAGGTTATTGTTTAGTTTAATCCAGACCCAGCTTGGCAAAGTTATTTATTATTTGCTGATGGGTATTATATGGTATTGAACAGTTATGAGTCAAGCTCTGTTTGGTTACATCTGTGTCCGTGGAAAAGGTCAAAATGAATTCATATTTAATGGCCTTTTAAAAACTCCTTGTTATAATAAATTGATATTGACTGGAATAATAATGTACCAACAAGAATACAGTGTATGTGAGTTATGGCAAATACTGAGGCCTTAAGGGGAACCTGATATTCAAATTAACCCACCCAAAATAAATATTTAACTTAAAAAACTATGGTTAAAAAGCATTGCTGTAACGCTAAATGGTTCCCTTCCATGGCTGCAATGTTAAAAATCTGTTTGTAAACTTATATGCAAATCATCTGAGGTGCATCCAATGATACTCATGGAGTCCTGTATATGCAGTGTTCACTGCAATGTCTTACTTCACTAGTCCCGATTGACAGGTGTCACTGCTATTTAGTACTTAGGGACTGTCTGCCAATATTCAACTACATACACATTTACTAAGGGTCCGTTGGACGCAGTTCCATCAGGTTTTCAGTTTTTTCTCAGTTTTGCTCTTAATTTGCCCGAGTTTTTGGGGCACGTGATGCGACACAAATCGGGGGGCGTGGCCGTCGGACAACCCAACTGATTCAGACAAACTGCGGAATTTAAAAATCAAATTGTGACGCAAGGTCAGAACTCACATGCACCGGGAAGAAGGTAAATTCCGGCGGACCTCAGCGGGAAAGCGACACATGCAGGAAATTGGCAGAAAAGGTAAATAAATGTGATGGGACAGGTAAGTAAATGTGCCCCATAGAGCTCCGTAGGAAATACTGGGGCACATTTACTAAGGGTTCGTCGGGCACATTTCTGTCGGGTTTCCCGAATTTTTCCGGTTTGCGCTGAATTGCTCCGGGTTTTTGGCACACACGATCGGATTGTGGCGCATCGGCGCTGGCTTTCATGCAACACAAAACGGGGGTGAGACCGTCGGACAACCCAACTGATTCGGACAAACCGCAGAATGTAAAAATCTAATTGTGTCGCTAGATCAGCACTCACATGCACCGGGAAGAAGTAGGTAAGCTCCGGCAGACCTCAGCAGGGAAGCGACACATGCAGGAAATTGGACACATGATCTTAGCGAATCAGGGCAGCTCTGAATCCTCATCAGACAATCCGGATCGGCGGTGTCAACGGGACGGGTAAGTAAATGTGCCCCACTATGTCAAATGTTTTACACAGTGCCTTGCTGGAATGTTTGCTGGAATGTTTAACTAACTGAAAGAAAAGTGTAATTTAGTTACAGTAAAAGGGCTCTAGTGAACCTGTCACTAGATGTATTTGTGAAAAATGTGGTAACAGATTCCCTTTAAGGCTTGTTGGATTAAGGGGTTATCATAATCTAAAGGGCACGGTAAGTAGGCAGATCAGTAGTACCAGCTCACTCTTCTGAGACTGGATAGACTTTTGACATAAGAGATAAGTTTTGAAATTACAATTAAGGGGACAGGCAGAATGAAGGCTTCATTCACACTGTAGCTCTGCATTTAGATTTAGATTTTGGAATACTACTTTCTTTCTGCTGGATCCAGTAACTGGTGTGGCACGGTGGTGAATCTATAAAAGCAGTTCTGCTGATACATCCAAATAATGTAATATATAGGAGAGATGTGCCCGAGTATAAGTGACTTTTTCAGTGTATATAATACAGTTTTTAAGATTGGCTCTAGCCTCAAGTGATTACAGCTCTTTCAGTCTTGTAAAGTGCAAGTTCTGGTACATATAAATGTAGTCATTGTGTTTCAATGCTCAGCATACACAATGCAAAAGATGGTCTGTGAACATTGAGATATCAGGTTGCTGTCAGATGAAATCAGCACTTCTCAGTGTATCTCAGCTTCTCTTCAGTCACAGAAAGAACAAGAGGTAACACATTCTCATACATTCTTCTGATGAAAGGGAACTTGTTTGCTCCAAATAAATTAAATACGCTGAGTAGATGAACTTGGGTCTGAAGGATATCTTCTCACGGAGCCTTGAAAACTGAGGAAGTTAATGAAATGCTTTGGATGGAGTCAAACTTATAGTCGTAATTATGTTCTTGCATAAAATTATGGCCAAAGAGATGAAATGTATCACCACTAAAATTATTTTTATTTTTTTAATGTAGACGTCCAACTGAGCAGTTGGACATCCTGTTGGTCATGCATTCAATGGTTAATGTAAACCATTTGTCTGTTGCCACTTAGAGCTGAGCTAATTCTGTATAAATGACAATGACTTGTTAAGTCTAAAAAAATAGAACTTATGCAATACCCCACATATTAATTTTACAATGTCATCACATCATACACCATCATATTACCTGATCTTCCACAACCTTTTGCAAATCCATGCTGCTCCGTGTGAGAAAATCTAGTGGCGGAGTTGGAGATGATCCATCATGGAGAAGTTCTTGCCTATTGAAAAAAATTTATTTTTACAATCATTAACATACTCTTGATGCTTATATATGTATACATTCATAGACTAGAAGGACCTTTTTCCACTAAGAAGCAGTTACACTTTTTTTGCAGTGGATTTTGGAGAAGAAATATTTGGGTAAAATTGTAGCAAAAATTCTTCCACTGATTTCGGTGAGAAGCCTACGAATCCTGCAAAGATCCCAGATGTCTTTTTTCAAAGCAAAGGGAGACCTTATTTAAGGGGTTGGTCACCTTATCTCATGTTTTTGTAATGTGTGTGTAAGTGTGGGGGAAGAATTTTAGATAATTTACCAATATACATTGATTAAAAGTTCTGTTTCGATTTCTTGAGCCAGTCAATCCTCTCCATAAAATGGCAGCAGACGGATGGTCATGTGATCTCTATCTGACCATGAACAATCGCCAGTCACATGAACCTCCATCTGCGGCCATTTTATGGTTATAAATTTCTGGCTGATGAGATAAAAGACAGGAGGCTTCACTTTCCACATCAAGAAAGCGAAACAGAACTTTTAATAGATGTATATTGGTAAATTAATTAATATCCTGCTCCCCCCACTTACACACACATTTTAGCCTCTAGGATGCGGCCCCATTTTTCAAATTTACCCTGTGTCGCTATAAGTGGTTATAGCTTTGGAACTCTGTAAGATATCTGGGGTATTATGGGATTGTTTTCTTGTGATACATTGTACTAAATTTGGATGACATCTTTAGTGTTTAGAAAAAAATTTAAATGTAAAAAAAAAAAATTAAAATTCTTTATTTTTAAAGTCATAGCACCCAAATTAATTGATAACTTACATTTCCCAAATGTCTGCTTTATGTTGGCATGGTTTTTTAACATTCCACATATTTTACTAGAATGTTATGAGGCTTAGAATTTGGGTGCCATTTTAACATTTTTTGGAAAATCCCCAAAACTCGTATTTGGATGGACCTCCTCAACTTTCAATTTACTGTGAGAGGCCTAAATAATAGCTAGACTCTTAAATTAAACAAAATGGAGGTGCAGTCTACAAATTGTAATATTTTTGGACAATACACTCATTTTGAGGTGGAAAATTAAACATTTGTAACAGATTAAATGCAAAAACAGTCCACAAATTTTGATACCCCATGTGTGGTGGTAATCTGCTGTATGGGCGCACGGCCGGGCATAGAAGGGAAGGAGGCGCCATGCAGAGCAGTTCTGCATTGTCACATTGTACAGGCTATAATTTTTTTAATTTTTTAATGTGGACCTATAAGGGCTTATTTTTTTGCAACATGAGATGCACTTTTCTGGTACGTAATTTTGGGCATCTATAGCTAATTGGCAAAATTTTATTAACTCTTTGTTGGTGGAGGAAATGGAAATCATCAATTTTAGGAAGATTTTTGTTTGCTTTTTTTGTGTTCTGGTTGTCACATACTTGCAGGGCAGCTCCACTTCTAATAGTTCTCTTCAATGTCTGTCAGTTTGATGTCTTATTCTTGTATACTTAATGCATAGTATCTACAACTGAAATATAATTTCCCTAGAGAAAAACACTACAAACCAATGATCTTTCTAACAAAACTGTTATTTGTTCAGCATACAAGGCAGTGTTTCCACACGGCTCCATTCATAATGGAAATGTAATGATTTGATGCATATTTAATGTAAACACAGTAGCCATTTTATGTATAGTAATAAAGGAAATGGGAAATAAGTTTGAGAAAAACGATTAGGTTTACCAAGTACCATTGCCCTAATGCAGGCAGCATAAAGGTTTTGGCCGCTGGAAACAATCTTTACTGCACATTTTCCAGCTGATATTACAAAGATTCTTGTGAACAAGGATAAAAAGGGAAACCAAAAGGTTTAGTAAAGTATAACTCAGCTCCCCAAATGTCTGATTCAGTCAATATTACAGTAAAAAATATATTTTGTTGGATCCTAAAATAATATGAAGTAACCTTTTAAACCCTAACTATGCAGCAGGCTTAAATCAGCCATAAGAGTCACTGTATATGAAATTGTGTATTTTAAAGCTTCACTTTTTTTCAATGTTGTATTAAAATATTAATGACAAAAACACCTTATGTGGAAAGTGTCTTTCTTCCACTAGATAAAAAAGCCATATAAATAAAATAAATATAGGACTAGCTGGAATATGCACGATTGGTACTCATCCTAAGACTGATGAGCTGATGGTGTATGGTGTGGTAATACACCGATAAGGACCTTCCTGCTACTGCTAGATGGAACCGTATTAGCTAGCTTGGTAGATTAATCATCTGCCAGAAACCCTGCCACACTCTAACACCTACAAAGATATAAAGACCCTACATGTTTCAGATTGTGCCTCTCATCAGGGGGTCAGATAAGATACATTGGGTCATCTGAACAAGCAGTGTTGGCTCCCGCTGCTGTATTGAAACTAATGGCCACGGAATATAAAAATGGCGGGTTTATAAACAAGAAGCTCAGCCACCAACCAGGGGGAAGGAGCAACACTGTGACAACATTGGATCTTTGTCCAGAGGTATGTGCATGCCGCAAACCAACCTGAATTCAATGTACATGTAAACTACAAATCTAAAAAAAAATGTATGATACTTGATAAAATTAAGGGCGCCTGCAGGTCTTGTCAGAAACGTTTCAGCTAAGAGCTCCAGTGGCGCAATCGGTTAGTGCGCAGTACTTAAACAGAAACATTTCAGCTTAATCATAATTGTGTTGGATATGCAGATTTCAAGAGCTCTATTAAAGATTTTTGAATTTTTTTAAGCCAAACAATTTTTTCAAAGGTGAATTGTCCTGTCTGCAGTCCACGCCATAGTGGATTCATTACAATCCACAGCAGCAGCTGTGTATTGATTGGGAGGGAGAGCTGTGCCGGAATTGAATTTCAATATAGGTATCACAAAAGAAGAGTCCAAAGAAGCAGCACTCCAAGAAGCCATTTTCCGGTGAATAAATTGTGTTTCATAGTGGGTATATACATCCCACAGAAAATGTTATCATTAGGTGCTCATTAATATTCAACAATATAGTTACAAGGATATACTCACAATAATACATGTATACAGTGGGTACAGAAATTATTCAGATCCCTTTAAAATATTCATTCTTTGTTTCATTGCAGCCAATTGGTAAGATCAGAAAAGTTGTTTTTTTTTTGGTCATTAATTGATCTCTGCTCCCCATCTTGACAACAAAAAAACCCCAAAATATTGTTGCTACTTTATTAAACAAGAAAAAAACTGAAAAAATGTTGATAAGTATTCAGCCCTTTTGCTCAGTATTGAGTCTTCCGTATCATATATATAGATATATAGATAAAGGTCATAATTGAATGACAGACATATTTTCACTATTGTATAGAGATGCAATCATAGTCTTGCTACCTGGCTAGATAGGGCATGTTTACATCTAAGCAGATTTGTCAAGGCTGGTGTTTTTTTAAATATATTTTCTGGGCTTACTTTCAGGTTAATTATAATTTGACATTGGTGAGAAATTATGTTAATTTCCCCTAATAATGTGTAATTCTGAGTTGAATATGTAAAATGCAATGTGACAACAAGATGACTGCTAGGGCTCCTATTCAAATTACAAATCTGAATTCTTGGTTCTTGATATAAGTGCCTCTAAAACATTTGATTGTATTCTGGTTCCACCTGTGATAGAACTTATTAAGGATATTAAACATTGGATAAGCTGGGAGCACCGATATGCAAAAGGGTTACTACTGGTGAATTGGGCTTTCTGAATTACTGATGAACCGAATTGTATCAGCTAAAAGGGAAAATTAAAACCAAGGGACAATGATTCAAAGATATACTGCATATAGTAGGGCTAGGTTGAGAGGCAGGCTGGGGTAGGCGATTGCCTAGGGCGCTACCCTTCGCTTCCCATCCTGGTGCGTCGTCCTGGCCCCCAGTAGCAATCAGTAATATGTGTATTTTTAAGATATACATATCGCTGGTTGCTATGCGTAGCCGACGCCTCCTGGCTCATAGAGTGAGAGGACGCCTGTGGTTATATACTCCAGGGGGGGTAACAGGCTGGCTTTACTCTGCAGGAGGGGGGGGGGTGACTACATACTCCAGGGGGAGGTGGCTGGCTATAAACTACAGGGGGCAGGCTGGCTGACTATATACTAGAGGGAGGCAGGCTGGCTTAATACTACAGGGGGGAAGGCTGGCTATATACTACCGGGGGCAGAGGTCGCACTAACATTTTTCCAGAAGGGTAAAAATACTCCTCTCACCATTTTTGAGGAGTATTTTTACCCGAGGAGGAGTATGAAAATTTCGGTAGCACACTGCGCACACACTACACTACACTCACACACTGCGCACACAGCACACACTACACTCACACACTGCGCACACAGCACACACTACACTCACACACTGCGCACACAGCACACACTACACTCACACACTGCGCACACAGCACACACTACACTCACACACTGCGCACACAGCACACACTACACTCACACACTGCGCACACAGCACACACTACACTCACACACTGCGCACACAGCACACACTACACACACACTGCGCACACAGCACACACTACACTCACACACTGCACACACTACACTCACACACTGCGCACACACACTGCACACACTACACACTACACTCACAGCACACACTACACACACACTGCGCACACAGCACACACTACACTCACACACTGCACACACTGCACACACAGCACACACTACACTCACACACTGCGCACACAGCACACACTACACACTACACTCACAGCACACACTACACTCACACACTGCGCACACAGCACACACTACACACACACTGCGCACACAGCACACACTACACACACACTGCGCACACACTACACACTACACTCACACACTACACTCACACACTGCGCACACAGAACACACTACACTCACACACTGCGCACACAGCACACACAGCACACACTACACACACACTGCGCACACAGCACACACTACACACACACTGCGCACACAGCACACACTACACTCACACACTGCGCACACAGCACACACTACTCTCACACACTGCGCACACAGCACACACTACTCTCACACACTGCGCACACAGCACACACTACTCTCACACTGCGCACACAGCACACACTACACTCACACACTGCGCACACAGCACACACTACACTCACACACTGCGCACACAGCACACACTACACTCACACTGTGCGCACACAGCACACACTGCGCACACAGCACACACTACACACTGCGCACACAGCACACACTACACTCACACACTGCGCACACAGCACACACACTGCGCACACAGCACATACAGCGAACACTACACTCACACAGAACACTACACTGCACTGCACACACAGAACACTACACTGCACTGCACACACAGAACACTACACTGCACTGCACACACAGAACACTACACTGCACACACAGAACACTACACTGCACACACAGAACACTACACTGCACTGCACACACAGAACATTACACTACACTGCACACACAGAACATTACACTACACTGCACACACAGAACATTACACTACACTGCACACACAGAACATTACACTACACACACAGAACATTACACTGCACACACAGAACACTACACTGCACACACAGAACACTACACTGCACACACAGAACACTACACTGCACACACAGAACACTACACTGCACACACAGAACACTACACTACACACACAGAACATTACACTACACTACACTGCACACACAGAACATTACCCTACACTGCACACACAGAACACTACACTACACTGCACACACAGAACATTACACCACACTGCACACACAGAAAACTACACTACACTGCACACACAGAACACTACACTACACTGCACACACAGAACACTACACTACACTGCACACACAGAACACTACACTACACTGCACACACAGAACACTACACTACACTGCACACACAGAACACTACACTACACTGCACACACAGAACACTACACCTACAATCACACACTCACCCGTCCGGATCTGCGGGCACGTAGAGATGGAGCAGGACAGGGAGCAGCAGCCCCGCTGTCCACAGGTATCGCGGGGCCTGCGCTCTCGCTCCGGAGCGCTGCTGACACAGATCACTGTGTCAAGTGTCGCGCTGAGCGGTCCGGCGCACGCTGTGATCGCGCGACATTTACCTCTTTTGCAGCGCGCGCCGGGTCGCTCAGCCTGCGCGCTGCAAGGAATAATTGCCAAGCGTAACTTTACGCATGGCAATTATTTTGGGGGGTAATGGCGCCTCATCACGCGTCTATGACGCGTGGTGAGGCGTTAATGCGACCTCTGACCGGGGGCAAGCTGTCTATATACTATGGCCTGGCTGGCTATACTGGTTATAAACTACAGGGGGCTGGCAGGCTATATACTACAGAGAAGGTAAGCTGGCTATATACTGGGGGTCAGGGGACTGACTGGATATATGCTATGGGGCTGGCTGGATATATATTGACTGGCTAGTGTGCTATGGTTTCGGATTAATGAGGGGGAAATATATGGTAGTGTATTATCTGTGTATGTAAGATGCAGGTGTTATCTGGGGGACATTATATTGACTGTGATTCTTTTTTTATGGACACAGTGTGGAGGCATCCCAGGTGGCAAATTCTGCAGCAATAAGTCATGGCCTAGAGAAGTTTCCATAACGTTCTCTACCTGATGGAAAAGGATTGGCAACATTGAGGAGACTACAGAAAGTAGAGCAGGATGGACCAGGCCAACACAGACATAGAAGAAAATAGCAGCAGCCTAACAGTAAGTGATGTCTGTGCCCGAGTACAGCCCAGTTGTGTAGCATATTTAATGCTGGTATATATTGATGTATGTAGCACATGCATTGCTGGTATAAATTTATGTGTGTAGTACATGTAATGCTGGTATATATTGAAGTGTGTAGTAAATAAAATTTTGGTCTATATTTATAAGTGCAGGATATTATTATGTGCTGTTTATTCATTGCTTGTAAATATTTATATGTGTGGCCCAGTCATTGGTATCTATGTGTTTGGTATATTCATTGATGGAATATGATATTTTCACTGGAGGGACATATTTTTCTATTTTATGCTATATTCAAGGCTGGGAGGCCTTATTGTAGATGTTTCCATAGCAGTTGGCCACTAAGATTTCTTTATTATTTTTAATGGGCGGTATTTAATTTTTCCCGTTAGAATGAGCACTAATTCGGCCGCGTTGGGAGGGGGGGGGCTGCTTGTCTGCCTAGGGCATCAAAATGCCCTGCTCTTCAATATAGTCATAGTTTCATCATAGTTAATACGGTTGAAAAAAAACACTTGTCCATCAAGTTCAACAAAGGAAGGGAAGGGATTGCATGAGGAACTGATTTAGGGGAAACAATTCTATATAACATAACCATCAATGTTATTTAGGTGTAAAATGGCATCCAGACCCTTCTTGAAGCTCTCTGCTGTCCCTGCTGTGACTAGCGCTTGAGGCAGGCTATTCCACAGATTGACAGCTCTCATAGTAAAAAAGCCCTGTCGCCTCTGGTGATTAAAGCTTGATTTCTACAGACATAGACAGTGCCCTCTCATCTTTTGATTTGATTTAATTTGAAACAACTTACCACCATATTTTTTGTATGGACCATTCATATATTTATATAAATTAATCATGTTCCCTAATAGTCGTCTCTTTTCCAGACTAAATAAATCTAGTTGTTTTAATCTTTCCTCATAATTAAGACCTTATCATTTTTGAGGCAATACATTGAAGCCTCTCCAGCTCCAGGCCATTCTTTTTATGGACCGGTGCCCAGAACTGCACAGCATATTCCAGGTGAGGCTGAACCAATGCCTTGTACAGTGGTAATATTACATCCCTATCACGAGAGTCCATACCACTTTTGATACATGACAAGATCCTAATGGCTTTAGAGGCAGCTGACTGACATTGCATGCTGTTATTCAATTTATGATCTACTAGTACCCCTAGGTTCTTCTCAACAAAGGACACTCCCAGATTTACTCCCCCAAGGACATTTTTTTGCCTTTGGATTATTAGGTCCCAGTTGCATAAACTTACATTTATCCACATTGAACCTCATTAGCCAAGTGGATGACCAAACATTCAGTTTGTCCAAGTCACCCTGCAGCCTATGAACATCCTCCATAGACTGTATTACACAGTTGGTGTCATCTGCAAAAATAGACACAGTGCTATTAATTCCTACCTCTATACCATTAATAAATATATTAAATAGTAGTGGGCCAAGCACAGAACCCTGAGGTACACCACTCATAACTAGTGACAATTCCGAGTAGGAATCATTGACCACAACTCCCTGGATATGATCCTTCAGTCAGTTCTCAATCCAATTGCAAATAATTTCTGCCAAACCAATAGACCTTATTTTATCCATCAGGCGTCTATGTGGGACAGTGTCAAATGCCTTTGCAAAGTCCAAGAACACAATATCCACAGCAGCTCCTACATCCAGGCATCTGCTCACCTCTTCTTAGAAGCAGATCAGGTTAGTCTGACAACTTCTATCCTTAGTAAACCTATGCTGGCTGTCATTTATTATACTGTAATTGCCTGGCAAAGTTCTAGAGCTTTTTTTATATATTGGCACCACATTTGCCTTGCGCCAGTCACTTGGCACCACACCAGACATTACGGAATCCCTGAAGATTTTAGACAGCGGTACAGCAATAACAGAACTGAGTTCTTTAAGAACTCTGGGGTGTAACCCATCTGGTCCAGGAGCCTTGTACACATACATTTTTATTGATCTTAGACTGAATCATGTCTACTTTCAGCCAGTCTAGTATATTACAGGATGCATGACCAGCACTGGCACCACCCACACTCTGGTATCAGCTGTAGGCAGTCCGGGTAGGTGTTTTACAAATGAATGACAAGTTAGGACAGATGCCTGTGCAGAACAGATACAAAAGAGTATGGTATGCATTTTGGACATTCAATGAGGAGTAGACAATGTATCTTTAGTCAGCAACTCTGAGCTAAGAAATGGTGAAGGCAACAGTGTAGAATAGAAGTACATAAGATAGCATGGATACTAATAAAGTAATGGTAAATCATCCTCCCTTAGGCATTGTTCATGACAGGTAATTTTGAAATCTGATCTGATACAGAAACAAATGTCTTCTTTACACTGTACTAAATGCTTAACATAATAATTCTGCAATTTTACTTCTTATGTATCTGTAATAATAATCCGTATGATTGATCTGCATTTTACTTTATCTGGAAGAAACTTATCCCAATAGTTTCATTAGCACATAGATAGCAGAGCTTATTGATAGACAAAAACACTAGTAAATCTGACATATACTTCCCCAAGCTACATGATTAAAAGCTGTAAGTTTTACATTTCTTCATCATACTATGAATTATAAACCAACTGCAGAAAACTTGTTGGAGAAGATATATTAAGCCAATTTTTCCAGCTGTAATTTGCGCCCGAAAATGCCACAATTATCAAGACCAGTTTGCAACACTATTTAACTTGAGGTGTTGTCTGTGAAAAGGAGGTGTGGTCTCTTGAAAAGGAGGCATAATTAGCCTGAGCGCCAAATATTTTTAGACTTTGTGCCACTATGTGATACACAGTTTAGAATAATGTCATGAAGGTGTAAAGTAGAACAAGACTGTTTTAAACGGCACCAGAATTTAACATCACAGTTATATATGTGGCGCAGTAAAAAACTAGTGCAGTCTGTCTTTACACTGCTGGAGCGTGCACCACATTGTTACATCTCCCTCAATGAGTTTGGACAGCAAAATAACATTTATGGAGATACACTACTTTAATCCTAAATTAAAACAACTTTAACCTGCTGCCATTCAGCAACAGATATATCCATCGCTGAGAACTGCTAGTTAATGCTCAGCTGCTTACGCTTCAGCTTGTCATTAGAAGCCGGCATCAGGAAGCATGGGGTGTCAGCTGTAGCAAAAATCGTGTGTTTTTAACTTATTAAATGCCTCCAGGGAGATTTTACGACCTGGATTACCCCAGCATGTGCTGCTAGGAGGTGCCTACCGTTGCTATGTGCCTGCATAAGTTGACAGTAATAATACCCTGCAATACATCAGTTTTGAAGGGTATTATAATGAACAAGCAATCGGACACTTGCTTGTTCGTGTCACATAGTAGGACTTGTAAAAAAAATAAAGTAATACAGTTAGGGCCAGAAATATTTGGACAGTGACACAAGTTTTGTTATTTTAGCTGTTTACAAAAACATGTTCAGAAATACAATTATATATATAATATGGGCACACTCCCAGCTGCAATATGAGAGTTTCCACATCCAAATCGGAGAGAGGGTTTAGGAATCATAGCTCTGTAATGCATAGCCTCCTCTTTTTCAAGGGACCAAAAGTAATTGGACAATGGACTCTAAGGGCTGCAATTAACTCTGAAGGCGTCTCCCTCGTTAACCTGTAATCAATGAAGTAGTTAAAAGGTCTGGGGTTGATTCCAGGTGTGTGGTTTTGCATTTGGAAGCTGTTGCTGTGACCAGACAACATGCGGTCAAAGGAACTCTCAATTGAGGTGAAGCTGAACATCCTGAGGCTGAAAAAAAAAAAAATCCATCAGAGAGATAGCAGAAATGTTTGGAGTAGCAAAATCAACAGTTGGGTACATTCTGAGAAAAAAGGAATTGACTGGTGAGCTTGGGAACTTAAAAAGGCCTGCGCGTCCACGGATGACAACAGTGGTGGTTGATCGCCGCGTACTTTCTTTGGTGAAGAAGAACCCATTCACAACATCAACTGAAGTCCAGAACGCTCTCAGTGAAGTAGATGTATCTGTCTCTAAGTCAACAGTAAAGAGAAGACTCCATGAAAGTAAATACAAAGGGTTCACATCTAGATGCAAACCATTCATCAATTCCAAAAATAGACAGGCCAGAGTTAAATTTGCCGAAAAACACCTCAAGAAGCCAGCTCAGTTCTGGAAAAGAATTCTATGGACATATGAGACAAAGATCAACCTGTACCAGAATGATGGGAAGAAAAAAGTTTGGAGAAGAAAGGGAACGGCACATGATCCAAGGCACACCACATCCTCTGTAAAACATGGTGGAGGCAACGTGATGGCATGGGCATGCATGGCTTTCAATGGCACTGGGTCACTTGTGTTTATTGATGACATAACAGCAAACAAGAGTAGACGGATGAATTCTGAAGTGTACCGGGAGCATACACTTTCAGCCCAGATTCAGCCAAATGCTGCAAAGTTGATTGGACGGCGCTTCATAGTACAGATGGCCAATGACCCCAAGCATACAGCCAAAGCTACCCAGGAGTTCATGAGTGCAAAAAAGTGGAACATTCTGCAATGGCCAAGTCAATCACCAGATCTTAACCCAATTGAGCATGCATTTCACTTGCTCAAATCCAGACTTAAGACGGAAAGACCCACAAACAAGCAAGACCTGAAGGCTGCGGCTGTAAAGGCCTGGCAAAGCATTAAGAAGGAGGAAACCCAGCATTTGGTGATGTTCATGGGTTCCAGTCTTAAGGCAGTGATTCCCTCCAAAGGATTTGCAACAAAATATTGAAAATAAAAATATTTTGTTTGGGTTATGTTTATTTGTCCAATTACTTTTGAGCTCATAAAATGTGGAGTGTTTGTAAAGAAATGTGTACAATTCCTACATTTTCTATCAGATATTTTTGTTCAACCCTTCAAATTAAACGTTACAATCTGCACTTGAATTCTGTTGTAGAGGTTTCATTTCAAATCCAATGTGGTGGCATGCAGAGCCCAACTCGCCAAAATTGTGTCACTGTCCAAATATTTCTGGCCCTAACTGTATAAAAATAAATCATTAAACTAATAAAAATAGCCCAAAACCCCCTTTCATATAAAAGTTACATATAATGGGTAAAAAAGTGAAAATCGTCACAAGTTTACTTACCGTATATCATCTCACAAAAAATGCTATAAAAGTGTTTAAAAAAATATCTACCACAGAATGATGCGCCACAATTATGTCAGACTTCCATTTAGGTGAAACGTTTTGTGTTGTGGCAGACACAGTGCAGCCTCAACATACAACTCATGCAAACACTACATAAATACATGTGCAAGTAGTTTGCGTATGTATTTATACACAAACTGTGCCAGAAAACTGGCGCAGCCAGTTTGATAAATATTCCCCATGATGTTTTATTCAGAAAAATTTGTACAACCTAAGAATAAATTTAGAAGTATTGTATCACCATAATCATACTGCCTCATAGAATAAATAATTTATATGAAGTACGTGTCATGAGAAAACTATTTCTAAGTCACTTTGGTAAGTTAAAGTGTTCAAAAGCCACATCCATATAAAGCGAAACATATTACATTACAAAAGATAAGGCTGAGCCTTTACCCCTTCGGGACTGAGGGTCATTTATGCCTGAATGTCCAGATCAATTTTTGCAGTTCTGTTATGCTCTTCTTTAACCCCTTAACAACACGATCGGTTACCATGACAGCCTTGTGTCTTCCGAAGACCCGAGGCTGTCTAGTTTTGATTCGCACATTGTAATGAATGCAGAGGAAAATCCCCATATACTGCCATACTGTAGTATGGCCCTAAATGGTAGGATCAATCAGACAAACTGGGGTTAAAGTACCCTAGGGGGTCTGAAAAATAGTAAAAAATTATTTTAAAAAGTTTTTAAAAAATTATATTAAAAACTGAAAATTTAACCCCCCCCTTTAGTAAACAAAAAATAAACAGTAAAAATCATAAACAAGTTAGGTATCGCAGCTTCCAAAAATTCAAAATCTAACAAAATATAATAACGGTTTCACTGTGTTTAACCCCATAAAGGAAAATAGCACTTTTTTGACATTTAAAAAAGTGATCAAAAGGCCGTACAGTCTGAAAAATAGAAGCATTGAAAATGTAATTCAAAGTCACAAAAAATGACACCACCCATAGTTCCGTACACCGAAGTATGAAAAAGTTATTAGCGTCAGAAGATGCCAAAAATTTTTTTAAAAAATTGTGCAGGAGGTAAATGCATAAAAACATTATAAAAATTATACAAATGTGGTATCCCAGTTATCACACCGACCCAAAGAATGAAGTAGACAAGTCATTTGGGGTGCACGGTGAAAGCCGTAAAAACTAAGCACACAAGAAAACGGCGCAAATGCATTTCTTTCACCAATTTTTGAAGGTGGGGAGAGAAAAATGGGGATGCAAAAATAAAAAAGGGCCGTGGCAGGAAGAGGTTTAACACTTTACGGACCTCACCCTTTTTTGTTTTTTCATTTCCATTTTTCACTCCCCACAATCAAAAATCTACAACTTTTTTTTTACAAGCAAAGAGCTCTGTGATGGCTTGTTTTCTGCTTAACAAATTGCACTTTATAGTGATGGTATTTATTATTCCCTGCCGTGTACTGGGAAGTGGGAAAAAAATTCAAAATGCAGTGAAATTGGTGAAAAACGCATTTGCTGTGTTTTCTTGTGGGCTTGGAATTTACGGCTTTCACTGCGAGCCCCAAATGACATGTCTACTTTATTCTTTGGGTCGGTATGATCACGGGGATACCAAATTTGTATAGGTTTTATAATGTTTTCATACATTTACAAAAATGTTTTATATTTTTCAATGGCAAAAAAGTGCCATTTTCGACTTTGGGCACTATTTTCCGTTACAGGGTTAAATGCAATGAAAAAACTTTATTATAGTTTGATAGATCTGGCATTTTCGGACGCGGCAATACCTAATGTGTTTGAGATTTTCACTGTTTATTTATATCAGTTCTAGGGAAGGGATTTGAATTTTTCGGGTTTTTTTATTATATATATTTTTTTTTTACTTTTACTATTTTTCAGACTCCCTAGGGTACTTTAACCCTAGGATGTCCAATTGATCCTACTATATACTGCCATACTACAGATTTTCCTCCTCATTCATTACACCAGATGCAAAATAATTCTTCGTCATTATAAAAGCTACATGCAATACATGCAATGTATGTATTACATGTAATTTTATAATGACGAATGAATAAAGATGAATAATTATTTTTAACTTGCATTTGGTGCAGAAAGCCAAGTTTTTCATGTTTACAATTCATGGTTCCACACTCTCCCAGGTTCCTAAAGTTTGCTTCCTTGGAATCTTTCACTTTGCCTTATCCTATAAGCCTCACATCCAGACTCTTACTACAACCTGCCGCCTCCATCTCAAGAACATCTCTCGCATCTGACCCTTCCTCAATCCAGAGTCTACAAAATGACTAGTCCATACCCTCATCATCTCCTGCTTGGACTACTCAACATTCTTCTCTGTGATATGTGGTTTTCCAGAAAACTAACATCCTTCCAATCCTTAACTCTGCTGCCCATCTGTCTCCTTGCTTCTCCGCTGCCTCTCCTCTCTGCCAGTCTCTCAACTGGTTACCCATTGCACAACAAATTCAATTTAAAATACTAACAATAATTTACAAAGCTGTCCACATACTGTCCCCTTCATATATCTCTTAACTAATTAGCCAATACCGTCCCACACGTAATCTTCGGTCCCTACAGGAAGTTTAACTTCACTGTAATAACATCCGCTCTTCTTACAACCGTATACTGGTCTTCTCCCATGCCTCTCCCGTACTCTGGAACTCTCTACCAAAATATGTCAGACTGTCCCCGACCTTCCAAACCCTTAAATGTAACCTGAAAACCCTCACCCTCTGCTCCCTCACCACGTGTCCACCTACGCTGCAACATTTGATTTATGTCTTAATGTAATGAATGTGAATGAGCCTTAAACTGAAGCTTATGGATCCTATGTTAAATATGTACCTGTTCCCACAACTACAATGTATTGTTTTTAGCACTGGTTTCTTTATATGGTACAGAGGCACCTTATGGTCTGCTAAGGGTCCTGTAAACACACCTCCTGAAATAGCAGTATGTTGAAAGTCATGTTAATGCTTACTATATCTGTATACTGAATATAAGGAAACAGCATTAACATCTCAGATTTCACATGAATCCATAAAACAAAGCATACATTGTAAAGGGTAGGCTGGTAATGGCTACTCAAGGCCTTTGTGGGCATTGAAATCCCTTACCAATGTTTTGTTTTAGTCTTTTAGAAAACGCATAAGGGAGACTAGTAAATGCTCTTTTCTGTTAAATGCATAGAAAGAAAATGTACCCTTGAATCCATAAGTTTCTAAGGTACTCTACAGACAATACTCCAATTCCTATACATACTCCAATACACTGCATGCAATGGGAACATTTGTATGACCTTGATAAAAAAAACAAAGAGAACACTAAAAAGAAAACTATAATGGAAATTTCTGAATTACCTTAGTCTCTTAGATGAGAAGAATAATATTATAAAACATATAGCATAATAAAGCCTTTTTTCATGCAAACCTGGAAAATTTAGGCTGAAGCAAATTGTTTATTATCTTTTTCCAGCAGCACTTTTTCAGCACTGATTCACTATTCGTGTACCCAATGTAAAACTGGACAAGAGTGTGCCCTGTACCACATAACCATGCCCATGGAGCACTGAATTGCTTATTTGCATATAAATAAAAATGACAATTTATTTAGACGACAATTGAAAGGTTCCTTTTAAAGGGGTTATTAATTTTTCATTATGTAGAGATATACCGTATATACCTGAGCATAACCCGATCCGAGTACAAGCCGAGACCCATAATTTTAACACAAAACTGGAAAAATCTATTGACTCGAGTATAAGCCGAGGGTGGGAAATGCATTGGTCACAGCCCCTGTAGTATATGTCCTGCCAGCCCCTGTAGTATATAGCCTGCCAGCCCCTGTAATATATAGCCTGCCAGCCCCTGTAATATATAGCCTGCCCACCCCTGTAGTATATAGCTTGGCAGCCCCCGTAGTATATAGCCTACCAGCCCCTGTAGTATATAGCCTGCCAGCCCCCTGTAGTTTATAGCCTGCCAGCCCCCTGTAGTTTATAGCCTGCCAGCCCCCTGTAGTTTATAGCCTGCAAGCCCCTGTAGTATATTGGTAAGTTGTTTAATATCATGTCCTGAATACATGATAAAAAATGACCACGAAGTAGCCAACTCTTTAAACTCCAAGTGTTTGAAACTCTAAGTCATAGATTATAGCAATTATGTAATATGTACATTGAGGGTAAATACAAAGGCTGTGCTCACTCATCCCATTGACAATGTTTTCAGATGGCCAGTTATCAGTTGCTTTTCCTGGTAACACTGTAGTCTTACCTGTATAATAGCGCAGTTATTTATCAATGTAATGGGAATAAAGCTTTAGTTTTACCTGCAAAATTGTGTGTTCATTAACTATCACTCTCATAATGTTATGGGTGAGGTCTTTGACCAAAAAATGCCATGTCCTATCATTCTGATTTCTTATTTGAACAATTATTGTAAGTTGATTGGGAAACATATGATTATTAAATATTGTTTATAACAACTTTCAGAATATTGATTTAAAAAACTGAATTTAGAGTCTTTCAACCCATTGAATTCACCATCAAATCCTTAAAATCCACTTAATATGCACCTGTTAGCATCTTGCATTCACCACTTACTATTGAAATCCTCGTTAATATTTTACCAGACAGCTGTTTGCATTTGGCCTAAGAACAGACAATTTTCTATGTTTCTATCTGAGCATCTAATGTTTATGAGTCAGAAGCTGTGGTAGTCTACTGTCGATTATTACTACCGCCTGCAAAACAAAGTATGTGTATTGATTTACTGTTCAGACAGACTGTTCAGTGATGCTGTAGGGTCCATGACGGACATAAGTTACTTTTCAGAAATGTAATTCAGGAGAATGGAATGACAGGTACTAAAATGTGATTGCAGGATGTCGGAAGTCAGACAAATATCCAATGGATGCTTTGTATGTGATGTCTCCCTATTTTCAACGTGTTCAGGAAATTTTCAAAATGGTAATTTTCTTGTTTTTTAATTAAATTCTATGCTCTGGATATGTTTATGTCATTTTTATTTATGACACGCTTTATGATTGTTTTGGTCCTTGAAAAAATTGCATATGAAGCAGATTTTGTGGTGATATGTAAATATCCACATCTTGGACAACACATTTAATAGAAGATATTAAGACCTTGTTCTCATACCCTGCCATAAAAGCTATTTTGATGAATTTTTAAAACATATGCTTTAATATAGCACAATATGTAGCTACACTCTGGGGGGGGGGTCACTTATCTTTAGTTCAGAAATTTGTGCATGTCTTTTTTTCAGGTTTTGGGCTTGTTTACTTTACGTTTGAGTTGAACTAAAGATATGTCAGACGCAACATTTAAAAAAGCGCAATTTATTTTGCCCAAGTGTAATGAGGGGCCCAGGTACTAAAACATGGACAAGACAGGGAGCCATAAATATGGAACGCCCAATATTTCCCCTTCTACTTCTTCAAAACTGCCCAAAACAAAGTACAAAATCACAAATACAGAAGAGAAGTCTGAACAAGGGCTAAGGTGAGGATAACAGGAACACAATGAACAAAGAAAGTCACTAAGAAAAGCTATAACCAGCACCCTAGGAAGAGTGGGCAGGACTCTTATGTGATCTCAGACCCCAATCACAATAGTGATTAAGCTAGAACTCAGAGATACAAACAACAGAGCGGCAGGTGATTAGTGTGGGAAGCTGTCAACAACAGTAGGTTAACTAACCATGAACCGGAGCTAAAGCTACAGGAAAGACACAGGTCTTATACTAATCAATCCAAATGGAATAGCCAGCTAAATACGTTTTCACACATCAGTAGTTCCAAAAGAGACAAAGGTACCATCATTATTAAATTAGTTTTAGGAGAGTCCTTAACCAAATTTAATTTAATTTACTTTAATTCTTAATTTAATTAAGTTTTTATATACAGCCAGTGGGCTTTAGACATAATGGGCACATTTATTAAGGATCTGAACACCACATTTTCGTCGAGTTTCCTGACTTTTTACCGTTTTGCCCTGAATTGCTCCAGGGTTTTGGCTCACACGAATGGATTGTGGCGCATCGGCGTGCATTCGACACAAATGGGGGGACGTGGACGTCGGAATTGTGTCGCAAGATCAGCACTCACATGCACCGGGAAGAAGGTGAACTCTGGGGGACCTCAGCAGGGGAAGCGATGGATGCAGGAAATTGGGCGCACAGGCTATGTAAATCGTGGCAGATCCGAATCCTTGTCGGACAATGCGCAGCAGGGATCGCAACAGGATGGGTAAGTAAATGTGCCCCATTAAACCTCTAATACACAGCTCTCTCAGGCTTGCGTTCCCCTGTGCTGCCCGTCACTGTCGAGTCTCTGTTTGTACACAGAGCCTGGCAGTGCTCTTTGGACCACAGCCTGAAATAAATGCTGTGGCAGGCGCAACGGTGGTGGAGTTGACACATCCAGCCAAACCTAGACCTGACAGTTACAGGCGGCTGAAAGCATAAGAGCACAAGAGGGTTATTGTTTCTACAGCGCCCCTTACCATGTATAACTTTTTTTATACCATGACAACACCTATATTCTTCCCTAGTGTTTCCAGTCCCAACATATTAAATAATACTAACATATTACTAAGTATAAATTTAGTCTATACAAATAAAAATATGCGTACAGTGAAAAATACTGAAAAAGATAAATATTTTAAGAAGAACTAATAAAAAATACAAAAAGAATGTAAAACTTAGCAGGAATTAACTGAAAATCATTCCATTTTATTCCCATCAGGCTGAGGGCAGAGGCTTTGCTTGAAGTTAATTATGCATTATCTTTAGTACAAAAACCTCCTAATTTCTTAATTAGCTTTTTAAGGAGATGAGGAGAGATTTGTTTAGAGATGGCCAATACAATGTTGAATTCATGAGTGGTATTGAGATAAAGGGGGCACAGAAGCTCTGTGAGAAATAGCGATTGTTTGAAACTACTTTCCATTAGGAGCAGTTGATGGTTTTATTGTGTTAACAACTGATAAGAACAGGAAAAACCTTTTTACTTAAATGAACCAAATACACGTGAAAGACTTTGGGTCCCCTTGTCGAGCAAGTTCACATGAAGACACACGAAATAGCTCTAATCTTCAGCACTTCAGCTCTAATTTCACCATACCCTTTCTCTATTGGATGTGGTTTGGTGGTGTCTCTCGGAAGGGCAGAAATTTTCAATTTTGAGACCAGGTTCTTGACAATTCAGATACTTTAGAGGAGTCAATTTAATTAGCAATTATAAATATTAGGATTATTATTATAGGAGTATAGGATTCTAAAGTTAATTTCATAAAGAGCAATATAATGTATAAAACAGGTAGAAATCCCACTTGACAATGTAGAATGAATGGCACTTTGCTGATTACACTCCACAAGGAAAAGATTGATTTCCTAAACAGAATGTCCTATGCTCAGTTCAGGAGACCTCACACCCAGAATGGCATTTTCTAGTACAAATCCTCCAAAAATCTGCATATGGTTCAATAAGTACCCGTATTAGAAATGAAGACATCATTTTTTTCAAAATTTTTTTTTTATTTTTCAACATAGTCCCCTTTTAGAAAGATACACCAATGTTCCAACACATGTTCTTATGTATGTCAGATACATAAAATCAGCAGACAACTTTGAAATGAGGCAGCAGAAATGAAACTATGCATGTGCCCCTTTGATTATTTTAGAGCAGTCGGATAACCATTTGAATATTGTGGCACATATAACCCATAGTAAAAAACATCAAACACATTGTGGGTGTAAAAAGGTTTTATCAAAAGGTTTTTATTAAAGGACATCTATCACCAGATTACTGGTGGTAGAGTGTCCTAATAAGTTTGCTCGTTCAGTCTATGGGACAGGGGGACCATTTTTAACAAGTTTTCTGGCATCTTTAACAACTATATATTAACTTTGTAAAACAGCTGGATGCTCTCAGGCTGACGGCACCAAGCGCCTCTCAGCTTCCCCAGCTTAAAATGTATGCATGCCCCCGCTGTAATCCTCCTTCTGCTCCAGGCCGGGGAACTAAGAGATAGCATACACCCTGCTCTCTCCACGCCCCGGCTTTGACGTTACCGACCGGATCGTAATTCCCTAGCTTATGCTTATATGCTTAATTTTATGTATTGCTATGTGTTATGTTTGTTATGTTTGTTGTAAATGAGACTGTATAACTTGTAAGAAGGAAATAATGATAGCCATGATCCATACATAAGTCGTGGAGTAGAGACCCTGGATCAGTCATTGATGGCAAGTGTGCTGCATACATGATTGATTTTATATACACATTTTTATAATCTAATATGTACAATACATTAAAGATATTAATTTGATTTTATAGGAAGAAAGGAGTAGAATTTCTGATCTCCCTGCTCCCTTGGCGTTTACCCCTCCCACTGTCTACCAGAAATCTCACGGCAGAAGTGAGCATTGTGCTGCAGCAAAATTTCCAGCACAGAGCGAGAGGGGAAAAGCGCCAAGGGAAGTGGGGGAGAAGTGCTTCAGGGGGCAAATAAGACCCTAATTCTGGGGGGCCAAAGGGGCTCTGGTGACACCCCCAAAGCACTTGTTCTTCATTTAAATAAAAACTTAACTTTATAAGTATATTACTTTAGGAACACTTTAGGAACACTTCTAATAAACAGTAATAGCACTAAAATAATGGTAATGGTAAATATTACACTTTAAATATGGTGATATCTATCTAAACTAAGCCACAGGAGAAGTTTCTGAAGAATAAAGTTGAAGCTGTAATTGGAGTTACCTTTTAGGACTTTATGATATAATATATCTCTAATGAATTTTGGCATTTTCTATGACTATCCAATAACGCCACCTAACTTTACCGTTTAATCCTGATGTGAACAGTCAACGTAAATACCTTCAATTCGACATAATATTGGGGAATCGAAGAGTGTCCTGGTCAATTATTAATCTGTGTTGAACATCATATCTCTATTAAATGAAATGCTCATTAGGATTAAAGTCACATAAATCAGAGCCTGTTATAGAGCACAGGGGAAGTCTGTCAAATTCCCTGAAATATACAGTAACTCTTCTAATTAAAATAGTGAATTAGAAATAAAAATACGACATTAATGAAAACTATGTGAGCATCTTTGCAATGTAAATGCTAATCCGTCCCAATTAACAAACAACACTAAACTAATTACTTTCATAAACAACATGATTAATTCACTATCACAGTATGACATTTGCCGTATTTTAGGATTTTTCAAATGCCGCTTGATGACTTTTGCAAATAGATTCAGGCTGCCATCTGCTGAGTTGTGAGCGTATAGCAGTCTGAAAACTAAGTTACCGAATCCACTACACTCTCCATAGGAGTCCTTTAAATAAGCTGTAATCCTGTGCAATGCATCAGCACCAATGCAAACTCCATTAGGTCTGGTGAAAATGACAGGTAGATTCGGAAATACAATAGAGGTAGTCGGACTGGATTGATGCAGATTGTATTTTAATCTATGACTTAATACTCATGAATGAACACTCTAGGACAGAGAGAAGTGTTATTCATTTACAAATAATTGCTAAGAGATTATGAACAGGTCCCTTAATGATAACCCATGTGTTACTGCTAGATATCTATCACCCAGGGATTTGTGGTCTTTGTAATGAGCTTTAAGAGCTTTTTCCTAATTGAATCCTTTAAGACACAGACAGTATATAATTTCACCTAGCCGTGACTTTCATCTGTATCTGAAGGGCTAATAAACACAGATAATGTGTCATAGTCAATACTTGCTGCTGATCTAAACCTCTGGACCTTGTGCTGTGTTCTAGCCGTGTCCTGGGAGATATTTGTATATCAACCAGAACAGGCATCGAGACTATGATGTTTAATACACAGACTCTTATAATTTTGGCTACAGGACACATTACAAATAATGAGTCATTGTAAATATTTTAACTTTAAAGGATTTCCAAAAATATGGTAAATGCCCAGAGGGTCAGGGAAAGTAAAAATGGTGGACACATACATTACTTACCTCGCACGGTCATCTAGTGACCCTCTTTCAATTTCTGACTATGCACTCCAGGGCATCAATAGTTGCTTCAGTATACTGATATTTATCACAAGATCTTGTCTTTTAACTATTAGCCCTACCAGATGTCGTAGAAGAAAGATAGAGCGGTGTGCAAGTTAGAAATGGAAAATGAAAGGACCTGGTGAATGGATGGAAAAAGGTAGAACTTGCTGCATTAATCTGAGCTGTCTGTTGTGAGATAGAGGAAGTTGGAAGATGGGGTGGGGCTAAGGGAGGGAAGCAGGAGAACTTGCGGTATCAGACAGAGCTGTTTGCCATGGGATGGGAGGCAGAGGGAGAGGGGGTATAGCTGAGGGAAGAACTTGCTGTATCAGACTGAGCTGTCCCCCGTGAGATGGGAAGAGGAGAAAGTGGGGGCTGGTGGAGGGAAGCAGGAAACTCTGTTGTATCAGACTGAGCTGTCTGCTGTGAGATGGGAAGGGGAGAAAGAGGGGGCTGGTGGAGGGAAGCAGGGAACTCTGTTGTATCGGACTGAGCTGTCTGCTGTGAGTTGGGAGGTGTGGCTCAAAGATGCTGATGGATAATGTTCTGAAATAATGACCCACTCTGCTCCTAATGAAAAATGCACTAATAAGGTATTGGATTAATAATATATTCAGTAAATACAAAAACATTGGCTACACTATTATTCAGAAATCTCACATGGATATGCAGGCAAAATCTAAAATACATGGGCATAACAAGGTTTATACAGAATATCAGTAGAATGAAATTGCCTTGTGTATGTATATAGCTAACTTGATTCAAGGTTTATCTTTGTTTGCTATGTTATATTTTGTCTGTTTATACGGTCCTGTTTGATTCAAGGGTTTAGCTACTAAATAAGGTCCTTACTATCCTATTTATTCTACCTAGCAGGCTGTTTTATCAAGATCACCTGAATGTACTTTGAATCTATTATACCTAGGGTGGTTTCAAATTGGGGTTTCTTTTCACATCAGTAATTTTTCACTGAACCCATTTTGGCTTATGGACACAAAGAGATTAATTTTCTCTTCCTGGCTTCATAGATTTTTCCTTTTAATTGGCTTTTTTTTAGTTCACTAACAACCGTGGATCAGTGGAAAAAACTGTAGTGTTAAAAAAAACCCATTGAAAAGAATGGGTCAGTAAGGCTTCAGTGAAAAATCACTGAAGCCAGCAAGAGAAAAACAATCTGTATGTGTCCATAAGTCAAAATGGGTTCAGTGTAGAATCACCGTTGTGAAAAAAAAAACAATGTGAAACCATCCTTAAGGGGGTTGTCCGAGAGTTCTGAAAAAAATCTAAAGGTGGCTGGAGGGGGCTGCTTAAAAAAATAAAGATCTACTTACCTTCGGTGCCCTCCGGTGTCCCGCGCTGCTGTCGCTCCAGTCCGAGCGCCATGTTAACAAACATGACCACCCGAGCAGCGGTGGACTCAGCTTCCGGCCGGAACCGACAACCTTCCGGCCCGCATTCACAATGCTGTGAATAAGGACGGGTAGGCGTGGCCGGCCGCGGCTGGCCGCAAGCTGAATCCTGCGCTGCTCTGGCGGCCATGTTTGTTTACATAGCGCCCGGAGCGACAGCAGCGGGGGACACCGGAGGGCACCGGAAGGTAAGTCGATTTTTATATTTTTAAGCAGCCCCCTCAGGCCACCTTTAGTTTTTTTTTCAGAACTCTCGGACAACCCCTTTAAGCTGCATTCACATGACCATAGGGGGACATATATGCGGCCGCAAGCTTGCGGCTGTACATACGCTCCCCATAGGTCGGCAATGGGCGGCAATGTCCTATATTTCCCTGTGTTATGGCTCGGCAGGCATACGTTCGTGTGAATGTAACCTTAATGGGATACTTCTGCACATAAGAAAGTGTATAGGCATAAGCCACTGTGTCAATTGAAGAGTCTACAGGTAATGAGAATCTCCGGATGACCAGAGGGGGATGGATAACTCCCACTGATAAGAAGATTGCCATCACTGCAATTTCCATCATGTTAGTACTGGGTTTGTATTTGAAATCTTGGACTGTACTGCTGGATACCGAATGGTTTAAGCATGACATAAAACAAAGAAAAATAATCCGTCAATGTGCATGCTAACTAAACTAATAACAGACTGCGGTTTTGGTAACTATGGCAGTGACATGACAGGCACCATATGACTTATTTCTTTGCCCTACATTGAAATCATCTATAATAATCATCTAACGCATGCATTACAATTTGCATAATGAATTATATCACAATGTGACTTTAAATTATATTTCAGTAAAATGTCAGATTAATTCTTATAAATTATTCCAGCTCGTATAATGATTGATTGGAATTTTTACTAAGCCTCCTGTTGGTAACATGTGAAGACTGCTGATCATTGTAAATTGTGGCGCCCTTTCTATACAGGTAATTCATCAAAATGTCTCAGCTGGTTTTAATGGACAGCACTATTCTAGTAAATTTATGCAATTCTACAATTTATGATGCCAACAAGTTTTATTACCATACACTCATAGTCGGCTGTTGCTCACATACAAGCATTACACTTCTGATGGTCAACTAACTTAAAGGGGCTGTCAATCAGAAAGTCTTTGGAGGAATCCTAGAACAAGTGTTTTCAGTTGTTATGTTGTGCTACAATAGTGGAGGATAGGCATTACACAATTCCCATTGAAATGCAATGAAATCCAGAGCAGACATAGAGCTGATACAGTCCATTCACCTACACAGGTATCCAAAGAGATGGAAGACCCAGCAAGGGAATCTTAAGACTAATGAGTAAGAGTGAAGCTTGGGTGAGACCATACTTTGAGAAAAGTTGTACCATAGTTTTAAGATTCTACCACATCTAATGGGAATACATCTTAATTGTCTACAGTTTTAAGATGCAATGGTCTTGAAGTATCTGTTTTACTCTCCTAGACCCTTGAGAGGCTGCTAATACATTTCCATTACTGTGATTAATGAGAGGTCTTAAACCAGTACAAATGTCCTTGCCAGTTGGAGTTGATGTTTTGCTGTGGTATATAACAGGGCAGTTTCAATAATGCCCAGGATAGGAAAAAACTCCATTGCAGATCATTTAACCTCTAAGATGCTGGAATCAATATCAACCACAGCCTAGAGAGATTTTAGAGGTGCTAATTGCTGGGTGTGAGTTTGAGCTCATTTTGTCTGCAGCTGTGGCTTGAGTGAGGAAACAGTTGGTTGCTGGGGGGCAGTGTCCATTACTCCCTCTATATTCTGCTTAGTTCCTCTAGAGGGTGCTGGTTATTGTGGTTCAACCTTTTGTCTTGCTTGTGTTTTTGTTATATCTTTGCTATTCTGTGTATCGTCACGGGGGTCACAGGTGCTCCTGCGACCCATGTCTTGGGTCACAGGCTCACCCATGCCCCTCTATGTGCCCTGGCGCCCCGTGGCTGTACCTTACCCGTCCCCACTTATTACTCCAGTTTGTTGCCCATGCACATGTTTCCACGTCTCCTAGGGCGCGTACACTGGCTTCAGGAGATTTAAAGGGTCAGCGCACTTTTAATTGGCGCTGGCCATTTCCCAGAATCCCTCTCCCTGCACACCCTGCTGGATTTTTGTGACCTCTGTTCTCCTATTGACTTTGATCCTGTCCCATCTGCCTTGACCTATTGCTATGTCCCTGACTCCGATCCTGTGCTAATCCGTCCTGACTTTCTGCCTGTCCCTGACTATTCTGCCTAATGTCTGTGTACCTCGTCTTGGCTGCCACTGCGGACAAAGTCGCCCCTGTGGAACGACCTGGTGGTACCACGCTGCAAGTCCAACTCGCTATGTGGCGGGCTCTGGTGAAAACCAGGTGCCACGTAGATTCCGGTCCCAGGTGTCGGCTTACATCATTGTCCGCAGTGGTTCAGTGGGTCTACTACCCCTGAAGCCTGACACTGACTTCAGCTACGTTTATTCGATCATTCTCTCACTATGGGCCAGATTTATCAAGTATCTGAAAGACAGAATATTACTAGTTGCCCATGGCAACCAATCACAGCTCCCCTTTAAAATATTCAAGAGCACTGGTAAAATGAAAGATGAGCTGTGATTGGTTGCCATGGGCAACTAGAAATATTCTGTCTTTCAGACACTTGTCTGACTTTGCTATTACCTGTTGTTTGTCCCTCTGTGTCTTCTCTTTCCCGTGGTCCACTTTCCCCATCTCAGACTAGTGTTTGTTATTCAATTGATGTGTGTCTTTCTGGTTTTATATCATGGCAAGACTATAACCTGCAGGGGCAATGAGGCTAGCTCGCCACCGCTTAGCCAATCTGGCTTGGCTTGTAACAAGTCTGGTTTTGGTTGCGCTGTTGCTGGACAGATTTGTTACAGTAGGTCTAGTAAATGAATGGCTTAGTACAGTTTACATAAATAGTTGTATGTCAAAATTATTTTGTTGACCTAATACAAAGTGTAAATTTAAAAGAAACTAATAAAGTTAAATATAAATAAGGTAGAAAAAATAGAAAGACAAGTTCCCTGGGTCATAGATCTTTATTGTTAATTAAATATATGCATTTGGTATTACTGTAATCAGTTCAAAAAGTTTTTTTCTATTCTGTTAAAAAAGTTAGTATAATATATGTACATCCAAAAGGTGCACCAACTTTTCCTGCAAAAAGCAAGTCTGCATATAGCTACGCTGGGTGGGCAGAGGTTGATGGCATGGGATAGATGTGCTGTTGCTATGTAAGATGTCTTCTTTGTGTTGTTAATATTATCTATCTTTGTGCAGTGTAGCTTTGTTGCGTAGATCCTTCAGAGCAAGATACACTTTGTAGTTATTCTCTTCTCCAACAAATAGATGAGGGATCTGAACAGATGACCCCTGCCAAATCCCTTCAATATAGAATTCACCAAAATATTTTCTTTATACAAGACACCCCTTTAATGAGGACCTGTCACACCCGAAAACCCCCCACCAAATTAGCCCCCCTTTATCCTGTCCCCAGCCCCTTTATATTTATTGAATTTTTTATTAAAATTGTGTTTGCATACTTCGTTTTAAACAATCCGACCTCTTATCAAATAAGAGGTCGGATCATCGTACTGTCCCCCAGAGACCTGTAAGAATCGCCGGTAGCAGCGCATGTATTGCGCAATTGCAGCCGGCTCTATGTGATGCAGCCCTGTGCTGACAGCAGCTGCAGAGGGGCTTATTCACAGCGCTGGTTGAATGTGAATAAGCCTCTCTGCGGCCGCTGTCAGCACAGCGCTGCATCACATAGAGCCGGCGTCAATTGTGCAATACATGCGCTGCTGCCGGCGATTCTTACAGGTCCCTGACTGACAGGGGCGAGGAGGGGGTGTGTCAGCCGGCCCCCTAATGAATACGGCCGTCTGCTAGGGGGACTTGTACGACGATCCGACCTCTTATTTGATAAGAGGTCGGATCATTTAAAACAAAGTATGCAAACACAATTTTAATAAAAATTCTATAAATATAAAGGGGCTAGGGACAGGTTGAGGGGGGAGCTAATTTGGTGGGGGGGGGGGGGGTTCGAGTGTGACAGGTCCCCTTTAAATAGCAGTGTAAGCAATGGGTTAAAGAGTTATATGACCTTAAAAAGATGAAGAATTATCTGAACAGATGAAATCATATGTATTATAGTTGCCAATTACTGAGCAATAGCTTCTAATTATTTCACTAATTCTCTCAATGGCAAACCAAAGTCAGTAAGACATAGAGGAGGCCAGTCTGAATGCGCCAGACTTGTTTCCTAAAAAAGAATTAAATCACCCACTTTGTTTAGAGTGTAATCAATTTGCTGGTAAAGGTGACAGCAGACTGACAAAATACTCTTGGCAGGTCGCCTAATGGACTTGATGGAATTGTATATATTATTGATGGTTTTCTATTGGATTGCAAATTACATTACAGACAACTTTTTTAAAGTAGACACTGGTCTGGTAAATACTAAGATTCATTTAAGATCATCTGAAAATAATGTAATATAGAATTTAGCACCAGAAAATGAGAAGAATCTGGTTGCATAAAATATAGGAAAAAACACAATTGAAATAAAGTAATGAAGCTATAGATCTATAGGCCTATTTCCCAAAGTCCAGGATCCCAAAGACCTTCATTATCAAAGACCTTGACTTTGTTCAGTGATGGTGAACCTTTTCTGGCAAGCTCTGTGTAACACTGCGTAATATGTGTGTGCTATATAAATAAAGGAATTAACATATATTACCTAGTTTTTCAGCCGAAAAAAATGTGCTGAAAACCCAAACTCGGCTTATACTTGAGTAAATAAAAATATATCAAAACTCACCTTTCCGGCTTCACCCGCTGCTGGCTATATACTGGGGCAGGGGGCTGGCTATATACTGGGGGATATGGGCTGGCAGGCTATATACTGGGGGGCAGGTGCTGGCTATATACTATGGCTACAGCCAAAAACCAACTTATTTTTCAGAGCCAACGTGCCAATACAGCAGTTTAATCAGCAACTTATTGCTCCTTGCTCTGCCACAGCTTTCAACTGTATTGGAGTCTTGAGGACACCAATACCATTGAACTCACCCTGTCTGGCAAACTCTGTGACAGCCGTGTGCTAACAAAGATGGCTCTAAGTGGCACCACTGACCTAAGTACTGTACAAATACTTTGTAGTAGTTGTAAGTGGTAAATATCCACAGGATATATTAGATGGTTTGTTTTTCATATTTGGGTATGGTAACCTTCTGCAGTTATATATTTACCTCTAATATTGCCTTCAAATTTTGGCACTCGGCACTTTAGATATACCTAGAGAGTTACATGGAGGGAGAGGAAGACACAAGTTCTCCGTGATATTTTGTATACCTATGCGGGACTCGCAGTACTTACGTGTACCCTTTAATAGGGATAACTTGTGATATTTATGTAAATAACTCTTTACTCATCCGGCGAGCATGCATGCTATTCTTGTCCTCCTCTTTGCTGAACAGGGTTGGCTCTGGCCATACTCTGACAGCAAGAACAAAGCACATCTGTGCTCTGTCGCGATCCTTATTTGTTGCGCCGCAATCGATCAGGAGGCGCGGCTCCGGTCTTATAACTTTGTGACTCACCATGTGATGCAATATCTCCGCTACCTCCGATCGGGAGGCGCGGCTTTAATCTGAAACCAGGTGATCGATCATGTGACCAGGATCACTTGCGCATGCGCATCATGACCAGATACACGCCGGCTCCAACTATACACGAGTTGTTTGGAGGTAGGACTCTATGCATTCAGGGATCAATATGATTTGTGAACACTGATTGGGGTGGGGAGCTTGGCCCCTATATAGACAGGACTTTCCATTACCTAGATACTTACCCCTGAGGAAGTCACCCCGAGGTGACGATACGCGTGGGGTTCTCTCCCTCCCCGGCTTCTCGTCCAGACATATCACCTGGTTCCACTGGTCCTCTGAGGATAACATCTAGGGTATTGTATGAGTAGGGCAGTTCATTAGCAATTTACTTGACATTTACATTGGTGCTTTTGCCCTTCTTTACATTTTTTGGATTGTCATATTGTGTACACTGTCGTGGACTTTGTTAGCCGGGTAGGACTGGGCCATACTCTGACCCAGGAGAGTTCAACACACATTCATTGTGTGTTTTTTAAGTGATTTTATACTTCTTTATGTCTTGTCTTTCTTGTTTTGACTAAATAAAGTATTTTGCATAACCTCAGTCCTAAGTACGCATCCATCTTTCTTTTTGGTTCAACACTTGTTGTATTTGGGATGCGTGGACACTCTTTAAATATGATTCTATATCGGCAGTGCCTGTCCGTGGTCTTGGTATCCACAGGATAGGCCATGAATATATTTGCTATTCTACCTATCTCCAAGAACTTCCAATCCTGTCGGATGCCATGGTCCCTGTTTATGGAGAGGAGGCCATGCAGAAATAACTCTCTAAAGTCAATACTATTGAAAGACCAAAAACAGCTAAATAGATTTACTAGTTTGTATTTGGAACCCCTATGGAACCCTTATGAATGGAGAAAGGTGAATGGCCAATGCCTCTATAATGGATGCTGGGTAAAGACAATTCCTGTTTTAGAGACGACAAGACCCACACCTATAAAAGGTTTATTTCATATTCTGTTGCGTATATGCGATAAACGTATTGAGATACGAATCCCCCATGAGAGTAGCCAAACAAATTTGATGAATTTGAACAAACGTTCCACTGGTGGGACAGTTCTATGCCAGGTCCGGCCTGCACAGAATTGTGCTGTAGCCAATGCCTGAATGGGTGCAGGCTATAGTGGAAGGTACTCGGGCAGGAACACCTCGCATAGGCCCACTGATAAATCCGGCCCATAAACTTTTACTTTTTTTCTAATGTTTATTTAATTGAGCCAATGCCAGGATTGGGAAATATAAAGGATGGATTCTTATTACATCCCTCCTACTCCTTTTCTCTGCAGCAAAACACATACCAAAAACTCCATAAACTCTTTGTCTCCAATACAGTAAAGCGGGTTCCTCTAAATAAGTGATCTGGATTCTGATTCCAGCTATCTTCCTGCTGATTTGCATCCCAAGTAGTAGTAGATATTTTTTTTTTTTCGTTATTTTCTCTCATCACTAATTATAGTAGGAAATGTCACACAAAGCTACTGTACCACTTTATTTGCATTAATCCTTTAAAACAACAGAACATACAAAGCTGCTCGAGGTAAACTGCATTGTAAAAGTCAAAAGTGGAAGCTAAACTAATGGCTCATTTAGGAAAACGGTGCTATTTTTATAGAGCGGAGTGAAAAAAAAATGACAGAAGTGAAAGAAAAGAGCACTGACTCGCTTCAAAACACAGCACAATGCTACGCTGAATAAGAGGGAAGAAATGCACTTAAAGATGCTGAACAGCTCAGGGAAACTGTTGTCTCTTGAAAACAATAACCAGAGTGACAAATGCAGATGACATCGCAATTACTCATATTCCATTTTACTTTGTAACTTTTGCATTAGAAAGACTTCTGTTAATAACAGGAACCACATCCAGGGCCATCGTTAGGGTGTGATAAACTTGGCATTTGCCCAAAAAGGGCCCCCTGTCCTAAAAGGGCCCCCTGCATGTGGACTTTTGTGGGCAGAGGATGAATTGCTCCTTTAATACCCCTTAGTTGAATGCCCAGGTGAATATGCTTTTCATTTATCTTCTCTCTATCTACCTGTCTAGTCATCTATTTCCTATAATTTGTCTATTTTTATATCTATATATCTATGATATCTGTCTATCTAACCACTTATCTATTTAGCTTTTTATTCTATTTAAAAAAAAATTCTATCTATATATCTTTTATCCACCTATTTATCTCCTATCTATTATCTATCAAATCTATCATCAATCTAGCTATCATCTGTCAATCTTCTATAAAGTTCTCCTACAGTCCCATATTACAGATACTTACCTACTACTCTTTGTAAACTACAAAGTCTTATTATTGTGCAGGGCTAAAGGGAGCATCCTACTGAATGTGACTGTTCATTAAAACTTTTAGTTTTTCCCAGCCCTGACCACATCAGTATATCAGGACTGACCTGAACATCTAAAAAGTTCATTTGAAAGCATTTGAAACTGGACCACAATAGGGGGGCACCAATATATTGCCATGACAGCTCTGCCAATGTGAACCCTATATTAATCTTATAAGGTGCAGTCATGCTATGGCACCTTTTTATGACAAAATGGAGTTAAGAAACAGTTAACAAAATTGTAATACTACAATATAAAAATGAAATAAAACTCCCCCGTATCCTATAACAACAATTTAATAAGATAAAAAAAAATAGCATTTCTTTATTAAAAACCCACTTAATGAGTGCTGTAAAAAATAATCCCTTACAAATTGTAGCTATGAAAATTACAGCTGTACAAGCTAAAAGCCCTTTTGTAGATCCCTCTATGGACAAATTAAAAGGTTACAAGTTATGGCAATGCAGAAACTCATAATATTTTTTTAAGAAAAGCCGCTACTCTTTAAAAATAGCAGCAGTTTCTCCTCACTAATAAAATGTCCAGCAACCTCCAATCATTACTGAAATATCCACAGCAGTGCTTCCCCTCCTATTAATGAAATGTCCACCGCAGAACCCCCCTTTAAAGTGTAACTGTCATTTCAAAAAACTTTTGATATGTTGTAGGGCAGGTAATTTTAAGCCTTTTTCTTCATAAAGAAGACTACGGAAGGAGAGACATGCCCCCATGCCCCTCTCTGCTCACAACTGATTACCTCATAGCTCACTGCTCACAGCTGATTACCTCATGGCTCACTGCTCACAGCTGATTACCTCATGGCTCACTGCTGATTACCTCATGGCTCCCTGCACACAGCTGATTACCTCATGTCTCCCTGCACACAGCTGATTACCTCATGTCTCCCTGCACAAAGCTGATTACCTCATGGCTCACTGCTCACAGCTGATTACCTCAAGGCTCACTGCTCACAGCTGATTACCTCATGTCTCCCTGCACACAGCTGATTACCTCATGTCTCCCTGCACACAGCTGATTACCTCATGGCTCAGTGCTGAAGCAGTCATGTGCAGGGAGAAGCCCTCACTTCCCCTACACTTGTGTATAATCTACACATATAATCTACACAGACAGAAACTGCAGCCCCCCCCCCCCCATCACCTCACACAAGGAAGTGGCAGGAGACTCTCTCCAAGTCTTCTGGCTATGTCCTCATGTGCTGTGCTGTGCTGTGCTGTGGAGTGTTACATAGACAGATAGGAAATAAATGAATATATAGGAGATAGATAGAACATATAGATAGTTTGAAGATATACACTCACCGGCCACTTTATTAGGTACACCTGTCCAACTGCTCGTTAACACTTAATTTCTAATCAGCCAATCACATGGCGGCAACTCAGTGCATTAAGGCATGTAGACATGGTCAAGACAATCTCCTGCAGTTCAAACCGAGCATCAGTATGGGGAAGAAAGGTGATTTGAGTGCCTTTGAACGTGGAATGGTTGTTGGTGCCAGAAGGGCTGGTCTTAGTATTTCAGAAACTGCTGATCTACTGGGATTTTCACGCACAACCATCTCTAGGGTTTACAGAGAATGGTCCGAAAAAGAAAAAACATACAGTGAGCGGCAGTTCTGTGGGCGGAAATGCCTTGTTGATGCCAGAGGTCAGAGGAGAATGGGCAGACTGGTTCGAGCTGATAGAAAGGCAACAGTGACTCAAATCGCCACCCGTTACAACCAAGGTAGGCAGAAGAGCATCTCTGAATGCACAGTACGTCGAACTTTGAGGCAGATGGGCTACAGCAGCAGAAGACCACACCGGGTGCCACTCCTTTCAGCTAAGAACAGGAAACCGAGGCTACAATTTGCACAAGCTCATCGAAATTGGACAGTAGAAGATTGGAAAAACGTTGCCTGGTCTGATGAGTCTTGATTTCTGCTGCGACATTCGGATTGTAGGGTCAGAATTTGGCGTCAACAACATGAAAGCATGGATCCATCCTGCCTTGCATCAACGGTTCAGGCTGGTGGTGGTGGTGTCATGTTGTGGGGAATATTTTCTTGGCACTCTTTGGGCCCATTGGTACCAATTGAGCATCGTTGCAACGCCACAGCCTAAGTGAGTATTGTTGCTGACCATGTCCATCCCTTTATGACCACAATGTACCCAACATCTGATGGCTACTTTCAGCAGGATAATGTGCCATGTCATAAAGCTGGAATCATCTCAGACTGGTTTCTTGAACATGACAATGAGTTAACTGTACTCAAATGGCCTCCACAGTCACCAGATCTCAATCCAATAGAGCATCTTTGGGATGTGGTGGAACGGGAGAGTCGCATCATGGATGTGCAGCCGACAAATCTGTGGCAACTGTGTGATGCCATCATGTCAATATGGACCAAAATCTCTGAGGAATGCTTCCAGCACCTTGTTGAATCTATGCCACGAAGAATTGAGGCAGTTCTGAAGGCAAAAGGGGGTCCAACCTAATGGTGTACCTAATAAAGTGGCCAGTGAGTGTAGATAGATAGACGATATAGATAGATAGAAGATATAGATAGAAGATATAGATAGAGAGATAGATATGTGATAGAGAGATAGATATGAGATAGATGACAGGTGATGGATAGATAGATATAGGATAGATAGATAGATAGATAGATAGATAGATAGATAGATAGATAGATAGATAGATCTAAGGCTGAGACAAAGGCTGAGAGAGACTACAGCCGAAACATTGCGGGAGGTGGAATAAACACCCTTGTTTCTTCACTAATTTGGAGTGCTGCCTGTCTTCAATTTTTTTTGGATATCTACTACACTCTGACTGGTGAGAGTGAGGATAGCACCCATTATACTTTGCTCTAAAGGACTGTGCTGCTATTTTTTCTTTTTTTGTAGATAGATAGATATATGAGAGATAGATAGATATTAGATAGCTCTGGTGTGATTGGTCAGCAGCAGGCGCTTGTGATGAGGTGACAGGAGGAAGGTCCCGCCCTCCATCTTGCTGATTGTAGGTTTTTGAGAGCTGGAAACCCTGGTAGCTATGGGCCAAAAAAGATTCTAAATGAGGACCGTGAGGCAAAATATTTTGAGGAATGATTCCCAGGGACACCTGGAGCAGAATTATGTATTTCATTTTATTTTTGTTCAGAATGACGGTTACACTTTAAAGAAATTTCCACAGCAGAGCCCCATTTATTGAAATGTCCACAACAGAGCACCCCCATTAATGAATTGTCCACATCAATGCTTCCCCCTCCCATTAATGAAATGTCCACAGCAGAAGTCCCTTTATGAAATGTCCACACCAGAGCCCTTTTTCATAGTTTCATAGTTTCAAAGTTTATACGGTTGAAAAAAGACACTTGTCCATCAAGTTCAACCAAGGAAGGGAAGGGATTGGATGAGGAAGGGATTTAGGGGAAACAATCCTATATAAATAACCATCAATGTTATTTAGGTGTAAAAAGGCATCTAGACCCTTCTTGAAGCTCTCCGCTCCGCCTATTTTACCACATATTTATTTATTTTACCATATATACTCGAGTGTAAGCCAACCCGCATATAAGCCAAGGCCCCTAATTTTGACACAAAAATTGAAAAACCTATTGATTCGAGTATAAATTTAGGGTGGGAAATGCGTTGGTCACAGCCAGTATATAGCTAGTCAGTCCCCTTCCCCCCTAGTATATAGCCATCCAGCCCCTGCCTTCAGCATATAGACAGCCTTATGCCCCAGTATATAGCCAGTCCCCCTGACCCAGTATATAGGAAGTCCCCCTGGCCCAGTATATAGCCAGCCCCCCTTGCCCAGTATATAGCCAAGCCCTGTGAATAGCCAGCCCCCTGCCCCTGTGAATAACCAGTCCCCTGCCCCTGTGAATAGTCTATCTCTCTTGTATTATAAATTGAAGCTTACATATCTACAGATGGCAAATATATAGTCCAACAACATTATATTCACTGTATACAACAAAAGTAAAACATTTCTTTTTGGTTTTACAACAGTTAGTTCCTCTGTTGCCTAGTAGACCTCTATCAGGCATTATGAAGAGGCCATCAACTTCAAGGCACACTGATATTTAAAATGGTCTAAATAATTCATGATTGGAAATTGAAGACTTTCATTTTACCTCCTCTAATGAAGTGGAGAGAATGAAAGATGAATATAATAAAAAGGAAATGAGATACCCTTTGCACAGTGGCTGTAAGATATTTTGTTATAGAGACTGTAATTACCTAAATACAAATGTATCTATAAGTGGCAAATCCTCTAAAATTTCAAAATGTTTCTGGAAACATTTATATTACTCTTAGTTAAAAGAGTAAAATCCTTCCGTTTATTCACATATGATCATGTTTTTTTGCTTATAATATTTTCTGTTGTATCTTCACACTTTTAAGTTCTCAATAAAGGTTGAAAAAATAGATGTCCATCCATCTTCAACAGCATTATATCTGCCATGTCCATTATGACACCTGGTCCTCCAACCTATACATCAGCATTTTGACCCAGATTGAGGAAATTCGAGAGCAACGGTTTCTTCCAGGGTAGTCAGTGCAGGTATTTCACTTGGTGTTTATTTTACATTTATGATTTTCTATGAGCCAAAAAATCAGTCAACTTAGGCACTATTCACATGGGCGTCATGGGAATGTATATCTGGATGGATATAGGTCCCCATAGACGGCTATGGTGATCCGATGGCGGTACAATACTGCATGCTCTATCTTCCCCCGTTCGTACAACCGTGCTCTGCCGTACACCATATGCCATAGCACAAGTGTATGTGAATGCACCCTTATCTGCACAGATCAAGTTTCTAGGTTTTAATCCTATTATGAGAACAGTCAACAAATGATACTCCATAACTTTCAGTTTAAAATACATGCAGGTCTTCTCTTAAATTGCAACACAAATCAAGTCTGCCCATTGTGTGGGCCACAACTCACCCACAAATAAATATAAAATTGTGTAGCAAACTTTAAAAACATTCCAGACCTGAATTTCTGTTTCCCAAATAAATGTCAAAGATATTTCAGACATCATATGCACACATAGTACAAACACAGAAATACATTACATACATACATACATATAGGGCCACATTTACCACAGGTTGTACACCTAAAAACAGGCGTACAAGCAGTGATTAAGTCGCAATTCCCAGCGCACAGGCCATGAATTGAAACAGTTATGTTGGACTGTGTCAGGTGCTGCTGCCCCGTCCCGTCTCCGGTGGCGCAGCCTATTGCTGCAATGCTGGCCACCCATATTTATCAGGAGGCAGGAGCTTCCTGATAGATTCAGTGAGTGGCAGGGGTACAATCATAGGTTGGTGCCCCAAGCAGCAGCATATGATCAATGTGCCCCACACTATATATACTTAGACATACATTATATATTAATCATATATACTCATACAGATAATATAAGAAAACCATATACACGCATCCATACAGTATATAGACATCAAACACACAAAGTGTGAGTTTTATCTCTATGCCAGCTTTTGGTGAAGAAGCACTGATATAATTGCAATTTCTTGTGCAATGCAAGAAATTGTGATTATTCCAGAAACTACTCCATTCTGTAAATATGGAGTGAGCAATATAAATATTTTAAATATTAACACAAAACAAGACCCAAAATAACTTTTCATATTTTTTAAAATGTTTAACTATTATTTCAGCCCCCTCTATGGTACTTACCGTATATATACCCGAGTATAAGCTGGGTTTTTCAGAACAATAAAATGTGCTTAAAAATCTAATTTGTCTTAAACTATAAAAATAGCCTATAAAAATAAACAAGCTCTGTGCTCATCTGTCCAATGCCCCCCACCCCTGGCCGATCCTCATCTTGCTTCGTGCTCTGTCTCTGAGTCGCTGTGCACTGCTGTCACACACACCATAATGTCAGCTGGCGCACACACACACACTATAGTCTCAGCAAGCTGGTGACATCATGGTGGGTGAAATGGCAGCACACAGGGGCCTGGGGATGGAGCATCAGAAGAAAGAAGAGGACCAACGGGGGGAGTACAGAGGTTGGGTTTTTTATAGGCTAGGCATACTCAGACAGGGGGCTGGCTTTATACTAGGAGGCATGGGCTGCTGGCTATATACTAGGGGGCAGGGGGATGGCTATATAATGGGGGTGCATGGGCTGGCTGACTATATACTAGGGTAAGGGGCTGGCTATATACTAGGGGGCATGAACTGGCTAGATATATACTGGGAGCCATGGGCAAGCTGACTATATAATGGGAGCAAGGGCTAGCTGGCTATATACTGGAGGACAGGGGGTTGACTGTATATATAATGGGGGCGCATGGGCTGGCTATATGACAATGGTATCAGTACCTACTGCTTGGAGTGTCACATGATTGTGTTACGAGTGGCACACGCATGCTCTGCTCTGACTTTTTTCTCAGGTGCCCTAGGCTTGTCAGCTAACCACATAAAAACAGCATCTAGAACACACAAGAACCTATGTTCATTTACATAAGGGCTAAAACTTATCGATTATTCTGGTAGAGTTTAAGACTGTCTGCTTTTGTACTGTTTAATTTTTAGACGTTTTTAACAAATCTGCCTTGCTGTCTATAAAATCCCTCCTGTAAAAACCTGAACCTAAAAGTCCCTAAAAACACAGCAAGTAGAAAACATGTCTCAAAGTGCCCATACACATTTGGTACATATAGTCGAACCAAAGTGCACATTACCATGTGCTTCACACAGGCTGCAATCCAGGGAGAAGTTTGTGGCCCTTTGGAGATAGAAGGGATGAGCACTCTTCACCCATCTCATCTCCGAAGAAGCTACACGCCACAAATCTGGGCAGGAATAGAACCTGTCATACGGCGTCTATGCGCCAATAAATACACTCATATGCAAAAAAATAACCATCAAGTAATAATAATAATAATAAATAATAATCATCATAATATGCCAGTGGTTTCTTAGAAACAGAAGTAAATATTTATTCAGACCTATGTAGAGATTGGATGCAAAAACACTTGCAATAGTTTGCAGTTTCTATTTCCTTGAACCAGCTAGACCCCCTGGGAAGTAAAAGACTGTGAACCAGAACAAAGTCCCACTAGGGGTAATACAAGGACACATGTAGACATTTATTAAAAAGTAGAAGTTTTGTATGGAAACACTGGCTTGAAGCTGTGTATCCATTCTGCAAGTGCAGAACATCTGAAGAACACTTCATCTATGTATAGCTTGTTGTTGAGACTTCATTAGTGTCAAATAAATGCACAATTTGTAAGAAACATATATCGTACTGTGAGTCAAGGACATACTCAAGTAATGAGAACACCACAGTTCTATTGTGAGAAATGTATTTATGGAGCCACTTTCCCCACATATTGCACATACTGTACTAAAGTATTTTCTCTATGGATATTTCTAAAGAAAAAAAAAAAAATCATTGTTGTACCTTAAAGAGAGACGTGATGTTTTCTTCTCCATGCTGTGTTCTGTTACATTATAAACTTTTCTAGGCACCTGTCTGTGAAGGGGTTTCTGTGGTGCAGGGATGTAGGGCACTGCAGGAGGTAGGAGCTGTTGGGAAAGTGCGCTTCCAAGTCTGCGTCCCACATGCTGAAAAAAACCCAGGCTCTCAGGTGCTTTCTTAGCACTTCCACTAATAAAGGGGTTTGCAGGACCATTTACTTCAGCCTTAGGAAAGGAAAAGGGCAAAAAAACTTTTTCTTAAAAGTTGCATAGGTATATACAGTATACATAAAAATAGAAATATACAGCTACCTTTAATAATATGAAAAGAAAGTTACATAAAATGTAGATAAATGGGATGTTTTATTACCAATACTATATACACAGCCAACCAAAGCAAAAAATGAAAAACCGCGGTCCACACCCAAATTAGTCTTTTATAAAATATATGACTTTATTAAACATGATCTATTAAAATTGTAAATAAATTATGAGGGATGTTAATTATATGCTTATTGCTAGCACTTGTGATTATTTTCCCCAATCCACTACCTTCACGCCAATGGGGCGTGAAGGGGTGTGAAAGGGGGGGGGGTGCGGCCAGCCAGATTGAGGGCGTAGCCAGCCAGAAGTGGGCCGGCGCGTTATTCTCCCCATGCCTGCGCACTTGCTGCATCCGACGAATTTTCACATGTGACCAAGTAGTAGCAGGATGGTGAACAATCTATTTCTATTCCAGGGTTGTAACTGGACACTAGAGTGTGATATCTATTCAATATCCCCACACTGTATCAGTATCTATTTGAATACTACGACAGTTACTCAGGGTAGGGTAGGAAGTGGCTGTATTCAGCTCACACAGGTGTGCACCACAGTGCTTTGAAATCAGCTACAATCCTGGAATATACATACATTTTTCACAACCCTGCTGTTACTAACAGTATACACAAATATAGTTACACAGCACTCCAGGGTGGTTACCTAACACGGTCTACAGCTTTGATTGATGAAAACTGTGTTAAGATTCCCTTTAAAAGAAATATGCAGAGATCGGAGAAGAATTTGCCACATTAAAGAAATTATATAAAATTACTCTGAATCCTAATAAAATTACTGCTGCTACTATGGTGCCTGACAGTACAGTACAAGACCACAGAGGTCAGGGATTGGCTGCAGTGGTCAAGAGGATATTTGGCATCGACAAAAGAGTAGCTCTGGGGGTAGAGAGCATCTATAAAGTGAGCAATCGGTTCTTATGTTGTTTTATGCCATTTTCTGGATTGAACAATTTTTTCTGTTGTCAGAAAACTCTTTTAACCCTTAAGCCCAAAGCCATATTTTAGAATCCATTTTCTACAAAAACCTAGGAAAGTGTTAATACAGCCATCCCTAGGCCTAAAACCAGAAAGATAAATTTTTCATTATTATATAATTAGAAGAAAATTTGTCGAATCAATTCATCGTTTCTAATAACTTAATTGTCTGCCCGTACTAATGTATCCCGCTATTAATCTGGATTGTCTTGTCAATCTGTACTATTTATACATTAAAAGGAGAAAATTTATGCGGCATAAAGGCTAAGTAATTCAATATTTTGTTAATGTCTCTCAGAAGCCAAGTATTTTTCTAAATTAACAAAGTTACATTCATAGCATCTGTGGTGTCTAAAAATACAATCTGATTAATGCTACATATAAATTATTTAGATACGGCAGCAGATGGCTGAGGGTGGTAATGTTCGGTAGAAGAACAGAGTTTTGCCAACATATGCTGTTAAATTGATTAAACAAAGGAGTCTAGCTCAAATTATTGTGTATCATTTTCGGTATCATCCACTATTTTCCATAAAGTTTTATTGCGCAGAATAATGTTGTGCGTCTCTCTGTTCTTACCTGTCGGAAGCTTTAGGGTCATTTTCAGCTCAGTGTAATACAGGAGGATTAGACTATTATTTAACAATTTTGCCATTTTGTCACATCAATTCTACATACAGCACAAGGCATTGTATGAATGTAATGAACATTGACAACATCTCTTTCACATTAAAAGCAACTATTTTTAGCACGTTTGTCAAGGGATTTTTGTGATACTGTATTTAAATAGCTTTTACCAAATACAAGCAAAGGTTATAATTTACACATCTGTTTCATAGCACCTTCCCTTGGCTTTTCTTGGACCAGTGTCTGCACACAAACAATTGCTTTTCACTGTCCACAAAGACTAGACCCATGGTCTATCACCGGCTTATAGCTAGCTTCTTGGTAATGAGAGATAATAGAACTTCCATCTACACAGGGGTGATGCTCAAGCCCAGCTCTGTCTCCAGTTGGAGCATGGAGGGTGGTGGAGGTTGGTCAGGTGTTTTGAGGAGGAGGCCATAGGCTACAGGTGTTAAGGGAAACACAAGACTTGCGGGCCAAATTAGACCTTTTGTTATCCAGCCCATATTGCTACTCTCATACTCACCTTTCTACACTTTCCTAAGGTTTCGGCTGCAATGCTCTTCTCCTTCCTTTTGCAGCATTTGTATACGGCTCTGAAGATAGCAAAGGCAATGTTTTTTTTCCCATTGCGTAAAGAAGGAGGCAGGAGAATCGTGGAGATACTGACAGGGGCCATTATAAATGAGGGGGACCTCTAGCAATGCCCCTACCTTAAAGCCCCTTTTTCTGAGCCCTGCCCTTCTAAAAATAGCACTACAGAAAAGAGGGCACAATTAGAAGTGGGCTTCAGAATAGACTGTGAGGCTACTTGACACTGTGGGGCTGGTACTGTGACTCTTGGCTACTGTCTTGTGTCTCAGATTATTTGACAATATGTTCAGCTTTGTGGTTACCCTCCAAGGACTAACTGTAATGACAATACTGCACAAATGTACTTAAAGGGGTATTCCGGGAATATGAACATCTGATACAAAAACCCATGATGATATATATAAATGAATATAACCAAATTCAATGTCATTAGTTACAAAACGGAGCTTAAATAGTTTGATTTTAGGATTCAAAATTTTATGGCCTCTCTAAAGTAGGTGGAGTTATCTCCAAGTTGGCCGCCACTGGAAACTACAAGTTCCATGATCCTTTAGTTCACAGAAACTCCTCCTACCTCTTATTTTCTGCCACCAGTGATAAAGTAACAGACTGTCCTGCTCTGTTACCATAGTAATAATGTCATCACTGCACATTACCTCACTGAGATGAAGTCTCACCACAACACTGGCCATACTGGATGCACTGCAACCAACCAACTACAGCCAAACATAGTGATGATCACATGACCTGCCCAGGCAGGTGCAGGACATGTGATGTGGACATGTGACCAGTGACATGTGACATGTGACCTCTTCTCCGGGCAGAGGAAATTAACGGACTGATTAAAGGGCCAGTAGCGTTTTAATTATTCATTACAGTGTAGGACAGCAGCATTTTCTGCTAAGGGGAGCAACATTTTAAATAGCAACTAATTACATATTAGCTTATATTTTAAGGACCCATTTGTATATGAATTATGCTTATTACTGGAATACCCCTTTACCTGTAATGGAGTAGATACATTTAGACAGTAATAAAATTACCTCCATCCCTTTTAAGACAACCACAAGGCTGATGTGTCCCCCCTGGTGAAAATGTGTTTGACACCTATGTCATAGACCATGGAGAGGGCATGTCTGCTGGGAGCATTCCCAACACAAAGTTGAAGGGAGTAAGATCATCCTTAATCAGTGGGTGGCGAAAGGAAATGATTGGACTGGAAGTTGGTGCCAAGGAGTAAGAACTCGTACCAGATCGTCTTCTACTTCTATGTCTACTAGAAGATGTGAATTACACATTGATTACTTTATTTCATGGGTCTCAAACATTCATCATAGTCCATACAGTATCTACAATGTAAGTGGTAGAAGTGGTAGCTTTCTGCTACATACAAACCTCTGCTATCTTCTCTGCATCCAAGGCTTTAGTATCATTTTGTTCACTTTTCCATTTGTCCAGAGCATTACATACTACATTTTTAAGGGCATCTCTAGTATCATCCCACTGAAGCTCATGGTATAGTTTAACCAGGTTGTAAACTGTGCAGTAATGGATCATCCACTTTATTTGACCTGCGCATAAAAAAGAATGCAAGATAAAAGCAAATTAATTTACTACTAAGTGCTGTACTCAATAACTGAGTATAACTTGTCATGTAGTGAGATACAGGAAGGCAGTACTGTCTGTGCAACAATTATTAAGGGAAATCTACCATCAAAATCAAGCATGGATAAACCAGGGACACTTACTCATAGATCCAAGTACCTTAACTGTTGTAATATTCTTATATTTGTTATCCATGGCCTCCTTCCCTCTAAAATCATCTTTTTAAATTATGCTAATGAACCCGTAGGGCTCTGGTGGGTGCTTCCAGAGCCCCTCAGTGCTGCAGATTCACAGGTTGTTACAATGACCAGAACATGGCTCACCCAACCCCCTGCTCTATCTCTTTTTAATGCCTGTGTAATCTAGCAAGTAGCAGTAAGTGCAGGAGAGACCTGCTCAGCTCATTGTAACAGCCTGTTAAGCTACAGGGGGAAACATCCCCCTTCAGACTCACTAGCATAATTGTAAACATTTATTTTAGAAGGAAGGAGAAAATAGATAACAAATATAAGATGATTACCATAGTTAGGGTCCCTGGATCTATGAGTTTATCATGCTTGAGTTTGATGGTGAACTTTCTTTTAATGGAAAGACAGGGAATGTGATCCCCCTACCCGGCTCCGGTCTCCCCCTCCCCCCTCCCTTAGATAAAGGCTGAAGAGCCAGGATCGTAAAAAAATAAAAAATAAGGTATCTTTTATGTACCGTATATGTATATATAAGTATGTATGTATAGATGTGTATGTACATATGCATAAGTGAGTATGTATGTATATATATGTATTTATGTGTATGTATGTATAGATGTGTATATATATATTTGTATAAATGTATATTCTGTATATGGTGTATGTGTATATTTGTATACTCAGTATGTGTGTAGATTTTGTATGTGTGTGTATATATGCTGTATGTTTATGCAGTATTGGTTATATTTATCAGGGTTTCTGCACCATTTCAGTTGGGTAGAAGCCCTGAAATAATCGCAAATTTTAGTTTTATACTACATGGCGGCACACTGTATGCATTTTATACTACATGGTGGAATGCTGTATGCATTTTATACTACATGGCGGCACGGTGTCTGCATTTTATACTACATGGCGGCATGCTGTATTGCTTTTTATACTACATGGCGGCATGCTGTATGCATTTTATACTACAAGGCGGCACGCTGTATGAATTTTATACTACATGGAGGCAGCCTGCATGCATTTTATACTACATGGCGGCACGCTGTATGCAATTTATACTACATGGCCCCACACTGCATCCATTTTACACTACATGGCGGCACGCTGTATACATTTTATAGTACATGGCGGCACGCTGTATGCATTTTATACTACATGGCGGCACGCTATATGCATTTTATACTACATGGCGGCAGGCTGTATCTATTTTATACTACATGGTGGCACGCTGTATGCATTTTATACTACATGGCGGCACGCTGTATGCATTTTACACTATATGGCGGCACGCTGTATGCATTTTATACTACATGGCGGCAGGCTGAATCTATTTTATACTACATGGTGGCACGCTGTATGCATTTTATACTACATGGCGGCACACTGTATGCAATTTATACTACATGGCCGCACACTGTATGCATTTTACACTACATGGCGGCACGCTGTATACATTTTATACTACATGGCGGCACGCTGTATGCATTTTATACTACATGGCGGCACGCTGTATGCATTTTATACTACATGGCGGCAGGCTGTATCTATTTTATACTACATGGCGGCACGCTGTATGTATTTTATACTACATGGTGGCACGCTATATGCATTTTATACTACATGGAGATACGCTGTATCTTTTTTCTACGCTGTATCTGATACATTACATAAATGGGGGGGGGGCATCTTTCTGTGGCTCGCCTCGGGCAGCAGATAGGCTTGGTTCACCCCTAGTCGCAAGTAATTTCGTCCCCAGTAAGATCCTGGGGATCTGCATTAGTTGCAGCACAGCAGAGCTCAGCCTTTGTAATGAAAGAAATGATACAGCGGTCTGATATAATATAAATTGTAAGGCTACATTCAGGCGAACGTATGGAACGTATATCGACGTATATACGGCCGATATACATCCCCCATAGACGGCAATGGGTGCACAATGGTTCATTGTTAATATATTTATATATATAGGCAGTCCCCGGGTTACGTAAAAGATAGGTTCTGTTGGTTTGTTCTCAAGTTGTAACTAGAGGTCGTCTGTAAGTCAAGTGTTCTTAAGTAGGGAGCCACCTGTATACATAAAAGTATAATCTTAGTTCATGTGATAGTTTTTATCTGTAACCACGTAGGCAGCTTTAAACTTAGGATGATATTTCAAAGCTTTTCTATTGTATATACAGTATGATAAATATGTTACAAATCAGTTGTTTTTTTTTTTTATTTTGGGAGAAAAATGCAATTATATCCTATATATGTCAGCATCCCTCATTTCACCACCTTCATATTGATACACCTTATTATACACGTGAAGAACAATAAGTAGTGAATTGTATCATGGAGAACTAAATTTAAAAATCTAATATTTTCTTACTTTCTATAGCACAGCTTTGTGCAATTATGGTATCTCAGTTCAAATTGAATATTACAGATCACATTGTACATGCTCGGGATGCTGGAGGCTACAGAAACAGAATATGTTCTTATATATACATATATATGAATATTTTAATAAAAAAGATGCTCCATTATTTATACATCAAAAATAAAACTAAGCATTTCTTCCTATTAGATGGGAAGTGTGCGTCTCCCTATTGCTGCTTCCACTTCAACGCTTGCAATATATACACATATAGAATTTACCTGGGTGGATGTTAATATATCACAAAACTAAATAAATTAAAAAAGTAATACTTCAGGTCTGCAGCAAGCGGTAATAAGTGTCATATAATATCTGGTATTAGACATAGAAAATACAGGATTCAGGAAAACAAATCTAGTTACTGTATTGAATCTTCTTATTAAGAACCAGCCAAGCATCAGCAGCACAGGACAACATTGACAGGGTGTTCAGGTCTGAGAAGTGGCTCTTAGTCCTTGCATATAGGTGACAATCCTGGTCAGTCCAGGATCACTTGATCAATACCCAATGGGGCACATTTACTTACCCGGTCCAGTCGCGCTCCCGCAGCGCATCGTCCGACGCTGATTCGGGTCTGCCGCGATTCACTAAGATCTTGCGCCCGATATCCAGCAGCTGTTGCTGCTGCGCCGAGGTCCGCCGGAGTTCACCTGCTTCTTCCTGGTGCATGTAAGTGCTGATCTTGCGACACAAATTCTTTTTTAAATTCTGCAGTTTTTCCGAATCCGCCGGGTTGTCCAACGGCAACCCCCCGATTTCTGTCGTGTGAAAGACACAATCTGATCGCATCCGCCAAAATCCCAGGGCAAATCAGAAATATTCGGAAAACCCGGCGAAAGTGCGGCGTCCGGACACTTAGTAAATAAGCCCCATTATGTCTAAACATTCAACTGACATTTTGTGTGAAAACATGCACCCCCCATAATCTGTACAGACAACAACATTTTATCTTTGATTATTGAGTACTTTATACTATATTTTTCAGAATATTGGACACACCTGACCATAAGATAGCCCAAAATTGTTATTTACATAGTGAACTGCCAATACAGAAATACAATAGATATACAGTACCAACATGTCAGCCATAGAGACAGACCCCCACAATGTCTATCCTACCACCCAAATACAATTCCTGCCATAGTGTTCTGTTATTGTACTTCAAAGTGCAAGAGGAATTTCCACAGGTCTTTAAAGGAAGAACATTTTATCACACCCATTGTTAAGAGTCCATATATTCCAACCTTTGCACCAGAAGAGTTACATCACAGTGTGGAGAGAGAGTGAAGACCAAAATATATGGTACAGGAAGTCCTGGGATTACATGCTAGATAGGTTCTGTAGTGTTGTTCTCAAGTAGAATTTGTTTGTAAGTTGGAACCGGTATGTTAAAGGGGTTGGACACTTTACCTCATGTTTTTAGTAATGTGTCTCGAAGTGTGGGGGAAGGATATTAGGTAATTTACTAATATACATTATTGGATGTTCTGCACCACTTTCTTGATATGTAAAGTGAAGCCTCCTGTCTTTTACCTCATCAGCCAGAGATTCCTGTCCATAAAATGGCGGCAGATGGAGGGTCATGTGATCTCTATCTGTCCATCAACAATCGGCCTTGCTCTAGTAATAATTAATGCATACTATAATAAGGTCACGGAAGTGTGATTGTTCATTGTATGAACGAGAAGACCCTTCACGGTTAAAGTACCCTAGGGGTCTGAAACAATAGTAGAAAAATATATATATATAAAAAATAAAAAAGTTAAATTTTAAATCCACCTTTCCCTAGGAAACATATAAAACAAAACTGTAAAAATCATAAACATATTAAGTAATGCCATGTCCCAAAATGCCCTGACAAAATATTATAAAAATATTCCTGGAAGTAAACACTATAACAGAAAATAGTGCACAAATGTCCAAAACAACACTTTTTCACCATTTTTCCATCCATAAATATTTGATATCAATAAATATTTGATATCAAACACAGGTCCGTGCACCCAAGTATGAAAAAGTTAATGGCCTCAGAATTTTGAAAAATGTCAATTTTTTTTTTACATTTTTTTAAATCCATTTAAATCCACTTAAACCTAATAAAACCTACATAACTTTGGTTTCCCAGTGATTGTACTGACCTATTGAATAAAGAGGAGGTGACATTTGGAGTGCACAAAGAAAGCAATAAAAACAGAGCCCACAAGAAAACAAAGCAGATGTGTTTTTTGTCATTTTCACCATACTTGGAATTTTTTCCAGCTTTCTATTACATTGCTTGGAATTTTAAATGACATAATTAAAAAGTACACTTTGTCCCGCAGGTAACAAACCCTCATACGTCTCTGTAAACCGAAAAATAAAAAAAAATTTCGGATATAAGGCACACAAAAAATACTTTGATTTTCTCAGAAATCAAAGATGCGCCTTATAGTCCAGTGCACCTTAAATATGAACCATACTTACAGACCACAGCTGCCTTGAACTATGCACAGACATGCCACCTGCTGGTCATTCATCCTTATAATCAGGTGCGCCTTGTATATGAACCTAGACATTTTTGCAGGCATTTATAGTTGGTGCGCCTTATACTCTGGTGCACCTTATAGTCCGAAAAATAATACCACAGCTGATTTGGCAGTTTTTGTATTCCAGTAAAAGAACAATTTTGGCTCATATTTTCTTATATGTTTAGGAACACACCCCATCCAATGTGTAATGATTGAACGAATGTAATATTTTCTATCACTTACATTACTTAAGAAAAAATTGTGGATGCCATGCACAGGAGAAGAGGCACAAAGGTGGCCATGAAATGCACCAAATTTGTAAAGAGGTGAAGGCGTATTATTAATTTTGCTCCAGCAGAACATCTTACAAAAATTGTATATAAAACACCATTAAAAGTACTCAAGAGGATTGTGTGGGAATTCTGGGATAGTATCGTTAGGATAAATGGCTTTAATTAAAACGATTTAAAGTAAAGAACTTTTGATCTATAGAGGTGCTACTCCATAATACAAATATGTCCTAGGTAACACTAGGTAGGTTGAAATGATGTACAGAATTTAATATATTCTGTTCATCTCTTAGTAAAACACAGTTTATGTTAATATTGCCTAAAATCTGAGATTTATTGTCTTGATACCTGTTCATTTGTTCTATTTAATTGCTGTGGTGTTTTAATAGTTATTAGTTTATGCAATATTTCTGTTTCTGTTGAGATTATGTATTGTTTTAAATAGAATGAAATACCGTATATACTAGTGTATAAGCCGAGCACGATGTTACAGAAGACAGAACATGGCCGCGGGAATATCGGGGGAACAGCGCTGCACATCGGGGCCACCGGAGGGTGAGTATATAAGTTTTTTTTTAATTCAGGCAGGCTGTATACTACTAGGGGCAGGCTGTATACTACTGAGGGCAAGCTGTATACTACTGGGTGCAAGCTGTATACTACTGGGGGCAGGCTGTATACTACTGGGGGCAAGCTGTATACTACTGGGGGCAAGCTGTATACTACTGGGGGCAAGCTGTATACTACTGGGGGCAAGCTGTATACTACTGGGGCAAGCTGTATACTACTGGGGGCAAGCTGTATACTACTGGGGAAAGCTGTATACTACTGGGGCAAACTGTATACTACTGGGGGCAAGCTGTATACTACTGGGGCAAGCTGTATACTACTTGGGGCAGGCTGTATACTACTGGGGGCAGGCTGTATACTGCTGGGGGAAGGCTGTTTACTACTGGGGGCAGGCTGGGCAGGATGTATACTACTGGGGGCAGGCTGTATACTACTGGGGGCAGGCTGTATACTGCTGGGGGAAGGCTGTTTACTACTGGGGGAAGGCTGGGCAGGCTGTATACTACTGGGGGCAGGCTGTATACTACTGGGGGAATGTTGGGCTGGCTGTGTACTACTGGGGGCAGGCTGTATACTATAGGGGGCTGGCTGGCTATATACTGGGGTAGGGTCTGTGACCAATGCATTTCCCACCCTCAGCTTATACCCAAGTCAATAGGTTTTCCCAGTTTTTGGTGGTAAAATTAAGGGTCTCAGCTTATAATTGGGTCAGCTTATACTCGAGTATATATGATAGTATGGTACTAGAACAGATTTTATAAAATTTTCCAGGCCTAATGTTTTTTAGTATCTAAAACAAGGCTCCATAGACTATCCGTATGATAGCCGTATTTCTCACCACACTGTGAACTGGACATGAGATCCTATTTTTATGGTATGTCCTATCTTTGGGCGTTTTGCGTCACGTCTTTACATAGAAGTCTATGGAAATGCAAAAGAACAAGGCACATATGTTTTTGCAGTGGGTTGCCCAGGAGACCAGGTCACGTGGATGCTAGCCCACCTATATGGCTTACTTACAGTGGCATACAGGTTACATATGGGTGACACATCACTAAATGCATATTTGTGTGTATGAGATCTAAATCCAGGTGAATTCTTCCTTACAATGATATTCACGGGAAATTTGTGCTGTTGTTTTTGATTTTGCCATTTTCATGAATATATCAAATCAGTTTCAGTAAGTGACGGGTCATTTCTCAGAGCGGCTTCCTCGAAACAGCAATCAAATCCTAATAAATGTTGATTCCAGGGGTTTCACCTGCTGAGACCCCAATGATGAAAAGAACAGAAATACTCAACTCATCTGAACATACTGAACACGAACCAGTCCATTCACCTCTATGGGAATGATGGAGATAGTAAGGAATAGCTCTCATTGAAGGTGATCAAAGAACAACAATAGACAACAGAAAAATTAGTAACCCCTGTGTTACATTTCACATCAGATATCAGACCGTTTAACCCTTCTTGTTGGTAGGGGATGCAGTGTAGTGCGTTAAGAAACCTCTTTAAAACTACAATTTCGTGGCTACATGGCTCCTGATATTTCTATGATTTTAGTACAACCCAGTCTTGAATAGAAAGTGAGGCATAGCTATCTCCAACAGCCTTAAAATTCCCCCATGGCCGATAGCATGCCAGGTTTACTAAGAGGCTCCAGCATTCGTCTGAATGAAATCTGCACCAGGTCTTAGATCTCTGATTAAGCCAGTACTTACACCAGTATTTTGGCTCAGGCTATATTAAATTAAGTTGGCTGGGGTGTACCTGCAATGGCTTGCCTTGTGCCCCAACACTTTCAAAAAGTAGTGTGATGGCAGTGAAAAGGAAAAAAAGTCACAATTCCTGGTCTTGTGGTAGGAATTGCAACTTTTTCATGCCATATATGCCAAATAAATTACATACAAGGAATGATAAATACCCCCAATAGGACTGAAAAGCAATGAAAACCTAACAGACTATTCAGGCCTTGAGATCACAATTATTATAATTAGATATAATGTGATTCTATTATTATATAATTAGATAAACTGAGAGTAGATGAAGGGTGAAGAAGATGTGGACAGAAAAAAATAACTTAATTTTCCAATAGTCGCCCGGCTAGTGACCAAAAAGCCTTTTTATATCCACCAAGGAAAAACAGGTAATAAAATAGAACTTTTATTAGTTTTTGCTTAAGAACAGTGCTAATTAGTGTGTTAAAAACACTAGCAGACAGTGTCCAAACTCATAGGGATATGTTCATATGCAGGGATGTAAGGGATGCTATCCCTTGAGAAGTAGAGGTAATATAGCCAAGGGGGGTGAATCAATTGCCCCCTATTTTTTAAGTGGGCATATTAGCCTAAGGCTTACGGATAGGACCTATCCCTTTTAGTGCCTGTTGGAGTGCTACATATTTTTGAACTCTGTATTTCTCTAACAGTTCCTAGAGTATATTTTTCACATAATCTCTTTCTTTGTAAGAGTTAAGGCTCACTGTCTACTGCTCAATAAAAATATTTTAAAATGTAAGTAAAGCCTCTGTAAAGCAGTCAGTCAATCATGACTCAATTTTACATGTTTATTGATCAGGGCTGCCATAAAATTGTTGTCAAGTAGGTAAACCTTTTTGGCAAAGGCTCAAAATATCTAAAAAGATATAGTAATTACTTGATTATTTCCCCATTATTTTTGTTTGATCTGTTTATATGTTCCTTATCTCTACTGCTAATCCCACTCCATATACAGGACATGCCCGCTCACTAAACAGCGGCTACCCTCTTGATCCAATTATTGAGTGACTGGGAACAAAAAGTTTTAAACTTTTAAGAAAAATGTACTTACTGGAATCTGATGTACTTGGAGGACTAAAATGTAATAAACCATTCAAACTGGCTTCTCTGCTCCCCGCAGTCCATGCGTTTTCAGACTGGAATCCAACAAACGCATGTTTTTGGATTTCAGATTTGGTTCCATGCAAGCAAATACCTGCTAGCACCATAGTATACACATAGATCACTTCCAGCGGCCATGACCAGGCACTTTTTGTAGTGACAGGGGGCTACAAGGAAATAATGGAAAGGATATACATTTAGAACAATGATTTTATATTAAAAAAATGTGTTTTTGAAAAATAGGAAAAAACATTACTTACAAATTCCCTGTTTAGGATTTCATTGGTTAATTATAAGTCGGAGTTACTTGCTCCATAAAATTGCAGCCTAATAGCCTTCCTAACAGCACAAACTACTACTCAGGGATTAGAATTTAGGGTATGGGCTGAGGTATGTGGGTCACAGGAGGTACATTTTGTGATAACACATCCACAGGCATTGTATACAAGGGGAGGGTACTACTGGTATAGGATCAGTGACATAGTGATCCAATCAAAATATATATTTGGCAATACCCCTCAGGATCAGTCACAACTGGTGAATGAAGTACAAGAGATGGAGTCACACACTGCACACACTGCAAATATAGATATTAATACTATTATAGATCTTACTAGAAAAACGTAGAAATTCAATAGGATAAACAAATTAGCATCCTGTAAGGTTCTTAGTTTAGAACAAGGGCTGAAGTATTGCTAGAAGTATGATAATGTATGATAAAAGGAATAATAGAGTATGTCCAAAAACACACAACGGGTGGTGCTATGTGGGTGTTGGACCGATGGCAAATCGGCTACACACATATGAATAATAATGCCTTTGTTAATAGACATGTACTTCACCCCCTTAGAAGATATGGGTGGTACTGTCATGATGTCATATAAAGCAATCAGAAAATATGAAGGAGGGAAAATAAACAAACACACGTGGTAGATCAGTCTAACACATAACAACGAATCTAAAATGATCTGTACCAACCGGAAGGTACCGGAGGAATCTCCGCACCCAACAAATATGGACTATATGGTACTTGCATCGCGATGTAATTAAATGTAGACCGCATGCACAGCACATATGTATCCAGAACAGGAGGGAATGCCCCGGTCCATGTCACAAAGAGCGGACAAAGTCCAATCACATTGACGCACTGGCGCGGCGTCCATCCATTCCCGGAGGACACAGTGGTGGTGCACATGCGCTCACACCACAGGCATCCTCTTTAATTATGTAAAAAGCCCATGCTTCAAAAAACCTATGAATGAAAGACAGATATTGATGTTGATGTGAATAAAAATGATAAATGTGTGTAATCACGGTAATGCCTGATAGTGATATAACTTTTTGTCAAGAGGAGTGAAACGTTAAATATGTAATGAAAAAACCCTTGTGCCACAGTGATGTATATTAGGTAATGGTCATGACCAAATCTAAAAAAATGAAAAATAATGTGAAAAAAGTTACATGGAAAAAAAATATATTGGGGCAGATTTATCAACTGTCTGAAAGTCAGAATATTTCTAATTGCCCATGGCAACCAATCACAGCTCCCCTTTAAAAAATTCATGAGCACTGGTAAAATGAAAGCTGAGCTGTGGGCAACTAGAAATATTCAGACACTTGATAAATCTGCCCCATTGTGTTGCTGCTGTGAAAAACGTGCACCAAGAAATTTATGTGAAAAATTGTGGAATCAAAAAAAATTAAAAAGTAAAATGAGAATAAGTGAGTAAAAAAAGAATAAAAAATCTCAGTATGGTCACAAAGATACCAAGTTTATATAGTTTTTTAGCCTTTATACCTCTAAAAAATATTTGAGGAGTTTTGAGGAATATTTTAGCATTAAAAAAGAACAATTGTTGTGCTGTATTCTGAGAACCGTAGTTTTAACATACATTGGTTTCGATGATAGCATTTGGACCTTTTGCTAGCTTTTTATTACAACTTTTTATGAGTGGCAAAATACCGTAAAAAGTGTTAATTTGATCATTTGGACATATTTTTTCCCTTAAAGGGAACCTGTCACCACATTTTTCACAAATATAACTAGTAGCGGGTTCCTATAGAGCCCTAGTAACTAACACCCTGCTTTTAGCTAAAAATTGCTTCCCTCAGATCCCCATAAAATCAGAGTTATAATCTTGTCTGGTATCTATGCATATTTGGATTGAGTCGAAGATGTGGCCTAATGTCATGTGACCAGGGTGACATCATCACAGGTCCTTAAGCTACTTAACATTAGCAAACTGTACCCCATGTACATATCTGACCACATAAAACAATCACAGTAGCCTCCATTGACTGGTTAAAGGGGGTTTCCTACAAACTAAAGTTAGGCCCTATCCTGTACTTGCTGTTCCGTGGAGGGGCAGTTCTGAGACAACGCTCGGCAATCTCAATGAGCTCTATAGAGATTAATGGAGCAGAACGGTCATGTGCGGCCGTCTGCTCCATTAGTCTGACGGATCAACGAGGGGTCAGCACTGAGACCCCCACTGATGAGCAAGTTGGGTCCTATCCCTAACTTTAGTTAATGGGAAAACCCCTTTCACTTCCATGATTGGTGCCATCACCATGTACAAGTAGAACATATCAGGTGACATTTGCAATGGCTACTGTACATAGTGCTGACATTGATCACAGCAGTTAACCTGTTAGTTGCCACAGCCTAACCTGAATTAGCAAGTCACAAACAGGTCCCCACAAGAGATGCCTATTAAATCTTATTACAGTCAGGGCCATCCGTAGTTACCTGTCTTTGAAATTCTGCAAGACTAGTGAGGAAGTCAGATCCAAGTTCTACTAATGCTCTCAAACAGAAAATATCTGTTTTAGCAGCATCCCCCAAGATGAATAAGGCAAGAAGTAAATTCAAACTGTAAAAAATAATAAAACAACAGTGAAAATCAGGTAAAGTTGCAAATAAAAAAATCTTTATCTTTCAAACTAAAAAGTGTTTAGCTTCCTCCAATGCCTATATCTATACAACTAGAGCAGGGGTAGGGAACCTATGGCTCGGGAGCCAGATGTGGCTCTTTTGTTGGCTGCATCTGGCTCTCAGACAGATCTTTAATAAATAGCGATGGCTGCTGTGTGTGTCTTAGACTGATCACTGGACACAGGCAGCTATTTAACGCTGCCTATGTCATTTGTATGACCTAGGTGCCATCGCAACCATCGTCTAAACCTGGGTCAAAGAGAAGAGCATGGGAATGATGAGGAGCTGGCTGCAGGGATTGCAGGTAAGTGAATATTCTTTTTTTTTTTTTTGCTGTTCTACCTATCTACTGGAAGGGCATGTGCTGTGGCTACCTATATACTTGGGGGCATGTGCTGTGGGAGTATGTACTGGGAGTATGTGCTGGGGCTACCTATATACTTGGGGGCATGTGCTGTGGGAGTATGTACTGGGAGTATGTGCTGGGGCTACCTATCTACTTGGGGGCATGTGCTGTGGCTACCTATATACTGGGGGACATGTGCTATGGCTACCTATCTGGTAGCCGCCGGTCTTTATAGGAAACCAGGAAGTGGGCAGCGGCACAATGGCCCTTTAAATATGCGAGCGCCGGCTCACGCGCGCTGGCCAGCCAGGGCGGGAGCCGGAAAGTGGTGGGTTGAGTGAGCTGGGAAATGGGCGCCGCCATGGAGAGGGGCACGGGTGTACCTGCGATCTGAGACCTAGATCACAGGGGCACCTGTGATACTGGGACTACCTATCTACTGGGGGCATGTGCATATGGTACGGCTCTTACGGAATAACATTTTAAAATGTGTGGCGTTCATGGCTCTCTCAGCCAAAAAGGTTCCTGATCCCTGAACTAGAGCATACGTTACATCCCGAGATAAGTCCTACACGCTGCAGCTAGATGAGACGTATCACTTGTTACATCAGTTTAATTAATCACAATTTTCATTTTCAATATGAAGTTATCTAAATTATTCAGGATTCATCCTAGCTACATAACACAGATGGCACATTAAGCAGTAAAACCCTATGTATTTATTTCCCAAATGAATGTCAAACTTAATTTTCTTTTACTTACATGCTTGATAAATTATGGACGCTAAGAGTACAAGAAAAGGAGACTGAGGATTTAAAGGGGTATTCCCATTTCAGCAAATTAATGTTAATGTTTTTATCATAAAAAGTTACCGTATTTTTCGGACTATAAGACGCACTGGACCATAAGACGCACATAGGTTTTAGAGGAGGAAAAATAAGAAAAAATGTTTTTTCCCCCAAATAGTATGCTAAAATTTTTAATAAAGTAACTGGGTGGTGCAGTGCAGCCATGTTCCTCTTTGGAGAGGGGCAGGGGCGAGCAGCGCTCACCCCCTCCTCCTCTCCCGGACACCGCCGTCTATCATGCTGGCATGTAGTCAGGGGGTCTCAAGAGTTACCAGGGCTGTATAGGTATGCGCATATGTGACAATGGTCACAAGAGCTTACAATCTATGAGAAGGAGGAGGACACATGAGATGACAGTGCTTGTACAATAGTCACAAGAGCTTACAATCTATGAGGAGGAGAGGGGCAGAGGAGGTGACAGTGCTTGTACAATGGTCACAAGAGCTTACAATCTATGAGGAGGAGGGGGACACAGGAGGTGACAGCGCTTGTACAATGGTCCCCAGAGCTTACAATCTATGAGGAAGAGGATACAGGAGATGTGAGTGCTTGTATGATGGCCACAAGAGCTTACAATCTATGAGTAGGATAAGGGGGCAGAGGAGGTGACAGTCCTTGTACAATGGCCACAAGAGCTTACAATCTATGAGGAGGGGGACACAGGAGTTGACAGTGCTTGTACAATGGCCACAAGAGCTTACAATCTATGAGGAGGAGGGGGACACAGGAGATGACAGGGCTTGTACAATGGTCACAAGAGCTTACAATCTATGAGGAGGAGAGGACACAGGAGGTGACAGTCCTTGTACAATGGTCACAAGAGCTTGGTCTGTGGGGTAAGGTACCTTCAAAAGACAGCAGCCTCTACATACCAGGCAACAAGGGGTTAAGACTGTGAGAGCAGAGACCGGGGGAAGGGAGCACTTATCACTTATCTGATCCTGTGCTCCGGAGAGAAGTTACAGGTCAGACACAGCGCAGTACAGGCTCCTCTGCACACACTCTGCCGGCAGCCTTCACCTTCTTCTTCACTCTGAGTTACTTACAAGCCCAGCGGGGATTGGCCAGAGTCTGTGCCTTTCTCCTCCCCCTCTCTATCCACTGCTGCTGCTCTGCCACAAAGCTGGAGGACATCGATATATATATATATATATATATATATATATATATATATATATATATATATAATATATGAGTTACAAAGCGCTGCGCTCTGCCAGCTTTAGCTGCCCTCCATTCCCTCCAGCAGTGGAGGGCTGAGAGGAGGAGAGGAGCGTAGCAGCACTCAGTACAGCCTGCTGCGCTCCACTGTGAAGGGCTGCGCTTACTGCCAGCATTAGCTGGCAGAGCGCAGCTCCATCCCCTCCTGCTCCCGTCCGGCTACATCCGGACTATAAGACGCACTACTGTTTTTTCCCCATTTTCTGGGGAAAAAAAGTGCGTCTTATAGTCCAGAAAATACGGTATACAATTTTCCAGTATACTGTATGCCTCAAATCCTCAAGGTTTTCTAGATCTCTGCTTGCTGTCATTCTATAATAAGCTTCTGTATTTACTTTGAGTGGACAAAAATCTGACCATGGTCACACAGGTTACTCATTATATCACTGAGAGTAATCAGACATGTGTGTTATAATGAGCCGTGCACCTGTGTGACTATGGTCAGAAGCTCTTTATAGAGGGACATCAAGCAGAGATACAGAAAACTGTGAGGAATTGATACAGAAAGTATTTTGGGAATACCCATTTAAAGCACATTAATGTTAGAAATCAACTGTCTTGAAATTTCCAATAATAGTTATAAGAATTACAATTATTTTAAATAAATAACACTGAAATTGCCCTGAAGTTACTGGAAATAATTTCCTGAACATTTCCCAGTTTAGGGAAGACAAAAAAAAACACACTTTGTTGTTTGTTTTGTATATTTTTTAGATTTTTTTAATCTACTAGAAGGAGGGATTGATCTTTTAGAAGCTTCTTGCTGAAGCTTTTTATTCTGTTTTAAAGGGAACCTGTCACCACAGCCGTCCTCTACAGCCAATCCTGAGTGATGGGAGTGATTCATTTATTTGAGTATCAGATTTATCAGATTGGCTTAGACTGCTTGATAAATGTGGTACATGAGGTATGTCCCCATTAATGGTGAAAAGTGGCCGCAAAGTTGCAAAATTTTGTGATTCCTAAGTATTTCATACACCCGGAGGGGACTGAAGTGAATTTGCGTTTAAATTTACGACTTCATAAATCTGTCTGGATTGACTTGGTAAATCTGATTTAAGTAGGCTAAAGTTAAAAGTAAATTGGCAGATGTTACATAAAGTTAATTTGTATGGTAGAAAACTGATGTACAGTAACTACAATGACAAACTCAAGTGTCATAAAGCCCCAGTTGCATAGTTTAGTAAATTGCCATACCTAAATGAACACCTTGTTGTTATAAACAGGGTGACCTATGACCTCTTCCATTCTACATTACATGACAATTTTAAAATGTACCTTTGAACTGATAAGACAAAGACAGACATCACAAGGACCCCAACTGTTGACACCCAATTTGTTTACATGGCAAATCCCAGTTCTATTAAAGCGCAACGTCAAATCGATATCTCTTGTGATGTAGAACAATTTTGTCTAGTCTCTTAAGTACCTATGTGCAGCAGTTTCTTTGCTATCCTCCACAGTTTAGCCTGATCTGCTGGAGTCTTCTGGCTGTGCTGACATCTTATCTGATTCTGTAAATTATGCTGCTCCCTGCTCACTCTGTAGAGAGGAGGGGAATGTAACAGTGGAATGTATCAGCCCCTCCATCCCAGTCTGTGATTCTGCAGAACTTTCTCTGCCTTGCTCTTCACATCAAGCTGTTTCACCACTCCTTAGCAGCTCCCTCCCCCACATTCTGCTCTCCCAGCACTTTCTGCACATCAGAGAAGCTAATAATCCTTAGTGCTCACACAGAACAAACTATACACGTCATGTAGCTGTTTCATTGCTTGTTTCTAATACTTTTTACATTCTCTATGCTCCTCCATGTGAGGAAAGCTGCCGTGCTAGTACCCATATAAATCCTGTATGTAGACTATACAGTGGATTTTCTTGTAGGAATTTATTATAGGCCTCTTGAAACATTTGTGGGTTTTGTTGTGCATGTGCCTAATTTATGACCTACTTGTATCTTCACTTTTTAGACAATCAAAGGGTGTGAGACTTAATTGGAGTCACAGTATTACCTCTGAATCATGTGATAAAAAATAATAAAAAAAATACTTTTCTTACAATAGCCCTCCTCTCCAGTCATACAAAATGAATTGCATGAAATTTCTATGAAATTTGTGCAAATGTATCAATAAACTTACATCTTAGAGCCAAAGATTAAGCAACATTAGAAAAACATAAATAAAAAACTGTGAAACCCCTACCAACACCCAGTATGCTTAGATACATTATTGGTGAACGACATTACCTATGCTTTTGCAGTGTTTATGGTGCGCATATAATTAATTCTAATTATAATATAACTGATAACCATTTTACTGTTCCATATAACAGAATACGCTTTATAAAAGTACAGAATGTGCTGTCGTTAAATTTTCCACTTAATTTACAATGGTAGCTAATTGGGGAGAATTAATTGACTCATACAATGGACAATTTCTGCATGAATTATTCACAGGTAACTGAAATACCATAGAACACATTATGTGCCGGACATTGATTAGTAGTGTTGATATAGAATTTATTTAGGATTTGGTGTTTGTCCACAATAAATGTGTATCATTGTGTACTTTTCTGTTGCTTCTCTGTGTACTAAGCTTAATAATAAGGTTAAGAAAAAACAAATACGCCGGAAGCCTCAGAAATGTTACTACTGTGGTAGGCTTCATCACATGAGATGTACATAATGAAGGCATCTGACTGGAAAACATTTGTTCATAGCAGAAAATGCAGTTAAATGATTATGCAATTATAGTCTTAGTACAAAGCATAGTGTTTTATACGTAGATGTCAAGATAGCAACCAACGTGTACAGGATCATAGGCATGCTTTAAGAAATGGTCCCAGGAGAAAAAAATGAGTCACTAAAAGCTTTCAAATAACCAGGATATTGACCAAAAAAATAGCAGTACAAAGTTTAACAATATTTCTAATCTGTGAAAAGATGCACCCTTAGGCTACATTCACACAAACTTATTGGGGGGCATCGCGGCTGACCTATGCCCACCCGGGTGTAGCCGTGTGGGCATACATTCATCTGAATATGGGGGCATATAAAATAACTAATGGTGGGGGGGCATATAAAATAACTAATGGTGGGGGGGTATATAAAATAACTAATGGTGCAGTGGGGGGGACATATAAAATAACTAATGGTGGGGGGGCATATAAAATAACTAATGGTGGAGGGGCAGCATAGGAAATAATTAATTATGAGGAACAGTCTAGTAATTAATAGGGGGGCAGCATATTCAACAATTAATGGAGAGGGGTCCCAGTATATTAATAATTAATTGACCCAATTAATTAATTCATTGGGCCAGTATATAAAATAGTTCACAAGGGTGTGCAGTATATTAAATAATTAATTGGGGGGGAGGGGGGCAGTGTATTACAGATGCGGTCACATGTACTGCTATTTATCCGGCCCTCCAACGGTCTGAGAGGGACAATGAACGGCCCCCTATGTAAAAAGTTTGGGTACCCCTGTTATAGAGTATCAACATTCTCAACCCCCACCAACAAGAAGAAGTTATGGTCCCAACAACTTCAGTTACCCTGCATCTACATAGAGGACAGGACTGTGTTTCTAGTTTCCTTCTGCATGTTGCTTCCTACCTGGAAGCAGCTATATCCAGCAAATCAATGGGGATAACGGGTGATAAATTATCCCAGAATTCAGATTTTTTTTCACCCATTTATATTTCAACACCTTTCGAAACAAGCTAACTAAATTAAAACATTTTGAGTTTAGGTTAAAAGAGCTGAACTCTGTAATTTGCTGCAACACCTCAGCTAAAATGATGATAAAAGACAGGCATTACAGGGAAGTGAAGAAAGGTTCACAATATAAAGGAGAATATTTTTAAAACTGCCAAATTAAATTACTATGTAAATTTCCGGTAATGTTATGCAGGCAGTGAAATAAAGTCTGTTTGATACAAACCGGTTCTCTTGATGTAGATGTTCCTTTAGGAGGGAAAGCTTGCTAACGTCATGTAAATTTGTACTATTATTTTGAGTGTGCTGCCAAACCCGAAGCGCAAGCCAAAGAAATGTGTCTGTATCAGCTGCTCTTGTACCGAAACTCAATTTGTCTTCGAGATCTGGTTGTTTCTGTAAGACATAAGCAAAAATACCTGAAAAATACTGCCAAGGAAATATGGTGCTATATCTTATTGAAGAATGAATCATTGCTTTTCCTATACTTTTCCAGCAAGAACATATTTTATGTTGAATGATTTACAATAGGCTGAAAGAAATTATGAAAAAAACTATAAAGATTTTTTTTGTTCCAAGTTTGCTTCTTACAAGGAGCAAACAAAGATGGCATAAAGGTAGCACTGCTGAGATGAAGGGGGTTACTGGCCTTTCGACCTTGCCAGGGTTCAGCTATTGACCCCTTACCGAAGTGTTAATTTCACACTTTAACAATGTTAATAATTTAACATTGAATGATGCATAATTGATCTAAGAAAGTTTAGCCTTTTTTGAGGTGTCATTTTTCAACCTTAGCAGCAATGTAAGAGGGAAGAGCGAATGGGGCTGAGCTGCAATATCAGACTCACATCTCCATACAGTAAAATACTCAGGGTCATGCAAAAAAAATTGTTAAAAGGAGACAAACTATTAATGACCTACCCATATCCAATTGATGATCAATGGATGTCTGACACCAGACACCAATCAAGATCAGCTGTCAATAAGACTTTAGGTCATTAAAAGCTAAAGCATGGAAAGTCCTATTAAATTTGGCATCATGCATGTGAATCAATACCAGATTAATCAGGGTCCAACAACCAACACTGCCACTGATCAAAAGAATGGAACAGGGGACAATACTACTCTCTGTGTAATGGTCAGACCAAGCTTCTGTAGATCAATTCCCATTAACTTGAAAGATAACTAAATGGCAGCGACTTGGCTGTGCCACTTCATTGAGAATGGAGCTGTCTGCGTCCTGTTCCATTACTTATCTGCTGAGAACAGATTTGTTTTATGGGGGCTTACACTTATCTCACTGCCTGAGAATAGGCAGGGAGGAGGAGTGGGCATAATACTCTCACAAAGTTACACCTTCCAGGTTATCCTTCCTGTTCCTTCTCTCACTTTCTCATTTTATGAGGTCCACACCATCTTATGATGTGTCCACCCATTCTCTCTTCGTGTGGCAATAATATACCTATACCTCCCGATTCACTTGACCACTTTGCCTCTTGGCTCCCTCACTTTCTATCCTGTGATGTTCCAACCATCATCATGGGAGACTTTAACCCCTTTCCGACATTGGACGTAGTACTCCATCACGGGCGGCAAGGACTTGCCGCATCGTGATATAGTACCACGTCCAGCTTCTGGCACCAGCTGCCGAAAGGGGCCGTGCCAGAAGCTGCAGGTGTCGGCTGTATAATATAGCCAACACCGTGGGGGCGTGAACCCCTTACACTGTCAAGCTGAGCGTGGCATGCAAGGTACCTCCCCCAGGTCTATTTTACTAATCTAATATACTCTCTCTCTAACAACCCCAAAAGGTTCTTTGATACCCTTCACTCCTTACTAACACCAAAGGTGCAGCCACCTGTCACAGACCTTGGGGCTTAAGATCTGGCCACCTACTTGTATTGTATGTATTGCATTCGCCATGAAATAATTTCTCAATCCATTCTCTCCACTAATCCCCTTCCCTATGGTACCTTAGTCTGTTTGCTCTCTTCCTTTGAGCCAGTTACAGAGGCAGTTACAGAGCATGTGGTAGTTACCCCATTACTAAAGAAACCTTCCCTGGACCCATCCAGTGCTACTAACTACTGACCAGTTTCTAATCTTCCTTTCATCTCAAAACTCTTGGAACGCCTGGTCTATGCTTGACTAAGCATAGACCAACTCATGTTCTTCAATCTGCCAGTGATATTTGGTTAATTTCTATCTTAAATCAAACCTCTCATGCACGCCTCCAGGACTTCTCCCATGCTGCATCAATTCTCTGGAGTATCAGACTTAGGCCCCTTTCACACTTGCGTTTTTCACGCACGTTTTCTGCGCATGCTTTTGACGGGCAGAACTTGCATTGCACTCTGACCCATTGTAACCAATGGGTCTTTTCAGACTTGCATTTTCTTTTACACACACGCGCGGTTTTTTTTACGCTCGTTTAAATCTAGACATGCTATACTTTTGCAAGTCATGCCCGTGAAAAACGCACCATACAAGTCTATGGAGATGCATCAAAAAACGCATTGCACTCTGAGACACTTGCAAGTGCAATGCAAGTGCAACGCGTTTTTCACGCATCAATTGCCATAGAAAAGATAGGGCTCAGTCCTGAGTCCATTTCACGCGCGTTATCTGCTCATGAAAAACGCATTGAAATAGCATTGAAAACGTGTGTGAAAAACTGAGACACTGAACAAACTCTGACTGAAAACGGATTGCACTCTGATGCAAAATGTGCGTTTTTCACTGACCAAACCCTGATCGCACCCTGATCAAACTCTGACGCGATCTGCAACGCAAGTGTGGAAGGGGCCTAATACCCAGCCTCCAAAATTTCAAACATAAATCCATCTCTTTAGGCAAGCTTATTACACCTGCTAACTGCAAACACCAGATAGATACCAAGCTCCAGGCTTCTCTGCAGTCACTTTCAACTTGGATATGTATATAAGATGGCGGCAGAATTTTTATTTGTTAAATAATTTTATGCTGTTCTCTTATAAAGAATGGTAAGACCATCATACAAGCTCTTATACCTCTTGTGTCACCCCCTTCACCCTTATAGTCTGAAAGCTCTTGTGAGCAGGGCCCTCACTCCTATTCTTCCATATGACTGTTTGTATTCTGTAATGTAATATATATAAATATAAATATATATAGATAAATAGGTAGAAGGAGCAGCACTGTGGATAACCGGATTAAATCCAATGTGGGTGCAGGCTTCAAGGAACGGACTCAGGATCCCATATGCATCACTACTTTTTGTTCATGATACCCTAGGGAATACACCTAAAGTTATTATTTACCTGTCGCAGTAATACCATAGTTTGTGTGACAGCTCTATTGCTCATTAGTTAAATGTGCGCTTGCCCACTTCAAAGATGTCTGCCGTCCCACCTGGTAGTTCTCGCGATAGCGGGTCCGCTGATCACAACTGATCACAACCCTGCGTAGCGATCACACCGCCTTGGCATGTCACCTCAAGATCTCCTCTACCTTGGTAAGGATGAGCCTCCGTTTGTTGTTGGTGCAGTAAGTCGTACTCCGCACTGAGCGTGCATCTCTTTATTTCCTTTTTTTGATTGTATTCGCTGTGCAGTGTCATATTGCTTAGCAACGGGTTCAGGACATGTTATAAAATGATATTTACACATGCGTTAACATGATGTTTACACACTGTGGCTAGACAGCGTGCGAGGGACTATCGATTGGCTACACTGTTTTTGTACACTCGACACTGTGTTATGATCATATGATGTAAAAATATTGCACACTGATATGCTGTATATACCTTTTATATATGTGTTTTGAGCATGATTTAACAACTCATTATCAAACCACCTGTTTTTGTAATCATGATGTCACATTCTGCGGGGGATTTAAACCCACCCTGTATCAATTTTTCACTATGCTTGAGAATGGCTGCATAGAGTCAGCCGAAACGTAGCACTTACCACTGGTGGAATAAATATTCACTATTTATCTTGGAGTGCTGCTTCCTTCCTGGGAGTTTGTATATATATATATATATATATATATATATATACATAAATATATTATATTATATGTCCCCTATCAATCATTTCTAAAGCACTGTGGAATTGGATGGCACTACATAATAAAGATCATTATTACCGTATATATTCCAGTATAAGCCAACTTTTTCAGTAGAATGTATTATATATATATATATATATATATATATATATATATATATATATATATATATAAACTACCTGCTATGTGCTGGGCATTATTTTTCTTGGTGGGGGGAGCTGTGATGGGTGTTATTTTTCTTCTGGGGGGGCTGTGTTGGGCAATTGAAAAAGGAGTCAGGCTTTGCAAGGAAATGGGTATGTACCTAAAATTGTGCAAATGTAAATTTGAATCAACAAAATCATCTAATTAAAATTGCAAACAGTACATCAGATCTATTATCCAATATGAGCAAGTCTAGGGCAGAATTAGACTGTCAAGTGTCAAGACACGTTTAATAAGTGTGCCCATTTATACTTTGGTGAAAAAAAAGATTTTCCTAATAAGTAAAAAAAAAACCACTTACCTGTAAAAATACCTTATCTTCTTGAGAAGTGTCTAAATCACAAATAATTTCTCCAATTTCCAACATCACATGAATAGAGTAAAGAACATTTGGAAATTCCTGATACGTTGTTGTACATGTGGACAGGGCTGTGAAGGGGGAAAAATAGTGAAAACTTGTCAAGATGACTTTTTTTAATCCTTTGTTTTTGGGTCTTTTTGGAAAGTGTATGGTTAACATTAAACATCAAACATTTATAGAGCTTGGAGCGAGTTAAGTTATGGCCTATCCACAGACATGTCAGGTAGCCGAGTCCTACTGCTCCTTTATTCATCTTTATGGTTACTAACACTCATCTCTCTTCAACCCCATTAGAGAGCAATGCAACACACCTGTGCCCCAATCTATTTACATAATAGCCCGATATACAGTGAACCCCCCCCCCCCCCACACACACACACACACACATACACACACATCTATGTGTGTGTTTTTTTTAATTAGGGACATCAATTTGTATAATACATGTAAATAGATCTTATCTCTTCCAGTGTGTAGAATATTGTTGATGTCCCTTTCCTGTCAGAACAGGGTGACAGAAATATAGCAAGAAACTACTAATAAAAATGTCCTCCCTGTCCCTGATGGATGAAATGTATGGCTGCCCAGTGTCAAAACGCTGTTCTCAGATTATTACAACTGAACATATTAGGTTTTTCATGCAGTAGGAAAGTAGAAGTGACCATCTCACAACAGTATCATCCCAGCAGAGGCCTAGGAGAGGTAACAGCAGCAATAAAAGCATGTATTTGGTATACCTACTGTTCTCACATAATATTTGAGAAGTAAAATTATTTATAATATCAGAGGTATCGGTAAAGGGATTGGCCACTTTACCACATGTTTTTTGTAATGTGTGTGTAAGTGTAGGGGAGCAGGAGATTAAGTAATTGACCAATTTACATGTTCTGTTTGTCACAGGTGACCCCGCGATCCCTGTTGCGGATCGTGGGTTCATCCGTGCTCCGCTGCCCGTTGCTGCCTCTGCCCGATCCTCCTCAGGTCAGTACTTACCTGTCCCAGCTCTTGATAGATCCATCGTGGTCCCGTCCAGGCTGCAGGTCTGTTTCTTGTGTAGGCCACGCGCTCTCGCTGCTAGGGCGCGCGCACCTACTCTCTAAGAATTTAAAGGGCCAGCGTCCTCCTTATTGGCACTGCCATTCCCGGCTCTGCTATATAGACTGGGGACTTCCAGCCCCTGCCGGATCTTCATGTCCTGTTACTGAAGAAAAAGTCCTCTGTGTTCCCGAGCGTTTCCAGACGCCTCTGCGTATTCTGTGATTCCCGTGTTCCGTGGTGTTCCCGTGTTCCGTGGTGTTCTGTGGCGATCCTGGTATTCTGTGGCGATCCTGGTATCCTGTGGCGATCCTGGTATGCTGTGGCGATCCTGGTATCCTGTGGTGGTCCTGGTATCCTGTGGCGGTCCTGGTATCCTGTGGCGGTCCGGTAATCCTGCCAGCCTTCCGAGGTCCTGCCAGCCATCCGAGGTCCTGCTAGCCATCCGAGGTCCTGCCAGGTATCCGAGGTCCTGCCAGCCATCCGAGGTCCTGCCTTCCCTCCGAGGTCCTGTCTTCCCGTGGTCCTGCCTTCCCGTGGTCCCCGTGTCCCTACCTTGGCTGCCACCGTGGGGCGACCTGGTGACTCACCGACGCAGCAAGACCATCCCGCTTTGCGGCGGGCTCTGGCGAAGACCAGGAGTTCACTTAGACTGCGCTCCCGGGATGCGCGCGCCTAGTATTGTTATGCTCTGCAGTGGTCCAGGGAGTCCACCGACTATTCCCCTGAGATTGTGACACTGTTCCACTTTCTTTTACCTCATCAGCCAGACATTCCTGTCCATAAAATGGCCGCAGAGGGAGGGTCATGTGATATTTAACTCTCCATGAGTAATCGCCCTTCCAGGACCATACGATAGTATTCATGAATATAAGATTAAGGTTCTGACAGGGTGAATATGCTTGGACACTTAGGATCACATGACACTCCATCTGCGGCCAATTTATGGACAGGAATGTCTGGCTCATGAGGTAAAAGACTTCACTTTACTTATTAAGAAAGCAGAGCAGAACAATTAATAGATTTATATTGATGTATATAGATGTATATTGGTAAATTACCTAATATCCTGCACACTTACACACAAAAACATAAAAAGTACTTGTGTCTGTGGGACACACCCATAACAGAAATGAACAGAAATATGACCTGATTTTATTATTTTTTAACCAACCTTCCAAATATGCTGAAAGTCTCCTTTTCTGTTCATCATAATTTTGTAGCTTCCCAAGAAGGTAAAAGGTATAAAGTCTGATAAATGTCAAAAAGCCAATCTGTTAAAGATAAAGATGAATATGTTATTTGTTATCTACAATGTATCTGTCCTGGTATAAATCCATATTATATTTTCAACTTTGGATGTGTGATTATGGCCCCTATAGCAGCTGGTTAAAATGACCATAAGTCAAACAAGTACAAATCCCATATAAAAAAGAGGAAACAATCACTGCCCACATTATAAAGCATTACATTGCACTAATAACACCATTTGTAAGGCAAGGGAAATCTGAGGTGAAATTTGATAAATTACAGCATTTTTAATGGTTTATTGCCCTGTTTTTATTGAATATTTGTTGCTAGTACCTATCTGTCTACATGGGCATTGTCTGTCTTGTTGACATGAATACAGCTGAGCGTTATGCTGTTTTCGCTGCCAAAAATGACAATAAAGGAAGCAGCCAGAGGCATAGCTAGAAGCTTTAAGCCCCCAATGTAAACTCTTTACTCGGGTCCTTACCAAGTGCCATTTATAATCCTAGTCTTATCTGTTCTTGTACAGTGACCTATAGGTCCTCTCAGTCTCCATGGCCCAGTAGAAACTAGTACCTCTGCCCCTAACTGCAGCTCACCCATTTTCTATTAGTAAATTAGTACAATGGCATACTGTTAGTGTCAGATCTATTTTACGCCTTTTTTATTTCCACCAAATCCAACAGTAAAAAAATCAAAACAGACATTGATATTACTTTGGAGTAGAAGTTATTACACCTCTACAACTGGATTTTTGCTTGTGGACATAGCTGAAAATGTAGAATCGGTGCACATTGTAGAAAGTTGTTTTTCCCTAAAGTGTAAAACCTTGCTTGACTAGGGACAAACATAGGGTAATCATGTATGTCAAATGAATGTCCTTTTGCCCTCCATCCAATATTGAAGAATTTAAAGAGGCATTCAGCAAGAAATGTAAATTACATTGTAGATTTTTGTTCTTCCGAACAAATTTAAAATGGTCCAGCCAAACTACAAACACAAATTGTCTTTATTTCGGTAACATTACCCCAAAAATGCCATGGTGATGTGAAGTATTGTTTTATGTTTAATGAAAATGTTTTTATTTTTCATATGCTTTCTAAATGTTGAAACTAAGAGGACATTTTGCTATGGATGAAATGGATCAAAGTTCACTTCTTTGACTGAAGAATGCAAGACCGCCCCCCCCCTCAGCCAACGGTTACATCTCTGTACATCAGTGTTTACAATGTCTGCGATGCCCATGTAATAATTTACCAACCAATGGACTATGGACATTACTTCTTAATCCCTAAGTAACCAAGCCCAGCCCCACTGAAGGTTTCTGTATAATACTTTTTGACACACATAAAGCAGCTCACATCTGCCTAGCCTTCATGGCATCAGTTCACAGCGGTTGAGATATTATACCATACGATTGTCTTGGTCTGATTTCTTCTTATGTGCTCACCTCTGACTTTTATCAGTTATTAGAGAACCTGAGGTTGTGTGAACAAGAGCAGAACTTGACAGTGAGGTACATCACAATGTCAACACGTTTCAAGTGGGACAACCGCTCTTAATCATGACTGTTTTACATTTTTTTTTTACTCAAAATCTCATGCACAATAAATGCAAAAGCTGATTATGCCAGAACAGTTGAAGAGGGCCAGGGACTGGTAGAGAAGCCAGCACCTATTATTGCTGCGTGCTTTAAATCATGATAAACCAGGGATCCAGGCACTATGATTGTGGTTATCTTATATTGGTTATCCATGGCCTCCTTCCTTCTAAAATCTAATTTAAAATGATGCTAATGAGCCTGAAGGGCTCCTGGGGGATTTAAAGATTGTAGATTTACATTAGCATAATATAAAAAGTTGATTTTAGAATGAAGGGCAATGGATAATAAATATAAGATGATTCTCTTCTTATACACACAGGTTATATGTGACATGTTTTAGCGTTCCTCAAAGAGATTGATGGACATCAATGATCTATGTTCCTGCAAGTGAACAATGCATATTTACACATAAAGCTATACAATACCTTAGATATCTTGACTTCACTGGCAATAAGGTCTGGTTTCTGAGCTGCATCACAACAGATTCTATAAAGAACTGACTCCGCGATAAAAAACAACACGGCAATATGGTCTTCATCCAGTTCAGCGTGATCAATGGACAGAACCAGTATATCCAAAGCCTCTGGAAGAAACACAGTTTGCGCTAGTCATTATGAAGCTATGGTAAACAAACTAAAAACATTATTTTTAATAATTATGATATTGATCTTTCTGTTCTGCCCACCTCCTGCACATAATAGGGTTACTGCTGGGAGCTCCCTGCTGGCTATAAGTTACTCCTCCATTTTCTGAGGAGAGGGGTAGTAGATATAATGTGGGGCATCACACTTCCAGTCTTTTCCAATATTAACCGATTAATATTAACAAAGTAGTGATGGAATACTATAATTCGAATGCCATGAACCTTCAAGGGGTACTTCCATTTCAGCAGAAAACAGTTATTTTTTGAAACGTTATACAGCTTTCCAATATACTTTCTGTATCAATCCCTTATTGTTTTCTAGATCTCTGCTTGCTGTCAATCTATAAAAAGCTTATGGGGCTCATTTACTAAGGGTCGCGCTGCTCACTTTCGTCAGACTGTTCACCTTTTTTGGGGATTACACGGCTTGCACAGGTATTTAAGAAGTGTCTGCGTTGAGATGCTGCTGCGCTGGCTTTCTTGCGACACAATTTAGGGGGCGATTTGTCGGACTGTCCGACTGATTCGGACTGAGCACGAGATTTAACTTTCAAATTGTGTCACAAGCCCATGCACTTAGGTGCATCACTAAAAAGAAGATGAACTCTGACCTGACCTTACATTAATTTGCCAAAATGAGAAAACCCCTCTAAGTTCCATTTTGTGACTAATGACATTGAGTTTCGTTATATTCATTTATTTGTTTTTGTACAAGACGTTCATATTCCTGGAATAACCCTTTAAGAAAAAAAAATCTTAAAAAGAGAGAAATTCTGGATGTTCATTTTGAAAACCAGAAGTCCGGAAGGACATGATCTGATTGCCTGTTATTAGGTTTTCTCTATTACTTTGTTGTAAGCTAAATAAGAATATGCACCTATTAGATACAACCTATGTTGTGTACACCATTGTTTGTTTATTCTCTCATCAAACTAATTCCAATTACTGCATTATGGGGCTCATTTACTAAACCAATCTATCATCGGATTATACAACGATCTTCGATGTGCGCCACATTTAGAAGGGTTTAGAAGGGCACCGGCTTTCATGCGACAGAAATCGGCGACGGGCCATCGGGAGAATCCAACGGAGTTGGACTAAGCACAGGATTTAACATTCACATTTCTGTGGCAAGCCAAGCACTTACATGCACCGGGCCTTTTAAATTCCAGTTTGTGAACAGCAGAAGATCATGAGTGAGCCACTGCTGAATTAAGCTTAGCCAAGATCGCTGTGTTACCACCTCTGGTTCTGTACTTGGATTACTACTGGATTGCTATTTTAAAGAATAAGGGATTAAAGACTTGTTGCAACCTGTGATGTGCTGGACTTTCTCTTTCAGCTCCAGGTCTGTCTGAGCACTGCAAGGGTTACCAACACTTGAAGTAGCGAGCGCGTCTTCTGTTTTGGATTTTGCAAGTAGTAAATAAAAATACAAATTTTACCTTCTTGAATTTTTCCTTTGCACTGAGCCATTAGAATTAATTCAGTCCACGCAAGCTGAAGGTTTGCACGATGACCAGAAGCTTTCGAGTAAAGTCCAGACTTTCTCTGAAAATAATACCAGGGGAAAAACAATGTAATGTATTTCATTTAAATATTTCTTTACACGTATTACTTTATTAGCTTCAGTTGACTTTGTTTGCTCATATATGTGAATACATGCTGAAGAAATTTCAGTACTGATAGTAGAAATAGAATATGTATAAAATAATAGTAAAATAAAGTACAGAATAAATCCTAAAGCAAAACTGAATCTGAATCTACCTTTTACATGAACTCTGAACAGCTACACTGTACAATTTCAATAATGGATGGATATAATAGGAGGAACACCATGGAATATTCAGTTACAGCGAGTTTTATGCATGCAGAGCTGTTAGCTTATATTAGAACTAGGGTCAGACCAGTAGAAATGTCTGTGATTTAGAAGGAGATTGTGGGAAAAATTGTCGTTTTCCATACTAATTATCCATTAGGGCATGCTGCAGTTGTCCAACCTTTATATTGTAGTTTAAAAGATGCTTAAATAAAAGGGCTGCTGTGAAGGCGCAGATAATAAAGCGTAACTAAACCTTTGAAGAAACTTTTTTATCACAGAAATGAAAAGAGAAGGTGATAACTGCAAACTTTGTTATATACTTCATTCAAGTAAAGTAGCTTCTTGAGCCTTTTTGCTGCTGTTTCTCCTGCAGTGAGCAGTGTATCTGAAAGTTTTATCACAGGAAGTTTCCTTGATGTTGGTGGAAAGAAGGTGAGTGGCGACTTTTTGTTTCATTTAGTCCTGCTACAAAATACACAGCATACAGGTAGACAAATTGATGAAAATGATATAGAGGCTACAAGATTTGGCCAAGCTCTTCAACCCCATTAAATAGCTGATCACGGGGGTGCGGTGAGTTAGACCCCCACCAACCTGACATTGATTGCCCATTCTTACAAAAAAGCCAAGAATATTGTTACAGTGGAAAACCCCTTTGTTAGAACTACTGTAGAATTTAGCCCCGCATTGTAAGAACCTAACATAATCTAATGAATGTTAATTTATGTTAATCTTAATTACAATCTCCAACGTTAATCTACAATTGCAGATTTAGCTGTAAAACAGACCCAATTACAGAGATTTCACTCCAATAGCGTTGGCTAATGTGAACTTTTTCCATAAAAACATGCATATAGCATTAAGGTAGTGCAATTAACATAACTAGATTGTGTTCATATCATTTGATACATTGAGGAGTTAATGTGGCTTGACACATTAAAAAGTCAGATTTCACAGCAGACAGAGGACACATTGAAGATTCAGATTAAGTACCATGAGTATACTAATGTTGAACACACTAAAATAAAACCTGGACAAACATGCCTTCATTTTTCCGGCTGGGATATTATTACTACAGCAATGAGCACAGGCAATAAGCCATTTGTGGCAAATGTTGCATAAGGTCTTATTCTTCAAAGGTGCTAAATGGCCATTTGCTTGCATACAATTGACTTGCGCTGTACTTCACGTCAGTAAGCTGCCTCTAAATCAGGGGTAGGGAACCTATGGCTCGGGAGCCAGATATGGCTCTTTTGTTGGCTGCATCTGGCTCTCAGACTGATCTTTAATAAATAGTGATGGCTGCTTTGTGTGTCTCTTAGACTGATCACTGGACACAGGCAGCAATGTTACCGCTGCCTACATCCTTTGTACGACCCAGGCGCCATCGCAGCCATCGTCTAAGCCTGGGTCAAAGAGAAGAGCGTGGTAGAAATGAGGACTACCTATCTGCTGGGAGGCATGTGTTGTGGCTACCCATCTGCTGGGAGGCACGTGCTGTGGCTACCCATCTGCTGGGAGGCACGTGCTGTGGCTACCCATCTGCTGGGAGGCACGTGCTGTGGCTACCCATCTGCTGGGAGGCACGTGCTGTGGCTACCCATCTGCTGGGAGGCACGTGCTGTGGCTACCCATCTGCTGGGAGGCACGTGCTGTGGCTACCCATCTGCTGGGAGGCACGTGCTGTGGCTACCCATCTGCTGGGAGGCACGTGCTGTGGCAACCCATCTGCTGGGAGGCACGTGCTGTGGCAACCCATCTGCTGGGAGGCACGTGCTGTGGCTACCCATCTGCTGGGAGGCACGTGCTGTGGCTACCCATCTGCTGGGAGGCACGTGCTGTGGCTACCCATCTGCTGGGAGGCACGTGCTGTGGCTACCCATCTGCTGGGAGGCACGTGCTGTGGCTACCCATCTGCTGGGAGGCACGTGCTGTGGCTACCCATCTGCTGGGAGGCACGTGCTGTGGCTACCCATCTGCTGGGAGACACGTGCTGTGGCTACCCATCTGCTGGGAGGCATGTGCTGTGGCTACCCATCTGCTGGGAGGCATGGGCTGTGGCTACCCATCTGCTGGGAGGCATGTGCTGTGGCTACCCATCTGCTGGGAGGCATGTGCTGTGGCTACCCATCTGCTGGGAGGCATGTGCTGTGGCTACCCATCTGCTGGGAGGCATGTGCTGTGGCTACCCATCTGCTGGGAGGCATGTGCTGTGGCTACCCATCTGCTGGGAGGCATGTGCTGTGGCTACCCATCTGCTGGGAGGCATGTGCTGTGGCTACCCATCTGCTGGGAGGCATGTGCTGTGGCTACCCATCTGCTGGGAGGCATGTGCTGTGGCTACCCATCTGCTGGGAGGCATGTGCTGTGGCTACCCATCTGCTGGGAGGCATGGGCTGTGGCTACCCATCTGCTGGGAGGCATGTGCTGTGGCTACCCATCTGCTGGGAGGCATGTGCTGTGGCTACCCATCTGCTGGGAGGCATGTGCTGTGGCTACCCATCTGCTGGGAGGCATGTGCTGTGGCTACCCATCTGCTGGGAGGCATGTGCTGTGGCTACCCATCTGCTGGGAGGCATGTGCTGTGGCTACCCATCTGCTGGGAGGCATGTGCTGTGGCTACCCATCTGCTGGGAGGCATGTGCTGTGGCTACCCATCTGCTGGGAGGCATGTGCTGTGGCTACCCATCTACTGGGAGGCATGTGCTGTGGCTACCCATCTGCTGGGAGGCATGTGCTGTGGCTACCCATCTGCTGGGAGGCATGTGCTGTGGCTACCCATCTGCTGGGAGGCATGTGCTGTGGCTACCCATCTGCTGGGAGGCATGTGCTGTGGCTACCCATCTGCTGGGAGGCATGTGCTGTGGCTACCCATCTGCTGGGAGGCATGTGCTGTGGCTACCCATCTGCTTGGAGGCATGTGCTGTGGCTACCCATCTGCTGGGAGGCATGTGCTGTGGCTACCCATCTGCTGGGAGGCATGTGCTGTGGCTACCCATCTGCTGGGAGGCATGTGCTGTGGCTACCCATCTGCTGGGAGGCATGTGCTGTGGCTACCCATCTGCTGGGAGGCATGCGCTGTGGCTACCCATCTACTGGGAGGCATGTGCTGTGGCTACCCATCTGCTGGGAGGCATGTGCTGTGGCTACCCATCTGCTGGGAGGCATGTGCTGTGGCTACCCATCTGCTGGGAGGCATGTGCTGTGGCTACCCATCTGCTGGGAGGCATGTGCTGTGGCTACCCATCTGCTGGGAGGCATGTGCTGTGGCTACTCATCTGCTGGGAGGCATGTGCTGTGGCTACCCATCTACTGGGAGGCATGTGCTGTGGCTACCCATCTGCTGGGAGGCATGTGCTGTGGCTACCCATCTGCTGGGAGGCATGTGCTGTGGCTACCCATCTGCTGGGAGGCATGTGCTGTGGCTACCCATCTGCTGGGAGGCATGTGCTGTGGCTACCCATCTGCTGGGAGGCATGTGCTGTGGCTACCCATCTGCTGGGAGGCATGTGCTGTGGCTACCCATCTACTGGGAGGCATGTGCTGTGGCTACCCATCTGCTGGGAGGCATGTGCTGTGGCTACCCATCTGCTGGGAGGCATGTGCTGTGGCTACCTATCTACTGGGAGGCATGTGCTGTGGCTACCTATATACTTGGGGGCATGTGATGTGGCTACCTATATACTTGGGGGCATGTGGTGGGTGTCAGGATTTGGACTAGTGAACCCTCAGGACCACCGCGGACAATGTGTGAATGTGTGATTGCTTCCAAGGTCGAGGTACAGAATCACTAGGCAGTCTCGTGGTCAGGAACAGGCAGACCGTCAAGTCAGGCGGCAATGATGCGAGGTCGGGGACGGAGCAAGAGATCATGGCTGCCAGCGAAGGAGGTCTGGGGTCACAATATTAGGGCAAAACTGGGATCACAATGGGAAGGAAACACTGTGAAAAGCTTCCTTATAAGCATGAAGCACTAAGATCCGATGGGGAATGCTGGGAGCCACCGGTCTTTATAGGAACCCGGGAAGTGGGCAGCGGCAATCAGCGGCGCACTGGCCCTTTAAATCCTCAAATGCCGGCGCGCGCGGCGAGTTGAGTGAGCTCGGAGAGGGGATCCGAGACCTAGATTGGAGGGGCACCTGTGACACTGGGACTACCTATCTACTGGGGGCATATGCATATGGTACGGCTCTTACGGAATAACATTTTAAAATATGTGGCACTCATGGCTCTCTCAGCCACAAAGGTTCCTGACCCCTGCTCTAAATCTTCCCCTTTATGTCCATTTCCATTAAGAAAGCCTTCTCCCCGCATCTATTCTGCACAACACGTGTTCTTATATTGTGCTTCCACCGCTTTCCACTATATTGAAGTGGCTTATTAAAATGAATCACCATATTTATTTGCTTTATGAGGTTGAAATCCGAGATTTAAAAACCCATAACTGTGGGACCTGCGTGATATGTGCTTCGTAAATGGCCAAGAAATAATCATATGGCATTACTGTTATACAACCTTACAGAGCATTACTCCTACATGGAAATAATTAGAGCAGGGGATTAATAACAATGTCAAAATCACATAAAAAGCCACCAGAACTTAGTAATGCCTCAAACTAAATCAAAGAATATACATCATATATACTTCTAGCTACTATACATCTGGATACATCGACTGCTTTACGGCCTAAGTAGGGATGTGCTGTCTGTGTAGAGATTGCCTCTGAGACTTGTGGAAGTTCATATCAGTGACCTTCCCTCAAACAGCCCGTCACAGGATGTGGGAGCATCATGGGATCAACAACAGTGTGAATCAGGGTCCCAAGCTAGAAATGCTAGAACGGCACAGTTTGTTTGTTTTTTATTTACACTAACAAAGGGTTTTATGGTATCTACATTAACGAATTGCTGCATTCAAGCTACTGGGCATTGCTATTCCCCTTGAAAGACTCATTGGCATTATTTTCAACGGAGAGGGGAGCGGTGACCTCTTCTCATCTCCAGCACAGCTATGGCCAGGGTGGGTATACGTTTGTGTAAATGCAGCCTAAATGCAGTTAAAACTGCAAAATGTATGTATTTAACAGGTGAACCATACTAAGTTACCATGTACAATCAATAAATGCATAATAAAAAAATGTATATGCAATTTCTGATTTGGTTTTACCCACACCGAACTGGAATATCTTAATGCTAATTCTTAAAGGATATCTACCATCAGTTTGACTACTCCTACTAACCAGTTCCAACCAGGAGCTGTTATCAGGACTTCCTTTATTATAACTCTATGCTCCGCGATCTCGGCAATATGCGGTTATAAAATTATGCTAATCAGTCTGGGGAGCTCCAGCTATGTTGCCTCAGAGTGCCTTGTCTTAAAATGTATTCACTCCCCCATTATGGTACAGGTCCCGCTCAGTCCCTGATGTCAACTGCTTGTAGAGTAAAGGGGGATTGCATAAATTATAAGATGGGGCACTATGAGGCGACATAGCTAGAGCTCCCCAGACTGATTAGAATAATTTTCAGAAATCGCTGAAGAACAATTTCTCAAGAACTGGTTAGCAGTATAGGTCTACTTAGTAAAACTGATGGTAGATGTCCTTTAACAATAAATGTACAATAAATGTATAATAGAGCCTACGACCAATAAAAAGAGACAATACTAACATACATGTCTATCCATCGAGGATCTAGCACTTGCGCTCCAACAGTCCTCCCATTCTCTGCTTTCATCCTCACAGCATAAAACCATGGGAGCCATCCAGTGTCGGACTGGAGTACCTTGGGCCCACCAGAGAAATTTTTTTGCGGGGCCCATCCTTTATGTAATGAGAGAATACCTGACTACTCCTAATTGAAGTGTAAAACACGTTCTGGCGGATTTATTAGAATCATCTAACATTAGATACAGGGCCAGAACCAAGCTCAGTACATAACTGCAGCATTCAGCCAAGTTCTCTATACACATCAGAATTACAGCACCAGAATATACTCCATACAAACAGAAAAAAGCTTAGTTAGAACAACATACGGTTGGTTGTAAATCTACTAACTTGTTAAAATGAGACACAAACATAAGAACAAAATCTAAACCGTGAATTTTTAGCGGTCAAATACTATTTCTACAAAGGGGCTCTGCAGAGTATTATCACACTAACAACTATATTGGTGGGCAATACAGATCTGACATCACTCCTGACATGTCTGTATGGGTAGGTCAGTCCGTGTATTGCTGTGTACAGTGGCTGTAGCTCTTTAACCCCTTTCTGACGTGAGCCCTAACAGTATGGCGCACATCGGGAGAGGGAGGACAGAGAGGGCTGACACCACACACATACACCGAAAAAGGTATTAGCACCAGAAGATGGCAAAATGAAGAATTTTTGTTTTGTACAGGAGGTTTTAATTTTTGTAAATGTATGAATACATTATAAAACCTATACTAATATGTTATCCCTGTCATCGCACCGACCCAAAGAATAAAGTAGACATGTCATTTGGGGAACACAGTGAAAGCTGTAAAATCCAAGCCTAAAAGAAAAAGCATGGAATATTATATACCATCACTATGAAGTGAACACAAGCCCTCACAGAGCTCTGTACATGGAAAACTAAAGAATTTATAGAATTTTAAAGGTGGGGAGCAAAAAACAGGAAAACAAAAACCAAAAAGAGCCAAGTCCTTTAGGGGTTAAGTAAAAGTCTTATTTTCTCATAGCAGTCACAGCACATGAGAGATGCAGCAGAATTGTGAGTTTAGGGGTAATACCAGGACTTACTCTAAATCTTACTTTCATCTTCTTCTATGACCTAGCCTTTCATGGCAGCTTCTAAGCCGCCAGGCCCTTTTTCTGTCGATTTTAGGCTCCTCACTTCATAAACAGTAAATCAGTATCCCAAAGTAGGCAATTTTCCAATGATGACCCCTCTGTAGCCAGTATCCTTATCGTGGCCAGTATAGTCACAGGGCCTCCCCCCTCCAGTAGAGTCACAGGTCCTCACCCCCCTCCTCACCCCCGTACAGACACAGCCCCCCCCCCCACCCCAGTACAGTCACAGGGCCTCCCCCCAGTACAGTCACAGCCCCCCCCCAGTACAGTCACAGGTCCTCACCCCTCTCCTTACCCCTGTACAGACACAGCCCCCCCCCCCAGTACAGTCACAGGGCCTCACCCCTCTCCTCACGCCCGTACAGACACAGGGCCTCCCCCCCACCCCAGTACAGTCAAATGGCCTCCCCCCAGTACAGTCACAGGGACTCCCCCCCAGTATAGTCACAGGACCCCTCTCCCACAGTACAGTCACAGGGCCTCTCCCACAGTACAGTCACAGGGCCTCTCCCACAGTACAGTCACAGGGCCTCTCCCACAGTACAGTCACAGGGCCTCTCCCACAGTACAGTCACAGGGCCTCTCCCACAGTACAGTCACAGGGCCTCTCCCACAGTACAGTCAAAGGGCCTCTCCCACAGTACAGTCACAGGGCATGCCCCACAGTACAGTCACATGTCCTCCCCCCCAATATAGTCACTGGGCCAAGTCAAACCCCCCCCCAGTATAGTCACACCTTTAGATAGCGCCATCAAATTATGTAGCGTTCTACAAATTCTGGGGAAAATACTAATAAAATAAGACATTAAAGAGTAACAACAGTCATGTGAGACAAAGGGCCCCGGCCCCCCTCCCCAGATCTGCCGTCAAAGGGCCTGGGCCCCCCTCCCCGACGCTGCAATCACAGGGCCCCGGCCCCCCCCTGCCCAGGAGCTGCCATCAAATGCCCCCCTGCCCCAGAGCTTTCATCAAAAGGCCCCCCTCTCCCAGAGCAGTCATTAAAGCCCCCTCTCCCACCCCTTACAGCAGCCATTAAAGCCCCCTCCCATCCCCTACAGCAGCCATTAAAGCCCCCCTCCCATCCCTTACAGCAGCCATTAATGCCCCCCTCCCATCCCCTACAGCAGCCATTAAAGCCCCCCCTCCCATCCCCTACAGCAGCCATTAAAGCCCCCCCTCCCATCCCCTACAGCAGCCATTAAAGCCCCCCCTCCCATCCCCTACAGCAGCCATTAAAGCCCCCCTCCCATCCCCTACAGCAGCCATTAAAGCCCCCCCTCCCATCCCCTACAGCAGCCATTAAAGCCCCCCCTCCCATCCCCTACAGCAGCCATTAAAGCCCCCCCTCCCATCCCCTACAGCAGCCATTAAAGCCCCCCTCCCATCCCCTACAGCAGCCATTAAAGCCCCCCTCCCATCCCTTACAGCAGCCATTAATGCCCCCCTCCCATCCCCTACAGCAGCCATTAAAGCCCCCCCTCCCATCCCCTACAGCAGCCATTAAAGCCCCCCCTCCCATCCCCTACAGCAGCCATTAAAGCCCCCCCTCCCATCCCCTACAGCAGCCATTAAAGCCCCCCCTCCCATCCCCTACAGCAGCCATTAAAGCCCCCCTCCCATCCCCTACAGCAGCCATTAAAGCCCCCCCTCCCATCCCCTACAGCAGCCATTAAAGCCCCCCTCTCATCCCTTACAGCAGCCATTAAAGCCCCCCTCCCATCCCCTACAGCAGCCATCAAAGCCCCCCTCCCATCCCCTACAGCAGCCATCAAAGCCCCCCTCCCATCCCCTACAGCAGCCATCAATGCCCCACTCCCATCCCCTACAGCAGCCATCAAAGCCCCCCCTCCCATCCCCTACAGCAGCCATCAAAGCCCCCCCTCCCATCCCCTACAGCAGCCATCAAAGCCCCCCCTCCCATCCCCTACAGCAGCCATCAAAGCCCCCCCTCCCATCCCCTACAGCAGCCATCAAAGCCCCCCCTCCCATCCCCTACAGCAGCAGTTAAAGACCCCCTTCCCCCTGGCTCTTCCAGAGCTGTCATGATGCCATCTCAGGGCCGAGAGCTGCCACTCACCTCCGGCTCCGGGTGGAAGCTGTTATGCGCGCGCGCCTCTGTCAGGCGCCGCACACTCCTGCCCTTCTCACAAGAACCGCGGCGCCCGCGCTCTGATGCTGGCAGGGGCGGCGCTTGCGTACAACATTGTTGTGCGCAGCGCGTCTCTGCCAGCGGCCCTGCTGGGGAGTGTCCGACTCCCGGCTGACATCGGGTGCTGGCTAAAACGGCGTCCCCAGCGCCCGATGGCCCCGGCAGCCTGACTCCAATTCTGAAGTCAGCGTCAGTACTCAGGGCCCACCGGAGGTTTCTCCGGTAATCCGGTGGGCCAGTCCGACGCTGGAGCCATCTGTAGGCACACCAGTCATGTACCATATTACTAGCATCATAACTCCCATGGCAGAGCTACAGTGCCAGGCATTGGACGTGTAAAGGCTGCCTGGGTGTAGCGGGTACAATGTACAGCAAATCAAAGTCTGGGAGGTCCAACCCTAGATTTATTCTTTCAGAGCTTTAGTGATCAATTATAAAATGAAAAAATTTCTTTCACCTTTAGACCAAACCTTTAAAGGGGGTTTCCCGCTTTCAAAAACAGACCCCTGGTGCATTGACTTAAAAAAAAGGAATTCAAAAAAGGGTAATTCTCCGCTTCTCCTGGATCCCAGGAAGTGTATATTTTCATTCCCAGCAGGACTGGAAGTTTCACCTGTGGCCTCATGGTCCTGGGAACAGTCCTTGGTGACCCACAATAGTAACATCACTGTGACCTCCTAAGCAATCCCATGATGAGCAGACCAGGAGCCAGAGCAGGGTACCCTTTTTTTAATTTTCTTTTTACATGTGACCTCTGCCAGGGACCTCAGAGATTTCCCAGGAAATCCATTTTAGAAAGAGTTTTTTGGGATGCTTTTGTCTCTGCCTCTTTATAGGACTTATTCCAAGAATTTTGTAGATTTTACTAGTATTTTATGTATTAAATGAGAGCATGGCAATTGTAATGGTGGCAAATATGGAAAATGATATCTGTTTTCTGTTGTTTAAATTAATATATTACAACATTAGAGGCTAGAGAACCAAGTCTAATGTCCATAGCATTTCATTGGTGTCTGCACATACCGATGCATAATATCTCTGTTACCTTGCATCTAAGTAGGATTTTCCTGGCAGTGTCAAGCATGCGCTCTCCATCCTCAACGTCTACTGCAGCGTTAAAGTGTTTGATGAATTCCTCTGTGACTTCCAGGGGCTTTCTATATAAAGATCACAAGGAATGCAATGATTTCAAATGTCATTTACTGACAAGCAACATAATCCTCTATTGAATCTTCAAAAGTACTTCAAGAACAATATGAGAAAGTTCTAAGACAAAGGAAAGTGCTGTGTTATTTTTATCCCAAGCTATTACATATAACGCTAAAATAATGTGCTCTTAACTGAACAAAGGTTCATTGAAACTGAATGTTCATTTACTTTTTATGTGTCTTAAATCATGCCTGTGATATTTCATGTCTTTGCATTATTGTAATAGTATTGACCATTATAAACTATGAATATTTAAAGTGCCTACAGATACTACCTAAAATAATGGTAATTCTACCATGGAGCCGTTTAATATAATCTCTACTGACATGTCTATTTTTGGTAATAAATGTACAGGCAGTCCCCGGGTTACATACAAGATAGGTTCTGTAGGTTTGTTCTTAAGTTGAATTTGTATGTAAGTCGGAACTCTATATATTATAATTATAACCCCAGCCAAATTTTTTATGGTCTCTGTGACAATTGGATCTTAAAAATGTTGTATTGTCATCAGAACCAGGATTAACCATAAAGCTTCAATGCAGATACTTTTGATAACTGTTATAGCTGTTCATTGTAGCCTAGGACTAAAATACGGTAAATTACCAACATCCAGAGGGCCGTTTGTAACTAGGGGTTGTCTCTAAGTCGGGTGTTCTTAAGTAGGGGACCGTCTGTGTACTATTTCCTAGAATAAAACATTTCTAGCATCTTCTCTCCAAATTTTGTGTTGTACCATTGCTCCAGAAAAATTATGAATACTGTATAGTGAAAACTTGGTGCCACTAGTTGGTGGTGTGTATCTGCATAGACAATGGGGCTTATTTACTAAGGGTTCCGCGGCCGTATTTATGTCAGGTTTCCAGAATTTTCGGGGATCTCGCCGGGTATTGTGTCACACGCGATCGTATTGTGATGCTATCTCGCCGGCTTTTACGCGACACAAGGCAGGCCTTTGGACAATCCGACGGATTCGAACCACGTGCGGGATTTAACCATTCAATTTGTGTTGCAAGACATGCACTTACATACACCGGGAGGAAGAAGGTGAACTCCAGCGGACCTCATTGGGGAAGAGACACATGCAGGAAATCGGGCACACGATCTTCATAAATCGCGGCAGATGGGCACTCCGGCGGTCATTCCGGATCGGCGATCGCACAGGAAGTAAATGTGCACCTCTGTTTTAGACTGTGTGGCGATGCACTGAATTGACAAAAGGGGTCATCCCTCCTCCTCTCCACGCGCCGGACGTATCCCTGGCCGGTTACGGACGGGCAGGCAAACGTTTGTGTAAATGCGGCCTCAATATTAGTTAAAGGGATTGTCCGTGAACTCCTTGATTTATGCCTCCCACACTGAACAGCTATTTGGCCTGGCATAAACACAGAGTATGGAGCTGGAAATTAAAGCAGCTTCTCCGGTCCCCACCAAGAAGATATTTATAACCAATCCCGAGGATGAACCAATAACCCATTTAAAAGCAGAGCTTAAAACAATACCTTGGACTTTTACACTTTTTTCCTGTACTTTCTTCTGCCTTTTCCAATATCTTTTTCTGGAGTTCATTGTAATATTTTGTGGAGATTATCCCAAACTTTTGTGTTACCGGAATCTTGATTATTGGCATTTTCTATTGCGCTACTGTAAAATAAAAGAAAGTAAAAGTGTAGGTACTAGAAAGATCTGCAGAAATTACCATAATTCAGAGATCAAATAAAGGATTTAAAGTCTAGTAAACAGCAGTGTATACAGATCAGAATTTATTCTGGCTGTGTATCAGTGCACAGATAGAAAAAAAGGGCTCATATCAATATGCAGGGGGAGCAAGAGGGAAATCACAAATTCTTCAGCATCAGTCAGTACATGAAATCACTGTATAAGGAGAAATCAATGCTGGAAAGAAGCTGTGCTGATACATAAGAGCTAGTGAATAAAGTAGCATCCTGAACAGACTTCTTGTCCACCATGTATTACCAGAATGCTCACATAAGAAAAGTATAAATAACTTTGCCAGTTAAGGCCGCCTTGCAGATGTGTGGAGAATTACAGCCACCTGGCTATCCATCTAATGTGTGCGAGGGTCCTCAGCCTCATCTCATTGCAGATGTTTAAAGGGGTATTCCCACGAAGACAAGTTTCTTAAATGTACTCAGGATAACAAAATAACAAATTCTCTAATTCACTGTTATTAACAAAAAATACAGCATTTTGCAAATATAATTCCAACCTGTCCTAGACAATTTGAGTTTCCCCCTAGATCCGACCCTGTATCTTCTGAGTTTAGGGTCGGGGAAGACGTTCTTCTGTCTGGCTCTGAGATGAGCTCCTCTCTGCCTCTAGCCCCCACCCTTGCATTCCAGGACGATCTCACACACACACACACACACACACACAATGACTTCCTGCCAGCAGCTTGTGAGGAGAGTAAAGCTACGGACAGATAAGAATTTTATCCAGGGGAGAGGGAGGCACAGAAAGTCTGACAGTATGTGTTATAGGCGAGATATAGCTGTTATTATGCCTGTGATAGTAGAGTCATGTGTAATATGGGTTAAAATTATCTTTATTGTGTAAACATCACTAGGGGATTTGAGAATTTTGTTTCATGGGCAAATCCCTAAACACTAAAGAAGCGGAGGTTCATGTCTAATATTCTTAGGGATGACGAGCTGCCTTCAGAGATGTCGGGACTGTCTATATAGCCTGTAAGACTGCAAATCAGACACCTTTCCCTATTCTGAACCTATTCCAATGTGCATTGCCAGTATTATTCCCATATCATACATCAATATAAAGTTGTAACATAACAAATAAATTATAAATAAAATTTGAAAAGAATTTAGCATCAGGACCATCACCCATGACATTTTATATGATATTTCCTATTACATTGACTGTAGAATAAATGCATCTAAACATTTATTCTAGGAGACATAATCTGTTCTTACAAATGTCTAAACTTATTGTACATGTAAAACAGCTAAAGCTGGTAGTGTCTGCTGTAATACAGTACAGTAAAAGGGTAAAGTAAATGCAAAGTATTTTTTATTATACTGTCTTACCACATGGTGACAAAGCTCCCAGAGGTTATATTAATAACATAAATATAAACTTTATTTCAGGACACAAATGCTGACAAAGAGATAACAAATGAAACAATATGTCTTTATTTTCTTCATATGCTTTTCTCTGGTTCAGTGTTTTATTTTCTGGAAAATGTTTGAAATCAGCTACTGCCATCTAGTGGTGGAAGATCAGTGCACACAGATATTACATACATTACACACAATAGAGAGGGAAAACAAAGACCTTATTCCTTATTAAAAGCAGGGCAGATGCCAGCACTGGGCATACCTGGGCAAGTGCCAGGACCCCCATATAAGGCTGTACATAAGTAATCCATTGAGGTAAGGGGCTTTATCTAACGGATCCATAGTGTGCCAGGGGGGCTTAGATTAAATAACCATGAGGGGGGGAGGGGGTCCTTCTATGAAAAACTATGGAATATTTTAGGAAACAGGAGACTATTTTAGATTTAGAATTTTTAATGCCGCCATGTGAGTTGACTGCAAAGAGGCCCACTGAGGCTCAGCCGCCCAGGGGCATACTGAAACCTGGAGCCTGATTAAAGGGGTTGTCTAACACAAGTCATAATACAGGTGATGGGGTTTCTTTTCTGTATTTACACATTTTTCTAATAATAATAATAATCTTTATTTATATAGCGCCATCAAATTCTGTAGCGCTTTACAAATCAAGCTTCATAAAGCAAATAGCGCTGCATCGACATAGAAGCAGCACTGCTCAAATACTACAATCTATCACCCGAGGTCTGAGCAACATGAACCGATGCCTTATACTGTACAGATTTACAATAAGAAATCACTGTATTATGAGCACACCTTAATCTGTGTCTTCGTGTGGCAGAGACATGATAGTTGCCAAAAATCCAAACTTTATACATTTTTTTGGGTCACAAGCAAGCAAATCACACATGATGTTACAACCATAGAAGTTGAATAGAAGTTGAATGAAATGACAACATATCAAAATTGCAGCCAAATCACAACTTTAGAAAGTCAGTGGGGGTAGTTACCCTAGTGTCTGTGCCAGATTTTTGGAGTTACATTGTCTCAAAACTGTTGACATGGGTTGTTTTTCAATTTTTGGTGACTCTTTATTGTATGTATCTTGTAGATAAATATAGACCCTTCCAAGACCAAAGTTACTATTGTGTTGGCAAGTGTAAGATGTGCAACTTTTTAAAAACATTTAGGTGCAGACCCACTCTATTCCACACCTGGTGAAGGAAAAATTTTAAAGGAAATCTACCATCAAAACCCATAGATCCAGGCGCCATGACTGTGTCATCTTATATCTGATCCATTGCCTCCTTCCAAGTTTAACTTTTAAAATTATGCTAATAAGCCTAAAGGGCACCATATTACCAAAGCTCCTCCATGCTGTTGCTTCACAGTGTGCAAGTAGCACTTCCTCCTTCCTACTGTGTGAGATTACAGCAGACAAAGGGAGGTGCATGGGAAGGGTGAGACACAATAACAGCCTTTGCAGAACTTACAGGGGCCTTTCATGCTCATTTGCATAATTTTAAAAGTTGATTTTAGAAAGAAGGAGACGATGGATAACAAACATAAGATTACCCCAGTTACAGTACCTGGATTTATATTGAATTGTCCTTGGTTTATTTGACTGATATTATTTAATGATAACTTTTATTAAGAAAGCAATCATAATTTTTTCAAATATATTTCCATGCTGTAATGTGAACCTTCTATGTTTACTTCCAGTGGATAAAAATCCACTGGAAGAGCAAAGTCACACCATTACCTCTGTCCTTCTTCACCTACCTACTCCAAATGTAGATTTTCAGTGTCACACGGGAAATGCACTGTCAAGATGGCACCATTGGTAGGCACCAATTTGGCATTCTCACCCTATCACCCCCCCCCCCCCTTCACTACCAAGCAGATCATCAGAAGGAGCTTACCGCAAGTCAGGAGGAATGCTGCACCAAGGGTCCAGTGGTAGCCAGCACCAGTCAGCTTCAAGGGAACCTGTCAACACATTTTTCACAAATACAGCTAGTGGCAGGTTCCCATAGGACCCTAGTAGCTAACTGACACTTTAAGCTAAAAATGGTTGACCTCAGATTCCCAAATAATCAACTTAATAATATCCACGGATGTGTATAGCGAGTAGAGGGGGGTGTGGTCTCATCGGGCTGACATCATCACAGGTCCATTACCCCCTTAATATTAACAAACTGTAATAATAATAGTAATCATTTTTATTTAAATAGCGCTACCAAATTCTATAGTGCTTTAACCCTATGTATATATAGCTAATCAATGAAATCACATGGAGGTTTGGAGAGGAGTGGAAGTCCCTGGAGGCTGCTGTGATTTCATTGATCAGATATACAGTATATGCATGGGGTACAGTTCCTGGAAACCAGGTAAAATTATAAAGTTCATTATATGGGGATCTGAGGGAAAAAAAATGTGGTGACAGGTTCCCTTTAAAGGGGTTTTCCCATGAAAGAAAATTCTCAAATCTCAATCTCCTAGTGATGTTTACACAAAAATGATAATTTTAAGTTTTATTGCCGTTTTAGCTCCTATCACTCCTTAGACTGGTCAGTGTAATATTCCAGGGTGTGGACGGGGCCTCTCTAAGCAGACATATTATCATCCATCTAGTTATGTGGGGTGACAATGTGGTTACATTATCAGGGTACAGGTGTATATACACTTTCATCTGGCTTCTGACATTGTACTAACACACTGACACACAAAAGGAAAGATGAGACAGATGAGAGATTATGAGATGTCTTTTACACTTAGGCATGACAGACAGAGGCTTACAGACTTTTACACTGTCAGCACTGCTATATTTCTGTTCTCACAGATAGGTTATCCAGGGGAAGGGGGATGCAGGCACATATCTCCTTGTAGTTTGTATCTGGTCTCTCCTCCTCCTGTGCTGGCAGGAAGTGATCAGTGTGAGCTCTGTGCTAGGACTGCAGGGGGCGTGGCTACAGGTACAGAGCAGAAAGAGATAGAAATCTCAGCTCCAAACTAGAGATGGGAATTCCGGCTCGTCTTAGTAAACTAGCTCATTAGGCTCCTGAACGGTTCCCTATTAAATATATAATAGGGGGCCGCAGGCCAGTTAAAGGAGGCGGGTTAAAGGGGGCAGGTTAGAGGGGGCGTGGTGAGACAGTTATGGGCGGGGTTAAGTGAGCCGGCTCACATCGTTCACGAACAAGAGCTGGCTTTTAGAGCCGGCCTGTTCGTGAGCGACCCATTACTACTCCACACAGCAATGGAAAATGGCAGGCACCCGGCCTTAAATCAGAAGTTATAGGGGCAACTGAAATTATGTACAGCAGGACTGATAGAGACGAGTTGGAATTGTATCTGTGAAATGCTGAATTTTGGTTAATAACAGTGAATTAGAGAATGTGTTATTTTGTTATCCTGAGTACATAAAAGAAACTTGTCTTTGTGGGAATACCCCTTTAAGCACTAGTACTAGGCAAAAGGGGAGCTATGGGCAGTGTCTATTCTGCCAAACCAACAGCAACAGCACAACACTGCTTCACCACAATGGCCGTACTGCCACAGCGACACCCCTACTGTAATCACCTCTATGCATGTCTGTCTACACTGTGTCTATTTATTATTGTGATTGGTGTATTTCGTACCGTAATCATTTCCTCATTCCCAATGCAGGGCCACTCTTCTTAAAGGGGTTTTCCCCCAAAAGAAAATTCTCAAATTTCGATCCCCTAGTAATGTTTACACATTAAAGATCATTTTAACCCCTTACTTTACAATTTTACTCAGTTTTATTGCCGTTTTAGCTCTTATTAATGATGGTCAGTGTAAGATTCCAGGGTGTGAGTGGGGACTCTCTAAGCAGATACATTATTACCCCTCTAGAGCTGACAATGTGTTGTTTGTTAGCAGGAAGTGATTAGTGTCTGTGAGCTCCATTCCGGGCAGCTGGGGGGGATGGGGCTACAGTGCAGGGAGCAGAGAGAGACAGGACTCTCAGCTGCACAAACTCACACAGAAATCCAAGATGGCAGCCCGACCCTAAGTCAGAACTCACTGGACCCTGTCTTAGGGCAACTGAAATTGTGTACACCAGGACTGGTGGACACAGGTTGGACTTATATCTGTGAAATGCTGCATTTTAGTTAATAACAGTGAATTAGAGATTTTGTTATCCTGAGTACATATAAGAAACTCGTCTTTGTGGGAATACCCCTTTAACACAGACAAAGGAGGGAAAGAGGCATCCACAGCTAGTACAGGCAAAGTGCCCTTAGCCTCTGCCCCTTTGTGATGCAGCATGTTATAAGTTAACACCTCCCTGAATCACCTCTTCACTTGAAGCTTCAGTTTAAGGCTGCAGAAACCACAAGGTTTGTGATGGCATGTATGGATGTGTATTCAATCCATATAATAAGTGTATTGTGTTTCTGCCTATATGTGCGTCTGCATGTATGTGTGTCCTCTTGCATGTGTGTCTGCCTGCTCTGTCTGCTTGTATGCATGTGTGTCTGCCTGTATGTGTGCCCGTCTGCATATATCTACGTCTACCTGTATGCATGTGTGTCTGCCTACACTTTTCTGTGTCTGCCTGCCTGTATCTGTGTCTGCTTGCATTCATGTGTGTCCGTCTGCCAATATGTATCTGTTGCTGCCTGCATTCATGTGTGGCTGCCTTCATGTATCTGTTGCTGTCTGCATGTATTTGTGTCTACCTGCATGCATGTGTGTGTGGCTGCCTGACTTTGTGTCTACCTGTACATGTCTGCCTGCATGTGTGGATGGATGCTGGCTTATAGACTAAAAATATTAATCAACTCCAAATGTATGTGAGAAGGAGAAATGATTCCCCCATAGAAAGGGGGAATGACAGGGTCACATTACATCTATAACATCTGTCTGCATGTACTTGTCTGCCTGTACACTATGGGGCACATTTACTTACCTGGTCCTGTCGCGATCCCCAATCCGGACAGTCCATCGAAGATGAAGTCCGACGCGATTCACCAACATCGTGCGCCCTAGATCCTGCATCTTCCCCGCTGAGGTCCGCCGAGGTTCACCTTCTTCTTCCTGGTGTATGTGAGTGCATGTCTTGCGATACAATTTGCGATGTTAAATCCCGCGCGTTGTCCGAATCGGTCGGATATTCCGATGGCCTGCCCTCCCAAATGCAGCGCAACGCGGAAATCGTTGGGAAACCCGAGTAAATGAGCCCCTATGTCTGTATATGTGATATGTATATGTTTTATCCTCTATTTGTATTGAGTAGATTATATATTTGCATAAAGTATTTTAAGCACATTATTTATTACAGAAGTATATAACTGTGTTATTTATATATTTAAGGTTAGGTTTCAGTAATGCCCTACATGTATTTCACGCAGCGTTGTTCTGTTCCATAACTTTTTCATTTTTCCATGCACTGAGCTGTTTGAGGGCTTATTTTCTGCGTAACAAATGTTACTTCTCAGGGACATTATTTCTTTTTCCATGCCATGTACTGGAAAACTGGAAAAAAATTGCAAATCAGGTGAAATTGGCAAAAAAGTGCATGTGTCTCTGTCTTGTGGGCTCAGTTTTTAAGACCTTCACTGTGGGCTCCAAATGATACATGTAAATTTTCATAGGTTTTATTGTGTTTTAATACATTTTCAAAAATCAAACAAATGTGTATGAAAAAAACAATTAGTTTTGCCATCTTCTAACGCTAATAACTTTTTCATACTTCGGTATACACAGCTGTGTGAGATGTCATTTAATTGTGAAACCATCTTGAGGACTGTGCGACATTTAAATCACTTATTATTACATTTTTTATGGGATGTAAAGTGGTGTAAAAGGAGTGTTTCAGCTATTTTCCGTAATGAGGTTTTAATGTTTTCATATTTTGATATATTGGGCATTTTGAGACGCGGTGATACCGAACATGTTTGTGATTTTTACTGTTTATTGCATTATATATCAGTTCTAGGGAAAGGGAGATGATTTTAATTTTTAGGGTTTTTATGTTTAATTATTTTCTAAACTTTTAAAAAACTTTTAAACCTTTTTTTTATCGGCGCCCATGCACCACTGTCTATTAAATGCTGATGATGGCTCCACCGACAGCATTGGAATATGCAGCCAACCCCACCTCTGTATGAAGAGGGCTCACCCTGCTGTGATATCACTCTGTGAGCCTTCTTCATACAACCTTTGCACCTCTGCACTGTACATGTACAACACAGAGCGTAAAGGGCTTAAAGGGCAGTCGTTCAGTGGCCCTGGTTATGATGTTCTGCAGCAGCTGAGTTGTGTATTATGATGTTCTGCAGCAGCTGAGTTTTGATGTTTTGATGTTTGTCCTGTTGGCTAAATAACCTTGAAACTGCAACCAAGGAACTAGCAACATATAAGAACCCGCCTCTCGTAGTGTGTGTATGCAACTGTAATGTTAAGCCTCTCTCTTATTGTGTAACAATTGCCAGGACACTTGCACAAAACAATTTCCCCCCAGAGGACCAATACTTTTGTATTGTATTGGATAGCAGACATAAGGCTGTACTATTTTATAGGTCTATTAGTGTAACAGTGCATAGGTCTATATGTGTGTGTAATAAGCTGTGTGCTAGGACTGCTAGTGCTAGAGAGGAGAGCTCAGCCTTATGGGAAGTGAGGGAAGCTGGTCTCGTCTTAGTTTAGCAGATGTCCCGGCTAGGAAGTGTCCATCTACTTCAGGGGAAGCTGATTAATAACTTTGTGATAAAGAAAGGCAATGTTAAGTATCCACGTGATACTACAATGCTTGAGATTTATCAGACTGTACATAGACAGATGAGGTTGCATCAAACAAAAATATGTCTAGGCATTTACCCAGACAGTATCAAGTAGCCATAACAAGATAATATCGGAAAAATCCAGACTATATCCAGCTCTTCTAGTTTTCTAAATAATGACCACAAGATGGCGCTCAACTATAACACTGAACTTTCTATGAAGCAAAACTCTGCAAAGTAATGAGATGTGACTCTCTAGCGCCACCTGGAGGGAGTTATCCTGTATGTCAAAGTCCGATTAGGTAATATTACTGTGTGTATATGCTAAGTACAAGGAGGATTCCACTAGCATTTGCTTTATTTTTCAGAAGATATCAGCATTTTTGAGAAACAACACAATTATTATGTGCTACTCTAGAGCAAGATGCCTTTCTCTACAGAAACACAGATTTCTATGATGTTGAAACCTTGTTTTTGCGGAAATGATACAGTATATAGATGTAGCAATTTTATCTTTTTCATTTTGCCCAGTTTGTCAGCCCACTCAAGTCCCCCAGCCCATTGATGAGAATTGTCTGCATTGGTATCTCGTTGTTACTTTCAGTCCTCCTGGCATCTGAGCCATCCTGCAGCATTGCTCCTGGGTCATGGGTGGCATCATCAAGCCAGATTTTCTTGATGAAATGATGTAATCTAATTTTAATTTCACTCTCTATACCTTTCACACTTTCTCATTTATGCAATACTATCGCACAACCCTATTGTACATCATTATGTTACCGCACGCACTTAGTTTTATGAACAATAAATTTTATCTTGCTGCAGATCTATGATCTACCCACAAGCCTGCAATGTAGGAAGTTATATAGTTTATATCATCCCGTATTGCTATTGGGAGCAAATGCCCGGATTACACAGGTCGATGTGCTATAACTGGGCCCAGAACTCTTAGGAGCCCATAATGGGCCACCTATGGACCTTGATCCAGTTTAGACTTTGCACATTCTTTTAGGTGAAAACTGCTTGCACATGTATTTAAGAAGTGTCAGCGCCCCCTATGTGTCACGGCTGCACTATTCTACACCCGACACAAATTTCTTCACTGAAATGGGCGGACCTTGCGCCACATTTATCATGCAAAGCCCGAGAGGAATGTGTTGCACGCCCCATGTAAAAAGTTGGTCCAATCTTTTTCAGCAGTGCAGGGAGCACCAAATTTATAAAGAACTGGACCACAATCCATTAATCTGGCGCCCTCTGCACACTACACAGGCAAACTGCAGTTTGCACTGTTTTTAGTAAATGTGTCCCAATGTGTCATTTCCCACATATTGGGCCACATTTACAAAGAACTGCCTGTGTAGTGTGCAGAGGGCTCCAGATTCAGGATTTCTGGTGCCCGTTCCTCATTAATCTGCCACTCCGTGCACTGCCCCTACAGAGTGCACCAACTTTTTTTTGGTGTATCTATAACATAGGGTGTGTGACACACTTCTGTCAGACTTTGCATGATAAATGTAGCACACGGTCCGACTGTGCACTGGAATGCCCCTTTCATTACAGAAATTTGTGTTGTATGGGGAATAGTGCAGCTGTGCCACAAATGAGACCTGCGCAATACAAATTTGGCGCACACACTTCTTAAATACATGTGCAAGCAATTTGCAAACAAAAGAATATGCATAGTCTGACAGAAAACTGGGGCAGGGTCTTTAGTAAATGTGACCCATTGGTGAAGATCTGGGAAAGCTGGGAAGTCTCAGGGTGCAATCACACGTGGCATACACCAAGGGGTATTAAAGGAGCAATACATCCTCTGCCACAGTCCACCTCCAGGGGGCCATAGGCAAACGCCCAGTTTGCTGTTCGATCCTGGATGAGGATTGTAATATGCAAATTAGGCTGTATATGTAAATTAATTAGAGAGGTACACAAGTTAGTTAGGAGGGGTTCTTTATATACATTATTGCTGTGCATAAATCCTGATAGAAATGTTTATAATGAAATGCACAGCAGAGATGAAGCAGGTGGGTGTTGTATGACCAGATACGTATTACATGCTGTGAAATGTCACCACACACCTGACATATGACGTCACCAGTGATGACAGCTCTCCATCTGATGACGGAGAAGATGAGTATTTCGCCTCTCACTTACATGGAACATGATGCAACCAGATACTGAGGAGACCATCACCGCTCGGTTTCGTTTCCTTGGTTGCCAAGGACGCGCAGAGTTACTTCCTGTTTAGCAACAACCCCGCCCCTTTCCCTCCCTCCCAATGACAGGCCGGGGTGCGGTACACACCCCCACGTGTGGCTCTGCCGCGCCCTGGCTGTCACAGCGCCGCAGTCATCCTCCAGGCGGCAGAGCCTATTGGCGGAGGGGAGGACTACAAGTCCCGCCATGCCTCGCTGCTCGTGACGTCACTGTGTACCCCGGCCGTCTTCTTCCTGCACGGAGCTGAGTGACGTCACGCAGTGCCCGGGGCCGCCTGTGTAGCACTAGAGGGATCATGCAGCCCCGCCGGCCCGAGGGCTTTGATGGCCTGGGATATAGGGGGTCCGCCTGGGCCCGTGGTGAGGAGGCTCCCCCGCCCTATCAGCACAGCTTCCCCGCAAGGTCATTCAGCTCTTCCGGGGATCTGTCACAACACTGGGTGACCACCCCGCCCGACATCCCGGGGAGCCGCAACCTGCACTGGGGGGAGAAGACCCCGCAGTACGGAGGAGATGGGAACCAGGCGCCCCCCGGCCTGGGGGAGGAGAGCAGCGCCGCCAGCGGTGGGGGTGAGAGGCGCTGCCATCACTGTATACACAACACACCACTAGGGGGCGGTCACACTGACCCCACAATGTGCGAATCAGTATATATTATAGGAAATTCCCCATGAATGTCTGTCTGCATCTCCTCCTTGTTGTAATATACACATGGGTCTTGTCATTGTCACAGGGCTGATGCAGAGACTAGGTGACTGGCCCCTCCCTGTTGTCAGATTATTCATAAATTTATAGGAGGAGCAACAGGAACCGCACAACATCAGCAATGTGAATCACGGCCCTTGCGCTGGCTGGTATAACTTACTGACCATGTGCTGAGGACATATATATATATGACACAGGGGGGCAGATTTATCAAGCTGTCTGAAAGTCAGAATATTTCTAGTTCAACATGGGGAGAGAAAAAGAACTGGACCGCACATCCACACATCATACAATGATCTAATGCCGCTAGGCTAATTATATAACGAACTCGAGGTTCTTAGTTACATTTTTATCTAATTGTATAAGCCCACCAACCACTTCACGGTGACCTCTTTATGGTGGGTCCCTACGCTATTATGTCCGGCATCACATGGCGTCCACAACCGCTGCAGCACAGCACCGGCAGGGAGCAAGACCCAGTTGCCCCCCAGCACCCATACTGGCAGGCCTAGCCCCCGTGGCTCCGGGCTCCCACCAGCACCGCACCACAGAAGCGGCGGACGCCATGCAATACTGCACCATGTGAACAGCTAGGAGACTAGCTAGTGTCTGAGACCACATGGAACAGTGAGTATTCAACACCTGTTCACACATGGTGAGCCTTTTTTCCTGTTCACATGGTATTGCATGGCGTCCGCCGCTTCTGTGGTGCGGTGCTGGTGGGAGCCCAGAGCCATGGGGGCTAGGCCTGCCAGTACGGGTGCTGGGGGGCAACTAGGTCTTGGTCCCTGCCGGTGCTGTGCTGCAGCGGTGGTGGACGCCATGTGATGCCAGACATAATAGCGTAGGGACCCACCAAAAAGAGGTCACCTTGAAGTGGTTGGTGGGCTTTTACAATTTGATCAAAATGTAACTTAGAACCTGCAGTTGTTTATATAATGTAGCCTAGCGGCAGTAGATCATTGTATGATGTGTGGATGTGCGGTCCAGTTCTTTTTCTCTCCCCATGGTAGAACATTTCTAGTTGCCCATGGCAACCAATCACAGCTCCCCTTTAAAATATTCATAAGCACTGGTAAAATAAAATCTGAGCTGTGATTGGTTGCCATGGGCAACTAGAAATATTCTGACTTTCAGACAGCTTGATAAATTTGCCCCATGGAGTCCTCTGCAGGGACTATTACTATGATGTACGGAGTCCTGTCCCTGGCAATGTGCCGATCCACGTTATTGAATCACCAGTGATCAGATCGCGGTCCCCTTAGATACCTATGACACCCGGTAACTGTGCGGTGACGGTGGTTGGAAAAATATAGGACATGTCCCATATTTTCCCTTATTAGGGTGCCGGGTGCTATTCTTTCTATGGAGATAGAAATTCCTTTACAGGCGGTCCCCCTACTTCAGAACACTCGACTTACATACAACCCCTAGTTACAAACGGACCTCTGGATATTGGTAATTTATTGTGCTTTAGTCCTAGGTTACAATGATCAGCTGTAACAGTTATCACAGGAGTCTGTAATGAAGCTTTACTGTTAATCCTGGTTCTTATGACAACCCAACATTTTTAAAATCCAATTGTCACAGAGACCAAAAAAGTTCTGGCTGGAGCTACAATGATAAAATATACAATTCCGACTTACATACAAATTCAACTTAAGAACAAACCTACAGACCCTATCTTGTATGTAACCTGGGGACTTCCTGTATTTATATAGCACACACAGATTCCGCAGCGCTGCACAGAGCTTGCCATATCGGTCCCAGTCCCCAATGGGGCTCATAATCTAATCAACCTACCAGTATGTTTTGGAGTGTGAGAGGAAACTGGAGGACCAGGAGGAAACCCTTGCAAACAGAAAGAACATACAAACTCTTTGCAGATGTTGACCTTGGAACTTGAACCCAGGACCCCAGCGCTGCAAGGCCACCATGCCGCCCTATAACTTCTGTCCTGCCTGGGTGCTGTCCTGAGCGAGCATCTGTTACAAGTGCGTGAGACCTTAGAGTTCTAGGTAAATTTTTATCTCAGGATTTTTAGTTAAAGGATGTTTACCAGCAGTTTTGACCATACACAGGTGCAGACAGTGGTCACGGAGATCTTTGTAAACCATACTTTTGTGAAGGACTGTGAAAAATGCATTTCTATTCCAGGATTGTAGCTGTATGTGGAGCGCTCTGCTGCACTGGTGTGCACACATCTCTGAGGAAGAGCAGTATAAGGCTTCTGGATAAATACGCAGCAGATATGAGGGACTGTGGAGAAGTTAATGCAGAGATCAAAGAGCACAGCAGTGTGAGGAAACTCCACCAGTGCTCCAAGTCCAGCTGCAACTGTGGAATACAAATGCATTTTTCACTGCCCAGCTTCTACCATCACACACAAAGGTATGGTTAGACTGCTCTCCAGGGCTATTACCTCATACCATCAACAGATTGTTTGTCTGTGAGCTCCCCTTACTTCCCATGTCATGACCAAGTATAAATAATAAATCCCCATTCCTCTTAACGAGATATTGATAGAAATCCTCACCCTTTTTGCCTTATGACATGTCTGGCTGGCAAGGAGTAAAAAACGTTGGCAGCAAAACCACTGTGGTTGCAGCTTAAGCTTCTTAATAACATTGGCACAAGGCTGGATGCCCATGTGCCAGAATCTCCTGCACATCTCTGCTGTAATAAGGGACAGTTTTCTGCCATAAGCGATTAGAAATTTTCCAGGCTGCTGTGCCTTGCACCAAAGCGCGTGACACTGCACCAGATTTATCACAGTTCCTGATGCTGGATGATAAATCTGGTATAGTATTTAGTCTCACTTCACACCTACTGTAAGTTGGCTTACTCGAGGCCATGCCATCATTTTGTGGTGCAAATTGGGATCTTTCTATCAAGAATACATGTTAAAGGACATTTACCACCAGGATGAAGGATTGTAAACCAAGCACATATAGATACAGTACTGGCGTGTGCCCCCTCTGACAGGATCTGCTCTTTTAGCTTCTTATGCCCTGTTTTTTGATTTTAAAGGTTTTAAAAATTATGCAAATTAGTCTGCGGGGCTATGGGAACTTTCCTTTCCTTTACGCTTTGTTAATGCAGAAAATTTTATGTGGATGTATCCTAATTTGCACACTAAAATTTAAATTGCCTACACACCATTTATCAAGTTTTTTTAGACACTTTTTTTTGACTAGTATAACAAAGGGGAACAGCTTAATAAAAGGGTGTGGATTTGAAGGAAAAGGGGAGTTCCCACAAAATGGCTCCACTTTTAATGGCTTCTGTTAGTCTCCTTTTGCACCACTTCCATAAGGCTTTCAATATTTGAGCAAAAAATTGGACAGAAGCTGCAGCGCTTTTTTTTTTTTTTTCCATCACAAATAATGGAGTTGTTGCAAAAGAATAACCATAGAAGAAATTAAAAGTTCTTTGAATTAAGGGACATTTTAATGGATGTGTTAGAATTTCTTTATTATCATTTTGGTGATAGAAGAGAATAGAGATCTGAACGCAGGTCCATTGACGTTTACACACTGCTCACTCCTGAGTGCGGTCAAGACGGAGGTGGTAAGGTTTAACCTCTGCACGCTCTGTGCCATATATATATATATACGGTGCTGAGGTGCGGAGTATGAACCTGTTAGTATTGCACTATATGGTAGGAACAATAAGACCATCTACCCAAGAGGTTATAAAAATTCTAAAAAAATTCTAAAGTTAAAAAAAAATAATAAAAGATGTATTAAAACACAATAAAACCTGTCTAAATTTGGTATCACCGTGACCGTACCCAACCAAAGAATAATTGGAATTTTTTTTCCAGCTTCCCAGTACACGGCATAGAATAATAAATAACGTTACTGAGAAGAAAAATTTGTTAGGCAAAAACTAAGCCCTCACCAGCTCTGTACACGGAAAAATTAAAAAGTTATGGATCTTTGAGAGCGAGGTGGAGAGCGAAAAGTGAACAAAAAACTGCTGCGACCTAAGTTGATTGTTATTCGGGGGGTATTTTCTGAGTAATTATTTATCCATAGGCTGCTGTCAGATGATAGCGTTTTGATTCCGTTTTGATACGGAACCAAAACGCACAGGTGCAGGCCACGACCCTCATGCACTTTGGTTCTGTATCAAAATGTTATCGTCTGTCAGCACCCTTAGGATAGTTGATCATTATCAGATTGGTGGTCTCACACTTATATGGAAGAGTATTTCCAGATCCCATTGCTGTGAAGAATGACCGTTCCCATAGTCTGTCCCCATATAATCAGATCGTGTTGTGCGGTGCGTTCTCTGCGGTGGATTCGGGTCCGGACGGGATTCATTAGGCAGTTCATTCGACATACACCAGATGTCGCTGCTGCGCTGAAGAGCATCGGAACGCACTGGAGTACACCGAGCCAGGCTGATTGAAGGTAAGTGCGTGCCGAGTGACACTTTTTTTTTTTTTTTTTTTAAATGCGTTGGTTTTTCTGAATTGGTCGGGTTTTCGTTCGGCCACAATCTCCGTTGCGTGCATGCCGGCACCAATGCGCCACAATCCGATCGCGTGCGACAAAAACCCGGGGCAATTCAGGAAAAATCGGCGCAAATCGGAAATATTCAGGTAACACGTCAGGATACCGCGAATCGGGCCCTTAGTAAATGACCCCCAATGTTTTTAAGCTAAAACCTTTAAAAAAAACCTTTTGAGGTTTCCACAGCTATATCAATTATGCTCCTTTAAAGAAAATCTACCATCAAATTTAACCATGATAAGCCACCTACTCATTGATCCAGTGATAATCATCTTATTTGTTATCCACTGCCTCCTCTTTTCTAAAATCAACTTTTAAAATGATGCTAATGAGCCTGAAGGGCTCTGGGGGTGACTGGAGCCAGAGCATGTTAAATAAAATTTCACATTTGTTGGAGATCCAGGATACCAGAATGCCTTGTATTTCCCTTGTGGATTTAGAATATGCACAATGTTTATTTTTTGCTGCAGTATTGCATTTCTAAGGTCGAGCTATATCCTCCACTTTGTGTTAAAGGGAACCTGTCACCAGGGACCTCATTTGCACTAAAGACAGGTTGCAAGTGCCCATTAAAGCTGCAGTGTAAATATTCCTTTCTGCATTTTCTAAGCATTTGCATTACAATATTATAATTGTATGTTATAACTTACTTACTTGCACCCTCACAGAATCATCTACTGAGTCTCTGGGGTTGGCTTTGGTTTACATGCATTTCAAAAACATGTGACTTGTGTGTGTGCTAAAAACTCCTCAGGAGCTGTACAGGAGCACAAAGGTGGGGGCTGAGAGCTGAGCATTCTGCAGCACAGACAAGTTATGTGTTTGTTTTTTTAAATGCATCCAAACCAAAGCCCAATCCTTTGGACTACACAGAGGATTATGTAAGGGTGCAAGAAAGTAAGTTATAACACACAATTATATAATAATGCAAATGATTAAAGAAAGGAGCTGCCTCAAGCTACCTGCACGTAAGCTTTGCAGCCTAGCATCATTTTTACACAAATCCTTATGCACTGTGGTGTATAAGTGATCCATGAAAAACTGTTCTGATTAGAACATGCTTTTCTCTTTAAAGGATATCTACCATCAGGGTGAAGGATTGTAAACTAAGTGCATACTGGTATGGGCCCCCCTCTGGCAGGATCCGCTCCTCATTTAGCTCCTTATGTCTTTTGTTTTTACAAAAAAACTATGCAAATGAGCCTGAAGCTCCACAGGCTCTTCTGCATAATTTAAAGCCTTTTTTTTTTTCCATAAAAACAAGGACATAAGAAGCTTAAAGAAGAGCTGATCCTGACAGAGGGGGCACACACCTACATGTATGTGTGCTTGGTTTACAATCCTTGATCTGGCGGTAGATGTCCTTTAATGAATCAGTTGCACATTCGTTTAAGATAAGTCAGCAGGGATTGATCCATGAAAAGTTATTGCTTTAAGTTTAGCTGTGTGCTGCCATCCATTAAAAAAAAAAAGAAGAAGAAAAATAAAAAGTTTTCAGTTGTATGGCTCTGCCCTAAGGCCCCACACACAACCGTATTGGGGCTGTGATGTGACTGCACAAATAGTGTCCAGATTACAGCCCCATAGGGGTCTATTACACCCGGCGCAGTGAGAACACCATGGGGCACATTTACTAAGAACCGCGCAGTCTGTATTATGTGCAGTTTGCCTGTGTAGTGTGCAGGGGGCGCCATATTCAGGATTTTCATTGCAAAAATGTGTGTCACGTGAAGAATATTGCAGCCACGCCACAAAACGGTTGCATGCGCCACAAATGTGAAGCAGGGACTTCTTAAATACCTGTGCAAGGAGTTTGCACCTAAAAGAAAGTGCAAAGTCCAACAGAAAACGTGAGCAAGGCCCTTAGTCAATGTGGGCCATAGTCTTTGTAGTGATAAGGTGTATTGTCACTCTTGTCAGAGTTCAGGCGTATAAACTTGCCGATCTGGTCACACGGGGAGAACAATCCGTTTATTTAGAAGTGAGAGTGTCCGGCATAATAAAATGTTACTTATTGTCTTTTACAGCCTTTTCTATATCCTCAAGCAAATGTGCAGGTGCTCCTGGTTGTGAAGAATCGCGGGTGACTCACAGGGAGCTCCTAGTGCTCGCTCTCCAGGCTGAGTCATTCATTCGGGTAGTTTCCCTGCCTTGTCTTTTATGGCATCTAGGGAAACACTTACTGCCAACTATATGATGGGCTTCTATAAAGATGTTAGTGATCGATATTGGATGCAGACAAATGCCAAGTTCAAATACAACAAAGGGTCCCTGAGTCATTTCTATGGATATTTGGGGTGGGGGCACCCATTCCCTTTACTCTGGAAATCCATGGGGTGGTATTTTGATTGTGGATGTGCAGCCATTTTGGAATACAATGGTCTTCTTTAGATTTCACACATTCAGATTTTCTTTTGGATTCTCTTTTTTTTTTTTTTTACTCCAAATCCAGGATTATAGATGTATTTTCTTCGTGTTACTATTTATGACTGATTTTGGCTCCAAAAACTGCTTCGGTGGGAAGAGTGCACAATGCTGGGGGCTTTGCACAACCATAAATATAGATGAATCCCTTTAAACACTTACCCTCTAAGGCAGTGATGGCGAACCTTTTGGAGACAGAGTGCCCAAACTACAACCAATATCCACTTATGTACTGTGAAGTGCTAACATGGCATTTTAAACAGTAACTTATTGCTACATGTTCTTTCACATTTTTTAATCATATTGGCCACCTGAGGCCACCAATTCTGGTGAAAGAAGGGGGGCAAATCAGACTCTCGTTGCAGCTTCTCTCCAGGGTCTCTTTGTAGAAAAAGAATGGTGGGTCCAGCTGGATGAGCTTCAAAGATAATGCAGTTCTGTCAACACCTTCTCACTTTTCCTGCAGCTCGAAACAGCCAATGAAGTGTTGCTTAAGTTGCCTTGGACTGCAGGAAGATTTTGTCCTATTTGGTGAACTCTGTCCTGGGGCGATGGTCTGAGTGCCCACCTCTGACACCCGTGCCATAGCCTTAGAGAAGTGGTGGTGAGCCTATCACTACAGGTAATGTATTACATGTAGATTTGCAGAGCAGTAAATCTGCATCTTAGTGCATTAAAGTAGTGAGATTTATCAGGGATTCTAGGCCAAAAAACTGGTGTAGAAAACCTGAAATAATAGCAGTTGTTTGCGAACCACCAGCAATTGCGATTATTTCTCCTTTTACACCACATGGAAAAATAAAATGGTTATGGTTTTTTGAATGTGCGGAGTGAAAAATGGAAACCCCAAAAAAGGGTCAAATCGTTAAGGGGTTAAATTGACTGTGTAAGAGGAAGCAAGGGTTTTGCTTCCGTGGTCAGAGTTCAGGCATATAAACTTGCCGATCTGGTCACACAGCGGAGAACGATCCGTTTATTTACAAGTGAGAGTGTCAGGCGTAATAAAATGTTACTTATTGTCTTTTAAGACCTTTTGTATATCCTGTAGCAAAACTTGGCTGTAAAGATTTATAAACCTGCAGTTAAATGCCCCCGAACGGGTTAAATAGTGGGCACATATCCTTTATTCTCCTCCAAACTTGAATTTAACCTTTTCTACTCTTCCAAAAAGAAATGTGCAGGTGCTCCTGGTTGTGAGGAAGCGCGGGTGACTCACGGGGACCTCCTAGTGCTCGCTCTCCAGGCTGAGTCATTCATTCGGGTAGTTTCCTGCCTTGTCTTTTATGGCATCTAGGGAAGGACTTACTGCCAACTATATGATGGGCTTCTATAAAGATGTTAGTGATCGATAGTGGATGCAGACAAATGCCAAGTTAAGACAAAGGGTCTCTGAGTCATTTCCATAGATATTTGGGGTGGGGGCACCCATTCCTTTTACTCTAGAAATCCATTGTGTGGAATTTTCTAGTGCAAGCATCTTGGAATACAATGGTCTTTTTTAGAATTCACACATTCAGTCACATTCACCTATTTTCTTGATGTTTTTTTTTATTTCTCCAAAGCCAGTATTATATATACAGGCAGTCCCCGGGTCTTAAGTTGAATTTGTATGTAAGTCGGAACTGTATATTTTATCATTGTAGCTCCAGACAGAACTTTTTTGGTCTCTGTGACAATTGGATTTTAAAAATGTTGGGTTGTCATAAGAACCAGGATTAACAATTAAGCTTCATTACAGACACATGTGATAACTGTTACAGCAGTTACATCCAGTGGTACGTTTGTAACTAGGGGTTGTATGTAAGTCGAGTGTTCTTAAGTAGGGGACCGCCTGTATATGTATTTTCTTCCTATTACTATTTATACCTGATTTTGGTGGGAAGAGCGCACAATGCTGGGGGCTCTGTACAACCATAAATATAGATGAATCCCTTTATCACTTGCTCTCTAAGGTTAAATCTGCAGCTTAATACATTAGTAATGTAGCAGACCGCCAGCAATTGCGATTATTTCTCCCTTTACTTCATCTCGACGCCAAGGGGGCATGAGCGTGGGTGCTGTTGGCGAGGGAGTGGCTCATTTCTGCTCCATGTTTGCACACTCGCTGCAGCAAGCACACTTTTACAAGTGAAAGTTCACCTGCTGAAGATATTTCTATGCCAGGTAGGACCTGGCGTAGAAATAAACACTGTGCAGCCGGATACATCAAGAGGTAGGAGCCATCAAGCCACAAAGCACTCTGTTAATAATTTTGCGCTCCTCCAGCAGCCATACTTGCCTCCTCTCCCTGCTGAAGAGTCCGGTGACATCACTCAGGAGGCGTGCATAAATTATAATAAGTAATATTATTCCAGCAGATTGGACAACCATGTAGCTTTCACTTGTGGAGTTTAGCACCTGTGTGTAATTTCTGCAGCCATTCCATAGTTCACCTTAAAGGGAACCTGTCATCAGGAGCCCTTTTTCTGGCTTCCCCATGTCACCATAGAGAATAGTGTGCTCATTGTCAAAGTGTTTTTATAATAAAACATTGTTTTTCCGATAAAAAGAAAAGTTATATTAAAGTTTACCTTTCCTCCATGGGAGTGGCCAGTGAGAAGTGGTTCCCCCCTCCCTCCCCCCCATCCCCACCTATGGGAAACCGCTCCAACATGCATCTATTTCAAATTTGAAAAACCGCCCATATCCCTCCAATTTGAAATAGATGCATGACGGAGCGATTTCCCGAGGTTTGGGGGTGGGGACTACTCACTGGCCACTCCCATGGGACATGAGACACTGCTCTGCAGAGAGAAAGAAACTTTCATCTAACTTTTCTTTTTATTGGAAATTATAAAACACTTTGGCAATGTGCATACTATTCTCTATGGGGACACGTGGGAGCCAGAAAAAGGGCTCCTGATGATAAGAAGCTCATCAGGACTCGTTTATAAGTCTATACGCCACAATGTAGAGTTATAATAATTATGGTAATTAGTCTGGGGAGCTCCAGCTATTTTATGAAAGCGTCTTGTCTTATAATTTATACACACCCCCTTAGGACACAAGTCCCGTCTGGTCCCTGACGTCACCTGCTCTATTCACAGATGGGACTTGTATCGTACAAGTATTGTCCTTTTTAACCTTCATTAAAAAGTGTATTTCTCATTATCTCTCCTTCTTTTTCTTTCTTTTTTCTTTTTTTTTTCAGAACAACTCAATCGTTTTGCTGGGTTTGGCATCGGATTTGCGAGGTATGTCTACTGGGACTCAATATGGCTTTATTTCCATTTATATTGTGTAATGTTAGTAGTTTATCAGAAATGAGCTAAATGCTGAATGAGGTAGTTCAATGCATAGCCAAGGTGCATCAACGCAAGTGGGTGTTTTTTTTAAATTCATCCACCTGTACTAACAGTATGTCCCACGTTACTTTTTATTGTATATTAGCCCATACGAGCCAAGGGAACAATAACCTTTTATTTTCACTATGGATGTTGCAATTAGAGCTGGTGGGGCATGAAGCAGTGCCTGTAGCCCATTCCCCCATGCTCCACCTGGATAAATTCTGGCTGCTACCATCGGCATGTTCTCTTGACCCTCAACAGGTGCGTACAGGTGGGCACACTGAGTTGGCGCCCTGCCCACCTTGCTCCCGGCTGTTTGGAGCTGGCATGCTAATACTTGCCTGGAACGGTGGTCTGTGCAACCTGATTAAGCTAATGTCGTGGCACCTGCTACAGTCTATGGAAGTTCCCTGAGGTGCCATGGGTCTCAAAGTGCAATTCAAAAGTGCATGTGAACACGGCATTACCTTATTTTATTTTTTTTATGATTCTTGGAAAACCCCTTTTAAGATTGGTGGTCAATCTTAACCCTTTGCCACAAACCACCATAACTCAGGCGGGTCGGCAAATAGTGTATGGAGATGGCTCATGGCTTGATTCTTGTCTATACAGCTGAAGATTGCAGCTGTCACCAATGGCAGTTGTTAGCCACAGGTGTTTTCTGTAATATGGAATAAAAACTTAGGCTGTAAGGACAAGGCTCAGCCCGTGAGCCCCCTACTGCCCACCCATGTAATAATACAAAAAAAATCTATCTATATAGATACCCAGAATTACTTTGAAATAAATAACCTACCTAAACTAAATTCTTCACTTGGAGAAGGTAGGCACACTTTACAAAGTGGATCTGGCTGACACTGTGCCCATAAGTTTCCAGTCAGTAAATGAGACACCACTCAGTGAAGCCCACTAAGACTTTCAGAAATGTGTGTTTGCTGATGTTCTTAGGTGACCCTTATTAAAGGGTCATTCGACCCCCCAACTGCTACGCAAACAGTCAATCATAGGCTCACCAGCAAGATAACGAATGACCATCAGCATTTTAGATCCGGCGCCGAGTCCTAAAATTCTTTCTATAGTATTGTAATACAAGTGTATTAACGTCCAATAACTCCAGGACATGAGCAGATCCAAAGTAATTGAATTGGAAAAAAAATACTATTCAGCTAATTACAATAAATTACTAACTATACAAAAACATTCTGTACTCTAATGTACATTATCACAATAGAAATTGTCTCTTATCTGCCCTTCCCACTTTTCACACAGTCTGATCCTTCTCCCAGTCTCCTATTACAAAATCTACTCCTTATTTTAGCGGTAGAGTAACCCTTTAATTACCAGGCCATTTTGGTATTTTGCTTTTCCATTTTTCACTCTGTCTTAAAAAATCTTTCACTTTTTTTAAGGGGTTTTATGAGGGTTTTCTGCATAACATTGTACTTCCTAGTGACCAGTGAAGCTGGTAACAAATTCCAAATGCAATGAAGTTGTAAAAAAAAAATCATTTGCTCCATTTACTTATGGACTTATGTACAGCTTTCACTGTACACTCCGAATGTATTCTTCAGTTTGGTGCGATCATGAGTATACTAAATTTAGATGATTTAAAAATAATAAAAATTAGGACTGCTTAATAAGGACTACTAAAGTTACTACTTAATTTTTTTTGTACAAAAGGTTTTTTTTTTTAAACCTATATAAATTTAGCATCACCATGATTGCACCGACTATAAAAATAAAGGTATCATTTGGAGCACACAGTGAGAGCCGTAAAAACGGAGCCTCCAAGAATATGGTGCAATTTTTGTAAATTTCCCTGCATTTGAAATGTTTTCCCTTCTTCCTAGTACACAGCATGATAATTACCGTACATACCACCAATAGGAAATGCAATTGGTTACACAGAAATCAAGCTCTTATAAAGCTCTGTAAAGATTTATAAAGAAGGGGACAAAAAAAAAGGAAAACACATACGGAAAAGGGCATCGGCGTTAAAGGGATGTGCATATTTCCTGTGTTAGTTTATTATATAACAAATATATTTCTTCTTTCAAGTCTCTTTACAGAAAATGTTTTGGCTCACCCCTGTATTGTCCTGCGGCGGCAATGTCAGGTAAAAACCTTTTTTTTAACCTTAAATAAGTTCCCCACCACTGCTGTAAGTTATGACAGCACTCTGAGCCCTCTTTGTGGGCTCCCAGACCGTCACCCCTGCAAAGACATTGGCTGGTCTCCTGCAGTTCCACACAGCTTAGGACGTAACATGCTTAGCTCTTTTTTTTTAAAAAACAATTTTTTTTTAAAGCAACATATCCTCAGTCGATAGGGGCTGCAGGATGAGCGCAGAGGTGCGGACAAGGCTGGATCATCATTTGAGCTGCATTTCAGCTTCTGGTCAAGGACCCGTGATTCTTCCAGATCAAGGGGCTCTGGGGAGAAGCTACAACTTTCCCACCTTCTTTTAATGATATTGGTGACCTCCAGACACGGATAGCAATGAAAGCTGTGGCCAAGCAGGAGAAAAAAATCTATTACTGCTTATATTGTCATGTTGACACGCTAAGATAAAGTGGCCTCTAAAATATTCACCATCGCTGACTTAGAGGCCACATTGAAGAGACAGCGTGGAAATTTGTAGGACGCATCACTATCTGTTTCCTAATTATTTACACTGTAGGGGGCAAAGAATAGACCTTTTCTTTGGAGGGGCATTGCTACATTTGTAGTTTGTGGTCTTAATGTTGTCGCTATGTACTGTGCTGTAGTTGTGGGTAAGATGGCTAGAATGCCCCTTATACAATAGCGGGTGTGATGCTTCAAATCTGTAGCGTGTGTGGCTGGAACACCAGTTCTGCTTGTCAGTGTTCGAGGCGGACGTTCCAGTCAGCAGACGCTGCAAGTTGGAAGCATCATACCCGCTAGTGTGTAAGCGGCCCAATAATATAAAGTTATGGTAATTGTACTTTTACCTTGCCAAATTTGTTATGACTGTCTCACCCAAAGTAAACAATCTGATACTTAAAGATTTATCGTTCACCTGCCAGAAATGGTTCAAAGGAATTCCAGCGACTCGCTGATTCAGTTGTCTGCAGATAAGATGACACATGTTACTACAGAGACCTTGCAGGAAATTTCTGTTGAGAAGTCCTCTTAAAATAAAGTGTGAAACCTTCTACAAATACACTTTAACTGTCGGCACAAGTGCAAAAATTTTAGGTTCCGGTTTTTCATTGTGACTGCGAAAACAGACCGTGGTTTATCAGTCCAAATTTAGTTTTTGGGTCGCTGCTTGTCAGTGATTCAGCACTTATGAAAGTGGGATCTTAAATGTCACTCTCTCTAGACATTGATAATCCTCTGTTTTGGTATCATCTGGATTTAAGAAGAATTTACCAGGAAGAATTTATAGTGTGTGAATCACCCAGGACAAACAGTTATAGCATCGTTATGATAAATCCTGAAAATTGCATCATTAGATTTATGCCGCTGTTTTACCGGATAGTAGGAACTCCTTGTATTCTATAACCCTATGATCCTCTGTGTAACGTCCTCTTCACTGGGGTTGATCCATGAAACTGAAAACTGCACAGTTAGTGATTCACAGAATGACCGTGGCAGAGTGTTTGAGCCCCATTTCTGTAGCCCCCCATAAGATTTTATCTCTCAAGTTATTTATATACATTCTCTAACCCAGGGGTCCCCAAACTACGGCCCGCGGGCCACATGCGGCCCGCGGACCGTTTTGATCCGGCCCCGACGCTTGGCGCACAGGCGCGGGTCCCCCACGCCCTTCGACAGTCGGGCAGGAGCCTCCGTCCGTCCGGACAGGAAGCTCCTGCCCGTCACTGTATAGTGCTCGATGCGGCCGGAAACGGCCGCTCGAGCACTATTACTGGAGCGATGTGGCCGGAAGACAACCCCGGCGCACATCGCTCCATGAACTAGGCTGCGCGGCCGCGTGATGACGTCATCACGCGGCCGCGCACCCCTTCCTGCCTGGACGCGGCAACAAGATAGAAGACTTAGGTAAGTAGAGGACAGTTTTTATTTTTTATCAAAAAAGATTGTGGCGACTGGGGGCCAATAGTTAGTTATGAGGGGCAGCTTAGGAAATAATTAATTATGAGGGGCAGTATAGGAAATAATTAATTATGAGGGGTAGAATAGGAAATAATTAATTATGAGGGGCAGTATAGGAAATAATTAATTATGAGGGGCAGCACAGGAAATAATTAATTATGAGGGGCAGCATAGGAAATAATTAATTATGAGGGGCAGTATAGGAAATAATTAATTATGAGGGGTAGAATAGGAATTAATTAATTATGAGGGGCAGCATAGGAAATTAATGAATTATGAGGGGCAGCATAGGAAATAATTAATTATGAGGGGCAGTATAGGAAATAATTAATTATGAGGGGCAGCTTAGGGAATAATTAATTATGAGGGGCAGCTTAGGTAATAATTAATTATGAGGTGCAGCATAGGAAATAATTAATTATGAGGGGCAGTATAGGGAATAATTAATTATGAGGGGCAGTATAGGAAATAATTAATGTTGGGGCCGACATAGGAAATAATTATGAGGGGAAGCATAGGAAATAATTAATGGTGGGGGCAGCTTAGGAAATAATTAATGGTGGGGGCAGCATAGGAACTAATTAATGGGGGAGGGGCAGCATAGGAACTAATTAATGGTGGGGGTATAGGAAATAATTAATTATGAGGGGCAGTCTAGTAATTAATGGGGGGAGGCATATTCAATAATTAATGGAGAGGGGTCCCAGTATATTTAATAATTGGCCCAATTAATTAATTAATTGGGGCAATATATAAAATAGTTCACAAGGTGGTGCAGTATGTTAAATAATTAATTGAGGGGGCACCAGTGTATTGCGGATGCGGTCACATGGACCGCTATTTATTTTTAAACTTTAGTCCGGCCCTCCAACGGTTTGAGGGGGACAGTGAACGGCCCCCTAGGTAAAAAGTTTGGGGACCCCTGCTCTAACCCCTTAGTGATGCGGCCTGAAAAGGATCTAGTAACTTTAAAAGTTTTTGCTGTGTTTTTTTTCGGGACACATAGAGCTAGTTAAAAGGTAATAAAAGTTTAAACTTTTTTTCATTTTTATTTTGGGTTAAAAGTGGGGAAAAAGGCTTTTTTTGGACTATTATAGTACTTTAGTAAAATTTTCAAATTTACTCAAAATTAACATTATTATGAATTCCCTATTTTGTTTTGGTCGTTTTTATATATAATATGTATAGTCTCGAGCGTGATGCGGTGTGGAGCAGAGAAGGGAGAAGTGGTAACAAACCGCATCACCCTTCTCCCTAGTGTCTCTGACACCCGGAGACCGGGTCCTGCTCCCGCAGCTACTGACACCTGCGCCCACTGACATCTAAAGTCAGCAGGCCATCCCAGACGAGTTAATAGCCCTGCTTTCTTAGGTGTAATAGGTGCCTTCCACGTCTTTTCAATAGGCTTTAGATCAGGGCTCATGGACGTCCCTTTAACAATCCCCCAATACTATGATCTTGCCATTCTGGCATGTTTGTAGGATGACCCTGGACTGAGCCATGCGTTCAGGGCAACACTCTTGTCGCTACAGGGTGGGCCATATATATGGATGCAACAAAATAAATTGGGAATGGTTGGCAATATTGACTTGTTTCAAGATGGGTGTTGACCATGATGGGTGTTGACCATGATGGGTGTTGACCATGGTGGCCATTTTGGATCCAACTTTTTTTTTTTTTAAATGGGAAGAGGGTCAAGTAACACATGAGACTTATTGAGAATTCACAAATAAACATGAGATATTTGCAAGTTTATTACCACTTATAAAATGTGTTCAAAGTGCTGCCCATTGTGGTGGATTGTCAATGCCACCCTCTTCTCCCACTCCTGACACACTGATGGCAACACATGATCAGCTCCCTGGAAAGTGGATTGGTTATTGTGGGCCAGTTGAATGGCCACCAAGGTCTCCCGATCTGACCACCTTAGACTTTTATCTTTAGGGTTGTCAGGGCGAGGACGCCGCTGCCTCGTCACGTGACGTGGGGTGCAACTGTACGGGTTAATTTCGCCTACTCAAACTTGCGCTCGCCTTTTACTCAGGACACAAATGGAGCATAAATCACACCGCCTACAGTTCCAGCACCCCAATTATTAATCCGCTTCCACCACTTATTGCATTTATACTAGGACCAATAAGTATCCTACTCTACATCCACTCTTGCTTCTCAGGCAGTCACCTTGTCACACCACTAGACATGCACACTCAGCTCTCTAGCAGTCACACAGCTAATCACACTTTACAAGTCTATGAGTTTGCAGAGCATACATGGACCAAAATTAAAGTAAATGCTTTAATTACAAAAAGGTGATCAGTGTGTAAAAAGGGAGAAAAATCACTGAAACTTACAAATTAAAGTAAATCCCGATTCCCTGGAGGGAGAAATATGGAACACTCAGCTTGTCAAGCAGACCCCATAGAGTGAACACTATTTACTGTATTTTATATTGTTTTATAAGATCTCTCTTTAGTTCAGGTTTTAGAACCTCCCATTGATTAGTTCACAGGGTCATTCAGGTTTGGACAAAGTGTTAATGAGGGGGAGAGTCCAGGAATATTCAAACAGTCCTTTGTTTCTCAGTCCTGATGCATGGGGGGGAGGTAACCACATGTACTTTGGGGACTGAACATTACAATCTTCAGGTTTATCACGCTGTAAAAACTCTGATGTCATAAAATACTGCCTGGACATTTCAAAAGATGCCAATCGTCATATATTTCGACAAAGTTAGTAACTGCCCTATAGTTAAACAAATCTTACCCATTCAAGATTATTATTTCCTTGACAAGGATCATCTTAAATGTAAAAAAATTTAGTGAAAGGCCACAAATTCCAAAATGCAGCGAGCACTCTGGTAGATCCTACCTTGCAAAAAGGTATAGAAATAGTTGGGTCTCACTCGCTCTGATGTTGAGAAGTGGAAGCGAGTGGAGTCATTGATTAATAAGCAGTGGATCAATGATAAGGAAAACTTATTCTGGTAATGCCCTATATTCTCAGTTGGCTCCTTGTAGTAGCTCCAATAACTCCTGTCCTGTCAAGGGCAGTCCCAGATATAACTCTGAATCCTGGGTAGCCCTAATAACACCCTAAAGTGTGTTCAGATGCGTTTCTGAGATTGACAGCGACCACCTCCTTCATGGGGATATACTGCTGCTTATTAATTGTTTGGGGCATCTCTGTGTCCGGCATCTTGAGGTTCTAGAACCACTGTCTGTGCGGCAGACCATGTGATACCTACTATAACCCCTGATGTAGGAGGTGGTTGTCCGTCCCAAAAATGCATTGTGATACACTGTAGGGTGTTATTTGGGATACCCAGGAGCCAGGCATATGATGGCAGGATACATGTCATGTCGGTCTGCCCAGTGTCTATTTGTTATTGTGACTGGTGTATTTCTGTTATTCCTGCTGTATTCCCTTATGTAGTGTAATGTGCTTGTGTTAACCTGTATTGTGCTGTGTTTCAGTATGTCCTGTAACTGTTGGAATGCAACCAAGGAACTAGCAACATGTAGTGTATGTATGTAACTGTAACGTTATGCCTATCTCTTACTGTGTGTAACAATTTCCAGGACATTATGTACAAAAGAATTTCCCCCCAGGAGATCAATAAATTACCGCTGTATCATATCATATATCGTATCGGAGCTACTACTAGGAGCCAGCTGGAAATATAGGGCACTACCAGGGCCAGCTTTCCTTTATCATTGATCTGCTGTCTATCAATTTAAAGGGAACCTGTCATCAGGAGACCCATTTTTAGCACTCTCCCAGTCACCACAGAGCATAGTATATACACTGTCAAAGTGTTTTTGTATAAAAAATAGGTTTTAGAGAAAAAAAGATATGTTATATTGTACCTTGCTGTGTTACTGGGCACTCGTCCACCGGGAGTGGCTGGAAAGGAGCAGTTTCCCCCCCACCCTTGGGAAACAGCTACTCCACGTGTCCTTTTCAAATATATGAAAACACCCATCACTTTCTTAGCAATGCCCCCTGCTCCTCTACAGCCAATCTCGAGTGAGGGGAGTTATTCATATACAGGCAGTCCCCGGGTTACATACAAGATAGGGTCTGGAGGTTTGTTCTTAAGTTGAATTTGTATGTAAGTCGAAACTGTATATTTTATAATGGAAGTTCTAGACAATTTTTTTTCTTTTGCCCCAGTGACAATTGGAGTTTCAAAATTTTTGGTGTAATTGGACCAAGAATTATCAATAAAGCTTCATTACAGACACCTTACAGCTGATCATTGCAGTCTGGGACTATAGTAAAGCATCCAGAGAGCTTCACCAGAGGTCACAGTGGGCAGAGGGGTCCGTCTGTAACTATGGGTTGTCTGTAAGTCGGGTGTCCTTAAGTAGGGGACCGCCTGTATTTGAAAAGGTCCACTCCCAGTGGACGAGTGCCTAGTCACACAGCAAGGTACAATATAACATATCTTTTTTTCTACTACAGTGCTCTGTGCTTTTATGAATTTGAGGCCTTTCAGTAAATTTTCTTAACTATCAATATTAAAGGTTAAGTTTTATAAACCCTTACTTGAGACCGAATAAATAGCACTGCAGCTCTGCTCAAATAACAGAAGCACTAAGAAAAGTGGTACAAATGAACAATAACCGCTATAAAAAGTCCATTGAAATTAATGCACACTTAAACGGATCAGTTAGATTTCCGTTTTTATCGTTTTTAGTGGCTAAAGACAATAACGGAGGTCCAAACACAGGTATAAACTGAGTATAACATGTCCCTAGGGGTTCAAAATTTAGAAGCAATGATTTATGTTATTACAGTCGATCCACTACTTAAGGACACCCGACTTACAGACGACCCTAGTTAAAGACGGACCCCACCTCTGGTGAAGCTCTCTAGATGCTTTACTATAGTCCCAGACTGCAATAATCAGCTGTAATGAAGCTTTATGGATAATCCTTGGTCCCATTACAGCAAAAAATTTTGAAACTCCAATTTGTCACTGGGGCAAAAAAAAATTTGTCTGGATCTACAATTATAAAATATACAGTTTCGACTTACATACAAATTCAACTTAGGAACAAACCTATGGAACCTATCTTGCATAACTCGAGGACTGCCTGTACTATTCTTCGATATATTTTAATTTAATTTTCTGGAAAGGAAGGGTACCAACAATTTTGTCCATCGATGTGTGTATAATAATGTGGTATGGTCAGGACATATTTTTTGTTGAATTGCATTATTATCAGTGTAGTATTTTTATGGTGATGTTTGTGTTCTATGTTTCCTCTCAGGTGAACTACCATGCAAGAAACTACCACTTATCACCATTTAGCATTGTGAACATTATGTATAGTTTTACCAAGACACAGGTAAGTGTAGCAGCTTCTTTGCCTCTTCTTCCAGTAATTGGCTTAGGTTTAGATGATCTTTTCCGATAATTCTGTTTTTCAGTTGTTATGTCTGTAGTTCATGAACTCTTGAATAGCGTGCTGTACTTATCTTATCCTCATCTTGTGTTCCAGCTTGTCTCCATAGTCTGACTGTGCAGAGCTGTATATAGGATTCTGCTTTGGTTATTTTAGGTCCTGTCCCAAACTTAGTCATCCATTTTATGTGTATTTTTTTAATAAAATATTTCTGATAACCAACAAATTACTATTTATTTATGAAACTTAAGTGAGGTTATGACTTTACAGTCTCTCAGACAGCAAATACATTTATGAAGCCGATACTATTTCCTTCATTTGGAAAGTCATTCTTAAAGGGTTTTTTGTTGTGTGCATGTGTAAAACTTAGAGTAACTAAACCTTTAGAGCTTTTTTATTTTTAAGAGATGAATATTGCAGGTGATTATAATAAAAAATGAAGTCAAAGTGATTCTCTGTGCTTTTTTTGCTGCTCTTTTTCCAGCAGTGAGCAGTGTATCTGAAAGCCTTCTGAGGTTTCTACACCTAAGGCAGATAAGATTAACTCCTCTGAGGTGATTAGACTATCCATGGACTGTCTGTAAAGAGTTAAGTCATTAGTGACTTTTATAAGGTTCCTTTACCTTTCAGCTGTCAGTAGATACAGGACAGAAAGCTTATACACAAACACTTATACAAAAAAAACCCTTTACATTACAAAAACCCCTTAACATTACAATTTTACACAGTATTATTGCTCTTTTAGCTCCTATCACTCAGTGATGGTCAGTGTAATATTCCAGGGTGTGGGTGGGGACTCTCTAAGCAGACACTTCATGATTCCCAACATTCTACTAGTATCTGACAAATAGAAAAAGAGATGAGACAGATCAGAGATAAGAGATGATGAGATCCATGAGATATAAAACACAATGACACTCTCAGCTCTGCTAACTTGCCTATAACACGCACACTGTCAGCCCTGCTCTCAAGACCTTATCAGTCTGTGGCTTGCAGAGTAAGTCCCTGCACGCTACTTGCTGGATGGAAGTGCCTTTGTCTGAGCTGGTCTTGTAATGCAGAGGGGAGGGGCAGGAGACAGAGCTTTGTAGTGTGCAGACAAGAAAAGATATTCATGAGAAGAATCAGAATAGTCAGAAGATTTATGGCAGGAAATGCTGTATTTTTGGTAATAGCACTAACTTGATCAGGATTGTGGCCTCAAAACCAGCAGCATATCCTGGTAATCTCGATCACTTCCTTATGTATTTAATATGTTTTCAATTCACATGTAGGCGAGTCCTGGTGTTTTACACTTCAGATTGCTGTAATGTAGAGGAAATTACCTCAGGATTTGCTATAAAGGAGTCCAGATCTTTAGCCCTTATATGGGATTGGAAGGAGATTGCCAGATTTGGGGCCCATTCAGTTTAAAAAACATTTTTTTTGTTTGTTTATTCACAGGGTCCAAGGGCACTTTGGAAAGGAATGGGAAGCACTTTTATTGTTCAGGGTATCACACTTGGAGCAGAAGGTATCATCAGTGAATTCACGCCTCTGCCCAGGTACAGCATAACTTATTTGCTCTATGTTTCTAGCAATATTTTACCAGCTGGTATAATGAAAAACACTCTCCTGAATTATATTGTATGAAGAAGAACTTCGGTAAGGTGTAACATATGCTCAGCATACTTAAAGGGAACCTACCACCACAAATCTACCTATAAAGGTAGATAGGGTGGTAGGTGGATCAATGGGACGTGAGGATATCCCTTTTAAGGGCTAATCCTCACATCCTCGCACTTTTTTGTTAACTTTTATTAAACTTGTATGCAAATTTGCTTATGCGGCTACTGGGGCGTGGAGTAGCCGCATCTGAGATTACACGTGGCAGCTACTCCACGCCCCGGTAGCCTCTTTTCCCCTCCTACTCACCATCTTCGGCGCGCAGCTCCGCGTAGCTGCACACCCTCGTCCGGCAATCCTGCCATCTGCGCATGCGCAGAATAGCACGCCCGCGCCTGTTTCGGAGCAGTGACCGCGCAGGGGCGGGCCTGCTCTTCTGCGCATGCGCAGACGGCAGGATCGCCGGACGAGGGCGAAGATGGTGAGTAGGAGGGGAAAAGAGGCTACCGGGGAGTGGAGTAGCCGCCTCGTGTAACCTCAGATGCGGCTACTCCACGCCCCAGTAGCCGCATAAGTAAATTTGCATACGAGTTTAATAAAAGTTAACAAAAAAGTGCGCAGACGTGAGGATTAGCCCTTGTGCATATTACACAGTCAGCCAAGCATTGTGCATAGGCTTACAGGAGCACTGAATCTACTGAAGGCAGCCATAGAAACGATCGGAACCCTTTGTGCCCTGCACCATGGTGTAACTGTACAACATGGTGCGTTAAGTACCCGCACAGATACATCTAGGTGTGTGAAGGGGTTAACACAATGCATTTACATTGTGTTAACATAAATGCAATGTAATTAGGCAAATCCGTCTCCACGACTGTTTCATTGCATTGTAACCGCCCCATGTGACTCCACCGATTCCTCTGTAGTTGGAAATGGCAGCTGTTCAGTTTATGCAAGTTTTTTGATTATGCAAACGTTTCTGAAAACCTCATTTATTGTTTCAGGGAACTTACTCATAAGTGGAGTCCCAAACAAATAGGGGAGCATATTCTACTGAAAGGGTAAGTCTTTGCAGGTTTTTGAGCAGGTTTCTATTTGCTATCTTCTGCATTTAAAGTAGCCATTTCTTTAAAATACCTGATGCTTGTATTTTACAGCTTGGTCTATGCAATTGCTACTCCCTTCTATTCAGCAAGCTTGATTGAAACTGTACAGGTAAGTGATCTCCACACACAACTATAAATGTAAAATCTCTTTTATAAAAACCCTGTAGTATTGAACAATAATGAATTCTCCACTAAAATAATAATTGGTTACTAATACTCCCAGTCCCTTCTCACCCAATCACTGGTTGTAATGGTGACCCACCTCAGTTAATCATTGGTTGAACATCTCCTATGGTGTGAGCCAGGGCCGATTCTAGCACATTTGCTGCTTAGAGCGAAAATTTAAAATGCTGCCCCCCCCCTCTTCCTCCTTTAGTAGCCTACCTCTGTTCCCATACTATATTTGGCAGGGAAACGGATACAAATCTTTTAAAGGTGTCCACATCCACATAGTAAATGCTGAAAACTTTACATACAATTGTTAACATTCTAACAGGCAGGTTCTGTGACTGACTACAGATTCTGAGAGTCATCGACTGCATCTAGTATCTTATATATGACAATCTCTTCCATATGTAAAGGACTTTATTTTGGGTTCTTCCATCCATAACATATCAGTGCTGAATTCACGGACAGATATCTTCAGCTCCATGCAGCATATTCCAACCAAAGTCCCTATAAAACATTCCTTCATCATTATATATATCCTACTGGAAATAGCACCCTAATAACAATATATATCATCCCCTAATGTGTTTCAAACTAATATATCCCACCTTGTTATTGTTACATATAGCCCCTAATGATTTTATATACAGTGCTACCCTGACCAATGAATATATGCAGTTCCCCTTTTATTTAAAGGCCTAAATATACACCCCCCCCCCATCCCAATTAAATTATATACAGCTCCTAAATACAGATCTCCTCCAGCTTAAATAAAATAAATCCGTCCCCACATGTACGGCCATCCCAGTTTAGTTATATATTGTACCCCATATGCAGCCGCCCACTAATTTAATTAAAATCCAGCTCCTGAATATAGAACTCACTAGTTTAATTATAACGTCTCCCATATAGTCCACTAGCCTAGTTAAATTACTATCTGGCACCAATATATAGCCCACCCCCTCATTTTAATTATATGCAGCCTCCCATATAGTCCCCCCCCCCCAGTTTAATTACTATCTTGCCCCATATTAAGATCTCCCCAAGGTTTGACAATATACACCCTCCTATGTAGCCTCTTTCCCCAGTATAATTACTATCTTGCCCTCAAATATAGATTCCAATCCATATATATTTCCCCATCAAGTTTGTTTTTATACAGATGCTCCCCAGTATAAACAGCATCCAACCCCCATATTTATATATAGATTTTCCCAGTTTCCTCAATATTTAGCCAGCAAAAATAATAAAACTTTGGCTACATTCACACGGCCGTATATGGGACGTATATAGATTCCCCATAGACGGAAATGGGCATACGGCGGCACCGCACCGTTCTGTATCTGGTAAAAGATAGGACTTGTCCTATCCTTCCCCAGAATACAGCGCTGTGTATCATATATCACTATGCAGCGCTCCTCCTCTTCTCCCCGGGGCCAACGTGTGCTACAGTACGGCGGGCGCACATCATATGAATGTAGCCTCCTACTTATATGCAGTCCATTTGCTCCCAACACCTTGCGACTTCTGTTTCCCCGGCTCTTCTGTCGGCTGCGCTCCATGCAGAGACACAGGCTGCGTGACCTCATCAGCCGCCCCCTGTGTCCCCACATCATACGGAGAGACAAAGATGGCCCCATAAGCGCTGTGTCGCTCCGATTAGGAATTGCACCTGTGTCTTAAAGAGAACGGTGTGATTGATTTACCTGCTGGGCGATTCGGACGGCTGAATTGTCCAGATTAGAGTAGGACATTTTGAGGCCCCCCCCCCCCCCAGGGTTCTGCATTCTGCTGCCTGAAGCAAGATTTTTATCTCGCCAAATGGCAGATGCGGCCCTGGTGTAGGCAGACACAGAAGTTCAGTACAGTCGAGACCAGACCATATACCTATTATGGTATTTTATGGTATACCTATAATGTGTTTTATTAGAGTGTAAAGATCTTAAAATGCCACGCGCAAACTAGGGAGACTGCACTGTATGTGTTCCCATCCATTTTAACACTGTGTGAGCATGCCTTGGGTGCGGTGCGACATAGAATATTTGATGCAGAACTTTTAACTAATATTTTAACTAAAGCAGGAAGACACTATACCAGGTGCTAATAACGGAGGTGGCTGTAATTTATTAAATCTTTATTATACAATATTTTTGGTTGGACACATTATAGCCGACTGCATGCATGTGTCAAATAAATGTACGAAGTACTAAAGCAACTTTCTTCTACATGTCCTACAGAGTGAGATCATCCGTGACAATCCTGGAATTTTGGATTGTCTGAAGGAAGGAGTTGGGCGAGTTATGGGACTCGGAGTGCCTCACAGCAAACGTCTGTTGCCGCTTCTGGTTCTGACATTTCCCACTGTTCTCCATGGTGTGCTGCATTACATAGTCAGCTCTGTAGTTCAGAAGTGTGTTTTATTCTTCATCAAGAAGAAGAAAAATCCAACCCAAATTCCAGGTGAAGGAGCCAATACGGCCCAAAGCATTTTGGAAGATTATTTCCCAGAACTCATAGCTAATTTTGCAGCAAGCCTATGTGCCGACGTCCTTCTCTACCCTCTTGAGACAGTCATGCACCGCCTTCACATTCAAGGGACACGCACCATAATAGATAACACAGACCTTGGGTATGAAGTGTTGCCCATCAACACTCAGTATGAGGGAATGAGAGACTGCATCAATACGATAAAGCGAGAGGAGGGCATTCTGGGCTTCTACAAGGGCTTTGGAGCTGTGGTGGTACAATATACTCTTCATGCTACTGTTCTGCAAATTACAAAATTCATTTATTCATCTCTTTTGCCAAATACAGCACAATCGGCATGATTCACTTATTTTGGCATATTAGTATGTTTCATTTCCAAGTTACACCTTATAGTGATGACATCCGAAGACAGAGGCCATTGTGCCAGATCTACCTGTTCATCTGGAAAACTTCCATATGCTGTTGATAGTTTTGATGTTGTGCGCAGTGCTGATCTTCTTTCAGTACTTCTATGTGTGGGCAGGTTTATCTACAGGTTGTGACTTTAGTGCCTGAAGAGCTGAAACGCTCATAATTCAACCTAACAGTTTATATGTTCATTTAATCTACATGGAAAGTTGAGAAACATTAGAAGAAAGTAACAGTTACACCTATATCATAGCCCAGGACTGCAGTCATTATTCTGAAGGACAAGGCCCCTGGGTCCCCCGCTAGTGTCTGCACATTTGGCTTTCTGCAACCCTGGACACTTCACACTTTCATACAATTTAGATGACTGATGCATAGGTGATAGAAAGCAGTCCATACACTCTGTTTACAGTTTTAAAGGAGTTGTCCCATGCTAAGCACATGCCCTGCGCTCGGCTATCTCTGTCCAATACTCCATTCAGTTCTATGAGATTGGACAGAGATGGCTGAGCGCTGTGCTCAGAAATCAACAGCTGCTCTCATAGAATTGAGTGGAACGGCATGGCGCATGCTTGGCCTGCGGCTCCACCCATTATTGAGAATGGCATCCCCATTCACCTAATTGCCGGGGATCCTATTCTCATGATTGGTGGGGGTCCCGGCTGATTAGAAAGTTATACCCTGTGCGAACTTCCTAAAGTTGTGACAGCCCTTCATGGTTTAAACTTGTCCCAAAACAACCAGCAGAAGTGTGAATGAAGTTGTGGGCTTTACTACAGGCTGTAACCCTGGATCAGTGCAAGACAAAATAGAGGTCCATTCACACCTCCAACATTCTGTTCATTCATAAATGAGTTACTGTAAGCCAAAACCATGGAACACATGGTCTCTGTACCTGGTTTGGGCTCATAATAACTGATAAAATATCTGTGAGGTGAATCTGACCTATACAGTATATTTGCCGCTTATGCACATTTTAAGTGATGTAAACTGGTGTTAGAAGAGGAATATAGCCTCTGATGAACATTAAATTTGCTTTGCTATTCACCGCCATCTTATACCTGGCACTTGTCCCTCGATACTGCATGGTGTATGGAAGTCATGAAGGGGTTTTATAGTTAAAGGGAACCTGTCATCAGAAAGGTCATTTTACATGATGATAAGAATGCCTTTGTTGTGCAACTGAATAATTCCACTGCTATAACATCGACTACAAATGGGGAGAAGTTCAAATGAGAATTGTTTGAGGAGGAGGGAGCAGGGGAGAGACTCAGGAAGGGGGTAAACAATCTGTGATGAGAAAGGGATGAGGCATTGAGGAGAAGACCATGTTAGAGAAACTATTAAAAAGCAGTGGAATGGTTCATATGCACTACAAAGGCATTTTGAATTTAACATGCCAGAGGTGATTGGAACCTGTCATCATGTAAAAATTACCTTCTTGATGAAAGATTTGCGTTCTAAAAGAAAATATATTTATAGATTTCTCTACATTTGTAAGCAAGCTACATGGACTAGTGAAGGCATAAATTATTACTCTCTGCTCCCCACTATTGACTCCCTGTCCTCTTCAGCTTCCTGGGCGTGTCCGTATATAACAGGAAGCAGTAGGAGAGGAGAGCACAGCCAATCAAGGTACTCCTCATTCCATTGAGTAATTGGCTTATCGGTCTCTCCTACTCTGGAGACACTCGAGGTATTCAATGAAGCAGGGACTGGTAGTGGTGGGAAGCTGTAAGTGAAAAATGTACTATTTAAAATAGGTTGTCCGACTCTTTAAAAAAAAAATAGCAAGTGGGCTGGGAAGGTAAGTTTGAGGTAAGTCGCTCCCGGGGTCCCGCACCGCTGTCTCGCTGGTCCATCTCCATGTTTGTCTACAGGGGCACGGAAGCTCCGCTGAGTTTGGCTTCAGGTCCAACCCGTCCCCATATCTCATTGCAGGATACAGCGCTGGGAATAGGGATAGGTGGGCCGAACTCAGCGGAACTTCTGTGCCCTTGTAAACAAACGGACGGAGGAGGCGAGTACAGCTTTTTTTTTTTTTCTTTCATACTTGCCTCCCCAGCATGCCTGCTAGTTTTTTTAAAGCATTGGACAACCCCTTTACAGTGTCCCTCTGTACATATAATTGGTTTTTAACAGAGAAGCACTTTTAATCCTGTGGGTGGTTTAGCCTTGGACTCCATAGCGTGTGCCCATGACTAATAACAAATCTGCAGGATGGATGTGGCACAGTGAAAAAGTCATCAGTGATTTTGCAATCCTCAAAATTTTTGTGGTTGGATCTTTGGAGATGGTTTACATGTACGTTTTGTTTCTTAAAGTGAAGCATTAAAGTTGTGACTGTGTCTGAGGGGTCCCATGTAATGTCATTCTAAGGTAACTGGGATTTACAAGATTTTGGTTCAAACTGAAAAAAAAAAAAATAATAATTTATAGCCTGATACTTGTAATGTTGTGTACGGTCACATAGCAGAAGGGAATCATCTTGCTGATTCATGTCATATTATGTAATGTTGTTACTGCCAGAACCTTTATCTCAACAAAAATTGATTGTTTTAGCTTGTCATTTTCCAGGCCTATGTCATGCAAATAAATATTGAAACGCTCGGATATTGAAATGGAGATGGTCTTCTGCCTCAAATGCTACACCCCACTTTCCAGCCATAATTAGCCTTCTATAGTTTTCAAGGGGATGTAAAGGTGAACGCAGCTTTTACTTATTAATATGGGGGTGGGTCACGCTACCGTTTCAGCAACAGAAGCACCACTGACACATGTTGGATGGCAGCGCACCACTGAAAGAGAAGAAGGCTGAAGTTACGTGCAAGTTACCTCAAAATCTGATGCAACACCAGTCTGCCATCTGTATGGTCCTTTCTGTCACTACATCTAGATTTACATCCGTGTTCCATTAGAATGGATAATCCACCTGCCTGCCTCCGGATGCACTCTCCTGGCATAACTATGTTTGTCGTCATGGCACTATTTTCGGTTCCTTTGGACCATAAGCCATGTTTCTGTTTTTATCTTGTAGAAGGAATGCAACATGTAACTTATATATAATCATGCTCATTTTTCTTTTCTTGCTCACCGCAAAGTATCAGCAGTTTAAAATATTTGTGATGATCTGATGACTGTATCCATCACACACATCTTTGTACCTAGTGGGAAGCAACTGAGCTAAAGGCCGTACTCCTCCCTTTTCAGAGCTGTTTAAAGGAAATCTACCATCAAAATTAAGCATGATAAACTGGAGGCACTTAGGCCCCTCCCACACTTACGTTGCAGATCACGTCAGAGTTTGATCAGGGTGCGATCAGGGTTTGGTCAGTGAAAAACTGACATTTTGCATTAGAGTTAAATCAGTTTTCAGTCAGAGTTTGTTCAGTATCCCTTTTTTTACCCACATTATTTTGGTTTTTCCAACTGCAGCAAACGCGTGTGAAAGGACTCAGGACTGAGCTCTATCTTTTCTATGGCAATCAATCAGTGAAAAACGCATTGCACTTGCATTGGAATTGCATGTGTCTCAGAGTGCAATGCGTTTTTGATGCATCTCCATAGACTTGTATGGTGCGTTTTTCATGTGCGTGATTTGCAAAAGTAGAGCGTACTAAAATCTCAACACATGTTAAAAAAAAGTGCATGAAAAGAAGTCTGAAAAAAACCTTTGATTTACAATGGGTCACAGTGCAATGCAAGTTCTGCACGTCAAAACCATGCACAGAACATGTATGTGAAAAACCAAGTGTGAAAGGGGCCGTGACTGTAATAATCTTATATGTGTTATTCATGGCTTCTTTCCTTCTAAAATCAATTATGCTAATGAGTCTGAAGGGCTCTGGCGGTGTTACCAGAGCCCCTTCGTGCTGCAGCTTCACAGGCTGTTGCTGTCTCCCCAACCAGCACTCCCTCTCCCCCATATTATGGTTTAAAAATGTTTGAGTTTTCCACTACCTGCATAGTGGATGGAGTTTCCATAAATTACATCTATATATTGTGGTAATCCTGCAGCCAAAAAAATTACTTTGTGCTGTGGATCCACAACGTGTTAATTCTTCCTCTGGTTTCAGGGTATAACCTTTTCAATACAAATGTTGAACTCTTCCCATACCTAGTCCCCAACGAAATTGCAGTGTAAAACCATGGTTGAAACCAGGCTGTCCCTAGAGAGAGGCAGTTTAGACCTGTACTGGATGCTCACCACCCTGCCCTTCGCCTTGTGACTGAGCTGCTGCATTTATTACATGCTTACTCAATAATTACACTTCTTAGAAACCAGGAGTACGGCTAATGCGGATGATATGATTTTGTTCCTCTCGGCAATCACTGCAACAAATTACTGAACCAATATTAACATTTGTCAGAAGTAAATTTAAGGCCTGGAGATTCCTCACACTCTGTTGCGGGTCACATTAATCTAAGTCAAAATGATAATACTCGGCGGTTCTGGTCCCTAAAAAATTCTTTTAAAAACTGCATTCCAGCACAGGGAGATTTCTATGGCAGAACTCCAGATCCAAAATCAGCCTAACGACCCAAAAACACAAGCTGGTATGACTCTCCCAAACTTTTACTTGTATTACTTAGCAGGACCACTGCAATACGGTATATATATTCCAATGGGTGCTGGACAGGGAGCCCCCCCCCCCCATCTCGGAGCACCACTTATGCTATTACCTGCAACTCCAAACCTTGTGGTCTAGAGGGCTCCCCCCCACCTCCTGTGCCCTACACTACTGTTGCATAGAGTGGCACTTACAGGTCTGGAAAGCAGTTAAACAAACTACATACTTCAATGACACTATGGCTGATATGCCCCTATGGCAATGGCTATGGTACTGCCGCCAAATGGAGAGTAAATGGTTGGAAATCTGCATGCACTGGTGCCAGAGGTAGCACTCAGAGTCCCCTCAGTGGGCACCCGAGTACAGAGTTCACCAACAGGATACAAGGCTTCATCCTGCATTCCCAGGCAGTCAAGGAAATGCTGCATTCAGTGCTTTTTTTTAAAGTGACACTTCCTTTGTTGCCTGGGACTTTAGGAGGAGCAAGAAGGTGTGGACAGAGCCAGATGATCATTTGAGCTTTGGTTCCAGACCCCACATTTCTTCCTTTTCAGGGGACCCTGGGTTGAAGCTGTAAAAGTTGTAACAAAGCAGGGACCAGTAGGTTGGCACTTTGCAATAAATAAGTGGGTTTTGGTTGTAGTTTGGGCACTTGGACTTTAAAAAGTTGGCTTGGCTGCGGACGGAGATGGACACGCATTAGTTTCTCTCCCGCCTGAACCCCACCAAAGCACCGCGAATCCCCCTCAAATCCAGTCCCAGACCCCTTCCAGATGGGAGCCAAAAGAAAGGGGGGCACAAGAACCCCTGCGATACCTGCCAGTCGTGCCTCAGCCCGCGTAATCAGCCGGTATCTCACCGATATGGCAGCGGCTGCCGCCCTCCGACCCGCGGCGGCCCATAATGTCATCGGGCGGCCGGAGCCACGAGAAACTCCTGAGTCAGGTGGAGGGATCTGCTCCTTCCCCGCGGCGGATCCGCCGTTGAAGCCTCCCGGAGCTGGAGAGCCGGAGCTCGGAGGAAGCGAACAGGCTCCCTCGGACCACGTGGCCAAGATGGCGTGCGGCCGCGGGATGACTCTGAGCGAGCTCTCGCAGACACCGGCTGCCGGCAGTGATGGAAGGGCGGTCAGACCGGTCACCCCTCAACAGCAGCGGGCGGCTGTGAGAAGCGTGGCAGAGGAGAGGCCCGCCGGCTCAGGCGAGCTAACCCAGCACCATGCGGCCAAGATGGAGGACGGTCAAACCCCACAAGGTACCGGTAGAGCAGTACACATTATGCAAGTGCAGGCCCAGGTGCACATAGCCTCCCATGACTCACCTAGGGGTCCACAGTCTGGGGATCCCCAGCATCAGTTACTCAGGCCTGGGGCAACTATAAGCCCCCCCAGACAGGCCACAGGGCAAGCGGGGGCTCAACTGGAGGTCCCTGACCCCACTATGTCACCACATGTGGTTCCCCTCACCCCCCACCACCACGACCCTTGCAACATCAGTTCCTCATGGGCTGAGGAGGTGGAGATGCAGCAAGAGAGAGAAGGAGAAAGGATGCCAACTGCACTCCACTCACCAACTTTGTGGCCGAATACAGGGGAAGAATGGCCGTCAACCCCTGTGGCTCATACACCGAGCCCTTCCCCCATGCCGTCTGCTCTACGCCTCTCTCCAGACAGGTCATATTATGCCAACACTCCTACTGGCTGTACTGCATCTAATATAGCCTTTTCACAAGAAGGAGCTTCTGAGTCTCAACGAGTCATGCTGTCGCAGGAATTTGGCGCTTTGGCTGAATTACGGGCCCTGAGCTCCCACCTTCGCACCATTCCCACTAGGGATGATATGGAAAGCTATATAGCTAGGTTGGAACAGTCTTACACCGCTGAATTACACGCAGTAAGGGAAGAAGTTCAGCAGCTCGAGACACGTGTAACATCCACTGAAGTTATCCAGAATGATCTTAGTGCTCGTCTGGGGGCACAAGCCGCATCGCTCGCTTCTCACTCCTTCCAGATTCAACTCTTAGCTGACCAATTAGATGATGCCGAGAACAGGGGAGGCGCAATAATATCAGAGTCCGGGGCCTACCTGAATCGATCGAGACCCCATCGCTCCATAACACCCTCCGTCAGCTGTTCAACTCTGTGTTGGAAGTACCGGCTGATACACCAGTGGAACTGGACAGGGCCCACCGCTCACTACAACCCAAACCCGCTCCATCTGAACAGCCGAGAGATGTTATATGTAGGGTGCACCGTTATCAACTGAAGGAGGAGATAATGTCCAAGGCAAGATCGGCAGGGGATATCATGTTTCAAGAATCCCGTATACAGCTTTTGCCTGACTTATCGAGATTGACTTTGCTAAAACGTAGGGCTCTGAAGCCCTTCCTAGAGGAGTTAAGACAGCGAAATATTCTCTACTCTTGGGGATTCCCGTTTCGTCTCCAGATTCGGCATGCCGAGCACAGATTCATTATCAGACACCCGGGAGAGGTCCCCCCGGTGGCGGCAGCACTGAATATTCCAGTTCCTGACATCCTGGAGTGGCCAGGTCTCCCGACTCAGCCACCACATGGGAATGCCCCCCCGCCTGGGAGGCCTCCTAGACGCCGAGCTCGGCAAGGCCTGGGCCGGAGAGGAGCTCGAGCGGGCCGTGATCCAGGGCCTCGGCCACCGGAATAAGTTATAATCACCCGGATGCAGCCATGGGACTTTGCTTGAGATGCCAAAGAGACCCCTGAAGGGATCAGCCCAGAGATAGATATTGCGGACATCAGTTCACGTCCCTACTGGCAGATTAGGCGGAGCCCTGTGGCTGCAGTTCCTGGTTCTCCATTGTTTATCTTGGCTGTGTTACATTCTTCCCCTCTTTTTTCCTCTTTTTCCTCTTTTTCCCCCTTTTTCCCCCTTTTTTCCTTTCCCCTTTTTTTTCCCTTTTCTCCCATTCTTCTCTTAAATGCTGGATTTGATATATCGTTAAGTTTCAGATTTATTGTGTAATAGGCGGTTGCTGGGTGGGGGGTGGGGGAGCCTTCCGCAGTTAGTACACTATCCACCGGGGAATCCGTGGCCAGCTGGTCTGCCTACGGTATTGTAACTGTTGACTCCCCACTTTTTTGTGTGTGTTTGTGGATTGTTAGTTTTCTACTTGTTTGTGGCTGTTTTAGTATTGTCCAGTTAACCTTTGTCCTTGTGTATTGTCCATCCCTCTCTTGCCGTCTACCTGACTCCCTCAGTGTTGTACTTGGAGGGACTGATCTTATTCGCCTATCCCCCACCAGGCAGTGAGACGCCAGAGGGGCTGCATAATCATCATGGATGCCCTACGACTTGCGTCCCTTAATGTTAGAGGGTTGAACGTCCCACAGAAGAGGAGTCAAATCCTGTATGATATGCACAAACGGAGGATTAATATTCTTTTCTTGCAGGAGACGCATTTTAAATCCTCCAATGTCCCGAGCATTCAAGACCGTTATTATTCCCGCTGGATCCACAGCGCCAATCCCGAGTCCAAATCAAAGGGTGTGTCGATTGCCTTCCACAAATCATTGCCATTGGAGGTCTTAGCGACCAGGGTGGACGAGGAAGGCAGGTATGTCTTCGCCAAGGTAAGGGCCTTCGGGCAGGTGTTCACTCTCGCGACCTGGTACCTCCCTAACAACAGCCCGATTCCTGCCTGCAGGGCATTTCTGGGTACGCTCAGTGACTTTATGGAGGGATATTTAATAGTGGGGGGCGACTTCAACTTCCCCTTAGACCCATCAGCCGATACTTCTGGGGGACAGAGTAGTATCCCGCTTAATCAAATTCGTGGTCTTCGGAGGGACCTACATTCTCTGCAACTGGTTGACATCTGGCAGATCCTACATCCCCAGGACCGGGACTTTTCCTATTTTTCCCCGGCGCACGGATCTTATAGCAGGATAGACTTCTTTCTCTTAAGCCACAATGCCCTTAAGTGGGAACCCACGGCATCAATCGGGAATATTCTTTTCTCCGACCATGCTCCAGTCTTTTTGACTCTATCTCCCCAGCGCCACTGTCACCGCCCTTGGAGGTGGAAACTGAACGATAACTTGCTCAGGGACTCTATCTGCACGGCGGAAATTAGAGAATGTATAGCCTCTATCACAGGCAGTCCGGGGTAGGATGAGCCGACACATTCTCCGCTACAATGGGAGCAACTTAAGGGGAGGTTGCGGGATATCTTTGTCCGCCATGGCACTCGCATTAAGTCTGCGAACAGTGCCTGAATTGTGGCCCTAACTGCACAGATTCAGACTCTGGAACTGCGTCACAAATCTTCTTTAACGGCAGCGGACTTAGCCGAGTTGTCTGGGGCCAGAGAATCCCTGAGGTCTCTGCTGGACCAAAAATACCTACAACATAGGTCGCGGTTTCAGAGTTACCTGTATGACCATGCGGATAAATGCGGCAAACCATTATCCCGGCTGTTGCATCCCCGCGCTCAATCTTCCTACATTCCAAAAATCAAAGGCCCTAAGGGCACGGATGTATTCTATCCAGATGAGATATGCAACGGCTTTTCATCCTTTTATACCTCTCTGTATGATATCAGGGGCACGGAGGAGCCGGCTTTGCTACCTTCCCGAGATACTCAAATTGACCCCTACGTGTCGGAGACAGGCCTGCCAGCCCTACCCACAGAGGTCATTGAATCTCTGGAATGGGAAATTGATGCAACAGAGGTTTCTGCTGTGATCAAGGACACACCAGCGGGCAAAAGCCCTGGACCTGATGGATTTACCCCGGTCTTCTTTAAACAGTTCAGAGAACTTCTGTCCCCAATATTAGCAAAGGTATACGGTACTATATCCCCAACATCTGGTTTCCCTCCAGACAGCCTGGAGGCTCACATTAGTGTACTACCCAAACAGGGTAAGGACCCATCAATGCCGGCCAGTTATAGGCCCATCTCTCTCATCAACATTGATATAAAATTGTTCTCTAAGATACTGGCAGAGAGGCTGGCTCCCCATGTCTCAACAGTGGTGCACACTGATCAGGTCGGTTTTATTCCTGGCCGTGAGGCCCGAGACAACTTAAATAAAACCATTCTCTTGATGTCTCACGCACAGGCTAGGCCCATCCCCTCCTGCCTACTTTCTATAGATGCGGAGAAGGCCTTCGATCGGGTCCACTGGGGTTTCATGGAGGCAGCTCTTAGACAGATTGGATTGGGACCCAGGTTTTTGGGAAGGATCATGGCTTTGTATTCCGGTCCCACTGCCCGGGTGAGGATTAACGGGAATCTCTCCTCGCCCTTCCCTATCAAGAATGGCACCAGACAGGGGTGTCCGCTCTCACCCTTACTATATGTAATAGTGATGGAACACTTGGCTAATGCCATACAGAAAAATCCCAATATTCATGGGATCTCAATGGGCTTCAGGCACTGTAAAGCTGCTTTATACGCAGACGATCTACTTTTATATGTTTCCCAGCCTAGGATTTCTTTCCCGTCACTTATCCAAGAATTTGAGAAATATAGTGCGGTCAGCGGCTTTAAAATCAATTTCTCTAAATCTGAAGCCCTCAATATATCCCTACCATCCTCGGAGGTGGATCACATCAAGGAAAACTTTCCCTTTCAGTGGCAGCAGGCTTCTCTCAGATACTTGGGGGTCACAATCCCGACTGATCTATCAAAATTATACGCTCTTAATTATACACCCCTTTTGGAGCGTACGTTAAAAGACTTGCAAACGTATGATCGTAAGCGTCTCTCGTGGTTCGGTAGAATCAACGTCTTGAAAATGGACGTGCTTCCTCGCTTTTTGTACATATTTCAGGGTGTGCCGATCCTGCCCCCTACGGGCTTTTTCCGCACCTTGCGATCCGCTATGCTGCGGTTCGTCTGGGGTTCCAAGCAACCTAGGATAGCTTGGAAGACCCTAATCAGACCAAAATTGATGGGGGGGGCGGGCCTCCCCGATCTTAGATTGTATCATCAGGCGTCTATACTTCTTAGATTGCTTGACTGGACATATAATTCGGTTTCCAAACAGTGGGTCGCGCTGGAACAGACGTACGCCTCATCACTTCTCAAACTGTTGCCGTGGGTTCCATCGGGGACTTTTCCTGCACCTGCGCCCCAAGCGATACTCCTCAGGGACGCCTTACGCTTATGGAGATCCCTGATTGCTAAGAAGTCCCTATCCCGGGAACTCAGTCCACTCACCCCGATATTTCGCAATCCGTGCTTCCCGCCGGGAATGGCCAGGTTGTCTTTTCTGGGCTGGGGGGTTCTGGAAGACCCACGGATGTATGATATTCTACAGGGATCCCCTCTACCTTTGTATGGGGATTTTAATCAACGTCAGGGACGCACTGGTAGTTCGTGGTTTGAGTATTCACAACTGAGATCCTTCATAGTCAGGGCAGGGGACGTAGCAGCATTTGCCGGTTCCCTTACAGCATTTGAAGGGTTATTCCGACTAGATTCTGCCCCTCCACATGCCATCTCTCAAATCTATTCTATTCTGATGGGTGACTCTGAGACATCAGGACTTCCATTTGTAAAAAGCTGGGAAAGAGAGTTAGGGGCCCCTCTGACGCAGGAAGACTGGGACAAATCCTTCCTTTTCACACACAAGATGTCCTCTGCCTGCTCAGCCCAGGAGAAGGGATATAAGATTATGTCAAGATGGTACCGGGTGCCGACAGTGTTACATCTAGCCTTCCCTACGGTCTCGGACTCTTGCTGGCGCTGTGGAACTAACAAGGGAGACATGCTGCATGTGTGGTGGAGTTGCGAGGCTCTCAAGCCCTTTTGGAACCAGGTGTTCGAAACATATCGCAGAATTTCAGGCAAACAGGTGACTGCTAGCCCAGATGTGGCTCTCCTCTCAATCCTCCCCGGCCAGATCGGGGCCCAAAAAAGAGATATTTTGCGCTTTTGCTTAATCGCGGCCAGGGCGGTAATCCCGCGCCACTGGCGCTCCCCCACTTGCCCGTCTATGGCCGAATGGGCCAACGAAATGTCTCACCTCTTCCGCATGGAGGAACTGGCTATTGTAACCCCGGAGGCTCATGAAAGGTTTCTGCGTGTGTGGTCCCCATGGATGAACTTTAGGGACTCCGAGTATTTCAAAGCTCTTTTCGAAGCCCAGGCCACATGATGGGCTCCTTCGGCTTTCTTTTCAAGGGGCACTTATAACTCTATTATAGAGGTTGAAAATATCTGACCATTTCCTCACTCATCCCTTTTCATGATACAAGGGGTAACATCCACTAGAACCCTCCTTCCACTGTGTTCTTCCCTGAATGTTGTCTATCTAATGTTATGTGTTTTTGTCTTGTGTTCCTGGAGTTTGTCTTTCTTGGGCCATTTACTGGCACTTTATTCCCAGCAGACATATGGTTTCATACTATGCCCTAATATGTATGTCAAGAGACACCAGGCCTCGTGGGGAAGAGGAAAGGGGGTGACACGTATATCTTTAATGGTTTTACCTCTGAGTCTGACCTCCTCATCACCTTGGAGGCCTCTATACTCCCACAGGGCTTTGCTGAACAAGAAATATATGATATGGATATATGTATGTATGTTCCTTATTGCAAGTTTGTGTTTTTGGACTTGTAACTTTCATTGTTCAATAAACTTGATTCAACATAAAAAGTTGACCATCACTGCCCTAGACAGACGCTGGTGTTACTTGTACCTACAAGTGCACATGTACTATCAATACAATTTCCTAATGAAGATCTTCCCATATCCAAGTACCCACTTATAGGCATTCATAAAATACAAGGCCCGAGAGGATTGGTCTCGATACACACCTTCTTTCAAAGAGAGTTCCCCCTTACGGACACTAAGCAAATGGAAGGAACTCATCCCTACACACAAACTCCGCCCTACATGACCGCGCCGTGTAAGGGTCTTCCCGTGCTGCTAACAGGGGAATCTGATCTTCTTCTGGGCAGCCCTGAGGTCCGCCGAGTGCCCTGGGGCTGCCCGATGTCTCCGGCAGTCAGACCACTTCTGGGTCTGACTGTAAACTGTCTGCACATGCATCTGCATGCCAGACAGTTTACACTGCTCTACAAGGAATTAGTTTTGTAGAGCAGTGTATTGGACTTGACTCAAGTTCAAGTTTGCATAAGTAAAAAAAAGTTAAATTTAAACAAAATAAATAAAAGCCCTTAAAATTCACTTTCCCATACAAACACTTATAAAGTATAAAAACCACAAATACACAAAAAAAACACATATTTGCTATTGCAACTCCGTAACAATCTGCATAATAAAACAGAAATGTTACTGGACCCACAAGGTAAATGCTGGGGGGAAAAAGCAAACAATGTTCCGAAAAAAAAGATAATTTTTAATTACCCTATATACTCGAGTATTAGCCGACCCGAGTATAAGCCGAGGCCCCTAATTTTACCACAAAACTGGGAAAACCTATTGACTGGAGTATAAGCCGAGGGTGGGAAATGCATTGGTCACAGCCTCTCCAGTATGTAGCCAGCCAGCCCCTGCCCCAGTGTATATAGCCAGCCCCTGCCCCAGTGTATATAGCTTGCCAGCCCCTGCCCCAGTGTATATAGCCCCCCCCTTCCCCGTCGTGCAGCACAACAATACCGGATGGATCGCACAGAAGATCTATGGGTGCCGCCAGAAAGGCGAGCTTTGATTTATTTATTTTTTTGACTCTAGTATAAGCCGAGTTTGGGTTTTTCAGCACATTTTTTTGTGCTGAAAAACTAGGCTTATACTCGAGTATATAAGGTAATACCTTTAAAAAAAAAGCTCTTAAAAGTGATTAAAAAAAAGTTATGCACTCTAAAATAAGACCACTAAAAAGAACAGCTCTTTTTGGAAAAATTAACCCCTTAACCACGTTCGTCAGCAGAAAAAATAAAACTGTTCTGCTTTTGAAAAGATGCTAATGAACAAGATTTTCTCCAAATTAGTTTTTATTCAGCAAAATTGAATAAAATACACAAGACCCTCATATTTTGTAAAGCTGTGACAATCTGCATAATAAAACGGATTCATTACTTGACCCGCCCAGCGAACTAAAGTGGACAACTAAAAAAAAAAAAGATAATTTTTAATTAATAACTGTTTTTTTTTTTAAATCCATCGCCATGACAGATTTGGGTCTTCCGAAGACCCGAGGCTACTTCGTTTTAACACATTTAACACAATGTGCTATCAGCACATTGTAATGAAACAGGAGGCAAATCCCCATATACTGTAGTATGGCAGTATATGATAGGATCGATCAAACAACCTAGGGTTAATGTACCCTAGGTAGTCTGAAAAATAGTAAAAGTAAGAATAAAAAAAAGTTTTACAAAAAAATTATAATAAAAAAAACAAAAATTCTAATCACCCCCTTTCCCTAGAACTGAGATAAATATTAATAAACAGTAAAAATCTTAACCACATTAGGTATCGCTGTGTCCGAAAATGCCTGATCTATCAAAATATAATAATGTTTTTCACTGCGTTTTACCCCATGGCAGAAAATAGCGCCCAAAGTCGAAAATGCCACTTTTTTGCCAATAGATTTTAAAAATCTATAAAAAGTGATCAAAAGATTGCAGTCCCAAATATTATAGCAATGAAAACGCCATCAAAAGTCACAAAAAATGACACCACCCACAGCTCCATACACCAAAGTATGAAAAAGTTATTGGCGCCAGAAGATGGCAAAACTTTTTTAAAAATATTTTGGACAGGAGGTTTTAATTTTTGTAAATGTATGAAAACATTATAAAACCTATACAATTTTGTTATCCCCATGATTACACCGGTCCAAAAAATAAAGTAGACATGTCATCTGTGGCGCACAGTGAAAGCTGTAAAATCCAAGCCCACAAGAAAATGTTGCAAATGCTTTTTTTCATCATTTTCACTGCATTTGGAATTTTTTTCCCGCTTCCCAGTACATTGAATACCGGCAATATGAAGTTCAATTTGTTATGCAAAAAATAAGCCATCACAGAGCTCTTTATGTGGAAAAATAAAAAAGTTATAGATTTTTGAAGGTGGTGAGTGAAAAATGGAAGTGAAAAAAATAAAAAGGGCCAAATCGTTAAGGGGTTAAGTGCTCCAAAATAAGACCACTAAAAGGAACAATTCTCGCAAAAAATAAGCCCTTAACCAGATTTGTCAGCCGATAAAATTAACAAAAAATTGATGATGTTCATTTCCTCCAGCAATAAAGAGTTAATAAAATCTCACCAGTTAGCTATGGATGCCCCAAAATTATAGACCAGAAAAGTTCATCTCATGTGGATAAAATCAAACAAGCCCCTATATGTCCATATTTATAAAAAAAAATAAATAAAAAAAATTATATACAATTTGACAATGTAAATCTGCTCTGGATGGCGTCTCCTCTCATTCTATGCCCGTTTGTGCGCCCATACAGCAGGATACCACCACGTATGGGGTATTGGTATGCGCGGGAAAAATTGGGTATCAAACATTGTGGAGACTTCTTTTCATTTAATCCATTGTGAATCTTTCCACCCAAAATTAATTCATTGTCAACAAATATTATACTTTGTAGACCGCATTTTGTTTTAACCCCTCTAAAACATCTAAAGGGTTAACAAAAGTGCTTTTTTTATATGTTGAGGGGTGTAGTTTCCATTATGGGGTAATGTAAGAGTCTAGCTACTATTTAGGTCTCTCACAGTTACTTAAAAGTTGAGCAGCTCCATCTGAAGATTAAATTTTCAGCTCACCGTCTTCTGTCCATCCGCTGTGCAGGGTGCTGCTCTTGGACCACGAGGATTAAGTCAGAGATTTGCAGAGAAGAATCGCATGCCGCACCAGGTGTGGATAAAAACATGAAACTTTAATTCCAAAACTTCTTAAAATCACATGGAGGATATAAATGAGCCATCGCGAAGCATCCTGATTGACAAAGAGTGAATATGCTGACAAATGGCCTACGCGTTTCGGGCGTACAAGCCGCCCTTACTCATGGATGATATATAAAAAATATTCCTCAGAATTCCTCTATCTTGGCATAGAAATGAATTTATATTCCAGTTTGGTAGAAGGTAAATACAGTATCAATCATCTCAATCGCCTGTACATTCTCCAGGAATGAATCACTGATCTAAATCATGTTGGCACCCAAATATCAATAGTTGCATGGTAAAATGTGGAACAATTGGTAAGTTAGACTGCATCATCAGGCAGTTACACAAGCAGAGTGTTCCTGGTGAGAAATATGTATATGATGTAATTTTGTGTATCGAAAGTGACCTGTGAGACATTGCATAATTATTTACAATCGGATTATGCACGGATCATTTACTATTGGTTTATGTATCTGTAGTCAGCACCTTCCTAAGAAATAAGAAATCATTGATAAACATGTAGGCACAGATTAAATAGAGGCTTCAATCACATCTTTTTTAAAAAAAAACATAACAATCATCCTTCAAATATTGGTTTTCATGTTATCACTAATCTGGGTGTAGTTCAGGTATATAGGAGTGGTTTTGTTAAAAATAAGCTGAGAAAGCAGCCTTCACACAACAATAATCTGCAAAATCTTAGATCTCCTGCAAAATTCTACAACACATAAGATGTGATAAATCATTAAATCTGCAACATGCTAAAAATTTTGTAGCAGATTTTTGCTGCAGCATACAATGCTATGGAGCTTTCCTCTCCAAAATCTTTTTTGTTTAGTCACCAAGGACACAGTTTGTTTAACATTTTTTTTTATTCCCCTCTTAAAAACCACAGTGTATCCAGTTTTATGGAGGAGATTTTTGTAGCACATTTAAGGGTGGGGTGTATTAGAAAAAATCTTGCATTGTTTCACTGGTCTTTAAATATACACTAGTACAATTTTTCCCAAATCAATCATTCCGAGTTTTAATACTCTTGCACAAAAAACACCTAAAAAAATAACTTTTTTGTGTTGCTTTTCACATTTTTTTTGTAACGTGTGTGTACGTTTGGACGCAGGATATTAGGTAATTTACCAATATACATATATTCTACACCTCTTTCATGGCACAGGAGGCTTCACTTTACTCATATCATGGGTCACGGGCTCACCCGTATCTCTTTTCCCCCGCTAGCACGGCATCCACGTTCCTTACCAGTTCCGGCTCCTGTCTCCGCTTCCTCGGCCGTGCGTTCGCATCCCCAACTCCTAGGGCACGCGCCACCTTCGGAAGATTTAAAGGGCCAGCGCGCCGTTAATTGACGCGGCCATTTACCATTTAAGCCTGCCTCTCCCTGCACACCCTGCTGGATCTTTGTGCTATATGCCTTGGAGAAAACCTTAATTGTTGCCCTGTGCTTGTGTATTGACTTCCCGTTGTGACTCCGGACCTGTTCCCATTTACGCTCCTCCGCTGCCAGCCTTGACCTTCTGCTCGACCACGAACCTGCCTTCCGTTCCTGTACCTCATCTTGGCTGCCACCACAGACAAAGTTGCACCAGTGGAACGGCCTGGTGGTACCACACCCTGCTTTGTATCGGGCTCTGGTGAAGACCGGGTGCCACTTAGACTCCGGTCGCAGGTGTCGGCTTACGTCATTGTCTGCTTTGGTCCAATGGATCCACTACCCCACACACATTACAAAAACATGAATTTAAGTGGTCAACCCCTTTAATCTTTGTTGGTAAGCTGACCAAAAAAATAACCATGCTAGTTATTCTAGAATAACCATTCTAGACACCTGGTCTTCACCAGAGCCCGCCGCAAAGTGGGTTGGACTTGAGGCGGCAGGGTACCACTAGGTCGTTCCACAGGTGCGACTAGCCCGCGGTGGCAGCCGAGGTCGAGGTACCTTAGAGGGAGACAGTCTTGTGGTCAGGTCCAGGCACAAGGTCAGGGCAGGCAGCAGAGATGCAACATCAAGTCCATTACGGGGTCAGCAACAGGAGGTCCAGGCAGATGGGAACAGAAACACAGGCCCACAGGAACGCAGGACACGGGAACTCAGGAGCAGGAACACGGGAGCAGGATACACAGGAACACACAGGAACGCTGGAGACAAAGGACCGCAGGAGATACAGGAACACAGGATAATCGTTAGGGAGCTTTCTTGCGACTCGGGAGATGGGTCGCAAGAGCACCCGTTACACACATCATCAGAAACCTGTCAAACAATTTAAAAAGCCATGCCAGAGAAGGGAGAAAAATGCCCATTGGCTTTAAATTATACACGTGATATGCTGTTCATAAATAAATGTAAAAAGAGTACACAAATATTATATCTAAAAAGGTTGAATATCAAACTTTCACTCTAATAATTTGATTGAAAAAGTAATGAATAAAACCACACATTGAGTATGTCACTATTGTATATCTTTACAAAACAGTTAATTACTGACCAAAATTAAATTATAAACAAAAAGATAAATGGTAAAACTAGTAATGCTACATGTGCAATATGCAAGAGAAACCAAATGTGCAAACAGTCAAAATAGAAATCCCTGACAATGCCATAATAATATCATTATAGTTGTATAAATATTAAAAGAAAATATTAAGAATGCAAACAAAATGACACAAGCTATAAAAATGCCAATACTTCATAAGAAATACTATAATGACATTTGTGAAATACATGAATACAAATGAACAGATACTCACTGTTGTGACTCAAGCTCTGAAAGGTTGAATAGTTTATATGTAATCTAAAAGTAGTAGGCTATAAAGTAGGAAAAACTGCTCTAGGTTGCAACATCCACCCACTCCTGATGACTTAGGGTGTGCTTCTGAACCTGTGTGTGCACTGAACCTCTGTGCACTGCACATTGGTGCCGAGCATGTACTTTCTTCTGCTAGCACCTGAAATGTACAGTGTATAATAGATTGAGTATAAAGACTGTATTCAATTAGCTCCCTAGCGCCCTCTAGTAGTGGCTATGTGAAGATCACTTCATTATTTGAAGGGAAATATTAGCTATGCATCAGAAGAACTTCTAACAGCACTAAATTTCAGACCATAAAATTTACTTTATGTTAGCAGAATCCCAATATAACATTTTGAAAAAAAAAGTAGAAATAACTGTAGTCTAAATGATCCACCTAGTAATTATAATAAATCTTCATAAATAGCACCATAATATTCTGCAGGGCTTTGCAGATCAGGGGGTAAAATAAGACATTACAGAGTTATAACATTGTCATGTGAAACAATAGGAGTGAGGGTCCTGCTCACAGGAGCTTACAATCCATGAACTATTTAATCATGAGAGAAGGCATATCCTTGGCGTGGCAATAAAACTACAATAGAACTACAACTCCTACTCAGATCAATCTCTCTATACAAATACATCACTTCTGTGTATTTTCTTATTTGTCATAAAATATCATATTAGAAACATTTGCAAACGGAAGTCACAAGCATACATATTGCAACAGAGAATTCAATAGATAGGGCGGATATATCTGTTCCATAAGATAACCTGTTAGTGACCGGCACAAAGAAACAGATATGGCAGTTCATGCCAGTTCATGACAACAGCCCTACTGTAAGGTACGTGATAGCTTGAAATGAATAGAGTCGAAAAAATAGGAAAAAAATCCACTTTCAGATGCTCTTGCGATCTTGATACATTTATTTTAAATATACAGTATTAAAAATATTAGTGTCAGAACTCACAAATTGGTACAAGAAAACGGAATCTAATCCTTAAAGGAAAATCAAAGAATTTTTGGTGCTACACACATGAAAAGTACATGAAAAAAGCAAGAAAGACACATGTCAAGTAGCCATAATTATTAACAATACTTTATTGAAATTTATACAAAACAGGAAACTCAAATGGACAAAAATGTATAAAAACAATTAAAACACGAAAAAGCAGATCAACTGCCTTCGTGACCAGACATAGCAGGTAATGTCATATGATAGTGACAAACAACCTGCTGCAGGGCCCCCCAGAACACACCACAGAAACAATTACAAAGTCAATACCACACATTGTACTCTAGCTGCAACAAGGATGAACTACACAGTGTAGGGGTCTAAGAAAAAAGGACCAAGTATGCACTAACTCCACAAAACGCCACCAGGGCAAATAAAGAATTTGTCAGTCCTCACGGTACAAACAAACAAACAATAGGGAGTGTGTGTGCCACACTAAGTACCCAAATAAAACAAATGACCCAGATAACTACATGCAGAGCTAAAGACAGAATGTTACCAAATGTATTGTGGAGGTGCGGAGGGAGCCCAGGCAATTCCCCACGCGTATCGCCGCAAATCGTGGCTTCCTCAGGGGTGCCCAAATGATGCGGTGTCTGTGTATAAATACCTGGTGTAATGAATGTGTCCTGCGCTGCCGGTGTGCGGCCCGGGTGTCATGGCGACCCCATGCCGGAACATGCCATGGGAGGGCTCACGTGACCTAATGATGTCACATCCGGTGCCGTGGGTATCAGTGACCGCACATGCGCACATGTATTATGCGGCCGGGCAGAGGAGCCAAAGGAGATACAGACTCCTGTATTTCTGCCAAGCTGCCGATTTGGACAGTGTAAGTGCCTAGGAATAAAACAAGTATAAGGAGAACTAGATAAGTCTCCTTAACTCATGAAAATGCGGAATTTAAATAAAGTTGGAGTAGCTGAGAAAAACGTCTGCAACTATAGTGAAAAACGTATGAGGGTAAAAAAAATTAAAACTATAAGATATAGTGCATGAATAAAGTGCAGCAGCATGGCTAAAGATAGAAAAAATGGATTAACCGGTTAAGGACCGGGCCCTTTCCCGTTTTTTCATTTCCATTTTTCACTCCCCACCTTCAAAAATCTATACCTTTTTTATTTTTACACGTAAAAAGCTATGTGATGGCTTGTTTTTTGCATAACAAATTGCACTTCATAGTGATCGCATTGAATATTCCATGCCATGTACTGGGAAGCGGGCAAAAAATTCCAAATGCAGTGAAAATGGTGAAAAAACGCATTTGTGTCGTATTCTTGTGGGCTTGGATATTACGGCTTTCCCTTCACGCCACAAATGACGCATTTAATTTAATCTTTGGTTCAATACGATTACAGGGATACCAAATTTGTATAGGTTTTATAATGTTTTCATACATTTACAAAAATTAAAACCTCATGTACAAAAATTTTTTTTTTATTTTGCAGTCTTCTTGTGCTTATAACTTTTTCATACTTTGTTGTATGGAGTTGAGGGTGGTGTCATCTTTTGCGACTTTTGATGATGTTTTCAGTTATATTATTTTAGGACTGTACGACCTTTTGATCACTTTTTATAGAATTTTAAATTTTTTTTTAAATGGCAAAAAAGTGCCAGTTTAGACTTTGGACGCTATTTTCCGTAACGGGGTTAAACGCAGTGAAAAACCGTTATCATATTTTGATAGATCTGGCATTTTCGGACGCGGCGATACCTAATGTGTTTATGATTTTTACTGTTTATTTATATTTATATCAGTTCTAGGGAAAGGGGGGTGATTTGAATTTTTAGGTTTTTTTATTATAATTTTTTTTTTTTAACTTTTTTTTTATTTTTACAATTTTTCAGACTCCCTAGGGTACTTTAACCCTAGGTTGTCTGATCGATCCTACCATATACTGCCATACTACAGTATGGCAGTATATGGGGATTTTACTCCTCATACATTACAATGTGCTGATAGCACATTGTAATGAATGGGTTAACCCGAAGTAGCTTCGGGTCTTCGTGAGACCCGAAGCTACCATGGCGATGGATCGCCGCTCCCCGATGCCGACACGGGGAGCGCCGATCCTCGGAAAGATGGCGGCGCCATCTGTTTGAAGCCGCCAGCAGCTTTGCCGGCGACGATTAGCAAGAAAACACCCGCAATCGGTGCCGGCACCAATCGTGGGTGTTACCAGTAAGCCTTTGCTGCAATATGCAGCAGAGACTTACCGGCTATGGAGAGGGCTCGGCCCGGTTAAAGGTTGTTGGTTTAGAACCCAGCATGAGAGTTACATGTATGCATGATTTCATATCAACATATGGATAATATATATGTACTGCAATAAGACACGCATCCCCATTCACACCCAGCACATGCACGCATGGGCCCATGCACAGACACCCAAACCACACATAAATAGCAGCACAGGACATAATCGATAAAAAAATGTAAACAGACACCTAATCCCATTAAGAATAATAAATCAATCAATAGCTTCCTTCTTCTTGTGAACTCACAAATTGTTCTGGTGGGATTTGGTTTCAGGTATCTTGCTGGAAAACCACACCCAGAGCGGTCTGTGGTTGACAGCTCCCTTTCTGATCTTTGAGAAAGCTGGGTGTGTCTTTGAACTCGTTTTGTCTGCTGCTGCGGTTTGAGTGATGGACGGCTGAGTCAGTCAGTGCTGGAGGTAGAGTCCATTACTGCCTTATATTCTGCCCAGCCCTTCATATGGTGCTGCTTATTCAGTCTCTGTATCTAGTGTTTGCTGTTTGCTATTCTGTGTTTTGAGTTCTGCTTTGCCTACTGACCATTCTTTTTGCTTTACGATTCTGTACCTTTGCAGCCATCTTGGTTTTGACCCCGTTCCGTCTGACTCTGCTTGTCTGTCTGTTTCTGTTGTTTGTTCCTCAGTGTTGTGTCTCTCCCGGTGCTATCCCACTCTCCCTGTCTCAGACTTGTTACATTTCTGTGTACCAGTGTGAACACTGGTCTATCTCAGTATTCCTGTTACCCGTGGGCTTCCCCATCCGGCAACTGCCAGACAATGTAAGTCTTCCCTGTCATCTTGTAGGGTCACTGAAGGACCATCATTTAGGTTCCTGATAGTGGGTTCGCCCTTGTCAGGGCAGTTTATCTGCTGTAGACAGGGCCTTAGCCACAATTATGTTGCAGAGTGAGTTCGCCACCACTTACCTAGTCTGACAGCTTGCGCCAAGCCTGGTTGTGCGGTTGCTGGACAGGTACTGACAATTAGCTATTTAAACAATAATTTTCACAACAATAAACTTGTTATGAACTTTGGTCTGACGAGAAAACCTATTTGAGCCTATTATAAGGATTGGAGTGAGAAAGAGGAGGACCACAACTGCATATGGCTTCAAAAACTGAACATGTGAATGCGGCCTTATTGTTCTCAATAATCATGGTCCTGCAGAACTACGACAAAGTCCAGGTGACAGATGTTCAAGTTGAGTCTTTGAAGCTTCAATGATTTATACATTCCTATCAGGATCTATTGAAGAATTAATTTATTGTTGAGTTTAGTGGGGGAGATAGTCGACACAATAAAATGCTATTTATTGGTCTTTTTATAAAGAAGAGACCGATCCTGGTCAAAGTCAGCAGTGATCTTGATATTTATACTTTGTGTAAAATGTCGGGTCCTACAGCAATGGCAATGTACTGTGTATTGTAGCAGACTCAGTTTTAATGTGACAAAGTCCAGAGACACAGACAGGCTTGATGGCAGAAATGCGGTTTCCTTGCGGCTTTTATTGGCAGCCAAAAAAATGCAGCTTTACAGGCAAGTAAAATAAAACAAAGCGGGGAAACAAAAACGGGCTCGTCTGAGCGCTACCTGTACATCAGCAGGTCCCTCTCTAGAAAAACAGGGTACTCACAGCGGCTAGTGACACATGGCTGGCAAGCCTTCCAGAGCAATGTCTCTCACACAGAGCTCCAGCCCAGTATGCAGCTCTGGGATAAAACCCCTTCTCCCAGCTGCACTTGGTAATTAGGGCTGTGCAGTTTCTGGTCAGTGCATTAACCATTTACCACAGGTAAGGAAGTAACCTGAAAGGAATATATACGCCATCTATTACCTTTCCAGCCGCTGTCCTACATACCCTCCCCCTCTGCTCAGACCTGTGGGGAGGAGCACTTTGTGCCCCTAGAGAGTGGACACGGGACAACGCATCAGCATTACCTTGCTTAGACCCTGGGCGGTGTTCCACATAGAACTTATAGTCCTGCAAGGCTAAAACCATCTGGTTACCCTGGCATTTTTCCCTTTATTCTGAGCCATCCATTTTAAGGGAGAATGATCCGTCACCAACCTGAACTGTCTCCCTAGGGACTCTTAGGGACTCAATGGCCCACTTAAGTGCAAGACATTCCCTCTCAATGATGGCATAATTCTTTTCTGCAGAAGACAATTTCCTACTCAGATAAACAACAGGATGTTCTTCTCCATTGACTATCTGTGAGAGGACAGCTCCCAAGCCGACATTAGAGGCATCTGCCTGGACCACAAATTCTTCTCTGAAATTTGGGGCTATCAACACTGGCCTTTTGCACAACACCTCCTTTAACTGTTGGAACGCTTTGTCTGCCTTCTCATCCCACTTGACCATAGCAGATTTTGACCCTTTGGTAAGGTCTGTGAGGGGTGCTGCAATTGTGGCAAAGTTTGGCACAAACCTTCTATAATACCCGGCTAGTCCTAAAAAAGCCTTTACCTGCTTTTTTGAAACAGGTTTAGACCAATTTCTTATAGCCTCAACCTTATCCATTTGGGGCTTAATGACACCTCGCCCAATGGTATATCCCAAATATCTGGCTTCCTCCAGGGCTATGGCACATTTTTTGGGGTTGGCTGTCAAGCCCGCCTCTCGAATTGAGTTTAACACCCTTTGGATCTTTTTTAAATGCGACTCCCAGTCTGGGCTAAAAATAACCACATCGTCCAAATATGCAGACGCATACTCCTTGTGCGGCTGTAAAATAAGGTCCATCAATCTTTGAAATGTAGCCGGCGCACCATGCAGGCCAAACGGGAGAACTACATATTGGAAATGACCATCAGGCGTGGAAAATGCTGTTTTCTCCTTCACCGCTTCAGTAAGTGGTACTTGCCAATAGCCTTTGGTCAGATCCAAAGTAGTAATGTATCTTGCCGGGCCTAATCTTTCAATCAATTCGTCTACTCGTGGCATAGGGTAGGTGTCTTAATTTTGAAACTTCATTTAACTTTCTAAAGTCATTGCAGAACCTAAGACTGCCATCAGGTTTGGGAATCAGAACTATGGGGCTTGACCAACCACTGTTAGACTTCTCTATAACCCCCAGAGACAACATTTTTCCCACTTCCTCTGAAATAGTCTGTCTTTGAGCCTCTGGTACCCTATAAGGTCTCAACCGTACCTTTTGGCCTGGCTCTGTCACTATGTCGTGCTGTATGACATTGGTCCGCCCTGGCGGGTCAGAAAAAGTCTCTCTATTTCTCTGTAGGAACTCCTTGACCTCCTGTACCTGTACTGCAGACAAGGATTCTGATATGCGGACTGCTGGTAGTTCATGACTAGGTGAATCTCTAGGCCAACTTCCAGCAGTCAGCACCTCTCTGTCTTTCCAAGGCTTAAGCAAGTTCACATGGTAAATTTGGAGTGGCTTTCTTTTCCCTGGTTGATACACCCTATAGTTTACCTCACTTAGTTTTTCCCGAATCTCATAGGGGCCTTGCCAAAATTTGCTTTCAACTGTCGGCACAAGCACTAACACACGGTCACCGGGTTGAAAGGACCTGACTTTTGCAGACCTATTGTACACCCTAGCTTGAGCTTCCTTAGCCTGTAACATGTGCTCTTTCACAATGGGCATTATGGCGGCCATCCTTTCCTGCATTTCACTCACATGTTCAATAAGGCTACGGTGTGGTGTGCGTTCCTGTTCCCAGGTATCCTTGGGTATATCCAATAGCCCCCTGGGGTGTCTACCGTATAACAATTCAAAGGGGAAAACCCTGTGGATGCCTGTGGCACCTCCCTTATAGAGAACATCAAGTAGGGCAAGAGGCGGTCCCAGTTTTTTCCATCTTTGTCAATTACCTTACGGAGCATCCCCTTTAAGGTTCTATTAAACCTTTCAACCAGACCGTCCGTCTGTGGGTGATATACAGATGTACGTAATTGGGCAATGTTTAGGAGATGACACAGCTCTTTGGTGACCTTTGACATAAACTGTGTCCCTTGGTCAGTTAGTATCTCTTTAGGGATCCCCGTTCGAGTGAACATTTGGAATAGTTCCCTTGCTATTGCTTTTGAAGAGGTGTTTCTGAGAGGGATGGCCTCGGGATAACGTGTGGCATAGTCAAGTACGACCAAAATATGCTGCTGCCCCCTGGCAGACTTAGGAAGGGGTCCAACCAAATCCATAGCTATGCGCTCAAAGGGTATTTCAATTATGGGTAGTGGGATCAGCGGACTACGGAAGTGTGGTCTAGGGGTGTGTATTTGACACTCTGGGCAAGACTGGCAGAAGTCCTCTATTGCCTTATAGATACCGGGCCAAAAGAACCTCCTCTCCATACGTTCCCTGGTCTTTTCTGCCCCCAGGTGCCCACCCAGTACATGTGAATGGCCCAGCTCCAATACCAAGCGTATGTGTGACTGTGGTACCACAAGTTGCTCCACAACCTCAGAGTCGGTTTTCTTAACTCTATACAGCAAATCATTATTTACCATAAAATGTGTATACATCAACTCTCTACCTGGTTCTTGGGAAACTCCATTGATCACCTTTACATTCTTCCAGGCATTAGCTAGGTTGGGGTCCCTCAACTGTTCTGTACCAAAGTTTCCCTTTGCAATTTGTACGGCAGAGAACTCAGTCTCAGGCGAAGTTTCTTCTGAGTCTCCAGCGAGGACCTCTAAAGGAAAGTTCTCCATTTCCCTTGGTGCTTCTGTCACCGTGTTTGAAAGTTTACATAGATTTTTCACATTTTGATTTGACCTACACACCTTAGCTTGCTTATTTTCCCACAGGTTCCAAAACAGAGGAGAATCACACCCCAGTATGACTTGGTGCATCAAGTCTTTAACCACGCCCACTTCATGCCTCACTGACCCACATGGAGTCTCCAGTTTCACCAAGGCTGTGGGATAGTCTTTTGAATCACCATGTATACACACCACCCCCATCCAGCGGGTCTGGACTTGGTCAGGGTCGACCAGGCTGGCATGCAACAAAGTCACTAGACTTCCCGAGTCCAGCAGGGCCATCACATGATGCCCTCCAATCTTGACTGGGCACACTTGCTGCTCACTTACAATGTCTTTCTGGGCAGCATATGAGGGCCTTGCAAAATAAGACCTGCGCCTGCCCAAATCGCAGTCCATGGGTTCAGTTAGTTCTGGACAACTTGCAGCAACATGTCCTAAACCACCGCAACGCAAGCAAACTATCTGTGCCAGAGCACCAGGCACCATGTCCCTTCGGGGATTTGATAGTCTTTTGGCTTGGCCCTCTGAGGGGTCACCACCCTCTTTAACAGACAGTCTCATTCCTTTAACAATAGGAACAGTCTTACCACTGCATGGTTTTCTTTTGTTCCCAGGGTTACGCACATCCTGCAGGTACTCTTCTGTAGCAGTGAACCTCTCAACTGCAGAAACCAAATCATCAATGCTTTTAGGATTCGTATATCCAAGGCCGCGCTGCATCCTCACTGGTAGGGCGCGGATGAAGCGATCAGAGACCACACGGTCCACAATCTGGTCTGTGGAGAGGGCTTCCAGCTGCAACCACTTGTTGGTGAGATTGTAGAGGTCATACATCTGAGACCGTACAGGCTTGTCAGGATCATATTCCCAGTTGTAGACACGCTGGGCTCGGACAGCCAAGGTAACCCCTAGCCTAGCCAGGATTTCCCCTTTCAGCTTTGCATAAACTTTTGCATCCTGCACTCACAGGTCAAAGTAGGCTTTTTGGGGTTCTCCTGACAAAAATGGGGCCAACACATCCGCCCACTGGTCCTGGGGTAGACTCTCTCTCTCGGCAATCCTTTCAAAGGTACCCAGATACGCCTCAATGTCATCTTCCGGAGTCATCTTTCTTAGCGTCTTTTGCACCAAATGGCGTGGCATAAACTGCAATGCTGGAGCTGTCACTTGTCTCTCAGCCAAGACTTGTAACTGCTGCTGGAGGGACTGGTTCAGCTGCTGTTGCTCTCTCACCGATGTCTGGTGCATCTTTACCGCTTCCTTATGCACTTGTCGCTGCAGAGCGTTTGCTTGTTGGAGGTTGATGTTGGACTGCACCAGCTGCTTTATAAGCTCCTCCATGTTTAGTCAGGCCTTTGTCTGTTGCAACCATCCCTTTGAGAGTACTGTCTCTTTAAGAAACTGCCCGCATCCTCCACCAAGATGTAGCGGACTCAGTTTTAATGTGACAAAGTCCAGAGACACAGACAAGCTTGACGGCAGAAATGCGATTTCCTTGCGGCTTTTATTGGCAGCCAAAACAATGCAGCTTTACAGGCAAGTAAAATAAAACAAAGGCTCGTCTGAGCACTACTTGTACATCAGCAGGTCCCTCTCTAGCAAAGCAGCGTACTCACAGCGGCTAGTGACACACGGCTGGCTAGCCTTCCAGAGCAATGTCTCTCACACAGAGCTCCAGCCCAGTATGCAGCTCTGGGATAAAACCCCTTCTCCCACCTGCACTTGGTAATTAGGGCTGTGCAGTTTCTGGTCAGTGCATTAACCCTTTACCACAGGTAAAGAAGTAACCTGAAAGGAATATATACGCCATCTATTACCTTTCCAGCCGCTGTCCTACAGTATATACCTTTAATTGTTATATGTTTAATAAAGAAAGGTTTAGACAGAAGTAGTCTGCAGTAAAAGCCGCATACCCTAGAGGAGACAGACAGTAGAGCCTGGGGGCTCAGAGGAGCTGAGCAAAGAGGAAGCAGAGTGAATTCAGCACAGCAAGCAGAGGTTGTGCTTATGAGAAGTAAAGTGCAGTGCAGCTGAGAAGCACAATGAGAAGCAATTGAGAATCATATTAAGGAGGATATCTCACCAAGGTGGCCAGCATTCATAAAGTTCAAGTTCAAATGCAAGTGTGCAATTTTTCTATTTGAGTGCCCCCATTACCACAAGGCAAGTGATATAAACCTCCTCCATTCACCACCTGGGAGCCAGCCCTAGTCGGGAAGGCTTTATAACATCTCGCTGACCCACAACACCTATCTCCCAGGGCCAAAGTCAGTGAATATTATCCCGACTGGCGTCACATACATTTCCCTACAAGGCCTTTCCTTCCCCCTTTCAGTGAGCACAGTGGTAGCCCCTGGTCCCCTGTCAGTACCCTTGGCCTATGGGGACGGGGCGCTACATCTAGTTTTTGGCATCACAAAGATAATGGGTGCCATTTAGTGCGGAGAAACCCCAAGAGTTGGATTTTGATCCCTGGATCTTATACTGGCTGAACCATGAAATGTGTTGCCTAAACCTTCTGCCACATTGGGTTGAGGCCCCCACCGTGATTCAACTGTATGTTAATTGTGTCACACTGATCTCCCTGCTGTGTGAGCGCTGCTCGGGCACCTGAAGTGTTAACCCTGAAAAGACTGTGCCTGCGTGGAGGTGTTGTGCCGTGAAAGCCCTGCTCTGGACCCTGCCCAATGGCTTCAGAATATGTGCTGGGATGGGTTCTAACTTTCTCATTCTCAAGGAATTTGATGTACCAAGGAAAAATACCTTTAGCAGTATCAAGTATCACTAATAACAATTACAGATTATTTTTACAATACGTAAAGGTTACAGAAACGTAGTAAAATGTGAAATATGTCACAACATCATGAGCTACTTCCCGCAAGTAGTTTGTTGTGGTTGCTGCATTTTCCTATGCTTGGATTTCTTTGTTTGTTTGTATATATTCAGTTAATATGTGTATATATTATATACAGGTATGCATCTAAAAATAAAAATGCAGGATGTAATTAGGTGCCATTAGATTATTCTCCCATTACTGTTATAAATGCAGGGCTACAGGGGTGAAAGGGGCGGGGCTTAGTGACATCATCGGAACAAGACGATGAGCAAAAGAGTCAGCGATGTGGAGCCGAGGGACTTGTATGAAAATAGGAACAGGAAATTCTTGAGGTAAAAACCAGACAAAACTGAATAAAAGATAACTTATTCACAATGAGGAGCAAGATACAAAGATTTTAGCCAACATTCCTGTAGAAATAAGGTAGATAATTTCCTTCACAAAGAGATTCCTGCTGAGAGAGACACAGATACACGTCTGTAAGGTAAAGGAGTGATATATCACAATTTTTTACAAAATATTAACCGTTCAAAGAAAGTTTTATTCCTTTCTAGTTCATTTATTGGTCCGATTACCTCAGTTGTTGGAAATATTTACAGTGACCACGACAGTTTAATAAAGAAAAGTAATTATAACATCCTGTGACTTATTTTTTGTAAACCAAGGTCTGTTATACTAATCTTAAATGAAACAGTCCGCTAAAATGAAGAAAAGCAGGGGTGTAATGATTGTGGTTGCAGCGTGTGCAACCCTGACTGGGCCCCAGGGCTGGCAAGGGCCGTATCTGCCCGGCGGCAAATTGAATCCATAAGGAGGAACAGATAATCAATTGTAGCTGTGTCTGACATCCCTGTAATTGATTATGGGAGTGTGTTATGCAGTGTTTACAGGCAGTGCATTTCTCTGCCTGCACACACTGTATGATGCAGGGGGCGCATACCACGTCACCTGCATGGCTGCAACCTACATTGTATAGGACGCAGGTGTCATGGTACGCAACCCCTGCATCATATACCATGTGCAGGTATAGCGCTCTGATGTGTCTCTGACTGCATTAGGAAGAAGCCGCCAGGGGCTGGAGACGGGAGAGATGGGAGGTAAGGAGGTAAGTAAAGAGTTTATTTAGTTTGACAGGCCCTCCTAAACTTTGTATTTATTAGTTAAGATAATGGAGGCCTGCTGCAGAACACTGCATTGAATATACAAGGGGGAGGCAGGGGGCTGTTGAACTCTGCCCTTAATGTTATTGGGGGAGAGGGATCTGCAGTCAAACCCTGCTTCAGCATTAAATGGGCACTGCAGCCATAGAAAGTTAGGCCCTATCCATAGGATAGAGAGAGCAACAGTCGGTGTATGCGTTGGGGCCTATTCTGTGGATAATTGCTATGGTTAGAGAACCTGTGTAAGTAATGGAGTGGGGTTGTTGCTTAACCTCTGCTATAAATAATAAGGGGGGAAGGGGCTGCTGCTGTAGTCTGCTTTATTTAAGGGGGGATGAACTTTGCACTAATTTGGGGGCTGATGAACTCGGAATTAAGTAAGGGGGGAGGGGGAATCGAATGTCTAGTGGCAACATTTGTGAGGGGGATTATAAACCCGCCTTGTACTACTGTTTTCTTGAAAACTTAAAAATTTCCAACTTGTAAAGTAAAACACTTGTTCTTCACGGAGAGCTGCTTCCCTGTCTTGAATTGAAGTTTTGGGATCCCAGTGTCGGACCACAGCAAGCTTGCACCCACATTTGGATTTTAATTCGCCGGTTCACAGTGCCGCTCCATTTTTCTAACTTCTCTAAATAAAGTTATGCATATAGAATAGAATATACAATATTAAATTACAAGACATGGGAATTATGGAATTAAACAATTAAATTATACAATTAAATACACAAAAGTAATATTGCTGCATGTATCATACTACCATCAGTATAACTGGTGTGTATTATGACAATCGAACATTTTAAAAATGCAGTTGTCAGAGAGACCAAAAAAAGTTTGGCTGGAGCTACAATTATAAAATATACAGTTCCGATTTACATACAAATTTAACTTGAGAACGAACCTACAGACCCTATCTTGTATGTAACCCGGGGGCTGCCTATTTATACATGTTTAATGTGCCTATCTTGGACCATAACTAGTCTCCACCATTCCATATTGGTAATATTATCAATATTTATCAATATTTAACCTCTTGTAGGGAAATTGATCTTCTTTTTCCATTTAGGCACATATAAATAAAGGAAGACCGATAAAAAAAAAATACAAAAATAAAAAGATATGACATATTTGAGAAATATGAACAACTATGAATCCAGTACGGGTTTTCTCCCAATCTCCCAAAAAATCTGATATTTACTTTTCTCCAGGAAATGACACAGAAAGAGAAAAATGGGCATTAGATTTCAGCTATTGAGAAAGAAGGGAGAACCTCCAAAACGCCTCTAGCAACAAGCCCATTGCAGAACTAACCTTTATTTGCAGAAAACAGATGTGGACAGTACTCCATTTTCTCCCACTCTAAAGTGTCCCCATCAGGATGCCTGGATTGATGGTACCACTCCTTCTGTAAATGGAGAACAACTTGGACCACGATGCCATAGAAAGGCATAACATTACAGTGAACAACGGAGTTCCGTATTACACAGTAAGTGCTTAATGGCCTAACGCATGGACAGTGGGATTTACATAACGCTGAAAAACCAGAATGGAGAGCAGATATGTGAGTAAAACTCCAAATCAGATTGAATATACGTGTGATCACTCTAACATACCATTTTGTCCTGAGACATTTAGGGAACACAGCAATACCTTACTACTTACTAAGGGTGGTGTATGTGAGCTAGCACTAACTGAAGGATATATATACCACTGGTTACATCTATATTGTGCACAATACTAAAGTCATTACCTGTTGAATACTACCTTAAAAAAGTAAAAATGGTTATGACCAGTACTGTATGTACGCTACAACTACTCCTTCTAAGCACTTTATATCATGGTACATGTTAAGACAACACTCTATTCTAAGAGGATTGTAGATTTATTCGTATACATTGAACTTTACAAGTATTTCTGTTCTCAATATGTGTAATATTGGATTTTTTATTGAGTATATCATTTAAGAATATATTTTTATTTCCTACTTTTTACTATTGTTGTTATAATTTTGTATTGGATATCCAGCAAAATGAAAATTTTGGAATAATATTTTTGTTTTTGTGCAATAGTATGAGGGTATATTAAGAATTGGTGCTGTGGACATTTCTGTATTTATTCTCATCTTCTGATCTGTGTCTGCTCCGCATGGAGTAATTCAATGGGCTGATTAAAAAGGGACAGTACCATTTTAATTCTTCATTACAGTGTATGTAGCCGCATTTTCTGCTAAGGGGAACAAACTTTTAATAATAACTACATTTACATATTAGCTTAAATTCTAAGGACCCATTTGTATATGAATTATGCCTGGAATACCCCTTTAACCCCCTAGGCGCACCAGGACGTTATAGTACTTCTCTGCGGCTAGATGCTTAGTGCACAGGGATGTGCTATAACCTTCTGCTTCTGGCACTGGCTCACAGCTGACACTGCGCGCTTACATCCACGATCGGAGCCGACTCCGATCGCGGGTGTTAACCTCTTACACGCCGTGGTTAAGCACGACCGTGGCGTGTAAGGGTGTTCCTGCTATGGATCGGATCCCCCGTGCCGCTTACCGGTGATCCGATCCACTTCTGGGCAGCACCGAGGACTGCCGAGTGCCCCGGGGCTGCCCGATCTTCTGAACAGTGAGACCCCTTCCGGGTCTGACTGTAAACTGCGCATGTGTCTGCATGCTCAGACAGTTTACACTGCTGTACAATAAATTAGTATTGTAGAGCAGTGTATTGAACTTGAAACTGCGATCAAGTCCAAGTATGGAAAAGTAAAAAAATGTAAAAACACTAAAGTTCACACATTATAATAAATAAAAAAATACATAAAAATATAAGCCCCAAAAATGTCACTTTCCCATAAAAACACTTAATAAAGTATAAAAAAACCCCACAAAAACACAAAAAAGCCACATATTTGGTATTGTTGCTTCCGTAACAATCTGTATAATAAAACGGAATTGTTACGGGACCCAGGCGGTAAACGCCGGAGAAAACAAAATGCAAAAAACATTTTAATTAATACCTTTAAAAAAATGCTCTAAAAAGTGATAACAAAATGTTCCGCACTCTAAAATAAGCTAACTAAAAAGAACAACTCTTCTCGCAAAAAAGAAGCCCCTGACCAGATTTGTCAGCCGAAAAATAGAAAGTTATGCATATGAAAAGATGGTGATGCTAAAATGAATTTTCTCCAAATTAGTTTTTATTCAGTACAATTGAATAAAATACACAAAACCCCAACATATTTGGTATCCCTGCGTCCGTAACAATCTGCATAATAAAACAGAATCGTAATAAGATCCACAAAGTGAACCCCATAAAAAGATCATTTTTAATTAATACCCTATAAAAAATGCTTTTATAAAAAAAAAAGGGATTTAAAAAATGTTATCCACTCTAAACTAAGAACACTAAAAAGAACAATCCTTCTCGCAAAAAATAAGCCCTTAAACAGATTTGTGAGACGAAAAATAAAAAATTTATGCATATGAAAGACTGTGATGCTAAAATTAACAACATTTTTGTTTTACTTTTTATTCAGTAAAAATGGGAAAAAAATAAGAAATCTATATAAATGAGGTATTTTCGTCATCGTGGCAGAATACAAATAATATACTATTTTTATGGTATGGTTAATAAAATCTCACCAATTAGCTATAGAAGCCCCAAAATTATGTACCAGACAATGTGACATAGTAAATCTGCTCCTTTCATTCTATTCCTGGCCCTGCGCCCATACAGCAGGATACCACTACATATGGGGTATCTGTGTACAGACAGTCCCCGGGTTACGTACAAGATAGGGTCCGGAGGTTTGTTCTTAAGTTGAATTTGTATGTAAGTCGAAACTGTATATTTTATAATTGTAGATCCAGACAAAAAAATGTTGGCCCCAGTGACAATTGGAGTTTAAACATGTTTTGCTGTAATGGGACCAAGGATTATCAATAAATATGCATTACAGACACCTTACAGCTTATTATTGCAGCCTGGGACTATAGTAAAACATTCAGAAAGCTTCACCAGAGGTCAGAGGGGTCTGTCTGTAACTATGGGTTGTCTGTAAGTCGGGTGTCCTTAAGTAGGGGACTGCCTGTACTCAGGAGAAATTGGGTATCAAACTTTGTGGAGCCTTTTTTTCATTTATTCCATTGCAAATGTTTAATTTTTCCACCCAAAATGAGTGTATTGTGAAAAAACATTACAATTTGTAGACTGCACCTCCATTTTGTTTTAACCCCTATAAAATACCTAAAGGGTTAACAAACTTCTTAAAAGGCGTTTTTCATACGTTGAGGGGTGTAGTTTCCATAATGGCGTTAGTTACGAGTCTCGCTATTATTTAGGCCTCTCACAGTCAATTAGAAGTTGAGCAGGTCCATCTAAATACAGGTATTGGCGATTTTACAAAAAAATTTGAAAAATGGCACCTAAATTCTGACCCTCATAACATTCTAGTAAAATATGTGGAATCTTAAAAAACCATTCCAACATAAAGCAGACACTTGGGAAAAGTAAGTTATGAATTTATTTGGGTTCTATGACTATCTGCATCAAAAGTAGAGAATTTAGAACGTTGAAAATAAAGAATTTTTCCAAATTTTTGCCAAATTTTGATTTTTTTCATAACTGAACACAAAAGATCCACATCATCCAAATTTTTAAACTAATTTGAAGGACAATGTGTCACGAGAAAACAATCTCAAAATCCCCTAGATATCTTATTTAGTTCCATAACCACTTATAGTGACACGTGGCAGATTTGAAAAATGGGGCCGCGTCCTAAAGGCCAAAATAGGCTGAGTCCCATAGGGGTTATGTAAAATAAAAACATACAGAATTTTATGCTATAAACTAGCAACTGAATGTCATGTGGTTCTGTTAGATGAAAGCTTCTATTAGCTGGAAATCCTTAGTTATGCAATATTACAGGATGTCAGTCAATAAAAGCCACCCTTTCTACTACTCTTAGTACCTATAATACATTGCATCATGGTATTATAGTTTCATGTAGTAAATTCTTCTAGGCAGGCTGGCAGACATTTATATGAAATGTTGGAATCAGTCCCTATCTCCTCCTGAAGTCTGAATGAGGATAAGGCCGGGACATGAAAAGTGTACTTTATTACACCAGAAATACTTTTATTCATGTTATCATCTGGACAACAAAAGTCAAGGACAGCAAATGTGTAAAAGAAGCATTTCAGGGACTAACTCTGATCTGTAATAAACTGTAAGTCTTATTTGTTTTGTGCACCATAAACCAGAAGATTGCAGGCACTGCACACCACACTTACATTCCTACTGTAAGCAAGACATGATAATATAAACAATAAATAAGAGTAATGTAGATGGATTCTGAAAGACACAACGCTCATAGCCATACTGTGGTGCCTGGGGGGATCCAGAGACCCCCATGTGCCTCACTAGTAGACAACAGGACTAGAGATGAGCGAGCACTAAAATGCTCGAGTGCTCGTTACTCGAGTCAAACTTTTTCCGATGCTCGAGTGCTCGTTTCGAATAACGAACCCCATTGAAGTCAATGGGAGACTCAAGCATTTTTCAAGAGGACCAAGGCTCTGCACAGGGAAGCTTGGCCAAACACCACGGAAATGGAGACAGGGGCAGCATGCATGGATGCCTCTGAGGCTGCTTAATCGCATCATTATGCCAAAATTATGGGCAACAGCATGGCCATGACAGAGTGACCGAATGAGGCTAGATAGCATCTAAAACATCCAATAATTGACCCTGACACTATAGAAGACGGCATGCAGAGGCAGCGGCAGCAGCGGCAGGCTAGAGAGTGGCATGGCGACATACCCTAAATGGACTCAGGCTTCAAACCAATTAAAAAAATTCCATTTGGCGAGGATAACGTGTAGCACTGTAAGTATCAGTATTTTGCCTGGTTAAGGCGGCAGAGAGAAACCAAAGGAGGTGAGCAAGAATCGCTTAAATGATTTCCTATGTGAACAAAAGGTTGACGGTATATTTAGTCGATAACACAGCATGGTGGCGACATAGTGACCAAGTTCCATAACTTATCTGGTGAAACACCCGAAAAATGAGCCTGACACGGCTCGTTTGCTAAGGGGACGACATGTGGAGGCAGCCATGGAGACGACTTCCATGATTAAGAGCGACAGTATGGGGCATTCATATTGCGCTGCTATGATTGAAACTTCAGGTCTCCAGCATGGCGGCAACAGATGGGCCGAGTTCCATTATGTATCTGGTGAAACACCTGAAAATTCTGCCTGACACAGCTCGTTTGATAAGGGGATGATGTGCTGTATTTCCTCTTGCGCTCCAGCGTCTGGGTTATAGACAGTTGAACGTTGCGCATGGAGACATTGGCGGACGCTGTGAAGGATCGTGGAGGCGAAATGGACAGGAAACAGCAGGGGCAGCCTGCATGGATGCCTCTGAGGCTGCCTAATCTTGGGATGGAGCTGGCGGTCCACTGCCAGGCGAGCTTTTGCCTGTCCAAGCCCCTGTTTCTCAGCTCTTCCCCACCCAAAATGGGCCTGGGGGCCAGAAGGTTTTACTTTGAAAAAATTATAATTTTCAAAGCAGGCGGGGTCGTTTGAATATTTCATCTAGGAATAATGGAATAGCATAGCGGTTCTATTTTTTTTTTTTTCGGAAATGGCATCCATATTGCACTGCTATGATTGCAACTTCAGGTCTCCAGCATGGCGACGACAGATGGGCCGAGTTCCATTATGAATCTGGTGAAACACCTGAAAATTCTGCCTGACACAGCTCGTTGGATAAGTGGACGATGTATGGAAGCAGTAAGGTAGTAGTAGATTAAAGGTGCTGCAGTTAAAACTATGTTAGTTGGATCTTGGGATGGAGCTGGTGGTCCGCTGCCAGGCGAGCTTTCACCTGTCCAAGCCCCTGTCTCTCGGCTCCTCCCCACCCAAAATGGGAATGGGGGCCAGAAGCGTTTACTTTGAAAAAACTATCATTTTCATAGCAGGCGGGGGCTACAAAACAGCACTTCTAAGAACCTTTTGTATAAGATCAAGTGTAGTACTGTTATTATAAGTAATTGGCCTGGTTATGGCGGGGGAGGGGATGATAAAAGATTATACCTTTTAAATGATAAAAGGTATATTTTGTGGATAACACAGCAGGGTGGCGACAAAGTTAACAAGTTTGATGTGGAAGCCATGAAAACAACCCCTCCAGAAAAAGTAAATACATAGAGTACTATAGCTAGAGCCAGTTGGCCCTGGCAAAAAATAGCCAGTTTCCTCTGCTTTAGTGTACAAAGAGGAGGAGAAGGAGGAAAATGAGGAGGAGGAGTGCATACATTATTCAGATTGAGCTGTTTTTACCTGGTGGAGAATGGAAATCCTGAGAAATCCAGGCTTTATTCATTTTGATAAGCGTCAGCCTGTCAGCGCTATCAGTCGACAGGCGTGTACGCTTATCGGTGATGATGCCACCAGCTGCACTGAAAACCCGCGCTGACAACACGCTAGCGGCAGGGCAGGCAAGAATCTCCAAGGCGTAGGCGTAACTCCATAGTTGTAGGGAGCTGTGTGATCATTTAGGACGATGGTATGGTCAGCTACGTACTCCCTCACCATCTTTCTGTAAAGATCAGCCCTACTCTGATGAGACTGGGGACAGGTAACAGTGTCTTGCTGGGGTGACATAAAACTGGCAAAGGCCTTGTAAAGCGTACCCCTGCCAGTGCTGGACAAGCTGCCTGCTCGCCTACTCTGCCTCGCTACTTGTCCCGCAGAAGTACGCCCTCTGCCGCTAGTCAGAAGGGAAATACTGTTTCAGCTTGTGCACCAGGGCCTGCTGGTATTCATGCATTCTCACACCACTTTCCTCTACAGGGACGAGAGTGGAAAGATTCTGCTTGTATCGTGGGTCCCGGAGAGTGAATACCCAGTAATCGGTGCTGGAATAAATTCTTGGAACGCGAGGGTCACGGGATAGGCAGCCTAGCATGAAATCTGCCATATGCGCCAGAGTCCCAACGCGCAAGAATTCACTTCCCTCACTGGCCTGACTCTTCATTTCCTCCTCCAACTCCTCTTCTTCTGCCCATACACGCTGAACAGTGAAGGACTCGTCAACATTCTCCTCCTCTTCCTCCTCATCCTCCTCCTCCGATACGTGCTGAGAAACAGACCTGAGGGTGTGTTGGCTATCAACAAGGGAATCTTCTTCCCCTGTCTCTTGTGACGAGTGCAAAGCTTACGACTTCATGCTGACCAGAGAGTTTTTCAACAGGTCAAGCAGCGGGATGGTGAGGCTGATGATGGCGGCAACGCCACTGACCATCTGTGTTGACTCCTCAGTTACTCTTGAGGAAGCTGACTGACCTGACTACCAGTTCTGGTGGAAGTTGACATCTGGCAGTCTACAATCGCTCTGTGCTGCTGGTAAACCCTGGATAACATGGTTAATGTTGAATTCCACCTCGTGGGCACGTCGCACAACAGTCGGTGAGCAGGCAGTTGGAGGCAACGCTGCGCTGCCCTGAGAGTGGCAGCATCTGTGCTGGACTTACTGAAATGTGCAGCTTCGTGAGCAAATCAGACAGAGCACCTCCTGCTGTCACTTAGCGACGGCACTGCTGCTGTGCCTAGAGCTACCGACTGATGGCGCCATGCCCAGGGATGGTAATTTGGAGGAGCATGTGGAGGAGGGGAGGGAGGAGGAGGAGGCATAGTAGGCCTAAGAGACATGGACCGAGGTAGGCCCCGCAATCCTCGGCGTCGGCAGTAAATGAGCAGCCCCAGGGTCAGACTCGGTCCCAGCCTCCACCAAGTTAACCCAATGTGCCGTCAGCGATATATAGTGGCCCTGCCCGGCAGCACTCGTCCACGTAGACCTTGTCATAAACGGCATTGGTCAGGGCACGGGTGATGTTGTCTGACACGTGCTGGTGCAGGGCTGGGACGGCACATCGGGAAAAGTAGTGGCGGATGGGGACCGAATACCAAGGGGCGGCCGCCGCCATGAGGTTGCGGAAGGCCTCGGTCTCTAACAGCCTATAGGGCAGCATAGTAAGGCTGAGTAATTTGGAGATGTGGACGTTGAGGGCTTGGGCGTGTGGGTGGGTTGCACTGTATTTCCTCTTGTGCTCCAGCGTCTGGGATATAGAGAGCTGGACGCTGCGCATGGAGACATTGGTAGACGCTGTGGAGGATCGTGGAGGCGAAGGTGTGCTTTTCGCCTGGGAGGTGTTTGTGCTCCATTGAGTGGGGTGTTTAGCATTCATATGCCTGCGCATACTGGTGGTGGTTAAGCTAGTAGTGGTGGAACCCCTGCTGATCCTGGTGTGGCACAGGTTGCACACCACAGTCCGTCGGTCATCCGGTGTTTCTTTAAAGAATCTCCAGACTTCAGAAAATCTAGCCTTCGCCACGGAAGCTTCACTACGTGAAACATTTGGCGCTGATGCACCAGCTCTGGCCCTGCCTCTCCATCTGGCCCCACCACTGCCTCCAACCTGTTCTGTTATAGGACTCACCTCCGTCTCAGAAGCACTGTGTTCACCCAGCCTATCAACCCAGCTTGGGTCTGTCACCTCATCATCCTCCGATCCCTTAGTCTGCTCCCCCCTCGGACTTCCTGCCCTGACAACAACTTCACCACTGTCTGACAACCGTGTCTCCTCATCGCCCGACACCTCTTTACACACTTCTTCCACTACGTCAAGAAGGTCATCATGACCCACAGACTGGGACCGGTGGAAAACCTGGGCATGGATGGACTGCATGGAAGACTGACTGGTGGACAAATGACTAGAAGCATTGTCCGCAATCCACGACATCACCTGTTCGCACTGTTCTGGCCTCAACAGTGCTCTACCACGAGTCCCAGTAACTTGAGACATGAAGCTAGGGAGTGTAGCTCTGCGGTGTTCCCCTGCTCCCTCATCAGCAGGTGGTGTCTCACCCCGCCCAGGACCACGACCTCTGACCCCTGCAGTAGTTGGATGCCTACGCCCTCGTCCTCTACCCCTAGCCCTCGGGTTCAACATTTTCAAAATTAAAGTCTATTATATAGACAAAACAGAAATATAAACTGTAATTTTTTTGTGTGGTTTTTTTTTTATTTTTATTTTTTTATAGAACAAAACGTGCAGAAGAAATCACACAGCAACCACAGAAGATGATGATTGCTATGGCTAGTTTCTAACCTACACTGACAGCACACAACAGGATTTTGTGCTGTGCCTGTGACTTTCAGTTTTGAAAAAAAAAAAAAAAAAATCGACAGACTGTGGCTTATTCAATCAAACCCCTAATAAATTGTCCCACTTAGGTGTTTGAGATGGATATGTGTGTCACTAAGAGCTAAATAGAACGTTCGCAAGTCTCCCTACAAATTCGTCACAATATGGTACTAGCTGCACTACTAGTGCCAGCAAGCCCAACCACAAGCAAATAAAAAAAAATAAAATATAACGCTTTTGTAGCCCTAAGAAGGGATGTTGGGTTCTTGTAGAATCACTCCTGCCTAACACTATTCTAATAGAACGCTTTCTCCGAGCAACAGCAGCTCTCTCCCTAGCGGCATCCAGACAGAGAATGATCCGAGCAGTGCGGGCAGGGGCTAGTATATTCCAGGGTCACCTGATCAGGCCAGCCAACCACTGCTATCGACATGTAAGTGTACCACGTGATGCTGGGTGTAGTGCAGAGTCTCCTGGCTTGTGATTGGCTCTGTTTCTGGCCGCAAAAAATCTAAACGCCGTAAGATGCCATTTTCTTGAGCGGGTGAAATACTCGTCCGAGCACCAAGCAGTTGCGAATATACTAATGGTCGAACGAGCAGCAAGCTCGGACGAGTATGTTCGCTCATCTCTAAACATAACTATAATTTAGAATCACTGTTAGAGAGTTTGCATCCCCTGAAAGTGGTAAATAATGCCCTGTGACTATGTGCAAGAAAGGTAGACTCTTGCCTTAAACATATTTATGGCAGGAACAACTAACAATACTGCAGGCCTCTTTAGAGAAGAATAAAACAACTTGCAGCAATGGGGTCATCTTTCTACCATTATGCATGATAGGATCTGATTATTATACATTGTGGCCAGTGACTATACGGAGGAAATACTCTGGTTTACTATTTACCGTATTTTCCGGGCCATTAGGCGCACCGGAATATAAGGCGCATTAGTCCGATGCGCCTTATATATGTAATAATTCCATATATAAGGCGCATCGGACTATAAGGCGCAGGGTCGGGGGCGTGGCGGAGGTCCGGGGGCGGAGCGGAGACCCGATGGGACGAGACGCGACGCCGAAGGTGAGCGGGGAAGGTGAGGGGGAGGTGGAGGATGGCAGCGGACCCTACTTACATAGGTCCCCGCTACCGGAGACAGCAGATCTCCAGCGGGAACTGCAGACCGACGCGGCAGAAGTTGTTCGTGCCGCGTGGTCTGCAGTTCCCACTGGAGATCTGCTGTCTCCGGTAGCAGGGACCTATGTAAGTAGGGTCCGCTGCCCTGCGCCATATATAGGGCGCACCGGACTATAAGGCGCACTTTGGATTTCTAAGGAAATCCAAGGCTTTTATGTGCGCCTTATAGTCCGGAAAATACGGTTTGTATCCACTAAATATTATTCAGCTATATAGAATGTCCCCAGCAAATTAATTGTAACTTAACAGCCCCCACCCCCTCCAAATGAATTATGTTATCTACTCTGCCTTCCCATTAATAGAAGAAGAGCAAAGAAATAAGGCAATACTTTCTTGAGGCTAACTGAGTATATTTGATGGTGAGCTTCGAGAATACTAGTTCTCTTCATCAGACATAATGTTATGCATGAAACAGAAAATTCACGGCACTAAAAACCTGTGAGGTGTGTAAAACAAAAATCTCTAACTTTCTTTTACACGTAAAGAGCTCTGTGACCACTTGTTTTCGGCGTAACAAATTGCACTTCATAGTGATGGCATTTATTCTTCCATGTTGTGTACCGGGAAGCGGGAAGATAAAGTCAAAATGCAGTGTATTTGATGAAAAAACGCACTTTTTGCATTTTCTTGTGGGATTGGAATTTACGGCTTTCACTGTGCGCCACAAATTTTCAATGCTACCATTTTAGGACTGTACAACCTTTTGATCACTTTTAATTGAATTTTTTATATTTTCCAAAATGGCAAAAAAGTGCCATTTTCGACTTTGGGTGCTATTTTCCCTTACGGGCTTAAATGCAGAGAAAAACTGTTATTATATTTTGATAGAACGGCCCCATAGGAGGCCCCTGCCAGTTCTAGTAATAGTACACGATGTGGCCGGCGTTGACCGCTTGTCTACTATTACCCTACTGAATGGAAATTTCCAGCCTGTTAGTTAACAATGGTTGCAGATAGCTAATGAGTGTAAATTAGAGAATTGGTTATTTCGGCTTAGTGCAGAGCTAGGCAAAAGTATTTAAACTTTACAGTTGCGTCTTAATGAAAATTTAAAGAAACAACATACTATGTTAATTTTTAATCAGTGCCATAAAATCGGCAGATGATCCGAGTGATTCTGACTAAGCGCGGGATATAACTTTAAAATTGTGTTGCAAGCCCAAGCACTTACATGCACCACTAAAAAGATTGTGAACTCCGTCGGACCTGAGCGGGGAAGCAACACATGCAGTATAATGGGCGCACAATCTTAGTGAATCGCGGCACAGTGCATTATGGTCGGACAATGCACTTTCGGTGAACTCAGTGGACGGGTAAGTAAATGTGCCCTATAAACTTGTACACATAAGATCCTGGCAGCATGAAAAACAAGTACACTGGGAAGCTCCTTCTAGGAAATGTTGGTTTATATATGTAGAAATACCAGAATGAGGAGACATTCTACATTTTTGAATTGTGCACATAAACATTCCTAGGATTATAACTTATAATGTCATGGTCACAGGCTGCTATTTTTAGATTTTTGTCTTTGTTGCTAAATTGAGAAATTATAAATTCCGCCCTCAAGGAAGTACCAAAAGAATGTACTAAATGGAAATATAGGTCTTCTTTGTTATGAGCCTAAAGTGACAGCGTAAAAATCTAAAAAAAATTACAACTGGAAAAAGATTCAGCTGCAATTTGTGCAATACGTATAATACCGGTAAATTGCTTTGCAATGAGGTAAGATACAAAATGTTAGGAACAACGTCAGTAGGATCTTCAATAGAATATAGCAACAGTTGGAGAGAGTAAAAACTGGATCGCACATTCACACATTATACAACGATCTATTGCAGCTAGGTCACATTATATAATACAAGTTCATAGTTACATTTTCATCAAATTGCAAAAGTCCTCTAATCACGTGATGGTGACCTCATTTAGAGGGTTCCTTACGCTTTTGGGTACTGCATCATATGTCGTCCACATGCTGTTCACCAGCAACTGGCAGACTAAACCCCCACGGCTCTTTGCTCCAGCATTGCACCACAGAAACAGCAGACGTCATGGAGTACTGCAGCATGTGAACAGATCTAGAATGCTTACCATTCAACGAGGTCTCAAAAACTGGCTGAGAGCAAGTAGGTAGCCACTATGCGCGCGACGGAAATCGGGGGGGCGTGGCCGAACGAAAACCCGACGTATTCGGAAAAACCGCCGCATTTAAATACCGAAAAAGTGTCGCTCGGGAAGCGCTTACCTTCACCTGGTCCGAGGTGGTGCATTCCGGCGCGTTGAGATGATTTTCAGCGCAGCAGCGCCACCTGGTGGACGGCGGAGGAACTACCTTCACAAATCCCGGCCGGACCCGAATCCTGTGCAGAGAATGCGCCGCTGGATCGCGAATGGGCCGGGTAAGTAAATGTGCCCCATTGGGCCAGTTTTACTAAAGCCTTGTGCCAGTTTTCTGTTGGACTTTGCACATTCTTTTAGGTGCATATTGCTTGCACATGTATTTAAGAAGTGTCTGTGCTATTTCTCACCCGACACAAATTTCCGCACTGAAGGGGGGGGGGGGGGGGTTGGGTGCTTAGTCAGACCGTGCGCCACATTTATCATGCAAAGTCCGATAGAAGTGTACAGATAGGCGAAAGAGGAAACAGAAAAATGTGCTACTGGTGTGATAACATATGGGTCAGAATATGTGTGACAGGTTGAGAATTGCTCACTGTTTGTGGTTCCGCTCTTAAATAGGCGCACAACTCTACTAAGAGCTTTTTTGTCAAATATCATCTGGTTCTGCCTCCGAACTAGGAATATCATCTGTCATCTGTGTCAAATATGAATAGTCATTATACAATGAATGTGCTATCCAAGGACACATTGTAAAAACATACAAAACAATCCAAATTTACAAATTTTCTTGAATGAAACTTAAACATTGGTTGTGCCTTTTATGTCATAAATGGTTTACAACTCAATAAAATAATAAATGTAAAAGAATCGCATAGCTTAGTAGCTATGTAATATGGTCCATTCCTTCAGGTCCTGTGTCTCTCACACATCACTCTTAGCTGATGCAACCAAACTATATAACATAAACTGAAAAAAAACATAATTTGCCTTTCTTCGGGTTAAACTTTTTTTTACATACATTTTTTTTAGAGGATACCCAAGATCAAACAACTGCATAAAAGCAATGGCCCTGTGTTCAAGGGTGGTGAACACTAGTTATCTAGTAGCCAGATAGCCTAGGGATAATTTAGCACTGTAATGTGACTTTTTTGTTGCCTAACTAGATCATTTTCCTAACCCTTTTGTTTAGTGTTTTTGAAAAAAAAAACTAAAATAAAACCTACAAAGCATAACCCATATACTACCTTACCTCGCCAACCTCCATAGCCAGTATATGCTTTAAGTACCAGCCACTTCCAGTCACAATAGCAGGAACCCCACAAATATTAACCACTACTGTCCTCTTTGCTCTAAAGTACATGATTTTTTGAGTAGTAATGAGTTCAATCAGGTTGCTTTGGACAAAAATGAGTAAGCTACAAATATGCAAATGAAGAACTTGTCCATTTGGTCTCTGTTAATTCAATGAATAGTACACAGACAAATGCTTTTCTATGGGCTCCCAGTGTCGTACTCCCACGTGTATTAGCTGCAAGAGGTCCTTATTCTTACTAAGTTTGCGGTCCTCACCTGCCAATGACACACGGGAGCCATGGTCCATCGTTTGCAGCAGGAAATTGGTAAGAGCACTTACATGGTGTAACAGAAAGGTTGGGATAATAGAATATCTTGCGGAATACACATCGAATCAAAAAATAAAAATGTATGTGTTAAATATTTTAAAAAAATGTATACAATGATACCAAACTCGGCTTCCTACTCCCACACTGTTGGGGTAGGACGGGGTGCAATTTTAAAATCTAAAATGGGAACTCCCATTTTATGTTGCAGATTCCCCAGGAAAAATTACATCTGTTCAAACCACGATTCAAGTCAATGACAAATGGCACTGTATTCGCTAGAAATAAAAATGGGTAAAAAATAATTTAAAAAATGTGAAAATGTCATACAGGGTGGACGGTAGAATATCTTGCAAAATATACATCGAATCGATAAAACAAAATAATGTGTTACAAATATTTCTTAAAAATCTATCCAATGATACTTTACCTGTATGTTCACACCAGGAGGTGAGATGGGGGAATCTAATTTTTTATGTAGAAACTACATTCAGCGTAACCCAGGAACAACAACGTGGGCTAGTAGTTTTCTGTTCTCTTCAAGGGCTGGTTGCCTCTCACACATCTGAGAGCTTGATTAACTTAAAGAGGGTATTCCCGTTACAGCAAATTAATGTTATTGTTTGTATGATAAAAAGTTATACAATGTTCCAATATACTTTCTGTATATACAGGGATCTAGAAAACTGCAAGGAATTGATACAGAAAGTATATGGAAAGTATATTGGAGAATTGTATAAACTTGTTTCATACAAACAATAACATTACATTTCTGTAATGGGAATACCCCTTTAAGTCTCCTCCCCTCTGAATATAGGGATTTTTCTTGTCTTGTTTTAAAATATCTAATGCTTTACATTAAATGCTTGAATTTGTTAACATTGGATAGCTTTGAGAAAAATATTGCATAAGTCTATTTTCAGATTTTGGATCTGATGTGTATTTATCAAAATATCCCCCTTTTTTAACGTATTTGTGCACCAACTGTCACTAAAATTGAAAAAGGCCTAGCTCAAGTCAATGATTTTTAAGTTGCCCTCACCCTGAGTTTGATATTATTGGACAGATTTTTGAAAACACATATTTTTAGATTTTGATTTGATTTTTGCATTGTTTTGTATTTTGCAAGATGTTACGCCCTGTAAATGTGGGACAAAGGAAAGTCTTATTGGAGGAAAGCCCAGTGGGGCCTGGCTGCTATCTTGCATTCACAAGGTTATCAGGTTGATGAAAATGGGACAGTTTTAAATCAATGAGCCCTTTACGAGCTGCTTACAAGAAGCTTTAGTGGACTTGGAGAATAATTGGCCTCACTGGAATCCCTCCGTCTGCTTAATACAAGGGAAGACTACATTTTACCAAAGAAAATTTGACTAAAGTTTCACAAACTATACCACAGCTGTAAGACATTTCAAACATTGTTTTAATGCTGTCATTGCATTTCATAGCGATACTGTACAAACTGTAGAATGAAAACACTGGAGTCATGGTTTGTTGAGAAACCCTTAGATCTTATCTCTTAGTCACTGTGGCAACTCACTAAGTATAATTTCACACATACCACACATACCTTTACATGGGTGTAATAATTCAATCTCTCTCATGACATGAGGCATTTTTGGCATTTATGCAATCTCTGAGCTATGAAGATAATGTGGGCTATTGACCTGGAAGTAATTATGCAAGAGGTAACCTGGCATACATAAAAAGTAAGATAATTACCGTAGTTATAAATGCCTACATTTATATTTGTGCATATCTTATATTTTACATAGGCCTACAAATACTATATTATGCACCTAATTGGTTAAGTAAAGTGGGTTTGTAGGGGGAGGCCCTTCCTTCTCTTCAGTGCCCCTACTCTTCAGACAGAGGAACAAGGCAAAACATTAAAGGTGTTGGCTATTTTACCTCATGTTTTTTGTAATGTGTGTATGTGTGGGGGGCAGGATATTAGGTAATTTACCAATATGTAAAAGACATGAGGCACAATTTACATATCGATACAGCAATGCTCTAATTTTCAATACATGTACATTGGTAAATTACTTAATATTCTGCCTCCACACTTACACATTACAAAAAAGCATGAGGTAAAGTGTCCAACCCCTTTAAATTTTTGGGCATCCCCTTTCCATCCCCTTTAATGCCAGAAGAGGATCCAAAGTAGAAGCAAAAATATAAAGTTACACAAAGTTGTTTCTCAATCAGGAACAAGCTCGCCAATGTACAACTAGCTTTACCTTCTGCCCATTGACTTTAATTAAAAAAATTACTTGTAAAAACAAGAAAAGTTACATGATCATTATTTTATTTTTTGCATTGGGCAACAATTCCTGTGGGAAAAAAATGTATTGTCTACATTACTTTTTCTAAATCACATTCACTTTAAAGGAAATCTACCATATGCTTTTATGCATTATGAACCAAACATACCTTGAGAATATTGTAGCGACATTGATGCAGAAACATATCTTATTTAATCCCTGAACTGAGTAGTTTTGCTAAAAATAATAAAATTATGATAATGAGGCCCTGACATTCCTGTGGATGCCCTGGAGCTCACCTCACCCTAATTATGCAATGCCCCAGCCTTATCCTACCCAGCTTGAGCAGAGAATATGTCATCACTGTGTTGTCCCTGACAGGCAGAAGTAATCAATTGCTGCACCGTCCCCCCAGCTGCTGCGTACGAATCATCCAGCTCAGGTTGATTAGTCCTGTCTGGACAGTTCAGGCAGCTTCCGTGTATGTGGAAGTAATGTGTTTATATACGGCAGCCAGCCTGCACCCAGCTTGAATTTTATAATTGTTTTTTGAGCAAAACCACACATATGTTTCTGCATCAGTGTAGCTACAGCATTCTCAAGGTATGTTTAGTTCACAATGCATAAAGACAAATGGTAAATTTCTTTTAATACTACTGTATTTTTCTACGGACTTTCTGCAACAAATATGCACGTAATCTGCAACACGTAGTCTAAGTCAGCAGACAAATCTACAGCAATAATGGGATATATGAGGCTTGCTTCAGATTTCACCATCCACAACAAGCCTGCAATTCTCCGCACACTTGTTTTTTCTACATGAGAATGTTTTGTTAAAGAGGACCGGTCGCCCTCAAAAACTGCACTAAATAAGCAGCTCCTAGTGCTACAAGAGTCCCAGCTGTGTTACACTGCTAGTGTTATCGGAAACCTCTGTTAACGCTATCTAACACTGCTGTGCTGTACATTAGAAATGCCAGACCGCTCTCAAAGCATATGCTTTAGGGGGCGGGATTAGGGGCCTATTGTCTGCACAGGCGTTTCTAGTGTACAGCGCAGCAGTGTTTGTTAGCGTTATTGCAGGTTTCCGATGTGTTTAAGCACTAGGAGCTGATTAGTAAGCAGCTCCTAGTGCCGTTTATAAGGGTGACAGGTCCTCTTTAAATATAATGTATAATTTTCTTGCATTATTTTGCATTATTTTTGATACTGATGATCAAGTCATATGACCTTATCTTAAGAGAAGCCTTAATTCTTATGACTAAAAATCTGTTCATCAGAATTCTACAGCACGTAAATGGAGTTCTGCAAGCCCAATGCTGATGAAGTAAAATGCCTGTAATGTGGCGCATGATGTCATGTGTTAAGTCATATTTTTTTGTTTAAATGGATTGAGGAAAACTGCAGTTAGTTACATTAGCAACACATGCTGTGAGTTACTGCTTTCAGCTAATTGCAGGATCCATGTACCATCATAGGAAAATCATGGTTAAAAGTCAAGGCAGAAAACAATCGGATTGCTCTGGAATGTTTGCTACATGTGATCCCAGCTTATGTCAGTGTTTCATTACCTGATTGATGTATATATGTATATTAATGATATGCATATAAAGAACACACATAACATATGTCTTTTAGAAAAATGATCAAAATGGCAATATTATGAGTGATTTGTATGTAAACATAAGAAACTGACATCTCATTTGTACTACTACTGCTCTACTACTGCTCGACAAGATTGGGACGAGTTTACTGATAAGGATCGGATTATTTTGGTTACCTGTCACGTTACTATAAATGGCTTTCCACAAAATAGAAGGTAACACTCAGCAATTAAGTGTAATCTTCTATCAAACTCAGGGCATTAATGTAACAATCATTTACACATAATTTGAGCTACAAAACAAAACTGTGACATATTCTGCATTTGGAGGCAGCATAGTGGAGACCAGTCTGCAGGCAGAGCAAATGTTTTGTGCTGGAGTTATGGATTTGATTTTATTTTCCTGTTAAGTTATTTAAGAAGTTAGTATTGACCGTAGAGAGACAGCATGTCTTCGAGGACAAGCACTTAAACTTTCTTTGTCTACCACAATATAAAGTAGACCTGTATATTTCATGTGATGTGTTATTTTATGCCTATGTGCTACTGCGCAGATGTGAAAGTATAACCAAATTTAGATTAGCCAATTACTACCAAGTGTAGCACCTAGGAGGACTGAAGTTTTATTGCTGGGATAAATCCAACAGCCATTTTGCTACATTTATTAAAATAATAATATATTGTACTATTAAATCTACAAGTAGTGAAAAATTTGCTTGAACTGACAAATTTGTATCCAAACAGTATTTGGCAAGTTTAGCACCTAAGGACCCAAAGGCAAATGTCAAAAATCACTCTGGCTGATTGATTGCTGTCTGTCTAATCAAGCAGCTTTCAGGCGCTTAACAACCGAAGCATTCAGAGCCTGGCTGCGGTTGGCCCAGCAGGTCATGTAACCTCGCTGTATAAAAGGCAGGGCAACATTTCCGGGTGGCATCGCAGCCACTGGAAAACTAAGAATAGCTTGCTACTGCAAGAACAGTGAGGTAAAGATTAGAGCTGTAATATTATAACAATTTCCCTTTTCAGGGCAGATGCGGAGAAAAGGCTCTGATGGACAAAAGATAATAAATTGTCCTTTTCAGGGCAGTGTGAAGAACTGGATCTTGATGCTCATTGTCTGCTATAGTTCATTGCCAGTATTACTTGCATCCCACAATACTAGCTGAGGGTTCCAGTGTTAGAAAAACTTGCATCCCATGGTACTAACTTAAATTGCAGTGTTAGCAATACAAGGATCATTCAGCACTACTTCCAGTACTAATGGTTGTACTGTTTGTGTCGTATATACATTCTAGTAGGAAAAAGTAGTAGCTTTGTAGTAAAAATGTTAATACCCTTAATATCTGCATACCATATGCCGCTACAGTATCAGTGTTAGTTCTATTTGCATCATAACTCCATTTGTCACTTCTTAAGTTTAATGTAAATAACTGCAGGTCTTTCAAAATGAAGAAAGCAGGAATTGAGAGACAGGGACATGGCTTTGTGTTGCTGCTGGCGGTGGTGATAGAGCTAAAGGTGTCGGGAGAGGACGTGTTGAGTCAGGTGCCAGGGTGTGCAGCGTATACTTGTAGGCTCCATTAATGCACACAAAGTGGAGACATTGGTTAAATGCATGTCAGACAGTGCCTCAACTTCCATCAGGTCATCTACGACTGTCATTTGGGGAAAGCATAAACCTATGAGGATAGGTTGGCACTATCAGCTCCCATAGCCTTGCCAGCATGGTGCCTTTTATCATTCTTACTTTATTAAAAGGAAAAAATGCTCCATAATGGAAAAGCATAATGGAAGGTTACTGTGCACGGATCCTAAGGAATTTGCAATGTATTATAGTATTAGTGTAAGTCATAGGGAAACCCAGGGATCAAGACTAGTGAGTCATAACAGATGAATGAACATCTGAGGAAACCCTATGTGTAATACCTCCCACCAGATAGGGAAATACATCCCTGAGAGGGAAGCTCTTCTTTCCCTATTCAAATAAACAAAGGTTTTGTTTCCCTGCCAGATATTGAAATATTTAATCATTAAATACAGTCAGGAGAAATGGGTTGACATTTCAGATTATCAGAAACAAATTGCTTTTAAAGTTTTAATGTTTTAACATGGCCAATAATAACAGATGACACAAAATAATAACAGATGACACTAAATTGTACTTGTTATATGTGTTTTAATCAGCCTCACAATTTATATTTAATTAATACTAAAGTGAAAAGAAAGCTGAAATGCAATATTTATCTTATAGAATAACACAATGGGGCACATTTACTTACCCGTCCCGTCGCGATCCCCGAGGTGCGTTGTCCGACGAGGATTCGGGTCTGCCGCGATTCACTAAGATCCTGCATCCAATTTCCTGCATGTGTTGCTTCCCCCGCCGGAGTTCACCTTCTTCTTCCCGGTGCATGTGAGTGCTGATCTTTCGACACAATTTCGTTTTTAAATTCTGCGGTTTGTCTGAATCAGTCGGGTTGTCCGCCGTCCACGCCCCCCCGATTTGTGTTGCATACATGCCGTCACTGATGTGCCACAATCCGATTGCGTGCGCCAAAAACCAGGGGCAATTCAGGGCAAAACAGTAAAAAGTCAGGAAACCCGACGAAAATGCGATGTTCGGACCCCTAGTAAATGTGCCCCAACATAGTCAAATAGGTTTTTAACTACGTCACAGTTCCTATTTTCCTCCTCTCCTGTATTACTTTGTTTTACTCTCATTTTGGTTGTCAAAGTTAAGGAGTTGAGAATTGCTAACTTTATCCAAAGTATAGAAATTATTGTTGCTTATGGTTATGGCAGGCTTCTGACATCCTACACTGTTAGGTACAATTGGATATGTATTAAAGGGGTTGGCCACTTATAGAAAAAGTTTACCTGGTAAATTTGTTTAGGTGCCTAAACCCAGGGGGTTAATCAGACTAGAAGGAACAGGACTCAGAACTTCCTGTTATGTCCTCTGCCTAGTTGGCTTTTGGTGCTTGAAGGTCCTCCTTGCTGCATGGTAATTGAAGAGCGATGCCAAGAACATCCACACACCCCTCCAGCCAATGGAATTGGAATGGATATCTCATTTGGGGTTGGAGATGTATTCTATCTTTTCAATCAATAATACTATCACTTGGCACTGTCCCATCAGTGCATAATTCATTTTTTTAACAATTTTTTCTCCTTTCTCTGTATGACACCAAACTTTTTCCAAATGTTTACAACCATGGTAGACCAACTCTATGACCAGTTCTAGAGATTCAACACTGCAACTAAACAAAGGTACCACCAGTGGAGATACGATCCTCCAGTGAAATGTGTACATGCCAAGTCCCAGATTAGATAAATAGCTAAGCCATATTAAGCAGACAGTGAGATTCTTTACCATGTGAAAAGGAGATTCTCATTAAAAATCATAAATCATGAAAAGTAAAATTGCCCCAAGTAAAACATTTAACAGTGCCCATTCTAATAGAGCCCCCAGTCATTAATATTAACAGTGCCCTCAGTAGAACATAATAGCTTTGCCCCAGTATACATAGTAACTCCGAGGCCGCAGTAGCCCATATTAACAGATCCCAAAGTCACTAATGGGAACGGAGATCCCAGTAGCACATAGTAGCAGCTTCCCCTGTCGCTAATCGTAATAGTGACCCCAATAAAACATAGTAGTGCCTGCCGCAGTAAAACTTCGTAAAAGGGCCCCTAGTAGCCCATTGTGACAGTTCCCCCAATAGTAAATCCAAAAAAGTAGATATGGAGCAGCACCGCGTATAAGAAAAACTCAGGTGCAGATCTTCTTAAGAGGTCTGACACAGACCCCAAAATCGGATAATAATCAAGTGATGAAGCAGCACTCCGTATGGATCAGATGAAGAAATTTATTCCACCCTAATAGTGCGACGTTTCGCCAATTCAATCAAGGCATTATCAAGCATAAAATCAACCAATAGAACATAGCAACAGAGCCCCCAATAACCCCGTAGCATTAGCTGTAACATCCGCAGTAGCCCATACTAACAGGGCCCTCAGTTACTAAGAGTAACATTGCCCAAGTAGAACATGGTAACATTTCCAAGCAGCCCATTTAAACAGGGCCCCCAGTCGCTAATAGTAACAGTGCCTTCACTGACATAAACAATACTGACAATGGCCCACTTCAAACGGTTATATATTGTGAACCAACATAGTTCTGGTGTCATTTTAACTCCTTGCCATCAATGTCCTTTTTCCATTTTGCACTTTAGTTTTTTGCTCCCCTCCTTTTAAAACCCCAAACATCTTTATTTTCCTGTTTACATAGGTGTATGAGGGCTTGTTATCATGGGACAAACTTTACTTCCTAATGTCACTATTTGACATCCCATGTCTTGTACTGGGAAGCTAGAAAAAATGGTGAAAATTGACAAAATGAAGCTGTTGGGCACATTTTTATGGGCTTTATAGAGTCCTTGGGGATTTTACTGCTGATTTGTAACCATCTTCCATTACAGATCAGGCTAAATGACTCTGAGAGACTCCTGTCTGTCATAACACCCAATCACCTCCCCCCTCCCGGATGACCTCATGGGTACAATGATCAAAGCCATTTAAATAACATGGGTTGCTATGATATTTAAAAACAATCACCCATCCAATGGGCAAATGGTCATGGGAAGGATGAGCACATCAAAAAAATTTATGAAAAATTAAGAAAAACTGTTTTTGGCTTTAATAGGAACCTCTGTTCTCAATTATTGGCTGCTCAGGTGGTCCTAAGTAAAAGGGAGTAAAGTACAGTACATGCTGTTAGTATTCCTAATATATATATATACTGACTATATCCTAATTATAATATACCTTGTCAGTATCCCTAACTTAAATGCTAAATATAACCTAATGAAAAGTATACACTGTGACTTCAGAACACAGATGCAGTTGCCATCAATGTTTACTCAGAGGGTTCTTGCCACTAAGCGTTCGATGCTCCGAAGATGTAAGCGCTAAGTAACAAAAATTTAACATTTAGCGATGCTGCACTAATCACATTTTGTGGTATGTTTGTTGTGGCATGTGCTGTGTCCAGTAAATGAAAGTCTGGAAGACAGATGGGAAAATCATTTAAACCTGAAAAAGAAGTAGTCATGCATTGTATTCCCAGGAGAGACACATGAGAATAGTTGGAGCAGGATTGTATGTAGAGGAAGAAGGAAAGAACCGGCCACATATTGTTTCCCCAAACTATTGCCCGCGCCCCGCATCCGGACCCTATTGCTTGGCACGCCAGAACCGGGCCCCCACGGCCTACGACAGCCAGCAGGGGCCTCCGTCCGGACAGGAAGCTCGTGTTCGTCACTGTATAGTGGTCGATGTGGGCAGAAACGATGTGCCCATGAACTAGGCTCCGCAGCTGTGTGATGACGTAATCACGCACGGGAGACTGAGGTGAGTACAAAGGTTTTTTTTAAACGCAGTAAAAATATTGTGGTGGCTGGGGGCCCAATATATGAAATAATTAATTTTGGGGCATTATAGGAAATAATGATGGGGCCCAATATATGGCATAATTAATTATGGGGGCAGCATAAGAAATAATTAATGGTGGGGGCAGCATAGAAAATAATTAATTATGAGGGGCAGCATAGAAAATAATTAATTATGAGGGGCAGCATAGGGAATCATAAATGGTGGGGGTCAGCATAGGAAATCATAAATGGTAGGGGGCAGCATAGGAAATAATTAATGGTGGGTGGCAGCATAGGAAATAATTAATAGTGGAGGGCCAACATAGGAAATAATTAATGAGGGGAGGGGCAGCATATTAAATAATTAATGGTGGGGGCAGCATAGGAAAAAATGGTGGGGGGGCAGCATAGGAAATAATTAATTATGAGGGGCAGCATAGGAAATAATAAATGGTGGGGGGCAGCATATGAAATAATTAATGGTGAAGGGGCAGCATAGGAAATAATTCATGAGGGGAGGGGCAGCATAGGAAATAATTAATAATGGGAGCAACATAGAAAATAATTAATGGTGGGGTGGGCAGCATAGGAAAAAATGGTGGGGGGCAGCATAGGAAATAATTAATGGTGGGGCAGCATAGGAAATAATTGATTATGAGGGGCAGTCTAGTAATTAATGGGGGGAGGGCAGCATATTCAATAATTAATGGAGAGGGGTTTCCAGTATATTTAATAATTATAAAATATATAAAATAGTTCACAAGTATATTAAATAATTAATTGAGGGGGGGCCCAGTGTATTACGGATACGCTATTTATTTTTAAACTTTAGTCCGGCCCTCCAACAGTCTGAGAGGGATAGTGAACAGCCTTCTATGTAAAAAGTTTGGGGACCCCTGAATTAGGACAATATAAGGAGGATAATACAAAGCCACCGCAATCCGTAGTTTACCCACACCACAAATTAACAGAACAAGAAGTGCAAAGTGAGGCAACTCCAGCACCAGATTTACATGTTACATACTGTTTATATAGTAAATCTACCATACATAAAAGTCAGGTAAACTACAGTAACTCTAAGCCTGTTGTTTATACACATTCCCATGGTTATTGCAATAGATGAATGACATAGCAACTTAGTAGAATCCCATAACAATGCTTTGTATTTTCTAAGAGTAAGTAAAAATGTTATAAAAAGTAGTGCGTGGGTCTATGATAACACAACTAAAGAAACAGAACATTGATTTGACTACCACAGAAAACTCAGATGACTAAAGCGTAAAATCATTAAAATGATAAAATCTGCATTAGGGGTTGCTATGCTACCTGGCAGTGTTTCTAAACAATGTATTAAAGGAGTATTTTTGTGGATTATATATATATATATAATCTAATAACTGTATATTTGATATTGAATGAGTTTGTATGGACACTAGTCTAGAATGCAGACGGCTCCGTCATCCAGCGACACAGGAGCTTCCACAACCGCAAAGTAACACAAACAGGGTGCCCGGCTGTTTTGATAGAGTCAAATGAATCTGCATTACAAATCTGTTTTGTACTGACTCCTCATCACAGTCCTACTAGTGGTAACCTGGGCCTCCAGCCTGATATTCTGTAGGACATCCTTGCAGTAGTGATAACACAAACAATGGCTAGACTATAAATGTTATCTGAGGGAATTTCCCTTTAATCATTCAGACTTCCATGTTTCACAAGTGCTTCCGAGTATTTGCATTTACCATCCTTGTATTCATGTCTGATTTTCATTCCTCCAAATCATTAGCTTACAGTCCTGAAACTTAGTTCTGGATCTGTAAGCCTTTACCAAATAAAATTTTGGATCAGCATGTCTGTCTGACAGGATCCCTGAGGAAGCCAGACAGCTGGCGATACCCATGGTGTAGGGAGGTTTTAGGGATTATACCACAGGGGTTGTTTAGATGTTTACTGGTACTATGTAGCCCAGGGGTCCCCAAACTTTTTACATTGGGGCTGTCACTGCCCCTATCAGACCGTTGGAGGGCCGGATTAAAGTTTAAAAATAAATATCGGTACATGTGACTGCATCCATAATACACTTGTCCCCCCCTTAATTAATTATTTAATATACTGCACCCCCCTGTGAACTATTTTATATATATATATGCCCAATGAATTAATTAATTGGGTCAATTAATTATTAAATATACTGGGGCCCCTCCATTAATTATTGAATATTCTGCCCCTCCCCATTAATTACTAGACTGGCCCTCATAATTAATTATTTCATATGCCGTCCCCCACCATTGATTATTTCATATGTTGCCCCTCCACTATTAATCATTGAATATGCTGCCCCCACCATTAATTATTTCATATGCTGCCTCCCACCATTAATTATTTCCTATGCTGCCCCTCCACCATTAATTATGTTATATGCTTCCCCCACCATTAATTATTTCCTATGCTGCCCCTCCACCATTAATTATGTTCTATGCTTTCTTCCAGCAATAATTATTTCATATGCTGCCACTCCACCATTAATTATTTCCTATGCTGCCCCCCACCATTAATTATTTCCTATACTGCCCCCACCATTAATTATTTCCTATGCTGCCCCTCCACCATTAATTATGTTCTATGCTTTCTTCCAGCAATAATTATTACATATGCTGCCACTCCACCATTAATTATTTCCTATACTGCCCCCCACCATTAATTATTTCCTATACTGCACCCCACCATTAATTATTTCCTATGTTGGCCCTCCACTATTTATTATTTTCTATGCTTTCCCCCACCATTAATTTTTTCCTATGCTTGCCCTCCACTATTTATTATTTTTTATGCTTTCCCCCACCATTAATTATTTTCTATGCTGCCCCAGTGGTTGTGCCAATAACAACGTTACTGAGGGTCTATACATCTACAGAAACCACTGGAGAAATCTCTACTTATTACAGTGACTGTAGGTGATGTGTCCACTTCACTATTAGGCATCCCCACGTCTCCTCTTAAGCCACGTTACCTCCCTGTGGAGTGCACCACACAGACATCTTGGGGCAGATTTATCAAGCTGTCTGAAAGTCAGAATATTTCTAGTTGCCCATGGCAACCAATCACAGCTCAGCTTTAAAATATTCATGAGCACTGGTAAAATGAAAGCTGAGCTGTGATTGGTTGCCATGGGCAACTGGAAATATTCTGACTTTCAGACAGCTTGATAAATCTGCCCCCTTGTGTCCTTCATTGTACCGAAATCTTGGTTCTCTGAAGGTGCGCTCACATGTTGCAGTTACAAATGCATTGTAATTAGTTTTTTTTTTTCCAACTTACGTTTTTATTTTTCCAAAAGAGGAGTTACAAACAATTATGCTCAAGAAATAGTACATAGTATTACCAGATTGGTATAAGCATATACCGCACATTAATACATAAAGTAATAGTTAGGTCACGCAGGACCTCTTGTAGGTGGTGTAGAAGTCGAACAAAAGAGGCAGCTTTAAATGGCTAAGTAGATAGCAGGGGAGTAAGGAGCAAAGTCCAGTTCTTATGGGAAAAAAGAATAAGCATTGTAATTAGTTTTGAGGTGGTTTTAGTTGCAGTTTTGTAAACAACATTTGTGGAACAGGTTTCCCCTTCAAACTCTAATTCACCCCTTCAGTTCATGTCTTTCACTTGTTAAATTAACAAAACTGCACCTTAAACCACCTCAAATCTAATTGTGATGCAGTTGTAACTGCAACGTGTGACCGCACCCTGACAGTGTTATCCTGCTGCTGCCACTAACACTTCAAAAATACTATAAGGCTGCACTCACACGTTTGCATCTAAACAAATACAAGACATCAGGTGCTCATTATCGATCACATGCATTTCACTGGGAACTCATGTGAGATCAAACCGAGGTCCCTCCTACTTCCACGTGTGAACATGCCCCACAGCTACCCAAGTAATGTCCTCACACAGCCCCCAGCAATGTCCCCCACAAATCCCAACAGCAATGTCCCCCAGACAATCCCCCAGTAATGCCCCCCACACAGTCCCCCAGTAATGTCCCCAACATAGTGCCCTAGTAATGTCCCCCACATAGCCCCAGTAATGTCACCCACACATCCCCGCCAGTATTGTTCCCCAGTAATGTCCCACACAGTTCTCCAGTAATGTCCCCCACACAGTCCCCCAACAATGTCCCCCACACACTGCCCCCCTGTAATGTCCCACACACAGCCCCCCAGTAATGTCTCCCACACCGCCCCCAATAATGTCCACCACACATTCCCCCAGTAATGTCTCCCACACATCCCCGCCAGTATTGTCCCCCAGTAATGACCCACACAATTCTCCAGTAATGTCCCCCACACAATTCTCCAGTAATGTCCCCCACAAATTCCTCCAGTAATGTCCCGCACACAGTCCCCCAGTAATGTCCCCCACACAGCCCCCCTGTAATGTTCCATAGTAATGTCCCCATACACAGCCCTCCTGTAATTTACTTATCCATCCGGAGGAGTTCACCGAAAGTGCATTGTCCAATGATCATGTACTCTGCCGCAATTCACTAACATCTTACGCCCAATATCCTGCATGTGTCGCTTCCCCACTCAGGTCCGACAGAGTTCACCTTATTTTTCCTGGTGCATGTAAGTGCTTGTTCTTGCCACACAATTTGAAAGTTAAATCCAGCGCTCAGTCGGAATCCGTCAGATTGTCCCAATTTCTGTTGCATGAAAGCCAGCGCAGCTGCGCCAAAATCCTATCGCGTGCGCCACAATCCTGTTAAATACCTGTCAAACCCATGAAAAACCCAAAAATGGTGCAAAGTCCGACAAAAGTGAGATCCGCGACCCATAGTACATAAGTCCCACTGTATTTAATTAATTTTGGAACTTTTGCTTCTCACCAGGAACCATAACATTGAGTCTATAAAAAGACAAAAACAAAAAGTAAATATTGTTGTCATCCATTTTTACATAAATCAACAAGTATAAATATTATATATATATACTTTATACATTTTTAGACTATGTTTAGTTAGTATTAACGTTTGCCAACGTATGTCATTCTTTTATTTAATTATATAATTACATTTAATTTAGACATTATAATTTAGCATACTCATTTGCTTATTGCTTTATGATAATATTTATGAATACATAACTTTTGTACATTAAAGCAAAGTTATGCATGTTAAAGACAATCTACCATCAAAATTGTAATCTTACATTATTCTACCATTTAAAATTATACTAATGATCCCAAGGAACTACCCTATCCCTTTTTGTGATCTGACTTTACAGGTTGTTACACTGCCCTCCCCCCCTGCTCCCTCAGCACTGAGAATACATCAGGAAGTGCTCACTACACAAGTGCTGAGGAAGCAGGGGGGAGGGTGAGACTGTAACATTCTGTAAAGCCAGATCATAGAGGAGTTAGGAAAGCTCTGCAGGGTCATTAGCATAATTTTAAAAGTAGATTTTAGAAGGAAGGAGGCCATGGATAACACATATAAGCAGATTACCACAGGCACACTGCCTGGATCCATGAGTAAGTGCTTGTTTATCATGCTTTAATTTTGATGGTAGATCTCCTTTAATATTTACAGAAATTGCCAAAGGCTAATGGGGTATAACCCATAACCGGACTGTCAATAAAACTTAACTTTGAATACTGTCACTTGTATTAAGAAATGTATAAGCCTCTGTGAAATAAAAGTATTAAAAACACTAGTGTCTAATTGTGTTGTGTATTTTCTTCATATTATTAAATACCAGGATTAGTACAATACATTTTTATCTTGTGTTATAATTCAAAAGCCGTAATAGCATTGTGGATACATTTTCATTAAGGTCATATAAACAAGAGTACTCCTATATGTACACTAGTTGCTGTGACTACAAGTCATATATCTGGTAACTCCACTATCTAGCTTACATAACATTAATGCAGTCTACAGTCAATGTATTATACTATATGGCCTATTCTGACACCACATTTCAACTTCAAAATATCCACTTTATAACTTTATGGAAATGAGCCAGAGGTGCTCACACCTCCGTTAGCCGAGCGCTTCCTGGCTCCATCGGGAGATCTATTCACGCCCCATCATTGATATTCCTCTCAGGAAGGCCAGCCACAAGCGCTGCAGACAGCGGGTGAAGTCACCTGCCTGTCTACTAACCTCCCGCTTGCACGTGAGCAGCCTTCTGGCCAGGTGACATCACCGGCTGTCTGCAGCGCTTGTGGCTGGCCTTCTTGAGGGGAATATCAATGAGGGGCCGGCTCATTTCCATAAAGTTATAAAGTGGATATTTTGGGGCAGCAGATGTGCCAGAAAGTTCCAGGAGCACTCCCAATTAACCCCTGCACTAAATGTGGTGGTAGATGTCCTTTAAATAGGACCTGTCACCCAGAAAAATGGCACTAGGAGCTGCTTACTAAAGTTAAAACAAACTTACTAAAACAAACGCAACAGTGTTACACTGTTAGCATTATCGGAAACCACCGATAAAGCTCTCAAAGTGGTCCGGCGTATTCATGAGGGGGAGGGGTTGGAGCGGACGCACGGCAGTTACCACCGCCTATGGAAAGGGAGCTTCCTCTTCCCTGGACCGCCCCCTCATGAATACGCGTTGCGTATTGTAAGTGTTTGTAATGTACAGTGCAGCAGTGCTTGTTAACGCTATCATTCTAACACTGCTGCGTTTGTTTTAGCACTAGGAGCTGCTTACTGAAGTAAGCAGCTCCTGGTGCCGTATTTCAGGGTGACAGGTCCTCTTTAAGCAACATTTGCAGAAGTATGCCAAATTGTGTTCAGAACGCAAATACACTGCCAATTCGCTGCCTCTTTTGCTAGACATATGTGTTTAGAAATAAAAAAAATTGTCTTTAAAGCAAACGATATCTGTGCATGTTAAAAAATATGAACACCATGTTAATAACTATATATCATAGACAAAAGCTGCCACAAATTAAAAAAAAAAAAAAGATTATATAAAGCAATTCAAATCAGAAGTTGATAATAGCACATTTTTCCATAATAGTATACACTTGCCAGATTTCTTTTGTATTAATCAACCTTGTAAAAGATCTGCACACCATTGAAAATGGGCCTGTATGTTGGCCCCATCCCATGGACTGCACAGAATGCACAGGATGGGAGTCCAAGCATATTTACAGAAATATAATGCAAGAACTTCCTGGCTTGTGCCCAATCTTTAATGCTATAACAGTTTATACAGATGACAATTATGTGGCCCGTGGGTCCCTTGGACTCACGGGACCCATAGCAGCCATGTGGAGTTCACCATCTTCCTTGTGTATGTAAGTGCATTGTCTTGCGACACAATTTGAATCTTAGATCCCGCACTCAGTGCGAATCAGTTGGATCGTCCGACAGCCTGCCTCCCATTTCTGTGGCGTGAAAGCCAGCGCAGCCGCGATACAATCCAATCCCAGCGCAGACACCTGTTAAATACCTGTCAAAGCTACGCAAATCCCGAAAACGGCAAACAGTCCGACAAAAGTCTGATCCGTGACCATTAGTAAATAAGCCCTGTGAGTATGTCTGTGTGTCAGTACAGTGTGTACTGTATTTATGTCTACTGTATGAATTATTATATCCAGTGAAGAAACTAGATGATGGACACAATATTACATTTATAGGTAGCATTTGCAGAGAGACAGGGACAGGAGAGAGTTAATGATCATGATAATATGCATATAACTGCGCAACTATGACATAAGGGAATGATAACATAGACATATCCATCACTCCCTTGACAGACCGCTCTTCAATGAGTCAGCACACACTCACCCTTTCCTCAGCTATACAGCCCTCCACTCCAGATATTTATCATTGTCTCCTTCCTGTTACTGCACAGCACACAAAAACCATCTCAAGAAAATCCTCAATGGTTTGTTGCATCATATTTAACACTCTGAAGAAGCCTCCGAAACCTCCAATAACCCTTTAACGACTTGGTCATTTTTTTTTGGGTGTTTCCATTTTTCACTTCCCACCTTCAAAGATCTAAAACTTTATTTTAGATGCTGTGCGAGGGCTTGTTTTCTGAGTGACAAGTTGTAATTTGTAGTGATTGTAGTTGATATTCCATGCTGTGTACTGGGAAATGGCGAAAAAAAACCCCTGCATTTGCTCCATTTTCTTGTGGGTTCAGTGTTTACAGTTTTCACTGTGCGCTCCAAATGTCCCCTTTATTCTTTGGGTCAGTACGATCACAGGGATACCACAATTATGTAGGTTTTATTACATTTAATACATTTTTAAAAAATGTAAACAGTTTGACCTAATATTCACTTCTTATTAAATTATTAACCATTTTTATATTTTGAAAGATTTTGATTTGATTGATTGCCAGCACAACTGGTCAACGATCCCTCCCTGTAACCAAGTGCAAAACACGGAGACAAACAAAAGATAATACAAACATGTAAGAGTATTCACATACAAAGGAGTTATATACACTCACCGGCCACTTTATTAGGTACACCATGCTAGTAACGGGTTGGACCCCCTTTTGCCTTCAGAACTGCCTCAATTCTTCGCGGCATAGATTCAACAAGGTGCTGGAAGCATTTCTCAGAGATTTTGGTCCATATTGACACGATGGCATCACACAGTTGCCGCAGATTTGTCGGCTGCACATCCATGATGCGAATCTCCCGTTCCACCACATCCCAAAGATGCTCTATTGGATTGAGATCTGGTGACTGTGGAGGCCATTTGAGTACAGTGAACTCATTGTCATGTTCAAGAAACCAGTCTGAGATGATTCCAGCTTTATGACATGGCGCATTATCCTGCTGAAAGTAGCCATCAGATGGTGGGTACATTGTGGTCATAAAGGGATGGACATGGTCAGCAACAATACTCAGGTAGGCTGTGGCGTTGCAACGATGCTCAATTGGTACCAAGGGGCCCAAAGAGTGCCAAGAAAATATTCCCCACACCATGACACCACCATCACCAGCCTGAACCGTTGATACAAGGCAGGATGGATCCATGCTTTCATGTTGTTGACGCCAAATTCTGACTCTACCATCCGAATGTCGCAGCAGAAATCGAGACTCATCAGACCAGGCAACGTTTTTCCAATCTTCTACTGTCCAATTTCGATGAGCTTGCGCAAATTGTAGTTTCCTGTTTCCTGTTCTTAGCTGAAAGGAGTGGCACCCGGTTTGGTCTTCTGCTGCTGTAGCCCATCTGTCTCAAAGTTCGACGTACTGTGCATTCAGAGATGCTCTTCTGTCTACCTTGGTTGTAACGGGTGGCGATTTGAGTCACTGTTGCCTTTCTATCAGCTCGAACTAGTCTGCCCATTCTCCTCTGACCTCTGGCATCAACAAGGCATTACCGCCCACAGAACTGCCGCTCACTGGATGTTTTTTCTTTTTCGGACAATTTTCTGTAAACCCTAGAAATGGTTGTGCGTGAAAATCCCAGTAGATGAGCAGTTTCTGAAATACTCAGACCAGCCCTTCTGGCACCAACAACCAAGCCACGTTCAAAGGCACTCAAATCACCCTTCTTCCCCATACTGATGCTCGGCTTGAACTGCAGGAGATTGTCTTGACCATGTCTACATGCCTAAATGCACTGAGTTGCCGCCATGTGATTGGCTGATTAGAAATTAAGTGTTAACGAGCAGTTAGACAGGTGTACCTAATAAAGTGGCCAGTGAGTTTATATAATGTATTCACAACATGTATTCACAACAAAATGCCTTTATTATATTACTTCTATTCAAGGCAGTAGTACAGAATTAAAATCAAGGAGTTAGGTTCCAAAAAAACGGTAATACTCAATGGGGCACATTTACTTACCCGTCCACGGAGTTCACAGAAAGTGAATTGTCTGACGAACTTGTACTCTGACGCGATTACTTAAGATTGCGCGCCCGATATCCTGCATTTGTCGCTTCCCCGCTCAGGTCCGACAGTTCACCATTTTCTTCCTGGTGCATGCAAGTGCATTGTCTTGCGACACGATTTGAAAGTTAAATCCCACGCTCAGTCCGAACCTGTCAGATCGTCCGACCGCACGCACCCTAATTTGCGTCGCATGGAAGCCAGCATAGCTGCAACAGAAAGCGATCGCATGTGACACAGACCCCTGCTAAATACCTCAATCCAAAAAGACACAAGAGTGAAAGGCGGTTCCTACAGATCGAATCTCACAAGAAAATTTCTTAAAAAGTTCCATTTTTTATTGAAAATTAATATTTAAAAAAAACAAACAATTTACAACATTTGTGAATATCTACAAGTTATTAGTTTGGATCGTTCCTGAAGGTCCAAAAAAGTCCATCACTGCAGCACCAAATTTCTTTTAAATAATTACATGAGGCACATACTTATATGTATAATGCAATAACTGCCAATATTGTATAAAGTGCAAAACGCGCGTCGGGGTTTTCCACTCTACATACCATATATACCATGGGTAAGTGAACCTATATCTGATCATTCTTTGACGTATAATTGCTGTAACTTTGCACTTCTATCATACCCATTGATATATAAAGATCTTTTTACTTCATGCATTGGCACTTCGTGACTTGGGTTTAGCAATAATTTATGCTGGCACTTTTGCACTTTTTACAATATTGGCAGTTATTGCATTATACATATAAGTATGTGCCTCATGTAATTATTTAAAAGAAATTTGGTACTGTAGTGATGGACTTTTTTGGACTTTCAGGAACGATCCAAACTAATAACTTGTAGATATTCACAAATGTTGTAAATTGTTTGTTCTTTTTAAATATTAATTTTCAATAAAAAATGGAACCTTTTAAGAAATTTTCTTGTGAGATTCGATCTGTAGGAACCGCCTACAGATGCGGAATCACTGCTAGGTTTCCGTTCTGTGTTGATAATTTGGTTTTGTGCCCTGCTAAATACCTGTTGTTACAGGTGATCCCGCATTCCATGTATCAGATCACGGGTGCATCCATGTTTCTCCCTGTGGTGCTGCTCCGGCCCGGTCCTTCGTCATGGGTGCCCCCGCGATCCATGTTGCGGATCGTGGGTACACCCATGCTCCGATATTTGCTCCGCTGTGTGCCCGCTGCTGCCCCACTCTGGATTCATACTCACCTCTCCCGGCTCCTGATGGCTCCGCTGTGGTCCCCTCCAGGCCGTGGGTCTGCTTCCTGGCTAGGCCGCACGCTCCCATTGCTAGGGCTCGTGTGAGCCGACTCTTCAAGAAGCGTCGTTTTCAGATGCCTCCTTGATTCCTGTGGTGTCCCCGTGTTCCTGTGATGTTCCCGTGGTGTTCCCGTGTGGCGGTCCTATAATCCTGTGGCGGTCCTGTAATCCTAGGGCGGTACTGTAATCCCGTGGCAGTCCTATAATCCTGTAGTGGTCCTGTAATCCTGTGGCGTTCCTGTCATCCTGTAGCTGTCCGGTATCCCAGTGGTCTTCCTGAGGTCCTGCTAGCCGTCCTTCATGAGGTTCCACCAGCCGTCCTTCCTGAGGTCCTGCCAGACGTCCTTCCTGAGGTCCTGCCAGCCGACCTTCCTGAGGTCCTGCCAACTATCCTTCAGAGGTCCTGCCAGCCGTCCTTCCAAGGTCCTGCCAGCCGTCCTTCCAAGGTCCCTACCTTTTCTACCACCGCGGGCCCAGTCGCACCCATAGAGCCGCTTTGCGGCTGGCTCTGGCTGGCTCCACTTAGACTCTGCTCCTGGGTTGCGGCTAGTACCATCATTCCCCGCGGTGGTCCAGGTAGTCCACATACTTTAGCCTCAGAGACTCTTCCCGCGCCCCAGTGCGTGACAGTAAGATCCGGCCATGGACTCCACCAAGGTCTTGTATCCTTCTAAAGCCCTGGACTGTGCCAAAGACCACTCCAGCTACTGGATGACCTTCCCAGCCGTATTGCCCAGCAGTCTCAAGAGATTGCTGCCCAAAAAAAACTCCTGGACAAACTCACTGCTACCCTTCAAAGGATGATTGTCCTCCTGCGACTCCTCCTCCTGTTTTTCGGCAGTAGACTCTGGACCCAATTTTTGATGCCTAATACATTTGATGGCAACCCCAATTTTTTCAGGAGCTTTGTTGCCCAGTGCTCGCTAGACATCAAACTGATGTCCTCCCAGTTCACCACCGAACCCACTAACTTGGCATTTGTTTTCTCTTTGCTCTCTGGAACCCTGACCTGGGCTACCCCTTTGTGGGATAGTGGTGATCTGGACATGGCTACTCATACCACGTTCCATGCAAAAATCTGGTCCAGGTTTGACCCACCTCAAGTCCGGCTTCCCCGCATGTCCTGCTTTCCACGGTGTCCCTAGTGTCTCCGCAGCCTCCCAGAGCTCCTCCGGCCTTCCCAGAGGCCACTCCAGAGTCTCCACCGGCCTTCCCAGAGGCCGCTCCAGAGTCTCCTCTGGCATTCCCAGAGGCCTTCTCCAGAGTCTCCTCCGGCCTTCCCAGAGGCTGCTCCAGAGTCTCCTCCGGCCTTCCCAGAGGCTGCTCCAGAGTCTCCACCGGCCTTCCCAGAGGCCGCTCCAGAGTCTCCACCGGCCTTCCCAGAGGTTCCACCGGCCCTCCCAGAGGCCGCTCCAGAGGCTCCACCGGCTCTCCCAGAGGCCGCTCCAGAGGCTCCACTGGCTCTCCCAGTGGCCACTCCAGAGTCTCCACCCGCCTTCCTTGAGGCTGCTCCAGAATCTCTACTCCTCTTCCCAGAGGCCGCTCCGGTGTGCCAAAAGCAGCTCCAGTCTCCGGTGTGCCAAGAGCCACTCCAGTCTCCGGTGTGCCAAGAGCCGCTCCAGTCTCCGGTGTGCCAAGAGCCGCTCCAGTTTCCAGTGTGTTAAGAGCTGTCTGAGCCTCCACAGCTTCCTAGTGCTGTTCCAGCAGCGCCCCAGCCTCCGCAGGCTCCAAGTGCTGCTCCAGCAGCGCCCCAGCCTCCGCAGCCTCCCAGTGCTGCTCCAGCGGCGCCCCAGACTCCGCAGCCTCCAAGTGCTGCTCCAGCAACGCCACAGCCTCCTCAGCCTCCCAATGCTGCTCCAGCAGCACCCCAGCCTCCGCAGCTTGCCAGAGCTGCTCCAGCTTTCCCACAAGCCACTCCAGTGTCTCCGCAGCTTCCCAGAATTGCTCCGACTTTCCCTCAAACCGCTTCAGTGTCTTAGCAGCTTCCCAGAGCTGCTCTGGCTTTCCCACAAGCTGCTCCAGTGTCTCTGCAGCTTGCCAGAGCTGCTCCCGCTTTCCCACAAGCCACTCCAGTACCTCCATAGCTTCCCAGTGCTGCTTCAGTGGCGCCCCAGCCTCTGCAGCTACCCAGTGCTGCTCCAGCGGCGCCCCAGCCTTCGCATCTTCCCAGTGCTGCTCCAGCAGCTCCCCAAGAGTCACTCCAGCCTGCAGCTACCCAAGAGTTGCTCCAGCCTGCGGCTTCCCAAGAGTTGCTCCAGCCTGCGGCTTCCCAAGAGTCGCTCCAGCCTGCGGCTCCCCAAGAGTCGCTTCAGCCTGCAGCTTCCCAAGAGTCACTCCAGCCTGCGGCTTCCCAAGAGTCGCTTCAGCCTGCGACTCCCCAAGAGTCGCTACAGCCTGCGGCTTCCCAAGAGTTGCTCCAGCCTGCAGCTTTCCAAGATTTGCTCCAGCCTGCGGCTTCCCAAAAGTCGCCCCAGCCTGCGGCCAAAAGACGTTCAAGACATCCTCAAGATGCCCTTGGCTTGTTCCATACCAGGTCCGAGCGCCACATGGTTTGTCCAGTCTGCTCCTCCTCAGGTGTCTCATCACCAAGAAAGATTGGAGGAGGCGGAGAAAGAAGAAGAGCGGGCTGAAGAAGAGGAGAAGAGGGGCCCTAAAGGTGGGGGGGTACTGTCATGGGTGACCCCTCGATCCATGTATCGGATCATGGGTGCACCCGTGTTCCTCCCTGTGGCGCGGCCCCGGCCTGTCCGTCCTTCGTCACGGGTGACCCCGCGATCCATGTTGCGCATTGTGGGTACACCCGTGCTCCAATATGTGCTCCGCTGTGCTATGTTATTAGAAACAAGATAGCTGCCCTTGGATACTACCCCCTCTCCCCTCCCCCCAAGCTAAAGCAGCAGTGGCAACACATGTTTTTCCTTGAATCAAAGTTAGGCGCTGTCCACAGGATAGGGCCTAACATGCTGACTGGTGGGGGTCTGAGTGATGAGATACCCACAGATCAAAGTTACCTCAGTGGGACCACTCGTTGCTCTCAGAGAGTAAAGGAGCAGACGGCCGTACATGACCGTTCTGCTCCATACATCTCTAGGAGCTGACAGACATTGCCGAGCTTTACTTTGAGCCCCTTTAAGCATTCATTATCACAGGACAGGTGTGAGGCATGCAGTAACTCCCAGCCATTCCATAAGAGAAATCATGATTTGTATCGCACTCCTACCATATGTGATAAAATACTATCTCAGCCATATGATTAATTTAGGATGTTCACTTGTCATCATCCTGAAACCCTCTTTTCACTGTTATTTCTTGCTCCTTCAGGTGCATTACTAAAGGAGAGGAAGTCTGGTTAAACAATCCTCTGTTGTTTTTAGAAAAATGCCCGTGGGGCAAGAAATTAGCCATTTCCTTTCACTTCCCACATAATAAAAATAAAAAAATTGATGCATAATCATAACTTTAAAAACCAGTTTACTTTTCAAAATATGTCAACTACCAGTAAAGTATCTGCAATATTAATTTTAAACTACACATCTTCAAAAAAAAAAAAAACATAAATCACACATCCTATTTTTGCTTCAATATAATCAGGGAAATGCCAAATTGCTAGATGGTTTGTTATTTTTCTAGACCTTTTTATTTTTTTTTATTTTGGGAATTGTATGAACTTTTGCTAATTCTTTTATTCAAATTTTTGCAAGTGCAAAAAAACAGCGTCTTGGTAATTTGGGCATTTTATCTTTTGTAGTATTCACCAAATAGGATACATTTTTATATTTTAATAGATAGCCATTTTGGGATGTGGGGATACCCTGCTTGTTTATTAATTAGATTTTCACATTTTTGTTTTTTTTTTTCTGTAACTTTTTATTGTTTATTCCAATTTTTTTTCGGTCCATTTGGGTACTTGAGCTGTGGATCACTCATACAAAATACTTTAATACAAATGTATTACAGTATATTGCCAATAAAGTGCATCTTTATTAGCTCCTGCCTCGTGCTCACCCAAAGAAGCTTCATAGAAACAGATTTCCACCCCACAATGAGGTCATGCTAGGTTGACCACTGTGGGAGATTTGGCCCAGTAGAGACCGTGGTAGCGGGGTGCTGTGATGCAGTTCAAGACAGTGACACCAAGGTACAGTCCAAAACAGGTCTCGCCTGCGTTTATTGTAGCAGCAAAATAAAACAGCCTTTACATTCAGGCATTAAATAAACAAAAATCCTACCCGTCAGGGTGCTAACTATACAGGTGTTCACTAACTCACCACTATACAAAATCACTTGGCTGCTCCAGGCACAGAGGTCAGGGCTTTCGTGCTCTACAGCCTCCTTCCAGAGAGAGACAACACTTCCAGCCCTGCTGAGCGGTTTAAAAAAAAGACTGATTGGGCTGCTCCCATCACCTGTGTCCAAGGTGCTGGACACCCAACCTCAGCACTAAGGCCTTGCATAATAGCAAAACCTAGGGGAAACATACCGCCCATCCACAGTTAACCCCTTCAGTGTCTCACATACCCTCCCCCTCTGTTTGACCCTGTGGGGGCGAACACTTTTGGCCATCAGACAGTGGGTACGAGACAGGGCATCGGCATTCCCATGCAGCTTTCCTGCTCGATGTTCTACTGTGAATTTGAAATTCTGCAACATTAGGAACCACCTTGTGACCCTGGCGTTCCTCTCTTTGGCCTGACTCATCCAGGTGAGGGGAGAGTGATCGGTCACCAGTGTAAACTGTCGCCCTATCAAGTAGTATCTCAGGGATTCCAGAGCCCATTTTATCGCCAAGCACTCCCTCTCAACTATACTATAGTTCTTCTCAGGGGGTGTGAGCTTGCGGCTCAGGAATGTCACGGGATGTTCCTCACCGTCCACTACTTGGGACAGGACAGCCCCTAAGCCCACGTCAGAAGCGTCAGTCTGCACAATAAAGGTCTTGGTGAAGTCAGGGGTGACCAGTACCGGTCCCTCGCACAAAACCGTCTTAAGTCGCTGAAACGCCCCCTCAGCCTCTTCACTCCACTTTACCATCACCGCCCTGCTACCCTTGGTCAGGTCAGTCAGGGGTGCCGCTATGGTAGCAAAATCGGGGATAAATCGGCGATAATAGCCCACTATGCCTAGGAAAGCCCTCACTTGCTTCTTGCTCATAGGTCGTGGCCACTGCTGGATCGCCTCCACTTTATTTACTTGGGGTTTGATGACACCTCGCCCAATACCGTACCCCAGGTAACAGGCCTCTTCCAGACCCAGAGCACATTTTTGGGGGTTCGCTGTCAACCCTGCTGCCCTCAGGGAGTCTACCACTGCTTGCACCTTGGCCAGGTGACTCTCCCAATCGTTACTATAAACTATGATGTCATCCAGATAGGCCGAGGCATATCTCCGGTGAGGTTTTAGCACGAGATCCATTAACCTCTGGAATGTGGCGGGAGCCCCATGTAGCCCAAAGGGGAGTACCACGTACTGAAAAAGCCCGTCAGGGGTAACAAAAGCGGTCTTCTCTTTGGCCCTGTCAGTAAGGGGTACCTGCCAATACCCTTTCGTCAGGTCAAGGGTGGAGAAGAACCTAGCCTGTCCAAGTCGTTCTATCAACTCGTCAACCCTGGGCATGGGATAAGAATCAAATTTGGACACCTCGTTCAACTTCCTAAAATCATTGCAGAACCGTAGGGAACCATCAGGTTTGGGAATCAACACAATAGGACTCGACCAGTCACTTTTAGACTCCTCGATAACCCCCAGGTCTAACATCTGCCTGACTTCTTTGGATATGGCAAGCCGGCGTGCTTCGGGGACCCGGTAGGGTTTTTGGTGTACCCGGATGTGGGGTTCGGTTATGATATCATGCTTGATGACTGAAGTACGTCCCGGTAACTTAGAGAACACATCCACATTTCGGAGCACAAACTCCTTCGCTTCCTGAATCTGGGCCCTGGAGAGGGACTCCGAGATCTGTACTTCAGGCACCTTGGCATCGGGTACACCTACCTCCGGTGTCCCCTTCTTGGGGACAGACGCTTTTTCTACTCCCACGGCCATCAGGGACTCCCTTTCCCTCCATGGCTTTAGGAGGTTCACGTGGTATATCTGTTCGGGTTTCCTCCTCCCCGGCTGAGATACCTTGTAGTTAACCTCCCCCACTTTCTCCATGACCTCATATGGTCCTTGCCGTTTTGCCAAGAACTTGCTCTCAACGGTGGGCACCAGAACTAGCACTCTGTCGCCTGGGTTAAAGGTCCTGAGTCTGGCTGACCTATTGTAGACCCTAGACTGGGCCTCTTGTGCCCTTGTCATGTGCTCCTTTACAAGGGGCATTACCGCCGCTATGCGGTCCTGCATAAGGGAGACGTGTTCTATCACACTACGGTGGGGGGTCCTCTCCTGTTCCCAGGTCTCCTTGGCTATATCCAAAAGCCCACGTGGGGAACGGCCATATAACAGCTCAAAGGGTGAGAAACCCGTGGAGGACTGGGGAACTTCACGTATGGCAAACATCAAATAGGGCAACAAACAATCCCAGTCCTTCCCATCCTTGCTGACCACCCTCTTTAGCATCCCCTTCAAGGTCTTGTTAAACCTCTCGACTAGGCCATCTGTCTGAGGATGATACACAGAGGTGCGGAGCTGTTTAACCTGCAGTAACTTACACATCTCCTTCATTACCCTAGACATGAATGGGGTACCCTGCTCAGTCAAGATTTCCTTGGGGAGGCCTGTGCGTGAGACTACCTGGAACAGCTCCCTAGCAATATTTTTGGAGGAGGTGTTCCTTAATGGAATCGCCTCGGGATACCGCGTAGCGTAGTCCAGGATAACCAGGATGTATTAGTGCCCCCTTGAGGATTTGACTATGGGGCCAACCAGATCCATTGCAATCCATTCAAATGGCACCTCTATGATTGGTAGCGGGACCAAAGGACTCCTGAAGTGGGACACCGGGGCAGTAAGTTGACACTCAGGGCAGGAGCTACAATACCGGTTTATCTCCTCCCACACCCCGGGCCAGAAAAATCTCTGCAGGATCCTCTCCCGGGTCTTCTCAGCACCTAAGTGCCCTCCCAGCACATGTTTGTGTGCCAACTCTAGCACCAGCCTACGGTGAGATTGGGGTACTACAAGTTGCTCAACCTCCTCACCCCGTATCTGGTCGACCCTGTATAACAGCTCCCCAACAATCACCATTCGGGGGTATATTTTGTCAGCCCCTGGTATTTGGAGTACCCCATTTATCACCTTAACATTCTCCCGTGCTTTAAACAAGGTAGGGTCCTGTAGCTGTGCAGCCCCAAAATTCTCACGGGAAAACTCAAGGTCCGGCATGTCGGCCACCTCCTTGTGGCCCTCGACCTCACCAGCTAGGACCTCTAGGGGAGCGAATTCATCACATGGGGTCACCCCTACTGCTGGCGTGGGTACATCGGCCTCAAAGGGTTCAGGGGCCAAGGCCGGACATACCTGACGTCCATTATCTGCAACAGCACCTGAGGTGGGTCTTCGTCTCCAGAGCTCCCAAAACACCGGTAAGTCTCTGCCGATAATAGCCTCATGAAACAGGGTCCCCACCACCCCCACTTCATGGGTAATAGTACCACAAGGTGTATGTAGGTTGATGACAGCAGTGGGATATTCGCGAGTGTCCCCATGTATACACAACACTCCAACTTTACGCCCACTGTACAGTCCAGGATCAACCAAAGTTCCCCGCACCAGGGTAACCAGACTCCCTGAGTCTAGCAAGGCTTCCACCGTGTGACCACCGATTGTGACCATACACACTTGGGGTTCTGCATCCGTGACTGACTTGGCAGCCAGAACCGGCCGGGCAAACAGTGACATTCGCCGGGTCTGGTTGCAGTCCATTGGCTCCACTGACAGGGGACAGTTGGCAGCAATATGGCCCATTTCATGGCATCGCCAGCACTGGATACGGCTATGACCTCTGTCACGAGCCTCACTGGGTTTCTGTGTATCCAAGCCCCCCAGTGTACCCCCTCCCAACCTGACCTGTTTCCCTTTTTCTGCAGTAGCAGTCCTACCAGATGGTTTAATGGCCTTGTCACTGGCACTGCTTTGTGTGGGAGGGATAAGTAGAAGATCCTCCGTAGCCCGATATCTCTCTACTAGGGACACAAGTTCCTCAGCATTTGTGGGACCGGCCTGTCCAACCCACCGCTGGAGCTGAGAGGGCAGAGAACGGGTGAACTTGTCAAGAACCACTCTCTCGACCATCTGTGCTGGGGTGCAGTCATCGGGTTGTAGCCACTTCCGGACAAGATGGATCAGGTCATGCATTTGGGAGCGCGGGGGTAGTTTTTCAGAGTATGCCCACTGGTGGACCCGGCTGGAACGAACTTGAACGGTGACCCCAAGACGAGCCAGAATCTCCGCCTTTAGCTGGGGGTACTCACGGGCCTCCGTTTCACTCAGGTCGTAGTAGGCCTTCTGCGATTCGCCTGTCAGGAACGGCGCCAGGACATCTGCCCACTGCTCAGCTGGTAACTCCTCTCGCTCAGCTACTCGCTCGAACACAGTGAGATACGCCTCCACGTCGTCGGTCGCCGTCATCTTTTGTAAAGCCTTCTGCACTGCAGCCCGTGCGGAATGCTGGACAACCGGGTACCCTTGCAAACCAGTATGGGACCCCTCAGTAGTCGTCGCTTGCGGTGCTGCCATAACGCCAGAAAACTTTTCCATCATCAGCTGGAACATGGCTCGGGACTCTTCCTGCTGTTGCTGTAGCATGGCTCGGGACTCTGCCTGCTGTTGCTGGAGCATGGCTTGCTGCAGCTGTCGATTAGCCTGGGACTCTTCCTGCTGCTGCTGCCGATTAGCTCTGGCCTCCTCTTGCAGGTATTTAATAAAGTCCTCCATCTTGGCTTTATCCTGCAATTTGCCTGCTGCTTTCACCCAGGCCATGCAATGTTGCAGGATGTAGCGAGCCTTTCAGGTGTATGTCTTTTTTGAACTGCCCGCAATCCGAAGCACCATATGTGGGAGATTTGGCCCAGTAGAGACCGTGGTAGCGGGGTGCTGTGATGCAGTTCAAGACAGTGACACCAAGGTACAGTCCAAAACAGGTCTCGCCTCCGTTTATTGTAGCAGCAAAATAAAACAGCCTTTACACTCAGGCATTAAATAAACAAAAATCCTACCCGTCAGGGTGCTAACTATACAGGTGTTCACTAACTCACCACTATACAAAATCACTTGGCTGCTCCAGGCACAAAGGTCAGGGCTGTGTGCTCTACAGCCTCCTTCCAGAGAGAGACAACACTTCCAGCCCTGCTGAGCGGTTTAAAAAAAAGACTGATTGGGCTGCTCCCATCACCTGTGTCCAAGGTGCTGGACACCCAACCTCAGCACTAAGGCCTTGCATAATAGCAAAACCTAGGGGAAACATACCGCCCATCCACAGTTAACCCCTTCAGTGTCTCACACCACCTATTCAGGACACATTTGTTCATGGAATGAAAGAAAGAAAGATGATGATGCCAGCAGTCATTTTCCTTGAATGGAGAAGGCTCAGCCCGAAAGGAGGGTACGGAGGAAAAAAAAATTCCCAAGGGGGTTACAATCAATGTGCAAAATGTCAACATAATGTCCCCGAATTGTTGGAATTGTTTCCAGGGATACCAAGTATGGGGCAATTTAATTTGTCTATGGTATAGAAAAACCCACTCTTTGAGCGATGGGGGATTCTGCTTCTTCCAAAATAATGGAACACAAGCTGTCCTTGTCAATTTAATAAGAAGGAAGGATCTGTACTTCTTTAATCGAATAGAAGATATTTGAAGTAACAAAAATGCTGGATTATAAAGATTAGTGACATTTATTAAAGTTGCAGTAACATACCACTCTCCAGTTGGAATCATGTTTGAATCAAAAGGTACCATCATTTAAGCGGCATCTCCAACAGGTAGATGGTATCTCTGGAAACATTACAAGGTACCACCTTGATAATACCTTATAACCTGTTTATTGCGTATGGATAGATATAGATAAAGTGTGAATTGAATGTAAGATATTCCAAGCTTGGTGAAGGTGAAGCTCTGATTTCCATATTTCCACAAACCAAGGACTTTTTGGTCAGACGGTGAAAGTAATAGTGTTCATATAGTGGATAGGGTGAGTGATATGACCTTGTCCTATACACATTTTTTCAAATGCAGTGAGAGACTTTAATGTCAAGGATGTGGGAATGAGTTAAAAAAAGTTATAACTGTCAAAAACAGCAAAAACCCAAAGGACAAGGGTCCTGTTGTCCTTCCAGCTCAGCAAGGGACATCCATACCCCATTCAATTAAACTTCGGAGTATCTATGACTAGCACTTTCTACAAATAGGTTGTGATAGGGTAAAAATAAATATCTGAGATGGAGGCCCCCGCTATTTTTATGACTATGTAATATACCCAATTAGGTTTTTACTTCCAAATTATCTAAACAATGAATTAACAGTAAAAAAAAGACTTGCCCGCTTGTAATAGTATGGTTTGGAAGATATAAAGAATTCTAGAAGGTAGGTTCATCTTGATAATAGCACATCACCAAAGTAAGTGTGCATGATTCTAGACCAGCGATGGTGAACCTTTTAGAGACCGGGTGCTCAAACTACAACCAAGACCCACTTATTTATCGCTTAGTGCCAGCACAGAATTCATGATTTATACTCCCTGTTCTGTCACAGCTCACTTTCATATCTGCACTCTGAGGACACCAATAAAGCAGAAAATAGAAGAAATTTGGATGATCATTGTAGCTTCCCTCTAGGGTCCCATAAACAGGAAGAATTGTCAGGGCAGGAGCTACAATGATAATCCAGATCTGTCCACACCTTCCCACTCCTCCAGTAGTCCCAGGTAGAGCTGTCACTTTAAAATAGCTCTGTGCACAGCAAATCATGGGATATCTGGGACTGCTGGAAGATACCTGGAGTCCTCTCTGGTAATGGCCTGTGTGCCCACAAAAAGGGCTCTGAGTGGCACCTTTGGCACACGTGCCATAGGTTCGCCACCACTGTTCTAGACCAAGAAGATATATTTTCTCTAATTGCTTGTGGAAGCGGTAATCGTTAAGATAATTAGCGATAAGTAGAGATGCAATGGTAAAGAAGTTAGACAAGTGACCAAGTAGTGAATAGACCACTGGAGAGGGAAGGTGTCCCTCAAACTACATATTAGGGGAGCAGGTAGGTTAATATTTAATGCCAAGGACATCAGTGTATAAAAAGCACATAGTAGAACTGGAACCGATGCAGAGGAGAGAAACCAAGATTATTAACACCTTAACGACCAGGCCCTTTTTTTGATTTTGCATTTTCATTTTTCACTCCCCACTTTCAAAAACCATGTAAAGAGCTGTGTAAGGGCTAGGTTTATGCGTAACATATTGCACTCCATAGTGACATATTGATTTAATATTCCATATCATGTACTGGGAAGTGGGAAAAAAAATCCAAATGCAGTGAAATTTGTGAAAAAAATGTAAATAGGTTTTATTATGTTTTTATAGATTTACAAAAATTAAAACCTCCTGTACGAAAAAAAATTCTTCATTTTAATTTTTTCATACTTCGGTGTACAGAGCTGTGTAAGGTGTAATTTTTTTGCAAAATGAGATGACATTTTCAATGCTTCAATTTTAAGGATTGTACAGACTTTTGATCACTTTTTATTATTTATATATTATTTTTTACATTTTGCAAAATGGCACAAAAGTAGCATTTTGGACTTTGGCCGTTATTTTTTGTTGCAGTGTAAAATGGCAGGAATAATCATTATTATATTTTGATAGATCGGACATTTTTACTGATTATTATGGTTTTTACTGTTTATTTATATCACTTCTAGGGAAAGGGGATGATTAGAATTTTTTACTTTTTAAAAAATAGGTTTTTTTTTTACTATTTTCTCCGACTCCCTAGGGTACTTTAACCCAAGGTTGTCTGATTGAACCTACAATATACTGCCATACTACAGTATGGCAGTATATGAGGATTTTCCTAATCATTCATTACCATGTGCAAATTGCCGGCAAAGCTGCAATCTTAATGTAAACACCCACGATCAGTGCTAGCACCTATTGCGGATGTTACCCTCCTAGTATAGGTTGGGCTCAGCCCATGAGCCCTCTCCAAACATTGCCAGACGACGTGTGATGTAATATTTTGTCACACGTTGTTAAGGGGTTAAGGGAATAGGGGGACTAGAATATAATGACTACAAATCTTGGGGTTATTCAGCCTTGAAAAAGACAGCTAAGAGGAGACTTTATTATAAAGTACAAATATTTGATTGGGCAGTACAGGGATCTCTCCAAAGATCCTTTTATACTTAGGCCTGTGGCAAAGACAAAATGGCAACCTCTTTGCCTAGAAGAGAGTTGGATTTACCATAGACAGGGATTGTTTACTGTAAAAGCTATGAGACTGTAAAAAGGAACTCTCTGCTCCAGGAGGTTGTTATGGATGATACTTTGTAGATGTTGAAGAGGTGTCTGGATGCCGTTCTTGATACCAAAAATATTCCATGTTATGGGTGGAAAAAACATTTGTTTATTCTTATAGGTTGCACTTGATGGACCTGTGTCTTTTCCCAACCTTACCTACTATTTACACCTTTCATATCCAGATAAATCCTAAGTGTTCATAGCAATGGCTAAAGAGTGAGAATACAAATGGGTGACAGTGAGTACTCCTGTCTTATGGCATTTGTCATAGAAAAATATTTTGAGAGTACTATTCATAGAAACAGCTTTTTTCCTGCATGGTGCCTCACTTCTGACCACTCCCGTTCTTACCCAAACATAGCAAATCTTTGCGAGGTAGTTGCAGAGTCTCTGCAGGGACCTTACTCTAGAACGCCAATCTTAGGCTTTCCAGGGTCTGGAACCTACAGGATAACCCATTTGTGTAGGCTCTTGTCAAAGCAAGTTTCACTTTCCCAACCCTTCCAATAAGGGTCGACAGAAAGGAACACTCCGATGTCCAATTACAGTAGGGTAAGCCGGTTAAATGATGCTGCCAACTCAAACAGTCTCACTCAGCCATGCTCAAACCACATCCCCTATGGTTTATGCAATACTCTGCTTTATATACCATGAACAAAGCATCTTAATCCAATAAATCATACAGTGTCCAGAGGATGGCAAGAAAAAACCCTTTGAGGTTGATGCCGACTGGCGCAAATTAGGGATAAATATGCCAAATATGGCAGTCAGAATAACTCCCTGAATCAACATCATATTAACAAATTTTTATATTTCCAATAACATGAGAATTTTTTTTCCCAAGAAAGCCATCAAGGGCCCTTTTTGAACATGTTCAAATTATCAGCCATTACAAAATCCTGTTGCAGAGAATTTGAAAGTTGCAATGATGTGGTAATGGTAGAACCGCCTTTCCTCTGGGCATAGAGGATGCCCCCTTGTCTTGGCCACTGTTATAAATAAATCTTTATCTATTTCAATGATGAATTCAATAGTAATGAGTTTGCCGTCTTTTTTCTAGACTACATAACCCCAGATTTTGTAATCTGCCATTGCATTCTAGTCCAACCATTTCCTTAATAACATTGATTGCTCACCTCATTACCCCCAATGATTATGTCATTTTTATTGACTGGTCCCCATAATTGTTACAGAACATGCGTTACAGAATTGTTACTTCTAAAACCTAAATTAGAGAACAGACCTCTTGGCAAGTTAGCCAGGCTTTACTGTAAACAGCACTGTTTCAACATCATTGTGTCTCTTCAGTACAGTGTAGGGAACTGCTTTAGCTGAGTGGGAGGGTTTTTGCTAGGGTGGGGAAGTAAGGCTTCTTCTTAGGGAGACTTTGCCAATGAAGGCTGCCTTACAAGCATATGGAGACTTATAGCTACTGGCTCCACTAGGGGAGTCTAGGAAATTATGTTTTCCAAGATGGGACAAGGAAAACAATAAATCTTTTTTCTACCAGTATCAGTGCTGTAGTACTGTCTACAATTGGGAATAAATACATAGAGGTGGTAGCAACACTCCAGTATATAATAGAATATATTCCTTTATTCACCCAATGGCATAGCAGCGATGTTTTGACTCTACATGCGTCTTTATCATTGATTGAATAAATTGGGTGAATATATTTTTTCTATTACAGACTGGAGTGCAGCTACTTCCTGTCACGGGTGGTCCCGTGCCCCTCTGCCCCTGCTGGCACGTCACCTGCGCGCCTTACCTTCCCGGCTCCTGTCTCGTCTTCCTCCACCGTGCGCGCGTTCCCGACTCCTAGGGAATGCGCACACCGGCTTCTCTAGATTTAAAAGGCCAGAGGGCCGTTATTTGGCGCTGGCCATTTTCATAAAGCGCATATAAGACTGCCTCTTCCTGCACACCTTGCCGGATCTTCGTGCCTTGTGCCTCCGAGAACACTGTGTCTGAGATTGAGATTTCCCATTGTGACCGCGGTTCCATTCCTGACATTCAGTTCTTATATTGTATACAGTTGGGAATCTATTCCTTCTGGAATATATATACTGGTTTGGCTGTCATTAGCTGTTTTTAGATTTTGATAGATCAAATATTTTGGGACATGAGGATACCTAACATGTTTATAATTTTATTTTTTTATATCAATTTTAAGAAAAGGGGGTGATTTGAGCTTTTAGGTTTTTTTAAATGTTTTATTTTTTTTATTTATTTTTTTACTGTATTTTTATCTATATTAACATATGGGGATTTAACTACTGATCTATAACCATGTGCAACTGCACAAGGTTACATATTGTGCTGAATGGCAAGCCTGGGAGATTCATGGCTGTCATAGAAACAGATTGTTACCCCCTGATGACGTCACGGGTGGCAATGATCCATCCCAAGATGGCAGCCCACACATGCCCATAGCACATAAATGCCCCAGAGGCATTCCATGCTATAATTGAAAATTAATTATTTCATAAATTTAGAGCCAATGACTAATATACTGTATATATAATAACATAAGTCATGATTCTTCTGAGGATATTACATAGAATGAAAAATCTTACATGTATTACAAATGGTAAAGCAACATTGACTAACAGGACACATATCGAAACATTACATAAGTAATTTTAAAAAAGACCTAATAGGGAGATAACATAAAACTAAATTAAAATGCTACCATCTAGTAAATCTTGCTTGAATTTCATTCCTATTCTAAATTATTCCTGGGTATGTATAAATTCTGTATGCACATGGGACATATGTGGTACACATATTTGTTGCTTCAAAGTATATTAATCTGCACTGTAACCTATCTATATATAAACAAATATAATAGTGGTAAGTGTATCTGGCACAGTAGTATAGCTTAAGTGCTAGGGTTGGAAGTAAGAGTTCTTTGCCAATGAAGGCCAATTTGTAGGTGGGTGGAGACTAGAGATGAGCGAACATACTCGTCCGAGCTTGATGCTCGATCGAGCATTAGCGTACTCGTAACTGCTCGTTGCTCGGACGACTATTTCGCCCGCTCGAGAAAATGGCAGCTCCCACCGTTTTGCTTTTTGGCGGCCAGAAACAGAGCCAATCACAAGCCAGGAGACTCTGCACTCCACCCAGCATGACGTGGTACCCTTACACGTCGATAGCAGTGGTTGGCTGGCCAGATCAGGTGATTCTACAACAACCCAACAGCCCTTCTTAGGGCTACAATAACGTTATACTTTTTTTTTTTATTTGCTTGTGGCTGGGCTTGCTGGCACTAGTAGTGCAGCTAGTACCATATTGTGAGGAATTTGCAGGGGGACTTGCTACCGTTGTGTTTAGCTCTTAGTGACACACATATCCACCTCAAACACCAAAGTGGGAAAATTTATTAGGGGTTTGATTTCAATTAGGCACAGTCTGCCAGTTTCTTTTTATTTTACGTTTATTTTTTTAATAACTCAGTGTCATCTCATCTTGCATAGTAGTGTGCTTTAATACTTGGCTAGAAAATAGCCATAGGAGAATCCAAACGGCTTACTTACGCCTACAGTAGCGTTATATATATTTGATTTCTGGTTGATCTGCTGGTGGCTGTAGTTGCTGCAGTGCTTCTACTAGCAAATTGTGAGCAATTTGGAGTGAGACTTGCGACCACTGTGTTTTGCGCTTAGTGACGCACATATCCATCGCAAAGACCGAAGTGGGAAAATTTATTAGGGCCCGGGGTTGTATTTCAATTAGGCACAGTCTGCCATTTCCTTTTTTATTTTACGTTTATTTTTTTCATAACTCAGCGTCATCTCATCTGGCATAGTAGTGTGCTTTAATACTTGGCTAGAAAATAGCCATAGGAGAATCCAAACGGCTTACTTACGCCTACAGTAGCGTTATATATATTTGATTTCTGGTTGATCTGCTGGTGGCTGTAGTTGCTGCAGTGCATCTACTAGCAAATTGTGAGCAATTTGGAGTGAGACTTGCGACCACTGTGTTTTGCGCTTAGTGACGCACATATCCATCGCAAAGACCGAAGTGGGAAAATTTATTAGGGCCCGGGGTTGTATTTCAATTAGGCACAGTCTGCCATTTCCTTTTTTATTTTACGTTTATTTTTTTCATAACTCAGCGTCATCTCATCTGGCATAGTAGTGTGCTTTAATACTTGGCTAGAAAATAGCCATAGGAGAATCCAAACGGCTTACTTACGCCTACAGTAGCGTTATATATATTTGATTTCTGGTTGATCTGCTGGTGGCTGTAGTTGCTGCAGTGCATCTACTAGCAAATTGTGAGCAATTTGGAGTGAGACTTGCGACCACTGTGTTTTGCGCTTAGTGACGCACATATCCATCGCAAAGACCGAAGTGGGAAAATTTATTAGGGCCCGGGGTTGGATTTCAATTAGGCACAGTCTGCCATTTCCTTTTTTATTTTACGTTTATTTTTTTCATAACTCAGCGTCATCTCATCTGGCATAGTAGTGTGCTTTAATACTTGGCTAGAAAATAGCCATAGGAGAATCCAAACGGCTTACTTACGCCTACAGTAGCGTTATATATATTTGATTTCTGGTTGATATGCTGGTGGCTGTAGTTGCTGCAGTGCATCTACTAGCAAATTGTGAGCAATTTGGAGTGAGACTTGCGACCACTGTGTTTTGCGCTTAGTGACGCACATATCCATCGCAAAGACCGAAGTGGGAAAATTTATTAGGGCCCGGGGTTGGATTTCAATTAGGCACAGTCTGCCATTTCCTTTTTTATTTTACGTTTATTTTTTTCATAACTCAGCGTCATCTCATCTGGCATAGTAGTGTGCTTTAATACTTGGCTAGAAAATAGCCATAGGAGAATCCAAACGGCTTACTTACGCCTACAGTAGCGTTATATATATTTGATTTCTGGTTGATATGCTGGTGGCTGTAGTTGCTGCAGTGCATCTACTAGCAAATTGTGAGCAATTTGGAGTGAGACTTGCGACCACTGTGTTTTGCGCTTAGTGACGCACATATCCATCGCAAAGACCGAAGTGGGAAAATTTATTAGGGCCCGGGGTTGGATTTCAATTAGGCACAGTCTGCCATTTCCTTTTTTATTTTACGTTTATTTTTTTAATAACTCAGCGTCATCTCATCTGGCATAGCAGTGTGCTTTCATACTTGGCTAGAAAATTGCCATAGCAATAGGATAGCATCGTTTGGTTTTAAAAACTAAAAAACACACAAAAAAAAAAAAAAACACAAAAAAAAGTTAAAAAAAAAATTAAAGTTATAACTCTCATTTTCAAAATGTTTAACCCGAGGGCTAGGGGTAGAGGACGAGGGCGGGGACGTGGGCGTCCAACTACTGCAGGGGTCAGAGGCCATGGTCCTGGGCGGGGTGAGACACCACCTGCTTATGAGGGAGCAGGGGAACGCCGCAGAGCTACACTCCCTAGGTTCATGTCTGAAGTTACTGGGACTCGTGGTAGAGCACTGTTGAGGCCAGAACAGTGCGAACAGGTGATGTCGTGGATTGCCGACAATGCTTCGAGCAATTTGTCCACCAGTCAGTCTTCCACGCAGTCCACCCATGTCACCGAAATCGGCACTCCTCCTGCTCCTGCACCTCAGCCTCCTCCCCCCCAGTCTGCCCCCTCCCAGCAAAATTTGCCATTTGAACCGGCATACTCTGAGGAACTGTTTTCTGGACCCTTCCCACAGTCACAAACCACTTGTCCGGTTGCTGATGAGCAATTTTCCGATGCCCAGGTTTTCCACCAGTCGCAGTCTGTGGGTGATGATGACCTTGTTGACGTACTGGAAGAAGTGTGTAAAGAGGTGTCCGACGATGAGGAGACACGGTTGTCAGACAGTGGGGAAGTTGTTGTCAGGGCAGGAAGTCCGAGGGGGGAGCAGACTGAGGGATCGGAGGATGATGAGGTGACAGACCCAAGCTGGGTTGAGAGGCCGGGTGAACACAGTGCTTCTGAGACGGAGGAGAGTCCTCGACCAGAACAGGTTGGAAGAAGCAGTGGTGGGGCCAGAGGGAGAGGCAGGGCCAGAGCTGGTGCATCAGCGCCAAATGTGTCAACTAGTGAAGCTCCCGTGGCGAGGGCTCCTGCGGCGAGGGCTAGATTTTCAGAAGTCTGGAGGTTCTTTAAGGAAACACCGGATGACCGACGGACTGTGGTGTGCCACATTTGCCAAACCAGGATCAGCAGGGGTTCCACTACTAATAGCTTAACTACCACCAGTATGCGCAGGCATATGAATGCTAAACACCCCACTCAGTGGCAACAAGCGCGTTCACCTCCGGCCGTGCACACCACTGCTCCTTCCCCTGTGTCAGCTGATAGTCAGCCCCCTGCCCAGGACCCTGCCACAAAAACCCCATCGTCGCCTCCACGATCCTCCACAGCATCCACCAGCGTTCAGCTCTCCATACCCCAGACGCTGGAGCGGAAACGCAAATATAGTGCAACCCACCCGCACGCCCAAGCCCTTAATGTGCACATCTCCAGATTGCTAAGCCTGGAGATGCTGCCCTATAGGCTAGTAGAGACCGAGGCCTTTCGCAGCCTCATGGCGGCGGCCGCCCCTCGGTATTCGGTCCCCAGCCGCCACTACTTTTCCTGATGTGCCGTCCCAGCCCTGCACCAGCACGTGTCAGACAACATAATCCGTGCCCTGACCAACGCCGTTTCTGACAAGGTCCACCTGACCACAGACACGTGGACGAGTGCTGCCGGGCAGGGCCACTATATATCGCTGACGGCACATTGGGTTAACTTGGTGGAGGCTGGGACCGAGTCTGACCCTGCGGCTGGTCATATACTGCCGACGCCGAGGATTGCGGGGCCTACCTCGGTCCAGGTGTTTCAGGCCTACTATGCCTCCTCCTCCTCCCACCCCTCCTCCACCTCCTCCTCCGAACGACCATCCGTGGGCATGGCGCCATCAGTCGGTAGCTCTAGGCACAGCAGCAGTGCCGTCGCTAAGCGACAGCAGGCGGTGCTCAAACTGCTGAGCCTAGGCGATAAAAGGCACACCGCCCAAGAACTATTACAGGGCATCACGGCGCAGACTGATCTGTGGCTGGCACCGCTGAACCTGAAGCCAGGCATGGTTGTGTGTGACAACGGCTGTAACCTGGTGGCGGCTCTGCAACTCGGCAGACTGACACATGTGCCATGCCTGGCCCATGTGTTAAATATGATAGTTCAGCGTTTCCTCAAGACATACCCCAATCTGTCTGATTTGCTCACGAAGGTGCGCCGCATCTGTGCGCATTTCAGGAAGTCCAGCACAGATGCTGCCACTCTCAGGGCAGCGCAGCGCCGCCTCCAACTGCCCGCTCACCGACTGTTGTGCGACGTGCCCACGAGGTGGAATTCAACACTGACCATGTTATCCAGAGTTTACCAGCAGCGCCGAGCGATTGTAGACTGCCAGATGTCAACTTCCACCAGAACTGGTAGTCAGGTCAGCTTCCTCAAGTCTACAATGAGGAGTGGACGTGGATGTCTGATATCTGTCAGGTGCTGAGTAACTTTGAGGAGTCAACACAGATGGTCAGTGGCGATGCCGCCATCATCAGCCTCACCATCCCGCTGCTTGGCCTGTTGAAAAACTCTCTGGTCAGCATGAAGTCGGAAGCTTTGCGCTCCTCACAAGAGACGGGGGAAGAAGATTCCCTTGTTGATAGCCAAAGCACCCTTAGGTCTGTTTCTCAGAGCATATCGGAGGAGGTGGAGGTGGAGGAGGATGAGGAGGAAGAGGAGGAGAATGTTGGCGAGACACAAGAGGGGACCATTGTTGAGTCCTTCACTGTTGAGCGTGTATGGGCAGAAGAAGAGGAGTTGGAGGAGTTGGAGGAGGAGGAAATGGACAGTCAGGCCAGTGAGGGGAGTGAATTCTTACGCGTTGGTACTCTGGCGCATATGGCAGATTTCATGCTAGGCTGCCTATCCCGTGACCCTCGCGTTCAAAGAATTTATTCCAGCACCGATTACTGGGTGTTCACTCTCCTGGACCCACGGTACAAGCAAAATCTTTCCACTCTCATCCCTGGAGAGGAAAGGAGTGTGAGAATGCATGAATACCAGCAGGCCCTGGTGCACAAGCTGAAACAGTATTTCCCTTCTGACAGCGCTAGCGGCAGAGTGCGTAGTTCTGCGGGACAAGTAGCGAGGGAGAGTAGGCGAGCAGGCAGCTTGTCCAGCACTGGCAAGGGTACGCTTTACAAGGCTTTTGCCAGCTTTATGTCACCCCAGCAAGACACTGTCACCTGTCCCCAGTCTCGGCAGAGTAGGGCTGATCTTTACAGAAAGATGGTGAGGGAGTACGTAACTGACCATACCATCGTCCTAAATGATCACACAGCTCCCTACAACTACTGGGTTTCAAAGCTGGACATGTGGCACGAACTGGCGCTGTACGCCTTGGAGGTTCTTGCCTGCCCTGCCGCTAGCGTCTTGTCCGAGCGGGTTTTCAGTGCACCTGGTGGCATCATCACCGATAAGCGTACACGCCTGTCGACTGACAGCGCTGACAGGCTGACGCTTATCAAGATGAATAAAGCCTGGATTTCTCCTAATTTCCAATCTCCACCAGGTGAAGGAAGCTCAACCTGAATAATTTATCCACTCCTCCTCCTCCTCCTCATTTTCCTCCTTCTCCTCCTCTTTGTACAGTAAAGCAGAGGAAACTGGCTATTTTTTGACAGGGCCCACTGGCTCTAGCTATAGTACTTTATGCATTCAATTTTTCTGGAGGGCCACCGACCCGGTCCTCTGTTTTAAACAATTTTTGGGAGTGCCACATACAGGCACTCAATCTATTCAATTTTTCTGGAGGGCCACCTACCTGCTCCTCTGGTTTGAAAACTTTTTTGGACTGCCACATACAGGCACTCAATCTATTCCATTTTTATGGAGGGCCACCTACCTGCTCCTCTGGTTTGAAAACTTATTTGGACTGCCACATACAGGCACTCAATCTATTCAATTTTTCTGGAGGGCCACCTACCTGCTCCTCTGGTTTGAAAACTTTTTTGGACTGCCACATACAGGCACTCAATCTATTCCATTTTTCTGGAGGGCCACCTACCTGCTCCTCTGGTTTGAAAACTTTTTTGGACTGCCACATACAGGCACTATCCAAATTGAATTGTCTCCATAGCAGCCTCCACACGTTGTCTCCATTGCTACCTCCAAAAGTCGTCCATATAGCTGCCTCCATACATCGTCCCTTTATCAAACGAGGTTTGTCAGGCCGAAATTTGGGTTGTTTTCATGGATTCCACATCAAAGTTGTTAACTTTGTCGCCACCCTGCTGTGTTATCCACAAAATACACTGGCAAACTTTTACCATTTACGGATATTATATCAGCGCTTCTTGCGCATCTGTTTACATTCCCCTCACCCGCCATATCCTAAACTTATAAGAACGCTACTACACTTGATCTTATACAAAAGGTTCTTAGAAGTGCTGTTTGGGGAGTAGCCTAGAGACAGGGGCTTGGATTGGCGAAAGCTCGCCTGGCAGCGGAGCGCCAGCTCCATGCCAAGAACCAACTAACATAGTTTTAACTGCAGCACCTTTAATCTACTACTAGTTCACTGCCTCCATACATGGCCGCCTTATCAAACGTGCTGTGTCAGGCAGAATTTTGGGTTGTTTTCATGGCTTCCACAACAAACTTGTTAACTTTGTCGCCACCCTGCTGTGTAATCCTCAAAATATACTGGCAAACTTTTACCATTTACGGATATTATTTCAGCGCTTCTTGCGCATCTGTTTACATTCCCCTCACCCGCCATATTCCAAACTTATAAGAACGCTACTACACTTAACTTGGTGCAGGCTGGGACCGAGTCTGACCCTGGGGCTGGTCATATACTGCCGACGCAGAGGATTGCGGGGCCTACCTCGGTCCAGGTGTTTCAGGCCTACTATGCCTCCTCCTCCTCCCACCCCTCCTCCACCTCCTCCTCCTCCGAATTACCATCCGTGGGCATGGCGCCATCAGTCGGTAGCTCTAGGCACAGCAGCAGTGCCGTCGCTAAGCGACAGCAGGCGGTGCTCAAACTGCTGAGCCTAGGTGATAAAAGGCACACCGCCCAAGAGCTATTACAGGGCATTCCACATCAAACTTGTTAACTTTGTCGCCACCGTGCTGTGTAAGCCACAAAATATACTGGAAAACTTTTTTCATTTACGGATATTATTTCAGCGCTTCTTGCGCAGATGTTTACATTCCCCTCACCCGCCATATCCCAAACTTATAAGAACGCTACTACACTTGATGTTATACAAAAGGTTCTTAGAAGTGCTGTTTGGGGAGTAGCCTAGAGACAGGGGCTTGGATTGGCGAAAGCTCGCCTGGCAGCGGAGCGCCAGCTCCATGCCAAGATCCAACTAACATAGTTTTAACTGCAGCACCTTTAATCTACTACTAGTTCACTGCCTCCATACATGGTCCCCTTATCAAACGACCTGTGTCAGGCAGAATTTTGGATTGTTTTCATGGCTTCCATGTTAACTTTGTCGCCACCCTGCTGTGTAATCCACAAAATATACTGGCAAACTTTTATCATGTACCGATATTATTTGAGCGCTTCTTGCTCACCTCCTTTGGTTCCTCTCTGCCACCCATTGGTTTGAAGCCTGAGTCCATTTAGGGTATGTCGCCATGCCACTCTCTAGCCTGCCGCTGCTGCCGCTGCCTCTGCATGCCGTCCCCTATAGTGTCAGGGTCAATTATTGGATGTTTTAGATGCTATCTAGCTTCATTCTGTCACTCTGTCATGGCCATGCTGTTGCCCATAATTTTGGCATAATGGCGCGATTAAGCAGCCTCAGAGGCATCCATGCATGCTGCCCCTGCTGTTTCCTGTCCATTTCCGTGGTGTTTCCATCCTTTTCTGAGGTTCCCAGGTGTTTGGCCAAGCTTTCCTGTGCAGAGCCTTGGTCCCCTTGAAAAATGCTCGAGTCTCCCATTGACTTCAATGGGGCTCGTTACTCGAAACGAGCACTCGAGCATCGGGAAAAGTTCGTCTCGAATAACGAGTACCCAAGCATTTTAGTGCTCGCTCATCTCTAGTGGAGACTTATAGCCAATGATGCTTCACAGATTCTGAGAAATATCCAAATTTATATATATAATATCATCTAATGCAGACCAACAACATAAAATGCCCCCTTTTAATTGTATCCTATTATCTGTGCCTCCCTTTAATTTTAGACCAGCTTTATTTATCCTACTTATATTGTGGCTTCTCTCCTCACTTTGCGGCCTCCTCCTTTTCCCTTTATCAATGATGTAAAAAAAGTACTTAAAGGAAACCTACCATTTTATTTCATGCATTATGAGCCAAACATACCTTGAGAATGCTGTAGCTACACTGATGCAGAAACATATCTTGTTTAATCCCTGAACTGACCTACAGAACATAAATAACTTGATATATGTGCTATACGCTGTATAGATCTATAAAGATAAAAGTAAAATCACAATAGATTTTTTTGCATTCCCACCAACAAAGGTAATAAAATGTAATCAATGGGGTATAGTTGCCCCAGAAATACTGTTGCAATGCTCCTTTAGTTTTTAAATGGGGTCACTTTTTAGGGAGTTTTCTTGTTCTGGTATGTTGTAGGCTCAGCAAATGCTACATAGCGCCTGAAATTTGTTTCAGCAAGATTTTCCCTTCAAAACCATGATGGCGCTCTTTCCCTTCTGCACACTGTTATTGGCCCATAAAGTGGTTTACATCTGGGGTACTGCCTGACTTGAGAGAAACTGCACAACAAAATCTGAGATGTGTTTTCACATTTAATCCTGCATGAACATGTCCATTTTAGGGCTAAATAAACATTGGAAAATTCCATATAAAACCTCCATTTTGTTTTATTTCCCGTCTGATGAACTGTTAACAAGCTTAACAAGGGCTGTTTTAAATAGTTTGGGGGTGCAATTAAAAAATGTGGTACTTTGTGGAAAGTATCTAATAAATAGCACTTGTAAAACTTCTATAAATATAAATATGCCTCTAAAATAATTGAGTCTAAAATTTATTTTGAAATCTAGATAATTGCTCATCGATTTTTACTGCTCCTAACATCCGAATAAAAAAATAAAAAAAAACATTTAAAATAATGTCAAAATAAAGTTGTGGTCAATATGTATAAGAGTATAAAAATGTCATATGGTTGATGTTAGATAGTTTAACCTCCCAAATTGGTCGCTAACTGTATGATGAGCATAACATTTAGAAATCTGAAAATTGCTATTTTTTTTTTTTATTTTTTACCAAATTTACATTTTTTTCAAGAAATAAATGCAAAAAATTTCAACCAAAATCTACTACTAAGGTGAAGCACAACATGTCACGAAAAAAACTTGAAAATCACCTCAGTAAGTTAAAGCCTTCTTTAACTTAATAGTTCTTTATAATTGCATATATTGACACATGACAGATTTTAAAAATTGGGCTGGGTCCTTAAGGTGAGAATGAGCAAGGTCCTTAAGGTGTTAAGGTCAACATTAAATCGCCAGTACTTTGGAAGAATCATCATGATGTCATGTAAGAGTGATGTCATTTTCACAAGAAGAATGATAACATGAGAATTTTCAGTTGAGAAGTTTCAACAGATTCGGCACTCCCTCTACTGGAAACATGTCATAAATGTAGTAGCCTGTTTATACACAATTAGAAATCATTAAAAGAATCTTTAGAACTATTTAGGTATATGCCCATAATTTGCACTGTTTTGGATGATATGAAAAAAATACTATTATTATTTTATAATATATAAAGCATCAAGTTATTTTAAAAAGAATGTATTTAAAAATGTTTAAATATAAGAAATACTGCTATTCCCCTACTAAGTGAAATAATCAAGGGTCTTTAAATTCAGGCGGCAAACTTATAAATATAATTGCATTGAAAATTTAAACTTTGGCTACAATTGAATTAAAAAAAAATAATAACATTTTTACGCCATGAAAAAGTACTTGCACTACTTATTCACCATAATAAAGTACTTGCACTACTTATTCACCATAATAAAGTACTTGCACTACTTATTCACCATAATAAAGTACTTGAACTACTTATTCACCATAATAAAGTACTTGAACTACTTATTCACCATAATAAAGTACTTGCACTACTTATTCACCATAATAAAGTACTTGCACTACTTTTTCAAGAATATATTATATATAATTCTGCTAGGTTAGCGGTTGGAGTTTCAGGGCTCTATCAAAGGAGTAAACAGTCAAACTTTGTGAAGATGTCCTCAGATTTAAATTGTAGAACATAGCACAGTTCTAATGAAAAGTGCTAACCACTAGCCAAGTGATGGAGCAATAGCAGAAGTTTTAATAATACAGTACATTACATGCCATATTGAAACATGGATCCAACAGGTTCACATAAAGGATTGATAGATAGATAGATAGATAGATAGATAGATAGATAGATAGATAGATAGATAGATAGATAGATAGATAGATAGATAGACAGACCTTGAGAAAGGTGTAAACTCACACCGAAACGTTGCGGTTCATGGAATAAAGGTTCACCCCCTTTCAACACTACTTGGAGTGCTGCCTCTTCACTTTGATAGATAGATAGATAGATAGATAGATAGATAGATAGATAGATAGATAGAAGAAACCCAGAGCAGCACAGTTTACTGCAGGTGCAATAGCCATTGATCTCTTGGCAAGGGTCCCAATAATATGTTCAGTAAAGGCAGCACTCCAAGGTCCGTGGAAAAGGGTGAATCTTTATTCCATCAGTGCATTGCTTCGGTGTGGTAGCACAACTTTTTCAAGTTCTTGAAAAAGGTGTGCTACCACACCAAAGCAATGCACTGATGGAATATAGATTCACCCTTTTCCACGGACCCTAGATAGATAGATAGATAGATAGATAGATAGATAGATGGATAAAAAACTTCAGCACAGCAGGTGATGGTCTGGGTGCTATGCCAAGGAGTAATCCAGAAATTCTGTATGGATCAGCCAAAACGTAGCTGCATGGGTGACTAAAGCAACTTTGTTTCACCAAATGCATTGTAGTGCTGCTTTCTTTTTGTGATAGATAGATAGATAGATAGATAGATAGATAGATAGATAGATAGATAGATAGGATAAAATTATTCAGTGCAAAATAAATTATCAATCTAAGAACTACATTGCAATACATTTTTTGATGCCTATGACTGTTGCCACAATTGGCACATGTTTACATAATTTTATACTATAATTTTTTTTTTGTTATAGCCATAATTCTTATCAAAATATTGGGATTTAGAAGGAATATCTATTTGTAAGTGAGATTCCCTAAAAAAATAAAAATGATGTTAATAAAAGCTTTGTTTAAAGTGTCTCCCTTCATGACACCTGTATTATTCATACTGGCAGTTATGACTGATACATAAGGGAAAAGTCCACTGTAGGCGGTAGGTGTATATATACATGGATTCTGCATGGGACATGGCAGACAGTTCATTTGAAGGGAACCTAAAATCATGGGTGAGATCTAGTCTTCATCTTAGTTCCCTTATTTACAGCATGTCTTTTAACCATCATGTGGTCATGTCTAATTTCTTTTCCTCTTTCCACAGCTTGCTTCAGCTCCACATTGATGTTGAGATTGGTGCTTGGAATAACCATGGTTGTCTATGACAATTGTGCCTCTAAAATCTATGCGGAAAACTGCACAATATCAGAAATAAGAAGGACTTATAATAATCAAATTTACAATGAGCTGGAAAATGTAAGTATACAAGAATATGGCCAGTTTTTTCAGTATACCCGTCAACCAAGTAAAATTCATATGACCACTGACAAGTCAAAGCAGCCAACTAAACACATGGACCAATTACTCTCCATGTATGTAATAATATGTAATATGTGTAATACATGTGTAATATGTATGTATCAGTGCTATTAATAACCATCATAATTAATAAGCATCATTTTATATAAAAAAAATAAAATTTGTACATATACTTTATGGCATGATCATCATTCTATAGAACAAACATTACACATGTATAAATTCATAATATTGGTGTTGATCATACTACAAAGATAATTACACCTAATTATTGGTATTGGTCAGAATACTACACAGGGATATTGCAGTTGCATGTATGGTCATCTTGTTGTTGTCATATCACAAAAGAATACTATATTAGCTATGTACTGCACATTGTTTTAATATTGCATAATCATTTTATAATATAGAAGAAAATACAATACATATTACATATCAAAAATTAAATGATATATTTACATATATAATATAATTAAAATATTTTTTCTTATTTAAAGGATCTTGAAAACTGTACAGCCTATAAGGATGCCACCTTCTCCATTAGAATTGGTAACACGGTAGGTAGAGGCTTCTTGTATTGTTTGTGAATGTTTAATTATTACTTTCATTTCACTTTTAACTTCAGTGTGACAATTTGTTTTAAAAGACATTTTAGCTTTGTTATCTACTACTACAAATAAATTATATTTTCGCTCTATGTTCATCTAGACATTGATCAACAACAGTGATGGCTTCCTAGAGAGTGATTTTCCCTCAAATGATGTAAGTTACAATTTCACAGTCATACACATTTTTTGGTTTAACAACAAACTTTATTGATTGTTGCACAGTATTACAGCATGTAGTAAAACATTGCTTATTTTGCAACATGTAGATGTACGTATACACTCAGATTGTTAGTATATATGAACTTTTGTAGTAAACTTTTTAAACAATAACAAGTAGCAAAACGACAGTACAGGCTGTCAAGGGTAGCTGAAAAAACTTGGAGGTGGTTGGCAAACATAAGACAAGACAGCACACCCAAGGATAGTAGGGTTTGGAAGAGGAGAGGGAGGGGATGGGGAAATATGGGGGGTGAGGGGTGAACAGCGCAGATGTTTCCTGCCACGTACCTATATTTTCTGAATCATGTATGTTGTTGTCTGTGGGCAGCCAATCGCGTACACAGTCATACACATTTTTGTACTGTGATGGGATCTCCTAGTTTTCGGATAATTACACAGTACTCTGTTTTAGTGTGAATATAGTCAATACTACAGTATACAATGAACATAAACTATCAGCACCAGCATTATTAATTGGAGGATACACAATAAATAGCTCTGTACTTTGGTACCTTTCACTATTTCACTGCCTTTTCTTTTTCAAGACCTTGGAAATTGTGGACAGCATTTTTCACCTTGCAAAGCAAATGCCAATGAATCGCCCAGTGAAAAGTACAATTAACAGACTAAGACACTGTACTACACACAAGGTACGTTGTTAAAATTATATATTGATATTAGGAATCCAAGAGTAGCTTAAAAAGAATGAATGCTCAGCTCATAGTGTCTTTTTTGTGTCTTTTTCTGCTCTTTCTCCTCTAGTGAGCAGTGTATCTGAAGTCTTATTCACAAGCTAGAGATAAGGAAAGGAGGCAAATAATTAACACTTTTCATACCTAGAGAATGCTTCACTTGATAATTCAGCTATGTGAGGATATTAGACCGGCTATTTTCAGCAGCTAATACACAGAGAATGGTACATTAAGACAAACTGCCATTAGAGATGATCTGCAGTGACTTAGCTAGGCCATTACACGGAGCATTGAGTTCTTTGCATCCAATTTTCTGAGAATTGGTTGCTGAGAGCTGGTGATCGGTCAGTTTTCTAGTAGTGAGACACATAGTGATAATCGTGAACTTTACCAAATGTAATAAATCATTAAGTTTAACAATGAAAACCCCTTTACAGATATACAGTATATTTCTGACCCCATTGTGACATCAAGAGCACAGACTTTATAAAGATATTGTCAGAATATTATGCAGGTATAAAATGCTGCAAAGTACAATAGTTTTCAAAAATAGAAATATTATTACCAATTAGAAATCTGAAACAAACCAATATTTGGTGTGACCGCCCTTTGGTTCCAAAAGAGCATCTATTCTTCTTGGTAAACCTGAACCGGGAGTTACTTCCAAACATCTTTCATTGTAATTTCAGAATTTGATGATGTTGAGATCAGGGCTTTGTGGAAGTTATAAAATCATTCCCTTTTTTTCCCTTATGCTATATACAGACTTTCTTTATATAGGCAGTATGTTTGGGTTTGTTTTTACTGCTGCAGAATACATTATGGAGGCATTATTAACACCCCTATATTAGAAACTGTTCTTACTTTACAGCATTTTCCACATCTCAAACTTTTGCACAGCACTGTATAAAGTTGTGTGCGTATTTTTTGTAATGCAGGCCATTTATCTTATAAAAAAGATTGTAAATGAAATCACATCGCATAGAAATCAAATTCAGTTAGTAATAGATATGGATAACTTTTCTTTAAAAACTCTATTTGCAACAGACAGAACCACCGTGCCTTTCAGGGATATGTTATACCCCTTTTGTGGAAAAGTTTTTGTTCTAACTCCTACACTTAGTCCTGAGGTCTCCAATGAAACGTGTTGTGGCTCTGTCTGATACAAAAAAAACTTTTTAAATAAAGCTATCCATATCTATTGCTGACATATTGCATTTCTATGTGGTGTGCACCATACCCCTTCCATTTACAATAACCCAGGCTCCAGATTTAAGTAGCGGCTGCACGCATTGAAAAGCCCAAAACATGCCTTCACTAGAGTTGTGCCTTATGCTATGCTCAACTCTTTTAGGTTTATCATAACATTGTAATATTAGCCCACCGTTATTATTTTACCCTATGAGCGCTTTTTCTCCCAATATTTGTTCGCTATCTTTTTTATCATAAATAGATTGGTGTATAATATTTATTCATTCATAGAAGAAAGCTATTAAATGGACCTGTACAAGCATATACTATAATATTTTTCTCTACATTTTAGGCTGCAAGGCATCAAGGAAAATCCAAAGGCAGACATAGGAGGGTATGTACTTCAACTTTTAATTTGAATAAATAAATGGGGAAATGGGGCATTTCCTCTGTGCTAATGTGCATTTGTAGTATATTCTCCCAAAAATTTGATTTTGCGAAAACTATCTTAGGGTTCTTTGAAATGTGATTTTCATCCAGGTTCTATATTATGCATATTTCAGTGAACATGCCCCCCTTTTTTTTTACTGTTATATGAAGTGGTCCTCAGACTGTCTAGTTTAACTTCCCACTGTCAGTATTTTAGAGAATATTAAAATGTTATTATCGTAACGGTATATAAGTACATAAAATATAATTTATTGTACCTTTTTCTTGTTACTACAGAATGTCTTAGATGAAACGGCTTGTCTTCAAACAATGAGTCTTTCTGAACTATGGAGAATATTAAGAGCACACCCCAGTCTGAAAGATAGAGCCCTTCCTCATCATTCAAAAACTACATTGTCACATCTTTAACCCCTTCCCGCCGCAGCCCTTTTTCATTTTTGCGTTTTCATTTTTCACTCCCCACCTTCAAAAATCTATAACTTTTTTATTTTTCCATGTACAGAGCTGTGTGGTGGCTTATTTTCTGAGTAACAAATTACACTTCAAAATGGTGGTATTTAATATTCCATGCCATGTAATGGGAAGCAGGAAAAAAATTCCAAATGCAGTGAAATTGGTAAAAAAAATTGCATTTGCGCCGTATTCTTGTGGGCTTGGATTTTACGGATTTCACTGTATGCCCCAAATGACATGTCTACTTTATTCTTTGGGTCGGTACGATTGCGGGGATTCCAAATTTGTATAGGTTTTATAATGTTTTCATATATTTAAAAAAAATTAAAACCTCCTGTACAAAAATTTTTTGGGATTTTGCCGTGTTCTGGCACTTATAACTTTTTTAGACTTTGGTGTACAGAGCTTTAGGAGGTGTCGTTTTTTGCGGATTTTGATGACGTTTACAATGTTATCATTTTTAGGACTGTACGACCTTTTGATCACTTTTTATAGATTTTTTTTTTTTTAAATGGCAAAAAAAAATGCCATTTTTGACTTTTGGCGCGATTTTCCGTTACGGGGTTAAACGTAGTGAAAAACCGTTATTATATTTTGATAGATCAGGTATTTTCAGATGTGTCAATACCTAATGTGTTTATGATTTTTACTGTCTATTTATATTTGCTTCAGTTCTAGGGAAAGGGGGGGTGATATTAGTTTTTAGGTTTTTTTATTATAATTTTTTTTAAAACGTTTGTATTATTTTTATTTTTACAATTTTTCAGACATTTTACTCCTCATTCATTACAATGTGCTGATAGCACATTGTAATGAATCGATTAAACCAAAGCAGCCTCGGGTCTTCGGAAGTCCCGAGGCTGCCATGGTGACGGATCACCGCTCCCCGATGACGTCACGGGGAGCGACGATCCTGAGAAAGATGGCAGTAGCTTCGCCAGTGGCAGCTTTGCCGGCGGCGATCAGCGGGAAAACAACCGCAATTGGTGCTGGCACCGATTGCGGGTGTTACTGGTAAGCCTTTGCTGCAATATGCAGCAAAGACTTACCGGCTATGGAGAGGGCTCAGCCCGTGTGCCCTCTGCATGCACCCGCATCCGACATGTCGGTAAGGGGATAAAGGGGATGTTAACAAAACAAAAATGTTTCTTTTTTCACAAAGGAGCATATTTATTAAAACTAATGGAGCAGTTTTTCATAGCAACCCATCAAACTAAAGCTGTTTCCATTTGAAGGTTATTTTTTAATTAATTTATTAACAGATGCCACCTGGTTGGTTGATATGGAAAACTACTCCACTTCTTTTTGCGAAGGGAACTCAATTGCCTGTCAATTAAATTGCCTTTTATAAAATCATGTATAGATATATTGCTTATAGCAACCAAATTTCTTGGAGTTTTTTTAAAATTTTCTGTAGAAAAAGAAGCTAAAATATAAGAATTTGCTATGGGCAACACCTCTGGTCTGCACCAGTTTTCAATTCTAGAGTATTGTAGGTACAAAATGTTAACAAAAGTTCAAAACAGCATCAATGCTTTTTACCCGTTTTCTTGGGTAAATAAGATTGATATAAATGTCCTATTGGAAAGGCTGTATCAGCCTCCATCCACATGACAGAAGATGTTTTACTGAATCACTTCTGTATAAGAAGTTTTTGTATCGTGTGGCTTTAGCTTATGTATCTGTAGAGATACAATTTAAATATATATATACATGCAAATATATACTAGTTAAAAGACTGCTAAGAAAAAAAATAGACCTATAATGCTCCATATTGTAATAATATTTGTTATGCTTGCACCAATATTCTTGGTGGAGGTCTACCCATCTATGTAGATCTCATATATTTCCTATAAAAACATTTTGTGGAATAAAAAGGTACCAACTGTATAAAGCTATGTTAACTGAAAAAATGCTACTGTATTTACTTATGTGACTAGAAAAAAGTTTTGTACCGTGCAAGATCATTGGGGGACGTATATACGCCGCTCTGTATGCGCCACTCCTATCTTTCTCCATATTAGGGCGCAATGCGCCATGTATCTTAGTGGAGAAGGGCGGGGGCGGGCAGCGTTCACCCCCTCCTCCTTTCCTGTGCGCCAACGTGTGCCTGCCGTGCTATGGCACTGCAGGCACACGTTAGTGTGAATTTAGCCTTAGACAGTTGAAGACAAATCTGTTGCTTTTAAAAGTTTTAATATTGTTGAGATTGAGAATCTATTCATAACATCATAAACTGATTTTTAGGAAAATGAAAATGTATAACTTTTAAGGTGTGAGGGTCACTTTTATTTAAGATTTCTGTCCAGGTTAGATAACAGTGCTGTACGTCACAAGGGGCAGCTCTGCTACATTAAGAGATTCAGCTTGTAGATTCTTTCTACTGCATGATTATTTAAATAATAAAACATATTTTTCATGAGCACTTTTTAATATATGTTTTATAATAATAACTTTATGTATTCATGATAAATAATACATTTTCTATTATATTATAAGGATCTCCGGTCAAGTTTAATTCTAAATCTGCTTAAAATAGATTTGGAATTTACATGAAATTTACCATCAAAATAAAGCCTAATAAACCAGGGACACTTACTAATAATTCCTTTATTTATATAGAGCACACAGATTACGTAGTGCTGCACAGATTTTGCCAAATCGGTCTCATTGATCCAGGCACTATGAATGTGGCAATCTTTTTATATTGGTTATGCATTGACTCATTTCTTCTGCAATCAACATTTAAAATTATGCTAACAAGCCTGGGGGCTTTAAAGGTCATTACCAGGACCCCCCCGTGTTGCATATTTATAGGCCGTTACATTGTGCTGGAGGACTTCCTGTGTGCTAAAACCTTATCTGCTGCAGTAATATTAAAGGCAGAGGTTCCAGTGAAGTGTCCAGAGAACAGGGTGAGACAATGACCTAAAACACTTCCATTAGCATAATTTTAAAAGTTGATTTTAAGAGGAAGGAGGCAATGGATAACAAATATAAGAAGATTGCCATAGGCACGGTGCATGGATCTATAAGTAAAGTTGGTGAAATGTAATTTTAATGGAAGTCTACATTGTGTGAATATAGAAGTTGCTGTGAAGAATATAAAACAGTGTTTAGAAAATAAAATTAGCGTTGACGTCAAACCTGAATTCCTGGAGTATTGTATTGTTCTATGTGGCATGATATGACTATCTCCTGTGGCTTCCTGTCTAGTTTAAATAGTGCATGACAACATAGGAGATAAACAAAAGTGTCAAGCTGTAGGAGAGATGTCTATTTTTTTATTTCCTCATTGCATCAATGGAATAACTTGTGCTGGGTGTGTAGCATATATTTGCTTAAATTGTTATATTTTTAAAAAAAAATATTTTCCATCACTTCCTTTTAGATATAGTATTTTAACCCTGTCTGGAGGAAGTTAATATTTTAGTAAAATGGTTCTGTAATACAGTATCTGTTGCATTTGCAAATTATGTTTTGATAGCAATTTAACCTAGTTTTCAGGCGCATTCCATGTAAAAATATGTGAAATAAATTGTATATGTAATGATATAATTTGTTGCCTTTGCTTACTGTGCCAATGCTTATTTGGTATTCCAAAGTGAACACATAGTCCCCAAGTAGTGAAGTGTTGACTGTTGTTAAGACCCAGGACTGTGTTAACCTAGGTATACATCACATTTTAGCCCTCCATTGTAAGGATACATCAGGCGGATTCCCGACTTATGATTTAAGTGGAGCGCTAAGACGTTTCCCGCTGTATGCACATACAGTGGTATATGTTGTCCTGTTCCTCCCCAGCCAGATTATGTCTATGTTCATGTTGTTCCCCAAATGATGTCACTGACCCTATATGGACAGCGACATCTCTGGAGACCTCCCAGTATGTATGTTCAGTTGCGGACTCAGAGGGATGCAATACTTTGCATCCATTGCCTATTGCTTGCTCTGTATTTTCCATAGTATACAATATAAACTGGTCAGACAGAGACAAAAAGGATGCCTCCTTCGGCTAGTATATATCTTTGGTTACGTTCAGCATATATGTTGGGAGCATTCCTGGCATATCCAAAAAAACGAGATGTGAATGTAGCCTTATAAACAAAGAGAAGGTAGCAAAGGCGTGATCCATTTGTGCAGGAGCAGTGGAAGGTTTAGTACATTTTATTTTTTAACATGGTTAAAAACTAATTTAAATTATATTTTGGATCATTTTAATTCAAAAAAGCTAATTTGTTACAAAAATGTCTGGGACACCTTGAAACAAATGTTTTTAAACATTTTACAATTGCAGTTAAGTATAATTACTATGTAAACGATTAATAGCTAGAAACATATATAAATATACACATATATACATACACTGTATTTTAAAGAGTTCAGTTATATTTAATTGTAATAATAATTGTATGAACAATGTTCATTTTGCTGCCATAGAGAATATTTTCTAGAAAATGTGTCTTCTGAAAACAATAAAAACATAAGCTAAGATTATATTGAAATTGTTACACTTCCTGTACTTGTTATGTTTTTTTTTTATAATAGCCATAAAGGATTCATCATAATTTGTAACTCTGTTTGATTGTTGTTTGAAATAAAGATTTTAAAAAAAGCTTGCATTCTATATGACTAAAGTTATCTACCTTTTATAACAAACCCCTGGATACCCCTTTCTAACAAGACCTACTAACAAGGAAGAGTTCTTGCTAACCAGACTTGAACCTGTTGCAGAAGAATCTATAGCAAGCCAACACATGTCCATACAATTACAGGAAACCAACCATAAGGAATCTTCCATCAGAAGTAAATCTTATGGTAGATTCCTGCCTGCCTAACTTGTTAAAAATTTTATTTTAGTAATATGTAAATTAACTACAGAGGCTACTGGGGCATGGAGTAGCCTTAGCTCCATGTACATGGCCTGGCAAGTACGCGCCCCAGTAGCAAAGAGGAGCGACACGGGGTTTACCTGCTTAGGTCCCATTTGCCAAAGAAGGTCAAATGATAATAGTAACCCTATTGCCCTTATTGAAAGTATAGAAGTAGTCACACCCACTTCCGATAGTTCGCCATGAGGTACTCGATGCCATCAAAGGCTTTCACCGAGTCAAGCGGGAGCACCTCTCAAACAATATTGTCAGGAGTCAACTGCAGGTTCAAAAATAGCCAACACAAGTTGATGGTTGATGGAAAAAAGGATTTCGCCAGTTGTACCAGTTTCATAATGACCGCCTGCATAGAATTCGCCGGCACACCCAAATTGAAGGTATCCTTAACAATAACCACTAGTTTTAGCAGCAAGACCATCTTCTGCTCCTCATACAATTGTATGGGAGAGCCATCATCCTGTGGGGTGAAAGGAGTCCAAGGCCTTTTTCAGCTCCTGTAATGTGAGAGGGGTGTCCAGAGTTACATACCCTACAATTATTTTAGGCAAGTTCAGGAAACTCAGAAATTCATTTATGTAATCGTATCGTGTGTCAGTATAGACAGCATTGCAATCTCCTGCAGATCGGTATAATAGTACTCACTAAAACACCATCAATCTTTCTCTAACCAAGAGTTGTTTACAGAAACAGCACCCTAGTTTCTAAGTCAGTTCCTCTGAGAGAGTCAGTGCAGGAAAAAAGAACACAAATTTGCTTTACTGGCTATGAAAATAAGGTGTACCGCTTCTAAAGCGAACCTGTCACCACAAATGACTTTTTTTAGCTATGCTTTGCCGATTTAAAAAAATGCCTCTGTCAGCATTCTGAATCATTTCAGTAGTTTAATTCACATTAGCTTGCTCCCTGCCAGCAGCAATGGTGAGTCCCTGGGGAAGAGGCAACTGCTGCCTGTTTGTGTCTGTGTCAATCTCCTCTTCTCTACACTCATGCAGCTCCCTCACCCCTCCCCAATTCCTGTCATGTCCATTGAGCAGACACAGAGGAAGGAGACGGTGTGGAGGAGAGGAAGAATGTATGAGGAGACTGAAAGATAGGCAACATTCAGTTTCATCCACTTTGACAAAGCAAGCGGATAAAAAGTAACTTTGAAATGTTTTTTATAAAGTAAGCTATAGCAGTAAAAAGTCCTTATACCATACACTATAATATGCTTTATTCATGTGAAATAGCCGCTCCAATTCAATCTAATTCCACATTATTTCATGATATAATATTCTATGCATAAAATGTATTTTGTACTCTATGATTTACTGATCAAATGATTAAAATAGCTTTTCACACAGAAATATGTGCTATCAAACACATTTCTATCTCATACATATATCTAGCTGGCAAGCAGGGGAATCTCCCAATTATGTTTGACAGCTGAATAAGATCACTTTGCTATGTTTATTTGCTTGCCATGGCATCTGGAATAGTCATATTCAATTTACTATGAAACATGACACAGTACTATTATTGTTCTGTGTGTTAAATTTGCCTGCCAGGTAATGGTAAGTTTTGAGGTCCTGCAGTTCAGGAATACAAATGCAAATCAGTCTTCAAGTCATGAAGGAAATGATGATAAATGATGCTTCACCATAACAAACCAAACAACTGCGGGAGAAAAGTATAAAAGTATGTAGCCAGGCATTTTCTGAAGTCTCCCCCTGAAAAATTAAATCAGTATTTTTACTTTTGTGTTAATTTTTATTGAAAAAATACAGATGAAATGAATCCCCCCTTCCCTTTCAGAAGCCTGCTTCCCTAATGTAAAGGAAGCTTGAAAGGGTTCTAGAAAAAGCAGTACTCAATGGGGCAGATTTACTTACCCGGTCCATTCGCGATCCAGCGGCGCATTCTCTGCGCTGGATTCGGGCCGGCCGGGATTTATTAAGGCAGTTCCTGTAGTTCCCTGGAACGCACTGGAATACACCGAGCCGGGCTGAGTGAAGGTAAGTGCAAGCTCCGCGACACATTTTTTGTTTTAAATGTGGCGGTTTTTCCGAATCCGTCGGGTTTTCGTTCGGCCACGACCCCCGATTTCCGTCACGTGCATGCCAGCGCCAATGCGCCACAATCCGATCCTGTGCGCCAAAATCCCGGGGCAATTCAGGGGAAATCGGCCCAAATCGGAAAAATCCGGTTAACACGTCGGGAAAACGCGAATCGGGCCCTAAGTAAATGACCCCCAATGTTTTTACTGGATTCCACCTGGTTGTCACTTGCTGGTACCCCATTTGAGAAAATATGCAGCATATCTGGATGTCTTGTAAAACAGCCACAGGCTGCATTCAGACAGGCCACGTGGGGATGTATATCACTTCCTAGTGACAGTATTTTGTATTCCATGCCATATACTGGGGAGCTGGAAAAATATTCCAAATGCAGTGAAATTAACAAAAAAAAAAAAATTCTTGTGGACTGGTTTTTGTGGCTGTGATATTGTGTTCCAAATGCCACCTCCCTTCATTATTTGGGTAGGTACGATCACAAGGATACAAAATTTGTATAGGTTTTATTTTATTATGTTTTAAGAAATCTTTAAAAATGTAAGCCTTTTCTACAAGAACAAGTATATTTATTCCAGAAGGAACAAACTCCCAACTGTAGACCTAACTAAACACGCATGGCATTTCAATTATGGCAACGGCCTAGTGTAAATTTGGGAAAGGGTGTGGGGAGAAAAGGGAGAGGGTGGGGGGGATCACTGGCCCGAAGCTTTATTGAAGCTTAAGGAGAACATCTACCTTCTGACCCTAGTCAATAGCTTCTCACACAGCCAATCCAGTTCCCTACGCTGTACTGAGGAGACCCAACCAGGTCAAAACAGCGCTGTCTACAGTTGGGAGTTTGTTCCTTCTGGAATAGATATACTAGTTTGGCTTAATCCCACATCATGTTTTTACACTTCTTGTACGTCATACTTTGTGTTAAGGGGTCTGCCTTTCAAGGTAGCAAAAGGAGGCATTGTTTTCCATTTAACACATTGGAAAACGTATACTTCCCAGAATTCCCTAGTGGAGCATCTATGGCTTTAAGTCTCCACACACCTTTAAGGTGGCCTTAATTGGCAATCTCTCCATAAGAAGAACACCTACATTCTGACACTTTTTTGAAAAATTCTTGTATTATATGCATGTTTTCTTGCCACTCCCCTTACCCCCTGCTATTTAAAGTGGTTGTCCGGGGGTATAAAAAAACCCTTGGGTGGCCGGGATGGGGCGGGTTAAAAAACTAAACTTGTACTTACCTCTCTCCCTATCTCTCTGATCTGTGCCCCATGTAAACAAACAGGGCATGGAACCCGGCCCATCCCTGCCACCCAGGTTTTTTTTTATAGCCTCAGACAATCCCTTTAATGCAGTATGCTTTTGGCATCATTCAGACCATGATCAAGAACTTAGATTTGTGTAGTTCAAAATGCATTGGTCTTTTTACATCCCATAACTGTCATGTATTTTAAATGGAGCATTCCAATTTTTAGGGTTTTATTCATTTTTTAATACTGGAAAATTTCTCTTTTTTGTATTTTTTGAGATGACAAATTAGAGTTATGAGATGGATATAAGACACAATGATCAATCTCAGCTCTGCTATTTTACCAATAAGACACACACAGTCAGCTGCTGCTATATGCCTCCCTCTCGGGTAAAGGCCTTATATGTCTGTAGCTAGTAGGGTAAGTCTCTGCATGATGCTGTTTGACAGCAGGAAGTGCCTGTGTCTGAGCTGGTCATGTAATGCAGGGGGAAGGGGCAGGAGGAAGAGAGGGGCTGGAGGGGGAAAGGTGACAACCCTGTTGGGTACCATTGGTTATTGGAAGTAGATAAATTCCTCTTTGATCGAAGCTGAAACTAGGGCATGGTCTGACCACGTGGTGATACCTATTTGAGAGTCAACAACATTTTGAAAAAGCCACAATCATATTTATCCTTGAATAGACTTTTCCAGGATCTAAGTAGAATGTGTAATCTCTTTCTACGCAGCCAAAAGTTCACCATGTTTCAAATAAATCTTCCCTATCGAGGGTATTAAACACATCTGTATCAATTTCTGAGATCTTAATCTTACTTTTGTCCAGTTGCAGAATAAGAACATAAATTAAAGTCTTCATCCTGTAAAGTAGACCCATACCTATTACAATTGCCTATGTCAACTACATTTTCCTTGCTTTTTATTGGGTGCATAAATTGTGGCTATTGTAAATGGGATATTGCTAATTAAGGGCAATCTGTTATCACAAATTGGCCAACCACTACCAGTATGTTGTCAAGGAGTTAATCATCTACTACATCATTTTTCTTTCATGGCCTGGTGTGGTGGCATCATTCAGAAAATCAACTTTGTAGTGAGATGTATATTAGTGTTATGACGTTAAGAAGGCGGAAAGTTCAACACTGAAATCAAGCTTTTCCTTGCCCTAGAACATCCCTTCATTATAATTGATGGTCCTGCATCCAAGTACAACATTGGTCAGATCATTGCTCATATCTCCTGAAGTCCGGTGCATCATGTCAATCACATGGGAGTAGGAGTTCAGTGAATTTCTGGATGATGCCACCAAGCTGGACCATGATAGAAACATGATGTAGAAGCTGTTCAACAGCCTGTTAACATACCGGTAGTGGTTTATTAGGCTAATTTGTGATGACAGGTTCCCTTTAAGCATTGAACAGTAAGGTTGGTCTCAGTTATAGATTTAATGTTCTAAAACGTTATTGTGTTTTTAATCATTATGAGCACTCCTTTTAGTTTTTCGCTAGTGCTGGGTGCATGAAATATATGAGGGAACAATTTGCTTTTAACCCTAACTCTGTCCACCTCAACTAAATGCATTTCTTGTACACAAATTAAATCACTTTTTAGATGTCCTTTAAAGCAATGTGAGCGACACCTAGTTATATAGCTTTCACAGTGAAAAATGGGAGATAGTCACCTGCAGAGATACTTGACGCTGAAACTCTGTCTCCTTAAGGGGACCTATCAGAAATTGACCTAATAAACCACTAACAGTATGTCATCAAGCAGCTGAACACCTTCTAGATCATGTCTATTTCATGGCCCAGCACAGCGGCATTGTCCAGAAAATCAACTTTTAAGTGACATATAATTTGGTTGTTTAAAGTCAAGGAGGAAGAGAGTTTAACACTGTAGTGTAGCTTTCCTCACTTCAGAATGCCCTCTTCAAAGGAATTGATGGCCCTGACCAGGTATTCTTAATTCTGAGGTGAGGAGAGCTTGACTTCAATGCTGAGCTCTCCGTCTCCATGACTTACAACTAGAGATGAGCGAACATACTCGTCCGAGCTTGATGCTCGTTCGAGCATTAGCGTACTCGAAACTGCTCGTTGCTCGGACGAGTATTTCGCCAGCTCGAGAAAATGGCATCTCCCGCCGTTTTGCTTTTTGGCGGCCAGAAACAGAGCCAATCACAAGCCAGGAGACTCTGCACTCCACCCAGCATGACGTGGTACCCTTACACGTCGATAGCAGTGGTTGGCTGGCCAGATCAGGTGACCCTGGAATAGACTAGCCCCTGCCCGTGCTGCCGCGTCATTCTCTGTCTGGATGCCGCTAGGAAGAGAGCTGCTGCTGGTCAGGGAAAGCGTTAGGGTGTTCTATTAGAATAGTGTTAGGCAGGAGTGATTCTACAAGAACCCAACAGCCCTTCTTAGGGCTACAATAACGTTTTATTTTCCTTTTTTTTGGTTTTCTTGTGGCTGGGCTTGCTGCTATTAGTAGTGCAGCTAGTACCATATTGTGAGTAATTTGCAGGGAGACTTGTGTTTAGCTCTTAGTAACACACATATCCACCTCAAACACTGAAGTGGGACAATTAATTAGGGGTTTGATTTGAATTAGGCAGAGTCTGCTGATTTATTTTTTTTTTTACGTTTATTTCTTTTTAGAACTCACAGTAATCTGTCAAAGCAGTGTGCTTTGAGTGTGGGCTAGAAAATAGCCATAGGAGAACCCCAACGGCTTACTTAGGCCTACAATAGCGTTATATTTTCCTTTTTTTTTTGGTTTGCTTGTGGCTGGGCTTGCTGGCATTAGTAGTGCAGCTAGTACCATATTGTGAGGAATTTGCAGGGAGACTTGTGACCGTTGTGTTTAGCTCTTAGTGACACACATATCCACCTTAAACACCGAAGTGGGACAATTTATTAGGGGTTTGATTAGTATTAGGCAGAGTCTGCTGATTTATTTTTTTTTACCTTTATTTATTTTTATAGCTCAAAGTCATATTGCAAAGCAGTGTGCTTTCAGTGTAGGCTAGAAAATAGCCATAGGAGAACCCCAACGGCTTACTTAGGCCTAAAATAGCGTTTTATTTTCCTTTTTTTTTGTTTGCTTGTGGCTGGGCTTGCTGGCATTAGTAGTGCAGCTAGTACCATATTGTGAGGAATTTGCAGGGAGACTTGCTACCGTTGTGTTTAGCTCTTAGTGACATGCATATCCACCTCAAACACCGAAGTGGGACAATTTATTAGGGGTTTGATTAGAATTAGGCAGAGTCTGCTGATTTATTTTTTTTTACCTTTATTTCTTTTTATAGCTCAAAGTCATATTGCAAAGCAGTGTGCTTTCACTGTAGGCTAGAAAATAGCCATAGGAGAACCCCAATGGCTTACTTAGGCCTACAATAGCGTTATATTTTCCTTTCTTTTGTTTGCTTGTGGCTGGGCTTGCTGGCATTAGTAGTGCAGCTAGTACCATATTGTGAGGAATTTGCTGGGAGACTTGCGACCGTTGTGTTTAGCTCTTAGTGACACGCATATCCACCTCAAACACCGAAGTGGGACAATTTATTAGGGGTTTGATGAGAATTAGGCAGAGTCTGCTGATTTATTTTTTTTTACCTTTATTTCTTTTTATAGCTCAAAGTCATCAGGCACAGCACAAAATCCAGTTGTGTGCTGTCAGTGTAGGTTAGAAACTAGCCATAGCAATAGGATAGCATCGTTTTGTTTTAAAAAAATAAATAAAAAACACACAAAAAAAAAATTTTTAAGTTTACACTTTAATTTGGAAAATGTTTAACCCGGGGGCTAGGGGTAGAGGACGAGGGTGTGGACGTGGGCGTCCAACTACTGCAGGGGTCAGAGGCCGTGGTCCTGCTGATGAGGGAGCAGGGGAACGACGCAGAGCTACACTCCCTAGGTTCATCATGTCTCAAGTTACTGGGACTCGTGGTAGAGCACTGTTGAGGCCAGAACAGTGCGAAGAGGTGATGTCGTGGATTGCGGACAATGCTTCTAGCCATTTGTCCACCAGTCAGTCTTCCACGCAGTCCACCCATGTCACCGAAATCAGCACTCCTCCAGCTCCTCCACCTCAGCCTCCTTCCCCCCCAGTCTGCCCCCTCCCAGCAAAATTTGGCATTTGAACCGGCATACACTGAAGAACTGTTTTCTGGACCCTTCCCACAGTCACAAACCACTTGTCCGGTTGCTGCTGAGCAATTTTCCGATGTCCAGGTTTTCCACCAGTCGCAGTCTGTGGGCGATGATGACATTATTGACGTAGTGGAAGAAGTGTGTAAAGAGGTGTCCGACGATGAGGAGACACGGTTGTCAGACAGTGGTGAAGTTGTTGTCAGGGCAGGAAGTCCGAGGGGGGAGCAGACTGAGGGATCGGAGGATGATGAGGTGACAGACCCAAGCTGGGTTGATAGGCCGGGTGAACACAGTGCTTCTGAGACGGAGGCGAGTCCTATAGCAGAACAGGTTGGAAGAGGCAGTGGTGGAGCCAGACGGAGAGGCAGGGACAGAGCTGGTGCATCAGCGCCAAATGTTGCCCGTAGTCAAGCTCCCGTGGCGAGGGCTAGATTTTCAGAAGTCAATGGCACCAAGCCCATTCACCTCCGGCAGGGAACACCACTGTTCCTTCTCCTGTGTCATCTGCTAGTCAGCCCCCTGCCCAGGACCCCGGCCCAAACACCTCCCGTGCGAAAACCCCATCTTCGCCTCCACGATCCTCCACAGCATCCACCAGCGTTCAGCTCTCCATACCCCAGACGCTGGAGCGCAAAAGGAAGTATAGCGCAACCCACCCACACGCCCAAGCCCTCAACGTCCACATCTCCAAGTTTATAGGCTGGTAGAGACCGAGGCCTTTCGCAACCTCATGGCGGCGGCCGCCCCTCGGTATTCGGTCCCCAGCCCACACTACTTTTCCCAATGTGCCGTCCCAGCCCTGCACAAGCACGTGTCAGAGAACATCATCCGTGCCCTGACCAACGCCGTTTCTGACAAGGTCCACCTGACCACGGACACGTGGACGAGTGCTGCTGGGCAGGGCCACTATATATCGCTGACGGCACATTGGGTTAACTTGGTGGAGGCTGGGACCGAGTCTGACCCTGGGGCTGCTCATATACTGCCGACGCCGAGGATTGTGGGGCCTACCTCGGTCCAGGTCTCAAAGGCCTACTATGCCTCCTCCTCCTCCCACCCCTCCTCCTCCGAATTACCATCCGTGGGCATGGCGCCATCAGTCGGTAGCTCTAGGTACAGCAGCAGTGCCGTCGCTAAGCGACAGCAGGCGGTGCTCAAACTGCTGAGCCTAGGCGATAAAAGGCACACCGCCCAAGAGCTATTACAGGGCATCACGGCGCAGACTGATCTGTGGCTGGCACCGCTGAACCTGAAGCCAGACATGGTTGTGTGTGACAACGGCCGTAACCTGATGGCGGCTCTGCAACTCGGCAGACTGACACATGTGCCATGCCTGGCCCATGTGTTAAATTTCATAGTTCAGCGTTTCCTCAAGACATACCCCAATCTGTCTGATTTGCTCACGAAGGTGCGCCGCATCTGTGCGCATTTCAGGAAGTCCAGCACAGATGCTGCCACTCTCAGGGCAGCGCAGCGCCGCCTCCAACTGCCCGCTCACGACTGTTGTGCGACGTTCCCACGAGGTGGAATTCAACATTAACCATGTTATCCAGAGTTTACCAGCAGCGCAGAGCGATTGTAGACTGCCAGATGTCAACTTCCACCAGAACTGGTAGTCAGGTCAGTCAGCTTCCTCAAGTCTACAATGAGGAGTGGACGTGGATGTCTGATATCTGTCAGGTGCTGAGTAACTTTGAGGAGTCAACACAGATGGTCAGTGGCGATGCCGCCATCATCAGCCTCACCATCCCGCTGCTTGGCCTGTTGAAAAACTCTCTGGTCAGCATGAAGTCGGAAGCTTTGCGCTCGTCACAAGAGACGGGGGAAGAAGATTCCCTTGTTGATAGCCAAAGCTGTTTCTCAGCGCATATCGGAGGAGGTGGATGAGAATGTTGGCGAGACAGAAGAGGGGACCATTGTTCTGTCCTTCACTGTTCAGCGTGTATGGGCAGAAGAAGAGGAGTTGGAGGAGGAAGAAATGGGCAGTCAGGCTAGTGAGGGGAGTGAATTCTTGCGCGTTGGGACTCTGGCGCATATGGCAGATTTCATGCTAGGCTGCCTATCCCGTGACCCTCGCGTTCAAAGAATTTATTCCAGCACTGATTACTGGGTATTCACTCTCCTGGACCCACGGTACAAGCAAAATCTTTCCACTCTCATCCCTGGAGAGGAAAGGAGTGTGAGAATGCATGAATACCAGCAGGCCCTGGTGCACAAGCTGAAACAGTATTTCCCTTCTGACAGCGCTAGCCGCAGAGGGCGTACTTCTGCGGGACAAGTAGCGAGGGAGAGTAGGCGAGCAGGCAGCTTTTCCAGCACTGGCAGGGATACGCTTTACAAGGCCTTTGCCAGTTTTATGTCACCCCAGCAAGACACTGTCACCTGTCCCCAGTCTCGGCAGAGTAGGGCTGATCTTTACAGAAAGATGGTGAGGGAGTACGTAGCTGACCATACCATCATCCTAAATGATCACACAGCTCCCTACAACTACTGGGTTTCAAAGCTGGACATGTGGCACGAACTGGCACTGTACGCCTTGGAGATTTTTGCCTGCCCTGCCGCTAGCGTGTTGTCCGAGTGGGTTTTCAGTGCAGCTGGTGGAATCATCACCGATAAGCGTACACGCCTGTCGACTGACAGCGCTGACAGGCTGACGCTTATCAAGATGAATAAAGCCTGGATTTCTCCGGATTTTCATTCTCCACCAGGTGAAAGAAGCTCAACCTGAATAATGTATGCACTCCTCCTCCTCATTGTCCTCCTTCTCCTCCTCTTTGTACACTAAAGCATAGGAAACTGGCTATTTTTTGCCAGGGCCAACTGGCTCTAGCTATAGTACTCTATGTATTTAATTTTTCTGGAGGGCCACCTACCCGGTCCTCTGTTTTAAGCAATTTTTGGGAGTGCCACATACAGGCACTCAATCTATTTAATTTTTCTGGAGAACCACCTACCTGCTCCTCTGGTTTGAAAACTTTTTTGGACTGCCACATACAGGCACTATCCAAATTAAATTGTCTCCATAGCAGCCTCCACATGTCGTCTTCTTAGCTGGCTCCATACGTTGTCTCCATTGCTACCTCCACACGTCATCGCCATAGCTGCCTCCAAAAGTCGTCCATATAGCTGCCTCCATACATGGTCTCCTTATCAAACGAACTGTGTCAGGCAGAATTTTGGGTTGTTTTCATGGCTTCCACATCAAACTTGTTAACTTTGTCACCACCCTGCTGTGTAATCCACAAAATATACTGGCAAACTTTTATCATTTACCGATATTATTTCAGCGCTTCTTGCGCATCTGTTTACATTCCCCTCACCCGCCATATCCTAAACTTATAAGAACGCTACTACACTTGATCTTATACAAAAGGTTCTTAGAAGTGCTGTTTGGGGAGTAGCCTAGAGACAGGGGCTTGGATTGGCGAAAGCTCGCCTGGCAGCGGAGCGCCAGCTCCATCTCAAGATCCAACTAACATAGTTTTAACTGCAGCACCTTTAATCTACTACTAGTTCACTGCCTCCATACATGGTCCCCTTATCAAACGAGCTGTGTCAGGCAGAATTTTGGGTTGTTTTCATGGCTTCCACATCAAACTTGTTAACTTTGTCGCCACCCTGCTGTGTAATCCACAAAATTTACTGGCAAACTTTTATCATTTACCGATATTATTTCAGCGCTTCTTGCGCATCTGTTTACATTCCCCTCACCCGCCATATCCTAAACTTATAAGAACGCTACTACACTTGATCTTATACAAAAGGTTCTTAGAAGTGCTGTTTGGGGAGTAGCCTAGAGACAGGGGCTTGGATTGGCGAAAGCTCGCCTGGCAGCGGAGCGCCAGCTCCATCTCAAGATCCAACTAACATAGTTTTAACTGCAGCACCTTTAATCTACTACTAGTTCACTGCCTCCATACATCGTCCCCTTATCAAAGAGCTGTGTCAGGCAGAATTTTCAGGTGTTTCACCAGATACATAGTGGAACTCGGCCCATCTGTCGCCGCCATGTTGGAGACCTGAAGTTGCAATCATAGCAGCGCAATATGGATGCCCCATACTGTCGCTCTTAATCATGGAACCATTTCCGTAAAAACAATTAAAAATAGAACCACTATGCTATTCCATTATTCCTAGGTGAAATATTCAAACGACCCGGCCTGCTTTGAAAATTATAAATTTTTCAAAGTAAACGCTTCTGGCCCCCAGGCCCATTTTGGGTGGGGAGGAACCGAGAGACAGGGGCTTGGACAGGCGAAATCTCGCCTGGTAGTGGACCGCCAGCTCCATCCCAAGATTAGGCAGCCTCAGAGGCATCCATGCATGCTGCCCCTGCTGTTTCCTGTCCATTTTGCCTCCACGATCCTCCACAGCGTCCACCAATGTCTCATTTCAACTCTCTATACCCCTATACTCTCTATCCCCTTATCAAACGAGCTGTGTCAGGCAGAATTTTCAGGTGTTTCACCAGATACATAGTGGAACTCGGCCCATCTGTCGCCGCCATGCTGGAGACCTGAAGTTGCAATCGTAGCAGCGCAATATGAATGCCCCATACTGTCGCTCTTAATCATGGAAGTCGTCTCCATGGCTGCCTCCACATGAGGTCCCCTTATCAAAAGAGCTGTGTCAGGCTCATTTTTCGGGTGTTTCACCAGATACGTTATGGAACTTGGTCACTATGTCGCCACCATGCTGTGTTATCGACTAAATATACTGTCAACCTTTTGTTCACATAGGAAATCATTTCACCTCTTTTGGTGAAACCTGAGTCCATTTAGGGTATGTCGCCATGACACTCTCTAGCCTGCCACTGCTGCCGCTGCCTCTGCATGCCGTCTCTTATAGTGTCAGGGTCAATTATTGGATGTTTTAGATGCTATCTAGCCTCATTCGGTCACTCTGTCATGGCCATGCTGTTGCCCATAATTTTGGCATAATGGTGCGATTAAGCAGCCTCAGAGGCATCCATGCATGCTGCCCCTGCTGTTTCCTGTCCATTTCCGTGGTGTTTCCATCCTTTTCTGAGGTTCCCAGGTGTTTGGCCAAGCTTCCCTTTGCAGACCCTTGGTCCCCTTGAAAAATGCTTGAGTCTCCCATTGACTTCAATGGGGCTCGTTATTCGAGACGAGCACTCGAGCATCGGGAAAAGTTTGTCTCGAATAACGAGTACCCGAGCATTTTAGTGCTCGCTCATCTCTACTTACAACCAATTTACATCTCACTTCAAAGTTGATTTTCTGTATGGCTGAGCCTAGTCACAAGCCTCTCACTCAGCCAAACACTGTACTGAAGAGACCCAACCAGGTTGAAATAGTGCTGTCTACAGCTGCTCCTTTTGGAAGATATACTGGTTTGGTTTTAATCCCGCATCATGTCATAAGGTTTCCTGAAGTTCATGCTTGATGTCAAGGGAGCTGCTTTACAATGTCACTAAAAGAGCTGTGGTTTTTCTTATCCGATCCTGGATTTTCCAAGATTCTACCACACTGAGCCATGAAGGAAACATGATCTGGATGGTGTTAATCTGCTCTACAACACAGGCAATGGTTAATTAGGTTAATTTCTGATTACAGGCTCCCTTTAAGTTACTGGGATGTCCCTTCTTGTGGGTTTTGGAACCTAAGGAGGATATATAAAGCTTTTATTTAAATCCTGCAGATGGTTGAAGTATTTTCTTTTTGAGACAAGTTGCAGTTTGTTGTCTTCATCTTGTGCAGTGGGACTTTTGACCATTCAGGTGAAAGTGAAGGCAGTTTTCTCTTAGATTAAAGAGTTGTAGATCTGGGAACGATTCTTTTAACATCAGCAGGTCTTTGGCTAGGGAGCTAACCACATGGGTTGTGCCATTCTTGCTTATAATTAACTTCACAGGGAAGCCCCAATTGTATAGAAGGATCTTTTCGTTGAGGACTTTAGGGAGTGGAATGAATTCTCTTCTGAGGTTTAGTATCTGCAGATAAGCCGGGGAAAAGAAGAATAGAAGAAAGTCTTTCAGGTAGATCCTTGTAGGTGGAGTCTTGCTAGTAGTACATCATGTGGAGTCATAAGCGGAAGATCTTTGGGTTTGGTTAGACAATGTACCCGTTCAAGTATCATGTCCCCTGCATCTGATTCAGAGATTAAAAGGGTGAAAATTAGTCAGTTAGGAATTTGTTGAGCTTGTTTGACTGCAGCAATTTCATTCCAGAGGGACTGGTCTTCAAGGTCCACTATTTTATGGCCGGGGCATCTTCATCCAGCTCATTTTGAACATCTATCATACTGTTGTAAGTGGTTGTAAATCCATCCATCTGCTGCTCAAGTTTGCCAATGTCCAATAAATCTTTAGAGACTATCATTAAAGCAGCTTGGTGAATTGAGTTCAGTCAGTAAAACTCTCATACTTGATTCATTAAGGCTACTTTTGCTGCTGGAACACATGGTGACTTGTGCATAAGAAAATGAGGGTGTATTTAGAGGCTGGGCTAACCAGGAATACTCCGTTTGGTATGGAGAGCCTGCTGCAGATGTCAAGGGAGACACATGGGGTCCCATGCTGTGCCTCTGGGGCTTCTGCTTCCTTCTTGCTGTGAGCACACCCCATTTTGGATTTTACCGGCCGCCTGAAATACAGGGGTCAGTTTTAATGGTTGAAATTCCCCTATAACGAAAATTCATCAAAACTGCCCACTTGGTCTCCCCAAGTAGTCAAATTAGTAGTGAGGCAATGGGTTCCTATGAAAATGGGGAGGGATTGGGTTAATCCTATTTTGCCAGAGATTTTTTCTTCAGTCCAGAAAATCGGGGCAACACTAGATATTATTAAGCATGTAGAATTGCTATCTGCATAGATAGTTCTTAAGGCTGATACAAGCAGAATTGAAGAGAAATAAATAGAGGTATGAAAAAAAAGTTATGGGGCATTGTTAAGGAGAAGAAATTTCTCAGGGAAAAACTGATCCGAATTGTGGGTGTGCCAGAAATGCAGTTGGAGATCAGATGAGCTGTGTATTGTAGAGAGGGAATATCTCATCTCTAGTGTAACGCTGGTGACTGGTTCCACCTCTGGTCGCATTCCCTATTGCAGACTTACCTTCGGCCGCTGTGTCTGGCCATGCTCCAGTTCCCTTAGACCAGCATGCCCTATTCTCAGTGTCTGAGCAAATATTCCTAGCTTGCTAGTCCTCCTGTATGGTGTTTTTTTTTTTTGTCAGCTACCTGTGTGTGACCCCTCGGCTTGTTCCTGACTCTGCTTTGATCTGCGCTACCTGGTATGCGACCCCGGTGTCACGGGTGTCCCTGCGATCCATGCCTCGGATCGCAGGAACACCCGTGCCCCTCTCCATGGTGGCATGGCTCCCCCGACCCTCACTTAACTTCCCACGGGCCAGCTCCAGTCCAGCCTAGGCCATGCGCGCGTCCCCGCCTGGCCAGTACACCGGTGATTGGCACTGGCCACTTCTGGGATTTCTATTTAATCCAGCGGCTCCCATCATTCCCTGCTGGATCTTTGAGCCTAAGCCTTAGAGAAAGCTCCCCAGCGTAATTCCTGTGTTCCTGTTCTCCTGCGTTTCTGTATCCTGTATCCTGTCCGTTCCCGTATTTCCATCTGCCTGGACCTCTGCTAGCTGACCCCGGATTAATCTCTGACTTCTGCACCTCTGCTGCCCTCCCTGAATGCGCGCTTAGCCAGACCATGGGAATGTCACCTCCTAGGGTACCTCAACCTTGGCTGCCACTGGAACGACCTGGTGGCACCCCACCGCAGCAAGACAATCCCGCTTTGCAGTGGGCTCTGGTGAAGACCAGGTGCCACTTAGATTCTGGTCCCAGGTGTCGGCTAGTACCATCTCCCGTGGTGGTCCCGGTGGTCCACTGATCCTGAACCCAGACAGTAAGATCCGGCCATGGACCCCGCCAAGGCACTGCGTTCTTTACTGGCTGATCTCTCCAGCGTTGTTGCCCAGCTGTCTCAACAGATTGCTTCTCAAGGAGAACTGATTGGTCAAGTTGCAGCTGCTCTGCAACAGCTGCTTTCCTCCAAGCACCAGGCTCCTGTAACCATTCCTGCGGCAGTTTCAGCGACTAATCCTGCGACTTCTCCAGTCACTCCGGCTAGTCCTCCAGCAGCATAACCAAGGCTCAGACTTGGGGCTTCATTACACAGTGCTCGCTGCACATAGAGCTGATGACATCTCAGTTTGTCACCGAACGCTCCAAGGTGGCATCCGTCCTTAGCCTCCTTTCTGGAAAAGCCCTGGCCTGTGCTACCTCTCTATTGGACAGAAACAATCCAGTCACCCATACTACCTTTTTGGCTGAATTCCGCTTCGTATTGGAGCCTCCTCAGCTGAACCTGCGCTGCTGAACCTGCACCAAGGAGACTCGTCCGTGGGCGAGTATGCCGACAAGTTCCGCACCCTGGCTTCCGAGCTCTCCTGTAACGATGCGGCCTTGTCAGCAACTTTCATAAAAGGGCTATCTTCCCAGGTCAAGGATGCATTGGCCGTTTGTAACCTGCCGGCTACTGTGAGTGGTCTCATCACCCTGGCCACCCGGATAGACGTGCGGTTCATGGTGCGTGCTGAAGAGTTGCGCCATGAGCAACCGAAAGTCCGGCTTCCACATTTGCCTCGTTTAGCTCTGGTTTTCCAAAGGCCGCTCTAGCCTCCGGCCGCACAGTCTGCAGTGGAACCTATGCAAGTCGACAGAGTCCGACTGACAGCTAACGAACGCTCCAGACATTGTCAGGAAAACCTCTGCTTGTATTGTGCTAGTCCCAAGCACTTCATCTGGGCTTGTCCAGTCCGTCCCCAATGTCTGGGAAACTCAAGCACCTAGGGCTTCTGGAAGAAGCGTCCTTAGGTGTGAATACAGCTTCTCAATGCCTGACAGTTTCAGCACTCCTCAGTGTCAGTACCAGCACTTGGACTATGGTTCTGCGGGAAACTTTACGGATGCCACTCTGGTCTCCCGGCATCACATTCTGGTGTTTCTTCTCAAGCAACCTCTAGTCATTTCCTCAGTCAGCTTCTCTCCGATCTGGTACCACACTGAACCCGTCAGTCAGTGGGAGTTCTTCACAAACAAAAACTGACTTTCTACGTGCTACCACGCTCCACTTCACCTGTACTCCTGGGTCTTCCATGGCTGCAACGTCATGCTCCGGTCCTCAACTGGAAGACGGATGAGATCCTGCGTTGGGGTCCAGATTGCCACTCATGCTGCATGGTGACACCTCTACCTGTCCTGTCTTCTTTGGTGTCTCCCAAGTCTCTGGAGGGTCTTCCAGCTTGTTACTTTGCCACTGCACCGTTCTTATGATTGCCCTGTGGATCTCCTGCCAGGTGCCTCTCCCCTAAGAGGTCGTGTCTATCCTTTCTATTCCAGACACGGCTGCTATGTCCGAGTACATCAAGGAGAACCTGCAGAGAGGTTTCATCCGAAAATCCTCCTCTCCTGCTGGCGCATTATTTTTCTTTGTCACCATGAAAGACGGTTCCTTGCGTCCCTGCATAGACTATTGCGGGCTGAACAAGGTCACGGTTAAAAACCGCTATCCCCTGCTGTTGATTACAGAACAGATTCCGATTGAACCCTGCCTGCCTTTACTATAGACTGTTACTGACTACCCGCCCAGCCTGACCCCATGGTGCCACGTAATGGTGTCTCTGTGCCCGCCGGGCCAGCTGCTATCTGAAGTGGGACTACCACAAGAGGTAGCGGCTTTGCGGTCTCTCCCATATTTCTGTGTAGGGGTGAAAGGGTGAATACCGGAGTGGTCTAGGGATAGTACCCTTAGTGTGCGGACCAAAGTCAAACCAGTATGATAGCATACTGGGTTCACAAACTGCTGCTTGTTACACCTAGTAAACGGACCCACTGTTTCCTATGGGTCTGTTCACATGTCCATTTTTTTCACGGTTTTACAGAAAGTGAGAAAAAAAATGCTGCACGTGGACCACTTATATCCATAGAAGTCAATGGATCCGCAAAAAATGGATGCGTGTGCAGAGTGTTATTTCTTCAAATATTGCTAGGCAACCAACTAGGCAGGAAAAGAAGTAGATTAGAAACCCATCAGCTTTTTTGTGCATATGTGAAAAAAAAGGATGACAAACGGATTCAATATGAACAGTCATCATTTTTGGCAGATGAGTAGCATACATGTCCGACTGATTATTTATGATTATACATATCTATTCATTTGATTTAACTGTATTATATGCTTAAAATATTAGAATCTCCTTAATAATCACCATAATAAAAATAATAATAATATCTCAATAATAATAATCATATTAATGATAATAATCATCATGATTTCAAAAATAATCATAATCATCTTAATAATAATAATAATAATCTCTAAGAAGATCCCTCTCTATATACCAGTGCATGGATCCTGTGTCACAGTGTAGCAGTGAAGCTCTTAGTTACATAAAATCCTCTATTCAACAGCCATTAATCCCATAGCCTTGTGGAAAGAAGCTCTGTCTCTCTATGGCAGGTGGAAAGCAGGGCAAAACATTATTTAATTAAATAGAGACCTTTTTTCTGGGGAAGCCCTGGGAGATGTGGAGGCTCCATATATGGACAGATGGTGATATCTCCCTAGTCACGTGGTCCCTGCTCTGCCGCTAACCCAACACATCTCTCAAAAGGAGTCCATTGCCTGATGTCTGCTCTGCAGACACATACAAGGAGCACGTAGAAGTCATTCAGTACGGCAAGTAACAGAACCTGGTATTCAACCGTTCTGGCTTTGAATGTATCGTATCAGTACTTCAATAAGGATTTTGATGCATCATGCAACCCTAGTAGAGGTCTATAAAAAATGACTCTCACAATCATAATGAGGCTGGTAATTTATATAAGAATATCCTCACCCCGCCATGGGGTTGGTAAGGAAGGATTGTTGGTAAGGAAGCTGCCTTACCAGGTAGCAAAAGAGGAATGGTTTTCCTTGTCCCATCTAGGAAAACCTATTTTCAAATATACTGTAATTTTAAAGAATACCAACGTATGTGTAACGGGTCACACAGAGTCTGTGGACCAGTGGACCCTCTAGACCACCGCGGGAGATGGTATGAGGCTTGCGGTGGCAGCCAAGGTACAGAATATGAAGGAAACAGTCCAAGCCTGGGATGACAGCAGGAACACGGAGGAACACTGATGACGCTGCCAGACCGGACTGAAGATACCGCTGGAACCCTGGAAGGCACAGCAGGAAGTGTATGGCAACGCTGGAGACAGGAGACACGGAGGCGTCTGGGAACACTGGAGACAGGAGACACGGAGGCGTCTGGGAACACTGGAGACAGGAGACACGGAGGCGTCTGGGAATGCTAGAAGAACACAGAGGCAATTGGAAACGCTGGAGGAACACAGAGGCGTCTGGAAACGCTGGAGGAACACAGAGGCGTCTGGAAACGCAGGAGGAACACAGAGGCGTCTGGAAACGCTGGAGGAACACAGAGGCGTCTGGAAACGCTGGAGGAACACAGAGGCGTCTGGAAACGCTGGAGGAACACAGAGACGTCTGGAAACGCTGGAGGAACACAGAGGCGTCTGGAAACGCTGGAGGAACACAGAGGCGTCTGGAAACGCTGGAGGAACACAGAGGCGTCTGGAAACGCAGGAGGAACACAGAGGCGTCTGGAAACGCTGGAGGAACACAGAGGCGTCTGGAAACGCTGGAGGAACACAGAGGCGTCTGGAAACGCTGGAGGAACACAGAGACGTCTGGAAACGCTGGAGGAACACAGAGGCGTCTGGAAACGCTGGAGGAACACAGAGGCGTCTGGAAACGCTGGAGGAACACAGAGGCGTCTGGAAACGCTGGAGGAACACGGAGGCGTCTGGAAACGCTGGAGGAACACGGAGGCGTCTGGAAACGCTGGAGGAACACGGAGGCGTCTGGAAACGCTGGAGGAACACGGAGGCGTCTGGAAACGCTGGAGGAACACGGAGGCGTCTGGAAACGCTAGAGGAACACGGAGGCGTCTGGAAACGCTAGAGGAACACGGAGGCGTCTGGAAACGCTAGAGGAACATGGAGGTGTCTGGAAAAGCTGGAGGAACACAGAGGCGTCTGGAAACGCTGGAGGAACACGGAGGCGTCTGGAAACGCTAGAGGAACACGGAGGCGTCTGGAAACGCTAGAGGAACACGGAGACGTCTGGAAACGCTAGAGGAACACGGAGGCGCCTGGAAACGCTGGAAAACAGACCACTCCAGGAGCATATGGAAACGCTGGAGACAGGAGACTCGGAGGCGTCTGAAAACGCTGGAGGAACAGGGAGGCGTCTGGAAATGCTGGAGGAACAGGAGTGTCCGCTGTGGGAAGCGAGGTTTGGAAACCTTGGAAGATCCATAAAATGCTGAAGATCCGGACAGGAAGGAAGGTGCCAGATTATAAAGGCTGAGCCGGATTAGCCAGCGCCAATCAGGAGGACGCTGGCCCTTTAAGGCTGGGAGCGGGAAAATGCAGCCTCGGCAGATGCGGCCTAGTCAGGTAGTACAGCCAGGAGCCAGGAGAGGTGAGTCTGGACAGGGGAACGGGGACAGCCACACAGCGAAGCACCGGTGTATCCGCGATCCGCGACATGGATCGCTGGAGCACAGTGACAGTATGCTGTACATTTCTACAGTTTTTGTCCCTTTTGTACAATATACTGCCACTGTTGATTTTGATGGAATGTTATTTATTTATTGATTATAAATAATATATATATGGAATATTGTTTCATAGATCTGATGAAAGAGGTCGGGCACCTCCAAAACAACATCCCTATCAACAATACTTTCAAGTGTGGACTTCCTATTTCAAACACTGAAAAATATGCAATTTCTGATTCTGGTGCAAATCCAGTCCATCTCCTGGTTTTACTATAGGTGTGTCTCTCTTGCAAACTATGCCACCTCCCTCTCCCGTGCTGGGAGCATGGGAGAACAAGGTGAAATCACGCCTCTTGCGTAACATCATGGAGGTGTGCACAATCAGCGGAGGTGTGCACAATCAGCAGCCCGGAGCGCTGGACATCTTTTCTAAGTGATCTCAGTGTGTCAAGACTAGCGGCGGACAGCGCTAGGATCAAGATGAAGAGGAGCCAAGGTGAGTATTTCTAGGTTTTTGGGGGTTTTTTGAGTGGTTGATTTCCTTTATATAACCCAAGGGAAGGATTTTCAATCTATCTCCCCCAGAATGGGAGGTTATGCATGAATATATCCGGGAGTCTCCAGAATAGATCACCACAGGGCCCACAACTTGGCCCACAATTTGCATCAGAGAAGAGAACAAGTGGAAGACTGCATTCAATACCCCAGAAGAACACTTTGAAAATCTTGTAACACCCTTTGGGTTGTGCAATGCACCTAGTTACCATTTTTTTCCAAGACTTGGCTACTTATATTGAACAAGTCAGAAGTTTTCTCTCAAAACTACATAAAAATGTATTGTTTCCTAAACCGTTTAGCTGTCTGCCCAAAAGAATACTTTTCTGAGTTACATTATCACCCCTTAATCTTTTTGCATAGCTCCACTCAAGGGTTGTTTTTGGGTTCGTAATGGGGTTTAGTATTTTTCTCAAATCATTACTAACACAGAGTTACATAGTTTAGGGGAAGTGAGGGCCCAATTGTTTCTTTTTCTTTCATTTTTGATTTTATCAAGTTGATCATGCTTACAGTAAGATTGGAAATAAACAAAGGTTACAGAAAGTTGCACATGAGGGTGTTGATTATATGTGATTTACAGTACAGGCAGTCCCCGGGTTACATACAAGATAGGCTCCAGAGGTTTGTTCTTAAGTTGAATTTGTATGTAAGTCGAAAATGTATGTTTTATAATTGAAGTTCTAGATACATTTTATTTTTTGCCCCAGTGACAATTGGAGTTTTAACATTTTTTGCTGTAATGGGACCAAGGATTATCAAAAAAGCTTCATTACAGACTCTTTACAGCTGATCATTGCAGTCTGAGACTATAGTGAGGCATCTAGAGAGCTTCACCAGAGGTCACAGTGGGCAGAGGGGTCCGTCTGTAACTATGGGTCGTCTGTAAGTCAGGTGTCCTTAAGCAGGGGACCGCCTGTATTCCCAAATAGAGCGATTACATGTATATCTGCAAATAAGTAAATAATGGTATGTCATCAGAGGGTCAGTTTCCAACAGTGCAGAGATGGGAAGCAGCAATGGGCACTATTAAACGTTTTTTGTTCTTAAACCCTAAAGCGTACTAATGCTTCTTTCATGCCTCAATGACCTAGTTCTTGTTGAATTTGTTGTTGTTTCACTGTTGGTACATTTATCAACACAAATACACTCTATTCCTAGCCTGTGATGGAATAGACTCAGTAACTCACAGGGGAACATGTATCACTCTTATTGCATTCTTTTGTATGTGAGACTTTTTAGGTGCAGAATCAAGCATCGTACCAAAGTTAGCTGCCATGGGGATTTAATAAAGCGTTACGTAGTTATCTTTGTAGCCCAAATGCTTGTTCAACTTGTGAGACTTTTGGGTTCCGAAATTGTCCCATTACTGCAACTAATAAGTCCCAAAACAGAGCATGCTAGACCTAGACTTACTTTTGCAGGTACTATTTGGGACTAAAATGTCAGACACCACAAAAAGTTGTAAAAGTGAGACTAAACAGGCAACTCATCACATGTATCACAAAGGGAAAAAACTTAAGATACATTGCAATGATTAAGTAGGCCAACTTTAAGGAAACTTGAAAAAGTGGCAGCTGAAAAACTATGATACATGTGCCCCATAGTCTACTAGGATACATGGAGAATGAGCCACTGTAGGTGATGGCGGCCACTAAGCCTATTGAATAAACAACATATTGAAGATGGATGTACCTACCATGATATGTGAAATATGTGTAATATGAATAATTTATATTGTGTTGTTTATTTTACCTAGTCTTATAATGTACTCTTCTGTTTTTTTTTTACCATCCTTCATGTTATTGCTTTGGTTGATTGTTGTAACAAACTATCACAAAATGTTCCTAAAAAATTCCAGTTTTGATAAATTACCATAAATTACATCTCTTCTTATATACAGTGCAGTGATACTACTGCTCTATACGGGCTGCAATGAAAATAATTGGGATGAATAAAGCATTGTAACCGCATAGCAGACACAGAAACACGGAACGAATGGCAGACAAACTACCGGAACCGGCGCAGCGTGGAACCCAAGCTCGGGGAAGTGTGAGGCGGAGGAGTTAGGGCGCTGCACTTTCACCCGGAAGTCACTGTGTTGTGGAGAAGGTCTCGGCCAGTGAACACGTGGTTGTCACGGTGTAGCCGGGTAGCTGCTCCGTTCACACATGGCGAATGAAAAGGGAGTGCGGGGAAGCGTTTTATTCGCCGGGTACCGATCCCTGGGCCTGTACAGTAACCACGTCCCTCATGTAGTGCGGTACCACAAGAAGCACAAGGAGTTCTACCTGGTCACCGCGGTGGGGAAGAGCTTCCTGACTTATAATGTGAGTATAATGTGCTGGTAGCGGTGTAACTAGTGATGTGTCATAAGCATTGCATGTGCTGGCAGCCTGTCCTCATGTGGTCACATACCTGCAGCACATCTGTATGAGGAGTCCATGGAGTGTGTGACCCTTACCTGCAGCTTCGTCTTGTATGGAGGCTCAGTGACACTTGTCAGGAGTGCACATAGAAGACCAAAGCTCAATCCCGAGGATGATTACAGTTTTTTTTCATGGCACACAGTTAATGAAAAATGAGAATTATGTGGTGAATATATAGGTCCAGACAGGATTCTGTTGTGTTACATCCAGTGCGGATTCCCACGTGGCGTTTTTGTCATGTTTTTAATTGCAAACTTGCAAACTCATATGCATTTCCCATGAAAATGCCATGTGAGAATCCGCCCTCAGGAGGGAAAGGCAATTGAGCAATAGTCGTAAAGAAAATCTGCCATCAAAATCAAGCATGATAAAGTAGGGACACTTACTTATTACCAGACACCATGACGGTGGTAATCTTGTTATATTTGTTATTCATGGCCTCTCTCCATCTAAACTCAACTTTTTAGAATTCTGCTAATGAGTCTGAGGGGCTCTGGGGGGTTTTCCAGAGCCCCTCCGTGATGTTTTCACTTGTAGTTATAATGAGCAGAGTAGGACTCCCCTGCACTTCAGGTCTCCACATGTTATGCTCATTGTAACAGCCTGTGACACCTACCAGTGCTCATCTGGCTCATTAGCACAATTTTAAAATTGATTTTAAAAAGAAACATGCCACGATTAACAAATATAAGATTACCACAGTCGTGGTACTTGGAGCGATGACTAAGTGTCCCTGGTTTCTCATGCTTTATTTTGTTGCTTATTACCTATGGACACTTGCTGTAATCTGCAGCATATTCTAATAGCGGTATAATCCAGAGGATTTATCTGCAAGGAAAATATGTGGCATGTTAATTTTTTGCTGCAGATCATTATGTGGAAATCAAACTTTGCAAAGCTAAGGACCTCCGCCCCATGGTGCGGCATTATATGACAATGCTGGTTTCTGATGCTGAAGTGGCTTTGGAATTACTGCAGGGTTTAATCCCTCAGCCATTACACTGTTTATGTAATTTACTATGATGCCTCTCAAATTAACTCTATTTTTTTTTTTTTTTTTTTTCAAATTTTTTTTTTTTAGGTTAACAAGCTTGGGCAAGTTGCTGTCAGTAAGTAAAGATTTTCTTTTATTCTATATGTTCTCAGTTTATAGACCTACAAACACAACACTAAGCCAATTTTAGCCAAAAGTACACAAAATCTTTATTACATTTCATAAAAAATTACATATTCCACAAAGGGGGAAGGGGGGATGGGGGATACAGGCGGATGGTGAGGATGTCACACAGGAACAATTAAAAACATAGGCGACTGGGAGAGTGATAAATGTTAAGACATCATATCACATGGGATTGGAGGTAATCATACAGTTCATACAAAGATATATGGCAACGAACATGCACAAAGTGCTAACAAAAATTGTTCAGGCTGAAATTGCAGCCTTTTAAATGCATAAAGTGCTCAGTGCATGTACAAATATTGCAATGTAAACATACCCATGTTTTAATTGTATCTGCCATCAGTTTACAAGTATTTCTTCTGATTTATATTTTCAGATAGTTATTTGGTTTTTCATCTTTCTTCTCAAATACTAACATTTGTGTACAACTCCGGGCTTTTCTCTTTGTACACATAGCTTGTACAGAACCTTCTCTACAAAGAGAGATCTGTTCTGTGGAAGGTTATGACTTCAATCTCCTTTCTATGATGTACTTGATGATTTACATACATGTTTGTGTTGTTTATCCATTGTATAATAGTTGTGTATTGATGCTTTAAAGGGAGTGGCCTCACATGGCAAAGTATGGGATGTTGACCATCTCATATTAGGACCGTAACGCCTGGAGCCACAGAGGATGGACTCCTAGCCAATATTCTTTTGAGAAAGGTCTTCAGCCTGTTTCCTGGCTCTAAATATTATCCTAGATTTTTTTTCCTTTGGCTCGCAGGTACAAATGGGAGCCATTCACTCACAGAATTATTTGACATGCAGCAAGCGTAAAGCATACAGTATAGGTTGCATTGTGATGTGATAGCTTCAGTGCTGCTATTGTACACTGCAGGGGTCAAGCTGTGATTTCTGTGAATGTCCCCAGCCTGTTGACTACAGAAATGAACCCATCTATTAATATAATTTTGTTGCTCAAATTTAGGCAATGCCCTTCCAGAAGAAATTACTTGTCTTGCTGCGGACCGCATGCTGGTGTTTGCATCTTATGGAAATCTCCTAAAAGCATTTGCTAGAAACAAAGAGGTTTGTTAATTTCTGTAGGACACTCTTGACAGAATTGTTCTGTTTTTACTATTCATTTACAAAGAACATAACGGCTTTTTTTTCCTGACACTGCACACCTGAATGGGAAAATTATTTTTAAATCTATTACATCTATTAGAGTCATTTCCTTTAATTGGTTTTCATTAAAGTACATTTACCATCAGTTTTAGTGTTCCTAATAAGAAGTTCCTGATGAACGATTCTTTTATTATAACTGAAACTACGTCAACCGAGCACCTCAGGGAGCCTCGTATTTTAATTTATGCACTCCCCCCATAGCTAGTGTTACAGGGGGAGGGGGGTGCGTAAATTAAAATATGAGGCTCCCTGATGCGCCTGATGACGTAGCTTGAGTGTTCACGGGTAATTTGCATAACTTTTATATCTCTGTAAACTGATGGTAGATGTCCTTTAAACATTTTGCTTGTTTTTTCTTGTGTAGAAGATCCTTACATTCAGTGTAGACTGTTGTTGTTTTACTTGCTGAGAAATGTGCTTTTCTGTCTTCTAAGGTTGGTAGAAACACTAATTTATGGCCAGACTGAAAACAATTCGGGTTCAGTGAGTGTTTCTAACCATTTAGGCATCTTGCCCAACTGTTTTTTCTCATGCAAGTCCATGGCCATCAGTCATCGCATTAAGCACAGATACATAGCAATTCAATAGATCTTTACACATACCATTTTTTTTTCCTTGCTGGACATCTCCATTGCGATGTTTCAAAAGTAGAACGTTTGATGAGTCAGACGGAAAAAAAAACTGCCCATTGAAGTCTATGGGGGCTTGAAAAAAAACTGACACAACTAGGATGCATCATAATACTGTCAATTTTTCCTGCGCATGTTTCAAGGAAGTAGCTGAGAGCAGAGAGAATTTGGCACAGGTGAAAGATTTGTGCTACAAAAAGTGCATTGTTGTATAACACTCAAACTCAACTCTGAATGAACTATAAAAAACAAACTATGACGAAAAAATCGGATCAAACTCGAACAATTTACGTTGAGCAAAGTCGTCCGATTCTCAACACAGTTTGTGTGCTAGAGGCCTTAGGAGAACACAGAATGAGAAGCCAAATCAAGCAAAACTGTAGAGAAATAAACAGTGGTTGTTACCCTGTAGGTTATTTTAATTTGCCTTTCTCTATTTTATTTTAAGATAATCCACACATACAAAGGTCATGAATCTGATATTCATCTGGTGTTGCCTTTTGGTGACCATGTAATATCTGTTGATACCAATAATACTGTCATTGTTTGGGATATCCTTTCTGCAGGTAAGATTCAAGCTTTCTATCTGCCTTAAATTAAAAAAAAAATTTATAAAATTCTGTGAGTGACAAAGTAAATACTTGGTTCAGATATATCAAGGTATAAATTTACAATTTTATTTTACAGAGGAATATTTACAGCTGAATTTTGACAAAGGCAATTTTGATATTTCGGCTGTAATGCATCCCAGCACATATATTAATAAAATTCTTCTTGGAAGTCAGCAAGGATCCCTTCAGTTGTGGAATATAAAATCCAAGTAAGTAGACTAAATGAAATCTGGAACAAATGTACTGCATTTTTTTTTTTTTTATATATATATATTAGTGATGTTTTGGATACAAATGGGTTTTGAAGTTCTCCTTAAGGGGAAAAAAAGGCATATAAAAATAAAACCTGTATATAACCAGGCTTATTTCACCCAATCATCATCTGTTACTGGAAAGTTGAGACCGCTCCATACACTTTAGGACAGAGGCCTAATACTTACCTCCCTTCGGTGCCCTGGTTCAGTGTGACCCCTCCCATCACTGCTAGCCACTCTATACAGAGGTTCAGCAGTGACACGGTATCTACAGCAAACACCTGCTGTCCACATTGGGTATAAGCAGCGGTTGGTGGTGCTCTGAACTGGAGAGGGGTTAATATAGTATGTTTAATATATATACCCCCATTGACCGATATGCAAAATGAAACCTGACCCTGCACAGCTTTTTTAAGACATTACACTTTGCTCCTGTACAGCTCCTCTCTTTCCCACTGATGTCAGCTCACCAGGCTGTGGGCTTTGTTAAGGAGCAGGAGGGAGGAGCTGTACAGGAGCACAAAGGTGGCGGCCAAGAGCTGAGGAGTGAGCAGCACAGACAAGAATTCTGTCCGGGTGCAGGGTAAGTTATAACACGCAATTATAACTTGCAATTCAGCTGTAATGGACTTTTGCAACCTGTCTTTAGTGAAAATGAGGTCCCTTGTGACAGGTTCCCTTTAAAGCTGTTTCTGAGGTCAAACCCAGGATTAGGTTGATAATCCATGTTTGGTTTTGGCTGCAAAAAATATTTACATATCTCATCAGATTTTGTATATATGTTATTTATGACAACGTAATTGTATGTAGTGTATATTAAGTGTCACATTTTCTTTCCCAGCAAACTTCTGTTTAGCTTTCCTGGTTGGCAGGCAGGAGTCACTGTGCTTCAGCAGGTACAATTTTTTTTTTCAAGATATTTGTTATTCTCTTTGTAGCTTTTATCAATCTATTATGTGCTACTTAATAATTTTAAAAACCAGTTCCTTACTGCTATACCTTACGTCGGCTGTCAGCTATATTACACATGACACCTGGCGGTAGCTAGCGCAGTCAGTGCCGACGCCCCAAGGTGCTTCCAGTGGGCACCACCATCTTGGACCGATCCAGGACTTCTTGGCAGGGAGCAGGTCAGCTTTAGTCGTGGATATTACTCGAATGGAGGGGAACTCAATTGTGAAAGTAAGATTTATGGAATGTACTATGCAGAGCCTAATGGCATCTATCACCAGTGAAATTCGGCCTTCTGGTGACCGGTTCCCTTTAACCCCTTAATGAACGCCGTATTGGGTTTTTACAGCGGTCATTGGGTGTACTTATTGTGATGTGACGCCTCTCTACGGGACCCCATCGGAAGAAGATAGCTGAACCTAGTTCTTGCTGCTATAGGTACTGGGCTGTGTTATTAGCCCAGTACCCCAGGCCCAGCACTAACACTCTATATCAGAAGATGCCCACATGTTTAACCCATTAGACACTGCAAGCCCGTAGCACCGTTCCCCGGGTACCAATGATATTAGATGCGTCCAGAGGTGCTCTGAAAGACCTCTGGTCTGCCTGTAGTATCTTTCTTTTAGGCTATTTTAAATATACTGCACAGAAAGGTTTATTAAAAGTTCATCAGTAAGACATATGCAACCCAAGATTGTGCTATTAAAAACTATATTTCTTCCTGAAAAAATCAAGATGACTGGAAAAATGACAGTGTCCTTTGCATAAACTGCTTCTTCCTGGTGGTAGATGCCATTTAAGAAGCCATAGTTTATTAGACCTTATGCGTTTGTAGATCTTAACTCCTATAAATGGTTACATCTCAGGGGGAGTTCACATGTGGCGTTTGCTTTACGTTCGCAAACGCCTGAGGGCTGTGTTCACCTGATTGTGCATGTGTTTCACTTTAAACGCAGATGCGATTTGGCCAAACCCATGGCCGTTTAGTTTGTTTTTAAATGCCATGTGTGTACGCCCTCACAGGAGGCTTCATTCTTTACTTCCCGTGGATAGAAACCTGTCCATGGTCATGTGATGTCAGGCAGGTGCACGGCTCGTTGTGTGACAAATTGTGAACAATGACAGCAAGCAGAGATCTAGAAAACTGAGGGAAATTGCAGAACTTGTCATTACATGAACAATAATATTTTTTTGCATTCCAAGGTTCTGCGGCAGCAATGGGTGTATGATATTTTCAAGAATACCCTCTCAATGGCTTCTGTATTAAGCTACATGTGTGCACCCATAATCCTATATTTTGAGTATCAAGACCAATTCACATTTTAATTATTTCATCTTTGAAATGGCTCAAAATAATTTATGAAATTCTGGAGCTCAAACGACTAATCCTAGAAATATAGTATAGCTTTTTTCTCAACTTCTTCTTTTTTTTTTTTTTTTTTTTTTTTTTTTTTTCAGGCTCCAGCGGTTGATGTTGTGGCAATTGGTTTGGCAAATGGTAAAATTGTTGTGCACAACATTAAGTTTGATGAAACTTTAATGACCTTTCAGCAAGATTGGGGTCCTATTACTGCAATATCCTTTCGCACAGGTCAGTTCACACATTTTAACCTCATTCTTTATTGACCCCTTAACGTGTTTTGAGATACCATGTTAAGGATGTCACAGGCTGAGCCCTCTTCATACATGGTGGGTGTTGGCTGTATTATGCAGCAAACACCCATCGCTCACACCCGATGCAACCACTGATCACAGGTGTTAACCATTTACCTGCACTGTCAGCAATTTTTAGCCATCCCATATTATAGATTGTTGCCGCAGGATACATTCTCTACCCACAGTGATCAGTGGGGCCAGGGGGTCACATCAGTACAAAAACTTAATGATTTTACTTAGCATCTACAATTTTAAATGCTGAAAGTTTGTTTGTGGCTTTTGTTCTTTAGATGGACATCCAATAATGGCAGCTGGAAGTCCCATTGGCCACATTGGGCTGTGGGATCTTGAAGAAAAGAAGCTGATGAGCCAGATGAGGGAAGCTCATTCAACTGCTATTGCTGGCTTAACATTTGTTCATGGGGAACCTCTTCTCATAACCAATGCTGCTGATAATGCCATACGGGTAATTTACCTTTCTCCATTTATCTGAGTCCGGTTATATCCATTTTAATTGTGAACAAGATGTAATTTTAAAATCTTTATGATTATAACAACTGGCCCTTATGTCCCCTGCCACAAACATCTGAAAGGTAACCATTACCAAAGGTAAACCTTTACCTTACATTTGTTGTAGATATCAAAAATAATCCTATATTAGAGTCCACCTAACATGTAAATGGGGGTCCTGTGATCCCAGTTTAGCTATACAAGGTTGCCATTGGCTGCAAATATCTGAAGTCTTTAACGAAAATGTGACATGATAAACCAGGGACACTTACTCATAGATCCAGGCACTGATAATCTTCTTATCTGTTTTCTATGGCCTCCTTCCTTCTAAAATCCAATTCTAAAATTACGCTAATGAGCCTGAAGGGCTATGGACGTGTTACAGGAGCCCTCTGTGCTCTGGCTTCAGAAGCTGTTACACTGAAGTAGCGCACGTCAGTCTCGCCCTTCCCCCTGCACTTTCTGTAATCTAGGCAGCAGTGAGCACACAGTGAGACCAGGAAGTGCTTCTTCAGCATGTAACAGCCTGTGAATTTACAGCAAGTAGGGGGGCTCTGTTATCCCACTCCTAAGCCCTTTTGGCTCATTGGCATAATGTTAAAAGTTCATTTTCGAAGGAACGAGGCCATGGATAACAAATATTAGAGTAAGTGCCTTGTAATTCTCACTAATTGAAGGAACAAGTCAAGTATGTTTTCTGCCACTCCATTCAATACTATCAGTTTATGGAAATTTCTTGACAATCAACTTGCTGCTCCATCAGTTAGGTCAGTTGTATACAAGTACATTTGCTCCATGGGGGAGATTTATCACTCTCTTCTACACCAGTTTTCTGCAATTTTATGATTTTAATAGTGAATATTCTACCACATCATCTGGGTGTGGATGGATCGTGGAGGGCATGGGGTGCCTGTGCTCTTTTGAAAAATCAAACCTTTGCTGTTTTTACGCAATACTGCGCTAGGTCGGATCTGGCATATGTTTGTTTGCCAGCCGCACCATGCAGCAGATACATCGAAAGACCTAAGCAGGAGAGGCGGCGTATGATAAATTCTCCCTCCATGTGTCTGTGGGATTCACGGAACTGCTGAACTGGCATGCTGTATTTAGTTCAGCAGGTCTACGTTTGGGCCAGTAAATCCCACTGACACTGAGCATATTTGACAGAACACACTCACTTGTGTACCACCAGCCTTAGAAAGAATGGATCCCTTCTTGAACTTGAGGTTCCAGTAGTTGGGTCCCCACTGATAACTTATCTTGTAGATGAGGGATAACAATCAAACTTGGTACAACCCCTTTAATTCATCGTCCTCTTTTTGTATCTATGTTTGTAGAAGTTTCAGAAACCGCAGTGTTTGGGGAGTTTTTACTTTTTGCTGTCAGCCCTTTTTTCATACTTGTGGCTTCTATCTGCTATGTATTTTTTTTCACATATTGTCATGTATTTGTTTAGTTGTAGTATTCATAAACCGTTCATACAGGGCTAATACATGTGTAACTGCTGAAAAATAAAGTTCACAGAACTTTCCATTTATCAGGTATGGATCTTTGATGGCCCTGGAGGTCAAGGTCGTTTGCTGAGGTTCCGTCTTGGTCACAGTGCTCCACCCACTTTTGTACGGTACCATGGTCAGGATGGAAAACATATCCTTAGTGCAGGTAATAGGTGATTAGTTTATATTTAATGCTTTTATGTAACATTTTCACATTGAGGGCTCATGTACACTAACGGGCACACGTTGGTCACGCTAGACAGGAGGAGGAGTGAGAACTGCTCACCCCTCCTCTCTCCATAGAGAATAGAGCCGCACGGCCGTTCTTACAGCCAAAGATAAAGCATGCTCTATTTTATTTTATTTTTTTTTTTGCGGCCTCTGTATAGTACGGGGAGCACACGTTGTGCTCACCGCACCTAGCCCGGGCGCCAAAGACAACTATGGGGGACATATATGCGGCCATAAATTTGCAGTTTAGTGTTGAACATTTTGGGATTTCATTTTTTTTTCTTTGCCTCTTTTCTGCAGGGCAGGATGGAGCCATTCATTACTTTTCAACAATTCATGACAGATACAGTAAAAGCCTTGGTCATGGTAAGTTAATGGTAACCATATGTGTTTTTATAGGATTTGTAGTGCTTCCAAGTGGTGGAGGTACTCTGGGTTGGGACATACCACAAACCTTACAGGATGCAGACAGTTTGGGACTTTTTTATTTTAGGGGTTTTTAGGACTCCAATTTCAAAAGCCATATTTAAAAAAAAAAAAAAAGCGAAAAATATTCTGTGTATGTGGGTATTTGTGGGTTTGTTTGTTTTTTTACATTTAGGGCTAACTGAATTGTATTATACCTTTCTGAAGGGGATGGGAAAATAAACACATTTTATTTTGTAATTTTATTATCTGCATAGATTATCCTATGAAAATTATAATATTACCTTCATCCTACAGATCCGTAGATTCTGACAATACCTTTTTATATATTTATATTACCTATTGTAATGCATATTGTAAAATGAATAAATAGTGTATGTTTGCCAATCTTCTAAAAAGGAAATCTACCCCAATTTTATTAACCATTCATTTTAATATGGGATATGTTTCTTAGAAGTTTTAAAAGAGATATTACTTATAAGATTAACTTTCATTTTAATAAAGTTATAAGTTCTAAAAAGTTCTTCTAAAAGCCTTTCCCCATATTCACGCTTCTGGGACCTACCAAGCAGCATAAATAGTTTAATTTATAAAAAATTAAAACCCTGCAGTAGATTTTCTTTAAAATTGTAACTTTATTTTCCTGGCTGACAGTGCTAGTTGAGGTCTGTATTTTTCATTGGCGCCGTTTGGGACTGAGCAACTTTTTTTATTTTTTGAGATATAAGCAATATTCATTTGCGCACCTTTTTAGGCATTATTTTTAATTCATCCATTCAGTGAGTTAAATAATGAAATACCATAAACTAAGGTACAATATACTGGCCACTGTCTGTGATAAAACCGACCTCCCTAACAATATTCACCAGCATAGCACATATTTTCGTCACATTGCTAATATTGGAATATGTGGCTTTCTTTTCACAGGATCCATCAATAAAGCCAAAGCTAAAAAAGTTGGACTTCGCTGCAGTTACCTTAGGCTGCCTCCTGTTGTATGCTTTGCATCTGGTATGTTTTGGATTACAATTACACTGGTGTACTTTTGATGATATTTTGTCCAGCAAATATTAAGTATATGGGAAATATGAAAACTGCTTATTATATTGTTGGAAATGTTCATAAACTTATCATAAACTGATATTCAAGCTAACGGAAGCCTTGCAGTCATACTATACTAGAGAACATTTTTTTTAAATAACAATTTTTTTTTAACCAGTATAAACAAAAATATACATAGATAGCATTAATACATTTGTATGCTATGATAGCAGTAAGTAACAGAAGAAAACTGGTAAGAACATAAAGAAAAACAAAAGAGAAGTGAGATGTGAAACACAATAGTGTTATAAATTTTGTAATATATTATGGTAATACTTCTTACTTATTGTGTATGGAAGCATACTTTAACCAGTCATTCCAGTTTTTTGAGAAGTTTGATTTGGTGCCCTTATGATTTGCTAGTAAGGTAGTTAATATTTACAACAGCGAGAATTTGGTGAATAGAAGGAAGTGATGTGGAGTTCCAATTCTTAGCTATTAGATTTCATGAGACGTTTAATATATGAGATACTGTGGTTAAATGAGTAATAGGAACATTTTCTAGTCCCAAAGATATTAGGGCTACTTCTGGTCCACAAGGAATATAATAAGGGATAATTTCTATATTTTTTTTGCTTGAATTTCATCCCGAAGGAATACATGTAATAACAAGCATTTTTAACATAATTTTGAACTTTCATTTTATCTGGTTGTGTTAAAAATGGCAAAATTGAAAGGAAATAAAGGTTAAAAAAGACCACCAAAAAGAACTGGGACCACTTTCATACCCCTGGGATGTGACATTTATACCCTAAACTGTGGATGGGAACATGTCTTTAATGATGAAACTTCTTTTATGTTGTTTACTTACAATGGGTACTTACCGCTCTTGTATTTGGCAGAGACGGCACGGCAGAATGACTGGGATGGGATTATTGCATGTCACCAACGCAAGTCATACTGTACTACCTGGAATTTTGTTCGGTCTACCATGGGAGCTCATAAGCTAAAGCCACCAAATCTAAAAACAAAAGGCACCTATGCTACAGTAAGTAGGGTTCATGGTCTACAATACTTTAGATTGGTGTAAAACATTAGAAAAATTAGTGTGTTTACCTGTTATTCTATGACAGGGATAGCATGCCCAGGCTGCTTTCAGCCAAATGTTTGCCCGGTCATGGCGTGGTGTCTGGCTACAAACACGGTGAAAGATAGAGCATTCCCTATCTTTTTTCCCCTGCACAGTACTGGGGCACATTGTGTGCACTGCACCATTTCAGTAGAGTGAGGGGGGGAAAGGGGAGATTCTTGAAATCGCATGAGGTTATTGCCTTTAACGCCTCCAAGATATCATTCACATCAAGCTCAAGTTCATGGGCAAAGGTCCACATTCCTGAAAGTATCCTTGGAAGCTAGCGATAAAAACCTTCAGACATCGAATAGATCGCCTGTACAAAGTTTAAAAACCTTCTTTATTCAATATGGTCACAAATGAGTTTTCTAAAATATGCGCATCATATCAAAAATTACCAACAACACCAAAGCACACTGGCCAACCTAGGTTTCCGTTATTCCAGCTTCATCCTGGGCATGGTGCTGGTTTCACAAAGGTAAGTTTATACAGTCATATGAAAAAGTTAGGGCACCCCTATTAATCTTGATCATTTTAAAAAATGCTCTAAAAAGTGATTTTATAAAGTTAGGTACTCTAAAATAAGACCACTAAAAAGAATAATCCTTCTCGCAAAAAATAAGCCATTAACCAGATTTGACAGCCGAAAAAAAAAAAAGCTGTGCATATGAAAGTCGGTGATGCTAAAATTAACATTTTTGCTAAATTACTTTTTAATCTCACCAAAAAATTGAAAAACACAACATCTAAAGTATATTACGTATAATACAAAACAATCTTTATTGAGAAAAAATAGTGCATCACAATGCACCAGCAGCAATACAATATAAAAACAACAGAGAGTGCCACATAATATAAAGTTGATAAAACCAATGGAACAAATAGAAACTGGTAAGTGTAGCCTACTAACAGTCACAACCGAAGTAGGAATTGTAAACAGAGGAAGAACATCCCTCACATAAGAGCAGTAATGTTACCTATACCAGTAGGAAGGCACACGCTGTACACCTTCAGATCCCTTCCCCTTCCTTCCATTAGGGAAAATTAGGATTTCAGGGGGACCTCTGAGACAATTCAAAGTTCTCCCCCTCTCCCTGCCCCTACGTTTTTCAATCAATTTGACTATACTTACCTCTTGCTGTCCTTTGGTGTCTCCCTCTCCACTTTGCTCCTTGGTTTTCTTTATCGATTTAATACCCACCTTGGAGAATCGCAACGCTTAGTACCTGCCCAGCAGCTGCTTGCATCATTGGACAGGCGTGTTGGGGGATTACTTAAGCTTGAGAACCACCAGGACATGGAAATAACACTCTAGTATCAAAGGTTATGTGTATTGGATTATATTAAAAGTTAAGTTTTAAATTGTCTTCTCACCCTCACCCTGTGTACTTACTAGTTTGATTAAGATTGGTGAAGGGGGCAGGAGGTCTATTCTATCCTCCCCAGTATACTACCTCATAACATTCTAGTAAAATATGTGGAATCTTAAAAAACCATGCCAACTTAAAGCAGACATTTGGGAAATAGAAGTTATGAATTTATTTGGGTGCCATCACTATCTGCATCAAAAGTAGAGAATTTAGAACTTTGAAAATAAATAATTTTTCCAAATTTTTTCCAAATTTTTTTTTTTCCATAACAAAACACAAAAGATTTCATCCAAATTTTTAAACTAATTTGAAGTACAATTTGTCACGAGAAAACAATTTCAAAATCCCCTGGATATCTTATATGATTCCGAAGCTATAACCACGGTTTCCGCTGGAGATCTGCTGTCTCCGGTAGCGGGGACCTATGTAAGTAGGGTCTGCTGCCATCCTGCACCTGAAGGGACCCCCTTCCCCGCTCACCTCTCCTCGGCCTCCGCTCTGCCACGCCCCCGACCCTGCGCCTTATAGTCCAGTGCGCCTTATATATGGAATTATATATATATGGACTACTAATGCGCCTTATAGTCCGGTGCGCCTAATGGCCCGGAAAATACGGTAGGTTTTATGTTTTCATACATTTACAAAAATGAAAACCTCCTGTACAAAAATTATTTTTTTGATTTTGCCAACTTCTGGCGCTAATAACTTTTTTATACTTTGGTGTACTGAGCTGTGGATGGTGTCATTTTTTGCGAAATTTTGCGAAAAAATGATATCATTTTGATCACTTTTTATCTTTTTTTTTTTTTTTTTTTTTTTTAATTTTTCAAAATGGCAAAAAAGTGTCATTTTCGACTTTGGGCGCTATTTTCCGTTACGGGGTTAAACGCATTGAAAAACCGTTTTCATATTTTGATAGATCGGGCATTTTCGGACGCGTCGATACCTGATGTGTTTATGATTTTTACTGTTTATTTATATTTATGTCAGTTCTAGGGAAAGGGGGATGATTTGAAATTTTAGTTTTTTTTTTTTTTTTTTTTATTCTAATTTTTTTTTTAAACTTTTTTTTTTATTTTTATTTATACTATTTTTCAGACTCCCTAGGGTACTTTAACCCTAGGTTGTCTGATTGATCCTATCATATACTGCCATACTACAGTATGGCAGTATATTGGGATTTTCCTCATTCATTACAATGTGCTTAAAACGAAATAGCCTCGGGTCTTTGGAAGACCCGAGGCTACCATGGAGACGGTTCGCCGCCCCCGATGACGTCACGGGGAGCGGCGATCCCAGGTAAGATGGCGGCGCCCATGCGCCACTATCTTTTTGAGGCTGCCGGCAGCCCACGCTGTGAAAACACCCGCGATCAGTGCTAGCAGCAAAGACTTACCGGCTATGGAGAGGGCTGGGCCCGTGAGCCCTCTCCATGCAGCGCGACCCGACCGCCGCCGTGAATACGCGGCGAGCGGTCGGGATTACCGGTGTATAAGACGACCCCAGAGAAGACAGAAGATTTTTCTGTCTTCAAAAGTCGTCTTATACGCCAGAATATACGGTACATATTTTACATGCACATAAACCTACAATAAACCTCATTTCAATCCTGAAATATTACTGTGTCCATCAATTATTAGTTATATCAGACTGAAATAGCTTTTGCAGAAACCCAAATTTTGATAACTAAAAATGATTAAGATTAATAGGGTTGCCCAAACTTTTTAATATGACTGTATATGTGCCATACACTATATACTGCAAATACATTATCTATGCATGTTCATTTCTCATTCATTCCTACTAGATTGTCATGAACCTTCACCTATGAACGATGTGAGTGATATCTTGGAGGTATTAAAGGCATAGATGTGTTGTAATAAGGATCCCCACTTTTTCCACTAATCCATGGAGTGAGTTCTGTCCTAGAGCATTACTCATTTTATGAGTTATCTACATGGTGTATGGAGTATCATTAGTATACTACGTATATTTTAGGTCAAATGGAAATTAGCCTACCGCTTCTGCCCCTCCCAAATGAACTTTTAATATAAAGGAATACTGTGAATATTGTATATTTTATAGCATGGCTTTTGCAGTCATGGATTGACTCTGCATACTTGGTGCAGTACTTACATCTTTCCATTATCTTACTTGGCAGGCTGTGGACATCACAAGCTGTGGTAACTTTGTTGTAATCGGATTGTCGGCTGGTAATGTGGATGTATATAACATTCAGTCTGGGATTCACAGAGGCAGTTATGGTGAAGATACAGGTAAGTGTTTTTGATTTTAGGTAAAATAAATATATTGTGTGCCGTATACAACGGCAGGCTCACCTGTTGCTTATTAATTTCTTACAATTTCTAGCGGTTATATTCTTTTTAAAAGGGTTGCCCCATCGTAGCAAGTTAGGCTCTATCCACAGATAGATGTCCACTGTACCCCTGTCGCACCCCAAGATGACCGGAGCAGCCAGTCGCGTATCCACGCGCTGCCCGATTCTCCGCTATGGAGCTGAACTAGATAGATTAGTTCTGTCCTCTGGTCATCTCTGGGTGCGACGGGTACATCATTAAGCTCCCCACCGATCAGCAAGTTAGGCCTTGATCTGTGAATAGGGCCTTACTTGCTACGACAAGGCAGCCCCTTTAAAGGTAATCTACCATCAAACTCAAGGGTGATAAACCAGGGCACCTACTCATAAATCCAGGATTTCTCATAAAAGGCGTAATGTCCAGGGAGATTCATGAAATCGCAACACGTCTATGCCTTTAATACTTTCCAGATATCATTCACGTCAAGCTCCACCTATGTTCATTGGCAGTTGCACGTTCCTGTGAGTTTTCTTGGAATAAAAACATGCAGACATTGTATAGTTCGCCAGTATAAAGTTTAAAAAGCTTCTGGCACTGGTGTCTGAGTTTTGGAGTTATGCAGATCTCGGACGTCCTGTCCCTGACTTCACATGAGGCTTTGATTCACAAATATGTTTCATTCCCTTTCAAATCTATGTAATCTCGTTTATCTATGTCATCACGTTTATTTATGCTGCACTGTAATGGGCAGAGAGCCGGGTGTACATGTGAGCATAAGAACTTTCTATAACTAAAACACCATAAGAAAATGCATGTCCTGTATGTGCCTAATGCCGAAGCTTCCAGAATAAGTTTGAACGCTGCAACAAAATCATCTGTAAGGAGCCACTGGGATGGTGAAAAGTTGCATGGACCATAAAGTTGTCTATGAAGAGCCGGGCATAATGATACTCTTTACACTGCAACATTAACTGCCACAATCTGGAATGATAACAAATCGGTTTAACCCCTAGGCGCACCAGGACGTTATAGTACGTCCCCGGGGCTAGATGCTTAGCGCACGGGGACGTTCTATAACGTCCTGCTTCTGGCACCGGCTCACGAACGGAGCCGGTACCAGAAGCAGCGGCTGTCAGCTGTCTAGTACAGCTGACAGCCTGCGCTAACACCCGCGATCGGAGCCGGCTCCGATCGCGGGTGTTAACCCCTTACACGCCGCGGTCAAACATGACCGCGGCGTGTAAGGGTGTAAGCGCTGTGGATCGGATCCCCCGTGCCGCTTACCGGGGGATCCGATCCTCTGCCGGGCAGCTCCGAGGACTGGCATGTGCCCCGGAGCTGCCCGGTCTCCATGGCAGCCAGACCCCTTCCGGGTCTGGCTGTAAACTGTCTGAGCATGCGCAAGCTTGCTCAGACAGTTTACACTGCTCTACAATAAAATAGTATTGTAGAGCAGTGTATTGAACTTAAACCAGTGATCAGAGCATCACTGGTTTAAGTTCAAGTATGTATAAGTAAAAATATGCAAAAACAGTTAACACTACACATTATAATAAATAAAAAATTAATACATAAAAATATAAGCCCCTAAAATGTCACTTTCCCATAAAAAAACTTAATAAAGTATAAAAAACATAAAAACACAAAAAAACCCCGCATATTTGGTATTGCCGCGTCCGTAACAATCTGCATAATAAAACAGAATTGTTACTGGACCCGCACGGTAAACGCCGGAGGAAAAAAACGCAAAAAACGTTCCGAAAAAAGATAATTTTTAATTAATACCCTATAAAAAATGCTCTAAAAAGTGATTTAAAAAATGTTATGCACTCCAAAATAAGCCCACTAAAAAGAACAACTGTTCTCGCAAAAAATAAGCCCCTAACAAGATTTATCTGCCAAAAAATAAAAAAGTTATGCATATAAAAAGATGGTGATGCTAAAATGAATAAGATTTTCTCCAAATTAGTTTTTATTCAGTACAATTGAATAAAATACACAAAACCCCCACATATTTGGTATCCCTGCGTCCGTAACAATCTGTATAATAAAACAGAATCGTTATTAGATCCGCAAAGTGAACCCCGTAAAAAACAACCTAAAAAAACTCTCTCTGATAAAGATGATTTTTTATTAATGCCCTTTAAAAATGCTCTAAAAAAGTGATTTTAAAAAGTTACGCAATCTAAAATAAGACCACTAAAAAGAGCTATCATTCTTGCAAAAAATAAGCCCTTAAACAGATTTTTGAGGTGAAAAATAAAAAAGTTATGCATATGTAAGTCGGTAATGCTAAAATTAACAACAATTTTGCCAAATTACTTTTTATTCAGTAAAAATGGGAAAAAATAAAAAAATATATATAAATGAAGTATTTTCATAAATGTGGCGACCCAAAGAATAAAAATAATATACTATTTTCATGGTATGGTTAACGGCCAAAAAAAAAAACACATAAAAATTTTCCTAAAAATTGATGATTTTCATTTCCTCCACCAACAAAGAGTTAATTAAATCTCACCAATTAGCTATAGATGCCCCAAAATTATGTATTAGAAAAGTGCATCTCATGTGGCAAAAGAAATAAGCCCCTATAGGTCCTCATTAAAAAAAAGAAAAAAATTATAGCCTGTACAATGTGACAGCAAATCTGCTCCGGATGGCGCCTCCTTCCCTTCTATGCCCGGCCGTGCGCCCATACAGCAGGTTACCACCACATGTAGGGTATCGGTGTACTCGGGAGAAATTGCGTATCAAACTTTGTGGAGCCTTTTTTCATTTTATCCATTACAAATGTTTAATTTTCCACCCAAAATGAGTGTATTGTGAAAAAATATTACAATTTGCAGACTCCACCTCCATTTTGTTTTAACCCCTATAAAACACGTAAAGGGTTAACAAACTTCTTAAAAGTGGTTTTTCATACGTTGAGGGGTGTAGTTTCCACAATGGGGTAATTTACGAGTCTCGCTATTATTTAGGCCTCCCAGTGTCAATTAGAAACTGTGCAGGTCCATCTAAATACAGGTTTTGGCGATTTTACAAAAAATTTGAAAAATGGCTCCCAAATTCTGAGCTTCATAACATTCTAGTAAAATATGTGGAATCTGAAAAAACCATGCCAACATAAAGCAGACATTTGGGAAATGTAAGTTATGAATTTATTTGGGTGCTATGACTTTCTGAATCAAAAGTAGAGAATTTAGAACGTTGAAAATAAAGAATTTTTCAACATTTTTGCCAAATTTTGTTTTTTTTCATAACTAAACGCAAAAGATTTCATCCAAATTTTTAAACTAATTTGAAGTACAATGTGTCACGAGAAAACAATCTCAAAATCCCCTGGATATCTCACAGCGTTCCAAAGCTATAACCACTTATAGTGACACAGGCCAGATTTGAAAAATGGGGCCGCGTCCTTTAGGCCAAAAGATGCTGTGTCCCGTAGGGGTGTTAATGTATTTGTTTTACAGCGCATGATGGCCCCATCAGAGGAGTTGCCGTAGACGGCTTGAACCAGATGACGGTCACAGCGGGGGATGACAAACTCATCAAATTTTGGAAGTTTAAGTCCAAACAATTAATGCACACAGTAGATATTGAAGTCACCCCTACGTGTATCTTGCTCTGTAGAGAGAGGTAGGTTGTGATATATTAAATGTTCATTTGTTCTATCATTACTTACTTTAGAGTTGTAATATGTCTACACTTCTTTTACATGGGATGCATGTGTGTTTTTATTTTTTGTCTCCTGCATAGAGCAACGGGGCTAAAAAGAATTTTGTAAATCCTAAAAATGGTCTACATTTTAATAATCTGTGTATGAACAGGACGTAAAGATATAATGCCATGTATTGTGCTAACCTTCTTTATTGTGACTGTTGTACACTTTCAATAAAACGAGTTTAAAAAACAAATGGTGTACAATGTAGAGGATTTCAATGATGTTTCCTATCTTGTCTGATGTGTTTTTTTTATTATTATGGCAGCGGTATGTTGTCAGTGGCATTGGAGGACTTCAGCATTAAAGTTCTTGATATTGAGACTTACAAGTTGGTGAGGCGGTTCCCAGGACACAATGGGAAGATAAATGACATGGTGAGAGGCCAGACAAATCATTCTCATTTACTCTACAAAATAAAAGTTGTTTTTTTTTTTTTTTTAAATTTAAAAGTTATATATTAAAAGTTTTAATGTTTTTTTTTTTTTTTTTTTAAGACTTATAGCCCTGATGGCCGCTGGCTTTTGACTGCATCTATGGACTGTACTGTTAAAGTATGGGATTTTCCATCTGGATGGTGAGTACCAAGCACAACTTTGCACCGTCTTCTTTGTCATTGTTATTCCTTGTGTAATCTGTAAAATTTCATATTATTGATGCTTCTTTTTTGTATTTTTTAACCAATAGACATAACTTTCTGTTACTTGTGTCACCTCTTAAAGTTGAACTCTTAGGAGTTGGACTGTAATCCTCTATTTAAAGGTTAGGGGATAATATTCTGATTGTTGGGGCTCTGACTGCCGGGCCACCAATCGATCACAAGAAATGGTTATCATTAATTTATGGAAAAGTAGGATAATTTTGGAAAGAGATAAGCAAAGGTTTATCAAAATAGTTTTAGCCTTACATTTTTCTGTATATGTTTTCATGACAAGTAAACCTGAGATACGTTAATGATTTTTATGTTTCCCACAGCCTCATAGACTGTTTCCTGTTAGATACACCTGTTGTGAGTCTCACAATGTCCCCCACAGGAGATTACCTAGCAACTGCGCATGTGGATGATCTCTCTCTTTACTTATGGTATGTTCCATTTCAGAATATTGCAGGTTTCATAATGTGGCTGAAAGGATTGTCTTTCTATGGGTACAAAGCACTCAACCTATAAATTTTCGTGTATTGAAGTCGCCTAAATACCTACTTTTTAAACAAAATAAATCTGTCTGCAGTTTTAAAAGAAACCTGTGATCAGGATTTTACATTTTCCACTAATGATAGATTTTCATAGCCTTTTAATACTGCTTTTAGAATTAACATTAACCCCTTAACAGCAAGCGCCGTAATAGTACGGTGTGCGTCGGGTGCATGGAGAGAGCTCCATAGCCGGTAAGGGTTTACAGGGCAAAGCTGCCTGCGGCGTCAAAAAGATGGCGGCGCATGAGCGCTGCCATCTTGGTAACGACCGTCGCTCCCTGTGGCGACATTGGGGGCGGGCGATCAGTTGCCATGACAGCATTGGCTCTTCAGAAGACAGTGAAAGCTGTAAAATCCAGGCCCACAAGAAAACGGCGCAAATGTGTTTTCTCACCATATTCACTGCATTTGGATTTTTTTTCCCCGCTTCCCAGTACACGGCATGGAATAGTAAATACCATCACTATGAAGTGAAATTTGCTAAGCAGAAAACAAGCCATCACACAGCTCTTTGTGTAAAAATAAAAAAGATTTTTGAAGGTGGGGAGTGAAAAATAGAAATGAAAAAACAAGAATAGGGCCAGGTTATTAAGGGGTTAATGGTCGAACACATTTAGTATAAAAGTATATCTGGCTCTCTGCCAGCAAATTACAGGCAGTCCCCGGGTTACATACAAGATAGGGACTGTAGGTATGTACTTAAGTCGAATTTGTATGTAAGTCGGATCTGGTGTATTTTATAAATGTACAGTAACTCCAGACAATATTTTTTTGTTTTATATGACAGGCAACTGTGCACAAGCATGTTAAGTTGGTTTTGAAGCTTGTGCTCCTGTTCAGATTGAACTTCACTTATTGCCCCTGTGACAATTGGATTTTTACATTTTTTTTTAAAAACAGCGCATCTGTGCCCTTACAGAAGAAGCAGCTGTACAAGCCGTGACCGCGTCCTTAGTTACCCCCGCCGGGAACGCGATACTACGGTCGCGGTCCTTAGTTACACCCACCCTCCGCCGAGATCGCTGAAGCGCTTCTACAGGGCACAGAACTTAGAACAGTATCTGCGATCTGAGTTACAGGCCACTCCTAGATACAAATGGGGCTCTCAGCTGCGCATGCGCAGGCCAGGACCCCGTTCGTATCTACGGGTTGTTCGTAACTCGGAACCGCGTAAGTCGGGGCCTGCCTGTACATTGAGTCATGGAGGCACCAGAGTTGCTGTGTCGTCATCATTATTATCCGCTCACAGCTTTCCTCCTCCCACCTGCCTCACAGACATGAGCTGACCCTGTGCTGAAGGAAGAAGCTCACATTGGCAGGACAGAGGATGTGGGAGGGTTGTGACAGCTGTGAGAAGATGATGATCATGCAACAGACTGCAGCCTTGCCACAGACTACCCCACCACCTTGCTGCAGTTTGTTGGCAGGAGGCCGGGTATACTTTTATACACTTTTGTAAGTGAGTGGAATTATAAATCTTAATTATAAAAGTAGTTTGGGAAACGGTATTAAAAAGGCTATGAAACCTGCAATTAGGTTAAAATATGAAAGCCTAATGATAGGTTCCCTTTAACGCTGTCTCTTCTTGGGCATGGTCATGTAGAAGACCTGGAGAGCTGTCTGATCATATGTTTACCATATATACTCGAGTATAAGCCTAGTTTTTCAGCACAAAAAATGTGCTGAAAGCCCAAACTCGGCTTATACTCAAGTAAAAAAATACCAGGTTTTAAGATTAGGGGCCTCGGCTTATACTTGGGTCGGCTTATATATGCGGTATATCTGTCGTTTTAATCCAGTGCTGTAGCTTGTGTACAGTCTATGGGCAGTCTTTTAGCCTAAGGGGCTTTTCCAACTGCAATGAGCTACTCCACAGCCCATATGCCCTGGCTCTGAGTAAAAGCTTCTAAAAAAAAAAAAAACTCTTCAGGTTTAAAGATTTGCTAGTTTTTCACTGTCCTATTGCTATTCACTACATACTCCCTGCTACCATAACTTTGTGTATCTGTTTATGCACAGGAACCATGTCCTGAAAGGCCTGTGCTAATAATTCTCAGATCTGTAGTTTGTCCAGATCATTGATGAGACAACATTAAGGGCTTATTTGCCCTGCTTTCTTGTTGAGCTAGCGTGGACTGTAACTTTTTTGTTTTATCAACAGGTCAAACAAGTCTCTGTTCTCCATGGTTTCCTTGCGTCCTCTTCCATCAAACTACGAGCCAGTTGTTGTAATGCTCCCTGGGGCTGCCGAAGAGGAGGAGGGTAAGAAGCGGTAGTTTGGTTTACATTAAAGGACATCAACCACCCGGGTGAAGCAATGTAAACCAAACACAATGCAGGTGTCACCCTCCCTACCCCCCATCCCCCTTTGACAGAATCTGCTCTTCTTTTAGCTTCTTGGGCCCTTTTTGTTATTAAAAAAAAGGCTTTAAAAATTATGGAAATTAGCCTGCGGGGCTCTGGGCTTCAAAGCCTGTTTTTCTTAAAAACAAGAGCATAAGAAGATTAAAGAAGAGCAGTTCCTGCCAGAGGGGGCACACACCTGTATCCGTGTGCTTGTTTTACAATTCTTCATCCTGGTGGTAGATGTCCTTTTAAAGAGGCCTGTTTTTTTTGTCCTTATTCTGCTTTTTTTTTTTTTTTTGGCACTTTCATTATTTTATTATAGTTTCTGTGGTAGTTGGTTTTTGTGACCATTATTTTTTTTTTCTTGGTTACAGAGGAAATAGTTGAAGTGGAGGAGGTCAGTGAGGACATGATGGAATATGAATCGCCTGAACAGCTGGGAGAACGGCTGGTTACACTCTCTCTCTTGCCTGAGTCAAGGTGGAAGAATCTGTTGAATCTCGATGTCATCAAGGTATTGTGTCCACTGCATGTTAAATGAAAGCTTGTTAAAGGGTAATTCCTACAAAGACAAGATTCTTAAATATACTCGGAATAACAAAATAACAGTCTCTAATTCACTGTTAACAAAAATACAGCACTTCACAGTTAAAATTCCAACCTGTCTTTATCAGTCCTGGTGTATATAATTTTGGTTGCCCCTGGATATGGCTGTGAATCTTCTGACTATAGTTGGGTTCTTCTCATGAATGGCTTCTCTTATCTGCACGCTGCAGTGCTCTCTGTCTCCTGCCCCTCCCCCTCCCCCTACATTACAAGACCAGCTCAGATATAGGCACTTCCTGCCAGCAAGCAGCAGCGTGCAGACTTCATTTCCAAGCCACAGACAAGATAAGCAGAGCTGACTCTGTTTTATTGATTAAGTAAGAGAGTAGAGCTCAGTGTGTCATTGTGTTGTATATCCATCTCCGGATCCCTCATCTTTCTTTTTCTATTTGTCAGATACTAGTGCATGCTCAGAAGCTTAATAAAAAAAATAAAAGTGTAGATAAACCCTGCATCATGATAATCTAACTGCATCTCATAGCACAGAGGAATCATAATATGTCTTCTTAAAGAGTCCCTGCTGACCATCACTGGGGACATGTATCACTCCTCCTATTGCTTCCTTTTCTTTTTTTTGTGAGAGATTTTTTTGTGGGACTTTTCACAGTTTGCAACTTTTTAGTTACCAAAATTAGCTGCCTCAAGGATGTAATGCAGTGTCGTATTTATCTTTGCAGCCCAGATGTTTGTTCAACTTGTGAGACTTTTGAGCTTTGAAATTGTCCCATTCTTGCACCTAATAGGTCTCAAAACAGAGCAGACTCAGACTTACTTTCGCAGCTACTACTTGAGACTAAAAAAATCGCACACCAAAAAAAGTTGCAGACTAAACGGGAACTCATCACATCGGGGGAAAAAACTTAAGATACATTGTAATGGTTAATTAGGCCAACTTCAGGAAACTTGAAAAAGTGACAACTGAAAAGCTATGATACATGTGCCCTACTGAGTGATGGGAGCTAAAACGTCAATAAAACTGATAATAAGGGGTTTCAAATGATCTTTATTGTGTAGGTATCACTAAGGGATTAAAAGTTGAGCAAACCCCTTTAAAGGAAAATTGTCAGGGAGATTTGGGACAATAGACCCCTGGTACATAGGGTCCTGTGGGCAATTTGGTGTCCCAAATTGCTTTGATTTTTTTTTTTCCCTCGTACTCACAAAGGAAAAAAATGTATAAACTTACAATGGGCCGGAGCCCTTTGCACCTGCACTTTGATTCAATGACGCAGACGTAGTAAACCCCAATTCATTGCAGATGTGCTGTACCTACAGCCCATGCAGAATAAAACCGGGATGTGTTATGCCGACTGCAAAGAACCTGTAGTTGGTTTAGTGTTCACTGTTGCCTGGATAGGTTCTTTTTAAGTTGTAAAGCTCACAAGAGAAACGCGTGATAATTTGATGGCTTATCATACCATTTACATTAAAATAGGGGGAAATCTAAGAAGCTGTGTTCTTTAATTGTGAACATTTACATCATAAACATAAATGTGTTGTTTTTTTTTTTGTTTTTTTTTTAAATCAGAGAAGAAACAAACCTAAAGAGCCCCCCAAGCTACCGAAATCTGCACCTTTTTTTATCCCTACCTTGCCGGGATTGGTCCCACGTTTTGTTACTGAAGTAGAGGATGAGTCCACACAAGTAAGTCATTCCTTTTACTTAATTAAATAACGGCACTGTGACTGGTAGTTTATACCTCAGCCTAAATCGAAATTGGCCTTTAAAAATTTGGTTCCACTTTTATTTTAGAAGAAGTATATGCATTTTCTTAACCCTGTAGTCAATGTTAAATGTTAAGATTAGTTAAAGGGGTATTCCAGGAATAAGCATAATTCATATACAAGTGGGCACTCAAAATATAAGCTAATGTGTAATTAGTTGTTATTTAAAATTTTGCTCCCCTCAGCAGAAAATGCTGGTGACATAGATTGTAATGAAGAATTAAAATGCTACTGGCCCTTTAATCAGTCCGTTAATTTCCTCCGCACGATCTGTTGCAGAGCAGACACAGGACAGAAGATGGCCGCTGGTCACATGTCCACATCACATGTCCTGCACCTGCCTGGTCAGGTCATGTGATCACCACTATGTTTGGCTGTAGTCGGTTGGTTGCAGTGCATCCAGTATGGCCAGTGTTGTGGTGATGGCAGTTACACATCATTACTATGGTAACAGAGCAAGAAAACCTATTTTCATATCATCACCGGGAGCAAAGCATAAGAGGTAGGAGGAGTTACTGAGAACTAAAGGATCATGGAACTTGTAGTTTCCAGTGGCGGCCATCTTGGTGATAACTCCACCTACTTTAGGGAGACCATAAATTTTGTAAATCAGAAAATCAAACTATTTAAGCTCAGTTTTGTGACTAATGACATGGAGCATTGTTGAATTCATTTATTTATATCATCAAGGGTTTTTGTATCAGATGTTCATATTCCCAGAACACCCCTTTAAATGAGCATTTTCCTGGTCATAACAATTTTTACCTATTTATTTTTTATTTTTTTTTTTTTTTTAACCCCTACGTGCACTAGGATTTATTATAATGTCCTGGTGCTACGGGGGTTGTTTGGAGAGAGCTCACGGGCTGAGCTCTCTCTTTACACAATGACATAACACAGTTGTCACCCGCCTGTTATTGCCGCGGTCAGTGCTGGCATTGTTCGCAGTCAAATTTTACTGCACCACCTAACTTAACATCCCATGGGCGATCTCAGATGGCCAGTCGCCGCCCCCTGTGATGTCATCAGAGACTTGTAGGCTTTGCTAAGTGTAATGATCTCTAATAGCCAGCAGATGGTAGGCTATTAGAGATCAGCAGTAAAATTCTTCTATACTGCAATACAATATAAAAAAATAAAAAATTATCAAACTGTTATATAGGTCCCAAATTGCTATAAATTAACACGCCAGCACATACCACAAAAAAACACCTTACACAGGTCCGTACACCAAAGTGGGAAAAAGTTATTTGCCTCAGTAATTGGCAAAATGGTAAATATTTTTAATGTACAAAAGATTTTAATCGTAGCGACCCAAAGAATAAAGATTAATTTGGACTGCATCATAAAACGCGGAAAATGTCCACCAGAAAACACCACAAATGAGTGTTTTGTCAATGTCACTGCACTTCAAATTTTTTCCAGCTTACCAGTACCTTGCATTAAATATTAAATGGTGCCACTAAAAAGAACAATCTGTCCCGCAGATAACAAGCCCTCGCACACCTCTGTAAACGTAAAAATAAAAAACGCAAAAAATAAATAGGGCTGAGCCCTGTAGGGCTTAATAGAAGAAAGTTGATGTATTTAAGCTATAGTTTAATGGGTCATAAATGTGGCTTTTTTTTTTTTTTTTTTCTAACATTCCTCTATTAAACATATAAATGACAACATATCGATAAGGCAGAGAGAGTTTCAAGAGAATGTAGCACAATGAGTAGTACAAGTAACTGTTTTATTATTATTTCTCTTTAGTCCAAAGTTGTGAATCTAGGAGTTCTTGAAAGGAAGTCTGTGTTTTGTGTCCAACTCGAAGAATCCCTCAAGCACGAGAACTGTAAGAGAAGTCGTCTTTTCTGTCTAGATTCAGTTTAGTAGAAGCTGTTAACCCATTAGTATGATGTTATGCTGCAACAAAGCAAAAGAGCTAAGATTTGCTCTATGTATTAATCTGCAGATGATGTTCCACTAAAGACTATAAAGGAGATGGGGCCTTCCAGCATTGAAATGGAGATAAGGAGCCTGGCTCCAGACGGTGGCGGCTCAGTAGAGCTGATGCAGAGTTTCTTAAAGATGATTGGGCGGATGCTGGAAACAAAACTTGATTTTGAGCTTGCTCAGGCATACCTGGCTCTCTTCTTAAAGGTAAGCATTTAGTCTACATATTTGCACAATCTGGTGCTTTTCTTGTTCAGTGTATTGTGAAATTGGCAAATAATTATGCATGAAATATAAATCGTTAGATGAATCTGTAGTATTTATATTTAGGATATTAATGATGTTGCGATGTTGGGTCTGGAATCCATAGTAAGTCAATTGCGTTGCGAAGGTTGTTCTTGTGCAATAATGTTTGTAATCCTAACTAAAAAAACTCCAACAGGAACCAGCTGCTTTTTGCCATGGTTAGGTGAGCTGCAGGTATTCCACAGCAAAATGAAGATGGTATTCGGCTTATAGACTTCCTGCATTTGTGTACAGTCTTTGGCAAAAACAAGGGTCCTGTGTGTTATTAGCGTGTGAGGTTAATACATGTGCAGATGAATGAAAGTAAAGACTGCACAAACTACAAGCAGGGACAAGGATATGACCTGCTACAAATTTTTTGGTACGAGCAGTCGGCTCATACATGAGGCTAATTAAACCACAAGCATCTATGAGCTCCTAGAAATACATGAGGACATTTTAGCACGTCATGTGCTCAATTCCTTAGGCCAGGTGCCGCCAACACAAGTGACTAATCGTGCATATTGACCTGATTTAAGTCTTTAATGTGTCTTCCTCGCCACACTAGTCCCACTCCAGGGTCATGGGTATTCATGAGTAGTCCAGTCTGAATTCAGGTTTGTCTGAACCTGAATTTTTTACCCTGTTTGGGGACAAAACTCGGACTCTCCTCCAATAACAACTGCCAGCACTAATCACAGACGTTTAACTCGTGTGACACATGCGGCCATTTTGGGGAGGATTGGTGCTCTAAACGACCTCATCGAGGAGTAAATGTCCCCCTTAAAGTGGCAACGTCCTGCTTTTTAGATTTAACAAATTGAATGCCACTGGCGAGTTAACACCCGTGATCGGTGCCAGCGTGAACTCGAACTTTGTGGTTTGGGTCTGATCATCACTTATCATGAATTCATATCTGAAATGCACTCTGAGCAGGAACAGGTCCTGCTGTGTGAGAAGCCATAATCCTCACCAAAGAGGCTTCAAAACTCCTGTAAGATTTAAATATGTTTAATTACATTACATGGAAGTATCTGTGCAGGAGACTGTATACATCTCATGATCAGTAGACAATCTTTTATATTTCTTGTGTTTGCTATAATCTTATCTGCATTATTTTCAGATTCATCTGAAGTTTATCTCCTCCGAACCAACATTATTAGAAGAATTTTCCACATTATCGACAAGTCTTGATGAGACCTGGCTTCATATGCAGAAATTGTTTAACCAGAGCTTGTGTGTGTTAACCTACATGAAAAGTGCCTTATTATAAGACCATCAGAATTCCCTACAGAAGTTTTTTGAAAGTTCTTTGGCTATTGCAAAAAGTGATGGAGCAAACCTTTCTGTGCACGGGTGAAACAACGGCTGTACAATGTCTACAATCCAAGGCACGAACTCCTAGATCTCTACGTAATGAATTGCAACCCAAAGAAGGTGGCAGGCAGTGCTTGAGAATCTGCATAATCGTGGCTGGGCTGTTTGTTCAACTGTATCCCAGGACAGGTTACACCAGAGACACTTTTCCTCCAAGAATAAAATCTGCTCCAAACATATTGTTGTTGGCGAATTTTAAGGATAATTGTCAATTTATCAAAAGTTGTGATGACTATTGCTAAAGCATTTTTATTGCTTTCATACCTATATGTTGTCTTCTGAAATCCTACCACCATATTGTGACATGAATACACAGCACAATGTGTATATGGGATTGTATTCAATTTGTTGTTTTCTATTGATGAAACTTTATACATCCACCAGTACAGTACAATAATGGTGAAACTATATTTAAGTTTAGAAAAAAATAAATGTTTCTACTGTCAGGAGAAAATGTGCATTCACTTTACTTGGTTTTAATAAAAAAATATATCTGTTACTTAGAAGGTCTTAATAATACGTTCAGACGGCTGGAATTGTGGCCGTGATCTGACCGCACCAAATGCAGTCAGATCACATCCACAATAGAAGTCTATGGCTCCTAATCACGGTGTGGTGAGCACAGTATCAGCTTCTTGTCTGCCTATGAAGGGGTGAGGAGCGCTCAATACTTCCACCTCCTCCTCCCGGTGCTGGATCCATTCCGAGCATGCAGATGGCCGCGCGGGCACTGATCATGGTTGTTAACCCTGTACAATGCCTCAGGCAAAGCTGCTAATTGCACATTGTAATGAATGATGTAGTAAATAGCCATATACTGCCATGCAGTCGTATGGCAGTATGGGGTAGGATATGGTCGTATGGCAGTATGGGGGTCTGAAAAATGGCAAAAATAAAAAAATAAAGTAAAAAAATAACTCAAATCACTCCCTTTCCCCCCCTTACTTAGAACTTGTATAAATAAACAGTAAAAATCAGAAACATGTTGGGTATTGCCGCGTCCCAAAATGTACGATCATTCAAAATATAATAATTGTTATTTGACCCCGTAACGGAAAGTAGCGCCCAAAGTTGAAAATACCACTTTTGCCCAAGTCTAACTCATCCCTATTTAACTGTTACTATTTTCTCAAACCTAACCTGGTGTAATAGTTTTATTTATGTTAATTAGCTGCAGGCTACTGGGCCGTGAATTGGCCTCTGTGAGCTCTGGTGCTAAGACTGCTCCACCTTACAGCCTTCCCCATGTGTCCATGCTGCCTGAGAACATTGAGGTAAAGTCCATGCATGCGCAGTGACTCTCAGCGTGTAACCAGCTCAGTGAAGACTGCAGAGGATCAGGATCAGGTCAAGTAACTGTTGAATAGGGATGAGTTACTGACACGGTGGATAAGTATCTGATAATTCATCTCCTGGTGATGGGTTCCCATTGATTCTGTGGCCAGAGCCACATCTACCTCCAACTCCTCCTCTTCCCAATGGACCTATGATGTGTTAAATTATAATTTGATTTAATTGTTTTTAATTTTTTCTTATATTTGTTGATCGCAAGGGCCTGTTTTTTCCCATTGCATCTTTTAAAGGGAATCTGTCACTATTAAGTGCATTATCAAATGTTCTGGAACATACATGAAGCATGACACTCATGAATAAGCTGGACAGCTGAATATGATAATGATTCATTGGACCCATCTCAAGTCATTTGCTGACAGCTTTAGGGCCTGACTGCTTAAGTTTACAGGCATGTATAGGGATGATGTAGGGATAGGGCCAATGCTTTCTAATCGTAGTTTATGAAAATATATTTAGTTTTAGGTGGTTTATTTGCCTGACAGGTTCTCTTTATGTCATCACCTATTTTCTTTGGATTATACTCGGTGTAGAATTTGTAAGTTCTAAGTGGAGGATGACCACTATTCAAGGGCCAAATATGTTTTCCCAATGACGGAGAAACATGAAAACTGCATCATTGATTTACTGAAAAGTTCTAGCTTTTGTTGCAGGCCTGGGAAAAAGAAGCAGGTTGTCAGTACAGGCGGTCCCCTACTTAAGGACACCCGACTTACAGACAACCCATAGTTACAGACAGACCACTCTGACCTCTTGTGAAGCTTTCTGAATGCTTTACTATAGTCTTAGATTGCAATGATCAGCTGTAAGGTGTCTGTAATGAAGCTTTATTGATAATCCTTGGTGCCATTACAGCAAAAAATGTTTAAACTCCAATTGTCACTGGGGCCAAAATTTTTTTTGTCTGGAACTACAATTATAAAATATACAGTTTCGACTTGCATACAAATTCAACTTAAGAACAAACCTCCAGACCCTATCTTGTACGTAACCTGGGGACTGCCTGTATCTTAAAACCTTTGGATACAGCAATCAGGAAATGTATTTACTTGTTGTTATCAGCATTATATAGTACTAGTAATATGCGCTATTCTTTGACAATAACACTTTTCTGACGCACCTATTAGTGTCCACTATTCTACAACACTTTACTGAGGCACATAATAATATGCACTATTCTTTGACAACAACACTTTTCTGATGCACTATTCCCTATGTTGTTATGTTTAGCAGCACCATCTTTCCATAGAAGTTTATGGGAGTACAAAAATAAACGACTGCTGTGAACAACACTGTGTGTGGCCCTTTTTTGCGGTGGGTTGGCCAGGAGGTCTTATGTGCATGAGGCCTTAAATACTATCCCCCTTTTCAGCCACTTAATAAGAAGGGGTGTGGCTATATCTTAGATGCTATTCACATTGGCTTAGAAAATAATGACTGTTTTCATGACTGAGCTGGGCCTCTATATTTTCATAGTACAGGTGGTCCCCTACTTAAGAACACCTGACTTACAGACGACTCCTAGTTGCAAACGTACCTCTGGTAATTGGTAATTTACTGTACTTTAGCCGTAGGCTACAATAATCAGCTATAACAGTTATCACAGGTGTCTGTAATGAAGCTTTATTGTTAATCCTGATTCTTATGACAACTCAACATTTTTAAACTCCAATTGTCACAGACACCAAAAAAAATTTGTCTGGTGCTACAATTATAAAATATAGAGTTCCGATTTGCATACAAATTCAACTTAAGAACAAACCTACAGAACCTAACCTGTACGTAACTCGGGGACTGCCTGTAAATCCATTAACAATAGAGTATTACCTAACCTGAAGATATCAGTGATGACCTATTTACTGTTGCTCCTCCTGAGGTGACATCTGTTGTGTGGGCAGAAAGATTTGGGTTCATTCTGAGGTAAAATTGGCTTGTCCGTAACTCCCAGAAGACTAATACTGACAAATCATATCACTTCCGAGCTGTGACTGTTTCCAGGGATGGCAGCTGCACGTCTTCTCTTAACAAGGTCATGCAACGTTTGGGTTATGATGTCCCCATAGACTTGTGAGCATTGATTTTTTGTATAATAAAATAGTCTCTAAGTTATGCTACCATGATGAATGAACATTATAGAGATGACACAGAATCTTCTATACATCCAAGACTAGATCTGATTTATTCATGTTCAGATCCTCTACAAGGCGGAGAAGCCACCTGTCCTTGTCATCACTGAGCTCTATGCGTCACTTGTATTTGCTTGTATTTTCTTAATATATTTCCTTGTGATTTTATATTTTGATGACAATGTAATTAATATATATCAAAAAATATCCCAATTTTTGGGGGGATTTTTGCTTGTTGGTAATACAGTACAAAAATGATATAAAATAAAAGAGACGCCTTCACTTTAAGCATACATTAACAGAGTCTGTGTTAACCATTTAACAATTGTGTATATGTTTTCTATGGCAGTCAAGGGGGCTTTTCCTTGGTATGCCAACTTTTTATGGTGGCTCAGCAGATAAGGGAGCAGGACAATGAGTCTTGTTGCAGCCTGGGTTCAGTTGGTTTGCCACAGCCAAGTTCAGGTAAAAGGTGACCCTTAGTAAATAAGCCCCATGATCTTGCAACCGTACCTAAACACCAACCAGTAGTTATGTTTGGTTTAGATACTACCTAATAAAGCGGTTTCCGCAAATAAATCTTGTTTATTTTTAACTATCCCTATGTATCATGAAAAAAAACCTGGAAAAATGTTCGAAGGAAGCACACAAAAAAATTTAATTATGTCCCTTAAGGCACTACATCTGAAAATTCACAAAAATGCCCAATCGTTAAAGGGAACTTGTCATAAGGAGAACCATTTTTAGTGTCCCCCCCCCCCCCCTGTCCCCACGGGGACCAAAGTACATACACTGCCAAAGAGTTTTTTATATAAAAATAGGTTTAACAGAAAATAAGATATGCCACGTGCTCTGTGACTAGGCACATGTCCCCTGGGAGTGGCTATAGAGGAGCTGTTCCCCCCCCCCCCCCACCACCACCTTTGTGAAACCGCTCCTCCATGTGTTCTTTTCAAATATATGAAAACATATATAGATGAACTGGCTATAGATGAACAGGGGGCGTCGCTGAGCCAAGTGATGGACATTTTCATATATTTGAAAAGGACACATGGAGGAGCCGTTTCCTAAGGCTCCTCTATAGCCACTCCCAAGGGACAAGTGCCTAGTCACAGAGCACATGGCATTGAAAGGTACTATATAACATATCTTTTTTTTTTTCTATACACTATTATTGCAGTATACAGCATGAGTTATCAGACCCTGCAGGGTCCTAGAGGGTCTGAAATAATAGTAAAAAATTAAAGAAAATATATGTATAAAAAAAAAAAAAAACAGTAAAAATCATAAACACATTAGGTATCGGCGCAACCCATTCTATGCCTGTTCTATCAAATTAGAAAAAAGATTATTCCCGTCCATTTTTCTATCCATGAATATTTGAGTAAAAATTATATATATTAAAAATGCTAGCATGTACCGCAAAAAATGATACCTTACATAGGTCCATACACCGAAGTGTGAAAAAGTGTGAACAAAAGATTTACCTTTAAAAAATCTACTAAAACCTTATAAAACCTATATAAATTTGGTATCCCTGTGATCGTATCGACCTAAAAAATAAAAAGGTGTTTTATTGTCAATTTCAACGCACTTGGAATTTCTTTCCAGCTTTCTTGTACATTGAATGGAATATTAATCGGCTAATCCTGACCATGTGCATGTCTCCTGGGAGGATGTTCATGTTACAATAATTCATCTATGTAATTAATGTATACTGGTATCTTATACACTGGTATTATGTATGAATACACCTGTAAACTGCTTCCCCTTGGGTTCCATGTTCTTTTATTAAAAGCTTTTTAGAAACTGATTTAACATACTGTAAATTTCATAGGCAAAAATAAGCTGCATATTTTTTTTTTAAAGTAAAACATATAAAAAACATATAAGAAAACATATAAATGGCCTTAGGCAATTGTGCAAACCGGGAACAGCCCTGTTCAGTTTTATCTTTCCGAGGATACAGCTCATATTAATGAGTGGTCGTACATCCCCAGAGAAAGGCCTTTATCTTGTACTATTGATGGATTATATGGAACAGGATCGTTTCCATTTTGAGGAATATATACTGAGGACACCCAATATATACTAATACACTTCCTCAAAGTCATTTCTATAGTACAAGTGAGCTTGTCATTCAGCAGGGGGCAGTGGAGAACTTCAATATTAAAATGCCTAGACTCTTTTTCACTACCAAAATTTCAGTGACCTCGCTATTCATAGTAATGCACAGTAGCTTCAAGATCTTATTTATTCCTACATGAAGCTACGTTTTCTAAATTAAATTCTAATTGTGAATTTGCCATCAAATGGGTTTGTTTCTTCATAACAATAGTGAAATAGTGTCATCTTGGAAATTTTTTTTACTAGAGGAGATACTTTGCATGTATCGCAGGAGATTAAAGGGGTATTCCCATAAAGGCATTTACCTTTAATTAAATTCATTTGCCTAATGTAAACATTTCTTCAATTGGATGTTAATTAAAAAAATGTTCCTGTGTGAAGATAATTTCTCATAAATGTAGTCATGTTGTCCCTTAGAAACCAGATAGCTTCCTCGGATACGACCACGTCACACTCTGGCAGCGGTGGCCAGACTTGCACTATAGAGTCCTGCCAGACCACCAGGATTCAGCAATCATTACGACAGGGTGCCTGTGCGACATGTAGTAACTCCCGGACATTTTATATACAATAACCTTTTGTTTCTTTGTGCACTCACTCCAGCAGAGGTGGCCGTATCCGAGGAAGCAATCTCGTTTCTAAGGGACAACATGGCTACATTTATGAGAAATTATCTTCACACAGGAACATTTTTTTTTAATGACATCTAATTGAAGAAATGTTTACATATGGCAAATTAATGAAACTGAATGTGAATGCCCAGATGAGAATACCCCTTTAAATTCCTAGAATTAGAGAACATTGGACATTTTTGGATTTCTCACTCTCTCTCCCACTCTGCTCCCTCAAAACTTACCCCCCGCCCCCAGTGGGGGTTGGAAGTGTTCCTGCATAGTGTAACAGTGTCATTAGCATAATTTGCAAAGTTGATTTTAGAAGAAAGGCATCCATGGATAACAAATATAAGAAGATTATGAAAGTCACAGTGTCTGCATCTATGAGTAAGTGGTTTATCATGCTTGTTTTTGATGATAGATTTTAAGGGATTATCTAGGCCCTGCATCACTCAACCCACAGCTGAGACTAGCACTAATCTCCAGAATATAACTCCCGTGGACTTGACATGATAAATCTCCAGATGTCTCGTATTGGTTCAAATCTTTTATAAGGATTGGTAGGAATTCTTTTTGAAGACCATGATGACAGATCTGAACTCTTACTCATTTTATGATGCGTTGTATAACTCTCTGTTATTTATGTTTCTCTCACTCATTATTTTTGACAAGGACAGGACAAGCTCTTACGTCCAAAGCAAGCATTTCTTATGAAGTATAGAAACACAACAGATCCGGTGACCATGGTTATGAGCAGTCACAATGTTATCAGAGGAGGTGTGGGAATGCTTTCAAGTGACAAGGGCAGACAGCGATGAGTATGCGATGTGCAAACGGAAATGTTTGGCGGAAGCAAATTATTATAAGACATATGAGTCAACTTAGTTTCATGTGGTTTCATGTATTGGACTGTGGTCAAGTTGATATATACACTCACCGGCCACTTTATTAGGTACACCATGCTAGTAACGGGTTGGACCCCCTTTTGCCTTCAGAACTGCCTCAATTCTTCGTGGCATAGATTCAACAATGTGCTGGAAGCATTCCTCAGAGATTTTGGTCCATATTGACATGGTGACATCACACAGTTGCCGCAGATTTGTCGGCTGCACATCCATGATGCGAATCTCCCATTCCACCACATCCCAAATATGCTCTATTGGATTGAGATCTGGTGACTGTGGAGGCCATTTGAGTACAGTGACCTCATTGTCATGTTCAAGAAACCAGTCTGAGATGATTCCAGCTTTATGACATGGTGCATTATCCTGCTGAAAGTAGCCATCAGATGTTGGGTACATTGTGGTCATAAAGGGATGGACATGGTCAGCAACAATACTCAGGTAGGCTGTGGCGTTGCAACGATGCTCAATTGGTACCAAGGGGCCCAAAGAGTGCCAAGAAAATATTCCCCACACCATGACACCCCCACCACCAGCCTGAACCGTTGATACAAGGCAGGATGGATCCATGTTTTCATGTTGTTGACGCCAAATTCTGACCCTACCATCCGAATGTCGCAGCAAAAATCGAGACTCATCAGACCAGGCAACGTTTTTCCAATCTTCTACTGTCCAATTTCGATGAGCTTGTGCAAATTGTAGCCTCAGTTTCCTGTTCTTAGCTGAAAGGAGTGGCACCCGGTGTGGTCTTCTGCTGCTGTAGCCCATCTGTCTCAAAGTTCGACGTACTGTGCGATCAGAGATGCTCTTCTGCCTACCTTGGTTGTAACGGGTGGCGATTTGAGTCACTGTTGCCTTTCTATCAGCTCGAACCAGTCTGCCCATTCTCCTCTGACCTCTGGCATCAACAAGGCATTTCCGCCCCCAGAACTGCCGCTCACTGGATGTTTTTTCTTTTTCGGACCATTCTCTGTAAACCCTAGATGGTTGTGCGTGAAAATCCCAGTAGATCAGCAGTTTCTGCCCTTCTGGCACCAACAACCATGCCACGTTCAAAGGCACTCAAATCACGTTTCTTCCCCATACTGATGCTCGGTTTGAACTGCAGGAGATTGTCTTGACCATGTCTACATGCCTAAATGCACTGAGTTGCCGCCATGTGATTGGCTGATTAGAAATTAAGTGTTAACGAGCAGTTGGACAGGTGTACCTAATAAAGTGGCCGGTGAGTGTATATTGATTTCAGATATTGTTAGGTAAAGGTGAAAGCATCTAAATATGTGACAATATAATTCTGCTTTCTGACAGGTCACTGTGAGCATATTGTAGATCTATCAAGAAAAAAAATAAAATGGTAGCAATTAAAAGCAATCAGTCATCAGATTTTATCCCACTGAACTACCCTCCTCACATGGGATATGAAATGTCCTTCCAAGAATTCTCTCTTTTATTTTACATTTTGCACCTAAATTTATAAGAAAAACATCCAAGGTTACATGAAAATGAGTAGAGAAGAATGATGTTTTGCCTGAGATGAGTCACCTTTAGAAGCTCAAGGGGGAACATCAATTAAATTCCTGTCCTCAATTCAATAGGACCTAGAAACATACTTTTATATATTATATCAGATCAAAGATAACAATCACGTTTTAGTTTGAATCAGTAAAGACGTAATTGTGAATTTGAGCGGCTGAGAAAAATCCAATTCCTACCTTTTGTTTTAACTGTTTGTATAGAAACCAACGGTAGGGACATCTGAAGTGACACTCCCCTTACAGTCTCTAAAAACACCTCATTTCAGGCAAATGCAGTATGACTCTTTTCTGCTCATTTACATATGACGTTGTAGGATAATTTTATAGGTGAAGGGTGAGATTTTGCATGAAAGAGGAAATTCTAGAAAAGACATTTCAAACTATACATGAGGGGGATAGTAATTTAATGTGGTAATATCTTTTGACAGTTTCTCTTGAAGCCGTTTTTTAGTTACACCTAGGCATCCTCATCTCCATAGATATTCTTTCTGGTAAGAGAAGTAGGAATAGGGAATCCCCTGAACAAGATTTTATGATGGATATTTAACCAGTTCTTGACAAGACACATTTTTTCATTTTTTAATAAATGTGTTATTGGAAGGAATGAATTAATGTTTTTTTGTTAAAATGTATCTGTTGGACAACAGACATTACATTACTATAATCTATGTTCTGGATACAGAGGACACAGATCAGGTTGTCCCAGCAACCTTCAGACACAGGGTCAACAATACAGTTAACAGAAAAAGCCTGTAAAAGAAAATTCCTTCTGCACACAGATTGCAATGTACATAATAGAAGTGTAGAGTGGGAGCAACCCACATTCTCTTCTCTGAGAGTCCATCTTAACTGTTTGGTGTAACATCTGTGCCCTTTTCGGCTTCAGTATCATTCTCCATGGATGTGCTGCTGACTGTTATTTTGTGCTTAGTTTTCATTGTATTTTGCACTAGTTTGAACACTGCCTTATTTCATTCCAGGCTGTTTAATTGATTTCCACCACACCAGTCTGTCTCCTGTTGATTTTATTCTGAGATGCAGACAGTTAAGCTAGGTGTGACAGAGAGATTTCTCCTTGACTTACATTGTCCTCTTCTAATCTGTTTGTTCTGGATGACAGGGGACTGTTCTAATCACTCGCTTAACCGGGACTCAAGAGGATTATCTGCCCACTTCCCAGTACTTGCTATATGTCTTCTTTGGAGCTTGCTAGAGTTTTCTGGATATCCACATTTTTTGATCTTCTGACTTGCTTGTCATCTGACCCTCCATTTGTCTCTTAATTCTGTACTGCATTGTCCTTGGTTTCAACCCATATTTGTATGGCCATTCTTGTTTCCGTTTCCGTTGTCTCTGTGTTTTTACTTTGGTACAGCAAGGAAACGTACACCATTTGTCATCAGCTTAGCAAGTAGTTAGGGACAGCTAGCTGCGTCTAGCTTTAGAGCTCACTGTCCTTGTCTGTCTTTTCCTTTACCATCTTATTATCCGTTCTCAAACATCAGCACTACATTTGCGCTCTATGTTATCGATACCTGGATGCCTCAGCACAACATCAAATAGTCACCATACGTAGACTGTACCATCTCTGCCTGCTGCGAGGACAGTATGATGATCTTTCACTCTATAGCCTTGTACATTCAATACTTCAAAAATATTGTTGTCTAAGATTGTCACCACCATGAGGCCACCAGAAGGAATTTTTTCCTTCTGGTGGCCTTCCTTCCTTTTGGTGTCACCATCAGGTCACATAATTCAAACACAGAGAATTATTTCAGGGATTTTTAGATAGAAAAAATAAATAATACTGACTGGATTATATACTGGTGGCATAAAGGCACATTAAAAAAAGAAATCATATTAAACTCTAAATGAAAAAAACCCACTATATATATACACTCACCGGCCACTTTATTAGGTACACCTGTCCAACTGCTCGTTAACACTTAATTTCTAATCAGCCAATCCCATGGCGGCAACTCAGTGCATTTAGGCATGTAGACATGGTCAAGACAATCTCCTGCAGTTCAAACCGATCATCAGTATGAGGAAGAAAGGTGATTTGAGTGCCTTTGAACGTGGCATGGTTGTTGGTGCCAGAAGGACTGGTCTGAGTATTTCAGAAACTGCTGATCTACTGGGATTTTCACGCACAACCATCTCTAGTGTTTACAGAGAATGGTCCGAAAAAGAAAAAACATCCAGTGAGCAGCAGTTCTGTGGGCGGAAATGCCTTGTTGATGCCAGAGGTCAGAGGAGAATGGGCAGACTGGTTTGAGCTGATAGAAAGGCAACAGTGACTCAAATCGCCACCCGTTACAACCAAGGTAGGCAGAAGAGCATCTCTGAACACACAGTACGTTGAACTTTGAGGCAGATGGGCTACAGCAGCAGAAGACCACAACGGGTGCCACTCCTTTCAGCTATGAACAGGAAACTGAGGCTACAATTTGCACAAGCTCATCGAAATTGGACAGTAGAAGATTGGAAAAACGTTGTCTGGTCTGATGAGTCTCGATTTATGCTGCGACATTCGGATGGTAGGGTCAGAATTTGGCATCAACAACATGAAAGCATGGATCCATCCTGCCTTGTATCAACGGTTCAGGCTGGTGGTGGTGGTGTTATGGTGTGGGGAATATTTTCTTGGCACTCTTTGGGTCCCTTGGTACCAGTTGCGCATCGTTGCAACGCCACAGCCTACCTGAGTATTGTTGCTGACCATGTCCATCCCTTTATGACCACAATGTACCCAACATCTGATGGCTACTTTCAGCAGGATAATGCGCCATGTCATAAAGCTGGAATCATCTCAGACTGGTTTCTTGAACATGACAATGAGGTCACTGTACTCAAATGGCCTCCACATTCACCAGATCTCAATCCAATAGAGCATCTTTGGGATGTGGTGGAACGGGAGATTTGCATCATGGATGTGCAGCCAACAAATCTGCGGCAACTGTGTGATGCCATCATGTCAATATGGACCAAAATCTCTGAGGAATGCTTCCAGCACCTTGTTGAATCTATGCCACGAAGAATTGAGGCAGTTCTGAAGGCAAAAGGGGGTCCAACCCGTTACTAGCATGGTGTACCTAATAAAGTGGCCGGTGAGTGTATATAAAGGAAAGGTGATTTAGAACTATCATATTAAACTGTTTGACGGTTAAGACCTAAAGCAATAGAGTAACATTGAATAGACCTTGGCCTGTCTTATGTGACTCTCTGATGACAATGTATATTTGCATATAATTTACATTTCAATCTATCCAAGGTCAGGAGACAAGTAACAAATAGCAGCTACCATGTGATATATTTATATATATCTTATTTGCAAGTCAACTTGTTATCGTACATATTTAGCAAATTCTTATATGACTTATCCCAATAGTCTGTAACACCCTTTGGGAACTAGCCTGTAATGTAGGGGGCCCACAGATAGGAGCCATCCCCAGCCCCTGGTTCTTGAGGGCCCACCAGTGAAATTGAATATGGGGCCTACCTAGGCCGCGTTTACAGAATGTATTTTCATTGCAACTGAAAGGCACAACAAATGCATCAAGCAAACGCATCCCAAAACTCATCAGTATAATGAAAAACATGGATCTATTTTGAGTTTTAAAATGCAATGCAAACACATAGGGGCAAATTTACGTGCCACATCCTGAGCGATCCAGGCTGTGCATTGTCCGATGAACATGAAATCGTGAGCCCGATTTCCTGCATCTGTCGCTTCCCCACTCAGGTCCGCCAGAGTTCACCTTTTTCTTCCTGGTGCATGTAAGTGCTTGGTCTTGCGACACAATTTTAAAGTTAAATCCTCCGACGGCCTGCCCCCCGATTTCTGCCGCATGAAAGTCGGCTCGATTGCGCCAATATCCGATCGCATGCGACACAATCCCCTTCTAGTCAGAGTGGCACAAATCACGAAAATTTCTAAAAGCTGACAAAAGTGCGATCCGCCGCATTCTTAGTAAATACGCCTTATAATGTGAACGCAGCCTAAGACCATGTGCACTGTTACCCTTTTTCAGGGATTACACAGATTGCACAGATATTTAAGAAGTTGTTGCGCATACGACCCTTTTGTGGCGCAGCTGTGCTGGCTTCCATGCGACACAAATTAGGGGGCGTGCCGTTGGACTGAGAGCAGGATTTAACTTTCAAATTGTGTCACAAGCCCACGCACTTAGATGCACCACAATAAAGATGGTGAACTCTGTCGGTGCACAATCTTAGTGAATCGAGGCCGAGTGCATTATAGACGGACAATGCATTTTTGGTGAACTCCAGCAGCACTGTAAGTAAATGTGCCTCATTGAGGCTTCTCTCATCTCCCCTTCGTGTGGACCCCCTCGTCTACTCCTCGTATTGTGGCCCCTCTCATCTTCTCTTCATATTATGGACTTTACTCTCCTCATATTGTGACCTCTCATCTCCCCCTCATATTGTGGACCCTCTCATCTTATCCTAATATTGTGGCCGCTTTTATACACCCTTCATATTGTGGCCCCTCTCATCTCCCCCTCATAATGGGGCACCTTTCATCTCCTCCTCATATTGTGGACCCTCTTATCTCTCCCTCATATTGTAGCCTCTCATTTCCTCTTCAAATTGTGACCTCACACCTCCCCCTCTTATTTTGACCCCTCTCATCTCCTTCTCATATTGTGGCTCCTCATCTACCCCTCATATTATGGACTCTCATCTCCTCATATAGTGGCCTCTCATCTCCTCCTCATTTTGTGGCCCCTCTCATCTTTCCCTTATATTGTGGACCCTCACATCTCACCCTCATATTGTGTCCTCTCATCTCCCCCTCATATCGGAAATCGGGGGCGGAGTCAGTGGCGGGCGGCGTTGCCAGTAATCTGCAGGGGGTGGAATTGAGAGTCGTGGGGGCCAACTGAAGCTTTCAGCAGCACACTGGTGGGCCAGTAGGACTATGAGGAGCCATGTTTGAGCCATAGTATTATCAGTCATATATGAACATATATTTTTTTCTACATACTATGTATGCATTTAAAAAAAAACATAATTAAACCAGGGGTCAGGAACCTTTTTGGCTGAGAGAGTCATGAACGCCACATATTTTAAAATGTTATTCTGTAAGAGCCGTACCATATGCACATGCCCCCCAGTAGATAAGTAGTCCTTGTGTTACTGGTGCCCCTGCAATCTATGTCTTGGATCGCAGGCACACCCGTGACAGCGCCCCTTTTTTGCAGTTCACTCAACTCACCACTTTCCGGCTCCCATCCCGCCTGGCCAGCGCACGCGAGCCAGCACTCGCAGATTTAAAGGGCCAGTGCGCCGCTGATTGGCGCTGCCCACTTTCCAGGTTCCTATAAAGACCCAGCATTCCCCGCCGGAACTTAGTGCTTTATGCCTCTGAGGAAGCTTTCCACAGTGTTTCCTTCCCAAATGTTGACCTCTCAATGTGACCACGGACCTGTTCCTGATTCTGCTCCTTCGCTGCCAGCCCTGATCTCCTGTTCCGGCCCAACCTCGCATCATTACTTCCTGCCTTGACTGTCTGCCTGTTCTTGACCACGAAATTGCCTAGTGATCCTGTAACTCGACTTTGGCTGCCACTGTGGACTAGTTGCACCTGCTTTGCGGCGGGCTCTGGGGAAGACTAGGTGCCACTTACATTCCGGTCCCAGGTGTCTGCTTACATCATTGTCCGTGGTGGTCCAGGGGGTTCACTACTCCAAATCCTGATACCAACCACATGCCTCACAGTAGATAGGTAGTCACAGCACATACCCCCAATAGATAGGTAGCTACAGCACATACTCCCAGTAAATAGGTAACCACAGCACATGCCCCCAAGTAAATAGGTAGCCACAGCGCATGCCCCCCAGTATATAGGTAGCCACAACACATGCTTCCCAGGAGATAGGTAGTCACAGCACATGCCTCCCAGTATATAGGTAGCCTCAGCACATACCCCCAGTAGATGGGTAGTCACAGCAAATACTCCCAGTATATATGTAGCCACAGCACATACTCCCAGTAGATAGGTAGCCACAGCAGTGTTCAGTGATCAGTCTAAGAGACACACAGCAGCCATCACTATTTATTAAAGACCGGTCTGAGAGCTAGATGCAGCCAACAAAAGAGCCATATCTGGCTCCTGAGCCATAGTTTCCCTACCCCTGTCCTAAACCCATATTAAAAAATTAAAAAATTCAAGCCAACACCATACTAATTATTCAATTATTTATGTAGGACACACAGATTAAGCAGCGCTACACAGAGCATTGCCAAATCTGATGTAACAGTGCAATTATTACCTCACTCTTGAACAACACTGTTGTATTATTGCTGTGATCTTATATACCTGTATATTTTTATTGTAAAGAGGTATGTCCCATGCTGCAACTCTAGCTGCATCCTCTGAATACTATGATCATTGAGGGAAAGTGAGTAACTATGTGGGAAGGAAGTGGGGATAAAAATATGGGGATGTGGGGGGAACAATTGAAATTGTGGTATAGTTTTTAAGGTTTTAAGGTAAAAATAGTTTTTGTCATTTTTTTAATACCTTTAATAAAATATAAATGTTGTAGGCCAGCGAGATGGTGAAAAGGTAATCGTTTTAAAGATTCTTTTAAGCTCAGTAGTAATGAACTGTCAGCATACCTGCAGATGCACTAGGAGCAGCTCCCTGTAGAAGAAGTCCTCATTGAAGGAAAGTGCTAAACATGAGAGATTGGGGCCAATGATTCAAATAGAAATTGAGTCACAAGAAAGTCAGCACAAAATTCAGGGTTTGGAGAGTTATAGGGATGTTAGAAAAGTTTTTCACATAATTGTTCATAAATAAAAATTCTTGCTTTTTGTGCATAAATACCAGGATTGAAAATGCACCAGAGATTGTTGTTCACGGACAGAGAGTAACAAGACTTGATGGAATAGGGGTAAAAGGAACATTTTCACCTTTTTCCTTTTTAGGGCCTAATTGAATCAAACACCTTTACAGGAAAATACACTAATAACACCTTGCTAAATTCTCCAAGGGGTGCACTTTCCTAAATGGTGTCACTTGTTGGGGTTCTCCTCTGTTTTGTACCACTAGGGCTCTCCAAATGCATCCTGACAAATGTTAAGGAGGTCTGTCCGAGCCCTACTGTGTACCCATTCAACATTTTATATGCACATGTGGGGCAATTCTATACTCGGGAGAAATAGTTTAACTATTTTTGGGGGGGTTTTCATCTTTAATTAGAGTTTCATAAATTAATACTCAACATATTGCTTAAATTTGTCAACCAACATGAAGTACAATGTGTCACGAAAAAACGGTCTCAAAACCACCTGGATATGTTTAAGCGTTTCAAAGTTATGACCATTAAGGGGTTAAAAGGTACACCTCTTATATTGCATCACTGTAACGGTTCCTCACTAACTCCACTTATAACATATATTCAAATCAAGCATCACAATAAAACATCAATAGTGAAAATGTCCATCAAAGATTCCATAGACCATAGACAAATATGAGGGGAATCTAATGTGGAATACATTACTATGGGATGAGACTGGATGTGGATTATTCTAATATGCAATCTATCATTTCAACAAATTCACTATACATTTGTTTGTTGTGAGCACTCCAATGGGATTCCCAACACTTCCCCTACAATGGCTTTTGTAAATTGTGATAATGACAGATTGCATATTATAATGACAATAACGTGACTGAGGATATACATTTTGGAATCAGACCCTTATACGCTTGAAGAAGTGTCAGAGACCCAAAATATCATGGGGGTGTTCCAAGCCAAGTCTAAACCGATAGCTATGTATTCTTCATTACACTATTTACAAACAGTTGTAAGCCTATGGGCTATTTGATAGACATTTAAACTATTGATGTGCCATTGAGATGCAGATTATGGACACTGTATTACGTAATTCTTTTCAATACATATATCAGTAAAGAAACTTGTGCATCGTCTTGATTTGACTATGACTCAAATCTCTGTCATAGGCTCCTAGATGTCATTATTCACCTCTAAAATAAGATCAATAACTTGACTTGAGGAGAAATAAATTATAACTCATAAAGAATGGCCTGTAAGGTTTACAAGTAAAATACTTAGTGACGTCTTCGGAGTCTCAAAGTCATCAATTGCATTTATAGTGTTTTTTACGTCTTACTTTTAGACGGTTACCAATATTAGTAATATTGACAGAAAAACAAATATGGCACGCCAAGACATATTTGGGAAAAACATTCAGGTGAACCCTTTTGTCTCCAGGCAATATACAAAGACAAGGTCAAGAGCAAAAAGAAAACTGCAATGGATTTTTCAGTTGCGACCCCAGCCTTGTCTACCTATTTTATTTATTTCATAATATTTTTATTGAGGTTTTTCAATTTAATAAGCATTGTGCAGAAGGAATGAATGTGAGTGATAGCACATAACTCATTAGCTTGAAAATGGCTACAATGAGTTAGCTGAAACGTCGCTATACCCTCACTTGGTGAATAAACTACCTTGAATTGGATACGGAGTGCTGCTACTTCTTTCGTTGTATGCTGTATATATTGGTCTAGGATCGGTCTCGCTGTAGCTTGCACCCACCGGGTTGAACCCTTTTTCTACTGTGCCGCCCACCCACACCACGGTCATCTCTTCAAGTAATATATAGATTGAAATATTAACAGAGTTGACATACAGAATAGAATGGGAGAAAAGGAAAGAAGGGGAGGAAATGGGTGCTCTCAGAGGGGAGAGGACCGCTTATCAATTACACTATTGATTGGTAATCCAGCCAAGATTAGCATGTCTTAGTGGTCAATTCTTATTTATCAATTATGGTACAGATTCAGCGATCATTAGTTTAGATTCAAAGGAACCGAGGACTTCCTCCATGAGGTAGCTATGGTTGCAATAAAATAGGTGGAAATAAATCTACGTAGGTGGGTTGCCAACCCAGGAATTTTTTCTTTTTACAAGGCTTGGTACAGAGAGAGAGAATGTATTTTTCATCGTTATGGATTTCATTGTGTTTGCTTTCGAGATGGTGTAACTGCTGTAACATAGAAGCGAGTTCGTCCGAGTTTTCCTTTTTAAATCTGACCCTGTGGTCAGGGAACTGACTGCGTTATTCACATTTGAGGGCCTCCCACTTCATTGGCAGAACCTCTGGAGGAAGGTCTGGGGATAGAGGGAAGGAATCAATAGTGTTCTTGATTTCCTGTGTGCAGAGCGCATCTTTAAACAAATGATCTAAGGGGCCATGACCAGGGTCATTTAGCTATGTATTCGGGACAGTGACTGATGCATAAATCGGGGCGTGGTCTGAATATTGCCATTGGCGGCCGTTGGTTCCCATGTAAGGGCCCTGTGTCGTATGTAACTGTTGCAGAGGTATATGACACTTTCCCGAGGAGGTATCTCATTTGGCGTCTAATGGGAAGTTGAAGTCCCGACCCAGCACTAGCGTCCCCTCCGAGAACCCCGACAACTCACTCAGGATTTTCCAATATACAGAGACTTGCGAGTGATTGGGTAAGTACAGGTTGGCGAAAGTAAAAATCTGGTCAAAGATTTGTACCTTTATAAAAAGCATATCTGCCAGCATCATCCATCCACTTTCCCAGAATCACGTGCGGAAGAGAACAGTGAACATCAATTGACACACCCTTGGAACGAGATTCAGGATTAGAATTATGAAACCAGTTATTGAAGTAAGATCCTTGATCACAGGGGAAACAACCATTTTTAAAGTGCATCTCCTGTAAAAAAAATAATTTTGACACCTTGGCTATGCATACCATATAGAATTTGGGACCTTTTCTGAGGGACATTCAGTCCTTGGGCATTCAGAGATCCAAGTCACCATGGATGAAAGGCTACCTGAGGTATATTTCTTGAATATGATGGGGAAGTTCAGGGAGCAGGGGGTAAGAACTGGGGGAGGTATACTAGGAAAGGACGTGAGGAGAAGAGTAGACAGGGGGGGGAGAAAAGGGGAGAAAGGATGGGAAGAACTAGTAAAACATAAAAACCCCTTGTTAGGGGATGTGGGGTAAAACCCAAAGGTAACTACTGGGCAAATTATAATGCTCAAACAGACTAGCCGTGTGTGCTTCCCCAAGTAGAAAGTGACCTAAGTATCAAGGTAACCCGACCCTAAGGCCCCCGCAAACTATGAAGAGAATGAACACATTATGAGTGGAACCCAGCATGTATAGAGAACAAAAACTAAAAAGATTAGTTAACAAGAAATACAACATGGACTAAACCAAAAGGAAGGATAGCACCCCACCAGGGGTCAATGTCCCAAGCGGTACTGTGTCAAAGGTAATTAGGCTTGTGGTGCCGCAGATTGATGTCTTCGTCTCCTAGGTCCATCTGGATTGCCCCCAGCTCTTCCTCTAGGTGCTATTGGGGGTCTCGGAGGTAATCCCTGCTTGTCTGAAATCGGCAGTGAAGGCCAGGTAGAGGGGTCTGGAACTGGGATGTTGAGGGCGGCTGCAACTGCATGGACATCATCAGGATCATCAGGTGCCTACGACTCTTTGTTGCAATTGTCTTACTTCATCTCTCAACACTGTTACCTCTGCACTATTGGATTGTTCAAGGCGAGATATGTAGCACTCTCTATACTCTCTAGTTGGAATGTCTTTAAGATGCGTTTTGAGGTTATGTAGTTCTGTTAAACCCTCCAATAATTGAGGAAAAAGGGAGGCCTTCAAAGCTGGAGAATGACGGTTGTGGAGAAGCAACCCTCTCTGTGGTCTGTGTTGCAAGAAACGTAGCTTGTGGTGGAAACTGAGTGCGCATTTGTTACCCAGAGGGTGGGGTGCACCATGGCGCACCTGCATCCGGCCAAATGGGTGACTGAACCAGGCCGGGGCTGCCTGCCATATGTGTCGGAGCCTGGTCAGGGTCCAGGTCGTGATCCCCCATTCCATGCACCAACTGTGAGGCTGGAAAAACAGGGGTGCAGGGTGCAAGTGGAGAGGGCACATATGTGTCGGGCCTGGCCCCTGGGTCCCCGTGCAGCCCAGACAGGCTCTCGATGATGACAGTACCCACCTTCAGCTCCTGTGATAATTGCCGCTCCCTGTCTGTGAGATTGTCATCCAGCTGCGAGGAGGACGAGGTTGATGGCTGCAGAAGGACTGATGGGGAGTCCTGATGGTGGTGGATTTGGACCACGTGCAGCTGTGCAGAAGGACCAGCGGGCTCAAGCAGTTCACTCCTGGGCTGGCAGAGCACAGCCTCTCGCTGTTCAGCAGCTTGCGAAGCGGTGTCATCCTCGGCAGATGGGAGCTGCAAACTGGCCTGATCCACCCATCCGCCTGCGACGCCTTCATTGCGGCGACCATTTTGTGGCCCACGCGGCAGTCCGCGTCAACAGAAAACAGCGCTGGGGATGGGTGAGCAGGGCCTGGGGGGTCCATTTCCCTACCGGAAGTCTGAGTAGGGTCTGCCGAGGTGGAATCCGTTCCACCCAGCATCCGCAGGTGAGCCCGAGGAGCAGTGGGGCCATGCCGGGTCCGGAGCTGGAGGCCGCAGCAGCCACCGGTGGGAGAGGTAATGGCTGGTTCCCTTAGGAATAACTTGGACCGGAGGAGCCACGGAGGTCTTCACTGTCCTCCTCTTCTTAGGGCCCCAGAAAGCTGGGTTGCCTTAGTTTAATGCGGTAAGGTCCAGGACAGAGCGGGAGCTAGCATGCAGCACATCTGCTCTCCTCCATAGCCAGGCCATTCCCCCCATTATGGATTTCATTGATAAACACTTCTCCAGAACCTGTGCAGTTTTGGAATTTCATCCTGTTATGGAAATAAGTACCCTACGACCACTCTGACTAAAACACAGTGGGGAATAGGAGGGGATTATATTGGCAATTATGACTGGTGCTAAATACCATCTGAGGAATAATAATAATAATTATCTTTATTTATAATATTTTATAACTAGCTTCTAGCACAGCCATATTGATGGAGATAATTTTGCCATATCTTGCACCTTACTAAAAGGGTATGTTTTGCCTAGCTCTCTTTCCCAGGCAACCATATATCCCATTTTCTAGAAAAGCTCCACTAGGTGCGAGTAAATGGAGTACAGGGTATGTTTTGGTATGAATGTAAACACAGGCCTTCAAATGGGGTGCACAATGTAATATTCGTTGAGCGACTCTAACATGAATGATGGATTTGGTTATGGAAAGTCAACAAAAATTCATGTGACCTCAGGGTTAATCTTTCACAAAAATCTCCAATCCTATATACGCCTTTATCTATCTATGGATGTATGTAATCCCGTAATGAATCTGGGGTTTAACAGTTTAAGGCTATATTCAGATGCCGTATGGGGGATGTATATAGGGCCGACGTATATATACGCCCTTAATAGACGGCAATGGGGGCATGGCGCCCTACGGGAGCGGCACCGTACCGCTCTGTACCCCGTGAAAAGATAGGACATGTCCTATCTTTTCACCGCATATGGCGCCGTGTGCCATATATCCCTATGGAGAGAGGCGGAAGTGAGCAACCCTCACCTCCTCTTCCTCTCCCTGCAAGCTACGGTGCTACGGTACGGCAGGCAACAGCAGTGTGAATCCAGCCTTATGTTTCTGCTGTAATTTTATTGTAGTCTATAAATATTACATTGTTGTTATCATGTTATAGGCTGCACTGTTATACCATTATACCTTTGTAGTTGTAAGATACATAATTTATCAGTCTTTTTTAATACGGTGTCTATGTGGTTAACTACTGTATAATGCGGGTAGTTACACTAGGATTCATTATCAGAATTGTAATGAAGGTGGCCCCCCTGATGATGGGTGACTAATAGTAACTGCGCTTCATCTCTGATCGCCCTCATGCAGCCTTAATGTTTGATCTATCGAAAACCAGCGTCTCTTTGCACATAGAGAATCCCCTTGGAAACGGGGGCAGGGCAGCCGTATTCCTGCCAATTGGTTGAGGATCCCTCTAGGTAGCATAATGTACGGCGGTGACGTGTAGGAAGTATATTGGTGCTGGGCTGAGGAGGCGTCCGGCTCATAAATACTCAGCATCTGTGCAGGTGCATTGGGCTGGACATCACGTCCATACGCTGTTATGTACAGTATTTGCCTGTGATCCTGTACTATTCTCTGTAAACCTCTTTAAACGAAATTAAAAAAAACACGTTGATGATTTTGGAGACTTAGCACACATGAAGATGAGTTGCGGGGCAGAGCGGCCAAGGCATTGCCAGTTGTATCTCTGCGTGATTTGCTATTCTGACACCTCCCCTGGGATAGCTGAATAGAGGGATAGTAATCACAGAGAGCAGAAACCAAGGAGCAGTGATTTACTTCCTTCCCTCCCTGTCTACTCTATTATTCATGTTAACCCCTTAAGGGAGGTCTCAGTCGAGGGACAGTATTTTTTGCTGTCTCTATTCTCTCTCATCCTATGAACGCAGCTTATTCCGTGCCTTCCCTGTGTATCCAGACACAGTGTCCTTACATTTTTGTAATATAGTTTACCGAAATTACGTTGTTATATATATAGTATATATTTTTTTCCTCGTTATTCTGTGACCTTTCCTTTTAGGATAGAAAAAGAAGAATATTTTCATTAATCTTCTTAGTGGTAGTGATGGCAGCAAATCTACTAAACAAACTCCAAGTGTGCCTATAAATACCTCTGGCTTTTCTCCACTGTTATCTACACAGCTGACAGTCACTGGAAGGAGCGTCAGTGTGGAGCAGGCACAGGCGGACTGTGATATCTATGTGAGCATTGCCCTGGATACATCTCAGCTGGTCACGGGGCTGCCCTCGCTAGCCAAATTGGGGGCACTGGGTGCTAGTCCCTAAGCATCAGGGTACACACAGACCCTGCCTCCTCCTTCTGCTGCTGCCCCATTGGCTGGGATCTGTGCTCTATTGATTGAGGAGCTGAGCTGAGTGCCTGTGTCTCATTCCCCCTCCTGGCAGCCCTGTCCTCCTCTACCTCCCCGAGATGCTGAAAGTCACTCTCCCCTCCTCGTCCTCCTCGTCTTCCTCAGCATCCTCCTCTACCTCCTCCTCCTCTTCCTCCAGGTCTGGCAGCACCGCACCGGATTACTGGATCGATGGCTCCAACAAGGACACCTTGGCCCATTATTATGAGCTGGAGTCCGAACTGGGACGGTAAGTAGAGCATATCATGTCTAGTGAATGCAGCAGTGGTCCTCTCCTCTCACACACAGAGTAGCCATGTGTCTCTTCCCTCCTTCGATATAAAATGATGGAAGTTACAATCAGGATCATTCAGTATCTCAGCCTATCTAGTATCTGATACTGTCAATGGACATGAATGGGCAGGAACCATGAGAGGAGAGGGGAGATGCTGTGTGCATGGCAGAGCAGGGGCTGGAGCTGGTAGCAGTGCTGATCATCACCAGCATGGATTGTAATAACAACATCCCATTCTCGCACAAGTCTTTGGAGACACCATGCATTCTTATTCACACCACATCTCAGGACAGCAGCCAAGGATATGCCCGGGAGCAGTGGTCTACCTTCTATTTACCTATTAAACATATATCCCTATTCTGTGTCTGACCGGACAGGCATGGAGATGTGTGCCATAGCATCCTCCACTACATGGCATTTAATACATACAACCAATATGCTGTGATTGTATCTTGTTGCACAGCAGGTGGATCACATAGGATCTTGTAATCTTGTTGCCCCCTGTTGGAGATCAGACGTTGTCTCCACCTTCTTGAGGTCACTATCTCCACTTTGATTTGTAACAATAGGGAAGACATTTCAGTATATACCTAATGTACATGATCCTGTTAATATATTGTAATTTAATTTATTTTTATTATATTGACCATCTTCATTCTGTCCAGGAGAGATTGTATTATGCTTTTGTTGGCAAGGCAGGTTTCATTTAAATTGCAGTGATAAACACAGAAAATAATCATTCTGTAATTAGTAATTTATTTATAGCAATGATTATCTGTTTTTTGTTATACTATTGATTATACTATCCTTACATAGTATATACACCATGAATAAACCTGGGACAAGAGTAGGGCAAATAAGGCTATGCATGCAGAGGATGTTTTTATGGCTTTTGTAACAATGGTCAGAAGAAAAAAAAAAGATTTTTATTCTAGTTAAAACAATGGGGGTTTTGTTTGGTTAGGTTGTGATGTTTACAAATGTAAAAGTTACACTGAATGAAATAAGAGGTGAGCGTGTCTGGGAGATTTAGCCTGTACAATACGCATGCCATATATAATCCAAAGTTAATCCATTTTTTATATGTAGGATATGAGACAATATGAAAGTGTTTATTTACCCAAAACCAATAATAATATTTTCACTTTTTCACAATTAAGGTAACAGGAAAAAAAACTATGGAAATAATAATAAAAACATAGGACTTTCAACCAACTCTTTCCTGCTCTTTTATTCCTAGAAACTGCTTATTCCTTGTCACTTTGAACAAAAATAACATAATGCCAATTACTGAGGCACCTTACAAGGTGCAACTAGGGTGGCTGAAGGCTATCTCTAGGCTGACTCTACACTGACTCACTCAATGTAAAATGATTAACATGATAAAAGTATTTGTATCTGCAACTTTAGGTGGGGCCAGTGTTTCCTCTATTTACATGGTAGGGAAGTTGTGGACCTGGTGGGTCCTAAACCTAATGGACCCTACTGGCCTCTCTAACTGACCAGCTGCATACTCTATTGAAATATTGGTTTCTGGAACAATATTTTGTCATGTCGCCCCAATCTCAAGGACAGATTGTATACAATCAAATTATAAAACGTCAGGTGTAAATTCCCCTTATGTCACACTCTCAATAGTTTAGGAAGCTCAGCAATCACGTCTCTTTCTACAATCTTTTTGAGCATTAGTTTCCTTGGAAAATTTCTAAGGGGAATAACAGCTTAGAAACATGTAATAAGTATGGTAACCTGAAGTCAACATGATCCGAGAGGGACCTTTACCACTAGAGCACCACATAATACCTTCCGGATTGCTGCTCCCTATATTACCTGTAATGTTGTGTGATTTTTCAGCTCCATTATTCTGGATTACATGTGGAAGTGTGCCGCACTACTCTGTGGCTGCCAGTAAGTCTGGCTTCTTAAATAGGACCTGTCACTAAAAAAAATGCACTATGAGCTGCTTACTAAAGACCAAGACCAAGCTTATATCGATCTGGCGTATTCATGAGGGGGCTGGACTAGGAGGGGGTGGCTGCCGCATGAAGCCCGGCAGTCACCACCGGCCTATGGCGTGGGAGGGGCGGTCCATGGAAGAAGCAGCGCCTCTGACTACCCCCCATAAATACGCCGGACCATCGTAAGCTTAGTCCAGCGTTCTGAGGCTATGGTGCTGCAGTATGTGCTAGCTTTATTAGAGGGGTTTGATAGAGCTATCAGTTTCTTACTGCTAAAAATCGGGTAGCGCTAGGAGCTGCTTACTTTAGTAAGCACAAACTGATGCACTATTATGTGTGTTTTCTAATTTATTCCTCCTTTCCCGATGGGTAGTCTGTAAGTGGCATTCCCCGCAGTGCCCCTTGGCCAATACCTTCTTCCTACAGTAGTTATGAAGGTTGAGAAGTCTTTATCACACCTCGTGGCTATAAATGTGCTGGCTTTGTCCCTGGCTCAGGTTGTAGACAAACTTTGGCTATGTTCACACACTCCCCTCTCCAATGAAATGCATTGCGTACGGACCGTACTATGGGGAAAGATAGGAAATGTCCTATCTTTTCCCATGTACGGAGCTTGCGGCCATACATAGGCCCCCCAATACAGAAGTGTGAATGTAGCCTTACTATGGTTTCCATTAAACACATGTAGATCAAATCTAGTTCAGGAGAAGGATTATTGCCTCTTGGTAGGAACATTTCAACATTGACCCCTCCCTGCATGTTAATATACACTAATTCGGAATGTTTGAAGGGATTGATGTGATTAAAGGGATTGGGCCACAAAAGACATTTATACCTGTATATTCCTGAATGTCAACAAATTGAAAGTCACCTAAAGAGGCCCATATGGAATGGAGGATTGGGTTTAAAGGTTTAGACCCTTTCCCAGAATCGGGTTGAATCCTCCCAACATATCCTTACAACAGTGGGTTAAAAAAGTAATCTGGAACTAAGCTAATGTGTATGACCACCTTTAGGATGGGGAATAGTTATGGGATGCATAGGCCTTGTGGCTTTCGGACCCTGGGTAATCTGATTTATCCATATGTGTTCCAGAACTGAAATATCTGTAAATGAGTTGGAGCAGTTTTATAAGTAGAGACCTTGTACAGACAAGTTTTATTATGAATATGCATGTTATATTATGAAAGACACTTTCTTGGGCTCATATGCCAGTTCTTCGATGCATAACAACTAGAAGGCAGTAAATGGGCCAGTGCTTCTCAGCAAATTACTTGGTCCTGGTTCTAAAGAGCAGATGACATTACTACACTGCATTCAGAAGCATTGCATTCATCACATTCATTACTGTCTTATTTCTTTTTAATCAAATTTCTTTCTCTGCTTTGAAGTTATGCAAATTAAAGTGTTTAGGGAATAAATTACATAAATTAACATGCAGTAGAAAATAAAAGCAGAATATTTGCAAAATAATTGACTTTGCTGCCACTTGTATTCATCATATATCCTTAGGGTGTAATTAAATGCTGTGTCAACCAGGGCAAGGAAGCCTGACCGTGTCTGTGGTCACTTTAGATCCCAGGTGAAGGAGAACAACTTGTCTCACAGAATTTGTGAGTGTAACTTTACTGAACCTAAAATAGTGTATTTATCTGTTTTTTTCATATGATTCAGATTCCGTGCCTACTGTTGTGTGCCAGAGTTGATTTCCATTGTTATCCATAAGGTTTGAATGATGTGTCACAATGTCGCATTGAATTAATACTTTGAGAAAAGCACAATCCACATCAAATATATTTTATCTTATTTTCCCCTTCCCTGGGCTCATTTTGTTGCTTTTGTGGGTCTATATTTTTGCACCTGATTTGTCTTTGTCATTGTCAAATAAAGTTTTTTTGTGCCCTTTTTGGCGCAAATTTAAAAAAAAAAAATTTTGTTGCGCAAATCATACCATAGCCTTTCCTAAGCATGGTCGGGACTGGCGTATTATTGCGCTATTATTTGCGCCTATATAGACACAGATCAATGTTAAATAAGGCGCAAACATCTGCAAGCAGGAGAAATACAAAGCCAAATTAGGCACAAAACAGGATTATTGCTACATGTCGAACTTTTGGAAAAAGTCCCAAAAAGTTGTGCAAATATCCCAATCTCAAAAAGTCACTAAAATATAACCAAAAAGGCGCACCAGACTAAGATAAATTGGTCTACGGTACAATACATGTATTATCTTCGATTATCAATTACCTATTATCATTTCACGGCTTACAGGGATGTTCTCATTTTAGATATACAGTATATGCCTTTGCACAGAATTGGAAGATTTTTGTAATATGTACTCATTTTTTTAAAAAAATTGTAAATATCTTTTTGAAATAATGTATTATCATATCCACAAGGCACTTGATTTTTCTTTTCGAGAACCAGTGGATATACCTTGTGGTTGGAGCAGGGGCTTAACTAGGAGAGGCAGAGCCCAATAGCATACTTCTGAATGGGACCCCCAGTATGCAATTATAGACTTACACAGATCTATCCCAGCAGCTGCTGACCACACAAGGGAAGTAAACGGCAAGAATTACAGATGAGAAATCCCTAGTCCTGTTGTTCTCCTTTCCCCTCCATCTTCCCACATTTTTTTGTCTGAGCTGCCGGTTCGTAATGTATACTATGGAAGAAATGCAGTGTCATATACATAATATGATGTACAATGCACACCATAATACGTATGGTGCACATCCTCCATTCTTTAGTTTGTCCGGTCGGATGCCCAGGCCCCCTGACACTGCGGGCCCCATAGCAATGGCTGCTACCACTGTAGTTACGCCCCTGGGTTGGAGGACAGGATATCAACCAGTTGGATTTATAGTCCGGTGTATGTGCAGTGTTAAATGCCTTCTGATCAGCTGTGTGTGCTCTATGCGAATAGACTGCTGCAGTTGCACGTATGTTTAACATCTGCTCAGTTTCTGCCTTTTAGCAATATTTTTGCACAGGAAATTCTCAGATACCTCAAACATAAAATTGAGCAAAAACTTCAAAATTGAGAAAAAACGTCCCCCTGTAGTAGCAATGGACCCACATAACCACCTCCGGTGTAGTTTTGCGATTAAATTTGCGTTCTTTTTGTAAATTCTCAGTTGATAAATGTGGTGTTGCACACTCTATGGGGTATTTTTTCCGCCATTCCGTGACTTTAGAGTTGTGTTTTATTCTCGCTTAAAAAAACGCAAAAATGTTGTTTGCGCAAAAATTTGCGACAATCATACGCCAAGAAGCTACATAGGACTAATGATAAATCTCCCCCATAGTGTGTAAATACCTTAAGACTTATACATTAAGTATAAGTATACATTATACATCACCAGTGTATTAACATAATTCTCTATTACTGCTTATTATCTGAGCAAACGGCATGAGTCAGTGATTACAATGTTGTGGATACACTATTTGAGCATGTTCCGTAATCCTGTGTATATGGGAGGATTGTTTGGCCAGGAGTTGGGTGGTGGCACAGGACTGTTGATAAGAATCAGGATACCATAGAGTGAGTGCATACAGCAAACCTTTTGATTTCAGTTACTGATAAATGAAGCTTGTATCTGTCAGAAGATCCAAAGACTTTATTTGCTGATTGCTGAGTGGTTTGCTTACACTTTAGCTAGTTACGGGCAGTAAATTTTCATCAGGTAATTGAGACATATTCTCTTGACTGTCTATAAAAGCTACCGGTCCTCTGTTATTTTATACATATAGGCTCAGATCTATTAAAGTCCCTGCACCAGTTTTCTGCCTGACTTTGCACGTTCTTTTTAGTGCAAACTGCTTGCACATGTATTTATAAAGTGTCCGAGACACATATGTGTAGCACGCGACTCACTTGTATTACTGCTGCACTGAACCTAGCGCGACACAAAATTCTTCCCTGAAAGGGATGTTCCTGTGTGCCACATTTATCATTGGGTCTCATGCCCTATGTTAAACGTGCACCAGAAAAAATGTTGGTGCACCTGTGATAAAAGGGGACCATGATCCTTACTTACTCCTATATGCTAATACACTGTCGTAGAGACACAGAATATCATGCAAAGGTTACCACTAGATATTACGTTTTGTAATTTTGTTGTCAAACAGCCAGACTACTAAGCAAACTACCCTGGGAACATGTGTTATTCTCCAGAGATGAATGCCAAAAGTTCCTCCATTGTATGAGAAGGTGATTGGCAAACCGGGTGACCAAATTGGAGGGGCAGACTCCTGATCGACCAAGTAATGTGATTGTGGCAACAAACGGGTTAAAAACCTGGGTGACAGCCTTTATGCATGGCCAACCATACATGGTGGCCACAAAAACGTCAGCTAGCCCAAAGCCATTGACCCTATCTAATGGTGGTTTAGTGTTCCAAATCTCCCTTTAGCAAGTCCCTATGCATCCACAATTAAAATAACCAATGTTTATACATACTTCGTTTTGGTGCGAGTGTGGAGTCCCTTAGTGAATCCGGCGTACAACACCAAGGCTTCTCTGCGTTTGTGCTGAGGTTGTGCACAATGAAGCCGGGGTGTCCTGCTCCCCTTTTCTTTGGAGTACTGCGCAGGTGCAGTGGGCATTAGGGATGGGTCCAATGTGTATCATCACACATGATGCATCACTAGGCAAGTATAAAGGTTATTTTTATAGCACCCACAGAGGGACTTGCTAAAGGGTGATTTGGGAAACTAAACCATCGGTCTATAAGGACCTGTGGGTGGGTTAATGCCCCAAATAATCCAAAAAATTATATTCTGCAGCATTTACATTCAGAATTTTGGAATGCAGAGCTTGTAAAATCCCCCCCCCTCCTCCATAAGGGCTCTGGTTCTTTAATGCTCTCCCCCTCATCCGCTGTCATAGTCTATAAACTAGCCAGTGAGTACATACAATGTATCTTCTGACTTTGACCTCTGAAGACTGTCAGATATAAAACTCACAGATTATTTCTGTATATAAGCTAGGCACGAAGTAGATGCAGTGTATCTAGTGCCCATGCTCAGACTCTGATCTCTGAAGACAGTCAGGTATATATAAAATTGTATTTGAAATATAAAATTATATGATCATTGACTTCTGATTCCCCTGCTGCCTTATATTTTTTTCTGTTCAGAAAATCACCCAGCTCACTGCTGCCACCTTCAGGAGGATTTTATATCAATGTAATGACTGTTACAGTCCCTGTAACCGTTCTCCTGTAGCGCCACCAATAGTATAGACATCGGCTTGAGAAAGCGCCACAGTGCGTGAAACGGCCCCGTTGCCGGAACCTGTCTGTTTACCCCCCTGCATGCTTCCCCACCAATAAAGGACGCTTTTCCTGCTTTTGGAACCGGTGAGTGCCGTCATCTTTCTCTATATTCATGTATGCGTAACTACAGTGGTAGCAGCCATAGCAGCTGCTATGGGGCCCGCAGTGACATCATCTGACCTGACAAACTAAAAAGTAGAGGATGTGCACCATATGCATATTATGGTGCACATTGTACATATATGTGATGTATATATGCTGTATGTGTATATAAATATATGCTGTATGCGTATGTATACGATGTATGGTGTGTAACTCACACAAGTGAGTATAAAAATAAGTATATTTATGAAGTGGGAAGGTGGGCCCCATTCAGAAGCCTGCTATGGGGCCCTGCCTCTCCATAGACATACATAGACTAGTAACATTGTAAACTGCTCTTCTCATTTTTCAATACTATTTGCTATTAAGCAGCTGAACAGAGCATTGAACGGATTTAAGCATTGAACGAATGTCCTACCCTCCATGTTTTTTTGAGGAAATATTTAGCAATTTAGCAGTTTTTGAGCAAATATTTAGCAACCATTGTTGTTTTTTAAAAAAAATCTTTTTATTAGTATATCTACTCAATAGATTGTTGCTTTTAGATAACTTTAAAAAAAACTTTTATACTTACAAATTGCTGAATTACATTTGGGTATTATCTAATAGGTTATCAAACTTTGATGTTTTTGAGAATTATTCTTTTAGATTATTATTCTGTCTGCACAGTTGATTAAAAAAAGTGCAAATTGATAAAAGTTACTTATTAACAAATGAAAATTCTAAATGAGGTCTCATTCCACCCTTCAAGTCCACTGTGATGACAATAATGATATTCATAGCACATGAGCTGTTCTTTCACAATGCATTAAATGGATCTCTGGTAGCGTTAAAAGTGATATATCACAAAGAGAATATGGAGAACTACTGAATATTTATTCCAAAAATGTTATTAATAAACACTTGGCAAATTACATTTTATATGAAATAGAAAGAAATATACAATACATACATTAATATAATGAATACAGGCGGTCCCCTACTTAAGAACACTCGACTTACATACGACCCCTCGTTACAGACGGACCACTGGATATTGGTAATTTATTGTGCTTTAGTCCTAGGCTACAATGATCACCTGTAACAGTTATCACAGGTGTCTGTAATGAAGCTTTAGTGTTAATCCTGGTTCTTATGATAACCCAACATTTTTAAAATCCAATTGTCACAGAGACCAAAAAAGTTCTGGCTGGGATACAATAATAAAGTATACAGTTCCGACTTACATACAAATTCAACTTAAGAACAAACCTACAGACCCTATCTTGTATGTAGCCTGGGGACTGCCTGTACAAGGCAACCTAAAAACTACATATTGTATATATTTATACACTAGTTTCACTATGTTTCACTAGTTTAATATGGAGAAATTTTACTGCTGCAATATATATTGACTTCCCTTAGGCCTGATTTTTGATGACACTAAGCTGCAGCCACAGAAACAGTCCATATCGAAGAGCCACATTGTAAAAAACTAGGAGGTGCTGGGCCCCATAGCAGACTTCTGAATGGAGCCCCCTTTCACCTTTAAAAATAGACATGTTTATATACTCAGACATGTGAATTGCAATCACACATATGTATACACTTATATATACACACATTTCTGTACTTATATACATACATCATATACACACAATATACACACATACAGCATAAACATACAGACAGTAGACACCCACCATATATACATATAGCATATACACACATACAAACAGTACCATACACAACCATGTAGCATATACACAGACATACAGCATATACACATCACAAATGCACACACATATAGAGCACATACACAACACCATATACAGACATCCAATTCCCCCTGACACTGCAGGCCCAATAGCAGAAGCTATAAACTTTAGGACCATATATAGCCCTCATACTAGAACCGGCGTAACCTTAAAATTTCTCTCGGATTGTGTCTATGTGCTGTACCAAAATAAAAGCTTATGCCCCCTTAGCTCGTATACATTGATTCACATAAAATGTCTGAGTGGTGTAAATTTTGAATAACTCGATAGGTCTAAAAAAAAGAAAAACACACCAAATTGGCCAGGGCACCGCCAAAATCAAATGAGGTATGCTGGTAATTTTGTATAAGCTGACAGGTCTAAGCAGTGTTTTTTCTTTAAATTAAATTAATAGATTTTGCCTCCCTGCCACTATGGTACCCTAAGCGACTGCCCCCACCTACCTCTCATGCTGCGCCCTGACCCTACTTATGCTGCTATAAAATATTCTATTTGTTATATTCTCCATGGGGCGAGCATTCTGATGATACATTTTTTATCAATAGGAAAATTATTCACTCTTATCTGTAAGTTATTTTACATTGGGGAACCACATTGAATGTTTTCTTGTAGGTTAAACATGCCCTTTGAAATAAAACCTTTGAAGCCATAGATGTTGATGTGGAACTGCTTTGCTATACCCCATTTTCTATAGGAAACTGATACCTTAATGTAATTGTGCTTATACACAGTGGGCAAAAAACAAGCAGTTAACACAAGATGAAAGTACCATTATATAGCGCTGAGAGTCTGTCTATACTGCAGTGTTTAAATAATGGATATCTCAATTTATCTAACCTACATGATCATAGAGCTACAGTAATGATTTAGCTATTCATAGTACATCTAGAATGTGAAATGTAAAAAAAATAACTCTCTGTGAAGCTGCATTTCAGAACAAGATCATCAATAATTGATTAAAATATTCAGCGCCGGGGCTTCTAGTACAACCCTTTACCACAAACTAGAACGCCAACTGTGCATAAAAATAAAATCTGGAGCACAGGTCCTTCAACAAATTTCACCATCTTGACAAGTAATGCAGCATAAAATATACTGTACAGAAAGACACATAATAAGAGTTGTGGCTCCATCTCCTTCTGCCAGTTACAAACACCCACAAGCCACTACCATTTTTATAGTTCAAGGGTTAACATTTTCTTATCTAAATTAATAAATTTCAATATGATAAAAAGACAATAGGGTCTGTTCTGTAGCAGTCTTAACAATCTGCACGCCCGCAATGTGACATGAAATCGCTCATGTGCTGGATTGAAGTCTATGACAGGGTCAGAGGGATAGCCAGGGGTTCAGCATGAGGGGAACCATCCAAGTGAGCCATATATAAGGGATAGTAATAGTAGTACTCTATATAGATACAGGTTAGGAGTAGTAATACTGTGCTGTCCCCATATATACAGAATAGGAGTAGTAGTACTGTACTGTGCCCATTTATACAGGATAGGAGTGGTAGTACTGTGCTGTGCCCATGTATACAGGGAAGGAATAGTAGTACTGTACTGTGCCCATGTATACAGGGAAGGTGTAGTAGTACTATGCTGTGCCCATTTACACAGGGAAGCAGTAGTAGTAGTACTGTGCTGTGCCCATGGATACAGGGAAGGAGTAGTAGTACTATGCTGTGCCCATTTACACAGGGAAGCAGTAGTAGTAGTACTGTGCTGTGCCCATATATACAGGGAAGGAGTAGTACTGTGATGTGCCCATTTATAAAGGGAAGAAGTTGAAGGACTGTACTGTACCCATTTATACAGGGAAGGAGTAGTAGTAGTACTGTGCTGTACCCATTTATACAGTAATAATACTGTGCTGTGTTCTTATATGCCGGATAGAAGGAGTAGTACAGTCCTATGGCCAAAGACACAGGGTAGGGGTAGTAGTAATGTAATGTGCCCATTTATACAGGATAGGAGTAGTAGTACTGTAATGTGCTCATATATACAGGTTAGCAGTAGTTGAAGATGCGCATACCAATTATGAATGCTGTTATTTTGTGCCATCATCTCCGCTTAGGATGTAATGGAGTCCAAAAGGAATTGAAACTTTTAATTACCTTGTTAGCCAAAAACTGGTGCACAAGACATGATTATTTGGCTAAAGTGGATTTATCTTAAGCCTTATAGAAACAATAACATTGGGGCACATTAACTAAGGTGCCAGTTTTCTGTCAGACTTTGCATGTTCTTTTAGGTGCAAACTTGTACGTGACCCTTTTGTGGCGCAGCTGCACTAGGCACCATGCAACATAAATTAGGGGAGCGTTCCGGTGCTCAGTTGGATCATGCACCAGATTTATTATGCAGAATTGTGTCGCACGCTCTTTGTTAAAGGTGCAGCAAAAAAAAAAAGTTGGTGAACTCTGTTGGGGCAGTGCAGGGAGCACCAGATTCATGCATTTAGTGCAGTTAGTTCCCTGTTCTTAGTATATGTGCTCCATTGTATCCATAACCATAAGTAATCATACTCTTCTTTACATTGATCATTATATCTCTCAAAGATTGGGATTTCATTGTTTACACCTCATAAATACCCATTCATTGGAGATTTTTTTTTTCAGATTGGCCTGTACTTAGCTTAACCTATAAACCTGCAAGTTAACTACTGTGGACCTCTAGTGACATATCAATAGATAGTGTCAGGAGTGTAGACCTAGAATGATTTCTGATTGAAGAGTGCCATGTCCTTTTGGATCATACAACGACCATCTATTTCAGGTAATAAGTGGTCCCATAAATATATTTATCTATACAGTGCAAAAGCTATGGATTTCTTGGTCCCAGTTAATTCATCTGATATATTTATATATATATGCACATATTTATCACTGCTGACTGTGACCCTTATGGTTTGTAACGCCAGAAAGAAACCTTTCTCCGCTAGTCGGCCCACCCAAATGAGTAGCGCTGGATTATATGTCTACATATAAGTAGTGACTTTTCAGCAATTTTAAAGGGGATATCTAAGTTACAGTTAAAACATCAATTTATTTTACAGTGGCCAAGATTTCTATATTATTAAATATAAAGTATACCCTACTCTTACATTACAGTAATTTGCTGATACCCTTTATTAAACGCACTACCATCCATTTAACGATCGCATAGTTTAGACTATATTTTAGTGACAACCAGTTGCAATTCTGCACTTATCTCAATAAATCCCCTCCTAGGAATAGAAATATAGAAACAGCAGCTTCTTTCACATTGCAAGAATAAAATTCTTTGGTTTGATCTCCCTACAGGTTATCATACAAAACCCCATATACTTTCAGAAACAAATTGTGCAAAGCTTTTTACATAACTCCAGCTGTGATGAGAATACAGATCTGGGAAGTTAAAGGTGCGCATACCAATTATCAATGCTGTTATTTTGTGCCATTATATCCTCGGGATGTAATGGAGTCCACAAGAAATTTACATTTCTACACCTCCACCGTGACACCTTTTACCGCTTTGCAAGCAAATATTAAATGAACCAACCTGCAAATTGTGCTATTATGTTAATCCCACAGCAAGAACAATACACACATTTCTAATGAGCTGAAGAAAAGTTTTATGCTTTTATAATCAACCTACACAGTTTATAAAGAAATGATTCATGTACACCTTACATATCTCATAGGCTCCAATATTTTCTAACTTTAAAGTCTCCATTAAGAGGTAACTGGTGGAATATGACACTTGGAAGCCAATACGATCAGCTAAGAGCATTGGCGCAGCTATAGTACAATTATCATGACTGGTTTATTTCCCCAACTGGTGATTTATTTCTGACCTCTTATTCCCTATAACTTTCTTTCCCTTCACTTTGTCTTGAGATCGTCCAAGCTCAATGTTCAGCTTATTATTATTTATTGAAATTTTTGTTTAATAAACTTTTTTGTGGAAGGAATAGCATAGCAGACATATATCATTATATGGCGACTGGCCTGATCTTGTTTGTGTAAAATTGGTGTATGAATGTTTATTGTGTTATTTGTAAGTTTTTGTTTCTAAGGTTGCAACTGATGAAAAACATGGTGCAAATTACCTATTGACCTCCCCTCCCCCATGGCTACCCTACCCTTGTACCAACCTATGTGCCCCCTATACAGTCAGCTCCCGTCCTCCCCTGCTGTCACCTTTGGCCCCCTGTACAGGCAGTCCCCGGGTTACATACAAGATAGGGTCTGTAGGTTTGTTCTTAAGTTGAATTTGTATGTAAGTTGGAACTGTGTATTTTATCATTGTAATCCCAGCCAGAACTTTTTTGGTCTCTGTGTTTTGAAATGTTGGGTTGTCATAAGAACCAGGATTAACACTAAAGCTTCATTACAGACACCTGTGATACCTGTTACAGTTGATCATTGTAGCCTAGGACTAAAGCACAATAAATTACCAATATTCAGTGGTCCGTTTGTAACTAGGGGTCGTATGTAAGTCGAGTGTTCTTAAGTAGGGGACCGCCTGTACTTACTTTTGCAACCTCTTGCAATCATCTCTTGTTCCTAAGCTCTCACTTTTGACCCCCATTTTGTGAAAACACTTGTTCCTTTTGATTATTTGCATAACAGAGGGGCACATTTACTTACCTGTCCCTGCGCGATCCCCGAGGTGCGTTCCACGACGAGAAACCACAGCTGCCGCGATTCACTACCAGCGTGCGCCCAATATCCTGCATCTGTCAGCTCCCCGCTCAGGTCTGCCGGAGTTCACCTTCTTCTTCCCAGTGCATGTAAGTGCTTGGCTTGCAATACAATTTAAATCTTAAGTCCCGCGCTTAGCTCCCCCGATTTTTGTTGCATGAAAGCCGGCGCCGATGCGCCAAAATACGATCGTGTGCGCCAAAATCCCCAGTAAAATTTGTCGCACATCGGAAATCGACGGAAATTGGCGTGCTAGAGTTGTATCTGTACTTGCCACAAATTAAAGGCAAAAAATAGCCCAAAAATATGATAAATGTCCCCGTTATTTATTGTGAGACCTCATTACATAAGTGGTATATAGTAGTATATGTACAGTATGCAAAGTATTATATATATTTTGACATTTGAGTAAAGCTGTTAATGTGTAGAGATAAAAAATAGAAATTAGATGTCACATATTAAAGAGGTTCATCAGTTTACTTCATGGAATGCTTCTGGAATGTTTGGTAGGCAGGATAGCAGGATATATTTGAGGGGTGAAAGATGAAAGATCATGTGATCTATAACGGTCTATCTACCTTTCAGGTTAAAGGTTGTGTCATGGTAGCAAGTTAGGCCTTATCTACTGGATAGTGCCTCTCGTGGGACCTCCACAGATAACGACAAAGGGTGACGGACTAACCCGCATCACACCTGAGTTAACCGGAACAGCCAGTTGCGAGAAGGGGCCAAAATGGGCGTTCCGGTGCACAATTGCATCAGCGCCACAATTCTAAAGCATGAGGATAATCCAGCAGATGCAGTCAGAGGGGGCCAGATTCATGAAGACCGTGTGACACATTTCATGAATCTTTCGCACACTGCACCCTCTGCAGGCAAACTGCACATAATGTAGTTTGCACTAGTTTTGATAAATCTGGGCCTATAAGTCTTTAGAAATTCACTTGAATTATTTTATAAATTGCTATATGTCTGTACTGTAGAATCTTCCACTTTGATCCTTTTTTTTGCTGTTTCTTAGGTAAAATGTATTTTGTTCCACCATAGTGATGGGCTTTACATAGACAATGCTTGCACAGACATCGTTTCATATGTTTTGTGCCTAACTTTCCATGTTTATTATTGGCTAAACTTCACCCTGAACAAAGTGTTTGTAGATCAATGCAGACATGTAGAAAATGGTCTTCTAATGAAGTAAACACGGGACTTAAGTAACAATTGCTGAGCAGCCATAATGCAAAGTAGCTGTGGGCGGTAGAGTGGTCTCAGATGTATACAGAGCTTACTCCATATCACTGCTCTGTACTGTGTGATTGATCCCCCAAACATCTCTGCTAATTAAAGCTCCAAGCTAATCATGAAAAGTGACAGCGATGGGAGTAAGAGGCCCTTCCCATAATCCAGGGCATACAATAATCTATTACCAGCACATTATTTTGCAGACCTTTTCACTATTGTATAAAACTTATTTTGCATTTTAAGAGAAGATAAAAATGAGATGGCGGCTGACATCTCTATTATTTAGAGTAAAATCTCTTTAAAATAACATTTTCTTAGAAATTTCAATTTGTATTGAAATTTACTTAAATAATGGGAGATTAAGAGAGATTAAGGGAGATTAAGATCTTGCCCACCAGTTTTCTGGTTTACAAATGTTTGCAATTCCTGGTGAATGGACAATTGTGACTATTTCACCCCTTACGCTAACCTCCACACAAAATGGGCAGGGAGGTGTGTGAACGGGGCCGAGCCCGCTTGCAGAGTGGGCCAGCATGGGGCAGTGCACACTAGCTCAATTCTATGCCAGGAAAGACAGAGAATTGCCCTGCTCTACTCAGCAGGCCAGATATAACAGGAGAGAGCCGGGGACGGGGGGGCACACCATGCACCAACTTGTGATAAATTCCCCCAAAGTTACATAAGGTCATTTTTTTGTGGGGTGAGTTGACAAATTCATTGTTTCATTGCATTTTGGAGACTTTACAATCTTTTGATCACTTTCAATTCAAAATTGTATTTGTTGCAAAATAGCCAAAAATTGGCATTTGAAAATATTTGGATGCTATTTACCGTTATGGGGTTTAACGCTGGGACCAACCATTTTGAGATTTTGATAGATCTGAACTTTTGGGATGCAGTGATACCTAACATATTTCTAAGTATATTTGTTTATGTGAAAGTAAAACAGAACAATGGATGCCATAGTTTTTTTTTTATAAAAAGGATGTGGATACAAAATGGAAGACGAATGGAAAAAAAGGGACATGTGAATAAGCCGCTATTGTTTTGTATTAGCTAAAGACCTACATGTTTACTAACGCTGTGGCATTTAGTATATTGCAGCTCTGGTGTATAAAAGTAGGTACACAATGGTGCTTTGGGGATACATTATGTAGTAGGCAGAGGAAGGCTTTAACTACAGTTTATTGGTGCTCAATCCTTTCACTTCCCAGGAGCAATTCATGGAAAAACCACAGTTTCTGGGACAATGATTAAACATAAATCTTTGCTTCGATACTTGTTCCCTTAATGCTCAATAATGGTAGCTAAAGGGATTTTCTTTTACTGATTGCTTTGAAACTTAATGTGGATTTGTCTCTGGAGATTGCGGGTGAGGTGTGGGCATTACAGTGGTGGGATATAGGCTCTTCCAGACAGTTTTAAAAATAGCTGGGAGGGGAATCAGAGTAAGGATGGATGCTGACCCACATCCACTCAGTGATTTAACCCACATTGGAGTCCTCAGAATACCATTGCAGTTCAATCCCCTTCCTGACACATGGGGTACTATAATGTTACAGTCTTGAGTAAAGTGTATGGGGAGGAGTCAAAATCAATGGGATACAATCTCCATTTACAACTTGTATCTGATGTAATAAGCAGCAGACACCTAATGCAAACCGTGCAAATGGCGACGCATGCGGGATGCGCCTATATCTTTGAAACTGGCCTGCTCGACCCCAACTACACCGTGCTCTGTTCCCCCCCATGTCACTGCCTGTTCCTAATGGAGGTGCAAGTGCTGTGTGCATATACTGTGCGGACACTGTGTGCGGCCCTGCATCAATGTGAACGTGCCCGAGGAGGTAGCCGGGAACGTGCAGGCTGTCTTCAAATATACAGGCGCATGCGACACCATCGTGAACGGGTGGTTAGTGAGGTGGAGAAGAGGGCAGGGTGGAGGGGCAATGCAGTGGGTTGTTTAGGTGGCTAGATGGCAGAGAGGAGGTGGGAAGAACTTCAATGGATCTGAGAGCTCTCTCCACCTCTCTGACTGGATACAGAAGTCAACTAAGGAATAAAAGTTGGTTTTGCAGCACAGCGGAATCCCAGCAATAGAATCGATGGAATATCTGTATCCCTGTCTCTAAGGTATCGTGTGAGGTTTATAATGGAGGTTTGTGGTGACAGGTTCCCTTTAAAGATCTTAGTAGTAGACAGCCAACCATACAATATAAAAATGGAATAATCAGCTCACCATCCTGTACTATAGCAAATGTGTACAGCAACCTCACTTGGACATGAGCACTCTTCCAGACGAGAATCCAAAAGAAACGAGAATACACAGCCATTTGGTCCGTTTTTTTGTCACAATGTATTTTTAAATGAGACTATGGAACAGTTGAAGACTGCATTTGGTACAGAGCCATTCTCCTTTCTTTTGGATCTTTAAGCCAACCATACACCATCATGTCTAGAAGGCAATGTGAATGTACTAATTAGTATATAGAGAAAACCTAGCTTGTTGTTTATTGTACAAAGTGCTGCCACTAGGCCTTTTGGGGACCCATAGAGACAAATTTAGTGGCCCCTCCCTTCCCAAGTCCTAGCGCATACATAACAGTTTACCATCGTTAACTATATGACATTACAATGTCACACACTTTAAGAGATTAGTCAGTGACAACAATACTGAACAGACACATATACAAATGGCATGTAGTGACTTACAGGTGATCTGCATTCTTCCTTCCCATGACTTACCCTTGCTGTATTTGCCCCAAGATGTCTTCAGCTACATGCAACACATCTCTCTGTGCAGCTAAAAATATAACAGTCAATTACAGTAAAGTGTCACTTGGATAACTATACTGTGCTCCTAAAAAATACAAAGAGTCAGTTTCTAAATAGAACAGTCATGTTTTCACCTGGCCACCTCCTTCTTTTGATTGACATCTCTTCAAATCTCAGCCTTAGCAGACAGGAAGTCATCTTCCTCTTCACTTCCTGTCCTTAGCAGAATGTTGTCCCTCTCACTGCATGGTGAAATTAGCAGTGAGCACCCGCAATGGGAGGAGCCAACATAGACAACGGCAAAAAAGTTTGTGGAACGATTTTATTAGTGCGAGGAGCCGGTTTTAAACTGGGAGGCCTGCACTGTACTTTTCAGCAAAGGCACAGTTGGAGGTTGGGTGTATTGTGCGTGTTCTTGATTCTTGGTTCCCGTAAAGTTATTTTGTAAAATCTCATCATTAAATATATTGATCCACATATTGTAAAGAGAAGCAAACTACAATGATATACATCAATGCGTCCCCTATATATGGTTTTTTTCTTTGGTGTTTTTTTTTTTCTTCTCGAGGCATAAATTCAACGTCTAATATTAATTGGCAAAGATTATAACACTGGCCGTGCTTTACTGTAAAAAGGAAGAAATGTGAGATATAATGTTCTTACTTCATTTACAAGTTAGTTAAAAAGTAGCACATTTTGAGAGAAACTTTGGAACACATCATATTTCTCAGATTTTCTCAGAACATTGCTGGCCTGATTTCTCATGACACAGATAGAGGGAAATGGATTCATTTCCCACTTCGAGGTCTGCAACATAATGCACAATGACATGAAGCAAGTGAAACAGGTTCATTTCACAGTGCAGTAACCCATCAAGACAAGGGAAGTGTTCAGCCCTACAGCAATAATGATGCAACCCAGTATTAATCTAATACACAATTCACTGAAAACAAGTAAAATACATATTAAAAATATTACACATATGATTTCATTCCAAGGTTCACATTTTTTGCATCTGAGCTTTAATTCCAAGAATAACAGTTTGGGGCACGTTTACTTACCCGTCCGCTGGAGTTCACTGTAAGTGCATTGTCCGACAATAATGCACTGTGCCCCGATTCTCTAAGATTGTGCGCCCCATATCCTGCATGTGTTGCTTCCCCGCTCAGGTCCGACAGAATTAATCATCTTTTAAGTGGTGCATCTAATTGGAGGGCTTGCGACACAATTTAAAAGATAAATCCCGCGCTCAGTCCAAATTAGTGAGACCGTCCAACGGCACGCCTCCCAATTTGTGTTGCATGCAAGCCAGCACAGCTGCGCCAAAAAACGATTGTGTGCGACAAAGACCCAGCACAGACACCTGTTAAATACCTGCCAAGTCGTGCAATTCCTGAAAAAGGTGCAAAGTCCAACCAAAGTGCAGCGCGTGACCCTTAGTAAATGAGCCCCTTTGTTTTACTAATTCTTAATCACAACCCTTGTATAACACTACTGCATGCATGGTGATATGCCAACCAACGACAACAGGATCACATCACTAGTTGTTAACATGGATGTCACATCATTGTGTATGACGGAAAACCTGGGTGGCAGGCATTGCAAATAACCAGCGGTGGGTATCGCAGTGTAATTGGTGCAATACATTTATATAAACAGTTAAACCGTATTTCTCTAATGTTGAAAAAGTAAAACAAAATCAGAAGGTACATTACTCCAGTGTCAAAAATCTGTCCAATTTTTCGTCTATTTACATTATTGAATTAATAATGTGTTCTGCATTATCAAATGCTAGGTTAGCAAACACATGGATGTTTGGGATGTCATCACTGCAGGGCAAGAAAAAAAGAATGATTTAAAGGGGTATTCCTGGAATATGAACCTAAATATGAATATGAATATCTGATACATCAGTGTGTTACATTACACAGTGTAATACATCTGTATTACACTGTGTAAGGTGAAGAATAGCTTGAACAAACGATCAGTGGATCGCTTGTTCAAGCTAACCTGTAAAAGTAAATAAAAAAGTTAAAAACATTAAATAAAAACATTTATTAATAAAAATAATTAATTAAATAAAGTTAAAGTCCCCTAAACACAAATATTCCCTATATACATGCAATAAAGTGAAAAAACCACAAAATCGCCAAAAAAACCCACATATTTGTTAACGAAGCGTTCGTAACAATCCGTATAATAACTCAGAAACATTATTGGGCCCGCTCTGTGAACGCCGTAAAAGAAACCACAAAAAACTCGCCAAAAATTAGCATTTTTCATAAAATCTGTTCACAAAAATGTTCTAAAAAGTAATCAAAAAAAGTTATGTGCGCCAAAATGGTATCACTTAAAAGGACAACTCAACACGTAAAAAATAAGCCCTAAACCAGCTCTGTCAACAAAAAACTATTAAAGTTACATCTACAAAAAGATGGCGATGCAAAAACAAATGAGATTTCCTCTCATAGTTTTTTTCCCAGTAAAATTGTAAAAATAAATGAAAAACTATATAAATGAGGTATCACCGTAATCGTAGTGATCTGAAGAATAAAGATAATATAGTATTCTTAGTGTACGGTGTACGACCCCCCAAAAATACAAAAAGAAAGGAAACCAAAATTGACAATTTTCTTTTCACCCATACATTCAAGAGTTAATAAAATCTCATCAATAAGCTAATGACCCACTAAAATTAAATATTTGTAAAATGCATCTCATGTCGCAAAAAATAAGCCCTTATATGTCCAAATTGCCAAAAAAATAAAGATTGGATAGCCAATAAAAAGTGACAATGCATAATCTGCTCTGAATGGCGCAGCTTCCCTTCGATGCCCTGGCGTGTGCCCATACAGCAGGTTACCACCACATATTGTCATATGCAGGAGGGATTGGGTATCAAATTTTGTGGAGAATTTTGGTATTATATATACTGAGAATTTGTAAATTTTTTGAAAAACACATTAATTTAGCCAAAAAAATGTACTTTCAAAATAGTATCCGATTTTGTTTTAACCCCTGTAAAACAATTAAAGGGTTAACAAATTTCATAAAAGTTGTTTTACGTACATTGAGGGATTTAGTTTCTATAATGGGGTATTTATGGGGTTTTACTTTATTTAGGTCTCTCAAAGTGACTTGAAACCCGAGCAGGCCCCTCAATAGCAGGATTTTGCGTTTTTTATGAAAATGTGAAAAATCGCACCTAACGTTCAAAGCCCCATAACATCCTACAAAAATAAGAGTATGCATAATCAGAAGGGCAGAATCTCAGAATATCTCCCAAGTATAAGCCGAGACCCCTAATTTTACCACCAAAAACTGGGAAAACCTATTCACTCGAGTATAAGCCACGGATGGGAAATGCATTGATCACAGACCCACCCCAGTATATAGCCAGCAATTATGACTGGTTTAGGTCAAAGAGCTGGACCTTCACATTGTACAGTTGGGTGTAATAGGAGCCAAATTGCGCGCTGATTTCGGCCAGGTTATGTATGCGCCTAATCTAGGGTGTAGGAGTCTGGAAAGCTGGCGACCACATTTGTTTGCGTGCTCATAAAGACTGCCTTTAAATTGAAAGTGTTGGGACAGTGATTTACGGCCTAGTAAGGCCCTTATCTCGTCCCTGACTAATATGAGGTCCGCTAGGACCTCAGGGACCTGGTTTGATTTATGGCATTGCTCAAGGACATGCAGCCTCTGTAACAGGGAGGTGAGTTTAAATGCATTTTCCTTCTTTAACCTAACTCCATGCTGAGTGAAGCAACTACGTAGCTCACATTTGAGGGCTTCCCATTTCAGTGGTTGGTCCTTTGGTTGGAGATCGGGCGAGAGAGAATGACATTCTATGGTGTGCTTAATTTCCTGGCAAAGGGCATCCCTGAGCAAGTAGTCATTAAGGCGGCAGGACCACTGATGCTTATTTGCGGTAGGGATAGTGACCGTCAGGTATATTGGGGTGTTATCCGATAGGATGATATTGCCTACAGATGCTGTTGGCTCCCACGTCGAGACCCTATGTTGGATGAAGAGAAGGTCTATACGACTGTACAAGTCATGGGCAGAGGGATAATAGGTGTAGTCCGTGTCCTAAGGGTGGAGGATGCGCCAGACATCCACCAATTGGAGATTATATAGTTCCCTTCTGAGAGTACTCAACTGCCGTAGGGATATATGGCTTCTTTCTGAGGAAGTGTCAAGTTTGACATCAAAAGGAGTATTAGAATCCCAGCCCAACATCAGCATCCCTGATAGATGCTGGAATTGGAATTGGAATTGGTGAGCGATTGGGTAAGTACAGGTTTGCTAGAGTGAAAATATGGCCGTATATTTTTAGTTTGATGAAAGCATACCTGCCTACCTCATCTAAAAGCTTGCCAAGGAGCACATGTGGGAAGGAGCGGTGGATGGCAATGGAATCGCCCTTGGAGCGTGAGTCTGGATTAGTACTGTGGAACCAGGTGTTGAAGTATTGATCTCTGATCTCTCGGAAATGACCGGATTTGAAGTGTGTCTCCTGCAAGAGTAAGATCTTTACACCCTGTCTGTGCATTCCTTAGAGTATCTGAGATCTTTTCTGGGGGATATTTAGGCCCCGGGCATTCAAGGATCCTATCTTTAGAGTTGCCATGCAGAACCTGCAGTTCGATCAGTTGGATTAACAACAATGCTAAATTGCTGGGGGGGTGGAGGAGCCGGAGAGGTGCTGCTTTAACTCAGCCCAAGCGAGAGGACACACCGGGATGTATGGGGTTGTGAGAGGAATAAACCAGAGGAAGGTGGGGGCTGGACGCAGACAGACACTCACACTCACTTAAAAACAAACGATATAATAAGTGAACAAGAAAGACTAAATCTATTCCAATAGGTATGGGGCCAAAGTCCAGGCCCTCAACAAGGGGAGGGAAATGTATACTATGTGTGCAGGCTAGCCAAACACGCTACCCTAGGTGGAAAGAGGTCTAACTATCAAACAAGCCCACGTCTATGGCTCCCGTGCCTCAAGAAAAGTAACTGATATGTTCGTCAACTGGTGTAACCCAGCATACTAACAAATGATACATTGTAAAAAATATATTGCTGGATGGAAAATTTTGTGGGGGTCGTTTGGGCATCTACGCTGTTGGCTTGGGCCCTTAGGGACGTTACTCGCTCTTCCCCTGGGTGCTCGGTGAGGGTTTGGTTGCAGCATTTGTAGCGCTAGAGTCGGGAGCAACTGCCATTCCGGTATTTCCAGAGCCGGCAAATTGAGGGTCTCTACAATGGGGGACACATCTCTGGGATGGCGGATCATCTGGGTAAGGCCGCCATGTCGGATTTGGAGCCTAAACGGGAAGCCCCAGTTGTATGTGATGTTACATTATCTCAGGATCTCGAGCAGGGGCCTGAAGGCCTTTCTTTTAAGTAATGTCAATCTGGAGAGGTCCGGCAGCAGCTGAAAGGTAGCTCCTTGATAGGTGATTTGGTCTAGAGACCTCGCCTTATTCATCAGGGCTTCTTTCAACTGGTATTGGTGTACCCTGCAAATTACATCTTGAGGAGGTGCGCTCGCTGAGGGGCGAGCCTGTAGTGCCCGGTGAGCCCTGTCCAGTTATAGGGGGGTGTCCTCTGCTACCTCTAGGACTGAATTAAAGATAGAGCGGAGAACGTCATGTAGATGTGCAGATTTACCATTTCTGGTAACTCACGTACACTGATGTTTTTCCTCCTACCCCTTTTCTCATAGTCATCTAGTTGATCTGCAAGGTATTGCAGCTTGTAGGCTTGGGTTGCCAGAATGGCTGCATGAGAGTCTGTTCAGTCTTGCAGGGTTACCTGTGCCACCTCATTCCTGGCCTGTAGCTGTTGAACTTCTTCTCTCAAGGTGGCCACTTCAGCACCATATGATTGCTCGAGGCGGCAAACATAACACTCCATATCCTCTTTTGTGGGTATTGCAATTCAGCTAGGCCTTTCAGAATTTGTGCTAGTATTGTAGCTTGCTGCATGTCAAATGATGGAAACATAAAGACTTAAGAGGCAGATGAAGAGCCCACAAGGCTGGAGATATACAGATGTGGAGTAGTTATAGATTCTGGTGATTGTGTTGCTACAAATATTCTTGGGGATATCGTGGGAGAAAGCAGGGTGTGGGTCTGCATCCCAGTGTCCCACGGCGCCTGCAGAAGTGAGGTGTCAGGGGTGGTGGGTCTGGAGAGTGCAGCCACTTTGGTGGCTGTAAGGTCGTGATGGGATAAAAGGGGCTCTGGAGGCTTCTGGCCTGTCTTGGTATTCAGCCAATGCCCCCTCCTGTGAGTCAGGGGGTGCCTCAACTAGGAGATGAAGTGGAGGTGACTCCTGAAAGCCATTGTGCACCTCTGTGTTCCACATGATGGCAGGCTGTGTCCCCATGTGTTGAGAGGGGAGAGATGAAGAAGAACCTTGGGATGCTGGGTGGTGCATGTGAGCCTGCACTAGGTGACAGTGCCGGAGGGGAATCTGGTGTGTGGGGGGATTTCCTCGTGAGGACACAGAGTGGTTCATTGGAACGGGGGGTGGGAGGCCCGGCCTGCGGGTACCTTGACTCCTCCGCTGCTAACCTGCTGATGCTGGTCCGTTACCGGGCTGCTGGTTCCCTCCATGCTGGCAATCATCATCTCTTGGCTGGGCCCGAGTGGTCCCACACGATCTGTCACATTGGCATAATGAGTCGCGGCAGCCGCGGCCCTTCTCACTCGTGTGCAGTGTGGCCCCCCCAGTTCCTGTCGGCTCCATTTGCCACCTCTCCTTCCCTGCAGAGCCCTCCTGCAGGTTGCTGCGCTTGTCCCAAAGTGTAAGGGGTCCGAGGAAAGTAGGTGATGTGGAGGGCTTTGGGGTGCTGGTCTCGGATCCACAGGCTGTGTTGGTCGCCGCCATGTTGACGCCAAAGGGCATTGTGGCCGCTGAGGGACAGGGCGCCAGAAATCTGCTTATCCCTCTTGTTGTTTCCCGAAGTTGGGATGCCGAGAGATTCTGGGGATCCCTCTTATTCTTAGGACCCATATGGAGGTGGATTTCAGTGCTGGGGTACACTTAGGGCACATGAGAACCTGAGGACGAGCAGGAGCTAATGTGAGACGTTTTTGCTTGTCATCTCCATAGACAGGCCACTCCCCCCCTTAAAAATGGTTTATAACGAGTACTGATGTTTATAATGAGTACTTTTGTTTTTTGCTTTTTATTTATCAGAATTTCTTTTGGACAAAAAACACTGCAAATAATACATGCTACATGTATCTCAGAGTTGCAAATCCCAGTAGGCACAGAAACTAAGAACATTTAAAGAATAGAAAATGTTACATTGTAGGCGATCCAGGGAGCTGCTTGTAAGTTTTTCCTTGTTTTAAGTTTTGAATGGAGGAATGATTTAAACTCACTCTGCCAGTCTATTTTAGTCATATTTTTTTTAAAATGGATTATTTAAGTTTTCCATTTCTTCTCACATGGTCTGTAATATTGATAGGGACACAGTGCAAATAGTATAAAGGATCTCTTTGTGGGAAGGATCTCTTTGTGGGTAATTTCAATATATTTGATAAGAGAGTAAGATAAACTCTAGAATGTGAATACTCAATAATTACGTATCTAATCCCTACGGCCCTTGGGATGATGATAAATTCCTCCTTGCTTAGTAAATATTGACTTAATGAATTATGAAAAATATGATGTTAATAGTGACTACAATTTGATTACAAAGGTTTTAAGACAGGTTCATACAAAGGGTTCACTAGAAATTTGATTAAAGTAAACCTATTCTTTAGAAGCAGCTTTGTTCACCTCCTGACCTACACATATTGCAGTAGTATAGGGCATTAGTTATATGACTTTGCTGTTGACTTGTGGTACAATAGTAGCATTTCAATGATTTATGTTATAAATTATGTATTTTGCATTATCGCATCCTCTTATGTTGTAGTATCCTCTATTTTCTCAAGTACTACATCCACATTATGAGCAATAATTACCCCAGTTAACACCTCCCAAAGTAATCCTGAAACCAAATAGGGGCATGGCTAATGAATCCTTATAAGTCTGTTCATCAGTCAAACCCGGACCAGAACCTTGCCAGCACTGATCCATGAGGTTAACTGTTTAAATTCCACTGGCAAAGTAGCTGGCTGAATTTAAATCTGAGCGGTGTGTGCACACCGGCACTAACGTGTTACTCATGGTCTAGGTGGGCAGGAAACTACTTACAATGAAAATCTAATAGATGCAGAGAGTAATCAGATATAAGCACCAGTATTTATTGCTCTCAACAGTTTACATAAAACAAGCATATTCACAGCACACATTAGAACATAGCAGAAATCATTTTAATGCCCTCTAGTATATGTTAAGGAGATTGCACTGGTTTCGGACGCCATCTTGACTTAAGAAATCCCAAAATAAGGGACTGTCCGCCATTTTAAGTATTAGCCAAGGGTCACGCTGGGGGTCAAAGCACTGTCCAGTTCAAACTTCATTTTATGTAACCTGTTTGCTCGCCTGTCAGCTAATTCCCTTTGACATTTAATGAGAAGCCAGTCTGTCCTTCATCTTTAGTTCAATATTTTGATTTTTGGTGCCAGTTTATCTCTTTCTTCTCAGGAAATTTGTATAAACAATATCTGTGTACAAGGTCCCTGAGAACTGAGCACAATTAATTAACTTTTTGTAGAATGTGCTGATGACCAATAGCTTTGCAGTATACTATTCACGCCTCTTTGATGACTCTGTGATATTATGCATTTGAGATATCAAACGAGAGAAGATCTTTACATACACTAAGAGACTAACGTGTCTTGGTTTTATGTTCAAGTTCCTGGTACCAGGACAACCATGAAAGGGTTAATTAGGACTCACCTTACAAAAGTTAAGAGGGCTGTTGGGGCCCTGCATAAAAATCCCTATCATATATAAGGGTGAATTTCCTCCACCATTGCACCCTATTATCTGTGGAGTGGATTCTCTGGTTGAACGACTTAACAATTGGTTGGACTTGTATCTCCAACCAAGTGTTAAAAAAAACTCTAGGATATCTTCAGGATACTAAGGAAGTTTTAAATGAAGAGCTAGACAACTACCCCTGTATCCCCTAAAATAGGACATCCCCCGAAAATAAGACCCAGTACAATTTTGTTCAATCTTAGAAATATAAGCCCCCCCCTGAAAATGAGGCTTGGGGCCAGTCATTGCTACGTCTCACCCCAAGCCATATATTAGTATTAGTAGATCTTTTACATACTGCAATAGGAGGTGAAGAATTTGCGGAATAAAATCACTGACTGTTGCAGGACAAATGCGCTACAAGCAGTTACATGAACATGAAGTGGCCATTTAAGGAAAGTGCTGTTGCTAAACATGAGATTATTGGAAAATATTCCAATAGTTCAGAGTTTGGAGAGTTTTAAGGATGTTTGAGAAGTTGATTTTTTGTTCACCAGTAAATGTAAATTCTTTTTCATGGAAAAATAAGACACCCCCTGAAAATAAGACTTAGTGCATCAATAGGGGCAAAAATTTATATAAGACACTGGGGCACATTTACTTACCCGGCCCATTCGCGATCCAGCGGCGCGTTCTCTGCACAGGATTCGGGTCCGGCTGGGATTTAAGATGGTAGTTCCTCCGCCGTCCACCAGGTGGCGCTGCAGCGCCGAAAATAATCTTAACGCCCCGGAATGCACCATCCCATAGAAGGTGAAGGTGAGCGCTCCCCAAGCGACACATTTTCGGTTTTTAAATGCGGCGGTTTTTCTGAATACGTCGGGTTTTCGTTCGGCCACGCCCCCCCGATTTCTGTCGCGCGCATGCCGGCCCCGATGCGCCACAATCCGATCGCGTGCGCCAAAAACCCGGGGCAATTCATGTACAAGCGGCGCAAATCGGAAATATTCGGGTAACACGTCGGGAAAACGTGAATCGGGCCCTTAGTAAATGACCCCCACTGTCTTATTTTCGGGGGAAACAGGGTACAGTAACCTGTTATATTTCAGCGCTAGACACAAGTATGTAACACATGGTAAATCATTGGTAGCCTTGAAACATCACACGGTAAAATAAACGGAATATTCCAGTGATTTGAGACAGTGGGGCACATTTACTTACCTGTCCTTGCGCGATCCCCAAGTTGCGTTGTCCGACGATCCTGCACTGCTGCCGCGATTCACAAAGATTGTGTGCCTGATATCCTGCATGTGTCGCTTTCCCGATCAGTCCCGCCAGAATTCACCTTCTTCATCCCAGTGCATGTAAGTGCTTGGCTTGCGTCACAATTTTAAACGTTAAATCCCGCGCTTTGTCCGAATCCGTCAGATCGTCCGTCGGCCCGCCCCCCCGTTTGCGCCACAATCCGATCACGTGCGAAAACCTGATGAAAATGCGCACGCGGGAACCTTAGTAAATAAGCCCCAGTATAATTTATCAGTCACACATTTCTTGTAAAAAATGTTATTATTTACAGGTACAAGGATGCCCAATGGCTTCTTTTTTTAGCATTGAAGGTTTTATTGAAGGAGAAAAGGTTTTATACTGGGTGTTTGCATTGGCATGATGTCTTGTTAGAAACACTATGTGCGGCCTGGGAAGACAGCCAGTGAGCTCGTCTCAACAAGCCCTAAGGCATTTTTCAACAGAATGAAATATACTATATTTCAATATGCAATATATTAGGAAGGATGTTCTCTAGAATGCTGTAATTTAACAATCTCTTTATTTAGTTGCCTCTTGTTGCTTATTTTTGATCAATAACCGTAATGGTATCATTCATGGGAAAGAATGATAACAACATTATACACATTATACACATTACAAAGTTTGTCAGAAAACACATGTATATTTATGTAAAACAGACAAACACCTCCATCACAAAAAGGACGTCTTTATCCAAAGTGTTCCTCCTGTGATGTTTCTTGGACCTTGGTGTAAGCTGCATCCAGCTATTCATTTCCCCTGTGGCAAAATTCCATCAGAAAAGCTGAATCTCTAAGTTCGTCGGGACGCCCTCCCATTCCCTCCCTTTCCACGATCTCCATATTCTAATAGGGAATATGGACAATGGTTGTCTTCATGCAACAGACCCCATTTTGCTGCACCAACACTCATTGTATTTTTTAGAATGCAACCCTCTCAGGACTATCCTTTGCAATTCTTTAATCAATATGCATGAGTTTCTTACGCAAAGCTAGAAATAAATGCAGTCTTAATATGTCCAAATATAAATTATAATTAAGTGAATGCTGCCCTGAAACACGATTTACACTGGCCATCCCTTTCTGCATTGCTCTAAGCTTTATTCAATAGCCATCAGTAATTACTGAGACTAATTAATACTTATGCCCTTTAAGAGTAACTAAATGTTTAAAGAATTTTTTATTTTATTTCAGAAATGAATAGTGCAGATAATAATAGTAAACTTTGTGATGCATCTCATTAAGAAAAGCAGCTTCTTTGTGTTCTTTTTCTGCTCTTTCTCCTGTAGTGAGCAGTGGATCGAAAAACCCTCTGAGATCCATCCACTACAGACTAAAGACTAAAGTGTGCCCCTTGATGATTAAGTCATTAGGCACATTGTCAGTCTTTTATCTCGTAGCTGTCCGTGGATACAGGATAGAAAGATGATTTATATAAACAAACTGTGTTAATAAGGAAGAAAGGCAAGGGAGAAAGAATGACAAAGAAACATATTTCTTTTACGAACTACAGTATTTTTCGGACTATAAGGCTCACTAAAAATCCTTTGATTTTCTCAGAAATGAAAGGTGTCCCTTATAGTCCAGTGCGCCTTATATATGAACCGTACTTACAGACAACAGCTGCCTTGAACTGTGCACAGGTCTGCCACCTGCTGGTCATTCATCCTTATAATCAAGTGCGCCCGATAATCTGGTGTGCCTTATATATGAACCTAGAAGTTTTAGCAGGCATTTATTGATGGTGCGCCTTATACTCCAGTGCGCCTTAGAGTCCGAAAAATACTGTATATAACAAAGTTTACTATTATCTGCTCTATTGATTTATTTTTGTTAACAGTTCAGTTATGTTTTAATGGATTATTACTATGGGTCAAAAGACAATGCTGCAGTTGTGGCATCAGAGGAAAATGTAGTCACCCTATTATTTTATTGATGTCAGGCTCAATGTTGTATTAGACAGGGGATCTTGACAAGACGCGTAGCACTTTCTGAATTATTGCCACAATTTTGTAAGGAACAACAGCCTAATATGAGAAAACTAAAATCGAATTTATACTTAATAAACAGCTGCACCACCTTCAGTAGCCGTCATAGTGGAGAAATCCTACGTATATTATATCAGCCCACTGTTATCTTAAATCCCTCTTCTGCAATATGAAAGACAAATGTCAACTTGCAGCAAGTATTTGATTGCAGTTATTGCTTATTTTCACATGAAAGAAGACACTTAATAGTTTTGCTTGGATTACACATTGGCTGGATAACTGTTTCTTATAGGAATGGAGTGAGAACTAAATATCTCTTTGTTTCCTTTCATCTAATGTTCAACAATATTTACAATTTAAACATTAAAAATACTAATAAGTAGGTGTCCAGCATTGTTCATTGTATATTGCTGTCATGGTTTCCATTTATAGACATGATACTGTATAAATCATAACACGGTACTAAATCAAACAAGGGTAGAAGTGGGTTCTGTTGAGGTTCTCATTATTTTGATAGCAAAAATAATACAGCTTGTTGCCATATTGTTGCCTCCAAATGTGACATAGACCTTAATAGGACCACTGATGGAACTATGGATATCCATAGACATGTAGCTAGTGGTTCATTAAAGGTAATTTAAGTAGCACCTCAAACCAGGTGTACTCATTTTATCTCCATACAGTGACCATATAGTGGTATATACGTCATCTACACAGGTATCTGCTGACTATTGAAGTCAATAGATTACAGTATGTACAATATATAAGTCTCATCTAAAGTATATAAAATTGGTTTGGTCCAATCCAGATACAAAGGGATGTGGGATTCTGACCATTGGGACCCTCATATATCATCATAACAAGGTAACCCCATCCATCTAACAGAAGGACATATGCTCTACCTTTCTCTACATACATCAAGGAAATTGAACCCCTGTCCTCACCATGATTAATTGGGAACATAATGGTTGAACTGCCACCGATGATCATGAAAACCCCTATACATAAAATTGGTTTGATCCAATCCACATACAAAGGGAAAGCATAATATGTGGGCTTCTAACCATTGGGACCCTCATACGTCATCATAACAAGGTAACCCCATCCCTCTAAGAGAAGGGTATATGCTCTATTTCTCTACATACATCAAGGAAATTGAACCCCTGTCCTCACCTTGATTAATTGGGAACATAATCGTTGAACTCCCACCGATGATCATGATGACCCCTATATTCAGCATAGTAAATCTTTGCCAACTCCTTCAAGAAAATGAAGAGTCCTCCTATCTGTACACTGTAAGATGCGGCAGCTTTTTAGCTTTTATTTTTATATTTTATAATAATATATGTAATTTTATTGAAAATAATTTTCAAATGCAATCACATGTCAGAAGGTAAAATACTATTGACCAAAAGAGGGGGACTTGCTGTAAAATCCTGGAGCTCCAGAGTGGGAAGTAGCATAGTTTTTGGTTTGTGGAGTTCATTTTGTCCATTCTTGATTCAACCATAACACTTAAACACGTTAAAACATTTTACAATTAAAATTTAGCATTTTTGTTCATGTTTCGTCATTGAACACTGGTGGTTTATAATGGAGTCCATTTGGGTCTATGTAATAATAATTAGACTAAGTCAATAAGCCATTACTACACTATGGGTGAAATTGACACTTTAAGTGGTTTTTGTCGTCTTAAATTAAACCTAATTATTTGACAGAGGAAATTGTATGTAATGCCCTGCAGTTCTTTAAGTACATAGAATTTGTTTTCGATTGACTTCCATTGTTGACCAAATGTGTAATTTGTGTAAAAGGGTAACTATGGGAAACTGTTTTCTTATGCAGTTCTTATTTTGTAGAAATGGCCAAATCAATAACAGAGAGACATGTATATAAACAATTTTCCTTTTCCTGGTCATACCTTGTTCTACAAATGAATGGAGCAGCAGGTCAAACATGTGACTTGTCACTCCATTTATTCTCTATGGTACTGCCAAGAATGGCCAACAGCATGGAGACATTGTTCTTGTATTTAGTTACATACATATTATATATATACACTCACCGGCCACTTTATTAGGTACACCATGCTAGTAACGGGTTGGACCCCCTTTTGCCTTCAGAACTGCCTCAATTCTTTGTGGCATAGATTCTGGCATAGATTCAACAAGGTGCTGGAAGCACTTCTGCCTACTTTGGTTGTAATGGGTGGCGATTTGAGTCACTGTTGCCTTCCTATCAGCTCTTCCCATTCTCCTTTGACCTCTGGCATCAACAAGGCATTTCCGCCCACAGAACTGTCGCTCACTGGATGTTTTTTCTTTTTTGGACCATTCTCTGTAAACCCTAGAGATGGTTGTGCGTGAAAATCCCAGTAGATCAGCAGTTTCTGAAATACTCAGACCAGCCCTTCTGGCACCAACAACCATGCCACGTTCAAAGGCACTCAAATCACCTTTCTTCCCCATACTGATGCTCAGTTTGAACTGCAGGAGATTGTCTTGACCATGTCTACATGCCTAAATGCACTGAGTTGCCGCCATGTGATTGGCTGATTAGAAATTAAGTGTTAACGAGCAGTTGGACAGGTGTACCTAATAAAGTGGCCGGTGAGTGTATATATGAATGAAATGCTGTTCTTTACAGTTTAGTTAATTGATCTAGACTTTATTGTGATTAATGGGCACATATGGGACCCTCGAAGAATACAAAACTGATTACATTGAATGTCAGGGATATGACTTCTGCTAGGGATTGGGGATATGTCTTTGATAGGTATGTTGGTCCTAGAAAAAGATTGAAAAATAAATTGAAATATAGTTAGAAATTGGACTTCTGATGTGGTGTATTTCTATATAAATCAGAATACATATTAACCCTTTACGGACCACATCATTTTTGTTTTTACATTTCCATATTTCACTTGCCGTCTTTTAAAATTAAATTTTCCATGCACAGAGCTCTTCTGTGTACAGGGCTTTTTTTTTCTACCTAACAAATTGTACTTTCTAGTGACAGCATTTCATATTCCATGCCAGTTACTGTGAACCTGGAAGGAAAATCCAAATGCGATGAAATTATAGAAAAATTGCAAATGCGCCAAATGTCTTATGGACGCAGATTTAACGGCTTCAACTGCACACTACAAATGACACTTCTGATCTATTCTTTGGATTGGTAGGATCACAGGGATCCCAAATTTATATAGGTTTTATTATGTTTTAATAAATTTTGAAAAATTAAAACCTGTTGTACAAAAAGAAATGTCTTCATTTTGCCCTATTCTGACACCAATACGTTTTACATGCTTTGATGTACAGATCTTTGTAAGATGAACAAGGTGACAAAATAATAGTTATAGGAATAATAGCAATATAAGAAAACAATATATCTGAAGGCAACAGAAACATCACCAAACTCTTATTACAGCATTGACTTTTAATTTGTTGGCTTATACAAATTTGAAGTTTTTTGGGCAGAAAATCTCTTTAGACAAAATTTCTGTTCATGGTTCTTTACTTAATGCAGGAAAATTAAAATATACAAGACTTAAAATCAAGATAAAACAGCCTTTTCTTGGCAGTAATTGCCTTGCATGTATTGTCCTTGAATGTATAGCAGAAATTAATGAGGTGAATTGTATAATAAGCTTCACCCGTCCGACCAGCAGAAGTCGATTGTGGTACATTTAGCAATGAGAGATGCTTGTTATAGATGAGCTGCTTTTATAGAAAGGGAAATGTGCCTTACCCAAACAGGCTAGGAAATATTCTCTAAAAAAATAATGATTGTTTATTAATAGATGAGATGCATCTCACTGTTCCATGTATGTTCCACATGCAAGTGATTTTCAAGGAGCGGAAGGGAAACGGTTCTCTTACCATTTCCCTTTTGTTAATAAAGAGAAGTGAGGTGTAAGCAAGGCCACAAGGTATGCATCAGCACAAAGATTTAACCCATTCCTAGCAACAATTTATCTTACCGTAAGTGTTACCAGAAGGATCTTTGTATAACATGACATTCCCTTGAAATTACTTATGTCAATATAGAGACTGTACTGTAGACAGCAAATCATCAAAAATAGTCCATAGATGTAAAAAGAAGCTGCTCCCAAAACAGTATATATGTTTATGTTTGACCTTGTACACAAGCTTGACAAAGATCGCTTGACGATTGAAATGTTGTGAGTTGAACTTTGCGTGTTTTGTGCCACATACTTCTAAACTTTTAAATGATGGTAATGAGTCTGAGTGGCTCTGGTGAACAATGGCAGATTTTATCATATAGGTGGTATTGGCTGGGCCCATTCCTGGGTCTTATATGAAGATCACACCGGCTTCAGATTAAAAAAAAAATCAATACTCACCTCCGGCTCCTTCTCTCTGCGGCATCTTCTTCTCCTCTTCCAGCCCACGTGTATACACTATGACATGGCAGGGTCATAGTGTTGTGCTCCGGCTGGGAGAAGAGAAGACAGAGCAGCAGGGAGAAGAAGCTGGAGGTGAATATAGATTTTCTTTTTTATGGGGCTCTTATGTGAACATTTCTGTAAAGGGAGGGCCCTGCTGTGAACATTTCATTAAAGGGGGGCTCTACTGTTACTATGTCTGTAAAAGAGGACCCTGCTGTGGCCATTTCATTAAAGGGGGGCATGGCAGTGGCCATTTCATTAAGGGGTTCTCTGCTGTGGACATTTCATTAAGGGGGCTCTGCAGTGGACATTTCATTAAAGGGGACTCTGCTGTGGACATTTCATTAAATGGGGGCTGTGCTGTGAACACTTCATTAAAGGGGGGGGCAGTACAGGCTGCTGTAGTGTCGTCGGGTGGAGGCGATTAAGTCTCGGGGCACGCGTTGGTTGGAGCTCAGGGACACATAATCCGCTACTGCTGGTGCGTATTTATAGAAACAGAAAAGTAGATCCATGGATCTTGATAGATAGATACTGTGAAAAGACTAGCATTGATTTTAGGGATAGCACCTGCCTACCTTACACAGGCAGTATAGTAATCTCCTGATCCTAATTTTCTCATTTTTGTGTCTCCTGCACTATATGTAAATGTTTGGCAACTTCTAATCAAACAATACATATAGTAATGTAAATGTAACACAATTACAATTTTATAAAAGGTCACTTTGAGTGAGAATCACATTTTCCATCTTAATGGCTTCTTCTTTCGCCTGCATTTTCTACCTGTGATTCTTCAGTTAGTCCATAAATGGAATGTAGAGATCTAATCTTTCTCTTTATGTAATAGATATTTTGACCTAAAACTGTCTAGAGATTACTGGAGATATTCTTTTCTGTACTTGCAAAGCACAGACTTTGTACATTGGACCAGAGCTGTGTTCACTTCTACAATAAGCTCCTATGCCAGTTTTCTGTCGGACTTTGCATGTTCTTTCTCGTGCACACTGCTTACACATGTACTGAAGCAGTGTCCGAGACACATACGTGTAGCACGCAACTCACTTGTGTCACGGCTGTATTATATCCGACGTGACACAAATTTTGTTCTGATGCACAGCCGGACCGTGCAACACATTTATCATGCAGAGTCTGACAGAAGTGTGTCCCACGCCCCATGTTAAAGGTGCACCAAAAAACGTTGGTGCACTCTGTCGGAGCAGAGCAGGGAGCCCCAGATTCATGAAGAACGTGCACATAGTGCAGTTTGCACCGTTTTCGATAAATGTGGGCCATAATGTTATTATTATTTATTTATAGCAACATTAAATCCATTAAGGGGGTCACATACATTACATTAAGATGAGAACAAATCCAAGTACAAACTACAAAAACTCTGGCACAAGTGGAGAGAGGACCCTGTATGTGAGGGCTCACAATCTATATGGAAGGTGAGGGAGCAGAGCAATGGGAATATTGTGGGTTTTAGGTGTTCCTTAGGTGATTCAGGTTACACTTGGAGGTTTGGAAGGTGGAGGGCAGACTGACACATTGGGGGTGTCTGCGCTGGGATTGTGTCGCATGTGATCGTTTTGTGGTGCAGCTGCACCGGCTTCCATGCAAATTGGGGACGTCCAGTTAGACGATCCGACTTAATCCGACTGAGTGCAGGATTTAACTTTCAAATTGTGTCGCAAGACAATGCACTTACATACACTCCGAAGAAGATGGTGAACTCTCTCGGACCCGAGTGGGGAAGCGACACATGCACGATATCAGTGCATTATTGTCGGACAATTCTGTTTCTGTTACCTCCGTCGCACAGGTAAGTAAATGGGCCCCAATGGGTTGCTCATCCGTGGAGTTCACTGAAAGTACATTGTTCAACAAGAATACACTCGGCCGTGATTCACTAAGATTCAGTCGAACGGCGAACAGTCCGACGAAAATGCGATCCGCGACCCTTAGTAAAAAAGCCAGATTTTGGTACGCAGTTTCAAAGAATGGACGATGCATTATTCATGTTAATGGAAAGAAGTGTTCATGGTTTTAATTCTTCACAGATTTCTAGATCTCTGCTTTGTTGTCATTCAACAGGAGGCTTCATTTTGTGATCAGAGTCTGATCAGAGTGCAACCACTTTTTGGTCATTGAAAAATTGACACTTTTCTTGACAGTTCATTCAGTTTTCAGTCTGTTTGTTCAGTGTTTTACTCGCACTTTGAACAGTTTTAAATGTAGACAATGGGGCTCATTTCCTTCCCTGGTCCATTCACGATCCTGTGGCGCATTGTCCGACGTTGATTCGGAGCTTGCCGGGATTCACTAAGGTTGTGCGCCCGATATCCACTAGGTGTCGCTGCTGCGCTGGAGTCCACCGGAGTTCACCTTCTTCGTACCGGTGTATGTGAGTGCTATTCTTGCGACACAAATTTTTTTTTTATTTCGCGGTTTTTCCGAATCCGTCTGTGTTTCTGATGACCACGCCCCCCCATTTTTGTCAAGTGAAAGCCGGCGCCGATGTGGCACAATCCGATCGCGTGCACCAAAATCATGGGGCAATTCGGCACAAATCGGAAATATTCGGGAAACCCGATGAAAATGCGCGATTCGGACCCTTAGTAAATGAGCCCCAATGTGCATAAAAGGAGTTCTATGGCAATTTATCAGTGGCCGGCCAAGAGGAGGGCATTACTTTCCCTTCCGCCGGCGAAATTTAAGGCCCTGTCTGGCGTAGAATAAACACGCCACAGCATCCTGCCCCGATATATCAAGAGGATTTCGCCTCTTGATGCATACGCTGGCGAACGAGCACCAGTGCTTGGATTGTGCTGCACACAACCCTTTTTGCCCGTTGGACAATCCGACTGATTCGGACTGTTGCACGCCCTATGTTAAAGATGCACCACACAAAAAGGTGGTGAACTCTGTTGGACCAGTGCAGGGAAGCGACACATTCATGATTTCAGGCGCACAATCTTATTGAATTGACGCATGCAGCATTATAGACGGACAATGCATTTTCCGTGAACTCGAGTAACCCTGTAAGTAAATTTGCCCCATAACTCGTAAAAGGAGCACTTCCCCCGCATGTGGTAAATATGTGTACGGCGGTCTCTGTCAGAACCGGAGACCCTTTTTTAGCTGCCCCCACAGACAATTAATAGCATATCCCCAAATTATTTTTATCAAAATTCTGTCATTTGTGGATTAAATGATAATTTATATTGGCTTAACCTGGCTCCCCTGGGCGTTTTCAATAAAGAAGCGCGCCCCCTGCCCCTCCTGTGTAAAATGCTCCTCTTCCTTCACTTTGAAAAAAAACTGGGGGAGTTTTTGATCCACAAATGACAGAATTTTGACAGGTGACAGGTTCCCTTTAAATCTGTAGCTGCGAGGAACCCTTTAAGACATTCTGAGTTATCCTGTGGTCCCTTGATATCTTTTTACATCTCTGCTTTTAGCACCTTGTTCCTAAAACGGTGGTAAGATGAGCTAAGATATGCTCTGCTGTCATCATTCTTGTTAACATGTAAGAAGATTCTGCATTGTACTCCTCTTTAGTCTCTGTACTACATCTGTATCATAAAACGTATTATTACATGTGCAAGCAACCCACAATCCTGTGATATTACAGGATCAGGTTTAGAGATCATACAAATCTTCTAAAGTATGGAACAGATTACATTGTTACTACTCCCTACTGCTTTCTTTGGACCAATTATAATTAATCTACATTTTCCAATTGGCACGAAATTATCGCTGATAATAATATCCACTCTTGTCACTGCTGAGAATCAGTTGTCCATACATAGAAATAAATGTTATTTGTAATGATGGCTCGGGGATTCAGGGGCAACTAACCAGACAGTGAGCCCTAAGTCTGAGCCCCCCAATGCTGTCACCTGCCTACTTGCCTCCGGTATCCTATTGATACGGGACAACCACGAAGACGATCCCTTCCTAGGCTACAGTGCAGACAAAAAACACGACAAACAAACAATACACACAGGTAGCGAAGTCAGGTAAACCGGGTCACAACGGAGAGAGCAATATATAAGCAGAATCAGAAAGCGAAAGCCGAGGTAAGTAACGAAAGCCAAAGTCAGAATGCCAGAGAAGTCAATATCAAAACAAAACGCTGAAAGGACTGGGGAGCTGAAAAATACGAATATTACCAGCGCTGGGGAACCTGTGCTGGGAAGTAATATAGGTGACTGGGGAACCTCCCCTCAAGGTGACTGGAGGAGAGATCTGTCATTCACAGCAGGTTAACTGTTGCTAGACTGCAGGGAAGCGGGTGTGGTGCAACAATCAACCCTGCAGCAATCTCAGTCCCAGTTCACACACAGGAACACTGAACAACCTCAACGCCTTCTAAGCCGCATACCGCGGACAGAAGACGATACAGGCAAAGACGTAACAGTACCCCCCCTTTTACGAGGGGCCACTGGACCCTCATTATTCCCACCTGGTTTAGAAGGATTTCGGCAGTGGTATATGTTGAGGAGACGTGGAGCATGGAGATCTTTACCAGAGACCCAGGTACGATGTTCCGGGCCATAACCTTTCCAATGGACCAGATATTGGACAGAGTTTTGTACCCTGCGGGAATCCAAAATCTTTTCTACCTCAAACTCTAGTTCACCTTGGACCACCACAGGAGCTGGTGGTTTAGTCACGGGTAACACGGGAGGGATATATTTTTTCAGAAGAGATTTGTGAAAAACATTATGAATGCGAAGAGAGCTAGGTAATTGTAACCTAAAAGAGACGGGATTAATAATTTCGTTAATCGTGTATGGCCCAATAAATCGAGGAGCAAATTTCCCAGATGGCACTCTGAGACGCAAATTTCTTGTAGATAGCCACACTCGTTCCCCCACATTATATTCAGGACCGGGAGATCGTTTTTTATTAGCCTGACGCCGTTGGGTATCTTGGGCTTTCACCAGGTTCGACAGAACCCGTGCCCAGACTGAGCTCAGCCTTTGGAACGTTGCTTCGGCGGAAGGGTTAACAGACTCAATGTCTTGGCAGGACGAAAACTTTGGGTTGAACCCGTAATTACAAAAGAACGGCGACATTTTAGATGAGGTACTAACCCTGTTGTTTAAGGCAAATTCGGCGAGCGGGAGAAAGGATCTCCATTTCTCCTGGTTATCGGAAATAAAGCATCTTAAAAACTGTTCAAGCGATTGGTTAAGTCTCTCTGTCTGCCCATTAGTCTCAGGATGGAAAGCGGAAGAAAACGAAAGAGAGATTCCCAATTGACCACAAAATTCTCTCCAGAATTTAGAGACAAACTGTACCCCCCGATCAGAGACAATATTTTCTGGTATACCATGAAGACGCAAAATATTGTTTATGAACAATGAGGCCAATAATTTAGCACTGGGTAATTTCCTGAGGGGTACTAAATGACACATTTTCGAGAATCGGTCACAAACCACCCAAATGACAGTTCTCCCTTGAGAAACAGGTAAGTCAGTTATAAAGTCCATGGAGATATGAGTACAGGGTTTTTTAAGCAGAGGGAGAGGTTGGAGAAGTCCCTCTGGTGCTCTTCTGGGCACCTTAGACCTGGCACATATATCACATGCTGCTACGAACTCCTGAATGTCACGTGACCACGAGGGCCACCAGTACAACCTTTCTAAGAGATACTTAGTGCCGGCAATACCAGGATGTCCGGTGAGCACAGAGCAATGGATCTCCTCCAAGACCCGGAGACGAAGATTATGTGGCACAAACAATTTACCCATAGGAAGATTACTAGGCGCAAGATCTTGAGAGTTCGAGATAGCGGTGGCGAGGTCATGGTCAATGGCAGATAACACAATACCAGGTGATAGGATCTTATCTGGGACAACCTCTGGGGTATTGTCGTTACCAAAGCTACGTGAAAGAGCATCTGCTTTGATATTCTTAGTGCCTGGACGGTAAGTAACAACAAAATTAAAACGAGTAAAGAAGAGTGCCCAGCGAGCTTGTCTGGGGGACAGTCGTTTAGCATTATCTAAGTATAACAGGTTCTTATGGTCAGTAATCACAGTTATGCGATGTTTAGCTCCTTCTAGGAAGTGTCTCCATTCCTCGAATGCCCATTTTATGGCCAAAAGCTCTCTGTTACCCACATCATAATTATGTTCGGCAGAGGAGAACTTCCTGGAGAAGAAAGCTACAGGTTTTAGGTTAGTGAGAGACTTTGATCCCTGAGATAACACTGCTCCCACCCCTACTTCGGATGCATCAACTTCAACTACAAAAGGGAGATTCAAATCAGGTTGAGTCAAAACTGGCGCGGTTACAAAACATCTTTTAAGCTGTGCAAATGCTTGCTCCGCTTCTGGAGTCCAATTGGTCAGATCAGCACCCTTTTTAGTGAGATCCGTCAACGGCTTAGCCACAACAGAAAAATTCTTAATAAATTTGCGGTAATAGTTGGCAAACCCTAAAAACCGCTGAAGGGCTTTAAGAGTGTTGGGACGTTCCCATTTCTCGATAGCCGTGACCTTAAGTGGATCCATACAAAAAGATTTAGGGGTGATAATATAACCCAAAAAAGTAATCTTTTGGACCCCGAACAGACATTTAGACAACTTAGCACATAAGGAATTCTTACGTAATCTAGAGAGAACATTCCTGATCTGTCGGATATGGGTTGACCAGTCAGGGGAAAAAATCAGAATATCATCCAGATAGACTACCACATATTGACCGAGGATATCACGAAAAATATCATTCACAAATTCTTGAAATACTGCTGGTGCATTACACAACCCGAAGGGCATCACACAATATTCAAAGTGTCCTTCGGGGGTATTAAAAGCAGTTTTCCACTCGTCCCCCCTTTTGATGCGAATCAGGTTGTAGGCACCACGGAGGTCAATTTTGGAGAACCAGCGGGCACCCACCACCTGGTTAAGCAAATCAGGGATAAGAGGAAGTGGGTATTGGTTTTTGACAGTGATGTTATTCAGTTCACGGTAATCAATACAGGGTCTAAGTCCACCATCTTTTTTCCCAACAAAGAAAAAACCAGCCCCCATAGGGGAATTCGAGGGTCGTATATGACCCTTTTGAAGGCTCTCTTGTATATATATATACAAGATGTATATATATATCTCGCATAGCCTCTCGTTCTGGGGAAGACAAATTAAAAATCCTTCCCTTGGGATATTTAGACCCGGGAATGAGATCGATCCCACAGTCATAAGGCCTATGTGGAGGCAGGGACTCGGCAGTCTTTTTATCAAAAACATCAGAGAAATCAGAGATAAATTCAGGCAGAGTTTCCTCCTCTGACTGACATTCAGAGAGGAACAGCGTATTACAATGGGAGGAACACAGCGGATCCCATTTAACCAGTTCACCAGTGGTCCAATTAAATACAGGATTGTGTACAGATAACCATGGAAACCCCAAAATGACATCAGCGGACAAGTTTTTTAAAACAAAAAACACTACCCGTTCGGTGTGAATAGCACCAACCTGCATGGTTATCTGTGGAGTTCTGAAACAAACTCTACCCCCCCTTAAAGGGGTAGAATCTGCCCCCACAACTAGGACAGGAGGATTCTGGTTAACCAACTCCAGCCCTAGGGCTGAAACAAAAGCAAAGTCAATAAAATTAGCAACGGATCCAGAATCAACCATAGCTTGTCCAGATATAGACTTATCTTTAGCAAACAGAGACACTGGCAACAAAATTTTAGATACCGAGTCGGAAGATACCTGTGCGCCTGAGTGACACTCCCGATTACCACTCAGGCGCTGAAGTTTTCCGCCTGTGGCCTGGGTCTGGTAGGGCAGCCTCTCAAGAAATGTCCAGATTCACCGCAGTAAAAGCAAAGACGATTCTTCTGGCGATGCTCTTTCCGGGTTTTGGCTCTCGCCGTGCCCAACTGCATAGGTTCTTGTTCAGAAATAGGAGAGACAGAGTTTTTAGGAGAAAGTAAAGGTAACCCGGAGGAGTGACTCGCACCTACTCTATCTTTTCGTCTGTCCCGTAGGCGACGATCAATGCGGACTGCTAAGGCCATGGTTTGCTCCAGTGAGTTTGGATCAGGATGACCAATCCAGGCATCCTTTACAGGTTCTGACAGGCCTTTTCTGAAGAGGGCTTTCAGGGACGGTTCACACCAGTTCAAGGTTACGCAGTGTTTGCGGAATTCCATGCAGTATTCCTCCACAGAGCGGGTACCCTGCGAAAGAGACAGCAAACTGGATTCCGCAAGCCCAACATGATCGGGTTCTGAGTATATGGCCCCCAAGGATCGAAAAAAGCGTTCCAAAGAGGACCACTCCTCTGCGGCTGGAGGTAGTTTCAGGGCCCATGCCTGGGGATCCCCCTGGAGTAAGGAAATAACCACCCCTACCATTTGAGTCTGGGAGTATAACGGGTTAACCCGAAAATAAAGCAAACAGGATTCCCTGAAAGTCTCAAATTTCTCTCTATCACCTGAGAATCGATCCGGGAGTAACATTTTTACCTTGTTAATACTGGGGAGTGGAGGTTGTGGAGCAGCAGGAGACGTGGCAGGGGTCTCTGCTCTAAACTGAGTTAGAACATGGACCTGGTTAGCCAGATCAGCCACAATGCCTGCTAGGCCTTCCATGCGATGCACAAGATCCGGGATGGAGCTCATCCTGGCGGGTCCGGAAGACGTAGCAAACTAAGGATTTTAAAGGGCTGGTAATAATGTAATGATGGCTCGGGGATTCAGGGGCAACTAACCAGACAGTGAGCCCTAAGTCTGAGCCCCCCAATGCTGTCACCTGCCTACTTGCCTCCGGTATCCTATTGATACGGGACAACCACGAAGACGATCCCTTCCTAGGCTACAGTGCAGACAAAAAACACGACAAACAAACAATACACACAGGTAGCGAAGTCAGGTAAACCGGGTCACAACGGAGAGAGCAATATATAAGCAGAATCAGAAAGCGAAAGCCGAGGTAAGTAACGAAAGCCAAAGTCAGAATGCCAGAGAAGTCAATATCAAAACAAAACGCTGAAAGGACTGGGGAGCTGAAAAATACGAATATTACCAGCGCTGGGGAACCTGTGCTGGGAAGTAATATAGGTGACTGGGGAACCTCCCCTCAAGGTGACTGGAGGAGAGATCTGTCATTCACAGCAGGTTAACTGTTGCTAGACTGCAGGGAAGCGGGTGTGGTGCAACAATCAACCCTGCAGCAATCTCAGTCCCAGTTCACACACAGGAACACTGAACAACCTCAACGCCTTCTAAGCCGCATACCGCGGACAGAAGACGATACAGGCAAAGACGTAACATTATTGTTACCATATTGTTAACGTTATTGTTACCAGCTCTACATCATTAGTAACTTTAAGCTGTACAGTTTTTAGAGTTTTACGCTAAGAGTTTGACACTTTTAAAATTATTAACAATTACAAATATGCAATTAGCTAATTATCTACAGTGAACCCTCACCGGAAGTGTCACCATATATTATGGTCTATCTATCTCCTATCTATCTATCCTATCTATCTATCTATCTATCTATCTATCTATCTATCTATCTATCTATCGCTCAACTGTATGTAGAGTTTTTAATTGATAATCATGTAACCATCAGGAGAGTCACTGATATCTACAGCAACCACCAATACACTACAAAGTACAGTAAATGTGATATATTAAATAAAGTAGCATATATCATGCAGGGATAATTGCGGCAAGTGACAGTGAATGAAACACTGCATTCAGTTCTCTAAGTGACTTTCTGTCTCCTAATTATAATATGGAAATTAGTTTGACTCTCAATTCTTGGCAAATAAAGTTACCCCACAGGTAGCAGTGATGCGTGTGCTGGTCCTGGCGTATTACTATAATGTGTTGTTACACTGTTTGGTGATAGATATTCCTGGGGAGCAGTAAAGAAACACTAATGCATCTCAATGGAAAACACTAATAAAACATTAGTCACTGTGTGCTCAGCAGCAGATGCAACAAATAGCTGTGAGCTATTGGGTTTGTGCAGAAATTATTGCCATGTCTTACATTTTCAGCTTTTTTCCTTTTCATGCTGTATCTAGGTGTACTCTGGCTAAAAAAACACTATTGAATTTTAAAATGTTTTATTATCAATGTAAATATTAAATGTCATGTGGGCGCAAATGGGGTTGTCAGTCAGGCATAGTTTGAGCCGTTGAACGCCAATACGAAGCTTAGACTACTGGTGCATGTCATTTATAGAAATGGTCTCTTTATATGGGGTTTAGTGACCTTTTTGGCCTCTTTAGGTTCTAGGCTTTAGGTGCAAGTGCATCCAGACAACCAGAGCAGATGGCTGTCACCCCCCTCCCCCAGAGCAGTTTATGGCTGATGCCGTCCAACCCACCATCCATTATCACCCCACCCCCCAGATCCGACTATGGCTGACAGCGTCACTCCCCCACCCTAGACTAGACAATGGCTGACATCCATTGTCATCCACAGGACCAGACTATGACTGACGCTGACCACTCCCCATTCCAGCTTAGACTATGAGCTACGGCTTCCCTGCTAGGCGTAGAAATTAGCTTAGAACTTTTGGAAACTTTTGGAGCTCGCAAATTTACTAAAGACCAAATGCCATACGTACCAATAAGGAAAAACCCCTAAGATACATCTAACCCCCCCCCCCCCCCCCCAAAAAAAAAAACAGACGGACAAAGTCAGGCTTATGATACATGTGCCCCATTCAGATCTTTCTAGGCACGTTATATGCAGATAGGAAATGTATATACGCCATGACATCTATAAGCTGTAATCATTTGTGGATTAGCTAAAGTCATTAGGACAAATGGCCAGAGTGAAAATTGTTGTTGTACATTTTAATTAATATACTGCCATTGTTTTCTTAAATCATCACAAATTTTAACATAAAAATTTGGCTAAAAAATTGTTCATTTTCTGGTGATACCTCCCTGTAAAGGACATCCCCTGTAAAGGACATCACCATGATCAAGGATTGTAAACCAAGCACACTGACATGCTGGTGTGCGCCCCCTCTGGCCAGATCTGCTCTTCTTTTATCCTCTTATGCCCATGGTTTTAAGAAATGCTGCAAAATGCTGCAAGACTTTTTTTTTTGTAAAAACCAGAGAATAAGAAGCTAAAAGAAGAACAGATACTACCAGAGGGGGCACACACCAGCATGTCATGTATGTATGTGTGCTTGGTTTACAATGGTAGATATCCTTTAAACATTTTTTCGGTATTCCTAAACCACGCAGCTGCTTCCATGTAATAGAAAAATTGCTGGTGTAGTTGATAAAGTCTGTAATACCATAAATACTAATAGGATCCCTGAAAAAGGGAATAAATCGGAAAAGATGAACCAGCAGATGTAATTGTGCCACCAATCTTATCTGTAGTCCAGTGATTCTGCTCCTCTATTAAATTAGTCCATAAGTCTGGGAAGGAAATATGCAAATACATTTTCCAGTGTGGGATAAGGAGTAAGAGACAAGCACAGCAAGTATTTTAATGAAGTATTTATTGTGAGCAGAGGTAACTTTAACCTAATTCCCCACTATTGGCTCTATACTATATTGCCATGCAGGATTTAGGTCTATTTTCCAGCACAAAGAGTAGATTTATTAAGCTGGATGACATCTAATCCATGTGCAACTTGCATCCTGACCTGTTTAGATTGATCACCAGTGGTTTGAGAAATAGGACAATTGTGTCAGTACAATAACTGCAGGTACAATAACATTAGTTCAGCGCTAGACCTCTATGTGTTATAAATGTGTAGAAGCACTGATACCATAGATGATATACAGTATTTTATATATGCAAAAGTGATTTTATGTGGATGTAGACAGAATTGTTACAATTGAAATACAGAAAATACAGAAATAAATGCATGCGGTCCCCTACTTAAGGACACGCGACTTACAGACGATCCCTAGTTAAATATGGACCCCTCTGCCCACTGTGACCTCTAGTGAAGCTCTCTGGATGCTTTACTATTGTCCCAGACTGCAATGATCAGCTGTAAGGTGTCTGTAATGAAGCTTTATTGATAATCCTTGGTCCCATTACAGCAAAAAAATTTGAAACTCCAATTGTCACTGGGGCAAAAAAGAATTTTGTCTTGAGCTATAATTATAAAATATACAGTTCCGACTTACATTCAAATTCAACTTAAGTACAAACCTATGGAACCTATCTTGTACGTGACCCGGGGACTGCCTGCACATAAATGTTGCTACTTTGCTTTACCCTATTCCTTGTTTATAGTCTTTTTATTGCCACTGCTATTAATATTTTACTACAAATTCTAAATTCTTTTTTATCATTTACCAATATTATTTCAGCGCTTCTTGCGCATCTGTTTACATTCCCCTCACCCGCCATATCCTAAACTTATAAGAACGCTACTACACTTGATCTTATACAAAAGGTTCTTAGAAGTGCTGTTTGGGGAGTAGCCTAGAGACAGGGGCTTGGATTGGCGAAAGCTCGCCTGGAAGCGGAGCGCCAGCTCCATCCCAAGATCCAACTAACATAGTTTTAACTACAGCACCTTTAATCTACTACTAGTTCACTGCCTCCATACATGGTCCCCTTATCAAACGAGCTGTGTCAGGCAGAATTTTGGGTTGTTTTCATGGCTTCCTCATCAAACTTGTTAACTTTGTCGCCACCCTGCTGTGTAATCCACAAAATATACTGGCAAACTTTTATCATGTACCGATATTATTTGAGCGCTTCTTGCTCACCTCCTTTGGTTCCTCTCTGCCACCCATTGGTTTTAAGCCTGAGTCCATTTGGGGTATGTTGCCAAGACACTCTCTAGCCTGCCGCTGCTACAAATTCTAAATTTCTCCCTTGTTTTTGTTTGAAATTTATAATGCTGATTGTCTTATAACCCATGATGATCCTTGTTCTCATGTTAAAACATAAAGGGGGTTGTCACCCCAGCGTGCTCCATTTACGCCATCCTGAGTGGGGGTTTGCCTACTAGCATAGTTTTGTTTTATGCCTTGAAGTAAAAGTTTGTGACGATTGCTTTCTCAACTACATTATTGGTGATGTTCCCTTTGTTGCCCATTTCCACTACTGGGAAAGTTGTCTTATGTACAATGTAAATGTAATTCCTGTGCCCAGCACCTTTGTATGTTATACAGGTAGTCCCCTACTTAAGAACACCCGACTTACAGACGACCCCAAGTAATAAATGGACCTCTGGATTTTGGTAATTTACTCTATTTAAGTCCCAGGCTACAATTATCAGCTATAACAGTTATCAAAGGTGTCTGCAACTAAGATTTATTGTTAATCCTGGTTCTTATGACAGCCCGACATTTTTAAAATACAATTGTCACAGAGACCAAAAACATTTTGGCTGGGATCACAATTATAAAATATACAGTTCTGACTTACATACAAACTCAAATTAAGAACAAAGCTACAGAACCTATCCTGTACTTAACCCGGGGACAGCCTGTATACCTTATTAAAACAGAAAACATAAAGGGAGTGTATAAGTTTGGTAAACCTGCCATTGTGGGGGAATTGTTTGTTATCCGAGCTAAATGTAGAAAACTCTCTCACCATAGATTGTGCATATCACCTTATACATGTTAAAAGCTTTAACATACTTGAGAGTCTCTATCTCATATAAAAGCAAACTAATCCATCTTATAAATTAGCAGAAATGGTGAGAAATCCCTGGAGTCTTAATCATTCACAGGATGAAGCTGCTATTATACTCCTTGTGGCAATTATAATTGTAACATTGAAAAGATACTTGCAGCTTATACTATTTAATATTTCCTTACATTTGTACTAAATATTTACCAAAATGATTAAACTTTGGCTATCAATATGTTCATTTCAATCTTATAGCCAATGAAATAAAAGCATTCAGCTCAATTGGTGCCTTCATTGGTCACATGAAAAATCTAATTGGATATTTCAGCATAATAAAGTTATTGTTATTTATACAGCACCATAAGGGCTCGTTCACATTGCCGTTGTTTTTCATGCCCGTGGTTCAGTGATTTTCACGGATGCCTCACAAATCCATTGATTCCTATGGGTGTTTTCATAGTGTATTGTATTTTCACCGATTTGTTGTCCATGGAAAAAATAATGAAACATCCTATTCTTTCACTGTTGCAGATCATAGAAGGCAATAGAAGTCTATGGGTCCGTAAAAAAAAACTAAGAAACATCTGTTTTTTTCACTGCTGAGGCTGAAAAATCAGATGTTTGCAAAGCAATTTTTAACCTTCAGGGTTTTTTTGCGGACACAGAGACAAAACGGATGCATCACGAAAAGTAAAGGGAAAAAAAAACAATGGAGACAAAACACAATGGATGCACAAATGAAGCTGAGCACCAAAGCAATTGTGAAAGAGCCCATAGCCATTGTGGTTTGCATTTGATAAGGGATTCAATTAAATTTCATTAATACAAAGAATTAAAGTATAAAAGACACAAAACTATACTGAATTGGCACAAGTGGAAGGGGGACCCTGCCCGTGAAGGCTCACAATCTATATGTGAGGGTAGATGGAGACACAAGGTGAGGTACCAGAGCAGTGCAGTTATTGTGTGTTGTATGTGATCCTGAACAGGTGGGTTTTCAGATTGCATTTGAAGGTTTGGAAAGTGGGGGACAGTCTGACATGTTTTTGGTAGAGTGTTCTAGAGTATGGGAGATGCACATCCTGGAGATGGTTGTGAGAAAGCAGATAGTAGGATAGCAGACCAGAGGGTCTTGTGAAGATCTGAGATTACATGTGGGGCATGGTCAGGTCAGATGCATGTGGGGGGGGGGACAGGTTATGGACAGCTTTGTAAGTCATGGTTAATATTTTAAATTGAATTCATTGTGCAATTGGTAACCAGAGGAGAGACTGGCAGAGAGGAGAGACAGAGGAGAAGTGCGGAAAGAGATGGACTAGCCAGACAGAAGAGAATGTCTTATATATAAAATATAAAGTATAAAAATATTTTTAAAACCATGTTCACCAACTCGTCAGCTGATGCAACTTTCTTCTGGTCTTTACAAGGAATGATGGGGCGTTGGTGACTGCCATGAACCCCCACACTGAAGTCCAATCACAGGGTACACCTACTCCATGCAGTCCCAAAATTTAGCCCTTCAACTCCGCCCACTTACAAAATGGCATCCTTATGCTTAATTTACTCCCAAGCACTTAAAGAACCTGGTAACGTAATCCCTTCAGAAACTTGAATTCTCTAAGGCTACAAACAGAGGCTTATTAAGGTCAACACTTTAATATACATAATGTACAATACACTCAAAACATAAACTTGTCAGATTAAAAGTAAAAAAGGTTCCAAAACAATATACATACAATACATACAAACAGTTATGGAATGAACAAAATACCATTACTATCAGGTAGAAAGAGGCATCTTGGCTGAGGAACACAGAATGGAGAATGATAGAGTTCTAAGACTGACAATGCCTTCTTCCATATTCACTAATTTAAACCCCAGTGTGTTTTTACCCTTACCCCCTGGCTGTGATGTCACTGAGAGCTGAAGGTCTGCATTTCCTCCTCCCTCCAGAGAGGCACCTCCTGTGTCTGGTTTTTTATTCAAATCCTCGAACTGTGCTATTGCTTTCAATCATCAGGGTACCACGCTGCCTCTCCCCCCATACCAAACTTGGGCCTAACATTTATTGAACTAGGTTTACTAGGTCTGATACTCAGGCCATGAGCATATCTCGGTCCTTTAACTCTCTCCTGTAACTGAGGACCCATAATTATGAATTATGTCCCAATTATGGGACACATATGAAACCTTTTTGTCTTGTTCTGGCTTTTCGTGGGACAACAATACACAGGCCTTCTACTTCTTTGATCTCCCCTTCTCAGGAGATGGACTTGCAAAGATGTGAATCCTCACATTTGGTGTACAAACAGGCTTCCTCCCAATTTTTGGTCACCTCCTCGGGTGGTCAGTCCATTTGCTCTGCCATATGGAGTCTCACGCCTGTAATGTATTTTAGTGGGACAATAAATAGGCCCCCAGTAAATAAATAGGAAAGGAACAGAAAAATGTAGAGCTGGTGTAATATTATCACAGTGACTATAAATTGTGAAATAGGGTTCCAAACCTACCATTAAACATGTCCCAGGTGAGCATAACATGACCAACAAGTTGTTAATAATGTATGATATTTTGTAATTTCACATAATACACATTTTTATCGTGTGTTGATTCTCTTCCAAGGCATACTGAAAAGCTTACAGTATACTATAAAATTTTATGGGATACTAAAAGTGATATTTTCAATTTAATCTCTTAGCTGAATTTTATTGTATTGTTTATTCGAATTCAATAAAGTGATGTCATGGCCATAAAACTGAGTCTACATCAATTTCAAGAAGTCAGTCCTGATGGACTTAATGGTGCTATCATCTTTCATGAAAACATTTCAATCTTATAATTTGATCATATTACTAAAGCTGAAGTCCAGTAAAATTCACAGTCTTTCATTAAACTTTTTAATAAGGATTTCCTAAAATTCCAAAATCCACTAGCTCTAATGGACAAGGTACCAGCATCAGTTTTTCATTAAGACTATAGACTCATCCACTTTCTTTTAATTATTCAGACTTTTGGCTTACTCTCCGCCTCTTCCCTTCCGGCTTCAGCCAGAGGGACGGTGTTGTCAGCCAGTTCTCTGCAATTCTGGCACAAGAGTAGTATATATGGTGGGACCTGGAGGGGGTCTAATGATGCAACCCTGAGATCCTCAGGCTGATATACTGTATATTAGCATATTTTTCGGACTATAAGGCACACAAAAAATCCTTTGATTTTCTCAGAAATCAAAGGTACGCCTTATTGTCCAGTGTGCCTGATATGTGAACCATACTTACAGACAACAGCTGCCTTGAACTGTGCACAGGTCTGCCATCTGCTGGTCATTCATCCTTATAGTCCGGTGCGCCTTATAATCCGGTGTGCCTTATATATGAACCTAGACATTTTAGCAGGCATTTATTGATGGTGCACCTTATAATACGGTGCCTTATAGTCTGAAAAATACGGTGTGTGTATTTTAAACACTATGGGGCACATTTACTTACCCATTCTGCGTGATCCCTGAAAGTGCATTGTCTGACCGGAATGCACATCTTCTGCGATTCACAAATTGAATGTTAAATCCCGCACTCAGTCCAAATCAGTCAGATCGTCCAACAGCCTTCCCCCCGATTTCTGTCGCATGAAAATCTGATTGTGTGTGACACAATCCCCTGCTAAATCCCAAAAATGACAAGAAGTCAGATGGAAATGCAATCTGCGGACCCTTAGTAAATAAGTCCCTATGTTTGTATTCTTTTGGCTTATTAAAGGAAATCTACCATGCACAAGCAGACTGCAAAGGCTGAACTCAGGCTCATTAGCATTATTTTAAAAGTTGACTTTAGAAGGTTGGAGACACTGTGTAACAAATATAAGATTACCACTGGCATGCTGCATGGGCCTATGAGTAATTGTTATTGGTTTATCATGCATGTAAATGCATTGTAAATTTTCTTTAAAGTCAGAACCTGATCTGTCTGCATTATTCTCTACCTGGCTACCCTTTTTGATCCTGTGTCTCACTTTCGTATGATATAACATTTCACACAAACTCTGCCTGCCCAACATTGTTTCCTGACCCTGTCTCTATCTGACTGGTATTTCCAGTTACTCCTGTGTTAGCTATTACTAAATGGAGACTACACCAAAAGGGAGCAACCCAGTGATTTCCCTGCTGTGAAGTTCTTGTTTGGAGGTTGAAGGGTGAACACCAGGGAATGACTTTGACAGCACCTGCTGCTTTATAGACTGGAAGTAGATGTTTACATTGCATCTGGGAAATATAATAATTGTCAGCCAAATTAGCAAATATTTTAATGTGGGTCCTGTTCTTTCCTTCTGAAAGACATCAAGTTTTAGAAAGTTTTATTGTGGTGAACTTGTCATTTCCAGCCTACTTCACTATATAACATGAAATAAAATAAACCCATAGCCTTACTGTGGTTGCTCGGTCTACATTTGCTCTGGACACAGATCAGAAAATATAGCTTATCAGAAAATTTTAATGTGAAAGCTTACACTTCAATTCTCCAGTAGTGTTAAGAGGGCTTAATAGCATATTGATTTTGTGAATGATTATTTTTTTGATAGTTGAAGTCATGAGCAGTTCTCTAATGGATTCAACCCCATTTTAAATTGTCTGTTCCTTCCTAGAGAGACATGAAAAAAACTTTTTATTTCTTTATAGGAAAATCATCTCTGATCACATGTATACATTTTTGCCTGGCCTGTGCCCATTAAAGGAGTTTTCTGGAGGAGAAATAAGTTGGTTTTGTAGCTCTCATTGTGCACATCACATAGTATTCTCCACCATATATTTCTGACAGACCTCTTGTACAGGAACAAATGCTTATAGTCTCAGAGGAGTCTTGCAGCCTTTTGAAATTGATGTCCTATCATTAACATTGACATGCTTGACAAAGATTGCAATGCAATCGAAACGTTGCATTTGGTTGGAATAAAGCACTCTGATTGAGTTCATCCGTCCCGGTGCTGCGGTCTTCTTTGCTATTATTGGATCCATGGGGAACTCCTGACTGGGACTGATGGACTGCTGGCACACTCCACAACTACAGTACTAGTCTTTTTTCTTGAGTATGCTGTCTACTATTTCTGTATGATTGACAGTATAGTTGCCATGCTTAGAACTGCAGCTAAGCTCCCATTTTTATGTATGGTTTTACTGCATTGGCAACACTCGGAATACAGAACTGTCTTCTTCAACCCCATACACTGTGTAGTTCTGGCCCTGGAAACTAGTGAAACTGATGATTGCTGGGGGTGCTGGGTGTTGGACCCCCCATTGATCTGATATTATTTAACAGAACCCAAGTATAGGTCATCATTATGAAAAAGCTGGACATGAACTTTAACTCTACTTGTGTAAGAATCAAGTTCTTGTCATGGCTACATTATTACCCAGCACACTACTTTGGGCGGTGTAGTTTATCTAATATAAGTTGGCTTAAAGGGAACCTGTCACCAGGAAACCCATTTTTAGCACTCTCTCAGTCCCCACAGAGCATAGTACATACGCTGCCAAAGTGTTTTTGTATTAAAAATTGGTTTTACAGAAAAAAAGCTATATTATATTGTACCTTTCATTAGCATCTGCTGTGTGACTAGGCAGTTGCCAAATGGGAGGGGCTGGAAAGGAGCAGTTCCCCCCCACCCTTGGGGAACAGCTACTCCATGTGACCTTTTCAAATATATGAAAACACCCATCACTTGGCCTAGCGACGCCCCCTGCTCCTCTACAGCCAATCCCGAGTGTGGGGAGTTATTCCTATATATTTGAAAAGGTCACATGTTTCCCAAGGGTGGGGGGTAACTGCTCCTTTCCAGCCCCTCCTAATTGGCAACGGCCTAGTCACACCGCACATGCTAATGAAAGGTACAATATAACATATCTTTTTTTCTGTAAAACCAATTTTTTTATACAAAAACACTTTGGCAGTGTATGTACTATGCTCTGTGGGACTGGGGGAGTGCTAAAAATGGGTCTCCTGGTGACAGGTTCCCTTTAATATATCATATGTAGTGAGGTGCAGTTTGTTCTCATATAATATTTATCATCTGCAGGCAAATGTTGCCGTAGTCAAAAAAGTGGTTCTTTTTTATTTAAGCCAGATATTGAATAAAGAAGACAATTTTTTTCTCACTACTTGAGTCTACCTGGAGGACTGCTTGATTTCTTGTGTATTTTATTGGAGGACTGATCTGTAATGGGCATGCATCCACAAGCTGTCTCCTTGTGTTGCTTGGACTATCTCTTAGTGTGTGTATATATATATATATATATATATATATATATTGTGAGACACTGAAGGGGTTAACTGTGGATGGGCGGTATGTTTCCCCTAGGTTTTGCTTCTATGCAAGGTCATAGTGCTGATGTGGGTTTGTCCAGCACCTTGGACACAGGTGATGGGTGCAGACTAATGAGCCTGCATAAGAATCACTCAGCAGAGTTGAGTGGGTTGTCTCTCTGTGGAAGGAGGCTGAGAGGACACAGCCATGACCTCTGTGCCTGGAGCAGCCACGTGATCTTTGTATAGTGTGAGTTAGTGGACTATTTGTATAGTTAGCACCCTGACGGGTAGGTTTTTGTTTGTTTATTCAAATACCTGAATGTAAAGGCTGGTTTATTTTTGCTGCAATAAACGCAGGCGAGACCTGTTTGGACTGTACCTTGGTGTCACTGTCTTGAACTGCATCACAGCACCCCGCTACCACGGTCTCTACCGAGCCAAATCTTCCACATATGGTGCTTCGGATTGCGGGCAGTTCAAAAAGACATACACCTGAAAGGCTTGCTACATCCTGCAACATTGCATGGCCTGGGTGAAAGCAGCAGGCAAAGTGCAGGATAAAGCCAAGATGGAGGACTTTATTAAATACCTGCAAGAGGAGGCCAGAGCTAATCGGCAGCAGCAGCAGGAAGAGTCCCTGGCTAATCGGCAGCTGCAGCAAGCCATGCTCCAGCAGCAGGAGGAGAGGTCCCGCCAGCAGCAGGAAGAGTCCCAGGCTAATCGACAGCTGCAGCAAGCCATGCTCCAGCAGCAGGAGGAGAGGTCCCGCCAGCAGCAAGCCATGCTCCAGCAACAGCAGGAAGAGTCCCGAGCCATGTTCCAGCTGATGATGGAGAAGTTTTCTGGCATTATGGCAGCACCGCAAGCGACGACTACTGAGGGGTCTGGTCTACAAGGGTACCCGGTTGTCCAGCGTTCCGCACGGGCTGCAGTACAAAAGGCTTTACAAAAAATGGCGACGACCGACGACGTGGAGGCGTATCTCACAGTGTTCGAGCGAGTAGCTGAGCGAGAGGAGTTACCGGCTGAGCAGTGGGCAGATGTCCTGGCACCGTTCCTGACCGGCGAGTCGCAGAAGGCTTACTACGACCTGAGTGAAACGGAGGCCCGTGAGTACCCCCAGCTAAAGGCGGAGATTCTGGCTCGTCTTGGGGTCACCGTTCAAGTTCGCTCCAGCCGGGTCCACCAGTGGGCTTACTCAGAAAAATTACCCCCACGCTCCCAAATGCATGACCTGATCCATCTTGTCCGGAAGTGGCTACAACCAGAGGACTGCACCCCCGCACAGATGGTAGAGAGAGTGGTCCTCGACAAATTCACCCGTTCTCTGCCCTCTCGGCTCCAGCGGTGGGTTGGACAGGCTGGTCCCACAAAAGCTGAGGAGCTTGTGTCCCTAGTAGAGAGGTATCGGGCTACGGAGGACCTTCTACTTACCTCTCCGACACGAAGCAGTGCCAGTGACAGGGTCACCAAACCAGCTGGTAAGACTGCTACTGCGGAAAAGGGGAGACACGTCAGGTTGGGAGGGGGTTCATTGGGGGGCGTGGATACCCAGAAACCCAGTGAGGCTCGTGACAGAGGTCATGGCCGTATCCAGTGCTGGCGGTGCCATGAAATGGGCCATATTGCTGCCAACTGTCCACTGTCAGTGGAGCCAATGGACTGCAACCAGACCCGGCGAGTGTCACTGTTTGCCCGACCAGTTCTGGCGGCTGAGTCAGTCACGGATGCAGAACCCCAAGTATGCATGGTCACAATCGGTGGTCACACAGTGGAAGCCTTGCTAGACTCAGGGAGTCTGGTCACCCTGGTGCGGGGAACTTTGGTTGATCCTGGACTATACAGTGGGCGGAGAGTGGGAGTGTTGTGTATACATGGGGACACTCGCGAATATCCCACTGCTGTCATCAACCTACATACCCCTTGTGGTACTGTTACCCATGAAGTGGGGGTGGTGGGGACCCTTTTTCATGAGGCTATTATCGGCAGAGACTTACCGGTGTTTTGGGACCTCTGGAGACGAAGACCCACTTCAGGTGCTGTTGCAGATAATGGACATCAGGTATGTCCGGCCTTGGCCCCTGAACCCTTTGAGGCCGATGTACACACACCAGCAGTAGGGGTGACCCCATGTGATGAATTCTCTCCCCTAGAGGTCCTAGCTGGTGAGGTCGAGGGCCACGAGGAGGTGGCCAACATGCTGGACCTTGAGATTTCCCATGAAAATTTTGGGGCTGCACAGCTACAGGACCCTACCTTGGTTAAAGCACGGGAGAATGTTAAGGTAATAAATGGGGTACTCCAAATACCAGGGGCTGATAAAATATACCCCCGAATGGTGATTATTGGGGAACTGTTGTACAGGGTCGACCAGATACGGGGTGAGGAGGTTGAGCAACTTGTAGTACCCCAATCTCACCGCAGGCTGGTGCTAGAGTTGGCACACAAACATGTGCTGGGAGGGCACTTAGGTGCTGAGAAGACCCGAGAGAGGATCCTGCAGCGATTTTTCTGGCCCGGGGTGTGGGAGGAGGTAAACCGGTATTGTAGCTCCTGCCCTGAGTGTCAACTTACTGCCCCGGTCTCCCACTTCAGGAGTCCTTTGGTCCCGCTACCAATCATAGAAGTGCCCTTTGAACGGATTGCAATGGATCTGGTTGGCCCCATAGTCAAATCCTCCAGGGGGCACCAATACATCCTAGTTATCCTGGACTACGCTACGCGGTATCCCGAGGCGATTCCATTAAGGAACACCTCCTCCAAAAATATTGCTAGGGAGCTGTTAAAGGTATTCTCACGCACAGGCCTCCCCAAGGAAATCTTGACTGACCAGGGTACCCCATTCATGTCTAGGGTAATGAAGGAGATGTGTAAGTTACTACAGGTAAAACAGCTCCGCACCTCTGTGTATCATCCTCAGACAGATGGCCTGGTCGAGAGGTTTAATAAGACCTTGAAGGGGATGCTTAAGAGGGTGGTCAGCAAAGATGGGAAGGACTGGGATTGTTTGTTGCCCTATTTGATGTTTGCCATACGGGAAGTTCCCCAGTCCTCCACGGGTTTCTCACCCTTTGAGCTGTTATATGGCCGTTCCCCACGTGGGCTTTTGGATGTAGCCAAGGAGACCTGGGAACAGGAGAGGACCCCCCGTAGTGTGATAGAACACGTCTCCCTTATGCAGGACCGCATAGCGGCGGTAATGCCCCTTGTAAAGGAGCACATGACAAGGGCACAAGAGGCCCAGTCTAGGGTCAGCCCGACTTAGGACCTTTAACCCAGGCGACAGAGTGCTAGTTCTGGTGCCCACCGTGGAGAGCAAGTTCTTGGCAAAATGGCAAGGACCATATGAGGTCATGGAGAGAGTGGGGAAGGTAACCTACAGGGTATCTCAGCCGGGGAGGAGGAAACCCGAACAGATATACCACGTGAACCTCCTAAAGCCGTGGAGGGAAAGAGAGTCCCTGATGGCCATGGGAGTAGAGAAGGCGTCTGTCCCCAAGAAGGGGACACCGGAGGTAGGTGTACCCGATGCCAAGGTGCCTGAAATACGGATCTCGGAGTCCCTCTCCAGGGCCCAGATTCAGGAAGCGAATGAGTTTGTGCTCCGAAATGTGGATGTGTTCTCTAAGTTACCGGGACGTACTTCAGTCATCAAGCATGACATCATAACCAAACCCCACATCCGGGTACACCAAAAACCCTACCGGGTCCCTGAAGCGCGCCGGCTTGCCATATCCGAAGAAGTCAGGCAGATGTTAGACCTGGGGGTTATCGAGGAATCTAAAAGTGACTGGTCGAGTCCTATTGTGTTGATTCCCAAACCTGATGGTTCCCTACGATTCTGCAATGATTTTAGGAATGTGGACAAGGTGTCCAGATTTGATTCCTATCCCATGCCCAGGGTTGACGAGTTGATAGAACGACTTGGACAGGCTAGGTTCTTCTCCACCCTTGACCTGACGAAAGGGTATTGGCAGGTACCCCTGACTGACAGGGCTAAAGAGAAGACCGCTTTTGTTACCCCTGATGGGCCTTTTCAGTACGTGGTACTCCCCTTTGGGCTACATGGGGCTCCCGCCACATTCCAGAGGTTAATGGATCTCGTGCTAAAACCTCACCGGAGTTATGCCTCGGCCTACTTGGATGACATCATAGTCTATAGTAACGACTGGGAGAGTCACCTTGCCAAAGTACAAGCAGTGGTAGACTCCCTGAGGGCAGCAGGGCTGACAGCGAACCCCCAAAAATGTGCACTGGGTCTGGAAGAGGCCCGTTACCTGGGGTACCGTATTGGGCGAGGGGTCATCAAACCCCAAGTAAATAAAGTAGAGGCGATCCAGCAGTGGCCACGACCTTTGAGCAAGAAGCAAGTGAGGGCTTTTCTGGGCATAGTGGGCTATTATCGCCGATTTATCCCCGATTTTGCGACAATAGCGGCACCCCTGACTGACCTGACCAAGGGTAGCAGGGCGGTGATGGTAAAGTGGAATGAAGAGGCTGAGGGGGCGTTTCAGCGACTTAAGACGGTTTTGTGTGAGGGACCGGTACTGATCACCCCTAACTTCACCAAGACCTTTATTGTGCAGACTGACGCTTCTGACGTGGGCTTAGGGGCTGTCCTGTCCCAAGTGGTGGAGGGTGAGGAACATCCTGTAACATTCCTGAGCCGCAAGCTCACACCTCCTGAGAAGAACTATAGTATAGTTGAGAGGGAGTGCTTGGCGATCAAATGGGCTCTGGAATCCCTGAGGTATTATTTGGTAGGGCGGCAGTTTACACTAGTGACTGATCACTCTCCCCTCACCTGGATGAGTCAGGCCAAAGAGAGGAACGCCAGGGTCACAAGGTGGTTCCTAATGCTCCAGAATTTTAAATTCACGGTGGAACATCGAGCAGGAAAGCTGCATGGGAATGCCGATGCCCTGTCTCGTACCCACTGTCTGATGGCCAAAAGTGTTCGTCCCCACAGGGTCAAACAGAGGGGGAGGGTATGTGAGACACTGAAGGGGTTAACTGTGGATGGGCGGTATGTTTCCCCTAGGTTTTGCTTCTATGCAAGGCCATAGTGCTGATGTGGGTTTGTCCAGCACCTTGGACACAGGTGATGGGTGCAGACTAATGAGCCTGCATAAGAATCACTCAGCAGAGTTGAGTGGGTTGTCTCTCTGTGGAAGGAGGCTGAGAGGACACAGCCCTGACCTCTGTGCCTGGAGCAGCCACGTGATCTTTGTATAGTGTGAGTTAGTGGACTATTTGTATAGTTAGCACCCTGACGGGTAGGTTTTTGTTTGTTTATTCAAATACCTGAATGTAAAGGCTGGTTTATTTTTGCTGCAATAAACGCAGGCGAGACCTGTTTGGACTGTACCTTGGTGTCACTGTCTTGAACTGCATCACAGCACCCCGCTACCACGGTCTCTACCGAGCCAAATCTTCCACAATATATATAGTTGGACAGCGGCTGGGTAGGTAATAGATGGTTAGTGTACTGACCAGAGACTGCACAGCCCTAATTACCAAGTGCAGCTGGAAAGAGGGTTTTAGCCCAGAGCTGCATCCTGGACTGGTGCACTAGTGATGGGAATTCCGGCTCTTCTTAGTGAGCTTGCTTATTAGGCTCCGCTCACTAAGAAGAGCCGGCTCTTCTGGCTTCTGAACGGCTCCCTATTAAATGTATAATAGGGAACCGCAAGCCAGTCAGTCCCCCACTCCACACCACTTTTAATTCAAATTTTATCGGGTTAAAGGGGCCGGGGTAAACCGTTTAGGGGCGGGGTTTAGTGAGCGAAGGAACCATCGCGAACGACGCATAACTATGGTGCACTGTGTGAGACACATTGCTCTGGAAGGCTAGCCAGCTGTGTGTCACTAGCCATTGTGAATACACTGTTTCTCTAGTGAAGGAATCGCTGCTGTAAGGGTAGTGCTCAAAAGAGCCAGCTTTTGTTTCCTGTTTTGTTTTACTTTACCTGCCAATAAAAGCTGCAAGGAAAACACATTTCCACTGTCATGCCTGTCTGTGTCTCTGGACTTTTCTAGCTGACCCCGCTACTGTAGATATATATATATATATATATATATATATATATATATATATACAGTCAACGTATTGCTGCATAATCTCCAAAGGGATGCTTCCCCGGACACATGGCATATTGTGTCTTAATGCTTTTCTAAACTGTAATCGTTTTGTAGATTTTGCAAATCCTGGCTTACATTCTTTATTTTTTTCTTTTTACACATAATCTTCTTAAAACTAAAAATATACCTCAAATCACAACTACTACCAGGTCCAATTACTGTAGGCTTTGTATATGGCATGTAACAATTTTCTTCTTTAAAGAGTATTATGAGTATTAGGAGTATTAGTATGTGAGAAATAGCCATATAGGCTGGGACTGAGTATTCCTTCTGTACAGATATACATTACTGTGATATACTGCAGCGTGTAACATCTATGGATTATTGTCATATCTCTCCACTTATAAGATGTACAGTACTTCCTACAAGTAACACATTTTTAATGGCCTCTTGTGCTGAGCATTACATTCTATGATTCATATCCATTTCTTATCTGAGGACCACTTCTTTTCCAGGCCAGTATGACAGTGTCAATGTGGTGCTGAGATTATCGTTATGAATCTGCTGCTTCATGTTTAAATCAGGCTTTTAGTTTGGACATTTTTTTGTGAAGTCCAGGCACAGTTATTGGCTACAGCTAATGTAATCCCCCCCTCCCTGCATAATGACGTCTACACAGGTCTGCAAAACACTTGTTTAGACTCATACATTCACTTTAAAGGGAATCTGTCACCACTAAACGAGCAGCACCCTCAACTAGGGTATGAAATATTCTTTAAAAAAAAAATCTTTTATTTAGCATTTAAAAAAACAACAACAGACGCAAGTATGACTCGCAAACCATTTAACACACAAATACACAATAAATTGTGCAATCTTCCACAAAGAGGAGGATACATGAATGAAATACTATCATTTTTGTAAGTACAGAACATAATACATATTCCAAATTATAGCCCATTTTCAACCTTGAGAACCCCAGTTCTTGTCTGTCCCTACTGATTTTACCCCTGGGGCTTCATTAACCTTCTCCTATCAGTGTTGTCCCCAGTTGTGCAGCTTCCCCCTAAACTGTTACAGCAAATACCATTGCGTGAGGGGAAATGGCTGGACAATAATTTTATGCTACTGATAAGAGACAGGATGCACAAGAAATCCCTTCCATCTTTTGAACAATTTCCACGTTAGCCTCAACTTAGCGCATTCTGCTTCCAATCTTTCTATTTCTATTATTTGGATATTGGAGGAACTCTTGGTTCCAGCGAGTGTTGCAATAAACACCTGTTTGCCACGAGACTGACCATATGGAACAGCTTTGGTAGTCCACTTGTTGGGTGCTGGGCCTTGTTGTCTTTTCTCACGTCATAATGAAACAAGTATTTGAGGGGGTCCTAAGAATCTCCCTGCCCCATAGGGAAGTTCCCAGACTCTGCACTTCAGACCAAAAAGCTGCGGAGTGTGGGCACTACCAGATCCCATGATTCCATATAGATCACTACCTGGCAATTCGGTCCCTCCACCTTCCTTTGCGGAAATGCTGGGAAGGGAGGCAGGTTAAAGGCAAATATCACCCGTTGCATGATGCAAAACTGAGTGCCACTTTATCTCTCATTAATCACGTTATTTCTTACTGCCTGCCAGCCCTTGATGATCTTTTCCTCTATACCGTCATTGGCTAACTGCCTACCACAAATAGAGTTCTTTACGACCAAGCACTGTGGGTAATTTAAGCAGCCCATCAGAGGGGTTACCCACCGCCTCCAATGTCACGTCCCCGAGATCGTCTGAGTAAAATTTAGCCATCTGTGTGAACAGCAATGTTTGATCCCCCCTCAGGTCATACTTCTGGAACAGTTATAACTCAGTTATCCAATGGTGCTCTTGCATTTGGAATAAATCCTTAATTGTCATAATCTCTTTATCCCTCCATTCTACAGTCTGCTCTTTAGGGGTAAATATTTTGAAATCGTTCATGGGAGACTATAAACTTTTCGTACCACTTTCCATGCTGCTATGGTATCTCTGACATTGACTGACATTTTGATCTAAGGTGTTAATTAGCCAAACTGGACATGCAACATGGTACGGGGGTCCCAAGGAAAACAGTACTCCGACTCTAATTTAGTATCTGAGTGACAGCTGTTGTCCCTTAGCCAATCAAGTATATGGCGTGAAAGACAGGCCAAGTTATAGCATAACATAACCGACTTATAGGGGCTTATTTACTAAGGGTCCACGGCAGATATTCCGCCGTGTTCAGAGATTGCGTGGCTGTGACAGGTATTAAGCAGGGGATTGTGTCGCACTTGATCGGATTGTGGCGCAGCTGCGCTGGCTTTCATTTATTTCATGTCATTGTAAAGGCGGAATTCCAGCTCAGATTTACCCTACATCCTACATATCGCTTAGTATCAAGTTATCCAAAAACATAGGGAGTGCTGTACCCCCTTCCGTCCCATGAATAATGGGGGGAATTCATTATGTCAGCAATTTTTGCTGTAGTCTCCGCTGTGAAACTCCTTCCACCCCGCTCCCATTTCCCTCTCTAACATGCCCAAAGAAGAGTGGGGGTCGGAAAAAAGCAAAACTGGCTGAAGGGGGAAATTCATGTTCCAACTGGTAAAGAAGGCATTATGTATCTCTCTCAATGTGCCTAAAGTTCTAAGAGGCTATGGCCTCTACTTTATCCGATGCATGATTGATTATCCCTGTGAATTCCACGCAGGATCCTGCTTTAGATTCTGCAGCAAGCTATAGCTATTGCCCACTCCTTGCCCCCTCCCAGCCTATTTGGCGTGGAGGTGATGTAGGGGATTAAAAAGTATACAAGCAATGTTAAATTCCACCCACAAAGTTTATTTGATAGTACATGAGGTATCATGTATTGGTTATGTTACAATATTTTTCTCTGTGGCTATCTTTTCTTTACTTGGTAAAATCTTTGGGATGCAAATGAAACAAAAATAATCCAATTCTAAAATTAGGGTATACTGCTAAAAATATTAGACGATTATTTACACTAATTAAACCTCTGTGTCCTGGGACCAGCACACATGATATTTTATCCTCAATTAAGATTTATGGCAAATATCCTACATAGGATATAAGAAAAGTGAAAGAATACACAGCACAACAATGGCTTTTTACAATCACGGTCAGCGCAATGATGCATCTGGACATACTTAATACATGGGCTTTAAGGGGATCCGGTGCTTTCTCACGTCTGATTCTTAAGCTTCCATCAACTGGGGATTAGAAGTCTGGAAACTCATCCTAAAGCCTCTAAACAGACATTTAGCTCCATAGTCCACAGTATTTTACCACCATCTCAAACTGACCCACTTTATAAATATATATAGCATTTCATGCAAAAAAGAAATGATTTTTACATGGATGTCTCAATGCTATTTTCATGGGGTCAGAGTAGAACTATGATTCATAAACTACTTCTGGGACTAGCCAAGAGCTCTAGTTCATTATTCATTCCTATGATGGGAAAGCTGAATTACAAATTTAATAGAGATGTAGGTTGTTATTGTAAGCCCTGCTGGAGAATATGCTACAATGATAAAAATAAATGTCCATTATAACTGATATAATTATGATAATAACTGAATATGCATAAAATATTGTACTGATGTTATGTTTCAATATCCCATCCCCTTTAGAAAAATCTAACTAGTTCTATTACAAGCTAAAACACACCAACATGTTATATACAACTAATAAAAATACATTATATCTACCATAAAAATCAACCAGGGACACTTACTCATAGATCCAGGCACCGTGACTGTGGTAATCTTCTTATATTTGTTATCCATGGCCTCTTTCCTTGCAAAATCAACTTTTATAATTATGCTAATTATGCTCTGGTGGGTTTTTTCAGATCTCCTCAGTGCTGTTGCTTCACAGACTGTTACAATGAGCAGAGCTGCACTCCCTGCTGCTACACGGACATAGGGAGGAGGGAGATAGCAGGGGGTTGGGTGAGACATGTTCTGCTCATTGCAAAAGCCTGCTAAGCTACAGCCCTGAAGGGCTGTGGAAACGTCCCCAGAACCCTTCAGACTCATTAGAATAATTTTAAGTTGATTTTAGAAGAAAGGAGGCCATGGATGACATATATAAGCAGAATACCACAGTCACAGTGCCTGGATCTATGTATAAGAGTCCCTGGTTCACCAGGCTTAAATTTAGTTTCAACAAAACTTTATTGATCAAAAAGCAAAAAGACGCCTTACAATAGAACTGGCGAAACATATGCCCCTCGCAGGGGAAAGTATAACACAGCTCATCGGATCACCAAGCTTAAATTTAATTGTAGATTTCCATTAACGAATTTAAGCTCACATATTGAATTTATATATCATTCTTTGTACAGCATGGGGTGAGAAAATAATGGATGCAAAGAGGTCACTTTGAAGAATAGGATAAAAAATCCATAAATGCCACATCTTATAGTGGAATGTTCTCTGTGTAGTAGGAAATGCAGAGGAGAAGCTGCAGAAAAGGATAGAATGGGATACTGCCTGGTCTGTGTTATGCCAAATCAGACATTATGGAATCCGTCAACTAAAGTCGCCTGTGGAATGAAGTGTATGTGACCTAAATACTAAGAGAAGGTTACTGAGCCAGCGAGAAAAAGAAATGCACAAAGCTGATTGTAGTCACTTACAATAGAAGCACAAATACCAGAAAACTTACAAATAAATTAAGTACATGCTTAAGGCTGAGTAGTTGCATCTTAAAGGAAATCTACCATCAAGATCCAGCATGATAAACCAGGGGCACTTACTCATAGATCCAGGCACTGTGACTGTGGTAATCTTCTTAGGTTTGTTATCCATGGACTACTTCCTTTTCAAATCAATTCTTAAAATTATGCAAATTATACACTAGCCTCTCTATGCTGAGGGAGCAGAGGGGAGGGTGAGACCCAAAACCCAAACTACAAAGCTTATCAATGTGCAGCTTGTAGAAAGGGATGAATGAGCTCATAAATGGTGATCAAGTTTTTACCAGGGGCGGATATTGCTCTAGACTTTTTGAACACTGTGGTGGTCATTTATCTTTAGTCCGGACATTTGTGCATGTCTTTTTTTTTTTTTTTTGAGTTTTTGACTTTTTTTTTTAAAGTAGCACAAAAGTTTCAAATTCTTTTGCAACCACCTTCTAAACATTTGACAACGCCTGCTTGGGACTTTAGTTTGTTTGCGCCAAAGTTGTACCATTATACCATGATTTGTACCAAAATTAAATTAAATGCATGGCAAATAGAGGCATTGCAAAGGCTTTTATATTAATATACCTTGATAATATAACTGAGTAATGTATAGTTAAATTACCATGGGTGGGATTTATCATGACTGGGCATATACAGCACCAGTCAAGGACATCCTCCTGCCAGGGCAGGATGCACCCAATATACTACGAGACTTCGCATCTTGGTGTATCTGGCACATAATTCTGCTATAGCCCGTACCAAGATCCGTGCTCTCCTTCCCTCCCTGTCCAATTGTGGAGCTTGCATAAGGGGGGGATAAGTTTCAATTCCTCAAACGGGGCTGAACGGATCACCAGAAAAATATCAACCAACAGGGCTGAACTGTTATCATGCTACACGGGGAAGCAGGGGCTCCTTGCATCATATATCCCACACACAGCGCAATGTTCAGTATGTGAAATCTGGCCATGACATGGTCTAGTATCTTCATTTTTTTTGCCTAAGGCTGGGAAGAGTGTCTCAAAGTTGGCTTGATAAACTGGTGGTCATTTTATGAAAATGTGGGTGGCCTGAGAATCAGAAAGAATCAGGAAGGCTCTTGATCAGTTGTGTAACTAGGTGAGGCAGGGCCCCATAGTAGCCTTCTGAATGGGACCCCCTTCCCCCTCAAAAAATATACATATTACTTGTTTACACACATACACACATATATACTCACATCTGCACACATTTGTGCACTGATATATACATACTTATACAGTAATGTTCCAGTAGGGAAGTATATGGCAGGTAGCAGAGATGAGAGTTTCCTAGTCCTGTTATTTTGCTGTTACATATTATGGTATATAATATGCAGCATAATAAGTATTTAATGGTACACATCCTCCATTCTGGTCTGATGCCAGGGCCCCCTGACACAGCGGGCCCCATGGCAGCTGCTACCGCTGAAGCTGTACCCCTGCTCTTGATATTTTAATTATGCAGAGTATTTAGGCTTCTTGTGTGCTATGCCCATGCCGGGACCCAGGCATAGAATATGTTTGGCTGGAGAGGTGGAGTGCTGAGCTCTCCTCACCCCTCCCCTCTCCAAAGGGAGGCATGCTGCTGGGCTATTCTTACGCCAAAAGATAGAGCACGCATTTTTCCCGGTTATGGCATGGGAAGGTTAGGTGTGTGCTCACCACACCAAACACAATGAACTCCTATGGCAGCAGAATGCTAGCTGCCCAACGTACAGCTAGCATATGGCCGCCATATACAGTCATGTGCAAGGGGCCTTACTGTGACTCTTTCCGTGAACTGGAGGTACACTTTATTAAATGCATAATGTTAAACAGCAACTCTAGGCCCCCCCTCACATATCGGTAGCAGTTCATTTGTTTGATTGCATTGTGCTGGATTGATTACAAGGGCGCACAGGGAGCTTCCAGCCGGCCGGAAGCTCCCATCCAGCACCATCTGCCAACGCTTACAATGCTGAGAAATAGGGACGGATGGGAGGAGCCGGCTCCCTGTGCGCGGTTTCTGTGCCCCTGTAAACAAACAGGGGCATGGATCAAATGGATCGCAACGCGGTACATCAGCAGCGCTGGAGGAGGTAAGTACATGTTTACTATTTTTAAGTAGCCCTCCCCAGCCTGGCCCTAAATTATTGGTAAACTCGCATAACCCCTTTAAGCCTTTCTTTTATCCTGTTATGCATAAAACTTTATAATATAAAGTTAATACTCCAGTTTCCTGTTTTACAATTTGCCTTGAAGCATTGTTGGTTATAACACATTAATTCAGGCTTTGCTGCTATTTTCAATGAGACATTTTCATACTGTTCTCTATTGGTAGTGAAAACATAATAAATAAGCTCCTTACATGATGTTAACATCATTTCCATATCTACAGAGTGAACTCTAAAACAAACACTGTGTTCCAGAATTATTACAAATAGGCATTTTACTAGGCTCTATGAGCTTGCCTGTGGTTTGTTTCCTACTCTATATGCACAGTATATAGCTGTTTGTTTGTTCTATTTATACAGTGTACATATGTGGGCTTGTTGATAGAGAATCCATCCTACACAATGTCACTTTTTCTAGTTTGCTGTTTGTTTAACAAGCTTTTTCCTCTAAACATCTTTATACAAAAAGTTTTACGCAAAAATTGTAATAAAATCATTTAGTACAGGAGGGCACAGGAGGAGGCTGGAAGACAGGAGGGCACAGGAGGAGGCTGAAAGACAGGAGGCCACAGGAGGGCACAGGAGGAGGCTGGAAGACAGGAGTGCACAGGAGGAGGCTGGAAGACAGGAGGGCACAGGAAGAGGCTGAAAGACTGGAGGGCACAGGAGGAGGCTGAAAGACTGGAGGGCACAGGAAGAGGCTGAAAGACTGGAGGGCACAGGAGGAGGCTGAAAGACAGGAGGCCACAGGAGGGCACAGGAGGGGGCTGGAAGACAGGAGGGCACAGGAGGAGGCTGGAAGACAGGAGGGCACAGGAGGAGGCTGGAAAACAGGAGGTCACATGAAGAGGCTGGAAGACAGGAGGGCACAGGAGGAGGCTGAAAGACAGGAGTGCACAGAAGGAGGGTGGAAGACAGGAGGGCACAGGAGGAGGCTGGAAGACAGGAGGGCACAGGAGGAGGCTGGAAGACAGGAGGGCACAGGAGGAGGCTGGAAGACAGGAGGGCACAGGAGGAGGCTGAAAGACTGGAGGGCACAGGAGGAGGCTGAAAGACAGGAGGCCACAGGAGGGCACAGAAGGAGGCTGGAAGACAGGAGTGCACAGGAGGAAGCTGGAAGACAGGAGGGCACAGGAGGAGGCTGAAAGACTGGAGGGCACAGGAGGAGGCTGAAAGACAGGAGGCCACAGGAGGGCACAGGAGGAGGATGGAAGACAGGAGGGCACAGGAGGCTGGAAGACAGGAGGGTACAGGAGGAGGCTGGAAGACAGGAGGGCAGAAGGAGGAGGCTGGAGGACAGGAGGGCACAGGAGGAGGCTGGAAGACAGGAGGGCATAGGAGGAGGCTGGAGGACAGGAGGGCACAGGAGAAGGCTGGAGGACAGGAGGGCACAGGAGAAGGCTGGAGGACAGGAGGGCACAGGAGGAGGCTGGAGGACAGGAGGGCACAGGAGAAGGCTGGAGGACAGGAGGGCACAGGAGGAGGCTGGAGGACAGGAGGCTACAGGAGGAGGCTAGAGGACTGGAGGCTACAGGAGGAGGTTGGAGGACTGGGGGCTACAGGAGGAAGCTGTAGGACAGGGGAGTTACAAGTAGAGGATACTGGAGGACAGGAGACCACAATATGAGGGAGGATTGAGGGCAGGGGGCCACAGTAAGAGGAAGAGTGGAGATAGGAGTACATATTATGTATAAATTTGAGGAACTATATAGAAGTGCTAAATCAAATGTAAACAGAGAATAAAATGGGATTTTGTATGTTTACACATTCTTTTAATTGCAAAGTCAGACAGATAACTGGCGCAAGAGCTTTAATAAACATGGGCCACATTTCCACTACCAGACAGAGAATCTCTGTAAATTAGAACTTCAAAGTTTTATTCATTACCGTTAAAAATGGAATTTCAAAACGCTAAAATTGACACTCTGAGCTGAGACAACATCCAATTAACACCTGAAACACAAATTTTAATTAACGGTTTCTGGAGATTCTTCATCTTGAAGTTGAATCTCTTCTTCACCATTAAGATGGTTTCACCACCAAGAAACAAATGTATAATATAAACCAGGTTTCTTTTCAATTTAGCCGGTTAGGTGATTGATTCTGCCCTAAATGACAGATGGATATAAAATGCACCAATAAGATGTTTGCAGTATATATGGCTAAGGCTGGGTTCACACCACATTATTTGCCATTCATTGTAAGGACACGTCAGAAGGGCTCCAACCTGTATGCCTATACATTGGTATACGCCGTATGGGAGTGTACATCGGCAGCAGCCCATAATTGGTTGCTGGCGATGAACAGGACGTTCCCCCAGTGATGTCACTGTCCTAATATGGACAGTGACATCACTGGATCCTCCCTCCTGCCAAGCAACTTATGCGCTCAACGAGACTCTGGGGAGAGATGCAATTGCTGCATCCGCACCCCATAGAAATCCATTGCCCCAGGTGAGCACATACTTCGTTTAGGTGGTGGCTGCAGGATAAAAAGAGCTTGCTAAGCCTTTCCATCCGACATTTTTGGCAGACAGAAGGGTGCGAACCGAGCCTTATAGTTGTATATGAACTGGAGAAAAGTCTGTAATTCAAAAGTAGAAAATCCTCATTTGACTCCTAGGAGAGTTAGTAAGAGTCCTGAACTCTGTTCACATGCAAGCACATATATATATATATACACTCACCGGCCACTTTATTAGGTACACCTGTGCAACTGCTCGTTAACACTTAATTTCTAATCAGCCAATCACATGGCGGCAACTCAGTGCATTTAGGCATGTAGACATGGTCAAGACAATCTCCTGCAGTTCAAACCGAGCATCAGTATGGGGAAGAAAGGTGTTTTGAGTGCCTTTGAACGTGGCATGGTTGTTGGTGCCAGAAGGGCTGGTCGGAGTATTTCAGAAACTGCTGATCTACTGGGATTTTCACGCACAACCATCTCTAGGGTTTACAGAGAATGGTCCGAAAAAGAAAAAACATCCAGTGAGCGGCAGTTCTGTGGGCGGAAATGCCTTGTTGATGCTAGAGGTCAGAGGAGAATGGGCAGACTGGTTCGAGCTGATAGAAAGGCAACAGTGACTCAAATCACCACCCGTTACAACCAAGGTAGGCAGAAGAGCATCTCTGAACGCACAGTACGTCGAACTTTGAGGCAGATGGGCTACAGCAGCAGAAGACCACACCGGGTGCCACTCCTTTCAGCTAAGAACAGGAAACTGAGGCTACAATTTGCACAAGCTCATCGAAATTGGACAGTAGAAGATTGGAAAAACGTTGCCTGGTCTGATGAGTCTCGATTTCTGCTGCGACATTCGGATGGTAGGGTCAGAATTTGGCGTCAACAACATAAAAAAGAATGGATCCATCCTGCCTTGTATCAACGGGTTCAGGCTGGTGGTTGTGGTGTCATGGTGTGGGGAATATTTTCTTGGCACTGTTTGGGCCCCTTGGTACCAATTGAGCATCGTTGAAACGCCACAGCCTACCTGAGGATTGTTGCTGACCATGTCCATCCCTTTATGACCATAATGTACCCAACATCTGATGGCTACTTTCAGGAGGATAATGCGCCATGTCATAAAGCTGGAATCATCTCAGACTGGTTTCTTGAACATGACAATGAGTTCACTGTACTCAAATGGCCTCCACAGTCACCAGATCTCAATCTAATTGATGTGGTGGAACGGGAGATTCGCATCATGGATGTGCAGCCGACAAATCTGCGGCAACTGTGTGATGCCATCATGTCAATATGGACCAAAATCTCTGCGGAATGCTTCCAGCACCTTGTTGAATCTATGCCACGAAGAATTGAGGCAGTTCTGAAGGCAAAAGGGGGTCCAACCCGTTACTAGCATGGTGTACCTAATAAAGTGGCCGGTGAGTGTATATATACAATGAAAATCTTTAACATGCTTCTCAATGATCTACAATATCAATTATCCTTTGAAAACCTAATGGAAACTTCAGTTTGTAACAAGATCCCCAAATGAAGTTTAATCAGGAAAATATTAATACATTGCACACCCCATCCTTCATGTACTCGCATGTACTTTCTTGATAATTGCAGCTAATTACCTCCAGAGAATTTAATTGGATCCTCTCGCTGACAGCTTGGCAGTTGCAGAGCCCACGCTGTCTCTACAGTGAATGGGTTTTTGCAAATATGTTAAGAGCCAGCAAAGTCTTTAGTTGCAACAAACAAAATGTATCTTCATTCCGTAGCAATGTGATTTCAGTACAGCCATTTGTAGAGTAATTATAGGCTATAAAGTTTACATTTAGAATTCCCTAATTACTACTTATCCAGCAAAACTGGAGTCTTTTTCTGTGGTGCATTTTGAGTAAAACTCCTGAAGTTCTGCTGCAAATTTTAATTTTCAAAATTGGACTGGATAAATAAATACTATGGGGCTTAAAGGAAATCTACCACCATGGATCTACCTAAAAAAGTAGATCAGGTGGTAGGTGCATCTATTGGACGAGAGGATAGCCCTTCCGCAATCTTTTTAAAAGTTTTATTTATTTTATTATTTTTCTAATATGCAGATTTTCTAAAGATGCTTCTGGGGCATGGAGTAACCAGAGCTGAGGCTACACGGCGCGGCTACTCCACGCCCCAGTAGCCTTTTTGTTCCTCCTACCAGAAATCTTCATTGCACAGCTATGAGGAGCTGCGCGCCCTCGTCCGCAAAACCTGCCGTCTGTGCATGCGCAGTAGCTTTGGCTTCGGAGCAGTGACCGCGCAGCCGCGGGCCTGCTGTTCTGCACGTGCAGATTTCTGGTAGGAGGATCAAAGAGGCTACTGGGACGTAGAGCAGCCGCACCCTGTAGCCTCAGCTCCGGCTACTCCACGCCTGAGTAGCCTCTTTAGAAATCTGCATATTAGGGAAATAAAAGTTATAAAAAGATTGCGGGGACGTGAGGATTAGCCCTTAAAAGGGCTATCCTCATGTCCAAAAGATGCACCTACCACCCCATCTACCTTTTTATAGGTAGATCCGTGGTAGTAGGTTTCCTTTACATATAAATAGCACTTGCGATTATTTTCCTATCTCCTGTCCCTGCTCCAGTGCAATTGCTGCAGCCACAGCCGGCCTAAGCCACTTGATTCATCTTACTGCGGTGCATGGCAATGGGGATATCACATCTGTTTGTGTGTTTCTATAACGAATAAAGATGTATTTTGTTACATAAAGCATTGATGGATTATGTTATATAAAGCAATGTTTCAGCCATATAGTTCAGGAATATAGTCCTGAGCACCAGCTCCTTGAAGGAATGTCCTGGATTTGGAGAGGATAAAGTTGAGGGTCACAAAAATTATAAGGGGCATGGGGGATATAATAATTATAATCTTTATTTTTATAGCGCCATCAGGATACCGAGAAGTATTCATGAATGTCAAAAATCCTAGTGGTTTTTGGGGCACATACTGCAATTGCTAGTTCCATAGTAGTAGGGTCCCTAGACTGCACACCTTTTTTCAGGTAGTCTTGACAGACTGATCTTAGCTGCATTTTAATGAAGGGCAGGTAACCCCATCCCTTCACCCTAATACCTAGCCAGTAAGAGTAGCGATTTAAAGAGGTCATGAGATCTTCAAAACCTCATCACCAACTTAATCTGACTAATTCTTTGCAGATTTCTTGTTAACAATATGCATCACATGCCTCGTTACCTTGTCAATGTGGTTTAAGTTCTGGTGCCACGTTGGGAGGATCCACCATCCTCCAAGAGCAAGATCAATTTATGTCATGAATTATGTTTTAAGATGCACCCTATCTGCAGCTCAAACCACCTCAGACACAAGATAACATGATTAGCACCTAGTCCCTAGGCAAAATGTTTTCACAACAAACCCTCCCCCCCCCCCCCCCCGCTGTGTCCTCTGTCCCATGAATAGCAAATGTAAATTGATTTAGACTTTCCATCACCGAATGCCATGCAGGTAACGGAGGTCTGTAAAATGGCTGCTTAGGAGTACGTCAGAACCATACTACAAAGCCAACTTGATCATAATTCATACATTTAAATTTCTTGTCAATTAATCTGTGATCAGCATCCTCTGATATTCCTGGGGTGTCGAGTCAGGAGACCAAGAAAATAGATATTAGACAATTGGCCCAACATTTCATAATGGAATTGTTGGATTTGTAAATTCACCCCGGAAAAAGATATAACATAATTAGGAAATATGTTCCCAACTTTCCACCTTGATCCAGGCCCCTTTCACATGACAAAGGGGGCGGATTCACGATGACACCATGGTCATTTTCAAGGAGATATAATAGGTTTTGTAGAGCTGTCCAGGATTTCATTGGTTCTCTTCCGGGGATCTCTTTGCCAGTCTAATTAGTGAAAGGTCTGTTTTTCTTTATTTTATCCTTTCTATTTTATTGTCTTGCTTTGATTTACGTCTATTTATTAATTTATGCAACCTATAAGCATTGTACCTTTTGTATATTAAATTGTCCTTTTATAAGTTTTTCCTTGTTGCTCTATACGTTCCCATAAATCTGGAGAGGTGAATTACCGCTAAGCCTTGTTACTCTGTGAGTGTCTGTGTGCAGGCAGTTAGCTATAGGTAGTGTTTGTCCAGGTGAACTGTATAGTACCTAGATGACTGAGTATCTGGGTGAATGTGTGTGGTCCTGGTGTAGGTGTCTCATAAGCCATAATTACAAGTGTTGGCAGCTGTATGGAAAAGTATCTGATTGTATTGGCCAGCAGAGTGGCTCTGTGCAGTAGCATTACATAAGCACTTATGTGGTAGGGGGGTACATAGTGTGTAGTGCATCCCCAGGGCTGTGCATGTGTGGTATGGAGTGTCAGGGATTTTGATGCATTTGGTTTCCCTGACAGGTGCAGGAATCTAGTGGATGCCATCTTGCATAGGTGGGCGGGTTGTATGTGCTAAATTGTGCGACTCCCTTGTGCAAGTGTACCTGTGATGTAACTCGAGTGGGGATTTATCACAATTTATTACATACCTGTAAATGGCCTTTTAGAAAAAAATATGGTACAAATCTCTTCCTTGTAAAATCATTCCAAAAGTCAAAAAGAAGTTTTAACCTCCATAGACAACAAGGCCTCTTTACTTTAATAACAGTGAATTTGTGGAACAGTTGAGCTCAGGAGTTGGACACATCTCTTCACATTTATAATACTTCTACATTTTGAAGGTGAAAGTAGTGGAAATATGTGGCATTCATTTTAAAACAGTCCCTAGTCTGCTCCCCTTTCCATATTGATACATATGTATAAGAAGTGCCAAGTGTGATAATATTACCAATTATACATCAGGAGAGAATCAAATGAGCAACAGATTGTACCACCTTTGCCTGCTAGGAGGGACAGTATAATGACCTGTCTCACTATATTCTCCTACAATATATAAGTGACAGAAAGTGAAATATAGAAGATAAAACAGCACTTAAGGTCTCAAGGAATCAGTCAGATTGGGGTGCTCAAAGCTATTAGTCCTTGTAATCCGTAATGTAGAAAGGCAGCAGAACTCCTTAGATAGCAGTAAAACAAAGGTGTATTCTTTATTCACGGATTTATGCAATGTTTGGACATAAGGAGGCTAAACTGTCATCTCCACCATTATTACTGTATCATCTCATCAGTAATATGTATGACAAGTTTTGTGCTCAGCTCGGTGGAGAGTCTATGGCGGTCATTTATCTTTACTTTTTCCCCTCCCGTTGGTGTTTTTCACCTTTTGGCTGTGTAATGGGTGTTTTGTGCCTATTTTGTGTTTTTTTTTTGGGGAATGTTACTAAATTCGCCATGTAACCATTGTGTGTATTTGTCATTACATTGCGCCTTTTTACAGATGTTTGCGCCTTATTTTACATTGATTTGCACCAATATATGGGCACAAATAATTGCGCAATAACACGCCAGTCCTGACATGCTTAGGAAAGGCAACGGTATGAATTGCAAAAATATTGCACCTTTTTTAAAAATTTGTTTGTAACAAGGCTAAAAAAAAAACTGCATTTGACAAAGAGGCAACATATCAAAGACAAATGAGGTGCAAAAAATTGACCCACAACAGGCGCAATAAGAGCTCAGAAAAGGAGGAAATAAGACAAATGACTCCCTATGTTCTTCAGCAGGAAAAAAAGAGATTTCTGGTCCAATCCAAAAATTCATGTAATTTTTATCAGGTTACATATAGACCACATGTCCTAAGTGACATGGAGTTTTCATTTAGTAAGCGATAACTAAACGCTCTCTGAGGAACTAGGGATATAAGAAAAAGGAAAAACTATTTACCTATGATATATGCAAAAGGGTGGATAGTGAATAGTCCATGAAGGTTTTATTGCATATAAAGACCATTTCACCCATTTAAGTGAATGAATGTGAGACAATGGGGCTCACTTACTAAGGGTCCGCGGACCGCGATTCTGTTGGGTTTCCAGTATATTTCCATTTTGCACTGAATTGCCCGCACACAATCCGATTGTGGTGCATCAGCGCCGGCTTGCATGCGACAGGAATCGGGGGGCCTGCCGTCGGACTACCTAACGGAATTTTGTCGCAAGATTAAGCACTCACATACACCGGGAAGAAGAAGGTGAACTCAGGCGGATCTCAGAGCGGAAGCGACACATGCAGGAAATTGGACGCACGACCTTAGTGAATTGTGGCAGACCTGAATCCTCGTTGAACAACGCACCGCGGGATTGCGACAAGACCGAGTAAGTTAATCTGCCCCAATGTACTCGTACAATGATTTTCGGCTAAGATGAAAAAGTTTGTGTGTCTGTAGAGTAATGGAACTTTGATTAAGGTAAATGGGCTTGGAAATTAGATTGATTGTGACAGAATCCTAGATTTCCCTGGAAAGGTGGTATTCAAAGGTGTTTTGAGCCAGACTTCAGTGCTAAACTCTCTGCCTCCATGACTTTATACCAATCTTACTTCAAAGTTGATTTTCTGGATGATGCCACCAGGCTATGAAAGAAACATGATCTGGAATGTGTTTAGCTGTTTGATAACATATTGACAGTGGTTTATTAGGTCAATCTTTACTGACAGGTTCCCTTGAAATGTTTATTTTCAGTGGATAAAAATCATATTTCAGGGGGACAGTTGCAATCAAATGAGGTATATCATTCAGCATGTTGTACCAGATGACAGGCCCCCCTAGCTGTACTTAAAGGGGCCTGTCATCTGATACATCATGCTTAATGAGGTACCTCATTTGTTTAAAACTGTCCCCCTACAAAAAGATATAAAACATGTAAACAAAATAAGGATGGAGAACAATATGGGTGAAAACTGAGATAGCATATACAGAATTGCATACACAAAAGAATAGTCAAGAACGATAGCAAAAAAAAGCACAGACAATAGATCTAGCAAGAAAATCTATTTAACCAGCAAAGAAAATAGTGTACATAGGGCAGTGATGGCGAACCTTTTAGAGCCTCAGTGCCCAAACTTCAACCAAAAGCCACTTACTTATTGCAAAGTGCCAGCGTAGCAATTTAAGAAGTAATGTATTTTTCTTAGTTCATTGACAACTTTCAATCCTTCAGCCTCCCAAGGACACCAGCCCAGTTGAAAGGAGGAGGGAAAATTTATCTATCATTGTAGGAAGATTCAGCAGGCAGATTCTTTGAGTTCTGTCTGGTGAACTTCATTCTGGGGTGATGGTCTGGTTGCCCACAGAAAGTGCTCAGAGTGCCGCCTCTGGCACCCGTGCCATAGGTTTGCCACCCCTAACATAGGGTATTTATCAGAGTATGACATGCTCCAGGTGGGAGATGCAGAGTAGGAGCATGTTACCCATTGCTGGAGTTTACCGAGAGCCAGACTAGGTAGGCAATCAGTAACAATTGTTGATTAAATTATTATTTTTCATTTTAGATTAGATAACAGATTTTATTTGACTTTTCATCCACTACATATATTGTATTTTTATTTTCATACCGATGAGTAATAGCGCTTATAATAAAGTCTAATCAATGGGAAATATTTTGTGTGGGCCAAATGCAGTCCAGGTAGAGAAGACTCTAAAAGCAAATGTTTGTCAGATAGACAGCAATGATTCAGAAATGAAAAGTTGAGTCACCTTGTTTTTCAGGAACCGATTAACTTTGTTTGATTGTTAATACTTGAGTTCACAATGCTCAGCAGGTACAGATATGTTCACTTTGAACAGTTTACATACACATCATTTTAGAGCAAATTTACCAAGCGGTAATTTGGATTATATACTTGACAAACTATTCATTTGGGAATGCATTAAATTCTAGGACGTAATTGAAATAATTTTTTAATCCCTAACTGTTTCAGTGTAAAATCTTTAGGATGATTTTAATATCACACATAACCTGTAGAAAGTAGCGGCTATTTTTTGGAATCTAGACAGCATCTTTTCATTCAACACAGTACAGCCCCACCTACCTGAGTAACTTCTGTAGTATTCAAACAGAAGCCTCCTACAACATTGACTCATAGAAAAGGGGGGGGGGCTGTGCCCCGAATAGCCAAGAGTCCAGCTACAATCTTGGAATACAAAATGCTGCTAATAACAATGAGCTAGTGGACAATTAGTATTTTTTGCTGGACAAATCTATACAAAATTTTTCCGTCTTCATCTCTTATGTGCAGGCATGGAAAGCTAATGTATAATACTCATCTCTGCACTCTTGGGTCTTCTGTGTTATTTGTGGTTCTCCCGACACCAGATTCCATAGTGTGAATTTTGACCTGTTGGATAAGTGAATTGCAATTATTATAACTGTGAATATACCTGCCAGGGCTCTATTATTTACACTGGACATGGTATATTGATCCTCAGTGGTTACTGGATGAAGTTCCCTTTCAGTCACTGTGTAATTTGAAATAAGTGTCTTTCCTGTGTAGAAGAGCTTCAGTGTGAAGTGACTGTCATATTGTGTGACACAAAGATAACTCTCAGTTGAACCACTTGCTACTTGTAATAAATTGCACATTTCAAAGAGGCAGATTGTTCTCAGGGAAGGAACCGCTGGGTAATTTTTATGTAATAATAAATTTCTGCCTGGTTTATGGCAGTAGATAGAGAGAAGGAACATCCTGTTAGATGTGCACACTGAGCAGGACCGAGTGCAGCAATAACCGGCTCCTTGGAGAATTCTATGTATCATTTACCTCGGAATGTCTGCATTACAGTTTATTGTTATTGTTTCGTGCTCATCTTTCCCAGTCTTTTTAACAAAAATAGAGCAAAGTAATTGACAGGCAGAAAAGAAAACTTACTTTTTAGTTGTAGCCATACTATATACTATCCACACACACTCTGTGGTGAAGATTTATTAAACATTTCTAAAAGTTAGACAGTGCAGAGTTAAACAGTCTTGAGCTGCTCCAGATTTATCCAATTGGGATAAATCCACTGAATGATATACCTGGTGTATTCTATGTCTTGTACAGGGGTGGGCCATTAAGTTTCCCATGGGGCCACATGAGAAATTGGAATGGTTTTAGAGGGCCAGACTAATATACAGTACTTAAGTCAGTTCTACCCAATACCCAATGCCCCCTCTAATTATGTCCCCCTTTATTAAGCTCCCATTCACTATGCCTCTTATCATTATACCCTTATTCATAATGCCCCATCTCATTAAACCCCCATTCATAATGCCTCTTCTCAATATGTCCCCATTCATAATGCCCCATCTCATTGTGCCCCCCAATAATAATGCCCTCTCTCATTATACCCCCATTCATAATGCTTCTTCTCATTATGTCCCCATTTATAATGCCCCCTTTTCATTATTCCCCCATTTATAATGTCACCTTTCATTATGCCCCCATTTATAGTGCTCACTCTCATTATGCCATCTTTAATAATGCTCCCTCCCTTGCCTCATTATTTATAGTACCCCCTCTCTGTATGCCACTTTTAGAATACTCCTTCCATATTCATATAGATATGTCTCTGTTTCCCCCTGGTGCAACTCTGGACTATACTACTTTTGGATAGATAGAGGCTAGAGATGGATAAAAGATAAATGATGTACAGTGGTGTAACTAGAAGCTGATGGGCCCCAGTGCAAAGTCTGCGCCAGGCCCCCGACTATAATGTATGGTTTATAGTAACAGTCTTCTCATATGGGAAAGTGACACCATAAGGGCCTCCTAAGCCTCTTGGGCTCGGGTGCGATCGCAACCACTGCACCCCCTCAAGTAACGCCCCTGATGATGGATAAAAGATAAATATGGATAGACAAACTTTCTCCTTATACAGATGTGCAAATCTATCTATGGAACACTCATGTAAGAGTGAATCATTTGTAAATGGCAACAATCTGAATTCACAGATATGCAAATTCATAATGAAGCAGCTGGATCATTATTTTCAACATGACAGATCTGTTCGGTAAGTGAGATTCTTTAACACTGAGAGGGCTAAATATAAAATGTGATAGATTGCACTTTGAGATTCGTTTAATAAAATGTGTAATTGAAATTTGCTTTATACAAAACAAGACCTTATAAAGGTTGAATGCTCAGTTCATGGTGTCGATTGATACCTGTATAAAACTTTCCTACTCGTGTTCTTAGTATATTCTTTATGGGAAAAAGTTGTCTCTTGAACAAGGACGCTTTGATGGTATGGCAAATTAGGCCTTTAACTGAAAATGGAATCACAAGGAGCAAATTTTAAGGTCAAAATTGTGGCTGTTTAATGTGAGCTCTTTAAAGGGTCACTTTTTAAAGAACTGCATAAATAGATAGTAAAAGACACTTTGTATTATTTCTTATTGCTCTTTTCTCCACTTATTTTGTCACCTATTATCCCTCCTTATGAGACAGACACTCACTGAGGTGTGAGATTACATCAATCTTTATGGAGAGGGTTGGGAGAGTAGTGATTCACAGAAGAAAAGTGTAATGACCAGTGTCATAAAGGGACCTCATATGGATAGCAGCTGACCCAGTGCGCCCAAAGACACCGGTGTGTCACACTGAGGGATCAGGCAAGCAAATGGTCAGAGACAGTCCAGGCAGCAAAGTAGCAGAATCCAATAACAGGCAGAGGCAGCACTAGTTCAGGAACAATCTGGAGGATTACAGATCAAGATGGTGGTTTGATTGTGGTTTGAGAGCAAAGCCTAGTCAAACAGGAAATCCAAAGCAAACACCCTTGGAACACTCAAGGACCTCCCATTGGGGTAGGGGTATCTTTTATCATTAGAGGTATGCACCATAGATGTGGCCAGAGGCCTATTGGCAGAAGACTCATAGGGTATATCATCTAAAAGAGTGGCATTCATGGTCAGACAGTAGTAGCATGGCATCAACCACTGGGCGCCGCCACCGTTACACAAAGTCTCCTCCCAGTAGCTGAAAGTGCACAGCAAACTCACAGATAAAGCTGCAGAAATGCTTGATAATGAAGATTACAAGTCGAATAATAACTAAAACCACTTTAGTCCTCATGTACACATACTGGATTACTGGTTCCAGGAAAATTTGTTGAAAGGTTAAACATGTTTTAAGGGTGCATATATGGCAACATATTTCACCACAACGGAATTTCTGTAAGTGGGCTGAAAATGTGAGAAATACTGGAAATCAGAATATTTCTATGGATCTTTGGATAATTTGTGCCCCTCTTAGTCTTCAACTAACCACCATCACCAACTTACCATCAGACAGCTGTCATTAACCCCACTTCAATGTGACTACATAAAAATATACTTTGACACATCATTTTGTACAATATTCCATTTTTTGTGCATTCCTCCTTTCCTCATAGTCATGTAATTTCTGTATATCTTAATATACAGAAATGATGATTGTAGATAATTCTCCTCACTTCATTCTACTGGAGACTTATTGAATTGGTAACAATGACAATCTTTGCAACTCACATCACATGAATGCTGTCAAGGGTATACAATCCTTTACAATGAGGGCGATTTATGGCATTTATGGAGTGTGGGCGCTGGTATGCTTGCTGTGACAGTGTGTCTCAATGAATGGGAAGCAACTTCCGAAAGGTAGAGAACGTACTAATTGGAGTGGCATCGTTTCGTTAAGGCAACCATTGTATGTTTCCAGCCAGAATGTATTGAAAATGTTGTCATCTCATTACATGACATTTCCGACACAGTGGTTGAATCTTAATAAAAATAGCTGAGTTGATTCTCCTGGAGAGTGGGAGGAAGATATAATGAGATCTGCCCTGTCATTTGTCTCTCAGATGTAGCATGGCATTATCTGTAGTCAGTGCTGGCAGAAGCTCCTTGTCAGTGTTAAAATGAACGGTTTGTTCCGAGAACCTTGAATTAATACAATGAAACAGGACAAATCCTACACGGCAATGATGTCTGATAGGGTTACAAATTGGAAGATAAGCCACTTAACTCTTACTGTACAACTTACCGTGGGCAGGTGCATTCATAGTCATAGACAGCCCTATATGGACAACAGGTTACATTGCCTGACACGTACCCTTAAAGGTCCCTGAATTTATGACAATACCACATTGTTGGGGGGTTGGTGATGTCACATGATGTAATATCATCAAGACTAGACCCTGCTAGGGTGACTAGTACTGGGACTTTCGGTCACCTATCTTACAGGTGTTGTGTAGTGTGCAACCATAGTAAGAACATTACTATAGCCAGTCACTGTCTCTGGTTAATTCATTATTTATAATGTCATTAGGATGTTTTTTTTAATAGGCTTCTTGCCCTCTTCTAGTTCACCAACTACAGCTGATCATTACTTCAAGGTGTAAAATTTATCTTATATTTGGATACCTTTTACATGGTCAGTGACACAATTTCATTATATTACTTATATCAAACAAGACTTTTTAGCAGTGCACTAAGGGTGAGATACATTTTTTTCTTTACCAGGTTCAATGTTTTTTGGTCTTAGTCTCACTCAACCACTCTCAAAGCAAATTTGTGACCAAGAATGTAATTTTTAGCTAGTGTTAAGTTCTAATAACCTATGCTGTGCTGATTTTAAAAATGCATTCTGAATCATTTCAATATTTTTTATAAATTTAATTCACATTACCTGGCTCCCTGCCAGCAGCTTGTGGTAAGTCCTGGGGGAGGAGAAGCTGCAGCCTGTGTGTGCTTGTGTCTCAGTCTCTTCATGCATTCTTCCTCTACTTTATCTGTCTTAATGCACATGACAAGAAGTAGGGAGGAGTGAGGGAGTGGGATTAGTATGGAGAGGAGACTGATACAGGCACACACAGACTGAAGCTGCCCCCTCCCTGGGACTCACCACACACTGCTGGCAGGGAACCAGGTAATGTGAATTACACTTAGAATAGAATAGAACAAAACTTTATTAATCCCGTTGGGATTTTTTTTTAGCATTACTACTACAGGCTAGTCATTAAACAGAATACTACAGAACGAACAAGGCAGAATTACATTACAACACTACTTTGCACAGGAAGAGGTGGGGGAACGGGGTGACTTAGTCCTTTGTTTTCACCACTATTTGGTTATACAGTTCAATTGTTTTTGGGACAAAGGAATTGTGGAATTTTGTGGTACTGCTGCACATCTGGCGATAGCGATTTCTTTTGTTGCTTCAGTAATATGCCATGTAGTTGGTGGGTGTTGTTTGTCGCAATAGTGTCACATTTTGTCACAGTGTAATAGTGTCACTAGAATCTGCTGTGCCAAACTTCTTATAATAGATTCAGCGTTTCCCCAATGGTGCTCTGGGCTCTCCCGATTACATTGTTGAGCCGGTTTTCTTCTTTACTGTTTAAGCCACCTCCCCAACAGACAACAGCAAAGAACAATTGTGTTGTAAAAAATGTTTACTATTATGGTAGGACTTAAGCTTCCTCAACAGATGTAGCCTGGTCATCGCTTTGCTACAGGCCCAGTCATTGCGTTCTCCATTCCACACACCCAGGTACCTGTAGATGTTGACCCGATCTGTTGCTTGTCCATTGATCCTAATTGGTTGTATGGCTGTTTTGTTTCTCTTCAGATTGCTAACCACTGTTGATAAACAGTCTGTTTCTTTCCACCTAAAAAAGTTGCTGATAGTATTTCTGTATTGCTTGTTGTTGCCCCCGTTGATGCACCCCACAACTACGGAGTCATTTTTGTAGGTGGCAGGAGTCCGAGTTGTATCCAAAGTTTGATGTGTAACAGTCTAATGGAAGCCTGATAGGGCATGGTGGGAATATGCCTAATTGAAATCCCCATTACTATGATCAAACAATGGGAATGTTTTTTTTCTGTTGTTCACTGGTACCATCATTGAGAATTTCACAGAATCCCCCATCTGTCTGTGTCTGCAGATAGGGGGGGGTGTACACAACAGAGACAGATAATAAGGGAGTATGCCAACTATTAATAGCTAAATATTTACACAACATTGTTGTTTCTTGATGGGGTACTGATTGGGGTGGCTCCATTTGTTGTTAATGTAGAGCATCACACTTTCCGCTTTTACTTTTCCTCATAGACATCCTGGGGGATATTTATCATACGCTGGCGCTCGTGCGCCAGCTTATGATAGCCCCGCCGCTACAAATTCGCAGCCCGATACATCAAGAGGCTTCTGCCTCTTGATGTATCGGGCTGCCAGTTGCGCCAGGGCTGCAGGGCCTGGCGTAGAAAAAAACGCAACCGGCGACTTTTCACGTTTGAAAAGTCGCCGGCAGCAGCGAGTGCGCAGGCGCGGGGACAGTAACGCCCACGCCGGCCCACTCCCGTCCGGCCGCGCCCCACGCTTGGCAGGCCGCGCCCCCCCTTCACGCCCCTTCACGCCCCACTGGCGTGAAGGTGGCGGTTTGGGGAAAATAATCGCAAAAGCTAGCAATAAGCTAGCATTTGCGATTTTTTCAGGGCCTCTGCGCCACTGGCGGTGCGCAGAGGTCCTGATAAATATCCCCCCCTGTCTCTATCACCTTTGTAGCCAGGGATGTGTATACTTGAGTCATTGAGAATTGATTCAGAATGCTGACAAAGACATTTTTAAAATCTGCATAGCATAGGCTATTGGAACCTGTCACCAGCTAAAAATCACATTCCTGGTGACAGGTGCACTTTAAGTGAAGTGACAATCTGTCTAGGGAGACCAAGATTGATTGAAGAAAGATTTAAGTAAGAGTAAATTTAAGCTTTTTTTCCTGGAAAGATATACTGTATTTCATTGTTTATTTTGATATTTACAGGTGTTGATCATTTATGCGAAGTTTCAAAATTACCCCTGTGCTTAAAATATTCAACTAAATACTGTTTAATCTTATGCCCATTAAAAAAATAGAATAGAAAAATAGAAAATTCCAGGCACTTTCACATCTATTGTTTCAGGTTCAGTTAAAGGGGCTGTCCGAGGTGGAACACATATGAGACAGACAGCATCTTTAAATATTGTTCACAGCATCACTTTCCATTTACAGGCGGTCCCCTACTTAAGAACACCCAACTTACAGAGAACCCCTAGTTACAAACGGTCCTCTGGATTTTGGTAATTTGCTGTACTTTAGCCTTAGGCTACAATGATCAGCTGTAACAGCTATCACAAGTGTCTGTAATTAAGCTTTATTGTTAATCCTGGTTCTTATGACAACCCAACATTTTTTTTAATCCAATTCTCACAAAGAACAAAAAAAATTGGCTGGGGTTACAATTATAAAATATACAGTTCCGACTTACATACAAATTCAACTTAAAAACAAACCTACAGAACCTATCCTGTACATAACCTGGGGACTGCCTTTATATACAAGTATTTACTACAATGTAGAAACTGTGTCTTGATCATTGAAGCCTAGCATGTTAACTGATAGCTTGGACTTTCACTTTGTGGTAACTTACTCCTTTTCCCTTTAGGGGTGCAACATCGGTGGTGTACAGATGCAGGCAAAAAGGAACCCAGAAGCCTTTTGCAGTCAAAATGCTGAAGAAAACTGTAAGTGTTTACATAGAAACTATTTTAATGATGAAGTTGTTTTTAATAAGTAAACTAATGATTATCCATAATATTAAAAAATGTAATCCCGACTGATACAAAAATAAATGACTAAGGTCTCTTGCACATGAATGTGTAATGGGGCTGTCAGCTTGCCTTTTTCCAGCTAAATCATGACCCTATTATTTTCTATGGGCTTGCTGATGGTGTGGTGCATGCACCATGTATACAATGTGCCTTGAACAAGCTAACTTTGCACACTGCAAAAGATAGACCAGTTCCTATTTCTGCCTGTGTTTGCAGTCCCAGAAGTCATTTCCTATTGACATTGGTGGTCAAACAATGCCAAATGAACGGCAAACACGGGATCAAATTCCCCAGCTTGCAGCCCACAAAGTCCAAATGCTTGTGTGCATGTGGCCTTACTCTCAGACTGCATAGGGAATTACAATCTGATAAGTGGGGGTCCCATTCTCACTAATTAATGGACAGCAGGTTGAACATGTGTCCTGCACCTTTATTCAATATCTAGGGGAGGCCTGAAAACTACTAAACACATCATTCAGATATCTGCCAGAAGACACACAGGCCTAATGATCTGAGGTCTCTTTCCCACAAGTGAGTTTGATGCTTCCACATCTCACCACACTGACATGATGTGCTTGCTGGAATACGTGGCTCCAACGCTCAGCAACCAGAACTGAACTGACATGCTGAGCTCAGTTCTGGTTGTGGAACGCTTGGGCCAGATGTTCCAGTAAGCACATAATCCAAGTTTGATGTGACTTAGATGCATCAAACTTGCTCAACAAAGTAGCATGCACTGCCAGGCAGGTACCGTGGACCCATAACTGAACATACACAGCAAACTAACAGATAAAGGTGCTAATATTAGATACAAGTCATATAATAACCAAAAACAATGTTATACACAGCATTCGGATATCTACCACACTTATGTTCATAGTCTAGGGGAGTGCTAGGCAAAATAGGGCCTCAAAACTAAAATTTGTCTATGAAACAGACATCATAGCGGAAACCTGATGGATCCCAATATTGTCAAATGTATCTTTTGGGCTCCACTGGTCTCCATTATGTAAATATTAGTTCTTCTGCTCTCATGATGAAATAGAAAAATGGATATAAGTGGACCATTAATAGTACAAAAGTGGTAGGCGAAAAATACAATAGGCTCCAGCATTGGTACCTGAAAACCCCAAACATAGCCTTCCCTACTACTTATAACACTATTTATACTCTTCACTGATTTCATAATTTTTGACAAAATAGTTATCAGTACAATGTCTCCAAACATAGAGAGGAAAAACCAATAATTATGATATAACCTATGATCTTTTATGACCCATGACCATTTTTCAATTGGTTGTTCAACATCCATTTAATGCTTGCAGAACGTTTCAGCTAGGAAACCTTATCAAGGTAACTCATAAGTCGTGTCTGTGGTGAAGTGGAAATTTAGACCATGTTCACATTTCCGACAACAGTTTCCTTTATTCTCTATTAAAGGAGCTGAAAAACTGAAATCACAGTTAACGATTCCTCATTTTATCTACAATAAGATCCAGATGGACCCAAGAGGCTATAATAGGGTCACTTAGCATTCCATTATGGTTGATCAAAGACCTGCATGTGAACATTTACTAAGGGCTGTGCGCCAGTTTTCTGTCGGACTTTCCATGCTCTTTCTAGTGCAAACTGCTTGCACAGGTATGTAATAATACATATGTGTTCCACGTGACCCTTTTGTGGCGCATGCTGCACTTATTTGACATGCGCCACTGCACTGAAAGCGCGTGTTATACACGGCCCATGTTAAAGATGCACCATAAAAAAGTTGTGCACTAAGTTTGGGCAGTGGAGGTAGCGCCAGATTCATGAAGAACGCGTGATAGAGATCCTGAATCTGGCACCCTCTGCACTGTTGATAGGCAAACTGCATATAGTAAATGTGCCCCATAGTCTTTTAATCTAGTTGATTACTAACATAATTAAAAACTAGAGATGAGCGAACATACTCGTCCGAGCTTGATGCTGGATCGAGCATTAGCGTACTCGTAACTGCTCGTTGCTCGGACGAGTATTTCGCCTGCTCGAGAAAATGGCAGCTCCCGCCGTTTTGCTTTTTGGCGGCCAGAAACAGAGCCAATCACAAGCCAGGAGACTCTGCACTCCACCCAGCATGACGTGGTACCCTTACACGTAGATAGCAGTGGTTGGCTGGCCAGATCAGGTGACCCTGGGATAGACTAGCCGCTGCCCGCGCTGCTCGGATCATTCTCTGTCTGGATGCCGCTAGGGAGAGAGCTGCTGCTGGTCAGGGAAAGCGTTAGGCTGTTCTATTAGCTTACTGTTAGGCAGGAGTGATTCTCCAACAAGAACCCAACAGCCCTTCTTAGGGCTACAATAACGTTATACATTTTTTTTTTTTATTATTTGCAGCTAGTACCATATTGTGAGGAATTAGCAGGGGGACTTGCTACCGTTGTGTTTAGCTCTTAGTGACACGCATATCCACCTCAAACACCAAAGTGGGAAAATTTATTAGGGGTTTGAGTAGAATTAGGCACAGTCTGCCAGTTTCTTTTTAGTTTACGTTTATTGTTTTAATAACTCAGTGTCATCTCATCTTGCATAGTAGTGTGCTGTAATACTTGGCTAGAAAATAGCCATAGGAGAATACAAACGTCTTACTTACGCCTACAGTAGCGTTATATATATTTGATTTCTGGTTGATCTGCTGGTGGCTGTAGTTGTTGCAGTGCATCTACTAGTAAATTGTGAGCAATTTGGAGTCAGACTTGCGACCACTGTGTTTTAGTGACGCACATATCCATCGCAAAGACCGAAGTGCGAAAATTTATTAGGGCCCGGGGTTGTATTTCAATTAGGCACAGTCTGCCATTTCCTTTTTTATTTTACGTTTATTTTTTTCATAACTCAGCGTCATCTCATCTGGCATAGTAGTGTGCTGTAATACTTGGCTAGAAAATAGCCATAGGAGAATACAAACGGCTTAATTACGCCTACAGTACCGTTATATATATTTGATTTCTGGTTGATCTGCTGGTGGCTGTAGTTGTTGCAGTGCATCTACTAGCAAATTGTGAGCAATTTGGAGTCAGACTTGCGACCACTGTGTTTTGCGCTTAGTGACGCACATATCCATCGCAAAGACCGAAGTGGGAAAATTTATTAGGGCCCGGGGTTGTATTTCAATTAGGCACAGTCTGCCATTTCCTTTTTTATTTTACGTTTATTTTTTTCATAACTCAGCGTCATCTCATCTGGCATAGCAGTGTGCTTTCATACTTGGCTATAAAATAGCCATAGCAATAGGATAGCATCGTTTGGTTTTAAAAACTAAAAAACACAAAAAACAAACAAAAAAAAAAAAAAGTTAAAAAAAAAATTCAAGTTATAACTCTCATTTTCAAAATGTTTAACCCGAGGGCTAGGGGTAGAGGACGAGGGCGGGAACGTGGGCGTCCAACTACTGCAGGGGTCAGAGGCCGTGGTCCTGGGCGGGGTGAGACACCACCTGCTTATGAGGGAGCAGGGGAACGCCGCAGAGCTACACTCCCTAGGTTCATGTCTGAAGTTACTGGGAATCGTGGTAGAGCACTGTTGAGGCCAGAACAGTGCGAACAGGTGATGTCGTGGATTGCCGACAATGCTTCGAGCAATTTGTCCACCAGTCAGTCTTCCACGCAGTCCACCCATGTCACCGAAATCGGCACTCCTCCAGCTCCTGCACCTCAGCCTCCTCCCCCCCAGTCTGCCCCCTCCCAGCAAAATTTGGCATTTGAACCGGCATACTCTGAGGAACTGTTTTCTGGACCATTCCCACAGTCACAAACCACTTGTCCGGTTGCTGATGAGCAATTTTCCGATGCCCAGGTTTTCCACCAGTCGCAGTCTGTGGGTGATGATGACCTTGTTGACGTACTGGAAGAAGTGTGTAAAGAGGTGTCCGACGATGAGGAGACACGGTTGTCAGACAGTGGGGAAGTTGTTGTCAGGGCAGGAAGTCCGAGGGGGGAGCAGACTGAGGGATCGGAGGATGATGAGGTGACAGACCCAAGCTGGGTTGAGAGGCCGGGTGAACACAGTGCTTCTGAGACGGAGGAGAGTCCTCGACCAGAACAGGTTGGAAGAGGCAGTGGTGGGGCCAGACGGAGAGGCAGGGCCAGAGCTGGTGCATCAGCGCCAAATGTGTCAAGTAGTGAAGCTCCCGTGGCAAGGGCTCCTGCGGCGAGGGCTAGATTTTCAGAAGTCTGGAGGTTCTTTAAGGAAACACCGGATGACCGACGGACTGTGGTGTGCCACATTTGCCAAACCAGGATCAGCAGGGGTTCCACCACTACTAGCTTAACTACCACCAGTATGCGCAGGCATATGAATGCTAAACACCCCACTCAGTGGCAACAAGCGCGTTCACCTCCGGCCGTGCACACCACTGCTCCTTCCCCTGTGTCAGCTGATAGTCAGCCCCCTGCCCAGGACCCTGCCACAAAAACCCCATCGTCGCCTCCACGATCCTCCACAGCATCCACCAGCGTTCAGCTCTCCATACCCCAGACGCTGGAGCGGAAACGCAAATATAGTGCAACCCACCCGCACGCCCAAGCCCTTAATGTGCACATCTCCAGATTGCTAAGCCTGGAGATGCTGCCCTATAGGCTAGTAGAGACCGAGGCCTTTCGCAGCCTCATGGCAGCGGCCGCCCCTTGGTATTCGGTCCCCAGCCGCCACTACTTTTCCCGATGTGCCGTCCCAGCCCTGCACCAGCACGTGTCAGACAACATAATCCGTGCCCTGACCAACGCCGTTTCTGACAAGGTCCACCTGACCACGGACACGTGGACGAGTGCTGCCGGGCAGGGCCACTATATATCGCTGACGGCACATTGGGTTAACTTGGTGGAGGCTGGGACCGAGTCTGACCCTGCGGCTGGTCATATACTGCCGACGCCGAGGATTGCGGGGCCTACCTCGGTCCAGGTGTTTCAGGCCTACTATGCCTCCTCCTCCTCCCACCCCTCCTCCACCTCCTCCTCCGAACGACCATCCGTGGGCATGGCGCCATCAGTCGGTAGCTCTAGGCACAGCAGCAGTGCCGTCGCTAAGCGACAGCAGGCGGTGCTCAAACTGCTGAGCCTAGGCGATAAAAGGCACACCGCCCAAGAACTATTACAGGGCATCACGGCGCAGACTGATCTGTGGCTGGCACCGCTGAACCTGAAGCCAGGCATGGTTGTGTGTGACAACGGCCGTAACCTGGTGGCGGCTCTGCAACTCGGCAGACTGACACATGTGCCATGCCTGGCCCATGTGTTAAATCTGATAGTTCAGCGTTTCCTCAAGACATACCCCAATCTGTCTGATTTGCTCACGAAGGTGCGCCGCATCTGTGCGCATTTCAGGAAGTCCAGCACAGATGCTGCCACTCTCAGGGCAGCGCAGCGCCGCCTCCAACTGCCCCCTCACCGACTGTTGTGCGACGTGCCCACGAGGTGGAATTCAACACTGACCATGTTATCCAGAGTTTACCAGCAGCGCCGAGCGATTGTAGACTGCCAGATGTCAACTTCCACCAGAACTGGTAGTCAGGTCAGTCAGCTTCCTCAAGTCTACAATGAGGAGTGGACGTGGATGTCTGATATCTGTCAGGTGCTGAGTAACTTTGAGGAGTCAACACAGATGGTCAGTGGCGATGCCGCCATCATCAGCCTCACCATCCCGCTGCTTGGCCTGTTGAAAAACTCTCTGGTCAGCATGAAGTCGGAAGCTTTGCGCTCCTCACAAGAGACGGGGGAAGAAGATTCCCTTGTTGATAGCCAAAGCACCCTTAGGTCTGTTTCTCAGCGCATATCGGAGGAGGTGGAGGTGGAGGAGGATGAGGAGGAAGAGGAGGAGAATGTTGGCGAGACACAAGAGGGGACCATTGTTGAGTCCTTCACTGTTGAGCGTGTATGGGCAGAAGAAGAGGAATTGGAGGAGTTGGAGGAGGAGGAAATGGACAGTCAGGCCAGTGAGGGGAGCGAATTCTTACGCGTTGGTACTCTGGCGCATATGGCAGATTTCATGCTAGGCTGCCTATCCCGTGACCCTCGCGTTCAAAGAATTTATTCCAGCACCGATTACTGGGTGTTCACTCTCCTGGACCCACGGTACAAGCAAAATCTTTCCACTCTCATCCCTGGAGAGGAAAGGAGTGTGAGAATGCATGAATACCAGCAGGCCCTGGTGCACAAGCTGAAACAGTATTTCCCTTCTGACAGCGCTAGCGGCAGAGTGCGTAGTTCTGCGGGACAAGTAGCGAGGGAGAGTAGGCGAGCAGGCAGCTTGTCCAGCACTGGCAAGGGTACGCTTTACAAGGCTTTTGCCAGCTTTATGTCACCCCAGCAAGACACTGTCACCTGTCCCCAGTCTCGGCAGAGTAGGGCTGATCTTTACAGAAAGATGGTGAGGGAGTACGTAGCTGACCATACCATCGTCCTAAATGATCACACAGCTCCCTACAACTACTGGGTTTCAAAGCTGGACATGTGGCACGAACTGGCGCTGTACGCCTTGGAGGTTCTTGCCTGCCCTGCCGCTAGCATCTTGTCCGAGCGGGTTTTCAGTGCAGCTGGTGGCATCATCACCGATAAGCGTACACGCCTGTCGACTGACAGCGCTGACAGGCTGACGCTTATCAAGATGAATAAAGCATGGATTTCTCCTAATTTCCAATCTCCAGCAGGTGAAGGAAGCTCAACCTGAATAATTTATCCACTCCTCCTCCTCCTCCTCCTCCTCATTTTCCTCCTTCTCCTGCTCTTTGTACAGTAAAGCAGAGGAAACTGGCTATTTTTTGACAGGGCCCACTGGCTCTACCTATAGTACTTTATGCATTTAATTTTTCTGGAGGGCCACCGACCCGGTCCTCTGTTTTAAACAATTTTTGGGAGTGCCACATACAGGCACTCAATCTATTCAATTTTTCTGGAGCTCCACCTACCTGCTCCTCTGGTTTGAAAAATTTTTTGGACTGCCACATACAGGCACTCAATCTATTCCATTTTTCTGGAGGGCCACCTACCTGCTCCTCTGGTTTGAAAACTTTTTTGGACTGCCACATACAGGCACTCAATCTATTAAATTTTTCTGGAGGGCCACCTACCTGCTCCTCTGGTTTAAAAACTTTTTTGGACTGCCACATACAGGCACTCAATCTATTCCATTTTTCTGGAGGGCCACCTACCTGCTCCTCTGGTTTAAAAACTTTTTTGGACTGCCACATACAGGCACTCAATCTATTCCATTTTTCTGGAGGGCCACCTACCTGCTCCTCTGGTTTAAAAACTTTTTTGGACTGCCACATACAGGCACTCAATCTATTCAATTTTTCTGGAGGGCCACCTACCTGCTCCTCTGGTTTAAAAACTTTTTTGGACTGCCACATACAGGCACTCAATCTATTCCATTTTTCTGGAGGGCCACCTACCTGCTCCTCTGGTTTGAAAAATTTTTTGGACTGCCACATACAGGCACTATCCAAATTGAATTGTCTCCATAGCAGCCTCCACACGTTGTCTCCATTGCTACCTCCAAAAGTCGTCCATATAGCTGCCTCCATACATCGTCCCTTTATCAAACGAGGTTTGTCAGGCCGAAATTTGGGTTGTTTTCATGGATTCCACATCAAAGTTGTTAACTTTGTCGCCACCCTGCTGTGTTATCCACAAAATACACTGGCAAACTTTTACCATTTACGAATATTATTTCAGCGCTTCTTGCGCATCTGTTTACATTCCCCTCACCCGCCATATCCCAAACTTATAAGAACGCTACTACACTTGATCTTATACAAAAGGTTCTTAGAAGTTCTGTTTGGGGAGTAGCCTAGAGACAGGGGCTTGGATTGGCGAAAGCTCGCCTGGCAGCGGAGCGCCAGCTCCATGCCACGAAACAACTAACATAGTTTTAACTGCAGCACCTTTAATCTACTACTAGTTCACTGCCTCCATACATGCCCGCCTTATCAAACGTGCTGTGTCAGGCAGAATTTTGGGTTGTTTTCATGGCTTCCACAACAAACTTGTTAACTTTGTCGCCACCCTGCTGTGTAATCCACAAAATATACTGGCAAACTTTTACCATTTACGGATATTATTTCAGCGCTTCTTGCGCAGATGTTTACATTCCCCTCACCCGCCATATCCCAAACTTATAAGAACGCTACTACACTTAACTTGGTGCAGGCTGGGACCGAGTCTGACCCTGGGGCTGGTCATATACTGCCGACGCAGAGGATTGCGGGGCCTACCTCGGTCCAGGTCTCAAAGGCCTACTATACCTCCAAATCCTCCCACCCCTCCTCCACCTCCTCCTCCTCCGAATTACCATCCGTGGGCATGGCGCCATCAGTCGGTAGCTCTAGGCACAGCAGCAGTGCCGTCGCTAAGCGACAGCAGGCGGTGCTCAAACTGCTGAGCCTAGGTGATAAAAGGCACACCACCCAAGAGCTATTGCAGGGCATTCCACATCAAACTTGTTAACTTTGTCGCCACCCTGCTGTGTAAGCCACAAAATATACTGGAAAACTTTTTTCATTTACGGATATTATTTCAGCGCTTCTTGCGCAGATGTTTACATTCCCCTCACCCGCCATATCCCAAACTTATAAGAACGCTACTACACTTGATCTTATACAAAAGGTTCTTAGAAGTGCTGTTTGGGGAGTAGCCTAGAGACAGGGGCTTGGATTGGCGAAAGCTCGCCTGGCAGCGGAGCGCCAGCTCCATGCCAAGATCCAACTAACATAGTTTTAACTGCAGCACCTTTAATCTACTACTAGTTCACTGCCTCCATACATGGTCCCCTTATCAAACGAGCTGTGTCAGGCAGAATTTTGGGTTGTTTCCATGGCTTCCACATCAAACTTGTTAACTTTAACGCCACCCTGCTGTGTAATCCACAAAATATACTGGCAAACTTTTATCATGTACCGATATTATTTCAGCGCTTCTTGCTCACCTCCTTTGGTTCCTCTCTGCCACCCATTGGTTTGAAGCCTGAGTCCATTTAGGGTATGTTGCCATGACACACTCTAGCCTGCCGCTGCTGCCGCTGCCTCTGCATGCCGTCCCCTATAGTGTCAGGGTCAATTATTGGATGTTTTAGATGCTATCTAGCCTCATTCGGTCACTCTGTCATGGCCATGCTGTTGCCCATAATTTTGGCATAATGGTGCGATTAAGCAGCCTCAGAGGCATCCATGCATGCTGTCCCTGCTGTTTCCTGTCCATTTCCGTGGTGTTTCCATCCTTTTCTGAGGTTCCCAGGTGTTTGGTCAAGCTTCCCTGTGCAGAGCCTTGGTCCCCTTGAAAAATGCTCGAGTCTCCCATTGACTTCAATGGGGCTCGTTACTCGAAACGAGCACTCGAGCATCGGGAAAAGTTCGTCTCGAATAACGAGTACCCAAGCATTTTAGTGCTCGCTCATCTCTATTAAAAACCCTTAGGGCACTTTCACATTGGCTTTGTTTTTCGTGTCTATGGTTCATTGATTTCCACGGACGCCTCACAAAACCATTGATTTCTATTGGTGTTTTCACATTGGCTTCTATTTCCACTGTTCCATTGTCCATGAACATAATTATGAAACATGTTCTATTTTTTCATGGATGCCGATCATGGAAGGCAATAGTCTAAGGGTCCACAAAAAAAAACTGATGAAACACCTGAAAAAACAGCTGTGATGTTTTCAAAGCAATGTTAAACCTTCAGGTTTTTTGCATACACAGACACAAAACGAATGCTTCATGGAGATGAAACAGAAGAAAAACGGAGACTAAATGCAACGGAGGCACAACTAAGGCTGAGCACCAAAGCCAATGTGAAAGAGACCTAACAGTGGTCTGCAACAACTAACAATAAGTGAAAAGTAAAATAAATAACAATTTTATGTTCTCGAAATAAAATATTTAGATGCAGAAACACTGTAAAGTCAGGAAGAAATAACTAGGTTGTGAATGATACATTTTAAACCAGCATGTAGAAAGGCTAATGTTGGCGTTTTAGCTGTTGCAGAAAAGGCTTCGTAGGAGTTGAGCATTTATTTGATAAAATATAATGAAGTGCTTAGTTCGGAACATAGTAGGCTGAGTAACACAGGATGTCCTGTGGATAGCGCTATTTATTTTTGAGTGTTCTGTTCATAACTTTGCCCTGAGTTCATGGGTAGCGGATGTAATGAGATCTGCTGTGTGTTGTGTCATTTAAGTTTCAATTAGAAAACAGCAAGTGCTCTCTTATTTTTATACACTGAATTATTAGACTGGAATAACCTTAGTGCAAAATAGGTACCTCCGAAATATCCTTATCCTAGTAATGAAACTTAAAGACTGGGGCTAGATGATAAGGAGTCATGGATATGTCCATTGACAATCTTTCTATTTGTTGAGACCCATTGTGAGCAGATTGCAGCTTTATGTTTCATACAATTAAAAATAAATACTAGAAAATCATACATTACCCTGTACTCAAAGATGTCAACCTACTGAAATACCACTTGGCTTTCTTTAAATGGGTATTTTTACTTACTTATGACCTGATATGTGATCGATATCGGGTTGGTGTGCATCTTATATTGGGTGCACAGTTTCGTTTTTATTTGTCTGTGATTATTCCAATTATATTGATATGTCATAAATAGAAGATAGGTACCAACACATATTGCAAGGACGGTTGTCCGCTGACCTCCTTCCCAAGTTCAGGCTGCACAAAGATTTGGCTGTGCATGCATGGCCACTCTCCATTGGGGTGAATGGGGGTCCCGACAATAGCGACAAGAGTGCATATATTCCACTATTTGCAGCCCTCAATTACACATGAATAGGGAAATAATTGCAGCAAAGGGGTCAGATGACGACTGTTCTTACTACAGAAGCCGAAAAAGGGTTTTCTCACTTGTGTAAGATCCTCACAGATAATTATATCCCCTCTAACCACGGGCACGCTATTGACACCACAACAAACAGAGACTTCTAAAAAACTGATGCCGGACAACCCTATCAAGTGTTACATACTAAGTAACTTAGAATACTTTTGACGTTTATTGCATTGCTAAAAACTTTGATAATAGAAGTGAAAGAATTTGATAAAGTAGAGCAAGAGGACAGGGATGTATATTTTCTAATAAATAGCTGCTGACGGGTTCAATACAAAGTGTATTTTTCACATGGAAAAAATTATTGGTAACCCTCGTTTAGTGAAAGAAAAACCAACAATGGTCACAGAAATAACTTGAATCTGACAAAAGTAAAAATAAATTAAGTTTCTATAAAAATGTAGACATGAAAGACAGACATTGCTTTCCAACCATGCTTCACTAAGAATTAGGATGGTACCAAAAAAATGTGAACAAAGGGACATTCCGTGTCCACTAATTAGGTGTCTACATTCTTGTAATCAGTCAGTGGCCTGCATAGTCAGTGGCCTGTATATAGTCACTGTGGTGTCTGGTGACATGGTGTGTACGGTACCACACTCAACATGGACCAGAGGAAGCAAAGGAAAGAGTTGTCTCAGAAGTTCAGAAAAAAAAATTATGGACAAGCAGGTTAAAGGTAAAGGTTACCAGACCAAGTAGCTTCATGTTTCTGTGACTACAGTAGCACATAGTATTCAGAAATTTAAGATTTGGTGGACTGTTGCCAACCTCTCTGGACATAGCCTCAGGAGAAAAATGAATTGACAGTAACAGAAATCATTTGATTGCAGCGATTGCTTCAAAAGGTTGTGCAAAATAATATGAAGTTAAGGGAACCATCATATCCAGGCCTGTTTCATTAGATCTACTTCTCTGTTGAAGCATGGTAGAAAAACTATTTCTGCCTTTTTATTTGTTCATTTTCATAGAAAATATTTTTACATTCGTCAGATTCAAGTTATTTCTGTGACCATTGTGGGTTTTTCTTTTATTAAACAAGGGTAGCAATAATTTTGTTCCTGTTACCAATATCATGTTTAGGTGGAATTTTTAGATATTTTACCACCAAATAACATGGTCAATTTGTCACTAATGGGGTCCACTACTGTATATACTGTATTGTTTTCTGCTAGAGATGAGCATATCTATTTGTTGTAACATAGGTTTGGTATGAATCAATTAAAATTTACTTCAGACAAACCAATGTTAGACCAATTGTCCTAGAAACTGGTGTGTAACCTCCCCTAGCTCTCTATTAAAAAAAAGGTCATTTCTTGTTTATCATTAGTTGGTTATCATTATGTTTTGGATTAGAATTAGGGTAAAACCTTATACTAACTCTTACAATAACCCTTACCCCAATGAAAAACATTAATAGAAAATGAACAATATAAGGTAGGAATTTTTTATAAACCATAAAAAAAAAATCTGCGTTTTAGAGGACCAGAGGGGAACGTATACTAATTTCCCGAACAATTGGAGAAACAGTGGTTCGGACCAATTTGATCCAGACCCAAACCGAATCTTTTGAGAAAATTTAGTGAAACTTCAGTGACTTATCTCTAGTTTCTGCTTACAGTGATGCCAACCATCCTAATGTCACAATTGTGTATTCACAAAGTGACAGAACGTTAAACCTGGGAGGATGATATTTGCTTTAAAATAGCTAAAAACCCAGTTTGGTCACTTCCTGTTTGCCTATAGATGCTACTACTTATATATTTTGCAAATCAAACAAATTACATGGAAACAACGTGGCTCTTTTTAGATTGTCTTTGTTATTCCAGTTCCTCACATTTGGAGCAGCGCACTGATACTGTTCCTAAGGAAGTAAATATAATGACACGAAATGTAAAATGAATAGCAGCTGGAAGTGCCTCAGTAATACAAATGAAGAACATTCTAGCTGAGGAAGATCTTAGTTGGTTCTCAAAGCATTCTTGATTGCTCTGGTTTGTAGGATATCTAACACAATTGTAATTCTGATCTCACAGCGAGCTTGAAAAAGCTTATACAATACTGCAGCATTTGGATTGTGTATCAAGAGATTTATGTCTATTGTATTGCACATTATACATTTTATGTGGAGATGGTTTTGGCAAATTATGTACAAACCAGTCATTATGTTACTATTATTAAACATCCGGGGTATGGATAGTATATATTTTGCGATAATAGTGTTTACACTAGTTATAGTCGCGGAGATATCAGTAAGTGAGACTCTCATGTTAAAGAAGTGGACAGAGCAGGGTCAGACAGGGCTGACATTACACCAGAGGATTCTGCAGCACCCTAAATGTTTAGCATAAAATAAACCCACTAGAAGCTGTTGATGAAGTTCTTATAGTATTTTCTGGACTTACACATTAGCCACGTTAGCAGATTTGGAAGCTATCTTTCTATACTCCACCATACATACACAAGGTTGGCTCAGCCAAGTGTGCATGTGTTTTATATGTAAAGGCCACTGCCGGACAACTCTAAAATGTCTCCTCTCCCAAACAACAATAGGAACAGGGAGTTGAAATTTAATTGCCCTATTGAAGTCAGAGGATCATCCTATTCTTAAAAAAAAAGTCCTAACTCAATCAACAGAATTTTCTAGTTCTAAAAAAATATTTTTTTTAAATCAAATTTTGATGTTATTGTTTGATGCAGGGACACTCACTCATCGATCTAGGCACTCTGACTGGTAATCTTCTTATATTTGTTATAAATGGCCTTCTTCCTTTTAAAATCAACTTTTTAAATTAAGCTAATGGGTCACAGGGGCTCTAGAGGGTGTTACCAGAGCCCTTCATGATGCAGATAAACAGGCTGTTACACTGTGCATTAACACTCCCCTCTCCCACTGTGTGCTGAAAATTTCTCTGCTCCTGTGAGATTATAGCAGACAGAGAGAGGGGGGAAGTGCCAAGGTAGCATAGGGGAGAGTGAGCTAGTATAACAGCCTGTGAAGTGACAACACACAGGGGCTCTGGAAATGCCCCCCTCCCCCCCCCCCCCCCGAGCACTTCTGGCTTGTTAGCATAATTTTACAAGTTGATTTTAGTAAGAAGGAGGCCACAGATAACAAATATAAGAAGATTAGCACAGTCACAGTGCCTGGATCTACGAGTAAGTCTCCCTGGGTCATCATGATTGATTTCATTGGTAGATTTCCTTTAAAGGGGTTTTCCTATGAAAGATTATTGTCAAATTTCCATCCCCTAGTGATGTTAACACAATTAAGATTAACCCTTTTTTAACCCTTTACTTCACAATTTTACTCGGTTTTATTTCAGTTTTAGCTCCTATCACTCAGTGATGGTCAGTGAAAAATTGTGTGTGTGGACAGGGACTCTCTAAGCAGACACTTCATGATCCCTCTAGTTCTGTGAGCTGACAATGTGGTTAGATTATCAGGGTACAGGTTTATATGCACCTTCATCTGGCTTCTGAACATTGTACTAGTATCTGACACGCAGGGAGAGAGATGAGACAGATCAGAGATGATGAGATCCATGAGATGGATATAACTCACAATGACACAGTTAGCTTTAATTCATCTCTGCTATTCCACAACACACTAAATCTGTTGTGCCTTTCTGCTGTGCCTCCCCAGATAAAGAACTTATCTGCTTGCAGCTTGCAGTTCTCCTTACGCTGCTGGAACTCGGTGTCTGTTTCAGAGTGAGCTGCGGGGGCCGGCCCTAGAGTGCAGGGAGCAGAAACTGAGCTGCACGGCCGTCACACAAATCTCCAAGATGGCGGCCCCGAGTCTGGGGGCAACTGAAATTGTGTACACCAGGACTGATAGAGACAGGTTGCACTTATATCTATGAATGCTCTATTTTTTTTAAATAACAGTGGATTAGAATATGTGTTATTTTTTTATCTTGAGTAACAAGTAAGAAACTTGTCTTTGTGGGAATACCCCTTTAAGGAGATTTATAATAACAGATTCATATACAATATGGCCACCATAAAAGTAGAAATAGTTTGCTGTGTGGGAGTTAAATTATAACACTTTATATGTATATGGGTGGACTATGCTAAAATACATGAGCTATAGGTCTTAATACTGTGTGCTCTGATGAAGAACATACTGGGGCTCATTTACTTACCCATCCCGTTGACGCCGCCGATTCGGAATGTCCGACGAGGATTCAGAGCTGCCGCGATTCACTAAGACCATGGTCCAATTTCCTGCATGTGTCACTTCCCCGCTGAGGTCCGCCGGAGTTCACCATCTTCTTCCCGGTGCATGTAAGTGCGTGTCTTGCGACACAATTTTGAAAGTTAAATTCTGCGGTTTGTCCAAATCAGTCGGGTTGTCCGACGGCCATGCTCCCCGATTTGTGTCAGATGCAAGTCGGTGCCCATGCACCACAATCCGATCGTGTGTGCCTAAAACCCTGGGCAATTCAGCGCGAAACGGAAAAATTTGCGAAACTCAACGGAAATGCGTCCGCGGGACTCTTAGTAAATGTGCCCCAGTATTTTATAGTTATTTATAATAACTTACATATATATTAGTTACAATTGCCTGTATATTAAGTGTGCCTTGAACTTTCACTTCCATTTCATTGTTTACCATGCTTCTGCAATTTTTCACCAGGTAGATAAGAAAATTGTAAGAACAGAAATTGGGGTTCTCCTACGTCTTTCACATCCGAATATTGTAAGTTTGTTATAATTCTAAACAAAGCTTTCAAAAATATTTTTCTTGTACATGATATTAATTTCATTTATGGAGTAATTGTCAGCTCATTGGATGAGCAGTTGGCATTGTTTTACCATAATGGAAATATTATTGTCTATTACCTTTGTAGACTTATATTATAAAATGATGACAGTGGTATGAGGAGCACCCAACAACATGTATGTTACATACATATTGTTTATACATATAAAGGGGTAGATTTATCATACGATAAAGGCCACCCCCACCCCCGTGTCCAGCCGGATATATCAAGAGGGGTAAGCCACACAAAACTACACCAGTGCTTGTAAAATTACACAGGTGTCCCACCCACTCCACCGGCTACCTCGGCCCTCTATGCCCCTCCCCCCATGCTTACATGGCGTGGAGGTGGTGTAGTGCTTTGTATAATTGCAAATTCTTGCATTGCACAAGAATTTGTAATTATTTCACTGCTTCTACACCAAAAACTGGCATAGAAGCAGTGATAAGTCACCCCCATAATGTCTACACTAAAAAAAAGTTTTGTCTGTTAGCTTCTAACAACCCTCTGTAGTTTTTTTTCCTGTAGTTGTATGATATCTGTGCCTATGCCCAGGGGCATAACTTGGAGCTGATGGGCCCCACTGCAAAGTCTGTGCCAGGCACCCGACTATAATGTATGGGTTATAGTACTAATCTTACCATATGGGAAAATGACATCTTATGGGTTCCCTAGGCCTCTTTGGCCCAGTTGTGACCGCACCCTCTGCCTCCCCACAAGTTACGCCCCTGCCTATGCCTCTCTTTTGCTGGACAGTAGGGCATGGGGAAAGGAAAGGATAATAAACAAAATGGCTGCATAATGAAACTACACATAGTTGTTAGTAACTGGAAACAAATAGATCTAGACAAACTGTTTTTGTAGTCTGGACATTATATACAGTGTGTGTAGTGCATATATATAAAAGTATATATTACCACAATGTATGTTTTTAAGTCCTGGAGATCAAAATTAGAGAACAATACACAATTTCCGAAATGTCAAGGTTATTCTATAGTCCTATGTGAATATGTCCTATCTTAACATGTATAAGATAGCAGTATTTTAAGCTAATTTTATAAATTGTATATATTCCAAAGTACATTAGGTAATGAAAATATGATAATTAGAAAATAAATTACGGTAGGGCTCTTTTACAATGACCTTGTTTTTCACATCCATGTTTCAGTACTTTTCATAGTTGCCTCACTGAGCCATTGATTTCTGTTGGTGTTTTCATATTGGGGCAGATTTATCAAGATGTCTAAAAGTAAGAATGTAGCCCATGGCAACCAATTACAGCTCAGCTTTCTTTTTACCAGTGCTCATGAATTTTTCAAAGGGGAGCTGTGATTGGTTGCCATGGGCAACTAAGAACACTTTCTTTTAGACATCGTAATAAATCTGCCCCATTGTTTCCTGAACATGTTGGTTTTTGTTCACTTCTGTGGCTCGCAGAAGGCAATTGAAGTCTATAGGTCAAAAAAAAACTTTTGACAGGTCAGTTTTTTACTTAAACCAATGTTAAACTTTCATTTTTTAATGCAGACACAAAGACAAAATGGAAGCAACAGAGACAAAACGGAGACCAAATGCAATGCATGCACATTTCACACGTCATTAGAGAACACTTTCAGATACCTGCCAGTTATTTGTGTAATTTGACACCTGGGGCTAATATCCTTAATTATCTGACAAACCCTGTTTAACTGTCAGCATAACTCTCCAGTTTTCAGTAACATTGCAAAAATGTTGTGTTGTTCCAAAGTGACTGAAACCCAGTGGCCGCAGGTTGTCCAGAAGAAGGGTAAAAGGGCGACCCTATAGACACAATTCTAGTGGCATTGTGTACCCCTTTCCAAAAAATCCACCAGATTTTGACCAGTAGAGATTATATTGGGGCACATTTACTTACCCGGCCCATTCGCGATCCAGCGGCGCATTCTCTGCACAGGATTCGGGTCCGGCCGGGATTCATTAAGGTAGTTCCTCCGCCGTCCACCAGGTGGCGCTGATGCGCTGAAAATCATCTCAACGCGCCGGAATACACCGCGCTGGACCAGGTGAAGGTAAGCGCTTCCGGAGCGACACTTTTTCGGGTTTTAAATGCGGCGTTTTTTCCGAATACGTCGGGTTTTCGTTCGGCCACGCCCCCCGATTTCCGTCGCATGCATGCCGGCGCTGATGCGCCACAATCCCATCTCGTGCGCCAAAAACCCGGGGCAATTCAGGTACAATCGGCGCAAATCGGAAATATTCGGGTAACACGTCGGGAAAACGCGATTCGAGCCCTTAGTAAATGACCCCCATTATTTCTGAAAAACGTAAATGATCACACATTGGGGCACATTTACTTACCCGGCCCATTCGCGATCCAGCGGCGCATTCTCTGCACAGGATTCGGGTCCGGCCGGGATTCATTAAGGTAGTTCTTCCGCCGTCCACCAGGTGGCGCTGCTGCGCTGAAAATCATCTCAACGCGCCGGAATACACCGCGCTGGACCAGGTGAAGGTAAGCGCTTCCGGAGCGACACTTTTTCGGGTTTTAAATGCGGCGGTTTTTCCGAATACGTCGGGTTTTCGTTCGGCCACGCCCCCCGATTTCCGTCGCATGCATGCCGGCGCCGATGCGCCACAATCCGATCGCGTGCGCCAAAAACCCGGGGCAATTCAGGTACAATCGGCGCAAATCGGAAATATTCGGGTAACACGTCGGGAAAACGCGATTCGGGCCCTTAGTAAATGACCCCCATTGTTCTCTAATTTTGATCTCTAATGCATATATTATTGGGAATTGTAGACACAAAAAGGTCGAATACTTACAATTAAACTATTTTAAAGTTGCTTGACTTTTTATTTTAGTTTTGTTTACTACACTATTGAACAGAAATGTTAATTTCATGTAAACTGATGATCTTCCATTGAATTTACTTTTAGATAAAGCTAAAGGAGATATTTGAAACACCTACAGAAATAAGCCTTGTTCTTGAACTGGTGACCGGAGGTGAATTGTTTGATAGGTGAGTGATGAACCATTGACCCCTAAATCTAACAACTGTTTTTTTGTGCCTGATCAGGTGAATGGAGAAAAACCATATAAGAACCATTTATAATACAAATATATTAAAATCTGAACTTCTGTAGAAGGAAATAACAGTGCCCCAGGGACTAAGGCAGTTAGAAAAGAGCCTTCTATTGTTAGGGAGTCTTGGACTCCTGATAAAAGCTGGCTCCAAATGAAATCATAATCGTGTCTCTCGGTAAGATTGATGTGTTTTGTTCATGGAAGTGAGAGATGCAAATTAGGCTTTCCTCTTTATTCACGTTAAATGTTGAAGTGAGAAAAAGGTGCAGCTGGCTGTAAATCCTCACTTCCACATTTAGATTGGATTATAATTTAAAGCATTTCATTGTTTCACTTACACAAAAATTGCATTTATAATTAGTTTTCAGTAATAACACATGAGGATTATTACTGATAAATGTATGGTGGAAAAATGGGAAATGACTTAAGAATTTTAGGTTAGGGCAGCACGGTGGCTGAGTGGGTAGCACTTCTGTCTTGCAGTGCTGGGGTCCTGACTCCCACCCAGGTCAACATGTGCAAAGAGTTTGAATGTTCTCTCCGTGTTTGTGTGGGTTTCCTCCGGGTACTCCGGTTTCCGCCCACACGCCAAAAACATACTAGTAGGTTGTTTAGATTGTGAGCCGTATGGGGACAGGGACCAATTTGGCATGCTTTGTGTAGCGCTGCGTAATCTGTGTGCGCTATATAAATAAAGAATTTTTATTATTATTAGGTGAGGGTAAGCTTAAGAAGGTTCTCTGAGAATTTCGGAAAACCTGTTGGAAGCTGTAAAAATATATAGTTACCCCACAACAATTTGTGTACATTCCAGGCTGCACCTGGTCAATGTCTTCCATCAGGACTGTATCTGTAACCATGGGCTATCCTCTAATCCAGTATAGAGGGAGGTTATTTACTGTAAGACTATGGCACTCTCTGTTATGGGGAATTCATGTAAATAGGATTAAGACGGCCCTAGATGCCTTTCTTGAGTTTAACAATATTACAGGTTATATTTACTAGACAGTGAATAGTTGATCCACCGTTTTATATTGCCAAATTTGAAGTTAGTAAAGAATATTAATCCTCAAGAAGAGAGAATTTGGCTTCTACCTCATCCTGCTTTATCCTTAGTAAAATTGAATCCCATAAATCAGGATATTACCCTGAATTGAATGCTATTGAAGAGATGACATCAGTGCTCCAAATCCAGCTACAATCCTGGAATATATATGCATTTTTTTACTGTCCTGCTGCTACTAACAGCCTTGTTTGGTCAAAACTGCTTGTAAATTCTCTTCAATAAATAACATAGGGTATATTTTCTTATTTTCTGTGAATTATAAAAAAATCATAGTCAACCTCATTATACAAATCCTAATGATTAACAAATTACATTGTACACACTTGTGTATGTATGTCAGACATGCGGTGGTGTGGAGGAGCCATACACTGCCTTAATCAACACTCTTCTTATCTCTTAGCAGCTGATTGCCATAAAGTCTACATTATCAACCTCATACCGAGCAGCCTGAGCTCTCCACTAAGCAATTTCATTGAAATTTATTTAGTCCAGTCTTCAGAAGTACACTGAGGAAAACCTAGAATGTTTATGGGTTTTACTCATTTTCCTCCATTCCAAGCACTTTTTACTGGGATGTAAAATTCTGTTTTTAATTTGTAAAGTGGATGACAATAAGCAAATGTTTGATGTGCACTAAATATATTCATAGAGAACTTAGAATGGTGTGTCAGCACTGGATGACTAGCTCTGAGCAGTATATACTGTATGCAGCTCTGTTCCAGAGATCCTTGACAGATTTATCAGCATTTGGTTGTAGACAATGAAACTAATCATAATTCTCTTGCTAAAGATTCTTGTTCAAAAATATAACCTATTTCAATTAATATGTTTTTTTGGCTTGGTGTTTAGTCTTTAGTGATGAAGAAGATGACTGACTGTTAACTATGTAGGCGAGGAATTTTCGTTTTTATTGCAGTAATATATGTCAATATGTATTGCTGTGAAGTCCAGAACAGAAGGTTGACCATGATTGACTATGGGTTGACCGTGGGTTTCTATCTGCCACCGGTAGGCATACAGCTTGATTGTTTACTCCCTGTGGATAAAAATCGGTCCATGATCATGTGATGCCACAGAGGTGCACGGCTCGTTATAGCACACAACTCTGATTACTGTAACGAGCCATGCACCTGTGTGACATCACAAGACCATGGTCAGATTTCTGCCCACAGGAAGTAAATGATGAGGCTTTTTATAATGTGTCAGCAAGAGGAGATGTAGAAAACCAAGAGGAATTGATACAGAAAGTATATTAAAAAATTTCCCAACTTTTCAATACACAACGAATATCTGCATTGGATTTAGCAATAAAAAATCTCCATATAGAATGGATGTCACTTTTTCTTGCTGAATTCAACCATTGCAATACACCAACTGGTTTCTGTTGGTTGTGGATTAACTGTGGAATGGTCGTGTGTTACTTCCAGATCCATCAGAAAAAAAAAATACCCAGCCTTTAGCACAATACAATGTTCCTTCATTTTCATTCCCCTGAATTGTGCCATAACAGAGATCTCCTGCTGTCCCCTACTAGGGCCCATCAGTACTATATTGATCCACTCCTTATTCTGGAATTATACTCAAACAGTATCACATAATTTTACAATAGGGAGTAAGTACCACTATGTAATATAGTTACAGGACACCAGTGACTAGGAGGTTTGGATAAACTTTTACGGTTTCTTCTGTTCTGAGTCCCTATTATAGAATTTTCTGTAGAGCCCAGGAGCTTTAAATGATACTCGTGTGATATAATTACACAAAATAATTTAGAAGACACAGAATTAACTCATTTTACAAGAAAAAGACTATAGTTAAACATAATGTAAAAATGTGGTACTACTCTCGGCAGTTTGCATTTTAGAAAAAAGTAACTATTTTACTGCTTTACTACTAACTTTTGTTATTTCTTCAATGAAGTTTGTCAGCTTTGGAAAAACTGTAGTTTTTGGATTGGGCCTAGTTTCAAAAGGAGCCTAAGGTCCGGTACTTTTTTGAAACCTGGTGCCATGTTGATTACCCGCTCATGTGGGCTCCATGTGGGATTTATCTACAGCACATGATATCTACAACAGTCTCTGAGTTGACCTCATCTCTCAGGTTTATCTCTCCTCCCTCCCAAAAGTTTTGACTGACACTTTTTTGCCTGGTTGGAGGGATCTCCTCTGCACCGCCTTAAATGCACTCGCACTCTTCCTTCGTCTCTTCTTTGTTTAATTACCTTACCTTCTATTCTGTTCCAATCACATGGTGGCATATGTATCGTAGGTCTAGCTTTGTCCATCTCTTTTTTTGTGGCTTTTCTGCTAGTTAGACGTATCTTAGCAGTTTTTCTTATTGATACATGTGTTCTTAAGTGAATTTGCGACTTTTTAAAACAAATGTCACAAAAAGTTTCTAAAAGTCGCAATCAGTTCTAGGCTGCTATAGATGAGTTTCCTAAAATGTGTAACAATATTGGGGCTTTTTTAAAAAGTCGGAACATTCACATCTGGATTCAGGTGATAACTCAGGGAACACTGCAGAAAACTAGACAATAGTGATCTCCGAAGGTATTTAGGTGCAAAAAAAGTCACAAAGGATCACGAAAAGTCTCAAAAATTAAAGAAAAAAGCAAACTAAAAGTTTAAAACATGTGCTCCATATACTCCATGTTTAATTAACATAAGTCTTAATTGGCCTATTTGGAGTTTTTTTCTTTTATTTTTCTTTTATGATACTTCCTACTCCCCCATCCCTCACTCCCCCCACCCTCCTAAGATTTCCCTGCTTCATATTTTTTAAAAAATATGTACATATATGTATAAAACACATGAAATAAATTATTGAATTATCGATAATACATTTAATATGTTTTTTGCTACTTTGCAGAATTGTGGAAAAAGGTTACTACAGTGAGCGGGACGCTGCTGATGCAGTGAAACAAATTTTAGAAGCTGTTGCTGTAAGTATTTGCCAGACATTACACTGGTTTTAAAATTCACTCTATACAGTATAACTATTTTGATGAAAAATCTTAGGACCACTGTAAATGAGAGATATTCTATGAAAAAATATATACACTTTGTCTAGCAGGGTTTGAGGTGGATTAGAACATGATTAAAAGGGTTGTATGGTCACGGAACGTAAAAACAAAACCCAGTGTGTCTTCACTTCTTGCACTACTTGTAGACCTATAGCTTTTTTTGTGTGATTGCTGTGGCAAATCGTTTTTGTAAGGGTTTTTACCTTTTTATTCCTGGTAGCCTGGATGCAGTGCTCGGCATGAGGATTTCAAGTTCCATGATACTCTGCTCCCATGTATCATACTGTAGAATGTGCACAACTGCTGTGCACATCTATACGTTCCGCTGGTTCAATCGGTCCCTACGGATCACAAGTTAGTGTCTACAGGGGTCGTATATATGTCCCCCAAAGACGGCAATGGGCGCACTGCTCCGTATGGGAGCAGTATGTGCGGCATCGTACCGTCCTGTAGCCAGGAGAAAGATAGGACGTGTTCTGTCGTTCTCCGGAATATGGTGCCATGCGCCATACATCACTATGGAGAGGGGCACATGTCGTGTGAATGTAGCCTGACATTGTGAATACAGAATTGTGCACCTAAAATAATCTGGTGGGTGATACCTTTAGTATCGATAAAATGCAGTTAGAAAAACTGTGAAGTGGAATTCCGAATTTTGTTATGGAGCTTTTGGAGCTATGGAGCCCTCCCCCCTAAATACTATTTAAATACAGTTATAATAAGAATATGTCCTTCTGCCCACTATTCATTCGTCTGTAGATATATTGTAGATTTACAGCTTATACAATCCATGTGAAATAAAAAATCTGTTAGACTGACATTGAGATATTATTTACTCTCGAGAGGGAACTCTTGGAGCTTCTGCCAGGAAGAAGTTTATTTATTGGTCTGTGCTCCATAAAGGTTTATAGCCGGGGTGTCTTCAGAGCAGAACCAACCAACAATCTCTGCTGCTATCTAGAAATAGCTTTCCTAGCAGATGAATTATTGGAAGCTCCATTCTTATATGGATTTATACCTTGTCAAAACAGGCAATTACTACATCAAGGCGTAGAGTCATTACATTTAGATGTACCTCAGCTCCATTGATTTACAATTTAGCAAGTAATGTACTGTAATTAGAAATACCATCATATAATTATATAGAGAGAGGACGGTTACATCAATGTTGTGATTGGATTAAAAATTATAAATATCCTGCATTGCTTCACTAGTGTGGTTGATGCTGATCGTCTCGTAATACTCTATTAAGTGCTGACGCATAACATACATTTGACACAACATATACTACAAGCCTGAAGACCAGGGTCATTGTCTCTCTAGTAAATTGCACATTGAGTGTTTCTGATTACATCAAATGGCCACTATCAAATAAATCAGGAACAAAAGTCATTTAAAGATTTTGGAGCAATGTGTGATATTCCACCAAGACATGTCACAATTTCTTATAATATCATGAGAAACACCACAATAGAAAATGGATTCTGAGCATTGCAGTCAACGCTGAATGCTCCATGTCAAAAATATAGAATTTTTATAATTTTACCATACAGTTTAACCCCTTAATGACCTGGCTCTTTTTTGTTATTTTCATTTCCATTTTTCACTCCCCACCTTCAAATATCTATAGCTTTTTTATTTTTACACGTAAATAGCTCTGTGATGGCTTGTTTTCTGCATAACAAATTGCACTTCATAATGATGGTATTTAAGATGCCATGACATGTACTGGGAAGCGGAAAAAAAAAATCCAAATGTAGTGAAAATGTTGAAAAAACGCATTTGTGCCGTTTTCTTGTGGGCTTGGATTTTACGTCTTTCACTGAGCGCCCCAAATGACATGTCGACTTTATTCTTTGGGTCGGTGGGATCTCGAGGATGTCATGGGTGGATGTCATTTTTTTTGCAACTTTTGATGATGTTTTCAATGCTACCATTTTTAGGATTGTATAACGTTTTGATCACTTTTTATTGAATTTTTTTATGTTTTTCAAAATGGAAAAAAAGTGCCAACTTTGTGCACTATTTTCCACTCCGGGGTTAAATGCAGTGAAAAATCGGCATTAAAATTTGATAGATCGGGCATTTTCAGACGCAGCGATACCTAATGTGCTTATGATTTTTACTGTTTTAGGTTTTGTATTATATATATATTTTTTTACTTTTTAATTTTTACTATTTTTCCAACCCCCTAAGCTAATTTAACCCTAGGTTGTCTGATCGATCCTACCATATACTGCCATACTATAGTATGGCAGTATATAGGGATTTTCCTCCTCATTCATTACAATTTGCAAATTGATGACGTCAAATGGAACGACGATCCACACCACCTTTTTGAAGACGCTGGAAGCGCTGGATTATGTCACTCGCTGGGCCTGGAAAGGAACATGAACTGGAAGATGCTTGACAACATACTAGTACTGATTTATTTGGTCAATTTCTGAAGACAGGTTCCCATTAGAGCTGCTATTTTGAAGGTCCCTGTCAATACAGGCAGTCCCCGGGTTACACACAAGATAGGGTCTGTAGGTTTGTTCTTAAGTTGAATTTGTATGTAAGTCGGAACTGTATATTTTATCATTGTAATCCCAGACAGAACTTTTTTGGTCTCTGTGACAATTGGATTTTAAAAATGTTGGGTTGTCATAAGAATCAATATTAACGCTAAAGCTTCATTACAGACACATTTGATAACTGTTACAGCTGATCATTGTAGCCTAGGACTAAAGTATAATAAATTACCAATATCCAGAGGTCCGTTTGTAACTATGGGTCATATGTAAGTCGAGTGTTCTTAAGTAGGGGACCGCCTGTATGCTTTTATTGTCTGCAGTGAGAAGATGTCCTTACTGATGGTGATGAAAAGTTTGGCTACTACAGTGACCAGCAACATGTTCTCAACATTTACAAGAGCATGTACAATGTGGCCAGTGAAGGGGAACCTAAATAAAAATTTAGGTTATCTCATTTTCGGAAAAAGGGTAAAATCATGGACACCTCATTTTTTTTACTTACATTTTTATTACATTTTTAATTTTATAAACAAATCAAACATAGATGAAACAAAGAAATATCCAATGAGCCTGGACTGGTAAAACAAGTGTAAATATACATAATTAAAAAGAGAACACAATCTGAGTCATATCAATATAATAAAAGAAGAAAAAATAAAGGAGGGAGGTGAGGGGATTCCCATGGGTCCAAGGTTTGGGGTAACATAGTTAGGATAAACACATCAGACTGATTACATGAATATATCCCATCCACTGAGACCACACTTCATTTAATTACATATACAAAGAAGAAGCGGCACTCACCAGTCTCGTGAAAATTATCTTCTTTATTCACAACAAGTGGTACACAGGGAGGCACGCAGTGACCACTGCCTTGAGAAAGCGCCGAGCGGCGCGAAACGGCCCGTTGGCTTAGCGGCACTGCGTGCCTCCCTGCGTACCACTTGTTGTGAATAAAGAAGATAATTTTCACAAGATTGAACCTGACGAAGGCGCTAGTACAGCGCCGAAACGCGTAGATCCTTTTACCAATAATAACAATAAAGAGCCTTCCAAGTGATGACGCGCCGTTGATGTGGATTCTTCAGCCTTGCCACTCACCTGTTTTTACTTTTTGACGGTGTTCACACTTCATTTAATTGTTTCAAACAGCCATCCAATGGACACCCCATTTAATACTGTGCCAGTGCACTAGAATTATACTTGTTTGCTGAACAACAATAAATATTATAGAAAATAAGAAAAGTCTTCCTTTACAAAATTCCTGAAACATGTTTCCAATGTTAAGTTTCAATATATTGAGTATAATAGTTTATTTTAAGAAAAATATTATACTGGATGTCAGTTTTGTTGACTTGTACAATTCTTATCTATCCCTTTGAGCATCTTTAACTGTAATTTTAGAAGTAGGTTGACAGATTTATGACAAGCATCACATTAAATTCCCTGCACAACTAAAGATTTCTATGTTTATTAAAGAAGTAACACAGGATTTGGGAGTGATATCTTCAGAATAATTGGGCACCGCGGAATGTGGTCCTCGTTGATTTGCAAACAAACTAACTTTTGATTGTCAGATAATAATAAAATCGTGCTCCTCGTGGACTTCCCTGTTTTTGGTATGCTTGTGGAATTTGTATAAAACATTTTTTAGAATTTAGAATTAGATGATACTGATGAAGTAAGAAACAAATGAAATATAAGGAATTATATAAACATATAACTTTTCCTAAAGAGGCTAGCTTTATCTAGACCTTTATTCTGTTAGAATATTTTGGTTGTACAATAGCTAAAACCACCATACAGCATCCACTCTTCAATGTGCAAATGCATAAAAGGATGCCATTTAAAGGAAATCTATTCCTCCTTCTTGACACGACTGAAAAAAGAGCTGTAAAAAGCAGCACAAGGTTCACAATGAATTCACACCTCTTGCGTGACAGATGCATACATAAGAGAGGGAGGTAACTGACACGGGTGCTCCCGCGATCCCTGTCTCGGATTGCGGGTGCACCCGTGCCTCTTCATGTTCCGGTGGCCGGCTGCACTCACCTCCCCCGGCTCCAGCGGCGTCCTCCGCAGCTCCCGCGGTTCGGTGCCCCGTCTCCTAGGGCGGGAGCGCACCGGCTCGCTAGGATTTAAAGGGCCAGCACGCCAATAATTGGGGCTGGCCTGATTTAAATTCCAGCCTCTTCCTATTGCTCTTGCCGGATCTTCATACTTCCCTGAAGAGAAAGCTCCTGTGATTCCTGCGTTCCTGTGTACCCGTCCGTTCCTGTGGTCCTGCGTTCCTGTGTGCCAGTCCGTTCCTGTGGTCCTGTGTGCCAGTCCGTGCCTGTGGTCCTGTGTTCCTGTGTGCCAGTCCGTTCCAGTGGTCCTGTGTTCCTGTGTGCCAGTCTGTCCCAGTGGTCCTGTGTTCCTGTGTGCCAGTCCGTTCCTGTGGTCCTGTGTTCCTGTGTGCCAGTCCGTCCCAGTGGTCCTGTGTTCCTGTATGCCAGCTCCTGCGATTTCTGACATGAGTCCTGGTGTGCCTTTCAGTGCTATTCTCCTCCCGTCACTCCGTGTCTCCTGTATTACTACCTTGGCAGCCACCACAGGCTAGTCGCACCTGTGGAACGACCTGGTGGTTACCCGCCGCAGCAAGTCCATCCCTTCAATGCCCCAGTGTATTCATTTAAAAAAAGTAAAAAAAAAACTTTACTCTCTAATCTGTCTCTGGTAGCTTGCCTGAAGTGATGATGTTTTTTGTGGTGGTGGTAATGTGCACATTTTTTTAGTTTTGGTAAAACCTGGACCACCCCTTGATGATACTAAGTATATGTTAAGTATAAATGTTAAAGCATTGACTTACACAAACATTTCAACATTAAAAATGATTGTTGGCTTTAATAGAACTTCCTTTGACAGATATATAACTTAAAAGTCAGCTTTTTTTCTAGGATAAAGTGCCTTGTGCAGGGGGGGTTTGCTTATGAGGTCAAATTCTACTATGTATAGGCAGTAGCTGTTTTTGTCAGTGTGAAGAAATGATTATGTCCTTAAAGCTAGAATGAAAATTTTGCTAAAAAAGTTAAAGTAATATTAAGTGGCATAAAGTGGTCAAACTCATTCACATAAAATAAAGGAATCTTTAAAGCAGTGATTTTAGATTTTATTGTGGAAATGAAAAGTGCAGGTGATGTTAGAAAACTTTGTAATACATTTCACAAAGTCAAGAATTTTTTTTTTTTATACTCCTTCTTTTTCCTGCAGTGAGCAGTGTATCTCAAGTTCCATCTGCATAGAGATTAGGAAAGAACATAGAAAAAACAAAAAGAAGGCTAAAGCTTAAAGGGTTCTGGTTACATGAAATGAACGCTATGTTGTACAATTTATGTATATAAGCTGGTCTTTATTAGTATAATTTTAAAATATTATTTTAGTAGGTAGGAGGCCATGGATAACAAATATAAGATGATTACCAAATTTGAAATGTCTGGATTAATGATTAAGTGTCCCTTGTTTGTGATGCTTGATTTTCATAGTAGATTTTCTTTACTTAAATATATTACTAAGTTTTACTATTATCATTTGCACTATCCCTCTCTGCGGATCCAAAATCTATTTATCATCAGAAATCTTCTAAAATAAAACGAAACAACCCTACGAACTTCAACATGGGTCTCCCCATGTTGTGCTAAAGACTGCATGGATCAGCTGTAAGGTGTCTGTAATTATGTTTATTAATAATCCTTGATTCAATGACACCACAAAAATCTGAAAATCAAAGTGTCACAGGCAAGGACAAAAAGAAAAATTGTCTGGAGTTACAATTATAAAATATACCAGTTCAGACTTACATACAAATTACACTTAAAGGGGTTTTCCCTTACTTTACAATGTTACTCACTTTTTTTTGCTGTTTTAGCTCCTATCACTCTCTATGCTGCTCAGTGTAATATTCCAGGGTGTGGGCGGGGACTCTCGAAACAGACATGTTATTATCCATCTAGTTCTGTAGGGTGACAATGTGGTTACATTATCAGGGTACAGGTGTATGTGCACTTTCATCTGACTTCTGATATTGTACTAACACACTGACACATAAAAGTAGAGCGATAAGACAGATCAGAGATGCATACAGAGGCTGACAGACTTTTACACTGTTACACTTTTAGCTCTGCTACATCTCACAGGTAGGTGTCTGTCTCCCCCCTTCTCCTGGATCACTTATCTCCTTGTAGTTTGCACCCTCGCTGCTCATGATATGCTGGCAGGAAGTGATCAGTGAGTGTCTGTGAACTCTGTGCAGGGGGCCGGGCTACAGGTTCAGAGCAGAGAGCGGCAGAAATCTCATCTGCACAATCTCGCACAGAAATCCAAGATGGCGGCAACCCAACCCTAGGGGCAACTTAAATTGTGTCCAGCAGGACTGATCTGTGAAATCCAGTATTTTTGTTAATAACAGTAAATTAGTGAATGTGTTGTTTTGTTAAACTGAGTACATACAAGAAACTTGTCTTCGTGGGAATACCCCTTTAAGAACAAACCAAAATTACTAATCTAGTACATAACCTGGGAACTGCTTTGGACCTACTTTAAGTAGAGTCTGCTAACTCTATCCAAAGGATCATCTTAAGAACAGTGTAATGAAAATGAGAAATCAATTAATCAATTAATTTTCAATGGTGCCTCCAACACATACAGTATGTGAACACAGCATTGTGGGATAAAACTTTTACAAGATTTTGTAGATACTTACTTTGGTGTTTTGACTCATTTTACTTTTTTTAAGTCATTGCAGTTGTCATCCAGATATTTTCTTTTTACTAGAACATTTGCAAAGTTTAGCTGGCTGTGTCAAAGTATTACATAGATACTACATAGACAGCATTATCCTCTGCTCTCGGAGGCTTGTAAGTTTCTTTTCATTATCCTTAAGTCAGTGACATCTCTATAGCACAGGGTATTTCAAATCACCTTCTATCACCAGATGTCTAAATCATTATCATTTGACATACTTTTCACTTTCGCAGCCTGAAATGTTGCCATGAGAGAATAGGGATTACTCATCTTACAAGCTATGTCTGTTGTAGCTGCTAACAGATTCTTTTTTATAAAGATGTTATATTACATATTATGTACTATTTTTCTTCGTGCTAGAGATAACATGAAACATACCTGTAATTTATTTCTAATATCTTACAAAGCAAAAATGGATGATACAGTTTCACACGATGGTTTAAAGCGTAACTCTAAAGTTACTTATAGAAAATAGTGTTAGCACAGCTGGAAAGAGACTTTGACAACATTTCCAATGATACCTGTATCATGCTGCTGGCTTCCTCCTAGCCTTAGATACAGTCTGGTATATCTATCATCATTTCTTACTAAATCATATACAACTACTCCTGAAGTGCGCATCATTTCCTGGTTGTGACATCAGCAAAGGGCACTGAAGTCAGGGCACTCAGGGCATTCATTGTAATCAGGTCAGCGTGAATGTAATTGGCCGACCTGAAGCATGAGATGAATCACATGCTTGAAACATCACTTAAGGTCCTTTGCCAGAACAGTAAGAACTTTCACATGAATCAGGACAGCATGTTTGTAATTGGATGACCTGAAGCATGTGATGAGTCACTTATGGTCCTATTTTCTTGCACTCATCTCCTACAGCCCCTCCCAAAAAGCCTCCTCTCTTCTCCAGCTGTTCTACAAGGTTTTCTATGGTTACCATGAAGCATAGCAAATGGAGAATAGCCCGGGGGGACAAGGTAAAACTTCTGCTAGCAGCTAAACACATGCAGATTGCTAATTAGAGTAAATTAAAGGTTTGCTAATTTTTGCTTAGTGCAGAGTTAGGCAAAAGTTTTTATACTTTACAGTTGTACTTCAAAAATTGTTACTGGATAAGTAATCTGTTGAATACCATCAGTCTGACTTTCGAAACATGAGCTGTTAGCATACAAGAAATTGTCATCTGATCATATAGTTTCCCTGCTGCCCCAACTGTAGGAGAATGTAGTATTGTGTGCCATCAATACTAAATCTACGATAAAACCGTGAGGTGAACTAATATGATGCCTTTTTCCTAGTATTTACATGAAAATGGAATTGTTCATCGAGATCTTAAGCCTGAAAATCTTCTGTATGCGACTCCAGCTCCAGATGCACCACTCAAAATCGGTAAGCATGTCCTCCAACAATCATATCATGTATAAGCTACACTTTTATATGCTATATACTTTGTCCATATTGACAGCCATCTGGTTCTAGCCTAAGATCTGTTGTTATTGCTTACTGTTGGTGCTTGTCAAATTTAGTGTTTTTTTTAACACTCATCATATGCCTTTTATTGGATTTTAGGGTTCTCTGGGAATAATAAGTGAGTGATTACACTCCATTATTTTGGTTCTGTATTTGGCCCTGAAACTATGTTAAGATAGTTAACATCCCTGCCTACCAAGGGGAAAAAATGAGGCAGTTTTTCAAAAAAAATTTTTCACAATGAATCAGTGGGATAAACCTTGTGTGAACATGTTCTGATTTTTATAATAGAATGTTAGCCAGAATATACAGACTGCAACATTAGAATGGTGAGTCACTTACCAACGCACACTATCATTGGAAATAAAATAGTAGGTGGTGTTCAAGGCTCTATCTAGACAAATTAAATTCAGTCATGGTTGTGACGTTGTGACACTTATTCTTTCCAATTCTATCACAACAGAAAAAAACATAACTCAAAGGGGTTACCCAGGTTTTTAATAATTTATTATTTATTGCCCCCCTACTCCCTCAGAACATATATATTTTTGGATACTGACGCATTTATACACTTATACACAAATATTTATGGACTTATATATATATTTGTACACTTACACAGATCTGTCCAAGTAGCTGCCGATTTATGCTGTGTACTGTGGAAGATGTGCTATGTTACATAATACTGTACAAAGTGCAGCATAATATTTATATAATAGTGCAAATTCTCCATTCTTTAGTATGTCAGTTCTGATGCCAAGGCCCCCTGACACTGTGGGCCCCATAGCAGCTACTATGGCTGCTATCGCTGTAGTTACGCCCCTGAATAAATCCTACTTAGGCTCTGTGCACACGACCGCAAACATGGCCCCAGAGAGTTCTGTGGCATTCAGTCACAGTGCGTTGAGCACAAAGGGTTTCACCGCAACATGACCGAGCCAGGTGGTTGTTGTGATAGAGATTTAGCGGGTCCTAATTCAGTGGGGATTTGCGGCGCGGCCGCTCCGCTTCCTTAAATCTCTCCAAACATTAACGGTACAATGAAACTTTTAAATAATTTCTTAACCAATGGTGTAAATAAGACACTTGCTTTTCTATGGCCACTGTAAACTATAGTTACTAATGAGCAGCGACTGCCATTGTACTTCTACGTAAAGAAACCATCCGCAATGACATTACTTTCTTAGATGTTCTTTTCCGGTAATATGCCACAAGTGGTTTAGGCAGAAGGGACAAAGTTAGTAGGAATGCAATAAACCATTTAATGTTTGACAATAAACAGTTTCATTATAAACAGGAATGTTGATGACTGCTGGCTTTGTTAATTGCCAATAAATTTAATAGGCTAAGCTGGAGAACATCCTTTACAGCTGCAGAATGTTCCAGTAATAGTGTGGCATCTGTGAGACAAAAAATCTTTTACAAAAAGTGTTGAAAGCAAAAGTATACATACGACAGTACAGGAACTAATAGGCCCATTATTTCTCATCTTGTGAAAATGTAAAGAGAACTTCACCATAAAGATAAAAAGAAGTTTATGTCTTCCTGTTGTCTTCTTGTGTCTTTCCTATTCCATTCAGCTATGTATGGGTTGGTCCTCCACCTTTAATAAAAGAATGTAGTCAGAGTCTTTTTATTTAAATCACAAACCATAGAGATATGCTAAAAAAACGCAATTCTGGATCATCTTTTCTTATAATTGTATTATAACTTTTCCAGGATATTTACCATTCACCTTGTCAAAGTGATAGGGGGGAATTTATCATATGCCTGTGCACTTGCTGGATTTCACGGATTGAACACATTACCCAAATACCAGTTGAATAGTTGATCAGTTGTCTGTGAATAGTTTTGTGGCCTCATTAGAAATTATGTATTTTCTGAATCATAAACATATCCACACTTGCACTTCATCACAGCTATTAACCATGTCAGCAGTAGCTGACAGCTCTTTTATGTATTCATAGACTACACCAGAGTAAAAGAAAAAACATTATCATCAACCCTTATAATAACCCATATATGAACTTGATGTTTTTTATTGAAGTTATTTCAAGTATATGAAACTACTTTATATAAAGTTGTTAAATCATTCTGTTTATTCTTTTCTGTTTTTGAAGCAAAATATTCAAGTAGGTCATGAGCTCAGTAAAGGTTATGAGTAGGTTAGAAGATGAAGAAATATGATTTGGTAGAATTATTGATGATTTTCAGTGAAATTTCTGCATAAAAAATCCACAATTTGTAGTACATTATATGTGGATGATCCACCAGGATCAAGGATTGTAAACCAAGCATACTGGTGTGTGCCCCCTCTGGCAGGATCTGCCTTTCTTTGAGCTTCTTATGCCCTTATTTATATTTTTTAAAAAGGCTTTTAAAATTATGCAAATGAGCTTGAGGGGTTCTAAGCTCCATAGCTGTTAATCGAGCCTGGAGCCCCTCAGGCTAATTTGCATAAGGGTATCAGAAGCTTTAAGAAGAGCAGATCCTGCCAGAGGGGGCGCACACCAGTATGTCAGTGTGCTTGGTTTACAACCCCTCACTCCTATTGTTTCACATGACATGTTGTTACTCTGTAATGTCTTATTTTTTTTGTATGTTCCTCAGAATCTGTAAATCTCTATGGAATTTGATGGAACTATATAAATACGTTTATTATTATTCACCCTGGTGGTAGATTTCCTTTAAAACTCCCTCTGCTTCTAATGTAACACAATCTTTAATGTACTCCTGGGAAAACTTGTTCCCAAATGTTAATGGTGCTAGCCATAAAGATATGAGGCTACATTCACATGACCGTATATGGAACGTATATACGGCCGCAAGCTTGCGGCCATATATACGTATATATAGATGGCAATAGGTGCATGGAGCAATGCGGTGCCGCACACGCGTGGCATTGTATGACTCACGGAGTACACGGAGAAAAGATAAGATATGTTCTATCTTTCCCCATTTCTACAGCCGTGTGGTGTACATCCTTATGGAGAGGTGAGGGGTCACCCCTCCTCCTCTACAGCACCCCGTACATATGCCCACCCAGCCATGTGAATATAGCCTAACATTGGAGTTGGCTGTGACGTCTCATACATTTTTGTACAGTTTTCTCTTTATACTTTATATGAAATAATTTTTACTGCGCTTTACAAGCCTGGGACAGTATAGAAGAATTTCCTACCCACTGACAGTGTCCGAAGGCGAAAAATATGCAGTCTAGCATCACTTGATTAGTAAATGGTTTAAGATTTCTTAAGAGAGTACAGTTGGCCTCAATAATCTGTGTATCTGAGGATACAAATAGCCTCAGTACTTTTGAATACACTGATTTTAAAAGGTTTCTATTGTGCAGTAAATAAAAGATATTCGGTTAAATAATAAAGTGTTGCTAAGCAGGAGTATTGTGGGCAGCCATTCCTTGTAGAACATTTGATGCCAAGTTAACAATACAGACTATTCCGTGATTGTCTCATTGATATTCCAGCTTTGTTATTTGCATTGAAATCAAGATTGGCTAGCCAGAAGGAAGAGCAGAAAATACCTTCCATTTGTACATGCCAGCGGGATGAAATACAAACCAAAATGCTCTTTTCTCTGAATTGCAGTCTATTTGAGAGCCCATACTCAGTAATTGTATTATTTGAACTACTTTTGTGAGTACTTGGAGACTACTTAGACAGTAGTACCTACTGCATGGTACGCTCTACAGCTTCTACTTTGTAGAATTGCCATAGTCTTCCCAATTAATCAGTATGAAATATCAATTGATGCCAGTATCTGGTCATATGTGGCAATACATAAATTTACATGGAAGTTGTCCCAGTAAATTCCCAGTCACTTCTGTTAGTTATCTCATTTTATTAAAAACTACACTGGATTCAGGGACAACAGACAGGATAGTGAACCCTAAAACTCCAGCCGCCCCAAAAGCCCTGCCTGCTTGTATCTGTGTATCCTAGTCAATACGAGACAACCATAAAGACAATCCAACCTCTCTCCAAAGTGTGGACACGTAAGACAAGCAAATAATGCAAGTGGGAGGTCAACAATCCGGCTCACAACAGAAAAAGTTAATCAGGAACAAAATCACAGAAATGAAAGATAGTCATGTAGAAAAGCCAAATATCAGAATGACATGAAAGCCAAATTGCACATGGATGGTAGAGCTAATATAAAACTTTTAACCTTTTGACCTTTTTGGGATCAGAGAGAAAGCTGCAGAGTATGATGTACGCTCGGGTTGGGGGAAGTACAAGAATGGAAGGTTGTGTTTCCACTGGGTAGCAGAGTTTTTTCTCTAATTTCTCGCTCTCCACCTTCAAAAATCCATAACTTTTTCATTTTTCCGTGTACAGAGCTGTGAGAGGGCTTATTTTGTGCGTAACAAATTTTAATTTCCTGCGATGTTATTTATTTTAACATGCCGTGTATTGCGAAGCTGGAAAAAAATTCAAAATGTGAAAAAATTGAAAAAAGCCACGTTCTTGTGGGCTCAGTTTTTATGACTTTGACTGTGCGCTCCAAATAACACCTCAGCTTTATTCTTTGGTTCGGTGCGATCGCGGTGATACAAAATTTATACAGGTTTTATTGTGTTTTAATACATTTTCAAAAATTAAACGAATGTTTACACAAAAGAAAAAAAAATTTTTGCAATCTTTTCATACTTTGGGGTACGGAGATGTGTGAGGGGTAATTTTTTGCAAAATGAACCAACGTTTTCATTGCTATCATTTTGAGGTCTGTGCAACATTTTGATCACTTTTTATTAAATTTTTTATGTGATGTAAAAAGGTGTAAAAGTCGCATTTCGGACATTTGGGCGCCATTTCCCGTCTCGGAGGTCACTGTGGGCCATAACTTTTTATAAACTTTTTTTTTCTTTTATTTCACTATTTCTTAGACCATCTAGGGTACATTAATCCTAGATGGTCAGATCGTTTCTACCATATACTGCAATACTTCTGTATTGCAATATATTGCATTTTTGCAGGTCATTCATTACAATGAGCCACTGGCTCATTGTAACGAATCTGCTGAAGCCATGTAGTTTTGGGTCAAACGAAGACCCGGGGCTACCATGGCAACCGATCGCCGCCCCCGATGACGTTTGGGGGAAGCGACGATCGGAATAAAGATGGCGGTGCGCACACGCCGCCGTCTTTTAAATGCCGCAAGCACCAACCGCGGTTATTAGCGGTGGGGTTTGCTGCAATATGCAACAACCCCCATCATTGTATGAAGAGGACTCAGCCCGTGAGCCCTCTTCACACATTCCCTGTACCTCTGCGCCGTAGAGCTACAGCGCAGAGCGTTAAGGGGTTAATGTCAACTTGAAAACAAACTGATTGACTGAGCTGCCGAGCAGAAGCTGATCCCTGGAAAGTTGTGTGGTTTAATTTGCAGCTCAATGTTGTTATCAGTTGTGGGTTGAGCAATGCAGGGCCAAGCCAGTCAGCTGCTGGGGGAGGCATCCAGCATCCATTGGACACAGTATACCTCAGGTTTCTTCAGCTTGGTATTTCTGTGACATGTGGTTTCCCTGATCCTGCCAGGTTTAGAAACCTGTGTACCCTCACCCTGTGCTGGTGCCCTGAACCCTAGTGTGAATTGTTACCTTTACCTGATTCTGAATCCTGTATAATCTGGAAGCCTACTTCCTGCCTCATCTGGAACCATGGAACCCCAACCTGATCCACAACCCTGGAACCCAACCTGATCTGAAACCTCAAAACTTGTATCCTGCCTGATTTGGAACCCAGTAGCTGTACTCCTGTAACCGTGTTTCAGAGCATGTACACTGTTCCTGTGCTTGTATCTCAATGCCACACCTGTTCCCTGATACTCATATGTCTGCATATTTATCTGAAACCCTGACACAAATGTTAGAAAATAAAAACATTTTTTTCTATTTCTTCAAAATTTGCAATTGGTTCTTAATTTGATTTGGTTTGCCTTGTAGTATTAACTTAATACCCTGTTTCCCCGAAAATAAGACCTAGTACAATTTTGCTCCAGCTTAGAAATATAAGGCCTCCCCTGAAAATAAGACCTAGCAGCCGCCATTGCAGCAGCTCCCCCCACACCATACATTGGTATTGGTAAATCTTTTAGATGCTGCAGAAGGTTGTGACATGGGGAAGAAATTCATGGTATTAAATGGCTGATGTGCTGCAAATGTGATACCAGCAGCTTCCAGGATAAGAAGGGTCAGTTATGCTTTTACTAAACATGAGAGGTTGGGGCCAATGATTCTAATAGAAATGGAGTCACAAGAAATACAAATTCAGAGTTTGCAGAGTTATAAGGATGTTAGAGAGGTAGATTTTTTGTTCAATGATAAATGTAAATTCTTGTTCATGGAAAAATAAGACATCCCCTGAGAAAAGACCTAGTGCCTCTTTAGGAGCAAAAATTAATATAAGACACTGGGGCAGATTTACTTACCCGGTCCGTTCGCGATCCAGCGGCGCGTTCTCTGCAGTGGATTCGGGTCCGGCCGGGATTCATTAAGGCAGTTCCTCCGACGTCCACCAGGTGGCGCTGCTGCGCTGAAATTCCCTGAAATGCACTGACGTTCACGATCCTATCCTGGACGAAGGTGAGTGCAAGCTCCGCGACACAATTTCCTTTTTTAAATGCGGCGGTTTTTCCGAATCCATCGGGTTTTCGTTTGGCCACGCCCCCCGATTTCCGTCGCGTGCATGCCGGTGCCGATGCGCCACAATCCGATCGCTTGCGCCAAAATCCCGGGGCAATTCAGGTACAATCGGCGCAAATCGGAAATATTCGGGTAACACGCCGGGAAAGCGCGAATCGGGCCCTTAGTAAATGACCCCCACTGTCTTATTTTCGGGGAAACAGGCTAAATGTTTAGTTTACACTTCATGTTAAATGTTAATGTCTATCTGTAAAAAACAGCCATAGTTGTAGATTCCTGACAACGTGATAGCAATGTGATAAACCACTTGCTAGGGGCCAGATCCTTAAAATGTGTAACTAGTGGATGGTGACATGTTGTTTCTCTTGGGCTCACTACAGCATAGACTATAACTATTAAAAAATAACTTGTATTTAAGCTATTTCTTTTACAAGGTTACATTATTGTATATAATTTATATTGTGTTCTGACTAGGTTCCCTTTACTTGCACTATAAACTTGGTTATCTGTGCACTCAGAAGAAGCTTTAGTCATTGGTGTAACTACCTGGGTAACAGGCAGAGCAGATGCTATGGTGTTCATCAACCTAGGGAGACATGGGAAGCAGTAGGAGATAGCACTGGAAGTTGGAATGCTCTTCTACGTTTACTATGAAGCTGTTTGCATTAATTATACCTTAATTGCAGCATTCATGTTAAATAAAATTTTAATTTTTTCTTTATTCCTTTTCCTTTTCCCTATATGGTGTGATTGTTGGTATGATGCCTGGGCAGTACCAATTCTATTTAGATATAACTGTGAAACATGCAAATAAGCTTTCCAGGATGGGACATGGAAAATCACACCTCTTTTGCTACCTTGCAAGACAGCCCCCTTATCAAGCATGACTTTCAAGAAGCCTAATGACATGATGTGGGATTAAAGCCAAACCAGCATATCTATTCCAGAAGGAGATGATTCTCAACTTTAGACAGCATTGTGGATCCCCACATCTATGTACATGGACATGTCACTGAAAATTGTCCACAGAGTATATATTTTTCCTTCACAAAGCTATTGAATGGGTCTCTACAGAGTCGGCTTCAGGTTTCAGTAGACCCCTGGACGACAGAGCCCGAGTGGGCCCTTTTGCAGTGAACTCACGTGGCATTAAAAATTCTGAAACTAAAAACAGTTCATTAAGATACAACCTTATGTGGGCCCCTCCAAGAGCCCTGGTTCCCTGCACTAGCACAGGTATGCCAGTGCTTATGCTGGCCCTGAGTCTCTAGTCCAGATCTTCAAGTCCCAAATGTACACAAGTAGAGGCAGATCTCTTTCACTGTCTCTGAGAATGCCCTAAGGTCAACTTTTGGACAGAACACATATACTCGAGCAAAAGTCACTTGAAAAGTCAAGAAATTATTTATATCATCAATATTATTCCCCAAAGAATTAAAACAAAACTACATATATGCTTCCAATATACCACATGGTACTTGGAGCATCAGCTGCTCTATGCACAGTGGACATGTAAGACCAGGCGGGAACTTGTATCGTATGGGGGAGTGAATACATTATAAGACAAGGTGCTCTGAGGAGCTCTGGGTAGGTAGCCGGAGCACCCCAGACTGATTAGTATAATTTTTATAACTCTATATTGCTGCAACCCCTGTGTATAGAGTTATAATGGAAGCAGAACTTATTAGTAAAACTAAAGGTAGATGTGCTTTAAAGGATAAATAATAAATCATAAAAAATTGGTGCAACATTTTTGATATCAGTTTTAATAGGTGAGGCAGAGCTTATCTCTATACTGTGACATCACTTTATGTAATACTCCCATACTATAGCTTTTTTGCCACTACTCTATCCTTTGACATCAATTTTGTCTAAAGGGAACCAGTCATCAGGAGCCCTTATTCTGGCTCCCCATGATGTTCCTATAGAGAATAGTGCATACATTGCCAAAATGTTTACCTTTCTGTATGCAGAGCTGTGTCCCTAGTCCCATGGGAATGTCCAGTGAGAAGCAATTATCCCCACCCCTGCTCGGGAAACTGCTCCATCATGCATCAATTTAAAAAATACCCTCCCATGTCCCCCATATCTCCATTCTCCATTTCTTCTCCCCTCAGGGCGTCATAAATGTTTGCCCCACTCCTCAATAGCCACTCTCATGGGACTAGGGACACAGCTCTCCATACAGAAAGGTAAACTTTTATTTAATTTTTCAGAAAAAGATTTTACTATAAAGACTCTTTGGCAAAGTATACACCATTCTCAATGGGGACATAGAGGGGCCAGGAAAAGAGCTCTTAATGACAGGTTCCCTTTAAATTATTTCTGTATTGTTATATCACTGAGTATGATAACTGTGGTATCAAAGTGTTTAATATCCCTGAACTGGGACATCACTGTATGTTACCTCTCTACTATGACATCACTGTTTACTATGCCTGTTCTTTGACATCACTGTTTACTATGCCTGTACTGTGACATCAATGTATAAATGATCTATGCATTGTGACATTACAATGTGTATTATCTAATCTGCTTCTTAAAGTCCCATGTTGTAGTGAGGGATCCTAAAGTTATTTGTTTCCTGGCCTTAGTGAGAAGTGATTGGCTTCTACGTTAGCTCCAGTTTTGTTTTGTCGTGTACTTTGGGATTCATTATTGAGTCAGAGCTGTTGTCCACTGGAGAAGTTAGTCTGACCCTATCCATCACAACTTCAAATATGAACAATAAATATCTTATAACTAAAGGTCTTTGCAGCTTCCTCCACTAATCCTCTGAAAATAAATCTGATATTACTCACTCTGAAACATTATTCTACAGATATTTGCAGCCTACTCTTTTCAAGAGCTTCTCACGTCTTCTATTCTCTTCATTGATTACGCTGAAACTGCAGAATGCACAAGCTCTCAGTATCCATCAAACGCCTCCTCGTGCCACCCTGGTGCTCCAGAGAGAACAAATCACAGTAAAATAGAATCTAGTTAAATGCAATGCGTGGTACTTCACCAAAGTTAGAGTATAATTTACACATTTCCACTATTTGACCCCCAAGTAACTCATACATTACATAGGATAAATGAATATCATGCCTGACCAGTGCTTAGGTAGGATTCATCTCTAACACCAAATTGTAGTAGAAACTGAAAGTTACACATGAGTTAACACATGAATCCTATTGGTGATATTATTTATATTCTTTTAATTAAAGACTTTCCATAACCACAGAAAAACATGGCACAATGATAAAAATCCTTACCATCAGAACCCTCCACCCAAGAATCCCAACCCAACCTGGCAGCCAGAGCACACTACCACAGTCCTCAGCCCGGTACTAGAGACCTGAAATCAGCATGGAAAACCATAACCCATAACATCGCCCCAGCAATGCAACCCCCCATGGTTACACCAAGAATAGGTAAATGTGTCCCCAAGTGAATACATTTAACCCCACCCAGTCTCTATTGTAATAATTCCCTATATGCCAGCCCCAAGTATTAATCTGTAGAGCCAAAATATTCCCAAACTTTGCAACAGCACCTTGCCTGGAGCATATTCCTTTGTACATATTCACTAACCAGTTCACTTTATTCCATATTCCATTCTGGATCTCTAAAATCAAGTCAGTGGTGGCATCCATGCCACCATCACCTTGTAGACTCATCAGTGGGCAAGTCTTCCACATACCCAAGCATATACAAGACTGACATATTCCAAAAATGAATCATGTCCCTCCCTCACTAGGACACCTCATGTTCCAGGCATGAATACAACATGTATAGCAGGTTCGCTGTGTTGGTGATATTTATCAAATCTATTATATATTAAAATCCTGTTTTTAAATCTCATGCTTCCAAGGGCAACTGTTGGCATATAAAGCCACAGATTTTGTATGACTCAGATGTAGGCGAACTATAGATAGCTTTTAAAATTTTTGTACTAGCAGTATTATTCTGTTAAAAAATGTTGGTTCCATCTAATCAATATATGGTATTATTATTGGTTACCTATTAAGGAAGATCTGATGGTAGGTTTCTCATAACATCCTAAGCCGTAAACTGCCTTTCCCTAATTCTTGAATACTTCCTAACTTGATTTAAGTAATATGCAAATTTTCATTAGAGGCTACTCAGGCATGTAGAAGCCTCTCCAGGCTGCGCGAGCAAAGGCTACTCTACGTCCCAATAGCTGATGCTATCACACCTCCTTGTTTGTCCTCGGCGTGCTTCTGATACAGCTTGTTCTTGCACACAAGCTGAATACACGCCACCAGCTTCTTCATGCTCTGCGCATGCACAGTAGCATCTTCAGTGCCGGCGGCTGCTACACTACGTGCAAACGCTCTGCCACCAGCACTGAGCAGGAGCTATTGCACAAGTACAGAGCTTGAAGAAGCCAGCAGCGTGAAAAAACGCACCAAGTTCACAGAAGGAGGCGGGGCACATTGGCTAAAGGGGCTACTCCACGCCCCAGGAGCCTCTGCTGAAAATTTTCATATTACATAAAGTTTAGATCTGGTTAGGAAATGTTAAACTATTAGGGAAAGATAGTTTAGCGCTTTAATGAGGAACCTACCATCGAATTAACCTTAATAGGTAGCTTCCTGATGGTAAGGTTATTAAAATATAGTATAGGTAAAATAATTTGAGGTTAACATTACACCCTTTTTATATAAAGAGACCACAAAGTGAGTGTGGACAAATTGATAGCCAATGCCAACTTGGTAAAGTGACTACCATAAAAGCCATAAATTTCTCCTTCTTGTGCATAACTCGGAAATATTGTTTAATACTTTTATTTGATGGGCTAAATTAGCTTTGCACTGCTTTTTGTAAATTCTAATTCTGTGTTTTATGGCAAAGTTATTTGATGTTTTCTGAAACTACTGAGCTAAATCAGAGAGTCGAAAGTGTAATATCTCTGCAGAGCAGGAAATATGTGTAATTATAGGCATCTGTTGCGTTTGCTGCTTGAGACACAATAATAATGAAAGCTTTATGGATATCTGGCAGATAGAACATTATAAGTATGTATATTTTGTGCTCTATCCTTTAACATGTTTGGTTACCACCACACATTTCTAAATCATATATTATTCATTTTCTATGTAGATTGAGTATAGGGTGGGGTGTTTTTTTGGTCCATGTCAATTTTTTTGATATGGAATTAAAAGAAAGATTTAGAATTTGCAAACATTTCACATTATTCTTTCTAATGTCTTAAGCAAGGCTGCCTGTGATTGACACAAGTCTAAACAATTCTAGTCAATGAGCTTTTACGAGATAAGTGTTGGGATTCTCGCCTAAATGAGAAGTAATGCCTGGGATATAAGCAGCTGTACTTCCTGTAGTGGGTGGCACTTTCAATCTGTTACTAATATTTCCATTCCCAATAATGCTGCCATAAGAATAAGCTTATAACATTGTTCATTTCTTAGGTTTCACCTTCTGTAAGATCCCTCATTGCTTAACCGGCACGACATATAAACATGCCTGGGCTTTATTACGTACAGTTTTATCCAAAGTAAATATAACAATGAAACTTGTTGAATGACAGCAAACAGAGATCTAGAAAACCGAGACGAAAAGTATACAGGAAAAAATATATGAATTCCATTACACAAATAATCTCAACAATCTTAAAGAAAATCTACTATGTGGAATCTACTTTTGGACAGATTCCCCATGATAGATTCCCCATCCAGGCATCTTCATCCCATTTTTAACGAATTCTGGGATAAAGCTGCTGCTGAAATAAAGTTTAATCTTCATATATGCAAATGTATTTCCTAGGCTACTAGGGCATGGAGTAGCCTCAGACAGCTGAAGGCTACGCCCCCAGTAGCCACTACAGACCCACCTGTACGCACTCCAGGCTTGTCGTCGGCATACGAATGAGAGCTACTTCAGAAGCGCAGAGCTCCCCAGCACCGGGCACGTCGCAGTGAAACTGAAGCTACTCCGCTTGTGCAGAGCTTGATTGCTTCCGTCGGTGCACCAGAAGAAAGGCCCAGAGCATGTAGAAGGGGGTCTGTAGTGGGAGCATGGAGTACCCTTCACTCCTGGAACTGTCTGAGGCTACTCCCCACTCCATTAGCCTATGACATTGATTCGCATATTTGACAATGAAACTTTATTTCGGCAGCAGCTGCATCCAAGAATTAGTAAAAAACGGGTTGCAGCTTTTGCCTGGATGGGGAACCTACCATGCAAAATCTTTCCAAAAGTAGATTTCCCATGGCAGATTTCTTTAAAGAAAATTTTTATAACTTAATTGGGTGTTTTTATCCCTATGTTGCTTTCCTAAGGACCTTTTGCATTAGGGTCATGATCTCTTTGCATTTTATATTTTATTTTTATATAGATTTATTTGAACTGTCATAGAAATAAAACACTGTGCTATTTTTTAGCTCCTTGGATTGAAAATATGAAACATTGCATGAACATAATTTGGTTTAATTGTTATTTTTTAGCTGACTTTGGACTTTCAAAAATTGTGGATGACCAAGTGACAATGAAGACTGTATGTGGAACCCCAGGCTACTGTGGTGAGTGAAATATAGATCTGCAATGTGTGTAGTTATACTTCGGTTAAAATTGTATGTAGTGTATATGAGCTGTCTAGCACAGTGCTTGATATGAGCTGAAAACAGTGGTTGCCAAAAAAGAAACAAACTTTTTGAAGAGCAGGTTTCTAAGATTGGAAATTTCCACTGCAATCACCATCTTATCCACTGGAGTTCCCAAACATTTGGGGAAATTTATGAAATATCCACCCTCCCTAGTGTTGCTGGATACATTAAGAGGCATAGGACTCCTGATGCATCCAGTGGGTGGCTGCATGCAAGGTCAACTTTCACATGGTCTCGGTAGTTCGCCAGCATGGGGCAGGGACAGCTATCTGGCCATTGTAAACAACAGAGACACAGCAGAGACAGGGGTGCCACAAGAGAATGAAAGTGATGGTTTAGGTATAAGCAGTATATAGTTTTTTTTAACCCACCCCCCCCCCAACTCCAGCCATATATCAATTCTTTTTACTCCCAGACAATCCCTTTAAGGTCACCTACTATTGAAATGGATAATATTACAATTTTCCATTGCACAAAATCTAAAATTATTACTATTGTCTCTTTTTTGAAGCAGTTTAACTCATTTATCAAAAGTTTCTTTTTCAGAACAAAAGTCTCCTTTTTGCCTACAGCAGCCAATCAGAAAATAGGGACAGCTCTTTAGAGATTTATGAATCATAATATTCCTAAAAGAAATAATGTAATATCTGAAATTGCTTCTGGGCATGTTTTTAATTGAGATCCATAACTCATCAAAGCTTACAGTTATTTAATCAACCAGTGATATTAAATTATTCTTGATCTACCATGCTTATTATGAAGCTAAAGTATTACAATGGACACAATTCACTGCACTCTCTATTGCTTTGCTTTTTATACTTTTCAACTGATATTCCCTTTAAGTCTGCTTTCGGGTTTTACTGTGATGGAAGGTGATATAGTCTGATGAATATATACACAAAATACCATTTTAAATTAGTCTGCGCAGATCTGTTCGAAACCGAAAAGGTCAACATTTATAACGCAGGCATGAATAATATTATGTGGGTAAAGAAAATAAAAAAAGAAAGAGCTGCAATTTTTTTTCTTGGTATTTGTTTAACATAAAATTACAAGAATAGTTAGCATTCCACATACATTTTGATATAAGGCATACATAAAATGTCCCTTGTTTATCTGGATGCCGGGCAGGGTTTCATTTTCGGTTCCTGTTTATTATCGCTGTAAATTTGGGGTAAGAGGGTACACCATTATCAGGTGGGTCTCCTATAATTTTTACTTTGTTGTTATTTTAATTACCTTTTATACTCAAGTATATGCTGATCCGAGTCTAAGCCAAGGTACCTTGACTTGAGTATAAGCCTAGGGTGGGAAATGCATTGGTCACAGCCTCCGCCCAGTATATAGCCAGCCCATAGCCCCCAGTATATAGTCAGCCAACACATGCCCCAAGGGGTATAGCCAACCAGCCCACAAAAGCCTCTGTACTCACCTTTCCAACATTCCCCATAGGTCCTCTTCTTTCTTCCGGTGCTCCCGCTCGTTGCAGATGCACACACCATCACACTGATCAAGCAGCTGACATCATAATTTATGCTACAGCAGTGTGCAGGCAGCCAAAGAGGGAGCATCGGAAGAAGAGGACCTCCAGGAGGGGTCGTAAAGGTGAGCACAGAGTTTGTTTATTTATAGATACGAGTATAAGCCGAGGTAGGTTTTATCAGCACATTTTGTGTGCTGAAAAACTCATCTTATTCTCACTCTTATACAGTACTTTTATGCTTTTTGGTATGTTGCCATTAGATTTTTTTGAAAAAATTATTTTTTTAAATCCTTAAACTTTTAAGTGACCTGCTTAAGTATAATGATAATAATAACATATAAGTTTAATGTTGTTAAAAGCAAAACTGGGGTCGTTGCGGCAGTACTACAGAGATGAAGAGTCATGTATGTTGTGGAAAGCACTACAAGCACACGGTACCTACAGCCCCCTGCATGTCTGTGTGAACTGCTTAAATTTCAACTTGCATGAAAAACAAAAACGCAAAACATGGTTCCTAAAGGTTTTGACAGGGACATGGCTGAAATAGTGTATTGTATAACAGCCATAATCTATGGTCATATCAGCTGAACATGCATCAAAAATTTTTCTGCTGTTCATGTCATAGGGGTACATGTTTAACATTTTTGGCTTGACTTTTTGTTAAATTTTTGAGGTGCTTGTGCTCATTTGCAACTTTTTTTTAACTTAAAACAGGTTAATTTCAAAGTTCGCCATTGTCTAGTTTTCAGCAGTGTTCCTTGAGTTATCACCTGAATCCAGGTGTGAAAGTCTGACTTTTTAAAAAATTTTGGAGCAAATCTGCAGTTTCTGTGAAGTGTGCAGATTCATGAACTGTGGCGCACATTCTACATGAATCTGGTGCCCCCTGCACTGCTCCGACAGAGTGCACCTACTTTTTTTGGTGCAACTTTAACATAGGGCATGTGACACATTTCTGTGTGGCACCTCGTGATAAATGCGTTGCACGGTCTATCTGTGCATTAGAACGCCCATTTAAGAACAAAATATTGTGTTATGTCAGGTATACGCGAGGAACAATAGTAGCACCAACACTTTATAAATACATGCAACGTGCAGTTAGACAATAAGCTGCTGCAGGGGCTTTAAAGGGGTTGGCTACTTTACCTCATGTTTTTGCAGTGTATGTGTAAGTGTGAGGCAGCAGGATATTAGGTAATTTACCTATATAAATATATTTAAAAGTTCTGCTTTGCTTTCCTGATATGTAAAGCCTCCTGTCTTTTACCTCATCAGCCAGACATTCAGGTCCATAAAATGGCCGCAGATGGAGGGTCATGTGATCTCTAACTGGCGATTGTTCATGAGCAGTTAGTGATCACATGACGTTCCTTCTGCAGGCATTTTATGGACAGGAATGTCTGGCTGATGAGGTCAAAGACACAAGGCTTCACTTTAAATATCTTCACTTTTTAAAGATGTATATTGGTAAATTACCCAATATCCTACCCCCAAACTTACACACACATAAAAAAACATGAGGTAAAGTGGCCAACCCCTTTAATAAATGTAGGCCTACATGTGTGGTTGGGGGAGCATCAAGAGTTGGCAATTGATGCACTGGCTCTTGATAAATTCCCACTACTATGTTTACTGTATACTCCTCTTGCTTATCTATTATGTTCTACAGAGATATTAGTCAGTCTTTCCAGTACGTGTTTCCAGGAGCTCCCAATTTACAAAACTTCCTCAGGTGTGGTCATGCTCACTCTGGGGACATTTAACCCATCAGAAATGTTTTTGTAGTTTTCTATCCTAATTGTCCAATCTTAGAGTGGGGTTTGAGCAAGTGAACCTACCTATGGTACTGTTACATGCTTGTTATTTTTGATAATACAGTCAGTGTCAATGCTATAACATTGTCACCCTTGCCGCAGCAGCTGATAGAAACCTAATGAAGATACATTTTTGATAGGTATCAGTACATTATTTGTATAATGATGTTATTGAGCTATTCATAGTGACGAATAAGCGAAAATACGTTCTCCTCAATGTTATAGCAGAGCTGTTCTTTGGTGAATTTCACTTTGCCTACTTTCATGCTGCCTAATTTCTGACAAACAGACTTGATTTTCATGCACAAGTGAGGCTACGGTCGCTTATTACGCATCTGTTTCCTGGTTTGAATTATTTATTCCTGTCAAACCAAATGCCCCTATAATTTTGTTAAGCCCTTACTAATCCAATATTTCATCCTCTTTGTTAAATAAAACAGAACATACAATATTGTAGAGAGAAGTGGATTTTCTAATGAGAAAATATACACATAATCACAATGCTCATGGCGTGTTTAGTGAGCCCAATTACAATGTGACTTTAGCTGCACACATTTATAGTAGTGCAGGACTATGGAAACTAGTACTGTATTTGTATCCATCCTAATGGCAAGGCAACATGTTGAGATATATAGATATGAGATTTTATTTACCTGAAGTACAGTAGCGGTTCTGTACGGTTCCACATATACAACATGAAGAAAATGTATTTTATTTTACTTCTTAATCCTGCAGGATAATAAGGATTTGGGAGGGAGCAGCCAAACAAGTAAATCCCTATATCTCATTTCCCTGTCCCACTTTAAGCATAAAATAAGGGAAATGTGATATTAAGATAACAGATCTTAATACTCTAACTACACCATTGACAGAGTGACTGACTGACACATATCACTCACTGAGGCACATTTACTAAGAACAGTGCAAGCTACACTTAATGCAGTTTGCCTGTGTGGTGTGCAGGGGGCGCCAGATTCATGATTTCTGGCACCCGTTCTTCATGAATCTGGTGCCCCCTGCACCGGCACTTCTTAAATACCTGTTCAAGCAGTTTGCATCTAAAATATCCAACTTTTTTATCTACTGACACATATATATATATATATATATATATATATATATATATATATATATATATATACCAAAATCACAGGTAAAGGGGAACATCTCCACAATTACAGTCAACCTAAGGGTGCATTCACATGGCGGTATGCGATAGAGCAGCTCTATGTTTTCCGGGTGTACGGGGCAGAATGGTGCCACACATGTGTGGCACCATACCGCCGCCAGGCGGCGATTGCCGTCTAGGAGGACGTCCCCATAGATGGACGTCTGAATGTACCCTAAGAGATAAAAAGCTATACAGTTATTTTATATTGTTTTAAACAATTACACATATTGGCCAAAACCAGATAAAATCTCAGGATATGCAACCAGATTTATAATAACACAGCAAAACTCAATATCATAACTTGCTAAGCAGGTCATTCTTAGTAAATAAAAAAAATATTAGAAAAAAATATCATAAAATAATATTAGTTGGTTTTTCATGATCATGACATGCACTCTAGGCCACTAGCACACAATAGGCAGTGTTGGTACATGACAAGAATTACGTGGTTTCACCATGGTGCTGGAACATTACTGTGGATAGACTGTGGCTAATAGATATACTGTACAATGCATATATTCCACTTTAAAATCAGTGGAAGCTGTATCCAGTGGAGACCTCCATTAGGTCAGAATAAAACCTTTCAATAACTTTAAAAAAAGAGAAGACTTTCATAATGACCAGATTGTTTTCTTACATGCTTTGATTTGGTTCCATTGGGGGACATTTATCATGCGCTGACAAAACATGAACAGGCGTTTGATGTAAGATGGAAGAGAATTACGCTATTATGCTATAGGGATTGCAGAAGCCCTCAGCCACTGGGCACCTCTTCACACTCCTCCACGGCCTCTTAATGCGGAGGTGATGTAAAGGGGGAAATGATTCCTGACTGGAATTGTGATTATTTCAGGACGTATCTTAGCAATTGTGGAGCAGCACTTGTGCCCCAGAGTTGAAATCAGTTCTGACCTGGCGTAGATTTCAGCTGTGACCTGCTGCAGTTTTTTGGTACAGATTAGCGTAAAGTTGGTTGGTCGAGGTATCCCTGACAAGGCCCGTCCAGGAATTGTGACTTTTTCATGCCTTGAACATCAACTGGTTCACAAGGCATGATATCTCATCCTCATTATATCTGAAATGTGGCCGTTTAGGCTCATTAAGAAGCTATGATTATGTTAATGTGACTAATGTTACATAGCATTTCATAATGCTTTAAAGGGGTTGTCCAGAGGTTTAAAACATGGCTGCTTTCTTTCAAAAACAGCTCCACACATTTGACCATGGGCTGTGCTAGTATTGGAGCTTAGTAGTTTATAGATGAATGGAACTGAGTTGCAATACCATGCACTACCCATGGTCAGGTGTGGTGCTGGAAGAAAGCAGCCATGTTTTTCTATCTCCAGACAACCCCTTTAAATCTAGATAAAGGTAACTATAAACCTTAGTCCAATTCATCAATTTGTAGTCATATTCTAATTAGCCAAAATGATCCAATGAATAGAACATGGGTCATTTATTAATAAACCTTATAGAAAATAGCGTCACTAAGCAGAACAATAAATAGAAGATATAAGAACATTGCTAGGACACTAATCATATCCACAAATATATTAGCTTGGATCTGTTACTAACTGTACAATGCTAATAGCACATATAACTAATATTACCTTTGTCTCCCACTGTGTCTTTTGATCTTAATCTGTTTTTAATCATTTATCCACTAAGTGTTATAAGAAAGCTTTGAAGTCTTCCGAGGACAGAAGGATTATATTGATTTCTTCCTTTCTGTGTTAGATGGGTCATTGGAAATTACCATCTTATCTGATTTTCAGACACATTAGAATGACAATCTCTCTTCCATCTCATATTCATATTTGTTTCCAGTTTTAGTTAGGCACAAACCTTGATGGTAAACTCTCCCTTTGCTGAATATTAAAAGACTAGTACTAGTACATGAAGACGATGTAGCAGCTGCTGAGAGAGGGCACAAAACCTGTGCATTATAATCTTTAGGTCGCATGAGCTGAGTATACAGGCAGTCCCCGGATTACATACAGGATAGGTTCTGTAGGTTTGTTCTTAAGTTGAATTTGTATGTAAGTCAGAACTGTATATTTTATAATTGTAATCCCAGCCACAATTTTTTTGGTCCCTGTGACAATTGGATTTTAAAAATGTTGGGTTAACAATAACCAGGATTAACAATAAATCTTAATTGCAGACACCTGTGATAACTGCTTCAGCTAATCATTGTAGCCCAAGGCTAAAGTACAGTAAATTACCAACATCCAGAGGTCCCTTTGTAACTAGGAGTTGTCTGTAAGTCAGGTGTTCTTAAGTAGGGGACCACCTGTATTGATATATATATATATATGGATTTGTGGAAAATATCCAAAATACTTTATTTACTAGTTTATATCACTATTCTTTCTAATCTGAAAAAGTCAAAGAGCTGGTCCAATCAATGATTCACAGCCTACTTTCTATGAGATAGCTGTCTCACTGATATGGCCATCGCCTGGACTTCTCTACATACAAAGAACAATCCATAAAAATACCAAGAAACTGCTACAGAGAACCAACTACTCTATGGGGCAGATTTACTTACCCGGTCCATTCGCGATCCAACGGCGCGTTCTCTGCGCTGGATTCGGGTCCGGCCAGGATTTATTAAGGTAGTTCCTCCACCGTCCACCAGGTGGCGCTGCTGCGCTGAAAAGCGCTGGAGTTCACCGGCTCGGGCTGAGTGAAGGTAAGTGCAAGCTCCGCAACAGATTTTTTGTTTTAAATGCGGCGGTGTTTCCGAATCCGTCGGGTTTTCGTTCAGCCACACCCCCCGATTTCTGTCGCGTGCATGCCGGCGCCGATGCGCCACAATCCGATCGCGTGCGCCAAAAACCCGGGGCAATTCAGGGGAAATCGGCGCAAATCGGAAATATTCGGGTAACACGTCAGGAAAACGCGAATCGGGCCCTTAGTAAATGACCCCCTATGTGTCTCCTCTGTAGGCTCATAGATATAAACTGTGTATTAGTATATATACTTTATATTTTTACTTTGCCACAAATTATCTTGTGCCCTTCTGTATTTTATCAGTCATTTACTGTCTTATTGAAAGGAGACAGAATCCATAAAATATATATATTCCTGGATTAAAATAGTAATTTATGATTTGTATTTAAGTATTCTTTAATATACTAGTACTTTAATATATATAATTTATTTTGTAATGTATTTCCCTTCCTTCTCAGCTCCTGAAATTCTCAGAGGGTGCGCCTATGGTCCTGAAGTGGACATGTGGTCAGTGGGTATCATAACCTATATATTGTAAGTACCTACACCTAAAATAATCTATTAGGGTCCAATGATTTAAAAGTTGTGAAATGGTATCTAAAGGCTCAGTGTACTGAATACAATACAGTGATATTATGTAATTAGTCAACGTGTGAGAAATTATATCATCAGTTGTGGATCGGAATGGGAGAAAGCATAGGGCCAGATGTTTTTTCTGTTGTTTTTGCGCTTTTTCATATTGTCCCACTGTTTTTATGCCAGTTTTGCGACTCAACACCAAACTAGCCATACAGCAAATTTAACCATATTTTCCTCATTAATCCTACCAAACCAGATGTTTTGCTGTGCCTAATAATCATTTATCATTACCAAATTTAGGCGCAATTTAGGCACAAAAATACTACAGCCCAAAGATGGCGTAAACTGAGAAGCAACACTGTGCTCTTGTGCAGAGAAGCTTATCCCCAGCAGCGGAGCTCAGCAGACACTACAGACACTACCTGCAGCCTCTGTTTACAGTTCAGGAGATTTTATTTACAAACAATCTGCAAAACAGCAGCTCGGAGCAGGAGAGAAGAGAAGTGAGTAGGATTTTGCAGATAGTACAGAGAAGTGTCCCGTGTAGCAGGATAGAAGAGAAGTGTGTGGGAGCTGCAGACAGTACAGTGTCCCCATGTAGCAGGATGACCACACTGGTGTCTGAGGAGGATACAGGGAGAATACAGAATTACATGGGGGCAGCAGAAGATCATCACTGGAGGCTCCCCTCCAGGAGCAGCCACTGCTGTGGAGATCACTGGGTGCTGGGTGTCACACACCTGGGCTGTGTTATTCTCATGCTGGGGTGCGGGAGAGAAGCATAGAGGAGCATGTAGGAGGCTACTTGTAACTGCCTGAATCTAACATTGCGTCTATACTGCACCTAAATTGCACCTAAAGAAAAGTGATTAATAAGAGGCAGGAACTCAACTTATCACAGATGGTTGTAGCTTGTGATAATTCTGGCGCTACAATGAAAATACTGACACAGATGTTACCTGTATATTGTAAATATATGTAGATAATATGCCCTTACACAAAATATACATCAGGAATATTGCCCACTGGAAGGGTCCAACATATGGCATTGTAAAGTCATTCAGTAGCATATATAGCTCTAAGACTACAATGCATATAAAAGAACATTCAGGATGCTTCTGTACCAGGATGCTTCTGGCTATTTTTAGGCTGGAGATTTTTACTGTATGCTAAGCTTCTAATACTGACCATAAGAAAGACCACACCTGGTCGAAACACGTTGGTTTTGTCATCATCTCTGTATGTTCCAGTTTTAAGTTTTGAAATAAATGTGAAGCAAGTTTTAACACCGTTATATTCGGTCCCTGAATGCTGGATCAATTACAGCTTACTGTATGACGTGAATATGACCATAGACTGGCACCAAATCGGAGACAAACAAGGGCAGACTGAAGAGTATTAAAAATGACAAGCGAAGATATGGGATAATGTACGTGACCCAGCCTCATACTTCACTCATGTGATTTCTTCTGAAAGTCATTAAATGAACCTCTTCTCCACTGATAATCCTTCCAGGCTATAGGAGAACAAATATATATATATATATAAAATTATCATCTATTTATTTTCAGAGTTGCAGTCTCTGCAGATTCAGTGTCACGTATCACCTCTTACGCTATCTCTTCACACATTACACACTTATGTGCCTTTCACAATGTGACTGTGGAAGATGATCTGCCTGTACATGTACTGTAATAATAGTAGATCTCAGTCCATATGCCAACAAGCTTTACATGTAATAATGTTATATTAATATAGATGGTCCTAATATCTTCTATACTTGGCAACACCAGCGATATGTAGACTAAGACTGGCCACACGTTACATGCTACTGACTGTAACTTTAATTGTGCACATCTTAGGTTCTGTGGCAATTAGATACATAATACATTCAGAATATATTACTGTTTGTAGTGTTCCCCATTCCATAGCTCTCAACTGTCCCAAATTTAGCAGGACCGTCCCAGATTTTTCAGAGATGTCCCACTGTCCCGGGTGGTTAAGAGAAAGTCCCGTGGTGTCCCGCATTGTCCCGGCTTCTGGTCCCAGCCCCAACACACTAGAGATACAGAGCAGCTGAAACATTGGGACCAGGAGGCGGTATTAGCTCTTGCTGGCTCCGCATGTGTGATTCTGCTCTTTAGAAGAGATGTGTGGCAGTGGAAAAATTAGAAAGCTAAGTAAAGTTTGTTTTGTTTAATACCAAACAGAATGGTGAATATGAGGGAAGATGGAGGATAAGAGACCACAATATGAGGGAGTATAGAGGACAGGGGCGACGGACATCAATATTATACTATGCTTGCAGGTTTGGCAGTGGGCTGGGCAGTCTAAAGTTGGTAAGTATGCCCACTAGCATTGTAAAATGAGGGCAAACTAATTAAGAAGATGCAGGGAGACAGAACTGACAGTTTGCAGAAGCTGGTTTGTAGCTAAACCTGGGGACGGGTGACTGATTGACTCCAAACATATTTTTAACATATTTAAGTAAGGTTTAAATAGAGAAAAATGACCAGTAAATGGTATCTTGTTCACAAAAAACTATCCTATCAAGTTAAAGTCTATTCCAAAGATATCATCATTTAACTCCTTAGTTACACGGGGAAACAACCCACTGTGGGGGCTGTTGTCTGAGCAGAGCTGTACTGAGTCTGATCAGACCTAGCAGCTCTGATTAACCCTTTAAGACCAGGGACCTCCAGGTTTATAGAGGTGGTGGCAGTGCGGGCTCCTCTATTGACTGTAAAGCATTGCTTTAGCGCTATGCAGTGAGGAAGTGAGAAGGCAGCAGCAGTAATAAACCATTTCTGCCAGTTAACCAGTTCTGCTCCCAAGATTAGTGTCTAAAGGGTCAGTAGGCATTCTGCAATAAGTCAAAGAAGAGAAAAACTGAAGTTCAAAAACTGACCTCGACACTCGGGTACTTAGAGGAAAAATTAAATGTCATTTCATGAATGCTGTATGGAGGTAGCAGTGCTGGATTACAATCATAGGAATAACACAACAAACATAACATATATAGACACAATGGCACCCACTATGTCACTCTTATCCGTGAAATAACATGAACAATGCTGGATGCTCTTGAAGTCAATGTAGACCCCATGGCAGGTCACTATATCTGTGATACAGTTACACTACACTGCTCTGAGAGTAAAGGGTGTGCCAGAGTTTATTAGGAAGTTATGTGTGCTGCCAGATTTTCCTGCAGATTGTATAAATTATTAGGTACGGGACGGGCGATGATTGTTTTCCCAGTCTGTACCCAAGACTACATTGTAGGGATGATAAATGGCCTATTCTATAAGTTGTACACATCTCATTCTTCCAGACTCTGTGGCTTCGAACCATTTTATGATGAACGTGGAGACCAGTACATGTTCAAAAGAATTCTCAACTGTGATTATGACTTTGTCTCCCCCTGGTGGGACGATGTGTCACTGAATGCAAAGGACTTGGTGAGTAGAATGCGCCAAAATTCTATAATATATTATTTAAAGAATATATTATTTACAAAAGAGGATCCATTTCAAGAGCCAATTTTTACTTTCCTCAAAAAGTCAATAACTATGAGTTGAGTTCCAGTCCTGTAATAGTTCCAGTCATTCTTGTGCAATGTTCAATGATTCCATGATTTTAGATTTAAGCACAGATAGGCCATGACACCGCGCTGCAAGTGGGGATATTTTCTCCATTATACTCACAAAAACACTGAAATTTTACGCACATCAATAAAAAGATTTTACACAATTTGTCTCAGAGAACCCTCGGTTCTGTCTTTTTAGAATTCCCTAACAATATCTGAAAAGCAGCTTCTCATCCCAAGTGTTATATTCACATCAGTACCGGTCAGTACGTACAATCATTACTATAGAAAAAGCTATACACTTCTATTTTCAGCATTAGACATGAATGGAGAGTAGTCATGCATGTCCAGAAAACTCTCCACCATTTGGCCAGGCTGCAGGGAAAGGGTCAGAGGAGGTGGTCCACACCAATCTTGTGTCTATGAACTATCCTATGAATATGGGAAATGCCCTATAAGCCAAGGTTCATCTATGCAGCTTATGTGTTTCTCACCATGCAGGTTTTTTTTTTTCACAAAGAATCTTTATTTATTGCTAGACAGTGTGAATACCATTCAGAAGAGAACGGGGCACATTTACTACTGCACTATATGCAGTTTGACTGTGTAGTCTGCAGAGGGCACCAGATTCAGGCTTTCTGGCACCTGTTCTTCATGAATCTGGCACCACTTTTGGTTTTGGTGCACCTTTATCATGGGGCGTATAACACAATTTTGTCGGACTTTGAATCTTAAATCTGGCGCACCAGAACGCTCCCCTTCAGTGCAGAAATTTGTGTTGCATAAAGAATAGTGCAGCTGCGACACAAATGTGGCACTGACCCTTCTTAAATACCTGTGCGAGCAATTTGCATGTGAAAGATCATGCAAAGTCTGGCAGAAAACTGTTGCACGGAGCTTAGTAAATGTGCCCTGATGTCTTTAACTAGCAAGCAATGAAGACTAAATATATATATGGCGATTTGAGTCACTGTTGCCTTTCTATCAGCTCGAACCAGTCTGCCCATTCTCCTCTGACCTCTGGCATCAACAAGGCATTTCCGCCCACAGAACTGCCGCTCACTGGATGTTTTTTCTTTTTCGGACCAATTTCTGTAAACCCTAGAGATGGTTGTGCGTGAAAATCCCAGTAGATCAGCAGTTTCTGAAATACTCAGACCAGCCCTTCTGGCACCAACAACCATGCCACGTTCAAAGGCACTCAAATCACCTTTCTTCCCCATACTGATGCTCGGTTTGAACTGCAGGAGATTGTCTTGACCATGTCTACATGCCTAAATGCACTGAGTTGCCGCCATGTGATTGGCTGATTAGAAATTAAGTGTTAACTAGCAGTTGGACAGGTGTACCTAATAAAGTGGCCGGTGAGTATATATTGAACATTTAGATATAATCCTAAAAACAGAAGTTAATAGTATAAAGACAATGGTGCACATCTACCCAAAAACGTTGGAAAGACCGACGAAAGCCCCATTCTGTTTACATTAAAAACACTATGGACATTGAAGGCCCTTATTATGAGAATACTGTGCTTATCTGTTGCTATTTCTTGTAGTATCCTCAAGGTAGAGCAATATCCACAATAAGTTAAAATGGTTCTACTTTAAAGGGATTGGTCACTATCAAAACTTTTTACCAAGCACTATAGAATTTTGATGGCGCTATATAAATAAAGATTATTATTATTACTAGGTTAAGGAATATATTAGTAGTCATTTAGTAGTCAACAATACTTATAAGCAGCTTAGACCTATTTAATAAATGAGGTATAACACGGTACCCTTTACCAGTGAATTATAATCTTTATTTATACAAAACATATATAAAAACACTTGGTCATCAGGACCTCAAGACATACATAAAACCTATGTGGTGGTGGTTATAAATACAAATAAGCAGCATAAAACATCGATATCATATTTTTACAAAGACTTCCAGCCGCAGATAGTATACACAGTATTTGAACTTTCTATTTCTGCCCACATGCCAATAAATCAGTGAGAAACTAAATAGTCCTAAATAAAACTGAGGGACCCATTGGCCTGATAATACCAAGACAGCCTGAAGCCAAAGTTATACTAACCAGATTAGTACATAATGACACAGATCAACAGACTACCACCACAGCACTCCGGCTCGTGTCATCGACAGCTTCCTGAAAGGGGCCCCATTTAGTACTTACCCTTGTAAAGTTTGTGTAAACTTGGCAATGCCCTCCAACCAGTTACTGGTTATGACAGAGGGACGTGTAGACTGTAATGAATGCATGACTCCCTCAATCTCTCGGAAGGCAGCAGGACACAGGACGTCACAGGAAGTGGCAGCTTTACAGAAACGTTACCGTGGTAAGTACTATATGGGTGACACCATTGGGGTCCTGTACTTACCCTGACAAAGTTTAATAATAAAAGGATTCAGCTTTGCATGAACAACCCCTTTAAAACAATGTCTCACTTTTTACCTCCTCTCTTGACCTGCAGTTTTTGATGCAGTAAAGAAATGCAAAAAAAATATTAGGCTTCCCATTCATTACCATACCTACATTTGGATAAAAAAAATGCTGCACAACATGTGGCCAGATATCTAGCCCCCTAGACGCGTATGGCACGCGGCCGCAGTCCGGTGTCACCATACCATACAATATGTACGGTTGGGCACCACGCATCCCTATGGAGAGGGGAGGGGTGAGCAGCGCTCACACCTCTATCTCTCCTTTCAAACGTATGCTACACCCGAGGCGCAACCAGGGCATGGCATAGATTTTTGTGGAAGAAGCCTAAGGCTGTTTTCTTATTAACAATTAGCATGGTAGAATGAGTTAAATACCCACAAATCAGTCATATGTGGACACATCTGTACGTTGAGACATTATTTACAGTCCTTGTGATAAATTATTTGGACCATGACTTCTTGTCTTGATCTTCAGGACCTTGGAGAGCAGTTGTGGATTTTATGATTATTCTTTTCTCAATTTGCTGTAAAATTTGTCTTCATCCTTTGGCTTCACAGTTTAGACATAGTGATTCAAGTATGAGAATGTTTTGACATATGATACATTATTGCCAATATGTATCTATTGTAGGTGAAAAAGTTAATTGTGTTTGATCCAAAGAAACGCCTGACTACTCACCAAGCTCTTCAACACCCATGGGTCACAGGCAAAGCTACAAATTTTGCTCATATGGACAATGCTCAAAAGAAATTGCAAGAATTCAATGCCAGGCGCAAGCTCAAGGTATGTATATGGCATATGGCAGACTAGGATTATCTCTGCGCTCAGCCGAGCATGTCATAGCATATTCCCTAATGAAATTGTTATAGTTGAGGTCTGTGTCTTACTACGCACATGGTAGCTAAAATATTCAGGTCAGAATGGAGAATATTTACTTTTATATCCACAAATTAGGTTGTACATGGAAAATAATATAGTTATGTTCATAGCCTCACTACTGCCTGGGAAAGCAGATGTGAATTGGGGGACATTTACTAAGAACAGTGCACCCGAACGCCCATTTCAGTGACAAAATCACTCTTAACCTTATTTTCTGCATTTTGGTACACTGCTAAATATTTTATATCCAGTGATACAAATACATTCGTGTTACTGAAAATATCAGTACAAATAGTGAAAAAGAATAAAATTTAACATTCACTACAGCTGGTTAAAATTCAAAAACATCATAAAACTTTTTTAAAACTGCCACACTGCCCAGCAATGCTTATCACACAGCTTGGGATGGGACATTCCTGAATGTTCATCTGCAACATTGACATTTCATTTTTTCATTCTTTGAATCTCTTGATGAGCCCAAATGGCTGAAACTTTTTAGGTTGGAACATGTTTCTTTCCTTCTTTTTTTTTTTTTTAACAATTTTTATTAAAGTTTTAACATTACATTTATACACACATCAATATTATAACATATAAGAAGTTACATCAGATCACATTTTTCTGTCCTAAGTATATTTGGATACTGTTCTATATGATACAGCTACTTATCAGACATACTGTAAATATGCCTATTCCATGTTTAAGCATGATGATAGACACATGACCATACACTGGGACTTAACCTTGCTGTTCGGCCATTAACAGGGACAGTGACTGCAGGGCCAGATCCCAGTCAGGTCCGTAGCATAATAGGGCAGCAGCCCGGAGTTCAAGAATTTTAGGCTATGATAGCTCCTTTGTCCCAATAGTCCCGTAGTGAACCTATTTATTCACCTTTCCTTATTGTGTACTCTGGTCTTTCTGTGTAAACCATCAATCTCATTATTGGTCACACAGACAAATATACTGTATATACTCAAGTATAAGCCGACCCGAGTATAAGCCGAGGCCCCTAATTTTACCACAAAATACTGGGAAAACCTATTGACTCGAGTATAAGCCGAGGGTGGGAAATGCATTGGTCACAGCCACCACAGTATATAGCCAGCCAGCCCCTGCTCCAGTGTATATAGCCAGCCAGCCCCTGCCCCAGTGTATATAGCCTGCCAGCCCCTGCCCCAGTGTATATAGCCTGCCAGACCCTGCCCCAGTGTATATAGCCTGCCAGACCCTGCCCCAGTGTATATAGCCTGCCAGACCCTGCCCCAGTGTATATAGCCTGCCGCCGCTGCCGAACAGATCGCACAGAAGATATACAGGGGTCGCTGGAAAGGTGAGTTTAGATATATTTATTTTTTTGACTCAAGTATAAGCCAAGTTTGGGTTTTTCAGCACATTTTTGTGCTTAAAAACTAGGCTTATACTCGAGTATATAAGGTAACTCCTTTACGTGAACACGAGCCTCTGACAACCCAATGAGGATTACCATTGATTGACACAAGATATGAAGTATATGGATGTACCAAATTGACTGGTGACACTCACAATTTGGGACTTACTTATTCTCCCTGAGGAGGATAACCATTTTAGTGTTTTTAGTATTTAGTAGTTTAAGTATTTTGCTATAAAATAATAGTATGGCAGGATAGTAATCAAAGTCAGTTTTGACACATACAATGGTAATAACTGCTTTTGTACCAGACATTATTACTTCTCTTTTTTTATAAACTTTTTGAATCTTAACCAGCGAAAATAAAAGTTACATTTTATTCTTTCTCAACATTATTCCTTCCTTGTTATACTTACCAAGGTGAACTTGAGACTTTATACCCGACTCTTATTGCACTTCTTGAAAATATGATTAGACTTCATTTCTTCCCTATAGGCAGCTGTTAAAGCTGTGGTCGCCTCCACACGTTTAGGGAGCGCTGGGAGCCACAGTAGTCATGACAGCAATAAAACAAGCAGAAACCCATCTCCAGTTCAAGATGGAGGACAAGAGGAGCCAAACACTCAGCATTCTAAGGAGGCAGAGGAAGGAGCATCTTGAGTCAATATCATTCATGTTTGGGTCTGGGTCGCTGCCATTTCATGCACCAGCTACATCAATCTTTATATTCGCAGGAAAGATTCCCATACGTGGCCCTGTGATAGATTTCATCATGGGGTGCTATGAAATGCACGAGTTGGTGGTACTTTGTTAAATGCATGTGACTGCTTATCAAAATAGTAAGATGACTGACCTGAGGCATGGAAGGTGTAGTGCTGTACCTACACATGAACTATGACCTGGGCAAATATTATTTCAAATATAACCTCAATATGCATAGTATCTACACTGTAGATAAAGTATGAAGTGTGTAGTGTTTTATTTTCCAATTTTATAACAGTAATGGACTTTATAGGAAATATTCCACTAGTATAGATACCCATCTCATAGTCCCACCACTTTGGCAGGATTGATTAAGATAATCAAGAAGAACCACATCTATCACCTTACATCATATCACTTCTGTTTACAAGAATATGCATTAATGGCAAAATGAATAGCAACATTCCATTAATGCAACATGAATGCATAGACCAAGGGGCTGGAACACGTATGTTAATATAGCTTGCATTAAGAATGCCTTATAATTACACTTTATATACAGTATTTTATTAACCAAAAAGCACTTTCATAGATCTCTGTCATTGTATTGTCTAGAAATTGAATGCTTAATAAGTCAGTTATAAGCAACAATAATAAAGTGCAGTAACTATATTATAAAATTTATCTATAAACTTGGTTGGGTTTTTAACGACACTTAATAAAGAAGGCAGAAAGACACATAGAGCGAAATCTAACTTCTTGTACATTTCTTTTTAATATATCAGGGTTTATTTAAGAGAATACTCAAAGTTTAAAGCGGACATTTATCGTCGGAATGCTCATCTCTGTACTATTAAGATTTTTCCTTTTTTAAAATAAAATATAAAGCAATTGTGGTTGTCAATTTTTTTCTTAAAGGTGTATTCCCACAAAGACAAGATACTTAAATATACTCAGGATAAAAAAAAGAACAAATGTTCTAATTCACTGTTTGGTTGTGGTTTTCCCTGGATATGACCATAAATATTCTGACTATGGTTGGATTCTTCTCATGAATAGCTTCTCTTCTCTGCACACTGCAGTGCTCTTTGCCACTCCCCCCTGCATTACAAGACCAGTTGAGACACAGGCACTTCCTGACGGCCAGCAGCAAGCAGAGACTTACTCTACAAGCTACATAAGGACTTTATAGCAGAGCTGAATCTGTGTTTTATTGATTGGGTGAGTTAGCAAAGCAGAGAGCGTCATTGTGTTTTATATCCATCTCATGGATCTCATCATATCTGATCTCTGTTCTGTTGTTCTGTCTCATCTCTCTTTTTCTGTGTGTCAGATACTAGTTGAATGTTCAGAAGCTAAATAAGTGTAAATAAACACTGGACCCTGATAATTTAAGCACATTGTTAGCACACAGCATCTCACAGCACTAGAGGGATCATGAATTGTCTGCAGAGAGAGTCTCTGCCCATACTCTGGGATTTTACACTGACCATCAATGATTGATAGGAGCTACAACAGAAATAAAACTGAGTAAAGTTGTAAAGTAAGAGGGTTAAAAATGATCCTTATGCAAACATTGCTAGTGGGTAAACATTTGATAACTTTCTTTCATAGGAAAACCCCTTTATATATTGCAAATTAAATGCTCCTGACTATAGTTCATTCATAGTGAAAGTGCCTGGATATGTGTTTGGGATAATGGGATGGAAGTCAAACTTCTTACTTTGAGTAAGGTAAAAGGGTTCTCTGTGCTTAGAATATTGATAACCTATCTAGAATATTAGTCAATATCTGATTTGTAGGAGACCGACACACATCACACACATCTATCATTTAACTATATATCTATCTCTGTTATACGAACAGTTGTCAATCTATTTCTGTTACAGGTATTTATCTATGACATTTATTATTGCTACATTTTTTTTCATTTAGAGAAGTTTTCCAAAACCACCTGGTTACTCAGGGGTTATTCCGGTCCGGGCCATAGGAGCAGGAGGAGAATGATGCAGGAGCTGCAACTTAATTTCTAGAATTCTCTCTTTTATGTGAAGGCTCACCATGTAACTATTTATAGTCAAAGCCATATGCAAATGAGCAGAGATAAGGCTGCAAGGGGGATATCCCTTTAAATACCCATATGTTGGGCTCTATATACATGTTTTTAGTATCAATTTAAAGATAATAAGCTCCTCTTTTAAATCACAGCAGGACTGTGGTTCTAAAAGCTATAGAACTGGAGATACATGCAGTTTCACTGAAAAAGAGTTTCTAATATTTAATTTGCTGCCAAACTCATATGTACAGCCCAAAAAGTGGCATCTAAAATAACGTGCCCCATTCCGCTTCTAAACTTGACTTATCTCAGGCAACTTTGACTCTTCTCAACTCACTTTCACATGACTATGGAGATTTTTATAGGTAAATGGCACATTAGTGTTTGCATCACATTCCTAATTTACACCAATGGAAGTGCTACTGATGATAATTAGATTCATTTTGTTATGAATTAGAGGTTCATATTAGTTATTAATGAACTATTGGGAGTCATTCGACAATCTTCACAGTCAGAGAACAATGCCTTGGAGTCTGCAACAATATATTAGCAAGGCACATCTGCGCTACTTAGTTATATTGTTCTAGAATCAGAACAATGGACAATCACAGAAGGGGAAATGATTAGAATTATGGACACCAACAGAACCCAATTTACCCATTAACTGCAATAGGGTCCTTAGGACTTTCGTTCAGATACCTGCTATATTGCCAGATGTAGAAATCACCCGCAGGACCTTTTTGTACACATTTTTTGGTGAAACCTGTAATGTATATGGAAATTGAGCCTAAGTCTCCTCTTCTTATGTGATTTTAAGATTGGCATTTCATTTTCTTCTTCCAGATGGCCTCTTGTGTTACTGTGCAAACAAAACTGAATGGAGACATTTATCAGGAGCCACAATTTAATAAATAAATCTTGGACATTGCTGAAGTTTTACACAGATCTGACATACTGTAGCTGTAGGACTTGTTTCTATGGTAGAATCTTAAAGCTGCCCATTGTTTCTCCTCTGTGATTTACAACCAATGCTCAATTCATGGAAAATTCAAGTATACAGATATCAAAGAATAGATAGAATTCAGTATATAACAAAACACATTTTAGGCATTTTTTTTGCATATTGCAACATTAAATAACAACCAAATACTGACATGGAAAAACTATATAACATGTATAAAAGATAGGTAGCTTAAACCTAAAGTGCCTTCCCCATATTGATGTGGGGTCTTGAGTTATGAACATGTAAACCATTTTTCTACAGTCAGAAAATACAGATGGTTGTTAGAGGATTGAATGTGCGTGGATGGACAGTACAACCTTATCACATATTATCAGGGTTTTTTTTTTCCAAAAAATGCTGCAGTCACGTTTTAGCAGAAAGATAAGGCAGCACATGACCGTGGTCAGCCTGTGAAAAACGTACCATGTGCTGGTCAGATTTCATAGACCAACCACATAGGTCCAGACGGGACTCCATGCATCATACTGAGATAAGCTGCAAGGAGTGCCAACAAGGTTGTGAGCTGCTAAGAAGGATATGCACTAAAAAATTTGTAGGAGAAAAAGGGTTTCATTTCACTCCAAAAAATTAAGGCGCCTCATTGAATTAGAACAACTAACAGATGGTTCACAGTCCAATACTATACTATCAGATACCATCGGGTGCAGCAGAAGATTCTAGGTATAGTCACACTCTGCACTGGACTAATGTGCAATACATTGATACATCTCCTCCAGATTCGTGAAAATGCCCTAAGACAACTTTGCTTGTGGGTCACCCAGAGCGTTCTGCAGCAATGGAGATAGGATATTTCAAATATCCCATTCACATATTGCATTAAAAAAAGTGTGACGTAAAATTACATGTTTGGGATATTTTAGATCCACAGCATTACACATTATTCTGCAGATGTTAATTGCAGATTTTAATGTTTGAAGTTCGGAAGTTGAAAACCACAAACCATCCCAATTTCGGGAATTTTTCTTATCATTCACCTAGGGCAGTGGTGGCGAACCTATGGCACTGGTGCCAGAGGTGGCACTCAGAGCCCTCTCTGTGGGCACCCAGGCCATCACCAGAGAGGACTCCAGGTATCTTCCTGCAGTCCCAGACAGCCCAGTACTTGCTGTGCACAGAGCTATTTTCAAGAGACAGCTGTACCTGGGGCTACTGGAGGAGTGGGAAGGAGTGGAAGGATCTGGATTATCATTGTAGCTCCTGCTCCGGCCCTGACAATTCTTCCTGTTTATGGGACCCCGGAGGGAAGCTACAATGATCATCCAAATTTCTTCTATTTTCTGCTTTATTGGTGTCCTCAGGGTGCTGATATCAATGAAAGCTGTGACAGAGAAGGGAGTATAAATCACAAATTACATTTCTGCGTTGGCACTTTGCGATAAATAAGTGGGTCCTGGTTGTAGTTTGGGCACATGGTCTCTAAAAGGTTCGCCATCACTGACCTAGGGAGACTAAGCAAACACAAAGAGCATGTTCAAGGTGCAAACAAGTTATATCTCAAGACCCAAGAGCAGCTCATGAAAGGAGCTCGGAGGTAAGATCCCTGACTGCACTGCGGCTCACTTTCATATAGTACAGCAATCCGTACAAATATGGCAGAACAATGCGGCATACTGTATCACTTGTCATACATACTAAAGAAAGCTTTTCTAGAAGAAAACATCTCTAGCTTTTACCAGTAGAGTAAAAAAGCCACAATAAATGAAGCCAGCAGAAATAATGCTCCTGGTTGATACTTTCCAGGTCCATACAGGAGATATTTCCGAAACCAACAGCTGACAACTGTATGGAGGGAATTAAAGCTAAATGTCATATTACATAACAATACGGCAGGACGTTTATCTACATTTAAAATACTTTTGAAAATATAACCAATAAAATATATTAACATTTCTCAAAGGTCTCTGTGACAATTAGCACAACAAAGATTAAATATGTGTATAGATTATAAGTCATGTTAAATCATTAAAAAAAACTGAAATTAAATGTTGCTAAAGTTCAAGGTGAAATCCTATCGCTTAAATATACAATTAAGTTTAAATTATAAGGTGTAGCATGCTTAAATATTTATAGAAATTGAGAAATGTGAATGGAAGTCATAGGGGTAAATCAGGTTATCAGCTTTCTATGAATGTGATCTTCCCAAAAAGGATCACAAAAATGGGCTCCAGTGATCACGCTTTTTCCCAGCAAAAGGTGAACTGGATGCAGTGAATTACTGATAACCTGTTAAAGTACATCTACTACCAGATTTATTGGTGGTAGACTGTCCCCACTGTCATGCTCATTACCTTAAGGGGTCTTCTGCATCAGTTTACTGCACCTTTGTAAGGTACGATTTTATAAAAATATGGTAATGACTCGTCCTGGTCCCCCGACATCTGCGGCCTTCTGCGCATGCGCAGAACGCAGGGGACCAGGACGAGGGCGCACAGCTACGAGGAGCTGCGCGCCGAAGATTAAATGGTAGGCGGAGTAACGTGGCTACTGGGGCGTGGAGTAGCTGCGACTAGTAGCCTCATGTCCGGCTACTCCACGCCCCAGTAGCCGCATAAAAAAATTTACATATGCCTCCAATAAAGTTTTCTAAAAGACACCCGGGACATGAGGATTAGCCCAAAAAAGGGCTATCCTCAAGTCCCATTCATCCACCTGCCACCCCTTCTACCTTTATAGGTAGAATCGGGGTGGTAGGTTCCCTTTAAAGCCAGAATATCTCTTTAAAGAGTGAGTGGAACTCTGGTGAAGCAACCTGTGTGAGTATCCCAACTTGGGTCCTTTCCAAGAAAATGAAAAATGAGACATTACCCCAATAAACCAGTGATGTTGTTACCAAAATTTCCAATAAAACTAACACACAGCACTCTTAAATAGTGAATGCCGTAAAACAGTGGTTTAGCTGACCAAGCTCATAGGTGAAAGGTCCTTGGGGGTCATTGCCCTAAATACAGTACCACACAATACTGTAACTTTCTTTTCCTGTTGGAAACTCTAAAACAGCACCAATATATCAGAACCCTTATTATGACATATACATAGCAGCATATGCAAATGTGAAAGCAAAATTATAAAAATACATCTGAGTCTGCTAAATAGAATATACTTCATAAAATATAAGTAACTGCAAAATAGTGCGCCCTATGGGAATATTAATATGCAATTACTCTATGATCATTTTCAAGCACCTAGTCTAAAGCACTCAGTCTAAAGGTTATTTTTATAAATGATGCAGGGGATATGCATTCGGATTCAAGTCTATGACTTCTTCAAGGCCTTCCTGAGGTCACTGTAGAAGTTCACCAGAGAACCTGCCATAGCAAAGTCCACCGTGCTCTGAGGAAGCATTCCCCTCAGGTCTGTCTGAATGTATCCCGTCAGGAAGCTGTGCTCTGGGTTGTTCTGGAGGGGTACACAGAACCACCCGCAGGGGTGATTGAAGCCACGGACGCAATGGGGTCTTACATCTTCATGTTCGATACTAACACCTGTGAAAGAAAAGAAATACGTAAATGCAATATGTATAGATGGAGGACAGAAGGGTAAGGTGTCTGTTGGCAGTGGCATCAGCAGTGTAGCAACGGAGAAAAATAAAAGAGGAAGCAAATTCATATTCAAATGGGTCATTAACATAGATCATATGTAATGAGTAATTAGTGCTCCCCTTAGCAGACAAAATGTTGTGGACACACTCTATGATGCTACTGGCGCTTTAATCAGTCCTGTGACTTTTTCCCTGTGGAGGAGAGACACAGGGCAGAAGATGGCCGGCCGTCACATGTCCACCTCACATGTCCTGCACCTGCCTGGGCGGGTCATGTGATCATCACTATGTTTGGCTGTAGTCAGTTGGTTGCAGTGCATCCAGCGTGTCCAGTGTTGTGGTGAGACCCATCTCAGTGATGTAATGTGCAGTGATGGCAGTTACACATCATTACTATAGTAACACAGCAGGACAGTCTGTTACATCATCACTGGGAGCAGAGCACAAGAAGGAATAGCTGTTAATGAGAACTGCGCGATCATGGGACATGTAGTATCCTATGGTGGCCATCTTGGAGATTACTCCACCTACATTAGAAAGCCCATAAAATTTGGTGAATATTTTGTGAAAATATTTGTGAACTATTTAAGCTCCGTTCTGTGATTAATGACATTGAGTTTGTTTTATTTACTAATTTATAGCATTATGGATTTTTGTAGCAGACGTTCATATTCCGGAATACCTGTTTAAGACTGGTGTTTAGAACAACAGTTTTAAAATTCCCCCCTGCCATCGGTCCTGCGCCCATATCCACTAAGAGGCTCTTAGTGAATATGGGTGCAAACTCCACCAGTTGTGACCTGTAGAGTTTTTTGCTATAGACTCTGACATAGTAAATGTGACAGGTCATTCACACATCGCCCACCCTCTGCTCTCCACCCTGACACACCCATAATGGCGTGAGGGTTGGAGAAAGCCAGAAAACTGTCAGAGACACCATTTATAAAGCATTGCTGAATTTTTTGCCGCTTTTTAATTAAAGATTTAAGGCGTATTCCGGGAATATGAACGTCTGATACAAAAACCCATAATGCTATAAATAAATTAATATAATAAAACTCAATCTCATTAGTCACAAAATGGATCTTAAATAGTTTTAGTTTGATTTTATAATTTACAAAATTTATGGCCTTTCTAAAGAAGGAGGAGTTATCACCAAGATGGCCGCCACTGAAAACTATAAGTTCCATGATCCTTTAGTTCTCAGTAACTCCTCCTCCCTCTTATCCTCTGTGATGATGTAACAGACTGTCTTGCTCTGTTACCGTAGTAGTGATGTGTAACTGCCATCACTGCACATTACCTCACTGAGATGACGTCTCACCACAACACTGGCCACGCTGGATATAATGTAACCAACCCACTACAGCCAAACATAGTGATGATTACATGGCCTTCCCAGGCAGGTGCAGGACATGTGACCAGCGGCCATCTTGTGTCCTGTGTCTTCTCCACACGGAGGAAATCAACGGACTGATTAAAGGGCCAGTAGCATCTTATTTCTTCATTATAGTGTATTTCCACAGTATTTTCTGCTAAGGGGAGCAACATTTTTAAATAACAACCAATTACATATTAGCTCATATTTTGTGTACCCTTTTGTATATGAATCATGCTTATTCCTGGAATACATCTTTAATATTATTATAATGAATCTCCCCCAATAATTCTAAAGGTCCACATGTCGGTATTCCCATCAGTGTAGTATACAGATAAAAGCCCCAAAAAAGACAGCAACCAATCTATTTACCAAAAGCTGTTTGTTTGATGCACGCAGCTCCGGGTCCTAGTGTGCAGGATCCATAGTCCAAGACAAAAAAAGGAAAGGCCACAGCATCCAATATGATGAAAAAAGGTTGCATTTTTTTCTATGCGTGTGTGAATAAAGGTTTAACCTTTATTCATCATATTGGATGCTGTGGCCTTCTCTCCTTTTTTTATACAGATAAAAGCAACATTTAAAATAAAAATGAAAATAATTAAAACAATGAAATTATACCGCAAGTTAAAAGGCCGTCTTCATATGTTGTGGTGTAGGAAAAGTCTATGAATTCTCTTGGGGATATGATATTCAAAAGCTGTCCCGCAGTTGTGTAGCGCATAACACAGCAACCCTGTGGTGAAAACAGAGAAGAAGTACAATGTATTACTGCTTTTTGGGCACTCGGCCGCTAAAAGGTTCGCCATCACTGTCCTAAAGCATTAAAGGGAACCTGTCAGTAGTATTTCACACATCAGCTTAATGGCATTTTGCTGCCATTATCTTGACTAAGATATCTGCTGGCTTGTTGAGAGGCCCAAATGGCTAAAGTCAAATAGAGATGAGTACATTTTTCTAAATTTGATTAAAAACAAATCAGCAGATATCTTAGTCAAAGACGTTTGTGTTGTGTACAATCATCTGATATGTGAAATCCTGATGACACATTCCACTTAAATATTTATCTTTTTATCTATCCACAAATGTCTTTTCTGTAAAGTGACATGGACACACACTGTTAAGGCAGACAAGTGTACCTGCTGGAAATCTTTGATGATATCCATGGTGGTCATCAGGCTGTCCCACTGTAGCCTGTACGGTCCCGGTCTGATATAATCAACAATTCTGTTTGTGACATCTTTAACAACTCCCTCCACTTTGTAGCTGTAAGAAAAATAAAATCAGACTGAGCTAAGAAAAGCAAAGCAGACTTGAAATTCAGCCTCATGTAACTAAAAATCGCTCACCAGCACTGGGACCTTGTTTAACGCGTGGATCCGTCCCATCTGCTGATCCGATCCCATTAAACAGAGTGCAATGAATGGGAGTCCTTGCATCATACATAAATATGATGAATGGACCCCCATCCTCTGCAATTTGTTCAGTCTGTGGGACCAACATATGGGTCCATTTCCCTCCTAATTCAGATTATTCTGCATGCATTTTCTGGACCAGCATCTGATCCCTTTGTAATGACAACCTGCGCCACTGCAGCTAGATGGACACATAACTTTGGAAAGAACAGGTTTCCAAAGCTAAAGCCATGTTTCACGGGTCATCACCTGGGATTAGCTAACTTCTTGTTGAGAAATGTCAATGCCAAGATCTGCCAATAATCTCTGATAGATGAAATAAACCCTGCAGGCAGCTCGCTATGTCGGTGAGACATTTGAGTCATGTTAATAAAGCTTTTAAGGACTATAAATATGGCAGATGTGTTACCTTTGACTGTATTTGTAGTGCAGTGTAGAGTTTTTTATTTGTACTATAAAGGCCGGGATCCTATTCTAGAACCACAAATCATTGGGGGGCATTTATTATCGCCTTTCAAACCAAAAACTGGCTGATTTTTTTTCCCCTTGTTGCGCCTTATTTATGAAGTGTCGGCCTCACTATTTTGGCGATTTTTCAACACTAACAACTTGTTCTCTTTTTGGGCGCTTATGAATTTGTTACTTTTCTGGCACAGTTTTTACCACGAAATTAGAGCAGCCAAAAGTCGGTCTAGGGAGTTCTACTTTACCTCCATGAATGAGGAAACATTTCTAATTGTTTTTGTTTGTGCGTCAAATCATTGATCCCTTTCGCCACAAACTTACATCCCACTGAAAATTATGACACACTTCCAGCGCCACCCTGTGCCAAAATTAACAAATCCCCATTGTGTCATGTAACCACTATAAATATATGTATATATTTATTATATATTGTGTATATAAGGCAGTACAACACACCAGCCATTTATTCTTTATAAATCTGGTATTACAATTACTTTATCCAAGCATTAATTTATTCCATTGTGTAAAACAATACGATTATAGTTTTTTTTTTTCCCGGTCTCATTAGTGCAGTGAGAAATTTTTCTTTACAGTACTTTTTTTTCAACTGCAGAATTTCCATTAAACATCCAGATTGAAATCCACATCCATCTTGTCCAAAAAATACAAAAAACTAAATTTACAGCCCACAATTAGACAGTCACTCGAAATCCTGGATATAGACAAGCAATATCCAACACTCCCATTGTACTAAATAGTGCGTAAGGGCGCAAATTTGGTACAGCCGGTTTCCAGCATGAAGATTCACATAATACGTAGCTGACCTAAATAAGAAAGTCATCTATAATAACTTTCATCCTAAAAGGTAGCACAGGCTCTATTCACACCTGCATCAGATACTCTAATAGAAGCCTGGCACAAGCTGTTCAAGCTGATTAATCCTAGTGCATGCATGCAGTGATTGTTGTTTCTGGCAAAAAATGGACATCCTAGAGGAACCTAACGGAGCCCCTTGGGTGCGATGGAGAGGAGGAGGGGTGACCCTTCCCCTCTCCATAGAGATGTAACACAGGGAAAGACAGGACATGCTCTATCTTTTCCCTGTGTACGGAGTGGTACGGTGCAGCACGTGTGCTGCAACGTATCGTTCCTTGCGCCAATTGCCATCTATGGGGGATGTATGTACGGCTGCAAGCTTGCGGCCGTAAATACGCCCCCTGACGGCCGCGTGAATGCAGCCAAATGCTACATTCACACACATGTATGGGGGACGTATATATGGCTGATATACATCCCCCATACACTCCTATGGGCTCACGACCCTGTACGGGAGCGGTACGGTGCAGCACCATACCGCTCCGTAGCACGGGAAAAGACAGGACATGTCCGATGTTTTCCCGTATTACGGCACCGTGCACTGTATCTCCCTACGGAGAGGGGCAGGGGTGAGCAGCGTAATATTGTATATACAGGTAAGGGCTCATTCGCATGACCGTCTGGGGGGATGTATATGCGGCCTTAAAAATCTACCATCAGAGCTCACTGCTCAAGTGCTGAGGGAGCATGAGGAGTAATAGCCTGTAAAGCCAGATCAGATAGAGGTTATGATAGCCCATCAGGCTCATTAACATAATTTTAAAAGTTGATTTTAGAAGCATGAAGGTCATGGATAGCAAATATAATAAGATTACCACAGTCACAGAGCCTTGAGTAAGTGCCCCTGGTTTATCATGCTTAGTTTTGATGGTAGATTTCCTTTAAAAATAATGGGACTTAACAATCCAAAATCCATGCGACAACTCCTCCTAAATAATTACTGAATGCTTCACATATTTTTTAGACACTTACAGGCAACCACCAAATTCTTCTGAAGGCTTGCGCCACACTGTTACATCACTCTGTAAAAGTGAACAGAAAAGCCAAGGTTAATATTGTTAGTTCAAGCAATATAGACATCAGATAACAGAATACACAGAAATGGAGTGAGCTGTTATCAGGCAAAGTACACAGAGACTATACCGTAATACAGATATATTTAGCAGCTAAAACCTTATCAGTATAAGTATAGTACAGTTACAAATAACAAGATTACTATTATGTATCATTTACAGTTGTTTAGGTTTATTTAATCATTTATTCAAGAACTAAATATGAATAAATCATGAAAATGTGCACTGAACATAGTAAGGAACACAAGGGTTAAAGTAGTTTTCTAGTGAAAAGGGAACTAATGGGTGATGAGGACTGAGCCTAGGAAAAAACTGCTCTGCTTCCCTGTTCCTGCAGTACAGCCCTCCAGTATCTAGGTGGCGCCTCCATCAGTGGTCCTGTGACAGCTGCAGACAGTGGGGCTTATTTACTAAGGGTTGCGCTGCTCACTTTCGTCGGACTGTGCACCATTTTCGGGTTTTACACGGCTTGCACCGGCATTTAAGAAGTGTCTGCGCTGGGATTTTGGCGTACGCGGTCGTTTTGTGGTGCAGCTGCGCTGGCTTCCATGCGACACGAATTAGGGGATGTGCCATTAAACGATCCGACTAATTTGGACTGAGCGCAGGATTTAACTTTCAAATTGTGTCACAAGCCCGAGCACTTACATGCACCAGGAAGAAGAAGGTGAACTCTGTCGGACCTGAACGGAGAAGCGACACATGCAGGATATTGTGCGCACGATCTTTGTGAGTCGCGCCAGAGTGCATGATCGTCAGACAATGCACTTTCTGTGAATTCCAGTGGCCGGATAAGAAAATGAGCCCCAGGGAGAGAAATCAAAGGTCACATCATGACTATTCACTGATCTTTCTCCGCAAACCTCTCAGGTGGTCCCGAGACTTCCAGCCCACACTATCGGGAATCAAAGGGTTGTGCTATGTGAACACGAAGCCTAAGCAAGATAGGTACCATTTATCCCAGTATAACGGGAAAATCCCTTTAACTAAGTATACATGAACACTAGAGCATCGAATAGAATCCACTTTTACATTCCCATTTAGTAAATTTGTCAGAATCCATTTGTGCCCTTCATAAAGGATTTATCCCCATTGGTATTTTAATATTTTGTTCATAAACTATAGTAGAAAAACAGAAATGGGTTCCTATAGTTCACTGCATACACTGAAGTAATGTGCAACTCTAATGTGGACAATTTTCATTTTCTTTTATATTTTCATTTATATGTGCACTGACATACAATATCATGAGCTGAGTCAGCACATTTATTACAGGATTTATGGCTACTAGGATACAGGTCTTTGATAAGTGGAAGATTCCAAATCTTTTATTAATCTCAGATTAACAGGAATGTGGGAGCAAAGTTTAGATGAGACGTGACTGTGAGGAAAACTGAAGAGCACAGACCTGTCTGCGAGACACATAAAAAAGAACTGACAAAGGCAATTTACAAGGAAGCAACAAACCACAACACGAAATTCTGACCAGACAAAAAAAGTAGAGAAATAACTCCGATCTACATATACATATATACTGTACATGATACATAATTAGGATTCCTAGTGCTCTAGAGAGGGCACAGGGCCATGGGGATTCTGGGAACCCTGGCTAAATTTTGTTGTGGTCCCCATTCAATTAGAGAAGAACATGTCACAAGTACACGCAGATACTACAGTGTATCTTAGGATCTCATATTTACAGTAGTATTAAGGTGGTCCGAGGAGTAAGTGTTTTTGGTGCAACAAACTGGCCATTTTTACTCCTTCTGGTGCTCTAGACCAGTGGGGTGGTGAAAAGGTTAAATAATCATTCCTTGCTTTTCTCTGGTTTGTTCATGTTCAGCTTCTTATATTTTTGAATTATTACTTAGGATACTGCAGGGCAGATGATGATGAGGAGTCATTGGATCATTATGGCATGTTAGGACTGTTCCAGGGAAACCCATAGTGGTGGTTCTCAATTTTTCTGAAGAATAATGCTCCACCGTAGCTAAGTCTCTTTGTGTGCTTCACAAATATTTTTAGCTATCAATTGGTGCCTGGGAGACCAAATTTCAATGGGTCATAGCAGACCATGCTTCCATGGGTACATAGGAGACATTGCTTCCATGGGTGCATAGGAGACATTGCTTCCATGGGTACATAGGAGACATTGCTTCCATGGGTGCATAGGAGACATTGCTTCCATGGGTACATAGGAGACATTGCTTCCATGGATACATAGGAGACATTGCTTCCATGGGTACATAGCAGAACATGCTTCCATGGGTGCATAGGAGACATTGCTTCCATGGATACATAGGAGACATTGCTTCCATGGGTACATAGGAGACATTGCTTCCATGGGTACATAGGAGACATTGCTTCCATGGGTGCATAGGAGACATTGCTTCCATGGATACATAGGAGACATTGCTTCCATGGATACATAGGAGACATTGCTTCCATGGGTACATAGGAGACAATGCTTCCATGGGTACATAGGAGACATTGCTTCCATGGGTACATAGGAGACATTGCTTCCATGGGTACATAGGAGACATTGCTTCCATGGATACATAGGAGACAATGCTTCCATGGGTACATAGGAGACATTGCTTCCATGGGCACATAGGAGACATTGCTTCCATGGGCACATAGGAGACATTGCTTCCATGGGCGCATAGGAGACATTGCTTCCATGGGCGCATAGGAGACATTGCTTCCATGGGTGCATAGGAGACATTGCTTCCATGGGTGCATAGGAGACCATGCTTCCATGGGTGCATAGGAGACCATGCTTCCATGGGTGCATAGGAGACCATGCTTCGACGGGTACATAGTGGACCATGCTTCCATGGGTACATAGGAGACACTGCTTCCATTGGTACATAGGAGACCATGCTTCCATGGGTACATAGGAGACATTGCTTCCATGGGTACATAGGAGACATTGCTTCCATGGGTACATAGGAGACCACGCTTCCATGGGTACATAGGTGACATTGCTTCCATGGGTACATAGTGGACCATGCTTCCATGGGTGCATAGGAGACATTGCTTCCATGGGTGCATAGGAGACCATGCTTCGACGGGTACATAATGGACCATGCTTCCATGGGTACATAGGAGACATTGCTTCCATGGATACATAGGAGACATTGCTTCCATGGGTACATAGGAGACATTGCTTCCATGGGTACATAGGAGACATTGCTTCCATGGATACATAGGAGACATTGCTTCCATGGGTACATAGGAGACATTGCTTCCATGGGTACATAGGAGACATTGCTTCCATGGGTGCATAGGAGACATTGCTTCCATGGGTACATAGGTGACATTGCTTCCATGGGTACATAGGAGACATTGCTTCCATGGATACATAGGAGACATTGCTTCCATGGGTACATAGGAGACATTGCTTCCATGGGTACATAGGAGACATTGCTTCCATGGATACATAGGAGACATTGCTTCCATGGGTACATAGGAGACATTGCTTCCATGGGTACATAGGAGACATTGCTTCCATGGGTACATAGGAGACATTGCTTCCATGGGTACATAGGTGACATTGCTTCCATGGGTACATAGGTGACATTGCTTCCATGGGTACATAGGTGACATTGCTTCCATGGGTACATAGTGGACCATGCTTCCATGGGTACATAGGAGACATTGCTTCCATGGATACATAGGAGACATTGCTTCCATGGGTACATAGGAGACAATGCTTCCATGGGTACATAGGAGACATTGCTTCCATGGGTACATAGGAGACATTGCTTCCATGGATACATAGGAGACATTGCTTCCATGGGTATATAGGAGACATTGCTTCCATGGGTACATAGGTGACATTGCTTCCATGGGTACATAGGTGACATTGCTTCCATGGGCACATAGGAGACCGCGCTTATATTGGTGCACATGGTCCACGAAAATGGACATGTGTGTCTGATTCATCAAAAATTACTGCCTCATCACATGCTCAGTTTACTGATCTGTCTCTATATTTTTGTATTGCAGCCCTGCCAGGATATACTGACTTCAGTTAATGTTTCTACAAAATATATGCCTGATCCTGTTCTTTTTTTGTTTAATGATCCCTCTGTATCACTCCCACTATTCACAGCTAAGACCATATAATAATGACAACTTCGTGAAGGCCACTTACAGATTTCTTAGCCACGCTCCAGGCCTCCTCCGGAATGCTGTGGTACTGGATCAAGGTTTTCTGTAATTTTGTGGACATAGACGGCACATCAATTTGGTTCTCCATGTTCCTGAACTAAAACAAAGGAAATATAATATAATGTCACTAAATGTGTGTTTTATGAAGAATTAAAATTCCAGGGGTGTTTTACCAGTTTTAAACATTAAATTTCAGATGAAATTGATATTTTCTTGATATTATCTCCCAGGCTTCTGGTCCAGAAAAGCTCATGACCTATCCGCAGTCAGGTGACCCCTGCAGCCAATCACTGAATCAATGAATGGAGCATAACTACTACCAGTCATGTGATGTATTTACGGTGGAAAACCACAGATTTTAGGTGATACCCCATAAAATCTGCAATCCACAGCAGGTAATGTCATGTATTTGAAGGCTGCTGTAACCCGCTGCCACTGAGGATCCTGTCTGTGTCCTGCATGTATTTTCTTCAGATCAGAGGGGTCATTCCACCTGTAGTGTCCTGGATGATGTGTAACACAGCACTGATTATACAGATCTGCATAGATTAGGGGTGGTTATCCTAATTATTATAACTATACAACCTATGGTAGAATCACAAGTCTCAGCAATGCCAGGGCTGTGTATAAGGAATACAGGAAACACTCACCCTGTGTATACCGTGCCTCCTCTCCCTGTGTATACCGTGCCACCTCTCCCTGTGTATACCGTGCCTCCTCTACCTGTATATACCGTGCCTCCTCTCCCTGTATATACCGTGCCTCCTCTCCCAATATATACTGTACCTCCTCTCCCTGTATATACCGTGCCTCCTCTCCCTGTGTATACCGTGCCTCCTCTCCCTGTGTATACCGTGCCTCCTCTCCCTGTGTATACCGTGCCTCCTCTCCCTGTATATACCGTGCCTCCTCTCCCTGTGTATACCGTGCCTCCTCTCCCTGTATATACCGTGCCTCCGCTCCCTGTATATACCGTGCCTCCTCTCCCTGTATATACTGTGCCTCCTCTCCCTGTGTATAAGTGTATGTGACTCCTCTCCCTATGTATAAGTGTATGTGACTCCTCACCCTATGTATAAGTGTATGTGACTCCTCTCTCTCTGTATACCGTGCCTCCTCTCCCTGTGTATGTGACTCCTCTCTCTATGTATATGTGTATGTCCCTCTTCTCTCTGTGTATATGCCTCCTCTCTCTATGTATATATGTATATGTATATATGTGTATATGTATATGTATATATGTGTATATGTATATGTATATATGTGTATGTGCCTCCTTACCCTCCGGATGGCAGCTGCAGAGTGTGCTGGGTATCAGCCGTTTCACTACTAGCCAATCACAGCATACAGTCATTCATAGGGCGGGACCAGAACGAGAGCTGGAGCCTATCAGAGAAGATATGAGGCATAACCCCGCCCCGAGAGCTCTAGCTCCGGCCATAGAATAAGAGCAGTGGGCGGGGCTGTGAGTCATTGAGGCTCCGGGCTGTTTGTGCAGTGACTGGAGGATGAGGAGGATGGGTGTTGTGAGGAGGCATCATTCATGGCGCCCCATAGGGAACACACACAGCATCCTGTCATGTCACCTCCCTCAGCCTAGTACATACCGCAGCGCAGTGTTATACATGGAGCAGGAACATGACTAAACGGTCATCAGGATACAAAACCCCATAGTCCTGCTGGAAAAAATCCTTTGGCTCTGTTCAAATTTAGGCACAGAAACACACAGAACACAGAAATCCTGCACAACGAGCAGACCTGTGTCTGGCCTTAAATAAGGAACATGTGGGGTAATAAGTGTGTGGATTTTTCCACTACCCCAATAGCCGTCCCCTAATATTGGAGGTGATGTGCTGGAGAATGGGACCAGGATTTAGGGCTCATGACGCGACTTTATATGGGACTGGGAGCCACACAAATTGCGAGCACCTCATGGCCCCCCGTGACTTCTATCAGACATGGTCAGTCTGTAATGAGGCCACCGGGGGACCACGCCGCGCCCACCACAAAATATAGAGAAGGAGCTATTCCTGCCGGATTGCAGGGATTAGATGTGGAATTGATACATAAATCTTATCCAGAATGTGGGAAGATACCTTCACTGCTCCACATAATGATATCCACATATGGTGGAGGATTATATTTATACCTCGCAACAAGATTTGGAAGTCACCTTCCTAAGCGTTAGTCAGTGGGGGATACCTAGTCCTCTTCCAGACCCTTCCAGAATCTTTGGTAACATGCACACTGACACATGCCCGCGCGGTTATGGGCGGCATACATTCGCCGCGATGCAGAGGAGGAGAGGTGACCCCCCCCCCTCTCCATAGGGATAAACAGCGCACAGCCCGTAAAACTGGGAAAGATAGGACATGTCCTATGTTTTCCCCATGTACAGAGCGGTACCAGCACCGTATCGCTATGTCGGCCATTGGCGGTCTATGGGGGACATGTGTACAGGCGGTCCCTTACTTAAGGACACCCGACTTACAGACAACCCATAGTTACAGACAGACCCCTCTGACCTTTGGTGAAGCTCTCTGGATGCTTTACTATAGTCCCAGATTGCAATAATCAGCTGTAAGGTGTCTGTAATGAAGTTTTATTGATAATTCTTAGTCCCATTACAGCAAAAAATGTTTAAACTCTAAGGCTACATTCACACACATGTATGGGGGACATATATACGGCCAATATACGTCCCCCATACACTTCTATGCCCTATCTTTTCCCGTGATACGGCGACGTGCTCTGTATCTTCCTATGGAGAGGGACGGGGGTGAGCAGCGCTCATCCCCTGCTCCTCTCCGCAGCGCCGATGTATGCCCGCCGTACTACGGTACGGCGGGCATACATCGTGTGAATGTAGCCTAATTGTCACTGGGGCCAAATTTTTTTTTGTCTGGATCTACAATTATAAAATATACAGTTTCGACTTACATACAAATTCAACTTAAGAACAAACCTCTGGACCCTATCTGTACGTAACCCGGGGACTGCCTGTACATGGTTCTGTGCATGGGGCCTTAACCTGAAGGTCATTGGTGCTTGAATGTGTAGGTCAATTTTTGCAGTTCTGTTCTGCTCTTATTAAATAAAACAATATTTCAAACTGCTTTACATATCATAATAATTTTTACTTTTTTTTGTGACATATGAGACATTAACATGATGGAATAATTTAGTTTTTACTAGTTAATTACTGAATATGTCTGTGATTACTTAGTGTGCTGTCCCTCATTAGCATTTTGATTCCTTTTTGTAGCGGAATGATACTGATGTATGCCCATATATACAGGATAGAGGAAGTAGTACTGAGCTGTGTCAATATATACAGGATAGGGGTAATGCTACTGAGCTGTGCCCATATATACAGTTATAGGGGTAGTAGTACTGAACTGTGCCTATATACAGTGGCGTAACTAGAAGCTGATGGGCCCCAGTGCAAAGTTTGTGCCAGGCCCCCGACTATAATGTATGGTTTATAGTAATAGTCTTCGCATATGGGAAAGTGACACCATAAGGGCCCCCTAAACCTCTTGGGCCCAGATGCGATCGCAACCTCTGCACCCCCTAAAGTTATGCCCCTGCCTATATATACAGGATAGGAGTAGTAGTACTGAGCTGTGTCCATATATACAGGATAGGATAAGAAGTACTGAGTTATGCCCTTATATACAGGACAGGGATGTGCCCAAATATACTTGATAAGAGTAGTAGTACTGTGTCCATATATACAGGATAGGAGTAGTAGGGATGTGCAATACAGGATAGCAGTAGCAGCACTATGCTGTATCCATATACATAGGATAGGAGTAGGAGAACTGAGCCCATGTATAAAGGATAAGAGTAGTAGTAGTGTGCTGTGTCCATATATACAGGAAAGGAGTACTGTGTAGTAGTGATGTAGTATATTGTAGTGTAGGATAGGTGTAGTAGTATTGTGCAATGGTCCAGTGTAGGATAGGTGTAGTAGCGTAGACAGAAATAGCAAACACACAAACATACACATACACACTTACTTACATCACACATGTGCCCTGTCTCACCTAAGCAGTGATGCACGAACAGGACCTGTCAACGACTCATCTCACAGGTCCTGAAAGGTAAATAGCAATATATGGGTGTTGGCAGCCGGCACACATGTATTACCATAGAGAGCAGAGTGGAGCTGTGATAGTCCTTGCATACAACTCTATAAAGCTAAAAGCCCCTCAGTCCCGGATACATCACTCCCTCTGCCCCCCCCCCTGGTTGCTCCACCTATAGCCCTAATAATAAGTAGAGTTGTAGTTGAATATTGGCAGACAATCCCTAAGTACTGGTAGCAGTGAGACCTATCAATCAGAAACAGGAAAGCAGGACAGTGCAGTGAACACTCAATAGGCTGGAGTCCATTGATATCATTAGACTCACCTCAGGTGAGTTGCATATATGTTTTTGAACTTATTTGTTAACGCTGCAGTCATGGAAAGGAACCATTAAGGGATAATAGCAATGCATTTTAATTATAGCTTTTTTAAATAAAGTATTTAATTTGGGTGGGTTAATGGCAGGTTCCCGTTAAGATCTTAAACCTTATTTTAATTAATATGTAAAGCATTAATACTTCCTGGTTGTGAAATCAGCTGAGGACACTGAGGCCAGAGCAGTTTCCCTCACTTCCCATAATGCTAAGTTCTTCTCTCTAGCACTAGAAGTTCTAGCACCCAGATGATTACACACACTGTGATGGTAATATTAATCTTGAATGTGTAGAGTTGTTGAACTATAGGGCAATTAGTATCTATTGAGGTGTCCAGGCAGCTTTTATAACAAACACAGAGAACATGGAGCTTGATAAACTCTTCCCCCTCCTACATCAAGACTTGGAAACAAAGAAAATGTTTAAATATTCCTGGACTCTCCTCCTCATTAACACTTTCTCAAATCCTGAGTGACCCTGTGGACTAATTAAATCAATGGGAGGTTCTGAAACCTGAACCAAACAGAGAACTTAAGGACACCCGACCCCTAGTTAAAGACGCACCCCTCTGCCCACTGTGACCTCTGGTGAAGCTCTCTGGATGCTTTACTATAGTCCCAGACTGCAATGATCAGCTGTAAGGTGTCTGTAATGAGGTTTTATTGATAATCCTTGGTCCCATTACAGCCAAAAATTTTGAAACTCCAATTGTCACTGGGTTAAAATAATTTTGTATACATACAAATTCAACTTAAGAACAAACCTATGGAACCTATCTTGTATGTAACCTGGGGACTGCCTGTAACTTTAATTTGTAAGTTTCTGTTATGTTTCTACCTTTATATTTTATAACTCTTGTGTGTTATTTTATTTTTGTAACTTTTAAAAAACTTTTGAAACCACTGAACTCCCTTTTGTATTAAAGCTTTCACTGTGTTATTAGCTGTGTGATTGCTAGAGTGCTGAGCGTGCATGTCTACTGGTGTGACAAGGTGTTTACTTGAGAGGCAAGAGTGGATGTAGAGTGGGATACTTATTGGTCCCAGTGGTGGTGAGGGGCGCTTCCTTCCAACTTCTCCCTCTCATTCCCATATAGGAAAGCTGCGAGAAAGTCTTCCTTTTATTGAGAGAATCCACTGAACATGAATACACAAAACCATACACTAACAATATCAATTTGTGATTTTTCAGGTTTTTTGCAGCTTCTTATTTTTATTTCATAACAATATAAAAATGATTTCTAATTATGAAGTTCTCAAAAAGTAAGTAAAATGATCTATTATATAATATATAGTATGTAGCAAGGTTCATTAAGTTGTCAAGATCATAAAAGCACAGGGTTCATGTGTTGTGGCATATTCAGCAAGCGATACTCATACACTTTGGACTACAGTAATAAGTTATAGTACATTTCATCATTCCTACATAATGCCAGTTAGTAATCAATTGAAGCTTATAAAATCGTTCAGTTACATTGGACCTTAACCATTTTGAATTTTTTCCACCATTCCTTAGCAATTGGTGCCATTAGTTTTGGACCCCACTATAATTAGGTTAGTCACTGTCAGGGTACCAGGTCTGTTACAGAAAAGGTCTCCAATCTATAATCAACACTGGAAGAGTTCACACAAGTACCAGAAAGCAGGCATGGCTTAGGACTTCAGCTTTTAATAAAATGGATTCAGTTTAAAAAAAAATAACCATTTTACTTCACCATAAAATAGATCCTGAGTAGCCTTTGCTGCATCATAGATACTGTGCAGACTATGCTGTATCATGGATAGTGGACAGTCTGTGCTCCATCATAGATACTGGGCAGCCTGTGCTGTATCATAGATACTGGGCAGCCTGTGCTGCATCATAAATACTGTGCAGCCTGTGCTGTATCATAGATACTGGGCAGCCTGTGCTGCATCATAAATACTGTGCAGCCTGTGCTCCATCATAGATACTGGGCAGCCTGTGCTGCATCATAAATACTGTGCAGCCTGTGCTCCATCATAGATACTGGGCAGCCTGTGCTGCATCATAAATACTGTGCAGCCTGTGCTCCATCATAGATACTGGGCAGCCTGTGCTGCATCATAGATACTGGCAGCCTGTGCTCCATCATAGATACTGGGCAGCCTGTGCTGCATCATAAATACTGTGCAGCCTGTGCTCCATCATAGATACTGGGCAGCCTGTGCTACATCATAAATACTGGGCAGCCTGTGCTGTATCATAGATACTGGCAGCCTGTGCTCCATCATAGATACTGTGCAGCCTGTGCTCCATCATAGATACTGGGCAGCCTGTGCTGCATCATAGATCCTGGATAGCCTGTGCTCCATCATAGACACTGGTCGGTCTGTGCTCCATCATAGATACTGTGCAGCCTGTGCTGTATCATGGATAGTGGACAGTCTGTGCTCCATCATAAATACTGGCAGCCTGTGCTGTGTCATAGATACTGGGCAGCCTGTGCTCCATCATAGATACTGGATAGCCTGTGCTCCATCATAGATGCTGGCAGCCTGTGATCCATCATAGATACTGGCAGCCTGTGCTTCATCATAAATACTGGGCAGCCTGTGCTCCATCATAGATACTGGCAGCCTGTGCTCCATCATAGATACTGGCAGCCTGTGCTACATCATAGATACTGGCAGCCTGTGCTACATCATAAATACTGTGCAGCCTGTGCTGCATCATAGATACTGGATAGCCTGTGCTCCATCATAGTCACTGGCAGCCTCTGCTGCATCATAGATACTGGCAGCCTGTGCTCCATCATAGACACTGGTCGGCCTGTGCTGTGTCATAGATACCAGGCAGCCTGTGCTACATCATAGATACTGGGCAGCCTGTGCTGCATCATAGTCACTGGCCAGCCTCTGCTGCATCATAGATACCGGGCAGCCTGTTCTGCATCATATATGCTGGGCAGCCTGCGCTTCATCACAGATACTGGGCAGCCTGCGCTTCATCACAGATACTGGGCAGTTTATGTTGATTCATAGAGACTGAGAAACCTGTGCTGCAACATAAATAATGGTCAGCCTGTGCTGCCTCACAGACACTGGGCAGTCTATGTTGTCTATACATTGTCACGCTTGAGGAGGGAAAGTGTGTATAAGTCTCTTGGAAGAGTCTGTGAACCCTCTGGACCACCACTGGAGATGGTATGAGGCCCGAGGTGGCAGCCAAGGTAGTACGGCAGGAATTACAGGAAACAGTCCAAACCTGAGATGACTGCAGGAAACACTGAGGAATACTGGTAACGCTGGCACGCAGAGGAACACTGGTGATTCTGGCACGGACTGTAGATTCCACTGGACAGGAACCCTGGAAGGCACAGCAGGTCACAGGAATGGCAGAGACATGGAGGAACACTGGTAGCGTTGGAACACAGATGAACACTGGAAACACAGGGAACACAGGAGGGCTTTCTCTTAGCAGGAAATGATGCTGATGATCTGGCGGGTAGTGAAGGAAGGTGCCGGATTATAAGGGCAAGCCGGATTAGCAGGAGCCAATCAGGAGGACGCTGGCCCTTAAAGTCTTAACCCCTTAAGGACGCAGCCATTTTGTAGCTTAAGGCTCAGCCCGATTTTTTGGATTCGGACTTGCTTCGCTTTATATGGTTATAACTTTTGAACACTGTTACTTATCAAAACGATTCTGAGATTGTTTTTTCCCCACATGTTGTACTTCATTTTAGTGGTAAATTTTGGCAGATAAGTTTTGCGTTTATTTACAAAAAAAAAGAAAATATGATAAATTTTTTGAAAAATTTGCCATTTTCGAAATTCTAAATCATTGCGTTTTCAGACAGATAGATTTACCACCTAAATAACTTGCAGAATAACATTTCCCATTTGTCTACTTTACATTTTCATAATTTCTGAAATGTCTGGATAATTTATTTTGATGTCACGCGGCTTACAAATAGAATATCGCATTTCCGGATTTTCAGAATTGACTATTTTGGGGATAAATACAGTTTTGAATGAAATTTTACATATTTAGCATCAAAATCCCCTATATAACCAACCCATTTTCAAATCTGCACCCCTCAAGCTATCAGAAACAGCTTTTACGTAGATTGTTAACCCCTTGAGATCTTCATAGTAATTGAATCAAAATGGGGGTGAAATTTAGAATGGTCATATTGTTCCCTTATATGTTCATTTAGCACTAAAATTTACACATTTCCAAAATATAAAAAGAGAAAACCCACCATAAAATTTGTTCTGCAATTTCTCCTGAATACAAAGACCCCCCACATGTGGCCGTTACTTGTTTTATGGGGGCACAGCGAGGTGCAGAAGGGAAGGAGGGCGCTGCAGCTGCCAGGATTTTAGTTTCCTCATTGGCCCCTTTTGAAGGCTATAAAATTTTCGCTTTTTCGTTATTGGGGCCATGTGACGGCATTTTTTTTGCGGGATGAGATGCTTTTTCCATTGTTACCATTTTGGGGTTGGTATCACCTATTGTTGAAAATTTAGGAACTTTTTTTGAGGGCAGGAGTAGAAAAGCATCAATTCTGTACTGGATTTTTTACTTTTTTTTTTTTTGGTGTTCACCGTATAGACTAATAATCATGTTATCTTTATTCTATGGGTGGATACGATTACGGGGATACCAGACATGAATATATTTTCTTACGTTTTACTAAATTTGTCAAACAAAACCCTAATGTGGGGAAAAATCTATCATTTATGTATTGCCGTCTTCCAAGTGGCATAACATTGTTACTTTTTTGGCTACGGAGCTGGTTGATGGCTTGTTTTTTGCGGGACATGTTGTACTTTGCACCAGTATCATGTCTGAGTACATATGGTTTTTTGATCGCATTTTATAGCATTTTTTGTGGGATTGAAAAGGTAAAAATCATAATTTTTGGAGGGTTTATAACAGTTTTTTTTTACGGCGTTTATCGTGGGGGTTCAATAATGATTTACTTTTATTCTACGGGTTGTTACGGACGCGGTGATACTATATATGTGGGGTTTGTGTTATGATTTAGACTTTTTTTGAGTTATATGTCTCTTTATATGTTTTGGGAGTTTGGGGCATTTTTAGTGATTTATTTTTATTTTTTTATTGAATAACTTTTTTTTTTTTACTTGTTCACTTTTATACCATGGGACATGAAGAAGCAATCTTCTGATTGCTTCTTCATGATAATATTCTGCAATACTGATGTATTGCAGAGTATTATCAGTGTCAGCCTATACACTTGCATAGGCTGGCACTGTGCCAGTAAGATGACGTCACAGACGCCATCTTACTGGCAATTCTTGCAAGTAACTCTGGGGTCCAGATCGGACCCCAGAGTTGCTATAGCAACGATCGGCGCCCCCCGAAAACGGTTCGGGGGAGCCGATCGTGGGGGAAAGACCCCCCAGATGCATGTTAGACCGCGGCTGACCGCGGCATTTAACGGGTTAAGCACCCGCGATCGGAGACAACTCCAATCGCGGGTGTTACACTGGGGTGCCGGCTATTAGTTACAGCCGGCACCCCGTGTTTCCCGATGCCGGTTCGGCTCTGATCCAGAGCCGAGCCGGCATAAGCGCCGTGGCGGATATATCCGCCACTGAGCGCTAAGTCACTGCGCTCCGTGGCGGATATATCCGCCACGGAGCGTGAAGGGGTTAGAGCCGGCAGGCACGCGCCCTAGCAGTGGGATGTTCGGCCTAGCAGGAGTACAGCCAGGAGTGTGGAGAGGTGAGTCCAGGCTGGGGAGTGGGACAGCGGGGACCGCGGCATATAGAGGTGCACTGGTTTGCCCGAGATCCGCGGTTGCATCCGTGACATACATACTGGGCAACCTGTGATGCATCATAGATACTGGGAAGCCTGTGCTGCATCATAGATAGTGGACAGTCTGTGCCCCATCATAGATACTGGCAGCCTGTGCTGCATCATAGATACTGGGCAGTCAGTGCAGCATAATAGAGACTGGGCAACCTGTGCTGCATCATAAATAATGGTCAGCATGTGCAGCATCACAGACACTGGGCAGTCTATGGGGGACATTAATCATAGCCTGTCAGACTGTTTTGAGCGTTTTTTTGCGCAAAAAACTGGCGCATCTCGTTAATTTGGCACATTTTTGCGCCATTTTCTGGCTCACTGCAAAGTCCAGCACTTAGTGGTTTTGAGTCCCTGCGCCTTATCTGACATAGTGAGTTCCTCCTATACAGATGTTTGCACGGCATCTATCACTAATTTGCGCCTAAAAAGGCGCAAAAATGCACCTACTCTGAGCAGGTGCACTTCCAAAAAACTTCACTTTGACTAAAAACAAAGGTTTTCATTTGCCAAATGAAAAATTATCTCTATGCAACATGGAAAATCCTTCAGCGCAGTTTTAAAATGTAAAGACTTCATCATTGTCTATAGGATCATCTCTGTGAGAGATTACTGTCTTATTGTACAGGTCTGAGGATATTATCAGACTCCATTTCATGTAAATTATAAAAAAAAAGGCAAAGACTCATTTCAGCAAGAATTTTTTTACATATCTGTAACTTTTACTCCCTGCAGTTACATCACAATGATAGTTTTTTGTGCAGAGATGAAGCCCTGAACGTTCTGTCACCTTTTCACATTCTCCTTTCATTATAAGTCACAAATGAGATCTAATAATTTGAGACACATTTGGCGCAAATTTAGACGCAAATGAATAGGACATGAGACAATTCCAAAACGCATTTACTGTGCTGCAAGTCATTTTCTCTGATGAATCCCCTTTCCGATTGTTTGGAACATCTGGAAAACAGCTTGTTCGGAGAAGACAAGGTGAGCGATACCACCAGTCTTGTCTGGTGGGTATTGCAGGATATTATCATGAACAAGCAATCAGATGAATGTTTGTTAATGCCCCAATGGTGGAAGAAGTGAAAAAGTAAAAAAAAAAAAGTTCTTCAATAAAAAGAAGAAAGAAAGAAATCAATAAAAATGCCCAAAAGTCCCAAAACATATAAAGAGACATATAACTCAAAAAAAAGTCTAAATCATAACACAAACCCCACATATATAGTATCACCGCCTCCTTATCAACCCGTAGAATAACAGTAAATAATTATCGAACCTGCACGATAAACACCGTAAAAAAAAAAAACCCTCCAAAAATTATCATTTTTACCTATTCAATCCCACAAAAAATGCTATAAAAAGTGATCAAAAAACATATGTACTCCAAAATGTTACTGGCGCAAAGTACAACATGTCTCACAAAAAACAAGGCATTAACCAGCTCTGTAGCCAAAAAAGTAACAATGTTATGCCACTTGGAAGACGGAAATGCAAAAATTATAGATTTTTCCCCACAATAGGGTTTTATTTGACAAATTTAGCAAAACGTAAGATAAAATATTCATGTCTGGTATCCCCGTAATCGTATCAACCCATAGAATAAAGATAACATGATTATTAGGCTAAACGGTGAACACCAAAAAAAAAAAGTAAAAAATTCCAGTACAGATTTGATGCTTTTCTACTCCTGCCCTCCAAAAAAAGTTCCTACATTTTCAATAATAGGGGATACCAACCCCAGTAATACTGGAAAAAGCATCTCATCCCGCAAAAAAAAATGCCGTCACATGGCCCCAGTAACGAAAAAACGAAAATTTTATAGCCTGCAAAAGGGACCAATGAGGAAACTAAAATCCTAGCAGCTGCAGAGCGCTCCTTCCCTTCTGCGCCCCGCTGTGCGCCCATAAAACAAGTCACGGCCACATGTGGGGGGTCTCTGTACTCAGGAGAAATTATAGAAGAAATTGTATGTTGGGCTTTCTCTTTTTATCTTTTGGAAATGTGTAAATTGTAGGGCTAAATGAACGTATACCGTGTTTTTCGGCCTATAAGGCGCACTGGAGTATAAGGCGCACCTCTAATAAATGCCTGCTAAGACATCTAGGTTCATATATAAGGCACACTGGATTATAAGGCGCAGGATCAAATGCAGTACCTAAAAATGATCAGCAGGTGGCAGACCTGTGCACAGTTGTAGCCAGCTACACTTCCCGGGAAACTTGTCTTCAGCGTGTCAGAGAGCTCCGATCTCAGAGGTATGGGCTGCTGGGGGTTAATGCAGGGTAATGCAGCAGGGGTTAAGCGGTCTCCCTCTGCCCCTTCTCCTTCCATCCTCAGCCAGGGTGTTATTCCTGTGGGGTTCCCTGTGGCTCCTTCTCTTTCCCCTGTTACAGGGCTGGCAGGTATGGGGGATTGGTTACTGATGATGATGATGATGATGATTGCCTCGTGGTCGGCACTATGGCAGCTCCGGTCTCTCCGTGCTAGGGGAGGGCAGGATGGGCACAATGTTAGTTGTGGTGCCAGGGCACTTCAGGAGCTAGGGACCGTATATACTGTGTGGGAAGGTGCAGGAAATTTCTGGGGATGGAGCTATTAAACACTGGTAAATGTACAGTACATCTTGTCTGTAGTACATTTCTGTATAAGTTCATATATAAGGTGCACTGGCCTATAAGGCGCACCTTTGATTTCTGAGAAAATTAAAGGATTTTTGGTGCACCTTATAGGCCGAAAAATACGGTAACCGGCACAATTTGACCATTCTAAATTTCACCTCCATTTTGATTCAATTACTATGAAGATCTCAAGGGGTTAACACTCTTCGTAGAATCTGCTTCTGATAGCTTGAGGAGTGCAGATTTGAGAATGGGTTGGTTATATAGGGGGTTAAATATGCTAAATATGTAAAATTTAATTTAAAACTATATTTATCCCCAAAATAGTCAATTCTGAAAATCCGGAAAAGCGATATTCAATTTGTAAGCCACGTGACATCAAAATAAATTATCCAGATATTTCAAAAATTATGAAAATGTAAAGTAGACATATGGTAAATGTTATTCAACAAATCATTTAGGTGGTAAATCTATCTGCCTGAAAACGCAATGATTTCGAATTTCGAAAATGGCAAATTTTTTAAAAAATTCATAGTTTTTTCTTTTTTTTTGTAAATAAACGCAAAACTTATCAGTCAACATTTACCAAAATGAAGTACAACATGTGGGGAAAAAACAATCTCAGAATCGCTTTGATAAGTAACAGTGTTCAAAAGTTATAACCATATAAAGCGACGCAAGTCAGAATCCAAAAAATCGGGCTGAGCCTTAAGCTACAAAATGGCTGCGTCCTTAAGGGGTTAAACATTAACTCAGTTCCCCACACAGTATAATAAACATTATAAAATCATTCTTCAGGTTAGTACGGTTAAGGAGATACCAAATATGTACAGGTTTTCTTATATTTTACTACTAAAAATCCTTTTTATGGAAACCGTATTTGCCTAAGTGTCGCCATATTCTGAGAGCTATAACTTTTTTATTCCTCAATCAAAACAGGGTTATTAGGGCTTTTTTATTAAGGGGTTAAAGCATCACATCCTGGGCCACCTGGGACTAAAGGAGGCGAGAGAAGGTGGGGACAGAGCTGGATTATTATTGTAGCTCCTATTCCAGTTCATGCAATTCTTATATCGAATTTCTCCTCCTTTCTACTGTATTGGTGTCCTCAGGGAGCCGATACAATTGACAGAGCAGGAAGCAAGGACCATGTTGGCACTTTACGATAATTACGTGGATTTTCATTATAGTTTGGGTGCACAGTGTGTAAAAGGTTCACCATTACTGGAATAAAACATATAGGGGCATATTTACTAAGGTCCTGCGGCTGCATTTCCGTTGGGTCTTCCGACATTTCCGGGAATCCCGCCGGGGATTGCGTCGCCTGCGATCGAAATGTGTCGCAATCGCGTTGGCTTTCACGTGACACAAATCGGGGGGGGGGGGGGGACTGATGGACGATCCGACAGATTCGGACAACGCGCGGGATTTAACAAATCAATTTATGTCGCATCTAATACACTTACAAACACAGAGAGGAAGATGGTGGGGAAGCGACACATGCAGGAAATCGGGCGCACGATCTTCATGATTCGCGGCAAATGGGCATTCTGGCAGACAACACACCTTGGGGATTGCGCAGGGACCAGGTAAGTAAATGTGCCCCATAAACTGGGGGCTGCATTTAAACGTTGAGTTGCAATTGCATTTTGAAACGCAATTCAAATGCAATGGTTAGGGGTTTGGTCTGATTACATATTCCACTGAAAGACATGTGCTTGGGAATGAGAACCACATGTTTTGCATATATGGAGTGCAGAACACTGGGTGCAAAAACAATGCAAAACATTGGGTGCTCGCTGCCCTTCGCAGGTGTTTCAGTGGAAATGTATTTGTATAGCGTGTCAAAATGCTATTGAAACACAATGGGGCAGATTTATCAAGCAGTCTGAAAGTCAGAATATTTCCAGTTGCCCATGGCAACCAATCACAGCTCCCCTTTAAAATATTCATGAGCACTGGTGAAATGAAAGCTGAGCTGTGATTGGTTGCCATGGGCAACTGGAAATATTCTGACTTTCAGACTGCTTGATAAATCTGCCCCAATATATGAATGTGGCCTGAGGCTGACATTAATATTGATTTATAGCTTTATAAATCCTTGCTGCTACAAGGTCACAGTAGCAAGCTTCTGGTTGAATAGTACAGCATTTCTGCAGAGGAGAGCAGAGCACTGCAGTGTGAGGACAGCCCCTTCCACAGGCAGCTTTGCAAAGGAAATTTTGAAATTAAAAACTCATATATATATATACACACACAGACAATTTCACACACTAAAAAAGTCTAAAAATAAATTCTAAGATCATAGATAAAACCAGGCAGGGAATGAACTAACATCTCTGCACGTCTGTATTTAATCACTTTCATAAACAGGCATTTCCATACAACATCCTTCTGGTTTGGTGGTATGATATAGCTCATCCCGAGTCAATTCTGAGTCACCCTCCAGATGGTATGCGGGATGTTACTGTGTCCAAGCGGATGTACAGTCTGTTGGTCGATAGCCAGTTGTATTGAGATAGATGTCGGACTATGTTAAATTGTGCAGAGAATACTCCGCTTTTCACATATTCATAACGGCAATCAAGAATTTCATGATACTGACAGTATTTCTCTAGATACAGTGGTTGCAACTCCAGACAGAGACAGACATTTCAGAGTTACTCTGTCCTTCATCAGTAGCTAGAACCTGCTAGTAGCTGAATTGGAAATGCAGTCCCCGGGTTACGTACAAGATAGCTTCTGTAGGGTTGTTCTTAAGTTGAATTTATATGTAAATCGGAACTGTATACTTTATAATTGTAACTTCAGTCAACAATTTTTTGGTCTCTGTGACAATTGGATTTTAAAAATGTATTGTTTTCCTAAGAACCAGGATTAATAATAAATTTTCCAGACACCTGTGATAACTGTTACAGCCGTTCATTGTAGCCTGGGACTAAGGTACAGCAAATTACCAATTACCAGAGGTCCGTTTGTAACTAGGGGTCATCTGTATGTCAGGTGATCTTAAGTAGGGGACTGTCTGGATATCGATATACTGTATATACAGTGATATTTATGATACATTTATGATACCCAGATATTTGACATTTAAGGAGGTGTTAAGCCGAGGTCCTGCTTGCTTTTTGTGTCCTGGCTTTTGGGTTTGGGTTTGCGCAGGGATGATGATATTGGTACACACAGATGGCACAATACCAGCTCAGTTATGTCATCCAAAGGATTCTGAAGGCATAAATGATGAACAATTTTATTCTAACATTAGCAACAGAATTCACATCAATAATTCATATCCACCAGATGTAGCAAACATTACATTGCCAAAGTATCCCAACTCCCAAGCCTAAGGTAAGGTAAATTTAAAGTTAACTGCTTCTGTTTATATTAATAATCTCTGTGTGGAACAGTGAGTAATATAATCCACCAGAGGGCATCAGAGAACAGAAGAATGAATCATATTCACATTGGAATAATGGGATGGAGATAATTCACCAGATGGTGGCAGACTCAATAGAGAATAATGTATGTTGTGGATTTTTCTTGTGACTTTTGTATTCCCCACTTTAGTCCGGATTCCCTCTGTGGCCTGTTGGTTCTCCTTTATTACTCTGCTCTGTGGTCTGTTGGTTCTGTGTTCTGTGCGGTTGTTTGCAGCAGTATTGATAATGTGGTGTAGAGAGGAGAGGGATGTTTCCTGAAACTAACTGTGATCAATGTGCTGCAGGCACAGTCATAAAGCTGTAAGTTTGATGTGCCTTTGTGAAAGAAGTGCCAAATTATAGGGGCTGACTGGCCATAACCCACCGGGGCCGGTCTGGGACTGGTGGAGCCGGTGGTGAAATAAAAACACATGAAACTCACCTTTCTGACGCTCCGACACTGCTCCCTTACTTGATCTAGTTCGTCCGTGGTGGCAGGTCCGTACGCGCTGGCGTCGCACAGATGGTGACGTTGGCAAGCGGCTGACGCCATGGTCTGTGCAATGCCGGCTGTCTGGCTATATACTGGGGCAGGGGCTATCTGGATATATACTGGGGCAGGACCTATCTAGCTATATACTGGGGCAGGGGCTATCTTGCTATATACTGGGGCAGGGGCTGCCTGGCTATATACTGGGGCAGGGGCTGTCTGGCTGTGTATTGGAGCAGGGGCTGTCTGGCTATATTTTCCGGGCAGGGGCTGTCTGGCTAAATACTGGGGCAGGGGCTGTCTGGCTTTATACAGGGGGGGGGGGGCTGGCTGTATACTGGGGCAGGGGCTGTCTGGCTATATACTGGGGGGGCTGGCTGTATACTGGGCAAGGGCTGTCTGGCTGTATACTGGGGCAGGGGCTGTCTGGCTGTATACTGGGGCAGGGGCTGTCTGGTTGTATACTGGGGCAGGGGCCGTCTGGCTGTATACTGGGACAGGGGCTGTCTGGCTGACTATATACTACAGTGGGCTGGCTGTATACTGGGGGGGTGCTGGCTACTAGTAATAGTAGCTATATTCTTGTACATAGGGGGCAGTATTATAGTAGTTATATTCTTGTACATAGGGGGCAGTATTATAGTAGTTATATTCTTGTACATAGGGAGCAGTATTATAGTAGTTGTATTCTTGTACACAGGGGGCAGCATTATAGTAGTTGTATTCTTGTACACAGGGGGTAGCATTATAGTAGCTGTATTCTTGTACATAGGGGGCAGTATTATAGTAGTTGTATTCTTGTACACAGGGGGCAGCATTATAGTAGTTGTAATCTTGTATACAGGGGGAAGCATTATAGTAGTTGTATTCTTGTACACAGGGGGCAGCATTATAGTAGTTGTATTCTTGTACACAGGGGGCAGCATTATAGTAGTTATATTCTTGTACATAGGGAGCAGTATTATAGTAGTTATATTCTTGTACACAGGGGACAGCATTATAGTAGTTGTATTCTTGTACACAGGGAGCAGTATTATAGTAGTTGTATTCTTGTACACAGGGGGCAGCATTATAGTAGTTGTATTCTTGTACACAGAGGGAAGCATTATAGTAGTTGTATTCTTGTACACAGGGGGCAGCATTATAGTAGTTGTATTCTTGTACACAGGGGGCAGCATTATAGTAGTTATATTCTTGTACATAGGGAGCAGTATTATAGTAGTTATATTCTTGTACACAGAGGGCAGCATTATAGTAGTTGTATTCTTGTACACAGGGGGAAGCATTATAGTAGTTGTATTCTTGTACACAGGGGGCAGCATTATAGTAGTTGTATTCTTGTACACAGGGAGCAGTATTATAGTAGTTGTATTCTTGTACACAGGGGGCAGCATTATAGTAGTTGTATTCTTGTACACAGGGGGCAGCATTATAGTAGTTATATTCTTGTACATAGGGAGCAGTATTATAGTAGTTGTATTCTTGTACACAGGGGGCAGTATTATAGTAGTTGTATTCTTGTACACAGGGGGCAGCATTATAGTAGTTGTATTCTTGTACACAGGGGGAAGCATTATAGTAGTTGTATTCTTGTACACAGGGGGCAGCATTATAGTAGTTGTATTCTTGTACACAGAGGGCAGCATTATAGTAGTTATATTCTTGTACATAGGGAGCAGTATTATAGTAGTTATATTCTTGTACACAGGGGACAGCATTATAGTAGTTGTATTCTTGTACACAGGGAGCAGTATTATAGTAGTTGTATTCTTGTACACGGGGGGCAGCATTATAGTAGTTGTATTCTTGTACACAGGGGGAAGCATTATAGTAGTTGTATTCTTGTACACAGGGGGTAGCATTATAGTAGTTGTATTCTTGTACACAGGGGGCAGCATTATAGTAGTTATATTCTTGTACATAGGGGGCAGTATTATAGTAGTTATATTCTTGTACACAGGGGACAGCATTATAGTAGTTGTATTCTTGTACACAGGGAGCAGTATTATAGTAGTTGTATTCTTGTACACAGGGGGCAGCATTATAGTAGTTGTATTCTTGTACACAGGGGGCAGCATTATAGTAGTTATATTCTTGTACATAGGGAGCAGTATTATAGTAGTTATATTCTTGTACACAGGGGGCAGCATTATAGTAGTTATATTCTTGTACACAGGGGGCAGTATTATAGTAGTTATATTTTTTTTCATCGAAGAAGGTATTGTAGTATGTTTTTAGTGTACATATATGGCAGTATTAAGTTGTGTGCTCTTAAAATAGAAGTGTTATTCCTGTATAAGGGAGGCAGTATGAGTCTCTTTCTTTGCAGTGTACAAGTTGATTTAGACCATCTATAAACAGTTTGTGGAGTTTAGGAACTCCACCCACACCACAAGGCCACGCCTACTTGTTTTGACCCCGCCCACAGAATGAGGCCACTTTTACAGTTTTTTCCAGGGCCACTTTAAATTCCCAGTCTGACCCTGAGCAAGGGGTTTGCACCAGGAATATTTGGTCAGGAAAAGAACACAAAAATGCAATGAATTGATGAAAATGCATTGATGACCTGAGTTGGGTTAAGATTGTCCATGTTATGGAGCTGTTCTGTTTAGAGAAAACCACTTCATACCATATTAGTCAACATTTTAGTGCTGCATTAGCCATTGAGTATACTAAATGGGGAGAGTATGGGGGCATCATGCAGTATAGGGAGCATGAGGGCCTGTATACTGTACAGGGAGCATGAGGGCCACTGGGCATTAAACTCTGCCAGTGGTATAATTTAGAGGGCAATAAACTATTATGGGTAATGCTGTTTAGGGTTATACTGTAGAAACAGGATGATAATATATGGGGGCCAAAACAAGGCCATTTTACAGTCTAGGAGCCAATGTAATGCGGAGAGGGGGCTTATAAGGTATTTTACAGCATTTATGCTATAATATTATATATTAATGTTATTCTGTGTGGGAGGCAATAGGAGGCAAATGGGAGCTTAAAGGGAGGCACTATTACTCTATAGGGGTGCAAAGGAACTGGTTGGCAAAAATCTGAGGGTTTTCACCTCTATGTGTTTGCTTTTCTGCCACCTGACTTTCTACAGTAAAGAATGGAGCATATACAGAATAATATGTATATCACAGTGCACAACTTCCACAGTACACAGTAGAGCCAGCTGCTCAGATAAGAAAAATCACTGGAGGTGACAGCAGAACGACAGGACTAGGGATCTCTCAGCTCTACTCCCTGGCGTATACTTCCACCATGTGGTCAGCGGGTAATGTGCTGCACGAAATCATATCTGAACGTTTGTGTGGTGTGAGTATATACAAATGTGTATATGTGAATATCTTCTGTATGTATATACGGTGTTTACATGCTGCATATGGGTGTATATACTGTATGTGTGTGCATGGTGTGTATATGTGTGTATTTGCTGTGTATATGCTGTATGTGTATATCTACTGTGTACACACTTACAGCCTTTTCTTGTGGCCTGGAGGCCTCCGGGGCCCAAAATACCGGAGTGGCTGACTAGTGTGGCCTTGGGTACGCTATGGTGCTTGGTATGGGGACCGGAGGGCTGACCTACAGCCTGACAGGTCTCCAGCAGGTGGTGTGTGCAAGAAATATGGAGGTAGAGGCTGATTCAATGGTTTTGACAACCCACTTGTCTATGCGTTGGTAGCGGTGTTGCATACACATGTGTGTGATTGTATAAACATGTGTTTATTCAAATATGTGTATATATTGGGGAAGGGGGACCCATGCAGAGGTCAGCTACAGGACCCAGCCTCACCTAGTTACGCCCCTGGAGGAATAAGCCGGCACAAGTCTAAGAATAGATTCTATAAAACTGTTATTTAATTGGGACTAATAGATATCTCTGCTCCAGCTGCTTGACTTAATTTTTATACTGGAAATAATGAGATTTTGTTAATGCTGAACTTGTCCTTGAACTACATCTGTTCTCCATAAGAAAACGCCTTTTCTCACACAAAATTTCAGTTTGGTAGAATAATCTGCTGGACACCACATGACTATTGTTTATGTAGTAACTCTTTCCCAACTTGAAGCTACACATTTTCTGTGAGTAGCACGTGATTGTGTAGAAGTCATGTGTTTTTACAAAATAGAGCTGACCAGGGAAACATTCTTGTGTAGTTACAGTATCTGCACAGCTTGTTACAGGTTGACACATATAGCTGTTTACTGACAATATTCTAACATTGTTATCTGATATGTTCACATTCAAATCTTATGCAAAGAAATTCCAGTCGGGCCAACACATGATGCATGTTATAAGTCACCTTCTTGCAGTAAAGAAAACCCCCCAGAAACCTGACAGAACTTATTTTACATTAATTTATTGGGGCAGATTTACTTACCCGGTCCTGACGCGGCGCGATCTCATAGGAGGATTCGGGTCTTCCAGCGATTCACTAAGGTAGTGCGCCGATGTCCACCAGGTGTCGCTGCTGCGCTTTTAAAGCGGCCAGAGTGCGCCGGAGTTCACTATCCTATTTCTGGTGCAGGTAAGCGCGTGTCAAGCGACACATTTTTGTTTTTAAATTCTGTGGTTTTTCCGAATCCGTCGGGTTTTCCGACGGCCATGCCCCCAAATTCCGTCGAATGCATGCCGGCGCCGATGCACCACAATCCGATCGCGTGCGCCAAAATCCCAGGGCAATTCAGGGAAAAACTGTGCAAATCGGTAATATTCGGGAAACCAGACAAAAAAATTCGATTTGGGCCCTTAGTAAATGACCCCCAAAGTATCTAGCCTATATCCCTAGATTTTTAAGAAGTATTAATGAAGTAGCGCCACCTACTGATTCTTTGTCCACTTCAGTAAATGTGGTAGGTATTCTCAGGGATCTCTTAGGCTGCATGCACACTAACGTACGCCCGCGGTGCCGTAGCCTGGCAGGAACACGTTGGCGCATGGGAGAAGAGGAGGTGGGGAGCGCTGCCTGCCCCTGCCCCTCTCCATAGAAAATAGTACTTGTTGCGCTCGCCGTATCGCTATAGCGGTCTGTGAGGGACAACAGAGAAGAGGCCTGTGTTGTAGATGGTTTAATGTTTACATTTTATTTTTTGAAGAATGGGCTTTATTCTTATCGGTACCATTTGAGATATCGTATATACTCGAGTATAAGTGTAAGAGTGTAAGTGTAATTTTTGTGCTAAAAAGCCCCAATCAGCTTATACTTGAATATAAAAAAAATAAACTTAGTACTTACCTCCGGCACTCCTCCGCTTAGCCCCTCTTCTATCTCTGGGTTCCTCTGTAGCAGCGTGGATAGAGACGATCCAAGCACATGGAACCATCTCTACCCGTGCTATTACACAGGAACTCCGAGAGAGAAGAGGGGCTGCAGGGAGCGCTGGGGGGGGGGGGAGCACTGAGATTATTTTCTTCATATAATAAGGGCTGCTGCTGGACATTGCAATCATGGGGTGGCTGCTGGGTATTTAAAGGGAACCTGTCACTGCTGTTTTAAAAAAAAATGAGCATTAGACAGATTCCCATAGAGCCTTATATGCCTAAGGGCACCCTTTTTAATTAAGTTTATCTATGGTCACAAGTGGTGGAAATGAACTTTGATATCCAGCCTGGATAGTCGGACTTGGCGTATACTCACGCTTTACTCTAGCAGCCATATCCTCAGCACATCATCGGTTCCTCCTCTTTCCACTTCACTTTCCGATATCTCACTTGGCCCTTATGCCGAATTCTCACACATGCTTATAAGCCGCATGCGGCTGTCATGCACAGTGAGTGTTTGAGCTCACTGTGCATGTGCGACTTTTCCCCTTTCAGATGACAGCCACATGCGGCTTATGCGCATGCGCAAGAATTCGTCAAGACGGCCAAGTGAGATATAGGAAAAAGGAGGAACCGATGACATGCCTAGGAGGCGGCTGCTAGACTCAAGCGTAAGTATACACCCAGTCCAACTCGCTGAATTCTCTGCCTCGTTACTGCTGGGAATTTCATGAGTGTAGGGAGGCTTCTGGGAATTTCATTAGTGGGAGGCTGCTGGGCATGTCATTAGTGAGTAGACTGCTGGGCATTTCATTAGAGAGGGAAGGCTGCTGAGCATTTTATTGGTGAGGTGAGGCTGTTGGGAATTTCATTAGTAATGGGAGTCTGCTGAGCATTTTATTAGCAAAAGGGGGCTGCTGAGATTTTCATTAGTGATGCAAGGCTGCTGGGAATTTCATTAGTGAGGGAAGGCTGCTGAGCATTATATTAGTATGGGGAGGCTGCTGGGCATTTCATTAGTGGGGAGACTGCTGGGCATTTCATTAGTGGAGAGGCTGCTTTGCATTTCATTAGTGGGAGGCTGCTGGGTATTTTATTAGTGAGGGAAAGTTACTGGGCATTTGATTAGTGAGGGGAAGTTTCTGGTCATTTTATTAGTGAGGGAAGGTTGCTGGCCATTTTATTAGTGAGGGGCGGCTGCTGGCCATTTTTTAATAGTTAGGGGAGGCTGCTGACCATTTCATTAAATGGGGGATGCTTCTGGGCATTTCATTATTGAAGGGAGGCTACTGGACATTGCATTTGTGAGAGGAGGCTGTGACCAATGCATTTCCCACCCTAGACTTATAGTGAGTCAATACATTTTCTCAGCTTTTTGTGATAAAATTAGGTGCCTTAGCCTATATTCAGGTAGGCTTGTACTCGAGTATATATGCTACATGATCTTTTTATTTTATTTTATTGCGTTGCAACGGATTGCATTGAAAGCTACAGATGAACTACAGCAATAATGGACATTTCCTTTTTTATGTAGCACATAGGTGAGATTTGCTTAAAAGGGTTACCCAGTTTTTTCAATTAATTGTTTTGGTTTGTTTAATGAAATGTTATACAATTTCCAGCGATCTAGAAAACCATGGGGAACTGTTACAGAAAGTAAAAAGGAAAATTGTATAATTTTCCATTATTGAAACCATACCATTGATTTGCTGAAACCGGACAACTACACAATGCTGTTCCGGGCAATGTAAGGTTGCAATTAACCAAGTTCCAACTTCTTTGTCCCTTATATACATGTGTTTTTAGATATTATTTCTACTAAATAAGTTTTTGAGTTCATGTACTGAAATGTTAATCTTCATGGGTTTTTTTTTCTCTTAAAAAGTGAAGGTTAGCCACATAATATTGGCGCCATTATCTCCAAGCACAGTATTTCAGGTTTGCGGACTGGATGTTATTCCTGTTCTGGTTGAGTTTGTTCAGCTGAGAAAAACTAAAAATAATAAAATTATAGTTTGAAGAGGAAAAGCAGGATGCCAACAATTGCAAACTTTTTCTTCTTTTTTCCACGTCATCTGCATATTAGTCAACTGTTCTTTATGAGATATTTTTATATTGTTGTTTTGGATATTTCTTCATTTTCAATAGTCGATTGTGGGCCAAAAGAATATTTTACTGCTGTAACTACACAACACATATTCCTGTTTCAAATAAACATTTATACTCTTATGTATCATGATCCTTAAAAGGGGTGCCCACTTTTCCTCCTGTTTTTTTAATGTTTGGGGGGCAGGATATTATTAATATACATATATGTAAATTCAAGCCCTCTGTCTTTTACCTCATCCGCCAGACATTCCTGTCCATTAAATGGCAGAAGATGGAGCGTCATGTGACCTCTAACTGTCCATGAGCAATCACCCTGCCAAGACTTTAATTTTATCATTATGATTACTATCATAAGGTCCTGGCAGGACGATTGTTCATGAACAGAGACCTAGTATAATGCCTCCTTACATTGGTTAACCCTCTAAGGACCCATACAATACCCCCAAAGGCAACATATAATACAACCCCTTTAATTTTTATCTCTCTTTACATTTGTTCCCCCACTTTTATTTATTACTTCAAACTTATAATACCTGAGCTTTATGTACTTCTACCCCCTCCCATCTCCTCCATCCTCCATATATTGGCCTCCTGTCCTACATACTCATTCCTATTGTGGCTTCTGTCCTCCATTCCGCTCATATTGTAGCCTCTGTTCTCCATCCTCCTTCATATTGTGTACTTTTGTCCTCAAATTATGTGGCATATGTCCTCCATCCTCCCTTGTACTGTGGCTCCTGTCCTCCATCCCCTTTGTACTGTGGCATATGTCCTCCATTCTCCCTTGTATTGTGGCCTTTGTCCTCCATCTTCCATGTTGTGGCCTCTGTAAACCACCCTACAAATGGTGACCTCTGTCCTCCATCTTATACTGTAGCCTTTGTCCTCCATCATCACTTGTACTGTGACCCCTGTCCTCCATATTATGACCTCCACACTCATCTGGCCCTGTGCCTGCGTAATGTTCTTGTCCTCTTCTCTGACTTGCAGTCATCACATGGGAACAGTATTATAAGGGGGGGGGGCAAATTTGGGCTTGGGGAGTTTATAGCTACGCAACATCACAGTGATTGTGGTGACACTGGGTGCAGGTCACCCCGCATCCTGGCTTCACTGTAGCAGCGTATGTCAGTGTCCTCACCAGCAGGCGTGTCACACAAAGCGGCCAAGGCAATGAAGTAGAACAACCCCACTGAGTGTGGGACACCACCGAAATATCCGGGACAATCTCTCAACCGCCAGGTATGGCGGGACAGAGGTGGAAAATCTGGGCTGTCCCACCGAATGGGTGGCAGTTGGGAGCTATGCTTCTTACTTGGATAGTCTATGCCTGAAAATGGTATTGCAGTGTCATCCAATATTTGTCTCAAAGCATCAAAAATTGGGCCCATATTCCAGAAGTCTTGCCCCTTTTCCTCAGATCAGGAAAAGTGTCTAAAATACTTTACCTTTCTGTGTATTTTATAAAAGAATTCTGGTGCATTGTGTTCCTTATTCACAAAGACCTAGCTCAGGCCTATAATTTGTATATGAATAATTGGGTGATATATCTATGTCAGTATGGTGCCATGTTTTGTTTATTTTGATCACTTTTGGAGGTTTTTCTTCTTTTGTTTCCAAGGAGTCAGTACAAAGAAGTTTGCTTTGCATGCAAAAGTAAAAGATATTGATGTTTTCGATCATATAATGTGCACAATCACTAGTTTAAGCAATATGTAATACATTATAATGCAAAACTGTATAACAGCTGTTTTATACAGGACTTGGCCTGTTCAGAACCTCACCACTCCTATCTAAGCTTTTCTAGGAAGTGGGGTCCTGATACAATATGTTATGTAACTGTACTGTCCTGGAATAAACCTGCTATCTGGCCATTCTTGGAAAGGCTGTAGCATGATTCATGCATATTATTCATACTAATAGCACAAAATGCCAGATATTTAGTGCCAATATTAGAGCTCTGCATAATAAACAGCAGGGACAAGCAGGGAATTATACTTTGCTAATGATGTGCCCCCGGGCCCATCCCACTATCTCTCCGCCTACCTCATATGAGGCCTGCAGTCAGGGGCGGTAATGGGATGGGCCCGGAGGCATGTCATTAATACAGTATAATTCTACCGTTCATTAAATCACCGTTTTGGCTTCCTGCCAGAGGCAGGAAGCAACTTAATAAAGGTATACTTTCCCCGTCCATCACGGGCCCCCCTGCGCCCGGGCCCCGTAGCAAGCGCTACGGCTGCTACGGTGGTTGTTACGCCACTGATAAACAGCCATGTACTGCTCCAGCACATAAAGGCAGGTGTTCAGTTCTACACAAAAAAAGGAGGTTTTAGTTTGAGTAGTAAAAAACTAAAGGTACTATTTAGGAGAACACATATATCAACTATTTCATGGAGAGAATATTAGAAAAAGGAAGTTCCACCGCTGTTTTTCTATATATTTGATTCTGTGGTGTTCATCATAACATAATAAATATTAATTACATAATAAATAACATGATAAGTTTACTCAGGGCTGGTGCCAGCGCAGGGCATTCCTGGGCAAGTGCTGGGTTCCGGCAGCTGCTGAGGGCCCACATAAGGCTGTTCATAAAGAATTCATGGGGTGAGGGGCTTTATATAAAATAGCCATGAGGGGGCTGTTTGGGATGATATAACCATGTTGGTTGATGTTCCCCAGAAAAGGTATTACAGAGTATAACTTACTACCCTAGCAGAATGTCGACTCTAGATGCTATATGGCAGCATTCATCTCAGACACATAACTAAAATTCTTAACAGGAATGTGTCATTATGGTCCCCCCCTTTAATTAATACCATGTCATGGTGTAGGAATGTGTACACATTGTCACACATACATTTGTTTTGAGTAGACACAGGCTCCTTCCTTCCTAAATCGCACAGATAATTTGTAAATATAAACCCTGAAGTGCTTTTGGTGGACATTATCAGAGCCCTAGAAGGCTCAATCTCTCTTGCAATAGTTACTCTGCCTCGTGTTTTGGAGGCCAGAGGCAAGACGTCACAAAAGTGGTAGGTTCAGCAACACCAAAACTTACCAACATACATCTGTTAAATGTTCTGCTCTGCCTTCTTGATGTGTAAAGTAAAGCTCCCTAATTAGGCGCAAATTTTAAAAAAATGCGCAATTGTTTTGCACAAATCATACCATTGCCTTTCCGAAGCATGGTTAGGACTGGTGTGTTATTGTGCAATTATTCAGTCTCCATCCTCGCTACCAGAGAGAGCGGGGAGCAGGATGAGTTAAAATATTTCTGCTGTTGCTCCTTCTATTCAACAGTGCTCACACATGTAAACAAAGAATTACAGAGAGTCTGTAGACAGTACAAATTCAGGAATGCTGAATCATTTGACGAACATTCAGGGATTATTATTAAGAAAGCAAAGGCACATGGCCAACTTATGTAAAAAAAAAAAAGTGGACAACCCTTTTAAAGTTCTGGAAGAGAGATTGCTTATAAACAGTTAGAATCACATGACCCTCCGTCCGAGGCCATTTTATGGACAGGAATGGTAGCTGATGAAGTAAAAGACATTTCTGTACCAGGAGGCTTTGCTTTACTTTTCAAGACAGCAGTTCAAAACTTGTAATAGATGTATATTGTTAAAGGGGTTATGCCACGAAACAATTGACTACAAAAAGCTGTCAAAGAGGTTAAAATATTTCAAAAATCTATTTGTAATGGTTACCTGGAATTAAAGATACCTTTCTATTTGTTATTATGATGCTTGTTCTGCCTCTCTTCTGCTCCACACAGAAGCAGATGTGGGAGGGGCCTGGCTAGGCACAGCACTGACAGCGGAAGTTATTGCACACCTCGGTGCTACAGAGCGCTCAGCCTTCAGAGTCTCCTTCCACCTGCTGTGCTCAAATAGTCCCTGCATTTACTGATCCAATAGAAGTCCAATAGAAATGTGTCATACACCCCATGTTAAAAGTGCACCAAAAAAAGTTGGTGCGGTCTGTCAAAGCAGTGCAGGGGGCACCAGATTCATGAACAACGTGCGCCAGAAATCCTGAATCTGGCGCCCCCTGCACACTACACAGGACACTGCACATAGTACACATGTACTATGTATTCTCACAGCATCATGGTCGGTCAGGCTGACATGCATGGCGGAAGTCTAGGTGGGTGCAGGGGAGGCAAACCCCACGTGTATCGTCACTCCAAAGTGACACTTTCCCCTGAAATGACTTCGAAGTGAGGATACGCATGGAGTTTGCCGTCCCTGCATTTTTCTAGACCGCCGACATATTTACACTTTACTATACGTCTGACCGACCATGATGCTGTGAGAATACATTGGGGGTCATTTACTAAGGGCCCGAATCGCGTTTTCCCGACGTGTTACCCGAATATTTCCGATTTGCAGCGATTTTCCCTGAATTGCCCCGGGATTTTGGCGCACGCGATCGGATTGTGGCGCATCGGCGCCGGCATGCACGCGGCGGAAATCGGGGGGGGGGGGGGGGTTGGCCGACCGAAAACCCAACGGATTTGTAAAAACCGCTGCATTTAAAAAAAAAAAATGTGTTGCGAAGATTGCACTTACCTTCACTCAGCCCGGCTCGGTGTATTCCAGTGTGTTCCGATGCTCTTCAGCGCAGCAGCGACATCTGGTGGACGGCGGAGGAACTACCTTAATAAATCCCGGCCAGACCCGAATCCAGCGCAGAGAACGCGCCGCTGGATCGTGAATGGACCGGGTAAGTAAATCTGCCCCATTGTTTTGCTCTACTTGTATGCATTGATTGTACAAAATTAGGTGCATTAACATGGACCTTTGTTTTTATGACTTTTACTAATAAACTTTTGTATTTTTGTATCTTCCTTTGGGGCCGTTAATTGCATCTCTTTCTGTGTATTTTGTAAGGAATTGCAACTAAATCACTAGATAGATAGATATGAGACAGATGGATAGATAGATAGATAGATAGATAGATAGATAGATAGATAGATAGATCACATTTTTACTTGGAGTGCAGTCTCATTTTTTTCTTGGATATAATCGTCTGGTGTGTCAAGACCAGGATATTGGGGTTTGCACCCACGAAGTTATTTGGCAATCTTGGTGCTGCTGGACTTTTCAAATGTTGGATAGATAGATAGATATTTATGAGATAGATAGATATGAGATAGATAGATGGATATGTGATAGATAGATAGATAGATATGAGATAGATAGATGGATATGTGATAGATAGATATTTATGAGATAGATGGATATTTATGAGATAGATGGATATGTGATAGATATGAGATAGACAGATAAATAAATATTAGATAGATAGATAGATAGATAGATAGATAGATATGTGATAGATAGGAGATAGACTGATGGATATGTGATAGATAGATGGATGACAGGTGATAGATAATAGGACTTGGATAGATAGATAGATGACAGCTTCTCACATGTTACTGATCTTTAGCGACTTCCCTGCTAGTCAGGGACAGGGGCCCCTTTGCAGGACAGCAGTGTAGCATGGAGGGACAGTGCATGGAGGAGAGTACAGGAGGAGGACTGCATCAGGAGAGGTCAGAGCTCAGCCTGTTACTTGTGTTATCTCTGCAGCCTCCTGTGTGACCTGACTAATGGTGGAGGCAGGAGAGGGCTGCTACATTGCTATGATCCATGTTGGGGGAGAGCTGCAGATAGTCATGTCTGGCTGCAGTTACCTTGTATCTGCTGCTGGCAGCTCGTGTGGAGCTGGTAAACAGTGGCCATCACAGCACAATCTCTGCCCCTCCTCCTCTCTCACTCCCTATTGGCTGCAGTGTGTCAGGTGATCTCTCAGTGTGGAGAGGAGCTGTGAGTCCGTGGAGTGATCTGTAGTGCAGAGCATCTGGCTTACTCCTTGTGCGCAGACTCGGCCAGATCAGCTGTTGCTCAGGACAGGACACAGCTACCACTAGGGGGCGCCAGCAACCATAACAAGAGGAGTTATCTCAGTAAGGCTGCATATTTTGTAATAAGTGTAAATGGTGAAAGTACTTGTCACAATGCATGGGACCCAATTACAGCCATTTGCTATGGTGACACAACCCCTTTAAGTTACCTAATGTTCAGCCACCCACACATTTACACACATAACAAAAAACATGAGGTAAAGTGGCCAACCCCATTAAGTAGTTTTGGATTTGACAGCTGTCAATCATAAAACCAGCAGCCAGCAAGAATATTGCTTTACAAGATGCAACATTAGCCTTCATTATAGCTGTGATTATCAGTTCATAACCTGTATGAATATTGCTTAGGTTGCAATTTAATTGCTTTTAATGAGCGCAAGTAATGTAGCATCTACGGCTGCAGTGCATTGGTCTTGTAATCTCTATAATATCCATAAATAATATATTAATTCTGGTGTATGTAAGGCAGACTGTTATAACATTTGTTATAAAGCGTTTTATGTAGGCTGGGAAAATGCTGAGTCCAGTCCATGTGACAGCTCACATGTCTGCTACAGTTCCATATGCACTTACCTGCCAAACATTTCATGGCACATTGCTGGATTTATATTGCATAAACCTCTTTTATACTAGTATTCTAATTCCAATGATATTCTCCAAGGCAGTCATATTTTCCAGTATCATAACAGAGTCCAGTTGTTTTCCACAAAGTCTAAGCTTTCACACCGGATAGTTCAAGCGAGAAGCTCTAAAGGGAAAAAAAGGAAGAGCTAAAGAAATTGTGCAAGTAATCCAAGAAGACGAGAACATCTAACAGCAATTCTGTATCGTGTGATGGTAAAAGAAATAGTAAACACTATATATACTCAATTATAAGCCGACCCGAGAATAGGCTCAGGCCCCTAATTTTACCACCAAAAACTGGGAAAACCTATTGACTCCAGTATGAGCCGAGGGTGGGAAATGCATTGGTCACAGCCTCCCAGTATATAGCCAGCAAGTCCCCTGTAGTATATAGATTGCCAGCCCCCTGTGGTATATAGCCAGACAGCCCCCTGTAGTATATAGCCTTCCAGCCCCCTGTGGTATATAGCCAGACAGCCCCCTGTGGTATATAGCCAGACAGCAACCTGAGGTATATAGCCAGACAGCGCATGGCCGCAGCTCTGCTGGCTGTTACATCAGAGAGATGAGGAGCCGCTGGGACTGGAGCATGGGGGTGCCGGAAGGTGAATATGTACTTTTATTTTTTTATAGACTCGTGTATAAGCCAAGGTGGGGGTTTTCAGCACATTTTTTGTGCTGAGAAATTTACTTCTACATGAGTATATAGGGTATGTATCTTTCTGTTGTAAAGAAATGCATTGCCCTAAATTTCCAGAGACAGTAATGTTTTACTCTCGTCATGTAATGGATGTAGTTGTACTGATTTTAATTGAAAGTAACCATATACATTTGGCACAATTGCTGTGAAAATATAAATATACTACGGCTAGGAGCTTTGTAATGTGACCACATGTTCTTGCCATGATTCGGACCATGCACTACATTTATTACTGTGACTCAACTGAATTGTGTTGCATGCTCTATTTTAAAGGTGCACCAAAAATAGTTGGCATATTCAATAATCTGGCGCACTCTGAACATTAGTGAGGGAAACTGCACCTAGTCACCTTGTGTAGTTTGCACTACTTTTAATAAATGCGGGCCAATGTATAGATGCACGTGTCTATATTAAGTGGGTTCACACGTGTGTGTGTGTGTAGGTGCCTGAATCCGTGAGGATTACTGTTATTTGAGCCTTGAATCGTCTCTAAAGCTGAGATGATACAATGATGAAGTTTTATTTCCATAAAAGAAGAAGCCCCCTGTAAGCCTGCTGTTTATTTCAAACCACACATGTTTATGTCTGCTGACTGTTCTAAAAGCAAGTTTGGGGTTTCACATCAGGAAATGAGTCATATGTGAAGAAACTATTAATACTGAAGTAAGACTGAATCCATCACCAGGCAGTGATCTGGCTCATTCCCAGATGTGAAATGCAATCAGTTCAAATGAATATGGCCCCAGATTCATTCACATTGTTGACTCCTTTGTGATCCAGATGTAATTTCTCATACAAGCGGATAGTTCTGCATCAATAAAATGAAGAACTTGGGATGTAAGTGAGAATGACAGATCAGGAGGGAGGAGAGGGGGGTTAGCTGTGACATGTGCTACCCCCATCCCCCTTCTCAACAACTGATGGTTGGGTTCGGGTTTGTCGTTTGGATTCGGCTGCCTGACCCAGACATATTGCAGGATTTGGGACTGAACAGCCAATCCAGCAATATGTCAACAATATGGCAACTCTACAAACTCTAACAATAACTCTAGAAACTAGCCATAGCTATGATTGGACAGTGTGAGTCCCCATGGCCAATCATAGCTATGGCTAGTTGCTTGGGACAATTTGTCCGGGTCAGGCCATTGAACCTGAACACCGAACCCGACCATTGGGTCTGCTACTCTCTAAACAGAACACAACTGGGGGATGTTCCCTACACTGGCAAGGGGTAGGATAAAGGGGAAAAGTGGAACATAATATATAAAGTCATGATCATATTGCACATCTTATTGTGGAGTCCTGTCCGGCTTGTGTTTTGCTGATGGGCTGAATTTGTTACAAGAACTTTGCTTGAACAAGTTTGAAAATCTGCAAGTCTGCAAATATTTTGGTCATAGAAATTACAGATTTGTTGCATACATTTCAATCTTTTTCCCTACCATGCATTTTTAACATTCTTTTTTGGAAAGCCTCAAGGAGTATTTTTGCATCTAAGCATGTAAGCAACAACGAAGGGTAAGGCAATATAAATATATTGAAAGGAGAAAAAACACTAGACAGTAGAGCTGAGCAAATTATTTTCTACAAAATAATTCTCATACAAAATTCCCAAATGTTCTGGTTTCCGGAAACCAGGAATATTTGGGATTTGTTTTACACAAATCAGCGATAATAGAAGAGAAACTGAGGTTGGATCAGATTACTTCAGCTATTTTGAGTGGTTGTGACATAAGGAATAGTTCTGAAGCTAACGCTCAGCTTGTCTTAGAATTTAGAATAAGAATCGTGAAAGAGTAAGGGAGAAAGATGAAAATAAAACTGCATAGAAAAATGGATTGAAAGCGGGATCAACTGTAGCCATTGCAGTACAGAGAAAGCTTGAGGGAAAGATGAGAAGACTGATTCAAAAATTGATGTATAAGGATGAGATACTAAAGAGTTATTCCCACAAAGACAAAATTTCATAATTACATTCAGAAAAGAAAAATAACATATTTTGGAATTTTTAAAAAAAATCACGTGTTTCACAGATATTTTACCTGTCTTCATCAGTTCTTCCTATTTGTAATTTGGTTTCCCATGGATACGTCTATAAATTCTTCCTGGCCGGTCCAATTTCTCTATAATGTGCCGATACATCAGCTGTGTGCAGCCCCACCCTGCCTCCCCGTTCTCCTACTCCTGTATCCGTCCTGCATACATTGGTTCTCAAGTGGGAGTCACATGAGTGCAACATGCATATGAGACTTGGCTCGTCCTCCCGACGTGCCTCTAGCTGCACTTTGTACTGTTGGACTGTGTGCATTGCTTCAGGAAGTGCATCGCTTCATTTCCCACAAACGTACAGCGGCTACTAAGTCTGTATAGACGGCCATGCCCTGGAAGCTGCTGTGTCGCAAGGAATGGCATCAGCTGGAGGAATGACTCGGGCTATCTGCCTCCCTGCTAGACACGGCATGGTTTATTATTAGTGCCAGGCTAACATGTAAATGCAAACATAGCACCCTGGTAGCAGTGTAATACACCAGAGTATAGTGGTAAGCATATTTTCTGTGGTGAAGTATCAATCTTGTGACAACCCATCCGCACTGGCAAAAAAATCAAAGTATAGATGTCCATAAATGAAGTTATGTATAATGCAAAATGACCAGTAATGATCAGAAATTAGAAAGCAGATTGTTCAACTGATGGCCTATAAAAAGGTCTCATTACTAAGGTGCCACAATAGACACATCTCATGATGGGTTAATCAGTCAGCTGTCTCAAGATTTCCGCAACCATTGCAAAAAATACTATTGGCATTGGTTACAGAGAAATGTCTAAACTACCAAAGGCTCCTGTGAGCACTGTTGGAAGTGAAGACAACATGATCACATTGTAAACTTTACACAACCAATTGTCAGAAGAGTTAATAGCCAAGGACCACCTGTATTAATTACAGAAAGACCTGGCATCATCAGACATAATTGTTCCAAAGCAAACCAAGACAATTTAGTAACAGCTACTGAGACCTGAAAATAATGGTAAAACTCCATGTTACCTGCACACTTTCTTCCAGATTCCAAAATATATGGAGTCACTGGTCTTTTTAATGGACTTAAGAAAAATAGTATTCAATACTAATGGTATTCAATATTGATTATTATGGTAATGGTTCTGACATGGGTGAAACCCAACCAGTTAGAAAACCCTTTGGTTCCAGGTTGACTAAATTCTAAATTACAATGGGTAAGCTTATCCTTGGTAGATATCTAAGCAAATGTCAACAGTGCCCAATATACCTATTAGAAACATCTGAGACTGAAACTTCTTCAGACTTGTATGACCCCTTGATGCAAAATATGACTCCTACTTGTTCATTTTTAAATGACTTTGGAAGAGATTATTTTATATGTAAACAGGCGAGAATTTAAAAGAATGAATTCTTGAAAAACAAAGTAAGAGAAAGCATAGTTATACAACAGCCAGCACATGAAGAAGAGTCCGCTGGTGGCTTTCCTTGAGCTTCTCACTCTCCCTGGCCAGCAGAAATGATAGTTCTCTTGACCAATCATTTCCTATATCCAAATTGGAAAGAATTTGCTAGTAATATTACTCATGAGTCTAGTACCTGATGTGGGATACTTTCTCACTTCCAAAGGCTCCAAAGCGTTCTGTGCCCGAATTATAAGAAGCTATCAGGAGCTGAGTCTGTCTAAGACAGCAAGAGAGCAAAAGTGAAGCGTCCTATGAATGGACGGCAAGACCTTAGTGCTGGATCTTCTTGACAATGGCACTATTGAGTTTGGTTCCTTTGTCCACTATGCATTTACCTTCTTCAGCCCACCTTTAATTCACTGTTACATTTTTCTTTTACCTGACTGTGTAGCCCCCCACCAACCCACTTCCCCTTTCCCAATAAACACACAAACAAGCAAGGTTGGATAATATTGGCCACAGTAGCCATTTTATTACAAACCACATATAACATAAATTAACAATTTATAAACTCTTATAAATAACTTTTTAACCTGCAATTACTACCTTAAAAGGATGAGGTCCTTGGAGCTACTAAAAAAGGAGAGGGCATGCCGATCTGCCCCACTTGTTACTTACCCCCAATTGCCACCTCTGGTTCGAGGGCACTGGACCCCACACACCTTATGGCAAACTCCACCTCTCCTTTTCCCTCACTCCCCGGACACACCACCCAGCGGGAGACCAAAAAACGCCACTTTTTTTTAAGGAAACCGACCAGTATGTTTCCCATCACCCGAACTTTCCACCAACTCCAAGGACCTCACACCATGCCACAGCCTGCCTGATTTGACCACCTCAAGCATGCCAGCCCCCCACCATTAACAACGCCCTTCCAATACCACCTCAAATATTCCAAGCCCACATGTTTATCCCAATTGCATTGAGATGTACTCCATCCGCCAACCAGTACTCCCCCAAGGCGGGATCCAACTCGCCATGGTCGAACAAACAACCTTCCGTTCCTTGCCACAAAACTCCTTATTGACCTGTTATGCTTCAACCGAGCTCTGTTTAAACAGGACACCGACCGAGCATGCCTCCAAACTTTACGATGCACCATATACGACCAGACCACCACCACATTGGGACAATCCACCCACAAGCGCAACAAGTCATGTTTCATATCCCAAATCAATTCCCGCACCGGCCGGACTCCCAAATCATTTCCACTAACGTAAAGCACCAAAATGTCCGGTATCCTATCCAACCTCACGATCTTGTGGAATTCCTGTAAAACTCTCCCCCACCTCATTCCTCAAAGACCCAACCACCTTACCACCGCCACTTCTTCCCTTGGGAAGCCCAACCACTGCCCTTTCCACACCCCAATGCACATAGGAGTGCCCTAGAATCCACACCATCTGAACTGTCCCTCCTGAAATAGAAAATGAAAGTTACATAATAACCCCCAACAGACCACTCCTGCCCCCCCCCCGCTAAATTATTGCGATCCCTCACACACCCCATCCTGGCCCCCTGCCCGCACCCTCCTTAAACTGCTAAATCCGGGTGAATGTAAGAAACGTACCTTCTTGATTCCCACCTCCCAATTCTTTTTACTACGTCTGGGCCCAAACCCCATGCCACCGCCTCCTGAATGAATGAGGTGCAAATTCCTTAGGGTCCAATCCCAACTCCGCCAAGCATCGATGAAAAACAGCCATAAATTGAACACGTGACAAAAATGTGCCATCAACATGGCGCAATAATGGACCCTTTTCCTTCCCCCACACCTTCCAAAAACCCTCCAAACAAGCCACCGGGCACATTAGCGACCCAAAACTATCAACCTCCCTTTTCCCCACCATCTGTCTTAGATTTCCTCAACGTAAACTCCACCTTCCCATTCCCTTACGTTGCCTAAACTGCTCATTGTAGCGCAGCCATGTCTGGCCCCTATATACCCTGCACGCCTCCACAATTGCATCCAAATAACAGAAAAGGCCCAAACAATTATCCAGAGCCTTCTCCCCTATCACACTAGCCAAAATTGCAAATGCTTGTAGCCAATTATGAAAAGTCTGCGGAATCATGCGCCACCTCTTCTTCTCCTCATCCTCCTCCTTAGTTTCCTTATCCCGCACTTTGTCAAGATTAAATTTGGCTAATGGCAAGAGGGAGAAGATTTCGACATATTCATCCCACCAAATCTTCTCCTTCACCTCCTTCTTCAAGTGCGACTCCAGAGGGCCCTCAAAGCAGACATACACTTCCCCTTTTGCCCTATCATCTAGCCGCACTCTCTCCTCTTTATCTTTCTCCGTTTGCACCAACACTGCTACTCTAGACTCCCTACGCACCCCAACCCACCACATTGCCCCCTCCAAGGCATCCACAATGCCACCGGGGCCCCACCACTGTTCCCCCCACACTTATCCAGCAACTCTCTCACACTACCCACCAGAGCCCTTAAGTCCTCTCCTGCTCCACCATCACTCACCCCGCTTGCACTGACTGCACCACTCACCCCCCCACCTACCTCGGCTCCACGCCCAATCATATCGGACAAACACTAACCTGGCTGCATGGGTGCTGTGACCCCACCAGCGGCCTCTCCAGACTCCATTCGCTGAGCGCCGTCCTCCGTGCCTGACTCCTCCGACAGCCTGCTGCCATTTCCTGCATCTGACTGGCCTCCACAGCTGCAGCAGCGAACTGACCCTTCGGATCCCCTAGGCGTGACCGATCGAATGGAGCTCCCGCAAACTCCGCCTCCTCCCTCCTGTTGTCTTCCCTTCCGCGTCTCCTGTTGATCACCTGCGTCCCCCAGCTGCCTTGCCAACCGACCCATCTACACTCCTGGCCGGCTCTTCACCTGGGTTGTGCGCTGCCACGCTGCTCCTCGATGGCGATCGCTCCTTCGGCCTCAGCAGCGATGCGACTCTCTGTGCAGCCGCTATCCACCCCCTTGCCGTGAGACCGGAGGGGTTAACAGGATTCTGGCATCAGGAATCCTGTTAAACCCTCCAGTCCCGCAGCAAGGGGGCGGATAGCGGCTGCGCAGAGAGTCGCCTCCACTTCTGGGTTCAGCCGTTCCGCTGGATGTGAGCGGCGTGCCCCTCTCCCCAGGTCCTCCAACGCGTCGGTGGGCAGCTCCGGCTCTCTGTCTCCAGCGCTCCCCAGTATAGCGGACCTCAGCACCGCCCCCACTCTTTCCCGCACCAGGGCACCATTCTCGTCTGCTGACGCCGACCTGACAGGTCTGACAGGTCAGACATTGTGAGGTACGTGTGTACTCTTTCTCCTGCTCCTCACAACTGACTAACGGTCGATTTTCATGCTGACCGACAACTCCACCTCCTGACAACTCCCGCTCTTAATTAATACGCCCCCTGACAACAGTTCCCTCCCAACAGGCCCTGTCATGCCGGCCTCCCCTTCACTGGCTACAGTCCGGCCTTTACTATATGGAAAACATAATTCAATCTTGCGCTTACCTTTAACTCATAGTCACAAATTGAGCATAAATCTCACACAGCGATAGTCCTCAAACATGTTCCATCACCTATTAAATACTGGAACCAATAGGCATCCCAATCTACATCCACTCTTGCCTCTTAAGTAGTCATCTTATTATTCCACTAGACATGCACTCTCAGCTTACAAGCAGCCATGCAGCTAACCACACTGGCAAGCCTATGGATTAGCAGAGCATACAGGGACCCAGGGCCGGCGCTATGGGTAGGCAAAGTGGGCAATTGCCCAGAGCCCCCTGAAAGAGGAGAATCTCTTCTTTAAAATGAATCCAGAATTGTGTTTTTCTAGGTGCCATGGATCTAAAGATATTCAGGTTGAAAGTGAGATATCATGTGCGATTATTATATATAAAAATCACTCCTGATGGCAATTTAACAGTTAATATCTCCATTTTCCTGAAACTTAGAAACACAACTTTAGATTCATATAAAAGAGGAGACTCTCTTCTTTCATAGGAAAAAAAAAGTGAGGTTTTATGTGTCACAGAACCAAAGATACAGCTCTCTGAAATGTCCCCCCTCCAAATTCTTAGCCGGCAGCTACAGGGAGAATTTGCTGCACACAGGAGCTGCTGCACCTCACAGATAATGGAAATATTCACTTTATACATTTTGATAAGGAATAACATCTACTAATATTCATGTTTTTAACCCTGTCTTATCCAGAACTATCTAAGAACACACTTTCTCTCTTATTGTCTTTTATTTCATGATCGTTTTTTTGTGAAAATTGACTGATACGATGAACATTCAATACTCTTTGACTAATGTCACTATTATATATTAACACCGCAACCCAGAACATGTCCATAAAGCTATATTTAACACCAAAAACACACATATGTTCCAGAATAAAGTTTTTATTTCCCACCATCCTCCATTATTTACACCTATGTTATGATGCTCTCACTCTCATTCTTATGAAGCGCGGAGGGTTCTGTTATTGTGCGCCTAATACAATGGCGCACATCTAAATGTGACTTTTATTATCTCATTAGCTTAGTTTATGGATATACAGGCAGTCCCCGAGTTATGTACAGGATAGGGTCCATAGGTTTGTTCTTAAGTTGAATTTGTATGTAAGTCGAAACTGTATATTTTACAAATGTAGATGCAGGCAAAAAAAAATTGGCCCCTGTGACAATTGGAGTTTAAACATTTTTTGCTGTAATGGGACCAAGGATTATCAATAAAGCTTCATTACACTTTACAACTGATTATTGCAATCTGAGACTATAGTAAAGCATCCAGAAAGCTTCACCAGAGGTCAGAGGGGTCTGTCTGTAACTATGGGTTGTCTGTAAGTCGGGTGTCCTTAAGTAGGGGACCACCTGTATAGTTATTTATTTGGGTTACCATCATGTAAGGAGCATACAATGATACATCTGTGTGACGCTCAGTGCAATTTTCAGCAAAATTGGTGTCCACTGTGGATTTATCGTTCCCTTTGCTGCATATTTTGATGAACATGTGGGGTCTGTATGATCTCCTCACATCTTACCGTTTTAGGAAAGTATGTTTTTCTTATATAAGTATTCTGGATTTGTACATATTTTAGAGGAAATTTAGAATTTTCATAAAATTTTTGCATTTTATTGCCATTTGCTGAAAAGTTTAATTGATATATTTTGCAGGCTGTGACTCTCAAAATTAGCAGATAGCAGATAGCAACTAGCAGATACCTAGTTATTGAAGTTTTAGTGATATTATGTGGATTTATTTATGTGAACATATCAATATGAGGCATTTGTGAACTCTACACATGTCCATCTATTACATTTAGGAGATGTGAAGGTAAATATTTTCTGTTTGGAGCACATTTTTTGCCATCAAAGTCAAATTTTAAGTATTTTTTATAAAATGTTTCAGAATCAAAATTGCATGAAGGCGCTTATGTCTATAAACTCTTTAATTCAATTTTAAAAATGGAGCAAGTGTCTGCTTTAAGAAAATATGTGGTTTGCTGCGGTTACTTTAATTATTTTTGCTGTAAATTTATTTGTAAATGTCAAAATTCTAAAAGTTGCTCTGGCCAATAACGCAACAAAATATACAGAAACACCTGGCAGGGAAAGGGTTAATACCCCTTGGTTGAATTCCTGGTGGAGATGCTTATCATCTCTCTCATGTCTATATATCTATCTCTCATATAATCTGACCATTTATATATCTAACTTTTTCTCTATCTATTTTTCAATCAATCTTCTATTTATCTTCTACTGTATTTATCTCTCATATCCATCTACTGTATATATATAATCTACTGTATAGTTCTGCATCTAGAAATCTCTTTCATATTTATCTTCTATCATAATAATAATTATTCCTTTATTTATATATTGCACACAGATTACGCAGCGCTGCACAGTTTGCCAAACCAGTCCCTGTCCCCAATGGGGCTCACAATCAAATCAACCTGGCAGTACGTTTTGGAGTGTGGAAACCGGAGGACCCAGAGGAAACCCACGCAAACACAGAGAGGACATACAAACTCTTTGCAGATGTTGACCAGCGCTGCAAGGCTGTAGTGCTAACCACTGAGCCACCATGCTGCCCATCAATCTCCCTGTCATCTATCTCCTATAAAATTCTCCCATATTACAGTTTGTTTTACCATATTAAAGGGAGCCTCTTACTGACTGTGACTAGTTATAAAATAGTTTTATTTTGGTGCCCCACTTTTAGTTTTGCCAAGGGCCCCAGCGCGGGGAGAGGAGGAGGAGGTGACCGCAGCTCACCCCCGCCCCTCTCCATAGAAAGTAATGGCGCACGGAGCCGTAATATGGGGAAAGATAGGACATGTCCTATCTTTCCCCGGGCTACAGAGCGGTACGGTGCCGCACGGTGACGCTCCCGTACAGGGCCGTGAGACCAAAGAAGTGTATGGGGGACGTATATCGGCCGCATATACGTCGGCCGTATATACGTCCCCCATACTGTAGTGTGAATGTAGCCTAACTCTGTGATGGTCAGTGTAATATTCCAGGGTGTGGGCGGGGACTCTAAGCAAATACTTCATGATTCCTCTTTGCTATGAGATACTGTGTACTGACAATGTGCTTAGATTATCAGGGTACTGGGTTAATCTACACTTTTATTTAGCTTTTTAACATCCTACTCGTATCTGACACATAGAAAAATAGAGGTGAAACCATGATGATGATATAAAACACAATGGGGCACATTTACTTACCCGATCACCGGAGTTCATAGAAAGTGTATTGTCCGACTATAATACACTGTGCCGTGATTCACTAAGATCGTGCCCCCGATATCATGAATGTGTCGCTTCCAAGCTCAGGTCCGACAGAGTTCCCCATCTTTTTAGTGGTGCATCTAAGTGCATGCGACACAATTTAAACACTAAATCCCACGCTCAGTCCAAATCTGTCAGACTGTCCGACAACACGCCCCCTAATTTGTGTCGCATGGAAACCAGCACAGCTGCATCACAAAAAGGGTCATGTGCGCACACACTTATTAAATACCTGTACAAGCTGTTTTAGCCCCGAAAATGGACCCTTAGTAAATATGCCAAAGTGACTCCTAACTGGAGTTAGCTCTGCTAACTCACTTATAACACACACAGTCAGCACTGCTATAAAGACCTTATAATGTCTGTAGCTAGTAGAATAAGTCTCTACACAATGCTGCTTGCAGGCAGGAAATGCCTGTTTCTGAGCTGGTCTTGTAATGCAGGGGGAGGGGCTGGAGGCAGAGAGACACTGCATTGTGCAGACAGGAGGAGAATGAGAAGAATATGACCATAGTCAGAAGATTTTCAATCAGATCCAGGGACAACCAAAATTTGAAATACCACAACTGATAGACAGGTTGGAATTATATCTGTGAAATTATGTATTTTAGTTAAGAACAGTGAATTAGAGAATTTGTTATTTTGTTATACTGAGTATATCTAAGAATGTTGTCTTCATTGGAATACCCCTTTAGAGTAAAATCTTTAATACAAAAAGGGTTCAGTGCTTAAAAAATGTATTAAAAGGGAACCTGTCAATTAAATTAACCCACCCAAAATAAATACTTTATAAAAAATTATGAGATTAAAAGCTTTGCTCATATCCCCAGATAGTTCCTTTCCATGGCTGCAATTTTAAAAAATTATTTTAAAATCAGTTAAACTTTACCTTGCTACCTTGTTCCTGAGTGACAGGTCTCACTGGTAAGACATGCTTTCCTTTACCCAGTAACATTTTCAAAACCTACCTCATGTATGTATCTGATCACATGAAATCATAGCATGGGGGGTAGTAGATGTCTGTGATTTGATGTGATCAGATACGTATATGAGGTAGGTTTTGCAAATGTTACTGGGTAAAGGACTTTAGATGACATTACCCTGGTCAAACGAAGTGCTGAAATGTGAGGAGGCATAGGGAGCAGGTGATGGGAAAAGTTGGCTGAGCAAGACACGCCCTCTCTGATGCAAAGTAAGATAACAGAGTTGACTTTATGGGGATTAAACCATTTTTAGCTAAAAGAAGGGTGGAATTTAGTTAATAGGGAACCTGTCACTATCTGTATTTTTGAAAAATGTGGTGACAAAATAAAGGGGTACAAAATAAAATGACACACAATACAGCAAAACAGTTACAAAATAAAAAGGGAGCTGCCTCCAGCATGTGAACAATTTCTTCCTGTATATAATATTATTGTATATTGCTTCTATTTGGTTCATGTTTCAAAACCTCCCATTGATTAGTCAAAAGTGTTCTTTATAATTGAACAAAGTATTAATTAATGGGGATAGTCCAAGAATATTTTGAAAGTTCTTTGTCTCCAAGTCCTTGGAGAAAGGGTATTTCATCATAATTTGTAAAAGGTAGCTACCCTGTACATTAATGTGACAGCATTTTCGTTGTTACCTAATACAGAGTAGGATAATGGGTGTCTATGTGCTATGAAATTGCTGCAAGCTTTCGAAAGCTTTGAATTTTTCTTGCAGAGATCAAGATTTTCCAAGAGTCACTTTCTCAGACACTTTTTTCTCCAGGGTATTTCCACAAAATTCCATTCACCTCATACAGTGAGAAAATACACAGCATTCAGGACAGGCTGTTTTAGTACATATTGAATGAGTCATTTTTTTTCTTTTGTGGATTCTCTTTTACATGCAGTTCCCGTAAGTTATCCATTAAAGCAATTCTAGGAACATGTCGCTAGATGTTCTTAGTTTGTTTAAAACAGCTGTAACTATGGATGGACATGAGCCAAATGTACTGAAATGTACTGTACTTTTTGCAGTGCCTTTCTTCTACCGCCACGGACCAGATGTGTAAAACGTGCATTGTGCTTAATATTTCTATCCAAATAAACCAAGAGCCTTTAGGGTTTAGTAGCCCCTTAATGACTCAGCCATAGGGTGGTGTCACATTGGCATTTTTTTTCACATCAGTGATTTTTCACTGAACTCATTTTGGCCCATGGGTTCCAAAATGGGTTCAGTGAGAAATCACTGATGTGAAAAAAAACCCCAATGTGAAACCACCCTTAACAGGGTTGTCCATAAATAACTCCTACCCACTATTCACAGGATAAATGTCTGTATAGATCCACAAGCAGGCACCATTCTACGCATTTCTTTCATACTGTACTTAGATGTGATATCCAGTTTTCCCATAGAAAAAATAAAACTGAAGTAACATATGCCATGACCTATTGACTTGTATGGTGCTCTTTCAGATCTTATTTCTTGTGCTCACTGAGGGTCCCAGTTATCAGGCACATACCCTGTTGATAGAAGATAAGTGTGTAGATTACAATAATGGTAGTTATGTGGTTTAGTTGTCAGGACATTTAACAAAAGAAACAAAAAACTATTTCTTTAATGTAGCTATATGAGACCTTTTAAATATTGGGAATGAATTGTAGTTTATTTAGAAGTTGTACTGAATTACTGCATAGAGGTCGGAATTTCCACTTGGGGGTGATATCATTGCTGTCCTGTGTCATTTATAATTTCTGGGGTGGCATTTTGTGCTGTACTGTGGCTGTTGGTGCATATAGAGCACTGGTTGCTGATGTGGCTCCTTAAAGTTGAGCAGTATGACAATATGACCATTGAACCAATACATTTGTTCACCTCTGACCTAAATCCTTAGATAAGGAATAGAACAGACATTTAAATGAAGTTTTATTATTTATTACCATATATACTCGAGTATAAGCCGAAAGACCCAAACTTGGCTTATACTCGAGTCTATTAAAAAAATGAACACTGTACTCACCTTTCTGCCGCCCCCCTGCAGGTCCTCTTCTTGCTTTAGTTCCTCCTTCGTGTCCTCCGGGCTCTCTTGCGATGCCTGCGGTGCACAAACAATGACGTTGGCAAGCGGCTGACGTCATTGCATGTGCGGGGAACCAAAGCAAGAAGAGTAAAAGGCATCGTAAAGGTGAGTACAGTTTTTTTTTTACAATTTTATTAGAAGCTTGGCATGCCCGGGGCAGGCGCTGGCCAGCTATATACTGGGTGGGATGGGCTGGCTATATACTGCAGAGGCTGTTCATCCTGGGAGGGGGGGGGGGCAGGGCCTGGCAGGTTATTTACTGAGAGGCAGGCGCTGGCTGTGTACTGGGGGTCATAGGCTGGCAGGCTATATACTGAGGGGCAGAAGATGGCAGGCAATATACTGGGGGATATGGGCTGCCTAGCTATATACTGGAGGGCAGGGGGCTGGCTAGCTCTATACTGGAGAGGCTGTGACCAATGCATTTCCCACTCAAGGCTTATACTCGAGTCAATAGGTTTTTCCCTTTTTTTTAATTCGGTATCTGGGCTTATAATCGAGTATATACGGTATATTCAAATACCTCATCTCCATTCTGCTACATCACGGGACTAGGTACAAAAGCTTCCAGCTCACACAACCTGACAGACAGGGCCGGTTCTAGACAAAGTGGGGCCCTGGGCAAAACTTAAAGTGGGAAAGGCTCCCTTTAGTATGGTAAAACAAACTGTAATATGGGTGAATTGTATAGGAGATAGATGATAGGAAAATTGATGGGCAGCATGGTGGCTCAATGGTTAGCACTACAGCCTTGCAGCACTGGTCAACATCTGCAAAGAGTTTGTATATTCTCTGTGTTTGCGTGGGTTTCCTCCGGGTCCTCCCGTTTCCTCCCACACTCCAAAAAATGACTGGTAGGTTGAATAGATTGTGAGCCCCATCGGGGACAGGGACTGATCTGGGAAGTTCTGTGCAGGGTTGTGTGCGCTACATAAATAAAGAATTATTATTATTATTATTATGATAGAAAATAAATATGAAAGATGATTGAGATATCTAGATGCAGAACTATAAAGTAGATAATATATACAGTAGATATGAGAGATGACTACAGTAAAAGAGAAATAGAAGATTGATTAATAAATTGATAGCGTAATAGTGAGATATATAAATAGTCAGATTATAGAAGATAGATAATTAGACAGATAGATGATAAGCATCTTCAACCGGGAATTCAACCTTTCACTCCCCATTCTGGATATTTTGATGTGTTATTGGCCAGAGCAATTTTTACAATTTTGACGCTTAAAAATAAAATCAAAATTACAGTAAAAAGAATTAAAGTAAACCCAACAAACCTCATATTTTCTGAAAGCAGACACTTGCCCCATTTTCAAAATTGCATTAAAGAGTTTATAGACATAAGCACCTTCACGCAATTTTGATTCAAACTGAAACATTTTATAAAAAATACTTAAAATTTTACTTTGATGGCAAAAAATGTGCTCCAAACAGAAAATATTTCCCTTCACATCTCCTAAGTGTAATAGATGGACATGTGTAGAGTTCACAAATGCCTCATATTGATATGTTCACATGAATAAATCATCATAATATCACTAAAACTGAAATAACTAAATATCTGCTTTTCAGCTAGAAATTTTAAGACAGTCACAACCTGCAAAATATAGCAATAAAACAGAATAAAAACCAAAGGCGCCATAAAACCTAAGTAATTTTGAAAGCAGACAACCAGGCGATGCATTTGGCAATTAACATTCAAAATTTCCTCTAATATATTTACAAATCCTGAATACTTATATAAAGAAAATATACTTTCCTAAAACCGTAGGATCATACAGACCCCAGATGTATAATAAAGAAGAAGCATGTGTCACGTAGCCAAAAAACACAATTTTATTAAGGTTACCAACATAAACATGGAACAAGACCTTCAAAGAGCAAAAAATAAAAACATTTAAAAAGGATGCAAGGAATTGCACCCATAGGTGAAAAATCACCTGGAGCCTGACACCTGGTGTTGTCAGGTCCTCCAGACCTGAGCCACCCACAATGGCATCCCACAAACACTGGCTAAAATTAAAAATTGCAAGGTTGCTGGGTGTGTGTATGTATACACTGCAGTGGGGTGACCACAAGCAGAGAGCACAGCAAGGAGTGATGGAAATCTGTGCACGGATAGTGCAAAGGTATCCTGCTGTGTCGTGAAAAGAGAAAGTTTACCCACAAATCACATGCCACCCATAATAAGCCAATGCATAAATGTTACCAGAGAGTGTGGGATGAGGGTGAAGGCTCAGGAGTGGTCGCCCCACACGTTCCGCCGCCAACCGCAGCTTCCTCAGGGGTGCCCCATGGATGCAGTACTCGGGTATATATGCACATAGTGTCTGATGTAAATCTGTAGCCGGTGTGCATGCGGCAGAGCGGCGTCAGAGGGCTGTCCCCGGACACGGGGGGAGGCGCGCCGCGGGATCGCGTCACTTCCGCTGACGCGGGAGGCCGTCCGCGCATGCGTGCCGCAATTCCGTATCCGGGCAACACCGACGCCGATGTCAATGATATATAAGGCAAGAAGAAGATGAAAGGTGTGTGCCGGATGGAACAATTAACTAATAAAGTGCTAGTGCAATATTATTGTGTGGGATAACAAAGGTCTGGTAATCTATAGCTGTGCAGAAGTACCGTATATACTCATGTATAAGCCGAGTAATCTCGAGTAATCTCGGCTTATACACGAGTTAATAAAAAAAAAACGAGTTAATAAAAAAAAAAAAATTAATACTCACCCTCCGGCTCCCGGTCCTCGGCGGCGGCTCCTGGTCCTCGGCGGCAGCTCCCGATCCTATGCGGCGGCTTCTCTCTTCGAACTTCACGTGCCGGCAGTCGCGTCTATGCGACTTGCCGGCGGGCGCACAATATGATGTATGATCGCACTGTGCGCCCGCTGGCAAGTCGCATAGACGCGACTGCCGGCACGTGAAGATCGAAGAGAGAAGCCGCCACAATGGATCGGGAGCTGCCGCCGAGGACCGGGAGCCGCCGCCCAGGACCGGGACCCGCCGCCGAGGACCGGGAGCCGCCGCCCAGGACCAGGAGCCGCCGCCGAGGACCGGGAGCCGCCACTTCAAATCAAAGGTGAGTATCGTCGGAGGGTGAGTATTAAGTTTATTTTTTTTATTATACTGAGGGCAGGCTGTATACTTTTTGGGGCAGGCTGTATACTTTTTGGGGCAGGCTGTATACTTTTTGGGGGCAGGCTGTATACTTTTTGGGGGCAGGTTGTATACTTCATGGGGGCAGGCTGTATACTTCATTGGGGCAGGCTGTATACTTCATGGGGGCAGGCTGTATACTTCATTGGGGCAGGCTGTATACTTCATGGGGGCAGGCTGATTGTATACTACAATCAGAAGGGGGGACAGAGAAATAATAAGCCCAGGCTGGAGCAAAGGTGAGTGGAAACTGGACTGGTGACTGTGTAGTGCCGGGAGGGGGTCACTATGACATAGGGTGACCCAATGTGTGCCAACCATAGGAAGAGATGGTTGTGAGGCCGTGAATGGTGAGAGGAAGAGCCAGGGGAGGGGAAGAAGATGAAGCGGGTGAGAGTGAAAAAAGGGGAATAGAGCAAAGGAGCCAAAAGAAACAGCAGATGCTGGAAGAGCCCAGAGGTGAGTGGAGAAAAGAAAGGAGGAAAAGGAGGGTGAGAAGAGCAGGGGGAGAGAAGAGAAGCCCAGGGAGCAAGAGAGATAAATGGGGAGGATAGGGGGATACCTACTTTTTATAGAAGCCGGAGAAAAGCATGTCTTCATTCATCCCTCGAGGAGCCAATGCTGCCAATTCGAAGATCCATTTGGCTTCTAAGCGAAGTAGGGCAGGAGTCAGGTCCCCTCCCCGTATGTTGGGTTGTAGCTTGTCAAGACCTATAATTTTCAATCCGGAAGGGTCCCCCCGATGTGCATTGAGAAAATGTTTTGCAACGGTGGAAAGTTGTTTTCCATCATTGAAGTCCCGTTCTGCATTATGTATAGTAGAGATGTGTTTCTGCACTCTTTTCCGCAGTTCTTGACCTGTTTGTCCCACATAAATTTTTGGGCAGGAACAGATCAGACCATAAATGACACACCGTGTGCGGCAGTTTACATAAGATCGAAGTTTGACTGTTTTGGAGTCAGCCGGGTTCTGAAAGTTGTCCCCTCTCAGGATCATAGGGCAGACCGTGCAATCCCCGCATGGATATGTTCCCAATAGACGTTGGCCATGTCCTATTGCCCTGCTTGGGCGTTGAAAGTGGCTCCTGGTTAGACTGTCACGCAGGTTTTTGGCTCTTCTAGCAATCATCCTTGGTGCAGGGGGGATATGTATGTCCAACCTGGGATCACTTTGTAGTATACCCCAATTTTTGTGTAACAATTTGTAGACATCTGACCATTGATTATGGTACGTTGTTATTAAACAGGGTTTTCCGTCCGGTACTTTCGTTTTGGGTGCAAATGTGTCTTGTCTCGGAGTGTGTTTGGCCCGTAGAAACGCCTTAGAGATGACCTTCTTTGGGTAGGCCCGATTTTTGAACCTATGTGTTAGGTCTCTTGCTTGTTCCATAAATTGACTTTGTGCACTACAATTCCTCCTGACACGAAGGAACTGCCCTGTTGGGATGCCATCCTTTAGGTGACGGGGGTGGAAGCTCTGGTAATGTAATAAGCTGTTTGTCGCAGTTTCCTTCCTATACAGTGTAGTTTCAATCGTTTTCTGTTTGATTGAGATTCGTAGGTTCTTGTTTATTATATAGGCTGTTTTGCATGTGTTTAGCCCTAGATAGGGTTTTCATACTGTGCCTAGATCCCAAATCTTTCTATACAGACCCCAGATGTGTCTATTCACCAAAATATGAAGCAAAGAGAATCCACAGGGACACCAAACTGCGGAGCGTCACACAGATGTATCATTGTATGCTGCCTTACACAATGGTAACCCAAATAAATAACTATATATCCATAAACCAAGCTAATAAGATAATAAAAGTCATGTTTAGATGTCGCCAGTGTATTAGCAGCACAATAATAGTAACCTCCGCGCTTCATAAGAATTTGAGTGAGAACGTCATAACATAGGTGTAAATAATGGAGGATGGTGGGAAATAATAACTTTATTCCAGAACATGTGGGTAATGTTGGTGTTACATATAGCTTTATGGACATGTTCTCGGTTGCGGTGTTAATATATAAAAGCAACATTAGGCAGAGGGTCAAATGTTCATTGTATCAGTCAATTTTCGCAAAAAAAAACTTTCACGAAATAAAAGGCAATAAGAGAGAAAGTGTGTTCTTAGATAGTTCTGCCTAGAGAAGGGTTATAAACGTGAATAGTAGTTGATATTATCCCTTCTCAAAATGTAGTAACATATAAAGTGAATATTTCCATTATCTGTGAGGTGCAGCAGCTCCTATGTGCAACAAATTCTCCCTTTAGCCTAATGGGGGGTGGGCAACACCTCAGGGGGCTGTATCTCTGGCTCTGTGACACATAGAACCTCACTTCTTTTTTCCTATGAAAGGAGAAAGTCTCCTCTTTTATAAGAATCTAAATTTGATATTCTCAATTTAAACCTGAATATCTTTCGACCCAGGGCCGATTCTAGCATATTTGCTGCCTGAGGCGAATATTAAAATGCTGCCCCCCCCCCCACTCCCTGTTAAGTAAATGCTGAAAACTACTAACAAGTGACAGCTCCCTGACACTGTGTGACTGACTACAGGATCTGAGAGGCATCTCTTCCATCAGTAGGACTTTATTCCGGGTTCTCCAATCCATGACGTATCACTGCTGACTTCACGGCAAGATATCTTCAGCTCCGTGCAGCATCTCCACCCGGCGTCCCTAAAAATACCACAGTCACTTACAGTATGAAGTATATACCCCTCACAACACAACTGACCGCACTCTCCCCACATACAAAACATCCCTTCATTATATATAAATATTCTACTGAAATTATAGCATACACAGCACCAATCAATATACAACACCCCCAATTTATTAATACAGACCCCTAACATTTAGCTTAAATGATGCAAAGTAATTAGAGATGAGCGAACACTAAAATGCTCGGGTACTCGTTATTCGAGACGAACTTTTCCCGATGCTCGAGTGCTCGTCTCGAATAACGAACCCCATTGAAGTCAATGGGAGACTCGAGCATTTTTCAAGGGGACCAAGGCTCTGCACAGGGAAGCTTGGCCAAACACCTGGGAACCTCAGAAAAGGATGGAAACACCACGGAAATGGACAGGAAACAGCAGGGGCAGCATGCATGGATGCCTCTGAGGCTGCTTAATCGCACCATTATGCCGAAATTATGGGCAACAGCATGGCCATGACAGAGTGACAGAATGAAGCTAGATAGCATGTAAAACATCCAATAATTGACCCTGACACTATAGGGGACGGCATGCAGAGGCAGAGGCAGCGGCAGCAGGCTAGAGAGTGGCATGGCGACATACCCTAAATGGACTCAGGCTTCAAACCAATGGGTGGCAGAGAGGAACCAAAGGAGGTGAGCAAGAAGCGCTCAAATAATATCGGTACATGATAAAAGTTTGCCAGTATATTTTGTGGATTACACAGCAGGGTGGCGACAAAGTTAACATGGAAGCCATGAAAACAACCCAAAATTCTGCCTGACACAGCTCGTTTGATAAGGGGACCATGTATGCTTACAGTTCATGCCAGTCGCTGCACTGGCTGCCAGTCTCCTTTCGAATACAGTTTAAAATAATAATAACCCTCATCCATAAAGCTCTGTATAATGCTGCACCCCCCTACCTCTCCTCTCTTATCTCAGTCTATCGCCCAACCCGTGCTCTTAGATCCGCCAGTGATCTTAGATTAACCTCTACCCTAGTGCGGACCTCCCACTCGCGTCTCCAAGACTTCTCTAGAGCTGCACCAATTCTATGGAATGCTCTGCCCTGGACTATCAGACTAATACCTAACCTCCAAAGTTTCAAACGTGCTCTTAAAACCCATTTCTTTAGGCAAGCCTATAACACTCATTAACTGCATGAAGTTTTAACTCTTCTACTAACCCGTCCTGTGTCGTCCTCCCATCTGTTATCCAGCAACCAACAGGCACCAGACTTCTCTGCAGTCCCATTCACCCTGGACCTGGTATATAAGATGACGGCTGAGTGGTTCAAGCGACAGCAATTCCATTTATTATATTTTTTTCTATTCCCTAAGAAGAATGGCTTGACCATTAAATATTCTTTTACCTCGTGTTACCCCATCATCTTCATAAACCGTAAGCTCTGGCGAGCAGGGACCTCACTCCTGTTGTTCCATACAAATGTTGTGCTCTGTTACATTACATTTGTATTTGTTTCCTATGATTTGTAAAGCGCTACAGAATATGATGACGCTATATAAATAAAGATTATTATTATTATTATTATGGAGGCAGTGAACTAGTAGTAGATTAAAGGTGCTGCAACTATGTTAGTTGGATCTTGGGATGGAGCTGGCGCTCTGCAGCCAGGCGAGCTTTTGCCAATCCAAGCCCCTGTCTCTAGGCTACTCCCCAAACAGCACTTCTAAGAACCTTTTGTATAAGATCAAGTGTAGTAGCGTTCTTATAAGTTTAGGATATGGCGGGTGAGGGGAATGTAAACAGATGCGCAAGAAGCGCTGAAATAATATCCCTAAATGGTAAAAGTTTGCAAGTATATTTTGTGGATTACACAGCAGGGTGGCGACAAAGTTAACAACTTTGATGTGGAATGCCCTGTAATAGCTCTTGGGCGGTGTGCCTTTTATCGCCTAGGCTCAGCAGTTTCAGCACCGCCTGCTGTCGCTTAGCGACGGCACTGCTGCTGTGCCTAGAGCTACCGACTGATGGCGCCATGCCCACGGATGGTAATTCGGAGGAGGAGGAGGTGGAGGAGGGGTGGGAGGAGGTATAGTAGGCCTTTGAGACCTGGACCGAGGTAGGCCCCGCAATTCTCTGCGTCGGCAGTATATGACCAGCCCCAGGGTCAGACTCGGTCCCAGCCTGCACCAAGTTAAGTGTAGTAGCGTTCTTATAAGTTTGGGATATGGCGGGTGAGGGGAATGTAAACAGATGCGCAAGAAGCGCATGATGCGCATGGAGCTGGCGCTCCGCTGCCAGGCGAGCTTTCGCCAATTCAAGCCCCTGTCTCTAGGCTACTCCCCAAACAGCACTTCTAAGAACCTTTTGTATAAGATCAAGTGTAGTAGCGTTCTTATAAGTTTAGGATATGCCGGGTGAGGGGAATGTAAACAGATGCGCAAGAAGCGCATGATGCGCATGGAGCTGGCGCTCCGCTGCCAGGCGAGCTTTCGCCAATTCAAGCCCCTGTCTCTAGGCTACTCCCCAAACAGCACTTCTAAGAACCTTTTGTATAAGATCAAGTGTAGTAGCGTTCTTATAAGTTTAGGATATGCCGGGTGAGGGGAATGTAAACAGATGCGCAAGAAGCGCATGATGCGCATGGAGCTGGCGCTCCGCTGCCAGGCGAGCTTTCGCCAATTCAAGCCCCTGTCTCTAGGCTACTCCCCAAACAGCACTTCTAAGAACCTTTTGTATAAGATCAAGTGTAGTAGCGTTCTTATAAGTTTAGGATATGCCGGGTGAGGGGAATGTAAACAGATGCGCAAGAAGCGCTGAAATAATATCCCTAAATGGTAAAAGTTTGCCAGTATGTTTTGTGGATAACACAGCAGGGTGGCGACAAAGTTAACAACTTTGATGTGGAATCCATGAAAACAACCCAAATTTCTGCCTGACACACCTCGTTTGATAAAGGGACGATGTATGGAGGCAGCTATATGGACGACTTTTGGAGGTAGCAATGGAGACAACGTGTGGAGGCTGCTATGGAGACAATTTAATTTGGATAGTGCCTGTATGTGGCAGTCCCAAACATTTTTCAAACCAGAGGAGCAGGTAGGTGACCCTCCAGTAAAATGGAATAGATTGAGTGCCTGTATGTGGCAGTCCCAAAAATGTTTCAAACCAGAGGAGCAGGTAGGTGGCCCTGCAGTAAAATGGAATAGATTGAGTGCCTGTATGTGGCAGTCCCAAAAATTTTTCAAACCAGAGGAGCAGGTAGGTGGCCCTCCAGTAAAATGGAATAGATTGAGTGCCTGTATGTGGCAGTCCCAAAAATGTTTCAAACCAGAGGAGCAGGTAGGTGGCCCTGCAGTAAAATGGAATAGATTGAGTGCCTGTATGTGGCACTCACAAAAATTGTTTCAAACAGAGGACCGGGTAGGTGGCCCTCCAGAAAAATTAAATGCATGAAGTACTATAGCAAGAGCCAGTGGGCCCTGTCAAAAAATAGCCATTTTCCTCTGCTTTACTGTACAAAGAGGAGGAGAAGGAGGAAAATGAGGAGGAGGAGGAGTGGATCAATTATTCAGGTTGAGCTTCCTTCACCTGGTGGAGATTGGAAATTCTGAGAAATCCAGCCTTTATTCATTTTAATAAGCGTCAGCCTGTCAGCGCTGTCAGTCGACAGGCGTGTACGCTTATCGGTGATGATGCCACCAGCTGCACTGAAAACCCGCTCGGACAAGACGCTAGCGGCAGGGCAGGCAAGAACCTCCAAGGCGTACAGCGCCAGTTCGTGCCACATGTCCAGCTTTGAAACCCAGTAGTTGTAGGGAGCTGTGTGATCATTTAGGACGATGGTATGGTCAGCTACGTACTCCCTCACCATCTTTCTGTAAAGATCAGCCCTACTCTGCCGAGACTGGGGACAGGTGACAGTGTCTTGCTGGGGTGACATAAAGCTGGCAAAAGCCTTGTAAAGCGTACCCTTGCCAGTGCTGGACAAGCTGCCTGCTCGCCTACTCTCCCTCGCTACTTGTCCCGCAGAACTACGCACTCTGCCGCTAGCGCTGTCAGAAGGGAAATACTGTTTCAGCTTGTGCACCAGGGCCTGCTGGTATTCATGCATTCTCACACTCCTTTCCTCTGCAGGGATGAGAGTGGAAAGATTTTGCTTGTACCGTGGGTCCAGGAGAGTGAACACCCAGTAATCGGTGCTGGAATAAATTCTTTGAACGCGAGGGTCACGGGATAGGCAGCCTAGCATGAAATCTGCCATATGCGCCAGAGTACCAACGCGTAAGAATTCACTCCCCTCACTGGCCTGACTGTCCATTTCCTCCTCCTCCAACTCCTCCAACTCCTCTTCTTCTGCCCATACACGCTGAACAGTAAAGGACTCAACAATGGTCCCCTCTTGTGTCTCACCAACATTCTCCTCCTCTTCCTCCTCATCCTCCTCCACCTCCACCTCCTCCGATATGCGCTGAGAAACAGACCTGAGGGTGCTTTGGCTATCAACAAGGGAATATTCTTCCCCTGTCTCTTGTGACGAGCGCAAAGCTTCCGACTTCATGCTGACCAGAGAGTTTTTCAACAGGCCAAGCAGCGGGATGGTGAGGCTGATGATGGCGGCATCGCCACTGACCATCTGTGTTGACTCCTCAAAGTTACTCAGCACCTGACAGATATCAGACATCCACGTCCACTCCTCATTGTAGACTTGAGGAAGCTGACTGACCTGACTACCAGTTCTGGTGGAAGTTGACATCTGGCAGTCTACAATCGCTCTGCGCTGCTGGTAAACTCTGGATAACATGGTCAGTGTTGAATTCCACCTCGTGGGCACGTCGCACAACAGTCGGTGAGCGGGCAGTTGGAGGCGGCGCTGCGCTGCCCTGAGAGTGGCAGCATCTGGGCTGGACTTCCTGAAATGCGCACAGATGCGGCGCACCTTCGTGAGCAAATCAGACAGATTGGGGTATGTCTTGAGGAAACGCTGAACTATCAGATTTAACACATGGGCCAGGCATGGCACATGTGTCAGTCTGCCGAGTTGCAGAGCCGCCACCAGGTTACGGCCGTTGTCACACACAACCATTCCCGGCTTGAGGTTCAGCGGTGCCAGCCACAGATCAGTCTGCGCCGTGATGCCCTGTAATAGCTCTTGGGCGGTGTGCCTTTTGTCGCCTAGGCTCAGCAGTTTGAGCACCGCCTGCTGTCGCTTAGCGACGGCACTGCTGCTGTGCCTAGAGCTACCGACTGATGGCGCCGTGCCCACGGATGGTAGTTCGGAGGAGGAGGTGGAGGAGGGGTGGGAGGAGGAGGAGGCATAGTAGGCCTGAAACACCTGGACCGAGGTAGGCCCCGCAATCCTCGGCGTCGGCAGTATATGAGCAGCCCCAGTGTCAGACTCGGTCCCAGCCTCCACCAAGTTAACCCAATGTGCCGTCAGCGATATATAGTGGCCCTGCCCGGCAGCACTCGTCCACGTGTCCGTGGTCAGGTGGACCTTGTCAGAAACGGCGTTGGTCAGGGCACGGATGATGTTGTCTGACACGTGCTGGTGCAGGGCTGGGACGGCACATCGGGAAAAGTAGTGGCGGCTGGGGACCGAATACCGAGGGGCGGCCGCCGCCATGAGGTTGCGAAAGGCCTCGGTCTCTACTAGCCTATAGGGCAGCATCTCCAGGCTAAGCAATCTGGAGATGTGCACATTAAGGGCTTGGGCGTGCGGGTGGGTTGCACTATATTTGCGTTTCCGCTCCAGCGTCTGGGGTATGGAGAGCTGAACGCTGGTGGATGCTGTGGAGGATCGTGGAGGCGACGATGGGGTTTTTGTGGCAGGGTCCTGGGCAGGGGGCTGACTAGCAGCTGACACAGGGGAAGGAGCAGTGGTGTGCACGGCCGGAGGTGAACGGGCTTGTTGCCACTGAGTGGGGTGTTTAGCATTCATATGCCTGCGCATACTGGTGGTAGTTAAGCTAGTAGTGGTGGAACCCCTGCTGAGCCTGGTTTGGCAAATGTTGCACACCACAGTCCGTCGGTCATCCGGTGTTTCCTTAAAGAACCTCCAGACTTCTGAAGATCTAGCCCTCGCCGCAGGAGCCCTCGCCACGGGAGCTTCACTAGTTGACACATTTGGCGCTGATGCACCAGCTCTGGCCCTGCCTCTCCGTCTGGCCCCACCACTGCCTCTTCCAACCTGTTCTGGTCGAGGACTCTCCTCCGTCTCAGAAGCACTGTGTTCACCCGGCCTCTCAACCCAGCTTGGGTCTGTCACCTCATCATCCTCCGATCCCTCAGTCTGCTCCCCCCTCGGACTTCCTGCCCTGACAACAACTTCCCCACTGTCTGACAACCGTGTCTCCTCATCGTCGGACACCTCTTTACACACTTCCACTACGTCAAGAAGGTCATCATCACCCACAGACTGTGACTGTTGGAAAACCTGGGCATCGGAAAATTGCTCAGCAGCAACCGGACAAGTGGTTTGTGACTGTGGGAAGGGTCCAGAAAACAGTTCCTCAGAGTATGCCGGTTCAAATGCCAAATTTTCCTGGGAGGGGGCAGACTGGGGGGGAGGAGGCTGAGGTGCAGGAGCTGGAGGAGTGGCGATTTCGGTGACATGGGTGGACTGCGTGGAAGACTGACTGGTGGTGGACAAATTGCTCGAAGCATTGTCAGCAATCCACGACATCACCTGTTCGCACTGTTCTGGCCTCAACAGTGCTCTACCACGAGTCCCAGTAACTTCAGACATGAACCTAGGGAGTGTAGCTCTGCGGCGTTCCCCTGCTCCCTCATCAGCAGGTGGTGTCTCACCCCGCCCAGGACCACGGCCTCTGACCCCTGCAGTAGTTGGACGCCCACGTCCCCGCCCTCGTCCTCTACCCCTAGCCCTCGGGTTAAACATTTTTAAAATGAGAGTTATAACTTTATTTTTTTTTTTACTTTTTTTTGTTTTTTTTTGTGTTTTTTTTTTTTTTTTGTGTTTTTTGTTTTTTTTTGAGTTTTTAAAACCAAACAATGCTATCCTATTGCTATGGCTATTTTCTAGCCAAGTATCAAAGCACACTACTATGCCAGATGAGATGACACTGAGTTAGTGCCTAATTGAAATCCAACCCCTACTAAATTTTCCCACTTCGGTCTTTGCTATGGATATGTGCGTCACTAAGCGCAGAACACAGCGGTCGCAAGTCTCACTACAAATTGCTCAGAATTGGCTAGTACATGCACTGCAGAAAGTACAGCCACCAGCAGATCAACCAGAAATCAAATATATAGAACGCTACTGTATGCGTAAGTAAGCTCTTTGTATTCTCCTATGGCTATTTTCTAGCCAAGTATCAAAGCACACTACTATGCCAGATGAGATGACACTGAGTTAGTGCCTAATTGAAATCCAACCCCTACTAAATTTTCCCACTTCGGTCTTTGCTATGGATATGTGCGTCACTAAGCGCAGAACACAGCGGTCGCAAGTCTCACTACAAATTGCTCAGAATTGGCTAGTACATGCACTGCAGAAAGTACAGCCACCAGCAGATCAACCAGAAATCAAATATATAGAACGCTACTGTATGCGTAAGTAAGCTCTTTGTATTCTCCTATGGCTATTTTCTAGCCAAGTATCAAAGCACACTACTATGCCAGATGAGATGACACTGAGTTAGTGCCTAATTGAAATCCAACCCCTACTAAATTTTCCCACTTCGGTCTTTGCTATGGATATGTGCGTCACTAAGCGCAGAACACAGCGGTCGCAAGTCTCACTACAAATTGCTCAGAATTGGCTAGTACATGCACTGCAGAAAGTACAGCCACCAGCAGATCAACCAGAAATCAAATATATAGAACGCTACTGTATGCGTAAGTAAGCTCTTTGTATTCTCCTATGGCTATTTTCTAGCCAAGTATCAAAGCACACTACTATGCCAGATGAGATGACACTGAGTTAGTGCCTAATTGAAATCCAACCCCTACTAAATTTTCCCACTTCGGTCTTTGCTATGGATATGTGTGCCACTAAGAGCTAAACACAACGGTAGCAAGTCCCCCTGCTAATTCCTCACAAAATGGTACTAGATGCAAATTAAAATAAAAAAAGTAGAACGTTATTGTAGCCCTAAGAAGGGCTGTTGGGTTCTTTGAGAATCACTCCTGCCTAACAGTAAGCTAATAGAACACCCTAACGCTTTCCCTGACCAGCAGCAGCTCTCTCCCTAGCGGCATCCAGACACAGAATGATCCGAGCAGCGCGGGCAGCGGCTAGTCTATCCCAGGGTCACCTGATCTGGCCAGCCAACCACTGCTATCGACGTGTAAGGGTACCACGTCATGCTGGGTGGAGTGCAGAGTCTCCTGGCTTGTGATTGGCTCTGTTTCTGGCCGCCAAAAAGCAAAACGGCGGGAGCTGCCATTTTCTCGAGCGGGCGAAGTATTCGTCCGAGCAACGAGCAGTTTCGAGTACCCTAATGCTCGACCGAGCATCAAGCTCGGACGAGCATGTTCGCTCATCTCTAAAAGTAATCTATTGTATCCTATAACTAATATATCCCACCCTGTTATTATGTTACATGATTTTACATACAGTGCTCCCCTGACCAATGTGAATATATAGCACCCTCTAATATACAGCCCCCCCAGTTTAGTAATATACTGTATCCCATATACAGCCCCCTCCCAGCTTAGTAATATACTGTATCCCATATACAGCCTCCCGCTAAGTAATATACTGTATCCCATATACTTCCCCCCCGCTAAGTAATATACTGTATCCCATATACTGCCCCCCAGATTAGTAATATACTGTACCCCATATACATCCCTCCAGCTTAGTAATATACTGTATCCCATATACATCCCCCTCCCAGCTTAGTAATATACTGTATCCCATATACAGCCCCCTCCCAGCTTAGTAATATACTGTATCCCATATACAGCCCCCTCCCAGCTTAGTAATATACTGTATCCCATATACAGCCCCCTCCCAGCTTAGTAATATACTGTATGCCATATACAGCCCCCTCCTAGCTTAGTAATATTCTATCCCATATACAGCCCCCCAGCTGAAATCTGGACCCATATAAATATATAACCCCCCCTGAGGAAAAGAATAATCTGGCCTCATACAATATATACAGCCCGCCAGTATAAAATTATTCTGGCCCCATATAATATATACAGTACCCCCCCCCCCCCCACACCCCAGTTTAAATGAATCTAAACTTCCAAAAAGTCGCACGGCCAACGACCAATAGTACCCTTTAGCCACCAGGGTTGGATAATAAAACTCAACTTTTATTGAATATAGTTTAAGACTTTATAGATAACGAAACCAAAATTTAAAAGTTTGCAGACAGACAATAGAGGGAAGGGTTGGTAAAATGGAATATTATTCAGGCGCTTCATTGGACTAGGATGAAAATATCTAATCTTCCCGGAGGGAGAGTGATCAGCTTCTCACTCGGGGATGGTGACAGCACTGTAAGGTATTCCTAGGAGCTATTTAATCTGTATAGCTCAAGGTAAAGTGTGTAGCACTATGAGGTATTCCAAGAAACTACCTGATCTATTCTTATATAGTTGATTGCCCTATTAGAGGCATAGTGATTATTCTAGTTCGCCCTCACTAGATTGTTGTTCCTAAATTACCCTGACCTCTATATTTGCTGCTGCTGAATTAAAACTTAGACGTGCCGCTCAACCAAGCCCACCCGACATGTTTCGCCGAACTGGCGTCATCAGGGGTTTGGGGCTGACTGCTACGCGACCGGCGTGCAGTGCGGGCTTTTATAGCTATCGATTGCTGGCTCATCAGGTCGCGCCACTCAAACGGGATGGCGCTGACCTATGGGTATTGTTGTTAAAAAGAATGTAATTCAATGCTCCGTCCCAAGCTCGGAGATAGGCTAATAAGCCCCAGTATTCCGTACCTCAGACCGGTTGTTGATCGGAAAGTATCCAATCAGTGGCCGTGGAGTCGGTCGCTTCCCTTTCTCCTCACAGTGCGTCAGCCTCTGTATCGGCGAATCGCCACTTGCCCATTGCGCCTGCGCAGAGGGGATTCCAAGGTATACGAATGGAGAAGATTTGGCGCATGCGCGCCCCATTGCGCGTGCGCAATGGAGATTCCGAAGGATATAGATGGTAAAGATTTGGCGCCTGCGCACCCCAAGTTCAATGTGTAGGTAAGTATCTCATGATATTAAATAAAGGGAGGGAAGGGGGCGTATGCGCGATGGAACTAGCCTCTATATATATGGCACCTCCGAGGGTAGGGTGTATTTTTGACATTTAAAATATATGACCATAGAAATATAGGTACATATTATTTATTATTATGAATATAATTGAAGGCCAGAACTGGGTTAAAGGGAGCAATTAGTATGTTATAGTTTAATGTTGTCAATTCGAGGTCGCACTATTCACGGTGGATGAGCCAGTTAGAAGATAGAAAATGTAAAGATAAATAAAGAATTATCGAGGTTCTCATTATTCTTGATTCTTAAAATTTGTCACATGTTATTGTATATAATGTAATTTCTTGTCCAGTGTTTTGGTATGCATATCTCTATATAAGGGCGCCTGGAGAACAATTTCTGTCCAGGCAATGCATAGCTTTTGAGGTAACAATTTATATCCAGGCAGTGCATGGCTTTTTATGGTCAGAGTTTTTTATAGGAATGATGAGAAAGAGAATCCTTCATTAAGTCCTCCTGGATTTAAACTTTCAAGTCTGTATATCCATTTAGCTTCTTCTCTTAGCAACTTTTTGTCCAAGTTGCCTTTGCGTGGGCCTAATTTGACTTGTTGTAGGCCCCAGAACCTAAGACACTCCAAGTTTCCAGCATGTACCTGTCTTACGTGACGGGAGATTGGTGTGTCTTCTCCATTGCGTATAGTGCAGAGGTGCTTCGAGATCCTCCTTCTGAACTCTTGAATTGTCTTCCCAACATAGAGTTTGGGACAGGTGCAGCTGGCTACATATACTATTCCCGTGCTCCGGCAATTCACAAACTGGCGGATCTGGTAACTTTTGTTGTCTACTGGATTAGTGAATTCTTTTACTCTCGGGACAAAGGGACAGAAGGAGCAATTTCCACACGGATGCGACCCTAGAGTGGCCTGTGACAGCCAATTTGTGGCTGATTTGGGTTGAATTTCCAGGTGGCTGTGCACCAAATGGTCCCTTAAATTTGGGCCTCGCCTGAAGGTGAGTTTGGGATGGGGGCTTAGGACCTTCCTCAGGTCCGCATCACCCCGTAAGAGAGGCCAGTATCTTTGAAGGATGGTGGTTACTTCCTGTGTATATGCATCGAATTGACCGATGCATCTGATCAGGGGAGGATCACAGTTGATCTCCTTCGGTTTCAACAAGTCCTCCTGACGTAAAGTCCTCGCCCGATTGTACGCCAGGTTTAAGGTTCGTTTAGGATATCTCTTATTTCTGAACCGTTGGTAGAGATCGTTACATTCCCTCTGGAATGTTGACTCCTCGGAGCAGTTACGTCTTGCGCGTACATACTGGCCAATTGGAATGCCCTTTTTAAGGGCTGGTGGATGCCAACTACGGAAGTCCAGGAAATTGTTAGTGGACGTAGGTTTTCTATAGATTTTAGTATTCAAATTACCTGCGGGAGATACCATGATAGTAAGGTCTAGGAAGTTGATTTGAGTGGCATGTGTCTCGTGAGTGAAGTGCATACCAATGTTGTTCTGGTTTAGTGCTTTGACAAAATTTTCAAAGCTTTGTTTGTCGCCTTCCCATAAAATTAGAATATCGTCGATAAAACGACCCCAAAAATAAATGTGGTTAGTAAAGTGCTCCATTGGTTCAGAAAAAACTATAGTTGCTTCCCACCACCCAAGAAATAAATTTGCGTAGTTGGGGGCACAAGCTGTGCCCATGGCGGTTCCCTTTATCTGCCAAAAATAAGTGTCCTCAAACAAAAAATAATTGTGTTTCAAAACAAACTCCAAAAGTGATAAAACAAAACGATTGTGTGCTTGATACTGTATTCCTCGTGTGGACAGAAAATATTCAACAGCCCTGAGACCTAGTTCGTGGTGTATACTGCTGTACAAGGCTTCAACATCAAGGGAAGCCAGCAGTACATTCGAAGATATTTGAATGCCCTGTAAACGGGCTATTGTATCCTTGGTATCCCTAAGGTATGAGGGAAGACTTTCGACAAAAGATGCTAGTATTTTATCAATATATACACTGGAATTCTGCGTAAGGTTGTCGTTGCCGGAGACGATGGGTCTTCCTGGCATGGGGAGACGTTCCTTATGCACTTTCGGAAGCGCATAAAATGTAGCAGTTGTTGGTGCTGGGTTGTACATGAACAGATACTCGTCCTTAGATATCAACCCCTGTTCTTGCTTAAAAAGGGCATTCCAATTGGCCAGTATGTACGCGCAAGACGTAACTGCTCCGAGGAGTCAACATTCCAGAGGGAATGTAACGATCTCTACCAACGGTTCAGAAATAAGAGATATCCTAAACGAACCTTAAACCTGGCGTACAATCGGGCGAGGACTTTACGCCAGGAGGACTTGTTGAAACCGAAGGAGATCAACTGTGATCCTCCCCTGATCAGATGCATCGGTCAATTCGATGCATATACACAGGAAGTAACCACCATCCTTCAAAGATACTGGCCTCTCTTACGGGGTGATGCGGACCTGAGGAAGGTCCTAAGCCCCCATCCCAAACTCACCTTCAGGCGAGGCCCAAATTTAAGGGACCATTTGGTGCACAGCCACCTGGAAATTCAACCCAAATCAGCCACAAATTGGCTGTCACAGGCCACTCTAGGGTCGCATCCGTGTGGAAATTGCTCCTTCTGTCCCTTTGTCCCGAGAGTAAAAGAATTCACTAATCCAGTAGACAACAAAAGTTACCAGATCCGCCAGTTTGTGAATTGCCGGAGCACGGGAATAGTATATGTAGCCAGCTGCACCTGTCCCAAACTCTATGTTGGGAAGACAATTCAAGAGTTCAGAAGGAGGATCTCGAAGCACCTCTGCACTATACGCAATGGAGAAGACACACCAATCTCCCGTCACGTAAGACAGGTACATGCTGGAAACTTGGAGTGTCTTAGGTTCTGGGGCCTACAACAAGTCAAATTAGGCCCACGCAAAGGCAACTTGGACAAAAAGTTGCTAAGAGAAGAAGCTAAATGGATATACAGACTTGAAAGTTTAAATCCAGGAGGACTTAATGAAGGATTCTCTTTCTCATCATTCCTATAAAAAACTCTGACCATAAAAAGCCATGCACTGCCTGGATATAAATTGTTACCTCAAAAGCTATGCATTGCCTGGACAGAAATTGTTCTCCAGGCGCCCTTATATAGAGATATGCATACCAAAACACTGGACAAGAAATTACATTATATACAATAACATGTGACAAATTTTAAGAATCAAGAATAATGAGAACCTCGATAATTCTTTATTTATCTTTACATTTTCTATCTTCTAACTGGCTCATCCACCGTGAATAGTGCGACCTCGAATTGACAACATTAAACTATAACATACTAATTGCTCCCTTTAACCCAGTTCTGGCCTTCAATTATATTCATAATAATAAATAATATGTACCTATATTTCTATGGTCATATATTTTAAATGTCAAAAATACACCCTACCCTCGGAGGTGCCATATATATAGAGGCTAGTTCCATCGCGCATACGCCCCCTTCCCTCCCTTTATTTAATATCATGAGATACTTACCTACACATTGAACTTGGGGTGCGCAGGCGCCAAATCTTTACCATCTATATCCTTCGGAATCTCCATTGCGCACGCGCAATGGGGCGCGCATGCGCCAAATCTTCTCCATTCGTATACCTTGGAATCCCCTCTGCGCAGGCGCAATGGGCAAGTGGCGATTCGCCGATACAGAGGCTGACGCACTGTGAGGAGAAAGGGAAGCGACCGACTCCACGGCCACTGATTGGATACTTTCCGATCAACAACCGGTCTGAGGTACGGAATACTGGGGCTTATTAGCCTATCTCCGAGCTTGGGACGGAGCATTGAATTACATTCTTTTTAACAACAATACCCATAGGTCAGCGCCATCCCGTTTGAGTGGCGCGACCTGATGAGCCAGCAATCGATAGCTATAAAAGCCCGCACTGCACGCCGGTCGCGTAGCAGTCAGCCCCAAACCCCTGATGACGCCAGTTCGGCGAAACATGTCGGGTGGGCTTGGTTGAGCGGCACGTCTAAGTTTTAATTCAGCAGCAGCAAATATAGAGGTCAGGGTAATTTAGGAATAACAATCTAGTGAGGGCGAACTAGAATAATCACTATGCCTCTAATAGGGCAATCAACTATATAAGAATAGATCAGGTAGTTTCTTGGAATACCTCATAGTGCTACACACTTTACCTTGAGCTATACAGATTAAATAGCTCCTAGGAATACCTTACAGTGCTGTCACCATCCCCGAGTGAGAAGCTGATCACTCTCCCTCCGGGAAGATTAGATATTTTCATCCTAGTCCAATGAAGCGCCTGAATAATATTCCATTTTACCAACCCTTCCCTCTATTGTCTGTCTGCAAACTTTTAAATTTTGGTTTCGTTATCTATAAAGTCTTAAACTATATTCAATAAAAGTTGAGTTTTATTATCCAACCCTGGTGGCTAAAGGGTACTATTGGTCGTTGGCCGTGCGACTTTTTGGAAGTTTAAATTGAATTTGTAAATACCCAGCCACCACGGAACACACATTAACGGGGTCCATCAATATTTTTCCCCATTCCCTCCTGGAAGGGGAAATTCCCTTGTTATAGTTTAAATGAATCTGGCCCCATATAATATATACTGCATCCCCCCCAGTATAAAACAATTCTGGCCCCATAAAATATATACAGTACCCCCCCCCCCCCAGTATAAAACAATTCTGGCTCCATGTAATGTATACAACCCCCCCCCCACAGTATACAACAATTATGGACACCTATAATGTATACAGTATTCCCTCCCCCCTCCCACGCCCACGATACCTCCCCACTCCCCCTTATTGGCCACATAAAATAAATGACAGTACATGAAAAATAATAAAATATATACTCACCTGCAGGCAGCTGCTCCCTCGGCGCGCGGGTCCCATCTACACGCGGCTCTCCTGTGAGCCGCGGCTCAGCACAGTGACACAGGCGCCGTGACGTCATGACGCCTGTGTCACTGATTAGAACGGAGCGACGCAGCTGCCGGAAAGGCGCTGCGTCGCTCCGCATATAAATCGCGCCTGTGTCTTAAAGAGACAGGCGCGATTTATTTAGCTAGTGGGCGATTCGGGCGTTAACGGGCGCCCGAATCGCCCACTTTAGAGCGGCGAATTACAGGGATCCGCATTCTGCCGCCTGAGGCGAGATTTTCATCTCGCCTCATGGCAGATGCGGCCCTGTTTCGACCCATGGCACCTAGAAACAAAATTCAAGATTAAAAGAAGAGATTCTCCCCTTTAAGGGGGCCCTGGGCAATTGTCCACTTTGCCTACCCATAGCGCCGGCCCTGGCTAGGGGAGCCACTTTCCTGGTACACAGAGGCCCAATATTGGTGTCCAAGTTTCCCTCACTGCTCCCTCCTTTTGCCGGGAGGTGGGATGATGTTATATCAATGCGTCCACCGGCCTCCTCATGTCCTCCTCATGTCATGTCCATGTGCATGAGCTCTGACGTCACATAGGATTGGCTACAATGGTGGAGGTCAGCCCAGCTGACACCCCAATGTAGCACCCGCACTGAGTGTGAGCTCTGATTGTAGGAGTTTGACCTGTTAGATGCCGTAGTCTGCTTCATTCAAATGCCTCCTGGGGGATTGTCCCCCCATGATCAGCCCCCCATTCCGCTGTTGATGGGTGACAGTAGTTGCTACGGTAACTCTGAGGTCCGATCAGGACCCGAGGACTGTCCATAGTCAGAACCCACATAGATGGCTCTTTCCCTCACTGCTCCCTCCTCTTGCCGGGAGGTGGGATGATGTTATATCAATGCGTCCACCGGCCTCCTCTGCACACAGCAGCAGCTTGTGTGATAACCGCTGAAACACCGTCTAGCACACGTGTCATGTCCATGTGCATGAGCTCTGACGTCACATAGGATTGGCTACAATGGTGGAGGTCAGCCCAGCAATTCATCATTAGGACTATCCTTCATCCTCATGAAACACCATGTACCCAAAAATAAACTCCACAGTGTCAAGAAAAAACTTCTACACGGTCCCTGATAAATCTGAAGGATTTGCTTACATAATATTATAATATACAATATTTTCCCCCCCTAAAAATTAATGATTATATGTTCCAATAAATAAGATTAAAAGCTGTGAGTGCGGCGTCACTTATAAATATGTAGATATTAGGGCGTTTCATGCAGCCGCTACCAGTACAAGAGACAAGGACATTTTATTTCCCCCTGTAGTCAGACATATTGTCAGCCATTCAAGGGTTAATCCTTTAGAATCCTGAGTGTGACCTCATAGATGCGCTGATGTCACAATTCCCACTTATGATAAATTGACCTCTGAATCAGAAGGGGCAGGGAATGGGTGATGAGACGCCGAGCCGTGAAGAACCGTGGATCTATGGACCCCTGGACGTATGGACCCTGGACGAATGGACCCCCGGACGCGTGCACCCCTGGACGTGTGCACCCCCAGATGCATGGACCCCCGGACGCATGGACCCCCGCACGCATGGACCCCTGGACCTCGGGATCCCGGATACCTGGGTGACAGATATGTATTGGCAGTAACCCTCTAAGCCCAGAGGAAGGGCGATCCTTCAGCCATGGTTTCCCTAGAGGTTTCCTCCACAGGGGGTTTTTCCTCTCCTGAGTGCTGAAGGGTGACTCTTCGTGAGTCGGGGGTCTGCCATGGGATGGGATAATAAATAAATATTTGGTTATTTAGTTCCCAATTATTTGTCTTTTGTCTATTTATTGGATCTTTTTTGGTTAAATTAATTTTTCTTGGTGGTTTCTTTGGCTGGTGAATACAAGGTCTGTGCACATCACATCTCACAGGGTCATCAGGGAACATAGTGCAGTAACTGCCCCTATGGATGTATCTGCCCCAGTGGTTGCCCCTTATGTACTGCACAGGTATCACATGTACACCCCCCCCCTCAGGGTAACATAACATATGCCAGAACTATCCTGGTTACCCATACCAACCAATCACAGCACAGCTTCCATTCCTGACCGTTCTCTCTTACACTTAAAGCTGCTCTGTGATTGGTTGCCAATTGATATACAGTAAAAGTAATTTCCTCAAGAAGCAAAGAAGATAAAAACCAAACACTTCATTAATCTATTGCTGCTTAGAGAAGGAAATATCCGTCACCGGTGTCATCTGCTACTAACAGCTGACACCCCAGTGTAGCACTGAGTGTGAGGTCTGATTGTAGGAGTTTGACCTGTTAGATGCCGTGGTCTGCTTCATTCAAATGTCTCCTGGGGGATTGTCCCCCCATGATAAGCCCCCCATTCCGCTGTTGATGGGTGACAGTAGTTGCTATGGCACCCGAGGACTGTCCATAGTCAGAACCCACATAGATGGATCTTACAATCTCTGTATCTGCCTCTGCACAGGGTGACATTGATAACACCCTGCAATACATCAGTACTACAGGGAATTATAATGGACAAGGAATCACCTGATGTTCATGTCCCATAGTGGGACTAATAAAAAAGTCTACAGACATGTGGGGGTACATAGGTCTCCGTATGACCCCCCTGAACTGATATGCAGGTGCAGAAGATCCTCCAGCCTCCCCTATACACCCCTGAGCAGTCTGAGCCTTCAACCATACAGTAAGTCCCTTCAGGCTTGCTGTTTACTAATCCTATGACAACTGACCCGCTCCTTCACATACACACACATTACTGACACATACTCTACATACACACACATTACTGACACATACTCTACATACACACACATTACTGACACATGCTCTACATACACACACATTACTGACACATGCTCTACATACATACACATTACTGACACATGCTCTACATATATACACATTACTGACACATACTCTACATACACACACATTACTGACACATGTTCTACATACACACACATTACTGACACATGGTCTACATATATACACATTACTGACACATGCTCTACATATATACACATTACTGACACATGCTCTACATACACACACATTACTGACACATGCTCTACATACACACACATTACTGACACATGCTCTACATACACACACATTACTGACACATGCTCTACAAACACACACATTACTGACACATGCTCTACATACACACACATTACTGACACATACTCTACATACACACACAATACTGACACATGCTCTCCATACACACACATTACTGACACATGCTCTGCATACACACCGCACAATAACAGAACCCTCCGCGCTTCATAAGAATTCGAGTGAGAACATCATAACATAGGTGTAAATAATGGAGGATGGTGTGAAATAAAAATTTTATTCCGGAACATGTGTGTGTTGTTGGTGTTACATATAACTTTATGGACATGTTCCGGGTCGCGGTGTTAACATATAATAGCGACATTAGGCAAAGAGGATCAAATGTTCATCGTATCAGTCAATTTTCTCAAAAAAAATCACAAAATAAAAGGCAATAAGAGAGAAAGTGTGCTTTTAGATAGTTCTGCATAAAAAAGGGTTAAAAACATGAATAATAGTGGATATTATCCCTTCTAAAAATGTACTAACATATAAATATGAATATTTCCATTATCTGTGAGATGCAGCAGCTCCTGTGTGCAGCAAATTCTCCCTGCAGCCTGATGGAGGGGGGGGGGGGTACACTTCAGAGGGCTGTATCTCTGGCTCTGTGACACATAGAACCTCACTTCTTTTATCCTAAGGCTATATTCACACTGCCGTTGCCCGCCCGTACCGTAGCGGGCAACGGCAGTGTACGGGGAGAGGAGGAGGAGGTGAGCGCAGCTCACCCCCGCCCCTCTCCATAGCAACCTATGGCGCACGGCGCCGTATTACGGGAAAAGATAGGACAGGTCCTATCTTTTTCCTGGGTACGGAACGGTACGGTGCCGCACGTGTGCTGCACCGTACCGCTCCCGTAGGGTGCCGTGCGCCCATAGAAGTGTATGGGGGACGTATATCGGCCGTATATACGTCCCCCATACGTTAGTGTGAATGTAGCCTAAGAAAGAAGAGAGCCTCCTCTTTTATAAGAATCTAAATTTGATATTCTCACTTTAAACCTGAATATCTTTGGATCCCTGGCACCTAGAAACAAAATTCAAGATTCATTTGAAAGAAGAGATTCTCCCCTTTAAGGACCCATAGCACCGGTCCTGTTGACAGAGTGTAGCGTACCTGCACATGCGCACACTCACTCGGAGGACGCCGAGACAATCTCCACTATTGTAAGGCTTGTACAACGAGGCATCGGATCCCAGGGAGGAAACATCTTCATATGACCAAATCGTGAGTGTGACTTTATACACAAACAACTAAGAGATCTTGCCAATTCAACAAATATGACATACGAAGACACATTGTCGGACTTGTGTCCTAAATCTATGTAGGACCTCTATTATTTACTCCCTCTCGTAATTCATCGCAGAGACATTAACATCTAGTCAGATTAAAGGAGAAACGAGCAGTCTAAAGAGACAAAGTATCAATTCTCTCCTAAATTTCTCCAGAAATCATTAATAAAATAATAAAAGATTACAAGGACTTAATTTCAAAACAACATCATAGTATCCACAGTTCATGATTTTGTATTTTTGTAGTTGACATCTTGCATTTTAGAAGGCATACATGTGCACTTGGGCCCTATTAGTGCCATTTTTTGCCTCTTTTAGCCCAGCCTGAGATCTAAAAAGAAGCCGTTTATGTATACTACTTTTGATTGTAATTATTTTAATTGTTTGTGCTAAGGTATACCATTTAAGTTTGGATGAATATCCGGGTTATATTTGTGACAAGCAAAAAACAATAATAAAAATTATTTTATTATCATATCTCATAGTCAGTGTGGATTGGTGCTTTGTGCTTTTTTTCAAGTTTTCAATAATGATCTAAGTCATATCTTCAATCATCCTCAACAATTATAAACAGACCTCAATGTTTGTGGATATACAAGTAATAGACGAGTGTCTTGCCAATATTGCTGCTATGTGATCGCCGGTGGACTCCCCAACGCGCGTTACGCCCACGCTTCCTCAGAGGGTATGAAAATCACGCTGGGAGACTGGAACTTACTGTCAGACAGAGACACAGGTGAAACTCCATAGCGCTTGTGTTTCCAAAAGACTACCGACTTCTCATATGCCCCAACACCAAACTTGCCTTATATGGTGGATACACCCCGATATACTGCATAAGGGATATAGCCCGGTCAGACTGTACATATTGGTTTCTCTTATTGCATCTGTTTGTTTTTTTAATATATTTCATAAAATCAGATGTATTTATACATTTTTACATAAAGAACAATGTAACTCCTTTAGTTTTTTGGAAATAAAAAAAAATATATATATAGTATCTGTTGGTGGAGTCATTTTATCTCAACTCCACAGCCCTGTAAGTAAAAGTGCCTTCCCAGGAAGGGAAGAGTCCAACTCAAGTTGTGACGAAAATAAAATCCCTATCACTTACGGTACCTAATAGAGAGTCCAATAAGTTGTACCAGAATCATCACTGGTTCTCTAGGATGCCAGCATGCCAGATGCCAATGTAGTACACCCTAGCTCCATTGCACATGCCCCGGGTGTAACCCACATGTGCAGTGAAGCCAATAACTACATAGGCACTGAAAGCTCATAACCAAGGCAAGTTTTTGTTTTTTTTTATGATAGATTTTTTTTTTCCCCTGACACAGAGATTATTACAGGAGATTTTGGACCATAAGGACGTGTGGGATTTTTTTTTCCCCTGACACAGAGATTATTACAGGAGATTTTGGACCATAAGGACGTGTGGGACATCTGAAATATCCCAGACAGACTCCCTTTAAGAGAATTTTAGCTTCTTGCCTTAAAGCACCTTAAATCTTTATGAAGTTTAAGCACTGTGCTTATGTCGTATATCGTGTGTGCACGTTTCTAATTTCCAATGAAGGGTGACAGCTCTGTTTTAGGTTGTGTACACTGATTGGTGGTAAACCTTGGACTAAGTTTGTAGTCTTAGTAAGGGGCAAGTGCAAAATGGAGCTCTAGAGTGACACCTAACCCATAGAGACACCCATATCTGAGAGTCTGTGCCCTTCTTTTCACTGGGGATCATGTTTTTTTTTTTTTTTTTTTTTTTTACAAGGTGCTTGTCTTTGTGGGACAGATCGAAGATCGGTAATTGTGCTAGGACTACTCTTAGACTGTTACAAAGACAAATGAGAAGACATTTTGAAACCAATAGAGCTTGCATGTTTATTGAACAAATTCTACTAAAATAGTTGAAATACATTGGGTACATTAAGTGCAATATTAGAGATCACATTATTACAAAAGCTTGCCTTTTTATCAATACACAACTGCAACCATACATATATGCCACATCTGCTTAATATTGAATAAATTGCTCTATTATATACAGCTGATATCTTCTACTCATACAATAGGACACTCAAAACAGAGAAGGAAAAATTACAAGATAAGAAAAAATCATAGGCTAAGCATGCATTGCCTAGTAACAGTCAAAAGCTAAAACAGAGCATAGTCTGCGGAGGAAGAGCTAAAGACTGTGTTATACTAAAACGAAAAAACAAAAACGATTAAAAAAAGTGTCTAAGGTGGGCTTCCAGATTGTGTCTAACACAACAGCATTTCAAGAGTAGGTTACTTTGTCACTGAGAGCAAGAACAAAAGTGTAAAATAAAAACTAAATTTTTAGAATTTCGCAACATATAAAGAAAAACTATATGCAAAATTATTAGCTGCCTTTTTCCTAAAAGTAATACCTGCCACAGACCCCAGGACATTTACAAAAATAAACATGCCCTTTTCCAATACACATTCCTAGTTAAAAAAAAAAAAATAAAGGAAAAATTTAAATGAAAGATTTCTACAAGGTTAGTTAAACATTATTGCTATATATCCTAAATGTAGGGGCAGGGGCTTGGGGGATCTAGATTAGGTAAATTACAGTTTTGTGATTGCTCCCACTAGAATAGCTGTATGTTGGTGAATCTACCCCGAATTGTAAGAAAATAAAAACTAAAACACTTGTCCGATTCACCCTGTTAGCAGTTATTTACCGTATAAAAGCTACACTGCAGACAAGGTAGAGTCAGTTCAGTCTATAGAACAACAATCAGGAAAAAATACCAACACCTTCTTAGAACATGAAAAAAAAAACTCCCATCAGAGCTACCTTACCAAGGAGCATGTTTAAAAGTCCAAAATAGCACCATTCATCAGTGTCTCAAATCCTGTGGCAGCTTCTCTGTCACTTACCACAAGGAAACAATGTGTTTCAAACAACTATTTCTATACATTAAAAAGTGTACATGGATAAAATATAGCTATACAGACAATGGATGAAAATAAAGGAAGCGAGTATGCTACATCTAGGTGAAAGTAATACATGGTATAAGGGGGACTCTAAGCCTCAGAGAGGGTAGTGAAGTGTCAAACTGCATCCATCACTTACACACGGCAAAGGCCGATATTTCTTGAGCTAAACTAGTATTCATGAGAATTGGGCACATCAGTTCTCGAGGGAACACTAACAAGTAGCTGACTAGATGTACATAGCAAAACGTACAGGTCTTTAGTTTACCGGTTACTTTCTCATGAACACTTTACCAGCTCACAAAATGGCTGCCTTGACCATGTGTAAACAACAGGTATGAAAAAAAAAGCAGCAAACTGGTACTGAAATTGAAGGCTTTACGTTACTGGCTTTTTGTGAATGGAGGTGCTTGAGAATAGGAAGACGTTGCTGTGGTAGAAACAGGCCAAAAGGCCCACCTGTACTGTGTGTAAACATGGATTCACAGTGTGAAGAGATTCGCCCGACCTAGACTGTAAAAACTGAGTTATGGTACAACTTTGTCTGTGTTATTCTCTAAAGCAAGGCTCAGAGTCCCATATATTCTTACACTTGATGATATACACCGGAACAATTCCCAATATATGACATCATGAGCGTGTCAACCATAAACCAAATGCACTACACATGGAAGAGATACAATTAAAAAAGGAAGAGGTAATTTCAGTGAAAATGATGTCAACATTCATTGTATAGAGTCAGGAGCCCGTCTGCCTCATTGTTCTCTTTGTGGTTGACACTGCAGATGGACGAGTCCACTGAAAAAGAAAAGGAAGATTACATTACTATTGTGCAACAAATGGCAAAAAAACCTTTAATTAAAAACAAGAACAGATGAATCAGCACCTAACATGTGCATCTGTTATTGTGGGCATTAGCAGGAAAAGGTACAGTTTGACAAGAATTAGCTTTTCCCTTGAGGCAGATATATAAAAATTGTCCTAAGGTTAGACAGTGCAGAGTTAGGCCCGTTCCACACTTACGAGTGTGATGCGATGAACTCACAGTGCGTGTTTCCCGGATCTCCCGACCCAAATGCTGCAAACTAGAACTGAACTGACATGCCGAGTTCAGTCCCGGTTTGCAGCGTTTGGACTGGGAGATCTCGGTAGCACGTGTTGCTGTCATAGTACAAGACTGTCTGGTCGTACTTTGCACCTACTATTAGTTGACGCTAGAAAACTAGAACAAACTTCTGTAGGGTCAGCAGTAATTTTGGCGCACAGGTCTTTTTCATCCGACACCCCATTGTCGAACTAGTTGTAGGAGTGGCAGAAAACTGTCTAATTCCCTTTATAAATGTGGCACAGACAGGTTTTTTTATATGCAAATTAAGACAGAATTCTGTTGTAGATAGCGATTTTTGCTCCTCCCCATCTGAGGAAGCAATAAAAGCTGGGCTCAATGATCTACATGTTTACAGGATTTGGAATAGAATCAAATCTAGACAAGACTCCTAAGACAGAGGGAGCTTACTCCTCACACACATACTGGTATAGGACAAGTTGTGAATTACTGTGTGTGTGCAAGAGCAGATTCCCACTTCTGAGGTCAGTTTATGAATCCTGGACCATGCTGTATCCCATGTCATAAACCGACTACGGTCTCCAGTATGGGACTTTTTGCATCAGTTCTCACAGGATTTGCCCAGATAACCAAAAAAAAAAATAAATGAACTCTTCTGGCACAAACATAATGTAGGGGGACCAAGATGGCTTCAGAGACTACTAGGGTATCAAGCATTTTGAAATGAAATATAAAAAAAAAAAAAAAAAAAAAAAAAAAATATCGCTCTTATAAGGTCTACCTACATACATAGTACATTGTGGGCTAAAGTCTAAATCTAAAAAGGCAGACCAAAATTTCTCCTAAACCCAATCCAGGCTGTGGTGAAGAAATAATATACATGTTGTAGTACTAATTAGACTTTGTCATTCAAATTCCCCAGAAGGAGCAGACTAATGTGCATTTCTCATTTAAAAAAATATAAAAATCAACAGAGCTGTTTTTCTTGTCAAAGATAGTCTGGAAGAAAAACAACCTATGTTAGAAAAGTCTGACTGTGCTGCAGGATGTGGGAGGCAGCAAAAACTAAAAAAAAAAAAAAAAGAAAAGAAAAATATCAAGTGCATACAGACTGCAGTTTGGGAACAGTTCCCAAAGTATTGTGTGGGGCAGTTCCTTTCAGCTGTGAAAATATTTAGGGAGATGAAAGGTAATCGTTTGCTCAAATGTGATGAGACCTTTCCAAACTCGAAGTTGTAATGTTTTCCCTGTAATAAAGAAAAATTCTCAAAAGCATATCAAACAATAAAGTAATTGAATCAATTACTAATCCACATGCCAATAAAGGTAATGCTGTGATGGCTATTAATGAGGATGCAACACATGTTTATACATGAAACTTTTTGTTTTGAATCTTTAGAGGAAACGTGATGTCTCAGCAATTTCCAGGGATTCACTTAAAAACAGGATGTAAACATTCAAAATACACAAACTCTCTCCAGCTATTAAAGTGGACATTTTAAGGAAGTGATGATGCCCACACACCGGCTGATTTTATGGCACTGCCTGGGTGGTTAAGAAATTGGTCTTCCTGTATGCCAAGGAAGAAAATGGAATAGGGACTGTCATTATGAAGGAACACTAATCACATAAATGAATGAAAGCGCTAAACAAGAGCTGTAGTTGTCTATTCCGTTTGTATTTCATGGAATTCTGCTATCAGCCTTTGTTTAAAAAAAACGGCACTGTACATGATTACATTGAAACGCAATGTGTATATATATATAAAATAAAGGAGACATATCAGTGAAATAACAGTGTGCATACAGCCTAAGCTTAGAAACATCAGTGATTGGTCTTTGAATCATGAACAGTGCACTGGACTCGGTGCAAAGGACAGGACTCCTTACATCAAACTGAAGTACAAAAAAAAAACAGGGCAAAATTGTAATCATGACTAGGGTTAAGGGCTTTTTCATGTAAAATTCCCTCAAAACACATGGGGTCACCATAAGTCTAGCAAAACAGGTTCTTCACCAGAGCTTTCCTACCATAAAATATGTGAAACAGCCTACCTCAGGAGAAGGTCACAGCATGGACCTCGGAGGGCCAATTATATCACTGTGTTCCCCACATCCCTTTCCCCAAGTATTACAAACTGCAGGGAGGATGGTGTAGAGAAATGCACTATGAATTCAAATATTCCTTCAATATTTCTGTCCATTATAAGGTTTCAGAGAAATTCCCATTTGAATTTGTATGCCATTTAGGCAGTTGGTGCAGCAAGTTGCTTCCGGTGACATTACCATAAGCTGCTGACCAATAAGACCATAACTTCTGCATCTTAAGACACACCCACACAGGAAAGTGTGGAGCTTGTAGTTAACCCCTTAAGGACGGAGGGTTTTTCGGCTAATTTCTCGCTCTCCAACTTCAAAAATCCATAACTTTTTCATTTTTACGTGTACAGACCTGTGTGGGGGCTTATTTTGTGCGTAACAAATTTTACTTTCCCGTCACGTTCTTGTGGGCTCAGTTTTTACGACTTTCACTCTTCGCTCCAAATAACACGCCTCCTTTATTCTTTGGTTCGGTGCGATCGCGGTGATACCAAATTTATATAGGTTTTATTGTGTTTTAATACATTTTCAAAAATTAAACGAATGTGTACAAAAAAGAAAAAAAAAATTTGCCATCTTCTGACGCTAATAACTTTTTCATACTTTGGCGCACGGAAATGTGTGAGGGGTCATTTTTTGCGAAATGAGGCGACGTTTTCATTGCTACCATTTTGAGGTCTGTGCGACATTTTGATCATTTTTTATTTCGTTTTTTATGTTATGTAAAAAGGTGTAAAAGTCGCATTTCGGACATTTGGGCGCCATTTCCCGCCTCGGAGGTCACCGCCGGCCGTAACCGTTTTTATATTTTGATAGATCGGGCATTTTGGGACGCGGCGATACCTAATATGTCTGTGATTTTTACTGTTTGTTATGTTTTATATCCGTTCTAGGGAAAGGGGGGTGATTTGAACTTTTAATATTTTATTAATTTTTTTTATTTTTTAAACTTTTTTTTTTCACTATCTTTTAGACCATCTAGGGTACATTAACCCTAGATGGTCAGATCGCTCCTACCATATACTGCAATACTACAGTATTGCAATATATGGCATTTTTGCAGGTCATACATTACAATGAGCCACTGGCTCATTGTAACGAACCTGCATAAACCATGTAGCCTCGTGTCAAAAGAAGACCCGAGGCTACCATGGTAACCGATCGCCGCCCCCCGATGACGTTCGGGGGCGTGGCGATCAAAAAAAAGATGGCGGCGCCCACGCGCTGCCGTCTTTTAAACGCCGCCCGCGACTTTGCGGGCGGCGTTTACAGGGTTAATAGCCGCGATCGGTGCAAGCACCGACCGCGGTTATTAGCGGTGGGGGTTTTGTGCAAAATGCAAAAACCCCCACCTCTGTATGAAGAGGACTCAGCCCGTGAGCCCTCTTCATACATCCCTTATACCTCTGCGCCGTAGAGCTACGGCGCAGAGCGTTAAGGGGTTAAAGGCTGACTCATGTACAAAAAAATATAAGGGAAAAGGTTTATTCAATGACTAGCAAAGTTTCGGTATTATAACTCTTGCTACTAGAGAAGAGTGTAATAATGAAATGTCCTTCCCCTCCCCTCCACCAATCACTCTATCCATCTTCCAGTCTTCAGTATCTATCTAATCTATCTCCTAAACTGCAGAACAGCACATGGTGTGGATTGGAGACTTGGAGAGGCACAGAGCACATTATGACTGCTCTCCCTCTCATGTCTGCCATTTCCTGCTGTGGAGTATGAGGTGAATAGGAGAGGGGTGACTGTGTAGGAGAGCTGCAGCTTCTGGTGGATTATTTGTTTATATACTGGTGTAGGGAAAGCTGAGGGTGGAGCAGTGTGAGGAAAATCAGATGAGCAGAGCAGTGTAGAGAGGAGTGGGGGCGTGTAACATGTACATTCTCACTCCGTCTTCAGCACAGTGAGGACGGAGGGATCACTGGCAGAAGCGGATAGCAGGGGGAAGTACGCTGAATAGAAGAGGAAGGAGAAAGATTTGGGTAACTAATCCAATTTCAGAATGGCTTTAAACTGCATGTCCTACAACAGATCAAAAGTTTTTTTAAATGACAGTTTTTAAGTCCATGTCTTGTTTAAACTGGACTTGAAGATCAGAACTCTGGGGTACTTAACGTGAAGGTGTGTTCTACCAACATGCATCTTAAAATTACATAAAATACTAGAGTATAAGCTAAATTTTTACAGCACAAAAAATGTGCTGAAAACAACCGAACTTGGCTTATACTCGAGTTGAACAAAAAAAAGTAAAGTCAATACTCGTCTTTCCAATGTCCCCGCAGGTCCTCTTCTAACTGCAGGTCCTCTGCACCCACATTACATCAGCCACCACTGACAAGATAGTGTGTGTGTGTGTGTGTGTGTGTGTGTGTGTGTGTGTGTGTGTGTGTGTGTGTGTGTGTGTGTGTGTGTGTGTGTGTGTGTGTGTGTGTGTGTGTGTGTGTGTGTGTGTGTGTGTGTGTGTAAATATTGCTGGCTCATGCACTATGACAGTGATGGCGAACCTTTTAGAGCCTCAGTGCCCAAATGTCAATCAAAAGCCACTTATTTATTGCAAAGTGCCAGCGCAGCAATTTAAGCAGTAATGTATTTCTCTTTGTTCATTAACAACATTCAATCCTTCAGTCTCCCAAGGACACCAACACAGTTGAAAGAAGGAGGGCAAATTCATCTATCATTGTAGGAAGATTCTGCAGGCAGATTCTTTGAGTTCCGTCTGGTGAGCTTAATTCTGGGTGATGACCTGGGTGCCCACAGAAAGGGCTCAGAGCGCCCCCTCTGGCACCCGTGCCATAGGTTCGCACCACTGCACTATGATGTCAGAGGTGGCGGATGTCATGGTGTGCGCGCAGCCAGCAAGCACAGAGCTGCAAGGGACATCGAAAAGTTGAGTATTGACTATTTTTTTATGTGCTGGACATACTAGGGGGCAGGAGGCTAGCTGGCTATATACAAGAGGAGGAAGGGGCAGGAGGATGGCTAGCTATATACTGGGTAAAGGTTGTGACTAATGCAATTCCCACCCTAGGCTTATAATGGAGTCAAAAAGTTAAAATTAGGCATCTCAGCTTATGTTTGGGTCGACAAATATCACTTGCATATTACTACCTAAAAGCGATAGTCTGCCATTATAAACACTGAGTAAGCATATTAGGTTTAATAAAATACAACTAAAAGATAATTCCAAGTAAGGAGGAGGATGATATGTACCCAAAAGATTACACAGATTGCTGGGTTTAATAATCTGCTTTCAGTAATATAAACTGACAAACTGCATAGTAAACTGCCCTGACCACTAATAAGGGGAAAATAATAAGCATTTTGTTGGGTTTAGTCACATTCTGAAATTTCTGCCAGAAAATCTTCCAGAATACTGAGAGCCAAAATGAGTCATCCTCCAACCAGACTGAGAACAAAAGTTACCCTGTCAGTAAAACCCTAAAATATATCTACTTCTAATCCAGAATAAGAACTATAGTGGAATTTAGTTTGTTCTGAAACTTAAAAGGATTGTCCATGTCTAGCTGCAGGAGAGGGGGGGGATGTATATTAATAACGAAGAGCTTACTTACCTCCTCCTGCTTTATGGCTTCCAGGAAAGACTGTTCTTACCTATGCTGGTGGATCGTGTGATTCTGAAATTGCCATTCTGCTTATCAGGTCCCACAATCCACCACCAGGATGCAGGACCAGCGGTTTCCATAGGGGCTAGGAATACAGCAGGCCCTGTAAACAGGTGCAGTCTCCTCTTTAACCCCTTAAGGACGCAGCCATTTTACAGCTTAAGGCTCAGCCCTATTTTTTGGATTCTGACTTGCTTCGCTTTATATGGTTATAACTTTTGAACACTGTTACTTATCAAAACGATTCTGAGATTGTTTTTTCCCCACATGTTGTACTTCATTTTAGTGGTAATTTTTGGCAGATAAGTTTTGCGTTTATTTACAAAAAAAAGAAAATATGATGAATTTTTTGAAAAATTTGCCATTTTCGAAATTCTAAATCATCACGTTTTCAGGCAGATAAATTTACCACCTAAATAAGTTGCTGAATAACATTTCCCATTTGTCTACTTTACATTTTCATAATTTCTGAAATATCTGGATAATTTATTTTGACGTCACGCGGCTTACAAATAGAATAGCGATTTTCCGGATTTTCAGAATTGACTATTTTGGGGATAAATACAGTTTTGAATGAAATTTTACATATTTAGCATCAAAACCCCCTATATAATCTACCCATTTTCAAATCTGCACCCCTCAAGCTATCAGAAACAGCTTTTACGAAGATTGTTAACCCCTTGAGATCTTCATAGTAATTGAATCAAAATGGAGGTGAAATTTAGAATGGTCATATTGTTCCCTTATACGTTCATTTAGCACTAAAATTTACACATTTCCAAAATATAAAAAGAGAAAACCCACCATACAATTTGTTCTGCAATTTCTCCTGAGTACAAAGACCCCCCACATGTGGCCGTTACTTGTTTTATGGGCGCACAGCGAGACGCAGAAGGGAAGGAGCGCCCTGCAGCTGCCAGGATTTTAGTTTCCTCATTGGCCCCTTTTGAAGGCTATAAAATTTTTGATTTTGCGTTATTGGGGCCATGTGATGCCATTTTTTTTGCGGGATGAGATGCTTTTTCCATTGTTACCATTTTGGGGTTGGTATTACCTATTGTTGAAAATTTAGGAACTTTTTTTGAGGGCAGGAGTAGAAAAGCATCAATTCTGTACTGGATTTTTTACTTTTTTTTTTTTGGTGTTCACCGTATAGACGAATAGTCATGTTATCTTTATTCTATGGGGCGATACGATTACGGGGATACCAGACATGAATATATTTTCTTACGTTTTACTAAATTTGTCAAACAAAACCCTAATGTGGGGAAAAATCTATAATTTTTGTATTGCCATCTTCCAAGTGGCATAACTTTGTTACGTTTTTGGCTACGGAGCTGGTTGATGGCTTGTTTTTTGCGGGACATGTTGTACTTTGCACCAGTATCATGTCTGAGTACATATGGTTTTTTGGTCGCATTTTATATCATTTTTTGTGGGATTGAAAAGGTAAAAATCATAATTTTTGGAGGGTTTATAACAGTTTTTTTTTACGGCGTTTATCGTGGGGGTTCAATAATGATTTACTTTTATTCTACGGGTTGTTACGGACGCGGTGATACTATATATGTGGGGTTTGTGTTATGATTTAGACTTTTTTTTTGAGTTATATGTCTCTTTATATGTTTTGGGGGTTTGGGGCATTTTTAGTGATTTATGACTTTATTTTTTTATTGAATAACTTTTTTTTTTACTTTTTCACTTTTATACCATGGGATATGAACAAGCAATCTTCTGATTGCTTCTTCATGATAATATTCTGCAATACTCATGTATTGCAGAGTATTATCAGTGTCAGCCTATGCACTTGCATAGGCTGGCACTTTGCCAGTAAGATGACGTCACAGACGCCATCTTACTGGCAATTCTTGCTAGTAACTCTGGGGTCCAGATCGGACCCCAGAGTTACTATAGCAACGATCGGCGCCCCCCGAAAACGGTTCGGGGGGGCCGATCGTGGGGGAAAGACCCCCCAGATACTTGTTAGATGCCGCGGTCGCGCTGACCGCGGCATCTAACGGGTTAAGCACCCGCGATCGGAGACAACTCCGATCGCGGGTGTTACAGCCGGCACCCCGTGTTTCCCGATGCCGGTTCGGCTCTGATCCAGAGCCGAGCCGGCATAGGAGCCGTGGCGGATATATCCGCCACTGAGCGCTAAGTCACTGCGCTCCGTGGCGGATATATCCGCCGCGGAGCGTGAAGGGGTTAAGCTTCCTCAACACGCAAGTCCCTCTAAAGATTCAGTCTTGATGAAATGCGTCAGGGAAGGGTATGTGGACAGGGGGAGCATAAGGCTATAGGGACAGTCTCGGTACACCCTTGTAACGGCGGGAGTTATTAGGGACCCAGTAGGGATAGTACTGTCCGAGGCGCACCAAACTCCCGTTAAGCTGCAATTACAGTACATCTGAATCACGGTAAGATTAAATGTGAGTCGGTTACCAATATCAGACTGACCGTTTAAGGTGATACGGTTTTAGCTTTATTTTCGCAGGGCTCTGAGGCAACAAATAAAACTAGAAAAGTTGCCCTCGGATTACACTATTTCACATTGTTCTACGTGATGTAATAAAGATATGATTTTAGTCACATTTACCACTCTGAGTTTAGTCTCTGCTTGTTGGTGATATATTTGAGTGATGTTTCATGATTAATTGTATTGATGCTTACTTGAATATACTAAACACACCCCCAGTTCCTGCCTAAAAGTGGCATGTGGGGTATAAATCGGACAAAACTATTAGTTCGTAGTATTTTCTTTTCTAAGAAAATACTTAGACATTAATTGTTTATAAGAATGGTTGTGTTTTTTGAGTCATAAATATTTAACATTTCTGATAACTTACCTTTCCCTTTTATCTTCAAGAAAAATGTATATCGTAATTGTTTACGGTTTCTGGCAAGTTCAGTTCCTGCCAGCCCCAAAGTCTAGTAATCTGTATAAGCACAAGGTGATTCATTCAGACCCTTCCTACCAGGTAGAGCTTCCGATGCTGTGAAATTTTCATCCTCAACCTCAACCATAAAACATGAAGTAGAAAGGAGAGTAGTAGGCCTTTTAACAGTATACTATAGGCCTGAAAATGTTTACGTCAACTTTTAAGTTTAAAACCACATATGTTGACTCACATAAATGTTGTATAGCTTATAAATTAATTAAATTGTTAATGGTTCTTTTTAATAATAAGGGATATGTAACATTACATGATGCCCATTTTTCACCCTTCTGTATATGTTATAGCGCTGCAGTGGAATTAAACAAATGCCGTCGGGGTATCTTTTATGGATTAGAACTTTTGGCTCTGTTATATATCAGAGAAATACTCATGTAACCAGGCAGAGTCTGTTGACTTTACACCAAATGTAAATTGCTAGTGAGGGTGCATACACTTGTAGAATATCTTTTAGTAGATACTCTCAGGAAACTGCTGGTGTAAAGAAATCACACAAATACAAACTTGGGTTACCTTAGAAAATCTTCCATCTAGCAGTGTAGTCTGACATGGATCACCAGCATCACAGATAGTTAAATGTGAATGGTTCACCTGCAATGACAATCACAATGCAGTTACACTAGAAACACAACTAGGGGGTAAAGGTAACATAATATTTACTGATTATGAAAGTTAAATGTACATGACTTTGTATTCATAGAACCTTATTCCCAGTATTCAAACTAGTTCTGCCAACTTGGAAAATTCAGTTTTGCAATGCAAATAAGATTTCACTTTGACTGAATGCCATAACACTAAAGCATAGGAGGTCAGGGTCTTCTTTTAAGTAAATTTGTTACATATTAGCAGATTATTAAAAGATGAATTATGCTTTTATTGCTGTCCATACATAACACAATTTTGACTACAAAAAATGCAAAGAACATTGTAAAATAACAAAAGCACTTTTGGGATTTGAAAACTTACCAATATACATCCAATATTCTGCACCGGACAGGAATAAATAAAGAAATTGGTGATGAACTTTTATAAGCTGCAAACTGGCAATTTAACTAAAACCCTGCCCCCCACTCATTGCAAAAAATGGGAAGTAAAGTGGCAAACCTCTTTAAGGTCTGTTCATAAAAGATTCAGTAACAGATTTTTAGGTAACAGGAGGCATCATTCTGTATCTCGCCAAGGATTCTTCCAAAAGGGCGTTTTTGCAGCAGATTTTAAAGATCCAAAGTGAGAAAATAGCCTAATAATTAGGATTTAAATCGCGATATTGAACTGTTTAAACTGCTCAATAATGTAAAGAAGATTTGTTGTATGGAGGTGATAGTTGGTGGCCCAGTACATTCACCTCCAAAACTCTATTGGTTTAGTGTTAATAATGTAAAGGCAATAAAAATGTAAAATATACAATTAACAGTTAACAGGGTATTTGTTCCGCTTATCAAATGGCATGCTGCTGGGCAAGACATTATTTGTTACAAAGGGGATTATGTTGATGATGCTACAAAGTTACAAGGACAAAAACCATGTGCAAGACTTGATAAAAGATGGTGTAAAGGTTATGACATTGCATTTAACATGCCTACAGATAAAACTATGTCAATGTCTAAATCAGAAATTATTGGATATATTAATGAATAAATTAAGGATCAGTATTAGTGCAATTTGACTTTTTGTGGAAAGCCTAAAGCCAGAAGTGAATCCAACAGAAAAGAGAAGTAGAAACTTTACTTTAAAAGGGGTTATCCGAGTTTACTAATAATTTAGGGACGGGCTGGGGTGGGCTATTTAGAAATAATAAACTTGTACTTACCTCCTCCAGCGCCGCTGATGTCCCAGCGGCGACAGAGGAGTTAAGTACACATTTATTATTTTTAAATAGCCCGGCCCCAAATTATTAGTTATATCGGATAACCCCTTTAATATCACTATGATGCTAGGAATCCTTTCTTCCGCCCTGTGGTTGATCCTTGAAATTTGCCCAGGGCACGTTCTGTGATTGACGGGTTCATATAAACACCCACACAGTGTACAAAATGAAGATTGTTTGTCACAGCAGATACAGAGAATGATTATGAATCAATCTAGAATCTACAGACATGTGGATTAACCTGAACTGTAACACTGTCACTTGAACAAAAAAACCCTACTTTATCTACATTTAAATACTTTGATAGAAGACTCAAGGGATTATACATGTTCAAGATTAAAACAAGAAGATTAAAAGTTATTCTTTTTCCAAGACTTGAAATCCCTTCACAAAGTTCAAAATCTGGTTAAAGCTTGAATAATTCAAAGAAAGGCAGAAGGTTACTTTTATACACCTTAATGAAATAATGTAGTAAAACAGGTAGGCAAGGCCGATTCTTCACTGCATCATGTCTACTTTTTGGTCGTATTTAGTGTTGCAGCTCGACTCCAATACAATCAATAGGGCCAAACTGCAATACCACATCCTGGACAACTCCTTTAAAAGGGCATCTACCACCGGGATGAAGTACTGTATGCAAATGAGCCTGAGGGGCTCCAGACTCTATAGGTGTTAATGGATTCTGGAGCTCATTTGCATACAGTCCTTTATCCTGGTGGTAGATGCCCTTTAAATGGGGTTTTCAGTCAAAGTGCCAACGTATTACTTGCATGTTAATACAGCCACTGACTTATCAAACAATGATTTTAATTTACAACCCTCTCATTGGCTGTAGTCAACAAGATCACTGTTAAAGGGGCCTGTCACCATGCTGTCTAATCTGCAGGGAGAAAGTGGTGGAGCTATGGAAGTTTTAAATATGGTTATGTTGAAAAATTCCATAAAACATGTAATTTACTTGAAAGACATAAGAAGTTTCTGAGGACTATATTCTTAAATTACAGAACATAGTGTTATAATTATTCTAATTACCCTGGGGCACTCAGCCTAGGTCACCGTAGAGCCTTGTATTTTAATTTATGCACTCCGCCTATCGCGCATCTATGTGCTGTGTTTGTAGGGGGAGGAGCACGACGGTGGGGGACTGCTTGCTCAACGGGGGGAGGACATAAATTAAAGTACGAGATCATGTATCCTAAGCGCCCCAGGGTAATTAGCATAACTTTTATATCTCTTTATGCCACGATTGCGGAAATATAGCGTTATAAAAGTTATGCTAATTACCTCAGAAACTAATTACCAAAGTTCCTCAGGAACTTCTTATTAGTACACATCTTTCATCACTAAACTGATGGCATATGTCCTTTAAATCTCTGTTCTTTCTATGCTGACAAGTCAAGGAGGTGGTCAGATCAGTGACTGGCAGCCAGCTCTGTATACACATGGATACAGGGAATTATGTCAACCACGGATAAGACAAACTCATGACTTCTCACATGAAAAAAAAAAAAAAAAAAAAAAAAAAAGATTTAAGTGATTAAAATACATGTTACGCTTAATCTTTTCAACATTACTAAATCTCTTCAGCACCTTCTGCCCTATAACAAGCTGCCAGCAGATTACACTGCATTTTCATGGCAACAAGTTTTGTGTCTATATTTCAGCCTAGCTCCTTAGCTCGACTAGTAGCCACACTTATGTATATCTCTCTTCTATAAAGGGTGGATGGTGGTTATACCCATCATGGCATTAATCTTCTTTGATTTGACTGGATGGGAGCAGCCATCATACCAGTCTCTGTGATCCACATGATGGAGGCTTTTAGTAGTTTGTTTTACCATTTGCAGTAATTTTACAATCAGAGCATTAAACCTGAAAAGTAAGAAAACCATGCAAGCAAGTCTTTATTAAAAAATTCCAATATTTGTGTTTCCACATCTACAGTATATATCTCCATGGTAGTAGAAAACATGAAAAGTAAATGTGCAGTGGAAGAAACAGAGGTTAGATGATTTGTATGACAATCATAAAGAGAGCATGGGATTTTGTGTGTGCAAGATACTTGGGTTGGCTCAAAAATGTTGCACTGTAATGTTGGTTAGCTTCCAAGTTCATTACAGAGCCAGGAAGAAAGAACTCCCAATACCAACTTGATATAGATTCTGGAATTCTGTTATCTTGAGTTACCTTGCACTATATTATTAATATTAAATTCTCTCCCCCTACAAGCTGGAAAAAAAAAAACAATAATGACTCTACAGAATTCAATTTCTGCCACCTGTGCCCTGCAGTGCCAACAGCATGTGGTTTATCAATGGATGCAGGCTGCCCCCTTGTGCTCATATGCATCATGACAACTTCTCCAATCATTTGTGACATAGGGTTATGGAGGCAGCCATCTTGCATACTTTCTCAGTCAACATTTCAAAGGCTTTCTTATGTCCATGTGGCTACTATAAAGAAACTAGGGTTTGCAGATTACACAAAGATGTGAAATTACAATAGGCAGGGAGCCTTGTGTGGCATTGAAAAGGTGCAATTGTATCCTTTGCCCTTACTTCTCTTCTAGAAGAGCACAGTGGTTGAAAGGAGAGGTGATCATAGTCCAAAATTGTAATAGTTCAGAGTTTAAGATCTTATTTTCTGGTAAACCAGACTCCTGTAAGATACACCTTGTGCTTCTTAACCACCAATAATAACAATCCTCAGCAGGAGGAGATCTGTAGCCACCTCATTTTGCAATGGTTGAAGCTGTATTATTGGTTACTCATACATCCAGACACTGGGACTGTGGTAATCTTCTTATATGTGTTATCCATGGCCTCCATTCTTCTAAGAAAGGCTTTAATTAACTTAATTATGATAATGAGCCTGAGGGCCTCGGGGGGGGGGGGGGGGTTACCAGAGCCCCTTAGTGATGTTTTTTTCACAGGCTGTTACAATGAGCAGAGCAGGTCTCCCCCCCCCTGCACTCCCTGCTAGATTAAACAGGCAAATGAAAGAGAGAGAGCAGGGGGATTGTGAGACATGTTCTGCTCTTTGTAACAGCACTTTAATAAAAGTATTCTCATCCTATGTATGTCATATGCCACACCCAAGTAAAAAAAAAAAAAAAAAAAAAATTAGGGTCCCTTAACTGCACTCCACATGGGGATAATGCATTGCTGCCTCACTAATCTGGTATACCGATTTAATGTGGACATGCCATACATTTCTGAACAATCATTTATTGAGCATAAACTATTCATGCAGAGTATCTTTGAGCATTACATTTTGTATAATTTTCACTTTTCAACACTGCAAAGCTTCTTGCAGCCACTTGTACTATTCATCAGTGTATCAATGCTTTGTTTAAAAGTATGACATTATATAAGGTAGTGCAAAGGATCTACACAAGAAGTAATTTCAAATGTGGATGTATGAAGTATTGCAGCCAGGCCATTGTTACCAGATATGCATTTCTATCTGTATTGTAGAAGGGGATGAATTACCAAGGGAATTCCAATAAGTGACTTGTGTGTAAACACCAGTGTAATATCTAATGACACATACCTCAATTATTCTGCTCTGGTGACCTACTTCTCAAAGAATGACAAGCTATGTTATGATATCCTTCCCTATTCATCTCTGTGTTCATAAAATAAACATTGCATCACACTGAGCGAAGCAGCTATTGTCCCCAAAGGAACCAGCACCTGAAGGAGGAGCTACACCAGATCATGCATAAGAAGGCATGACCCGATGTAAAATGTTACAAAATTTTACAAAGTGTTACATATACATCAATAAAAGGTATCCATTGTTTATTCACTGTAATATAATAAACAATATAGATTGACGGCCAAGTGATCTTACCACGCTAACAACCCGACAGCAGTCTGGAGGCTGCATTGTGGCTGTTACCACAAGGAGAACAATCTGCAGAAATAAAATGAATGCATGTGAATCATGTATAGCATTACATGGGCAGGCTGCAAGGATAACATACATTGATCATAATCTGAACATATAGGAGTTGTATGATCCAAGAACTTGTATTCATATTATTGGTGGGATAATTCTGCATTCCATCTCCAGAATTCTAAAGAGAACCCCCCCCCCCCTCCTCTACCCCCCAGCGGCAGCATGTCCTTGCAGAGCTGCTCTATTAATAGCCGCCTTCACAACTTTGAAGTGCATCCAATGATTCATAGAATAAGACAAAAATAAATTTAAAAAACCCGAATTCCATTCCTCCCGCTATCCCCATCCAACATCACCCCCCAGACCCATTACATCTGTGCTGTCAGAGGCAGGTCAGTATCCCAGGTCCCTCCTTCAGCTCTTCATACTGGAGGTTATTTTAGGAAATGACAGTCTGCATAACTATCATCTGTGCCAATGACATGGATCTCAGCCGGCAAAGGAATATTACCGGCATGTATCCCATTTACACTCAGTGGATTCATTCCATTATCAAACTTTCATTGCAGTTTATATGAAATACATGGATCAGCCTGATCTATTGTCTGGTGGGTAAATCATCTGCTCCATTTATATATTTTCTTCCGCATTCATTCCTCATCCATACATGAAATATATCTATATCTGTACAATGCATGAACATCCCCTATAGAGGAGACAGTATAGAGCGGCTATGCTGATCCCATACTGCTATGTGGGTATATAGGGTATACAGCACAAAGTGCCGTGGGTGACGTCATCGTTCTCCTCTGCAACTAGTAGCAGCCGGTAAAGCCGCTGTGCAGCTCAGGGCTGACAATGCCGCACCGGTTCTTCTATAGTACATACAAAAGACGCAGGTCCGTGCAGATACTCACAGGCAGACGGCTCCGCTCAGTCCTCACTCACACATAGTTAGCAGAGAGGTGACATGCTGCAGGCAGAAGTGCCGGGACTTGTAGGAAGAAGAGGTGCAGCCCAGGGGAGAGAGCCGCCTCTCCCCAGCGCCCGGCTATTAATGAGCTAATTGTGAGGCTGCTGGCCGGCTCCCAGCCCCTCGCCTTGTGCCGCTGCAGAGCCAGACTGCTTAGTCTGCAATAATCTGCAACTCAAAGTGCCCCAGTGTCTAGCAGCCAGAGCCTCACAGCCAATGGTGCGCACTGGCGCCGCCTGCAGGCCGGCCCTTCCCGGGGAGGCGCAGCTCCGCCCACAGTCCTCGCATGATCCCGGCTCTGCAGACAGGGGGCCGTCCCTCCTGTCACCGCGCACAGGGATTGGCGGCCAGCGGCGTCACTCAGGTGTAGAGGGAGGCGGGTCCTGCTGCACATTCGGAGAGTGGTGATTGGTTAGGAGCGCAGTCATGAACCCTCTCCAGGCCGCTGCCGCTGCTGCTGCTGCACAGACGTGGCCGCCTGCCAGGGAGGGAGGGGGCGCTGTAACCAGAAGCCTGCAGCAGAGGTCGTCTGAGGCAACCAGGACACGGACGTGCTGCTGCCTCCTGCCCTTTTATGTGCATGTCTGTAGTGAGGAGGGAGATGTCTCCCTGCGGCCCTGATACATGGCAGAATAATCATGGCTCATGTATAGTCAGAAGAACAGTCCTACACACATGGCAGCTCTGTGAGGAGAGGACAGGGAGGCAGACATTTTATGGACATGCTAACAGTAACTCTATACAGTCCTCTAACCTAAAATGGTAGATTATGTCTCATCACTTAGCTCAGGGTTATAGCTGCCATTAACACTACAGGAGCTGAGGAGTCCTCTAACATCACTAATATTTCATAGCCTGTAGTGTATGTGCACTGACACAGCCCCAGTAACTCCTATTGTCCTGGTAATATGTATAGCTGACACTAGAAGTATTAATCTGGGCCTCAGTAAATCATATTGTCCTGGTCAGGACAGGTTTTGGATAAAGTGGGGCCCCAAAATAAAACAAATGTATGAACAGTCACTAAGAGGCTTTAGTCCTGCACAATAATAACACTGTAGTTACAAGCAGTAGTAGGGTAAGGCAATGGGTACTATGGGGCTATTGGAGAATGTTATAGGAGATAGACAGATGATAGAAGATAAATATGAAAGATGATATAGATTTCTAGATGCATAAATATAAAGTATATTATAGATAGAAGATAGATATGAAAGATGGATACAGTAGGAGAGAGAAGATGCAAAAAATAGACAAATTATAGGAGATATATAACTAGACAGATAGATATGTAGATATTAAAGGATAAATATATCCTCTGCCCACAAGAGTCCACATGCAGGGGGCCCCTTTAGGACAGAATGCCCTAGGCAAATTCCCAGTTTGGTGCCCCCATAATGCACTGGTCCTGGTAATACATGTACAGCAAAAGCTGACACTAGAAGTATTAATCTCACCCTCAGTCCTATTTTGTTGTACAATATTAAATATACAGCTGTATACTTAGTTATTTATTATTGTAAGTAATTATACCTTCAAGATTAGATGAAAAATCTATATAAAATACATGTTAGGCTACTGCAGTTAATTAAAAAGCAAGGCTATGTCAGGGCCGGGCATTAAACATTTGCAAAAATTATAAAAATGCTAAATAAATGCAGCCTGGAGTGTAATTTGAGTGGGTGACAGTGCAGTTCTACGGAGCCCAGTCTTGGGGCACATACACTATTCCTTCCCCATATAAACAGAACATAACAGTAGACAACAGAATAAAGGTTACTAAAAACATACATTATCAGAACCAAGCTTACTACATAGATACCGCACTAGAATCAAGCTTACTACATAGATACAGCACTAGAATCAAGCTTACTACATAGATACCGCACTAGAATGAAGCTTACTACATAGATACAGCACTAGAATCAAGCTTACTACATAGATACAGCACTAGAATCAAGCTTACTACATAGATACAGCACTAGAATCAAGCTTACTACATAGACACAGCACTAGAATCAAGCTTACTACATAGACACAGCACTAGAATCAAGCTTACTACATAGATACAGCACTAGATTCAAGCTTACTACATAGATACAGCACTAGAATCAAGCTTACTACATAGATACAGCACTAGAATCAAGCTTACTACATATATACAGCACTAGAATCAAGCTTACTACATATATACAGAGCTAGAATCAAGCTTACTACATAGATACAGCACTAGAATCAAGCTTACTACATATATACAGGACTAGAAACAAGCTTACTACATAGGTATAGCACTAGAATCAAGCTTACTACATAGATACAGCACTAGAATCAAGCTTACTACATAGATACAGCACTAGAATCAAGCTTACTACATAGACACTGGAGCAGAAACAAGCAGAGCAAGACAGGCAGTTTTATTCTGCACCAGATTTATCACGGTGTCTGATGCTGTGTAATAAATCTAATGCAGGATAATACTGTCCCCATGTAGCTCCCCTACATAGGAGAAAATAACAGAGAGTCACAGAATATAGGAAATGCTGCAGAAATGTGGGCTCATGAGTAGAGATGAGCGAGCACTGAAATGCTCGAGTGCTCGTTATTCGAGACAAACTTTTCCAGATGCTCGAGTGCTCGTCTCGAATAACGAACCGCATTGAAGTCAATGGGAGACTCGAGCATTTTTCAAAGGGACCATGGTTCGGCAATAAAATGTGTTATTTAATTGAAAAAGAATGTCTTCTGATAAGTTAGCAGATGTATGCAAACATCTGCAATCTATTCTTCACTGTTCCGCGCGTATATTATCTCCCGACAAGTTAGCAGATGTGAAGAACAGTGAAGAATAGAATAAAAACAGTGAACACAGGATCATTTAAGTGAAAAACACAGTGAAGAATAGATTGCAGATGTTCGGCACATCTGCTTACTTGTCGGGATCCATGCTGCTGCTCCTCGGTGTCTCCGTGCTGCTGCTCCCCGGTGTCTCCGTTCTGCCCCTGCCCGATGTCTCCGTGCTGCCCCAGTGTCTCCGTTCTGCCCCAGTGTCTACGTTCTGCCCCTGCCCGATGTCTCCGTGCGGCCCCAGTGTCTCCGTGCTGCCCCAGTGTCTCCGTTCTGCCCCTGCCCCGATGTCTCCGTTCTGCCCCTTCCCCGATGTCTCCGTGCTGCCCCAGTGTCTCCGTTCTGCCCCTGCCCGATGTTTCCGTGCTGCCACAGTGTCTCCGTTCTGCCCCGGCCCGATGTCTCCGTGCTGCCCCAGTGTCCCTGCCCCGATGTCTCCGTGCTGCTGTTCCCCCGATGTCTCTGTGCTGCTCCCCGGTGTCTCTCTGCTGCTCCCCGTGTTCTTCAATGTGTTCCTCACACATATATATTGTTCTTCACATACTATTTTGTTCGCACTGTTCCGTGCGTATCTTCCGACAAGTAAGCAGATGTGCCGAACATCTGTAATCTATTCTTCACTGTGTTCTTTACTGTGTTTTTCACTTAAATGATCCTGTGTTCACTGTGTTCACTGTATTTATTCTATTCTTTATTGTTCTTCACTGTGTTTTTTTAATTAAATGCTCGATCTCGAGCAGGGGAAATACTTGTCCGAGCAACGAGCCGTTTCGAGTACCTTAATACTCGAACGAGCATCAAGCTCGGACGAGTATACTCGCTCATCTCTACTCATGAGTAATACTAGCACTTACTGTAAATCTGGTGACAGATGACAACTTTGATCTGAGGACTTCTTCTTTTCTTTTTTCACCTGGCAATGTGAGCTTCTCACAGTAACAATTCATCCTTTAGATTTAGAAACACAAGACTTTTAGCACCTTCTTAACAGAAATGTAAAGGGAACCTGTCAGCAGAAAGTGACCTAATAAACCACTATCAGTATGTTGTCAAGCAGCTCAACACCTTCCAGATTGTTTCTTTCATGACCAAGGTGGAGACATCATCCAGTAAATCCACTTTGAAGTGGGATGAAAATTAGCTGTAAAAAGTCAAGAAGGCGGAGATTTTAACACTGAAGTCAAGTTCTCTGTTCTCAGAAAGCCCCAGTCACTGTAATTGATGGTCCTACATCTAGAGACATCACTAACAGATCTCCTGAAGTCCGATGCCTAATGTCAATCACAGAGGAGGAGGCGTTTAGAGCTTCCCAACTTTCCTCCTCCTTGACTTTATACAACCAATTTACGTCTCACTTGAAAGTTGATTTTCTGGATGATGCCATCACACAGGACCATGAAAGAAACAAAAACTAGAAGGTGTTGCACTATTTGACAATATACTGGTAGTGGTTTATTAGGCCAATTGCTGATGACAGGTTCCCTTTAATACTGTTCTAATGCTCCCATAGAGATCACTATTATGCCCCCATAATAGAAAATATAGTAATCGTGTTCCCACAAAAGCCAATATAGTCCTATAGATGCCACTGTATCCAATATAGTAAAAGTTCCCCCACAGTAGCCAATATACTAATCATTTCCCCAATGTAGCCAATATAGTCACAGTGCCCGCACAGTAGCTTATATAGCAATGGTGACGAACCTATGGCACGGGTGCCAGAGATGGCACTCTGAGCACTCTTTTTGGGCATCCAAGCCATCAACATAGCGCTCGACATAGAACTCAAAGCATCATCCTGCAGTCCCAGATAACTCGGGAAATGCTGCTCTCAGTGCTTTTTTTTTGTAAAGCAACACATTCTTGATTCTTGAATCCTACAACTCTTATTCTGCATATGGACACAGCACATTACTAATACTCCTCAATAAGAATGCCAGTATAATAGAAATTGAAGAGTTTCCTTTCATATCTGTCAACATGGACAATACTTTTACATAAAAGTGTAAAGATCCCGAAAGCTTTCTTTCTTCTGTAGCAGAAAAGTCACAGCTGCTAGAAGCCATAGTGGCCAAGATGACATGAAAGCTACAGATGGCTACAATCAGAGTAGTCACTACTACATTGTTATGTACTGTGATTATTTATAAGATGTGTGAAAGCTGACTTAAACAAGTATCTACCAGATATGGTCTCCATATGGTGGTAATATTAGTATAAGTTTGGGGGCCCAGTCAGGGGGGGAGATCTATGTAAACATGTCTTTATGTATGTGGTTAGTGGCAGCAGGATTGTGAAAAATGCATTAATATTTAGCAATATGTAAGTACTGAGGAGTAGTTACCCTTATAAGAATGTCATCCAAATGGTAAAGCTAGCTGCATGTATCTAGTGGAAATATCTATTCTATTCCCAATCGCCACACACAGACCGCAAAAACAGACCACAGGTCCGCTACATGCATGTTCATGTGCAGGTAGTCTAACACAGTACAAAGAATCTCTTACTTCTGTGGGTTCATGCCCACACCCGAGCCGCCTGTCCTAGCAAAAGATATATCAATGGGGGCGTAACGATTGCGGTTGCAGGGTGTGTGACCGTGAGCGGCCCTGCCGGAAGGGCGCGATCTGTGGCTGTAACAGTTCTGTATCTGTTCCTGACAGGCACGGGTCCTTGGAGAAGTGCACAAGTCAGATGCATGACTTCTGGCCCATGCATTTCTGCAGCCAAAGAGCCTCAAACCCTACTAGTGGAGGGGCCCAATGGGAACTATCAGAGAGCTTGTGCCATGGCAGAGCAGGGACAGGGAGTAATGCAGGTAAGCGTGCTCATTGGCAGGAGCGTAACGAGTTGAAGCATCATGAGAGGCAGCATCAGAAGAGGGAGCGTCAGAAGAGGGGCATCAGGTGAGAGGACATCAGGAGAAGGAGAATAGGGAGAGGCAGCATTATGAAATGGGAATCAGGTGAGGAGACATCATGAGAGGGACATCAGGTGAGGAGACATCAGGAGAGGGGCATCAGGAGAGGCAGCATCAGAAGAGGGATCATTATCGAGAGGGGAATCATGAGTGGGAATATTGTAAGGGGCATCAGCAGAGGCAGCATCATGAGAGGGGCATCAAGAGAGGGAACATCATGAGAGGGGCATCAGGAGAAGGAGTATCAGGAGAGGGAGTCATCATGGGAATACCCCTTTAAAACCTAATATTGTTTAATTGAGTGATCTCTAGTCCCTGTATTTGCGATGACCTTGCATGAATCCATGATCTTTCCCTTTACTCATTAATGATTATGTAGAGAAAATCACAAACTGAATAAATTCCTTAGTGTATGATATCACCCAGCAGACTTTTATCATGTAGATATGCGAAATATGTTTGTTACATTTTGTTAAAGCTGTTAAAGGAAAACTACCAACAAAGTCCAGCATGATAAACAAGGGGCACTTACTCATAGACCCAGGCAGAGACTGTGATAATCTTCTAATATGTGTCATCTATGGCCTCCTTCCTACTAAAATAAACGTTTTAAAATAATTCTAATGAGCCTGAGGGCTCTGGTGGGTGTTTAAAGAGTCCTTCTTGCTCAGCATCACAGGTTGTTACAATGAGAAGAACATGTCTTCCCCCCTCTCCCTCCTCCCTCTTCCTGTGTAATGTAGCAGCAACAGAAAGTGCAGGGGGAGGGGAGGCCTGCTCTGCTCATTGTAACAACCAGTGCCAGGACAACACTTAGTGGCTCTGGTAACACCCTCAGCCCTTCTGGCTCATTAGAATAATTTTAAAAGTTGATTTAAGAAGGAAGGAGGCCATGGATAACAAATATAAGAAGATTACCAGTCATGGTGCCTGGTTCTATAAGTAAGTGTCCCTGCTTTATCATGATGGATTTTGATGTTAGATTTTCTTTAACAACATTTTATTTGGTTAAACTGAATTTTACCAGAAAAATGATTGCTGTATAGAGGACCAATTTTGCAAGTAATAGACTTCCATATCACACATTCCCGAGGAGATAATTCTGTCTGATGATTATTCCAGATTATACTTTTCTGAAGTAGTTCTGAAAAAATTATTGCATAAATTGTCTCTGTTTCTCTCTAAAGAGGTGGCTTAAAAAGTAGAGTAACATGTGACAGTCTTATGGATTCACTATACAGGCGTCCCCTACTTAAGGACACCCAAGTTACAGACGACCCATAGTTAAAGACGGACCCCTCTGCCCACTGTGACCTCTGGTGAAGCTCTCTGGATGCCTTATTATAGTCCCAGACTGCAATGATCAGCTGTACGGTGTCTGTAATGAAGCTTTATGGATAATCTTTTGTCCCATTACAGCAAAAAATTTTGAAACTCCAATTGTCACTGGGGCAAAAAAAAAAAAAATTTGTCTAGAACTACAATTATAACATATGCAGTTTCAACTTACATACAAATTCAACTTAAGAACAAACCTATGGACCCTATCTTGTACATAACCCGGGGACTGCCTGTATCTATCAAACAGTGCTGCGGTGATTAAAACATTCTCCAGCAAATCTGATTTATAAGTCTCATGGTAATAGGTTCCCCAATATGCCCTTTGACATGTCCTTTGACTGTTCTCAGAAAACAACTTTACTATTATTGATTTTTATTATTTTATATACATTAGCCTTACACCACCACTAATGGGGTGATTATAATATATTTTATGTTTTTATATATAATATATTTTAGATTACACAGAGGGTTTTGCCTTGGATTTTGTGTCATATTTAAGTTTATAAACAAAGAAAAATTGTTTAGGATTTTCAAATTGTCCACGTGGTGTTCTTGGATATCCACTGTAAGCTGCAGATCACCCGCTGAGAGTTATACTCTACCCATTTGCCATGGACTTACACTGTATGGGGGCAGATCAAAGGCCAAGAGAAGAGGTGCCTGCTCTGTAATAGCAGCAGATAGCCATGTCAAAAAAAGGTTGTGTTGCAGGTTAATAACCTGAAGCATAAGTTATTTTCCACTGTGGGATTTTAGCACAGCATAGAGGTGAGATTTTGTGAGCTTTTCAGGTACTGTAATGGGGACAACAGCTAGCAAATCTGCAGCAGCCATTTCAACTATATGTCATGTATATGTTACCTTAAAGGCCATTTACCACCAGGATGAAGATTTGTACACCAAGCACACTGACATACTGGTGTGTGCCCCCTCTGACAGGATCTCCTCTTCTTTTATCTTCTTATTCCCTGGTTTATATAAAAAAAGGCTTTTAAAATTATGCAAACGAGTCTAAGGAGCTCCATGCTCCATAGGTGTTAATAGAGCCTGGAGCCACTAAGGCTTATTTGCATAATTTTTAAAGCCTTATTTTCTTAAAAAACAAGGCATAAGAGGATAAAAGAAGAACAGATCCTGCCAGAGGGGGCACACACCAGTATGTCAGTTTGCTTGGTTTACAATCCTTCATCCTGGTGGTAGATGTACTTTGAGGGCTTTTTTACTACAGAGAAGGCATGCTGTGGCTTGTTTAAATCAACATTTTAACATTTAGGCATTCTAGGACATACTGTACATCCTGATGGCCAGTATATTACAGCACCTCGATGTGTAGTTACCTTGCATGGGTTCCGAAGCCAATGATAAATAGCCCCCAATGTGACTTTTTTTTTACACTTTTTATGCCAAAAAACAATGATAAATACATCCCAAAGTGTCTGCTGAAATTACTAGCTGAAAACTATTATTAAATGTGTCAAGGAAATGCCTGAAGAATCATGGCAGCATAAGGTAAACACAGACAAAGATTTTTCAGGTATAGAGACACACATGTAACAGGATACTTGCTTAACAGAGCCAAAGTAATCCCATAACTTTATTTTTTTAATTTTTTTTTATTTTTTTATATCAGTTATGTGACTGATTTTATTTTTGTACTTTTGTATATTTATTTATCAGGCACATTCAGACGAATGTAATGGGGACTGGTATTGGTCCCTATTGACGCCTATTGTGCTCGGTCATGGGACGGTGAGCTGTGCTACAAGTGGCTGTGTGCTTTGTAGAAAATTATTAAAAGTGTATATTCTTACTTTTTTTTATCATTTCGTTTATTGATGAACAGCAAATTTGATCGCAAGTGTGAGAATTACATAATGCGGTAACAGTGTACATACAATTGAAACAAATACATGTCATTGTACAATTCAATAAACAAACTCTGCATATACGATTAATCTGCATGTCCGGCTCTTTTTTGGAAGGGAACTTTTAGATGGCTTTAAGAGGGCTCAGAGAGAGAGAAGGGGCATTTTTGTAGGGAGGGTTTTGGGCAAAGGAAAAGAGGAGAAAGGGTGAGGGAAGATGAGGGGTATGAGGAGGACAAGGAGGAGAAAGGGAATGAGGGGAGAGAAAAAGGGAAGGGGGGCGTGGGCCATGTCTTGTCCGGGAGGTACGTATCATACCTTTGATTTCACAGTAGCTCTCCATATTCAGGAGACTGTTTGAATTGGATCCAGGGTAGCCATGTTTTATCGAACCTTTCATGGGTTCCATGGACAGAGGAATTGAGGTCCTCCATGTACATTTAAAATCATTCACTTTTGCCACCCACATACCCATTGGGTATGGTACAGTTTTCTTCCATAGTAACGGAATGCAGGTGATGAGAAAACGGAGCAGTGATTTCTTATATTGATGTGTGGACACGTCACAGTATTGGAGAAGGAAGAGGGATGGCTCCAGTCTAATTGTCTCTCCACGTAGTAAGGATATGACCCAAATCTCGCCAGGACCAAAATGTGTGGAAGAAGGAGCCCTATTCTTCGCCACATCTCCAGTACTTATTGGGGACATGTGGAAAAATTGTGTGTAGTCTGGTAGGTACTCTGTGCCAGTAATTTGTAGCCCGCCTCTTGATAACATGAGTATATTTTTACTTAACCCCATCAAGACCAAGTTTTTCTCAATTTCACTACATCTTTCCACAGGCATTATCTTTTTCAATTTTTCTGTTAACTAGCCTTCATCTAGCTTTGTAATCTTCTAGATAAATTGTACTTTCTAGTGGCACCATATAATATTCAGCCCTGCCCTGTCTAGCCCTGCCCTGTCTAGCAAGGGTTATTAGTCACAGCCGGCCGATCCAGGCCGATCTGCTGTAGGCATCGTCTAGGAACACCTTCATAAACCTGCTGGTTCTACTAGTCTCCCCATACCTGTTCCCTGTGATCTTGTGTTATTTCTTGCTATCCTGTGTGTGATAATAATATTACTCCTCCACAGTTTGTTTGTTATATATATATTATTTTTTCTTTCTTTGTGTTTCATTCTGCCTGTTATAAATCATTAGGCTCCATTTGTTTAAGATCAGCCAGGAAGGTGAGCCTGGCAGGGTGATTATAAAACCCCAGGGAGTCTATGCTTGATCAGAGAAGCATGGTCTTCCTAAGTGGTAAAATTAACACCTCTCGGCCAGAGTAGTCTAGCTAGTGGGGGATAAAAAGAAGCCACAGACTGCATGTTTTTCCCTCCAAATTCAGACAAAGGGGAATATCATAGCTGCCCATAACTGGGACATAATTCATAATTATAGGTCCCAAGTTACACAGGACAGTTATGGGGTCTAGACACACTCCTGGTCTGAAAATCAGAACATTAGCTGCAATGGAAGGCAGCCAATAGCAGAACACCCCTGATATTAGGCTAAGACACCCCAAGTTTGGTATGGGGTTAATGGGAATAACATGCCCGTTTGGTTGGAAGCCGTGGCACAATTGTGCCATCTCCCAATCAAAAGTTATGGGATTCTGATAAAAACCCAGACCCAAAAAGTAGCTCACTGATGGGAGGGGGATAGAAAAATCCCCCTCACAGTGACATCACAGCCAGGGGTGGGGGTCAAAAAATCACCTGGGCTTAAATTAATGAAGCAGCCACATAGTAGTGTTCAGACTGAGGATTCTATCACAATAGAAGGCTGGATCGATGCTTATGCCCTGTCCTCGGGCCAAAGAATTTCTTCCTATTTCACTAGCAAGAATTTTTTGTTTCCTTTTCTCCCATAACTGTTTGTAAGTATTGTATGTGTATTGTTTTAATCCTTTTTTTTATTTTATCTGACAATTGAATTCTTTGAGTGTACTGCATTTTTATGTAAATTAAAACTTTTTAATAAGCCTCTGCTTGTAGCCTTAAAGAATCTGAGTCTCTGAAGGGAATCACGTTACCAGAGGTCATTATTAGCATAGTCCATGTAGTAAGCGATTGCATGTTCTGTGTGAGTTTATAATTGTAATATCGTGTAAGTAGTGAGTGCATGTGCTGAGTTATCATCAGGGTGCATTGTCTGTGTGGTTGAGGTGCCTACGGCCTTCTTTGCATAAGTAACTCGTGGGTGGTGGCAGTGCGGATTCTGTGGAGTAAATTTAGCGTAAGGACGCCATTTTGTGGAAGAAGGCGGAGCTTAAGGGCTAAATTCTGGGACTCCATAGAGTAGTTATCCCAGTGTGTGAACTCCGGTGAGTCGGGTTCGTGACACTGTGTATGCGACCTCTGCTACGTTTACTTCACCTCTATCTAGTGATACAATTATGTGCCTTCGCCGCCATCTTGTTTTTGACCCAGTTCTATTCTTCACTTATCTTCACTTGTTTGTCTATATTTGTTCTGTGTCCTAGTGTGAATACTTCTCTATCTCTGACTTCTTGTTACCTGTCCGCTCCCCTAACCAGCAGCTGCCAGACTAAGTAAGTTTCCCAGTCACCTTACAGGGTCCCTCAGGGGTTAGAACTGTTAGTTAGGTTCCAGATAGCAGGTTCACCCCTATCAGGGCGGCTTATCTGCTTTAGGAAGTTGGTTGCCTGCAGGGACATTGCAGGGTGAGTTCACCACCACTTACCCAGTCTGACAGATTGCACAGTCTGGTTGTGGTTGCGCTGTTTCCTTGACAGTTGTCTGACACCAATTTTATCTAGTCTGTTCAAATGGCATTGTTCTAGTAGTCTTTCATTTTGTTCAGATGCAACTGTGTAAATTTGATCCATGCTGCCATATTCCTATCTACAGAAAGAGGAAGTTTTTCCCTGACAACACAGGGATCCTAATTGTTTAGCCCTTTTCTAATTGTATTGTCACAAAATGAAATAATTAACATGCAATTGGAGGCCTGAAGATTCTGAGATGTAGCCTTTAGCAGCTACTTACCTTCCTCATTCCTAAGGAAGCTTTATGTTTCTTGCAATGCTTTCTTCAGTCTTTACATCTGAAATAACGTAAAACAGATTGCTGAAAGTTGTTTTCCAGATTGTTGCAAAGCTTTTCCATTGTTGGTCTCCGGGGGCTGGTCAAAAAAGCTAATAACTAAACATTGTGGGAAAATATTGTGCTGATGTTCTACTTTATTATCTGCAGATTTTCCTAATGTTACTCGATATATAAAAAATAATAAGACAGAATTGGATTCTAAGGATTTGGGAGATGTAAAAGAAGGACCAGGCACCAGTTCACATCTCAGTTATTGAATTTTTTTTTTTGCATCAGTTATTGTGAGCTAATAACTACAGTGGGAGGGATGAGGTGCAATTTTTATATTCATCCAGAGGACAGGGAGTTTGCTGATCACATGGGGTGCAAAACCCCTTTTAATACACACATTAAATTCATGAACTTGTTCCACAATTCTGATAGCATAGCCAAAGTGCTTTTTGGGGGTAACCTATCTGTTAGGGTTCCAACAGACTACCATGGTTAAGTGCAGAGGATGGGACTCCATGCATCACATATGTATTTTCTGAATACCTCCCAATTTTGAACAATGTTTTAATCTTGGTATTTGAACCACTTTCTACATGTACAGTATTTTTAATCAGTGTGTTTGCATATTGGTGAGACATGAAAAGGAATAGTGTAGTCAGCGAGCAGATAAGATAGAAAGAACAGACAAACTCCCTTAGAAATTCTTGGAAAGCAGAGTAAAGTTTTTTTAAGCACATTTCTAAGATTTTTGAACTGCCCGTGGCCTGCCTTCAAGTCTGCACATGAGTAATTTCATAAACTTGTCCAGAATGACTGTACTTTATGTATCTGATTTTGCATCCAGTTTTGTAGATCAAAGTGAACTATATGGCAGCAATCGATTAGAGAAAATCGTAAGTCTTCAGCATTTCTTCGAAGTTGCTTTAAGTTCTTCTTATAATATTTATGCAGTTCTTGAAGAGATGTTTCATTCAGAATAATGTAACATGCATGATACAATAGTATACAATTCCCAATTAAGAATAAGACTAGACATGGAAAGGTTTATTGACACTGGTTGAATTAAGGAATTAAAAAAAGCATTGTGTACTGAAACAATGGCGTTCCCCATTAGATTAAAGGTGTTTAAGTGGTTCCTCACTTAAGGGGGTGTGCTTTTGAAAGGGGTGGGATTGAGTATAGTAAGGGTCTAGATAAGAAGATGGTTTGGGCCTTTATGGTAAATACGGGATCTTTTTGCAAGGACTCTAACATTCTATTAATTTCCAATGTAACACTGTATGCTAGCCAAGGGAAAGTTAATATCTATGTATCCTACTCATCGCTTAGCATATGTTGGGTGCCCATCAGTGGCATGCCCAGTGCAAAATCTGTGCCAGGCCCCCGAGTATAATGTATGGTTTATAGTACTAGTCTTCTCATATGGGAAAGTGACACCTTATGAGCCCCCTAAGCCTCTTGGGCCCGGTTTGCAACCACCCATTCTGCACCCCCTCGTGTTACGCCCCCGTTACTCATACCTCAGCATCTTCTCCATTTAGGACAAGCTTTTACAGCTTTACAGACAGTTTGACAGGTTTTCACTTACTTAAAGGAAATCTACTATCGAAATCAAGCATGACCCAGGGACAATTACTCATAGATCCAGGCACTGTGATGGTGTTAATCTTCTTATATTTGTTATCCATGGCAGCATTCATTTTAAAATTCACTTTTAAGATTATGCTAATAAGTTAAAAGGGCTTTAGGGTTGTTTTCAGAGTCCCTCTTTGCTGCAGCTTCACAGTAAACTGCCTGAGAAGACAGAGAAAAGAGGTTCTCTGGTAACGCCCCCAGAGCCCTTGTGGCTGTTTACCATCATTTTAGTTGTGTAAATGTGATCTATGTGTAAGTGTCCCTGGTTTATCATGATTGATTTTGATGGTAGATTTCCTGTAAACTATCATGTGTTGGTCATAGTCACTCTCATAGTTGCACAATCCTGAACCTTACTCACTCCATCTCAGCCCCTCCACCAAAGGCACCAGTCTCTAAGCCCGATTGCTAGCTAACTGTGGTGTATCGTCGTGGTGTGCATCCTTTCATGAAGAATAGCCCTTGTCCCAACAAACCCACTGTACTATAACTTTAGACACCACAAAAAAACTCTTCCACTACCTCATGCTCTTCAGGGGACATCCAACATGAAGTATGTCTTCAATGTTACATAACAGTTAAAACACAAATTTAGTTTTACATAAAAGCTATTGTTTTTACTAGAATCACAGCCCATAGCAATAGTTCTATGCTGGTTGGATACTACATGATGTACCATTTAGAAAGCAGATTGGATACAGAGATAAGGGCCCACTGTTTAGCAAATTGCAATGGATTTTATGGTATGTGTGGTGACCTAACGGGGTCCTTGTGTAACGTGGCCCACTCTAATTACGCACATAGGTTGTTTAGTCCAAAACTACATAGACATCAACAGGTACCCCTTTCTTGAAGGGGAAGTGGACACAAACAAAGTTGAAAATGTTGATAAAAAATTAAATCTTTATTAGTACTACGGTATATATATAAATGCAAAAAACATAGAAGTGCCAAAATAATTGGCGCTGGTGTGTGTACAAACAATGTAACATACAATATAAAACACAGTGGTTTGGCACAGATAAAAAGCGGATAAGCCTGAGCAGAGGAGAAAAATTATGGTATGCTGAGACCAGTAAATGTGGAGCTGGACCAAGGAGTGTATTAGGTGTATGGTGTCTCCATAGAGTACATATCTAGGAGAGATACGCAAAGACTCCTGTGAAAGGAGAATATTGGTGTTGAAGCTGTCTATGAGTGTGTAACAGCTCTTACCAGTAAGGGGTAATGCGCAGCTCCGCTGCCAGGTTTGGACCGCGTCCCCGACGCGCGTTTCGGCTCAGGAAGAGCCTTCGTCCACTTCCCCTTCAAGAAAGGGGTACCTGTTGTTGATGATGATGATGTACCATTGCATACTATGTGGATAATTACATGTACATTGCAATTACAAATTACTTGTAACTCCTTGACTGGATAGCTGAAATACCAAAGGAGGAATAAAAGTCGATTTTACAGGAAAGGTCCCAGGTAGAGGAGTAAGAAGAACATTAACTGGATACATATATAGTAATGAATAAGGTACTATTTTAGGTGTATGGACCATAGAGGAGGTGACAGGTTCTCTTTAAACAGACAAACTTTAACTGCATCAGATATATGAATGCGTCTAATACTGAATAATTCATAATTAAGACTCGTCTGGTTCAATTAGTCTAGCACTGTCCATTGACAGTAAAACATAATAATCATTTTTAAAACATATAACACTATTTTTATAAATAGGTTGATATAATAATTTTTAGTAACAATATCTTTTTTAGCATTTTTTTAACTTTTATTTTTAACATTTTTCAACTTCTGTGGGTGTCCTGAATTACCTAATACTAATTTACTGTAACAGCTCAGGTCACAGTCTCAGCGTGGTGGGTCAGAAAATCTCCATTCATGGACCATTAGCTTCCAATTATGGCTCAGTGGCCAAAAACTAATTCTACCTGAAGCATAAAATGACATTTTTTTGTTGTTTACAAAATTCCAGAAATGCCAACTTCGATTATTTCCATTCTAGAAGATCTGCACAAAAATGGTACATAATAAAACATTTTTTATTTCTTGCGATTTTGCTAAAATGTTGTACAAAATATCTATATATATACATTATCATATTATAAGATACGGTACACAAAAATGTTATAATATTTGCATTATTTTACATAACTATTCATCAAAAATTAAATTTTGGGTGGTATTCAGGTGAGGTTTTGTCACGGGCAGGGGTGGTCCTGCAACCCATATCCCGGGGCACAGGTTTCCCCAGTGTTCCTCCCTGTGCCCCCGGACTGAGACTGCACGGAAACTTACCTTCTCTGGCCGACAATAATTTAAAGGGCCAGCGCGACGCTAATTGCCGCTGGCCAGCTGCCTTCCCTGATAAATTCCCAGGCCCTTCCTATACCCCCTGCCAGATCTTTGTGCTTCTATGCCTAAGAGATAGCTGTATTCCAAACCCTTTGCGATTATCCTGATTTCCCGTTGTAACCCCGGTTCCTAACTCTCGATTCTGTGTCCTGACCTACCGCTACTTCCCCGACTCTGATCCTGTGCTGCCTGTCTCGACCTCCTGCCTGTCCTTGACCACGAGATTGCCTTACGTTTCTGTACTAGACCTTGGCCGCAACCGTGGACAAAGTCGCACCTGTGGAACGACCTGGTGGCACCACGCTGCAACAAGTCCAACCTGCTTTGCGGCGTGGTGCCTGGTACCACTTACACTCCAGTCCCAGGTGACAGCTTACGTCCACGGTGGTACAGAGGATTACCATTACCACCGATCCTCACAGGCACACACGGGTATTCAAGGAAAATCAAGATTTTCTTTATATAAACCTGTTTATTAATGTCTCAGTGACACAACGCGTTTCAGAATCATTTAATATATTTTTAAAGTGAGAAGAGTCTGAAGTCTGGGGAACTTGTGGAGGTCCCAGAGCTGCTAAAGGACTCTTAAATGATTCAGAAAAATGTTGTGTCACTGAGACATTAATAAATAGTTTTAAATGTAGAAAATCTCAATTCTCCTAGAATACCTATGTGCGCCATATCGACAATCCTTCTGGTGATGTTACAGTACAGAAGTAATAAAGATAGTGGTGTCATAGTATGGGGATAATACAGAGTTCATAAAGAGCGATGTCATGGTTCAGGGATAATACACAAAGTTATGTCCCAGTAAAGCCGTAATATACACAGGCATGTCACAGTATCGGATTAATATAGATTGATTCACAGTACAGGAATAATGCACACAGTGATGTCACGGTTCAGGGATAATACACAGTGATTTCACAGTAAAGCCATAATACACACAGGAATGTGACAGTATTCGATTAATAAAGATTGATTCACAGTGGAGGAATATTACACAAGTGATGTCACAGTAAAGCCATAATACACACAGTTTTGTCACATTAGGGTAATGATAGTTTAATACACGTCACTCCTGAAAGTATATGGTTCAAATTGGTGCTCAAGTTAGGGAACTACCCCTTATCATATTTAAGAATAAAGTACTTGGCACTCAAATGTGATGCAATCTTCTTTAATTCAATGTAAAAGAAAATATAGAACAATCTCATAATTAAATACATTATCAGGGAAATGCATTCAATTATGAGATTGTTCTATATTTTCTTTTGCATAGCTTGCCATATAGCTTCTCCTTAGCGTTATACACTAAGATAACTGAATTGAATAAGACTTGTCATAGTCTATATATAGTACAGTGTACTGCATCACTGCAGCCTATGTATATATTCATATGAAAACATATTAATTCCCTCGGCAATGTTTATTTTGCATATTAATATTGCACAACGTTCTCTAATTATATGCTCTAGATCCATATTTCAGATAGTGTAGTGTTCTGAAGCAACATGTTACTTGCTATCTGTTTGGAATCCAGGTGATTGATATTCTATGTATATTGTTCATTTTCCACTTTCTGATGAAGGTCATGGGATTTGACCGAAACGTTAATTCTGGAATGCATACTGAAAATCGCATTTTAGTCACCATCACATTGTTTTGCCGTTTTATAATTCATTACGTCTCATATGTACTGTTTGATTTAGAACTATGATGATCTATTCGCGTTGTCAGCCACCTTTGTTTTTAGTAGGAGTATATTGGCAATTCTTTATAATATTCTAGGATGACTTATTCATCAAATTTCTTGACTACCGTTGATATTTCTATTGAATCACATATTCAGCAATTTAACTTTCAAATTGTGTTGCAATTGTGTTTGAATCATGTTTAAAATGCACCACAAAAAAGATGGTCGGATTTGAGTGGGGAAGCGACAGATTTTTATTTTCAGGCGCACAATCTTAGTGAATCGCCACACACTTCAATATAGACGTATAATGCAGTTTCCGGGAACACAGTTGACCGTATTATGTGCCCCATAATGTCCAAAGTAATGTTGCTGTACTGAGAAAATAAACAGCAATATCACAGAACTGAGACAAATGATAATATGAGAGTAACTCACACAGGGATATCACTGTACAAAGTAAAAATTCTGTAATAAAAACCAACTTGCCACTTTCCCTACTAACTGCTCCCTTGGTGGATATGGCCTGGTATTGGTCCCATAGCGGCTGCTATGCCTGCTACTCTGGTAGTTGCGGCCATGTATACAGTTATTGTCTTTCTGCATGTTGACTTTACAACAGTCTGACTCCCCTGGCAGTCACGGTGTCCCAGAGGAGCCATAGTGCCCCCCAGAAGCCATGTGCCCCCAAGCAACCACAGTACCCCTAGTGCCTCTCCAACAGCCACAATACCCCAAGTGCCTCCCCAGCAGCCATAGTGCCCCCAAGCAGCCACAGTGCCTCCAGTTTCCCCCAAGCATCCACCATACCCTTTTGATGCATCAAAAGCAAAGAAGACTCTGCTTCTGGAGAGCAAGGAAAGGTGTGTATTGGAGGTACCCTGCCCTATCCTATGCTCCATACGAGCGCAGCATATGGGTTCATTCACATGCCCGTCTGCGGGGACGTACATGCGGCCGCAAATTTGACGGCAATAGCTGCACGGCGGCGATACGGTGCCACACATGTTTGGCACTGATCCGGCACGCACACTGCAAAAAGATAGAGCATGCTTTATCTTTCTGTGAGTGTGTGGCCGTGCGCCGCTGTTTTCTATGGAGGAAGGAGGGGCCACCTTCTCCTCCTCTCCAGCACACCGCGAGCATACCGCATGTGAATGCACCCTAAGGGCAGTGAGCCGTGCTGGATAACACAAGACTACAGGCCTGATTGGACCCGTGCTTTAGCAGTCATTGCTAACAAAGGGTTTACAATTATTTGTCAACCCAGTAAATTAAAGCTGAAAGTCTCAACTTCAACTGCATCTGAATTGTTTTGTTCTAAATTTATTGTGGTAATGTACAGAACCAAAATTTGAAAACATTCATGAACCTAAAAATATCCCATGTACTACAATGCTACTGTACTACGCTGCAGATTGACTGCACAGATTGACCTGACTGCAGATACACTCGCTGTACAAAAGTATAATTTATCAGGAAAGGTTGTGACTTGCCATAAAAGGGGTAAAGTTGCTTTCACCTAAATGTTGCAGAAATTAGTAAGAGAACCATCAATGTGTGTCAGTTTTTCATGTGCAAATTTTGATCCGTTTTTAATGCAACCTTAATGCACTTATGAATTATACTTATGAATGAGTTCTACATTTTCTATAGCAATGGATGAGTGAAAAACACAATTCATTCAGATACAATGGGAGGAATTTATCATGCTTTGTGTTTCAGTTTACAAGTGAAACTCGTGAAAGGGCCATAAAGAGCAACTTTAGATGCACTGAAATTCAAAGCAAGCTAATTTGTAGGTGCTATAAAATCAATGGTAGACTAGATAGTCAAACACCCCCCGATATTTATCATCCAACCATCCTGCTTAGTGCATTTTTAACTTTACATTGAGAGATTTTCTTTGTTGTACTGTAGTTTAAACCAAATTTAAACTACAGCAACAGATCTTTAGATCTAACAATGTTATTCTAAAATGTTATTTTACTTTTGATGAGACCTCCCTCTAAACAATTGTTGTGACTTGTGTGCATGTTCCAAATCTGGCCAAGTATGCCCATTTTCCAACCCACTTTTTAAAAGTATAGTGACTGATACAAAAATAAAAATATTGCTACATGCTGGTGCAAACAAGCCCAAAATGTCTCCAAAGACTATTTCAATTGTTGGCATCATTTTGAACCCAAAATTCCATCATGCAGGGCTTGAACAATTAACACTTAGACCCCATGCATAAGACGGTGATATGGCCACACAATTTGCCGTCACATTATGGTCCTCATATATATCTATGAATCCCAGTCACAGTGCTGTGAGCACATATTTCCTATATTTTGGCATTTTTATGACGTAGCCGCTCGGCCTTCAGTGAAAAGGGGAGGGGTGAGGGACACTCAGCCCTCCTCCCTCCTGCACCAGGTGTATGCTCGCCAAAGCTACAGCCTGGGCAAGCATACGTTTGTGTCCATGAGGCCTTATACTGCATACATTTTAAACAGTATTAGTAAAAAAAAAAAAAAACACTTTCCTGCAAATTTCCCCATAAACTCATTAATAGTTTGAGATGGAAATAGAATGTATGAGACCATAAATCTCCAAATTGCAGTGCACTATGGCATTGATAGGAAAACAGACCAATTATAGCGATCCTGAGTGATAATAATTATACATTGTATAAAATTCCAGAGTTCTGCTTCCATCTGGTCCTCGTGATATCTGTTGCGGTGACAGTTTACATCTGGTGTGTGTCTGTGTGTCACAACTGAGAAGATACAGCAGTCAGAAAGTAAGTTGGCTAAGCCAATTATTGCACCAGGCTTGTGGGGTATTACTTTTTTAGTTGCAGAGACGTGAACGGATATTCTGCCTTGCTCTATGACAGGTTACCTTAAAAGAAGCCCGGGTGGAAGAGAAAGCCACATGAACATTAGAGCAGAAGAATTACAGTAAGTACTGAGTTTATTGTTTTTTATGGGCTCCCTCCTGAATTCTAAACATGATAAACTTGAAAAAAGGGAGAGACCTGATGAATGAGGGGGGGGGGGGGTTGTTGAACTCTGCATTAGTACATGGGGAGGGGGAAACTTCTTTATTCTTCATTTAATCTCATACACATGACCTTGTGCAGGGTCCATGAGTAGTGACTAACGCAAGACCCCATCAGACATGGCAACTAACCATACCATGGGTGCTGCCCCTCTGCCCCTCCCCTGGTCTCTCAGGCATATGTATGGATGTTTACAGTCCACATTCACACACATTAGGCCTTAATTGATAGGGGGGTTGAACTCATTAATGGGGGGTGGAAAGATGCTGAACTCTGCATTAACCCTCCTGATATCTGTATTAATTAGGGGGGAGGAAGCTGCTAAACTCATTAATAAAAGGCGGGCCGTTTGGAGTAATTAATAAGGAGCGGGTGATTCTGAATTCTGCATTAATTAATGGGAGGGGGGATCTGCGGAACTCTGCATTAAAGAGAACCTGTCAGGTGGATTCGGAACCCTAAAACAACTACAGGTTAGTATGGACCTGTGGTTTAGGGTCCCAAATTGACCTGCTTATTGGTTTTGGGAAGCTTGAATGAAAAAAAACCATTTACTTACTTAGATATGAGTCTGAGGAGGCACATTGGACTCACATCTTCAGATCATGCTGGCGGCAAGTGAAGCTGGGGTGCACTATGCAGGCTTCACTAGTTGGGAGTGATTTGGGACAATAAACTACTAGTCCATAAGGACCTGCGGGTGGTTTAGTGTCCCAAATCGTCCTGTCAGGTTCCCTTTAAATAATAAGGGTGGCTCCTGAGCTCTGGATTCATTAATAAGGAGGGTGCATGGTTTTATGTTTCATTTTATTTACTTAGGAGGTTGTTGTGCTACATATTAATGTGGGGGTGTTGCTGTTCTACATTCACTCAATTGGTGTGTGCTGTGCTACAAATTAATTAATTATAGGCGGTGCTGCTGTAATATATTTAATTAATGCTGGGTGTTCCACTAATTTTAATTAATCGGGTTTGCTGTTCTACATATTAATTACTGAGGGCAGAGGTCGCTCTAACATTTTTCCAGAAGGGTAAAAATACTCCTCTCACCATTTTTGAGGAGTATTTTTAGCCGAGGAGGAGTATGGAATTTTCAGTAATACAAATTTATAACTCCTAGTTGTATACAGTGTTAATAGCCAGCCCCAGAGACAGTCAGAGAAGCCTGGAGTCAGAGACAGAAATGGTAAGACAGAGACAGAAACAGAGACAGACGGAGACAGAAAGACAAACACAGTCAGAGACATACATAGTCGGAGGCAATCAGAGACAGAGATGGTCAGACAGCCAGTGACGGTCAGTACCAGAGGCAGTCAGAGACAGAGATGGTCAGACAGCCAGTGACAGAAACGGTCAGTACCAAAGGCAGTCAGAGACAGAGATAGGTAGACACAGATAGAGACAGTCAGAGAAACTCAGAGACAGAAAGTTCAGAGACAAAGAGAGATAGATACAAAGGGCAGTTATTCACTATCCAAGACAACGCCGTGAGCTACAGCTGGTTTCTTATAAAAAGCATCTGTGACTCAGTGTTAATGAACACCTACATGTATTTGGTACAGTACAGTACTTTCCTTACACGTTTAACCTTTTTGAAGCCAGCTTACTTAGTAAACATATCTGGGTACATTTATAAAATTCAGTGTTTGCAGACTTTCTCAGTTTTTTTGGCAAATGCGCATGAATTTTTTAAAGCCAGACAGAAGAGAAGTGCGTCTGTTATGCTGGGAGGTGCTCCAGATTTATCATTTTGGGCATTTTTATCCATTTATGTCTTGTTATACAGTGTCGTGTCTATTGCATTTTTGGTTAAAGAAAAGGTCCTGTGGATGTATGAAAAAATCACATATGTCAGAATATGCAAGACTTTTTTTTTAATTTTTTTAAAAGTTATTAAGACATAACCTATCTATCTATATCTAAATTTGATGTCTCTGTGATCATAATGACCTAAAGAATAAAGGGGACAAGTCAATTGGACCGCACAGTGATATCTGTAACAACAATGATTCCACTTTGTACATAGAAGGCGTCATACAATGATGAATTCAGTGGGTGCATGTAACCTGTAAATCCTGGTTTCATGGATCTCAAATATATAACTTCAAACATAGAAGGTAGCAGCACTCCAGATGTTGGTGAAGAATGTGTTTTATCCAACTGGCACACAGCAACAGTTTAACATCTCTGTCTTTCTCAAGCAAGCACTATCCTACAAGACATTGGCTCACAATTAATTAAGTTGCACCAATTAATTTGCACCAGTTGTCTGTCTGACTTTGCACTAGATAGAACGTACAAACTGCTTGCACATGTATTTATAAAGTGTCTGCGCCAGTTTTGTGTCGTGGCTGCACTGTGTCCAATAAGGCAGAAAAAGTGTGCACCTTAAGGGGTGTGTTACTGATTAGTCGAACCCTGCAACACAATTTTGTCTGACGTGTGGCAGTTACATCACTGGAGAATCTCCCAGAGTGTTCGCTCAGCAGAGGCCGGGATAGAAGGAATACAGTTGAATCTGTCCCCCACAGGCTATTATGTCCTCCTCTGACTGTGCTTTGTTGCAGGAAACAGGATCAAAAAACACAATTTGCTATCTTTATTTCATCCAGTGTTTCTTGCTGGACGTGATGTATACTGTGTAGACGGAAGCAAAAAGGATGAATCCATCTGACATTATAAGTCTGTGGACAGATATAGCATGTGCGTCGAGAGCTTTCCTGACATACACCTAAACTTGTTGTGAATCCAGCCTATGAAAATTGGAAACCTTATTACCTAGATTTATAAAGATTTATTAGACTTTATTGTAAATTGGACCCATGTCATCCATCATGGTACATGTATAAACAATATATATATATATCAGTGAAGATAAAATTACAGCCTGTAACATATAATTGCTCACATGTGGCATAAATAACCTTTTACTTCAAACAGATAAATGAATGTGAGATTAAGACTTAAAGGGGCCTTTGCCCTATAACGAACCTGCACAATTATGTAAAAGGGGCAGCTGAAATTGTATCTTGCTTGTACTGTCTAGACATGTTTGTTGTTAGACAGGGATGTGGAGCAGCTGCCATGGTGACTATGAAAATAAGACCTTGCAGTTCCAAATCAGACACTGAATCATTTGATGCAATATTTCCTCGGGAGGTTTATAGTAAGTAAATGAAAGACGGAAAGATGTATTCCTGCATTTATTAGTGCAACACTGATGACAGCTCCTGTAAGTCAGTCATAATGATATTTATTACTATTGATATGTCACAGTGCTTGCGAAAGTATTCGCCCCACCTTGAAATTTTCTACCTTTTACAACATTTCAGGATTCAAACATAAATATAAAATTGTAATTTGTTTTGTGAAGAATCAACAGCAATTGGGACACAATAGTGAAGTGGAACAAAATTTATTGGATATTTTAAATTTTTGTAAAAAAATAATGAACTGAAAAGTGGGGCGTGCAATATTATTCTATCCCTTTACTTTCAGTGCAGCAAACTCCCTCGAGAAGTTCGGTGAGGATCTCTGAATGATCCAATGTTGTCCTAATGACTGATGATGATAAATATAATCCACCTGTGTGTAATCAAGTCTCCGTATAAATACACCTGCTCTGTGATAGTCTCAGGGTGCAGCAACACATTCGATTTTTCGGATGCAGTTTTTCATGTCCAAACCAGGAGTGGAGTAAAAGTAGAAGGAGGAGCAGAACCTTTCAGTTATTTGCCTCAACCCATTATCATCAACACCTGCTTTTGGCTTCAAAAACTGCATCTGAAAAACTGAATGTGTGACTGCACCCTCTGGGTTCTGCATCATGAAGACCAAGGAACACACCAGGTAGATCTGTTGTGGCCACTTCATATCATGTGGTCAGGTTGATGTCATGTAAAGTGTTTTGCCCATTAACATTTGTAAAATCTACCCCAGAAACATTGGATCAACATTGTTAGACTTTTTAATGCACAGTATGAAGGTCCAACTGATTTACCAGGGGACAGGCAATTGCTCCTCATCAAATCATTCATTACTTGGCAATACTTGTAAAGTTGTCACCATGATAACAGACTCAAATTAACCTAAACGAATGAAGTACATATCCAAGGCTGGAACTAACTGAGGGTTGCAAAGGTCAGATTAGGAAATAAAATTAAAGGGCTATGGACCCCTTTCATTAGGTGAAAATGTGTGTCCTGATGACAGGTTCATTTTAATACATAACTGAACCTAAAGGGCATATACCACCAGTATGAAGGATTGTAAACCAAGCACACTGACATACTTGTGTGTGCCCCCTCTGGCAGGATCCACTCTTCTTTAAGGTTTCTATGCCCTTGTTTTTAATTAAAAAAAAGGGCCTTAAAAATTATGTAATTTAACCTCCGGGCTCTGTTAACACCTATGGAGTTCAGAGCCCCTCAGGCTCATTTGCATAATTATAAAAGCTTTTTTTTATGCAGGAGGGGGGAACACACCAGTATGTCAGTATGCTTGGTTTACTATCCTTCATCCTGGTGGTAGATGTCATTTAAGAGAAACCCACCCTCATGTTTGTTATTGCAGGGAAAGTAATGCATAGCAAGACCACCCATGTATAAAGAATTGAACTGCTTGGAGAAATGTTGATCACAATGGACTAACAGTCCACAGTTTCTGTGCATTCAGAAAGAACCACACCTTATGAACAACACATGTGTTAGAAATCTATTTTGAATGATGGATCTATTTTGAGGAGTGGTGGCCCAAAGGTACACGGAACCTTTAGAGTCAGAAAATTCTCAAACCTTGTGCTTCAGCCAAAGGTTTTTGTTCCATGTTGATTTTGGAAAAATGAAACTTTGAAAATATAATTTATATATATATATATATATATATATATATATATATATATATATATATATATATAATACATCATTGGTTTTACAAGTGACAACTTGATATCGAACACTACAGAATTATCACAATTAAGTAACAGTAACGGACAAATAAACCAAGCTGCAAATGAAGCAGTAAACATCTTTATCTAATCCATTCCACAGATTTCCATATTTCCTCTGATAAGTACCGGTATGTTGTGCACAGGCAGGATTCAATTTCTTCATAATTCCAGAAAACGTAAGCAGAGAGCAGGAGGCCACTACCGTAAATGTATACTTTGGTTTTTTAGGAGTTTGCAAGATTTACGCTCCCTCACAAGCATGTCATGTGGGCGGAGATTGAGCTGGTCTGGAAGACTTTCAAAAAGGATTATACAGCCATAGTGACATGAATTTTCAGTGTAAGTACACCATCCTCCTTAGGTCTAAAACACCTACTTGGTCATATTCATTTTGTATTATAAAATCTAATTACATCTGGTTTAAGTGTAAAAAAGTATTGAAGAGTCATTTGTTCTTCCATATTTTCTACTCCTTTTATTTATCCATGACTTAAAAGGGTTGGCCACTTTTCAATAAATCTCTTCCATTGCCTCCTTTTATAGCTTCAGTATTTCACTGTTCTCATATATATACACAACTTCCTGTTTTTCACTGCTCCAGCTGTCCTCATGCTGTCCACTTTGTCCGTCTCAATGCCACAGGAAGAGGGGAGGGTGTATAATCTCCTGCTGCTGCCCCTCCTATTCATGCTCAGACATGAAAACAAAGAATCACAGCAGACAGTAGTCTGCATACAGAACTAAATTAAGTATAAGGAATGCTGAATCACTCGTTGGGAAAATATGCAAATACGTTTTCCAGAATGGGATAAGGAAAACCGCAACTCTTTTAGCTATCTTGTAAGGCAACTCCCTTAACATCAAGCATGACTCTAAGGAACTCTAATGACATGTTGCAGCTCCCTATACTGTACTGAAGAGATGCAACCACATCAAAACAGCGCTGTCTACAGTTAGGAATCTGTTCCTTCTGGAATATATATACTGGTTTGGTTTAATCCTTCATCATGTCATTAGGCTTCCTGAAACTCATGCTTGATATTAAGAGAGCTGCCTTACAAGGTAGCTAAAAGAGCTGTGTTTTCCTTATCCTGTCACGGACAACTTATTTGCATATTTTCCTAACAACCCCTAGTGAACCGTCAATGGCAATAAGTCTCCACATGCCTTCAAGGCCGCCTTAATTGGCAAAGTCTCAATAAAGAGAACTCATACTTCTTGACCTGAATCACTTGATGAACATTCAGAGATTATTATTAAGGCAGTAAAGGCACATGGGCACCTTATGTAAGAGTGGACAACCCATTTAAAAAGGCTATTATTCCTGGTAAAATTCAAGAGGACTCCAGAATCTTATTAAAATGCGTGCACTTTGACAATACCAGTTTATTTGAAATTCCACAGTGCCCTGAAACTTCAGTGTTAATGAGTCCAGGCCAGAAATGTGGAAGGGAAGCTGTCAGCATTGGGAGTGTATTTTACTTTTTGTGCTCTCAGTTCAACAACATTTGCACTTTCGTAGAGCTGGAGGTGCAAAAACCAGTAAATGTGTACTGACTGCTTGGAAAGGACTGTGTCAAAGACCATGATGTTGCTAGGAGACAATGGGCGCTGTGTATTTCCACTAATTATTATTTTCAATACTGTGGAAGTTTAACCCTATCAGAGTGTCAACTGCAATATTCTAGTAGAAGACGATGGCTAAAACTAAGATGTGCTCAATTTAATCAAAGGTTGCTGGTTATTCTCTTTCTATTCAGTTTATCAGATTTTTCAGTCATGAATCAGGACATAATTTTAAAATCTGGTACGTAGAAAGCCCTAAAATTAGGAATTAAAAATTAGAATGAATTGACCATCAGTAAGTGTGCCGCTTCTAAAAATATCTGATAAACTTGCTGGTCTGGAGAATTCAAGCATGTGTTAACACAAGGCCAAGGTGGAGAGACATAACCAATGATCTTAGCAAAGCTGACAATCAATTTGCAAGAATTATTATTATAATAATAATTAAGTAAATTATTCTACAGTAAGATTGAGCATTCACAATCCAAGGACCGGATAGAGCACTTTCTGTTTGCTGCACAAATGCTGAGGGAGCAGGCGCGAGAGTGAGACAGTGTAACAGCCTGTAAAGCCATATTATGGGGTGGCAAAGTGGCTAAAAAAATTACTAAAGTGGCTAAAAACTTATGCTACTAATTATGCAGCTTCACACTGTGCAAGGAGCACTTCCCTCTGCCACTGTGTGCTGAAACGTCCTCTTCTGCCATAAGATTACATCAGGAAGAGGGAACAGTTAATTGCTGAGGGAGCAGGGGGAGTGTAACAGCCTTTGAAGATCTGGTAACGCCCCCAAATACCTTTCTGACTTATTGGCATACTTGTAGAAGTTGATTTTAGGAAAAAGGAAGGAGGCCATAGATAACAAAGTTAAGAAGATTATCACAGTCACGGTGCCTGGATCTATGAGTAAGTGTCCCTGAGTCCCCCGAGTTACTAACAAGGTTCTGTAGGTTTGTTCTTAAATTGGATTTTTATGTAAGTCAAAACTAATGTACTTTAGAATTGTAACTCCAGTCCAAATTTTTTTTAGGTCTCTATGAGTATCGGATTTTAAAAATGTTGGGCTTTCATAAAAACCAGGATTAACAATAAATCTTAATTACAGACACCTTTGATGAATGTTATAGCTGTTTATTGTAGCCTAAGGCTAAAATACAGTAAATTACCAATATCCAGAGGTCCGTTTGTAACTAGGGGTCGTCTGTAAGTCGGGTGTTCTTAAGTAGGGGACAGCCTGTAGTGAAACACACATTTTGTAGACTGAACTTGATGCAAGTATTCAGGTCAGCTACAATTTCTGTAATGTAGATGATATATTATTTTATTTTGTATACAGTATTCAGAGCGGATGAATGAAACGCATTGCACATCTTCACATCATAGCAGCTGTTTAAAAACAATCTGAATCACACCTTTTACTTTGTGTAGGCGCACATTTCTTTATACTTTTATATTCTACACTTCTCGTTATGACTATAGAATGGGATGAATCTTGGTGCAAAGTGAGCTTATCATTTGTGGATGTTACGAGTCTTTTATATTCACATCTCTGGATTTGAAGCTTTTGATGTGTAGATTGATCAAAAATGAAGAAGATCGTTATGATTTTTAGTTTTAGATATCTTAAGAGCTGTTTCCAAGGGATGTGGCCCCCTAACATTCCACACACTGTGCAAACACATGGGTTTCTTTTCTGAAGTTTTCATCAATAGAGCAGCGCTACCATTTGCTAATGGTTTCTCCTACTGTGATGTATTTTATGCTATAAAATGAACAGCAGAATTGTCTGTATCATGTAGTATTTCCAGCTGCTTCCTTATAAAACAACCTTATGATTTATATTCTATGTACATATACAAATCTAAGGATGTAATTAAATGACTATTGCTCAGGAATACACACAACCATCAAATCAGAAGATGTTTAAAATATGGGACTACATAAATTGTTAATCAAAAATGTGTGGTTTATGCCATAATATGTCCTTGTCTTAACCCCTTATCTCTGCACCTATTTTCCACATTATTGCAGCCCAGGCCATATTTCTGTTTTTTTCCGTCAATTCCCTTTGACAAGCTATAACGTTAAAATTTTACAGTCACTATAGCTGTATGTGGACTTTTTTCTGGGGGCGAAATTTAGCAAATTTTGGGGATTCCTATTCCCTGGTGAACTTTTATTAAACGAAACCTACCATCTCGGATCTACCTATTAAGGTAGATCTGGTGGCAGGTTCAACTAATGAATGACATGGGAGCCTTATTTAGGGCTAATCTTTGAGTGGCCTGTAACTTTATAAAGCTTTTATCACCTAATATGCAAATATCTGAAAGAGGCTTCTGGGGTGCGGAGTATTGGAGCTGAAGCTACACGCCGTGGCTACTCCACGCCCCAATAGTATCCTCTTTGGATCCTGTATAGTAGCCTCCTGGTAGCTGCGCGCACTCGTCCACTCTCTGCATAGACTCTCTATACAGAGCCGGTGGCTGCGAGTACTTGGTTGTAAAGCCGGAGCCACTGCACATGCTTAATAGCTCCAGCTTCAGAGCCAAGTACCCGCAGCCGCCGGCTCTGCATAGAAAGTCTATACAGAGCGCAGACAAGGGTGCGCAGCTACCAAGAGCTGCACGCTGAAGATCTCGTAGTAGGAGGATCCAAAGAGGCTACTAGGGCATGGAGTAGCTACGCTATGTAGCTTCAGCTCCAGCTACTCCATCCCCAAGTAGCCTCTTTGGATCCTCCTACTACGAGATCTTCAGCGTGCAGCTCTTGGTAGCTGCGCACCCTCGTCCGCGCTACAACCTCACACATACAGAGCGTGGACGAGGGTGCGCAGCTACCAAGAGCTGCATGCTGAAGATCTCCTAGTAGGAGGATCCAAAGAGGCTACTAGGGCGTGGAGTAACTGTGACATGTAGCTTCAGCTCCGGCTACTCCATGCCCAAGTAGCCCCTTTCAAATATTTGCATATTAGGTGATAAAAGATTTATAAAGATACAGGCCACTCAATGATTAGCCCTAAAAAGGGCTCCCATGTCATTCATTAGTTGAACTTGCAGATGGTAGGTTTCCTTTAACTATTTCTGTGCAGTTTATTTAAAAAAAGAATGCAAATCTGTTGTTGTTTTTTCTAATAAAAAATACATCATCAAACCTTAATAGAAGAATAACTTTCTCTCTGGGTCAACACGCACACAGCGTTACCATATTTATAGGTCTTTATTTTTAAAATGACTTTCCTTTGCATAGTGAAATAGTTTTTTTTGGGGGGGGGGGAAACAAAATTTTGCTTTGACACGTTCCAAGGGCTATATTTTTGTCATTGTGGCTCAGTGGGGGCTTATTTTTTGAGAAAAGACCTGTAGTTTATTTTTACTTCATAAAGTTCATAAAGTTTTTTTAATTGCAATTAATATATGTGAATCTTGGCAAATTTTTTGTAATACAGGATAAATAGTATACCGGAAGTTTTGTAGCCTGGATTGTGGAGGACAAAATTTGTGTGTTTTTTCCTTTTTTTAAAGGGGCAAGCGATTTTTGTGTTTTTTACGGTCGCAGGGAGCCAGGGGTGGACTGGCCATTAAGCCCATCAGGGGAAATCCCGGTGGGCCGACTGCTTTGGGGCTGCCGCGGGGCCGGCCACGCACAGAATATGATGTTGGCAAGCAGCTGATGTCACAGGTTATGCGCCCCGCGGAGCACACAGAGCTGTCACTGCCGGACGGACTGGATAAAGTAGTGGAGCATCGGGGAGCGTCGGAAAGGAGAGTACATGGTTTATTATTTTGATGTGTCGGGGGAAGGGCTGGCTGTATACTGAGACTTAGAATTTGCTGCCCGACCCAAGGACAAGATTTCCAGTGCTCCGGGCTGCTAATTATGCACACCTCCAGCATGACGTCACTCCCCTGTCCCATGCTCCCAGCGGAAGGTAGGTTGCGGTAGGTAGGTAGGTTTGTTATTAAGATGAATTCTTATCAGTCAGAGCTGCTATATTTTTTGTTAGTATATAGGATTTTCAGAATTTGGGATTGTCATGGGGATAAGGATTATCAATTAAGCTTCATTACAGACACCTTACAGCCTGGGGGTAATGTTCAGGGGAGGTCACAGAGGGCAGATAGTCCGTTTGTAACCAGGAATAGTCCCTAACCCGGGTTTTCTTAAGTCTGGGACTGTGTACTCCACTGAATGTATGTATATGTAGCTTCTCAATCTGAAGAATATAATCCGTGATCTCACACTTTGCATCTGTAAAATAGCCTTGCTCCAGAATAAAATGTTTTAGTCCTATTTCTTTTCTTACAACCTCACACATTCCTATTTTTCTTATAGAAACAGTTGTCAGGCACGCCCACATACAAAAATGATAGCATTTGTTGCCACAAATTCTCTTACTCAACAAGTCAGCCCTTATTATAGTCATAAAGGCAATTATATCACTGCTGTCACTGCTAAGTATTATTAGTCTACTTTTAGTAACTACTTTTTAGCAGCTGCGGAGCAAATTTAATTAGCTGGTACATGAAAGATGATTGGTACTCATTACCTCAATCCAAATGCAGTGCTAATATATAATAGTGGTCCTAAGATATGGACATGGTTTAGTGAAGATAAAACTACTGATTTTAGTTATTTTTAGCAAGATAGGTTTTATTACCTGTTTCATCGGATACGATTTTAGTGTTTCTTTCGAGCTGTCGGCTTAAATAGTGTAATAGATTAATGTGGCACAAAGATGTAATTTACTTGGCGCAGTTCAGTACTAAATATGCACCAAAAATCTAATTGTCATCTGTTTCTGGTCCCCATAAGACTCACAATCCAATTTGTTTACATGGATTTCTGGGCTCTCCGAAAAAAAAACCCACTGAAAAGCCAAGGTGAAATACAAAATAAAAAAACATAAAATATTCTCACCCAGCTCCTCCTTCCACTATTGTGGCCCTTTGTTCTGTCTGTTTATGCCTGACCCCGATAAGAAGGTCCTGGGATCTTATGACAGCTGCAGCCAAGCACTGGCCTTCAGGAGCCATTACAGGAGGAAGAGCAGCGATGTTCAGCAGTGACATCTTGCTTTTAGAGACTTTTTTAATAGGGCCTTCACAACTTCCGATCCAGCCAGGGGTGGAAATAGATAAAACAGAGAGCAAGACTAGGGTAAGTTGATTTTATTATTTTTCCCCTTTTATGGGTCCCAAAAAAGACTCTTTAACCCCTTATCACCGACACTAGTTTTCAGCTCAATGACCAGACTCGATTTTTCAAATCTGACATGTCTCACGATAATTGGTTATAACTTTGGAACGCTTTAACATATCCTGGTGATTTTGAGAATGTTTTCTCGTGATACATTGTACTTCATGTTAGTTATAAAATGTAAGTGATAAGTTTTGCGATTCGTTCTGAAAAAAAGTGAAAATTTGGCAAAAGTTTGTAAAAATTCTTCATTTTCCAAGTCTGAAATGTTCTGCTTTCCAGACAGGAAGTAAAACTACCCAAAAATCTTGATAATTAACATTTACGGAATGTCTGCTTTATGTTGAGATGATATTTTATGAGTCCTCTCATTTTTCTAGGATGTTATGAAGTGCAGAACTTTAGGTGCGATTTTTCTCATTTTCTGGAAAATTGCCAAAACTCACATTTTGAGGGACAACTCAGCTTTCAAGTGACTTTGAGAGGCCTAAATAACAGTAAAACCCCATAAATTACCCCACTATAAAAACTTCACCCCTCAACGTATGTAAAACAACTTCTATTAAGTCCATTAACCCTGGTGTTTAACCCATAGTGTTTCACATGGGTTAAAACAATATGGACCTGCGATTTAGAAACTATGGAATTTTTTTGGAAAATACATTCATTTGGGCCAAACTGACAGTTTCAGAATAAATTAAATGATGAAACGCACTGCAATGTTTGATGCCCAATTCCTCCCGAGTGTACTGATACCCCATATGTGGTGGTAAACTTCTGTACGGGCGCACGGCCAAGTATAGAATGAATGGGGGTGCCATTCACAGCAGATTTGTATTGTCACATAAATTTTTAATTTTTTTGGTAATGCAAACATATGAGGGCTTATTTTTTACGGGATGAGATACAATGTATAGATAATTCATTTTGGGGGTCTATAGCTTATTCATGAGATTTTATGAACTATTTCAAGGGGGACACAAACAAAATCATCAATTTTTATTTTGGATTTTTAGCAATTTTTTTTCCCCCGCTCACCGTAACATAAAAATAATATTTTATCTTTAGTCTCTGGATCACTACGATTGCAGTGATACCTCATTTATATAGTTTTTCTTATTTTTGCTCAATTTTCCTGAGCAAAACCAATATTGAAGAATATCGCAACTTTTTTTGATCACTTTTTAGAACATTTTTTGTGATGGTGTTTGATGAAAAATTGTATATTACGGGAAGTTTTTTGAGTTTTTTTTTTACGTCGTTCACCGAGCGATTTCAAGATTGATTTAGATTTATTGTACAGATTGATACGGAAGCGGTGATACCAAATATGTACGTGTTTTTGTGTTTTATATACTTTATTTGCATTTCATGTGTAACTGGGGAGATTATGGGACTTTTATTTTATTTATTTATTTAATTATATAATAAAATGTTTTCATCTTTTTTTTTTACTTTTTTACATTTTCTACTTCTTGGCTTGAACAAGCAATCGTCCGATCGCTTATTCAAGCCTTTACACTGCAATACACTTGTATTGCAGTGTATAGTGAAAGCAACTGAGCATGCTGCTCTAACGCGCCGCCGTAGAAAGGCGTACGCGTCAGAAGAAGTACCCTTAATGACCGCTGTAAAAAGCCGATAGGGCGGTCATTAAGGGGTTAAGGGCTCATGCTTTTAGGTAGATTTTTGGTCCTGGAAGTTGCATATTGGCCAGGAGATACTGGGGGGAATGCATTGATCTGTGGTGCAGGGTCTGGTTTGATTTTTCATTGTGTCGCAAGGGCTTAATTTATTTAGCACACCACAGGAAGAACAAATGGGCATCAGAAACGACACAACACATTCAGAAAGGGGTTTAGACGCTGATAAACTTACTTTTTGTTGGTCTTAATGTGCGCCAGAATAGGTGTCAGGAAACTAGAAGTGCATGAAAAGTGTCCTGAAACTATAGCTGCACCCACATTGAGACAAAAATAGTTGCGGGGATGGTAAAACAGAGCTTTTTGTTGCGCCAACAGTCTTTACATTTTTCAAAACGTACTGGCATTACCTGACAAAAAACAGCAGCAAAAGCACCCAACTGAGTGTTAGTGAAAGACTCAAGTATAAAATCTACCAATAAACAGTAATCTGACATTTGTCTTTTTTTTCGCTCTCACATTAACTTCAATGCGGGAGTTCCACTACTTAGATTTGAGAAGTGCATGCTGTGATTTACTCCGATGGGATCGGATCAATGGACTGTGCCAAACCTCGGACATGTGCATTGCACAATAGATTATCAATGTGTCAGATTGATGTCCAAGTGCTGTCTGATGTAGACTTGCACGGCAGGCAGACAGGGAAACACAGCATTTATTTAATATTTATATGATATATCATATACATTATTTATTATTTAACATACTGATCATTAAGACTATTAATAAGATAGTGTATAAATTGTTGCACTATGGGGATCAAACTGATTGAACACTCACCCATCTATTATACTTTCTACAGAGGTAAATAAGAGTGTCAGAAGCATTTGGGTATTTCCAATATTTTAATTAACTTTGATAATAACAATGGAGATTCCAGAAGATGATCAGTATTTTAAAGGGGTTGGCCACTTTACATATATTTGGTAGGGCTTTGGGGCAGGCTAAAAAAACATTTATGTCCCTTACCTTTAGAAGTAATTTTTCCTTGTTGTCCTGATCCTCTTGAGCAATCCTGCAGCCTCTTCTCTATCATCTGTCTTCTCTTGCTTGCTGAACGTTCTTCACGGGTCACTAACTTGAGGAACACATGAACTTCTACCAGTCCTGTGTGTGCTCCGGTGTTGCAGCGGTTCTCTTCCACAAACTGACACACTGCACATGGGCAGAGCTAAATCAGGGCGATTCAACCCTGTTCTGCAAAAGTATCAGTCAGGGATGCTGCGGATGACAAAAGACCGGGGACCGACCCAAAGAAGAGAACTCGTGGTCAGTTGTATAAAGATGTCTTCTGTCTGATTAATGGGGCCCATTGTAAGACAATGAGATACTTTCTGATTTTTTCAAAGTACTATGGGTTACTAGTAGAGATGAGCGAACATGCTCGTCCGAGCTTGATGCTCGGTCGAGCATTAGGGTACTCGAAACTGCTCGTTGCTCGGACGAATACTTCGCCCGCTCGAGAAAATGGCAGCTCCCGCCGTTTTGCTTTTTGGCGGCCAGAAACAGAGCCAATCACAAGCCAGGAGACTCTGCACTCCACCCAGCATGACGTGGTACCCTTACACGTCGATAGCAGTGGTTGGCTGGCCAGATCAGGTGACCCTGGGATAGACTAGCCGCTGCCCGCGCTGCTCGGATCATTCTGTGTCTGGATGCTGCTAGGGAGAGAGCTGCTGCTGGTCAGGGAAAGCGTTAGGGTGTTCTATTAGCTTACTGTTAGGCAGGAGTGATTCTCAAAGAACCCAACAGCCCTTCTTAGGGCTACAATAACGTTCTACTTTTTTTATTTTAATTTGCATCTAGTACCATTTTGTGAGGAATTAGCAGGGGGACTTGCTACCGTTGTGGCACACATATCCATAGCAAAGACCGAAGTGGGAAAATTTAGTAGGGGTTGGATTTCAATTAGGCACTAACTCAGTGTCATCTCATCTGGCATAGTAGTGTGCTTTGATACTTGGCTAGAAAATAGCCATAGGAGAATACAAAGAGCTTACTTACGCATACAGTAGCGTTCTATATATTTGATTTCTGGTTGATCTGCTGGTGGCTGTACTTTCTGCAGTGCATGTACTAGCCAATTCTGAGCAATTTGTAGTGAGACTTGCGACCGCTGTGTTCTGCGCTTAGTGACGCACATATCCATAGCAAAGACCGAAGTGGGAAAATTTAGTAGGGGTTGGATTTCAATTAGGCACTAACTCAGTGTCATCTCATCTGGCATAGTAGTGTGCTTTGATACTTGGCTAGAAAATAGCCATAGGAGAATACAAAGAGCTTACTTACGCATACAGTAGCGTTCTATATATTTGATTTCTGGTTGATCTGCTGGTGGCTGTACTTTCTGCAGTGCATGTACTAGCCAATTCTGAGCAATTTGTAGTGAGACTTGCGACCGCTGTGTTCTGCGCTTAGTGACGCACATATCCATAGCAAAGACCGAAGTGGGAAAATTTAGTAGGGGTTGGATTTCAATTAGGCACTAACTCAGTGTCATCTCATCTGGCATAGTAGTGTGCTTTGATACTTGGCTAGAAAATAGCCATAGGAGAATACAAAGAGCTTACTTACGCATACAGTAGCGTTCTATATATTTGATTTCTGGTTGATCTGCTGGTGGCTGTACTTTCTGCAGTGCATGTACTAGCCAATTCTGAGCAATTTGTAGTGAGACTTGCGACCGCTGTGTTCTGCGCTTAGTGACGCACATATCCATAGCAAAGACCGAAGTGGGAAAATTTAGTAGGGGTTGGATTTCAATTAGGCACTAACTCAGTGTCATCTCATCTGGCATAGTAGTGTGCTTTGATACTTGGCTAGAAAATAGCCATAGGAGAATACAAAGAGCTTACTTACGCATACAGTAGCGTTCTATATATTTGATTTCTGGTTGATCTGCTGGTGGCTGTACTTTCTGCAGTGCATGTACTAGCCAATTCTGAGCAATTTGTAGTGAGACTTGCGACCGCTGTGTTCTGCGCTTAGTGACGCACATATCCATAGCAAAGACCGAAGTGGGAAAATTTAGTAGGGGTTGGATTTCAATTAGGCACTAACTCAGTGTCATCTCATCTGGCATAGTAGTGTGCTTTGATACTTGGCTAGAAAATAGCCATAGGAGAATACAAAGAGCTTACTTACGCATACAGTAGCGTTCTATATATTTGATTTCTGGTTGATCTGCTGGTGGCTGTACTTTCTGCAGTGCATGTACTAGCCAATTCTGAGCAATTTGTAGTGAGACTTGCGACCGCTGTGTTCTGCGCTTAGTGACGCACATATCCATAGCAAAGACCGAAGTGGGAAAATTTAGTAGGGGTTGGATTTCAATTAGGCACTAACTCAGTGTCATCTCATCTGGCATAGTAGTGTGCTTTGATACTTGGCTAGAAAATAGCCATAGGAGAATACAAAGAGCTTACTTACGCATACAGTAGCGTTCTATATATTTGATTTCTGGTTGATCTGCTGGTGGCTGTACTTTCTGCAGTGCATGTACTAGCCAATTCTGAGCAATTTGTAGTGAGACTTGCGACCGCTGTGTTCTGCGCTTAGTGACGCACATATCCATAGCAAAGACCGAAGTGGGAAAATTTAGTAGGGGTTGGATTTCAATTAGGCACTAACTCAGTGTCATCTCATCTGGCATAGTAGTGTGCTTTGATACTTGGCTAGAAAATAGCCATAGGAGAATACAAAGAGCTTACTTACGCATACAGTAGCGTTCTATATATTTGATTTCTGGTTGATCTGCTGGTGGCTGTACTTTCTGCAGTGCATGTACTAGCCAATTCTGAGCAATTTGTAGTGAGACTTGCGACCGCTGTGTTCTGCGCTTAGTGACGCACATATCCATAGCAAAGACCGAAGTGGGAAAATTTAGTAGGGGTTGGATTTCAATTAGGCACTAACTCAGTGTCATCTCATCTGGCATAGTAGTGTGCTTTGATACTTGGCTAGAAAATAGCCATAGGAGAATACAAAGAGCTTACTTACGCATACAGTAGCGTTCTATATATTTGATTTCTGGTTGATCTGCTGGTGGCTGTACTTTCTGCAGTGAATGTACTAGCCAATTCTGAGCAATTTGTAGTGAGACTTGCGACCGCTGTGTTCTGCGCTTAGTGACGCACATATCCATAGCAAAGACCGAAGTGGGAAAATTTAGTAGGGGTTGGATTTCAATTAGGCACTAACTCAGTGTCATCTCATCTGGCATAGTAGTGTGCTTTGATACTTGGCTAGAAAATAGCCATAGGAGAATACAAAGAGCTTACTTACGCATACAGTAGCGTTCTATATATTTGATTTCTGGTTGATCTGCTGGTGGCTGTACTTTCTGCAGTGCATGTACTAGCCAATTCTGAGCAATTTGTAGTGAGACTTGCGACCGCTGTGTTCTGCGCTTAGTGACGCACATATCCATAGCATAGACCGAAGTGGGAAAATTTAGTAGGGGTTGGATTTCAATTAGGCACTAACTCAGTGTCATCTCATCTGGCATAGTAGTGTGCTTTGATACTTGGCTAGAAAATAGCCATAGGAGAATACAAAGAGCTTACTTACGCATACAGTAGCGTTCTATATATTTGATTTCTGGTTGATCTGCTGGTGGCTGTACTTTCTGCAGTGCATGTACTAGCCAATTCTGAGCAATTTGTAGTGAGACTTGCGACCGCTGTGTTCTGCGCTTAGTGACGCACATATCCATAGCAAAGACCGAAGTGGGAAAATTTAGTAGGGGTTGGATTTCAATTAGGCACTAACTCAGTGTCATCTCATCTGGCATAGTAGTGTGCTTTGATACTTGGCTAGAAAATAGCCATAGCAATAGGATAGCATTGTTTGGTTTTAAAAACTCAAAAAAAAGCAAAAAACACAAAAAAAAACAAAAAACACAAAAAAAACCAAAAAAAAGTTAAAAAAAAAAATAAAGTTATAACTCTCATTTTAAAAATGTTTAACCCGAGGGCTAGGGGTAGAGGACGAGGGCGGGGACGTGGGCGTCCAACTACTGCAGGGGTCAGAGGCCGTGGTCCTGGGCGGGGTGAGACACCACCTGCTGATGAGGGAGCAGGGGAACGCCGCAGAGCTACACTCCCTAGGTTCATGTCTGAAGTTACTGGGACTCGTGGTAGAGCACTGTTGAGGCCAGAACAGTGCGAACAGGTGATGTCGTGGATTGCTGACAATGCTTCGAGCAATTTGTCCACCACCAGTCAGTCTTCCACGCAGTCCACCCATGTCACCGAAATCGCCACTCCTCCAGCTCCTGCACCTCAGCCTCCTCCCCCCCAGTCTGCCCCCTCCCAGGAAAATTTGGCATTTGAACCGGCATACTCTGAGGAACTGTTTTCTGGACCCTTCCCACAGTCACAAACCACTTGTCCGGTTGCTGCTGAGCAATTTTCCGATGCCCAGGTTTTCCACCAGTCACAGTCTGTGGGTGATGATGACCTTCTTGACGTAGTGGAAGTGTGTAAAGAGGTGTCCGACGATGAGGAGACACGGTTGTCAGACAGTGGGGAAGTTGTTGTCAGGGCAGGAAGTCCGAGGGGGGAGCAGACTGAGGGATCGGAGGATGATGAGGTGACAGACCCAAGCTGGGTTGAGAGGCCGGGTGAACACAGTGCTTCTGAGACGGAGGAGAGTCCTCGACCAGAACAGGTTGGAAGAGGCAGTGGTGGGGCCAGACGGAGAGGCAGGGCCAGAGCTGGTGCATCAGCGCCAAATGTGTCAACTAGTGAAGCTCCCGTGGCGAGGGCTCTTGCGGCGAGGGCTAGATCTTCAGAAGTCTGGAGGTTCTTTAAGGAAACACCGGATGACCGACGGACTGTGGTGTGCAACATTTGCCAAACCAGGCTCAGCAGGGGTTCCACCACTACTAGCTTAACTACCACCAGTATGCGCAGGCATATGAATGCTAAACACCCCACTCAGTGGCAACAAGCCCGTTCACCTCCGGCCGTGCACACCACTGCTCCTTCCCCTGTGTCAGCTGCTAGTCAGCCCCCTGCCCAGGACCCTGCCACAAAAACCCCATCGTCGCCTCCACGATCCTCCACAGCATCCACCAGCGTTCAGCTCTCCATACCCCAGACGCTGGAGCGGAAACGCAAATATAGTGCAACCCACCCGCATGCCCAAGCCCTTAATGTGCACATTTCCAGATTGCTAAGCCTGGAGATGCTGCCCTATAGGCTAGTAGAGACCGAGGCCTTTCGCAGCCTCATGGCGGCGGCCGCCCCTCGGTATTCGGTCCCCAGCCGCCACTACTTTTCCCGATGTGCCGTCCCAGCCCTGCACCAGCACGTGTCAGACAACATAATCCGTGCCCTGACTAACGCCGTTTCTGACAAGGTCCACCTGACCACGGACACGTGGACGAGTGCTGCCGGGCAGGGCCACTATATATCTCTGACGGCACATTGGGTTAACTTGGTGGAGGCTGGGACCGAGTCTGACCCTGGGGCTGCTCATATACTGCCGACGCCGAGGATTGCGGGGCCTACCTCGGTCCAGGTGTTTCAGGCCTACTATGCCTCCTCCTCCTCCCACCCCTCCTCCACCTCCTCCTCCGAACTACCATCCGTGGGCACGGCGCCATCAGTCGGTAGCTCTAGGCACAGCAGCAGTGCCGTCGCTAAGCGACAGCAGGCGGTGCTCAAACTGCTGAGCCTAGGCGACAAAAGGCACACCGCCCAAGAGCTATTACAGGGCATCACGGCGCAGACTGATCTGTGGCTGGCACCGCTGAACCTCAAGCCGGGAATGGTTGTGTGTGACAACGGCCGTAACCTGGTGGCGGCTCTGCAACTCGGCAGACTGACACATGTGCCATGCCTGGCCCATGTGTTAAATCTGATAGTTCAGCGTTTCCTCAAGACATACCCCAATCTGTCTGATTTGCTCACGAAGGTGCGCCGCATCTGTGCGCATTTCAGGAAGTCCAGCCCAGATGCTGCCACTCTCAGGGCAGCGCAGCGCCGCCTCCAACTGCCCGCTCACCGACTGTTGTGCGACGTGCCCACGAGGTGGAATTCAACACTGACCATGTTATCCAGAGTTTACCAGCAGCGCAGAGCGATTGTAGACTGCCAGATGTCAACTTCCACCAGAACTGGTAGTCAGGTCAGTCAGCTTCCTCAAGTCTACAATGAGGAGTGGACGTGGATGTCTGATATCTGTCAGGTGCTGAGTAACTTTGAGGAGTCAACACAGATGGTCAGTGGCGATGCCGCCATCATCAGCCTCACCATCCCACTGCTTGGCCTGTTGAAAAACTCTCTGGTCAGCATGAAGTCGGAAGCTTTGCGCTCGTCACAAGAGACAGGGGAAGAATATTCCCTTGTTGATAGCCAAAGCACCCTCAGGTCTGTTTCTCAGCGCATATCGGAGGAGGTGGAGGTGGAGGAGGATGAGGAGGAAGAGGAGGAGAATGTTGGCGAGACACAAGAGGGGACCATTGTTGAGTCCTTTACTGTTCAGCGTGTATGGGCAGAAGAAGAGGAGTTGGAGGAGTTGGAGGAGGAGGAAATGGACAGTCAGGCCAGTGAGGGGAGTGAATTCTTACGCGTTGGTACTCTGGCGCATATGGCAGATTTCATGCTAGGCTGCCTATCCCGTGACCCTCGCGTTCAAAGAATTTATTCCAGCACCGATTACTGGGTGTTCACTCTCCTGGACCCACGGTACAAGCAAAATCTTTCCACTCTCATCCCTGCAGAGGAAAGGAGTGTGAGAATGCATGAATACCAGCAGGCCCTGGTGCACAAGCTGAAACAGTATTTCCCTTCTGACAGCGCTAGCGGCAGAGTGCGTAGTTCTGCGGGACAAGTAGCGAGGGAGAGTAGGCGAGCAGGCAGCTTGTCCAGCACTGGCAAGGGTACGCTTTACAAGGCTTTTGCCAGCTTTATGTCACCCCAGCAAGACACTGTCACCTGTCCCCAGTCTCGGCAGAGTAGGGCTGATCTTTACAGAAAGATGGTGAGGGAGTACGTAGCTGACCATACCATCGTCCTAAATGATCACACAGCTCCCTACAACTACTGGGTTTCAAAGCTGGACATGTGGCACGAACTGGCGCTGTACGCCTTGGAGGTTCTTGCCTGCCCTGCCGCTAGCGTCTTGTCCGAGCGGGTTTTCAGTGCAGCTGGTGGCATCATCACCGATAAGCGTACACGCCTGTCGACTGACAGCGCTGACAGGCTGACGCTTATTAAAATGAATAAAGGCTGGATTTCTCAGAATTTCCAATCTCCACCAGGTGAAGGAAGCTCAACCTGAATAATTGATCCACTCCTCCTCCTCCTCATTTTCCTCTTTCTCCTCCTCTTTGTACAGTAAAGCAGAGGAAAATGGCTATTTTTTGACAGGGCCCACTGGCTCTTGCTATAGTACTTCATGCATTTAATTTTTCTGGAGGGCCACCTACCCGGTCCTCTGTTTGAAACAATTTTTGTGAGTGCCACATACAGGCACTCAATCTATTCCATTTTACTGCAGGGCCACCTACCTGCTCCTCTGGTTTGAAACATTTTTGGGACTGCCACATACAGGCACTCAATCTATTCCATTTTACTGGAGGGCCACCTACCTGCTCCTCTGGTTTGAAAAATTTTTGGGACTGCCACATACAGGCACTCAATCTATTCCATTTTACTGCAGGGCCACCTACCTGCTCCTCTGGTTTGAAACATTTTTGGGACTGCCACATACAGGCACTCAATCTATTCCATTTTACTGGAGGGCCACCTACCTGCTCCTCTGGTTTGAAAATTTTTGGGACTGCCACATACAGGCACTCAATCTATTCCATTTTACTGCAGGGCCACCTACCTGCTCCTCTGGTTTGAAACATTTTTGGGACTGCCACATACAGGCACTCAATCTATTCCATTTTACTGGAGGGCCACCTACCTGCTCCTCTGGTTTGAAACATTTTTGGGACTGCCACATACAGGCACTCAATCTATTCCATTTTACTGCAGGGCCACCTACCTGCTCCTCTGGTTTGAAACATTTTTGGGACTGCCACATACAGGCACTCAATCTATTCCATTTTACTGGAGGGCCACCTACCTGCTCCTCTGGTTTGAAAAATTTTTGGGACTGCCACATACAGGCACTCAATCTATTCCATTTTACTGCAGGGCCACCTACCTGCTCCTCTGGTTTGAAACATTTTTGGGACTGCCACATACAGGCACTCAATCTATTCCATTTTACTGCAGGGCCACCTACCTGCTCCTCTGGTTTGAAAAATGTTTGGGACTGCCACATACAGGCACTATCCAAATTAAATTGTCTCCATAGCAGCCTCCACACGTTGTCTCCATTGCTACCTCCAAAAGTCGTCCATATAGCTGCCTCCATACATCGTCCCTTTATCAAACGAGGTGTGTCAGGCAGAAATTTGGGTTGTTTTCATGGATTCCACATCAAAGTTGTTAACTTTGTCGCCACCCTGCTGTGTTATCCACAAAATATACTGGCAAACTTTTACCATTTAGGGATATTATTTCAGCGCTTCTTGCGCATCTGTTTACATTCCCCTCACCCGGCATATCCTAAACTTATAAGAACGCTACTACACTTGATCTTATACAAAAGGTTCTTAGAAGTGCTGTTTGGGGAGTAGCCTAGAGACAGGGGCTTGAATTGGCGAAAGCTCGCCTGGCAGCGGAGCGCCAGCTCCATGCGCATCATGCGCTTCTTGCGCATCTGTTTACATTCCCCTCACCCGCCATATCCCAAACTTATAAGAACGCTACTACACTTAACTTGGTGCAGGCTGGGACCGAGTCTGACCCTGGGGCTGGTCATATACTGCCGACGCAGAGAATTGCGGGGCCTACCTCGGTCCAGGTCTCAAAGGCCTACTATACCTCCTCCCACCCCTCCTCCACCTCCTCCTCCTCCGAATTACCATCCGTGGGCATGGCGCCATCAGTCGGTAGCTCTAGGCACAGCAGCAGTGCCGTCGCTAAGCGACAGCAGGCGGTGCTGAAACTGCTGAGCCTAGGCGATTAAAGGCACACCGCCCAAGAGCTATTACAGGGCATTCCACATCAAAGTTGTTAACTTTGTCGCCACCCTGCTGTGTAATCCACAAAATATACTTGCAAACTTTTACCATTTAGGGATATTATTTCAGCGCTTCTTGCGCATCTGTTTACATTCCCCTCACCCGCCATATCCTAAACTTATAAGAACGCTACTACACTTGATCTTATACAAAAGGTTCTTAGAAGTGCTGTTTGGGGAGTAGCCTAGAGACAGGGGCTTGGATTGGCAAAAGCTCGCCTGGCTGCAGAGCGCCAGCTCCATCCCAAGATCCAACTAACATAGTTGCAGCACCTTTAATCTACTACTAGTTCACTGCCTCCATAATAATAATAATAATAATCTTTATTTATATAGCGTCATCATATTCTGTAGCGCTTTACAAATCATAGGAAACAAATACAAATGTAATGTAACAGAGCACAACATTTGTATGGAACAACAGGAGTGAGGTCCCTGCTCGCCAGAGCTTACGGTTTATGAAGATGATGGGGTAACACGAGGTAAAAGAATATTTAATGGTCAAGCCATTCTTCTTAGGGAATAGAACAAAATATAATAAATGGAATTGCTGTCGCTTGAACCACTCAGCCGTCATCTTATATACCAGGTCCAGGGTGAATGGGACTGCAGAGAAGTCTGGTGCCTGTTGGTTGCTGGATAACAGATGGGAGGACGACACAGGACGGGTTAGTAGAAGAGTTAAAACTTCATGCAGTTAATGAGTGTTATAGGCTTGCCTAAAGAAATGGGTTTTAAGAGCACGTTTGAAACTTTGGAGGTTAGGTATTAGTCTGATAGTCCAGGGCAGAGCATTCCATAGAATTGGTGCAGCTCTAGAGAAGTCTTGGAGACGCGAGTGGGAGGTCCGCACTAGGGTAGAGGTTAATCTAAGATCACTGGCGGATCTAAGAGCACGGGTTGGGCGATAGACTGAGATAAGAGAGGAGAGGTAGGGGGGTGCAGCATTATACAGAGCTTTATGGATGAGGGTTATTATTATTTTAAACTGTATTCGAAAGGAGACTGGCAGCCAGTGCAGCGACTGGCATGAACTGTAAGCATACATGGTCCCCTTATCAAACGAGCTGTGTCAGGCAGAATTTTGGGTTGTTTTCATGGCTTCCATGTTAACTTTGTCGCCACCCTGCTGTGTAATCCACAAAATATACTGGCAAACTTTTATCATGTACCGATATTATTTGAGCGCTTCTTGCTCACCTCCTTTGGTTCCTCTCTGACACCCATTGGTTTGAAGCCTGAGTCCAATTAGGGTATGTCGCCATGCCACTCTCTAGCCTGCTGCCGCTGCCTCTGCATGCCGTCCCCTATAGTGTCAGGGTCAATTATTGGATGTTTTACATGCTTTCTAGCTTCATTCTGTCACTCTGTCATGGCCATGCTGTTGCCCATAATTTTGGCATAATGGTGCGATTAAGCAGCCTCAGAGGCATCCATGCATGCTGCCCCTGCTGTTTCCTGTCCATTTCCGTGGTGTTTCCATCCTTTTCTGAGGTTCCCAGGTGTTTGGCCAAGCTTCCCTGTGCAGAGCCTTGGTCCCCTTGAAAAATGCTCGAGTCTCCCATTGACTTCAATGGGGTTCGTTATTCGAGACGAGCACTCGAGCATCGGGAAAAGTTCGTCTCGAATAACGAGTACCCGAGCATTTTAGTGTTCGCTCATCTCTAGTTACTAGAGATGGATTTGTACCTACCACCTGCCATGTGCTAACATGTCATAAATGGGTTCAGCATTTAGCATCAAGCTATGTATGATAACTGTTGCTCTGCCACCCTGAACAATACAATAACAAGGGTTAAGTGTAAAGTCTCTTTAACATTAGCGTGTGTCTCTGTTTTGCTTCCGTTTTTGTCTCCGCGTCTGCAAAAAAACTGAAGGTTTAACATTGCTTTGAAAAGAAGACACCTAGCTTTTCACAATCATCAGAGTAAAAAAAGATCTTTCATTAGGTTTTTTTTGCAGTCCCATAGACTTTTATGGGTTTCCATGATCCACATCTGTGCAAAAACATGTTTCATACATCAGTGAAATAACAAACCAGTGTGAAAACATCCATGGAAATAAATGGCTTTATGAGGCACCCGAGGAAATCACTGAATCACAGATGTGAAAAACAAGGCCAATGTCAAAGAACCCTTATCAGGGGCGTAACTTGAGGGGATGCAGAGGTTGCGGTCGCAACCAGGCCCAAGAGTCTTAGGGGGCCCTTATGGTGTCACTTTCCCATATGAGAAGACTATTGCTATAGACCATACATTATACTCGGGGGCCTGGCACAGACTTCGCACCAGGGCCCATCAGCTTCAAGCTACCCCACTGGTCCTTATGTGTAGTTAAATACTAAATATAACTACATTCAGCTGCTATGTGTGGGTAAAAATGGAATCTGCCCAATAAGAAGTGACAGTACATGTTTGAAGTTTGGGGTAAAGTAATAACCAGCTTTTCAGCAATTGTTGTCTCCATGGTAACCAGCTCACATCTATTTGATTCTTTATAAAAGTGTCTTTACTCATTTTAGTTTGGATGCCTTTTGTATTGTAAATCTAGGTTATAATAAAATTTAAGTGTCTTCTACAGAACAGAAATGTAATGTGCATATTGAGAGAAAAATGAATGTTTTATGATCCTCGGGAAAATTGTTTACTAATGTGCTATTAGGTTGTATTGTACTTTTTATCTCATATGAGATCTGCCAATTTAAAGAGCTATTCCAATCACTTAACCTGTGCCCTGTGTGAGAAGGTACAAGGGGCCATTATTGATGGCAGATATGTGTCACCGAGGTGCCTGGCCTCAGTGAAGTGAGCTGGTTAATTTTTGGTCAGGAACCTTAGGTTTCTGACAATTGTTAATGTAGCAAAGCTGCTTAATGCAGTTGATCCGGGCCGGCTTTCATTGGAGTAGTCAAGAGCAGGGTGGGTGACTACTCCCACATATCCAGGCCAGGTTTTGGCTGACAGATAAAGCCAGGAAGCTCAGGTGAGCTGGGGGATGTGTGTTTGCAGTCTGGAAGTCTCTGCTATACTGCATGCAGAGCTGGAGGTGTTACACAGCCAAGGATCAGCAATAGTGACATTGTTTGGTTATGCTGCTGGATGGAGGACTGTGAGTCCGGCCCGTGTATATGGACTGTATTTTCTGTTATATGCTGAAGCAAGCTATTGTGTTTCTTTAAACTGTTTTGGAAAGAAATAAAACAGCTACCTGGACTGTTACTGAAGTTGCCATTTGAGTTGATCCCCTACACCTGATTTCACAAGACAAGTGCATAGGTGGCCACACGTCAGGCTCTCTACTTGATTTGGACATTATTTTGTATCTAAGTTTGGAAAGATAATTATATTTCACAGACACTACTAAGTAGCCAATACAACATCCTGCTTTATCACTTACCTCAATTGGTCACAGTCAGTCAACAAATGATTTGTGACTACAGCATCGTATACACAGAAGAATAGCCAAGAATGTAAGCCAAATATCAAAAAATCGGAATTACAGACGTATAGCAAGCGAAACAGACAAGAAAGCCAGAAAGAAGATCTTTAACCAGCCATCAGGATAGCGCACACAAGAAATTTATTAGAGAAGGGAGCCTGCTCCCGGTGAGATGAGACAGAGCTCTGAGAATGAGAGCATTAACCCTTGCTGGTTCCGTGTAATGTTTGCAGAGAATAGTGCAAGGTAGATTCAACCTGCAGTCCAGCCATAGAGCACTGCTCCGACTGCTGACTGAAATAAACCAGATAGAAATCAGCGTCTTCCCAGTCTGAAAGTACGGACTGGAGACATATACACAACACTAACATTAACAGTAAAACCTCTCTTAAAGGAAACAAAAATGCTTGTTACCTTATCTTGGGAATTATATATTTTTTCCTTAATCCTGGGAGACCTTTATTCCGCTAAAAAACTTTATTCAATATGTAAATGAGTCTGAGGCGCTCTGGGCGACGTCACTGGAGCAGCTCTTGGCTGTGCCGCTTTATAATATACGCACCCCCCCTGCTCTCACTGCTCTACCCCGTCCTGCCCACAGAGCCACGGACAGATGGTGACATCACCGGCTGTCTGCAGGTCTCACAATCATACTTTGTAGCCGGCTGTGCTGGATTGTGAAACTTGGAGACAGCCAATAACGTCACAAGCTGTCTGCAGCTCTGCGGGGAGGATGAGGGAGAACAGTGAGAGCAGGGGGCAGTAGGTGCGCGGTGACGTCGGCTGGAGTGCCACAAGCTCATTTACATATTTTATAAAGTTGTTTTTTAGAGGAATAAAGACCTTTTGATGTAACAGATGCCACATAGTTATCCCTAGACATAATTATAGAAAGGATACTGAATATTAATTTGGCCGTACAATCTAAGTTTGTCACTGGGGGCAAGTTCATAATCATCCCAATGTGCTATACAGGCAGTCCCCTACTTAAAAACACCCGACTTATAGATGACACCCTAGTTGCAAACGGACCTCTGGATGTTTGTAACTTACTGTTATAACAGTTATGAAAGGCAACTAAGCTTTATTGTTAATCCTGGTTCTTATGACAACCGAAAAGTTTTAAAATCCAATTGTCACAGAGGCCAAAAAAAATTTGGCTGGGCTTACAATTATAAAGTTCCAACTTACATAGAAATTCAACTTAAGAACAAACCTCTCTTGTACGGGGGACTACCTGTATAGATATAGAAACAGCACAATGAAGAGCAGTGACATGGAATATAATAAGGGAGCTCGCTGAAAACTTTTTGGTAGAGTGTCTTTTTAATGTGGTACAAAGTAGTCTTAAATGTTGATTTGTAAAGCGCTACTGAATTTGATGGCACTATATAAATGAAGATCATTATTATTATTTAAGTGACTTTTGTAAACCTCATTATTTTCTAATGTCTAATAGTTGCTTACTTTTCTTGGCCTACAAGGTGACATGTTATATACTAGGCAGCACACTATGTTTCAATACCCACCCTACCAGCCCTGTTCTTATTCATTTTACATATTCATTTTTTTGAAAGGGCACATTAACAAATTATGTTTCTCTCTTCTCTTTCAAACTCTTCTACATGAATAATTGAACATATGCTCCAATGTATAAAACAAATCAGTGATTGTTTCATCTGTCGCATGCCTTTGTCCAGCATGACTTTTCGGGTTGGGTTGAACAATGTTATTTTATTAGCTTCCACACCTGTTCTTGCTTTTTAACCTCCCAAACACTGGAGCCAGTTTTAAAGAGAACCCGTTACCAGGTGTTACCACACGAAACTTATAGCCCCCCTCAAGTAGGGTATTTAATATCATCACCCATTTACCTATTCAAAAAATATTCCCCAATACACTATGTGGCTTGTTTCAAGCCCCTGTTTTTGTGTAGCTGGTACGAATTGAAACACTTTTCAAAGTACAGTATAACATGTTTGTTGGGTGTCAACCATTGCAACCAAAAAATGGTGAAAAATTCAACCTACAATAGGAGGTGGCTTAGGGGTTTGCTTGCCCTATTCGATGGTTCAGACAATGGAATAAAGAAAATAAATGGTAAATACTATAGCAGAGATTTTATATGTAATAGTCTTATTTCATGAAATCCATTGATGAGACAGAGTGCCAATGAATACAATTGTATTATTACACAAATGAAAGTCTCTGGGTACATTCATTATGCAATATATCAATGTATATCAATGCAATTTTTTTGTATACACAGATTATTTCTATGTGTGAATTGGCTTGTTAAGTGTATACATTACTGCTATACAATGCCAAAATAAAGGTAATAAAAAAAGATGTTCAATGACCCTGTAGACATTCACAGTGTGTTCCCTGTAGTGACAGCCTTGTGCTGAAGAATTGTATGTACTTATCTACTATTTGCATGAAAACATTTTCTATATGATTGAAAACTCAGAATCTTATATCTAATCAAACCTGTACTCACTTCCTCTGTCGCTCCCGGTGTCTCGCACCGCCGCCTCGCCATGTTGTCCCCATATCTCGGCGCATGATACAGCCCGCCTGCAGAATTTTAAAAACAACTGGACAACCCATTTAATTTAAAAACACTTTAAAGGACACCTACCATTAGTTTGACTGATAGTTAATGATTAGAACCTACATGTCCCCTCTGTTATGGTGTTCCTGATTGTGTTCTTAGTAAGTGCAGGAATGGCACTAATAGCTGGATTTTTAAAAAATATGCGGATTGGCTCAGGCTGACGTCATCTAAGTGCTTCTTAGCGTTGACGTCTTTTTATTTATTCAAGCCCCGGACTGTAACAGCACCAAGTGCTCCCGCCCGACGAGCTAGGAGAAATCTGGTGACATCAGAGAGTCAGGGCATGTAGAGTGCAGGGCGGGAGCTCTCTAGTAGCCCCTCGGGCTGGCGCAGGTGGTACTATTATAGTGTGGGACATGAATAAATTAAAAGATGGCGATGCCGAGAGGCGCTCAGGTGACGTCAGCCCGAGGGCTTCCGACTAATCTGCATATTTTTAAAAACTCTTTTCCAGCTAATAGTGCCACTCCTGCACTTACTAAGAACAGAGATTGAGAACTGCAGGATTTACTACTCTTGATTGAATTTATATAAAGACATGGCAAAAAAAAAGAATGACAAATTCCTAAAGGCATTTTTCACATACACTTTCCCTTTATATAAGCATAAAGCAAGGGTGTAAATGCATGGCCTTACTGATCCCTACTGCTCATATTCTAATCTTCCCTTGTCAAAATTTGATACAGCAGCAAATCATTGGTTGTATCAGCGACCTGTCAGTAACACGGAGGTCATTGTTGCAGAAGCAAGGACATCAATGCTTGAAGCTTAGATACAGAGACCAGCGAGGACCTGGCAGGTTTTATAAGAGGTGAAGAAAGCAAATCACAGACACAAAGGGGCAGATTTATCAAGCTGTCTGAAAGTCAGATTATTTCTAGTTGCCCATGGCAACCAATCACAGCTCAGCTTTCATTTTACCAGTGCTCATGAATATTTTAAAGGGAAGCTGTGATTGGTTGCCATGGGGAACTAGAAATATTCTGACTTTCAGACAGCTTGATAAATCTGCCCCAGTATCTCTGTCTAAATGAGCTTACTGTAATGGAGGTCTGATGGATGTGTCAACCAATTAAAGACTAGATCACCTTTCCACCAAGTGATATATTAGAAGATATTTAGACGGAGGTCAGTGACCTGTGACAATTTAGAGATTGATAACAAGAGGTACTATGGACATTCTGCAATCTGTGATCAGCGAAAGTCTTGGATCATGCTCTCCTGCCATTGAACATTTTCTGACACTTCTTTAATGACAAATCAGAAGATGTATAATACCAATTAAGGAAAAGTGACTTTATATAGTTTAGTGTACTACAGAGAATTATATACTATATAGACTCTATAGAGTATATAATTGCTCAATCCACTCACCCCACTAATCCCCTTCCCTCCGGTACCTTATCTTGTTTACTCTCTTCCTTTGAGCCAGTCACAGAGGAAGAAGTGTCCAGGCTCCTTTCCTCTGCTCGCCCCACTACCTGCATCAGTGACCCAATCCCCTCACATCTGGTACAGTCTCTCTCCCCAGCAGTCACTTCTCACCTCAATAACATCTTCCACCTCACTAAAATCTTCAACCTCTCTCTTTCTTCTGGTGTCATCCCCTCTTCTTTCAAGCATGCTGTTATTACCCCTTTACAAAAAAAAAAAAACCTTCCCTGGACCCATCCAGTGCTACTAACTACAGACCAGTCTCTAATATCCCTTTCAACTCCACACTCCTGGAATGCCTGGTCTATTCTCAACTAACCCGTTATCTATCATGTAACTCCCTCCTTGGATCCCCTACAATCTGGTTTCCGCTCTATGCACTCCACTGAAGCTGCACTTTCTATAGTCCCTAATGATCTCCTCACAAAATAAATCCAAAGTTGACTATTCTATCCTTGTTCTACTGGATCTCTCAGCAGTGTTTGGTACTGTGGACCACCAGCTCCTCTTTAGGATGCTGCGCTCCATTGGCCTGAAGGACACTGCACTCTCTTGGTTTTCTTCTTATCTCTCTGACCTTTCAGGGTCTTCTACTCTGGATCTTTCTCTCCTCCTCCTCTTTTCGCTCTAAACCATCAGCAGATTTGCTTTTTAGAGTGATTTATGTTGATGATACCCAGCTATATACTTCTGCACGTAACATCTCCCCTGCCTTACTCCAGAACACTAGTGATTTTCTCTCTGCCATCTCTATCATCATGTCCTCTTTCTTCTTGAAACTTAATCTTTCTAAGACTGAACTTCTTGTGTTTCCACCATCTACTAATCGACCCAATGATTTCTCCATCTCGGTCTTTGGGATCACTATAGCACCGAGGCAGCAGGCCTGCTATCTTGAGGTTGTGCAGAACTCATCTACATGGAGGCCTGCAGTGTCTGCCAATCACTGCAATGGCTGCCTGTCTTATTCTGTATTCAATTTAAAATAATAACCCTCATCCACAAAGCTCTGAATAATGCTGCACCTCCCTATTTCATTTTCTTGAGATGTTGATGTCTAAGTGGTACCCGGTTTTCACCAGAGCCCGCCGCAAGGCGGGTTAGACAAGCTGCGGCGTGATACCACCAGGTCGTTTCTCAGGCGTGACTTGTCTGCAGTGGCGGCCAAGGTAGAAGTACAGAGACGGCAGACAATCTGGTGGTCGTAGTCCAGGCACAAGGTCAGGGCAGGCGGCAGAGGTGCAACGTCAGAGTCCGGTCCAGAGTCAGCAACAGGAGGTCCAAGCAGGAGGGTACGGGAACACAGCACACAGGACAGCAGCACGGAGGAACACTGGTACACGGAACATGGAGGAGCTCAGGTAATACAGGAACACGATGGAGATCAGGTAACACTGGAACACAGAGGAGGTCAGGTAACACTGGAACACGGAGGAGGCCAAGTACACAGGAGACACAGGAATGCAGAAGACACAGGAACGCAGGAATCGCAGGCAAATCTCAGAATAGCTTTCTCTCAGGCTGTGAGGCACAAAGATCCGGCAAGAGCTTGCAGGAAGAGGCAGGCTTAAATAGAATTAGTTAAATGGCCAGCGCCAATTAATGGCACACTGGCCCTTCAAATCTTAGCGAGCCGGCACTTAGCGAGCCGCGGGAGCAGCAGAGAACGCCGCGGGAGCTGGGGAAGGTGAGGGAAACCGTCCACCGGACCCCGGGGAGGCACAGGTGCACCCGCGATCCGAGACAGGGATCGCGGGAGCACCTGTGACAGGACAGTTCTCCCATTGTTTCTGTTCTCCGTATATACAGGAGATTTTCGTAGGAATAATCATGATTGTTTTGTGCAAAAATTATTCTGACTATACGATCCTGGTTGGGTTGATAAAAGATGGCGAGGATGGGGGTTCAGGACAACCGTGGGTGAATTCTGTGATTGGTGTACTGCAAATAACCTGCAGTGATAATAACCTAAATTTGATAAAAACCAAGGAAATTATAGTTGATTTCTCTAGAAAAAGGAACAACTGGATCGAACCACTGATTGTAGAAGGGGTTGAAATCGAACGGGTAAAGAAGTATAAATTTCTTGGTGTAATGATCGAAGAAAAACTAAAATGGCAATCCCAGGTGGACTATGTATACAAGAAGACAACAAGCAAGTTGTTTTTCCTGAGATCACTCAAGGCTTTCTCGGTAAACACCGCTCTTTTAATTAACTTCTATGAGTCCGTGGTAGGCAGTTCTTTAATGGTCCTGTGTTATCTTCTCAAGATCAATGTAAATGTAGGAAAATTATTAAAAAAGCGGTGAACTCAATAGGCATGAAATGGACCAATGGGAGCATATGCTCCATCGTTGTGTACGCAAAAAGTTTGCCAACATTTTGTCAAATCAATCGCACCCATTATACAATGAATTGGAAGGAGTGGCTTCAGTAGCAGATAAATAGAAATTAGATGCAGATAGGTAGATAGGTATAAAAAATCCTTCATGCCACTGTATATCCATCTGTCCAACAAGAAATAAAGCCATCTCTAGGCATGGGTAACCAGTGGGTAAGATATGGTGCTTAGGTGGTTATAGTATGTTTTCTAATTGGCATCTGTAGGGCTGAGATGATGATAGGGCATCGTGTAGTTCTTGGGTGGCTGTCTTATTGTCCTATGTTGTAACAACTTTTTTATTTCTCTTTTATGTAATAGTTTATATTCTTAATTCTTCTTTTCCGCTTTTTGGGGACAATAAATTAAATAATTATTATTATTAATTTGAACCTCTCATGCACGTCTCCAGGACTTCTCCCGAGTCGCACCAATTCTCTGGAATGCCCTTCCTCGCGCTCTCAGACTAATAACTAATTTCAAACGTGCTCTTAAAACCCATCTCTTTAGGCAGCCTATCACATTCACTAACTGCATGAAATGTAAACTTTCTCTTTACTAATCCATCCTTTATCCCATCTCCCATCTGTTATTCGGCAAACACCAGATATACACCAAGCTCCAGACTTCTCTGCAGTCACTTTCAACTTGGACCTTGTAAATAAGATGGCGGATGATAGCTAGTTCAAGCAGCAGAATTTCTATTTATTAATTTTTTATTAAAATATTCTATATTGTTCCCTGATAAAGAGTGGCTGGACCATCATACAATCTTTTTTACCTCTTGTGTCAACCCCTTCATCCTCATACACTGTAAGCTCTTGTGAGCAGGGCTCTCACTCCCATTGTTCCATATGACTTTTTGTACTGTGTAATGTAATATTATATGTGTTTATGTCCCCTATGATTTGTAAAGCACTTCAGAATATGATGGCACTGCATAAATAAAGATTATTATTATTATTATAAAAGAGTAAAAATCACCGTACAATCAACATTATGCAAGAATATTTGTCCCATACAGATCCCTGTTGTATAAACTGTTTCCATGGTAATAGCAGCTGAGCCAAATCATTGTATGTTATAATTAAAATATCCAAATGCTAACTATATTCTAGAGATCCAGTATACAACTATATTTAGCATCAATACTTTTATATTAAAGCTTTAAACACTGAACACTTTTAATAAAACTCAAAAATGCACAGATATTCAATGTAACGGAGGGGAACCAGACACAGACAAGACAGCGAGTCCTTACAGTTAACCCCTCAAACAAGCCCTAACTGCTTGCCTCTGCGTAACCTAGGTGATACAGGACAGTCCCTCCTTACAACAAAGTAAAAACACAAAACATGGGGACAAACAAAACAAATGGGTAAGCAAGGTTGCCAAAAGCCGAGTCAGAACAGAAAGGGAAGCACAGCACACAATCATCAGACAAAAGGGAGGTCCATGAACCGAAGCAAAAGTCAAGATACCTAATTGAAAAATACAGATAGGAAATTAGATAACCAGAAAAGAATGCAAGGTGAGCAGGAGTGATGACATATAAGAAGTTCTGGGCCTGAGCTCAGTGATCCAGACAACACAGAGGATGTGGAGCTGCCAATCACCAATGGTTAATTGTTTCTGGATCATGTAGAAAAAATATTCGCACTGCACAGCCTAACAATGTTTGTTCAACTGATCCAGGGATACTACCCCAAGATACTGCATGCAAATTAGGATCAAGCACTCCAGTACTACAGTACTACGAAACTACAGCAATGGCGTATGACGTTTCGGCCTGTATGGCCTTTGTCAAATACAAGACAAGATGAACAGGTACTTGTAGATCGCGCTGGGAATCGTGCTGCTGCACGCCATGGTGCGCAATATGAATATATAAAGAAGAGAAAAGACATACATGCATGGGCAGTTGTAGAAAGGTATATCAATCCTTTATTGAAAATATAAACCACAGGGAACGTATAAAAATACCAATTTAAATCAATGGACAGAACTACCTTTGCCAAAAAATGGTAAAGCTATCCACCAAATGTCCCCATTTCAACTTATCACAAAATCCTTACATATAGGCCAAGAACTATGCCAGAAATATATTAATGTAATGGACAGGTAAAGTTAATTAGCATTTGATTTCATGCATTAGCAAACATACCTTGAGACTGCTGTAGCTACACTGATGCAGGATCATATCAATTATAATATTCAGGACCTTGGAAAAGTTGGGTCAGGCTGGCTGACACAAACACATTACACATGGGTGCTTGTAATTACAAATGGAGGTTAGCCAAGACATAACTAATCAACCTGAGCTGGATCACTCATACATAGCAGCTTCGGGATGGTGCAGCAATTGATTATTCTGCCCTAAGGGACAACCCAGGGATTACATCATCATCTCCTGCAGAGAACAACTCACGTGCTTGGAGAAATGCTAAAGTAGCCATAGAAGCGACAGAACTTCTGTCACAACTCACAAATTGTTCTGATGGGATCAGATTTCAGGCTTCTTGTTGGAAGACCACACCCAGAGCTGCCTGTGATTGACAGCTACATTTCTGATCCTGGGAAAGCTGGGTGTGTCTCTGTAATTGTTTGCCTGCAGCTGCAGTTTGAGTGATGGACGGCTGAGCCAGTCAGTGCTGGAGGTAGTGTCCATTTCTGCCTTATATTCTGCCCAGCTCTTCATTAGGTGCTGGTTATTGCAGTCTATCTGTGTATCTAGTGCTCTTGCCATTGCGTTTCTGTGTATTGACTTCTGCTTTGCCTACTGACCATTCTATTGCTATACGATTCTGTACCTTTGCCGTCATCTTGTTTTTGACTCGGTTTGTTTGACTCCCCTTGTCTGCCTGTATCTGTTGTTTGTCCCTCAGGATCGTTTATCTCCTACTGTGACCCCACTTTCCTGTGTTAGTCTTGTGTCAGGGTTGCTCAGGGACCCTTAGGTTCCAGATAACAGGTTCGCTCTTGTCAGGGCGGGCTTATCTGCTGCAATTTGAATTTTAAATCCCGCGCTTAGTCCAAATCAGTTGGGTTGTCCAACGACCACACCCTTCGATTTGTGTCACATGAAAGTTGGCGCAATCACGTGCGCCAAAAACCCCTGTTAAATGCGTCCAAAAATGGAAGTAGTCAGGAAACCCTACGGAAATGCGGTCCGCAGACCCTTAGTAAATGTGCCCCATCATGTTACAAAAAAAAGTACAGCACCGTTCTGGCCATCTGTATTCAGTCATTATAGTAGTTCAAAATAGGGGTTTGGGTCCGTGTTCAGATTTTTCTTGTTCCATTAGGCTACTGTCCACACTTACGGGTCCTGTTGCAAAGCAAAAGAAAAACAACTACTGTATATAGCCATGTTCAATACTAAGAAGAATATATACCGAGAACAAAATATACAGTAAATATATAAGTATATTCAAAAAGAGATGAAAACCAAGTGACCCGCCTCTAATACATATCCAAAGTTAGTATAAACACAGTTAGTAAAAGCTAAATGAACAATTGTGATAGAAGAGAAAAACATGCCATGCTACAGGTCAGAATGCAATAGAAGTAGAACAACAACTAGAAATTAACACAATGGATCCCCCAGTAAAATCCTATTACAATAACTCCCATTTTAACCCCGTTGGACCCATAGCTCCAAGTTCATATATCCACCTTGTTTCAGATCTTCATATGGGATGGTGTAATACTTCCACCTCTGTTATTCAAGGTGATTTATCCAGTCCACAGACCACTGAGCCCCAATATTTTTTTCTTTTCAGTCATGTAATGTAACTGTGGGCAGAATCTCGTCCTTCTTTACTTCATCATCGATTGATTTTACTGTCAAAAAATGTTGATAGATTATTTTCCTTCGTTCTTGCACCGTTTGTCCTGCATAGATCTTTGGACAGGGTCATACCAAAGCATAAATTACCATATATACTCGAGTATTAGCCAAGTTTTTCCGCACAAAAAAAGGTGCTGAAAAACCCTAACTCGGCTTATACTCAAGTCATTTAAAAAAAAAAGGGCTCTCCTTTCCGACAACCCTGCAGGTCCTCTTCTGTATTCAGCTCTGACTCCGTCTTCGTGTCACAGCGGCTGCGTTGCACACATTATGACACCGCTTGTAGACATCATAGTGTATGCGCCGCCAATCAGCACACACTATGTCAGCAAGCAGCTGAGGTCATGGTGTATTCAACGGGACCACACGGGGGCTGATGACGGAGCCGGAGCTGAAAACAGAAGAGGACCTGCAGGGGGCATATTAAAGGTGAGTACAAAGTAACCAGGCATTGGCTTTAAATGGGTGGTGCAAGTACTGGCTAGGCACTGGCTATATTCTGGGGGGCAGGCACTGACTATATTCTCAGACGCAGGCACTGGCTATATACTAGGAGGCACTGGCTGGCTATAACAAGGGGATTTCTGGCTATATCCTGGAGGAAGGGGGCTATATACAAGGGGGCAGGCACTGGCTATATACAAGGGAGCTGTTGGCTATATACTACAGGGTGCCTGGCTTTATATTTGGGGGCTGGTTATATACTAGGGGACTGCTGGCTTTATACTGGGGGCAGGGTGCTACTGGTTTTATACTAGGGGGCATGTTCTGGCTACATACTAGGGGACAGGGGCCTGCTATTTACTGGGGGACTGCTGGCTATACTGGGTTGGGGGGGGGGTGACCAATGCAATCCCCCTTGGCTTATACTCAAATCAATAGGTTTTCCCAGATTTATGTGTTAAAATTAGGTACCTCGGCTTATACCCGGTTAGGCTCATACTCTAGTTTATACGTTACATTTTACAGTTTTACTGGTTTCACAGTTAACAAAATCTCACTATTTAGTTTTGAATTATATACGGGGGATGTTAAAAAGCCCTCACTGTCTCCATGAAGCCAAGTACAACTCCCACAGGGGAAAGTATCCTTACTCATATTCTTCTACCCAGTGTGACTTTGGAGCGACAAAAAAGACTCTGTATTAGATCCTGCAAATTAGGTGCTCTGGGTATCAATTTGACTTTTTCAGATATTGTGCAATTTTCGGATTGTTTATAAGGTTGGGGTTCACATCACGCTAATGGTATACGCTCAGCGCGTAGTGCCCGTAGTGCCCGCAGTTCATGTAGCACCCACAGTCCCCTTGTCATTTCCAGGAACAGTGTGTCCGGTGCAGACTACGAGCTATCCACACACAGTACATTCTTGACCACGGGCCATTTCATATGCACTGTGGGCTGTAAAGTGAAAATGGTTAAAGCTCCAGCCATGCAACAACGGTAGTAACCAATCACCAGCTGCTGTTCACTCCTCCCCCTGCATTCAGGGTGGAGGAGGGGTCCCATGGCGACCCATACATTGGGATACGTCCCATGGCAAAGCATACATTGGAATACGTCTGTGTCATACACTATAAGGATATGTTGGCGATACGCACAATGGGGCTTATTTACTAAGGGTTCGCGGACCGCATTTTTGTCCGGTTTCACAATGATTTCTGTGTTGTGCTGCATTTAACAGGGGTTTTTGGCGTGTGCGATGGGATTTTGTCGCCAACTTGGGCACAAATTGGGCCCAATTTTGTCGCCAACTTGGACACAAATTGGGGGCATGGCCTTCGGACAACCCCACGGATTCGGACTATGCGCAAGATTTAAAATTCAAATTGTATCGCAGGACATGCACTTACAAGAAACGGTGAAGAAGAAGGTGAACTCCAGTGGACCTAGCGGGGAAGCGACACATGCAGGATCTCGGGCGCACGAGATACGTGAACCACGCCAGACTTCATCTTCGCTGGACCGTCCGGATCGGGAATCGCGACAGGACCGGGTAAGTAAATGTGCCCCAATGTGTCTTTACAACATAGGTAAAAAACATGATGTGAACCCAACCTAAGGCTGTCCCACTTAACACCTTTACTTGTAGAGTGTCTGTGATGTTTTGCCATTGGTTTTCGTACATTTTAACAAATTTGATAGTGATAGTGATAAGTACGACTACATGGTTAGAATAATTGGTTATAATCACTGTCCATCACACAGCACTAAGCCTTTGAGATTCATTTTTGTGCTGGCATTATAATAAAACATGCAGCCGAAAACTGTAACCTACAATCTGCTAAACCAATCTCCACTCCAGGTCTTTATCAAGTCTCTAATAACTTTCTATAACTTACAACTGGCACTAAGCCTTCAGATTATATTCAGTTATATGATTGTGCATGTTTTGAAGAATGACTTAAAACTCAAATTGTAGATAAATTATTTATAAAACTTCTTGATTAAGTGCAGAGAATCAGGGATGGAGATTAGGCTATAGCCAAAACATCTTTAAATTATTTACATCCTGCTTTTCCATTGAACTAATGAAATTTGAATTCAAAACAAATTTGTTCATCTATATTCAACTTAAAAAGAAAAGCTTCTAAAAAGTCACTTTTTTACTCTAAAATTAGTGTTTATTTAAAAAAAAAACTATATAGTTTGTAATTTTATGAAATAACAAAACAAGCACAAGAGAGTGCACAGAACCAAAGATCAACACAAAATGCAGCTGTGATATACAGACAGTGACCTGTCACCTGGTGTATAAGAAACATCTCAGCATATGAGGAGATTATACTCTGTGACCTGAGGAAGGACCAGTGGAGCCCGCCTGATTAATAAAGATTTTTTGTATTTACTTTTGGTCATTTGTTGCATCTATCTGCTTCTTTTGTTGCTGCTCCTGGATTAAACCCTTCACTGTCTTCACTTTTGAATTTGGAGTGCTGCCTCATTTTTTGGTAGATATATGCATGTGAGTCTTATACCACGACTCCTGAGTCTCCGTATTGTGACACTCTGCTACAGTGGACTTTTTCTTTATATATGCTTCTTTTGTTATTTGGATACATTTTGATGCATGACCATCCCACGGCTACGTTGCCCGTTTCTTTCTTCCTATAAATTCTGAGATAACCTACCAAATAATGGACCACAAGGTAGTTAAAACACTATACCCCAAAATATGTGTAACATAGTGCCCTGTTTCAGGCCTCACCCCAAATAGGGTGAGCTTCACCCTTTGTATCACAGAGCTGTACCAAGGGAGTACGATCCTGTGCATAGCCATTGGCCCTGCGGCAGGGTATGTTGAAGCTGGAGTGCCTGCAGAGGCTGTAGCAGGCAGGGTTCAGTGATAGTCCACAACTGCTCAGAAGAGGAACACCATTTCCCTTGGAGAAGATGCCTGGCCTAGTAATAGTTACCTTCAACCCACAGTCCATATATTCTTCCCCTGCATTTTTGGGTTGCAAAAATAAGCGCACCATATGAGTCAGTTTTCCAGCCCTGATGAACCTAGTGACCAGACAGAAAGAAGCTGCAAAAAAGAAGAGAGGTGCAAATGAGCAGAGCCTGGAATAATGAGGAATGTATATTCATTTTAAAGATGTTGCATCTACTGTATGCAACATGCTGCGACACATCCTTACCATGAAAAGTGCTGCCTTGCTTCTTTGAGTTTAGATAGATAGAGTTTCACATTTAGATAAACCTTCACATTTTCACTTCTGTAAGTTATTCAGCCTCGCAGCTACCAGCTCCACACTTGCCTGTGTGGGTGTGGCTAAGATGCACAAGCTGTGGTCTCATTGGTCAGCAGCACAGGCGTGTGATGATGTGACAGGAGGCAGGTCCCGCCCCTCCATTTTATAGGTTTTTGCAGAACTTTGAGGAATGAACTTTGCAGACAGAATACTTTAACCCCTTAATGACCACCGTATTGGCTTTTTACGGCGGTCATTAAGGGTACTTCTTCTGACGCGTACACCTTTCTACGGCGGCGCGTCAGAAGAAGATTTCGGGACACCGGGTCTCGCTGGTGCCAGTGTCGGGCTGTGATCTTACAGCCCAGACCCGGCACTAACACCCGGGATCGGACCCCACCGGTGTGCTTACCGGGGGATCTGATCCCTCCTGCCTCAGCCCCGGGTTCCGACGAGTGACCTGGGGCTGTCGGCTCCTCTTCTCGCTGGGTTCTGCCTTCCTGGTAGGACCCGGCTGTGTGTAACTGAGCATGCGCAGCAAGCTCAGTTACTTTCACTATACACTACAATACAAGTGTATTGCAGTGAAAAGGCTTGAGCAAGCGATCGGACGATCGCTTGTTCAAGCCAAGAAGTAGAAAATGTAAAAAAGGAAAAAAAAAAGATGAAATCATTTTATAATATAATTAAATAAATAAATGAAATAAAAGTCCCATAATCTCCCCAGTTACACATGAAAAGCAAATAAAGTATATAAAACACAAAAACACATACATATTTGGTATCACCGTGTCCGTATCAATCTGTACAATAAATCTAAATCAATATTGAACCCACTCGGTGAACGACGTAAAAAAATTGTCAAACACCATCACAAAAAATGTTCTAAAAAGTGATCAAAAAAGTTATGTTCCCTAATATGATACGACTGAAAAGAACAACTCTTTTTGCAAAAAATAAGCCCTCAACCAGGTCTGACAACAGAAAAATACAGAAGTTATGGCCCTGAAAAGTTGTCAATAGTAAAAACAATGCGATATTCTCCAATATTGGTTTTGCTCAGGAAAATTGAGCAAAGATAAGAAAAACTATATAAATGAGGTATCACCGCAATCGTAGTGAACCAGAGACTAAAGATAAAATATTATTTTTATGTTACGGTGAGCGGGGGAAAAAATGCTAAAAATCCAAAATAAAAATTGATGATTTTGTTTGTGTCCCCCTTGAAATAGTTAATAAAATCTCATTAATAAGCTATAGACCCCCAAAATGAATTATCTATACATTGTATCTCATCCCGTACATAATAAGCCCTCATATGTTTGCATTACCAAAAAAAATAAAAATGTATAGGTAGTACAATGTGACAATACAAATCTGCTGTGAATGGCGCCTCCATTCATTCTCTACTCGGCCGTGCGCCCATACAGCAGTTTATCACCACATATGGGGTATCAGTACACTGGGGAGGAATTGGGCATCAAGCGTTGCAGTGCGTTTCATCATTTAACTTATTCTGAAACTGTCAGTTTGGCCTAAATGAATGTATTTACCAAAAAAATTCCATAGTTTCTAAATCGCAGGTCCATATTGTTTTAACCCATGTGAAACACTTAAAGGGTTAATGGACTTAATAGAAGTTGTTTTACATACATTGAGGGGTGAAGTTTCTATAGTGGGGTAATTTATGGGGTTTTACTATTATTTAGGCCTTTCAAAGTCACTTGGAAGCTGGTAGTTTTTCTTCCTGTCTGGAAAGCAGAACATTTCAAACTTGGAAAATTAAGAATTTTTACAAACTTTGGCAAATTTTCACTTTTTTTCAGAACGAATCGCAAAAACTTATCACTTAAATTTTATAACTAACATGAAGTACAATGTATCACGAGAAAACATTCTCAAAAATCACCGAGATATGTTAAAGCGTTCCGAAGTTATAACCAATTATCGTGAGACATGTCAGATTTGAAAAATCGAGTCTGGTCATTGAGCTGAAAACTAGTGTCGGTGATAAGGGGTTAAGGAATGATTCGCAGGGACACCAGAATTATGGTTTGGGGGGGTTTTTTTTGGTCAGAAGAATACACTTAAAGGCCTCTGTTCTTTTTAATTCCTGTCCACATATCCCTACTATTTTAAGTGTTAAAGCTCTAGTATGGACTTATTCTTACACTCCAATAATTTTCTTTGTGATGTCCTTAGTTCAACAACATCACCACCTAGTATCACCACCTGCCTCTTCTCCCTTGTTGCCTCTTTTAATTCAGTTGTAACCCAAAGTTTACCATTAGGAAAAACCTTGAAACTTTTAGTTGGAACAATCAAGTCAGTACAGAAATTTATATAATCTGTCACCACTCCAACTGTATCGTCAATTTATTTTTTGTTTCCTCAGACCTAACATATACATCTTTCCTGGTTATCTGGCATTTGGAAATAACCGGATGCTAAATGGCTGAAAGATATGTTCTAAAAACCTGAGAGCATTAACTAAAAGAAAGATAACAGAAATGAGTTTCACATTTAAAAATACATTAATAAGATATCTGAAAACCTTTGAAATATATAACACAAGATGCGAGAGTCGATCAAAAATGATTTGTATATTGTACTGTATTTCAATTAACCTTTGAGTTGTAGCCTTGAGTAAGATTGCATCTCTTCTCTATTTTCAGCCTTTTGCATGGTGAATGCTGGCAGCAGATGTAGGCTTTATCTTGGCAAGCCTGTGTACCAACTGTTCTTTGTGGTGTATTGTGACAGATGGAGGGCATTGAACTGAGATCTATCCACTCCAGGTGCCCAACTCAACGGATATTTAAAAAACCAATGATCCATAAAGCTAAGCTGATTGTGTATCACAGATGATAAGGAAGATAAGTGTCTCTTTGAAAACTGAAACCAAAACCGGACCATTGTTAAAAGAGAACTCTAGAAGGGGTTTTCTTGGCAAATAATTAGGGTAGGTCATTAATAGGCAATTATTGAGACACTCGGCACCACAGCCAATAAGCTGTTGACACTACGGACAGAGTCGAAATCACTCAGGACTCATTTTGTCTCATTTCATCTAAAACATCCTTTTTTTTAGAAATGCTCAAAACTAGATATTGGGATTGAGGAAGACCAGACTAAAAGCTGTGTAAATTACTGTGCTGTGTGTCACGGGTACTCCCTCACCCGTGCCCCTCTCCATGCCCCAGCACTCCTGTGGTCAGACTTACCTGCCCTCGTTCCTTCTCCAGCTCCGGCGGTCAGGCGCGCAGGTCCCCACCTCCTAGGGTGTGCGCACCAGCTCCTGAAGATTTAAAGGGCCAACGCACCATTGATTGATGGCCATTCCCGGAATTCTTTAAAGGCCAGCCTCTTCCTGCACTCCCTGCCGGATCTTTGTGAGTTATAACCATTGAGAAAGCTTGTTACTTATGCCCTGTGTTTATTTAGCGATTTCCTGTTGTGACCTCGGTTCCATTATTGACTTCGATCCCGTGCTGCTTGCCGTGACCTACCGCTACGTCCTTGACTCTGATCTTGTGTTGCCTGCCTCGACCTCCTGCCCGTCCCCAACCTCAGTTTTGGCTTACGACTCTGTACTAAACCTTAGCCGCCACTGTGGACAAAGCTGCACCTGTGGAATGACCTAGTGGTACCACGTCGCAGCATGTCCAACCCGCTTTGTGGCGGGCTTTGGTGAAAAGCGGTACCAATTGGACTCCGCTCCCAAGTGTTGGCTAACGTCATCGTCCGAGGTGGTCCAGTGGGTCCACTACCCCTAGTGCCTGACACTGTGTTGCTTGTGGGGTTTCCCTTGCCCCTTTGTGGTCTGCCTTTATAGACTGTTACACTGTCTCACCTTAGCACTTCTGCAGTGAACAGAAGTGCTGAAGAAGCAGAGGAGAAGGATAGCAGAATTAGAATAATTTTAAAGTTGATTTTAGAAGTAAGTACTTCATGGATAACAAATATAAGAACACATGATTCAGGCTTTTACACCTTTGCATTTTTGGAATGCCAAACAGTAATTTTTTTTAATTTTTATCTGCATTTAATGATGTGTGCTGTTCTTAGAGGAGGCAGGAGAGGGTCATTAGGGGTATACAGATATGGATGTCTTGCGGTGAGTAACAAACTTCCACAACTGTGATACTATCCGACATTTGGTCATCCATAGTTTTGAAATGAGGGGCACTAGTGGTCACTGGTGTAACTGACTAGATTGCAATATTCCCTTCACATTGTACTCTAAGGGATTAGTGCTAGTGCCGCCATAGTAGTAACAAAGATACAGATCCAAACTACTTGCCTTTCTAATGGATATTTACGGTCATTTACTAGAATATGTAATCTCTATCCCAATACATACAGTTGGTACAAGGTTTAATGAAGGTTGTTATGAAGTAATAAATGGATTTCCCCTCATAATTGGCTCTCTGGTAACTTAACCAAGGCAAGTTAGTTACCATAATTTTGGTAAAGGAAAAAGGTGCATTAATTTATAAATTATTTAGCAAGTTCTCTATATTTTTTCAAATGTATATCATGTAATAAAATGCAATCAGTCCCCTACTTAAGGACACCCGACTTACAGAAAACCCCCAGTTACAGACAGACTCCTCTGCCCACTGTGACCTCTGTTGAAGCCCTCTGGATGCTTTAATGCTTTACTTTACTCCCAGGCTGCAATGATCGGCTGTAAGGTGTCTGTAATGAAGGTTTATAGAAAATCCTTGTTGCCATTACAGCTAAAAAATTGGAAAATCCAATTGTCTCTGGGACAAAATAAATATTTGCCTGGAGTTACAATTATAAATATACAGTTCCGACTTACATACAAATTCAACTTAAGTACAAACGTCAAGAACCTATTTGTACGTAATGCGGGGACTGCCTGTGATGTAACAATCTGATATAAGAAGCTCTTTTCTGCTCTTTGTCTGCATTGTTCCTCGGTGAGGCAGCAGGCTTATTGTGGATTCTCAATGTCACACATAATATTGCCCGCCTCTCTCTTTTTTATTCTGTTCTGCAGTCTGGGCATGACGACACTGTCTAAAAAAAGCTAGATGTGCTCTGCAAGATGTCGATTTAACTCTGCACTCTCAGATACTGCATTGTGCATAGAAATCATGCGTTCAGCTTCCATGTCTGTGCTCTTTGCAAGTACAATAATCGATAAAACTCAGATGTCAGACTTAAGAGAATGTGCTTGAGCGGCGTGCCAGGAACAATCAGCCCAGTAAAGAATGATGTGTCCTCGTGTGACCTGCTTTGTACCTCAGTCGTCTTTACCTAAAGAGTCTCTCGCTCTAATCTGCCACATTGATAGCGCAGTCACTCTTGAAAAATGCCTTGTCCTTATTTGACCTCTTTAAATATCCTCTCTTATTGCTGTACCCTTCTCCCCTTTTCCATCGTCTATACCACGCTTTCCTTCTATTGCAGCTTTCGCCATTGTGCATCGCCCTCCCTCAGCTCCGCACACCCACCTGTGCCAGTGGCTGCCTTATCCCGAAATGACCCTGCTTTGCCAGTCGTGTCTGAAGGAAATAAAGTAGCTTGTGGATGTGAATTCTAATGACAGATCCTGCAGCAGGGAAGTGCCATGCTTTCCACAGCTCAGCAGTATTATTACAGCCTTCACTGGATTTCCATTGTTTGCCACCTGCTTTTTCTCCCTTGCACTTGAATGGATGACAGCAGCACTGGCACAAGACTATAGATGGCAGATCACAGAAGAGAAAGCCACCCGCAATGTCCCCAGAACACCCTAGTGCTAGGTTAAGTAGCAGCTTGATACATGACATGGGTGTTACACAGTCCGGTTCCCTTTTTGTCTTCGAGCATGTTACTGTCACCACAGATTATTGCAGCAGACCAGGGGATTACACACATATGGGTTTTATCATGAATTAATACAGATCATTAACTGCTTTGCACAAACCTAAGTGATGCAGATGCAGGATGCAGATGGCACATGAATGTGCAAGTGCAGAGAGAATGTACCGTATTACAATCATTTTTATTCAAAATCTGTCTGGACGTGAAAAGATTATTTTTATTCATGATTTAGGCAGATGTCCTCAGATGATATGGACACTAGTATAAGAACACTGTAGTATACACGTGCAGTTACAATCCTCACTAAAAAACTAATATTTGTAGAAGTAAGGGTTTGGGGTATCTCTTAAAGGGAATCCAATATCAGTTTTGACCATAATAAACAGCAGACACTGCTACATTTAGGCCCTAGAGAGCTGTGTAACCTTTGTGTTTGTAGTAAATTTTCATCCAGGTCTGCAGCTCCTGCAAGTGCTCTGGGCAGGTCTTTCAGCCTGAGGGGCTTTTGGCTCTTGGCATAGAAATATTGAACAGCCGTTCCCCTCTGTTGTGAATGGCTGCTGTAAGTAACCAACCAATCCTAATAGAGTTGCTATTGGCATCAGAGGGATGGGGCAGGAGTCCACTAGATGCAAAATCGCAAAACCTTGAAAACCCAAAATTCTTATCTCTGTTTGTTTTGGCTAGTTTTTGTCCATCTTCTTCTATGGTAATTTATCTCCCTTTTTCCTTGTATTAAATGTTTTTTTTTTCAGATCTCTTGTTGATACATTTCTTACCAATGTCACTTCTTTCCATTTTCTAAGTTTTCCTTAAGTATGGTTTCATCTGGAGTTTTTTGTGCCAAAAAATGTCAAATTTTAGACAATTTGAAATGATAAATGTCATTTTCGACAAGATAAATGTGTCTTACTGACGATAAACAAATGTCTGGAGGACATTTCAAAATTGTAACTGGTGTAGCGACTATACCTTACCCAGAGAGAAGGAGTAACTGGATTCAGAGAATTCTTTATACAGAGGCCAAATAGATATATGGATTGGGTATGGTTAACCCAAATGGCCTTAAAGGAATATTCCCATGAAGACAAGTTTCTTATATGTACTCAGCATAACAAAATAACACATTCTATAATTCACTGTTGTTAACAAAAATGAAGCATTTCACAGATAAGTCCAACTTGTCTCTATCAGTCCTGCTGTACACAATTTCAGTTTCCCATAGACACGACACTGTAAGTTCTCACTTAGGGTCGGGTGGCTGTCATCTTGGATTTTTGTGTGAGATCATGGAGCTGAGTTTACTGTCCGTCACCGCTGTGTATCTGTAGCCACGCCCCCTGCACGGAGCTCAGAGATTACATCCTGTCAGCACATAGTGAGCAGAGAGAGAGGCTGCAAACTACAAGCTACAAGGAGATAAGTGATCCAGGGGATGGGGGAGGCAGGCAAATGTCAGTGAGATGTAGCAGACTTGTTTGTGTAATAGGCAATCGCGCCTGCTTTCACGCAACACAAATTAGGTGGCAGATTCGGACTACACGCGGGATTTAACAAATCAATTTTTGTCGCAAGCCAAGCACTTACATGCACCAGGAGGAAGAAGGTGAACTCCGCCGGACCTAATCGGGGAAGCGACACATACAGGAAATTGGGTGCACGATCTTCGTAAATCGCGGAAGATGGGCATTGCAGCGGACAATGCACAACGGGGATCGCGCAGGGACTGGGTAAGTAAATGTGCTCCAATATCTGTAACCTCTCCACCCCCTGGTCTGGGACAGTCATTAAGGTTAGGCATTTGAAAAGGTTGAAGAAAAAAGGGGGTCAGCTAAGAGGGTTAGAAGGGAGAACCAACCTGCTTTATCCTCTTACACTAATGTTTAGGTATTACCCCATTTTCTCTGCTGCCTGGCGTCACCTTGCACTCAGACACTGCTGTACATTTGATAGCTAAAGCTAGATATCTACAGACATTTGCTGTCTTTGATCTCTATGGCCCCAAATCGCCTAGAGAAGGGGCCAGGGACTGTGGGGGATTTCGGTGGTTCGCCAATTTGAAAAAGGCATTTTCTGGCGATTGGCCCCCTCCTTTCTGGAGCTAGGGGAAGTGGGCCGCCCTACGGCTATAAAAGTTTGAGGACATGTGGGGGGGGGCCTCCCTTCTACCTTCAGGATCAACAAGGTGTGAAGTCTAAGACCCCCCCCTTACGTGCCATCACTTACCTAGAGAGTGTCACCATGTCCCTCATCCTAGATGAACAAGTGATGGACCGGATTGCCAGGGAAGGCTCAGGCTGGCTTGAGGTGCTCATCAAGCGCAGTGCTGCCCAGAAGGAACATCAGGGGGCCGGACCGGCACCTGCTTCACTCCCCCCCCCCCCAGGTACCAGGCCTGCCGGATGCCTCTGCCTGTCAGGCATCGGCCGAACCCGGCACCCTCCAGCGCTCCCCCCGCTCCTCACCTCCTCCTCTGGTAACCCCCGATGTCTTCCCCGGCAGCGGGACCGCAGCAGCAGCTCCAGAGCGAAGAGAGATGGCGGCCCGTGCGCTGCAGCAGGCCTCCGGACCGCCTCAGCCCCTGGTCCCCCCCAGCACCAGGAGCCGCGGAGCAGCGGGGAAGAAGAATCCCTCGCCGAAGGAAATGGGCTCGCCGGCACCCCGCAGCACAGCCGATCAGTGTGGGCTCCGGCCTGTCGCTGCCGGAGCCGACCCGCCATCACTCAAAGAGATCAAGAGCATCTTCTAGCTACCCGCCAGAGTTGCTACCAGCCACTCAGCAGACCGTTCAGCGGTGGTGCAGCAAGAAGAACGCCGCCATGCCAGTCTCCTGCTTCACAGCAGTCGGCACCGCCACGTCAGTCTCCTGCTCCCCAGCAGTCGGCTCCCCAGGACCAGCTAACAGCACAAAGACAGACAGCGCTCCCAATTCCGGTTGATCTAACTTCTGCTGCGAACGGTGAGTTCTGTGGTCTTCCCTCGTGGTCGGCCATTACCTCGGCACTGCATAACACTAACAGGGACACCACACACATTATATCATCACTAAAATCGGTTCTATCTCAATTAGAATCAAACCATCAAGGGGTTAATACACAAGCGCAGCCCAGCGGTAACTTAGGGGCGGGTAATACATTTAGGGATACAATGTTTTGCGCAGTAGCCCCCTTAGGTAAATATGTCCCTGAAGAAGTGAAGAATAAAATTCAGAAGGGAGAATAAGCTGATATCTGGACAAGGAACAAATCTTTGAAAAAGGTTCAGAAAAAAAGGTTAAGGCTTCAAAAAGCCTTCACAATTGGGTGCAGGCTTTTGCGGTGATGGCCTCCATTATCACCCAAAAATCTCCAGCTTCGGCCCCGGATTTATTTGTCTATATGGACACAACTTTTAATGCTTTTAAACTACACAGGGGCACGGCTTGGTGGAGGTACGACAAAGAGTTTCTTCGCAGCCTATCACTTAACCCCAGTATCGGCTGGGCATCCAAGGCTACGGACGTCTGGTTACAGCTGATACTGGCACAACGCTCACAACGGCCCTTTTCAGGATCCACCGCATGGCCAGCCCAGCAGTCTGCCCCTGCGGATCACAAACCCACCGGAGCATGCTTGCTCTACAACGAGGGCCATTGCAGATTATACAACTCATGCAGGTTCAGGCCCGAGTGTTCAATCTGCGGTGGTAATCACTCAGCCTTGAGTTGCTACCGCAAAAACAAAAATAACTCCTCCCCGTCCCAATCCGCGAACTCCGGTGAACGTGCACAGGCTTGCTCACTGGCTAAAGTTATATCCCAAGAAACGGGAAGCAAGCCTTCTTGAAGGGGGCTCTCTTCTCGGTTTCTTTATCCCGCACCAACCTTCCACTACCCTTTTTATGTGCAGTAATTTGATATCTGTGCGGGAAAACCCCCTCGTGGCCCTTCAAAAAGTTTCAAAAGAGGTCCAATTAGGCAGGATGGCCGGCCCCTTTGTAGACCCCCCTTTTTACAACCTCAGGGTTTCTCCCCTTGGCCTGGTCCCTAAGAAGGAAACGGGATCGTTTAGATTAATCCATCACTTATCTTTCCCCAAGGGACATCTCAAAGGAGGATGCAGCTGTATCCTATGTTTCGTTAGACCGGGCCGTAAATTTGGTTAGGCAAGCGGGCCAGGGGGCCCTCTTAGCCAAATCTGATATAGAGTCTGCCTTTAGGTTGTTGCCAGTTCACCCGTCATGCTTCCATATTTTAGCGTGCTACCTTGAGGGTCATTATTATTATGACATGTGTCTTCCCATGGGCTGCTCCATCTCATGTTACTATTTTGAGGTATTCAGCAGTTTTTTGGAGTGGATCTTGGGCTATGACACAGGTCTTTTTTCTATCACCCATTACCTGGACGACTTCTTGTTTGTTGGCGAACGGGATTCCGAATCTTGCTCCTTTCTCTTGCGGAGGTTTACTTCTTTGTTGGAGTACATCGGAGTTCTGTTATCTGCGGATAAGACAGTCGGGCCGGTTAACAACCTTTCCTTCCTGGGAATTGAGTTGGATACAGTGGAGATGACATTTAGACTCCCAAGCGACAAAATATCTCGATTAAGTCAAGAAATAAGCTTTCTCTTAGGCAAACGAAAGGCCACTCTGTGGCAATTCCAGGTCTTACTGGGCCTGCTAAATTTTGCTTGCATAGTCATCCCAATGGGCCGCGCTTTTTCACGTCGGTTATCCCTGGCCACAAAAGGAGTAATACAACCAACCCCCTTTATTAGAGTGACCAATAACCTTAAGGAAGATTTGCGGGTTTGGCAAGTTTTTCTTCAGGACTTTAATGGGTCTGGGATCCTTCAGGAAGCAGAAACCGACAGCGTTTCTTTAGGCTTGTCCATTTCCGCCACGGGTAGTAGCTTCGCTGCTATCTTGGGCAATGCATGGTGCAGGGAAAATTGGCCGTCTTTATGGATAAGACAGGGCCTTAATAAAAACACCACCCTCACACACCTTTTTGCATTAGTGGTCGCCATAGAAACGTGGGCTTTGGTTTTGGCCAACCAAAGAGTACGTCTGTGGTCTGAAGACCGCGGGTTAGTACACGCACTAAATAGACTTTCTTCCCCTTCATACCCGGTACTCGCGTTGCTCAGACACTTAGTCCTGCGGTGCTTACAATTCAATATCTGGCTTAGGGCTAGGCATGTCCCGGAACTTACGAACGACTCGGCTATGTTCACAATTTCAGAGCTTCAGAGAACTCTACGGGTACCCGGCAGAGAAGTGGATTGCTTGCCCCCAGTCCTTATGGAAGCTGGTCGAGAACAGCTTGTAAACTTGTTAAAAGGATTGGTGTCAGCAGCCACTTGGCAGAAGTACTCTTCAGCCCGGAAGCAGTGGCTAGCCATCTCCGGTGGCTCTATACCCGCAGAGAAGGACCAACTTTTAAGGCACTCACTACATTATCTTTCACACATCAGGAGTCAGGGGGCGTCACAGTTTAGCCGGACTGGCTTTTATGCTAAAAATTCACGACCGTCCTGATGTTACAAAGACATTCACCATAAAGCAAATTATGAAGGGCTGGAAAAAAAGTAAAGTCTTTTCAAGATTTACGCAGACCGGTTTCACTGCCTTTATTCTCCCGTATTATTTCCATCTTGCACATAGTATGCAGTGATGACTATGAAACTTCCTTGTTTAGCTCGGCCTTTGCAATAGCCTTTTTCGGGGAGCTACGGATCGGGGAACTAGTTCCTCTCAGCGCGGTAAAATCGGGCGGTTTGCTGCAATCGGACGTACTAGTCAGCGATACTGGGGTAAAAATTCGGATTTGTAAGTCAAAAACGGAAGTTTATGGTAGAGGAACATGAATTACCATACTTCCCATGTCTTCAAACCCATGCCCGGTTTCTTTGATTGGGAGATATGCCCATTTACGCCCAGCGGGTCCGAATTTTTTACTGCACCTTTCAGGTTCCCCCCTTTCCCGTTTCCAATTTAGTGCGGTTTTTAAGAAAGCAATACTCTTTTTGGGTTTAAACCCCAAAGAATTTGGCACTCACTCATTTCGCATGGGTGCCTTGACCATGGCGCACTCTTGTGGAATGAGTGAGGAAGCAATAAAAACACTCGGAAGATGGAAGTCGGATTGTTTTAAAGGGGTATTCTCGTCTGGGCATTCACATTCAGTTTCATTAATCTGCCATATATAAACATTTCTTCAATTGGATGTTATTAAAAAAAATGTTCCTGTGTGAAGATAATTTCTCATAAATGTAGTCATTTTGTCCCTTAGAAACCAGATGGCTTCCTCGGTTACGATTACCTCACATTCTGGCAGCAGTGGCCAGACATGCGCTATTGAGTCCTGCCTGACCACATGGATTCAGTATCCATTACCACAGGACTGATGTGGGACTTGCAGTAACTCCCGGACATTTTAAGTACAAAAACTTTTTGTTTATTTGTGCAATCCCTCCAGCAGAGGTGGCCGTATCCGAGGAAGCTATCTGGTTTCTAAGCGACAAATTGACTATATTTGTGAGAAATTATCTTCACACAGGAACATTTTTTTTAATAACATCCAATTGAAGAAATGTTTACATATGGAAGATTTATCAAACTGAATGTGAGTGCCCAGATGAGAATACCCCTTTAAGTCATACATCCGACCAGATCTCAATCCCCTGTTTTAATTTACTGTAATGTTAACGTTTATCTATAGGTCGTGCTATCCTTCATTTTGTATTTTACAGGCCATTTGACCCATGTATGGATTGTTGGGAATTCCTTCATCCACTGGGCACAGCGGAGGGTGGAAACTCGCCGATGCGGTGTGAATTTAGGTCTCAAGGATGCTAGGGTGCACTGGCGTGGCGTGCGCGGCATGCGTTGGACCCAGGTTTTTCAGGAGGTAGCCGATATAAGCAGGAGCTGCCGTGAAAACGTGGTCCTCCTTTTCCATGCAGGCGGTAACGACTTGGCGTATGTCAAGCTGGGTGAGCTATTAGCCCTTATGAAAGAGGACCTTACTCATTTACCCTCCTTTTTTAGGAAAGTGACACTTGGCTGGTCCGAAATTGTCCCTCGTTGTCACTGGCAAGGCGATCACGTTCAAGAGTGAATTAATAGAGCCAGGAAGATTCTTAACATTAGAATCGCCATTTAGAATTGGAGGGGGACAACAGGCACCTGCTGATAGGTGACGGGGTTCACCTGAATCCGATCGGTTTGGACATTTTTATTGCCGGTCTGCAGGAGTTGGCGGAGAAGGCGATCGCCTTGGGCAGTGGGGGGGTCGCAGTCAGCTCTAGTGCGCATTGGCGGCTCCGTGGCGGAGGATAGACATGCCCAAAGGTGAGGAAGACATGTCCAGCGGCAGCCGCCATCTCGGGAGAAGAGCTCCATACAATCAAGCCAGGCGGGCATTAAAATTCTATTCTTTTGTTTTATTGTTTACATGTTTACAAACATTTTCAACTTGTTAAAAGTTTACAAAGTTAAATTATATCTTAATAAAAATTGCTGTGGCCTACCCACACTCCCAAACCAAGAACATTTCTCAGTTTTTCTATTTTGAGTTGTTTTTTAACTTGGGGGTCAATGGCCATTTGTTTGGTTTAGATTACAAATCCCCACAGTCTCTTTGGCCCCAAATTGTCTAGAGAAGGGGCCGGGGACTGTGGGGGATTTCGGTGGTTCACCAGTTTAAAAAAGGCATTTTCTGGTGATTGGCCCCCTCCTTTCTGGGCGGCCACCTAAGGGTGGGCTCAGCTGGGGGAAGTGGGCCGCCCCCAGGGCTATAAAAGTTTGAGGACATGTGGGGGGGCCTCTTTCCTTCTACCTTCAGGATCAACAAGGTGTGAAGTCTCCCTCCCACCCTGCCCTCAGGTGTAAAGAAATTTTTATTTTCAGGTGGTTTCTTGGTTTTGCTGTTCTCCTTCTGTTTTATCCTAGATGTCACAGCAAGGGCGGAGGATAGACATGCCTGAAGGCGAGGAAGACACCCAAATGATGGCTGTCCTGCGGCAGCCGCCATCTCGGGAGAAGAGCTCCATACAATCAAGCCAGGCGGGCATTAAAATTTTATTCTTTTGTTTTATTGTTTACATGTTTACAAACATTTTCAACTTGTTAAAAGTTTACAAAGTTAAATTATATCTTAATAAAAATTGCTGTGGCCTACCCACACTCCCAAACCAAGAACATTTGTCCGTTTTTCTATTTTGAGTTGGTTTTTAACTTGGGGGGTCAATGGCCATTTGTTTGGCTTAGATTACAAATCCCCACAGTCTATACTGCATGTCCTGCTCGCTGTAGAGGTGATGCCCAGAGAGGCAGTGTTAGCTATTAGTTACCGGTGTCCCCTCTCAATACTCCTCCCCTGATTCCTCGGTCAGTCAGGCACTACATCACCAGTCCTTACATGCTAACAGGAAGTGGAGCGGCGTGTGCACAGATGAGAGGGAAGAGGTGAGTGTTTAGACCTTTTAATTATCCAGGGAATTGGAGGGCCACTATCTCTAGTGATCTTGAAGGGATCGCATGGAAGTCCATTGACTGGGGTTTCCAGGGAGCTAGGCAAACAGTCTACCACCAGTAGAGTGTAAAGTGGACATCTGATCCATAATAAACCTCTCTGGCCACCCCTTTCACAGGGTTTCCAATACATAATTTCCTTTAATTTCCTATATCTTCCTTGAGCCACTGTAGCATCAATCAATGAACCTTCTAATGACTCCATTATTTGTAAGAAATATGTCAAGGTGGGGGATGCAGGTGTATATTTGTAGGGTACACTCTGTGGGAATGCCCTTGTAAAGGCGGGAGACAATCAGTGGGGAATAGGGACAGTACATGGCTCTGTCTTCATGTATGGTGTACTATGGGGATAGTGGATACCACAAACAATTAGATCACACTGATACCTCACCCACCGGTCCCAGTTTCGGCAATTACGGTAAGACCACACTTTCCCTTACTTTTTGCAAGGTGCCAGTAGGCAGCTGCCTTAGATACCAGTGGTCTGGTATATGCTGTCCTTTTAATGAGAACTGTTGTTATATATGGTTTTGACACTGTGGGGCTCATTTACAAAGGGTCGCGGATCTCAATTTTGTCGGACTGTTCGTCTTTTTTGTGGATTGCACGGCTTGGACAGATATTTAACAGGTGTTTGTGCTGGTATTGTGTCACAAGCGATCGTTTTTTGGTGCAGCTGCGCTGGCTTCTATGCGGGGGCTTGTTGTTGGACGATCCGTCTAATTCGGACTGAGCACGGTATTTTACTTTTAAATTGTCTTGCAAGACAATGCATTTACATGCACCACTTAAAAGATGGTGAACTCCGTCGGACCTGAGCAGGGAAGCGACAAATGCAGGTTATCGGGCTTACGAATCGCGCTACAGTGCATTATTGTTGGACAATGCACTTCCGGGGAACTACAGCGGACAGGTAAGTAAATGTGCCCCTGTATTTGTTCCTGGGTGTTACATGTTATTTTAATGTATACCAGTTAAACTAATAATGGTTTTTATGTATCACAATTTTCCTAGACTTGGATCATTATTTCACTTTTCACAGTCCTGTCACTTCTAACAACAAGCACAAAAGAGTTACACAGCTCTACAGGAACAATACCTAAAACAGTTTGAAGCTTTATATGTTCAGAATTGCTGTCAGCTTCCCTTTATTTTGTATTTTTCTATTTGAAGAGCACTAATGCAAGAATTTATATAATTCTGATACCTTTTTTTTATACTGCCTGCTTGACAAAGAACTCCCTAGTAGAGTTTTAAAGGCATCACAGAGGCACTACTTTTTATCCATCTTTAAATCCCCCCTGTCTGGCGTACCACTTGCCATGTTTTGATATTTGTTTTAATATAATTTTATGAAGAAGAAGTTTTCCTTTTTCCAAGCTACTAATCTGACGATCAATTTTCTGGTGGCCCACAACGCCTGTGAATGTCGTGAAGCATTACGAACATGATCTCACTTTGGTGTTTTTGTGTAAAAACTAATTCTGTTCAGTCTGGTCTTTCAGCAAAGTGTGCAGGGTGCGCCAGATTAAAGAATTGTGGTACACGTCTTAATGAATCTGAAACCCCCTGTACTGCTCCAACAGAGTGCACTTTTTTTTTTGTGAAACTTTAACATCCGACTGTGCAACGGAACGTTGGCTAAGTGGCACAATCGAAATCATATCGCACAAACCGTATTTTTTGGACTAGAAGGCGCACAAAAAATTATTTGATTTTCTCATAAATTAAAGGTGCGCCTTATAGTCCAGTGCGCCTTATATATGAACCTTACTTACAGACAACAGCTGCCTTGTACTGTGCACAGGTCTGCCACCTGCTGATCATTCATCCTTATAATCAGGTGCGCCTTATAATCCGGTGCGCCTTATATATGAACCCAGACGTTTTAGCAGGCATTTATTGATGGTGAGCCTTATAATCCGGTGCGCCTTAAAGTCCGAAAAATACGGTAAGCTTTGTCCTTTGTTGCCTATAGCAATCAATCAGAGCAAAATAGAAGATGAGCTGTGATTGGTTGCTATATGCCACCTGTTGAGTATCTCTGCTAACTGCTACAACAGCCAACAGAATACGTTTCCTGTAATTTGGTGGTTACCAGGCATATTTATGAAAGAACAGGGTAAAAATATCCACTCCTAACATAGTCTATGATGTTCCCTGAGACAAAGAAGGTGTCTGTTCGAAACTTTATGATTGTAAATCCTTTAGCCGACACACACATTTATTCACACAAAAACACTTTATATATTAGTAAACGCTTTATATATTAGATTGCAATCCTGTAAACCCCAGTCCAGTTTAAATCATGCAGGGAGGCTTGTTTTGTCCAATTATTTTTAATTTTACCCTTCAGGTGACTAACTTTTGGACATGTCAGTGCACAACCAGCAGCTAAGTCTTGTCCCATATATCATAACATTGTGTTCAATGCTGCTATCACACACATAAATTAAGGAGGGTGTGTTGAATGTATTATTAGTACACATGCCTCAGTCTTAAAAGGTCACAATGTTAGGAAGAACTTCTGCTTTAGAGAAATTTACTTGTGAATATACAGGGCACATTTACTAATACTACCTAAAAGTGTAAACTTGACTAGATGGTCTTAAAGGGGTTGTAGAAACTTTTTAAGTTATCCTCTATCCACAGATTGAAAACACATGTGTTAATGCACAATGTGAACGAACCCTGTGAGTAGGGATAGTTTTCAGGTGGTCCCTTACCAATAGGGTAAGCAAGGCAATAAGGTAGGGCTTTGAGGTTCAGGGCCTGCACAACCTTTCTCTCCCTTACAACTACTATGGGGTGCTGACACTCGGCCTTATTCATAAGGTGGCACACCCCTGCCAGCGGTCCCATTGTAGGAGAAGCCGGCTTCTCCTACAATGTGACCGCTGGCAGGGGCGTGCTGGGGGTGCGTTGGCACTCCCCCTTATGAATAAGGCCGAGTGCCAGCACGCCAGATACACAATCCGACCTCCTATTTGGTAAGAGGTCGGATCGGTTTAAATCAATTTACTGCACATAAGGGAGAAAGGGGCTGGGGGGCACATTTGGTGGGTGGGTTTTCCGGGTTGACAGGTCCTCTTTAAACATTCTCATTAAGTGCAGAATTATGGAGAGAAAATTGGACGAAATGTTAAAACAGTAAAAGGGTCTTAGGGCGTTCCAAATGTATTGTATATCCTTACCCTCTAACCTTCTTTCACTAAGTTGTCTTGTATAAACTGCCATGTTGTGCACAACATTTATCTCACCTTTCTGATGCCGTTTGGTACGGTTTTCTCATTTGATGTTGTTTTATGAGTTGTATTCTTTCCAGAAAAAAAAGGAATTTCTTTTATGTGGCTCATTATGCATACATAAAACTTCCAGTATGTAGCAATTCTATCCCTTCTTTTATAGATATGATGTATCTGGTGATGGTGTATGTGCGTGTGTGTGTGTTTTATGCTAAGGATGTTAACGTTTTGGACTTTGCTGCCATCTTGTGTTGTGTTTTAATAATGGCTTAGATATTCCAACTTTTAAAAAAAGCCATCTAGGACAGTGATGGCAAACCTTTTAGTACCCAAACTACAACCAAAACCCACATATTTTTCGCAAAGTGCCAATTCGACAATTTAAGCAGTAAATTATGACTCCCTGCCCTTTTACAGGTTTTTAATTGTAAAGGGACCTGAGGATGCCAATACAGTAGAAAGAAGGAGAAGAAGTTTGGATTATCATTGAAGCTTCCTTCTAGGGTTTCTTGGCTGACTGGGAATGTAAGAGGCCTTGAGTCCTGTCCGGCGAACCCTGCCCTGGGGTGATGGTAAGGGTGCCCATATAGAGAGCCCTGAGTGCCAGCTCTGGCACCCGTGCCATAGGTTCGCCACCACTGATCTAGGATATAAGAATGATCATGGGAATTTTAGTGCCAAAAATCCCCAAATCGTTATTGCTGTAATAACAGTCACAATAATAATTTATTAATAATATTTATTAATAATTATTAATAATTGTAATATTATTATTAACAACTATTAGAATTTAAGGTTATCCATGTTGGGGAAATGTCAGTCACATTATTTCAATCTTCAGTCCTTGTTAGGTGATGGTTTGCTCTGTGCTTGGTCCTTTTGTGCATTTTTATTCTACTCGATCAGTACCATCAAGTATATATGGATCTATTCCAAGAGAGGTCTATTGAAATGTTTTTTTACCCTGCTGGATAAGATGAATAAGCAGCACAATTTATAATGCTGGGTTCACACCGGTGTTATAGCTCTCTGTTGTTCTCTTCCATTACAGCGGCTGCCCACAAATGAAGTTGTTCTGACAATCTTGCCCTGTGTGTGTGATTCACCAGACTGGACCTAGAACTGATGATCTGAACTGAGTTTGCAGTGAATAAGCTGTAGATTTTTCTCACAGAATTTTTGGCATAATTATTTGTTACAGAAATCACGGTCAAGAAATCAACATCTACACTGCAAACTCCGCTAACACAAATTAGCAAAATGGCGATATAACGCAGACATTACACTGTGTGTGCAGTTAGCTGAAGATACGATCACATGGCCTAATTTGAGGTGAATTTTTAGTTGGTTTTTAGTCTTAAAGGGATTTTCCCAAGTATTGAAGTTACCCCTACCCTCAGGATCGAGGATAACAAGGTGATTGGTCCAACTGCTGGGATCCCCACTGATCATAAAAAACGGATTCCATCATCCCTTTCTTACCAATGGGAGGAACGGTGGGACAAGGATCCATTCTGCTGCTCCATTGATTTGTGTGGGAATGAGGGAAACAGATGAGCACAGCGCTCAGCTTTCTCCAACAACTCCAATAGACAGGAAATGGAGTGGCAGGGAATGCAGTCTGTTAAATCTGCACGTAATACGTAACGTATGAAGGTATCCTTATGCCCCCTGCAAATGAACATTGGCAGAGATTTTTCTCTCCCGACGCATTTTCTTTCCCGGACATGTCGTGATCACGCTGATTCGAGTCTGCCGACATTCACTAAGGTCGTGCGCCCGATATCCAGCAGGTGTAGCTGCTGCGCCGAGGTCCGCCGGAGTTCACCTTCTTCGTCCCAGTGCATGTAAGTGCTGCTCTTGCGACACAAATTTTTTTTTAAATTCTGGGTTTTTTCCGAATCCGTCGGGTTGTCCGTGCCCCCCCCCCCATTTCTGTTGAGTGAAAGCCGGCGCGATGCCCCACAATCCGATCACGTGTGTCAAAATACCGGGGCAATACGGCGCAAATCCGAAATATTCAGGAAGCCCGACGAAAGTGCGGCGTTCGGACCCTTAGTAAATGAGCCCCATTGTTGGCAACAAAAAGTGGAATCTAAGAAGTGCAACTATTTAGTTGTAATGCCACTTCAGTTCCGTCTGGCATATGTGAACGAATCCAGTAGGATATGTTGTAGCCCACCATTGTATGGAGATATTGGCAATCTTTACAATATACTGCAAAAACGCAGTGTGATACCAGCCTAAATGCAGAGGAATAACATGGAGAAGTGAATTACTACAGCCCCCTATATGGATTCCCATGATAAATTCATAATTCCTGGTCCTTCTGCCTACTGAAATACAGTCCCATGAAATATCACCCCCTCATCACTCCAAACATTCATTCAAATTACATGGTTTCTGTTTCTTCAACTCCACTAACATACAGTCCTATTTAAGACCCAGTTCACACCTGCATATGGACCTTAGTTATCTTTCATCACTAAAATAACTTTATTTAATGTGCTTGATTTCAGTGGACTTCAATTAGTGTCCACTTGTACCACATTCAATAGGCTTCAGTTATTGGAGAATAGCGCAGCTTCCATTTGATTTTAAGCTCAAATAATGGATTCCCTAGTGGATGCGGTACACAAGGGTGTACTTAGGGTGATGCCACACATGGCGTTTTTGGTCCGTTTTTAAACCTCCGTTTTCAGTCCGTTTTTGGCAGTTTACCATGCATTTGGCTGCTTACAACCTGTTAATATATTAAGATAATTGGGAAAAACGGACTAAAAACGGACCAAAAATGTCATGTGTGGCATCACCCTTACAGAGGCCATTAAAAGTCTGTTGAAAACAAGGGGCATTTTAACTAATCAGTGAAGATAATAAAAAATGGGTTTCGGAGGCAGGGCTGAACTGGGCCTAAGAAGATTCTCCATGCCACCTCTGCATCCAAACAATGGCATGTACATTATAAGGTGCATCATTTCTTTCCTTTAAGCACCTTCCAACATACAGTTATATGTAAAGTATAGAACTCATCTACAGGGCTGGATCATCATTGGCGCTCTTGGAGCACGAGCGCCAGGCCCTGCATTCTGAGTTGTTTTTTTTTAGGGGGACCTGGCCAGGAGCTTCAACAGCTCCCATGATAAGCCGGTTCTGTGCTTCAGTATGCAATCACTTGCTTGTGCATGCAAGTGATTCTGCAGCTAGCACAGGCAGTGGCGAATACATAGCACTTAGGAGCATCTACATGAAGCTGCGCAGAGAACAGCAGAAGATGCAGGAGGATGCTGGGGAGGACTCATTTTATTATTTTTCTGTGCTACCTAGTGCTAAATATTAACTAAGAGTGGGGCCTAATGGATTACTGAAGGGGGTGGAGAAACTACCTAATTGATAACTTAATAAATTACTAAGGGGGCCTGGCTGGGATACTATGAGGGTGCGTTTTCAAACGCTGCAGAACACCTGAGAGGAGGAGATTTGCCTGATTACTGTATTTACTCGAGTTTAAGCTGAGATTTTCAGCACAATTTTTGTGCTGAAAAAGCCCCAATTGGCTTATACTCGGGTATATAAAAAGAAAGAAATTAGCACTCACATCCTCTTCTCCACAGAGCTGCGGCCTCCTAGCAGTGCGGGCAGAGGCACATCCATGCTCTTTGCCCGCATGCACGCACACGGGGCTTGACGTCATCAGGGCGAGACATGCAGCATCATATTATGTGCACACAGAGGGAGAGAGTAGACATGCCTTTGCCCGCACTCCCGGGAAAACGGAAAATGCAGGGGCAAAGATGAGCTGTGGATAAAAGAGGACGCTGGAGGTGAGCGCCAGAGGTGAGTACTAAGTTTATTATTTTATCATAAAAGGGAGTATTGCTGGACAATAATTTTTTAAAGGGGGCACAGCTGCACAATAATTTTTTAAAGGGGGCCACTGCTGGTCAATACTTTTATAAAGGGGGCACGGCTGTACATTTATTTGTAAAGGGGGTCTCTGCTGGACATTTATTTAAAGGAGGGCTCTGCTGGACATTTTATTCTAAAGGGAAGCTCTGCTGGACATGACATTAAATGGGGCTCTGTTGGACATTTTATTTTAAAGGGGGGGCTCTGTTGGACATGCCATTAAGTGGGGGCTCTGCTGGACATTTTTTATTTTAAAGGGGGGCTCTGCTGGATATTTTATTTTAGAGGGGGGTTTTGCTGGACATTTTATTTTAAAGGAGGGCTCTGTTGGACATTTTAGTTTAAAGAAGGGCTCTGCTGGACATTTTATTTTAAAGGGGGGCTCTGCTTGACATTTTATTGATAAGGGTAGGCTGCTACTGGACATTTAAAGAGGACCTGTCACCCTCAAAAACGGCATGCAGCTCCTAGTGCTAAACAGACACAGCAGTGTTATACTGCTAGCATTATCGGAAAATCTGCTGGGCTGTACACCACAAACGCAGGACCGCTCTCAAAGCGGTGTCTTCATGTATTAAATGGAGGGGGGGCGGTCCAAGGCATTGCCTCTTCCCTGGGCTGCCCCACTCGCTCCATAGGTCATGTGGCAGTCACCGCCCCTAAACCTGCCCCCTCATGAGAGTTTGTTTGAAGTGTACAACGCAGCAGTGTTTGTTAGCATTATATGAGGTTTCCGATAACGCTAGCAGTAGAAAACTGCTGCGTCTGTTTTAGCACTTAAAGGGAACCTACCACCACGAATCTACCTATAAAGGTAGATCAGGTGGTAGGTGGATGTAAGGGACGTGAGGAGAGCTCTTTTTAGAGCTAATCCTCACGTCCCCGCTAACTTTTGGGAAACTTTATTGACCGAATATGTAAATTTAGTTATGCGGCTACTGGGGCGTGGAGTAGCCGGCACGAGGCTACACAGCGCGGCTACTCCACGCCCCGGTAGCCACATTACTCCTCCTACCCTGTTGTGTGCGGCGCGCAGATCCTCGTAGCTGCGCGCCCTCGTCTGACAAGCCGGCTACTGCGCATGCGCAGTAACTCCGGCCACGGAGCTGGGACTGCTCAGCCGGCGTTCTGCGCATGCCATCATATCGGACGAGGGCGCGCAGCTACGAGGAGCTGCGCGCCGCACACAACAGGGTAGGAGGAGTAATGTGGCTACTGGGGCGTGGAGTAGCCGCGCTGTGTAGCCTCGTGCCGGCTACTCCACGCACATGTGTTTTCATGGGGTTAACAAATACATGAATTACCATTGGTTTAATGCATTAATTTTGTAAACGCAATGTTAACAGCTATGTAATCTGGAAAATCTCCTCTTCTCAGCTTTTCTGATCCGTTTGAAAACACATGTGTTGCTTCCGAATGTGATTGCATCCTGAGGGAGCCTGCTTAATGGATTACTAAAGAAGGGTCATGAGTAATGGATTACTAAGGGGGGAATTTGCTTAAAGGTTTACTAAGGCAGTGGCCCTGTTTAATGGCTTACTAAAGGGGGACCCTGTCTGATAAATTACTAAGGGGTGCCCTATTTAAGGGATTACTAAGGGAAACCTTGCCTAATGGATTACTAAGGGGGGTCCTGCCTAATGGATTACTAAAGGGAAGTTGCTTAAGGATTACCATGGGGGAGAACTTCCTAATAAATCACTAGGGAGGCTGCATAATGGATTACTTAGGAAGGGCTGTCTGATGGATTATTAGGGGTTGCTGCCTGATGGATTACTAAGGGGGACCCTGCCTAATGGATTACTAAAGGGTGACCCTGCTAATGGATTACGAAAGGGGGTCTGCCTACTGGACTACTAAGGGGAGCTGTCTAATGCATTATCAAGGGGGGGCCCTGCCTAGTAGATTACTAAATGAGTTAAGCCACAACACAGCAATCCCTCACATTATGTCAAAGTTGTATTTATTTAGTATGTTGTTTGTTATTTATGTATCACGCACCAATAACAACAGAAAAAGGCGAGAGGGAATATGTAGGCCGTCATAGTGGACAAGTGAATTTCCAACATGTCCCCAATGACGGCCACCTGGAGATTTATCCAATGAGATAAGTTAGGGTGGGATTCTGACTGAAGAACTTTTCTTCCGAATGCTAAGTCCTTATTTTTTGTAAGGTCCATTCTATAGTGTTTAGAAAATGTGTTTGGCGAAGCCCAAGTAGCTGCCCTGCATATTTAATCCAGAGTTGCTCCTCTTCATTCCGCCCAAGAGGTTGACATGGCTCTTGTAGAATGAACAGTCAAATTTGAAGGAGTTGGCTTATTCTGAAGAGTGCAGCATTTGGAAATTGCCATCTTGAGCCATATAGCAATAGTCATCTTGGATTACTTTTTCCCGTTGTAAGAACCCGGAAATTGAAGAAAGAGATTGTTATCCACACACCATGGTTCAGTACATTGAAGGTATCTGAAAAACAATGCGCCTTACGTCAAGTGTGTGCCCTTCGGTTTTCCAGGAAGAGGATGGATTACCACAGAAAGATGGAAGGCCGATTTCTGTGAAAATTCGAGACCACCTTAGGGAGAAAGGTTGAGTCAAGTGTTATAACAATTCTATCATCAAGGATTCTTAGATAAGGCTCCTGAATGGAAATGGTTTGGAGCTCTCCTAATCTTAGGGCTGGTCTTATGGCCACCAGAAGTACTGTCTTTAGAGTAAGATTTTCAGAAGATCTTCCAAGGAGGAATTCTGTTAAGGACCTGAGGTCGGATCTTAGAATAGGCGGTTATAAATCTTTTTACCCACCTATTGTCCATTAGACAAAAGTCGTGGAAGGCACTTAGGGCAGAAACTTGGACCTTCAAGGTACTTGTGGAAAGAAACAGGAAAAGAAAAGGTATCCCAGCTCACCTCTAAGAACACATTGGAGTCGGCCGGGCACCCGCCTTGTTTGCAAAGGCAAAAAATTTGATGGTCCAGCCAACACCGATGAACTTTCAAACTTTTATTGTGTCATCTTCATTTATCCACAGTGTTAATCCATAGGAACAATAAAAGTTTGAAAGTTCATCGGTGTTGGCTGGACCATCAAATTTTTTCTACTTGTGGAAAGCCCTATCTCCAAACCTGCTTGGAGGAACTCCAACTCCTGAAAGATATTAGGGTTATCTTGGGATGGAGTCTTAATTTCCACAAAAAGACACAAACTTCCAGATCGTGTGATAAATGGCGAAGGTTATAGGTTTCCTACTTGCCTTTAAAGTGTCGATGACTTTGGGGGAATGATCCTTTTCCATCAGGAATTGCCTTTCAGGATCCAGGCTGTTTAGATAATCTGGTCTTGGATGCAGAATTGATACAGAAAGTATATTGGAAAATTGTATAACTTTTCTTCTTTACACAAACAATATCAATTATTTACTGAAAGCAGACAACCCCTTCAAGTAATCTATCCATTTCTTCACCCAGTATCTGGTTTCAGAGTTCTGTGATTCAGCAGGAGAAAGATCTGTATCTTTTTGCGTTTTTCACGCGCGTGTTGTTCGCGTTTTTTTCCGTTTTTGGTGCGTTTTTCACGCGCGTTTTTTAAGTCAATGGGAACATTTTTCAAAGGGACCATAGATCGGGAATAAAATGTGTTATTTAATTGAAAAAGAATGTCTTCTGATAAGTTAGCAGATGTATGCAAACATCTGCAATCTATTCTTCACTGTTCCGCGCGTATATTATCTCCCGACAAGTTAGCAGATGTGAAGAACAGTGAAGAACAGAATAAAAACAGTGAACACAGTGAACACATTGAACACAGGATCATTTAAGTGAAAAATACAATGAAGAACACAGTGAAGAATAGATTACAGATGTTCGGCACATCTGCTTACATGTCGGGAGATACGCGCGGAACGTGCGAACAAAATAGTATGTGAAGAACAATATATATGTGTGAAGAACACATTGGGGCAGATTTATCAAGCAGTCTGAAAGTCAGAATATTTCCAATTGCCCATGGCAACCAATCACAGCTCCCCTTTAAAATATTCATGAGCACTAGTGAAATGAAAGCTGAGCTGTGATTGGTTGCCATGGGCAACTGGAAATATTCTGACTTTCAGACTGCTTGATAAATCTGCCCCATTGTGTTCTTCATTGTATTTTTCACTTAAATGATCCTGTGTTCAATGTGTTCACTGTTTTTATTCTATTCTTCACTGTTCTTCACTGTGTTTTTTTTCATTAAATGCTCGATCTCGAGCAGGGGAATTATTCATGTCGCCTAGCAACCCATCCATTTAAAACGCATTGCACTCGCATTGCTCTTGCAATGCATTTTTGATGCGTCTCCTTAGACTTGAAAGGGCCGGGAAAAACGCGCAAATGAGGAAAGGCTCATTGGAAACAATGGGACAGAGTGCAATGCAAGTTCTGCGCGTCAAAAGCACGCGCAGAACTCGTGCGTGAAAAACGCTAGTGTGGAAGGGGCCTTAGACTTGGATTTAGCCACTTTTTCTCCTTTTTCTTGTTTCTTCTCCATGCCTTCCTCCTTTTCACCAGATTCCTCCTGGAAGGGAAGGAGGAGATTTGTAGCAGGAGAAAAAATATATATATACATGAGAGTAAAGGGAGGTCTCCTCCAGCTCACTTATAGGTACAATCGGGTGGACAGAGCCTAAATGTGCCTCTTCAGACATGACTGCAGCAACAGAGAAAAGAACACATGGCTGAAGAAAGGATCCAGAACAGCAACCTTGAACTGAGACCTCAGACCAAGGTGGACCCACTCAATCCCTGTTTAAGTACCATTAGGGGAGCCCGTCCCCCTGTTGTAGGCTGCAGCTAACGTCCTCGCTCCATTTTCCGGTTCCGGAATGTCACTTCCAAACGCGCCGTTAGTCGTCACACCTGACTTTGAGCAATCGCTAGGAATGGATGTAAGCGCACAAAATACCCCGCTCTAGTCCCGTAGACGTCAGGTGCCCGTGGGACAAATGATAAAGAGATGAGATGGAGAAGTTTAGGGAGGACCTGAGTCAACCGAAAACCTAATCCGGGGGACCGTGCACGTAAGTGTCAATGTCCCCCCCCCCCCTCCCCCACCTGGAAGATAAAAGAGAGAGAGTTCTCCCCATCCTGACTGCTGTGAGAACAGGAAGGACACTGGTGGGAGGATGCAGGGAGGGGACTTTTAACCTCTCTCCTTCCTGTTCCCACAGAGGTCAAAGGGCATCCTCAAGGTGGGCGCCATGGGGGACGTGGTGGAAATCTAAGTACACCAGTTACATGCAGTCTATAGCCTGTGCTGTGTGAGCACTAAGTGTTAATATGTTATCTGCACAGAGCTGATGCTGTCGATGACAAGGTGGGGGAAGAGAGCCGCATGAGGTTCAGAAACAGACAGAGAAAGTTCTGTAGAATCACAGATTGGGATGAAAGGAATGATAGGGGACAGGGGAGATCTTGTCCCACTATGCAGGAGACATCTGTATCCACTGTTCTGTACACATCCAGCTCGGCTACATCCACTGTCACATGACCTCCTCCTCTGTGAGCAGGGAGCAGCAGCTCTTCTCCCATGAAACCAACTGATAAACAAACTATAAACAAAGTACAGATTCACAGGGAGAGGAAGCAGCTCCTGCAGCAATGAGATAATATGAGGGGTATAGCAAGGAAACTGCTGGATATACACTCACCGGCCACTTTATTAGGTACACCATGCTAGTAACGGGTTGGACCACCTTTTGCCTTCAGAACTGCCTCAATTGTTCGTGGCCTAGATTCAACAAGGTGCTGGAAGCATTCCTCAGAGATTTTGGTCCATATTGACATGATGGCATCACACAGTTGCCGCAGATTTGTCGGCTGCACATCCATGATGTGAATCTCCCGTTCCACCACATCCCAAAGATGCTCTATTGGACTGAGATCTGGTGACTGTGGAGGCCATTTGAGTACAGTGAACTCATTGTCATGTTCAAGAAACCAGTCTGAGATGATTCCAGCTTTATGACATGGCGCATTATCCTGCTGAAAGTAGCCATCAGATGTTGGGTACATTGTGGTCATAAAGGGATGGACATGGTCAGCAACAACACTCAGGTAGGCTGTGGCATTGCAACCATGCTCAATTGGTACCAAGAGGCCCAAAGAGTGCCAAGAAAATATTCCCCACACCATGACACCACCACCACCAGCCTGAACCGTTGATACAAGGCAGGATGGATCCATGCTTTCATGTTGTTGACGCCAAATTCTGACCCTACCATCCGAATGTCGCAGCAGAAATCGAGACTCATCAGACCAGGCAACATTTTTCCAATCTTCTACTGTCCAATTTCGATGAGCTTGTGCAAATTGTAGCCTCGGTTTCCTGTTCTTAGCTGAAAGGAGTGGCACCCAGTGTGGTCTTCTGCTGCTGTAGCCCATCTGCCTCAAAGTTCAATGTACTGTGCGTTCAGAGATGCTCTTCTGCCTACCTTGGTTGTAACAGGTGGCGATTTGAGTCACTGTTGCCTTTCTATCAGCTCGAACCAGTCTGCCCATTCTCCTCTGACCTCTGGCATCAACAAGGCATTTCCGCCCACAGAACTGCCGCTCACTGGATGTTTTTTCTTTTTCGGACCATTCTCTGTAAACCCTAGAGATGGTTGTGCGTGAAAATCCCAGTAGATCAGCAGTTTCTGAAATACTCAGACCAGCCCTTCTGGCACCAACAACCATGCCGCGTTCAAAGGCACTCAAATCACCTTTCTTCCCCATACTGATGCTCGGTTTGAACTGCAGGAGATTGTCTTGACCATGTCTACATGCCTAAATGCACTGAGTTGCCGCCATGTGATTGGCTGATTAGAAATTAAGTGTTAACAAGCAGTTGGACAGGTGTACCTAATAAAGTGGCCGGTGAGTGTAGGTAACAAAGATAATAGGCAAAGTTGTTTTACAACCTTTAGAGTTACTCTTTAAGAGGCCTCTTGATGTATCTGCTGGGAAAGGGGTGGGCGTGGCCTTGCATGAGCGCAAGTGGATAAATCTCCCCCTATATATATAGTATTTATTTGTTTCAAAACTTGTCTCCTATTGTTCCATCTTTGCTATTAGCCCAATATCCCACCACCTGCCATTGAACTCTTTAGATCACCATTTCTTCTGCCCACTCCCTTCATGATCTTTACTGGGTTACACACTGGCTTTATAAAGGAGAGAAACCACCACAATGGGGCTTATTTACTGAGGGTCGCGCTAGGCACTTTCATCTGACTGTTTACTGTTTTTGGGATGATCCAGCTGATTCGGACTAAGCGCAGGATTTAGTATTCTAATTGTGTCACAAGACAATGCACTTACATGCACCAGGAAGAAGATAGTGGCTCCCTATTATATATTTATATTATAATATTTTTATTATATTTCAGGAGCCAGAAGAGCCGGCTCTTCTTAGTGAGCAGAGCCTGATGATCGAGCTCACTAAGAAGAGCCGGAATTCCCATAACTGTAGTATACAGCCCTATATGGGAAGACACGCCCTTTCCCGTGACATCATCCCCACCCACAGCAACCACTCTACACAAGACCCTCCTACCATCTAGATATAGTTCTGTTTTTCTCCTTTCTGATGGTACAGCCTGGCTCCCCCTCCACTGATGGTACAGCCCGGGACATTGAATACCGCGCTCCACCCGCTCTCCTTCCTCTGTCCCTGTGGATGAGATACAGTGTGCGCGGCTCTTGTCCGAGAGGAGCAGGAGACCACGTGGTACAGAGATGGCCGCTCACAGCCAGACACGTGGCGGACATGTGAGGAGTCACCGGTGGCCGGGGGGTTGAGGTCTCCGGGGCTTCTCTGCTGCCTTGTAACCGAAGGTGAGGCCTTAAACTACCGCGCTGCTCAGTGTTTGTGTATGAGCAGTACGATGTACGGGACATGTTGGGGGATACATGCTCCTGTGTGCACGCCCTATGCTCAGGCCCATCTCTCCATCGCATAACACTGGCCGAGGACAAGCTGCCGTGAGCCTGACATCCTGTCCCAGTACTGCTGCAGTGCGTTTATACACTCGCCTATACAGGGGCTGTAGTGTGAGTGTAGGATCTGCCTCATGCCCCTATACATTAATCTACACCAGGGCTGTAGTGTGAGTGTAGGATCTGCCTCATGCCCCTATACATTCATCCTATACCGGGGCTGTGCCTTTATACTGTGTACATTAGTTATTGCCTGATGTGACCTCTCCTGTAAGATCGCCTTAATCTGGACACTAATGGATGTGGGTTTTATGGATTTAAATCCTAAAGCAGTGGGGGAAATGTCATGCAGATTATAATAAATTGTGCAGGTCCTGTGGATGTCTTCTAATCTGTTCTTGTTTCCTCTAGGTCATTCTACAACTGTGCTGCCTCCATGGATCTGATCTTGTAAGAACCCCAGGCCCTGATGACTACTAATACTAAACAGATAAGGGTGAGTGATTTCCCCAATGATGCTTGATAATTTGCCTCTCCTAATAGAGATGTAACTTTTTCTATAAAATTCTGTATTGTACATTTTGCCTTTCTGCTGCCGCTTTGCCGTCTGTGGTGAATGTGGTGTGGGTAAAGGCAAAAAGAAACCTCTTCATGGCCTGCAACGCTTCAGGATCACCCCCTCCTGTGGTGTATGGCTGTGCTGAAACAATCCTAATTATGTGCACATTAATGTCTTATAGTGGGTCAGCAAGGTATATACCTTAAAGGTGGGAAGCCATTTATCCTGTAGACTACAAGTTCTTGATGTGGCCTCCTGCACTTCACTAGGCCTCAAAGGACTTTGTTATCAGCGGGAGAGCTCCACACTTGTGCCGATGACAATAGAAATACTGTTCAAGCCACAAACTGTGGCAGGAATAGGAGCTTCTCTTCTGTGGCTTTGGTAGTCTGCTCATTGCAGGGGCAATGGAATACACACCCTTGTGCTCGAGCCCTTGTCCACGTTTCAGAACCATGTGCATGAGGCCTAAAGATGACATTAGCACTTTATATGAAGTAGAAGGTAGTTTTGTATTGGTTTTGGCTTATGACTATTCTGATATCATTGTTTCCAGGTCCTGAGTGCTTCCCATTATCTGCAGATCGCCAGAAGGAAGACGTAGAAGGTAAACCTCTAATCTGACAAGTTCTGCCTTGTATAGGAGGATAGTACAAGTTGAGGGGATTTGCGTTGATGGATCCCCATTCTGATGCTTAGCACTGGAATGATCTATTCTGACACTGCATAGTAGATGTCATACTGCCCTCCTGTTTCTGAAAGTGTACAGATACCCAAATCTGGGGTATTTGCCTTTGTGTTGCCCATTCATTTTATTAGGTGATGAATGAGGTGTCAAACAAGGCATACAGTAATTTCCTTGCACCTTATTGTGCCCTGACTCTTTTGCCTGGGTACTAGGTTGTATGGGAACAGTTGAGTTGTGATTTTAAATTTACTAAAATTCTATTTGAGTTGAAACTACTATAAAGAACGTGTTTCCATAGGCACTAAACCTCAAAATCAAGAATGATAAAACAGGAGCACTTACTCTTAGATCCAAGCACTGTGACTAGTAATGTAATATTTATCCTTGGCCTCCTTTCTAAAAATCATCTTTTAAAATTATGCCAAGGAGCTATGCCTGGGCTGTTGTCTTTACAAGGGTTAGACTTGCATCAGGAGACACAATTATAAGTTGTCTTGTGCTGTCTCTGTAGAAGCCTACACCCGAAAGAAATGACCACTCATTGGCCAGAAACATCTCTACCAGTCTTGTTTTTTTTTTTTTTTTTTTTTTTCCATGGGGCCAATGAATCAAATGTGCTGAAATCTAGAATGTCCCTTTTTCAGTGCTACACATTAATGTAACATCTGGTCATATCCTGTCACATTTGCACTACTTTAGGGGTTGTCTTGACTAATTTTTGTGTGGGAATCTGTAATACTTTAACATCTGAACTGTAATGATCTACAGCATGACATGGAGAAATCTATAAAACGGCCCTAGATAATCTTCATACCTTCAAAAAAAATACTTTTTAATATCTGACTGGAATACAGTTAAGGCTGCAGAAACTACAAATTGTGGCTGGTAATTGAAGATCTCTTCATACAGACTGATTAGATTCACTTCATTCCAAAATGCTCACTCTTGTGTATTGTCTTCCTAGGTGATTTGGAACAACTGGAGAATACACTCTGCCTGAAATGTCCTGATTTCTGAACGTTAGACTATTGTGTTATAATTTCATTAAAATATTTTGAAGACTTGATTTTTCTCTTGTCATGATGTACAGACATTTGGCCTTCTATAAGGTAATGATCAGCAAAGAATTTGTGTTCCACAGAGGTGCCCTAAATGCACGGACTGTATAGCCCTGCAACACGGTGATGAAATGGGGAGATTTGCAAACACTCACCAGTGATGTGGTATTGGAGCCATAAGGCATTTGTTATGGCTGCAGCCTTAGGGTGCTGTCACACGTCCCGTTTACTGCATGCGTTTAAAAACGCATTGCTACAGCTGAAGGGATATTTCCCTAATTAAACAGCTGTTAACGCTTGCGTTTACATCGCGGTTAACGCATGCGTAAACCGCTGTTAACGCTTGCGTTTACATCGCGGTTAACGCATGCGTTAACCGCGATGTTAACGCATGCGTTTTGTAAACGCAAGCGTTAACAGCTGTTTAATTAGGGAAATACCCCTTCAGCTGTAGCAATGCGTTTTTAAACGCATGCAGTAAACGCGACGTGTGACAGCACCCTTATAATTATAGATTTCTATGTTGCTGCTAGTCTTGGTCATCAGCACCACATTTGGTAAGGGTGTGTAGCTATTTTACACTGTATCATGAGCTGTCACAGTATTGTAATATTTTTGAAGAGTAAAGAATATGCGGAGAAGTTTTACCTTTACCCACCAATGGCATTATCAGGGTGTAGTATACAACCAAAAGCATTCACACTGATGTGCCCACCGTGCCATAGCACGACAGGCACATGTCGGAGCTTTTCACCCCCGCACTCTCCATAAAGTAACATGAGGTATGATGCAGCACCGTACGGCTCCTGTAGGGCGCCTTGTGCCCATTGCAGTCTATGGGGGACATATGACTTGTATAGGTCCCCCATACAGCAATGTGAATGCTGCCTGAAGCTGATTTCTCCCCAATAGCCTCATTGGTGTCCTGTCTCTGGCAGTTAAGGGTCCTAGGGGAAGGGGTTATTCACATGGTTGTACAGCTCCTCTTAAAACTGATCTGAGCACTGGTCTGAGTGCTGTAGCCTCCTTCCCCGGCTGCACGTACCAAACTGACAGAATGGCATTGCAGTCGGGGAGTAAGAGCTCTCCTTATGGACACTTTGGCAAGTAAGGCGCCGGTAGGTGTGTGGAGACTTGTAACCAGACTCATCCCAGAATCCCCTAGTGGAGCAGCAATGGCAAAAAGTACATGGTGTCCTCAATTGGCAGTCTCCATAAGTAGAACGTTCTTCACAAGCCTCTCAGCCAAACCAGTTTCCTACACTGTACTAAAGAGGCCCAACCATGTCGAAACAACAAAATATAAAACTGTCGTACAGTTGTGAATTGGTTCCTTCTGGAATAGATGTACTGTTTTGGCTCAGTCCCACATGTCATTAGGTTCCCTGAAAGTTTTGCTACCTTGTTAGGCAGTTTCTTACTAGGAAGCATACAAGGTGGGGTTTTCAATATCCAAGCATTGCACACACCTGATATCTTACCAGAAATGGTGTTAAGTCATTACATGACCTCATGTGATGAAGAGCTTAGCGGATGTCTCCTTCTAAAGGTTGTGAATATAGACTTGTTAAACTTCAAATTTGGTATGAATGATTCCCACTAATGTTAGCTTGTACTACAACCTGAATGAACCTATGTGTTTGTGCACTGTTACAGCATAAAGGTTTCTGTAGACCTGAGCGGTTACCTGTTCCCCTCATACTTTGATGCTGGATATCTCCAGTGCACAGGATCCATCCTTTTCTGGAATGGGTTTCCTATGATTCCCGCACCCCTTTAAGTTCCCTTGATAACCGTCTCCCTTCACTGCCAAAATATTTCTTCAGTGTCCCACCCGTTATGTTGGGGTTGTAGTGCACTGAAAAGGAAGTATTTTCCTGAGTGAGTGAAAAGGGAAAACTACACCTCCCAGTGCTACCTTGGCAGTTCCATCTCATCAATGTCTGCCTTTCAAGAAGCCTATTGTGAGGTAATGGTCAATCCAGTAAGTATTTTCCAAAATAGATGGACGGCGGAAAGTGGCTTGGCTAGAAGAGGGCACAGACAGGTCAGAGTGTCTCCTGGTGACGTTTGTTGGCAGCACAATTTAGCTTCCTATTACATGGCATAGAAAATTAAATGAGGCCTTTAGGAGGAAGAATTGGTCTGCAGTGAGGTAAAATTATGTGCACAGCCTTACTGACTTGCATTGGGAGTCATTTATTTTGGACTTTTTTTGGTGCAATTGCATATTTGCACAAAAATTGTTCTTGTGCACTCTCCTAGCAAAATTATCTGGCACAACACAAAGATTTTTGTGCCTTAACTTAAATCCAGATGTGAATGTATAAAAAAAAAACAAAAACTGAATTTTGGTGCAGGTCAGGGTAAAATGGCACAATTTTGGCACAAGTAAACTACATTCCCAAGCAGGTGTAGACAAAAGTTTAGAAGGGGGTTACAGAAGAATTTGCAACTTGTAAAAAGCAACAGATACACATGCCTGATACTGTCATGCTCTAAGGCAGTGATGGCTAACCTATGGCACTGGTGCCAGAGGTGCCACTCAGAGCCCTTTCTGGGGGCACCCAGGCCATCACCAGAGATGACTCCAGGTATCTTCCTGCAGTCCCAGACAGCCCAGGACTTGCTGTGCACAGAGCTATTTTAAAGTGACAGCTGTACCTGGGACTATTTTCTGCTTTATTGGTGTCCTCAGGGGCTGGTATCAATGAAAACTGTGACAGAGAAGGGAGTATAAATCACAAATTACATTTCTGTGTTGGCACTTTGCGATAAATAAGCGGATCTTTGTTGTAGTTTGGGCACTCGGTCTCTAAAAGGTTCGCCATCACCATCTAAGGTGAAGGAACCAAGTCCAAAACCTGGAAAAAAAACAACAACGTCCTGACTAAAGATAATTGACTCCCAGGGGGAAATTTATCATTAGGAAGGATTTTGAGCAGTTGTCTGTGTGTTAGACTGGCAGGTTTCCACCAGTTGGATTTATAGTCCGGTGTATGTGCAGTGTTAAATGCCTTCTGATGTGTGTGCTCTATGCGAATAGACTGCAGCAGTCACGCGTATGTTTAACTTTTGCTCAGTTTCTGCCTTTTAGCAATGTTTTTGCACAGGAAATTCTCAGATACCTCAAACATAAAACTGAGCAAAAACTTCAAAATTGAGCAAATACTTCCCCCTGTAGTAGCAATGGACCCACGTAACCACCTCCTATGTGGTCTACTTTTGCGATTAAATTTGCGTTCTTTTGAAAATTCTCGGTTGATAAATATGTTATGATTTTTTCCGCCATTGCGTGACTTTAGAGTTCATTTTTTTTCTCGCTAAAAAACAAACAAACAATGTTTGTGACAATTATACACCAAGAAGCTACATAGGACTAATGATAAATCTCCCCCCCCCCCCCCTCCCTCCCCAAATGTCTATATTACAAAGACTGCGCTTGTGTTCATGAGCTCTTTAAAGCTTGGGTCTTGTAAATATTAAATATACAGGGAATTTTAAGATCCAAAATAAGGATATAATTTGTGATGTCTTGACCATGTAAAAACTTGACTATTTCACAGACCCACATGAAATTAATAGTTTAAGGTTAACTATGATATTTTACAAAGCAAAATTACAATAGCACTTGAGCAAAATACCCTGTTTTGAAAGAGTCCTTTTAGGACCATCTGTGCACATTGCGAATTGTCATGCAGAAAATACACATCCAATACGCGCTGTTTTTATGCAGGTTTGTCTAGGCAGAGTTGTGCAAATTTTTGGTGAAATGACGCAATGTTTTCATTGCTGCCATTTTGGTCACTTTATATTCCATTTTTTATGTGATCCAAAATGGTGTAAAAGTCACGATTTGGGCGCTATTTTCCGTTATGTGGTTCAGTGCTGGCATTAACAGTTTTTATATTTTGATAGATCGGGCATTTTGGGACACGATGATGCCTATTGCGTCAGATTTTTACTGTTTATTACGTTTTATATCATTTCTAGGGAAAGGGGGGCGATTTGAACTTTTAGTATTTTGACTTTAATTATTTTTGAAACTTTTTTTTTTTCCACCTTAGACCTTCTATGTACAGCAACCCTAGGTCAGGGGTCCCCAAACTTTTTACATAGGGGGCCGTTCACTGTCCCTCTCAGACCGTTGGATGGCCGGACTAAAGTTTGAAAATAAATAGCGGTACATTTGACCGCATCTGTAATACACTGCCCCCCCCTCAATTAATTATTTAATATACTGCACCCCCTTGTGAACTATTTTATATATTGAATTAATTAATATTGAAAAATTAATTTTGAAATATACAGGGTCCCCTCTCCATTAATTATTGAATAATGCTGCCTTCCCCTCCCATTAATTACTAGACTACTCCTCATAATTAATTATTTCTTATGCCCCCCACCATTAATTATTTCATATGGTGCCCCTCCACTGTTAATTATTTCATATGCTGCCCCTCCATGGGGGTTTACTGCAATATGCCAAAAAAAAAACCACCTGTGTATGAAGAGGGCTCAGCCTGTGACCATGTGATTATTACATCATGTGATCTGATATCAGGATTTAGATATAACACTACTATTGTTTGTATGACAGTAATTTTAGTAGTGAATTCTATTTGTTTCTTATACTTGGTCACTCGTTTCAATTAAATGTAATGATGATGGTAAAACGGCACTTTTGAGCAGGATAGGAAGTGACCTCCCAGCAAGGAGGAGGATCTAGGACGTTTGTCTGAGGTGGTGGGCTGTTAGCCATGATTAAGGAGGGGTAAACGCGTGGGTGCATGCCTGTCCTAGTGGATTGGTATGTTTGGAGTTAGGCTGGACTGTGGAATTTTCTATTTTATGGTTTTGCTTGTATAGAAGGGTGGCTCGTTCCTTACTCTACACGTAATAGGGAGAGGTGAGACGGTATGTTTCCATGTTCTAATACAGAAGCATTAAACTGCATGTGATTTTGGAAAAGTAATGTAGAAAAAAAAATTTCGGCACATAAATTGTTGATCAGTGCAGACAATAAAAAAACGATTGTTACTTTTCTTGTGCTTCCTCACTGATTTTTTTCTGTCTAAGGTAGTATTCTGGCTATAGAAGAAAGCTATTTTTTTTTTTCTTTGTTTTTATTCTTAAATACTTTTGGATTTTAATACTGCAAGAATAAAATAAATTCAAAAAATCCTCAAAATTAAAAAACAAATTTACAAATAATGTCTCACTTGGTATACAAGCATCTATAGGCCAAATAAATTGCCCTTGTAGCAACTAAAAATCTAAGATTGTGCCAAACAGGTACGTCACGCGTTTCACAACTCCGGCAGCTAGAAATGATTGGCGTCCATCATCACAGATCACATGACAGGATTGTAACAATGGCATTGGAGCAGCAGATTTCATGTAGTCAATGTAACATTGGCGGCCGATGTAGGAGACTCAAGCTTTAAGGTGTTAGTGGAACAATCTTCTGAACCTTCTATAGTGTCCACAACACTCGCAGGTAATGATCACTGTGGTGATGAGGTCCGAAGAGATTTCCATCGAGTCTGACATGGAAACAGAATTTATGGGGTTTCTTGGTCCATAGATCAGAGTACTGAAGTTAAACTGATTTCCACTATTGTCAGGTTTCAGAGGTGAGGCGTGAGGTGGGCACTGTCTTTATGGTTTTTATACTGTGCTTTCCTTCCCTGCCAGGAGAAATTCCTGCTTCAATAAGACTATCCTTGGAACCGTTTCGTTTCTGTAAAAAAAAAAAAAAAGTTATACTTTTTGTCAAAAACATGTTATAGTAAAGGTTTTTTAGGCATGCTTTTAAAAAAAAAAGTACTATGATACTAATCTATGATTTAAACCTGACCCTTTACTGACCTGTGATGAAGTGACAGCGGTGCAGTGGGTATCGGAGGCTCGAGTCACAGTCAAAGGAGGCAAAAGATCAGTCTTTGCACTTTTAAAAAGAAATAAAGGAAAATTGTTAAATTGGAGCATATTACAATTAAAGCTCAACCCCACAGCCATGCTAGGACAGGACCAGAACATCCAGAAGTTCACAAATATTGTGTCCTAATATGTAATCACAACAAGGCTTGTCTGCTAAAGGTTTTGTGTAGGGTCCTCACGTCAAATTGAACATGTACATAGAGTCGGCCATAACAACCTTCTGCGGCAGAGAGTTCCATAGTCTCACTGCTCTCACAGTACAGAACCTTTGTCTATGGTGATGGTAGAATCGCCTCTCCTCTAGGCGTAGAGGATGCCCCCTTGTCCTGGTCACAGGCCTAGGTATAAAAAGATCTTTGGAGAGATCCTTGTACTGTCCGTTCAGGTATTTGTACATTGTAATGAGGTCTCCCCTCAGTCGTCTTTTTTCTAAACTGAATAATCCCAAATTTTTTAATCTGTCAGTGTATTCAAGTTCCCCCATTCCCCTAATAATCCTGGTTGCTCTCCTCTGCACCCGTTCCAGTTTGCATAACTTTTATAATTGTATATTTACGCGACTGTGACATATAGAGTTATAATAAAAGAAGTCCTGAGGAACGATGTTCTTTTCCTACAATCCTACAACTAATACTGCTCGCCTATCGTACTATTTAACCACGTTGGTTTATTTCTACTGGTATATGTCTCTCGCAGGAGCTTTTTAGAATATTTTTAAAGACATCCCATTTATTTTCAGGGCTTTTATTTTTGAGAACAAGGTCCCCGTTTAGCTGTTGAAAATTTGACCTTCTTAAGTACAGAGTTCCTGTTGCCCCTCTTCTGAAAGTCAAATTGAAAAAGTAATTTAAAGTGAATGATGTTGTGGTCACTGTTTATACAGTCAAATGTTGGAAGCCCTGTGGCCATGGATGTCGCCTATTGGTTAATGCAGCTCAGTGTTTTAAATATTGCATCACTGGCCCTAGGATAGAGACAGCAGGTTAGTCACCTCCGAAGGCTGCCTTCTGTTATTATCATATGGTTTACCATTCAGAGCAAGTCAGTGGATGGTGTAATGACCTCTACAAAAATGGCACTTTTGCAGTCATGTGCTGTCACTGCATGATATTATGGGCATCGGCTGAATGGAAAGCATTGCAAGCAGAATTTAGTTCTGACTACACAACCCATTTCATGTTATTGCTTATTTCCCAACTTACTTGACTTCAGACAGAACTGATCTTTCACCATCAGAGCACTGAGATCTCCTGTACTGGCGGAAGCTTCGAGGGGAGTGAGAGTGTCTGATACGTATGGGGTCACCTTGAGTCCTAAACAAAAGCAAAAGGATATTATATATAGTACAGAGGTAGTAACAGGTTCCAGGGGCCAGGATATATGTTATATACTGGCAGATTTTGTGTGAATGTGGGTTGGATATTAAAAACTGCTCAAAAAGGTTGATATTTTCTTTACTACAGAGTATAACAAATGGAGCCTACTATCAAATGTTTTGTAGTGAAAAGATAGAAAAAAATTGAAAAAAAATTGAAAAAATAGTTTCATCAATGTAAAAGGGTGGTATCCGACATAAACATTCACACATCCCTATTTTACTGGATCCAGCACATTCTTATATCAGCTTGTGATATAAAAAAATACTTGAAGATGCAATGAAAAAAAAAAAAATCTGCAACATTTAAATGGATTTTTAGAAGCCAGCATTTATGCTACTGGATCATGAAAGAAACATAATTGAAAGGTGGTGAGCTTCCCGACAACATACAAATAGTAGTTTATTAGTTACATTTCTGCTAACAGGTTCCTTTTAAGTGTCCCAATTATCAATGTCATAGCATTCGCCATAAGCATGATGCCATTGTATGTTAAAAATACTCAATTCTCCTGCTGTATTGCTTTTAGTAGCCTTCTGCTAGCAGCCTGGGTGCATTTGAGGTTAATTAACTTACTCTATCTTCATGTACGGAATTTCCTTTAATTGTTCTTCAGATAAGCCTGAGGGGTCGACCAGTTCCTTCCTGCAAATGAGCATTTTCCAGATCTGAATATTCGGGTAATTACATATAAACACGGCTACTGCATGGCTGATAATTGGAACTAATGAAATCATCTAAGATTTGCAGTCTAATATGTAATAAGTGTTACAGAATATTTTCACCACCGTCTAATGGCATTGTACACTCACTGGCCACTTTATTAGGTATACCATGCTAGTAACGGGTTGGACCCCCTTTTGCCTTCAGAACTGCCTCAATTCTTCGTGGCATAGATTCAACAAGGTGCTGGAAGCATTCCTCAGAGATTTTGGTCCATATTGACATGATGGCATCACACAGTTGCCGCAGATTTGTCGGCTGCACATCCTTGATGCGAATCTCCCATTCCACCACATCCCAAAGATGCTCTATTGGATTGAGATCTGGTGACTGTGGAGGCCATTTGAGTACAGTGAACTCATTGTCATGTTCAAGAAACCAGTCTGAGATGATTCCAGCTTTATAACATGGCGCATTATCCTGCTGAAAGTAGCCATCAGATGTTGGGTACATTGTGGTCATAAAGGGATGGACATGGTCAGCAACAATACTCAGGTAGGCTGTGGCATTGCAACGATGCTCAATTGGTACCAAGGGGCCCAAAGAGTGCCAGGAAAATATTCCCCACACCATGACACCACCACCACCAGCCTGAACCGTTGATACAAGGCAGGATGGATCCATGCTTTCATGTTGTTGACGCCAAATTCTGACCCTACCATCCGAATGTCACAGCAGAAATCGAGACTCATCAGACCAGGCAACGTTTTTCCAATCTTCTACTGTCCAATTTCAATGAGCTTGTGCAAATTGTAGCCTCAGTTTCCTGTTCTTAGCTGAAAGGAGTGGCACCCGGTGTGGTCTTCTGCTGCTGTAGCCCATCTGCCTCAAAGTTTGACGTACTGTGCGTTCAGAGATGCTCTTCTGCCTACCTTGGTTGTAACGGGTGGCGATTTGAGTCACTGTTGCCTTTCTATCAGCTTGAACCAGTCTGCCCATTCTCCTCTGACCTCTGGCATCAACAAGGCATTTCCGCCCACAGAACTGCCGCTCACTGTATGTTTTTTCTTTTTCGGACCATTCTCTGTAAACCCTAGAGATGGTTGTGCGTGAAAATCCCAGTAGATCAGCAGTTTCTGAAATACTCAGACCAGCCCTTCTGGCACCAACAACCATGCCACGTTCAAAGGCACTCAAATCACCTTTCTTCCCCATACTGATGCTCGGTTTGAACTGCAGGAGATTGTCTTGACCATGTATACATGCCTAAATGCACTGTGATTGGCTGATTAGAAATTAAGTGTTATGGAGCAGTTGGACAGGTGTACCTAATAAAGTGGCCGGTGAGTGTAGCTTCATTTACCAGATTCTCCTATAATAGAGCAGAGTTTCAAACAATTGCTACAAAACATCAATGACTCCCCGTTTGCATCCAGTGGTAAATATGGTAACGTGGCTGCTAAATGTTCCCTGAAGACCAATTTTGAAATAGACAGATCTTGCTGTGTCTTTGTGAGACCACTTAACACCCGAGTTACTATGTTGTAGATTATGGAACGTTGTATGTTTGCTGCAACCTGGAAAGTAGGAACTGCAACCATGTAGTCTCTAAACATTGGTGTTGATGGTATTGTAGAGTAGCAGATAAACTGATCATGACTACTATAGGGACTGCTGGTTACTGTGTCTGTATCAATAATGTTCTATTTATACCAATAAGGTCAATCGTCACATCCTTATCTGCAAAAGTACATGGAGAGGAGGTGAAGTATGGATTGTAAGGATCTGTGTGGTATAAGTTGTAGCGTGAGGAATGGTACAAGACTAGTGATCAGTATGATGATAGCCATGAGATATATATATATATATATATATACACATATATATCACTCATGGCTATCATCGTACTGATCACTTTTAGCTGTAGATCCAGTGGGGCAGATCAAGCTGTCTAAAAGTCAGAATATTCTTATTTGCCCATGGAAACAAATTACAGCGCTAATGAATATTTTAAAGGAGAGCTGTGATTGGTTGCCATTGGCAACTTAGAATATTCTAACTTTTAGAGAGCTTGATAAATCTGCCCCAGTATTTTGCCATGGTTACTACCACGGATCCAGCCGATTCCTTGCCTCACTCTGTGTGATGCACTTTCTGCTATGGGATTAGTGTGAATATATCCTAGAGCAAATGAAATAATTAATTCTTACTGAATGTGTTTCCACAACTCTTCTTTTGCTTGCACATCTGGGCTTCTCCTGACAAAAAGAAAAGAAAAAATCAAATTACTAATGACCCCCAGTTTTATGTTCATTGCCCTCAGTTACTACATGGTTCTGCTGTAGGTTGGTGCTCAGGAGTAATGTGATACATGCAATAACTTATCTGCAGTACAATGTATTCAATTGTATTTTACATATTATTATGAATATTCTGCCCAACTCCCCAACAAAGAAAAATTAACAAGTTTTCATTTTTCTTCCCTTTGTGTTAATTAAACAGAAAATGAATTAAAGAAAAAAAAACTCTGACATGAAAACACAGCATGGTTGTCACGTGAAACGGCCCGTCACCTTGGCGAGGCAGCTCCTCATTCTGCTCTGTACCTCTACAATAATAAAGGAAGCATTTTCACATCATTCCGGTGAGTGCCGCATTTCACGCCTTTGCTTTGACAGATCTAGCCAAGGTAACAAAAGAGATTCTGCTGCACTCAAGGTTCCTAAGAGCACAGTGGCCTCCAAAATCCTTGAAGGAAATCTACCACCAGGATCAAGGATTGTAAACCTGCCCCTCTGGCAGGATCTTCTCTTTATTTAGATTATTATGCCCTGTTTTTATTTAAAAAAAAAAAAAGAGACTTCAAAATTAAACAGATGAGCCTAAGTGGCTCGGTGCTCCTTTGGTGTTAATGGAGCCTGGAGCCACTCAGACTAATTTACATAATTTTTAAACCCTTTTTTTTCTTGAAAGCAAGTGTATAGTGTGCTTAGTTTACAATCCTTGATGCTGGTGGTAGATGTCCTTAAATGGAAGAAGTTTGGGACCATCAGAACTCTTCCTTTACCTGTCTGTCCAGCCAAACTAAGCAATAGAGTGAGAAGACTCTTGGTGAAAGATGTAAAGGTGAACCCCAGGATCACTGTGGCTGAGCTCCAAAGATGCAGCAGGAAGATGGGAGAAAGTTCCACAAAGTCAACTATCACTGCAGCCTCCACCAGTCAGAGTGAGCCAACGGAAACCTCTCCTCAGTGCAAGACATATGAAAGCTGTATACAGTTTGCAAATAAACACATGAAGGACTCCCAGACTATGAGAAATAAGATTCTCTGTTCTGCTTAGATGAAGATTAAGCTTTTTGGTAGTAATTCTAAGCAGTATGTGTGGAGAAAACCAGGCGCTGCTCATCAACTGCCAAATACAATCCCAACAGTGACACATGGTGGTGGCAGCATCATGCTATTGGGGGTGTTTTTCAGCTGCAGGGACAGGACAATTGGGTACAATTAAAGGATAGATAAATATATGGCCCAGTACAGAGAGATTCTGAAAGAAAACCTCTTCCAGAGTGCCCCGGACCTCAGAGTGGGCCGAAGACTATGACCCTAAGCATACAGCTAAAATAAGCAGGAGCTTCAGAACAACTCTGTGACCATTCCTGACTGGCTCATCCAGAGCCCTGAGCTAAACCCAATTAAGCATCTAAGGAGAGACTTGATAACAGCTTCCACCAATGTTCCCCATCCAACCTGAGGGAAACAGGAGAGGATCTGCAAGGAAGAGGCAGAGGATCCCCAAATCCAGGTGTGAGAAACTTGTTGCATCTTCCAAAGACGACTCATGGCTGCACTAACACAAAAGCTGCTTCTACTCAACACTGAACATACGGGCTGAATAATTATGACCAAGTGATATTTCAGTTTTTCTTGCATTTCCAAAAATATCTACATTTCTGTTTTTTTTCTGTCAAGATGGAGTGCACAGTGTACACTAATGAGCAAAAAAAAAAAAGAACTTTTTTGATCTTGCCAATTGCCCACTGTTCTGCCCTTAATTAACATCAGAAATGTATAAAATCAATTATATCTGCTTTTTTTGTGTTGTGCTAAAGCCCACCTAGAAACAAGAGAATAAATCTCAACTTATCATCTAAATGCCCTAAATTACTGCTAATGGTAAATCCGTGCTGTAGCCCAATTAACTATTGCTATCTTGGATATGCCTCTTCACAGCTCATCTATCAATGAGCACTGGACCATGCAGTGTAACACTGCAGGGTCACCTAAATCCAATTAACCAGGTCAGCTACACTGGTAATATTGATCTATAAAAACTTATACTTAACATACGATCGAGACCGATGCCTTGACCTCCGGAAATTAGGGTCACCCTGGTTCTTCTCCCTTTGTCTTCTTAACACAGCTTCCCACTGCGGAGCAGAATCCACCATGTCATTTTCCTGTCGTAACCTGCAATAAATGAATTCTTTATATTTTCACTGAAGCGAATGCAAGTGCAGTCATGTGACTAATGTTTCTGCTACTATGTAATTTGGCCACTGCGCTTGTTTTCGAGAGAATTACATGGTAGGTCTAAAGAAACAAAAGTCTGGTTTGTGGTTTACAGGAAAGCAATATAACCTCAGAATAAAGCAAAAAGAAAAACAGCAAAAACATATCTGAAAAATTTGGGTTGTTTGACAGTCCATGCAGCAATATACACAACCAGTGCGACTTAAAGAGGACCTTTCACCATCCCCAACTCTTTGCGTCCTAAAATATGCAATGTTCCACGTATTCTGCTGTAGTCAAAATTTTCGCTTTAGCCCAGGACCACCCATCTAACAGTAATTAGCATCACACAGCAGGAAGCTGGGGGAGAAGTGCTTCTGGGTGCATGTAATAGCCATAGACCCCGGAGAGGCTCTAGTGAACTTATGCTTCATTAACATACAGATAAAGTTAATTTTGTAACAAAAATACAGGAGAAAAGCTAGCGCCGAATTACGATTATTCACCCTATTACACCACCACCACACCAAACACGCATAGAAGAGTTTGAAGGGGGGCATGCCACACAGCAGAGTTGGCCAGTGTTTGGAGTACATGCCCCGCACCTTCGCACTAACTGTAGCCTGAATGAGCGCAGGTTAAAGAGAACTTGTCACCAGATTTTGACCACCCTGAATAACAATGCCTTCTGATAAATGGTTACAAGTCCTCCCCTTATCACCTAAATTAGCTGCCAGTGAGGCTCTGTACAATAATTACAGACATTTTCCGATATGCAAATTAGCTTTACTGACTCATGTCTGGTGTTTGTGACTCTTCTCTCTCTCAGGCTGGCAGTGAACCACGCCCCATTATTCTGCCTGACAGCTCTGTGTCTCTTCAAATCACTTCTCTGACTCCTTGTACTTAGGGTCTGTCTGCTAATATTCAACTACAGACATATAAAGCTCTATGTACAGATGGGAAATATTGTGTCAATTTTTTTACAGAGTGCCTTGTGTTACAATCATGACATGTGACTAGAGTGACATCATCGCAGGGCCTTTAACCTTCTAAGAATAGCAAACTGTATACCATGTATGTGATTACATGAAATCACAGCAGCCTCCATGGAGGATGGAGAGGAGTAGAAGTCCCTGTGACTTTATGTGGTCAGAAACATGCATGGGGTACATTTTTCTATTGTTAAGAGGCTAAAGGACCTGAGATGAGGTCACTCTGACCAGTAAGGAGGCATAAGGCGTACTGGGAGTATTAGATGGGAGGGGCTGGCTGAGACGGACACGCCCCCCTCTGATGCCAGGTAATATAAGATAAAAGTTGATTTATGTGGATGTAAGAAAAACAATTTTTAGCTAAAAGAATGAGGTCAGTCAGTTAATTGAGCTCTAAAGGAACCATGTGGTGACACTTTCCCTTTAAGGCGCAATAGTAATTGTACAATGGCACAGCCACCCGCCAGTTACATCAGGAGGCTGAAGTCCTACTATATATCTGGTGCAGGGGAGGAGCGTGGATTTCATCATACAATGGCACTAGGTGCTATAGTTCAAATCACAGTTAATAAACCAGCATCTGATGGTTGGATTTTCTTTAAATATTCATGACCAAGTAACAGAACACAGCGTAGTAGATTTACCATAAGTAAATAAAGCAAAGCTCTGAATGGTTGCCATGGGAAACTAGCACAGTAATGCTCTAAGAAACTTCTGATACATCTCCAACCTGTATTGCTTTGCTGGGCTCTTGAAAGAATCACTTATTGCACTGGATGCTATAGGGACTCATATACAGATATCATATCATCACCAGCCTTCTGTTCTCAAAGGTCAAAGCATTTTGGAAGATTTACTATGCAACATTCTGGTGTAATTTGCACCAAAATTTGTCTAGAATGCCTTGTACTGCATTTATCAAAGGGTTTAGCTGCCCAAAAAAGCAGGAGGAAAGAAACCTTGGGAAAGTTGCAACACAGTCCAAAACATTGCCGCAAACAGGGCCAATAGGAAATGAATGTACGCAGGTGTCTCCTATATATATATATATATATATATATATATATATATATATACATATGAACAGTAAGTATTACACTTATATATGTGGATTACACACCACAATGTTGGGGTCCAGCTTAAATTTGGCATTGAAAGGTTAGACATCAGCACTGCGTGAGACTAGAGTGACATGACCCTGCAGGTTAGACATCAGCACTGCGTGAGACTATAGTGACATGACCCTGCAGGGATGACTCACTGGGAAGCAGAAATCTATAATGACATTAATGTATCCTATTGCACATGTGAGTTCACACCACTACAACGCAGGATGACAACCTCCTGCTGTGACCATGAAAGATTAAAGACAATGAAGACACTGTGCCAGACAACAACCCACAATTCTTTCTCTACCTATTCTCCAGGGATGGAAAATTCTGAGGAAAGCATGAACAGTCTCTCCGAGGAATTATGTGACATAATTTTTTTGTATGTCTGAAGAGAGGAGGGAAACTAAGGAGAAACAGAGATACTAAAGCAAATTCTGCTGCGTCTAGTAAGTTGGTTAGAGCTAGATTCACTTGACCACTGCTCTTTACTTCTGGATATTGTGTCCATGCTGCTGCTGCTTCTAGTAAGTTGGTTAGTGCTAGATTCACTTGACCACTGCTCTTTACTTCTGGATATTGTGTCCATGCTGCTGCTGCTTCTAGTAAGTTGTCCAGTGCTTGATTTTCATTAAAGGGGCACCCCAGTCACTAAATATACTTTTTTTGTTTAAACTGGCCAATTCCTTTGCATAAATTATAGTTACAAACCCTTACCTCACCACCCTGGGCTGTATTCACTTTACATCTCAGTGCTGCAGCTGCATCACTCCAAGATGGCTGCCCCAACTCTGCCAAAAGACTAAATCTCCCACAATCCACCTGGTCAGCACAGCTTCTTCACACAGAAGAACGAGCAGCCACACCTCCACAGCAGGGAACAAGGAGCTGACTGCTCATGTCTGACTGGAGAGAAGAGAAAGCATACAGGTCGTTTCTGTGGAAACTAAGTTTAGGAAAAGGCTGTGCACAGGAGTGACTTGGATTTCATGAAAAGGGGGCAGAAGATTTAATGACACTGAATTAGTAAAGTGATAAGTGTGGGGAGATGACGTATAGTAAGGTCAATCTTTGTCACTGGAGAACCCCTTTAATACTGCTTATTACTTCTTGATATTGCCTCCATGCTGCTGCTAGTTGTGTAGTGCTGGTTTTACATGAACACTGCTCATTACTTGTGAATATTGCCTCCGTGCTGCTGCTGCTTCTAGTAAGTTGTCTAGTGCTGGATTTACATTAATATACCCCTTATTACTTCTTCATATTGCTTCCATGCTGCTGCTGCTGCTTTAAGGAAGTTGTCTAGTGCTGGATTTACACGAACACTGCTGATTACCTATTTTCTCTCCATGTGCTGAGTATGGGAGACATCAATACAAAACTTTTCCACCCACCAGCTCAGGGAGAATTGGAGAATTAGAAAAGGAACATACAAAACTAGTGACAAAAGTGGTGGTAAAGGGTATTATTGTGTCATGGTAAGACATGATATTCTTACTTAAGTGTAAAATATAATTCAGACAATTCAACTGAAATAACTACTGCACTTCTATAAATGCATGGCTATAAAGAATATTTGGATATAGTAATGCTTGGACAATGAGGATACAGTAATGTGAATACCTTCTGACTAATGCCTTTGTGGCAAATGATGCAATAAATCAGCCACATTTTTATAATGCCATGGTAAAAGAAATATTGTTTTATTTGTCTTCATGATGAATAATCGCGACTTTAATGAGGTTTTACATGGAAGCAAACACCATGCAGCTAGCCGGATTAATAGTGACAACACACAAGTGTCAAGAAGAAAAGCTGCCGCTTCCACCGTCATTAGGTCCATGTTTACCAGCATTTTCCTTGGCATCTTGTTACTCCTAGTAATTTCATTTATCAGAATGTTGCCAAGTATTGATCACAACAAGCTGTAAATGAAAGAGACTCTATTGAGAGTAAATGAGGACACTGGAGATTAGGTGACGCACTGCTCCAATAGACTGGATCATTACAGGTTTGGACACTGAATGATACTGTTTAGGTCTACAATACATTTGCTATCAGTGCAGAGGAATATGGAAAAAATTACTCGTTTTCTGCCACATTGGCTCACATTTATTAGCGCATTTGCACAAGTGTTTATTCTGAGTTTGCACTAAAAAGAACTTGCAAACTGCATGCACATGTCTTTATGAAGTGTGCGCTAGTGTGGCAGACATGTGTGGCTGCACTATATCTGCCACACCACAAAGGGGCGTTCCGGTGCAGAGTCTGACCGTGCGCCATATTTATTACTGCAACTCAACAGACTAGCTCTATGTTAAAGGGGCACCAAAAACAGTTGGTGCACACTTCCAAGCAGTGCAGGGTTGCCAGGTTCATGAAGAACGTGCACCACTTTTGATTAATCTGGCCCACACTCCACAGGCAAACTGCACTTAGTGCAGCTTACACGGGTTTTGATAAATGTGGCCCATTATGTGCAAAAGAGAAAACAATGGACGCAGAACACGGAGCTTTAGTAAACATCTGTGTCTATGAGAGATATTGGTTCTCAACAGGGAGTGTTTTGTTGCACCTGTGGCCAAAATACCAGTTTCCTGAAAAGTAAGGATGTCCGTGTACATCATCACAGGTCTAGGAAGCAGAAGCTAAAGATAGTTTATAATGATTTGTGGGCGGATATACAACCACCATATAGACGGCAATGGTAGCTCATGCTCTAACTTTCTCCATGTGTGTGGGTGGGCATACGTCTGTGTGAATGAACCCGAACTCATTTGTATGGATAAAGGAGAACATCAATGTGATCCTGTCACTGCCGTGCCAAACAGGCTAATGGCGGCTTGAAGGCCTAAATTCTTACGATACGTTCTCTTTAAAAGAAAAAAAAAAGCCACAGCGTTAAAGGTTTTACACTGCAGGCTTTAAATACACAACACGTCAAGTATTGTAGCAGATTCTTAATGTGGAGCTGCGACCCCATCTACATATCATTTACAATTGAAAGCTGCAGCAGAACCTGGCTATGGCCATCTTTATTTGTTTCTTGCCATGGCCGGGATCTCTACGATGTAGCTATAATATAATAAATATAATGTCCCGGCCGATAGAGGCAGACGAGTAGATGGACAGATAGAGCTCAGCAACTTCTTATAATATAAAGAATGAAGCAATACTGATGGCACTCACTGTGACCACACAATAGAGCATTACTGTTCTGCACCACTAGGTGGCAGGCGAGGAGCCTGTAAGAAAGTGATGGGACTGGTGGCAGGTGCACAAGAAAAACATTGCTGAATACAAACAGATTAGTGCAATTTTCATTACCGATCCTTTATAGTTTGCAGTAATTTTTTTTTTTTTTTACTTTTGACTAAAAAAAAAAAAAAAAAAAAATTGTGCTCAAAATTAACAACATCCTGAGACCAGACTTAAACAGAAGTGATGTGCTCACTACTTTAACTCTATGTTGTCTAATATGTAAGACTGTAACACATAAATATCTATATGAATGTTTTAAAAGTGGTTTCATAATACATTAGAATTTATGTTCTTGAACTTTATAGATAATCGACACCAAACAGTAAAGCTAAGGCCACGTGCAGGGGGTAGTTTTTGGCCTGTTGGAGATGGCAGGGCTGAGCGCTCCTTACCCCTCTGTTCCCACAGGACCCAGACGGCCATGCAGCTTTTCGGGGGAGTTATAGGACCTTCATATGGTGTGCTCACCATACCGTGACCGTACATAACGCAAGTCAATTTGTTTGTGTGGCCAGTTTACGACCACCATATATGGCCGGTGCATGAGACATAAGTGTTTCAAAACATAATAATCTGTACTACAGCAAAACACCCAAAAAATGCTTAAGACATACACAATCTTAAAATGCACCTATGTTATAAAGAAAAATATACAGTACAGGCGGTCCCCTACTTAAGAACACCTGACTTACATACGACCCCTAGTTACAAACGGACCTCTGGATTTTGGTAATTTACTGTACTTTAGCCCTAGGATACAATAAACAGCTATAACAGTTACCAATGGTGCCTGTAATTAAGATTTATTGTTACTGCTGGTTCTTATGACAACCCAACATTTTTCAAATCCAATTGTCACAGAGACCAAAAAAATTTTGACTGAGGTTACAATGATAAAGTATACAGTTCTGACTTACATACAAACTCAACTTAAGAACAAACCTACAGAACCTATCTTGTATGTAACCCAGGGACTGCCTGTACTACACAGTGTATATTTTAACTGCATGGAACCGCACAGCCTACCAAAGCACAAATTCCCTCCATATCAGCCAAAAGGAAGATCTTTTGAGTTTATGGCTAAGTTTGCTGGAAGCTCAATAGATTGTAAGCTCTTGTAAGCAGGGCCCTCATTCCTATATTCTGACCTCATTCCTATATTCCTTCTGACCTTGTTATTACTCTGTAAAGTCTTATCTTATTCCTATATGTATCCAGTGATCTGTAGAATATCCTGCTGAAGAATATGACATTACTATATAAAGATTATTATTATCATGCTTTCCCTGCACACACAGTAAACTGAATCTAATATGTGGAGCGACAAAAGCCTTGGAGAAGACCCTACAATGTTATTTCAATGGAGAGCACAGGTAGGCGGTGGGTCCTCTTTAAACAGTAGAAGTGACCTATATGGAGGTCCAGTTATCCATTCAAGTCCATTGGAATATTTGTATAGATGACGACTGATGTAGATGCCATAGATAATTGAATCATTACCTGTTCCGTTTTTTGCGATGTTCCCTGTTGCAGTTCTCAGATTCACTGCCACTACTGGTATTACAACGCGATCGTGACCTGAAGAATCAGAATCGGTGAGAAATTGATCAAGGGTTCGATTGACAGAAATAACTACAAATTTCCAGCCCTAAGCTTGTACACATAGACAAATATGGACCCGCAATAAAACCTTCGAAACTGGGGTGGTTCCATATTGCATGAATGTTTCTAGTGGAATTTATCACAATAATACACCGCAGAGACACATTACAGAACCGTAGAACTACAGAAACTACATGTGCCATATTTCTCTAGAGAAAATACTTTAATGTAAATAATGCTCATTGTATAGAGCAAACGGGGCGGTATCACAACGTCTAAGACAGTCCTACTTATGATATTACAAGTACAGGCATTCCTTTACTTAAGAATACCTGACTTACAAACAATCCCTAGTTACAAACGGACCTCTGGATGTTGGTAATTTACTGCACTTTAGCCTTAGACTACAATAAACAGCAATAACAGTTATCACAGGTGTCTGTAATGAAGCTTTAGTGTTAATCCTGGCTCTTATGACAACCCAACATTTTTAAAATCCAATTGTCACAGAGACAAAATAAAAATCTGGCTGGGGTTACAATTATAAAATATACAGTTCCAATTTACATACAAATTCAACTTAAGAACAAACCTACAGAACCTATCTTGTATGTAACCCGGGAACTGCCTGTATACCCACCTCCTTCTGTGCTTTAGATCAGAATCCTCACCGCTGTTCTGTCCTTTCCTGTATGGATAATAAATTAATACAGATGTTATTCATATATCGATATATAACATATATTTTAGCACAAATATAAACTGCATTTACAGCACCTTACACTTATCATTTGTAAAATGTTTGTCAAAAGAAAAGTCAAACTTCAAAATCTAGATCATAAGTATAATACAAGTAAACAACATGCACAATCACAACTTGGATAGTTCTCTTGCTCGGCAAGTGGGTGTGGCTTACAAGGAAACCGCTGTGGTTTAGTGGGAAATGAAGTGTAGCTAAAGATGTGATATCATACAGTAAAACTTACCTCCTGATAGGTTGTCCAGACTCATTTTCACTCCCGGACTGATTACGCCGTCGAGGGCTGGGGAACTTTGGTGACTTAGTGCGGTCATTGGGAGAATTATAAAGACCACTGCAATGGGATACACAAATGATGAGAGCGACACAGGGAATTTTTGTCAGAGCAACGAGGTGATTGGATCTTTAGAGCAGAAATATTATAGAGTGCTATATGTGACCCTTTAAATAAAGATTTAAGGAAAAATGCATGGTGAACCTAGGACCCGAAGTAAATCAAGTGTGTAAATGGAACAATAAACAATACATGACAAGAATGACACAATATAAAGAAAAAAATATTTGTGTCTTTTTCTGCTTCTTTCTCCTGTAGTAAACAGTGTTTTTAGTGAATGATGTGACCAGTATCCATATAACAGAAAGACAATGAAATAGATAAATTAATGACGGTAATTAAATTAATAATAAATAAATAACCTTTTTTTGAACAGGGATTTTGGGAAGGGCTTGTGTACTTGTCGAACAGTGGCCAGTTCCTATGGATATGTTTTGACAACTACATACAGCCAGTGAAGGCACACAGTGATGGCACATTTAAAAAAAGGAATCAATATAAAACAACCGTGCATATAAAAAAAAAAATCAAATATTAGTTCTGGTTCTTATATTGAATATGTTAGGTAATTTGCCTTGTAAGAGCTATATCATATGAGGAAGGCTAGGAATTATTAAAAATATTGCTAGTAATACACATAGGGGTTAATGAAGACATTATATTGTACAGTGCTGTACCTTGCTGATCCATTTTCTTCCCAGGGGGCACTTGCTTTACTTCTTTGGGTATCTGGGCTGTTGTCACGTTTTACCTTCTTAGAACTTGAGATAAAAAAAAGAATATTAAAAAAGAAAAGTTTGCAAACTCAAAAGAAACCACAACAAACACATTATCAGAATAACCATTTTAGGTGTATTTAGTTCAAGCAGCCATTGCTGGGTTCACATCCACATCATGTTTCTAATCTTTCTTGGTTTGTGCCTCAAATGTGAACATCTAATGTACCACTGTTACTCAAACATATGCCAGACAAATGGCACAAAGCATAGTTTTAATGAAATATGACCCAAAAAGTACAATACAATTTTTTACTAATATATATACGTCAGGAGAAGAAACATTTTTCCATCAGATTTCAATCTGTTTTTGTCATATTTTGCACATGCGATTTTGACATTTTTTAAATGCATTTTTTACATACTCTTCCCCATAAACGTGATTGGGGAGCTATTCTCTCAAAAGTAGAAACTGCTGTGAGTGTGCATTAAAAAAGAAACTTCTGAAAGCACTCCTTTAAAAGAAGCCGTTTAAGGGGTTTTCACACCAATCAAGTTTTGCCACATTGGTGCTGATCGGTGGGGGACTCAGTGATGCAACCCCCATAGATCATGAGAATGGAGGGTCAGACAGCAAGTTAGGCCCAATTCTGTGGATAGGGCCTAACTTGATTGGTGGGAAAACCCTTTAAATGGGTGTAAGCCCCAAAATATTATTAAAAATGCCAGGTAAGCCAACCCGGCTGACGGCTAGATACATCAAGATGCCAGAGCAAGTGTATGATAACTATGTAAAAGCCATTATAAAGATGAATTAGTTTTTGTAGAGTAAAGTTCTATTTTACGCATATTCAATAAGTATCATCATATCACTGTGTTGTCATTTTATAACTCTGCTTTTCTATTACTGAATGTACAACTGTGGACACTACACCTGCGTAGCTATTGATATATTCATGATATATTACATGGTATATGATGACACAGCATACAAATATATACATTAGCTCAAACAAATTAGGACAATCTATTTTTCCCAGAATTAGATGTCTGATAATTTACAAAGTTTCACAGTGTCATTTACTGATGTTTCATTTTACGTCAATGGAGAAGTTTTATCCCTGCCGGCACTTGTACATGTATTCATGTCTCCCTGACGTGGCTTGTACCGTACAGGAAAGTCATTAGTAGAACAATCACAGCAAGGGGAACAATGAGAGCAAATGTGTTGCTGGGGCCATGGCTGCGAAACCCTACACCCTTACAGCATTAATCTTATGAAACAAAACACCAAATACATAAATTGCTTCCACAAAAAAAGTCAGCAAAGGAAAAAATGTATAAACTTGTTTCTCTGTCCCATCAATTTTTTAAACTAAAGTCGAGTTATGACTGCAGTGTATTAAATGTGTTGAAAATGTCAGACGATTATATTCCTAGGATACATAAATCGATCTCATCATAGAATACTAATACTAATCATCCTCATCAAAATGTCAGTCATAGAGCCGTACTCAATTTGTCAGAGATAAACCCCTAAAGTCACTAGTCCTCCACACAGTGGTCACTAGTTATGAGTGGTGTACCCCAGGGTTCTGTGCTTGGCCCACTACTATTTAATATATTTATTAATAATATAGAGGTCAAAATTATTAGCACTGTGTCTATTATTGCAGATGACACCAAGCTGTGTAGTGTAATACAGTCTATGGAGGATGTTCATAGGCTGCACGGTGACTTGGACAAACTGAGTGTTTGGTCATCAACTTGGTAAATGAGGTTCAATGTGGATAAATCTAAGGTTATGCACCTAGGGGCTAATAATCCAAAGGCAAAATATGTCCTTGGGGGAGTAAATTTTGGAGAATCTCTTGTTCATAAATGAATGATCATAAATTTTATAAATAACAGCATGCAATGTCAATCAGCTGCCTCTTATCACTGTACAAGGCATTGGTTTGGCCTCACCTGGAATATGCTGTCCATTTCTGGGCAAAAGTACATAAAAAGGATGCCCTGGAGCTGGAGAGGGTACAACGATCAGCCACAAAAATGATAAGGGGTATGGAGGGTCTCAGGTATGAGAAAAGATTAAAACAACTAGATTTATTTAGTCTGGAAAAGGGACAACTAAGAGGGGACATGATTTATTTATATAAATATATGAATGGTCCATACAAAAAATATGGTGGAAAGTTGTTCCAGATTAAATCAAATCAAAAGACGTTGGGACACTGACTCTGTCTGGAGAAAATAAGGTTTACTCACCGGAGGTGACACATTTGGGTCTGATTGTATACGGTAAGTTTTACCAGGGTAAGTACAATCCAATAATAGGGTATATTGTACTTTGGTAAACTTCCCTGGGTATAAAGATGCAGGTTAAGACACCCCCTGGCATCTGCTTTCAGGAGTTTCTATGATGTCCCATGTCTTGTGGACTGCCAGCGGGTCAGAAGCTGCGCTCTCATTACTATTTGCCACCCCTCTGTGAATACCACTTTTGCATTACTTTAGACTACTGTGCTGCACACACTGTTTAGCTTCTCTTGATCTAACATGATGCCTTCAGATAGTACAGCATAATGGGTTTACTTTTCTACCACTGTAGAAGAAAAACGTTAACCACACAGCTGAACATCAGAAAATCCAAACTGAAGATAAAAACTCATTCCAAGTTTCAGTCTTGTGCTGTTTTGCAGGAAAGCAGGGACTTTGATGTTTAGAGTCCTGTCTTCTGCACTGTATTGGTCCATGATTTATGAACCATACACTGCTATCTTCACATCTAGACAGCAAGCTGCTAGGAAAACAACTCTGGTGAATAGTAGAGTTTGAAAAAGCACAGAATAGGCAAAAATTATTGTTATGTTACTGGCAGTCAGGGTATCAATACTTCAATACCCCTTAAGAAATATATACAACATTACACAGGGGATAATAGTTCTTTCTTTTGTTACATATTACCAGTAAGAAGGTACCACCCCAGGCCATGTGCATTGCAGGCTTTATTATCTATACTACGTGTGTCTGCATACTGTATTTCACTCTGTATAGAGCATACAGGCTCCATTACCATACGACGAATAGAAACAACATGTATAAGACTCTATTTACATCAATCACATCCCCACCCATGGTAGATACATATTAGATTAAGAAAAAATAAAAATGTAACACTGTATGCGCAGAAAGGATCTATATTAGGTTAATGGGGTGCAGTAGTAGTTGTTTTTCTATAGATCCTAAAGCGAAGGGTGAGCAAAGCCTAAAGAACATTTTCAGTAAAAGTGTTCAAAAATGTTTGGGAATTTGGAACCGGGGAATTTTTTTGTGGACCCAATAAATATTTGAATATATTATTTGACATTATTACAATTGACAAATTGCTAAATAATAAGATAAAGTTAAGATGAAGATGAATTGCCTATCTACATAGAGACATATTAATTTATTAAAAAAAAGAAAAGAAGGATAAATACATACCTTTTTATAGGGGAAGGGGCAATAATTTTGGTCGTCCCTTCGTTTTCCACATTTTCTCCATTCGTCATTACCTGTTCTAAATTATTTGAGCCTAGAAGAAAAAAACTTTGTGAGTTGATAAAGTTCTGCTGGATCATGGATTACACATACGCATGTTATACTACATTTATCTCAGATTTGCTCACTCTGTCTTCTTAGATCAGAAATCCAAAAGTCAAAAAGCCGCTTGGGGCTAAAATCACAAGTCAGAGATGAACATGTTTCTTTGAAGTAGTTTTTACTCTGCTGATTTAGCTGTATTGTCAAAGCTGGTTTGATTTCCCCCCAAAAAATGTGTTGGGTTAGTGGGAGGGTTTTTGCTTAATCCAGCAGTCACTGAAGGTTATTCTGTGGAAATGTATTCTCTAGATTCCAGTTAAAACAGTTTATGCTAGGTTAAAAGTCTGAAAATAAGACAGCTAGAGATGAGCAGACTTTATGTCCGCATCCAAGTTTGACCACCTGAACCAGTAATCCGGCAAATGAATGCCCCTAGCAACTAGCCATGGCTATGATTGGCCAGGGGATATGAAGTCTACTCATCTTTAAAGACAGGGTCTTTAAAGAAATGTGTCTAAATATGTGCCAAAAGAATGTCCAAAACACCATGCACCACATTTATCAAGAGTTTTAGACAGCTTTTAGCAGGGTTGTGATTTTGGTTAGCCAAACTAACTCCTTAATTTCCCCACCTCTAACTCCTGCTCTGACTCTTGTTCTAAGATGAGAGTGGGTATTCCTTCCCAGTGCCTTATCCCTCTGATCTACAAGTTGCACTACTGAGCATGTACATAAAGTGCAGCACACATTCATCATCGCTTAAAAGCCTAGATCGGGGTGCACAATCTGTGGCCAATGGGCTGCATGCGCCCTGGCAAGCCTCGAGTTGCTTCCCACAGTCTGCTGACAGTCGAGAGTCCAATAAGCATTTCCATAAATGATGGAAGCATTCATTAGTGCAGTAGACAATTCAGTAGCCACTGCTCCAAGTATTGTTATTATCTGCCTGACATTTACTGTCTGCTTTGAATTCAGTATTTAGTTGCAGGGGTAGTATTTATTGCTTTACAGTGTCATTTATCATTTCTGTGCATTTCATGCTTTATTGTGGTTTTTGGTGCATCTAAGGTTAACAGTTACTAATGTGGCCCCTTAAAGTTGTGCAGTATGACAATGTGGCCCTTTGACCAATAAAGGTTGTTCTTCCTGGAATAAGCCCCTCTATCAGGAATAGAACTGCCATTTAAAGGAAATTTCACAATTTTCCCAAAGTCTTATAAAATGTGCAAAATATGGTATATTTTTCTGATGTAAATTATGTAAACCAATAGCAGGTGCACAGTTAGACAGTATAAAACTCTTTGGTGAATCTGGTGCAGTGTTTATTTTAATTTATTTTTTTTTTATACATTTTAAGAAAATTCTGAATAGGTTCTCAAAATTGGAAAGGTAGAAGATACCTGTAAAAGGTGTAAATGAAGAAAGTATTGGGGGAATAGAATACCTGGTTGCTGGGTGAGAGCCGATCTTTTTGGATATGTTTTGCTCCTGCTTCTCTCTACCCTTTGATCAGGCCGGGGCAGCTGGATGGACAGATCTCTGCACATCTGTGAGGCAGTCCTACCACTGGGGATAACAGAACAGATTGTATTTTCAAAGCGTAAACTTGAAAGAGAAAGTGTTGACTAAAACATTGGCAGATGAATATTGTCACCCATCACACACCTTCACCTTTAAACTTTGCTTGTTGTCTATAAAACTTTTGTCAATGAAATAAGAGTGATACAAAATCTGAGGGGGTAAAATATTATTATTATCATCATCCTTTTTAGAACATCAATAATTCCATGGTGCTTTACATTCAGTAAGGGGTTAACACAGATTACATTTAGACAAGAACAAATGAGTACAAAAGACTATTAGTAAATTAGACTGTGACTGCATTCACATCACGTTTGATGGATACATTCAAGATATACGCCAGGAGTTCTGTACAGAAACAGATGGAAAGACGCAACAAGAGAAGACCAAGACTATGTGGGATAGATAAAACAGTATTGCATCCATCCCAGGCTTCCACTGAGTGTAATCTCTGGGAGGCCCCAGTGATGTAATTGTCCATACAGGGGAATCTATGGGGAAATGCGGAAGAGGAGGATGTTTCTAGATATGTTCTACCAAGTTAAAGATACTTCGGAATCTACGGAGGGCTACAACAAGGTGTGAATGTAGAAATAAAAATATATAGATTTCTTATCTGACCGGAGCTCCAGACGTTCACAGAGGTTTTCACTCCAAACGTTCACAATAATTGTTCTTGTTTGTCCTCCGTTCTGCTCACAGCACAAATCCACAGATTCTCCAGATAAGAGTAGCCCACTGTTCAGACCCACGTGGATGCAGTTTTCGTTCCTCCTATTGTTACCACCGTTCACCACAGCGGACCACTAGAAGAAACCCAGGGTCGGGCGGTCGTGCAAGGCTGGTGTCCTTTCTATAGATATGTGCATTTTTACTAAACGTTTGTGAGTAGTATTTAATTTTATTAAAACATTTTATGAAGACATTCTACACAATTGGAGTGCATGTTTCTTTTAGTGGTCCGCTGTGGTGAACGGTGGTAACAATAGGAGGAACGAAAACTGCATCCACGTGTGTCTGAACAGTGGGCTATTCTTATCTGGAGAATCTGTGGATTTGTGCTGTGAGCAGAACGGAGGACAAACGAGAACAATTATTGTGAACGTTTGGAGTGAAAACCTCTGTGAGCATCTGGAGCTCCGGTCAGATAAGACATCTATATATTTTTATTTCTATCTCTTTATATTTTAACATTGGGACTTCTGGATCAGTCCTGGACCGCTGTTTTAGATCTGAGAGGGTTAAAGTTAAGGGTGCAGCACTACACCCAAAAAGGTGTGAATGTACACTGAACTAGTACAAGTTGAAGGATGGTCCTGCCCATAAAGGCCAGGGGCGTAACTTGAGGGGGTGCAGTTGTTGCAATCGCACCCGGCCCCAAGAGGTTTAGGGGGCCCTTAGGGTGTTACTTTCCCATATGAGAAGACTGTTACTATAAACCATACATTATAGTCGGGGGCCTGGCACAGACTTTGCACTGGGGCCCATAAGCTTCTAGTGACGCCACTGATAAAGGCTTATTTAGATGAGAAGGAAAGGCAAAATAGAAGACATTGACCCCATAGAGTAGTATTGTTTCAAACAACAGTTGGTGGTCAATAGACAGTGGCGTGAGGCTCACCAGATGAGGCTGTGCTTCTATTAGGCACAACTGTAGTTACCGTCTTATGTGAATACCATCACGTTTCAGTAGCCATGCCTGTCTGGATTGTGTTAAGTAGGATAGAAGTCAGTCTAGCTTGGCTCACAAAAATAAACAAGAGGGGGGCATGAGCTGGTAGTCTTAAGCAATTGTAATAATTGTATACTTGGCCACTTTTTCCAAGTATAAGAGACTGGTGTTTGGGGCAGGACTGGAACATACCCAAAGTTGAATGTTCATATTAGACTCTACATGCCGCGTTCAAGCCAATATTTCCAGCATACATACTTAGAAGTCTGTCTATTTGTTGAAAGAGATTTGTTTCTCTCATAGGTTCATCCTCACATACCTGTACCGATGTCTAGAACCTAAGGAGCCAAGTTTACTGAGCTTCCTCGATAGAGTGTTAGGATCATTTTCAGGAATCCTTTGTGGAAAATATATGGAGAAAAAAAAAATCAGTCACATCGAAATTATTTTCTATGATTATATTCATGTTCTACAACCACAAGCTAAAAAAAAGTTACATATGGCTCTTCGGGGTTCCCTGCATCTGGCTTCCTAGCTGATAATACTGTGCACTAACGGCACCATAAGCAACAGTAAGCAATAATGTGAATATTGTATCATAATGGTAAAAGCCATATCACTTTTCAATATTATATTAACATCTTATACCGTATGTTAAATTATTATACAATAAATGAGTTGTGCTTCAATGTAAGTTTGGGAAGAGAAAAATGGGGTCTTCCTTGGTACCAATAATACAGACAGAGAAGTGTTCATGTTTCCAAACTTAAAAAACCTCCATCAGGCATGTCTCTTGTAATGTTTTAAGAAGGAAAATACGAATAAAATAAATATAAAAATTTTTTCTTTAAAAAACCCATCCGCAACAAATACTTTACCCTGCATTTACTGATCAATATATAATGAAAATTGACATTATTTAATGGAACGTGTGGATCTCCAGTCTCCATGAAGTATATACAGTACACGTACGAGACATGTACAGCTCTTATCTAGGAGAGACTGCACCCTCCTCCCGATACACATGCAATGAAGAGCTGTACTAAAACATGAAAAGAATGTGCTTTTCCACAGCAAATTACACCCACACGGCTAAACCATGAAGAACTGAAACCCGTCATTTTACCAGTTGGGCTGCTGTGCTGTCATTTCTGTCTTTGTGATTTGCTGAGAATATAAGAATATGTTTACATGGGAAGAATTTCCCCTGCAATTGTAAAACTATTTAGAATGCGGTTAAATAGCACAAAGCAAACGATATTCTCAAAGAAAAGCGTTTCAGTGAGAATGCAAGTCCCAATAACACAGCCACCTGTGACAACTATTCATCATACAAAAATAGGATAAAGGGGGAGTCAAAGCGACGGATAAAAAGGCCATGTCTGTCTAGGACTCCATCCTTAACAATGGCCTCAGATGTTGGCACCACAGGATGAATTTTTCTGGGTAGTTAATTAATACTATCCCCCAAGCGTCCCCGTATCTACTAAGAGGCTCCCACCTTTTAGTAGATCCGACCGTCATCTCTGCCAGGACAGACTTGTTTAGACCAAGTCTGACCTGCCATAGACTATAGCATCATATGTTCCATTATTGTGGCAGGTCCACATTCTGCCCTGCTCTGCACACCACTAAACTGGCAGGGATAGGGAGATTTTGATACCTTCTCCGCCAAAAAGCTGGCAGTGAATGCATAATAAATCCCCCCCATTGTATGGTGGAGATTATACTGGAGAATTTGGTATAGTATTTGGCATTGAATGGATTATGCTATTTTTTTTAATATGGAGCTAAAGACGGCAGAAGTGACCCTTGTACTATGCCCCATCTTTTCCCCATTTTCTCAATATATAACAATGGATTAATACAAACCTGAAGAACGTGTGGTGCTCCACACAACATTTCCACAGATGCTTGCAGGCCACTTTGTTCCGGGTTTCAAAAAAGAATGAGGTTTCAGAGCACTGAAAAAAAAACACAAAACAAAGGAGCAATGAGAAGCCGGACAGTTTTATAGCTGTAATGAAGTAACCTTTAACCTTCTGCCGGTTCGTCCACCCTTAACGGTACATCATGGAGAGGTATGATTGGCATTTCTTCTTCAAAAATAAAAAGAAACACAACCTCAGCCAACTCAAACACAAAGTGATTTCAGCTGGCGGGGATCCAGGCCGAGCGCAGACAATATACGCAGGTGTTTGCTGAAATAACTAGCAAGATGTGTGCTTTGACCCCATTAAAGCTAAAAGAGCTGCTAGAAAAACATCAGCAGAATTAGCGCTGTACACCATAGTATTACTTGCCACGCAAAGTATAATATTTATCTTTTTCTAAGATGTCAATCTTCATAGACATCACTTTAAGGACAAGGAATGGGCAGGACTGGAGTACAAAGACAAATTATCATACTTCAGGTTATTCGGTTTAGAAAAATGATGGTTTGATGATCATTACAATATACAAATAAGTGAATGGGCAGTACAGATATCTTTTTACACCTGTTTGGGTCTGGGTTCAGTTACTGAATCCGGACCCCAACCAATAACAATCGTGATTGGTGCTGGCACCAGTCCCAGGTGTTTACTGCTTAAATGTCACTAGCAAATCGTAATTTGGGGAAGGATTGTTGCTCCCGATGACGTCATTGGGGAGTAATGATCCTCCCCAAAATGGGACATTTCACGGCCGCTGGCAAATTTAAAGAGTTCTAGCACCAATTGTGAGTGTTAATAGTAGGGAGTTCAGGTGAACCCAGACACTGACAACAACCTCTAAAGAAAACCGGGGTCAGGTCAGGGAGACCGGAACCCCTAAAGTTAAGTACAAACCCCACATATGGTATTATGATACTATGACTACATGACTAGTTAAAGTTACTTCTCTCTGCTGTGGATAACATAGATAATTGTGCATATGCCCCAAGGTTTTAAAGGCTTATAACTTGTTTTTCTAACCACAGAAAAGATAGTGATCGGCATCATAGGCGAGGTCATTATTTGATGCGGCACATACAGTAAATTTCCATCAATTTAACTCTGAACAAGCCAGGGGGCATTTATCACGGCTTATAAATTTGCCAGGAATTGAGTTCCCTCTTGAGAAACCTCCATGCCATGTGGGGGAGGGGAAGGGTATACAGTGGGCTGTGCACACCCCACACCAGTGCAATCCTGGTGCAGGTTATATCGAAATTCTAGACCCTGCTGGTGCCTTTTGGTGTATTTGACGGGAGATGCAGGGTGGGGGGAATCAATAGTAGGAGCATGATGCACCCACAATTAATAAATTCTCCCCTATGATTTTAGATTCATCGTGGCATTAAACAATTAAGTGAATTCATGTATCCAATTACATGAAATCCACTTTTATTTAAAAAATATTTCTAGAATATCTTTAGAAGTAAAAAGTATTACACGGCCAATACTTTAATCTTCTCTGTATAGTGTATTGTGCAGTAGGTTTTTTTGTCACGAGCAATTTTCGGATAAAGAGGGGCAATATGTCGGCCTTTTTATGCAATTAAATAAAACAAATATTTAATTAGAGGAAATTACACTTTCATCAAAAGGATTTCACTGTAAAATATGTTCTGCATAGATTGCACGGGTAATTAACAAATATCTCTTGTGGTGCTTTGAATTTCTGACAAACCGCTAGAACTGAGCACCTGAATCCCCCATGTAAATGTGCATTTTCCTTTCTTCAAGTGCTTATTTATGTAGTTTTGAAGATAAAACACCTCATAAAAGGAAAATTATCAGGAATACCACTGTGAAGCTTTAAAGGAAAAGTGTTTGCTGTATTATTCAAATGAATGGGCATATGGCACTTTCTAAATTGCAGCCACTTAGTTTCCTTCTTTAACATGAAAAGCGGGTTTGGGGGCACAAAGAAAACAAAAATTATTGTGTGATGATGGCACCATATGCCAAAATTATGAAGTAACTGAAAAAAAGTCTTACACTGCAATAACAGGTAAATCTGACCAATGGGCCAATCCCCCTTCAGCGACTAAATAGCTGGAAAAAAAAGCGCAGCCATTTGCTTCTTTTTCCTGCTATTAATAAAGGAAAGTAACCTTACATGCATTGAGGGCAATGGGAACAGAAGGTAAAAGAAAGATCTTCTGTTCACATTACACTCGCCTAAAACAGAGCAGGTGTGAACAGAGATGCAGGCGGTGCTGTGCCACTGCAACTTATAAAGTCATGGTAATAGTGGATCTATTGTCTCCCAACAATAGAATAAGGCCGCATTCACACGACGGTAGAGTGACGTATGCAAGGCCGCAAGCCTGCAGCCGTACATACATCCCCCATAGACTGTCAAGGGCCGCACGGAGCAATACGGTGCCGCACACATGCAGAACCGTACTGCTCCGTACACGGGGAAAGATAGGACATGTCCTATCTTTCCCCGTGTTACGGCCCGTGAGCCGTGACTCACTATGGAAAGGCAGCCTAAAAAAAATGGTGCCAGTACAACAAATCCAGTATGGTCTAAATATTATTTTCATAGGGAAACATTGATCTTGCAAGTTTATAAAAAAATTAAATTTAACAATTACCAACAGAATGGCCAGAGGCCCATAGCAAGGAGCTGACCCTGGTAACAGACTGCAACTCTTTTTATAAAGCAGCTATTATGGAGCTAATAGCCATATCTCACAGCTACTTGGAGCAGCCCCCTCCTTCTCGTTAAACTGTAGTCATATAATTGAGGGTAATCTAATCCCTATTAAATCAAGTTTTGGAAGTATGGTATTTTACTGTGTTTCCTTGGCAAATTTAAAAACACAGATACTTATTCTCCACTGCTGTTACATGCCGGTACATCTTCGGGAAATAAATCTAAAATGTTACAGATCTTTTGTGGCAAAGTGGCAGAATGATTTTGATCTATTTTAAGATCTTATTTTTCAAGGTAAAACAAGGAATGAATCTAAACAGTTGAAAAAAAATGTTATTAACATAAATCCCAAGTCATTTTGTGTCCATTTTATAGCCTAGTATGTACAGGCAGTCCCCGGGTTACATACAAGATAGGGTTTGTAGGTTTGTTCTTAAGTTGAGTTTGTATGTAAGTTGGAACTGTATATTTTATCATTGTAAACCCAGCCAGAACTTTTTTGGTCTCTGTGACAATTGGATTTTAAAAATGTTGGGTTGTCATAAGAATCAAGATTAACAATAAAGCTTCATTACAGACACCTGTGATAACTGTTACAGCTGATTATTGTAGCCTAGGACTAAAGTACAATAAATTACCAATATCCAGAGGTCCGTTTGTAACTAGGGGTTGTATGTAAGTTGAGTGTTCTTAAGTAGGGGACCGCCTGTTATATAATATGGTAGGTGGTGGATCCCATTTTTGCATTGGGGACTCAGGAGCATCAAGCCTCTGAGAGAAGTATTTATTAAAACAGACATGTTACCTTTGTCTTTCTTCTCATTTACCATTTAGTTTTGTCTGTGGCTTATAAGGCACCAACATTCTAAATATACTTACATACTGTCATAAGTCAATCCTTGACTCTAATGGGGCTCGCTGTAGGATTTCCCTTTCTCGCATGAATTAGCTTTAAAGTTGTCTGGGATTAGATAATTGAAGAATCTGTACTGCTCATATGAAAGCTACAGTCTCTACATAGTTTCTACCTAGATACCTAGGTGCTGCTGCTCAGAGACCCTGTCCCACACTTGCTTGAATGTGACTTTGCTGCAAACAGGCCATGTGATAAATGGTATGTAAAAGAGCCAATTAATCTACAATAAAGCTAAAGCCAACACAGCGAAGACATACAAACTCCAAGAAGATGTTGTACTTGAAAGGACCACACTTGCCACAATATTTTTCACAAATACAGCTAGTGACAGGTTCTCATAGAGCCCCATCAACTACATTCCACCCTTTTTATAGCTAAAAATTGTGTCTTTCACATCCCCATAAAATCAACTTTATGTAATATTACCTGGAAAGGGGCCATGTCAGACAGTCCCTCCCATTTACTCCTTCCCATGCCATATGCCATGTATGTATCTAATCAGATGTAATCACAGCAGCATGCCTGCATAGACTTTTATGGACTCTATGGAGGCATGCTTTGATTTCATATGATCAGATACATACATGGGGTAGATGTTAATGTTACTGGGTAAAGCAAATGATATTGGGTAAAGAACTTTAGATGACATCACCCTGGTCACATGACATGAAGTGTTCAATGATGTAACAGAGTTCTCTCAACCTTCCAGCAAGGCACCAGGTTTTTTTTAACATTGTGGCAATGGAAAGGAACCACTTAGGCAATGCTTTTTAATCATAATTTTTAAAGAAGTAATTATTTTTGGTGGATTAATTTAAATGGCAGGTTCCCTTTAACCATGGTCACCACAGCACCCCTGTGCTGCTTATACAAATATTGCACCAACTTGTCTTTAGTTATTGTAGTGAGAATCCACCAAATGCTAGCTATATAGTTAGCCATAAATTTGATAACTCTGAGATGAAATATGAACCGCTGACTCATTTCACTCGTCTAATGAACCTGCAACATCAATTAATGAAAATGTGATTACTACTGCTCCCATTTCCTGTGAAGACAGTATGAAGCCACAAAACCCATTACTGCAGATAATAATGTACATGGGAACTGTAAGCAATTAATCATCATTAGCTCAATGCAGTTAGTGAGATAAAATGGTGTTATACGGAATCTGAGCCGAAATAATAAACTGTTGGATCACAGCAAAAAGCTCTTAACAATGTTGTATCAATCACCAGAATAATAAGTAAAGCAGGAGCAGAAGATAAGGAGAATGTGAATAGAAATTCATTTGACAAAATCATTTCCAGTTAGAAACACTATGAAAGATTAATGGAGTCAAATATTAACTGCCTGAATTAAAGTTGTATCCAATAATGTCACAAACTATACATCCTCTGAGCCTTTATCAGCTCAATACAAAGTATTCCACTAACTGTACTGACCCTCTATCTAGACATCTTACAAGGAACAGCAATTACCACTATAAAATTAAATATTGGCCATGTCTAGCTACTGCTTCAGTATCTACTATAGCAGTGATGGCTAACCTATGGCACTAGTGCCAGAGGTGGCACTCAGAGCCCTTTCTGTGGGCACTCAGGCCATCACCAGAGAGGACTCCAGGTATCTTCCTGCAGTCCCAGACAGCCCAGGACTTGCTGTGCACAGAGATATTTTAAAGTGACAGCTGTACCTGGGACTATTTTCTGCTTTATTGGTGTCCTCAGGTGCTGGTATAAATTAAAACTGTGACAGAGAAGCGAGTATAAATCACAAATTAAATTTCTGTGTTGGCACTTTGTGATAAATAAGCGGGTCTTTGTTGTAGTTTGGGCACTCGCTCTCTAAAAGGTTCGCCATCACTGTACTATAGAATATAATGCAGACTGGCCATGGAAGACAAGTGAGGAAGGAGACTTCCTTAATTGTGTATTGTATATAGCAGACTTCATATGTCACCTTCTGTGTGCATCTGATGAGGGGTTACTCCTCTTCCATCGCCATTTTACAATATAGGCAGTTCCCGAGTTAAGAACAAATCTATGGAACCTATCTTGTACGCAAGTTGAATTTATATGCAAGCAGCTGTATATTATTGTATATATATATATATATATATATATATATATATATATAAAAAAAATTGCCCCGGTGACAATTGGAGTTTCAAAATTTTTCATTGCAAACACTTTACAGATCATTATTGCAGCCTGGGACTATAGAAACATCCAGAGAGCTTCACCATAGATCACAGTGGGCAGAGGGGTCTGTCTAACTTTGGGTCGTCTGTAAGTCGGGTGTTGGCCACTTTTAGTAAATAACTGATATTATGTCTGTAATGAAAAGATATACAATTTTTCAATATACTTTATATACAATATAACTTTCTACATCAATTCCTCACGGTTTTCTAGATCTCTGCTTGCTGTCCTGCTATAGAAAGCTTCTCTATTTACTTCCAGTGGATAGAAATCTGTCCATGTGAAGTGATGAGGTGCAGGTGCATGAGCCGTTATTATCACACACAACTTCTATTACTCTTGGTGATAATAATGGCTTGTGCACCTTCATGTCCATCACATTACCCTGGATCTATCCACTGGAAGTAAATAGAGAAGCTTTCATTAGAACAGTGATGGCAAACCAATGACACTCGTAGCCATTTAAAGTGACACGGCGCCCGCCAGAGAAAAATTGTAGTGTAGTGCAGGGGCAGACTGATCGGGGCTGTTTGGGGCCGGTCCGGCCAACTGGCAAGCAACACGGACTGACGGTGATGTGGTCTGCAGCAAGCGGCTGCATCTCAGTCAGAGAGATCGCAGCTGCTGCTCCTGTCTTCCCATCCTGCTCTGCGGTGGCCGCGCAATGGCGTCAGAGTGGAGCATGGAGACAGAGCAGCCCCAGCTCGCACAGACGCGACCTGTGCTGAGCCTGCGCGGGAACATCTTCTACACAGGAGCTGAAGCGGCCTGAAGAGGACTAACGGAGGCCCGAGGCGTCATTGGAGCCTGTGCCAGTTAGGTAAGTTAATTTACTGAGTTGAGCTCTGCCGGGCTCTGCTTTGGGGGGCACCTCTCAGGACACAAATGTCCTTAAAACTAGTTAAAAGGCACACTGCTTTTTTGTTATTTGTAGGGGGGAATCTTAATTGCGCACTGCCAGTCCTGTCTCTGTCTAAGGGCGTTAGATAGATGGGGTTAATGTGCACTGCTTTAGGGAAGGGGGTCAAATTTTGTCGGTTATATGTTCATTTAGCCTAAAATATACACATTTCCAAAAGAGAAAAAGAGAAAACCCACCTTACAATTTGTTATGTAATTTCTCCCGAGTACAGAGACCCCCCACATGTGGCCGTGACTTGTTTTATGGGCGCACAGCCAAGCACAGAAGGGAAGGAGGGACCTGCAGCTGCTTGGATTTTAGTTTTCTCATTGAACCCTTTTGTAGGCTATAAAATTTTAGCTTTTTGTTATTGGGGCCATGTGATGGCATTTTTTTTGCGGGATGAGATGATTTTTCCAGTGTTACCATTTTAGGGTTTGTATCTCCTATTGTTGAAAACTCTAAATATCGCTACATTAAGTTTTTTTTTCTAAGGGTGACACACCACCCGAGTTATGTTCGTTTTTTGGGCGAATTTTGACACACCAAGCTCAAAAGGTTGCCCATCACTGGCCTAGCGTGTGAAACACTTGCGGCAACCTTTTAACATAACATGCAAATTTAAAATCTACAATGTCAATGCTTTCTGCAGATCTACGCATTGTAATGGATTAAAAAAAAATTCTGCAACAAATATAAAACTAAGATCTGTAAGGATTTCTTTCTTTATGTCTCCAGTGAATGCACGATTATTGTTTACTTCAACTGACTAAAAATCTGTTTATGTCTTATGACGGCGTGGCTAGGTGTACAACTCAGATACATGTCCTTCAATGATGGCAAAATACACATTACACAGTTATTCCTTATGAGCCATTCATACACATGAATCCTCAGCCAAGTGTCCATGGGTTATTAATAGGCTTAGAGAGAAGTATCGCATTGTTTAGCACCTTCCATGTAAGTAATTAATATACATACAAATTTTAGAAAACTGCATAACTTTTTATTATCTTAACGATAATTATTATTTGCTGTTACTTTTACACATCTTGAAGCAATACAGGTATATGGTAAATAATATCTGCATCATGGAATGAAATATACCCAACAACTTGCTTTCTTATAGAGGCAATCATTCAGAAATGGATAATAACCTGGTACCATAATGATTTGTCCCAGTATTTTTGCCCTGGGTGATAAGTCTAGGTAGGCTACACAGACACCTGTATGTAATCCTTTGTCCTTACTAACAGGTAATACGGGTAAGAGTTTACCTTTTAAGGAACGTCATGATACATGCCAGACATAGTTTGTGCAGAGAAGCATGAACTGGCAGTATAGCCGGGGGTGACTGAAGATTAACTAATGGAACGCTGGGCATGAGGAGTCACATAAACCGCAGCCCAGTCTCCCCAACAGAGTTTATATGGTCTCAAAACTTAATGTGGAAACAAGCACTAAAACTATTTGTCTATCTAAGATGTGTGCAAGCTAGTAAAAACCGAACAGAGAATAGCAACAATGATCCATAACCTCCTGGTCACCTCTATGCATGGGGAAAGGCAGAAAGTAAGAGTTTAACTTCCTGGTATAATATTCCAGAAAGAGAAGGGACATAGTACAAGCCCCATCCCTCTACCCAAACAACCTGCTTCATATGTACAACAGCCGGAAAGAAAAATACAAAATAATGATTTATTTAAATATTGGCGGAAGAGTTACTAAGGGGCCGAAGCCTCTTAGTAAATCTGGCGTGCACTACACTGTAGGGGGGAAGGGGGAATTAAGACTGCCGCTTAAAAGCGGACAAGCTTTTTGAGCCTCCCCCCATGTCCCCACAGACAATGAATAGCATATCCCAAAACAGTTTTTACAACACTTCTGGCGTTTGTGGTTAAAGATAACTATAACTTATATTAAAGTTTAACTGGATTCTGGCCAGCTTTTGTCCTAGGTCCCCTGGACATGTTCAGCACGGTGCCTAGTCCCCCACACCTCCGCCTGAAAACACTTACTAATCTGTGAGTTTGGAAGATACACCCACCCTTCTCCCAGCAACTCCTCGCCCTCACCTCTGCACCTCCTGCTAACCGCCGCAAAAGATACTCAGCACCTTCTAGAGGACATGCGCAGGTACAGTGGAGACAGCACTCCTCCACAGCTATTTGCGCATGCGATGCCTTTCACACAGGCTTGCTAGGCCGTGAGCCGGGTATACAACTTGCTATGCAGTTTGCCTCACTGTCAAAGCTGAGGCGCCCACAGGTATACAAACTATGTATAAAGGTGCATACTCACCAGGGGCGTAACTTGAGGGGGTGCAGAGAGTGCGGTCGCAACCGGGCCCAAGAGGCTTTGGGGGCCCATAAGGTCTCACTTTCCCATATGAGAAGACTAGTACTATAAACCATACATTATAGTCTGGGGCCTGGCACAGACTTTGCACTGGGGCCCATCAGCATCAAGTTACACCACTGATACTCACCTCATTGCCTAGCAACCCTGCGTGTGAAGCGTAGGAGTCTTAACGCTACCTGCGCATGTCATCAAGAAGGTTCTGACTGTGCAGCGTGCAAATCGCTTGCGGTGGTCAGCAAGAGTGGGAAGCAGAGGCAGGGTGCAAGGAGTGGCTGGGAGGAAGGACGGGGTTTATTTTCAAACTCATGGATGACAAGTGTTTTGTGGAGGAAGAGTGGGGGACAAGAACAGGCAGGGGGCCAGGTAAACTTTACTAGAAGTTACAGTTTAAACCACAAATGTGTTATAAAAAAACTGTTTGGGGATATGCTATTTAATGTGTGTGGGACATGTCTGTTGAGGCTCAAAAACAAAAAAGGTACCCTTTAAATTCATGGTATAAAAAGTAAAGAGTGTGTGGGCGCCGTTGCACAAGACGTAGTTACCTACTGTATATATAATTTATGATGTCCAGCTCATACAGTGCAACAACAACATACTATTACCTATGTAGTAGTCTGAACACAAACCTACGGTTATGGTAATGTATGGCACCATTTTCTGCAGCAATAAATTTTGTAAACCGCATGCAATTTTTTTTTTTTGTCCAAAGAATGCCAAATTTTGGTGTGTAATTAACTATTTAAAAGTCTTTTTTAAATGTCTGAATAGTTGACTAGAAATAATTGAAAGAATTGTGTTGAAATCCATATAGAAGGCAACTATCGCACAACATCATTATCTCTAAGGCTCCTCTAAAGGAAATTTGAGGTCTGGATATTGTACACTGAGTCATGTTACATTAACATACCTTGTGTACATATGAGGAATACCAGCCAGACTGCTTCTAGTGGAGGGTTGAAATAACCTGCCAAGCAGGACATCCTCCCTAATTCCTTCTTACATAGCTCATTCCTACAGTGCAATTTGCAGATCTTAGTATGTGCCAACTAGCCGGCTCCATGTTCACTTTACAAAGGTTAGAGAATTCACTGTTTAATCCTCAGGAAAACAACCTTTAGCTCAGGTCAATGTCAGGAGGAATATTTAAAAGATGCATTATCTGGATGTGGGCATGATGCACAGTTAGGACAGAGAGGGATGTAGAACATTGTGAGAAATAAAAGCTGATCTATTATAACATTGACAATTCTCTATTCAGAAGAGGTTGGAGTTACAGTTTGTTTGTTCACCTTCACTAATCCTTTTAGTTGAAATTCAGGCATGATAAACCAGGGGCACTTACTCATAGATCCAGGCAGTGTGACTGTTAATATCTTCTTATATTTGTTATCCATGGCCTCCTTCCTTCTAAAACCAACTTAAAATCAGCTTGATGAGTCAGAATGATGAGTCTGGGGGGGGGGGAGGGGGGGGTGAGGGGAGTTGTTACCAGAGGTCACTCCTGCTCTGTGTAACAGCCTGTAAAGCTACACCACAGAAGGGCTCATGGATCACAAATATAAGAAGATTACCACAGGCATGTTGTCTGTATCTATGAGTAGGTGCCCCTGGTTTATCAGGTTTGATTAGATACCCTTTAAAAAGGAACTAAACCATTGAAGCCATTTCCATTTTAGAAATGAATAGAGCAAATGATAATATTAAACTCTAAAATAAACTTTATTAAGTAAAGCAGCGTCTCTGTGGCACTATTCTGCTCTTCCTCCTGTAGTGAGCAGGGTATCAGAAAACTCCATCCACTTGGAGAAGAGAAATGGTTAAATCTTTTCATACCTAGAGGTTATTTCACCTGATGATTCAGCTCTCTATTGTGATTAGAGGTACTATCCAGGAACTGTCTGCAAAGAGGGAAGGCATTATCAAATTGCTTTATCTCTCAGCTGTCAGTTCATACAGAATAGAAAGAGGATTTACACAAACTGTAAGTAAAGCAACTACGACACAGCGAGGGCGCCGCTACCTCGTCTCGTGACATGGGGTGCAACTGTAAGGGTTAATTTAACCTACTCAAATTTGCGCAAATTGAGCATAAATCCCACCTCATACAGTTCCAGCTCCCCAATTATTTATCCGCTGTCACCACTTATTGCATTTATACCGGGACCAATAAGTATCCTACTCTACATCCACCCTTTGCTTCTCAAGCAGTCACCTTGTCACACCACTAGACATGCACACTTGGCTCTCTAGCAGTACACAGCTAACCACACTTTACAAGGCTAAGGGTTCCCAGAGCATACAGGGACTAAAATTAAAGAGAAGTTTTTAAAAATTAAAATAAATTGTTCAGTGTGTAAAAAAAGATGTGACACACACAAGGCAAAACAGTTATAAAATAAAAAGGGAGAAAAATAACAGAAACTTACAAATTAAAGTAAATCCTGATTCCCTGGGGAACACCCCAGCTTGTCAAGCAGCCCCCAAAGAGTGAACACTATCTCATATTGTTTTATAGGATCTGTTCAGTTCAGGTTTTAGGACCTCCCATTTATTAATTAGTCCACAGAGTCATTTAGGATCGGACAAAGTGTTAATGAGGGGGAGAGTCCTTTGTTTCTAAGTCCAGATACAGGGGGGAGGTGACCTCATGTCATTTGGTCAGAGATTATCAAGCTGTAAAAACTCCAGGATGTCATAAAAAGCTGCCTGGACACTTCAAAAGATGCCAATTGTCATATAGTTCAACAATGTTTTTAAATGCCCTATAGTTTAACAAATCTTTAAACATTCAAGCTATTTCCTTGACAAGCTAAAACAGACACATGAACAGATTTCTATAACAATTTAAGAAAAATATTGTTCCTTAAATATTTTTATGTTTTGTCACGATTAAAAACTTAAGGGAAAGAAAAAGCTTGAAATTAACTTAAACTTAGCCTATGCTATGGTGATTATAAAAATGGCTTTATCAGCATTCTGAATTATTTCAGACCTTACTGCAAGTTACTTGGCTCCCTGCCAGTAGTGTGTGGTGAGTCCTGGGGTGGGAGCAGCTGCAGCAGCATGTGTCTGTCTCCTTCCCTCCTCACTTCCTGTCATGTGAATTGAGTAAGCAGGGGAGGGGGGATAGTGTGGAGTAGAGGAAGAATGCATGAGGAGACACAAGCACACACAACTTGCAGCTGCCCCCCCCCCAGGGACTCTCCACACGCTGCTGGAAGGGAGCAACATAATGGGAATTAACCTTACAGTATATAAATTACTGAAATGATTAAGAATGCTGACAAAGGCATTTTCAAAATAAGAATAGCATAGGCTATTGGAAACCGTCACATGCTAAAAATTACAATCCTGGTGACTGGTTCCCTTTAAGTTTTTAAAACGAACCTGTCACCACATTTTCACAAACACCACTAATGATAGGTTTCCATGGAGCCTATTAACTAACTGACCTACCCTTCTTTTAGCTAAAAATTGTTTTCCTCACATCCCCATAAATCAACTTGACATTATCCTACCTGGCATCAGAGGGGGATCCCTCTGATCCCCATGCCTTATGCCTCCTTCATGCCACTTCATGTCATGTGACTAGGGTGATGTAATCTAAGGTCCTATACCCTTTACATTTGCAAAATGTACCCAGTGTATCTGATTACACATAATCACAGCATGCCTCCATGGACTTCTACTCCTCTCCATCCTGCATGATGTGATTTCATCTGATCAAATACATACATGGGGTACATTTTCAAGTGTAAAAGATACAGGACCTTAGAGGACATTACCCTGGTCACATGATATGAATGCAACACAAGGCACCATGTAAAAATATTGACACAATATTTCCTCTTCAGCTCTACGATCCCTGTATGATACAGAAATGATAATAGTTTAAGGTTACCTGCAAAGAAACAAAGAAACATGTGCAATAACGGGCTACAAAAAATGAACCAGCAGTCCACTGTTTGTGGCCTGTGTGAGTCAATGGAATGTGATGTCCACTCACAGAATGCTGTGTGACTACGGCAATGTGTATGAGCCCACAAAAATACAGTGGGATATGTGGTAGCCTTTGAAATAATTGCTACCACATGTCCTATGTGACTCATGGGGCGAGATCCCTACAGTTAAGCCACAGTATAGTCTAATGAATAGTCCAATGCTAACCTTCACCAGCAGCATAGTGTTAAGGAGATCGCACTGGTTTAGGACAACATCTTGACTTAAGAAATCCCACAATAAGGGACTGTCAGCCATCTTAGATACAGCGGACATGTTCGCTGACCACTGTCAAGTTAATGTCATGATTCAAACTTCATTATATGTAACCGGTTTGCTCGCCTGCCAACTAATTCCCTTTATGAGAAGCAGTCTGTCCTTCATGCTTCATTATATTATGATTCTGGAGACAGTTTATCTCCTCCTTCTTAGGGAAATTATTATAAACATGTCTGTGAACAAGGTCTATTAGCCTTTTCTGAGAAATGTGCTGGTAAATTCATTATGGCCAATAGCATTGCAGTATTCTATTCACGCCTCTTTGAGGACTCTTATGTCTGTAATATTATGCATTTGAGAGATTAAACAAGGGAGAAGATCCTTATATACACTAAGAGACTGATGTGTCTTGGTTTGTGTTCTAGCCCGGGGGCAGTCATGAAAGAGTTAATTTGAAAGTCACTGTACAACATGAAGTAAGGGCGGTTAAGCGCTAGTTAAAAATCTCTAACAATAGTATATCTTTTTCTGAGGGTTTCTGCTATGGACAGAATGGGGGAGATGTAAAAATGTGTCATTCTATAGACCAGTGCGGAGTAGAACTAGACAGGTCTCTTCTGTGCCAGATTAATCCCTGTGTCTGATGCTGTATGATTAATCTGGTGCAGTATAATAGGGGGGAGTCGTACTTTGCACCTCCTATTTGTTGGTCTAGTTCTCTGCGCCACAATTCAATTTTGTGGTGTGACCACGTCCTCTTTAAATGGGGTAACTCCGCTACAGACAAATCGGAAAGCTGCCTTAAAATGGTCTAAAACTCTCTGCACTTTGCATGGCCTGTGAGGTCCAAATCACTCCAGCATTCTGGCTTCAGATTTGTCAGTGTGGGCTGACCTGTGTGTCACCATCTTAAAATGGCCTGTCTTTGAGGAACACAAAAAACGAGCCCCCACTGATCATCTACTTCTCCCCTCCTATTGCTGGTCTCTTCTTAGTAGTTTCATCTTACATACAAGAAGTGCTAGGAAATGAATGCTTAGCTGATCACTTGATTAGATTGGTCACCACTGACTGACTGAGTGGGAATTTTATGGCATTTTAAACATTTAGATGTAACTAGACAACTGGTAGAGCATTGTAACAAGAGGGTGGGGGATTTATGAAGTGAATACTTTTTTTCCCTTTCCTTTTCTATCTTAACCATTTTTGTGTACTTTTGTCCTGCTGAACAACCACTGTTCGCTCTCACATGAAAGAATAAAAATCACTGAAATACAGGCAGTCCAAAGGTTACGTACAAGATAGGGTCCGGAGGTTTGTTCTTAAGTTGAATTTGTATGTAAGTTGAAACTGTATATTTTATAATTGTAGATCCAAACAAAAAAAAACATTTGGCCCCAGTGACAATTAGAGTTTAAACACATGTAATCGGACCAAGGATTATCAATAAAGCTTCATTAGAGACGCCTTACAGCTGATTATTGCAGTCTGGGACTAAAGTAACAACCAGAGAGCTTCACCAGAGGTCAGAGGGGTCTGTCTGTAACTATGGGTTGTCTGTAAGTCGGGTGTCCTTAAGTAGGGGACCGCCTGTATGTTTTTTTCCAGTTTTATTGTCTCCTGATTGGAATGATAGACATGGTTATACAACTCATACATCACAGGTAACAAAAAATGGAAATTTTTATTATTCCCAAAAAGAGCATCCTAAAATTGCAGCCATGATTATTTAGTCCTCATGTTTAAAATGAGCTGTACACATATTTCAGAGAGCTGTAGTTCAAAGATAAGCAAGGTCATCTATCATGGGTTCACTACATTATCCTTAGGGTAATACAATCACTCAAGTCATCCCGTGCTGCCGGGAGGACACTACAGAAGACTATCCTGTCACCAGTAAACGGTGGGGAAGATTTACTATGAAAATTTTTGCACCTAACAAGTGGTGTATATGCCAAGTGTCAAATTTATGATGTGTTTACAGTCACTTAAAATTTTTTTGGGGAAAAAAAAACCTAGAAATTTTTTTTTATGTATACAGGGATATTATTACCAGAGATTGCTCATTTACATATTATTAATATATTGCTCATTATCTAAACAAATGAACTGTTTTATTAACTGACTATACAATCTACAATTATGTATGTAGATTAGCTTTTATTACAATTGATTTACTATACAATGTTTCAGTCGGGTGGTTTTCCGTTCCTTTTAAATGATTCTGATACATTTCTTTTCATAATAGTTATACTAATAAATTACATAATTCATGTAGATTTATACATCTGTTCAAGTTATTTTTATCCTTTTCGTCTTTCCATTATCCTTTCCAAATCCTATTTTCCCTATACAAAAGACCTGCAGCAAACAACAATGTTGCTTATGTCGCTCTGACATCACGGTGTAGATATACAGGCAGTCCCCGGGTTATGTATAAGATAGGTTTCTTAGGTTTGTTCTTAAGTTGAATTTGTATGCAAGTCGGAACTGTATATTTTATTATTGTAACCTCAGCCAAATTTTTTTGGTCTCTGTGCCATTTGGATTTTAAAAATGTTGGAAGAACCAGGATTAACAATAAAGCTTAATTGCGGACACCTTTAAAGGGGTTGTCCGGGACTAAACTTTCCCTAACTATTCTACATCTACCTGCAATCTAACTTTCTAATATACTTACCTTTTCAAAAGTGTCTTCTTTCCGCGGCTCCGGAGTGGGTCACGTGACCCCGCATCTTCAGCTTTCTCCACTTCCGCTGACGTCACGGCCACATCGCTCTCAATTCCTGAGGGACGGATGGGCGGGGTTTTGGCACTCTTCAGAGTCTGGGGGCCGGCGGTGTGGAGTCTCCATGGCGCATGCGCAGTTGGGGTGGCACTTCGCTCCGTCTACTGCGCATGCTCGCCTTCCCAGCATAATACCGCAGGTCGCGAAAGTCGCTGTGATTGCTGGCAAACTGGCACACTGGCACTTGCTATGGTTTGCCTGGTGTGCGGATTTGCCGGCATTCACAGCGACTTTCGCGACCTGCGGTATTATGCTGGGAAGGCGAGCATGCGCAGTAGACAGGACCTTTAGAAGTAGTGTAATCACTTATAGCCACATTTGATAAAAATATGTACATATACCTTTGTGAACTCGTGTTCACATATGTCATGGTCCTCATATGTGACAATTCTCTCTACTACATATCTGACAACCCAAAGCTCAAGACAAATGTCATCAACCCCCCCCCCCCCCATTATGGCATATGAGCTTGTGGTATGGCCACAGTTGTCGCAGGGAGGTGGTCACATATGATCACATATCTGAGACACCCCTCCCAGCCCCCCCCCCCTCGCCCCCATAACATAGGTGACCAATTTATTTTTACATGTAAAGAGCTGTGTGATTGTTTCTTTTCTGTGTAACAAATTGCACTTAATAGTGATGGTATATAATATTCCATGCTGTGTAGTGGGAAGCGGGGAAAAAATTACAAATGCAGTGAAAATGGTGAAAAACGCATTTGAGCCGTTTTCCCCAACTGACAGGAATACCACATTTATATAGGTTTCATAATGTTTTCATACATATACAAAAATTAAAACTCTGTCGGACCCGAGCCGGGAAGTGACACATTCATGAAATCAAGTGCATGATCTTAGTGAATCGTGGCACAGTCTATTTCTCTGTGCACTAGGCAGAAAATAGAAAGGTGTAGTGGGCTGGATGCAGCAGGGCCTGGAAGGTGTAGTGGGCGGGATGCAGCAGAGCCTGGAAGGTGTAGTGGGCGGGGTTGCCAGCACCGTGTAGGCTGGAATGGGTGGATACACTCCCTGCTGTGTTTACAGTACAATGCACTGTGTAGTTTCTGCAGCACAAAAATGTCCATACAGGAAGCTGGCATTGTAAACATTTGCAGACTGATGTGTAACCCCATATGCAGGGAAGATTCAAAGTTTGAATCAAGGTAAGGCATGGTCATTAGGATGATGAACTATGAATACTGGGAGCATCTGGAGAATTTTTATGGTCCCGGATAACCCCTTTAATAACTGTTATAGGTGTTTATTGTAGCCTAGGGTTAAAATACAGTAAATTACCAATACCCAGAGGTCTATTTGTAACTAGGGCTCGTCTATAACTTGGGTGTTCTTAAGTAGGGGACCGCCTGTATCAACACTGACGGTTTAATTTACTTACATCTTTTCCTACAACTCGTAGTTCAAACTGTGTCTCCTTGAAATGAATCTTTGTAATTCTGGGCCTATTAGAGAAATAATAATTAAAAAAATAACATGATTCAATATTCATGCACAGTGTCTAATATTTTTGACACAATTGCAATAGAAAGTTCACATTGTAATAAAATTCCTGGCAAGCTATTAGGGAGATATTTGAGATATTTTGTGTACACAGGTTGTTGGATCGGGGCTGAACAGTAAGTCATGCCAGCTGCAGATTACATAACCTTGTACCGATATCTACATTCCATTCACCATGTCAATGTTCACAACGAGTAGCAAGTACAAACAGCACGACAAAACAAACAGTGCCAGAAAGTATAAATGTAATATTGTTAAGCGTCATGTACACAAATGAGAACTATTTCTTCTGCACACTTACCTGATAATGTGCTTGTATGCTGCGGCTATACACAAACATTCCAAACCTGCCGTTCATTACAATAGATCTAACCACTCGAAAATATCTAGAAGGGTAGTATTACACGATTGGTAGCGGCTGTTGTAATATTGTGGTTTACTGTTAATTGACAATCTGTATCTGGACACGTAACCTGAAATGTCTGCACATCAAGGTGCAGCTAAATAGAACGGAATAGAATAAATCTGCGGCTGCTGCTAAGAATTGTGTAATAAAAACCAATCTAAGTAACTTGCTAAAAAAATTATTTAACGACTAAGTTCTGATATTTTTATACTGTGACTTACCGTACCTTACTTTGCGCAGCTCCCCGATACTCCCATCCCAGCGGCTCGTCTTCTTTATTCTCTCTGCAGGTGACAGTGGCGCCGCTGATTACACCATAGTGTGCGCCACTGGGCAAAGCATATGGACACCGTCTGCCCGTTGTTACGCGCAGAGAAAAGAAAGAAGAGAAGCCACGGGGACGGGAGTATGGTGATCGTCTTAGTATGTAAGTTTATTTTATTTACGCCATGGAGCTTTTGGGGGCATTTCCTGAGAACAGGGGGGCCTGGGGGACTTCATAACTGAGAGGGGGGAGGCTGCATGAGGTATTTCATGATCAGTGGGGGAGGCTGGCTTCATGGGGCATTTCACCAGTAGGGGTGGGGTGGGGTGGCTGGCTGCATGAGGCATTTAATAACAGGAGGGGCTGGCTAAATGAGGAATTTTATCAGTAGGGGGGTCGTTGGCCGCATGGGACATTTCATTACTGGAGAGGCTGTGATCAATGCATTTCCTACCCTTGGCTTATACTCGAGTCAATACGTTTTCCCAGTTATTTGTGGCCAAATTAGGGACCTCGGCTTATACTCGGGTCAACTTATACTGGAGTATATACAATGTTTTTATCCATAAAAAGTCATTATGGAAAAAAAGTGGTTCGCAAACAAGAAAACAAGAATTTTGAAAACAAATAATAAGCAAATTGCAAATCTTGACTCCCACGCCCCAGTAGCCTCTTTAGGAAACTTGCATATTGGGGGAATTAAAATTTATAAAAGTTCTGGGTCACAAAAGAATTAGCCCTAAAAAGGGCTATACTAATCTACATTAGAGGAACCTGCCACCGGATCTACCTTAATAGATAGATCCGTGGTGGTAGGTTACCTTTAAGAACAAACCTAAAGAACCAATCTTGTGTGTTACCCGGATACTGCCTTTATTCTGAAATATGGATCATTACATTGTTTGATGTATAACAAGAACTTACCAGAAATATTTCCCTACTTGCTTCTTGTTCTTGTAGACAACCAGCCCGACTGGGGTGAGACCTAAAAAGTATTCAGAGTTGTTTTCCCCCTAAAAAAGAACATGGAATGAAGATACTTATATTTACTGTGACTGAGCACACAAATCTCACATCTGTTTTAGGTCTTAGTCTCCATGCTCATGCCTTACAGTATTAGTGGGTCGGATATATGGACCTGTTTTTACACTGTTATTCTAATAAATATAATAATAGCAATAAATGACTCTACTTCTCTTATGTCACAAGGCATTGTATAAGGCATAGTACACAATGCATACTGTAATTTACACCCACTGAATGAAGAACAAAAGGTTTTAACATTACAAATACATGGTAATGAAGTAGACTCCGTCACAAAGAGGTAATGGAATATTTACGCAGCTAAAACCTGTAATATCTGTAATTAAATATTGGAAATACACTTATTCCGACAGTTTTTTAATAGACGGTGAAGACACATTAGAGACAATTAACGGTTCCTATGCAGGGCGGAGATCAAGTACAGAAGTCAATAAAACCAATGAGGCCGTTGGAGGTTATTAAATTATAAATTTCTAAGATATAAGCCATTTGCTTTTCAACATGGGAAGAAACATCAGGGACAAAACAAGTCGGTAAAGGGCAGCATAAAAGCAGCATTGTAAAGGGCATTTCCCATGCCTTCCATACATATATTTACCGATTTAAGCTCATGCAAATAAGGATCTCGGTGCACTAGGGGTGTGGCCTCGTCTGCAGATGCACTAACTGTCTATGCTGCCACTTTAGACAAAATCTGACTTCTATAGAAATAGGGCAAAGGAAGAAGACAATAGTTGCACCAGCTGGCATAGTTACACCGCTGATGGTTATAGGAGATAATTTTAATAGAAAACTGAAGAAAAAAAGCTGCTAAACAGGAACGGTTTGTCTGGAAACCGATCAATGTGCCCTATTCAATGCTGACTGTACTAGCAGAGTACCTGATGTACTTGTAGAGAGCAGGGCTGATGCCATGTGTGCGGTGAGCACTCCCTCACATTAAAGAGGCCTGACTATGGGTTACAGAAAATTAGCTTTAACCAATTTGGTGCTTCTACCTGGTGTAGATGGAGGCCGAGCCTTCACCTGGAAGAACACAGGGGATATTGTGGGGGGCAGAGTACAGGAGAGATCAAATAATTACATTATGACAATGTACTGCAAGCAATGGCTTGACTAGGGAAGATTTTTAATACTGCAAAACCTCTACAAATGTAAGTCAGCAAGACAAGGAAAGCCCCAATTTAAGTGTGGCTGAAATCCACATACAAATATGGATGGGGACCTCCTAACTCCACTCTCCCTACTAAAAAAAAATCACATGAAATGTGTGTATAGGGAAGCGGAGATGTATCTCATACAAGCAAGTATGAGATACCTTATTCCTCAACAACATATTAGTTTAGGGGAAGAGTGACTAAGTCCAATGTTACAATGTTACATTGCACTCTGCAAAGAGTTTGTATGTTCTCTCTGTGTTTGCATGGATTTCCTCCGTGTCCTCCGGTTTCCTCCCACACTCCAAAACATACTGGAAGGTTGATTAGATTGTGAGCCCATTGGGGACAGGGACTGATTTGGCAAGCTCTGTGCAGAGCTACGTAATCTGTGTGCGCTATATAAATAAAGAATTATTATAAAGAAGCATCTGTAAAATGATTTCCTCAGTCATTGTATGGCCAAACTGAAAAGAGCAAACTATACGCTGTCCTCCTCCCCTTTGGCAATAATCTCTATCCTAAACTATTTAGGAGCACCTCTTACCTGACTTCACAAGGGTCTGGAAACCTTTCAGTCGCTTCTTAGCAACCACATTCGCGGTACTGCTTCACTGTGTTACTAATTTTAAAGCGAATGCCATAGAGATCAATGGTGTTGAAGTGCAAATGAGTAACGTGGCGCAGGCTCTGCCGTGTTACTGGGAAAGGATTTCTAAATCCTCACAAAGAAATTCTTCACAGGGGCAGCAAATGCCGCAGATGTTACCAGTAAAATCAAATGCCTACCCGGCCTTGAAAGTCACTACATCTAACCAGCAGAAAATCTTCTCAGTAAGTTCTGGAGTAGAGAATATTCATCACATTTCTACACTATCATCCCTTTAAGAACCGTGTGATTAGAACTGGTCCAATATACATTACTTCACATACTAAAATATAGTAATTCAAGACCGGCTCACAATAATCTATACTAAAACTGATGAAATAACTGAGGTACACATATGTCATTTAAACCTGTGCTAATGTCTAGTGTAATAAACTTGTAAAATTTGTTACATAACTTTTACACTTACACGTATCTATATTTAGGTTTAATTTGTGCTTTTTTACTTCGCTTTATTTTGTGCTGCAATGAGTAATTATGCCGCCATTATTTGTCAGACACACACAGAACTGCCTGACGTGCCTGGATCATAACAAGCTTGTAGCCAATTAACACACTTGCGTTTTTCACGTGTTTTTTACATGCAGAACTCACCTTACACACAGTTTCATAGTACTCAATGGGGCACATTTACTAAGCGTCCAAACAGCGCATTTTCGTCGGGTTTCCTGCCTTTTTACCGTTTTTCCCTGAATGGCCCCGGGTTTTTTGCGCACGCGATCGGATTGTGGCGCATCGTCGCCGGCTTGCATGCGACACAAATCGGGGGGCGTGGACATCGGTCAACCTGACTGATTTGGACAAACCGCGAAATTTAAAAACAAAATTGTGACGCAAGACCAGCACTCACATACACCGGAAAGAAGATGGTGAACTCCGGCGGACCTGAGGGGGGAAGCGACACATGCAGGAAATAGGGCACACGAGCTATGTGAATCATGGAAGATCCGAATTCTCGTCGGATAACGCACAGCGGGGATTGCGACGGGAGGGGTAAGTAAATGTGCCCCACTGGGTTTTGTCAGACTTGCATTTTTTTTTTCACACACACAGGCACAATTTTTTTTTTTTATGTGGGTTAAACGTGTAAAAGCATGCTCTACTTTCGCAAGTGATGCTTGAAAAGCGTACCATACAAGTCTAAGGAGACGCATGAATAACACACTACACTCAGCGACAAATGCAATTGCAATACACTTTTTAATGATCAATTGTCATAGAAAAACTAGACCACAGTGATGAGTCTTTTTAACAGGAATTTTATGCGTGTGGAAAAAGGTATTGAACATGCACTGAAAGGGGAAAAAAAATGTGCATGAAAAATCCAAAACGCTAATGAATCAGATAAAAAATTGACTCCCTTTTCTTGTATACAGTAAAAATAACAATATTTAAACTTTTTATACTATAGACCGTACAATATATATTTTTTAGCTCACATTAAAAGGGATGTCCATTTTAGCAAAAATGTATATTGTTTGTGTAATAAAAAATGACACAATTTTCCAATATACTTTCTGTATCAATTCCTCAATATTTTCTACATTTCTTTCTCTCATTCAACAGGAAACGTCATTGTTAATTTCCTGTGGATTAAAACAGCTTCATAGTCATGTGATGTCACACAGGTGCACAAAGAACACAAAGAATAATCAGACCTGTGCGATATCACAAGTCCTGCACCTGTATGACATCACATGACCAGGGAATGTTTTTTATCAACAGGAAGTAAACAAAAAGCTTCCTGTTGAATGTCAGCAAGCCGAGTTCTAGAAAACAGATGAGAACTGATACAGAAAGTATATTGGAAAACTTTTCATTACACAAACATTTATTTGCTGAAAGTGGACAACCCCTTTAACTGTCCAATGAACAATGGCTAAATACAGGTTATGGCTATGGGAGTGAATTACTGGAAATGTGAAGAAAATAAGTAGCATATACTTAAGTTGGCCAGGGCCCCCCTCCCTCCTGAATGCGGGTGATTGGCTGGGGTGTTTCCCCAGTGATGTCACTGTCCTTCTAAGGACAGCTACACCAATGGGTCCCCCCCCCCCTCCTGCTGAACGTAACCGCTCCGCAAGGTTTGGGGGAGGGATTCAATTAGCTGCATCCGCTCCCCATAGCCTTCTATTCTCTCCGCTGAACGCATACATCACTCAGCAGGTGGTCAGGTGAAGGCAAAAACTTTGGCTCAGTCTGCCACTATAGGTCAATGTATACACTAAGCGTATACATCCGGAGCTTTCCTGATGTATACACTGAGCATATACATAAAACCTGATGTGAACCCAGCCTTACTGTATACAAGTCTTCAAAATCTGTGCCCATGTACAAATCCAGTGATTAAAAGCAACTAGTACTTAAATTTCGTACTTGAAGCTTTTGATATACTTATGAAAAACAGATGATAATTCATCATAAAATGAAAAACATGTTTAATTTACACTTACATAGACAGGATGAAGGTCAACTCCATACATTTCAAGGGATTTGGCAACAGACAAATAATTTGATTCCGCTACAGCAGGAACCTGACCCCTACAAAAAAAAAAATTATATTAAATTATATTAAAATTATCTCTTAACTAAATTGATAATTAATCAGTTACTGATAATAAAAAGATGCATCATACAACCTTACGCCAGTCCTGCATAATATAGTGAAAAGATTATGTAATCCCTCATCTCCGCACCTTTTCCACATTAATGCTCCAGCTATTTTTCGACATAACTTTTTTTTTTATATTCTGGTCACCATAGCAGTATGGAGTCTTGTTTTTTTGGGGACAAAATTTAGTTCTGGGTTTCATAAGTCCTACTTATCATTAACTCTTATTAACTCTTCCCATGCAGTATATTTAAAAAACAGCGCACATTTTCAGCATTTATTGTGGAACCTAAATAACATAACTTTGGAAATTTTTTTTGTCAACTTAGCTGTATGAGGGCTTAAATTTTTGCATACAGACCAATAGTTTTTATTTGTTCACACTTGGGGTTCATAAAACTTTTTCATTGTGTTTAATGTGATGGATGAATAATAAATTGTCAATTTGTGCCTCGTTTTTCCTTTATTTTTATTTTTTTAGGTTTTGTGTTGTATGGGATAAATGCTATTATTGCGTTTTAGCCTGGGTTGTTACATGTGTGGAAGTACAAATTGGGGCTTATTTACTAAAGTCCCGCGGGTGCACTTTCATTTGGTTTTCCGACATTTTCGGGACAGTGGGGGATGGTGTGCCCGAAATTGGAGGGCGTGCCGTCAGACGACCCGAATGATTCGGGCTGAGCGCTGGATTTAACTTTAAAATTGTGTCGCAAGAACAAGCACTTACATGCACCAGGAAGTAGAAGGTGAACTCCGGCGGACCTGAGCAGGTAAGTGACAAATGCAGGATATCGGGAGCACAATCTTAGTGAATCGCGGCACAGTGCATGATCGTCGGAACAATGCACTTTAAATTTGAGCTTGAAAGATACAAATCGCAGTCATCAATTTTGAAAAATGTCGTTTTTTTTATTGTGTATGGCCATCTTTACATTGGATAAATGTATGTTTCTACAGTTATCTCTAGACTTTACAGCTTGTCCAATGACTACTAGGACAACCTCAGAAGCAACATTACTGAGCCCGGGAGACTTGCCGCAATCTATTCATTTTGGACAATTCATAACCCATTCATTTATTTTAAATGAACAGCAGGAAAACTTCTTTCCACCAGATATTTTTCATGTGCCCACTTTTTATCTTCTTCTGTGAATCGTCACAATAGTCTGACACTGATCAAATGCAGCAATAAAATGACAATAATTGGTGTAAAATTGACGTGTCTGAAACTAAAATAAGTTAATGCCCGAAAGATCTTTGGATTGCTCACGGTGGTACAATCACGGTAAAATCCTATTGCTAAGCCAAAACTGGATTTGCAAAATGCATTTTATAATTAGGAGGAACTAGGGTCATATTTGCATAGAAACCAGGAATTTTTAATAAAGGTTGAAATTTTAACTGCAGTTAAGTGTAATGACATATGATCCTCCAGGCAATATGTATATTTGTAGATATATCTGACATTTCCATCAGCAGCACCCAGTCCAGGTCACAGCGAGTACACAGCTTATCTTGCTCATCACAGTTCATTACAATACAGTACAGTCATTTCTAAATTGACGATTCAGTAAGTGAACTGAAGACAAGAAGCAATGAAGAAAACCAGGTAAGCAATTATCTGCTACAGAGAGACCCAAATATACATAATTCATGATGTTTTACTACAATAAGTCACTTTTCACATGTATATAAAACATATATATGTATATAACATACAAAGCAGCCTTCAATTTCTAAAGATAGTGCCAGGATATTTAGATTTCTCTTCTTTTTTGGCTAACTTTTAAAGAGATTCTGTCACTAGATTTTACCCAAGAAACTCAAAGCTTTATCAGGTAGGCCTTTCACGAATTCCCTCTTTTTTTTAAATTTTTTTATTTATGCAAACATTTTCAAGTGTAAGTAAGACATAACAGCCGCTGGATGGAGGTGCACCCATGCCGGTGGCCAGACTAATCACCAGAGGTCAAGAGAGATCTGTAAGCTACCTATTGCCTGAACAGTGTCCAGGGGAGCCAAGTCAGGTGGAATTTCTCGCATGTACAGAGGCGGTTAGTTTCGTCATTTGCATTATGTCATTGACCTTTGAAAGCCACAGGGACACAGAAGGAGCATCCGTTTGGAGCCACAGAAGTGGGATACATGAACGTGCCGCCATTACGAGGAAGCGAAGAATTGAATGCTTGCACACTTGGAAGGAAATCTCACAGTGCAGAGTGTAGCCAACGATCTGTCTAATAACGGACCGTACAGCGTCCCAAAGGGTTTCAGCGTTGGGCATGAACAGAAGATGTGGAGAAATGTGCCTTCCCCCCACTCCCACACCTCCAACAAAGAATTCTCTATCGTATGTGAAATCTCGACCATTTGTATGTATGTATGTTTTTTTTTACAGCAGAAAAGAGTTATATTAAAGGGGTATTCCCATCTGGGCATTTACATTTAATTAAATTAATTTGCCACATGTGAACATTTCTTCAATTGGATGTTAATTAAAAAAATGTTCCTGTGTGAAGATAATTTCTCATAAATGTAGTCATGTTGTCCCTTAGAAACCAGATAGCTTCCTCGGATACGACCACGTCATACTCTGGCAGCGGTGGCCAGACTTGCGCTATAGACTCCAGCCGGACCACCAGGATTCAGCATTCATTACCACAGGACGGCTGTGCGACATGTAGTAACTCCCGGACATTTCATATACAAAAACCTTTTGTTTCTTTGTGCAATCCCTCCAGCAGAGGTGGCCGTATCCGAGGAAGCTATCTCGTTTCTAAGGGACCATATGACTACATTTGTGAGAAATTATTTTCACACAGAAACATTTTTTTTAATAACATCTAATTGACAGAATGTTTACATATGGCAGATTTATCAAACTGAATGTGAATGCCCAGATGAGAATACCCCTTTAAGTCAAGATTTAAGTTCAGTTCAGTCTTCAGTTCTATAGAACCTAGAAACATGCTTTTGGTGATGAGATCCTTATCTTTATAAGAATGTTTCAAGGTACTAAAAAACTAAATTCAAAAGAATTTTAAAAATTACTGATCGCTGGCTAAAAGATGTCATTTTCCCGTTAATTTGATATTTTTTGTAGGTAAACAATTTGAGATTTCACTTTAGATAGAATTATTTTATTTTTCAGACTATATGGCGCACAAAAAATCCTTTCATTTTGTCAAAAATCAAAGGTGCGCCTTATAGTCCAGTGCGCCTTATATATGAGCTGAACTGACAGACAACAGCTGCCTTGAACTGTGCACAGGTCTGCCACCTACTGGTCATTCATCCTTATAATCCGGTGCGCCTTATATATGAACCTAGAAGTTTTAGCAGGCATTTATTGATGGTGCACCTTATACTCCGATGCGCCTTATAGTCCAAAAAATACTGTACATAACGTTCATGGACACTGGACACTACAAGTTGTCTATCTTTAATGGCCTCTTGTTAAGAAAGGTCCATTTATCGAGCTTTACAGTAACAAGTTAACAATAACTGAACTGCAGATAATTAAGTATATTGGCTTATTGACTAACAAGGTTAACAAAAATCTACCCACTCATTTCTCATCAATATACTGCATACCGCTGCGCTGTTAAGCTTCTGTGTCCTTCGATAACTGCATGTTTCTATTTATACAGAAAACATGTATTCTTGTAGACATACAGATGCCAGTTTCCCAAATAGTCTTTATTCCCAAGATATAATGATATTATATATTTTTTAGATATACATTTGTCTTCTAAAATGTACTGATCTGGTTTGGTTCTTGAAAGATTAAACAATTATTATATTTAAGAAACTAAAACAACCAACACCCAATATCACTTGAGCAACAAAATAGTATCAGCCCCCAGCGTTAAAGATGAAAGCGCATTGTGTCCCTGTAGCTCTGAGTGAAAAAGTCTACAGCAAAGAATAGTAAGGTACAAGAGATCCCCAGTTTGAACACTAACTACATAGCAGGAAAGCTGTCAACCCTTGGTGCTCACACAACAGACTGTACATTTTGGTTAGTCACTATATAGTCCTGTATGTACACAGTATGCAGAGCTCAGTAAATGTATTCATTGGAATAGCAATGGATTTGCAAATGTTATTTTATGAGAGAACACAAAAGCATTATGTTAAGGGAGGGTCCCTTATAATTGATTAAGGGCAAAGACAGAAAAATTAACATCAAAACCATAAAGTAACAAATGCTGTTAGGGCACCAAAAAAATTGATGACCTGCCCCTTAACCCTCCCCTCTAGTATACCCACAAACCCATTAATGGCCCCTATACTATATGTGGCCCCTTTGCTGTATAATACCCTCTTTGTGAAACCACATATTATAAGGCCCCTATACTGTGGTCCCCATTGTATAATGCACTGCTTTGTGGCCCCCATGCTTTATAATCCCCCCTTATGTGATTCCCCATGCTGCACAGGTCACCAATGCCAATAGTGGTTGGCTGCAATCTCCATGTAACATATATGATATGTAATTAGCATTTGGGAAGAGAAGGATATTTAGAGGAGGAATTTTTTTTTTTCAATTTATTTTACCATTTTATGGTCTTTTTTGTATAAGGGTCAGACAGAAAAGACAGGTCTGTAGAAAACAAAATGAGAGGATGTTGTAATCTACATATATGGCGTTTTATGAGAAATGAGAGATGATTACAAAATAATTAGATATGAATGCAGAATATGGGGCGGAAACTGAAATACCTTGCACATACAGGGTATAACATGTATGTGTATGGAAAGCCAATGTATATATTCACCACACCTCAGCTTGTCTATGGGTAACTCATGTAAACAAGAATTGAGGTATAGGGTACACCCCTCCACTATATTCTCTCCTTACAGACATACCTTGGCCAGCAGATGTGCCCGGCTGCATCCATTAAATCACATAATATGAGAAGTTGGATATACCAAGCAGTGAGGCGAGATTACTTCATGTATGGTTGCAAATGGTTGAACATGGAGATTTTCTAACATTCCTAAATGATGAATCAAACTACAGTGTCTCATAAGCCTCCTGTGTTTTTTTACATGATAAAGAGACATTTTTAAAATACACTTTTTATACATTTTTCACCATTTTGAATATTTGATTTGTCATTAGATATGACACCGAGCTGTGCAGCTCAACCAGCTCAAGACAGTCCACCGATAACTGTATTGTATGAAACCATTTTCCTGTATGTGACAATGACACATAATTATGAACTGGAGGTAAAAGGAAATCTGAGCAAAAAATCTTAAAATGCACAAGAAAACCCCCAAAACTTAGACTTCATCCGTTACAAAATTGCATTTATTTGCTAAAACCTCTAAACCAACCAAATCTGTATTTTGTAATTTTTTTTTACTTTGCTCTTGACCAAGTTATTATTATAATTACTAGGATTAATACAGTATAACCACAGTTTCAAGACACTCAGCAAAACTACAAGGACACCTTCATGCCCTTTGTAATAAAGTACATAGAATACTGGCATTTTTTGTTTTATGACAAAGTCCTTTTAACAAAATGACCCATAAATCAACAACACAGTCTTACAGAAATAAATATTAGTCTAGTATACCGTATTTTCTGCCCTATAGGGCGCACCGGACTATAAGGCGCATTAGTCCGATGCGCCTTATATATGTAATAATTACATATATAAGGCGCATCGGACTATAAGGCGCGGGGTCCGGCGGCCGGGGGCGTGGCGGAGACCCGACGTGACGCGGCGACGTGACGCGGCGACGAGACGTGACGCGGCGACGAGACGCGACGGGGAACGCGGGGAAGGTGAGCAGGGAAGGTGAGGGGGAGGTGGAGGAGGGCAGCGGACCATACTTACATAGGTCCCCGCTACCGGAGACAGCAGATCTCCCGCTGGAGATCTCCGGTAGCGGGGACCTATGTAAGTATGGTCCGCTGCCCTGTGCCCAGCGCCATACATAGGGCGCACCGGACTATAAGGCGCACTTTGGATTTCCACGGAAATCCAGTGCTTTTAAGTGCGCCTTATAGTCCGGAAAATACGGTACTCATGCACGATGTAGGAGTAGGTCAGATCTAGAATCAGAAAATAAGTTCTTTTATTATTCATTTTGTTTCCCCCTAGAAGGTGAACAGAGTAAGGTCAGTGAAATTGAGGGATTAGTATGCGGAGCGTTAGCCATGAGGCACACCCTACATTGCCGGAGGTCCTGCAAATCACATTTGAGATATACAAGCCAAAAAAACAAGTGAAAAGGCCAGAGTCATGCATGCAGGTCCATGAGAACTGGCATTAATATTGTAGGTCTACAGTCAAACAGATAAACTATAAAATCTAGTTTGTAGCACTAAGAAAAAAACACATATTGTATGCTGCATTAGTCATAACATATTAAAAAAAGTTATATGACAGAAGAAATGGAGAGAGAGAGAGGAGCTACAGTAAAAACTTCCCAAGTCAAGTAACATAACATGGTGATGGAATTTTCACATGTGACCTCTGAGGAATTTTACACTTGAAGTGTGTAAAGGGCATAGGGCACACAAGATGTCCTCATTTATAATGGAGGTTGAAACTTGTTTGGCATGGGATGCATTGTCATGGCAAATTGCATTGTGTAGACTGTCAAAATGGAGAAATCCCAAGAAAGGGAGCAGCAGTGACAGTGAAGTCTTGAGGCTATTAGATAGTGGACACGTGTAACAGACATGATATGGGATATCTGCAGTGGACACTCCACAGTAATTTAGCTGCTGCTGGAGATGGGAGTTTAACCTTATGAAAACCATAATGTATTTTTTTGCAAACGTGGCACTATAGATGTGGCTACAATACGGCCACAACAAAGATGTCTTTTTTGTGCAGGTGAAATGGACACGCCTGCCTGAAACATCCGGGATTCTGCGCTAAAGATAAGTATCGATAAAGGACATACTGCGGACTGAAATAATTCATATGTTTCCTCTTTATTACACCAAATATGAATTGGTTTTGAATAAATCACACCCATTGTGCGGTCACTGTAAATCCCCTTTGGTTCTGTTGGGATTATGTCTCATGTATATATACTGTATTTTACACACCTTACCATAAGATGTACACTAGATTTGGACATAAAAAAAATGGAAAAATATAGGCAACACCATTTTTAAATTCTCTGTTGGTCCACACACACATCTCTGCTCACACAACGGCCCAGATTTATCAAAATCCTTGTACATGTATGTAGCGTTTCTGCCAGTATTGTGTCACGGCTGCACTTAGGAGCATCCCGGAGCATATTCACACCGGCCGCCACATTTATGTTGGCAAGTCCAACAATATTTGTGGCGCATGCCCTTTAAAGTGAGTGAACCAGAAAAAAAGAAATACAAATGCAGAAAAAAAACGAGTTGTGACAAAGTTATCAAAAATAAATAGACTTCACAAGCCCCGCAGGGCAAAAAGTAAAATAGAACACATTGTTTTTGTATGGCTAGAACAGAGAGTGGTAACAAACTGCATAAAAAGCATAGTAAAAGTGACTGTATTGAGCTCATTACAGTTATATGCTCTATTCCAAGGTGAATACACATCAAAGAAAGAGGTGAAGCTGAGGTGAGCGCATAGCTACAGGCAGTAATGGATAATGTGTCAGTCTTCCAACTCTCACTGCCGAGACTTCTAACAATGACGCTGATTAGTCAGCATCACAGCAGCGATCTGCCAGCCTCACCGGCATAGAGTGGAGAGAAGAGGTAACCGGACAGCGGGTCAAAACTGGATTTAAACATAAAATACTAGTAGAATTTGAACTGGTTTTATAAAACCCAGTGAAAATCAGAAATATTGTTTAGCTATTTTAGGGCCTTTTATCTAAAAGGTTGAGGAAGGTAAAAATATACCATTAAAAATTAAAAGTGGGCATTTTAGCTAGAGATGCACGGACCCGAACTTCCCATTGGCCAATCATAGCCATGGCTGGCAGCTAGGGGCGTAAATTTGCCTGATCGGCTGTTTGGCACACCCGAATTGGAAGTTTGTGTCCACTCTTCTCTACATGTAATACTTCATATGTGATTTCAATACATATAACCTAATAAACCATTCAAGTACTTAAAGGACTTCTACCTACAGAATTTTAATTTTTTTTTTGTTTGATAATGGGGCTTCCTCAAATGAGCTTTAAAACTAATTGTACTATTGCCTTGACCTTCTGACCATTTGTTCTGTGTTTCCAGACTATTCATTATTCTTTTATATAAGAGAATATGCTGCCATCATTACTTGTACCACAACTGGTGGAGGACAGTATAACATTAACCAAATGTTATCATAGAGCACTATCCCCATGTCTCTAGCAATCTACTAGACAGTAAGAACCATCTTTGGGGTGACAATGGCCCCCTTTGCTTACTTGAACCCTGACCCTAATAATATTACTGCTGCTCCCTAAATTTTTCTTACTCTTAATGACAGTTTCCCTGGGTATATGATAAACATCCCCATAATGTTCTATTGAACAAGGGCTGTGACGAGTGACACTGAATAGTAATAAATTCCAGTCTGAAACAAATGTTGTATCTTTTCATCCCATTACCTCTAGCCAATTTGGGGTCAATAACCTTTGCTCCTAATAAAACTCTGTCAACACATTAACACTTTTTATACACATTCTTGTCAGGGGCCAATAAATCTAAAATAAAGTGAACTGTTATCAGGGCTACATTCAGGTCAGGACACCACGGTTACACAGAAATCATCACTTGTCAACCAAGGGGAAACCTCCTGGAAGACTTTGACACATCAAAAACATAGCTCTAAGAAGTCTATGTCACACAGCGTAACTGAGCCTAACACTAACAAACACTTACATGAGTGTTTTATGTATACGTTCAATGGCTTCTTCCAGCTCTTCCTTCTGGTCAGGTACATAGCGATATTCCGACACATAACCTGCAAGGTTCTTATATGGATCATAGTCACCGAGCTCCGCTGCAAAACAAAGAAGCCAAAATTCATTTCTAGAATATACACACTTTATATTATCTGTTCTCTGAGTTATAAACCTGAATTTCACAATATCAAAGGTTCAAGATGGAAAGCAGCATTCAGGGTAAAAGGCAGAAAAGGAGGAACAGCCCTGATCTTACTGTGTCGAGGATCTTAGGATTGGACTTACATGATAATATACCTTAATGATCTCCTTGGAAACAATTATATAGCAACAGAGCCAGAAGAATTAACTATATAATTAAAGGACATTTACCATCAGATATACTGATAGTAGACTCTTATAAATCATGTGTCTGCCGTTTTCAGCTTTATAACACATTTTTTATTACTGTCCTGCATATCCTTATTGTAGATATATACACATTCATTCTATATGCTAATGAGCCAGAGGCGCTTAGGTTCACCTCACAGCTACGCAAGGTAAGTCTAAGCGCATGTGCAGATAGCAGGGTGACGTCTGAAGGACTTGGCTATACAGGGGCATAAATAAATTATCAGTCCTCGGAGCCAGGATATGCAAAGGTGACATAAACCTGTGTGCCTCCTACGCATTAAAATATGGAATGCAATACCTGATGGTATATTTCCTTTAAAGAGAATCTGTCACCAGATTTTACCCCACTTAACTACAAGCCCCCTCTGTTAAAGAATGAAATGTAATTTCTAAAATTCCTTTTTTAATGAAATCTCAACTGTTTACCTAAAAAAAATCTCCAAAGTCTATATAAAAATGAGTAGAAAAGAGTCTTATTTGCCCGAGATGAGTCAAATTTAAAAAGTGAGGCAGCGTCACTTCAGCAGTCCCCTTCTTTAGTCCCATAATACTGATAAACATGCTTTTGATGTCATAATAAAGTTGCCTCACCATTCCCCTATTAACTACCCCAGACAGTGCCAGATCATATTGACAAAGGTCGTGATGACCGAAACATCGTAAACTATTTCTGATCTGTACAATAATATACACTCACCGGCCACTTTATTAGGTACACCTGTCCAACTGCTCGTTAACACTTAATTTCTAATCAGCCAATCACATGGCGGCAATTCAGTGCATTTAGGCATGTAGACATGGTCAAGACAATCTCCTGCAGTTCAAACCGAGCATCAGTATGGGGAAGAAAGGTGATTTGAGTGCCTTTGAACGTGGCATGGTTGTTGGTGCCAGAAGGGCTGGTCTGAGTATTTCAGAAACTGCTGATCTACTGGGATTTCACGCACAACCATCTCTAGGGTTTACAGAGAATGGTCTGAAAAAGAAAAACCATCCAGTGAGCGGCAGTTCTGTGGGCGGAAATGCCTTGTTGATGCCAGAGGTCAGAGGAGAATGGGCAGACTGGTTCGAGCTGATAGAAAGGCAACAGTGACTCAAATCGCCACCCGTTACAACCAAGGTAGGCAGAAGAGCATCTCTGAACGCACAGTACGTCGAACTTTGAGGCAGATGGGCTACAGCAGCAGAAGACCACACCGGGTGCCACTCCTTTCAGCTAAGAACAGGAAACTGAGGCTACAATTTGCACAAGCTCATCGAAATTGGACAGTAGAAGATTGAAAAAACGTTGCCTGGTCTGATGAGTTTCGATTTCTGCTGCGACATTCGGATGGTAGGGTCAGAATTTGGCGTCAACAACATGAAAGCATGGATCCATCCTGCCTTGTGTCAACGGTTCAGGCTGGTGGTGGTGGTGTCATGGTGTGGGGAATATTTTCTTGGCACTCTTTGGGCCCATTGGTACCAATTGAGCATCGTTGCAACGCCACAGCCTACCTGAGTATTGTTGCTGACCATGTTCATCCCTTTATGACCACAATGTACCCAACATCTGATGGCTACTTTCAGCAGGATAATGCGCCATGTCATAAAGCTGGAATCATCTCAGACTGGTTTCTTGAACATGACAATGAGTTCACTGTACTCAAATGGCCTCCACAGTCACCAGATCTCAATCCAATAGATCATCTTTGGGATGTGGTGGAACGGGAGATTCGCATCATGGATGTGCAGCCGACAAATCTGCGGCAACTTTGTGATGCCATCATGTCAATATGGACCAAAATCTCTGAGGAATGCTTCCAGCATCTTGTTGAATCTATGCCACGAAGAATTGAGGCAGTTCTGAAGGCAAAAGGGGGTCCAACCCGTTACTAGCATGGTGTACCTAATAAAGTGGCCAGTGAGTGTATAATTTGTGTTCATTTACTACAGTGAAGGCTTTACTGTGTGAAATATTCACTGAAATAAAAAAGTCATAAAAATCCAGTTCGGTGTGTGCCATGTTCTCCATTTGGAATACGGACGGATTGAGAATCCTACATTGAGCACCACCCCCATATGGGATGCGGTCACTATTGTTTGTACGTATTAAAATAAGGGTCATATTAATGATAAGGTTTGTGATCTAGATTCAATCCTGATTTGTAGTTGCATTTCACACGAAGTATAAGGTTCTGTAGCTCATAGAGCCACAAGCCTGATGCGATCTAAAAGATTTATCTAGGTGCTACAGAACCAAAGATAGAGGAATCTGAAATTAGGCCGTCTTCGCACCCTCCAATTATAACGCAGCTCATGCAAAATATGACTCTTCTCTGTTTATTTTCACATAACTTTGGAGTCATGTGAACAGGCCATGTCAACAGGCGACATTTCACATGAATGAGGGAGTTCTAGAATGGACATTTCATACCCAACCTGAGGGTCACGATAGGAGCAAAACCATACACGTAATTGTCACCAGAAATAAATAGATAACATAAATCATAAAATCACCAGCTATGTTGTATACTGCAGAAACCCAAGGACTTATAATTGACTGTTAAACAATTAATTGCCTTTTAGCAATGTATGTAATCCACATATTTCAGAAACAGATTTCTTATTATTCAATAAGATAATTCAATTTATTATTCAAGAGATAAATAAATGACAGACTTTGCATAGGCAACATAAAGAATCCCAAAGCCTACAAATAAGACATATGAAGAAGGCTCAAGGCAATGTCAGCTTTTCCTCTGGGAAATCAGCCCTAAAACCCATTTCAGAGAAAAGATAGAGCTAAGCACTTTGTAATGCATTTGTAAATGTTAGCTTGCTATGACGTACAATAACCCGGCTTATCGTTACCTTCTGGAAGGACATTAATAAGAAATATATATTAATAGAAGAAGGCTCTGGGTGTGTTTTCATATCTTAGGCTAGATTTACTCTATCTTGGGGATTGACATTTTAGCATATGTTAGGCAGGGAAGGACTTGACGGTTGTTTGCGTGCGATAAAAACTCAACTTCAAAGTTCTATTTATTGCACGAAAAAGCCTTTTCAATTGAACGGAGTCAACAGCAGAACATTATTATATTGGAGCCTCTTCGGCAAAGGAGAAAAGCAAAAAACTTTCCAGCGTGGTGAATCTTCTCCTGAAGGGGCCTTCTTCTTAAAAGAAAGATAAATAAGGAAAGGACACAAAATAAAGATAAACAAGGAAAGCGTTTAATCCTCAAAATAGATGATTTTTTTTGTGTGTGCTGGGTTTTTTAATATCCACTTCCAGGATCCAGGCTCTTTCAACCCAACTGTGTTTTGAGCTCCTTCGGCCTATAGAAATGTGGCATTATTTGTTATCTGATGTAAGACTGTGCTAACCTCATTGACATTCCACACATTCAGCTCCCTTCATCCATCCGGCAACACTATAATGGTGTATGATCGGATTAGACTGGGTATTAGAAACTTAACAGCAACCTAAGAAGTGCAATGAAAGGAAGGCCCCACCACTAGCAACTCTTGGAAAGAACCAAGAAAAATGTCTAATTGTTTTTTTATTTATCAACAGAGTGAAAAATGTGCAGAAACCCATCAACAAGAAGCAGAGGAGTCTCTTAAAGTCCAATGCAGAGAAAGACGTATTGTAGAGATTGAAAGGGTTGGGTAACACTTGTATGGTTTACTAAACAATCAAATACTGCTACTTTTGCTGAAAATTAAAACCTTGATTTTTTCTTTCCAATAAAAAGATGTTTTTTATGTCCCGTTTTTACGTTTTAGACTTTAGAAATCTAAATCTCTCCTGCATCTTGAGCAAATGTATTTGCTCCCCAGGAAGGAGAATATCAGCGGAGAATAGAGGGCGATCCTGGCACTGGAAGCACGGTTTTCATTTATACCAACTATTACAGGGTGCATCATTAATGGGTTAAAAGCTGAGATATTTATCTTGTAAGTGCCAATGCCTGGTGCTAGAGAGTTCAAGACAGCAGTGTCAGAATATAAGCTGCCATCTTTACAAAGCCTCTTAATCGGAATCTTTTCAGGAACGCTTTGGTACTTTTAGAAGGCGATTTTGTTTTATGCAAACAGGAAATTTTTATCCTACACAAGGAGATGCTAAAAAGGGATATTTCATACCATACTTGAGGTTTCTTTGTGGTGAAAATGCATTGATGCAACAAACCATTGGAAAAGTCTTTCACACTTCTACTAAATCCTTCCACAATAGCTTTTTCATGCATATTCTAGACCAGTGATGGCGAACCTTATAGCGACCGAGTGCCCAAACTGCAAACCCAAATCCCCTTCATTTATCGCGAGGTGCCAACCAAAATTAGAGCAGTATCTTATTGCTCCCTGTTCTTCAACAACGTTCAATCTTCCTGGCCTCCTGAGAACACCAACACAGTAGAAAGAAGGAGGGAAAATTTGCATCATTGTAGCTTCGTTCTAGTGTCCCTCTGTACACAAAGAATCATGGGGCTAGCAGGAAGTTCTTCAGAGATAATCAGGCCCTGTCTACACATTCTCCTTCTTCCTACAGTCCCAAGTAGCCAAGCAAGTCACTTTAAAATATGACTGAAAACAGCATCTTTGCTTGGAACTACAGGAAAATTCTTTGAGTCATGTCTGGTGTGCTGGGGCAATGGCCCAGGTGCCCACAGAAAGAGCTCGGAGTGCCGCCTCCGGCACCCGTGCCATAGGTTCGCCACCACTGTTATACATAGGTCAGGAATAAGCCAAAATTCTTATTTTGTTTTTCAATTTCCTATTGCATTTATTTAATTATATCACTGAATAACCTTGTTATGTTTCAGGTTTTAGATCTACAAATATTCTTTTGTCTACAAAGCACAATTAAAGGCTACTTCAATAATAGCCCCTTATCCAGGTCATAGGGCAGCAAATTATTATACTTGGCTATTTGTATGATGTTTTACTGCGGAATGCTTTGTATGCTTTTTATCAAATGTAACAAGATAATTATCTACCAGAGTTTATAGAAAAGTATCCTGATAATGAGAATCTTATTTTTTGGCAAATGTGAAATGAACATCCAACTAATAATTTTCTTTTTGACTCTTTATAATCCGTTATTTTCTCATTTCTAAAATTTTTCTTCTACTTCCTGTTCATGATTATGGGGGCTGCCGTCTTGCCTGAGCCCTAGTTATAGCGTTTAGTGATACATTACAACAACCTTGTGGCCATAGGCAGAAATAGCCTAGAGCCGACTCATTGAAGTCTATGGAAAGTTTCTATGCATGCTCTGGGCAAGGATTTAAAGGACATCTACCACCAGGATGAAGGATTGTAAACCAAGCACAATGACATATGGCTGTGTGTCCCCTCTGACAGGAATTGCTCCTCTTTAAGCTTCTTATGCTTGTTTTTAAGAAAATAGGCTTTAAATTTATGCAAACATGAGGGGCGTGAGGGGCTCTGGGCTCCATTAACACCTATGTAGCCTGGAGTGCCTCAGGCTCGTTTGCATAATTTGAAAAGCCTTTTTTTTTGTAAAAAAACAGGAAATACAAAGCTAAGAAGAGGGGATCATGACAGAGGGGGCACACACCAGGATGTATATGTGCTTGGTTTACAATCCTTAATCCAGGTGGTAGATTTCCTTTAAAGTAGATAAACCATAGCATCATCTATTGTCAGTAATGGAGGCAATGATGGTGCTTTCTATAGAGGCGTAGAAATCCTCTACTGTAATCCTGTCTGGCATGTAAATTAGGTGATTGTTGCTTAGTAAAACCCTTCAGAATTTTTAAGTGTTAGTCTAGTATTAGGCCCAAGAAGGATAAAGTACGCTTAATAAATACTAAATATAGAAGGTCAAGGGAAGGACTTCCATTAGAGGGTGACATGGAAAAAGTGATCGAAAATTCTAAAACACAAATATTTAAACTGAAATTTGATTACAAAATAGGTCATTTTATGGCGACTCATTCCCTTTCAGAGATGCTAGGAAGGTCTCACATTATTTGGATGGGAGTGATATTCTTTGGTTCTGGTAGGCAGTGGCAAATGAAAACATTACTAGTTCTTTATACGGTAGAACTTAAGTTTACTACACAGGTGTATGAATGTAGAAGCTAAATCCATGCATAATGCATAGGGTGACATGACAAGTAGATGGTGGCTATGCTATTACCCGGATGGACCGAAATGTAAACAGCTGTCATAGAATCACATTTCTTCCTAGAACAATAGCTGTCACATTGATAAAGTGTGTGGATGTTTATCCAGTGGAATATATGAATGTGAAGATGCAACCCAGATTATTGGAATCTAGGAAAATATAAATTCCTCTCAAATAGTTTTCCAGGCCAATGCTCTCCTACCGTTATCATTTCCCTTACAGAACAGCAAAATGGAAACTAAATATGGAAGGTCTACCATAGGATTCCAAGTGTGGAAGGCATCATGCTTCCATCATGTTTATGTTATTAATCTATGCTGTCATTAAATTCCATCCTGTGCATTGCATCGTCAATGGAAAGCCTGGGTCAATCCAGGTAATATTAGAAAGCCAGTAACATTGATGGACATGCAGCAGATTTATCAGTATATCAAAACCAAAGATTTCTTTAACAATGTGTGGGCACGTTTTTGTAAAATGCCATCCATATAGGTTTGCATATAATTTAAAGAATGCAGAGAGTAAACAGCATATCTACTAATTGGTAACATACCCAAATTATGTTTGTCCTGAATACTAACAGATTAAAGAGGACCTGTTACCTAAAATTTCGGCACTAGGAGGTGCTTACTAAAGTAAGCAGCTCCTAGTGCTTGAACAAACGCCGCAGTGTTAGAGTGATAGCGTTACCGGAAACCTCTTGCAAAACCCGCTTGCAAAGCTGTCCAATGTATTCATGAGGGGGCGGTCCAAGGCGCTGCCTCTTCCCCGGACCACCCCGCTCGCTCCATAGGCCGCTCCATTTTCCAGGGGTCTGCTTACTTTAATAAGCAGCTCCTAGTGCCAAAATATTAGGTGACAGGTCCTCTTTAAAGGGAACCTGTTCAGTGATGTAGGACACTAAACCAACTACAGGTTTTTATGGACCAGTGGTTCTGGGCCCCAAATTATCCAGTAATATCTCATTCTGTGGCTGCTATAAAATATCAGAACTTTATACCTGCCTAGATATGAGTCCGATAAGGAAGATTAGACTAATCTCTGGTGCTCCTGACATCTGTGTGATGCTTCAATGAAGCCAAAGAAGTACACCCTGGCTCCACTTCACATGCAATGTACCTACTACACGTGCTGAGAGCTCCGGACCGAGGGAAGAATTCATTATTTTTTTTTTTATTGTGGCCACACTAGTCCATAAAGACCTATGGGAGGTTTCGTGTCCCAAATCATCCTGACAGATTCCCTTGAAGTTGAAAGGACAAATCTCTCTCTGCTCTGATCCGGACTGGCCTAGGCTGGGTAGGTCAATGGGACCAATAACATTTAGAAAAAATGCATTGTAAAATATTTTAGAAACTCTTCCCAACAACCTTTGACAAAATCCACCCCAGTAAAATCCTTGCGTCAGACATTTGTCTTTTGTCACAATCAATTATGGTCAATTAGGCGCCAAAAAGTCTAAAATATTGAATTCCAGGTATAAAAAGTGTCTTGATAAACAACTGCTAAGAGACTTATTATAGAGTCGTCTTGTGCTTGTTATGTGCCTGAACCTTCACTCTCATCGCTTTTTATGACCAATTCCAAAATTAAATGAGAAGTAGATGATTTATGGTGAACATAACACAAGCATCAGATCCAGAACTGTATGCAATTGTTGTGATTGATTTTTCATGCCACAAACAACAAGTTCAGGCTTCAGGCAGGGTTTATGAAGCTATATGATTTGTAGGTGTGTGTATAATGTTTATAATATATATATACACACACAAAATAAATACTATACTATAATATACTATTTATTTAGACTGGTATCTTTTTAAATATAAATTCTCCGCTATAGTTCAATACAGTAAAATATTAAAGGTACCCAGCAGCACAATTCCTTTATACTTACACTGTATGGCATATGCCCCTAGCTGAGCAGCAATGTTGAAAGGACAAGGCAAACGACCTTGCAAGACATCCTGTTTTACTTGCAAAAAGAATTGATACCTAAAACACAGAGATTACAATTACAATTTATAAGTACAGTATTTTAGTTTCTAAACTTAAATGATAACCTAGCAGATAACAAACTGCTTAGTACACAAAGACATGCACATGGGTAGCATCCATGATCTCAAAGCTATTTCAATGGAAATCTGCTATCAAATCCATCATGATAAACTAGAGACACTTACTCATAGATCCATGCATCATGACTGTGGTAATCGTCTTATATTTGTTATCCATGGCCTCTTTCCTTCGGAAATCAACTTTAAAATTATACTAATGTTGTAGTTTCACGGGCTCTTACACTGTGCAGAAACACTTCTCTCATACTGTGTGAGATTACAGCAGGCAGAAAGAGCAGGTGGGATAACAGCCCATGAAGCTAAAGCATGGAGGGGCTCTGGTTCACTAGCATTAAGTTTAAAAGTTGATTTTAGAATAAAGGACACCAATGAAAACAAATATAAGAAGATTACTACAGTCACGGTGCCCTATGAGTTAGTGTCCCTGGTTTATCATGCTTGAGTGTTATGGCAGATTTACTTTAAAATGTCAATTCCAAAGATCGTTGAAAATAATTGACCTCAGAGATGGGATTTACTCTTAAAGGACATCTACTACCAGGATTAAGGTTTGTAAACCAAGCCGACTGATACACTGGCAGGATCTGCTCTTCTTTTATCTTCTCATTTCTTGGTTTTTACAAAAAAAAAAAGCTTTTAAAACTATGCAAACGAGCCTCAGCAGCTCAATGATCCATAGGTGTTAATGGAGTCTGGAGCCCATAATTTTTCAAGCCTTTTTTTTTCTTAAAAACCAGGGCATAAAACGATAAAAGAAGAGCCGATCCTGCCAGAGGGGGTACACACCAGTATGTCAGTGTGCTTGGTTTACAATCCTTCATCCTGGTGGTAGATGTCCTTTAAGTACAACTGTAAAGAATAAAAAATTTTGCCTAACCCTGCACTAAGCAAAAATAAACAATTCTCTAATTTACTATAATTAGCTATTTGCAGGTGTTTAACAGCTAGCAGAGGTTTTAGCTAGCCCCTCATCCCCTGGCTAATCTCCATTTTCCATTATTCATAGTTGCCATGGCAAACCGTATAGTAGAGCTAGACAAAACAGCTTGTTGAGAGCGGCTGCAGGACCTGTAGTGATGAGTCGACCAATTACAAACAAGCTGTCCTGCATCATTTGAAACTACTTAGTGGGATGAAAAGGACCTTAAGTGATGTCACGAGCATGTTTCAGATCGGCCAATTACAAACATGCTGTCCTGTATTGGCTTCATTGAACTGAGATGATGCCCACCCATATCAGGAACAGCTCAATCTGAATCTAATGTTAAATATACCAAATATATCTCAGACTAGGAAGATGCCAGAAGCATGATACAGGGATGGTTAGACTTGTTATCAAAGGCTCTCTCCAGCTGTGCTAACACTACTTTTTATCAGTAACTGTGCGGTTACACTTTAAGGTAGTTACAAACAAAATCTTTTGTGGGAAAAGGAATGTGAAATATAAAAGGCAGTAGCAGTAAGTGCTATGTCAAGCACAACATCAACTGAATACAATATACACTCACCGGCAACTTTATTAGGTACACCTGTCCAACTGCTCGTTAACACTTAATTTCTAATCAGCCAATCACATGGTGGCAGCTCAGTGCATTTAGGCATGTAGACATGGTCAAGACAATCTCCTGCAGTTCAAACCGAGCATCAGTATGGGGAAGAAATGTGATTTGAGTGCCTTTGAACGTGGCATGGTTGTTGGTGCCAGAAGGGCTGGTCTGAGAGTTTTAGAAACTGCTGATCTACTGGGGTTTTCACACACAACCATCTCTAGGGTTTACAGAGAATGGCCCGAAAAAGAAAAAACATCCAGTGAGCGGCAGTTCTGTGGGCGGAAATGCCTTGTTGATGCCAGAGGTCAGAGGAGAATGGGCAGACTGGTTCAAGCTGATAGAAAGGCAACAGTGACTCAAATCGCCACCCGTTACAACCAAGGTAGGCAGAAGAGCATCTCTGAATGCACAGTACGTCGAACTTTGAGACAGATGGGCTACAGCAGCAGAAGACCACACCGGGTGCCACTCCTTTCAGCTAAGAGTAGGAAACTGAGGCTACACAAGCTCATCGAAATTGGACAGTAGAAGATTGGAAAAACGTTGCCTGGTCTGATGAGTCTCGATTTCTGCTGCGACATTCGGATGGTAGGGTCAGAATTTGGCGTCAACAACATGAAAGCATGGATCCATCCTGCCTTGTATCAACGGTTCAGGCTGGTGGTGGTGGTGTCATGGTGTGGGGAATATTTTCTTGGCACTCTTTGGGCCCCTTGGTACCAATTGAGCATCGTTGCAACGCCACAGCCTACCTGAGTATTGTTGCTGACAATGTCCATCCCTTTATGACCACAATGTACCCAACATCTGATGGCTTTCAGCAGGATAATGCGCCATGTCATAAAGCTGGAATCATCTCAGACTGGTTTCTTGAACATGACAATGAGGTCACTGTACTCAAATGGCCTCCACAGTCACCAGATCTCAATCCAATAGACCATCTTTGGGATGTGGTGGAACGGGAGATTCGCATCATGGATGTGCAGCCGACAAATCTGCGGCAACTGTGTAATGCCATCATGTCAATATGGACCAAAATCTCTAAGGAATGCTTCCAGCACCTTGTTGAATCTATGCCACAAAGAATTGAGGCAGTTCTGAAGGCAAAAAGGGAGTCCAACCCGTTACTAGCATGGTGTACCTAATAAAGTGGCCAGTGAGTGTATCTTGTATACAGAAATAATGTACAAGTAGCCACTAGAATGTTATATACATTGCTGGCACCAATTTATAGAATATACCCAAAATACAGTAATACTGTGAATAGGGAACCTATACTGCATGACCTGGCGATTAAATGTAATCTCTCTATATCTCTACATTTATATCAGGACTATACTGTACCTGGTTATCTCTTCTTTAAGTTTACATGGATCTTCTGCATAGAATTTAACCCCAAAATAGAGTGTGTATGGAGGGCCAGCTATAAAACAAAGAACAGAGAAAAAAAATCATAGCATTAAATTATTTTGCAATATATGTATCTTACATTTTTTCCCTTTATAATTAAAGACCATTGATGTGCTGCTTTCATTAATCCCTCACCTGCGCTGCAGTTTCATACCACTTGATAAAGGAGTCATTTTGGACTCCGAAACGCGTTGTGTTCCAGAGATACCAAATAAAATATTCGTTCACAATCCATGTCCCTGGTTCGTGAGTGCGCCAAATGTGACAAAACCCCCATTTATCTACTGAATGCGATTCCAGACCATTGTGGCAACCGTGTTTTGACGACCCCTGTCCGTAGGCAGCACCTGGAGGCGCTGATACCATTTTTAACCCTTAAATAGAGTTGTGCCTAATCTAGCACAGCTGGATCTGGTTAGCTTCAACCCTTCTTCTTAATACCACCATTGGCATTGACAATAATATTACTCTATGAGGGCTTCCTGGTCTTCCCTTGTCCGGTTTTCTATGTACTATTGCTTTTCTTATTTCACTGTGAATTTTAGGAAATAAGCAAACTACAAAAGCACCATAATAAATTAATTCATAAAATTTCTCCTTGGAAGAGGACATTGGGGCAAAAAAAAAACATACCGTAAATGTGTATTCTCATAAAAAACTCATCACCTATCCACAGTGTTGGGGTATGACCACTGGGCCATACTTTGACCCTTCCTGCCCTTGGAGGTCAGCTTCTGGATCCTCAGGCATGGCCACACTTCAGTTCCCAATATTAAAGGGTCCCCCTCCCAGATAGGAGGTGCCTAAGCATGTGGCCCCAGCTAAAGTGTAAAATACTGCTTCTGCTTCAATGACCGTGTTTGACCCCCAACTCCATTTCCTGACTGCATTTCAGTTTCAGCGGAATTCTGCTCAGTTGAAGACCCAAGTGTGACCTGACAGTGATCCATATCTGCCTGCCCTGACCTCTGCTCTGTGTTTGCTGCCTGTCACTGACCTTTGGCTTGGCTTCTGATGGATTGTCATCTGCCCAGACTGTCTGTGACTACACCTAGCCTGTCACCTGGGGCTTCACACCAGTGTCCCTAGACCTGTTTGGACCAGTTGCTCAAGAGGTACCACCTTGCAATCACTCTATAGCAAAGTCCAGAGGGAAAACCGGATGGCTTAAGGGATAGTGTTGGCCTAAAGTCAAACCAGTTTGATAACACAGAGAGTCCACAACTCTCTGTTGGTTATAGTACGACATTTACATGGGAGCTCACATAGGTCCAGTGATCAGAGCCCGACCAATCAGATACAGATCATCTATCCTATCCAATGCATAAATATTAGATCCCGCATCTACAACCTAACTCTATGTATTACAATATGTAAGCTACTCAAGTGAAAAGCTCCAAATTACAATACATGTCTCTATGTAAAGTTCAATAAAATCTTATTATTCTTCTCAAAACAAAACCCACTGCTATAAGACCTTCTTGTTATTTTTTTTTCCGTAAGCAACATGTCCATATCTCTATATCTACTGTCTGCCATAGTATCTAGTTATTATTCTACATTGTAAAATCTTTGAATCACAATATGCGTTTTTATTAGATCAACAACAAGTTGAGTGGAAAAAAAATAATGAGAATATATGCAAGTAAGTCAGGAGACATCAACTGCATGTAACAAGCATCTGTAAACTGTCAGACGCTACATCCATATTCTGTTATTTCAGGATCTCATTACGTGACATGCGGTATTGTGTGCATTGCTAATCCTGTAACACACTGCATTCTGATAATCTAGCTAATCCATGTCTTGTCTCAGATCTTGTACAATATACTTACTGCTTATCAGGTCTTTGTGTTCAGAAATTGTCTTTGCTGGATCCAGCCAGTACTGTGTAGAGAAAATGGAGATGTGAAATTATTATTATGGTTACAGTACAATGATATAGCCAGCAGCGGGGGAAGCCAGAAAGGTGAGTTTTTATATATTTGTTTTTACTCGAGTATAAGCCGAGTTTGGGTTTTCAGCACATTTTTTGTGCTGAAAAACTAGACTTATATTTCCTAGTGCAGTGATGGCAAACCTTTTAGAGATCGAGTGCCCAAACTTCAACAAAGACCCGCTTATTTATCGCAAAGTGCCAACACAGAAATTTAATTTGTGATTTATACTCCCTTTTCAGTCACAGTTTTCATTTATACCAGCCCCTGAGGACACCAATAAAGCAGGAAATAGTCCCAGGTACAGCTGTCACTTTAAAATAGCTCTGTGCACAGCAAGTCCTGGGCTATCTGGGACTGCAGGAAGATACCTGGAGTAATCTCTGGTGATGGCCTGACTGCCCACAGAAAGGGCTCTGAGTGCCACCTCTGGCACCAGTGCCATAGGTTAGCCATCACTGTCCTATGTACAGTGGATTCCCTATGTACAGCATTATGTGGGCCCACCCAGCAGCTCTGGGTCCCGGGTATGCCCAGGGCTGGCGTCGGTCCTGCATATAATATAAATTTAAAATCAGAGAATACATCAAGAAATACGGGCAGAATACAAAAAGTCACTCTAAAGTACAATCATTGGGGAGGAAATAATTGGGCATACATTTCCAAATCTTGGCAACATTATGACAGCCTGAGGTTTATTTTTTTTACAAATAAAAAAACTTTGAACTGGAAAAATGTATAGAAAAATTAAATAATCTGTATGATTAATGCTTCTTGTTGCAATGAAGTATAAACGTACATACATACTAAAGAAGTAAGTGGATGTTTTAGCCTTCATGTGTTTTTCATATTTTAGCTTTCTCATGCTTTTAGCCGACTGTCTAACCAGCAAATAGAAATGACATATTAATGGCAATGTAAAATGACTGAAACGGAAAGCCAATGGACTCCAGCATAGTCAATTGCGTCTTCTGAGTAACGTTAGGTGTCCACTCTACCTTCCAACAGGGGCTTCAATTATTTAACAGTTCTGTTCCTATGAGTTATAAATATTCAAGTTGAAAATTTTTTTATGTTTTGTGTCAGGAACACAGCAGCAGATGAAGTATAACTACTGTAAGATACATAAAAAAAGTTAAACTGAAGGCAAATGCAGATTTTCCATCCATCATATGCTGCTGTGGTAGGTGCATTTTTTATTTAAAGGAGTTGTCAAGGTATATACATTTACCTTTTATTTAGGATATACTTACCTCTCTCCCTACTCCTAACCCCAGGCACGCGCCTGGTACTGCAGTAGTTTTAGGCAGCTGGTACACAGGTTGTACTGACAGCACTGCTGACCTCTGTAGAACAACATCAGTGACTGGCATCAAACTGCTGACCTGAACGGGAGCAGGGAGAGAGGCGAGTATATGTTCTTTATTATTTTTAAAGCCCCCCCTATTCACAAATAAAACATTGTTTATACCTGGACAACCCATTTAACCTTCCAACTTTCTTAACTCCTGATTACAAGTTATTAGGTTAGCACAACAAAGGTGGACCTCATATACAATACCTCTCAACATAATAAAATGTATCTTCATAATTAGGTAAATTATATATTATGTGTTACATAAAGTTCTAATACAGAGATCTAATTTCAGATTGGGGCTGCTATTAGGCAGGGACTCCTTGTAATCAGAGCTTTGTGATATAAAGAGCCGTGCACCTGTTTCATACACGCCCATTAATTTACTGTAACAGGAATATCCCTTTAAGTTCAAACCTAAAGAACCTATCTTATAAATAAACTGGGGACTACCAGTACTCTCAATCTACCTGCACAAAAATGTGGTGTTTTTGAGCCACAATCAATAAAATTCTTGTTTCTTTGTCTGTGGTCTTCATTTCATCAATGTGTAACATGATGTCATGGCGTATGGCCTCAAAAGCAATCCGTATGTCATCCTAACCAATCACAGGATTGTGTTACTTATAAGAAAAACTGCAAAAACGTTTGCCACACGGATGACCCATGTGGCATCCATATTTCCATTGACTTCTATGGTACATGCAAACATGAGCTGCAAACATGGTCAGGAATAGGACCTGCTGTGAGTTATACAGCCTCCACACAGATCTGTGAGAAACATGTTCATGTGCACGAGTCCAGTGATATCAGTAAAAAGAAATCAGATGAAAACAATGACTGCTTGCATGTAGCCCAAGATGGACATATTAAATCAACATGTGAGAAAAAAAGAAGCAGTTTTTGAAGATGAAAACGGACATGGATTAAAAGTAAAAAGGCACAATCTGTCCTATATAGATTCTCTCCCATGATCCATAACTAATTGTAGCTGCAAAAAGCATCAGAAGACCTTAGGGGAAACCTACCATGAGGAATCTACCTTCAGATCTACCATCAGAAGTAGATCTGAAGGTAGATCCCTCCTGCCTGCCTCTGCCCTAATCTGTAATTTAATAATCCTTGAACATAACCCAACTTGTTAAAACTTTTTAGTAATATGCAAATAAAATTGCAGAAGCTACTGGGGCGTGTACTAGTCTGGCCACACACTGGGAGCCAAGGCTACTCCACACCCCTGTAGCCTCTGCTGTTAATTTATATCTTAAAGTTTTTAACAAGTTAGGTTCCAGGATTATTAAATTACAGATTAAGGCAGGCATGAGAAATCTACCATCAGATCTACTTCTGATGGTAGAATCCTCATTGTAGTTTTACTTTAAAACACATCAAAACACATCTGGCGTTATTGAGAAAAAAAACACCATAAACGTCTGTTAACACATATCTAGACCTCCGATCTGAATTAGATTTTTGGTGGGAAAGTAGGGAGGCAGGAACTGCGGGACAAATGTGGGTACCAAAGGGTTCCAATGTAGGTCGCACTTATGGTATATCCAGAGCAAAACCCCTTTTAAGAAAACACAACCGAAAAAAGTTTGTTCTAATAGTCATAACAGGTGAAGGACTAGATTTCCATTTATATCTCTGATTAATTGATGCAGTTGTTAACTTGCAATGTACACCCTTTAATGAGGGAGACCTCAAGAGATATAGATAAAATAAAGAAATAAAAAATGCAGGTCATGGGCAAATGCTTATATATTATCTGTCATTTTTATGGAAAGGGTGCAGTGCAAAAAAACTCCTGGGAAAATACAAATAAAAGTGATGTACCGTATGTGTCACATTTCTATAGCCAACTTACGTTCTATTTTCATTTTAAAATGGGTCTATGTTACAGTCATAGAGTAGACTGTTTGGTCTACAGTGAAGCCCCTCCAGAAGACCACCCTTTGAGAAGACCCTACAGTTTAACTGTATGTAGTCCATATACCAGCTATAGACCCAACACAGAATAAGGTAGAAGCTTGTCAATGCCCCAATATCATACACAGTAGTCTTCACTGGGAATGGTGCAGGAGATAAACAGCTGAAGATATCTCAGTCTAATAGAACTAATAGAGTAATAATAATAATAATAATAATTCTTTATCTATATAGCGCACACAGATTACGCAGCACTGCACAGAGCTTGCCAAAACGGTCCCTGTCCCCAATGGGGCTCACAATTCAATCAGCCTACCAATATGATTTGGAGTGTGGGAGCAAACCTGAGGACCCGGAGGAAACCCACAATATCCAGTCTATATAATTCTATTTAATTAATTCTGTAATTTGCAGAAACCCTCATATCATGTAGTAGATATTAGGTAATCTACATATTTTTTTGCAACTATAAAGCCAATCACAACAATAACATCTAATAACAATAAATTATGATACACAATAATAAGAAGGCATCCAATTTCATTTTACTGTCAGATAAAAACAGATTATGGCAATGTTTCAATGATTCTATTATGTATTGTATTGTAAATTTGCACAGATTTGTGGACACTGTCCCGTGCTTGCTGTAAAAAAAAAAAAAAAAATTTGGAAAAGAAAACAATAAAAAGTACAAATAGCATCCGCTATTAGTACATGATTGTCCCATGTAATCTAGCATTACACCAAATCATTTTTATCTCTAGCCTTTAAGCACGTTATGGAAGTTCTGCAGAATCAAAACAACCTGAAGCGATCTATTTAAAAAGAGATTATCAGGACAAAAATGTAATTAGCAGATAAAAAGCTAATTATGCTGAGAAGATTGGAATTGTCTTCATAGGAAAAGGGAATTAACCCTTAAAATCAACTACAGCAAACACTCAGGCATCAATCATGAAAGGCTGCACAAAAACACCAATAATTACATAACAGGGGGACAGGCAGCGGTGTACACAACCAACTTGGCTCATGGCTACTCCCAAGAAGGTAGTATCCAAGGGACCGTGTCAGTAAATCTTGCACATCTTGTAGTGTAGTGTTATTTGAGTTTTATTGCTGTTTAGTAATAGTAAACTACATAGTTACATAGTTTATAGGGTTGAAAAAAGACACATGTCCATCAAGTTCAACCAAGAAAGGGAAGGAATCGGATAAAGAAGGGTTTCAGGGGAAACAAATCCATATAACATAAACAGCCAATGTTATTTAGGTGTAAAGATGCATCTAGGACCTTTGTGAAGCTAGATTGGTGCCGGAACAGTGCAGGGGGTGCCATATTCATGAAGAATGTGCACCACAATTCATGAATCTGTTGATTTCTGCACACTCCATAGGCAATTTGCACAGTTTTTAATAAATGTGGGCCAATAGTTTTTTTTCCTCAGACGGTATGGACATTTTTTATGGCCGTTTCACGGCTCCATGAATTGCTCTGTGCAGGTTGTTGGCCATGCTTGTGTGTATTGCTCAGTTGGCTCTTCCCTCCCATTGAAGTCTAGGAGGCTGTGAAATATACAGGTGACATAGTGTGTCTTCCGTATTTGTGGATCAGTTGTCAGCCTCCTTTTTTATTTGCAGATCCGCAAAAAAATGGATTACATATGGACCGTTATTGCGGCCTTATGGCTCTGACTCAGGAAAAATGCTGTTAACAGATGGGTTGCAAAAAAAGGCAAAATTGGTGTATTTTGCTGCTGTTGGAAAAAATACTTTCATGTACAGGAAGCCCAAAACTCCATTCACACAACCGGGTGCTTCAACCGCTCCAGAACCTGGGTGAAGCACATGGCGAGGCGGAATGAGAGGGGCGGAGGAGTGTTCACCCCTCTTCTCTCCATTGAAGCAGAGTGCACACAAATCAGGCCAAAAATAGGACCTGCTCTATATTTAGCCGTGTGGCTCCCCGGTTTTGCCACGGTGCGCTGCAACACAGTTTGCTCACTACATCATGACCAGCCAGGTGTTATTGACTATGGTGGCCATAATCTGGCCTCAATACGGTAAGGTGAATGTAGCCTTAGGGTTACACTGTGCCTGCATTATACATTTTTTTTCAGTAGCCACTTAAAGTAAGCACAGTGTATAACACTTTCTTAAAATAGCAAAAAAATTCTAAGAATCTTGGCCAAACAGAAGACAAAAAGAAGCTATTTTGACCTACCGTACATTGAGTAAACAGACTTATAAATACATTTAAAGCGCATGTTGGAAGTTTTACCAAGTTTAACTGATGCCAAATACTTTGTAAATGTTAGTGAACACCGTCATAATAAGAAACATCACAACAAAACCTGAAGCAAAGCACATGATGTTGATGTTGATACATGATCCTTCTTTCAATTCGCACAACTTAAGGGTTTCAAGTCTGAGTTAGTATAGAGGAGGCCGAGTCTATCTGCGGATCACCATTCACACAATGCAGAAAAATCACTCAACAATAGCACCGGGATCCATTACAGAGCATGGCATTAATTCAACACCCTGTCTCATTCATCAGCATGTTATCAAATTGTGCTATAAACGTCTCATAAAGACATACGATGATAGAAAGAATCATCCCATACAGATGAGTTTGGTTATCCAGTTATCTTCACAGACCGTGGCTTACAAGAACAAACGCCCTGATAAAGCCTGAAGACAAAGTACTGTACTGTTCCTTGATTAAGGATTCCGGCTCAGTAAAGTGTGCACAAAAAGCCACTTATAAGCATTTTACATGTTCCCCAACCTATGTAAACTGTTTAAAAATGAAATAAGTAACATGTGTCTTTCATATTATTTGAGTAAATGCACTAAAAGAATGACAAAACCTTTAAAGCTAAATTTTATATTGTAGAATTGAACATACCTTTTTTCCTTTATTAAAGTAGCTTCTCTGTGCTTTTTTATGTTCTTTCTCTTGTAGTGAGCAGGATTACAATTATTAACTTTTTCCATACCAATAGAATAAGACCCTTGATTATTCAGCTCTCTGAGGAGAGTAGATTATACAGTGACGGTCTATAAAGGATTACGGAATCAGTCACTCTCAGTTGTCAGTGGATAAAGCACAGAAAGCTGATTTACACAAACTCCTTAAATAAGCAGCTCCTAGTGCCGAATTTCCTGGTGACAGGTCCTCTTTAACAATGTGTTGCAAATCATAAGAATTACAAAAATTAAATGTCCCTCCTATTTCAAAAGGATGACAGTCTATAACATACAATGGCCTATTACGTCAGAATTCATAACCCATGGTTCAACATAGAAATTATTAAACATTTAAAAAAAGATAAAAAAGGAAACAATCCCTAAGGACACACCACCTCAATATGTACGGTCCTACTAGTGAGCAGTAGAAGTTTGTGGAAAACAAGGTAATAATTCAAGATTAAATAATAGTCTACACCAGTGATGGCGAACCTTTTAGAGACCGGGTGCCCAAACTTCAACCAAAACCTACTTATTTACCATCAAGTGCCAACATAACAATTTAAACAGTAACTTATTGCGCTCTGCTGTTCCACGACATTCAATCGTATCGGCCCCATGAGGACACCAATACAGTTGAAAGAAGAAGGGTAAATTCAGATATCATTGTAGCTTCTCTCCAGGGTCTCTCTGTACAGGAAGAATCGTCGGGCCAGCAGTAGGACCTCCAAAAATATTCTGGACCTGTTCACACCTTCTTACGCCTCTTGCAGTTCCAATCAGTCAAGGATACGTTACCTTAAAACAGTGCTGAGACCTGCATCCCAATTGTCTAAGATTGCAGGAAGATTCCAGTCCTGTCTGGTGAACTTTGTCCTGAAGTGAAAGCCTGGGTGCCCACAAAAAGGTCTCCGAGTGCCACCTCTGGCACCCGTGCCATAGGTTCGCCATCACTAGTCAACACTATTCGATAATGGATTGGTGTAAATATTTATTGATACATTGTTTGTACCTCAAACTTTTAACAGTCAAAAATATGGTACCAAATGTGAATTGAGTTGATTAGTACATTTAGTTAGTTAGTAGAATGCTTATTAGTATAGTTATTATATCAATTCATCCAAGCAGAATCAAAATTGTTTGTCAAACTTTGTGTTGTATAGAATCCTGCACATGCCGCGTACTCAAGATCCAGTGTTCAACTGACTTTATATTGTTAGAGATAAAGCTTGGGAGATGCACGGTATTAGCAGAGATACCAATCCCAATGAGCTCTGCATTCTCCTGGAAATACGTTGTTGGAACGGATCTTCCTCCAAGTACCAAGGTAACAGTCTTCCCTCTCCTCGTTTGCAGCATGTTCGCTCAGCTAGCCTAGAGGAGGGATGCCATACGCTGCATCGTTCCCCTAAGGCTTGTGTTGCCTCTACTGAACGTATACGTTGCTCAGCAGGAGGGGGGCAGGATGAAGAGACGTACACTACTGCTCAAAAATGTGGGGTCACGAAGAAATTTCACTATTTTTGAAAAAAAAGCACATTCTCTTTAAATAAATCTAACATTAAATGAATCATAAATGCTCTATACATGTTAATGTGGTAAATGACTATTCTAGCTGCAAACCCCTGGTTTTGAATTCAATATCAACAAAGGTGTACATAGATTTTCAACAGCGGTGTGTACTACTCCTTTCAGAGCAGAGCACAAACAGGCTGTAACCAGAGTAGAAAGAGAAGTGGGGAGGTCCCGCTGCACAACTAAGCATCAAGACAAGTATATTAGAGTCTCTAGTTAGAGAAGCTGACGCCTCACAGGTCCTCAGCAGGCATCTTAATTAAATAGTACCCACCAAGTGGCATTGTCAACCTCTACAGTGAAGAGGCGACTCCAGGATGCTGGCCTTCAGGTATGGCTAATAAAAGGAAAAGATTAATATGGGCAAAAAAACACAGAAACTGGACAAAGGAAGACTGGAAAGAAGTGTTATGTACAGACAAATCTGAGTTGGAGGTCAGAGTCCCACATTTGTGAGACTCAGAAACAACTGAAAAGATGCTGGAAGATGCCAGATGCCATCTGTCAAGCATGGTGGAGGTAATGTGATGGTCTGGGGTTGCTTTGGTGTTGGTAAGGTGGGAGATTCTTACAAACTCAGAAGTTACCCTGTGGACAACACTGGATTGGAGCCAATTTCATCCTACAGCAGGACAATGACCCAAAGCACCTCTGAATTATGCATGAACTATTTAGGGAGTAGCAGGCAGAAGGTATTCTATCTGTAATGGAGTGTCCCCGTCACCAGATCTCAACCTCCTTGAGCTTGACCGCATAGTACCCAAAAAGTGCCCATCAAGCCAATGCAACTTGTCATATATCTCCCGATTAACAGCAAATTAACAGCTGGAATGCCAAAGGTCTGCAATGCTGGAATTGCAGCATACGTGATTGGAGCATTCTGTGATGAAAGCAAAGTCTGAAAGAGAAATTATTATTTCAAATTAAAAAAAAAAATTTCAAAACTTGTCAGTATCTGGAATATATTTTCTATTCACTTTGCAACTAATTTGAAAAATAAAAGTAAGAGTTTCTATGAAAAACACAGAATTGTCTGGATGACCCCAAACTTTTGAGTGGTAGTGTAGAGTACTACAACTTTCTATCCAGCCTTTTTTGCTGAATACAACGTATAGTGGTCAGAGGCAACAACTATGCCTCCACCTGCCACTATGGGGCACATTTACTTACCCGGTCCCTGTGCAATCCCCGATCCGGATTGTCCGACGAGGATGCACTCTGCTGCGATTAACTACGATCATGCGCCCGATATCCTGCACGTGTAGCTTCCTCGCTCAGGTGCGCCGGAGTTCACTTTCTTCTCCCCCGTGCATGTAAGTGCTTGGCTTGCGACACAATTTCAAAGATAAATCCCGCGGCTTGTTCGAATCCGTCGGATCGTCCGACGACCCGACCCCGATTTATGACGCATGAAATCCGGCGTGGATGCGCAAAATCCAATCACGTGCGACACAATCCCCAGCGCGATCCCCGATAAGTCGGAAAACCCGACAAAAATGCGGCCACAGGACCCTTTGTAAATAAGCCCCTTATGTATACGCAGGCCCTATATGTCAATGTATACGCCCAGCGTATACATCTGGAGCTTTCCCAGCGTATAAACTGTCCACAAAATGTGATGTGAACCCAGCCTAAGAACAGAAGACAAAAACCCAAGGGAAACATAATTATCTTTGATTACTTTCCCCATCACTATTTCTTAGTTGAAACTGACTGCATTTTGTTACCCTGCACCTGAGAGATTAAGATCACTTTAAAACCCCAACATAATGTATCAGCCCAAGTCATACAATGAATGATGTGTCAAACACACCACTGTTTAAGTATCAGCATGTTATCTGCTACACCTCTCCCTTTCATGATGAAAGGGCTTAACATGTAAAGACAAGATTCTTGTTGAAAGGAGAAATACTAAATCCTGCACTACAAGGTTTCCACTTTCACTGTTGTCTATACTTACGTTGTCATTCAGTCATTCTCTATTAAAGCTGCCAGTCACCAATCATCCATGAGACGTATGTGTCCAAGGCATTGCATAATGACAGAGAAGTCTCTAAGAGTGGCCACACAAGGCCTGCAGCAACTCCATCCAAGGAAGCGGAGACTGTATCGGCCATAGTTCACAATGGCCCCGGAGGCTGGATGTAACGCACACAAATATATACAGTATATACATTTACACAGCAGGTTGTGATTCATGGAATTAAAGGGGTTGTCCCAAAGGAAAGGTGATAAGTGTTATACTACTCAATTACAAGTTGGAAAATCATTGATAAATTGTGCTCTGATAACACGCCAACTTGTTATTGTTTGTTTTACTGAAAGTGGTGGACAGAATTTATGCATATATTATTCAAACACTGTCTGTGGGGGTTAAAGAAAACCTGTCAGGCAAAATAACCCCTAAACTAAATATATTATCATAAACTGACATTAGAGAGCATTGCCTCTATCCCTTCATTGTCCCTCAACATGCCTGTAAACCTAAGCAATGAGGTCATAAAGCTGTATGCAAATGACCTGTAAAATGTCCAAAGACTCATTAGCATATTCAAGCTGTCCGACTTATTCATTAGTGGGAGGCACAGCCACACCCCCAGTGCTTGATTGACAGCCTGTATAATGATGTGAGGTATAATGGTGTGAGGCTGTATAATGATGTGAGGTATAATGGTGTAATGTCTCCTCCATGTGCTGGCGCCCCTGCAGCCTGTGTGTGTAAAGCACAGACGCTAGCAATGCTATACTATACATTACACACAGACATGAGGAGGGGGAGGAGAGGGGAGGAGTAACAGGAGTGACATCACTGCCTCTGATCATGTGACCAGCCTCATTTACATAATAAAGAATAGATGATTTTGCAATGATTAATGTACGAATTGACTAGATAAAGGATCCTTTTAAGCTGCTCCAACAGCTGCTCCATTCTTACAAACTACTCCTCCTTTGACATGGCCATTCCCCTTGTGTTCTACAAGGTGACTAAAAACGGTCTAAGGCTTTCAATAAACGTGGCGCAAGGCTTTTTATGGCTTCGTCATTGTTCGCACTCCATTCAAGTTTGTCGTCAATGTCACGGTTTGCAAAAAAAAAAGCCAGCTCTCATATGTAGTTAATCAGAAAATTCAAATATTTCAATATCTGCGATGAGTTTCCACTATTTCCACTAGTTTCCACTATTGCTGGCACTATTTTCTACGCAGTAGAAAACAAACAAAAAAAACACTGTGGCTAAAATCTTTAAAAGTACATAGTGTACCATTGGGGTAACCCACTAAGCTCTTTCGAACATGTATAGAAGGACAGGTGCCTCCACTAATTAAGGGTGATCACTATGAACAGACACCCCCTGTTCCCGACATACTACTGCAGGGGACTTCCCTCAGTGTTCACTACCGTCAGTTGTGCTGTTGAACTATGAGATTCCACAACTTCTTTACCCCAAAATCAATCAAACTTTATAACCAAATCTTAGGCGCTAGGGAAAAAACAACAACAATGATATAGCCCCAAACCCCCCCCCTTTCCACCATTCCTTATGCTAGGCTTGTATATTCTTGCTTTATTTTTCTTCTCAATTGTAACTTATTTTAAACTGTTTGTAACTATCTGTAATACTATGCCTGTCCAAAAAGCAAATTCATATGGGACTAACAAAGTAGTATTCCATTGTATTATATGTATAAACTATGATAGAATTGTGTTATTAACAACTTGATACCGGTAAATATATCCTCTGTCTTAAAATCAAAGGACAAAAAATTGTAAAAAATGGTTTAATGGAGAACTACCACTTGGGTAATCATGAATTAAGCTATTTATACATACAGGTCGGGCTTTTTGTTAAGCTTTAAATAGTCGCATCTTGGACAAAAACTAATTTTAAAAAAATGTTACGTGCACGTGAGCACCCGATGCTAGTAGTTTTCCTATTTATGTATAAATCGCTTAAATCATGACAACCAAAGTGGTAGTTTTCCTTTAAAGAGACAATAGAAGATTAGAATAATTGGAAGGAGCCAGAAGAAAAGTAATATTAAGTAAATTTAATATTTGGACCTTTTCCATACGAGTGAACCCACTGCTATTTTACATTTCATTTTACACAAACCCTTAGGATATAATATTATGAGTTACAAGGTTTTGGTGAGTCCAGTCATGTTTCCTTATGAAAAGGAAGAAAATTATGAAACTTGAGGTTTTAATCAGAACTCGTGCTGCGACATGAAAAAATGTGCAGAATTTTCTGTGCATAACCCTTTATTACCGAGAAAAAAAGCTTCCCAACGGTCACTTAGACAGAACGTGCACCTGACTGTTCTTCAAAGGAAGTCTGTGTTTATACAGAGCAGAGAAGGTATTCTACAACGAGCGAGATGTGAGAACATAAATGCTTTTCTGTGAAAAGTGAAGTGAGGTCAGCTCCTACCAACACAGAGCGGGAGATAAACCAGGGCTGACAGGACAAATAAGCCTGACATACTATTTGCTGCATGTACACAGGGAGCAGTCACAACCTATGGATGGCCTTTTGTACAAGAAGACTTGGTTCGCACAATTTTTCAGTAAAAACCTAAGAAATTTATGACTTTATAGACTTTAAATCTAAAACCTACTATATAATGTCTCAGTTGGAGAGGCTCAGGTGAAAATCCATTCATTTTATCATCGCTTTACCCATTTCAACTTGGATGTAGTCCGTTTTGGCCTTAAAGGACCTGTCCAGCCCATCTCGTTAGTCTAATCTGCTGAAGACTGGTGTAAAAAGTGATCCTCACCTCTGTGGTCCTTCACCATACCTTTCCTGATACCTCCCATGTTCCCAGTAGAATCTTCTGTTCAGACGATCACCAGTTGCATTACAATTGTAATAATGTAATGTCATCCATTTATATGGAAAGGCCGGAGAATCACTTACTTAATCCCAGTACTAAGAATATTAGAGTTAGGCTATTCACATCTGCATTAGAGAGGTTCAGTTACACATTCCATTATGGGGTTGTCTGTTATCTAGGTGGCCTGGGGGTGGCCTGTTAAAAAAACCAAAAACTTATAATTTACTTCTCTGGTGCTCACATTTGTTTCAATGTGTATCAGGTGCGGACACGGGAGTGTGTGCCAGGCAGGCAGAAGTTGTTGGAGCCCAGCGTGCCTGCCTCCATAAAAGGACAGTGACATTGCAGGGGGAACACCCGTTCATCGGCAGCAGCCAGCACTCCTCCCCCTGCATTCATGGGGGAAGGGGGTCCCCAGGAGACATATCCTACTGTATAGGCATACAGTGGGTTACATCTGTGCCTTACATTGTAAGGACACGTCGGAATCCCCCTGACATGTCCTTACAATGTATGGCACAAAACGTGATGTGAGCCCAACCTTAGATAGTGAACTAGTCATACTGAGTTTTCAGTATAAAGGGTCCTTAAAGTGGTCATCATTTTTAATCTTCTTGTTAACCACACAGATATAGACAGTAGGATAACAGAAGTTACAAAGATAAGTATAACCCCTTGCCACCCATTGTAGGTTTTTGCTGCAGTAAGCTATTCTTTTCTTTATTGAGGTTGACTTGTTTGCGCTTTATTTATTTACACTGATATTTTGCTGTTCCTTAAGGGACTCAATAAGTAAAATCTTAATTATATGAACGTCACTTCAGATTTCTTTTCCCCACAGTAATTAAGTCACCAATACCTATACAAGGGGTTTCTGGAGACCAGCACTACAGGTGGGACCTGAGAAGTGACTTTAATAACCAATATTTCAGAAAAGACAACATGAAATTTTCCTCCTGTCACTAAAACGGCATCTACCAGCAAGCTCTCCCGAGTCCTCCTGTCACAGTCTGCTTAGGAGGTTGCGTTAGTTAAGAGCGCTGCCTGATTCTTCTGATAGAGCCACATAAAGCTTTAGGGAAATCATTTATCAACGGCAAAATTACCTGTATTTAACATGAACAAAATAATAGAACATTAGTGCCTTACATATCAAACTTATTGCTTAAAGAATCCATATGAACTACCAGCACAGACTGAAAGCACATAAATACCAATATGCAAAGAGGTGAATTGCTATAAATCAACAACAAAGGCTTCAAAATCCTATATTATTCATGAGACCTAAACAACAGGTGGTAACACAGTTTATCTGACAGACAATATAGGAGGTTTAGATATTGCTCCAAGACATGTCCTCACTGACCAATAAAGAGAACTGGTCATGGCGACTTTGGACACTAAATCACCCACAGGTCCTCATGTCCTAATGTTATGTTTTAGTGTCCCAAATCGCCCTTAAGCATTAAGGGGCCCAAAAAAAGAAGTCTGTTTTTACCTCGTCCCTCGTAAATCTGGTGTATTACAATCTGGCTTCACTGCGCAAGTACCATAGGTAGGGACATGCACAGTGAAGCCAGGATACGGTCCTGGTTTCAATTCCCACATCATGAGAAGAGGCGCTGGCGAGGCAATTACAGTTTAAGCAGGTAAATGTTTTACACAGGGGCGTAACTTGAGGGGGTGCAGAGGGTGTCGTCGCACCCGGGGGGCCCATAAGGTGTCACTTTCCCATTTGGGAAGACTAGCACTATAAACCACACATTATAGTTGGGGGGGGGCCTGGCACAGACTTCGCACCAGGGCCCATCAGCTTTAAGTTACGCCACTGGTTCTACATCTCTTTTCTTAAAACTATTAATGGAATGTGGACACACAGTGTCACGTAGGTGGTTTAAAGGGGGGTTGTCTGAAGGTATACAAAATGTCTTGGGTGGCCGGGATGGGGCGGGTTAAAATAACAAACAAACATGTACTTACCTCCCCGTCCACCACTGCGATCTCTCCGGCCCATGCCCCATGTAAACAAACAGGGGCACAGAAGCTGCATGCTGCAATCAGCTTCCGGCCAGCCAAGGTGGTCGGCCACACCCAACTGTCTTTTTTCCCAGTGATGTATATGTGGGAGATCGCTGTGGGGAAGCTGGATGGAACCGCGGCAGTAAGTACATGTTTATTTTTTTTAAACTGCGCCATCCCAGCCACCCAAGGGTTTTTTTATACACTCAAACAACCCCATTCAACTTTGGACTTCTATCAAGGGTGTTATTCCTGTTTAGGGGTTAAATGTTGTAAACATAAGAGGACAATTGGATAAGAAATTCACTGCCACAAGGAAAATAAGTCGCTACTTCTTTCAATATTTTGATGTAGGCGACAGCTGCCATGGCGGATTCAAGAACATGGATGTGAAGAGAGAGTATGGCGCAGGCAACAAACAGCCAGAATCCAAAGTATGAGCCATTATCATTGCTGGCACAAACAGAACAGGGAAAAGTCAAGTGGGGATGGTCACCAGAGGAACACTGAATAAAATCAGAACAAAGGAATGGGGAAGGAACACCTTTAGAGAGAGCACTGGGGAACCTTTTTTTATTTCCAATCAATATTTACTGAACTGTATCAACAATAAAAAGTGGAACAGTGATTGGTATATTTACAATATATTTATATATATACACTTCAAAAGCATTCCAATATAGCAATATATACAACAAACAAGTGAAACAAGCCAAATTAACAGGGGCATACAAGTTGAGGTTGAGAAAAATAATATGTTGGAGGGGAGCTAATAGCAGTTTAGGGGTAAGGTACAAAATGCGTGGCACTGGCTGTAGCGAGACCAGCTCAGGTGCAACATCCCATGTCACTGCTGGACCACTTTCTAAATGTTCCCTGTTCTTAGGAAAGTGTCTCTCCTATTGGTATCTCAGGTGTAACGCTCTTTAAATAACATGTGATAACTCACATTGCCGGCCGGTGCGATGCTGCCGGCTTCTCCTACAATGTGACCGCTGGCAGGGACGTGCTGGGGGTGTGTTGGCCGGCCCCCTTAATAATACCGCCGACTGCCAGCACACCAGATACACTGTAAGCAATGTAAGAATTATGGAGCAATGAAAGATGATCCTGTATCTGATACAGGATCATCTTTCATTGCTCCATAATTCTTACATTGCTCTTCAGGGGAATCAGACCAGGCAGGCTAGCTTCTTATCTCATGCATTTTAATGGGCCTTGGGTGCCCATGATCATGTTGTCAGTGTGCCAATGTCCTTTCTTGGACTCCTTTAAGTTGGTACTAGTCATTCTTTACTTGGTGCAACACACTAAGCTGAATTATTGGAGAATATAACCTATATAGCCAACTCCTAGCGTATTACACTAAATATTACCAATGGAGAAAAGATTGTCAATCAATGTTATTGATATTTGATTTGAATGTTACCGTATCAAGCAAACTAGGTTACGGTATGTATGGTCTAAAATTTGAAAATAGATTGACAAACCATTGACACTGACACTTTAAGGAAATCTACTATCAAAATCAAGCATGGATAAACCATGCCCCTTACACACCAGCAATTATGGGTCGTCCAACTTAGCGAGTATGAAGTGTCCAACTCCCATCACACTCACAGCTTTTGCTTCCTGGAACATCCAGTCAGAAAGCGGATAAGTAGAACTGTTAACTGATATGCTGAGTTTAGTTCCGGTTGCTCAGCATTTGGGCCAGACATTCCAGTGAGCACATACTACAAGTATAAGGGACCTTATTAAAATTATGCTAATGAGCCTGAAAGGTTCTGGGGTGGGCGTTACCAGAGCCTCTTCATGCTGTAGCTTCACAGGCTGTTACACTGTCGCAACCTGCCCCTCTGTTCCTGCTTGGCACTACCTGCTGTAAACTCACAGCAGCACAAGAAGTTTTGTGCACATAGTTGCACACTGTAACAGCTGTTGAATCTGCAGCACAGGGGGGCTTAGAAACCGCCCCAGTAGCCTGTCAGGTTCATCAGCATAATTTTAAAAGTTAATCTTAGAAGGAAGGAGGCCATGGGTAACAAAGAACATTACCACATTCACAGTGCCTGGATCTATGTGTAAGTGTCCCTGGTTTATCCATGCTTGACTTTGATGGTAGATTTCCTTTGATGGTAGATAATCTACATTAATTCTCCCAAACATCAATTTTCTCATGGTCCAAGCTAAAATGGGGTGATAGAAAAGTTACCTTAAAACAAATACTACAAGTAACAAAATGATATCATAGCAAAGCATTTACAAATTAAAAAAAACCAATGATTTCACATCACTTCAACTCCTTACACACTGTGAACTTTCCAATATTTCGATGATTAAAGATTTCATGGTAGAAAGATGAAAAAGAAAGGCGATTTCCACTCCCCTTATCTGTCATCTGAGAACAATCAGCTCCGGGAAGTGCCCTGCATTGTCTGTTTTGCCAAGAAGTCGGAAATAATTCACACTACACAATAATGTGGTGTCACAAATGACTATTAAATTGTCAGCAAAAGCATTTAGTGAATGAGGCACAAGATGCAGCCGAGTGAAGCCATCATTTTTAATGTAATTTCAAGCCACTAAGAAAGGGGTTGCTTAAGGTTTAATATCTGTCTGAGGAGTGGATTTTGCACGGACCTGTGAAAAGACGGATAATAATATGTTTGCTAATAGGCGAGGAACAAGATGCTTGATAGAAAAGGAAACCAGTGTGAGGTCACAGCTGCCGCTCTCTATACTGTACACTTTCTGTGATTTGTAGTAGCAGCAGGGAAATAAAGAATCCGAAAATCTCAAATTTCAACATGGTGTAACTACGGTAAGTAATTCTCCATAATCCCTTCCATATTTATTACAACATGTAGCAGTATATAGAAGAGAAATCCTTTATGTGGGTTTCATATGAATGTAAGGCAATAGAAAAATAATCTACGAATGAGGGAAAAACTCTAAAAAAACCCAGAGACATATTTTTCACAACGGATATGACAATACGGATGAAACGCTTAGCAAATAAATGGTGATCAATCTGACCCATGAAATAGTTTACAGATGTCGAAAGAAATTTAGAAAAATTTCCGATTTATCACAGAATTAATAGTAAATATGGCACATAGATAAGGAATGTATCCTCAGAAATGACCTGTTGTTTTAATCAAGTTTTTATGTTAAAGAAATTCCTAACAGAGGTAACTGACATTTCTGACTGTGTTCACATCTTGTTTTTGCCCTCTATTGTATTGTATAGGGATATATTGGGAGGCTGAACCAGGATACACGGGAGATTCTCCTAAAAGTGAGAGGAGAAGAAAGCATTGTTTTCTGTGAACAATGTTCAGCGTGTCTCCTTATATGAACAGTTACATCACTACCCACAAGTGTACACAGAGTGGAGGCCAGGGATGGATGCCATACAGTTGCATCTATCCCTCGTAACTTCTGAAGGTCTCAGCTGAACATATACTATTTTTTATAGCAGGCTGCAAAATTAAAAAACACAGTCTACTACACTTTTCATTCTGTCTTTTGTGCTGGATGTAATACATGGGGGAAATTTACTAATGTGTCCCCAGTTCCACCAGTTTCTAACAAGAAAACACTAGCCTTTTTCTATGCCAGATTTGATCAATGTGCTATTAAATTGTGGTGCAGAATAAGACTGCAGGTGCCTACTTTAAACCTAGTTTACTTTGGTCTAAACTGTGCAACAGAATATTTGGCATATGAACTATTTGCCACAGGCTACACCACTTTCCAACAAGGCCACAATGATTCCCCAAAGACCACGCCCCTTTAGTTGGAAAAAGTGCCAAAAAAAGGTCTAAAAGCCTTAAAAACTGTGGCACAAGGCATTTTAGAAAGTTTTTGCTTAAATCTGCCAGAATTCTGCATCAATAAATCCCTCCCATACTCTCTATGGACACTTTCAGTGGGTCAGGAGCTTTCCTGGCTTACACAATGAATGTGTCTACCATGAGCTGTTATGGGTGGTGGTGGTGGGGGGGGTCTATGATTGGCTTTGCTTGCATTAAGAGAAAAAGTGATGTAAGAATTAGAACTGATGCATACATTGCTGTGCTCACATCTCCATGTAGAGCTCATCACACCTGAGCAATGCTGGTTGGTGCTTTGGTGGTACAGGAAGAAAGGAGTGATGTTCATTCATGTACAGAGGGGCACTGGAGCAACATAGAAATGTAGAGACCCCAGAATCATATTATTGTTTGAGTTATAAAGCCTGGAATTACTAGGGGGCAATGCTGGATTAGGTCTGAGGCAGTAGGTGCCATTTATCCACTTTATTAAAAAATGACAATTCCTTTAACAACTGTACATTAATAATTGTATGGGAAACTGACCCATCATAAAGGACTTTTCCTCAATCGGTCCCCTTTGCATGTCCAAGATGTTCTTGGGATAAAAATAACTATTTATAAATCTGTATACATCAGAAATTCATCTTATTTTACATAAAATAATAATTCTCTTCCATACATTTATCAAATATTTTAGGCAGTTCTTAAACATTTTTTGGGTGTTATGACAAAAAGAGTTATAGGCTGGGGAATGACGAGTGTGGCTTTGCAGGGAAAAGGGGCGTATTATTAAAATGATCTGAGGTGCAAAGTTAGACACCAATCAGATTTATTATTACACAGTGAAAAATTTGGTGCAGTATAAGATATTCTGTTTAAATCGCCCACTAGTGAATTTGGTCTGACAAACTTACTCCATGGGGGATATTTATCATACGCTGGCGCTCGTGCGCCCCGCCGCTACAAATTCGCAGCCCGATACATGAAGAGGCTTCTGCCTCTTGATGTATCGGGCTGCCAGTAGCGCAGCGTTTTTCCTATGCCAGGCAGGGCCTGGCGTAGAAAAAGGCGCAACCGGCGACTTTTCACGTACGAAAAGTCGCCGGCAGCAGTGAGTGCGCAGGCGCGGAGACAGTAACACCCCGCGCCAGCCCACTCCCGTCCGGCCGCGCCCCCCGCTCGGCCGGCGGCGCCCCCCTTCGCACCCCACTGCCGTGAAGGTGGCGGATTGGGGAAAATAATCGCAAAAGCTAGCAATAAGCTAGCATTTGCGATTATTTCAGGGCCTCTGCGCCACTGGCGGTGCGCAGAGGTCCTGATAAATATCCCCCCATGTACTTGTGGGATTGACCCGACTGAACCTAGAACCACAAACCTGAAATGAGCATGCCAATTAAATTGTTAAAATTTGTCAGATGATAATTGGGTTCAACTTTTAATAAATCTTCCCCATCTTCATAACTTCTTGGTAATCGGTTTTAATTTCTGTTCCACGTGTGGTAGAGGCAAAGTGTCCTGAATATTTTGTACCGTAGCCCTGAGCAGCCGTTTCTGTTTACTTATTATAAGGCAACTATCGTACTTCAACACATAAAACATTAAATATTCACATATTACATATTCCACACATCACATATGACTATTTCACATATTCCATCACATTTACTGAGAAACTTTCATGTTGCTCACCGTAGAACTGCAAGGAGTAAAAAAAACTCATTTAGACTAAAAAAAAAATCCATTAAATTATGTTTTAGGAAAGGAATTACATGTGAAGTGACACCATGCAGGTGTTAATCTATCCGTGTGCCGGAGAATAGGAAATGCAATAAACAACACAGTCTATTACCCTGCAGGGCCATCTCCTGAAAAATGAACAAATATGTATGGAACTAGGAACTCATCAGATGTCAGCCAAAGCCCTGGAGGACTGACTGCGGGACGTATGGTGGAAGTAGGGAAGCTTTAGGTTTCTGAGCTGTCATTTTTATATCACCATAAACAGCTGGTGACACCGAACCTCACAAAAGCTGTAATAAAACAAGGCAAACACACTGGAGCTGTCATGTTAACCCTGAGCCCTATTGTAACCCTATAAATGTCTTTCTGAATTTTCAGTGGTTCAAATGTCCCCACTGGTTCAGCATTATTAGGGAATGTATATAACCATCCATCCAGACACTGATGGATCTGACTACGGCTTCATAACTCAGGAGATATAACGCTAATAGGCTAAATACTGTAGGTGCCTTCGCGCTATAAAATAAAACACATTGGGGCACATTTACTTACCCGGTCCAGTCGCGATCCAGCGGCGGGTACTCCGATGCTGATTCGGGTTCTGCCGGGATTCACTAAGGTCCGTGCGCCGATATTCACCAGGTGTCGCTGCTGCGCCGAGGTCCGCTGGAGTTCACCTGCTTTTTTCTGGTGCTTGATCTTGCGACACAAATGGCTTTTTAAATTCTGCGGTTTTTCCGAATCCTTCGGGTTGTCCGGTGGCCACGCCCCCGATTTCTGTCGCGCAAAAGTCGGCGCGATTGCGCCAAAAAACGATTGCGTGCGCCACAATCCCGTGAAATACAGCGCAAAGAGGAAATATTCGCGAAAAACCCGACGGATTCGCAGCTGCGGACCCTTAGTAAATGTGCCCCATTGTATAGAATCAGAACTTAATATACACTCGCTATGATGCTGGGATCACATATCACGACTTACACGTCAGTGGTAAAAGCAGGCCCGGCGTCAGCACCCGGCTGACCCGGGTAAGTGCCGGGGCCCCAGAGCTCCAAAGGGGCCCACCACGATATATTTCTTGCCTGCGGGCCGGTCCCGCGGACCGCGCCGGTGGGCGGAGAGGAAGTGGGACGAGCCCCCTTCCCTACCCACCTTACATGTGGTCCGCCCGCCCTGCCAACCCACCTCTCCTGTGATGCGGCGCGTCCCGCGCCTCGTGTCAGGCCTGGCCTTCGCGCATTGCGTCCTGACGGGCCTGCGCGCTTTTGCGTACGGCCTGCCTGCACACCTCGCAACCTGCCGGCCTGGCCCGTCTGCACGCCTCACAGGGCTGTCCACCTTCTCCTATGCTGTCTCCTTCCTGATCCTGCCACCATGTTCCGACCGCGCGACATCTAGCTGGGCAAGTTGAATTGCTACACATGTAAATGCATGTATATGTGTTTGTGTGTATATGTGCTGTATATGTGTTTTTCTGTGTATATATGCTGTATATTTGTGCTTATGTGTTGTGTGTAGATATGCTGTATATCTGTGTGTATTTGTTGTGTATATACTGCATGCGTGTGTATATATGCTGTATATCTGTGCGTATTTTCTTTATACTTGATGTGTGTGTATATATGCCGTATATTTGTGCGTTTGTGTTGTATGTACTGGATGCATGTGTATATCTGTGGGTATGTGCTGTGTGTATATATTGGATGCGTATGTATATACAGGCGGTCCCCTACTTAAGGACACCAGACTTACAGACAACTCATAGTTACAGACGGACCCCTCTGACCACTGTGACCTCTGGTGAAGCTCTCTGGATGCTTTACTTTAGTCCCAGATTGCAATGATCAGCTGTAAGGTGTCTGTAATGAAGCTTTATTGATAATCATTGGTCCCATTACAGCAAAAAATTTTGAAACTCGAATTGTCAACGGGACAAAAAAAAAAATTGTCTGTAACTACAGTTATAAAATATACAGTTTCGACTTACATACAAATTCAACTTAAGAACAAACCTACGGACCCTATCTTGTACGTAACCCGGGGACTGCCTGTATGCTGTATATACTGGATGCATGTGTATGTTGTAAATTTGATGTGTATATACTGTATGTGTGTATAAATCTGTAGACACGTGTATGAGCGTAAAAATGATTGTGATTGTGTAAAAACATGCATGTGTTTTTAAGGAAACGGTCTGCTATGGAGCCCATTACGCTCCTGATCAGAAAATTGAATTACATCGTGACGGCATCCTTGTTGCCGATGTAATTGAAATATGATTGTCTCTTACTGTGTCTGAGCTCAGGTGGCAGGGTCATGCCGCCACATGAGTTCACTGTTAATGGGCCCACTGAGGCTCTATCGCCAAGGGGCCCACTGAAACCTGGAGCCGGCCCTGGGTAAAAGGCAAGAAACAACCAGAAGTGGATTTACCAATAATGTATCCTGTGCAACTTCTTTGGATTCCAGTTGTCAGGGTCCCACACGAGAGAGATTTATCAGGACTTGCATGGCAGTTTTTTTGGTGTAGAAGCCCTGAAATACCCCAAATTATTTCCCCCTTTACCCTATCGGAATTGTAATACCAATTTATGGACACACAGAAAGCCGTAGCACTGTTCTTCATAAGGAAGCAGACGGTTGTATCTTTTTCATTTTGCACAATCCCTTAAAAATCCCTGAAACCAGAAATAGTGACATGAATGAACAGCCACAGCTAGTGAGAAACATATGTATAACACTTCCTCCACACCATGATCCTCAGAGTTGGTCATCCTGAAGCGTCTTTCACAAAAAGTATGCAAGTAAGTTTTCCAGTATAGGAAAAGGAAGACCATGCCTCTTTTACTACCTTGTAAGGCATCTGCAACATCCCCCACTGGGGCGTAGCCATTTTCTCGGGGCCTGGAGTCAGCCGGGGCCCGCAGTACCTGAGTGGCTGGCGGTTGCGGCCTAGGCACGCTTGTGTCACGGTGCTTGGTATGGGGAACCGGAGGGCTGTCCTACAGCCTGGCAGGTCTCCAGCAGGGTGGTGTTGGCAAGAAATGATGAGGGAGAGGCTGCTATAGGGGATCTCCCTGGGGCAACCCTTTGGTGTCTAGAGTATTAGTCTCTGTGTAGTGGACAGGGTGCCTGTGATGATGGCAGCTGTAGTAGCAGGGACCAGACGGAGGCAGAGGTTGAACAAAAACAACTTACAATTCTTTATTGGAACCGACAGGAAACGCAGCAATGTGCCTTTAACAGAATGGTGGAGTGCTGAGATGCAGTTGGAGGGAGCCACAGGAGGTAGATCGCCAGCCTGGATGCAGAGGGCAGGCTGGGAGGTAGCTGTGTCCTAATAGGAAGCTTCAGCTTGTCCTGGAGTGCTTCAGGTATCACCCTTGAAGGTAGGATGATACCCCTTTCCTCACTAACTCTTATCTATTAGCTCCACTCTTCAGGCAGGGGCTAGGCTCTTCCTGCTCTGGCCTGGTATGCTAGCTGTATAGAGTTTAGACTGGGGTTACTCCAGTCTGCTTCTGCAGACTCCTAGGTCTGGCTAGAACTGGTCTTTTCTCTCTCCAGGGAGAGACTGCTCTCTTCTGGAAGTTTCCTGACAGGGTCTTGTAACTCCCCTGGTCAGGTGGTGGCTACTCCTCCAATTACATCTCAGCTTACAGAGAATAGAGTGCAATACATGTGATTGGATGACACATCTTATACCACATAAAACAGTTAACTCCTGCCTTGCCAGGCAGGATCTACCACTGCAATGTTCCCTTGTGTCCTATAAGGACTATGTAGTGTGATGTAGTGACATGCTGTGGGACGTATTCGCAACCACCCCTCCGCCTTGCATCGGCAAGGGTGTTGCACATCCCCCTTAACACCAAGCATCAGAAAGCGTAATGACATGATGCAGGTTTAAAATCAAACCAGTATATCTACTCCAGAAGGAACAGACTCCCAAGTGCAGACAGCGCTTTTTTGACCTGTTGGGTGTCTTCAGTGAGAGGCTTTTGACTACAGTTGGAGACTTTGCCAACTAAGGCGGCCTTGCAGGCGCGTGGTGCAACCACATCTAATAGTGCAGTCTACAGTAGGGAATCTGGAATAGATATACTGGTTTGGTCTCCACACACCTACGAGACTCCCTTAATTGGCAAAGTCTCTGTTACTTTCCAACCCTAGTCAAAAGCCTCTCCTCAGCCAAACCAGTTCCCTACACTGTACTGAAGAGATGCAACCACAGCAAAACAATGCTATCTACAGTTTGTAATCTGGTTTTAATCCTGCATCATGTCATTAAAGGTCACCAGGAGACCCATTTTTAGCAATCCCCACAGAGCATAGTACATACACTGCCAAAGTGTATTTGTATAAAAAATTGGTTTTACAGAAAAAAAGATCTGTTATATTGTACCTTTCATTAGCATCTGCTGTGTGACTAGGCAGTTGCCTTTTGGGAGGAGCTGGAAAGGAGCAGTTTCCCCCCCCCACCCTTGGGGAATTGCTTCTCTATGTGACCTTTTCAAATATATGAAAACACCCATCACTGGGCTTAGCGACGCCCCCTGCTCCTCTACAGCCAATCCCGAGTGAGGGGAGTTATTCATATATTTGAAAAGGTCACATGTTTCCCAAAGGTGGGGGGGAACTGCTCCTTTCCAGCCCCTCCCAAAAGGCAACTGCCTGTCACACAGCAGATGCTAATGAAAGGTACAATATAACATATCTTTTTTTCTGTAAAACCAATTTTTTATACAAAAACACTTTGGCAGTGTATGTACTATGCTCTGTGGGGATTGCGGGAGTGCGAAAAATGGGTCTCCTGGTGACAGGTTCCCTTTAAGCTTGCTTGGTGTTAATGGGGCTACATTACAAGGTAGCTGAAAGAGGCGTGGTTTTCCTTATCACATCTTGGAAAACTTATTTGCATATTTTCCAAGAATCCCCCAGTGGACCTTCAGCAAAAGTGAAGGGAAATGTTAAATAATTTTGAGTACATTTGTGTCCTCTTGTTACACATTATCTTTTTGGGTGAGATCTATGCACAATAACACATATTAACGCTTTGAAAAGAATGTGTTTGTTTACACTGGTCCCATTCACAAATGTAACTTACTTTCTAAATTCCTTACTTCAAAGGGAAAGAGGTCAAAAAACGCTGACAGGCGAGGCCTCCCCACCTAAAATTCCATTCCAATAGGATGAATATATTACATCGAGGAGGCCCAGTTACTGTGTATTTTTTTAGCAAGATTCTCCTTTTTAAAAAAAAAAAAATATATATATATAGATCATCTTCACAATAGATCCACTGAAGTCTTAGTTGATCAATAAAGCACAGGTAACATATTAACCCCCGGGCTACCTTCCAATATATGCATAATAAAATACCAACACTCCTGTCTGGATGGAAACTTCTAAAAACTAAATGGAAACTAGAAACTTCTCAAAAGAGATAAATCTGCATGGCTGAGATGTAACTTAAAGAGAACCCGTCATGCAAAATAACCCCCCTAAACTAAATATATTTTCATAAACTGCCATTAGAGAGCATTGCCTCTATCCCTTCATTCTCTCTCTACATGCCTGTAAACCTAAGCAATGAGGTCCTAAAGCTGTATGCAAATGACCTGTGAAATGTCCAATGAAGCATTAGCATATTCAAGCTGTCCACTCTATTCATGAGTGGGAGGCACAGCCACACCCCCAGTGCTTGACTGACAGCCTGTATAATGATGTGAGGCTGTATAATGATGTGCTTCCTGGTGCTGGTGGCCACACCCCCTGCAGCCTGTGTGTGCATGTGTGTGTGTTTAGGAGAGATACAGCAGCTCCATGTTACAGCAGAACATGTCAGATTCATGTGTAGCTGATGTCTGTGTCTCTCACCTGTATATTAGGAAGATTCAGCATGTCAGCAGCTGCAGCGCAGACACTAGCCATGCTTTACTATACATTACACACAGACATGAGCAGGGGGAGGAGAGGGGAGGGGTAACAGGGGTGACATCACTGCCTCTGACCATGTGACCAGCCTCATTTACATGATAAAAAATAGATGATTTTATAATGATTAATGTATGAAATAACTAGATAAAGGCTGGGATGGGATCCTTGTGAGCTGCTCCAACAGGTAGTAGTGACAAGACTAGTGACACAGACCTGATGACAGGTGTCCTTTAAAGGGATTGTCCCAATTCATCAAATAAATAGTATTGTTCTTATATTGAAAGGTTACACAAATTTCCAATATTTTTTATCAGTTTAATAGTTCCTAGATTTTCGCTTACAGTCATTCCATTGGCAGATTCATCTTTTACTTCCAGCAGATAGAACTCTGTCCATGCTCAAACAGGTGCAAAGCTCATTATATAATAAGCCATGCACCTGTGTGACATCACATGACCAGGGACCAGTGTTTAGTCACTGGAAGTGAACATAGAAGCTTTCTATATAATGAAAGCAAGCATGATAACTTCTCATTATACAAATGATAATGAGGCACATTTACTAAGGGCCGTGCGCCAGTTTTCTGCTTGCACTGGTATGCAACACAAATTTCTGCACTAAAGGGGACTCTCCGGTGCTCAGTCGGACCCTTTACCAGATTTAACTTGCAAATTCTGACAAAATTGTGTTGCATGCCCATGTTTAAAAAAAAAAAAAAAAAAGGGGTGCACTCTGTCGGGGCAGTGCAGGAAGCGCCAGATTCATGAAGAACAGGCGCCAGAAATCTTGAATGTGGCGCACTCTGCACTATACACTGTTCTCCTTAAATGTGGGCCAATATGTATTTGCTTGACTGGGAGGATCCCTTTAAAGCTTCTGTGCTTAAAGGCAAATGGATAAAACATGTCCCCATCAACTATTGATATTTAGAGTACATTGAAAAAAATAATAAAAAAATTTGAAAAAAAAAACCAATTCCATAGCCTTGAAAGTGTTATTATCTTCTGTATATATGGATTTCTGCAATACCATCAAAATTAAAAAGATACCGAGATACAGAGAATTTTTTTCCAACAGCTTTGCTGCCTGTTTGCATCTCAGTTTAATCTCAAAGGAGCATTCCATTTTTTTTATTGATCATAGGGGATATATCATTTGGGCTGGGCAGACTGTGGAATGGATTGTTGACATAAATATCCCAGCAATTAAAATGTACAGGAGGTCCCCTAATTATAAACAGACCCCTCTGCCCCCTGTGACCTCTGGTGAAGTCTCTGGATGTTACTATAGTCCCAGATTGCAATAATCAGCTGTAAGGAGTCTGTAATTGATAATCCTTGGTCCCATTACAGCAAAAAACGTTGAAACTCCAATTGTCACTGGGGCAAATAAGTTGTCTGACACAATTACAATTATAAAATATACAGTTTGACATACATACAAATTCAACTTGAGAACAAACCTATAGAAACATTTCATGTAAATAAACCCGGGACTGCCTGTATCATATCTTTTGTGCATGATTTGTAATTGATCTAATAAAAAAATATAAAAACAAACAAACAGAATATTGCAGTGTGGAAGGACCTTGGGATTCTCTGCGCACAAGGGCCTAGATGTGACTATTGCATGTGCACCCACTACAGTTTCATATCTACTAAATCATATGCAGTTTTGGTAGACAGGGAGAAAACAGCTAGTGCTCAGTAATATAAAAGGAAGCATTCCAAAAATGGGTTTGCTTGTCTATTATGCATAAAACATTTGTCTATTTTTGCTTGATGCCCTTGTATGTGTATACAATACAAAATTTGTGATTTCATGTGATCAGATACATACATGGGGTAGATTTTGAAACTGTTACTCAGTAAAGGACCTTAGATGACTTCACCCTGGTCACATGACAATGAAGTGCTGAATGATGTAACAGAACTCTCTATCAACATTCCAACAATGCACTGTTTAAAAAAATTGACACAGCATTTTCTACCCCCGATAATAGGTAAAGGACGATGTATATATCTGTATGTAATTATTGGCAGACAGTCCCAAAGTACTGGTACCATACAGCAGCATGTCCAAGAAAGGGAGACTGTCAATCAGAACAAGGACGCAGGGCAATGCAAGTCAAATTTAATATGCAGAACCCCATTTATATCATTGGACTCACCTCAAGTTAGGGATGAGGGCAATGCTTTTTAATCATAGTTTTTTTTTATGACATATGTATTTTGGGTGGGTTAATTTAAATGGCAGATTCCCTTTAAAAACTTCTTTAAATGTTGGGAGATACTACTTTTTATCTTTTACTACTACTTTTGAACAGAAAACCATGTTCTTACAGGAAATCTGCATCCTAAAAACCTCATTGCTACTTATTCACATCTTGTGACCAGGATTACATCTATAGCCTCCTTCATACTTGAGTGAGCTACATCAATACAAAAGGTCACAGACAGATGTTATGGTTGGACAAACAGAATGTGAAATGTCTCTTACTCACCGTCTGATGGTTTTTGTCACAGTACCGTAGCCCAAAGTAATCTATCTCCACAAGGTTTAGGTGACGGAATACGTAGTCCAGGACAACAGAGCCTTTAGTTGACTTCTGTGGGAAAGAATGTACAGAATCTATTCAGGAGAATATTCTGGGTTGTCAACGTCATTCATGCATTCACTATGGTTTTGTGTAAGGAGAGGGGTTGGTATTATTGACCAGGAGCTACATTTGGCCTCCTCACAGCAAGAGCCTCTTAAGGTCTTTGTCGTTTTACTCCTTAAGATTATTCACTTTACAAAATGCATGAAATTCAGGCGAAGGTGCTGCTTTTGTGCTCCTCTGTAAAGAGTGACAGCTCTTTGTTCATGGAAGTTTCCTTATCATTTCTATAAACTTGTGTTAAAACACAGAAACACCTGCTGCTGCCTCAATGCTACATAATGTGACCATGAAAAGAAAAGCATGAGAAAATTACTTCCTACACCGGGTATGAGACAGGGGACCACTCAAAACTCCACAAAAGATAAAAGACACACAAACATTTGGAATTTTATCTAATCCTCTTCCCATCTTTTTAGCCATTTGTGAAAATATAATTAAACCACTGAAATTTCACTGAAATTCCACTATTTTTATTTTTTTCTTTTTATTAGCCCATCAAGTACCGTATATACTAGAGTATAAGCCGACCCGAGTATAAGCCGAGACCCCTAATGTTACCTCCAAACTGGGAAAAACTACTGACTCGAGTATAAGCCGAGGGTGGGAATACAGCAAGCCCCTTGTATACAGCAAGCCCCTAGTAGTATTCAGCAGCCCCTAGTAGTATTCAGCAAGCCCCTAGTAGTATTCAGCAAGCCCCTAGTAGTATACAGCAGCCCCTAGTAGTATACAGCAAGCCCCTAGTAGTATACAGCAAGCCCCTAGTAGTATACAGCAAGCCCCTAGTAGTATACAGCAAGGCCCTAGTAGTATACAGCAAGGCCCTAGTAGTATACAGCAAGGCCCTAGTAGTATACAGCAAGCCCCTAGTAGTATACAGCAAGCCCCTAGTAGTATACAGCAAGCCCCTAGTAGTATACAGCAAGCCCCTAGTAGTATACAGCAAGCCCCTAGTAGTATACAGCAGCCCCTAGTAGTATACAGCAAGCCCCTAGTAGTATACAGCAAGGCCCTAGTAGTATACAGCAAGCCCCTAGTAGTATACAGCAAGCCCCTAGTAGTATACAGCAGTCCCTAGTAGTATACAGCAGCCCCTAGTAGTATACAGCAGCCTGCCCCTACGGCCCTTAAAAAAATAGACTTAAATACTCACCCTCCGATGTCAGCGCGGCTTACCGATGTCCCCGATGACAGCGCATCCCGTCTTCTTTCTTCTCCGCGGCTCCTCTTCTCTCTTCCGGCATGGACGCGGCCATGTTTTCTTCTAGCATGCGCATACTATGGCGCGGCCGCTGCTGACGTCATAGTATGCGAGGCCACAAAGAAAACATGGCCAGAAGAAAGAAGAAGAGCAGCGGAGAAGAAAGAAGACAGAACACGCTGACATCGGAGGGTGAGTATTTAAGTTTATTTTTTTTAAGTGGGTAATTTTTTTTGTGCTGAAAAACTCGGCTTATACACGAGTATATACGGTAACTTGATAATTGATCAAAACCAACTGAATTGGACTCCTAGAGTTATAGCAGTATATTATACAAAGAGTCCCTGCTTCCATACCAAAAAGCAAGAAACCCCAAACTGCAATCATAGTTCCATTGTTGGCACCGCTGTTTTGCGGGAAAGAAGGGTCTCCTTGCATCAAATATTAATATGATGTAAAGAATCCTGTCCCCAGCAGAGTGGTTGGTCCACGAAACAGGACACTGCACCACAGACTGACCACACTAGTGGGAAACTGCCCTAACAATCACATGTTTGACGTTTTAACTAATGGGGTCCAAGACCTGTGACCCTTTAGATGTGATCTGCTTTTTGCTTTATCCTACTGAAAGATCCCATAGTCCCCAGAATGATATTGAATGGGTGTCTATCATCTGCAAAGATAGATAGATAGTGGCTAAATAAGTAGAAGGTCCCTTCCAAAGCTCAGTGGATATATGCAAGAACAGAAGAAAAAAAAACCCAAACAGTCTCCAGGCTTTAACCCTCCCCCCACCAGTTTTCGTATGCCCAATAATGGTTGAGGGGTGTTCTCCTAGGCTTCCATTTGTCAACTCATAGGAGAAGCCAATTCAGTGCCAGTTGATGCAGGTCTACGTGAACTCCTGGTCAGCTCGGACGCTCTTGTCTTTGGTCCGATAAATTGTGTATTTTCCCGATGACAGAAATGACTGGTATGTGCACACGAAAATGATACACTCACAAAGTTTTTATTTGCTCATTGTCTCCACGTCTGTGACAACAGGTGTAGGGCTAGGCATTATAATGTAACTCTATATTATATACATTATAACAGTGGTGGCAAACCTATGGCACGGGTGCCAGAGGTGGCACTCAGAGACCTTTCTGCAGGCACTCAGGCCATCTTCCAAGGACAGAGTTCTCCAAACAATAAATCTTCCTGCAGTCCCAGGCAACTTAAGAGATGCTGCTCTCAGCACCATTTTAAAGCGACACCTCATTGGCTGTTTGGAACTGTGGGGAAAGTGAGAAGGTGTTGACAGAACTGCATTATCTTTGGAGGTCCTCCTGCTGGACCCACTGTTCTTCCTGTATAGAGGCCCTGTAGAAAAGCTACAATGATAGTCAGAATTTTCCCTCCTTCTGTCAACTGTATTGGTGGCCTCAGGTGGCCGATACAATTGAAAGATGTGGAAAAACAGGTAGAAATAAGTTACTGTATAAAATTCCATGCTGGCACTTCACGGTACATAAGTGGATTTTGCGTGGATTTTGGGCACTCGGTCTGTAAAGGTTCACCATCACTGCCTTATAATGTACTCTATATTATCTGTTTTCATGATACATTCCCTGTGATAGTATTGACTCTTAATAATGTACGTTTTACTATATATACAATGGCAGAATAATTACCGTAGCTTCATTAGACAAGTTCCACTTAATTTCATGTGGCAGATTTACTCTAATGCATACATCATCGATACACAGCTTAATAATTAATGGTTTGCAGCTAATTAAGTATAGATCAATAATGTTGTGCTATAACATCTCCCGTCACACCTCAGCACTTGTTTGGTAAAGCACTTGATTGCCATCTACGAGCTGATTAACAAATTCGACTACTTCTTATTCTCTCGACATCGCAGGATTGGCAACTCAATGTGCTGCCCTATGTAAAGGCAGCCTATTACAAATACAAGTTCATACTTTTGGTAGCTAAAACAGCATAAAACAATTATGCTTCAAAACTGGCTACTAAAAATACACCAGAAAAAATGCTCAAGAGCCCAGTGTAGTAATAAGGAGCAGGAGGCGGCTTGCAGCGGGGGGGCATGCATAAAATAAAGTCTGGGGAAGCCGAAAGGGGCTTGCGCTCCATGAGCCTGAGCTCCTCCAGCTGTTTTACAAGGTACATGTTTCATTAGTAAAGGTGTCGGAAAACATGTTAAAAACAGTCCCCTCCATCCCTAGACTGAAAATGCAGCCTAATTAGGACACTCTACCTCCAGTGAACTTGAGGTAGAGGTCCTTTAACCCCTTAATGACCTGCCCTTTTTTGTTTTTTTCATTTCCATTTTTCACTCCCCATCTTTAAAAAACTATAACTTTTTTTCATACATTTACAAAAATTAAAACCTCCTGTACAAAAATTTTATTTTTGATTTTACCATCTTCTGCCGCTAATAAAAGGGGGTCATTTGAATTTTTATGTTTTTTATTATTTTTAATTTTTTTTTTAACTTTTTTTTATTTTTACTATTTTTCAGACTCCCTAGGGTACTTTAACCCTAGGTTGTCTGATCGATCCTACTAAATACTATCATACTACAGTATTGCAGTGTATGAGGATTTTCCTCCTCATTCATTACAATGTGCAATTAGCACATTGTAATGAATGGGTTAAAACGGTCCCACTCCCCGATGACGTCACAAGGAGCGACGATCGTCGGGAAGATGGCGGCGCATTTTTGAAGCCGCAGTGATCGGCAGGATAACAACCACCCAGTAAATGGGCAATTTCCTAAAAATTGCACAGCAATATGACGTGGAACCAAAAAGGTTTGCCAGATACCACATGCAAATCCATTTAGTTCTATGTTTCTACTTTCTATTTGTACAGAGGTTATATTATTCTTTTGTGTAATAGCCGGCATTTCAAGTATGAAACTCTTGAAGTATACATGTATAGGTAATATATAATCAGTATGTACTTGATGATTCCAGGCTTGAAGTACGAGGAAACTTTTGAGCAGACTGCATTTATCCGAGATTTCCATCAGCGAGGCTTTCAGCGGAGAACAAAGGCAGCTCCACAGAACCATAAATACTGTTTGAATATTAGTATTGAGAATGAAAAGTAGAAAGTCTGCTTTTTACAAAATAGACAAAGGTAACAAAAAGCTGCATGCCGGTTACACAGTAAAACCATTAAAGGGATCGCTGCCATTTTGGTCAGTGCTGGATTAACCCTCTGCGCAGGCACAAGGCAGGAACGCCCCATGCCCACCCACTTCGCCGCCGGGTACGCCCTTGCACACCTCCTCCACGTCCACATGACACGGAGGTGGCAGAGTCTCCGGAATATTTTAAATTTCGGCTATATCAGTGCTTCTATACCAAAAAACTGGTGTAAAAGCATTGATAAATATCTCCCTATCAGTTGTGGCATCCACTGGCAATGTATTATTGATTTATTGTTACTCAGACTTTTACCCAGTGTGTATCCTGTGGGTCAATACTAAATAATATACTCATAATGATGTGAATAACTTTCTCAAATCTCTCCACCCCATTAGTTAACCGTTGTTTTTTTATCTGTCAATATTTTGTGTAAAAAATTTATTGTTAGTTTTGTACTTGTTTACAAGTACGATTCTTAACAATTCTGTGTATATCTCTAATGATTTATATGTAAGTAGCAGATTTGTTTGGTTGGTTTAAAATATACAGGCAGTCCCCGGGTTACGTACAAGATAGGTTCTTTAGGTTTGTTCTTAAGTTGAGTTTGTATGTAAGTCGGAACTGTATACTTTATTATTGTAACCCCCAGTCAAACCTTTTTTGGTCTCTGTGACAATTGGATTTTAAAAATGTTGGGTTGTCATAAGAACCAGGATTAATAATAAATCTTCATTACAGACACCTGTAATAACTATTATAGCTGATTATTGTAGCCTAAGGATAAAGTACAGAAAGTTACCAATATCCAGAGGTCCGTTTGTAACTAGGGGTCGTATGTAAGTCGGGTGTTCTTAAGTAGGGGACCGCCTGTATTATATATATATGTATGTGTGTGTACCTGGTGTATTTATTGGTTCCCCACCTAATTATGATACATTAAAACACAGACCAGGAAAACAAAAAAAAACGGTCAAAGAAAATCTAAATCAAATATGAATGAATAATAAAGTCAGATATTAGGGAACAAAAGTAACAGGCAACACACATGTCACTCCCTGGCCAATGTACAAAGGCTTCCGAAATTATCCAAATATAGGAAGGTATGGTCAAAAGGAAAGGACAGAAAATAAAGACCATCATATAACATACACTTTCCACAAGATCCATCATGTACAGAATTTCAACCCAAATTCATACATTAGTCATACGGTGATTTGGACCACCTCGTATGTATAAGGTTGTGCCAACTTTTTTCCAACAGCAAATATCAAGGGGAAAGAAGGAATGGACATATTAAAATTTTGCTTATCAAAACTTAAATACTTCAAGAAGGATAAGCGGCAAGCAGATAGCGGCTTATTTCCCTCCTCCAATTGACAACTTGGCTTGAAAAAAAGACACCGGTCCAACCTATAAAAGCTTGCATGTGAATAAAGTATAGCTATCAGGCTCGGGGAGGTATAATAATATGACTGTTGATAAATCTGTGCAACATCCTTGACCTGTTGGCTGAATACTTGGAAGGACACTTGGAAAAAGAGCAGTTGTCAGTTTAGTATGTGTAGTAATGGGATACACAGGAAAACACCTGTTATATAGGAAGAGATTTCTGAAGTATTAACGTATCAAGATACATATTCGGTTTTAAATTATCAAACTCTATAAAGTTCTTGGTGGATTTATGGGTATATCCTGCAGCTTTCCTGTAAGCATTGATTTGTCACATCATGTTGAGCTTTTACTATGACTATATTTTATAGTCCATTATCAATGCAGCGCAGGGATCACAGACTTGGTGGCATCTGCTGTAGAATATCCGCATTCACAATATAGAACTAAGAAATACTGTTCCAATACATGTACCTAAAGTAAATCTACCATCCAAATCCAGCATTATAAACTAGGGGCAGTTATTCTTACAGCCAGGCACTGTGACTGAGGTAATCTTACATTTGTTACCCCTGGCCTCCTCTAAAATCAATAGTTAAAATGATGCTAATGAACCCGATGGGCTACTCTCGCCCCTCTGATCTGGCTTTACAGAATTTATGCAACCATGATACACAGGACACAAATAATCATCCACACAACTGATCAGTAATGGCGGGGTTTCTAGCAGAGTCGAAGAACAGCATAGGTCAGGGCAGGCAGCACAGATTCGTACTCAGTACTACCCAAGGTTCACACATCAGCAGATCCAAAGCAAGATACAGAATTGTAGTAAAAAAATGGGGATATATTCATGGTACACAAACAAACTAGGAGCCTTTTACCACAGGTAACCATTTAGCAGTGGGCAGTCTAGCCCTTAATGCACCTCTCAGTGGAGGTATAAAAGTTGCACGGCATAGTAAGTAACCCAGCAGTCACAATTACCTGAAAGGATGACATGTTGATGTTGAAATTTTATTTAATTGAAATATTGGTTTGAAAATATACACCAAAATAGAAAACTTTAAGATAAAAATAACACTTTGGACCCACAAAAAAACCTTCACTTCTAGTATATTGAAGCTTTCAGACAAAGAGATACAAAAACTCCCTCTTTCAAGGCTAATGCATGCCGAATCATCAACTACAAATTAACCCCGTAAAGCTTTCAATATGTGGTTTGCGACAGATTTTTGTGCTTTAGTACATTACTACAAGGTACGACCAAGGTGATTACATACCAAAGCACTTGAGGCTTTGTGATGCATTGAAAAGATACAGGCTCTGAAGTCTTGTTACCTCTTTATTTATATATTTTTAGGAGTCCTTCAAAATCAGTTTTTTTGGCCTCTCTGTTAGCTATACAGCCCAATAATGGCCTTGCCATTGCTTTGTAAGAGTAGACAGGTGGACAATATAACCAAATCTGAGCTATCCTGCTATCAACTATTGTTACTGGTTAATTGAGCGTTTTACTAACATTTATGTACCCAGGGCTTACAATCTTGTCTATTGAGATGAGGAATTGTGACCTTGTGCTGAATTAGGAGATTGTGGGCAAGTAATTTCAAATGTTTTTTTTGGGGCACTTTAATTTCTCATGGTCTATAGCAGTGATGGCGAACCTTTTAGAGCCTGAGTGCCCAAACTTCAACCAAGAGCCACTTATTTATTGCAAAGTGCCAGCATAGAAATTTAAGCAGTAATTTCTCCTTGTTCTTTGACAACTTTAAATCATTCCGCCTCCTAAAGACACCAATGCAGTTGAAAGGAGTAGGGCAAATCCGCCTATCATTGTAGGAAGATTCTTTGAGTCCTGTCCGGTGAACTTCATTCTGGGGCGATGGCCTGGGTGCCCACAGAGAGGGCTCCGAGTGCCGCCTGTGGCACCAGTGCCACAGGTTCGCCACCACTGGTCTGAAGGATAGGTAATTAGAAGTTGATTGACTACCTGCGTGCACCTATGCCAGTCTGACTGGCCTGACTGCAGGAGGGGGATGTCATGGAACATAATTCTTTTAAAGATGAGTAAAAAAAAAAAACATATTTTGCATTAACCACATTTTTGTATTTTTGATGGTTCCAATAGTATATGCTATGCTTATTTTTAAAATGCCCTTGTCAGAATTCTGAATAATTTCAGTGCTATGTATGTGTATATAATATTCTATATGTATGTATACACACACACACACCCCTTTATTTCACATTACCTGGCTCCCTACCAACAATGTGTGGTGAGTCCCAGGGGGGTGAGTGAAGGTAAGGAGAATAATACAGCAATGCTTCTCTCTTGGTCTCCTCTCCCCATGTTTTGTCTTGTGCTTTAGTAGGAAACAGAAGGAAGGGGATGGTGTGGAGGAGGGGAAGACTGCATTGAGGAGACTGAGACACAGGCACACAGGCTGCTGCAGCTGCCTCCCCCCCCCCTGGACTTACCACACGTTGCTGGCAGGGAGCCAGGTAATGTGAAATAAAGTTTTATAAAGTACTTTCTGAATCATGACAAAGGCATATTTTAAATCAGCATAGCATATGCTATTGCAACCTGTCAACAGCTACTAACAACATTTCTGCTTAAAGGTTCACTTTAACTTCAATGGCAGAAAAATTTTCTCCAAAAAAAGGAACATGGCTAAGAAAAGCTTTGTTGAAAGTAGTAGTGAAATGGCCAGTTCTATACTGCTGGCCAAAGAACCAAGTGCTATGTAAAGAAAAAGATTATTAAAAATGGCCTTCACACCCAGCTAACTTATGTGAGGAACATTGTTCAATTTATTGCTACCACTGCCATGTGTGACAGGCAGGTCTACACCAAAGGCCAGATACATGAGAAGGTGTCTGACATGTTGTGTCACCTGAGATTCAGACTGTGTAGAGTTGTTGGCTTTCACAATGTGTATGCCTTAAAGCTGTACTCCATGAGGTCTGGGTTCTCTGACATGTATACTGTACTTTTTTTTTTTTAAGAATATGATGATACCATTGGTATCCTGACTGAAAAGGACTTTTTTCAAGTTTTCTATGACCACCCTATTGTCTGGGAGCTGTAGTCAGTCCATACTGCAGTTTAGTGTATAGCCAGATGGGTGGGTGCTCAAGGACAAAATGGCGATGGCCGAAAAGCTCCAAATAAAGACATCATGTCTTGCAGGATCGGTAGTGGCCCCAGAGATCACAACTCCAACAATAACAAAGAGAATCAGATGAGCATACCTCTCCATCTGTCTGATATGTTCTCTAGGTAGAGCTGGACAAATAACAGGAGCCGTGAAGACCCTGCATATAAAAATCAAACACCCTATCTTGTCTTCTTACACCATCTAACTCCTTCTTGTCATCTGTGTTTGACAGTGATCCCCTATGAAACTAGCAAAGAGAGGGTGCACTGGACCTTGCGGCAATGTCCAAGGTGCACTGAAATGCTCATTTGCATATAAAGAAGCTACATATCTTCTCAGGAAAGCCAAGAGCACTACAAGAACATATGTTATAGGTTATGTATGAGTGGGAAGGTTACAGGTTCTCTTTAATTTATGGTCTGTATGAAAGGCTATTGTGGCTGCTGAAAGAGTGAAAAAAAAGATGGTTTCAAGAATGTGATAATTATTTGATTACCTTTCCCTAAGGCTGGTACCTCATATATTATGATTGTCTGTGACAGTAGGTACAATTGAGTAACATTCTCTTAGGCGATGGTGTTTGTCTTGTGTTAAACATTCACTCCGGTATTCTTTGCTGCTCCAAAAGTAAAATGGTCTTGCATAACTAGTTATGAGACATTGACAAGTAGTTCAGCATATATAGTCATTCATTGTACCAAATGGATACAAAAATAGCTCCAAAAATGGGGGCATAGCAACAATCAGCATTTATAATGATCATTATCACTATCAACTAATTATTTGTCATTAGTTCACAGTTTTACATAACAGAGCCATAACAGAGCCATGCATGGAAATGATAAATGTTATGGAGGATCCCAGTTATCAGAAAAGATAATTAGCATTATTTAGTCTCAAGAAAAGATGACTAAGGGATAACATGATTAATTTATAGTAATGGACCGTATAAAAATTAAGGTGTAAAGTTGTTGCAGGTTAAATTACATCAAAAGACAAGGGGGCACTGGCCGAGCTCAAGGTCTAGTCGCAGCAGTGACGGCAGATAGTATAGATACCTTACAGCAAAATATCACGGATGGTTATGTTATAATAAAGAATCTTGTTCCCTTTCATCCTTTTCCTTTCTTGGTTGAACTTGATGGACATAAGTCTTTTCTCAACTGAACTTTTTTCAACTAACTATATAACTACCATATGTATGTAACACTGGTTAATAGGAATGATTTAGAACTGTAAAACCTGGCGATAATACTTAATGTTCAGATTGAGCAGGATTTTATGTACCGTATATACTCGGGTAGAAGTGGACCCGCCGGTTGGGCGTCCGAAGCTGAGTACAGTTCGGTTTTTTTTCGTACAGGCTGTATACTACAAGAGGGCTGGGCATGCTATAAACTACAGGGGGCTGGCAGGCTATATACTTCAGGGGCTGGCTATGTACTGGGAGGCTGTGACCAATGCATTCCACACCCTCGGCTTATACTAGAGTCAATCGTTTTTTCCAGTTTTGGGTGTTAAAATTAGGGGTCTCGGCTTATACTCGGGTCGGCCTATACCCGAGTATATACGGTAGTTCATATATGCTCTGGTGCCTTCAGCTTCTGCTGATTTTCATTGAACTGAGAAAAAAGATTGCAAATAATTCAGATTATACAAGTTTATAAACTGGGCACAGTGATGAAGCTATTGATCTTATTTCTAGATGTAAATATATTGGTATGGCTCTACAATTCCACAAAGCAATTTCTCAGCTGTACTTGACCGAACATACAGATAAATATCGATTTCACAAACAAAATTTTGGTACAGAAATATCCACTTTTATTATATACAAGAACAGGAAAAGATCCAAAGCTCCAACTCCTTGCATCACCATCCGCACTCCGGATCAACATTTTTCTCTTTGACTTCTCAACTACCCATCCGCTGCATCTATAGGTGAGCTGTGGTTTAATTTGTGAGTTTTCTCTCATATATATAATAGTTTTATTATATATAGGCACTTATTGTTCCACATACTGGAAAGCTAATTTAATTGACAAAGAAACCATTCTCTTTGCCAACGTTTGCTCAATGTCAGCTGTGACCTATGTTTACTATTACCAAGGCTGCAGTAAAAGCGGCGATCAATTACTGGGTGCACCGGCATTTGTGATATGACCTCTCTGGTTAAGGCAGGAGTTGAGTCAGGTGTAATTAGTAATGTTTTTCGGTTTCCATCCATCTACATCAATCGGAAATAAACCTGTCTTTTTTATAGCATTCAAGTTGCAAAAATAAAAGTCTGATTATTTACGTGACCAATGGAGAAATAAAGATGACATACTATATATGCTTGAGTATAAGCCGACCCAAGTATACGCCAAGACCCCTAATTTATCACCAAAAAATTTGAAAACCTATTGACTAGTGTATAAGCCGAGGGTGTAGTATACAGCCAGCCAGCCTCCATGTAGTATACAGCCAGCCCCCTGTAGTATACACCCAGCCAGCCCCTTTTACTATACAGCCAGCCCCTTTTAGTATACAGCCAGCCAGCCCCATGTAGCATACAGCCATCCCCATGTAGCATACAGCCAGCCAGCTCCCTGTATGCCAAGCAAATAAAAAAAAATAAAAAAAATAATGAACTTAATACTCACCCTCCGGCGATACTCACTCACCCCTGAAAAAAACAACCAGTGAGCGGCAGTTCTGTGGGTGGAGATGCCTTGTCAGAGGTCAGAGGAGAATGGGCAGACTGTTTCGAGCTGATAGAAAGGCAACAGTGACTCAAATCGCCACCCGTTACAACCAAGGTAGGCAGAAGAGCATCTCTGATTGCACAGTACGTCGAACTTTGAGGCAGATGGGCTACAGTAGCAGAAGACCACACCAGGTGCCACTCCTTTCAGCTAAGAACAGGAAACTGAGGCTACAATTTGCACAAGCTCATCGAAATTGGACAGTAGAAGATTGGAAAAACGTTGCCCGGTCTCGATTTCTGCTGCGACATTCGGATGGTAGGGTCAGAATTTGGCATCAACAACATGAAAGCATGGATCCATCCTGCCTTGTATCAACGGTTCAGGCTGGTGGTTGTGGTGTCATGGTGTGGGGAATATTTTCTTGGCACTCTTTGGGCCCCTTGGTACCAATTGAGCATCGGTGCAATGCCACAGCCTACCTGAGTATTGTTGCTGACCATGTCCATCCCTTTATGACCACAATGTACCCAACATCTGATGGCTACTTTCAGCAGGATAATGCGCCATGTCATAAAGCTGGAATCATCTCAGACTGGTTTCTTGAACATGACAATGAGTTCACTGTAATCAAATGGCCTCCACAGTCACCAGATCTCAATCCAATAGAGCATCTTTGGGATGTGGTGGAACGGGAGATTCGCATCATGGATGTGCAGCCGACAAATCTGCGGCAACTGTGTGATGCCATCATGTCAATATGGACCAAAATCTCTGAGGAATGCTTCCAGCACCTTGTTGTATCTATGCCACGAAGAATTGAGGCAGTTCTGAAGGCAAAAGGGGGTCCAACCCGTTACTAGCATGGTGTACCTAATAAAGTGGCCGGTGAGTGTATACGCTACATCTAGCTGTACCAAATTACACATTCACCTCTACTACATTTATTAACTTGTTTCCCTTGGGGGGGGGGAGGCTTTTTGTAGACCCTGTGCGGTCACATGGTTCTCCCAATGCTCTATTTCCTAAAAAATATAAAATTGTCTGGGGGAGGCGGTGGAGGATAGAACGAGGACGGTTATGCATGGTATTTAAAATACATATATTTTCCATTGTTACACTTTTTTTTCCTTCATGTGTACTGATTAATGTGAGCAGAACTGCACTAGTAGATTCTACCTGTGTTCCTGCTACCAATAAAGTCATTTATTAAAAAACCCAAAAAGATTCATGATAGAAAAGAAGGCATGATTACACAGAAAAAAAAAAGTTTCGGGAGCGCGCTGGATTTGTAAATACCTGCAAACCTGTCCCTTTTGACACAGCATGCATGGCCCGAGGGAAATGCTATTAGCTTCATATTATCTAATACTCTACCTGTGCCGTCAAGTCCTGACACTAAGTACAGTGATACAGGGTGTATACCGGCCTTCGGATACCAGGAAAATTAGATACAAGGAAGCCTGAAATGTAACACATTACTTCTCATGTTTTCAAGCCAGGAATACCACAAGGCAGAGAAAAGGGGAGATTTTATGTCCAGCTCTGAAATGATGACACAAAAGAGAGAATAAACTCTTCTACACTTGTACATTCAACTTTCTATAGCACAGGATTAGTCCAAGGGAGTTTTAATAACTGCTGCCAATAAAAGTTAATAATAGGTTATGTATATTGTCGTAAAATTTGAGAATTTTAGAGAGAAGGAGATTATGCTAAATTGTGTTTACTACACTGTAACATACATGTGGTTATAACTACACACATCTAATGGGTCGCTGAACCCATTGTAACCAGGAAACTATATTTTTAGGCCATCCATAACATACACTGGTAAAGGGAACCTGTCAGCAGAAAATTACCTGATATAACATCACCTGTATGTTGTCATGCATTGGTTCATATTTCTTTATGACCAGTGTGCTGGCTTCATGCAGAAAATCTACTTTGAAATAAGATGTAAATTGGTTGTATAAAATCAAAGGAGGCGGAGAGTTAAGCACTGAAGCTCCCCATGCCTCAGAATGCCCCTTCTTTATAGGACATCATTACCAGCTCTCCTGAAGTTTGCTGCATGATGTCAATCACAGTAAAAGAGGCATTCTGAAAAAAGGAGAGCTTGACTTCAGTTCAAAACTCTCCGCCTCTACAACCATTTCATATCTCACTTTCTGGATGATGCCACCAAGCTAGACCATGGAAGAAACATGACAAGGCCTGGAAGGTATTAAGATGCTTCACAACATGCTTTGGTTTGTTAGGTCAATTTCTGCTGACAGCTTCCCTTTAAACCCTTGATTATTGTGGAAAAGACCGCTTTTGGGTGCAAATTATGACAGTCTAGCTGTAAACAGATTTTAACCCCTTAACGACTTGGGATGTATTAGTTTGTCACAAGTCTGTTATGGAAGTATGGAGAGGGCTCACGGCTGAGTACTCTCCAAAAAGCTTGGTGTTAGCTGCATACTGCAACTCAGAGATCTCCGTCAGCTTCATAGAGATTAATGGAGCAGAATGGGTATGCACTGTGATCTGCTCCATTATTCTGTCGGAGCGACGAGGGGTTTGTGGGATCCCATCGGAACCCTTGTTTTCATGATCCTGTCGATAACTTATGTCTTAACTTATGTTCGTGGGAAAAACCCCTATAAGGACACAGTTCATTTTTACCTTGAGGACACACCGCAATTTTTCAAATCTGCCATTTGTTACAATGTTCTGTTATAGCTTTAGAATGCTTTAACTTACCAAGTTTATTTTAAGAAACAGTTTTCATTACAGGTTATACTTTACATTAATGCTATAGTTTAGTTGAAACTTTTTGCACTTATTTACAAAAAGAAATGGAAATTTGGTGAAAATTTGTGATTTTCTGATTTCTAAATGTTATTCTCATCCTGCAGTTAGTATAACCGCCCAAATTGGTTGCTAAGTAACCTAAACCATATATCTGCTTTATGTTGAAATTTAATTTTTTTTTTCTATGTTATTTTATTTCATTAGGACGTTAGAAGGCTTACAGTTCAAACAGAGAAATTCCACATTTTTAAGTAAATTTCAAATTCAACCATTTTAGAGGACAATTCATTTTTATTAGGGTTTTCAAAGTTCTATTCCTATTTATTGGCCTGAGCGCAACATGGTCGAGCAAACGTGGGGCTCAAGCAGCGTCCCACTGCCCCAGCACATAAAAGAAAAATTAACTTATTACTCACCTTCCAGGCATTCCCGCCAGGAAGGTGGGGTAAATGTGAGTTTTTGATCACTTTTTATGGTATTTTCTGCTTGTTCGGATGCTCAAAAATCATAATCTTTGCTCTGCTTTTTATTTGTTTTTCTTTAGAAGGAGTTCCCCATACGGGTTCAGTAATAATTTTATTTTATTGTACGGGTTGATACGGACGTGGTGATAAGCTAATATGTGTGGTTTTTGTGGCGATTTTCACTTTGTTATGTGGTTTGGGTGTCTTTTTTTTTACTTTTTTTTGTTGGTCCCCTCCGGGACTTGAACTAGTGATTATACTGATGTATGGCAGTGTATTATAACAGCCAGCCTATGTACTTGCATAGGATGACACTGGCACTACTGGGTTCTGCCCCTAGCAGTGCAGTCACACTTGGCAGCCCTGCGGTCCTTTGTTGCTATGGAGACTCCATAGCAACCCCAGTGCAGGGGTGCCGATCGCCGGGAGTTGAGGAGGGTTAGCTCTAAAGGGTTAAATAGCCAAAATCGTGTGCAATATGGGGTTAAAGTTAAAATCAACCCCTTTCCCTAAAACTGATATAAAAATAAACAAATAAAAATATCAGGCATTGCCAAATCCCAAAAGTCTTGATCTATCAAAATATAGATACCGTTATTCTTAGCAATGAACCTTGCGATGAAAAATACCACCCAAATGTCCAAAACGCCAATTTTTTCCATTTTGCAACATATGAAAAAAAGTTAATAAAAAGTTATCAAAAGGTCATAGAGTCCTCATAATGGTAGCAAGTCAGCTCACCACACAAAGAACACACCTAACACAGCCCAGTATACTAAAATATGAAAAAGTTATTAGCATCAGATGATTGCAAAGTGAAGAATTTTTTCTGTACATATGCTTTAAAAAATGTTTTAAATGTATTAAAACACAATTAAACCTGTATAAATATAGTTTCCCCGTGCTTATACAGACCCAAACAATAAAGGAGCTTTCATTACACACGAGTACACAAGAAAAACTTCACCGCATTTGTTTTTTTTTCATGCTTTTCAGTACACGTCGCTCACACAGCTCTGCACACAAAGAAATTTTAAAAAGTTACATTTTTGAAGGTGAGGAGTGAAAAATGGAAACAGAAAAACAAAAAAGGGCCAAGTTGTTAAGGGGTTAAATCTTAAATCTCTTCCCTTTCAGTAATTTTACTACCCTACAAACTCTGAAGGAAATATCCATCAAATATGCTTTCTCTAGGTTAAAACTCTGTACAAACAGAGGGGGTACAGAGACATCACATAAGCAGTCGTGCAATTCACAAACTTCCAACATTTGAAGGACACTTTTCTATTGTTTTCCCTAGAAGAAATCCTTGAATCACATCCGCGTTCTACAAATGACTTTAGCTGACGGCCCTGCCAATGAATATAAAGCTTTCAAGTGCATTACAATAAAACATAGACATAATATAATTAGTTACTGTATTTTTATCTCATTTCTCCTTTTTTGTCATTCTTCCACCAAAGCCATTAAAACGTTCACTTCAAAGGAACAATTAAAAGTATGTAGACACGCAACTCAACGATTTTATGCATGGCTGAGAAGTTAAATGTAAAAAGCTTATTTTATAAGGTCTGAACAAATGCCCCAATTAAGAAAATATCTACTTCAAAAGTAATCCCCGCAGCACTGTACAATCTCCCTCTTCATTCGGAATAATAGCAATTGTTAAAACGCTTATTTATGTTATTTGCCGCTGGCTGCACCGCGAGTGCTGCGCACATTTATATCACTTAATGTTCTAAGAACAAAAATCATAAGTTCCAAAATCCAATGATAGGACTTACAAAGATACCTTAATTAAATAATAAAAAAGAATGTTACATCTCTGAAAATTATCAGCATCACTGGGGGTTCCATAGATTACATGAGCACATAACAATAGTGAGGAAGACACAGATATAGGGGGTTATTCATCATTGGTTTTCCCCTCAAAAGAGTGGCATTGAGAGTGGCCTCCTTGATAATTAACCCCCGTAGTTTATGGACCAAAGGATGAACACAACTTGTATAATGTGAAAGTGGAAATGTATTTATTTCTTCATATGTATACAGTATACTGCCAATATACAAATGCCCAACATGCAGTTCTGTGCAGTGATTAACGTCCTTCAATTATGTTTTATGCTTTAAAGAGTTGCATAATCTGGTGTATTTTACTGGTGTAAACCAAGTCAACTAATAAATACCTTATCTTCATGTTGCTGAAGTTAGGGACTTGGCACGTAGCCTGCCATATTCAAAATCTAGAACTACTCCACCATGATTAGTATATTAGCACAAAAGATACGGAGTTACAGCGTTCATATAAAACCGCATGACTACATACTGGGGTATATTGCTAGGTTCTATAATAAGCACATCAATATAAAGTAACAGACAAGTGTCCTTGTGGTTTCAGTCCCACTACATCCAATTACTTGGATATGAGCAGACTTCCTGTGTTGTCCTGTGTAAGCTTTGGCTTACAGACTCCACAGCCCTAGTGACATGTTAAGTTGCAGGACCAGTGCACCCATATAGCTGGTTAGATGAACCCTGATAGACTGCTCTGTAAGGAGCTGACATACATTTTGAGTGCATGTAACAAGTTTGTAGCATTTTTTTCTAGATAAAAGGTAAAAGCACACGGTCGTGGAGGTTTGACCTTTCAGGGTCCATTTCACAGAGAATGAAAATATCCACCAGTAAGGAATGACTTGTGTTATTACTGTATTCTGCCACATCCAAACTGCAAGGATAATAGGATAATGATATAAATGATCAATAAAACTGGCAGCATATAGACTTGTCAAAGCCTTAGTAAAGCTGTAATGGAAGGATCACATTAAGCTGTAATTTAGGAAGATGTTGACTAGCCCAGTCTCGCCATCACTCTCCTGCGACACAGTAACAACACCTGCAATTACCAGCCTTTTATAACACTGTAATCTGAATTAGTTTCTATGATGTCAATGAGAGCTTGTCTTCCAGCCAGACTTTCAGCTGTAAAAAAAAAAAACTGAGTAAATCCGAACAGGTTCTGTATTCCCCACCAACACAGACTGGCTCGCCATGTATCGATGTGTGAACACACATCTGTCAATCACTTTGTGTGGGCGGGACCCTCAATGCCTCTTGTAGGAGTCAGGAATGGATACTTTTACTTATTACTCCATCTCTTACTTATATAAATCTACACATGAAACATTGGATAAAGAGAAGTGTTTAACACCCAAATACCAATAATTATTTGTGTCTTTATTAATAATATTATAGAATTAAAATCCACATATAAAGATGTGCACAGGAAGCACCACACACCGGCATGAATAGCAATGGAATAACAATTGCACGTGGATTTTAAGTGCTTTTATTTCTGTAATAAAGAAAACTTGGTTATCGGAGCTATAGAACATCTTTCTTAATTCAATACTTTGAAGCTTTTTATAATGCGTAATCCAAACATTTGACTACCTTGACCCATTTGCTTTTTTAGCTTATAAATTTACACACCACAACAGCTCGGCATATCTTCCTTTAGCATATCCTGTTCTCCAACAAGGCATCAGATTTCACTGGTTTCCTTATATTAGTATCCCATACAGGAATTAATTTGGGTTACATTTCGGAGCAAATTCTCAAATGTATGCAGACATTTATGGTAATCATATCTGACGCACACAGGTATGAAAGATCTCACTTCGATTTTCTAAATACCATATGTTTGCTTGATGGTACGATGAACCTAGTGTTTCATCTAACCAATTTTACCAGCAAATCTTACCAAAACTGGTATCAACATATTCACCTGATAGGACTATGATTGCTAGAGTCCATTTGTAAGGGTACCCAGTGATCCTGGGAACAGGGTTCCTCAAGTCCTCTCTGTGAATAGACCAGATAGCTGAGTAGAGCACTCGGATAGACCTACAGGAGGGAAGAAACCGGTGGTTGAATAGCCCTTGGTAGGGTGAATGCACAAACAGCATGGGACCCCAATTTTTGTGTTCACTTGGAGTGCCAATGTTGAATGTCTTTATGACCTTCATCACCATTCAAAGCAAATCAAACCCTGGTACCCTAGTTAGGGTAAGTGGGGTTAATGGGGATACTCATTGAAGACATCACATCGGGCCATACACATAGACAAACAATATGATTTATTTTAGAGCCATCTTTCCCAACTCCATTTTTAACATACCCACTCATCTCTGCCAAACAAGTTATTTCAATACACGGTGAAACAAGCAACTGGCAGCTATCTCTGGCACCGCAAATCTCCCAGGAAACAAAAGATTCCATCATACAATTATTTCCCATTAACAGGAGATTGTTGGCAGGTCTTATAGAAAAGTTGTCGGATGCACCAACACATATCTACTATCTATAAAAAGACTGATCTCCAATTATCATGCTTTACGCAAGTTGGACTATTTTTTGACACAAGTATTTGTGTTTCTTGTTATGTTATGAAGAGGAGTCTGCCTTATCTGTTGGTTGACCAGAACACCAACTCTAAATATTCATAACCTAAAGCGATGGACCAGGTGTAGAAAAAAAAACCAGTCTATATTTTAATTCATAGACAGGACTCCATTAATACTCCAGGCTAAAAATATTGATTTCTTATCCTAAGGTCAACAATATCAGAATAGGGGTTCATTATCCACCACCCCCCACATGGAAAAGAAAGTAATGGCTCCATACTCAGTGTAGTGGCTGAACCATGTTACTGCAGCTTACCAGCTCTTCATTCAAACGAATGGCTCTGCAGTAACCTGGTCTGACCACTACACGAAGAACAGTGCTGTGTGCTTCTTGACCCTTGTGTTAGACACCCACCAATATAATATTGAGAACCTATACTATGAATATGTTGTTATAAGTATTTTGAGCCAAGAAAACCTGAACCAGTTATAGAAACATATAATTTTTTATCATTAATGCCGAACATTTTTTCAATATATATTTTACTATATTAGCTATTCATAGTTATATCATATTGAAGTGAACGCCTATAATTGTGCGAGATATATATATATATATACACACAAGATTATATATATATATAATCTCTGTAAGTGTGATGTATGTACTCTGTGTATGGACAGCACACAGACACTTCTTATCTTATACGAATGGGGGGTAGCCACTAGTCAATAGCATAAGGTTAAAAGATCTATACAGTCCATCAATCTTTTCTACAGATTATAACATATGCAAATTAAAACGACCAGAATAAAAACCTGGAGCTCTGACATTTTGCCTTCAGATCAAATAATGTGAAAACACTTAATGGTTAATCAATAGCTAGAAATGAGACAGCAGAGAGCAACAACGGGGCACAGCTTTCCGTCTATTATATGGACTAGGTCAGCAAATCCGTCATCTTTACACATCTGCAGCAACCTGATTTATGTCCCCGGCTATAATCTATTGGTGGGGTTGTAGAAGATGACAGCATTTATTGGACACTCTGGTTTTTATTATGTTGAGAACATAGAGGTCTATGTATACAGACTTCTAATATACTATATTTTATCATACTATATCTTGAGTAGTTTACACCTGCAAAGTGTACATTTATTGTATAAATATACAATTTTATTAAGTTTCAATAACCACATAACGTTTTTTTACTAGCTCAGACTACAAATATAAATGTATCCACCATGATAAACCAGGGACACTTACTCATAAATCCAGGCAATCTGATTGAGGTAATCTTCTTAAATTTGATATCCATTGTCTCCTTCCTTCTAAAATCAACTTTTATAATTATACGAATGGGTATTATCTAAACTGAGAATGCAAGGCACAATTCCCCTCTAAGTCTGAATTCACATGACCGTCAATGCATATGTCCCTCATAGACGCCAATCGCCACAAGTGCGACACCGTACTGCTCCATACACGGGGAAAAGATAAGACATGTCCTATATTTCTCAGCTTGCCATGTATTGCTATGGAGAGGGGAGGAATCAACCCCTCCTCCTCTCCATCGCAGCAAATGTATGCCCATGTTCATACGTTGTGTGAATGCAGCCTTACTGTGTGCTACAAATTCCTCTGCTGCAGTGAGATCACACCAGGCAGAAATGGTACACATTTTTAGAAGAACTAATGAACTTTATATTAAAATATTTTATTGTAAGGTGTTAATAAATTTCTCCCACTTAATTAAAGGAGGTTTCCCACGAAGATAAGTAAGGCTCTATCCACAGGATATGGCCTAACTTGCTGATCAATGGGGTCTGAGACCTCCACAGATCATGAAAACGAGGTGCCCGACCGACTCCTTGCCGCTTCTCAGACTAATGGAGCAGACGGCCGCGCATGACCGTTCTGCTTCACTAGCCTCTATGGAGCTGACGGCAGTCACGATTTGTGGGGGTCTAAACACCGAGGCCCCCACTGATCAGCAAGTTAGGCTCTATCCACGGGATAGGGCCTAACTTTAGACTTTCTTACTCTATTAGTTGGTTTAGTCAATGCCAGAAAACACCACATGGACTCTCAATGTGGGTCACATTCCCTTTTCTTACATGAAAAATGTGAAAGTTAAGATGCTTGTATAGTAGTTAATGTGACCTCAGATGAAAATATGCTTAAAGGGGTGACCCTCACGGATCATGAGAATGGGGGGTCTTTTGTATTCCTGCCCTAGCTCGAGATGAAGAGAGCAGATGAAGAGAGACATGTTACAGATTTCCGTGAACATAGACTTACAGAAATAAACATGGTCTCTCTAGTGCCCCTACTAAGTGTGGGACTGGGGTTCCTTGGGCCACCAGACAAAATTACCCTGGGGATCCACCATCCATCAACCTCTGGGAAATAGACCCTAGTAACCTCTAAATAGAGTTATCTACTGCTGGAACTCTGGGGCTCAGAATTAGGTTAGGACCTGGGCCTTCGGGCGGTTCCTCTGGTACTCTGGTGGACCAGCCTGACACTGTGCCTACAAATAGACTCTATTGCAAGTAAATGTTTCACTCATTAAAGTACCCCTTGGTATTTTAGCCAAACCCCAGACACCCACCTACAGGCAGCTGTTGCCCCTCATCAGTGCAGAGCAGGCTAACCGTTAGTTGGGTAAATTATTTCTTTGCACAGTATTGTTGTATTTGTATTGTTTTTCCTTTGGCAAAGAAGTTGGAACCTGACAAATTGCCAGAAGTAACAGCAGAAGTAACAGCAGAAGTAACAGCAGAAGTAACAGCAGTGCAAGTCTCAGCTAAAAGGGTTCTCTATAAATCACATAATTCTGATAATTGAAGTAATTTGTGAAAAGAAATCTCTCGGGGATCATTTCAATAATCTGTATATCAAAAACACACTCCTTCTGAAAATTAATATGCTTTGATTTCACACTAAACCTCTGAAAGTATAAAGTAATATTATCTCTTTAAATGAGCTTGTAATTACTTCATCAGGAAAGGAACAAAGATATGAAAATGTAACAGTAAGAAGAAAGTAACTAAAACTTAAAACCATCTGTTGCTTCTAAAAATATCCTGTACTTACAGTCTCTTATTAAAAGCTGTCATTCAGGAGACAGTAAAATTTTACAATTGATTTATTATTTAGATGCTACGGACTTTCGTGCTGTTGCTAAGTAACCAGCGCTTTCACATATAAAGTCTCCACATGTCTTCCTATTAATGTTGTGCCAGAGATATTACAAATACATGACTTAAAATAAACCACCAGGAGTGACAAGACAGGTGACCAAATGCAAGTGTACCTCCCATCCACACCCCTATGAAAAAGATTTCTTTCAATAAACTTGTATTTAGTATAGACAATTTTTATAAGGTACAATAGGTAACAATCAGGGGTGTAACTTTAGGGGGTGCAACTTTAGGGGGTGCAGAGGTTGCGATCACACCTGGGCCCAAGAGGTTTAGGGGGCCCTTATGGTGTCACTTTCCCATATGAGAAGACTATTACTATAAACCATACATTATAGTCGGGGGCCTGGCACAGGGGCCCACCAGCTTCTAGTTACACCACTGGTAACAATAGCCACAAAGGAACAAATGGATACCCCTTGTATTGGAATAAGTACCAAAGGCAAAAAGTGTCTTGGGTACTCCAAAAATTATGGGCCACATTTATCACTTGTTTTTTCTGTTGTTTTTGCGCCTTTTCGTTTAGGCGCACCGTTTTTGCGCCCGTTTTGTGATTAAACGTCAAATTAGCCGCGCAGCTAAAATAACCACCTTTCCCTCATCTATCATTCAATTCCAGATGTTTTGCTGCGCCTAATGATATTCATCACGTGCGACTTTTGCATTTAGGCGCAAAAACGGGCGCAAAAACACTCCAGCCCGAAGGTGGCGTTATCTGAGAAGAAAGCACTGAGCCCCTTTGCAGAAGAGCTCATTTCTAGCAGCAGAGCTCAGCCAGACACTGGAACATATAATAGATACAATTAGATACATTGCAGACAGGAGCTGCAGACTCTATTTACAGTTCATCACCTTCTATTTACAAAATATTCTGCAAAACGCTGAGCTCACAGCAAGAGCAAGAGAAGTTTGCACAAGTTTGCAGAATGTAGCAGATACTACAAACAAGTGTCCCCCATGTAATTCTGCACAGTGTCTGAGGGGGATATTGTGCAGAATTACAGGGGTGCAGCAGGAGACCAGCACTGGGGGATCCCCTCCAGGAGAAGCCACTGCTGAGGAGGTCACTGGGTGCTGGGTGTCACACACCTGGGTGCTGCTGTGAGTGTTATTCTCATTCTGGGCTGTGGGAGAAGCAGAGAGGAGCTTGTAGCAGGATCACATGTAAGTGCCCGAATCTAACATTGCGCCTAAACTGCGCCTAAACTGTGTTAAAGTAAAGTGATTAATAAGAGGCAGAAAATATACTTATCACAGATGGTTGTAGCTTGTGATAATTCTGGCAAAACAGTGCGCCCGAATTTAGGCGCAACTACTACACTTAGGCGCACAAAAGTGATAAATGTGGCCCTATGTTCCCATCTTGGCCATTATATGATTAATTGAGAATAATTCTTTAAAATGTATAATATTATAGAAAATGCCCTGCAGACAAATTTTAGGTGCGATGCATGATCATCCCATATGCAGAAAGGCAGATCATACAGGTAGAGCACCAACTATAAGGAGACCTAATAGAAGCTCCTGATGCATGGGTACCATACCCCTGCCCTACTACATACCCTCAACACTTCTATCCTCTCACATTGATACAGAGTGCCATAACAGCCTGGCAACACCAACACATTTTTTGGACTTGTCCATTACTGCTTCAAGGAGCCCCTTTAGCAAGATGTTTGCTATAAAGATCCCCATGCATGTTATTCCCGTGAATCTCTGTAAACTTTATGTCCTGTTGCTTTCTTTACTTATGTATCTGCTGTTGGTCATTTCTCTATGGTATTACCATTTGCACAATAGTCTGATTTCCCTAAAAGTTTCTGATTAAAAAATTTTAAAAAATGTTATATGTTATAATACATACACACACAAATATTCGTATTACAGATGTGCAGAAAGCCAAAGCACATATCCATACATAAAATGCACGTGAAAGCTTAGAATTAATAACCAAAAAAGCTGTGTTTTGTAAAATAAAAAAAAAAGTGTTCCCCAATTAAGTATACTTGTCAGCAAGCTACTAGCACACCGATGAAATATTACAATAAAATACCGGTAATACTTCAGACAGCTTCTGCTGACAAATTTCTTGTCTAAAACATATAAAACAAGTTTGGCAGCATCAAAGAAAAAATAAATTAGTGAGATGGACTACTGCAGCGTTCCTGACAAGCTGACTACAATGCTTAGCAATCCCCGGTGAGAACACACAGAATGTTTGTAATGTAATGTAAATGTAAATATTAGGAAACGTTACATTGCAGCAGTTAAATTGATGACTAGGTTAGGAATAGCCTCTGAGCATGGTTCTATTCCCTGACAGCAAGCAGTCATCTGCAAAGTAATGAGAAAATGTGAGACAAAGTATATTCAAGGGGTCCTCAGGGATCAGGATCTTGATGACCTTAAGATATTCAATAACAAAGCAGTGGGGTTCCAAGTCTAAGCGCCCCAGTCAATAGCTGAAGGGGGCCATATCAATTGTGCACTTTCTTACTTAGTAGCACCGCAAATCCTTCAAACAGCTGATCAGATTGGGCATCATCGAACAGAAAGATTGCCCGACAATATCATGGAATAAGAAAACCTTCAAAGCGCTCATCGCATCTCAGGAACTTGTGTCATATCAATAAGATCCACCTCTAAGACTCATATCTCTGTTAAGATTAAGTATATGGACCTCTGTCTCATTCCCCCTTGAAAATAACGGTGGTCAAACGGATCCCAAACTTGGTAGGTATGATATAACATGTATATGTCTAATATACTAAGCTGTTAATACCCCTTTAAATTCCTTTTTTTAATGAAGGAATTACTAAAGCAGATGACATAAAAGGTTACTTTGGCAAGATTGAACCAAGATTGCATTTACCGGAGTACTAAAGACAACATTGTTATCACAATGTGATTGCCCCTACATCTGCGGTTTCTATTACCACATATAAGTAATGTTACATTTAAAAAAATAAACATTAAAACTCCACAAAATCTTAAAATGGAGATACATTCATAGCCTAGACACAAAACAGGTTCTTGTAGTCTTATCAGTCCTCTAATTTATGTCTCATACATTGTGGGAACTGAAAAAGGTACCATGGTTAACATTGATGATAAAAAGGCTTTCCCTATACTGTTTTAACTTATTGTCATTTGAACCCCCAAATACTTCACTTTTAGGTCTATGGGAGCACGGAAAAAGTCAGACTTGTCATTCCCGCTGACATGAGAGTTACTGCACATGTTCTGGATATATGGGTCCTGTGTGGGATTTGGTCGTGAAAACAGAAGATTTTCAAAAACATTTCCAAAGCTCTTTTGATAAACGTTAGGCTGTGTGGTCCAGTTTAGGACCGCCCAGATGACAAAAAAGGGTCTTATTAGCATATTGGGTACAAAAGTAATAAGCACTCCGAATACTCTGCAGGATTCAGTGGAGGTGGTGAAAGGTCCTTTTAAAATCTACAAATTTGTGTTGCACTATTATTTGGGGACAATTTTATTCTTCCTGCACAGTTAAATGCATGGAACATATCCATTGCCTGCTATTATTATGACACAATTGTGGTAATGACATTAGCAACACAATGGTAACCGAGAAGTCATTGTTTCATTTCTCGCCTTGATATATCCATGAGGACGTTCTGCCAGCAGATTGCTGACAGTTACATTGCAGGAAGGGAAAGCTATAAATATTAAAGAATAAGTTTAACAAGTTACTCCCTAAACTTCTTACTCCATTGATATGCTAAGTATTTGGAATTATTAAAATATCAAAGTCTGTAATAATTTACTAAAAGGCTGATTACATTTTTCGGAAGCTTTTATTTGCAAATGTTGATCTTTCAAGCTTCAAGGAGATGGTCCCCCGTGAGAATGCAATGTCTTAAAGTTGAAATTGATGCCTTTTTGCTTTACTTCAAGAGAGAAGTCCTCCTGGTTGACATGTGATTTGTTGTATCCAGCTGAAAACATCACCTTTGAAGTGAAGTCGTGGTAGACCAGGTTGTACGAGTCAGATGGGAAGTAAATGTCAGAAGAAATTAGGACAGCCGTACTTACTCTGCAACTCTCCATCTCAGCTAATGGATTTATCAGCCAACAAACTCGACTCAATAGATGTATAGTGGGTACAGAATGTCAATAACACTCAGCTGTACACAACATCTCAGGGATAAAAGAAACACTCCAGAGTTCTTCTACACTTCACACTGGCTCCTGTCTATACACATCAGACTCTGCTTAACCTAGATGATGCCAGAAAGCGCCCAGAAATCTCAGACAGGGGGCAAGATGGGACAGTAACCTGTCACATGCTAATATTAATTTGGCATCGGTAAGATAAATCACACAATTAAAAGTGTAAAGTGGAATATCAATGAGCGATATGTGACAATACTGGATATAGATTGTTTGGTCAGGACAATATAACCTATGATACAAGTACATAGTAAGGATCCAGTTGGCTAGAGGTATCACAGCTGCTCCGAAAACCATTTTGGTGGTTAAAGCAGGACCTAGTTCACAGATTACATAAATTACATCAGGGGTATCACACTCAAAGTACAACAAGGGCCACATCAGCACAGCATTTGTGTTAAAAGCACCAATTATACTTGTAATCTTCTCTTCTCAACCATTTCTAAATTAGCATCTTCTCCAAAACATTACACCCAAACAAGGGAGGAGGCTAGCTAAAGGAGTTGTGGACTTTCAGCAAATAATTGTTATGGTTTAAGTAATGAAAAGTTATACAATTTTCCAAAATGCTTTCTGTATGAATTCCTTTTTCAGATCTCTGCTTGCTGTCATTCAACAGGAAGAGTCATTGATTCCATTGGATAAAACTGGTTAATGGTCATGTGATATCACATGGGTGCATGGCTTGTTACAGAAATCACATGTGTGATATGGCAAGCCCTGCAACTGAGTGACTTCAGATGACCATGGACCAGTTTTTATCCACAGGAAGTGGACTCGAGTATAAGCAAATGCATTGGTCACAGCCCCCCCCCCCAGTATATAGCCAACAAGCCCCCAGTAGTATACGGCCTGCCCAGCCTGCCCCCAAGTAGTATACGGCCTGCCCAGCCTGCCCCCAAGTAGTATACGGCCTGCCCAGCCTGCCCCCAAGTAGTATACGGCCTGCCCAGCCTGCCCCCAAGTAGTATACGGCCTGCCCCCAAGTAGTATACGGCCTGCCCAGCCTGCCCCCAAGTAGTATGCGGCCTGCCCAGCCTGCCCCCAAGTAGTATGCGGCCTGCCCAGCCTGCCCCCAAGTAGTATGCGGCCTGCCCAGCCTGCCCCCTGTAGTATACGGCCTGCCCAGCCTGCCCCCTGTAGTATACGGCCTGCCCAGCCTGCCCCCTGTAGTATACGGCCTGCCCACCCAGCCCCCTGAAGTATACGGCCTGCCCACCCAGCCCCCTGTAGTATACGGCCAGCCCACCCAGCACTAAACTAATTTACTCACCCTCCGGTGACCCTGATGCTCAGCGCGGCTCCAGATGACCCCGATGCGCTCCTCTTCTTTCTTCAGCCTCCTGTACAGCAGGCAGGAACACTGCATGTTATCTCCCGGCCAGCGCATACTATGACTTCATAAGCGGCCGCATCATAGTATGCGCCGGCCAGGAAGATAACATGCCGTGTCCCTGTCTGCTGTACAGAAGATCGAAGACAGAAGAGGAGCCACGCTGACATCGGGGAGCCGTGCCAAGCATCGGGGCCGTCGGAGGGTGAGGATATAAGTCTATTTTTTTAATTGACTTGTGTATAAGCCTAGGTGAGGTTTTTCAGCACATTTTTTGTGCTGAAAAACTCGGCTTATACACAAGTGTTTATGGTACTTAAAAAAGCTTCCTGTTGAATGACAGCAAGCAGAGATCTAGAAAAGCGTCAGGAATTGATACAGAAAGTATATTGAAAAGTTGTACAACTTTTCATTACACAAACAGCATCAATTATTTGCTTAACATGGACAACCCTTTAAAGTATGTCGGCTTTATGTAATAGGTTCACAGCCGGGTCTAGAGTGGGATCTACAATGAATATCAGGTCATGGCTGTCGTGGCACTGCATTAAAAGTTAAATCCGGTTTTTGTATTCTGCATACATTGTGGGTCACATTAAATAAGGTGGCGGGCTGATTCAAAGCAACCAGCTCCAAGGTCCCTGGATAATTAAAGGGGTGGTCCAGCAGGGAAAAAAATTTAATAATTTGTTTACAACTTGTTAGGACTAAAAAAAAAAAATCATTTGACCCTGTTGATGTTTTAATGTTGCAATCTACATGTTATTCTAAGAGCAAGTTTTTTTCTGATTATTTTTTACATCAATAATTACCATGAGACAAACCTCAGAAAGCTCTGCTACATCAGTGACAAAGCTGCTATACTACTGGGCCAGCAGGACTACAGTAGATCAGTGACTACTTATCATATCAACCAGTCCTGTCATTGTTATCAGGGGGCCTCAGCTCTGCTTCTCCTTGTCCAAATCCTCCAAGAGGCCTCACCTCTTCTGCTCTCAGCAAGTACTTTCTCGGATTTCCATTTACTATCCTCTGCAGCTGTATTGCCTCTGCTATGTATTTCTTGATGTAGGGATCCTGCTGTATCCACCTACATTCTATTTGATGATTTTGAAAGCGAGTACCCTCTTTATTCTGTCCTTCAGCTGCAAATAAAACTCTCCTCAGTGCTACACAACCCTATATATTCTCCTATATCCGTCTCCTGAATCAGTTACCTTTAACTAACATGTTCTTTATTGCAAAACTTCACTCATGCTGCACCACTTCTCTGGAATTCATTAGCCTGGAAAATTAGATCAATTAGATTATGTAGCTTCATGCAAGCTAAAGTTTTTTTTTTTTTATTTAAATATTTTATAATACAGGATGCCTATTTTTTAGTTGTCAGCACTATTTCCTCATAGATTATAAGCTCTTGTGATCAAAGTCCTTTTGTTTATTATTCTGTGATTATGTCTGCAGAATATATACATTGGAAACTGGAATATGGTGGCGCTATACATAGAATATGATTATTTCTATTATGCTCAACATGATGAAGCTACCACACAGACACAACATACATAACAGCATTCTGTCTTTGTCACATTGTATTATGTATTTAATTAAATTCTGATAAGACTGGGTGGAGGACATGGAAAAGAAGGATCCCAGTTTCTGTTGATGGAAAGTCCCAGGTGGGATAGACAATGCTGGTCTCATCTGTAAAAACCCTGGAGAAATTACTAATCTAGTTTAGCGATGTGAAGGTAATTCCTAAGACTAGTTAATTTATGGCCGGATTTGCAGAGGCCTTTGTTCCCGGCAAGGCACAAGTCAGAGCAGAAACAGAATACATTACTGGCAAAAGCAAATCTCCTGAATTTACATATAAATACAAATAAACACTTTTGTGGAGCTTAACCATCTGATTAAATGTATTCATTCTGTACAGCAATATTTTACTACAACTTTTTTCACTGAATTAACATTTGTTTCTAGCCCTGATACATTGTTGATTGACAGGTCATAACACAGAGGATCCTGCTGCAGGAATGGAAGATATTATTAGCTTCCTGGAGACACCTTTGGTTTTGGCTTCTAAAGAAACCTAAAACTTGTATTAGAAGAAAGTCATCCCTAAGTGACATAAGGTCAGGGTAAACATTTACCTAGTTCTAGCTGAAATATAAGGAATTTTAGAGAATAGTTATATAATAGCAACCAGGAAATGAGGATATTTGAAACTCAATCTGTAAGCAGACTTACACTTTTCTTCTCCCATCGGCCTACTGATCCGGAAAGTTGTGCCGCTACTGCATACTGGGCAGTACCCCTGGAGATACAATTAATATAGACCCAAGCATGTAGGTCTGGCTACCTCATCTGGCCGTGCACTGGATTCATTTTAGATGCTATTGATAAATCTGTCCCATAGTGCATATCTCTTAAACATGGTGGCAGCAGATTATAATTCTTGACTCAGGTGGTAGACTCCCTTTAAAGGGAAACAGTCAGAAGTTTTGACCATAGAAAGCTGCAGACATGTCAGGTATTGAGCTGTGTAACCATACCTTAAAGTGTTGAGTTACCTTTATTCCTTTATTTATATAGCGCACACAGATTAGGCAGCGATGCACGGAGCAAGCCAAATCAGTCCCTGTCCCCATGGGGCTCACAATCTAATGAACCTACCGGTATGTTTTGGAGTGTGGTAGTAAACCAGAGGACCCGATGGAAACTCATGGAGAGAACATAAAAAACGCTTTGCAGATGTTCACCTGGATGTGACTTGAACCCAGGACCCCAGTTCTGCAAGGCTGTAGTGCTAACCACTGAGCCACCGTGCTGCCCGATGGTGTCTCGCCGCACAGTGACCAAGGGAGGGAGAGGTGAGGAGCGCTCACTCCCCCTTATCTCCATCCGGCCATGTGCTACGCCCAGGATCTGGTCTGGACAAACACATGCCCATGTAAATGAATTAGTGAAGACTGGACTTTGAAAAGTGAAGTTATAATCCAGACCTGCATCTAGGGGTCAGGGCGCATCTATTAGCCTGATGAGCTTTCTGCACTGTGCTGCTCCACAGCCCCTTCCTCTGCTAGGAGTAGTAGCTGTATCAGGATTTTGGATAGAGGGGTACTGAAATAGTCCTAGCTGCCCCTTACCACGCACACAAAGATTTGGATTACACTGATCTCCAGGGCTTGTACCTAGAACTCTCTGCTGTTTAATATGATTAAAACTGATGACAAATTCCCTTTAAAATGTGATATTAAAAAATATTTTGAATCACATTAAAAATACATAACAAAATGTAATAAAGTAGTGATAATAAATAAAAAGAATAAACAAGTCAACAACGGCTACTATACTTACAAAGGCCAATTCTTAGTTTCTTCCTGATATTTATTCTGCACAACCCTATAAACACTAACATGAAGCCATCGCATGCACATTACACAGTAGCTTAACAGCAGTAATCTCCCCCACACAGCCAGAGATGCCCTGCCTGCCCTCGGGGTGATTTCCATTCTCTGACACATACTTGTCAAACAACTCCCAAGTATATTAAAAATACAAAGAGACCGGGAAGGCGGGTTTTATTGTCTGAGACTCATGTGGAAATGACATCTCACACCATAACCGTGCCAAAGGCCACAGAAGGGTAAGGCATTTGTCAAGAGCAAGGTTTCCCAGCCTCTTATTCTATGAAGTAGTCCCAATACCAACAATAGTGTCACCTGCCGCTAGGGATTAAGACAGTGGTTTTTAGGATTACAAAGACACATCATGTATTACAGAATATCCCATGGAATACTACAGATATAGAAGTGGGCATCATGGAGTAAGATGGACCATGGACCATGGTACTGGTTGTCATAGCTTATAGAAGACTGCCCACTTGACCACCAGGATGAAAGACTGTATGCAAATGAGCCCAAAGGGCTGAATGTTGCATAGGTGTTAATGGAGCCTGGAGCCCATTAGGATCGTTTGCATACAGTCTTTCATCCTGGTGGTAGATGCCCTTAAAGTAATTCTTCTATAGCACTAGGTAGAATCACCCTGCTCTCCTGACATTCTTGTTTTTAACTTGTAGTATCTATAAATAAACAATTGTAGAATGTTGCATCCTCCCATTACTCTTTTGTTATTCCTGTATATCTAGAAATAAGATGACAACTTGGTGTCGGCATGCCCTTGGACTAGGGATGTATCACTAGACAGTCTTTTTCTAAACCAAATAATCAGCATAAGGTTGGGCACGTCCAAAAATATGGCCTCTAACACAAAAACAACAACACTGAAATAAAGAATGCATCGCAATAGACAGTCTAGACCCAAAGTCAATAACCAACGTAATTAAGAAGTATAAACTTTGTTTTAACACATGGCATTAAAATCACAATATAAGGAGTGTCAACCAACCCAAACAACCATACCCTCCACCCCTGATATTAAAAAAGTGCATAGAGAACATTAAAGCACATTGCCCAAATATTTAGATTACATTAACCCACCAATGTAAAGAGACACAAAATTAATACATAAAAAGGGAGAGAGAAATGCAAAAGCAATCATCACAAAAGCAAATAAATATCAACCAGGGGGAACTCCACCCCAACATGTTTCATCCATGTTTCGTCCAAACTTCATATTAATCAGAGAACACCTTTAACACTCCATTTCTCTGTGGGTTTTGACTTAAAGGGGTTGTCCAAGAATTAAAACTCAAAGAATTAAAAAACAAAACTGGGCTAGGAAATTGCGTAAAATAAAGATAAAACATGTCACTAGTCCTGAAGAAATGAGGTCACTTTCATTGTGCGGTAGATCACTGCAGCCAATCATGTAAGAGATCAACCTGATGATATCACTGCAGGAACAGTGGTGACTAAACTTGGAGCCTTTGAGAAGAGCACGGTTTAAAGCAGAATTCCTTAAAAAAACCCTGGAGTTAAGGGTCATGGGACTGGCTCCTACTAATCAGTAGCATCAACGGACTCTGAGACATCACTATTTCTACTGGTGCTGGTAGAACCTGGAGTCTAAGGCCCCTTCCACACTTGCGTTATTCACGCGCGTTTTCTGCGCGTGCTTTTGACGCGCAGAACTTGCATTGCACTCTGACCCATTGTAATCAATGGGTCTTTTCAGACATTGTTTTTCACGCACACATGCGCGTTTTTTTTAAAGCGCGTTTAAATCTCGACATGCTCTACTTTTGCAAGTCACGCGCGTGAAAAATGCACCATACAAGTCTATGGAGATGCATCAAAAACGCATCGCACTCTGAGACACTTGCAAGTGCAATGCAAGTGCAATGCGTTTTTCACACATCATTTGCCATAGAAAAGATAGGGCTCAGTCCTGAGTCCATTTCACGCGCATTTTCTGTGCATGAAAAACGCATTGAAATTGCATTGAAAACGCGCGTGAAAAACTGAGACACTGAACAAACTCTGCCTGAAAACTGATTGCACTCCAATGCAAAATGTGCGTTTTTCACTGACCAAACCCTGATCGCACCCTGACCAAACTCTGACGCGATCTGCAACGCAAGTGTGGAAGGGGCCCAAGTCTTGTGTATGGACATTTCATTTTGTTAGATCTGGCCTGAATTCCTGGAAAACCCCTTAAAAGGTATTTATTAAATCATTACCCAACGTTGTAGTACTTGTAAAAAAGCCTCAAGAAAAAAAAAAAGAAGTTTAGAGCATCTGATAACAAATGGTTATTGGGCTATGTGGAGGCAATTGTTAGACGCTGTATCCAATCCACAGATTTCAAGAAAGGACACAGTATAAAAATCGTAAGGTAGTTAAAATGATCACTTTATTTTACTGTATAACATGATAGAGGGTAACAAATTGAATGGTGAGGGTCTGACCACTGGGACCCCCAGTGATCAGGAGAATGGGACCCCCAGAAATCCAGTGAATAGGGGTGGAGCATCAGGATGAGCATCATTCAATAGATAAGGAAATATTTATTACAAGGGGAATTTTTAAAATCTTAGAGGGATCTCTAAGAGTCTGTGTTCCTGTAATTTGCGCCAAATTTCTCATATGGTCAACATCTACTTGCCAGGCTAAACACGCTCACATCACGTCATAAATCCACATGTTGTGGCTTTCGGGATAATAGAATTATGTAGAGAACGGATTGATAAATTATCTCCTCTGTAATATATCACATGCAGCGTTTACTTATATAGCAGTAATATAAGAAACATCTGCATGTTATAGAGCAGGAGGAGCTTAGCGATACACACTTCTGCTGGATAAGTCTCTGTATAGTTCCCAACTTTCTATATTTAGCAGTCCAGCGAGGAGAATTCCTGGTGATGGACAGATAGATATCTCAATATGTTCAGTAATTTTTGGCCTGTCAGTAACTGTATAGGACCAGCCATTGGGCTCCTGAATATAGAAAGAGCAGATTTATAAAGGAGTAAATGATGAGCAATACAAAATCTCTTCCGATATTACTACTATTCAGCTCCTACTGCTCTATAACATGCTGCCTGTAGATCTGACACCATGTTCAATTATAAAAGGTTATAGTTATAAGCAGTATTCAAAAATGTTCCACCAGTCTGTTTATAGTCCATAAAAAACGGTTCAGACTGGGACATGTTCTGCTTTTTAGGCTGGGTTCACACCATGTTTTTTGTACACGCCAAGCACAAACGCCAGGACAGCACCCGACATATACACTTAGCGTATACATTGACAAATAGAGGCAGACGGAGGCATCTGATCGCTATATCTCCTGTATTTCAAAAAATGTTGGATGGAAAGACATAGTAAGCTACGACTATTCATCCTGCAGCCTCCGCCTAAGCGACGTATGCGCTCAGCGGAGGCAATAGATCGCTATGGGGAGTGGATGCAGCGCATCCCCACAGTCTCGTCATGCGCATATGTCGCTTGGTAGGAGGGAGGACCCGGTGATGTCACTGTCCATAATCAATTGGCTGATAGCAGCGAATTGTTATGTATTTATCGCTTAAAAATGATGCTGATCCCTCTGTAAAATGAGGTCTTTTAACAGGTGTGCAAGTTGTTTTTTAGGTTTATAAGGGCTCATTCACACAGAAACGTCCATTCCACATGCTCAAATTAAAAAAAAAAAAAAAAAAAAACACACGTTTTCAGTCCGTTTGGTGTCAGTAATGTTTCGTTTTTTTTCTGCAGACTAATATTAAGGTCCATGGTGAGCAGACGTGAAACATAGGACATGCTACAATATTTTATCCAGTGCATCTCGGTTCATGGAAAACGAAATGGACATGTGAATGTGCCCACAGACAATAAAGGGTCAGTATGCTCTCTGTGAAAATCTCCTACAGCATACTGAAGACAACAATGTATGTGTGAATAAGCCTTATAGTTTTCTACTATTTTTTACATTTTTGGTGATGTTTAGAATACGCCATTAAAGGCTTTTATACTGCACATTGAGGATACTGGATTTCACTAATGTGACCATTCTCTTTGTAACATAAGTTATGTATATTTTTTAGGTAGTCAGACACCCCCCTATAACAAGACATTGCGTTTAGCCTACAGGAGTCTATACATCAGACATCTGGACCTCTCCATATACACTGATGCTGTTACTTTGTATAGGAGCTGAACATCACAGAGATGCATACAGAGCGCCTGCAGCTGTACCAGAGTGCCACCCCACAGCTGTGCCAGCCCATACATGACAATGAAGACCTGCACAGCCACAGGACATGGGCTGCACAAAGCATCAGACACACGGGGCAGGACATGCATCCCCGGACCCAGCCTCCAGTGCTCCCGGTACCACCAGTATGTAGGAGCAGTAACTTTTTGCCCAGTGTCCTGGGCGTGCACTGCCATTGTCTTGTCTGCCACAACTTGTCAGCAGGAAGAGGAGGACGCTGGAGGAGCAGGCTGAGGGTGCACATGACAGAGGTGACAGCACTTACCTTCACCCCTTGCTGCTGGCTGGTCAGTGACAACTTAGACTCATCCAGTAATAAAACTTCACAATAAAATTCCTCCGGGACTGCGCAGAAGCACCCCATCACTGCTGGGGGGCACAGGGCCGGGGGTGCAGGTGCCCGCTCAGGCACAGCGGGAGGTGCCGGCGCTGGACATGGGCTCACTCCGCGCCGCGTACACTGCGGTTACCAGGGCTATACAGCAAATCTATGGAAGAAAGACACGGGGACGGGGCAGCGTCTGGGACGTCAAGGGGTGGGCTGGGTCTTGCCAGGGTTTGCATTTGGGCTATTGTGATTGGATGTTACTTCAATAGACCATAATAGTTCATAGACAGCATGCATTGTCTGCCCCCTGCTGGATAATAGTATAACTGCGCACATAGAGAGATACCGGGAGAAGCCACGATAAAGGAGTCTCTTATTAAATCCTGTGTACATATTAGGCTAAGTTCACACCTGCGTTAGGCAGGTTTCGTTCCCCATTCAGTTATCGAGTAGTGGAAAGAAATAACGCAGAGCCTCCTGTCTAATTTCTGCTTTTACTAACCAGGGCAGTTTCTAGGTCATGGTTGTACAGGGCGATTCACTGTATTCCCCCCAGTATATATGTATATAGGGAGCCAGCACACTGTAGCCCCCCTGCAGTATATAGGTAGCCAGTACCCGGCAGACCCTCCCCCCCCCCCACACACACACTATATAGGGAGCCAGCATACTGCAGCTCCCCACCCGTTTATAAGGAGTCGGCACATGGCAGCCCCCCAATGTATTGGTAGCCAGCATACTGCAGTCAACCCCTCCTCAGTATAAAGGTAGCCCCAGCACAGTGCAGCCCCCTTCCCCACTATACAGGGTGCCAGTATTCTGCAACCTCCCCACCCCAGTATATAGGTAGCCAGCACACTGCAGACTCCCCTGCACCACAGTATATAGGCAGCCAACACACTTCAGCTCCCCCCCCCCCCAGTATTTCAGTAGTAGCAGCACAATGCTGTCTCCCCCCACAGAATATAGGTAGCCAGCGCACTGCAGCCAAACTCCCCCAGTATATAGGTAGCCCCAGCACACTGTAGCCTGCCCCAAATATATAGGCAGTACCAGCACAATGCAGCCTCTTCCCCCACAGTATATAGGTAGCCCCAGCACACTGTAGCCCCCCCCCATCCCAGCACTGTGCGCATGGCCCACCCACTATGATGTCACAAGGCGCTGCATCATTGTGTGCGCGCAAGCCCAGCGCACATAGCTGGGTCGCAGAGGAGCCACCAAAGGTGTCTACTTTTTTTTTTTACCAAGAGCAGTGAGCAGCTGTAGGTGCCCTCTGTTACTTCTACCAAGTTGCACCCGGCCTGATAATAACAGAAGTGTAATGGGAGGTAATCCTCTGTGTATTGAAGTGTGTTTTAAGAAATTGAAACAGGAATGAAAAACAGAAGTGGGGGGAAGGCATGAAAAGTGTTAAATGGAAGAATTGAAGGCGAGCGATGAGGGCAGATATGAACAATTCAACAACATATGGTCTGCTTGGATCGATTATCGAGACACCCCTGCCTTGCATGATTGGTTAACCTCAGGTAACAGTGTACATGATCTATAAACATAGGTTTAGGGCAGAAAATGCGGTTCACTTCCCCCCTCCTTTTTTTTTTTACTTCCTCCAACCCTTAATCCTTGTATGTGTTGTCTTGTCGTATGTTTTACACTCATGTTTCTCAATTACCTTTGACAGGCCGTATGGTCGTTTTGACAATTGTTGTTGTTGATGTTCTTTAAAAGTTTACCCTTTTTGCCAAATGAGATGTATACCACTATAAAAGTACATATGTACTAATAATGTAAATGTATACGTATTTCTACATGTTGCAAACCAAACAATGTATTGCTACTTTTTGTATCAATATGCAACAGTCAATAAAGTTTGATGTTGAACCATAAAAGGTTATGGGGTGGCACAACCCACAACCTGTCCCCTCCATATAGCTTAGACCTAATCTGTAAATCTCTGCTCATCACAAGACCTTCTGCTTTGTTCTCCTACTATCTCATAGCATCCCCATTGCTCTACCAAAACATGGAAGACTTTCCCCCTCCATCCAGACCTTCAAACAAAAACTCTTCTGTTCAGAAATGCCCTTAACATGTAATAAAGGCCCTGCGGTTCTTCCTCTCTATGGTGGAGATGTAGCGCTGCTTCTACACCAGTTTAAATACGCTTCCTCCATGCCATGTGGACGTTCCTTACCGGTCCCTGCATTCTTTTGCAAAACCAACTTTCGTTCGTTGTTTTTAACTTAAACTACGCCTGTAGGGGCCTGGCAGAGTTTTTACCGCTGGCCATGCCGCCTGCCGGTGCGACCAAGAGGGTGAGATAGGTATCTACGATAAATCCCCCCTATGTATTTATGCAGTGTCTCACAACTTATAGCACATAGGGGGAAATGCATTATCATATCTGCGCCAAAAAAATGCTGGGATTTAACTTTTTTTTTGGCTGACAATTGTTGCGGATCATTTATAATGAGCTTGCACCAGAAAGAACAGATGTTTCCGACTATCCCGACTCCTCTGGGGTTTTTTGCGCAAGTGGGTGTGGCCTAACTTTTCCACATTATCTGTCACATTTATGTGCATTTTGTCGGCATTTTTTGCCGCAAATTTTGGCGCACAATAGACCAGGAAAAAATTGGTCAGAGAGACAAATTAAGGCGGAGTCCATGTAAGATTTTGGCGCACATTTCATTGATGTCAGCATTTTTATGGCGCACGACTGATTAGTTCCATCTACCCATTAATTACTAACAGCCACTTTAATACATCGGGCTGTGCTTTCCAGTGTTGTGATGCATTGGATACTTAGATATCAAATGTTCATGTTACGTTGTCATTATTATTAAAAAAAAAAAACTCAGGAAAGTTGTGGCCTCATTGTATAACCTGACAGACAGCTATGAGGCTTCTTCTCTCTGATATATGAGACACATTGTAGAGTAAGTCATAAATTATTAATAAGCAGGGGATCTGAAAACATGCAGTCATTACCAGAGGCAGAGAAATGCTGCAAAGGAGAGTCTCTGTATTAAAGGATTATATCACTCATTATAAAAAGTGAAATCTGTAATTTGTTGTATAACCAAGCACATGCATTCCTAGTAAACAAGATTGTTAAGCTAAAAAAATTTCATGTGAAAAATTATGGAGTATTTTAAAATAGCAAAGTAAGTCATTCTCACCCTACAGACTCCTGCAGATAGCCAAGCCCCTAAGCAGCCAATGGGGGACATGTATCAGGTTTATGTCATGCAGGTCCTGAAATAATCGCAATGCCTGGTGGTTCGCCCCCGGAGGCTTCTCATTGGATGAAGCAGGTGCAGTGATCTACAATAGGAAATAATGTAGTAAAATTAAACAGAAAAATGTAAAACGATCTTTGCTTTCACATTCAAGAAATGATAGACTTCTCCTGCTTGCACAGTTCTACCTAACACTAAGCCCCTTGACTGATTTTGTGACTTTTATTAGCTGTACAGTCTGATCTGAAGCAAAACCCCCATGACATAGTGCATCTGCTTTAAATGTCAGATTTTAATCCAAGCAGCTGATAGATTAGTCCATAACGAATGCAAGTGCCTACAGGGAAATGAGCCATCTTATCAGAATCTTACCAAAATACCACATGAGCATACAATTATGAAAGCTCTTTCCTCATTTATCTTATCCTCTATATAGTTTAGTAATGGGCAGTTTTTGTAAACTATTACAGGCAGTCCCCAATTGTGTACAAGATAGGTTCTTTAGGTTTGTACTTAAGTTGAATCTCTATGTGAGTCAGAACTGTATATTTTATAATTGACAAGTAGTTTTTTGTCCCTGTGACAATTGGATTTTCAAAGTTTTTTGCTGTAATGAGATTTAGGATTATCAATTAAACTGCACAATAGAGAACTTATGTAACAGTCACACAGACAACAGAACTGAAAGTCTCTATGGGAAGAGTCCGGAGGGAGGAGTCTGTGGATCAGTGGACCCTCTGGACCACCGCAGGAGATGGTATAAGCCCACGGTGGCAGCCAAGGTAAAGCATATGTAGGAAACAGTCCGAGCCTGGGGTGACAGCAGGAACACAAAGGAACACTGGTAACGCTGGCACGGACTGGAGACACCGCTGGACTGGAACGCTGGAAGACAGAGCACACCAGGATGGAAACGCTGGAGACAGGAGACACGGAGGCGTCTGGAAACATTGTAAGACAGGAGTGTCTGGAAACGCTGATGGGCAACCACTTCAACAGGAACCGCTGTGGGAAGTGAGGTGTGGAAATCTTGGAGGTTCCATTAGAATGCTGATGATCCAGCAGAGAGTGAAGGGAGGTGCCAGACTTTAAGGGCTGAGCCGGACAAGCCAGCGCCAATCAGGAGGACGCTGGCCCTTTAAGGCTGGGAGAGAGGGCACACACGGGCCCTAGCAACGGGAACCAGCGGCCTCGGCAACAGGAGCGAGGATACGGCCAAGTCGGGAAGCAGACTCATGGAGTCTCTGGGCCGGGGAGCGCAGCGCCATGCCTGGGGGCACAGGTGTGCCAGCGATCCACGACAAGGATCACAGGTGCATCATTGACAGTAGCTCCCATTAGGGCCCCTGATCTTCCTCCGCCTCTTCTTCCATCTCCTCCAATTCTTCATGGTGACGGTATACCTAAGGAGGAGAACAGGGACCGACAGCCGTAGAAGCTGGAATGGCACTTTGAAGGCCGGACACTGGAATGGCTCTGGGAAGCCGGAGACTGGAATGGCTTTTGGGAAAGCCGGAGACTCAGGAGTGGCTTCTGGGAAAGCCGGAGACACTGGAGAGGTTTCTGGGAAAGCAGGAGACTCTGGAGAGGCTTCTGGGAAAGCCGGAGACCCTGGAGAGGCTTCTGGGAAAGCCGGAGACTCTGGAGGGGCTTCTAGGAAAGACAGAGACTCTGGAGTGGCTTCTGGGAAAGCCGGAGACTCTGGATAGGCTTCTGGGAAAGCCGGAGAGTCTGGAGGGGCTTCTAGGAAAGCAGGAGGAGAGCTTGGAAGCGGTGGAAGCATGGTGGCCGGCTGGAGTGGTTCTTGGAAAACCAGAGTAGAGCTTGGAAGCTGCGGAAGCACCACGGCCGGCTTTTGGAACACCGTAGCCAAGCGAGGCCGACATAGAAGCCGCACTTGTAGTTGCTGGCAATCAAACAGCTGCTGAGGCATGGAGACAGGCTGGAGTGGCTCTTGGAAAGCTGGAACAGCACTGGGAAGCTGTGGGAGTGGAGCTTGAGGTAGCCAGGAGTCTAACACCTGTCGGAGCAGGGTGGTAACCCCGGTCAGATCCTTTCTCCAAGAAAAAATCAGTTAAGACTGCTGGGCAAAAACCTCTGCCAGCAACTGGTCTGAGTCCTTGGAACAGTCCATGACGGGATCCATGGCCTTGGCGGGGTCCATGGCCGAATCTTGCTGTAATGGTCACACAGACAACAGAACTGAAAGTCTCTTTGGGAAGAGTCCAAAGGAGTCTGTGTATCAGTAGATCCTCTGAACCAACGCGGGAGATTGTATGAGGCCACGGTGGCAGCCAAGGTAAAGCATATGCAGGAAACTGTCCGAGCCTGGGGTGACAGCAGGAACACAGAGGAACACTGGTAGCGCTGGCACGGACTGGAGACACCGCTGGACTGGAACCCTGGAAGGCACAGCAGGAAGCACGGAGGCAAACTGGGAATGCTGGAGACAGGAGACACGAAGGCGTCTGGAAACGCTTGAAGACAGGACACACCAGGAGCATATGGGAACGCTGGAGACAGGAGACACGGAAGTGTCTGGAAATGCTGGAAGACAGGAGCATCTGGAAACGCTGAAGGGCAATCAATTCAACAAGAACTGCTGTGGGAAGCGAGGTGTGGAAACCTTGGTGTCACGGGTGCTCCCGCGATCCATGTCGCGGATCACGGGTACACCCGTGATCCTTCTGACCCGGATCTTCAGCATTGATACAGCATTCTATGGAACTTCCAAGGTTTCCACACCTTGCTTCCCACAGCGGTTCCTGTTGAAGTGATTGCCAGACGATCCTGTCTTCCAGCATTTCCAGACACCTCCGTGTTCCTTCCAGATTTTCGAGACGCCTCCGTGTCTCCTGTCTCCAGCATTCCCATACGCTCCTGGTGTGTCCTGTATTCCAGGGTTTCCAGATGCCTCCGTGTATCCTGTCTCCAGCATTATCATACGCTTCCTGCTGTGCCTTCCAGGGTTCCAGTCCAGCGGTCCGGTCTGTGCCAGTGTTACCAGTGTTCCTCTGTGTTCCTGCTGTCAATCCAGGCTTGGACTGTTTCCTGCATATCCTTTACCTTGGCTGCCACTGCAGGCCTCATACCATCTCCAGCGGTGGTCCGGAGGGTCCACAGACTCTTCCAAGAGACTTTTACACACTTTCCCTCCTCTAAGTGTGACACTTGGAAGTTCCATTAGAATGCTGAAGATCCGTCAGGGAGTGAAAGGAGGTGCCGGACTATATGGGCTGGCCTCGGCAGCAGGAGCGAGGATGGGTCCTAGTTTGGGAGCAGCCTCGTTGAAGGTAAGTCCGGGCCGAGGAGCGCAGCGCCACGCTGGGGGCCTCGGGTGTGCCCGCGATCCACGACAAGGTTCGCAGGTGCATCCATGACAACTTACAGGTGATCATTGCAGCCTGGGACTAAAGTAAAGTATCCAGAGAGCTTTATCAGAGGTCACAACGGGCAGAGAGGTCTGTACACGGCAGGAACAAGAGATGAGAGATGCTATCCTGGAGTATCTCACTGTGCACAACCATATAACCCAGCGTCAGCATGGGTTTATGAGAGATCGGTCCTGTCAGACTAATCTGATTGGTTTCTACGAGGAGGTAAGTTCAAGACTGGATCTGGGGGACGCTGTGGATGTTGTATATCTGGACTTTTCAAAGGCATTTGACACCGTGCCACATAAAAGGTTGGTATATAAAATGAGACTGCTGGGAATAGGAGAAAATCTGTGTATTTGGGTAAGTAATTGGCTTAGTGATAGAAAACAGAGGGTGGTCATTAATGGCACATTCTCAGATTGGGTTGACGTTACCAGTGGAGTGCCACAAGGGTCAGTATTGGGGCCACTTCTTTTTAATATTTTTATTAATGACCTTGTAGTGGGTTTACACAGTCAAGTTTCAATATTTGCAGATGATACTAAGCTGTGTAAAGTAATAAATACTGAGGTCGATAGTTTAGCATTACAGAGGGATTTGTGGAAGCTTGAGGGATGGGCAGAGAAATGGTTGATGAGGTTTAATGTAGATAAATGTAAAGTTATGCACTTGGGCCATGGAAACAAAAAGTACAATTATGTTCTAAACGGTCAATTACTTAGTAAAACTGAAGCTGAAAAGGACTTGGGGGTATTGGTGGATGGTAAACTTAATTTTAGTGCCCAGAGCCAGGCGGCTGCTGCTAAAGCAAATAAAATAATGGGATGTATCAAGAGAGGAATAGATTCTCATGATAAAGACATAGTTTTGCCCTTATACAAATCCCTGGTCAGACCACACATGGAATATTGTGTACAGTTTTGGGCACCAGTGTATAAAAAGGATATAGTAGAGCTGGAACGGGTGCAGAGGAGAGCAACCAGGATTATTAGGGGAATGGGGGGATTAGAATACACTGACAGATTAAAAAATTTGGGATTATTCAGTTTAGAAAAAAGACGACTGAGGGGAGACCTCATTACAATGTACAAATACCTGAACGGACAGTACAAGGATCTCTCCAAAGATCTTTTTATACCTAGGCCTGTGACCAGAACAAGGGGACATCCTCTACGCCTAGAGGAGAGGCGATTTTACCATCACCATAGACAAAGGTTCTTTACTGTAAGAGCAGTGAGACTATGGAACTCTCTGCCACAGGAGGTTGTTATGGAGGACTCTATGTACATGTTCAAGAGAGGCCTGGATGCCTTTCTGGAGAGCAAAAATATCACAGGTTATGGCAGTGATGGCGAACCTTTTAGAGACCGAGTGCCCAAACTACAACAAAGACCCGCTTATTTATCGCAAAGTGCCAACACAGAAATTCAATTTGTGATTTATACTCCCTTCTCTCTCACAGTTTTTATTGATACCAGCCCCCGAGGACACCAATAAAGCAGAAAATAGCACCAGGTAGTCCTGTCACTTTAAAATAGCTCTGTGCACAGCAAGTCCTGGGCTGTCTGGGACTGCAGGAAGATACCTGGAGTCATCTCTGGTGATGGCCTGAGTGCCCACAGAAAGGGCTCTGAGTGCCACCTCTGGCACCAGTGCCATAGGTTAGCCATCACTGGGTTATGGGGATAAAACATTTATTTAATTCTTAAAGGTTGGACTTGATGGACTTTCGTCTCCTTCCAGCCTTATATACTATGATACTATGATACTATGATACTATGCCTAGTCCTGTCATTCTGCTGTCCTCTCCCTCTCCTCTGACATTTCTTATCTGGGCTGCTGATTCAGGCTGTGTCCTGTAGAAAATGTGAACTGTTATATACATATTATGCTGTAACTTATCAGAAGACATTCTTTTTCAATTAAATAAAACATTTTATTCCCGAACCATGGTCCCTTTGAAAAATGCTCGAGTCTCCCATTAACTTAAAAAACGCAAGAAAAATGTGAACAACACGCGCGTGAAAAACGCAAAAACGCTAATGACTCCAAATAAAAATGGAACAAAAATGCAGTTTTTCACGCATTGCACCCTGACGTGAAATGCAACGCTAGTGTGGAAGGGGCCTAAGGCGTTGCAGATCACGTCAGAGTTTGATCAGGGTGCGATCAGGGTTTGGTCAGTGAAAAACCAACAATTTGCATCAGAGTTCAATCAGTTTTCAGGCAGAGTTTGTTCAGCGTCTCAGTTTTTCACGCATGTTTTCAATGCATTTTCTATGGCAATTGGTGCGTGAAAAACAAATTGCGCTTGCATTGGACTGGCATGTGTCTCAGAGTGCAATGCTTTTTTGATGCATCTCCATAGACTTGTATGGTGCATTTTTCACGAGCGTGACTTGCAAAAGTATAGCATGTTGAGATATAAACATATGTACGTGAAAAAATATGGAAGTTTGAAAAAGCCCATTGATTACAATGGGTCAGAGTGCAATGCAAGTTCTGCGTGTCAAAAGCACGCGTATGAAAAACGCAAGTATAGAAGGGGCCTAAGTGAGCCCAACGACTGGGCTCTATTATTTGTTTTTGCCAACTCTTCAAATACTTTTGTTTTTAGGCAAACAACTGTTAGTTTAATTTTTAGAATGAGTGATTGTATTTTGAAGAGAAAGGCTTATTGCAGGGGATTATTTGTAAAGTTCTTTTTTCTTCTGACAACCTTATCTTGAAATGGCACATGCAGCTGTCACTTGGCAGAGTAAATTACGTTGTAATTATTGTATTTAAGTCCTATGCTTTTACTGTTGCAGCAGGATTCCTGATGTGGAATATTGGATTAAATACAAATAATGTCAGGCTGCTGATAATTATGTTACAGTGTAAAATGAGCGCAGGCGTACCTGTTACGACATTGACAGACATCAATAAAATGCTGGTAAAATGTTTCCTGTAGCTTCACACTTGCTCATTACCTTGACTGCCCTGTTGGAGATATAAAAGTTAAATCCATGATTTCATTCACTAACACAGCAGACAAGTATTCACAGTGGGCGCTGTTCATTATACCTGCTTCAGTTTTGACAGCATTTTTTCCTTAATTAAATTAGGATCATGGACTGCAGGTTTTTTACTGAAATATATATAAACGTTACCCTTATAACTGTTAAAGTCATATTTCTGACACAGTCGTTCGACTACATCAAAATAAGAAAATGAGGAAAATACAGCTAGCACACATTCTCATCTCCAGGTAATGCGCATGAGCCCGCATGTGCAGTCATCAACAAAATACAGCGATCAAGTGACATGAAGCCCGGTGCTCAGGCATAGTTTCTGTAAGTTCATAAGTGAGAACTAAATGAATGTATTAAGCTATGTACTTAGTTGAGCAGTAAGGTTTTTTGAAAACAAATCTGCAAGTCCAACCCATGAAGAACATGGTGAACCTGAATCTATTTGACTCAAGGAAACCTCACTATTCCTGAACCAGCCTTCCCAAATAGGAATAGTGTATTGTGTGAGATGAGCATCAAGCAACCAGGAACGGAAGACAATTTGAACTCGTAAAACGTAAAACAATGGAGTTTCAGCGGTAAAGGGGTTTAGCATATAAATCAGCTTGATGTCACAATCCACAATGAGGTGACCAGAAAGTGAGTCGAGAATAAAAAGAAAACAGGAAAACAAACTTGTACATGTTTTAAGAATTTTATTCTTATGCAATAAAGTACATATATTTCATATATCTGGATCCCTGGCTATTGAAGTTAAGCTTCTTCCTTTATGCTACACACCTGAAAGTGAGAAGCGAGAAACTTTTCTAAGGTAACCCCCGACCTTGGAGGAGCAGGTCCACAAAACAAACCAGATTAGATCTCGTATGGTACAGCAAAAAGTTGAGTTAACAAATACCTCCTGTCTATTTAAAATTGGGTAATTCTTATTGGAGAATAATAACACCTATTTATAAAAAATTTTATTTCCTAGAGGAAGAACAGGGGATTGGTTCACTTTTTTGAAACTAGTTGGTATGAATTGTATACTTTGATATTTGGAGCTTTGTAATGTGTCATTTTAAGTAGGGCCAGCTGTTTTCATTGATACAATTTTTGGAACTGTATAACCTCTCACTCATTATAATTTTTAAGTGAGGATATTTGTCTGTTTTTTCCCATTACAGGATACCGGTAATTATTTTTATTTCTTAATAGAACAGGCATTTTGGGGAGCGACAACACTCCCCATCACTCTCTAATATGCTTATGATTTTGTTTATGTTACTGTGTGGATCTGCGCTCCAAGTCTTTCTCTCTCCAAATGTTGGTATAGTTTTGTCAAGTTTTGTCCTTGTTCACACAACCTTAGGTTCTCTTATAACTGATAAAAGTCACAGAGTTGAGCTCAGAAGAAATTAGACCAAGACAATCTATGGTATAATATCTAAATCTCTGCAAGGCTAGGCAGATGTATGTAACTTTATTCATGTCACAAAGGATCATAAAGAACTTTCAGTGGGCTGCACCAGGGCTTGGCTTGCCAAAGATAAAAAGTAACGTCTGTAGTTCATTGGTTAGTAAATTATAATATGATCATCGCAGGAACAAAGTTTCTTCTTGGAGTGGTGGTATCGTAAATCAGCCAAGGCCACATTCTTTCACTGCACAGGGTTCTGTTAGCAATCTTCATCCATAGTCTGGCCTCATCTTAGTATATAAAAAGTAAAAACATTTTCATTAAACATAAAACAATACTTCACAGTTTGAATTCTGTCCTCTGATTTAGGCTACATTCACACGACCGTATGATTTCTCCAGTCCCGTATTTACGGGCCGTATGAGCACGTATATACGTGACGTTTTTCATCCATATGCAGCACGTATGTGACCCGTATTTTATACATCCCCATAGACTTCTAGGGCATACAGGACTGAAATACGGGAGAAAATAGGACATGTTCTATATTTTTATACGGCTAGTATACGGTACGGTACGCTACAGTGTCAAAAACGGCAATATAAATGGTTGGACGTATTGTCCATTGAAATGAATGTGGCCGTAAAAAAACGGTACGGATACGGACGTTTTCATAAGTCCGTGTGAATGTAGCCTTATTTTGTATTTTTCCTGGCACCAGTGTTCCACTGGGTTTGGTGTTTTTATTGCACAGGAGATTGCATAAAGTGGCCACTTATTTACAACATGGAATGGTCAGCATTCAAGATCTGTTTCTGTAGTGTGATTATGGTGGTGACAAGAGCTGCTGGGTCTCGGTCCCTGCTGGTTCTCACGGGTGCTCTTGTGACCCATGTCCGGGGGCATAGGCACACCCGTGCCCCTCTCTATGCCCCGGGACCCCCGCAGCTGTCTCTCTTAACTTCCCACAATCCACCGACGATCTCCTCACTCTGGCGCGCACATCCCCGCCTTCTAATTGGCGATTATTGCCGCTGGCCTTTCTGTTGAAATCCCAGCCCTTTCCTGTATCCCCTGCCGGATCTTTGTGCCTTGTGCCTCTGAAAAAGCTTGTCCCTTATGCATAATGCTCATTTTGTGAATTCCTGTTGTGATCCCTTTCCATCCCTGACTACGCTCATTTGCTGCCTGCCCTGACCTCCTGCTTTGCCTTTGACGTTGATTATGTCCTGCATGTCCCTGACCACGGTTCTGCCTGATGACTCTGCACCTCTCCTTGGCCATCACCGCGGACAAAGTACCCCGCCGTTGCAAGGTCGCTGTGATGTGAGTAGTGGGCTTAGACAATTTGATCAAAATGTAACTAAGAACCTCAAGTTCGTTTATTTTGCCTAGTGGATTTGCGGACCAGATGCTGGTTTAACACAGTCTTTGTAGTAATCTTGGGTCTGCTACCATATCTATGTAATAATCTTGGTTGTGTTAACATATCTATGTAGTAATTTTGGTTCTGCCAATATTTCTCTGTACTACTATGTTGTATTAACGGTTCTATGTCACAACTTTAAAATTAAACCAAAAAAGAGACCACATAGATGTTTGTATCTTTGAAGTAAAACTTGTTCTTCTACCGTATTTAGACATGAGGTTCCAAATCATTTAAAAAACAGGATAGGTTCCTTAGGTTTGTTCTTAAGTTGAATTTGTATGTAAGTGGTTACTGTATATTTTATTGTTTATTGTAGCTCCAGACAGAATTTTTTTTTTGTCCCAATAACAATGGGATTTTTTACAAGCTACTTGTATATAAAGATTACTAAAGTGTTTAAATGCTTTACATCTGTTGAAAAATGTAATGAAGATAAGTGCCGGCACCAGCTCACCCTGAGCTGGTGCACGGCATTTGCAGCTTATAACCTCCATCGGAAGTGGTAGGTTTCCTTTAAGAAGGGGATCGCCTGTACCTGTATACTGTATGCAGGTGGCATCAAGACCAGAATATGCAGATACTAAAGTTAGCCAGCAATGCTACCCACTGTCACACATTGCGTTTTGGCTGCGTTTCTATGTCAACGCCTGCGATCAGGATCGGTTGGTGCAGTTTGGTCTGCGTTTGCGTTTGCAAAAGAAGCCAAAACGCAATGTGGGACAGCGCCCTAACAGAATATACATAGTAATTTTCTGGCCTTGATGCATTTGCTGTTGCATGTTTTTAAAGCACTGATGTTAGCTTCGTTTGTGAGTTGTGAAATTTCTTTTATTGAGAGCAGAAATCTGTTACTAATTCAAGTCAGACAATGAAAGCTGAGGGAAATCTAAGAAAGTGAGATTGTCCTTCCATGCTTGGAAAATCATTCTTTGTTTACTCACAATCATCTTTTTTATTTATCAAAACATAAAAGTATAGATCAATTGTTGCCAGTGAGCACCAAGCAGGGCAAGAAGAGCAGTGCATAATATTGCCAAAAATGGCAAAATGTACAAAAACTAGGAAAGTCATTCTTAACGACCTGGCCCTTTTTTGTTTTTACATTTCCATTTTTCACTCCCCATCTTCAAAAATCTATAACTTTTTTATTTTTACACATTTACACGATTCACTAAGATCGTGCGCCTAATATCTTGCATGTGTCGCTTCCCTGCTCAGGTCCGACAGAGTTCACCTTCTTCTTCCTGGTGCATGTCTTGCGACACAAATTGAATCTTAAAGTGTAACCGTCATTCTGAGCAAAAAAAACTATAGTACATAATTCTGCTCTAGGTTTCCCTTGGAATCATTCCTCAAAGTATTTTGCCTCTCGGGCCTCATTTAGTACCTTTTTTGGCCCAAAGCAACCAGGGTTTCCAGCTCTCAAAAAAACTACAATCACCAAAATGGAGGGGCGGAGCCTGCCCCCTGTCACCTCATCACAAGCCGCACTGCTGACAAATGACACCAGAGCTATCTATCATAACTATCTACTGTATCTCATATCTATTTATCCCATATCTATCTGTTATCTACTCATATTTATCATCTATCTAATATCTTTCTATCTCCTATCTATATCATATCTATCTATCTCATACATAACTATCTCATATCTATATGTCTCTTATCTATCTACCTATCTAATATATATCTATCTATCTCATACATACTGTATCTATCTCATATCTATCTACCTATCTAATGTCTATTTATCTATGTATCTATCTGTCATCTATCTATCTTTCTCTATTTATCATCTATCTCTATCTATCATCTATCTAAGAAAAACTCCAGCACAGCACTTGAGGGCACAGCTTGTAGACTTGGAGAGTGTCTCCTGCCACTTCCTTGTGTGAGGTGATGGGGGGAGGAGGAGCTGCAATTTCTGTCTGTGTGGATTATCTGTTTATATACAGGTGTAGGGAAAGCTGAGGGAGAGATAAGAGTTTAGGTGTTTGGTCACTACATTAGTTAGGGCTTCTCCCTGCACATGCTGGAGCAGTGAGCTGTGAGGTGATCAGCTGAGAGCAGGGAGGGGGATGGGGGTGTGTCTCCTGCTCTGTAGTCTCTGCTCCTTTCTGAAGACGGGATGTGCTTAACATCAGCTATCTGAGCAGTCACTGACATATAGGGGAAGTCTGCAGAATACAAGAGAAAGGAGCAAGATTCGGGTAACTAAAAGGGCTTAAATTTACCAGCCCTACAACATATCAAAAGTTTTTTGAAATGACGGTTACACTTTAAATCCCGCGCTCAGTTCGAATCAGTTGGATCGTCCCAGGCCCCCCCCCCCCGTTTTCTGACGCGTGAAAGTGGCACTCTCCCGTGAAAATTTTTTTTCAGAAACAGCATGGGTGCGGTAGGATGCCAGGCACGGTAAGGTTACATTCCGTTTCACGCTGTGAAGTGTTTTCTGAAACCACTGACCACTCGTCAGTGGTTTGAGAAAGCTCAAAACAGACCGTAACCTTGCCGCACCGGGCGTTCTCCTGCACCCATGCTCTTTCTGAAATAAAAAGTCGTTTTTTACGGGTGAGTGCCGCTATTTTTTTCTCCTTTGGATATATTATACGATACCTGCTAGTTTAGCTGGGTAAATGTAGGTGCCTAGATTTCAAGTTGTTCAGCAACCGAGTAAACAGTCAACATAGAGAGATTTTGGTAACACTAGAAGCAGGCCAATTGATGTTTTTTTAAGACTTGAAAGATATCTCAACACTTGGCATGTTAAATTCTGAAGTTATGTCAATACACTAGAAGGTGTATAAGGATACTTGTATTTTACTCGTTTATGAGCAAATTCTAATTTACCAGAAAATCTGAAATTCTGAGAAGTTAAGGAAACCTCTCCCCAGAAATGTTATTTGAAGCTGTTGACAGATTTTAATAGAGTGTGCTATGCTGATATTCCCTGGGGGTGGGCAGCTGCAGGACCCACTGGACCACCATGGATGGAGACGTAAGCCAACACGGTATTTATGTGGCACCCGGTTTTCAACAGAACCCACCGTGGGTTGGCCTTGCTGCGGCGTGGTACCACCAGGTCGTTCCACAGGTAAGACTTTGTCCGCGGTAACTGCCAAGGCGAATATTCTGGGAAATGGCCAGCGCCTTTAAATCTGCTGAAGTCGGCACAAACGGTAATTTGGTACAGAGTCCAAACGGCATCACCAGGTACTCAAAGTGTCCATCACAGGTATTAAAAGCGGTCTTCGACTCCTCTCCCTTGCGGATACGAGAAGATCTTGACTCCACGTACACCGTTAAACAGCTCCGTGACTGATGGCAAGGGGTGTCGGTTCTTAACTGTGACCTTGTTAAGACCTCGGTAGTCAATGCATGGTTGGAGTGACCCATCCTTTTTGGTCACAAAGAAGAAGCCTGCACCAGCTGGAGAAGAGGACTTACATATGGACCCACTGGACCACTGCGGACGATGACGTAAGCTGACACCTGGGACCGGAGTCTAAGTGGCACCCAGTTTTCACCAGAGTCCGCCGCAAAGCAGGTTGGACTTGCTGCGGCGTGGTACCACCAGCTCGTTCCACAGGTGTGGTGTTCCAAGGCCATGGTGGCGGTCAAGGCGAAATACAGAGTCGTAAGGCAAGATCATAGTTAGGAACAGACAGGAGGTCAAGACAGGCAGCAAAGGTTCAGAGGCAGAGCAGACGGTCAGGAGGAGGAGGAGCGTAAACGGGAACAGGTCCGGGGTCACAACGGAATATCAGACAAATCGCAAATGTCAAAATAATTGTTATTTAATAAAGCAGTGATCCTACCATAAAGTGATATAATGATTTCTGTAGTCTCACAATTGTTACCACTTTTTGAGCAGTTAGAGCAGGGGTCCCCAAACTTTTTACATAGGGGGCCGTTCACTGTCCACTGAGACCGTTGGAGGGCCGGACTAAAGTTTAAAAATAAATAGCGGAACATGTGACCGCATCCATAATACACTGGCACCCCCCTCAATTAATTATTTAATATACCGGTACTGCACCCCCTTGTGAACTATTTTATATATTGGCCCAATTAACCCCTAGGCGCACCAGGACGTTATAGTACGTCCCCGGGGCTAGATGCTTAGCGCACGGGGACGTTCTATAACGTCCTGCTTCTGGCACCGGCTCACGAACGGAGCCGGTACCAGAAGCAGCGGCTGTCAGCTGTCTAGTACAGCTGACAGCCTGCGCTAACACCCGCGATCGGAGCCGGCTCCGATCGCGGGTGTTAACCCCTTACACACCGCGGTCAAACATGACAGCGGCGTGTAAGGGTGTTTGCGCTGTGGATCGGATCCCCCGTGCCGCTTACCGGGGGATCCGATCCACTTCTGGGCAGCTCCGAGGACTGGCATGTGCCCTGGAGCTGCCCGGTCTCCATGGCAGCCAGACCCCTTCCGGGTCTGACTGTAAACTGTCTGAGCATGCGCAAGCTTGCTCAGACAGTTTACACTGCTCTACAATAAAATAGTATTGTAGAGCAGTGTATTGAACTTAAACCAGTGATCAGAGCATCACTGGTTTAAGTTCAAGTAAGTATAAGTAAAAATATGCAAAAACACTTAACACTTCACATTATAATAAATAAAAAATAAATACATAAAAATATAAGCCCCTAAAATGTCACTTTCCCATAAAAACACTTAATAAAGTATAAAAAACACAAAAACACAAAAAACCCCGCATATTTGGTATTGCCGCGTCCGTAACAATCTGTATAATAAAACAGAATCGTTACTGGACCCGCACGGTACACGCCGTAGAAAAAAAAAACGCAAAAACGTTCCGAAAAAAAGATAATTTTTAATTAATACCCTATAAAAAAATGCTCTAAAAAGTAATTTAAAAAATGTTATGCACTCCAAAATAAGCCCACTAAAAAGAACAACTCTTCTCGCAAAAAATAAGCCCCTAACTAGATTTGTCAGCCGAAAAATAAAAAAGTTATGCATATGAAAAGATGGTGATGCTAAAATGTACAAGATTTTCTCCAAATTGGTTTTTATTCAGTACAATTGAATAAAATACACAAAACCCCCACATATTTGGTATCCCTGCGTCCGTAACAATCTGCATAATAAAACAGAATTGTTATTAGATCCGCAAAGTTAACCCCGTAAAAAACAAAACAAAAAAAAGCTCCAGAAAAAAGATCATTTTCAATTAATACCCTATAAAAATGCTCTAAAAAGGGATTTAAAAAATGTTATGCACTTTAAAATAAGACCACTAAAAAGAACAATCCTTCTCGCAAAAAATAAGCCCTTAAACAGATTTGTGAGGCGAAAAATAAAAAAGTTATGCATATGAAAGACGGTGATGCTAAAAGTAACAACATTTTTGCCAAATTACTTTTTATGCACTAAAAATGGGAAAAAAATAAAAAATCTATATAAATGAGGTCTTTTTGTAATCGTGGCGACCCATAGAATAAAAATAATATACTATTTTTATGGTATGGTAAACAGCCAAAAAAAACCCCCATAAAAATCTTCCTGAAAAGTGATGATTTTCATTTCCTCCACCAACAAAGAGTTAATAAAATCTCACCAATTAGCCTATAGATTCCCCCAAATTACGTACCAGAAAAGTGCATCTCATGTGGCAAAAGAAATAAGCCCCTATAGGTCCACATTAAAAAAAGAAAAAAATTATAGCCTGTACAATATGACATAGCAAATCTGATCTGGATGGCGCCTCCTTCCCTTCTATGCCCGGCCGTGCGCCCATACAGCAGGTTACCACCACATGTAGAGTATCCGTGTACTCGGGAGAAATTGGGTAACAAACTTTGTGGAGCCTTTTTTCATTTAATCCCTTGTAAATGTTTAATTTTCCACCCAAAATGAGTGTATTGTGAAAAAATATTACAATTTGCAGACTGCACCTCCATTTTGTTTTAACCCCTATAAAACACGTAAAGCGTTAACAAACTTCTTAAAAGTGGTTTTTCATACGTTGAGGTGTGTAGTTTCCACAATGGGGTATTTTACGAGTCTCACTATTATTTAGGCCTCTCAGTGTCAATTAGAAGTTGAGCAGGTCCATCTAAATACAGGTTTTGGTGATTTTACAAAAAATTTGAAAAATGATACCTAAATTCTGAGCCTCATAACATTCTAGTAAAATATGTGGAATCTTAAAAAACCATGCCAACATAAAGCAGACATTTGGGAAATGTAAGTTATGAATTTATTTGGGAGCCATGACTATCTGCATCAAAAGTAGAGAATTTAGAACGTTGAAAATAAAGAATTTTTCCAAATTTTTGCCAAATTTAGTTTTTTTTCATAACTAAACACAAAAGATATCATCCAAATTTTTAAACTAATTTGAAGTACAATGTGTCACGAGAAAACAATCTCAAAATCCCCTGGATATCTCATAGCGTTCCAAAACTATAACCACTTATAGTGACACAGGTCAGATTTGAAGAATGGGGCCGCGTCCTTAAGGCCAAAATAGGCTGTGTCCCCTAGGGGTTAATTAATTAATATACTGGGACCTCTCTCCATTAATTATTGAATATGCCTCCCCCCCATTAATTACTAAACTGCCCCCCATAATTAATTATTTCCTATACCTGCACCATTAATTATTTCCTATGCTGCCGCCACCATTAATTATTTCCTATGCTGCCCCTCATAATTAATTATTCCTATACTGCCCCTCATAATTAATTATTTCCTATTCTACCCCTCATAATTAATTATTCCTATACTGCCCCTCATAATTAATTATTTCCTATTCTACCCCTCATAAGTAATTATTTCCTATTCTACCCCTCATAAGTAATTATTTCCTATGCTGCCCCTTATAATTAATTATTTCCTATACTGCCCCTCATAATTTATTATTTCCTATGCTGCCCCTCATAATTAATTATTTCCTATGCTGCCCCTCATAATTAATTATTTCCTATGCTGCCCTTATAATTAATTATTTCCTATACTGCCCCTCATAATTAATTATTTCCTATGCTGCCCCTCATAATTAATTATTTCCTATGCTGCCCCTCATAATTAATTATTTCCTATTCTACCCCTCATAATTAATTATTCCTATACCGTCCCTCATAATTAATTATTTCCTATTCTACCCCTCATAAGTAATTATTTCCTATGCTGCCCCTTATAATTAATTATTTCCTATACTGCCCCTTATAAGTAACTATTTCCTATGCTGCCCCTTATAATTAATTATTTCCTGTGCTGCCCCTCATAATTAATTATTTACTAAGCTGCCCCATATAATTAATTATTTCCTATACTGCCCCTCATAATTAATTATTTACTAAGCTGCCCCATATAATTAATTTTTTCCTATTCTACCCCTCATAAGTAATTATTTCCTATGCTGCCCCTTATAATTATTTCCTATACTGCCCCTTATAATTTCTGACTGGAGTAGTCGTGGAGGTAGGTAAAAATTAACTTTTATTAAAGAATTATTAAAAATGGCTCCAGTGTGACAAACAAAACAAGAATGTTCAGAATGTACAATGTATTATGTGACATTCTGCAGAGCCAGAGGTACGTATTGCTGCGGGCATATACAATACCCCAGGTTCATTACTACTATGGGCCACTTTGGTGTAGGTTAGGGTCGCGGCAAATGTATTAAGCTGCCAACCGATCCCCCAATGATGAGAGATCGTGGACCTTCTAATCCTATTGCCCAGTAGTCTGGCTCTGGTAGCTACAGATCACTTAAATTCTATTAGTCCCTGCGCTCAGGCTCTACGCGTTTCGCCCTGGATGCTAGGGCTCATCAGGAGACATAGAGCTGGGACATCAAGCGCTGTTATGCCTAATCTAATACATACAGGACAGAACATAAAACATAGTGGAACGCCGGCGTCCTGATGGTGGGCGCCGGCGTGTATTAGTCGTAGCCACTGGCGCGGCGGAACAGCCGTCCTTATATTCGGCATGACTCCGCCCCCCGGCCAATGTGGGACCGCACACTAGATGATGCACGAGACTGTCCACCTATCCAGGGGAGTCGATTACGGGCTGGAGCACGTCGGCCCCGCTGATAGGTTGTGGAGAGCGGGTATTGACACCAGCCCTCTATTCAGACCCCGCCCCTTCATCGGACGGCGGACAGGTAAATACTTTTTCTTTTTCATGGCAAGGCAAAGAAAGATACCGGAGCACCCCGGTATTCACAAAAGGGGTGGTTAATCCTTATTAATGCTGAGATGCAGGAGATTACACGGGCCCCAGTTATTCATAAGCCCGATATATTCCTGTCAAGGCACTAGATAAATGTCTAACGCATTAGTCTAAATGTAAGCAGTGGACTAGTGCCTATGTTGCATAAACATATAGTGTTAAAAGTTCAGAGTTAAATAAACGGTGCAAATGATATTGCATCATTCAAACCATCAGGTTTGATGCACTTCATCCGGAATATCCACTGAGATTCTTTTCTCAGGATGTTATTGTTCCAGTCCCCCCTCCTTGGGGAGGGTCGGATCCTTTCAATGCCCTGAAACCTCAGAGCATTAAGGTCACCACCATGGTATTGATGGACATGGTTGGCCAGGGGTCTATCCTCGCCCCTTCTGATGTTCCCAATATGGTCGAGAATTCTTACTCTCAGTTCTTTAATGGTTTTCCCGACATAGTTTAGGGGGCATGGACAAGTTGCAAGATAGACCACTCCCATTGTTCTACAATTGATGAAATCTCGATTGGAGTAGGTAATGCCTGTTTTGACACTCGAGAAAGTTTTACTCTGGTTGATGTGTCTACAGGCCTTACATTTTCCGCATCTAAAGGTCCCTTTGATGCTGCATTTTTGTAGCCAAGAATTCTCAGAGGTAGCCGATGTAAGATGGCTATGGACCAAACGGTCCCCGATATTCCTCCCTCTTCTGTATGTTATGGAGGGGTATCCTTCAATCCTCTGTTTCAGATCCTGATCATATTTCAGGATATCCCAGAATTTCCTCAGGATATTGTTAATTTCTTGGGCTTTTTCATCAAATGTGGCGATGAGTCTGATTTTATTGTCGCCATCACTTCGTTGTTTTGGGACCAGTAGAGAAGATCGGTCTTGGTCTCTAGCAAAGGACCTGGCTTCATCTAGAATTTTTTCAGGATATCCTCTCCTCATGAAGCGTGTCTTCAATTCACTGGCTTTCATTTCGAAGTCAGACATATTGGAGCAATTCCTCCTCATCCGGAGGAACTGTCCCTTGGGGATTCCTTTCTTTAGGGCTGGTGGATGATGACTTTGCCACATCAGCAGGTTGTTTGAGGCCGTTTGTTTGCGGTAAACTGAGGTGCCCAAACTCCCATCCTTCATGATGGTGATCGCGAGATCCAAAAAGGAAATCGTTTCTGATTGAATTTCTGACGTCAGTTTTATGCCTAAATCATTGTTATTCAGGACCGTAACAAATTCAGAGAATGATTCTCTGGTGTCCGTCCATAACACTAGGACGTCATCTATAAATCTTGTCCACAGACATATCTTGGATGTCCATGCGTCCATTTCCTCGGTGAAGACGAGACGCTCCTCCCACCAGCCCAGGAATAAGTTTGCGTATGTGGGGGCAGCTGGGCTCCCCATTGCAGTTCCCCTGAGCTGGTGGAAGAAGCGCCCGTCAAACAGGAAATAATTATGTTCTAAAATGAACACCAGAAGGTCCATAATCAATTGGTTATGGTTAGATAGGTGTGAACCTCTCATGGATAAAAAGTGTTTAACCCCCAGGCATCCTTTGTCATGTGGAATAGAGCTGTATAATGCTTCCACATCTAAGCTAGCCAGCAAGGTCCCCTGAGGGATGGTAATCCCATCAATTTTCCTGAGGACGTCCATGGTGTCACGCACATAGGATGGCAGAGCCAACCTACACCAAAGTGGCCCATAGTAGTAATGAACCTGGGGTATTGTATATGCCCGCAGCAATACGTACCTCTGGCTCTGCAGAATGTCACATAATACATTGTACATTCTGAACATTCTTGTTTTGTTTGTCACACTGGAGCCATTTTTAATAATTCTTTAATAAAAGTTAATTTTTACCTACCTCCACGACTACTCCAGTCAGAAATTCCAGTAAATTGTAGTCCTAGGTTGATTATCATTATAGCTCATCAGTGATTTCACTGCCCCTTATAAGTAATTATTTCCTATGCTGCCCCTTATAATTAATTATTTCCTATGCTGCCCCTCATAATTAATTATTTACTAAGCTGCCCCAAATAATTAATTATTTCCTACACTGCCCCTCATAATTAATTATTTCCTATTCTACCCCTCATAATTAATTATTTACTAAGCTGCCCCATATAATTAATTATTTCCTATACTGCCCCTCATAATTAATTATTTCCTAAGCTGCCCCTTATAATTATTTATTTCCTATTCTGCCCCTCATAACTAACTATTGGCCCCCAGTCGCCACAATCTTTTTACTGCCCTTTTTAATAAAAAAATTAAAACCCTGTACTCACCTAAGTCTTCTATCTTCTTGCCGCGTCCGGGCAGGAAGGGATGACGTCATCACGCGGCCGCGCAGCCTAGTTCATGGAGCGATGTGCGCCGGGGTTGTATTCCGGCCACATCGCTCCAGTAATATTGCTCGGACGGACGGAGGCTCCTGCCCGACTGTTGCAGGCCGCGAGGGCCCGACGCTGGCGCGCCAAGTGTCGGGGGCCGGATCGAAATGGTCCGCGGGCCGTAGTTTGGGGAACCCTGAGTTAGAGCATAACTAAATTAGACCAGATGATAATAGAAAACTTTGTAATATAATTTATTAAGGAAATTTGTTTGTGTCCTTTTTCCTATGCCTTTTTTGCTTATTTAAACAGTTTGTGTAAATCAACTTTCTGTCCTGAATCCACTGACAGCTAAGAGATACACCCCCCGCACCTCTGCACCGCAGCGTTGAGGGGTTAAGGGTGCAGTCGCATGGTGTGTGCTGGGTGCATTTTTATACCAGCCAAATGCGTAGTAAACATGCAAAAATGCATGCGTTTTCAGTGTATTTACAAGCGCATTAAGAACGGTCCGACAACGCACCATGTGACCGTACCCTCAATCATCATGGTTCGCCTGACAACTGATGATATTATGGGCTGTCTCCTTATGGAGACATAATGGGGATCAGGATTTCATCACTAGAGCAGACAAAAAATATCTACCGTATTAATATTTACAATAAATGTTCCATTCATGGCCACAAGAGGGCAGTCACGAATCAAAACAATTCATCTTGAGTGTCAGAATTCGTACCAAAAGAGAACAGTAAAACCTGTATTCAGTCTTATTCACATCATGTCTCATTATAACACATGCGGAAGTGGATCCTAATCACAGAAGTTATATTGAAAAATGTTTCTTGAATAGCCTGCTCTTGATAATAAGCACAGACTGACAGATACTAATGAAATACATACCAAATAAAATGTGAAAAGGCTCCAAAGAAATTCTAAAGCAATACTAACCAGCCTCCTCATACCAGGGACGTAACTAGTATAGTCTTGGCCTCATAGCCAAAATTGTGATTGGTTCCCCCGTCTATTTAGGCATTAAATGCAGTGTATGAAGGGGAGTAATTACAGTGGTAGCGGCCACTATGGGACCCACTGTGTCAGGGAGCCCGGCATCCGACCTCACACTAATGAATGGGGAATGTGCACCATTATATACATATTCTGCTGCACATTGTACAGAATAATATGTATATAACAGATATGTGATGTATATATGTTGCATATGTGTGTGCATCTGTAATGTGTAGATGCTGTGGGGGAGATTAATCATTAGTCCTATGTAGCTTCTTGGCATCTAATTTTGCGCAAACCCTAATTTTGTGGGGTTTTTTAGTGGGAAAAAAACGCAACTCTAAAGTCACGCAATGGCAGAAAAAATACACCACACAGTGTGCAACACCACATTTATCAACTTGATACTGTGGATCACCAGCTCCTCCTTAGGATGCTTCGCTCCATTGGCCTAAAGGACACTGCACTCTCTTGGTTTTCTTCCTATCTCTCTGACCGCACTTTCAGTGTCTCCTTTTCTGGATCTTTCTCTTTTCATCTTCCTCTCAGTGTCGGGGTTCCTCATGGCTCAGTCCTAGGTCCTCTTCTCTCTCTATACTGCCCCCATTGGACAAACCATCAGAAGATTTGGTTTCCAGTATCATCTCTATTCTGATGATACCAGGCTATATACTTCTGCACGTAACATCACCCCTGCCTTAATCCAGAACACTAGTGACTGTCTCTCTGCTGTCTCTAACATCATGTCCTCTCTCTTCTTGAAACTTAATCTTTCTAAGGCTGAACTTCTTGTCTTTCCACCATCTACTAACTAACCCAACCCTGACCTCCTCATTATACCATCTACTAACTAACCCAACCCTGACCTCCTCATCTCAGTCTGTGGGATCACTATAGCACCGAGGCAGCAGGCCCGCTGTCTTCAGGTTGTGCTGGACTCTGACCTCTCCTTTTCACCATATATTCAATCTCTTGCTTGCTCTTGCCGGATGCATCTCAGAAACATCTCCAGAATCCGACCATTTCTGAAATTTAAACTTCTAAAATGCTAATTGTTGCACTTATTCTGCACTGGCTGCCTGTCTCCTTCAATATTCACTTTAAAATAATAACCCTTATCCACAAAGCTCTGAATAATGCTGCACCTCCCTATCTCTCTTCTCAGTCTATCGCCCTTCCCGTGTTCTTCGATCTGCCAGTGACATTAGATTAATCTCTACCTTAATTCGAACCTCCCATGCACGTCTCCAGGACTTCCCTCGAGTGGCTCCAATTCTCTGGAATGACCTTCCCCGGACTCTCAGACTAATACTCACTCTCCAAAGTTTTAAACATGCTCTTAAAACCCATCTCTTTAGGCAGGTCTATAACACTATAACTGCATGAAATGTAAACTCTCCCTTTACTAATCCATCCTATGTCCTATCTCCCATCTGTTATTCGGCAAACAGCAGATATACACCAAGCTCCAGGCTTCTCTGCAGTCACTGTCACCTAGGACCCTGTAAATAAGATGGCGGCTGAGGGCTGGTTCAAGCAGCAGAATTTTTATTTATTAAATTATTTATTAAATTATTCTTTGCTCCCTTATAAAGAATTGCTGGATAATTCTACAACCTCTTGTGTCAATACCCTCATCCTCATAGACTGTAAGCTCTTGTGAGCAGGGCCCTCATTCCTATTGTTCCATATGACTGTTTGTTTTTTGTTATGTAATATATTTGTATATGTCCCCTATGATTTGTAAAGCTCTACGGAATTTGATGGCGCTATATAAATAAAGATTATTATTATTAGATGTGGGTCCATTGCTACTACAGGGGGAAGTTTTTTGCTCAATTTTATGTTTGCGGTATCTGAGAATTTCCTGTGTAAAAATATTGCAAAAAGGCAGAAACTGAGCAAATGTTAAACGTACCCGCGACTGGTGCAGTCTACTCGCATAGAGTACACACAGCTCATCAGAAGGCATCCGACAGGTGAAAACCTACCAGTCTAACACATAGCTCAAAATCCTGCCTAATGATAAATCTCCCCCTCCCGCACATGATCCGGGTCAGGATGTTCTCAAATTTGGTGTGACCTTGGATGTAGTACATGGACGTTCACTGTAGATTTTGTGCTGGATTCAGGGACCCTCAGCACTAAAATTCACAAGCAAATCTTCATGTAACGTGATGTGTTTATTTACCATGAAATAAACCTGTAGAGTATTTGCATTTGTCTACTATGGCACATATTGTTACAACATAAATGTCTGTACATAAATCTGATGGTGATAATTCTGTGTTATGCCTCATCTGTGCGACACTCTTTGTTCACACTTTGCATATATCATATTTTGGCGCCTTATTTATATTATTCTTCACAGTTGTTACGTCCAACACCAAATAAAACAGAATGGAGGAATCTGCTCATCCACGCCGGGACTTCTTCTTCTAACTACAATTCCCACAATCCCTCTGCGTCGGAAGCGGAAGTTGTCGTTGCTAGGTGACGAGCTTGGCGTGTTAACGGGAAGCGACAGGACTGCCACGGTTCTATGGCGAAGCGACAGCAAAGTGTATAAGAAAGTGAATAACAAGGCACCGGTCCCCGGTAACGACAAGGCTGGATCAGAGGCCATAAGAAGGCGGTGATATGTGTGAAGGAGCGTCCAGAATATCCGGGCCGATTCCTCCCGACCCGACTCTGTTTCCTGATTACTATAGAAGGCCGGCCTCAGCGCGGGGGCGCTTGGAAGGGGCTGATCTCAAGCTGGACTTTCTGTCAGGACCATTGGCTCCGGATCCCACCTTATATCCAACATGTTACAGTGCCAGGCCTGCCAGCCCCATACCCAGAATCCGCCCCAATGCCAGGGATATCCTGGAAAGGGGGCAGAGTGGTACAGTGGGGGTCCTGCTGAAGCTGGAGGGGATCTCTCTCCACACAGCATCCTCGCCTCCAAAAAAAACAAAGGACCATGGAAAAGAGAATGTGCAGCGCATGAGGGAGATCCAGAAGCGCTGTAAGGAGAAGGAGATGGAGAAGGTGCAGGGGGCTCCTAAACCTGTCAAAGCTTTATGGAAGTCTTCCAAATACGAACAGGTGGAGTCCAAGGTCAAAGCCAAACTTCAGGAACAGCCAATGCCCCCGAAAGCAACACAGGCAAACTTCCTCAAGTCTCACACCCGCTGTGGTGTAGGGTTACCCCCCAAGAGGTGCCCTTCACCAGGACCCATCAGGCCCACCTCCGCCAGTAATGACATGCAGATCCAGGGATCCAGCATTGACTTCATAGCCCACAATGCAAGGAATGTCAAGAAGATCCAGATGAGACGATCTCGCTCCTTGCAAAACCTGAACGAGGTCCTGCTGGAAAAGCAGCGACAGCAGCAAGAGTATGACACCAAGCAGAAGGGGCATGTCCCTCAGTACCTCCAAGACCTCAAAGCAAAGTGGAAGAAAGAGCAAGAGGAACTCAAGAAGCAGACTCCAGACCCATCTCTTCCCCCGGGACACACCATGATGCCAGAACATGAATGTCAGGAGACACTGAATAAGATCAAGCAGACACAGTCCCAGCTCCTCAAGGAGCTCCTGATGCTTCCAGTCCGAGCAGACAATTTCAGCATCCAGAACCGACGCACCGAGCTTGAGAAGAAACTTTCTGAGATTGAGGAGGCCATTAAAGTATTCTCCCGTCCAAAGGTCTTTATTAAGATAGACTCATAATATGACTTAAAATTAACCCACAATCCCTTGCGTTTCTGCTGGACTAGTGTGCAAGATATTGAATTTTCTACTAAAATTACACAAAGCTGAACTGATCTGCCCACATCTGTAGGGATAATGGAATGTGCTTTTTATCATGTGTATGTTGCGGGCTACTGGCAGTAATATTATTTATTTAAATATATATTTTTTTTAGTATTGTCTTAATTTTAATATAAATTTTAAAAATATTAAATTAAAGGGATTGTATCAAGTTTTACATTTATCCTCTGTCCACAGGATGGGGGGGGGGGGAATGTATGATCTTAAGTGGGGTGTCATCTTGTTGGAACCCTCCAGCAGGACTTCCTGATTGCAGAGGTGTAAAAGAAGTCAATGAAGCACAGGATGCAGCTTAGTCCTGCGCCCATTGACTTCTATGTTACTTCTGAAACGAATTACAGGTTTGCCAAAAAAAAAAGTCCCATTGGTATGGAATGGAGCCATTTCTGCAGATGAGTGGTGGAGCTGGTGCTCCTCCTACTATCATACATTTAGGAAAGAAGTGTAAACCCTGATACAAGTTAGGATCCAAAAAGTAGTGCACTATGAAAATAAATTCTAATTCTGCACTTCAGTAGGCCTCATGATTTATTTCCATATTCTTTTTCAATAATTACCTTTCTTTTTTTAAATGTGGACTAACCCTGGTTGATCATTTTGTAACATTTATTGCTGACACACAACAAGTATTTAATTTGATGCGCAGATTGTAAACCACTATAACACCTTCATATGGGATGCATGGTATCGCAACAGTCAATGATGTAAGAAGCTCTGTGCAGTGAGCTCCCCCTTGTGGTGACTGCAGGAAAAAAAATGTCACTGATTTAGGAAGCACCAAAGCAGAACCTTTATGGTACAAGTTTGGATATACTACAACTCAGTGTGATGTCACGCTTTTTTAAAAGGTCCGTCGGTGCTGCAGTCTGCATTTTACTGTTTTGTGTTAAAGCTGCTGCAGAAATTCTTAACACAGAGCATACAATGGATAAAGCAGAAGTCGCACTTACATTTTTCAAGAAGGGTAATAATACTTCTATTATCATTTTTGAGGAGTATTTTAGCCGAGAAGGAATATTAACCTGCATCACATTTTTATCTGTTTTATGCAGATGTTGTACAGCACCTGAAGTGTGTATCACAAGAGATAGTTAACCCTAGAATGCATGACCTTAAAAATCTACACTTTTACATACCTGGGGCCTTTTAGGCCCGTGTGCAAATAACATGGAATAACTCAAATAAAAATACTTTTCAAAGTTTATTTGAAAAAATGCAAAGTAAGGATGCATTCCTACTAGCGCTGGGGTCTGCCAGGAGGGGATCTGTAATGGATCTGACCTCCTGGTGTCCCCAGCTAAGGCTGGTAGAATCCGGGCATTCCGGCAGCCTTAACTGGAGTTACCAAGAGATCATATCCATTATGGATCACCTCCTGGCAGACACCAGCACTAGTGAGAATGAATCCTAAGATGTGAATAATTCAAAACATTTTGTGCAAAAAAAACCCCAAATTAACTGAACGGGCTTAAAACGCCCAATATACTCATTTGATATAACTCTGTATAATAATGTTTTTTTGTCTAAAAGTTTTTTTTATATAAAAGTTGCAGTAAACATGCTGCAGGAATTTCCCTTTTCAAAGTTTCCTTTTCGAATTTACTAATGACCGCAAACTCTTTCACATGTTATCTGTTCGGAAGAATGATCCTTGCAGGCATTTTGTCCACAAGTGGTACAGACACTCTCCGATTTCCTGTCCTTCTTTGCTGGACAAATGTAACATCGCTTTCTTTTTTTATCTCTTGGCTCTGGATGTTCCTGAAAACTTATACCACATCTGATCATAGCTTACAGAAAATCTCTCTTTTGGACAAGAATTGTGGAATTCCTACAGTTCCTTGAGCAACTCTTACAATATTATTTGATGGGACGCATCCAAGAACCCTAGGAGTACTGTCCCAAAAAACATTTGTTTTGGATGTTCTGGTTGTACGTTCTGCTGGATCCATTTCTTCTTCATCATCTGAAGAATCACTCAATGATGAAGTAGGGACATTAGCTGGTGGCATGTACTCTTCATCAGACAAAGAAAGTTCACTATCTTCATCACTATCAAAAATGATTGCTTTGATTTCTTGGTCAGTCAACCCCCTGGATGTAGACTCTGCCATTGTAACCTTAGAAGTCAGTAAACTATAATGAAAAAAAATTATTACAATAGGGGTTGTAGACTCTTTGTTAGTGTCTGTGCACTTCACCTGTCTCACCTTCAGCAGGTCACCACTTTCGTTTATGTGAAGTGGAAATCTTTGGATTTTTGGAGCTCAGAGTTTCTTTTTCAAGAAACAAGAAAGCTGACTCCTTCCTCCTTCCTGTTCAGGAACTATGATGATGTCAAAGACGCATGACATCATGAGGTAGCCTCCTTCCCAAGATCACATAACCATGTAGTCAGGCACAATCCACACTCTGCGCAGCAACAGCGGAGTCATAAAGACTAAGGCTACATTCACACGACCGCATGGGGGACGTATATACGGCCGATATACGTCCCCCATAGATGGCAATGGGCGCATGGCGCACTACGGGAGCATGCGGCACCGTACCACTCCATACCCGGGAAAAAGATAGGACATGTCCTATTATTTCCCGTAATATGGCACCGTGCGCCATGTATCCCTATGGAGAGGGGCGGGGGTGAGTTGCGCTCACCTCTTCCCTCCGCACGCTGCCGTTGCCCTGCTACGGTACGGCGGGCAACGGCAGTGTGAATGCAGCCTAAGTCACCGTTTTCCCCAGCAACAGAAAAGACAAAAAAACTTAGGATCACATGTAAACCTAGTACGGGCCTAAAAGGCCCCAGGTATGTATATATGGGGTATTCACAAAAAACAGTTATACTGAAATGCCTGTAACATAAAAATATATGAACAACTGGAAATGACTAACAACTATATAACTGAGGAATACCTAGAGTTTCAGAATTCTAACTAAAGTAATCTTGCAGTAAAAAGAAAACAACTAACAGGGCGGGCCTGCGAGGCCCCAGGTATGCATTCTAGGGTTAAGAATATAATAAGTTACTTTGCAGTTCATGAACTGTATGCCAGATCTGTAAATCAGTGGCATTCTACTTTTATATGGAGTTTCTTGATGAAATTTGATATTTTTAGAATTTACAATAGGGGGAGAATAACTCATAGTACAGGGATCGTTACAATAGTGGATTTAGAACAGGCTTGACCCTTGGCCCTCTTTCGTGTTTTCATTTTATTATTCCCCACTTTCAGAAATCTAAAACTTTTTTATTTTTTCTGTGTACAACGGCTGTGTAAGGGCTTGTTTTCTGCATAATAAATTGTACTTCCATGCCTTGTAATTGGTGAAAAAAACATTTGCACCATTTTCTTGAGGGTTCAGTTTTAAGGCTTTTAATGTGCGCTCCAATAAAACATCTCCTTTATGCTTTGGGGCGGTGTGATTACAAGGATACCAAATTTATACAGGTTTTATTGTGTTTTAATATTTTTTAAAGATTAAAACCTTCAATATGATCAAATGTTCTGATGCTAATAGGGTAGCTTTTTCATACTTTCATGCACAGAGCAGTATAATGTGTAATTTTTTGCACTTCCAAATGGTGGTATTTAATATTCCATGGCGTGTACTGGGAAGTGGGAAAAAAATTCCAAATGCAGTGAAATTGGTAAAAAAAACGTATTTGTGCCGTATTCTTGTGGGCTTGGATTTTATGGATTTTACTGTACGCCCCAAATGACGTGTCTACTTTATTCTTCGGGTCGGTATGATTACGGGGATACCAAATTTGTATAGCTTTTATAATGTTTTCATACATTTAAAAAAATTAAAACCTCCTGTACAAAACTTTTTTTGGGAGATTTTCCCGTTTTCTGGCGCTAATAACTTTGGTGTATGGAGCTTTGGGAGGTGTCTTTTTCTGCGGATTTTGATGACGTTTACAATGTTATCATTTTTAGGACTGTCCAAACTTTTCATCACTTTTTATAGAATTTTTAAATTTTTTTTTTAAATGGCAAAAAAGTGCCATTTTCGCCTTTGGCCGTGATTTTCCATTACGGGGTTAAATGCAGTGAAAAAACGTTATTATATTTTTATATATCGGACATTTTCGGACCTGTTTTTTTACTGTTTATTTATATCAGTTCTAGGGAAAGAGTTTTTAGGTTTTTTATTATATTTTTTTTTTAAACTTTTTTATTTTTACTATTTTTCAGACTCCCTAGAGTACTTTAACCCTAGGTTGCCTGTACGATCCTATTACAGTATGGCAGTATATAGGGATTTTACTCAAAGTAGTCTTCAGAAGACCCGAGGCTACCATGGTGACGGATCGCCGCTCCCCAATGACGTCACAGGGAGCGACGATCCTCTGAAAGATGGCGGCGCCCATGTGCTGCCATCCTTTTGAAGCCGCCGGTGGCGTTCAGCAGGAAAACACCCACTGCAGCAAAGACTTACCGGCTATGGAGAGGGCTTAGCCGTGAGCTCTCTCCATGCAACCGCGCCCGGCATGTGACATAATACTACGTCACATGTCGGTAAGGGGTTAACCCTAGGGAGCCTGATTGCTCCCATCATATACTACAGTACTACTGCATAACAGTATATGGAGAATTTGCTATAGATCTGTAAAAGTGTGCAGCTGGCACACTGTTACAGATCTGTAGCAATGACAGGTGCTGGAATTTTATAAATGTGCCACGCTGTCATGGTAACTGGTTGTAGCTCCTTCATATTGTCGCAGGGAGCAATGATCAAAGCCAACACGCCGCAAGCTTTTGACTGCTGCTGGAGGCTTTGCTGCTTGCAGTCAAAGGGTTAACGCCCACAATCGGTGTCAACTCTGTGAGCCCTCTCCATACTCCCTAATATTAGTACGTCACAAGTTGACTTCTGGGTAAGTCAGTAGTAGCTAAAATGTCTGGAAAGACCTTTTTAACACAACAGAAATATTAAACTTTCTCTTTATAGAAGTATGTAAATAACAAATATTATATGCATTATAATTGCAACATCAGTAACAAGCATACAGATGTGTCACGTATTCGGACATGCTAGGTTTACTTAGTTAGTAAATACTTGAACAGTACTTGTACCAATTGAGGCTGTTAACCACTTAGATTCTAGTTATGAAATGGACAAAAAAAAAAAAAAAATCACTGTACGGAGGGACTCCATGCATCACTATATATTACTATGATGCTGAGACTCCCTTCCTCACTACTCTGGTCAGTCTTTGAAATCTGGGCAGTGCACAATCCATGGTTTGCTGATCGACTACAGCCGTGTGATTTAGATTCTGCAGAGCAGTGAAGATATGTTTAGTTATATAATTGTAGATGTTATACATCAATGTCAAACACTGTGACCCCAAAAAATAAACAGATGGGTTAGACATTCAGTGCTGCCCCACACTGGAATATGTTGTCATTGTCAGAACATGCAGGTTATGCACCTTTGGCAGATACCCAAATATAATTTCTAACAGCTTCATGTGGAGTTTATAGCTATATAATGGGCTCATTCATTAAAGGCTTTGCTAGTTGGTCATCTGGAACCATTCCCACAATATATCAAATTTTAATTAGATTTATTATAACATTATTTAATAAGGAAATGTGAAAATGAAAGGAAAGCTCAGTTTTTAGGTAATTGCAGGGCTGGACACAGACAGACTATTGTCTGGTAGTTACCATGTTCTTTCATCCAGATGAAGTTATTTATTTACATGTGGGGTGAATTTGGGGTGATACTATATAGTATTGTACTACTGTAATATGTGTTCTATGGATTTGTTTGGAAAATGTTACTTTTATTATTATCTTAGCTTTATTATAATCTTAGCTTCCATGTGCCAAAAAAATCCCCTTATAACCCGAACAAAGAAAAAGAAGAATCTGGACTGATGACGTACCCGGTACGGGTATGAAACGCGTCTCCCAAACAACAATAGAATTTTATTGTGATTTTATTAATAGTTTATTTTTACTTTTTTTTTTTTAATCATAAACAATAAAAAAAAGTAGAAAATCCACAAACGGGCGCTGAACGGAATTTTTTCAAACACAAGCTATATGCTCACAAATTTCAATCTACTTTTATTATTATTAGATTTTTTCATTTCTAAAACATAATTCATTGTAATTAATATAAGACTACTTTTACTATATTTCACTATATTTCCTGCATTGAGTCAATTTCAATGATCTCATCACACTATTGGTAAGAGCAGGGGTGGGATCCGCCAGGTCCCCGCAAACTGGTGGTTAAAGTTCTAGCCGGCTCAGTGAGCCAAGGAGAAGCCAGTCTGAGGTTCATCCACCAGTGTCTCCAGAGATCAGTATGCTTTGCGCTTCAAGTCTTACCTGTGGGCATTACTGCTGGTTACTGAAGGCATGACAGCTGGCAACTGGCTAAACAGGGAATGACTTCTGGCTTCTGGGGCATTATTGTGATGGCTGGCTACTGGGGACTTCACTGTGACGCATGGGTGCTGCGTACATTACTGTGACTAATGGTTACTGGGGACATCACTGTGACTACTGGCTACTGGGGGCATTACTGTGGTTACTGACGTCATTGATGTAACGACTGCCTACTGGGAGGTATCACTGTGACTAATGGCTGCTGTGGGTATCACTGTGATTATTGGATACTGGGGACAGGCACTGTGACTAATGGGGTCTGCTGCTACTGTGGAGCTAGTACTATGACTATTAGTTACTGTGGATGGATGTGACTCTTGGCTTCTTTGTCAGGGCAATGTGTCTAGATTAGCTACAGTGGGTGGGCGCTTTGACTATATTACAGATAAAGTACAACAAGCGCTTGTTTAGTCTTTGCGGAGTAGCAAAACACAAAAATGCCTGCTCTCACTGGCTTTCTGACTTTCTTTTTGTATGCTTTGACTGTATTGGCTACTCTGAGGGGGAACAGTTACTATATTGGATACTGTGTTCGGGCACTGTTACTATATTGGATACTGTGAGGTACTGCAAATATATTGATTATCGTGGGGACATAATAAGGGAATAACAGAAAAGTATTACATGTGATAAGTAGATAGATGAAGTAAGGAACTACAAATTTTTGTGTTGCTAAATCTGCATAGATAAGTTGTGGCTGGAAGAAGCTGAAATGGCAGCCAGGTAAAAGATGATGATGATGTGTCTCTTCCAGTCAGACTTAATTGGATTTACAGTAAGTGCTGGCGTTACACATGAGTTCACAATTCTGCACTCAATGCTAAATATCTTTTACACAGAGCTTGGTTCTATTTTTATGTACTTAGATGGGTTCTGTGCTGCATTTATTTACTGAACTTGGTTCATATATACAAACTTGGTTTTACTGCTGTAGTTACTGTAAGTTTTGGGCTTGGTTCTGGTGCTATATATGTATTGAACTTTGTGAGGGCTGTATTTCTGGTATGATCTCCGCTCTGGTGCTGTGTTTAACATGGTTCTGGTGTTGTATGTGTTCTACCTTCTGGATCTATGCAGTTAATGCAACATTTTTGTGACCCAGCAATATCAAACTTTTGGGATTATTTTATAGTTCCATCATCGGTAAATGTGTGCCATTTGAACTTTTATGTTTACTTTTTCTTTTTTTTGTTTTACTTTTTAATTAAATTTTACAGGCTCCAATATGGTGTCTGAACCAGGATCTGGTCCCTCATACAATATACCGAATTAAATTGCTCTATGATGGATTGTCCAATGATAGCCATGAGAGCCTTGGAGAGGGTCCTGGCTATCATAGCGACAGATTAATGCCTCCAATGAGGTCACAGGGGGCAACGGCATGTGTTTGCAGTGTAATACAGACTGGGCTCAACCTGTGAGCCCTCTCCATAAATACTTAATGACAAAGCACTGTAATTGTCCAGCTCTCGTTATTAAGGTGTTAATGGAAGCAAATTGGAATATTTACCAGTAATTGTTAACTGCTATTTACATTTGACAGTCATTGTTAGTAGAAGATAAGTGATTGGTAATACAATTGTTTGCCACCATACAGTTCACATTTATCAACATTACATTCCAGGTTATATGGGTGTGATCAAACACAAAGCATTTTTATGTCTACAACAACATTATGATCACCTGGCAAATGAGTGTTCGTAAACACTCAACTCACCAATGTATTAATATGTAATTAGTACTTGTAGCTTTTTACTAGTAGAGTATTCTAACAATAGGATCATTACTCGGGAGCAAGAAGTCTGTCATATCTAAAATAATTTAATTAATGTATTAACTCATATATACACATACCGTATATATGAATACTGTACAAAAATGTTGTGTTGACTGCATAGACAAGGCTGGCACCCGCAGCCGGCTTACCAGAACAAGCGCTGGGGCCCCCACAATCTGAAAAATCTATTACATCGGTAACAGCATCCTTGTGTGTCGCCGATGTAATTGAAAGATAGACCGCCGTCTATCACCGTGATGACTTCATGGCGCATGGAAGCTGAGAGCGGGACGGAGCCTTTGACATGAATTCTTGAGGTAAGTTAACGTTTATTCATTTTTTTTTTTACAGGCCACAAGATGCTTTATGTCTGTTTTAATCTACATGTTTAATGGTGGTGGCTGCTGCCTCTGTTCTGGATATTTATTCGTAGAGGCTGCAGAGAAGCCTCTGCATATTTTGGGGTGGAGCAGTGTAACTTATGGGGGAACAGTTTGGTTTATGGGAGACAATGTGGCTATGTGGAGGGGGGACAGTGTGGCTTATAGGGGCAGTGTGACAACTTCTCTTTGCAGATTTAGCAACACAAAAATTTTAGGTTCCTCACTTCATCATCTCCTCTATCTTATCACAAATTTAATACTGTCTATTGTTCTCTTGCAGATGATTATTATATCCCCACAGTAACCAATATAGTAATGGGGCCCAGCATACAGTAGCCAATACAGTAACAGTGCCCCCACAGTCGCTTAAATAGTAATGGTGCCCCAAGACAGTAGCCAAAATAGTCACAGTCCTTTCACACAGAAGAAAATATAGTAACAATGCCCCCATACAGAAGTCAATGTGGAATGGTGCCCATTCACAGTAGCTAATCTAGTCACAGTGCTTGCAACTGGTTCACTAATGCCCCCAGACAGAAGACAATAGTCATATTGTCCCCACACAGTAGTCAATAGCCAGAGCCATCCACAGTAGACAATAGACTCAGCACCAAGCCTGCAGTAGCCAACAGTCACACCAGCAGCCCCTGGCAGCCATTAGTAACAGTGCCTTTCCCCAGTAGCCCATAGTCCCAGTGCCTGCCCTCAGTAGTAAATAGTCACAGTACTCGCCCCAGTAGCCACAGTGCCTGTCCCCAGTACTGCCTGCGCCCTCCTCCATCATCGCAGAGCCTGGAATAAGCAGAACAGGACTGTGGGGGACATTTTTTTTTGTTTCATACCCAGGGAGAGTGCAGGGGGCCACAGTATGAGGGAGGACAGGGGGCACAATATGAGGGGAGGGGCCACAGTATGAGGGGTGAAGGAGGGGATAATGCTGTGGTTGTGTTGACCATGGCATTTAAAGGGCTAACAGCCGGGGTCAGAGCAGGTTACACAGGGATGTCAGTGATAGATTACTGCTGACACCCCCGCTTCCCGATGCCAGTTCATCTCCTATAGAGACTATATACTTTTACAGCATGTATTGCGCATAGCAGGCCTGTATCCTGATTGTACGGCGTGGAGCCCCAAGAGGTTAAAGGACATCTACCACCAGGATGAAGCGTTGTATGCAAATGAGCCTGAAGGGGTCCAGGCTCCATTAACACCTATGAAGCCTGAAGCCCCTCAGGCTCATTTGCATACTGTCCTTCATCCTGGTGGTAGGTGTCCTTTAACCCCTTAATGACCGTCCTATTGGAATTCTACAGGGGTCATTAAGGGCACTTCTTCTGACCTGATGCCTTTCTGCAGCGTATCAGAAGAAGATTGCGGGATCACGGGTCTCACTGGTGCCAGTGTTGGCTGTGATATCTTTACAATAAATATAAATCAATATTTAAACCTGTCCGTTGAACGATGTAAAAATAAAACACAAAAAACTTCCCGTAATATACAATTTTTCATCAAACACATCACAAAAAAATGTTCTAAATAGTGATCAAAAAAAGTTACGTGCCCTAATATCATAGGACTGAAAAAAACAACTCTTTTTACAAAAAATAAGCCCTAAACCAGATCTGACAACAGAAAAATACAGAAGTTATGGCCCTAAAAAGTTGTTGATAGTAAAAACAATGCAATTTTCTCCAATTTTGGTTTTGCTCAGTAAAATTGAGTTTTAATATACAGTAGTTAATTTAAGTTTCTATAATGGGGTACTTTATGGGATTTTACTGTTATTTAGGCCTTTCAAAGTCACTTGAAAGCTGAGTTGTCCCTCAAAATGTGAGTTTTGGTCATGAAAATGAGAAAAATTGCGCCTAAAGTTCTGCGCCTCATAAAAGCCTAGAAAAAGGAGAGGACGGATAAAATTTAATTCCGACATAAAGCAGACATTCCGTAAATGTTAATTATCAAGCTTTTTGGGTAGTTTTACTGGTCATTAAGCTGAAAACTGGCGTCGGCGATAAGAGGGTAAAGGGCAATATTATCATATGTTTGGGGTGGGGAAAGGGCCTATTAATGGGCGTGGCTTAGTAAAAGAAAGGGGAAGTACTTTTTGTCCCTCTTTGTTTTGCCAAAAAGAGGTATGATTTAATAATTTTGGGGGTTTAGGGCACATTGAGATTTACTGATTGATAAAATACCCTGTTTTTGAGTACATGCACAGTTCACATTTTGTACAATCTTATTCCCACAATGTTCCGTATGCGTCTATCACACAGCGAATACTGGTCTTCAATAAAATGGCCGCCAGATTACACAGCCATACAATTCCTTAGGCTGGTTTGACGACTTCCCGCGAGATCTTCCTGTCTGCAAACGAGAGGCGGAGTGAACGATCAGCACCATAGCTGTGGGAGTGGTTATACATTTTGCGGGCGGAGTCAGCATAGGGGCGGGTTGTAGTGAGTGCAGGGAGGCCTCTCACTACTTTACTGAACCCTGGACATGCGCACTGCGGCTCGTTGTGTGCCTCAGAGAAGATGGCGGCTCTGCTTTCTCGGTTGAAGGAGTAAATAAAAAGGGTGAGTGAAAGTAGATGTGTGGAGGATGGGTGGTCGGTGCGGGCTGGGTTTGGGTTGCGCTGCTGCCTCTTAGTCTGAGGAGAAGCTGATGTGTGCGGGTGGCGGCCGTGCCCAGAGAGGATGGCACATACACAAGGAAATGGAAGTGCCAGCCTTCACTGCCATAGTGTCAGCAGAGGGGGCACAGGTGCCAGGGGCTGTAGGCTATCCCTCTACTATCTGTACTGACTGCTGACACATGTGGGGGCTTCATGTGTGCAGTGTGTTCCCCAATCTGCTCTTCTGTTGGGGAAACAATGCCCCATAATGTGCCCATTAGTATTTGGTGGATTGCTGGGCGAGAGCAATCTATGTACTGTGCTATGGTATAATAATCTTATAACATAGCGCCATCATATTCTGTAGATTATAGTGTATATATCTAGACACAAAGCAAGTTACTGTAAGACTGCCATTTCTGATGCCAGCCGTGCCCAACAAAATGGTTGGCATATGGATCAGGATGTGGTGTTGAGCTCTGGGCTTCTTCATGCTTGGAGCTCATAAAATAAATATAAAATATGGTAAACAATATTCAAAAACTTCCCCAAAAATTCAGTGTGTAGCTCATGTGATGTCTGATGGCATGAGAATGCCTTCCCCTGTAGGAGCACCACATGTTCTCCATCATCTTCTCATCTGTGACCTACATGCACTGTCCTACAAATAGTTTCACTAATAGATAGATATTGGGAGAATAATCACAGCTGTACCTGTCCTGTACATGCAGGATCTTGTGTGGAAAATCCGCTACATAAAACATTACAAGTATATTATGAGATTTCTGAAAACACGCATACATGGGGCCCAGAAATGTACATGCAGTGCAAAGTTTCTCTATTAGTAATTTATGTGATTGTCTATGTTCTGAAGTTTGTACACAATCACAGTATTTTTATAATATGGGTCTGGGGGGTAATAATAACAAATCTCTCTCCAGTGCTCTGGTCCAGTAAAGTGCCACCAGTCACTGTCTAAGGCCTCATGCACACGGTTTTTCTGTTCTGTATATACAGCTGTACTTAATACATGAGCATGTATAGGTCCTTATCCTCCCACAGCTGCTGGTCTCCTCCTAACCACTCTATATACAGGTTTCATGCAGTGGACAAATGTATTTTGCAAGGGTTTTTTTTTCCTACATCCATGGTCTTCTTTGGGGTGTACGGACGGAATATGGTTAAATGGGACATGCTCTATATTTTGTTTACATCTCGCACACGGTACAGTGGGCAATACGGTCCATTCATATGTGCGATTGTATTGGCTATTGTAGATAATATGTGCTACCCGTATGAAAGCGGTACTGTGCTGAGATGTATATGTTTGTGTGCATGAGGCCTAGCGCAGTTTTTGTTTTTTATACAGAGGCGCAGCAGTGTTGCACGTTAACAGCCGCGCACCCACTACGGGTTGTAGCGGGATTGCAGCAAGCGACATGACATCACCGCCTAGTTTCTATATAGAAACGGAGGCCAGTGGTAATGGCTGCCTCTAAGCTGAACTGGAATGGAGGCAAATATGGCACATTTCTTAATTTTATACCCCCTTATTAAAAAAAAAAGTAATCCTGACTACACTTTACATAAAAAATGAGTTTACCTTGTGTTGTTTTCTGTATTGTTTTCGATGCGCACATGTTCATGCACTACCCTACTTGTTCATTCTTGTGAATACAGATACATTATGGATGAATAAAACTATTTGTATAATTCTGGGTGATTGCAGTTGACTGCAATAATATGGAGACATTTTTCCATATTCTTCTAAGGGGACGCTATATTGTAACAGCTTTACTATAAACCCATAAAACAGACTATTGCGCTAGTTTGAGTCAGTTCACATGTTCATATACTATAATGGGAATACACAGACTGCACCATATCCTATCCAGTAGGTCACTGCATTGGGCAGTGATGAGTGATTTCTATACAGAATATATATCTATATTCCACAATATATAAGTCTGATAGAAAGGCTTAAGCGCTGCTCTGAGAAACTTATTGCATTCCCTAAATTATGCGCAGTTGTCAAACACATAGTTGTGATGTCAAGCAGTATGTAACATCTGCCCATGGAGACTGAGTGTGAACTGACTCCTTCTGCAGCTGTTACATTGTATCCCTTCTCCTAATCAGATCTACGTGACCTATCACACTGGGGGACAAATAAAAAATTGCCTGGATATTGTGATTCTGGGTATTTTTGAGCTGCTGATTTGGTAAATACCTTTCATTACTTTTTAGCAGCTCTAGCTTTTGAGATGTTGATGTAATGACTACCTGGTTATTATAGTTATGGCTTATTACTGCGCAAATGTCCAGCTCATCGCAGAAAATCACAGAAATGAGGTTTCAGCAACCTGATGGAAAATCTCTAGTCTACAGCCACAAAATATGATTTCTATTTTTAAAATGTATTCAGCACAATATTGAGTGACCACTATTTTGAGCAGCAATGTGACGTTATTAATTACATGACAATAATTTAGCAAAAATTTTTTGTACAAAATTGTTTGACCACTAGTGACTAGTTTGAGCAGTGTATACCTTGTAAGGTGGCAATGCCTGATCTCCTCCAAAAGTAGAGGTGATACGAGGAAATGGGGGTCATTTGCAGAATCAGGGCCCAAACATAAACAGTTCTGACTTTTAAGGCACCAAAATTAGTGTCGCTCCAGTGTTATTTGTATACATTTACAGTATATATAGGGCCGCTGCTTTGTAAAATTGAATCCTGATTACTCTATTTAAAATGTAACTTTTTTTAAATTTATTTTTTTGTAACATGTGGGTGTTTGATTTGCTAGCTTTAGTAATATTTAGGGGTTGGTTTCATGGAGTTGTTCAGCTGATGCAGTATTTTACATGTAAAATGAAGCTGCACTGGCTGATTTATGTAAATCAGTGTGGAATTCTAGCTACTCATTCACACTGCGCATTCGTGTACTCTGTGTCATTAGGCCTCAGGTGCTCAACATTAACACACAAATAAAAGAAAGGGGGGAGGCCACTGTGATGTAAACACAACTTGTGTAGTCTGGTCCTGCAGTCACGTCACACCCTAAAGCCGTCCACTCACTTTACATGGCTCTCAGACGAACACTTGTCTAGCTAACGGCTATCTATTTGGAACATTTTATTAATCGTTAGCATAAAGGGATAACAATATGACCGGTGAGGGTCTAATAGCTGTGGACCTAAGAACAGGTCCTGTTTGCACTAATTGGCGGATCACCAATATAAGAATGCATAGTATGCAAAAAGCAGTGCTAGCCATTCTCCGGGAGTCACTTAGGTTCCTTTCACACAAACGTTTTTTGTTCATAAGGCCCAATTCAGATGAAAGTATGCTCGCCTGGGCAAATGTGCAGCCGAGTGCAGGAGAGAGGAGGAGGAGGAGGAGTGAGCAAGCGAGCGGCCGGTGCTGTAACACTGCCAAATATAGGACATGTTCTATACATGCTCCGGTGTTGGTGCTGTGAGATGACGTGTGCTCACTACCCCATGACCGGGAGCCATTGACATCAAGGGGGACCGATATTGCGGCCAGACATCAGTCCCCATTATGTACGTCTGAGGCCTAAGATCGCAAACTACGGCTCTCGTGACCCTATTTCCAACACGGGTTGGTTTGTGTTGTGAGCTTATATTGCTGCATGTAGATCCTGGGGATGTGCTGTGAGTGTCCTCTTGGCCTCGCACTTATGCCATTTTTATCCAACTAAAGCAAGAAGAGGGAAAAGATAACTCACTCTCTGTGTTCATAACTCTCATAGTAGTGATTGAGATTTCAGAAAACAGCCTAGCAAGCTGAGCATGCATGTGTTATTGTTGTGTACAGAATAGGTGTGGACTACATTATGAAAAAATCACAACTGTACATGGCCAAAAACTTTTTATTGTATTTCTGCACAATTTGGTTTTCAAATGGTGTAATAGCCTTGTGGTTTTGCATGTAATTGTTGGTTGTCCCAAAATCTGTTTTTGGGTCTCCATTGAATTCAGGGGATCAGTACAGTATCTGTGTTGTTGTGTTGGCAGCTGATGCCGGTGTTGACTTTGCTGCATTGTCTGAATAATACACTAGGTGTGACTTATTGAATCTCCTCCAGGGAAACCTCTTGTATTATGTGACTCTATGAAGCTTCAGGTCCCTGTTATTTTGGCATCTTTTTAAACACAAATTTTTACTTTCCCGGTGTTTAGTCTCACATTTGAGAACTCTTCATGGCTCTGAGTCTAATATGTGACTGGTCCCATATCTATACAGACTATTCTGTGCATAAATGAGATCCATATATGTCAGTTGTCTGTGACATGAATAGGATATTGATGTTGAAAACAGGATATGTTATTCCTATATTTCCTGCCGAAATTGTTGCCGTTTCCTGCAAAGACTCGTTCTGCTGATTATTGTCTATAATGTCATTCCCAGCAATGCTAGAGAATGACCCTTTTTTCTTCCAGATTTCTTACTACCTTGATTTATGGGACATTCTCCATTACAAGGGTGCGAAGGGCCCCTCTACATTTCTATTTATAAGACGGACTTTAGTTTACCCCATAATAAATGTGTGGTTCTTGTGACCACTGCACAATGACAGTCAAGCTTCATACACTACGTAGATCAGATTGAGACTTTAACAGGTTTTTCAAAGGTTTTTTACTGCCTGACATTAATAGATTTGGTCAAAACTAAACAATTTCTGAACTGGAAATTTGAAAAACATCTTATAAAGATGGACTGTGAAGCCCTCGCGTGGCAGTGTCCTCCTTCTACTTTTTCTTGTCCATGGTGGTTTTATATATTTTGTACTTTCATTTGCCCTCGTCTTAAAGGGATTTTCACACAAAGCAAAGTTAGGCTCTATCTACGCTATACTGCCTAACTTGCTGATCAGTGGGGGTTTCGGTGCTAAGACCCCTGCAGATCCATCGCTTTGTCAGATTAACCGTTTTGCTCCATTAATCTCTATGGAGCTGACGGAAATTGCCGAGCGCCGCGCTCACTGATCTCTGTCAGCTCCATAGTGATTAATGGAGCAGAACGGTCATCCACAACCGTTTGCTCCATTAGCCCGAGGAGCAGCAAGGGGTCCGTTGGACCCCGTTTTTTGCGATCTGTGGGGGTCTCAGCATCCTGTAGATAGGGCCTAACTTTAGTTCATGGGAAAACCCCTTTTAATGTAACTTTTGTCAACAACCTTTTTGAATCTCCATCTTCATGGAATTAATGGTGCTTAATAATGAAGTACTGAACCCACATTGATTTCAATGGTATAGTCGTTAATAATAGTAATAGTTCTTATTAATCTTTATATAGAGCCAGCCTATTCCGTAGCGCTTTACAAATCTCGTCCGACATATACAAATATAATATAAGAGTACAAACAGTCATACGGTACAATATGAGCGAGGGCCCTGGTCACAAGAGCTTGCAGTCTGTGGGGATGAGGGGGTGAACATAAGATATTTAACTGAGTTTCCAGATTATTTTTACAATTCTCTGACTGTGTATATGTAACACATGACCCTCCTGCTCCGATATTGTACTGTTTGCCATAATATGACATCGTATGATGTGTGGTCCAGATCTTTTGCTCTTCGTGTTGGAGTTGTCTGTAATGATATCCATGCAGGGAGCTTAGTGGGCACGAGTCTTATCTCCTGCTGAGGTCAGGGTTTGCGCTTCCTGCTGAGAGTTATTCTGTCCCTTCTGCTTTTGCAGTCTGCTGCTTGAGATGTGCAAATCTCCTGCTGTTAGAAGATTACATTAAAAACTTGCCTAAAGACGTCTTGTTTGGTTGGTAATGACGGACATTAGTGTCTTGTTTTTTGTTCGTCTTGTGAAGCAAAGTAAATTGTTACATTGACATAATGTCTATTCCTATTGTTTCATCTGACCTTGTTATTACTGACATGTATGATTTTAATTGTATATGTACCCCCTGATCTGTAAACTTCTGCAGAATATTTTGTTACTGTCTTATAAATAAAGTTATTTGTGCTTTTTTGAATGTTGCCTAGCGAGAATCTGCCCAGGAAATTAACCCACCCAAAATAAATACTTTATTAAAAACTATGATTAAAAAGCATTTCCCTCATCCCTAAATGGTTCTTTTCCATGGCTGCAGTGTTAAAAAAAAAAAAATCAGTTTGTAAACTTATATGCAACTCACCAGACGTGAGTTCAATGTTAGTAATGGGGTCCTGCATATGCAGTGTTTACAGCACTGCCTTGTTTCCCTAATCCTGATTGACAGGTCTCCACTACGACATGCTGCTGTCTGGAACATTGAGAGAGAGGGATCTGTTATATCACTGGCCACTTCATGTCATGTGACCAGGTTGATGTAATCTAAACTCCTGTTACATTTGAATCGTCAGCCCCATGTATGTATCTGATCACATAAAATTGCAGCATGCCAATACATGTGATGTATGTTTAACCCCTTCACGCTCCGTGACGGATATATCCGCCATGGAGCTGTGAAGGTTGTATGAAGAAGGCTCACGGGCTGAGCCTTCTTCATACAGAGATGGGCTTTGCTGCATATCGCAGCAAAGACCCATCACTATCACCCGCGGTCGGCGCTTGCAAAGTCGCCGGCGGCACTTTAAATTTGGCGGCGCATGGGCACAGACACATTAGGTATCGCCGCGTCCCAAAATGCCCGATCTATCAAAATATAAAAACGGTTATTGACAGCGGTGACCTCCGGAACGGCAAATGGCGCCCAAATGTCCAAAACGTGACTTTTACACCTTTTTAGATAACATAAAAAATGATCAAAATGTCGCACAGTCCTCAAAACGGTAGCAATGAGAACGTCGCCTCATTTCGCAAAAAATGACCCCTCACACATATCCATGTGCCAAAGTATGAAAAAGTTATTCGCGTCAGAAGATGGCCAAATTTTTTTTTCTTTTTTGTACACATTCGTTTAATTTTTGAAAATGTATTAAAACGCAATGAAACCTATATAAATTTGGTATCACCGCGATCGCACCGAACCAAAGAATAAAGTAGAGGTGTTATTTGGAGCGCAGAGTGAAAGTCGTAAAAACTGAGCCCACAAGAACGTGACGCACATGCAGTTTTTTTCAGTTTTTCCACATTTGGAATTTTTTTTGTGGCTTCCCACTACATGGCATGGAATAATAAATAACATCATGGGAAAGTAAAATTTGTTACGCACAAAATAAGCCCTCACACAGCTCTATACACGGAAAAATGAAAAAGTTATGGATTTTTGAAAATGTAGAGCGAGAAATTAGCGAAAATACCCTGCGTCCTTAAGGGGTTAATTGATATCATGTTTACAATTTCAAATTGTTGTAACTACTAACACTTATGTCATTGCCAAAAACTCAATAACGTTTTTTGAACACAATATCATGGCATCACAATATCATGGCATCACCTGTGATGCCAGATAATATAAGAAACATGTTTTAGCTAAAAGAAGCTTTGGGAACACGTGACAGGTTTCCTTGAAGGCAATTTCACAAGAGTGTAGGGTAAGTTATTCAATGTAATAATTTAATAATTATAAGGCTAATGGTGAACAGACAATGTAGCTATAATATGGGTGCAGAAATAACCTATTTTTGCTTTGTTTCTACTATCATTTACCTTATACTCCAGCTGACTGGCTGTATACTGTGTCAGGAGGCTGGCTATATACTGGGGGACAGGGACTGCTGTGACCAATTCATTTCCCACCTGAGGCTGATTTTTGAGTCAAAAGCTAGGTACCTCAGCTTATACTCAAGTCGGTTTATACTTGAGTACATATGGATTATATTTTATTTAATAATAATAATTCTTTATTTATATAGCGCACACAGATTACGCAGCGCTGCACAAAGCATGCCAAATTATTTCAATTAAAACGTATAAATTATCATCCAATACATTAGTACCATATATACTGTGCTGAGAAAACCCACCCCGGCTTATACTTGAGTTTTCTTCTTATAAGCTGGACATTCTTTGGGGAGGGGCTGCTGACTATATACTGGGGGGGGGGGGGGAACCGTGTGACTAGTTTTTGGGATAATTTTGTAAGGTTTTAGCCTAGCCTGATTTATCTCCATGGTTGATATATGAGACGTGTGAGACTGTTTTGGTTTTTTGGAGACTTTTTTGTCTGAAGAGTTGTACAAAAGTCTCAAATGTTTAAGCAACCCCATGCCCGACCCTGCTCTGGAGGTTATTTGCACCAACATCATGATTGGTGAACATTTTTAAATGCCCACATCTGGAAACTTATGACAAATCCGATGCTCCGCCGAAAGAAACCAACATGACAAACTTTGTGAAACTGCAACAAATGTCGCAAAAAAAGCGCAAAAATATTAAAAACTTGTCTGGTTAATGCACTGGACTTTTCACTTGACTTTTCCAATTATTATGTAAAGCTGCACATAGATGACTTCAGTGCCGTCCTTTTCTATGTAACTGCATAGACGAGGGAGAGTCTAGGAGAAAGTAAGAAATAACAGTACAGCTTGCAGTGATATACTTTTCTAATGTCTGTGTGTGTAAAAAAAAAAAAAAGAATATATATTTGGGGTAGAAAACTTGTGTGTGTGAAATAACCCTAAGATGGAGTTATATGTGGGTGTTGGTTGGGTTGGAGTGTGTGAACTGTGTGGAAGTTTGTGTAATGGTCGGAAGACATTTCCTGGTTTTGCCATCTTCTTAATCAGCTTCTGTTCTTTGCGGAGCCTTTTGATGGCAGCTCCAGTGACAACTTGCTAATTAAACGTCCAGAATGTATTGTTAGGACCTTGAGAACTAGACTCGCCTCATGCAGCCGTCTTCCAAGTGTGCTCCAAGTGCCAGAAAGTGAAAAGAAAGAACTGAGAGGAGGTAAAAGGCTTCTTGTGTTCTCCATGGAGGAACCAGCTTGTGTTCCACTGTATTTGCATATAAAAGTATCCCTGTGCATGGATGTTTTCTAGAGCTGCCCCTTCCTTCTGCTGTAGGATAAAGGACAAGATTTTTTTGCTTGTATTTGTAAGTCTTAATTATTTGTGAGTGGGTCTGTCATAGAAGAGGGCATAGATATTGGGATTCTCTGGTTTAACGTGAATAACATTTAAGTTTTATCAATACTTATCTAATTTTATGATGGCAGTGAATGGCTTGCATATTGCTGCGTTGTATAGGAATGGGTAAAAAGGTTAATTTATAGGCTATAGCTTTTCTTTTATATTATATAGATGGGAATTGCCCTGTTTTCGCCTCCCTGCAGTAGTCGCTCACAAATTATTTTCTTGTCAAAGTGCAGCAGCAGATGTGACTCATTGATAGTCCTTTGTGCTGTGCACATGTTCAATATTATTCATGGACTTTTGATCTTATCCTATCCGAGAGGAAAAGTTGTGAATGTAACAAAGTATAACCTTTTATTAGATCACTAAAATCATGAATGTAATCTTACACTAATCCGTGAAATGACTAGTACGGCATTATTTGTGTTTGTCATACTTTTATAATAGCCACGTCAGCCGTAGAGTAGCAACTGGGGATGCAAGTATTGGTAGGGGTCCCTCTTAAGAGTTGTTAGACCCCTCCTGTAGTAGGATAATGTCCCGTTTAGTAGTTTGTTGTGGGAATCTAGAAGCAGCAGGCTGTGCAACGCAGAAGACTTACGGTGAAACTGCAAAAGGCTCATTAAATCAGTTATGGTTCCTAACCTCCTTGAGGTTAGTAGGTCACAGAAGACACTAGCGTCGCTAACATATAGCAGGGCGCGGCACTTTGCTTGAGCTAGCTATTGCTGTGTGAGAAGATCGCTTAGAATGGTAAAACACTGCGTCTACATATGTCTGACACTGTCTCTCAAATCGCTTGCGTCCACGCGACTAGGACCATCGGCTGGATTGTACTATTTACACTCAATGTCTACGATCCTGCGCTGATGCCAGGTACATTCACTAACATTGTCCCTCTAAACTGTGGCTATGGATAACAAAGGATGTCAAGAACACAGGTTCCCCTAGAAGAGGCCGGGGAGACCTGGCGAAACCCGTGTCGGGACATCCTTTGTTATCCATAGCCACAGTTTAGAGATACTAATCAGAGGGACAGTGTTACTGAATGTACCTGGCATCAGCGCAGGATTGTAGACATTGAGTGTAAATGGTACAATCCAGCCGACGGTCCCAGTCGCGTGGACGCATGCGATCTGAGACATAGTGTCAGCGCTGCGGATGTGTATGTAGACGCTGTGTTTTACCATACTAGCCGCAATCTTCTCGCGCAGCAATAGCTAGCTCACGCACAGTGCCGCAACGCTGGTGTCTTCTGTGACCTGCTAACCTCAAGGAGGTGGTCACCAGAGTCTTGTGCGTCGCACAGCCTGCTTCTTCTTGATACCCACAACAAACTACTCGTGGGACGTTATCCTACCACAGGAGGGGATATAACAACTCATAAGGGGACCCCTACTTGTGCTTGCATCCCCAGTTGCTACTCTACAACTGAAGTGGCTAGGATAAAGTATGGCAACACAAATAGTGCCACACTGGTTATCTCACGGATTAGTGTGAGATTAAATTCATGATTTTAAAATTTATATTTTATTACACTCACAACTTTTCTTTACCCCCAATCTTTATTTTTTGAGTGTTTGCCAGACTGAACACATAACCCTCCAAAACCTATCCTATCCGAGAAAATCGCAGCATGCACTACTCTACACCTGGTCATGACTGAAACTTGGCCATTGAAGTTGAGAATTCGGATGTCATCCTGGCGCAATCAGTTTTTCACTTACACGTTTCTGGAAAGTATCTCTGAGCTGTAAAAATTGGGTATGAAAACCTGACATAAGGCTACTTTCACACGTACGTATGGGGGACGTATATATGCCCCCCGCACACAGCAATAAGCGACCGGTGTCCTACGGGAGCGGTACTGTGCGGCACCATACTGTTCCGTAGCCGGGAGAAAGATACATGACCTATCTTTTGCCGGAATACGGCGACGTGCAATATATATTACTAAGGAGGGGGCGAAGGTGAGCGGAGCTACGGTACGGCGGCATACATCGTGTGAATGTTGCCTAACCCTGATGATTCCTGGACTACAAAACGGACTAAAATCTGAAGAAATTAGTTTTTCACTGACCAAAATCTTCACTTTCATTTTTGTACATGTTGGCCAAACCTAGTAATTCGATGCTCTTTCCATAACACTGATAGTAGTAAGGAACAATGTATCACAGTGAATGACTTGGCTTCTGAAGTTACAGACTGTAGTTTCGCTCTGCTTCGTTTACATAACACCTATTTATGAGCCAATGATTTGGGAAATTATTTGTGGTGCAGGTTTGATGCAGAAGAAATAAAGCATGATCTATTTTTCAGACCTACCACAGCCGAGGGGTTACAGTAGACCAGGGGTGCACAACCTTTTGCCAAGAGCTGCATTGTCATACCGCTACCCTTCAGGGGGCCGCGCTACTAACCCTAGATGGCCCAAAATCCTTAGTACAGAGTAAATACCCTTCAGAAACCACTACTGCATAATACTGCATTTGTAAAATAGGTAACATAGACCCCAGAGCAGATTACAATACAGCGCACAAACAAGACAATATTAATGATGGTGGAAATTGTCTGAACCCACACAGCAAGTAATTGTGAATAACCAGGTAATTTTAACTTATTTGCTGCACAGGCCGAATCTAGGAATATAACTGCTATAATACTTCCCCCCTATGTACAGGAATATAACTGCTATAATACTTCCCCCCTATGTACAGGAATATAACTTACTATAATACTGCCCCCTATGTAAAAGAATATAACTACTATAATACTGCCCCCTATGTACAAGAATATAACTACTATAATGCTGCCCCCTATGTACAAGAATATAACTACTATAATGCTGCACCCTGTGTACAAGAATATAACTACTATAATACTGCCCCTCTACGTACAAGAATATAACTACTATAATACTGCCCCCTATGCACAAGAATATAACTACTATAATACTGCCTCCTATGTACAAGAATATAACTAGTATAATACTGCCCCTATGCACAGGAATATAACTACTATAATGCTGCCCCCTGTGTACAAGACTATAACTACTATAAAACTGCTCTTCGCCCCTCCACAGACACCTAGTCCCCCCCCCCCGATGTTCTCTCTCTCCTCATTCAGATAGCCCCCCCCCCCCCCCACTGCCTCCAGTTCTTGCCCCATCTACATTAATTTTTTTCAAATCGCACTCACTTACTGTTTCTGTATGAACCCGTGAATTTTCTGCAACAAAATCTGCATGTAATCTGCAACATGTACAGAGGTCTCATTATCAGGCTTCCCTTTTCATTACTGAGCCCTTGCTGGTCCCAATGTTTTTTTTCTGACTTCCTTTCTATTTTTTTTTCCATTTATCCCATTAACTGATATTTCTGGCTCCCCCCTCAGTAAAGACAGTACAGATCTAAATCTACCATCAAAATCCATCATGATAAACCAGGGCACTTTCTCATAGATCCAGGCACTGTGGTAATCTTATACTTCTTATCCATGGGCTCCTACCTTCTAAAAATCAACATTTAACATCATGCTATGAGCCAGAAGAACTCCAGAGTGAGGGCGCAGAGGGGAGAGGGAGACAATATAACATCCTGTGAAGCTACAGCATGGAGGGACACCCCCACCCCAGAGCTTTTCTGGCTTATTAATATAATTTTAAAAGTTGATTTTAGAAGGAAGCAGTCCATGGATAACAAATATAAGAAGATTTCCACAGTCACGGTGCCTGGATCTATTAGTAAGTGTCCCTGGTTTTTCTTGATGGATTTTTATGGTAGATTTCCTTAAAGGACACCTGTCATCAGGTCTGTGTCACTTGTCCTGTCACTACTACCTGTTGGAGCAGCTCACAAGGATCCCATCCCAACCTTTATATAGTTATTTCATACATTAATCATTGTAAAATCATCTATTCTTTATCATGTAAATGAGGCTGGTCACATGGTCAGAGGCAGTGATGTCACCCCTGTTACCCCTCCCCTCTCCTCCCCCTGCTCATGTCTGTGTGTAATGTATAGTAAAGCATCTGCTGACATGCTGCATCCTCCTAATACACAGAGACACAGACATCAGCTACACATGTACCTGACATGTTCTGCTGTAACATGGCTGCCTGGAGCTGCTGTATCTCTCCTATACACACACACATGCACACACAGGCTGCAGGGGGTGTGGCCACCAGCACCAGGAAGCACATCATTATACAGCCTCACATCATTATACAGGCTGTCAGTCATGCACTGGGGGTGTGGCTGTGCCTCCCACTCATGAATAGAGTGGACAGCTTGAATATGCTAATGCTTCATTGGACATTTCACAGGTCATTTGCATACAGCTTTAGGACCTCATTGCTTAGGTTTACAGGCATGTAGAGGGACAATGAAGGGATAGAGGCAATGCTCTCTAATGGCAGTTTATGAAAATATATTTAGTTTAGGGGGGTTATTTTGCATGACGGGTTCTCTTTAAAAGGATGCAAGGAGTTTTGGCTAGAGAAAGGTGGCGAAAGGTCAAGCTTTACGTTTTGGGGTGGTTCCATTATTCCATCCCTTTGGTGGTTTGGCCCCTGCTCTTGTACCAGTGTGGTCTGCTGTGAGAGTGGCAGCTTGTAAAGCGTATAATGGTGTCACTGTAACACGCATGTAATTAATACGTATTTATAAATTCTGTTATAGGATTTCAAACACTATGGTGTTACAAGAATCTTCAGCGACTATTTCAAAATAACCAAATCGGTGTTGTGCCTGAAGCTGGGCACGCACGGTGTGATGAACTACTTGCTTGGTATCTGTGACGAGAGAGACGAAGGGAGAGCGTTCCGGTGAGTAGTGTTTTGGTATTTTTTCACAGGACAAAAAAACTAATTTTCTAAGGGTATCTGAGATTGCACACAATACATACAACATAACGGCAAATGTGCTTCTAAGAACAAACACCCCTTTTCCCTATTTTTCTACAAAAGAATAGTGCATGCACATACACCAACATTGTATTTTTTTGATTTTTCACCTAAACCCCTACCCAACTTTCATTCATATTAAGTATTTTTCTTAAATTTACATAGAACTCTATGGTGAAAGGCTGCTGGAGTGAATTAGGAGGTTTCTTTGTCGCCTAACGTGATTTATTCACATAGATGCTGATTAGTTTGCGACCGCATATACATCCCCACAGACGGGTGTGTGAATGCACCCTTAACCTTAAAGTGCATGAGCATATATACTATTGTGATGTATTGATTTATTGTTTTTATTATTAAACAATAACAAATACTTGAAAAACAAAATTGAGGTTTTTATTGTGGCTGTTTACAGAGGGTGCGCGTTGCATTTTTTCTGTTTTATATTTGATCCTGTTGCCTATTGCTTTTGAGACGATTATTCTCTACTTTCTGTGTGCGTCTATGACAGACATAGCTGCTAGTCTCTCCTTTATGGGCACACACTGCACAATTTATTCATTTATTTCCTTTGGTACCCTTCAAGGGAAACATAGTTTTAAAGGGGGGCGGCGGGCAAGCCATAAAGAAATGGTGACATCTTTTCAATATGTGTAAAAGTTATGAAAACCTTACATACTTGTTTATCCTTCTTCGATCTTTACAATTCTTGTAGCAGTGAAGAGGTTGTAAGATGGATAATGATGTCCATGTTTTTGGATATCATTGGTGCACCAGGGAATCGTAACCTGACAGGCCACACGCCATCGCTGGTGTTTTCATCTTCACTATCTAATATTTAGTATGCTAATTGACCAAAAATAAATTCTGATAGATAAAAAATTAGCAATTAGAAAAATCTCTGCATAAAGTTCTTTAAAGGGGTCTTCCAAACACAGCGCCTCTCCTGACCATGCTTTGTGCTGGTATTGCAACTCTGCTCCATTAATCTCTAAGCAGTTAAATTGTAATACTACACACACCATGGTCAGGCAGATTTAAAAGGAACCTCTCATTTTACTAAACACAGGTTACAGAAGCCCATTTACAGCTGCAGTGCAAGTCTGCCTTTCTGCTTTCTTCAAGCATTTGCATTACAATATAATTGAGTGTTATAACTTACCTTGTACCCAGACAGAATCCTCTGTTTAGTCCCAGGGGCTGGGCCTTGGTTTGGATGCATTTCAAAAACATGTGACTTGTCTGTGCTGCAGACTGCTCAGCTTTTGGCCCCCACCTTTGTGATAACAGAGGGCCGTTACTAGGGGGCAGGTAAGCCCCATTTACACTGATATGGGAATACAGGTAATTTATTTATTTTTTTTTAAATAATGCATTGAAGAAATGTTTTTTGGGGGTAAGGGATTAAATTAACTGTAGGTAGTAGCTGAGGTGGGAATACCCCTTTAATCTTTTCAATCTTCCATGCTGAAGGTTAGATTTCCTGATTGCTGTTCTGGGTATATAGACAGTAGTTTTTACATTCCTTGTATTCACTGTATATCAGACACATACAGTGATGCCAGCTTGTGTCCATATGAAAAATGTTTTCTGTGCTGGCTTTCTGTAGAGGAGAGCACAGTCTACTCTGCTTTCCTTTTGCAGGTGAAATGTGAGTATCCTAAAATAAAAAAAGAACACATTACTGCTGAAGTTTGCACCAGTGCTGAGATAAGGGGAACAGGTAAGTTTAATTAAAGAGAACCTGTCAGGCAAAATAACCCCCTAACCTAAATATATTTTCATAAACTGCCATTAGAGAGCATTGCCTCTATCCCTTCATTGTCCCTCTACATGTCTGTAAACCTAAGCAATGAGGTCCTAAAGCTGTATGCAAATGACATGTGAGATGTCCAATGAGTCATTAGCTTATTCATGAGTGGGAGGCACAGCCACATCCCCAGTGCTTGACTGACAGCCTGTATAATGATGTGAGGCTGTATAATGATGTGCTTCCTGGTGCTGGCGCCCCCTGCAGCCTGTGTGTGTATAGGAAAGATACAACTGCTCCAGGCAGCCATGTTATGGCAGAACATGTCAGGTACTTGTGTTGTTGATGTCTGTGTCTCACACACGTCTGGTGTATTCATAAGGGGGCAGTCAGAGGAGACGGTGATTGGCGCATGAAGCCTGTTATTCTCTGTTGTGGGTGTGTATGTAGCAGAGGAGAAGGCAGCGCCTCCGAACGCCCCCTCAAGCTTACAGCGGTCCGGCATTCAGAGGGTATGCCGCTGCAGTGTTTGGTAGCGGACAGGGGAAGAAGCAGAGGAGGGGGGAGGCAGTTACTGCCTCCTAGTCTCGCCCACTCATAAATACCCTGGACCGCTGTTTAACACTACTACATTTGGGGTAGCGCTAGGAGCTGCTTACTTTAGTAAGCATTTCCCAGAGCGATATTTTTTTATTTTATTTTTTTTTGGGTGGCAGTTCCTCTTTAAAGAAAACCTACTATTTGATTAGATGCATTATGAACTCAACATACCTCGAGAATGCTGTAGCTACACTGATGCAGGCATATATCTTGTTTAATCCCTGTGCTGAGTGGTTTTGCTGAAAAAAGCTATTATACGATTATGATAATGAAGCTCTTTCGCTTCTGTGCCAGGGCTCGGAGCTTTTCCTTTCACATTAGTTATGCACTGCACCAGCCGATGATGCAATCACTGTTCTCCCTGCGAGGCAGAAAAATCAATTGCTGCACCATCCCCCAGCTGCTGTGATCCAGCTCAGGTTGATTAGTCCTGTCTTGGATGTTCAGAAAGCTCCTGTGTATTGTGGATCCTGCTTTCCCAAAGTCATGAATTTTATAATTTGTTTTTTCATTAAAACCTCTCAGCACTCAGAGATCAAACAAGATATGTTTCTGCATCAGTGTAGCTACAGCATTCTCAAGGTATGTTTGGTTCATAATGCATGAAATTGAATGGTAGATTTCCTTTAAAGAATTCAACCATGATAAATCAGGGACACTTACTCACAAATCCAGGCACCATAACCTTGTTCATCAATTGCCTCCTTCTTTCTAAAATGAACTTTTAAAATTATGCTAACAAGCCTGAAGAGTTCCTGGGGTAGTTACCAGAGCACCCCCCCCCCTCACCCATTGTGTGCTGAAACTTACAAATTGCATCAGGCGGATGGAAGGAAGGAGGGGAATGTAACAACCTGTGAATCTGCAGCCAGCGGGAGCTCTGCTCACGGCCACCAGAGCCTTCAAGACTCATTAGCATAATTATAAAAGTTGATTTTAGTGAGCCATGGATAACAAATATAAGAAGACCACAGTAATGGTGTCTGGCTCTATGAGTAAGTGTCCTTGGTTTATCATGCTTCTTCTTGATGGTAGATTTTCACTAAACACTTCTGTGCCAGGACAGTATAAAGCCAGGGCAGGCTCTGGGCTTTGCCTTTTGAGGCAGGGCTGTGCATTAGGCCTCCTCCTCCCAGGCATAACTTTGCTTGGGCCCCAGAAAAGGCTCTAATACCTCCTATATGTGAGGAACACCTTTCACCCTGTGAAATAAAAGGTTGCCACCCCTTTGGCTAATACGTGTTGACATGTAACCTTCTTTGGGCCCATATCTTAGTATTATAGGTGGACAGATAAGAAGTAGTGAATAAAAATGCCACCAAATGTACCAGGGGCACAGCGCCCAGTGGAGGTCTGGCATTTGTATGTATGAAGTCTAGTGAGAGCTGTGGTGTGTGCGGTGTGTGATGCCATGACTGCTGCTGTCACCATGTCTGGCAGCATCTCCTCCTCCTCCTCCTGCAGCAGTGCGCGCCCCCGCTAGCCCCGCCCTCTCCTCTCACCTCTGCTGCCGCTGCTGGGTGTGTGGGAGCGGTCACGTGATCGCGGCTGGTCGGGGGCGCGCCCGCTGTGCAGCAGTCAGGCAGGGAGGCAGCAGGATGGAGAACCCGGAGATCACGGACATGATGATGATGATGGGGTAGGTGCGGGGCTGGAACCGGGCGCCTCTCTGTGTGGACGGAACCGAGTGTCAGTGTAACGGGAGAGGCTGCGCCTCCATCTCCTCCCGTGCCCTTTGTGGACAGCGCCGCGCACAGCTGACTGTCAGGGCCATGGAGAAGGCATCAGGAGATGTGTATGGAGCACTGCGCTGTGTCACACAACAAAAGGGGGTGGTGTGTGCACGTCTGTCACCCGGCCATTGTCCTAGCATCATGTCACTGCAGAGAGAGGGCTGTGCTGCCCATCATGGCGATGCAGAGGGATGCCATCATCACCTTGTGCTGGTGCCCGACTACACCTGTGTACATGTATGTAGTGTGCTGTACAGTGACATAATCCCCGCAGCGGCTGTGTGTGCACTATGATGTCTAGGTCACCAGCACAGCTGGGGCGTCTTTCCTGCACATCCCATAGCCTCATCCGCTCTTATCCTTACAGGAGATTGGATCTGCAGAGAAAAAATCATCTGTCACAATATTGTTTCGTCTTCCTTGTATTTGTCTGTAGTAAACCTGTAAAAAAAAAAAATATATAAATTCTATATTTAATATTATATGACAAGATATAAAAGCCATTTGCATACTTCTCTGCATCAGAGCTTGACATTTCCCAGATACATGTTCCATGGGTATAGTCGTCTGTTATGTATGTTATTAGCTGTTCTATAGATGTTATGATACATGGCATAGCCTTATACTTCCCTGTATGCTGCCTCATTACTGCATGACAGGCCCCAATCAGCATCTTTCCAAATAGATTTTAGAAAGGACATGTCCAATAGTAATTGTGCAGCGCCTTTTTGCACCTTAGCTTCTGCATGAATACCATGACTATGGCGACATCAGGTCTTTTGCCTTTAAGCTGAGATTGTCTGAAACTCGCACATTGGTTTGACAAGGTTTTTGAAAGGTAGGGAAATAGTAATATCCATTGGTGAATGTTGTCATAGGTTTCCCAGTGGAATAAAAGAGTAATAGTGGAGAATTGTGTGGGTTTTTGTGTAATAAAGGTTTAGATTAGGCAGGCGTGGCCGCATAGTGGTAAGGTGCCTTTGGTGTTGTCATGGGAATCTTAAATGGATAAGAAACCGCTTCATCCTAATATTTAGTAGATTGGATTGTGACAGTCATGTGTATGGGCTCAGAAATAAGAACATGTAATGCTGACCTCATAGCCTGAGGCTCCATTACTGAGACATTATCAGCTGGCACATTCGGCACAAGTGTAAAAAAAAAAAAAAGTGTGTATATTGTATTTCTAAATAAAGGGGACATTTGATTTCTTCTAAATGATTGATGGGAATGAGAAGACCCTGATTTAATGGAGAATCCCTTTTTTTACCTGCATTATACCATTTATCTGTTATTCCTACTGAAAATGTATTTATTAAATGTAATAACTTGGATATTAATATTCCTCAGCTGGTAACCAGCTGTCAATTTATTCACAATCTTCTTGTAGGAATAACTGAGGAATGATTGGCTGTATGTTCCTTTGCTTTGTTATTAGCGTTTGTATGAGGGGCATGTACAGTGTTTGGGTGTCAGCAGTATACTATCAGTATGTCTATGTCATACAATGTGTGTGGGGTGCATTGTGATGTAGTGAAGGAGTCTCCTTCTGTGTTAGAACTTGCTCTTTTCTTTCAAGTGAGATGCTCTGTAAACAAGATACCTACAGTCTACACGGAGTGTGTGACTGCCTTTGATTTTATGATTATGTCAGTGTCTTTGAAGTTTTTTGCATGTGACGTTTTGTTTAGTCATTCTGCATTTTAGTTTGTTCTTTGTTGCTCTTGCTATGACCAATGTCTGCATCGATTTTATTCTTGTGTTGTATGAGATGAGGTTACAGTGTGTAAAGCCATTGTCCCTCAATCTAGTATTACTCAGAGACTAAAGGTCACCTCTTGATTATACATCATTTAGTCATTAGGGACACAAATTCCACTTTATAAAAGTATAATTCCCAACATATCACTGTTTAGAACAGTAGACTGAAGCTTAAAGGGGTATTCCCACAAAGATAAGTTTCTTATATGTACTCAGGATCAGAGGTCGCATTAACGCCTCACCACGCGTCATAGACGCGTGATGAGGCGCCATTACCCCCCAAAATAATTGCCATGCGTAAAGTTACGCTTGGCAATTATTCCTTGCAGCGCGCAGGCTGAGCGACCCGGCGCGCGCTGCAAAAGAGGTAAATGTCGCGCGATCACAGCGTGCGCCGGACCGCTCAGCGCGACACTTGACACAGTGATCTGTGTCAGCAGCGCTCCGGAGCGAGAGCGCAGGCCCCGCGATACCTGTGGACAGCGGGGCTGCTGCTCCCTGTCCTGCTCCATCTCTACGTGCCCGCAGATCCGGACGGGTGAGTGTGTGATTGTAGGTGTAGTGTTCTGTGTGTGCAGTGTAGTGTAGTGTTCTGTGTGTGCAGTGTAGTGTAGTGTTCTGTGTGTGCAGTGTAGTGTAGTGTTCTGTGTGTGCAGTGTAGTGTTCTGTGTGTGCAGTGTAGTGTTCTGTGTGTGCAGTGTAGTGTAGTGTTCTGTGTGTGCAGTGTAGTGTAGTGTTCTGTGTGTGCAGTGTAGTGTAGTGTTCTGTGTGTGCAGTGTAGTGTAGTGTTCTGTGTGTGCAGTGTAGTGTAGTGTTCTGTGTGTGCAGTGTAGTGTAGTTTTCTGTGTGTGCAGTGTGGTGTAATGTTCTGTGTGTGCAGTGTAGTGTAGTGTTCTGTGTGTGCAGTGTAGGGTAATGTTCTGTGTGTGCAGTGTAGTGTAATGTTCTGTGTGTGTAGTGTAGTGTTCTGTGTGTGTAGTGTAGTGTTCTGTGTGTGCAGTGTAGTGTTCTGTGTGTGCAGTGTAGTGTTCTGTGTGTGCAGTGTAATGTTCTGTGTGTGCAGTGTAATGTTCTGTGTGTGTAGTGTAATGTTCTGTGTGTGTAGTGTAATGTTCTGTGTGTGCAGTGTAGTGTAATGTTCTGTGTGTGCAGTGTAGTGTAATGTTCTGTGTGTGCAGTGTAGTGTAATGTTCTGTGTGTGCAGTGTAGTGTAATGTTCTGTGTGTGCAGTGTAGTGTAATGTTCTGTGTGTGCAGTGTAGTGTAATGTTCTGTGTGTGCAGTGTAGTGTAATGTTCTGTGTGTGCAGTGTAGTGTAATGTTCTGTGTGTGCAGTGTAGTGTAATGTTCTGTGTGTGCAGTGTAGTGTAATGTTCTGTGTGTGCAGTGTAGTGTAATGTTCTGTGTGTGCAGTGTAGTGTAATGTTCTGTGTGTGCAGTGTAGTGTAGTGTTCTGTGTGTGCAGTGTAGTGTTCTGTGTGTGCAGTGTAGTGTGTGCTGTGTGCGCAGTGTAGTGTGTGCTGTGTGCGCAGTGTGTGCTGTGTGCGCACAGTGTGAGTGTAGTGTGTGCTGTGTGCGCAGTGTGTGAGTGTAGTGTGTGCTGTGTGCGCAGTGTGAGTGTAGTGTGTGCTGTGTGCGCAGTGTGTGAGTGTAGTGTGTGCTGTGAGTGTAGTGTGTGCTGTGAGTGTGCTGTGTGCGCAGTGTGTGAGTGTAGTGTGTGCTGTGTGCGCAGTGTGTGTGTAGTGTGTGCTGTGTGCGCAGTGTGTGTGTGTAGTGTGTGCTGTGTGCGCAGTGTGTGTGTAGTGTGTGCTGTGTGCGCAGTGTGTGAGTGTAGTGTGTGCTGTGAGTGTAGTGTGTAGTGTGTGAGTGTAGTGTGTGCTGTGTGCGCAGTGTGTGAGTGTAGTGTGTGCTGTGAGTGTAGTGTGTGCTGTGAGTGTAGTGTGTGCTGTGAGTGTAGTGTGTGCTGTGTGCGCAGTGTGTGAGTGTAGTGTGTGCTGTGTGCGCAGTGTGTGAGTGTAGTGTGTGCTGTGTGCGCAGTGTGTGAGTGTAGTGTGTGCTGTGTGCGCAGTGTGTGTGTAGTGTGTGCTGTGTGCGCAGTGTGTGAGTGTAGTGTGTGTAGTGTGTAGTGTGTGAGTGTAGTGTGTGCTGTGTGCGCAGTGTGTGAGTGTAGTGTGTGCTGTGAGTGTAGTGTGTGCTGTGAGTGTAGTGTGTGCTGTGTGCGCGTGCAGTGTGTGTGCGCAGTGTGTGAGTGTAGTGTGTGCTGTGTGTGCAGTGTGTGAGTGTAGTGTGTGAGTGTGTGCTGTGTGCGCAGTGTGTGAGTGTAGTGTGTGCTGTGTGCGCAGTGTGTGAGTGTAGTGTGTGCTGTGTGCGCAGTGTGTGTGCGCAGTGTGTGAGTGTAGTGTGTGCTGTGAGTGTAGTGTGTGCTGTGAGTGTAGTGTGTGCTGTGTGCGCAGTGTGTGAGTGTAGTGTGTGCTGTGTGCGCAGTGTGTGAGTGTAGTGTGTGCTGTGTGCGCAGTGTGTGTGTAGTGTGTGCTGTGTGCGCAGTGTGTGAGTGTAGTGTGTGCTGTGAGTGTAGTGTGTAGTGTGTGAGTGTAGTGTGTGCTGTGTGCGCAGTGTGTGAGTGTAGTGTGTGCTGTGAGTGTAGTGTGTGCTGTGTGCGCGTGCAGTGTGTGTGCGCAGTGTGTGAGTGTAGTGTGTGCTGTGTGTGCAGTGTGTGAGTGTAGTGTGTGAGTGTGTGCTGTGTGTGAGTGTAGTGTGTGAGTGTGTGCTGTGTGCGCAGTGTGTGAGTGTAGTGTGTGCTGTGTGCGCAGTGTGTGAGTGTAGTGTGTGCTGTGTGCGCAGTGTGTGAGTGTAGTGTGTGCTGTGTGCGCAGTGTGTGAGTGTAGTGTGTGCTGTGTGCGCAGTGTGTGAGTGTAGTGTGTGCTGTGTGCGCAGTGTGTGAGTGTAGTGTGTGCTGTGTGCGCAGTGTGTGAGTGTAGTGTGTGCTGTGTGCGCAGTGTGTGAGTGTAGTGTGTGCTGTGTGCGCAGTGTGTGAGTGTAGTGTGTGCTGTGTGCGCAGTGTGTGAGTGTAGTGTGTGCTGTGTGCGCAGTGTGTGAGTGTAGTGTGTGCTGTGTGCGCAGTGTGTGAGTGTAGTGTGTAGTGTGTGCTGTGTGCGCAGTGTGTGAGTGTAGTGTGTGCTGTGTGCGCAGTGTGTGAGTGTAGTGTGTGCTGTGTGCGCAGTGTGTGAGTGTAGTGTGTGCTGTGTGCGCAGTGTGCTACCGAAATTTTCATACTCCTCCTCGGGTAAAAATACTCCTCAAAAATGGTGAGAGGAGTATTTTTACCCTTCTGGAAAAATGTTAGTGCGACCTCTGCTCAGGATAACAAAATAACACATTCTCTAATTCACTGTTATTAACAAAAAAAAATGCTGCATTTCACAGATATAAGTCCAACCTGTCGACACAGTTGACAATTTCAGTTACCCCTAGACAAGACCCTATAAATTCCGACTTGGGCCGCCATCTTGGATTTCTGTGTAAGATCATGGAGCTGAGATTACTGTCTGTCTCTGCTGTGTGCCTGTAGTCACCCCGCCTGCACGGAGCTCAGACACTCACTGATCACATCCTGTCAGCACATGGTGAGCAGAGAGAGAGGCTGCAAACTACAAGCTACAAGGAGATAAGTGATCCGGGTAAAGGGGGAGGCAGGCACACGTCTGTGGGATGTAGCAGAGTAAAAGTCTCTCTCATCTCTTTCTATGTGTCCGTGTGTTGGTACAGTGTCAGAAGCCAGGTGAAAGTGTATGTACACCTGTACCCTGATAATCTAACCACATTGTCACCCCACAGTACTAGATGGATGATAATAATGTGTCTGATTAGAGAGTCCTCGCCCACACTGCGCAGCCGAGGGAGAGATGGGAGCTAAAATGGCAATAAAACTGAGTAAAATTGTAAAGTAAGGGGTTAAAATGATCTTTATTGTGTTAACATCACCAGGGGATAGAAATGTGAGAATTTTCTTTCGTGAGGAAAACCCCTTTAACAATGACAATATCACTTGTATGTTACAGACCGCAAGAAAAATACGGTGAAACCTAGAAGCTGTTCTGGGATGCTTAGGTTTAGATATTTCATTTTTTTCATACACTAATCCTTGGGGTCTCATGATGCTTGCAGTGGTACAAAAGCAATACAGATAGTGACCCTTTTTTGCTCTTTACCAGTAACAAACTAGTCTTCCTCTAGTTAAAAAGTCTAACAAAAAATGATTCAGCCGGAAGGTGGATATGGGGGTGGAACCTCAGTAGTGGGATTTGGGGTGAGTGTAAAAGTGCTATTTTATATGCTTGATGTGTTTCTTGGATACTACTGGTACTGGTTACTACTGATAGCAATTAATACTATAATGATTTATGATTATCTGGCTGTATATTGGTAAGAGAGCAGTAGATGTTTGACATTGGATCTCATACATTGTTCATACTGCTTTGTGCATCCTGTAATATTTACCAGAAGTGAGGCTGTATTATTCATCAGTCGCCTTCCTGACTCATGCACTTTTCACTGACACTTTATACCACAGTGTCCCTGGTCTAGTCACCCTGCACAGATTTCCTGTTGTCAGGGTTAAGTACTGGAATTTCCAGGTGACATTTGCTCAGTCCTGAATATTAAGTCTATGTACCCACATTAAGCCTGCAAAAGATTGTGTTTCTGTATCCAGTATGACTCACATTTAGTAAGCTGACCTGCCACCTCCAGGGATTGGCACTGGAATGTATTCCAGCACCAAGACACTCAATAACTTGGCTTTCAGTTCTGTAAACTGCTATATGGTATAAGGCCGGGTTCACACACTGGGGTCATTCCACTTTTTTTGTCATTGTTGCCACAAAATATGAACACAATCCAAAGGGCCAGGTAATGTGTTATTGTTAAAGATGGTGTCTTAAGTAGTGGCGGATGTTGCATACTCTACATTATGTATGCTCATTCACTCTCATTACAATCCAAATCTATTACCCCGGCTAATGCATAATTGATCACTGGGGCAAAATTATATTATGGCTGTGATTGTAGAATAAAAACATGGGTCGTGGATTCACTTTTAAAGGACATCTGCCACCAGGATGAAGGATTGTACACCAAACACACTTCCATACTGTTGTGTGCCCCCTCTGGCAGGATCTGCTTTTCTTTTAGCTTCTTATGCTCTGCGTTTTATTTATTTTTTTAAAAAAAGCTTTTAAAATAATACAAATGAGCCTGAGGGTCTCTAGGCTCCATAGGTGCTAATGGAGCCTGGAGCCCCTCAGGCCTATTTGCATAATATTTAAAGCCTTTTTTATTTTTCTTAAAAACAAGGGCATGAAAAAGTTAGAGGGGGGGCATACACCAGTATGTCATTGTGTTTGGTTTACAATCCTTCATCCTGGTGGTAGATTTAATGAAGCTGTAGTCCACGTGCCACTTCAAGATGATGTCGTCCAAATCCGTCTTTATGTGCTGTGTGGCAATTTTTTCTTACAAAGTACCTGTAGGGGGAACTAGCAGGCCAAGATTTTTTTCTTCTTGGCCACAAGGCAAATAACAGCAACAGTTCCCCTAACACAAACCTAGGTTGGCGTTATAATTGGGTCTGACTGCTCTGCAATGCCCAATGACTGCATGACTCCTACCAAGGACCCAGCAGCGGTATCTGGGACTTTTGGGAACCCATTGTTCAGTCAGTGGCTGAAATGCTCATGGGCATCCTGAGAATTCTGGACCTACAATGTGAAATAAGTCAGTTTTCTATTTTTTGAGTCATTATTTGTTAGCCAAAAGTGGGTGCGGAGGAATTCCTACAGTGAGAAAGTATAATGAAAAGATTTGTAAATCTTTGTGTAGGATCCATTACTGGTAACTGGCCCACTTTTATTTTTTGCCATCTTTTTATTATAAAAACAAGATGTGAAGCAACGGACAGGGCCGGGTTCTTACAATAACTATCTTTGTAGAGGGTTTTGTAGCCTCTGGTTACTCTTTTGATGCCAGTGGATGCAGGTTGCTTCTTGTTGTCGTATTTATCTCCTGATACTTTCTGTCTTTCATCCCAAATGTAAATCTTCACAATGTCACTTGATGGGGTAGGGGGCCCGAAGGAACAGATAAGTGATCTGGAACAGTATGTAACAGACAAATCGGGTATTCAGATATTTCTGCAAATCTACTGTGTGTGACTAGAAGGCCGAGTATTAACCATGGCCACTGTTCAGACATAAGTAATAATCCAAATAAAACAATATACATGTTGCACTTTCCCAGATATTGGAGCTATATACACTGTCCTGGATGGATCCACCAGTCATCCTACATATAGAGCTTCAAAATAAAATACAATCTGACCGAAGCTCACGTATTACTTATGTTCTCTTTCGTTATGTTCCAATGTTCTTGTAATTCTTTTGTTGTATTCCAATATTTTTGTAACTGGTTATAAACCAAATCCAGATCTTCAGTGAGAATAAGATGTCATTCAGACACGAAACCGCTAGAATTATCCCTCTTCTGTATAGGAGAGATGTATATGCTTTGTCGCTAGACAGTTTCACCAAGCATAACAGATTTTATTTTTATACTTGCGTTAGAACCATAAAGATGAGCAAAATATCCACGAGGACACCAGTCACTGCCCGACCCAAGGATTTGTCATTAATGATATGAATAATCTCCATGAATGTAGTATTGAGTGTATAAATTGTAAGAGAGGACTGACGCGGAAGAAGCTGTAAGGTGAAATCCTGGGTTTGGCAGTGACTGGTGTCCTCGTGGATTTGTCAACATACACATTTTTATCGTTCGTATTGAGTAGACTACAATAAAAATCTTTTATGCTTGGTGAAACTCTCTGCGCCATGTCTCTATATATCTCTTGTATAGAGTGAATATGGAATAAGCTATGGTGGATGTTTGAAGGGGGCTATTATAAGAACGTTGGAACATAACGATAGAGAACATAAGTAATATGTGAGCTCCGGTCAGATTGTATTTTATAAGTAATAATCCAGCTGGATGTTCTTCCGGGTAGAATACAATGGTAGAAAACGCCCTTCCTGCTCATTGTAGGTTTAATCGTCCAGTGCTGCTCATAGTTCCTGAATGAATGAATTAATTGGAGGTGATTACTTTCTACGTATCACACTTTATTTCTGTCCAGCTTAGAGCTACATCCCATTTACACAGACTTGGATTATTCACACTTTACTTGGTTATCAGTTATTTCTTTTTCTCTTCTAGCAACCAGAAAAATTGCCAATGCAGATTTCTTGTGTTTGTGGACAGCTTTGTAGCACAGCTTGTAGCTGATCCTGCCATACATCTCAGTTAACGTTTTGTGTAGGCGGCTGGAAAGAAATAATTTACCGAGTACTAAAATGGGAGGGATCATTTTAGTTAAGCCTTTGTGTTTATTTATATAGTAGTATACTTTTTTAGTTTCAACAAAATTTTATTGAATTAAAGGCATAACCGTGCCATAACATATGCCCCTCGCAGGGGGATCTCATGAAAGTGATTTCAGGGTGATGCATAATCGGCAACTGAACAAGGTAGTATACTTTTTAAAGAAAACCTGTATATGCACTTCCCTATGGGAAATGTCCTTGGACTTGTCAATGGCATTGTCTACATTTTGTTTATGTGCACATTGGACATAGTGTGCTGAATTAGTAGATATCGAGGACTTGTTTGCTTAATCCTGTCCTGCTTTGTGGACCAGACACATTGATATGAATTGGACTCCCAGTGTCATAGTGATAATAGATGCAAGGAGTCCCTTCTTGCAGGGTTTCCTGGTATCATATACCTCTACTAAGGTCTGGATAGTCTGTGAAACAGGACACTACACAGTTTCTTTCATTCACGGATCAATCATCTCCTCTCTTTTAGCCCTTACTCTGATGGAATAAGGAACCAGTGGGAATGTCTTGGGACCATGTGTGACTTTTTAGTGGCACATTAAACAGTTATACTGTACTTTTTATTGGCGAGTATATTTTTCTAATTGATGTCAAAGTCTGTTCCATTCATAGGAGTCATAATTGGGAACATAAATGTGACCAATATACAGACTATATTCCTTGGCCTGGGCAGTCATGTGAAAGGGTTCTAACTGGGGGATTTGTGGGGGTTCACATTACAGGCGGTCCCCTACTTAAGAACATTCTACTTACATACGACCCCTAGTTAACGTACCTCTGGATATTGGTAATTTATTTTACTTTAGTCCTAGGCTACAATAATCAGCTGTAACAGTTATCAGTGGTGTCTGTAATGAAGCTTTATTGGTAATCCTGATTCTTATGACAACCCAACATTTTTAAAATGCAATTGTCACAGAGACCAAAAAAGTTCTGGCTGGGATTACAATGATAAAATATAAAGTCCCTATCTTATATGTAACCCGGGGACTGCCTGTACTTTGGAAGATGTTTTTTTTATTCGATGTTTTGGGGGTAGCGAATTCTTAAGTATAGGGGATGCACATGAAAAATCTTGATCAGCGGAGAATATATGTAAATACGCTTGCATATCTATTGTATACATCTATAAATATCTAGAGGTGTTTTCTTGAAAAGATTTTATATTTGTGTGTTGACTCATTTGGCTTTTATAACCCCCTGACTGACTCATTGCTACATAAGAACCGCCTCATCCATTTTCTTTCCTCCTTTATTCTAAAAGGCAGGAATTTCCTGTTAGCATCCATGCCTGTTCTATCCCATAGAATAGGACACAGGAAGTGGGAATGTTTCTATCATTGTAAAAATAGCTGCACAGATTATAGGAAACAGTAGTTGTGTTGTCCTGGTTTAATTTCAGCTGAATTGTATCTTTGTTTCTCAGACTTGTAGGCTGTAACAAATTATTGTTTTTGGGAACGAAGACTTATGCCCTTTTTTTCTTTCTTTTTTTAGTTTTATAATTATAACATGAAGACAATAAGGGACATTTATCCAGGCTTCTACGCTAGAAAATTGGCATCGAAGCCCTTAAATAATCGCAATGCCAAATGGTTATTATCTTCTTTATGCCTGGTCCCAGGCAAGGGGGCATGGAGGGGCGTGAAGGGGGGGCACATCCGGTGGCAGATTGGGCCCCTGGGCCAGCACACTACCTAGACCAGTGATGGCAAACCTTTTAGAGACCGAGTGCCCAAACTACAACCAAAACCCACGTATTTTTCGCAAAGTGCCAATGCGACAATTTAAGCAGTAACTTATTACTACCTGCTCTTTCACGGGTTTAAATTGTATAGGCACCTGAGGACACCAATACAGTAGAAAGAAGGAGAAGAAGTTTGGATTTTCATTGTAGCTTCCTTCTGTGGTCCTGGGCTGCCTGGGACTGCAAGAGGCCTTGAGTCCTGTCTGGTAAACTCTACCCTGGGGTGATGGCAAGGGTGCCCATATAGAGGGCTCTGAGTGCCACCTCTGGCACCCGTGCCATAGGTTCGCCACCACTGACCTAGACCATGCAAACGTTTACCTTGCTAGTAGTTGCCATCATTTGGCCTCTGGTGCAGCCCCTAAAGGCTTGGGCTTCTTGATGTATCCAGCGGGGCTTCCATTATATCCTGGCGCACAATAAATTTCTGTTACTTCACTCATAATGGGATATCACACAGATGAAGGGGTTTGGCAATAGATAATAGGCAATCTAGTTTAACCGAATCTTAGAGTAGTGTGGTTAAATGTCCAGGTTATTTTTTTATCATAAGCTCTATTTATCAAATGCATAATATGGAAAAGACTTGCTGAAAGGCTTTAGATAATTGCCATGTGATATATCTGATTCTTTGGGATTCTGACAAATTGACTAACCCTGCCTAATGGTTAGACTTTGAGGGCTACTTATCATGGGTCTTACACAGAGCCATAAAAATTGGGTTGTTAGATGCCATTGAAAATCTAAGATCTATGACCAGTTCCAGACATTAACTGGAATTTTTTTTAATTTTTTTTGGTGTGCAAACGAATGGCTTTTCTGGATCTCGCTGTATGTTAAAAGTTTTAGTGACTGACCCCCCCCCCCCACATACAGATTAATATATTCATCCCACAAAATACTGATTATTCAATCGCAAGTAAAACGCAACACTTTAACTCCACAGTGTTCACATGTATTGCAAAAAAAAATCTCTGAATCAAAGGGACAAATCTGTTTTCTCTGGTTCCTGGAAGGAAGCATCTGCTCACCATTTCATTGGAAAACACTGATGTATGATCCCATACTATCACAAAAACCACAAAAACCTGGGAAAACCTATTGACTCGAGTATAAGCCGATGGTGGGAAATGCATTGGTCACAGCCTCCCCAGTATATAGCCTGCAGAGACTGCCCCATAGTATATAGCCAGCACCTGCCCCCCACTATATTGCCTGCCAGCCCATATCCCCCAGTATATAGCCAGCCCCCTGCCCCCAGTATATAGCCAGCAGCGGGGGAAGCCAGAAAGGTGAGTTTTGATGTTTTTTTTTTTACCCGTGTATAAACTGAGTTGGGGTTTCCTGCAATTTTTTTGTGCTGAAAAACCTAGGCTTATACTCAAGTATATATGGTAATTTTTTTAAAATTACAAACTTGTGATTATTAGTATATATACTGCATTAAAATAACAAATTCCCATCCATTGCCTAGTATGAGATAATTCATATTTACATTTCTAGGGGAAGTTTTCTAGAACATACGCCTTTTGTAAATTTTACAACAGTATAAAATATTCATATTCTCCACCCTCTATAACCTGTTGTCAGGAGAAGATCCTGTGTTATCTGCATTAGGCTTTATATAAGTTCATTCACACATGTAGATTTCTGATGAGCTTCCTTCCAATAAATGGGAAAGTCACACATTTCTGCATTAATTCTAATATTAGAGACCGTTCATTGTAATCCTTCTTTTGGTGATAATGAGATAACGCCTGATTTCTAGAGAGCAGGAAGTGTCATCATTTGTCAGGCTTAGTGCCAGATCGAAAACTGCAAGATATCAGGAATTGTTTAATTACAATGTTTAATATGAAAAAGTATAGATAGATTTGTCTCTGAAGAGATGGGGTTTTGTAAACTGCTGACTTTGTACAGGGGTGACCTTTGTAGCCTCGGGCTGCTTGATCAATACAGACTGTTAGATTGCTGCTCCAGCACACAGTAGTAGCCTAAGGGAGGTGATCAATGTTCTCCATTGCCGGCCCGCCTTGTCATTACGTAGGCAGCACAGATCATCCTTGTTACTTTGGAAACCTGCTGCTCGTAAAATTGTACTAGCTCTCCGCAAAGCAGGAGAATGGTTGGTTTCTGTGAGCGTTGACGGCAGTGAATGGCTGAGAAATGTAGCAGACAGAGGCATCCTCGCTGAAGACATGAGTAATGATTTCTGGCACTGATGCTTTCCGCCTAGTCTGAGCTTTCTATTTTAGCCTGCAGCTTGTATTCGCCGTGTAACACTGTATTGGAGGAGGAGGGCTGCCTCTGCTCTGGATTCACTTGATAACATGCAGAATATCTGCAGCACTCCCTGTCACACTGCACTGCCTGTGGCTGGCCAGCATTATTCAGGGGCTTCACAGATACAGGAATTGACAAGGAATTTTGGCATTAGCACAAGGAATATCTTTAGCCTGTTTAACATACTTAACATTTTCAAAGGATGTGCAGAAGTGGAAAACATTTTATGCTAATTCGTTTTCCATTCGTTTGCCATAGGGTATTAACACAGTTTATTATTCATCTGTAGGAAAACTCCTTACAGGCAGCTTGGTCTTGGACCCTGCTGGCGCTGTGTTGTAGCGGCGCTGGATGCCATGTGGTGTCGCACCTTATTAGTGTAGGGACCCACTAAAACAAGGTCACCGTGAAGTGGTTAGTGGATACAATTTGATCAAAATCAAACAAAGAACCTCAAGTTTGTTTGTTAATGTAGCCTAATCAAAAGGGTTCAGCTCACCTTCCTTTATTAGCCCCTTGCGCACGGACAACAAGATGGACCCCACGGACTTCGGGTCTTCGATGCAATTCCAAATGAAAAAAGGTAATCCAGCGTCTCAGGGGAATGTGATTATAAAATCTTGCTTTTATTAAGGTTCCAGATAATAAAATCTTCAGGCAAGGTACACAATCGCTTACATCATGGTATGCAGGAAATGACCTACGCGTTTCGCTCAGGTGAGCTTACTCATGGTAATAAATACTCATGACCATAAGCTCACCTGAGCGAAACGCGTAGGTCATTTCCTGCATACCATGATGTAAGAGATTGTGTACCTTGCCTGAAGATTTTATTATCTGGAACCTTAATAAAAGCAAGATTTTATAATCCCATTCCCCTGAGATGCTGGATAGCCTAGTGACAATATATCAGTGTATAATATGTGGATGTGCGGCCCAGATCATTTTTTTTCTCTTTCCAAATGTTGGTTTAAAGGGAACCTGTCACCAGGAACCTCATTTTCACTAAAGACAGGTTGCAGAAGCCCATCGCACCTGCAGTGCAAATATGTATTTCTGCTTTCTTTAAGCATGTGCATTACAATATAATTGCGTGTTATAACCCTCCATCCTGACAGAATCCTCTGTGTAGTCCCAGGGCTTTGGCTTTGGTTTGGATGAATTTTAAAAAAACATGTGACTTGTCTGAGCTACAGTCTGCCAGCTCTTGGGGCCCCCACCATTGTGCTCCTCCTTCTCCCACAATGTCAGCTCACCAGGTTGTGAAGAAGCCGGATGGAGGAGCTTTACAGGAGCACAAAGGTGGGGGCTGAGAGCTGAACAGTCTGCTGCACAGACGGGTCACATGTTGTTTTATAAAATAAATCCAAACCAAAGCCCAACCCCTGGGACTTAACAGAAGATTCTGTCAGGGTGCAAGTTAAGTTATAACACACAATTGTATTGTAATGCAAATGCTTGGAAAAGGCAGAAATACATATTTGCACTGCAAGTGTGATGGGCTTCTACAACCTGTCTTTAGTGAAAATGAGGTCCCTGGTGACAGGTTCCCTTTAAACACCTTTCTGTATTGTGCCGTAGAGGGGATTCTCCGCTCTGGCCCCCAATGTGGACATGCTGCTGACAAACGGGACTGTCTTATTGATAGGCCCTGCCACTTACTACATAGTCCTGCTAGGCCATTACTATTCATCTGCTACAGGGGTAGTGTTTGGCGTCTTACCCTAGTGGTTCGGTTTTCCAGAAGCCAGTTTAGATGATAGGATAGATGTATTAATATTTCTGTGGAAAGTGCACTCCATATATATGCAGCAGCTTCATTACAGCCCCTTTCTATCTACAGAATATTGATACCAGATAAAGGAGCATACATACATATTAACATGAGAAATGTTATTTTGCTATTGCTTTATCATAAATTTAGCAATAAAATTGACCAGTTTTGACGTGTACCAAAACATTGTGTACGTTAAGCCTTATTTTATCACACTTTCCCATTGCATAAGAATTAAGGCAGTTTCCCTTGAACAGAGTGTTAAAATCATGTCAGACTTCAGTCCTGGTGCTATTGGATAACCTGTTTTTTGTAGTCCTAGTGTCATCCTAGTTGTGTCAAACTTTATCATCCAATTTTTACTCCTCTCAGCTACTTTTGGGAAAACCTCACTGCATTAAATTGACTGACCGTGTCCATATTCTGTGAGAACTTTACATGTCAATGGCTTGTGGACCGTAAACAACAAAATATAAATTGTTTTATTTGCGGCCAGTGAAATGCACATGTTGCAAGTAACCTTATAATGGGCACCTGTGAGGGTTGTTGCTTTATTCATGCTGTCAAAATGTAACCTGGTCAGAGCCATAGGGAAAGCCTTGTGTATGCAAACAATAACCCCAAAATCTGTGAATTGTGATTTTGGGTGACGCCTCCTTTTATAAAACTCTAAATAATGATCAGAATTAATCTATTCACAGCCAAACAGCTGTTCAGTCTTTTTTGCTTGGTCATTATGGGGCCTTGTCCCGCCTTTCCAGTAAGCCGTCTAAAATTTCCCATGAGAGCACATCACAGAGAATGTCACAGATGTGACTCCTAGTCCCTGACAAGTGCCTTGGGTATGATTATTCAGCAGGACATCTCCATAGATTTGTGTTCTAATATATTCTCGCTCAGAATACTTGGCCCTTTTATCCTGTGGACACAGCAGCTTAAAAATAGCATGGAAACTCTTCAAGTGAAATACCCGTTCTGCATGAACACTCCAAAGCCTCGGGCAATTTCTAAAACAATAGCAATTGTTGTGATCGATTCTGCAGTATTGAGCAGTACACATTATTCGTGACATGTATTAAAATTTCTGGTGGATAAGCCTAAAATTAACTGGGTTTATTTACCTGTTGTGGTCATGTTAGTGGCATCACCCCCCAAAAACCGCCTTTAATAAATCCTTAGTAAAGGGTAAAAATGATTGCCACAATATATACAACACATGCATATCCATATAAATATGCACAATAACAAAGAAATGAACATTACAAAATTAACTTTTCCACAAATTGGGAATTTCCTAGATAAATGACAACACGAAAAATGACAAAAATACTTCCTGCTACTTGCCACCCACAGGAAATGATGCCTCATTACCGACTGAGCGCTCGTTTCCTGTCCACAGGGATTAGGAAGTAGGAACCAGGAAGCAACAGAAATGACGACACCTTGTGTGATTAGTGTATTTTCCTTTTTACGTGGGACTTTTTTACCTTTAGGCAGGATTCCTACGGACGTGCTTTCAATGGATTAGATGCATTAGACTGGCCGGCAGCTAATCCATTGTGATGTACCGCAGTGTTATAGTTGCTAACATTAAAGAAAATCAAACAAACCTTGAGAATGCTGTAGCTACACTGATGCAGGCACATATCTTGTTTAACCCCTTAAGGACGCAGCCATTTTGTAGCTTAAGGCTCAGCCCGATTTTTTGGATTCTGACCTGCGTCGCTTTATATGGTTATAACTTTTGAACACTGTTACTTATCAAAACGATTCTGAGATTGTTTTTTCCCCACATGTTGTACTTCATTTTAGTGGTAAATTTTGGCTGATAAGTTTTGCGTTTATTTACAAAAAAAAAGAAAATATGATAAATTTTTTGAAAAATTTGCCATTTTCGAAATTCAAAATCATTGCGTTTTCAGGCAGATAAATTTACCACCTAAATAAGTTGCTGAATAACATTTCCCATTTGTCTACTTTACATTTTCATAATTTCTGAAATGTCTGGATAATTTATTTTGATGTCACGCGGCTTACAAATCGAATATCGCTTTTCCAGATTTTCAGAATTGACTATTTTGGGGATAAATACTGTTTTGAATGAAATTTTACATATTTAGCATCAAAACCCCCTATATAATCTACCCATTTTCAAATCTGCACCCCTCAAGCTATCAGAAACCGCTTTTACGAAGATTGTTAACCCCTTGAGATCTTCATAGTAATTGAATCAAAATGGAGGTGAAATTTAGAATGGTCAAATTGTTCCCTTATACGTTCATTTAGCACTAAAATTTACACATTTCCAAAATATAAAAAGAGAAAACCCACCATACAATTTGTTCTGCAATTTCTCCTGAGTACAAAGACCCCCCACATGTGGCCGTTACTTGTGTTATGGGGGCACAGCGAGGCGCAGAAGGGAAGGAGCACCCTGCAGCTGCCAGGATTTTAGTTTCCTCATTGGCCCCTTTTGAAGGCTATAAAATTTTCGCTTTTTCGTTATTTGGGCCATGTGATGCCATTTTTTTTGCGTGATGAGATGCTTTTTCCATTGTTACCATTTTGGGGTTGGTATCACCTATTGTTGAAAATTTAGGAACTTTTTTTGAGGGCAGGAGTAGAAAAGCATCAATTCTGTACTGGATTTTTTACTCTTTTTTTTTTTTTGGTGTTCACCGTATAGACTAATAATCATGTTATCTTTATTCTATGGGTTGATACGATTACGGGGATACCAGACTTGAATATATTTTCTTACGTTTTACTAAATTTGTCAAACAAAACCCTAATGTGGGGAAAAATCTATCATTTATGTATTGCCGTCTTCCAAGTGGCATAACATTGTTACTTTTTTGGCTACGGAGCTGGTTGATGGCTTATTTTTTATAATCTAATATTTTATTTTAACGGTGTTTATGTCCCAATTATTAATTCAAAAACTGCCTGCATAAAAGGACATTTAAAAATCAATTTTATTAAGTATTTATTTAAAATTAGGGTACACGAGCTTAGTGGACTGTAATAGAGCTCAGAAGCAGGCTGGGCAATGTTCACTCCAGACTTTTTGGATACCAAGTGTCCAATATTGGGAAGATATTGTTAGACTGTTTTGTATCCTCGTCTATCCCTTCAGTTGTGCGCACTAGGTACCGATTAGAATACTTTTTAACTGGAAGTGTAACTACCCAATAGTTCCCAAAAGCGGGCTTGCCCCTTTCGGTCAAGGTGTGAACAAGCGCCTAAAGTGTCACCACTTTGTCAGGTGTATGTGTTGCCACTTTGTCAGATGAAACCTGCCTAAAGTATCACCACTTTGTCAGGTGTATGTGTTGCCACTTTGTCAGATGAAACCTGACGCGTTTCCCCGCTGGGAATTATACCAGCGGTTTATCAAAGGTCCTGGGTTGACAGTAGCGAAGTGTATGCGCCTTAAGGTATAGCGTGCTATGATGACAAGCACTCTCACCAGTTTCAGCGCTGACACTACTACAAATCAGTGGTAAAACAGAGCGTTATAATTGCTCATGAGTTTTGTGTTGCCTGTCATCTTATTCCACAGCTAGCTAGCTGACTAATAATGAGTTTTCTTCCTTTTAGCGTTCGCTGACACACCGCTATCTTATTTCACTCTGAAGTCATTTTTGCTAGCTAACTAACAGGACAGGCATACACGCTCACATGGAGGCACATATCGGCATTTGTTTGGCCGCGTGCGCCACCAGATGCCTGAGATATTTAAAGATTAAGCCCCTCCCCGGGGGTGGTGAATAGAGGCAGTCCTGTAGCGATGTACGTCATTAGACACTCCCCTCTGAGCCGAGAGATTCCCGATGCAAGATTACACCTTGGAGCCTATCGCAGCGAGGGGGCGTGATCGTAACTCCGCCCATTTTATTAAGGTACAATGCCCCTGTATAGTTGCTAACATAGCGTTGTGGTTACATTAAGGGAACCGTGTGCGGTTTTGATGGTAGCACATATTTCTGATACTGTCTATATCTTGGGTGGTAATAAATAAGGTATATCACTCAGGGGATCATTACCTGTATAACATTCAGCCGAGTGCCGAAGTCATAATGCACTCGTATCCTCCTGCGGTATTCCAATTCCAGCATTAAAATCATGAAGGCAGAGGCATGTCACATTCCTAGTCAGGTACATTTCGTGCTCTGTGGGTATGGCGGTCCATCAGAGGGAGGAGACCACTGGGTGAGAGGAATTATAAGAAGCAGGAATATACTATATGTTCGTTCAGTCCCTCTGGCTGTAGTGTCCCCAACCAGAAAATCCATTTTGATTCTCGCTGGGACAATTTCCTCATATAGTTCCCACCTCTTGGTGATGGTTCCACTACCTCAATTATTTGGAACCGTAGGGATCTATGATCACCCTGGTGGTGTTGCCAGACATGACGGGACACCGACGTATCATCCTTATTTTTGACGTTGAGGATGTGTTCCCTGAAACGTCTCCTGGCCTCTCTCGTTGTTTGTCCCACGTACTGGACGAAACAAGTACAGGTAAGCAGGTAGATAATTCCAGCAGTTCTGCAATTCGCAAAATCTCTGATGTTAAATACCCTTCCTGTGGTGGTGCTTTTGAAGGTCTTACCAATGTTGATATAGGGACAGGCTTTGCACCCCCCACATCTGAAGGTCCCTGTTGGTCTCTCGGGCAACCAAGTACCCCGTCCGGTCTGAGGTTTCAAATGGCTGTGCACCAAATTGTCACCTATATTTTGGCCCCTCCTATATGTAATGGACGGAAATGGATCAATGGCATCCACAATATCCTTGTCCATCCTTAGGATGCCCCAATTTTCCCTCAGAATCTTATGTACCTCTCGGTGACCCCTGTCAAAAGTCCCTATAATTCTTGTCTTGTGTTCTTCTGGCAAGGGGTTCTTTTTGGGGACTAGTAGCTCGTGTCTCCTCTGGTTCAAGGCATGTTGATATGCCCCCTTGAGGATCTCTGGAGGATATCCTCTTTCAAGGAAACGGCCCTGTAAGTCTTTTGACGCCTCAATGAAATCGCCCATTGAGGAACAATTCCTCCGGACTCTTAAATACTGCCCCTTTGGAATGCCCCGCTTCAGGGGTTTGGGGTGCCAGCTTTGCCACCTAAGAAGGCTGTTTGAAGCCGTCGGTTTCCTAAACAGTTTGGTCTCTAGATTTCCCGTATCTGTCATGCGGATCTTAATATCCAAGAATGTTAGTTCTTTTGGATTTATCTCATGTGTGAAAAAGAGACCCAAATCGTTTGTATTCAGATGGGCCACAAATGTTGCAAAAGAGTCCATAGATCCCGACCAGAGGATGAACACGTCGTCTATGAACCTCAGCCATATCACTATGGCCGAGGTCCATTCCTCAAATTGTTCCTGAAAGACGACCTCCCTCTCCCACCAGCCTAGGTAGAGATTCGCAAATGTGGGAGCGCAAGGGCTCCCCATTGCAACTCCCCTAAGCTGGTGGAAGAATTGTCCCTCGAAGAGGAAATAATTTCTAGTTAGTACGAAGTCCAGTAGATTCATAATGAATTCATTATGGTCTCTACAATGCGTTCCTCTGGCCCTTAAGAAATCCCTCACAGCATCACATCCCTTTTGATGGGGGATTGAGCTGTATAGGGCCTCGACATCTAGACTTGCCAATAGGGTGCCCGCCGGGCATACTTGATATAAGGGATGGCAGGTTTTTTGGCTAGCCAAATAAGTACTGATCGTTGGTTGGACGATGTGAAAGAGGTATTCTCAGAAGGGGATCTACCGACACAAAACACAGCCACCAGTATTTCAGCAGCCTTTAGAAGTCTAACAAAGGTATACAAAAATCAAATACGCTCCTTTTGGGAAGTGCAGACCCTGGAAATTTATCTACAACACAAAATTGTACCCCGAGGTCTAAGAATCAGTCTACTCCCAGCAGTAAGAATCAGGTCTCCTACTTTGATGACCAAGTGGGAGAAAGAATCTATTGAGTCATCCCTGAGGCTTATGGGATTACTGCTGGAAGAAGAGAAAAACTTACTAACTGACAACACCAAACTCTTGACCGAAGGAATAGAAAGTGTTAAGAAATTTTTGAGCCATACTGACTTCACAAAGAAAGAAGCAATTTTACAACAAACAATTGAGAAATTCATAGCTCACATTAAAGAAAGGAAACACTTTCAATTCCGGAGGGACACCCTTGATTTTAAAGAGGGAAAGATTCTTGACTTCCTGGGGTCCTCTCAAGCAGTGACTGACACCGGTCCTTCATCCTCTGAATACGACCCTTCAGACTCAGAGGGATCACAAGGCAGGGATCCAAGTGTTAAGAGGAAGTACTCAACCAAAAGCCCCAAAACCTCCAGAGGCAGAGGAGCCAGAGGAGGTAGAGGAGGGAGAGGGAATAGGAACAACACTAACACCTCAGTGACAGGTAGTGATAGGGGAGGTTTTTTATCCCAAGGTCCACAGATCACAGAATACCTCCTACGGGGAAAAAAGGACCTTTGCAAAACCTAGGTCCTGAACATTTCCAAACCTCAGGTCCCCCATCATCCACAGATATGCAGATATTAAATTTGTCTAGAAGGGAACTGTCCTTGTGTGAAAGATCTGTGATGCTGAAGGGACTATCGTTTGTCCCTATTCCCCGCTTTGATGTTTTTGAGTGGGTTAAAGATATTAACCTGTTCTGTCGCCGTCTTAAGTGGAAAAAATTTTTTAAGATTAATGACAGAAAGAAGTGTGAGGAAATGGGTTTAGACGAAGTTGATATGCCGGATTTTTATAATCTTACGGCATTACTAGAGGAGAGTGAGAGGACCCCAGGGGAAGGTCCATTTACGGATCTGAGACCAAAATCCCTGAAATCAGCTCCCTTAGGAGATTGTACCCCAATTGACATTTTTATGGAGGTGGTGACAAATCAGCTTAAGCAACTGGCGATATCATCTGCATCACCCACATCCTCCCCCCCTCACTATAATCTTTCGAGGGATGAACATGAGGCCCTTCTAAGTCTAAGAAATGATTCCTCAATTGTGATTAAGCCATCAGATAAAGGGGGAAACGTGGTCGTGCTGGACAGAGAACAATATGTGGAGATGTGCCTAAAAATTCTTAACGACCAGCACTGCTATAGGAAACTACCATCCAATCCTACTCTAACGTTTAGGAAACAGTTGGTCGTTATTCTTGATAGGGCACTGGAGAAGAAATTGATCTCCAAGAACGAATACAATTTCATATGTCCTCAACAGTCCAGCACGGCCACGTTTTACTCCTTACCCAAGGTACATAAGGGTACGTCCCCGTTAAAGGGGAGACCAATTGTTTCTGGCATCGATAGCTTGACGCAGAATGCCAGTATCTATTTGGATACCATCCTTCGTCCCTTCGTAGAGTCCCTCCCATCGTACGTAAGGGACACGATGGACGTACTGCGAAAGATTGAGGACCTTGTATGCCCGGCGGGCACCCTATTGGCAAGTCTAGATGTCGAGGCCCTATACAGCTCAATCCCCCATCAAAAGGGATGTGATGCTGTGAGGGATTTCTTAAGGGCCAGAGGAACGCATTGTAGAGACCATAATGAATTCATTATGAATCTACTGGACTTCGTACTAACTAGAAATTATTTCCTCTTCGAGGGACAATTCTTCCACCAGCTTAGGGGAGTTGCAATGGGGAGCCCTTGCGCTCCCACATTTGCGAATCTCTACCTAGGCTGGTGGGAGAGGGAGGTCGTCTTTCAGGAACAATTTGAGGAATGGACCTCGGCCATAGTGATATGGCTGAGGTTCATAGACGACGTGTTCATCCTCTGGTCGGGATCTATGGACTCTTTTGCAACATTTGTGGCCCATCTGAATACAAACGATTTGGGTCTCTTTTTCACACATGAGATAAATCCAAAAGAACTAACATTCTTGGATATTAAGATCCGCATGACAGATACGGGAAATCTAGAGACCAAACTGTTTAGGAAACCGACGGCTTCAAACAGCCTTCTTAGGTGGCAAAGCTGGCACCCCAAACCCCTGAAGCGGGGCATTCCAAAGGGGCAGTATTTAAGAGTCCGGAGGAATTGTTCCTCAATGGGCGATTTCATTGAGGCGTCAAAAGACTTACAGGGCCGTTTCCTTGAAAGAGGATATCCTCCAGAGATCCTCAAGGGGGCATATCAACATGCCTTGAACCAGAGGAGACACGAGCTACTAGTCCCCAAAAAGAACCCCTTGCCAGAAGAACACAAGACAAGAATTATAGGGACTTTTGACAGGGGTCACCGAGAGGTACATAAGATTCTGAGGGAAAATTGGGGCATCCTAAGGATGGACAAGGATATTGTGGATGCCATTGATCCATTTCCGTCCATTACATATAGGAGGGGCCAAAATATAGGTGACAATTTGGTGCACAGCCATTTGAAACCTCAGACCGGACGGGGTACTTGGTTGCCCGAGAGACCAACAGGGACCTTCAGATGTGGGGGGTGCAAAGCCTGTCCCTATATCAACATTGGTAAGACCTTCAAAAGCACCACCACAGGAAGGGTATTTAACATCAGAGATTTTGCGAATTGCAGAACTGCTGGAATTATCTACCTGCTTACCTGTACTTGTTTCGTCCAGTACGTGGGACAAACAACGAGAGAGGCCAGGAGACGTTTCAGGGAACACATCCTCAACGTCAAAAATAAGGATGATACGTCGGTGTCCCGTCATGTCTGGCAACACCACCAGGGTGATCATAGATCCCTACGGTTCCAAATAATTGAGGTAGTGGAACCATCACCAAGAGGTGGGAACTATATGAGGAAATTGTCCCAGCGAGAATCAAAATGGATTTTCTGGTTGGGGACACTACAGCCAGAGGGACTGAACGAACATATAGTATATTCCTGCTTCTTATAATTCCTCTCACCCAGTGGTCTCCTCCCTCTGATGGACCGCCATACCCACAGAGCACGAAATGTACCTGACTAGGAATGTGACATGCCTCTGCCTTCATGATTTTAATGCTGGAATTGGAATACCGCAGGAGGATACGAGTGCATTATGACTTCGGCACTCGGCTGAATGTTATACAGGTAATGATCCCCTGAGTGATATACCTTATTTATTACCACCCAAGATATAGACAGTATCAGAAATATGTGCTACCATCAAAACCGCACACGGTTCCCTTAATGTAACCACAACGCTATGTTAGCAACTATACAGGGGCATTGTACCTTAATAAAATGGGCGGAGTTACGATCACGCCCCCTCGCTGCGATAGGCTCCAAGGTGTAATCTTGCATCGGGAATCTCTCGGCTCAGAGGGGAGTGTCTAATGACGTACATCGCTACAGGACTGCCTCTATTCACCACCCCCGGGGAGGGGCTTAATCTTTAAATATCTCAGGCATCTGGTGGCGCACGCGGCCAAACAAATGCCGATATGTGCCTCCATGTGAGCGTGTATGCCTGTCCTGTTAGTTAGCTAGCAAAAATGACTTCAGAGTGAAATAAGATAGCGGTGTGTCAGCGAACGCTAAAAGGAAGAAAACTCATTATTAGTCAGCTAGCTAGCTGTGGAATAAGATGACAGGCAACACAAAACTCATGAGCAATTATAACGCTCTGTTTTACCACTGATTTGTAGTAGTGTCAGCGCTGAAACTGGTGAGAGTGCTTGTCATCATAGCACGCTATACCTTAAGGCGCATACACTTCGCTACTGTCAACCCAGGACCTTTGATAAACCGCTGGTATAATTCCCAGCGGGGAAACGCGTCAGGTTTCATCTGACAAAGTGGCAACACATACACCTGACAAAGTGGTGATACTTTAGGCAGGTTTCATCTGACAAAGTGGCAACACATACACCTGACAAAGTGGTGACACTTTAGGCGCTTGTTCACACCTTGACCGAAAGGGGCAAGCCCGCTTTTGGGAACTATTGGGTAGTTACACTTCCAGTTAAAAAGTATTCTAATCGGTACCTAGTGCGCACAACTGAAGGGATAGACGAGGATACAAAACAGTCTAACAATATCTTCCCAATATTGGACACTTGGTATCCAAAAAGTCTGGAGTGAACATTGCCCAGCCTGCTTCTGAGCTCTATTACAGTCCACTAAGCTCGTGTACCCTAATTTTAAATAAATACTTAATAAAATTGATTTTTAAATGTCCTTTTATGCAGGCAGTTTTTGATGGCTTATTTTTTGCGGGACATGTTGTACTTTGCACCAGTATCATGTCGGAGTACACATGGTTTTTTGATCGCATTTTATAGCATTTTTTGTGGGATTGAATAGCTAAAAATCATAATTTTTGGAAGGTTTATAGCAGTTTTTTTTTACGGCGTTTATTGTGGGGGTTCAATCATGATTTACTTTTATTCTACGGGTTGTTACGGACGCGGTGATACTATATATGTGGGGTTTGTGTTATGATTTAGACTTTTTTTTTAGTTATATGTCTCTTTATATGTTTTGGGGGTTTTGGGCATTTTTAGTGATTTATTACTTTATTTTTTTATTGAATAACATTTTTTTTTTTACTTTTTCACTTTTATACCATGGGACATGAAGAAGCAATCTTCTGATTGCTTCTTCATGATAATATTCTGCAATACTGATGTATTGCAGAGTATTATCAGTGTCAGCCTATACACTTGCATAGGCTGGCACTGTGCCAGTAAGATGACGTCACAGACGCCATCTTACCGGCAATTCTTGCAGGTAACTCTGGGGTCCAGATCGGACCCCAGAGTTGCTATAGCAACGATCGGCGCCCCCCGAAAACTGTTCGGGGGGGGCCGATCGTGGGGGAAAGACCACCCAGAGGCATGTTAGATGCTGCGGTCGCGCTGACCGCGGCATTTAACGGGTTAAGCACCCTGCGATCGGAGTCAACTCCGATCGCGGGTGTTACACTGGGGTGCCGGCTATCAGTCACAGCCGGCACCCCATGTTTCCCGATGCCGGTTCGGCTCAGATCTTGAGCTGAACCGGCATGGGCTCAGCGTCCGATATATCGGACGCTGAGCGCTAAGTCATTGAGCTCAGCGTCCGATATATCGGACGCTGAGCGTTAAGGGGTTAATCCCTGTGCTGAGTGGTTTTGCTGAAGAAAACATTATAAAATTTTGATAATGAAGCTCTGTCGCTTCCGTGCCTGGCTCTGTGCTTCTCACATGAAGTGTGCACTGCTTCAGAGAAAGATGTAATCACTGTGTTGTGCCTGACATGCGAAAGTAATCTATCGCTGCACCATCCCCCAGCTGCTGTGTGTGAGTGATTCGGCTCACGTTGATTAGTCCTGTCTGGACAGTTCAGGTAGCTCCACATGTAATGTGTTTAAATGTGGCAGCCAGCAGCAAGGTCCTGAATGTGATAATTGTTTTTTCAGCAACACCACTCAGCTCAGGGATTACCGTATTTTCCGGACTATAAGGCGCACATAAAAACCTAAGATCTCCTTAGAAATCCAAAGTGCGCCCTATAGGAGGGCAGTGGAGGGCCCTATAGGAGGGCAGTGACTGGAGGAGGGCAGCGGACCCTACATACATAGGTCCCCGCTACCGGAGACAGCAGATCTCCAGTGGGAACTGCAGACCACGCGGCACGAACAACAGGCGCCATAGCGCGAACCAACTTCTGCCGCGTGGTCTGCAGTTCCCTCTGGAGATCTGCTGTCTCCGGTAGCAGGGACCTATGTAAGTAGGGTCCGCTGCTCTCCTCCACCTGAACGGACCCCCTTCCCCATTAGTGAAAGCTGTAGCAGGCACCTGCATGATACTACAGCTGAATATTCGACTAATAAAGTCTTATGATGTCCTACCGGGAAGTTATAATTAAATAAACATCACATATGTGCACCTATAGCTTTACAAACAGCCCCTCCATGACTGCTGTGCAGGGGACTGTAAATATAACGGCAGAGTGGTGTTTTCTGAAAAAAATAGAAGCTCTTTTGACCATACAAAGCTGCAGACTGTGTTGGGTGGCATCCCTGGCAAGCTGTTTAACCATATCTTTGTGACTATGAAAAATGTATTTATAGGCCAGTATTGTAGCTGGACTTAACGCGCTGTGGGGCACTGGTGTAAACAAAAGCCGCTATAGCAAGGGGAGAGTGCTGTGCAGCAGTACATTAAAGATATTACACACACGAGTGCATCGGTGTTCTCCAAGTCCAGCTACAGTCCTGGAATATAACTGCATTTTCACAGTCCTTCTGCTACTAACAATACATACAGTTATGGTTACACAGCTCTCCAGGGGCAATACCCAACACTGTCTACTGCTTTGTACACTCATAATTAAACATCTAATATACAGCTGACCTTATAGAGATTAAAGAGAATCTGTAATTGTGTCCAGCACAGACATTGTGACGCAGCAGGGTAAGTACCTGTATGAACCTACTAGTGGTATATACAGAATTCTGTATATTCTGCATATGATGCATGTCACACTGGATGTGGTGAAGCAGTATGATTGAGTATTTTTATGCTACCTCTAGATAGATATACATCTGCCATGTTTCTACACTGCTGTAACCTTGTTTCTTCCCCTCTGCCCTGATTGTGAGAGCATTGAGTGGCACAGATAAAGGATTTTGGGATTATTCCGCACAGAGTTTTTCAAATTACAAAATTTAAGCTGTCGTTTGAAGCGGGTAATTTTAAGTCTCTTGTCAACACTGGCCTACTTTTACTTTGCTGTTTAGTATGAAAAACTATTCACGTGAACCTCAGTGCATGAACTTGATTATGGAGTCTCTATTATATGATAACTAAACACAATCCTTTAGCAAGTAGTCACAACCTTCATCATATTATGTAGGTTTAGTCTCTATCAATGATTGCTCACTGCAGCTATCCCATCCCTTCCATTCTAAATGTAACATATAATGTAGCTATTCCTCCTTGTTCAGAATGAACATATAAAAACTATATGCTATTTATCCAAGCTTATAGTTATTATAGCTCATTGCCCTCTTAAAGTCCGGCTTTCATCGCCTAGAGACGCAAATTGCGTGACCACTGGTTGTCAGGACTCTGGACTAACTGTGACTCCCCATGTACAGCTGGCTTCTGGCGGATAGAGGGGGCAGTGCAGTGACTCTCCTCCAGCCGATGCTATGGCCGTGGTTATGATAAAGGGGGTGGGAAGACAGTAAGTAGACTGCACGGCCTCCTTCATCTGTCAGAAGCCATCAGTTCACAGAATATCTCAGGAAGTCCAGACTCCTACTGCCCCAGGGTCATGTAATCCGCAGCTCTCGGCCACGAACCCTGAACTAACGGGGCAAGTATAATATGGCTGACCCTATTAGGGACCCTACTTGCTCTATTAAAGTTTGGGATTTAGTGTCCAACGCCTTTAAGTGTTTGGAGTTGAGAGTGATGAATTTGTACTATACATGTGGATTCTATATTATTAATACTTTATGATGGATCTGTAAGTCATGTTGGTAGGCTGAGCCCTCTGCATACATAGTAGGTGCTTGATTCCTAGTGCAGGACACACACTGCTAACACCTACGACCAATACTTTTAAGTAATGCTGCATTTTTTTCTCTTCCATTTCTGAGAGAATCCCATTGATGTTACAGCTGTATGTTGCTGGGGAAATGGCAAGTTGTGTTTTGCGCCCTATTTAATATTGTTTATAATAGCAATTTGATGTATTTGTAGGCAGTGACATGTGTACCTCACATTCTCTTTCTCGCATGTGTACAAGTATTGTTTTCAGTATTATTACTGTACTTTACAATATAAAATTTTAAAATGTACTGTACTACTGTTTATTATAATACTGTATAGTGACATATACACTTTCTCTCCTCTAGGCCTGGGGGTAGCCCAGCATGGCTGCTGCTTCATATGACCAGCTGTTAAAGCAAGTCGAGGCACTGAAAATGGAGAATACAAACCTTCGACAAGAACTAGAGGATAATTCAAATCACCTTACAAAACTTGAGACTGAAGCATCAAGCATGAAGGTATGAAATGCAGCCATGTTGTGTATGTTTTTTCTTGATTTATGTGTGGGCTAATAGTGCTAGTCCTTATGTCAAAGAGGTTAACAGAGGTGAGATTTGCACATAAATAAGATTTAGTCCAGTGTATGTGATAAATATCTCCATAAGAATTACATATGTGTATTACCACCACTTTATTCACTTCTATGATACAAAATGCTGTACATGACTAATCTCCATCAGGCTGTGTATATTCCACATGGTGAAGCTAAATTGGCCCTAGTTCCTATTGTATCTGCTACTTCAGTTCTGGTCCGCACACTGTTTAGGTCATTGTGTACACACCATACAATATGGCTGCAGTTAGAGGTTCTTGTCTGAAATTATGTAGAGGTTTAGCAGTCTGGTGAAAGACTTAAAAAACAAAAAAAAAAAAAAAACGGAAGCAATATAGAAGTGTAGACACCTTCCTGACACGGCCCATTTTTTTCAAATCTGCCCTGTGTCACTACAAGTGGTTATAACTTCGTAACGCTTTAACATATCCAAGTGATTTTAAAATTGTTTTCTCGTGACACATCATACTTCAGGTTATTTGAAAAATTTTGGTGGTATGTTTTGCATTTATTTATGAGAAAATCAGATATTTGGTGAAAATTTGGAAAAATTTAGATTTTTGAACTTCAAAATGTTCTACTTTTTCCATACATAGTCATAACCGCAAAAAAACGTAATAACTAACATTCACTAAATGTCTTCTTTATGTGGACATGGTTTTTTATGCATAGTCTTATTTTTGTAGGATGTTATGGGCCTTTGAACGTTAGGTGCGATTTTTCACATTTTCATAAAAAACGCAAAATCCTGCTATTGAGGGACCTGCTCAGGTTTCAAATCACTTTGAGAGGCCTAAATAAAAGTAAACCCCATAAATTACCCCATTATAGAAACTACGCCCCTCAACGTACGTGAAACAACTTTTATGAAGTTTGTTAACCCTTTAATGTTTTTACAGGGGTTAAAACAAAATCGGATGCAATTTTGAAAGTAAAATTTTTTTGGCTAAATTAATGTGTTTTTCAAAAAATGTACAAATTCTCAGTGGATAAAATACCAAAACGCTCCACAAAATTTGATACCCAATCCCTCCCGCGTATAACAATACCCCATATGTGGTGGTAACCTGCTGTATGGGCACACGCCAGGGCATTGAGGGGGGAGCAGCGCCATTCAGAGCAGATTATGCATTGTCACTTTTTATTGGCTATACAATCTTTATTTTTTTGGCAATTTGGACATATAAGGGCTTATTTTTTGCGACATGAGATGCACTTTACAAATACTTCATTTTAGTGGGTCATTAGCTTATTGATGAGATTTTATTAACTCTTGAATGTATGGGTGAAAAAAAATTGTCAATTTTGGTTTTCTTTTCGTATTTTTTGGGGGTCATACACCGTACACTAAAAATATTATATTATCTTCATTCTATAGGTCACTACGATTACGGTGATACCTCATTTATATAGTTTTTCATTTATTTTTACAATTTTACTGGATAAAAGATAATATAGAGGAAATCTCATTTGTTTTTGCATCACCATCTTTTCGGAGACGTAACTTTAATATTTTTTGGTTGACAGAGCTAGTTTAGGGCTTATTTTTTATGTGTTGAGTTGTTCTTTCAGTGGTACCATTTTTGCGCACATAACTTTTTTTTGATCACTTTTTAGAACATTTTTGTGTAGAGATTTTATGAAAAATGTACATTTTTGGCGTGTTTTTCGGGTTTTGTTTTTACGGCGTTCACAGAGCGGGTCCAATAATGTTTGAGTTATTGTACGGATTGTTACGGACACGGCAATACCAAATATGTAGGGTTTCTTGGCGATTTTGTGTTTTTTTCACTTTATTGCATGTGTATAGGGAATATTTGTGTTTAGGGGACTCTAACTTTATTTAATTAATTCTTTTTATTAAAAAATTATTTTATGTAATGTTTTTAACATTTTTATTAACTTTTACAGGTTAGCTTGAACAAGTGATCCACTGATCACTTGTTCAAGCTCTTCTTCACATTACACAGTGTAATACAGATGTATTACAGTGTGTTACAGCCGGGTCCTGTCAGAAGGCAGGACCCGGCTACAGGAAGGAGGATCGCGCAGTCCCGGGGCTGCGATCGGAGCAGCGGACCCCCCCGGTAAGCGCCGCGGGGGGGGGGGGGGGGGGTCCAATTCTTCTGAAATGCCCTTTGCACGCCGCAGTCAGGAGCCGGTGCCAGAAGCATGACGTAATAGTACTGCATTTTGCGGGAACGCACCTCCCGCGATGCAGTACTATTACGTCAAATGTCGGGAAGGGGTTAAACAATTCTCTGTTGGGTATTAAATATTATTAGGAAAAGGATATGTCATTAATATGTCCGGCAACAAAGTTGACACAATTTTCTCCACCAATGGATTAATACAGAATCTGGTAGGGAAACATAACATGCCTGTCTCCATATGGAATACAGGACATACAGAGATCTAGCTACTCTTCTGGTAGTGATGTATTTAGATTACAGGGGTATTCCAGGAATAAGCAAAATTTATATTCCAATGGGTCATTAAATATAAGCTAATATTTATTAGGCTGCATTCACACTACCGCAAGGGGGACGTATATACGGCAGATATACGTCCCCCATAGACGGCAATTGGCGTGCGGCGCCCTACGGGAGCGGTACGTTGCCTCACACGTCCTATTTTTTCAGGGCATACGGCGCCGTGCGCCATGTAACCCTATGGAGAGGGGCGGGGGTGAGCAGCGTTCTCCCCCTCCTCCTCTCCCCGCGCGCTGCAATGTGCCCGCCGTGCTACGGTACGGCGGGCACCGGTCATGTGAATCCAGCCTTAGTTGGTGTTTTAAATTTTGCTCCCATAAAAATGTTCTGGACATACACCATAATGGAGAATTAAAATGTTACTGGCCTTGTAATCAGTCCTGTGACTTTGTCCCTCTGGAGGAGACTCGGGGCAGAAGATGTCTGCTGGTCACATGCCTGGGGTGGTCATGTGGGCACCACTATCTTTGGTTGTAGTTGGTTGGTTGCAGTGCATCCAGTATGGCCAGTGTTGTGGTGAGACACATCTCAGTGAGGTAATGTGCAGTGAAGGCAGTTACTATGGTAACAGAGCAGGACAGTCTGTTACAGCATCACTGGGAGCAGAGCATAAGAGGGAGGAGCTGTTACTGAGAACTGAAGGATCATGGGAGTTGTAGTTTCCAGTGGTGGCCATCTTTGAGATAGCTCCACCTACTCTGAAAAGTCCATAATATATTTTGAATCATAAAAGCAAACTATTTAAGCTCCATTTTGTAATTAATAACGCTGAGCTTTGTTTATTAATTTATTTATAACATTATGAATCAGAAGTTCATATTCCCCGAATACGCCTTTTAATGTTGTCTACTTCCCGTAGCACGTAACTACAGTATAATTAAGCAGTGGCCGGTAATGTGCTGTTAACCTCTCACTTCTCCGTTTATTTATCTAACCACATAAATACAGAAATGAGTCAAATTTGTATCTAGCAGATATTCATTGATCAGGGACATGTGCTGATTAGTGAGTATTTCTTAGCTCTTTTACATGTATTACTAACATACAAGCAGTACATTATTATACTCAATGTTTATTTTTGCATACATAGAAGTAATTGTATGTGCAGATAACACCCTAACAGGTGCGTGTTCAGCTCACCCCACAGTGTGATGGTCCACAGTCCTCTGGTATCAGCCTTGGTGTACGAAAAAGGAAAGACCACCGCCGGGTCCCAAAACAGCAAAAGGTACAAGGAATCTCGGCACTCACATGAAGCCACCAGGTTTAGTTTAAATAAATTTCTTCCTCTTTATTCACATCTCCGGAACAACATCAGTCAACTGATCATGACTAAGACGCACAAGCGTCGAAACGCGTCGATCTTTTAAGCTGTAACTGCATGTTGTTCCGGAGATATGAATAAAGAGGAAGAAATTTATTTAAACTAAACCTGGTGGCTTCATGTGAGTGCCGAGATTCCTTGTACCTTTTGTAGAAGTAATTGTACTTTCAACATCATTTTATAAATGAATAATGTAGATAATAGTAAACATTGTAATATATGTTATTCGAGAAATATGTTCCTTTCTCTGGGCTCCAGATAACACGCCCATAGTCCCTCTGGCTAATTAGCATCATTTTAAAAGTTGATTTTAGAAGAATGGAGGCAATGGATAACACACACATAAGAAGATTACCGCAGCCATAGTGCCTGGATCTATGGGTAATTTTCATACCTAGAGAATATTTCTCTTGATGCTTCAGCTCTAATGAGATTAATCATTCGCCTCCTTATCTATCTGAGGTGGATGGACATCAGAAAGCTTTCATGTACACTTCTCACTACAGGAGAAGGGCAGAAAAAAAGCACTGCGAAGCTTAATGAAGTATATTACATATTAAGTTTACTATTATCGCTTGCTCTATTCATTTGTGAAATAATATATGTGACCGTGTTTATGTCTGTGTCGGAGGCTTTGTAAGGAGCAGTTATGGTAGATTTGGTGTGATGCCGGTGGCACGGTGTGCTGTTATGTGATGGGCCTCTGCCATTGTTTTCATTGTTCTGTTCCTATGATGTAGCAGAACCAGGAAGGAATGTATCACCGCTGCCAACTGTGCAGCTCCTTTGTCGCCCATCCAGATTGTATGGGAAGAATCTGGGCTAAAGTATTTTATGTCTGTCAAGCACTCAGATCTATTTTTTTTTTTTTTTTTTTTTTGGAAAATGCTATAATCCATTTTATTATAAAAGCAATATTTTTCGCAAGGGGCTAATATGCTGTTCATGCACGTGGGATCTCTGCTTTTATGTCCACCACTGAACAGAACCGTATCACTGATCATCCCAAGTCTATATGTGATGACCATAGAGATCCTTATAGATGCAATACTAGACCCTCTTCTCATCCAGCAGTGTTGTTGTGAATGAGCTCCTATGTGTCTGTGTTTCCAGGCTCCTGCTCTGTATAATGGGTTATTGACTGATTTCCACTTTGGCTTTAGTGGTCAATATTCACGTGTTTACTACTTCTGTAGCGAATAATATATTAAAGGAGATGCACTAAAAAAGAGTTTTCTCTCATTAGAGGAAGCCGTTCAGTCTTTGTGCAATCCTCTGTGGTTATCCTACATTTCCACCATTGATCAAATACACGCATACATAATGACTTGATGTTGTGAATTAGAGAATCTAATAAATATTTTTCATTAAACAGGCTAATTTGGGAATGGATTCCTTTGAGAGGCAGAGTTTCATGGGAATCCATCACTACAAATTACCTACCTGAATGATCTGCTATAGAACGTAGGGCTATGCCCACACACATCTCCCATCTTTTTATTTTCCAGTTGCTCCCTTTAATTAAAATACCTTTAAGATTATGCTAATTAAACTGAAGTGCTTTGGAGGTCGCAGCAGAGCACCTCGTGAGTTTCGGCTCCACAGCAATAACAAGGCTCTCTGCTGCACTTCCACCGTCCGCGTCTTGTCACATCCTACACTTCAGCCTCATTTGTATACTTCTAGGGTGACGTTTTGGCAGGAAAGGAGGGACATGTGTAGACATAGTCCTATGTAACAAAGCTGTACATTTGGGTAGGTAAATCGTGGGGACAGATTCCCTTTAATAATATTTATTATTGTTATTTATATAGCGCACACATATTACGCAGTGCTGCACAGAACTTGCCAAATCAGTCCCTGTCCCCAATGGGGCTCACAATCTAATCAACCTACCAGTATGTTTTGGAGTGTGGGAGGAAATCCACTCAAACACGGCGAGAACATACAAACTCTTTGCAGATGTTGACCCTGGGACTTGAACCCAGGTCCCCAGCGCTGCAAGGCTGTAATGCTAACCACTAAGCCACCGTGCTGCCCTTTCAGTGGTCATGTGCAGTGTATGCAGGGTATTGGCTGTAGCAGTCATGTGAATGATGTTTGTGTTGCAGCAGCCCTGGAAGAATCCTCTGGAGATGCAGCATTGTATGAAAATACAATTTTATGAAAAAAAAATAAATGGTAAATTTTTATATATTATGTTAAGTTTTCATTCCTGAACCCACAATTTTACTTTCTGTGAAGGAGGTTTCCATCTTATTTGCATTGCTGCTCTCAGAGCCTGAAACGTTGTTGTGCCCTCAGTACAGAGCCAGTTATTTTTGGTTTCTGTGTATTTTCTAGGGAAACCACATAATGAAGGCCTGGTTGTATTTGGTTTATATTACATAAACTTTACTGCACAAAATCAAATATTTAGATACGGCGCTCTGTAAATGTTGTAAGAGCCAGTGAGGCAGGATATCCTCATTTTTGAGAATTGGTTTCCTTGGGAAGAAAGAAGCTTGTACTGCGAGTCTCACACTGCGGAGGTTGTAGCGGGGCGGATGCTGTCAGGGTGAGGAGGCCACAGACCAGGCTTTATACATCTGTCAGATGAATAGGGCTGTTGATGGATACTGGAACATGACAAACCGGGACATTCATATTTTTTCTGAGGGGACTAGGGATTTATGTACTGGTTTTATGGTTTATTCTAAAACATCCAGTAGGAGTTGTAACTAAAACCTTTTGACCACAAGCCAGTTAAGGGGAGCCTGTCACCACATTTTTCACAAATACTGCTAGTGACAGGTTCCCTTAGAGCCTTACTAACTAATTGACACCCTCCTTTTAGCTAAAAATTGTTTCTCTCACGTCCCCAAAACAGAGTTATAAACTTACCTGGTATCCAGGGACATCTAGAGCTCCTTCCTCGGGCTGAAACCAGCAGCAGAGTCACGTCCTTTTTTAGCATGTCGCAGTATTGTCATGTGACCAGGGTGACATCATCACAGCCTCCTAACATTAGCAAACTGTACTCCTTGCAAATATATGACCACATGAAATTGCAGCTGACTATATGGCCTACTTCTCTTCTCCATACAGGCTTCTGTGATTCCATGTGGTGAAATATAGGCATGTGGTTCAGTTTGCTAAAGTTAGGAGGCTAAAGGACCTGTGGTGATGTCTCCCTGGCCACATGATATTACTGCTGCATGCTGAGAAAGCATGGGAAGGATCTTCTGGATTCATGTCCACCTCGAATCGCTCTAGATATGTCTGGATACCATGCCGATTTTATGGGGCTCTGAGGGAAACAATTTTATATATTATATATTTATATAGAAGGGTGTCAGATAAAAGGGCTCTATGGGAACCTGACAATAGCTGTATTTGTGACAAATGTGGTGACAGGTTCCCTTTAAGTCAAATTAATTTCCCGGACCAAACCTTGAATTGGTGAACAAGAATTGATTGATTAATTGATCAGAGATTCAGTTTGAGAGATTCAAGTGATATTCTTGGCCAGAACTCATGTGTAGGTAACGGCCTCTAGTCTACAGTCTTGCACTTCGGCAAATAATATGCATCGCACCTGAGTTGTCTAAGCTTGTACTGTCACCATTTGTAAATCGTCCTCAGTGTCTCATTTGGAGAATATTATTTGCAGTCCTTTGTCATGTTATAAAATCTACCATCAGAATCAAGCATGAGGGTGTAGTGCTCCTGTGCAGTGTAATAGTTTGTGAAGCTGCAGCAAGCCTTTCTGGCTTTTTAGCATCATTTTTTAAAAGGATAACGATATAAGAAGATTATCACAGGCACAGTGCATAGGTCTGTGAGTATGTGTCCCTCGTTCATCCATGCTTGATTTTGATAGCAGATTTCCTTTTAAATGCTTATTTCTATTGGATGACCTAAATCAGTACAGCTATCGTCTGCTTACATAGTGGTCTGATTTGTTACCATATGGCGGAATATAAAAGGTGAATGTTCAGCCTTAAATTTTTTTTTTCCAAAATGAATTGAATGAATGAATCCATTGGTAATCTATGACAAAACTTTGTGTGGTAGCGCCCTCTAGTGAACATGAAGCTCTCTTCAATCCCTGTACTAGAACACTCAAGACGTTTTCACATCAGAATGTCCGGCTTTACCCTATAGTGAATGTATTCCCATATTATCACCTTGAATGTCTGCTTACCACAGCTCTACTCCATCTGTACTCCTCCATCTGTACTCCTCCCATAGACTTTATTATCACCCATACAGTTTAATGCTGTGATGCCATATGGAGGAAACGTGACCCTGCCAGTGACATAAATTACTCCATTCTTGCTGCTCCTGCGGAGCTGTAAGTTTTTATTATTTAATCTGTAGAAAATGCAGCAGAACATTTCTGCCATGCTTGTAGTGATGTTGGAGGAACAGAGCGGGATTGTGTGCCCGATCCTAATTCCACGCTTCCTGACTAGTAACAAAAATCATTTTGACAACTGCTGGTATCAAATGTCTGGCAGTATAATGACGGTACAGATTGGCTGCTGTGCGCCAGTCCACAGCTGTGCCCTACACATTTCTGTGAGAAAGCGAGCACCCCTACAACAAACTGGGACAAATGGCTGTCTGCTAGGGTTATAGGCGAAGTTTGGAGCCACTTCCAGCACCCGTGGAAGTTGTCACCCTGCAATACTGGGGGCCAGATGTTGTATGGTTGCAGGTTTCATTCTGCGACCACGCATTGCTCCTCATGTGGTTTTTTTAAATCCGGTTCCAAATAACACCAGCACCTATAGAGGGAAGAATATAAAACATTCTGTCTGAGGCCAGAAAAGGCATTTGATGTCCAGTTAATTGCAGTATTGTAATGGGCTCCTCTGCAGCCATAGGACACATTACATTAACACTATGTAGCTGTCTAAGGGCAGCTTTGTCCACTCTTTTATATTAGCTATTCATGTGCTTTTACTGCCTCTTGGATAATCCCTAAATGTTCAAGTGATTCACCACACCTGGTACTTACTATTGTGCCGTGCAGACTCTGTGATTCCTGGTATACATGTGTGAGCACTGGTGAATAGGAGGAGCTGCAGCAGCAGAGTTAAAACTCATCCTGCTATCCTGTGTATATATTAGTAATGGGAAGTCTGGCTCTTATTAGTGAGCTGCCTCACTAATAAGAGCTTGTTATTTTGGCTCCTGAAGGGCATCCTCTGAAATGTATAAAAGAGAGACCAGTCATTCGCCCCTTTCCACACCAATTCTTTTTTTTTTTTAATCCAATTTTTATCGGTTTAAAGGGGGCTTGGTTACCTGTTTTAAGTACGAGGTTAAGTGAGCTGACTTCCATTGTTCACACAAAAGAGCCGGCCTTATTGGCAAATGACCCATCACTAGTATATATGCAGTGTGCTGCATAGAGAGATCAGGGAAAGCCAAAACCTATGCACCTGTGACCCAGCATTGCCTGTGTATTTGAGCTGCAGTTTTGCTTCCAGCAGTAGCATGCAGGGCAACCCAGGGACTTTCTTTTCTGTGTTAATAGATTACAGGTTATTTAAAGGGGACTTGTATTCCTGTGACAAGGTCTCCAGTTACCGGGTGACATTTCCTAATCTTCGCTTAAATGTTGTTTTAAAGTGAAGAGTATAAATTGTTGTAAATTTCCATGACATTAAGATTTGCTGTGTCCTAGAATCCAGACCAATAATAAATAAGCCTTAGTGATCAGTATGGAGGTAAAATGACTTGTGTGGCCTGGTGCCAGTGCTTCAATATCTTATATTAGTGTGTAATTTAGATTCCCGCAGGGCCGGACTGACTGATATCCCCTTTCAGTGCCCACAAAGACTGCAGTGCTGCGTGCAGTAAGGTTTGTTATTCGCTATGATTACACTATGCTGGTTATCGGGGTGCTGATTGTGCTGCACTCTCTGTTACAGGAGGTTCTTAAGCATCTACAGGGGAGCATTGAGGATGAAGCGATGACGACCACCGGTCAGATTGATCTCCTGGAACGACTAAAAGGTAATCGCTCAATAACTACATTTATGGCTACAATGTAAAAAGAATGTGGCGTGACCTCCGAGCCGCCCGTCCTCTGCACAGTCAGGACTGGAAATGTTCTGTCCTCACCGTCTACACGACTGTTTAGCGTTTTCTAAGGAACAATTTATCATTGCACTTGTTACTTTTCACATTCTAATCTATGAAATATGTCTTGTAAATCCCCATACACAGCGCTAGCTGGAATCTTTCAGCCCAAGAACAAACGCCATAAGAGGAGACAAATTAGAGCGAGTATTTAAGAAGCAAAACCATTATTAACTATCACTTCCTCTTCTGTAAAAAGAGGCCTCTGTGGAGTTGTCACGAGATTCTTGGATCTGTTAGGGGGGAAAAAATATGTTCCTATGTTTTAATATTGATGTTTTAGATGTTATGGCAACTACCTCTTTATGCATTGTGCACCCCATGTGTCTAAGCCAGTAGTCACACTTGCCTAGAAGCTATAGCTGGCTGTCTGGCTGCACTGTTGCCTATAAGCGCTTGCAAGGTAGAAACTGTACATAAAGTATTGCATCAACTAATAGAGGAAATCTACCATCAAAATCAAGCATGATAAAACAGGGACACTTACTCATAGACCCAGGCACTGTGACTGTGATAAGCTTCTTATCCATCGCCTCTCTGCTTCTAAAATCAAGGTTTTACAATATGCCTATAATCCTTGAAAGGGCTCCTGGGGGTGTTACTAGAGCCCCTCCATGCTGCAGATACGCAGGCTGTTAGTTTGCAAAGAGCACCCCCCCAACCCCCTCTACTGTGTGAAATTACAGTAGGCAGAGGGAGATGGGAAGTGATAAGGGAGCAGGTGGGAGGGTGAGACAGCACAGAAGAGCTCTGGTAACACCCCCAGGAACCAATACTTTTATTTTAAAAGGAAGGAGGCTATGGATAACACATATAAGAAAATTAACAAAGTCACAGTGCCTGAATATACGAGTATGTGTCCCTTGATTTTTGATGGTTCTTGGTTTTGCTACAAAAGACATTTATACTTCATCCCCAGGCAAATTTTTCAATCATCCGAACTTTCCATACTTGTACGAAGTATCTTTTTTGACTACATATCACAATGCTTAGTATTTTAAGATTGTAATTGTGTATTGTTGTTTTTTTTTTTTTTTTTTAAAAAGAGCTAAATTTGGACGGCAGTAATTTTCCTGGGGTTAAGATGAAATCGAAATTGTCCCTCCGTTCCTATGGGAGTAGAGAAGGTTCTCTCTCTGGTCACTCAGGGGAGAGCAGCCCTGTCCCAGTAGGCTCTTTTCCAAGGAGAGGCTTTGTCAATGGTGGCAGCAGAGAAGGCTCTGGGTACATGGAGGAACTGGAAAAGGAAAGGTAAGTGGTAGTGATCTGGATCAGTGCAATAGTCCTAGTATTACATATGTTACCCCATCGCAGTCGTGGGGCTGTCCTGTATCCTAACACCCATCAAACATTCGGTCATATGGCTTTCTACTTTAGAAGTGTTGTCAGCAGTACCTTCAGATATTGGCCATATAGTGCCAATGCATGGTAGCATCAATATAAATATTGTACCAGAATCATGGCAGTGTCATGCTAATAAGGGTATTCCAAAAGTTTTAGCCAAAATATAAGTGAGACCACCAATGGGACCTCCACTGATCACTAGTACAAGGACCTTCTGTACGCTTACCTCCACATGCTCCTTTCCATACCATTTCTTGTGAAATTATCCGAGCATTGTGTTCTGCTTTCTTCATCGCCCCCATAGACATGTGATCTATACAATTGTGAAGAAATGATGGGGCTTCAGTAAAGTGCAGGTGTGCAGAAATGTCATCGACCGAGCATAGATTTCCTGGTACTGCGTGATGTCAATGTCTATAACTTTATCCACAGTCATTACATATTTATATTCCTTCACTGTTTAGGTCATTACTTATTGCTGAGCTTGAAAAGGAAGAAAAAGAGAAGGACTGGTACTATGCTCAGTTACAGAACCTCACCAAACGGATCGATGGCCTTCCTCTTACCGAAAACGTGAGTCTCAGCGAAATGTGTTCAGCTCGAAATGTAAAATGTGTTTAAAGTGTATTATTCTGTACATTGAGCAATGCCCACAGAGCCGTTATAGCATAAAAACAACCTTTCTTCAGCTAATAAAATCGCTGCACAGAAAAGGGAAAAAAAATAACACTTATTCTCTGCCTGGTAACCAGATAGAGAGCCTAGCGAGTTGAGGTGGGCAGATACATACGTGCGAACCTTTTAGAGACAGAGTGCCCAAGCTACTACTAAACTGACTTATTTAAATGCAAAATGGCAATTTAAGCAGTAACATGTTGTTACCTGTTTTGTCACGGCTTTTAATTGTATCCGCGTACTGAGGACAATAATACAGTTGAACGAAAAAGGAGAAATTCTGATTATCATTGTAGCTTACTTCGAGAGGCCCAGATAAAAAGCTCCAATAATAACGTAGCCTTGTCTGCACCTCCTTGCTCTTCCTGTAGTAATAGGCAGCTAAGGATGTGTAGCTTCAAAATAGCATTAACCACAGCACATCCTGGGTGGCCAGGGACTGCAGGAAGAGGTTTTGAGTCCTGTCTGGAAACTTTGTGCTGGGGTGAAGGCCTGGGTGCCCACAGACAGTGCTCCAAGTGCCACCTCTGGCACCTGTGCCATAGGTTCGCCACCACTGCTATAAGGGCTCTATAGGAACCTGCCAGCAACTTAAAGGGAACCTACCACCACAAATCTACCTATAAAGGTAGATCGGGTGGTAGGTGGATCAATAGGACGTGAGGATTAGCCCTTTTAAGGACTAATCCTCACGTCCTCGCACTTTTTTGGAAACTTTTATTCGGCACATATGTAATTTTTTTTTATGCGGCTACTGGGGCGTGGAGTAGCCGCATCTGAGGTTACACGAGGCGGCTACTCCACTCCCCGGTAGCCTCTTTTCTCCTCCTACTTACAATCTTCGGCGCGCAGCTGCTCGTAGCTGCGCGCCCTCGTCCGACGATCCTGCCGTCTGCGCATAACAGCAGGCCCGCGCCTGCGCGGTCACTGCTCCGAAGCCGGAGCTGCACAGGCGCGGGCCTGCTGTTCTGCGCAATCTCCGAAGATTGTAAGTAGGAGGAGAAAAGAGGCTACCGGGGCGTGGAGTAGCCGCCTCGTGTAACCTCAGATGCGGCTACTCCACGCCCCAGTAGCCGCATAAAAAAATTTATGTATGTGCCGAATAAAAGTTTCCAAAAAAGTGCGAGGACGTGAGGATTAGTCCTTAAAAGGGCTATCCTCACGTCCTATTGATCCACCTACCACCCGATCTACCTTTATAGGTAAATTTGTGGTGGTAGGTTCCCTTTTAAAGGGAATAAAACCATAGATCCCAAACGTATTACTTTTTGTGTGTGTGTCTGTGCCGTACCTTTCCGTAGGCGGGAGAAAGATGGGACATGTCTTGTCTGTCGGCGCTGTGTGCCATGTTTCTCTATGGACGTGTTCGTCTGAACCAAGGCACACACATTCGTCAGAATTTAGCTTAAAGGAAACCTACCACTTCTGAAGGTAGGTATGAGATGCAAACACCGGGCACCAGCTCAGGGTGAGCTGGTGCCGGTGCTTAGTCTCGTTAGTGTTAAAACCGCGGTATCGCGGTTTTAACACTTTTTAAACTTTATAGTAGAAACTGCTTCGGCGCTGCGCGCGACCGTGCGCGCGCAACGCCTGCGGCATTTCCAATGTAGGCGCGCGCACGATCGTGCGCACGCAGCGCCGAAGCAGTTTCTGCTAGAAAGTTTAAAAAGTGTTAAAACCGCGATACCGCGGTTTTAACACTAACGAGACTAAGCACCGGTGAGCTGGTGCCCGGTGTTTGCATCTCATACCTACCTTCAGAAGTGGTAGGTTTCCTTTAATGCAGTGCTACACAATGGGGCTATATATTTTGTGAAAATTGTATACGTACAGTTACTATATATATGATAACACACCCCTCACACATGGTCTTCATCTTTATAGTTTTACATATATGAGAGCAATCTTTTTCTCAAAATTAAAACTTTTTTTTTTTTTTTCCATATTCCTTTTCTGGCATTTAGTTCTCTATACAAACTGACATGACCAGAAGACAGTTAGAGTTTGAGGCCAGGCAGATTAGAGCCGCGATGGAAGAGCAACTGGGGACCTGTCAGGACATGGAGAAGAGAGCACAGGTAGGTCCTCATGGATTGAACTTTATCATAAAATTTTAAGGGTGCATTCACATGTTCAGTTTTTCAGATGCAGTTTTTGATGTCTAAACCAGGAGTGGAGTGAAAAAAAAAAAAGAAGAGAAACCGCTTCTCTTAATGACATGTTCTTACACATTATGATCCACCCCTGCTTTTGGCTTTAATACTGCATCTGAAAAGCGGATAGTGTGAACGTACCCTAAGAGGACATCCAATTTAATAATCTGCATATCATAAATATAATTCAAACTTAAAGGGAACCTGTCACCAGGAGACCCATTTTTAGGTCTCCCCCAGTCCCCATAGAGCACAGTACATACACTGCCAAAGTGTTTTTGTATAAAAAATAGGTTTTATAGAAAAATAGATATGTTATATAGTAGGTTTCAATACCATGTGCTGTGTGACTAGGCCCTTGTTCCCTGGGAGTGGTTGGAAAGGAGCAGTTTCCCCCCCACCCTTGGGAAACAGCGCCTTCATGTGTCCTTTTCAAATATATGAAAACACCCATCACTTGGCTTAGCGACGCCCCCTGCTCCTCTACAGCCAATCCCGAGTAAGGGGAGTTATTCATATAATTGAAAAGGACACATGGAGGAGCAGTTTTGCAAAGGGGGGGGGGGGGGAGAGACAGCTCCTTTCCAGCCACTCCCAGAGGACGAGTGCCTAGTCACAGAGCAGATGCTAATGAAAGGTACAATATAATGTATCTTTTTTTTCTGTAAAACCTATTTTTTTTTTTTTTATACAAAAACACTTTGGCAGTGTATGCACTATGCTCTGTGGGGACTGGGGAAGTGCTAAAAATGGGTCTCCTGGTGTCAGGTTCCTTTAATGCCATGTGATGGGGTTGCTGTAAGTTCTACGTAATGTTCCACCAGGATTTCCAGTACAATACAGTATTTAAAATATTAGAAATAAGATCCGGCTGTATATTTCTTGAATCCGGTATACTGAATCTTCACATTCAAGCTTTGTCACAGATTAGTTGTGGGTTTGGAAATTGTTTTAATGTCACAATATTTGGGGTCACAACCAGCAGCACTTGGTGCACCTCCCAAATTTCTGGGCAAGGGACAGATACACAGCTGTAATCAGCCAACCACATGCTATGAAGAAATAGTAATAATAATACGGAAACCGTTTTCCACATCATTATTATAATAGCTGAGGATGAGATCTTGGCAGTGTAAAAGGTGAAACTGTACCCCCACTTCTGCAGCAAAATCTCTGACTTTGGATCTTTTTTTTTTGTACATTGTGCTGTTTCTGTTATTCCTCTCGAATATTAATGAATACATTAACAACTGGGAGTTATTATAAGATCTGACGGCGTTTACAAATGGTGAATTTCAGTCCATGAAAAGCGAAATATGCCTTGACATTCTTATGTTTTTGTTTTTGTAATTTTTTATTTTGTCTTTATAGTTGAGAGTTACTCGAATACAACAAATTGAAAAAGACCTGTTCCGGATGCGACAGATGCTACAGACCCAGAATATAGAACCTGAGGTGAGTCAACTGTATATAACAATATATACAGGAGCTGCTTTACTGTAATTAAAATAAATGGTGGAAATAAAAAAAAAAAGAAATAAATATATATATATATATCTCTATCATAATCAACTTTAATTCATCTAATTACAGTAAAGCAGCTGCTGCAGACCACCCCCATCCATATAGAATGTATATGGGAAATCACTATTAAGTGCAATTTTGGTTAGTTTTCTCCAATAGGTTTCTTTCTATTCATTTCATTTTTTTTTTAGTGTAGACTGCATTTAGTTAAGAAAATAATGAAATGAAGCATGTGATTAATGTACTACAAACCAGTTTGTTCAACTTATCTACCCATCCATTCAAAATTTTTTTTTTAAATATATATTTGTAATCAGAGATGCAAGGAATCTCGTTCCTGCAGCATGGTTGGTTCATGACTCAATACTGCAGGGGTCCTTTGTGTGATCTCTGTATGCTTATCTAGATTATGTGTTCATACATTGTCAACATTCAGCTAATAAGTTAACATTGCGTTTACACAGTGTTTACATACATGCAATGTTTTAAATTGACAAGATGCAAACGTGTGATAGAAACGCAAAGTGTAAACACCACGCAAAGGCTATGTAAATGCAAACGCAACAAACTCCATGCAGACGTAGATGCAATGCAAATGTCACCTAGGGGCAGATTTACTTACCCGGTCCATTCGCGATCCAGCCGCGCGTTCTCTGCGGTGGATTCGGGTCCGGTTGGGATTCACTAAGGCAGTTCCTCCGACGTCCACCAGATGGCGCTGCTGCGCTGAAATTCCCTGGAATACACTGATCTTCACCAAGCCGAGTGAAGGTAAGCACGAGTCCCGCAACACTTTTTTAAGGCACTGGTTTTTCCGAATCCGTCGGGTTTTCGTTCGGCCACGCAATTCTCCTCCTCCCCCCCCCCTGGATTTCCGTCGCGTGCATGCCAGCGCCAATGCGCCACAATCCGATCTGTGCGCCAAAATCCCGGGGCAATTCAGGGAAAATCGGCGCAAATTGGAAATATTCGGGTAACACGTCGGGGAACCGTGAATCGGGCCCTTAGTAAATGACCCCCATAATCTCAAATGCAACATAAACAGCAGGTGAATGTAAATGCAACGCATACGCCACATAAATATTAATGTGGCGCAAATGCCACACAAATGTAAATGCCATGCAAATGCCACACAAATGTAAATGCCATGCAAATGCCACACAAATGTAAATGACACGTAAATGCGCTGCAAATGGCGCGTAAATGCGCTGCAAATGGCACATAAACATAAGCGTCGATGAAAAGCTAACGCACTGCAAACTTTGCAAAACTTGATGTGAATACCATGTAAATGCCACATAACCATGAACGGAAATGCGCCACATGAATGTAAACCCGATGCAATCACCATGCTATCTGCACATAAACGTAAGAATAAATGTGATTTGAACGGCACGTAAACACAAATGCAACACAGTTGCAAGCGTAATGTAAGAGGCTGGAACATATATGGCTATCTTTCTGTGGGCTGGTTGCCATGTGATTCCGTAACTATACAGAGGAGAGAAGGTGGGGGGGGGGGGGTCACTTGCACATGCACGCTTCTTATCAGTAAAAGGGGCGGGCTGCTGCAGGACCTGTAGTGATGTCATAAGCATGTGACTGATCACATGCTTCAGGTCATCCAATTCCATACCAGGAATGGTATGTAGCAGGGCTGTTTGTGTTTGAAAGTTTAGATATAATAGAAATGTGTATGTATTAAAGTGTGAATGCACATGTAAAGCCAGAGCTCAGACTCCCCATCAGTTCTAATGAATGAATCAAATCCTGCACACAGAGTACACTGTATATACAGGGAAACCTCTTTGAGCAGAGCTCTGTGCACAGCAGAAGGGGTAAGGGGCATCTTCCTAGAGTATAATGGCAAAAAAATAAAAAAATCAAATCGGTGATTGAATTTAAAAAAAAAAGGGAGGGGATCTTTTCAGAGAGGTGTTCTTCTGGACAGATTTCACTGTGTGTGTTTACACTGTGATGCTGCCATGTCTTCATCTTTTTATTCCTATATAGGTGTTTTGGTGGGCATGTTTTAGGGTACATTCACATGTTGCGGTATTACATGCGTTTTCAAATGCATCAGAACATTGCGTTTCAAGTCTATATCCTGTCTGCATTCACTTCATGTTTATATGTTATATTAACATTGTGTTGCCTTCAATATTGCGTGTACTTTCCGTTTACAAGCAATTTCGTAACATTGTGTTCATGTAAACGCAATCTAAACAGATTAGCGTAATGTGTGTGTGAACATAACCTTTAGATGAGCACAGCTTATTACTGTTCATAGTAGTTTCTCTGACATTGTCTGCTGCTGATTGGACAGTATGAGAGAAGATTAGCGTAGCTCTGGCCCCAGCTCCTCCTGGTCAGATACTGGGACTGATATCCCGCAACCGTGGGGGCTAGAATGAAAATTCAAAGTACCACTCAATCTGTGTGTAGCAGCTCCTACAGATGTGTTCATCTCCATATAAGTGAGGTGGTGAAAGGTCCTCTTTAAGCTCAAATTCAGCTCCATTATGTCACAATAATTGGTTTCACGTGCGAGCAGAATGATTTGCTCATTCTCAAGGAGATCCAGCTGTTGCATGAAGCTGAACAAGATAGAATATGCAAAATAGCTTTCTCCAAAAAGAGTTAAAAGTGTTGGCTTTTTGCCACCTATAGAAACTTTTTGTTTAAGTCCGTGTTGTAGACTCACACACACACACAGTCTTAACCTAAGGGGTGCTAGTATGGCGCGGGCTCCCGATATTAGCTAGTACTAGTACGGCGCTGAGCCGATGCTGGTTCAGATGTGCACCGGAGCCGCTGACATCCCTGGGTAACATCCGCGGTCGGAGAGGCCTCCGATCGTGGGTTTTTAATCCGTTAAATGCCACGGTCAGTGCGACCGTGGCATTTAACTTGCCTTTGGGGGGTCTTTCCCCTACGATCGCACAGTCTCTGAATCGCTTTGATTAGTAACGGTGTTCCAAAGTTCTAACCATATAAACCAATGCAAGTTTACACCGTGTTGGAGTTTACACGGCGTTTACATTTTGGTCAAGTTTCCATTGGATTTTTGCATCCCGTTTGAATCTGTAACATTATGTTTTTCTAAACATGGTTAAAACACAAGGTTTAACTGGATATTAGCAGAATGTTAATACAATGTGTTGAGATGAGCATAGAGAGATCACACACACTGTCTGCCGCTGATTGGATAGTACGAGAGAAGATTAGCATCACACGCAGCCCCAGCTCCTCCTCTCTGACAGAACACAGATCACAATGGTCAGATACTGGGACTGATATCTCCACAACCGTTGTTGGGGGCTACAAAGAAAATTCTATGTGCCCTTGAATCTGTGTAGCGGCCCCTACAGAATGGTATACGCTTTCTATCTATAGTAAGGTGGTAAAAGGTCCTCTTTAAGTTGAGGAAGGTCTGCACATTCATATTCATACCAGTTACGTGTTGTGAGGCAGAGCCGGCCGAGCAGGACACGCCCCCCCCCCCCCCTCTGATGCCAGGTAATATAAGATAAAAGGTGATTTTATATGAATGTAAGCAAAACAATTTTTAGCTAAAAGAACGTTGTAAGTCAATTAGTAGAGCTCTATAGGAACCTGCCATGTACAGTCATATGAAAAAGTTTGGGCATCCCTATTAATCTTTTTGCAACAGCTACTTCAGTTTAATATATCTAATAACTGATGGACACAGGATTGAAATGAGGTTTATTGTACTAACAGAAAATGTGCAATAAAACAAAATTGGCAGGTGCAAAAGTATGGTCACCTCAACAGAAAAGTGACATTAATATTTAGTAGATCTTCCTTTTGCAAAAATAACAGCCTCTAGTCGCTTCCTGTAGCTTTTACTGAGTTCCCAGATCCTGGATGAAGGTATTTTTGACCATTCCTCTTTACAAAACGATTCCAGTTCAGTTTATTGGTGGCTGAGCATGGACAGCCTGCACCAAATCATCCCACAGAGGTTCAATGATATTCAGGTCTGGGGACTGGGATGGCCGTTCCTGTGCATGAATGCCTGGGTAGATGAGGAATCCATGCAACCCTCAACTTTAACAAGATTCCCGGTGCCGGCATTGGCCACACAGCCCCAAAGCATGATGGAACCTCCACCAAATTTTACAGTGGGTAGCAAGGTTTTTTTTTTTTTTTTTTGGAATGCTGTGTTTTTTTGCCGCCGTGCATAACGCCTTTTTGTATGACCAAAAACTCAATCTTTGTTTCATGAGTCCACAGGACCTTTTTCCAAAATGACACTGGCTTGTCCAGATGTGCTATTGCATACCTCAGGTGACTGTATGTGGCGTGCCTGCAGAAACGGCTTGTTACGCATCCCTCTCCCATACAGCTTCTCCTTGTGCATAGTGCGCTGTATTGTTGACCGATGCACAGTGACTCCATCTGCAGCAAGATGATGTTGCAGTTCTTTGGAGGTGTCTGTGCATTGTCCTTGACTGTTCTCACCATTCTTCTTCTCTGACTTTCTGATATTTTTCTTGGCCTGCCACTTCTGAGCTTAATACGAACTATCCCTGTGGTCTTCCATTTCCTTACTATGCTCCTCACAGCAGAGACTGACAGATTGAATCTCTGAGACAACTTATTGTATGCTTCCCCTGAACAACTATGTTGAACAATCTTTATTTTCCGATCATTTGAGAGTTGTCTTGAGGAGCCCATGATGCTACTCCTCAGAGGAGATTCACATAGGAGAACAACTTGCAAGTGGCCACCTTAAATATCTTTTCTCATGATTGGATACACCGGGCTATGGAGTTCAAAGCTCAATGAGGTTACCAAACCAATATAGTGCTTCAGTAAAAAGTAGTTAGGAATATTCAAATCAAACAAATAATAAGGGTACACATACTTTTGTACCTGTCAATTTTTGTTTTAATGCATATTGCACATTTTCTGTTAGTACAATAAACCTCATTTCAATCCTGAAATATTACTGTGTCCATCAGTTATTATATATATCAAACTGAAATAGCTGTTGCAAAAACTCAAATTTTGATAACTAAAAATGAATAAGATTAATAGGGGTGCCCGAACTTTTTCATATGACTGTATATGTGCAAATGTTGTGACTGGTTCCCTTTTAAGTGTGTGTTTTGTTCTTGAACCAAGTTTTAATCAAACTAATAAGAGTTACTCTTTAACCGTGCCTCCTTTTACCATTTCCCTCAGTCCCGATAGTTATACAGTGCGGTGTAGATACAAGTTCAAAGGTGAACCTAAACCAAAGCTATAATGCAATGGTTTACATCAAGCCATATTTGTTTGTTTGTTTAATGGTCCAAAATTCAGATCTGTCTCCCTGAGTTATAGCTATGAAGCAAAGAATGGGCAAAGATTCCAGCCTCTAAATGTGCAAAGCTTTCAGAGACGTTCCCCAGCAGTCTGGCAGCTGTCAGTGTAGCTAAAGGCAGGAACAGTAAAGTTTGAAAAGTATGTATCGTTTGCTTTACCTTCATAAATACTTAATACTTTCTGTTGTGAGACCATAAATGGTGGTTGTGAGCTGGCTGCAAAAATGGCCATTGACCTCTATTATCCCTGGACTCTCAGCTCTTATGGAGATGGGAGTGGTGCGGAGGCCCCCTTCTATTTCCACCCTGTTGAAACGGGTCCCGACCCCCCCCCCCACACACACACACACACACTCTCCGTTTCCTGCCTATTTTAAGCACAGAACCCTCTGAGTACTTTTATGTCTTCTTTGTTACCATAAACAAGGTGACCATGTTATCAGCCTTCTTACAGACTAGACAGTAATGCACAGGTATTTTCAGGCCTATAACATGGGGTACAGTGGAGGTTTCGGTTATGCGTTTAGCTCTCAGAGAGCAGATGTTAAGGCTTTTTGTTTGTTGAGGATAAATAACATGTAATGATCCCATTTTCTTCTGGCACGGTCCTCTTCAGCAGCTTCCGTTGTCTCCGCCTAATGCCTTTGACATTTTGAATGATGATAATTCTGTTTCTAAATTTGGATGTATAATGAAAGCTTTATTAAATCACGAACCAAATCCAGCAGCAGCCCTGGGGACGGCTTGTTTATGCATCTCTGCAACTTATACAGAAACTGCTTGTGGCTCTAACAGCCAGAGTCCTCTTTCCAACTAAACTATTTCAAAGACCTTTAATAGGTTTATCCAAAAACATTATTCTCAAATGTGTCCTCCTTGCTTTTCCCTAACACAGATCTGTATTACTGGTGAATGCTGGAATCTAAATAACTGATGTGGGTCACAGAATGTTTGACCAAACCTAAGACCCTATGCACACAGCACAGTGGCCAGGCTCATTCATAAATTCAGCCTTTCTCTAGCTTACAGCCATCTCTCAGGATAGGGAAACCTAAAACATTTTTACTATTCTGGCAGGATCCAAATCAAGCGGATAGAGTTGTTCCTGCAGTAATGAAATCATGTAAATGGCTTCTATTGATGGCAGGTTATGACAAACCCCCAGAACAATGAATTACTCCATTGCTTGGGTACAATAAAGCTGTATGGGGCCACATTTGGACTGTTAGGCACATGCATATTTGTTTGTTAAATGCAGTATTATCCAGCTCTATAGGATGACTTGCTGACATTGTGTGAGGGCTATCTGAAAGGCTTTATTATGTGCTCCCTGTGTGATGCTATTATATGAGCCCTATATGGTACTATTATTTATAAATGATATTGTCTTTATGCACTAGTAACACACTCAGTGTCTTCTTTTCTTTTAAAGAGCTCTCAATATAGAAGAAAGTGATGCAGATCTAATATGTCCTGAGTATAAGGAGCGCTCAGTGTATCAGGGATGTTATCTGAGAGGACAATAGTAGGTCAGAGCTGAAGAGGAGGGGGTAGTTAATGGTTATCTCAATGTGTTTGCTCACATCTATTTTCCTATCAATTTGTGTAGAATTCTCCAGTCAATAAATTAGTAAATATTTTTTGCGCAGTTAACAACTAAGCTGAGTTTCTAAAATAGAACAAACCCTGGCTAATGATTAGAATCCCTTTAAGTCCTTCATTTACATGTATAGATTTTGCATGGACTGGCTACTTGCTCTCATGTTGACAGAATACGTCTCTTATTCCCATAATGAGGCTTCCCCCCTCCCCCCCCCCTTCCATTACCATGTGCATCAAATCACTCATATAAGGCATTTTTCACAACAATCCCAATCTAAAGCTTCCTCTGGTTGTAAATTAGTCCCTGTTGCTGTTTTTGAGGCATTGTAATATATTATCAGTAATTTATAGCAGTGGATATTAAGTGATATAAGATGCACCTTATAATGGGTACACAGCCAGGGTGCATAGTAATCCCACAAAAACATCCAACACTCCATATACCACGGCAGGAAAATTGGTAGGGAGTTTTTGTGAGCCCCACCCCCACATCTAGGCAGCTTCCCTGTATTGGTCTTTATAGCTACAATTTGCTCATGGTTTCCGTTTTGTGCATATACTCTGTGTATTTATTGTCGTGTTATTGTTTTTGTTGTGCGGCATATTGTTTTCTAGGTGGTACTAATTGATGGGGCAACCCCTGCCGTATTATGGACCACTAACCAGTGTTTATACAATATATATATAAATATGTGTTGGTGTATTTAAATATTGTTTGTGGACTTAGATTTCATAAAATTTTAAATAATTATAAAAAAAAAAACAACAGCTATCTGATTCCGGTGTGCATTGTTATCCAATTTTCCCCCTGTTGTGGTATATAGAGTATTGAGTGATAGAAGGACACATAATTTTTTTAAAACAAAAAACATTTTGTCTTTGTTCAGTCTGATTTCTGCTCTATTTGTATGTACTAATAGTTTCTTAACAATGTTACCCCCGGCATGGGTTTATAATGTCATTTGTCTGTCTTCTGGAGTATATAGCAGACAATTGGCACAATTACGGAGCCTCGCTGCCTTGTCTGAGCAGCGGTGGCCTTGAAAGATGCATGAGGTCATGTGACTCTGCAGCAAAGACGGTGCCTAGGAGCAGGCTCAGTATCCCTGTGCTTGTGCGAGAGCTCAGCTGCTGGAGGATGGTTCCCCGTGTCTCACAGCACATCCTTTGTCTACCAGGGCTGTAATCCCCAGCCGACACACGTCCCTTTTTATCACAGTCTGGACGACTAATCCTTGGCCTCCCATCTCTAGGATGTTACACAGCTTAGCCCGCGAGATTTATGACAAGCATTGACCTGGTACCTGGACAGTTCAGAGTGTGTGCGACTTGTGAGGATTGCTTTGTTGTGCCGTCCTCCATGTAACTCCTGTCTATTCTTCCAGAGGCCTCCTCAGAACAAGCATGAAGCCGGTAGCAGGGATGCAGAGAAGCCTCTGGACGGGCAGGGGACTCCAGACATCGCCACAAGCAGCGCTGCTGGAAATGGGCAGGTAAAGATGATGTATATTCTCTATTTTGCCTACAATACTTTGCTTGTAGCTGCATGCATATTTCTAATAAAGCTTTTGGTATCTGAATTGGCTGCGTGGAGTTCAGCGGAGCTTCAGAAGTGACGGACGAGATGAGGAATTAGCATGACAACCTGCCACAGGCATCTTTTTGTGCTTGACTTGAAAATGCTGCGCTGTCAGTTCTCGGGTGCTCGGAGTGGGTGTCCTGTGTATTACAGCCAAAGCACTGAGCATTTTCTTTTGTTCGGGCAGACTGCAGGCAATTTCTTTGCAGTTACAAGTTTGCGGGTACAGATCTATTACAAGACTGGTTAATATGTGTCTGGATTATGGAAGCAATGGAGACTTGTCAGAGATGAAATGTGTTATCTCTCTATACCCAGTACTTGTGGGATTACAGAAGAAACGTTCCTGATATTGCAGTGGTTTTTGTCATTGTAATTTGGTTAATGCTGCAGTGAACATGAAGAGTAAGAGAAACCTACAATGGGATTAAAAAAATACCGTAGATCAGATCTTTGTCATAGTTATGTATGTTATGTAAACTTGGACTATAAATGTATTTTATAGTTGTGGATGGGAAACAAACCCTTATATGTTGTGGTTGTAATTGCTTTTTGTATTACTTAGTTACGTTTTATCAGGTCTGTGATAAATATGGGAGATTTCCAGTGTAAATTTGAAAAAAAACACATTTTTTTTCACATAAATGTCGTATCTTATACCAGATTAAAATTCAGGAATTGCTCAAATATCTATATTTTGAATGCTGGCGGAGGCGTATTGAGGGGTTTGATACAGGGTAGATAACACTTCTGTAGGTCTTTCTGCAATATGGCATTTTCACTTTCAATTTTAACTATATTGTATCCTGACTAAAAACTGGATCCAGATGATGTCTGTGCTAAATAATAAAATGTCCGTATATATCTTACAGCATGAGTGTGGCAAGGTTGGGAATGCCTCATGTTTGTTTTTCAGACGTTATTCCTGTAGTCTCCTCAATAGAACCTGACTCCCCAGTGTTCTGTAATAAGATTGCTGGAAATTAATAGGTTATTGATTGTTGTAATGACTGTGCGGCATTGCAGGTTTACCCACAAAACCTTTAAACAATCTTGATAGTCACAAACTTAATAGCAACTAAAAAACTGTGGGAGCTGCATCTTGGCCACCAATAATGTGTAGAGACACTGCCCAGCTAGTAACGCCCCATTATCATCTTACCCCTCCGATAATCCCCTCTGTAAAGCATGGACCCCCCCCCAGCCATCACTTACTGTGCCCTGTCCCTGACAACACTGTTATTGCTGCTGTGTGGGGGATGCAAGCAGTCATGTATCGTAAAAGTTACGGGCGACCAGGCCAATACATATTCTTAGACTTGTAACGGTAATGGAAATTAAATATTTGTGTAAGTAAACTAGAAAATCTAAAATTTCGTATGACATTCTAAAGTCACATACTATAAGACTAGGGTCAACATATATCCTAAAGATGGCTTTTAACAAGCTGTACACAAGTTTGAACTTTGATCTCTCTCTCTCTGTATCTGTCTGTCTGTCTGTGTCTCTCTCTCTCACACAACTTACCTGTCATTTTTACATAAATGGCCAATAAGAGTAACATGAGAATGATTCCATAATGTTTTATTCCAGTCCTATTGCCACAAGAATGTTTTTAACAATATTTCAAATGAGTAAGATACCCAAATGTCTTTCACCACGTTTGTGTAAGCATTAGGATTTTATCTGTTTAACTTAGGGCACATTCACATGGCCGTCTGTGGGGACGTACATGCGGCCGCATGTACGTCCCCATAGACGGCAATAGCGGCGCGGCGCAGCGCAGATCCGGCCCGCACACCGCAAAAAGATAGCGCATGCTCTATCTTTTGGCGTGTGTGCGGCCGTGCGCCGCTATTCTCTATGGAGGGAGGAGGGGCCGCCGCCTCCTCCTCTCCAGCACACGCCGGTATGCCCGCACGGCGGGCATACCGCTGTGTGAATGTACCCTTACACATGTCAGAGGCTAGAGAAAGCGCTGGTTAGCGCGAAACGGCCCGTCGCCTTGCCGCATGTCGGCGTCCTGTATCACCTGTGTGGTTTCTAATAAACACTGAAGTTTCCTTGGTGAGTGCCGCAACTTTTCTTCTATTTACCCTTACACATGTAATTTGTTCCATAGGTTTGCATAGCGGTAGTAGCAAGGCCCATCATTGTTGAAATACATTTCTGCATAGAAGTTATTACTAGAGAGATACTGATATCTAGAGGTTTTTTTGTTCGCGTTCTGCATAAAATAGCATTTTTTCTTTATATATTGTGCTTAATATATGAAAAATATTTAATAGAAAACATCTGTTAAGAGCCACTCAGCGATGGATGGTGGTATAAACTATTTGGGAGTCTGAATGTGTAGATAGTGCTCTCCTGTACCTTCCCAGGTTGTGTAGTGTATTATTTGTGTGCTTCTGCTGTTATCGCTCACACTTTATGCATTTAGGCCAGATGGCTACTAGCTGGAGCGCAGGCTCTGTCATGGGACATCTGGGGAATCTTCAGGTCGGTGAGTGCTGTAGGGGTGGGAAAGGTTAATCACTGTATGACTTAATGGATGGAGCTGTAATCCCCTCATACCCCTGAGACTGAGGCCGTATGCTCCTGTGATTCTGGACCAGTGAATATTTTATGTTGTTGTGACTTGTGAGAAAGAACAAAAGGAGAACCTTCTCTATCCTTGGCTTTTCTGTGGGATGATCTGTACATTTTGGATTTTTATGTGTAGACCTAGAGATTTTCTAGAAGTTTGCTTGTTTTACATAAAACCTATTCATTCCTCTCCTCAATGTCACACACAAGTATTTTGAACCTAGTGCCAATCCTGTGGTGACATTGAGTAATGTCTTTCCAAAAAGGAATGGTTGCTGTGTATACATTTCCTTTTATCTCCTTTCCTTTGTCTTAATCTTTTTGTGAGGCGCTGGACCCCTAACCAGTAAGTGCCAGACTTTTCAATGAACAATATATTAAAATCTAGAGAAACCACACTTTTCAGTACAGCACACTGGAACTCTTATTTTTATATTATGTACATTACACTTTTCTAGGTTTATATTAGATACATTGACCATTAAGCTTTGTTCTGAGCCCAACATCCGTTCTAGATTTAGAGACCCTAGTACCCGGAACTGTATGGATATGATATTTTATTAGTTCTTCTAGATACTTTAGATCTAAAGCATCTGCCTGTAGAAATAAAAGACCAAATTCAAAGGCATCTTCTATAGAGGCAGTAAAACATGTGCGCATCTTATATGCGCATGGACCGGGGAATAGTTAAAGAGAACGCTATTTCTTAATAGTAATGGTACAAATTTCTTGTAAAAGGTTTCCAAATATTTTTACTTTCGGTCAGCGTCTGATTTTCAGTGCAGTTTTCGGTTTGCTGTGCTAAGTAGTAGCAGCACACAAAAAACATACAGCAAAACCAGAGTTTATCAGAACATTGTGACTTGATCTAGAACTATACCTGCAGTTGCATCGTCTGACAGTTGATTCATTTTTGTTCCTTTCCCAGACACAGAACACTACAACTCGTGGGGATCATGAGACTGCCAGTGTTATGAGCTCCAACAGTACCTACTCTGTTCCACGAAGACTGACCAGTCATCTTGGTACTAAGGTAAGTGGACACTGGCTCCTTTTACGTTACTAAAACACAAAGCAATGACTTGAAATATGCCAATGTGAACAGTTTCCTGGATAAAATCCTCAAATCATTTTACACAAGTGTGTGAACCCCTTTATTAGTGCCCCCATTTTAGTGGGTGCTTTCTACCCTTAGTTGTCTTTATTAGTGGAAACACATTGCCAATTGTTGTGTTCAGTTCACCACCTTGCCATGATCTCTCGGTGCACCAGGTACTTGATACTTAAAACTTTCTTCCATAAAAATTCCTATTTTTTGGTCATTTCTTATACATATATTCACACTGGTGCTCAAAATATTGCAGCCAATTTTGACCATTTTAGTATACTACTTTAACTGAAACCATAAGTGGTAAGGAAATTATAAGAGATCACTTCTAACAATAAGCGGAGACTGACATCAGAGCCATCCAATGCATCTGTTTAGGCATTATCTGAAGGCATCATCTTTTCTATAATCACTCGGTTACTTACCTTTTTTATGTTTTTTTATAATGTTTTTTTGTCTGTTTATAGGTGGAAATGGTATATTCTCTTCTGTCAATGCTTGGTACTCATGATAAGGATGACATGTCTCGCACTCTACTAGCCATGTCTAGCTCCCAGGATAGTTGTATTGCTATGCGTCAGTCTGGATGTCTTCCTCTTCTAATCCAATTATTGCACGGAAACGACAAAGATTCGGTGCTGCTTGGAAACTCCCGGGGAAGTAAGGAAGCTCGTGCCCGAGCAAGCGCAGCTCTTCATAATATCATCCACTCTCAACCTGATGACAAGAGGGGAAGAAGAGAAATACGGGTCCTGCATCTCCTTGAACAAATCCGAGCCTACTGTGAAACATGCTGGGAATGGCAAGAGGCACATGAACAAGGCATGGACCAGGACAAAAACCCAAGTATGATGGGATATCTTATCACATATATTTTGCTACACATATGACTGATTAATAGACCTAAAATGTCTTGTGGTAAATTTGGAGTAGTTAATGTTGGGCCCATATATTTATTTATCCTCTGTCTATTTCCTGATTATGTTTTGTGAGGTTGATGATTAAATCTGTGAAATAACAAACATGACTAGAAGTTATTTACACATATCGCCATGTTGGCTTTCAGTGCCGGCCCCTGTGGAACATCAGATCTGTCCTGCAGTCTGTGTACTGATGAAACTCTCGTTTGATGAAGAACATAGGCACGCGATGAATGAACTTGGTAAGAGAATGCACGCAAACCTGTGACTTACAAGTCTATAAGAGGGCAGTAATTTCTTAATTCTTAGCAATGTTTCTTCATTTGCAGGAGGGCTGCAGGCTATTGCAGAGCTTTTACAAGTTGACTGTGAAATGTATGGCCTTATTAATGACCACTACAGTGTTACTTTGAGGCGATACGCTGGAATGGCTCTAACCAACTTGACATTTGGAGATGTAGCTAATAAGGTAGGTATCTCTTACATTTACTTCTCTGCATGACCATTTGGTTGGATGCTTTTTCTTTCTCTCCTCTGTGGATGCATATTGCTGGTTTAATGTACAATTGTTTGTTTTTTAGGCCACTCTGTGTTCAATGAAAAGCTGTATGAGAGCCCTTGTAGCCCAGTTGAAATCAGAAAGTGAAGATTTGCAACAGGTAAATTGATTTACACTGTAAATAACTAAATATTACACATGTCCTTACATTATGATGATGATGATGCAGTGCACTCAAACCTTCTTCAGCATAGATTAATGCAATATAATTTCATTTAAAGCGTAACTTTAAAACTATAGTGATTTTACCAAATTATTATATGTGATTCCCCCTTTGAAAACAAACAGAATGATGCCTACTTTGTGCTGCTCTTCCTTTTCTTTCCAAAGTTATGGCATTTTCTGTTCTGATCTTTCTCACCAGAAGTGAGGTGGGCGGAGACTTATTTCTGTCAATCTATGCCCTTAGGCTGAGGCCAGTTAGCTTGCCCACTGATCCCATGATGATTGTGTGTTCTCTCTAAGTAATTTAGCATTAAATCCATTTAGTTTCCCACAAGTAAATCTACTAAACACTACACATACAGGATGCTTATAGTGACAGCCTGGCAGCTTCCATCACATGAAGGAGCAGGGAACTTGTAATAAGTGGAATATATCATAAGTAACCATGTTACATGCAGTCTATAGCCTGTGCTGTGTGACCACTAAGGGTTAATAGCTTATCTGGAGAGGGCTGATACTGCTGATGACAAGGTGGGGGAAGGGAGCAGCGAAAAGAGCAGAGACAGAAACTTCTGTAGAATCACAAACTGAGATGGGGAAGGATAGATCCTTTACCTCACTATTCTGTGCAGGAGACATCTGCATTCACACATCCAGCTCTGCTGCATTCACTGTCTTGGACACTTCCAGCTCTGCTACATTCACTATCACATGGCCTCCTCTGCTCCCATGAAACCATAGCTTGTTTACGCTTTGTTTCTCTGACGGACTCTAGGGCTTATCAGCCATTGCAGCACTGAGGTAATCTGAGGGGGATAGCAAGGAAACTGTTGCATATAGGTAATAAAAATAACAGGCAAAGTTGTTTTACATCCCAAGAGCTATTGATTTGTGGAAAACAAAAAAACCTTTACAGTAACTCTTCAAGTACAAGAGTCTCAAATATATGCAAGTGGTGCAAACAGTTTCAACTTTTGTAGGCAAAGAAGAAATACATTGATCATTCTTTTTCTTTACAAAGTACCCATATTAAAGGGGTTGTACGAGGGTATAAAAAAACCCTTGGGTGGCCCTGGCACCAAAAGCTGTGATCTCTCCGGTCCGTGCCCCATGTAAACAAACAGGGGCACAGAAGCCGTGCTGCATTCAGCTTCTGGCCAAGGTCGCCTGCTACGTCTGCCGGAAAGCTGAATGCAGTGCGGCTTCTGTGCCCCTGCTTGTTTACATGGGGCACGGACCATAGAGTTCTCAGCATGAGAGGACGCAGGGAGGCAAGTACATGTTTTTGTTTTTGTTTTTTTTACCCGCCCCATCCCGGCCACCCAAGGGATTTTTTTTATACCCTCAGACAACCTCTTTAATTCGGAGTAAATCATGTGTCATTGCTCAGTATAAAGAGAGAGAGCTATTTTAAAGCATAAAACATATTGCAAGCTGACTAGTTATTTGCTCAGAATATAGTCCATCATATGAAAACCTAATACACAAACCCTTATTAACAAGATTCTTTTGCCATTTGTTGCAGGTCATAGCAAGTGTGCTCAGGAATCTTTCTTGGAGAGCAGATGTAAACAGTAAAAAGACTTTGCGTGAAGTTGGCAGCGTCAAAGCCTTGACAGAATGTGCTCTGGATGTCAAGAAGGTAAAGGGATCACAGTGATGTGTTATAAATGTTCTGTCACTTGCATGTTCTATGCAGTTCAGGGTATATTGACTCTACTGAAAAATGTAAATTGTATGAATAATTTTTTGTAGTGTGCCAGTGTGTAATTGTATTTTTCTTTTCTGCAGGAATCCACATTGAAGAGTGTACTGAGTGCCCTGTGGAACTTGTCCGCCCACTGTACCGAGAACAAAGCGGATATATGCTCAGTGGACGGAGCCCTGGCTTTCCTAGTTGGCACGTTAACTTACCGAAGCCAGACCAATACACTGGCCATTATTGAGAGTGGGGGAGGAATACTGCGCAATGTATCCAGTCTAATTGCCACCAATGAAGACCACAGGTCTGTTCATGACAATTTCTACTCTAGTTTTTCCCGACTTATATTTTGGTGTAATAAGATATAATTGCTTTTGTTTAAGATTAAGTTATATCTAAATCCAATGTACAGCCTACATATGTATGTTAAAAAATTGTTATTTTTCCACTTTTTATAACACTGATAACTCTTTTATTCCAGGCAAATCCTACGGGAGAACAACTGCTTGCAGACATTATTACAGCACTTAAAATCACACAGCCTGACAATTGTGAGCAACGCGTGTGGGACCTTGTGGAATCTATCTGCACGCAACGCTAAAGATCAGGAAGCTCTCTGGGACATGGGGGCTGTCAGCATGCTCAAGAACCTCATCCATTCAAAGCACAAAATGATAGCAATGGGCAGTGCTGCAGCCTTGAGGAATCTTATGGCAAACAGACCTGCAAAATATAAAGATGCCAATATCATGTCTCCGGGATCTACTGTTCCATCACTTCATGTTCGGAAGCAGAAGGCACTAGAAGCTGAGCTGGATGCACAACATTTATCTGAAACTTTTGACAACATTGATAACTTGAGTCCTAAAACCTCTCACCGCAATAAGCAGAGGCATAAACAAAATACGTACAATGACTATGCCCTTGACCCAAGTAGGCACGATGAGTCTATTTGTAGGTCTGACAACTATAATCCTGGGAATTTAACGGTGCTTTCCCCCTACATGAATACCACTGTTTTGCCAGCATCCTCTTCCAGGACAGCAGGTGATGGCAACAGGGCAGAGAAAGACCGGGAAAGGCCAGGAATAAATACCTATCATTCAGTGAGTGAAGGAAATTCATCCAAGCGTATCGGATTACAATTGTCAACTACTGCACCAATTGCTAAAGTTTTTGATGAAGTTGCAAATATTCATCTTGTTGAGGACAGAACTTCACCATCCAGCTCAGAAATGCACAGTGCATTGGAAGAAAGATCCGCTTCGAGGAAGGCTTCTTCAAACCATTCCCTTACAAATCCATACAGTTTCACAAAGGGAGATCACTCTAACAGAGCATGTCCTGTATCCTATATTAAAATGTCATCAAACGATAGCTTGAATAGTGTTGGCAGCACTGATGGTTATGGAAAACGTGGTCAAGTTAAACCTTCAGTTGAGGCCTACTCAGAAGACGATGAGGGTAAATTTTGCAGTTATGGACAATATCCTGCGGGGCTAGCTCACAAAATACACAGTGCCAACCACATGGATGATAATGATACTGAATTAGACACCCCAATAAATTATAGCTTGAAATATTCAGATGAGCAGTTGAATTCTGGCAGGCAAAGCCCATCCCAAAATGATCGATGGGCAAGACCTAAACACTTAATCGATAATGAGATAAAACAAAATGAGCAAAGGCAGCCTAGGAACCAAAAGGCATCTTATAAAGCGTTTACTGAAAACAAGGAGGAAAAACACAAAAAATTCTCCTCACATTTTACTCAGCCAGAAAATGTGTCTCCATATAGATCAAGAACCCCAAACACACAAGGAGATCAAATGCGAACCAATTCTGCTATTGGAATGAACCAGAAATCTAATAAACCACATTGTCAGGTGGACGATTATGATGATGACAAAACAACAAACTTTGGTGAACGTTATTCCGAGGAAGAACATCAGGAGGAGGAAGACGATAGGCAAGTAAACTTTAACATCACTACCTATAACCAAGAGGAACATCACGTTGAGCAGCCTATCGATTATAGCCGAAAGTATCAAGCTGATGGTCCACAATTAAATCAGAAGTCGTCATTTTCATTTTCAAAGAGCTCTTCCAAACAGAGAAGTAAGAAAGACCATGTTTCATCGAGTAGTAATACGCCAACGCCATCACCAAACACAAACCGACAGAATCAACTTCATCCCAACTCTGCTCAAACCAGAAGTGGACAAACTAGACAGAAGCAAACGTCAAGTAAACCTCCTTCCATTAACCAGGAAACTATACAGACCTACTGTGTTGAAGACACTCCAATATGTTTTTCTCGCTGCAGTTCTTTGTCATCTTTGTCTTCTGCTGAAGATGAGGTTGAAGGGCGTGAAAGAAATGTCCAAGGGGAAGGTGGTAATAGCACACTTCAAATAACAGAGCTAAAAGATGGCAGAGATTCCACAGCGAAAGAAGGTGCTTCTAATGAACCCCGTTCAGCAACACATCACTTACGGACTAAACCAAGCAGACTACATGCTTCAAACTTGTCTCCATCAGATGCCTCAAGACATAAATCTGTTGAGTTTTCTTCGGGTGCTAAATCTCCCTCAAAAAGTGGTGCTCAGACACCTAAAAGTCCTCCAGAGCATTACGTCCAAGAGACTCCCTTAATGTTCAGCAGATGTACCTCTGTGAGTTCCCTGGATAGTTTTGAGAGTCATTCAATAGCCAGCTCTGTGCAAAGTGAACCATGCAGCGGTATGGTGAGCGGAATAATAAGTCCTAGTGACCTTCCTGACAGCCCAGGACAAACCATGCCACCAAGCAGGTGTAAGACTCCTCCACCCCCTCAAGCAGCACAAAATAAGAGGGATGCAAGTAAACCTAAAGTAACAAGTGCTGCAGAGGAAAGGGAACCAGTGACAAAACAGACTGCTGTGCATGCAGCCGTGCAGAGGGTTCAAGTGCTTCAGGAGGCTGATACCTTCATACATTTTGCTACTGAGAGTACACCAGATGGTTTTTCATGTGCATCCAGCCTCAGTGCTCTTAGCCTTGATGAACCATATATTCCCAAAGATGTAGAGCTTAAAATTATGCCTCCGGTATTTGAAAATGATCAAGCCAATGAAGTAGAGTCTGAGAAATCTAAAGAATCATCTGAACGCCATAACAAAAAGGAAGAGAAACAGGGCGAACCAGAAAAAGATATGTTGGATGATACTGATGATGATATTGGCATTCTAGAGGAATGTATAATATCTGCTATGCCTACAAAATCCTCTAGAAAAACCAAGAAATCTTCCCAGCCAACTGCAACAAAAACTGCACCACCTACCGCTAGGAAACCAAGCCAGCTTCCAGTCTATAAACTTTTGCCTCCTCAAAACAGACTGCAGGCTCAAAAGCACGTTAGTTTTACCCATGCAGATGATATGCCTAAAGTGTATTGTGTAGAAGGCACACCAATAAACTTTTCTACTGCAACATCTCTTAGCGACCTCACAATAGAATCGCCACCAAATGAGCTGGTGAGTAATGATCAGGCCAGTGCTGCTCGCTATGAGAAAAGGGACACAATACCTACTGAAGGCAGGTGTACTGATGAGAAACAAGCAGGAAAAAGCTCCAATACGGCTCCAGGTCTTGACGAAGATAAAACCGAGGAAGGTGATATTCTCGCTGAATGCATACATTCTGCAATGCCAAAAGGTAAAAGCCACAAGCCTTACAGGGTCAAAAAGATTATGGATCAGATTACTCATACATCCGCTGGTGCATCTGGAAATAGAAATTCACAAGAAAATGAAAGGAAGCCAACCTCCCCTGTGAAACCTATGTCACAGCCAACTGGGCGATCTAAGAAAAACCCAGATCAAAAAATCAGCTTAATACCAGAAAAACCTTATAACGACACAAGAAAACAGAACGTTAAAAATCCAAGAGAAGCGGCAGAGAAACTTCCCAACAATGACGAACGTGCAAAAGGAAGCTTTGCGTTTGACTCTCCTCACCACTATACCCCTATAGAGGGCACACCTTACTGCTTTTCAAGGAATGATTCTTTGAGTTCTTTAGATTTTGATGAAGATGATGTTGATCTTTCCAAAGAAAAAGAAGAATTACGGAAAGAGAAAGAAGCAAAAGAAACGGATACAAGGGCTGATAAAAAATATCCATCATCAAATCAGTCATTAGTCCAAGGGCAGCATGAGCACAACAACCCAGCTGGAAGAAGTGCATCAAAATCATTGCTACAGAAGCAGGCCTCCTTTCCACCTCCATCTAAAGTCCAGGACAGAGGAGGAGCTTCTGATGAGAAAACACAGAATTTTGCGATTGAAAATACACCTGTATGCTTTTCCCGCAATTCATCTCTAAGTTCATTGAGTGATATTGACCAGGAAAATAATAACAAAGCAATTGAACCACCTAAAAAAAGTGAAACTGGTGACACGCAGATGGAGATACGGAGACCCCAGACCTCAGGATATGCTCCCAAGTCATTTCATGTGGAAGATACACCAGTTTGCTTTTCTCGTAATAGCTCTCTGAGTTCTTTGAGTATTGACTCTGAAGATGATCTGCTGCAGGAATGTATAAGTTCTGCTATGCCAAAGAAGAAAAAGCCTTCAAAGACCAAAGGTGAAAACGAGAAGGTCCGCTCAAATAGTATTGGTGGAATACTTGCTGAAGAGCCAGATCTTACTCTAGATTTAAGAGATCTACAAAGTCCTGATTCTGAAAATGCATTTTCACCAGATTCTGAAAACTTTGACTGGAAAGCAATCCAAGAAGGTGCTAATTCAATCGTTAGTCGCTTACATCAAGCAGCTGCTGCCGTCTCATTGTCCCGGCAAGGATCTTCAGACTCCGATTCTATCCTGTCATTGAAATCGGGTATTTCTCTGGGATCTCCTTTCCATCTAACACCCGACAAAGAAGAGAAACCCATCACTACAAACAAAGGGCCAAGAATTTTAAAGCCTGGTGAAAAAAGTGTATTGGGAAATAAGAAAAATGAAGATGAGACAAAGGGTATTAAAGGTGGAAAGAAGGTATATAAAAGTATGATTACAGGAAAGTCACGCTCTAGCTCTGATTTTTCAAGTCAGTGTAAACAGCCTTCACAAGCAAATATACCCTCAATATCTCGAGGAAGGACAATGATACATATTCCAGGAGTCCGTGCTAGTTCCCCAAGTACAAGCCCTGTTTCAAAGAAAGCCCCTGTTCTGAAGAGCACCCCATCCAAAAGTGCTAATGACAACTCCACCAGCTCTCCTCGGGGGCAAAAACCATTAAAATCGGAATCATTCTACAATAGTAGACAGACCACTGCCTCAGGTGGACCAAGTAAAGGACCTTCGAGATCAGGTTCAAAGGAATCTACTCCTTCAAGACCTTCTCCTCAACCATTAAGTAGATCTATGCAGTCCCCCGGTCGTAGTTCAATTTCACCTGGCAGAAATGGGATAAGCCCTCCAAACAAATTTTCTCAGTTACCAAGGACATCCTCCCCTAGCACAGCATCCACTAAATCCTCTGGCTCAGGCAGAATGTCATATACATCTCCCCGGAGACAGTTAAGTCAGCAGAATATGAAGTCCAGTTTACCAAAAGCACAGAGCGGAATTCCAAGAAGCGAGTCTGCATCAAAAGGCTTGAATCAAAATGCAAACAGCTCTGGATCAACCAAGAAAGCAGAGCTGTCCAGAATGTCTTCAACAAAATCTAGTGGAAGTGAGTCTGATAGATCTGAGAGACCAACTTTAGTACGTCAGTCTACTTTTATCAAGGAAGCACCTAGTCCGACCTTAAGGAGAAAGTTAGAGGAGTCTGCATCATTTGAGTCCTTGTCTTCTTCCTCTAGAGCTGACTCCCCGACAAGATCCCAGTCTCAGACGCCAGTATTAAGCCCTTCTCTTCCTGATATGTCATTATCTACTCACGCAGTACAATCGGGAGGATGGAGAAAAACCCCTCCAAACCTTAATATTTCATCAGAACATGTCGATGTCAAAAAGCGGCATGACATAAGTCGTTCACATTCGGAGTCGCCATCCAGGCTGCCAATTACACGATCGGGAACGTGGAAGCGGGAACACAGTAAACATTCATCATCACTTCCTCGTGTTAGTACTTGGAGAAGAACTGGAAGCTCCTCTTCTATTTTGTCTGCATCATCGGAATCTAGCGAGAAAGCCAAAAGCGAAGATGAAAGGCAGCAGTGTTCCTTTTCGGGGCTTAAATCCTCTACAGACAGTTCATCTGCAAAAGGGACTTGGAGGAAAATAAAGGAAAACGAAGTACTTGAGACTGCAAATAATGGGATGTCACATAGTCATGCTGAGTCCGCAGAATCTAGGACAGTCTATCAAATGGCACCGGCCGTTTCTAAAACAGAGGATGTCTGGGTAAGAATTGAAGATTGCCCAATCAATAACCCTAGATCAGGCAGATCCCCCACTGGAAATTCTCCCCCAGTTATTGACAATATCTCAGAGCAAGGGGTAAAAGATGAGGGAGTAAAGGACTCACAAGTAAGGCATAATTCAGGGAATGGAAATGGGCTTGTTTTGGAAAATAGGCAGAAATCCTTTATTAAATTGGATGGTTCTGAACCAAAAGGGGCTGACCCTAAACCTGTAATCAACAGTCAGCCTTCAGGACAAGAGACAAATGAGAATTGTGTTGCAGAGCGTACTCCGTTTAGTTCCAGTAGTTCCAGCAAACACAGCTCACCCAGTGGGACTGTGGCAGCTCGTGTAACCCCATTTAACTATAACCCTAGCCCCAGGAAAAGCAATGCAGACGGTAGCACAGCCCGCCCCTCCCAGATCCCAACACCCGTCACTACAAACTCAAAAAAAAGGGACTCAAAAAGTGAAGCTACAGACTCTAGTGGTTCACAAAGTCCCAAAAGACATTCTGGCTCCTATTTGGTGACATCTGTTTGAAAAGACTTGATATATCCTCCACTCTGTGAAATGAAATCCTGATGTATTATTTTTTAGCCCTACGTGTATATTGTTTAAAAGACACAAATATAAAAATCTGTAAATACCAATTTTTGAAAGAGGGTCGTTCAGGAAGCCATAATTCACGAAAAACCAGATTTTCACCCGTTTGCTGTAAAATAACTGATACAGGTCAGAGACTAGGATTATTTATAGAGCTTTTTCAATAGATCATTTCGGTCGGTTTAGAGCATTTCAAGCTTTGAAAAGTACTGTAAACACCGGGAATGATCAGTGATACAATACAGATTTCTATCAATATAAAAGTAAAAATAACCTGACTAATCACATCAGGCAAAACGTGTATTAAATCAAACAAAATAGACTGTTTTAGTAATTGTGAATACATTTAAATACGCAACTTATCATTGCAGCTGTTAACAGCAATGTGATTTCTACTGAAGGTGTTTTTTGTTTTTTTTATGTTATTTTTTTTTTCTCTCTTCCACTTCTCTCCCGGCTGGCCTTTCTGCATGACTGATCTGACAATCCAAGTACTGTGATGTCATGATGTGCATAGGTACAGTAGGTATTGTGTAACAATCTAAGACGAACAATAAAAAGAGGAAACTCGTGTTGCGGTTAGACAACTTCCTACTACCCCCATTTCCCTTCCACTAGGTAGATCCTTTTCACTGCTATGCTGTATAGTGTATGTCCTGGTATTTGAGGTGAGATGGCTGCTCTTTTATGGTGAGACAAGATGTCTCAGAGTAATCTGAACATTTCTGAATAAATTATTACTGTATGTAAATTCATAAGTGTTTTTATTGTGAATTGTAAAAAATATTATGTGGCATGCACATTTTTTAATGGGAACAGGGCGCTATAAATATATATTTTTAATTTTTTTTTCTCTTCTGTTATCAAATTGTAGCCAAATTCTATTGCCTGACAGATTTAACCTTAAAGAGGACACCCTTTTTTTTTTTTTTTTTTTTTGTTTCTCAATCAGATTGATAAAGCTGTAAAAGATCTATAGAAGCAAGGCCCTGGTTGTACCATAATCTTTTTATGTTCATGCCAGGACTGAAGAGGGTCTATGTAGTCTGGTCCAGCCCTGTGGACCCCCTGAGTGTCCTTAAGAGTGGCATCCTCAGGCTCCTGCCAGCCGCCCTTCATAGGGCAACTAGGAATAGGATGGTAAATAAGAAAAAAATGTGTTTTCATAGCAACAGCTTTTCTCAACTTCGTATATCAGATGCTTTGGATCAGTGATGATTGCTAAGAACAAGAGCAGTCAATTCTATTTCATTAAATTTTTTTTACAAAACTGGGATTTCCTCTTAAAGGAATTTTTCATATGTAATATGAAATATTGAGGTTAAAATCCTTGAGATAATTTCCTGTCATGCAATAGAATTTAGCCAATCGATCAATCACTCGCTGCCAAAATCAATATCAATCAGTTCAAGCCGACCTGTCATCCTTCTCATGCTGCCTAAACTATGGCCTGGATGAATCCTCACAGGCTTCTTCATTATGGAAAAAATATAAGGCACATTTATGTAAAGGTTGTCCAGAGGTTGAAATACATGGCTGCTTTCTTTCAAAACAGCACCTGACAGCGGCTTGTGCTGGTATCGCTGTATAGAAATGACTGGGACTGGGCTGTTTCACATGATTGTGTGCTGCACACAGTGGACGGGAGTCCCTGCATATATAGAAATACAATGCAAGGACGTACCCTCTGCCTTCCAAATAGCCGTGCCGGAACTGTATTAAAGTTCCGGTGCAGATGTTTCGCTGGCAAAGGGAACATCCTTGCATTGTATTTCTATAAAGTACAGCCTGTGGGATCACGTTTACACCGGCTGCACACAGGATGCATTTTATAGAAATACACTGCAAGGATGTTCCCTCTGCCATTCGCACCAGAACTTTAATAGTTAATACAGTTCCAGCGCGGCTATTTGGTCAGCAGAGGTCCTTGCATTGTATTTCTATATAATTCAGGGACTCGCGTCCACTGTGTGCAGCCTGTGAGGTTGGGCCATTATATGACACATTTACATGGGCCCTAACATGCCGTTCCAACCCATGTTCCGGTGAAGGAGCTGTTTTGTGAGAAAGCAACCATGTTTTTCAGCCTCCAAATAACCCCTTCAAGTGTTTATCCAAAGAAAATAATTATATGAAAATAATGAATAAAATCTTAGGCCGATCTACTTTAAAGGGGATGTGTAGCCATTTTTTTTTCTGACCTGGCAAAACTTAATACCTAAACAATTTATTTTTTTTTTATTTTTCGATTTCTATCCATGATTATGTGGCCGCCATCTTGTCTGAGCTCTACTTAGTGATATATTTCTTATCCATAGGCATCAATGGTCTAATGCTAAGTCACTGATGTCTATGGAGAGGGATGCTCTGTACAGAAAGGAGGTGTAAATAAGCTGTAACATGGCCTAGTGTCTTGGTGGTGATCACCTCTATTTTAATGCTATTTTTCTTGTCTGTGATGTAAATGCCTGCTGCACAGAAATCCCACAGAATTAGCAAGTGTCAGTACTTGAAAAAGAGTGAAAATTGCAAAAAAGTTTTTTTCCCCCCTTAATTATATATTGACTTGAAAGTATAAAAAAAAAAATCAATGAAAATTTTATTAAAAATTATGTCATTTTCTGGTAACATTCCCTTTATTCCCATTCAACAGATAGTGGGACTTTGTGGAATGGGGTCAAAACATAAAGGGGTAGTCTGTGCACAGGGAGAAAAATTTGTTCTCAACTCTGCCTGCTCCGCTTGGGCGGGGGAGATCATATGCACCTCCTAAATATCTCAGCATTTTACTGTAAAAACAAAAAAAACCCTCTCTGTAACTTGGGGCGGTATGGCTATTGTGTGGGCAGCATGGATGACAGGTTCCCTCGGATATAGTTCAGTAATGTTTTTCTATTTTGCACTTTTGTTTTCTTACTACAACTGGTGTAAATCCTGTTTTCATCACCTAAACTGATCTTACATGTAGTTGTAATTCCAGAAAGGAACTGACTTGTACTAAACGCAATTTATTTATTAATTTTAAGAAGCTATCTGCACTCTTCGTTTTGTTTGAATAGTCGGAGCTGTGCAATGTAGAGCTCCAGCTAGTGACGGTAACAGATAACCTGCACACATCTGCAGACTGTGTGTTGTTAGTTTATAAAAGTGAATTAGTATGTAAAGCCAAGATGGGAATAATGTATTTCTGAATGGTTGTGGAAATATTTTTAATTTAAATACTAACTTTTTTTTTCTTGTCAAGGCAGTTTATCTATGCGTGACTAAGAAAATTTTATGACTTTTGCAATAAAAATTAAAACATTCATGTGTCTGGATTATTTAAAGTCTAAATTTGCCAATTGTTTTCAGACAATCCACTAAATGGATGGTATATTATTAGTGGCTTGGGACAACTTAAATATTTTAATCTCTATAATACACCACAAAACTATGTGATGGTGATCACAACTCTTTCACTATTCCCTCTCCATTTACAATTCGGATGACTGAGTAAAGGGAAACCTGAGACATTTGTACTGTTATTTCTCTACATAAAGCTTGTATGTCAGGAAATGTATCAACATATATGTGTACATACATTTCACTTGCCAGACAGAACAAATGAGGGTAAATAAAAAATATTACTGTACACTAATCAATTCTATGGGACTAATTTACAACCCGCTAAAAACACATGTTTTGTACAACGCAATACATTTCCTGAGTGGGTTCAAGAACAAGAAACTGGATCACAGGAAACAGGGCTGTGGCGTTGGAGACGATAAAATGGACAGACTTAATAAACGTGTGATAAATTATAAAGCTCAGTTCCTCTCCTGATCTAAGGATTTAAGACAGGGGTGAGCAACAGTTATTGGTCTAATGGCCATATTGTCATACTGCTCAATTTTAAAGGGGGCGTATCGTTAAAAGCCACCCCAAAAATAATAAATACCAAAATACAGCAATAAATTCCCCCCCAGAATCCAAATACTGCATTCAGAGTAGACTAATAGTAGCGCCATCCTATTCCGTAGCGGTTTACAAGTCATAGGGGACATATACAAATAAATTATTATAGAGTAAAAACATTCGTATGGAACAATAGGAGTGAGGGTGCTGCTCGCAAGAGCTTACAGTCTATGAGGATGAGGGGGTGACACGAGGTATAAGAGCTTGTATCATATCCCAGCCATGTTTATAAGGGAACAGAGTAAAATGTAATAAATATGCTGTTGCTTTACTGTCTTACAGTATATATAAAGTCCAAGGTCAATGGGACTGCAGAATAACCTGTAGTTTGGTATCTGATGTTTGCTGGATAACAGATGAGAGGAGGACACAGCATAGCAAAGAGAGAGTTGACATTTCATGCAGTTAATGTGATAAGCTGCCTAAAATGATGGGTTTTAAGATCACGTTTGAAACTTTGGAGGGTGGGTATTAGTCTGATAGTCTGGGGAAGGGCATTCCAGAGAATTGATGGGAATCGGGGGAAGTCCTGGAGGCGTACATGAAAGGTTCAAATTAAGGTAGAGATTAATCTAAGATCAATGGCAGAAGGAAGAGCACAGGTTGGACGGTAGACAGATTATGGGGAGGTGCGGTATTATGCAGAGCTTTGTGGGTGACTATTTTAAACTATTCAGAAAGAGACGGGCACCCAGTGCAATGATTGGCACAAACTGGAGGCGTCCATATAGAGTTTGGTTTGAAAGACGAGCCTGGCTGCTGCATTAAAAAAATGTGTTAAATGCCCCCAATTGTGTAGTCCTATGAATATATCTGAATATGAGTAAAATAGCAGTATTTTAAGTTTGTTATAAATTGTACATATTCCAAAGCACAGAGTAAAAATAATATAATTGTAAGCAAACCTGGATTTAAAATTGGAGAACACTTTCATATACAGTTACACCGATAACTTGCAGGTATCTAACTGGCATTCTAAGAGTAGTTCAGTGACTTTAGTAGTTCATGGCACATCTATAATTAGTGATTTTTTTACTGATGCGTCATTGAACCCATTGATTTCTAAGAGTGTTTTTACAATGGCTTTTTTTCACTGACCTGTGGTCTTTGAAAAAAAAAAAAAAAATGAAATCAGTTGTTTTTCAGTGATGTGGATCACAGAAGGCAATAGAAGTCTTTGGTCCACAAAAAAAAATGAGGCTGGGAAACCAGGTGTGATGTTTTCAAAGCAACCCCTCCTCCACATAGACGTAATAGTACTGCATGGCGGAAGGTGCGTTCCCACATTTTGCTGTACGTCATGCTTCTGGCACCAGCTCCAAAACGGAGCTGGTACCAGACCAGAGGGTGCCATCTGTATGTTACAGCTGGCACTTGTCTCTAGCACCCGCGATGGAAGGGGCATTAACCCCTTACACGCCGTGGTCACGCATGAAGGGTCCTGTGCACTAAATCGGGGCCCCCCCAGTAAGCGCCAATGCCCCGGGACTACGCGGCTTCTTCAAGGCTGTAACACAGTGTAATACATCTGTATTACACTGTGTTAGATGAAGAAGAGCTTGAACAAGCGATCAAGCCAACCTGTTTAAGAAAAGAAAAAAGTTAAACACACAATATTAAAAATACTTTTTAATAAAAAGAAATTAAGGTCTCGTACACAAAAAAACATTCCCTATACATATCTAATAAAGTAAAGAATTTAAAAAAAAAAACACAATCTCCAAAAAAAAAACCCACATACTTGGTATTGCTGCATCCATAACAATCTGTACAATAACTCAGAAAGATTGGACCCGCTCGGTGAGGGCCGGTAAAACAAAATGTGAAAACTTGCCGAAAATATGCATTTTTCATAAAATCCCTTCACAAAAATATTCTAAAAAGTGATCTAAAAAAGTCAAGTGCCCTAAACCAGTTCTGTTAACCAAAAAATAGTAAAGTTATGTCTCTAAAAAGATGGCTAAACGAAAACAAATGAAAATTGTAAAAATATATTTGTAAAAACTATATAAATGAGGTATGACCATAATCGTAGTGATCTATAAAACAAAGATAATGTTATTTTTATGGTACGGTGTACGGCTCCAAACACATGCAAGAAAGGAAACCAAAATTTACGATTTACATTTAAAAGTTATATACTCGAGTATAAGCCGAGTTTTATAGCACATAAAATGTGCTGAAAAACTCAAACTCGGCTTATACTCGAGTCAAAAAATAACTCAAAACTCACCTTTCCGGTGGCCCCCGCAGGTCTTCTGCGTGATCCACCCGGCAGCGGCGGCAGCTTCGTGCGACGTCACATGGTATTGTGTGATTCTTGATGTCAGCGGTCGTCAGAGCTTGATGTCTGGTGACGTCAGAGCTGTGCGCCGCACGGAGCTGCCACCACTGCTGCTGCCGGGCGAATCGCACAGAAGACCTGAGGGGGCCGCCGGAAAGGTGAGTTTTGATTTATTTATTTTTTTTAATCAACTGTACCAAGGGCAACGGGGGAGCCGCTATCTACTGGGGCAGGGGGCTGGCAGGCTGTACACTGGGGGAGGGGGCTGGCAGGCAGTACATTGGGGAGGCTGTGACCAATGCATTTTCTACCCTCGGCTTATACTCGAGTCAATAGGTTTTCCCTTTTTTTTGTGGTAAAATAAGGGGCCTCGGCTTAAACTCGAGTATATACGGTAATAAAAACACATTCATTTAGCCAAAAAAATGTAAATTTCTAAATTGCACACGATTTTGGGTGTAGTTTCTGTAATGGGGTAATTTCTGGGGAGAAAAGAGAAAAAAATGTATCCACTCTATCCGCACTGGTATGAAGTTTTTAAAAAATTTGCAGTTCAATTTATTAAATTCATCAAAAGGTTAAAACCAGCAAGACATCATAAAAAGAAATGCAAATGGTGACGCGTTTGTGGGTGAGCATAAGCATTTCTTTTCGTAATTTCTGGGGTTTTACTTTTTATTTAGGCTTCTTAAAGTGGCTTGAAATCTGAGCAGGTCCCTCAATAGTAGGATTTTGTGCTTTTATGAAAATGTGAGAAATCGCACCTAAAGTTCAAAGCCCCATAGCAAAAATAAAAGTATGCATAAAAAACCACGGAGGCATAAAGCAGACATTTGGTTAATGGTGGTTAGTAAGGGTTTTTGCTGTTATGACTGTGTGGGAAAAGTCGAGAATTTTTCCAAATTTTCACCAAATATCCGCTTTTTTCATAAATAAAAGCAACATGTACCACCAAAATGTTTCAACTAACTTGAAGTGCAAAGTGTCACGAGAAAAATCACTTGGACTTAGCATTCTGAAATTATAACCACTTATAGCAACACAGGGCAGATTTGAAAAAATGGGCCGTGTCAGCAAGGTGCAAAGTGGCTGCGGCATTAAGGGGTTAAACCTTTATTATTTTTTTTGCGGATGGAGAGACAAAACAGAAGCACTACGGAGATAAAATCTAACAAAAGCGCAATACATACAACAATGTGAAACCACCCTAACTTCCCAGTTTTCACTGACTGTGCCATTCAAAGCAGCAGAAAGTTGTGCAGCTGAGGGGGGACGCTATTAGCAAAGGAAATTGTTTGTTCCAAGTCATTCAAGTCCCCCAAAAAGGCTGGATGTGCTCGCAAGACATGAAGGATAATGTGGAAAATCTCCATGAGTTATTGCTTCAACACTGGAGCTGGAATTGCTCACCAGTTCATTACTAAGGGCACGGTCACACGTTGTGTTCTGCAACGCATTACAAGAGCTGCGAGGTTACATTTAACATTTGCGTTTACAAATAACATGCAAATGTTAACAGAAATGTCATTCGACAAATTACCTCTCCTCAGCTGTTGTAATGCGTTTCAAAATGCAACGTGTGACCTCGGCCTACGCGTACGGTCCAATGTAATACTTTGATTCTGTTTAGAGGCGGAATCAAACCGCCACGGCCCGATTGCATATGCATTTCTGTGAAAACACAGGTGATTGGTAAGCAGCACCCAGTATGTTGCTTTTAAACAATACATAACATCTAGTGTGTTTCACAGAAAAAGCATATGCAATTGGGCAGTTGCCTCCCCCCATGAGCTTCGATACTGCTGCTAGATGGAATCAATGCGGTACGTGTGATCGTACCGTAACAGTGGTGGCACACGTAGCGTTTTGAACCCATTTTTAAAGCAGTCCATTAAAAAACCGCATGCATTTTTAAAAAAACGCATCCGTTTTCCCCAATTATAATTGGAGGGAAACGGACAAAAATGGGAAAAATTGATGTGTTTCGAAAAAACGGATGCGCTTTCGAAAACGCTTGCGTTTTTTAACGGACTGCTTAAAACGGCCTAAAAACTAGTTCAAAAAGCCACATGTGCCACCACCCTAAGGATCTGTCTCATCGTAATGCGACGCTAGGATTCATAACGCACAGAGGGCGGGGCTCGGGCTGATTGCATATGCGATTCCCGGGAAACGCATGCGATTGATAACCTGATCGCATGCGTTTCTCTACAGTCATTGCTGTAATTATAATCATCACATTTTGGAGTATCAATGTTTTTTGTTGATGGCAGTGTTGTGCATATGATGGCAGTGTTCTAGTGGCACCTGCACCCCTTACAAAAAATCCACCAAATGTCGATCAATGGAGATTACATTCTGAATAAATCATGTGATCCTACATTGTTCTCTCAGTCTGATCTCCGGTGTATGTGCTACTCAATCCAAACACTGCGCACAGAGACTGATTCGTCTCGTACAGAACCGCTGAGGCTGCATTCACAGGCTCCAGTTGAATTGCATGTAGAAACGCAATTCAACCGCATATGCGATGAGGACTAGCTATATCTGTTCCAATTAAATTGCGTTAAAAAAAGGGATTTCAACCGGAACGTGAATGCAGCCTTATGCATACGACGGTCACCTGTGGCAGCAAAGTGAGAGAGAGGAATATACAGAGGTAGAGAGGGACAATGCGGAGGGGAAACATAGAAGGGGGGGCATTCAAATTGAGACGTGAGCAGCGAGTTCCATAATGGATAGTATCGTCGCTAGGACCCAGCGACCAGTTTCCGAAAAGGCCACGCCCACCAAGTACCTGAGAATATCCAATCCACGGCGAAGGTTTACTCTTTAGCCATATCGAGGCGTGAGACGCAGGCGGCCAATCATCGGTATGTGATGTATTTCCGCTTCCTGTCTAGATCCCCGGAAGCGCCAGTCAGCAGCTGCGGAGGAGAGGTATGGCTGAGTGTACTGGGGGAGATTGCGGGTTACTGCTTCTAGGAGAAAAGCGCAGCCGCCTGCTCCTGTTCACACTGGTCCAACAGCCGCATTAGCTTCTCCTTACTGTACTCATATGACTGCAGGAGCCAGACCAATAGACAGCGGCTAGTGTGATACTACAGCTCCCAGCATGCCCTGCACCTAAATGTTGTCGTGTAGTAACAGCTGGAGAGCGCTGATTAATTAGAGAACATAAGGGGACAAGCTAGTTCCATCACTCTTCTGCCTTCCATTGCCTCTGCAGAACCGCAAACTGGTTATGTACTGCAAGTAACTTGTTCCTGGTGTTAACTACTTGCTGCACACCCGGCAGAGTACATGCACACCCGGCAGTGTACATGAGCCATAGGATACATGGCAGATGTTTGTACTGTGTACAGAAATCTCTCTAATTGTTTTATCTTCACCAACTTTTATAACAAATCTGCATGTGACAAGCGTCTTGAGCAGAATGTGATCTGGACAAGGTGTTCAGCCTTGGAGCACAGATCTGTACAGCAGTATTGATGCACATAGCAGAGCTCTGCTTTTATGTAATGAAGTGTAATGTTGGCCACTAAATTGACCTGTGTACCACATCTGTAGCTTCTCTAAGACGCTGGCTGTGTTCTCTATTGAACGCATGCCACAAACATGGATGGTAGAGACATTACAGGCATCCTGTATCTGTGCGGTAAGTTTTAATAGCCCCCAAAAGCCATACACATTTTTTTTTTAAATCCTGGACAACCCCTTTAATATGGAAGCTATGCTAGCTTCCATATTAAAGGGGTTGTCCAGGATTTAAAAAAAAATGTGTATGGCTTTTGGGGGCTATTAAAACAATAAACATCTTATACTCCCCTCCTACAGTGTTTACCCCACCACTGCAGTCTGCCTGCTACAGCATTCATTTTAGAGATGGGCATTCTGGCTCTTCTCAGTGAATGTATAAAAAGGGACTGGTCAGGGGGAGATGCAGAGAGATGGGAGATTCCTGGTCCAACCCTCTTTACTGTAATCTGACGGAAACGGCTGACTGGATCAGCTCCCAGGTGGAAGGTGGCTCCCATCATTCACTGAAAAGAGTCGCCAACGACCCATCAGTAATTTGTCTGTTTGTAGCCAGTGGCCGGCAGTGGTTGAGAGGCACTGCAAGGTTGTGTAAACAGAGACATGACGAATGACGATGCGAGTAAACGAGAGCGCCGGAGGAGGTACAAATAAGTTTGTTGTTTTTATACCCCCATCTCATATATATATTTTTGTATGTATTGTTTTGTTTTTTAATCTCAGACAACCCACTCTGAAATGGGTTCTTGGCTTATGATAGTACTTCTGTGTCCATATACCAGACAACACCCATGATTTGATACGGTTTCATTGCAGGTTTGTTACTGTAATATGCAACTGTGACAAGACTCGGCCATGGCAGACCTGAAGAAGCTACATACAGATCCTTCTAGGTAACTTGGTGTAAAGGATATTTATTAGGTTATACTCAGACACTTATGTAATAATGTTGCAATTGCTAAGCTGTCTTATACTACCAAACACTGCCTGGTCCATAGTAGATCCCTGAATGTAGCAGGCAGGCTATTGCCTCTACTTTGAGTGTTTGGTTACAGCAGTGATGAAAACCACCAACATACTCACCTGTTTCTTTTCCTCTCCAGATTCATCTGCATTTACCCTGCTTATATCAATTGTAAGAAGTCTATTGCTGATGGAAGGAGGATACCTGTTGAAAAGGTCGGTATGCCCACAGTACCATGCGGGGATATTTTAATAAGAGTCTATAACAATAGTTTGTGGGTATATAATTAATTGTATAACAACAAACGCTAATAGGCAAATATCTGAGTAACTTACTGGGTGTCATTTTCCAGTACTGGGTAGGACCTTCTTACATAAATTTTTTATACCCCATTTTCTAGCAGGAACAATTCCTGGGTTGTGATGTTTTGATTATCATGTTAATGAAGTCTTTTTTTGTAAAACATGGAAAACATTTCTTATACCCACCCCAATACTCATATTATGATCAACTCCAGTCTTGTACTGCTGTGCTGTGGTTGGTCTGTGGGAAGGCAGACTACGCTCTTTCCTTTCTCTTTGTCGAAGATTTCTCTGTTACAAATCATTTTCTTCCTTTTTTCTGTGGCCAGTCATCAGATGTGGTCAACTGCACCTCGTCCCTACATCTGCAGGGTTTCTGTGTTTTCAATTATTGGTTACTTGAATCTTGTTATAAAATGTTGATGTATCGCTAGGCTATCTGACCCCTTTCACTCATATTTTCTTGAGGGCAAATGTGTAAACCATTATTAAACCTTTGTGATTTTAGGCTGTACAGAATCCTACATGTGTGGAAATTGCAGAAGTTTGTCGAGCCCACAAGCTAAATGCCATTATCGAGGTGATGCATTGTTTTGTGGTTTGTTTTTGTTTTGAGAAGGAATCTTTCTTGGTTACAAATACATTTCTGTACTTAGGGGGATAAGATGTACACACGTGAATGGAACCGGGATATACAGTACAGGGGACGAGTACGCGTGCAGCTGAAGAACGAAGACGGGTCGCCCTGCGTGGATAAACTCTCATCAAGTAATAAGAAGTTTTTGTACCTGAAAGGTCCCTAACAATAGCAGACATATTACACGAGCATTTTCCAAGCATGCGTCTGACGTGCGGTCCTTGCATTGGACACTCTCCTATTGTATTCAATGGATTTTATACTCCAGTGCAGTGTATTTTTCAATGATCCATCAAAAACGCAACAGAATCTGTGAGGAAACATATTAAGCTCGCAGAGAAAAACATCAGATTGAACAGTTTCTTCTATGCTCTTGTTTAAGGGCCCATAATCTGATCCATCCTTTTTATCTCCAAGGGCTTGTGCCAAGCCAATTCAGATTAATAATCAAATTCAGATAGAAACCGACACTGAAATTTGTGCAGCAAATCCACTGTGTGAGAATTCACCCTTATGGCTGCTGGAACCTATTGCTGGTTTGACCAGGGAAATTTGTTGCGGTGTCAATATTTTATATTTAACTACAACTGGTTTATATTCTAGAGCAGTGTTCCCCAAACATCGGTCCGCAGCCCAATACCGGGCCGCGGAACACCTGGTACTGGGCTGCAGCAGACCTCTGTAAAAAAAAAAAAAAAAAAAATACTCCCCTTCCTCAATCCCTGCAGCAGTCTTCTCTTCCTTTACTTAATTTCCACGTTAATGCACTGCTCTGTTGACGGTGAGTGTCATGATGTCATCACATCCTATCTACCGACAATAGAGTTCGGCTGGGACAGGCGATAATAAAAGCAGAGGGTGGGGGTAGCTAAAGGAAAGGGGACATGGGTGGAAAACATGATGCAGGAAAGGAGACATGGGAGTGGGCATGCTGCAGGAAAGTGGATTTTGGAGGGGGCATGCTACAGGAACGGGGACAATATTAGTGGGGGTGCTTCTTCAGGAAATATAAGCTAGACACACAGGGAGTTATGTTGGGGCATGCAGACATACATTTTTGGCCATGAAACTGACACCAGACTGCATCATTCCCCCCCCCCCCCCCCCCCCCGCCGCCCACTGGTCCCTGGAGAAAATCTATCTTTACAGCCGGTCCCTGGGCAAAAAGGTTGGGGACCACTGTTCTAGGGAAATGGGGAGAAGTACAGAATGTGAATTGGGCGGCTGTATCAGTACGTAATGTCACAGCCCTTTTTTCTTTCTATTTATATAAGGGAAAGCAGTGATGCTTCGTGTCGCAGAAGATATTCCCAAACTAAAAACTAGGACACAGAAATCCGGAGGTGGAGACCAAACTGTACAGGTCGGAGAAGGAAGTAAGAAAAGCAAGAAAAAGAAGAAGTGAAGGACTTGATTGAACATGAAGCAGAGATCTGGACCATGAAGCTCAATAACCAGAACCCTTTAGTCGTAAAAAGAATTATCTCCAGACTTGTCCCCTCAGTGAAGTTCTTGTTTAGTTCTGAGTAAGAAGATACTTAGTATTTCATCATTAACTCCAATGTAACAGGTAACTTCTGAAAGATTCGTAGGGAGGTGGAGGTCAAAATATTTTATTTAATTCCCTGTAACAGAAGGGCATGTACAGGGGAATTTAGTTGTCCCAAAATATCAGAAACCCCAGCACTGTATCATAAAGAATAGATACATGGATTTATTTTTTTTGTGGCCAACCTTGTGGGTTCAAAGCCTTTAGTGAGTCTTGTGTTGGGTGCTGGGGCTTTGTTGTGCCATTATCATGACATCACATGGTTTGTTTGAATAAAATAAGTTAACTGTATCTAAATGTTGTCTTATTCACATCTGTGCTAATGCTGTGCCCTTATGTTATTTTCTAATAGCAAATGTGGTACAGTAACACCCATACATGGAACCAGAACAGGAGACTTTCCATTCACCTTTTATATTCGGTTTCTGTTCTGCTTTTCCGTAATGGCAGAAAATGACTGAATCCTGTAGCACAGATTTGAACAAAGCCTAGTGATCCAACTCTGTTGTGAGGTTTTTATTTATTAATTTTTAACAAGTGACACATAAATAGATCTAAAATATGGCAGATACTTTAACCCCTTCATGGCCAGGCCATGTGAACATACAGTAGCTTTCAGCGTGACGGTTTGCAGAGCAGCTGTATATTTGTCTTTCTTACTCCAGTGATCCTCAGGATCCAAAATCTTAACCCCTTGGCACATTAGGAAATGCAGTCTGTTGCAGCATCCCGATGAACATGTGCATCTCGGTGATCCCCCGGGCTCAGTAGCAGAGCCCGTGTGATCGCTGCGGGAGCTTGGCTGTATGTGAAAAACTGGGTTCCCGCAGTAACAGCTGGGGTCACGTACTCACGGCACGTTGGGTACTTTCTGCATGATCTAACAAAGTGCAAAGCAGAATGCATAGGCTGACTAAGGTAATATACTGCAATACACCGGTATTGCAGTATATTACATTGAACAAATGATCAAATGGGACAAAGTAGAACAGTAAAAAGAAAGTTAAAAAAAACAAGTGTAAATAAATGAATAAAGATCCCCTAGCCTATTGCCTCATCACATATAAAAATTACATTCTACAATAACAGAGGTCCATTGCTGACGAGCTCTGTGACAGGCAGTTTTACACAGACCCATCTGTCACAGCAATGTAATAGGCAATGTGCCGACTGGCTATCATTTTGATTGGGTTAGTTCCGATCCACTAACCACAATGAAGTCACAGGTGGGCGTTACATCTGTGCTGACAGGCTATGATCTCTCTGTTGGATGAGAGAAGTTGGAGTGGTCGGAGCCTGTTATTCTACTGTCTGCCACTCATATTGAAATACTCCTCAAATTCCCTGATAACTCCCCTTTGTTTCATCAAATCCTGACCCCTTCATCTCCCATTTTATAAGGGAGAGTTTTTCTTTTAGATTTTGGAAAAACAAAATCCAATTAATGGTCAAGCAAACCAACATGTGGAATGTGGGTCTTTTGGCCAATCTAAAAAATATACTGCTGGCGAAAACAGAGCATTGCAAAATGAGGGTCTGCTTTGCGCTTGAAGTTTAAAGACAAAAAAGAGGAGAGGATGTTGACAATAATCCATGACGCCAACTGTACTGTCACCCTGTGTGGCACCTCCACTCCCATCCATAAGACTGTATGTATACATGATTATGATAAATTTGAGGAAGTTAATTTAAATCTACCACACAGCCCGGAAGTGTAAATTATTGAAAAATCCCAACCTTCATTCTGATATTTGTCCATTTTTTTATCACCTAACAAAAAAAAATAATAATAATAATAATTATACCCCCAGATAAATACATAATAATTTTAATATCTGCACATTTATCGATGCCAGTGGTGCCATAAAATGAATTATGGGGGGTTCTAATGTATATGCCTTTAAAAAAAAAAAAAAAAACTTTACAAATGTAGTGGTCCCAAACTTTTAAGCCTTCTCAGATCCTAAAAAAAAAAAAAAAAGAGGAACACTAACGAAATGACACAAAGATAAATCAGACACATGGTAAATGTTGCATATAAATGTGTTTGGGAAATAAAATGATTTATCTGAAAGGTAGAACATTTAAAATTTTGAGAATTGTTACTTTTTAAAAAAAATGTTGCCAACTTTTAGCTTTTTTTTTTAATCAAAAAAATAGAACACATATTGGCAGATATATTGTCCTTCATGTTAGTGGAATGTATCACTAAAAAAAAATCCCCAAATCACCTAGATAGTAGAAAATATTAACAGAGATAGGAAAGCACAGATCTGGTTAGGAGATTTTCCTAATTGAATACAGTGATATATGTGCGCTCACCTCTCATCGTGTCACAACCTACTTATCTTGCACGATCCTTTGGTTCATCCACAGGGAAGCCCTTGGGGACCCGATCCCTATATATACGGAGGGTCAATAGGAGTATCCAAAATTTGTTTGGGCATATAGCCCATAAAAAATATTTAGTGCCCGACCGTGGGTTTAACTATTTATTTCCATTAAAAAATTAATGAATAAAATATCACTTAAAATGATAAAAATCAATGTGGAGACATGTTTCAAACCCAGTCCATAAAAATCACCTAGAAAAGTTACTGTAAGTGTTCCAAATGTATTGTCCTTCTAATTCATGTGGTTCACTGGAAGATGTAATCCATGTACTTGCTTGTTCATAAAGTCACCTTCTTGAGATTGTGATACCTTTTAATGGCTGACTGAAATGTGTTACAAGCAAGCTTTTGGGACGTCTATGGTCCCTTCATCAGGCATGGTATGACAGGCTTTCTGAAGCGACACAGACCTTAGCCAACACAGTGATCAGCTGCACTATACTGCCGGTCAAAAAAGTCAACCTTTCTCAGACGTTCCTAAAAGCAACGAGGAATTACTTAATTGCATCTATAGAGGAGATGATTGACTGCTATAGTAGAATGGAGTCTGTCACATCTGTAACTACAACCCTACACAGGACCGATTTATAATAGAGCTTTTGAAGCTGAAGAGATTACTATGATGCCCTCTAGTGGCAGGTAAAAGAGTTACATATTTACATACTCAATTCACACTGTAAAGCTTGTGGAACTACTTCTCAAAATCACTGGTGGTTCCAGCAGGAACAAACCAAACACTTATCTCCTTTACAGTTGCAGATATTGGGGGAAAGGAAGATTTTACTAATGGAATTCAAATCAGCAGATTTATCTCTTACAGAAATAAGTGTGCCTGGAAAGTGCTTAAAAAAAAAAAAAAAAAACACATCGCCTGCCCCAGTAGTCATTAGTTATATCTGAACTACCAGAGTACAGAGGAAGGAGTATTTTTTAACCCATTCTGCTCCTAAAATAAGTACAATGATGTATACCTTTAAATACAAATAACCTGCTCAACCTTCGCTTATTCCTCCATATTTAAAATGGAACTTGCAGTTGATTCTGTGTTTAGATTCCTAATTGCTTCGGCTTCCACTCTATTATTTATAAGTGCTATTAAATATTTACAAGTCTCAGAAACGTCATGTGCGGTTTATCTCAGACCTGGAGTTTACCAGATGCAAAGTTCAACTAAAATGGGAACTGTAGGGCCGGTGGCACACGTGGCATTTTGAGCCCGTTTTTGGGCCGTTTTTTAAGCAGTCTGTTGAAAACGCATCTGTATTTGACCAGTTTTACCAATTATCTTAATTAAAAGGGGTCAAAAACGGATGCGTTAAAAACGGCCCAAAAGCAGGTTTAAAACGCCACATGTGCCGCCGGCCTAAGAGCTTGTCAAGTTCCATTACAAAACTGCTTAAGGGTCATAACAAATGACCAAGTTTAGGTCAGCAGACACATGACTAAAACATACCACTGTGTGCTAGCTGTATTTCAAAGACTAAACTCCAAGCATCATAGAACAGATACAAAGAGCCACCACAAAACCTCCAGACAACAGCGCCATACTGTTACAATTAGGGTGCTGTCACATGGTGCATTCTTGTACAGTACTTAAACCCATGCGTTGGGCTGGTTTTAATCCATTTCGCAGCTGCTTACACTTTCAAAAATGAAGAAAAACAGATTCAAACCAGTCAAACGCATGGTAACCATACAAAAATGTTTAAAAACGGTCCAAAAACCCACTATGTGTTCACTGCTGGAAGGAAGGGTTTAAATCCCCAGTACTGTGTTTGGTCTGTGACTTACAGACTGCACAGGGATGTACGTTTTAGAGTTCAGAACATATTTTGGACTGATTTACCATCCCAAACCCAGCATAAGCAGCATTTGTGTTGCGTTATGGAGGGGCTTGCCTTAAGGCAGATGTGTTATCACTGAAACGCTTGTGATAGGGAACAAGATAAGCAAAATATCTGGCACTCACTACCAATCACAAGCGTTTCGGTAGTATCTTGTGATCAGGTCCCTCTTTTCCAGTCTTTGCATTGAATAGTGCAACCCAGATGCTACATGTGTAATACCACCTGCCTAAAGGTCAGCTCCTGCTTCATAGGAGTTTCAGGTTAGGTCACCATTGTAGCCCATCGCATTTCTCTGTGGAGATCTCTGCATCCTAATTGACCATGGCACCTATAAGGGGGCAGTAAAGATTATGTTTTTTTTTTTGTTTTTTTTTCAGCCCGACACAAAGTTGGAACTTTGTGTTAAAATGGTTCATAAAATGACCTATTTATGGATCCCATACCTGCCCTTGTTTACAGGTCAGTCTAAATGGAGCAGCCGTGACGTGGTTGTGATCAGAGCTGTGGAGTCGGTAAGCCAAACCTCCAACTCAGACTCATTCGGTCTCCAGCTCCACAAAAATGGTCTCTGCCTCCACAGTCCTGTTTTCCTAGTTACTCTAGCACTGCTTAAGATAAATGTGACCATTCCTTCCAAGTGTCTTATTCCTCCAATGTATAGCAGAGGAGCTTCACCACTGAGCAGGTACATAAAGTGCAGCACACACTCCTCAACTTAAAGGGGTGCACAGGCTGCACCATTAGGCCATATGAAGCCTGTCAAGCAAGGAGTAGCGGTCCACACCCTGCTGACAGTCCAGAATCCAATGAACACTTCCATTACTAATGTAGCACAACTAATGAAACCGTTCAGTGGTGCAGGAGACTGGGTAGCAGTGAGTGCAGCGTTGAAGTTCTCATTACTACTGGAAGTAATGTACGATTATTACCCAGGAGTGGTAAGTACTAGTCAGCTGTACCGTACTGCACCCGAGTCTTCTTCTGCTCCTAGTGCAGTTCTGCTCTGGGTCCAGATGCCAGCACATACAACCAGAACGGGACACAGCAGAGCAGCACATGGAGGAGAGAAGTGTGTGGTGCAGGGAGGAGAGGAGCCAGGAAAGGAGAGGATTTATTTTAGTCTGCACTGGGGGTCTCTAGTATAATTGTCTGCTCTGGGGGTCTCGAGTATTACGGTAGTAGTTTTATGCTCTGGGAGTCTCCAGTATTTTAAGCCTGCTATGTGGTCTCCAGTACTGTTATGGTCTGCTCTGAATGCAGTATTTGGTTTCTGAGTGGTATTTATAAATCCCACAGTCCATCAATAATTTGTGGGGTGGTATTTTGTACTATACTTTTTGGTGCATCTAGGGTGCTGGTTACTGATGTAGCCCCTCAAAGTTGAGCCAATAAATGTTGCTCACCCCTGCCCTACATCCTTAGGTTAGCTGGAGTCCTCACGAGTACAAAAGAAAAAAAAAAAAGTGTTTTTGTGATGCACACTATTCCCTATAGGAGCTGCCAAACAGTCACAGATGGATCCCACATCTAGCAATTAGTAAAAAATAAAACAGTCTGACCGGAGCTCCTTGTGTGTCCTTTTATATATCCTTTGATAAATCACTCCTTTCCAAACTATGTTCCAAATTCTTCAGTACACTTCCACACAAACGGTATTTGGATGGGAATAGATCGCTATTCAGACAGTTTTAAGCTGCGTTTTCTTGCATCCTGTAGCCAAATAGTGTACAGCTACTATAGAAGAGATTAAGCAGCAGATAGGGTAGTATGTTCAAATATATGGAATTTATTTTATTAAAACATACTCACAAAATAGAATAAAATCATGCGCATATAAAATCCACCATGTGGACGCCAGACTCGCTAGTTCGCCCGACCCAGGGTTTCGCTACCACGGCTTCTTCCGGGGCCCCGGAATTTTACATGCGCATGATTTTATTCTATTTTGTGAGTATGTTTTAATAAAATGGAGTCCTCACTAGCTGTTCTATTCCTGATCTTAAAAGTTTACACACGTTCATAAATTTGTGTGCATCAACAATCTGATGCCTTCAGAGAATTTTTCATTATATAACAGAACATATTCTTTAGCATCTGTGATTGAAAGGAGTTATCCAAATGCACATTGTGAGAGCTTCCCAACACACTAGAACCTATAGTCATCATAAACAGATCAATAACAACATGACAATAGGGGGTTCAGCATGGTGACTGTTTATTCGGGTCCATTAAATGCAGGACATAGTACATGTAAAGCCTTTCCACACTGACTGTATAGAAGCTTTGGACACTTGATGGCTTTTAAATAAAAACGCTGACCTCCTCTACAGACAACAGCAAAATAGTACAACTACTTCAACACATTCTTGTCTTCATATCAAAAAAACAGGTTTCCAAGGCAACAATATTAATGCCCCTCAGCACCAGTGATGTCTGAAACACAGAGCCCCCCCAGTCTTGGGTCAGACAAGTGTTCCAGGCCCCCCTGGTGTAAGGAGAAGTACAAATTATACCACTGTCCCGTGTAACACAGGTGCCCAGAGGGACGACTCCTTATACACGATTATGAGCTCTTCTTCTCATCACCAAGCAAATTCACTGCGGCCCGTTTAGCTAGAAGAGAGAAGAAATAATTGGAGACTGTGACCTGAATTTTCCACAGCAAGACATCTTTATACCATGTGACCCAATCCTATATAAATGCAATATGTAAAATGAAAACACGGACCTGGTGCATAGGACATATCAGCATTGATACGCGCTACGGAATTTAATGGCGCTATATAAATATTATTATTGTGCCAAGAGAACCATTGCAGGTCTGTTTACTTGACAATTAGTTACCACTTTGTGTTACATACAAGTCATTTAACCTTTATACATTTACTTATACATTTTTCTGTTTTCTATGTACATTTGCAAACTATAAAGCCCCCTTTAATAACCCACTTGCACCATATGATCACATGGGGGATCATAGATGCCTCCTCTGTCCACCAGGATGAAGGGCAGTATGAGAAATGAGCCCGAAGGGCTCCAGCCTCCATAGGGGTTAATGGAGCTTGGATACCCTCCAGCTCATTTGCATACAGTCTTTCATCCTGGTGGTAGATGTCCTTAAAGAGAACCCGTCAGGCAAAATAACCCCCTAAACTAAATATATTTTCACAAACTGCCATTAGAGAGCATTGCCTCTATCCCTTCATTGTCTCTCTACATGCCTGTAAACCTAAGCAATGAGGTCCTAGAGCTGTATGCAAATGACCTGTGAAATGTCCAATGAAGCATTAGCATATTCAAGCTGTCCACCTTATTCATGAGTGGGAGGTACAGCCACACCCCCAGTGCTTGACTGACAGCCTGTATAATGATGTGCTTCCTTGTGCTGGCGCCCCCTGCAGCCTGTGTGTGTGTATAGGAGAGATACAACAGCTCCAGGCTGCAGCCATGTTATAGCAGAACATTTCAGGTGTATTAGGAGGATACAGCATGTCAGCAGATGCAGCACACACACTAGCAATGCTTTACTATACATTACACACAGATATGAGCAGGGGGAGGAGAGGAAAGGGGAGTGAACAGGGGTGACATCACTGCCTCTGACCATGTGACTAGCCTCATTTACATAATAAAGAATAGATTATTTTATAATGATTAATGTATGAAATAACTAGATAAAGGCTGGGATGGATCCTTGTGAGCTGCTCCAACAGGTAGTAGTGACAGGACAAGTGAACCAGACCTGATGACAGGTGTCCTTTAATGTGCTGTGATCACTGATCCCCAGATATTTAACCTCTTAAAGCAAGGGCATAACTAGGAAATAAAGGGCTCAGCCTGCTACCACTGTAGTTAGAGGCTCTAGTCTCTGACTAGAGCCTCTATCTCAGTAGCAGTTAGCCAACCCTGTATTGCACCTCTTAAAGAGGACCTCCACCACCTTTACACACCACCAGCTCTGTGCTTCCTTTAACAGGCATTGTTTCACAGATTTTCTTTCTCTGTAGTCCTGAGTCCCAACTCGATCAATGTCTTCACTTTTGGTTCTGTGAAATGGGCAGTATCAGAATGTCAGCTCCAACCCAGGACCACCCATATGACCATAGAGCGTAAACAGCATAGTTGTAGAACCCAATATGCTATTTAGACTAGTGTTCAGGCCTGACAAAGCCCATACGACCATTACGTTAAAAAAGGAATGATACTGATCACTCTGGAATTAGAAAGAACATTTTATCTGCAGTACACTTGTGCTTATTGAAGGATGTTGGAGTTGATGAAGGTGGTGAAAGGTCCTCCTTAGATATACAGCTGCGCTGTTACCTTATATACTCGAGTATAAGCCTAGTTTTTCAGCACAAAAAATTAGCTGAAAAACCCAAACTCGGCTTATACTCGAGTCAAAAAAATAAATCTCTAAACTCATCTTTCCTGCGACCCCTGTATATCTTCTGTGCGATCTGTCCGTCAGCGGCGGCAGGCTATATACACTGGGGCAGGGTCTGGCAGGCTATATACTGGGGAGGCTGTGACCAATGCATTTCCCACCCTCGGCTTATACTCGAGTCAATAGGTTTTCTCAGTATTTTGTGGTAAAATTAGGGGCCTCGGCTTATACTCGAGTATATACGGTATCATTATCAGCAGCAGACAGGTTATTTGAGAACAGCATTATATTGGAGATTTAGAAGATATAGCACAATCTGCAGGAAAACAGAGCATACAAATGAATACCTTCTTTTCCAATGGAGTCCGCAGTCTCTGAAGCTTTGTCTTTAATGTCCTTCACCAGGTGATCCATCTGTTTCTCGTGTTTCAGAAAGAAGGGACGAATAATTTTCTTGTAGAGCAGCTCCGCACCATTGGAAGGGCTGGGGGCCATACACCACAAGAGGAATCCACACTACAAGAAATAACAAGAGATCATACACTGCAGCAAAGAGTATACAGTGTGGGGTAAGTGCTGACTTCTGATGTCTTTCTTGAAACTGCATTAGAAACCCTCAGAAGCTGAACAAGATGATCCATGCGCTCACTGCTGCAGTGACAGAAACTAACAAAAACCACAACTACTACAAGCCTAACCGATGCTTCAGCCCAGTACAGCGTAACAAGGCTTTCATCTCCTGTTCTCCAGCACAAAACGACAAGTAGGAGTTAATTAGTTGTAATTTAAAAGGAGTTTTGCTACAAACTATCTCCACATGATGTTTTAATATACAGGCAGTCCCCGGGTTACATACAAGATAGGGTCCGGAGGTTTTTTTATTTAAGTCGAAACTGTATATTTTATAATTGTAGATCCAGACTAAAAAATTTTTGGCCCCAGTGACAATTGGAGTTTAAACATTTTGTTTGCTGTAACGGGACCAAAAATTATCAATAAAGCTTCATTACAGACACTTGTGATTATTGCAATCTGGGACTATAGTAAAGCATCCAGAGAGCTTCACCAGACCTAACTTGCCTTTGTGGGAAAACCCCATTGTACCGTTTGGAGAGCAAAACATGCCCATTGTCATTCCATGCCGATATACATAAAATATAAATAGAATGATACAGGCAGTGTGCACTCACAATAGTAGATACATTACAGCCACAGCAGTCATCCCATAAGGGTCATAATATGCCTCCACCCACCTTGATCATGTAGTAGAAGGGAAACCAGGACAAAAAGATATCAGAGAAAAACTCAATGATGCTGAACACTCCATACACCACCCAGTAGGTCAGCCACTGGGTGTCATCGTCCTTGTTGGGACTTTCAATTGCCTTAATTCTGTCAGGAAGAAAAAAAAAAAAAAAGATTTTTAGAATTCCTAAAACACAATCCAATAGAGAAAGGGAGTTTCTCCATTATGAAAAAGGACACCAAAATTGCATTTCTAGGTGCAAGGGTTCAGGAGAAATAACCAACCCCATTACTTATTTACAATTTTACTTAGTTTTATTGCTGTTTTGGCTCCTATAGCTCAGTGTTGGTCAGTGTAATATTCCAGAGTGTGGGCGGGGACTCTCTAAGCAGACACTTCATGATTCCTCTGTACTATGAGATGCAGTGGGCTGACAATGTGCTTAGATTATCATGGTACAGGTTTATCTACAACTTTATTTAGCTTTTGAACATTCACTAGTATGTGACACATAGAAAAAGTGATGAGAGATGATAAGACTGCCATTATGTTTTATATCATACTGTAGCTACGTCTCAGCTATAACACTTGGTCAGCTCTGCTACGCCTCCTTCCCCTGCTATAAAGATCTTATTTGTAGTTTGTAGAGCAAGTCTCTGCACGCTGCTTGCCGGCAGGAAGTGTCTGTGTGCGAGCTGATCTTGTAATGCAGGGGGTGGGGCAGGAGGCAGAGAGACACTGCAGTGTGCAGACAAGAGAAGATATTCAAGATAAGAATCTGTCCGTTTTATGGTCGGATCCCAGGACTGATAAAGACAGGTTGGAATTATATCTGTGAAATCCTGTATTTTCGTTAAAAACAGTGAATTAGAGAATTTGTGAATCTTGTCTTTGTATGAATACCCCTTTGTCGAGGACCACCTGTTTTTATAAAATATTTTTGTAAAAATTTCTTAACATTTTACGGCTTATTAAAATGGGGAAAAATTACAAAGTATATTTTTTTTGCTTTAGGTTTTCTGCTAATTATATTAGAATAATTTTAGAACTTTTTTTAAATCATGTTTTAGTCTCACATGTCATGAAAAAAAGCGAAGTAAAAGAACAGAACTGCAAAAATTGACCTGGACATTCAGCAGCAATCCTTGGTCACAAATGGTTTAAACATAAAATGTTTTATTAATGATAATAAAATTAACAAGCTTACTTCTTTTTCCATTCCCCTGGCAACCAGGGCTACACTTCTAATGAAGAATCATGCTTTTCAGTACCCGGCCTCATGAAGCATAAACTGAGCAGATTTCTAACTTTCTAATACATATCCAGTCATTATGAGATCAAAGCTCCCGCGTGGCTGTTGTGTAGCCTACAGATCAAACAGCAATGGGGCCATTATAACAAATTGTTACTACAAATAATCTAACAGCAGCACTGCCCTGAGCCATCATATTTGAATTGTGCGTGTGTCCCATAAACCAGACACGCACACACACATCTAATTTTTGACGAAACCAACCTTATTCTGGGTCTGACTGGCCACCGGTGGGCCCTGACACCTGCCTCTTTGGCAGGGGCCTCCAGCGACAGACTTTTCCCTGCTTGCGTTGTACTTTGACCTGAAAAGCGCGGGTGCATGATGATATAATGGGACTGCTGCGCTTTCTGTTAGTCCCGACAGCTGAAGAAGCCAGAATAGAGGAAGCAGGAGCATGCATAGTCAAGTGCAGGGTTTTTTCCCAACATCCCCACCAATGCCCTGACATATGGTCACCTCTGCAGCCACTATATATAAACCAAGAGCCCTGGAAGAGAGGGGAGGAGAACGTGATCCTTTATTTCACTGCTTCTCCATCAGTGCCTAGAAATTCCCTCATCTCAGATTCCTGCAATATAGGGAAAATTTCTATGTACCAGTAGTGTGGGCCCCCAAAATCAATTTCACTATTGAGCCCCAGGGATCCCAGTCCCGCGTGGAGCCTATCCAATTGTTATTCCAGTTACCAAGGAACAGGCAATAGAAACACCCTATAACAGTGGTGGCAAACCTATGGCACGGGTGCCAGAGGCGGCACTCAGAGCCCTTTCTGTGGGCACCCAGGCCATCACCCCAGCACACCGGACAGGACTCAAATAAACTTCTTGCAGTTCCAAGCAACTTAAAAGATGCTGCTTTCAGTCATATATTTAAGTGATACTTCACTACTTGGGTTTGTAGGAAGAGGGAGAATGAGTAGACAGGGATGAATTATCTTTTGAGGATCCCCTGCAGGCCCCACAATTCTCTGTGTACAGAGGGACACTGGAAATAAGCTAAAATGAAGCAAATTTTCCATCTTGTCCTTAGGAGTCCAATATGATTGAACCTTATTGAAGAACAGGGAGCAATAAGTTACTGCTTTAATTTTTGGTTGGCACCTCACAATAAATAAGGGGGGTTTTAGGTTGCATTTTGGGCACTCGGCCGCTAAAAGGTTCGCCATCACTGCTCTATAACCTGCACCATAGTGGCATGGTCCATTATATCACTCAGCCTGGAATTTGGCACAGTGATCTGTGAATAGCCATAGCTCGGGACGGAGGAGAAGGAGGCGGGATCATCCCATGCTACCTACTCATAGCTTGCCCTGCCCTGGGCTGAGCCCTCTCCACAGCCAGTAAGCGTTATTACAGCCTCAAAAAGATGGCGGTGCCGCCATCTTGCCTATGATCGTCGCTCCCCGTGACGTCATCGAGGAGCGGTGATCCGTCTCCATGGTAGCCTCGGGTCTTCCAAGGACCCGAGGCTATTTTGTTTTAACCCCTTCATTACAATGTGCTGATAGCACATTGTAATGAATGAGGAGGAAAATGCCCATATACTGCCATACTGTAGTATGGCAGTATATGATAGGATCGATCAGACAACCTAGGGTTAAAGTACCCTAGGGAGTCCGAAAAATAGTAAGAAGAAAAATAAGTTTAAAAAAAAATTATAATTAAAAAAACCCCTAAAAATTCAAATCCCCCCTCTTTCCCTAGAACTGACATAAATATAAATAAACAGTAAAAATCATAAACAGATTAGGTATCAACGCGTCCTAAAATGCCCGATCAAATTATGATAACGCTTTTTCAATGCGTTTAACCCTGTAACGGAAAATAGCGCCCAAAGTCGATAATGGCACTTTTTTGCCATTTTGAAAAACATAAAAAAAAAAAAAAAAAAAATCTATAAAAAGTGATCAAAAGGTCGTACAGTCCTAAAAATGATATCATTGAAAATATTATCAAATGTCGCGAAAAATTACACCACCCACAGCTCCGTACAACAAAGTATAAAAAAGTTATAAGCGCCAGAAGATGTCAAAATAAAAAATAAATTTTGTACAGGAGGTTTTAATTTTTGTAAATGTATGAAAACATTATAAAACCTCTATAAATTTAGTATCCCCGTAACCGTACCGACCCAGAGAATAAAGTAGACAAGTCATTTGGGGCGCACAGTAAAAGCCGTAATATCCAAGCCCACAAGAAAACGGCGGAAATGTGTTTTCTCACCATTTTCACTGCATTTGGAATTTTTTTCCCGCTTCCCAGTACACGGCATGGAATATGCAATACCATCACTATGAAGTGCAATTTGTTACGCAGAAAACAAGCCGTCACACAGCTCTTTACGTGTAAAAATAAAAAAAAGTTCTAGATTTTTGAAGGTGGGGAGTGAAAAATGGAAATGAAAAACCAGGAAAGGGCCCGGTCCTTAACCGGTTAATACTGTGAGACAGGGGGGAGGCTGGAGGACAAGGGGCTAAAGGAGGAGGCCACAATATGAGGGAGCTAGAGAACAGGGTTCATCCATTTGCGGAGGGGTGGTGGTACGAGTAGAGATAGTATGTATAAGTTTGGGGAGCTAAATAAAAAGTGAAAAGCTAAATGTGAAGGAAAAAATACATTTAAAAGAGGGATTTTTTGCAGACTTGCATTAAGGTGTATTATACAGGTCCATAGGGGGTTGGCTGCAGTAAGGGGGCCTTATACTATGTGGGGGCCTTCAAGGTTGATATTATAGTATGTTTGTGGTTGGGTCAATAGGCGTGGTTAAGAAAAAAGGCAACCAAAAGTTGGGAAGTATGAAATAGTAAAGATAAAAGATGGTGCAAGGTTCTGGCATGTGGACTGAATACATTTTTGTCTATGCAATAGTGATTATATATAAAGTGATTTTTGTGAAACCCATGAAGACTGTATGCAAATTAGCCTGAGGGGCTTCAGGCTCCATAGGTGTTAATGGAGCCTGGAGCCCCTCGGGCTCATTTGCATACAGTCCATACTCCTGGGGGGGGGTGGGGAGGGGGAAGAGGCCCTCTTAGGACCTCTTCATGCTCCGTGCACCTCTCTGCTAGTCCTAGAATGACTCCATACAAAACTGAGCCACATGCAGTGTGCACAAGACCTTATGGTTTACAAATCAAACATCTTCTGGTTGAAAAACTGGTTTAGTAGTTGCAAAATACATATTCGCCTCAGAATAATCAACACACCTAAAAACTGCTGTAACCTTATGACAGGTTTGTTGTTCCTGACTAACATCGGCCTAGTCTATTGTTCCAGCTGTGTGATGTACATGTGGCCACAGACTGAGGAGGAGGAGAAATGTCCTATACTACAATCACAGAAGTCTTTCTGGCTGGGGTTCTCTCTCCGCTGTAACTTGTAAATGGGTTGTCATTTCCTCAGATTAAAAAGCATGACTCAGCATTTCAGAATGTAAAATCCATTGTATGCGCGCCCCTTGTGTAACACCAATCGCATGACCGAGCATCAGCCCCATGTAGAGAACAAAAAGAAAATGCAAACTAAAAGCAACTTAACTATTCAGATACCACACACAGAGGTGGCAGGTACCAGTCTTTAGATGATATAAGAAAAGGTCTGTCTCTAGCCTCTTTGTAGTCAAATTGTTAAAAATTCACACCAAGTTCATATGAGGTTATTAATGACAGACTAAAACTTCACCAGAGTAGTTGTAGGGGAGTTCTGTCATGGGATAATACCTAACTGTATAGTTCCATGTTTGGGCTGAGTGGTGTCCACCATGAGAATAGATGTGACACGAGCTTTAGGATGGCGCCACAGCCTGATAAATGTAACCTTGCATTTGTAACCCTGTATAGCAGAGCGGTGCCTGGGAGCCCTAACCTTGTACTGTCCGGGGTCTCTGATTTCTGTGGGCCGTGTACAAGAAACTGAAAACCCTAGTGTGGTAATTTCAGGAAGTTCCTCAGATCTTGTGCCAGTTTCCTGTGGTCATATTGTCATATGGCACGTATTATACACTAGGTTATATATCCAGCAAACACAGGGTGACTGCAGTAAACTAGAAACCATTTCTTTTAAGTACAAGTAATGATTTTAATATGGTTTTGCATTATCACTTTAGCCATTGACCAAGCAGAGACGAGCCTAGTTAGCACGCTCATCACTAGTAGTATTACTAGTATTGTACTCGTGCACATACCTAGCACTACATTTACAAGTTACCCCTGATCCCGGGGGGCTTTTACCACTACTCTGTATCAGCTGGATGGAAGTAGGGCAGGGTCTATATGGATGTATAGAGATCCATAGAGTGTAAATGTAAAGATAACCATATATAATGGAGATGCAGAAGAACATTTCAGAAGATTGTAAATGTTATTGTGTATTGTTGTCCAATGTGAAAAAGGGTTCATTCATGCCCTATATTAAAGCTTAGGGAACTCTATAGGGCAATGGTGGCAAACCTATGGCACGGGTGCCAGAGGTGGCACTCAGAGCCCTTTCTGTGGGCACTCAGGCCATCACCACAGGACAGAGTTCACCAAACAGGACCGAATCCACCAAATCTTCCCAGGCAACTTAAGAGATGCTGCACTCAGCACTATTTTAAAGTGACACTTCATTGGCTGATTGGAACTGCAATATCTTTGTAGGTCATCCTGCTGGACCCAACATTCTTCCTGTACTGAGAGACCCTGCAGAGAAGCTATCTTACTTTCAACTGTATTGGTAGCCTTAGGAGGAAGAACATGTAGCAATAAGTTACTGCTTAAAATGCCATGTCGGCACTTCATGGTAAATAAGTCGATTTTGGTTGTAGTTTGGGTACTCAGTCTCTAAAAGGTTCACCATCACTGCTATAGGGGGTCTCCTGCTCTGTTCTTTTAGTCCTTTTCCCATCACAAACATGAAATGATCTTGTGCTTTAGGTGCCATGTTATATTATTTTATTTTCCCCTGCAGCAGTACAGTTACACAATGGGAATCCCACATTTTATTAGAAGCCATAAATGCAGGAAGACACAGGTGATTCCTTTTTATGACACTTGTGTATGACACATCCTCATTTAAGGGTGCAGTCACACATTGAGCTTTTCCAGATGCAGTTTTTTAAAGTCAAAAGCAGGTGTGGATGATAATGATCAAGAAGATATCACAGATAGAAGCTTCACTTCTGGTTTGGACATAAAAAAAAATGCATCTAAAAAACTGACAGTGTGAACACTCCTTTAAGCAAGCGACGAGGCAGTGGAGGGATTTGCCTGTTCTATATAATCCCTTCATTGCATCATTAATGCTAAGGGGTTATTCATGAACACAAATAATTAAAATACATGTGTGCCTACGGGTACACAAATCCATCACATGTAATAGTAAAACAGTAAAATGGAAGGTATAGTACAGATATTCATATATTTGATATTCGTCTCGTACGTGATGCAAAGTAACTGATGTAGACCATTGTGAATGATAACATTAGCAGAAGTTGATGAGATGAGAACAGAAAATCCCTATTCATGGAAGTCAGATAGAACAGACACAGCATTGTTCTCTATGCAAAGAGGCGACCTGGAGAGTCCTAGACCGTCACCTCGCCTAGGGAAATGTTCTTAGATACTGGGACACATATACAACTTCATTATGAAAGCCGAACAGAGGAGGCGGGTGACTAGAGCTTATTTTTAGCTCCTTAAAGGGTGTTGTAAAGTTGGTGATATGGATGTACAATAAGAAAGGTCATCAATATAAGAAAAGTGGGGGTGCAACACTGGAACCCCCCCCCCCCCTTCCCCCAGTACTAGAACAAGAAAAAAAAACAGAGCTGGAAGTAAAGCTCCGCTCCCTGTGCAGTGATCTCTCCGGGGAACTGCAACTATTTAGGCAACAATTTCATCTTACAGATAACCCCAACCTGGTAACAACCCCCCCCCCCCCCCCGTGTTGTTGACTTATTTATTTGGAGAGGGAGGTTAGATGTGCAACTTTACTCAGAAGATCCATGTGACTGCAGTTAACCCCTGTTCACACAGTTAATATAATAAGACAGATGTATTCATCACAATACAGTAAGCCAAGTTTCTGCAAGACGTCAAAACACGCTATATAAGGGTTTAAGCCCAACTAGGACATGATAGCGCAAAATAAATAGATACACTTCAATTGCTGGTACACCAATAAGCACCTGTCTCATGCAGGGCCTAATAGTCACACAAAAGGCATCTTTAGGGCCCCTGGCTACCATGAAAACCTATAGGCATCCTGTGACTGCTTTGCAGAAAGCCAAGAATCTCATATCTATTAGACGTATAAAGGAATTATTTACTCTGTGGAGGTACCATTAGTTGCCCTGGTTAGAGCCATAACCCTATTGATGATCGCTGATGATTAGGTCTTTCATATATTGAGGAGTATATATACCGTATATACTCGTGTATAAGCCAATTTTATCAGCACAAAAAAAAAAAATGTGCTGAAAAACCTAACCTCGGCTTATACACGAGTCAATAAAAAAATAATAATAATTTATATACTCTCCCTCTGGCGGGCCTAATGCTCAGCGCGGCTCCCCTTCTTCCGGAGGGTGAGTATATAAGGTTTTTTTTTTTCTTTTTAAAGTGCTGGGCAGGCAGGCTGCATACTACAGGGGGCTGGGCAGGCAGGCTGCATACTACAGGGGGCTGGGCAGGCAGCATACTCGGTTCAGCTTATGCTTGAGTATATATGGTATTTAAAAGTTAGAAAAAAATGTATTCAATTTCATCCTGCTATGGGGGTAGATTAGTATGTGGAGTAATATCTGATGTGTTTTAACAGTTTCGCAAATATACTTATAGATTATACATTTTGAGCATATTAAAAAAGTGTTGCATCATTAATAATATTATACCTATACAAAACAAACAAATATACCTATATCGGTAGACTTGCTATCTATACATATACAGCAGCAACCATAGTCTCACGTGACCTCTACGAGTTGCACAACAGGAGAATCAAGTTCTGTCCATTTCTCAATCACTGGATCTCACTAATACAGTGACCGTTATGAATTCCTATTGCTATATGATATGTCTAGACATCAATGTGTGTCAGCACTCTCTGCTGTCCTGTAAACAGCTATACTGTGAAATACAATGAACTGAGATGCAAAATGTAACAATTGAAGAAAATAAATAAACCACTAGCTATAATATCTAGTATCCAGTGGTACTCATAGTAAGGCTCTGTTCACACAATGTGCTTGAATTGCACATCAGGAGCAAATCCTCCACAAACCCACATGCGTTTAGACCTCAATACTTGCGACACAGCAAGTAACACATGATATGTCCTTTAAGAAGACAAAATATTTGTTGCCATTTAACAAACGACACTATATCTGAAAGTGGATAGGATTTTTTTCTACCTCTGTAATAACGTATAAGAGATAGATCAGATATTCTGAATTGATATATAATGAAATCCGAGTAGAAGAGCTTCATATGAAACAATCTGCAGTTATTATACTAATAGACACTTACGAGATGTATGCCGGATAGCCAAATCCAATCAAGTTGCACAGCAGCGATGCCCCATAACCGAACACCAAATACACTCCCAGGAAGCCAATGACCGCTGTGCAGGAAAGAAGAAGAAAGCCATCCAATTAATTGGTATATACAGAGCAGAATAGAAATCTCATTTCCTCAAGATGTGTGTGCGCTGTATGGAAACAATCTGGAAAGTGTAGTCATAGTCAAACTTTGAGCGTTTCGGATTAAAACTATAGGCAGAGTCTCACTTACAGCAGATGAATGTGCAATGATCAGAGCTTCTGCAGACATATGGAAGCCTTACAGTTCGTCCGCTTACCTGCCGCAAGGAACCGAATCATCTTCTTAGTGTTTGGCTGCAGCTTCCTACAGTGCACGTCAACGCCACGACTGCCAAGTCTACCTCCTCTCTCCCCTCCTACACATGCAAATGACATTCATTCCCATACCCACCGCTTCAGCTGTCACTGAGTGATTACTACACGGTCTACTCTCATTTTACACCGACAACAGCTTTTTATACCACCACATATTGAAGGAGCAACTGCTATGGGGTATGCATTGTATTATATAACTACTACTGGGACAACACATTTACATTTTACAGAACAGATGCATAGTGACTTTTCTATTCAATGGCTATATACACACACACACACACACACACACGGGGTGCCCACTACATATTATATATACACACACACACACACACACGTGTACCCACTACATACATACATACACATATATATACACACATATATATACACACACACACACATGTATACTCCTCAGTATTGAAGTTCTGGGTTTAAACTTAACCAAGAAAAATATCAATACCCTCATTGATGCCCTATATTGCTGACTCTTGGATTTTCCTGGACCTGTAAACTGAGCCAGAAGTGTCATAGAAGTCACTGGTACTTTGGTACTGGTATTCAAAGTTTCACCCTTAGCCCCACAGATCGGTATGAAACTTCTGGCTCAACATACAGGACGAGGAAATGCTGGAAGTCAGCAATACTGGACATCAAAGAGAGACTTGGGGGTCACCTGTTCTGCCCACTTTGAGGGGAGAAGGGGGGGGGGGGAGCGCACAGTTGGTCCTCCTGTAAGCAGAAACTAAATGCAATACATGTTTTAATTGAGAAATCTCATTGAAAGCAGCAGATACTGCATCTTTATGGTTACAAACTGGTGAAGTACTGTATTTTATGGATGTACGAATCAGTCTGCAAGTTTAAGTGGTAACTTTGAGCTGCAGAACTTGTAGATATCTGTAGGCAAATCAGGTCCGCCCCTAGTGCACCTACAGACCGATTTGCACAAATACTCATGCAGTCTATTACCATATGGATTTTTAATCCATTCTATTACCAACTTTGAAAATACAGCTAAAAATTATCTTTAATTCAGCAGAACTTCCTTAATTTTTTCAGTTTTTTGATAGTTAACCAAATTTTTATTACAAATCAAATCCAAGCTGTGAAAAAAAAATGCAGCACAAAATGATTTACGCTGCAGGTATAAAATCTGCTGCAGCTCAATTACTGCTGCAGAACTTAACCTTGGCTAAGGTTGAAATCTGCTGCAGCATTTTTATAAACTTTATTGTGAGAAAACTCAAAACTAGCAGCACAATATGTCCGGACATATAGTTACAAGTCGCCAGGTAGCCAGTGACTGATTCAAGCAAATGTTCATGGTCCTCATGAATTGATAATTTACAGTATATATGAGTGTGATGCTGAACACACATCTATCTATAGATATACACGTGTGAGAAAGACAATTATATCCTTCAATGAAATGCAATAAAAAAACACAGTAATAATTAACAAGACCAGATGTGAGAAATTCCATTTCCAGTGTTTTTATCATCTCATGACTCGGCACGGATGAGGTTTGTCATGCAGATCACATGCCCAGTCTACATTACATTAAAGAATTATTAAGATCCTGTGCCCTAAAGTTCTCTCCACCGGGATTTGTTATTCAAATTTTGCGCGATGCCGGACTTAGAGTCAACATTAAAATAGAAGGGTAATTTGCATAATATGGAGCATCAGAAGACGCCCGACTAGTCATCTTCTACAGGGGAATATTATCTTTATGCAACATAAAGTTGTAGATATTCCCAAACTCAGTTTTTCACGGATGGAATGAGGATAGCCTCGGATACTTTTCAAATGTAGCTGTTCTACACCATTTCTCCCCATGGAGCTGAACCGCACTTATGGAAATGGAATGGCTCACATGGAGGGGGAATTGATCATTAAGGAGGATTCACTTCCCAGTTCTTTGAGACAATCTTGGGAGCTTGTTGTACGTTAGATTTATCATAGGGCTTGGTAAATGTTATATTTGAGGTATTGATGCCTGCTCACTAGGGGCTTATTCAAACAGGCGTGCCCACTGTGTGTCCGCAAAAAACGCGCATGTGTGATGTCCGTATTGTATCCACATCCATGGATGTTTCTAATCTACTTTTTGCCACAGTTGGTTGCCTAGCAACCGTTGAAAAATAACAGATGTCATGCGTGTGCCATTTTTTTTGTGGATCCATTGACTTCTATGGAGGTCTGTGGATCTGCACATCCGTGAAAAAAAGAAAACGATGTGTGAACGGACCCATAGGAATCAATGGATCATTAAGCAAACCGCAAAAAAATATGGATAACTTGCAGACCTCAAAAACACTCATCTGAATGAGACCTAAGGCTTTGTTGTTTTTCTTGCAACTTTTTCCAGGAGCAGTGGAAAATTTGTGCTTTTGTTGCGCCTAAGCCATCCTCCCTTCAAAGTTCACCTTGGTTGTGCTTTCTGCAGCGTTTCCTTAAGGTAGTTTAGAGGACATCACCACCAGGATGAAAGACTATATACAAATAAGCCTTAGGGGCATTAACACTGCATACAGTCCTTCATCCTGGTGGTAAACGCCCTTTAAGGTAGTGGCGGCAGATTATGCACACATTTTCTCCTCTACCATGCGGTGTGTGAACTTTGAAGATTTTGTAAGGCCTTATACACATAGTCTTATATGTGGCCGCACAAGTTGTGGATGGCTCAAAGTCCCAATGGCCTGGTCATGTGCGGTGAGCACGCCACGTCTCACTACTCCAGAGCCCAAATGCTCAGCTCAAATGGAGAAAGAAGGGGTGAGCAGTACAACCCCCCCCCAAAATGTTCTGCAAACTTTCCCTGTTTGTGGCCCATTCAGGATGTGGTCTTACTGTAATAGAAGGGGAATAAGATGTACAAACACACCAACAATATTTTTATCTGTGTGCTGTTCTTTGACGTATTTCTATGGGCTCATACACACAGCTGTGGTTTCCATGGCCCCGTGTATGAGCTGCCTACTCAGAGCAGGTCCTATTCTTGCTGGGGCAGTCTTCTCTACTGTCCTCAGGGCGTAAGTGGACCTCACACACAGAAGAAACACTACAGTGTACAAACAATGGACCACAAATCCTTTGTTTGCGGCCAGAGAATACACACATTTGTGTGCAGGTAGAGTAACAGGATTTCCTTCCTATCACAGAGATCAGAGGTCTTCTTTTGTAAAATGCAAACATATTGTTGGTATCTGTATTATAAATCTGACTTGTTTGGTCCTTATATGTATAAAGATCTTTTCATAACAAACAATGGATTCCAGACGGTAAGCAGAGACCATCACAACTTGTAGAATACCAGCGGATGTAATAAGGCACTGCTTTCTATCCACTAGGTCCTTTATAATAGGATTGTTTCATTAATAAAATCCTTGCCCAACATTATAAAGTGTATGTCAGACATAAGAGAGCGCTCCCACACCTGAGGGCCATTCATTACACGGCGGGAGCTGCCCCTGCCATATGTTACCGGCAGCTCATGTACCACATGGAGTAGCAGCAGGTGTTACAGGTTACTCCATAGTCAGGGGAACAGCAGCACCTGGAGTAGTCACCGCCACATCTTACACACAATGTAACGTCATGATCACGATAGTCAGACACAATTGCATACAATGTAACGCCATGATCGTGATAGTCACATATTACACACACAATGTAACATCATGATGATGATAGTCAGACATATTACACAATAGAGCAGACATATCATGTATAGAGAGGGCCTATCTGTAACATAAGATGTCTGACACTATACAAGGAGAGATCTGACAGGTTTGTATCATTCATGTAACATAAAGGACAAATCCTAAATTGTGCCCTCATACAGAACACTCCCCATCACTGGCAGCCGCTATACTGTGTGCCCCTGTGTGTATGGGGGGTACAAAGAGGCTGATAACAGAGAGCACAGGCATCAGCTGATCTGGCAGAGGTGGCAGCACAGGGCAGGGCAGGCTATGCTCGGCTCACCCAGGGCTATGTAGCGCCGGTTCACTCCGGTCTTGGCCTCTATCTTCTCCAGGAGGTCGGTGGCGACATTTTTATGGCTGAGGAACTTGTCAAAGCCGTCCTTGAGTGCTGCAGCCATGCTGTGCCGTGTCAGAGCTCCGTGTGATGGCTGATGTGTGACACACGCAGCACTGATGAGGAGGAGGAGGAGGAGGATGGGAGGGAGGAGCCAGCATTCAGGCCAAGTGAGGGAGACACGACCCGGCGGCTGGCAGCCGGCCCGGCCCTGCTCCTTTCTCCATTTCCAGCACTGCAACCACACCCAGAGCTCAGTGCACTGACTGCAGAGCTCAACCCGGGTGTCACTAGTCACCCTGCCCCTTATAACCAATCATATGGCAGATTACTTCTGTTACCCGCTGCTAGAACAATAAAAGTCGGGATAGGATTGAATGATATGTTCACACGAATGTGGACGGGGTGACCCTCTGCCATTTGCTCCATAGAACCAAGAGAGAATGTGACATCTCCCCACTAGTCAATTGAATATTAACTGATTTCAATAATATATATGATTGAAATAATTCATTGTGTAGAAATCATCAATCTGGTAACAATGTCCCTGTAAAGGGAACCTGTCAGCAGAATTTTAGCTAATAAACCACTATCGGTTTGTTGTCAAGCAGCCGAACACTTCCCAGATAATTGTTCTTTCATGGTCCAGGGTGATGACATTATCCAGAAACTTTACTTTGAAGTGAGATGTAAATTGGTTGTATAAAGTAAAGGATTCAGAGATTTTTACACTGGAATCAGGCTTTCTCTTCCTTAGAAAGCCCCTTCACTGTAATTGAAGGTCCTACATCTAGAGGCCTCACTAACCACATCTCCTGAAGTCCAATGCATGACCTCAGTCACAGAGGAGGAGACGCTCAGGGCTCCCACCTTGACTTCAGTGTTAAACTCTCCACCTCCTTGACTTTGTAAAACTAATTTACAGCTAATTTCAAAGTTGTTTTTCTGGATAATGCCACCAAACAGGAACATGAAAGAAACAAAAACTAGAAGGTGTTTCACTCCTTGACAATATTCTGGTAATGGTTTATTAGGTCAATTGCTGATGACAGGTTCCCTTTAAAGTAGATGCTCCACTTCTCCCCAACTTTAGGGCTCTTTCACATTTTTCATATTGTATTGTATTTTCATCTTTTTCAGGGGTGCGTATCACATAAGGCAATAGAAGTCTATGGGTCCGCAAATTTTTTTTTCTTCTCACTGATAAGGCTGAAAAACCATGTGTGATGTTTTCAAAGCAATGTTATACCTTATATTGTTTTGCACACAGAGACAAAACAGATGCATCACAGAGATAAAACGGAGACAAAACACAATGGAGACAAAATACCACAGATGCACAACTGAATCTGAACATCAACACCAATGGGAAAGAAAGTTAAATGTCCCATCCTGATAAACCACGGACACTTACTCAGGCACTGTCACTGTGATAATCTTCTTATATTTGTTATCCATGGCCTTCTTCCTTCTAAAATCAACTTTAAAATGATGCTAATGAGCAGGGGCGGACTGGCCATTGTACCCACCGGGAATTTTCTCGGTGGGCCGGTAGGTCCTGGGCCGGTCCGGAGCTGGTGCGGGGCTGGTCCGCACTACCTAAAACTTTTAACATAATCTATAGTACCTGCATCGTACGATGCAGGTACTATTGATTATTACAGAGACGCAGCGCAGCACCGCTGCTTCTGCGTCTGTGTATACACTCAGCTACACAGGTCGCGCAACTGACGTCATTGCGCGACCTGTGTAGCGTAGAGGAGGCTGGCACCTACCAGCTGTCAGATGTCCGGCCTCCTGTATCTCCGCGCCTCCACACCAAGCCGCGGAGCAGTGACATCACTATCCCGCGCCTCTACACCAAGCTGCTGAAGACCGAGGACAGGAAGACACCTGCGCCAAAGAGGTGAGTATTATGTTTTTGTTTTTTTTTAATTACAGAATGGGGGACATTAATTATATATCTGGGAATGGCAGGGGTCATTAATTATATGTCTGGGGTGGGGGTGGATTATTGTATATATGGTGCTGGCAGGGGGCATAAATTATATGTCTTGGGGTGGGGGGGCATTATTCCATATCTGGGAATGGCAGGGGGCATAAATTATATGTTTGGGTTGGGGGGGGGGGATTATAGTATATTAGTATATATGGGGCTGGCAGTGGGCATAAATTATATGTCTGGGGGGGCATTATTCTATATCTGGGAATGGCAGGGGACATTAATTATATGTCTGGGGTGGGGGGGGCATTATTCTATATCTGGGAATGGCAGGGGGCATAAATTATATGTCTGGGGGGGGGGGGGGGCATTATTCTATACCTGGGAATGGCAGGGAGCATTAATTATATGTCTGGGGTGGGGGGTGGATTATTGTATATATGGGGCTGGCAGGGGGCATAAATTATATGTCTTGGGGGGGGGCATTATTCTATATCTGGGAATGGCAGGGGGCATTAATTATATGTCTGGGGGGGGGGGGCATTATTCTATACCTGGGAAAGGCAGGGAGCATTAATTATATGTCTGGTGTGGGGGGGGGGGGGCATTATTCTATATCTGGGAATGGCAGGGGGCATTAATTATATGTCTGGGGTGGGGGGTGGATTATTGTATATATGGTGCTGGCAGGGGGCATAAATTATATGTCTTGGGGGGGGCATTATTCTATATCTGGGAATGGCAGGGGGCATTAATTATATGTCTGGGGTGGGGGGGGGGCATTATTCCATATCTGGCAATGGCAGGGGGCATAAATTATATGTCTGGGATGGGGGGGGGGATTATAGTATATTAGTATATATGGGGCTGGCAGTGGGCATAAATTATACGTCTGGGGGGGCATTATTCTATATCTGGGAATGGCAGGGGGCATTAATTATATGCCTGGGGTGGGGGGTAAATTATTGTATATATGGGGCTGGCAGGGGCATAAATTATATGTCTTGGGGGGGGGGCATTATTCTATATCTGGGAATGGCAGGGGGCATTAAGTATCTGTCTGGGGTGGGGGGGGCATTATTCTATATCTGGGAATGGCAGGGGGCATAAATTATATGTCTGGGGTGGGGGGGGATTATAGTATATTAGTATATATGGGGCTGGCAGTGGGCATAAATTATATGTCTGGGGGGGCATTATTCTATATCTGGGAATGGCAGGGGACATTAATTATATGTCTGGGGTGGGAGGGGGGCATTATTGTATATATGGGGCAGGCAGGGGGCATTAATTATATGTCTGGGGCGGGCTGGGCACATTATTCTATGTCTAGGGCAGGCAGGGGGCATTTATTATATGTCTGGGGTAGGCTGGTGCCATTATTTTTATGCCTGGGTCATAGTAGGAGCTCTATCCATACTGGGGTGGCGTGGTGGGGCGGTTAAGGGGGTTAAAGGAGATAAAGAAGAAATAAATTATCCTTACCATTACAGTGTGTTACATTATGGGGCACTATTTGTGTGGTACTAATATTTCAGGGGGCTCTATTACAGTATTTGGGGCACAGTATTGGTGGTAGCAGAAGAAGGGACAATGGGAAAGTGCAGAACATAAGACGTCTGTGTGGTAAACTCTGCAGGAAAGCTGTGTACCTGGAGGAAGAGACAAGGTGATGGTGGAACTAATGGAGAAGATGAGGAACGAGTACAATCCGAGGAGACGTCACCTGAGGTCACTGGATGCAAAAGGTGAGGATCTCATGTGTTTTCTGTAGTTGTATATGGTAAATACTGATTTTTTTTCATGTTCGCTTCTGTGTATATATGTTGTATTATAGTAGTTATATTCCTGTACATAGGGGGCAGTATTATAGTAGTTATATTCTTGTACATAGGGGGCAGTATTATAGTAGTTATAGTCTTGTACATAGGGGGCAGTATTACAGTAGTTATATTCCTGTACATAGGGGGCGGTATTGTAGTAGTTATATTCTTGTACATAGGGGGCAGTATTATAGGAGTTATATTCTTGTACATAGGGGCAGTATTATAGTAGTTATATTCCTGTACATAGGGGGCAGTATTATAGTAGTTATATTCCTGTACATAGGGGACAGTATTATAGTAGTTATATTCTTGTACATAGGGGGCGGTATTGTAGTAGTTATATTCTTGTACATAGGGGCAGTATTATAGTGGTTATATTCCTGTACATAGGGGGCAGTATTATAGTAGTTATATTCCTGTACATAGGGGGCAGTATTATAGTAGTTATATTCCTATACATAGGGGACAGTATTATAGTAGTTATATTCTTGTACATAGGGGGCAGTATTATAGTAGTTATATTCTTGTACATAGGGGGCAGTATTACAGTAGTTATATTCCTGTACATAGGGGGCGGTATTGTAGTAGTTATATTCTTGTACATAGGGGGCAGTATTATAGGAGTTATATTCTTGTACATAGAGGGCAGTATTAAAGTAGTTATATTCTTGTACATAGGGGCAGTATTATAGTAGTTATATTCCTGTACATAGGGGGCAGTATTATAGTAGTTATATTCCTGTACATAGGGGGCAGTATTAAAGTAGTTGGCTTGTATATGGGAGAAGTTATTGTAGTAGTTTTATTTTGTATATAGAAGGCAGGATTGAATGTATTATTCTAAATGTGTTATTGCAGCATTATTCCTGTACATAGGAGGCAGTATCAATATATTCTTTCTTTGAATATATAAGGCTTACCGGGTCGTGTGTTTGCATCATTTACTGATCGACTAGTCACATTCTTTGCACATTAGATTCACTTACTAGCAAAAGGTGTTCTTGTTTTGCATTAAGGCCATCTACCAACAATTTGTCAGTTATAACCCCACCCACATTGTCTGACCACACCCACTTGTTTTGACTCTGCCCATAAAATGGGGCCACTTTTATATTTTTTTCCAGGGCCATTTTAAATTCCCAGTCCGCCCCTGCTAATGAGCCAAAAGTGCTCTGTTGGACATTACGAGAGTCCCTCCATTCTCTGGAGGCTGTTTCACCCCACCACCCTCCTCCCTCTGCCTGAAATAATCTTATTGCAGTAGAAGAAGGTGGGTGGGGAAGTGCTCCTGCACAGTGTAACAGCCTGTGAAGCTACAGCACAGAAGGGCTCTTGTAACACCCACAGGACCCTTTCTGGCTCATTGGAATAATTTTAAAAGTTGATTTTAGAAGAAAGGAGGGCATGGAGATGAAAATATAAGAAGATTACCACAGTCACAGTGCTGATATTTTTCAATCAATTTATTTGTATATTGCCAGGATGAATAACAAAGGAGTGGCACAAGACACAGTTCGAAGAAAACCATCCCATTTCTCTTGGATGCCAACAGTGCTTCTCTCAGGATTATATTGTATGTGCCATCCTCCCTCTATGTCCACAGAGCTGACTATATCTACATATAACAGATGCTTAGTCTATATATCAGTACCTCCTGCTTTGTTCTATGTCACTTTCATAGCACATAAAGGGTTTCTCTGCTGCAGCCGTGCCACATCATAGCTTGACATAGAGACAGGACATAAAACATTTTTGAAGTATTCACTTTCTATGTGTAGACCGAGTTCTTTTACACTGTTAGTGCTTGGCATAAACGTGGTGTGGGTGGGCGGCACAGTAGAAAAAGGGTTCAACCCAGTGGGTGCAAGCTACAGCGAGTCCGATCCTAGACCGCTATATACAGCATATAACAAAGGAAGTAGCAGCACTCCGTTCCAGTTCAAGGTAGTTTATTCACCAAGTGAGGGTATAGCGACGTTTCAGCTAACTCATTGTAGCCATTTTCAAGCAGTGGTACAGGTGTTACATGGCGGGTTTAAATCCCCCGCAGGATGTGACGTCAGCAATGACGTATAACCACAATGCCTGTTGTTGCATTCTCACCGAGGGTATTCGGAATGTCCGTGACAGCCTTATGAGTACCAAGGCATCCGCCCGATAGGTGTCGTGCTGGAGGTGTTCAACCCTGATGGACATTGGGAGCTTGTTTCACCAACCAAACTATCGACCCTGGAGCGGTTATGTCCTTGAGACACTTGTTCCTTTGGTCCCACTGGCAGTATATCAAAGGGACATACTTACCTGGTCCCCTCAATGTATGCACATCAGGTGGAGTCCCTGTCACTCTGTTCCCTCTTCCAAGATGGCCGGTACCATACCGCAGCGATATCCTCGCGAGAGGTGAGACTCTGTATGTGGACGCGAATCTGCCAACGGACACGAGCAATCGCCAAATCCTGACAGTCGCGTCCGGAGCAACTCCTCGCCGGCAGGTACAAAGACGGTCATTCTTCTGGGGGCAAATAAACTGAGTGCATAAGGTTGAAGACTCCGAGGCGCCTCACATTTTCCTTTCTCCATGCTAAGCTTGGGAGGTTACCAAGCAACGCTTAGACACGCGCAGACCACCTATTGAGGTCACGGGAGCTGGAACGCCGTGGTGTTGAGTGTCATTGTTTATCACAAATTGTACACATTAGCATCAGTTCACCATATTTATTGTCACAATTATATATTATATTTTGCGATATTGCACAATTCTATATGCATATGTATTTGTATATTGTTATACGTCATTGCTGACGTCACATCCTGCAGGGGATTTAAACCCGCCATGTAACACCTGTACCACTGCTTGAAAATGGCTACAATGAGTTAGCTGAAACGTCGCTATACCCTCACTTGGTGTTGGTGAATAAACTACCTTGAACTGGAACGGAGTGCTGCTACTTCCTTTGTTAGTGCTTGGCAGATGTTGTACGGTGTATCTGAGGGACTATTTATAATACATGCTATTGTTCTTGTAATATTTCACAATGAAATAATCCTGAAAAACCCATTTAATTTCAGAATAATTAACGGCTGTAAAAAAGTCTAATAAACTTTACTCTGTGTTTCAGCTTGTCAGAATTAACAAGATCTTGACTGACGTTATATGACAACATTCATGTTTACTAGGAACTGACAACCTGTCTTTATCTAAGCTGAGGAGAATGAATGGCACTCACCTGCCCTTGTCTTCTTCATTCTTCTTTTATTAAGACATGGACATGGCGTCAATACCGTCTGAGTGCCATTCATTCTCCGCAGCTTACCGTACTTATTATTGGACACTTTTACCATACAGATAGAGCACAACCCTTCAGTCTCAAGGACCACTGTTCTGAACGTTACATTGCTGCCTCCACAGCAATTAGCAGCAATTTGCCACCTTATTCCTTCTTGATTTGTCTTCCTCTAGGGCTTTATTTAGACCTAAAACACTCAGTTCTATAGATGGGGCATTTCAGTAAGATATTTTATTACTGCCATTCAAATTAATACACCCGAGGAAATACTTAATTAAAAATTATGTTTAAAAAGCATTGCCCTTATCCCTAAATTGTTGCTTTCCATGGCTACAATGTATCAGTTTGTAAACTTATATGCAACTCACAACTCACAGTCCAATTATATTAAAGGGGTATTTCCACAAAAACAAGTTTCTTAAATGTATTTAGGATAACAAAATAACACATTGGGGGTCATTTACTAAGGGCCCGAATCAAGTTTTTCCATCGCCGTACCCGAATATTTCCTATTTGCGCCAATTTTCCCTGAATTGCCCCCGGATTTTGCCGCACGCGATTGGATTGTGGCGCATCTGTGCCGGCATGCACGCGACGTTTATCGGGGGCGTGGCCGGAAGAAAACCCGACGGATTCGGAAAAACCGCCGTATAAAAAAAAAAGTGTCGCTTGACACGCGCTTACCTGCACCCAGGGTAGGACGGTGAACTTCAGTGAACTCCACTGGAATTCAGTGCAGCAGCGACACCTGGTGGACATCGGGTGCACTACCTTAGTGAATCGCCGGAAGACCCGAATCCTGCACAGAGAACGTGCCACTGGATCACGACAGGACCGGGTAAGTAAATCTGCCCCACTCTCTAATTCACTCTTATTAACAAAAATACAGCATTTCACAGATATAATTCCAACCTGTCTCTATCAGTCCTGGTGTACACAATTTTGGTTGCCCGGTTGTACGTTCGCCGCAATGGAGAGGAGGAGTGATGACCCCTCCCCTCTTCATAGCGATGCATGCACATGGTGCCGTAACACAGGGAAAGATAGAACATTTCCTATCTTTTCTACGTGTACGGAGCGGTACATTGCTGCACCATATTGCTCTGTTAGCCCATCGCCAGCCTATGGGGGACGTATGTACGGCCACAAGCTTGATACTGTATATACGTCCCCCAATGGTCGTGTGAATGTAGCCTGACACTGACTTCCTGCTTGCGGCTCGTGAGGAGAGTAAAGCTACAGAAAGATAAGATCTTCATCCAAGGGAGGCACAACAGATATGTGTTATAGGTTAGATACAGTAGAGCTGTGTATGTTGGCTGCTACAGGGCCTGCAAGGTCCAGGGGCCCGTGGTGCGTGGGCAAATCATGATGTACCCTGGGCTTTGGTGCAAATTCTTTACATTGCTGCTGCTCGGCAGAGAGTAGGAGGCGCCCAGGCCCTGCACCAGTCCCGTTGAATAGCAGGCCTGGCAGTTCTTCCCTTGGAGAGGAGGAGGGAGCATTGTAGTGGGGCTGCCGCAGTGACGACCTAGTTTCGCAGCGCATCAATTCATTGTTCGTTTTCCTCAGCGCCCTGTCTGCCTGCCGTCTGGTCATGTGTCAGCTATGACACGTGGAGCGCTGCGCAGATGAAGAGCGCCAACGAAGAGCCAGAGAGGATGCACGTTCTGGTAAGTTATGGTGTATCTGTGTCTGCATGTGCTGTTTATATATTGTATGTGTGTATTTATGTATGTACTGTATATGTGTAAATGATGGTGTGTATATACGATATGTATGTGTGTATAAGATGTATGTGGGTGTTTATGTATATGCTATGTGTGTATATGATGTATGTACACTCACCGGCCACTTTATTAGGTACACCATGCTAGTAACGGGTTGGACCCCCTTTTGCCTTCAGAACTGCCTCAATTCTTCGTGGCATAGATTCAACAAGGTGCTGGAAGCATTCCTCAGAGATTTTGGTCCATATTGACATGATGGCATCACACAGTTGCCGCAGATTTGTCGGCTGCACATCCATGATGCGAATCTCCCTTTCCACCACAGCCCAAAGATGCTCTATTGGATTGAGATCTGGTGACTGTGGAGGCCATTTGAGTACAGTGAACTCATTGTCATGTTCAAGAAACCAGCTTTATGACATGGCGCATTATCCTGCTGAAAGTAGCCATCAGGTGTTGGGTACATTGTGGTCATAAAGGGATGGGCATGGTCAGCAACAATACTCAGGTAGGCTGTGGCGTTGCAACGACGCTCAATTGGTACCAAGGGGCCCAAAGAGTGCCAAGAAAATATTCCCCACACCATGACACCACCACCACCACCAGCCTGAACCGTTGATACAAGGCAGGATGGATCCATGCTTTCATGTTGTTGACGCCAAATTCTGACCCTACCATCCGAATGTCGCAGCAGAAATCGAGACTCATCAGACCAGGCAACGTTTTTCCAATCTTCTACTGTCCAATTTAGATGAGCTTGTGCAAATTGTAGCCTCAGTTTCCTGTTCTTAGCTGAAAGCAGTGGCACCCGGTGTGGTCTTCTGCTGCTGTAGCCCATCTGCCTCAAAGTTCGAAGTACTGTGCGTTCAGAGATGCTCTTCTGCCTACCTTGGTTGTAACGGCTGGCAATTTGAGTCACTGTTGCCTTTCTATCAACTCGATCCAGTCTGCCCATTCTCTTCTGACCTCTGGCATCAACAAGGCATTTCCGCCCACAGAACTGCCGCTCACTGGATGTTTTTTCTTTTTCGGACCATTCTCTGTAAACCCTAGAGATGGTTGTGCGTGAAAATCCCAGTAGATCAGCAGTTTTTGAAATACTCAGACCAGCCCTTCTGGCACCAACAACCATGCCACGTTCAAAGGCACTCAAATCACCTTTCTTCCCCATAATGATGTCTATATACTATATGTATATGTGTATATTCTGTATGTATTTCTATAGGATGTGCTGCTCACCACTCCCCTCTCCATAGAGCAACACAGCAAAACATGTCCTCTATTAGGCTGTGAACGGTCACAGTGATTTAAAACATCAGTGGGGACTGGCTGCAGATTGCATCACTACTGTGTAGAGTGCGCCGGATTATTGAAGGCGCACCCTGAATGCGCTTAAATTGTGTGCACCAACTTTTGTCAGACTTTTGACATAAATGTGGCGCCTGTTGCAAATTGGCTCCGGAACGCCCCTTTACGTGCACAGTTTTGTTTTGTGGCAAGCAATGTGCGCGTGTATTTCTGTGTAAACTACACCTGAAAACCTCTCGCAGCCAGTTTAACTCGAGTATAACCCGAGACCCCTAATTTTACCACCAAAACTGGAAAAACCTGTTGACTCGAGTATAAGCCGAGGGTGGGAAATGCGTTGGTCACAGCACAGCAGTATATAGTCAGACAGCTCCCATGTAGTATACAGCCAGCCAGCCCCTAGTAGTATGAAGCCAGCCTGCCCCCTGTAGTATCCAGCCAGCCTGCTCCCTGTAGTAAACAGCCAGCCTGCCCCCTGTAGTATAAAGCAGCCCAGCCTGCCCCCTGTAGTATACAGCCAGCGCAGCCTGCCCACTCTGTAGTATACAGCCAGCGCAACCTGCCCACTCTGTAGTATACAGCCAGCGCAGCCTGCCCACTCTGTAGTATACAGCCAGCTAAGCCTACCCACTCTGTAGTATACAGCCAGCCCAGCCTGCTCCCTGTAGTTTTCAGCCAGCCCAGCCTGCCCCCTGTAGTATACAGCGGCCATGTTATCTTCCTGGCTGGAGCATACTGTGACTTCATCAGTGTCCACATCTTCAGGGCCGCTGGAGGGTAAGTATATAAGTTTTTTTTTTTAATTGACTCGTGTAAAAGCCGAGGTGAGGTTTTTCAGTACATTTTTTTGTGCTGAAAAACTTGGCTTATACATGAGTATATACTGTACATAAATGTGTGTGTATGAGTTTATACAGGAGCGCGGATCAGACGGACCGTAGAGTGGGACACTTTAATAAAAAAAAAAAAAAGCCCAGAGCCAAAAGGCTATGGGAACCTGTCATTATGTGAACATCTGAAACCCAGATGACAGGTTCCTTTTAAATATAGAAATCAAAACAAGACAATACAGTAAATAATAGTTACTGTCAATTGGTGCACACATTATTTATAATGAAACTTGGTCAGAGGAATTTGATTATGAGTGTCCATTGCATATCTGATTCTATGAAGCGAGCCTGCTCAGAATAATCTCTGCTTATAAAACACTTTGAAGTCATATTGTTTTGTCAGGCACCCCACCATGTGTAAATGTTGGCCTCTGCCCAGTGGCAATATCCGCATTTCTATGCCTTTGTTCACAGGTTACATAGATTTCACTCCTAGTATTACCTGTATCACATGTCTTGGCTGCAGATCTTCAGATCTTCTCATTCAAATGTACATCTTTAACATATAACTTTTAATCAGGACTTTATTACATCAATTTTTTTTCTAAATGTATTATTTACCCCCTTGATGGCTGATTCGCTGTATTCTTCTGCACTCTCCTCTGCTTGGCACTGCCCAGTAGCAAGTGCAGAAAAAAGGCCGCCATCTCCCATAAACTAAAAAGCCTTTGTTTTCTATACATAAAATACATTGGCCCACATATATTAAGCAATCTTTGGCAGAATTATGGCGTAGATTGCACATAAATACATGTTGGGATAAGCTAGTGACATCATTTGCCGTTTTTCTGGGTGTTTTTGGAACTGCAAAAATGGATGAAATACGAAGGACTGTTTTTGCAGACATATGACTCAAACATATCACACGCTGACCACAAAAGCTGACCACAGATAGGTTTGTGGCTTGAACCCCTTACTTCCAGGCTTGGATTCTCCTGTGGCATGCATTTCCATGTAGATTAAATCCTAATATGCTGGTCAAGACAATGGGATGAAAGTTTTATCAAGGCTGGACACAACTCCAGTCAGTCTTTTTATGTTTCCTGTTACAACCACTCCTGGCACTCAAATACATCATTGGACAGAACTGTAAAAAGCAGCTGACAAATAGTGATAAAATCTGTAGAGGTGCAGGGACTGTATATAAACAATTGCAGACACTATTATACACATAGAAAATAGCTACATATTACCCAGAGGCGTAACTACAGCGGTAGCAGCAATAGCAGCTACTATGGGGCCCACAATATCATGGGGGCCCCGGCATCTGGGGTATTTGGTGTGCATATGTTGTATGTGTGTATTTGTGATATGTATATGCTATATGTCTGTGTATATGGTGTGTATACACTGTATGTATATTTTTGCAAGGTATGGGGGCCCCATTCATAAGTTTGCGATGGGACCCTACCTCTCCTAGTTACACCACTGATATTACCTCATAGTATAAGATAGTTGTAATTATATTTTCTATACCTTTGTTTCCAAACATTCTGCACTGTCTCAATATTGTATATTATTAATTATAGCACATCATTCATTTGTTAATAAATCGAGTGTTACTGATATAATTATAACCCTACATTGCATCTCTTCATATTGTCAGCCACACCATAGCGAGTGCCATGTCATATCCAGTGTCACAGAGATCAAACTTCAGTCTGATTTCCCGTCATCAACTGGATGATGTATCAGAAGGGGGCCGCTAAAGCTTCCAGTTTAAATGTCAATTCGTATTTGAATTTTCAATCCCCGATGACAAGATGATGTATGGAGGAAGTGGCACTTTGGAATAGGGGCTTTACTTTTTATTTGTGGCAATATATTTGGCAGAAGCTGAGGTAGTAACAAAAGTATCTTATAACCTATAAAAGTATCCCAGTGGTTCCCAAGTTGTAGTTCCCATCACATTATCATATGGAAGCCAGACAGATCAAGTGAATCAAAGGGAAAATGAAAATGCACAATTCACATTTCTCTTAATGAATGTTTATATCAATGGTTAAAGGACCTATCACCTATAAAAAGGCACTAGGAGCTGCTTTTACAGCTCCCTAGCCCTACCTCAGTAATAGCAGCGTTAAACCGGTATCTTTATCAGAACATACCGATAAGCTTGCAAACACTGGATCACATAGACTGCTTACAGCAATCTGGCGTATTCATGAGGGGGGCGGTCTGAGGCGCTTCCCTCTCCTTAGTTTCTCCCCGGGACCACCCCTCCCACACCATATGCCAGACTTCATGCTACAGTCACCGCCTCCTCGGACCGCCCCCTCATGAATACTTCGGGCTGCTGTAAGCTTGGTCCGGCGTTTGGAGGGCTATGTAGTGCGGTTCAACGCGGTTATAACTGGGAAAGGGCTAGGGAGCTGCTCAATTTAGTAAGCAACTCCTTGCGTTATTATTTCGGGTGACACGTCCTCTTTAAAATTCACATTGAAAATTTGTAAGAAAGAAAACATTGGCCCAAATTTACTAAAAACAGCGGAAACTGTGTAGTCTGCAGGGGGTACCAGATTCAGGATTTCTAGAGCCCATCTCTATGAATCTGGCACTCTCTGCGCTGCTCCAACAGAGTGCACCTTTAGCATGGGCTGTGCGACACACTTCTGTCAGCCTTTGCATGATAAATCTGGCGCACAGTCCGACTGAGCACCAGAACGCCCTTTTCAGTGCATAAATTTGTGTTGCATGAAAAATACACTTCTTAAATACATGTGCAAGCAGTTCGTACCTAAAAGTCATGGAGCTTCACTTGTCATCGTACTAAGTACATTTCTTAATCTTTTAAGAAATGACTATTTAAATAGACTTTTTAGAATTTAAAAGGGTTTTTACATCTGGGATGTGCATGGCCTTTGTACAGGACATGTCCAGTTGATGTAGATTCCACCTCTGAGGTCCACAATAATGTTTTCTCTTAATAATATGTTGTCGTGGCATCTGAGACTCCTAAAATATGTTTGGTATTTTTAATGCAATCCATGCATAACTTCAAGTTAACATGACATTAAAAAGCAAACATTTACATAGTGTGTCCTTATGATCTAGATTCAGAAATAATAAGTAACTGTTATATTTAGTACAGGACAGACAGTCAGCAATTCTGCCGCAGCATTATAACTAATTGGCGGGAGCCATGCCAGCTAAGTAAGGCTAATGTAGAAACATTGCAGCAGCTGTTGTGTGGCAAATGGCATCGGTAAATTCACATACATTGGAAAATCAAAAACATATCAGTACACAATTAAAATTGTGTATTTTCTTTTAAATTTGTAACCAGGAGTTGATCCAAAAAGATAATACCATTATGTGTCCTGTATGCTAATGCTGTCATTATACTCTTTATGATAAACTTATCATAAAAACTGCCTCAAACAACTGAACCTGTTTGAAATCTGCAGATGTACACGCAGCAAAATAATACATTTTACGAGACACCACAAGAAACACCACAGGAAAGCCCTAGTCCTGCTGCCCAGGAGTCACATGATCCGTGGCTTCCAAATTCCAAAGCAATTTCACCTCTTTCTTATGAGTTTTTACTTTTCAGTCATAAAAAGCCTTTATTCTTTGTGTAAATGACTTCAGCTCATCTGCGGACACAGCGCATCACTAGTCTCTCGCAAGGCTCTGCTGGGATTTAGGTCCACTCTTCTTTCAGTCTCTTCAGAAAAATAAGACTCAGAGAATATTTCCATGACAGAGACTCTCCTCACAGCACTGATTTGGAGACAGGACAGTTCAACAGCAACCCAACAAAAAGATCTACCTGGACCCCCAAATTTGGAACCAACTCAACACTGAATACATACACTCACCGGCCACTTTATTAGGTACACTTGTCCAACTGCTCGCTAACACTTAATTTCTAATCAGCCAATCACATGGCGGCAACTCAGTGCATTTAGGCATGTAGACATGGTCAAGACAATCTCCTGCAGTTCAAACCGAGCATCAGTATGGGGAAGAAAGGTGATTTGAGTGCCTTTGAACGTGGCACGGTTGTTGGTGCCAGAAGGGCTGGTCTGAGTATTTCAGAAACTGCTGATCTACTGAGATTTTCACGAACAACCATCTCTAGGGTTTACAGAGAATGGTCCGAAAAAGAAAGGGGTGGTGGTGTCATGGTGTGGGGAATATTTTCTTGGCACTCTTTGGGCCCCTTGGTACCAATTGAGCATCGTTGCAACGCCACAGCCTACCTGAGTATTGTTGCTGACCATGTCCATCCCTTTATGGCCACAATGTACCCAACATCTGATGGCTACTTTCAGCAGGATAATGCGCCATGTCATAAAGCTGGAATCATCTCAGACTGGTTTCTTGAACATGACAATGAGTTCACTGTACTCAAATGGCCTCCACAGTCACCAAATCTCTATCCAATAGAGCATCTTTGGGATGTGGTTGAACGGGAGATTCGCATCATGGATGTGCAGCCGACAAATCTGCGGCAACTGTGTGATGCCATCATGTCAATATGGACCAAAATCTCTGAGGAATGCTTCCAGCACCTTGTTGAATCTATGCCACGAAGAATTGAGGCAGTTCTGAAGGCAAAAGGGGGTCCAACCCGTTACTAGCATGGTGTACCTAATAAAGTGGCCGGTGAGTGTACATTGACCACTTCAGATAAAAGTTAAAACTAAAATCCTGGGGAAAAGAAAGAAACAAGTCAAAAACCTATCCCTGCAGGAACAAAGGGCTATTATATTATTGAAAGCAAACCCAGATATCATCATAAAACCTGCAGACAAAGGGGGTGCAATAGTCATAATGAATACTTCTGACTATATCAAGGAAGCAAACAGACAGCTGTCCAACCCCATTTATTATAGCAAACTTTAAAGTGACCCCCACAGAGGCCTATAAGAAGCAACTAATTCATATGACCAAGAAGTTTTCAACTGAGATGCCACACAAGGTCCACCTTCTCATCCCAGAGGATCCCAGGCCAGGCTGCTTCTATATGCTCCCCAAGATACACAAAGATGGTAATCCAGGAAAGCCTATTATTTCTGGCATTGGCACCTTGACGGAAAGTATCTCAGGTTGGGTGGAAAATCTCCTTAAACCCCTGGTCAGAAGTTCCTCTAGCTACATCCAGGACACTACTGACCTTTTAAATAAACTCAAGACTGTAGGCCCACTTCCTGATTGTATGATTCTGGCCACAATGGATGTGAAATCTCTATACACTAACATCCCCCATAAAGATGGAATAGCAGCATGCCGAGCACACATGGTGAAGCATTAACTGGTCTCAGAACTCATACAATTTGTGCTCAAGCACAACTATTTCTTATTTGGAGAGGATCTGTACCTACAGTGTATGGGAACATCAATGGGCTAAAGGTGTGCACCACAGTATGCCAATCTTTTTATGGCTGAACTGGAAGGTGGTTACTTATCCACATGCACCACAAAACCCATGATCTACCTCCGTTATATTGATGATATTCTGATCATCTGGACTGCAGGTGAGGAGGCCCTAATTCAATTCCATGAGGGCTACAAGAACTTTCACCCCACCATCAATATGAAACCAAGCTATTCAGACAAGGAGTTACACTTTCTGGATACCACCATACAGATTAAAGACAGCCGCTTAACCACAACAATATTCAATAAACCTACAGACAGAACGGTCTACCTGAGAAATAACCACTTTCACCCCAAACATACCAGACAGTCTATAATATACAGCCAGGCCATATGCTACAACCATATCTGTTCAGACAAAAAAGACCTGGAAAAACACCTCCTGGAGCTCAGGTCTGAATTTCTCCAGTTGGGCTACAGACTAAAAGTGACTGATAACCAAATAAGTAAAGCAGCAGCCATCAACAGAAATGATTTACTCACATATAAGGAGAACCAACAGGATGCCAGGGTACCCCTAGTCACTTACAGCCCACAATCCTACGTCACATTGCCAAGGAACTCCAAATGATTCTACATAAAGACACAAGACTAAAAGAAATATTCCCAGTCCCTCCTCTCCTGTCATTCTGGCAACCACTAAACCTGAGTGTCCGGAGTGCCCTGAGACCCCCATCAGAAAATGGTACCTCACCCTGCCTGCAAAGCAGGTGTAAAACGTGCCAGCACATTCGCACGGGTGACCAGGAACCTGTACCTCAATCAAAGCAGGTACATCAGATCAGGGTGACCTTTTCCTGCAGGTCCTCTAATGTGGTCTACCTTATTATGTGTCAGCAGTGTCCAACCACAGGCCTTTATGTTGGGGAAACATGCCAGAGACTCCATCAGCCCATGAACTCGCACCAATCGGTTATTAAAAATGAAAGGAAAGATCTCCCAGTGGCTGCACATTTCTCCAGAGTGACCACATCATGGAAGATTTGCAGATTACTATTTTAATGGGACATTTTAAGACACAGAGGGAAAGGAAAGAATGGGAGTATAAATTAATGAGGAGATTCAACACCTTACAAAGTGGTCTTAACATTCATGCCAGCTACATGACCTCCTACCTCTGACCTGGAGGCCACAAGCAGATAAGAGCCAGTGCTCTTGTGTCTCGCCTCACAGGTTTTTAATGTTTTTATTGCCCTCCCGTTGTAAATAAGATATCCCTGTATTTATCAATCTGTTGTTTTAGAGGTATTTTTAAAAAATATCCTTTGATGATCACTGTTTAGTGTGTATAAAATGCTGTGAATGTTCTGCTTCATGCATAACATCATGTCTGATGAAGAGAACTAGTATTCCAGAAAGCTCACCATCAAATATACTCAGTTAGCCTCAAAAAGGTATCGCTTAATTTCTTCACTCTTCTTCTTTCAGTCTCTTCCACAGTTTTGTGACTGTTATGGGTTTCTTGGCCATAACTTTGTCAGCAAGGATTTTCCAGAGGATTTCTATTGGGTTTAGATCAGGACTCTTGGCTGGTCATTTCATTGTTTCAGTGTTTTCGGTTTCAATTAACTGCATTACTGCTTTTTGCAGTGTCACAGGGGGCATTGTCCTGCATGAAAATTTCTGGCTGATTTAGTGATGAGCGCAAGGAAGGAACCACTTGTTGTTGTTGAAGGTTCTGATACTCACTATGCGAAGTAGCAGATTGAGAGGTCCAACTCCTGCTCCAGAAAATGTTAACCAGTTTGTGAAAGACACCAAAAGAGAACCAAATAAAAGAAACTTGCTTTAATTACTGAAATGAACTGTGGGCCACTTCTCATCTGCCTATACATCAAAGGTGAGTCTAGCCTTTTGATTCTTTCTGCTAATGACAGGTTTGGTCACTGCAGTGTGGTCCTTCAGTCCAAATGCTCCTAAATGTGTAGACACTGTACAAAGAGACAGATCCTTGCCCTGATCAGTGCTGAACTGGTAATAAATCCCAGCTGCTATGTTGAAATGATTACCCATGGAGATTCTCTGTATTATCCTGTCCTCTCCTTATTCTTCTTGGGTGACATGCATGAGTTTGTGGTGTTGTAAGATGCAATATTCTAGAAATCAAAGACTTGGAATGACCAACTTCTGATGTGGTCACCGCTTTGGCCTTCATCTGGACAACCTGCTGCAAGGGGATTTCTGTCACTTTGGAACGGCACAGCATTTTTGCAAAGTCAGTCAAAACTGGAAAGTTTGGGTGCATTCACACATTACAGTTAAAACTGCATTGCCATCAATTTTGAAGTGGTTGTAGGTGCAGTTTTGTTAATTTAAGATTTGAATAACATGAACAGAACAGGGAGTTTCATGTTAATGCGAAATCTGTTCAATAAATGTAATTTACCTGTTCAGTTCATGTCTTTCACCTTTTAAAATATGAACATGCACCTAAAACCACTTCAAAACTGATTATGATGCAGTTTTAACTGCAACGTGTGAACGCACCCTTAGGCTGCCATTTAAATAGGGTTTACCAGATAATTAAGGAAATTAGCATCAGGTGCCAGACTAACACCAATAACTTGCAGGTATCTGAAAGTGTTCTTTTATTTTGACCAGTGTTCTTTTACAATTATCTCATTTACATTTGTATTCTGCGCTTTATAATATATACACTATATGAAATAAGCTTAAAATACTGTTATTTAATGCAAGTTAGAATATGTGCATATAGGACTACACAATGGCCTACATTTACTAAAAACAGTGCAAACTGTACTATGTACGCCAGATTCATGAGGTTCTTGTGGTGCCCGTTCCTTATGATGCTGGTGTCCTCTGCACTGCTTCGGCAAAGTGCGCTACCTTTTTTGGTGTGCCTTTAACATGGGGCGTGAAACACATTTCTGTCGGACTTTGCATGATAAATGTGGCACACGGTCCGACTGAGCACCGAAACGCCCTTTTCAGAAATTTGTGTTGCATGAAGAATAGTGCATCCGCGCCACAAAAGGGTTGTGTGGGTAGGCGCATGACCCTTAGGCCCCTTTCACACTCGCGTTTTTCACGCTCGTTTTCTGTGCATGCTTTTGACGTGCAGAACTTGCATTGCACTCTGACCCATTGTAATCAATGGGTCTTTTCAGACTTGCATTTTTTTTCACGCACACACGCACGTTTTTTTAACGTGCGTTTAAATCTCGACATGCTCTACTTTTGCAAGTCACGCGCGTGAAAAACGCACCATACAAGTCTGTGGAGATGCATCAAAAACGCATTGCACTCTGAGACACTTGCAAGTGCAATGCAAGTGCAATGCGTTTTTCACGCATCAATTGCCATAGAAAAGATAGAGCTCGGTCCTGAGTCCATTTCACACGCATTTTCTGCGCGTGAAAAACGCATTGAAATTGCATTGAAACCGCACGTGAAAAACTGAGACACTGAACAAACTCTAACCAAAAACTGATTGAACTCTGATGCAAAATGTCAGTTTTTCACTGACCAAACCCTGATCGCACCCTGATCAAACTCTGACGTGAAATGCAACGCAAGTGTAGAAGGGGCCTTAGTAAATGTGGGCCAATCACTACACAATGACCTTGACATTAAAGAAATTGTGTGTTGTTCTCTAATTTTGATCTCCAGTGTATGATCATAGCAAATATTGATGTTTTAATTTATACCATTTTGGAGGACTCTATAATGATTTTTTACACTTTTTATTCAAATGATGATATGGGTGGCAAAATGGAGAAAAAACTGTTTGTACATTTAAATTTTGTACATGGTTTATGATATTTGTTATATATTTTGAGAGACTCATTTTGGCAATACCTAACATGTTTATGGTTTGTTTATTTAAATATATGTTCTAGAGAATGAGGGTGATTTGAAATTAAAATTTTCAAATATTTTAACCGTTTTTTAACTTATTTATTTTACTACTTGCTCTTACAATATATAGTTATTGTATACAGCAGTTTAACAGTTAACCTGTGGTAGGTTGTAATAGCAAATGCCAAATGACATAGCTCTCTGATTGGTGCCCCCTATGACTTTATCAGTCATTATCCACATGGTCCTTGCTATGGTAAGGTGCATTTTGCTGTAATTTGCATTAGTGTCCCTCCTGAAATGACATACAATATCACTGATCATATTATAGAAGGAAATGTATATAATATAAACTGTTATTTCTTCTATTTTAATCTCTTTGCTTTCCTACCTAAATTCATCAGTCACAGTATAACTTGATTAGATTACACAATAAACATTTCCTCTCTACTTGGTAACACAAGTGTTGATGGCTCTTGGAGATTAACACATCCCACACATACAATACTTTTTAGAATGCCTGAAGGTTACAGCTGGTACAGACAATCCCTGCGAGGGCTAGTGTAGTGAGAAAGACACATTATATCTATCAAGATTTATATGTGTGGTTTACTCACATCTATTTAATTTATCCCTTCTTATGTTATCAAATTTAAATAACCATGGAATACTTTAGAAGAAGAATGACATACAACTGGGCATATGGAAGGGTCATACAAGGTAAAACAGTAAAGGCATTGAGTATAGTCTGGTTATACCAGCAGCATTTTACCAATGTATAACAACATCCTGGATCATGGATAGGTGTCAGCCTACTGCAAATTTAGGAAGCAATAAGTATCAAGCTATTTAGATTTTATAAGGCCTGGTCCTTTTGGAGATGCACTATTTGTCTTTATTAAACCTCAGTATATTGCACCCAATACGGCTCTTAAAATGTAAAAAGGACCTTTCTTCACCTGTACGCCCTCCCTCCTATTATTCCATATGACTGTTTGTTCTGTGTAATGTAATATTATATCTGTATATGTCCCCCATGATTTGTAAAGCGCTACGGAATTTGATGGCGCTATATAAATAAAGATTTGCAACATCCCCCACCGGGGCCTAGCCTTCTCTTGGGGCCTGGGGACAGCCGGGGCCCAGAATACCGGAGTGGCTGGCGGTTGCGGCCTAGGCACGCTAGTGTCACGGTGCTTGGTATGGGGACCGGAGGGCTGTACTACAGCCTGGTAGGTCTCCAGCAGGTGGTGTTGGCAAGAAATGATATAGAGGGAGAGGCTGATGTACTGGTTCTCCCTGGTGCAGCCTGTAGTATGTGTCCCTGGTAGATAGATGGGGCGCCCTTGATGGTGATACAGCCGTAGCAGGGACCAAGTGGAGGCAATGTTGTGCATAAAAGTAACTTACAGTTCTTTATTCGAACCAACGGAAACAACACGCCAAACGCTTCTGTACAAGTGCAGTACTGGAGTGATCTTGGAGAAGAACCTCAGGAGTTGTGTCACCAGCCTGGATGCAGGGGCAGGCTGGGATGTAGCTGTGTCCAATGGTGAAAGCTGCAGCTTTGTCCTGTGTCACTCTGTGTGTAGTAGCTGAGCTGAGGCATAGCAGGCCTGTGAGCAGAGCATGTGCTCTGAGCTCCTCCTGTGGTGAGAGCTGGGCCTGAGAGAACTAACTCCTCCCCGAAGGGTTTAGTTACTCCCTAGTCAGGTGGTCTCCTCCTCCAATCACACTCCAGTTACAATAGTGGAACATCATTGGATGATAACATTAACATTCCTTCCTTACTGGGTAGTAAAAGGGCTTATTCGCAACTACTCCTCTGCCATGCGCATTGGCAGGGACGTTGCAGGAACCATAACTGATTTAATGAGCCATTCGCAGTTTCACCGTAAAGAACAGTCAGTACTTAGACATGCATGGCTTAATCTTTAAAACAAGCATATGCTACTGGATAGATTCTAGTCTAGTTTTGAAATTTTTCTGTGTACAGAGCAGTATGAGGCCTTTTTTCAGAATAATAAATTGTACTTCCTAGTGACGATATTTAAGAATCCATGCTGTGTCATGGGAAGTTGGAAAAAAAATATCAAATGTGGTGAAATGGACGAAAAAATGTATATGTGACATGTTCTGTTGGGCACTGTTTTAGGTCCATCGCTGCGCGCTCCAAATGACTCCGCAGTTTGGGTTGGAACAATCCCAGAGATGCCAAACTTATATAGGTTTTAGTAGTTTTAAAAAAATGTAAATCTTTTGTGCAAAAAAGTCTTGGTTTTGCCATCTTCTGACACCACTAAATTTTACACACCTCGGTGTACGGACCATATTTTGAGAGACGACATGACAAAAAAGTAGCAGCACTATTTTGCATTACAAGGTTCAGTCCTGGTAATAACCTTTTTTATATTTTGGTAGATGTGCAGTGCTTACAAACAAAGCGGTTATATTACAAAAAGGGTATCCAGCTGCAACAGATGCATAGTGGCGCTATCATATGATAAATAATCCCCTATATGTCTATAAGTATATATAATTAGATTTATTATATATTTATTATATTACTGTCAAGGCTCGGGGTCAGTGAACCCTCTGAACCAACGCGGACGATGACACAAGCCTACACCTGGGACCGGAATCTAAGAGTCACCCTGTTTTCACCAGAGCCCACCGCAAAGCAGGTTGGTCTTGCTGCGGCGTGGTACCACCAGGTCGTTCCACAAGCGTGACTTGACTGCGGTGGCGGCCAAGGTCGAGCAGGCAGGCAATCTCATGGTCGGGGACAGGCAGCAGAGGTTCAAGGTCAGAGATGAAGCAAGCCTTGGCCCTTTAATAAATGTTCTTTTGCTCCACTTGCTGTGTGGGATTTTAAAAAAAAAATGCCCAAAAAAAGTCTCAAAATGCATAAAAGGTCCCATCACATACGCCAGCAGGGACTGTGGTAACTTTGCAACTTTTCATGGGACATTTTGCAAAAGTCCCAAGTCATGAATGTTTAACAATGATAATAAACATCTCATCTCCTCCTACTCGAGGAGAAATGATAAGTTAAAGCGATTAACTTTTTATCAGGAAAAATGAGCCTCATGTAAATGCTTGGTTTTATAGTAGTACTAACAGCTCAATGGGAGCAATACAGGAGACCAACTAGAGATAACACTTGTTGTAAGACAATATGATTATTATACAAACTGAGTGGGGCTTAGGGGGGTTGGAATGAAGGGGTGGGAGGGGAAGGGTTTGGGGGGGTGCAAGACAGTCAGCGACAGTTGACCAGGGATCAACCCCTCTGGGGGCGGGTCGTCTTCTCAATGAAAGTTGGAGAGGTCGGGGGAGCGATGAAAGTCAAGCCATGGCCCCCAGATCTGGAGATGTTTTTCAACTGGGGAATGTAAGTCAGCAGTGAACTCCTCCATCCTCTGGAGGGACAGTATCTCTTGCAAGAGATCCATAGCGGAGGGGGTCCTCCTAGTCTTCCATAGTCTTGGGACCAGGGCCCGTGCTGCAATGAGAAAGAAGCCCAGCAATGGGCACTTAGTAGTGGGAGACCTGGTGGGTATCATGGAGAAGAGTAGGCAGGACGGGTCATTTTGCAAACTGACACCCATAAGGATCAGTCTAACCATCTGCCAGAAGGGCTGGAGTATCGGGCATTCCCACCATATATGTGTCATAGTGCCAGGTGCCTGCCTGCATCTCCAGCACTCAGCTGGACAGGATTGGTAGATTGCGTGGAGTCGGGTCAGGACCCAATACCATCTTGAAATAATTTTATAATTAGTATCTTGGGCCCTGTTGGAGATGGAGAGTTTGTGACATAGCTCAAAAGATTTATCCTAATCTTCTGTACTATAGGTCGTGTTTAGTTCCCTATGCCAGGCTTCCGCATATGGTGGCATGTTCTCTGCCCATTTTTCTAAGTATAAGGCATAGATTGCAAAGATTGGCCTTGGTGTTGGGGCAACGCACATCTGCTCAAAGGGAGTGGCCTCTCTATGGAGTTTCATGTCTGATTTAATGGTCTGATAAAAGTGCAGCAGTTGTGTATATTCCCATCGGGAGCGACTTGACAATTGTTGGAGTGGTAGCAAGTGGTAGAGAGATCCACGTCTCGTAGTATAGTTTTAAAGATAAGTGCGTTGTCCTTTCTTAAAAGGTCAAGGAAGGCAGTGGCCTCCCCTGGAGGATAATCTGGGTTGTCAGTGATTGGTGTAAGTGGGCCGTTGCAGTCAAAGAGACGGTAATCTTTGGGGGTTTTACGCAAGGTTCTTAAGATTTGTTCTGTGACGAATGGTAGTTTAATAAGGTGGTGTTCGTGGGTGATGTAGGTGTTTGTCCAGGGGAGGGATTGTAGAGGGGACAGCAATTGGGCTGCCTCTAACCCTATCCAGAGCTCGCCTGTCTTGTGATGGTACAAGTCGAGGATACAAGCTAAGACTGATGCATAGTAATACCCCTTACAATCGGGGAGACCTAGACCACCTTGTTATTTCCTTTGAAATAGCGTGCTCTTTGCTATTCTTGGGGGAGAGGCAGACCAGAGAAAGCGGCTCAAGATACTAGACAGGTTGCTAAAGAAAGATGACTTGAGTGTCAGGGGAATAGTTTGAAAAAGATATAACAGCCCGGGGAGGACAGTTATCTTTATACAGTTTGACCTGCCTATCCAGGAGATTTCTTTGGTTTTCCATTTAGAAAGGTCTGCCTGAAGAGTGCGAAGGAACTTGCCATAGTTAAGGGGGAAAATTTGTCTGCCGGATGTAAGTGCCCAGATAGGTAATGGCCTCGGTTTGCCAGGTGAACGGAAAGCGGTCCCTGATTGATTTGACTAGAGCCGGTTGTAGACTTATACTCTGTATAGACTGTAGGTTTAGACTAGGTTATAGACTATTGCTACTGACTTTGACATGTTAAATTTCATGATTGCTAAAATGTCTGAAGGTTGAGAGAGAGGTCATGATGTGGGGAATAGAGGAGGACGGGTCTTTGACGTATAGTAAGACATCATCAGGGAAAGCTGAGCACTTGTGATGTCTTCCCCCAATTTGAATGCCCTTTATACCCGTATTGGTCCTGATCGCTATAAGGAGGTGTTCGATAACTAGTGCATAAAAGAGCGGGTAGAGATGGCACCTCTGCCTTGTTCCATTATTGATAGTGAATTGTGGGGATAGAGTACCATTCACTCTAACCTGGGCCTGTGGGTGATCATATAGAGCTTTGATTTGTGTTAACATTAAGGGGCCCAATCCTAGTTGTGATAAGGTGGCTTCGAGAAACCCCCAGTCCACCCGGTCAAAAGCCTTCTGCGCATCCAGAGAAAGTAGCAATGTGGGGATATTGGCTTTTTTAGCATAGTTTATGAGGGAGAAGTTCTTCAGTGTATTATCCCTGGCCTCTCTGGAGGGGATGAACCCCACCTGATCTGGGTGAACAAAGGGTCCCAAGAGTGGCGCCAGGTGATAGATCTTTGCATCTATGTTAGACTGTAGCTAGGGCAGAGTTGGGGATCCTTCCCCTCCTTGGGTATAACTGTGATGTGGGCTCTAAGTAAAGGGGGAGGAAAAGAAATGCTGTCGGATATCGAGTTAAACGCTTTAAGACGACAAGACAAGACGACCCGTCAGGTCCCGGGCTCTTGCCCGAGGGAAGTTTTTTAATGACATGTGCTAACTCTTCTGCTGTGAATGGGGCTTCTAGGGCTGTGCTATCTGAGGAGGATAGGGACGGTAGCGCAGTTGCTTTGATATATTTAGTTAGTGATTGTGGGGGGGTGGGAGCTGGGAATCCGGTAGTAAGAGGTGAAAGCGTCCGCAATGTCTTCCGTTATATGAACCTGTTCCCCCGCTGAGTTTTTGATCGCAGCTATGTACAACGATGCCTTCTTATCCAATGCGACTTTGTTTAGACAGTTTTATGCCAAAAAAAAACAATGATAAATAACCCCCACATAAATGTATATAATGTATATGTACTACATGTACTGTAATTGTGCAAATTTGATGTGTATATACTATGTGTTTTTATGACTTATATATATTGTATGTGTGTATAAATGTATGGAATTGTACATACTGTGTACAAATATGTCTATATTTTTTTAAGGGGAAGGGAGGCCCATGGAGAAATCTGCTATGGGGCCCAGCCTCTCCTAGTTAAGCCCCTGGGCCTTTGATACAGTAAGAGCATAGACCTGGATGGAGTTATTAAAAGTATGTGGCTGAAATATGAATTATTCCGCATATTTCTTAGATGTGTATTGCCAGATGAGGGTTTCGAAATGTGACACCGGATATATAGGACATCACCTTTTGCTTACTTCTAATGGAGGTTGAGAGAATCATCTGGCCATTAATATTTATAAAAAGATCTGGATCTTGGATATACTGGTTTTATTGCCCAAGTATCCTGGCCTGTTTTTTTAAATAGAGGATTTTACTTTAATAATTACTTACTCATAATTTTACTTTCCCTACTTTTATCACAACACTATCTTCGGGCTGTCTTCTTGAGTCAAGGACCACTCTAGTGACAATAGCGAGACTCAATAACATTGGTATCAAAACTAATAGTGATAATTGCTTGAGAACATAAAAAAACAACTGCTCTGGAATCAGTGGGAAAGCCCTTATTAAAGGATGCAAGCACCAGCTCAGGGTATGGCCAAAGCTGCTTCGGCGCACCAAGCGCGCGACCTTGCGCGCGGCTCTGCTTCACTTCCTATGTAGATGCGCGCATGGTCACGTGTTTGGTGCGCCTAAACAGCTCCGGCCATAAAGATTAAAAAGTGTTTTAAACCACGATGCAGCGGTTTGGGACACTAACAAAAGTAAACTCTGGCACCAGCTCACCCTGAGCTGGTGCTCGGTATTTCCATCTTACACCTTCCATATCATGTGGTAGGTTTCCTTTAAAGAGAAAAAAGCAGGACAGATTCCTGAGGAACCCCAATGGCAAGATGAATGAGGAGACTGGTTACATAATAAGTAAACCAAGATATAGCAGTGATCCTAAAGCCAAAAAAGTGTGGCGTCCTCAGGAGGATGGGATTCAGGGTGAAATGCTGCAGAGAGATCCTAGAGAAGGAGAATAGTTATCAGTAGATGTATCTGTCAGGAAAGCTTCTGATACTTGATGGCAGATACTAGATAAGATATCAAGGAATCCGTTTGCTGCCTGGGTTACACAACTGAGGTCATAGTTGTCTGCAGTTTAGGACACAAAGGTTGTAGAAATCTAAAAAATGTTTTAGATGATTGAATATGAGAAGTAAAATCGGTTTGTTTGGTGCGGGAAAGGGATTCTCCTGATGCTGATCTCAGGGCCAGTTTATCTCTGTGTTTTTAAAGGTGATATAAAGGTTTTTTTTCTAAATTTTAAGGCATTTTTGATTTAAGTTTTGGAAAATATAAAAAATTTTAAAATATTTTTTATATTTACCATTGCTGGCCACTAGATGGAGCAACATTTATGTATCATTGCACCATACAGAGTTTTAATGTCATCATTGAGGAGAGAATCCTGCCTTTATTCTCCTGAAAGTGGGAGAACATGTCACTTGATAGCATTAACCCCTTCATGACTGCCATACGGCTACATACGTCCTATCTGCACATGCTTCCTGCAGAAAGGATGTTTATACAATAAAATACAACTTTATTGATCCCCTAAGGGGAACATTTTGTACATAGTGTTCAGGCAATTGTTACACAGTAAGACACGGGTTTAACGATACAAATAAATACTTTGAGAGGCGCATTCTTACATGTTGCTAGTTCCTTGGTTGTATAAAAACAGTTACAGGACATTGCACAACAGAGCACAATACAGGTTACATGACATATGGGGACATATGGGGAAGCAATTACGGTACAAAAATATACCAGTCACAATAACACAGACACAGACTAGACAGACATGTGTAGGGGATGATTTTATAAACATCATGACAGTGGCCAAGTTCAAACAGCTACATCTCCTGAACCCTGGCACCTAGAAACACAATTTTGGTGTTATATTACTGTATATACTCGAGTATAAGCCGAGACCCCTAATTTTACCATAGAAAACTGGGAAAACCTATTGACTCGAGTATAAGCCGGGGGTGTAGTATACAGCCAGCCAGCCCCCATGTAGGATACAGCCAGCCAGCCCCCATGTAGGATACAGCCAGCCCCCGTGTAGTAGTATACAGCCAGCCAGCCCCACGTAGTATACAGCCAGCCCTCATGTAGTATACAGCCAGCCCAAAGTAGTATACAGCCTGCCCCTTGCAGTATACAGCCTGCCCCCATGTAGCATACAGCCTGCCCCCATGTAGCCTACAGCCTGCCCCCATGTTGTATACAGCCTGCCCGCAGTAGCATACAGCCTGCCCCCATGTAGCATAATGCCTGCCCCATGTAGTATACAGCCTGCCCCCATGCAGTATACAGCCTGCCCCCATGCAGTATACAGCCTGCCCCCATGCAGTATACAGCCTGCCCCCATGCAGTATACAGCCTGCCCCCATGCAGTATACAGCCTGCCCCCATGCAGTATACAGCCTGCCCCCGTGTAGCATACAGCATGCCCCCGTGTAGCATACAGCCTGCCCCCGTGTAGCATACAGCCTGCCCCCATGTAACATACAGCCTGCCCCGTGTAGGATACAGCCTGCCCCGTGTAGGATACAGCCTGCCCCCGTGTAGCATACAGCCTGCCCCCCGTGTAGCATACAGCCTACCTCCATGTAGCATACAGCCTGCCCCCATGTAGCATACAGCCTGCCCCCATGTAGCATACAGCCTGCCCCCATGTAGCATACAGCCTGCCCCCATGCAGTATACAGCCTGGCCCCATGCAGTATACAGCCTGCCCCCATGCAGTATACAGCCTGCCCCCATGCAGTTTACAGCCTGCCCCTTGCAGCATACAGCCTGCCCCTTTGCAGCATACAGCCTGCCCCGTGTAGCATACAGCCTCCCCCCTTGTAGCATACAGCCTGCCCCCATGTAGCATGCAGCCTGACCCCATGTAGCATGCAGCCTGCCCCCATGTAGTATACAGCCTGCCCCCATGTAGCATACAGCCTGCCCCATGTAGTATACAACCTGCCCCCATGCAGTATACAGCCTTCCCCATGTAGTATACAGCCTGCCCCCTGCAGTATACAGCCTGCCCCATGTAGTATACAGCCTGCCCCCATGCAGTATACAGCCTGCCCCTTGCAGCATACAGCCTGCCCCCGTGTAGGATACAGCCTGCCTTCGTGTAGCATACAAATAAAAAAAATAAACTTCATACTCTGGTCGTAGTGTGCGACAGCCGGCAGATCGCATGGACGCGACTCTGCCGGCTAGAGAAGATAGAAGACAGAAGAGGAAACACAGGGAGCCGCCGGGAGCCGCCAGGTGCCGCGAGGAACATTGGGGACACCGGAGGGTGAGTATTAAATTTTTTTTTATCATTGACTCGTGTATAAGCCGAGGTGAGGTTTTTCAGCACATTTTTTGTGCTGAAAAACTCGGCTTATACACAAGTATATACGGTAAACAGAATCTCCCCAATAAAGATATCAGGGTTGTGTATGGATGCTTTACGCAGCCAGGGATATTTACTAGATTTGTAGTAAAAATATTTTATTTTATATACAGCTTTCTATTTCCATTTATAACTTTAAGGCTACATTCACACTGCTGTATGGCGGACATATGTACGGCCTATATACGTCCACACTAGACGGCAATGGGTGCAAGGGGTCCTACGGGAGTGGTACGGCGCTCCGCACCCTGTGAAAAGATAGGACATGTCCTACCTTCTCTGGGCATACAGCGCCGAGTGCCATAGTCGTCTATATAGAGGGAGGCGGCATGTGCCCACCGTAGTACGGGACAGCAGGCAACGGCAGTGTGAATGTAGCCTAAGAGTAGATATCTCCAGTTCTGTGAAGCATCCATACACAATCCATATATCATTTTACTGGGGAGATTCTCCTGTTTAATATGACACCAGAATTTCTAGGTGCCAGGATTCGGGAGATATAGGCGTTTGAAGTGCCCTCCTCCTGCCTGTCAGCTGAAGGGAGAATGTAGAAGCAGCTGCAGGAAAGACTTAACTTACAGTTTGCAGAAGTTAATGCACCCGCTGCATCTATATCTGAACTTGGGGAAAGGGTGATGGAATGATATATAGCATATTTTGGTCAAAGTTTATTCAATATTACGAATTTAAAAAACTTTAATCGAAAAAATTTGAAAAAAACAACTTTTTTTCACATTTGCAGTCATTTATTGGCTAATTTTATAAAGAAAAAAAATATGTAATTTATAAAACTATCCCGTCAAGTAAGAGTCTCACAAAGTAAAAAATGTTTTGATATTTAAAGCGTTTCCAAAGATATAGTCATTTAACTCTTTAAGGACCGGGCCCTTTTTTGTTTTTTCATTTCCATTTTTCACTCCCCACAATCAAAAATCTATAACTTTTTTTGTATACGTAAAGAGCTCTGTGACGGCTTGTTTTCTGCGTAACAAATTGCACTTCATAGTGAAGGTACCTCTTCCATGCCATGTACTGTGAATTGGGGAAAAAATTGGTGAAAAAACGCATTTGCACCGTTTTCTGTTGGGCCTGGATTTTACAGCTTTCACTGTGCGCCACAAATGACATGCCTACTGTATTCTTTGGGTTGGTATGATCATGGGGATAACAAATTTGTATAGGTTTTATAATGTTATCATACAGTTACAAAAATTAAAACCTCCTGTACAAATTTTTTTTTTTTAGATTTTGCCATCTTCTGACGCTAATAACTTTTTCATACTTTGGTGTAGGAGGTGTGGATGGTGTCATTTTTTGCGACTTTTGATAAAGTTTTCAATGCTACCATTTTTAGGACTGTGCGACGTTCTGATCACTTTTTATAGAATTTTTTATATTTTTCAAGATGGCAAAAAAGTGCCATTTTCAAATTCGGACGCTATTTTCCATTACTGGGTTAAACTCACTGAAAAAGTGACATTATTTTTTGATAAGTCGGGCATTTTTGGACGCGGCGATACCTAATGTGTTTATGATTTTTACAGTTTATTTATATTTATATAAGTTCTAGGGTAAGGGGGGTGATTTGAATTTTTAGTTTTTTTTAATTATAATTTTTTTAAAACTTTTTTTTGGTTTTACTATTTTTCACACTCCCTAGGTTACTTTAACCCTTGGTTGTCTGATTGATGCTATAATATAATGCCATACTACAATATGGCAGTATAAGGAGATTTTCCTCCTCATTCATTACAATGTGCAATTAGCACATAGTAATGAATGGGTTAAATCCAGACAGCCCCTTTGGAAGACTCCACCGGCAGCTTTAACGGCAGCGATGTGCGGGTGTTACCAGTATGTCTTTGCTGCGATAATCTTCTAATATTTGTTATCCATGGCCTCCCTCCTTCTAACATCAACTAAAATTATGCTTAGTCTTAGGGGCTGTGGTGGGTAATGAAGTATCACAGGCTGTAACAATGAGCAGAGCAGGCTATCCATCAGCCTGTATAATCTAGCAGCAAGACAGACAGGGGTAAGTGAGACATGTTCTGCTCATTGCAACAGCCTTTGAAAAGCCATTACTGAGGGGCTCCGGATGCACCCACTAGAGCCTTTCAGACTCATTAGCATTATGTTAAAAGTTACTGTATAACCTGTGTGCACTATATAAATTAAGGAATGAATTATTACTGTTAAAAGTTTATTTTTTAGAAGGAACGAGGCCACCACGGCTCCGGGTTTATTTTGATGGGAGAATTAATTTTTTCCCAGTCATTGAGGACGTCCAGGTCTCAATAGAAATGACTCAGTTTTGTGTCTCTTGCAGGCAGTATATGCTCCTCAGTTCGGACTTGCCTTCCATGACGTTTTCTGTGGCAGTGCGGAGCCGCAGCCCGAGTCTGAACATGAGCCGCAACTTAGAGAGCGAGTACCTCTGAGGGAGGTGTGGTGATATTTATAGTGTAACCTTCTGCGGCCACACCTCCAACAAGCCCGTTGTCCAATCGGTTTTCTCCTTGTTGCCAGGGGCAGCGATGGGTTTTACTGGATGCTGATTTGTTATTGGTAGTCAATTTCCTTCACGTCACCGCTGGTTGTTTCGTTGATTGGTGGAGCTGCTTCCCGCTGACTTGTGACGCGCTGCGCAGCCTATCCCCGCGCGGCTGGCGGCGGAGGTGACGCACTGTGTGGACTGATGCTGGAGAGCGGCTCCTGTTGTTATTGTTGTTGTTTCGTTTCCTCCGGTGGCCCCGCCCCGTGTCTCCCGCTGCTCGCAGGCTCCCGGGTCCCGCTGTCTCCGGGATGTGCCTGTGCCCAACATGGAAAGTAAGCGCGTGGAGGTTCCCCATGGAGTCCTGGACGACCTGTGCAGGTAACGGCGCTCCTCCTGCCCTGTCCCTGCGGTTGTCGCTGTGTGTATAGGCTGCAGCTACCTTTTCCATTGCCAGTTTTTTTTTTCTGAAAATTGTGCAAATTATTTTGCGGAATTGTAAGAAAAAGTTCTGACACAAGTGCTGGGCATAGAGGTACAGAGACCTGGTGCTGATCTATTGCAGTGCTTGGTAAGGTCCTGACCTGGTGCTGATCTATTGCAGTGCATGGTAAGGTCCTGACCTGGTGCTGATCTATTGCAGTGCATGGTAAGGTCCTGACCTGGTGCTGATCTATTGCAGTGCATGGTAAGGTCCTGACCTGGTGCTGATCCATTGCAGTGCATGGTAAGGTCCTGACCTGGTGCTGATCTATTGCAGTGCATGGTAGGGTCCTGACCTGGTGCTGATCTATTGCAGTGCATGGTAAGGTCCTGACCTGGTGCTAATCTATTGCAGTTCTTGGTAAGGTCCTGACCTGGTGCTGATCTATTGCAGTTCTTGGTAAGGTCCTGACCTGGTGCTGATCTATTGCAGTTCTTGGTAAGGTCCTGACCTGGTGCTGATCTATTGCAGTTCTTGGTAAGATCCTGACCTGGTGCTGATCTATTGCAGTGCATGGTAAGGTCCTGACCTTGTCCCAGATGATGTCAGATGAGAGGGGCAGGTAGGACTAGACCTGTCTATACACCGGCATATGCCCAGAAATATATGGAAAGTAGAAATGAGGAGGTTTGGTTCCCCCTGGCCAATCCGCAATGGATGGCAGGTTGCCGGGGGCGTCTGAACCCAAACATGAGCGCTTCTGCCAGGGTCATTTGGACGCTCTGCAGGGCGTGTCATCCGTATTTGCAAATCCACAAAAATAAAAATGCAGTTACTTGTCCCAACCACAGGAAGGGTCATATGACTGTGTTACCTGTAAACTGATCCACAAATACAGACAGCACGTGGATGACGCACACGTGGCCTCCGTATCGTTCACATTTCCACAGACGTCTATGAGAAGGGCCGGAGCTGCCAGCGATGACATGAATAGGATCCGCTCTGAGTTTTCTACAGTCTTCACATGGATTACTGCAAAACATATGCATGGGCCCATTGGAATGAATGTGTCAGTGTGCTGGCCGCAAACAGCAAAAAGGACAGCACAAGACGTAAACTACACTGATGTATTCCTCTGGTGAACTGATGTGAACAAGACTAGAAGGGAACCTGTCATCAGCAATTTGCCTAATAAACCACTACCAGAATATTGTTAAAGGGGTTGTCCACTTTCAACAAATATTTGATATGATTTGTGTAAGGAAAAGTTATACTATTTTCCAATATACTTTCTGTATCAATTCCTCACAGTTTTCTAGATCTCTGCTTGCTGTCCTGCTATAAAAGCTTCTATTTTTACTTTGGATATAATCTGTCCATGTGGTGTGATGGAGTTACACGAGCTGTTATTATCACACATCTCCTATTACTCTCTGATAATAATGGTTTGTGCGCATGCATGTCCATCACATCACGGGGACAGATTTTTATCCACTTAAGATAAACAAAGAAGCTTTCTATAGAATGACAGCAAGCAGAGATCTCGTTTACTGTAAGGAATTGATACAAAAAGTATATTGGAAAATTGTATACCTTTTCCGAATACAAACCATATCAAATATTTGCTGAAAGTGGACAACCCCTTTAAGTGGCATAACACGTCTTGTGACATCATCCAGAAAATCATCTTTGAAATAAGCTGTAAATTGGTTGTATAAAGTCAAGGAGGAAGAGAGTTTAAAGGGAACCTGTCACGTCCGATCAGCTAAATAAACCCCGTACAGTACCTTAGAGCAGTGATTTTCAACCTGTGTGCCGCGGCACACTAGTGTGCCGCGACACAAGGTTGAGTGTGCCGCAGGGGAAAGTTGCCCGAACTAGGCTGCCCCGGTTTTCTGCCCCATACTTACCTCCAAGTCCCACGTCGGCGATCCGCCCGTCTTCTGTAGCTCCTGTACCGCGCGGCCCATGTCACGTGACTGACGTGACCTGACGTCAGGTCGCGTAAGTCACGTGACCAGAGGCGCGCGGTGCAGAAGCTACAGAAGGTGAGCGGATCGCCATTAGGAGTGAAGGTACGCGGAAGAAGACATCAAGGGTAAGTATATAGGGTTATTATTTGTATAAGGAAGGTAGCTAGGGTTTTTTTTTTTATTAGTAAAGGTAGGCTGGGGCTTTTTATTTGTTAAGGGGGGCCTCTAGGGCCTTTTAATTAGTAAAGGGGGGCCTCTAGGGCCTTTTAATTAGTAAAGGGGGGCCTCTAGGGCCTTTTAATTAGTAAAGGGGGGGCCTCTAGGGCCTTTTAATTAGTAAAGGGGGGGGCTCTAGGGCCTTTTAATTAGTAAAGGGGGGCTCTAGGGCCTTTTAAATAGTAAAGGGAGGCCGCTACGGGCTCTTAATTTGTAATGGGAGACCGCTAGGGGCATTTTATTAGTAAAGGGAGGCAGCTAGGGCCTTTTTATTAGTAAAGGGAGGCCGCTAGGGGCTCTTGATTAGTAAAGGGAGGCCGCCAGGGGCTTTTTATTAGTAAAGGGAGGCAGCTAGGGGCTTTTTATTAGTAAAGGGAGGCCGCCAGGGGCTTTTTATTAGTAAAGGGAGGCAGCTAGGGCCTTTTTATTAGTAAAGGGAGGCTGCTAGGGCCTTTTTATTAGTAAAGGGAGGCTGCTAGGGGCTTTTTATTAGTAAAGGGAGGCCGCTAGGGCCTTTTTATTAGTAAAGGGAGGCAGCCAGGGGCTTTTTATTAGTAAAGGGAGGCCGCTAGGGGCTTTTTATTAGTAAAGGGGGGCATCTAGGGGCTTTTTATTAGTAAAGGGAGGCATCTAGGGGCTTTTTATTAGTAAAGGGAGGCAGCTAGGGGCTTTTTATTAGTAAAGGGAGGCAGCTAGGGGCTTTTTATTAGTAAAGGGAGGCAGCCAGGGGCTTTTTATTAGTAAAGGGAGGCAGCCAGGGGCTTTTTATTAGTAAAGGGAGGCAGCTAGGGCCTTTTTATTAGTAAAGGGAGGCAGCCAGGGGCTTTTTATTAGTAAAGGGAGGCAGCCAGGGGCTTTTTATTAGTAAAGGGAGGCAGCCAGGGGCTTTTTATTAGTAAAGGGAGGCAGCCAGGGGCTTTTTATTAGTAAAGGGAGGCAGCCAGGGGCTTTTTATTAGTAAAGGGAGGCAGCCAGGGGCTTTTTATTAGTAAAGGGAGGCAGCTAGGGCCTTTTTATTAGTAAAGGGAGGCAGCCAGGGGCTTTTTATTAGTAAATGGAGGCCGCCAGGGGCTTTTTATTAGTAAATGGAGGCAGCTAGGGCCTTTTTATTAGTAAAGGGAGGCAGCTAGGGCCTTTTTATTAGTAAAGGGAGGCAGCTAGGGCCTTTTTATTAGTAAAGGGAGGCAGCTAGGGCCTTTTTATTAGTAAAGGGAGGCAGCTAGGGCCTTTTTATTAGTAAAGGGAGGCAGCTAGGGCCTTTTTATTAGTAAAGGGAGGCAGCTAGGGCCTTTTTATTAGTAAAGGGAGGCAGCTAGGGGCATTTTATTAGTAAAGGGAGGCAGCTAGGGCCTTTTTATTAGTAAAGGGAGGCCGCTAGGGGCTCTTGATTAGTAAAGGGAGGCCGCCAGGGGCTTTTTATTAGTAAAGGGAGGCAGCTAGGGGCTTTTTATTAGTAAAGGGAGGCCGCCAGGGGCTTTTTATTAGTAAAGGGAGGCAGCTAGGGCCTTTTTATTAGTAAAGGGAGGCTGCTAGGGCCTTTTTATTAGTAAAGGGAGGCAGCTAGGGGCTTTTTATTAGTAAAGGGAGGCCGCTAGGGCCTTTTTATTAGTAAAGGGAGGCAGCCAGGGGCTTTTTATTAGTAAAGGGAGGCCGCTAGGGGCTTTTTATTAGTAAAGGGGGGCATCTAGGGGCTTTTTATTAGTAAAGGGAGGCATCTAGGGGCTTTTTATTAGTAAAGGGAGGCATCTAGGGGCTTTTTATTAGTAAAGGGAGGCAGCTAGGGGCTTTTTATTAGTAAAGGGAGGCAGCTAGGGGCTTTTTATTAGTAAAGGGAGGCAGCCAGGGGCTTTTTATTAGTAAAGGGAGGCAGCCAGGGGCTTTTTATTAGTAAAGGGAGGCTGCTAGGGCCTTTTTATTAGTAAAGGGAGGCCGCTAGGGCCTTTTTATTAGTAAAGGGAGGCCGCCAGGGCCTTTTTATTAGTAAAGGGAGGCAGCCAGGGGCTTTTTATTAGTAAAGGGAGGCCGCTAGGGGCTTTTTATTAGTAAAGGGGGGCATCTAGGGGCTTTTTATTAGTAAAGGGAGGCATCTAGGGGCTTTTTATTAGTAAAGGGAGGCAGCTAGGGGCTTTTTATTAGTAAAGGGAGGCAGCTAGGGGCTTTTTATTAGTAAAGGGAGGCAGCCAGGGGCTTTTTATTAGTAAAGGGAGGCAGCTAGGGCCTTTTTATTAGTAAAGGGAGGCAGCCAGGGGCTTTTTATTAGTAAAGGGAGGCAGCCAGGGGCTTTTTATTAGTAAAGGGAGGCAGCCAGGGGCTTTTTATTAGTAAAGGGAGGCAGCCAGGGGCTTTTTATTAGTAAAGGGAGGCAGCCAGGGGCTTTTTATTAGTAAAGGGAGGCAGCCAGGGGCTTTTTATTAGTAAAGGGAGGCAGCTAGGGCCTTTTTATTAGTAAAGGGAGGCAGCCAGGGGCTTTTTATTAGTAAATGGAGGCCGCCAGGGCCTTTTTATTAGTAAAGGGAGGCAGCCAGGGCCTTTTTATTAGTAAAGGGAGGCAGCTAGGGCCTTTTTATTAGTAAAGGGAGGCAGCTAGGGCCTTTTTATTAGTAAAGGGAGGCAGCTAGGGCCTTTTTATTAGTAAAGGGAGGCAGCTAGGGCCTTTTTATTAGTAAAGGGAGGCAGCTAGGGCCTTTTTATTAGTAAAGGGAGGCAGCTAGGGCCTTTTTATTAGTAAAGGGAGGCAGCTAGGGCCTTTTTATTAGTAAAGGGAGGCCGCCAGGGGCTTTTTATTAGTAAAGGGAGGCCGCCAGGGGCTTTTTATTAGTAAAGGGAGGCCGCCAGGGGCTTTTTATTAGTAAAGGGAGGCCGCCAGGGGCTTTTTATTAGTAAAGGGAGGCCGCCAGGGGCTTTTTATTAGTAAAGGGAGGCCGCCAGGGGCTTTTTATTAGTAAAGGGAGGCCGCCAGGGGCTTTTTATTAGTAAAGGGAGGCCGCCAGGGGCTTTTTATTAGTAAAGGGAGGCCGCCAGGGGCTTTTTATTAGTAAAGGGAGGCCGCCAGGGGCTTTTTATTAGTAAAGGGAGGCCGCCAGGGGCTTTTTATTAGTAAAGGGAGGCCGCCAGGGGCTTTTTATTAGTAAAGGGAGGCCGCCAGGGGCTTTTTATTAGTAAAGGGAGGCCGCCAGGGGCTTTTTATTAGTAAAGGGAGGCCGCCAGGGGCTTTTTATTAGTAAAGGGAGGCCGCCAGGGGCTTTTTATTAGTAAAGGGAGGCCGCCAGGGGCTTTTTATTAGTAAAGGGAGGCCGCCAGGGGCTTTTTATTAGTAAAGGGAGGCCGCCAGGGGCTTTTTATTAGTAAAGGGAGGCCGCCAGGGGCTTTTTATTAGTAAAGGGAGGCCGCCAGGGGCTTTTTATTAGTAAAGGGAGGCCGCCAGGGGCTTTTTATTAGTAAAGGGAGGCCGCCAGGGGCTTTTTATTAGTAAAGGGAGGCCGCCAGGGGCTTTTTATTAGTAAAGGGAGGCCGCCAGGGGCTTTTTATTAGTAAAGGGAGGCCGCCAGGGGCTTTTTATTAGTAAAGGGAGGCCGCCAGGGGCTTTTTATTAGTAAAGGGAGGCCGCCAGGGGCTTTTTATTAGTAAAGGGAGGCAGCCAGGGGCTTTTTATTAGTAAAGGGAGGCAGCCAGGGCCTTTTTATTAGTAAAGGGAGGCCTTTTATGACTGTTTTAGTGTCATTTTGTGCTATTTTGGTTGGTGGTGTGCCCCAGGATTTTCTAAGTATAAAAAGTGTGCCGCAGCTCAAAAAAGGTTGAAAATCACTGCCTTAGAGCACACTGTAGAGTCATCGCAAGAATCCTGTTACTCTGCGTTGCTGTTGTGTGATAAAAACAACTTTTATTTTTCTTGTTTATTTCGGCAGTCAAGGAGGCGGGACAGCTTTCCAGGGCACTCGAGCTCTGCCCGCCTCCTCAGGACTGCTCTCGCTTGAACCACGAATAAAAACACTGCCCCCAGCACTACCTCACTACACTCGGTTTCCAACTTCCTCGCGTTCTCAGTCAGCTTGTTAGCCTGGCATCTGCTGGCTAGCTCTCAATCACACCAGCGCCATGCACATCACAGACGCATGCGTGGTGCGCCTATGCCAGACTAACAGGCGGACTGTGCATGCAGGGATGTTTGAAACCGAATGTAGTGACTTACAAGCGGGGGCAGTGTTTTGATTTGTGAGTTCAAGCGAGAGCAGCCATGAGGAGGCCGGCAGTGGCTCGGAAAGCTGTCCCACAGAAATGTACAAGAAGAATAAAAGTTGTTTTTATCACACAACAGCAACGCAGAGTAACAGGATTAGGATCATTGCGATGACTCTACAGTGTGCTGATCGGAGGTGACAGGTTCCCTTTAAAGGGAAGCTGTCATCAAAACCTGGTCTAAAAAACTACTACTAGTATGTAGTAGCAGCTTTTCACCTTACAGAACATGTTTCTTTCATAGCCCAGCATTGTTCCAACAACCAGAAAATCAACTTTGAAGTCAAATGTAAACTGGTAGTATAAAGTCAAGGAGGCTGAGAGTTTAACAGTGAAGTCAATGTCTCCCTGCCTCAGAACACCTCCTCCCATGACTTACATCATGCACCAGACTTCAGGAGATCTGGTTAGTGATTTCTCTGGGTGCAGGACCATCAGTTACAGTGAAGGGGGCTTTCTGAGACCGGGTTAAACTCTCCTCCTCCTTGACTTTATACAAAAAAATTACATTCACTTCAAAGTTGATTTTCTGGATGATACCACAACCCTGGGCCATGAAAGAAACATGGATCTGGAAGGTGTTCAGCTGCTTCACAACATACTGGTTCATTAGGTATGTTTCTGCTGACAGATTCCCTTTAATGTTGATTGCATTTAGTGGATGAATAAGATAACCAAAACTGAATCAGCAAAAGCCAAAAATACCAAAAGAAAGAGGTGACAAGGTATCAATAATAAATAAAAAAAATCCTTTATTGCAATTCTACACAAATTATGCACATATATGTCCCATAAATTGGAAAATCAAATCCATAGGGGAAACAAGTAGCCCCAGATGGAAATAGGGCATCCACAGATGGTCACTGACAAAGCATCAGTGCGAAACACGCGTCGGGGTGTACTATTTGGCCTCCCTTTGGCTGTCCTGTGTCTGCCCTTCACCATACTTTTGGGTAAGTGTGCTATAGATATATGGAATTTTTAACTCCGGAAGGTACCTCCGGTTCATCTTATTTTTTGTCTCATTGTACTATTGCCACTTTACCCCTATTGGTCTTACTGTTGGACCGAATATTTTCTTAAATTTTGGGCATATTTTCACTCTGGGGCATATAGAAGGGGGGGTTATACGTACTCTGTAGATGCCCTATTTCCATCTGGGGCTACCTGTTTCCCCTATGTATTTGATTTTCCTGTTTATGGGACATATATGTGCATACATTTGAGTAGAATTTCAATAAAGGATATATATATATATATTTATTGATAACTTTGCGGCTCTTTCTTTTGGTATTATTGGATGAATAGGAGTCTGAATCTCCACCTCAGTCATCAGGGTCCTCCAGAACCAGGCACATTGTCTAGTGGGAAAGGTAGTTGATATGAAACTTGTGGAAAGTCCCTGTAATGTAATGTGATTGGCTCTTTGAATATGCTCTTTACTCCTCTGTGTTAATACTAACAATGTGTTTCTTTTGACAGCCGATTTATCCTACACATTCCCAGTGAGGAAAGAGATAACGCCATCCGAGTCTGCTTCCAGATCGAGCTGGCCCACTGGTTTTACTTGGACTTCTGCATGCAGAACTTTCCAGGCCTGCCTCAGTGTGGGATAAGGGACTTTGCTAAAGCAGATATCCTTTTTTTAAAAGGGTTATTCATCTGTGTATTGTTATAAGTTGCAGGATTTTATTAGTAGGAAATGTGCACCAGACATATATGGATGTGATTTGCATCTTTATTCACTTACTGCAACTTGGGACTGATGCAAACTTGTACCTTCTAGTTTTGGAATGGACGGCCCACTGCTGCAGTATATGTAATGGATCAGCGCACTGGGGTGTCAGTTTAAGGGACCATGTGACGATCTGTTAGAACATGTCCCAGTCCTGCTTCAAAATCTTTTATGTGAACATACCCAGATTCTAGTTTAGCTGCCACGGTTTTCCATAGTTTTATCTTTTTTATATTTTCCTTTACAATCCGTGTACTTTTCCAGCATTGCCCATTTTTACTTCCCAATGGTGAAGATGTTCAAAGGGTCTTGGATGAATGGAAGGAATATAAGATGGGAGTACCCACCTATGGTGCCATTATTCTGGATGAGACACTTGAAAATGTGAGTCGTCTTGGAAGAGGTAGAAGCTGGGCGCATTGTGTGCCCCCTTCCTCCTGTGTGACGTATCTGATAGTGATATGTCATGGATCACTATGATAACACAGGAACAATTTATGACTATGAAAACGAAAACCCGTAAAGCTATGGTCAGCTATTTTCCAAGGGATTTTCATTTATGCATTAGCACACTGCTACTGGCGTTTGTTTTATTCTTTCATTTCAGTCAACATTATTCAGGGTGCTTGCCCTATGTCAGGGCTGATAGGGTTAGGGGTGAGCATCCTGCAGCAGTGCTCTCTACAGATGGCACATGGGTGTCTCTGGTTTTGCAGGTGTAAGATCACCAGTATAATTTTTGCATATAGCATTACATAAAAAAAACTTGATCCACTGCTTTGTGACTATATGATTCCACTTAATATATGTTGCTAACGTAGTCTGAGCCTAACTCTACCACTTCTTTCCAGGTGCTACTTGTCCAAGGTTATTTAGCAAAGTCTGGATGGGGTTTTCCAAAAGGAAAAGTGAATAAAGAAGAAGCCCCTCATGATTGTGCAGCAAGAGAGGTGAAGCAATGTTTCTCATTTACTTTATTAGCTAGGTATAAGGATCTGATGGGTTTGGACAATGTCCTACAATGAGGTACATTTTACATATAGTATGCCAATGCATAACCTACCACTACCAGTATTCATTTGCCATGACCCCAGCATTGTACCTTCAAGGTGCATGACATAAAGGAGACAATTCACTTCTCTATAAGCTTTATATAAATGAAGTGAATTTACCAAACTTTTTTACATTTTTTTTCCGCTAGTCGGTCCAATACGGGTTGCTAGATCACTGAGAAGGGAGGGGGAAGATGAATAAAGGGCTGAGTTGGCGAAAGGCCAAAAGTCACTTTTAATCTCAATGAAGTGCTATAGTCATATCAGTTCTGGTGAACTCTCCTCTGTAATCTGTGGTGCTCATATATGGTTGGGTGGGGTTAAGGAGTAGAATTTCGTTATACAGTATATGGGAGACATTGTAGAAGCTAGTCTTCAACCAGTAGCGCAAGGAAAACTTAGAGATAGGACTTCTGCACACATGTTGTTTTTTTTCTTATTTTGTGTACAAGCTGTTGTTTCCATGGTTAGCACAAGTCCCCATGTATTTCTATGTGACCATGCACACTGCCCTCTATGTGACGTCTGCTTGAGCCCTAAAACCCACAGCAGCTTCAATTTCAATCTGTGTCTGTGGCTCGAGCAATCTTTCTACTGTCATCAGTGCCCACAACCTCAGCTCCTTCTGCTCTGTAACATGTTGTATGTGGATTACACTCCATTGTCACAGAGACAGGGTTCTGTGGGTGTATGTATGTATATATAAATATAAATGTTAACTTTCAGGTGCTTGAAGAGACCGGCTTCGATATTAAGGATCGTATGTGCAATAATGATTACATTGAGCTGAGGATCAATGACCAGTTAGCTCGTCTTTACATTATTCCTGGAGTTCCAAAAGACACAAAATTTAATCCAAAAACCCGAAAAGAAATCCGAGTAAGTATACTCTGCTCATGTGAACATATATTTTCTGTGCCACCTCAAAGGGAGAGCACACCTTCATAAATCTCATGTCTTTTTGTTCTTTTCTTAGTTATACTTGTGGGATATTCACACTCCCATTTTGGATTTTTTTTTTTTTTTAAATGTAAAACATTTGGAAAAGGATGTTCTCTGCACCTCGTTTTCCATGGATACACTGGACTTTGAATGATCTCTGACAAAACAGAAAAAACTAGTACATGCCTTAGTTGTTTTATGTGAACATACAGACATAAACACATAATAAACTAATGTTGGCTTTTTCTTCTCTTTTATTAGAACATTGAGTGGTTTCCAATTGAAAAGCTGCCCTGCCATAAAAATGATATGACTCCAAAGTCAAAGCTAGGATTGGCTCCAAACAAGTTTTTCATGGTCATACCTTTTATAAGGTAAGTACATTGAGAAGTCAGTAAGTGTTTGTAAGGACAGTTTTTCACTGCAGTGGCTGTTCTGTGAACTATGGACTGTGCATGGTCTTTTTCATTATGTGCATCATTATGATATATAATGTACAGATTCCCTGCTTCCCTACTAGTTATTTTGATAACAGCTGGGAAGAAGGCACTCCATCATATATCACTATGAGTCCCATGCACTGCCGTAATTCATTGGTAAAGAAGGTTGAGTGAACTGTAGTCTAACCCCCCACAGATCTTCTGAAACTAGTGTCCTGCTTTCTGAGGAGTGGTGGCGGTGCATGTCATCAATGATGTTAGTGGTCTCTGCTGATAATACATTGTTTATAGGGAATATTCGGCTGCCAACTTCTGATACCTGGGGTAAAATTAGTCAAGTTGCAATTTCCCCACTGACAGTAAACACATACGTTCGGGACAGTGCAACTAAGGAAAAGTCTATTTAATTTCCTCTCGGTAACATTTTTTCTGATGGTGATGTCAAGTGTTTCATCTGTCTCCCCCTCTTGTCATCAGGCCATTACGGGATTGGCTGCAAAAGAAGCTGGGCGACTCATCGGATAGTGATAATGGAGTGCTCTCTACTGGAACTACACCATCAAAACCCGTTGTGGAGAAAATCAAGTAAGAGGATTGAGTATGTAAGAGATGCCTACATGTCTGTCGCTATTGGTTCCTATGGGGACATGAACACCAGCCTCCTCACAACTCAGTTCCTAATGGAGGACATAACGTCTTCTACAATTAATACAGTGGGGGAGATTCATGAATCTCTCCAGTGTATCCTCCTAATGTGGTGGTCCTTTGGAGAGGTTTCTTTATATATGATTGGGGCACTAGTGGTCTTTCTTTCCATAATTAAATAGGAATCTCTTCATAGATATTGTGAGATATTGACGTGAAAACTAATAAAAAATGTAAATATTATGTTTCAGCATCTGTATATATATATATGGGCTTACTGTTGCCCAAAATTCAGTATTGTAGTGCAAGTAAAGTATAAAAACTAACTGCACTAAGCAAAGATCAGCAATTTTCTTATTAACTCTAAGGCCCCTTCCACACTTGCGTTGCAGATCACGTCAGAGTTTGATCAGGGTGCGATCAGTTTTTGGTCAGTGAAAAACGCACATTTTGCATCAGAGTGCAATCAGTTTTCAGTCAGAGTTTGTTCAGTGTCTCAGTTTTTCACGCACGTTTTTGATGCAATTTCAATGCAATTTCAATGCGTTTTTCACGCGCAAAAAATGCGTGTGAAAAACGCAAGTGTGAAAGGGGCCTAAGTATCTATCTGCAGGTGTTTAGCTACTAGCAGAGGCTTTACCTTGTTCCCCCAGGCTACTCTACAAGCTACAATTTTCCATGCTTTCTGGTCACCATGGGAAACCGTATAGGACAGCTAGAGACGAGGGGAGGGGCTGTAGTGGAGGATTGCAAGAAAATAGGACCTTGGGTGATGTCACAAGCATGTGACTCATCACGAGCTTCAGCTTATCCACTTACAAACATGCTGTCCTGATTCATATGAATGTCCTGAATGCTCGGGCTTCAGTACCCTCAGTTGATGTCAGAACCAGGAAGTGCCGCCCACTTCAGGAGAACCTGAAAGGATTTTAACAGCCTCATATATCCAATAGCCCTATATCTCAGGCTAGGAAGAAGCCAGCAGCATGATACTCACCAGCTGTGCTAAAACAATTTTTTTGGTCAGTAAGTTTACAGTTACGCTATAAGTAGTCTTTTACTAAATCTGATTGAGTTGTGGAGTAGTGGATGTCCTGTTTGAATCTCTGATGCCTCAGCTTCTTTAGTCTGTGTGTGTAAAAGAGTGTAAGTTAATATTAATTATTATAACAATTCCTCATAGGTCCAGAATGCGCTGTATGCCTCAGTTTTCTGAGCTTTCTCCAGGAGAACAGTGGCCAAAGCCTAAGGTACTGTAAAATCATCTACATAGTCAGTCGTGCTGATTAGTTAATGTTAGGATAGGAGGCTCATATATTTTAATACAGATGGCCTGTATGTGCAATATTTTACCTATGGGAAGTGGATACAGTGAGAAAAGGTGGCTGAGCTTATAGATCAGCGGCACACTACAGTGCTTGTTCCATGGAGAGAGCACTGCGCAGGTATTGGTCTCCTAAGAGAAAGCGTGAACCTTCCCTTTATTCATTTCTGCTAAGGATACAGTATGATATTATTAACCGGTAATCTGCCATTACATTATTAGGAATAGTGATTTTTGTTCTTTAGTTACCGTATATACTCGAGTATAAGCCGACCCGAGTATAAGCCGAGACCCCTAATTTTACCACCAAAAACTGGAAAAACCTATTGACTCGAGTATAAGCCGAGGGTGTAGTATACAGCCAGCCTGCCCCCTGTAGTATACAGCCAGCCTGCCCCCTGTAGTAAACAGCCAGCCTGCCCCCTGTAGTAAACAGCCAGCCTGCCCCCTGTAGTAAACAGCCAGCCTGCCCCCTGTAGTAAACAGCCAGCCTGCCCCCTGTAGTAAACAGCCAGCCTGCCCCCTGTAGTATACAGCCAGCCTGCCCCCTGTAGTATACAGCCAGCCTGCCCCCTGTAGTATACAGCCAGCCTGCCCCCTGTAGTATACAGCCAGCCTGCCCCCTGTAGTATACAGCCAGCCTGCCCCCTGTAGTATACAGCCAGCCTGCCCCCTGTAGTATACAGCCAGCCTGCCCCCTGTAGTATACAGCCAGCCTGCCCCCTGTAGTATACAGCCAGCCTGCCCCCTGTAGTATACAGCCAGCCTGCCCCCTGTAGTATACAGCCAGCCTGCCCCCTGTAGTATACAGCCAGCCTGCCCCCTGTAGTATACAGCCAGCCTGCCCCCTGTAGTATACAGCCAGCCTGCCCCCTGTAGTATACAGCCAGCCTGCCCCCTGTAGTATACAGCCAGCCTGCCCCCTGTAGTACCTAGCCTGCCCCCTGTAGTATACAGCCAGCCTGTTCCAATAGTAGTATACAGCCAGCCTGTTCCAATAGTAGTATACAGCCAGCCTGCCCCAATAGTAGTATACAGCCAGCCTGCCCCAATAGTAGTATACAGCCAGCCTGCCCCAATAGTAGTATACAGCCAGCCTGCCCCAATAGTAGTATACAGCCAGCCTGCCCCAATAGTAGTATACAGCCAGCCTGCCCCAATAGTAGTATACAGCCAGCCTGCCCCAATAGTAGTATACAGCCAGCCTGCCCCAATAGTAGTATACAGCCTGCCCCCAGTATGCCAAGTGAATAAAAAAACAAACTTAATACTCACCCTCCGACGATACTCACCTTTGATGCTCGGCACGGCTCCCGGTCCTCGGCGGTGGCTCCCGGTCCTGGCAGCGGCTTCCGAACCTCGGTGGCAGCTCCTCTCTTCTTTCTTCACCGGCGGCTCCCGGTCTCTTTGCTTACTTCACTAGCCGGCAGTCGCGTCCATGCGATCTGCGGCCGGGCGCACACTATGATGCGGCAGTGTCGCCGCCGATGATGTCATCAGCGGCGACAGCGCCGCATCTTAGTGTGCGCCCGTCGGCAGATCGCATGGACGCAACTGCCGGCTAGCGACGTAAGCAAAGAGCCAGGGAGCCGCCAGTGAAGAAAGAAGAGAGGAGCTGAGCCGCTGCCGAGAATCGGGAGCTGCCGCCGAGGATCCAGACACCGGAGGGTGAATATTATTATTATTTTTTTCTTAGTTGACTCGTGTATAAGCCGAGGTGAGGTTTTTCAGCACATTTTTTGTGCTGAAAATCTCGGCATATATACATGAGTATATACGGTATGTTATCCTGTATTGGATTTGCGTTATTCCCTGACATCTTCATCATTTTTAGATTGAAATATTATGGGGTCTTTATGTTTTCATTAATTATTAAAATGTTTTTTTTCCTTGATGCAAAAAAGAATGAATGAATGAATGGATGATTGATTGGTATCACTAGTGCCATAATTAAAATATTATTTTAGTCATCACATATTGTAAAATGCCAACAAAAGAATTAAAAAAATGATCAAGTTGTATCTATGATCCGCACATAGTAACAGCTGCTGGGAAATTTTTACATTGTCACTTTTATTGCTGAGTCAATTTCTTAATTTTTTTGTTTATCAGAAGTGTCTGGCTGCCATAAGCAACTAGTTTTGCTCTCAATCAGAGCTCAGCGTTCATTTTCCAACAGCAGTTTTATAAAATGGAAGCTGGGCTCTGATAGGTTACCATGAGAAACGAGAACAATTCCTCTCTCAAACACTTCTGATAATTTGCCCCCATAGTATTGAAGCGAAGCTAACTAAAAACATTAAAAGGGTTGGCCACTCTATTACATAAGTTGCCCATGTGCCTTTATTGCCTTAAAGGGGTATTCCCACAAAGACAAGTTTCTTTAAAACACTCAGGATAAGAAATTCTCTAATTCAGTGTTATTAACAAAAATACAGCATTTCACAGATATAAAAATAACACTCCTCACACAAAATACAAGGTCTAATATAATTACAATAAAAAAAAAAGTTTTCTGTAGAAATGGAAATTGGGAAAGAAAAAATGCCTGGACGTGTTGGGTCCTTAGGCCGGCGGCACACGTGATGTTTTGAACCTGTTTTTGGGCCTTTTTTAAGCAGTCCGTTAAAAACCGCATGCGTTTTTGAGTGGCTTTACCAATTATCTTCCAAAAATGCATGCATTTTAACGGACTGCTTAAAAAACGGTCCAAAAACGGGTTCAGAGCACCACGTGTGCCGCCGGCCTTAAGGGAAATCAGCTCTCAAAATCCATTATGATAAACTAGAGACCTTTACCTAAAGATCCAGACACTGTAACTTCTAAAATTCTGTGCTATGGGGGCGTTATATTGCCCCTCTGCTGTAGCCTGTCTCGCCCCGCCTCTGCTCCCTAGGCACTTCCAGGAGGGCTGCTTCCATCTTATTCATTTTGGATCTACAAGTTAGTGCTCCTGGTTTATCCTGCATGTTTTTGATGGTAGATTTCCCATAAGATGTGATGTGATCAAGAAACCATATGTGTTCTGAACATTGCTGCAGTGTAGCCGACTTATATTAAAGCGTGAGTGTTTTTTTTTTTTTTCTGGGCGTTAGAATCAAAATCTTAAGAGCAATGGTAAGAAGCAACATCAAGATCCTCCGAACCAAAATCAGAAGAAGAAAGCAAACGGAGTCCACAATGCACAAGTAAAGCAGCAGCAGATCAGTATTCTGGTAAGGACCCCCTAAGGAATTAGAAACACAGGGTCTCTTTTGGGTGCACATGATATAAAATTGTGTATATTGTATAGATAATAAATAAACACATTTTATAAATAATTATAATGAAGGGTAACACTAGTCTGTAAGGCAACGATGTGCAGTGACTTTGCTAAGGTTTTTTTTTACTTCTTTATAGAAACCCGAGAAGAAGCTTACCCCCAGGAGGCTCACTGACACTTTTGATGTGGGTTCGTATCTTTCCTAAATCTTGTATTTGATTATAGTTGTTTATTAAAGGGGTTGTCCGGGCTTTATAATCTCCTTTCTCTGGAGCAGCTTCTTGCGACCCATCAGTACCAGTCTCTGTATGTCTACAAAGGCTCAGTGGGGATGTCATGCCAATAGCTGAGCGCGCACCACAACCTGCAGCTTTTTATACACCTCATCTGCTGCAGAACCTCTTTATGACTAGTGAACACTTGAGTGACCATTTAGATGGCACTCATTCCCAGTACATGTGATCTGGGAGGGAGCAGAGATACATGTGGTTGTAGAATTCTCTCTGCACTACATTGACTTGTATTCTCTATAGCAAATCCTGTGTAGCTTCTGTTTACTTGTGGCATCAAACATTCAGCTTTTTGTTGTGTTTCTATTCCCCAGACTCTGAAGGACAGCAGAATGACCACGCAGGTGATGAAGCTTGCAATGGGACCCTAGAGTGCTCCTTCTCTTCCAAAGCCTTCCTGGGATTCCGATTTGACATGGATGCCATCATGAAATCCTTGGATTTCTGATCCACCAGCAACTGCACAAGGATCATGTATGCTGCGGTGCTGCAGCCAAGAACTTGTGAAATCAAGCCTTACCTTCCTCAGGTTCTTACAAGGATGTGCAGGGATTTACTGGGGGGCAGGAGAAGGTCTGTCCTGTGGACAGGACGTGGTTCTGTTCATTCTATATAATTATGGTGGGGGAGGGTCTTTCTTTCTTGCACTGTTTTTGCAATATCATTTTTTTTACACACAAGTACCTTTTCAGTGTTGAGCTCTCCTGTCAGCGGGCATTGCCTGGATGTAGTTTGTCCTTTAGTCCCTGAGATAGATGTGACACTTGGTTTACTATTTAGCTCTTACATGGTGTAGCTTGAATGTACTCTGGATGCAATGTCGCTGGTGACTTCAGCCTTGTTGCACACCACTTGTTGGGGATCTGTATTTTTTGTTGCCTTGTATTATATGCACTGCACATTACCCCAAATGAACCCTTTCATGGCTGGAGTGGGCTCATGATATCTGCATTATGTGCCCATCGATGTCTGTCATTGTGAATACCACCTACTGTAGCCTGTCTGTAGGTATACAAACCCAGTGACTGGGGAGGACAGAAGTTATATTCACGCTAATGTGAAAAGACATGAGCTTTCCTCCAGCCTCTATCATTCATTTATAGGGTGAATAAGATTTTCTTAGGAATGTATTTCTGGGGGATCATATACCTGCTGCTGGCTTCATGTCATTTGTTTTGGTGTTGCTTACTGTATTATCATGTAGTCTTTACCTCCCCCCTGGCACCTCAATGTTTGCTTTGTGTAATATTTTCAGCCATTGTTACAGTTGTGCCACTGTCCTGCTGTTGTGTCGCTCCGTCAGATGAAGGGCAGAAAAGGTCACATATCTTTGGGATGGCAATGCCACTTTTCCAGCAATCAGATTACAGTCATGATAGGTATTGCATATCAATGCCCAGGGATCACATCAGCTGGGGCCTTCAACTGTGCACACAATGTTTTATACCTACCCCTACCTGGTACTCTGCAAAGCTATTCCTCCACTGTAGTGATGCCCATGCTGTGTAGATTGTATGATTGTATCTTCCAAGCGCTAGGACACAGTGCAGGTATACATGACATATCCCTTGGAAGCAGGACTCAATAGAGCATGTGCGAGATTTCTGCAAAAATTGTTGATTCAAGACCTGAAGGCTCCATGGACATGACTGGGTGCTTCACTGATCCATAACCCGGGCTGAAGCACATAGACTGGGTGAAGATGGGAGTAGCAAGTGCTCCTCACCCCTCCCCTCTCCATAGACAGCCAGGAGGCTGCGCTGCAGTACGGACAGGAATGCTCTGTTTTGTGAAGTGCAGTCTCCAGGCTCGGTCACAGTGGTGACGTTTTATTCACAAATCTGCATATGGTGCCTAATATTAATGAAATATGCAAAACCAATCCAGTTGCTGTAGGTGCATGGCCTGGATGGAGATGTAGGAACAGGTGACCCATTTCCTAGGTAAAATATTAAATGGCCTCTACAAAGATTCTGGTTCAGTATCATGTATGGCCTGAGCAGAGGGCGATTCTAGGGAGAGGGGCATCTAAGCTGTGCTCATTGTACAGTTTTATTTCTGGGTTCTAATCTTTTATATAGATGAAATGAAAAGGCACCTTGTAATTTTAGCCTAATGTCTATTGTGTTTTCCTGGATTATTGGTGGCAATTAAGAGGTTTTCATTCTGGTTGCCGCGCTTATGTATATATGGACTGTTGAGAGCTCGGTTAATATTGGTATATATGTGAGCGCAGATTAGAAAGCAGGACTTGCTGATGGGGCACTGAACTTTCCATATATATTTTATATACTCCCATTGATGCCTCTCATAAAAGCTTCATAGAGGTGAGTCTGTATGAGGCACATTTCATACGTTTAGAGTACACAATAATAGGATTGTGTGAGCGTTGGCGCTGTTGCTTAGTTTCCCATAGCAGCCACGTGGCTTACATGTCATATTCTGGTCTTGGGAAATAAAAGGTGCAATTGTATTGTAGATTACAATGTCTAAGGTTATGACCAGGCAGAGCCTAAATGTACAAACCCTGTGGTGTTTCTTTGTGGGGCTTTGTATCCAGACTTTACATGAAAAACCTCAGTATATGATTTCTTTTCTGAGCACTGAAATGTGAGTTATGTTACTATGGCTAATGGGACACATGGGTCTTTATAAAACCTGCATTCTTATAGTGGCAGGAGAAAGAAAGGAAATATATATATTTTTTCCTGTTTATCACGACTCTTTGCTTAGTTTTGTTGTATTTACGTGCAGCATATATGCACGTGTGTGAACTATTGGGAGAACAAGCACAATTGTGTAATACTTCAATACTGAGGGAATCTTCTCTTGCTAATGACTTGTTTTGGGTGTTTTTATTTTACTGTCTCCCCCATTCCCACCCCTCCCCCAATAGTGAAAGGTTCATTTTAAGGTTTTTGAGGATCAGAATAATGGGGCACATTTACTTACCTGCTCGCTGGAATTCACAGAAAGTGCATTGTCCGACCATAATGCACTGTGCCGCGATTCACTAAGATCGTGCGTCCGATATCCTGCATGTGTCGCTTTCCACGCTCGGGTTTACCGGAGTTCACCATCTTTTTAGTGGTGCATGTAAGTGCATTGTCTTGCAACGCAATTGAAAAGTTAAATCCCGCTCTCAGTCCAAATCAGTCAGAGCATTGGACGGCACATGCTCTAGATCGTGTCGCATGGAAACCAGCACACCCACTACTCAACATTGAAGATAGGGCAGAGTCCGAAAAAAGTGTGCTGCAAAGCCCTTAATAAATGTGCCCCAATGCCATGGTATTCAGATGCTATCAGCTTTATGCGGGGAGGGTGAGGGGGGGTAGTATGGACAACTCAAAAAATGTATTGATTTTGATGGCCTTTGAAAAAGAGAACGCCCTTTTCTTTTCGATCTTGCCATAATCTTTTTATTCTACCTCGGTTTATACAGTTGAATTGCGTTTCAAAACGCCACGTGTGACTGCAGAACATTCTGTGACACTGATATCAGCACATGAAATAAAATGGGGTAAACTGCAGCTTGAGAGGTAATAGACGCTGCGGATTACTTGCAGACTTGGGCTTCCCACGCACTTCCACATGAGTAGCCATGAGCTGCACGTTGGCTGCAGAAGGAGGTGGGGAGCGCTCCTCACCCCTCCCCTCTTCATAGTGGACTGAGCAACCGCACCACAAATTGGGCACAATGAGGACCCGCCCTGTCTCATCTGCATTGCTGAGCGATCTGACGTTTTTGTGGCTGCCTCACAGCCGCCATGTGCATGGAGCCTTAGTCGCTTAAAAATTTTCAGAATAATTCAGTAACATTAAAGTGAATGTGATTTGATAAAAGTAATGTAAACAATGCATTTTATTTCTCCACCAAAATTATTGCTCAATGCGGAAAGTAAAATAATGATGGTGCCACTTTTTGCACACATTTTTTTCTTATGCACATAGATGCTAGATGCAGCTTTTAGGCGTGACAATCCGCGGTGTATGCAGAGAGCCTAAACATGAAGGTAATGGATTAATGTGGGATTTGTTATGGGGGAGGGAGGGGGTTCTTCTTAAGTGACCCTGTTATGTTGTGAATGGGATCACATTGACAAATCTTTCTCCCTCCATAGTTACTACTTTTATTTGATATATGTAGATTTCCTGTTTCCATTCAGGGACCTGGAAGCAGTTTGTGGAGTTCTGGCTTCTATCCTTGGAACCCATGTAAGTCTATAGTAAGAGACTAATGATGTGCAGCTCAGATTTCTTTAGGGTTAGGACCAGATCCCACCTGCATCAGGGGTTTCTATTACAATCTCCGTTGTAGAAGAGAGTAACAGAAACTGTGAGCAGAAGGTCTTCCGTTTCTCATAGACATCAATGTACTGAAAGTTTCCATCTGTTATTTGTAGTGGAAACAGGTTTTTTTTTTTTATTATTCCTTTTTATAGTAAGTACAGTGTGAACCCGACCTTAGTGGAAGTCCAGTAACCTTTCCACCTACTTCTAGTGGTTCGGTACCATAGGGTTTCTGCTGTGGAATTGCGGGTGGGAAATTTGCACTGATGTAAGATTTAACATATCAACATAATATGGGGAAAAGCTCTTCTTATAGTATTTCCTGTACTGCATGACGATTTGGCATGTGGGATCACTTTGTTGCACTGTATATCTGTACTCATGTGGTGAGCATCCTCCTCCATTTCCCAGTTACCTGATACGAGGTTTCTCCTGGTATTATGGGCCCAGGCCGCCTCTGGCTGGAGGATGTTAGGAGTCAGGCTTGTGGCATACACTTACACTGAGTGCTAGCTCCTGTGACGCTGAATGTTCACTTGCAGGGCAGCTGGAATGATCAGCAGAAGGAACTGCTATTGGAGCCAGTTGTTGTCCCCTTACTATAGGTTTTCTACATACAATAAAATGCAGCATTACCTTTCAGAGATGTGATCTGTACAGTTTGTTCTGGCAGCTGTAGGTATCTTGAGTGTTTCTCTATAAATACTTTTACGTAGCGATACTGTGAAATACCTTTACCCCATGTACTGAACCCCCTCTATACATTTCTGTATAAATACTTCTATGTGAAGCTGCTCTGCACAGAAAGCAGCAGATAATCCCAAGTGTGGCCTTCAGTTTACTGCGGAGGAAACCTGTCAGGCACTTCAAGCCCCTCAAACTGAGGGTCTTACCTTATTTTCTGTAACGAGTCCTTCTGCATGATGTGGATTATATTATTACACATACACACTGCATTGTGAGTCAGACAGGTGTAATACCCCCTTCCTCCCCTGTCCCTGCACAAGCCATCACACCCTTTCTGTGCTGCATCTCAGCAGGAGGAAGGGTCTGGAGCCTGAATCGGGAAAGCTCAAACAGACCAACACACTACTATACATGAGGTAGGACCTTTACTATGGGAAACTAGATGTGTTGGACAGGTTCTCTGACAGAGGTTTTACAGGCTAAACATATCTATAGACAAGCCCTTAAAGGAAACCCTGCCATTGGGTTTTTACCATAAACCTAATGACAGGTTCCCACAGAAGTCTTCATACTGTATATGTTTACCTGTATTTATACTGTATGTGTTTAATGTATAAATCGGATCTAGTGTGATGGGGCTCAGCTTCCTTTGGAATTCTCTTCAGCAAGTCACACACAGCCGATGGTGGAGGGAGGGGGGTGAAGGAGCTGAGCCCAGTGACTCGGCTGAAGAGAAAACACACCCAGGCAAGGTGTCAGCTACTTTTTTGTTTTAAGAGTGATTTTAGCTGCTCTATGGATTTCAATACAAAAAAAAAATTCATGGGGCACAATATGAAGACTGATGTGGGAACCTGTCATTTAGTTTAATGGAGAAAACCTGATGACAGTTTCTGTTTTAGGTCCAACGCCCAGCACCCCCTCAGCAGCTGATACAGAGAATGGAACAGACAGAAGTGTAGTGGCTGAAGGGAGTTACTGCAGTGTAACGCACCACTGCTTCTTGTTCCATCTCTTGTGTATTATCTGCTGGATACAGCTGGTCAGCGCTGGGGGATGTGGAGAGGGGCTGGAGAGGTCATGAAAACTGAAAGCCTGAGAAAAACCCTTAGGCCATTACATTACATTAAATTGATGTTACTGTGAAATCTTCACAAAAAATCCTACATAAAGTCATATTGATATGTAAAGCGCTACGGAATTTGATGGCGCTATATAATAAAGATTATTATTATATTGGCCCAAATCTATTATTCTGGCTGCACAAGAGTTTCATTGGACTTTGCACTGAAAAGAACGTCTTGCACGTGTGTATATATAAAGTGTCACACACTTAATACAAAGACTCAACAGAATTGTGTTGCATGCTCTTTGTTGCATACTTCCGAGCAGTGCAGCTTGCGCCAGTATTCAATAATCTGGCGCACCCTACACATGGGTGTATTCCTCACTTTTGATAAATCTGGGCCACTGACTTGCGATCTGGAAATAAAACTCTGCAGGACATCACATTTCTGCAGCGTGAAAGTCTATTGACAAATGAAAGATCTACATCAAACTATTTATGCAAGTAACATTAAATTTGTGACAAAAATACATGTGAAGATAGCCTTAAAGGAAATCTACCATTTGATTTCATGCATTATGAACCAAACATACCTTCAGAATGCTCTTGAGTGGTTTTGCTGAAAAAACTATTATGACATTCAGGACCTTGGGAAAGCTGTATTGCATGCTTCTTACAGTACATAAACACATTTAAACAAGCTGTCTGCACTGTCTATACAAGACTTATCAACCTCAGCTGGATGACTCAAACACAGCAGCTGTGAGATGGTGCAGTGATTGATTACTTCTGCCTGTCAGTGATTACATCATTCTCCTGAGCAGTGAAAGAGGAGAAGAGCTGAGCCAAGCAAAGGAGTGACATGCAGATGCATTATCCTGAATTTTATAGTTGTTTTTTCAGCAAAACCGCTCCGGGATAAAACAAGATATGTTTCTGCATTCATGTAGCTACAGCATTTTCAAGGTATGTTTGGTTCATAATGCATGAAATCGAATGGTAGATTTCCTTTAAAGTTTCTGAGTTTATGTTTGGTTTATGAACAGTAAGGCATAAAAATAGCAAGTAGCACTTGATCTATTAATCTGAACTAAGCCTTACAATGGGTTGATTCGAGGCAAATGAAAGCAATGTGGATTTTCTATTGTGTTTTAGTTTGACTCACGCAGTGACCCTCTTCTATGCCTCTTTATTGTATTTGTCTTGTTGTAAGCTTTATACATGTGGCATTGGCCTTCTGAGGTTTTATTGCTATTGATTTGTCTCCTTGTATACGGTCTGTCTAGGAATAACACATTACTAAACAGCAATAAACCAAACTTGTAAAAATAGTCTCCGACTTGTGCCTTTTTATCTAATAGTGGATTGTGACAGAGCATTATAGATGTCTGGTATCTATATCAGTGTCTGGACTCCAAATGCCTTACTTCACACACAAATGGCAGCAAAACCAAAATTGCCCTCTACGGGAGGAGCCTATTTCTGGCAGCTGTATATTCTGCTATTCAGTACAGCATAATACAGCAGCTGTAGTATGCTATGGTTACTAGCAGGGTAAGTACAAACAGCCTCAAACAAACACAAAACAGATTCCCCCATTTTAACAAAAAAATTAAATGTAAATGTCAGAAACCAAGAACTGCTTAAAGCAGGTATTTACCGCTAATCATATGCGTTAGATTGATCATCAGCTAGTATGACCACCCCTATTAAAAGCTGAAGTTTAGTATATGTTTCTTGTGTTGTGCCAAGGAGGAAAGACAGCAACAGTGGGAAAACACACACAATTGTTTTTCAGATATTGTCACTTAATATGGAATATACTTGGCCTCACCTGGAATATGCTGTCCAGTTCTGTGCACCGGTCCATAAAAAGGATGCTCTGGAGCTGGATAGGGTTCAACATAGAGCCACAAAAATGATAAGAGGTATGGAGGGTCTCACGTATGCGGAAAGATTAAAACAACTAGATTTATTTAGTCTGGAAAAAGAGACGACTATGAGGGGACATGATTAATTTATATAAATATATGAATGGTCCATACAAAAAATATGGTGGTAAATTGTTTCAGATAAAATCAAATCAAAAGACGAGGGGGCACTGTCTACATCTGGAGAAATCAAGGTTTAATCACCAGAGGCGACAGGGCTTTTTTACTATGAGAACGGTCAATCTGTGGAATAGCCTGCCTCAGGCACTGGTCACAGCAGGGACAGCAGAGAGCTTCAAGAAGGGTCTAGATGCCTTTTTACACCTTAACAACATTGATGGTTATGTTATATAGAATTGTTTCCCCTTAATCCCTTCCTCATCCAATCCCTTCCCTTCCTTGGTTGAACTTGGTTGGACAAGTGTCTTTTTTCATCCGTATAAACTATGATACTATGAATTTGGCAAACTTTGCATAAATTAACAGCATTAATTAGCAGTTGAAAGCAAAACAAATCAAAACAGACTATGATGCAATTGAGTTGTAGTTCTATGTGCAGTTTCTTAATTTGAAGGAGGGGGGGGGGCAGTTCCAAGACTGCAGAATTCAAGAGAAAATAAAACTTTTCAAAAATATTTAAATGAAACAGAGGCGCCCAGACTTGCTTCACCTGAGCACCTCATGGCTCCACCATTCACTAATTATGCCCGCCCCCCACCACTTATTATTCACCCCTCTGCCCCCCCTCCACTCCGTAGACAGCTGGTGATATCTGCAAATCTCACCGGTGTTGCCGGTGGATGTTTGCTGCAATATGCAGAAACACTCAGCGTGTATGGAGAGAGCTAAGCCTGTGCCTCCAAACACCTGCAGCTGTCGTGTGACGTAGTAATAAGTCACACGTCGTGACACGCTGCTATCTTTCTGTCATGCTTCCGGGTAACCTTAGGAATCCTCACTGTTGATGGCAGGAAAAAAAACCAAAATAGGACCTTGAGTGATGTCACAAGCATGTCGTCCAATTACAAATATGCTGTCCTGATTCGTTTGAATACCCTCAGTCCTCTGGCCTCAGTGCCCTGAGCTGATTTCACAACCAGGAAGTGCCACCCACTTCAGGAGAAGCTGAATATGATTTTATAAGAAGGGCTGATTAAAATATGAAAGTTAGTGACAAAAAATAGTTTAGCACAGCTGGAGAGAGCCTTTGACAACAACTCCAACCATACCCATATCATGCTGCTGGTTTCTCTTAGGGCTGATAGATATATGAGGCTGTAAGCTATCTGTAAAATCCTTTCAGCTTCTCAAGTGGGTGGGACTTGCTGGTTGGACATCAGCTCAAGGCAGTAAGGCCAGAGCCCTGAGGGCATCCACATAAACCTGCAGGAACAGCCCAGCCAATCAGGGACACACAATCAGTGTTATTGCTTGTACAGAGATCTAGTGCAAGGGAAGACACAGAGCTGACAGCGCAGAGCACTGGAGCTCTGCATCATGGTAAGAAATGAACATACTGTAATCTTCTACACCACAAAGAAAAAGATATATTCAACATGTCCAACTACACTATGAAACACCAATAAAAACATGAACACATGGCAATATCACTGTATATATACAGTGGGTACAGAAACTATTCAGAGCCCTTTAACTTTTTCTGTGGCACTTTCTCTGCCACAAAATTTGTTGCCAGGGCCTACTTAATCATCCTGGAGCTGACCCTGCATATATACACACACATAGTGAAACCACGTGTCTGAGAAGACCACAACCCAAAAGGTTTTTTTAATTCAATGTCTGATTTCTTTGCCATGTTACTCTATGGAAGATGCTTATTACAAAAAATCACACTCTCCAGCACTTGCTACATCTGACACACACACACCTCCCTCCCCAAGAACTTATCTGCTTGTAGCTCTCCTCTTGCTGCTGCTGATGTTTGCTGGCAGGAAGTCAGTGTGCTCTCATCCTGGAATGCAGGGGGGGAGGGGTCTCGAGGCAGAGAATATCTCAGCTCCACAGCGCAGACAGAAAAGCAAGATGTCTGCCGACATTAAAGTCAGAAGATACAGGGTTGGAAACCAGAGGCAACTGAAATCATCTACCATCAGGGAATCAGATGGTAGATGTCCTTTAAAGAGATGGTTGTTTCATGGATAATAGACACTTACCGTCGCTATAGAGACTGAAGCTGCAAAAATTATGTTTCCTATTCAAATAATGTTGGGAAATTTCATAAATCTTGTACAGTCTAATAACATTCCAGTAATAAGAATATCGCCCGCTTTCTTTTAAAAAAGGAAACTGCAATTTTTTGGTGTTGAATAAACAAAGAATTCAGAGGGTTTTTTTCCACATATGAAGTATTTATTCTGAATATAAGAACATTTGTAAAATAAACGTATTATAAATTGCTCTGTATAAATAAATGAAGTTTATTTTTATTATCTTTTTTTTTTACATTTTTCTTATCAAATTAAAATAAAATGTCAGGATCTGACAGAAGCAGGAGTTTTCTGGGAAGGTAATGAGACCATGGTGGGGAGTAGACAAGACTGGTTACAAAAAACACGCAAAATGTGACTGTCGGAGGATACATTCTCACACTCAATGGAGTGGAAAACTGGTAGAAAAATAGCACATTACAGAAGTCATTGTAAGCAGAAATCCATGCAGTTCCCCGTAGTAGAAAAAGTTGACTGGCCCAGAATTCATGTAGAGAAGCAGAGAAAACATTGACATCTCTTAGATGTACCATGGACAGAAAAGCCATTTCAGGACAAGGTCAGGAAAACTATAGTGACAGGGCATTAATGTAGAGGGCAGGTGGTGGTGCCAGAGTGACAGCCGGCACACTGGGGCAGATTTACTAATACAGTCTAAATATGCACCAAATGTTTCACATTGCATTATGCTGGAAGAAACAAACTGATGGCACACTTGGTGCCAAAATCTTTAGCCCCACTTTTTGCCCCTCAATTGACATCAAAGACCAACAACGAGTATAAAACGTGTGAATCCCGGGCTGTGTGGATTTTATGGGCTAAACACTGCTGAGGACAGGACTCCAAGCATCATAGTTATACAAGATGGATTCCCCGCTTCACTGCGGAACACAAGCTACAAACTGAGAATATGATTAGTGGCACTGTACTGACAATACGTTTACCGTACAGCACTGTACTGACAATACGATTACCGTACGGCGTTGTACTGACAATACGTTTACCGCGCGGTACTGACAATACATTTACCGCGCTGTACTGACAATACGATAACCGTACGGCACTGTACTGACAATACGATAACCGTACGGCGCTGTACTGACAATACGATAACCGTACGGCGCTGTACTGACAATACGATAACCGTACGGCGCTGTACTGACAATACGATAACCGTACGGCGCTGTACTGACAATACGATAACCGTACGGCGCTGTACTGACAATGTGATTACTGTACGGCGCTGTACTGACAATGCGATTACAGCACGGTGCTGTACTGACAATATTACTGTACGGTGCTGTACTGACAATATTACTGTACGGCGCTGTACTGACAATATGATTACTGTCCACCGTTGATGTCTAGAGGTTTTGTGGAGGCTCAATGCATTTTATATCATGGTGGGTGCTATCACAGTATTCTGTACGTGAAATCCGTCCATCAAACGATCTTGGATTAGCATATTTATGTGTTTTTAGTTATATGTGAGGCAGAGCGTGTACATTTTTTGACACAAATTAAGCTGACTTTAGTGCATTTTGCTTTGTAAATGTTTCTCAGTATTCCCATTAAAGTTACAGCTGGAAAGGTCTGCACCTGGAAATATCACTTTACTGAATCTATTAAGACTGGTGATTATTTTGCTTCCAGTTACTTGTTTCCCAGCAAATGACATACCGAGACATAAAAATGTCATATGTCCTGAGATATTCTTATCCACACAGACTGACCAGTAACTTCATCTCCCATAAAAGCACTGCCCTCTTACTACACACTGGCTTAGGACAGGGTCACCTATGGGTGCAGTTATTCCCCACTGTAGTTACACCTATGACGCTATACAGTTCCGGAGTGGAGTCAATGGCTTAGGGACGGAATGTGCAGTTTACGCATTGATCATAAACATTATTCTGCATCTGTAAAACTTACTAAAACAAGGACCTTGACAAATAACTTTTAAAGTGCATCTTAATTTTACAGATGAGCGCTCCTCCACACAGAACAGGTCTCCCATTTCCACACAACTCCCAACCCATAATAAGCAACTAACAAGAAGAGAAAAAGTAAAACACTGAACGCTGTGGTCCGCACTAACCTTGACACAACGGTGGACAATGTATATATACGAGTTCTTAGCAGAAGATATCCCCAAACAACGTCCTCCTGTTCCACCTCTGACCTCTAGTAAGGGTTGCCTGCATTTGCTTTTTAGAGCAGACTATGATTATAATGTAAGTGGTTGACTTACACTTCGGCCGGCACAATATTCTGAATATATTAAAAAGCAACACATAGAAAAATAGGCTATGAATCTATTTTGACAGCTCCAGGAAGAAAGAAATCAAAGCACTTTGACTCACAGTGTACTAAGAAAATCAGCCTCAGCGTCAGTCTATATGAATGTATTAAAGCTGTAGGGTGAGCACCCGTGTGGCTGAGCCGATGCAGCGTTTCAATGTATTGGTTGAAGACACTGGAGAATCTTCTCCCCAGTAACTGAATGTTATAGTTTTTGCTGGTAGGGACTGCACCAAGTCCACAAGAGTAACAGAAAAGTTTTCATACTCCTTATGTGAAGAAGCAAAGGTGCACTTCTGCTCAGGAGGGGTCAATTCTTTTTGCATCCCACGCGTCTCCTCTTATGGCAGTGCACATGCGTTTGGCACACACCAATGTCTTACAAACAGAAGAGATGTGAGCCGTCACCAGGAGGACGCCCATGTCCAGCAGTAGTTGTATAGTCCCCCCCAGCTGAATGTATTGCGGGCCGATCACAGTGATGTCTCATTGGTGTGAGGTCTGGAGTTTTCCTCCTCTAGTAAAGCTATCCGCTGCTTCAGCATCCGCACCTGCGTCTCGTGTCTCTCCACCATCGCCATCATCTGGGACTCCAGCTTCTTCAGTTTATTCTGATGTTTCTTCTTTGCCTTTTCATAAGCTGCCACCAGGTTGCTGCTCAGGAAAACACACGATAAATATTATAGGATGTTACAGGTAATACCAGGAAACTAGGGAGGTTTTGTTATTTATGGTCATGCAGCATCTGTCATAATGAACGTATACTCTGATTTGCATGTGTCGTGTATTGGATGAGGAGGAGCTGAGCAAACTGATATCTAGATTAACATATAGATTCAATAGAACTTGTCATTTAAATCACAGATCCCTCTGGACTATGGAGTCCAGTGGGCGGTCCTAATCAGAGGCTGACTGCTATCTATACACATGCTTATACATTGAACCCTGCCCTTTATCAAGTGTCACCGCCCACTGGAAAGAACAAGCAGAGATCTCAACCCATTTTATGGATGAGATGTTAACAGCAGTTGTTACTCACCTATTCGCTCTCTTCAGGTCGTTGACAAACTCCGCCGACTGCTGATGCCGGATCTCACTGCTCTTTGTGAGCCTTTCTAGGGCGCTCACCAGCTCTTGTGCCCGAGACTTCAGCTTCTTTTCCCTACAGGAAACATAACATTTGTGAGAGGTCCTGTGCACCATCCGATGATAATGTCCTGTTGGCATTGACATATTATATACATGACGTGACTGAGCTGTGTGATCATACCTACAGCAGGGGCTAGACCAGACAAATATACGCAGCACTGAGGGCACATGGTTTTAGAATCATGTTTTGTAGAAGTAAATCTATGTCATATACAATATGGCCAGTAGATGTCGCTGTTTGCTGCCTAATAATCTCAGTATAAGCTGTGAGATGGTCCTAGTGTGAATGTCCAGATCATAAAATATCATCAAACTTCATTAAGTTTTAAAATAAAATAGTAATAATCTCACCTTATTGATTCTGGCCCTTCCCACATTAACATTAGCCTATAACACCTTCGGATTAAGGTGATCCGGCAGTCACCAGAGTCAGAAGAGGAGGCAGAATTAATAAGGATAGTATATGGTGAAGACTGGCCACTATTCTAATTTAATAATACAAGGACAGACAACCATTGGTGTGAATCTGCAATATATCCAGACACACAGAAGCCTCCGACATAAGTGACAATCCTCCTGCAATAACCCAGGGGGGATCCCACAGTTTATGGGGTAATCAGATTCCCTTCGATTCCCTCAGACTAAGGGTCAGAGCATGGTGAACCTGTCTGGCCTTCTGACCGTCTGCAAGGACATTAGAGATCTGTATATAAAGATCTGTGCACTGCAGCTTCAAGCTCTAGGTATAATGTAATATAAACATCGTAGTAATAAAAAACTAAAAGCCGTATCCAGCACGTCTCTACAATTCCTATAAATAACTAAAATTAAAACTTGGTTGAAAGGATCTATCTTGTCTGCTGCAGCCCCAGTATTCAGGACGTGAAAGTGTTTACATTATTCCATCCCGATGATGGTTATTTCATGATACCTCAGAATGTTATTAGCCTATAATAAAATATGCCAATAACATATTAGGTTTTATAGGCCTGGGAGACCACAGGCTGTGACCCGGGAGGTGAGGCCCCGTGCCATCATCATAGCAGATGTGTAGAGGGCACAGCATGCAGACACTGGCATCATATTAATCACATACATTATGGCGGCAGCATGTGGGAGAGTTCATTACATTTATAGACACCATTTATTGTGTTCCACTACAAGACACATAAACAGCATTTGCTCAATGCAGACGGCTGCTGTGGTGATGCGTGAGCTGACAGATGCACTGTTATCATTGCTCCAGATCATGATAGGAGGTAGAAGAGACAATTAAGTTCATGTTTCAGTGTGTAAATCCCCCCAGTAGAGGCACAGCATGTAATGAGATCAGGATCGCACTATATAAGAGCCCCCAATTACCGTCATTCTTCCAATAATTTACATATAGTGTTAGTATGTTCCACACCCCTATATACAGAAGATATTCTACATAGGGTGCGGTGTCCTCAGCATCATTTCACTGGCTTCACTATATGTAGACAGCCTAAGTATGTCATTGGGGAAGATAATAAAATGTAGCCCTGCTCCCATACTACTACAGTACAGATACATCATACATCAGGGGTGCATAGCTGCATTCTGTGTCTTGCAAGTTTGTGTCTTGGGGCTGTCAGAGTCAGGTGTTCATGGGTGCAGCGACAGGTGATCATCATTGTAGTTCATGGGACCACAGGCTATAGATAATGCTGCCCCTACAAGCGAGTGATCCTAAATCTACAAAGTGTCTACTCCTATGAGCTGTTCTGTCCCAATATGCATATATATGGCCGGTAAATATATCCATAGTACACATATGGGGTAATAAGTATCCTTAACGTCTTCTTACATATTTTGGGGGAACAGCTTGAGATGCTATAAGAATCAGACATAAAATAGTCAGCAATGCAAGATGTGAATGAAGGTGTAAAGACATTATCATATGTTAGACTGCCAGCACAAGCCAGTAATGTCATCTTCTATTCATTCAAGAGGAAGAACATTCAGTGATGGAGAAAAATACAAATTACATTGCCTTCAGAGAACATGAAATAGTATTTTCAGTCTCCAAAGTGCAAAAGCTTCAAATCTATAACAGTATTTGTCAGTATAACACCACCGGAGCAGAGGAAAAGGGGGAGACATACCCTGCACATAAACTACTGCTATGTAGACACTGGTGACAATTAAAAAAAATAGATTTTCAAAAATTGGACAAGAATTGGTCACAGAAGACAATGATAATATTTTATTTTTTGGTTTGGGTGGATGAACACCGGAACACAGAAGTTCCAGAAGTAGAACATCAGAGGAAGATTCCAGTCATCTTAATGTATGTGGCATCATATAGGCGAATATATAGGTATACAAATGCTGCCTAAATCCACAGGTGGCCTTAACCTCTTCCTAGTAACACTACATGGGACACGCTTTTATTAAAGAATCATGTCTGGGACTTATCAGCATGTGAAGCATTTTATACATAACCATAATTATTAATCATAAGCATTTGTCAAACCTTTTGCTCTGTTAGAGAAGCAGCGCCTCTCTGTTACATTATGGAAGCAGAGGCACTCCATGAACCCACTGGATGGCCAAATTTACTCTGTGACTATTAATGTACTGTTGATGGCCATTCTAATGTTATTATTTTATCCATGTCCATCTATCAGGACATATGTGACCTTTGCTTCCTATGGTTTATTTTGTACCTAACTACATTTGGGATTGCAGACCTTTCTTGCGTTAATGGTCACAAACTTTTCACCAGATTTTGCATAAATCAGGAGCACAAGAGACATGTAAAAGATGTGTAATATATCTTATATATTTCACAGTAGAGCCGAGATTACGAACACTGCATGTGGATCTGAGGGTGCAAGGCTTTCACACACAGTCTTCAAGTATCCACAGAAAAGTCCGTAGGCACAGCACCATGAGTGCTGCTTCTACTGACTATAGTTCCTCTTACATTGACTATCATTTTCAATCCTTTTCTTGCCAATATGCTTTGGACTATTTCTGGGGATGCTAGACAGAACATCCCTGAAAAGTCATATTACATGGAATCTCTATGGAGAGGAGAGGGGGAGCAGTGAGCCACAGGGGCAGTGTCCCTTCCCAGCTGCTTAAAGTGCAAAGCAAACTCATAGACAGACATTGCTAGCAGTGATTATAGTTGCTAAAGCTCCCAGACTATTTCTAGGGGGATTGAATAAGATAGTGGATTTGCCATGCTTCGTCACTCAGAGACTTGAGGTTCTCTATTTAAATTTTTTTTAAATATGAAAATCCATTTAAGCATTTTACTCCTGGTTTGACTATAAAAGCGTAAATTTATTGCCTTCACATTGAAGTGTTGTTTGCAGACTTTTGCAATAATTCTTACCACCAGTCCACGGTCATTTAAGCAGAAACAGATGTGACTGTGGGTAGATTTCATGATGGTACAGGGGCCAGAAAAGCAACAACCCAGCGCTAGGCTCAGCTAGGATTCAGCTTTCGACAATGATGGACTATAAATAAACTAAGGACACTGTAGAAATACACATGTAGCTACGAGCTCTGCCTATAGTCATGAATTATGACACTTCACTCACACGATTTGATAAAAAGCCAGGATTTTCAATGTGGCAAATCCTCGCAGCGTGTAGCAGACATCATAAAGCCGTGACATAGAAGACAAGTGTAAACATCTCTATATGACTTGCCAGCTCCTCGCAGAGCAGAACGGCAGAAGCAGATGTTGCGCTTCCACTGGAGACTCTTGTCATCTCGCTGTTCATTGCATTACCTCACACGTGTAATAGACAATGCAGAGGTAGATGCGATATGATTAAAGGCTCTGTCCCATGTAATACAACTGCTGTCAGCACTGGCCAATCTCTCTGATGTGTCCACATAATAACCATAAATGCAACAGCAAATCCATGAGATAAAGCGCCAGCACAGAACATGTGCATTACTAGTTATAAGTTATGATGAGCAACACAGATTTCATGAAATCTGATTCCCTGTTTCATATGCAACCACAGTTCTTCATGATCCTGCCGTCCATACTCCTCAATAAGCCTGAAGGTCTTAGGAAACATGGTATAAGGACTGCAGATCAGTGGCTGAGCCTCGTGGTGGATCTGACAGCAATGTTAGTATAGGACTATGATCACATGATGAGCCTTAAGATGAGCTTTATCAGATATTTTAACTAATGCGAGAACTCAACACGTATTCTCGTATGTATTGCAGGTGTATACACGTATACTCAAATGTATTGCAGGTGCACCAAATCCGCACAGGATCTGCACAAATGATCCGACAAATACCCACAGGCCAATGTATAGTAATGTACCAGATTAGGAGCATTTCCAGAGTATAGTATTTTTGTAATGTGGACAATAGGAATATGTATGTTGTGTTGCCCAGGACGTCTAATGTCACCTTCAAGGTATTTTCAAATTTAGCTGAAAAAGACTGTCTAGCCGGAATTTATTTTAAAGATATCTACCATCAAAATTAAGCATGATAAACCAGAGGCAGTTACTCCTAGATCCAGACACTGTGACTCTGACAGTCTTACATATGTTATCCATGGCCTCCTTCCTTCTAAAATGAACTGTTATACATATGCTAATGAGTCTGAAGGACTCTATAGGTCAGCGATGGTAAACCTTTTACAGACCGAGTGCCCAAACTACAACCAAAATCCAATTATTTACCGTGAAGTGCCAACATGGCATTTTATACAGTAACTTATTGCTACCCGTTCTTCCACATCTTTCAATTGTATCGGCCATCTGAGGCCACCAATACAGTTGACTGTAGCCTCCCTCCAGGGTCTCTCTGTACAAGAATACTGGTGGTTCTAGAAGGAGGACTTCCAAAGATAAAGCACTTCTGTCAACACCTTCATACTTTCCCTGCAGTGCCAAACAGCTAATAAAGTGTTGCTTTAAATCAGCGCTGGGACTGCAGGAAGTTTCAGTGTTTGGTGATCTCTGTCCTTGGACGATGGCCTGAGTGCCCAAAGAAAAGGCTCTGGGTGCCACCTCTGGCACCCGTGCCATAGGTTCGCCAACACTGCTATAGGTGTTACCGGATCCGCACCATGTTGCAGATTCACATGCTGTTATATTGTGCAGGGGCACTTTCCCCTCCCATTGTGTGCTGAAAACTCCTCTGTAGAAGTGAGATTACATCATGCAGAGGAAGGGGGAGTGCTGAGGGAGCAGGGCAAGATAGTGTGACAGCCTGTGAAGCTGCAGCTCCTCTATCACCCCCTGTAGCACTCATTAGCATAATTTTAAACGTTGATTTTAGAAGGAAGGAGGCCATGGATAACAAATTATAAGAAGATTAGTAAGATGATGATTTATCATGCTTGATTTTGTTAATATTTCCTTTTAAAAGCGCTCATGATGGGTTAAAAATGCAGAGTAGGTAACACCAAACTCCTCCTCAATCGCCACACTTCGGGCGCCTTTTTCCTAATCCCACTGGAGATAGAAAATTACTATTCAGAGGACCACTGAATCTGTGTATTGCAAAGGAGGAAAGTAAAGACCAGTGAGGCGCATAAAGCACTGCAATGGTAATATTGGAGATGAAAAAGTTAAAAGGGTTACTCCCTGTCCATAGGGTAGAGGATATCCACCGTGCCCCAAATGAATAGAGAAGCAAACACAGGTGCAACCAGCTGCTCTTTATTGGGGTATAACAGACCCCCATTCTCTTTTCTTTAGGGGGCCCACTACTGCAACCCTTACCAATCAGCATGTTATTCCCTCCTGAAACTCCCCTCTAAGTAACCCCCAAATAAACTATTCTAAATCCCTTCACCAGACAGACAACCCATTCAACATTTACTTCCTGCACAACTGAAATACTTCAATAGCAGACACATCCACAACTAGTCTAGTATAACTATGCCGGCTCTTACCTTTTCAGTGCACTTGTGAGCTCTGTTGCTAGTTCAGCATCATTATATGTTCTCAGATCAGACAGTGACAAAGATGTTCCATCTATGGAGTCCTAAGGGATAAATATGGAACAGCGTTTCCGTTTACATTGATCCCTATTTAGGTACTACAATCAAATCATGACATTTCTAGAGCTTACATGTATGAAATAACATATGTGATAGTACTGTAGTGCATTGGTCTCATGTAAAACATTATACACCGCAGTATTCTATAGATCCTGGAGATGTATACCAGTATCGAGCTGTAGTGTCCATTGTGTTGTGCCAGTCTTATCATGTATTTATGTACATTTGTGGTTAATTAAGATAAAAATTTCCTTTTTCTTGGAAATATCCTAAAAGTTAAGCTGATGCCCCACCTTTGCCATCTTGTCCTTGCCACTGCTGCTGGTAGAGCTGAGTGAGCGCATTCTCTGCTCCTTCTGCTCTTCCACTTCAGACTTGAGGTGCTCGATGTGCACAAGGTAGGCCTGTTCCTGGGCATCTCGAGTGCTCAGTTTAAGCTCCATGGCTTTCTTCTCTTTCTCCAGAAGGTATAACTGCGCTTTCAGCTCAGCCATTTCTTCCTGACAACAAAAGACAAGCACAAGGTGATCGCATGGGTCACAGCAATAAGTGAACAATCTGTACATTGATGGAAGGAGTTTAGTAATCTGCCATATGAGTTACAGTGAGACAAGGGCTTGCCACTCCATTTGTCACATGTAATAGCAGGAGAATCTGAATCTGCAATGTCTTCTTGCACTTTACGTGCATGTCATTCAATCTCTGTCGTCAGACATGTGCAGCGTCAATGAGCATCATTACAGACATACAAATCCATAGAGTAAATGTACGCTTCAGTAACCTACCATGGAAAGGTTAATAGGGAGCTTAGTCATGATCTGCTAGAAGGGCCCCCTGCCATAAAATAAAATAACTCTCTCTTGGCTCCACAAATTTCCATTGAAACGAGGAATAGTTCTAGGGTTACACGGCTAACCTTACTAAATGGTGCCACAGTATACACAAATCTGTGCAGTCTGTGGATACGGACACGTATGTTGGGCCCAAGAACGGCACACGTTACAGAGGGCGGAAGTCATTGCGTTACGTTAAAACACAATACAAGGACAGGCTGCAGTGCCGACACTGTACCAGCGATGCAGTCCGGCTGTAAGATGAGAAGTTCTTGTATATTATTTTGATATAATGCAAGGAATTCTGTCCGCTGCACAGTGTGTGGACCGTAGATACAGGTCCATGTGTCTGCCGGGCCCCACGTTCCTGTACATGAGCATATTTAAGCTTAAGACTTACTATACACAAGGTTAACATATACCCATTATATTATGACTCAACCTAATGCTCCTCTTCTATCTATTATGATGGACCATGTTAACTAAATGTATCCTTGAAGAATCGAGGTCTCCGTGAATGGATGCATTTGTGTAAAGCTTCTTTTTAGTAGTAGACATGACATATTAATTAATAAGGAAGCCGCAGGCCTACCTATATATAAAGTGCTATATCTGAAGTGCCTCTATTTATGTCTCTCTATTCATTCTTCTTCCATCTATCTGGTGAGCGAGAGCCTCTTTCTCCATTTGTCAGGGCTCCAAGTGCTTTCATTATAATCCCCGGGGAGCAAGGAGATCACAGGCTGCTCCTTAGCCATTGTCACACTGTCGCTTAGTGGATATTTTTTTCCAGGCCTTAGAGGTAAAGTAATGACACTTGGCCTACCTGCTACTATGGCCGTCCCTTCCCCCTCATTTTAGGCAGCGCTACTATATACACTTTACACTATATACATTTCCCAGCTATGATCTTCATTGCACTAATGAAGAAGGACTCAAACAATGTGTGAGTGGCGTATGTTCTACATCTATCGCTAAATTACAATCTGTCCTCAGAAGACGACGCGTGGACATTTATTAAATGCTATTGAATAAACATCACTTCCACGATGCGCTCATAATGAAGACTCTATTAGATAGGGGAGGTTTCTACAACAAATGCGCTCAGGAAGTATCACAGCTGCTGTAAATATTCAATTCATGTTAGAGAGGAGGAAGGAATCCCCGAGATGCATTGTACGTTTTACATTGTATTATACCACCGTCGTATATGGACAATGGATTATATACCACAGGTGCAGTGACAATAAATAGTTGATTATATTTACTATTGCATTTCCTTTTCCATTTATGTGTTAGTAATTTAGTATCTTATTTGTATTCTTTCCTAAGCACACCGTGACCCGGAGCTCCTCTGTCCATATTTATATGGCATGAATTCAGTTTGTCAAGTTTGATTATATTCTTTATACTATTACATATAATTATGATCGCATACTGCATAGTGGGTCTTGTGTGTGGAGCCACAGAAAAGGGCTCAGATTTCTGATGGCAGCATGTGCTATAATTCAGCACCGTTTACGAGAAATCCACAATCTCTTCCAACCCCATCTGCTGCTCTACTAATATAACAGTCATGATACCCTGCCAGATAAGAAGCCAGAACCATCTAAACCTCCTCACAGCCACAATAGAAATCCCACTGGACCTTGGCGGAAAGGTGTAAAATAAACAGCTACATAAAAGTATTGTTTTGTCCCAGTTTACGGTATATTAATTTGACTAAATGGGCATCATTACGTTTTTGTTTATATCTGTACTATCCCTGCTCAGATTTTAGGATCTATAGTACCTACAAATGTGTGCTTGGCATCACATAAAAGAAAAGAATTGCATCTTTCACATCAAATCAGGCTTCTGGTTCTGAAACATATATGACCAGAGATACAGCCAGTTAAATACATAATTGGGATCTGTATCTCCCATTCTGTAGCTCTCAGAACCACAAGCCTGATGCGAATAAAAAGTTGAGATTATTAACTTTAATATGATACCTGTAACACATTTCTAGGTACTATAGACCCCAAGACAGGGAATGCTGAAGTGATACTGCCCTCCCGCCTCTAAAAGTGAACCATTGCAGGACATAAATGACTCTTTTCTGCTCATTTACATATAGCTATGGAGGAGCTATAAACGGCAAGATTTAACATAGAAGGATTTCTGGAAATATCATACCCTACCTGAGGGCGCTGCTAGTTTAGTGATGTAAAAGCAGGTGACACATCGTCTTTAAAGAATCAGTCAGCTCATAGCGGTTCTTCCTTTAATGGTTATTAGTTATTACTGTCATTAGTATTCAAAGCACAATATACAGAATCTAATCATACTATGTGTAAACCATATCCTCAATGCTTTCATAGCATTGCAGGAAGAAGTTTTGTGCACACTTTATCAATCGAAATGCGTAGAGAAAACATGACATTCCCCTGCATTCCTAAAATAAAGTACCGAACGGCCCCATATTGTTGGTATTCTGGAAAGGCTTTGTCTGCAAACATTAAGACAGTCAAGCACTGAATAAAACTGATCACTGCATCACTGACAAATGCAGACATCACCAGCTGCCATTCAGGAGAGATACTGGTGAGTAATACCGCGTCTTTACAGCTTCTATAGCAGTGTCAGACCTGATGGATCAAAAACTGTGGGCTTTATAAAGAGCCGACAGGAACATTATCAATCTGACGGAACAGCTACATTGGGGACTAATACAGGTGATGCACTTCACATTATAATGAACTAGATACCACTGGTTTTCCTGCCGTTATTCATAGAAGACGTGTTGGAAAGGTCAGCGGCAACTCAGATATACCTGCTATATACACGTCCCAGCAAAGATCTCTAGCCAATATATCACCTTCATTTGTGTTTCAACCTGTTAGGCTCTGCAAGCAATGGGCATGTCCAGTCTACAGGTTCCTATGGCTGCAACAAACTCATTTATTAATCAAGAAAAACAGAAATATCACATGGTCATAAGTATTCAGTCCCAACTGGTGGACGGCTGCAGTGATAGGCGACTTTCTCCCATCTCCCTACTGCATCTCTGGAGCTGAGCCACAGTGATATTGGGGTTCTTCTTTACCTCTTTCACCAATGCTCTTTTCTCATGATTACTTAGTTTGGCTGCATGGTCAGGTCGAGGAGGAGTTGTGGTTGCCCTAAACGTCTTCCATTTCAGGATTATGATGGCAACTGTGCTCTTAGGAACCATGAGTGCTGCAGAAATTATTTTGTAAACTTGGCCAGATCTGTGCCTTGTCACAATTCTGTCTCTGAGCTCCTTGGGCAATTCCTTAGACCTCATGATTGTCATTGTTCTGCCATGCACCGTGAGGTCTTATATAGACAGGTGTTTACCTTTCCTAAATCAAGTCCAATCAGTTGGACTGGACTTGATCCAACAGCTGGACTCCATTGAAGTCCATACTGCAAAAGGAGGATCAGAAGGAAGTGGACAACATGAGTGTGTCACAGTACAGCAATGGGTCTGAATACTTCTGACCAATTGATTTTAACAAATTAGCAAAGGACGCCCCATGCCCGGAAGAAAGATAGAATGTGTCCTATCTTTCCCAGTAATATGGCGCTATGGGCCATACATCACTATGGAGTGGGGCGGGGTGAACAGTGTCTGGGCACAATGTCATGTGAATGTAGCCTTACATAGTCATGTACAGAAAATCTAAAAGCAGATAATAAAATAAACTGTTTGTAAATAGCCAAAATGTAGGAAATAATTTCCCTTAAGCTGTGGCTGATCATCTACTTATGTCCATAGGATTCCCCCACGGTCCCCCATTTTTTATCTACTGTTCTCAACAAGCAAATCCTTATGAAAAATGTATAATTCTTGTATAAAGATTAATGTGATTGTGATTACTATTAACGCAATGGCCCTACAAATAGTCTCACAATAGTCTCAAATGATATAAAGTTACTAGAAGAGTGCACAGTGCCAGTCACCAGGAAAGCAGATGTTGGTTGTGTTAGTGATAATGCTCTTAAATGATAGGGACAGTATATAAGAATACATAGATCTTCACATTACCTTCATGGCCATCAGCTCTTGCATCAAGACTGCGTTCTCCAAATCCAGTCTCTGGCTGTCTCCCCGTGGCTTTACATCGTAACTCAGAGGATCAATATGGATGCTTTCCAGTTCCAGCATCGTAAGTTTAACTGCTGCCCGATCATTCTTCAGCTGCTGAATGTAATCCTTCAACCTCTGCTCGTCCTCCTTTGTAAACTCTGTGTCACAGCTACTGGCCGTAGAACTTGTGGTGCTGAAAAGACGAAATATAAAACAGGAAAGTGTAAGGGACCCTCAACTGTAACTCCTATACCATAAATGCTTGGTGGCTAAATCCTAGGTGGTGATGCAACAACACAGTCTATTATCACTTAAAGGACATCTGCCACCAGTCTATGGCGGTAGAGTGTCCTATTTAGACTGCTTGTTCAATCTAGGGATGGGGGTCCATTTTTAGAGGTTATCGGGCACCTTTATTAACGATCTATGAACTTGTAAAGCAGCTTTCATTTCATAATTCAAATTTCATTATTCATTAAAATAAAGTTGCCCGGAAACATGATAAAACGGTCCCCTATCCCCAGACTGAACGAGCAGTCTAAATAGGACGTTCTACCACCAATAAAGTGGTGGCAGATTTTCTTTAAACATGCGGCTCCATATTGTTCTATAAAGTTGAATTCATGTAGATTTATGGAGATGTATTCACTTGTACTCTCATACAACATATTTCATTTGGAAACGTCTGTACACAGAACAGAAATATTCTTACACCCTCTGTATACTGTGGTAAAGGCTCTGGCTAGTATATAGGGACTTTTTCAGGTATTGCACATCAAAGCGTAAAGTGTACCTTAACCTTTAAAGTGTTTTTTTTTTTCATTTAAGAAATGAATAGCGCAGATGCTACCTTATATTTTGTAATATACTTCATTAAGTAAAGCAGCTTTCCTAAACCTTTCGCCGTCAGTAAACCAGAGTATCTAAAAGCATTCAGAGCTCTGTCCATCTCAAACAGAATTGGACTTTCCAGGGAAAACTTAAACCTAACCTCCAGTCAGGCCCGGCGCAGCACCCGGCCGACCTGGGAAAGTGCCAGGGCCCCGGGGAGCTGGAGGGGCCCACTTGAGCGCCTGGATCAATTGTACCAGTGTTGCTATAAGACACTGGTACAAATAATCACCATCCGGATCAATTACTTTTCGGGTGCGTGGCGTTTGGTTAGTGTGTCCGCAGGGGGGTCACTGTGTCCTCAGAGGGAGGGGGGCAGCGTGTCCGCAGGGGGAGGGGGATAGAGTGGCCACTGGAGGGCGGCCCACGAATGGGCCCACTAAAACTCTGTAGCTCAGGGGCCCACTAGAACCTGAAGCCGGCTCTGCCACCAGCGCTCCTTTTCGCCCCGTGGCTCCGGCTTCTTCTGTCCTCTGCTTCCTGGCAGTGCGGGCAGAGGCATGTCTCTCTGCCCGCACTGATGGAAAGCTGAGGAAGCTTCCCTCTGCTTCATATGAAAGACTCGGTTCGACTCATACTCTAGTATTATATATATATATATATGTGTGTCACAAAGTTGCATGATGGTGGTACAGGCTGTCAACTGTTAATTAAGGCAAATGCAATCACCAGATTGTCTTCTTTCAAAATGTATGGGTTTTAGGTGGGTCTTTGCTATACTTTGCATGTTGTGATAAAATTTCTAGCTGAAAAGTTTTCAGTTGATTTTCAGTTGAATTGATTTTACAATGATTTATATAAATCACCATATGGCTATGAGGCATCTATTAACTTTATGCATGTTTATCCTATTACATTTAGGAAATGAGAAGCAAATTACTTTTAGTTTGAGGCATATTTTTTATTTCAAAGTAAGTTTTTATGCATTTTTATACAACTTTACAATTTGAATCAAGATTGCATGAAGGTGCCTATGTCAATAAACTCCTTAATGCAATTTAGAAAATGGGACAAGTGTCTGATTTAAGAAAATATATGGGTTTATGGGTTGAGGAAACTTCTTAATTCTGCAATTCCGGTTTAATTTGTACGAGTAAAAATTGCTCTGGCCAATAATGCGACAAAGTTAAAACATGGCTGGGAGGGAAAGAGTTAATAAAAAATAAAGTCATATGCAAATCAGAAAACAAGTACTGACAATAATATACAGATGGAAAGAAGAAAATATATCAAATATATCACCTGGCAATGATATACTACACATCCCTTGCCTTACCACATGTACCCTGGGCACTTCTGCATTAGCAGAACGGTCAATATAAACTTTTGCTGACTAAAATCCATAAAACTGCAGAAAATTTCAGATGTGCTGGAATGCTAGACAGCCTGGCCATCCCTCAGAAAGAGAACTGCAGATGTGTCGCTGTAAAACACCGAGCCCTGTCAGCGTTTCCTCTAAAGGAGAAAACCAAATGACAAAGCAGAAGGACCTGTAGATAAGATTCATACACAAAGTAGTTCCCGGGTTACGTAGGTTTGTTCTTAAGTTGAATTTGTATGCAAGTCGGAACTATATATTTTATAAGGCTAGATTCACACTACCGTTGCCTGCCGTAACGTACCACGGTGGGCACACAGCAGCGCGTGGGGAGAGGAGGAGGAGGGGGAGAGCGCTGCTCACCCCCGCCCCTCTCCCTAGGAGGCAAACGACGCCGTATACCGTGAAAAGATAGGACATTTTCACAGCATATGGAGCAGTATGGTGCCGCACCGTACTGCTCTCGAAGTGCACCGTGCGCCCATTGCCATCTATGTCGGCCGTATATATGTCCCCCATGCGGCAGTGTGAATGAGGCCCAACTCCAGACAAATTTTTTTTGGTCTCTGTGACAATTGGAGTTTAAAAATGTTGGGTTCTCATAAGAACCAGGATTACCACTAAAGCTTCATTACAGACACCTGTGATAACTGTTACAGCTGTTTATTTAGCCCAAGGCTAAACTACGGTAAATGAGCAACATCTAGGCTTCCGTTTGTTACCAGGGGTCGTCTGTAAGTTGGGTGTTCGGGGAGCGCTTGTATCCTCATCACAATCTTTACAATAATGAGAGCTCCAACCTGGTTTCACCCTTAAAATTAAGGTGAAATTTTCTTCCACATCTCATAACATGCTTCTTATTCTGCAATACTTTTACACTTCTTCACCCCAAATTGTGCAGCTTCAATAAGTCTTTAATCTGTAATACTCCCATTGCTCCAGTCTTTCCTTACCCGACCACACTGTTCTGTAACCTTCTCACTTTGGGATATCACTTTACCTGGATACATTGTTATCTATCTACTGCACCTTTTCTCCGCATGCTAATCCAGGACATATTCCACACGTGATCCATAAACCCATTAATTCTAATCTATGCATTACCTTTATTTTGTGAAGAACAACAAAAACAGGATTATAGAAAGAAGAAGCCTTCTAGTCCACTGCCCAATAATATAAATGCTTGGACAGACTAATGTTCGCTTTGGAATTAGAACTCCTTAATAATAATTTCATTTTACATTTTGGAAATTGTTCCCTGCCCTAATTATTAAAGTGTTCACATCCACCCTCCCCTCCCCCACAGATGCCAGTAAAGCCCCTGACACAAGGCTGGAGAAAAAGCAACTTCTGCTCAGCTCCGAGCTAGGCCAATGGCTGTCAATCTGTCAGCAAAGAGAGCCGAGAAGCATGCGGAGAATAGAATTAACAAAGCCCAGAATCACAGGGAGAATCTAACACTGCGACATGCAGACCTCTGATGTCTAACCCCTTCACTGCTGGGTATGCCATACCTTGCCAAGCCGCAGGCCTCTGGAGCACATATCAGCAGAATGGTTTTATACCCTGCGGGATAGCAGCTTTGTCTGCTACATGTTCCCTCTGACTGCAGTTATTCTACTTAAATACTCATCCAGAATGGAACGCTCTGCTCCAGATCTTAATCTTCTAGCTGTGTCCGACTGGTACTGAGCCCAGCTAAAAATAGGGTTTTGTCACAAATTAGTTACAAATTGTCTACGTGAATGGCTGTTTGTAGAGCGGTGCTCTGACAATACTTCATTCTAGGTTTACCATATATACCAGAGTATAAGCCAAAATTTTCAGAACAAAAATGTGCGGAAAAAAAACAAGAAAAACTTATACTCAAGTTAAAAAAAAAAGAAAGTCAAGTACTCCCCTTTCCAATGACCTCGCAGGTCTTCTCTCCTTCCATCCAGCAGGGGCAGGCCCGTGTGACTTTGCGGCGGCACACACAAAATGATGGCAGCAGCGGCTGACATCAGAGCCTGAACGCTGCAACATAGCACAGACCTGCTACAGAAGAAGAGAAGACCTTGGGGGAGGGGGGGGGGGCCATCAGAATGGTGACTTATTTTGTATGTTAGGCATACTGGGGCTGTCTATATACTGGGGGGCAGGCTGGCTCGCTATATACTGGGGGGGGGCAGGCTAGTTATATACTAGAGGTTGGCAGGCTATATACTATGGGGCTGATTGTCTGGCTATATACTGGGGGAAGGCTGGCTATATACTTGGGGGATGTGGCTGGTTATATACTAGGAGCTGGCAGGCTATATACTATGGAATGGTTGGCTGACTACATACTGGGGGAACATACTGGCTCGCTATTTACTGGGGGGCAGGATGGCTCGCTATATACTGAGGTTTTGCTATATACTTGGGGCAGGGGCTTGCTGGCTATATACTGGGGGGCAGCCTGGCTATATACTTGAGGTAGGGGGCTGGTTATATACTAGAAGCTGGCAGGCTATATACTATAGGGCTGGTTGGCTGGCTATATACTGGGGGAGGGGGCTGTCAGGGCTGGTAATATACTAGGAGCTGGCAGGTTATATACTATGAGGCTGGTTGGCTGGCTATATACTGGGGGGGGGGGGCTGGCCTGCTATATACTGGGGGCAGGCTGGCTATATACTAGGAGCTGGCAGGCTATATACTATGAGGCTGGTTGGCTGGCTTTATACTGGAGGCAGGGGTCTGAATGGCTTCATACTGGGGGGAGGCTATGACCAATGGGTTTCCCATTTTAGGCTTATACTTGAGTCAATAGGTTTTCCCAGTATTTTTGTGGTAAAATTAGGAGCCCCGGCTTATATTCAGGCCAGCTTATACTCAAGTATATGTGGTACTCATAAAATTAGGTTTAGAAATTCTGGCTACTACAGATTTTACATAGAACTCCATACAACTATCCCCCGAGAATGATCCCTTCCTCATGTGGGGCACCTTTAATTGCTCTCATCTGTTGCTGTATTATATTACATGGAGCCAGGATTGTTTGGACCATTACCTCTCTTTAATACAGATATTATAAACTACTCCCATCCTAGCATTCTTACTGAATGCTATCCAACATATAAAATTCCATATACTTTATCCAAAGGGACTGTGAAATGCTTGGTTAAGAGCTCATGCACACTAAAGTGTGCCCACACAGCCGTAGCCATATGGGCACACGTCGGGCGCGTTGGAGAGGAGAAGCGTGCACTGCTCGCATCTCCTCTCTCCATAGAGAATAGAGCCGCATAGAGCAGGCTCTATCTTTTTTGCGGCCACGGCACGGTATGATGAGCACATGCTGTACTCACAGTACCAAGCCCGGACGCCATAGACAACTATGGGGAACGTATAAGCGGCCGTATGTACGGCCCCTATACGTTAGGGTGCATAGAAAGGGAATGCTCCTTAATGTTATATATAACCATATAGGTTTTGTTTGTCTGCTTTGAAAATTTTACATGGGTAAGGTGCTATCTCCACTGATTGATATCTTCCTTTAGTCACATGCACTTTTTTCCCCACAATAACAGAGACTTCTAGGTTTCCATAGCTACCCTAAATCCTCATCAAAATGCATTGTATTTTCATAAACAAGAAGTCCTGATAAAGTAGCTAGACCAAATAAAAAAAAATAAAAGCAATTCCAAAATACTGATCTATGAACGGGGATTTCTCAAGGTAACCTTTGCTTATTGAACTAGGAAATTAGATAGTCGTCACTGACAGAAGAGCGCACCAAGAATAACAATCTATTATCAATATTTCCATTGTATAAACTGTGAATGAATGAAGCTCATAGAATGACTTTTATATATTCTGGGAGGACCAATCGTCATCAGTAAGTAGGTAATATGTGTGCTGTATATCAGTTACCCCAAGAAGTAAGACACAATACTATGATGTTAACAGATACAAAGCATATTGTATTGTGGCCTTAAGAAGAATTTGGAGGACTATGCTGGTTGAGAAAGGGTTACAACAACAGCCTATATTTCTCTATATGCATTGCATTAGAAACCAGCTTCATGGATCTCAGGAGGACGGCTAATCATCTGCCGGTTGAGGGTTAGGTCATCCATTAACATGTCTGCCTGGAATGTTGAATGATCTCAGTTATCAGCCAGGGAATAACATCCCATCATGTCTTGTATTAAGTTGCACTGTTACTCCAGCATTAATCAGCAACCCCTGAGCTATTAACAAGAGGACTGTCTAATGCTTCCATTTGGCATGAAGTTGGTATTATAATATATAGATAATGAATGTTTTCCAACTGAAGTTTGTAGAAATTGGATACAGAAGGTATTTCAGGACACACTCTCTGTAACTCACATAAGACTGCACCTTCTTCTATTAAGTGCCGTATATACTTGAGTAGAAGTTGACCCAGGGATAATCCAAAGTCCCTACTTTTGCCACAAATAACTGGAAAAAAAATGCCCCACGCAGCCAGCCTCCCCCAATGATGATGAAATGCCCCATGCAGCCGCTTCCCCCTCCCCCCGTTACCGATGAAATGCCCTGCAGCCCCTTGGCGTATAAACTTACATAATCACCTCCTGACACTCCCTGTTGCTCCTCTTCTTTCTTTTCTTTGCATGTAATAGCAGGCAGAGACGCGTCCATGATTTTGACGTCATCAGTGGCGACAGCACCGCATCATAGGGTGAGCCCTTCATAGGGTGACCACCTGGACGCGCCATTGCCTGCTGTTACACGCAAAGAGAAGAAAGAAGAGGAACCGCGCGGTGCATCGGGAAGGACCCACAAGGTGAGTATGTAAGTTTATTTTTTATACACTGGCGTATTAGGAGATTTGGGGTTTTTCAGCACATTTTTTGTGCTGAAAAACTTGGCATATACACAAGTATATACTGTAATTAAATAATATTCCTGAATATCCCTGAATGTTCTGTTGTATTTCTGTATCTGGCTATATCGGTTATATCAATTTTAATGAATATATATAACATAATACAGGAAAAAACATAAAATCAACTTATTAGAATAATTTGGTCTATGTTTTTCAGTGAATGCTGAAAATGTTCCCAAATTAACCGGAAGTCATCCATAAAGCACAAAACACTATACCTATAGACCACAATGTAATAGACAGAAAACATAAGATTCTCATTAACTAATTATCTCACTGATAATGCACTACAGAGATTGGATCTGTGACTATGAAGGCAATAAAAATGGTATTGTGATTTATTCCAGAAATAGAACTTTATTGAGTTTTCTGTTAAATACACAATTTCTTCATTACTTGTTTAAATGTAAAGATCTTTGGCCACCTGAAGAGGTACAGCAGTCAGACACACAAAGCCATGAGGGCATTTCCTTGCCTCAACCTTTAATAGGTTCATATTTTAACTGTTCTCTCTTGAATTGATTTTTGCTGGGATATTCTGGTTCTCACAACTTCATATAGTGCAGTGAAGAACATAGCTCCGTCCATAGTATATTGGCCGTCCAGTAGCGATGCAGAGGTAACTTTCTTTGATCTATGACTGTAGTGTATAAAAGCTGTGGATAGGTACACCATAGTTTAAGGGGGTTGGAAATACCCTCTAACCGTTTATGTGGGGAATACAGCAATACGGCGTTTGCAGTCCAACACCAGTGACCTCAGCTACTGGTGACCTATCCTATTGATCGGTCATTGATAGAATAGAAGGGAGCTGGAAAAGTTATCCCAAAAAGAAAAAGCCCCATTAAAGATTAATACAAGTTAAAAAATGGTTATGTAAGCGAAAATGAAAAAGATAACATGGTCATTAAAGCACAAAACTGTCCGAGTAGTAAGAGGATATTTATGTGTTGTTGACCTGTTATATGGAGCAGATTTTTATGGTAGGACATGCATGGTGCCTGGCTTATCAGGAGAAATAGCTATTTCTGGACTTGGACTGTGCATTAGATAAGAGGTAAGATTTATCAGCCTTTGTAGACCAAGTGAACAAGGGGGCTATGCCCATGGGTGGAATGGACCAAAAACTGGTGCAGGTTATAGCACAATTCTACACCAGACAGAACCAGTCATAAAACTGTCCCACCACATGCTGACCATGCATCAGGGCATGTTAAATCCACCCCATCGCACCTCTATTTTTGGCATGGAAAAATTCACTCTTCGTAAATGCATAATTTTTTTTTGTACTGTAAACAGATTCTTTGAAGCACCAACCAGACTTTTTCAGAAAGAAACTCTGCTTAAAGGACATCTACCACCAGGATGAAGGATTGTAAACCAAGCACACTACTAGTGTGCGCCCCCTCTGGCAGGATCTGCTCTTCATTTAGCTTCTTATGTCCTAGTTTTTGTTTTTTTTTTATAGAAAAAAAGGCTTTTAAAATTATGCAAATAAGCCTGAGGGGCTCCAGGCTTCCTCATGCTCATTTGCATAATTTTTAAAACCCCCTTTTCTTAACAACAAGGGCATAAGAAGCTAAAAGAGCAGCAGATCCTGCCAGTGGACGTACCAGTAAGTCTGTATGTTTGGTTTACAATCCTTGATCTGGTGATAGATTTCCTTTGGGAAGAAAGCCAGCCGCCTTGAAGAATTCTTTTAAAACTCCAGAGGAGAATTATGGCTGAGGTATCAGTCAGCTGAAATGTTGAAATATTCTATTTTCCCCAAGTGCAAATTGAAAAGTTATTCACTCACAAACACATCATTTAGATTAACTAGAAAAAATGTGTACATTAAGACTAATTAACCTTTACATTACCTTGTATGGCTATTTGAGGACAGACTTTCCCATGGTTGGACACTACACCCAGTGACCGCAAAGGCACCCCCGCAGCTGCCGTCCAGCTTCATCAGGAGAGCTTTTGCAGCGTTCTCAGCAGTTTTCCTGCAATCGTGTGCTCTCTTCAGCATCTGTGTGATGTTCTCATCCCCGCTCTGTTCAGCTTCATCATAAAATCAGATATAATCGTTAGATAAATCACCCGATGGCCATCCATAGATGATCATATTACATTGTATGAAAGATCCTTTTATTGCAGAACTAACGGAAACTGGCAGGCAATAAAACTAGATAATCTATGATTCACTAGTACATTACATTTACCTGGTTTTTCTTTATGGTGAAAAGAAAAAAAGCAAATACAATTTGCTCCTAAAATGTGTTCAGTATTTAGGCGCAGGATATTTTACGGTGGATGAATATAATTGTATTGTGAATGCATCACTAGTGAAATGCCACTTCAATTTGCATTTTACAAAGACGATCAAAAGGAAAATAATTCAGATACATTATTGTTACAGAGATAAGTTTGGGATTAAGAAATGACATGGTTGGTATCTTATAATGTTTGCTGCAGGCTTTGTTCTCTGTAGTCACCAATTCAAGGTCTTAAACTACATTCCCACAGGGAGTTTTGCTTCTGATGCCAAATTCCCATTGATAATGTGTGGGAAATATTTCTGGACACAACTAAACTATTTATTACAGTCATTTATGTCATTTTTGTCAATAGATATGGCAGATGGGCAAGTAATGATTTATCAGTAATATTGAGGCCACCATGAATGCTGGTTTAAATCCTGAAATTTGACAAATCTCTCACGCAAATCTTTATAACAAAAGTTTGCTCTGCTTAGTACAGTAAAATTGAACATGTCACCAGATTTTATATAACTAAACTCTTAGCCCCCTAATAGTTTACTTATTTAAAAAATCTCCATAGTCATGCGAAAATGAGAGAAGAGTCATTTATTGCTTGAGATGAGTCATTTTAGAAGCTGTATGGGTAGTATCAGTATAGGTGCCCCCCTCTTCAGTACAATAGTACCTAGAGATACATGCTAGAACCAGAGATACAGGCAGTAGCTACACTGGGGATCAAAATTAGAGACCACACAATTTCCTAATTTTTTATTTATATGCAAATTTATTTGGATCCGATGGGAAACATCATGTTACTTAATAAACCCAAAGTGTGTGGAAGATAGTGGATGAGGTGTCATGGTTTAGGGAACGTTTTCTGCAGCAGACTGGACCTCTCATACAGATACATGGCAGAGTGAATGCAAGTGTGTATCAGAACCTTCTTCAACAACATGTGGTTCCTTCCTTGCATTCTTCACTCAATCAGTCCAGAGTCCTGATCTAAACCCAACAGAAAACCTCTAGAAAATCCTTGTTGACAAAGTTATGGGCAAAAAGCCCACAACAGTCACAGAACTGTGGAAGAGACTGGAAGAAGAGTGGTCCAGGATCTGACCAGAGCAGTGTGATATGCAAATTAGCCTGTGGTGCTCTCCACCGTATTATCAATTATGCTCGCACCGGGACCTTGCCTGCCGCGCTCTGAGTGCCGGGGAGATTTGAAAAGAGCCGATGACATCACCAGCTCTCAGTATACGGCTGACATCATATTACAGTGGAGAGCATTATATTACAGTGCAGAGCACCACAGGCTAATTTGCATATCTTATAAACTTTTTACAGAAATGCGGCCATGCAAAGATGAATGTTGGGACTCATGGGGACGGGATATGGAGGTATGCAATAGTCATCTAGCATCAGGTAATCTTCTGGTAGATGTCCTTTAATTTTGTAAAACACTGTTGAAGTGGCATGGTGGACCCCTTACAAAAAAAAAAAAATCCATCAAATGTTGATCAATGGTGATTACATTATTTCTGAAGAAAATCAAGTGATCATACATTGCTCTCTAATTTTGATCTCCAGTGTAGATCTACACCTGCCTCTATTTCTGGTAGTGTAGCTCACAGAACCACAAGCTGCAATCTGGAAGATGAGATTATTATATTTAACATGACAGCCTGGTTCTAGGTACTATACAACTGAAGGGGCATCTGAAGAGACCTTTCTACTCCACTTATCTTAGGCAATAAATGACTCTTCATCTAGTTTGCAGACTTGGAAAGTGATTTTTTTTTATAGGTAAATGGACGAGATTTCACATAAACGAGGCAATGCTAGAAATTATATTTCATACTCTTTCCAAGTGGGCTGGTAGCTGGGTGGGGTAAAAGCTTGTGACAGTCTCCCATTACTGGAATCTCTAACTAGGTTTATACTGCCCCATTTAAAGGCACCAAAAATTGTAACAAATATCCCAAGTACAGTAATGGGTAACTTTTATAATTCATTGATTACATTTCAGAAAGTCAAAATTAATGTTCTGCAAAGGAAACCCTGTTTGGAGTTCCCTCTATTCTGCGTTTGCTTTCTGAGTGCTTGTTTTCATGACCTGTTGGCTTCTCATACAGTTGCTGATTGACAGCTTTCTCCCCAAGCATAATGTGGAAAGAAAGCTGTCAATCATCTGCGGAAGGACCCAGCAAAACCTGAATGCCAGCGATTTGCTTCTACTACTTCAAATAAAGTCTGATTTTATGAGCTGCATAAAAAAGTGATCAGGTCACTACTTTATGTTGCATAACAAAGGTAGTAAACTGGAGACAGATATCCTTTAAATAAGGCATCATGAAAAACAGTGTAAGACCAACTGTACATAAAAAGTGCACACAATATTTATAGATCTGGATATGGCTATAAAACCTAACAGATGTATATGGAAATCAATTTACAACCAAGCAGAAGCTGTACAATTGACCATAAATTTCATTGCATGCAGGGGCATATTTAGATGTGTTATTTGACATAGGTTATGATATTTGTGAGCGAGAATTATACTTACCTACAGTTCCGACTCCAGCAGCTCTGAACTGTCCCAGAATGAGAGACTGTTCACTCTCTGCGAGCGCCAGCAGTAATTCATATGCCTCGATACACTGCTCACTAAACCATAGGAAGAAGGGAAATACCAAATCAATAGTTTATATCAGCTACTGTACATCATATTAGGACAAGCAAGGAAGGGCTTGACATCTCTAAAAGGTAGCTCTTAAGTCTCTGACCCATTGCTGACCTTAAATCTCAGCTGCATTGTAAAAGCTGATGGGCATTACACGCAATCTGTGATTAAACTTGAGAATAAAGCGGATATAGAAGGAAAAAATACCTATAAAGGAAAGGATTAGCTTGTCTACAACGTCCGGGAAAATAAACTGCAAAATCCCTGTGATACAGGCCACTAACTTTAAGTATCAGCAAACATGACTTTTAGATACCAGCTGTGGCATCATTTTGTTCTTGGATTATTATACACTCTAAAGGCAAATGGAAATATTCGGGGACCATGACGATTTATTATAGGAGAAAAAGCAAATAAAATATATAAAAAGACAAGTTCAATTAAAAGATTTAAAATTCAGTTAATAGCATCTCAGCTCTTAATCCAAAGCTTCCCGAATAGAGGTTATAGAGTTTGTGGGTACAGATCCATGGAAGACAATGAGACTTCTACGAGAGCGTAATAGCTACTAACAGGGGTAATGTCATATTACCATCAACAATGTGACACTGTACTTAAAATATATATTTAAAAAAAACCCTACTAAATAACTAAAGTTACCGTACATACAAGAGATCAACTAAAATCTAAGTTTGTGAACGAGTTCTTGTTGTTTAATTAGGAGCTATCAGACCTTTACAAAACACTGTCAAATTTACAGGAACGCTACCATTAGAATTCACCATAATAAACCGGCAGCTTGCTTCTTCTGGGCAACCTGCTGCAGACGCTGTGATGATTTTTTTTATGGCCTTCCTTAATTTTTTTTTACTTTTTTTTTTTAGCTCTGCCTTCTCCTGCCACAGTCACCGTCCGGCTTCTTTCAAATACATGCACAGTCTACCAGTATCCTGCTCTGCTGATCCCCCTGCTATTTAGTGTGTGGTGGTGCAATAGATTAGGAGAAGCCGCCAGATCTACAGATAGACTGCACCGGGGCAGGAGGAAAGAGCCGAGCAGTGATGCAAACAGGAGGTGGCAGAGTGGATCAAGTGGGGTGTGTAAGGAGTGCTCTGGAAGGGGGTTTAACAGCCTGTGATGCCATGGCGACACCCCCGAGGCACTTCTAGCTCATTAGCATATTTGTAAAAGTTAATTTAAGGAGACCATCAAGAAGCAAAATAAACAAAGAGGCTACATCATGGTGCCCACCGGATAAGGTTGTGGAACTGGTTTATCTTGGAAAATTTTTTTTTTTTTAAATAAAATGAAATTTAAAAAAAAATATATATATAAAAAAAATAGAAAAAACAGTACTGACCAATCCAATCCCCCACAATCCGTAACGGATACTCTAGTGGTACTCTGCATTTAATTCACAAGCGTCCGTAGAGTGACTGCTGTAATCAATCAATGGTCATGTGCCAAACTAATGACCTCATGGCTCCTCATTGCCGAATGATGAGGTCAGTTCAATGGCACTTAAATAAAGAGGCCACTATTTTTTGTAACACACATAGAAAAAAAATATATTGCATTTCCTAGGTGTGAGAAGATTACAGTGGTGTTTCTAACTTTTCTAGCAGTTGTTAATTCTCCACAGACTTTATAATCCTGTTAAACTACATATTATTCCCAATAACAACCATTCTGAATTCCTAACAGGTACAAAGTTACTGCAGCTTACATCTGATTTGCATACTAAATGTTATAAGGATATATTAACATAAAGTAGATTTTTGCTGAGACTAAAAGCAGCTCTAATCAGATCTAGACAAGGTTATTTTTCTGTTAAAACGATTTCTAGGGGGAAAAAAGGCATAAAAGAGCTGTATAATCCGCCACTTGTGCATATACTTGTGATGCGCATTACAGGCCAAGACAACCCACTGTGTACTCTGGATTATTGTGCAGGGATTTGGGAAGAGCGCCCCTGGTCCTCACCTGTACTGTAGCGCCAGCCTCAGGGCGGTTGCGTTCGATTCATACTTCCCCACCAGCATGCTCATTCGTTCGGCATTGCTCTTGCACTCTTCCAGCGTTATTGTCAACAAATCATTCTGGGATTTTAAGTGCTCAATTCGGCTGCAGAGAAAAGATCAATATTTTTACCCTGCCATGTAAATCACAGCTTGTTTTTCTACTTTTCCAGAAGACCGCATTGTAGTGAAAGCAATAAATACAGCAGCGTATGCTGAACTTCAGATCAATAAGCACTTAGGTGCAATAATCATAATTATACTGGCCGATTTTTTGGGGGAGCACGGTTCCGCATAACCTCTGGAAAACGACTGTATTCCTATTGTGGATTTTCTCCTTTCCTATAGTACTGGCATCAGTTTAACAATGTGCTATGATTAATAATGAATGATTTAGTTTGTATTCTTTAGTATCACTGCTACAGGACTTTGGAATGACCCATCTACAAACAATAAGGACCGAATAATATGCAGTACAATAGTTCTTACATTCCATCTACAGACATCCAGGCAGATGGTTAAAAATAAATCTGTTTTCACAAGTACACTGACCCCAAATCTAATGTGGATCTAACAGATAATGTTTTAAAGGGTTATTCAGCAAGCATGATAATAAAATAAAGGATTGTACAATTTGGCACATAGAGCATACAATAAATTATTGTGTGGGTATACAAAAGAATACACTTTAATTCGCATAAACAGAACCCTCCAGTGTCATCTACAGCAATCACTTTTTCTAAGCGTCAGATACTAGTGAATGTCCACTAGCTAAATAAAAGTGCAGTTAAACCCTGTACCCTGTTAATTTAAGCACATTTTCAGCACACAGCATCTTACAGTACTTACAGGGATCATAATGTGTCTACTTAGAGAGTCCCTGCCCACACTCTAGTATATTACCATCATTGACTTATAAGAGCTAAAACAGCAATAAAACTGAGTACAATTGTAGAGTAAGGGGGTTCATAATTATCTTTATTGTGTAAAAATTACTAGGGGATTACAATTTGAGAACTTTCTTTCATGGAACCCCTTTAAGCAATAGGTAATTTTCTGATGACACACAGACTTTAATTTTCATCTTATAAGCAACAAGATTGCACTTTTTATTTGTAGCTTTTCCTACAACATTGTATAAACTGAAGCTGCCATCGACAATAGCAGACGGCAAACAGAAAGGAACATGATGCCATTATCGAAGCAAAGTCCATACCTGCCAACATTACATTCTCTTGTATAACTGGCATAGGTTGGAGCATGCCTTAATTTGTCCCAATGTTCCAAATAAGAAATCTGGCATATTCCTCCAATCAGGAGTATGTGCCTGAGCTGCTTTTGTACATCAGCACAACTCTGTATGTATTGACCCACAAATAATGCAATGGCGACACACACAAAGAGAGTCATTAGCTCTCTTCTGAGGATAAGCCTCTAAATCTTCTCATTTCTTCTCACCTGTAACCCAGATGGTAGGAGTGATATGGTTCTCGCTCACAGATTAAGAGCAGATTTATTGCTGCTCAAGAGAGCTTTTCGGATGTTCTCTACCTGTATATTACTGATTGCCAGACATAATAGCTTGTTGCAAGCAGTTCCATCTGGAATGCGTGCAAAGGATTCCAAAGAAGCAGCTCTCTGGGAATAAAGGCACAATGTTTTCTCCCCTTTACAGTTTCATGTTCTTTCTAGTAAATGTAAGTGATATTACTCCTAATACAGAAGGCAACAATCCTACCCGGCAATCACTGATCGTATATCTTCAGCATAAGGCGAGATCTGCGCTTACTAAATGTCACTTGAGAGTTATTTTTTCAAACAAACACAATTCTGCCTGACATGCTTTCCAATATCTGCAATTTATTAAAATGCATTTGCCAGACTAGAAATAATGAAGAATTTCTTTCTCTCAAGGAAGTAATTGGCAACAGGTTGGGGAAATTTATTCAGGCAATTTCTCCAGTGTACTGCCGACCTTCTTGAGGCTTCCTGCCACTTATTATGGCACCAATGCTAGTTGTTGTTCTTGTCAGGCAAAGATATGCAGCTTTTAAACCAAAGTAAGTGTTCTTGATAAAATGTGGCAGTGGTCCCTAGTAGGTCTTTTTGGAGATCACATGGTCTTGTTTGATTCCTTATACATTAAATAATAGATATTGTTCCCAATTGTACTATACACATAAGCCCTTAGCTGAGCATGCATGTCCGCTAAACAGAGATTGAGTAATGAGCCTCTGCTGTCTTACCTCCTCGATTACAGGATTATGCACATTATATAGGCACAGTCAGGATGGATTAACATCCACTGCAGCCAATATCAGCTAAACATATGGCCATCTCAGCACATCATGTATAAAACACTCAGACCCCTTTTATACCAAAAGTTTTTGCTGTCTGTTTTTTGATACCTGTATTTGCAGGTAACTTAGGTTTCCACTTTGTGTTATGGATTCATATTCATTGACATTTTTTTTCCTAGTGCTGTGCTTACGTGGCTGTAATCTTGGTGTGTCTAGTGCCTTTCCATTGAAGTTTAGGTTTCTCACATTTTTCTGGACTGCATTAAAGGGGCTTTCCACGAAACAAGTTAGGCCCTGTCCACAGGATAAGGCCTAACAACTTGCTGATCGATGGGGGTCTCAGTGATGGAACCCCGACAGATCACTATAACGAGGGGTTTGATAGGTACCCAGGTACCTCCGTCAGACACCTCATCGCACCCTGAGACTAATGGAGCAAAAGGCCGCACATGACCGTTCTGCTCCATTCATCTAACGGAGATTGCAGAGCGCCGCCTATGAGGAAGGATAAAACAAACTAAAATGGGTGAAAAACAGTGTAAAAACAGACCTAAAAGCCCTTGTTTGCAGAGGAGGCCCATTTGCCTGGTCAGAGAATCACAAGATTTCTGAAAAATTCCATCAGAAGTGAACAGGAGTTTCAGAAATGCCATACTATAGAATACAGAGATAAAATGGATGTTACAGAAACAATGTATGTGCAACACCCTCGCCGATGCAATGGCGAGGTAGTGCTTGCGAATACGTCCCACCTGTAGGTAACACCACATTACACTACATGGTCCTTATAGGATCGAGGGGAAATTGCAGTGGTTAATCCTGCCTGGCAAGGCAGATGTTAATATGTGATGTAATTTCTATTATCCAATGATATGTGTTGCATCCTGTCTCTGTGCACTGAGAGGTAATTGGAGGAGCAGCCACCACCTGACCAAGGGAAGGTAATAAAACCTCTGGCCAGGAATGTTCTAGAGAAGTCTCTCCCCAGAGAGAGAAGAGAGCAGTCTCTCCCAGAAGGGAGAAGAGACCGGTCCTAGTCAGGCCCTCTGGGTCTGTAGGACAAAAGCAGAGAGTAGTTAGCTGAGCAGCAGCTCAGAGTCTCTAGCATACCAGACCAGTGCAGGAAGAGCCTAGCCCCTGCCTGAAGTGGAAGATTAGACTAGAGCTGGTGTAGTGAGGAAAGGGGTATCATCCTACCTTCAAGGGTGATACCTGAAGAGATCCAGGACCGAGCTGAAGCATCCTCTAGGACACAGCTGCCTCCCAGCCTGCCCTCCACATCCAGGCTGGTGAACTACATCCTGTGGCTCCCTCCAAATACCTCTCCAGTACTCCACCTGTTAAAGACACGTTTTCTGCAGTTCCTGCCGGTTGCAATAAACGAACTGTAAGTTGTTTTCTTCAACCTCTGTCTCCGTCTGGTCCCTGCTACTACAACTACCCTCATCACCGGCACCCTGTCCATCACCCAGAGACTCACACTCGGGACATTAAGGGGTTGCCCCAGGGAGACCCGCTCTAGCAGCCTCTCCCTCATCTTTTCTTGCCAACACCACCCTGCTGGAGACCTGCCAGGCTGTAGGACAGCCCTCCGGATCCCCCGTACCAAGCACCGTGACAATAGCGTGCTTAGGCCGCAACCGCCAGCCACTCCGGTACCGCGGGCCCCGGCTGTCACCAGGCCGCACCTCAAAGGGCTAGGCCCCGGTGGGGGATGTTGCAAGTGGCGTCACGAACAGGATTGATACTTCTGTGCCTTATTACGGCATTAAAGACTTTCCTTTATTAAAAAAAAAACAAAAAAAACTGTGCTGCCTAACCCTGCTGCCATCCGGGTTTAGGCCCAAGACTTTGTGTGTTTCTGGACTGAACTGTGTTAATGCTGCCACGTGCTGTCGAGCACCGCTCCAGCACTCGAGAGGTTAATCCTTGCAAGAACTGTGTCAGCTCTGCTACATCCGGCGCTGCCGCGCCTAAAGATTTTTACCTCAGAAACTGTGGCGCAGCAAATAATTCCAGCCCGCCAAAACCTTCACTGGCGGGAAACCCAGATGACGCATCAAGCTCCACCCACGCGCGAAGGGCGCGAACCCCGCCTCCTGTGGCGCAGGAAAAATTAGAGCCCGCCACAGCTCTTGGCGGGAAGGACTTGGACTCCTCCCACTGGCTCGAGGCGGACTTCCTGCCCTGCCTCAGAGAAGCGCCAGAACTGGAGTGGACTTTGGACAGCGAGGACAACGCCATGTGGGGTCCTCCGCCTTTCCCTCCTGTGGAGCGTCCGGAGTTTTACGAGGTCCTAGAGACTATGGTGGTGGTCTCTGCGCAGCCTGTCCGAAGACCCTCCGCTAGACATCGGCTGCACCGAGGATTGACTCGGGCCTTCGTCACCAGGACATGTTACCAAACGGTGACGCAGTACCAAATCCCACCCGGGCGGTTCCTCGTCCCTATCCCGGCTACCATCCCGGTACCGCGGGTCCACGTGGAGGCGCCACGTGGGGAGGCCCCGACTCCTGCTGAGCCAACGCCTGGGCCTGGTGTTGTCGCTCCACCTACTCCTGCTGCGCGGCCTGCTAGCCCCGCTGTGGTGGTTCCTGACCCTCCGGTGGTTCCTGTTCCGGCACCTACCTGTCGCCCAAGGAGATCCGAGCCTGAACCGGAGCCACGAGCCCCAGCACCGAAACCTCCGCAGCCTCAAGGCCGAGGTGAGGCCGCCCGCCGGCGACTCCGAGACGCTGTCTCGGACCAGCGACGCCGAGAGAAGGAGGCCCAGCGGTATATGGCCGGCCGATCTACAGCTGGAGCTTGGGTCGAGAAGAATCGCACCACCGGCATGGTCCGGTTCTTCGACAAGCGGAAGGGCTATGGCTTCGCCACCCAGGACTACACCGGACGGGAAGTATTTATACCCCGCCGGTCTGTCAAGAGGCCTGATCTGCCAGAGAGCCTGCACAACCTGAAGCCGGGAGAGTGTATCGAGTTCTCCTTGCAGGAAGGACCTCGAGGACCCTGGGCGGCTGGTGTGATGCGGATCCCCGACTCCGATGAGGACCGTTACTTCCCGCAGGATGACTGGTATGAGGACGACGAGTGGCCGGAGTCTCCGAACACCTCTTCTTCCTCGGCTGCAAGTCCCCGGGCGGTGACCCACGTGAATGCCCCATCCACAGTAATTGTGAGTACGGGTCCCATTGCCATCCATGGGCCGGGCATGATACAGGGCGCCACCCCCACCGGTTCCCCTGCCGGGAGCATTGCCAGGTCCCGCGGCTCTTCTGTGGGAGAAGACATCCCGGCTAGCGAACCTTGTCCGGAGGTTCCATCTAGGCCCACATCTCCCCTGACTGGTTACCAATGGGGTGATGACCCGGCCCCGGAAGAACCGGAGCTGGAAGGGGCTGCGGCGCTGCCGCAGGGCCCTGTTTATTTCTTCCTGGACCCCTCCGTGGTCCCTGGCTCAGTTGAGCCCCCGGCTGGAACAGCCGACACCCCGGGCGACAGCGCTCCTCTCCCTGAAGGTCCAGAGGATGTTGCTGCACCTGCAGTACCCACTACTGCCACTGGGTGTCCCCAGCCGGCACCTACTCCCGCTGAGGATGGACAGGATTCCCTGCAGGAGCTGGATCCTGTCTTTGCTGAACCCAGCGATACTGACTAATCCCTGAAGGGCTGTCGCCCTCTCCAGGTACTATGTACATATTGTATATTTATCTCCATTTACCCCAAAGAGCCAGAGACTTTCCTGAGACTCTTACCCTTATTTATCTCAGTCAAGAGATCATGTGCTATGATAGCACCCTTCCTCTGCCACAGCAGAGATTCTTTCTTCAAAGGACTCTGTCCCTCTACACAAAGAGGAGACCCTTTGCTTCTTTCATTGCACTTTTCCCCACCTCAAGGGCTGTACCCAGAAGATGGACTTTGTCAGTAGAGACCTTCTGTGAGACTTTTGCCAGATACTCCAGGGAAAAGTTGCTATTGCTATTGACTACTATTTTGCACTTAATGCCTTCCTTTTAGGTATGGACATTCTGCTTGCACTTTTTATGCCTTTCCTTTGCAGGAAAAGAGACATTTGCTACCGTGCTACTCTGAGTAGCCTATCTATCTGTAACGTTATGTTATAAGATGTGTACCCATTGGGCTGCTAAGCCAATGTGATTTTGCTAACCTGTTGCACACTGTCATATCTGCCAGTAGTCTGCATTAACCCTTTCATAGGCTTTTCAGGTTGTAGTGTGGCTGTGTCGGACCGTCTTTCTATGTAAAACACTGACCGCTACCTGATCCCTCAAACTGAGGTTTGCACATGGGGGTAGTCCGTAAACTGCGGGTCTTTAGGGGACCGGGGGTGTTACACAGTTAGCACCTGGATGCCACTCATACATGGGTAAGGTTGTCAGTCAGGAGGTACTCGTGTCGCATATGCTCATGCAATGCAGATAGACACCATATAATTGCCGCCAGGGAAGAAGTGTTGATAAAACAAATATACAGGCCTTGGTGCAAGGAGTGGATTACAGGACATGACACCACACCTTTCCTACTGTACAGTTCGGTTTAATGGCGTCAGCGACCAACTGTCATACAGCTATATTTTTGTCTTAGTCCGACACCAACCCAGGTGCCTGTCTCCAGGACCATGGGCGGTTTGTCCCTACACCTCACATAGCCTGCACTTCCTAGAAGTGCCCTTGGCCCCCTCTGTGCCCCAAAACATCTATAGTCGAGCCGAGGGCGGCTCTTTCAATTGCCCCCGGGGTATGCAACACCCTCGCCGATGCAATGGCGAGGTAGTGCTTGCGAATACGTCCCACCTGTAGGTAACACCACATTACACTACATGGTCCTTATAGGATCGAGGGGAAATTGCAGTGGTTAATCCTGCCTGGCAAGGCAGATGTTAATATGTGATGTAATTTCTATTATCCAATGATATGTGTTGCATCCTGTCTCTGTGCACTGAGAGGTAATTGGAGGAGCAGCCACCACCTGACCAAGGGAAGGTAATAAAACCTCTGGCCAGGAATGTTCTAGAGAAGTCTCTCCCCAGAGAGAGAAGAGAGCAGTCTCTCCCAGAAGGGAGAAGAGACCGGTCCTAGTCAGGCCCTCTGGGTCTGTAGGACAAAAGCAGAGAGTAGTTAGCTGAGCAGCAGCTCAGAGTCTCTAGCATACCAGACCAGTGCAGGAAGAGCCTAGCCCCTGCCTGAAGTGGAAGATTAGACTAGAGCTAGTGTAGTGAGGAAAGGGGTATCATCCTACCTTCAAGGGTGATACCTGAAGAGATCCAGGACCGAGCTGAAGCATCCTCTAGGACACAGCTGCCTCCCAGCCTGCCCTCCACATCCAGGCTGGTGAACTACATCCTGTGGCTCCCTCCAAATACCTCTCCAGTACTCCACCTGTTAAAGACACGTTTTCTGCAGTTCCTGCCGGTTGCAATAAACGAACTGTAAGTTGTTTTCTTCAACCTCTGTCTCCGTCTGGTCCCTGCTACTACAACTACCCTCATCACCGGCACCCTGTCCATCACCCAGAGACTCACACTCGGGACATTAAGGGGTTGCCCCAGGGAGACCCGCTCTAGCAGCCTCTCCCTCATCTTTTCTTGCCAACACCACCCTGCTGGAGACCTGCCAGGCTGTAGGACAGCCCTCCGGATCCCCCGTACCAAGCACCGTGACAATAGCGTGCTTAGGCCGCAACCGCCAGCCACTCCGGTACCGCGGGCCCCGGCTGTCACCAGGCCGCACCTCAAAGGGCTAGGCCCCGGTGGGGGATGTTGCATATGTCTGTGATAAATAGCGCAAAAGTACAGAACCTCTCAATCTAGAGCATAAGGATGGCTATTTCCAGTAGAGCCATAAAGGGCTAAAAAGGAATTGCCCCTGTAAGCTTATGTCACAAATGTAAATGTAAATTGCCACACAGTAATATTTCTATTAGAATACCAAGACCAAGGCAGCAGTCCACTCCACTTTTAAGTATTGTGTTTTTATGCTCATTATGTTATTTTCTCATGCAGAAGTCTTAATATAAAAGTAAATTATATATGTATGTATTACATAACCTTTTGGGTCCCCAAATTTCCAGCTATGATTGATTTTACTTATAAATGGATGCTCTTACCTATTTAATCTTTCAGTCTCGACTTCAAACTCTCTGATTTTGCTCTCGGATATTGCAGAACCATGGGAGTAAAGTGTCTGGAAGATCTCTTGGATATTAGAGCAATCTTGTAAGGAATGTGCCAGGTGTTCAGCCACGCTACTTGATACCTATAACATATAGCAAGGTTTCATAGAATGAAGTGTCCCATTCAAATGACCATCTTTACAGCACATGGTCGCTATATACTCACCCCAATACTGCTGATTTCTGAACCAAGCACAGGCCTTTCTGATGAGGAAGACTCTGACCTGGTCTTTGACAATTTTACACGCTCCGCAATCTACAATAAACATGTATTCAGAAGTTATAAATATTATGCTAAGGTATGGTTATGGTATTTCTTTCAAATAAGACTAAATGTAACTAATAATGTGAAGCATTTTTTTATTTTTGAAATTATTAGTGCATGTGACAATAGTAAACTTTTTATTATCTGTGTGATCACAAGGGAGTTTTTAAAAGTTAAAGTGAAAACATTATATTAAGTACATAGTTCAGACATTTTTCTGGTATTATTCTCACCTTAGCTATGGGAATGTCATTACTGCTGCTGCTTGTGCTCAGCTCCCCGGTGCTTGGGTTCACTGGTCTACTTGCTGAAGTGAGCCGACCAGGACTGGACGGACCTGTCGCCTGTACACTTTGTAGTCGTGTCTGTAGCTCCCGCACCTAAGATACAAAATTATATTTAATCATAATACATTCGCAAGATGTCCCTTATTCCTAATGTAGCACAGCAGAGTCTTCCCACCAGTTATTTCTATTTTTAGGACAGCACTTGGAGCTACGTAACAAATAATAATCATCTCTCTATTGCTTTCCATCAACAAGGTCTAGTAACTTGATGGAAGAACAAAAAAGCTGAAAATAGTGCTGAAAGGAAAATATTTCTCATGGGCACTGGAGTAAATAACCGTACTTCAGATACATCAATAAATTCAATAAATATATTCATATGAAGCTACAGCGATTCTAAACAAATGGAAGAAGTTTCAGTGTGCCAGTTTCGCACTTTACAGCATGTATCCCACTTTCACCACTTATAAAGTACAAAAAGTTCATGAAAAGTGGGTGTGTGGGTGGATAGAATGATCCATAAAATTTAATTCACCTGTAGAGGTAAGAAAAGAAGTCCAAATTGGTGAATAACAATGTTAAAGTTTTAATAGAATTATATGTAAAAAAGGGAAGGGATATGAAAAATATCGGTATATTGATATGGATAAAGTCATAGGATTACCATCCGTCTATGTGGATACTGTAACCCTGCAGGTCATAGTTGGGTATAGGGAAAACACTTATGCTAGTAAGGGAAAAACAACAGTAGTGGAAGGGACAGTGGATAGTAGGGTTCAAACTATCCAAAACTGTACTTCAGGTTTGCACCATGAAATCACCTATGGCAACCTGGCCAGAAAATGTAGAATTTTGGAGTCATAAAATAAAACAGTTTAGAAAAGAATTTTGAGCTTGTGTGTGTCAACACACAAGCAAAAAAATATTGCAAGGACTTGAATGTACTGACCACTATTGTGTGATAGACACTATTTTATAGAGACGGCTACAGCTCTGAAGATGCACCATGCACAGGGTATATGCTAAATCCCAGGATCCATAAAACCCAATTTCTAGAGAAATATATATTATAAAGAATCATTTTAAAACTGTATCATCTTTCTGCCATCTCAATGGAAGTTCTGCGTTCCATTTTCCATTACTTCCTATGTATATTTACAGTCGATACACCCAACAACTAATATATCACCATCATCTCTTAAAGGACATCTACCATCAGGATCAAGGATTGTAAACCTAGCACACTGACTAAGCATACTGGTGTGTGCCCTCTATGGCAAGATCTGCTCTTCCTTAAGCTTCGTGTGCCCTTGTTTTTAAGAAAAAAAAAGTCTGAAAAATGTATGCAAATGAGTCTGAGTGGCTCCAAGCTCCATTAACACCTATGGAGCTTGGAGTCCATCAGGCTCATTTGCATAATTTTAAAAGCATTTTTTGTATACACCATGGAATAAGAAGCTAAAAGAAGAGCGGATCCTGCCAGAGTGGGGAACACACCAGTATGCTTAGTCAGTGTGCGTGGTTTACAACCCTTGATCCTGGGGGGTAGAGGTCCTTTAATATTTGTTATACTGTAGTCTCACCTTTTTCATTCTGTATTTCTATAGAAATGATGCGCTTGAACATGTGTCTAGCGTGGCTGTCTACAAGTGTGGCTCTGGAGGGTTATGTAAGGATAGTATAATAGACACTTCTGTTGTGATAGGGTTTCTCATTACATTTTATATATTCCCCATATTTTGCTTTCGGTATAACTCCCAGTGTAGCACTATCTATAACAATAAAACTGCTTTATATATTATGTATAGATTTGTCTGCTTGTCTTTGCCCATTAATATTATTTTATTTTTCCAGACCCCAGCAGACACTATATTTACTGTGCAAACCAATGAATAATTAAGAGATGGAACATAATAAGGGAATATGATTGCATTTGTAAGCACGTGTTTACCGAGGACAGAAAAGCAGAATCCACTCTGAATGACTGTGTTGCAGATACCCACTGACACAATACAGATAAGAAGATAGAAACAAAAGACTGACAAAGTCCCCCCCCCCCCCCCCCCAAGCTATTAGCCAGGCCTCAGCCTCGGATTAGAATTACAGCCCCTAACTTTGCACTTGTGTGTACCTTCACCTCTCATCAGTCACATGAGCCCCTGTGATAAGAGACTGGCAGGCAACCAGAAATCCCAGCCCGAGGAGCTGTGATTGATGACAAGCTGAATTTACTCTAATCTCATAAGTGATGGATCACAGCCAAGAAACAGAAAAGGGAGTCTTAAAAAGATGCCAATAGACAGGTGGAATAAACCCTGGTCTTCTAGTAGTTCAAAGCCAAAATATAAAAGCGTGCAACCAATATCCTTAATTATCATCCCTGCTTAATACATTTTATATAAGATGTATTGATTGATCCTACAAGGATATGTGAACCATTGCAATATTTGTTTTTATCTCTGTTGTGCTATTTGGTGTTTTTTTTGTTGTCTGTTTGTTAATCTATCCTCCCATTTAAAAGACTTCACCCCCAGTAGCGTATGTGTGAATAAGCTCATACAAACCAACATTTAAATATCTTCCATTTAAACTTCCAAACTTATTTTTTGAATAAATAAATGAATAAAAAATAACCAGCAAAGACTCCCTCACTGAATTGATCAGGGGCGTAATCTTATATTTAAATTTAATCTTAATTTTATATCTGTTGTTGTAAACTATAGCTCTGCTCACAACTGGGATGTGGTTTTTAGTAATTGGAATCTCTGATGAAATTCTGGATACATTACAAGTCAGACACCAACTGTTTCTGTTGGACCTAAGTGACCCATATATTTACGAGGAGAAAAGTGATGTTTGCTTTGAAAGATAGAAACAGAATATTTAGCTGCGGTGGTCTCGGTCACCCCTCCCCTCTCCATAGACCGTTACGTTACGGGACCTCTGTAAATGGCAGCCTCTCAGTTTAGTGGAGGTAGAAAAGAGCCAGATAAGTGAAGGAATTTTTTCTTTCATAACATACAAAATAGTTTCCTATAAATCAAACAATAAACTTCAGTGTGCAGCAAGCAAGGACAGTCCACTCTAGAAGCGCATCTTCCCGAAGTCAAAACGTTCTTTTTTTTTTTTTTTTGTTACAAAAGGTAAATAAAAGGTGTATAAAAACAACGCGTTCTGGCATTGGTCTAATGCCTTCATCAGGTTAAAAACCAATAGAAATACAAGTGTTTTGATCAAGCACTTCCTCGAGAAGAAGACACCATCTATTATATGCTTATATAACTTACATCAGAAGGTGAGCATGTTACTATCTCATTTCCACTATTTATCACCTGCACTTGAGTCTCCTGTACTTTGTGTTGCCCTATATCCTCTAGTCCGTTTTTTCTACTATAAATCACTTGTATTAATGATGCCAACTTTGTTGAAAAATAAGTGATCATTTAAGAAAACCACAATTTTAGAAAGAAAAAAATAAGGAAAACAGAATAAAATGTTGACTTTACAAAATGTAATAAAATTATGTTGTTACATACATAAACCAAAGAAATCAAGACGGCCAAAAGTCAAGTGACTGTTGGCATACTAATGCAAATATTCTTGACATATTTATTTACATGGAAATGTATTAACTTTCAGTCCTCTATAAGTTACATGAATGTTCTACTCATTTGTTCTATTTCTGCTGCCTTATTACTCTGATTCTAGACATCAATTAAATATATATTATTGCATGATCCTTCAGCAAAACTTCTTCAAAGATATTCTTGAGTCCAATTACTGCCGAAACCTTCTTTTAGGTGGCCCCAATGATCAATTAAAGAAGTTTTCTTGGTATCCTGCTAATGTTATGTGCAGATTGATAAATTCCTTATAACATCTGGCTCCCAGGTTTGCAACTCTGATGTAATATTGTCTTCTTATCTGTGCTCCTATTCCCCCATCTAAACTTATAACAATGTAAAAGAACAAGAATGCATCCTTTCTTTAAAATGTCTGGGGTGGTTCTTGCCAAGGTTGGCTTCATTAGATAGTCCGTTACATACAATTTAGACTATACACATGTGTCTGGATGAACTACTCACAATGCCAATCTTAATTGCCTGATCCTTGCTTCCCCTTCTTTGGCACCACCAAAAAAGGTCAGCTACTCATAGTTTTGGCCAATTTTAATGAGCATTGATACTTTAAGCTTCATTATTGGGGTCCACACTGATGTCAGTTATACAACTGATTTGGTCCTTCCTTATTTTTCTAACAAAAACAATGCAGACATGAAGAATTACAGCATGTACTAGTACATTTGTACCTTTTTCTAGGTATTCTTTTTAGTAAAAGTTATCTGCATAAATGTGAATTTAGCCCATCATTTGTTTGGCATATACCCTCACAGTGAGTCCAAGAAGAAAAACTCAAAGTGATAACTTCTTATTACAGAACAGTTGAAATAGTTTGGTTTAGATAAGATTTTAATAATTTCTTCCTTACTGTACAAGTCAATCATTACATACATATTTCATACCAATTGAGAACCAGTCTTTCTATCACATAATCCTGCAGAGGGTTCTGCATTCATGAAAAAGCAATCAGCCTCTCCGTATAGCATTTAATTATTCTTGCAGGCAGTGCTGCAGGTTTTGTCCTGGCTGGAGGATCACATTTCTTTAAACTGTGACCAAGTGTTTCTGTCAGCTGTATTTCATTAAAGTATCTGCCCAATTCTTTCCTACCTTCAAGTGTCTCTTGCCTCAGGACGTGTTCACACGGGAGACTCTCTCCATAAAGCAGATGTTTAAAATCTTGCATTGTAGGTGATCGCGACTTGACCCCATAGTTTCAATGTAAAACCTTATAAAACAGGCATCTATCGTTCTATTTGTTATTAAAGGAAACCTACCACTTGAAGTGGCAGGTTTCAGAAGAAAACACCGAGCACCAGCTCAGGCTGAGCTGGTGCCAGAGCTTATTTTTGTTAGTGTTTTAAACCGCGGTATCGCGGTTTAAAACACTTTTTAAACTGTATAGCCGGCGCAGGGAGGTACGCACTTGGCGCTTACCATGCGCACAACCGTGCACGCGGCTACATAGGAAGTGAAGGAGAGCCGCGCACATGGTAAGCGCCGAGCGCGTACCTCCCTGCGCCGGCTATACAGATTAAAAAGTGTTTTAAACCGCGGTTTAAAACACTAACAAAAATAAGCTCCGGCAGCTGGTGCTCGGTGTTTTCTTCTGAAACCTGCCACTTCAAGTGGTAGGTTTCCTTTAAAATTTATAAAATCTTGAAGTACAAAAGTTTGATATTTCGAAACATTCCACTTACGTACAAAAACCATAAATATATTGAGGGAGGGTGAAAACTCTGGTGATACTTACAATAAAGCAGCTCCCTATGTGGCATGATGTAGTAAATTGCTAACACACTTAGTCTCTTCTAAAAGGAATAGACTCCCAACTATTGACAACTCTGTTTCGGGAATCATTGTCTGTCATCGGTAAAGTGTGAACTGTTTGGGCTAGATGCAGTAGGGGCATGTGATGTCAGAAGGTTTCCTAAAAGTCAAGCATTGATGAACAGGCAGATTCCTAACTCAACATAGCACTAGTAGCATAGGGTTCCTTTTTCCAATTCTGGAAAACTTACATCCAAATTCCTAACCCAAAATCCTTACTGGAGTATGCATAGCCTTTGAGATTCTGGATGCCCATAAAGATTATTTGCAAAGGCAAAGTCTCAAGTTTGCATTCTGTGCTTTTTCAATAAATTTTGGTCCAACTCTTGAAGTTACTTATTTAGTGAGTAGAAAGTGTCTCTTAGGCCCATACACAAGGAGGCGCACAGAGTCATTGGGGACGATTAATCACAATTACTAGAGAAACAACAATAATTGCAATCATTTCCCGCTTTACAACACCTCCACAAGAAGTGGGCATGGAGGGGTATGAAGGGGGCATGGACAGCGTAGTGGGGCATCGTGGGATGTTCCCTTCATAAGTGAAAATTTGCAAGCTGTGGCGCAACTCTACGCCAAGCGAGAGCATTCGGATGTATCCGGTGGTGCCGAAGGGTGGAGGCTTCATCAGCGCTGGTGCATGATAAATGTGTCCTGTTGCGACTATTGGGTGTCATATACCGCTACTTATAAAATCCAAAGGCCAATAGAGTACAGTAAGCACAAATATACTTCTACAAACTCTGCAGGGTTGTATGAAACCCAATACAGCAACATTCAAGAGAGATTTTTATGATTTGTATTTTTATTTCTATTTAAGACACATATTTAATAGTATTAATCAGTTCTGTAACCGCAACAAAAGATGACCCAAAGAATGAAAAGATGAACTAGAATAAAAGTGCTGGACTGTATATTTAAATGGAGGCTGGTTTCACCTGTTGCAACAGTGGTACTGCGTGAAGCCGGCCTCATAATCTGAAAATACTCTTGTGTGGTTCCTATCCATGGCTGCAATGTTGCAAATTCAGTTTGTAAACTTATATACAACTCAACTGATGCAAGTCCATCACACTAAATGAGTCTAATGAAGCCTTGCATATTTAGTGGTTACTTGTATTGCCCTGCCTCCTTGTTCCTGATTGGAAGGTCTCATTGCTACAGAACATGCTGCTTTGTGGAGCTGTGAGAGATCTGTTACATCATTGGCCACTTCATGTTATGTGATGTCATCATAGTGATGTCATCTAACGTCCAGTTACATTTGCACATGGGGTAAACGTTGCAAACGTAAATGGGTTAAGGACCTAAGATGACATAACTTTGGCCACATGACATGCTGAGAAGAGCCATAGGACATGGGGGGGGGGGGGTGATGGGAGTGGCTGACCAAGCAGGACACAATCCCCTCTGATGTTAGTAATATAAGATAAGGTTGATTTATGCAGATAAGCTGCAAACAATTGTTGGGGCTCTATGAGAACCTGCCACTAGCTGTATTTGTGAATATGTGGTGAAAGGTTCCTATTAAGTCCACATCATGTCAATTACTGATTTACTATACTGATTACTGAATTCTTTAGTGGGGAAATTTATTATAATAGTAACAATTGATAAATGTATGAAGTACAACAGTATACCCTTAAAGAGGTTTTCCCATTGTAGCAAGTTAGGTCCTATCCGCAGGATATTGCCTTACTTGCTGATCAGTGGTGGTCTCAGTGATGGGACCCCAAAGGATCACAAGAGCAGGGGTCCAATGAACTCTGGCGCATCCCAAGATGACTGGAGCAGCTGGTTGCACATTTGCATGCTGCCCCCTTCATCTCTATGGAGCTGATGGAGATCAACGATTATGGTGCGCGGTTATCTCCATCACCTCCATAGAGATGGACAGGGAAGCCCGCACACATGCGACCAGTTGCTCCAGTAATTTTGGGGTGTGAGGAAGGTACATTGGCCACTGTTCTAGTGATCCATGATGGTTCCATCACTGAGACCCCAATGAACAGCAAGTTAGTCCTTACCCACAGAATAGTGCCTAAATTGCTATTATGGGACAACCCCTTTAACACTGTTCAAAATCTATGGAAGAAACCAAGGGTTATAGTTCCCCATCTCAAGACCTTTAAACCAGGAGACTAGTGGGAATGCCAGCTAGAATGTAAGAAGGAACATGAATATTGTTTTGGAGCATGGGTTAGCCATGGAAGACACGGTCGTGTGTTTGTAGCCTAAACACTTGACTCCTCTGTCACATACATTTGGATTATTAGATGCTCACATTTCCTGCCTGACAAACTGTGTATTTAGAAGCTGAAAAGACATGTCAAGATATGTCCCTATGTCCCTCTCCTTTGAGCCTTTTGAAAATACTATTGAGATTTACACTAATATTTGCAGAGATAATACATAAGATATTACACAAAACATTTTAGAAGGTTAATATGAATGCGCAAACTATAATTATTAAAAGGAAACTCAAAAAGCCTACGTGTTCATTTATTTTCTAGTGCCAGCAGGTGACGTACTAGCGAAAATGTGTCACTCTCAACATTGTAATATTCTTAATTTAACATCAAATGGCTTCAAAATATGCATAAGTCATTTATTCACCATCCACAACATGGTGACAGTGATGAAGGTGTGCAATAGGAAATGAACTTTAGTCAATTAGGAGACTCCTCAGGGTGTTAAACATTACTGGATGTGTCAGCATATCCCAATGCCACCTTACCTGCAGCCTGTATGAAGGAAAGCGGCTGTCACTAAATCACTGTCTCCGTGAATCACCGCTCCCACTGAGGAGGCCGACTGGCACAGAAAATATATGCAGCTAAAAATGGCTAATTAACAAAACTCCCATGTTTCCAAAATGTTCTAGTTTGGTGGATTTGAACATCAAAGAGAAAAGCGCCCGCATGAGAAAAGCACTTAATGAGAACAGTTATATTCTCATTCATATCAAAGATCTTAATCATAATCTTTCCACCATCGCACTGTGCCGATCATTATTCATATAGGCAATGCACCATCATCAAGTAGTTACACTTATAATTCTATGTCCTAATGCAGCCAGAAAACACAAGCACAAGAAATCCTCATTATGGAGTCTTATGTCTGCACAAAAGAAAGTGCAGTCAGGAAAAAGAGTGTGAAGTCTACGTGTAATAATAATCAGCCCAGTACTCAAGTGTTAGGACTGTGAGACATGTAGTCTGTGAAGGCTCTGCATGTCTTGAATATTTCTCCTGTATTTCTTATGGTAGGAGTCTGCTATGTGGCTTAATAAATAAGGCTACATTCATTTTGTGTTCAGTGTTTACATTATGTTAACATTCAGTTTATACAGCCTACATGTAAATAGCAGGTCAATACAATGCATAACATACTGTGAACAATGCATAGCACTTAGTGTTCTTCACATGGATTTCTGTTTCAACACATAGGAGATCAGGACAGGCCCCTCCATGTTCCTATTAAATTGTGATTCAAAACTAAACGCGTGAATAAAGCTCAAGGCTGCGGTCACACGTTGCGTTTTATTTGTGTTTAAAGCACAAAAAAACACACGTTTTTAAACAGCTGAAGAGGGTTTATTTAACATAATTTTTTTTAAAAAGTACCGGTATTCTGAAAACTTATATTTTTGTAACTTTCTTCATACACTAAAAAACTAAGACGACTTGTGGAGAATCTTTCATGCTGAACAACTCTTTTTATTCTAACAAACAAATCCTTGTAGATTGCTGGGGATTCACAGGAAATGATTACCTCTGTTACTAATGAGCCGTGAGAAACCCAGAATCAGTATCATGCACATGGCTTCTTAGCCACTGCTCCTAATACCATCGCAATCTGTTAACGGAATACATTAAACACCTAATTTAATTACATCTGCAAGAATAGAAGAACCTACTGAGAGCACTTTGTATGATTACAAACACAAGTGAAGGGAACAGGTCTATTGATCCGAACAGCTCCCAATTTACTACCGCACTGCTGATGGATGGAGCCTTAAAGGGATTGTCTGACTAGATGGAAAAACAAGGTAGAGGTAACATATGGTACAAGCTGAAAACAAATAAACCTTTACTAACCTTTCAGATGTGTCCCGTCCAGATGCTAAATAATTTTGGTTAGTATTCAGGTCACTGCTGCAGAAGTCATCTGTACGTAAACGCCACATCAATGACTGGTCCCCTCAGTGACGTCCTATTTATTTATAGGTCACTGCTGGTGAATCTCCGGACTGTCTATTCTGATTTTATATCACCTCTTAGGGGGATTAGTGTATGACAAGAAAATTAGAGCATATTGCCACATCTCTCTCCTATAAAGAAATGTCTCCAACAAATAGTAAATGTGGCACACAACAAGTATACCGGCTTTATAGATTAAACTATACCACAATTTCATTACTAAGTACCCCAGAATTTCTTAAAAGGGAATCTGACCATCAAAATCAAGCATGGGACAACCTACTCACTGTGACTATGGTAATCTACATATATTTGTTATCCATGGTCTCCTTCCTTCTAAAATCAACTTTTAAAATTATATTAATGAGCCATAAGTGCTATTTAGAGGTGTGGAGTGGGGGGAGGTTGTACCTGGGCTCCTCCATGTTGTAGCATGATGGGCTCTGTGAGGAGAATGTCTCTCCATGTGTACGCTAAAGACCATGTAGATGCATACAAATATTAGCATAGCTTTCACACCAACTAATTTGACAAGATAGTCTTATACTACACAAAATTTATCACTTTTGATCCAGCAACCCCTGTGTTTTCACATACCAAGTACTCATTTACTTTTTAATGAAAAGGAAATCTAGCCCCAGGATCAATGACTGTAAACCAAGCACACTTATGTACTGGTGTGTGCCCCCACCCCCCAGTGGAAGGATCTGCTCTTCTTTTAGCTTTGATTTCTTTTTACAAAAAAGGTTTAGAAATTATGCAAATTTGTCTGAGTTGCTCCAGGCTCAATTAACAACTATGAAGCACAGAGCCCCTCAGCTCATTTGCATAAATGTTAAAGCTTTTTTTTTATTGTAAATACAAGGGTATAAGAACCTAAAACCAACATGTAAGTGTCCTTGGTTTACAATCCTGGATCCAGGTGTTAGATGTTATTTAAAGGGAACCTGTCACCAGGGACCTCATTTTCACTAAAGACAGATCGTAAAAGCTTGTCACATCTGCAGTGCAAATATCCCTCTCTGCCTTTTCTAAGCATTTGCATTACAATATAATTGTATGTTATAACTTATAACTCTTCCATCCTGACAAAATCCTGGGGTAGTCACAGGGGCTGGGCTTTGGTTTGGATGCATTTCAAAAAAACAACATGTGACTTGTCTAAGCTGCAGGCTGCCTCCATCGTTGTGCTCCTGTACAGCTTGCCCCCCCCCCCCCGCTGACGTCAGGCTAACCAGGCTGTGACCTCTGAGAAGGAGCAGGAGGTGGACCTGTACAGGAGCACAAAGGTGGGGGCTAAGATCTGTGGAGTGAGTAACACAGACAAGCCACATGTTTTTTGAAATTTATCCAAGCCCTACCCTTGTGACTACCCCAGGATTTAGTCAGGGTGCAAGAGTAAGTAATAACACAAAATTATATTGTAATGGAAATGCTTAGAGAAGGCAGAAAGGCATATTTGCACTACAGGTGTAATAAGCTTCTGCAACCTGTCTTTAGTGAAAATGAGGTCCCTGGTGACAGGTTCCCTTTAAGGTTCAGAGCTTATATAATACTAATTATAACTAACACCACACCATGCCCATCTCATAACACTGACATCCCAGACTATATTGCTCCTCGGCATCTTATTTTATCCTACAGTCAAGACAAACACATAAAGATCCCACTATATACATATTTTATGTATCCAATAAATAAATCAAACTAAAACCGAACTACTGGGCAAAAGTAATCCACTAGATTCTACCTGAGAGAAGTCAGGAAGGATAAAAAGCAATCTCAGTTGTAGGAGTGAGCGGGATATAAGGAATTGTCTAATATCATTAGAAATGCATGGTTATAAAGCATTCAATATTTAGTATTTTAATATGAATGTACAATTAGACTTCCTAGACTTTTGGGAGACATACCGTATTCTCAAAAGCCATTGGTCAGAGTTTTTAATCTTTTGGTTTAGTGCCTCTTCATCCTAGCAGATTGAGAGGTCTCACCAAGGGAGAGGATATCACATTTTCTAATAAGCTTATGGTCTACTAATAAAAGTGGGTAATAATCGCTTTCATGAGAAAGGATAAAAATTGAACTTATCTAATGTGAATCCTAATATTTAGGAGGAATTGATAAAACTGATCTAGAGCAGTGGCGAAAGACCTATGCCAAGGATGCCAGAGGTGGCACTCGGAGCACAAAGTTCTCCAGACAGGGCTCATGGTCTCCTCCCTGGCAGTAACATATACAGGTCTGCCAATGGTGTCACTGGACAAGGTAGAGGTGGTGTGGAGCGGGTAGGATTATCATTGGAGAGCCTGCTAGGCAATCTTCCCGTGCAACTGGACCCTAGAGACATTATAGAACGATAATATGAATTTCTACTCCTCCTTTCAATGGTATATGCGTTTTTTGGGGACGCCACTACGATTGTGAGCTGTGGCGGAGCACGGAGCAATAAGTTACTGCTTGAATTGTGATGTAGGCAATTTGTGATAATTAAAAGGGTTTTGGGAGAAGTTTGGCCACTTGGTTCCCATAGCTGCTCTAGTGGATATTCAACTGGCAACTTTTCAATAAATGTTCACTTTTATATTATAGGGGTAATCCGAGATTAGCAATAAATTAGTGACAAGCTACGGCGGGATTTAAAAAAAAAAAAATTAACGCATGGGATCAGCCGACTACCTTTGCCAGCCGGAAGCTCCCCGAGCGCAGCTTCTGTGCCCCTGTAAACAAACACAGACACGGATCCGACTGACATTGGCGTGGGACATCAGCAGCACCGGAGAAGGTGCGTACTCGTCTATGGTTTTTAAAAAGCCCGCCCCAGTACAGCCCTAAATTATTGCTAATCTCAGATAACCTCTAAAATTTGAATAGTATTTCACATAAGGATCCATTACTAAAATTTAAGTTTCTGCCACAAATCTGGATGGAGAGAAGCCCCATTGTCATACAAGATTGCTGAATAGTTTAACTAAAGCACAAGACTAGTTGTAGTAATAGTTTACCTTAAATCAGAATAATACTTAAAATACACAAATATTAAAAATCAAAAATTGCACAAATATAAAAAATGTAACATGACATTTAATAAATAGCCGTTTGTCCAATACATTTCCCGTGCCAGCCATATGAGCAAATAACCTAGGTAGTTTTTATAGTGGAACCTAAATAAGGATGTATAAATCCGGACTAACTGGTTCTTATGGCAAACATTCCTACTTTTCCTTTCTCCTGGTTTTCATTAATAATCCCTACTGCGTTATCCCATAGTGGCGAATCTCCTAACGCCGTCTGACACCCTTAATGAGATGCTTGAGGAAGAGGATGAGGTGTTAAGATGGAGAGAATATCTCAGAGGAAAGTGAACCATAAAGAAGGAGAGGGCGATAGGCTGGAACAAGCATCGCTGCCAAGGTATAAATGACCTGATGTAATACAGACAACCACAAGAGTCTGTCTGCTGCAGAGCACCAATCACACCTACTGTAGCACAATGCAATGAAGCGTTCTGCATTCAGGCAGCAAATTAAGTGATGGCAGCCAAGGGGCAATCAATATCCTGAGCAGGGACAGAGCCTGTTACCAGAGCTGGCAGCCCATGTTACAAGCAGCTGGAGAATTGGACAATTTTCTGATCACTTGTACAAGCAAACTCATGAGCCATATATTTAAGCATCAAAGTGAAAATTGTTGCTTTTCTCATTTATTGATGTAACATAGCAGGCTGTGGTATGACTGGGAAGAGGATATGCCCACAGCGGATGTGTCTATGACTTGGACTCCTGCTACAGATCCACATGCACATTAGTCCCATCATAATTCTGATCTTGTATGAATGGTAACAGCACGGAATACACCGCTAAATATAAGTGCAAATTACTCTGAAAGAGCATAACTTCAAGACATGAATAAATCTAACCTGTATCTTCATGGAGATTACGAGTCTCTAAGTTAATTATCCCATTCAACTACCAGCCCCATACAGGGTATCAAAAAGTCTTTTCTAGAACTCCTACTTTTATGTGAAATGTTGCCCGCTTTCCTAAAAAAAACAAACAAACCCTTCCAAGTCAAGTTAAAATGAAGTGAGAAAAGTCATATTTTGCCTCAGATGAGTCAAGTTTAGAGGCTGCGAAGGGAGTGTCACTTCAGACGCACATATCCTTGTTACTATAGTACCTAGAAACATGCTTTTGTGTCATATTAAAGAAAAGAATTTAATCTTTCAGACTGCATCCAAATTGTAGCTCTGTGATCTACAGAACCAGAGATACATTAAAGAAATAGGCAGGAGCTGGGTTTTTAGCTGCAGCTTGTATTAACAACTATGTTCTCTATTCTCTATCTCTAGTGCAATTCTAGGTGCTACAGAAACAGAGATAAGGGAGTCTGAAGTGACACTGTCACTTCAGAAGCAAAAAGTGACTAATCTCAGGCAAAACTATGACTTTTCTCTTCTCATTTTCATATCACTTTGGAATTATTAATTTTTTTGTAAACAAGTGCGATTTCACATATTTCATACCGTACCTAGGGGTGCTTGTGCTACAATTGGGTAAAATCTTTAACATTTTTCTTGTGCAGTGGGATAAAAAAATAATTGCTCCGGGGCTCAAAACCCATTTTAGCCGGTCATACAAGTAAATGACAGACTTTTTAAAACACACTGGTGAAGGAAAAGTTGTTAAAGGGGTTGTACACTATCAGCAAATATTTGATATGGTTTGTGTAAGGAAAAGCTATCCAATTTTCCAATAAACTTTCAGTATCAATTTCTTATATGTTTTCTAGATCTCTGCTTGCTGTCCTGCTATAGAAAGCTTCTTTGTTTACTTCCATTGGATAGAAATCTGTCCATGTGATGTGATGGACATGAATGTGCACAAGCTGTTATTATCACAGAGAGTAATAGGAGCTGTTTGATAATAATGGCTCCTGGACCTACCTTTCTATCCACTGGAAGTAAAAATAGAAGCTTTCTATAGCAGGACAGCAAGCAGAGATCTAGAAAAAACAGTGAGGAATTGATACAGAAAGCATATTGGAAAATTGTATAACTTTTCCTTACACAAACAATATCAATTATTTGTTGAAAGTGGACAACCCCTTTAATTGTTTTGCATTTGTGTTTCTAGAAATCGGGACTCTCGCTTTGCTAATTATTCAGAAATCCGGTTCAAAATCTTAACCTATATAACCCCCTCTATGTAATCTACTCTCCAGCAATAATGCCATGGTGAATATTTGAATCAGAGACCATGTGGTGTCCCGAGTCACGGACCAACCACAGTGTCCAGGACAGGGCTCCCTGCATCATAGAGATATATGATACAAAGAGTCCAGTTCTTCCCCTGGTCCGTGGGGAAGCAGGGACTCTTGTATCATACTTCCCTATTAAAGCCATCTATAAAATAAAAAGGAAAAAAAAGGAAAAAATAAAGAAAAAACAGTATTTAAGCCTCATCATGTAAATATACATTTACAAAGATACCTCAGTACCCCAGGCTTTCGTCACTGTACTGTACAATAGTATAGAAATGTGCATGACGACAAAGAGGTCACAAAAACTACATTTTACTGCACGTGTATATACTTTTTGGCATGTTTCTGAAAACACAATGAATGTTATTTTAATAAATTGTGAGCTATTGTTTCTGACTTTTGTTGACTTGGATTCAAAAAGTTGAAATTAAACCAAACAAAATCTTAAAAAAAAAATATAAAAGAGAAATTAACATGGGAATATGATTCCATTATGTAACAGCATGTGGCAATAATTTTACGATCCACTTGACAGAAACCACAACCCCATATAGGACAGCAGGATGAATCGCGAGTATCTGACACTACGGAAATGTGGCTTCTATTAAGATTCTGTAAATCTGTAGATGGCAAGTTCATCTTTAAGCAGTCTTACCCTTCGACGTAGTCTATCCCTTTCTTCACGGATGGCGTTCATAGTAGACTTGGTCCTATTGAGATCTTCCTCTTTGCTACAGAGCATAGCAGTGAGACTTTCATTCTCTTCCCGCAGGCCAGCCAGCTCTTTCTCCCACCGCGACCTTTCTTCTGCCAAATTAGGGTATAATTCCCGACCAAGGACACCTTCTATTTCTTCTACAGTCTGCCATAAAAAACAATTGTTCTAGGAGGTTATATAATGTACATATACTGTACCCATCTACACATTTTAAAGGGAACCCATCACCAGGTTTTACCCCATTAAACTACTAGCCTACTAGTAGGGTATGAAATGACTTTCTAAATTCCTGCTTTTATGCAAAATCTGACACGTTTCACGTGAGATGAGTGAAGTTTGTTTAGCAGTTACAGCGGGTAGCTTCACTGAAGAAGCCACAATATTTGGTTTTATAGTATATTAAAAAAAAAAGCTTTTTGACTCATATTAAAGATGAGAATTTTCTTTCAGATCCCATCAAAGTTACCATTCTCAAAACTACAGAACCAAGAAACAGTTAAAAAATAGATGGGAACTGGATCTTTATCTGCAACTTGAATTTTCAACTATGGTTCTTTATATCACAGAACCAAAAGCCTGGTGTGATCTGAAACACGAGACCCTTATCTTGAATATGACACATTATAGGGTAATATCCACAGACCTAATTTGATGAGGACCCCACAGATCACGAGAAGGAGGGCTCCTATGGGGTCCCAGGTACCTTAGTCGGACCCCTCGTCAATTCTGCAGATTAATGGAGGAGACGGCTGCGCATGACGGTTCTGCTCCATTCATCTCCATGGAGGAAATTTTTTTTTTATATGTAAACTATTTCACATAAAAATTATGGAATTCTAGAAAGGACATTTCGAACTGTAGTAAAGGGTGCAAGTAGTTTAGTGGGGTAAAACCTGGTGACAAGTTATTTTTAAGGGTAAACATTGGCCCCTGATAAAAGAACACATTTACTGTAAGACACTAGAACATATTATAGCAGTGCAACAAATAATAAATATATAAATATTACCTTGATGGCCAGGTCACAGTGCTCGCTGGCTGATGTGAGTTGCTCGATGTGTCTATCAACTTCTGCCACCGACAAATTGCAGCTGCTCTTTTTTCTCCCACAGACAACATTTTCCAGGCCCGTCAGTACTCTCTGCAGCTCGGAGTTCAGGTCACTGCAAGTCTCTACATCAAGACCAAAAAAATAAATAATAAATAGAACAGAAGAAACCAAACCATGCAAAGCCAAATGCAACTGCGACTTGGAGCTATAGAGAACGAGTCTTAAAAATATTGAATTAACTCAATAGTGCAGGTGGTAGGGAACTAAACAGTGGGGCAAAAAAGGATTTAGTCAGCCACCAAACTCCACTGTGATGAAGACCAAAGAGCTGTTGAAGGATACCTGCTTGTTGTCAAGAAATCACCTGGGAGCAATAATTAGAAAATTAGAAGACGTACAAAACCTCTGATAATCTCCATCGATCAGAGGCTCTACACAAGATTTCACCCTGTGGGGTCAAAATGATCAAAAGAACGGCGAGCAAAAATCCCAGGACCACACAGGGCCCTAGTGAATGACCTGCAGAAAGCTGGGACCAACGTAACCGAGGCTACTGTAAGTAACACGCCACACCAACAGGAACTCAGATCTTGCAGTGCCGTCCGCTTTACAGTGTGACCGCGCGAAATGAAGATACAGTGCGCATGCGCCAGTGCTTTCAAGAGTGATGTCACCGGCTCTCTGGAGCGAGGAGAAGGTTCAAGCACGCAAGGCGCATGCATAGTTGTGCTAGTGATCAAGCGCCTAGTGTCAGGGGAACAAGAGCGCTGAATGGGTCATTTGCCTATTGTATAAATCTATTTTTGGACGAAACTGACAATCTCCAGTTTCAGCTTACCTAGCCCTCAGGTATGTTTGTGTCAGAATGACCATTTTCAAATTGTAGATTTCCTTTAACCCCTTAAAAATGGAAACACAAAGAGAAAGGGCTCGTTGTGTGTGTAACAAATTGGACTCCATGCTGTGTACTGGGAAAAAAATTCAAATGCCGTCAAATTGGCAGAAGAACGCATTTGCGTCATTTTCATGTTGGCATGCTTCTTTATGGTTTTCACTGTACACTTTAAATGACATGTTTCCTTTATTCCTTACACCATTAACGACCTTGTGTAGACACACATGTAAAATAATGACTTCTCTCAAACACCTTACTGATCCCCCTCCGCTCCTATTCCAATACCTCCCCAGTACCCTGCCAGACTGAACTGTGTGGGTTTGTTTCGGCTCAAAAAAAAAAGAAATCTACCTTTCATCAGACAACCCCTAGGCATAGTAAAGGGTACTCAGAGTATGTCTTTAATAAATGGGACTGGATACCATTGAGAGATGTAGTGCTGGGCCGTGTTATTAATTCAATCTCACTTTAAAAGTATGAAATAATTCCCGATGGCGTCACAAATGAAAACATCAATGTAATGTTATTCTTCAGCGTCCTCCTGCCGCTTGCTGAATTCCAATGTTCCATTTCACAGAATGGATTTCTGTAACATTTCTCTTAGGACAATGCTTTTTACATAGTAGGTCTTTAGCCAATACATGACATTCACATAGAAGGTAGAGGTCTTACTTTGTAAGAGATCATTGAAAATGCTGAGTGCGTTCATCTATCCCAGAAGGGACACCGGATCCTGATTTATTACATCAAACTCCACTTTCTGACTTTAGTGGTAAAGGAGGCTCCAATTCAAGGTGTTTTATCTCTGAACCAATGTGATGAGTACAAATAAAACACAACAATAAAAAGTCTGGTCTGCTAAAACAGAACAAAAGGTACTTGTCGAAAATACAATAGTAATAATCGATGAGCCTAACAAACACTATATGACATTATTATTGGTGGTTAAAGGAATTTGAGATTGATAGGTCCAACAACCTCTGTCCAGCTGGGCATCACTTCTCCATTGCCAGAGATGTCATGTACATAACAAGTGAATGGGGCTGAGCTGCAATACAAGGTACATCCACTATACTATGGATGGCAGTGTCCTTGGTAGAAAATTGTACCCCTCACCTGAACACTGCGGTCTCTTTCAATGGAACTCCTTAAATATATGTATTTGAGCTTTTCATAAATGGGGGAAACACAGTAAAACAAATGATTTGGAAATTCAACGCCTCCAGTCCACTGCGAAAATAACTACACAGGTTATCAAATGCACGAAAGTCCATAGCAAGCAGAGGTGGAACGCTTTGTGTGTAATTTAAACAAAAGATGATGATCAAAATAGCATGCCTGTAGAAGAATATAAATATTCATACACATGCAAGTGTTTTCTGGCCCAAATATCTGATAAAATTATGCAGAAACAGGCCAAGCCCTTTATGACTGCACAAGTCAGTCATAACACTTTACTGGGATTCACTAATTTTTAGTTATCCACCCAAAATGACATATTATCAGCAACTACCCAAAAAATAATTAGCTTCTTTTAATGCAGAAAGGTTGTGGCGTAGAGTAAAAGTTGGGATCAGCAGAAAAGTATAGACTCCACCTACAGCCTCAAAATATAAGATACAGGCAGTCCCCGGGTTATGTACAAGGTTTGTTCTTAAGTTAAATTTTTATGTAAGTTGGAACTGTATATTTTATCATTGTAACTCCAGCCAAATTTTTTTGGTCTCTGTGACAATTGAATTTTAAAAATGTTGGCTTGTCATTAGAACCAGGATTAACAATAAAGCTTAATTGCAGACACCTGTTATAACTGTTATAGCTGTTTATTGTAGCCTAGGTTTAAAGTCCAGTAAATTACCAATTACCTGAGGTCCGTTTGTAACTAGGGGTCATCGGTAAGTCGGGTGTTCTTAAGTAGGGGACCGTCTGTACTTCATATTATTGATAATTTAAAGCTATTGTATTAAATGGATATCTTGTAGTGACTTACTTTTAGGAACTTATTAAGGAGTCTTATATTAAGTTTTAGTTGTAATATGGAAGTCATCTTTAACCCCTTAAGGAGGGAGGAAAAAAAAAGAAAAATCCATAACTTTTTCATTTTTCTATGTACAGAGCTGTGTGAGGGCTTATTTTCTGCATAACAAATTTTACTTCTCAGTGACGTTATTTATTATGCCATGTACTGGGAAGCTGGAAAAAAAAAATTCTGAATGTGGTGAAATTGGTCAGCGTCACATTCTTGTGGGCTCAATTTTAAGACTTTCACTGTGCGCTCCAAATGATATGTCTACTTTATTCGTTGGTTCAGTATGAACGCGGTGGTACCAAATCAATACAAAAATTAAGCAAATGTCTATGAAAAAAAAAAATGTTTCGCCATCTTCTGAGCCAGTCATTTTTTCATACTTTAAGTGTACCGGTACGTTTTCATTGCTACCATTTTGAGTACTGTGTGAAATTTTGATCACTTTATTATATTTTTTGTGTGATGTAAAATGGTGTAAAAAAAGAGTTTCGGACATTTGGGTGCAATTTTCCATTATGGGGTTCAATAACCGTCAATAGGCTGTTTTACATTTTGACAACAAAGATGGCGTCGGCAATGTGCCGCGGTCTTTTAAATGCCGAAGGCGACATCGGAAGGGTTAATACCTGCAATCGGTGCTAGCGCCGATTGCAGGTATTAGCAGTGGGTGTTTGCTGCAGTATGTTAGAAGGACAGTAACATCCTAAGAGAATCAACCTGATCATTGCCCCAGCAGGGAATGTGAGAAACCGGTGGGTTGAGTAACAGCAAGTTATATGGGACTATTCTAAGCTTTGGATAAAAGAAAAGCAATCTTTTAAAGCAAATATAAACTGGACCTTAACATAATATATAATATCACTACTGCTTACTTAAAACAAAAGTAATCTTCAATGCTGGCCGTCATTTTAATTAAAATTTCCAAAACCAACATTTGAAAGATGAAGTTGACATTGTTTTCAACCCAATGAATAACTTTTGATGTATTGTGTCATTGTTACAGAAGTAGATTCCACTCACAGTTTATGAACTAGAAAAGAACAAAAGGTAATAAAGCTCTTTAAGAAAATTCCCACTGCAGATATCCTGGCCATGAGAGCGAGCCGAGCTGTTAAACTGACCTTGAAGCGCTTAGACGCTTACAAGCAAACGTTACAATTTACTACAGTACAAGTCTTCACCCAAAAGATGCCTCTAGGGAAGAAGAGAATCACTCACAATACGCCAGCACAGAGGATAACGCGGCTCCTGTGGAATATTTTCCCTGCCTTTTTAATATCATCCCAGTAATAAATTAGCGCATGTAACGCTTCAGAATGCTTGTCTGCCATTTGGCGTTGCACATTGTGTTACAAAAAGTCACAAAAGAGTAAAATAGTTACATACATAACTAATTCATGATGTATGCATTGCCCTATAAACAGCAAGGATTATTTATCACCCTGAAAAATACTATGCTAAGGACACAAAAGGCAAGATCTGTGTAATAAACGTCAGCAAAACGGATGGGTAGTATGGGCTGCACATGGTAAGTGCTAAGAGTTCAGGGGAATATAGTAAAATACTGTGCAGCTGTTTTACTTATAATTCCCTGAGCACCTTTTTTTGTAGCTTTATAGCTTTTCCATATGGTACCATAAAACAAAGAGGCGAATTGTAAACAGGAATTAGACATTATGATTAGGAGATGCGTAAAACGAGCTAAGGCCATGGACACGTACTGGATCTGTGCCGATAAACATATAAAAGACGAGGTTTTCTTTTTATTATTATACAAACTATAAAAATCATCTGAAAAATTGTTGATCTGGATTCCAACTGCACTTTGCCCGTCATGTATGTTCAGCTCAGAAAACTCGTCTGCTACAAGTTCACATAATACATCAGAGTAAATGAACTGTATGTAAATAAAATAAAAATGTACTGATAACATGAGTGCTTGTAATAATGGATACACATCAGCAACACTATCTGCAATTTTATTCCCATGAACACAATGTAACAAAGTATCAACTGTGATAAATATTTCAACATTCTGTTTTGGAATAATTGCTCTTTATTGCAAGCTAAACCAAAGTGGGTAACTTAATGCAAACCTATGTTTTCTCTTACCCTTCTCAAATTCCCACCACGACAAGACAGACATCTGTGCTGTCTCTTGTGCCCTTTGCATTCCTGCTGTACTATGCACGATACTACTAAGCCTTCCCTACGCAACATGTATAATGCAAAGCCCTGCACACAGCATCAGCCGGGCTGTCATCACTCTCTTCCATCTGCTCCACTTTCATCTGAAGCCGGGTGGCCCAAACCAACATCATAACCTCACACGTACTCGACCCATAGCATGACAGGACTTGTGTTCTAGCTAATTATACATTTACCTTTCACTGACAAGAAAGAACAGATCAAAGTTGAAGATGTTCCTGACAAGGAATGCCAGGTGAAGAGGCAACCAACCAGAAGAGTAGACAAGGCATGGATAATGTATATGTTGTGCTAATCGCTTATAACTAATAACCATAGATCATGATAATATAAATCTTTGTTTACATGAATGCTTAGGCTTCACTGGGTGCCCTCACCTTATAATGTATAAAAACCTATGGTCTTCAGTAGGGCATGATCAGACCACGCTTACAGTCAAACAACAAGTTTAAAGGGAAAATAATTGGCAGAAAATAATAATGCGACACGGCTTGTCAATCTTTTACATCAAGGGGATTCACAAGCCATGGTATGGTGACACTTGCTGGGTCATTGCCCTTGACAGACACAAATTGACATGAATTTAACTTAAAGGAGGTCTCCTGAACTCAAAACATTCAGGTTACATTCACATGATATGCATGACAGATTAGGGGATGCTGACACCAGTCCCCTACAATGTTCAGAAACAGAAAAAGTGGCTGAAATTGTAAGAGAGTCTAAAATCACCCCCACCACTATGTAACCACTGATACAAAGCCCCTCATACAGATTCTTAACATACCATGCATGTACAAGACTTCCTGCAGGTCATGGCAGTAGGTTCTTCATGGTTGTATAGACACTATATATAAATTCTGATGGCAGATTTATTTTATTATATTTTCTGTACTTCATTGTTGGGGGCAACAAGGCTGTATGGACCTTAGCAATGTCTTGGAGATGTTCAATGACGTTTACAGGAGAGGTTTTGAGACAAGCTCTATGACCTACACAGAGCTCAAATAATAGGCGATTTTCCGGTTACAAAAAAAATATTTTTTGTTATACATTACATAAAAAAGCCAGGGAGAAAACATATTCCAAAAAGTCTTTTGTGAAAAATGCCTTCACCTATTATTGTATTTCTTTTACTTGTTTTACATATCTTTTTATTGTTATATATTTATTTATAACAAGGCAAGTATGGGACACAATGTGGTGAATTTATCAAGAATGGTGCTTGAAACACTAGTCTTAACCCCCCCCCCCCAATGCTCCAGCACCGGTATCTACAAAGGGGCCCTGATCGTGAAGGGAATCAAAGATCTACAGGGAGATTGTGCGTTGGTTGTTGGGAAGATCGCATGAAGATAGGGGATTTTGGGAGAAGAGTGGGTATGGAGAGGGGAAAGGGGGGTCCTAGGTGCACTTCAGCCCAAATTTGCATAATTGATAGACAGATTTGTGAGCCTTCTTCTGTTAAAATAAAGGTATGCCAGCACGAATTATAAGTGGCTCTACCTGACCATTTCGTTCATATGATGGGGATACAGCAGCTGACAGATTCCCTTTAAGAGTTTGTCCTCCGCACTACAGGTCTATTTCCACTTTGCTGCTAATGTAAATGGAGCAGATTTTCTGCCAATAATTTCATGGTGAAATAATATATACTTGTTCTAATCTGTGAGGTCTTTGTAGACAGCACTGCCCCTTCATAGAAATCTAAAGACGAGCCACGACTACATCCACCCCTGAACAGCAATAGTTGATGGCCTCCATGAGTGTGTACGTGGGGACTGATTTATAAGGGAGGTTTGGAAGCAAGGTCATGGTGGTTTGGGCACCAATACTAGGGACATTTAGCACAAGTAATGGGAATGCCGATTTTGTCATCATCTAGCTGATGGCTTGATGAACGGTTTAGGTAAGCCAGCTGCTGAGGTTTATAGCGCACAGCCAGCCATTCCCCAAAGGACTGAGGCTTTAATGCGAGAGGCTTCAAGATTTTGATGATGGTTTAAATAAATTGTAATGTATCAGGTTTTGCTTGGTGGTTGCAAAATGAAGAAAAGCTGCAGCGTGACTTTCATCCTTCAGAAAGCACAGCATATATTTGATATGGGCTTGAGGTTTTTGGGCATATACTGTGAAGTAGACGCTCATAGCACAGTGAGGTTTAGGAGATTTAACTGAATAAATATTACGAGAACTTTTGGTGATGCAATTTTTGCTAAATCGTCAGCTAAGCAGTTAAAACAAATCTTAATTTATGACGACTTTATGATAAAGAAATAAGAACTATACTTTAAAATCTGCTAAAGAATCACTGCTTTCATTGTCCAATCACGAGCCAAAAGATTTTTTTTTCGACCACTTGGGGCTTGTAATTTACTACATTCTTTCTACACTACAACCAAAATATGCAGCAAATAACCTTGACCCCATAACCACTCAAATCATTGCAGTCTCATCTCAATGAGAACTCATGTTTGGTCACGTAATCCTCAGGAGTTGCTATATATCTAGAGGAAACAGGATAGTAATGTGGTATAATTCTGCGACTGCTTACACATGAGCAGCGGCTACAAGACTTCACACATTTCAGCACTCTCAGATACTCCCACAACTACGACTGAGGCCTTGTATGTGTTGTCCCTGTGCTAGCCACACAAGCTAATACGCACTATGTCTCCGTCTCCCACTATATGTCAATGTAGCTTTCCTAAAGTATACACTGAGGTACACAAAATATGTGATGTGACTAACATGATGTTATTTCCACAGTAGTGGAAACCAGTCAAATGAATGTGGTTTCTGTAGCAATTATAATCTGGGTTTTATTTGGATTGACTATGTTCAGTGCAGAGTCACTCATAGCCATGGCTAGTTGTTAACGAAATCTACCATTTGATTTCATGCATAATGAACCAAACATACCTTGAGAATGCTGTAGCTACACTGATGCAGAAATATATCTTGTTTAATCTCAGAGCTGAGTGGTTTTGCTGAAAAATCTATTATAACATACAGGACCTTGGGAAAGCTGGGTTGGATTCAACCTGTGGTTCATAAACACATTACACATAGCTTCCTGAACTGTCTAGATAGCATTAATTAGCCTGAGCTGGATCACTCATACACAGCAGCAGGGGATGGTGCAGCGATTGATTACTTCTGCCTATCAGGCACAACATTGTGATTATGTAATTCTCTGAAGCAGTGCATACTAATTGTGAGAGGAGAAGCACCGAGCCCCAGCACAGAAGCAACAGAGCTTCATTATCATAATTTTATAATAGTTTTTTCAGCAAAACCATTCAGTTCAGGGATTAAATAAGATCAGTGTATCTGCAGCATTCTGAAGGTATGCTCATAATACATTAAATGGTAGATTTCCATTAGGAGCGTTAATGTGCAATATGTCCTGGTCGGGAGGAACACGCCTGAATCTACACTTTGGATCCGCTCACCTCTAGTTGTAAGGCCAGGCATTTTGGCCAGTTTCTCCAGAGATTTAGCTTCCCATATTTTCAAAAGCATGGTTTTCTTGAAAGGTTTGTCAATGGCAATTAAAATATTCCTAAAGTGGATTATGGAAGATTGTGATCCCAGAGAGACAAGTAAGGTTTTAGTATGTTAAGGTAACATGTTATATGAGTGGTAGGATCCAGAATGACAAGTGTGATTTGAAACAATAAGATTCATTTTTACTAAAAGAAAAAAAATTACACATATTTGTTTATTAAAGCATCACGTAATAATAGTACAATGTGACAAATAGTTCAATATGTGACAGTAATATAAAACTTCTGCACATATGCTCAGCATACTTCTATTAGACAAAAGCAGAAACTTACTTTCCACAATGGAAAGAGAAGATGTTTTGCAAAGAATAGCAATCTTCTTATTAGCAATGATGGATGACAATGGTACTTTATATACGGTATTTAGCTGTTCCATATGTCATTCAAGGGCAAGAAGAGATTGTTTTAGGAATATTCATCCTGCACATTTGTGAAGTCTAGCAGTGCCTTTGTATTGTGCTGGAAGTAAACCCTACACTCTTTAAGGTATGACCTTACTCTTCTGGTACAAATGGAAGGAAGTGTCAATGGATATAATCAAGTGTAAATGTTGCCTGGGATTGTACCATTGCTCACCTGAGGAAGGGAGATCTGCTGCAGTGTAAGTGAATGAGCTGCAGACTTAACATTTGCGCCACAAGTTGAGTTTTGTGCAGATTCTGCATATGACATTTGTAAAACCGCATATTTTTCTGCTGCTATATACATCAGGTACAAGTCTTCTAAGTGCATATCCTTTCTATGGACAATCATGCTTGCAAATCACCAGCATACAGGATCAAATACAGACAGCGTGTGTTCTGCTTTAATTCCTTAATTTCACTTTTACTGACCAAGTCCCAGGGACTGCAGTCTCCTAGTGCGGGGGAGACTCTAAACTATTAAGGCTACATTCACTCCTCTTTTCTTTGATACTCCCAGTGTATACATGCACTGAAAGTATACGTAGACATATCCTTTTTGCCTCTGCCTGCACAGTATACATGGCATACTTTGGAAATTCTGGGTAGATAGACACAGTAACCTGTGTCTTTTTATCCTGTCCCCTCCTAACGAGCAACGTATTTGCTCAGCGGCCTTAACAGCCTATGGGGGACAGATGCCACAGTTTACATCCATTCCTGGCCTCCACTGAGCTTATGTCCAGGGAGTTTTCCAGTGATATAACCGTCCATATAAAGACAGTGACATCGCTGGTGGAAACACCTGAACATCAGCAGACATCAGGAGACATACGCCCGATGCATCATTCCACCGGAGGGCTTAAACCCCTATATGAACATAGCCCAACTAGGAAACACGTTACTTTGGGTTCAGCAGTGAATACACTGTCATCTCTGCCAACTTGGCTCAATATCATAAATAGCATATTGATTTTTCAATTATGGTAACCTACTGCAGGATGAATAGGTTTCCTGCCGTTAAAAATGATTGCTCCTCAGAATTAATTCTTCCTGGGTATTTGGCTTGGAAGAAATTACTTATATATTTTTCTGTATGAAAAAAGCTTGGCAATTTGACAAAATGTTTCTTTCTGAATGTCTAAACCATCAAACATGTCCTACACCTGTTCTTCTAAGTATGCAGAATTCCCTCGTAATCTGATCAAGGTCATTAGAATGCAGGGAAGCGTAAAATTAAAAAAAAAATCCCCTTAGCAGTATTTTGACCGTGGGACTGTAGCTCATAGATAAAAGCCTAGAGGGCTGGGTGCAGCTTGGAATCTCTTCCTCCGATGCCAAATACTTTGCCTTGTAATGATTAATATTCATCAGAAGGTCTGAAGGAAGCGCTAAACTTCAACCCCAGAAAATGTCCCAACTAAAAATACACGGATAGTAGGATCATACTAGTATAGCTTTATTACAATTATAGGTTAGCTGAGGTGCCTTAAAGCAATGCTACCTAAAGCATTGAATTCTGGCTACAGGAAATAATTCTACTTTATCATCTGGTGAGAAGGGAATGCTGGGAGATCTCAGTTCAGTATCAGGCAGAAATGTGAACACAACCATGTATGCCACGGAGTTTTAACACTAGAGTTGTAATTGTAGAAATTGTTATACTTAATTTGTAATAGACATTTAAAGGAAATCAAGCATCACATCCAGAAATATTTCCAATATCACTAAATAACACACTCTGCATATTACCTTCTGCAATCCCTACTTTCTCAGTTGACATATCTTTGTCTATATAATTTATCCTAAAATACCTATTACTCACCCATATCCACTGTGACCATTGTGGACTGATTCTCCTGCACGGATACAGAGTTCTGGTCCTGGTCCATGCTGCGAGTGTCATCATTGGCTTCTAGCTGGCTGTGACTGTGTTCTGACCGCAGTTCTGAATATTCATCTTCTTCCCTGTAAAAAAAGAAAAAGAGAGAGCAAAAAAGACAATATTTAAAGAGTAACTGTAAAGGTTTTTTTCCCCACAAATCATTAGCTCTTAGGATATAAAACAACTTGGCCAATAATCTTTGTTACAAACATGCAGCAGTTTCTTTGCTATAGCCCTCAGATCATCTCATTGCTGCAGGAGCTGCTTCCTCTGCCTGTGCCGACAAGCCCTAGAGTTTGTAGAATAAACAAAAGCTACAGACTCCTGGGAGTGGCTGCTGCTCCCTGCTCAGAGAGGAGGTGGTCATGTGGGGACCATGTGAGCTCTGATGTGTGTATGTGGCATAGCTTGATGTGTGCTAGAAATGGGAATTATGGCTCTTCTTAGTGAGCTGGCTCATTAGGCTATTACAAGGGAGCCGCAATCCAGCCAGTCAACCCCCTCCACACCACTTTTAACCCAATTGCATTGGTGGATTTACTTGTGGGAAAGTAAATGGATTTAGTGTTAAATTACTTTGATAAAGAACACAAGACATCATGGGATCTGTGGGCAAGCTAACTGGTCTCAGCTTGAGGGCATAGACTGACAGACATTAGTCTCCGCCCACGTCACCTATGGTGAGAAAGATTTTTGTCAAACACTTTTAGAACAGAAAATGCCATGACTTTGTAAAGAAAAGGACAAGCAGCACAAAGTAAACAATGTTCTGTTTGTTTTTAAAGGGGGAATAACATATAACAATTTGGTAAAATCATTGTAACTTTACAGTTACCCTTTAATGGGGAATACCTTCTTCAAGGCGAGCCATTGATTGTCAAGGATACAATTGAGATTGAATGTATTATTTGCAATTACAAAACATGTGGAGTAGATGGGTTATAGATGAAAATTTTACAAAAATCACAATAATTTTTTGTTTCATTTACTTTCATAAATAGATTAAATTACATTATCATTTGTTTTTCAAATGATAGAACTCCACAGGATCCAGCACAGTAGTCATTTGTCAGTCCAATAGGTTTATAAAATACACGTTTTGGGCTACTTCAAGCTTTTAGTTGTAGTGTTTGCATTTACCTTCTATTTTTGTATTGGTTATTGTCTTGTTAAGTGTGTAACAGAAATGCCTGATGTGGCGTATAAATATTTTTTCAACGTGGCAGGTTGATCAGTGTGATAGATACACGGACAGGTAATACAACTGATAACAATGTGTCATCCTTGTATGAGATGTTACACCCTTCCTTTTAATATCTACATATAAATATTAAACGGGAAGCATTGAGCAGGTTTGACCATGGTAAATATATATATACGCACCACAGTCGGCACCACTGCCGCTGAGATAATATAATATTACACCAGTTGTACAAAAAAAAAAAACTGATTTTTTAATACCATCAGCTTAGTTTTAGTGATACAAGTAAAATTTCCCCTGCACTTCTGCTTTTATTTCACATTAGCTGCTGCACAACCTCTTAAATCATATCAGTTGAATATTTAAAAGTCATATTTTAGTATTTATATAATTGGAGTCTCATTACGCCCACCACATAGAATGATAGGAAATCGAGCAGTTAATTACACACTTGAGGTTTGTATAGGGAGTGGTCGATGCTTATTATACTTGGGCACAGACAAATTATCATATCTAATTTTGTGCATTTCCTTTCCCACATTATCAGAGAGGAGTTGCCATGTCATACACCCGGGTTTCTGTATAGATAAGCAGACAATTGGTGTGTCTGTCCGCCTCAGTTTATGTTATGGATGAAGTTTTACACTCCCTCTATTTTGCTCTTGAGTTTTGTAGTAACTACAAATTAGGAATGATAAAAATAACATTTGAAAGAAATGTAAACAATCGGACAAGTAACACCGGAGTAAACTCCCTAAAAATTACCTTCATGCTTAGAAGCCTTTCTTACTTGTACAATCCCTGCACTATAAACAATGGCGCTCTATAGAGCACAGTAATGATATACATTGCACTGTTAGTCATACTGGGAATGCTTAGAAAATAGGACATGCCCTGCTGCTACCTGTGCACAAACAACTTCTACTGTACTAAGTTACTTCATACCAAATTAAAATTTGGTAGAGAGGATGATCGATGTGGTCAGACCACTTATACACATGGACATTTAGCTAAGCCAAGCAGGCAAGTGTAAACTTATGTCAAACACCACTGACCACGGCTTATGGTTGATGATAACAAAGGAAAGGGCGGATGACAATACTTCCTTTCTTGATGGACCACCGATGGCTCCATGTACACAACCATTGTTTTCTGCCGTGTGCTAGCCATTATTTATGGTTAGCACATAACAATTTTAAAAATAAGTAGGGAATATTAATAAATTTAAATCCAAGGCAGTTCTATAGAATTTATAATGGGACGATTCTTCAACACTAAACAAAAAGAACGGGTACATGAAAAATACCTTATTGTTGTCCCTTGTAGGCGGTCGATCTTCTTGTTCAACTCTGCAATAATGCTGTGCAGCTCCGTGATTCTCTCCTCATATCGTAACGTCGTCCTCTCTTGTACATCCTCATGTTCCCTCATCAGATGGGACTGTTCACACTAGTAAAAGGAAGCACAAAGTTAACACAGTAAGACACACAGGGGTCGAGTCATCAGTATTGTAATATATACTTGACATTACTTTTCAATATTTTTTTTCCTGATGCAAAACAAATCATTCAGAAAAAGGATTATTAGTAGCTTAAAGGTTTTTCAGAAATGAAACATTAATGGACTAATATCAGAAAAACTCATCAAAAGTCAGACTTTTGTGAGCGTGGGGATTGGGAAATGGCACACAGATTAGATTATTGGCAAAAAAGCCAAAAACTACTGTATGAATGGGTAGTAGCCAAAAGCCGGGGATACTACAGGAATAAATAAAAGCCATCAATGTTTAATGACAATCCCTTTGAAGATTTCTATTAATACAGACGGCACAATAACAGAAACCATGACAGGAAATCTGGCAGCAGTTTTGACCAAACTAAGCCGTAGACAGTGTTAGCTTTTGGTGCAGGACACCTGTGTAAATCAAACATTTGTGTGTGTTGTTAGTAGCAACAGGACTGTGAAAAATGCATTCAAATTGTAGGATTGCAACTGGACTTGGGAGTACTGGGCTGCACGGATGTGCGATATCTCTTCACTGTACAGTTCAGGGAAAAGATACCACATATCAATGCACCAGAATGCTCCCAGTCCAGCTACAATCCTGGAAAGTAAATGTATTTATGTATTTTTCACAGTCCTGCTGTTATCACATATTGTTACATAGCTCTCCAAGGCTGCTACCAAACACCAATCAGTTTTACATGGCCAAAAACACTGACCGGTTCCCTTCAAAGAGTTTATAGAAGACTAGAAGCAATGGAATTGTTGCAGGTTTTGCTCCAGGTATTTCCAGAAAATAGCTAATCCTGCCAGGGGATGTCACTGCCAGTTATTGCCATTATCACACAGCAAATTCCTGTATAAATAGCTGTATATGTAATAAATGGATAGCTTTTGTCCATGTAATCCTCACCCACTGCCTTGGCTCATACAAAGTGGGTAGCACTATCTAAGAAGTCCAGATGCCTCAAGAAGGTATATGGTTAAGAGTAACCTTCAGAAAACATTTCCTTTAAAACCCTCTATTCAGACATTAAACCTAAAAGCGCGGCTAAGAACTTACAAAGTCTCAGCATGCGTTAAAAAGATGTGCTGTAGTCTGGAGTCTGACAGATCTCTTCACAACAGGGTTATATCTTATGCAAAGATAAATGAAAGTGACAGGTTTGCAAAATGCTGCCTTAATATTTCCTTGCTGTAAAACGTCTGGTAAGATTTCATCAGCGTCTACAGAAGATAATGCGCTTGTTTATTAAGTAAGCGGTATTAACGCTGTCTAATACAACTAGGTACTACGTCCATGCTTACAGATGGGCAGCCATTAATAATTCATCGATCCCCACAGTCACTAATTGTTTCAATGGAGGAACCAATATTCCCATTAGGAATTCTAAACCGCGTCTCTCCATTAGTTAAATAGAAGTAGTTCAGGAAAAATAACATGACAAAATACCCTGCTGTGTCACAGAGGCTGAGCCCGAATCCTCTACCTGTATGACCTGACCATATGAGTCATAAAGGCTTCCCCTGGAATTAAACGCCCTTAGGCTGCATTCACACTACTATATGAGGGACGTATGTATGGCCGCATTCATTTAACTTCCTGTAGATTTGCACTTTTTAAACGGATTTATATGATTGTTATACGTGTTTTGTCCTATGTCACATCTAATAAAGCATGATGCATGGCCACTTTAGTGATCACGGAATAATGTGTGTTGGTGATTTAGTCACATATGGCTCTGTGTAGATCCCTTTGTGGTTGATGTACGTTCTTGTGACCGAGAAGGAACACCATAGTTGGAAGGAGGGGGGTGATTTATTTTGGCTCTACTGGGGCACAAGCGTTCATACAGTCTCAATTCTTGGCGCAATACGGTGGCAATGCCAGGTACAAAGCTACCTTCATACTTCCAAGCCTGATGTCATCCTTATAGCAAACACCAACAAAACCAATCAAACTGGAACGCAGGAAGCAGAAATGTAGCAAAAACAATTAAAACTTCTTTATTATGCTGAAAGAATAAAGCAAACAAAAACAAACACGGGATAAAGATATGCAAGGTCTGTACAAAAACATCTCCAGGGGCTTCTCAAGAAATAACGTGAACTTAATGATTCATTTGTACAAAGTAAATTAGTTTTTCAGAAACTCATAAAAACAAAGACAATTACACTTCCAGTTTATATCACTTTAAGGAAAAATCAACAGATGTTAAAAACATAAACCATTGTAAAATAAGGTTTCTGGAAATTAGTATAACAATCTAAGTCATAGAAATGAAGTGTTAATGCACATGGCAGTGCCATATAGCCACACAGTGGCACACTGACCATACTACAGATAGGAAGAACACACCATGTACCACTAGCAGGTACCATATTATTTTCTATTAGCTCCCAGCCTATAGACCTTGTATTTAGGACCCATGTAATACAAATACTAAAATTGACTGTATACATGAAAACAATAAGCCAGGCCAAGTAGTTTTACTGATTTTTGAATTTTTTTTTATGAAGACTAAGATTTACTGTTATTTTTATATTACAAAAGAATACTTTTAACTTTTTCATTGCCAGTGACCGCTACACAAGGTTTTCCCATTAGTGGTTGTATTACCACAGACAAAATAATAATAATAATAATAATAATAATGTTGTGCGTTACATGTATTATGTAAAACACAATGCACAATGAATTTCTACAACATTTCAATTGGATTCCCCTCTGTGGGTGAAAGTTCCAGACAAGTCAAGTCCTCCTATGTCTGCTTATTACTATACAAAGAACACTCAAAGAAGAATGGTGACCTAAAGATTAATAGAGACAAGACATCCTTTGACTTCACAAGTGGCAGTAAAAACCCAACTTGCTGCAGGTCGTGTTTCTGTAATAATTTATAGCGATGTGGCTTGACAGCTCCAGAAGATGAATGTTGCACTTTTTCTGCTATGGCCTTGTACACCTTATAAAAACTCAACTTATCGGCCATTATTAAACCTCAGCAGTCAGTCTCTTTCTGTCGGAGAAGAGATTTATCACTGTATACACCCACACATGTGATGATTGCAATTGGAAACAGCAGGTATTCTATCCTAACACCGAGCTGTACATAAACATCCATAGCAATAATTTCCCTGTTACAGGAAATTGAAGCTTGGGGAAGTAAATACGTGCACCAGCAGCCAAACACTAATCTGAAGTCAGGAGGATAAATATTTTTATACTCAAGACACAGGAAAAGTTTACAGTACAACCGATTTAACAAAAAATTTGGCAAATTTTAGAAGACCATCAGGTCCTAGAATTACACAAAACAACAGAAAGACCCTAAAAATTTTTTAAAAAAAATACAGAGTTAAGTGTCAAAAACTTTCAAACACAAATATTTTAATCTGGAACAGAAAGCTGGGTAGACTACGTGCTAGTTACCTGCCCCTAGACCAAACATCTGAATCTCAGAATAGGAGCAGACAGAAATAATGGGTTCCCTATGGTAATAAAATTAGTAAAAAATAAAATACATAGTTTTACGTTGCTTCTACATTAGATGAGAAAGAACAACATCCATATTCTTCTTTGCAACTTCACAACATAGTTTCTGGCAGTAGTTGCAGCTCATAGAAGTTTATGAGGATCTGTGTGTAGTCACGTAGTGAATACTAAGCAGGGCTGTGACTGGCAGACACAAAAGGATGATGAACAGAAATAAAACAAGGAGATGTGAATAAATATAGTGCCCAGTAAGGCAGGGGTACAAATCACTTGGCTATGGAATTAATCATTTTTGGGCTTCAAAAAAACAACAAAAATATCCTCAACACAGCTCACCTGCTCCTTGTATCTGATAAATCTTCCAGATGGCCACAAACAATCCCACTATGCAAAGGGAAGAAAGCCAGTCTGGATTGCAGTGAAATACTCCTTGGAATGAAATTGCCCAATGTTTTTTTTTTTTTTTTTTATCAGTCATCAAGATTTGTTAGCTCACAAAATAAAGATTTAACCACAGTATCGGGAATCTTTAGTTCCATGGAATTTGGTTTTCCTGTCCACAATGGTTGAGGGTGTTTTCATACTGTAAACCGCTGGTTAAAATAAACCTGTCCGCTTTCTCTCTCACCAATTCTCATATCACTAGTTTTGGAGCAGCTCACAAGGATTCCATACCTGCCTTTATTTTGATAATCCTTATATTAATTAACTCAAACAAACAAATTAACTCAAATTAGCTTTGACTAATGTGTTCCTTTAAATCACTTTTTGTTGATTATGGAAATGAGCCTCAGCACTGAGGTGAGGAAGTTTGGCCAGGCAAAGACTGTTCCCTGTTACCCCTCCAATCTCATCCACACTGCTCATTTCTCAGCTTCGGGGAGGACACTGATTGGACTTACATCAGGTCATGTGCATACAGCTTTATGAACTTTTTGCTCAAGTTCACAGGCATGACAAGGGACACATACGGAATACTTTCTAATGGCAGTTTATGAAAATAAATTTAGCTTAGGGGGTTAATTTGACTGACAGGTAGCTTTTAAATTTGTGCAAAAAGAGTATTTATGAAAAGGGTCTAAATACTGGCCAAGAGGCAAGGATTTAATGTAATGTCTTGGTTTAGCCTGTTTGACTGTAAGGCACATTCTTGATTTTTAATTGAACAAAACTTCGCTCAAACTAATGTAATGTCTTGGGACACTACAGCCTACCGCCAAATACAAGGAGGTTTTGATGGGACAATCAAGAATAGAAGGCGGCTAAAAAAACTTCAGATCCTACCCTCATTTGGGCACAAGACAAACAGATAACACCACATAATTGTCTATTAGTTAAAGGAAACCTACCACTTAGTTCGAAGACACATATACATGGCACCAGTTCAGGGTGAGCTTTTGCCGGAGCATATTTTCATTAGTAGAATAAACCGCTGTATCACTAAGTTATATTAACAGTTATCTCTGTGCACTGCACTAGGGCACGGCGCACCATGCGCGCACCCGTGTGTCCGCCGGATTCTGAAGTGCTAGACAGCCGGTGACGTCACCGAGCTCTTCGGCACACGTACGCCTGCGCAACTTAGCACGGCCTGTTTCCCCATACGAAGTTGCGCAGGCGCACGTGTGCCGGAGAGCTCCGTTACGCCTGCGACTCTCCAGCACTTCAGAATATGGTGCACGCATGGGCGCGCACATGGTGCGCCGTGTCCTGGTGCGGTGCGCCAAGATAAATGTTGATATAACTTACACCATGTGTGTAAGAACTACCACTTTTAAGTGGTAGGTTTCCTTTAAGAATGTAAAGAGTGTGTATACCTACGGAGGTTATGGATATTATTCAGACCCCTTTGCTCATTAATGTTCTGCACCCCATCTTGACAAAATAACGTAGATATTTTTGATAATTTATTAAACAAAAAAAAAACTGAAATATCACAGTCATACGTAGTCAGACCCTTTGCTATGACACTCATATTAAACTCACATGCTGTCCATTCTGCTGATCCTCCTTGAGATGGTTCCTTAATTGTAGTCCAGCTGTGTTTAATTAAATTGATTATACTTGATTAGGAAAGGAACACAACTGTCTATATTAGACCTCACAGCTCACTGTGCATGTCAGAGCACATGAGAATCATGAGGTCTAAGGAACTGCTCAAAGAGCAGAGACAGAATTGTGGCAAGGCACATATTCAACAGAATTTCTGCAGCAGTCTAGGTTCCTCAAAGCACAGTGGCCTCCATAATGCCTTCTGTTTTTTTTCTGTCAGGATGGGGTGTACATTGATGACCAAAAAATATATATTTTTTTATCTTATCAATTGGCTGCAATGAAACAAAGAGTGAAAATTTTTAAAGAAGTCCGAATGCTTTCCATACCCAAAGTACGTATCAATAGTCGGAAATGATAATCCCTGTTCCCATCATGACATTTCACAATGTTGCTAAAGTAAAAGGTTTGTAAAAAAAACAGCAGCACCCATGTCCAGAATAAAATTCAATACATTTTTATTGCACCACTACATGTTTTGACTCATTTTAGTTACTATATTACTACAGGTCACCTGAATTTTGTTCTGGAGACAAGACCTGAACTTTTGGAGTCTTGTATGAAAGTAATTTTTATCATGAGATTTGAAAGATTCACAACAAAGATGCTTCCAAGTTCTCTTATCTCTATACCAGTGTTGGCGAACCTTTTAGAGATCAAGTGCCCAAAATGAGACCCAAAAAAACCTAGCTTTTCACAAAGTGCCAACATGGCAATTTAGGCAGTAACAAACTTATTTCTACCAAAAATTTTGGGGCTTCAATCCGACCGTGTCCACACCTTTTCACTCTCTTCGGACAGGACCAATCAGCACAGGATGGGTCACTTTCAAATAGCAGGGCACTACTCGGACTGCCTGAGACTGCAGGAAGATGCCATGTCTGGCAAACTCCGTATCTGGGAGACAGCCCGTGTGCCCACAGAGAGGCCTCCGAATGCCATCTCTGGCACTAGTGCCATAGGTTCGCCACCACTGCTCTATACAATGTGATTACATGGGGTGCGAGAAAGTAAGATCTACACAAGATGTGCAAGTAGACTTGCTATTTCAAGATTGCAATAATTCTTGGGCAGGGATGAATAATCTGAATGTGTTGTAATGCCAGCATATCAGACACAATGGGAGGCTTTAAGTAACCTTTTATACAGGACACACCTTCCTGCTTAGAAACTATTTCGCAAACCAATCTTACAAGATTTTCCTTAGAATGACAAATCTTACAAAACTCCATAGGATGGAGACTGCGGTAACATCTGCAGCCTATTAACTCTTTATAATTGACACTTACCAATGGGGCTACACCCATTACTGGAGAATAACTTACAATACCACAGAGATAACAACACTGATCATCCGATTCTCAGTCAGCTTCCCATAGAGTGCAGCCAATGGGCAATTTTTACATTGCTGTTCCCTAGTTGTTATATATATGTTGTAGCACTGAACAAAGTAGTCACAAAAATATAACAAATTTGAATAAAACAGGAGACTGGCGAATATGACATGTCTAAATATAGCATGTGAAAGACTTGTCACACTTTGCACACAAGGCTTCCCACATAAATTTTTTTTTTTTTACTTTGGTCAAAAGATTTATGCTGCCTGCCACTGCTAAAACTAGTATCTCTACAAAGTGTCTAAAACACAATAGTAGTCTGTTGTACTGTAGAGTGCAGCAAGTTTTAGCTTTCCTACTGTATCCTATTAGGAAGCTTGCCGTATAACTCCTCTTTAGTCCCAGTGGAATCACGTTTGGGTTGAAAACATAATCCATAACACACAGAGGGACATTTATATAAGGTGTCCTTACCTCCCCTGGTTAGGTTTTCGACTAGGTATCTGAAATGAGGTACATATTTAATATTTCGGTTCCTGGGGCAATTTTATATCCCGATTGCCAGTTTCTATTCCGCTATTGGTAGAAAAATCCATCTCACCTTTCCTCCTGTACCATGCGTGCCCAACAAGGCACAGGCAACCTTTCTGCTAAGGTATGAAAATCCAACAAAATGTAATCGCGCTCCAGCCAGATTTCAGACATGGTGCAAACTTTATTCTGGTGACATTACCAATAAAATTCCATATGAAGGCACCAAAAAGTCAACATATTTCAAGTGGAGTACCCGCTCTTAATCATGACTGCAAGTCATTTCAGTCAATTTCGTTCCATTCTGCAAGACAATTTTTCTTTTGGTCTACTTTCTGTCAATTTTTAGCTCCCAAAAATGGGAAAGGACAGATATGAATGGAGGTTCCACACCATAGAAAACAACGCCCCTTTTTGGAGCAGAGACAAATGATGCGGAAAATCACATTTTTTCTGGTGCCGACCACTAATAAATGGGAAAGGAGAAAAGGTGGTGGGAGCGTCACAAGAAAAGCTGAAATCCCACAGTAAATGTACCCCACTATAAATCTGGTGGTGAATATTTTCTTTTTTTTTTTTTTTTTTTTTTTAATATAAATACTTTCTATAAAACCCACAGATCCCATTATAACATGATGGATTCTTAATACAACGTACCTGAGATTTGGCAAGCTTTTTCTCTAAAAGGTCCCTCTCCCGCTCCGTCTGCTGAAGGCGCTTATTTAGCTCCACTATGTCTCCTTTTAAGGAAGCCAGGGCTGCTAGATGGAGCTGCAAAACCAAAGAAACAAGGGTTTTGAGAAACCAGCAAACAAGTTACATTCTTCAATTTTTCTAATGCACAATACATTTTATTGCATAAACCTAAAGGAAATGTGCAATGAGAAAAACACTTTATGTGTAGACTACATTTTTTAAAACAATTTTTAATGATTTGTTATTTTAATTTTATTTTCATGTCAGCATTTATATACTGTACATAAAACAATTCTGACATATTCATAACAGCTACCCTGCTTCAGTACAGGCTAAAAATTCTTGTTCTGTTGAGATCACTTCTCAGGAATAAAATGAAAAAAAAAAAACTACAATACAAATCTGCTATGATAACAGGCAAGGAATAAAATTAGAAACCCCCCCTTTCCACTTTCTCCACAACAGGTTAACTTTCCAAAGCTAACAAACTGGCTGCAAAACACGCATTGGAGAGCACAGTGTGACCTAGAACTCTCCTTTTCAACATGGCCAATGGTCAGTATGAGCGATTCCTTATTGGATTGCAGTGTTGCCTCTAGGTGCTACCCGGATAATGGTAATCCCGGTAATTTATACTGCTGCATAAAAATTGGAGTGTAGTATAAATCTCTCAATACCAATATTCTAGTTTCTCAAGTTTTGTACATTGTATAACAGGTTCACTTTAACCTCCCCCCTACAGCCCCACCCAAACAGGTCATGATGCATTTCCTAAACACATAAATAGAATAATAATATGTTTATTTAAAAATATCACTTTTATTGATTCGCAATAAAAAAATAAACAAGAATGGACACTAAAGTTTAGGGGGGTACATTTACAAAGCCGTATGCCCGCCACATACCGCTGTGCGCTGGAGAGAACAGCGGTGCACAGGGGAGAGATTGAGCATGCCGTCCGGCGGCCATTGCAGTCTATGGTGGATGTATATGCTGCCGTCAGAACGTGCCATTAGAATAACGTATATATGAGGATCTGACCTCAGGTTTTTCTTTGCAAATTAATTAAAAAAAATAGCTTTTTTCCAGCACTCTAAGCCAGTATGAATGCTAAGTTTTTTTTCTGAAAATAAGCTTCAGGGTTTTCCATGATACACGCGTTAATGTAAATGCGGATTGTACAACCTTTCACTGTTTAACTTAAGGACAAAAACTCACAGATGCAGAAAAGAAGCACAAAAGTAGAGATTTCATATTCAGTTTATGGCTGTTCTATTCTAGGACACTCCTCGCAGCTGATAAACTAGTAATAGCAATATCACTGTGGGTGACCGATTTTGGAAGCTTCCCAATATCAAAAAGCCACTTAAGATGCTTGGCAGAGTTTTGAGTGTGTGAATGGCAAAGATGCCACCAGCTATGTTACAGGGCTGTGAACCAGGAAATTTGATGTTTGCTGGCCGGCTAAGAGTCACCTTGAGATTTTGCCAATATGTTACAGTATAGCATTTACATATTCACATTAATGATCTAAGTTCTAGTACAAAGTCATATCTTCTTATGTATTATAATATCTATCAAAGAAATCACAATTCTTTGCCATTTTGCAGGAGTGTTTACATGATTTATAAAACAGAGTAGTGGATGTTTTCTGGCTGGTTTATAGTTGCCATTCTGTATGAGTAGCGAGGCGGACTCCACGTACCCCTCGCTTAAATCATGCTAAAGCACTAAGTGATCAGAATCAATCAATGTAACAGCATCCCTCGAAATGCAATCCCATTCCGCTTTTACATCCAATATTGTTACTGTATTACCCAGGGATCTGAATAAGGCATTGCAGGTTATACATACAACAGTGATTTGTCTTCACATAAATCACTGCACAGAATGAAGCTTTGATCTCCAGTCTATTTAATACTCCTGATGTATTTCACAAAATTCCACCCCCACCCCCCAACCTCTAAAACCAAAAATAGAATAATGAATCTATATCAATCAACTTTTTTCTTTGGTATCTTGGGCAAAGTATATTAAAGTAAAAACTAAACTTGTAATAATTACATTTATAAGCCAAAAGATAAAATACATCTATGTCCTAAAATAATTAAGCTTTCTAATTAATTTTATTAGATTGTTGCACTTTCTATCCAAATACAGCAGTCATAGTAGGGTACAGATAATAATTTTCTATTCCTAAAGGAAGTCTCCTAAGAGAAATCAAAGAAAATAAAACAGATATATGGCATGTACAGCATACAAGAGGAGTGCAAACAGAAGATATATCACAGCATTTTACAGCAAGGTGGAAAGCAATCAGTGCATTTTTATGACACTGAGGAGACAAAGACATTATAGAAGTCCCTTCCACTCAAATGGAGTCTACCACCTTCACAAAGTGTTATAATCTGCTGGCAGCATGTTGTAGAAAATGTCCCATTTCCAACATATATTTATTATTTTGATCCATGATGCCATTTCCAAAATATTTCTAGATATGCAGCAGGTGCACTAGGGGTGTGCCCTCAGCAACCACAGCAGTGCTATACCTACCTAATCTACTTCCTCCCCTTCTATTATCGCCCCTTCCCTCTCACAAGACAAAGCTCCTGCTTATTTAAAGGAGAGGCCATCTCCAGGTGCTCGGAAAAAAACCTTGATGCACCACCTACCTTATTAGCATACGGACTGGGGAGGTGATCGACTCCGTTTGAAGTGGGATGAAGTGATTGAGATTAATTGGTAATGATTTTATAAGTGCTCATCTCTCCCCACCAGGTGGTTTCTGAGAATCTGAATTTTCGTAATAATACTTCATTCATCCCAAATCAGAAGATGAATATTGCACATACAACTCCAGATTAATACAACAATAAATTAACCAGAACATTAACAGACAAGACATCATTCATATATCACTTAAAATTCATAGAACATTTATCTACTAAAAGTTCTTTCACAATAATTTACCTAATCATACCATAATTCGTAAACCTAATTTTTTAAGTGTTTACCCTTTGTTGTTGCCATTTTATTTCGGTGAGACATCTATACTTGCGTTAAAGTACTATAATTACATTAAAGCTGGGGTCCACAGAATAGTGGATAATAAACCAATTGGTGAGGGTCCGACTGCTGGGACCACAACCAAGCATGAGAATGGGTCTCCGAGAAATCCAGCAAACGGTGGCCTCATTCAATTGTAAGGGAGTTTCGGAGATAGTTGACTCCGACAGCACCAACAATTTCATGGAGCAGCATGACGCATGCTCAACCAGTCACTCCATCAAGTAGTTACAAGGAGACCCCCATTATACAGGATCGCTGGGAGTCCTGTTCTTGTGATTGGTGCAAGTCAGTCTTTAAGTAGATGAATTCCAAAAGGGTCCTATTTTGGAATTGTAAATTTCCATACTTTTCAAGGGGTAAATACAGAAAAGTTATACAGCAGATTCTGTTGCATATGTTTTTATGTTTCGGAAGCTTTGTTTTTATGATTTACCACCAAACATAAACGGATTTCTATACAGTTTTCCATTAGCCAGTTTCTTTATGTGTGTATGAATCAGTAATGGGGCCAGCTGCAAAAGTCCTCATTTCTATGATAGTTCCAGCTTTCCGCTTCCTATACTTGGATTCCATCCACTATTTAACTGGCCCTGTGCAAATTAGGTTTGCAGTTGTCTTATTGCCCGGTTGGAGGTGAAGGGGTTGATTGAACAGAAAAATCCTGTCCTGCTGCAGGAATAAATCCCACTTATTCTGATTGCAGGAGCTTCTTCCTTCGGGAACAACAAGATTATCAAAATAAATGTCTTTTCTGATTGCTTCGCATGGCCATTATAAGATAAGTGTCTTGTACGCGGGACCAGCGCTGGTCATCTTAGCTATTCAAGTTCAACTTGATAGATTATACAATGAATTTATATAGAGGTAAGAGAAAAATCCTTAGTTCTCAAGTCACAGTGGGAATTCACAGATGAATTCTATCAGCTGAGATTCTACCTAAAGGCCACCACTTGGAGAGCACACCTGCCATCACACCGGATGATTTATAGGACCTTCTCATGATCAGTGTAGTGTTAAATAATCCTACGTGTGCACCAAATAGGGTGAAATGAAATTGTTTTCTATTAAAGTGTCTGCAGGAAGTAAACTGCTGCAAACTTACATATGACAGATCTGTGGTGCTTATAGGTTTCCCTTAGGGCACATTCACACATGGTTTGTATGGTGCAGATTTCAAAGGGAGCCTGTCACCAGGGACCTCATTTTCACTAAAGACTGATTGCAAAAGACCATTACACCTGCAATGCAAATATGTATTTCTGCTTTCTCCAAGCATTTGCAATACAATATATTTGTGGTGTAACTCACCCTGCAATCAGACAGAATCCTCTGTGTAGTCCCAGGGGTTGGGCTTTGGTTTAGCTTTATTTAAAAAAACAACATGTGGACTTGTCTGTGCTGCAGACTGCTCAGCTCTCTTCCCCACCACCTTTGTGCCCCTGTACAGCCCCCTCCCTCCCCACTGGTGTCACCAAGCAGTGACCTCTCTGAAGGAGCAGGAGGGAGGAGTTGTACAGGAGCACAGAGGTTAGGGACACAAGCTGAGCAGTCTGCAGCACAGACAAGTCACATGGTTTTTTTAAATTCATCCAAACCAAAGCCCAACCCCTGGGACTACACAGAAGATTCTGTCAGGGTGCATGGTAAGTTATAACACCCAATTATACAGTAATGAAAATGCTTAGAGAAGGCAGAAAGGCATATGTTCAATGCAGATGTACTGGGCTTCTGTAACCTGTCTTTATTGGAAATGAAGTCCCTGGTGACAATTTGCATGAAGTCTGTTGAGTTTTTAATGACAATATATCATAAAACCACCTGAAGTACAGCTCTGAGTGTCTCCCTATGATGGCACCATATCCAATGGATGTTATGACATAGAAGAAATGCAGTCAGGCATAATTAAATTCTTCAAGGGCTTTATACAATCTTTTCACTTTCCACAGGTGAGAAATGTCTGATCGGTAGAAGTATGACCTCCTCATACTTCGAGGACAGGATTCGAGTCACCCCCACTTGAATAGAGTAGTGGTCAAGCATCACAGCTCTATTCATCTCTATGGGACTGCTAAAGAAAAGCCAAGCATAGCCTTCCTGTAAATACATCAGTCTACACAAATGATGGGAGGCAGGGTTGGATTCCCCACTTACCAAACTCTTATGCCTATATTATAGATAGCCAATAAGAGAAATTCTGGGGCAAGAACAAGTTTTATAGCCTGGGATGGTAAAGGTGTAGAGTTACTTGGCTGCGATAACACGGCCCAGCCATGACACCAGCAGGATGCTTGGTCCAGCAATCTTCTTGTCATGCAGTGCCGTAGAAAGACGTCACGTCAGAATAAGATCGATGTGGTAGTCATTAAAGGGTTAAAGTAACAAAGCCTTTGAAGCATTTTTCATTTCCTAAATGAATAGAACAGGTGATAATCATCAACTCTGTAATAAACTTTATTAAGTAGCTTCTCTGTGCCTTGTTTCTGCTTTTTCTCCTGTAGTGAGCGGTCTATCTGAAAGACTTCTGTCTGTCCACTTCAGGCAGATAAAACTAAAGACAACTCTTTCCATAAATAGAGAATATTTCCCTTGATGATCCAGCTCAGTAAGGAGATTAGAATATACATGGACCTCCTGTAAAACAGGTTTCTTTATCTCTAAGCGGTCAGTGGATACAGGACAGAAAGCCGATTCAGACAAACTGCTCAAATAAGGAAGGCACTGGAAAAAGGACACAGGAACTTATTTATTTACTAAATTATATTACACAGTTTACTGTTATCATCAGCACTACTAATTTATAGAATTTAGTTTAGTTACAGTTTAATGGTTTTATTTCCAAACCATACTTCCAATCTGGGATATCTGTAAGCTTCTATGAAGGGAACAATAACATCATGAGGAGCTGCTTGATGTGACTGAACAGAACATAATCTGCAGTTATCCTGTATTCATGTTTGATAACAGATTCCAGACAATTTCTAGAATGGTCATTTCTGCCATTTAGTCTACTGAAGATTGCTTTGAGTTAATACAGAACACAGTGCGATGTCTTGGTTTATAGTATAGTCAAAGTGATAACATCCAGCGCTGGTAATGATTAAAACCATATTGATTCCTCCATTAAGTGACATGTTTGCATTCTCTGACATCCTAATGTTTTATTGTGGGTCACTGTGTTGTGAAAATATAAAAGAGAAGGTGATTTTATAATGCAGTCGGTGAAATGAGGCGTCTCTGGCCATTTCCCTGACAGCAGCGGAAACAATAACTTGAAATTGCAGTCATCTAGACTGTAAATTGCTTGAGAAAAGAAGACGACGTGAAGAGAGTAGGGACCATTCTTTTGGATTGTGCTAAGAGTTTAAGAATAGGAACCTGTCAAAATTGAGTCCTCCTCAATTCAATTAGCCACATGTTATAGATATAAGGTGATGAAGAGATCACTGTTCAGATCAGATTATCCACACAAGCACCCGTCCAGGCAGGGTGCAGTTAGCATTGAAATAATAATTCCTTTATTTATATAGCGCACACAGATTACGCAGTGCTACACAGTGCTTTCCAAATCAGTCCCTGTGCCCAATGGGGATCATAATCTAATCAACCTACCAGCATGTTTTGGAGTGTGGGAGGAAACCGGAGGAAACCCACGCAAACACGAAGAGAACATACAGATGTTGATCCTGGGACATTAACCCAGGTCCCCAGCGCTACAAGGCTGTAATGCTAACCACTAAGCCACATAGAGAAATGTTACTCCACAACATGGCACGGTAGTTCAATAGCATAAAAATCTTGCCATCCTGGATTGCATAGGGCAGTGATGGTGAACCTTTTAGAAACCGAGTGCTCAAACTATAACCAAAATCCACTTATTTACCATGAAGTGCCAACATTGCATTTTAAGCAGTAACTTATTGCTACCTGCTCTTCAACATCTATCAATCGTATCGGCCCCTTGATGCCACTCATACAGTTAAAAGAAGGAGGGCAAATTCAGACTCTCATTGTAGCTTCTCACCAGGGTCTCTCTGTACAGGAAGAATGTAGGGTCCAGTTGGATGACCTACAAAGATACTGCAGTTCTATCAATACTTTCTCACTTTTACCACAGTTCCAAACAGGCAATGAAGTGTCGTTTTAAAATAGCACTGAGAGCAACATCTCTTAAATTGCCTGGGACCGCAGGAAGATTTGGTGAATTTGACCCCAAGACAAAGCTCACCAAACAGGACCAAAGGCCTGAGTGCCCACAGAAATGGCTCCGAGTGCCACCTCTGGCACCCGTGCCATAGGTTCGCCACCACTGGCATAGGGTAACCAGACACCTATGCAGCATGCATATACACACACTGGACAAGCTTTAATACATACTGATCTACAGGGTGAGTCAAAAGGCCAAGGTCCGCGAAAGGGAAACAACCTATCTTAATACCCCAGCTAATAAGGTAGGGGGGCGGGTGTTTCATGTAGGCAATATCCAAAACATCCCCACCATCTTCAAAGCTGCCACATTTGATCAAAGATGAAGTTTTTCCAATGGGAAGGTGGTCATGTACCATATCAAGTATCATGGTCTCAGAAATAAAATTTTTAACCCACAGATCCAGCGAGTTCATTAAGATTGTATCCAATGATCTGTGTCCCATGGAAAACACATTGAACACATCAAACAGCTTTGTATTACAGGGGACTTTATGGTTGTTTTTGTCCCTTTCTGTGTTGAGAACTTCTGAATCAAAATTGTAAATCTGATTGTGGGAATCAATTTCTGACACAATTCTGGCTACTTTGATATGACAAAATTACCATTGGAAAAACTTTATAGAAAAAGCCCACATGCTGGACCTAAACAATAGGCTCCCTACCCATCACTTGCTGGGGTAGTCCAGTAATCACTGTCCCTTCAACTTCTAAAATGAAAGGGTTTTCTGAGACATTGGACCGATCCTGTATTTATGCCTATTTATGTTTATTTGATAAGATGTCCATAGACAGTAACCGATGCTCAGAGACCATGTAGCATCTTCCAGCTTTGTACAGTTTTTTGTTTATAACACTATCCCCTCTTTACAGTAGACTGAATACAACTGTGTCACACAAACTGCTCCTTGTGCACTGGTTCAACATGGGGGGTCTCCTGCAATGACTTCTGACCTTCACACTAAAATAGGATCAGAGTCACTGCTGCTGCCCTATAGGTCAATGGGGGCAATCTATTTAGTATTACACTTTCTACATGAAACCTCAGGACACCAGGGCTACCATTTCCCTCAGTGTTACAGATAATACACAAGGCTTCATGTATTGTAATTTCCCCTCTAGCAAAATATGTATTTTTTAACCAACCAGTGAATGAAACAAGAGCTCCGTCCGGAAATCAATTTCATCTATTTGATTCCATTAAAAGCGGCAACTATTGATTTCATGTCTGCAGTTTATCCGCTAAATGTATTAATAGCACAAGTGGAAGAACAAATAGACTTAAAGTAATTACATCTCTTTAGTCAAACTGATTTCTTTAATTACATTTTGTTTCCTCTCTTTTTCTTATTCTGGGACTCAGCAAAACATTTAAATCACAAAGAGTGAGCAAACAACTGGACATTATTTATAATACAGGTAGCAGCCATACATTACACTGAATGAGTACAGTGGCCCAGGGGGCACATCCCGAACATACTGCATTGTATCAGCAGTTTTTGGCTACAAATTATGTTTGTCTGTTCCTATTTTACATTCCTTTGCTGCATTTTTGGACCTTAAAGGGGTTGGACACTTTCCCTCAAGTTTTTCTGTAATGTGTGTCTAAGTGTGGGGGGCAGGATATTAGGTATCAGCCAGACATTCCTGTCCATAAAATGACCGCATGTGGTCTCTATCTGTCCGGGAACAATCAACCTTCAAGGACCCTATGATAGTTTTCATGATTAGAAGATTAAGATCCTGGCAGGGCGATTGTTCATGGACAGTTCGAGATCACATGACCATCCACATGCTACTATTTTATGCTCAGAAAAGTCTGGCTGATGAGGTAAAAGATAGGAGGCTTCACTTTTCATATCAATAAAGTGGATCAGAACTTTCAATATATGCAAATTACCCAATATCCCCCCATACATACATACTTACACCACATTACATAAGACATGAGGTAAAGATTCCAACCCCATTAAAGATTACATTTAAGTGTTCTGGACAGCCTCTGACCTTAATAAATGATGCAGATGAGGCTTACTGATGCTTGTGTAATATAACTTAGAAGGCCTTGGTCAAAGTTAGGCTTAGTTCACACATGTGTCAGGACTTTCCGTTACACTTTCTGTTTTAGGAGAGTGTAGGGGATACAAATGGTGGAAGGTTTCCTATAGTTTGATGAACCTCCAGTTACACGTCCTTTAACGGAAGCTGCTAAACGCAGGTGTGAAGTAAGACCTATTCATTTCTGTCTGCGGATGTGACTATCCTGACTCCATGGATCCATTATTCTTCCCACACTAAGGCAAACTCTGCCAGTTTTCAGAGCTATGTCCATAAAGGGATGAAGATTAGCAAAATACATTTTGTAGGTTCTATGGGTCACTCCAACTTTCTAATGATTATCACTTTACAAACATAATTTTAGGTGAGAGGCTGTGGTGGTTGCCCAAAATTATTGAAAAGTACAGACCTTTCTAAGATGCAGGCCTCCTCTTGGCTTCAAAAACTGCATCACCTGCATCTTTGCCATTATTTGGACTATTCCCATCTCCAGGCACATTATTACATTCTCAGACTACATCCCCTCGTGTCTACAGATAAATGACTGCCACAGAAAATGAAAGTTTCCCTCCAGAATTCACCAGAAGGGGGTAGATGCCAGTTTGTCTTCTATACTTTCTTATGAAAATGGAATCAGTAGAAAGTAAAATACATCCTTGAGAATTGAGGAATTAATCAAGGCTCTGATTAGCTGTCAGGAGGAGAACGTGTGAGTGCTGAGCACAGGCCATCATGTCCTGCTAGGGTTATTACTCATTTCCCTGCAGATTTTCATCAACATATAAATAACCCTTATTTTCATCTAGCGGGAAATCTTTCATATGGGTCTGTGTTAAACGGCAATGTATTATAGGTGAGAGGAAAACCTGTTTTATCAAGTGTAACATATTGGTAACGGTTTCACCTTACACCCAAATTTTGTAAACTCATTAATTTAAAATGCATTTCATGATCTCAAAATGAGAGGAAAGCAACAAACCTAAAAGAAATTTACCTTCAAAATCCATCATGATAAACCAGGGACACTTACTGATAGATCCATGTCTGCGGTGATCTTCTTCTATAAGATGGAACTAACAGGGCTCGTTCAGACGGCCGTTTTTAACATCAGTATGCTTTAACGGTTTTTTTGCAGATAGTATACTGACCCATTTATTTCTATGGGTGTCTTCACATGTCATTATTTTCACAGAATTCGGACCTCCATAGAAGTCAATGGATCCGAAAAGAAAACGGACTGCACATGGATCACATTCCTATGCAGTCCATTTTTTCTCAAAAGTTGCTAAGCAACCAGCTGGGCAGAAAATACATTTGAAAACCATCCTTTTTTTTGTGGTTGTGAAAAAACAAAACAAAAAACAGATGACATACACAGATGAAAAAATTGGATTCTGATACAATATGGACTGAACACAGATATCATATGTCTATGTTTTTTGCAGACTCGCCCTTATACAGTCTCACCCTTCCTCCTGCTCCCATAACACTTGTGCAGTGATCAGGAAGATATGAGGGGGAAGAGGAGGACGACACAGTGTAACAGCCTGTAAAGCCAGATCAGAGCGGGGCTAGGGCAGTGGTGGCGAACCTATGGCACAGGTGCCAGAGGTGGCACTCTGAGCCATTTCTGTGGGCACTCAGACCATCACCCCAGGACAGAGTTCACCAAATAGGACCAAATCCACCGAGTCCCAGGCAACTTAAGAGATTCTGCTCTCAGCGCTATTTTAAAGTGACATTTCATTGGCTGTTAGGAACTGCGGGAAAAGTGAGAAGGTGTTGACAGAACGGCAATATCTTTGGAGGTCCTCCTGCTGGACCCAACATTCTTCCTGTTCAAAGAGACCCTGGAGAGAAACTGAATTTGCCCTCCGTATTTCAACTGTATTGGTTGCCTCAGGTGGCCGATACAATTGAAAGATGTGGAAGAACAGGTAGCAATAAGTTACTGTATAAAATGCCTTGTTGGCACTTCACGGTAAATAAGTGGATTTTGGTTGTAGTTTGGGCACTCTGTCTCCAAAACGTTTGCCATCACTGGGCTAGGGTAACAACCCAGGTTCATGAGCAGAATTATAAAAGTGGATTTTAGAAGGAAGGAAGCCATGGATAAATATAAGAAGATTATCACAGTCACGGATTTGTAAGTAGTAAGTGTCCCTGGTTTATCATGCTTGATTTTTTTTAATGAAACCGTAAAAAGGCATATTCTAATGTAAAAACAACATGCTACTATCCAGAAGGCCAAACCACTGGTGGCCAGGAGCTTGGACTAACACAAATGTGTGGGACCATGGGGTTGAGTGTGCTGCATCAAATCCTTTATGGCACAAAGATACAACATACCGTATTAAGAGGGTCAGTTGATGTGAATGCCCATTTTTATTAATTGCAGAACTGAAGCAATACAGTTCTCTACTTGTATGAAAACAGTTTTTAAACTGTGCCAGCAGGTGCACGTTTACCATATGTGCCGGGATATCTCAGGTACATATGTTATTTGGCCCCCGTTTTACCATTGGAGGCTAAGAATGTGGTTTTAGCCTCCATCTGCTCTTTTGGCCTATTTAGAAAGGGACAGAACAAATAACTCTCTAAAACATATGTTTACATGTATTTTTAAGCAAGCAACATTTACACAATTTAAAGCAACATAGAATGTGTTTTGGATATATTCTTTGAAGAAGAAAAAAAAGTTGTTATATTCTTTCAATTTGCGGACCACCAATCACTGTCTCATTCTAAAATTACATATTCCCCTTTTACCATAACATTCACTTAAGTATCCCACAGAAAACAAACAAAACTTGAAAGGTTTTTCCATATCTAAATCTGACCTAAAGGAACAATAAACACCATATATTCACGAGGGGAAAAAAAACAGGATTCTTTCCCTTTATCTTCTCTTGCTCCTTTTTGGCTCATGTAATAATTAAAATGTTGACACTTATGAAGAAATCTGCTTTTTGTGCCCGAGAAGCTCAGCCTTACTCCCTGTTTCTCATAGTCATGTGACAGGTTGTAAGATAACCGTCAGGAGTGTCCCCTCGACCTGAAACTGATCATCAACAAATTAACTGTCCGGGTACAGCATCACAAGCCACCAATGGGTGGTACAGTCCAATCTGACCCTTCTCCACCCTCCAGATTTCTTATAGGTCATTTCAATAAAGCGTTCAAGGTTTGTAACATATACCAGTTTTGTGAAACATATGCGAGACAAAGCGGAAAACTCACTGGTCTGTATAAGCCCCAAGACACATTAGTCCTATACTATCTTTACCCCATACTCATGGGTAGTGTTAGAAGATGCGCTAATAATAAAGAAAAAAAGAAAAGGGTTGAGAGGCTAACACCTCCAAAACCATGACCACAAGGCAAGTTTCGCATCAATATTTGCACAAGCAAGAGATTTCAGGTCAGGTTATTACTACGTCACAATGATGTACTTACCATTTCTGGTAGTAAGATGCTCTACAATGTCTCATCTTATGTTATTTTCCACAGATGCAGGGGTTGTATATATTTACAAAGAGCTTTGGATGGCTTGGCCTCAACATTATGACTGCTCTTCTGCTGGCTGTATAATTGTGGTATTAAATAATAAAGATCTTCTTACTTGTAGTTCTGAGAATGCCAGAGGGTCACGTTTCACAAGCAAACAGAATCGAGTCGGCATTCATCCTGCGGTAAGACCACAGTAGAAGTGCGGAGCAAGAAAAGGGAACAGCTCAGATAAACAATTTATTACTTTCATCCAAAGGAAATCTGCACTCATTGAATTGAGCTACTGATGTTTTCTGCTCCAAACACAAATCTTATCAAAGAGACAGCACTCATTTTTCTGCTTCTCATTTATGTCTCCATTTAGGGAAATGCAGCTAATATCTGCACTGTTCTACCTAGAGATTTGTGCAATGCCGAACACACTACTGTGGGTAGATGACATTAAGGGTAGACCAGGCGTTAGCACCATTGGTGAAGAACGAAGATATGGGGTGCTCTTACCCCTGGTGTACTGAGAAACTAATCTACATGAGGCTCAAAACTGATTTTATGTATAAAATAACATTGACGGAAGCTTAGAAAGTGCTCCAAAATGCAAATTTTTGGAGCTGGAATACCAGTGGATGAAATGCTGAGTATTTGTCCGCAGCAGACATTCCAACTGCAGCAGAAACCATCTGCTGGACTCTGGATTGCACTGAAGATTTTCAGCAATTTTCCTGCGGTAGGGGGCAGAGCTCAAGCTTTGCAAAGGTAAAATTCCAAGCCCAGAATCCACAGCAGAAATAGTTTTCCACTTCAGGTTTTTTCAAAGTACGTAGATGGGATTTTATTCATAAAAACCATCCACTACGCTGTTAATGTTATTCGCAGCAGGTTCACCACTGGAAAATTCAAACATTTTTAAAGCAGAGAAAATGCCATAAGTTAACAAAGAACCAACATTCCTCTATCCCACTGTCTTGACCTTTGCTACTTCGGTGGTACCTGCTGGTGTCCATAAGACCAACCATTGTCCAAAGTCTTATACGCTTGAAAAGGCAGAAGACACGCCTTTGCTTCTATTTCCATGTCAAAACATCACTTTCAAATATGCAAATTAGGTTCAAGTGCTTTTGGGGGCATAAGCAGAGCACCTCAGTGCTCCAGCTCCACCGAAATAACAATGCCCCCTGCTACACTACACTCACCTTCTCATTTCCTAATAATAATAATAATTTTATCTATATAGAAGTATCAGTACTTTACATCTCATAGGGTACATATATAATATTACATTACAGAGCATAAACATTCATATGGAACAATAGGAACCTTCTCCCTTTACGTCAATCCTGGGTCCAGCAAGATGCAAAACAATGAAGCCACAATTGAAGAATTTTAAAATGAAGTTTCGACATAGAAGGAGCCGCTGGACAATATAATTTTCCAATATACTTTCTGTATCAATTCCCCACTGTTTTCTATATATCTGCATGCTGTCATTCAACAGGTAGCTTAATTGAATACTTCCTGTGGATAGAAATCAGTCCGTGGTCATGTGATGTCACAGGTGCAAAACTCGTTATATCACAAGGCTCTGATTACTCTATGGGATACCAACGAATCCTGCACCTGTGTGACCTCACCTCACCACGGACAGATTTCTATCCTCTGGAAACAACTAGGCTTCGTAGAGGATGACAGCAAGCAGAGGTGTAGAGATTTTCTATCAGAAAAAAGTAAATTGTGTATTTTTCATTATACAAACTATCAATTAATTACAGAAAATGGACAACCACTTTCAGTCTTATGTGACCAAATAATATGTGTTGAATAAAGAGCACAGAGGGTTAGGTCAATGTCCAGGAAATATTTTACTGTAAAGAAAACTTTCTGAACAACTGCTATTTGATTCCATCCTTCATCTGCAATCAGTTCTATATGATCTCAGCAATTCTTAGCCCTGAAGCCTCAGGTATTATAATAAGGATGACTTAAATTTTTTATATTTTGCACTCTTAACCTTCTGCCAAGCACCCTGTTGGCTAGAAATCCAGTTGCTGTGTCCCATAGCCTGCAGCAACAAACCTCACATTAACATTAAAGCTGCTGAGGACTTATTAAGATAAAGTGATGAAGGAAAACCATGCTGGGAATGCTTGCCTCAATTTGGAGGCCCTGCGGCAAAAACACAGGGGGAACCATCAAGTCAGGACCCATCTGGTAAATGGCGAAGAAGTGCCAAACAAAGTCATAGGGACAGTAGTGGGAATACAGAAGCCATTTTTTCATAGCCAAGTCTTTACAGCCTAAAGTAATGGACTACCCAATTTACATGGCCTAGTCCCATCCAGTCCCAGTTGGCAGCAGTACACATGGGTTTTCATGACCTGACTATGGTTCCCGAGGCACAACTAAGGAGATACTTTAATATATTTCCACACATGTGAAAATGCAGAATACTAATATCTCTAGTAATGCTGCTAAATGATTCTTCACCATTTTAATACAGTTACTTGCTAAATTAGGACAATCGGATGCATCAAATGTTTCCTTCAAGAGAAACTTATTTGTAAATATTAATCACAAGCATATTTATAACTAGGTTCAGAGCCATACCGCTGAGGTTTTAATGGGTAATTGAGGTGCTGCAAGTAATGATACATCTTGCACGGCCAAGAATTCTGAACGCTAGTGCAATGGTGTTGAGCCCCAAAGTGGCTGCAACCATAACAATCAACCCAAACTTGATCGATTTCTAGTCACCCCACCTTGTGGGTCACTTCTCTTTGGTCAAGAGTCTAAAGTCACCATAGAGAACTTGTCTACAGCTTCTTAAATCAATGTCAGCCCTAAGGAGGTATATAGTAGGGAACGGCACACTGAGGGGAATTACAAGGAGGACACAACCACTTGATGATGTCCAAATGCCATAATGGGGCAAGTTCTTGCATCAGGATATTTTACCATTATTGGAGTCAAATCAATTATTATTGTTTATAGTCTCATGATATAAGCTTATCATTTTTTGTGCACACATTGTACTTGTGTCAACGTAGGGTTAACTACAAGGTACTCGCTTTGTGTATAATGCATATAATGCACAGTCACAGATAGGATCAGATACATTGCATGACTTGTGTACACAATCTTTCCCCCGCATAGTCAGCTGCTGAATTTGATATTCAAGAAATTATCAGCACCACATGTTGCCTTCCCATTGCTGTTCTAATTTCAGACATGAACAGAATGTGATGAGCGCAATCTAAATAATTGCATACATTTTCCGTATAGTAATAAGTAAACATGGCCTGTTATATAGCGAGACATAATCTGATGCCATATAATGGTTTCACAGGCTTTCAGAGAAGCATGACGCATAAAATGTCTAATACACAAGATTGCAGATGTTAATTATTTATGCTGTACCATCGTCTTTATGCCAAGTTCTCTAGCTCAGCATAGGAGAGGTTACATCTGGCATTATCTTCTGAATATTCCTCTGAATGGGACATCATGCATGGGGCAACTTGGTCCTAATGTCTCGACCATAACACTATAGTTCATGGTATACGGCAATGCTCTCTATACTTATCACATTTTATGACATTTTCTTTGAATATGTCATAAGTATTTTCGAAGGGGCCCCCCTGAAGTCCCATCTTGTGACTTTTGTGAATACAGAGTTGGCCACACATGTGCCTCTCATACCAGGTCACTGGCCTAGTTTCCGAGTTTTCTTCTAGATCATGTCACACCTAACCATAGGCAGTGTTCGGGATTGTTTTCTTGGATCTACTGAAGCGTGAGGAAATAAAATAGCAAACATAACTCAACAGCGTGCGGTACAGTTTTTTGGAAGAATGTTCAATTGGTTATATTTGCAATGTTCCGTCTGGATCCACTGACAATACTAAACTTATTAGGGATGAATGATGTTCCTCTGTGGTCAAAGGATCTTATATTTTAATACTCTATGAAGAACAAGTTGTATGTCTAATATTGTTCTCCCTGAACGTATCACAAGTGAAAGTCTACAGGAGCGCTGCTCAGACGCTGGTCTATAGGTACCCCAAAATATGGGAGAAAGGAAGTAATCTTTTATGGTAACCCTGTATATTTAATAAAACTACATTTCACCAAGAATACATTTAGAGGACTATTGTGATGAAAGACCATTAGAATAGATCAATTGCACCTAAAGACAACAAGCGCCTCCTTAATTACTCACGAAAATGGAGTAGGGGATTCCTAGTTTTAGAATCATGCCTAAAAATGTCTGTGTGATATGACTTTCACCAATGATGGCTATGCTAGGAGATCTGTGATCGGCTCCTAGTCAATGTCCACGGATCCAGGATATTACCTTACCAATCCCAATAGAGGCTTTGATGTGAGGTCTTCTATTATATGCTAGTTCATCCTGAGCACATTTATCACTAGATCTTTATATGCCTCCAATTTTCTCCAATGAACAATGTAAAGAATATTTCTTCTTATTTCAGTTTACTCTTGTGAGAGCTTTTAATGCATATTAAATAAACAAATTGGCTATAAATTATTACAGGTCCAGAGAGGAATATGAAACACTGAGGCATAAATCATACTAGAGTTCCTCTATCCCATCATTAGATGAAACACTGCCAACCAGCCAAATTAATTCTCCATAAAATATATCCTATTTATAGAGATCGGCTAGGACATCGTGCCCCCAGCCACAAAGCAAATGTAAATAACACAAAGGGATCGCATGGAGAAATTAATTGCATGAAACACATTAGGATAATCTTCTTAGCTACTGGAACTTCTGTGGGACAAGGACAAACGGAGAAGGTTGGGTACACATAGGCCAGAGATCATCTGGAGACAGCAGCGCATCCTCATTTCTGCAGCACAGATACACATTTAGTAAATACAAAAGGTTATCGCCACCTGGATGAGTAGACAAATATAAAAAGAAACAAAAAAGACAGAAGTGATGAGGAGCACAGCACAAATATCATATGACACTCTGTCCTTTTCTCCTCAAAGTAAAAAATTGATGATGAGACGCATGATGTTAAAAATAATGTACATATAATAATGCAACACATAATGTACATATACAAATATGTGATACTCTAGTGCGGGTAATTCTGGTTGCCATAGCTAGTCTCAGCATCTCTATAATCAAGGCTCTTGCTAAAATTCAGTGCTATATTGGTACCACACAAGCACTACCATGAAACACAAGCATGTTCAATCAGGCCCATGTACTCATAAATCCAGGCACCAAGACTTTGGTAATATTCTTGGTAATTATTTGTGATGCAAGGATTGCTTTTCTTTTAAAATTATTCAAATGGATGGCTTCACAGGCTGTTACAATGTCTCACCCTCCTCTCTGCTCCATCAGTACTTCACCCTTCCCTCTGCCTAATGTAATCTATCAGCAGCAGAGGATGTTTCAGGCTTATAATGCTTGATTTTCATGGTAGATTATTAAAGAAATCTGTTGGCGTGAGCTTTTTCAACTTATTTAAACAGTTTAGATAAAGGACTTGATAATGTGTCTAATGACATAACTCTGGGCTGAATAATTCACAAATGAAACATTCTCTCGGTATAAGTTAAGCATTGGCATCCTGTCCATATCCATCTGCTCTGTACATAACTTGAGATCCACTGCTCACTGCAGGAGGAAGAAGGAGCAGAAAATAGGCAAATAGAAGATGCTTGACATAATGAAGTATATTGCAAAGTTTAACATAAATCACCTAGTTATTAATTTCTGATATGAAAAAAATGTTTCAAATGTTTATTTATACTCTAATACTAAAGCAATGTATATAACACAGCAAGATCCCTTTCACAATTCAGGAGAAAAAAAAATTATTGGGAGAAAGTCTATCTATGATGCCATCCTCTCCAAAAAAAGAAAATAAATTTACATAAAACACTCCAAATTAAGAAAGGCATAGCTCTGTGAACTCTCCAGAAAATCAGCAGTGGAGTCACCCTGTATGGACTTAGCCTTAAATGTACTCAGGATAACAAAATAACACAGTCTCTAATTCAATGTCGTTAACAAAAATACAGCATTTCACAAATATTAATTCCAACCCGTCTCTATCAGTTCTGGTGTACACAATTGCAGTTGCCCCTGGTTTCCAACGCGGTATCTTCTCTAGGGTAGGCATCTTGCCTGATGCTTCACCCTCTGCTTCTCTGCCTCTAGTCCCCCCTTCCCTGCATTCCAGGATGAGCTCACACACACTGACATCCTGCCGGCAAACACATCACATCATGTGGATAACTACAAGCTACAGGCAGATAAGTTCTAACTGTAAAATTGTAAAGTGATGGGTTAAAAATGATCTTTATTGTGTAAACATCACTAGTGGGTTGAAACTTGAGAATTTTCTTTCGTGGGCAAACCCCTTTAAAATGTTCTAAAAGAAATTAAACTAAATACATTAACAAAATGTACATTTTTTCATATGAACCTAAACCATCTTCCATCCATTCTTCACTTCATTTAGTTTTCAATCAACACTTAAAGGACATGGAATTCCTATTGTTTCATCTTATGTTATAACCCTGTACTGTCTTACTTTGTCTGTATATGTACCCAAGATACGTGAAGAGGCACAGAATATTATGGTTCTATACACATATATATATAATTATTATTTCCATATTATATTATTTCCTTAACCGTACATAGAAGATGACGCCAGGCACACGTATAGACCTGTTTTTCACTGTTCTGCCATCTAGTAATTATTTCAGTCAATGTAGTGAATAAGCGTTGAACATCTGGGTGTAAACAAGTTACCAACATTTTGTCTCTACTTTGAATTCACCAGATTCGACTTGTGGCCACAGGGCATTGATTACTAGTAATAAAGACCGTATTAAAAGCTCGGCCAGCCACTAAATCTCTGGCACACATAACGCCAGGATACAGTCCCTGCACCTCGTCTCTGTAGTGATATCACAGCATTCAGCTCGTCCCCCTAGAAGGTAATTTGTAATTAATATGGGTGGCAGGAGAGTCACTACCCAAACTAAAAATGGAAATGAGAATCAAGAACAGTAACACCGTTTAAAGCTACATAGCAACACATTTTTGCATAATGTTCAAAGTGGGAAATGCAGACACCAATTTTTTTTTTTTTTAAAGATTGGATGAAACCTATATATTTATCATGGAAACTAATACATTTGTGTAATCATCTTTTTCTTTAGACTGTGGTCTGATAATTTCTAGTCTGAGGATAGAAACTGCCCAGACTCTAGCCATACGTCTATGTAAAAGTCATAGAATATCAAATCAATCAGTCTGTAATTAGTCATGTGTAAAAAATGGCTACTGCGTCCATTACATTAGATTTTCAGGCCAATTTTCAGGAACATTCCCAGTATCCCAGCATTCCTAAATGATATGTTCTCGCCCATTATGATCCATGCCTGCTTTTGGCTTGAAAAATCTGAACGAGTGAACACGGCCTGTGGAATCGTAAGGGATTCACAATAGTTCCCATTTAACCCCTTCAGACTGCCATGTGGCCGTATATGTACTAAAAGCACAGGTCAGATGGCTATATCTTTTGTACCGTGATACCTAGCAATACATATAATATCACACCAGGATTGGCGTTTCAAGGGGCCACAGAACCGGAGGTATAAACTGGCAAAGTAACAGTAAGCTGAAGTTAGACTAGAGAAGGAACTGCAGGAAAAGTATATGCATCCTCTTAATATGTAGCTAAACCTGGTGCAGGGTCATGGATTGACACTGAACATTTATTTTTGAGGGAAAACATTTTTTTTTAAAACCTATATTTTTCTCAAATTTATTAAATCGGTCTAATAATTCAATAAACAAAAACACAATTAAACTATCCTATCAAATCTCATACGTCATGTGTAAAACAGAGTAATGTTGTGATATGTAAAGGTAATCCTAATATATCATCATTTAACCCCTTAAGGACGCAGGGTTTTTCGGCCGATTTCTCGCTCTCCAACTTCAAAAATCCATAACTTTTTCATTTTTACGTGTACAGACCTGTGTGAGGGCTTATTTTGTGCGTAACAAATTTTACTTTCCCGTGATGTTATTTATTTTAACATGCCGTGTACTGCGTAGCTGAAAAAAAATTCCAAATGTGGAAAAATTGAAAAAAAACGTCACGTGCGTCACGTTCTTGTGGGCTCAGTTTTTACGACTTTCACTCTTCGCTCCAAATAACACGCCTACTTTATTCTTTGGTTCGGTGCGATCGCGGTGATACCAAATTTATATAGGTTTTATTGTGTTTTAATACATTTTCAAAAATTAAACGAATGTGTACAAAAAAGAAAAAAAAAATTTTGCCATCTTCTGACGCTAATAACTTTTTCATACTTTGGCGCACGGAGATGTGTGAGGTGTCATTTTTTGCGAAATGAGGCGACGTTTTCATTGCTTCCATTTTGAGGTCTGTGCGATATTTTGATCATTTTTTATTTCATTTTTTATGTTATGTAAAAAGGTGTAAAAGTCGCATTTTGGACATTTGGGCGCCATTTCCCGCCTCGGAGGTCACCGCCGGCCGTAACCGTTTTTATATTTTGATAGATCGGGCATTTTGGGACGCGGCGATACCTAATATGTCTGTGATTTTTACTGTTTGTTATGTTTTATATCCATTCTAGGGAAAGGGGGGTGATTTGAACTTTTAATATTTTATTAATTTTTTTTATTTTTTAAACTTTTTTTTTTCACTATCTTTTAGACCATCTAGGGTACATTAACCCTAGATGGTCAGATCGCTGCTACCATATACTGCAATACTTCTGTATTGCAATATATGGCATTTTTGCAGCACATTCATTACAATGAGCCACTGGCTCATTGTAACGAATCTGCAGCTGCCAGATAGCCTCGTGTCAAAAGAAGACACGAGGCTACCATGGCAACTGATCGCCGCCCCCCGATGACGTTCGGGGGCGTGGCGATCGAAAAAAAGATGGCGGCGCCCGCGCGCCGCCGTCTTTTAAATGCCGCCGGCGACTTTGCCGGCGGCAACGGGGGGGTTAATAGCCGCGACCGCGGTTATTAGCGGTGGGGGTTTTATGCATTTTGCAAAAACCCCCACCTTTGTATGAAAAGGACTCAGCTCGTGAGCCCTCTTCATACATCCCTTATACCTCTGCGCCGTAGAGCTACGGCGCAGAGCGTTAAGGGGTTAAAGAACAGCACATGTTGACCTGGACCCTTGGTCTATAATGGGTTAAGTATGAACTAAGAGAGGTCAATGACTAAGCAAGCGCCCCCCCCCCCCCCAACACCAACTAGGCATTTTTTCTGTAAAGACTACTGCAAATAATATATTTTTTACTGCACAAAAGCAAGCAAAGAAAATAAATAGGAAGTTTAAAGAGAACCTGTCATCAGGACCCATTTTTAAAACCCCCAGTCCCCACAGAGCATAGTACATAAACTGCCAAGAGTTTTTGTACTAAAATTTGGTTTTACAGAAAAAAAGATATGTAATATAGTAGTTTTCATTGCCATGTCCCCTGGGAGTGGCTATAGAGGAGCAGTCCCCCCTCCCACCCTTGGGAAACCGCTCCTCCATGTGTCTTTTTCAAATATATGAATAACTCCCAACACTCGGGATTGGCTGTAGAGGAGCAGGGGGCGTCGCTAAGCCAAGTGATGGGCATTTTCATATATTTGAAAAGGACACAAGGAGGAGGCCATAGGCTTCTGCAGTTCCTATACCGACCAATCAATGCAAGAGATAAAGTAAAGTTTACACTTGTGTTACTCTTAAAACAGAAGGTGAATGGACAATGTACAATAAATTACCTTCTGGCCTCTTACACACTGACACAGTGGACACATTGCGCTTGCAGTGTGTGCTAGCTGGAGCATCAGGAACTGTACTCAGCATATCCATTCAGTGCCAGTTTGTAGCATTCAGGCAGAACGTTCCAGTAAGCACACACTGCGAGCACGATGAGTGTTGGACAAATCACGCTCACTCGTGTGAATAGGGCCTAATAGTGGGGAAGCCCAGATTTGTCCCTCTGGCTTTACACTATAGCAATCTATCAGCACAGGTTGTCTTAGAATGTGTGATAATAACGTGTATGCCTGCGTTTTACATAATGATTTATCAGGGAGTAAAAACACAAGCACATTATTTAATACTCATTTCCAATTTAACCTAAAAGGTAACCGGTCATCAGCAATTGGCCCAATAAACCAGCACCATTATATTGTCAAACAACGCAGCACCTTCTAGTTTTTGTTTCTTTCATGTCCCAGGGTGGTGACATCATCCAGAAAATCAATTTTGAAGTGAAATGTAAGTGGGTGGTATAAAGTCAAAGAGGAGGAGAGTTTAACACTGAAATCAAGTTGGGAAGCTCTGATCGCCTCCTCCTCTGTGATTGACATCATGGAACGGACTCCAGGAGATCTGTTAGTGATGTCTCTGGATGCAGGACCTTCAATTACAGTGAAAGGGGCTTTCTGAGGAAGTGAGAGCATTAACCTAGACTTTATACAACCAGTTTACATCTCACTTTAAAATAAATTTTCTGGATGATGCCACCACACTGGGTCATGAAAGATACACAATCTGCTTGGCAACATACTGGTAGCGGTTTATTAGGTCAATAACTGCGGACAGGTTCCCGTTAAAGCGTCACCTTCTTTTGAAGTAATTTTTATATTGCGTTGGGGGAGGGACGTGGTAAACATTTTCTTACTATACTTAATTTACAAAATCCTTCCTCCCATAGAGATTTGTATTCCTGCCAGTACAGTGTGTGTCTATGGAGGCGCCATTAGCACACATCTAATCTCCCTGTGTTTGGTTAAACAGCTCTAAGAAGGGAGGATCAACCCCTTCACTTTCAGCTTGATCTTTGAAAATACTGCTTATAGCATACTACAGCCAGGGAGAGAGCAGAAAGGGTCAACCCTCACTCAGAGCTGTGTAACAAACAGGGGAGGAGAGAGGGAGACTTCTTTTCAATCTGGTAGCCAGGTTTGCCACAGCAAAGTAAAAGTAACATTGTAACCAAGGGGCACATTGCAGTTTCTTTACAAACTAAAGAGAATTTCTTAATGAAGTAGTAGTCTTTTTAGTTTAGGAACATATTTAAAAAAAAAAAAAAGTTAAGCAACAGACGAAAGCAAATGGCACTTGAATAAGCACAAGCATCAGAGATATTTTATATGATCCTCCACAAAGCGTTTATATATGCAGCGGCGCTCCCCGCTTGTCATGTAGTTTCGGCTGCTAGTCATTTTTCAGCTCCTGTTGTTTTACTTCTAGAGATTCGTTTGCCCGTAGGCAGAGAAAACCTTCTGGTAATAAACTCCAGTCGTTTGTTCAAAATCCCAGAAGATCACATTTGATATGAAGACAGAAAAACTAAAGAAAAAAACCCTGTATGCAACATAGGGCGTCTGCTGAACTGAATGAACCTGGTGAATATCATTACCTGCTCAGGAAAAAAACAGCACAAAATGACATGGCACATAAAGAGAAAAACAACTATAGAAAAGCCACTCCACACTTCACTCCTGACTCTCAGCAGGGGGATCAGTTCTCCTATTATTACTCTTAATATCGGTTATTATAGAACCAGTGATAACATCACATCACGCCAAGGTTTATTATGCTCCAGGGGTAACATCCTTTTAGCAGAGGCAGAAATGCTTTGGGGCAGAAACATTTGGGGTTTATGACTTCTAATTTTATGCTATTAGACAACAAAAACATATCATAGACAGAGGGACAGGTTGACCCTCTTATTTATATGGGGTGTCTCAGCCCTCCCCTCGCCACAGATGTCAGGAGGTAGAACAGTTTTACATGTTATATTTCAACAGATCCGTCCCATTGCTTTTAAGAGTAGCTAAGATGCCACCAGCCGGGTCAAGAAGAACTAAGGTGACTATACACACAACACAAACTCTGGTGCAACCCAACATCTAATCCATATTGAGGTGTCACAACTCTTCCTAAAGTTGCCTTGACCTAAGAGGCCAAAATCATTGGCCTCCTACTTACACCCCTGCTAACAAGCCTAACTTGCTGATCGGTTGGGGTCACAGTGATGAGACCCCCATAGATTATGAGTATGGGGGTCCAATGGGGTCTGAGGTACCTAGTCTGCGCGGCCATCTGCTTTACTGATCTCAGGAAGCGACAAGGGGTCCGACGGAGGTACTAAGTACCTCATCAGATCCCCCATGTTCTCAGACCTTGAATGTATTCGATTACCAGAACCCTTTTTGCTATAGCCTCATGGGCTGTTACACTGTCTCACCCTTCCCCTGCTCCATGTAATCTCACACCATGGGAGTGGGAAGTGCTCCTCCCCCCCAGTGTAAGCCTATGAAGACAGAGTATGGAGGGGCTTTGGTAACACCCCCCAGAACCCTTTTGGCTCATTAGCAGAATTTGAAGCGAAAGTAGATTTTAGAAGGAAGCAGTCCATGGATAACAAACAAAAGAAGATTACTACAGTCACGGTGCCTGGATCTATGAGTAAGTGCTGCTCGTTTATCATGCTTGATGCTAGATTTGCTTTATATCTTATCTAGCTCCCCTCCAGAATATTCTCAAGCAATATATAACAGGAGCCATAATAAGGTTGATACACTGGTATAACGACAACGGTTTCTTTCCATACGTTTGACTTTTGTTGGAAATAGCTCAACTTATATCTTCCCCACATCTCATTCAGACTGTGTAACTAGCCCAGGGAGACAGAACTGATAAGAAAACATCCCTTCCAATCACCCATAGGAGTTATAACAAAGCTTTGCTGTGGCTTCCATGACCTGAACATGCCCGTTTCTTTGTCATGTCATCTTCTTATCAGGATAAATTGCTTGGTGTGGGTTCCCATGGAAGAACAGAAGCTTATTAAAACGTACAACCTGACAGCGGTTCATGTGCACTGCAGAGCGGTGTGTAGTCTCTACGGTGGATTATTTCCAGACAACATTATATGAAAATGAAATATCCTAAGAAAATCCATTCTCGAAGAGCGGACATGAAGAATTGTAGGGAAAGGATTATGACGACAGGTCATAGTTTTGGACTAAATCTCTAGATCTGACCTTCTATAACCCATTCACATTACCCATTTATTACAAACACGTCACACAACAAACAGATGACATGTTGAGGATGCACAAGAGCTCAAGGATCTGCACATGGGAGACACTTATGGACTTCTGTGCAGCGGTCTCAACACTTTGCTCGCTGAAGCTGGAATAAAGCTCAACGCATTAACCAACAAACAATCTGGTAGACAATCTTTACTGTACAAAACACAAACTTCTTAAAGGGTGCATTTAGACAGTCACCCGGACTTTATCCCGGATGAGCACATGGCCGGGAGGAGTGAGCACTCTTCATTATTGGATGCAAGCTAGCGCTTACACGCACATGTAAAATATATAGTTATGGGCCCAATTCCATAAGCATTGCAGAAATCCCAAAAGTTTTCCCACAGATCACCTAAGGCCACAACGTGTGTAGTTATATGAGATGTAAATAACAGTCCCATGGACAGTTGTCTACATCGGTGTGTCATCCGCAGGTGAGATAAAATGACTGCCAGGGAAGCAAAAACAAGCAAGAATAGGAACGAGGGGGGAGGGTAACCTGTAAACTTTATTTTCCTACTTGATCTTATGTGCTAGAAACTATATGTGCTGATAATTTTTAGATAGGGCTCTACAGTATTTTTACAGAGCTCAAGCAAGCACAAGCGCTTACATTTAGTAGAAGGTATGTTTTGCCAATAATCAGGAATCAAGCAAATATCTTCATGTATAAAATACATTTGGAATGTCTCCGCTACTTGACTAAAGACAAGTCACAGTTGGTGACATTCGTTCTCCACACAATGACTGATTCTGCTGCCTGTTACAAAAGAAAATTGACCAAAATAGGTTGATCTTTACATTGGACAGGCCCTGACCCTCCGCTTATTCCCATCACACGTGTTATACGTCATTCAGTTAGCAAAGGGATCAATTATCTCTATGTTAAGCCCTTTCCTTCTATCACCATATGGTGCATGTAACAGGTCAAATAGGGACAAACAAGTGTGCGCCTCACCTAATGGCTGGATACAGTGCAGAATGAACGCACTTGTTACTCTGTAGCATTTAAAGTAAGATACCCAGTTTCCCCGAAAAAAAAAAAAAAAAAATCTTTTAATAACTTTTGCTCCCAAAACACACTAGGTCTTATTTTCAGGGGGTGTTCTATTTTTTCCATGAAGAAAAATTTATATTTATTGTTGAACAAAAAAATTTACATTATTAACTCACTGTAGTCGTGTCATCACAAACATCAACGTAACCAGCCGATCAAGAATTTCTCGAGACTCTTTTACCATGTACAATAATCTCATTATTGTGCGACCGCATTATTTATGAACTAAAAGCAATATTTTTAATTTAAAGACCATCATATCATCAACTTTTATAACATCCTTATAACTCTCCAAACTCTGAATTCCATCAAGAATTTATGAAAAAAAGTAACATTTATTCTGTGACAGTCATATCATCATCTTATGGAATGTCCTTATAACTCTCCAAATCACAAATTTCATGTGGAATTTCTTGTGACTCAATTTCCATTACAATCATTGGCCATAATCTCTCATGTGCTAACACTTTCTTGCAATGAGCCCTACTTGTCCAGATATCCTGTTCACAGCGAATTTGCAACACAACAGTCTGTGCTTTTATCTCTTGAATTCTTTGCTCATGTCACAATCTTTTGCAGTATCTGAATGATCTAATGCTAAAGTATGGTGTGCTGGGAGCTGTAGCAATAACTACAACTAAGTCTTATTTTAAGTGGGGGGTCTTATATTTCTAAGGGTACATTTAGACAGCCGTCTGTGGGCAGCCCGGTGGCAGTACGGTGCATGCTCTATCTTTCCGTGTGTGTGCGGGCCGTGCAACTTTTTCCGCTATGGAGGGGGGAGGGGTCACCTCCTCCTCCTTGCCAACGCACAATGGCATGCCCACCCGGCTGCGGACTGTGTGTATGTTACCTTAGCTTGAGTAAAATTTCACAAGATCTTATTTTCATGGGGGTGGGTGTCTTATCGAGGGAAACAGGGTATCATCAGAATCAAGCATGATAAAGAAGGGGCCTCCTTTCTTCTAAAATCAACTTTTACATACAGGCTGTTACTCTGTAAGGAGCATATCCCTCTCCCACTGTGTGCTGAAACTTCCTCTGCTGCTTTGAGATTACATCAGCCAAAGGGAGGGGAGGTATTGAGAGAGCAGGGGACAAGAGGAGACTGTGTACAGGGACCTAACTACAGCAGTAGCAGCCACTTTGGGGCCCATTGTATTAGGGGGCCCTGACATTCTGCCTTGCAGCGCTAGAGTCCTGGGTTTGCGTCCCATCCAGGTCAACATCTACAAAGAGTTTGTATGTTCTCTCCGTGTTTGTGTGGGTTTTCTCCGGGTCCTCCAGTTTCCTCCTACACTCCAAAAACATACTGGTAGAATATGAGCCCCATGGGGACAGGGACCAATTTGGCATGCTTTGTGCAGCAGTGCTGCGTAATCTGTGTGCGCTATATAAAGAATTATTTTTATCCGACCCGACACTTTAAAGAATGGAGAATGTGTACCATTTTATACATATTACGCTTCACATTGTACTGTATAATACGTACATGTCAGAGAACATAATCCACAGTATACAGCTACAGACAGCGGTAGATCTGTTTAAGTGTATAAATGTATATATCAGTACATAAATGTGTGCACATCAGTGTATAAATGTGTAAGCATACAAATATGTATATTTTCTGAGGGGTTAGGGGAGCTCCATTGAGAGTTCTGCCATGGGGCCCTGCCTCTTATACCACTGACAGTGTAACAGCCTGTGATCCTGACTATCAGGATTGGTTTTATAAGTGGTGCTGGTTTACCATCCTTGATTTTGATAGCAAACTTTTCACAAATCAATAGTATTAGCAAATATAAAAAACTCAGGAAAATTCAGGAACGAGTCATTGGTTGCTAGATTAAAACTAGTAGTTTGTTTTTTTTTCACAAAAGAACCTCAATGCTAAATGCATTGTCTAATAAATATGATGTATATTGCAAGCCTTATCTTATGCTGCAGATCAGTGGGGATGTCAATAATAAAGTTTCTCTTTTTTTTTAGCGATTACGATAATTTATATGCCGAGTTACTGACATGATCCTGTCACAACAAAAAAACACATCAAAATTAACCCCTTGTTTTCATTAGTACCAAGATCCCGCTACCATCTCCAAGGCCCCATTAGAACATGGAACAGAGGAATCGCATCCTACCAGACTGCACAGAGCTCAGAGATACAGACGCCTTTAGTCCGGCGGTACATCACTGTGGTTGGTTTGTTAAAAACAGACCGTGCACTGGCCAGATTTCAAGAACCCATCACAGCACTAAGGTCGTGATATACAATGACATTTTGGCGCTGCTGTTCAACAGGGAATCCGTGCATCGTAAAACTCTATGATGCTCAGAGTCCTTTTCCAGAAACTGTCGTCGGTCTGTGAAATCTAGGTAGCGCACGGTCTAATTTTCTAAGAAATAACACAATGGTGGGTCGCCAACAATTATAGTATTTGCATTGCTTCAATAAGATTCTTACATAGCAACTCAGTAGGTTCAATAACGGAAAACCATTCCAAATAATAATTACTTTAAAATACCTTATCAATTACCAAATACACATATATTACAATATAATAAAACATGTATAAAAAATTCATTAATAAAATATTGCAAAAAAACAGATCATTAAAAGTCCATTACCATCTGAAAAACATGTTTTTATTAGGGGAATTTCTAAAAATATATATTTGCAAATGGAAGCAATGAAATCATTTTAATGAGGCCTAGGACGCTTCACTTATTTCAGGTCCGTTGTTGTTCCAGGTAAATTCAATACCATTACTTTTACAAGACAATAAATTGCACCTACTCAAAGTACCAGAGCTACATGACATGACAGTAAATGACACATAAAATCTGAACCTTTGCATGTCATTATGAAGATTGCTCCCAGATTATAGGATAATAAACATATGGTGACGGAAAATACCATTCCCTAATAAACTAAACCGAAAAGGTCATTTCCAGGAGGCGAAACCTCAGGCGTGTAATAAACCTGCAAATTACTGACATAACTCCATTCCTGTGTATAGATACACAACAAAACTATCATTCTATACTAACAGCCTAATGACCAATAACATAGTATTTACATACAGTCCAGTGAGTATCTGAAATATACATGCCCAAATCATCTCTAGTTACTGTATATACTCAAGAATAAGCAGACCAGAGTATAAGCAGAGGTAACCAATTTTAAAACACAAAAAACTGGGAAAACCTTTTGACTCAAGTATAAGCCTAGGGTGGGAAATGCATTGGTCACAGCCTTCAGCCAGTATATAGCTCACCAGCTCCTTGTCCCCCAAAATGATTATTCTATTTTTACTCGAGTATAACCAGAGTTTTGTTTTTCCAGCATATCTTTTGGAGAGATGGAGGGAAGAAGGAAGGATGGCTAGATGGATAGATAGGAAATAGATCAATAGAGAAAAAGCTAAATTGAACTTCTTCAAGATGCAGTGATACATCCTCAAATGAGCCCCCGCATTGAGAAGACAAGCCCCTTATCCAGATAAGATTCTGGATTACACTTTTGCGGGACAATTCATAACAGGCAGAAGATACAATTCTCTATGAACCATGCTCATGAAGAAATCACAAACAAAATTCTAAACCACAGGAAGACAAAATCTTACAAATCCTACAACATCTTGTAGATAATATAACAACCAGTGAGGTCCCAATGACCCAATCACCCAACGGGCAGTGGGTAACGCTAGAACATCCTCTATAAATGTACGTGTTCTGATAAAGGTATACTGGCGACTATATAATGTCTCAGGCACAGCAGTCACATGTGTCTGCAGTAGGGGTGTTGTACATCACTCACCGCAATATTTTATACAAAAGTAATTAAACATAAAAAGTTAATTTAAAACATGTGCAATACTTAATAAACTAGAAATTGAGCCAGAATTTTCCACTGTATTTTTTATTTAAACAGAAACCCACTAAAAAGCTATAAAAAAACTAGATAATTAAACACACACATATCCTATTTTCTTACATTGCTGCTGACACTCTGCTCTCTACTACAGAGGTTCTGGTCATGGTAACTTTCCATGGCTGTGACTATATATGAATATACCTGATATTTAACACTTACCTTGGGCTTCATGTAGGTCTGAATTAATCCTTATATTCAAAAACTGTTTCCCCAAGATCATAAACACAATGTTTTCCCAAATATTGTGCAGCTCTCCAGCCGGAGCGAGAAGACGCTGACAGAACTTTCTCCCTGTGCTTTGCTCCTCTGTACACTTCTAGTCTGGGTGACGCTGAATGAAGCAATCCGTTTTTAACACAGACACCCAACAGCCAACTTCCTAAAAGGAAATCTGAGAAGTCCCACCCTGAATCTTAATAATGGCAGCCTAACCTTACATACTGTCAACAGCATATATAGTCTGTGCTGCGGGAAACCAGTGCATCTGAGTCACTGCCTCCTTTCTGTCCTAGTAAAAGAGGGTGACAGCTGCTCCCGGGGATGGAATCACTGCGCTTACTGGTAAGTATATACACAATACAAACAAAAGGGAAAGCAGTGAAAGTCAGGTTCACAATAATTGTCTAATACCTGGAGATAAACTATCCTCTCTTCAGTTGACCACCAATAATAAGCCTGTGAGCCCTCTCCATACATTGGGAGCCGACGTGTGACGTACCATTGGTAAGGGGTTAAGTAATGCAAGGAAAATACAGCAAAGATTGTAGTGTTCATTCAAGGCCATTCTAATAATCTCGCTGCTTTTATAGGTCTATTGTCGGCTCACTCTGCCATAAAGTCCTGACTGCTGGAGGCTGCAGTGATAGTTGACTTTGTGGGACTTTCTCCCATCTCCCTACTGCACCTCTGGAGCTCAGCCACAGTGATCTTGAGGTTCCTCTTTACCTCACCAAGGCTCTACTCCCATGGTTGTTTAGTTTGGTTGGACTGCCAAGTCGAGTAAGAGTTGTGATCATCCCAAACTTCTTCCATTTAGGGATTATGGAGGCCACTGTGGTCCTAGAGCCTAGACTGCTGCAGAAATTATTTTGTAATCTTTGCAAGATCTGTGCCTTGCCACAATTCTCTCATTCTCTTGAGTTCCTTGGGCAGTTCCTTAGACCTATTGTTTCTCATGTGCTCTGACATGCACTGTCTGCATGCAGGTCTGATATAGACTTTACTAATCAAGTCCAATCAGTTTAATTAAACACAAGTGGACTCCAATGATGGAGTAGAACCATCACAAAGAGGATCAGAAGGAAATAGACAGCATGTAAGTTAAATATAATTGTCACAGCAAAGGGTCTGAATACTTATGACCATGTGATATTATCTTGTTTACCGTATTTTCTGCCCTATAGGGCGCACCGGACTATAAGGCGCATTAGTCCGATGCGCCTTATATATGTAATAATTACATATATAAGGCGCATCGGACTATAAGGCGCGGGGTCCGGCGGCCGGGGGCGTGGCGGAGGTCCGGGGGCGTGGCGGAGACCCGACGTGACGCGGCGACGTGACGCGGCGACGAGACGCGACGCCGAACGCGGGAAAGGTGAGCGGAGAAGGTGAGGGGGAGGCGGAGAAGGTGAGGGGGAGGTGGAGGAGGGCAGCGGACCATACTTACATAGGTCCCCGCTACCGGAGACAGCAGATCTCCCGCTGGAGATCTCCGGTAGCGGGGACCTATGTAAGTATGGTCCGCTGCCCTGTGCCCAGCGCCATACATAGGGCGCACCGGACTATAAGGCGCACTTTGGATTTCCACGGAAATCCAATGCTTTTAAGTGCGCCTTATAGTCCGGAAAATACGGTAATATGTTAGCAAAAATATCTACATTTACCTTTTCTTTTCTGTCAAGAGGGTATAAAGAGACAACATTAATGATCAAAAAATAACTTTTTAGAACCCTCCAATTGGCTGCAATAAACAAAGAATGAAAAAGTAAAGTTCATGCTCCTCGGCTAACAATACTCCCTTCTGCAAAAAATGTTAGTGTGACCTCTGGTTTCACCACAACGCTGGCCATACTGGATGTATGACATATTTTACTGGAGTACCACATACCTGCGGCTGATAAATCCCCCCTACAAAAGTATGACCTGCAGTGTGCAGATTTTATTTTTCTCCTCCTCTCCATGAGCTGACCCATCAGCACGGATATCTGAGGCTTTTCTGCTTTTTAATGGCTCTGCTCCTAATGTTAATAGGCCCTGTCCCCTCCCGTAACATCACACCCACCACAAGTAAACAACTTCAGCCAAAACATTGTGATAATCACATCACCTGCCCAGGCAGTTGTGTTGTGGACATGTGACCAGCAGCCATCTTCATTCATGTGCCTACTACACTGGGACAAAGTTGCAGGAGTGATTATAAGGCAGTAGCAATTAAATTTTTCATTATCGTTTTTGTCCACAACATTTTTCTGCTAAAATGAGCAAAATTTTAGATAACCCATTACATTTTAGCTTATATCTTGAAAACCCATTTGAATATTAATTATACCCCTTTAAAAGGGAACCTGCCATCAGGTATGTAATTTTTACATGATGAGCTGACGTAAGCAGAGGAGGGGGAGGGGGCGAGGCTGTGATAAATGAGTGAGGATAAGAGGAGGAGTATTAAGTAGAAGACAGAAAGTCTCTGGTTGGTAGAATCTCATTACAGAACAGAAGTAAGAGTTAATCATTAGACTCATGTCCTTTTCTCCAAGTTGTGTACAGGACTTCAGATACACTGCTCACCAAAGGAGAAAGCAGGAGCAGAAAAATGGGCAGAGAAGCTGCTTTCCTTAAAGGGATATTCCCATGAAGACAACTTTCTTATATTTCTGTCTCTTTGCTCTGTGCCTGTAGCCATGCCCCCTGCACGGAGCTCATAGTGTGACAGTGTTAGGGCGCAGTCACATGGTTTGTTTTAGTTGTGTTTTGAAACGCAATACAAAAGCTGAAGAGGGGCGATTCATCCAATTATATTACTGTTAACATTTGTGTTTACAAAACGCTGTGTAAATGTGATGTTAACACATGTGCTAACAATGCATTTACAAAACGCAAATGTAAATAAATTGTTAATGCATGTGTTATCACATTTACATTGCGGATTGTAAACAAACATGTTAACAGCAATGTAATTAAGCAAATCACCTCTCCTCAGCTGTTGTAATGCATTTCAAAATGCAATGAAAACGCAACCAAAATGCACCATGTGACTGCGCACTAAAAGTCTGACAGCCTCTGTATAATCTTAAGCATCTCATCTCTGATCTGTCTTATCTCTCCTTCTATGTGTCAGTGTGTTAAGTACAATGTCAGTAGCCAGATAAAAGTTCATATATACCTGTACCCTGGTAATCTAACCACATTGTCACCCCACAGAACTAGCTGGATTGTAATGTGTCTGCATAGAGAGTCCACACTCTGGGATTTTGTACTGAGCAGCCCATGAAGTGATAGGAGCTAAAACAGCAATAAAACTGAGTAACACTGTAAAGTAAAAGGTTAAAATGATCTTTATTGTGTTAACATCACTAGGAGATTGAGATGTTAGAATTGTCTTTTGTAGGAAAACCCCTTTAATGATGTGTATCATCATCCGGCTCTATTCATTTCTGAAATAAAATCAATTTGCTTTAAATCTTTAGTTATATATTAAGACAAACGAGCCACGGGCCCTTTCCAATGACCACAATAGTTTGTTTCCCTGTATATGGAGTAGGTTTAGCAGGAGAGCTCCTACTACTATTTACATTGTGGACAGCAGAGCACGAGGCTGAGGTCAGGACATAACAGCAGAATCTGGCCACAAGTCAATAATCCAGAGGAAAGAAAAAAAATTGTGACAATAGTAACTCCGGACAAAGAAGTATGTCTGGCATTTCCCAGTTTACTTCCCTCTTCCTTAGCACTAAAGAAAAATGTCAGGGAGGAAAAAGCATTTTAGTATCAGATTCATATGGAAGGCAACGTGAGCTCAATCCAATCCCTCTCATCACACAGAGACATCACAGAGTTACAGCTCAGTCCATTAGTCCATAGTTATAAGCATACAGTAAAATGTAGCAGTGTAAGAACAGGATAACACACGGGTCCCTACTCCTTTGTAAGATGTCTTTATTTCGTTATTTGTAGTGTTATATTCATAAATACATGAAAATTTGCCTCCTGACTCCAGAAATTGATATACCGTAAAAAAAAAATTAAAATTCCCTAAACTCTAATTTAGTGCTCAGACATAATATGGAATCATTTAGCATCTTCCTCATCAGGGGAACTAGTGTACAGGCGTTCCATGACTTAAGGAGACTCAATTTACAGATGACCCCTAGTTACAGACGGACGTCTCTGCCCACTATGACCTCTGGATGCTTTCTTTCAGGCCCAGGCTGCAATGATCAGCCGTAAGGGTTCTGGAATTACAATTTATTGATAATCTTTGTTTCCATGACCGCACAGAATTTTGAAAATCCAATTGTCAGACCCCTCGTTTTTGTTATCTGTGGGGGTCTCATCACGAGACCCCACTGATCAGCAAATTAGGCCCTATCCTGTTGATATGGCCTAACTTTTGTTTGTAGTAGAACCCCTTTAAGACAAATAGAAAACTACATAAAATTTGGAACAAGTGGGAGGAGTACCCGGACGGTTAGAAGAAACGCTCTAATACGTTTTCTCAACGCATCAGCAATGCAAGTTACTAAACATTGCCTGCACTGCGCCTGCATTACCAGCATTTCTGGCAGAATGATATAATACATTATAGTGAAAATGGCTTTTGCTGACACCAGTAATTCCTGAAATCGTCCATTAGCCTGGCAGTATATTGGCCAAGGGCTGGTTTCATGTTCATGATCACACGAGCTGCATATTACAGGAACTGCAAGACATTGACCACTCCTGTAAGTGTGACCTGTATCAATTTCGATAATTCTGACAGATACTATTACATGTAAGAAAAGTACAATGATATTATTGCATCCAATAATTTATACACATCACAGGAAAGTACAAAAGACATCTCCAAGCACAATGTCATTGATCGAGTTATCGCTCGTTTGCTACATAATCTGATGATGCTAAAGGATTCTCTTAATCCTTAGATAAATACCAGAAATACCTAAAACACAATAAGCCAATTTTTATGCAAATTGGCTTATTGGTGCATCATAGGCGGGCCCGTGTCTGCTGGTGCACCTGTTTAACTCATCGCATTCTGCCCAGTCCCACCCAGCAGTAGCCCCTACTGTGCCTTTACACAATGGATAACATACTCAGAAGATAAAACATGTATAGACAAGTATATTGAGGACATCTGCAGCCATAATTCTTCTCCTGGTACCCCAGGAAGATAATTTACATAAAGTTAAAAGAAGATTTTTTTTCTAAAACAAACAAAACACCCAAAAAACACAAACTATAAACAGGAAGGGTACCTCATTACAAGTTCTAGTGTCAAAAGTACCTGGAGAAAAAGTTTATTAGCTGGAACTGATATAGAGATATATATATATACACACACATATACATACATTACACAAAAAGGCACACCCCAACATCCCTGTGACTTGTGTCTAAAAAGAGTGAGGAGGGAAGAGACGTTGAAGGTGCTGTCAGAGACACAAGCCAGGACATTCAGCCGCAGACCATCAATTCCTCAATGGCTGAATCATACAGATAGCTGGTGGAATCAGCGCTGCTTGGCACCATTAATCTTCTGGAAATTAACTACGCTTGCAGCCGTTCTGACAGCAATATTAAGGTTTTCTTCTTCTGGATGCTTTATAACAAATCAATTAATCAATTCTAGGTGGCGCCAAGGACACAGGGGAACACAATCATTTACTGGGTAAATGCGGTGGGACAACAATGACCCCGTCCTCTGTACACAACATAAAACAAATCCCCGGGTAATGCATCCAGATGCGTCTGCCACATTCAATGTTAGATTTCCTTCAATAGATGTTGTTGCATAGACTTTGTATGTATTTAATATAAAGTACAGTATAACTAAACTGTGGGGGAGCGTTATCAGTGCATCGTATGCTGGAGCATGATGAAACACCACCCCTCCGGGGCTGCCGGATGAGTCTGGATGTTTTCACTTTCTTTGTGGTCCCCTGGTACAAGAAGGACATTCATTAGCAGAAGTGGGTCTCATGCACCCCCTGGAAATTTTACGTTAAAAGGCCTGAGAAAGTGCTTGTTAGCACAAAATGGCCCATGGCCTCAGCGTTCTACCCCAATGTGCTGATAAAGGATAAAAGACAACTCTAGTAAGTGCCGCTTCTTCTCTGCATCGATATCCACAGTATGCAGTATGTCTGATGAGCACCACCACCACCTCCCAAAAGTACCACCCATGTTTAACCAATCTAAGGTCTGGCCAGTGCAATTCTCTTCGTGCTTGTTCCCTTGTAGGCCCTCGGCTGAGGTTGGTGCCCTGTCCATCACAAAACTAGCACTGGCACAAAGAAACAAAATAACAGAAATAACAATACAGATGTGAAACTAACCCAATATAATAGAGAATGTAAATGCTGTATTTCCACTGAATGCAATCTGCGATGAGATGTTCATGACCAATTGATTTTAAAAAAGGGGTCAATGTTGGATCATTGGCAAGGTTCTCCTATTCAGACCCAGCATCTAATAAGAAAGTTCTGACAAGTTGTTGGTCAACTCTGCACACATTTACAGAATCAGCTCTCTGAGCAAACATCAGATGATGTATCATTTCTGGACATGATCAGGTCCCATCAGATCACCCTTCAGCTATTTTTGTACATTATCTTCATCAAGCACTAATGGTATAATCTGAACAAGAAAGTAGCGATTCCTTTAAGAGAACATCTGCAATTATTACCAAATTGGACCTTGAAGATCCTGCTCTCAATGATCAGAAAGATCAGGAAAAACTCACTGCAGACAAAAAAATCACAAAAAAAAAAAAAAAAATTCTGTAAACTGTTGTGAAGTACGTTTTCTTTGGGTTACATTTACATATATACATGTGAATGCAGTTTACCGAAAGATTTAAAGTAAACCTGTCATGAGGAGTCTATCAGAAGTAGATGTAATGGTAGATCCCTCCTGCCTGCCTCTGCCCTAATTTGCTATTTAATAAACCTGGAACATAACCCAACTTGTTAAAAACTTTATTTTAGTAATGTGTAAATTAACCGCAGAGCCTCTGCAATTAATTTACATATTAGTTTTTAACACATTGGGTTATGTTCCAGGATTATTAAATTACAGATTAGGGACGAGGCAGCAGGAGTAATCCACTATCAGATCTACTTCTGATAGTAGATTCCGCAGGGTAGGTTTCCTTTAATCAAAACCTCTGTTGCATTAATAACTTTTAAGAGAAACTGCCGTTTAAATGAATTTTGGTTAGATAATTACAGATGCAGAAACATATATCTTGTTGCAGAAACAATTATAAAATTCAGGACCTTGGGGAAGTTGGGTGCCTACATAAACACGTTACACGCGGCGGCGTGCGACAGAGGACAGGAGCGACAGAGCCTCATTATCATAATTTAATAATTGTTTCTTCAGCAAAACAACCCAGATTAAACAAGGTATGTTTCTGCATCAGCATACCTATAGCATTCTCAAGGTACTTTTGGTTTATAATGCATAAAGGCAAATTGTGTCTATTAGCTCACATCTAATCTCCCTGTGTTTGGTGAAACTGCTCTGAGAAAGGAGGATTAACCCCTTTACTTTTAGCTTGATCTTTAAAAAAAAAAAAACTTCTAATAGCATACTACAGCCAGGATAGGAGAATGAGACTAGTCTTCAATCTGGTAGACAGGTTTGCCATAGCAATGTAGAAGTAACATTGTAACTGAGGGGCCCCTTGCAGTCTGTTTCTTTAAAAACTAAGCAGAATTTCTTAATGAAGTATATTGGAAAATATCAGAAGGAGAGGACACTTTTTTTTTCTTTTAGGTTAGGTGTTCTTCTGGGAGGGGCTGTATACTGGGGGGGGGGGGGGTAGGGGGCTGCCGGACACATACTGGGTGGAGGCTGGGACCAATACATTTCCCACCCTAGGCTTATAGTTGAGTCAATAGGTTTTTCAAGTTTTTTGTGTTAAAACTAGATACCTCAGCTTATACTTGGGTCGGCTTATACTCGATTATATATATATATATATATATATATATATATATATATATATATATATATATATATATATATAGTTATATATATACTCGAGTATAGTATATACTCGAGTATACAATTACATAGTACAATGGCACACACAAGCCATTTTGGTGGCCGGATTCTTTACATGCCATCATGTGACCCCCTTCACTGCATTACGTTGGTCATTATCTTGTTAGGCCTCATTTACAGTACTTCACAAGGGGCTTTTTACAGCAGAATTATGTTATGTGTAAATTTAGGAGGCATTTCTAAATAAATCCCAATAATGGTTAGTACATCTCACTAACATACAAATTATTAAATATATAAAAAGTACAAACAAAGACAAAAAAAAAACAAAAAAAAGTTAAAATGCACGACAAACTATGCAAAATTAAGAACTGTAATAAGCAGCTCGGTCATCACAGATATTGCTGGAGCACCTCGTATAGCCCTGGTCAAGGTGCAGGGAAGTAGATTAGAAAGTGGTGAAAACCTGAAAGCGGTGCTGGCTCCGGCATGGATCTGCTGAGTGAGGGGATAAAACATGTGAGCTCCCAGGCAATGAAATGAATTAAAAGCTGTGAGGGCTTAACATCGATGCTGTGGTGCCATCAGCTTGACCATTCATATGTCAGATAAACATTGTTAGGAAATAAATCTAGAGGACAGCAGATATTGGTCAGCAGATTCCTCCCGTTGTCCTATCCTAACCACACACTGGACCCCATTTACTTCTGCATTCATATTCCTAAGGAAACGAAAAAACTCATTTCCATATACATATTCTGTTTCCTTCACCCTTCTAGATTGGAAATAAAGAAATCTTCTTATTAGTTTCCCATCTTGTCTTACAGACTTTACCCGTGAACCCATGATAAATTGTACAAATATTCATACACCTGATTTCTTATTACCCTGTATGAAAAATTTTCCAACGAAAAATAAGCAAACGCTTGACGCAGGTATATAAACATTTGTCAGTAGCAAATCTTCCTATGCAAACAGCGGATGTGCTGCTGGTAAATACAGACTGTACATGGGATGAATGACTATTACTGATAGTTTGTCTTCTTAGTAAAAATCTAAATAAGAAAATTCGTTTATAAGAAACCTTTCCATCGTAGAGCGATGCTTTTTATAGACTGGAAATCTGAAGGAGTAAAGGATATAATTTTATAGCAAAAATCCAGTTTACGTTATATTATTTCTACTCAGCTACTTGGCATATCCTTTAGGACACACGTGTATCCTGTATAGAGGATAACATTCTCAGGGCTGTGGAGTCGGAGACAATTTTGGTGGAGTCGGAGTCGTGATAAAATGGACCAACTTCATAAGCATATAATAAATTACAAAATTCCTTCAAATGTCTGTTCTATTCCTGATCTAAGGATTTCAGCCAGAGGTGAACATCATTTATTGGGCCATATTGTTATACTACTCAGGAGGCACATCAGTAACCAGTATCCTAGATGCGTCAACAACCACAGTATAGCACAAAATGCCAACCCAATTATAAATGACATATTACAGCAATAAATACCACCCCAGGAACCAAATACTGCATTCAGACCAATAATAGTCGATACTCCAGAGCAGATAAGAATAGTACTGGAGACCTCAAAGCAGGCTTAATATACTGGAGACCACCAAAGGAGACAAATACTGGAGAGCCCCATAGCAGATAATATTGGAGATCAAATAGAAGACAATACTGGAGACCCCTAGAGCATAAAACTGATTATATTGGAGACCCAGAGCAGGCAATAAATCCTCTGCTTTGCTAGCTCTTCTTCTATCAGTATAGTACAGTTCTCAAGTACTTACCAATCCTGGGACCACTCCTGCAAGTGCTCTACTCTGGGTCCTGACCTTGACAAATATAACCAGTGTCTGAAGTTTGGACACAGAGTGAAGCGGCAGGACATGAACCGGGAGCAGTGAGAACTTCTCAGCTGCACTCACCGCTACACAGCACCAATGAAAGCTTCCACCAGTTATGTTACATCAGTTATGGAAGGGGCATGACAAGGGCTGCATGTGGCCTTTCGGTGCGGCTTGTGCACTCCGATCCCCTTTTAGTTGAGATGAATGTGGCTGCACTCTAGGTATCTGCTCAGGAGTGAAGCTCCTCTGTTAAAGATAGGAGAATTGAGGCACTGGGAAGGAATGGCTGCATTTATTCAGCACTGCTAGAATTACCAGGAAAATGGGACTGTGGAGTCATGGGAGTCGGTGACCACAATGGTGGAGCTGGAGTACAGGAAATTGAGAATTGAAAATAAAGGTGCTACCGGCACGTTGCATATAGCACTTTGTTTCCTTGCTTGTCTCTTAAGTCTGGTGAAAGTCTCCATCTCCTGAAACTGTGATGATTCATGGGGAAGAAGAAATCAGCACACACAGTACTGCCTAGTGCACTGGAAGCCTGTGGAGGAGCTCAGTGAAGCCTAACACCGATGTGCTGTTGGACTTCACTTCAGTCCTGCTCAGCTCTGCCAGTTTGCCCTGTAGTCGGAGCAGTAAGTGTGGGACAATACTGGAGCCCACAGCTGTGTAGCAAGCATAGAAACCTGGAAAGACTGCATACTGTAAAGTAAGGCATAGCAGCCTCTTCTGTACCGATGGACAAACACAGGGGTTCTCCTAATCAACTGAAACTGTGTTGACTACCTGCTGTCCCGGCCCTGAGTGTCAGGATGAAGAGGAAGGGGACACAGAATGGCACAAAGGAAACAAGGTTAAAACCCGGACTGTTTACTGTCTTTATCGGTTGGACTGATGCAAGGAGGCAATGGTGGAGCATCTGCTTATGGTTTCATGTCAGGTGTCATAAGGTCCCCGAGACGTGAGGACTGATCCATTGTTCCAGTGTCTGCTGCAGCCAGTCATTTCCGATGCTTTACTTTTGCTATGAACTTCCATGGCTGAGCCGTATTGATTTTAAATCATTGTCACATAGACAAATGAATCCCTTGATATCAAATTAGCTTTCTTATTTTATGGAACATGCAGAGAGACGGAGTAAAGATACCTATATCTATTTTATTTTTTTTAGAGACAAAATAACATGAAAGAATTTAACATTACTGCTCTGACGTCTATGGGAATGCCATGAGGGAGAGAGGCCTGAATACACTGCATGTAGATGAATCACTGACTGCAGGCCATCCTTACCTCTCGCTAGTCTGATGTCATGTGCTGCTCCAATGAACACGATTATTCATGGAAATAGCTTAATTAGACATCAAAATACAAAGAAAAGAAGAAGAGTTTTGCAACAGAACAAAGACGCTCACCCGGCACCCTGTCAGGTCACTTCCAGCTATGTTAGTTAAAAGAAAATCAGAATATGGAACAACTGCTCCAAATGCAAACGGCACATGCTTTAGATTACAGGAGTCTGGCTTCACTTATGAAATTGCTGTAAAGATCCTATTTTTACATGTGCATTATGAAACCATTATGTGTATTCTTACAGAGATGAGCTCTCTAAATCCTTGAGTGACTGTCCAGGCTTTTCCAGCCTCCCCTTCTGTTGGCATATAAAGCAATGGTTTGGGAAGAGGTAGAGACAGATGATTTGAACATGCTTTTCTCTCCTGACTACAGAATGGAGAAGTAGTCCGGCGGTGATCTATTACATCATTAGCTGTTCCCGCCCACTCCTATAAATTCCACCATGCGGATACCGAATTACAGGCATCACCTCTGTGGTTTATGGTAATTGAAGTAACTTTACATAGACATTGTACCCGCACCAGCCATCTGTTATTTAATGTACATTATAGATTTGCCCACATTCTCAATTTGTATGAAAAAAATATCCTACATTTCATCTTGATATGTTCCTATATGGGAAATATAATCATTGAAATGAGCCATTGGCCAACATTCGTACACCTGTTTGGTCCTTGCTGACTTGTCCTTTGAGATTATGAGGTCCAGACCCTGAGCTTGGTCAGGAAAACTTGCAGCTGGAGGGGATCCAGGGTTCCTAACTGAATAAGCGCAAAGGAAGGGAAGGAAACTTGGATGTCTTCCAAATGAGCAAACCAGATTTCATAAAATGTAGGCTGTCCACAAAGAAGGATGTAATTTTCCTTAAAGAAGCTCAGCTGGGGTACTAATACTAAGCTTTCCAGTTGGATTTGACAGTCTTATGAACTCACATTTCATCTCCTATACATTAGGCCTCATGGATATGGACCTTATTTTGGGAAGCGTTTTATCCACGGTTTCCAAATCTGAGCATGGCCTATTCCTGCCAAATTTGTGGCCTATGAATACGCAGGTAGCAATAAGCGGAAGATTTCCAAATCGGAATCTATTCATATGTTTTGTTCTACACACTTTTTAAAGTATTTTTGTAAACCCCTTTTATTTCCAATTTTATGTGCAAACAACCTATATTTTTTTTAAGTTCCCACAGGCTCAACGATAAATGCTGCAGGACATGACCCTTCAACAAGCCATATGATACTATGGTGGGAAAACACCTTTGAGGCATTCTCATATGTTCCTTTCAAGAAAATTTGTAACAATTCTGTTTTTATTTTCATACAGGTACGTATTATAAGACACAGAGGACAGAACAGACATACTTCTATTAAAGCTATTAAATTGAAAGCTACATTTTCACTTAGGAAGATCAGAATGAGATACGTTTTATATGTAATCAACTTTCACTGGAAAGACACTGGAGAACATAGGAACAGGATGCAAGTAACACGATAATGGAATACATGCAATATCTACATAAACACCTGATAAATGGAAATGCTCTATAGTGAACACACACTTTATCAAGTAATGAGCAAAAAATATGCCAAGACCTTACAGTTTTACACCTAGTAATGTCAGTGAAGTTTTACACATGGGCAGATCTATATAGTAGCGCCTGTGATTGATGGGTCAGTTTTGCTGTTCTCATCGATCATGGCCCCTTAGCCGACCTGGTTTTATATAGAACTGGATTATTGGTCATTACATTCATTCCCTTGAAACGAAGGGGAAAAAAAAAAAGAAATCAATGGTATTTAAAGTGTTCAGATAAGGTACAGAAATCACACGTTTGTGCGCTGACAATAAAGGGCCACACGCCAATACTGCTGGGTGTAAGTAAAACTAATAGTGTGTCCTTATCTGTGCAGGTTATTCCAGAATCTGCTGGTTATCTGTGAGCAAAGCAAACAAAGGAAACAAAAGCTTAGCCAGAATTCTACAAACTTCAAACACTCAGAGAGCAGAGGCCCTGGGACCCTCGGAGTGAGGGAACGCTTAGAGTACAGCGAGGGGGGGTTGTCCAGATGTTAAAATTACTCTAAACATCCAGGAATAATAGCTGGAAGTGCAGACCCTTCTGAAACCTTGAATAGTACCCAAACAGCACATTTACTTTGCTCTACATTTTCGCTAACAAATGAATCACTACGAGAACCTACACTGACGGCCGTCATCAGCCCAGAGCCCATGTGTTAAGGGCATTTACACTGTGCTAAAAATCAATAGCATTCTCCAGGAGTCAGGATCAGCGCTATGCTCCATGGTCAGCCTTCTCATGGTCTACATCATCTCATCAGAAGGTCATTTTTCTGATATGATTACCTGGGAAAGAGAAGCTCCCGAGCGACCAGAAAAAGAAATACTTCAACTAGATGTAGATTAAGTAGAAAAGGTTATTTATATGATAATAAGATTCAGTACTGTGTGCCAAAAGGCCTTAATATATTTAATCATTGCAAGTTATTCTTCTGTATCGCCAGGTGTGAGAGAAGAACTGACAGATGTAAACCTCAGCAGATACGGAGCAGCGTGGGAATGTCATTCCTAGAAATTCACAACGCACACCTGGTCTTCTGATGTCTATGAACACATCAATGATCTCTAGGTTATTCTTACCCTCTTCAAGTAGCACAGATGCAATACATACAGGATAATTGGTGTATTGGTGGGGACAAGGCAAACCTACCACCTTCAACTTTACGGATGCTCGGGTGCCATGGCCGTTCCCGAAATTTCTTTATGAGAAGGCCAATCCTAGACGGAAGAGACGCTGGTTGGATTAACGCCCGTTATGGTGATATTATTTCTGTACTACGTATAAAAATATGTTGAAAAAAATCTTACCAATGTAGCACTCATACTACTATGGGTCCTGACCATATTTTAGACAATCATCTACCTGTAGGGATCACTGTAGGTTATTGGCCAATTATTATATCACCCCAAACCTTGCAATAAAGGAGATAAAAGGTGAGTACAATGAGACAAAGTTAAAAAAAAAATATATATATATATATATATATATATATATACACATATATTTTTCTTTTCAACTTTGCCTCATAATTATATACCATATATATAGGTTATTTTTAGATCTCCTGGTTCCCATATTTATATAAACCTTGTCCTGGAAAAAAACTTTAACCCAACATATAACTAAATATAAAATTAAAGATAGTATATGCGAATGCACTGCGCAAAAAATTGAATCCAACACAAATATAATCTGTAAAATATACAGTAAAAGTTATGCGTAAACAGATAAAAATAATACACACAATGTTTCTGTACGCTTGAACAATATTCAGCTATGTTACTGCTTGCACGGTCATTGTTACTTGGTCTATTTAATTCCGATGTCACTGGCCAATCAGAACTATTGCAAAATACCCCTCAGACCTACCTGGAATATTAACTATTACTTGAACTTTATAATTCATAATAATTTCAACTATGACCTGTATGTGAATGATGCTACATAAATGCACAAATGACACATAGTATTCTGAGCCATCACCTTTAGAATAATGAGCTTATAGTAGTGATACAAGAAGGAAGCTACATATAAGAGGAGGCTGTTGTAGCATCTTAGTCACTGTCAAATCATGTGCAATCTTAATAAAGTAATTACGATATGAGCTTCAACATGTCTCAGGGGTGTGGCCGATCGAGTTTTGTAAAACTTCTTAAAAGGCAGCTCAACTGAAAGATGGAGATGTGCGAGGGTAAATGATAGGGAACATTGTAAATCTGACACAAAGCCAGACTTTTTCTTTGTGCTAAAGTTTCTCAATCACTGATTGGTGAGAGTGGGATTTCTGAGGCCCGTGCCACAATATGTACAATAAAATATCATCTCTATTCCCTTTTCAAGTCTCAAAGGTTGAAGGCACAGAAGAAACCAGCTTTGTGCTGCAGAAAACACAAAAACTTCCGTTACCCTACACCCCGACCAATTCCAAGCATATGACAAGCGTCATGTTTAGTGTAACATCTGGAAGCAATATGTCAGATACATGCAAGGCCAAAAAGCATTCATGCAAATGAAATAATTGTAACAGAAGCAAGCCTTAGAGCTATGTAGATCTAGCATAGTAGATAGTGAAGTAACGTACTAATATCCAGCAAATAAGGTCCAGTTCACACCTCTATTACCTTCCATCACTAAGGAGATAGTAACGGAAGTGTAACGGATTTGTTAAAATGTCCATCTATTTCAATGGTTTTTCAATGGCTTCCATTAGTGTCCGTTTACACTTCCATTAGGCTCCAGTAACTTGTAACAGAAAAAGAATGCTGCAGCTTCGACCCGTTATTATAGATTTAGTGACAGAACATAATATCAGGGTCTACATATGGAAAGATCCAGATGCTACCACTACAATAGATAGACTAGTATAGTTTATAATAGCTGCTGCTCTACAGTATATTGACAACTTATGGGAATCATACTAAGAATAAGAAATACACATTTTTATGCCCCCTTTGCTACAGTGGTAATACAAGCCACTTGTTTGTACTTCCATTTATTTATTTTTTTAATGTATATTATATTTAATTAATTTTTGAATTTATATTGGTTGGTCACTTACATTTAACTTTAACAAGGTAAATATAAAGATCCTAATAGTATCCCCCATATTATACTTACCCTGTTAAGGTTTGCCAGGAGCAGCAGGACTCTGGACTTCCTGTGATCTCACATGTCCTGCAGACTTCTGGTGGATGAAGAGGGCTGTACGATCATTACTGTCTGCGTTGCCCCCCCCCCCACCCCACCCCATAACCAGCCCCACATAAGACACCAATTTTATACTCTTTCAAAAGACATTTGACAGACTTTGAAATGTATATGTTCATAGACTAGGTGTCTGCACCTCCTGGCCCAAATATAAACATTAAGAACCTTCTTCTGTTTTAAGCTTAGAAGAGGCAAAATCCATGTTACATGTCAACATAACTATCCATAGAACACCATTGTACCACTCCAATTTTCCCTCTTAGAAGTATATATTAGTAAATTGCCATATAGGCGTTTTCTTCCCCCTCATAAATGTTCCTTGTTCCTACATACTGTGACAATGTTAAAATTAAGACTGGCAATTCTATAACCAAAGGGGAATCTGCTCCGTTTACCATGCAGTGTAAACGGTGGTCTACAACTGAAGCCTCTCAATCTTCAACATTCACTAAGATTTATATCAATAAATGAGACCATCCAATGAATATTTGAAAAAAAACTTCATTTGTCTTCATGTATACAAACAAGAACGCAATAAAATAAATCGGTACATCCTGAATCTTTATTTAGTGGAAAGGATAGACGTAGGATAGGTGTGGCGTTTCGGAGGAATTACAGTGGAATAGAACAATGCCATTTGTTCAGAATCCTTGTATGGAATGCCAGTATCATATTTTCTAAAAGAAACACATACAAGTCAAGGGGGAGATTTATTAGAAGACTAAAACTGTTCTAGTTACCCATGGCCACCAATCAGAGCTCTGCTTCCATTTTCCCACAGCCATTTAGGAAACTAAAGCTGAGCTCTGATTGGTTTCCATGGGCAACTAGAACAATTTTACCTTTAATCTGATTAAATCTCCATAATTCTTCAAATGTTATTATCCCAAACACTTCATTGTAAATCCTCACTATTCTCTACCAATATTACAAGTTATATGCACAGGATCAGCATAATAATTTGCACAATATACATGGAGACATACGGCTACACTGTAGAAAATATTTACCAGTGATGAGCCAGTTCAGGAATGCTATGAAATCCAATGCTCTCTTCACACAAGTGTTCATTGCTGGTGGCTCCACAAATTCCAGGATCAAAGGCGATCAATATTTGCTTGACACAAGGGCTGCAGCATGAAATAATGTTAAAGACTGGGGCATGAAGTGTGTGTGAAGAGATCCTTCAAACAGCCACTGCGAGAGCACACAAGAATCGCACTACAGTAACAGAGCCACCGAAAATAACACACAAGACACAAATCTTAGATATTATCTGGATGTAAACAACATTTCCTCCAAAACTCTCTAACACAATCTCTGCGGTTCTTGCCAAAACCAGGGGGATCTTCAAACAACTTAAAATAGTCTCCCCCCCTCAATTCACCAAAAACTAAATATAGTAATGACTAGAGCACTTCAAAACTTAACAGTCTTACTTTTCCTGTATCCAAATGTTTCATCATTTTAGAAGAAATTCTGTTTTTTTTTTCTTTGCAAATGAGCTTCTCCGTGCACCAGGGGCAGGACCATGGTTGTGGGGGCACCCATTTTATTCTTTCAACGCTTCCCAGCACTATCCATCCCCACATCTTTGAACAAAGACAAACTTATTTTGCAGTAAGAAGGTGAAGTAAGAAAGCAAACAAGTGCACAAAGGTCACTCCGCTTGTGCAGCAAGAAGTTCTTCTCCATGAAGATATCTACAGAGTAGACTGCAGGGAAACAAGCAATGAGAAGCCTCCACAGTACCACACACAAAGCTGGTTGAGTCGGGAGGTGATAGACTCCCTTCAATGTGCACAAGCGAAGCTCACAATAGTCCACTAAAGACAAATGCTGTTTGTCGGCTTGATGCTAATACAGTATTTCACTGCATAGAACAAAAAGCAAAGTGGTGTGCCACTGTAGAATTGTTACAAAAACATGAATTTTATTAGAACACACAACCGATACACAGACAATACCATAGAAACTATTAAAAATAGTACCAAATTACATACAATGTAATATCGTGTTATTAGTACAATAACAAACCCCTCCTGAATGGGTAGCGTAAACCAAGACCAACCCAATAGCAATGTAAACAAATTCAAAGTGCAAGTGCATATGACCAGCTGTCATAAAAATACTGAGCAAGTAAACTGGTGCCTGGATCAATTGTTCCCCAAAAAAATGGTACAAAAGGTGTGAGGCAAATCCCCAGCATACATTACAAGTTATCTGGCATTAAGCCAGGCAGCATGGTAGCAGCGTCAGAGATGCGGGTTGGTGCAGAGATCACGCATACACGTGCATCTGCTGGCCCGGCCAGGAACCCAAACTAACTTTATTTCTGTAAGGGGCCTTTGCTGTGGACATTACCTTTAGGGGGACACTCTGCTGTAGACATTACGCCAAGGGGTGCACTCTGCTGCGGACATTATACTAACTAGAGGGGCCGCTGTGAACATTTTATTAGAGAGTATTGGCTGCATTTCCCACCCTAGTCTTATGATCGAGTCAATAGGTTTTCCCACTTTTATGTGATAAAATTAGGTATCTCTGCCTTATACTCGGGTTGGTTTATATCCGAGTATATATGGTAATACTTTGTGAGATCAACCATATTGGTTGCCAGCAAGTTTTCCAGAAAACTCTATATAATTATACCCCAAGATAATACGCCATTACCAAGCATGTAATTTAGACTTTTACCATGAAGCCGAAACTAGAGGAAGACATGATAGTGAAGAATTAGATAAGTTATTCTAGCACTTAATGAGAATAATGAGAACAGCTGCAATTTTGAACCTCTAAAAGTACCTTTTTCTAGCGAAGAGAGTGTATGAGGTGAGGATTGCTTACACAAAACCTCCACGTAGAGGGGAGGAAAATAAAGCAGAACTAAAAGAAGGACTTACACAATGGGGCACATTTATCAATAGTGAGGCAAGGTGCACCAGATTATTAAATACTGGAGCACAGTCTTCAATTATCAGGCACACCCTGCACTCCTGGGGAATAGAGCACCATCTTTTTAAGATGCACCTATAACAGGGGTCCCCAAACTTTTTACATAGGGGGCCGATCACTGTCCCTCTCAGACCGTTGGAGGGCCGGACTGAAGTTTAAAAATAAAAAAAATATTAATTAATTATTTCCTATACTGCCCCTCATAATTAATTATTTCCTATACTGCCCCTCATAATTAATTATTTCCTATGCTGCCCCTCATAATTAATTATTTCCTATGCTGCCCCTCATAATTAATTATTTCCTATGCTGCCCCTCATAATTAATTATTTCCTATGCTGCCCCTCATAATTAATTATTTCCTATGCTGCCCCTCATAATTAATTATTTCCTATGCTGCCCCTCATAATTTATTATTTCCTATGCTGCCCCTCATAATTAATTATTTCCTATGCTGCCCCTCATAATTAATTATTTCCTATGGTACCCCTTATGAGGAAATAATTAATTATGAGGGTCAGAATAGGAAATAATTAATTATGAGGAGCAGGATAGGAAATAATTAATTATGAGGGGCAGCATAGGAAATAATTAATTATTCCCTATGCTGCCCCCTCATAATTAATTATTTCCTATCCTGCTCCTCATAACTATTCCCTATGCTGCCCCTCCATTATTATTTTCTATAATTGCCCCATAATCCATAATTTCATATATTAGGGCAGCCACAATGTTTCTACTGCTGTTTTAAAAAAAATAATAAAAGCCCTGTACTTACCTCTGGCTCCTGCATCTTCTTTCTTCGGGCTGCTGCCGGACAGGAAGCGGTGCGCGGCCGCGTGATGACGTAATCACGCGGCCGCGCATCCAGGTTCAAGGAGCGATGTGCGCCGGGGTTGTCTTCCGGCCACATCGCTCCACCTGCAGTAATAGTGCTCGAGCGGCCGTTTCCGGCCGCATCGAGCACTATTCAGTGACGGGCAGGAGCTTCCTGTCCGGATGGACGGAGGCCCCTGCCTGACTGCCGTACTGGAGCGCCAGCCCGGGGGCCCCGAAATAACAAATCCGGATCCCGGGGCTCGGCGCTGGATGGGACGGGGGCCGGATAGAAACGGTCCGCGGGCCGTAGTTTGGGGACCCCTGACCTATAACATACAGCGTGCAACACAATTCTGTAGTAAAAGTGTCACAAACTGATTAAGCAGTAACACGACCCCTTTAGGTGCACATTATTTTTGGCTTGTCGCACACAGTGCAGCCGCGATAAAAAACTGGTGCAGACACTTTATAAGGATCCATAAATGTTCTTTCCAGTGCTACGAGGCAGGACACTGGTGCAGCCAGAATAATAGATCTGGTCCAAAAAGGTTTTTTTTTTTTTGCATATATCGGTGTATCAAAAACAGCAAATTCTGTGGAAGTTCCTTGCATTTTCTTTTTAATAAAGCCAAAAGGTCAACTCCATGGTTAGAAATGACCTTTGGGTTACATAGAACAAAATATAATGTGCCTATGCAACTTCCTTTACTTGAAAAAGGGGTTGTCAGGGGCTGCCTAGGTCCTAGTCTCTCTCAACAAAAAGGAAATAGCAGCTCAGCCAATCAATGGCCACAGCTATGACCCATCTTAGTAACTGATTGGCTTATATTCATTTCCAGCTGAAAATGGAACGCTGCGGATCAGTAAAGGGGTCATTGCTATTTTTGGGTTAATAATCCATTCTTATGCCCAGTTCGCACCTGTATCTGGGCTGTTAGATTCTATCCTTTTAAGCTCTTCTATACCCTTTGATTTTAATGGACTTTCCGTCATCTTCCATTTTGCATCCATTATTAATAGCAGGAAGAAAAAAAATGGAATGGAATGGGGTGCTGCAACATTTTTCCCACTTTTACTAACCAAATGTGCAACAGAACCTGCACAATGAAGGTGTGAACTTAGCCTTAGACAGATGTTAAAAATGTACCCCAACTGGCCAACAAAAAGGAGCGCACTCAATGTAAAATACTGAAAGCTGCTTTTACACTGCTGTTTCACCTTTATTTTAACCCCCTGGGATTCCAGCATTACAGATCCTTATGTAGACATTCTGTCTCTGTGATTGTGATCTGCATTTTGAAAACCCAGCAACATAGAGTGAATGGCAAAATCTCTGTCCTCCGGGGCGTCCAGGTTTCTAAATACATCACCCTTTAGAAGAACATCACATTATCCTCATTTTCAAATGCTATCGATTTTACAAGATAAAACTCAATTTTTAGAGTCATTTGTAGAAGCCAAGGCACCAGGAGGCTTTTCCTTATCTCAGCGGCAATGTATTCATACACACACACAGTGTCTCTTACTTACACATAAGACACTGTAAATGTGCAGAGGAGTCGCCTGATACAAGATATACCTGATCTGAATTGCTGAATTAGAAGTCTGGCTCATCCACCATGCATTTCTTACATAAGCTAATCATAGGGTTTTACCAGAATATTCAATTCCACTGCAGATAGATAAAATGTGGTATGTGTATATAGCCCGAGGGAGTACATAAGAACCATACATGTGCAGTGTTCCACGAAATGCCCAAAATGTATAGCGTAGAGCCAAATATTTCCTACCTATGGCAGAGCCAGAACAAATCCAAAGCGGATGGACTTTGCACCCAAACTTGCTTTACAAAAATATATTATACATGTGTGTGTTCTTAAAGGGGGTTGTCTGACAGTTATTAAACTTGTGGAGCTAAGCTGGGGACGGCTTTGTACTCACCTCCTCCGTCCCTCCCGGTATCCCCCACCGCCGTCTCTCCGGCCCGTGCCCCTGTTTGTTTACAGCGGCACAAAGCTGGGCTGAGGTGGCCGTCCACACCCATCTGTCCCCATATCTCAGCGCCTGATACAGGGGCACAGACCGGCAAGACGGTGGTGCGGGACACCAGGAGGTGGTTAGTATGACTTTTTTTTTTTTTTTTTTTAAAAACCTTCCCCAGCCCGCCATCACAATTTTAAAAACGGTCGGGGAACCCCTTTAAATGGGACAGCTTCTTAAAAGACGACCAGTAAGAATAATATATGGTGGAAGTTAAAGTCTGTTGGAAGGTCTACAGGAAAGGTTTTACTCTGCTGGGTTCCAGATTTATAGTATGAAATAAAGATTAAATAAACCACAACAAATCCATCACATCCAATACATCAACGTAGCAGAACCAAAACACATACAGGATAAATTAAAATATTCTAAATCATTCCAAAATCTGCAGTAACATAACCCTGCTGAGTATATGACCCCCGAGTAGATTCTTGTGTAAACAGTGTCACCGATTATCTCAGTCAAAAGCCCTGAAGAAGGCAAATATTTGCAGCAAACAGAAAGCAGTTACAGAGATATCAAATCAATGGAGAAATCTGTAAACATTTGTTTAAAAAAACAAGTTTCTGGCAAAACTTCTGAGGAATTTTAGAGTTGCAAGTGTACCACAAAGTCAGAAGAAGGAATCCATGTTGTATGCACGCTGTATCCATACAAACTGCAGTATGAAGCACTAGCAAAAAGCTTAAAGGGATTGTACCAAATCTGAATGTATACACAGGATAGAGAATAACATTGTGATCAAAGGGGGTCTGACTACTAGGATTAGAATGGGGTCATAGTCCACCAATATAATTCTGCGGCAATTATCAAGCGGAGGGATAAGTTATCTGCTGAACACCATTTCTCTGTCTATGAGTGTTGTAGATAGCCGGCTATACCATAATACTCCCAAGGACAACATGGGGTCTCATTCTCACTCAATGATGGAATGGCATTGTCCTGCCGGTGTGTCCTGCCGCTGCATCATTTATTGGTGGGACAGTCACTGATCAAATGCTGGCACCATAACAATTAATGGGATTGTCTGAAATCTATTAATACAAAGAGACCAGGAGTGATGCGGCAACTTAGGTAAGAGAATGGCCAACCCCTTTAAGTTTGGCTTTGTGCTACTGCATTTCTTTTTCTGCACGTCAGACGTGTCTGAAATGTTTAAAGGACACCTGTCATCAGGTCTGGGTCACTAGTCCTGTCATTACTACCTGTTGGAGCAGCTCACAAGGATCCCATCCCAGCCTTTATCTAGTTATTTCATACATTAATCATTGTAAAATCATCTATTCTTTATCATGTAAATGAGGCTGGTCACATGGTCAGAGGCAGTGATGTCACCGCTGTTACCCCTCCCCTCTCCTCCCCCTGCTCATGTCTGTGTGTAATGTATAGTAAAGCATGGCTAGTGTGAGTGCTGTGAGTGGCTAGTGTGGCTAGTGTGAGTGCTGCTGACATGCTGCATCCTCCTAATATACAGGTGAGAGACACAGACATCAGCTACACATGAATCTGACATGTTCTGCTGTAACATGGCTGCCTGGAGCTGCTGTATCTCTCCTATACACACACACACAGGCTGCAGGGGGCGCCAGCACCAGGAAGCACATCATTATACAGCCTCACATCATTATACAGGCTGTCAGTCATGCACTGGGGGTGTGGCTGTGCCTCCCACTCATGAATAGAGTGGACAGCTTGAATATGCTAATGCTTCATTGGACATTTCACAGGTCGTTTGCATACAGCTTTAGGACCTCATTGCTTAGGTTTACAGGCATGTAGAGGGACAATGAAGGGATAGAGGCAATGCTCTCTAATGGCAGTTTATGAAAATATATTTAGTTTAGGGGGTTATTTTGCATGACGGGTTCTCTTTAATACATAAAAGTTACGTTTTTTAGTGAATTTGCTACTTTGTGAACAAAAGTTGCTAAAAAATACCTAAAACTTGCAAACAGCTCTAAACTATTTCCTACTCTGGCCAAGAGCAGGTCAGGATTTGCGCAATAAAAATAATTGTGGAACATCTGTGGAAGTGGAGAAAAAAAAAGTCACAAAAGTGCACATGTGCCACAAAACAAAAAAGAGGAAAAAGGAAAGCCAAAACAAAAAGTACAAATTACGTGGCAATACTGAAGTAACATCTCAAGAAATCTAATGGACAACGACCTGTACATACTGCCAAACTGGTAACAAAGTGGATTAGCGATAACTAAGTCAATGCTTTGGAGTGGCCATCACAAAGCCCAGATCTCTCTTTATATGCAACACATCGCAAAGAGAACCTTGCCTGAATCTGTTGACTCTTCAAATATTATAAATGACAATGAAAAGTGAAAACGTTTGCTCTCCTATAGAGATTATCATGCTGCAAGCCAATTCAGTAATAACCACAAATGTGCCAACTAATGCTCAGCAAATGACTGGCTCTACAAATATGAATTCATTGTTAAATTTACCTTCCTGCAAGAATCACAAGTCATAGGTTACAGATTTTGCTCCGTATGTGTTCTACAAATACCAGAAAAGTCATATAAATTTACTTCATACAGATGTACTGATGTAACAAGTGTAGTGCCCATCCCTACTATTGCCCAACCCTAGCAAAAGGTCATCTGCATGTATGTCTATGGGTGCATTTTTCTGGCAGCGCATTCATGTTTCACTCTATAAAACAGCCTCTCCCAATACTTTACCTGTAAATGAGCAGCAATGCGAACCCCGAGTCATTCCCAAGGTGACCTGATCAGAAATTCACCAATATCTATAACAAAATAAAATTAACTTGCATTCAACTTCTAATTTCCTGCTTCCATGTTATTCATCCAAGTAAATCTTTTTGCAAGCTTCTATCTCTTTTCCTAATCTGTCCCCCTCCATGCTTTCACTGCAGCTCTACCTTCAGATTGGTTGTCATCTACATGTGTAGCACAAGCTCCAAAAAAAAGCAAACCAATAACAGAATGAACATAAGCCAACTGCAGCACATCATTGTAAGACTCAAAAAGTCAGATTTATTATAACTCAATTAACCCGGCCATACAATGTGAAATATGGTAAAACCTTAAGTATAACCTAATTAAAGGGATTATACCACACATTAAATCCATTATTATACCGCGCATAGTGTATATATTCTGTATATTTCCAGTCTATGTCCGATTCCAAGGCTGTTCAAGCAAAAGCACCTACAAGTCCTGACCATAAGAGAGGGACTTGAGCCCCATTTTTGTAATTTGTGGGTTACCAACAATAGGAAATCCACCAGTATATGTGTACAGGAAACATGTAAGCAGAAATTAATCTAAGAACCTCCACCAGTATATGTGTACAGGAAACATGTAAGCAGAAATTAATCTAAGAACCTCCTACCAATAACATATTAAGCAGATTGAAACTTTCTGGTTTATGTCCATTTTATGGCTCAGATTAGTGGCATCAAATTAATTTAATGTAATATACTAATTAGTTGTATATGAGGCTTGGAAGGCTTAGTGAGGAACTTACCATATATACATTTAAAAGTAACCTTTCAAAATTGTCAAAATACGGTAATTAAATTTAAGTGGCTAACCACCCCAAGCACACTGTGCCTATGCCCAACCATATCAATAAACAAAGGGATCTTGTGGATGTGATATTACAGATGTACATCAGATACTTGTAGAAGGATACACTGAGCACCACCAGATGCTGCTTCTTTTTTTTTTTTTTTTAACTTTTACTTGAAATTGCTACAAAGTATAATATACACAATTATATACAATGTCTTGAAAGTCTCAAAAGTAGGGAATTTACTACATTCCTAGCACTTGCACAAGTTCAGCAGGACTATTCCTCCTATAATATACAAAAAGAGTCTGCAATATTTCAACTAGTAGTAATTCCGAGGGACTCTGCGTTGCACTTAAGACACATAACCCACCACTTCTTTTAACCCTTTTCTGCCACTCATTCATCTGAAGATGTCCCACAGAGTCTAGGAACAGGGCCCCGCCGGTCATGGTCAAAATTAGCCAAATTTGGTCCCTTGAAGGAATGTGGATATAAATCCTGCCACTCCATTCATTCTCTATGGGACTTACACAGACAGCAGAGAGCTGTACTTGGTACTGGCAATACCATAGATCACCTAGAAAAGAAACGTATAATTAGCATCACGTGGCGCAGGGACAAGATGTCCGGCACTCTGGGTTGCCATTTATACACGTCCCTGCACCTCCCTCTCCCATGATCGGAACATGGGAAAGGGTGGTGACGTTACATGAGAGCCGTGAATTCACACCTACTGCATGATAGATGTCTCCTTCTCCCATGTTGGAGAGAAAGGTGACGTCTTGAAGGGAGCGTGCATGCCTACTTAGCAGCCCGGAGTGCTGGACATGTTGTCCCTGCGCTCCGTGCTAATAATTATAAGCCCCTTTCCTAGGTGATCCCAGAGTGTTAAGACTAGCGACGGACAGCGACGGGATCAAGATGAAGAGGAGCGTAGGCAAGTATTTTTGAATGATGCTATATCTGCATGCACTGTCTCCAAAGGCAGAGTTCTGCACATGCACTAACTCTGGCTTCAGAGATGAGACCAAGTCAATGTAGCTGCGTGTGTAGCACTCCAACTTCGCAGTGTAAGCTGCGCACTAAAGACATGAGGATAGGATGGATAAAAAGAGACTACTGGGCCGTGGAGTAGCCATAGCTCCTGCTCCACGGCGCAACTACTCCACACCCCAGTGGACTCCCGATAAAATTTGCATATATATCATCAGGTATCAGAAATATGCAAATACATTCTCCTGGATGGGATAAGGAAAACATTGCCTCTTTTGGCTACCTTGTAAGGCAACCCCCTTAACATCAAGCAAGACTTTCAAGAAGCCTAATAACATGATCCAGGATTAAACCTGTATATCTATTCCAAAAGGAACTGATTCCCAACTATATACACAGCACTGTTTCTATTGCATCTCATCAGCACAGTAAAGGGAATTGGTTTAGCTAAATGAGAGGCTTTTGACTAGTGTCAGGAAGCAAGAGTTCTCCTTATGGAAACTTTGCCTTACAAGGCAGCTAAAAAAGAGGCAATGTTTTCCTTATCCCATCCAGATAAATGTATTTGTATATTTCCCAGTATGTCAATGGCTGTAAGTCTCCACACACCTGCAAGGTCGGCCTTGATTGGCAAACTCTCCTACACACCTTTCTCCTACACCGATCATCTTATTTCAGCACTCTCTGACACTAGAACAACAGATAGAAATCAGTCAAGAGTACGGCTCCATTTTCTGTTTAATGGGGCAGATGGGTCAGACAACAGAGATGGACTTTCAGCTCCATGCACTGTTGAAGTTGTGTTTTTTTTTTTTAAAAAAAACAATGTTTTTCACAACAATTCACAAGTTTCACCTATTTGAAAAACTACTGTATCCTGCATTAGTCACTATGGGCACCAAAACTTGCAATGAAGAAATTCTGCCAATCGGACAAACATTTGGGGCAGGTGAGTATCAGCGGTCACTTGCACTAAGACACCATGTCAAGGACTCCAGTGCAGTCTCTGATGTGATAGTAGGCATTTCTCTCTACGTGACCTTGAGCTAATGACACTTAAGAGGAGCAGCAAGTATACATTAAATTATATGCATTCAGCAAGTTATGTGAAGCACTTGGGGTCCAGTCCCGGTGCACCGGATAAGAACATGGTGTTAGAGCGCTGTCGCTTGCTGAACGTGACTGTCAAGGTTATCCTGTGATTTGCCAGACAGAAGACAGTGGTAGGATCAGAGCCCTGATATAATGAGCAGAGCTTCCCTGCTGTCACCCAAACTAAGCACAGCTGACCTAGAATTATTTTACCTCTTCCAGGAACTTTACTACAGTAATGGCTAACAATCCCCATAATGAACTCCTAGAAATACAGAGAAGACAATCTCCATATTCCGCACACGTCTAGTCTAGGAGTAACGAGGACCCTGAGCTACGTGGAGCCACATGGGTGCACTGTGTACATCTACAATCACCTCGCTACATCTCATTCATCACATTTCCAGAGTAACCATATCCGAAGAGTGAGCAAACCCCAGAGAGAGACGGCCTCAACCAGAGCCAAGTGAATTAAGAGCAGCCACAAGATAAAGCTGCAGAGGAACACAAGAAAGGAGAAACTTCCCCAAGGCATCAACTTCCTTTCCCCTTCCCCCATAAAGATAACACTATCCACCATGGTCAGATGCCAGGGACCCATATACATGATATGATGTACACATCTGTCATGTGCAGAGCTCAGCTACAACATGTATATAGTGACATGTCCTGGAGATAATGCAGCTCCTGCAATGTGAGATTCAGGGTCAGGAAGCAAATACATGGGAGATGCTGTGATACTAATAGGGTGACCCCGGAGACCTTCCCTAGAGAGGGGCATCACCGGAGCACTTAGTGTAATGAAAGTCATACTCTGCACCAGGCACAAGCCCTGCTACAACTGTATAGTAATAATGTATCTCTCCAGGACTTACCTCCCCGATGTCCACCTCCGGGTCCTCCCCATAGGTAAGTCCTGCGTTCATGGCTGCAGCCTGTGCTTGGTGTCTGTATGGCACACACATGGAGGGGAGGACGAGCCCCGCACATCCCCTGCTCCCGCACTACTGTCAGCAGTCAGCAGGGACAGCACGGGGCGGGCTCCGGGCGCGGGGTGAGGAGCCCGGGTACAGCCATGGCAGGAGGCGCCGGGGGAAACTTTCACATGGCAGCCCCGTGTATGTGTGTGAGGAGAGGCAGCTGTCTGCTGCACAGTGTGATGAGGGGCGGCGCTGGAGGAGGGGGCTGTCAGCTCAGGGGTCCTCCAAATCTACGTACACTACTACCCCTCCTAGTCACATCTGGCCCTGGGAAAGCTGGGTGACCGGTGCTATATGGCCACCCCCTAGCATACAGCATGTCACTCTTTTTCTACAGCCACTCCCCAGCAGTACAACTCCTGTCACTGCTCCCCCCTTAGCTTTTCTAAAAACAAATCTCACTCATACACAGAGATTTGTGGAGCAGATCTGCAGAAAACCACAGCACAACACATGAGAAATGGAAAAATAGGATGGAGACTTTCATCTCCACTACAGAATATTGTGCCAATGCCACAGATTTCATTCCTAGGTTGTACAGACAAAAATTACCTCCCCCCAGAATTCTACTGCTAGGTCAGGACAATTTTATTATAAGTGGTGGAATCCATCGGCGCAATTTACCTACCTGCTATGTTACATACGGTTTTTATTTTCCAGCTGCTACTTCCTTGCCAAAAAAATTACTTGTAATTTATAACTATGTAAATTAAAGGGGTATTCCCATGAAGACAAAATCCTTGAATATACCCAGGATAGTAAAATAACACATTAACAAAAATACAGTATTTCACAGATATAATTCCAACCTGTCTCTACCAGTCCTGGTGTTTAGAATTTTGGTGGTCTCTGCATAGGATGGTAAATCTTCTGACTATGGGCAGATTCTTCTCATGAATAGCTTCTCTTGTCTGCACACTGCTGTGCTCTCTGCCTCCTGCCCCTCCCCCTACATTAAGAGACCAGCTCAGACACCGGCATTTCCTGCTGGCAGACAACAGTGTGCAAAAACCTACTCTACTTGCTACAGGCAAGATAAGGTCTTTATCCAGGAGGGAGGCATTGCAGAGCTGGCTGTGTGTGTTATACGCGAGTTAACAAAGTGGAAAGTGTCATTGTGTTTTATATCCATCTCTCTTCTGTCTTTTTTTCTCTGTGCTAGTAGGATGTTAAGAAGCTAAATGAAATTGTAGATAAACCTTGCATCCTGATAATCTAAGCACATTGTCAGTACGCAGCATCTCATAGCACAGAGGGATCATGAAGTGTCTGCTTAGAAAGTCCACACCCACACTCTGGTATATTACACTGACCAACACTGAGATTAGGAGCTAAAACAGCAATAAAACTTGGTAACATTGTAAAGTAAGGGGTTTCAAAATTAACTTTGGTGTGTAAACATCACTAGGGGCTTAAGGGGCTTTGAGAACTTTCTTTCATGGGCAACCCCTTTAAGTTGAAATGGGGAGTGTTAGAGAACCTTTGGGCTCAAACTCCACTATAATAACAACAAGACCCCCCCCCCCCCCCACTATACTTCCACTGATCAGCGCCTTTCCTTATCCCTTCTCCCTACATCACTCTGTGGTCCAGCAAGACATGGAGCCAGATATCTGAGGTGCTATGCCAAAGCATTTCAACCTCATTTTTATATTGAGAAGGAGCAGCTGGAAAAAGAAAAGTATGGTTGGCATGTGTGAGCATGGCCCTACATGACACAGCAGTTAGACCAGGTAGGTAAATTGTAGTGATGGATTCCCATTAAATGAACTAATCTTTCCAGGGATCCTGGGGAAAAAAAAAAAAAAAAAAGGAAAAAGTCCTCTCGGCTCTAGTACTTTGGTGGTGTTCAAGCAGGGGTCCCAGGATTTACTTCATCCAACCATTGGCGTAAGAGGCACCTGGAGACATCACTTAACAATGTATAAGCCAGAATTTCCAAAGACGGGGAAACTGCTGTAATGCTGGAGTCGTAGTAGGGCAAGTGCACTGTTTTTGGAGGGACTACCTCAGCCCCAGCCACCAGAGGGCTGCCAGGCAGTCTGCTGGGAGTTCTAGGTATAAAACTATAAAATCTAAATAATCTTTGAAGTTGGTAGAGGATGAATAGTCTACTTTACTGGAATGGAAACTAGATATTAAAGGGAACCTGTCACCGATGTTCCAAAAAAAATGAAACTAAGACAGGTACCCATAGAGCCCTTTAGTCCTAAGGGCACCCATTTATCAACTAACACCGGCGATGCATAGAAAAGCAAAAAATCTCGTTTTATTCTGTACCTGGTAACCAGGGAGAACCCAGCGAGTCCACGTGGGAGGATCACCGCGGCTCGAGTCCTCGCCCTCCTCTGTGCACATCAGCCAGCGCACGCCCCCTGTATGATTTTTCCTACATCGCACAGCCGAGTTCCGCGCACGCGCACTGGCTGCTCTCAGATGTGTCACTGCTGATCAGCGAGCAGGAAGCCAGGGAGCCGCGTGACGTAGGAAAGATGGAGGCGTTCGCTGGCTTATGTGCACAGAGGAGGGCGAGGACTCGAGCCGCGGTGATCCTCCCACGTGGACTCGCTGGGTTCTCCCTGGTTACCAGGTACAGAATAAAATGTGATTTTTTTTGCTTTTCTATGCATCGCCAGTGTTAGTTGATAAAGGAGAGCCCTTAGGACTAAAGGGCTCTATGGGACCCTGTCTTAGTTTCATTTTTTTTGGAACAGCGGTGACAGGTTCCCTTTAATGACCTATTCAATGTGGTGGCTTTCAGGTAATAACATTCAACTGCTCAGAAAATGGAAAGTAAAGGGTCCCTTTAAATACATTTTCTTACTACTTAACCCATGGGTCTAGCAGATTAATTTTATAAATTTTTCATTACAGTACACTGAAGGCTTTCCTGGATAAAATCCAGCTCTTGGATCTCCACAGCCAAGCATCTGTTCCAGCTCTGGCTCCATCGTAGCTGTGAAAATCACCTAATAGGCCAACAAGGGGCCGATGGCTTATCTACTCTGCAGCACACAGATACATGATCCCACTTGCTGTATGTTACATTAAACCAAAACACCTGATGCTGTTTATATTTAAAGGGGTTGTCCATTTCTACTTAAATTCAACGGAGTAGTAATGTGTTCCCCAGTAATCCCCTTACAGTACTGTTGTGTAGGGTGAACCTCCGGAGAGCAGGACTCCAACCCTCAGATGGTGTGTGACTAAACTACAGAAGCCCTGGACCTGCAGAAGCGATTACTAGGGGACCTGCGCTACAACAGATATTTAGGTTATGTCTTTTTATATTTATTCAAAATCATGACTGCAAAGCAACAAAAGTGTGAGAGTTGAACAATCCCTTCAAGGACGCAGGGCTCTTTTACTATACAGCATGCATATAACGTGCATCAAGTATAAACACAGCCATAAAAAGTAAAATTTGCTCAAAGCATTCAGCAGTCACAAAAAAACATTCCAGCAACAGAGGTTTTCCAATAACCATTCTGTCGGACAATAACTATCCTTATGGCGGTGTATATCACACAGACAGGATTCCTATTCACCTCTGCTATATAGAAGATTGTTGCATAAAAACCTGTGCAAATATTAGTATTGTTTGGAGCACATTAAAAATCTAGTTTTTTTCCCCCCAAAAATATGCAGATTGTTTAATTTTTGGTTTACCCTTTTGAAGTCCTAACCATGGCCATCTGCTGCCAGTGTATTATTAAAGTGCATCATATTCCCAAGGAAGCAGGACCAGGCTTCCTATGGATCAGCTATGTAAACTCAGTCACCAGAGATTTACTCTTGTGATCTGTCTTTCAGCCTGAAAAAACATTATGGCTGTTAATAAGATATAAATAAAGAGAGAAAAATAAATTCCTTTCTAAATATTTACCTCGGCCCCTAATGGGTGCAATAATATTTTCATCCCTTGTGTTTGTGCGGGGTAAGGCTGTCCATTTTATCGCTTAGGCGTGATGTATACAGCCATATATCTGTTCTCTGAAATAAAGCTGTTTAGTCAGAGAACAAGTCATCATCAGGTCAAATCTTTGGCTCTCAATCAATGTATAAGCCCTAAGGTGTGAGACTATAGAGATAGCAGGTCATGTGCTCAATGCCATTGCACTCATTTTGTAAAACAAGGCAATTTTGACCACTTTACAGTAATATTAAATGAGGGTGAATCTGAATTTCCACAAGCAAAAAGGGTTCAGTTGTTAATTATGGGGATGTGACAGTGTAACTATTAGCTGGTCAAATTTTTGTTGCTTATTTCCCATTGCTGGATTTTCCCTGGGGGAACAGGTACAGTGTCATCCCTGTTAATGATAAACCAGGGACACTTACTCATACATCCAGGCACTGTGACTGTGGTAATCTTCTAATATTTGTTATCCATGGCCTCCTTCCTAGTAAAATTAACTTGCTGAATTATGCTAATGAGACTAGAGGGCTCTGGTGGGTGATTCTAGAGCCCCTCATTGCTGTGGCTTCACAGGATGTTACAATAAGCAAAGCAGGTCTCACCTACCCCTCTTCCTGCTGCTAGATTACACAGGAAGAGGGCAGAAGGAGAGACAGGCTCTGCTCATTATAACAGCTTGTAAATGTGCAGCACTAAGGGTCTCTGGTAACATCCCAAGAGTCCTTCAGGCTCATGAGCATAATTTTAAAAGTTGCTTTTAGAAGGAATCAAAGCAGGCAATAGATAAATTACTACAATCAAAGTGCCAGGGTCTATGTGTAAGTATCTCGGGTTTATCTTGCTAGATTTGGATGATAGATTTTCTTTAAGGTGAAGCACTAATTATTTAAGTTATCACCTATCTTATGGATAGGGGATAACAAGCTGGTCGGAGAGGGTAAACCCTTTATCACTAATAGGTGGACCCATGCTTCAACTACATCCTGCAACTACAAATACAATTGTAAACTGGTGTCAAAAATTGCCAAGCACAGCGCTAAGCTATCTCTGACACTCCCATAGACAGTAAATCGAAGTGCCAAAGATAGCTGAGCGCTGTGAGCAGCATTTTCAGACACTACCATACTATTGAATAAAGCGGAAGGACACATGCTTGAGCTGCTGCTCGCTCCACCAACAAGGGAGAATCAAACTGGTCTCTGGGTTGCTGGGGGTCCAGTTCTTGTGATCGGTACCAGAAGTTGGACACAAACCAATCAGCTTGTTTTACCCCTATCCTATGGCACTCAAACCTTTAGGTGAAATCAATTTCATCTCTTTAAAGCCCTATGCGTTCTGGAACCCTGAAGAGGATATGAGTAAATTATTATGCAGCAGTTTTATTGCAGCTATGGACATGCAACATATTTGGATTTATAAAAAATAATCTCCCTCTGGTAAATGTACCCAAAATTGTTCACCCTATCTCCATACCTTTTGATTCAAAGGTTCATTCTGTAAAAAAGCGACAATCCCTGTAAATATCCCTCCACATAGTAAAAATACTTTTACTCAAACTCGTGCTTGCTGAGCGAAATCAAGTAATAGGTCAGAACGTCCATGGTGCCTCGAAGTAACGCTCAGAAAAACAAAAAGAAGTACAAGACGAAAAAAGAAAACCTCAACCTCCTGATTAGTTCTCAACGGGGAATGCTCATTAAGACTGGAGTAAATATTCAAACAAATCTGTTAAGCTAAAAGTACAAGAGAAATCTCCATAACAGCGTGACTTAATGGCTGCAATCTGTTAACAATCCTCCCTAGTGTGGTGGGATTCTCTGATAGTCGTCACATCTACTGAATACTCAGTATTTTTATCCATTAATTTAAGAAAATGAAATTTAAAAAAAAAATTTACCTAAAAACTGTATGAAAAAAAAAACTGTATATTTTTTTTCATACGCTTGTATGACAAAAGATGCGTTGGCTTCTTTGAAAGGAACACAACCTTAGATACACCAACATTTTGGCAATGCACCAATGTTAAACCGATTAACCTCATTGTTGACATCGTTGTTGATGTTAATGCCACAAGGCAGGGGAGGGAGCACATTTCAGATCTGCTTAGAAAGTGTTTATGTCCCATAAGCACCTCAATTGTCAACTGCACCAAGACAAAGTGCTTGAACATGTCTTTGCTTCATGCTGAGGCCCAATTCCTTACAGTAGCATTTCGATTTAGATGATAAGAGGTTCTTTAATACTTGGGGCCACCATCGCACCATCCTATGGGATTCTATCTGGTGCTCAGGATTTACAGCTTACCCCTACCATTTGAACTGGTAGGTTTCCTTTAACTTCCTGTTACTATATTTCTCAATGACGATGAAGGGTTGATGTAAAGTTACCCGATATGGAGCCAGATAAAGAATTATAAGAAGCAGATGCCATCTAGAAGTGAACAGCACTAATAATCGACATACACCACTTAGCATCTTTAATTTTCACTAAGAAGTGCATCTCCTGAGAGGTTTGTAAGTGGATCAGTGTAAGTACACTAACTTTCCCTTCCTACATGCATGGATTATAAAGCCGTTCACATTTATAAGCACGCACATGCCATGTTTGCATGAACTGAGTAAGCATTTTTTGTGATGGGCAGGCTTAAATATTTATAAGACACGACTGTCTCTGATATGGTTGGAGACTTGATGAAGCATCCAGAGATCTGTGTGGTGGGACTATTAAACTGTGACGGAGAATACATTTACTTAAGAAAAATGCGCTTACCGCAAGTCTGCTCTAAATTACCATCCATTTACTGAATGAATACACAAGTGCCAGGAACCTCAAAATTTTTGCATGAAGCTCTCATGTCAGTCCATCTTTTAATCATTTATGCACAAAGCAGACTACTAAAGATGTAACACATTTACTAGGGGTTAGGTTTACTTCCCTTGATGTAGACCATTTAGCATTGTTGACACCTCAGTATTTTCTTGTTAAAGCTTAATGTAACCTAGAAAATAAATCTTCTGATATTAAGAATGTCTGCAAAAAAACATCTTGACACCACCCTAACTGTTCATAGGTTCTGTCTCTATTTGCATTGTGGCTCTCCATAACGGTTGCGATTGTATTTGAGGGCAACAGAGAAGCAACATAAAAAGTATCAGTATACACATGGACAAAATTGTTGGTACCCCTTGTTTAATGTAAGAAAAACCCACATTTGTCAGATTTATTTTTGTGACCAAAGTAAAAAATAATTTACATTTCTATGAAAATGAACAGATGAAAAGGCTGTGATTGCTTTTCTACCATGAAAAGGACAGAAATGATGGTTCCCTTAACTTAATATTTTGTTGCACAACCTTTTGAGGCAATCGCTGCAATCAATTTCTTCAACTGTCAATGAAACTTCTCCAGTTGTCTGGGGTGTGATGCTGCCTTTTCCAGACAGAATATTTCAGCTCCTTCCAAAATGCAACAGGATTTAGGTCATGGCTCATAGAAGGACCCTTCAGAATAGTCCAATGATTTCCTCTTTGGTGTTTTTAGTTCCGCGTTTGGGTCATTATCCTCTTGCAAGACCTCTGACCTGTGACTGAGACCAAGCTTTCTGACACTTGGCAGCACATTTCTCTCTAGAATCCCTTGATGGTCTTAAAATTTCATTGTAATCTGCAAAGATTCAAAACACCCTGTGCCGGATGCAGCAAAGCAGCCCCAAAACATAACAGAGTCTCCTCCATGTTTCACAGTAGGGATAGTGTTCTTTTCAAGATATGCTTCATTTTTCCACGTGTGAACATAGAGCTGATGTGCCTTGCCAAAAAGTTTGATTTTAGTCTCATCTGTCCATGGGATATTTTCCCAGAAGCTTTGCAACTTGTCAACATGTAGTTTTGCAAATTTCAGTCTTTCTTTTTTATGATTTGTTTTCAGTAATGGTGTCCTCCGTGGTCTTCTTCCATTATGTCCACTTTGGCTCAAACAACAACAGATGGTGTGATCTGACACCAATGTTCCTTGAGCTTGAAGTCCACTTTTTATATCTTTAGAGATGGGCTCTTTTGTTGCCATTCGTATTACTTGTCTCTTTGATTTGTCATGATTTTTTCTCCTGCGGCCATGTCCAGGGAGGTTGGCTACAGTCCCATAGATCTTACATTTTTGAATAATATGTGCAACTGTAGTCACAAGAACATCAAGCTACTTGGAGAAGGTCTTATTACCTTTAGCTTTAACATGCTTTTCTATCATTTTTAAGCTCTTTAGACAACTCTTTCCTTTGCTTCCTCAAGTCCATGTTGAGTGTGGTACACACCAGACACCACAGTGACTATATACCACTGACTATATACAGGCCACTGACTGATTACAAGAATGTGGACACCTATGATGCTAATTAGTGGACACCGCAATTTTACATGTTCCTTTGCTCACATTTTTTTCAGAGGAACCATCATTTCTGTCCAGGCTTGTTTTTTGAGTTTTTGTTTTTTTTTTAAAGCATGGTTGAAAATCAATGTCTGCCTTTCATTTGTTCATTTCCATAGAAATTTAATTTATTTTTTACTTTTGCTGAGATTCAGGTTATTTATTTGACCACTGTGTGGTACCAACAATTCTGTCGACTTGTGTCTACAATGTATACAGTCTATAGGATCGACTGAATTGTGTCAATACACAGTATATCGTATATATTCTTTGAAAGATCAATGTTTATAATCATGTAAGTGCTATATCTCATTAGTAGGTGAAAACATCTAATATATAGTATAATCCTCCTACTGTATAGAACATTTCAGCTGAATAAGGCTGTTTTAAGGAGTTAAGCACATTAGAGTAAATGCACCCTTGCATCATTCTTCATCAAAATTTTATTAAATAACCAAGCCCTTCCCATCATGATAAGCTGGTCTATCCCATGAGGTCATATACTATTATGCTATTATTAGCAGCTTGGCAGTGATAGCGTCAGTAGCCCCAACATATAAGTCTATGGCAACGTCAGATAGACCTTTAGCTTGTTGTCTATGTATTTTTTCCTGGAGTGATATACCCTATGTGGGCTGACACATTGCACATTAGCACTGCTTCTCCAGTTCTTCCCATTTTGTTGATGTTAAAATATATTATATAATATATATATATATATATATATATATATATATATATATATATATATATATATATATATATTTTTTTTTTTTTTTTTTACACACACATTAGTATATATTTATTATTTCTTAGAAACTTATGCTTTATTGAGTAGTCAATGGAGGTGATCCCATCAGAAATTGACAGATTCCCCTCTAGTATGCATACAGACAGCGGTCTGAACTACCTTCATGTCTCAGCAAAAACAGATAATTTGATTAAAAAATGTTACAAATTATACTGAATCTCCTACTGCTCCACAATATACTGCCTGAAGATAGGACAGTGTATACAATTTTCCTCTCCTATTCTATAACATGCAACCTGCAGATAGTATGCTGTACACAATCTGCTCCTCCAATCTGATTCCTGCAGAATGCTGTCTGCAGATAGAATGCTATGTACTATCTGCTTCTCTATTCTGGATCCACAACATGTCGTTTACAAATCGGAAACCGTATACCAGTGATTTTCAACCTTTTTTGAACTGCGGCACACTTTTTATACTTAGAAAATCCTGGGGCACACCACCAACCAAAATAGCACAATGACACTAAAACAGTCATATTGTACATATAGTTAATAATATACATTCTAAATTAATTTTTCTCACTCAGTGTGAAACCTGGGCCTGTTTCGATGAACACAAAAGGGATATCCTGGCAGGAATGGTGGAAAGACACACACAATATACTGCAAAATAAAGGGGTACAATGAGAAGTACTATGGCCATGAGGCCAGAGTACAAGTGCCAGCTCATATACTCAGCATATGAGCTGGTACTTGTAGTACTCCAGCCTCATGACTATAGTATTCCTCATTTTACATTTCTCTGGGAAACAAAACACAGGTGGCACCATAGTTTGGGGAACTTTCCCCGCGGCACACCCGACCATGTGTCGCGGCACACTAGTGTGCCACGGCACACTGGTTGAAAATCACTGCCGTATACAACCTGGTCAGAAGGGGAAGAAGATGGACTTTTTGCCTTTCCGCTACACAGTTTATTTGGCGTCGATTTCTTAAAACGCTGAATTTCTAATCAAATGGGTAAATTCTCAAGTAGCCAGTTTATGTACAAAATGCTTCGCTACTCCCGCTCTGACCCATCTACTCAATTCTCTGTCTATGAGACTGGTCCCTGAAAGCCAGCACAAATTTCCAATTATTCCTCTACAACAATTGCCACTGCAACCCTTGGTGAGAGTGGGATCCTCATACTCTGGACAACAGGGGGTCCCAGCAGTTGGACCCTCATTGATCAGCTATGCCCTAATCTATGGATAGGGAATAACAAATACTCGACAGAACCCCTTTAATAGAAAAAAATATCACCCCAATTTCAGTATATAGGTCATCATATGGATGTATAAGTGGAAATGCTCTTCAACATTTTTCAATTTGAGAAAATATCTTTCTGTTTTCAAGACAGAAGGTGTGCGCTTATGTTTACCAGCCATAAAATTAGAGACTTACTTTATATGCTAAACAGCTAAACATGTGTTTTGCATAGCACTCACCAAGATGGAGCCGGATGATGAAATTGGCCATTCCCATCACTCGGTGTATGGACAGTTTAACAGCAATGTAATTTATTTCCCACATGGTATAGACAGATGCTCGCTTTCCAAGTGTAAACAGACGAGAAACATTCAGCATTTATGTTACAAATTAACATAAAACAAACCTTTAACGTACAGTGTCGTAAAATCCATGAATATAAAAAAAGTGCCATAACAAAATACATAGTACAACAACTTACACCCTAAAGACAGTATGCAGCACCTATGCCGTCTGTCCAGTTTCATTGCAACTTTTTCCATTCACTACAGATCCTCTTTTCATTGACCCGGTCTACATTAGTCCATTTGGCACTGATTTCTTATAACGCTGCATTTCTAATCATATGGGTAAATTCCCAAGTATTCAGTATAGTGTCTAACACATTAAAATCCAGAGCCCAGTTATAAAACATTTCTGTATGTAAGGACAATTCACGTCACATTTTACTACACAAATAATTCCTGAAGTGCTACTTGGCAGCAGAGTGTTGTATCATCATACGGGAAGTGTGTCTCTAGTGTATAGTGACTTTGGCACCAGGTCTTCAGACTGCCGACAGAGAGAAGACTGAAGGCGGCTGTGCTGGAGGAAGACTGGCCCATTAATCTGTCTGAGAACTCCCCCTCATGACCGCTCATGGAAACGCAAAGGGAAAGACATCAGCTCCCTATGCAAATACACAGGGAAGAAAATGACTGCTGTATTTTTCCAGCACAAACTCTGCTGTCCATGAACACTGGAAATACTGGAACATAGCATAAAATCCATTAAATGTTCTACAGTCCCCTGCAATATCTATTGGACCACCAGGAGAGGTGTTAATCCGTTGTCACATCAAGTTGTCATAATAAACAGATTCCTTATTATATCGGTTTCTAGGAAAGCTGGGTGGACCGCGGCAGATGTGTTAAATGATGCATGAATACATCCCCTTTTCTATAGCAAACTTCATACCAGATCATCCAAAGTCTATCTAAATCCAGAAGATATTCCCATTCACTATAGACTTTCGCCTGAAATCTGCTCTGGACTCTCCTAAGAATTTCTCTTTGAGGAAGGAGGAATCTGTGGCAAAAAACTGACACAGATTTTAAATCCCACAACTAAATGTCTATTCCCATGCAGAATGCCTGCACAGTAGCATTGTAACCTTATGGATGTACTATATGCACTACAAAATACAGTGGATATTCCGAATAAAACTTTACATAGTGCAGAACAAATTTGCACTATAATATTTTGCACTACAATATTTTGTAAAGCAAACCTGATGTGCGTTTGGTGGCATCATTGCTCCCTACCCTGCTTGCTCAATGCACATGACAGGAAGTGAGGAGGAAGTTGGATGAGTGAGGAGGTGAGGATACTGAGACACAGGCACACAGGCTGCTGCAGCTGCCTTCTTGCCCAGCGCAGCACACACCAGATGCTGCTGGCAGGAAGCCAGGTAATGTGAAATAAAGTTTTATAAAGCACTGAAATTACATTGGCATTTTTAAAATTAGCAAAGCATAGGCTATTGACATATCTGGTTACAGGTGCACGTTAACCATTTGCCAAACACTTGTTTCACTGACACCTAGTCCACCCAACTGTCCAAAACCCACACATGCTCATTCAGCTAAATGTCTAATTTTCAAATAGAAAAAGTGGTGCAAGTCACTGCTAGAGTACAAGTCACTGACAGGTATCACTTTCAACAGTGAAAGTGATTATACTTATTTTTCCCCAGACGTCACCATTTGGAAAAAATCACCACACACCCGAACACACAAATAGTCCCTGGGCTTGAGTGACTTTTCACCTATGATTTTTGGATCATACTTGGCATTTTATACTCTTACAGCATGCTTCAGGCTGATTTATTACTAGATGTACTCTGGGAAAGCGTTATTTGGCGAAATCTGAGCCAATTGTATCTTAATGGTACACTGTCCTTTAAGAATGTGAAGTACAATACAAAACTAAAAAATTACCCATAAAATGGGACAAAGTTTCCTCTGCTGTGCCAAAGTGTGTAAAAATATTGTACAAAACGTTGCAAAGGTGAAGGTGCATTTGCAACAATGTTATGCGACACTTGACAGCCACGTCTTGATAAATGCTGGGAAACTACATGCACCACACAAAACTAGCCTACACAGTGGATAAAGAGTGAAGAGGACTGTGCAATTGCCATGCCAAGTTGCATCAACTCAGTTACTTATTGAATGGCATTTGAGCTGCAGTATAAAGAGCCACTACCCTGTCTGCTGCTGGCTCTACCCTGTCTAAGCCCTCATTCACACAGCCGTTGGGGAACGTATATACAATATGGCCCCCCCATATGGAGCGGTACAAGGCAGCACGTAGGACATGTCTGATCTTTCCCCAGAATACAGGGCCGTGCCCCATGTTTCTCTATGGAGAGGGGCAAGGGTGAGCAGCACTCATCCCCCTCCTCTTCTCCCCGATGCTACAGTACGACGGGCACACATCGTGTGAATGTAGCCTAACACTAGATGCACAAGGCCGCAAACAAAGGAACCACAACCCGTTTTTTGCAGGTCTTGTGTCATAGGTGTTAGGCCTATTCACATGCCAGTGACATTAGAAAATGCTGTCTGGGCAGGGATAGGACCTGCTGTAATATTGCAGCTCAGGCAGAGGCACATCTGTGTGTATGACCCCATAGAAATTAATTTGGCCGTGTGATATTTGGCGACTTAATGAATAGCACATACTACGTTCCCAGGTAACCCAAGTTTAAGTCATTGCGATTCGCAATAACCAATCAGGTTAACCAATCAGGTTATAGGCTACCAAGTCTTAGCCCTCACAATCTGATATTGATGGCCTTTTCTACGGATAGGTCATCAATATCTTAATCCTAGAAAGACCCTTTAATCTACACAACTCTAGAAGTCAATAGGGAAGAGAAAATGTATCCTTGAGAACTCGTCTTGAACCTTCGGCCGCAGACATCTGAATAGATTTTGTTATTTTTAATAACTCGGCCTGGCTGAATAAGGTAAATGAGGTTTGTAAAGGATATTTCCTCATCAAACAAAGGCAAAGCTTTCCCCACCCCTTTCAGAGCATAATATTACTGCAAAAGGAAATTGGATATTGGATAACACTAGAAGTGTCTTATTAATATTGGTACAGGGCACGGTTCCAAAGTCAGCTGCATTGCAGTAGGATATATATTTTACCCTCTACAACCATCCAAATATTGATACCTCGCACATGTGGCTAACTGTGCCACCCAATGCAATATTAATCAGTCTGGTAATTAACGGAGAGATTTTTATGATTTGCAGATCCATAGCAAGGTTTACAAGCCATAAAAACAGAAAAGCTCCTCAGGTTATTTTATGCTAACAAGCTGGATAGGATGGCAACTTATTTTAATTAAAACTATATTTTCTGCAAGTCTTTAAAAGTCTCGACAGCAAACAGGTTGCTCCACACAAAATGATAATTTTCCATTGAAATAAATTGGTAGTCAAAGACATTGCTCATACTTTGCACTAGGGGTAAAAGGGAAAGCCTAGTAAATATTAATAATCCTCCATGTATGCACTGGCACAATGCTTTTTTGTAATGTGTGTTTACCGTTTCCCATATATAACTAAAGGCCAAACCAGAGGATGAAAAAAAAAAAAAAAAAAAAGAAAAAGAAAAGATGGCTACAAAATAATACTAATGCAAAGCAAGGTATCCATTTTTTTTTTTTACAACAGATTGGTTAAAGGCATATTAAAAGCATTTAAATTACATTACATATTTAAAACACCTTAAATGGTAAAACATAAGCCTGAACGCAGTTGTGAACTGGCCCTTACGGTGCATTACAACAGCTAAGAGGAGATTTGCCTAATTACAATGCTGTCAACATTGAATTTACAAAAACACATGTGTTAACAGCGATAACACATGCATTAACATAGCATGCATTTTGTAAACGCAATGTTGTCAGTAATGTAATTCGGCAAATCTCCTCTTCTCAGTTGTTGTGACGCGTTTCCAAATGCATACGTTAACGCCACATGTGACTGCACCGTTACTGTTCAACTTGCTCTGCAGCGCTGTATAGAAGCCACTATCTGAGCATCTTGCCTTGTAATAGTTTTGTATTGTCTCATTTCCTAAACAAAATATGCTTTAAAAATATGCTAATAAGCTGCAAGTGCTCCAGGGGAGTGTTATTGCCTGTGCAGCCTCCCAGTCCAGGACATTTGAAGCTCATTAGCAGCTTCTTAACATCTGTATTTTAGATAAAGGAGACTTCATTACAGACACTGTAAAATGCAAAATATATTTCAATTTTGAGGATACCTTATATGGTATAAAGAAACAAATTTCCTAAATACTGTGATTCCTTTTTGGCTGTCAATGTGCAGAAATATAAAAATATGAGAGGTATACACTATAACCTAAATATGCAACTTTTTTGACTGCCCTGTGTGTCTACAACATGACTAACAAGAAAGCCTTTAAGAAAAATAAAAAGTAAATTCAGATCATATTTGGGCACATGCTGTTCATGTTCACAATACAGTCTTATGTTTTCCAATGAATCAAAACTACACTTTTAAAAAGTTTCATGGAAAGTCACTTAAATCCCATGTTTTACGACAAAGTATAACACTCTATATATGCAGGAAACGGATCCTGCCCCTTCCCAGAACACTGGAGTGTGTGGAAATCCATCATAATGTGTGTAATGGGGTCATGCTAGAGATCGCTGGATGATAGGACAGACATTAATACTGAAAGAAAGATGAAAAGGAAAATTTACAGCACCACATACGTTTTGCCTTCTTGACTTCAGTCTGGCAATTACTATCTGTTCTTTGTTAATTAGACTGCTGGCACATATAATTTAAGGCTCCAATCCTCAGGGAATCACTGATGAATTTTTACTCAAGTACCAAAAATAAAAAGAGAGACGTGTCAAGCTCCATGTTATTTAGAATTTAAAGGGTTTTTACAGTTTTTTTTACAGGGATTTTGCAACGCCATTGCAAGAATGAAATAAAAATGACACCTACCCTTTCCAGCAGCTCCCGTTTTATTTGGTTACAATCTTGCAGGACCAGAGATGCTGCAGGAAATCACTGGCCTCAATGGTCACATTGGCCATCATAGTACTATTCAGGGGTCTGATCACCATTCTTGATCATGTAACCAGTATGACCGTCATTGCTACCAGTGCAACTACATTCTCTATCCACAATACTGGCAACACTTGCGACCCACATTGATCGGCTGATTCTTCAAGACTCCAGCACCAAAATCAACAAGGAGAATAGAACTGAAAGAACAGCTGTATTCTAGCTCCATTCTATATAGTGATTTGGCACAGTAGGTTTTTGTAATGAGCTAATTCACGAGATTCCATAATAGCGGGCATCACCAATTTGATATGGATTACACACCCTGCAGATATGTCAACATTACTAACCTGGAAACCATAACTAACCATAAAAACATACCAACCAAGTTAAATGTAGAATGTTTTTTCAGCTATTATTGCACGTTTTTAATATAATTCATGGCACATTAATACAAAAAATGATCTAGTTAAGATGACGTACGTGTATATTTACTTTGTCTTTAAAAGGTTCAGCCTCAATGCTTTATGATGTGATAACATCAAAGTGCTCAAAAGGCAACCCAAAAGCCACTTATTACAAATTGCCAACACAGCAATTTCAGCTGTGCTTTTGGTTGTTCGTGTTCTCCATATCATATTGACCCAATAGTACTGCAGTACTGTTACGAAACAAATTTACTACAGAAAAAAAAAACATTTCAAATACCACTAAACAGTCCCCCTCATGTAGATGAAAGCTGTATAAAATGCTCCTACTGCAGTCCCTAGCGCCCACTTTAAAATAGAACAGAGAGAGTCACGTTGTGGGCTGTCCGGCACTGCAGGAGGATGCAGAGCATCTCCCAATGAACCAGCATAAATGCCATACCCAAGTACCTTCAGAAGGTTCTGTACATAAGCAAAAGCAGTACATACAAGAAATATACTATGAAATCACAGCACACATAACTTACAGTGTTCGCAAGCTCCAAGTAGCTTCCCCCTACATTGTTGGCAAGACACAAGTTTTGAGAAAGAAGTCTCTGCAGGGCGGATTGAGTGGTGGCTTTTCCCCCAAACTCCAAAAATTTCTGCATAACGGAATGGTTTTGGGGATCCGGGCTCTGTAGATCTCGTGCTCCAGAATCATATTCCCAGCTTTCCCGAGCTCCAGATAAGGCACCTTTAAGAAAATTAAAAATGTCCTTTATTGGTGCGGTGTACACGCATAAATTATCCTGTGTATGAAAATTACTTCATTTAGTCTAACAAGTCTGAAAAGATGGCAGAGGCAGGGATGGCCACAGTTAACAGTGCCCACAACATGTGGGCATCAACAGGAATAATTATTTACGTTCCCCTCAGAGGTCACATTAATGCCTCACCACGCGTCATAGACACAGATTGCTCTCGGAATCAGTGGGAGGGGATAAGCAGAGGAAATTATGGAAAGTAGGAGCGCCAAACGTCTTTGCTTTGAGTGCCTTGAACGTCAGATGTCAATAAGCATAAAGTCAAAACTAAGTTTTCACAGCAATAATAAAGTTTTATGCCTAATGAAAAGAATATTCTGCAGATACGTTAAAAAACTCAGTGTCCGTGACTTCGGCTAAACACTGGAAAGGGCAAGTGGTTGATTTCCTTTAAATTTCATGATTTTTTTTTGCAAGTAATCCTTAAAAAAAAAAGCAACAAAAAAGGGGCTTACTCCATATGTCGAGGACAATTTATTATGCCTTTCAGGTCAGGTGTTTCGCATTCTGCGTCCCTGATTGGTGAACCAGATATATTATTAGTTTAGAGATAACTTGGCACATGAATAACATCAGTCCCAAAGTGTATGATTTCTCTACTTGCACTCCAGTCTAGTTTCTAAAAATTTAGAAAGGTCAAGGAATTTGAATTCCTGTTCATACAACAATTCTCTAACAAAAAAAAAAAAAAGGTAATTACTTATGACCACAAACTTCATTGCTGCAAAATATTATATATATATTTCCCAAACTTCAACTCTGTAGAGAAGTTATTTAACCCTGAAAACCTACGTCCTTAAAATGAGATCAATGGAAGCAGAAAACCGGACACCTTCACGAATCAGTAGCGGAGACCAGGAATCGTTGTGAACAGAACATGATCAGCAGTTCCCTGATCTGACCATTGTTCTATACTCCGTCTTCTTGTTGTTCTATATGCTATTATTTTAAAGCTTTAGTAACAAATGCCAACTACCCCCAAAACATCTGTGCAGTACGAGTCTTACCTAGACTGTGGTCACTTCCAGTAGGCCAAGAGGTTATTCTGTCTCGCAGCTTTTTGTTCTTACACGAGTCATCAGACAAATCCACCTCCTCTTTCCTGATCTCTCTCACAAGTTGCATACGGCATTTAGTGAAATCATGAAATGAGATTTTCCCGCTCTCATCGGCCCCAAGTTGATGCATGATTTCTGCCACAGAGTCCTCCATGTTCAGCTGTCGACAAACCATCAATAAATCATTCCTGAAAAGGAATATATGCAGTGTTACACATGCCCGTCATTTAATTAGTGAGAATGGGACCCCCATTCTTGTGAACTGCTGAGTCCACCCTCCATAGCGGTTACTAAGAGACATCAAAGTTGTGATCCAATGTAAACTTTGTGCACTAGCTGTACCCCTCCCTAATATGTCTCACTCATACCAAGTGCCTTTCATCTCAAGCATCCCCAAGCAGCAGAGAAGCAGCGTTCATGCATTTTGCCATGTGAACACCAGTCCAGGAAGACATGTGTAAGAGGAATAAAGGGGGGGATTTTTAACACACATTTGACAATGACAAGTAAACCTTTTATCTTTACAGTCACACTTCAGACCATCCAGTTGAATGAGTAGAACATGCCGCCACTACCTTGTACAGTGCATTAACACTTCAGTGCCAAATGGCTTACAGCAACTTAATAGAGGTATTTAAGGCAGCTTCCCTACAGGGAACCCCACCAGCCTACTCAATCCTCAGGATATAATAGATGTAATGATGCAAACATTTACAAATTCCTCAACACAAAGGCGCATGGAATGCTGAAATCTGAGCAAGCAGAAGAATTAATAGTTTTCATTGGTGCTGACTGTACAGAACAAGTGAGTGAGAGTGAAGGTTCCCTTAAATATGGTCCAGGTCCTCAGACCCAAACTAGCTGGGACAGTTCTGCTCCTGGAATAAGGTTGAAATTCTGAGACCACAACAAATGATTAAACTTCAGACACTATAAAATGTCAACATATATTCCTAATATCACTGCATTACTAAAGTGAAATGAGACTGAAGCTTTCCTATAAAAGTCCCATGTAATCCTATAACATTGGGGAAAATTCATCAAAACTGGAACAAAGAAAAGATACGCAGTTGTCCATATCAATCTATTAGATTACAGTTATAATGCTTCCGAGAAAGTTATGAAAAGATTACTAAATGGACCCTTAAAGGACATTACCACCAAATTTACTGGTGGTAGGCTGTCACCAACGTAATGCTTGTTACTTTAGGGATTAACTGGAACAGTTTTTCTTATGTTTTTGAATGTCATTTTCACCGCAAAAACAACTTTAATAAAAAAAAAATATATACTAATAAGCTGGAGGTGCTCAGGCCTACGTCACCCGAGCGCCTACTGTATCCTTCTGCTAATAAATTATGCGCGCCCCCTTTAAAGAACATCTTTCTTTGTATCATCCAAGATTTCATATCCTATTTTCAGATGACTTCCAAGTGCTGTTTGCTTTTTTACATCACTTGTTGACGTAGTGCATGCACCAATTAGTGTAGTCAGAGCAGTTCATCCTGCAATTTTCTCAGACAATATCAATGGACTGTGCAAAACCAAGGATGTGTGAATAGCACAAAGGACAATGGGGCAGAGCCAGGTTTCAGTACTGCTCGGGGTCAGAGAGAACTCATACAAGAAAATGGGCAAGGAACCTTAAACGCAGCTGTCAGCATAAAACTCCTACAGCATACTGCCCATGAAAATAAGGGGACAACGACAAGTGCAATTATAGACCTTATGCTCTTTTTAGACTGTAGAGCAACTTTAAAGAGGACCTGTCAACCAAATTTTAGGCACTAGGAGCTGCTTATTAAAGGGGGGGCGTGTTTGGGGCGGTGACTGCCGCCTGGCAGTCACTGCCGGCCTATGGAGCAAGCGGGGCGTTCCGGAGAAGAGGCAGCGCCTGGGACCACCCCCACATGAAGACATCGGACCGTGTAATCATCGGAGCGGTCCGATGATTACACTGTACCCCGCCGCAGTGTTTGATAGTGTTACCGGAGGTTTCCAGTAACGCTATCACTCTAACATGCCGGCGTTTGTTCAAGCACTAGGAGCTGCTTACTTTAGCTGCTTACCATAGAAAACAGCAGCGCACGGCCGCACACTCGCCGAAAGATAGAGCGGTGTGCGACCTGGATCGTGCCACACATGTGTGGCGCCGTATCCCCGGCGTGCCGCTATTGCCGTCTATGGGAACATACACTACGTCCCCACAGATGGCCATGTGAATTTACCCTAACACTGCGCTCCATTGGAGTGGATATTTTCACCCCAGTGACAATTGGAGTTTCAAAATTTTTTACTGAAATTGGATAAAGGATTGTCAATAAATCTTCATTACAGACACCTTACAGCTGATCATTGCAGCCTGGGACTATAGTAAAGCATCCAGAGAGCTTCACCAGAGGGCACAGTGGGCAGAAGAGTCCGTCTTTAACTATGGGTCGTCAGTAAGTCGGGTGTCCTTAAAAGGGGAACTGCCTGCATCCCTTTACTAGTGAATGGTTAACCAGCTATGATTTTGCTTTGAGCTTTTAGAACCTCCATTGTCACATTGCAAATACCATACCTTGTATTTTGTCTACATCAACATTGACGTCTCAGGGCTTTTTATCTGGGTTTTCTTAATATTAAGGTGTCGCACATCAGCTGTTTGATTAGTTACAGTCTGATGGTGATTTGGAAGGGATAAATCTGAAGTAAAATACACAAAATAACTTAAAAGATTTGGTTAAAGAGTTTGTCTTTGAAAAACAGTCGCTTTCTTCTATGGACCAACTCGGCAAGATCTGTGCAGCGCTGCATAATCTGTGTGCGCTATATAAATAAAGGAATTTTATTATGAAAAGCTCTACATCTGATTAAGAGTAGCGCAGAGTACTGCAACTCCGCTACATACCGCTGATATGCAATACCAGCACAACCCATGGTCAGGTGTAGCACAGCCATATTTTTCAATCCCCCAACAGACCAATGTCTATTGAAAGACTAACAGGTTCCCAAATATTTATTTTAATAATACCGTACAAGTTTCTGTTCTCTTGTTTGCTTCCCTAGACCTTGTGAAGTGAATCATCCCACCACAGTCGTCTTCATGGCTTCCTTATAATTACTCTACATACAGAAAATAGTAAAATTACTATTTTGGAAAAGTTACTATAAATAAAAGAACAGAGGAGAGAACAATTCTGAGTCATTCCTGGAGTTATAGGAGTTGCCAATGTGAATGGGAATGATACACAGCACTGTAAATACAATGGTTTTTCATTTGATACGTAGTACTTTTGAAAACTTATTTTTCAAATTAAATATGGAAAAAAACTAAAAAAGGAACCAAAGGAATAAATAATAGATAGATGCAGGCATACTAAGTGACTTGGTGTGTCCAAAAGCCTTGCCGTGGACCTTTCTGTGCTCATCATATATGTCTCAGCTACGGTACATGTGTTATTGCACACATGAAGCCACCTTCTCCGAGGATCCTTACCACCATGGGAATATATAAGATAAAAAAAAAAAAAAAAAAAACACCTGTAGAAACATTGACTGAATGGAGTATTTAAATTCTATGGAAATTTGAAATTATACTATTCATAACATTACTAACACAACATTAAAATCTGTTCTAATCTTTAAACAAAAGTTGTTTTACACAAAGGAAATCCTTCCTATCTTCATCGGTGCAGGCATCATGTAGCAGTAGGTGTTGTAGGGAATTATTTTAATGAAGTGAGTAATGAAAAAAATCAGGGCACTAGGGTGAAAGGATGTAAAATGTTCACAGAGGAACATGCCTTTCTAAAAGTCTCATATGAGACAAGCAATTTACAGTGGCAGTGTGCAAGGGATCAAGGATGATATGCCTTCTGGTTAGCTTACGGCTAATGTACCCAAGAAAGTTCCCCTTATGGAGAGTTTGCCAATTATGGTCGTATAGGCGTGTGGAGACTTAAAGCCATAGATTCTCCACTAGAACAAGTGAGCGAGAGTAAAGGTTCCCTTTAATATGGTCCAGGTCCTCAGACCCAAACTAGCTGGGACAGTTCTGCTCCTTGGGAATTTTGGGAAGAATGCAAATATGTTTTCCAAGGTGTTAAATGGAAAACAATGCCTTCTTTTGCTACCTTGAAAAGCAGCCCCCTTAACACCCTAGAAGTCTATTAACATACTGGTGTGGCTTAATCCTACATCATATCTATTCCAGAAGGAACAGAACAGGAACTGTAGACAGCATGTTCTTCTCATATAGAAGCCATAGATATTTGCAACATTACTAGTCTGCAGTGGTGCCCAGAACTACTTATGTTAAGGCGAGCTGGACACATCATGCTGGATTATCCGTGCCATTAGGTAAATTTCTACAGCCATTCCCCTACATGTGAAAATAGCCGAAAGCGGTACTCCTAGCCAAGTGAAGAGGGTTTATTGATTTTGTCTGCAATCCTAGAGGCCTTAGCGAAGACATTGGGGCTGATGTATCTTTTTAATTGTTTTTTTCCCCGCCTTTTCCCTCTTTTTGCGGCTTCTCTAAAACCCATGGCGCACAGATATTTCTGCTTTGTGCCAAATTCATCTTTGAACTGCACCTGCCGGTAAATATTGACACCTGATTTAGCACTGATTTGCACCCAAAAAAAGTGCAAATAGTAAGAACCTGTTTAGTATAGGTTGTGCCAAAAATTGTGCAAATATTTGTGCAAAAAAATGCACCCAAGCTAGCTGAAGAAATACTGCCCATAGAGAACTCAAAGAGCAGAACTGCTCAAAGAAAAAAATACATGCAAGCGCAAATTGCATAACTAAGATACATTTGTCCCATTAACTTTTTTCAAAGCATCTACAAAAGTCAGTGGGGCTCATGTGGCTGGCTTCCCCAGTCCTTTTCCTATAAATGTTTACCTTCCCTAAAAAAATAGGAAAGTGTGTTCCAACACATGCCAAGCTTAGGTTATTCAAAAAGATACAATTTTGGCATTTGGGCCACGGCACATGGGGTCAGTCAGTGAAAAAAAAAATTGACATTGCGTCGGTTTGATTTCACAGACCGATTACATGCATCATAATGATATAGAATACAAGCAGTTTCATTTTGCTGCAGAACAGCAACACCGTATTCATGAATAGATTTGGCTCTGTGGGGAAGAAGGGACACTCTTTATATGTCCCTGTGGTTGATCTGTGAAATTAAATCAGTATACAGTCAGTTTTTGAAGGCCTATGCCAGTGATGGCGAACCTTTTAGAGACCGAGTGCCCAAACTATAAACCAAAATCCACTTATTTACCATGAAGTGCCAACATTGCATTTTAAGCAGTAACTTATTGCTACCTGCTCTTCAACATCTATCAATCGTATCGGCCCCTTGAGGCCACTAATACAGTTGAAAGAAGGAGGGCAAATTCAGACCATCATTGTAGTTTCTCACCAGGGTCTCTCTGTACAGTAAGAATGTAGGGTCCAGTAGGATGACCTAGAAAGATACTGCAGTTCTATCAACAACTTCTCACTTTTACCACAGTTCCAAATAGCCAATTGAGTGTCATTTTAAAATAGCGCTGATTGCAGCATGTCTTAAATTGCCTGCGTCTGCAGGAAGATTTGGTGACTTTGGTCCTGTTTGGTGACCTCTGTTTTGGGGTCAATGGCCTGAGTGCCCACAGAAAGGGCTCTGAGTGCCACCTCTGGCACCCGTGCCAAAGGTTCGCCACCACTGGCCCATGCATTGTTTCACATGCGTTTTGTTTCGCATTGCCTCTCTGTTTTGTCTCTGCTTCCACAAAAAAAAAAAAAGGTGTTTAATTTTGCTTTGAAAACACCTGGTTTCTCAGCCACATCAGAGAAAAAAAAAAATTACATTTTTTTTGTGGACCTCATATAGACACCGCATCTGTGAAAATCCACGGGCATGTTTAAAAATTTTTTCGACAGACAACAGATCAGTGAGAAACTAAGCCAAAGAGAAAACAATGGCTTTGTGAGGCAATGTGACAGCGCTCTTATTGGATGCATGGAGGCCAAATTGAATGACCAACTAGGATTCATACATCAATAAGAAGTAAAAACTTCCTAAAATTATTAGATGCACAACAGCAAAATGTTTTATACACAGAATGATGTTCTATTCTAGGGCAGGTTGTGATTTTATACAGCCAAAGGGTGACATATGGCACATTGCTTATTCATTCAATTAAAGATGTATTTAGTATTCTTCAAGAAAGAACATAAAGCATCAATCTCAGAGATACTAAGCTCAAGATTACAGTTAATATTAATGATTTCCCTGGTGCTCTAAATTAGAACAGTGTCTGCACTAAACAGATAAAGTGTTAGATTATCTATCTGTTGCACCAAATCTGACAAATGACCCTATGCAATGGCTGGATGGAAGCTGGGATAAGAGTCAATTCACAAATGTGTCAATGAAGGTGGTGACAAGAGATTTACCTTGAACAAGGACAATGTGTCATATATCACATTCACCTCCAAAGACTACATATATATAGTACTTCTCATCAGCTTATACATATACATAGAAATATATGTGCCTAAAAATATAAAAAAGGAGGGGGGGGGGTTAAAGGAAATCTACCTTTGTATCATGCTTACTAAAGCAGCTCGGATAGTAGATTCCTCAGGCCACCCTGATGCAGGATATCTGTCCATCTTGAATTTCGATTTTGTCTTTTAAAAATATGCAAATGAATCTCAAGTGCTCTAGGGAGTCACAAAAGCCCCTCCGGGCAATGGCCGCACTGGCAGTTACCCGATCCCGGAGCACTGAATACTCTTCCTGGCAGCATTCTAACTTCCTCCTAATGGCTACTTTACAGGCTGGCTGGTCTAAGTGGGTACAACTCCATATAAACCCTGTCATATAGAGAGATAACATTTAGTTTGTCTTTTCTAAATGAAAAAATATATAATTTAAAAAAAACTGAATCATCTATTAAACCAGAGGCTGGTGGAAATTTTAGGGCAAACCTAGCCAGTTCATGGATGGAGTACTCTTAGATGAGCGGACAGACAAAAGTAAAGCATAAATTGAGAGCGTTTAGCTTGATGTTTGTAACTCTGGTCTCAATGAATTCCACCGCAATGAGCATAGGATAAAAAATACTTTGTTCTGTAAAACAGATTTCATGTGTCATTGTGCAGAAGAGGAATCACAGAATTACACGGTACCTGCAGAACCAATGTATAATAATGTGAAGGCGGCATCTAGAAGCACACATCCCATTTATTCTGACAGGTAAAATATTGTATGATAAAGGAAACCACAGGATAGGAATCACCAGTGTCACACCACGGTGAAGTGGCTTCCGTTAGTATCCACATAATGGAATGTTCCCGAGTCACTGTCACACAGCAGTATTCTTGTCAGTATTTTGCATCAGTTCTTGCAAGACAAAATCATAAAATTGTGTGCATTATTCCATTGCACTTAATTTGTAGGAAACACTTCTGTTTTAGGTTTACAAATACTGATGCCCTATATTGACCAGAAAACACCAGTAAACCGTATGTAAAATAGTTTATACAGGCCCTACTCAAGGACACCAGACTTACAGACAACCCCTAGTTACAAACAGACCTCTGGATGTTGGTAATTTATCAAAGTTATTAAAGGAGACCAAGTTGTCACGGAGACCAAATAAAATTCGGCTGAGGTTATAAACCTATACAGTTCCGACTTGCATACAGATTCAACAAACCTACAGAACTTATCTTGTATGAAGCCAGGGGACTGCCTGTATATGACTTAACCTCACCGTTGTATCCATATTCAGTAGGTAATGAATTAGCATTTGTAAAATGATCCCTAAAATTAACACAATGCTTAGTGTCCTCATTAACCCATAATTAAATGGATATGATGTTTTAATAGACATGACCTTTCTTGTTAGTAAGCCGTATCCTCGGAGGACATCTTCTGCTGTCTCTGTCTTAGCAGCGCAGCCTGGAAAATCCCTGTGGTATAATCACTAGACGCTTATATGAGGCAGCGACGCATCCACACAACGCACTTTAGAAATGTGAAAGACACCTTTATGTCATCTCCAGACTCCTGCTAATTTTCAGTAAAGTGAAGTAATGATTCACGATCTTCTAAAAGTTTACAAAATTCAGTTTCCATCTGTCGTATAACATCATATGGGCATCAGGGGGCCCCATAAGTCACCATAAGCGTCACCCTTTAATCCCCTTAGAAAGATAAGACAAGTTTGCACCAGTAAAATAACAATGACTGTATTAGGATTTCTGCAAATAATACGGATCACGTGCCCATTTTCCACATGATATTTCCCAATGGAAAATAAGCTGCACAACACATTAGCTGCAATAAGATTATATGAACCATATGTATAAAACATTTAGACTTTGTATGTATGGAATAAACCACTGGTATAAAACGCAGCATAAAAAAAGTCACAGCTGTTGGGGAGCACTGAAGTTTTGTGAATCCTATACAAATGTGCACAGGGTATGTTCATATGATGGGCTTTGTATCCAAATCTGCTTTTGGACTTCTTCACACAGATCTGGATTGACATGCTGCCCACAATACAGGGCATGTTGCCTCCCATTGACTTCAGTGGGAGAGGGACTGCCTAACAATGTGCCCTCCGCAAGCACTTGGTGTCCAATATTTAGGGTGCAGTCACACGTTGCAGTTAAAACTGCATCGCAATCAGTTTTGAGGTGGTTTTAGGTGCAGTTTTGTCAATTTCACAGGTGAAAGACATGAACTGAATGGGTGAATATGATTTTGAAGGAGAAAGCTGTTCCACAAATTTCATTCACCTGTTGATTTGATGTCTATTACTTGCTAAAATAAGTAATGCCACCTAAAACCACCCAAAACTAATTGCGATGCAGTTTTAACTGCAACGTGTGACCGCACCCTTAGTTCCGGATGTGCTTTCCTCCTGGTCATCCCCGTTTAGGTCAGGTCTGATTTTGCAGAGATTTCATATAGTCTGTGCTGGTTTTCCGACAGACTATAATAAATACAGCGGGCCTGGCCCCACTTCAGCCCAATTCCCAGTCACACGGTTCAAAAAAGCCTTTAAAACAAGGGTTTTCCCCACAAAACAAGTTCACGAGAACGGGGGATACGATGGGTTCCGAAGTACTTCCATCGTACCCTTTGTTGCCGAGATGAATGGAGCATAAAGCCACACATGTCCGTTCTGCTCCATTCAACTCTATGGAGCCGACAAGATTGCCGAGCATGGTGCTGAGCAATCTAAGTAAGCTCCAGAGAACAGAACGGACATGCACGGTCGACTGCTCCACTCAGCTGGGGGAGCAACGAGGGGTCCGACAGGGGTACCTCGGCCCCCCCGTTCTCGTGATCTGTGGAGGTCTCATCACGGAGACCCCACCCTAATCAGCAATTTCATGGGAAAACCCCTTCAACAGTGGTTTCACAAGAAAAACTGATTTTTTTCTGTGCCTTACACTTGGATTTTCTATGCTAAAAATCTACACTAGTAATTATGTGAATGGGGAATAAAGAGATTGGCTACATTACACACATATTACAAAAAACATGAGGCAAGTGTGGAGGCAGGATATTAGGTACCCGTGTACATTTGAGTATAAGACAACGTACCATATTTAAGGCGGGCATACATTGGCACTGCGGAGGAGTAGGGGAAGAGCGCACCTCAGCCCCGCCCCTTTCCATAGGCATATACAGCGCACAGCGCCGTATCACGTAGAAAGATAGGACAGGGTGCCGTGGGACAGGGTGCCGTGATAGGACAGGGCGCCGTGAGCCCATAGGAGTGTATGGGGGACGTATATCGTCCATTTATACGTCGGCTGTAGAAACATCCCCGATACATGTGTGTGAATGTAGCCTAACACAAAAACTGGGAAAACCTATTGACTCGTGTATAAGCCTAGGGTGGGAAATTCATTGGAAACAGCCCCCCAATACACAGCCAGCCAGCCCCTTCTGCCCCCCCCCGGTACACAGCCAGCCAGCCCCTTCTGCCCCCCCCCCGGTACACAGCCAGCCAGCCCCTTCTGCCCCCCCCCCCGCTACACAGCCAGCCCCTTCTGCCCCCCCCCCCCCGCTACACAGCCAGCCAGCCCCTTCTGCCCCCCCCCCCGCTACACAGCCAGCCAGCCCCTTCTGCCCCCCCCCCGGTACACAGCCCCCCCACAGTATACAGCCAGCTAGCTTCTGCCCCCCCCCACAGTATACAGCCAGCTTCTGCCCCCCCCACAGTATACAGCCAGCCTCTGCCCCCCCCACAGTATACAGCCAGCCTCTGCCCCCCCCACAGTATACAGCCAGCCTCTGCCCCCCCCCCACAGTATACAGCCAGCCTCTGCCCCCCCCACAGTATACAGCCAGCCTCTGCCCCCCCACAGTATACAGCCAACCTCTTCCCCCCCCACAGTATACAGCCAGCCAGCCTCTGCCCCCCACAGTGTACAGCCAGCCAGCCTCTGCCCCCTCCCACAGTGTACAGCCAGCCAGCCTCTGCCCCCCCCACAGTGTACAGCCAGCCAGCCTCTGCCCCCCCCACAGTGTACAGCCAGCCAGCCTCTGCCCCCCCCCACAGTGTACAGCCAGCCAGCCTCTGCCCCCCACCCACAGTGTACAGCCAGCCAGCCTCTGCCCCCCACCCACAGTATACAGCCCGCCAGCCTCTGCCCCCCCCACAGTGTACAGCCAGCCAGCCTCTGCCCCCCCCACAGTGTACAGCCAGCCAGCCTCTGCCCCCCCCCACAGTGTACAGCCAGCCAGCCTCTGCCCCCCCCACAGTGTACAGCCAGCCAGCCTCTGCCCCCCCCACAGTGTACAGCCAGCCAGCCTCTGCCCCCCCCCCACAGTGTACAGCCAGCCAGCCTCTGCCCCCCCCCCACAGTGTACAGCCAGCCAGCCTCTGCCCCCCCCCACAGTGTACAGCCAGCCAGCCTCTGCCCCCCCACAGTGTACAGCCAGCCAGCCTCTGCCCCCCCCCACAGTGTACAGCCAGCCAGCCTCTGCCCCCCCCACAGTGTACAGCCAGCCAGCCTCTGCCCCCCCCCCCACAGTGTACAGCCAGCCAGCCTCTGCCCCCCACCCACAGTATGCAGCCAGCCAGCCTCTGCCCCCCCGCAGTATACAGCCAGCCAGCCCGTGCCCCCCCACAGTATACAGCCAGCCAGCCTGTGCCCCCCCCACAGTATACAGCCAGCCAGCCTCTGCCCCCCCCAGTATATGGTCTGCCAGCCCCTGACCCCCCAGTATATAGCCTGCAAGCCCCTGACCCCTCAGTATATAGCCTGCAAGCCCCTGACCCCCCAGTATATAGCCTGCAAGCCCCTGACCCCCCAGTATATAGCCTGCAAGCCCCTGACCTCCCAGAATATAGCCTGCAAGCCCCTGACCTCCCAGTATATAGCCTGCAAGCCCCTGACCCCCCAGTATATAACAAACCCATCCCCTCCCTCGAGCATGCGAAGTCTGTAAATAAATAATAATAATAATCAACACTATGTATTTACCTTTAATGCCCCCTGCATGTCCTCTTCTAGTTTCGGGTGCTCCAGTTTTTCAGGCGAATTTTTGTACTAAAAAAACTTGGCTTATACTGAAGTATATACAGTAATTTACCAAAAATACACCTATTAAAAGTTCTGCACTGTCTTTTACCTCATCAGACAGACATTCCTGTCCATAAAATGGCCGCAGAGGGAGGGTCATGTGATCTCTATCTGTCCATGAACAATCGCTCTGCCAGGACCTTCAGCTATATTCATGAATACTCCAATAAGTTCCGGGCAGGGTGATTGTTCATGGACAGTTAGGATCACATGACCCTCCATCTGCTGCCATTTTATCGTCAGGAACGTCTGGCTGATGAGCTAAAAGACAGGAGGCTTCACTTTAGTGGTGCAGAACTATTAATGGATATATAGTGGTAACTTACCTTATATCCTGCCACTTACACACACACATTACAAAAAGCATGAGGTAAAGTTTCCTTTGACTAAATCCCATCCACCACCAAACAGCACGACACTTGTTTGCTGTGGATTCTGGTGCTGAATAGAACCTTTCCAAAGCAAAGTTTGAGCACCCCCACACTGTCACAGCATAAGACCACAGCTAGTTTATGTAGCTTGCGGAATGGCTACAGTAAATTCCAATATAGTTATGGTCCCATACTTGCACTGTCCTGCTGAACTGTATAGACTGTATAGAATGAAAAGCACAACTAGTCCACAGCTAAATCTGCAAGAAACTTAACATATGAATACTTTGCCGCAGATTTTTATGTGACAAAATCTGAAGTGGGAAATTGGTTTATGTGAAAATACCATAAAAAAGTGGTATTCAGTGTACATTAGTCAAGTCTGGTATGATGGGTTGAAGGGAGAAAGAAACCATTAGATGTTCCCCACCACTGGTTTCAATCTCTTCTACAGCTAAAAATTGCATTTTTTTAAAATGACATATTTGCAAATTACTTATTTTTCTTAAACAAAAATCGAAGGTTTATACTATCTGAAGAAAACCTGTGATCCAATAGCAGAAATGGTTTATTTGATTACACAGTCCACTGCACATCTAAACACAGGCCATAATAACAAGCACTTGAAATCCAGAGAACCATCAAACCCGTCACAGAATGTGCCATGTGCGGAGCACATGAAAGCAAGTCGTATCACACCTCATCACACCCGATGAAAAGAACCAAGTGAGAACAGGCACACCACAAAGAAAACTATGCCACCAGAAAATAAAATATAATAATTCAATTCTGACTCAACCTCCAGCGCTGTAAATTTTCTTCTTGCACGGCAATAGCCTTCTGAGCCTGCAATTCTCCTTCAATAAAAGAAAACCAATTCTAACTCAAATTACACAAAAAAAAAGAAAGAAAGAAAGAAAGAAAGAAAGAAAGAAAGAAAGAAAGAAAGAAAGTTGATGTTCTATTAACTTCTTTCATCTTCCACAACACAACAGAGGCAAAGTTTTGAGTCATAAGTAACCCTTTCCTGATCAGACAAGCGCCTGATCCACCTACAATACAAAAAAGCTAGTCAAATTCTTGATAACATGCCTCTATATTAGGGTGCGTTCATACCTTCTGTTTTTCAGATGCAGTTTCCGATGTCCAAAACAGAAGTACAGCCAAAAATAAGAGAGGGTACCACTCAATGATAGGTTCTCACCCATTATAATCCATGCCTGCTTCTGGCTGTGAAAACTGCATCTAAAAAACTGAGCATGTGAACGCACCCTTAGGGTACATTCACATGGACGGTCGTAGCTGTGCTGGAGAGGTAGAACTATGAGCGCTGCTCACCCCCCTTCCCTCTCCATAGTGCAGCACAGGGCAGCCGCCGTGATATGGCAAAACGTAGGACATGTCCAATACTTCGCTGTGCACTTTCATGGTGTGGTGGGACACTGCGATCCAAGAGCCATTGACATAAATTGCATTTGTGTGAATGAGCAACAGATCAGATAGTGTCCCCAGGACATAAGATCACAATATCAGGCTACTACATCACCACTGATACTAGAGAATAGAATCAGAATAATTTGCAGCGTTTGTTGAGCAGCCACATGTAGTCTATTATTTAAAAGGGGTATTCCCGTATGCGTACAGTGAGCTGCACATCCATTTACTTGAAGGGATCTGACCTGCTACCAGGCTCATGTACACACAGTGGGATACGTCGTACTGTTCCTCCCCCTGAAAGTAATTGAAATTCAGAAAGTTTTACCAGTGAGGTCAGTTTCTTTTATGGACAGTGACATACTGAACATACATACCTCCCTGAACATAAGCTCAGCAGAGGCTGGGAATGGATTCAATACTTAGCATCCACCCCCATAAGTCATTATGGTCTCTGCTGAGCATATACAGTACACCACTCAGTAGGAAGGAGTACTATACAAAAGTTTAAATTGTGCACACCAGAGTTGAAAAAAAAGAATTAGTAGGGTATGTGAATCCCCAGAAAGACATGAACAGGGGTCTACAAATATGCCGGTATTTATTGATAAATATCATATACAGTACACACTAAAAATCAATGTAGTAGAACATTGACCTTAATGGCCCTCACATAGTAAAATTTCCCATCCTTTGGCCAACCCCCCTATGGACCCATATAATACCCCATTATGAAACTCAGACACATAGAATACGATCTCTTTCATTTTATTTCTTCCCTCTACATTTGATCCCAAATTTTTTCATCTCCCTAAACGTATAATACCCAAGCTTTCTGTACTCCTGCCCCAACTCCCCTCTCCTCTCCTCCCCTCTCCTCATCCTCACATTGCAGCCTCCCGTCTTCCATCATCCTCCTCCTCCTATTGCGGCCTCCTGTCCTCCTGTCATCGGTTATCCAGCAAACAACAGACATATAACAAGCTCCAGGAGTCACTGCAGTCCCAATAACTTATAAGATGGCGACAGAGGGTTGGTTCAGGCATCAGCATTTTTATTTATGGAATTATTCTATTTGGTTACCTGATAAAAAGAATGGCTGGATCATTATACAAACTCTTATACCTCCTGTGTCACCCCCTTCATCCTCATAGACTCAGAGCCCTCACTCCTAGCATTCCATATGGCTGATTGTATTCTGTAATATATTTTATTTCTTTATGTCCCCTATGATTTGTAAAGCTCTACGGAATATGGTGGCGCTATATAAATAAAGATTATATTTTATATTATATATCTATCACAAGTGTTTCAGTAGAAATGCATTTGTGGTATTTCAAAACACAATTTAAACAATGTATGTGAACGCAGACATAGCCCTAAGGCTCGTACCACAGTGGTTTTAATCACTAGGGGTCAGCTATTGCTAATCAGCAGTGCACATCCATTGTATTTTTCGCTTTGGTTAGCACGTGATATAACTTTTAGCTCTTTGTGGCCCCTTTAACTTGTCTCACCTCTATTGCTCCATGTGGTTTCATACCACAATTGCATTGCTTACACTATTACACTTCACTTGCATTTTTTAAAAGCGGAATAATTTCTACTTCTCTGGCAAAAGTAGACCCCATCTTATCTGTCAACAGAGTGCCTTACACAGTGTCGGGCTGGAACTCGCCATTTAAAGAGGACTTTTCATCACCTCCATCATTTCCAACTTTGTGTTTTTAACTCCTTCCAGCTTAGTGGTCTTATTTTTAGACCTCCACTGTTAGAATGATCAAGTTTCTGAATGTTCTCTGAAACTATGGTAGATGTCAGATGGGTACCATCACTGAGCATTCCCGGGCACGTGCCAGGGCCCAGAGCCTCTGGGGGGTAGGGTGGGGGGTTCTGACATAAGGCTGTACATAAGGAATCCATGGGGATGCATTGCGGTTGGTGATTGGTGTGAAAGAGCCACATTAACTCCCCTCTACAGCCCCAACCATACAAGATGCCATAGGTCTTCGCGCCCAGTTATGCTTTGGGACCAGTAAACACAAGCTAAGCTCATAGCACACATTTCAAGTCCCTTGACCAGTTGCTAAGCTTGTATTTGGGTCCTCACTCGCCATCACGCTGTGGCCAGAACCATTACTATACAAAAAATAAAAGTGAATTTAAGTACCGTATTAATAACAACAATCTAAACACAAGAAATGGCAACAGGCCTCCCAAATCTTTACAGGACGTCCAGCAAATTCTCCACTTCTCTCTCCATAGTATAATAACTGGACTAAAATCTGAAAATTCCCATTATGAGTGTGTGGAGTCCTACAGAATTTGTAGGTCTGAAATCATCAGACTCTGCTCTCTCCAGACTGTCCATCACTATAATGGGGCAATGTAAAATTTCATCAGGTTCTTCCTATATACTGCAAAGTCTTCATGTAATATTGAGAGAATGAGAGAAACTGGTATATGAATGACCCAATTTATTGTACTATAAAACTGCCCATGTACATGTAAACATATAGACGCAGATTAATGGGCAGATCTCATAAATCCCATCATCATTAGGCACAATACAGGAGAAGGAAAGAGTATGAGGAAAATATCCTCAGGCGATCATTTCTGCTAAACCATAGAATATGACTTCAAACATCAAAAAGCTGAGTAATAAAAGTGACCCATATACAGATATCTTACATAATCCTTCAGCGGGGAATTGGAGACGTTTACTTTAATTACATTTCCAGGCAGTTTGTCGCTTCATACACTTTCATATTGTAATTTACATTTCAGTTTTCACATTTATTAAAATATTCACTCATACAGGTACATGCAATTCTAGTCATACCCTTAAACCATATATAACAAAAACTCCAATACACACAGGAATAGTGTGAACAGTATGGGTGCAACATACGGCACCCTCACCTCACCATCAGCTTTGTGACACTACAGACAGAGCGGGAAGCAGAAAACTTTGTCCCCAGTGTCCTTAATGTAGCAACAGTGCCGACTCATCAACAGGACCGTACCTATTGAATGCGGGTATGACACCCAGGACTTCCACCAATACTGTATTGGATAGGTCAATAAAGGGAATCTGTCAGCAGTTTTAAATTTGAGGGTCCGTACGGGCACACGTCGGGCGCACTGGAGAGGAGGAGAAGCGAGTGCTGTTCGCCCCTCCACAGAGAATAGTGCTGTATGGCCGTTCTTACGGCCAAAGATAGAGCACACTATCTTTTTTGCTACCAGGATACGGTATGTATACGATACGTTGTGCTCACCATACTGAGCGCGGGCACCATAAACGTCACCCATACGTTTGCGTGCATGGGCCCTTAGGGTAGATGCAACCAACAGTGAAAACCATCCGTGTACCGTCTATAGCTACCTATGGCTACCTGCCAACAAACATGGGCAAAATCGGCTGTGTAAAAAAAAGATAGATCTATGAGTGATGTGGACGAATCATGCTCTCCTTTTTAAAGACTGGTTGCAAGGTTGTGGAGACTGATCCCCTAATAAGTTTAGCATCTAATACAGCAATGTGCCATCCGTTGGAACAGTGAATTGTTGTGTGCATCTACCATCAGATCGGGAAATGCAAATTTACCTTAACCAGCCAGGTACTTTATGCCGCATCACGTCCTAAAAGGCATGGCGACATATCCTTCGTTGTCTAATGTCAGGCCGATGCCTGACAAAGCAGCGAGACAAGTATCAAAAAGTGACAAATTCCCAGTCTGGCCGTTAGCAGAATACAAGATAATGTTGCAGCCTGCATTATACAGATACTTCTGACAAAGTAGCCCATATTCTGGCATAAAATATCCCATAGCGATTGTGGTGATGATAACTGACCGCATTCCTATTAGTGGTACTATAAGACATCACTTGTTTCAGTCTTGCCAACATCCTTCCAGAACTAATTTCAGACTTCAAAAGACTCATGTAGATTAGTTCCATGCACAGTCACAACAGTAAAACATCCAGATCGCTTTCATTACTATATATTTTATAATATAATTTATTGACTATTGCCTTTTGTGTTCCAAAACCATGACCTCAGACTGACAATAGACGTTAAACTGCTCAGCATGAAAGTTTCTATAAAAAGAATAAAATATACCCAGGAGGGTAGTAAACATGGCTCTTCGCATTATGAGTGCCAATAACAATATTTCATGAAACAATATAAGGGATGGTATTTTCTATTGTTGGTGAGAAGAATCTAGGGGAACACTGATCATAATAATAGCCATGAGCCATCACAGGCTTTGTCCCACAAGAACAAATTATACCTGAGGCCTCACTAATGGAAAATTGACCAAAACTGTGGAGGACCCCAAGTTACTGTCCCTGCAATCTGAGGTGGCTTCAGCAGTTGGAACCCCAGCAAAAAAGACCCCTCTCTCCTCTTGTGGGTGTGGGATGATGCCTTGTTGGACTTTTTGCCTAAAAAAAGAGATATTTAGCACTAGAGATATGTGCACCCGTTGAAATTCGGATTCAGCCAATCTCGGTAGAACCCAAAACTCAAAATTCGAGCCCGCACAAGTAACAACAATTAGGGGCCTTAACTCTTTAAATGCCACCAGTAAAGCCACCAGCAAATGGTGATGATGTTACAGGAAGCAACGATTCTGGGCAATCGGTACCAGCACCGGTGTTAAATGGGAGGGGAGGTTTATAGTCTCAAACCCGCAATGTTCAGCACAGACCCAGACATTGCAGGTTATTTTCATTGGGCTTTAACACTTACATTTTTTTCACTTATCAGTTGTTGAACAAAAAAAAAAAAAAAAAAAAACACGTTTAAACTCACCACTGATCAGTAAAAAAAAAAAAAAAAAAAACACTGAAGAACAACAATTGAAAAAAAATGGTTTAGTAAGGAATCAATGAAAAAAAAAAAAAAAAAAAAAAAAAAAAAAATCACTGAAGCCAGGAAGAGAAAACCAATCTGTTGCATCCATAAGCCATGGATGAGTTCAGTTAAAAAAATCACTGATGTGAAAAAAAAGTGAAAACACCCTAAGCCACAATGATAAATCTGACCCAATGAACCTGAACAGAGTAAAACATGTTATATGATCCGTGGAGTACACTTCTGCCATCAATGATCCCTATAGGACCATTCACACACGTTTGTGATATGCAGGACTCAATAATAATAATAATTATTGTTATTTAGGCTTGCTCTTGAGATGAATTTGTATGCCAGTCGGAACAGGTGTATTTTGTCAATATAACTACAGTTACAATTATTTTTTGTACATGTGACAATTGGATTTTCAACATTTTTGGTCATCTTACTAACATGGACTAACACTAAAGCTTCATTGTTGACAACTTTGAGAGCTCATACAGTAGATCACTGCAGCCTGGGGCTAAAGTTTAGCGGTCCTTCTGTAACTAGGAGTATTTGTAAGTCGGGTGTCCTGTGTATATATATTTATACTTTCCATTCTTATATTGCCACTAGGCACATGAGCACATGATCGCTGGATTTCTGATTTACAAGGTCGACTGACATTATTATGTATGACCACCAGTGCCACTGATGTCAGGTTCTTATGGTGCCTCCATGCCAGGTCTATCAGGAGACTTTGGCCACCTCATAGATCCCAGTGTGCTGCTGCGCCAGGGGAGGCACTTCTAGGTCTGACCCGGCACAGAATTGCACCCTAGCCTGCACAGCTCGGCACAGCCCTCTCTCTGCCCAACTGGCATAGAGGGCAGAAAAGTTGCAATTCGTGTCTCTGCAGACATACAAGCGATGATAAAACCACTTTGGATATAGAATGTAGAATGTCAGTGAGTTGTATGCATCATGTGGTGTGATTTATCACATGGTGAAAAAGAGTGCTAGTATTTCAGATGAGGGATCAATTGTCATTGATGTGAGAAGAACATGTCGAGCGACAAAGATTGCTGAGCAGTGATGGCAAACCTTTTACAGATCTAGTGCCCAAACTACAACAAAACCCCACTTACTGTATATACTCGTGTATAAGCCGAGTTATTCAGCACAAAAAATGTGCTTAAAATCCTCAACTCGGCTTATACACGAGTCAATAGGCAGCCCAGCACTTAAAAAATAAAAAAAAAACTTATATACTCAGCCTCCGGTGGCCCCGATACACAGCGCTGCTCCCCCGATGTCCGCACAGGTCCTCTTCTGTCTTCTATCTTCCTCTGTCTTCTGTCTTCTGCAGGGCGCCGCCATGTTCTTCTCCGGCCGTCGCATAGTATGACGTCAGCAGCGGCCGCGTCATACTATGCGCCTGCCGGCCGGGAAAAACATAGCGGCGCCCTGCGAAAGACAGAAGACAGAGGAAGATGGAAGACAGAAGAGGACCCGTGCGGACATCGGGGGAGCAGCGCTGTGTATCGGGGCCACCGGAGGGTGAGTATATAAGTTTTGGTTTTTTTGTTAGTGCTGGGCAGGCTGTATACTACTGGGGGCAGGCTGGGCAGGCTGTATACTACTGGGGGCAGGCTGGGCAGGCTGTATACTACTGGGGGCAGGCTGGGCTGGCTGTATACTACTGGGGGCAGGCTGGGCTGGCTGTATACTACTGGGGGCAGGCTGGGCTGGCTGTATACTACTGGGGGCAGGCTGGGCTGGCTGTATACTACTGGGGGCAGGCTGGGCTGGCTGTATACTACTGGGGGCAGGCTGGGCTGGCTGTATACTACTGGGGGCAGGCTGGGCTGGCTGTATACTACTGGGGGCAGGCTGGGCTGGCTGTATACTACTGGGGGCAGGCTGGGCTGGCTGTATACTACTGGGGGCAGGCTGGGCTGGCTGTATACTACTGGGGGCAGGCTGGGCTGGCTGTATACTACTGGGGGCAGGCTGGGCTGGCTGTATACTACTGGGGGCAGGCTGGGCTGGCTGTATACTACTGGGGGCAGGCTGGGCTGGCTGTATACTACTGGGGGCAGGCTGGGCTGGCTGTATACTACTGGGGGCAGGCTGGGCTGGCTGTATACTACTGGGGGCAGGCTGGGCTGGCTGTATACTACTGGGGGCAGGCTGGGCTGGCTGTATACTACTGGGGGCAGGCTGGGCTGGCTGTATACTACTGGGGGCAGGCTGGGCTGGCTGTATACTACTGGGGGCAGGCTGGGCTGGCTGTATACTACTGGGGGCAGGCTGGGCTGGCTGTATACTACTGGGGGCAGGCTGGGCTGGCTGTATACTACTGGGGGCAGGCTGGGCTGGCTGTATACTACTGGGGGCAGGCTGGGCTGGCTGTATACTACTGGGGGCAGGCTGGGCTGGCTGTATACTACTGGGGGCAGGCTGGGCTGGCTGTATACTACTGGGGGCAGGCTGGGCTGGCTGTATACTACTGGGGGCAGGCTGGGCTGGCTGTATACTACTGGGGGCAGGCTGGGCTGGCTGTATACTACTGGGGGCAGGCTGGGCTGGCTGTATACTACTGGGGGCAGGCTGGGCTGGCTGTATACTACTGGGGGCAGGCTGGGCTGGCTGTATACTACTGGGGGCAGGCTGGGCTGGCTGTATACTACTGGGGGCAGGCTGGGCTGGCTGTATACTACTGGGGGCAGGCTGGGCTGGCTGTATACTACTGGGGGCAGGCTGGGCTGGCTGTATACTACTGGGGGCAGGCTGGGCTGGCTGTATACTACTGGGGGCAGGCTGGGCTGGCTGTATACTACTGGGGGCAGGCTGGGCTGGCTGTATACTACTGGGGGCAGGCTGGGCTGGCTGTATACTACTGGGGGCAGGCTGGGCTGGCTGTATACTACTGGGGGCAGGCTGGGCTGGCTGTATACTACTGGGGGCAGGCTGGGCTGGCTGTATACTACTGGGGGCAGGCTGGGCTGGCTGTATACTACTGGGGGCAGGCTGGGCTGGCTGTATACTACTGGGGGCAGGCTGGGCTGGCTGTATACTACTGGGGGCAGGCTGGGCTGGCTGTATACTACTGGGGGCAGGCTGGGCTGGCTGTATACTACTGGGGGCAGGCTGGGCTGGCTGTATACTACTGGGGGCAGGCTGGGCTGGCTGTATACTACTGGGGGCAGGCTGGGCTGGCTGTATACTACTGGGGGCAGGCTGGGCTGGCTGTATACTACTGGGGGCAGGCTGGGCTGGCTGTATACTACTGGGGGCAGGCTGGGCTGGCTGTATACTACTGGGTGCAGGCTGGGCTGGCTGTATACTACTGGGTGCAGGCTGGGCTGGCTGTATACTACTGGGGGCAGGCTGGGCTGGCTGTATACTTAAGGGGGCAGGCTGTATACTTAAGGGGGCAGGCTGTATACTTAAGGGGGCAGGCTGTATACTTAAGGGGGCAGGCTGTATACTTAAGGGGGCAGGCTGTATACTTAAGGGGGCAGGCTGTATACTTAAGGGGGCAGGCTGTGACCAATGCATTTCCCACCCTCGGCTTATACTTGAGTCAATAGGTTTTCCCAGTTTTTGGCGGTTAAATTAGGGGTCTCGGCTTATACTCGTGTCGGCTTATACTCGAGTATATACGGTATTTATCGCAAAGTGCCAACATGGCAATTTAAGTAGTAACTTATTGCTCCCTGCTTTGTCACAGCATTCAATTACATTGACGTTGTGAGGACAGCAATACAGTAGAAAGGAGGAGAATTTTGGTTTATTATAGTGTAGGGCGCCCTTAACAGGAAGGATTGTGGGGCTCAGGGGAGGAGATCCAAAGCTCCGTCCACACCTTCTTGCTATATCTGCAGTCCCAGGCAGCTACAAATGTGTCATTTTAACCGGTTAAGGACCGGGCTCCGTTTTTTCATGTCCATTTTTCACTGCCCACCTTCAAAAATCTATAACTTTTTTATTTTTACACGTAAAGAGCTGTGTGACGGCTTGTTTTCTGCGTAACAAATTGTACTTCATAATGCTGGTATTAAATATTCCATGCCATGTACTCGGAAGCGGGAAAAAAATTCCAAATGCAATGAAAATGGTGAAAAAACGCATTTGCGCCATTTTCTTGTGGGCTTGGATATTACGTCTTTCACTGAGCGCCCCAAATGACATGTCTACTTTATTCTTTGGGTCGGTACGATTAAGGGGATACCAAATTTGTATAGGTTTTATAATGTTTTCATACATTTACAAAAATTTAAACCTGTACAAAAATAATTTATTTTTTTTTATGATTTTGCCAACTTCTGGCGCTAATAACTTTTTTATACTTTGGTGTACGGAGCTGTGGGTGGTGTCATTTTTTGCAAAATTTGATAATATTTTCAATGATATCATTTTTAGGACTGTACGACCTTTTGATCACTTTTTATAGATTTTTTTAGATTTTTCAAAATGGCAAAAAAGTGCCATTTTTGACTTTGGGCGCTATTTTCCGTTACGGGGTTAAACGCATTGAAAAACCGTTATCATATTTTGATAGATCGGGCATTTTCGGACGCGTCGATACCTGATGTGTTTATGATTTTTACTGTTTATTTATATTTATGTCAGTTCTAGGGAAAGGGGGGTGTTTTGAAATTTTAGGGTTTTTTATTATAATTTTTTTTTTTTAACTTTTTTTTATTTTTATTTATACTATTTTTCAGACTCCCTAGGGTACTTTAACCCTAGGTTGTCTGATCGATCCTATCATATACTGCCATACTATAGTATGGCAGTATATGGGGATTTTCTTCCTCATTCATTACAATGTGCTATCAGCACATTGTAATGAAGGGGTTAAATGAAATAGCCTCGGGTCTTCGTAAGACCTGAGGCTACCATGGAGATGGATCGCCGCCCCCCGATCGAGCGGCGATCCCAGGTAAGATGGAGGCGCCCATGCGCCGCTATCTGTTTGAGGCTGCCGGCAGCCCACGCTGTAAAAACACCCGCGATCGGTGCTACCGGTAAGCCTTTGCTGCAATATGCAGCAGAGACTTACTGGCTATGGAGAGGGCTCAGCCCGTGAGCCCTCTCCATGCAGCCCTCTCCATGAATACACGGTGGGCGGTCGCGAACCGGTTAAAATAGCCCTGAGCATGGCACATCCTGCGTGGCCACAGACTGCAGGAGGTCTTGAGTCTTGTTAGGTGAACTCTGTGCTGGTATGTTCTCTCAGTGTTTGTGTGGGTTTCCTCCAGTTCCTCCAAATTCCTCCCACAATCCAAAACATACTGGTAGGTTGTTTAGATTGTGAGCCCCATTGGGGACAGGGACTGATCTGACAAGCTCTGTGCAGCGCTGCGTAATCTGTGTGCGCTATATAAATAAAGGAATTATCATTATTATAGCGTCCACAGAGAGTGCTCAGAGCACCACCTCTTGCATTCATGCCATAGGTTCACTACCTCTGACTTAGAGCATGACAAGATAGGCGACCAAAGTGACCTTACTGTGATCGGAGGTGAGCTCCCACGAACAGACTGACGTTGGCAGGACAGGGGTGAAAGTTTAGGACATCTAGATACCATAGCCAGATGTGCAGTAGCTGGTGGCAGCAGTATGGTATGGAAATTATTTCCATCCTTGCTGATCAAGTACATTAAAGGGTGAAGGACTGTATGCAAATGAATCTGAGGGGCTGCAGGTTCCATAGGTGTTAATGGAGCCTGGAGCCCCTCAGGCTCATTTGCATTCAGTCTTTCATCCTGGTGGTAGATGTCCTATAATAAATGTTGACTGTCTTTCTTGTCCGGCCAATGAGATCTTCGGAGAGGACGATACAACAGAACCGTTCACACGTGGTTAGAAGAGCATGGCCAAGGCTCCCAGCTACTGGGAGCTCCCTGTAAAATGGTCATCAGCTGAAATATCAAGCACAACCACTGTAAAATGTATGGCGCTGTGCCTGACAAGAAGAGATTGGGGTGTAGCACTCCTCACATGGCAATATCCTGGACACCCCTTTTACCACCAATGGTTGACAGCAGCGTCACACAAGTGTCACTAGTCAGAGATGCCGTCACACTGGCCTTGTGCTGTGCACTTACAGAGCCAAGCCTGGGGGGATGTATTGTATGAAGTGACAAAGATGTAATTCTAGGGAGTGTGAGCCCTGAAGAAATGGATGCACAGTAGGAAAGGACACTTACGGTATTAAAAAAAACAACTAAAATTTATGGGATCGTTGGCATAATAAATGGATAAAAATAAATCTATAAGCAGGGAATGTAACATATAAAAGGTTTAATCCATCTAATCCCGGATCGCTCTGGTTTTCTCAGTATCTCCATTTACGCAGTTGTGTCATCCCCACGTACGATCAGCCAATCACTAGCCACAAATGTGATACTTGCATGCTCGGCATATGACCACATTAGGTAAATAGAGAACTAGAGTAGACAGGGATTTCACGATTAGATATTTTCTGCTGTAAGAAATAGGGTAAAATAATAAGACAATCCCGCTGCCCATGTGCTGCCCACTATCTCATAGTAAAGGGGGTCCCTGGTGCCGACTTGGGCAGCCCTGGTGTTACATATAAGACAGGGTGAGCAGAAGTTAGAATGAGAGGGGTGAGCACAAGAACAGTAAAGGGGTCATTAAAAGTTTCCATCTTTAGATAGCGCCAGGTCAGTGTAGTGTGAACAGCATCTTATAACATTCCCACAATCCAATGCCCTGCAGCAGCTGTCAGCGAGTGCCCCCTCACCCCCAGGAATGTGACCACCCTAGACCCAGGAGCAGTGGGCAGGGCAGGCTGTGGCCCCGGGGCCCGGAGTGCATGGCCCCCTGCAGCCAAGTGTTGAGCAGTTGTTGGAAAGTTGCAGCAGCTCCGCCGCCCATACCTGCTGATGTAGCCGTCGCCGTCCCCGTCACAGGTCTGGAAGAGGCGCCTCATCCTCTCCTCCTCGCCGGTGCTGGACGTGTCGCTGCTCCCGCTGCAGCTGCTGCTCCCGGTGACTTCCACAGCAGCCGCCATAGTGGCCGGCGGGGCGGCCAGAGACTGCCCACTGCTGGATGTGGAGGAGCCCGGAGCCAGCGGCGGACACAGCCACCGGTTCCCCGCCCAGCGCCGCTCTCCCTCTCTCTGGAGCTGTTCCCTCCCCGCTCCCCTCCCACAGCCTCCTCTCATTCCCTCTCCCGCCGGGGTGATGTGTGCGGAGGGGGAGAAGTTCACAGCGAGGACTGGAGGTCAGGCTGTCCCCACAGACCTATCCGAGGTGTAGCATGCTCCTGAGCAGGAGGAGCAGTCACACACACATGCTCGGCTCCATACCTGATCCACTCCTGCTAAGGATGGCTCCAAGACAAGATCTTAATCCATTCCTACGAGCTCTATATGTCTTTTGCACATCAGATTTATTGTATTGGCTTAGTTTGATAAATGTGGCACAGGGGTTGTTAAAGGGGCTGTGGGTTATAGCAGTGGTCCTCATCCTTTTTATATCGGGGGACTGGCTGTTCTCAAATTTCTTTTCCATGGATCAGATCAGGTAACCCCATTACCATGGACAATGGGAAAAAAATAGTCTCAGCCTTTACTAATGAAATGTCCGCAGCAGATCCCTCCTTTAATGAAACGTCCACAGTAGATCCCCCCCCCCATTAATGAAATGTCCACAGAAGAGCCCCCTTGCAGAGTTATTCATATATTTGAAAAGCTCACATGGAGTAGCTGTTTCCCAAGGGGTGGGGGGGACTGCTCCTTTCCAGCCACTCCCAGTGAACGAGTGCCTAGTCACACAGCAGATGCTAATAAGAGGTACAATATAACATATCTTTTTTTTCTGTAAAACCAATTTTTTATACAAAAACAGTTTGGCAGTGTATGTACTATGCTCTGTGGGGATTGCGGGAGTGCAAAAAATGGGTCTCCTGGTGACAGGTTCCCTTTAATGAAATATCTATAGCAGAGCCCCCCCTCACTAATAAAATATCCACATTAGAGCTCCCCCCGTTAATGAGCCCCCTTAAAAAAATGCAATGCTTACCTCCGGCTTCTTCTCCCAGTGGCTCTGTCTTCTTCTCTATCTGGGAAAATGGGTAGAGGCATGTCTGTGTGCGCTGTCAGTGCGTAGACACTATGCCGCAACAGTGTGACATCATAGTCAGGGCCCTTTCTTGGCCTGCAGCCCCACAGGCGACTGAGTTATAGGAACCTTTAACCTAACAGACCTAACAGGGTCATCCATATTATGCTTACATTGTTAAAGTTTCCTGGTTGCCGCAAGTCACAAGACCTGCCTGCATAAGGACTTTGGACTTTTAGTGGCACCCAGTGCCCTGCTGGCTTCTGGAGGATGGAGCGGGACATACAGTCACTGCTGTGTTAATACATGCAGAGTAATGACTGTATGGTCTCCTCCATCCGAATGCGCGGCCCACACTGGATATCACAGGAAGACCTGAGTCACATGATACGCTGGAAACTTGATCAGGGTAAGAATAATATGAGTGACCCTATTTTGGCTTCATACTTATCCTGTTAAAGTCTCCAATAAGTGGCCAATCCCTTTGATGTCGTGAATTTGTCACAACCGGTTCCTAAGTTTTCCCTACACCACTAGTGCAATATAGTGGCCTAAATTTTTGAGTTTTGAAAAAGCTGCACATCATAAAGCTGTCTTGTACATCTTGATTCACTTGATAAATATGGATTAAAAGCCACATATTTGGCACCAGCAGATGTGACAGGTGTGAGACATTTGTATGCCAGGTAAGTGACGTAAGACAATGATAAATTTCCCCCTTTTGAAGAAATAAAACTAATTTCCCCCGGTGACTTTTATGTGACTTATTTGTCTCAGTACATCTACCGGGGGGTGAGGAACAATATTTGCAGCATTTTACAGTAGAAACAAATTCAAGTAATATCTTCAGCAGAAGATTTGCGGTACTGAAATTAGCATCCTGTGAATTTATGTTGTAGGTTTTTGACTTTTTCACCCATTGCAATGCTTAGGGTGAAACCTGCAGCATTAGACACTATCAATACCTTGTGAATTTTGCAGCTGGATATTTTCGAAGGCAAAAAAAAAATTTCAGCATTTCAGAATTGTGTAGGCATACCTAAAGCAGTGGCCTACTTACCTACCACTCAGGCAGAGCACACAACTGTTATAGGGTCTATGGACCAGGGATGATCTGATCATGTAATTGCTGCCTTTTCCTAGCTGGATGCAGTGATATTTTTCCAGCGTTAGTAGAGGTCAATGTTGGCTGTATTAATGATTACGTATTGAGCTCCCCCTAATGGTGGCAGCAGGTTGCCATTTTTATTATTCAGAGCTGTATAGGGAAGATCTATATGTTGTGAGAGATTTGGCCCAGTAGAGACCGTGGTAGCGGGGTGCTGTGATGCAGTTCAAGACAGTGACACCAAGGTTTAGTCCAAACAGGTCTCGCCTGCGTTTATTGTAGCAGCAAAATAAAACAGCCTTTACATTCAGGCATTAAATAAACAAAAATCCTACCCGTCAGGGTGCTAACTATACAGGTGTTCACTAACTCACCACTATACAAAATCACTTGGCTGCTCCAGGCACAGAGGTCAGGGCTGTGTGCTCTCCAGCCTCCTTCCAGAGAGAGACAACAACTTCAGCTCTGCTGAGCAGTTTTAAAAAAAAAAACTGATTGGGCTGCTCCCATCACCTGTGTCCAAGGTGCTGGACACCCAGGGTGCTGTCACACGTCGCGTTTACTGCATGCGTTTAAAAACGCATTGCTACAGCTGAAGGGATATTTACCTAATTAAACAGCTGTTAACGCTTGCGTTTACAAAACGCATGCGTTAACATCTTGGTTAACGCATGCGTTAACAACCGCATGCGTTAACCGCGATGTTAACGCATGCGTTTTGTAAACGCAAGCGTTAACAGCTGTTTAATTAGGGAAATACCCCTTCAGCTGTACTAATGCGTTTTTAAACGCATGCAGTAAACGCGACGTGTGACAGCACCCCCAACCTCAGCACTAAGGCCTTGCATAATAGCAAAACCTAGGGGAAACATACCGCCCATCCACAGTTAACCCCTTCAGTGTCTCACAGTGTATTAACCCCCTCCATTATGGCAAAAAACTCCAATTATCACTGGGGCAAAAAAAATTTTGTCTGGATCTACAATTATAAAATATACAGTTCCGACTTACATACAAATTCAACTTAAGAACAAACCGATGGAACCTATCTTGTATGTAACCCTGGGACTGCCTGTACTGGTCTGAGTCTTGTGTTCATTATCAGGATGTTGGTATTTTCTTTATGTTGTGGTGATGCTGTGGATTGCAGTTTGGAGGGATTATTTGGAAATTGTAGCGCTATTGTTTGGAATATTGGTCTTATGGTATTTTTAATTGCGGTATCAGCATTTGGGAATATTATGGTGATAGTATTTTATGGTTTGTCATGGACCAAAATTGAAATTGGTTTAGTAACCAATAGGTAGGAATTTATGAACCAATCTAAAACTAAAGATACCATTGTTTCTAATATCTTTAGAGCTTGGGATGATATTTGAAACAGTATAACTATGTAGTATCCGTTTACATATATTGTTGTAGGAGGGGGTCCCGCATCAGCTGCCGAGCTTGGGGGGGGGGGGCGCATACTGCTGCGACCCTTAATCTGGCCATGTTTGGCTCAATGTAAAGTTGCAAAACAGCATTTGTATCACAACTGCACTAAAACAACGCCACACAGACAAAAACCCAATGATAAATCACCCCCACTGAGACAGAATTCAGTCCCAATGTTGTTTGAGAAAAGCATCCATACCAGAATAATAATAATAATAATTCTTTATTTATATAGCACACACAGATTATGCAGCGGAACACAAAGCATGCCAAATTGGTCCCTGTCCTCATGGGGCTCACAATCTAAACAACCTAACACTATGTTTTGGAGTGTTGGAGGAAACCATAGAAAACCCATGCAAACACGGAGAGAACATACAAACTCTTTGCAGATGTTGACCTGGGTGGGAATTGAACCCAGGACCTCAGTGCTGCAAGGCTGTAGTGCTACTCACTCAGCCACCGTGCTGCCCATTAGAATGTGGTTTGTGGGCAAGTGAGCTTAGTCACATATATCTGTGACTTTTATACTGACGAAGCCCGCGAGCCGGGCGATACGCGTGGGGCACCAGCTCTCCCCATTCAAGACCTTTCCATATGGTAATATCACCTTGTATCTTCTTATGTATTAATATATTGTATTTTTTGAACATTACTTATATGTATATTCACTTGTATGTACTCGTTGATCTACTTTTTTGGGAGTTTTTTGTATACGTACCCAGTTTGGGTTTTTAATTGGTTTTAGATTTTGTTTCAAATAAAATTTGTCAATTTTGTATCCATACACATCTATCTGTGTTCTTTGTATTGATAATATCTTTTTGGTGTGTAATACACCCATACTGTTACCCCATTCCCTATAAGTTTATTGACTTTTATACTGTTTTGCTTTTTTTTTTTTAAATCATGTTTAAATGGAACCTGTCACCAGGTTTTATCCCACTAAACTACTTGTCCCTGTCAAGCTTAGAGGTTGTGGATCCTCTGAACCACTGCGGACGATGGCACAAGCCACTACCTGGGACCGGAGTCTAAGTGGCAACCCGGTTTTCACCAGAGCCCGCCGCAAAGCGGGTTGGACTTGCTGCGGCGTGGTACCACCAGGTCGTTCCACAGGCGTGACTTGTCCGCAGTGGCAGCCAAGGTCGAGGTACAGAATCGGCAGGCAATCTCGTAGTCGGGGTCAGGCAGGAGGTCAGGACGGGCAGCACAGGTTCGTAGTCAGAGTCGTAGCAACAGGTCAGGACAGGCGGCAAAGGAGCGTAGTCAGAAACGGAACTGGGGTCACAACAGGAAATCTCAAGAACAGCACAAGGCATCAAAATACAGCTTTCTCTAGGGCGCAAGGCACAAAGATCCGGCAAGGGTAACAGGAAGAGGCAGGGTTAAATAATTAAAGGGAAAAGGCCAGCGCCAATTAGTGGCGCGCTGGCCCTTTAAATTTACAGAACTTGCCGCGCGCGCGCCCTAGCTGTCGGGGACGCGCGCGCACAGCCGAATGGGACGAGGAAGCTGCGGACGGAGCCGACGCCGGAGGGGCAGGAGCCGGAACCCGTGAGTAGCGCTTGCGGTGCGCTGGCGGGGGACCGACGGCACGGGTGAGCCCGCGATCCGTGACGGGGATCGCGGGACCACCCGTGACAGTACCCCCCCCTTTCGGCCTCCCCCTCTTTCTGGGCTGGAGGAATCTCTGCAGGAGATCCTGGTCCAGGATATTGTCCTCGGGCTCCCAGGATCTCTCCTCAGGCCCGAACCCCTTCCAGTCAACCAAGAAGAACCGCTTACCTCTTACAGTCTTAGCATCAAGGATCTCCTTTACCTCATAGATGTCAGAGGAGTCGGCCACTGGAGCAGGAGGAGACAGCTGTCGGGAGAAGCGGTTCAAGATGACAGGCTTGAGCAGGGATACATGGAAGGAGTTCGGGATGCGCATGGTAGGAGGAAGGCGCAGCTTATATGAGACTGGATTGATGCGATGCATCACCTCGAAGGGACCCAGGAAACGAGGACCGAGCTTGTAGCCAGGAATTTTAAGCCGGACGTATTTGGAGGACAGCCAAACCTTGTCACCAGGAGAGAAGACGGGGGAAGGTCTGCGTCTTTTATCGGCTTGAATCTTAGTCTGCGTCGAAGCCTGTAATAAGGAAAGGCGGGTCTGCTCCCAGATGGTTTTTAAGTCCTGTACCAACTCCTCAACTGCAGGAACATCAGAAGCCACGGGTAGAGGTAGAGGCGGGCGAGGATGGAGTCCATAGTTGACAAAAAATGGAGCAGAACCCGCTGATGCAGAGTCCAAGGAGTTATAGGAAAACTCCGCCCAAGGCAACAATTGGGACCAATCGTCCTGACGGGCAGAAACAAAGTGGCGTAGATAGCAGCCCAAAGTCTGGTTAACTCTCTCCACCTGCCCGTTCGACTGGGGATGATAGGCAGAAGAGAAGTCCAACTTCACCTGTAGTTGGTTACAGAGAGAACGCCAAAATTTCGAGACAAACTGTACTCCACGGTCAGAGACTATGTGTCGTGGAAGTCCATGGAGTCGGAAGATGTGGTGAAAGAACTGTTCGGCAAGACATGGAGCAGCTGGCAAACCTGGTAGAGGAATAAAATGGGCCATCTTAGAGAACCGGTCAGTCACCACCCAGATGACAGTATTGCCTGAAGAAGATGGTAAATCCGTGATGAAATCCATAGCAATATGAGTCCATGGACAGCTGGGTATTGGCAACGGCAGAAGAAGACCAGCAGGCTTAAGACGTGAAGGCTTATTCCGGGCACAGGAAGTACAGGCACCCACAAAATCCCGGACATCTCTGGCCAGGTCTGGCCACCAGTAGAATCGGGTAATGAGGGCGATAGAACGCTGCACCCCAGGATGCCCAGCCACACGGGAGCAATGTCCCCAAGACAGAATTCTCCTCCGTAGCGCAGGTCGTACGTATGTCTTGCCAGGAGGTAATAGACGAAGATCCACTGGCGCGGCCAGTACAAGTCGGTCAGGAGAGATAACATGACGAGGAACCGGTTCTTCCCCAACAACATCCGAAGCACGAGAAAGGGCGTCTGCCTTGATGTTCCTCTCGGCCGGACGAAAATGAATGAGAAAATCGAACCGGGCGAAGAAGAGTGACCAACGAGCTTGGCGTGGGTTGAGTCGCTGAGCAGTCTGGAGATAGAGGAGGTTTTTGTGGTCTGTATAGATGCTGACCGGAAACCGAGCTCCCTCCAGGAGATAACGCCACTCTTCTAGGGCAAGCTTGATCGCCAATAATTCTCGATCTCCTATCCCGTAATTCCTCTCCGCGGAGGAAAAAGACTTGGAGAAGAATCCACAGGTGACTGTGCGGCCTTTGGGACCCTTCTGCGTGAGCACTGCTCCGGCCCCTACAGAGGAGGCATCCACTTCCAGATGAAAAGGCTTTTCAACGTCGGGACGCACCAGGACTGGAGCCGAAGCAAACAAAGATTTTAAGTTCTTAAAGGCCTCCTCAGCTGCCGAAGGCCAGAGTCGGGGATTGGCACCCTTCTTGGTAAGTGCCACAATTGGAGACACCAGAGAGGAAAAACGTGGAATGAACTGGCGGTAATAATTCGCAAAGCCCAGAAATCGCTGTATAGCGCGCAGTCCCACTGGGCGAGGCCACTGAAGAACCGCCGACAGCTTGGCAGGATCCATACGAAGGCCTTTGTCCGAGATGACATAGCCGAGAAATGGAATACTCTGCTGATGGAACAGACACTTTTCCAGCTTGGCATAGAGACGATTGGTCCTTAATCGACTGAGTACTTGCCGTACTTGGACTTGGTGGGTCTCAAGGTCCGGAGAAAACACTAGGATATCGTCCAGATAGACCACCACACAGACATAAAGCAAGTCTCTAAAGATGTCATTCACGAACTCCTGAAAGACGGCTGGTGCATTACAGAGTCCGAACGGCATCACCAGATATTCGAAGTGTCCATCTCGGGTATTAAAAGCGGTCTTCCATTCATCCCCTTGGCGGATACGAATGAGGTTGTAAGCCCCACGAAGATCCAACTTGGAGAAGATCTTGGCTCCACGAAGGCGGTCAAACAACTCAGTGACCAATGGCAATGGATAACGGTTCTTAACCGTGATTTTGTTAAGACCGCGATAGTCTATGCATGGTCGGAGTGACCCGTCCTTTTTGGTCACAAAGAAAAAACCTGCACCGGCCGGGGAGGAAGACTTGCGTATAAATCCCCTCTGCAGATTTTCTCGGATATAGTCCGACATGGCTGAGGTTTCTGGTACAGAAAGCGGATACACACGACCCCGTGGGGGAGAAGTGCCCGGCAAGAGATCCACAGGACAATCGTAGGGACGGTGAGGTGGCAACGTCTCAGCTTGCTTCTTTGAGAAGACATCACGAAAGTCCTTATAACATGCCGGAAGACCCTCCAGGGCCTTAAGGGACACAGAAGAGACCAGAACTGGCACTGGACGAGGCACATCCACACAACGAGATTGGCAGTCGGATCCCCACCGAAGGATCTCCCCCGTCTTCCAGTCAAGAACGGGTGCGTGGAACTGCAACCATGGTAGACCCAACAGGATGGAGGATGTGGAACGTGGAAGCACATAAAAGGACAGGTTCTCCCTGTGCAGCACACCGACTTGCATAGACAGTGGCTTGGTGCGGTAGTGGACCGGGTCAGAAAGGATTTGTCCACTGACGGAGGAGATGACCAACGGCCTTTCAAGACGGACCACAGGAAGGTGATGCCGGGAGACCAAGGCGGCATCCACGAAGTTCCCCGCGGAGCCTGAGTCCAAGAAGGCAGAGACCTGGATCTGGGTGCCGGTGCCCACGCTGAGAAGCACCGGTATCATCAAACGTGGAGAAGCTTTGCTCACACCTAGGGACGCTTCTCCCAAGAACCCTAGGTGCTGGCGTTTCCCGAAGGTTGGGGACGGATTGGGCAAGACCCCAGGAAGTGTCCAGGACTGGCACAGTAGAAGCAGAGGTTTCCCTGACGCCTTCTGATACGCTCCTGGGGAGAGAGTCTGAGCCTGTCCACCTCCATAGGCTCCTCCACGGGTGGTACATCAGGGGGCTGGAGCGGTCTTTGAAAAGCTGGAGCCAGGCGAGGAAATCGTCGTGGGCGAACTTGCGGTTGCTCTAGGCGTAATTCCTCAGCACGTTCTCTAAATCGCACATCAATCCGGGTGGCTAAGGTGATAAGACCACCCAGGGTAGACGGCAGATCTCGAGCGGCCAGAGCGTCTTTAATATGAGGGGCAAGTCCCTTCTTAAAGGTTGCGGACAGGGCCGCATCGTTCCAGGAAAGTTCCGTGGCCAAGGTACGGAACTGGACCGCATATTCTCCCACGGATGAGCCCCCCTGGCGGAGATTCAACAGCGCAGTCTCGGCAGAAGAGGCCCGTGCAGGTTCCTCAAAAACGGACCGGAACTCCGCCAGAAATGCAGTGAGATTGTCTGTGACGGGGTCGTCTCTGTCCCAGAGAGGAGTAGCCCAGGCCAGGGCCTTACCAGAGAGAAGGCTGACGATGAAGGCCACCTTGGATCGTTCCGTGGAGAATTGAGACGGCATCAACTCAAAATGCAGGGAGCACTGGGTTATGAAGCCCCTGCAAGACTTGGGATCACCATCATACTTCCCGGGCATAGACAGCCGTAGCCTCGGTTCAGCGGCGGGAAGAGAAGCCGGGATAGCGGGAGCCACAGGAGCGGCCTCAGGAACCTGTTGTTGCTGCTGGGTGGCCAGCAGCTGCTGCAGCATGGCGGTAACCTGTTCCAGCTGTTGGCGTTGAGCGACAATCTCTCGGGATTGTTGACCCACGATGGCAGCCAGAGTCGGCCGAGTAGGAAGCGGCACCTCAGCGGGATCCATGGCCGGATCTTACTGTCAAGCTTAGAGGTTGTGGATCCTCTGAACCACTGCGGACGATGGCACAAGCCACTACCTGGGACCGGAGTCTAAGTGGCAACCCGGTTTTCACCAGAGCCCGCCGCAAAGCGGGTTGGACTTGCTGCGGCGTGGTACCACCAGGTCGTTCCACAGGCGTGACTTGTCCGCAGTGGCAGCCAAGGTCGAGGTACAGAATCGGCAGGCAATCTCGTAGTCGGGGTCAGGCAGGAGGTCAGGACGGGCAGCACAGGTTCGTAGTCAGAGTCGTAGCAACAGGTCAGGACAGGCGGCAAAGGAGCGTAGTCAGAAACGGAACTGGGGTCACAACAGGAAATCTCAAGAACAGCACAAGGCATCAAAATACAGCTTTCTCTAGGGCGCAAGGCACAAAGATCCGGCAAGGGTAACAGGAAGAGGCAGGGTTAAATAATTAAAGGGAAAAGGCCAGCGCCAATTAGTGGCGCGCTGGCCCTTTAAATTTACAGAACTTGCCGCGCGCGCGCCCTAGCTGTCGGGGACGCGCGCGCACAGCCGAATGGGACGAGGAAGCTGCGGACGGAGCCGACGCCGGAGGGGCAGGAGCCGGAACCCGTGAGCCCGCGATCCGTGACGGGGATCGCGGGACCACCCGTGACAGTCCCCTCATGTACAGTAGGGTATTCCCTCTTTTGCGTGAAATTTCAAATGTTTGCCTACATGAAATTTCCCCCAAAATTAGGCAAATTTGAGAATGCTGAAGCTACACTGATACAGAATCATATCTTGATCAATCCCTGAGCAAAGTGGTTTTGCTGAAATGTTCTTAAATAAAATTATGATAATGAAGCTCTCTTGCTTCTGTGCCTCCAGCGCTTTTCCTTGTACGATAGTTTTGCACTGCATCAGAGAATGATGTTATCACTGTTCTCCCTGCCAGGTAGAATAATCAATTGCTGCACCATCCACCGACTGCTGTGTATGAGTGATCCAGCTCAGGTTTGATCAATCAAAACCTGTGACCACACCCTTAACATCATGTGTGACCACAGCCTCATATGTCATCATCTCCCTGGAGTGTGACTACAGTGCTTAACGATGCAGGACACAGCCTCAAATCCTAAATTTACAGTAGTGTCCACTCCTGTATATATCCCCTCACATGACTTGTGTGTTCTCCTTTATATAACCCCCTCACATGGCTTGTGTCCACTCCTGAATATAACCCCCTCACATGGCTTGTGTCCACTCCTGTATATATCCCCTCACATGAGTTGTGTGCTCTCCTGCATATAACCCCCTCACATGGCTTGTGTCCACTCCTGAATATAACCCCCTCACATGGCTTGTGTCCTCTCCTGTATATAACCCCCTCACGTGGCTTGTGTCCTCTCCTGTATATAACCCCCTCACATGACTTGTGTCCACTCCTGTATATAACCCCCTCACATGGCTTGTGTCCTCTCCTGAATATAACCCCCTCATATGGCTTGTGTCCTCTCCTGAATATAACCCCCTCACATGGCTTGTGTCCTCTCCTGTATATAACCCCCTCACGTGGCTTGTGTCCTCTCCTGTATATAACCCCCTCACATGGCTTGTGTCCTCACCTGCATATAACCCCCTCACATGGCTTGTGTCCACTCCTGAATATAACCCCCTCACATGGCTTGTGTCCTCTCCTGAATATAACCCCCTCACATGGCTTGTGTCCTCTCCAGAATATAACCCCCTCACATGGCTTGTGTCCTCTCCTGAATATAACCCCCTCACATGGCTTGTGTCCTCTCCTGAATATAACCCCCTCACATGGCTTGTGTCCTCTCCTGAATATAACCCCCTCACATGGCTTGTGTCCTCTCCTGAATATAACCCCCTCACATGGCTTGTGTCCTCTCCTGAATATAACCCCCTCACATGGCTTGTGTCCTCTCCTGAATATAACCCCCTCACATGGCTTGTGTCCTCTCCTGAATATAACCCCCTCACATGGCTTGTGTCCTCTCCTGAATATAACCCCCTCACATGGCTTGTGTCCTCTCCTGAATATAACCCCCTCACATGGCTTGTGTCCTCTCCTGAATATAACCCCCTCACATGGCTTGTGTCCTCTCCTGCATATAACCCCCTCACATGGCTTGTGTCCATATGGATTTGAGACATTTGCAACAAAAATTCTTAAAAGAAGCCAAAATTTATGCCTGCCAGGATAGGCAAAACTGAACATGTATCACAAAAAAAGACAGGATCATACATAAGGCGCAAAAAAGAGCTGCCAAATGTTTAAAAAATTCTCAACAGAAAGAAAATACTATGATACATGTCCCCCAGTGTATAAAGATATGCTGTATAATTAATAGTTGTTAGAAATGTAAAAACATTTTTTAAAATAAAATGCTTAGCAATATGGCTGGGTACATGACACTTGAGTGATCCCAAATGTCCAGTTATTCTGACCTATACATTTTCCTCGGTGGGAACCCTAACTGAGGAAATCTGGTAGTAAGTGTATAATTTTGATGCAGTGCAATAACACCTTCAGCATTGTATTAGTGGGTTGTCTTTGTACTGCAGGACAACTGTTGCCAATAGGATTTTTGCTTACTGTAACATTTGTGGCAGACTCATCTCTGGCACACATTACAATTGTCCATTCTGCACCATATTACATACAAAGCCCCCTAGCATAAAAAATCCATTAGGGTTTCGTACCAATATCATTAACCTAACCAGAAGAAATATCAAAGGATCTTTGGGCAGATCTGTGACAAAACTCCATAAGATGCTCCTCAGTCACATGAGAACATAACCTCACATCAGGGCTACATGTCTGGTGCAGCAAGCTCGGCAGCTATCCTTCATTCCCGGACAGAGCTCACACTGATACACACTGATTTCCTGCCAGCTGTCACTGTCGGGCTTGCGGGATGTGGATCCTCTGGACCACTGCAGTGGTTGACACAAGCCACTACCTGGGACCGGAGTCTAAGTGGTACCCGGTTTTCACCAGAGCCCGCCGCAAGGCGGGTTAGACAAGCTGCGATGTGGTACCACCAGGTCGTTCCTCAGGCGTGACTTGTCTGCAGTGGCGCCCAAGGTAGAGGAGCAGAGGCGGCAGACAATCTCGTGGTCAAAGTCCAAGCACAGGGTCAGCGCAGGCGGCAGAGATGCAACGTCAGAGTCCAAATCCAGAGTCGGCAACAGGGAGGTCCAAATAGATGGGTATAGGAACACGGCACACAGAACAGCAGCATGGAGGAACACTGGTACATAGGAACACGAAGGAGCACAGGTAACACAGGTATACGGAGGGACTCAGGAACGCCAGTAAATCGCAGTAAAGATTTCTCTCAGGCTGTGAGGCACAAAGATCCGGCAAGAGACACAGGAAGAGGCAGGTTTAAAAAATTTAGCTGAAAATGGCCAGCGCCAATTAATGGCGCGCTGGCCCTTTAAATTTACTAAAGGTAATACGCGCGTGCCCAAGGAGGCGGGGATGCGCGCACTGTGCTGCTGGAGTTGATGTGGGACAAGATGAGTTAGAAGCCGGGGAACCGGGGCAGCAGAGAAGCAAGGCACGGGTGCACTTGCGACCCGGGAGAGAGGTCGCAGAAGCACCCGTGACACCAGCAAACAACAGCAGCAGCAAGAGGGGAGCTACAAGCTACATAAGTTATTTACCCGGGGTAGGGGAGGGAGGCACATCAGATGTGATAGTTTGTGTGTGTGTAGCTGAGCTGAGTGTATAATTGTGTGTTATATACATCTCATGAATCTCATCACCTCATCTCTGATCTGCCTCATCTCTCTTTCTGTGGGTCAGATACTAAGATAGAAGCTAAATGAAAGTCTATATAAACCTGGGCCCTGATAATCTAAGCACATTGTCAGCGGAAAAGCATCTCATAGCACATAGGAATCTTGAAGTGTCTGCTTAGAGAGTTTCAGCCCCCACTCTGGTATATTACACTGACCATCACTGAGTGATAGGAGCTAATAAAACTGAATAAAATTGTAAAGTAAGGGGTTAAAATTAACTTTATTGTGTAAACATTACTAGGGGATTAAAATTTGGGAATTCCATGGTCAAACCCCTTTTACTTCAAAAAGAATTGTAAAAATATCTTTACAATGAGCTCCCTCTAGTGTTGGGTTCAGGAAAATACTCTGGAAGAATTGCTTTTTTCTATTGCTTCCAAAAGCAATCAGTTCCATTATACTTGGCACCCAACATGCTAATTAGGTTATCTACTGTTAGGTTGCCTGTAATACCTATTTTATACAGGTGTAAAAGGTTCTGCTCAGATACCTATATTAGAACAGTTACCTCCTATCTGCACAGTGGAATCAGCTGTGTAATTCTATGCACTAATAGAATAGTGACATGTGATCCCTGGCATTAAATAATTGTGTTACATACATGTATATGATTGGCACACAGGACACATGCACGGGACAATTAATATGAATAATGGAAACAAATGTCCTATCTTTCTACGGGCTATGAAATGGTACCTATACCCGCTCCTGTATGGCACCACAAGGACATTGAAGTGTATGGGGGACGTATATATGTCATATATATGTTGCCTGTATATACGCAGGGGCGCACCTGGCATGAGGCGAGTTGAGCATCTCGCCAAAGGCGGAGCACCTCCTGCTCAATGAGGGGGGGAGGAGGGCGGCACCGTGCTCCCACTTCCCACAGGCCAGCACACCGGACGGGACATGCATTTTATACTACATAGCGGTACACTGTATGCATTTTATATTACATGGTGGTATTCTGTATGCATGGCTCGCCTCAGTCAGCATACAGGCTTGGTTCACCCCTGTATATACGTCCCCATACTTTCTTGTGAATGTAGCCTAGGCTTCACATAAATTGATAATATCACGTTATAAAGTTAAATATAAAAAAAATAAATAACCGTGATAATTACAGGAGGTAGGACTTTTGGTCCCCCTTGTTCAATTATTTTACTTTAAAGTCACCCTATTTTATTAATTTATATCCTAATGTCTAATTATGTCTTAATCATGTTTTCTAATTGTATGGATTTCTAATTTATTAAGTAACCCAAGTTTCTACATCTCGCTTGTTTCTTCATATTAACCCATAGTCACCCAAGGTTCTACAAATAATACAAATAATTCCTATATTAATACAGTGCATACAGATTCCACAGGACTATACAGAGCTTGCTAGTTAACAAGTGACCAAACTTCAGTTATCTTTCTCTACAGTCCCCCAGGCTTTTCCATATAGGAATAGGAAGTAGCTTCACCGCACCATGGTACGCGCTTAGTGCAACCTGCGCGCGACCACTTCCTATTCAAACACACGCATGTTGCTCTAGCGCGTACCACGGTGCGGTGAAGCTACTTCCTATATAAAGATTAATAAAGCGTTTAAGCGGTTTACATCTGTTTAAGAACATAAGGAATATAAGCGCCGGCACCAGCTCACCCTGAGCTGGTGCACGGTATTTGCGACTTAGAAGCACAATTGGAAGTGGTAGGTTTCCTTTAAAAAATTGCATAAAAAAACTCTTGTGTTGCCATATTCGGATACCCATAACTATTTTATAATATGTTATTCAGAGCTGGTTAAAGTATAATTTTATTGTGGGATGTGTTGTCGTTTTTAATGATACCTTTGGACCACTGTTTAACTTTTTGATCATTTTTAATAAAAATTTTAATGGGAGGCAAAATGGTGGAAAAGTGTTAATTTGTACATTCAGATGCTTTTTTGGGTGGTGAATAATCTTTTTTTTAATCTTTTTTTATATTTTACACAAACCCCTTCACCATTAACTCAGTATTCCTTCATAAGCTAAATGTATGATTGTTCAGTCCAAGATATACCTCACTCTTCACAATGCTCTTCCTGTCAAGATAAAAAAGTTCTCTGAGGGGTCATTGGAAATTCTTAAGTGTAATGTGAAGCTTAATGGGAGAGAGTCCAAAAGAATAAGCAAGAGTCAAACCCCAGGATACATTTGATAATGATAGAGGAATTTCAATTTCATGCTTTAAAATGCAGCAGAAGTTCCTTATATACTTCACTTCATCTAAGAACTGCAGACAAAGACATGTGAGTGGATACATAGTGACTTGTAAATGTTTGCTGTAAGATTACAATGTCACATTACCACTTAGTCTTATGGCGACTCTGCACCCAAATCATTACTATACAGAAGAGATAAAAAACCCTTATTGTATTGCCTGCTTGGCTCCTTATATAAATTACATATTATGGGTGTAAAGTAAATCAAAGGCTGAATCTCCCACATTCTATACATTTAAATGGGTTTCCTGGTGGGGGAAGTAAAATTCCATTCTCTGACTCCCCTTTTTACTGCCTTGTGATCACCACCAACCTGACCAGCAGCCAAGTAACCTATGCTGCCAATTCATTGTGTCGAGGGAGAACTGTGGTATTCAACAGTGACTTCAGGGTTCTACCTTCTGTGAGCCGGAGAATGTGGAGCCAAAGAGAGGTTATTGCACTTTATCTACCCTGGAAAATCCCATTTATGTTGGACCATAGCAGCCAGTTATAACATATGTGTAGGATAGGTTATAGCTTGACAATTGGTTGAGGCCAGGTCAACGGGCCCATCCACAGAATTGCATCCCGGATCAATGTAGTGTGTCTTTGTATGACCTGCACACAATTTCTTTGTGGATAACAGGTTCCAATTATCAGGATCAGAGTCAAGAAACAAGTTATCTTGTCCCCACCTTGGTACTTTAAAAGAATGCATCCCGTTTTTTTTAAAATTTTACCTAAAATAAAAGAATATTAGAAAAAATGTAGCCCCCCCCCCCCCATTTAGATTTTAAGTCATTGCCTATCCGATTCCATACTTGGCTAAAATTTATTTACACTTTTTTAAATATAATTTCCACTACAAACTATTTATTATTGCTATACAGTTCAGTTGGAGAAGAAAATCAATGCTTTTAAAAATTCATAGAAATACATCATAATAAGTCAAAGCTGCCTCAGTGCATTGGAACCCGGCCTTAACATTAGTTTTGAATTAATGGTTGTTTTCAACATTTCTCATTATATTTAAAATATGAGCATAATAGATGACTTCCCTGTGTTTATTTTACCCTACACTTACCCTGACATGACCTGCATAATGAGAAGGAATTTCTGAAATGCACCAGCTCAAGCTCCACCAAAATGTTGGCAACAAAGATTCAAGAGTGTTTCAGGTCCCGCAGAACTATAAAAACAGATGAGCTGGACTGGGGATAAGCTCATTTTTAATCATTTGGAAGCAACAGTTTTTCAAAACGTATTTGATTTCCACATAGTGGAGAACTTGCATATTAAATATGCTCAAATATGCAACTGTAGTGCATCACCCACTCTCTATGCATTATATTCAAGACTGCTTTGAGCTTTACATAGGTTTACACCATCCATGAAGCAAGGTGAGCCTCTTGCCTCAGGTGCAGTTTGAGGACTTAAAGGAAACCAACCAAATAAACAACATAGAGAGGGAGGTGAGGTCACGCGAGAGTCATGAATGGGGGAGGGGGTGGTGAGTGCGTGCATAATTAGCATCTTGTCTCCACGCTCCGTGCTGCTAATTGTAACTTTCTTTTTTAGGTGATCCCGGCGGGTCAAGATTAGCGACGGACAGCGCCAGGATCAAAGGGAAGAGGAGCTGAGGGAAATATTTATAGGTTTTTTAGGTGGTGGGGGTGAGGGGAATATCAAGCCTGTTTGTATATAGAGAGACAGGCAGCCCTGAACCAGAACGCCAGAGAAGGGTGAGAATAATAAATTTGTCCATAGCAGCTGTGGTTCACGGCTTCCTGTGGTGTCCAGTGTCCTGCATACTTATGGTGGATTAAGGTGGCCTGCACACCACACCCATGTCTGTGATTGGAGGGGTGTGCCAACGACATGCACCCACATGTGGATGTCCTTTGCACACCCATCCAACCATTGACATGGGAGTGGTTTCACAGAGGGGAGTGCATGCAGTAATGAGAATACAGTCCTCATTCATCATCCAGAAGTATGTAGGTCACTGGACATCACAGAACTTACATGTTGCTGGCAGTCACATGACCCATAGCTGCTCTGACACCTATGCGGTAAGCTTGGTTCTGTTACCATATCTATAAAGTAAGCCTACTTCTGTATAGATACTAGCAAGCATTTAGCCAGCAGCTTTCTAACGTGTGTGTGATAAGATCCCAGCATCTTTAACCTTTGCTGGAACCTCTTTTTACAACTGGTTGCATTCCATTACCCTTCTCAAGAGCTCTGTGAAGTTACTGGATCTTGGGAATGGTAGGATGTGTGTACTAATGCACGCTGGAGGCATACATAATTAGAAGAGGAAAGCGCCTAACGTTCTGTGTGACATACACAGGAGCGCCGGAGACAAATTTTCATCATTTTAAAACATATTTTCTGGTTAAATGACTTGCTTTTAGGGCTAAAGTAGTTATGATTCTGCCTCAGAGGTATAAACAGTAGTTTTAAGTGTTAGATTTCCATTAAGAGTTGGATCACCTGAAAAATCTACTTTAACTAATAAAAAAAATTCCACACATGAGAAATTCCATATGACCATCTGATTTTCTGTCATTATGTTGCCTTTGATGAATAATTTCCTTTCCGCTAGACTTTATAGCAGAGGCTCATTACACAGAACTTGGACGTTGGTTTCAGTAATGTGTTATCAGTGAGATGAAGGTAGAAAGAGAAAAGGTCTTTGCCATAATTATTGTACTTATTTGTTCCCTGAGAACATCTGTCTAAGTGTTTTGAGGATTGTACATGAGTAAGCTCCGTGTAAAGCTTTGAAACAATAGTCATAAAAAACCCTTCTGTTCAGGCAATTATGTTACAACCATCCTGATGCTTTTGTCTTTATCATTCCTAGCAAAATAGAAAATTGTAGGTAGTCTCCAGAAACACTGGTAGAAGGACAGCTGCATTAGTGTAGAGAATTTACAAATCTAATATAAGGATGGGAAACATCAGTAACTGGGGTTAGCCTTACAAGTTTTGGTACAAAGTGATAACATTTTGTACCTATGGTATTTAAAATGACTTTGTGAAGTCCACGAGTGCAGGAGCTTATAAGTCACAGGAAAATATTAATTTTTACTATGCGTTGATCAATTTACCATTGTGTCCGAAACATTTATTATTCCTCTGCGCTAGTTTTTTAGACTCCTCAGCCAACTGGGTTTTTTTAATAAATAAGTGCTGGCGCCAATGTACATTGATTGCGATGTAGTTGTAACTGCAACGTGTGACCGCACCCTGAGGGTGATGCAACACATGGCGTTTTGAATGCGTTTTTGATACGTTTTTAAGCAGTTTTGACCAATTATCTTAATTCAAAGTGGTCAAAAACGCATGCGTTTTTTGACGGACTGCTTAAAAACAGGCCTAAAACGCGTTCAAAACGCCATGTGTGGCATCACCCCGAGGATGCCTCCACACGTTGCAGTGACAACTACGTCGCGATCAGTTTTTAGGTGATTTTAGGTGCTTTTTTATTAGTTAAAAGGTGAAAGGCATTAACTGAATCAGTGAATTGGATTTTAATGGGGAAACCTGTTCAACAAATGTCAATCACCTGTTCAGTTTATATCTTTTGCCTGTGCAAAAGTTAGTTATCGCATGTGTTTGTTACCATACTGTTAACACAGTATTGCTGCATTTTGTAAGCACATGTTAACAGCAATTTAATTAGGCTATAGTATGTATTCAGCAGTTGCATATTATGTGAAACACATGCAATAAATGTCACATTGTGGGGCACATTTACTTACCTGGTCACACAGAACAGGTGCACACGTCCACCACAGCGCACACACTTCTTAAATACCTGTGCAAGCTGTTTTAACCCCAAAAACGGTGCACAGTTTGACAAAAGTGCAAGCGCGACCCTCAGTAAAGGAGCGTCTGTTTGTGAGAGTTCGCTTTTTCAGATGCAGTTTTTAAAGCCAAAAGCAGGTGTGAACGATAATGGGTACAAATTTAGCATAGAGAAGAGTTTGTTGTCCTACTTTTTTAACTTCACTCTTAGCTTGGAAATAAAAAAAAAAAGCAACTGAAAAAGCAAAACATTTGAACACCCTGAGGCCGTGTTCACACGTAGCGGTTTTTGTTGAATTTTCCATGCATTTGGAAAATGTCTCCATTTCCTCTTTCATTTCAATAAAATTCTGCTGTGTTGGTGTTCTGGAATAAAGGAGCTGTTAGTTGGTGTTTCACATCCCTTCTCTTAGTATGATCCCTAGAAGCCGCATAACATCAAGGGCGTTCCCTCAACCATCTACCCGGTGGGCCTTGCACATACATATATGGAGAGTGCCCCAAGGAGAACTGTTTCCATCTACCCTGTTCCACCTGTACTAAGCGACCGTGACCCACACAAGCGCTAGGCCACGCTCAAGCCAGCCACTCAGATACCATGGAAATCCGGCTGCCCCCAAAACAAATGGTCAGGCCCGGTGGGTGGGGGTGTCGCATGAGATCTAAGACTGAGAACACATAGGTTGGAACCATTGAGGGTGCGGTCACATGTGTCGTTTGTGATGCCTTTTTAAAGGCATTGCAGAAATGCATTTGTTTTAAAACACATGCATGTTACCGTGCGTTTGGCTGGCTTGAATTTTCTTCATTGCTGGAAGTGTAAGCTTACACTTCCAGCAATGAAGTAAAACACTTTAAAACTAGCTAAATGCATTTCTGCAATGTGTCTAACCATTGGCAATTTGCAATCACTAAGCCAGTCATGAAGGAATTACAGCTTTCAGACATGGAGAAAACCATCAATTTCTGACCTAGTGTCTGCCACCACCAGCTCTGCTTTGGATTTTACCAGTGGAACAAACCCAATGTTCCCATGCTAATGGTGCTGCCAAAGGTAGCGCTTTGACTTAGTTTAGAAGCAGAATCAAAACGCACAAGGGTGTGCCACAACCGATCGCATACGCATTTCTATGGAAACGCATTCCATTGGAAACCAGCATCCAGTGTCTGCATTTATATAACACATGATTTTTCATAGAAACACATGTGTGATCAGGGCGTGGAACACCCCAATGCACTTTGCTTCAGTTTCTAAACTGTGTCAAAGCACTGTGTGTGACAGCAACCTAAGATGTTGATGCACCAGGGCGTAGACTTTCTTCGGTGGCTGTAGACAGCTGGGGCCCAGAATACCGGAGTGGCTGGCTCATGCGGCCTTGGGCAAGCTATGGCCACAGGGCTTGCTATTGGGACTGGAGGACGGGCCTACAGCCTGGCAGGTCACCAAGAAAAAAATGGAGGGAGAGGCTGATGTAATCTCCCTGGGGCAACCCCTGAGGTGTATATAGGAATCCCAGGGTGATGGAGGATGGGGAGCATGTGTTGGTGAAGCAGCCTGATCCAGGGATCACACAGAGTCATGTTTTGCAAATCAACTTACAGTTCTTTATTTGAACGTCAACAGCAGGCAAAGGCCTAATATCAGCAGCAGGTTCAGCAGGCTGGAAAGATTGTAGGAGATAGCTGGTCCGCAGGAAGGTTTGCTCACAGGCTGGTTATAACTTCAGGCTGGGCTGGGTAAGATAGAGCCGAGTCCGGACAGTGAACCTCTGCTCTAGCCTAGTCTCCTGACTGGCTACAGGTGTCAGGCAGCAGACCTGAGACACCTCTGCTTCCTGGTAGTGTGACACTGACTTCTGCAGCACAGGCAGGTGCTGCACACTTCTCTGCTTCTGCTTAGACTGACTGTATCCAACTCTGAGTCTCTGACTCCGACCATGTGCTCCCGCCCACAAGGGGTTTTTATGCTCCCCTAATGAAGTGGCAGCACTCTCCATTCAGCTTACAGCTTGCTTTACACAGAACACAGCATATCATTGGTTATAGACAATAGATATATTAACTGTTGCCCTCCCAGGCAGTTGTCCAAGCTGCAATTACAAAGTTCCCCACTTTTGTAAACCTCCTAGCGAGGTGATCAGTCTCCCTGGACAGCTCCTAATATGGAGAGGACACTATTCGCAACAACTACTTACCCTTTGCATCGGCAGGGTTGTTGCATTGAGACATTGCTAAGGCTACAAAACAGTTTGTATGTTTATTGATGACACAGAATTTTTCTAAAAATATTTAGGTAACCATGAGGCAGAATTTATTCATAGCCTTTAACTCATTAGAAGATAAAGGGGGCATTTATCAGCCATGTATGCTCTTATCCTCATTTACAATGTCGAAAAGAACACAATTAGAAGACCCTTATCTTGGAGTTCAAGAACAGACACAAGGCAGGTTTGGAGGCATGCCAAGTGAGCAGCGCATTGTACAGGAGAAAAACTATAGGAACATGATATCATTCATCCGCTCTGCACAGGCATAGCTATAATACAAACACTGAAACTAGACATGCTAACAGAAGACATTAATTTACAGATAAAGCTTGATGATAGTAAACTCTTCCTTAAAGGGAACAAGTCACTAAATTTTACCCCATTACACTACTAGTACCCACTGGGGGTGTGTGAAATATCCTTTCTAGAGTTCCCTGTTTTATGTTAAATCTCACCCTTACCTAATAAAAATCTCTTCCAAAGTCATGTGAGCTAAGAAGTGTCAAATTTACCTGAGAAAAGTCAAATTTAGAGCCCCGTAGAGGCAGTGTCACTTCGGATGCCCCCCTTTGCTTATCTGCAGCTCCCATTTCCAACTATGTATTTAACTCCCTTTATGTAGCTCACAGGACCACAAGCAATCTGAAAGATGAGATTCTTATCCTTATGTACACCAAAATAAGCATGTTGCTAGGTAATATAGAGTGGGAGATGACTTGACTCATCTAAGGAAAATATGACTCTTCTCAGTTGATTCTTACCTTTCTGTGGAACTCCGATCCAGCATTTAGAGGCTTACAGAGGCTTTAGTAGGTGTATTGTTACCAAGAATTTAGAGGAGATTTTTTTTTATATAGGTATAGGAGATTTCACATAAAAGAGGGATATCAAGAAAGGACTTTTCATACCCTACCTCAAGGCGCTATTAATTTATTGGTCTAAAATCTAGTGCAAGGTTCCCTTTAAACATAGTAAGGTTTCACAGAGCGATCAAAGATTATCTGTTAAAAAATAAAAAGTTGCATCTGGTTTTATTAGGATGTGGCCAGTTTATAGCTTAAGGCTCAGCCCCATTTTTGTAATCTGACATGTTTAGCTTTATATGGTTATAACTTTTAAACACTTTAACTCATCAAAGTGATTTGAAACAGTTTTTTTCATCTTAGGTTGTACGTCATGTTAAATTAAATAATGATGAATTTAAAAAAAAAATTCTCCATTTTCAAAATTCTCCATTTTCTAATTTTCAGACAGATAGTTTTACCATTCAAAGTAGTTACTAAATAAGATTTTCCATATATCTCCTTTATGTTTTCATAATTTTTAAAATATCTGGATATTTTATTTTGATGTCACGCACCAATTGAACATTTGTTTTTCTGTATTTTTAAGGAGACTTTAGATTTTTGCCTTTTTTTGGGATCATTATTGTTTTTAATGAGATTTGAAATATAAAATATTAGAAACTCCCTATATATCACTCCATTTTCAAAAACAGGCAGTCTCCGGGTTACGTACAGGATAGGTTCTGTAGGTTTGTTCTTAAAGGAAACCTACCACTTGTAGTGGCAGGTTTCTGATGGAAATACCGGGCACCAGCTCAGGGTGAGCTGGTGCCGGAGCTTATTTTAGTTAGTGTTTTAAACCGCGGTATCGCGGTTTAAAACACTTTTTAAACTTTATAGCCGGCGCAGGCAGGTACGCGCTCGGCGCTTACAATGCGCGCGGCTACATAGGAAGTGAAGGAGAGCCGCGCGCATGGTAAGCGCCGAGCGCGTACCTGCCTGCGCCGGCTCTAAAGTTTAAAAAGTGTTTTAAACCGCGATGCCGCGGTTTAAAACACTAACAAAAATAAGCTCCGGCACCAGCTCACCCTGAGCTGGTGCCTGGTATTTCCATCTGAAACCTGCCACTTCAAGTGGTAGGTTTCCTTTAAGTTAAATTTGTATGTAAGTCGAAACTGTATATTTTATAATTGTAACCCCAGACAATTTTTTTTTGGTCTCTGTGACAATTGGAGTTTAAAATTGTTGGATTATCGTAAGAGCCCAGATTAACAAAAAAAACTTAATTGCAGTACACCTAAAGTACAGTAAATTATCAACAGCTGGAGGTCCGTTTGTAACTACGGGTTGTCTGTAAGTCAGGTGTTCTTAAGTAGGGGACCGCCTGTATATGCCCCACAATCTATCACAACTTTTAGGAAGATTGTTAACCCTTTGAGATCTTCATAGTAATTTAAAAAAAAAGAAAATTAGAAATGTAAAACAAAACTAAATTTAGAATGGTCTGATTTTTTTAAGATAAAAAGAAATAAAAACATCTTTAAATTTGTTATGCAAATTCTCCTGAATATGGAGACACCCCACCTATGGACATTATTTGTTGTGTGGACGTACAGCGAGGCACAGAAGAGAAGGAGGGTCATTCATTAGCCAGTTTACCCTTCAGAATTTAGTTGTTTTTAGTTGCTTCATGGGCACATTTTTGTGAGTTATAAAATATTTGTTTTTCCAGAAATGTTGTCATTTAACGGCTTACTTTTGCGGGACGAGATGTGTTTTTCAGTGGTACTGTGTTCGGGTGCCTATGTCCTATTGATGAAAATGTATAAACGTTTTGTTGTGTGGGGGGGTGTCTTATAATAATAATAACTCTTTATTTAATGTTATTGAATTTTGACCTTTTTTGTATTAATAATAATGATAATATCACTGTGTACCCTAAGTAACAAATTAGATTTATTCCAGGGGTCAGTACAATTATCAAATTATTTTATTCATATTTTTTCTTGTGTTTTACTCATTTTGTATAGTAAAACCTATTGTGGGGAAAAATAATCTATAATGTTTTCATCTGCATTTTCCAAGTGTTATAACTCTTCTAATTAATGGTCTATATAGCTGGTTGAGAGATTATTTTTTTGCAAGACATGTTGTACTTTACATCAGTACCATTTCTTTATTGACGCATATTTTTGATCACTTTTTATTGCATTTTATGTGGGACAAGATAGGCAAAAATCATAAACAGGTCATAAGAGATGTAGAGATACATTAATTCTGGGGTTTGTTTGGTGATTTTCCCATTTATACGTTTTATATGCAACGGGGCTTTGGGGGCATGATATTAGAACTGTCAGCCTATGCTGATGTCACAAAACCCAAACTTACAGGCATTTACTATGGCCAGTGCTGGGGTCTTAGCTCAGACCCTAGGGTTTTCATAGCTCCAATCAGAACCCCCGTAAATGCCATGACCACAGGTGTTATATGGGGATGATGATGAAGATTACCGTGTTTCCCGATGCCAATTCAGCTGCTAAGAAAAGCTAAACCGGCATCGGCTCCACAAACGCTATTAGCCCGATTCCACTAAATAATAGTATGGCGTGGAGCACATGTACTGACACTGTCTCACACACTAGTACAGTGATGCCGAACCTTTTAGAGGCCGAGTGCCCAAACTGCAACCCAAAACCCTTGGTTATTTATCGCTTGGTGCCAACCAAAAATTAAAGCAGTATCTTACTGCATCCTGTTCAACAACTTTCAATCATATTGGTCTCCTGAGGACAGCATCACAGTATAAAGATGGAAAATTTTCAACATTTTAGCTTCTTTCCAGTTTCCCTCTGGCGCCAGCAGGAGGTCCTCCAAAAATATTTTGGCCCTGTCTAATTCTCCCTTTTCCTACAGTCCCAAGTAGCAAAGTAAGTATCAAAATATGACTGAAAGTAGCATCTTTTAAGTTGCTTGGAACTGCAGGAAGATTCTTTGAGTCTTGCCTGGTGTGCTGGGGCAATGGTCCGGGTGCCCACAGAAAGGGCTCTGAGTGCCGCCTCTGGCACCCGTGCCATAAGTTCGCCACCACTGCACTAGTAGTTAATAAGTGACACAGACATTAGTGTTGTCTAGTATCAGGAAAAGGACTTCATTATGATTTCTCCTGGCTATCACAATCACTGACTGTTGAATTTACCCGTAAAGTTCCGTGCAGCATCTCCACACTGTGCCTGTAAAATTACAACAGTCAATTACAGTATAATGTCACCTAGATAACAAGTAGTATGTATCCCAAATAGTAGTATATATAGTATATATCCCAAATTACACAATTTAATACACAGCCCCCTAATAATTTAATATAGTGCCACCCTAATAAATGAATATATAAAACACCACCCTAATGAACTTATAATCAAATTATATACAGTACCACATAACGGCCCTCCCCATAAATGCCCCCCTTTAAATAAAGATCCTACCCTCTTATACAATCCTCTCATTTAAGTTATATACAGTAGCCCATTAAGCCACCCCCCAGTTCAATTAATATGCATCCTCTATATAAAAAAGCCCTCCAGACCCAGTTTAGTTGTGTAGTAATTTTTTATTAATTATATGGCTAGTTTAAAAATAATAATAAAACTTTTACTTACCTCTTCTTATGCTGAGAAGCAGCGCTTCCTTGCATGGATGCAGGTGGCGTGACGTCATCAAACTCATCCTGCAAAGCCATATAGCAGCGGAGACTGAGCTGCGCTGTACCGCTCACCTCTGTGTCTGTAAGACTTGTTGGAAAGTGATGGTAATTGGGCAGTATGGACTTGTCAGCGGTAAGCTCGTACTGCTGGTGGGTGATTCAGGTAAGTACCTGAATCGCCCACAGCCGTTTTGCCACTCTCTTCAGGGCTCTGCATCTGCCGCCTGAGGCGGAATATTCATCCTGCCTCAGGCAGATGTTGCCCTGAAAAGGGCCCAACTGTAAGGGTTACACTAGGATGACTATTTTACAGGAAACTTAAAGGGGAAGTATTAAAAAAATAGAAGAATATTATATGATAATAGAATTAATAAATGACCCTAGACCAGTGGTTCTCAACCTTTCTAATGCTGTGACCCCACAATACAGTTCCTCATGCTGTGGTGACCCCAAACCATGCAACTCGCAGTAAAAACACATTAAAATTGCGTCTCCGATGGCTTTAGGCGACCCCCGGTTTTGGTTGTTCGACCCCCGCTGGGGTCCCGACCCACAGGTTGAGAACCACTGGCCTAGACCCTTGCTGCCTGGCAAACAGCTGGTACCACTAAACATACTACTCTTTGTAGTATGAGTGCATCAATGTTATCAGTCGCATGTCACAGCTTATTCAGTAGCAAACAGCTGGAAAACGGCTGCAGCAGCTGTGCAGCCCTAACATCAGAAGAAACTTCTTCTTGACATTGCATATGGTAGTTAAGGGGTGCCCTCTAGTGGTGAATTGTTAAAATAAAAGTGACAATAGTTTTTTTTAGCCTAAATTAAGTACATAGAGATGTTTCATGAAATCTAGAAAAAAAGACACCTAGAAACACTTCCCACAGCTACAGCTAATAATGTACAGGAAAAGTTACCAGATTGCTGGATGATATTAATTCCACGCCATTAAAGGGAATGTCCATCTTAAACTAAAAAAAGTAACTATAATGTCTCAAAGTGTTAAATGAAATTAAATAAAAACATAGCTCACCCCTTCATTTTAGTGCTAGCGGACTTCCTGTGCTGTTGTTCTCCACAGTGACAGTGACAGTGACTGGCTGCAGTGCAACCTGTCCATGAAGAACGCCACCAAAGCTGCAGCAATGTAGACTGGGCAGCTGTGCCTGATCGTAATGGGGGAGGATTTTTTTTTTTCATTTTATTAAACCTGATAGTGAGAACATGCAATCTATCCTTAGGTCAGACACCCAGCACCCCTGACAATCAGTTATTTGATACATCTCTTTAACCCTGTCACACGGTGCATTCTTGGACTGTTCTTGGTGCATTTTTAAACACACTGAAACCACACACGTTTTTGCATGGTTACCATGCGTATGACTGGTTTGAATCTGTTATTCTACATTTATGGAAGTGTAAGCAGCTGTGAAACAGATTTCAACCAGCCAAATGCATGGCAAACATGCAAAAACTTGCAGTTAAAACCACACCAAGAACGGTCCAAGAACGCACCGTGCGACAGCACCCTAGTCTGCATTGACATGTGGAGTTTACTTTGAAATTTAAACCCAATACAACAGCTGAGGAGAAAAGATTTGCCTAATTACATTGCTGTTAACATTCATGTTTACAAAATGGAGCGTTAAAAAAAAAATGAAAAGGCTCAATCTTCATGGAGTAATGGGGTTTGCTGCATATTGCAGCAAACACCCACTGCTAGCACCTTCTTCACTGGTGGCATTTAAAAGACGGAAGTGCGTAGGCACCACCATCTTTTTTGATCCTCGCTCCGTGTGATGTTATTGGGGAGCGGCGATCCACATCATCTGATACAATGTGAAAATCACACATCTGCTGAAACGAGACAGCATGACATTTGTATGACATTGTAACAGATGAGGTTGAAAATCCACATATATTGCCATACTATAGTATGGAGGTATATGGTAGGATCAATCAGACAACCTGGGGACAAAGTACCCTAGGTCAGTGATGGCGAACCTTTAAGAGACCGAGTGCCCAAAGTGCAAACCAAAGCCGACGTTTCTATCGCAAGGTGCCAACACAGCAATTTAGCCCAATAGCGCCACAATACCACTATACAAGAGACAAATAACACTTTGACATCATGAGGCCACCATTACAACCACATAAATAGCAGAATTCTGGTTATAAAGACTATAGAAAGGCCAACATTACCAATAATAACACTATACTAGAAGCTAATATAGTGATGAATAGTGTATTACTGCCTGCGGCTGTAGCACCCTGTATGGCTGTGTACTGCGGCTGTAGCTCCATGTATGGCTGTGTACTGCGGCTGTAGCTCCATGTATGGCTCTGTACTGCGGCTGTAGCTCCATGTATGGCTGTGTACTGCTGCTGTAGCTCCATGTATGGCTGTATACTGTGGCTGTAGCTCTATGTATGGCTGTGTACTGTGGCTATATCTCCATGTATGGCTGTGTACTGTGGCTATATCTCCATGTATGGCTGTGTACTGCGGCTGTAGCTCCATGTATGGCTGTGTACTGTGGCTGTAGCTCCATGCATGGCTGTGTACTGCTGCTGTAGCTCCATGTATGGCTGTGTACTGTGGCTGTAGCTCCATGCATGGCTGTGTACTGCTGCTGTAGCTCCATGCATGGCTGTGTACTGCGGCTGTAGCTCCATGTATGGCTGTGTACTGCAGCTGTAGCTCCATGTATGGCTGTGTACTGCAGCAGTAGCTCCATGTATGGCTGTGTACTGCGGCTGTAGCTCCATGTATGGCTGTGTACTGCGGCTGTAGCTCCATGTATGGCTGTGTACTGCGGCTGTAGCTCCATGTATGGCTGTGTACTGCGGCTGTAGCTCCATGTATAGCTGTGTACTGCGGCTGTAGCTCCATGTTTAGCTGTGTACTGCGGCTGTAGCTCCATGTATGGCTGTGTACTGCGGCTGTAGCTCCATGTATGGCTGTGTACTGCGGCTGTAGCTCCATGTATGGCTGTGTACTGCGGCTGTAGCTCCGTGTATGGCTGTGTACTGCGGCTGTAGCTCCATGTATGGCTGTGAACTGTGACTGTAGCTCCATGTATGGCTGTGTACTGCAGCTGTAGCTCTGTGTATGGCTGTGTACTGCGGCTGTAGCTCCGTGTATGGCTGTGTACTGCGGCTGTAGCTCTGTGTATGGCTGTGTACTGCGGCTGTCGCTCTTTAAGTAAAAGTTTTATTTTCTCAGAAAATAACATACACAACACAGGAGAAATGCTGCAGCATTGTGAGTTTAGGGGTAATACCCAGTCCCTCCAGTAGCCAGTATAGAGACAGGGCCTCACCCCCACCCCACTATAGAAACAGGGCCCCCCACCTCAGTATAGACACAGGGCCTCACCCCCCACCCCAGGATAGAAATAGGGCCTCATCCCCCACCCCAGGATAGAAATAGGGCCTCATCCCCCACCCCAGGGTAGAAATAGGGCCTCATCCCCCACCCCAGGGTAGAAATAGGGCCTCATCCCCCATCCCAGGGTAGAAATAGGGCCTCATCCCCCACCCCAGGGTAGAAATAGGGCCTCATCCCCCACCCCAGGGTAGAAATAGGGCCTCATCCCCCACCCCAGGGTAGAAATAGGGCCTCATCCCCCACCCCAGGGTAGAAATAAGGCCTCATTCCCAACCCCAGGATAGAAATAGGGCCTCATCCACCCCCACCCCAGTATAGACAGACACACACACACAGAGGGCCTTACCAAGTGCAGCAGCCGAAACGCGCCATCTCAAGTGCCAGCGAGGATGCAGTGACGTCACCACCGGAGCACAGGAGCCAGACAGCAGGCATCGGGCGCTGGGACCCCGCAGGCAGCGGGACGCCAGGGCCGCGCAGACGACGACGCGCCATCAACAAGCAGGAAGCAGAGCGCTGGGGGCCGCGCAGGAAGTGGAGTGCCGGGGCCGCGCAGGAAGTGGAGTGCCGGGGCCGCGCAGGAAGTGGAGTGCCGGGGCCGCGCAGGAAGCGGAGTGCCGGGGCCGCGCAGGAAGCGGAGTGCCGGGGCCGCGCAGGAAGCGAAGCGCCGGGGCCGCGCAGGCATCAGAGCGCCGGAGACAAGCAGGTATCAGAGCGTAGAGACCCAGCAGGCGTCGGGGCCCACTTTCATGAGACTTGGGAGATGGTACGCGTGCCTGCAGAGAGGGCTCTGCGTGCCCTCTCTGGCACGCGTGCCATAGGTTCGCCATCACTGCCCTAGGTGATCAGAAAAATAGTAAAAAAAAAAGTTACAAAATAAAATAATAAAACCTAAAAGTTCAAAACACCCCCTTCCCCTAGAACTGATATAAAAATAAAGTAAAATCATAAACATGTTGGGTATCCCCATGTCCTAAAATTTCCAGCATATCAAAATATAATATTATGAATAAAATAATTCTCGGCATTGAATTCCATAACGAAAAATAGTGCCCAAATGTCTGAACCGCCACTTTTTCGCCATTTTGCTATATATAACATATTTAACAAAATTGATCAAAAGGCCATACAGTCCTCTTTTTTAAAATCTTTTAAAATGTATTAAAACACAATAAAACCTATATAAGCTTAGTATACTTGTGATCGTACCGAACCAAAGAATAAAGTATGGGTGTTATTTGGGGCGCACAGTGAAAGTCGTAAAAACTGAGCCCACAAGAAAATGTTTTTTCATTGCATTTGGAATTTTTTTTCCACTTCCCAGTACAAGGGATACATAGGGATATATGGCGCACAGTGCTGTACTCTGTGAAAAGATAGGACAAGATGTGGCACCTTACAGCTCCCAATAGGCGCCGTGCGCCCACTGCATCGACTGTATATACGTCCCCCATGTGGCAGTGTGAATGTAGCCTTGAGGGGAGTGGGCTAGCGCAGAGGGTGCGGGGCTCGGGCCGATCCCATATGTGTTTCCCAAGAAACGCATGCGATTGATAACTCGATGGCATGCGTTCGCCCCGGGCCCCGCCCCCTGTGCGCTAGCGTCGTGTTATGAACATGTCGTTAGCGGAACGTGTGACCACCCTAAGGGTGAAGACACACATGGCGTTTTTGGGCCGTTTTTACTAAGTGCGTTTTCAGATCGTTAAAAACGCATGTGTTAAAAAACGCATCCGTTTTTAAAAACGCATGCTTTTTTGTCCGTTTTCCGAAATTGCGCAATGAAAAACGGACAAAAACGCATGCGTTTTCAAAAAACGCATGCGTTTTTAAAAAACGGATGCGTTTTTTAACGCATGCGCTTTTAACGATCTGAAAACGCATGGGTGCAGGAACATGCACGGCTATGACTCCGTTCAGTGGGACTTAAAGGAAACCTACCACTTGTAGTGGCAGGTTTCCGATGGCAATACCGAGCACCAGCTCAGGGTGAGCTGGTGCCGGAGCTTATTTTAGTTAGTGTTTTAAACCGCGGTATCGCGGTTTAAAACACTTTTTAAACTTTATAGCCGGCGCAGGCAGGTACGCGCTCGGCGCTTATCGTGCACGCGGCTACATAGGAAGCGAATGAGAGCCGCGCGCATGGTAAGCGCCGAGCGCGTACCTCCATGCGCCGGCTATAAAGTTTAAAAAATACCGCGGTTTAAAACACTAACTAAAATAAGCTCCGGCACCAGCTCACCCTGAGCTGGTGCTCGGTATTTCCATCAGAAACCTGCCACTACAAGTGGTAGGTTTCCTTTAATTCTATTTCTAAGTGTTACGTGTGACCACAGCCTCAGCTGTTGTATTGTGTTTTAAAACACAATGTAAACGCCACGTGTGAATGCAGCCCAAATGCCACAGCCATATTCCATTTTGTGTTTCCATTTTTTTATTCCCCACTTTCAAAACCGCATAACTTTAATGTACAGCGCTATATGATGAATGTGTAATAGATTGTACCTCCTGCATCAGTATTTATTATCCTAGAAACAAATTCCAAATGCGGTGAAATTGACCTATAAATGCCCGTGAACCATTTTCTAGTGACAGAGGGACAGTGGCCGCCTATAAGCCGGGAGCACAGGGGCGACCCCCTAATAACAATAACCCCTGGCTCCCCTGCGCAGCGCCGTGCACCGTCAGGTCGCTCGGGCTGCCGTACCATGTGACCTGCCGCACCATGTGACCTGCCGCGTCACGTGCTGCCCTGACGTCACCAGGTCGTCTGTGAGAAAAGAAACTAGCGGCTGCCCCGGAGGTGAGCGCGGGAGGTGGGGGTTGTGTGCAGCCCCTGTAACCGGGGAGCCCGGGTGCTGCTCACAGGGCACAGGCTGAGGTGCTGAGGAGAGTTCAGGCTGTGCCACCATTGTGGGGTGATAAATGCCTGGCGCACAGTGTGGTGGGGTATGTGTGTGTGAGGCTGTCACTGTTATGGAAGGGCATGTGTCATGTCACACTGCTGTAGGGGTATTATTGAGGGTATTTATGTCAGGCACAAACTGGAGGCCTGGCCCACACTGGTATGAGGTATGGGGAGTGAGTTATGTGGTTTGAAGGGACCAGGGACACCGAAATCTGCTATGGCTGACGGGCACACGCTTCCATGGAGTGAAGGTGTGAGACACTGGCTGGCTGATTTATGGGTGCCGGGCACACACTGTCATGGGTGCTGCACTCAGTGTCAGGTGAAATGGGGGCACGCTATCAGGGTAAAGGTGCAGGGTAGTATAGAGGTGCAGTTGGTGTGGAGGGCCGGGGCACACATCATCAGTGGGCGCTGTTATGGGGGTAGGGGACACAGTTTCAGGGGGTAAAGGTGCAGGGCACAGGCTGTCAGGGATAAAGTCGTCAGACATACACTGTTATCGGGGCCAGGGGCCGCACCGCCAGTGGGTATAGAGGGCCGGGCATGCGCCGTCAATGGGTGAGGAGGGCCTGGGCCTTAGCAGGGTATAGAGCCTTAGCAGATGCACATTATCATTGGTTACCTACAGCAAGCATATCATTTGTATAGCAATTCCTACCCCTTGATTTCTTTTGGCCATACTACAGTGAAGGTCTGGATCATTATTTATGTCACCTCCGCATATTTCACATGTGCTGCAGATGATTTGTGAATTGATATTTGCCTTTTGGCAGCTATCACACCATAAAGTTACAGTAATCATTCCAAACAAATCCCATGACCTGAATGGCCCCTCCCCCCCCCCCCCCCCAAGGGTATGTTCCATTACTTGGGATCATGAGGATTTGCCATATGTAAACATCTCTTCAAATGGATGTTGAAAAAAAAATGTTGAAAAAAAGTGAAATTTCTCATAAATGTAGCCATGTTGTCCCTTAGAAACGAGATAGCTTCCTTGGATACGACCACCTCACATTTTGGCAGCGATGGCCAGACATGTACTACTAAGCCTTGCCTAACCACCTGGCTTCAGCGTTCACAGATGTGGCACATGTAGTAACCCCTGGACATTTCATATACAAAAACCTTTTGTTTCTTCAATCAATCCCTCCAGCAGAGTTGGCCGTATCCAAGGGCACAGTCTGGTTTCGAAGAGACCATATGACTAAATTTATGAGAAATTACCTTCACACAGGAACATTTTTTAATTGAAGAAATGTTTATATATGGCAGATTAATGAAACTGAATGCGAATGCCCAGACGAGAATACCCCTTTAAACAAGATATATGCCTGCATTAGTGTAACTACAGCATTCTCAAGGTATGGTTGGTTCAAAATGCATGAAATCAAATGGAAGATTTCCTTTATAGGAAATTCAGGAAATTAATAACAATGTAGACTACTTGCTCCTATAAACATCTGTTACTAGCTCACCTCGACCTTTTGTAGGGTCACATGATTGTGTTACCTATAAACTGATCCACAGCATACACGATAGTTGTGTGGCATTAGTAATTTTCACATTTCCATAGACTTTTATGGAAGGCAAACACGGGCAGGAAGGGCACCTGTGGATTTTTCTACGACCTCCGTATGTGTCAGTGTGCCACCAGTTGGATGAATCAAAATTAGTCCTAGACCAGAGTTAAAGTACAACTGTAAAGTATAAAAACCTTTGCCTAACTCTGCACTAAGCAAAAATAAGCAATTCTCTAATTTACTATAATTTGCTATCTGCGGGTGTTTAGGAACTAGTAGATGTTTTACCTTGTCCCCCCTGGCTAATCTCCATTTGCCATGCTTTCTGCTGGCCATAGGAAACTGTATAGTTCAGCTGGAGAAGAGAGGAGGCTTGTTGAGAAGGGCTGTAGTGATGTCACAAACACTTATCACATGCTTCAGGTCGGCCAATGACAAACGAGCTATCCTTCATCATTTGAAAGTTCTTAAAGGGGTTGTCTGAATTCTGAAAAAAAACGAAGGGAGGCCGGGACGGCGCTGCTTAAAAAAATAAAGTCCTACTTACCTTCCGGTGCCCTCCGGTATCCAGTGCTGCTGTTGCTCCGGGCGCCATGTAAACAAACATGGCCGCCGGAGCAGTGCTGGACTCCGCTTCCGGACGGACCCGACAACCTTCCGGCCCCCATACACAATGCTGTCAATGGGGACGGGTAGGCGTGGCCGGCCGGAAGCTGAATGCAGCAGCGCTGAATACCGGAGGGCACCGAAAGGTAGGTAGGACTTTATTTTTTTTAAGCAGCGCCCTTCCGGACTCCCTTTTTTTTTTTTCAGAACTCGGACAACCCCTTTAATGTAATGGCGTTGGACCTTTAGTGATGTTACAAGCATGTGACTCATCACATGCTTCAGATCGGCCAATTACATACATGCTGTCTCCATTTAGCTTCATTTCCCGGAGCTGATGTCACAACCTGGAAGTGGCCACCCACATCAGGAATAGCTGAATCTGGTTTAATAAGAAATTATGGGCTAGGAAGAAGCCAGCAGCATGATACAGATATTGTTGGAGTTGTTGTCAAAGGCTGTCTCCAGCTGTGCTAACACAATTTTTTGCCATTAAATTTTCAGTTACGCTGTAAGTAACACTTAGTTTACCCCTCTTAGTTATTTGCAGTTTTGTTTGCTGCTATTATACAATCATGAGAAACAGAAAGCACATCCTCTTTCAATTCCATTATCTTTCTGTCAGGACATCATAAAAAAAATAGCGTGATCAATTTTAAGACCTGCTGAAAAACAATAAACAGAGGAACAACAACAGCACGTGGCATATTACAGTGTTATCATTATGTTGTATGTACACGCGATGTCCACAGCGATTCAGACTACAAGCAGGTTTTAGAGTCCTTAGCAGTAATTGATCTGCTGCAAATTCTAAGTCCAATTGATCAATTGGACATCAATTTACCTGCAAGGTTTTTTTCTGCAGCATTTGGTGGGATTTATATAAATCTGAAATACTGTGTATAAATCCCATATATAAATTATATAAATCCCATTCACTCCCGTGCTAATGTAAATTACTGTGGGTTCGCTGTTACTAGTTCTGCTGTGGATAACTAGCAGTCATTATGCCCTGTGTGTCCCCAGCCAATTTCTGTTAATTTTATAACACCTTTTTTTTGTGCAGTAAAAATGTCACATCCTAGCAGGAGGTCACCAGGCCCTAGCAAAGTTATGAAGCCGGGGACTTCTAAGTCTGGAAAAGCGAAGGGGTTGAAGGATATTCGTATAGATGAAGAGGTGAAGATCGCTGTTAATATTGCACTGGACAGATTTCGATACAGTGACCAAAAAGGTATAACCGTAACTTTATTTTGGTCAAACTCCTTGTGATTTTTAGTGTAAACAGTCAATGTTACCTGCATTGGTAAACACGCATGCAATGTAAACTGAAATGCAAATGCTATGTAAACATAAGTGCAAACGAGACATCAACGCATACACCACATAAGCGTAACGCGATGCAAAGAAGACATAAATGCAAATGGCATGTAAGTATAAGGCAACCGTGATGGCACGGAAGTTTAAATGTGCCGTAAACGCAAGCAACGTTTACATAATCAATATGTCGTAAATGCAAATGCTATGTAAGCATAAAGGCAAATACCACATAAGCTTAAACACGACGCAAATTCAATATAAACGATAAATCTGCAAATGCGTAAACACACCTCAAACGCTGCATACATGTAAACGCGCCACAAATGGTGCGTACACATAAACGCAAACATAAATGTGCGACAAACAGCACATAGGCGGAAGTGTAAACTTGATGCAAATGCAGTGTAAGCCTAACCATGATGCAAACGGCACGTAAGAATAACCATAATGCAAACACTGTGTAAACGTTAAAGTGACGCAAAACGCTGTGTAAGTGCAAATGGCGCGTAAACGTGAAGCAAACGCCTTGTAACCATAAACGCAACGCAAAAGCCTCGGAAGCACAAACGAGACGCAAACACGCATAAGTGTAAACATAAGACAAACACTGCGTAAGCATAAATGTGACACAAAAGCCTTGTAAGCATAAACGAGAGGCACACGCTGCGTAAGCATAAACGTGAACCAAAAGCCTCGTGAACGTGAGGCAAACGCTGCGTAACACAGATTACAATGGTCAGAAACTGGGAATGATATCTATCTCCACATGTGTGAGGTGGTGAAAGGTCCTCTTTAAGTCGGGGATCACCTGTAAATACATCACTGTATAGCACAAAAGATTCATACTGTGTATATTTTACATTCTCTACTCTTTGCACCCATTTTGGTAAATCTGTTGTATTTTTAGCTGTGGATTATTATATTTGAACAATTCTGGTAACACATGCTTTAGCACAGCTAAACATTACATAACAATTTTCAATAGAGAAAAACTTTGTTTTTTTTACATGTTAAAGAGATGGAATTCCCTTCGTCTTTGACCAGCACTGAGAGAGCTTTTATACACCGTCTTGCCCAGTCACTTGGGCTTATATCTAAGAGCAAAGGGTAAGTCACTATGTCCATGTTACACAGTATTGTGATGTAAAGAGGTCATACAGCCTCCAAATTTACAACAATGAAGGGGTTTTCACAATAGGGACAATCCCTTCAGAATGTGAACCCTGCAGCAAAGTCTTTTATTTTATTGTGGCCATTTGGAAGGTTAGCATACCATGTTATTCATGTTCTTATTTTTAATTTTATCTAAATTCCACGTTTCTCCAAAATTAAGACTTGAAGGGGTATTCTGGGAATAGGAACATCTGATACAAAAACCCATAATGCTATAAATAAATAAATGAATGTAACAAAACTCAATGTCATTAGTCACAAAATGGAGCTTAAATAGTTTGATTTTATGATTCACAAAATGTTATGGACTTTCTTATGCCCTGCCCCCAGTGATGATGAAACCGAATGTTCTGCACCGTTACCATAGTAATGATCAGTGTAACTGCTATCACTGCACATTACATCACTGAGATGATGTCTCAACACAACACTGGCCATGCTGGATGCACTGCAACCAACTGACTACAGCCAAATATAGTGGTGATCACATGACCTTCCCAGGCAGGTGCAGGACATGTGATGTAGTCATGTGACCAGCGGCCATCTTCTGTCCTGTGTCTGCTCCGCGTGGAGGAAATAAATGGACTGATTAAAGGGCCAGTACCATTTTAATTCTTCATTACAGTGCATGTCACAGCATTTTTATGCTAAGGGGAGAACAATTTTAAATAACAACTAATTACATATTAGCTTATATTTTAAGGACCCATTTGTATATGAATTATGTTTATTCCTGGAATACCCCTTTAAGGGTCTTGAGGTAATGTCCACATGTATGCTTTAAAAAATTCACATTTATTCAAATATAAACATGTGCTCATCTTCATAACTCACCAAACCCGGAATACCATTGGAAATTTCTTGTTACTTTATTGCCTTCAGGATTTTTGGCCCTAATTTCTATTATGAAGCAATGGCACTTTCCTTAAATGAGACCCTCCTGCCCATGTAGCTGCTTGTAGCCCATTGCATCTGTCAACTCCCTCTTCCCTGCAGCTCTGTCCTTCTCCATTCTGCCTTCTGCTAACAAGCTGGAGGGGGACACATGACAAACAGCTATAACTTCTGTACAGTCAGGAGTGGGAGCTGTAAATGAAATGGCACTCCTGGCTGTAGCACACCTAGTGCACTGGCTTATAGAAGTGTCCACGCCCCACCTTCCCCCCCGCCTCCCAGGTCTCTTGATGAAATCGTCGGGTGGCACAGCCCAGGTCTGACCTGACATAGTTTTGCAGAAAAACCTGCAAAACTAAAGTTCACAGGTTTTTGAAAAGTACAAAAACACTGGACGGGAGTGCCCATTTCGCCAGCGGCCACGCCCCACTACGCCCCCAGGCCCACATGATGTGGAGGTGGAGTAGTCGCATAATAATCGGAAATTCTTGCAGTGCACAAAAAAATTTGTGTTAACTTCATGGATACTTCGCCAGAAAGCTGGCGTAGAAGCAGTGATAGATTTCCCCACAAGCCTTAAGCAGTCTTAAAGGGGAGATTCTCCTCTTTAAAGTTACATCTGAGCTTTTTATTTTCAGAGAAGCTGGTAAATTGGATTGTTGAAAATATTGCTTCTCCTTTTTCTGCTCTGTTTTCAGGAAAGGATTTAGTAGATATTTAACCATAAGCAAGAAGGATGGCTCTGATTCCTGTAGAACTCGGATGACCTGCTGCCTTATACACAGCACAAAGCAAGCCATGAGGAGCCTCATCCAGCGCTTCCCTGTCACCAATAAGGAAAGGATGGAACTGCTTCCGAAGACAGAGCGAGGAAATGTCTTAGCAGTGGAAGCTGGTGAGCTTTTCAGTTTTAAAGAAGTAATTTTAGCTTCAGAAACTGGAATAAAAATAATGGATTTTGGCTTTTATTCTTTTTTAATACAATTACACTGATCATAAATTGTATTATATATTATAATTTATAAATGCAATCATTGACAAAGAAACCCCAACAAGAAGTTTTCAGAATCAAATTTAACTTTATGTGTGAGACTGTGTTCACACAATGGGGAGATTTATTAAATTGTCTACACCAAAATTCTGGAATAATTTGCACCTGAAATGGCTTGTGCCACATTTATTAAAGGAAATCCACCAGATTTGACGCCCAAATGCTAGTTACCATATGGGTGAAGTGCCAGTGTTTCTGTCATGTTCCTCCACGTCTGCTACACCGAATTAAAAAAAAAAAAAAAGATTGCAAATAAGCCGGAGGTGCTCTGGCCTCTGGTAGTTGTGCGCCTTATGGCTCCATCTGATAAAAAAAAATTTCACCTATATTCACTCCACTGGCCAGCCGCAGGGGCTGCCGACAGCCGGTGACGTTGCCCAGCTGTCTGCAAATCTCGTGTAAGCGCTTCACCTTGCGCAGCCGCACTGGGCTCTGGCGGCTGAGCAAAGTGTATTCAGGTGGAAACTAGCTGGTATAAAGCAGATTCTACTGTCATAGACTAGTGCAGATAAATCATCCAGCATTATTTATCTGGTGCTGGATATGACTGTGTAGTCTAACTCTGCACTGGTCTATTCACCATCTCTGCCATTGGGTTTGGAAATGCTGTGGAAGAAATGCACAACATTGAACGCAAGGCAAAACACATGTTGCGTACTTACCAAGTGCCTGCATTTTGGTCAAAACCCATGGGTGTTTGGTGAACCTTTTCTCCTCATGTGTTTGCAGTGTATTTTAAGTCTGAATGTTATTAGGATGTAGTGATGGTTTTACATATAATAGGACGCCAGACACACCAAAGGATAATGCTCAAAAAGTGACCTATCACTGGCTTTCGTGTAACGTTTCGACCATGTCCCAGTCTTTATCAAACACTGAACGCTGCTGGAGGAGAAAATAGAGCAGAGAGGTGGAGTGAGTAGGAGCTAGCATGTGCGTGCCAACGGTTGCACTTTTGGGACTGGGTTTTTTCACATTCGCCTGGGGGGAGTAGAATTGCAGCTTTTTAAAAATCCTATTTTCTATATCTATATCCAAATCCATATTTCCAGCCTTGCTCTAGCCGATACAATAATACATTTTTCGGTTTATGAATATGAATAATAAAAAATAACATAGAAGCATGTTTCATGTGGTCACACTGGTGCACAATGACGTTTGTGGGATTCAAGGAGTTGCCCTGACTTCTTTCATTCAAGCATGAGTCTGGAATACATTTGTCTTAAATCGCTGTTAAACTTTTAACATAATTGCATAAGTCAATGGTGCTGATGATAATAGTAGCCTTTGTAATATACTTTTAAAAGAAAAATTTATTTTTCTTTCTCGCTCACAACTGTTGAGCTTTTATTGCAAAAAGCAATAAATGTTGATCCCCTAATATAGGATACTAGGGATCAACAATATAGAACTATTGGATAAATTTGATGGACCTTTTTTAATCTTAGTATAAAAGACACTTGAATTTCTAATCTCTAAAGTATGAATATACCCTAAGTATGTATCACCTTATAACATTTGGTACCTTAAAATGGCTTTTTGATGGGGCACCTGACAGCTCTGCTTTAAGGGGTTGCACCAAGTTTGATTTTTATCCAATATCCACAGGACAGGATAACAATCCGACTGCTGAGACCCCCACTGATCATAAGAACAGACCCCTTACAATCACAAGAATGTTGAGAATGCGCCCCACTGCTCCATTCAGTGCTATAGGAGCATTGGAAATCTCTGGCAAGTAGACTGTGAATCTGCTGAACTCTATAATCCGTAATTTCCGATGTTCCCATAGATTTGAATGGAGCAGCAAGCTTCATGCCACCCCATCAATAGGACTCCCCAGTCTGGTGATCGTGGGGGTTTCAGGAGTCGGACCCCGCCACGTATCGGATTTTTAAAAAGAAACGGCTATAAAACTTGCTACACTACAATACAAGGAAACCTGCTATGACCTTCCCATCACTCATTTTAAGAAGGTTTCTAATAGACGTGTGTGTTTTCATCACAACTATTGGAAGTTTGCGTGATTTATGTAATCTTACCGTTTTTTTTTTTTTCGTAGAGAGCCGTGAGATGAACAAAACCAGCGGACGGCTGAGCAATGGCATCCCCCAAGTCCCAGTGAAAAGAGGGGAATCTGACTTTGATTCCTTTCGTCAGTCTTTACCAGTATATGAAAAGCAAGAGGAAATTGTTCAGATTATTAAGGACAATAAAGTTGTTCTGATTGTTGGTGAAACAGGATCAGGGAAAACCACCCAGGTAATTCCATAGGGCATCACTGAAAAATTCAAAAGAAATTGATAATCTTGTATCCATGTATCAGGAAATAATCCAAAACTTTCACCATTTATTAATATTGCAAATGTTTTTTACCTCAAGATTCCCCAGTTTCTTCTTGATGACTGCTACAAGAATGGAAACACTTGTCGAATTTTCTGCACCCAACCAAGGCGCTTGGCTGCAATTGCCGTTGCTGAAAGGGTTGCTGCTGAAAGAGGAGAGAAAACCGGTCAAACTATTGGTTACCAAATTCGACTTGAAAGCCGGTTTGTGTTACGCATATACATGTAGTGTAGTTTTGGATTCTCTCTGTCATACAACCTTACATTATATATGCAGTTACTGACCTTCTCTGGGTTAACTTGTGTAGAGTAAGTTAGTGTTCTGTTCGCACAAGAAAAAATATCTCCACTACATGCACACATAGACATCTCTTCTATATAACAGCTCTGTTACATGCCACACATAAAGCCCTGTTACATGCAGGACCCCTCCCCCCAAACACCATAAGCTTTTAACCCCTTATAACGACTGCCCGCCCCACCCTCCCGTACCCTGAGGATGCGTCTCGCACCTTCAATAGTATTTTTTTCTCCCTGTACTGTCCTGCAATCATTGAAGCTTGCCTGAGTTTGTTTCACGTCAGATTGATGTGCAAGGGCAGCCCATCATTTTGTTCTTCCGTATGTGAGTTTGGAAGAAGCTGAAATACATGTGTTATTGGGGAAGTGAATGTCACCCATGATGATGGTTAAGATGGCAATTGGTAGGAATTGAGGAACCCAGGTAGTGAAGTTGATAAAGACAGCAGTGACGCCTAAAGGTTCAGTACATTACTACATCTTCATATGCAAATGTGCAAAAATGTGGCTTCTTATTTGTTTAAATCCGGATGGAAACATCTTATCAATAAAATGACACATTGTTAATGTTATTCAAATGCGTTAAATGCTCTTGTGCATTTAAGCTTTTTTTTTTTTAAACTGTGTTTAATAGGGTTTCTCCAAAGACTCTCCTCACCTTTTGCACTAATGGGGTCTTGTTGCGTACTCTGATGGCCGGAGATTCAGCACTTTCAGCTGTAACTCACGTCATTGTGGTAAGTAATGCTGAGTATACACATTTACATGTGTTTTTCATGCATAACAATTTGTAATGAGTGCAATTGGCTTAACAGAGCCCAAAAGGTTCAGTGGACCACATTGCAGTTTGTTAGTTCTGTTTCATGATGTCCAAGTAAATTTTTAACTTTAACGTGATAGAATAATTGTTTTCATGACATTTTGTATAGAATTAGCAGACACATAACTTAAAATGTAAAATAAGAAATATACTTTTTTAATATTTTACCTGTACTTTTTAATAAGAAGTATAAATCTTTGTCAAAATAGGTTATAAATATGTGCAGTGCAAATCCATCAGCATGTTCAGAGGCGGAGGGTACATGTACTTTTGCAAAGTGGCTTCTTTAGCACTTCCTGCATTCTGCTTTCAGCTGACAGACTGGAGGGGTTCACTTCAAATGATGGTTATATCTCCTGAACTGTGGCACCAAGAATCTCCCCTTTAATATCATATCAGGAGTGTGTTTCTTTGTGACACAGAACCAGAGAAAACCACTGTTACATTTACAGACTGAATTAAAGAAATTGGAGATTCTCGTCTTTAATATGTCACCAGAATTTTGTTTCTAGGTGCCACAGGGGGTATGTTTGTTTGAATTGGGACACTATCATGAAGTGTATATACGTGGTTTCTGCATGGGGCATGTGCAGATAGAACATATACACCCTTATGGCATTTGTGAAGGCGTTAAGTAGTGAGATGGTAGCAATGGATAGATTACTCCATAACGTTCCCTATTCTGCCATTCAGCAGCCTGGAAAAGTTTTGTGACAAAGGCGTGACCTGTGATAGAACTAAGGCTAGGTTCGCACTTTTAACACATCCAGCATGTATGTCAGTAAAGCTCTGAATGTACACAAGAGTCTCTATAGTCATTCACTGTTAGGTGGAGGCTAAAAACGTATCCTTTTGGCCTCCATCTTTTCAGTGTACGTCAGTATGGAGTAATGTAGTGGACTACCATATTTCATCACGCTGGTTGCAGTAGGAAATTATATCCATTTAACAGAGGTCATAATAGCCTATGGGAGATGGGTGTCACTGTATGGCACCTGACCATCACTAGTCATGGTAAGACAGAGACCACAGTGGTGGTGAACCTATGGCACGGTTGCCAGAGGAGGCACTCGGAGAGCTTTCTGTGGGCACCCAGGCTGTCCCCCAGCATTACTTCGTTGCAGAAACAGTCAGAAGGTGCGGACATGCCCTATTTATATTTGAAGGTTCTCCTGCTGACCTCTTATTTTTTGCAAAGCGTCTCAAGTGGGATTTGGGTTGCAGTGTGGGCACTCGGTACTTAAAAGGTTCGCCATTACTGCTATAGAGTGATGTAATCCACCCTGAACATCAGTGGATGCAAATCACTGCTTGCTGTCATTGTGCACTCCTCCTGTTACTGCGGAGAAAGAAGATGTATCTCATTGTATCCCAGCCGTATAGGTAAGGAATCCTCCATAACATATGCAGTGCATAAAGGAAACCTGTCAACAGGTCTGTGTCACTAGTCCTGTCACTACTACCTGTTGGAGCAGCTCACAAGGATCCCATCCTAAACTTAAACTAGACAATTCATACATTAATCATCATAAAATCATCTATTCTTTATTATGTAAATGAGGCTGGTCACATGGTCAGAGACAGTGATGTTACCCCTCCCCTCTCTTCCCCCTGCCCATGTCTGTGTGTAATGTATAGTAAAGCATTGCTGGTGTGTGTGCTGCATCTGCTGACACGCTCTCACTCCTAATACACAGAGACACAGACATCAGCTACACAAGTACCTGACATGTTCTGCTATAACATGACTGCCTGGAGCTGTTGTATCTTTCCTATACAGGCGGTCCCCTACTTAAGAACACCTGACTTGCATACGACCCCTAGTTACAAACGGACCTCTGGATTTTGGTAATTTACTTTTCTTTAGCCCAAGGCTACAATAAACAGTTGTAAGTTATCAGAGGTGTCTGTAATTAAGATTTATTGTTAATCCTGGTACAAACGGACCTCCAGCTGTTGATAATTTACTGTACTTTAGGTGTACTGCAATTAAGTTTTTTTGTTAATCTGGGCTCTTATGACAATCCAACATTTTTAAAATCCAATTGTCACAGAGACCAAAAAAATTTTGACTGGGGTTACAATAATAAAGTATATAGTTCCGACTTGCATACAAACTCAACTTAAGAACAAACCTACAGAACCTATCTTGTATGTAACCCGGGGACTGCCTGTACACACAGGCTGCGGGGGCGCCAGCACCAGGAAGCACATCATTATACAGTCAAGCACTGGGGGTGTGGCTGTACCTCCCACTCATGAATAGAGTGTACAGCTTGAATATGCTAATGCTTCATTGGACATTTCACAGGTCATTTGCATACAGCTTTAGACCCTCATTGCTTAGGTTTACAGACATGTAGAGAGACAATGAAGGGATAGAGACAATGCTCTCTAATGGAAGTTTATGAAAATATATTTAGTTTAGGGTTAGTTTGCCTGACAGGTTCTCTTTAAAACCAAGTGTGAACCCTGCCTTTATTTATAATGTATGTTCCACACTTAAAAACTAGCGGCCGTACTGTGTCACCTGGAAATGTCTGTATACTGCAGGTTGGTCGCGCTCTGCTGTTTGTTTTGGATCTTCACCCCACAAATCCCTGCGTGCATCTTACTTCAGTTGCTTTGTAAATAGTAAAACCTTATGAACCTCTAAGCAGCAGGGTAGTTCTTAACTTTTCTCATTATTTAAACAGAAAAAAAAAGGTTAGAAATAAAACACCCATTTACAACCGTAATTAACTTTAAGGCCGGTGGTCCGCAGAACTGCTGTAGCCTGAAACGATGCTCTTGTAAATGATGAACGGACATGGCAGGGAGCGTGTAATGTATGGCGGATGAAAGCTAAGGGCACCTTCAGCTTTATATTTGTTTGTTTCATGAAGTGATGACTGATGTTCCTGTCACAGTACAATCGATCGCCATTGATCTAATAATTAAAATGTCGCCTTCTAGTGTCACGTGACAGCTTTTATCAGCGTTGTTTATAGCTCTCATTTTACACTGTAAATCCAGGTATATGGCGACTACATGTTTGCTTGTTAGGGCAGTAGTAATTCATGTAGGTCGACTATAATGTACTTCCCAGTTAATGCAGTTCATTGCCTTTTCAGTTAACACATGTTCCATGTTATTCAGCCACATTTAGATAATTTATGCATAATTCTGAATCCAATAATTATGGGTGGGTTCATCGGTGCAACCATAGGTTTGACATGGCAGCTGCATTTATCATAGTTCAGAGTTACTGAAAGTTGTTACGGGGAAACAAAAGGCTCAAAAAGTAAGTTAAACTAAAATAAAACCGCTAGTGGAGCAATTTACATATAAGCCACATGACTTGGCATTAAAACTGCATGATAGAAAGGCAAAGCTAATATGAAGCTAACATGGACATAGTTTCCAATCTGCAAATAATTGAATATAAAAAATTCTGGAATGATTTCAGAAAAAAACTTAAACATAAAAATTATGAAGATTTTTAATATCTCCCCATCTATAGTAAATTATCAAAGGATTTAGAGATCCTGGCTGCTGAACTGGTCTGTATACACAGTCCAGACCTTTCACCATTTAAAATAAATGGCATATGTGATCCATCATAAGAATTAGCTCCTGCACCATACTGGGACACACAAGTGAAACTAAAAGCTGTATTTACAAATCCTCAGTAAAGAGGAACAAAACAGGACCAAGCGATAAGTAGATAAATCGTGGCTTAGGTTTTGTGCCATTTTTGTATGTAAAGGGGTTGACCTTTAGGATGAAAACTTGGCAGCTTCTCTACAGAAACAGAGCCACGCCTCACCATGGGTTGTGCCAGTATTACACCTCAGCTGTATAGAGATGAATGGAGCTTAGTTGCAATACCACACGTGATCCATGGTCACTATATAAGCTGTTTTTGGAAGAAAGCAACCATTTTTACAACCGCCACATAATCTCTTTTAACTCCTTAACGCTCTGCGCCGTAGCTCTACGGCGCAGAGGTATAAGGAGTGTATGAAGAGGGCTCACGGGCTGAGTCCTCTTCATACAAAGGTGGGGGTTTTTGCAAAATGCATAAAACCCCCACCGCTAATAACCGCGGTCGGTGCTTGCACCGATCGCGGCTATTAACCCCCTAAACGCCGCCTGCAAAGTCGCAGGCGGCGTTTAAAAGACGGCGGCGCGTGGGCGCCGCCATCTTTTTTTTGATCGCCACGCCCCCGAACGTCATCGGGGGGTGGCGATCAGTTGCCATGGTAGCCTCGTGTCTTCTCTTGACACGAGGCTATCTGGCAGCTGCATATTCGTTACAATGAGCCAGTGGCTCATTGTAATGAATGTGCTGCAAAAATGCCATATATTGCAATACAGAAGTATTGCAGTATATGGTAGCAGCGATCTGACCATCTAGGGTTAATGTACCCTAGATGGTCTAAAAGATAGTGAAAAAAAAAAGAAAAAAAAAAGTTTAAAAAATAAAAAAAATTAATAAAATATTAAAAGTTCAAATCACCCCCCTTTCCCTAGAACGGATATAAAACATAACAAACAGTAAAAATCACAGACATATTAGGTATCGCCGCGTCCCAAAATGCCCGATCTATCAAAATATAAAAACGGTTACGGCCGGCGGTGACCTCCGAGGCGGGAAATGGCGCCCAAATGTCCGAAATGCGACTTTTACACCTTTTTACATAACATAAAAAATGAAATAAAAAATGATCAAAATGTCGCACAGACCTCAAAACGGTAGCAATGAAAACGTCGCCTCATTTCGCAAAAAATGACCCCTCACACATTTCCGTGCGCCAAAGTATGAAAAAGTTATTAGCGTCAGAAGATGGCAAAAAATTTTTTTTCTTTTTTGTACACATTCGTTTAATTTTTGAAAATGTATTAAAACACAATAAAACCTGTATAAATTTGGTATCACCGCGATCGCACCGAACCAAAGAATAAAGTAGGCGTGTTATTTGGAGCGAAGAGTGAAAGTCGTAAAAACTGAGCCCACAAGAACGTGACGCACGTGCGTTTTTTTTTCAATTTTTCCACATTTGGAATTTTTTTTCAGCTTCGCAGTACACGGCATGTTAAAATAAATAACATTACGGGAAAGTAAAATTTGTTACGCACAAAATAAGCCCTCACACAGGTCTGTACACGGAAAAATGAAAAAGTTATGGATTTTTGAAGTTGGAGAGCGAGAAATGAGGCGAAAAACCCTGCGTCCTTAAGGGGTTAATGTAACAAATTCTATTGTTGGCCATCTTTTAAAATGGGTATAGCCCTTTAAGTAGGGCAGGTATTTGACATTTATAAATAGAGTTTTTATGATCTCCACCTTGTAAAGAAATATACTTGTTATAAACTTTTCCAACGGCATCTTACTTTTGGATTCTACACTGGTCTTCCTCCTTACTACTACTACTTTTCTGTGTATGCATACTATGAATTATAAAGTGCTATGATGTACACTCACCGGCCACTTTATTAGGTACACCTGTCCAACTGCTCGTTAACACTTAATTTCTAATCAGCCAAACACATGGCGGCAACTCATTGCATTTAGGCATGTAGACATGGTCAAGACAATCTCCTGCAGTTCAAACCGAGCATCAGTATGGGGAAGAAAGGTGATTTGAGTGCCTTTGAACGTGGCATGGTTGTTGGTGCCAGAAGGGCTGGTCTGAGTATTTCAGAAACTGCTGATCTACTGGGATTTTCACGCACAACCATCTCTAGGGTTTACAGAGAATGGTCCGAAAAAGAAAAAACATCCAGTGAGCGGCAATTCTGTGGGCGGAAATGCCTTGTTGATGCCGGAGGTCAGAGGAGAATGGGCAGACTTGTTCGAGCTGATAGAAAGGCAACAGCGACTCAAATCGCCACCCGTTACAACCAAGGTAGGCAGAAGAGCATCTCTGAACGCACAGTACGTCGAACTTTGAGGCAGATGGGCTACAGCAGCAGAAGACCACACCAGGTGCACTCCTTTCAGCTAAGAACAGGAAACTGAGGCTACAATTTGCACAAGCTCATCGAAATTGGACTGTAGAAGATTGGAAAAATGTTGCCTGGTCTGATGAGTCTCGATTTCTGCTGCGACATTCGGATGGTAGGGTCAGAATTTGGCGTCAACAACATGAAAGCATGGATCCATCCTGCCTTGTATCAACGGTTCAGGCTGGTGGTGGTGGTGTCATGGTGTGGGGAATATTTTCTTGGCACTCTTTGGGCCCATTGGTACCAATTGAGCATCGTTGTAACGCCACAGCCTACCTGAGTATTGTTGCTGACCATGTCTGACCATGTTTATGACCACAATGTACCAAACATCTGATGGCTACTTTCAGCAGGATAATGCGCCATGTCATAAAGCTGGAATCATCTCAGACTGGTTTCTTGAACATGACAATGAGTTCACTGTACCCAAATGGCCTCCACAGTCACCAGATCTCAATCCAATAGAGCATCTTTGGGATGTGGTGGAACGGGAGATTCGCATCATGGATGTGCAGCCGACAAATCTGCGGCAACTGTGTAATGCCATCATGTCAATATGGGCCAAAATCTCTGAGGAATGCTTCCAGCACCTTGTTGAATCTATGCCACGAAGAATTGAGGCAGTTCTGAAGGCAAAAGGGGGTCCAACCCGTTACTAGCATGGTGTACCTAATAAAGTGGCCGGTGAGTGTAGTGTTGTAACAACAACTATTATTATTTGATAACTTGTATTTTTATAAAGGGCCTTATTCCCTTTCTTAAATCAAACCTGGCAGAACTGCTACAAAAGCTCCAGCTATGGAGGAATATACACTTTACTCAGCATTAGCTACAATAAAGATGGTTAATAGCACATTACCAAATGTTGACAATATTATGGTTACTTGCCTATAACCTATTGATGCTGAACTGTGTTCCATTAACATTTATAGGATGAAGTTCATGAACGTGATCGATTCAGCGACTTCCTACTAACCAAACTCCGAGACTTGATACAGAGGCATTCAACTCTGAAACTGATTCTCTCCAGTGCTGCATTGGATGTAAACTTGTTTTTGAAATACTTTGGAGGGTGCCCTGTCTTGTACAGTAAGTATGATTTCAAACACATCATCACATCCCTTTAATTCAGCATTTCTAATAATCTTTGTTCCTACCTTTGAAATGCATTTGAGATCTGGGAATGCTTTCACTGTATCAAGGAATTTAGAGATAATTGAGAGGATGCCGATGCTCAGGTTCCTTCCTACTAGACATGGCATCTTCCTACAGTCCAGGTAGTGCCCTGCTTTTTAAAAGTGACCCTGGTCCTGGTCCTGTATGAAGAGCGAGAAGGTGTGGACAGGGTCGCCTCACTGAGTCTTCATGTTCAGGCGCCCTACCTTCTTTCAACGGTACTAGGATCCTCAGGATGCTGATACCACTACAATCTACCTCACAATTGTCGTACTGGCAAAGGGAAAGTTAGTGGGTTTTTGGTTTCATTTTGGGCATTCAATTTCTAAAAGTTCTGCCATCATTGCCCTAGATCCTGGAAAACATCTGATCCTCGATATCCCCTTTAATGAAGGATTACATTTAAAATGTTTATTTTGATAGCTCTAATGCTTCTTTCTTGTTAATCTTGTTCAGTACAAGGTCGACCCTTTGAAGTAAAAGAAATGTTTTTAGAAGATGTTTTGAGAACGATGGGCTACACAAATAAGGACATGCTGAAATATAAGAATGAAAAACAGTGTGGTAAGTAGAGTAACTTAAACTTGATAAAGTGTACAAAAAACGAGTCTATATAGGACAGTGTTCACACTATCCAAAGAATGCGTCGGCACTACCGGACCTGTGCGCTATAGCAAGTAGGCAATGACACTTGTAACCGTAACGGCTCGACAAAGCGCAGGAGTGCGCGAAACGGCCCGTTGCAGTGATATGTCCTGCTAAGACCTCCCTGTCTTATGAAATGTAAATAAAACGAAGAATACCTGGGTGAGTGCCGCTTGTTTTTTCTATCTTAAACTTGAGTTGCTACTAATTTGTGTTATATTCACATATTCACAATTGCTGGTATGATTTTTGTATACAATCTGTGCTCTAAATCCCCACTGGACAAGCTGCGAAAAAAGAAGAATAGATGGAGGAGATTACAGAATAGAAAGCAGTAATCTCATGAATGAGTGTTTGCTCTGCCCCCAAGATTGCGGTTCAGTAAGGAAGCTTCTTGGACAGTGTTACAATCCTGCCTTTGCCATAGAACAATGGACAGGAGGACCCTGACTTAAGAACACCCGACTTACAGACGACCCCTAGTTACAAAGGGACCTTTGGATGTTGGTAATTTACTCTATTTTAGTCCTAGGCTACAATGATCAGCTGTAACAGTTATCAGTGGTGTCTGCAATTAAGATTTATTGTTACTCCTGATTCTTATGACAAACAAAGTTTTAAAATCCAATTGTCACAGAGAGCAAAAAACTTTTGTCTGAGGTTACAATTATAAATTTACATTTCCGACTTGCATACAAATTCAACTTAAGGACAAACCGACAGAACCTATCTTGTACATAACTCAGGGAATGCCTATACTTCCCCAGTTCTGGGGAGCCATATCATACAACAGTCCGTCACTCCTGGTTGTGAAATTAGGGACATTAAAAGGTCTATATGCAACACCCCCAAGTTTGCAGGATTTGCAGGCCCTACTGCAACCTCTGTGGGTAATTGTGGCCCAGGATATCATATGGAACCTGTCAGTCTCCATATCTAACCAACAGAGTACTAGAGCATATTTGGTTGTTTTTACATATTATAATTGTAATTACACAGCAAAGGAAGATTAAATGGAGATGCTGAGGATTTACTGTGGACCTTGTAGTGAAGTTTGAAGCAAAGCCTTTATGTTTAAACATTGATGATTGTTGATTAACATTTATCTATGACTAGATATGGTAAATATATACCAAATTGCATTGGATGTCACGGTTAAGTTGCGATTACAATATTTTCTTTCCCATTGTGTTTTCTATTTTGCCAGAGGAGAAGCAAAAGACGACCCTGTCTGAATGGCATTCGGCAAAAGAGAACAGCAAAAAAAGCAACACCCAGAGGCAAAGAAGCATTACTAACATCACTGAGGAGTATGATGTGCTGGACGATGGAGGGGACGTATTCAATCAGCTGGTATGATTTAAAGATCTTCTTTCTCAGGCAAGAGACCCACATCTACCAGTTTTCTAACTTTGACTTATGTTTTCTATGTCTATATATTAAGACTGAGAAGGATGTGAATTGTCTGGAGCCCTGGCTGATAAAGGAAATGGACTCTTGTCTCTCTGATATTTGGCTTCACAGAGATGTAGGCGCTTTTGCTCAACTTTTTCAGTTAATTCTGATGGAAAATGTTAGCGGTAGGTTTCCTGTTTTTTTTACTCATATACTTTTAATTTAGTTACTCTACATTATTGTTCGCCATTTGCTCACAAGAAGGTCACTGTGTTTGATGGAATAAGACATGACTTTCAAATTTTATTACTTATAAAAATTACAAATGCTAATAGTTTTCCCAATTTATTGATGGAATACATTTTTTGTTCCTTTATGTGGCATCATGGACACTTTTTAGTCGGTGACCTAGTGTATTAGTGTTTTTCTGTTCAGTGGTGGATACAGTATATCTGTTGTATATCTTTTAATGTTTAGTCTGCAGCTTTTAACGCCATAAACTCCATGGATTATACTGAAAGCACTAACAAACCGTTTACTTCCAATTATTTGATAGTATGCTTTCTTTTATTTATTGTATTTTGCTTAGTTGATTACAGGCACAGTGAAACCAGTGCATCCCCATTAATGGTGGCCGCTGGCCGAGGATTTTTGAGCCAGGTAGAGCAGCTTATTGGCATGGGAGCCAATGTCCATAGCAAAGCGTCAAACGGATGGTAATTACCCTTTCACTTATAATATATTGTTCAAGTTAATAACTTAACAGTTTGTTTTAATACCAAAACTGTTGCAGAGTAATTTCTTAGACCACTTATCCATTTAAGCAACGTTAAATGTGGTTGCAGAACATGCAGCACATTGATGCAATAATTATTTCTTTCACAATGATTCAGCCCCCTCAGTCACAGCAGCTTGTCCTGAGATGCCAAACAGCACATCTCTCTACACTCATGTAGTTTGGTAACTGTAGTGACTGAGGGGTTGTAAATCTTCAATGCATCAACTTCAATCCAGTCCCCAGTTACCTAGTCTAATGACATGCCTGCTCAGGGGTAGAGAAAGCCCCCTCGACCTTGAATTGGCGTGTCTTTACATATTAGTAAAAATGCACTCATATAACCCTTACATTAGAGTTCTTCTTAAAATATTGGAGAAATTACAAAGCAAGACAAAACCTTAAAAACAGTATTGATTGTTATAGTTTTTCCCCCCACTTCTTTATAATAGCGTAATAGCCACTATTACGCCACTATAAATAGCACTACCTACTTATTCTGACAGATTGCGACTGCTGTAAAGGTGCTGGGGCAAACGAGTATTTGTATATGACTGCTTAATATTTCCTAAAAAAAATTTTTTGGTCTCTCAAATACAAAAATACATTTCCTCTTATATACCTGTTATATTTGAGAAAACAAAAAGTCAAGTGAGAGTAGAAGAAACCTATCATATACCTAAGTGAAGTTGGCCCCCCCACCTTGTTCAAATCAAACAAAATTGGTGTCAAACGTTTGTGCTACGTTTGTGCTGGTTTGTGCAGCAGAAATTTTCGTTTGTGCCGCTATCGTTTTTAAGATTTTAATGAAAGTTTCCAGAGGTCATCAGAGGTCAACCAGCCCCCCCACATTGCCCAAATCAAACAAAACTGGTTCCAAATAATTCTGCTACGTTTGTGCTGGTTTGTGCTGCGCAAATTTTTGTTTGTGCTGCTTTTGTTTTGAATTTATGAACAAAAAATGAAAGTTCAAAAGTTCAAGCAGCCCCCCCACATTAACGGAATCAAACAAAACTGGTGTCAAACGTTAGTGCTACGTTTGTGCTGGTTTGTGCAGCAAAAATTTTCGTTTGTGCCGCTATCATTTTTAATATATTCATACTTTTTTGCAGAGGTCATCAGAGTTCATTTCTTCCAAAGTACAATGTGTTTGCTAGCTCCCCCTGGTGATCAAACCAGGGAAGTGTCACTAGGTTTGTTTTTTACCAGTTCATCCAAAACACCTCAAACACCTGAACATACCTTAAAAATTATAACGGCACAAACAAAAATTTTTGCTGCACAAACCAGCACAAACGTAGCACTAACGTTTGACACCAGTTTTGTTTGATTCCGTTAATGTGGGGGGGCTGCTTGAACTTTTGAACTTTCATTTTTTGTTCATATATTCAAAACAAAAGCAGCACAAACAAAAATTTGCGCAGCACAAACCAGCACAAACGTAGCAGAATTGTTCGGCACCAGTTTTGTTTGATTTGGGCAATGTGGGGGGGCTGGTTGACCTCTGATGACCTCTGGAAACTTTCATTAAAATCTTAAAAACGATAGCGGCACAAACGAAAATTTCTGCTGCACAAACTAGCACAAACGTTTGACACCAATTTTGTTTGATTTGAACAAGGTGGGGGGGCCAACTTCACTCAGGTCTATCATATGCACAATACCTATTTCAATGTTTAGTCAGCATAAAGCATATTATACTCATAAATGGAGATTTGTTTTTTAATGTTATAGGACAGCACTGGACTGGGCAAGGCATTTTCAACAAACTGAAGTTGTTGACCTACTGGAGTCCTACAGGTAAATCACATTTAGCAGATCCATATTTTCCACTCTCACCCTCCCCTCTTAAAGCTTTACTAAACTTTTCAATACATTTCTGAAATGAATAGAGCAGTTGATAAGCAGTATATAAAATGTTTACTATTAAGGAAATTGGCTTCTGTGCCCTTTTTCTGCTTCTTCCTCCTGTATGGGACACTACTAAGGAGGCTAATGATTGACTTTTTCTTCAGCTACAGAATATTTCACTTGCTGATTCCGCTATGTAAGGAAATTAGACTATCCAGGGACTGTCTGTAACGAGTTAAGTCATTAAACACTTTATAGGGTATAGTTATCTCTTGCTGTTTACACAGACTACTTAACCCTGTCACTACCGGCCAACATAAAGGTACACAGGCAGGTCATGAGAATTGAATCAGCCAGGTGTTCCTGAGCTGATTTGGGCTGAAACACCCCCGTCCTCCTCTGTCCTTTGATAAACACGCGCCCTGCACATATCATTTATACTCTATTCTGTGCAGCAGCTTAGCAGGAGGTGTGTGCAGGAGTCATGCAGGGGCTAGTTTACAGGAGGAAGGGGGACATCGGGAGCACCCAGCTGACTCATTTCACAGGGTTACAATGCAAAGTGGAGGGGGAGTTTGTTCTATAATTCATAGAAGCCACTGACTCATTTCAATAGCATCATGCAGAGCAACTCACTACAGTTAACGAAGTAGGACCTTTGGTTTGAAGGGCTAGATGTACCTGACGGGTTCCCTTAAAACGGTGTCACTTGAAAGTACAATTTGTCTTGCAGATAAAATACCCCCCATATAGCTTTGTCAATGAAAAAAAGCAAAAATATATAGCTGGTAGAAGGAGCAGAGGGAAAAAAAATAAAATTGGACTTGAAAGGGTTAAATGGCTGAGAAAAAAGGACTTATTTAATGAAGTATAATTAAACAAAGTATTTTTTTTCTTTATGCAATGTCTCCTCATATTGTGTATGTTCAGTAATACATTTTTCAAGCAATTTAATGTTTGGATATGAGAAAGAAAGTTACAAACTAAAAATTGCTAAAGATGCCACATGATCAGATTACTGTATATACTCGTGTATAAGCTGAGTTTTTCAGCACAAAAAATGTGCTGGAAAACGTCCCTTCGGCTTATACACGAGTCAAGAGTAAAAAATAATAAACGTACATACTCACCCTCCGGTGGCCCCGATATGCAGCACTGCTCCCCCGATGTCCGCGCAGCTTGTCTTCAGGCTTCCGCGCCCGTCTTCTTTCTTCTGCTGGGCGCCGCCATGTCTTACCCCCGGCGGTGCCTACTATGACCGCTGGGGGCAGTGCTGCAGACCGCTGGGGGCAGTGCTGCAGACCGCTGGGGGCAGTGCTGCAGACCGCTGGGGGCAGTGCTGCAGACCGCTGGGGGCAGTGCTGCAGACCGCTGGGGGCAGTGCTGCAGACCGCTGGGGGCAGTGCTGCAGACCGCTGGGGGCAGTGCTGCAGACCGCTGGGGGCAGTGCTGCAGACCGCTGGGGGCAGTGCTGCAGACCGCTGGGGGCAGTGCTGCGCTGGCTGTATACTATAGGGGGGTCTGTGACCAATGCATTTCCCACCCTCGGCTCATTTCCCAGTTTTTGGTGGTAAAATTAGGGGTCTCGGCTTATACTCGAGTATATATACGGTAAGTTTCATGGCTCTGCTCGTGGCTCAGGTTTTTTTCCTCATTAACTGCTCCTATGATTTTACATTTGCATTAAATCATTGCAAATCATCAATAATCTGATATGTATTTGGGACAGCCTGAGAGTTCTTTGGTGTCCACCGTCTGTTTGAAAGAAGGATCCAGTGTTCCCGGGTAAGTAAGTGGGGGACATAGGTGTAGTGACGTTCTCCCTACTCCTTTGGTTATATGGTTGTTAACATGCATATTTGTACATAGTTTATTTATCAGCTGAATGAGAGCTATAGACCCCTTTAGCTTTAGGTGTTATTAGTTTTTCATATTATCTTGTTCTTTTGCTCTTTGTGCAGTGCTTCCTTGGAGCCCAGCAATCTGGATGAAAGTTCCCTGGTGCAGGCTGAAAGCAGCAGCCTGAGTGTGGAGGAACAGGAGCTTCTCAAAGCTTACCACTACAGTTTTGATGATGAAAAAGTGGACCTTGATCTAATAATGCACATTCTACATAATATCTGCCAAAATTCTGACTCAGGTACATAATTTGTATTGTATATGATGACTTTAGAAATGGTCAATATGTACATTGCATGTGCATCAAGAGACCAATGTGCACGTCTAATCAGAATAAATATTTTCTCGATTTTATCTAGAATAAAGTTTTTTCTATAGTTTAATGGTAGCATTAATCAGAAAGCATCCAATACATTTTGTAAGTTGATTGTTAATCATAAAAGCATATCTACTCTCTTACTGACAGCTGACTGCAGAACCAAACTACATAGGGTTTGTTTTTAGTCTTATAAGATGTATATACATAGGCCGTTTTATTGTTCCCCTGATGAATTATTGGTATAAGAGATCACATCTTTTTCTTTGGATTACATCTTCCTTAACAGATGAAAGATTCTGTAAGCTTTGTTTATGCACCTTTTTCATGGATCACAAGTTTTTATTAAAATGAGTTCTCTCAGCAGCCCCATATAACTATAGGTGTCATAGCACTGGAGATAGTATTGGTCAGAGATGTGTCCTAATAGAATTACACTGTAGTATGTAAGCACAGACAATGCGATATATTGGAAAAAAGGAAGCTATTGTTCTGGTCTACTTTGTAGATGTGATGTCTATTTGTTTTTATCATAAAACTCAATATAAATTAAGAACACCCAACATACAGACAACCTCTAGTTACAAACAGACCACAGACTAAAGGTGTTACAAAAAACTGGCCCTTGCATAGCTAAATTGACATGCCTCCTGGCAATGCAAAAAGTATATACTATTTGTTGTGTTAAAAAACAAGACCCCATATAGCTATAGTGACAGAAATAGGTTTATGGCTTGTTTAAGGTTTTGACAACATAGCAGACATAGCTTGGCCATTAAGGCGCACAACTGGTGCGGTAGTAAGGATTTAAAACCAGGGTACCTTTGCAGTCACTGACCAAAAGTATGGGTGAATGATACTGGTGTTAGAGTAATTTTGTAATATGCTGCATTTTCTTATTCATTTAATGTAGATTGGGTTACTATAAGGAAATAAACATTGTTTGGATAATGAGATTTGTCTTTCTCTTAGGGGCCATACTGATATTTCTCCCTGGGTATGATGAAATCGTGGGCTTAAGAGATCGCATCTTATATGATGACAAGAGGTTTGCTGAAAATTCTTACAGGTAAATATCACATTCAGCTTTTTTTAATGTAAAGACAGTAATAACCTGACTTCCTAGTACATAGGGTCACGTAAATGAGATACAGAAGAAATGTAAGGTATAAGGTTTGTGGGTCATTGCACACCAGTTAGATTTAGTACAGAATCCCTCTAGTTGGGAAGGTATATTTTTACTAGATTAATTTTATTTTCCTATCAGCTTTATTACTATTATAAACTTGTATTCTTGGGTATACATCACCACAATTTGTAATCTGTGTTTTTAATTCAAATACTTTTTACGTTCAATCTTTTGTTCTTTACATTTTTTTCATTTTTGTAGGTATCAAATATTCATGCTGCATTCAAACATGCAGACTACTGATCAGAGAAAGGTCCTGAAGACCCCCCCAGCTGGTATTCGCAAAATTGTAGGTAGAACATTTTTAATCTACAGTGGAAAATCCATCTTGTCAGGAAAGGGGGACTGGAACAAAAGATTATTTCTGTCCTATAGAATGGTGGTTGTTGTGATGGTTGGGTGTTATTGACCCCTTCATGCCTGCCATACAGCTATATAAATCCTATTTGCACATGCAGAAAGGACTTTATAAACATCATGACAGTGGCCAACGTCTAAAGCCTATAGCTCCTGAACCCTGGCATCTAGAAATTCTGGTGGCACATTAAACAGGAGAATCTCCCCTGTAATATGATATCTGTTTTGTGTATGGATGCGTCACAGAACCAGAAATATCCACCTTTAAGTTTGTAGTAAAAAAATTTAGATTTTTATATACAGCTTTCAATTTCCGATATTTCCAATTGTAGCTCTAAGAGTGGATATCTCAGTTTCTGAAGCATTCATACACAATCCATATATTAAAGAAATTATCCTGTTTAATATGACCCCAGCATTGTGTTTCTAGGTTCCAGGGTTCAGGAGATATAGGCGTTTAAAGTGCCCCCTCCAGTCTAGCAGCTGAAGCAGACTGTAGAAGCAGCTGCAGGAAAGACTTAAAGTGTAACCGTCATTCTGAACAAAAAAAAACCTTAAATACATAATTCTCCTCCAGGTGTCCCTGGGAATCATTCCTCAAAGTATTTTCCCTCTCGGTCCTCTTTTAGTACCTTTTTTGGCCCATAGCAACCAGGGTTTCCAGCTCTCAAAAAACCTACAATCAGCAAGATGGAGGGGCGGAGCCTGCCCCCTGTCACTTCATCACAAGCTCCTGCTGCTGACCAGTGACACCAGAGCTATCTATGTAATATCTATCTATCTAACACTCCAGCACAGCACATGAGGGGAGGGGCAGCTTGGAGAGTGTCTCTGGCCTCTTCCTTGTGTGAGGTGCTGGGGGGAGGGGGGGCTGCAGTTTGTGTCTGTGTGGATTATTTGTTATACACAAGTGTAGGGAAAGCTGATGAGTTCAGGTGTTTGGTCACTTCATTAGTGAGGGCTTCTCCCTGCACATGGCTGAATGCTGGAGCAGTGACCCATGAGGTAATCAGCTGTGTGCTGGGAGACATGAGGTGATAAGCTGTGTGCAGAGAGGGGTATGGGGGGCGTGTCTCCTGCCCGTAGTCTTCTTTCTGAAGATGGAATGTCCATAGTAACAGACATATGAGAGATCACTGCCATCTAGGGGAAGTCTGCAGAATACAAGAAAAAGGAGCAAGATTCTGATAACTAATCCAATTGCAAAAGGGCTTAAAATTACCTGCCCTACAACATATCAAAAGTTTTTTGAAATGACGGTTACACTTTAACTTACAGTTTGCAGAAGTTAATGCACCCTCTGCATCTATAGCTGAACTTGGGGAAAGGGTGATGAAATGATGGCGATATTTTTGTTAATGTTTATTCAGTTTTACTACTTATTGAAAAAAAAAAACTGTAAAGAGGACCTGTCACCCCAAAAATGGCCCCTTTCTCCCCAGACAGTTTAAAAAAAAAAAAAAAAAAAATGTATTTGTGTTAAATTGCTTTAAAGCAATCCTAACTCTTACTAAATAGGAGGTCGGATTCTCCTATCTTGAGCCCGGGCAGTCGGCCTTATTCATTAGGGGGCCGGCCGACACCCCCCCACCACGCCTCCTGTCTGCGGAGACCTGTAGGAGAAGCCTACAGCATCACATGTATTGCGTAATTGCTGCCGACTCTCTAAGATGTGGCCTCGGGCTTTCCCCTATACATTGCCAGGGCGCCAGGCTTACATACATCGCCGCATCTCTGAGAGCCAGGTCCTCTTTAATAGAAAAAATGACAAAAACGCTTATTTTTTTCACATGTTTAGTCATTTATCGACTTATTTTACAAAGAAAAAAAAATCTGTAATTAATAAAACCATGCTCGTTAAGGTCTCGGTGTGCAGCTACAGGTCCAGTTTTTCAGATGCAGTATATGAAGCCAAAAGCAGGTTTGGATCATAATGGTTGATGAGAAGTGCTCCTCCTCCACTATTTCCACTCCAGTCCTGGTTTGGGCATCAAAAACTGCATATGAAGAACTGAACGTGTGGATGCACCCTCACATGTCATGAAAAAAGAAAGTAAAGTTTTTCATATTTAAAGCTTTTCCAAAGATATCGTCACTTAAAGAAGCGCAGAACTGCAAAAATTTACCTGGATATTGAGGCATCAGTGATCATCAGTCACAAAATGATTAATGTCTGCGGTCACAAGGTCATAGCTGAGAACACAAAGATATTAAAAAGTGACGTGACCAATCTCTTTCCTGTGTCCACTGACACTTCTGAGGCCCCTTAGAACAACAGCACAGGAAATAATATGTATCTTTTCCTGTTCCCCCTCTTCTGGTTATACAGAGGGCTTTTTTTAACATATCTGGAGATAATTCTTTTAACAGAATTATAACTTTTGATTTCTCAAATATTAAAACCCAGTTGTATGTTTTGTAGATACTTTCGACAAATATTGCAGAGACCAGTATCACAGTAAATGATGTTGTTTTTGTGATCGATTCTGGCAAAGTGAAAGAGGTAAGCAAATCATTGCTAAAGGTGTAAACCGGTACCTATTCAAACATATATAGTATTGTATTGTTTTAACATTTTTGCTTTTTTGTTTTTTAGTACACTAAGAAAATTATCCATAAAGCAACATTTTTCTTTATTTTCACTCTTCTCATTCCTGAGCTGTTTATGGGGAAATACAGATCAATATTAACTGGTTAGCGAATACACGGCAGGCGCCGGGTCCCGCTGCAAGGAGAGGGCTCACAGGCTGAGCCCTCTCCATAGCCAGTAAGTCTTTGCTGCATATTGCAGCAAAGACTTACCGGTAACACCCGCGATCGGTGCTGGCAAAGTGTTATTACAGCGGCAAAGCAGCCGGCAGCTTCAAAGAGATGGTGCCGCATGGGCGACGCCATCTTGTCTAGGATCGTCGCTCCCCATGACGTCATCGGGGAGCGGGGATCCGTCGCCATGACAGCCTTGGATCTTCCGAAGACCCAAGGCTGTTTCATTTTAACCCCTTCATTACAATGTGCTTATCAGCACATTGTAATAAATGAGGAGGATAATCCCCATATGCTGCCATACTGTAGTATAGCAGTATATGATAGGATCGATCAGACAACCTAGGGTTAAAGTACCCTAGGGAGTCTGAAAAATAGTAAAAATAAAAATAAAAAAAGTTTAAAAAAATTAAAATTAAAAAAACCTAAACGGAAAATAGCGTCCAAAGTCGAAAATGGCTCTTTTTTTGCCATTTTGAAAAATATTTTAAAAAATCTATAAAAAGTGATCAAAAGGGCGCACAGTCCTAAAAATGATATTTTTGTAAATGTATGAAATTATTATAAAACCTATACAAATTTATTATCCCCGTAATCGTACCGACCCAAAGAATAAAGTAGACATGTCATTTGGGGCACACAGTGAAAGCCGTAATATCCAAGCCCACAAGAAAACTGTGCAATGCGTTTTTTCACCATTTTCACTGCATTTGAAATTTTCTTCCCGCTTCCCAGTACACGGCAGGGAATATTCAATGCCACCATAATGAAGTGCAATTTGTTACACAGAAAACAAGCCATCACAGAGCTCTTTATGTGTAAAAATAAAAAAGTTATAGATTTTTGAAGGTGGGAAGTGAAAAATGGAAATGAAAAAACAGGACAGGGCGGGTTAAAGGAAATCTAACATCAAAATCAAGAATGATAAATCAGGGACACTTACTAATAGATCCAGGTTCTTTGACTGTAGTTGTGTTCTCGTATGTGTTATACATGGCCCCCTTCCTTCTAAAATCAACTTTCACAATTATGCTAATGACCCTGGGGTGTGCTGTAGTTTTACAGACTGTTACAATGTGCAGGAGCTCTCCCTCCCCCCACTTTGTGAGGTTGCAGCCGGCAGAGGAAAAGGGGAAGTACTCCTCTAAAGTGTAACAGCACTGAAGCTACAGCATGGAGGTGCTCTGCTAACACCCAGGAGCTCTTCAGGCTTATTAGCATCATTTTAAAAGTTGACTTTAGAAGGAAGGAGGCCATGGATAATAAATATAAGAAGATAACCATAGTCACTGTACCTGGATTTAAGAGTAAGGGTCCCTGGTAGAGTCTTGATTTTGATGGTAGATTTCCTTAAAATATAAAATATTGTAACAATTTCCTCAATTTTTTTTGGAGTTTAGTTATCTAAGGTTTATTATAGAAATAAACTAAACTCTATTGAAAAAATGTCTTAATTAAAAAATTAACATAAAAAAGGATCACTCAACAAATATGTGGCTGCAGTGTTGCCCATTTGGCTGAGCATCATTTACTGTGTGTCAAGAGGGAACAAAATTTAGAGATTTAAGGGAATTGTGGGGGATACAGGTATAATGGTATACTGGTTTTAATGTCCTACAACTTTAACTTTAACAGGATGATTCTCTTGCTGTTGCTATTGTTGCTGTACATGCTGAGCGCTTGCTGTTCTGCACTTTTATTACAAGATAATAAATTGCCTGCAACCTGCAGACATTCTACCGCTGACTCGAGTGCCCCAGGCCAAATTATTTAAATTCAGATCAATTTTTCTATTCGAATTAAAATCCATATCTCTCAAACATATTTGACACATTTGAGGAATAATAAATATGTAATTCCAAATAGTTATGTAAGGGTCTTATGTAACTAATGAGAAATACCATGGCTCTAGATTATTGTCTTTTGTTTTTCAGAAATCTTATGATGCCCTGAACCATGTGACAATGCTTAAAATGGTTTGGATTTCTAAAGCCAGTGCTATTCAAAGAAAAGGAAGGTATTGTGTTTTTTATTGTTCTGGATTGTGTTCTACCTCCTTTAACATATGTATTTATTGAACAATAAGTAAGTGTTAAAAAGGGACCTTTCAACATAACCAGGGATAACTCTGCTCCACTACAGTCATTCTCCACTATTTCTGTAAGGCTACAGTAACACTACTTTTATTTTTGGACCTGTGCTATTTGGTTTTTTCAACCAACTTTTTCTTTCTATTGTCTCGCACACGGCCGTAGTTTCTATGGCCCCACATGGGCCGACTGTTCAGATGCAAGTTATGGAACACAGGTCCTATTCTTGCTAGAGTTTGCGATACTAGCAGTCCTCTTCTATTGTTATTGGCACTTCAGCAGAGCTCAACCACTAATATCATTAGAGTCCCAAACATCAGACCATGGGGCACTTGTGCACATAATATATTGAAAAGAGAGAGAGAATATAAGGGGCACAGCTTATTAGGTTTTATCTTGTAGCAGTAATGAATGGGGTGTATATGACCCTTTCAGCCAAATTCTTCTTTTGGAAAGTTTCGCGTATAGGTGAATGCAAGTGGTGGTGCTCAAAATTCTGACTGACACAGGACAGAGCGTTTAAACTTCAAAGGGAAGAAAGAGAAAAATTTGGCACTCGCCACGTGGTAAAATACATCTTCTTTATTTCTTACATCGTAGACAGGTAACACATTAACGGGGAGAGAAAATAAAGAAATAAAGAAGATGTATTTTACCACGTGGTGAGTGCCAAATTTTTCTTTCTTCCCTTTGAAATTTGTGCACATAACCTTCGTTTTAGTACCGAATTGGCTTATTAGGTGCTCGATTGACAGGTGAGTGATCAACCCACGACCGTCCACTTGGCTAAGGGCCCAAGGGCATGAGTTTTTTTTCCTGCTTCCTGCCCTACTTCAGTTTTTTTCCAAACAGATGTCTGATCCATTGTCCATGGAAAAATTTTATTACCTACCCTATTTTTCTTGCTGTCGACAATAGAAGTCTATTGGTTAGCAAAAGAAAACCAAAACCCCCCTAAAAAATCCTGATGGCATTTGTGTGAAGTAATTTTTTTCCAATGACATTTCTGGGAACCAGGTGTTTTAACTTCTAATCAATGTAAACCATCAGTTTTTTTGGACATGAAGAAAAACTTTCACATTATGTGGATGTCTGGCTGCTAACATTCACTTCTATGTGAAATTGATGACATCAGGCTGCACTATGGAAGAAGACAATACTGCAGAGGCACCGTGATTCTTCAGGCAATGTTCTGCTTGGAAACTTTGGATGGAATTTATAATGCCCTAGCGCATGGTGCACAAGCATATGATGTCCCCTCCGCCATGCAGGATACAGCAGGAGGCTCCTCCTCTTTACATTCCTGGTTGTTCCCCAGGAATTTTGGAATGAGGAGGTGTGAGTGCCGATAGCATCCGCATTTAAACTAAAATGCATGCGTTTGGTAATATGTAGCATGTGTTTTGTATATAAACATTGCACAAGCCCTTCTCGGTTTGTTGCATTACTCTTCAAAATGCAATACGAGCGGAACGTATGACCGCACCTTTAGGCGTTCCAACCTCTGAATTTCCCAGAACTCAATCCATCTATGGGTTTTGGAGAGCAAAGAATTCTGATTTATGGAGGCCCCAATTTACTGAACTTAAAGTATCTGCTGTAAACTTTGTAGTGCTAGATACCACAGGACACCATTAGAGTTCTAGTAGGGTATACTTCTGTATCTAGAGCTGTCCTGGTAGCATAATGCACAACTTAAAAGGAATCTGTCACCAGATTTTCACTAATAAGCTTAAAAACAAGTTCGCATAGCACTATACTAACTTGCGCACATACTGTTTTTAGCTAAAAAAAAAATCATAGTTCCTATCCCCAGAAAATGAATTTTTTTAATTTTTTTTAAAAAGATTTTATTTTTATGATAATTAACATTAACATTGACAGCAAGGGTTACAAAACATTATAAAATATTATATCCACATTTATCAAAAGCACACGGAGAAAATACAGGAATTGTAACCCGAGTAAATACTATAATAGCCCCAGCATCCACCCTCCCACCCCGCCAACCCAACCCCTCTGCCGTGAGGAAAGAAGAAGAAAAAACAAAACACACAAACAAAAACAGGAACCTTTAATAAAACTAATACACGACATTTTGCAGATTTTAGTAATAGTAATGCACAGAATTTTACTCTACTTCATCCGTCATTCTCCGACTCTATACACCAAATCTTTTTCCACTTCTCAAGATATCCTCCCTTGACCGCCATCCATTTCTCATACTTTTTACACTTCTCCACCTCTCCCTGGAATTCTTCCGGGGGCGGGGCAGTCGGACACCCCCACTTCCGTGCAATAACCAGTCTTGTCAACAAGAGAACCTTGTTAACCACTGACTTTTTTCCCCTTTCCCCATTACTAAATTGATGACAACTAAGCAGGGCAACCTGAATAGTGTGGGGCATCTTTACTTTAAATGTTTCTTCCAAATATAGAAAGGCCCTAGACCAGAAAAACTTAACTTTACTACAGGCGAATGCCACATGTACGAAATCCGCATTCTCCAGGCTACACCGCAGACACTTGGAATTGTCTTTAAGCTTCATTCTAAATAAACTGTAAGGGGAATAATACAATTGGTGGACAAAATTAAATTGCACCATTCTATGATTCCAAGAGAGGGAGGACAGCCCAATGCCCCTATAACATTTTTCCCAATCTGCCTCAGACAGAGGCCCCACTTGATCATGCCATTTTCTTTTGGAAGGATGAGTGATTCCCTTTGAAAATCCATAGATCAAATATCTATAAACATGTGCTACCACCTTGTTCGGGGTGGAGGATCCCAATAGGAATTCTACCCCTGCGTCCGTGCATAAATTAAACCTAGTTTTATCCTCTACCGAGTTATATGCATGCTGCAATTGAAACAGTCTAAAGAAACATGTGTCAGAGCTTCTATTTTGGGTAATAAAATCTGAAAAATCCCGTGAATGGTGAGAACTAATTACTTGTGAAAAATGTACCCCCTTTTTTTATCCAATATCTACAATCCGGAATGGATCTAAACTCCTCAAAGTCATAGTTCCCCCAAATTGGAGAGAAACAAAAAATCCCTTGAATACCTCTAATTTTCTTGTAAGCAATCCAACTCTTATTCAATAACCTCCCTATATGAGTACCTCTATATCTTTTGTAATCTTACCTGGCACCCTGCCTAAAGGAGCAGGGTGTCCCAAGGGTGTGTGCTATTCATGCAAGGGAGTGTGTCTCTCATCTAATGTCTGCTCTTCCCCCTCCCTCCCTCTGTGGAGAGCTGAGGATGGAGGGAGGGAAAGGAGGGACTTCCCTGCACATATTAGTTGATAGCCTCACTTACTTGTATGAATAGCATACACCTTTGGGACACCCTGCAACTTTAGGCAGGGTGCCAGGTAGATTTACAAACTTCATTTTCTGGGGATAGGAACTGTTCATTTTTTAAAATCTAAAAACCGTGCACAAGTTAGTATAGTGCTATGGGAACTTGTTATTAGGCTTCTTAGTGGATCTGGTGATAGGTTCCCTTTAATGTAATGTCTTTGCTTTCAATCCTGTACCTGAGTGCTTATATAGAAATGCATCAGGCCTACTACAAAATATTTCTCTGACAGAAGGACTAAACCTGCCTGATAAACAAAACAATTACCTTATACTATAGTCTGCGATTGTTACAGTGGAAAAACCTCACGTCATTTGGTATTTCTTTTATTATGATACAATCTGAATGACTATTGTTAGTTGGGGTAATTGGTTATATAGATTAGGGACCATTGTATATGATCACATGTGCCTGACTCCCTGCTGTTATACATGGAAGCTAATCATACTTCTCAGAATGGATAGCAATCATCCAACACTTTTCTACCCCAGGGAGACATGAAGTGTTCTGAATGTCAGGCAGCGCTATCAGATTATAGATTTTGCCTGTAATATATAGCACTAGAATCAGTCGTGTGCTGTCGCTTTCTGTATTGATTACATTTTGATTGTGCTGTACATCATCATTCACCTTTGAAAAATGAGATTTCTAGCACTCGTCAGTTTTGTGATTCTGTTTTTCAGGGCTGGTCGCTGCCAACCTGGTGTCTGTTTCCGCCTGTTCAGCAGACTTCGCTTTCAGAATATGCTGGAGTTCCAGACTCCTGAACTACTGCGAATGCCTCTTCATGTAAGAGTTATCCTCTGTACACAAGATAAAGTGGCCTCCGGTTCTGTAATATAAAAGTAAAAGAGTACTAAACTGTCTCTGGTACAACACTGTGCCACCCGTCACTGCCTTTTCAACAAACTTTGTGGAATAATTACACACTTACTGGACACTGTTTAATGTGTGGTATTTGTTTTTTCCCTCGTTAGTCTGTATATATAGTTTACAGCAATTTTCCCTCCAACCTATTGAGGCTTAGAATTGTGAATGAAGCTCTGGGTAATAACAGGTTGTAACTATGTAAATGTGAGATATTTCAGTACATGTACAGGCAGTTCCCACGTTATGTACAAGATACGTTCTGTAGGTTTGTTCTTAAAGGACATCTACCATTAGTTTATCTGATAGTAGTTGACTATTTTGTAACTCCCCTTCCCGTCCCCGATTGTCCCAAGCTTAACTTCTTATATCTTTGCATGGTCACATTTCCGTAAAAACTACGTTTATAAGATACCGTATGTAAATTAGCCTGTGGTGCTCCAACAGGCTCCACTGCAATATAATTTATGATCTCCCCGGGGCCCTGCAGCTGCATTCTGAGAGTTGGTGAGATTTGAAAAGAGCCAATCCTATTGCTCTGCAATTTGGATATCTAAGAAATGATGTTTGGGACACATGGACGGGACTGGAAGGTTAACATCAGGTAATCTGATGGTAGATGTCCGTTAAGTTGAATATCTATGTAAGTTGGACCAGGTTTATTTTTTATACCTGAATATCTGAACAGGCAGGGTTTTTTTGGCTGCTGTGACAATTTGATTTAGAAAAATTTGGGTTGACAAGAGAACAAGGATAAACAATAAAACTTTATTGCAGTAGGGGTCGTCTGTAAGTCTTCCTAAGTCAGGGATTGCATGTATTTATTTAGATATATATTACGGGAATTTATCAAAAGTATGTCCATATAATGTAAATGATATGTTTTCAGGTCATTTATACCATGTAAATGTTTTATATTTAAAGGAGCTTTGTCTGCATACAAAACTGCTGGCCCCACTAAACTGTCCAGTTGCTGATTTCTTAATGAAAGCTCCAGAACCTCCACCAGCTTTAATTGTTCGCAACGCAGTTCAGATGCTAAAAGTGAGTGAATTTTTAAGAAATTATAGTAAAAAAATCTCTATGCTCACTGTGATGTACATGTTACTGATATACACTTAACACATGATTGTATTTATTTATTTTATTTTTTTTTTTCTATCTGTAATATTGATTCAGTTTTGGGTAGGATGGTTTGAGGAAAGTGTTCGTCTTTATGTGATATTAAACCAGAAATGGTCTGGTTACAAAAAATAGAAATTTAAAGGGGATGTCCACATTCAGCAAATAATTGATATTGTTTGTGTACTGAAAAGTTATTCAGTTTTCCAATATACTTTCTGTATCAATTTCTCACAGTTTTCTAGATCTCTGCTGGCTGTCAGTGTATGGGAACCTTACAATTTTTTTTTTTACAGTGGACAAAAATCAGCTCTGATTACTCTCTGTGATACTAATGAGCCGTGCACCTATGTGATATCACATGACCATGGACAGATTTATGTCCACTGGAAAAAAAATTGTCAATCTTCCCATAGAATGACAGCAAGCAGAGATCTAGAAAACAATAAGCAATTCATAAAGAAAGTATATTGGAAAATTGTGTAACATTTCATTTTAAAAACATTATAAATTATTTGCTGAAAGTGGACAATCCCTTTAACATAGCCATTTGTCGTTTAAGGCTACTTTAGACTGAAGAGACATGTTGCAGAATGGATGGTGACAAGGCTGGTGCTGCATTATGTGCCAAATTTAAAGTTTTTCGGTTTGTACATAGTATTGACATATACCTGTATTGGTCATGTTTGGAAACCGAGCAACTTCTACTGTTTGCTGCAGCCTCCAAACACTATTCCTAACTATTGATGTGTGAAACTGATTTAGGATGGTGTACTGTAAGCTGTGCGTCCAGATGTACTTTTTCATTTACAAACCAGAGTGGAGTGATGAAAACAGATGAGTAAGCGCCTCTTTATTATATGTTTTCACCCATTATGGTCCACACCTGCTCCTGGCTTTAAATCCTCAAGCTGCCAGTTATAAATCTTACTGTAATACATTACTGTACTGGTCTGACATCTGTTGGAATAGGGAGGCCCTTAACTTTCATGCTTTCAAGGACCAAACATTACTCTAAGGGACCAGTATACAAGCATCACATGTATATATGATGCAAGGAGCCCCTTCATCTGCCTGGGACATCAGGAGTCCCTTCCAGAAGTAGTATACGGTCAGTGCAACAAGACTCACTGCTTTTGACCTTTTCAGTTCACATTAATATAGTGTTTGGTGTCAGAAGGTGGCGCTTTGTCCATCTTAAGAATAAAGTTAAATTCATAAGTAGCCTTTAATGTGTTTACTATTTGAATGTATTTGTCTTCACAGACTATTGATGCTATGGACACTTGGGAAGATCTGACTGAACTTGGTCATCACTTAGCTGACTTACCAGTGGAACCTCATCTTGGTAAAATGGTGCTGTGTGCAGTTGTACTCAAGTGCTTGGACCCCATACTGACTATAGCCTGCACTTTAGCATATCGAGATCCATTTGTCTTGCCAACTCAGGCTTCTCAAAAACGTGCATCCATGCTGTGCAGGAAGCGCTTTACAGCAGGGACATTTAGCGATCACATGGCTCTGCTCAGGGCTTTTCAGGTATAGAATTATTTCCATTCTTTGGTATTGATTGTTTTGTTTTGTCACTTTGTTATATTACATTGTAGACCCTTTAAGATGCTTTGTTTTCATATATCAAGCAAACTTAGTAATGAAATTGTTTTGCAGGCTTGGCAGAAGGCCCGAAGTGATGGGTGGGAAAGAGCTTTTTGTGAGAAGAATTTTCTGTCTCAGGCTACAATGGAAATTATTATAGGCTTAAGAACTCAGCTTCTTGGGCAGCTCCGGGCTTCAGGTACTTTTTTATTTTTAACCAGATTTTATTGAATTAAAAGCATAACAGTGCCTTACAATAGGTCATGGCATAACATATGCCCTTCACAGGGGGATCTCGTAGAAGTGATTTTAGAGTGATGCATAATCAGCAACTGTATTAAACAAACTGAACAAGTGAATGGGGAAGGAGGGTTGGATTAATTTAAGAATGGAGTTTGTACATGATCAGTATAGGGGGTCGCTAAAGGTGGGAGTGGTAAAGTCAGAGCCCTCTCAAAGGTAGGTGAACCCTGTGCAGTGATCCATGGGTTCCAAATACCTTCAAATACAGGTAGTGTGTCTGTCCGGGTCACCTCTATCCTCAAACAACATCAATAGGTTTACTATGTTTTTTACCGCAGTAAATGGCATTCATTAAAAATGGCGTCATTTTGCTGCTATATGGATTCTACTTGCCAACACTATAAACTGAGCCAACATGAGGAGAGAAAAAGAACTGGACCGCATATACACACATCATACAATGATCTACTGCCGCTAGGCTAATTATATAACGAACTCGAGGTTCTTAGTTACATTTTGATCAAATTGTATAAGCCCACTAACCACTTCACGGTGACCTGTTTTTGGTGGGTCCCTACGCTATTATGTGTGGCATCACATGGCGTCCACCACCGCTGCAGCACAGCAACGGCAGGGAGCAAGACCTGGTTGCCCCCCAGCACCCGTACTGGCAGGCATAGCCCACATGGCATATAAACTGAGTCAGTCAATGTGCTTTATTTTTGACCCTTGCTGGTTCATCACCTAGAAGGAGTACAGATGACCGGACGGACGGGAACGTAATAAACTCTATGTAGTAATATAAGAGAGGTCTCAGTCAATGATACCTGCCCTGCTCCAGAGGGGAGCAGCAATGTCTCCATTTTGCCAAGCAAAGTTCACAGCCTAAATCTGATTCCCACTTATACGTAAATCGTAACTAGATGTCTGGGGAAGGGGCGTTCAAGATTGAGTATAGGAGGGAAATTAACCAAATGGGTTATTCAGGCAAATGCTTTCAAATGCTGTTCGGGAGTCTGTGGCGGTGCCTCGGGGTATGGATCATACAAAGTGTAGTAATTGATTAAGGCGAAAGTGTTCGGAAAGGGGGAATCTCAAATTTAGTAATAATTTCATTGCTAGTTAGAATTTTTCCTCCAGACATCAGGTGTTCAGGTAGTCAAGGAGATTTATAGCATTATGCAGTTGATGGCCATCAAAATCGGCATCAATATTTAATCTGTCTTCAATATTAGCATATTGGGGACAGACCCATCAAATGATAACCAGCATCATTCAGCTGATTAAGGACTACAGCAGTCAAGTACATTTTATGCTGCTCACAACCCTGTCTGGTTCGTGGCGATTGTACCCTGTACAGAGAGCCCATAGATTCTGGGAGTCAGACCCACGGCTGATATTGAATTGATTTTGAATACAGACTGTGCATCAATTTTATAGTCCCAGAAAACCCCTTAAAAAAATGTGCATGTGACAGTGCATCTTATTGTTTCTTCCTAGGGTTCGTTAGGGCTCGTGGAGGTGGGGACATAAGAGATGTAAATACAAACTCTGAGAATTGGGCTGTAGTTAAAGCTGCCCTTGTTGCTGGGATGTATCCAAACCTCATCCATGTTGACAGAGAGAACATGCTGCTAACCAGCCATAGAGAAAAGCGAGTACGCCTCCATCCTACTTCAGTTTTAAGCCAACCACAGTATAAAAAGGTAAGATGTAAACTAAAGTATTTTATCATGTGTATGTAAGTTACATTTTCAGTTGCATGGATTGTCCTATCTTAAAGCATTGGGTAGTACTAGTTTAGTTTTCCAAACTAAAATATGTAATTATGTACCTTTATATATAGTTATATCATATATCCACTATTAGCATGTCTCAGTTTACATGTATTTTTTTTTTAGATAAAAGGGGTTATACTAACATTCTGCCAACTTCTGGGATTTTCATCGATTTTGAGAATGGGGATCCATGCCCCTCTTTTGCTCTACCCAGCTCTTGTATACTGGAGTTCTCAACTACAGATGTCCTGTAGTATTGAATTTTCCCTACTGATTAGTCACTTGTCCACTATCCTGTGTAAAGGAAATGATGGTTGTATATAGCACAGTACAACCATTTTACTGGCCCTTTACAATGCAGTTATTTAATGCATAAATGTTTACATTTCACCTTTGCTCAAACAGATACCACCTGAAAATGGTCAGGCCGCTGCTATCCAAGTTTTGCCTTCAGACTGGCTGATCTATGATGAGATGACCCGAGCTCACAGAATTTCTAATATTAGATGCTGCACTGTGGTGACACCTGCTGCTGTGGCAATCTTCTCAGGATCTGCCAGACTGCCGAGTAATGCTTTGCAAGAGCCCTCTGCATGCCGAGGTGAGAAATGTATAATTTATATTATATTTATTTATATATAGTTAGTCTGAAAATTTGGACTGATGAATCACCCAGGATATGTTAATGTTCATCATGAATTTTAGAAGCTGTGAGTGAAATTTATCAAGAATTGCTTTATGTGATGCCAGTCGAGCCAGATTCACTAAGAGGCTTCAGCCTCTTGGTGTATCTGTGCCTAGATTAAGTCTATGCCAGGTCTTTTTGATGTAGATTTGCGCTATGGCTATAGTTAATGTGCCAGGCTGGCAAATTCACTTTCCGCTCTCTTTGCTCACTTGGCGAGAGTGTGGTTTAGGTGGGAGTCACAATTCCTTCAACTTTTCTGTGCCTTGTATGCATTGTTGTAACTATTGTTGTAATATATTTTAAAATAATTTTAAAAAACATATTGCATATATGCTTAAAGTCAGTGATTTACAATTACAGTTCCCCTTGCAGGATCACGCCATCAGCATTATGAATAATTGTATTACATTTTTATTGTCATAGACTTAATGTAAATATTATTTTCTCTGCATAGGATAAAAAATTACATTTTGATTGGTAGAAGCTGGAGCACAGGACCTGCACCAACCATGAGAACAGAGGTCCTGTGCCTCCAGATTGGGGGTGGGGGAATCGCAGTTACATGAGTCCAGATGCTCATAAAGGCAACCTGTCTGCAGAAATTGACCTAATAAACCACTTCTAGTATGTTATCACTCAGTCGTCCATGTTTCTATCATGACCGATGAAGTGAGATGTAAATTTATTGTTTAAAGTCAAGAAGGTGGAGATTTAACCCTGAAGTCATGCTCTCTCTTCCTCAGAAAGGCCCCTTCACCATAATTGATGGCTCTTCATCAAGAGACATCACTAACCAGATCTCCTGACGTCTGATGCATGTTTTTTAATTACACTGGACAGGACCATGAAAGAAACAATAACTAGATGGTGTTATGCTGCTTGACAATACTCTGGTAGTGATTTATTAGGTCAATTAGTTCCCTTTAATGTCTATAGGTTTTCTGAAAATTTCCAACCACAGCTTTCTTTGAATGCAAAACATGTGTTGCTTGTTGTCCATTGCAATTGTTTTAGTGGAAACACATCTGTGATCACTCCCTACACCCTTTCAAAACTGCATGTAAATGCAGCCTAGAAGATCTTGTTCTAAGTGAGCAACTCATTTACTGCCTGTTCTTTTTGATTTCTCGTATCAAGTGTTGATTGGTATTTGTGACCTTTTATTTTGACAATATTAAGTTTGTTTTTTCTCTCCAATTCTGTATTTTAGTTGCACTTGATGGTAATGAGAGCAGTGACAGTGAGATGGAGGACAGAAGCACAGATATGTTGGCAACATTGAAGCTGGATGAGTGGTTACATTTCAGGCTGGATATGGAGGTAATACTGTAGTTCCATTTGCAAAGAGATTTGCTGACATCTTCTGGTGAAACAGAGTAGCATTTAGTCCATATAAAATTATTCCAAAAACCAATCAAATCAATTTTTTCTTTTAGTCTGCCAGTTTGTTGTTACAATTAAGACAGAAGTGGTACAGTTTATTTTTAAGACGCATGAAGGCGCCCTCAAAACCTTGGTCTCAAGTAGATGAAGCCACCATCCGGTCAGTCATCACCGTGTTGACTACTGAAGAGCAGTCAGCAGGTTTACAGCAGCCCTCTGGAATTGGGCAGAGACCAAGACCAATGTCTTCTGAAGAGCTTCCTGCTTCATCTTCTTGGAAATCCAATCAAAGTCGTAAGAGTTCAGCAGAAACAGACTTTGTTGATGATTTATGTACTTTCGACAGGTAATTTCCCCCCAACTGCTTCTAACTTATTGTCAGGTTTTGGAAATATGATCATGTAAGACATTTGAGATAACTTCATTATTCCTTTTGTTTTTATAGCAGCAGAACTATAAAATCTCCTTCATTCAGTTTTCCTCAACAACCTAAACATAAAGAAAGGATTTTACAACATCCAAGACTGCATGAAGAGAAAACAGAACAGCTGTCTGTAAGATATCCTGAAGGCAGTAACTACACTAGTCCCTGCGCAAGCCCTTCTCCACCGGCCTCTATTAAGGTAACACCTAGGAGGGCGGGATGGAAACTTCTGCCTTATACTATGGACATACAGGTCATTTTTGCAGCAGAATGTCTCCCACAGAAATGACTGCCACCTACCTTTCAAAAACATGCAGGTTTGTCTGCAGTTAAAGGTTGCCAAAACTTTCAGCAAAAATGGCATGCAGGAGGTTTGAAGGTAATCTGTATTCCCTAAGTTGTATGAACCCTAAGGGTGTCTGATCATTCATTCAATGTACTTCTAATGACACACGTGGCTCTCAAAATGGCAGACTGTTCTATGAGCTGACTGGCCAAACCACAAATTTTGGAGCAGTGCCTATTCTTGTCTGTTTGTGGCTGTAAGCCATATCCATGCAAACCTTAACAATGCCTTGAAGTACTATTGCGTAATGGGTCATTTAAAGGTTAAATGGGTGTAGTTCTCAAACTGCACAAACTGACCTGTGTAACCACTTCACATGAGCAAGAGCACTCCCCCCGCCCCCCCCCCCCCTTTGTTTTTAAACTTCTTATGCTACAGTGAGATTAAATCAAGCAGAGGGCAGGAGGAAGGGGGCAGCTTGTGAACCTGCAGCACGGAGGGGCTCCGGTAACAGCCCCGGGAGCCCATCAGTCTCATTAGCATAGTTTTAAAACTGGATTTTTGAATTAAGGAGACCATGTATAACAAATATAATATTACCACAGTCACGGCGCCTGGATCTATGACTGGATTATTATGCATGATGTTGATGGACGATTTCCTTTAAAAGAGATCTATTACCAGATCAAGAATTGTAAATCAAACATACAGACATACTGGTATGTTCCCTTCTGACAGGATCTGTTGTTCTTTTAGCTACTTATGCACTTGTTTTTAAGAAAAAAGGGCTTTAAAATCATGCAAATCAGTCTGAGGGACTCCAGGCTTCATTAACTTCTATGGAGCCTGGAGCCCCTCAGGCTCATTTGTATAATGTTAAAAGCCTTTTTTTGCAAACACCAGGGCTTAAGAAGCTAAAAGAAGAGCAGATCCTGCCAGTGGGGGCACACACCAGTATGTCGGTGTGCTTGGTTTACAATCCTTGATCTGGTGATGGATGTCCTCTAAAGAACAGAACTGCAAAAATTGACCTGGACATTCAGGTACAAATGACCCTGGGTCATAAAGGGGTTAAATAAAATAATCTGATATTTTTCGTAGATGGGTAGAAATAGTTTTATATATAGAATTGACAGTATGTAGTAAACAGTCCTCCTGTATCATGTGATTTAATGTTTTGGAAGGCTGCGTGAACTGGATTGTAAAAATGCCAATGTGAACAGGATGCCCTGGTGGACGGCTTTCAGTGACCGCAGATGACACATTACAAGACATAAGCACTATAGTTCATTTTGGTCACGCAGTTGATAACCAACTAAATTTTGAAAACCCTGTTTACCCTCTTATTGTAGCTGAAGAGAATAAGACAATGTTGTATGACGCATACTTATTTTTCACTTGTAGAGCTCTACATCTCCATCATCACGATCAAATCTACCCGTGAGATATTTTATCTTAAAAAGTAGCAATTTAAGAAACCTGGAAATTTCTCAGCAAAAAGGTATCTGGTCTACGACCCCAAGTAATGAGCGCAAGCTGAATAGAGCGTTCTGTGAGAGCAACGCCGTCTACCTGGTATTTTCTGTTCAGGGATCCGGACATTTTCAGGTAGAAATTCAACCTTTTGAAATCAAGTTAAAAAAACAACTAAGGTATAAAGGGCAAATAAACTTTGTTTTTTTCTGTGGTTTTTAAGGGCTTTGCTAGAATGTGTTCAGAAATTGGGCAAGAGAAATGTCAAGATTGGGGATCCATCAGTCTCGGAGGAGTGTTCAAGGTAGAATGGATACGGAGAGAAAGTCTCCCTTTTCAGCTTGCACACAATTTACTGAACCCATGGAATGACAACAAGAAGGTCCAGATTAGTCGTGACGGACAGGTAACCTTCCTAAGAGTTTGTTGGGCTTATCTATTGCTAGAATGTCATAGAGCAGGAGATGCTGAACACATCTATAAGTCTGTGGAAAAAGATTGATTATCCTGTCATGGAAATGAGCCTGATCTATCTTTACCACTATAGTCGTAGGCCCAACCCTTTGAGGTTTTATAATGAAAGTGCAGAGATAAATATTGATAAATTACACTTTATACTGAGTTAGCATAGGATTTTTTGATGTCTGTTGGCTTGGAAAGAAGCTTGTTGACTTATTCTACAATGTTTGTTCCAGTGTCATTTTATTCATGTCTGATTTGTGTAAATGTGTGTTTTTAGGAACTGGAGCCTCAGGTTGGTGAACAGCTGCTGCTGCTTTGGGAGCGAATTCTGCTGGGAGATAGAAGTGTGTCTCACTGATTAGGAGCCTAATCCAAGGTGCCATCTTATTTCAGTGAGTATGTTCACTTTGCTTTCCACCAGGATCAGATGATCATGGGGGTATTTTTTCTCCTAACAGTCCACCTGTGGTGTTTTGCTAGGCCAAGCAAAAGTGTTATGATAATTGTCTGCAGGCAGTGTGTTATGCAGGAGGAGCCGAGCAGATTGCACATGGAGTCCTATCTGCAGGGAGAATGTTATAGAGCAGGAGCTGAGCAGATTGTTTAAAGTGTTTGAACTGCAGCAGCATGTTATAGAGAAGTTTAGCAGACTTTATATTGTGTCCTATGTAAAGGCAGTATTTCATCAGTGATGCCTCTGTCTAATATATGTGCTCAGCAGGGGTGCATACAGTAGATAGTGCTGCATCCATCCCCATAGACTTCAATAGCCTCGCTGAGCATACACGCTCTTAGAACAAGGCTTTCTTGGAGTATACGCTCAGTGTTGTGTACCTAGCGTTACATACAGATTTTAATCCAATAATATCTCTCTTGAATTTATCCATTTTTGGTACTGTTTACTGTATGTATTTTATTATATAGGTACGGAAAGTATTCAGACCCCTTTTTAAGTTTTTACTCTTTGTGTCATTGCAGCCAATTAGTAAGATAAAAAAAGGGTTGTTTTTTTGCGCATTAATGTACACTCTGCTCCCCATCCTGACAGAAGAAAAACTGAATGTAGATATTTTTGCTGATTCATTAAACAAGAAAAACTGAAATATCACATGGTCATAAGTATTCAGCCCCTCTGCTCAGTAGTGAGGAGAAGCAGCTTTTGGGCTAGTACAGCCATGAGTCTTCTTGGAAATGATGCAACAAGTTCCTCACACCTGGATTTGGGGATCCTCTGCCTTTTCCTTGGAGATCATCTCCCGTTCCCCTCAGGTTGGATGGTGAACATTGGTGGAGGCCGTTTTCAACTTTCTCCAGGGATTCTCAATGGGTTTAGATCAGGGCTTTGGATGAGCAAGTCAAGAATGGTCACAAAGTTTTCATCCACAATATCTCTGTACTATGTATCTATGTGCCGCATTAATCTTCCTTCAATTGCAATAATAATAATAATAAATCTTTTATTTATATAGCACACACAGATTACGCAGCGATACAAAGAGCTTGCCAAAATTGCAACCAGTTGTCCTGTCCCTGCAGCTGAAAAACATAGCATGATGCTGCCACCACCATGTTTTACTGTTGGGATTGTATTTGGCAGGTGATCAGCAGCGCTGGGTTTTCCCTACACATACCACCTCGAATTAACACCAAAAAGTTCAATCCTTATCTCATCAGATCAGAAAATCTTATTTAACATAGTCTGGGAGTCCCTTCATGTGTTTTTTTTTTTTTTAACTGTATACAGCTTTCATATGTTCTGCACTGAGGAGAGGTTGCTGTCAGCGCACTCTGCCATAAAGCTGCGGCTGGTGGAGGCTGCAGTGATAGTTGAATTTGTGGAACTTTCTCCCATCTCCCTGCTGCATCTCTGGAGTTCAGCCACAGTGATATTGGGGTTGTTCTTTTCCAATCTCACGAAGGCATTTTTACCACGATTGCTTAGTTTGGCTGGACGGCCAGGCCGAGGAAGAGTTGTGGTTGTCCCAAACTTCTTCCATTTAAGGATTATGGAAGCCACTGTGCTTTTATGAACATTGAGTGCTGCAGAAACTCTTTCACAATTCTGTCTCTGAGTCCCTTGGGCAGTTCCTTAGACCTCATGATTCTCATGTGCTCTGACATGCACTGTGAGCCATGAGGTCTTATATAGACAGGTGTGTGCCTTCCCTAATCAAGTCCAATCAGTTTAATTAAACATAGCTGGACTTCTATGAAGGAATAGAACCATTTCAAGGAGGATCAGAAGGAAATGGACAGCACGCGAGTTAAATATGAGTTTCACAGTAAAGGATCTGAATACTTATGACCATGTGATATTTCAGTTTTTCTTGTTTAATATATTACCAAAAATACTTGGAATACTTTCCATACCCACTGTACATATATGTACATGTATGTTCTTGGCTATGTCCATCACTCTCATAACACTGAATGGGAGTGGGCCTACACAACCAATGCTCCATTAGAACTGAACTCCTCAAGAACATAAACTTTGTTTTCTCATTCTAGTATTTGGAGGTGTTCTAGTGGTTGTGCTCAGCAGTCATACATTTATCACAATTTCTATGGATTTGTAATTAATGTTTTCATGGGATGACCCATAATAAGGGGGCATGAAGTCTTGTATTTGGGTCACACAGAGCTCTCATTATTTATCTGAGAGCTATAATTTTTAATACAGATAATAGATCCTTCTGGTTGCCCCTCTACCCAGGATCTGGCAGGACACTATTGGCACAATGTTTACAGGTTCTCATCTAGTAATTAAAACAGGAACACGACTCTTGTTATTAGTATTGACAGATCAATCTACAACCCAGATAGAAGCTTTATTCCTCAATTATAGCATCCATTGACAGCTGAAATGACAGCAACAGCATTCTCATGGGGGAATGAACAGATTTTCCTCCAGTCTGTTCACAGTAATGATCTTCCTCCATGTCCCATGGCATTTATAGGTGCGTGGAATCAATAGGTGCAGATGAGAGGCTACTGTTGTGCCTTTAACCCCTTTATGGATAGACTTCTAGGATTCTGTAGGCACCGAAATGTTTTCACGCTTGTAAAAACTTGCACATCTTAAAAGAAAAGTGTGAATATATTTCACTTTTTTTCTCTATTTACTAGAAAAAAATACTGTGCCTAATGTAGTCATCTATTCTCACATCTCACACAGTCTACATAATCTCCATATTTATTACATTGTCTGGCGCTAGATGGTTGCCTGTATTTTATGGTGGATGACAGAAATGATGAGTGTATTTAGTAGATAGGATTTTCCCTTATCAGATTATATTCCCTTTATTATAATTCTTGAAGCGTCCCTTTGTTAATGCTTGTGAAATAACTATTTAGTCTTGACCATGGCCGTGTATTGGGGGTATATCTGAGCAGTATTGATGATAACTAATAGGTTAGCTGAAGAATTATGTACCAGTAGTAACATTTACTTGCTGAAAAATGAAGATTCAGGGAAACTTTGCGGTTGGATGGGACAAATGCAATGAAACAGAAAAATTCACTAGAGACCTTGGGAAAGTGGATATGTTTTGTACTGAGAGCTGTAAATCTTCTCTTATTGTAAGTAACACATATTCCTTTTCTCTTTTAAACAGGTTTCCATACCCTGAAATGGCTGTGATTATTCTGGACAACACTATTTTTCTAAATATTTTGTTATGATCTTTCTGTGGTTTTTCTGTTAATTGCACGTATTTGTTTACAAGTGACTTGTTCAGATAGTAGACTCTACTATAAATGCACTAGATCTGGATGGGCACAACATGGATTACATTTACTGTTGGCTAGGTCTAATCATACATGTAGTTCAGCCCTAGTTAGGGAAGCTTTGCCCATCAAATGTTTCTAAATGAAATTCACTGTAACGCTCCTTAATTTTCTAGAGCCAATTGCACTGTTGTGAATGTTTAATGTGTTTAATAACTGTACAAGAAGGGAATCTGGTTTTATTCACCTTGCTTTAAAATGTAGAAGCATGAAAGGGATTTGTTACACTATAATCATCCGACCAGTAACGTACCATGTCAGTACTGTGTATGTGTCTATAACACTGTGCACAGGGGATGTCTTCTGAGCTGTAGATGTTTTTAAAAGAGAATATGTGAGATTATGTAAATACAACCCACCACATATAAGATCCTGCAGCTATGGCCATCCCTGTACTCACATGAGGTTATTAGCAGTGCAAGCACGGGAAAGCAGACAATCCGGTGCTCTGTCACTATATAGGTACTCAAATGTACCTATTGATATCTGTTGCTGGCATAGTGTAGGTACATTCAAGTCATGTAGTGACTTATGGAAACAATTAAAAAAAAATGACGTATTAAAATGAAAAATAAAATAGAACTTGTCAGTGAAAGTATGAGTTATTACCAAGAATACACATTCTAACTTGATATTTTAATGTTTTATTGTGTACAAGCGCAAGTTTTAGTCATTTTTTGAAACACTAAGGCAACATACAATACATCAATAATGTCTCCAGACATTAGTAAACAGTGAAACTTTGAGACCACCATCCGGTGTGATGTCTAAAGGGTCTTCTCAAAATAAAGTAGGAAACAGTGTAAGGGGAATTCTAGCTAGTATAAACTAGTACTCCTATTAAAGGGAGCCTGTCATGAGGATTAGGGCCAAAAAAACAATGGATTGTTATTTAGGACAATTACAGGATCATAAAGATATCCTTATATATACCGGGAGATTGAGCTTTACACAAAAAAATACTTTGAACGCTGCATACAAATGACCTGTAAGGAGTCAGAGGGGTGGAGAGGAGCCTTGCTTGGATGTGCCCAGGCCAGGTCCACTCCTAATGGTAGCTACTGAAAATTACACACGATGAAGTATTTGTCATTTGGGATCTAAAACAAGCCATACTGTGACTAATAACTATTAATACCTACCATATTGTGATTAATCATCGATGACTAGTATCTACCACTTGTGACATTTTGTTCTTTTTCTGTGTAATTCTGAACCTCTCAAAATATAGAAATACATTGATGTGATCCTGTCTTTGTCCTATATAACAGGTTAGTGATAGCTTATGGCCTAAATTCTTCTGACGGGTTCCCTTCAAACATGTTGTGGTGTAAAGAGGTTTCACTGTATATAAATGTACATATATTGTTTGCACTTCAGCTTGTTGTGTTACCAAGTGTCCTATAAATTTAGGAGCCAAGACTGTCAGGGATACACATTTCACATGTATCTTTTAGATTTTTTTTTAAACTATTTTGTTTTACAGTTTACGAACTGTGTTCAACTATGAAGAGATTAATGTGTAATGAGGATTCTCCTCCCGCTTTAAACTTGCATCCTATAGCAGTGTATAGTTGACTAGTGGACTTCTGAATAGAGACCATGTAATATGTCCTAGTTCAGCAGTCAGAAGTATCTTTGTAAATCCGCCGCTTAGAAATCCATTCAATACTATTGTTATGTTTTGGAAACTAATTTGTTTTAATGTTAAAAGATAAGCAGACTGAGTAAACATCAGTTGCCTAATACTTTATGCACTATATAGCTCCTTGTTAGTTGTAGCATGTTACTTCTAAAGGGTAGCATCTAACATGTTCTGCCTTAGGTTACTGCCTTTTGGCATATACAGCCTTAATTTCGATGTACAATGTGTTTAAAAACCTAAACAAAATCTGAAACAAAGATCCAAAAAAGGTAAATACTTAAAAGATCCACCAAATCCTGAATGTTGGTGAACTTTATTTATGTAGGTATGTTTAGTAGACAACTTTTGAGGAAAGTAAAGTATCACTTTCTATGTCTGCAGTATCTGGTCATCAGCTGCACATGTTTACAACATCAATAAAGTTTAATTTTCACAGTTTATTGTCTTCAATATTTTTTCTGTTTATAGTTCATTAATGTTAGTTGCATTGGGCCTCCTGTATCACAGCTCCCCAAAGTAGAACTGTATTAGGCAGCCTTAGCTTTATAGCCCTCCAGTGATTAAAGTTTTGACTAGTAGAATAAAGAACAATAGTAGTAAAAAAAAAAAGTCTGATTTTTGCCAGTGTTGTATCAGGGAAGTGGTACTGTGGCCAGGGGCATAATGCCTGCACTAACAAAATGTGATTCATCAATTGTATCAGTGTCTTAAAGATTACATATTTAAAGCAGACTCTCCCCTTCTTCTTGCCTAAACCTTTCTTCACTACTGTTAGATGTATTCTACTTCACTATGTGTGGAAAGTGTCTAGCCATAGAATAGCATATTCTACTTTGATTAAACACAAGTAATTAAGAAGGGTAGGTTTCCCGTACGTTTACACTTTTTACAAAGCCATCCAGTTCAGCATAATGGTAGGCTGATATAAAAATCACTCATCCAGCTTTACATTCCAATTGAGGAACTGCTGATCAAATCCTCTCTTGCACAACTCGCTCTCCAAACATACAAGAACTTTCAGAAATTCTGGTCTTTACTAAAGCCCCATTGACACTTTGGCACTCACCCCCCTCCCCCCCCCCCCCCCATGTAAATTCCTGGTGGTCTCCTCCATCACCTATCACTAGGCTGGGAGACCTCCTGGGTATGAAATCCCCCTAACTTCTACCTAACATGCATTTTCAGTCCTCTCTGAACTGCAAAACACTAAGTGATGTGAAATGCGATGGCGCTTTCCCTCATCTTCTCCTTGTGTCCAGCTGTAATCTAACTTTCAAGAGCTAATTCGGCAAGGAGATATGACTATGGAATTAGCTTGGTTAGAGAATTGTCATCTCATTTCCTGGCTAATAAGTTGATCTCCATTCTATAGAAGCATCTGGCCCCCTCCTGATTTTATCTCTGCATGGGAAAGAAAGTTGTTCTCGGCTTCTCGAATTGTAAATGATAAGCTCATCTTCCACAATGGTCCATCTAGGTGTATTACTTTGCAGGAGATATCTTACAAGCTACTGATTCAATCCCTGAAGTTTGCTGGAGATGTCTAAAGTGTAAATGTACCTACTTCCACATTTGTTCGGAGGGAACAAAATTAGCCCTTTTTGGGATTCCATATCTCCCACTATCTCTAATCTATGCCCAGTGCCCCCCACCCTAAGTCTGTCTTCACACAAACGTATGAGAGATGTACAGTGGTGGCCAAAAGTATTGGCACCCCTACAATTCTGTCAGATAATACTAATTTTTTTTCCAAAAAATGATTGCAATCAGAAATTATTTGGTATTATTATCTTCATTTAATTTTGTCTTCAATGGAAAAACACAAAAAGAATTGTCAAAAAGCCAAATTGGATATAATTCCACACCAAACATAAAAAGGGGGTGGACAAAAGTTTTGGCACTGTTTGAAAAATCATGTTACGCTTCTCTAATTTGTGTAATTAACAGCACCAGTAACCTACCTGTGGCACCTAACAGGTGGTGGCAATAACTAAATCACAATTGCAGCCAGTTGAAATGGATTAAAGTTGACTCAACCTCTGTCCTGTGTCCTTGTGTGCACCACATTGAGCATGGAGAAAATAAACAAGACCAAAGAACTGTCTGAGGACTTGCAAATCAAAATTGTGAGGAAGCCTGAGCAATCTCAAGGCTACAAGTCCATCTCCAAAGACCTGAATGTTCCTGTGTCTACCGTGCAGGGTCATGAAGAAGTGTAAAGCCCCTGGCACTGAGGCACCTCCCTAGATGTGGACAGAAAAGAAAATTGTCCAGAGATTTCAACACAAGATTGTGCGGATGGTGGAAAAAGAACCTTGACTAACATCCAAACTGCATTCAAGCTGCCCTGCAGTCCGAGGGTACAACAGTGTCAACCCGTACTATCCGTCAGTGTCTGAATGAAAAGGGACTGTATGGTAGGATACCCAGGAAGACCCCCACTTCTTACACAGAAACGTAAATAAGCCAGGCTGGAGTTTGCCAAAACCTACCTAAGAATGCCTAAAACGTTTTGGGAGAATGTTCTCTGGTCACATGAAACAAAAGTAGAGCTTTTTGCTATGGCGCCTGGGCTCGGTACTTTGAGCATGATGAGTGTGGCAGGAAAAAAAAAAGAGCATGCTATCTTTGGCCGTAAGAACGGCTGTGTGGCTCTATTTCCTATGAAGAGAGGAGGGGTAAGTAGCAACTACTATTAGCCACAAAGACGCTCATCCCACTACACTGGAGGTCGTCCTTGTCACCAACCCCTAATCACTGGGTGCATAAAGTTTCTTAGCTATGACGACTAGAAGAGATTTGTGCCGTTCAAAACCGATTACATTCAAAATTTTAGAAAACTTGGTCCCATGGTTGGAAATGCTTAGATCCCCATCTGGCCTAACATCTTCTATTCTTCATTGTTCACAGACCGGAGCATACCCAATACTACATCTGCCTTCTCCTCTTCCCTCCAGTAAACCTTTCCATTGGCGATAATGGTTCTTGACCTCTCTCCTCTTCTCTCCCCCTCCCTCCACTAAACATTTCTCAATCCAAGTTCAATGTATGGTTATTATGTCATTGAGTTCATTCTTGTTTGTCGACTTGGCACCTACATTCTGGTGTTGTGTCCAGTAACAGGTCCTTTTGTTTTTCTATGGAGCCACTGGTTCCTGCTATTAAGTTTCTGAAAATAACAATCAAAAGAGATTGAAAAAAAAAAAAGATACAGCTACATTTGATTGCAACGCTGGCGCAACAGAGCTTAATAGCTCTCTGACAACAATGATGTCATTGCGCAGTTGTCATCTTCAACAGAAAGAAGGTAAGTTGTTCTTATTTTTACTTGGGACCCCATTCTCTTAATTCATTAACCTTGTGCTTTGAAGGCAATGCAAACACATCAGAAAGAGCGCATTACCAAATGTGGTTTGGAACATTATTAATGCAAGACATATGTTGCTACTTTCAAAATGCATGTGTTCTGGTCAAATTACATCTGTGTTTGCTTTCACCAGTCGCATGATGTGATTGGAGCCTTTGGCTGGCTGCACACAGACGTGCCCTGTCACTGGAAGTGGGAGTGTGTGCTGGTCAGATCCCACGGATGTAGCACAGAGCAGTGGCTGCAAGGAGTCTGCAACATCCCTGGAGGTAGCCGGGGCTCATGATACTGGAGTGGCTGGCGCTTGCGGCCTAGGCAGGCTAGTGTCACTGTGCTTGGTATGGGGACCGGAGGGCTGTCCCACAGTCTGGCAGGTCTCCAGCGGGTGGTGTGTACAAGAAATTAGATGAGGGAGAGGCTGATGTACTTGTTCTTCCTGGGGCAACCACTTAGTGTCTGTAGTATGAGTCCCTGGATGATAGATGGGGTGCCCTTGATGGTGATACAGCCGTAGCAGGGACCAGACAGAGGCAACGTTGTGCAAAAATAACTTACAGTTCTTTATTCGAACCAACAGCAGCAACAGGCCAAACGATTCTGTACAGAGGCAGATTACTGGGAGTGATCTTGGAGAGTGAACCTCAGGAGTTTGGTCACCAGCCTGGTTGCAGATGCAGGCTGGGATGTAGCTGTGTCCAATGCTGGAAGTTGCAGCTCTGTCCTGGGTGTTCTGGGTGAGCTCACTAGAGGTGTGAGGCACACGCTGTCTCTAATCACTCAGTGTGGAGTTGCTATGCTCCTCTGCCAGGAGCTGGGTTACAAGAGCTGCTCTTGAGGTGAGAGCTCAGCACTAACTCGTCTGTCAGCACTAACTCCTCTGACTGTACTGACTATTGGCACTCCCCAACCGTCACTTCTCCTCAGCTCCTGGTCAGGTGGTCTCACTCTCCAATCACACTCCAGTTACAAAGGTGAAACCTCATTGGATGACATCAGTAAACAGGTTAACCCTTGCCTATCCAGGCAACCAGGTATAATATAGAGATCTCTCTTGATTGCCAATATAGTACAATCAAGAGAATACAGAGACCATTGTGACATTATCACAACAGAACACAGCTATGTAGTAAAGAGAAAATGAATTGTGCCTATTTGTAACGTGAGGTCAAACTGAAAGAATAAATGCATACACACATTACCATGAAATCAGCCTTTACACAGGGAGACCCTATATTACATCACAATTGAATCTACCACTTACCTTAGTTTTTTATGAAATCACATTGACATGACAGAAGCATGATCCTGAAATACAGTGAAAATCGGCGTTACAAATTGCACTTCATAGTGATGGTATTTAATTTTCCATTTTTCCATGTCGTGTACTGGGAAGCAGGAAAAAAAAAAATCCAAATACAGTGAAAATGGTGAAAAAACACATTTGCACCATTTTCTTGTAAGCTTGGATTTATGGCTTTCACTGTACGCCCAAAATGACATGTCTAATTTATTATTTGGGTCGGTGCAATCATGGGGATAACAAATTTGTATAGGTTTTATAATGTTTTCATACATTTACAAAAATTAAAACCTCCAGTACAATTTTTTTTCTTTTTATTTCTGGCACTAATAACTTTTTCATACTTTGGTGTATGGAGCTGTGGGTGGTGTCATTTTTTGTGACTTTTGATGACGTTTTCATTGCTATCATTTTTAGGACTGTACGACCTTTTGATCACTTTTTATTGATTTCTTTTTATACTTTTCAAAATGGCGCAAAAGTGCCATTTTTGACTTTGGGCGCTATTTTCCATTATGGGATTAAACGCAGAGAAAAAAACATATTTTGTTAGAGCGGGCATAAACACGCAGCGATACCTAATGTGTTTATGATTTTTACTGTTTATTGATATATATTTATATCAGTTCTAGGGAAAGGTGGGTGATTTGAATTTTTAGGTTTTTTTATTATAATTTTTTTTTTTTTAACTTTTTTTAATTTTTACTATTTTTCAGACTCCCTAGAGTACTTTAACCCTAGGTTGTCTGATCGATCCTAACATATATTGCCATACTACAGTATGGCAGTATATGGGGATTTTCCTCCTCGTTCATTACAATGTATTGATTGCACATTGTAATAATAGGGTTAATACAAGTCCTGAAGACCCGAGGCTGTCATGGCGATGGGGAGCGACGACCCTCGGCAAGATGCCGGCGGCGAACCTCAGGAAGGGGTTAAAGAAGAAACCTGCTGTAACTATAAGGCCTGTTACACACGAACATGTGCAGGCTATATACATGCTATATGGTGGCCTGATCTCACAGGCTGCACACAGGGCAGTGGACGGGAGTCTGTGCATTATATAGATATATAATGCATGGATGTTCCCTCTACCAACCCTTTAGGTAATACAGTTCCAGTCCTACTGTTCTGCCAGCAGAGGCCAGCCATCCTTGCATTATCTAATATATAATGCTGAGAGTATGTATGTATGTATGTATGTATGTATGTATGTATGTGTATGTGTATGTATTTATGTCCGCTAAAGGAATCTGCACAGTTGCATTTACAATTACAAACTTTTTCTCAGCCACTCTGTGACTCACTGAACGTCACAGACTCTGTTTTGACCCCGTGCTTTCCAAAATCCACTTAGTAACCACCATATACAGGAGTCATTGTCTGTTGCTGCTGTGGCAGTTGAAAGTTGAGCCGTGATTGGTTGCTGTTCTGCCACAGGTCATTAATATGAGCTGTGAGCTTTGATTGGTTACTATAGGCAAGGAGTATAAGATGCTTATGTGTGAGGTAAGATGTATAGGGATACAGAGAGGGGGAGATCAGAAATGTCTGAGGTAAAATTGCTCCAGTTGCTCATGGAAACCAATCACAGATCAGCTGTAATTTTATAAACAACTGAGGGAAAATAAAAGTTTAGCTCTGATTGGTTGAAATGGGCAACTAGAACAGTTCTGCTCTCAGACACTTCTGATAAATCTCCCCATAGACAAAGTAACCATCAGAGACAAAGACAGTCAGAGAAAGTCAAAGACCGAGACAAATACAGAGACAGTCGGTGAAAACCGGAGACGGTCAGAGACGGAGATAGTCACAGACTAGCACTGACAGAGACAATCAGTCAGAGAGAGAGATGGATACAAATAAAATAATTTTTGGTAACCCATTCTATTTTCTTATAGCTAAGATCAATTATTTACTATCATGGGCAACGCTGGGAGCTACAGCTAGTTTTTCTGTATAATGCAGGGGGTCCTGTGTGGCCCATATGATTGAGCCACATATGGCACCTTTACAAGGGCTGCACACTTTCATGTGTAACCAGCTTAAGATTTGATCACGATAGATTAACCCCAGGGAATAAGTAGAAACGCAGGGGGAGATTTATCAGAAATGTCTGAGGTTAAACTGTTCTAGTTGTCCATGGAAACCAATCAGAGTTCAGCTGTAATTTTATAAACATCTGTTGGGAAATGAAGGCTGCGCTCTGATTGGTTGCCATAGGCAGCTAGAACAGTTCTGCTCTCAAACATTTCTGATAAATCTTCCCCTACAGTGTTCCTATTATCACATTGGAACAGAGCTAAAGAGTAAGGACAAATTCTGTTGTGACATTCAACATAATGAAACGTTTGCAAAGAATAAAATAAACAACTATTGTAATGCAATTACAATGAAAGTTAGATTTGAAGACAATCACAAATATTATTTCAGTGGTTGCTAAGCGAACCTTCTACATTGCTTATATCAGGGGCAACGAGTCATGTGATGGAAAATTACTGAATGACTAAATTTTCAGGTTTTGCCATTGTTTTTGATCTCGTATCAGGGCAGCGTTGGTTTCATACTCAATAACTGAATCTGTACTTCTGTACTGTATAGATGTCTTGTATCTACCTGTTACCTATATGTAGAGTTATACAGTGTATTGTATTAGATCTTATATAAATACACAGTGTGTTATTACCTTTATCTCCATTTCTGGACAAGTTGAATATTTGGAATAATAAAACCTAGTTCCCTACATAATATTGAAGTGTATGAGCCACACTGTTATGAGAATCACAATAATTAACCTTCTCCCTGACATGAGAAGTGTGAAAAAAGTCAGGGAAATAATTACTGTAATCTGGAATGACTGTAGGGGCTTTTCACTTGGCAGAATGATGGATCAATGAAACATGGAACAATGCTAAAATTATAGGATATTGTATCTTGTGCCTACAAGACTATTTAATCATGGTGGTAACGTAGCACGAGCCTCAGAAATACTTGATATAAATATTCCCAATGAAATCTCTCTCTATGGGGCACCTAAACAAAAGCCAATACTGCGCCTCAGTTTAGTTTGTTCTGGCTTATGTCTTAATTCAGACATATATTGTTTTTGCAGGAATTGGCGCTTGTAACCCTTTATTTACTAAGTTTTCACATCCCATGTTTTGACTTGCATTAAAAATATCTCAATATTCTTTTTTTTCTGCAAATATTTCCCACAGGAGAAATGAGGGAAGGAGTCAAACTTAACTGGTGGCGTAACTTGGAGAGCCAGGGACCCATAGCGGACTTTTGAATGGGGCCCCCCTGCACCCTCAAAAATATACATATTTCTATACTCGCACATTTATACATTTATGTGCTGATAAATATGCTGTCAATTCGCAGCATAATGTATATAATGGTGCACATTCTCCATTCTTTAGTGTGTCAGGTTGGAGGCCCAGGCCCCCTGACACTGCAGGTCCCATAACGACTGCTATGGCTGCTACCACTGTAGTTACCCCTGAACTTAACCATGCTGCAACTTCCCACGCTATAGGAAGTTCATTTCTCTAGTTGAAGTTTCTGCCAGCAGCCCCCCAGCAACCTTGATCTTGCCCTGCATCTAAGTGCTGTTCTGTCTGGGTTTAAAAGGTTGTGTACTTTCTATTTTACTTATTGCCATTCCCATTATTTGGTTTAGTATAATTTGTCCTTGTGGTAGAAAGTCGCTATTTGAAAAAAATTAGCGTTCAGAATGTAACAAGGCTGCAATGCATAGGTTTGCTGCTAGATGGCAGAGTTGTTGTTTTTTTATACTCTCATATTTTTTCGTTTTCCTTGATATATTAATATCTTCGAAATAAAGAAATATGCAATCGGCCTTGTACTTCAACAATAATTCAGTAGAGGAAGAGAGAAATATGCAATTGACCTTGTTCTTCAACAATAATTCAGTAGAGGAAGAGAAAAATTATGAAACATAAATAATAATGAGGTCAGACTAAGTTTGTCAATGAGCAGGTGTCCTGTTTTAAGTTTTACCTTCATAGTAATAAATGTTGTAATATCGTCAACTTCCAAAGTTTCCTGAGGCCGTGTTCACACACTGCATTTTTTTTAATGCATTGGAAAATGCAACTGGAAAGGGCTTCGGCAGAATGTATATGCATTTCCACTGAAAGCATGCATTCTGAAATGAGCACTAGGTGTTTTTCATGTAAATAATGCAAACACAGCTGCTCATTCCAGAACACGTGTCAGTGGAAATCCATATTGGATGGGGTTTTAGAGAGTTAGCTAGGAGACCACAGAAGAATGTTGAGTAGTCCAAGTGGGAGATTTTAAGGACATGGACAAGTAATTTTGTAGACTCCCGATTGCGGAAGGGTTGGATGTGAAATATGTTCTTGAGATGGAGGTGGAAGGTTGTAGTAAGGACCTGTATGTGAGGCAGAGTACAATATGACTCCAAGGCAGCGGACTTTAGGGACCTGGGAGAGTGTGGAGCCATGAATTGTGTGTTAGGTGGAGGAAAGATTATGAGTTCTGTTTTGTACATGTTAAGTTTTATAAAATGGGAAGAGAAAATGGAGGATATGGCTGATAGACACTCTGGTATTCTGGTTAGAAGAGAGATATCTGGACCAGAAATATACATATGTGTGTCGTCTGCCTAAGAATGGTATTGGAAGCCATGAGACTTCTCAGGGCAGAGGTGTAAAAGGTGAATATCTGGAGTCTCAGGGCAGAGCATTGAGGGACGGGGCTGAGGTGAAGAAGTTGTGTGAGAGTGATAGATAGTTGGAGAGATATGAGGAGATCCAGTAGAGGGCTTGACCAAGTGAACATAGTGTCTGCAGCAGGAGAGAATGGTCAACTGTGTCAAAGGCAGAGGTCAGATCAAGGCGGAGGAGAACGGAGTAGTGATGTTTTGCCTTGGCTGACAGTAGGTCATCAGAAACTTTGGTCAGGGCAGTCTCACTGGAGTGATTGGGTCAAAAAACAGATTGTAGTTTGTCAAGGCGAAAGTTGGAAGCGAGGTAGGAAGATAGTTCTAGATGGAAATGTTGTTCCAGGAGTTTTGAAGCAAATGAAAGTAATGAAATAGGACGATAGTTCATCGGAATGGATGGGTCCAGAGATGGTTTCTTCAGGATGGGTGTGACAGTTGCATGTTTAAAGGAAGATGGGACTATACCAGTGGATATAGAAAGGTTAAAGAGATGAGTTAGAGCTTAGGGAGCACAATGGTGAGGCTGGGGATAAGATGTGATGGAATTGGGTCAAGCACACAAGTAATTAGATGTGAGCTTGACAGCATGATAGAAACTTTCTTGTGAGTAAGTGAAGAGAAGTTAGTTAACAGGGACGGGGAATGGATATCCTGGGTGGGTTGACGGTTGAAACTTTACATGATGCTGTCTGAGATGAAATGAGAGGTTGGGGAGGGTGCCGGAGGATGTTGAAGGAATAGTTTTCTGGGGCTGTGAGATAAAGAAGATATAAGATTGTATGAAATCGGTAACAAGCAACGTTTCACATTTTTATTGTGTTTCAAAATGCAATGTAAACGCCCCTTGTGACCGAGTCATGGCTATGTGCTGTCTTAGTGTAAAGCATTAACAAGAGACTGCACACAATTGAAAAAGTCTATGTTTATTGTAAGAAGTGTCTGTGCTTTTGGAAAACTGCATTGGACCCCCACTTTTACTTATCTTAAAATATAAAGATATAAATTCAGATTTAAAAAATGTTTCTGTACCCTCTGCACCCCCGCGAGTTACACCCCTGGCAATGGCTTATCCCTAAAGTTATGTAAAACATTCACTTTTGCTCAAAGCACATTGCATTGCTTCCTGAGGTGCAACAGGTCATGACTGATGCCATCGGTGTTTGTATGATTAAAAACCTGCCCCTCTGGCACTGCTGGATACATCCGGAGGCTCCTGATGTATCTCCCGGTTGTGCTGCACAATGTATATATTTCTACGCCAATATATATAGAAATATATGCAGCAAGTAAACTTTCCCGCACCGGCCGTAACCCTCTCAGCGCAATGGAATAAAATCATAACTAGGTGGTTTGCTACCATTTGCGATTATTTAATGTTTCTACACTGTTCTGGTATAGAGGCCCTGATAAATGTCTCCTTTCGTGTCTATGTAGCAGTTACATTTGTGTCCTTTATTATCACATATCCATAAAGAAAACATACCTTGCTATAGTAAATGTAGCTCTAAGAGTTGCACATATTTAGTGTATAAAGTGAAATATCACCCAATAACTACAGAACAAAAATAATGTAGCCTTTGGATGTTACACGAGTACATTAGCACATCTCAGGTCTATAGCTGATGTTTACTGCATAAATTCACAGGATACAGTACTACGTGGTAAGCCTTGGTAATAAAAAGTGACAATTAAATTCTGTTTATGAACATGAGCAATGGTAAAAATGAGCAATGGTGAAATATTTGTAATCTGTTATGGCGATACAGCTAAGAACCATTCCTTGTCATAGGGTAACCAAATAGGGGTCTAATCTGCAAAATATATCATTGATAATGTTGTTAGCTGTGGAATCAAGACTGAACATCATGCCATACCTCTTGTGTGCCTGACACACAGGTGCATTAACATTCAGAGAACTAGGCCAGGCAGGAATTAGTGTCTGAAAGTATCCCATTAGTTCTGATGGTGCAGGGTTCACATTGTGTAATGTAACTGCTTAAATGAAAGCTTCCTTTCTTGTAATGAGTCATAAACAATATGCAGCACTGACCTGCTGACAACGGGATATGGAAAATTGCATTCTGTAAGCAAGTAGCAATAATAGCAAATCCCGTCCTCTAACAAGATCCCCAAAGTACAATAAAGCGTGTAAAATAGACACAGTGAAGTTCTAAGTAAAAGAAAATATTACAGACTTGAAGCAAGTTGTCTGGCAACTCGAGTGAAACAATAGAAGATCCTTGTATTCATTTTGTCATTTGATGACACGTTCCACTTATTAGACATATATACTGGTGATATCAAAAGGCGTTACAAGTTACCAAAGGGCCCCATTGTAAAATTTAGAATGGATTCCCACTTCACCATCAGCTGGTCCAACAGCAAGTTCAGGACATAAAATACTTATTTTGGTGTTAATTTACAGAGGTATTACTGAGGTTTGATATTTACACAAAGATGGCATAGTGCAGATATGATCATAATTATTCAATGATGTCACATTACATGGATAAGACACATCATGATATCATAGTAGAGCTATTAAAGGTCACGATAAACACTGTACCACTGCACAAGAACATAAAACATGATGTCACCATGCAGGTATTATGTGAACACACAATGCCAGGGATAATGTGGTGATGTCACAGCCTTTTATGGCCTCAACATTTGACGTTTCGAAGCAATCCCATAGTGACAGGATAGGGGATAAAATAGTCAGTCAGGGTCCATCAGATGGGACCCTGACCAATCACGAGACTGGGACCGTCAGTTGGACTCTCAATAATCAACTTGTTATAACCTTTACTGTGGATACCTTCCAAACTTGGAACATCCCCTGTAAGTGTTGGGCTCAATAGTAGCTACTGCCATGGTAATTACTGTATGTATCTAGTTGTAAATGATTTTTTAAAGTAGAGATTAAACTAATTTCTAACCCCACAGGAGCCACAGGTCACATGACCTTCCTGTGATGTCCTGTGTCCTGCAGATTTCTATTGGGTAAGGGGTCCCGCGCTCATTACTAAATGCCAAGGACATTGGTGCACACCTCCAAGCAGTGATATGATATGATGTTCACCAAGGAAGTGTAGCTACAGTACTGAGCACACAGCCCCTGACCTGCCAAAAATCATCACAGGAAGTCCCAAAAGTGGCTGGAGCAGGTCATGTGACCTGAAACTCCTCCAGCCGAAGGCAAATGCTTAACAGGGTAAGTACAATAGGGTCACTTACCCGGGTTAATGTTTTTATTTGTGGCCAACTCCTTTAAAGGGAACCTTTTACCAGGAATGTGATTTTTAAATGGTGACAGGTTCCATGCTTCCGAAACGCGTTGTCACTGTGATTTTGAATTAAATATGCAATATTGAGCAGCGCGGTTCCAGCCTGTTTTTTTCCTTCTATAAATCCTCCGCCATCATCCGCTACAGTTACTAGTACTGGATGTCAGGTTTACTGCAGCAGCTCTATTGTCTGAATGGGATATACCTATCACTGATGTGATTTATGCTAGGCATATGTTGCCAATTCCTGTTTTTCATCATATGACTAATTTTGTTTTTCCTAGACAAATTGCTACATATCTTGCGCTGTGTTTAATCCTTTTTCTCCTATATATATCACCCGTGATCCTAAGGGGGCTGCCTTACAAGATAGTAAAAGAGGCATGGTCTTCCTTGTCCCATCCTAGAAAACTTATTTGCATATTGTCAAATGCCTCTTAATTGACAACAAAGTTTTGTGGATTCACTGGTACTAACTAATAAAAAGTTAGTTAACATGTGAGTTTAAGGTTTTTTCATGTTCTAGTCTATTTTATGCTACAAATGTGCAACACCCCTGCCGATGCAAGTCAGAGGGGTTGTTGCGAATACGTCCTACCATGTAGCTTGCAGGCTGTGTAGGGTCTGATGAACCCCACAGCATGTGACTACATAAAACAGTGGAACACTACAGAGGTAGAGTCTGCCTGGTAAGGCAGGAGTTAAGTATTAAATGTGATGTAATATGTGTCAGCCAATCACATGTGTTCATACCTTGTATCTGTAAGCTGGTATGCAATTGGAGGAGTAGCCACCACCTGACCAGTGGGAGTAATAAAACCCCTGGTCAGGAAAGTTCTAGAGTCCAGTGTGAGGAGAGAGTTCACTCTCAAATCAGAGTTAGCTGAGGAAGAGCTCAGTCAGACTCAGAGGAGTCAGTGCAGCCAGCACACCAGACCAGAGCAGGAGAGCTCAGCTCCCTCCCTGAAGAGTGTAGTGAGTTAGTTAGTGAGAGGAAAGGGGTATCATCCTATCTTCAAGGGTGATATCTGAAGCAACCCAGGACAAGCTGAAGCATCCTACTAGGACACAGCTACCTCCCATCCTGCCCTTTGCATCCAGGCTGGCGATCTACTCCTGTGGCTCCCTCCAACTGCATCTCCAGCATTCTACCATTTGTCAAGGCACGTTGCTACTGTTCCTGTCGGTTCCAATAAAGAACTGTAAGTTATTTTTGTTCAACGTCTGCCTCCGTCTGGTCCCTGCTACTACGGCTGTCACCATCACGGGCACCCTATCCACCACACAGAGACTCATACTCCAGACACCAAATGGTTGCCCCAGGGAGAACCGCTATAGCAGCCTCTCCCTCATCATTTCTTGCCAACACCACCCTGCTGGAGACCTGCCAGGCTGTAGGACAGCCCTACGGTTCCCCATACCAAGCACCCTGACACTAGCGTGCCTAGGCTGTTGCAAATGATTGCAGAAATAATAACTTTCAAAATAATATTAATAACAACAAGGGGAAGGCGATTCTACCATCACGATAGACAGGGATTCTTAACTGTAAGAGCAGTGAGACTGTGGATCTCTTTGCCGCAGGAGGTTGTTATGGCGGAATCTATGTACATGTTCAAGAGAGGCCTGGATGACTTTCTGGAGAGAAAAAATATCACATCCTATGGGAATCAAACTTTTTGTATGTAATTTATTTTAATCCAGGGAGTTATTCTGTCCAGCATATTAGGGGTTGGGAAGGAATTTGTCCCTGCTTTGCGCCAATTGGCATCAGCCTTGCAGAGTTTTTGCCTTCTTCTTGATCAATGCAGTATTATGTATAGCTTGGACTTGATGGACTGATGTCTTTTTTTACTATAATATTGTGAATAATAATCATAATAATAATTATTATAATACTAATAATCACGGTAATAGTAATAATGATCATGCTAATAATAATAATGATAATTGGCAGTGAAGACTTGCCATTTCCATGTAAATCCACTAGATGGCAGAATGTAACTGGAGGAGAGTGATGTAGGTTTGTATAGTCTATGCATTGGTAAAAAGTAAAAATAGCCTCTTTTTGACCACTGGTCTCATATGAAGTAATAATTGAATCAGTGTATAGATTTCAGTCTGTGGTACTTAGAAGTAGCAAGTTGTGACCCCTCTCTATAAAGCAGACCCATACAATCAGCACACATATTATTATCTTTGAGACCTAAAGATCATAAATACAAATTGTACTAAAAGCATGGTATGCCTGTGATGGTAATTAATTTGATGCCCCAATTTGACCTATGTCTTGGTTAATTAATAAACAACGGACTTGGTGCTATTTTTAAAATTCTAATGCTGCCAAGTACAAAGGGTCAGATAGATCCATGAAACATAAAATGTCTCAGAAAAACTAGTTCTAAATCCTAAATATTTGCTTAATCCCCCACCCCACATTTTACTTAGTCAAATGATAAGCTTTACATAGAGAGTATCTATGATTTGGAGATACATTTTAAGAGCAATACAATAAGATATAAAACGTATGCACTTGACTGTGACCATGAGTTAGATGCACAAATTGCGGATAGCTCACCGGTGCCATTAATTTCTATTATTCATTGTTACAGTGTTGTGTGGCCACCATGTTTGCCACCATGGTTTTCCAGCAAGAAGCCTGAAACCTGATCCATCAGTACAATTTGCGAGTTCTGACAGAAGTATTGTTTATACAGATGTGGTGATAGAGATTATCAGAAAAAGTAGGTGCACTTCTCTTGAACTAACTTGTTCCTAAACCAGGCCAGGATCCTTGTGTCCCAAAATGGTCCAATGATGGTATTATTGCAACCTCTATTACAGATGTCAGTATATGGTGATGTCCTATACAACTGAGATCACATTTTGGCCACATGCTTTTCCCTAATAACTCCATCCACGTCTCTGCAGTTACTGTATCAAAGGCCACTAAATGGCACCACAGCAACAGGAAGCAGTTAAAAAATTCCCAAAATATTAATATTGCTACCATCATGATTAGTATGTATGAGTGTGGGACATTATAAGGGAAAAGATGGAAGTACGTTCCGAGTTCCTAGGATGCCCGCATGGCAAGATATCATCACATAAAAATATTGAGGCATAAAGATGTGGTAAGCATACACCAAACCTTCCTCATGTCATCACAGAAAAGAGGGCTATGGAGTGGAATTGGAATTTAACTGAGGTGGAAGTTTCCATATAGAAATGGTCATTCTTTGGGGATCCCTAGCAGATCGATCAATTATTTCTTCTTTCCCAGGCACAAGACTTATAATGCCACATAATGTAGTAACTGTTTTTTATCACTTAAATTTTATCAAACTGTTGATTTTTACGTTGTAACTACTGTATATGTTTGTTTTTTATATTGTCTTGTTGTATGGTAACCCCTTTGTATGTAAGTGCTTGTATTCTTGTATTCTGAGGATTCCATACACTAAGAAGAGATGTTACCTGAATTATTTGCTTAATTAGTGAGTATATTATTGTGTCTGGGCATTATCTAAAGCCAGGTGTCTGCTCAACCTTATATGGGACAAGGGGTTCCAGCTAAAATAGCTTAGGTTTTGAGGGCAGAGAGCTGTCAGAGGACGGTCCAAGCTCCTTTCCTGAACATGTGATCCTGACAGAGCCCATCCAAAGTTGAGGACAAAGTGCATGCGTGCTGGAAAAATGACAGGTGCTAAAATGAATACATGTTGGAACCCATTATTGTCAACAGAGGTCCCTTGGGATCTGATCTGTCTTTACAATTCTGTCATCTGTCTAGTAACCCTTTCTGTCTTAAATAGTATTTGAAGAGATATCTGCGGCTGGGGCGAATAATTTTCTTTGCACTGATCTGCATTGTATAAGGGGAATTAGTTCTGAGCTATAGTGTGTTGGTAATTTTTCACTATTGCCTACTGTGAGGTAGGCATCATAACTATTGGCTACTGTGGAAAAGGCACTGTGACTATTTGCTACTGTGGAGTAGGTGGTATCACTATTGGCTACTGTAGGGCAGGCATTGGGGCTATTGACTATTATGTTAGGCAATGGGACTACTGTAGTAGTCTATTTCCTGTAGTTCTTGGACTGGGCACCAGATACGAGTAACACTGGTGCTGGCAGCTGTGTAAAGCCTGGGCAAAACAGCCACTGCTTTATACTATATCTTCTGCAGCAATTGTACATTGGCGGTGACAATGTTTTATTGTTAGGAATGACTAGTATCTAAAGTGAGCACTGTACTGCTTCCATGAACTTTACTACTGTTATTAATTGGAGATACTCTTTAAAGAGCATCTGGCATATTTTTATGAATTAGAATCAATGTTATTTCATTAAATATACTCTCATGAAATTATTCAATGAAATGCTGTTCCCTTTTCAGCCTCCCATACTGCTAAGAATATTATTAATTTGTTTGGAAAAAGTTGAAGGGGTTTGGCAGCTTAAACCCGATCCATGAGGACTTGTTCATAGCTGGCTTTAATTAATGATATTGTTAGGGAGCAATACAAGAAAAACACCCTCATAGGATAGTCTTAATGTATTTCACAAATCACCATGGCTGGTGATGGTTATATGATTGGTTTCAATAAAAATTATTTTACAGATAATTATTTTATCATATTATTTAAAGTGAACCTGCCAGCACATTATTTCACAAACACATCTAGTGACAGGTTCCAATAGAGCCCTGTTAACTAGATGACATCTTCTTTTAGCAATTTTCCCCCCCATAGAATCAACTTTATTACTTTACCTGACATACCCTTAGATCTAGCAGTGAGTTGGAGGAGGCACTTCAGCACTTCATGTGCTGTCATGTCTGTGATGTCATTTCAGGTCCTTTACCCATTAATATTTGCAAAATCTGCCCCTTGTATGTATCTGATCACATGAAATCTTTTCCCTATGACTCCATAGAGGCATGCTGTGATTTCATGTGATCAGATACACACATAGAATATATTTTACAAATGTTGGTGGGTAAAGGACCTTAGATGACTGTATGCCAGGTAAGATAACAAAGTTTAAAGTTGACAAGTACCACCTAATAAGATAAGAGAGTACCTACAGGTCTTCTATGGACATATGCTCTAGGATGTAAAAAATATAGTTTTGTGTATTTTCAACAAAACCTGAAGCTAGATGAAAGTGTATTTATTTGCCAAACCCTTCCCTATCTCCAGAGGGTGTCCTAGTTTTCTAGGATTCCCGGAAAACCCGTTTACATGGTCGCTAACTTTTCAGACAACTTGTGATCCATTTATATGCCATTGCATGTTCATCACAATTGTCATTTACACTTTATTTTTAAGGACTATAACCCTTCAGATGAATACAAGGGGTACTGGTGGTTGGTTCTCCTGCTTGCTCCCATCACCTAAGTTTTATGTATCCTCTTCTAAGCTTTGTAGAGAGCGCCTGATTGTATCACTCTCCTCTATTGCATGCTGCTGGATGCCTCACACATCAGATTTACTGCTGTTTACCTACTGTCTTTAGACAGTGAGGCTTCACTAGCCAAAAGCAAGTAAACTACTACAGCCTCAGCCTCTTGTTATCTTTTCTTTTTTTTTTTACGGTTCAGGAGATGCTCTTTAGGGATGAAGTTATGGAAGCTTATATGCTCATATCCATGCTTGGTTCACAGTGCAGCAGATATAAATGTGATAACAGACAAAAACAAAAAATAAGAAAATGTACTAGCAAGAAAATGTCTATTATGTGTCAAACATAGTAAACTGCAATAGCAGCATCACTGTATAGTATCTGTCAATGCCTTGTGCCTGTTGTGTCATAGCTGGCTCAAACTAATTTGGGGGGAATTGGAGTATTGGACTAGACTATATGTATTTAACCTTCTGTGTTCCACTAAAATGTTTAATTGCTGCTGTGATATTTATGATGTGCTACCAGGACCTTGTTATACATTTGATATATGATAACTCCCAGTCCAGATATTATCACACTGTCTGTTGATTTTTTTTTATGTGTATCTCTTCTAATGGGGTGTTTCTAAATACTTTTTTTCTGGTCATTGTGTATGACTGATGTGATTAATACTTATTCAGTGCTATTGAGGTTTTTTTTGTTTAAATATTTCTTGAGTGGTCCTCTATTTAGCCTCTTACTATTTGTATTATCAATTTCTTGTAGTTGATATATTTTTGGTGACATCTTTATTTTTTTACGCGGCCCCCTCCCGGGCCACCTTTTGTTTTTTTTAATTAGTCTTAGACAACCCCTTGTATTACTCCTCAAAAATGTTTGTAAAATGCATTAATTTTTATCACATTCTTTTTTTTAAGTAACCAAAAAAAAAACATATATGCGAAGGAAGCCTAAGGCCTCTTTCACACTTGCGTTGCAGATTACATCAGAGTCTGATCAGAGAGCAATCAGTGTTTGGTCAGTGAAAAACCAACGTTATTCATCAGAGTTCAATCAGTTAAAAGTCAGAGTTTGTTCAGTGTTTCAGTTTTTCAAGTGTGTTTTTTGTGTGCTTTCAATGCTTTTTTCACGCACAGACAACACACATGAAAAAGACTCATGTCTGTGGCCTATCTTTTCTATGGCAATTGATCAGTTAAAAAAGCGTTGCACTTGTATGTGTCTCACAGTGCTGAGATTTTAAAGCATGTTATAAAAAACTAAGGTAGTGCGCCCGATGTCCACTAAGGTAGTGCGCCCGATGTCCACCAGGCGTCGCTGCTTCGCTGATGTCCGCCGAAGTTCACCAAGCTAGGCTGGGTGCAGGTAAGCGCGTGTCAAACGACACATAAAAAAAAAAAAAAAACTGAGATTTTTCAGAATCCGTCCGCTTTTCCCATGGCCACGCCCCCCCCAATCTCAGTCGCGTGCATGCTGGCGCCGATGCGCCACAATCCGATCATGTGCGCCAAAAACCCGGGGCAATTCAGGGAAAAAACTGTAATATTCGGGAAATACATAGGAAAAACACAATTTGGGTCCTTAGTAAATGACCCCCAATATGTCAGAGTGCAATGCAATTTCTGTGTGAAAGTGGCCTTGGGAGGTTTGCAGAGAATTACAAGGGGTTAGCCGATGAAAATTGCCCGGGAAAGCAGATTTAAATGCTTTGCGTTAGTTAAGGGGATTTTGAATACAGATTGGGGCACATTTACTTACAAGGTCACTCGAGTTCACTAAAAGTGTATTGTCCATCTATAATGCTGCGTGTGGCGATTCACTAACATTGTGCGCCTGCAAGCCATTTTAGCCAAGAAGAACGTGTACAGTTGACTAAAGTGGAGTGTATTCTATCCTCTGCAATCCAAAAATTGAAGGGTGGACCAGCTGCATCACAATTGTGGTCATCCAGGGTGTCCATGGCTGTATGATATTTAACTCTTTTCTCCAAGTGCACAGTATTAAAGAGAACCCGTCATGCAAAATAACCCCCCTAAACTAAATATATTTTCATAAACTGCCATTAGAGAGCATTGTCTCTATCCCTTCATTGTCCCTCTACATGCCTGTAAACCTAAGCAATGAGGTCCTAAAGCTGTATGCAAATGACCTGTGAAATGTCCAATGAAGCATTAGCATATTCAAGCTGTCCACTCTATTCATGAGTGGGAGGCACAGCCACACCCCCAGTGCTTGACTGACAGCCTGTATAATGATGTGAGGCTGTATAATGATGTGCTTGCTGGTGGCCACGCCCCCTGCAGCCTGTGTGTGCATGTGTGTGTGTTTAGGAGAGATACAGCAGCTCCAGGCAGCCATGTTACAGCAGAACATGTCAGATTCATGTGTAGCTGATGTCTGTGTATTAGGAGGATGCAGCATGTCAGCAGGTACAGCACTCACACTAGCCATGCTTTACTATACATTACACACAGACATGAGCAGGGGGAGGAGAAGGGAGGGGGAACAGGGGTGACATCACTGCCTCTGACCATGTGACCAGCCTCATTTATATGATAAAGAATAGATGATTTTACAATGATTAATGTATGAAATGACTATATAAAGGCTGGGATGGGATCCTTGTGAGCTGCTCCAACAGGTAGTAGTGACAGGACAAGTGACACAGACCTGATGACAGGTGTCCTTTAAGGGGCCACTTCATGTGGCTACAATGTGGAGCACTGCCCACTGATAGAATACAATAAGGAGCTGTCAATATACTTTACATTCAGCTGAACATGTAAATGCGTAATTTAATCAAACAGCATCAGTACAGAGTTATAAAACACGGTCACTTCTGAGATGAGAGCTGGAGGCTCAGCTTCTGTTGCTGGCATTTTCAGACATTTCCATGGTTTAAATAATTAGAATAACATTTGGGTTTGGGTAACCTAGTTTATGTTTTTCAATGTATTTCACTGAGTTTTGCAATATGTCGCATCTTGTAATGACCCAATTTCTAGTTTGACTTTGCTCTGATACAATCCCTCGTAGAAATAGCGTTTACATGTTTGTTCAGGTCACAAACAGGAAATGTTTTGCCATGCGTGTTCTCTTTTCTGATTATATATAGAAACAGAGAAACCTTCATCAAAGAGACAAGTAGGAATCCAGCAGATAAGGTTTGAGTGTTATTTTTCAGTTCTGAAGCATACAGGGATAAAGACAGTATGCACCAAAAGAGCACAAAACTGCAATTACAAATAAACAAGATTTAGAAAAGGTCACATACATACTGTACACGTAGCTCATACATGGATAGGTACTTACGGCTCCCTAAGGCCAGGGTAGATAATTATTTGTAGTCTATATCTTTTTGGCTGTATTCAATTTTGGTGTTGTTTTTCACCCACAGCTCTCTTGACAAAAACTCACAGCATCAACGAAATCTATAATTTTGCGGATTCCAGTCCCACTGTCTACCTAGGAGACCAGTTTTCAAGCAGGATCTTACATCATCTTAGATCTTTTTGATGCCATGAATTAAGGTTAAAGGAAACCTACCCTCATAAATCTACCTATTAGGGTAGATCTGATGGTAGGTTGCTAGTAACATGCTTTGCCCTAATCTATTTTTACCTATTACTAAAATACTTTATAAACTAAACTACTCTTTATCATCAAAGCCTACTGGGGCCTGGAACCTATGCAGCAGTGGCCCTGGCAATCCCACCTACCCACAATGTCACACTTCTGTAGTAGTTCGGGCCCTTTGGAGCTCTGTCGGAGCTACCGAGCATGCGTAGAGCATAGCATCCTACCATCAGATGTACCTTAATAGGTAGATTTACAAAGGTAGGTTTTCTTTAATAAAGTCATGGTTCATTTAGTAAATGTAAAATCTGTAGTTATCGGAGCGCCGCAACATTTCAACATAAGCAAGAAGCGCTCTTTGTTGTTCTACAATATCAAAATCATTGCATAAACCAGTGTTGAACATTTACTTTATCTTGCATAGTATTTGGGATGTATAAGGACGATTAAGCGATAAAGTTCCTGAAATTTTTAAATGTGCATGAAAATTAAAAGAGAACCCTGGTGAACACATAAGAGGTCCCCATGCCATGAGTGTCATTTCCATGAGGGTTTCCTCTGCTTCAAAGGACATTGACATAAGTTTCATTCTTAAAAAAAATCTTGTCGCAGCTCAGTTCTATTCAAGCGAAAGGGGCTGAGTTGCAATACAGAGGCTGTATGTTGTGGTGCTTGGTAAGAAGATGAGATTCCATAGTATTTCGGTCTCTTCACTGTAGAGATGCTACTCGGGGCGTCTAAAATACATGTTTAAAACCAAGAGAATCAGGTTTTATAATTAAACCATGTGCAATTGCTATTTCTGGCTGAAACTTACATTTCTTGGCTAAAAATATTCTTAACCTATGCTAAGAAACTTACCAGAAGGGTTGGGTCCAACGCCTTGAACCTCCAGATCACCTTAACCTAGTCTGTGGTTTGCTGTGTGTTGGACATCCATCAATCTTAGCCTAGAAAAGTTCCTTTAAAGAAGACCTGTCACCAGAATTTTACCACCCTGACTAACAATGCCTGCTGATAAATGATTACAAGTCATCCGCATATCACCTAAAATTAGCTGCCAGTGAGGCACTGTGTCTTAATGACAGACAGTTTTCTAATATGCAAATTAGCCTTTCTGACTCATGTCGGCTGACTGTGACTCTTCTCTGTCCCAGGCAGTGAACCAAGTCGTCATTTTATCTGTTTGGTTCGGACTACGGGTCCACAATAAATTTGAGAAGCTTTTAATCATCCGGATGCAGCACGCTGGATTATTTCTTTTGTTTCCAAGTGAACCACACCCCCTTATTTTGACTGACATCTCTTCATTCATTTGTCTCTTCAAATCACTGCTCTGCCCCCTTGTACTTAGGGACTGTCTGCTAATATTCAACTACACACATATAAAGCTGTATGTACAGATGGGAAATAGTGTGTCAATTTTTTTACATGTTGCCCTAAGTTACATTCATGTCATTCATGTAACCTGAGTGACATCATCACAGGTCCTTTAGCCTTCTAACACCAGCAAACTGCACACCATGTATGTGATCACATGAAATCACTGTGACTTTCATGTGGTCAGATGCAGTACAGTAGGGGTATAGTTTGCTATTTTTAAGAGGCTAAAGGAACTGAGATGATGTCATCCTTGTCTCATGACATGAACTACTGAATAGTAAGGAGGCAAAGGGCATGGGGAGGAGTAGATGGGCGGAGCAGGGCAAGGGGACACGCCTCCCCCCCAGTTATATAAGATAACAGGTGATTTATGGGGATGTAAGGGAAACAATTTTTAGCAAAAAGATGGGTGTTAATAGGAACCTGTCACTAGCTGTATATGTGCAAATGAAAAAACCTGTTTTTTCAGAATGTAAAAATAAACTATTATATATCTAGGTTTAAGTCCATTTTCCATGAATATTTGTTCCATGTATCCTTATCATCTGTGTTTATGCGTTATTTGCCTTCACAAAAAAGCAAGAAGTTTCTATAGTTCTTTCCCAGCTGTAGGAAAGTAGATAGCAAAGGGAACTTTACTGCAATGACCTTATTTCATTTTACTTCACAAACCCTGGGGATGATTGGGAAGACTGTGGCTCCACGGGCTCATGTCTTACTTGGCACTTCTAGACGCGTATTGTTTTTCCCTTCTACAAAGTGGCTATTTTTCAGCCCATTTCATCCTTTACATTTAATGTGATGCATTTAGTATAATCAATGAGTACTTTTACAGAGGAACAATTTCATGTGTCAAACAAAAGCCACATATATAAAATTAGCAAATACTTGTTTCTTTGACAGTTTTGTGGAATTAATAGGTGGTTGGAGTTTTGTTGGCAATATTTATATCAAATACTGCAGCTCGCCTTTTTAGCTTCCATTGAACCTTCCATGCAGAATATAAAATACATGGTAATAAACCAGGAAGTCTATATTATCTCCATTAATGTGTGACTTATGGAGACCTCAGGGGCAGCTCTCTAGATGACTGTAGAAGAGAGTGGTTACATGGGAACGCTTTCAGCCATGCACTTCAGTTTACCCCAGCTCCAAGGTTATTTATATGTAAATGAGATAGCTGCCAGAGTGACTGAGATGTGTGGCACTTTGACGATTTCCCAATGTATTGAGTCTGTCATTAGGTAATAATTCTCACTTTATTATTTTCTTAATGCAGAGACTGTTTATATATGTAAATATCATCCAGATACTTCAGGAATCCTTGAGAATAATTCAGAAATGACCTGAAAGCATTCCCAAAGCTTCGTTACAGAGTGCAGAGTGCAGCGATTTACTCCAAAATCAATTGAGTTCAGTAACGATTTTATGCAATTGTAAGATCTTTACAGCAATGTAAATAACATTGGTCACTGGACTAGAACAGTGGGGTTTAGACAGATCAGGTATTGAGGTTATTTAACATTGGGGACTCTAGTCTTCAGGTGTCAAGGTCACCTGCGAAGGAGCAGTAAATAATATAACTGATGTGAGCAAGGGTCACTTTTCTATGTTCCCAATGCATCCCAAAACTACAGGGAAATAAAATCAGGTCATAATTATTATAATTTATTTATAGAAAATCAGTAATTTTATGGTGCTGTACAATCAGTAAGGGGTTCACATACATTACATTAAGACCAGAACAAATGCAATTACAAATACAAAACTACATTGATCAGAAGACAAGTGGAAGGAGGACCCTGCCCATGAGGGCTCAGAATCTATATGTGAGGGGAGATGGAGACACGAGGTGACGAAGCAGAGCAGTGCAGTTATTGTGTGCTGAGGTGATTCTGAACTGGTGGGTTTTCAGATTTCATTTGTAGGTTTGGAAAGTTGGGAACATTCTGAAACATTTTGGAAGAGAGTTCCGAAGTATGGGAGATGCATGGGAGAAGTCCTGGATTTGGTTGTGAAAAGAGCTGAAGAAGCAAGGCGAAACACATTTCGGGTGCAGTCCACGTTTGGTCTGTATATACCTATATATATGTTCCTTGTCCTCTGTTATTCCTCTGGGTAATGAGCAATACATTTGTAATCAAATACCTTGACTAGTTCTGAGGGCTATACCTTTATACAAGTTTATTTGTTATGTATATTTAGTTATTTTGACCATTGGTGGACCTTTTCTGTGTATGTTGTGATTTTTAACCCCCCCCCTACCCCTTTCATTTTTGCGTTTCCATTTTTCACTCCCCACCTTCAAAAATCTATAATTTTTTTTATTTTTCCCTGCAAAGAGCGTTGTGAGTGCTTGTTTTCTGTATAACAAATTGCACTTCATAGTATTTAATGTATTAAATGGTATGTACCGGGAAGTGGGAAAAAAATTCCAAATGCTGTGAAATTGGTGACAATACGCATTTGCGAAGTGGGGCTTGGATTTTACGGCTTTCACTGTGCACCCCAAATGACAAGTCTCCTTTATTCCTTAGGTCAGTGTGATCAAGGGGTTACCACATTTGTATAGGTTTTATAATGTTTTCATTAAAACCTCCTGCACAAAAAAAAACATTATTTTGCCATCTACTGGCGCTAATTACTTTTTCATACTTTGGTGTATGGAGCCGTGGTTGGTGTCATTTTTGTGACTTTTGATGATGCTTCAATACTTTTAATTTTAGGACTGTATGGTTTTTTGATCACTTTTTATTTATTTTTTTTATGTTTTTCAAAATGGCAAAAAAGTGCCATTTTCAAATTTGGGCGCTATTATCTGTTACGGGATTAAACGCAGTGAAATACCATTATTATATTTTGATAGATCAGGCATTTTGGGACGTGGGGATATCTAACTTATTTATGATTTTTACTGTTTATTTATATTTATATGACTTCTAGGGAAAGGTTGGTGATTTGAATTTTTAGGTTTTTCTAATATAGTTTTTTTAAAACCTTTTTTTACCTTTTTTTTTTTTACTATTTTTCAGACCCCCAATGGTACTTTACAGTATGGCAGTATATGTGGATTTTCCTCCTTATTCATTACAATGCGCAAATCATGGCACTTGATCGCTGCCCCCTGATGACGTAATGGGGAGCGACAATCTTCACCAAGCATGGGCGCCGCCATAATTTTGAAGCCACTACACTAATTCTGTGCAATTTCAGGCTTATGTAACTCCTTCGGGGAAAACCAAACTGGTTCATCAACCAGCCATATACATATAAACTGTGGCAACATGTAAACCTAACAGAGATATTATGTCCCCTCACTTATAACCCCAGTAATGTTGAAATGCTGGTTGAATTGGAGGCCAGTAGCACGCCTTGGAGAATCTACTAAAGTGCTAGTACAGAGCCAGTAGTGAAAATTCCCTACACTTGCATTTCCCTGCTAATGGTAGGCACAGCAGTTCATCAGAGGTGTGAAGTTCATAATACGGGAGCATAGCGGCCAAACTAGAGCCGGCGTCCTGTCTAGCTAGTTAGCGAGTGTAATATGTAAAACATGTATGAGCCAGTTAGGGTGTAAATGTATACAGCATCCTGGTTCTGAACTGATGCACTGACTTGTTCACGCCGCTAACCTAGACAACATGGCGCATTGATAATACATAACATGGGTCATAGCTTCACGGGTGCGATAAGGCACGCTGCCGATCACGTTGGTGATTAAGCATGTGCAGTGGCTCTGGCTTCACAACCAAGTTCTCGCAGCCGCCGGCGCTGCATAGAGAGTCTATACAGAGCACGGACAAGTGCGGGCAGCTACCAGGAGCTGCGCGCTGAAGATCTTGTAGTAGGAGGATCCAAAGAGGCTACTCGGTGTGGAGTAGCCGAAACATCTAGCTTCAGCTCTGGCTACTCCGCGCTGTACTAGGCTCTTTCAGATATTTGCATATTAGGTGATTTAGATTTAGAGTTTTGAAGTTACAGGCCACTCAAGGATTAGCCCTAAAAAGGGCTCCCATGTCATTCATTACTTGAACCTGCCACCAGATCTACCTGAATACGTAGATCAGAGATGGTAGGTTTCCTTTAATAGTTTTCATTGCTTCATTTGATGAAATATGACTAGTAACCATTTATGTGCTGACCGGTGCTGTGATGGTCAGAATATATTTCTTGTCATACATTCTGTTAATGTATTAGTACAGTATATAATGTCATAGATAATTATTGAAGAGATGACACCATATTTCACAAGGGACCTAACACAGAAAACAATACACCTCTCTTGGCTTGTTGCAACAGATTTCTATAGGCTTAATTGATCGCAGGTGTCATTGCTTGTTCCTGGGGAAAATGCTGGTCCTTGATCTGAACTCTCCTTGGGGACAGAAAGTATAGCATTGGTCTGTGCAAAACTCTGGGATTAACAATTCAGATCTCCATTCAGGCTGCCATCACACGTGGTGTTTACAATGTATTCAACAGCCGTGGAGAAGAGATTTTTTTCTAAATCCACTGTGTTAACATTGCGTTATTACTGCATTTATGTAAACAGTGTTAACACAAAGTAAATGCATTGGGTTCACACCACTTTAAAATTGTGTTTTGTAAATGCAATGTTAACGTATTGCAATAAGGCAAATTTGTTGACTGTTTTGAAACACAATGTAAGATCTACATGTGACTGCACCCTAAAATGGTGTAGAAACTTGAATTTAAAGGGGTATTCCCATGAAGATAGGATTTTTAAATATACTCAGGATAACAAAATATCACAGTCTCTAATTCACTGTTATTAACAAAAATACAGGATTTGACAGATATAATTCCAATCTGTCTCTATCAGTCTTGGTATACACAATTTTGCCTCCCCCCCCTACATTACAATACAAGTTTAAACACAGGCAGCACCTGCAGAGTTTACTCTACAAACTACAGATAAGGGCATTACAGGAGGGGAGGGAGGCATAGCAAAGCTGACTGTGTGTGTGTTATAGGTGAGATAGTAGAGCTGAGTGTTTCATTGTGTCTTATATCCATCTCATGACACTGATCTGTCTCATCTCTATGTAGACTGTACAGAAGCTAAATAAAAATGTAGATAAACCGTATACCCTGATAATCTAAGCACATTGTCAGCACAGAGCATCCCACAGCACAGAGGAATCATGAACTGAGCAATATTGTAAAGTATGGAGGTTAAAATGATCTTTAAACATTTAAACATTAAAATTTGAGAACTTTCTTTAATGGGCAAACCCCTTTAAATGATCATTTCCCTTGCAATATTATCAAAGAAAACAATTTAATTTGACTGAAGGGTTATTTTTGTGATGTACGATACGGACAAGCAGGTTCCTCCAGTGCATGAGGCAGCATGTTATAGGACAGAAAGAGTAGAGCAAATTGTCGATAGTGTCCAATCTGCAGATAGCATGTAGTAGAGTAGGAGAAGCTGAGCAGATTGTTTATAGTGTCCTTTCTGTAGGTATTAGTAAAAAGAATAAAAAAATAAAAAACAAAAGGCTGGTTCAATTGTGAAAAATTATTATTGGCGGTTTGGGAAATTTGTATTTAATGGATGCAGCAAAAAGCTCCCCTGTGTTCCAGCATTTTAACTATTTTCTTTCTATCTGTTGGTAGCATGTTATAGAGCCGGAGACGATGATCAGATTTTACATACAGTTCTATTTGCATACAGCATGTTATATAGCAGGAGATGCTGAGATGCTGTAAATAGTATCCAGTGTCAGACAGGATACCCACCAGAGAAAATATTTTTTGGGGCCCACATTTCGTGTAATAGACAGAATGCATCGCCTACTAGTAAAACACATGTACAGCACACTAATAACGTTGCATAATATTAATCACATTGGGTGAGACTTATCAAAAGCGTCTGATGTACCAGTCTTCTGCTGCACCAAGTGTTTGAGGATGGATGATAAATCTAACTGTACAAGATTGTCTAGTCTAACATTGCACCTCCTATAAGTTGGTTTAGTTTATGCTAGAAAATATGACTGATTTGTAAGCACTTGTGATGCAACTTAGGCAAAGTCCTTTTAGTCATACTGAATCGCGCTCACTATATAACACGACAGCACCCGAGCCAAATAAATAAATATAGCACGAGAACCAAGCTCACTATACAAATCTAGCACCAGAACAAAACTTAGTACATAGCTGCAGCTCAAAAATCAAGATTAGTACAAAAGAGTAGCAGAACCACGCTCAATACACATAGTATAAACATAAATACATTGAAATAAGCTTAGTTGGAACAACAAAAGGTGACATCATTATACTGCACATCCCTGGTAGGCTACATTTGTATATTTTACTAAAATGAGAGGCAAACCCAAGAACAAAAATCTTGAAGGGGCTTTGGCATACAGATACAAGGTCTACACAGGGCTCTGAAGAGTATTATTACCCTGTAAACTATACATGCAGCCCTGATCAGATGTAGTCTCAGTTAAAACTTGTCTTAGCATTTCTCCTGTCACTGGTGTAAATGCACTAAGACAGTGTCCAATCATAACTGGGGACATATCTTATTTGCATGATGTGGGCTACACAGATACTGATTTATCATAAATTATTAAAGAGGACCTGTCACTCATAAAAACTAAAAAAAAATGAGAATGTCAGAAAAGCACCAATATTGTGTCACTGACAGTACATAAATAAGGCGTCACGGGTGCAGCAAGGGACAGTTTTCCGTTTGGAAGTCGATAATAAATGCCCCCCCCCCAGTGTCTGCAGATTACACCGCCTTTTCATGGTGGCAGGCCTGTTTTTTTCTTGTGGTATTATAGAAATGTAATCATACACGATAACACAGTCCAACAAAAGCTCATAATCCGGAAATGACACAGATATTACAGATAGTTTAAGAGCAGTGGTATTGAAGCAGCAATATTGGACATATGTTGTCTATGTTTTTCTCGGGCCACTTTTGCCCTGATTTCCATTGCAGACAAAAGTTTGTTTTTTAATTGATCAGCTGACAAAAGATCATGTGAAACCCAATTGTGTATCTATGTAGAATACACTAAAAAATAAAGATGTTCAATTCTTCTCCTGTTTTTATGGCAAGACAAGACTAAATGTCATTTCTAGTGACCGGCTATAAATGTTCCTGAATGGTGATTGGCATTGCCCCCAGGCACAATACCTGAGCACAATGGCGCGGATTCTCTGCTGCTAGAACTCCGTGTGCTGTGCTAAGTAGATCCTTAGAGCTGAATTTTTCAGACTTAGCAATGTAACATAAAGCTCTGTAGCCTCGGGGGAAGCCTTTACCACAAAAAGTGAAGTCTCTGCTTTTCTAAAGCTCTTTTTCTTTTTTTTTTTTGCAGGAGAATTCCAACTGATTGCAGATCTCTAAAACCTTTTGCTATTATTACTGCCAATTTGTTCTTCTTGCATGTTACATAAGTGCATTAGGGCACATAAGCATCTAATACCATAGGAACTAGGTTACCAGGGAAACATTTGTACCTGCAGATGTTTTCCTTCCCACATGTTGGCTGGAATTAAAAGAAATGCCTTTCTCTGAATTCTTCAGTAACGAGAAAATGCTAAATATCAGGGAGTCCCTTTATGGTAGCAGCATGTTATAGCTTAAGCCTTTACAAAAGGTCATGCAGCTAAAAAGATACACACAGCTCTCCATGGATAGCCGGGGTAAATAGAAGAGGATAGATCTGCTTTATATGCTGCAACACTGCTCAATATTCCCCGTGTGTAAGAGGAAAACCCTGCACTTCCCAGGGGAGCACTCAGCTTTTTCTGACAAGGCTGAGTAGATTATTCTTTCAGCTTCAATAATTCACAGACTGTCTTGCAGAGGGTTTTTCCGAGAGCTCAGAATACACACTGCTGATGGGAGATGTTCTGAGCAATTTCCTTGCTACTAGAAGGAACGTTTATTATTTTATCTTAGTATTATTCAGGGTCGGATCAAGGTCCCAGGATAAATACTTAGTTTTTTTTTACAATAAAGGTTAGTAATAATAGAGCTATATAAAACATCCAATGATAATATTATGTAATACATGTAAGGCTTACCTATCACAGACATACCAGGGTATCCGTCATCATAATTTTTCCACCTGAATTAAATGCTATGTTATCTACCTCCAACAGATACCTTTGTTTTTATTTTGAAACTACCCCTTCCATGCCAAAAGTTTAGAAAAAGACTAAAGTGCTTTGGGGAGCATTTGCAGAGCATCTCTGGGTGCTCCAGCTCTGCAGCAATAACAATGCCCTCTGCTTCATATCCACCGCCCAGCACCTTCTCTCTTCCCCAATGTTACGCCTAGGTTCAGTGAGATGTGGAGCCAGAGTCCTGAGATGCTCTGCCAAAGCACTTCAGATTCATTTGCATATTTATAAAGTGAAGTTTAGGAAGGGAAGGAGCAGTTGGACAATAAAATCAAAGGTGTGGGTGACATGTGTGGGCACAGCCCATCATAGCAGCTACCTTGGGTAAGTGAATTGTGGTGACAAATTCCCCTCCACTAATAACATACCTAGCAATGTGCTATCTTCTGGCCAATGTCGGACTAAGAGTATTGACATCACTGTCATTGTTCATGTGACCACTGAGCCAATTGCCTCAGCTGCAATGTGACAATTATTTACTAATGACAGTTGAGGTCAGTGATGGGTTTGGTGCTCATGAGCACAATGAAGGTGATATCATCACTTTTGGTTCAATAGGGACTTGGACTATTTTTATTTTTACATTGATTGCCTGCTACCTTTTTGAGCTCTGGATTGAGTGACGAGCTGCAGTTTGAGAGTTGGTGCTGTTACCTGGCTGGGCACTGCACCACAGCCTTACTCACGGACTTGTCTCAGGTGGATATGAGGGCTTCCACTGGAACTGACTACTCTTTGGTGTGCTTCCCTGTAATCTCTCACTCTCCCGGGGGCCACTGTAGAGGTTTTAGGGGGGCTGCACCAATGTTTGTTACGGTCATCAGTGTGGACCTGTAGTCCAACCCCTGCTGTCCAGCAAGATGGCTCTTGATGATAGTGAGGTGCAGGTGGCCGGATAACATGGAGACAAGGAGGAGGTGGTGTAACAATAACTAATATACTGCTACTTCAAGAAACTTGCACAGTTCAGTTAAATATAAATATTAACACTGGTGGCCTTGAAAAAGTTACTCTGCTGGTTTATCACTACGAGTAGGAGGCTGGAGGAGGTGCAATAAGTTATCGCTTAAATTGCTGTATTGGCACTTTGCAATAAATAAGTGGGTTTTGGTTGTAGTTTGGCCTCTCGGTCTCTTAAAGGTCACCATCACTGTTATAAGGTATCAGAATAAATAGATAAAATAAATAAAGATAAGATAATCCTTTATTAGTCCCACAGTGGGGAAATTCACAGCATTACAGCAGCAGAGAGGGTACAGAGAGTGAAGCACAAACTATGACAACAATAACATTAGGGATATGAACAAAAAGAAAAGGGGGATAAAAAGACAAAAAAAGAGACAAGCAATCATCGGCAGTTTGATGTTCAGTCTGTGGATGGGACCTGCAGGGACTGGTTAGGTGGGGGGCGCAGGTTACTTCTGTTTGGGCCTTGTTTAAATGAATAAATAGATAAAATAAATAAATAAATTAAACAAATAAATGCTTCTTTATCATCAGGCACTATCTTATATAGTGCAGTCGTCCAAGGTTAATAGGACTGCAGAGTATACTTGATATCTAGTAATGCAGGATAACAGATAGGAGGAGTACATGTTGAGTATTAATTAGTTAGTAGCATAAGTGCAATATACTCTTTAATAGGTTGAAAACCTTAAAGGGGTTTTCCCACGTAGCCACGTTCGGTCCTATCCGTTGGACCCCTTATCGCTCCATGAGAGTAGTGGAGCAGAAGGCCGTGCATGACCGTTCTACTCCATTAATCTCTATGGAGCTGACGGAAATTTCTGAGCGCTGCGTGGATAGGGCCTAACTGTAGTTTGTGGGAAAACCCCTTTAAGTTTGGACAGTAGTATTACCCATTATTACAGGTTGCACTCTTTTGATATTTTTTTACTATTATTTCCGGCTCTCTGCTGATCTATAATGTTGTACCTCCAGCCTTCTGCTTATCATAACTGGTCAAGCCTTATGACAGGCCTTGGAGTCTCTCTGAGATTCCAGGCTACCATGATAACCAATCATCGCCCTTTAATGCTCACGGACTAAAGAAATCAATCTGTACTTGTAGGTTGCATGTCTTTTGGAGGTTAAGGTTGGAATTTCCTCATTGAATTTGCTAATGTAATATAAATGTCACTATAACAACTTTTAGAAGAAATCTAAGATATCATAAGTCACACTGCTCATAAGTTAATAATATGATTCTGTTATAACGAATCATTAGAAAGGCATTAATTACTTGAGACCTCATAAATTCAATTGTAATTAAACTCACAGTAATACCTAAAATTAACCTGTGCTCTAATTGATATTTAACAGAAGAATGCCAAAAAAGAAACCCAGAAGTCACCAATCATGATGAAATGTGTTCTCTTTTCAATCCCGAGCACAAAATATTACTGACTTAGAAAATGTGAGCTCCTTGTGAGGACCTAAATGAGATCATGACGGACAGCATCTGACAGCACCTAAATTGTTCTACGTGGCATCTGTATACTGATAAGAAACAGACTGCCTGAAAGGAATAGGGGCACATTTACTTACTCATCCAGTTGCAAGTTCATTGCATCACACTCGCGAGTATAGAAGGGGCCTTACACACGTGATGTGTGTCCCCTGAAACAGGATACGTTCTTCTTCAAAATTGTCTTTTGAATCTATGCTAATGAATCACAGGGGCTCCTGTCTACATCACAGAAGCCACTTCTGGCTATAATGACTGCTAATTATGACATCACTGGCTCTTTAGCTGGGAAGGAAGAAAGTTGAAATAATTAGAGCCGGAATTGGCTTCAGTGATGTAGAAAAGAACACTTGAAGTTCATTTGCATAATTGTAAAAGAATTGCTCCAAATCTAGGTTGTTAAAAGATAAAGAAAATGGGGCTTATTTAGTAAAGGTCGACGCGCGCACTTTCGTCAGTATTTGCACGGCTTGGACAAGTATTTAACAGGTGTCAGCCTGGGATTGTGTTGCACACGATCGGATTTTGGCGCAGGTGTGCTGGCTTTAATGCGACAGAAATTCGGGGGCGCGCCCTCGGGCGATCTGACTGATTTGGACTGAGCGGGGAAGCGACACATGCAGGATATCGGCATCAAGAATCAAGGCAGAGTGCATTATCGTCGGATAATTCACTTTTGGTAAACTCTAGTGACCTGGTAAGTAAATGTGCCCAATATATCCTGTTTTAGGGGACATACACCCGTGTTTAGGTGTACATGTGGTAGATTTCCTAGATATGAATGGGTCCTGCTAAATTATAATATTAAATAATATAATATAGTGCTCCCACCATGAATTATGTACACATACACTTGTTCAGTATATAAATACAGCACTAGAACAAATATACACACATATATACATACATACATATATTTATTTATATGTATACACAATACCAGAACCAAGCTCAGGGCAGACATACAGCTCCAGAAACAAGGTCTATAAAGAAATACAGCACCAGAACAGGCTCCATACAGAAATATGGCAGTAAAACCATGTTCAGTACATAAATAAAAAAATTCTATGAAATACTATGTTAAAATCTTTTCAAGTCTGTTAAGGTTTTATAGGGGTATAACATTACAACTGGAAGCCATAGCAAATGGCCTCTTGTCTATTTTGTTTGAAACTAGAGGAACAAGTAGAAGCCAGTAGACTACACATAGCCATTTTATATCTGTATGATTTTTATGTTGATAATTTATTATTATGGATTAAACGGTGGATAAAGTACATTTCTGCAGAAATAAAACTTGTCTTATAGTGAAGGAATCTGCATAATAATGTTCCCATTGTGTGGAAATATTGTTCCTCACTGCATGTAATCAAATGGTCTATTATGTAAAGAAATATTAAATGTGACACATGTGATATTCACATAGCGTAATGTATGCCTGTTTTCCAATTTACAATCTTTTCAAATGGCAAATCTGTTTTAAAGGAAACCTACCACTTCCAAATGCTCATTCTGACCTAAACATACCTTTACCTTGGGGTATGTAAGCTGATGCTGGAGGTGGTCTTGTTAAGGCACATAAACCTGCAGTTTTGCCAGAAAATGTATTGTTCCTGTCTAATTGTCCAGCCTACCCTAAGTAGTAGGTGACAACTGGTCACCATTCCCTTCCTGCGCCAAAGTGCAAAGAACGTACATAGAAACATCAAAATGATCCAAAAAGCCTCCAGGGTGGGAATGGCCTCTTCTAGTCTCTGACCATCTTTTTCAGTAAGATAGTCTCTATGGCTGTTATGGACATGGCTCCCACTCACTAAAGGTAGAGGAGGGGGTAACTCATGCTATGTACTTACCAATGCCTACCTTTAGTTTGCCGTACATCTGATATATATGGTTATAGTCCATACAACAATTAATATGCCCAACAAGGGTACTGTTACAGCTCCAGATATCCTGTTCTTTTACCACAGATTGAAGAGAAGTAGTATAACACATCCCTCTGGTGGTTTAACCAGGGTATACAGTAATCTGGTGAATTGGTGCGTTGCTGTGTGGAAATTAAGAAACTCGCTATTTTAAAATCTTAAAGAGAAAAATTTTTATGCAAAATTGGTAAATATTTGTTTGTTCATACATCATTGGGTACAAACATCGTTCCTACCATACACTGCTGTACTGCAGTACTTACTAATGATCTGTTGGCTGCTCTCTCCCTCTGGGCTGAGCTGCTCTTTCCCTCTGCTCCCTGTAGTGGCCCCTCCCCCTTGCATTCCAGGAGGAGATCACACTGATACACACTGACTTCATGCCGCAAACAACAGCAGCGAGAGGAGAGTTACAAGCTACGGGCAGATAAGTTCTTTATCCGGGGAGGGGGTTGGGAGGCACATCAAATCTGACTGTGTCAGAGCAGAGATGTAGCAGATCTGACTGTGCCATTGTGTTTTATATCCATCTCATGTATCTCATCATCTCTTCTCTCTGATCTGTCACATCTCTCTTTCTATGTGTCAGATACTAGTGAATGTTCAGAAGGTAAATGAAAGTGTATATAAACCTTGTACGCTGATAACCACATTGTCAGCACACTGCATATCACAGCACTACAAATGATCATAATGTGGCACATTTACTAAGGGTCCAAACAGCACATTTTCGCAGGGTTTAGCCTTTTTTCCCGTTTTCCACTGAATTGCCCCGGGTTTTTGGTGCATGCGATTGGATTGTGGCGCATCGGTGCCGACTTGCATGCAACACAAATCGGGGGGCGTCGCCGTTGGACAACCCAACTGATTCAGACAAACCGCGGAATTTAAAAAGCAAATTGTGTTGCAAGATCAGCACCGGCAAGAAGAAGGTGAACTCCAGCGGACCTCAGAGTGGGAAGCGACACATGCAGGAAATTGGAAGCACGATCTTAGTGAAGCGTGGAAAAACTAAATCCTGAGATTGAAATTTGAGAAATTTCTTTTGTGGGCAAACCCCTTTAAGCCTGGAGCCACACGACTATGCTCGGCCCATGAAATCCAGACCATTTGCTGGCTGGTATACATGCACTGGGCACATTGCCAAAGACAATGTTCCTTGTATCACATTTCACTATGATTTAAAGGGATTGGCCACTTTACCTTTTTTTTGTAATTTTTGTGTCAGGGTGTATAGAAAGGAAAAGGCTACCGCATCCGATGTAATGAAAAAGGTGTGAAAAGTACTTCCAATACTCTTCATCACCCCAATTTGACATCAGAGGAGGCATTGGCTCTTGGCAGACTGGCTGGTGCCCATGACCTTACGATCAAGCTGGCCCATAAGGGCAGTGCGATCGGGGTCATGGTCACCACCCAGTATGTCAAGGAAGCCTTGAGACAACTAAATGATGATAATGTATATAGAAAATCAGATAAAAAATTACACAATTTTCTATTAATGCAACATCCTATTACTCCGGTTTTATATCTGTTACAAAGATTCATAAAAACCATTCGTACCCGCCCAGAAGACCCATTGTGGCGGGCACGGATTCTATTCTTTCCCCTTTATCTATATTTTTAGACAAAATTTTGAGAACAGCAGCCACAAATTCAAAGTCATATGTACAGGATACCATGGATTTCATTAATAGATTGTCGACATTGGATGTGCATGAAGGTGATCTTCTGGTATCCTTCGATATAGTTAGCTTGTATACAAGCATTGAACACGAGAGAGGTATAGGAGCTACAGTGGAAGTTATCCGAGTTTGGGATATGGAAGATAGATGCAAGGAATTTATCATTTCCCTTCTTGAGATTGTTTTACAATGCAACTACTTTCTCTTCCAATCTGACTTCTATATACAAAAACAAGGAGTCGCTATGGGCTCAAACGTAGCGCCAACATATGCCAATATTTTTATGGCGTGGTTTGAGGATGCGTTTTTGTACCCATCCAGCCATTTTCACAATGTGATTGGCTGGATGAGGTACATAGACGATATCATCTTTATATGGAGAGGCAGCCTTGAGGAGTTACTACAATTTACACAAGAAATCAACTCACATATATTGGAGTTACAGTTTACGAGGGTTGATTCTAGAGAGAGGCATTACAATTTTTGGATACTAAGGTCAATATCCACAATGGCAGGTTAGTCACCGACTTACAAATAAAGGACAAAGATAAGAATTCTCCATTTCAGCACTAATCATCCAAAGTATATGCTAGATTCCCCCCCCCCCTTTATCCAACTATTGAGAGTGAGGAGAATTGTTGCTGTAGAAGAAAAAGCGGATTCCCAGCTAGATAGTATGTGTCAAAAATTCTTACAAAAAACTACTTGCACGCATTAACTATGAGGTAAAGGACTACAATAGAAAAACCCTCTTACAACCTAGGAGGGTTAAAGAAAAAAACAGGAGAATACATTTCGTATCTACCTTTTGCCCAATTAGTGCCAAAATTGCTAAGATTCTTAAAGAACCTTGGTCTATTCTTACAGACTCCTTCCCTGAAATTCCATAATTTCAAAAACTGCCCATGATGGCACATAGAAGGGCCAAGAATTTACGTGATTGCTTGGTCCATGCTGATATACAACCAAAGAAAAAATGACAGTAAATAAACTGGGTTGTTATCCCTGTTTTTGCTGCTGCAATTGCAGAAATATGATTAAGGGTGAAACATGTACATCAGATTATGTAATATACTTGATTCAGTGACCTTGTGGCTATTTATATATAGGGAAAACAACACAGGAGTGTCGAACATGCATTAATCAACATAAGTCTACGATCAGGACCAATAAAACTGATTTACCTCTTCCAGACCATTTTGTGAAAGCAGGTCACCGCATTTCCCAACTCCGTTTTAGAATTATTGATGGAGTACAGAGGCATAGAAGGGGTGGTGATAGAGAGAAAGCATTGAAAAAGTCTGAACTTAAAGGAATCCATAAACTTGATACCCTAGAAGCGAAGGGACTTAATAGGGACTTCAGAATGGCAGGAGTAATCTAGGTGGATTGTCAGGCCCTCTCTGCTTGTCGTGTATATGTTTAGTTTTTCGTTTTTAAAAAACATATTATCTTTAAAATTTCTACCAAGTAATTATAGTATTACTGTGATTCTAATAGTATTATTTTATGTTCAATGAAAATTCTCTCACACTTATCACTTATATCACAGTGGTCTTCTCTACTTGATGTAATTACTGGAAGCATTGCTCCATTTGTGGCAGTTCTAGACTGGCAGGTATTTTAATCTCTATACCTTTTTGGACTACAGGGGTAATTGTATAAAGAACGACACTGCCACATAATGTGGAGTGCCTTGCAACAATGCATAGATGTATGAATTGCTATATTCTCCAACAAATACGTGTAACCATCCTTTGTGCAACGCAGTGTCCCTGTTGAGACTTAACCGTAAGAAACAATTGGTCATTAAGCACGTTCAGTTGGTTTCCCCCAATGTAGTGCGATTTGAGAACATGGTAATATTCGTCCCGGTCATTTTGTGATCTGGGAGGTGTGCTATCTTTTTTCTCTAAGCACTAAGGGAGGTTTAGTATGCATGATAGTTTGCTTGGTTCCCCTCAATAAGTCATTATTTATTTATAAAATATTTTTTTCTTCATATTTTTATACCTGCAGCCCAATCTGCCTCAAGGGAGCGTTGTTACAGCTCCATCCTTAATTAATTTTTAAATTGTTTTTATGTGTCCCGTGATCTCATACCTATATTTATCTAGTATTACCTTTGAGCCTTGTGAAAGAATCGTAGTAGTGATGACCGCAACCGGTATTAGTGGTCACATGAGTAAATCAATAGACAAGTGATTGGACTTCTGTTACCAAGGTAACGGGAATAACGATTCATGCTCACCTAACAACTTGGAGAAGACACTGTCTAGATTGACACAAATACAGAGAACACATGATTGGATAATGAAAGAAGCAGTTCATGCGCGTCTGAACGATCAGAAGAAAAGGAAGCTACTTTGGTGGCAATGGTAACAAGGACTTTAGGTATGCGCAGTGACTGCACACATGGATACGGGACCTGACGATATATATGATCAACTCAAGGATGGACTATTTTTCTTTTGTAGAGCTGTTGGGATTATTTTTTTTATAGTTTTTTCACTATATCGCATTAATTTGTATGTAATCCATGAATACTGTTATATATTATGTAAATTTGATAAAGATATTCATTAACTAAAGTTAAAACAGGAAATTATGTCACCAGGTAGCGGATGTACATGTGCATGTGCACAATTGTTTGTATGTTTGACAAAGATTCATGGAGAATCGAAATGTTGCCTGTGTGAATAAAGGTTCATCATCTTTTTCATTACCGTATTTTTTGCCCTATAGGGCGCACCGGACTATAAGGCGCATTAGTCCGATGCGCCTTATATATGTAATAATTCCATATATAAGGCGCATCGGACTATAAGGCGCGGGGTCCGGGGGCGTGGCGGAGGTCCGGGGGTGGAGCGGAGACCCGACGGGACGCGACGGGACGCGACGCCGAGACGCGACGGGGAAGGTGAGCGGGGAAGGTGAGCGGGGAAGGTGAGGGGGAGGTGGAGGAGGGCAGCGGACCATACTTACATAGGTCCCCGCTACCGGAGACAGCAGATCTCCAGCGGGAACTGCAGACCACGCGGCAGAAGTTGTTCGTGCCGCGTGGTCTGCAGTTCCCGCTGGAGATCTGCTGTCTCCGGTCTCCGGTAGCGGGGACCTATGTAAGTATGGTCCGCCGCCCAGCGCCATACATAGGGCGCACCGGACTATAAGGCGCACTTTGGATTTCCACGGAAATCCAAGGCTTTTAAGTGCGCCTTATAGTCCGGAAAATACGGTACATCGGATGCTGTGGCCTTTTCCTTTCTATATTGGACCTCGGATCCTACACACCAGGACCCTGGGCTGCGTAAATCACCTTATCTAATGATTGGTAACTTTTTGGTTGCTGTCTCTTTTCATTTTTTTATGTGTCAGGGTGTAGTCACACTTTGCAGTTAGGTGGTTTTAGGTGCAGTTTTGTTAATTGAACAGGTGAAAGACATTTGTGAGGTTGTCAGGTTTCCCCTTCAAAATCAAACTCGTCCATTTAGTTCATGTCTTTCACCTGTTAAATTAACAAAACTGCACCTAAAACCACCTCAATGCTGATTGCGATGCAGTTGTAACTGCAAGGTGTGACCGCACCTTAAGCATGAGGGGTGGCAGGATATTGGGTTTGGGTTTGCCTGGTGTTCCTGTACCTCGACTTTGGCTGCCACCACGGACAAGTCGCACCTGTGGAACAACCTGGTGGCACGATACCAAAGCAAGACCATCCTACTCTGGTGAAGACTGGGTGCCACTTAGACCCCTGTCCCAGGTGTCGCTTGTGTCATTTTTCCCCAGTGGAACCCTGACAACACCTTAGATAACTCCATACTCCAAACTATGAAAAAATTATTGGAGTTAGAATTTGGGTACAAAAAGTACACCTAAAAAATACCTATTAAATCTTATATAAATATAAAGACTTTATATAATATTTAAATATGTGTCGACACCCACTGGTTGTCATGTGAGATGCAGACTGTCTATGGCTTTGCTAACAAGTTGCCTTTATGATGTAAAGCAGATCTGGAAATGGACAGGTGACACAGACAGTGACAGTGAGCCCTGACAATAAACCCCCTTTTTAGCTATCTCTGATTGATTGCCTTTCCTACCCTCATTAATCCCTTAGTGACCACCCATATGGATTTCTCCGTCGGTCACTAAGGGGCCTTATAAATGTTACTTAATAACTAATTAATTAGGAAGGCTTTCAAATTAGAAGTTTGAAAATAGCTAATTTTTTCAAAATGTTTACCAAATTCACTTTTTTTTATAAATAAATTCAAAATATATCAACCAAAATGTCCCCCTAACTTGAAGTACAAAATATGACGGAAAAACAAACTCAAAAACAATTGTTAAAGCCTTCTTAAGTTATTACCAGATAAAGTGAAAATATTAAAAAATAGGTCACTAATAGTTCTGCACTGCTTTCTTGATATGTAAAGTGAAGCCTCCTGTCTTTTACCTCATCAGCCAGAGATTCATATCCATAAAATGGCCACAGATGGATGCTTCACTTTACATATCAAGAAAAGTTATAATTGATGTATTTTGATGTATTATCCTGCCCCCACACGTATCCTCCCGTTTTTTGTTATGTGTGTGTAAGTGGCCAACACCTTTAAGGTTTTCCCTCTCAGGCACTGTGCTCAGTCCGTGGAAAGGTTTTTCATGTACTGATCATAGTCGTGTGACACAGCCTAAGAAGAGCTCTAATATTTATGTGCTGAGTTGTTGGAGACTTTTTTGATGGCTGGAAAGTGAATATTCATTGAAATTTATTTTAATACTGTTTTACTGATGTCACTTTTAAAATGGGATCTGTCTCATGGCAGGTGAACTAGTCATCAGAATTCATGATAAACCTGCCATATTACTATGCCTTTAGAAATCCAGGGAAAACCCTTCATAGAAATAGAGTAAAATGAGCACAGGCGGTCCCCTACTTAACCCTTTCACGACCCGTGACGTAATAGCACGTCACGGGTCGGCCGCGGGTGCATGGAGAAGGCTCACGCGCTGAGCCCTCTCCATAGCCGGTAAGTCTTTGCTGCATATTGCAATGCTGCCGGCGGCTTCAAAAGGATGGCGGCGCATGGACGCCGCCATCTTTTCGAGGATCGCCACTCCCCGTGACGTCATCGGGGAGCGGCGATCCGTCGCCATGGTAACCTCGGGTCTCGCGAAGACCCGAGGCTACTTCGGGTTAACCCATGCATTACAATGTGCTATTAGCACATTGTAATGTATGAGTAGTAAAATCCCCATATACTGCCATACTGTAGTATGGCAGTATATGATAGGATCGTGCAGACCCCCTAGGGTTAAAGTACCCTAGGGAGTCTGAAAAGTACTAAAAATAAAAATAAAAAAAAGTTAAAAAAAAAAAAATTATAATAAAAAACCCTAAAAACTCAAATCACCCCCCTTTCCCTAGAACTGATATAAATATAAATAAACAGTAAAAATCCTAAACACATTAGGTATCGCCGCGTCCGAAAAGGCCCGATCTATCAAAATATGATAACGGTTTTTCACTGCGTTTGATCCCGTAACGGAAAATCGCGCCCAAAGTCGAAAATGGCACTTTTTTTGTCATTTAAAATTAAAAAATTCTATAAAAAGTGATCACAAGGTCGAACAGTCCTAAAATTGATAACATTGTAAACGTCATCAAAATCCGCAAAAAACGACACCACCCACAGCTCAGTACACCAAAGTATAAAAAAGTTATTAGCGCCAGAAGATGGCAAAATCCCAAAAAAAATTTTGTACAGGAGGTTTTAATTTTTTTAAATGTATGAAAACATTATAAAACCTATACAAATTTGGTATCCCCGTAATCGTACCGACCCAAAGAATAAAGTAGACATGTCATTTGGGGCGCACAGTGAAATCCGTAAGATCCAAGCCCACAAGAAGGCGGCACAAATGCGTTTTTTTTACCAATTTCACTGCATTTGGATTTTTTTTCCCGCTTCCTAGTGCACGGCATGGAATATTCAATACCATCTCTATGAAGTGCAATTTGTTACGCAGAAAATAAGCCGTATGTACTGAAGAAATGGGGTATAAGATTATATACTACATCTGAAGTTAAGTAATTTCAGATTAAAGAAAAAGAGCAGATGTAATTTTCTCAAGTTACGTATGAATTTTATTAGAATTAACAATACATGAATAAAAACATTTAAAAACCCACAAAACGGGTCAAGACTCAGGTCCCCCAGGTATACATTCAGGTATCACCAAAATTCAGAGTTTCACAATAAATATTGGTCATGCTAAAGCCTATTTTGTACAGGAAAGTGCATAAGTCATGTAAAATATCGCATAATAGTTAAAGTGCAAAGTAGATTGATTAGGCAGCTCAAGTGCAAAATAGACAATAAAGTGCAATAGCAAAAAAGTGTTGCAGAGAGATATTACCAGTAATCTAGGTCCTGGGGGAAGAGGTACCTGCATTCCTACCTATTCCCCCAGGACCTAGATTACTGGTAATATCTCTCTGCAACACTTTTTTGCTATTGCACTTTATTGTCTATTTTGCACTTGAGCTGCCTAATCAATCTACTTTGCACTTTAACTATTATGCGATATTTTACATGACTTATGCACTTTCCTGTACAAAATAGGCTTTAGCATGACCAATATTTATTGTGAAACTCTGAATTTTGGTGATACCTGAATGTATACCTGGGGGACCTGAGTCTTGACCCGTTTTGTGGGTTTTTAAATGTTTTTATTCATGTATTGTTAATTCTAATAAAATTCATACGTAACTTGAGAAAATTACATCTGCTCTTTTTCTTTAAGCAGAAAATAAGCCGTCACACAGCTCTGTACATGGAAAAATAAAAAAGTTATGGATTTTTGATCATGGGGAGTAAAAAATGAAAATGAAAAAACAAAAAAGGGCCAGGTCCTGAAAGGGTTAAGGACACCCGACTTACAGACTACCCATAGTTAAAGACAGACCCCTCTGCCCACTGTGACCTCTGGTGAAGCTCTCTGGATGCTTTACTATAGTCCCAGACTGCAATGATCAGCTGTAAGGTGTCTGTAATGAAGATTTATTTATAATCCTTGGTCCCATTACAGCAAACAATTTTGAAACTCCAATTGTCACAGGGGCAAACATTTTTTTTTGTCTGGATCTACCATTATACAATATACAGTTTCGACTTACATACAAATTCAACTTAAGAACAAACCTACGGACCCTCTCTTGTATGTAACCTGGGAACTGCCTGTATATGGCAACCAAATGACAGCACAACCTTCATTAGTGATATTTGTGACTACAGGCGGTCCCCTACTTAAGAACACTCGACTTACATACGACCCCTAGTTACAAACGGACCACTGGATATTGGTAATTTATTCTACTTTAGTCCTAGGCTACAATAAACAGCTATAACAGCAGTCACATGTGTCTGTAATGAAGCTTTATTATTAATCCTGGTTCTTATGACAACCCAACATTTTTAAAATCCAATTGTCACAGAGACCAAAAAAGTTGTGTCTGGGATTACAATGATAAAATATACAGTTCTGACTTACATACAAATTCAACTTAAGAACAAACCTCCAGCCCCTATCTTGTATGTAACCCGGGGACTGCCTGTATTAGGATTCTACAAAGGGATTTTAGATGGACAATCTGCTCACAGCATTGTATGTTCCCGGCAGAACATGGCAGTAATAAGCTTTTCTGTCAGACACGGTGTGGGCTTTATAATATGCATTAATTGTGCATATTGTGTCAGTTCTGCAGTGCAGTACACTCTGTTCTTTCAGGTTTGGAATGTATTTCATGATCTTGATGTAGTTTCAAAGAAATATATTTCTAATTCATATTTCAGATCAATCTGTTAATATGTGTTTTGTTCCTGCCTGAAACCTTGATGGTGTGTCAAAAGAAATTGTTCTCTGTTAAGGCATGAAAGTTATTGTTGATGCTGTCATTGAACTCTGTAGAGAAAGATGGCGCATGTTGATCCTGCTGTCTGAGCGTGAATGTGGGACTTCTGAGGCCCGTTTCACATTATTCCCTGATCAATCAGTGATCATGGCCATGAAGGGTGCTGTGACACAGACGGATCACTATGCAGGTGATTGTAGATTTGTCAAAATGGCATCAATAAAAGTATCAGAGCATCCTGCAAATAATTACACCTCATTCAGCTTTATCCACAGAAGTATAAAAGAGTTAGGGGTGTCAAAATATTGCAATGCAGAACTACTTTTTGCCAAGATTTATAATTTTTGTTTAATGGTATTAAGACACAACAAAACAATTTACATTTGGTATCTTTGTGATCGGACTGACCTAAAGAATAAACATGACGAGGCACATTTACTTACCCGGCCATTGTGCAAAGTGCGTTGTCCGACGATCATGCACAGTGCCGCGATTTATTAAGATCATGCGTCTGATATCCTGCATGTGCCACTTCCCTGCTCAGGTCCGACGGAGTTCACCTTCTTCTTCCTGGTGTATGTAAGTGCATTGTCTTGCGACAAATTCCGCGCTCAGCCCGAATTCGTTGGATCACCGACGGCCCTTCCCCTGATTTCTGTTGCATGAAAGCCAGCGTCTGCTAAATACCTGTCAAAGCTGCGCTAATCCCGAACACCATGAACAGTCCGATGAAAGTGCGATGCGCAGACCCTTAGTAAATTAGCCCCGATGTGTCATTTGCAATGCACAGTGATAGCTGTAAAAAAACAAAGCACATGAGAAAATAACAAGCCCTAAAACGTTCTGTATACTGAAAAGCTGAAGATATTAAAAACGTATTCCTGAAGGGGGTACGCATTAATCATGGAAGAAAGCTAGTTAGTTCATAGTTCAGAAATTTTAATACTCGACTACAACTTCCAGCAATCCTTGTCTGTCAAATTATCGAAAAGGATAGCCTCATTGTCCAATATGCTATAAATTGGAATAAACACATCAGAAATCCATTTGACAACTGGTTAATGATCTTAAATATTAAACCAATATACAGGCGGTCCCCCTACTTAAGAACACCCAACTTACAGACGACCCCTAGTTGCAAACGGACCTCTGGATGCAGGTAATTTACTGTACTTTAGCCTTAGGCTACAATGATTAGCTGAAGCAGTTATTAAAGGTGTCTGCAATTAAGATTTATTGTTAATCCTGGTTCTTATGACAACCCAACATTTTTAAAATCCAATTGTCACAGAAACCAAAAAAATTTGTCTGGGATTACAATGATAAAATATACAGTTCCGACTTACATACAAATTCAACTTAAGAACAAACCTACAAAACCTATCTTGTACAGCACCTACAGTTTCTATCAATGTACAGTAGGACAGAAGGTTCTGTCAATGTGATTGAATGCCAGGGAGAGGGTTGGCAGGGTTACTATGTAACACAGAAATTAGCCCCATGAGAGCCAAAGGAATGTCAATGTGAGTTTTTAAATTAGTACTTACTGCCCCAGATACTGCAATGAAGAAGAGTTTAGAGCCAAAATAAATATTTTACATCGTAGAGAAAGCTGATGAATCTATTGCATAGATAATTCACAAAGTATAATAGAAAATCTATGGTAATATGTCAAATATGTAACTTTTTTTTATATTAGACTGTTCAAGGAAAATGAAGATTTCTTCTGTGCTACACTTTAATAGAACTTCTCCACGGAAATAACGTGGGTTGGTTATGTATTAGTATGAGATCAATAGCTGAAGATATTAATTGTGTTCTTATTTTCCTACCTATTAGGACAGGTTGCAGTCAGGGTTGGCAAGTCCCACCTGATCCTACTATTGGCATGTAATAAACAGGTCCCGGGGTGTAACTAGAAGTAGCAGACTTCTGAAAGGGGCCCCCTTCCCACTTAAAATTATACATACTACACTCATATACACGCACATTTACATACTTATATACATAAACTTTACTCATATACACTGATTTATACACACACTTGCACACACATATAGAGCATATACACATCACATATACACAAATATTGTGCCCCATACAGATGTACAACATACACACACAAACAGTATATACACACACCATACACCATATACACATACAACATATACACACACATATACAGCATATAAAGATCACATATATATTTTATATTTTATATATATTATATCATGGTGCACATTCTCCATTCCTTAGTGTTGGGTTGGATGACGGGATCCCCCTACACTTCGGGCCTCACAGTGGCTGCTATGGCTGCTACCACTGTAATAACGCCCTGAACAGGACCTCAATGGCATGGATATTTTGTAAGTTCTAGGATCAACAGAATACAAAACAATATGACCATTTAACAGGCATTCAGACCTTTAAATATATTTATTGGGTTGATGGGGATTTTTAAAATCATGGGCCCCATGTTAGCACATCATTGCTATAAACTGCAGCTTATTTATTTCATTTAAGTTTTTTTGGTCAGACCAAGGCAATGATCCTATGGGTGCAGGTCGCACCCAACACTGGACTTCTTTTGCTGGACTTTTTAGCCTGGGACCCTGACTACAATGCCCCCTGTACTGTTATGATGACAGTCTTGTGTGTGTAGATCATGCCAACTGCTTCAGATAATATGGTGATTAACCTCTTAACGCTCAGCGTCCGATATATCGGACGCTGAGCTCAGTGGCTTAACGCTCAGCGTCCGATATATCGGACGCTGAGCAGATGCCGGTTCAGCTCAAGATTTGAGCCGAACCGGCATCGGGAAACACGGGGTGCCGGCTCTGACTGATAGCCGGCACCCCAGTGTAACACCCGCGATCAGAGTTGTCTCTGATCGCGGGTGATTAACCCGTTAAATGCCGCGGTCATCGCGACCGCGGCATCTAACTTGCATCTGGGGTGTCTTTCCCCCACGATCGGCCCCCCCGAATCATTTTCGGGGGGCACCGATCGTTGCTATGGTAACACTGGGGTCCGATCTGGACCCCAGTGTTACCTGCAGGAACTGCCGGTAAGATGGCGTCTGTGACGTCATCTTACTGGCAGAGTGCCACCCTATGCAAGTGCATAGGCTGACACTGATAATGCCCTGCAATACATAAGTATTGCAGGGTATTATTATGAACAAGCAATCAGATGATTGCTTGTTCATTTCCCATGGTGGAAAAAGTGAAAAAGTAAAAAAAAAAATTATTCAATAAAAAAATAAAGTAATAAATCACCAAAAATGCCCAAAAGCCCCAAAACATATAAAGAGACATATAACTAAAAAAAAAGTCTAAATCATAACACAAACCCCACATATATAGTATCACCGCGTCCGTAACAACCCGTAGAATAAAAATAAATAATTATTGAACCCGCACGATGAACGCCGTAAAAGAAATCTGTTATAAACCCTCCAAAAATTATGATTTTTACCTATTCAATCCCACAAAAAATGCTATAAAAAGTGATCAAAAAAATATATGTACTCTAGAATGATACTGGTGCAAAGTACAACATGTCCCGCAAAAAACAAGCCATCAACCAGCTCCGTAGCCAAAAAAGTAACAATGTTATGCCACTTGGAAGATGGCAATACAAAAATGATAGATTTTTCCCCACAATAGGGTTTTATTTTACAAATTTAGTAAAACGCAAGAAAATATATTCGTGTCTGGTATCCCCGTTATCGTATCGACCCATAGAATGAAGATAATATGATTATTAGTCTATACGGTGAACACCACAAAAAAAAAAGTAAAAAAACCAGTAGAGAATTGATGCTTTTCTACTCCTGCCCTCAAAAAGAAGTTCCTAAATTTTCAACAATAGGTGATACCAACCCCAAAATGGTAACAATGGAAAAAGCATCTCATCCCGCAAAAAAAATGCCGTCACATGACCCTAATAGCGCAAAAGCGAAAATTTTACAGCCTTCAAAAGAGGCCAATGAGGAAAGTAAAATCCTGGCAGCTGCAGGGTGCTCCTTCCCTTCTGCGCCTCACTGTGTGCCCATAACACAAGTCACGGCCACATGTGGGGGGTCGCTGCACTCGGGAGAAATTGTAGAACAAATTGTATGGTGGGTTTTGTATTTTTATCTTTTGGAAATGTGTAAATTTTAGGGCTAAATGAACGTATAACCGGCACAATTTGACTATTCTAAATTTCGCCTCCAATTTGATGTAATTACTATGAAGATCTCAAGGGGTTAACATTCTTCGTAAAATCTGTTTCTGATAGCTTGAGGGGTGCAGATTTGAAATTGGGTTGGTTATATGGGGGGTTTTGATGCTAAATATGTAAATTTTCATTCAAAACTGTATTTATCCCCAAAATAGTCAATTCTGAAAATCCGGAAAAGCGCTATTCGATTTGTAAGCCGCGTGACATCAAAATAAATTATACAGACATTTCAAAAATGGTGAAAATGTAAAGTAGACATATGGGAAATGTTATTCAGCAATTTATTTAGGTGGTACATCTATCTGCCTGAAAACGCAATGATTTCAAATTTCAAAAATGGCAAATTTTTCAGAAAATTCATCATATTTTCTTTTTTTTGTAAATAAACGCAAAACTTATCAGCCAAAATTTACCACTAAAATGAAGTACAACATGTGGGGAAAAAACAATCTCAGAATCGTTTTGATAAGTAACAGTGTTCAAAAGTTATAACCATATAAAGCGACGCAAGTCAGAATCCAAAAAATCGGGCTGAGCCTTAAGCTGTAAAATGGCTGCGTCCTTAAGGGGTTAATTGTATTTTCATCTATTTCCAATCTGGAGCTTCTTTGTATGTAAACGTTGTGGATTGTTATAAAGTATTGCACATGTATTATAACATTCATGTCTGCAAGTGTGCCCTTATTTTGTGCGGAGTTTCTTTTCAAGTCTGCCCACATTATCAAAATAGCCATGCACCCAAGTAATTGATTTATGATAATATTTAATAAGACCATGGAACATGGAATAAGACCAAGAACATACCTCCCAACTTTTGGGCAAGAGAAAGAGGGACACAAAGCCCCTCCCCCTTTTTCTAAACCACGCCCACTGTCCCACCCACAGGCATAGTATAATATCTACCTTGATGGTGCCCCCATGGTACAACACCCCTTAATTTGCCCCCATGGTACAACACCCCTTAATTTGCCCCCCCCCCTTCCCGTGGACCAATATAATATCCCCTAATGCAACTCTGCAACATGTAAACCATATAAGACCCCTCTTTAATTTTATTCTGCCTTTACATTTGGTTTTGCACTTTTATTTATCTCCCCAAACTTACACATAATACTATCTGAACTCCTACACCTACCCCTTCTCACATGGTGTAGTCCCAGTTCTCTATCCTCCTCATTTTGTTCCCTTCTGTCCTCCATCCTCCTCCTGTAGCCCCCTTCCCTATATCCTTCTCCTGTTCTCTATCCTCCTCATTCTGTGGCCTCCTGTCCTCCAGCCTCCTCCTGTAGCCTCCTGTCCTCCAGCCTCCTCCTGTAGTCTCCTGGCCTCTATCCTCCTCCTGTAGCCTCCTGTCCTCCAGCCTCCTCCTGTAACTCCTGTCCTCCATCCTCCTCCTGTAACCTCCTGTCCTCCATCCTCCTCCTGTAGCTCCTGTCCTCCATCCTAATCCTGTAGCCTCCTGTCCTCTACCCTTCTCCTGTAGCCTCCTGTCCTCTACCCTTCTCCTGTAGCCTCCTGTCCTCTATCCTCCTCCTGTAGCCTCCTGTCCTCTATCCTCCTCCTGTAGCCTCCTGTCCTCTATCCTCCTCCTGTAGCCTCCTGTCCTCCATCCTCCTCCTGTAGCCTTCTGTCCTCTATCCTCTTCCTGTAGCTCCTGTCCTCTATCCTCCTCCTGTAGCTCCTGTCCTCCATCCTCCTCCTGTAACTCCTGTCCTCCATCCTCCTCCTGTAACCTCCTGTCCTCCATCCTCCTCCTGTAGCTCCTGTCCTCCATCCTCCTCCTGTAGCTCCTGTCCTCTACCCTCATCCTGTAGCCTCCTGTCCTCTATCCTCCTCCTGTCCTCTATCCTCCTCCTGTAGCCTCCTGTCCCCCAGCCTCCTCTAGCATCATCCTGTCCTCCAGCCTCCTGTCCCCCAACCTCCTCTAGCTTCATCCTGTCCTCCAGCCTCCTGTCCCCCAGCCTCCTCCAGCATCATCCTGTCCCCCAGCCTCCTCCTCCTGTACCCCAGCCTCCTCTAGCATCATCCTGTCCTCCAGCCTCCTGTCCCCCAGCCTCCTCTAGCATCATCCTGTCCTCCAGCCTCCTGTCCCCCAGCCTCCTCCAGCATCATCCTGTCCTCCAGCCTCCTGTCCCCCAGCCTCCTCCTCCTGTACCCCAGCCTCCTCTAGCATCATCCTGTCCTCCAGCCTCCTCTAGCATCATCCTGTCATCCAGCCTCCTGTCCCCCAGCCTCCTCTAGCATCATCCTGTCCTCCAGCCTCCTCCTCCTGTACCCCAGCCTCCTTCAGCATCATCCTGTCCTCCAGCCTCCTCCTCCTGTACCCCAGCCTCCTCTAGCATCATCCTGTCCTCCAGCCTCCTGTCCCCCAGCCTCCTCTAGCATCATCCTGTCCTCCAGCCTCCTGTCCCCCAGCCTCCTCTAGCATCATCCTGTCCTCCAGCCTCCTCCTCCTGTACCCCAGCCTCCTTCAGCATCATCCTGTCCTCCAGCCTCCTCCTCCTGTACCCCAGCCTCCTCTAGCACCATCCTGTCCTCCAGCCTCCTGTCCCCCAGCCTCCTCCAGCATCATCCTGTCCTCCATCCTCCTGTCCCCCAGCCTTCTCCTCCTGTCCCCCAGCCTCTTCCAGCATCATCGTGTCCCCCCAGCCTCCTTTCCCCCAGCCTCCTCCTCCTGTCCCCCAGCCTCTTCCAGCATCATCGTGTCCCCCCAGCCTCCTCCTCCTGTCCCCCACCCTCCTCCAGCATCATCCTGTCCCCCAGCCTCCTCCTCCTGTACCACAGCATCCATCATCCTGTCCTCCAGCCCCCTGTCCCCCAGCCTTCTCCTCCTGTCCCCCAGCCTCCTCCAGCATCATCGTGTCCCCCCAGCCTCCTTTCCCCCAGCCTTCTCCTCCTGTACCCCAGCCTCCTCCAGTTTCCTTCTCCTGTCCCCAAGGATACCAAAATTATAGGTTTTATAATGATTTTATACTTTTACAAAAATTAAAACCTCCTCTTCATATTGCCATCTTCTGATGCTAAGTTGTTCTTTTTAGTGGTCTTGTTTTAGAGTGCAGAACATTTTTTATATCACTTTTTAGAGCATTTTTTTAAAAGGTATTAATTAAAAATCTTTTTTTGGAAAGTTTTTTTGCGTTTTTTTCTCCGGCGTTTACCGTGCAGGTCCAGTAACGATTCTTTTTTACAGATTGTTACATACCAAAATACCGTATATATTCCGGCGTATAAGACGACTTTTGAAGACAGAAAAATCTTCTGTCTTGTCTGGGGTCGTCTTATACGCCGGTAATCCCGACCGCCCGCCGTGTATTCACGGGCTGAGCCCTCACCATAGCCGGTAAGTCTTTGCTGCATATTGCAGCGAAAACACCGGTTTTCACAGCGATGGTTGCCGGCAGCCTCAAAAATCTGCCGGCAGCCTCAAAAAGACATCGGGGCGCATACTCGCCCTCCGGTGGCCCCGATGTCTGCGCGGCTCGTCTTCAGCCTACCGCGCCGTCTTCTTTCTTCTGCCAGGCGCCGCCATGTTTTTCCCCGGGGCAGCGCCTAGTATGACGTCAGCAGCGGCGCATCATACTAGGCGCCTGCCGGGGAAGATCAATGGCGGCGCCCGGCAGAAGAAAGAAGACGGCGCGGAAGACTGAAGATGAGCCGTGCGGACATCAGGGGAGCAGCGCTGCACATTGGGGCCACCGGAGGGTGAGTATATAAGTTTTTTTTTTAATGCTGGGCTGTGCTGTATACTACTGGGGGCTGTGCTGTATACTACTGGGGGCTGTGCTGTATACTACTGGGGGCAAGCTGTATACTACTGGGGGCAGTGCTGTATACTACTGGGGGCAGTGCTGTATACTACTGGGGGCTGTGCTGTATACTACTAGGGGCAGTGCTGTATACTACTGGGGGCTGTGCTGTATACTAATGGGGGCAGTGCTGTATACTACTGGGGGCAGTGCTGTATACTACTGGGGGCTGTGCTGTATACTACTGGGGGCTGTGCTGTATACTACTAGGGGCAGTGCTGTATACTACTGGGGGCTGTGCTGTATACTACTGGGGGCTGTGCTGTATACTACTAGGGGCAGTGCTGTATACTACTGGGGGCTGTGCTGTATACTAATGGGGGCAGTGCTGTATACTACTGGGGGCAGTGCTGTATACTACTGGGGGCTGTGCTGTATACTACTGGGGGCAGGCTGTATACTACTGGGGGCTGTATACTACTGGGGGCTGTATACTACTGGGGGCTGTGCTGTATACTACTGGGGGCTGTATACTACTGGGGGCTGTGCTGTATACTACTGGGGGCAAGCTGCATACTACTGGGGGAAGTGCTGTATACTACTGGGGGCAGTGCTGTATACTACTGGGGGCTGTGCTGTATACTACTGGGGGCTGTGCTGTATACTACTGGGGGCAAGCTGTATACTACTGGGGGCAGTGCTGTATACTACTGGGGGCAGTGCTGTATACTACTGGGGGCTGTGCTGTATACTACTGGGGGCAGTGCTGTATACTACTGGGGGCTGTGCTGTATACTACTGGGGGCTGTGCTGTATACTACTGGGGGCTGTGCTGTATACTACTGGGGGCAGGCTGTATACTACTGGGGGCTGTGCTGTATACTACTGGGGGCTGTGCTGTATACTACTGGGGGCAGTGCTGTATACTACTGGGGGCTATGCTGTATACTACTGGGGGCAGTGCTGTATACTACTGGGGGCTGTGCTGTAATGTTGTTGTTGTATGCCTTATGTTTATGAGCGACAGTTTTCCTGCTATATACCTGCATGTCATAAGAATTTACATTAAAAAAGGACCATGTTAAATTCAAATCAGTTTTTTTTAAAATTTTTATCTGTGTTTTGTATGCGTTGGAAAAGGGGTAGTCTTATACGGCGAATATATCTTAAACTCTATATTTTAAACAGGAAAGTAGGGGATCGTCTTATACGCCGGAATATACGGTATATGTATGTGTGTGGGGGTTGTGTTTTTGTGTGTTTTATACTTTATTAAGTGTTTTTATGGGAAAGTGACATTTTAGGGGCTTATAATTTCATGTATTTATTTTTTATTCAAGTCCAATACACTGCTCTACAATACTTCTTCATTGTAGAGCAGTGTAAACTGTCTTCCAGGGAGATTGTGCAGCCCCAGGGCACTTGGCAGTCCTCGGGGCTGCCCAGAAGAGGAACAGCCTTACACGCCGTGATCATGCATGACCGCGGCGTGTAAGGGGTTAACACCCGCGATCGGAGTCAGCTCCGATCGCGGGTGTTACAGCGCGGTGTCAGCTGTGATAGACAGCTGCCAGCCGCGGCTTCTGGTGCCGGCTCTGTTCGTGAGCCGGTGCCAGAAGCGGGACGCTATACTACGTCCCGGTGCGCTAAGTATCTAGCCACAGGGACGTGGTATAACGTCCAGGTGCGCCTAGGGGTTAATAGCTCACTGATGGCTATATCCCCCTTGGTGTGGAGAAGGGAAAAATAATCGCAATGTCTGGCGGTTCACAAGACATTGCGATTATTTCAGGGCTTGTATGTCACAAAGCTGCCATACAAGCCCTGATAGATGTGTCCTGTCACACAGCACACACAGCTACAGGTCAGTGTGGGGGTCAGGCTGTGTCCTACCTCATCCCTGCTGTGCAGATTCTCCTAATGGATGTCTGTAGCCTCTGGAGGGGGGCACATCACACAGGCTGCCCCCTCCACCTCCACAGCTTCATGAGCAGAGGGTCTCCGGGTCACACAGCAGCAGGCCCTCCTGAAGATTCATCCTCAGAGATCGCGGCAGCACACACAGGGGGGGAGGAGGAGGAGGGGCCGTGCTGTGCCATGTTCTGTGCTGGGAGCTCACGATCTCCAGGTGACACCCCCCCTCCCCCCTGTTGATTCCTCCTTAGACATCCCGCGGCAGCTCACACAGGGGGAGGGGGGCGGCCCGGGGGAGGAGAAGGAGGGGCCGTGCACTGCTGTGAGCTCTGCCTTCACAGCCTCCGCGCTGCCTCCTCTGTCTCTGCAGCCGGTGTGTCCCGGGACCAGGAGACGGGACAAAGTCTCTTGGCCCGGGACAATGCAGAGGAAAGCGTGATAACCTCTTAACCTCCCGGGGCGGCGGGACACAGCTGAAAAACCGTGAAAGTCCCGCCGAAACCGGGACGGTTGGGAGGTATGCCAAGAACATGGAAATGCATATAAAAAGTGTTTAATTTGAATAATAATTATGGCATTTATAAATCACAGCGACAAGAATTTTTGATGTTTTTGTGGATTTTACGCAGAGCCTGGTAAAGCTTTCTTTTAAGCATGTCAGATCATGTTGACCAGTATCAAACTCATCAATTTCCAGCCATTAAATCCATCATCCTTCCAGTTAAACGGCACTTAACTTGCCTAAGTGTCAGAACGACATGAAACTGGCTCGCCTCACTTCTACTTCTGTCAATCTGTATTGTAAGATGGCGCGGCTCTAATCAGTTGGTATTGCCAATGCCATCATTTTACGGATGGATGAGATAGGAACAAATTGTGTTGTATGCAGCCATCTTGAAATAACCTTGCAGATAATGGAATACAAAATGAATGACTCACATTATAAGTAATACCAGGACAGTGACAGGCTTGCTCCCCACAAAGCTTCAATTTGGAATATTTATGTAGATAAAGATACAGAGCTGTGCCATTTGTCTGATTGAATCAGGCCACTGCTAAATCAAAACCCAGATAAATGACAGGCCGTTCCCAGCTAACAAAATCTTTTGCAATTCTGTAGCTGCATTATAAACCTTTGTGGTTCTATTGTACGGTGACAAAATACTAAGACGCCCAGAGACCTGACAGAGCAGTTCTGCTGCCGTGATCCTACCTGTTCCATATGTTTCCACTTAATAGTGGTCCTACAACCCGTGCTGTTTTATTAGGGAACAGACAGTACTGTGTTTTTCAATAACTGCTATGCCGTTATACTTCTTTGTGGAAATAATGCCAAATTTTGAAGCAAGGAAGCATAAAAAGGTTATTTTATCATTTTTGAAAAATTCTGCATACATAGTCTGATTTGGCTACTTATACATGCAGAATGTGTAAATGACTTATTTGGTGAATTTGTATAAAAATTCATTTTACAGGTGCATTCATTTGCATAAGAATATTTCTACTGTGAATCTCATCGCAAATCTGGTGATTCCAAAATTTAATTGTGTTGAGGTTTTTTTCTACAAATATGTTGTCGATTTTTTTCCCTATATATTGTAGGGTTGATATCAGTGGTAAAAATGAACTGCTAGAAAATTGCATAGTACAGATTTTCAAACATTCTATTTACTTTACTTACAACATTTGCTGAATGAAGAGGTTTAAGCTTCCTATTCCCTATGCAAACTTTGAAAAAGCACTTTTCTATACCTGTGGACTTCAATCAGCCTTCATACCTGTAGCAGATGCTATTACTGCAGTAGCGTGAATTCAACTTAACTTAATCTTTTTGCCATTTATTTATAATGAATTGTTTTTGCTTGTAAAGAACTCAATTGTGTTCAAAGGGCAATGACATAGGCCATTCTCTGATACTTCACTGTAAGGGAATCTGTCAGCAGTTTTGGCCACGGAAAACCACAGACAATGTAAGATAACAGCCATGGAAATCTGTGTAACCATACCTTTATGTGAGATTTTAGTGGAAGCAGGACTGTTTAGATACATTTTTCACAGTCCTGCTGCTTCTAAAAACATACACAAATGTATGGTTACTGTTATGCAGTAAGGGAACAGCAAGGATGGACAGGAAGGACAGACAAAGACAGTGAGCCCTAAAGGCTCTTTCACATTAGTGTTGTTTTTCACGTCCGTGGTTCAGTGATTTCCTCATATGTCACACAAAGCTATTTATTAATATGGATGTTTCCACATTGACATGTATTTTCGCTGATCCGTTGTCCCTGGAAAAAAGTATGAAATGTGTCCTATTTTTTTTTTTATGGATGTTGATCACTGAAGGCTATAGAAGGCTATGGGTCCGCAAAAAAAACAGATTAAACCTTTTTTTTCACTGATGAGGCTGAAAACCAGGTGTGATGTTTTCAAAGCAATGCTATCCCTTCAAAATTGAAGAAAAAGGGAGACACAATGGAGACAAAACACAACTGATGCTCTACTGAAGCTGATCATCAACGCCAATGTGAAAGAGCCCAAAGGCTAAATCCCCTTTGCAGCTGTCAACCAATAAATGTGATGGTTGGGTCCCTATAAAAGTGATGTTTATGTAACAAACAAAAAATAATCATAAGCACCATCACCTGTCAGGGTCAGTGGAGGTGAGCACACTGAACCACCGTGAGCGATGACGTAAGCCGATACTTGGGAGCAGATTCTAAGTGGCATCCTGTATTTACCAGAACCCTCCGCAAAGTGAGTTGGACTTGCTACAGCGAGATGCCCCCAGGTTTCTTCACAGGAACAACTTTGCTTGTGGTGTTGGTCAAGACGATGTACAGAAATGGCAAGCAGAATCAGAGTCGTAGTCAGGCAGGAGGTCAGGACAGGCGGCACAGGATCCAAGTTGGGGGCAAAGCAGAAGGTCAACAATAGAAATATAAACCTTCATCAAGATTGATGGACGTGTGCTGTTAGATGGCACATTGATTCATTATGTAACACAGTGGGATTAGACATTTCTCATCTAGTAATTACTGACTATTGACTGTCAGAACCAGTCAATCATAAGAAGATTTGTTGATCGACTGAAGCAACAAAAGCAGTTATACAATTTAGCCAACTAAGCATTATTATCATATCAAGCACATAAAATATCATATAAGTGGAAACCAACAAAGCTGTTGGTATCTATACCTGTACTAAATACTGGGTCCTGAATTTGTAATGGACTAATAAACATATGTATTTGCAAATACAGTAATCATGCAAATAATCATACACAGTATACAAGGGTATGCCCATGAAAGAAAGTTCTAAAATTTTAATCCCCTAGTGATGTTTACACAATAAAGATAGTTTTTAACCCCTTACCTTACAATTTTACTCAGTTTTATTGCTGTTTAGCTCCTATCACCCAGTGAAGGTCAGTGTAATATTCCAGGGTGTGGAATGCACACTCTCTATGCAGACACTTCATGATTCCTCTGTGCTGTGTGATGAGAATGTGCTTAGATTATCATGGTTTAGGGTATACCTACACTTTTATTTAGCTTCTGCACATTCTGACACATAAAAATTGACACTCTCAGCTCTGCTAAATTACGTAATCAAAAAAATACAGAGTCAGCTCTGCTGTTAAGACCTTATCTGTCGGTAGCTTGTAGAGTAAGCTTCTGCATGCTGCTTGCCTACAGGAAGTTGTGCATTGCGCAGAGAAGAATTGAAGATTTACGGTCCTATCCAGGGACAATCAAAACTGTATACACCAAGACTGATAGAGACAGGTTGTGAAATGTTGTATTTTTGTTAATAACAGTGAATTAGTGAATGCATTATTTTGTTATCCTGAGTATATTGAAGAATCTTGTCTCCATGGGAATACCCTTTTAAAAGCATACAGTTATTATGGAAACAATGTATTCGTAGTTCTTTTGGCTACAGACTTTGTATTCCTAAAGAGAACTTTCAGAAGTATATAGGCATGAATGCTCCTATAACAGTGATGGCGAACCTATGGCACTAGTGCCAGAGGTGGCACTCAGAGCCCTTTCTGTGGGCACTCAGGCCATCAGCCTAAGGCAGAGTTCACCAAACAGGACCAAATCCATTAGAGCTTCCTGCAGTCCTGGGCAATTTATGAGATGCTGCGCTCAGCGCTATTTTACAGCGACACTTCATTGACTGTTTGGAACTGCTTGAAAAGTAAGAAGGTGAGGAAAGGGCTGCATTATCTTTGGAGGTTCTCATGCTGGACCCACCATTCTTCCTAATCAAAGAGACCCTGGAGAGAAGCTACAATGAGAGTCTGAATTTCCCCTCTTTCTTTCAGCTGTATTGGTGGCCTCAGGCGGCCGATACAATTAAAGAAGTGGAAGAACAGGTAGCGATAAGTTACTGCTTAAAATGGCATATTGGCACATCAGGGTAAATGAGTGGGTTTTGGTTGTAGTTTGGGCACTCGGTCTATAAAAGGTTCGCCATCACTGTCCTATAACATTTATGTGACATGATGCCTATTGAGTTGAACAAGCTATCTCGGTGCTTCAGAGACCCTTTTAATATAGTAAGTTTGGGCATATGAAAAGTTGGCAGATAACAGTTTAAGTATGAAACCCCCGAAATTCCTTAACTATAGGACACTAAAAGGGCAACCCATATTATACTTACACTGATAAATATTCCAGTTCATTGCAGGGAGCCTCAGCTAACATGACTTCTGAGCTGCAGCACTTGAGCCTTCCATGTAAATTGAAATTATTTCACATGCTTTAAATGTTTAAAATTTTGCACAGTAACCTGTTTTTTGAAAATTCTGAAATTTTTACATTTACATTTTTAAAAATGTATTGGTTACTTCTAATGGTGAGGTCACACGTTTTTTTTAATTGCGCTTTAATTGCATTTTGAAACCTATTACAACAGCTGAGGAGAGGCGATTTGCCCAATTACATTACTGTTAACATTTGGGTTTACAAAACCCAATATAAACGCAACAATAACGCATGTGTTAACATCGCTTTTACTATGCGTTTTGTCAATGCAATTGACAACAGTTAGGTAATTAGGCAAATCACCTCTCCCCAGCTGTTGTAATAGGTTTCAAAACGCAATCAAAACGCAACTTGTGACCGCACGTGAGTGCTTAAAAATGTAGAACACAGCCTCAAATCCCAAATTAACAGTAGTGTCCATGCCTGCATATAATTTCCTTACATGACTTGTGTCCATGTGGATTTGAGACATTTGCAACAAAAAGTCTCAAAAAGAAGCCCAAATTTGCACCTGCTAGGATAGGAAAAACTGAACATGTATCACAAGTAAAGACATTGGGGGTCATTTACTAAGGGCCCGATTCGCGTTTTCCCGACGTGTTACCCGAATATTTCCGATTTGCGCCGATTGTACCTGAATTGCCCTGGGATTTTGGCGCACACGATTGGATTGTGGCGCATCGGCTCCGGCATGCGCGCGACGGAAATCGGGGGGTGGGCGGGGGGGCCTGGCCGAACAAAAACCCAACGTATTCGGAAAAAACGCTGCATTTAAAAATGGAAAATGTGTCGCTCGGGACGCGCTTACTTGTACTCAGCCGGCCTCGGTGAATTCCGACGCGTTCAGATGCTTTTCAGCACAGCAGCGCCACCTGGTGGACGGCGGAGGAACTACCTTATTAAATCCCGGCCGGACCCGAATCCAGCACAGAGAACGCGACGCTGGATCGCGAATGGACCGGGTAAGTAAATCTGCCCCATTATCTTACATAAGGCGCAAAAAAGAGCTGCCAAATGTCTCAAAGTGGCTTAGTGGCCAACCCTCTAATTAGCCCCTTCTCAATGGTAGAAGTCAATTAATAAGTTGGGGAATAAGCCCATTTTCAGCATCCCATCATGTTATATGGTGCGAACTCTGATCAAATAAAATAAACAAATGTGTCAAAAAATGTGTAAAAAAAAGTTTAAACATCTCTGATAACAAAATAATTATTCTAGGCATTCTGTATGATAGGATAGTTTTATAAGTAGGTATTTTCAGGGTCTGAGGTAGTGGACCCAGTGAACCACCGTGAGCTATGATGTAAGCTGCCACCTGGGAGCGGAGCCTAAATGGCACCCGATATTCACCAGAGCCCGCCGCAAAGCGGGTTGGACTTGCTGTAGTGGGATACCACCAGATCGCTCCACAGGTGCGACTTTGCTCGCGGTGGTGGCCAAGGCAAAGTACAAAATTGGGGGGACAAAACAGAGTCATGGTCACTTCAAACGCACAAAGTATAGCTTTCTTAAAGGCACAAGGCACAAAGATCTGGCAAGGGACACATGAAGGTGCCAGCTATTTATAAGCAATCATTGGCATGATGGTCCTTTAAATCTTACAGAGCCGCACCGTGCTTCCCCACCTCCTAGCATGCCGTAGCATGGGGACTACCGCTGGAGCGAGGGAAGGTGAGAGCGGGCTCCAGCGGAACACAGAGGCACACAGGTGCACCTGCGACCCGGGACACGGGTTGTAGGAGCACCCGTGACAGGCATCAGATGTCAAGGCCCATGAAAGCCCTCTCCCTGCACAGAGTCACCCATACTCTGACCACTTCTTAAATGGAAAATGGAAACTTAAAAAATACATCCTGAACCCTTTGTGTATGTGATAATATCTTGATAAGGAGATAACAGATTTTTTTTCATACAAGACATTCACAAGCAGTGAAAGTCTGACCAGGGGCGTAACTACAGCAGTAGCAGCCACAGCAGCTGCTATAGGGCACGCAGTGTCAGGGGGCCCCAGCATTTGACCTGACACACAAAAGAATGCAGGGTGTGGACCATTATATACATATTATGCTGCACTTTGTAAAACATAATGTGTATATAACAGTGCACATTTTCCACAGTGTACAGTATAATATGTATATAACAGTGCACATCTTCCACAGTAAACAGCATAATATGTATAAAACAGTGCACATCTTCCACAGTGTACAGCGTAATATGTGTATAACAGTGCATACCTTCCACAGTGTACAGTATAATATGTATAAAACAGTGCATATATTTTACATTGTACAGCATAATACGTATATAACAGTGCACATCTTTCACAGTACACAGCATGAATCAGCAGCCCAGATAAGAAATGGGAGGGGAGAGGGAGGGGACAGCAGAATGACAGGACTAGGCATCTTTCATCTCTAATTCCTGACATCAGGTTTGTGTAAGTGAATATATCAGTGCACAAACATACAAATGAGGTAAAGTCGTCTATTAGTATTGGAGTTGAGCGTTTTCCCTTTAGTAGCATTGCCATCTGTGCCATAATCCGTGACCTGATACCTGCTAACTGGATCTTAAATACTTGCTTGAAAATCTGGCTCATTCCATTCATCTTAATGTCTTTGCCTTGGGTTGCAGCCATCTGTGACACTGGTGTCTGTTTGAAGAGAATGCCAAGATACCCATCCAAGAATTTGTACTATAAATTGCTTTTCCCTGCAGGCATGTAAAGGTCAGCGTGACCTTGGCAACTGCTGTGGTATAGCCTCTTACCAAGGCATTGAAATACTGGAGGTCAAGTATGAAAATGTCATCAATTACAGAACGAGAAATAGGCTTTCTGGTATTTAGGACAATTCAGTGACATGTCTAGATGCAGTAATCTGTATCATAGAAATATTAAACTACAGGTAGAACGCTTAAAGAGGACCTGTCATTCATAAAAAAAATGGAATAAAAGAAATGGAAAATGGAAAAAGTCTATAGGCAGCAAGGATTTAACTGCACTATGCTGTAAATTCACGTTAGTTGGGGAAGAACCAGTTAAAACAACAATTAAAGTGGATACTACAACAACAATATAGAATGTTTTTATATGGAATTCGACAGATCAGATAAAAAATCTGTATAAGGTCAAAGGCAATGGAATTACGGTCGGAACCATCGAATTTGAGAGATAGAAATGGCCATGTTCACTGATGGTATATGTGGTTGAATTGGATTGAAGCAGTTATGCACCATTTTTTATGCTCTTGTTATCTTGTAAATTATTGCACATCCAACATCAACATATTCCAGGTCAAATGACGAAACTTATTTTTCATCTTTCCTTTAATGACATGGTGCTGGTTTTGAAGGTAACACTTTAATCTCTGGAAAGTACTGAGAACCTTAATAATTGCTGTCACACATTGCTGTATTTGACATACGTCTCCCCGTGTAGTTTCCCACTTGACATCTCTTTTTAAGAAGCAGTCAATGTTTACCTACCATGAAAAGACAATCAGATAGACTTAAATTAATTTCCCTTGTCAACCTGCAAACCATTTGAACGTTAAAACTCTGAACGATTGCTTAGTGATAAAAAAAGATTGCTTTACACCGGAGCCTTCAGGGACAGAAAATATAGAATTTATATAAAGGGAATCCCTGTTTGAATTATATCTCATTAAGAGAAATGCTGAATAATTGAACAGGAGATCTGTTTGGGAGAGCTGCCTACTATGATATAAGAAAAATGTGGCATTAAACTTATGCCTCCAGTTTTATATTTATAGAAGAGAATAAAGCTACTAGGATCAATTCTCAAAGGGTTTTCTACACTAAAAATAGTGATTATGCCTCTCAAGGATATGTAACAATATCAAGTTGGTTTGGGGTCCAACACCCAGAAACCCCATAAATCAGGACCCACAGAAAACAGAACACGAAACCAATAGCATTCAAATATATTGAAGCGGATTTGCAGGAAATGGGTCTGACAACTACATGATGAACAGTGTTTTCTTCCTATCTCATTATCATTATGGGTGTTTGACTGCATTGACCAATTTGGAGCAAAGCAGGTCAGCAATCTGGCTCCCACCCCTAGCTTGCTGCAGTGAAGCAGGGAGCTTTAAGCTACTGGGGACATCACTGTGACTGCTGGCTACTGGGCATATTTTTGTCGCTACTATGGGCATCACTGTGACTACTGGCTACTGTGGGGCATCACTGTGACTACTGGTTACTGGGTGCATTATTGTGGTTACTAGGGGCATCAATATGACTGCTGGCTACTGGGGGTTTCACTGTAACTACTGGCTACCGGGGTCATCACTGTGACTTCTGGCATCACTGTGACTAATGGCTACTAGGGGCATTATTGCGGCTACTGTGGGCATCATTGTTGCTACTGGGGGGTGGCACTGTGATCCGCTGGAGTTCGCTGGAGTTCACCGTCCTATCTTGTGTGCAGGTAAGCGCATGTCAAGCCACACATTTAAAAAAAAAAATTCTGCTGTTTTTCCAAATCCGTTGGGTTTTCCGATTGGCCGCGCCCCCGATTTCCATCGCGTGCATGCCTGCGCCGATGTGCCACAATCTGATCGCGTGCGCCAAAAACCCAGGGCAATTCGGTGCAAATCGGTAATTTTCGGGAAACCCGACGAAAAATAGTAATTTGGGCCCTTAGTAAATGACCCCCAGTGTTCCATTTTTCTTAAATGATCATAGATTATCTTTAATTTTATTATTATTATTATTTTTTATTTTGAACCTTGACACTCTTGACCTTAAAACCATCTGAGCCATAGTATAGCACTCATAATGTGGCACTTTGTAAATAATACCCTGGAAAGGCGGTATTTATGTGCGGCATTTATGCAAGCTTGGGAAAAATAGCACAGAATGAATGGATTTAATTGGACCTGTTAAACATCAATACAGCGCAGAATGCTGGCGTCAGCAAAGTGAAATTCAATCTGTAACTTCATGAGAAGTTTGAATGAAGACAAATCAATTAATCTTTTCTTCAAAGATGACGAGGAATTCTAAAGAATGGTCATTATTTGTAAGTAGAGCAAGGTTAACGTTACTAAATGCGTGTCTATGTGTATTTGGATTGAGGTGGGACTAAAAATATCTGTACACGGTCTATAAGACAGCTTGAATAACACAGCTACCTGTCTGTAGTGTTGAGTTTAGGTGTGTAAACCATACGGCTAAAATTTTAATTTAAAAAAGAAATGGACTTTATAGGCAGACGTCAGTTCTAATACCAGGGTCTGACTAACAAAGCAAGCAAATAGATGTTGTTTAGTTTCTCATGCATAACATTTCTACACTATAAGGTGAATCTGACATCTTCCTTAAAATGCTGCTATTGTGTACAGAGCCATTTGCTAGTGACCCTCATAATATAAGCACATTTCCGGAAGGGTTTTTACATGTGGTTCTTGCACATGTTACAATGTCTACATGGGAAATAGCCAGGTTGTTGTGAAAAACTTAGGTTGTTGTTTAATGGGAGGATATTCTGTATGGTTGGTGCAACTAAGTTCCCCACATTTTTGGCTTTTCTAAAGATGAATCTAGGCCTTTTTGAAAGCTAGAAAGATATTGCCCAATAACTTTATCTTGGGATAAAATGTTCTAGTGACTATAAACAATACGTTTCATAATTTCACAACTTTGCGTATATTGGGTTATGATTGGAATTTCTCTAATGCTATCAGATTCCTGTTTAGAATTAATAACCATTTCTTCTTTATCCTTTAGTTATTACATTGCAACATGTGCAAGAAAACTACAGTGAAAACATCACCAATAACTTTTGTACCACCTACCCATGTGGATAAATATCACATAAATTGCCGAACTAAGGGAGTCATATATATCGGACGTACTAAAAGAACATAGAAAGGTTGTATAAACAAACACATGAGCAAAGTCAAACAAGTTATGGGCCCCCGTAACATTACAAAGTATTCCATAAAAGAAAATTTGAAGGCTCACATGCTTTGCTATAGAAAAAAATCATCGTAACTGGAGAGGGGGAGTTATATTTCCCAAATTTTGAGAACAGATAGTTGGTGGATTTTCCGACTAAATATCCTGCCCCTATGGGTCTTATTAATGAAATTAAACTATTTGCACTCATGTAGCATATGGAAAATGTATTATATGCTCACATGGAAAGTATAAAACTAATAAATGAATATTATAGTTCTACTAAGTTGATAATTTTGATATTTTTAGTCTTTTAATTACATGTGTTTTCTATATTTTTAATATTCATTACACACACCAATTATTTATATTGCTTATTTTAATGGGCATTTAATAAAGTATATAAAAAAAACTTTTAATACTAACATATACGTGTATATATATATATAAGTATGTATTAAATATGTGCCCGAGACACTGAAGTATATTAAAGGGGTTATCCGGTTATAAAAAATGACTTAGGGCCGGGCTGGGTCGGCCATTTAAAAATAATAAATGTGTACTTACCTCCTCCGGCACCGCCGATATCTCGCGCCGCAGTCCGTTTGGTCCGTGCCCCTGTTTGTTTACAGGGGCACAGATGCCGAGCACAGGGAGCTTCCATCTGGTGATGTGGCGAGCTCCTCCCATCCGTCCCTATCTCTCAGCGTTCTAAGCGCTGGTAGATGGTGTCCGATGGGAGCTTCCGGCCAGCAGGAAACCGGCACACAGATGAGACAGACCGTGGCGCGGGACATCTGCAGCGCTGGACGAGGTAAGTTCACGTTTATTGTTTTTTAAATAGCCCACCCCAGCCCGGCCCTAAGTAAATTTTTCGACCCGGATAACCCCTTTATTATAAGTACTCCGAGAATAGATCCAGAAATAAGCTCACAGTCTATATAAAGAACATCATATCCACTGAGACATGATTCCATGATAAAGAAGGCATCATCTGTCTTAAAAACATTTGGAAGATTGTCCTTGTAGACCTACCATATTTTGGTGATGTCAACGCACAGAACTCACTTGGATTGTGTGCAGAGCGCTAGCTTCGCTCTACATGAAAGACGGCATTTTGGCTTGGTCTAACAATCTCGCTGGAGCTTCCAAGTTGGATTGTTTAACCATATACTTTGGATCTTCAGAAGAATATTCTTGGACTTGGGGAACTAAACTTCATGCTGAACAAAAAGTGTGATTGAGCAACCATCCAGGTACTCCTTCATATCCCGTAAGCTCAATACATAAATTCAGGTCTAAAACATAAACACAGCAGCATATTGTTAATAGGATTATTAATTTATAATAGGATAGTATAATTTATAATATTAATGTCTTCCGAGAATCGGAGCTGCTGTGAATACTCACTTTGCACCTCCTATAGTTAAGCCATGAACGTAGTTTTATGGAACACATGAACTGTATATGAAGTGTTTCACAATGAAGAATGTCCTCCAGTGAAGCTGCAAGTTTCTAAGCTAAATATTTATTGCTTTTCCTGCTTCTTCATTACGGAGCTGTCAAAGATCTAAATGAGATGAGCATATAAAATCAACACATTTTTCCCTCTCAAAGAAATGGAGTATATACAATGCAGTTATTCATAAAGTCCTATGGATGTTGTCGGCTGATTGCCTCTTGCTAGTTGATGCTATTTTATTACACACAATCTACACAATTGTAATATTTGCCATATGCTTTGAGGGTCTATATTTGCTCAGCAAATGTGCAATAAAACAGCAGAAATCAATATCACAACGAGGGGTAACGTTTAGCAATAAATGGTGAGATGTAATTTGGGGTTGCTTAGAAATTTCCTTATTTTCTTTCAATGAATCATAAATATACTCTATACATTGTTAATGTGATAAATGACTATTCTAGCTGCAAATGTCTGGTTTTGAATGCAAAATCTACATAGGTGTATATAGGCCCATTTCTAACATCACTCCAGTGGTTTAATGGTACATTGGGGAACATTTATCAAGAACTATGTGAAGTTTGCTACACGTGTGCAGAGGGTGCCAGATTCATGATTTGTGGCACCCATTCTTATTGAATCTGGTACCCTCTGAACCTCTCAGACAGAGTGCACCTATTTTTTTTTTGTGCACCTGTAAAATAGGGCGTGCAACGTATTTCTGTCAGACTTGGGGTGATTAATGTGGAAAGTGGTCCGACTGAACATCGGAACACCACTTTCAGTTAGGAAATTTGTGTTGTGTGAAGAATGTTGCAGTCAGGAACATAAAAGGGTCACATACAACACATCTTAAATACACGTGCAAGCAGTTTGCACTTATGAGAATGTGCAAAGTCTGGTGCAAGGTTCATAGTAAATGTGCCCCATAGTGTTTGATTACTGTTTAAGAAGGCTAATGGATGTTTATAAAACAATGAAAACCCTTTTCAAGTATGCTAGCACAGCTGAAAACAGTTTGGCTGATTACAGAAGCTATAAAACTGACCTTCCTGAGCTGGTTGAGAATCTTGAACATAACCTTTGTTTGTTCTATGAAACGCTCACAATGGCCAGAAAAAAAGAACTTTCATGTGAAACTTGACAGTCGATTCTTGTTCTTAGAAATAAGGACCATTTAATGGAACAAATTACCAAGAAACTGAAGATTTTCTACAAAGTTGTGTGCTACTGTCTTGGAGATGAGCACAAACTGGCTCTAACCAAAGTAGAAAGTGAAGTGGGAGGCCCCGCTACACAACTAATCAAGACAAGTACATTAGAGTTTCTAGCTTGAGTCCTCAACTGGCAGCTTCCTTAAATAGTACCCGTCAAATACCAGTGTCAACCTCGACAGGGAAGAGGCGAATCCAGGATGCTGGCCTATAGGGCAGAGTGGCAAAGAAAAAGCCATATCTAAGACTGGCTAATAAAATGAAAATATTAATATGGGCAAAATTTGTGAAGCAAGAGATACCACACTCACTGTAATATTGGTGGTGCTCAGGTAGGATTCTCATTCCAGGTAGTATTTATCAAAGAGCATGTCACACACCAATGGAAAGTCTTTTCTTCTTTTGTTAGTGAAAAAATATAATATAATAAAATTAATATAATAAGAATACAGACAGTCCCCTTCTTAAGGACACCCGACTTACAGATGACCCATTGTTAAAGACGGACCCCTCTGTCCACTGTGACCTCTGGTGAAGCTCTCTGGATGCTTTAATATGGTCCCAGACTGCAATAATCAGCTGTAAGTGTCTGTAATGAAGCTTTATTGATAATGGTCTGAGGTTGCTTAAGTGCTGGTGAAGTGTGGGATTTGTACAAGGTCATAGGGATTTTGAATAAGGAAGACTATCGCTCCATTTTGCAATGCCATGCTATACACTGTGGCTAGCGCTTGATTGGAGCCAATTTCAGCCTACAACAGGAAAATGACCCAAAGCACCTCCAAATTATGCATGAACTATTTAGAGAAGAAGCAGGCAGCTGGTATTCTATCTGCAATGGAGGGGCCACCCCAGTCACCAAATCTCAACCCCATTGAGCTGTTGTGGGAGCAGCTTGACCGTATGGTATGCAACAAGTGTCCATTAATCTAATCTTACTTGTGGGAGGGGCTTCTGGAAGCATGGGGTGAAATTTATTAGCTCCAGGAGCACTATTCGATAAAAGTAAAGTTTGAAGGAGAAAATTATTATTTCAAATGAAAAAAAAAAATTTTCAAAACTTGTCAATGTCTTATATGTTTTATTCATTTTGCAACTCATTTGAAAAATAAAAGTATGAGCACAAAATCATCTGGGTGACCCCAAACTTTTGAGCAGTAATGTATATTACTACTCAGTAGCGTGATGACTTTTCAAGAGATTTGTTAAAAACTATAAAGATTTTGATTTACATTATATTTTGTCATTAATAGAAGAATGTCCACCTTTTGGTGTTCTTAGTAGTGGTCCATAATTTGTACTTCTCAGTGGTGCATATAACATTATGTATTGCAGATGGTTCAAATTACTCATCTCCCCTTTACTGTTTGGCTCAGTATGATCATGGAGATACAAAACTAAAATAGCATTTTTAGGTTTTGTTAACTTTAACCCCTTAAGGACTCATTTTCACCCATGGGACTCAGCCTGATTTTTTCAAATCTGCCTGTGTCACGATATGTAGATATAAGTTTGGAACACTTTATCTTACCAAGTTTATTTTCAGAATGTTTTCTTATGACATGTTGTACTTCACATTAATGCTATATATATTTTAGTTGAAATATATTGCACTTATTTGTAAGAAAAAATGGGGATTTGGTGAAAATTTTAAACATTTTCCTATTTTTCTGATTTCTAAATCTTATACTCATCACACAGTTAGTCTAACTGCCCAAATTGGTTGCTAACTAACATTAACCATATGTCTGCTTTATGATGACTTCATTTTTTTATATGTTAATTTATTTTATTTGGACATTAGGAGGCTTATAGTTCGATCACCGATTTTCCAAATTTTCAAGTAAATTTCAGATTCAATATTTTTACAGGACAACTCATCTTAGTAAGGGTTTGAAAAGTTCTATTTATTAGAAACTCCCCACAAATCGCCCCAGAAAGTTTTTAAATTGGCTTGTGTAAGTAAAAATCTTTTTCCATAAAACCTTGCTTTGGCCCCTAATTTTTTTTTTTTTAGCAGGGGTTAAAGAAGTAAATGCACCCCATAGTTTGTTACCCAGTTTCTCCTGAATGCAGTAATATCCAACATATGATCTGCTGTATAGACGCAGAATGCGGCTCGGAAGGGAATGAGCGGCTATTTTGCTGGACCAGATTTCAGGCACTATTTCGCATTGGCTGAGCCCTCAATATAGCAGGGCAGTTAAAAACTCAAAAAACTAGACCCCTCAAAGATTGCAATAACACAATATTTGGGGGCCCAAAACCCCGTTGTTTAACCTTTATTACTTTTTTTGGGGTGGCGTCGCAGAAAAATAAATTCAGAAATTTATTTTTACTGGGGATTTTTGTGTTTTATACACCAAATAGCATAGATAACAGCTGCTTATGTTCTATGGGTCAATATGGAAACATCCCTTGTTTTTGCATTGCCATCTACAGCATAACATTTTTATTATGTTGTTAATTGAGCTGTTTTAGGGCTTATTTTTTGTGGGACAGGTTGTACTTTTTATTGGCATCATGCAGACCTAAATGTGATTTTTTGAACACTTTTTATGGTTTTTTTTTTGTTTGGTTCGATGTGCAAAAACCATCATTTTTGCTTAGTTTTTTTTAAGGACTTCACCATATGTGTTCAGTAATTATTTTATTTTATTGTCTGGGTTTTTACGGATGTGACAATATGTGCTGTTTGTGTGGTGATTTTCACGTTTTATTGTGTTTTGGAATGTTAGACTATATGGGGTATTTAGGGGACTTTTATTTTGTATAAAAAACCTTTATTTGTTCCTCTGGGACTGGAACAAGTAAGCATCTGATCACAAATTAATACACTGCCATAAATGCGTAGGCTGACAGCTGCACTGCTGGGTCCGACCCAGCAGGCAGTCATGTAAGGCATCCCTGGGGCTTCTGAACCTGTGTGATCCACATGACTTTGGGGAATGTCATGGTGGCACAAATAGTTCACCACGACGTTCCCCAATGTCCTGGTGGCTTAAGGGGTTAAAAAAAAGAAATATTTTGGAAAAGAAACAATCCAAAAAAAAATCACTTTCTGATGTCCCTAATTTTCACTTGGTTTTATAAGGTAAGGAATATTTTAACATGAGTTTAGCTGACATTTTCCTTACTCTGTTAGCATTCAGCATCCGAGCTCAGTGACTTAGCGCTCAGCGTCCGATAACTGGCATCGGGAAACACGGGGTGCCGGATATAACTAATAGCTGACACCCCAGTGGGCTCTGATCGCGGGTGTTTAACCCATTAAATGCTGCGGTCAGCGCGACAGCGGCATTTAACATGCCTTTGCGGGGTCTTTACCCCTCGATCGGCCCACCGAGCCGTTTTCGAGGGGCGCTGATCGTTGGCAACCGGACCCCAATCCGGACCCCAGAGCTGCCTGTAGGCACTGCCTGAAAGGTGGCGTCTGTGATGTCCTCTTAAAGGCACAGTGTCAGCCTATGCATGTGCATAGGCTGACACTGCTAATACCCTGCAATACATCAATGTTGCAGAGTATTATCAAGAACAAGCAATCAGATGATTGCTTGTTGATGTCCAGTGGTGGAAATTGTCAAAAAGTAAAAAAAAAGGTTATTCAATAAAAAATAAAGTAATAAATCAATAAAAATGCCCGTAATCCCCATAACATATAAAGAGACATATAACACTAAAAAAAGTCTAAATCATAGCACAAATCCCACATATATAGTATCAACGTGTCCATAAAAACCCATAGAATAAAAGTAAATAATTATTGAACCCGCAAGATGAACACCATTAAAGACTGTTAAAAACCAGCCAAAAATTATGATTTCTACCTATTGAATCCCACAAAAAATGCAATAAAAAAAGTGATAAAAAAAACATGTACTCCAAAATGATACTGTTGCAAAGTACAACATGTCCTGCAAAAGACAAGCCATCAACCAGCTCCGTAGCCAAAAAAGTAAAAATGTTATGTCACATTAGGTTTTATTTGGTAAATTTAGTAAAATGTAAGAAAAAATATTCATGTATGGTATTCCCGTAATCATACTAACCCATAGAATAAAGATAACACAGTGAACACAGGGGAAAAAAAAGTAAAAAATCTACAACAATAGGGGATACCAACCCCAAAATGGTAACACTGGAAAAAGTATCTCATCCCGCAAAAAAAAATGCCGTCACTTGGCCCCAGTAACGAAAAAAATGAAAATTTTATAGCCTGCAAAAGTGGCCAATGAGGAAACTAAATTCCTGGCAGCTGTAGGCACCTTCTTCCCTTCTGTGCCTCGCTGTGCGACCATAAAACAAGTCACGGCCACATGTGGGAGGTCTCTGTACTCGGGAGAAATTGCATAAGAAATTGTAAGATGAGTTTTCTCTTTTTATCTTTTGAAAATATGTACATTTTAGGGCTAATTGAACGTATAACCGACACAATTTGACCATTCTAAATTTCACCTCCATTTTGATGTAATTATTATGAAGATATGAAGGGGTTAACAATCTTCCTAAAAGCTGTTTCTGAGTTTGAGGGGTGCAGATTTGAAAATGGGTTGGTTATATAGGGGGTTTTGATGTCAAATATGTAAAATTTCATTCAAAACTGTATTTATCCCCAAAATAGTCAATTCTGAAAATCCGGAAAAGCGATATTCAATTTGTAAGCCGCGTGACATCAAAATAAATTATCCAGACATTTCAAAAATTATGAAAATGTAAAGTAGACAAATGGGAAATGTTATTCAGCAACTTATTTAGGTGATAAATCTATCTGCCTGAAAACACAATGATTTTGAATTTAGAAAAATGGCAAATTTTTTCAAAAATCATAATTTTTTCTTTTTAAATAAACGCAAAACTCATCAGCCAAAATTTACCACTAAAATGAAGTACAACATGTGAGTAAAAAACAATCTCAGAATCACTTTGATAAGTAAGTGTTCAAAAGTTACAAACATATAAAGCAACGCAAGTCAGAAACCAAAAAAATGGGACTGAGCCTTAAGATGTAAAATGTCTGCGTCCTTAACCCCTTACGGATGCAGGGTTTTTCCGCTCATTTCTCGCTCTCCAACTTCAAAAATCCATAACTTTTTCATTTTTACGTGTACAGACCTGTGTGAGGGCTTATTTTGTGCGTAACAAATTTTACTTTCCCATAATATTATTTATTTTAACATGCCGTGTACTGCAAAGCTGCACGTTCTTGTGGGCTCAGTTTTTTCAACTTTGAATGTGCACTCAAAATAACACCTCAGCTTTATTCTTTGGTTCGGTGTGATTGCGGTGATACCAAATTTATATAGGTTTTATTGTGTTTTAATACATTTTCAAAAATTAAACGAATGTGTACAAAAAAGAAAAACATTTTTTTGCCATCTTCTGACGCTAATAACTTTTTTATACTTTAGTGCACGGAGATGTGTGATGTGTAATTTTTTGCGAAATGAGGCGACGTTTTCATTGCTATCATTTTTAGGTCTGTGCGACATTTTGATAATTTTTTATTTCATTTTTTATGGGATGTAAAAAGGTGTAAAAGTCGCATTTCGGACATTTGGGTGCCATTTCCCGCCTCGGAGGTCACCGCCGGCCGTAACCGTTTTAAGATTTTGATAGATCGGGCATTTTGGGTCGCGGCGATACCTAATATGTTTGTGATTTTTACTGTTTATTATGTTTTATATCAGTTCTAGGGATAGGGGGGTGATTTGAATTTTTAATATTTTATTAATTTTTATTATTTTTTAAACTTTTTTTTTTCTTTTTTTTCCCCACTATTTCTTAGACCATCTAGGGTATATTAACCCTAGATGGTCAGATCGCTCCTACCATATACTGCAATACTTCTGTATTGCAATATATGGTATTTTTGCAGGTCATACATTACAATGAGCCACTGGCTCATTGTAACAAATCTCCAGAAGCCATGTTAAAAACAAAGCTAAAGAGAAAAACATCAGCAATCATTTTAGAGATGGAATAGTTGTTGCCCACGTATCTGGGAAGGGTTATAAGGCATGTTACAAACAATTGCAAGTTCATCATTCTTCAGTGGCAAAGATTATTCACAAGTGGAAAACAATCAAATCATTTGACAATCCTACCAGGAGTAAATATGTCAGCAATTCCCACCAAGATCAAACCATTCAATGCTCAGGGATTATGCAAAAAATACAAAAGTACATCTCAGACTCTCTAATGGCCTTAGTAATCAATTCCAATTTCATGGCAGTACAATACAGGCGATCCCCTACTTAAGAACACTCGACTTACATACGACCCCTAGTTACAAACGGACCTCTGGATATTGGTAATTTATTGTACTTTAGTCCTAGGCTACAATGATCAGCTATAACAGTTATCACAGGCGTCTGTAATGAAGCTTTAGTGTTAATCCTGGTTCTTATGACAACCCAACATTTTTAAAATCCAATTGTCACAAAGACCAAAAAAGTTCTGGCTGGGATTACAATGATAAAATATACAGTTCCGACTTACATACAAATTCAACTTAAGAACAAACCTACAGACCCTATCTTGTATGTAACCCGGGGACTGCCTGTACATAAAAAACAGAACATTTATGGCTTAATTTTAGGGTTTGTTGAGGAAAAAGATTACATTGCCAAACTTCAGGTTGCAACTGCAAAAGCAAATACAGGCAGTCCCCGGGTTACATACAAGATAGGGTCTGGAGGTTTGTTCTTAAGTTGAATTTGTATGTAAGTCGAAACTGTATATTTTATAATGGAAGTTCTAGACATTTTTTTTTCTTTTGCCCCAGTGACAATTGGAGTTTCAAAATTTTTGGTGTAATTGGACCAAGAATTATCAATAAACCTTCATTACAGACATCTTACAGCTGATCATTGCAGTCTGGGACTATAGTAAAGCATCCAGAGAGCTTCACCAGAGATCACATGGGGCAGAGGGGTCCGTCTGTAACTATGGGTTGTCTGTAAGTCGGGTGTCCTTAAGTAGGGGACCGCCTGTACAATGTTAGGATATATAAAAAGAGAGATAAAAATCAGTTTTTAAATCCCTGTGAAGGCCACAACCTGAGAATGGGTGTTTTTATGTTTTATAATTAAAACTTGGAAAAAACATCTGATGTGATCTATGTGTACAGACATTTGTGTAGTCAGTACCAAGACAAAGAAGATAAGGAACCTCGCACGACAAAATGACGTCACCTAGGCAGGCACATCATCCTGAGAGACTCTCGCATTTGCCCACCGCCAAGGTAATGCCCACCAATAATGCTGACTATATGAGCTTTTGCCTGAGTATATGAACTGTTGGCAGAATACTCAGCATATGCGCTGGTACTTTTAGTACTCCAGCAGTATACTGCATATAACAATGAGAAATGTAAAATGAGAAATACTATAGTCATGAGGCTGGAGTACTACAAGTACCAGCTCATATGCTGAGTATATGAGCTGGCTCTTGTACTCTGGCCTCATAGTACTTCTCATTGTACCCCTTTATTTTGCAGTATATGAGCCACATAATAATCAGCACCATATACTAAAAACAGGGAGAAACTGAGAACTGTTGAGGAAGAGCTTTGTGTTTGGGTTGGACTTGCTGCAGCAGGATACCACAAGGTCATTCCACAGGTACAACTAGCTCGCGGTGGCAGCCAAGGTCGAGGTACCTTAACGGAAGACAGTCTCGTGGTCAGATCCAGGTGCAGAGTCAAGGCAGGCAGCAGAGTTGAAGGGTCAAGTCCAATCTGGGGTCAGCAACAGGAGGTCCAGGCAGATGGGAACGGGAACACAGGAACACAGGGTGCCTCCAGCCTCAAGTAACACTGTGACCGTATCTTCCCACTTTTTGACTCGGTAACCTCTATTGACTTGCATATCCAGGATGTTGTCTATATTCATGGGTTAACCCTATTAGTTGTTAGCTTCCCATTCTTAGGGACCTTTTGGTTACCGATATAGGGACTACTGCAGGAGTCCATTTTCATCCAGGACATTTATGCATTGGTTATTTTGATTTGTGGGAATTGATTGTGTATCCTTCAAACATTTGTGGCTGAATATGGATCGACCTACACTGTCTTGGTCCACTTGTTGTTTTCTCATGTGTGTTCTCACACTTTTTAATTGTTTTTAAAGTATTTTTTGATGCATGGTATTTGCTAAAAAACTTTTCAATAAATAAAATTTATATGTACTTTATGCCTATGCATACTGGCTCTTCTTTCTTGTTGAACACAGGGAACACAGGAACACAGCAACACGGAGGAACTCTGGTAACTCGGCAACACAGGACTCAGGAGCAGGAACACACAGGAACGCAGGAATACACAGGAACACAGGAATACACAGGAATGCAGGAATACTCGCTTTCTCTGAGGCTGTGCGGCAAGGGTCACAGGAAGGGGCAGGAACTTATGGCAGGCCAGTGCCAATTATTATTATCTTTGTGAGCCGGCGCAGGCGCGCACTAGGAGGCGGGGATGCACGGAGCCAGAGAGGCCGCCGCTGGAGCCAGGGGAAGTAAGTTCTGCTGGGGACTTGGGGCACACGCTGGGACACGGGTGCGCCCGCGATCCGAGAAAGGGATCGTGGGAGCATAGGTAAAATGAAAGCTGAGCTGTAATTGGTTGCCACAGGCAAATAAGTACATTCTTACTCTTAGACAGCCTGATAAATCCCCCCCTTACACAGTTAGAGTAGTTAAAATATGGAATGCCCCACTATTGCAGCATTTAAGAATGGGCTAGTGGGAATTGATAGCCATAATTTATTTATGCTATGCAAATTGGATTTATAAGGGAAAATGTTAATCCAGATATTGTTTTGATTGCTACATGTTAAATATGGAAGGATTTTTTCCCCTTAGGAAATGTCCTGTAGGAGTTTTTGCCTTCCTTTGAATCCACAGCATTAAAATAAAAGGTTGCATTTTTCAACTTTCTAACTATTTAGATGTATTTATGAGCTCTGTAGTCTCTTTTGAAACACCTGTTGGGATTTCTCTCAATTAAAGGAAATCAACCGCTTGAAAAGAACACAAAAGCACCTAGAAATACCTACGCTCCTCTTCATCTTGATCCCGGTGGTGTTCTTTGCCGGACCGCGGGGGCAAGTTATGGGACTTCTGGCTGCTAATTACTAGGCACGCTCTCGCCACCGATTCTGGGAGAGGGAGGTGACGTCACATGGTGGTGAGGGCATGCATATTATATGTTTCTTTTCTAGGTGATCCTGGCATGTCAAGACTAGTGAAGACTAAGTGTCAAGACTAAGTATGACTGGCAACTTGACTCATGCTTTTCTCAGCACAACCCTCTACCAGTTTACTAACTAGCCTGCAGGGATGTGTGGGGAGGCGAGGGATCAGCTGGATTGCTACACAGTGGCTTAGTGGTTAGCATTACCACCTTGTAGCACTGGGGACCTGAGCATAAGTCCTATGGTCAACATCTGCAAAGAGTTTGTATGTTTTCTCCATGTTTACGTAGGTTTCCTCCGGGTCCTCCAGTTTCCTCCCACACTCCAAAACATACTGGTAGGTTGATTAGATTGTGGGACCCATCGGGGACAGGTACCAATTTGGCAAAGCTCTGTGCAGCCCTGCGTAATCTGTGTGCGCTATATCAGGTACATGAGGCAGAGAAGCCTGAATCTGGATGTTAATGTTTGCTATTCCTAGCATCTACTGATCCATCCCTCATTCTGCAGTGATAATAGGGTCCACACTACACATGAAGATGACTTCTTGAACCCCTCCCTACCATACTATTCCTTTGGAAGTATGTGTAGCGCACTCAGGCGGTAAACACATACAAGTAGTTTAGTTTCATTAAACCTTTAAAGAGTAATTCATCCTGATCCAGTATGAGATCACCCACAATATCTGCAAAGCTCTTGATAGAAAGTATAAAGCACTCAATCTGAGTATAAAAGGCCAGTTGTTGAGCGACTGTTTTCTGCTCCAGGCTGATAGGTAATCAATAGACTACGTTCCTGTTTAGCTTTCGATGGCTGGCAGGTGAAGTCAAGCCATACAAAGCTTGTAATCCTTACTTTTAGTAGACTTTTCCTTTAGAACTCGTCTGCCTGAGCCTTTAGAAGGTGACAGGCTGCCAGAATGCAGAACAGTAGCGCAAGCAACCAAACTGTGAGCCGATTCCCAGGGCAGCAATTTTATAGAATTGGCTGATGTTCACAACCTGCAAGATATATGTCTACTCAGAATACACTGGCTCCGTTGTGCCTTGTTAAGCAACAAAAATGCTCACTGCCAAAGTCATGATGTTCACACATACACGTTTATATGCATAAGAACAAATCCTGCTATCACCACTTCATCTTCATGTTATTCACAAGTTGCGCTTCATGTTGTCCCAACTTGTTTAAGTTCATACGTATGTATGTGTATATATATATATATATATATATATATACACACACTACTGCTTAGACACTTATGCGTTTTCCATGAATCATCATAGTTTTGTTTTTCAAATGATTTGCAAAATGAATAGAAAATATAGTCCAGACATTGACATGGTTTGAAATATTTAGTTTTCATTTGATATAATAATCTTCTTTCTCCGTTACTTTTATCAAAGAATCCTCCCTGCAAAGCTGTAATTACAGACCTTTGGTATTCTAGCTGTTAATTTGCTGAGGTAATACATTTCACCCCATGCTTCCAGAAGCCCCTCCCACAAGTTGGATTGGCTTGAGGGGCACTTTTTGCATACCTTGCTGTCGAGGTCAATGGGGTTGAGATTTGGTGACTGGGCTGGCCACTCCATTACAGATGGAATACCAGCTGCCTGCTCCTCCATAAATAGTTCATACATAATTAGGAGGTGTGTTTTGGGTCATTGGCTCAAATCCAGTGCTGTCCACAGGATATGGAATGGCGTATTAAAAATCCCTTAGATCTTGTACAAATCTCCCACTTTACCAGCAGCAAAGCCACTCCAGACCATAACATTACCTCCACCATACTTGACAGGTGCCATCTGGCATCTTCCAGCATCTTTTCAGTTGTTCTGCATCTCACATATGTTCTTTTTTTGTGATATAAACACCTGAAACTTAGATCTGTCTGTCCATGACACTGTTTCCCAATCTTCCTCTGTCCAATGTCTGTGTTCTTTTGCCCATATTACTCTTTTCTTTTTATTAGCCACTCTCAGTTATGGCTCTTTCTTTACCACTGTGCCCTGAAGGCCAGCATCCTGGTGTTTGGTGGGTACTATTTAATGAAGCTGCCAGTTGAGGACCTGTGAAGCATCAATTTCTCAAACTAGAAACTCTAATTGTCTTGTTGCTTAGTTGTGCATCGGGGCTCCCAATTCTCTTTCTTCTCTTGTTACAGCCTGTTTGTGCTTTCCTCGGAAGGGACTAGTGCACACCGTACACAAATCTTCAGTTTCTTGGCAATTTGTCAAATAGAATAGCCTTCATCGTTAAGAATAAGAATAGACTGTTGAGTTTCACATGAAAGTTCTTTTTCTGAGCATTGTGAGAGTTTCATAGAACAAACAAATGTGATGCTCAACCAGCTCAAAGGAAGGTCAGTTTTATAGCTTCTCTCATCATCCAAAGTGTTTGTAGCTGTGCCTTCAAGCTTGAAGAAGGGTTTTTTTTAAACATCCAATAGCCTTCTTACACAGTTAGAATGGGACTTATTTACTAAGGGTCTGCGGACGCACTTTCGTCTGACTTTCCAACATTTTTGGTTTTTGCACGGCTGTGACAGGTATTTAACAGGGCATCGCGACGCACACGACAGAAATCGATGGTCGGTCCATTGCATGAGCCGACTGATTCGGACTGAGGGCAGGATTTTAACTTTCAAATTGTGTCACAAGTCTAAGCACTTCCATGCACCAGGAAGAAGAAGGTGAACTCCGTCGGACCTGAGCGGGGAAGCGACACATGCAGGATATTGGGCACACAATCTTAGTGAATTGCGGCCCAGTGCATTATCGTCTGACAATGCACTTTGTGTTAACTCCTCCTGGATGGGTAAGTAAATTTGCCTCAATGTAGCATTAAATCACCGGAGTGGTGGTTGTTGGAAATGGGCCTATATACACCTATGTAGATATTGCATTAAAAACCAGACATTTGCAGGTAGAATCGTCATTTACCAGATTAACAATGTATAGAGTGTGTTTATGATTCATTTAATGTTTGCTTCTTTGACAGAAAATCTGCTTTTCATTAAAAAATAAGGACATTTCTAAGTGACCCCAAACGTTTGAGCGGTAGTATATTTATAGTTTATATATAACTAAAAATATACAGTTGAAAACATAAGTTTATATGTACTATATAAGAAGACACACATTACTCACCAGAAACACCAGATAAAAAAAAAATCGGAATAAACCTTTTCTGGAGGTATTTCTATAACTTTCAGCAAAGTCCAAAGTTTACATTTCATTAGTATTTGGTACAATTACCCTAAGACTCACCTTCCACTGATAAAGTCACCTTGAGTGACGGAACATGTGGGGTGTGCATCACCCTTGCTCTCATCGGCCCCTGGATAGTAGTGTATAACTGTAGTATTGTGTGATCTGTATTAGTTTAGTGAGAATCTGCTATAACCAAGACATTTTCATACAGATTACTAAAACCAAGATATTTATTGTGCACTGCTCATTTATATGGACAAGTGACAGGTGCCGCATTTGCTGTATTTGGTTGCAAGTGCAAGTTTAAAATGTAAATTCTGTACCTTTTATTTGTTTAATAAAATGTATTACTTACATCTTTAATTCACTCTGTTTTTTGCTGAATTATAAACTTTATAGCGTGTCTGGACATATTTATTATCATGCGGACACATACAGACGCTCGCCTGGGCTACAGCGTCCAGCCGGGTGTAAGAGAGAGGAGGGGTGAGCGCTCTCCACCCCTTCCCTCTCCCCTTTCCATAGTAAGACTAGCATCCGGAGCCATAATACAACAAAATATAGGACATGTCACCAGGTGCCATAGATGTCTGTGGGGATACAATTGGGGCCAGAGCATGATCCCCATAACGTTTGTGTGCATGAAGCCTTAAACTGTATGACTTGGGTTAAATGTTGTGGATGTTCTTTCACAAGCTTCTCACAACAGTTAGTAGGGATTTGGGCCCATTAAGCCTGACAGAACTGTTGTAACTGAGCCAAGTTTGTCTTGCAGCACAAATATGGTGCAGACACTTCTTAAATACACGTGCAAGCAGTTTGCACCAAAAAGAACGTGCAAAGTCCGACAGAAATCTGGCGCAGGTTACTTAGTAAATGTGCCCCAATGTTCTTTCCTCATGATACCATCTATTTTTTAAAGTGCACCAGTGCCTCCTGTACAACCCCAAAACATGATGCTTCCCCCCCGTGTTTCACAGTTGTATGGTATTCTCAGGCTTGCAGGTTTCTCCCTTTTTCCTCCAAACATAATGAAGGTAAAATACTTGTTTCATCAGGCCACAGGACATATCTCTGTGTATTTGAAAACATTAAACTGCCTTTTTAATGTTTCTTTTGTAGTAATGATTTCTTCCTGGCCGAATAGCTTTTTAGCCCATGTAAATACAGTACTTGTTTCACTGTCGATAATGACACACCCTTACCAGCTTCAGCCAGCATCTTCACAAGGTCTTTTGCTTTTTTTTTTTGCAACACATTTTATTTGCTTTTCAAAAACAACACTACAAAGAAGGTAACAATTACAATGTACATGCTTTCATGACAGTTCAGAAATTGTGACAAAGATATACTCCACCACAATATTTTTTTTCATTTTTTTTTAAATAAAATGTTCTGAGTCAACAATACTTTGAAAGGTGTAATTTACAAACATTGCTATGGCAGGTACCTCTACTGGAATGTTTAGCATTTCAAGCCAGGAAGGGGAGTCAGTGGGCAGGTCCTGTGAGATTACAATTGTTGCCCTTTAAGAATGCATTATTGTACCATTGAGTCAGATGGTACCAGTTTTACTATTTATGCTCAGTGCATATGTGATGTGATATATGTACCCCATTTGCGAAAGAAGGTCTTAGCCTGTTTTTCTTTGTGGCGTAGCATTTCCAGCCGGTCTTTTGCTTCTGTTCTTGGGTTTATGTGCCCATTTCAAACAAAAGCAAAAAAGCACAGAACCCATCTCTTTCTATGATGGCTACGAATTCCCATCTTTCTTCTACTTGCGCATAATTAATTGTACTGGTGAAGAAGGCATCTTCGGGTTTATGTAAATTGCTTTGTTACACAAAGAATCAGTGTTTGAGGTGAACCTTAAAATACATCCAGTGGTGTGTCTCTAATAAACTCAGAAGATTCCAAAGACATGACATCATGATATGGGCAGTCTCAAATTAATGTTATTAATTATTAGTTATGTCCACACTGACATCAGTGCTCCGGTTCCTGAAGGAACAAAACACATACTCCAAATAAACAAACATTACTCAAACAAGCTACTGTGTGTACCCTAATAACATTTGTTACTATCCCTTACCTCAGTTCCAGTTTACTGGTACTCTCAACATTGAACTAACTGGGTGTGTTTCGGCTGAGCACACACTGCTGACTGTTGGGCAGCGACTCCAAGGGATAATTTTATGGGCTTTGGCACAGGAATTTCTAAGGCAAACCCACACCCATGGTACGGTGATGGTAAAAAGCATCATTTTCTGGTCTACCTTAGAGGTTACTGTCTCGCTTTATTTTTCCCCTATTGAAATTGTTAAAAGGCATAGAAATCTTAGTCTATGCAAACTTTTGACAGAAATTAATAAAAATTCCTTAAAAATTATCTATCTTTCATTTTTGGAAAATATAAATGTCATGGTGTGAAGGATGTGAACCCTCTGTGCCATGAGACCAACCTCCTCAGAGGGCAATATGTGAACCCCTTGTTTTTCACAGAGCTCCTGATGTTGGAGATGGCTGAGCCAATGGGATACCAGATGCACCTCCAGGACCGGAGCAAAGTTTAGGAAGCACCTGGCCATCTGGTCAGCACTACTACCTGCGCTGCAAAGCAACTTGGCCGGAGATAACCAACTGCAACTGCCATTACAATAAATAATTTATTTCTTTCAAATCAGAAATTGATAAAAACATGCATGTGCTTCTTTTTATGTAAACTTCTGGATTTAACTGTAATATCACTCAACACTCAACGACAACTTTATTAGGTACACCTGTCCAATTGCTCGTTAACACTCAATTTCTAATCAGCCAATCACATGGCGGCAACTCAGTGCATTTAGGCATGTAGACATGGTCAAGACAATCTCCTGCAGTTCAAACCGAGCATCAGTATGTGGAAGAAAGGTGATTTGAGTGCCTTTGAACGTGGCATGGTTGAACGTGGCAAGGGCTGGTCTGAGTATTTCAAAAACTGCTGATCTACTGGGATTTTCACGCACAACCATCTCTAGGGTTTACAGAGAATGGTCCGAAAAAGAAAAAACATCCAGTTCTGTGGGCGGAAATGCCTTGTTGATGCCAGAGGTCAGAGGAGAATGGGCAGACTGGTTTGAGCTGACTCAAATCACTACCCGTTACAACCAAAGTAGGCAGAAGAGCATCTCTGAACGCACAGTACGTCAAACTTTGAGGCAGATGGGCTACAGCAGCAGCCACTCCTTTCAGCTAAGAACAGGAAACTGAGGCTACAATTTGCACACGCTCATCGAAATTGGACAGTAGAAGATTGGAAAAACGCTGCCTGGTCTGATGAGTCTCGATTTCTGCTGCGACATTTGGATGGTAGGGTCAGAATTTGGCGTCAACAACATGAAAGCATGGATCCAACCTGCCTTGTATCAACGGTTCAGGCTGGTGGTGGTGTCATGGTGTGGGGAATATTTTCTTGGCACTCTTTGGGCCCCTTGGTACCAATTGAGCATCGTTGCAAAGCCACAGCCTACCTGAGTATTGTTGCTGACCATGTCCATCCCTTTATGACCACAATGTACCCAACATCTGATGGCTACTTTCAGCAGGATAATGCGCCATGTCATAAAGCTGGAATCATCTCAGACTGGTTTCTTGAACATGACAATGAGTTCACTGTACTCAAATGGCCTCCACAGTTACCAGATCTCAATCCAATAGAGCATCTTTGGGTTGTGGTGGAGATTCGCATCACGGATGTGCAGCCGACAAATCTGCGGCAACTGTGTGATGCCATTATGTCAATAAGGACCAAAATCTCTGAGGAATGCTTCCAGCCCCTTGTTGAATTTATGCCACGAAGAATTGAGGCAGTTCTGAAGGCAAAAGGGGGTCCAACCCGTTACTAGCATGGTGTACCTAATAAAGTGGCCGGTGAGTGTATATATATATATATATATATATATATATATGTCTGTGTGTGTATTGCCAAGAGCATTTATGAAGTAGTATGTTCACAGATAGCTGACCAAGAGTGGAAGCTAAAACTTTCATAGACATTGCTCCTTATAGACCTGAATAGTAATTCACTTATGAATTTATCTCTCAAATAGATTCTGCTATGTATATGAATACTGTCCAGGACTGTATTTAAGTTAAAGCATAACTGTACATTTATAAGGATTTTACCAAATTATTATATGTGATTCTCCCTTTGAAAACAAACAGAATGATGCCCACTTTGTGCTGCTCACCCTTTTCTTTCCAAAGTTACAGCATTTTCTTTTCTGAAAGTGTTTGACAAAAATCTCTCTCATCAGAGATGAAGTGGGCGGAGACTAATATCTGTCAGTCTATGCCCTCATGCTGAGGCCAGCTAGCTTGCCCACAAATCCCATGATGCAATGTGTTCTCTCTCAAAGTAATGTAGCATTAAATCCATTTAGGTTCCCACAAATGAATCCACTGAACACCGCACAGTGTACAAACAGGATGTATATGGTGAATAGCTGGCAGCTTCCATCAAATGGTGGAAAAGAGAACATGTAATAAGTGAAAGTAATAATAAGTAAACAAGTTACATGAAGTCTGTAGCCTGTGCTGTTTGAGCAATAAGGGTTAATAGCTTATCTGCCGATGACAAGGTGGGGGAGGGGAGCAGCATGGGGTGCAGACAGAGACAGATAAACTTCTGTAAAATCACAGACTGGGATGGAGGGACTGATGAGGAACAGGGGAGATCTTGTACCTCAATATTCTGTGCAGGAAACATCTGTATCCACAGTTTTGAACACATCAAGCTCTGTTACATACACAGAGAGAGCTCTGTCACATGACCTCCTCCTCTGTGAGCAGCAGCCCTTCCCCTCCGATGAAACCATCAGGTAAACAAATCTATGGACTCCAGGGCTTATCAGCACAGACAAAAGAAGGGGTATAGCAAAGAAACTGCTGCATATAGGTAACAAATATAAAAGGCTGTTGTTTTACATCCCCAGAGCTATTGATTTGTGGGGAAAAAAAACTTTATAGTTACTCTTTAAGCTTGTATGAATATAACCTAAACTTTTAGCAAAGTCCCTGATAAAGTTATAGGCCTATTTTGATAATACTATAAAAGTATTAATACATTATATGGAGAAAATCGAGGGATTAAGTTCTGGCACAACATAACATGCTAGTCCCAATTATTATGACATGGATACATTAAAAAGGCCAATTCAAAATAGGCAGTTACCTAAGGAATCTGGGAAACCTACAATACCTGCTGTTTATATTCACCCCTGAATCAAATGAAAATAAATAATTAAGTTGTTTTTGTTCAAGATTTGTATCATCATAAGAAAAATATGACTTTATAAAATGAATATACAATTCATGTATAAATCGTAGCTTAAATACTCCAGCAATTACCTTTTGGATGCTTTATCGGTAAATGTTCTATACAGCAATAGCAAAGGCAGGATAAGACACATATTTTTTACATTGTAGAGAGCTGACTAACAATGAAGTTGTAAAGATACAATTTAGAGCTTAGTTTTTAGACTTTAGGAATGAGCCATTGCAAGCACTGATCACCGAATACACAAGGACATTCAATTAGTGCCACCTGACTGGGGCTCATGTTGGAGCCTCCTTTGATGGTGTCGTGACGAGTTAATGTCATGCGGAAGGTCACTATAGAACAGCTCAACTGAGGACAGAAGTGGATAAATTTAATGCAGGCTGATAGATTGGATGTCACCCGCTATCGGATTTTGATTACATTTTAGTACTTGGACATATTTTCTCAATAGACCTGAAGGGGGAGCCCTATTAATAAATTCGAAAGTACTATACAAAGGTTCTGGTGTTAGAAATTTGCCTATTTTTTATTTACATTTTCTATAGTTTTATGAAGATTGTGACATTAAAATAATTATTTGAATTAAGACATTAGCCAACAGTTTACTAGTTGAGTGTGCTGAGTGTGCCAGATTAATCAAAAGTGGACCCCGGTCTTTATCACTCTGGCGCCCTCCACTGGAAGTGTTTTGGTGCACATTTTTCATGCTGCAGAATTCTGGCGCAGACAGAATTCTGGCGCACGTCAGTAATAAACTCCTACTAAGGACTTACACGCCCCTTTGGGTGCACATTTTTTCTGTGTTGTCGGAGACACTTTATAAATACATGTGTAATCACTTTGCATGTTCTTTTCAGTGGAGCACTTTAATAAATCTGGGCCATTGTGGGCATTTTACTAAAATATGTCATTTTGTCTGATCAATAATGGATAAACATGCCATGCCACTGGTATCTAGTACTGGAAGGTATGTATTGTGCTGCAATAGCATCCAGCGGCTGATATACTGTAGCAATAAATGATGATCAATGATCAGACATGGTGGAATATCCTTTATACTTCCTATTTAAAATATTACCAATTGCACCATGGCAATCCCACTTCTGTTGAAACTGCCGTTCCAGTCATTTTGCCAAGTATTTGGTTTAATTTTATGGTATATTTTAATTTATACATTTAAAATAGGAAATAAATAAAAAAAAATGTAAATAGTTTTTTGAGCCTGAAAACCAATTAAAAGAATATTGTCCTGCCAAAATGACATTTGTGTGACACGAACACCCAGGACCTAATACAAAAGGATGGAACAGGAAGCAGACAGCTCCGTTCTACGTTAAGCGGTCAGATTTGGTCCCTGCAAATGAGCACATATTAATGAGCTGCTTGAGAATAAATCTAAAACTAAGAAGTTAGTGGTGTAACCAGGAGAAGCAGGGTCCCGTACCAGATTTGGAACCCTTTCCTCCTTTAAGATATATAAATATTTGTATCCCACATGTTACAATTACACACATTTATATAGTCATACATACACAAACCATTTATATACTTATTTACATACAACATAAACATACAGTATGTACAAACCATATATATATACATATAACATATACACAGATGCATACAGTACCATATACACCCATGCAGCATCTATACATCACATATACACACATACATACAGTGCCATATACAGACATACAGCATATACACATGCAATACACACCCAATTCCCCAGATACAAGGTTCCCTGACACTGTGGGCCCATAGCACTGTAGTTATGGCCATGAGTTCTGTGTTAGGTTTTCAGTATTTCTATCCTGGAAATCCCCTTTAGAGCTGTGCTGACAATTTATAGCACTTTAGCTCTGAGGGGATAGCCATAGAGTTTATCTGCTTTGGGCTTAATAGATCGAGGCACCCTGGTCACTTCAAATTGGTGAGATAAACACTAAAAGTCATTCTGAAAATGGAAATGTGAGGATATTTGAAAATTCCTTTGGAAATTTATGCGCATAAACCTTGCTTTGCCGTCTCTTAGAGAACGATCAGGTACAATCTGCTATAATTGGATATATTCTGTTCTATGCATTTCAGTCTATTATTACAACGTTGGTCTTCTCTTTTGTTAACACTGACCCAAACCATCAGGTCTACATTTCACTCGCTTCACAAGTAATAGCTTTTATTTTCAACTGCAGCCAGTCATAAAATTGACTTTTCAATGTGCTCGGTGGAGCATGTTTAATTGCACCTTCTCAGTATAAAAATAACAATAAAATACAGTAAATGGAGAGTAAACTGTCCTCAGAAAAATATTATCTCATCTGAAAGCAAAAGTACTGGAACTGTGTCTGCATAACATAACATCACAGACATGTCATTGACACAACACAACCTGACAAATAAACTGTTATTATGTTCCCAGACTTCTAAGGTGAAATGAAGCAAATAAAACTTACTGCACCAGTAGATCAAACATGAAGCAAGAACCTTATTGAAATGTTCTGGATCATTACAGAAATGTAAGATCTCTATTGCAATATAGTATAGATGTTAGTTGACTTTTTTAAGGCTATAGACAAACAGTGAAACAACTGCATCCACCCCATGACCAACAATTTCTGGATTTCGCATAAATTACTCAGCCTGGATGTCACAGTATGAAAAGTCAGTCTAAGGCCCAATGTACATGACCGTCAGAGGGACGTATATCGGATATGCGTCCCCATAGACAGTTATGGCACCTGGGCTCACTGTTCGGTGCTGTGCCACAGAAAAATAGAGGCTGCTCTTTGGCCGTAAGAATGGCCTTGTGTCACTATTTCCTATGGAGAGGGGAGGGGTGAGCAGTGCTCATCCCTCCTCCTCTCCAGGGCGTGTCCCGTATGCTCGCCCAGCTACTGCCGGGCATGCATATGTCATTGTGCATGAACCTAAGTCCCTTTTCACACAAACATATTCATTTCAATGGGAAATTATATGTAGGATTTTGTATAGTTGCAGTCCTAGTGGAATGGGCAATATGATCATTCATTTATATGACTGTATAGTCCACCGTACTATGAGACGTAAAAATAAAAAAAAATAGAGAATGTCCTATTTTCTCTAGTATTTCTGTTCCGTATCCCCCATAGAAGTCTATGGGAATGTTTAATATATGTGTTGAACCATGGGTATCCTAAGTGTGGAGGGAGCTACAGGAAGGAAGTGGATTTTAAAGGGGGACATTTTACATTGGGGCTACAGAAATGATAAAAAATGTATTTGGCCACAATAAAATGCCAACGTCTGGCTACAATAGAGAGGTCAGATGGTGCCATAACACAGTTAGTTGGGAATGGATTAAGGAATTTTACACTGGGGGTCTTAGATGATCAAGCATGAGGGTACTGGAAGTGGTCATTATACAATGTGGGTGGCACACAACAACAGGGTCATTATACAGGATGGTGATCAGACCATTATACCAGACTTTAGCGGGTATTATACTGTGTTGGCACTTTAGGGGTGGAGTTATGGGTAAGGAGTAAGGGGCTTGTCTTAGGCCCCTTAGACACTTGCGAGTGTGATTCTGGAATGTCTGACCTGAACACAGACGACTGGAACTGAACTAACTTGCTGAGTTCAGGCCAAACCTTCCAACCAAAACACGCTGTGAATGTGGTGCAAGTTGGAACTATCACACTCGTAAGTGTGTAACGAACCCTAGAAAGTGTGAATTTTTCACAGCACACGATACATATCACAACTTTTGCCTCTATTTTCACATTCTAAAAATTAGGAGGTATGGGCAGTAATACTGGGAAACAGGCTTCCAGGTTCCTGGTACCATCTACATTAAACTACCAGGCACTCTGCACTATAGTATCTCTCTCTTTCTAGTTTGGAGCAGATTGCAGCACAGACATTTCACCATGCAGTTAGCTTGCTCTGGTGGATAATAAAATGAGTTAGAGACAGGTTTTTCACCATAATTATAACAAGAAATTATATAATGAATGAGACTTTTTGCCAATGATGGCTGGCTTTTTGCAGGATAGGGCTCATTCAGATGGCCGTCCGTGGGGATGTAGATGCGGCCGCAAATTTGTGGCCGCATGTACGTCCCTATAGACGGCAATGGAAGCCCAGCATGCTCTATCTTTTCCCTAGTGTGCGGGCGTGCAGCCGCTGTTTCCTATGGAGAGGGGAGGGACCAACTCCTCCTGTCCAGCGCACGGCGGTATGCTGTGAATGTAGCCTAAGTATTTATCAGTTGCAGAATTGCGGGACAGCTATTATTTATTATATATTTAGTTTTTCATGACAGAGTTAGGAAAAAAAATTGCAATCCTATCATTTCTTTGTGCAATTGATTAGACAGTTCCACTTCCACTGATCAGACGGCTTTAATGTACACACATTACATCGTGTGGTGAAAAGTTAGGTACCCTTCCAAAAAGTCACACTAAAGAAATATAAGTGATACGTCAAAGACAGGATGAAAATTTCACCAAATAGTTTGAAACATATTGTAAACTAATTTGATATACAATGTCAGAATTTATTCTAATTTGGAAACAGGAACCTCTAGCAAGACCTATTCCTGATCTTTAGGCGCCAAGCATCTTTGTGTCACATAAAGCAGGCAAGTAAATTGATGGGTTCACGACCCACATAAATAGATAAGGCCATTCTGAAATTACATTACTGCTGACGATAAAGATAGACTCCATGAATCTAGCGAGGATGTTCCAACTTGATACGCTTTACTATGTCAGTAATTCAGCCTTTATGGGCATATCATGACATTTTAGATTGACTTCATCTTTTATAGGGTTTAATCTGCGTATGCTCTTATCAAACCATTTTGCACATCACATTCGAACTAATTGCAAAGTTGATGATAAAGTGTCATAATGCATATTTTATTGCAGGGAGAGATAAAGCAAGGACTGGATACGTAAAGCTGGATGAGAAATGAGATTACATTTGCACTTAAGGATGAGTTTCTACATATCAAGTGGCTACTGCAAGCATAAGTAGAAATCTTTCTGATTCTGTGTTTACATTAATATTAATTTGTATTATACCCTTCATAGAGTAATCTTCAGGGAAACACAGTAAGGGTTCTTTTTGTAGTATTTAATATTCGGCCTCCCATCCCATTTGTATAATGAATACATTTTAAAAGATATTTAAGCACTTAAAAACCAACTACAAGAATGAATACAGATATTTAATACTTCAGTCCTGCGGTACCTCCCAATGAATTGGTATAAAAAGGAACACAGTCTTCCCAGGTAAATGCAAGTACCAGGCATTTAATGCATTTGACAAATGTTTACCACAATTAACTGTATTAACCTACAGATGTGTCCATCCTTACCCTTTAACCTGAACACATCTGTTTTTTTTCTACTTTTTTTGAAAATGCAAAAAAAGAAACGCACCAATGTCTAAAGATAAATGACCCCCCTTGACTCCTTGTCACGTTCCTTCAACTACTCCTGAACAACTTTAACAAGGGGGGAACACTGGGGCACTTGTATCTTAAATCTGGCTTTGTGTATCTGCTTTGCTTTTTTTTTAACTTTTTTGCTTGTCAGATGTTTTAATACATTTGATGTTTGAGGAGTTAGGGTCTTTAGTGAATGTGAAACTTTTTAAACAACTTACAAAAAGTAGCCTAAAAGTCACAAACAGCTCCAAGATATTTCCTAGATCTGGTAGGGGCAAACGTAGTTTTGCGCCAAAAGTTTCACATCTGGAATCGCATGATAAGTGAGGGACACTGCAGAACACTCGACCATGACGTGCTTTAAAGGGAGATTTACATAGGTGCAAAAAAAGTTGCAAAAGTCCACATGGGCCAAATAAAGAAAAAAAACCCAATCCAAAATTAAGATACATATGCCCCACTTTTTCCAAGAGGAAGTATATTTTATTTTTTGCCACACTAGTTAGATAGGTGGTGTGTGCTAATAAAGTCCACATGAAAGACAGAACCCAAGGTTTCTAGTATGAGAATTGCCCATGTAAATAATTGTGTTATATCTGCTCATATGTATGGTGGCTTTCAGTGTGTGATGGTGCATTAAAGCAGGAAAGTCGGATTCATCTCATAACCAATGCAAAGGTGCTCTTCTGGTGGAGGCAAAAGGGGTAGGAGCAAACTTAATAAATAGGAAGTGTCTAACACTGCATGGAGCATAAAGGGTACAGGAACTGTACTTTTATAACAGACAGTCTACCACAAGAATATAAGGGCATATAAAAAACGCAAAAATGCTCTCAATGGGGCACATTTACTTACCCGGTCCAGTCGCGATCCCGCGGCGCGTTGTCCGGCGCTGATTCGGGTCTGCCGGGATTGACTAAGGATCAGAGAAGTAATTCCTAATATCCCAGGAGAATATTTCAGTCTGTCGCAATATTCAAAGAATAAAAACTAAATTAGCTTAAAGTGTTAGGAAAATTTTAACTACCGTATATACTCGAGTATAAGCCGACCCAAGTATAAGCCGAGGCCCCTAATTTTACCACAAAAACCTGGTAAAACCTATATTTTGTTTACTCGAGTATAAGCCGAGTTTGGGTTTTCAGCACATATTTTTGTGCTGAAAAACTAGGCTTATACTCGAGTATATAAGGTACCTTTGTTGTCCTAAAGAGTTATGGGACTTCTGATTTATATTTTTTTTAAGTTATTGAAATAAAAGTTATGTTTTACTATGCATTTTAAAAGGTGTTCTCCAGTGTCAACATGTTAGTCCCTCTGATCGGTGGGAGCCTCAACGATCGGACTTCATGAATCATCAGAATGGGAGTCCATTGTAACCATGTTTTACCTCAGATGATCAGAACAGCCAGTCAAGCTTGTGGTGCCTGCTCTATTCATCCACATTGTGGATAGGGGCTAACTTGTTGTCACCAGGGAACCCCTTTACATAAAAAATTCCTGTGAAGTACATAGACATTGGGGAACATTTACTTACCAGGTCACTCAAGTTCATTGTCCATTTATAATGTAGCGTGCAGTGCGTTTGTTCGCCATAAATCATCAATGTTTCTCTTCCCCACTCAGGTCCGACAGAGTTCACCATCTTTTTTGTGGTGCATCTATAACATAGGGCGTGCGACACAATTTGAAAGTTAAATACAGCGCTAGGTCCGAATCAGTTGGACAGTGTGACGGCACCCCCCCTAATTTCTGTCACATGGAAGCTAGTACAGCTGCACCACAAGGGTGGCATGTGACACAATGGCAGTGCACACACTTCTAAAATACCTGTGCAAGCCGTTTTAGTGATGAAGAAAGTGCACAGTCCAACTAAAGTGTGAAACCACATACTGAAAGCAAGCAGAAGGGACGTATGCTCCATTCACCAAGAAGCTTGATTTTAGTACCATATGTAGGAAGTACATTCCAGATTTGTAGGGGTTATAATATTCATACATACTTTGCTAAAAATATGGACCTACAGTATATATGTCTCTGCAAAAAGTTTTATTTTATGATCCTCTCGTGTCCATGACATTATAATCTGCAGCAATCACTCATGTTACTGTACTCTGTTCCATCCGTGTCACTGTAATTAATGCAAAATGATTTAGACAAGGAAAGAAAATCATTATTTCATTATCTCAGCTGTCTTGTGCCTGAAAAAAATACAGACATTCCACATTTACTGTGCCTCCTGGTTAGGGAAAAGATGTACCCGAGATCCACTCTCCATCATAGTCCATTAAAATTAACAACTTCATGACTCTCCCTGCTTTATAATTCAGCAAGTTCTTGTGGTATGTGTAGCAAGATGGATGTCTGGGAGTCTGAGGCTTTGTGTCAGATAAATATTTTACTGGTCACAACACGCTTTTACAGAATACATTCAGAATGCCATCCAACGGTTCAATTATTTAGCTTTTATTTTCTAAGAAACAATATTACAATCTTGAAGCAATTTACTAGAATACGGCTTGGTGCTCAGTGCCAAGCCCAAACAACTAGGCGGTAGCCGGGTGTTGTCCCCCTAACAAATCTGACATTTTTAAATATACATACATAGATCAAAAGAACTATAGAGGACCTAAAGGGGTATTGCAGGAATATGAATGTCTGATACAAAAACCCATAATGGTATATATATAAATGAATATAACAAAACTCAATATCATTAGTCACAAAATAGAGCTTTAATAGAGAGAGAGAGATAAAGTAGATTATCACCAAGATGGCCGCCACTGGAAACTACAAGTCCCATGATCCTTTAGTTCTTAGTAACTCCTCCTCCGTCTTATGCTCTGCTCCCAGTGATGATGTAACAGACTGTCCCGCTCTGTTACTATAGTAATAATGTGTAAATGCCATTTCTGTGTCTCACTATAACACTGGCCATACAGGATGTACTGCAACCAACCGACTACAGCCAAACATAGTGATGATCACATGACCTGCCTAGGCAGGTGCAGGACATGTGATGTGGACCAGCGGCCATTTTCTGCTCTGCACTGAGAAAATCACCTGACTGATTAAAGGGCTAGTAGCATTTAAATTTTAATGAGTTCAAACGAAAATTGTCAACATGTTCCCTTTAAGAAATTAGCAATAGAATAAAGCATGCATAAAATGCAAGCTGTTATCAATGTCTATATTTTGTTTATGAGTCAGCATTGTATCATCGCATCATAGAACTGGTTGAAAAAGACATCGGTTCATCTCGTCCTACCTGCATCAAGTCCTCTGCATTATATAGAGTTGGGCAAAAAAAATCCTGCAACGCTGATGCCAATTGGACCAAAGTAAAAAAAAAATTCCTTCCTGACCCCTAATCAGCAGAAAGTATTTCAAAAATATTTTGTGCCCATAATATGAGATATTTTTTCTCCCTAGACCCCTTTTAATCATGTTAAAATTATAATCTCTTACAGTAAAGCACCCCCATCTATGGCGATGGAAGAACCGCCTCTCCTCAAGGCTCAGAGGATGCCCCTTAAAGATCTCTTTATTGTTTATTCAGAAATCTGTTCATTGTCATAAGATTTCTCCATTGTAATCTTTTTTCTAAGCTTAATAATCCTCAATTTTGCAATCTGTCATTGTATTCTAGTCCCCCTATTCCCCTAATAATCTTGGTTGTTCTCCTCTGCACCCATTCCAGTTTTACTATGTCCATTTTATACACTGGAGCCCAAAACTGTACCCAATAATCTATGTGTGGTCTGACCAGAGATTTATAAAAGGCAAGGAGACTTATCACCCAATGATGTATTTGATTCGGTCAACAATTCTAGAATTATGCCACAGCTTGCACACTTTCACGACTGAAATTTGCTGGCTGTAGCAGGTGCTCAGGGACGGGACATTCCTGCCCACTCTGCCACCGGCCTCCCCCCTTGATGCACCTCCATGTGTGGCGTAAAGAGGGAATATATCGCAATTACTACCACTGCGCCAGTAATTGCGATTATTTCAGGGTTTGTATGCCAGAAAACTGACCTACAAGCCCTGATAGATGCCCCTATGTCCCTATCATGAGACTCTATGCTTGTCTTGATACATCCCAAAAATGTATTTGCCTTAGCAAATGTCACTGGTCACTGGCTCTGGTCACTAAAATTATGTTTACCATCCACCAAAACCCCCACGTCTTTTTATTTTTGACTTAAGTATTATGAAAAAATTCCCCATTGTGATCTGTGAATTGTTAATCTGAGGGCTACCTAATACAATTTTGTGGGATAACCCTTTCCTTATTCCGATATTTTATATGCAGTATGAAAAACAATAGGAATGTGAATATGAACGTTGCAGTGAATTAAAGATTAGTATCTCTCAACTGTATTTCCTTTTATTAAGTCTTACATATCTTAATATAATCTGTCACTTGATTTTCCATTCAGTTGCTTTTTTATGTTTCAGGCAAAACCATTTTAAGAAAAAAATATTTATTTATTATTTGTTAGTGTTCATTCGATATTCAAAGTGGCTGTTGTAAATAGGAATACTGCCCCAATGTCTTAGCCAGGGGCAGATCATACATTTACAATCAGAGCATTGTCCCTTTTTTTTCTTCTTTTTTTCAGTTATTACATAGCTTGTAACATTACATCCTCACTCCATGTGGAATGTCTTGACATTTTTCTGTAAATTAAAATCAGATACTGTCCCCTATTCTATTTTGTGTTCTTATTAGATGATTGCATTGTATTGTCTATTTCTATTTTAGTTTTTCTTTGCTTATTTTATTATTATAGAAACAGGCAATATACCCATTTTATTTGTATATGTCTCACATTATTTGTAAAGCGCTGTGGAATATGATAGCGCTATATCAATAAAGATTATTATTACCCGATGCTATTTCAGTTCAGAGATACACTATGCTGACAAGGGGAAATTATTCAGAAACTGCACTTTTAGTTTGGTGGCTTTTCATTTTGGCATAGACCTACTGGTTTTTAATATTACAAGGCTTCCTGAAAAGTAGGGAACTGCTTTATTTTAAGTAGCACAGGAGTTGTAATTTTCTTTTTCACATTATTTGCATATTATTTACCCAGAATAGTCACAAAGAAAAGGCCTGCAATGTCAAGCTCCGTTAGAAGTTTAAATCCATTCCTGACCCTTGTCTATGACCTATCACCTAACCAGCTCCTTATATTCTATAATGCTGCCTACATTTGGGTATCTGTTCCATTTGGAGAGACTTAGGCCGCATACACACGACTGTAGGATCCATTTCAATGGATCATCCCTTCTCCTCTCCATTGCGGCGGACATATGCTGACATACGTCAGTGTACATGCGGCATTTCTAGGTTTGCTATTTTTCATGTTTCCTTAAAGTAAGGCATTTGTGTAGAGCTGCCTTACCTGACCAGCAGTGAAATATTCCTTTTACCTGGAAAAAGGTAAATTTTTTCCTGAAAAAATTATTGACCCAGTCCCTACCCACATGTACAGTAGCCATGGAGATAGATAACTTCTGGCTAGAGCACTCTGAACAAGGAAGATTACTGTGCAGGGGGCAGGAGGAAGTGAGCTATGTACATCACCTTTGGTGAACCTTATGATCCTGTGTTATATTTGTCTTGTTTTGTTATGATAATGTGATGTCTGCTAAAAATACATTTTATTTTCAGAACAGAAAGTTTTGGTGTAGTCTTAGGCTCAATGGTCAGAAAGAAAACTGCAACATCTGTTTAGGATATCATAAAAATAATAAAATATGTTTAACCTTTCATTCAAGCAGCAAATGTTATTTCCAAAACTCCCATAAAAGTATTTGCCTTAGCAGCAGCTGCCCAGCACTGATATCTAAAATTGTAGGGAATCTACCACTTATTGAGTGGTGGATTAACCTTTTACGCTGATGGGTAGATCTTGGAATGTGATCACTCAAAACTTATTTTAAAAAAGTTATATTGACTGTCCAAGTCCAGTAAAACATAAGAAAAAACTATACATATTTGTTACAAATACGTATATTAATATTATAATTCTGTTCCACAGAAAATAGATTTTATATGTATTAAAATTTCCGTTTCCGTATCTTTGCCAGAAAGGGTGAAGAAATGGCTATACAATTTATCCATAACTGATCCATCAGATTCACTGGGGAAAAAATGTTATGAAATTCAGAAATAATACAAGTTATGTTTTAGAAAAGGCTTTATTCTGTCACTGTATCATATATACTCGAGTATAAGCCAATACAAATATAAGCCGAGGCCCCTAATTTTAGCACAAAAAACTGGGAAAACCTATTGACCATAAGCAACGGGTGGGAAATGCATTAGTCACAGCCTCCCAGTATTTAGCCAGCCTCCTACCCCCCAGTATATAGCCAGCCCTCTGACCCAGTATATAGCCAGCCAGCCCTCTGCCCCAATATATAGCCAGCCAGCCCTCTGCCCCAGTATATAACCAGATGGCCCTTGACCTCTAGTATTTAGCCTGACAGCCCCTCCCCCAGTATACAGCCAGCAGCCTCTGCCCCAGTATATGGTCAGCCCCTTGCCCCAGTATATATCCAGGCCCCTGCCCCAGTATATATCCAGCAGCCCCTGCACCCTGCTATATAGCCAGCAGCCCCTGCCCCTTTTTACAGCCAGACCTTAACCCTTTTTTACAGCCAGCCCCCAGCCCTGTTTTACAGCCGGCCACCTGCACCGTTTTAGAGCTGGCCCCCTGGCCCATTTTACAGCCGCCCCCCTGGCCCATTTTACAGCTTGCTTAGTTTGCCCAATTCATAAAAAAAATTAAGTAAAAACTCACCTTTACGACACCCCGCCAGGCCTTCTGGGTCCATCCGGCACTGTCAGGTCCATGCGGTCCACAGCTCTGACGTCGACCACTGCTGACATCAGGGTGTGTGCCAGCTGCCGGAACACACAATACTATCGCGGCTGACGTCAGAGCCTGTGACCTAGCACATACCCGCCGCTATTGGATGGATTGCACAGTAGACCTGCTGTGGGTGCCGTAAAGGTGATACAAAACTAAATAAATTTTCGGTTTTATGGGGCCAAAACTGGCTTTGTCAGTAAGGAACTAAGCAGTAAGACTAAGGCTCCAGGCGTGCTGGAGAGGAGTAGGGATGAGCACTGCTCACCCCTCTCCACTCCATAGAAAATAAAGCCGCATGGCCTATCTTATGGCTATCTTATGGTCATGCTCTATCTTTTTTGCGGGCACAGCATGGAACGGTGAACACACGTTGTGCTCATCATACTGAGCTCGGATGCCATACCTGTCTATGTTGACACATTTAGCCTTCAAATTTGCAGTCGGAAAGACATCCCTCATGTGCATGGGCCTAAGAAATTAAACTTAGTTCTATTTGTGGCGTGATTATACTCTGATGAGAGCCAGCACTAGTTTAGCTGGAGGGCAGTAAGTCCTTGAGAGGAGATGTCTGTGAGCACCCAGGGCACCCTAAAAAAACACTTTGCACTAGGACACCACAACAAAATATAATTGCTACCTAATTAACATATACTCCAGGTTTACACCTTTACTACAGCCAAAATGGAATAAAATATTAACACCAATTCTATATCCCAATGTTAAGTTTGTAACAAGGTAATCACCATCCGGTCATAAAATTTGATTTAGAATGAAATATGTTTTCCTCTTTTCTGCTGATTTAATGTTCAGCATTGTAAACTTGTAGTGACGGAGTCCTGGATTCAAATCTAACAAGGAAAATCCTGACAATGTGTATGTCAGCCTATCTATCGGAGTGGAGGATGCGCTGTGTGAGTGGCAGCAGGCTACAGCATCCGTGTGCTTGTCGATCATATCCTGTTCTGCTGTGTTTGTTTGTGCTTGTTGATCCATAATTTCCCCTTGTTCATTTTATTGTATTGTATATTTCCTATGGATACTCTGCTTCCCCTAACAAAAAATATAAAAAATATTGTTATGCAGAATTAGGGAATGGCATTAATGGGCAAGAAAGACAAACAAGGACAATGAATACTAAGACTAAAGTCCCTTTCCCAGCTGTCCCTGCCTAATTGCCCAGATGTTCGTTCCTGCACCAAAGTGCAAACATGGAGTAAACAGTAAAGCAAACAGTGTACTGCAATCTTCATGCTGTACTTTCAGCCAGGTGTGTCTAATATAAAAAATAGCATATTTCCCACATTCCGATTTACACTACTCATATTTTCAATTATATGAATATGATCTAAATAAAGTTGTTTCTCAAAAACTTTTCAAGGCTCTGAAAAACCTGCACAGACCATAGATCTAAGCAAACTTTGTAAATATGAAATGACACAGAGCAGTCATTTATATTCATGCACATATCCTTTCTGGGAGCTTTCTCAAAGAAATGTATCACGGCTGAAATTTATTAGAGCATAATAAATTGCTGTTACAGTTGTACAGAGGTTTTGGTAAATGGAGCATATTTGCAAGGGAAACTGGTCTAAGTCTTTTATGTGTAAGTAATAGAGAAGTCTTTTGTTCCTCCTGGGTATTCATAATTTCTGTTTGTATTCCAATATGCCAACTTCTGCACACATCATGCCATTTGTACCACGCTGTCAATATTGATATGCAATGGACTTCTATGAACCAGAATAAGAATGTGACAAACAGAAGACGATATTTGTACATTCTATACTTCAAGTAGTGACTTACTTTCAGATCCTATGAGTTGAGGAGCTTCTGTGAGTTCATTATTGAGTATTTCGTTCAAATTGCAAAGCTTTTTGGTCATATATGAGTCAAGGATTTTATTTGCGATGGATTTTTAGCGGACCTGTATTTATTTTTATAGACATATGATCTACAGCATCCTGTACATGAGTGGCAGAAAAACAATGTCAAAAGCACAGTAGCTGAAAGAGCAAGCGTGTAAGCTTAAAAGTGTGTTTTGTCCTAGGTTTGTGAGTTGAGGTTAAGTGAAGGCACATTTACGAAATCCCTGCTTGTTACTGACTCAATCTAACATTTTATACCAAGTTCTAGATGTCTACCCTTTAGAAGACAATTATATTCTCCTAGATGGAACCAATTCTCAATTCTTTCTTAAAACAACACCTACTTCAATGATCTAGGGAGAAAAATGATACTTGCCTGTAATGGCAGGACACAAACAAGGACAGTGAGCCCTGACACTGAGACCCCCAATCTGTCCTTACCTACTTATTGGGTCCCCCCTAAACGGAGGCCAATAACTGGGCGGCGTTCCCTCCCTGGGTAAGGTGTGAACACGTAACAAAACAGACAAACAAACACAATAAGGCGAGGTAAACAATCCGAGTCGGCAACAGCGGGGAATAACAATAACCAAATCACAATCCAAATAGACTAGTCAATAAACAGGCAAGAAATCAGAAATACAAGAGAGCTAGTGAACACAGCAAGATAGCAGTTTGACCAGCAAGGAGTCAAAGCAACACTGGAGACTTAGGCCCCTTCCACACTAGCGAGTGTGATGCGATGAACTCGCATCACACTCGCAACGCAAGCTGCCGGGAACGCACGGCCCGAACGCTGCACCGCGGGAGTGAGCTGACATGCTGAGTTCACTCCCGCGGTGCAGCGTTCGGGCCGTGCGTTCCCGGCAGCTTGCGTTGCGAGTGTGATGCGAGTTCATCGCATCACACTCGCTAGTGTGGAAGGGGCCTTATAGGGAACTTAGCCCTGCCACAGGTAGAAGGAGCAATTAATTACAGATCACAGTGTTAACTCTTGCAAGACAGACTCAATGAGGGGAGTGGCAGACATCATGTCAGACAGCATAAGACCTAGTTCACACTGCAGGAAGATGATAAATTCAGTTTTTCCTAATCCTACCAGCATGGTTAGAGGAGACAGCAGGCGCAGACGTGACATTGCCCATATTTTTGGTAAAGAAATCAAGCCATAGATGTCCATAAGTTAAATGTAATGCTTTGTACAAATCCTTTGTTGATGATGACAGCTGCATAGAGAAATTAGCCGCATGAGTTGCTGTGGTGGGATTTTGACCCATTCTTCCACACAAAGACTCTTGAAATCCTGAAGGTTCCACTGGTTCTTTCTCTGAACTCCGAGTTTGAGTTTCTTCCACAGTTTATCTATTGGATTTAGGTCAGCTGATTTGCAGGGCCATTCTAGCAGTTTTTTTTCTTTCTCTGAAACCAACTGAAAGTGTTGGTTGTGTTTTAGTATCATTGGGAGGAATTTATAATAGTCCGCCACTCTGTACACTAGTGTATGATGAAGGCCTCCCCCAAATACATCAGGAGGTTCTGGCATCCTGATATATCTGGTAGGTGGCCTGTGCTGGTATACAATTCTGCATCAGGCCCAGTCCTCAACTGTTGCAGGCTATTGCTGGTGCAGGAGCACCATGCACCCACTCTACTGCCACCAGCCACTCTCTCTTCATGCCACTCCATGCCCACTTGGAGGTGAAGGTGGCATAAAGCAAGAAATTATCACAATTATAAGCTGTTCACAAGTAATTACAATTATTTCACGGCTGTGAAAACTGGTGTACAAGTCCTGATAAACATCCTCCATTACCCCACTTTTTGAAATTTCCAACCCCTTATTTCATCTTCATCATCCTGCTAGATGGCATCAACCTTTTTTCAATAATGTGAAGTTTTCCAGTGCTGTTTGCTGAAAAACAACACTATACCTGAGGTTGCCACCTCCAAACTTTACTGCTGGTATAGTGTTTTAGTATATACAGTTGCTTCCAAAGATCTCATCTAAATGCTTTAAACATGCCTGAAACCGAAATGGAGTCTTGCAGGGTGAGCATGCTTACAGTCTATGGGGGATGAGTGTATTACTTATGCTTTTCTTTACAACAATTGTATCTGCTTATTCCAGGTCCTTCTGTTGTTCTCTTGGACAATTAATTAATTAATAATGTTCTTTCCACTTCCTGACAATGTTCACTGGAACCTTCAGTAGTTTAGATCTTCTGTAACCAATGCAAGTAGTATGGTTTGCAACAATAAGGTTGCCAAGGTCTTTAGACTACTGACTGTTTCCCCCATCATCAGTTGTTTCTTGTGTGACAGAATTGCTTTCTAATTATTGATAGAATTTAGATGGTATCATGAATTTCCAAGGCTTTTTGCACCTCTCTTTTATAATGTGTTAAAAAAAAATAAACCTTTAAAACGTTGTCATATTCTGCAGTGCTTTACAATTCATGGGGTACATATACAAAGAAAAAAAAACATTACAGAGTAATAACATTTCAATTCACCTTGATTTATTTACCAGAAATGTTAAGTGTTTAGTCTGATAAGTGTTTGTTTTCAGTTCTTGTTGAACTCAGTAAACTTTATTTTGGTTGAAGGTTGAAAGTAATGATGAGCTTCACTTGGTGAAGGGTAGTAAGGCTGTGTTAGGGGAAAACAGTTGAAAGATTTGAGCAGTATCTAAACTAGATACTGGTAGAGAAGGCAATTACACAATAGGAAGATGAGATAATTTAATTAGTGATTTGGGACGCACTCATGAAATTGGGGATGGATTAGAGCAGTGATGGCAAACCTTTTAGCAGTCGAGTGCCCAAACTGAACCCAAAATCCCCTTTATTTATCGCGAGGTGCCAACCAAAAATTAAAGCTGTAACTTATTGCTCCCTGTTCAACAACTTCATATTTACCTCCTGAGGACAGCAACACCGTAGAAAGATGGAAAATTATCATTTTAGCTGCTTTTCAGTGTCCCTGTACTTGTACTTGTACTTGTCTCAGAGACATTAAGAGGGATATTCCCATGTTAGTCATGGTGGAGACAGAGCTATTCTCATCAAAGCTGTCAATGGCTGAAATGGTAAAAACCCTTAAAGGGGTTTTCCGTCTGGAAAACCCCAATTCCCCAAAATCACAAACATATTAGGTATCGCCGCGTCCCAAAATGCCCGATCTATCAAAATATAAAAACGGTTACGGGCGGCGGTGACCTCCGAGGCGGGAAATGGCGCCCAAATGTCCGAAATGCGACTTTTACACCTTTTTACATAATATAAAAAATGAAATAAAAAATGATCAAAATGTCGCACAGACCTCAAAATGGTAGCAATGAAAACGTCGCTTCATTTCGCAAAAAAATGACCCCTCACACATCTCCTTGCGCCAAAGTATGAAAACGTTATTAGCGTCAGAAGATGGCAATTTTTTTTTTTCTTTTTTGTACACATTCGTTTAATTTTTGAAAATGTATTGAAACATAATAAAACCTATATAAATTTGGTATCACCGCGATTGCACCGAAACAAAAAATAAAGTAGGCGTGTTATTTGGAGCGAAGAGTGAAAGTCGTAAAACTGAGCCCACAAGAACGTGACGCACGTGCAGTTTTTTTTCAATTTTTCCACATTTGGAATTTTTTTTCGGCTTCGCAGTACACGGCATGTTAAAATAAATAACATTACGGGAAAGTAAAATTTGTTACGCACAAAATAAGCCCTCACACAGGTCTGTACACATAAAAATGAAAAAGTTATGGATTTTTGAAGTTGGAGAGCGAGAAATGAGCCGAAAAACCCTGCGTCCTTAAGGGGTTAAAGGAGCACAGGTCTGTATGTTGCCACAGTTACTTTTATACAAGCATCAGTACTTCACTTCAACCATGGCTTCATTTTACACGGACAGCCTCAAGGAAAGTTGCTAGAGGACAATGTTGCCAAAATTTCGTAATTGATCTTCACAACCTGAAACCATTTTCATTATAACCTTAGATGGAGTAAGAATGTCTTACATTTTCCTTTATAACTCTCAGTACATTTTCAGACCCCATTATACATTAGCATCTATTTTCCATTTTATCCATCAGTAATTATTTCTGCAAATTTCCTTCGTTATAGAGGCATACTATTATATCATTCATATGTATTTAAATGGCCAATTAATTATTACATGTGTCCATATATAATTAAGAAATTTACATATTTCACACAGAAAAGAAGAAAGGTAAGATGTGACTGCTGCAGCTAATGGTTGCTCGTGTAGAATCCTGTGGTGTATAATTGGTGGATGTCTTATGGAGATGATTAGATATTTGTGTACTCAAGTGGTAAATATATTGGATTTCTATATTCTTTCTAACAACTATAAGCCAAATGAAGTTAATGCAAGAGAAATACACTTTATGTGTGGACTGAAGATTGATTTTATGGAACACCTAACGCTTTGTGATCTATCTGGTACTTTTCCTGACCACAGTTTATGACTAAACTTTGACAAGTCTTCCTCTGTCTTCTCTTCTTGCTGTCATGGCACAGCTTGTTAAGAACACCTGCTGTCTACATGTCAGCCCTTGCTAACAATGAGGCGACATTGCGGTTACCTTGTGGACTTAAGCATGTGACTATAGGTTCTCACTGGTCTCACTACGACACTGACCTGACTCTATGAACACATTGGCCCTTATTTATCAAAAACAAGTGAAGTGCGTAGTGTGCAGGTTGTGCCAAATCCATGACTTGTGGCGCATGTTTTTATGAATGTGTCTCCATCTGCACAGCTCCGACGGAGTGCACCAACTTTTTTTGGGTGTACCTTTAACATCTCTCGGACACTGCATGAAAAATGTGTTGCATGGTCCAACTGTGTACCAGAACGCCCCTTTCATTGCAGACATTTTTGTTGCATCGGGAATAGTGCAGCCATGACACATACGTGTTGTGGATGCTTCTTAAATACACGTGCAAGCAGTTTTCAGTATTTTAGTATTTATTTAAATCTCTTACCTCACACTTATTTTAAAATAAACAAGCCAACCCCTTGACAAAATTATTCTTTAGCTCTTCTATTAAAACATGTGGCAGGCACTTTCTGACAGGTTGTGACCATGAACATTGCTTCCAGTTTAGTAGCTGAGACACTGCAAATAACAATTACAGAAATTTTCTGTTCATCTGTGTGGGCGTCCCTGCTGGCTGGAGATTTTTAATTTCCTGATATGAAGGATTTCCCTTGCTATCTGGAATGACGGAATAACAGATGGTTGTTCCTGAGCGCAGAAGGTACACAGAAGGGAAAATACCTTTTGTCTTGGAAAATGCCCTTCAATGCAAGCGAGAAAATGTCAGAGAGTAGAGCGTCTTCTTGACAAGGGATGCATCCATTCTACATTTGTTTTGTTCTTATTCCCTGCTGTACACTGTCCAGGAGCGCTGTCATCTATGAAGTGGTAGAATTCTAGAAAAATGCGAAATGAAATGTATCTCATTTACTGATATTTTCCCTCTTAACAGCCGCTCTGCTCCGGAGGAAACCCTAACTCTATCACAGGTTCATGCTGTCATTTTCCCTGCCTCAGGATATTTATCCGGCCTCAGATATATTTGTGGCAGTGTAATTTGGCAATCATTGCAGTCAGATTAAATCATGAGACAGAGATTAGACTCAAAGATACAAATTCAGCATAGTATTGTGAATTCAGGGAAATGGTTCAATAACTCTATTATAAGCTAGGTCATTTAGGTTAGAAAAGACAAATATGCTGTGTAATACTGAAGGTGGGTAGGATTGTCACAAATGATGTCTGAGGGTGGCTCCGGGCTATCTGAGTCTAATCCCGACAGCATCTGTTATCATTAGAAACTGAAAAATTTACAATTTCTAAGAGAATCTGTTGTATAATCCTAAAGGAGATAAAATAGCTACTTATAAACAATGTTAATCTTCCTGGAACTGTATTCACAGATACAGATTTTATTATATATAAAGAAAAATAAAAAAGATGTTACTCAACCTGAGTTACCAGAGATTGCAAGAGATATGTCCGTATGATTGTGTCATTAAATTGAGATTCTCAGCGCTTTTTACTGGTGGTAGAGTGTCCTAATTAGGTTGCTCAACTTAAAGCAGTGATGGCTAACCTATGGCACTGGTGCCCGAGGTGGCACTCAGAGCACTTTCTGTGGGCACCCAGGCCATCACCAGAGATGACTCCAGGTATCTTCCTGCATTCCCGGACAGCCCAGGACTTGCTGTGTACAGAGCTATTTTAAAGTGACAGCTCTACCTGGGACTATTTTCTGCTTTATTGGGGTCCTCAGGGGCTGGTATCAATGAAAACTGTGACAGAGAATGGAGTATAAATCACAAATTAAATTTCTGTGTTGGCACTTTGCGATAAATAAGCGGGTCTATGTTGTAGTTTGCGCACTCAGTCTCTAAAACGTTTGCCATCACTGACTTAGGGGATGGAGGCCAATTTTTAACAGGTTTTCTGGTGTATCATAGTATATAAGGCTGGAAGGAGACGCAAGTCCATCAAGTCCAACCTTCAAGAATTAAATAAATGTTTTATCCCCATAACCCGTGATATTTTTTCTCTCCAGAAAGACATCCAGGCCTCTCTTGAACATGTACATAGAGTCGGCCATAACAACCTCCTGCGGCAGAGAGTTCCATAGTCTCACTGCTCTTACAGTAAAGAAACTTTGTCTATGTTGATGGTAGAATCGCCTCTCCTCTAGGCGTAGAGGATGCCCCCTTGTCCTGGTCACAGGCCTAGGTATAAAAAGATCTTTGGAGAGATCCTTGTACTGTCCGTTCAGGTATTTGTACATTGTAATGAGGTCTCCCCTCAGTCGTCTTTTTTCTAAACTGAATAATCCCAAATTTTGTAATCTGTCAGTGTACTCTAATCCCCCCATTCCCCTAATAATCCTGGTTGCTCTCCTCTGCACCCGTTCCAGCTCTATTATATCCTTTTTATACACTGGTGCCCAAAACTGTACACAATATTCCATGTGTGGTCTGACCAGGGATTTGTATAGGGGAAAACTATGTCTTTATCATGAGAATCTATTCCTCTCTTGATACATCCCATTATTTTATTTGCTTTAGCAGCAGCCGCCTGGCTCTGGTCACTAAAATTAAGTTTACCATCCACCAATACGCCCAAGTCCTTTTCAGCTTCAGTTTTACTAAGTAATTGACCGTTTAGAACATAATTATACTTTTTGTTTCCATGGCCCAAGTGCATAACTTTACATTTATCTACATTAAACCTCATCAACCATTTCTCTGCCCATCCCTCAAGCTTCCACAAATCCCTCTGTAATGCTAAACTATCGACCTCAGTATTTATTACTTTACACAGCTTAGTATCATCTGCAAATATTGAAACTTGACTGTGTAAACCCACTACAAGGTCATTAATAAAAATATTAAAAAGAAGTGGCCCCAATACTGACCCCTGTGGCACTCCACTGGTAACATCAACCCAATCTGAGAATGTGCCATTAATGACCACCCTCTGTTTTCTATCACTAAGCCAATTACTTACCCAGATACACAGATTTTCTCCTATTCCCAGCAGTCTCATTTTATATACCAACCTTTTATGTGGCACGGTGTCAAATGCCTTTGAGAAGTCCAGATATACAACATCCACAGCGTCCCCCAGATCCAGTCTTGAACTTACCTCCTCGTAGAAACCAATCAGATTAGTCTGACAGGACCGATCTCTCATAAACCCATGCTGACGCTGGGTTATAAGGTTGTGCACAGTGAGATACTCCAGGATAGCATCTCTAATAAACCCCTCAAATATTTTCCCCACCACAGCAGTTAGACTTACGGGTCTGTAGTTTCCAGGATTGCTATTTGATCCTTTTTTGTATATTGGTACCACATTTGCTATGCGCCAGTCCTGTGGAACATAACCAGTCCTCAGTGAATCTTCAAATATTAAAAATAACGGTCTGTCCATCACGGTACATAATTCATGCAGAACCCGGGGGTGTATGCCATCTGGCCCAGGTGATTTATCTATCTTAGTGGTTGCAAGGTGGCGCCGTACCTCTTCCTGGGTTAAACTGTTGACATTATAAAAAGAATTTACATTAATCCTCATTGTGTCTTCCATCAGGGGATTTTCCTGGGTAAAGACAGTTGAGAAGGCGACATTCAGTAGATTGGCCCTTTCCTCATCTCCTTCCACCATGACCCCCATGTTATTTCTAAGGGGACCCACGCTCTCTGTTTTTAGTTTCTTATCATTTATATACTTGAAAAATAATTTGGGATTATTTTTGCTCTCCCTGGCAATATTTCTCTCAGTCTCTATTTTTGCGGCCTTTATCTGCTTTTTACAGGATTTATTTTTCTCTCTATAATCCTGTAATGCCTCATCGCTACCTTCACGTTTTAGCACCTTAAACCCTTTATCTTTATCTTTCTCGCTTATTGCTTTCCTTACAAGACTAGATAGCCACATAGGGGTTTTTCTTGTTCCTTTTATGCTTTTTCCCATAAGGTATGTGTTTCTCACAGGACTTTTTCAGAATATATGAGAAAAAGTCCCATTTTTGGGGGGGGGGCTTTTGTCCTTGAGAGCATTATCCCAGTCTATGCCTTTAAGGTCTTCCCTTAGTTGATGAAAATTTGCCCTCCTGAAGTTTAGAGTGTTGGTTGCCCCTTCACTAACATGCTTAGTAAAGCGTAATACAAAATCAATGATATTATGATCACTATTCCCCAGGTTCCAAATAATGACTTTATAAAACTGCTGGAGGCGCACAGGCTGACCCCTAAATTTTTATTTATGCACGCCCCCGCTGCAAACATCCTCCTGCTGCTGGACGGGGACCTAGGAGATAGCACAGCCCCGCTCTCTCCACGCCCCGTCTCTGATGTCATCAGCCGGTTCGTAATTCAGACTAGGACCAGGAGGAGGCTAACAGCAGGGGCGGGCATAAATTAAAATCTGGGGAAGCCGAAAAGCGATTAGCCTGGTCAGCCTGAGTGTCTCCAGGTTTTTTCAAATTCTGAGGCCAAAACTTTTGCACACTTTAGTGTACGGACCTATGTAAGTTTTTTGCGGTACGTGCTAATGTTTGAATTTTTAATTTATGTAAAAGTGGCGAAAAAGTTGGACATTTGGGTGGACATTTATCATATTATATATATATATATATATATATATATATATATATATATATATATATATATATATATATAGAAAAAGGAGAGTCCGAAGCAGCACAGATAAGCAAGGGTGCAGCAGCCGTAGGTCCCTTGGCCAGGGTCCGTCTAGTTAACTGTAGGAAAGAGGCAGCACTCCGAGGTACGTAGAAAAGGGTGAAGCTTTATTCCATTTGCAACGTTTCGGCGTTAAAACACGCCTTTTTCAAGCATAAAGTGCAATGTGCATGTCCAAGCATTTAAGGACCAAGCAAGTAGCTGATTGGTCGAGATACAAAGTGACAGTGAACAAGATACATGGTAAAAATCGATATATATTTAAAGTGCTACATTGGGTATTGATATATGCATAGGTGAGTATAACATTAGTGTTATTATTTGTGCAAACAACAGTGTAAACAAGCATAGTAAAAGTACTAAAATACAGTCCTCCCACCGGTATCTCAACCCCGCCCACGTCTCCTCCTCTTCATTCACATATATTCCGTGGCTCATCTCCATCCACCTGTTTGTGGGCGCCGTTCCAGCGCTACCCGGAAGTGACGTGCACGACCTCAGGTGCGGACCGGAAGTGACGTCAATTGGGAGCGCGCATGCGCTCTGGCAGTGGAGAGATGCGGCGGCCATTTTGGGTCTGGGCAGACCTATTCCAAAAATTCTCGGAGTGCAGAAGATGCATGTAGGTGTGCGTATAGCAGGAGAGAAAATTGTAAGGATGTCAGCGGTACCTGTGGTGAGTTCCTATAGTGGTTAATGCTCACTCTATATTCTACCACCCATCGGGGGCGGAGCTAATCGAAATGACCAGCCCGTTACCTTTGGGGATTCCGGTAGTGGTACCCAGGTCCTAGAATGCAAGGGAGTGACAATCCCACCTCGATGCAAAAAATTAATAATAGTGGTGGATGGAGAGAGTGAACCGATCATCTGATGGAGACGTGGAAGAGAGGTCGTCAGTCGGATGGGGGTGATGGTATGAAAAAATATCTAGTATAAGAGAGAAACAAAAGACATATTAAATTGGATATAAGGGTATCTCTCAGAGGTAGTTTACATTTCTGATTATGAAAAGTTAAGACATGCGGTATACAATTAATACAGGACCATATGTGAACTAATTGTTACTCAAATGACACTTGCAAGGTTGCACTCAATGTTAAGACCATGTGGTTGTAAAGTATTGAGTCGATGAATCCACATGAGTTCGCGTTTTCTTAATAGCAAACTTCTGTCCCCTCCTCTTCTCAGGGGAGGGATATGGTCAATAAGTGTGAAGCGGAGTTGAGAATCGAGGTGTCCAGCCTCACAGAAATGTCGGCTGACGGGTAAATCCCGTTTGCCCTTTCTGATAGTGTACTTGTGATGTGTTATTCTCACCTTGAATTCATTGGTGGTTTCCCCAATGTATTTTAAACCACAGGGACAGCTCAGCATGTATATGACAAACTCGCTATTACATGTCAAATAATGGAGTATTTTGTAGGTACGTCCAGAATGGGAAAAAGTTTCCCCTTTTATCATTAGGGGACAGTTTATGCAAGACCTGCATGGAAAGCTACCTGTGCGGACGTTACCTAGTAGCCCCTAGTAGAACCGGGGTTCTTAGTGGTCCAATGTCAGATTTGACGATACGGTCACCAATGTTTCTGGCGCGGCGGTAAGATAATAATGGGGGATTTCTGTATTCGGGGACCCCAGATGGCTCTCTAGATAGTATACCCCAGTGTTTTTTTATGATTGATGCGACCCGAAATGAATGCGATTCTATTTGGACCCTGCGTCTTATTTTTAGGTGATAGAAGGTCCTCCCTGTCACGGTTTCCGGCTAGACTCATGTTTTTGTGGATGATTTTTTTGGGGTAACCCCTCTATAAGAATTTGTCAGTCATTTTCTTAGCATTGTTAATATATTTTTCCTCCGTGTTGGAAATCCTCTTAACTCTGAGGAACTGGCTCAGGGGTAAGGAGTTCATCATCGGACGTGGATGTGCACTGTCATAACGGAGTAGAGTGTTTTTGTCCGTAGGTTTCGTGAAGAGGTCAGTAGACAGTGTGTGGCCCTCACGTGTAGCTGAGACATCTAGGAACTGGATGTTCGTGTCTGAGTGTACAACAGTAAATTTGATGTCATTATCAATAGAGTTTAAGAACGAATGAAAAGATAAAAGGTCCTCTAGCGTCCCTGTCCATAGGAGGAAGACATCGTCTATGTATCTCCACCACCTCAGAACGCGCTGGAAGTGGTGGGACACATAGACGAAGTCCTCCTCAAATGACATCATCATAATATTTGCGTATGATGGGGCCATGTTCGCCCCCATGGCTACTCCCCGTAATTGAGTATAAAACTCATTTCCGAAAAGAAAATAATTATGATGTAGAATCAAATGAAGTAACTCTAGTATGAGTGAAATTGTCTTGGGTGGATATCTGGTATTAGAGAGGCAACCCTCTGGTATGATCAATGGAAGTGTAGAGTGATACTACATCAAATGAAACCAGTAACAAACTGTCATATCCTGTAATGTCAACTGCTTGTAGTTTATATAAAAAAATCAGCGGAATCGCGTATATATGACCTACTGTGTGTCACGAAGTCTCTCAGAATCTCATCGAGGAGGATGGCGATATGAGAAAAAATGGAATCACTCCCGGACACAATCGGTCGTCCGGGGGGGTTGGAAAGCGATTTATGTATCTTGGGGAGAACATATAGGACCGGGGTGATGGGGTGTATAATCGTCAAATATTTACGCATACTTTCAGTGATGACGCCATCTGTCAAAGCTGTATCAAGACAAAGTTTTATCTTACATGCAATTTCGAATTTGGGATCACCAGAAATACGTTTATAAACATTAACATCATCAATTTGGCGGCGGATCTCTGCCAAGTAGGTCGCGGTGTCCATGATGACGACAGCCCCGCCTTTGTCGGGGCGTTTGATGGCCCCGCTGCTGCTACAGCCTCTTGATGTATCTGACGGGGGTCCTGCACAGCGTTTATTTCTATGCCAGACCCTGCCTGACATAGAAATAAGCACAGTTGGCAAATTTTCATATATAAAAAATTAGCCGGCTGCAGTGAGTTGGGACAGTAACTTCCCGCACTGGCCCACTCCCTGTCAGCCACACCCCCCTTCACGAGGTATCTCCAAGGTCCTCCTCCTTCTTGGGCCGACTGTGCAAGGCTGCTCACATGCATGTGCGAAGTTAGCAGACAGCTGGGTGACATTACCGGCAGTCTACAGTGCTTGCGGCTGGCCTTTCTGAGAAGAATATCAATGAGGGGGCGTGAATAAATTGTCTTCCAACTGAGCCAGGAGGCGGTCGGCTAATGGAGCTTTGAGCGCCTCTGACTCATTTCCATAAAGTTATAAAGTGGATATTTTGGGTTAGCAGATGTACCGGAAAGTGCCAGGAGGACTCCCTATTAACCCCTGAGGTAGCATGCATTTGGTGACAGTCTATCACTCCTAAATGTGGTGATAGATGTCCTTTAAGAAAGTGCTGAATACTTTGAATGATCAAGAGAGGTCATGGGAATTTTTTTTCTTATTCATGCAGTGTTTCTGCTGCCCTGTAGATGTGTGCATAAATATGTTTCCTTGAGGCTACTGAGTAATAGTTTCCTTATCAAATGTATAGGATGCCCCAAGAATTTACACAAAAAACACTTGGTGTAGCCAACAAAACTATTCACAGCATTTGTCCCACCACCAACACCTGCTTCACAGCTTTACACTACACTGTTCTACACTATAAAGCCGGCACTTTTTCTGTCATATTTCTGTGGTTTTTTGTTTAGTTTTTCCACAAATTACAGTGGACCCTTCAAGTGGTGGCTAACCAAAGAAGAGATCCCTTTAGGACTCACCACACTTTTGGGGCGTGAGCTAGCCTGACAGATTGTGGCTAGCTCCCTTCCCCAATAGATTTTTATTGTGCGCGGTCACGCACAATTTCACCACACAGTGACTATGCCAGGCACTTTTAATGGACATTGGTTCACCCATCATTGCCAAATGGGTATTTCAAACTTGTTGCCATCCAGCGAACAGGACAATCTGAATCCGATTTTTCAAAGATAAAACTTGTGAATCAGCAACGCATTTCAAACACACTATGCATCATTCCTCATGGCTCAAACGCATAGTGCGTTTGAAACGCGTTGCAGATTCACGTTTTTTTTAAGCTGTTATATGTGGGAACTGGAAATTTGTGACTATGGTCCTGAAATAAAAGCATGAAGTTTTATCTTTGAAATATCGGTGTTAGGATTGGTACACAAAAGACAGGGGATAGTGTGCCCTGAGCTTGCCCCAACCTCTGTCCCTTCCTATAGCCCCCCCACGCTAAACCGTGGGGCGACTACTTGAAGACTCGAAATATTCTGGGTAAGTGTGGGAAGGGGAACACAAACAGACTGACAAACATAAAACATAAAAGAATCGTAAACAAGCCGGAGTCACAACTAGAGGGTACGTCAAAAGCAGAATCAGTAAGCAAGAGTCAAAGTCCAAAACTAGCCGAGTTAGCAACAATATAGATACAGATAAGGAGCAATACAAACTAGCAGCAACCAGGTGGAGAAAGGGATTTTCAAACACTGGCACTGGTGACTAGTGAAGCTGCAATTTATGCAGCCAGAACTCCACCTCCAGAACCTGATAGGTGCTGGACAGCATCTGGGAATTAACCCCTCATGGTGCAGAAACAACCAGGCACCAAGCAGAGGTTCAAAGTCCCAGCCACTCCTAGACAGCGCGAGATCTTAGCAGCCGCTGCCCAGGACGAGAGGTGGAGTTTGCGCGGATACGCGCCGGGGTTCGGAGAACGCTGCTGGTACCACCAGAAGAACCAGAAGTCCCAGCAATCTCCCTAGCGAACCTGACAGTACCCCCCCCCCCTGACGGGGGGCCTTCGGACCCCTAGATCTTAAAGATGGCTTCTGAGGGTAGGTCTGATGAAATAACCTGAGTAACCGTGGAGCATGAACATCTCTAGCCGGAACCCAAGACCTATCCTCAGGACCAAAACCTTTCCAATGGACCAGGTACTGCAGGGAGTTACCTACCCATCTGGAATTCACCACCTTTTCCACCTCAAATTCCAGATTCCCCTCCACAATAGATGGAGAAGGAGGGTCAGAAAGAGGCAAAACAGGCTCAACATAGCGCTTCAGAAGACTCTTATGGAAGGTGTTATGGACCCGCCACCCTGCTGGAAGTGTAATCTTGAAGGAAACCGGGTTAACAATATGAGTAACAACAAACGGACCCACAAACCTGGGCGCAAACTTCAAAGAGGGGACCTTCAATTTAAGGTTTTTTGTTGATAACCACACTTTATCCCCCACCACAAACATATCAGATTTAGTGCGCCTTCTTTCAGTTTGTTGGACCATAGAATTTTGTGCCCTCTGAATATTCTCCCGAACTTGTGACCAGAGCGAGCGCAACTTGGATGTAATGGCTTCCGCTCGAGGAATATTAGAGACAGGCACAGATGAAAAAGAGAAACGTGGATGAAAACCATAATTGCAGAAAAACGGAGATACCTGTGTGGACGAACTACAGTGGTTATTAATAGCAAATTCTGCCAACGGAAGGAATTTCACCCACTGGTCCTGACTGTCCGAGACAAAGAGTCGCAGATATTGAATCATCTCCTGATTCATTCTCTCGGACTGACCATTAGACTCAGGATGAAACGCTGAGGAGAACGACAGATTAACTTCCAGTCTAGAACAAAATGCTCGCCAAAATTTGGAAACAAATTGTACGCCCCTATCAGACACAATATCATCTGGTATACCATGGAGGCGTACAATGTTCTGTATAAACAAATCAGCCAATTCTTCAGCTGAAGGTAACTTTTTTAATGGAACAAAGTGTCCCATCTTGGAGAAACGGTCCACTACCACCCAAATCACTGTATAGCCTTGAGATGCTGGCAGATCAGTGACAAAATCCATTGACACTTTAGACCATGGCCTGGTGGGAACTGGAAGCGGAAGAAGAGGCCCCTCAGGACGTCTCCTGGGAGTCTTTCCTCGCGCACAGACCTGACAGGCTTGGACAAATGCGTGCACATCATTAGTCATGTGAGGCCACCAGTAACTTCTCTTTAAGAGATCCAAGGTACTCCGCATTCCCGGATGACCTGCCAATACTGAGCAATGCGTCTCCTCCAACACTCTCAAACGACAAGAAAGAGGAACAAATAATTTGCCTTCCGGAAGGTCTTTGGGTGCAGATTTTTGTCCTGCTAAAATTTGAGAGGAGAGGTGGGAGGAGACAGCTGCCAACACAACACCTGGAGACAAAATATTACTGTCCGTAGTCGCTGGAAGCTCAGGAGTCCCGAAGCTACGGGACAAGGCATCAGCCTTCACATTTTTTGACCCAGGTCGGTAGGTGACCACAAAATTAAAGCGAGAGAAAAACAAGGCCCACCTAGCCTGACGTGAGTTCAAACGCTTAGCAGTATCCAAATATACTAAGTTCTTATGATCTGTGAGCACAGTTATCGGATGAAGAGCTCCTTCCAAAAAGTGTCGCCAGACTTCAAATGCCCACTTAATGGCAAGGAGCTCTCGATTACCAATATCATAATTCCTCTCACAAGAGGAAAACTTTCTAGAGAAATATGCACAGGGCCTAAGTCTGGTGAGAGTGGAGGACCCCTGAGAGAACACTGCACCTACTCCTACCTCGGAGGCATCAACCTCCACAACAAACGGTAGAGAGAGGTCAGGTTGAACCAAAACTGGGGCTGACGAGAATGCCGCTTTTAAAGTTTCAAACGCTGAGCAAGCGGCAGGGGACCAGTTGTTTGGATCAGCACCCTTACGGGTTAGATCCGTGAGGGGTTTGGCGATCACAGAAAAGTTCTTTATAAAGTTCCGATAATAGTTAGCGAAACCTAAAAATCGTTGTAGGGCCTTAAGATTGGTAGGCCGAACCCAGTCCGTGAGCGCCTGAACCTTACTCGGATCCATCTGTACATCAGAGGGAGTCACAACATAACCTAAGAAGGAAACCTTCTGGACGCAAAAAACACACTTTTCCAGCTTAGCGAAGAGGTGGTTTTTGCGCAACCTGGTAAGTACTTGGCGGAGATGTTGCTGATGAGAAACCATATCAGGAGAAAAAATCAAAATATCGTCTAGATACACCACCATAAACACACCGATGTAATCATGAAAAATGGAGTTCATAAAGCCTTGAAAAACCGCTGGGGCATTACTCAAACCAAAGGGCATAACCAGGTATTCAAAGTGCCCCAAAGGTGTATTAAATGCGGTTTTCCACTCATCCCCTTCTCGGACCCGAATCAGGTTATAAGCCCCTCTGAGATCTAATTTAGAAAAAACTTGGGCCCCAGAAACCTGATTTAAGAGATCCGGGATCAAGGGGAGAGGACCTGAGTTTTTTACCGTTATCTTATTTAATTCTCGATAGTCAATACACGGCCGTAAACCACCATCTTTTTTCTCAACAAAAAAGAACCCGGCCCCAGTGGGCGACTCAGAGGGACGAATATGTCCGATTGCCAAACTCTCATCAATATAACTCTTCAGTGCCTCCCGTTCTGGTACCGACAAGTTATATATACGACCCTTTGGCAATCTAGCATCAGGAAGAAGGTCAATTTTACAATCAAACTCCCTGTGAGGAGGAAGGACTTGGGACAAGGGTTTTGAAAACACATCTGAGTAGTCCGAGAGAAAACCTGGAAGACCCTGATCTTCCGTCACTACTGTACATAGTGAAACTCTGGTCAGGTGCTCCTTACAGAGAGGACCCCAATGAACCAGCTCCAGAGTTTCCCAATTAATTACCGGATTATGGATCCGGAGCCAGGGTAGACCAAGAATGACATTTTCAGACAGGTTTTCCATAACTAGAAAAGAACACCATTCTTCATGCATAGCTCCTACCATAAGCTTTATCTGCGGGGTTCGGAATTTGATCAACCCTGCCTGTAGAGGGGTCAAATCCGCACCCGACATCTGGATAGGAGTGGACAATGGAATCAATGACATGCAAAACTGAGAGACAAAATTATAATCGATTAAATTAGTCGCAGCACCTGAATCCAAAAAGGCGCGACCAGTGCAGGAAACAGACTGAAACTTAACCGTACAAGGTAAATACATTCTAGACACAATAGGGAGTACCTGAGCTCCTAAGCAGTCCCCCCGACTACTGCTTAGGAGCGGAAGTTTTCCTGCTGCTGCCTCTTGGAACAGGTGTTGATCTGATGATCAGGACTTCCACAGTAGAAACAAAGATGGCGTCTTATTCGATGTTGCTTCCGCTGTGCAGGAGAGATGCTATCCAGCTCCATGGATTCCAATTCTGGACTACCTGGAGACGGACTGGCCGCTGGCTGACAGTCCGAGGACACCCGAGGTGATCGCCTGGATCTTAGGCGACGATCAACTCGGATGACCAGAGTCATAGCATCATCTAATGTCTGAGGCTCAGCATAAGCTAAGACTAAGTCCTGTACTCGGTCTGACAGTCCGGACATAAATTGGTCTTTTAGGGCGCAGTCATTCCATTGAGAGTCAGTCACATACTGTCTGAACTGGGCACAATAATCTTCTGCTGTCCGTTTTCCCTGACACAGAGATCTAAGGTGGGAAACTGCAAGTGCTCGGCGGTCAGGTTCGTCATAAATCTGGCCTAAAGCAGAAAAAAAAGCGTCAAGAGAAGAACGGGATGGAGAGTCAGGTGGGAGAGAAAAAGCCCAATTTTGCGGATCCCCACGCAACAGGGAAATTACCACGCCCACCCTTTGAATCTCTGTGCCCAATGAACGAGGGCGTAAAGAAAAGTAAAGTTTACAGCCCTCCCGAAATGAAAAAAATTTCTTACGGTCACCAAAAAACACGTCAGGGAGAGGAACCTTAGGTTCAGGCGTGGGTGGCAGTGGATCCTGCGGTGATGTCTGCCGTGGAACCTGCATAGATTCCTGAATTTGGAGACGGGAAGCTAGATCCTGAACAAGCTGAGTTAGGGTCTGGACCTGAGCGACCACAGCTGACAAAGGCTCCATGGAAGGAGAGAATGTAGCAGGTCGGATACAGGATGCAGACCTATGTGTGGCCAGTGTTTCTGTTAGGATTGGTACACAAAAGACAGGGGATAGTGTGCCCTGAGCTTGCCCCAACCTCTGTCCCTTCCTATAGCCCCCCCACGCTAAACCGTGGGGCGACTACTTGAAGACTCGAAATATTCTGGGTAAGTGTGGGAAGGGGAACACAAACAGACTGACAAACATAAAACATAAAAGAATCGTAAACAAGCCGGAGTCACAACTAGAGGGTACGTCAAAAGCAGAATCAGTAAGCAAGAGTCAAAGTCCAAAACTAGCCGAGTTAGCAACAATATAGATACAGATAAGGAGCAATACAAACTAGCAGCAACCAGGTGGAGAAAGGGATTTTCAAACACTGGCACTGGTGACTAGTGAAGCTGCAATTTATGCAGCCAGAACTCCACCTCCAGAACCTGATAGGTGCTGGACAGCATCTGGGAATTAACCCCTCATGGTGCAGAAACAACCAGGCACCAAGCAGAGGTTCAAAGTCCCAGCCACTCCTAGACAGCGCGAGATCTTAGCAGCCGCTGCCCAGGACGAGAGGTGGAGTTTGCGCGGATACGCGCCGGGGTTCGGAGAACGCTGCTGGTACCACCAGAAGAACCAGAAGTCCCAGCAATCTCCCTAGCGAACCTGACAATCGGGTTCAGAGTGTCCTGTTTGCTGGATCGCAAGTTTGAAATTTGTGTCTGGTTTGTTTCCAGTCCAGGAGGGATCTACAGCACCGACCAACCTGCATGCTACAGATCGGTGAGCTGACCCTATATATGTGACTATATTGTCAAATGGGACACAAAGAGCAGCATAGAGCCATTGTTTGTGGCCATAATGCACACACAGTCGTGTGCTTGAGGCCTTAAAGGATGTGTCCTCCCTTTTATAAGTTTGCATTTCTTTTTATTGACTTCAGATTCTCATGAAGTCTTGATGAGTACAAAATTAGGACATTCTAACAGAGGCCTTGACGGATGTCATACAGAACACAACCAATGGGTGGGCACACGTAGAGAATAGACTTGGTATGGAAACCCCCCTCATTGAGAGTGTTTGTGGTATTTGTCATGCCTCTAATGATACCAATAAGTAAGTATTGATTAGGTTGTTAGTCCCAATCAAATAGCATTAACAGGAATTAAAGACAGACACAGGTAATGTTTTGGTCGTCTGATCATTGTTTTAGTCAACAATAGTCAAGCCATTGGTAGAGCAAAGCAGCCTGATGATATCAAATAGATGCATTTTTCTTTATTTTGATTATTTTATTTTGACAACATTTATTTAGCTGCACTAGTTATGAAACAGTTGCTGGAGGTAAACGTTAAATGTTGTAGACTTTCTGGGTTTTAAGACACATTACCCCTAAAAAACGAATTAATACCAAGATAAATTCTTTAGTTAATATTGAAAATGTCATCTTTATGTCTCTCTTCATGGACAGAAACTAGATTAAACAAAAATTCTGAAGAAATGCCAGAATATTTTTCTCATAGAAATACAAATGGGGAATCGAATTTCATGCTTTAATTTATTTAAGTTATGGCAACATGTCCATATTTTACCCTAAGTACAGTATGTACTTTCATAATGAATTGGCATCTTCCATCCTGAACTTCAGCCAAGCCACTTTAAGTTAACTTTTGATCTTTTGTTCTGTAACAGCTGTAGCACAAAATATGTATTACTTGAACTGTGGCATTTGAGATATATTAATAAAGAATTCTGAATACAAGATCTAATTACTTTATTTCACCTCCTTTAAAAACCTAACATAAGAACGCAGCCAATGTCTGCACTATGTAATATCTGAGCTGCAATCTGAAGCTAAGGTGGAACAGGTTATTCATTAAGAGTCAGGAAACTTTGATTGATAATGTTGATGGGACAGATGATGTCAGGATATCACTCCGTGCTTCATTTTTTTGTCATTACAGTCTATTATGGCCTTCATTTTATAAATCTGACAAGTTGGGCAGCAAAAAATAATATAAATGATCAACTCTGGATTTCGGAGGTAGAGGTTACATTGGCGTGCTTAAGAAATAATTAGCTGTGTTTTGGCATTTTCTGTGAAAGTATTCCAGCTTGTGTAAAGCTGAATTATAGCTCTGTCAGACCACTGAGTTACATAGAGCAGTAATAAAGTTCACATAGACATATATAGGGCTCTTGTAGATGTATGGAACAGCACACCCCACCCATCTAACATATACTGCTTATGTCATTAGGCTTCATGAAAGTCATGCTTGATTTGGTTTAGTTATTTGATTGTTATTTGTTTCTGTGTATGTTGTCTTTTTGATGGATTTGTTTCAAATTGATAATAAGTATTATTGTATGCTTAATTTATTTTAGACATCGTTTACCTTTATTTGGTGTGAAGTTGGCTAAGACATTGTTTTCCTTGTCCCATCCTAGAAAATGTATTTTCATATTCACCTAGATCCCTTAGTGGAGCATCAATGGCTATAAGTCACCACAAACCTGCAAGGCTGCCATAATTGACAAAGTCTCTGTAAAGGACAGCTCTTCCCAACCTACCCTAATCAAAAGCCTCTCACTCAGCTAAACCAGTTCTCTATACTGTACTGAGGCAATGCGGAGACATCAAAATAGTGCTGTCTACAGTTGGGAATCTGTGTCTATTGGCTTTCATCCGGCATCATGTCATTAGGCTTCCTGAAAGTGATTCTCGATGATAAGGGGGCTGCCTTGCAAGGCAGCTAAGAAACATTGCTTTGCTTGTGCCATCCTTGAAAATGTATTTGCATATTTCCCAGTTTGCTCAATGGAGCATCAATGGCTGTATGTCTCCACACACATGCAAGGCAGCCTTAATTGAAAAAAGTCTCCATAAGGGCACATTAACGTGATATGTTTTTTGCTGCATTTTCGACAAATTCCAAAGGCTTGACTGATGTGCACATGCTGGGGTTACATTTGGCTTTAGCAAATGCAGTGAAAACGCAAGATATGTGATCAAGGCTGAAGCCTTTGGAATGTATCAAAAACCCAGCAAAAAATGCAATGCATCATGTGAACGCGGCCTCAGAAGATCTGTTACTTCCCAACCCACCCATCTAACATAGCCAGCACCTCTATATCCCCCACCTCCTTACACAAACTACACCCCAGGTTCCTTACGTACAGAGTCTGCAGGAATGCTTATACATTACGCACACAAAATCAGTCATACACATCATTACTCATCCTGCAGCCCGGCATAATAAGAACACTGCAATTTGTCTATGGCTATAAAGGGATTAATAGGAACATCTCTGGTGGTCAAGAGGTGAGTAGGAGGATGTCTGTATGAACACTTTCTGGGTTCAGAGTGCATTGACAGCTTCACAGTTTCCACATGCTATATGTCCAGTGCTCAATAAATAGAGGGTTAATGCATTATAATGATTAGGTACTGTAAACCAAAGACTGTAGCTTTAGTTATTGAACAGCAACATGAAAATTCTTAGGACACAGGTGAGAAAACAGCATTGAAACAATTGCAGAGTGAATTAATAGACTAGAAAACTATTATTTTTTTTTATTATTTATATTTTTATTAATCATCTTTGACGTTTAGATTTCTTTTAAAATAAGTATAAGATCACTTTAAAGCCATGCAAAATGCACTTAATGTCAAGAGCAGGAAAAAGCTATAATGATAAGTGAAGGTCAAAGCATACAAGGATTGTGAGAATCATGTGTCAACTGCACTTTCACTTATAGCAATTTGACATTATTGTCCTGGTGACTTGACCATTGATGAAATGTAAACCTTTAGCCTGTGACATTTACTGCACGAAAACAAGCATAGAGAATACATAGCATTTAGCTGTGATGGACGGACTGTGCAGGATACACTCTGACTTGTCTTCCAACATCTCAAGGCTAGTTAATGAAAGTCGTTGTAGTATATTAAACCATTTGTCAACCTGTATCCAACTATGTCAAGTGTCTCTTTGTACTGGTAGTTAGAAATAGAGAGGATTAAATAATTCAGATAACTGTCCATTAGTTTACAACACTTAAAGGGAAAGTGTCACCAGAAAAAAGTCTTTTTTGTAACCAACTTTTTATGTTGTTTTTTTTTTAACATTTTTTTTTTAACATTTTTTTTAAGGAAATTTGGAATTCTAAAAATTGTTACATGTCTCAAGTTTAAGGAAATCAATAATTTGCATACTACGGTTTTGAGTTGAGCTCACTTATCGGTCAGTGTTTTCACACTGATACATGCTGTCATTTTATATTTCGATTAAACAATTGCTGAGAAAAAAACATTTATAAAAATATTCAAATTAGGTTCTGGCACTCCAGAGTGTCTCTGTATAGCCACTTGGCGCTCCCACATAATTATGCTGCCTCTTCAGTGCATAATCCCTCCCCTTTTAGTCCGTGAATCCGCTTCCGATTGAAGCCGCAACCATATATGAGCTAGACTTGGGGAGAGCCGCCTCACGTTGCTGACTCTTGTCAAGGGGAAGAGGAAGGAGGAGGAGGGAATTATGTACACAAGAGCCGTGCATAATTATGTGCAGAGGGCGTGTCCAAAAGCTAACTAGAGACACCCTGGAGCACCAGAGCCTAATTTAATATTTTTATAATTCGTTTTTCCTCAGCTATTTTTCACACTGTTTGATGGAAACAGAAAATAACAGCCTTTATCAGGATAGAAACACTGACTTGTAAGTGAGCTCAGATCAAAACAGTGATATGCAAGTGGTGGATTTCCTTCAAGAAAAAGTACTATACTGGCAATTTTCAATCTGGCCACTTGCTGACACTTGCTAATTCTGTAAGGTTTTTCTTTACAGCAGTCACTTCATTTACATCAAAGACAGAATAACAACACAAGATAAAACCTTTATAGAAAACATCATTAAAGTTTATGGATTTATGGAGTAAAGATTAATTAAGGTGATTATGGTAAAACTGACCTTACTATGTATATTACTAGGAGAATAGGAACATGTTGAGGAAAAGGGATGTCAGGAAATCTAATTATATATTATAAAACAACCATCAATGATATTTTGCTGTAGGCAACTATGTCCATTTATAAAGCTCTCTGTTGTGACCAACTCCGATGGCAGGCAAACCCACAAATTCACAGGGCGAGATTTATCACTGTTTCTGACAGTTTTCTGCCGCAGAAGCACTGAAATAATTGCTGCTGTGTTCTCGAAAAATCTGAGAACATTCACAGCTGCATGTTTGCAATTTTTTAAGCAAAACTATGCCAGTACGGATCTGGCACAGTTTTGAATGCCTCAAGGTCTAAGCCTCCTGATGTGCCATGGCATAGTGGGGCTTTATCATATGCTGGCACATTGAACACCTGAGTATGATAAATCTCCCCCATAGTTCTTATATAGTAATCAGGGCTTCCATCGCCAACAAATTTTGAGGTCCCCTGTATAGTAATGATGTCCAGTATAGTAATGATGACAAAACAGTCGCCAACATAGGAGTACTGTTCCTATTGTAGCCAATATAGTCACAATGCCTGCATAGTAGCCACAATTGTACCAATGCCCACACAGTAGTAAATATAGTAACAGGCAATATAGTCACAGGGGCAATGTAGTAGCTAATATAGTCATAGCACCACACACTGTAGTCATTAGTCACATTACCCTACAGAGAAGCCATCCCACAGTTGCCTCCTGAGTAGCCAAACCACTTTGCTCCCCCACGGCACAGTGGCTCCTCATAGTAGTCAAGCCACAGTGTCCTCCCACATAAGCAAGCCAAGTCACTGTGTTCCCGCCCCTAGTAACCAAGTCATAGACTCCCATAGTAGCCAAGTGTCAGCCCCCCATAATAACCAAGTCAGAGCAAAAGCCCACCACTTATAGTGGCCAAATCAATCCTCCTCTTGCTGCCTTCCTCCGGCCATAGGCCTTAGAGCACCCAAATAATTTGAAAGTCCCTTACTCATACATTATATTCATGAAATACTGTTCTTTCCATGTAATATATCATGAGCAGTATTTCCCAATTGACCCCAAAAATGATGTTCTTTTAATGTATCAAAATTTCTTTCAGTAGGATCATAACTAAAGAGATTTGGGGCAATCAATCAAACATGATTTACAGCCATTTTAATTTCATAGTGAAGCGTGATTTATTCTGCTGGTGTGTACTAAAAGAAAACATACTACAGCAACGTGATTGATTAGAAATGATTGATAGCGTGTAGGCCATATGCCACAACGCAGCAAACAGTAAGAGCATTTCTACTTAATAAAATAACACGCTCAACCCAAATTTAGGCTGGAATTGATATATAAAATATAGCAGACACAATATATTTGTAGAAAATAGAATCTATCAAAGAGGCAACCAAACATTTTCTCTGCAAAATGCAAGTAAACAAGGGCTTCATACATTTACAATGCTCTCCGAGGCTATACCGCAGGCAACAAGGGGACTTGAAAAACACATAATTTAAAATAGATGGATCACAGTAGCAAGACTGCATGTGTTTACTTAAAACCTAATATAAACCTTAGGCGCGTGTTGTGTATTTGTGTTCCTAAAAATGAAAGGACTTTTTAAATAGACAATATAATCTTATGCCTGGGTGGTTTTGTCATAAAAGCTGGTTTTTGTTTCTTCCATTTCAATATTCACAATTTCAATGCTCCAGTATTATACATTGAAATGGAAACCTATGATGCCAAGAAATGGGTAAATCAAACAATATATATAAATTATTATTGTGGGAATGATTATCATGTATCAACAAGGGTTATATTTTCCATGTTCCTTGGAATTGAGTTTTTGTGAGCTTCTGTCCAACTGGCTTGCAAGATAGAATTCAGCTGAAGTTTTATAGTGAAAATCAGATTAGAAAGAAAGGAGGGAGGATGATGTGAGCCAAAGTGAGAAAGGAAAAGACTCCTCTGGTATGATACATAACAATGTTTCTTGTGTAAAATTGATTTATACAAAGTTTGTTGAAAGTGATAGTGACTATTTCATTTAGCTACCACTTCCAAAACAACTTTTCAATTCTTAAAGGGAACCTATCATCAGAAATTGACCTAATAAACCACTACCAGCATGTTTGTCATGCAGCTGAACACCTTCCAAATTATGTTTCTTTCATGACCCAGCACAGTGGCATCATCCAGAAAATCAACTTTTAAGTAAAATGTAAATTGGTTTTATAAAGTCAATGAGGCTGAAGTCAAGCTCTCTCTTCCTCAAAAATCCCCTGTCACTGTAATTGATGGTTCTGCATCCAAACACATCACTAAACAGATCTGCTGAAGCACGGTGTATGATAGTAATCACAGAGTGTTAAAGTCTCCGCCTCCTTACCTTTATACAACCCATTCACATCTCACTTCAAAGTTGATTTTCTGGATGATGACACCACCATTGGCCATTAACCCCTACGGGACACAGCATCTTTTGGCCTAAAGGACGCGGACCCATTTTTCAAATCTGCCCTGTGTCACTATAAGTGGTTATAGCGTGGGAACGCTATGAGAAATCCAGGGGATTTTGAGATTGTTTTCTCGTGACACATTGTACTTTAAATTAGTTTAAAAATTTGGATGAAATCTTTTGCGTTTAGTTATGAAAAAAAACAAAATTTGGCAAAAAATTGGAAAAATTCTATATTTTCAACGTTCTAAATTCTCTACTTTTGATGCAGATAGTCATAGCACCCAAATAAATTCATAACTTACATTTCCCAAATGTCTGCTTTATGTTGGCATGGTTTTTTTAAGATTCCACATATTTTACTAGAATGTTCTGAGGCTCAGAATTTAGGTATCATTTTTCACATTTTTTGTAAAATCACCAAAACCCGTATTTAGATGGACCTGCTCAACTTCTAATTGACACTGAGAGGCCTAAATAATAGCTAGACTCATAAATTACCCCATTGTGGAAACTACACCCCTCAACGTATGAAAAACCACTTTTAAGAAGTTTGTTAACCCTTTAGGTGTTTTATAGGGGTTAAAACAAAACGGAGGTGCAGTCTGCAAATTGTAATATTTTTTCACAATACACTCATTTTGGGTGGAAAATTAAACATTTACAATGGATTAAATGAAAAAAGGCTCCACAAAGTTTGATACGCAATTTCTCCCGAGTACACCGATACCCCATATGTGGTGGTAACCTGCTGTATGGGCGCACGGCTGGGCATAGGAGGGAAGGAGGCGCCATCCAGATCCGATTTGCTATGTCACATTGTACAGGCTATAATTTTTTTCTTTTTTTTAATGAGGACCTATAGGGGCTTATTTCTTTTGCCACATGAGATGCACTTTTCTGGTACATAATTTTGGGGCATCTATAGCTAATTGGTGAGATTTAATTAAAGCTTTGTTGGTCGAGGAAATGAAAATCGTCAATTTTTAGGAACATTTTTATGTGTTTTTTTTTGGGCCGTTAACCATACCATAAAAATAGTATATTATTTTTATTCTATGGGTCGCCACGATTACAAAAATACTTCATTTATATATATTTTTTATTTTTTCCCATTTTTACTGAATAAAAAGTAATTTGGCAAAATTGTTGTTAATTTTAGCATCACCGTCTTTCATATGCATAACTTTTTTATTTTTCACCTCACAAATCTGTTTAAGGGCTTATTTTTTGCGAGAAGGATTGTTCTTTTTAGTGGTCTTATTTTAGATTGCGTAACTTTTTTAAATCACTTTTTAGAGCATTTTTAAAGGGCATTAATAAAAAATCATCTTTTTTTCAGAGAGAGTTTTTTGAGGTTGTTTTTTACGGGGTTCACTTTGCGGATCTAATAATGATTCTGTTTTATTATGCAGATTGTTACGGACGCAGGGATACCAAATATGTGGGGGTTTTGTGTATTTTATTCAATTGTACTGAATAAAAACTAATTTGGAGAAAATCTTATTCATTTTAGCATCACCATCTATTCATATGCATAACTTTTTTATTTTTTGGCTGACAAATCTGGTTAGGGGCTTATTTTTTGCGAGAACAGTTGTTCTTTTTAGTGGGCTTATTTTAGAGTGCATAAAATTTTTTAAATCACTTTTTAGAGCATTTTTTATAGGGTATTAATTAAAAATTATCTTTTTTTCGGAACGTTTTTTGCGTTTTTTCCTCCGGCGTTTACCGTGCGGGTCCAGTAATGATTCGGTTTTATTATGCAGATTGTTACGGACGCGGCAATACCAAACATGCGGGGGTTTTTTGTGTTTTTATGTTTTTTATACTTTATTAAGTGTTTTTATGGGAAAGTGACATTTTAGGGGCTTATATTTTTATGTATTTATTTTTTATTTATTATAATGTGTAGTGTTAAGTGTTTTTGCATAATTTTACTTCTACATACTTGAACTTAAACCAGTGATACTCTGATCACTGGTTTAAGTTCAATACACTGCTCTACAATACTATTTTATTGTAGAGCAGTGTAAACTGTCTAAGCATGCTTGCGCATGCTCAGACAGTTTGCAGTCAGACCCGGAAGGGTTCTGGCTGCCATGGAAACCGGGCAGCTCCGGGGCACATGCCAGTCCTCGGAGCTGCCCAGGAGAGGATCGGATCCCCCTGTAAGCGGCACGGGGGATCCGATCCATAGGGGGAAGACCCTTACACGCCGCGGTCATGCTTGACCGCGGCGTGTAAGGGGTTAACACCAGCGATCGGAGTCGGCTCCGATCGCGGGTGTTAGCGCAGGCTGTCAGCTGTACTAGACAGCTGACAGCCGCTGCTTCTGGTACCGGCTCCGTTCGTGAGCCGGTGCCAGAAGCAGGACGTTATAGTGCGTCCTGGTGCGCTAAGTATCTAGCCACCGGGACGTACTATAACGTCCTGGTGCGCCTAGGGGTTAAAGAAACAAAAACTAGAAGGTGTTATGCTGCTTGACACTATACTGGTAGTGGTTTATTATTATTTATTATTATTCCCTTTAAGTGAATGGAGTGAATTTTGTAAAATGTCATAGTGAGTGAGCAAAAATTTGTACATTTTTTAAGTGGGAACTCTGTAGTGCGGTTCTTGATAAATTTAACCCACCATATCTTGATACTAGAACACAGAATATAAGATATAGTTATATTTGAGCTGAAAAAGAGAAACCATGACAAGCCTTCTGGGCAGTTGTCCAGGTGATCGCTGTGTTCTTTGTATTTTGTCTTCTAAGATATTGAACATATTACTTTAAAACTCCAGAATGGGATCACCCAATTTACTCCGATGACTCACAGACAGAAATGCTTTTTTACTCTTGTAATTGAATTCATATCATGTGTTTACTCTATTAGAAAATGTCATTATCATTTTGTCTGAAAAAGCAGTTCTAAATTGAACAGTTCTCTCTTGGTGTAAAAAATAATAAGAAAACACATAAATAACAGCAAAAGCAAATGCAAAAACTGTGATAAATTACTATAAAAAAATGCAAAAGTAAAGAATTTATGATAGCAAGGATACAAGCATTTAAGATGGCATATAGTATATCACCAGTTGGGGAAAAAATATATATACAGACTGTAATGTATTTAAATTGCTAAAAAAACATAATGTATATTATCACATACATACTGTATGTATTATATTAGTTAGAATATGTACTATATTTAGGGGGGGGGGGCGGTGTTGTTGGCCTGATTGGTTTGGTTGGTGGCCCACCAAAGTATGTATCTGGCAATGCTATTGGTAATTGATAATCATCTGTATCTGTGTCTTTAATCACATGGATGTCATCAACCACATTGATTTACCGTATTTTCCGGACTATAAGGCGCACTTAAAAGCCTTGGATTTCCGTGGAAATCCAAAGTGCGCCTTATAGTCCGGTGCGCCCTATGTATAGCGCTGGGCAGCGGACCATACTTACATAGGTCCCCGCTACCGGAGACCGGAGACAGCAGATCTCCAGCGGGAACTGCAGACCACGCGGCACGAACAACTTCTGCCGCGTGGTCTGCAGTTCCCGCTGGAGATCTGCTGTCTCCGGTAGCGGGGACCTATGTAAGTATGGTCCGCTGCCCTCCTCCACCTCCCCCTCACCTTCCCCGCGTTCCCCGTCGCGTCTCGGCATCGCGTCGCATCGCGTCTCGGCGTCGCGTCGCGTCCCGTCGGGTCTCCGCTCCGCCCCCGGACCTCCGCCACGCCCCCGGACCCTGCACCTTATAGTCCGATGCGCCTTATATATGGAATTATTACATATATAAGGCGCATCGGACTAATGCGCCTTATAGTCCGGTGGGCCGTATAGGGCGGAAAATACGGTAGTCTTTTTTTAGCCCAAGCATACTTACATGCTGGAGTGTGCATCCATTTAGATGTTAATAGCTTAATTTTGTGAAAAGAGACTTTTAAAAACATACAAATTAGCCTCAGGGGCTCCCATATATGTCACAGAAGCCCTTTCTGTCTCTGTTGGCCTCTAATTACTCACACCTTCCTTCTGAGTTTTTGTCTGCCTCCTTCCTGTCAGAGAGCCAGTGACAGCCAATGGAGCCTGAAGGGGCTTCTGTGACATTTATAAGAGCCCCGGTGGCTCATTTGCATATTTTTAAAGTACTTTTGCAGAAAATAAGCCATTAACAGCTAAATGAAGAATAGATCCTGTTTCAGGGTGCACATGCCAGTTTGCAAGTATACTTGGGTTAAAACCACTAATTCCCTGTGGTTGATTTCCTTTGAGAAGGAGATACAATTGATTGGGGAGCAGGCTTAGAGAGAGGCTCCCGGCTGTCATAGCAATAAATAGCCGTCCTTTTCGATGACACTTTTGGCATGGTGGCAATCCAAGCCAATATGGCTGGGGGCATATGCCACTGGCATTAAGGTAGCTTCATCTGTGGCACTTAAATAACAAACATCCAGCATCGATTGCCCTGTATGGAGAAGGCTCACCATGAGTGGTGTTAAAAAATACCAAACTACAGATCTTACTATAAAGGTTACAACATTTTTGTGGATCTAATTGAAAAGACAGGGAAAAGTGAAGTAGACTGTTAGTCATAATTTTCTGTACTGTGGCCATTTTTATGGTTCTGTAGGGCATCTACCCTATGTAGAATTGGTCTATGTTTATTTATTTAATCTGTATAAATTTGTATTCAGTATCTGAATAGTGTTATTCAGTCATAATGTAGTGTCATGGAAGTGGTCATGGTCAGGCAGTATTTAATGGGCCTTTAGCAACTGTAATACTCGTAATTTTGTTAAAATTGTTGTTAAAATTATTCTCCACTTTTGCTTTGGGACTCCAATATTTCTAAAAATACCTCTATGTTTATCACTACCACTGATCTACAGTTACCTTTCATGAGAATATCAAACATACAAAATCACTTTTAAAATTTCTAAATTTCTAATTCTAAAAAAAAAGTCAAAAGAAAAAAAGATAAAGAACATTTTGTTTTGCCAGAATGCATGAAACAATTACTATTAAACCACAAGTCAACTGTAAGTCATTAAAGGATGCAAAGAATATGTAACATCCATCCTAGTCTTGTTCCTCTGGCCGCAGAATACAGTTAAGGATGTGTGAGCATAATTTTAAGCCCACTACATCTTGAGTTCCATCCAGCTCCAAATTAGAATAGAAGTAGCGGGCAACGGCAGCGCACGGGGAGAGGAGGAGGAGGTGAGCGCAGCTCACCCCCGCCCCTCTCCATAGGAAGATACGGCGCACAGCGCTGTACTATGGAGAAAGATAGGACATGTGGTGGTATCACTTAGGGCACCTAATGAAACAAAAAAGAAAAAAAAAGTGGAGCAATTGACACTATTATCTGGGCAAAAGTTATCCCAGGTAGACCAAACAGCTTCAAACTTATCCATCTGGTTAGTCACTTGTGCGGTTAGATGTTCCATCAATCGCATATCTTTAATTTGGGTGTACAAATCTAAAGTGGAAGGCAAAGTAGACTTCTTCCAGAATAGAGAGATTAGGCACTTGGCGGCGGTAAGAGCATGAAGGAGCAGCCCGGCACTTGCTCCCCTCCTGGTTGCAGGTAGTAAATTGAGTAAATGGACTGCAGGGTCCAGAGGGATATCTATTCCTAGCAAATCAGTGACTAATTGCCTGACTGAGTTCCTGTCGGGTTGAATGATAGGGCAATCCCAAAAAATATGCATCAAGGAACCCATGTATGGGCCACAGCACCAGCATACATCAGTGATGTCAGCATTAAATTTGTGGAGCAACTCTGGGCTGTGGTACCCATGGCAACATATTCTGCTGCTTCTGGTCAGCGCCTGGGGGAGTGCACCGAGTCCCTCTGAGGCAGGGGTAGTGGAGACTGAGCATCAGCCGCAGACCCTGCATGCACATGCGGCAGTAGGCCAACAGGGCCCGAGGGGGGGGCGGGTCTATAAGTAATGGCTGGTGGGGTGATGAAGCCCTGCTGCTGAGCTTGGCTGGCTCCATGGGGCAGGGTGTGGGTTCTGGCTGATAGGACATTCTCCCTGCTAGGCACTTGGCAGCACAGGGGTGGAGGTGGTGGTGAAGGCCACGGTACGGCCTCGTGATAAGGCCTGCCTTCCCCCACTGTAAGCCAGTACCGGGGCGGGTTGTAGCTGAGGTCTCGGGGTGCTGGTCCGGTGGGAGGGCTGTAGTAGTGTGCACAGTGGTGGAGAATGCTGGCCGCGAGTGAGAGGAAGTCCTTTGTGTGCAGCACTGCTCCACATGGCGGCACCATCTTGGTGGTGGATTCCCGCATCACGCGGGTGAAGAAATCCACCAGTGTGGGAGCTTGCGGCACCCTGTATTGGTCTGGAGAGGTAGTGGGGAGCTTGGCCCCTATCTTATTGCCCCACGCCTCAGAGGTAGGCTGCTGGAAGTCGGCTAGTGGGACCTTCAGGAGATGGAGCCAAGCTAACACGCGGCTTCTCCTCTCAGCATCTGGACACGCCCCCGGTGAGTTTGAAACTTGTAACTTTTTAGTAAATTTTTCTCCCAGTGAAATATATTGCAAGGTAAATGTTATTTATGTCCCGTAGTATAGTGAGAAATGCAGTAATCTGTCTTTGCCCTCTTTAAAGCTATCAGTTGTTAAATTGTACATTGAATATTACTTATAATGTTGATGACCCATTAGCCTTAATGATCCCTGCCATCTCTGTAATAGACTTAAATATTCCTTTGACTGTAAATTGACACATTAAGCATATCAGCACAATGCAAAGAATGGCCGCAGGGATCAGAGCCTTTGACTTCTTTTTTATAGAAGGAAATGCAATTGCAAATCACAATGCATAACGATTAACTGTCTGAGCTGTTCTTGTGTTGCTTATAAAGAAGAAAAATAGAAAGTTAATACAGCTAACACAGAATAATAACAAACTCATTGATGCAGTCATTGGATTTGCAAGAGCTGCGGTCATTGAATGATTACAAGCTCTTGAATGTCCACATTTGTCACATGAAACATCAATTGGTCCAGAAAGGGGAGTATAATAAGTACATAAAATTATATTAAACAAAAATGTACAGTTTTCTGTGCTTTAAGGCACAATTATGGACTGTTTTGTAGATCTGGCTCACAAAAATGACATACAATAGATTTCAATGAGGAAAATTTTGATCTATTTGGAGCATTAGCATTAGTGGATTTCCATTACTTTTTTTTCTTTACATTTGTAAAATTTGCTAATTACATAGAAAAATACTGAATGTTTTGCTCTGTTTAACAGGCTGAATATGTAGCATTGAAGAGGTATTCCCATCTTAACAATTTATGCATCTGTGCACAGACACTCATGACTCCGTGGCCCTTATTGGGAGGACACTAATTCTTGGCCACATAATAACACTTTCACAGTAGTTGATTTCCCACTATTTGAATCTTTCTGTAACTCCTACAGACGTTATTATTGATTCATTGATTTCTATGGGATTGATGTATGAAGGGTCCATGTGCAAAAGGCCTAAACTGCAACACAAGGGGGGTCATTTATCTTATCTCTGTTTGTTTTGGCCTGTCTTTTTTCTGTCTGCTTCTTTGGTAATATATCAATCTCACCTTTTCATTGTAATACTTGTTTGTAACCAAATACCTTGACTTGTTCTAAGGTCTATACCTTCCATACCTCTATACAGAATATTGTGATCTAATTATCATGTATATTTATCTATTTCACCATTGGTGGACTTTTTCTGTGTTGTCTTTTTAAATTGATTTGTTTTAATTGATCTAATAAAGTGTTGTTATTATGCTTTCTTCATTTTGGTTATTGTTTCCTTTATTTTTGTGTAGCTATATATACATGTGCTGCTGAATATTATATAATTGTCTTACCAAGAAACATTGTACTGTATTATAGAGGTGCCATATTACTACCTTGGTGCCATAGGTACTATCATAAGCATGTATGGGTGAGCCCTAAAGAATATTGGGGCACATTTACTAAGAGTAGTGCAAACTGCAAATGTGTTTGCCTGTGACACAGTAATTCGTCAAGGTAATAAGACTAAACAGTGACAGGGAAAGCAGGAATACACTGGAAGATACACAACACTGAGAGACAAACAGATACAGACAGACAAGCGTTGTAAGACAGAACCGGGTTAAAACCAGGCAGACCCAGGGCTTCCATTGGAGCTAAAGATCCCTCTGGTAAGTGCTGTGGGTGGGGTCAGTAATAGGATAGAAGCCCCTTGCATGTCGTGGTCATGATATCTGAACCATGAATAAGTTGATTAATGTGTCCTACATTGCTGAGCCCTTCAGTTATATATGATTCCCAGTAAGTGGTCAAAGACCCAACAGTGCCATCATAGGAGATCAATAGGACTGTCCAAGTAAGACCCAGTTCACATCTCCATTAGGTCTTCAGTTATTTCTTTCAGTTATTATGAGCTAAACCAGATGAGGTTGAAGACCCAGACCTGATGCAAGTCTTTCCAGGGACAATGGAAATATTTGTATCCGTTCCGTCTTTTCGAACACGCCTGGTTTTGGCTTGTAATAACTGATACAAATAACTGAATACTTAACAGACCCTAACTCACCAATTTTCTGTCAAAAGAAGAATGGCTTTTTATAGCTTCTTTTCATCTCTAGCTTATAGATTTGGGTCCTGAAAGATCTGAAAGACCTTAGAATTATAGAACAGTGTATATTAGAAATCTGACAAGCCCTTTAAATTTTAGCCATAGACATGGTCAAATTATTATTTCCAATAAGTCCATTTTAGTTTTTTTTGTCTATGCCCATTGTGCTACTGTATATTGCATAGTAGTTGATTAATTTTGACATGTGCCCATAACAGGATGACTATAGCTGTAAACATCAGGAGCCATGAATCCCTATCATGTGAAGATGAATGACAGTAGTTTATGAACACAGGGTTGTTCTAATAATTCATTGTAAAAAATACCTGAATTGGGCAAAACTGAAGTCTCATAAAAAAGATGCAGAATGGAATTACTGTTTTATAGTCATCATAGCGGCAAGATCCATCTTTTTCTTATGACTTTTATTGTCACTACAGGGTCCTTATTGTATGTTTTTTAATAAAAGAAGAAGGGAAAACCTCTATTAAAATGGTTTATAGTGCGTAAAAACATTGGCGCACTGAAGCATTGCTGTAGGTAATCTTTAAACCATAGACAGTCCTTTAGTTATTTTCATCTTGTTTTATTAAGCTTAAGTCAAATAAGACATTCATCTTTCTTTGAACTCACTGCAGCTTTCACTTGTTTGCCCTTTATATGTTGGAACAATCAGTGGCTCAACAAGGAGAAGCAGGGCCTCATAGCAGGCTTCTGAATGAGGCCCCCTTTCCCCCTTAAAAAAATAAAAAAATATTGTATACTCACACATGTGAATCACAATCATTCACATTTATAAGTTCATATATACCATTTATATACTTGTATATATACACATATGTCATAAACATATGTACAGTATACAAACACCATATATTCATACATACAACATATACACAAATGCATACAGTACCATACTGTACTGTACACCCATGGAGCATATACTCATCACATAAACACACATAAATACAGCACCATATACAGACCTGCAGCCTGTACACATACATACACACATACAGCATTTACACACCAAATACCCAAGATGCAAGGGCATCCTGACACTGCGGGCCACATAGCATCTGCTATGGTTGCTACTTCTGTAGTTACACCCCTAGGAACAACATAAAATAGTAAAATAAAACTGAAATGTATTGTTTTAATTTTTTTTTCTTTTACAGTTTTATATTAATGATATTTCTGTGACCTTTACCAATCAATACAATATCAAAGTGAACTGCAGAATCAACAAGCTTTACATAGGTACCGTGCTATGCCAAATGCTGTGTAACCAATAAAGAAGAAGCTTTGCCGACAGGAGTGATGCTGCCTACTTGTTGTGCAGATTGGTGGCATCTTGGAACCTGAACCTACACCAATGAAACACTAATGTCTTATACGGTCTGGTCATCAACATTGAAGTCCTGGAGAACCTTGGTTATGGTACTGTACATTGCATCAAATCCTCAATTGCTTTTTGATCCTTCACCTTAAGCAAAGGGTCATGCTGGAAAAGGGTCTCCACCAAAGTTGATTATTTGCAATTGTCTAGATTAATGCTATAGATCCAGCTCCCCTCATATTAGACAGAGCAGCTCTTTTTGACAATTACCTCATATCACACAAACAACGCTAAGACTTGGGTTCCCTTTTGCTGCATGCAACACAGGATGCAACAAGCAGATGGTCAATCAATTTGTGGAAACTACAGATGCACTGAATAAACGTAATACTATATCACTAAGAACAGTGACATGCTAACGCATGAGTGGACACTAGCAGAAGTTGATTATAATATAAGCTGTTTGGGTGGTAGCCTGGGTCAAGCCTTCTGAGGGCCTATGGCCACCCAAACCACCCACCAAATTTTATACTGAGAAGGACATGCACCCATGAAGGTCCTCCAAAGGTCCTGAAACTGCAGATTGAAAGCAGGCAGAAGGGACACATCCTACATTCCCCAAGATGCTTGTAGGTGCTAAAATATTCATACAGCACAGGGCCGTCATAATCTGCCTCTGACTATCAATCAAAGTCTATAGAAAATATCCAAACAACAGAGAAAGGTTGGTGTTTAGTATAATAGTGGGTGATTCCACAAGTGTGACCTTACAGTAGAAACAGCAGGATATCTGTAAATGTGTGGCATATCCACCTAATATACTCTAAATATGTACAGTATAGTGAGATATGAGAAATATTTTACTACTATTTTACTATCTGCTGTCCAGTTTACAAATACCGCTCTGTGTCACATCATGTTCTCTATGACTCACATACATAAGAAAAGTCAGTTGCCCACCACTTGGGGTGTTTTGCTAGTTGGTGATGGCTTTGGTAGCACAATGTTTAGATATATATACATATGTTCTTACAAAGTCTTTAAGGGCCTTTACATAAGAATAAGAAAAGAAAAAATGAAAGGAGAAGAATGGATAGAAAGTATATTGAAATGTTCACTATAAGTATTTACTGAAATAAAAAAAATGCTTCAGGTTTAGTTTTCCGTCAAAAAAGCCTAAACAGTGTGTGTAAAAAGTACAGCATTACTACTCCCATTAGAATTAAAAGCATAAATAGCAGCCTACCCTTGGTTCATTGATCATCAGCAAGTGTAACCACTTCTATCAAAGGAGAACTTCGGGCAGTTTACTTGTCTGGAGTATGCAGCAACAGTGCCAAGGAAAGACATTAGCAATGATCTTAGAGAAACATGGAAAAGTTTTAGTTCTTAATAGAAAAAAAATCTAGGGAAATATGGTATTTTGGAAGGGGTTCCAGGAGAAAGATACATCTTAAACACAACATATAGAGAATATACACATCACATATACACCCACATATAGTCATACAGCATATGTACACACCATACACACAGCACATATATATCACATATATGTTATATACATATTATGCTGTACAATGTCCAGCAAAATATGTATATAATGGTGCACATCCTCCATTCTTTACTGTAAGGTTGGATCCTATGGCTGCTACCACTGTTATGCCCCTATTGTACATCTTAAAATATTTAGTCCTCCCCTCTCTCCATAGAGACTCTATGTAATCTGTTACCTCAGTGAACTTCTGTCCACCTTACAAGCAAATGGGAATTCAGCAGATATTTCAGAATTCAACCCAGATTAAGAGGAAGGAGTAGATTATAACTGACAAAGTAAGTGGAGAAAGAAGCTCCTAACTGTGATAAAATATATACCAAAGCTTCATGTGTTCACTTGCACTATAAGGTGAGCTGTGCATAAATGCATTCTCATTTACCTTAATAAAACTGCTAAGCAGCTGAGGGTGGGTCTAAAAGCTTCTACTACTGCAATTAAAAGGTTAATGATGTCTTCCAGGAGAAGGGGCACTAATAAATAAATCTTTTTCGCTATGAAGGATTTACAATACTTACACTGCCAGACATAGAAAAAAATCAAAGAATTGTAAAAAGGGTTAACAGGCCTGGTCAATGCCCCTATATCTATGCCATTATGTAAATTGGATAAGGCCAAATACTTGGTCATCAGTCCTAGCAATAGACTGTAATTGTAATCCTTACATGTGATTTTGTTATTCTCATGGATTTTGATATTATATTATTTTAGTACTGTCTATCTAGCCTGGAAAGGAACACAGATCCTATCTGCATCAGCAGGAAATACATTATGGACGGTATTGATGCTTCCATAAAGTACATTTTACTTTAAATCAACAAATACTATAATGAAAACCAACAGACCGGTTACTATGAGAAAATCATTATTATTTTTAAGTGCAACCATACAACATGAAAAAGGGCTTTCTGTCAATATATAATATTGTTTGGATTCAGTTCATGTCCCTTCCAATATTTTGATGAGAGTTAATGAACAGACAGATTAAGTACTGCCCACCGTCATACATTAGACTGCTGTCATAAACACCAGTAATGAAATTCTCAATGAAATACAATTCCCTGTCATGTCTCCATGTTATGTTTTCATCTTGATAAACAGAGTTAATTAAATTTGATCTTAATAACATTTCTGATACAATTCCCATGCAATCAGCCCGTGGGACTTGTCTGGTTAGTTCTTAACCCTTTCAGGACTATGCCGTTTTAGGGCTACAGGACCAAGCCCAATTTTTCCAATCTGCCCCATGTCACTACAAGTGATTATACCTTTGTAACACTTTAACATATCCAGGGGATTTCAAGACTGTTTTCTTGGGACACATGGTACTTCATGTTATTTGAAAAATTTGGATGATATCTTTTGCATGGAGGTGAAACCCTGGGTCGGGTAATACTAGGTAGCACGTGCATGCAGAAGTTTTTATGTACGTTTTTATGATCGAAATGTGAGTACAATGAAATAAATAATTTTTATTTGGTTCCCCACAAGCTACACTATGTGCAGCTATTCTTTGCTAGAGAGCGGATGTTGACAATATTTGGTATAGGTCGAATAAGGTGAAAAGGAAGGAAAAATGCAGAGTGGAATGGTCTGAAGGGTGACTTTCTTATTTTGCGGTTTACTGTAACAATTCTTATTTGAGGTCCATGGTCTTCAGAAAGGAGCATATCTCAACACCAGGTGTAGAACAACAGTTGAAAAAAGAGAGTGGATCCAGCTCAATGGAGAAATTCAATGCCTTTATTTCAAATTAACGTGGCATCCATAACATATTTACAAGTTATAGGGCAGGTAATCAACGCGTTGCAAGCACCGGCTGTGCTCTTACTCATGATTATTTTAATATCTGCCCTATGACTTGTAAATATGTTATGGGTGCCACATTAATTTGAAATAAAGTCATTGCATTTCTCCATTGAGCTGGATCCGCTCTCTTTCTTCACGCCCTGGAGATTAAAGGGCTTTAACTTATGGGGGTAAGCTGGACTCTTCCCTTCTTGGGTAGAACAACAGTTACCTCAGACATGGTTGGTGTGAATGATGTGGGTTTAGCTATAAATAAAATGGAAATTTAGGAAACATTTTAAAAAATTCTGAGCTTTTCATATAGGTAGGCATATTGCCCAAATAACTGCATGATTAACATTTCTTGAATGTCTGATTTATATTGGCATAATTTTTAAGCATCCTCTTATTTTTTTAAGAATGTTATGAGGATTAGAACGTTGGGTGTGATTTTTAACATTTGTATGAATATCGCCACAACCTATATTAAGAGGGACCTACCTAGCTCTCAAGTGACCTTGAGAGGCTTAAATAATAGTAAAACCCCATAAATTACCCCATTAATGAAACTACACCTTTCAACATATGAAAAACCACTTTTAAGAAATTTTTTAACCCATTACAGGTTATAAGAAAGAAACTGATTAAGGAACTGTAGGTTTTTTAAGGCAATAAATTCATTTTGGCCCAAAAGGGTTAATTAGTCGAGTTTTAAGACTACTGTAATCCCAGCTTTTACTGTGGGAATGAATAAGAACCAGCTGATTCGATACGTGTAGGTCTAGTCCCATGTGACCATGACACCTGTACATCTTTTAAACTACTATTACAATAAAGATTTGATGTTTTATAGAAGTGTTGCAGCTCCTGCAACATGTTTTCTATGTCTTGGATAAGAATCAGCCAGCTGCTTGTGCACCCTGCTCCAATTGGAAGCATGTGTTCTTCAGATGCAAGCAAGTAGCATTTGTTTAGACTTTGGATGTTACTGCGGGAACCCAGCTGTCAAAACGCACGGGTTCAGCTTTGGAGTTATGGAATAATAATTGGTTAGACCAACACAAGAAAATATTTAAGGTTACTGTAACGTCATGACCCGATTCACCCATTTTAGAAAAAATATTTTTATGGTCATGTGAGGTTACGGGTAAGTGAACCCCGGTACTAATTCCATCTAACTGTCCTGCAGAATTTTGGCTTTCATGGCCTTTTTTCAGAGAATATGAATAATAACACAAAAACTATTTTTCCACTCATGGTTTGTGGTTGGGTGAGGCCATTTGTTTTCAAACTACTGTGTTTCCTTTTTTTAAATCATTATCAGAAATACACAATGCACCTGCGGTGTCCTAGTAATATAAATTATTACTTGAAAATAGCTACATAGAGATAGCTGAAACGTATCTTTTCCACTGGTGAAATAAATATCACTATTCAATTTGGAGAGCTGCTTCCCTGTTGTTGGATTCCTGAACAAAAAGGGTTTTTGAGCCAGATTCCCTGAAGCTTGCACTCACACGGATCCTAATCCAGATTATCACAGTGCCACTCCTTCAACTTTTTGGAGCTTGAAGTATTTTGTAAAAGTTGTGGATGAGGCTGTAAATTCCTGGGCTGTCTTGCATGAACTGCATGTTGGAGATCTCCCCAGAGTGGCTCAATGATATTGAGGTCAGGATACTGAAATGGCCTTTCCAAAACCTTCACTTTGTTCTACTATAGCCAAAGACAGATTGACTTAACCTTGTGTTTTGGAGTTTTGTCAGATTGAAATGTCCAAGTACGTCCTATACATAGCTTCATGGCTGATGAGTGCCTCCAGTATTTGCTCATAACATGCTGCATTCATCTTCCCTTCAACTTTGACCGTTTCCTGCACCTTTGTAGCTCACACATCCCCACATCATCAGCGATCCACCTTTACAGTAGGAACAGTGTAACATTTATAGGCCTTGTTGATATTGAATCAAATATTTTTATTGACATTTTTTATACAAGAAAAAGACAACAATTCTTCCCTGAACTTTACCTCCCTCTCGCTACCCCCTTCCACCAGCATTGTTGACACATTTTCAAATGTAACGTTTACAGTTGTGGCCAAAAGTCTGATTTTGTTCTTATCACTCCAAATTACCTTGTTCCAGAAGCTTTGATCCTTGTCTTTGTGCTGTTTGGCGTATTGTAGACAAAATACTTTGTGGCATTTGCACAGTAATGGTTTTCCTCTGGCGACTCCACCATGCTGCCATTTTTCTTCAGGTGTCTCCTTATTGTGCATCTTGAAATAGCCACACCACTACAGATAGTTCTGTATTTCAGCAGATTCTATTTGTAGGGTTTTTTTTGCATCCCAGACAATTTTCCTGCCAGCTGTGGCCGAAATTATGGTTGTTCTCCCTGACCGTGGTTTGGTTTTTACAGAACCCATGATTTTCCATTTATTAATCACAGGTTGATCACTGCTGACTGGCATAATAAATTCTTTGGATATCTTTTTGTATCACTTTCCTGCTTCATACAGTTCAACTACCTTTTTCCGTAGATCTGTTGACAATTTATTTTCTTTTCCTTATGATTTACAATCCAGAAACTTCAGATTTTGGATGAAAGATCCCTGCACACACACTGATTACAAACAGGTCAAAGGTGAGGATGTTACTGAACCTTTAATAGCCATTCAATCCCATTTGAGGGTCATTTGAATGTTTTTGGTCGTCATTATGATTTAGAAAGAACACAAACTTTTCCAACAGCTATTGAAGATGTAAATCCAGCTTAAGACAGTAGTAAAGAACCTTTAATAACTAGGTCTAATCTCTGTGGTTTGGTCTAAATACTATGAGAATATGTTACAATATAGAACAAGCAAAATATCAGGCCTAAGAAGTAAAAGGCATATTGACAATGCAGCAAAGGAAATCAAATTTATGAAGTCTAAAAGAAACCTCCTTCACATTGAGATGGAAAATATTCTCACACGTCAATTTAGCTCTAGAGTAGCTAATGGAAAATCTCAGCAGGCTCAGCTTTCTGTCTGGAAATTAAATGATATTCACTAATGAATGCTGTCAGAAATATTGTTTTGCCTCTGCAGTTTCTGCGTGTGCAATAGACTCTACATACAGAATTGAGAATTACTTTTGTGCAAGAATTATAGTGACAGCTGATCGATTGCTGGTTTCTTGTATCCGGCCACTAAGAGAATGAATAAAACAAGATTTCTGTAAGTCAAACTGAATTGAGACTGTATTTAGGTCAACGGATGATCAAATATGTGAGTGAATGCTGACTATAGACATTATGCATAATATGAGGCAAGTCAACATTTTGATTGAATAGTATAACTAAATAGTTTTTCAAATAAACCAAGTTATTCACTAGGTGCAACCACTTTCAGATATAATGAACTTAGGAGAAGTGTGGCTTAAAGGCAATCAGTTCAATTTACAGGACGCTTAATTTGCTTCATGCCGGTTAAACAGCAAGATCAGTACAGGCCGTCCCCTACTTAAGGACACCCGACTTACAGACCATCCATAGTTACAGACAGACCCCATAGTTCCAGATTTCAATGATCAGCTGTAAGGTGTCTGTAATTAAGCTTTATTGATAATCATTGGTCCCATTAAAGCAAAAAATGTTTAAACTCCGATTTTCACTGAAAATTATTTTTTGTCTGGATCTACAATTACAAAATATACAGTTTCGACTTACATACAAATTCAACTTAAGAACAAACCTCCGAACCCTATCTTGTACGTAACCCGGGGACTGCCTGTATTGTGTTAAAGGAGGAGGTATAATGTGTAACTTATGGATTGGAATCACTATGAATAGGAGTCCAGTTGGCAGTACTAATCAGTGACAGCTATGACTGCCAATATTCTTGTATAGAAGACTGGCAAGTTATCCTTAAAAAATACATGTGAGTAAACATATTCACAAAATTAAAAATGTGATCCTGTATAGGATTTAGGGTTAACTTAGACTAGACATTCTTTCACATCTTAAAGGAAACCTACCATAAGAATTCTACTATCAGAAATAGATATGATGGTAGGTTCCTCCTGCCTGCCTCTGCCCTAATCTATAATTTAATAAAACTGAACCGGACCTAACTTGTTAAAAAATTTAAATTTTATAATATGTAAATTAACTGTAGAGGCTACTGGGGCGTGTACTAGCCTGGCCGGGCACTGAGAGCTAAGGCTAGTACACATCCCAGTAGCCTCGGCAGTTAAATTACATATTACTAAAATAAAGTTTTATAACAAGTTAGGTTAGGTTCGGAAGATGCTGTCATAGGTGAAACCTGGGTCGGGCAATGCGTGTTTGGTGTGGAGTGGATCTTTGGTCGAGTGAATTTTAAATTATGCACATAATTTTATTCTGGAATGTGAGTAGATATTATAAAAGTATATTATAAGAGTTATGGAATGGTCTGTACTATGTTCCACTGCATCTATTCATAGTATTCACCTGATGATTTTCAAGCCTCTAATGGATTTTCGCTGGAGGAATACAGCGTGAGTAGTTTACAGGAGATTCAACTGTGTGATTCAACTGCCCACAATCGGAAACTGTGCGGAGATGTTTTCCTTTTATTATTGAGTGTACTACCTCTGTGTCGAACTTGGAAGTGGTGAGATCCAGTGGTAAAATCCCTTGATTATTAATAGGAATTAAGCGACTTTTTGTTTTTAGACTTGGATATATGTATCCAACTCTCCTGTTATAAAAAGTCGGCTCCTCCAGAACTTTTTTCCCTTTTTAGCGTAAAATATGTGAGGACAAAATGTAATTTATATGATTGATTACTTCTGCCTGTCTGGGACTACAAATTGAATACAGCGTTCTCTGAAGGAGTGCATAATTAGGGTAAGAGGAAAGCCAGGACAGACACATGAGTGATAAAGACTCATTATCATAATTTTATAGTAGCTTTTTCAGCAAAACCCCTCAATTCAAGGATTAAACAAGATATGTTTCTGCATCAGTCTAGCTACATCATTCTCAAGGTATTTTGGTTCACAATGCACAATCACAATGCACAAGCAAATGGTAAATTTCCTTTAAACTAAGTCAAATTAATTCAATTTATTTTATGCAGCATCATTTTTTGGGAAGTCACAGTTCCAAATATTTAAATTTGGTGGTCAAAACAGCTGTGAAACACTTCGAGCCAACCTTCAACCAGTTGAGTCATGTGTGATAAGGAGCTTTGTTTGTGGAGGTAGGTGTGGTTGAAAAGTTTTTGCAACCAAAAATTCTGAAAGTTATGTTTAGTAGAACCGCTTCGATGTGTTAAAACCCTTAAAAGCTTAGGTTTTTAATTGATACTTTTTAATTGTTCTGTTGTACTGTTTTGTTAAATTTACTTCTTGGGCTGTATATTTTTAATGGCAAGAGAGAGTTGTCTTGCAGCCAAAACATTCATTTGTGGACTATTAAATGTCAAACATTAAAAAAAAAAAATCTTATTTGACGGTTTGTGCTATAAAGAAAGATCAATATCCTATTAGTTCAGTCACATTTTATAATAAACTACATTGTGTGAAAGAGTAGAACTATGGAGTGGGAACAATTATTGTAGAATATACTAAATAAAGAAATAGCTTGTTTAACTACATGGCAATCGGTGTTGTAATAGTATAAAGCAGACAGGAAACCTCGGAGGACCTGTGCCATACTACTACAGCGCTCTTACTACACATCCCTACCACATGATCAGGAGCAGGACCTTGCTCATATCAGTTATTAAAAGGCTTCGTTGTTTGGTTGAAAAGAGATTGTGGCATACAAGAAGGAATCAGGTGGGATACAGAAATATTTTATTTAAAAAAATAAACCTGCTTTTCTTTTTTATAAGTTGATTTAAATTAAAGTTTTTTCCACTTTTTTTCAGCAATCTAAATTAGACATTCAGACACAATATTTGTCTAGTAAGCAAGCACCATCAGCAAAATCCTAAGAGGAAACCAGATATGCTCAATGGAAGGAAAATTAGCCTAAGACTCATTTTACTGAAAGAGAATTTAATTACTGAAACAACACAAAATCAATAAACACATAAAAGCAGGTAGGAGGGTTATGCTGCTCAGGTTAAAGATTGATGACTGTGTCCACTTACTGTAGTTAGTGGATGCTATTGTATATTATTATAACAAAGCAGCTGTTAGAATATTTTATGATCTAAGGGTACATTGATATTGCAATATTGATATTGTACAAATAGATTGGTCAGCTAAAACTGGAGTGTTTTACTATATGCAAATATATGTTGATCTATTTCCAAAATAGCTAAATCAGCTGTAAAACAGTAAAGCTGAAATAACACACCTAAAAATGTAAAATGTATGAAATATTGCTGGTTGGAGTGCCTTGTGCTTTGACTTGTTTATTGGAAATGCCTGAGTCTTATTTGCAGCTCCGTGGCCCGTAAGACCCTTCCAACCATGTTGCAGACACAAATCTTCCTGCCATAGTTATGTAACTATGAGACTGCAATTTATACTTCTGTCCACTCCGTCTGCATCTTTGGTAATTTATCAATTTCACTTTTTCCTTGTGTTAAATGTTTTTTTTTTTTTCAGATCTCTTTTTGAGACCTTTGTTACAAATGTCTCAAAAGTGTCGCACAATTGTCTCAAGTCACTTCTTTCCATTTTCTAAGTTTTCCTTAAGTATGGTTTTGTCTGGAGTTTTTTGCTGCAAAAAATGTTGCAAATTTCAACATTGAGCATATCTGGAATGGATGTGACGTCTCATCAGTCTCGCAGTACGGACTGAAGAAGACAATGACACAGATGTAACAACATGAATAAATTCCCATAAACCCCTTTTGCACTTCTCTCTTTTGCTTTTTACTTATGGTGTATTGCTTCTTTCAACATGTAAATTGGTAGTAGAATTAATTGCTGACATATAAATGTGCATGTTCTTTAATATACATGGTTGTATATTATAATATGATGGAAAGATTCCACAATGGAAAGATCTGACATTGATATTATTACAATTCTCCAAGGATAAAGGTATAAGTATAACATATGCACATAAACATGAAATTAAGCAGTAACAGGGGAATATGGGTCATTGTGTTTTAAACTATAACCTTATAATTTGTACACAAATTATAAAACCCCAGACGCTTTTGAATATGTTTTTCTAATGCTCGAAATTTACAGCATCGGCACTTTTGAGGCATCTGTCATAGAGAAACGTAATGAGTGCTGAGGTGATGGAATACTTTAAAATATATCATCTGATCAGTCACCATTAGTCTGAATATATGGAGAAACACTCAACTGAGGCAGAACAATCCATCATTACTATAGATGGTTGAATATGTAGATATTCAACTAACAAATTGAATTATAAATCTTAAATAGATCCATAAATTTTTCCCATAAATCCACAGAGAAACACAATCTCAACAATATACCTGCAGCTTGTGTTGATAATTGGCATTGCTCTGAATAAATGGAAAGTCTGAGGCATATAATTGGATACAGCATCTCCATACCTCCAATTCGATGTGGTTTTCTATTGAAACAATGACAATTTGTAGGACTGATCTTCAATCAATGCATGTCTTCTCTCAATGGAGCAGCTATTTGTCTCCAGCGATGAGTGAGGTGGACACAACACAATTTGTTATTTAGTGCTGAAAATACAGTATAATACTGTTGTATCAGCACCGGTACTTATCTAACATTTTACTGGTTATTATGAGAAATATATTCTATAGAGTCTTTTCTTGGTTCTATGGTCTTTACTATACTTGCTGAAATTTGAAATTGAGGTAAACTTAGTCTTTATCCAACACAATGTTGGAAAAAAAATTGGAAAATGCTCCATTTGATAAAATGTTAAATACTGGCGTAGAAGCATCCTTTGTGAATCATCAATTGTTATCCTAATTTCCATGTAACTCTTCTATTATTAAAGCAGAGCTCAAAAACATGTGCAGTTTCCAGGTGTATTTTAGCGGTGTCAACCTTTCTTGGCTGCAGTGATTGGCTGAAGCATCTCCAATAATGGGTGTAACTTAAAGCTGATGGACCCCAGTGCAAAGGCCCCCTGACTATAATATAAGGTTCATGTTATTAGTCTGTTCATATGAAAAAATGACACCTCCTGATCACACCCTCAGCACCCCCTCAAGTTATGTCTCTTGTGAAAAAATTATGCAACTGCAGCAATATTTTAGTGCATTTTCTAAGTAAGTAAGCCAACCATTCACCATTGGACACTGATAAATATGACAAAGGCTGCCTTTAGACTTTTGATAAATGTGCCCAATGCAGCAGATGTATCAAAGTTTTACAAAAAAACCTGTGAATTCATGGGAAAAAAATCAATGGTGGAAATGTATTCATTTTTGATGCCAATCCTGTTTTCTCACGCACGACCAAAGTATGTTTTTTTTAAGATTTTAAATTCGGGTGCAGCCCAAATTAAAAAACTGAGGGTGTGTAATTACTTTATATGTCCCGCATGAGGTCATAAAAGATCCATGGGGACATTATCACAGTTTTTTTTACAAGTTTCCCCTTGTAACTGGGTAATCTATAAGAGCAGGAATAAACCACTCCTCCTTTCTCCATAGAGTCTCTGGACGTCTCCGGCTAGGCAGATGTGAGAAACTTTATTTGCAATACAAAGGATTATACATAACTTTTAGTAACGCAGGACCTGGGCTTGGTTAGGTAAAGATAAGAAGTAGTATCCATAGTTCATTGGTTAGTAAATTATCCCATGGGCATCCCACAAACAAAAGCTCTGTTCTTCTTAGAGTGGGTGGTATTGTAAATCAGCCAAAGCCCACATTCTTTCGCTGCACAGGAGTGTGTTATCAATCTTTATCCATAGTCTGGCATCATCTTAGTTTCAGAATTTAGCAAGTATATAAAATAAAAATAATTTTCATTAAAAATATAATAATACTTCACAGTTAGGGTCAGGGCTGTCTGTCATTTGCGATTTTTTTTAAAAGTCCCACATCTAACTTTAGTCTAAACAACTGGATATGTAAGATAAGTACAATGAATCTATTGAAAAACAGTGAACCATGAGATGTGGTGCAAATGTGGAAAAGCTGCAAAAAATTTTGCATATAATTCTCTGCGCTGTTATGCAGAAAGTGTGAAGAGGTGACCAATCCAAGTGGAGAGACACAGTGAAAAACTGCTGTGGAGACTACTCACCATCTATTTCTTATAACACTTATTGACCAGCAATTATACCGTAAATAAATCATCATAATTAATAATGGTAATATACAGCTAAAAATACATATAAAAAGCCCCTAAAACAAATTGTGACATAGAACAAAGTTACTACCATAGAGGATTACAATCTCTATAGACACATGCTGAAAGATCAAAAGACTTGGAGCTCATTCATGAGGTTGTATTACAAGAATATGTAAACTGGTTGAAGAGAAAGACAGCATATTGTTAATGTTGTATTTATTAATATATAAGCCGGCTACAAAGGCAATAATGTGCAGTGGTGTGAACAAAAGGCCCATTTAATGACATAGCCCAGTAAACTATCAGGGCAATATACAGACTATAGAACCTAGAAGTACAGTATTTTTCAGACTATAAGGCGCACCAGAGTATAAGGTGCACCATCAATAAATGCCTGCTAAAATGTCTAGGTTCATATATAAGGCACACCGGATTATAAGACGCACCTGATTATAACGATGGCAGACCTGTGCACACTTCAATGCAGCTGTTGTCTGTAAGTGCGGTTCATATATATGGTGCACTGGACTATAAGGCTCACCTTTGATTTTTTTGTGTGCGCCTTGTAGTCCGAAAATATGGTGATAAAAAACGGATATATATTTGAAAAAATAAAAACAAAGTACATTAAAAACAAAAGAATCTGAATGGAGGAAGGAAAGGAAGAGCATCAAATGCACACTAAAGAATAGATTCACAAAAAGGAAGAGAAACCAAAGTTCTCATTTAGTCCCAGCAGAAGAACAGAGTCCATATCCAATGGGACTGTAACTGAAGCAATTTTTTCTTTAAAGCTCCACCTCTCATATGAAGATTTACATGATTGATTCCAGGGATCTTCAAGCGGTTCCCATTGCATACATGATATATGATAACCATACATAAATGATGCCCCTATTGTGCATGTACCCTTACATTCTGTGGCATGAATAGTAAATTATTTAGGTGGCAATAGATTTTCAATAACTGATGAATATCAGTCGGAAACCCATGCCTTTTGTTTTATTAAATACAGTAGCACTGGAAAGGTGGGTATAATCTGACACTGATCGATTGGTAAAGTAGTGTAGGAAAGAAGGGGGTAGTTGCCCTCCACTATTCCCACAAGAATGAACTTTTTCCCATGATAAGTTCCCTTTCCTAACTATTAAAAGTGTTTCCGGTATCTCAAAAATATAATTGGTGATTAATTGCAATCTTGAAAGTAATTAATCTTCCTCCAATATTAATGAAATATATGGATGATTAAGTCATCTGTTTTAATTTTACATTAAGAAGTTGGAAATGGAATTGATAGATCTTTAAAAATAGACATAAGTTAATTATAAAACAAAGACAAATTATTGTAATTAGACATCGGGACTCAATATTTTAGAGTCTCAAGCCCAGACTTACTGAACAAGAACTAATATAAGTAAGGATAATATGCTAAACACTGGTAAAATATAAAATGTGAAAGAGATTACAAGTAAAGTCCAGCCAATAGGAACAGAATAGCAAAATGGCCTTTATGGAAAAAAGTTTCTGAAGCCAGAATTTCCATAAAGAAATACTTAGTCTATTCCTCTTTCATTTACATTTTATACAGGTATCACAAACTTTAAAGCAATTAAATAATTATTTTTATCAAATTGACATATTGTGGCGTTCACTCTTTTCCTGTGTTATAGTGTTATAGTATTTTTCTGTTCTGAAGCTCCTGTTTGCCTTGAAGCCAAATTTAGGATGCCTACAATTCCCAAGATGCCGTGTGTTTTCCCCTTTAAGTAATTCAATTGTAAATGCAGAGAGTCCTACAAGTAAATCCTGGTGTGGCGTTTGTGTTTAAAGGGGTTGTATGGTCAGAGACATTGCCAAGCACCTTTTAGATAATCCCTCCATTCACTGATTTAAAGTTTTTAACAATTCTAGGGAGTTTTAGAGATAATGTAATATAAAGTTAGAAGGTCACTAGGTAATGACCCAAAAAGGAGAGCCACAAGAATCGTCAAAAGTAAAATAAATAATGAATTTTATTCTGGAAATAATACACAATATACAAAAAGAAATTCTATCACATAATAGGGAAAGACAATAAGGGGGAACAAGTGGCCCCTGATGGAAAATGGGGCAGCCACGGAAAACATAAGCCCCTGCAGACACCCCAAAACCTATAAGTAATTAGTGGTATGAAGACAGAAATGTCTAATAAGTAATGGTAAATGATGCAAACGGGAATATGGGTAAAGAAATATCCCCTTAATTGGATCCTATGTACGATAGGGGCCGGAGGTACCTTCCGGCTCCCACTTTGCACACAATCAAATAGAGTCCTTACCCGTAAGCATGATGACAGGTGTAATGGGGGTCTACAGGAGGCCAATGAACTACACCCCTAGGTACTCTGGACACCCAACTCCAGAGAAACGACAAGTTCAAAGTTCCCAGCACTAGCCGCACATGAGTGGTAAGCAGTCTGCGATCCACCACCACTTGCAGTCTTCACCCTTCTGTGTGCGCGCACATATGCTGCACACAGTGTAATTCTCCTTACAGCCTACTTCCTTGTATCGACAGTGCCTGCCTCTGCCTCCTCTATGATACAAGCCCACATCCCTTTTGTCAAGCTAATCGTAGGAAAGCCAGAAAACTCTCAAAAGTCTAAAATCCTTTATAAATGTGGTACAGACTGTTGTTTGTTGTAGTGGATACAACAAAATAATTCTGTTGTGGATAGATTAATGATCCCCCCCCCCCCTCAATGTATGAACACAGCATCTAAATGAGCACAGAGAGATCACACACTGTGTGCCACTGATTGGACAGTATGGGAGAATAACACATGCCTCCAGCCCCAGCTCCTCCTCCCTTACAAAACCGAGATTAGAATGGTCTGATACTGGGACTGATATCTCTGCAACCGTGTGGCTAGAAAGAAAGTTTTTCATCGGGTAATGTTGGTTTTTTCAGGAGGTTATTTCGGCGCCAAATACTCACAAGTATTATATGATAAACTTAGAGTTCCTTTATTGGGTAAGACGCGTTTCGAGCCAGAACCGGGCTCTTCTTCAGTTTACCTTCAGTATACCTTTTGTAACTGAAGAAGAGCCCGGTTCGGGCTCGAAACGCGTCTTACCCAATAAAGGAACTCTAAGTTTATCATATAATACTTGTGAGTATTTGGCGCCGAAATAACCTCCTGAAAAAACCAACATTACCCGATGATGCATGCTCCATAGACGCCTACTGCTACGGAGACCAGGAAGGCTGCCAGACTCCTATTTATATTTCATAACGTCTTCTAACGTGTTGTACCGGACGTACAACCAAAAAAGGTGAGTGAAACTAATCTTGCTATAAAAACTCACACACCGAAAACAGATCTCACACATGTGGTGCCTGCATTGTCCTTCTTCTTTTTCCTGAACCCGTAGAAAGAAAGTTTAAAGTTCCCATAAATCTGTATAGAAGCCCCTACAGAATTATGTGCCAAACTCCACATGTGTGAAAAGTCCTCTTTAAGTACAAGATAGGTTTTTTTAGGTTTATTCTTAAAGGGGTATTCCCATGAAGACAAGTTTCTTATATGTACCCAGGATAACAAAATAACATATTCTCTAATTCACTGTCCAACCTGTCTCTATCAGTCATGGTGTACACAAGTTTCCCTTAGACACGACCCTGTAACAGAGATTGTGAACATGAGATTTCTGTCTGTCTATGCTGTGTGGCTGTAGCCACACCCCCTGCACGGGGCTCACAGACACCCACTTATTCACAGCTCTTGTAGATTTATATCTGGGGCTCAAACCCCTAATCATTGTAAGGTGACTTTCAAATTAAATGAGTCTGTGTCCAGCGCTGGAATTTGACTAACTTGAATGAAAAGACAAGACCTGTCCTTGCAGGAAGTTAGCAACAAGACTGCTACTTTATTGTGGGACTGACACATTTATAGAAAACCATAAGGTACTTTACATAAGGCGTGTAAGTAGGAAAGCAACAACTATAATTGGGTGTTCTCACCCAGGAAATGTAACACTATTGGATGTAAGCACACAAAGGAGTCTAATACTATTGGCTACATGCAAATACTGAAACTTCACATAAACCAAATGTCCAGATGTGCACCTGGATACCTTCCACTAGGTGGTGCTAGTGAGCACTAAGTCTTTGTTTGAAGAGGGAAACACCCAAACTTAGTTATCACTACACAAAGTTATGTGAAATAATGCTGAATCTTTAAAATGTCCGACAGTACGTAAGATGGCGTCTGAGTCCAGTAGAATATCTTTAACACAGCGTGTCAGCACATCCTGAGCAGAGGAGAGAGGCTGCAAACTACAAGCTACAAGTAGATAAGTGATCCAGGAGCGGGGGGAGGCAGGCACATATCTGTGAGATGTGGTAGAGCCCAGAGTGTAACAGTGTAATGGTCTATTAGCCTCTGTGTAATCATCTCATGCATCTCTGATCTGTCTCATCTCTCCTTCTATGTGTCAGAGTGTTGGTACAATGTCAGAAGCCAGATGAAAGTGTATATACACCTGTACCCTGATTATCTAACCACATTGTCACCCCACAGAACTAGATGGATAATTATGTGTCTGATTAGGATTAGTATTAGGACCCTGGGATTTTGCACTGAGAGCAGCCTAGAGACTGATAGGAGCTAAAACAGCAATAAAACTGAGTAAATTCCAAAGTAAGGGGTTAAAATCTCTAGGGGATTTAAATGTCCGAATTTTCTTTCATAGGAAAACCCCTTTAAGTTGAATTTATATCTAAGGGTAATGCCACACATGGTGTTTTTGGTCCGTTGTAGAGCATGCGTTTTAAATAGAGATGAGCGAGCACTAAAATGCTCGGGTACTCGTTATTCGAGACAAACTTTTCCCGATGCTCGAGTGCTCGTTTCGAGTAACAAGCCCCATTGAAGTCAATGGGGGACTCGAGCATTTTTCAAGGGGACCAAGGCTCTGCACAGGGAAGCTTGGCCAAACACCTGGGAACCTCAGAAAAGGATGGAAACAGCAGGGGCAGCATGCATGGATGCCTCTGAGGCTGCTTAATCGCACCATTATGCCAAAATTATGGGCAACAGCATGGCCATGACAGAGTGACCGAATGAGGCTAGATAGCATCTAAAACATCCAATAATTGACCCTGACACTATAGGGGACGGCATGCAGAGGCAGCGGCAGTGGCAGCAGCGGCAGGCTAGAGAGTGTCATGGCAACATACCCTAAATGGACTCAGGCTTCAAACCAATGGGTGGCAGAGAGGAACCAAAGGAGGTGAGCAAGAAGCGCTCAAATAATATCGGTACATGATAAAAGTTTGCCAGTATATTTTGTGGATTACACAGCAGGGTGGCGACAAAGTTAACATGGAAGCCATGAAAACAATCCAAAATTCTGCCTGACACAGCTCGTTTGATAAGGGGACCATGTATGGAGGCAGTGAACTAGTAGTAGATTAAAGGTGCTGCAGTTAAAACTATGTTAGTTGGATCTTGGCATGGAGCTGGCGCTCCGCTGCCAGGCGAGCTTTCGCCAATCCAAGCCCCTGTCTCTAGGCTACTCCCCAAACAGCACTTCTAAGAACCTTTTGTATAAGATCAAGTGTAGTAGCGTTCTTATAAGTTTGGGATATGGCGGGTGAGGGGAATATAAACCGATGCGCAAGAAGCGCTGAAATAATATCCGTAAATGAAAAAAAGTTTTCCAGTATATTTTGTGGCTTACACAGCACGGTGGCGACAAAGTTAACAAGTTTGATGTGGAATGCCCTGTAATAGCACTTGGGCGGTGTGCCTTTTATCACCTAGGCTTAGCAGTTTGAGCACCGGCTGCTGTCGCTTAGCGACAGCACTGCTGCTGTGCCTAGAGCTACCGACTGATGGCGCCATGCCCACGGATGGTAATTCGGAGGAGGAGGAGGTGGAGGAGGGGTGGGAGGAGGAGGAGGCATAGTAGGCCTGAAACACCTGGACCGAGGTAGGCCCCGCAATCCTCTGTGTCGGCAGTATATGACCAGCCCCAGGGTCAGACTCGGTCCCAGCCTACACCAAGTTAAGTGTAGTAGCGTTCTTATAAGTTTGGAATATGGCGGGTGAGGGGAATGTAAACAGATGTGCAAGAAGCGCTGAAATAATATCCGTAAATGGTAAAAGTTTGCCAGTATATTTTGAGGATTACACAGCAGGGTGGCGACAAAGTTAACAAGTTTGTTGTGGAAGCCATGAAAACAACCCAAAATTCTGCCTGACACAGCACGTTTGATAAGGCGGCCATGTATGGAGGCAGTGAACTAGTAGTAGATTAAAGGTGCTGCAGTTAAAACTATGTTAGTTGGTTCTTGGCATGGAGCTGGCGCTCCGCTGCCAGGCGAGCTTTCGCCAATCCAAGCCCCTGTCTCTAGGCTACTCCCCAAACAGCACTTCTAAGAACCTTTTGTATAAGATCAAGTGTAGTAGCGTTCTTATAAGTTTAGGATATGGCGGGTGAGGGGAATGTAAACAGATGCGCAAGAAGCGCTGAAATAATATCCGTAAATGGTAAAAGTTTGCCAGTGTATTTTGTGGATAACACAGCAGGGTGGCGACAAAGTTAACAACTTTGATGTGGAATCCATGAAAACAACCCAAATTTCGGCCTGACACACCACGTTTGATAAAGGGACGATGTATGGAGGCAGCTATATGGACGACTTTTGGAGGTAGCAATGGAGACAACGTGTGGAGGCTGCTATGGAGACAATTCAATTTGGATAGTGCCTGTATGTGGCAGTCCAAAAAAGTTTTCAAACCAGAGGAGCAGGTAGGTGGCCCTCCATAAAAATGGAATAGATTGAGTGCCTGTATGTGGCAGCCCAAAAAAGTTTTCAAACCAGAGGAGCAGGTAGGTGGCCCTCCAGAAAAATGGAATAGATTGAGTGCCTGTATGTGGCAGTCCAAAAAAGTTTTCAAACCAGAGGAGCAGGTAGGTGGCCCTCCAGAAAAATTGAATAGATTGAGTGCCTGTATGTGGCAGTCCAAAAAAGTTTTCAAACCAGAGGAGCAGGTAGGTGGCCCTCCAGAAAAATTGAATAGATTGAGTGCCTGTATGTGGCACTCCCAAAAATTGTTTAAAACAGAGGACCGGGTCGGTGGCCCTCCATAAAAATTAAATGCATAAAGCTAGAGCCAGTGGGCCCTGTCAAAAAAATAGCCAGTTTCCTCTGCCTTACTGTACAAAGAGGAGGAGAAGGAGGAAAATGAGGAGGAGGAGGAGTGGATAAATTATTCAGGTTGAGCTTCCTTCACCTGGTGGAGATTGGAAATTAGGAGAAATCCAGGCTTTATTCATCTTGATAAGCGTCAGCCTGGCAGTCGACAGGCGTGTACGCTTATCGGTGATGATGCCACCAGCTGCACTGAAAACCCGCTCGGACAAGACGCTAGCGGCAGGGCAGGCAAGAACCTCCAAGGCGTACAGCGCCAGTTCGTGCCACATGTCCAGCTTTGAAACCCAGTAGTTGTAGGGAGCTGTGTGATCATTTAGGACGATGGTATGGTCAGCTACGTACTCCCTCACCATCTTTCTGTAAAGATCAGCCCTACTCTGCCGAGACTGGGGACAGGTGACAGTGTCTTGCTGGGGTGACATAAAGCTGGCAAAAGCCTTGTAAAGCGTACCCTTGCCAGTGCTGGACAAGCTGCCTGCTCGCCTACTCTCCCTCGCTACTTGTCCCGCAGAACTACGCACTCTGCCGCTAGCGCTGTCAGAAGGGAAATACTGTTTCAGCTTGTGCACCAGGGCCTGCTGGTATTCATGCATTCTCACACTCCTTTCCTCTCCAGGGATGAGAGTGGAAAGATTTTGCTTGTACCGTGGGTCCAGGAGAGTGAACACCCAGTAATCGGTGCTGGAATAAATTCTTTGAACGCGAGGGTCACGGGATAGGCAGCCTAGCATGAAATCTGCCATATGCGCCAGAGTACCAACGCGTAAGAATTCACTCCCCTCACTGGCCTGACTGTCCATTTCCTCCTCCTCCAACTCCTCCAACTCCTCTTCTTCTGCCCATACACGCTCAACAGTGAAGGACTCAACAATGGTCCCCTCTTGTGTCTCGCCAACATTCTCCTCCTCTTCCTCCTCATCCTCCTCCACCTCCACCTCCTCCGATATGCGCTGAGAAACAGACCTAAGGGTGCTTTGGCTATCAACAAGGGAATCTTCTTCCCCCGTCTCTTGTGAGGAGCGCAAAGCTTCCGACTTCATGCTGACCAGAGAGTTTTTCAACAGGCCAAGCAGCGGGATGGTGAGGCTGATGATGGCGGCATCGCCACTGACCATCTGTGTTGACTCCTCAAAGTTACTCAGCACCTGACAGATATCAGACATCCACGTCCACTCCTCATTGTAGACTTGAGGAAGCTGACTGACCTGACTACCAGTTCTGGTGGAAGTTGACATCTGGCAGTCTACAATCGCTCGGCGCTGCTGGTAAACTCTGGATAACATGGTCAGTGTTGAATTCCACCTCGTGGGCACGTCGCACAACAGTCGGTGAGCGGGCAGTTGGTGGCGGCGCTGCGCTGCCCTGAGAGTGGCAGCATCTGTGCTGGACTTCCTGCAATGCGCACAGATGCGGCGCACCTTCGTGAGCAAATCAGACAGATTGGGGTATGTCTTGAGGAAACGCTGAACTATCAGATTTAACACATGGGCCAGGCATGGCACACGTGTCAGTCTGCCGAGTTGCAGAGCCGCCACCAGGTTACGGCCGTTGTCACACACAACCATGCCTGGCTTCAGGTTCAGCGGTGCCAGCCACGGATCAGTCTGTGCCGTGATGCCCTGTAATAGTTCTTGGGCGGTGTGCCTTTTATCGCCTAGGCTCAGCAGTTTGAGCACCGCCTGCTGTCGCTTAGCGACGGCACTGCTGCTGTGCCTAGAGCTACCGACTGATGGCGCCATGCCCACGGATGGTCGTTCGGAGGAGGAGGTGGAGGAGGGGTGGGAGGAGGAGGAGGCATAGTAGGCCTGAAACACCTGGACCGAGGTAGGCCCCTCAATCCTCGGCGTCGGCAGTATATGACCAGCCTCAGGGTCAGACTCGGTCCCAGCCTCCACCAAGTTAACCCAATGTGCCGTCAGCGATATATAGTGGCCCTGCCCGGCAGCACTCGTCCACGTGTCCGTGGTCAGGTGGACCTTGTCAGAAACGGCGTTGGTCAGGGCACGGATTATGTTGTCTGACACGTGCTGGTGCAGGGCTGGGACGGCACATCGGGAAAAGTAGTGGCGGCTGGGGACCGAATACCGAGGGGCGGCCGCCGCCATGAGGCTGCGAAAGGCCTCGGTCTCTACTAGCCTATAGGGCAGCATCTCCATGCTTAGCAATCTGGAGATGTGCACATTAAGGGCTTGGGCGTGCGGGTGGGTTGCACTATATTTGCGTTTCCGCTCCAGCGTCTGGGGTATGGAGAGCTGAACGCTGGTGGATGCTGTGGAGGATCGTGGAGGCGACGATGGGGTTTTTGTGGCAGGGTCCTGGGCAGGGGGCTGACTATCAGCTGACACAGGGGAAGGAGCAGTGGTGTGCACGGCCGGAGGTGAACGCGCTTGTTGCCACTGAGTGGGGTGTTTAGCATTCATATGCCTGCGCATACTGGTGGTAGTTAAGCTATTAGTGGTGGAACCCCTGCTGATCCTGGTTTGGCAAATGTGGCACACCACAGTCCGTCGGTCATCCGGTGTTTCCTTAAAGAACCTCCAGACTTCTGAAAATCTAGCCCTCGCCGCAGGAGCCCTCGCCACGGGAGCTTCACTAGTTGACACATTTGGCGCTGATGCACCAGCTCTGGCCCTGCCTCTCCGTCTGGCCCCACCACTGCCTCTTCCAACCTGTTCTGGTCGAGGACTCTCCTCCGTCTCAGAAGCACTGTGTTCACCCGGCCTCTCAACCCAGCTTGGGTCTGTAACCTCATCATCCTCCAATCCCTCAGTCTGCTCCCCCCTCGGACTTTCTGCCCTGACAACAACTTCCCCACTGTCTGACAACCGTGTCTCCTCATCGCCGGACACCTCTTTACACACTTCTTCCAGTACGTCAACAAGGTCATCATCACCCACAGACTGCGACTGGTGGAAAACCTGGGCATCGGAAAATTGCTCATCAGCAACCGGACAAGTGGTTTGTGACTGTGGGAAGGGTCCAGAAAACAGTTCCTCAGAGTATGCCGGTTCAAATGGCAAATTTTGCTGGGAGGGGGCAGACTGGGGGGGAGGAGGCTGAGGTGCAGGAGCTGGAGGAGTGCCGATTTCGGTGACATGGGTGGACTGCGTGGAAGACTGACTGGTGGACAAATTGCTCGAAGCATTGTCGGCAATCCACGACATCACCTGTTCGCACTGTTCTGGCCTCAACAGTGCTCTACCACGAGTCCCAGTAACTTCAGACATGAACCTAGGGAGTGTAGCTCTGCGGCGTTCCCCTGCTCCCTCATAAGCAGGTGGTGTCTCACCCCGCCCAGAACCACGGCCTCTGACCCCTGCAGTAGTTGGACGCCCACGTCCCCGCCCTCGTCCTCTACCCCTAGCCCTCGGGTTAAACATTTTGAAAATGAGAGTTATAACTTAAATTTTTTTTTTAACTTTTTTTTGTGTTTTGTTTTTTTTTGTGGGTTTTTTAGTTTTTAAAACCAAACGATGCTATCCTATTGCTATGGCTATTTTCTAGCCAAGTATGAAAGCACACTGCTATGCCAGATGAGATGACACTGAGTTATTAAAAAAATAAACGTAAAATAAAAAAGGAAATGGCAGACTGTGCCTAATTGAAATCCAACCCCGGGCCCTAATAAATTTTCCCACTTCGGTCTTTGCGATGGATATGTGCGTCACTAAGCGCAAAACACAGTGGTCGCAAGTCTCACTCCAAATTGCTCACAATTTGCTAGTAGATGCACTGCAGCAACTACAGCCACCAGCAGATCAACCAGAAATCAAATATATATAACGCTACTGTAGGCGTAAGTAAGCCGTTTGGATTCTCCTATGGCTATTTTCTAGCCAAGTATTAAAGCACACTACTATGCCAGATGAGATGACGCTGAGTTATGAAAAAAATAAACGTAAAATAAAAAAGGAAATGGCAGACTGTGCCTAATTGAAATCCAACCCCGGGCCCTAATAAATTTTCCCACTTTGGTCTTTGCGATGGATATGTGCGTCACTAAGCGCAAAACACAGTGGTCGCAAGTCTCACTCCAAATTGCTCACAATTTGCTAGTAGATGCACTGCAGCAACTACAGCCACCAGCAGATCAACCAGAAATCAAATATATATAACGCTACTGTAGGCGTGAGTAAGCCGTTTGGATTCTCCTATGGCTATTTTCTAGCTAAGTATTAAAGCACACTGCTATGCCAGATGAGATGACGCTGAGTTATTAAAAAAATAAACGTAAAATAAAAAGAAACTGGCAGACTGTGCCTAATTGAAATCAAACCCCTAATAAATTTTCCCACTTTGGTGTTTGAGGTGGATATGTGTGTCACTAAGAGCTAAACACAACGGTAGCAAGTCCCCCTGCTAATTCCTCACAATATGGTACTAGCTGCACTACTAGTGCCAGCAAGCCCAGCCACAAGCAAATAAAAAAAAAAAGTATAACGTTATTGTAGCCCTAAGAAGGGCTGTTGGGTTGTTGTACAATCACTCCTGCCTAACAGTAAGCTAATAGAACACCCTAACGCTTTCCCTGACCAGCAGCAGCTCTCTCCCTAGCGGCATCCAGACAGAGAATGATCCGAGCAGCAGGGGCAGCGGCTAGTCTATCCCAGGGTCACCTGATCTGGCCAGCCAACCACTGCTATCGACGTGTAAGGGTACCACGTCATGCTGGGTGGAGTGCAGAGTCTCCTGGCTTGTGATTGGCTCTGTTTCTGGCCGCCAAAAAGCAAAACGGCGGGAGCTGCCATTTTCTCGAGCGGGCGAAATACTCGTCCGAGCAACGAGCAGTTACGAGTACGCTAATGCTCGATCGAGCATCAAGCTCGGACGAGTATGTTCGCTCATCTCTAGTTTTAAACCTTTTTTGACCATTTACCATGCGTTTGGCTACTCAGAACCTGTTTATCTATTAAGAAATCAGGAAAAATGGTCAAAAACTGATGCGTTTTAGAAACGCATGGAGTTTTAAATGGACTGAAAATGCATGCTTAAAAACGGACCAAAAACGGACCGCCATGTGTGGCATTAGCCTGAGTCAGACCAGATATATTTTATAATTTTCACCCCAGACACATTTTTGTCCCAGTCACAATTGGACATCATTACAGACACCTTACAGCTGATCATTGCAGCCTTGGACTAAAATAAAGCATCCAGAGAGCTTCAGCTAGAGGTCACAGAGAGAAGAGAGGTTCGTCTGTAACCTAGGGCAATCTGTAATTCGGGTGATCTTAAGTCGAGGACCGCCTGTATAGCGTTCAAAGACTATTTTAGGATAATTTATTGTAGGTTTACTTATTCAGTGAATGTACATGCAATGTCAAATGCCTGTCATTTCTCCCTATGTGTATTGAGAAATCCCTATTTTATTAATTCCATATCTACGGTAATGAATACTGGGTAAAATGACAACAAGTCTCTTCTTACCATAAAAAAACTACGGAAAAAATACCTTAATCTTATTATATAGTAAATCAATGGTGGGCATTCTTCCAAGAGGGCCTTTGAATTACATTTTCCTCCAGAATAAATGTCTGCAATATGAGAAGACATCTGAAATGACAACTGAAAAGATGGGTACACATAGATACCTCACTATACAGGAACAGGAGATGCAGCTTGAAATTTCCTTATCCTGGTGGTTTAATATATAGCGCACAATACATACGTCACCAGTAAGACATTTACGGTAATAGCAAATAAATATAAATTTCCTGGGTTGAAAGGCAGTGAACAATGTTGCTGTAAAATGACGATACCGTAAAACCACCTCCATGAGCCTGTGACACATGAATGCTTAGATTATACATAAGATACATGATAAGACATAGGGGCACATTTAGGTTAGGCTTCCCTTTATGTCATCATTAATTAGTATAACTTTCAGGAAGGCCATATACTATGAACCTGGACACATACCCTTTATACATGGGAGTAACAGGACTAGCTGAACAGGCTTACTGCTTCCTTCGCCCTCCGGTATTACAGGGTGATGTATACACAGGGTCCTGCTCCGAATCAGATACTCTAACAAGTAAGACAGAATCTCGGTAGCAATATCTGCAAAATGAAATGACAGCCATTGAATTAATACACTCTGATCCAGCTGACCTTTCAAAAGGTCGTCAGGCTTTCCTTCTTCTTCTTTAAAGTGTTGTAGATGATATTTTCTTTTCATGATCTGCTAAAAAGACATGGATATTTTTGATCTTAGTAGCTTACAGGGTGACTTTTAAAGAAACTGTATGGAGTAGGGTCCCATTATTGATTAATCTAGGATGATCTAAAATAACCATACGTTAGAAATAACAAAAAAAATATCTAACAATAGAAATCTGTCACTTCTGATCTCATTTCTTCTGTGATCCCAGGGAAAAAAATAAACTTGCTTTTCATTCAAATTGGATTTGCACACCACATTATATCTTCATGTTGGAAACTTATGTCATAGGGGCGTGCATGTGTATAGACAAACACATGCCAATCTATTCACTTGTTTGTAGATTCAATATCGATCTGGCATTTGTAAAACACTGAATCAAATCTGAATATTTTATGATAGGACGAATCTTCCAAAATGGCGGCTAGCTAATTTTGTCATTCATCCCAGAGCTTAGAAAGGGGGCACGGGAGAGGGAAAATAACGTAAGTTCTATAAACCCTTAACGCCAAAGCCACTTTTCACCCTTCTGACTCGGACCATTTTTTAAAAAAAATCTGGCGTGTGTCACTATAAGTGTTTATAACTTGAAATTGTTTTCTCGTGACACTTTGTACTTCATTTTGTTGAAAAAATTTGGTGGTATGTTTTGTGTTTATGAAAAAAACAATATTTGGTGAAAATTTGGAAAAATTCTTGATATTCAAAATTTTCTACTTTTTCCTTACATAGCCATTACAGCAAAAAAAAAAAAACCCTAATAACTAACATTACCGGAATGTCTCGTTTATGTTGACATGTTATGCATCCTCTCATTTTTGTGAGTGGCGACAAAAATATATTATAGCCAACACCCGGTGCTTCTGGCACCGGCACCGTTCGGCAGCCGGTGCCAGAAGCTGGATATGTAACTACGTCATGATGCGGCAAGTCCTTGTCAGGAATTTCTTTTTTTTCCCCTCTTATATTTGCAACTTTGAGGCTTTTCCACTTTTTCACTTGCCTAGCAAAGTAAGACATGCCTGAGATTTCTTTAACCCCTTCCCGCCGCGGCCCTTTTTCGATTTTGTGTTTTCATTTTTCACTACCCACATTCAAAAATCTGTAACTTTTTTAGTTTTCCATGTACAAAGCTGTGCGGGGGCTTATTTTCTGCGTAACAAATTACACTTCAAAATGGTGGTATTTAATATTCCATGCCGTGTACTGGGAAGCAGGAAAAAAATTCCAAATGCAGTGAAATTGGCAAAAAACATTTGTGCCGTATTCTTGTGGGCTTGGATTTTACGGATTTCACTGTGCACCCCAAATGACATGTCTACTTTATTCTTTGGGTCGGTATGATTAAGGGGATACCAAATTTATATAGGTTTTATAATGTTTTCATACATTTAAAAAAAATTAAAACCTCCTGTACAAAATTTTTTTTTGATTTTGCCATCTTCTGGCGCTAATAACTTTTTCATACTTTGGTGTACAGAGCTGTGGGTGATGTCATTTTTTGCGGATTTTGATGACGTTTACAATGTTATCATTTTTAGGACTATCCGACCTTTTGATCACTTTTTATAGAATTTTTTATTTTTTTTAAATGGCAAAAAAGTGCCATTTTCGACTTTGGGTGCGATTTTCAGTTACGGGGTTAAACGCAGTAAAAAAACCCATTATCATATTTTGATAGATCGGGCATTTTCGGACGCGGCAATAGCTAATGTGTTTATGATTTTTACTGTTTATTTATATTTATATCAATTCTAGGGAAAGGGGGGTGATTTGAATTTTTAGGTTTTTTTATTATAATTTTTTTATTTTAACTTTTTTTTATTTTTATTTTTACTATTTTTCAGACTCCCTAGGGTACTTTAACCCTAGGGTGTCTGTACGATCCTATCATATACTGCCATACTATAGTATGGCAGTATATGGGGATTTTACTACTCATACATTACAATGTCCTGACAGCACATTGTAATGAATGGGTTAACCCAAAGTAGCTTCGGGTCTTCGTGAGACCAGAAGCTACCATGGCGACGGATCGCTGCTCCCCGATGGCGTCACGGGGAGGGACGATCCACAGAAAGATGTTGGCGCCCGCGCGCCACCGTCTTTTTGAAGCCGCCGGCACCTTTGCCGGCGGCGATCAGCGGTAAAACACCCGCGATCGGTGCCGGCACCGATCGCGGGTGTTACCTGTAAGCCTTTGCTGCAATATGCCAGCGAGCCCTCTCCATGTACTGGGACCTGACATGTGACGTACTATTAAGTTACATGTCGGTAAGGGGTTAAAATCCAGATTTAGATGCAGATTTTTTTCATAAATAAATGTCAACCAAATTTTTCAACTAATATGAACTAAAATGTGTAATTAGAAAACAATCTTAAAAATCACCTTATATATTCGAATATAAGCCGAGTTTATGAGCACAAAAAATGTGCTGAAAACCCCTACCTCGGCTTATACTCAAGTCAAGAGAAAAAACAAAAAGTGTACTAACCTTCTGATGCTCCCCTGGCAGGTCCTCTTCTATCCATCACGGCCCTGGCATCAGCTCCGTGTCCCCGTATGTCGCAGGCATCATGACGTCAGCCACACACTGACATTCTACTATGTGCACCGGCATCAGCGCACACTATGATGTCATCGAGTGGCTGACGTAATGGTGCCTGCGACGAACCACACGGGGACATGGAGCCGAGAACACTTCTTTTTTTACTACAGGCATAATATTGGGGACAGGGGCTGCAGGATACATACTACAGGGGACTGGCTGTCTATATACTGGGGGGGGGCTGGCAGGCTATATACTACAGGGGACTGACTGTCTATATACTGGGGGGCTGGCAGGCTATATACTACAGGGCAAGGCAGGCTATATACTACAGGGGGCTGGCAGGCTATATACTACAGGCCTGGAAGGCTATATACTACAGGGGCTGGTGGGCTATATACTATAGGGGGCTGGCTGGCAGGCTATATAGTGAGGGGGCTGGCAGGTTATATACTACAGGGGGTTGGCAGGCTATATACTAAAGGGGCTGGCAGGCTATATACTAAAGGATCTGGCAGGTTATATACTAGAGGGGCTGGCTGGCTATATACTAGGGGGGCTGTGACCAATGCATTTCCCACCCTCGGGTTATACTTGAGTCAATATGTTTTTCTAGTTTTTTTGTGTTAAAATTAGGGGTCTTGGCTTATACTCGGATTGGCTTTTACTCCAGTATATACGGTAATAACCACTCCTAGTGACACATGTCAGATTTGAAAAAATGGGCCATGTCAGAAAGGTGAAAAGTGCCTTTGGCATCAAGTGGTTAAGATTTCCAATTCTACTATTTTGGCTTTTTTTTACTATCACATTGGTTTTTTTATTGACCTTGTGTGTATAGAAGCTGTGTTGTCTTTGTTTTCTGACAAAAAAAGCCTGGCCCAAAACCATCTATTGCCAGAACCAGGTGCCAACTCTGAGACAACTCCTACCCTCCTATAGTTAGTGTTTAAAAATAAGACTGATGCCACTTGAAAGTGGACGAGTAAAGTGGTAGATTGAAAAGTCATAAGAATATTAAATATGCTAGTAGATGATTTGCTGATCATTCATGATATATTTTGATGCACTGGAAGAATTATTATAGAGAAATTGAGAAAATTATGTGGGCTCATGTGATTCTACACCAGCTGTCAGTGTTTGTGAAATTTCACTCTTTGAGCTCTTCCTACAGTCTGTTTTACTGGATTGTTGCATGTGATTGCAGAGAGGAGGATTTAATGAAACTAGGGTTGTAACAGTAAAATCATTATGGATTCCTGCCAGGGAATAAAACTACTTGCAATATGGTTTGGGATGTTCAGAAAATCTGAAAATTAAAATTCCTCATGAATACTGTAATTAAACTTTCATAATGTAAGAGTCATTTTCCATTATAAATCACACTCGCCAATTAGAACAATTTTAGCATGTATGTAATGGTCAAATCTATTTATCCGTATTACCTATAACTTACAAGTAGACACATTGGTGGCATCAAAATATCTTTGTTTTATAGGTCAATGTTTTAAAAATTATGGATACAATTTTGTTATGGGTGAAATCATGAGTGCTGATGTTATAGTATATTGTATGCTGTTACCAATTACCATATTCAATAATTTGTACAATGAGACCCATAACTTGACTGAATTCAGCATTCACATCAGGAGAGGCCGGGCCCCATACCAGATTTTTTAAAGGGGCCTCCCCCTTCCCGTTAATAATATACATATTTTGAAATTACACACATTTATACCCTCAGATATACACACATTTATATTTGTACACACAGTTCTATACTCACACACACATTAATACACTCTTACACACGTATAAACTCATACTCACACATTTTTGTACTGACACATATATTATATGAAAACTTATAAAGTATATACAAACACAGTATGTACACATTCAATATATATAAATCATATACATATTTACAAACAATATTTAGACTTCATATACATATATATTATAAACACATAATATACACACATTCTGTTTAGTTCATATACATTATAAGCACACATAGTATATATACATAATGTACTTATATTATATATTTTATTATTATATATACACATACACAAAGTATAAACCACCATATACATAAATATAGCATAGACACACCTACACACAGTATGTAGACATCATACATAAATACAGTATATACATACCATATATCATATGCACACATACAGAACTTACACACAAACATAAAGTATATAGACATTATAAACATATACATATAGTATATACACACCATACATCATATATGCATCATATATGCACTTATATTGCATATACATAGACACACACATACAACATAAACACATAGATAGATAGATAGATAGACAGACAGACAGATAGATAGATAGATACAAAAAGTAGAGTTCAAGTCCGCACAGCTTTATGGAACCCCTAAGGGGGGGGGCGGGGTGCAGAGCCCACCAAGGACCTGGCTTGGTCCAAACGCAGATACAAATTGGAAAAAGCGAGCAGCACTCCAAAGGTAGAATTCAAAAGTTGGTTAACTTTATTGAGGCAAGTGGCAACATTTCGGTGTTGGACACCTTTTTCAAGCAACTTGACAAGTGAACCACACAGGGTATATAAAGGAAACATGATGTGCAATGCATATAAGGGGGTGTGTCCTTAAAGTGCAAGTGCAGTTGAGATCATGAACATGCATTGTTATTAGAGATAAGCGAGCACTAAAATGCTCGGGTACTCGTTATTCGAGACGAACTTTTCCCGATGCTCGAGTGCTCGTCTCGGATAACGAGCCCCATTGAAGTCAATGGGAGACTCGAGCATTTTTCAAGGGGACCAAGGCTCTGCACAGGGAAGCTTGGCCAAACACCTGGGAACCTCAGAAAAGGATGGAAACACCACGGAAATGGACAGGAAACAGCAGGGGCAGCATGCATGGATGCCTCTGAGGCTACTTAATCACACCATTATGCCAAAATTATGGGCAACAGCATGGCCATGACAGAGTGACAGAATGAAGCAAGATAGCATCTAAAACATCCAATAATTGACCCTGACACTATAGGGGACGGCATGGAGAGGCAGCGGCAGCAGCTGCAGGCTAGAGAGTGGCATGGCGACATACCCTAAATGGACTCAGGCTTCAAACCAATGGGTGGCAGAGAGGAACCAAAGGAGGTGAGCAAGAAGCGCTCAAATAATATCGGTACATGATAAAAGTTTGCCAGTATATTTTGTGGATTACACAGCAGGGTGGCGACAAAGTTAACATGGAAGCCATGAAAACAACCCAAAATTCTGCCTGACACAGCTCGTTTGATAAGGGGACCATGTATGGAGGCAGTGAACTAGTAGTAGATTAAAGGTGCTGCAGTTAAAACTATGTTAGTTGGATCTTGGCATGGAGCTGGCGCTCCGCTGCCAGGCGAGCTTTCGCCAATCCAAGCCCCTGTCTCTAGGCTACTCCCCAAACAGCACTTCTAAGAACCTTTTGTATAAGATCAAGTGTAGTAGCGTTCTTATAAGTTTGGGATATGGCGGGTGAGGGGAATGTAAACAGATGCGCAAGAAGCGCTGAAATAATATCGGTAAATGATAAAAGTTTGCCAGTATATTTTGTGGATTACACAGCACGGTGGCGACAAAGTTAACAAGTTTGATGTGGAATGCCCTGTAATAGCTCTTGGGCGGTGTGCCTTTTATCGCCTAGGCTCAGCAGTTTGAGCACCGCCTGCTGTCGCTTAGCGACGGCACTGCTGCTGTGCCTAGAGCTACCAACTGATGGCGCCATGGCCACGGATGGTAATTCGGAGGAGGAGGAGGTGGAGGAGGGGTGGGAGGAGGAGGAGGTATACTAGGCCTTTGAGACCTGGACCGAGGTAGGCCCCGCAATCCTCTGCGTCGGCAGTATATGACCAGCCCCAGGGTCAGACTCGGTCCCAGCCTGCACCAAGTTAAGTGTAGTAGCGTTCTTATAAGTTTGGGATATGGCGGGTGAGGGGAATGTAAACAGATGCGCAAGAAGCGCATGATGCGCATGGAGCTGGCGCTCCGCTGCCAGGCGAGCTTTCGCCAATCCAAGCCCCTGCCTCTAGGCTACTCCCCAAACAGCACTTCTAAGAGAACCTTTTGTATAAGATCAAGTGTAGTAGCGTTCTTATAAGTTTAGGATATGGCGGGTGAGGGGAATGTAAACAGATGCGCAAGAAGCGCTGAAATAATATTGGTAAATGATAAAAGTTTGCCAGTATATTTTGTGGATAACACAGCAGGGTGGCGACAAAGTTAACAACTTTGATGTGGAATCCATGAAAACAACCCAAATTTCTGCCTGACACACCTCGTTTGATAAGGGGACGATGTATGGAGGCAGCTATATGGACGACATTTGGAGGTAGCAATGGAGACAACGTGTGGAGGCTGCTATGGAGACAATTTAATTTGGATAGTGCCTGTAAGTGGCAGTCCAAAAAAGTTTTCAAACCAGAGGAGCAGGTAGGTGGCCCTCCAGAAAAATGAAATAGATTGAGTGCCTGTATGTGGCAGTCCAAAAAAGTTTTCAAACCAGAGGAGCAGGTAGGTGGCCCTCCAGAAAAATGAAATAGATTGAGTGCCTGTATGTGGCAGTCCAAAAAAGTTTTCAAACCAGAGGAGCAGGTAGGTGGCCCTCCAGAAAAATGAAATAGATTGAGTGCCTGTATGTGGCAGTCCAAAAAAGTTTTCAAACCAGAGGAGCAGGTAGGTGGCCCTCCAGAAAAATGAAATAGATTGAGTGCCTGTATGTGGCAGTCCAAAAAAGTTTTTAAACCAGAGGAGCAGGTAGGTGGCCCTCCAGAAAAATTGAATAGATTGAGTGCCTGTATGTGGCACTCCCAAAAATTGTTTAAAACAGAGGACCGGGTAGGTGGCCCTCCAGAAAAATTAAATGCATAAAGTACTATAGCTAGAGCCAGTGGGCCCTGTCAAAAAATAGCCAGTTTCCTCTGCTTTAGTGTACAAAGAGGAGGAGAAGGAGGAAAATGAGGAGGAGGAGGAGTGGATAAATTATTCAGGTTGAGCTTCCTTCACCTGGTGGAGATTGGAAATTATGAGAAATCCAGGCTTTATTCATCTTAATAAGCGTCAGCCTGTCAGCGCTGTCAGTCGACATGCGTGTACGCTTATCGGTGATGATGCCACCAGCTGCACTGAAAACCCGCTCGGACAAGACGCTAGCGGCAGGGCAGGCAAGAACCTCCAAGGCGTACAGCGCCAGTTCGTGCCACATGTCCAGCTTTGAAACCCAGTAGTTGTAGGGAGCTGTGTGATCATTTAGGACGATGGTATGGTCAGCTACGTACTCCCTCACCATCTTTCTGTAAAGATCAGCCCTACTCTGCCGAGACTGGGGACAGGTGACAGTGTCTTGCTGGGGTGACATAAAGCTGGCAAAAGCCTTGTAAAGCGTACCCTTGCCAGTGCTGGACAAGCTGCCTGCTCGCCTACTCTCCCTCGCTACTTGTCCCGCAGAACTACGCACTCTGCCGCTAGCGCTGTCAGAAGGGAAATACTGTTTCAGCTTGTGCACCAGGGCCTGCTGGTATTCATGCATTCTCACACTCCTTTCCTCTCCAGGGATGAGAGTGGAAAGATTTTGCTTGTACCGTGGGTCCAGGAGAGTGAATACCCAGTAATCGGTGCTGGTATAAATTCTTTGAACGCGAGGGTCACGGGATAGGCAGCCTAGCATGAAATCTGCCATATGCGCCAGAGTACCAACGCGTATGAATTCACTCCCCTCCCTCGCCTGACTGTCCATTTCCTCCTCCTCCAACTCTTCCAACTCCTCTTCTTCTGCCCATACACGCTGAACAGTGGAGGACTCAACAATGGTCCCCTCTTGTGTCTCGCCAACATTCTCCTCCTCTTCCTCCTCATCCTCCTCCACCTCCACCTCCTCCGATATGCGCTGAGAAACAGACAAGCGCTGAGAAACAGACAAGGGAATCTTCTTCCCCCGTCTCTTGTGACGAGCGCAAAGCTTCCGACTTCATGCTGATCAGAGAGTTTTTCAACAGGCCAAGCAGCGGGATGGTGAGGCTGATGATGGCGGCATCGCCACTGACCATCTGTGTTGACTCCTCGAAGTTACTCAGCACCTGACATATATCAGACATCCACGTCCACTCCTCATTGTAGACTTGAGGAAGCTGACTGACCTGACTACCAGTTCTGGTGGAAGTTGACATCTGGCAGTCTACAATCGCTCTGCGCTGCTGGTAAACTCTGGATAACATGGTTAATGTTGAATTCCACCTCGTGGGAACGTCGCACAACAGTCGGTGAGTGGGCAGTTGGAGGCGGCGCTGCGCTGCCCTGAGAGTGGCAGCATCTGTGCTGGACTTCCTGAAATGCGCACAGATGCGGCGCACCTTCATGAGCAAATCAGACAGATTGGGGTATGTCTTGAGGAAACGCTGAACTATGAGATTTAACACATGGGCCAGGCATGGCACATGTGTCAGTCTGCCGAGTTGCAGAGCCGCCACCAGGTTACGGCCGTTGTCACACACAACCATGCCTGGCTTCAGGTTCAGCGGTGCCAGCCACAGATCAGTCTGCGCCGTGATGCCCTGTAATAGCTCTTGGGTGGTGTGCCTTTTATCGCCTAGGCTCAGCAGTTTGAGCACCGCCTGCTGTCGCTTAGCGACGGCACTGCTGCTGTGCCTAGAGCTACCGACTGATGGCGGCATGCCCACGGATGGTAGTTCGGAGGAGGAGGAGGGGTGGGAGGAGGAGGAGGCATAGTAGGCCTTTGAGACCTGGACCAAGGTAGGCCCCGCAATCCTCGGCGTCGGCAGTATATGACCAGCCGCAGGGTCAGACTCGGTCCCAGCCTCCACCAAGTTAACCCAATGTGCTGTCAGCGATATATAGTGGCCCTGCCCGGCAGCACTCGTCCACGTGTCTGTGGTCAGGTGGACCTTGTCAGAAACGGCGTTTGTCAGGGCACGGATTATGTTGTCTGACACGTGCTGGTGCAGGGCTGGGACGGCACATCAGGAAAAGTAGTGGCGGCTGGGGACCGAATACCGAGGGGCGGCCGCCGCCATGAGGCTGCGAAAGGCCTCGGTCTCTACTAGCCTATAGGGCAGCTTCTCCAGGCTAATCAATCTGGAGATGTGGACATTAAGGGCTTGGGCGTGCGGGTGGGTTGCACTATATTTCCGTTTCCGCTCCAGCGTCTGGGGTATGGAGAGCTGAACGCTGGTGGATGCTGTGGAGGATCGTGGAGGCGACGATGGGGTTTTTGTGCCAGGGTCCTGGGCAGGGGGCTGACTATCAGCTGAAACAGGGGAAGGAGCAGTGGTGTGCACGGCCGGAGGTGAACGGCTTGGTGCCACTGAGTGGGTTGTTTAGCATTCATATGCCTGCGCATACTGGTGGTAGTTAAGCTAGTAGTGGTGGAACCCCTGCTGATCCTGGTTTGGCAAAGGTTGCACACCACAGTCCGTCGGTCATCCGGTGTTTCCTTAAAGAACCTCCAGACTTCTGAAAATCTAGCCCTCGCCGCGGGAGCCCTCGCCACGGGAGCTTCACTACGTGACACATTTGGCGCTGATGCACCTGCTCTGGCCCTGCCTCTCCGTCTGGCCCCACCACTGCCTCTTCCAACCTGTTCTGGTCGAGGACTCTCCTCCGTCTCAGAAGCACTGTGTTCATCCGACCTCTCAACCCAGCTTGGGTCTGTCACCTCATCATCCTCCGATCCCTCAGTCTGCTCCCCCCTCGGACTTCCTGCCCTGACAACAACTTCACCACTGTCTGACAACCGTGTCTCCTCATCGTTGGACACCTCTTTACACACTTCTTCCACTACGTCAAGAAGGTCATCATCACCCACAGACTGCGACTGGTGGAAAACCTGGGCATTGGAAAATTGCTCAGCAGCAACCGAACAAGTGGTTTGTGACTGTGGGAAGGGTCCAGAAAACAGTTCCTCAGAGTATGCCAGTTCAAATGCCAAATTTTCCTGGGAGGGGGCAGACTGGGGGGGGAGGAGGCTGAGGTGCAGGAGCTGGAGGAGTGCCGATTTCGGTGACATGGGTGGACTGCGTGGAAGACTGACTGGTGGACAAATTGCTCAAAGCATTGTCGGCAATCCACGACATCACCTTTTCGCACTGTTCTGGCCTCAACAGTGCTCTACCACGAGTCCCAGTAACTTCAGACATGAACCTAGGGAGTGTATCTCTGCGGCGTTCCCCTGCTCCCTCATCAGCAGGTGGTGTCTCACCCCGCCCAGGACCACGGCCTCTGACCCCTGCAGTAGTTGGACGCCCACGTCCCCGCCCTCGTCCTCTACCCCTAGCCCTCGGGTTAAACATTTTGAAAATGAAAGTTATAACTTTAATTTTTTTTTAACTTTTTTTTGTGTTTTTTTGTGTTTTTTAGTTTTTTTTGTGTTTTTTAGTTTTTAAAGCCAAACAATGCTATCCTATTGCTATGGCTATTTTCTAGCCAAGTATGAAAGCACACTGCTATGCCAGATGAGATGACGCTGAGTTATGAAAAAATAAACGTAAAATAAAAAGGAAATGGCAGACTGTGCCTAATTGAAATCCAACCCCTAATAAATTTTCCCACTTCGGTCTTTGCGATGGATATGTGCGTCACTAAGCGCTAAACACAGCGGTCGCAAGTCTCACTCCAAATTCCTGACAATTGGCTAGTATATGCACTGCAGCAAGGACAGCCACCAGCAGATCAACCAGAAATAAAATATATATAACGCTATTGTAGGCGTAAGTAAGCCGTTTGGATTCTCCTTTGGCTATTTTCTAGCCAAGTAGGAAAGCACACTGATGAGATGACGCTGAGTTATGAAAAAATAAACGTAAAATAAAAAGAAACTGCCAGACTGTGCCTAATTGAAATCCAACCCCTAATAAATTTTCCCACTTTGGTGTTTGAGGTGGATATGTGTGTCACTAAGAGCTAAACACAACGGTAGCAAGTCCCCCTGCAAATTCCTCACAATATGGTACTAGCTGCACTACTAGTGCCAGCAAGCCCAGCCACAAGCAAACAAAAAAAAAAAAAGTATAACGTTATTGTAGCCCTAAGAAGGGCTGTTGGGTTCTTGTTGAATCACTCCTGCCTAACACTATCCTAATAGAACACCCTAACGCTTTCCCTGACCAGCAGCAGCTCTCTCCCTAGCGGCATCCAGACACAGAATGATCCGAGCAGCGCGGGCAACGGCTAGTCTATTCCAGGGTCACCTGATCTGGCCAGCCAACCACTGCTATCGACGTTTAAGGGTACCACGTCATGCTGGGTGGAGTGCAGAGTCTCCTGGCTTGTGATTGGCTCTGTTTCTGGCCGCCAAAAAGCAAAACGGCGGGAGCTGCCATTTTCTCGAGCAACGAGCAGTTTCGAGTACGCTAATGCTCGAACGAGCATCAAGCTCGGACGAGTATGTTCGCTCATCTCTAATTGTTATTTCATCATAAAATTCATATACAATAAAGTGCATAAGTAATAAACATGTATATAAACATCCCCATATGTTATACATACAATAATAATTAGATAGATAGATAGATAGATAGATAGATAGATAGATAGATAGATAGATAGATAGATAGAAGAGGCAGCTGCAGACTTACCAGTAGATGTATCCTCCCTGTGTTGGGGTTCTGCACCTCTCTACTCCAAAATAGCAAATGCCACTTCTAAACTGAGGGCCACTTCTAACTGAGGGTTTGTGACAGTTGCATCCCACCTGCCATGGTGTGTAAAAGGTTAATCATTGCACACTGATTAACCTTTACTTTACATGATCTCTGCTTGCTGTCAGGCCACTGTCCTGAGGAGGGGGAGTTTAATTAATTGACAACAAGCAGAGGTCTGTTAAAAATCTGAAGAGAATCTCCTGGCTGATCGTTGCTCTCCTCGGGTTATCAATCGCATGCGTTTCTCAAGAAACGCATATGCGACCGGCCTGAGCCCCGCCCCGTGTGAGCTAGCATCGCGTTATGAACGTAACGCTAGCGGAACGTATGAATGCGCCCTCATATTGCGTTTTGTAAATGCAAATGTTAACAGTAATTAAATAAGGAAAATCACCTCTCCTCAGCTGTTGTAATTGGTTTCAAAATGCATTAAAAACGCAATTAAACCACTACATGTGACCCAACCCTTCGAAGTAACCAATAAATTTAAAAATAAATGTAAATGCTAAAAATTCAAAATTTTGGCAAAAGAGGTCACACTGCATGATTTTAAACATTTAAAGCATGTGAAATAATTCAAATTTTCATGTTAAAATAGGGTCCTTAAAAAAAACCTTCCTTTGCACCTGCCCTGGACCAGGTGCAGATTTGTGCCAAAAAAATGGAAAAATGGCGCAAAAACAGCAAAAGTCGCTAAAATTAGCCTAGCTGAAATAATGATACATGTCCTCCAATGAGTAAATATCCAAAGTACTACACACCTCTGTGATAATAATAATTCCTTTATTTATATGGCGCACACAGATTACGCAGTGCTGCACAGAGCTTGCCAAATCAGTCCCTGTCCCCATGGGGCTCACAAACCTACCAGTATGTTTTGGAGTGTGGGAGGAAACTGGGGGACCCATGGGAAATCCACAAAAACATGGAGAGATCATACAAACTCTTTGCAGTTTTTGTCCCTGACCCCAACGTTGCAAAGCTGTAGTGCTCACCACTGACTTACTGTGACCTCTGTGATAATGGAAGTGTGGGATTCACTTGAGAATTCTCAAAACTTAGGTAAAGACCTATTATCCAAAGGCACACAAAGCCTGGTTACTGGAAAATCTGATCTATTGAAAGACTGGTTAGAGTAAACTTTGCCTTATAGATGACCTTAGTATGAGCTTTCTGCAGCTTTCCTCCTAAAAACACCATTCTTATTCAGTGTTTTGATAATAGTAGACACATGAATCCAATTTTTCTCCAGTTTTCAGTCTTCAGCAAGTCTATACAAAAACAATTTAAAGGGGTATCCCAGGAATCAGCATAATTCATATACAAATGGGTCCTTAAAATATAAGCTAATATGTAATTAGATGTTATTTAAAATGTTGCTCCCCTTAACAGAAAAATGCTGCTGACATAAACTGTAATGGAGAATTAAACTGCTACTGGCCCTGTTATCAGTCCATTAATTTCCTCCATGCGGAGAAGACACAGGACAGAAGATGGCTGCCTGTCACATGACCACATCACATGTCCTGCTCCTGCCTGGGCAGGTCATGTGATCACCACTATAATTGGCTGTAGTGAGTTGGTTGCAGTGCATCCGGTATGGCCAGTGTTGTGGTGGGACACATCTCCGTGAGGTAATGTACAGTGATGGCAGTTACACATCATTACTATGGTAACAAAGCAAGACAGTCTGTTACCTTATCGCTGAGCATAAGATGGAGGAGGAGTTACTGAGAACTAAAGGTTCATGGGACTTGTAGTTTCCAGTGGCGGCCATCTTGGTGATAAGTCCACCTACTTCAGAAAGCCCATAACATCTAGTAAATCCTAAAATCAAACTATTTAAGCTCCATTTTGTGACTAATGACATTGAGTTTTGTTATATTGATTTATTTATAGCATTATGGGTTTTTGTATCAGACATTCATACTCCTGGAATATCCCTTTAATGCCCAACTGAATCTAGTATAAAAAAATCATATAGAAACATAATTCCAGAAATACAATTATAAGAAATAACTTACAACATATACTTAATATACAGTCATAGCCATAAGTTTTGAGAATGATACAAATGTTAATTTTTACAAAGTCTACTGCGTCTGGTGTTATAATGGCAATTTGCATTTACTCCAGAATGTTATAAAGAATGATCAGCTTAACAGCAATTAATTGCAAAGTCAATATTTGCCTAGAAAATAAACTTTTTCCCCCAAAACACATTTCAACTTCATTGCAGGCCTGCCTTAAAAGGAGCAGATAACATCATTTCAGTGATTGCTCCATTAACACAAGTGTTGGTGTTGATGAGGACAAGCCTGGAGATCAATCTGTCATGATTAAGTAAGAATCACACCACTGGACACTCTAAAAGGAGGCTGGTGCTTGGCATCATTGTTTCTCTTCTGTTAACCATGGTTATCTCTAAACAGGTGCAGTCATCATTGCACTGCACAAAACTGGCCTAACAGGGAAGAGTATCAAAGCTAGAAAAATGGCACCTCAGTCAACAATCTATTGCATCATCAAGGAATTCAAGGAGAAAAGTTCCCAAGAAGGACCAGCAAACGCCAGGACCGTCTCTTAAAAGTGTTTCAGCTTCGGGATCGGGCTACCAGCAGTGCAGAGCTTGCTCAGAAATGGCAGCAGGCAGGTGTGAGTGCATCTGCACGCACTGTAAGTCGGAGACTGTTGGAGCAAGGCCTGGTGTCAAGGAGGCAGCAAAGAAGTCACTTCTCTCCAGAAAAAACATCAGGGACAGACTGATATTCTGCAAAAGGTACAGGGAGTGGACTGCTGAGGACTGGGGTAAAGTCATTTTCTCTGATGAATCCCCTTTCCGATGTTTTTCCTGTTTGGAACATCTGGAAAACAGCTTGTTCGGAGAAGACAAGGTGAGCGATACCACCAGACTTGTCTCATGCCAACTGTAAAGCATCCTGCAATCATTCATGTGTGGGGTTGCTTCTCAGCCAAGGGAATGGGCTCTCTCACAGTCTTGCCTAAAAACACATCCATGAATAAAGAATAGTACCAGAATGTCCACCAAGAGCAACTTCTCCCAACCGTCCAAGAGCAGTTTGGTGATCAACAATGCCTTTTCCAGCATGATGGAGCACCTTGCCATTGATTGTGCAAGAATGGACTGTTATTAGAGATGAGCGAGCACTAAAATGCTCGGGTACTCGTTATTCGAGACGAACTTTTCCCGATGCTCGAGTGCTCGTCTCGAATAACGAGCCCCATTGAAGTCAATGGGAGACTCGAGCATTTTTCAAGGGGACCAAGGGTCTGCACAGGGAAGCTTGGCCAAACACCTGGGAACCTCAGAAAAGGATGGAAACACCACGGAAATGGACAGGAAACAGCAGGGGCAGCATGCATGGATGCCTCTGAGGCTGCTTAATCGCACCATTATGCCAAAATTTTGGGCAACAGCATGGCCATGACAGAGTGACCGAATGAGGCTAGATAGCATCTAAAACATGCAATAATTGACCCTGACACTATAACGGGACGGCATGCAGAGGCAGCGGCAGCAGTGGCAGGCTACAGAGTGTCATGGCGACATACCCTAAATGGACTCAGGTTTCACCAAAGGAGGTGAAATGATTTCCTATGTGAACAAAAGGTTGACGGTATATTTAGTCGATAACACAGCATGGTGGCGACATAGTGACCAAGTTCCATAACGTATCTGGTGAAACACCCGAAAAATGAGCCTGACACAGCTCTTTTGATAAGGGGACGACATGTGGAGGCAGCCATGGAGACGACTTCCATGATTAAGAGCGACAGTATGGGGCATTCATATTGCGCTGCTATGATTGCAACTTCAGGTCTCCAGCATGGCGGCGACAGATGGGCCGAGTTCCACTATGTATCTGGTGAAACACCTGAAAATTCTGCCTGACACAGCTCGTTTGATAAGGGGATGATGTGCTACATATCCTCTCGTGCTCCCGCGTCTGGGGTATAGAGAGTTGAAATGAGACATTGGTGGACGCTGTGGAGGATCGTGGAGGCAAAATGGACAGGAAACAGCAGGGGCAGCATGCATGGATGCCTCTGAGGCTGCCTAATCTTGGGATGGAGCTGGCGGTCCACTGCCAGGCGAGATTTCGCCTGTCCAAGCCCCTGTCTCTCGGCTCCTCCCCACCCAAAATGGGCCTGGGGGCCAGAAGCGTTTACTTTGAAAAAATTATAATTTTCAAACCAGGCCGGGTCGTTTGAATATTTCACCAAGGAATAATGGAATAGCATAGTGGTTCTATTTTTAATTGTTTTTACGGAAATGGTTCCATGATTAAGAGCGAAAGTATGGGGCATCCATATTGCGCTGCTATGATTGCAACTTCAGGTCTCCAGCATGGCGGCGACAGATGGGCCGAGTTCCACTATGTATCTGGTGAAACACCTGAAAATTCTGCCTGACACAGCTCGTTTGATAAGGGGACCATGTATGGAGGCAGTGAACTAGTAGTAGATTAAAGGTGCTGCAGTTAAAACTATGTTAGTTGGATCTTGAGATGGAGCTGGCGCTCCGCTGCCAGGCGAGATTTCGCCAATCCAAGCCCCTGTCTCTAGGCTACTCCCCAAACAGCACTTCTAAGAACCTTTTGTATAAGATCAAGTGTAGTAGCGTTCTTATAAGTTTAGGATATGGCGGGTGAGGGGAATGTAAACAGATGCGCAAGAAGCGCTGAAATAATATCGGTAAATGATAAAAGTTTGCCAGTATATTTTGTGGATTACACAGCAGGGTGGAGACAAAGTTAACAAGTTTGATGTGGAAGCCATGAAAACAACCCAAAATTCTGCCAGACACAGCTCGTTTGATAAGGGGACCATGTATGGAGGCAGTGAACTAGTAGTAGATTAAAGGTGCTGCAGTTAAAACTATGTTAGTTGGATCTTGAGATGGAGCTGGCGCTCCGCTGCCAGGCGAGCTTTCGCCAATCCAAGCCCCCGTCTCCAGGCTACTCCCCAAACAGCACTTCTAAGAACCTTTTGTATAAGATCAAGTGTAGTAGCGTTCTTATAAGTTTGGGATATGGCGGGTGAGGGGAATGTAAACAGATGCGCAAGAAGCGCTGAAATAATATCGGTAAATGATAAAAGTTTGCCAGTATATTTTGTGGATTAAACAGCAGGGTGGCGACAAAGTTAACAAGTTTGATGTGGAAGCCATGAAAACAACCCAAAATTCTGCCTGACACAGTTCGTTTGATAAGGAGACCATGTATGGAGGCAGCTATATGGACGACTTTTGGAGGCAGCTATGGCGATGACGTGTGGAGGTAGCAATGGAGACAACGTGTGGAGCCAGCTAAAAAGACGACATGTGGAGGCTGCTATGGAGACAATTTAATTTGGATAGTGCCTGTATGTGGCAGTCCAAAAAAGTTTTCAAACCAGAGGAGCAGGTAGGTGGTCCTCCAGAAAAATTAAATAGCCAGTTTCCTATGCTTTAGTGTACAAAGAGGAGGAGAAGGAGGACAATGAGGAGGAGGAGTGCATACATTATTCAGGTTGAGCTTCTTTCACCTGGTGGAGAATGAAAATCCGGAGAAATCCAGGCTTTATTCATCTTGATAAGCGTCAGCCTGTCAGCGCTGTCAGTCGACAGGCGTGTACGCTTATCGGTGATGATGCCACCAGCTGCACTGAAAACCCGCTCGGACAACACGCTAGCGCCAGGGCAGGCAAAAACCTCCAAGGCGTACAGCGCCAGTTCGTGCCACATGTCCAGCTTTGAAACCCAGTAGTTGTAGGGAGCTGTGTGATCATTTAGGACGATGGTATGGTCAGCTACGTACTCCCTCACCATCTTTCTGTAAAGATCAGTCCTACTCTGCCGAGACTGGGGACAGGTGACAGTGTCTTGCTGGGGTGACATAAAACTGGCAAAGGCCTTGTAAAGCGTACCCCTGCCAGTTCTGGACAAGCTGCCTGCTCGTCTACTCTCCCTCGCTACTTGTCCTGCAGAAGTACGCCCTCTGCCGCTAGCGCTGTCAGAAGGGAAATACTGTTTCAGCTTGTGCACCAGGGCCTGCTGGTATTCATGCATTCTCACACTCCTTTCCTCTCCAGGGATGAGAGTGGAAAGATTTTGCTTGTACCGTGGGTCCAGGAGAGTGAATACCCAGTAATCGGTGCTGGAATAAATGCTTTGAACACGAGGGTCACGGGATAGGCAGCCTAGCATGAAATCTGCCACATGCGCCAGAGTCCCAACGCGCAAGAATTCACTCCCCTCACCGGCCTGACTGCCCATTTCCTCCTCCTCCAACTCCTCCAACTCCTCTTCTTCTGCCCATACACGCTGAACAGTGAATGACTTAACAATGGTCCCCTCTTCTGTCTCGCCAACATTCTCCTCCTCTTCCTCCTCATCCTCCTCCACCTTCTCCGATATGCGCTGAGAAACAGACCTAAGGGTGCTTTGGCTATTAGCAAGGGAATCTTCTTCCCCCGTCTCTTGTGACGAGCGCAAAGCTTCCGACTTCATGCTGACCAGAGAGTTTTTCAACAGGCCAAGCAGCAGGATGGTGAGGCTGATGATGGCGGCATCGACACTGACCATCTGTGTTGACTCCTCAAAGTTACTCAGCACCTGACAGATACCCTGTTTCCCCGAAAATAAGACAGTGTCTTATATTAATTTTTGCTCCTAAAGAGGCACTAGGTCTTATTTTCAGGGGATTCTTATTTTTCCATGAACAAGAATTTACATTTATTGGTGAACAAAAAATTCTACTTCTCTAACATCCTATAAATCTCCAAACTCTGAATTTCATGCTGAATTTCTTGTGACTCCATTTCTATTAGAATCATTGGCCCCAATCTCTCATGTTTAGTAAAAGCACTTTCCATAAATGACCCTTCTTATCCTGGTAGCTGCTGGTATCACATTTGCAGCACAACAACCAGTGATTTACTTCCATGAATTCTTCTCCATGTCACAACCTTCTGCAGCATCTAAAAGATTTCCTAATACTAATGTATGGCGTGGGGGGAGCTGTTGCAATGACTGCCGCTAGGTCTTATTTTCAGGGGAGGCCTTATATTTCTAAGCCTGAACAAAATTGTACTAGGTCTTATTTTCGGGGGATGTCTTATTTTAGGGGAAACAGGGTATCAGACATCCACGTCCACTCCTCATTGTAGACTTGAGGAAGCTGACTGACCTGACTACCAGTTCTGGTGGAAGTTGACATCTGGCAGTCTACAATCGCTCTGCGCTGCTGGTAAACTCTGGATAACATGGTTAGTGTTGAATTCCACCTCGTGGGCACGTTGCACAACAGTCGGTGAGCGGGCAGTTGGAGGCGGCGCTGCGCTGCCCTGAGAGTGGCAGCATCTGTGCTGGACTTCCTGAAATGCGCACAGATGCGGCGCACCTTCGTGAGCAAATCAGACAGATTGGGGTATGTCTTGAGGAAACGCTGAACTATAAGATTTAACACATGGGACAGGCATGGCACATGTGTCAGTCTGTGTCAGGACTACAAGCTGTTCAATTTTATTTGAGCACTCGAGGCAACCAGTGCAATGCACATAACAACTTGGTCATCCAATTATTAGAATTCTCGCTCACACATAACTATTTTTTATTCGACGGGACTGTGTACCACCAGCTCAGGGGCACGGCTATGGGGAGCTCATGCGCCCCCACCTATGCCAACTTGTTCCTGGGCTGGTGGGAACACTGCCTTGTCTTCTGTGAAGGTCCTGCCCCCCGACACATTGATATGGCGAGCCTATGGGCTCGCTATATTGACGATATCTTTATCACCTGGGAAGGATCAGTCTGCCAATTTAAGACCCTCCTAAATGACCTCAATGTCAATTCCTTAGGGCTTAGATTTACATATGAGATACATGACTCCAGTATACCATTCTTAGATATCAAGATCAAAAAAAGACACAACGGAGAGATAGACACGACTTTATACAGAAAACCCACCTCGACCAATTCCCTCCTACGTTGGGAATCCTACCATCCTCCGGCATTGAAAAGAGGTATACCTTACGGACAGTACCTTAGAATCCGCCGTAACTGTTCCTCCCTGGATGAGTTTAAACTCCAAGCAAAGGACCTCAAACTACGATTTTTAGCCCGGGGGTACCCAGAGGAAACTCTTAAATCAGCCTACCAGAGAGCACTAAGAACCAACAGGACGGACCTACTCACCCCACGCACTAACTCACCCTCTACATCGGTTATTAGACTGATAGGCACTTTTGATGAGGGATCACAACAAGTTCGTAAAATTTTATCCAAATTTTGGCATATACTCAAAATGGATCCAGATATCTCCCCGGTCCTACATGATTACCCCACAATCACATTCAGAAAAGGACGCAACCTAAGAGACAGACTTGTCCACAGCCATTTTACTAGACCTGAACCCACTAGGACTTGGTTACGTCCCGACATTAAGGGCTGTTTTCGGTGCAGTGGATGTATTGCATGCAAGGTAGTACAGAGCTGTAAAACTTTCCACTGCTCCGTCACCAACAAAAACTATAGCATTCTTTACTACATCAACTGTAAAACAAAAGGGGTCATCTACCTGGCCACTTGTGAGTGTGGTCTCCAATACGTAGGCAAGACATACCGCGAATTTCGGCGGAGAATAGGAGAACACCTAGGGGACATTAGGCACAACCGAGACAAACCCCTCGCCAGGCACATACAAGAAAAACACAGAGGGAGCACCAAAGGACTTACATTTGTGGGTATTGACCTTGTTAAACCCCCGGATAGAGGAGGAGACTGGGACCGGACTTTGAGACAAAAAGAGTCTCAATGGATCTTCAGACTTAAGACTGAGTCCCCGTTAGGACTCAATGAACAGCAGAGCTTTGCCTGCTTCCTATGACCCAATAGCACCTATTCTAGACGCTATATATGGTTTTCTTCTCCTATTATCATTTTTTGCATACTTACCATCCGATTCCTCACCGGCTGTGATACCTCATGTGGGTATCTTGGCCCCTTTTCCAAATCCCTTCTTTCTATATAGGCACATGGGATTAATTGCAATCTTATAAACATGCTCGTTCTTTCTGTATTCCCATATGCTTTTATGGGTCTCTAAGCGCATCACATCACAACCTTTCACACTTTACTTACCAGGTACTTAGTCCCCAGAGACGTCCACTATTTGTCCGGTGTGGGCATTGTCTGCCCTCCCCGTTTTGACCTCAGGGAACGTCTCTGCGCATGCGCCGCCGGCTCGCCCGGGAGACCTCGTGAGCAATGTCTTTTGACATGCGCGCTTGGTCCTCTGGGCGGGCCACTGCGGGAGGGCGCCGTTTCCCTGCCCTCTCCGCTCTTTTCTGGCGCATGCGCACACCGCGCGCCCGCTACCGGCCGCACCGCTCCACCAATGAGGGTGGCGGTCGAGCAGACGCCGAGTGATAGGGGGCGGTACCAACACCACATGTGAAGCGCATAAATTGCAAGCCGCACGCCAGATCAGTTAGTGCCCACTGGTCATCCGCTGCGTACGGGACTTTGCGCACAGGCACCCCCGCAGCACCTGTCCACTGCCTCAGCTATCTCCCTCAGGTAAGACTTTCATCTAGTGGGGTCAGTACACATTTGTACCCATATGCCCACATCTCCCTGATAATTGTTTTTGCTGCAGATTCACTTTCCTTATCACCTCTTCCTCACTAGGATGGTCACGGTTATATGTACACACTATGCCTAGTGAGTAAGGGAGCCAGCATTACCCCAGCACCATTTATCTAAGTAGTGCAAGGTAAGAGCACATTGCTTACACTCTATGTCTATAGACACATTAGAGACCTTTTATATGTCACTTGAGGTATCAAATTATACCCTGTGGTTTTTTCTCTATTAGGGTTTTTCCACACGCGGACCGCATTATCCCCTGATGAGCCCTAAAGGGTGAAACAGGCCCTGTCGGGATTTGGTTACGCAATTACCCTTATGACACACTTTGTATTACTCGTCCTTAGAGACGCTTTATTGACTGGGACGTTATCTCTAAGACTAGGTCCATTTACAGGGCCAGTTATCTAGGGTAAGGTTCCGGTCGGGGCTCGTGGTCAATTAGGGCCACAACCCCGAGGTTAGGTTTACAGGGTGTTCTAGATCTCTACCTAGGGCATTAACAGGGAGAGCTATAGCTATTTTTTGACCTATATCTCCTATGCCTGGAGTCACAACACCTTGTTCCTTCCTCCTTCTTTTTCTACACTCTGACCTAGGGTGCACATATACATTCCACTGACCCTCTTGGTTCCCTCCATTGAGGAACAACTTAATATCTGAGTGTATACCCGGAACTGTTTTTCGCTTTTCAAGATGTGCAGCCCACAGAGGTGAGCTTCCTTTATATATTTTTTTGCTATATGTAAAATTGCATCACTAGCTCTGAACCGTAAGGAGACCACCAGGCTCACACTTGCTTCGCTTTCTGTGTTTTCTTCTCAGATGGGCACCGTGCGTCCAAGTAACTTCTTTGAAGATAGATTACTGTATGTTCACTTTTAAACGATTCCAGTAAAAGCTATATTTTAACCACTATTTTGTATTCTTCTTGATTAATTATAGTGAGTCCACTATATTTCTTCTACACAGTCTTTCTAGTTGAAATATTTATTGGATACATACAGTCTGCCGAGTTGCAGAGCCGCCACCAGGTTACGGCCGTTGTCACACACAACCATGCCTGGCTTCAGGTTCAGCGGTGCCAGCCACAGATCAGTCTGCGCCGTGATGCCCTGTAATAGCTCTTGGGCGGTGTGCCTTTTATCGCCTAGGCTTAGCAGTTTGAGCACCGCCTGCTGTCGCTTAGCGACGGCACTGCTGCTGTGCCTAGAGCTACCGACTGATGGCGCCATGCCCACGGATGGTAATTCGGAGGAGGAGGTGGAGGAGGGGTGGGAGGGGGAGGAGGCATAGTAGGCCTTTGAAACCTGGACCGAGGTAGGCCCCGCAATCCTCGGCGTCGGCAGTATATGAGCAGCCCCAGGGTCAGACTCGGTCCCAGCCTCCACCAAGTTAACCCAATGTGCCGTCAGCAATATATAGTGGCCCTGCCCAGCAGCACTCGTCCACGTGTCCGTGGTCAGGTGGACCTTGTCAGAAACGGCGTTGGTCAGGGCACGGATGATGTTCTCTGACACCTATAGGGCAGCATCTCCAGGCTAAGCAACTTGGAGATGTGGACGTTGAGGGCTTGGGCGTGTGGGTGGGTTGCGCTATACTTCCTTTTGCGCTCCAGCGTCTGGGGTATGGAGAGCTGAACGCTGGTGGATGCTGTGGACGATCGTGGAGGCGAAGATGGGGTTTTCGCACGGGAGGTGTTTGGGCCGTGGTCCTGGGCAGGGGGCTGACTAGCAGATGACACAGGGGAAGGAGCAGTGGTGTGCCCGGCCGGAGGTGAACGGGCTTGGTGCCACTGAGTGGGGTGTTTAGCATTCATATGCCTGCGCATACTGGTGGTAGTTAAGCTAGTAGTGGTGGAACCCCTGCTGATCCTGGTTTGGCAAAGGTTGCACACCACAGTCCGTCGGTCATCCGGTGTTTCTTTAAAGAACCTCCAGACTTCTGAAAATCTAGCCCTCGCTACGGGAGCTTGACTACGGGCAACATTTGGCGCTGATGCACCAGCTCTGGCCCTGCCTCTCCGTCTGGCCCCACCACTGCCTCTTCCAACCTGTTCTGCTATAGGACTCGCCTCCGTCTCAGAAGCACTGTGTTCACCCGGCCTATCAACCCAGCTTGGGTCTGTCACCTCATCATTCTCCAATTCCTCAGTCTGCTCCCCCCTCGGACTTCCTGCCCTGACAACAACTTCACCACTGTCTGACAACCGTGTCTCCTCATCGTCCGACACCTCTTTACACACTTCTTCCACTACGTCAATAATGTCATCATCACCCACAGACTGCGACCGGTGGAAAACCTGGGCATCGGAAAATTGCTCAGCAGCAACCGGACAAGTGGTTTGTGACTGTGGGAAGGGTCCAGAAAACAGTTCCTCAGAGTATGCCGGTTCAAATGCCAAATTTTGCTGGGAGGGGGCAGACTGGGGGAAAGGAGGCTGAGGTGGAGGAGCTGGAGGAGTGCTGATTTCGGTGACATGGGTGGACTGCGTGGAAGACTGACTGGTGGACAAATGGCTAGAAGCATTGTCCGCAATCCACGACATCACCTCTTTGCACTGTTCTGGCCTCAACAGTGCTCTACCACGAGTCCCAGTAACTTGAGACATGATGAACCTAGGGAGTGTAGCTCTGCGTCGTTCCCCTGCTCCCTCATCAGCAGGTGGTGTCTCACCCCGCCCAGGACCACGGCCTCTGACCCCTGCAGTAGTTGGATGCCCACGTCCACGCCCTCGTCCTCTACCCCTAGCCCTCGGGTTAAACATTTTCCAAATTAAAGTGTAAACTTTAAAAAAAAAAATTTGTGTGCTTTTTATTTATTTTTTTTAAACAAAACGATGCTATCCCATTGCTATGGCTAGTTTCTACACTGACAGCACACAACTGGATTTTGTGCTGTGCCTGATGACTTTGAGCTATAAAAAGAAATAAAGGTAAAAAAAAATAAATCAGCAGACTCTGCCTAATTCTAATCAAACCCCTAATAAACTGTCCCACTTCGGTGTTTGAGGTGGATATGCGTGTCACTAAGAGCTAAACACAACGGTAGCAAGTCTCCCTGCAAATTCCTCACAATATGGTACTAGCTGCACTACTAATGCCAGCAAGCCCAGCCACAAGCAAACAAAAGAAAGGAAAATATAACGCTATTGTAGGCCTAAGTAAGCCGTTGGGGTTCTCCTATGGCTATTTTCTAGCCTACAGTGAAAGCACACTGCTTTGCAATATGACTTTGAGCTATAAAAAGAAATAAAGGTAAAAAAAAATAAATCAGCAGACTCTGCCTAATTCTAATCAAACCCCTAATAAATTGTCCCACTTCGGTGTTTGAGGTGGATATGCGTGTCACTAAGAGCTAAACACAACGGTAGCAAGTCTCCCTGCAAATTCCTCACAATATGGTAGTAGCTGCACTACTAATGCCAGCAAGTCCAGCCACAAGCAAACAAAAGAAAGGAAAATATAACGCTATTGTAGGCCTAAGTAAGCCGTTGGGGTTCTCCTATGGCTATTTTCTAGCCTACAGTGAAAGCACACTGCTTTGAAATATGACTTTGAGCTATAAAAAGAAATAAAGGTAAAAAAAAATAAATCAGCAGACTCTGCCTAATTCTAATCAAACCCCTAATAAATTGTCCCACTTCGGTGTTTGAGGTGGATATGTGTGTCACTAAGAGCTAAACACAACGGTCGCAGGTCTCCCTGCAAATTCCTCACAATATGGTACTAGCTGCACTACTAATGCCAGCAAGCCCAGCCACAAGCAAACAAAAAAAGTAAAATAAAACGTTATTGTAGCCCTAAGAAGGGCTGTTGGGTTCTTGTAGAATCACTCCTGCCTAACACTATTCTAATAGAACAGCCTAACGCTTTCCCTGACCAGCAGCAGCTCTCTCCCTAGCGGCATCCAGACAGAGAATGATCCGAGCAGCGCGGGCAGCGGCTAGTCTATCCCAGGGTCACCTGATCTGGCCAGCCAACCACTGCTATCGACGTGTAAGGGTACCACGTCATGCTGGGTGGAGTGCAGAGTCTCCTGGCTTGTGATTGGCTCTGTTTCTGGCCGCCAAAAAGCAAAACGGCGGGAGATGCCATTTTCTCGAGCGGGCGAAATATTCGTCCGAGCAACGAGCAGTTTCGAGTACGCTAATGCTCGAACGAGCATCAAGCTCGGTCGAGTATGTTCGCTCATCTCTAACTGTTATCAGTCAGGATTTGGTCCAGAAGTTGATTGAGAGCTGCCAGGGAGAATTGCAGAGGTCCTGAAGAAGAAGATGGGTCAACACTGCTAATATTGACTTGCTGCATTAACTCATTCTAACTGTCAATAAAAGCTTTTGTTACTCATAATATGATTGCACTTGTATTTCTGTATGTGATAAAAACATCTGACAAACACACATAAATACCAGAGGGCAACAGATCATGTGAAAATATAATATTTGTGTCATTCTCAAAACTTATGACCATGACTGTACACTTAATATACTTAACGGAATACTCTATTGTTGTTTATTTGTCTCATTCAGTTGCACGATATACTTTAATTCATTTCAATATTTGTCTCCAGGTTAAGGGCAAATATACTTGCAGCTCATGCAACTTTCCCAGGCCCCCTAAGATTGACTTAAGGCCCCCATCCTGGCAATCATAGGTAATCAGTTCAAATCCCACAATCAGACATTTTATCTGGAAAAATTTTAGTTATCAGAAAACTCCCTTAATCAAACTCATTACTGTGTAATATCAGTAACTTGTCTTGTGTACATACACTATAAGTGGCAACTGGAAATTAACATCCTAAGGCAGAAGAAATAAGAAGAACACTGAGCATTTGCAAAAAAAAATTGAGAGATTGGTTATACAACCAGAAAAACTCAGGATCCCATCAGCAAATCAAAACTGTGTGCAGGGAAACTGAAATAATAAACATTTGTGTAACTGCATTCACTTCTGGGATAAGACCAAATCCCAATACAAAGATATGCACTCAGACCTCTATGACTCAGATTTCTGTAACTCATAATTCTCAGATAGAGGCAAGTAGTTATTTTATTGTACATGAGGGGCAGTATTATAGTAGTTACACTCTTGTAAATAGGAAGTAGTAGATATATTCTTGTAAATAGGAGGCAGTATTATTGTAATTATATTCTAGTACATACAGTAAGTGTAGTATTATAGCAGTAAATGTGTAAATGTATCACGTAGCCATTGCTAAGGCTAGTTACCAAGATTTTGTTTGCAAAAAGGCTAGAAATAGCCCTGTGCAGCAGATACTAAGTATGAATAACTGTCTAGTTATTCAACATTATTACCTGCTGCGCTGACTTTTCAGGAACGCTGCTTTCTCCTGAGCAGTACTGAGGCTGCAGAGCACGCTGACAGCCCAGCCAACAACACTGAAGTGCAAAGGTTCCCCCTCCCTACAGAGACCTGTACTGTAGTCAGAGAAGTCGGAAAGAGCAGCCAGGCATGGAAATCGGCAGGACAGGGACGTTAAAATAGCCTGCTCTGGGGGTCTACATCATTACAAACATTTGCCCAGGCGTCTCCATTATTATACATTTGTTTTGGGGCCTCCTGGTTTATAAGTGCTGGCTCTAGGTGGGTTTCCATTTTTATTATTTACTTTGGAACATTTCTATCATTATTATTGTTTGATTTGTGCACTGTATTGTAGTCTGCTCTGGGGTCTGTATTAGTCATTGTACAAAAGCAGTATTTGGTTTCTGGGGTGGCATTTGTGCTGTAGTTTGGTTTTTGGTACATCTAGGTTTCTGGCAGTTTGACAATGTGGGCCTCAGATTGATTAAGGTTGTGCACTCCTGCTCTAATGTGATTTGGGTACGAAATAGGACACTAGAGCAGCAGAGGTGTTGCTAGGGTCATAAAAGATCTGGGGCACTGGCCCCAATGCAGATCTATTGAATGGTCAGTAGTGTCCATTTGTGTACCCTCAAATGAGCTTACAAAGCCAACTGAAAACACAGGAGAAATCCCTACCTATTCCATCCAGTAGCTGTAGGTGACGTGTCTTTGGACTATAGTTGTTCTCTATCTGGTCCATTAGGTCATGTATTACCTTGTCTCCACTTCAGACACCTGTCCTCACTGTGGAGTTCACCACACAGACATCATGGGGCAGATTTATCAAGCAGTCTGAAAGTCAGAATATTTCCAGTTTCCCATGGCAACCAATCACAGCTCCCCTTTAAAATATTCATGAGCACTGGTGAAATGAAAGCTGAGCTGTGATTGGTTGCCATGGGCAACTGGAAATATTCTGACTTTCAGACTGCTTGATAAATCTGCCCCATATGTTCTTCATTATTCCTACATTGTGGTCCTCCAACACTGTCCACCAAATACTGTAATACGACTAAACAGAAAATCCCTAAATGTTCCCTAAACGTGGCCTAACATGTAATAATGCACTTAATACCTGTGGTCTCTTCTAATGCCCCTTTAATGTGACCCTACACTAAATAATGCCCCCTCAATGCTCCTACATTTAAAGATTTGATGCATTATGAACCAAACACACCTTGAGAATGGTGTAGCTACACTGATGCAGAAAGATATCTTGTTTAATCCCTGAGCTGAGTGATTTTGCTGAAAAAACAATTATAAAAAAATATTATTAAATTATTATTAAAATTATTACATTTAGGATAATGAGTCTCTGTCGCTCCTTTGCTTGGCTCAGCGCTTCCCATCTTACGCTGCTCAGCAGAATGAGGTAATCATTGACAGGGAGAAGTAATCAATCGCTGCAGCATCCCCCAGCTGCAGTGTAAAAGTGATCCAGCTTAGGATGATTAGTCCTGTCTGGAAAGTACAGGACGTGTGCAATGTGTTTTTTTCAACAAAGCCACTCAACTCATGGATTAAACAAGATATGTTTCTCCATCAGTGTAGCTAAAGCATTCTCAAGGGTTGTCTGGTTCATAATGCAACAAATCAAATACTTTAATGACTCATGAGTGTGGCCCCTTTGTAATCATGTGCAGTGAAAGGAGCCATATGATTCCAACACTAAATAATACCCCCTCTACTGAATAATTCTTCTATACACTGGTTTGGTTTTGATCTTGCATAGGTAGCTAAAAGAGTCGGGTTTTCCTTATCCAATCCTGGAAAACTTTGCATTTTTTTCCTACATCAGTAAGTGATGTTCCCACAGACCCCAGTATATAATGTCCCCAACAGCCCTTAGTAATGCCCTCCGTAGCCTTCAGTATATAATGTCCCCCACAGCCCCCATTATATTATGTCGCCACAGCCTCCAGTATATAATGTCCCCAACAGCCCTTAGTAATGCCCTCCGTAGCCTTCAGTATATAATGTCTCCCACGGCCCCCATTATATTATGTCACCACAGCCTCCAGTACATAATGTACCCCACAGCCTCCAGTATATAATGTCCCCCACAGTCCACAGTATATAATGTATATAATAAAGTCTCACTGATGGTAGATGTGTAGTACTTACGTGCACGTTTCTTTATACGGTAAATGGAACTGTTTTAACTGCATAAAGAAACGGCACAGTTACAAAGAAAAAGCATTCTACAAAATATGTAAATTAACTGGAGGTGCTCAGGCTGCCTTTACCTGAGCGCCTCTAGGCATTGCTATTTTTTTAATTTATCCACCTGAGGAGTTGGAAGAGCTGGAAGAGAGCACACACCTCGCTTTCTCCACGCCTCAGCTCTCTAACATCACCAGTTGACTCCAAGCTCATCAGCCAGGAGCAGGAGTTACAATTATGCCTCCTAAGCCTTCCCCTTTTTAAGTAAGACACAGTCCTCTCTACTAAGCCATACAACTATTTGCTGGATGAGGTGGAAAACAAAATCCTTAAACATATATTTTTGTGATAAAACCTAAATAATATAAAAGAAACAAATAGAATTTACGTCATATATATTTCAAATTTATATAATAGTTTATAATATCATCTTTATAACTATCTTGAGTTTTATTAGGCCCCTTTCACACTTGCATTTTTCACGCACCAGTTCTGTGCACGCTTTTAACTTTCCAAACTCGCATTGTACTCATCAATTGTTTTCAACGGTCTTGTGTTGAATTTGGATTTTTCACGCCCCATTCTAGTTTATAAAGATGCATCAAAAAGGTACTGCACTTGCGAGCATTGCATCCATTGCGTTTTAAATGGATGGGTTGATAGGTGATGTGAAAAAAGGCAGGAAGTGACATGTGGGTACCAATTAACCCCTTACTGATATGTGAAGTACTACTACTTAACATGCCAGCTGCAGGGGTATGGAGAGGGCTCACAGACCTTTAAATCCTGGAAGCGCATAGGCGACGCCATCTAGGTATAGATAGTCACCACCCCATAACGGCATTGGGTGGGGGCGGTGATCTGTTGCCATGACAAATTTATATAATAGGCTGTCTGGTTTTACCCTATGCATTACAATGTGCAATTTGCACATTGTAATGAATGAGGAGGAAAATCCCCATATAATGCCACACTGTAGTATGTCAGTATAAAGTAGGATCAATCAGACAGTCTATGGTTAAAGTACCCTAGGGGGTCTGAAAAATAGTAAAAATTTTTTTTAAAAGAATTATTAAATAAAAAACTAAATATTCAAATCACCCCCCTTTCCCTAGAAGTCATATAAATATAAATAAACGTGTTAGGTTTCCCCACGTCCCAAAACGTCCAATCTTTCAAATTATAATTTTTTCACGCCGCCCAAAGTCTAAAATACCACTTTTTTGCCATTTTGAAAAATATAAAAAATTCAATAAAAGGTGATACAGGCCTTAAAAATGGCAGCATTGAAAATATCATCAAAAGTCACAAAAAATGACACCTCCCACATTTTGTGCCAGAAGATTGCAAAATATATATTTTTTGTACAGGAGGTTTTAATTTTTGTAAATGTATGAAAACAATATAAAACCTATATAAATTTGGTATCCCCGTGATCGCACCGACCCAAAGAATAAAGTAGACATGTCATTTGGGGAGCACAGTGAAAGCAGTATGGACTGGTACCCATCTGCCACCAGTCCATGTACAAACCCCCTCCCCCTTGACCATTGGTGTAGGCTATATCCCTTAATTCAATGGTTGTTATTTTTGTTCCTTTACTCTTTATTTTCTTGAGCCTACCTGTTTCAATGAAATGCATGGCTCAGAAAAAAGCAGGACAAATACATTTATGTAAACTACATCAACCCTCACAAAACCCGAGAGAGAGACTGGATGATAGGAAAAGTCCATCTGACTCAGGTAAAACATCAAACAAATCTTGGGAATATTTATGTGGACTTTATTTCAGAACAAACTCCTGTGCAAATTCAATAGCAACTTAATTAAACTGTATAATGTCTTATGCCTGATAAAAAAAATGGTGCTTTCTGCCGGAGCAGTGAAGGGGTCACCAGATTTAAGAAGAACGTGCGCCAGTTTTGATTAATTTGGCGCACATAGTGCAGTTTGCACTAGTTTTGATAAATGTCGCTCAATGTATGTCGGTGAAGCAGAATGAAATCATTAATATTATATGCAAAATCATACTAATTTAGAGATAATATTGACTAGTTTTGTCATTTCTGTGTTTGCTATTAATAAAGATTCTTTTCACGGTCAGGCCAATATGGCAACTTCTAAAAGCAAATCTGATGAGATATCAGAGGGACGGAAAAGGGGACGGAAAAAGCCGAACCTCAGCGACACTGGCTAATTTACAAGATGTTAATTTAAGTTACTAAAAGAATTTACACAGGAAGGACATCACACGAGGAGGATAAAGCCAAAAATGACGGATATCATTTACAAAATAATTATTATTTTGGAAAGAAAAATCATTATTTTATAGTCTTATAAATGGTGCTAAGAAAACCTCTATAACCTGTAATAAGAAATCATTCTTTTACACAATATATTAGAAATCCAAGTGGTGGCAGCACAGTTCCATCTCAATGTAGAGAATGGTGACTGAATGGTTTGTGGCTGCTGCAGACTCCTTAAGATACTGACATTGTCCTTAAGCTGCAGAAAAAAACAAAGTTCACAAAGCTATGGTCAGTGGTTAATATAAAAGGCACAAAATAACCTCATGGATAGAGAAACTTAAATGTTGACATCTGAAAAAGAAAAGTCACCTTCCATTTTATTTACATCCTGCTCTGCACATTTCCCAGGCTTCGCTCGCTACTGATTCTGTCACGCTGACTTTTGTTCAAGCAGATGCTCCTGCTGTCTGTGTACCAAAAAGCTGTTATATGCAGTTAAAATTCATTCTGTTTATGTGACCGTCTTACCAAGCATTATGTCGCTTTGCTGGAAGGGGAAAAACATTTCCTTTAATTTGGCACCATTTATCTTAGCAGGAAGGAGTGAAGCAATTCCTCTGAGTTCAATTCTCCCCAGATGCTCAGTGCGAATAAATGAAACAATATCGCTGAAGTATTACATAACATCAGTTAGATGGGGTTAGAGTAATGAGAAGATTATAGAGATGGAATGGGCATTAGAGCACATTCTGCAGCCTACTTAATGTAAAATGTCACAGATACAACCATTCGTTTCAGTGAAAAGATTTGACAATGATATATCTTATTGGCAAAGCAAGTGAACCAAATGTTTCTGTAACTGTCTGCCCACCTATTCTGCATAAATCCATATTTCTGGGAATACATTGTAACCCCCACTCTTGCACAGTGACATGATGACAGTACAGACCAATGACAGATGTCGGTAATAATTAGTATTTTTAAAGATACATCTTCATATGATAACATCAAAGTCATATGTCCTTTTAGAGACACCATATTGTTCTCAGTTTTCTCCTTTCTTTCTTATCTTTATAAGAAACCTATCAGGTAGTTTTCCATGTGAAACAATCTCCAGCATGTGCAGCATCTGAAAAGTTCCCTCTGAAATAGTAATATTAAAAAATATGAACAAATGGCAACTTGGTGATATTAAAGGGATCCTGCCCTTTTCTGGCTCCCATAGAGAATAGTGTACACATTGCACATTGTTTTTATAGTAAAACTGCCTGTTTCCAAAAAAAAAAAGATAAGTTAGATGAAAGTTTATCTTTCTGTATGCAGAGCTGTGTCCCCAGTCCCATGGGAGTAGACACCCACCCACAGCAAACCACTCCCTTGTCCCCCATATTTACGACCCCCATCACTTCCCACCTCAGGACATCATACATGTCTGCCCTACGTCTGCCCCACTTCTCACTGGCCACCAGGGACACAGTTCTGTATTCAGAAAGGTAAACTTTCATCTAACTTATGTTTACACTATTCTCTATGGGGACATGTGGGAGCAAGCAAAAGGGCTCCTTATGGCAGGTTCCCGTTAATGGGGAAGGTTTTCAACAAGCATGTAATTATCTTAACACATTTCAGGCAATGCAATGCCTTTAGTCGTAACTCCTCTGTTATTCCTGAATTCTTCCTGAAGTCCAAGCGGTTTACTGTTCCATTACATTAAGAACCGGTAGAAAGGATTGGATGAGGTGTATCAAACCCTTTTTCTCTCTCTCTTTGAGTGTATTAATCCAGAGTTAAAGACATTTTGTTTGTTTGTTGTTAAAGACATGACCTTGTTTTCAGCTTTTTAATTGTTTTTAACCCATGTAATATTTTTTTCCATTGTTCAATAAAGTATTTGTACTCTACATCTTGTGTTTATTCTTTAAGGTTATACTTTTCTTTCCCCTCTCTCTTTATATATACAGTGTTACAGATATGTTACCATATAGACCCCCATATTAAATCCCCGCAGTATTATTTTTTTGCCACTTCCCTCTGTTTGTTATTTTGTAATGTTTCATTTTTTAGAGCATTTGCTGACAATTATCTACTGTGCTTTATGAACAGTATTGTATAATACAGGTTGTGTGAATTCAGGCTAGTAACTGTGTAATATGAAATTTTTTTCCCCCTAATCCACCTCCACCTAAATACTGTTGGTAACTGCATGTGACAACACATATCCACCATATTCTTCATATGTCTGGGCCGTGGGGAAAGGTGACATCCAAGCCTGTGATCTCACACGGGTGCATGGCTCATTATAGCACATGGTTCTGATTACTCTCTGTGATACTAATGAGCAGTGCACTTGTGTGACATCACATGATCTTTTGTTTAACCACAGGAAGTACATAATGGAGCTTCCTGTTGGATGACAGCAGGCAGAGATCTAGAGAACAGTGAGGAATTGATTCAGAAAGTATATTGGTATATTGGAAAATTGGATAACTTTTCATTACACAAACAATATCAATTTGCTGTTTTAATGATCGCCCAATGAATTAATGAGAAATGTATTCCCTCATAATTGCAGCTCTGGTTCTCATGATGCAGCTACCTCCTTTGTGCAGTAGTTGTTGTGGCTGATATCTCTAAAATGTGCAAGCCCCTCTTTCTCTTCACACTAGTATTCTACTGCTTGACAGGACCTCTTATCAAATTAAAGTGGTAGAAACAGTGGTCAGTGCTGCTGTATAGTTGCTGCTGTATTTTTTTCCATCAGCTTTGGTATATCAACTTCCACTAGGGAAGTGTTATGCAACATATGTTCCAGGTTCAGCACCGTTCTGTTTGTAAAGTACTGCAGAGGATGTGCTGTGGACTATGATTTTGTACTTATTTTGCATTATGTCTTGCAGTAGTCTGAACACTGCCCTGGCTGTCTTTATTGAATTCAACCACAACTGTCCATTGTTCTGCTGATTTTGTTCTGGGTTGCAGACAGTTAAGTTAGTTGTGATGGCCAAATGATTTCTCCATTCACATTACTGTCCCGCCCTTCTGGCCTGTTTTCTTTTTGTGTTAGACTTCTTAACCTTTACCTTTTCTGAGAAGCCCTTATTGTTTTCACTCATATTGGCACAACATTACTCCTGTGTTATTCAGTTTTTGTCTTTGTGTTTCACTTTGGTGCAGGAAGTGAACATTGCCCAGTTGTCACTTACCTTCTAGGAGCGGCTAGTGGGTAGGGATAAATAGGTGGGTTTACTATTAGGGCTGACTATCTGTGTCTTCACTTACTTTTTCTCCTGGTTGTACGTCCTCTATGAGCAGCATCACTTAATAATTGTCATGAAATACTTTTTTCTTCTAATCTGAAACTTAGTTGCACCTTCTTATTTAGTGCATCGTATACAGTACTTTATTTTATTATGTTTACAGTGCTTGTATTTTTTTTTGGTTTTAGAGAAAATGTAGTGTGCAGACCTCCATATTATATAACCATTGGCAACAGCTCCGGTCCTAATTGTCATACAATTATTTTGCAATTTTTTGTAATTTGTAGGTTTTATATTACAATATATTATAGTAAATTAAAGTATAATTTTGCAACATTTACATTTTTTTTATATAAATGTAATATAATACTAATGTGTTTTAGATTTTCAAATATTCTATACTTATGTAAGATTGCTGGTCTAAAATGAGTATCAATTCTGAGTTCCAAAAATATAATAATGAATCATTTGTGCTCAGTATAATCTTCAATGTTCATGCTCTAATTTCACTCATCATAATCCTATAGTATGGCAACTAAACAGTAGCACCAACTCAACTCAAAGGGGCACATTTACTTACCCGGTCCAGTCGCGATCCAGCGGCGGGTTCTCCGACTCTGATTCGGGTTCTGCTGGGATTCACTAAGGTCCGTGCGCCGATATTCACCAGGTGTCGCTGCTGCGCCGAGGTCCGCTGGAGTTCACCTGCTTTTTTCTGGTGTATGTGAGTGCTTGATCTTGCGACACAAATGGCTTTTTAAATTCTGCGGTTTTTCCGAATCCTTCGAGTTGTCCGGTGGCCACGCCCCTCGATTTCTGTCGCGCGAAAGTCAGCGCGATTGCGCCAAAAATCGATCGCGTGCGCCACAATCCCGTGAAATACAGCGCAAAGTGGAAATATTCGGGAAAAACCCGACGGATTCGCGGCTGCGTACCCTTAGTAAATGTGCCCCAAAGTGTTTTATGACATCACCAGAGAAGTCATGGACTGGTTATTTTGCTGTTGTGCATCTTGACCCTCATGGGGTGATAAATGTTTTCATTCTGTTATCTTTGGATTGCAGTTTCCATTGGGAGAGCAGCACAGCACATTCACCCTCTTCAGAAGTATCCAAGGTTAATTGTGTGAATTATAAAGCCATTATAAAAACATCATGGTGATTTAGAAATCCAAATAACAAAGTGTTCATATTGCCCCCTAAGTACCCAGAATATGATTTATAACACAAATATCCTCCATATATCCTTGATGTATAGCAAACTTCAAGCAAATATCAACTATTTACACTTGCTGAAAAAATCAACTGTGACAATTGTAAAAGCTTATCAAATCAGCAGTCCTGTCTCTCTACACTAGACAGTGCTACGGTATACGTTGTTATCCAAAAATGTGGGACAGTAAAATAAAATAAAAGTAGTCTGCAGCTTATAAAGCACTCAGTAAAGATTTATTATAGAACACTCAGTTCTTTGCTTCCCTGGCACTACAGACAGAATGGGCAGGGTGACTGAATGATGTAAGCAGCCTCTGCCTGCCAGCAAGAAGAGACTAATGTCTAGGATTAGGCAAAGTGTTTAGAAATAAGAACACCCCCTAGTGTAGTAGATGAGTTCTTCACCCTTTAGATCTCCTACATCACGGATCATCTTATCACAACTTTCCAAACCTCAGGGTTTTTATATTGTTTCTGTTATGAAGTAATGCAGTATGAGATACTGTACAATACCCGACAGCAGGACTGCCCGGCTGACCCTGTTGGCTTGCAATAAGGTCTCCCAGGCTCTGCTGATCGAAAAATAAAAACCTTGATTTTCCTCATTTCCTAAAAGAAAAACTGTAGCTCTGCCCTACTTGTGAACATAGTTCATAGATTACATAAATACAGTGGAACATCTTTAGAAGACCAGCCCTTTCAGAAAACCTCATCCTTAAAACACCTGTTTTTTCAGCGTGTGTTTTTTTCCCATCATAATGCTCTATGGAAGTAAGCTGCCTTTGAGGAGACTGCCCCTATAAAAGTCCAAAACAGAGAACAGAGCTCTCTGCAGTAACCTAGTGTAACTACTACACAGATAATGGAGCTGTCTGCAATAAACCGATCTAACCACTATACAGAGAACAGTGCTGTCTGCAGTAATCTAGTCTAACCCCTATATAGAGAACAGAGCTGTCTGCAGTAACCTCATCTTACCACTACACAGAAAACAGAGCTGTCTGCAGTAACCTGATCTTACCACTACACAGAAAACAGAGCTGTCTGCAGTAACCTGATCTTACCACTACACAGAGAACACAGTTGTCTGCAGTAACCCGATATTACCACTACACAGAGAACAGAGCTGTCTGCAGTAACCTGGTCTTACCACTACACAGAGAACAGAGCTGTCTGCAGTAACCTGGTCTTACCACTACACAGAGAACAGAGCTATCTGCAGTAACCTGTTCTGACCACTACACAGAGAATGGAGCTATCTGCAGTAACCCGATCTTACCACTACACAGAGAACACAGTTGTCTGCAGTAACCCGATATTACCACTACACAGAGAACAGAGCTGTCTGCAGTAACCTGGTCTTACCACTACACAGAGAACAGAGCTGTCTGCAGTAACCTGGTCTTACCACTACACAGAGAACAGAGCTATCTGCAGTAACCTGTTCTGACCACTACACAGAGAATGGAGCTATCTGCAGTAACCCGATCTTACCACTACACAGAGAACAGAGCTGTCTGCAGTAACCTGGTCTTACCACTACACAGAGAACAGAGCTGTCTGCAGTAACCTGATCTAACCACTACACAGAGAACAGAGCTGTCTGCTGTAACCTGGTCTTACCACTATACAGAGAACAGAGCTGCCTGCAGTAATCTGATCTTACCACTACACAGAGAACAGAGCTGTCTGCAGTAACCCGATATTACCACTACACAGAGAACAGAGCTGTCTGCAGTAACCTGATCTTACCACTACACAGAGAACAGAGCTGTCTGCAGTAACCTGATCTTACCACTACACAGAGAACAGAGCTGTCTGCAGTAACCTGGTCTTACCACTACACAGAGAACAGAGCTGTCTGCAGTAACCTCATCTTACCACTACACAGAGAACAGAGCTGTCTGCAGTAACCTGGTCTTACCACTATACAGAGAACAGAGCTGTCTGCAGTAACCTGATGTAACCACTATACAGAGAACAGAGCTGTCTGCAGTAACCTGATCTTACCACTACACAGAGAACAGAGCTGTCTGCAGTAACCTGATCTAACCACTATACAGAGAACAGAGCTGTCTGCAGTAACCTGATATTACCACTACACAGAGAACAGAGCTATCTGCAGTAACCTGATGTAACCACTATACAGAGAACAGAGCTGTCTGCAGTAACCTGATCTTACCACTACACAGAAAACAGAGCTGTCTGCAGTAACCCGATATTACCACTATACAGAGAACAGAGCTGTCTGCAGTAACCTGATCTTACCACTACACAGAGAACAGAGCTGTCTGCAGCAACCTGATCTCACCACTATACAGAGAACAGAGCTGTCTGCAGTAACCCGATATTACCACTATACAGAGAACAGAGCTGTCTGCAGTAACTTGGTCTTACCACTACACAGAGAACAGAGCTGTCTGCAGTAACCTGGTCTTACCACTACACAGAGAACAGAGCTGTCTGCAGTAACCTGATCTATCCACTATACAGAGAACAGAGCTGTCTGCAGTAACCTGATCTTACCACTACACAGAGAACAGAGCTGTCTGCAGTAACCTGGTCTTACCACTACTCAGAGAACAGAGCTGTCTGCAGTAACCTGGTCTTACCACTACACAGAGAACAGAGTTGTCTGCAGTAACCTGATCTTACCACTACACAGAGAACAGAGCTGTCTGCAGTAACCTGATCTTACCACTACACAGAGAACAGAGCTGTCTACAGTAACCTGGTCTTACCACTACACAGAGAACAGAGCTGCCTGCAGTAACCTGATGTAACCACTATACAGAGAACAGAGCTGTCTGCAGTAACCTGATCTAACCACTACACAGAGAACAGAGCTGTCTGCAGTAACCTGGTCTTACCACTATACAGAGAACAGAGCTGTCTGCAGTAACCTGGTCTTACCACTACACAGAGAACAGAGCTGTCTGCAGCAACCTGGTCTTACCACTACACATAGAACAGAGCTGTCTGCAGTAACCCGATCTTACCACTATACAGAGAACAGAGCTGTCTGCAGTAACCCGATCTATCCACTACACAGAGAACAGAACTGTCTGCAGTAACCTGATCTTACCCCTACACAGAGAACAGAGCTGTCTGCAGTAACCTGGTCTTACCACTACACAGAGAACAAAGCTGTCTGCAGTAACCTGATCGAACCACTATACAGAGAACAGAGCTCTCTGCAGTAACCTGATCTAACCACTACACAGAGAACAGAGCTGTCTGCAGTAACCTGGTCTTACCACTACACAGAGAACAGAGCTGTCTGCAGTAACCTGGTCTTACCACTACACAGAGAACAGAGCTGTCTGCAGTAACCTGATCTTACCACTACACAGAGAACAGAGCTGTCTGCAGTAACCTGATCTTACCACTACACAGAGAACAGAGCTGTCTGCAGTAACCTGATCTTACCACTACACAGAGAACAGAGCTGTCTGCAGTAACCTGATCTTACCACTACACAGAGAACAGAGCTGTCTGCAGTAACCTGATCTTACCACTACACAGAGAACAGAGCTGTCTGCAGTAACCTGATCTTACCACTACACAGAGAACAGAGCTGTCTGCAGCAACCTGGTCTTACCACTACACAGAGAACAGAGCTGTCTGCAGTAACCTGATCTTACCACTACACAGAGAACAGAGCTGTCTGCAGTAACCTGAACTTACCACTACACAGAGAACAGAGCTGTCTGCAGTAACCTGATCTTACCACTACACAGAGAATGGAGCTATCTGCAGTAACCTGATCTTACCACTACACAGAGAACAGAGCTGTCTGCAGTAACCTGATCTTACCACTACACAGAGAACAGAGCTGTCTGCAGTAACCTGGTCTTACCACTACACAGAGAACAGAGCTGTCTGCAGTAACTTGATGCAACCACTACACAGAGAACAGAGCTGTCTGCAGTAACCTGGTCTTACCACTACACAGAGAACAGAGCTGTCTGCAGTAACCTGATCTTACCACTACACAGAGAACAGAGCTGTCTGCAGTAACCTGATGTAACCACTACACAGAGAACAGAGCTGCCCCCATTATGTAGTTACATAATCTCATTATGTGCAGTTGTACATAATCCCATTGAAAAGTGAGGGAGTAGGTAAGATAAGTAAGGACAATGGTCTCATACACTTCACAGAGGTTGTTTAGGGCTGTAACAGCAAGTTATGGTGGGTGTGGGAATAGAATCCACTGGTGACCCACTACAGAAACAACATTGTTTGCTGTAATAGTTTATTTAATAGAAAGCATGCCTTTAAAACAAATTATAAAGTGACGCAATGTCTGACGTGTCTGTTTAGTAAGGCTTTCCATCCAATGGCACTGCATGCTATGATGCTTGGTGACAATCTGGTATAGCAAGCCATAAAACATGCAGTATAGTGTCACTATGATGGGACTGGGACCATTATATTACTGGCTGCAACTACAGTGGTAGCTATGGGGCCCAAAGGGTCAGGGGGCCCAGCATCCGACCTGCCACTAAAGAATGGAGGATGTGTGTTATATGTATATATGTACTGTGTAATATGTATATGACATATATGTGATGGATATGTGCTGTATATGTATGTATCTGTGATGTATATATACTGTATGTGTGTATATATGCTGTTTGTCTGTATATGGCACTTTGTGTGTATAAGTGATGTGTATAGGCTCTATATGTGTGCGTATGTGTGTAACAGTGTACAAATGTGTGTGTATGAGTGAAGTACTGTATGTGTATGTATAAATATAGAAATGTATGTATATATATATATGTATGAAAGTGTTATATGTATATTTTTAGGCATAAAGGGGACACCTGTTTGTAGTGTTCTAACCAGAATTACAGATGGTTTAATGTAGAGCAGTGACAGCAATAAATGCTTTAATAAAAGATGCAATGTGCTGTTGTTGTGGAAACATGCTAATTCTTGAGTTAGGGATCTTAATGTTGCGGTATAATTTGCAGCAAACATTCACACAAGGGGCTTATTTACTAAGGGTCCGTGGATCGCATTTCCGTCTGATTTCCCGTTTTCGTGAATTGCGCTGCTGTGACAGGCATTTAGAAGGGGATTGTGTCGCACGCGATCAGATTTTGGCGCCGGCTTACACGAGACAGAAATGGGCGGGCTGTCGGACGATTTGACTGATTCAGACTGAGCGCGGACACTTTAAAATTGAGTCGCAGGACATGCACTTACATGCACCCTGAAGAAGAAGGTGAACTCCGGCGGACATGAGTGGGGAAGCAACAGATGCAGGATATCGGGCGCACAATCTTAGTGAATAGCGCCACATTGCATTATCGTCGGACCAATGCACTTCGGGTGAACTCCTCGGACAGGTAAGATGTCCTCCTATTTGGTGTTCTTTTAACTGCCTTATTTTTGAAGAATAGTTAAAGAAAATCTAAAATCAAAATGAAGTCTGATAAACCAGGGACAATTACTCATCCAGTCACTGTGACTGTGGTAAGCTTCTTATATTTACTATCTAAGGCCTCCTTCCTTCTGCCATCAACTTATAAAATTATGCTAATGACTCTGAAGGGCTTTGGTGGGTGTTTACAGAGCCTCTCAGTGCTGTGGCTTCACACGCTGTTACAATGAGCTTGGTTTATTATGTGACGTCATCGGGGAGCGGCGATCCGTCACCATGACAGCCTCGGGTCTTGTAAATCCCCATATACTGCCATACAGTAGTATGGTAGTATATGGTAGGTTAAAGTACCTTAGGGAGTCTGAAAAATAGTAAAAGTAAAAATTTAAAAAAGTTAAAAAAAAATTATAATTAAAAAACCCAAAAATTCTAATCAACCCCCTTTTCCTAGAACTGATATAAATATAAATAAACAGTGAAAATCACAAACACGTTAGGTACCGCCGCATCCAAAAATGCCCAATCTATCAAAATATAATGACGGTTATTCACTGCATTTAACCCCGTAAAGGAAAATAGCGCCCAAAGTCGAAAATGGCACTTTTTTGCCATTTTGAAAAATATAAAAAATTCTATAAAAAGTGATCAAACGGTTGTAAAGTCCTAAAAATGGTAGCATTGAAAACTTCATCAGAAGTCGCAAAAAAATGACACCACCCACAGCTCTGTACACCGAAGTATGAAAAAGTTATTAGCGCCAGAATATGGCAAAATAAAAAAATCTACACAAGTTTTTAATTTTTGTTAACGTATGAAAACATTATAAAACCTATACACATTTGGTATCCCTGTGATTGCACTGACCCAAAGAATAAAGTAGACATGTCATTTGGGATGCACAGTGAAAGCCGTAGAATCCAAGCCCACAACAATATGGCGCAAATGCGTTTTTTCACCATTTTCACTGCATTTGGATTTTTTTTCCTGCTTCCCAATACATGGCATGGAATAATAAATAATAATAAATACCATCACTATGAAGTACAATTTGTTACACAGAAAACAAGAAAATAAAAAAAATATAGAGATTTTTTGATTGTGGGGAGTGAAAAATGGAAATGAAAAAACTAAAAAGGGAGAGGTCCTTAAAGGGTTAAGCTTTGAAAACAAAGGAACAAGAAAATACAAATTATTCAAAAATTAATAGTATTCTGAGAGGGTTGTACAGGGCACATGTAAAACATAACAATGGAATATAGCTGTTGTGGTGTTCAGTGTCCCTGCAGCACTAACACAATGAAAATTAAACATCAATGCTTTGTCTGTGGGACTAGGTAACTGTTCTCCACTGATGGTTCTAACCAAAACTTTTGAAATTTTTTTTAAAACTCAAACAACCTATTTGAGCCAACCTGTACATACATACACATAGGACATAAGCCAACGAAATCCTCATTTACTATATGCAAATACAAAGCTATCTATCCTCTTTTGCAAACATACTCTACTTGTCCAAGTATTCATTTTATAGTTTGCGAGAGAAAATATTGAGACTGTTACAATTAGGGGAGAAGAGAATTATAGACATTATATTTTGGACCAATGCCTGGATAACTGGTAAGCAGAGATGGGTTAAAATGAAATTTATTTTGCATCTAAATCCTAAGTTCTGGACCCCTGTTTCAATTTCAGCAAGATTTTTTCAGAGTGGTTTACATATTTTTGCTCTATTATCCCAATAGAGGTAATAGCACAATGTGGACAAGGCGGAAGATGTCCGACTGCAGGGCCAGATTGTAGGGAGGGCTCCAAGGTGCGCACCCTGTGGCCCTCACCACGTTACTCATAAGGGAGCGCACCCTGTGGCCCCCACCAGCTGTGAGCTGTTTCTGGGAGCCAAGTGCTGCACATGCGCATGTTTCCGAGCTGTGACAGTGACTCACTGGTTCTGTTAGTGAGAGTGTGCCTGTCCAGCCCTCCGTACTCAATCTCATTCTACATGCAGTGTGCTTTTCATTAGCTGTGCTGCATGCAGAGTGACACTGGTTGGCTGAACTGCTTCCCAACCAAGTCCTAGCCAATCAGTGTTAGGTTTACTTCCTCACAGATCACTTGGCCTGATCTGTGAGAGGAGGAGAGAGAAACAGTGGTGTGTGGGACTGTTATAGCGGCTGGGACTAGTAGTGCTACTGCCACTGCCCAGGGCTGATTCTAGGGTATTTGCTGCCGGAGGTGAAAAATTAAATTACGCCCCCACCCGAACATTGGTGCATCCCTGCTTATATTATATACAGCCCCCCTTATTATAAAATATGCAGCTCCCATATTCTGTAATATACAACCCCCTTAAATATTATGTAGCCCCCTTAAATATTATGTAGCCCCTGTATCATTATATACAGGCCCACTTATATTTTATTATATACAGGCCCCTTGTATTTTATTATATACAGTCCCCCTTGTCTATTATATACAGACCCCCTTGTCTATTTTATTCAGCCCTCCTTTTTCATCATATACAGCCCCTCCTTCAAAATTATACAGCCCCCATTTCAATATATACAACCCCTATTTCAATATATACAGACCCCCTCTTTTATTATATATAGCCCACCTCTTTCATTTTATACAGCCCCCTTTTTATTATATACAGTCACCTTTTTCATTATATAGCCCCCCTTTGTATAAAATAAGAAATTACTCACCTTTAGTCATGCTCCCCCGCCCCGGCTTGCGTCCTCTGCATTTTCCTGGCTCTTCGACTGCCTTGTGTAGCTCTGTGAAGGGATGCAGGCAGCGTGACATCATCGCACTCTGTCCTCCAGAGCAACAGAGCGGCACGGACAGAAGGATCTGTGCCACTCTGTATATCATTTGCTCCTGTCTCTTAAAGAGAAATGCGTGATTGAGTTTTTATTTTTTTTTCATGTGTGGCCACCCGAATCACCCACATAACGGCCCCAAATTTTGCCGCTTGCCTCAGGACACAGGCATTTGCCGCCTGAGGCGAGATTTTCATCTCGCCTTTATGGCAGATGCGGCCCTGCCACTGTGCCAGCCAGACCAGCAGTTAGGCTAAAATGTAAAAAGGAGAAACTTTAGAATGATAATGATAATTTTGAATATTAATGTCTACCACTGTCTGAGCTACATTCAGTGGGTGGGTGGGTGGGTGGGGGATGTCTCCATATAATCTGGCCCTGTCTGACTGTGTAGTGATAATAGTGGCAGCCATACTGCTTTCTATGAAATCACTATAGTTTCTGTGTTGCATTTTACCAATAAAAAAAAATATCCTACACACTGTATTTTTCCAAAAACTTTAATTGAGTCATTGAATCTAGCAGAAAAAGGGCAGTATAGTGTCCAGAACAGCACTTACTTGTCGATATATTTCTAATCGCTGCCTGATGTAGTGATGATTTATTGAACTAAATATAATGAATGTTTGCCTTGGTGGATTCCCTCTTCATCTTCATCCCTCAGACTCACTGAACCCCTCTACAGCTGTATATCTATGTGTCTCAGATTATCTGCACATAAATGTGTGCTTTTCACAGGCTGCAATCAATAAACCTGTGGTCTGATATTTGCAGCCCATGTATCATCAGCAGGTGATCTCTGAGCCACAAACTATGGTGAATTTATATGAGCCAATAGAGATATTTGTCAGGGAGATATATTAGGAGGTCATTTGATTTACACAACCACTGTGTAAGGGTGTATAGCACGTCCAAAACATCAGCCATGTGCATGTAACCATACAAAGGGATTGTACAAATTAACTGACCTCCTAATGTCTTTCCCTGACAATTTTCTCTGCCTATTTATTGAACAACCTGGTATTATTCAGAGAGACTAATGCCTATTGCACATAGCTGTGTTTGCAGCCTGTTTTTGGTCAGGTAAAGAACAAAGACGTACGTTCTTCATGAATGTCGCGCTTCCTGTACTGCCCCGACCGAGTGCACCAACTTTTTGGGGGAAAATTTGTGTTGCATTAAAAATATTGCAGCTGCGCCCCGAAACATTTGCATGCGACACAAACATAGTGCGGACACTTCTTAAATACATGTGCAATATCCCCCACCGGGGCTTAGCCTTTTCTTGGGGCCTATAGGCAGCCGGGTGCCCAGAATACCGGAGTGGCTGGCAATTGCGGCCTGGGGCATGCTGATGTCACGGTGCTTGCTATGGGGACCGGACGGCTGTACTACAGCCTGGCAGGTCTCCAGCAGGTGGTGTGTGCAAGAAATATGGAAAGAGAGGCTGATGTACTGGTTCTCCCTGGGGCAACCCTTGAATGTCTGTAAGATAGGTCCCTGGATAATAGATGGGGAAGCCCGTGGTGGTAACAACCGTATCCAGGGATCAGACGGAGGCAACTCACGGTTCTTTATTAAACAAATGGTAGCAGGCAACGGCCTAAATGGTCAAACAGCTGATCAGTACTGGATTGGTCGTGGAGAGTGGTCCTCAGGAATAAAGCACCATCCTGGTACTATATACGGTGTGGACTGCTGACAGGCAAAGAAGACTCTGCAGACTGGATGATGTGCTCCCACTGCACAGGGGTTTCATACTCCCCCTTGTCATGTGGTAGCACCTCTCCAATCACACTCCAGTTTACAATACAGCCAACTCATTGGTTAATTACTTACACATAGTTAACTGTTGTCTTTCCAGGCAGAATCTACAGCTGCTATTACATAATGACCAGGTTCTGGCACCTTCATAGAGGGTTCGCGACTCCCCCTAACAGCTCCTGACCTGGAGAGGGTGCTATTCGCAACTACCAGTGTGCCTTTACATGTTGCACATGTACAAGCTGTTTGCACTGAAAAGAACATGTAAAGTCCGACAGAAATCTGGCTTAAGGTCCTAAGAATGCCTGTGCACCATAGGCTTCTACCATGGCCGCAGTTTGTGTTGTGTGCATGAGGCCTTACTGATTTAAGCATCAAACAATGTGCAACAATCCTTTGCCTCAGGTGACCATACTTTATACTATACGATACTATAGATTTATACTGTACTATTATGGGAGATCCTGCTTAGCGATCACTAGTCATGTTATCCTTCCTCTCTAACCTGATATGGCATTGTCCATTTTAGGAATTTCTGATTTATACATTTAATTTGGAATGTTTCAGATTGAATTTCGATTTTTAAGAATCAATATGCTGATCTCTACTGATTCGGGTTAGTTTTATCCAATGTTTGATAACTGTCGTTTCTTTCCTAGCTTCTCATACTCTTTATGAACCAAAAACAGCATTCTGTATTTGTTTTTCTTGGGAAATAAGAATCACTCATTTTTCATTTGTCAAAAATTTTTTTTTTCGAACAAGCTCAATATTTTTTGAATAGTCAATTTGATATAGAAATAAAATATGTCCATATATATTATATATATTGCAAAGATATAATGATTCATAAAAAGTGAAGGCAGAAATATAAAATGACTCTCTAGCGAAGCACTCAGGGGTGCACAGTGATGGACTGCATAAGCTATGGAAAGCATGGCCACAAGGAGACTGAACTAGCCGACAGCAAACAAAGCTAATAACAAAGTATATAATTACACGGGATTGAATTTTGAATTATTTATTGCACTCTTTCTGAAAACTTCTAAGGAGAGCGTGAACACTTCTAACTTTATTCTTTTAAATTTTTGTTTTTACTAAAACCTGAATATTATAACTGCATAAATTTTTAACATAAGACAAAAAACTGGAATTACTAACAGCATTCAGATTTCCAATATGTTGACTTGAAAAGTGAAAGTAATACTAAAAAGAAGAATAGAGCTGCAAAAACAAACATGCAGTTTATGATGTATTTTTCACTATCTCAAAGTTAAATGTGGATGAAGTTGGAAGGAGAATTCCTCTGGTGCAATAACACCAAAAACTAAATGTTTGATTCTAGTCTAAAAAAAGGGGGTCCTAAGGGGAGTGGTTGCTAAAAATTAATATGTATATCAAAATAAAGAGAATGATATAACTAGTTTAGCGAATGCCAAACCCCACCACTACCACCAAACCAAAATCTCTTTTCTATCCATACCTCCCACAAAGCGGTTAAAGATTATAAATAAGTCCTGAATCCTCAATTGATGGAACTATGTAATAAATTGCACTTCATTGCGATGGTATTTAATATTCCGTGCTGTGTAGTGCAAAGCAGGAAAAAAATTCAAAATGCAGTCAAATTGTTGAAAAAATGCATTTGCGCCATTTTCTTGCTGGATTTTACGGATTTCACTGTGCCTCCCCAATGACATGTCTACTTTATTTGTGTGGGTTGGTGCGATCATGGGCATACCAAATTTACGTATGTAGGTTTTATAATGTTTTCATAAATTTAAAATAATTAAAACACTCTTCATTTTGCCATGTTTTTGTGCTAATAACTTTTTCATACATAAGTGTAAGTAGCTGTGTATGGTGTCATTTTTTGTGACTTTTGATAAAGTTTTCAATGCTACTATTTTGAGGACAATACAGCCTTTTGATCATTTTTTAGAGAATTTTGCAATATTTTTTTTAAATGGCAAAAAAAGTCGCATTTGTGACTTTGGAGTGCTATTTTCCATTAAGGGGTTAAATGCTGAGAATAACCATTATTTTATTTTGATTGTTCAGACATTTTAGGAAGCGGCGATACCTAACATGTTTATGATTTTTACTGTTTATTTAAATTTTTGTTTGTATCAGTTGTAGGAAAAGGGGGGTGATTTGAACTGTTTACTTAATTTTTTTAAACTTTTTCAAAAAATATTTTACTACTTTTCAGACCCCATAGTCGCTGGAACCACTCAAATGTATATGAGTGAGATCCATCACACAAATATTGATGAGCGCATGACACAGATATGAAGGGGGTAGTTCAGTGCCTGACACAGATATAAAGGGGGTTACCCACACCTGACACAGATACAAAGGGGGTCGCCCAGTGCCAGAGGATATCACTTTTATATCACTTTTAGAAAATAAAGAATTACATCACATGTAAAGGATCCATATCAGAGTACTGTGGTTTGTGTACATGTATATAAGGCAGTGTATATAGACCCAAGAGAAATTCAGCAAAAACAGCCTGCATTGACACGCACCATGAAATACAGGAAAAAGGTTTGGCTTGAATTCCCCCTATATATGTAGAAACTACATATATTTAGTTTCTACTTTTGATAAAAAATTACGAAAAGTATGAATTGATAAAAAGCAAATCATCAACCATCAGATAAAAAAGTTACAGCTTTACACAAAAAACCATTTAAAATTTCCCTATGTCCTAAAGCAGTGATGGTGCTACAGCCAAGACCCACTTATTTATCCCAAAGTGCCAACACAGAAATGTAATTAGTGATTTATACTCCCTTCTCTGTCACAGCTTTCATTGCTACCAGCACCCAGAGGACACCAATAAAGCAGAAAATAGAAGGAATTTGGATGATCATTGTAGCTTCCCTCCAGGGTCCCATAAACAGGAAGAATTGTCAGGGCCGGAGCAGGAGCTACAATGATAATCCAGATCTGTACACACCTTTCCACTCCTCCAGTAGTCCCAGGTAGAGCTGTCACTTTAAAATAGCTCTGGGACTGCAGGAAGATAACTGGAGTGCAATAGTGATGGTCTGGGTGCCCACAGAAAGGTCTCTGAGTGCCACCTCTGGCACCCGTGCCATAGGTTCGCCACCACTGTCCTAAAGGTATTATATTCTACACACAGTACCATATCAATAATGGAGTGGTGACAGAGTGTTACCAGTTGGAGGTGTACCTTATCAGTACCATGAGTATCATACTATTAGTATCATATCAAGATACCTCATTTGACAATGTAAAATAGTAACACTCATCAAATTTACCTCAGAAATGTATCATCAAATTTCTGAGGTAAAACTGTTCTAGTTGCTAATGGAAACCAATCAGAGCTCAGCTTGAAGTTTATAAACAGCTGTGGGAAAATGAAAGCTGAGCTCCGATTAGTTGACATGGGTAACTAGAACAGTTCTGCTCTAAGAGACTTATGATAAATCTCTGCCATTGTCTTCTTGGAGGAATAACAGAGGAAATGTTCACCAGAACTGCACTCTAGTATTGTTATCTGAAAGGAATAGATGTAGCCATTAAAATAGACATGTCAGGAAAGATGACAGATCCTCTTCACAAGAACACTTTCCCAATCATTCATTATCTTTGGCTACTGTCTATGACATTTTATACAATTTTGTCATTCAAGGTTGCTTGGATCCTGGATTTCTGTATATTAAAACTGCTTAGCTTTTTGTATCACTTTATAGCTATAAGAACTAAGGTGATGTGTCTGCTATGTAAGGGTTAATAAAATTAGATTATGAAAGCATCCCAGAACAAAAGACACAGCATCAATGGAATTAATTAGATTTTGCCAATGAAAAGGGAATCTTGTTTGCTTACAACTTTGTGAATGTCAGTTTTGAAATGAGATGCAACCCCTCAGAAGACTGATATTATAACTTTGTATTGAGGGGTCAGAAGTGATGTAACACAATGTGACATGATGGACACAGGAAAGTGAAACTTGGAAACTGCACAAATGCTGAGCAGAAATTTAACTTGCTAAAAACTCCAGGTACGACAAATCTAATATATAAAGCTGAGCGTATGAATATGTATTTGTGTATGGTGGAAAAAGGAATTCACAAAATTTTTCATGGCTTCCTCCTGTTATTCCATCTCAGTTTGGACTGCATATCTTTACCCCACACTTTTTAAAATATGCTCAGCTTTCACGTCATTAACTGCGGTGGGTAAATGAAAGCTGAGTTCTGATTGGTTGTCAAGAAGTAGAAAAGCTCAGCTTCTATTTTGCTACAAGACCTTAATATTAGCTCAGAGCTCTTATTGGTTGCTATATGCAATAAAGGACATTCTTAGTATAAGACAGCTTATGTTTCAGTTAATATATTATGGTGCTTAGCCATTGTTGTTGTAGAGGCTTTAGATCATCTGTGATACTCCAGTTACATCCAGACTAAAAAACATGTTTATTAATCAATCATCAATATACATAAGTTAGGTCAAGTAAACAAACAAGTCTTTATTAATTTGATGATTATTACAATATATAAGTCACATCCAGTCCTGCAATCATATATGTATCAATAAATCATCTCAGATGACTGCAGCTCTGGATGTGACTGGAGAATCAATCCGACGTTACATCATCTCTTACAGTGGCTTATGAAGGCTATATATTATATTATAATTATAGGACTTTAGGTCACATTGTTGGATGTTCAGAACAATACACTGTTTATACACCTGTTTGAGACCCACAGCCTTTAAATTGGTATAACTTATACTAATGTAATGTGCCGACACCAGATCTCATTTCTCCCAGCCGGATTTCTTCATTACATATTGCATGGACATAGTGCGATTTAGTACTGCTCTAAATGTTGAACAAATCACCACATATCCCTGGTTTCTTAAGGCACCTTCCTGCATTTGAAGGTATTCGAGCATTAGAGTACCAAATTCCAAGTGTCAAATAAATCTGTTTATTATAGTTTGTCCATAATATTTGTGTTTGACCTCCGTTTATCTTTGCTGATTGCCCTGACCTCTTCCTATATTACTATTACACACAGTATGAACACTGCCTTTCCTGACTTTGGCTTATTTCTGCCCATAATAATAATAATTCTTTATTTATATAGCACACACAGATTACGCAGCGCTGCACAAGCATGTCAAATTGGTCCCTGTCCCCATGGGGCTCACAATCTAAACAACCTAACAGTATGTTTTGGAGTGTGGGAGGAAACCGGAGTACCCGGTGGAAACCCACGCAAACACGGAGAGAACATACAAACTCTTTGCAGATGTTGACCTGGGTGGGATTCGAACCAAGGACCCCAGTACTGCAAGGCAGAAGTGCCACCGTGCCGCCCTAATCCATGCCTGTCCCTAAATGGAAACTACTCCAAGAGGTAGCAAACGTGTCTGCAGTGAAAGGTAGATCTTCATACAGGGGTTAAAGTTCAGTAAATACCATGGAACTACATGGACAATACACATAAGAGCAGCCCAAAGTCAAATCCATCCAAGGGCACATTGGGTTCGCTGCTATATTACATTATGGCTAAAGTGTGGTAATAAATTTTGTCTCACGTGAAACCCTAGAAGGAAATGTTTATTAGTCCAGAAGTCTTCAGCGAGATGGGGGTCACAGCTTGTCCAAGTCCTACAAGGGTGTCAACTCTCTCAATGGGCGTGTACCACACCCATGGCTGTTCTTCTTGGAGCTGTGATTGACAGCTTACCTCTGCAGAGTTTAGTTCCCTTGGCTGAGCTGGGTATGTCAGCTGTAGGTTGAGCAATGGATGGTGGAACCAATGAGCTGCTGTGGCGGAAACCAAGCAGTCCAAAAATACCTGCTCTTCCTTTCATCCAGTTACTGATGTCTTGATACATATAGTTCTACAAGCTTGATTGTGCTATTTCTAGTAATGAGATCTTTGCTACAACCTTACAATTCCTTACAATTCTGTACCCTGATTCCATCTTGGTTTTGACCTGGTTATCCTGATTTTGTTTGTATATCAGTCTGTCTGTCTCTAACTATTATTTTGTCATCTTTTTTTGAGTCGTCCAGTTGTCACCTGTGGGTTAGCGCCGTAAAGGCAAGTAGCTAGGGGCAGGGGTTATGGGTTAGCTCAGGGCCTGCACCTCTTTCTATGTCTTGATGGATATAAAGAGAACAATACAACATAAACAGCTTCTAATCTGAGTACTAACGTTAATAAAGCTTTGAATTACAGTATAGCACTACAGCCCATGCCATACAACGTGAATTAATTACCAACCATTTGTGTATTCACATCTTCACCAAGAGACATACATTAAATATTTCCTTGTTTTATTTTGCAGTACAAATTGCATGTTTGAAAAGCAACATTTTGAGGTACAGTAAAAAAACCTTTATTTTCACAAAGGGAAATAAGTTTATGTTCATGGAGGAGTTTACCCACCTCTTATTGAGTTGATGAGGGTGTAAATGAAAATAGCATTTTACAAGAGTTTTAACAATTTAAAAAAAAAGTCAATGCTTTTCAATTTTGTGCCAAAAATTTACTTTTTCAGAGTTTTTCTTTTCATTCTGCATGATAAAAGTATTTCTCTCGATATTGGGCTATTTTCCAACCATTTGCTTTTATGCATTGTTAACCATAACATACCTTGAGAATGTTGTAGCGGCCCTGATGCAGACACATATCTTGTTTAATCCCTGAACTTAGTGGTTTTGCTCAAAAAGCAATTATATAATTCAGAACCTTGGGAAAGCTGGGTGGAGAATGGCTGGTGTACATAGACACACTGGGGCAGATTACTAATCCCGTGCGCCTGAGTTCCTGCATCCGACACTTTTGTACCGAGGTCCGCCGGAGTTCACCTGCTTCTTCCTGGTGCATGTGAGTGCTTGATCTTGCGACACAATTCTTTTTTAAATTCCACAGTTTGTCCGAATCCGTTGGGTTGTCTGACGGCCATGCCCCCCGATTTCTGACGCAGGCAAGCCGGCGCCGATGCGCCACAATCCAATCACGTGTGCCAAAAACCCGGGACAATTTGGCAGACATCAGAAATATTCGCGAAACCCGGCGGAATTGCGGTCCCGTGGACCCTTAGTAAATTACTTCCACATACACAGGAACTGCCTGAACTGTCCAGCAGGGACTAATCAACATGAGCTGGATGACTCATGCAAAGCAGCGAATGATTACTTCTGCCTGTCAGGCACAACACAGTGATGACCTATTCTCAGCTTATTATGGGCAGAACAAGGTCGAAGCAGTCCATAATTAGGGTGCAGAGAGCACTGGGGCAGCCACAGGAGTGGCTGCCACTCAGCATAACCACTCAGTTCAGGTATTAACCAAGATATGTTTCTGCATCTGTGTTGCTACATCATTCTTAAGGTATGTTTGGTTTATAATGCATAAAAACAAATGTAGTTTTTCTTTACATCTTGGATTCCTTGCAATCATTGAGGGAACAATAGATTTAAAAACAAAAGAGGAAGAAGAAGAAGAGAAAGAAGAGGAAGATGAACTTAAATTTGCATTGGGAAACAGTTCACATTTCCTCCTCTCCACGTGCAAATACAGGAAATATTCCATAGGTTATTAAATTAAAGGGGACAACTTTCATGTTATATTTTGTTTGTATTGTATAGCGTAGTTGCCCTTTAAATTTATTATACATTATAAAAATCTAATTTAAAGTTATCAATGACTGTAATTAATGAACTAATTATGAGACTCAGAAAACTGTTATAATCAGTGATATAATGGCAACATTACTAATGTCTTTCATTAATAATAAATCCGTTTTTTAGCCTGCGTGCCACAAAAAATGTTTCTCTCATTAAATCTGGCGATCTGTGAGATAGGCTTAAATGTTACAATTTGAATAAAGTTACCATTCCTGATACAGCACTTTTAAGAATTATAATTTTAGATTATTAGTCAAATGAATAGCCTGGTGAATGTAAATTTCTGCAGTAATTTAGGAAGTGATGTACCTTTTCTGACAGCTTTCTATTTCTACTTCTTTCTTGCCCCCAGATTACCTTAAAGGGAATATATTTTTACTCTCAGGGGTTGGAGCCCAATGATCAAAACACTGACCCTAATTAATGGAAGGAAAAATAAAAACCCCTGAGCACTTTTCACCATTCATTTAATAACTTATAAGTAGTGTTGAGCAGACCCTAACTGCTTAGTCCAGGTTTGGCTAAACCCCCTGCCGGTGGCACCAGGACTTTCATGCCAAAGTGTCTTAATGCAATGTTGTCTGCATGTTAGTGCCGACCCATTTTAATGATTTAAAGTGCCGCTAGCGATACTAGTGCCCATAGCATTTCAAGACCCGCAATCAATGCCAGTACTGGTGCTAATGTTTCTGGTGGGGATTCAGGTCTAGGTCCTGAATATATTTTTCACATTTTAATGGTTTTGCTCATAAGTACTTATAAGCTTGGTCCAACCTGTATACCCATGAAAATACCCATAAGGATTAAATAGGATTTCAGGACAACAATATTTTCTTGTATTACTGTGAGGCATGTTATGTTAGATGGCACAATTTGAGAATGTACAGGATGACTTATCAGTTCTAAAATGTTAGGAATCACTCTTCTTAAACATCTGCAGGAAGCGATGACTGTAGAACATGACATAGATTGCTACCTATCTAGGATGCCACTCTGCAGCCTTATATACTGTAATTGGCAATGGCGCCTTCATCCGATCATTAACAAGAAATAGATATAAAGTCAATACACTATGAATTGCTGTCTAATGGACAAGTAAACGCATTGATAATAAAAGCAGCACGTAACACTGGCAACAGGTTCCGTCCCTGGTCGGGTTCGCCGTTATAAGCTTACCTTCAAGCGCCATGTCCATCCATGCTCCAGCTCCCTTACGGCAGGGGTGGTGGCTCTCTCCTCTTCATGAAGGAGCAGGGCGTATTCCAGTAGTGTGCGCCAACCAATCAGGTTCCAGCAACAACCTTATAGTCTTGCTCCCCGCACCTGAGCAAAGGTTCCTAGTTTGTCTAGTTCCTGCTGTATGGTGCTTGTTTTTATTGACTTCTCGATTTGGACCCCAGCATGTTCTGTGACCTTTGTTTTGATTGGCGCTTCCTGGTATAAGACCCAGGCTTGTTTCTTGAACATGTGCTGCCTGCCACGGGCCTGTGCCCATCTCTAGATTCGGATTGAAAGCTGCCTGCCTTAACTCTGGACTGACATTGACTACCCACTTTGCCTGATCCCTTGCTACCAAGTAGCAGTGTCTCTTTGCCCGCTGGCCCAGCTTCTATCTATACTTTGCCCCCAGTCCCAGCAAGAGGTAGCGGCCTTTCTCCTCAGCGATGTCCAGATCCCTGTATAGTGGTAAAATGATGAATACTGGAGAAGTCCAGGGATAACGCCCTTAGTGTGAGACCCTAAGTCAAACCACTTAGATAGCACAGTTAGTTTCACAACCCGCTGCTTGTTACCCTGCATAGAAGTTGATATGTAATGTGTGTTTACAGCTGGGAGATTATTATTTGATGCAAAAAAGAAAAAAATTAACTTATTGCAGGTACTGTGTCTGAGAATTAAAATTTAAAAAAAAATAAGAAGGAAGCATAATCCAATAGCCAAGCATAAAACAGCCTATCCTATATCTCTGTAATTTGCTAATCATATAGCACTACTTCAGCAGTTTAGACTGGTGGTCATACATTCTGACAAAGAGTAAGGAAGAACAGATGTTAATGTTGGCCCTTAATGAGCTTCTGAAATGCTCACTTGTGACCTTTAATTATCGAAGAAATTTTCCTACTGAAAGTCTCTGAAAGAGCTCAAGTAGTTTAACCCTAGGAAAGCCTTTTTTCAGGCATATATACTGGGTTACAAAAGTATTCACACACCTTGACCATTTCTTCATTTTTAAATAATACAATATTTGGGAACTGTAAAGAAATGATACAATCTTTAGAAAATCTTTGCAGAAGTGCGGCATGAATATATATATATATATATATATATATATATATATATCGAGCTCCCCTGAATCAATATATTATAGGACCACCTTTTGTTGCAATGCGGGTATAAGTCTTTTGGGATATGAATATACCAGCTGTGCACACCTAGAGGCTGGAATTCCTGCCCATTCTACACTACAACATAGCTCCAGCTCAATAAGAGCATGTTGGAGAATATTTGTGAACAGCAATTTCTGGTAAAGCTTGTGGTATGAGGAAAAGGGGTACAACGACTTTTACAACCTATAGTAAATATTTTGTACTGTTTACCTGCACAGTACCTGTATCCAATGTGAAAGATTATGAGATGGAAAGTCCTTTAAATCAACATCTTTAATAAAGAGGGATTCAAATATATTTTAACTGAGGCATAAGCTACATTGTAAAACTGTAGTGGCACTTGCAGGAGGAAATAATTAGAGGTGTCACAGCAATGTCACAATGTTACAGTACTGTGTATAAGTTCTTTAAATTTAACCATTCATTGTGTAGGTTAAAAACTTTTTGAAGTTTCTAGTTTGACCATGTACTACAAGCCTCTTGTTGGGCCTTTTTTGCCCCAAGCTGCCTCCGCCCTAGGGCTCTGTTTGTGCTGTTCAATTCAGTTTTACAAAGATAAAAATGTATATGGTACAGGTTCTCTTACAGCGTGCTATAATTAAATGGCTAAACTCCAGCCCTATAGTAGAGCTTGTGGGGGTTTTCTGACAAATATAAAGTACAGAAAATTTTGCTCATTGTTAATCCAAAATGCAGTTTTAACATTATAATGCATAGCTGTTTCCTTTGGGAGACGATAGCGAGGTCCACTTTATATAGATGACTCTACTATAAAAGATATCAGCGGCTTTGCAAATAGTATGAAAGGGAGTCTACCACCTACACCTAGTGTTATAATCTGATGGCAGCAGGTTGTAGAGAAATGCACTGCGATTCCCAACACATTTTTATTATTTCTGTCCATTGTGCTATTTCCAAGATATTCCCAGTTAAATCTGTATGCTAATTAGACAGTCCTCAGAACCCAGGTCAATACTATTCCTGCCTAAATTACTTCCAGTGTTGTCTCTGCTTCTCACAGGACAAATATCTTGCTTATCTGATGGAGAGGGAGGTGGCCCAGACAGGAATAGGTGCTAAGGGTATTAAGAACATACCCTGAGTGCTTCATTAGCATAAGGATTTGTACGGGGATTTCTCAAAAATGTTAAAATGGACAGACATAATAAAGGTACAGTAGTATACCATATAGGAGGAAGTGGTAGACTCCTCTTGATTTAAAATTTCCTTTCATTTTGTGTGGTCCCTCCTTTCCTAATGCTGTCACAGATACAAGAGGAGATATAAGTTCAAAAGGATATTAAAATATGACTATGCATGACTATGCCCTTTTTGAGCACCTAAGAACTTGTTCCTTTTGGGTGTGCTATGGTCTTGTGCAGACATAAGTTTGTGGTCCAAATGAGAGCACTTATTAAAGGGGTATTCTCATCTGGGCATTCACATTGAGTTTCATTAATCTGCCATATATAAACATTTCTTCAAATGGATGTTTTTTAAAAAAATGTTCATGTGTGAAGAAAATTTCTCATGAATGTAGTCATATGGTCCCTTAGAAACAAGACTGTGTCCTTGGTTACCGACACCTCTGCTGGAGGAATCGCACAAAGAAACAAAAAGCTTCTGAATATTAAATGTCCGGGAGTTACTCCAGGTCCCACAGGCGTCCTGTAATAATGAACGCTGAATCCATGTGGTCAGGCGCATATCTGGCCACCGCTGCCAAAATGTGAGGTGGTCGTATCCGAGGAAGCTATCTCATTTCTTAGGGACAACATCACTACATTTATGAGAAATTATCTTCACACAGGAACATTTTTTTTAATAACATCCAATTGAAGAAATGTTTACATATAGCAAATTAATTTAATTAAATGTGAATGCCTAGATGGGATACCTATGTGTTGCTGATTATGACTTCTCAAGCCCTCATTTTGTTATAACGTCCACCAACCTAACTGCATATGACCCACGTGTCCTCTACAGTCTCCTGTTTTTACTTTTTATCTCAGTAAACTTAACTTTAAACAAGTCTGATTATGAAAGCAGTAGATTTTGAAATCTAGAAAAACCTAAGGTCACCCATATGTTACAATGTGGTAGCCATGGCAGTAAGTCACTGCCTATCCCACCTTTGAACAAGCCGGCTGCTTGTCAAATGTGTCTCCAGCAAGCTAAACATCTCTTTTCTCTACTGAACCCTTTCAGCTACTTCTGCAGGCAGAGAAATATAAAGGTTGCATTTTGTAATGTTTCCTTAGGTTAACATTTCTCTTTCTCATAACTGCTTATTTTTTCGCTCTTTCATTTTTTTTCATCACAAATCTATTTATTACAAAGGATGTTAACCCAACACAGGGCTTTCCTTCCTCCCTCTCCCTTTATTCTTACAGCATAAAGGATCCTTTGAACTGAAAATTACATAAAGCACAATAATGACTGCATAATACAGATGAGATTGAAACCAAACCGCACAGGAGAACATTAGCCCTAAGGACACTGTTACTGTCTGTTGAGTTTTAGCTGACAAACACATCTGTCCCGGAACTGCGGATTGGAACTGAGGAACTGGATACGATGTAAGAATTGAATCTCTCAAACTTTGACCTGGTAAGATTTTTTTTAAAAAACCATAACAATATCCTTAAATTACTGCATAAGAAAAGAATTTTGAGTACATTCAACGCATTTAAGAAATTTGTATTTAGAATTCATGTTCTTGTAGCTTTTGGATAAAGGCAGTGCAGTTGTATTTTAACACTACAACAACAGGTTGGCTATTAGAAATGTTAAAAGTAATAACTATACATGAATTTAAAAAAATTTAGAATGGGTTACACTGGGTTTACTTTAGACCTTTAGATTATGTAATGATAATTATGTGCAAGTTAGAATTACACTAGAGGGAAAACTGAGTATGTACACAAAATTGCTATATTTACTGTAACAGCTTATGTTAAAGGAGTCTTCCCTGATATTTAGAAGAATCTGACTTTAACAGCATAGTTACATGGTGTGTTATGGATGGGACTCCCACATTTTGGTAGAAATGATTCCATTGATTTCCATTCCACCAAGTTAGATGGTTCTAGTTGTCATAGCCTCTGGATTTAGGGGTATAGTAAAGCTTATATATTTGTTCTATAGAACTACTAGTGAGGGATCTGTATTTGCGTTATGATGTTAGAGTCCATATTTACTTAGGAATTGCTCTTGGGTCTGTATTTATTCAGTCATCTATTATGTGATCTGATTTTTTTTTGTTTTGCTTTTGGTTTGGGGCATGTGTTTATTTAGGAGATCTAGAGTCTTATTTTTATTTTTGGGAATGTGATCTGGGGTATGTATTCATTCAGGAGGTCTAATTTGGAATGTCAATATCATTTGATCTTTTATTTAGGTATACAAGTGTAGAGTCTGTAGATACTTATAGGTACTTATTTTAAGTGTTCAAAGTATTTCAGGGTTAATCAGGGGTATTCTATCTTTTTTTTAGGGTCTGGGTCTATATTTGTTTTGGCATGTTATAAAAAATACTTTTATTGTATACAATTGTAATACAGAAGAAGGGCAGTATGTAGGGGAATGTCCTATGTAAACAGGTTTTTAAAAATTGATTATATAACCTACAAAAATGGCAACTGCACACATAACCAGTAAGGTGCCAGGCCTAATATTCTCCAATCACTTCTGTGAAATACTCAAGCTATAAAAGTATATCTGGAAGTGATATTGATATTTATCAATAAAACATACTACAGGCGGTCCCCTACTTAAGGACACCCGACTTACAGACAACCCATAGTTACAGACGGACCCCTCTGCCCCATGTGACCTCTGGTAAAGCTCTCTGGATGCTTTACTATAGTCCCAGACTGCAATGATCAGCTGTAAGGTGTCTGTATGAAGCTTTATTGATAATTCTTGGTCCAATTACACCAAAAATTTTGAAACTCCAATTGTCACTGGGGCAAAAGAAAAAAAATTGTCTAGAACTTCCATTATAAAATATACAGTTTCGACTTACATACAAATTCAACTTAAGAATAAACCTCCAGACCCTATCTTGTATGTAACCCGGGGACTGCCTGTAATGGATATAGGAAAGAGAACCACAGTAAAATACAAAAATCAACAAGTGAAAATGGGGGGTGTTTGAACTTCTGAGCCACCCCTTAAATAGTCGCTATTCCTGGTGCACCTTACACAACCTGAATGCCACCTCCAGCCACGGAGAAGCATGAAGGGGGCTGTTTCCGTCTTACTAGCTCTTGCCTGCACAAGAGTAGGTTATAGTGCAGTGATGGCAAACCTTTTAGAGGCCAAGTGCCCAAACTACAACCAGGACCCACTTATTTATCGCAAAGTGCCAACACAGAAATTTAATTTGTGATTTATACTCCCTTCTCTGTCACAGTTTCCATTCATATCAGCCCCTGAGGACACTAATAAAGCTGAAAATAGTCCCAGGTCGAGCTGTCACTTTAAAATATGTCACAGTCTATGGGGAAATAGTCCCTTAGGACTAAGTAGTGGACTCCCTGGACCACCGCGGGAGATAACAACCTTAGCCGCACCCGGGAGCGGAGTCTAAGTGAACTCCTGGTCTTCACCAGAGCCCGCCACAAAGCGGGATGGACTTGCTGCGGCGGGGAGTCACCAGGTCGCTCCACGGGTGCGACTAGGCCCACGGTGGCAGCCAAGGTAGGGACACGGGGACCATGGGAAGGCAGGCAGGACCACGGGAAGGCAGGCAGGCAGGACCACAGGAAGGCAGGCAGGCAGGACCACGGGAAGGCAGGCAGGCAGGACCACGGGAAGGCAGGCAGGCAGGACCACGGGCAGGCAGGCAGGCAGGACCACGGGAAGGCAGGCAGGCAGGACCACGGGTAGGCAGGCAGGACCACCACGGGAAGGCAGGCAGGCAGGACCACGGGAAGGCAGGCAGGCAGGACCACAGGAAGGCAGGACCACAGGAAGGCAGGACCACGGGAAGGCAGGACCACGGGAAGGCAGGACCACGGGAAGGCAGGACCACGGGAAGGCAGGACCGCCACAGGATTGCAGGACCGCCACAGGATTGCAGGACCGCCACAGGAATGCAGGACCGCCACAGGAATGCAGGACCGCCACAGGAATCTAGGACCGCCACAGGAATCTAGGACCGCCACAGGAATGCAGGACCGCCACAGGAATGCAGGACCGCCACAGGAATGCAGGACCGCCACAGGAATAACAAAGGAAACCAGGAACACGGAAACACCACGGAACACGGAAATCACAGAGGCGTCTGGAAACGCTCGGGAACACAGAGGGCTTTCTCTTCAGTAATAGGACATGAAGATCCGGCAGGGGATGCTGGGAGTCGCCAGGCTATATAGCCGAGCCTGGAATGCCAGAGCCAATAAGGAGGACGCTGGCCCTTTAAGGCTGGAAGAAATCCGCGCGCGCTCCCTCTAGTGGCAGGAGCACGCGACTGCATGGAAGCAGCATGCGGCCTACACGCTGGGAGCAAGAGTGCAGGCCGGAGCCTGGAGAGGTAAGTGAGAGCTGGGGGAGCGGGGACCGCGGCAGCAGGCACGGGAACACCCTCAATCCGTACCGAGGATCGCGGGTGTAACCGTGACAGTACCCCCCCCCTTAGGGCCCCTCTTCTCTTCTTCTTCAGCCCACTGTTCTTTCTTCGCCTCCTCCAATTCTTCTTGGTGATGAGACACCTTAGGAGGAGAGAAGGCACCGGGAAGACTTGGGAAGCAGGCTGGGTCGGCTCTAGGCACACCGGAGCAGCCTCAGGGGAGGTCAGAGCAGCCGTGGCAAGCTGCGGAGTCTCTGGGGCAGCCGTGGCAAGCTGCTGAGACTGGGGCGCCACTGGAGCAGCCGTGGCAAGCTGCAGAGTCTGGGGCGCCACTGGAGCAGCCGTGGCAAGCTGCAGAGTCTGGGGCGCCACTGGAGCAGCCGTGGCAAGCTGCAGAGTCTGGGGCGCCACTGGAGCAGCCGTGGCAAGCTGCAGAGTCTGGGGCGCCACTGGAGCAGCCGTGGCAAGCTGCAGAGTCTGGGGCGCCACTGGAGCAGCCGTGGCAAGCTGCAGAGTCTGGGGCGCCACTGGAGCAGCCGTGGCAAGCTGCAGAGTCTGGGGCGCCACTGGAGCAGCAGTGGCAAGCTGCAGAGACACTGGAGCAGCATTGGCAAGCTGCGGAGGCTGGAGAGTCTCTGGAGCAGCATTGGCAAGCTGCGGAAGCTGGAGAGTCTCTGGAGCAGCATTGGCAAGCTGCGGAAGCTGGAGAGCCACTGGAGCAGCTGCGGGGAGCTGCGGAGGCTGGAGAGCCACTGGAGCAGCTGCGGGGAGCTGCGTCGCCACTGGAGCAGCTGCGGAGAGCTGCGTCGCCACTGGAGCAGCTGCGGAGAGCTGCGTCGCCACTGGAGCAGCTGCGGGGAGCTGCGGAGGCTGGAGAGCCACTGGAGCAGCTGCGGGGAGCTGCGGAGGCTGGAGAGCCACTGGAGCAGCTGCGGGGAGCTGCGGAGGCTGGAGAGCCACTGGAGCAGCTGCGGGGAGCTGCGGAGCCACTGGAGCAGCTGCGGGGAGCTGCGGAGCCACTGGAGCAGCTGCGGGGAGCTGCGGAGCCACTGGAGCAGCTGCGGGGAGCTGCGGAGCCACTGGAGCAGCTGCGGGGAGCTGCGGAGCCACTGGAGCAGCTGCGGGGAGCTGCGGAGCCACTGGAGCAGCTGCGGGGAGCTGCGGAGCCACTGGAGCAGCTCTGGGGAGCTGCGGAGCCACGGGAGCAGCTATGGGGAGCTGCGGAGCCACGGGAGCAGCTCTGGGAAGCTGCGGAGCCACGGGTGCAGCTCTGGGAAGCTGCGGAGCCACGGGTGCAGCTCTGGGAAGCTGCGGAGCCACGGGTGCAGCTCTGGGAAGCTGCGGAGCCACGGGAGCAGCTCTGGGAAGCTGCGGAGCCACGGGAGCAGCTCTGGGAAGCTGCGGAGCCACTGGAGACCCTGGAACCATGCAGGACAGATGAGGTGATCGAACTTGAGGTGGTTCAAATCTGGACTGGATTTTTGCCAGGAACTTGGTATAAGTAACCATGTCCAGGTCACCACTATCCCATAGAGGAGTAGCCCAGTCCAGCGCCTCTCCAGTGAGCAAAGAAAAAACACATGCCAACTTAGTGCGTTCGGGGGTGGACTGGGAGGACGTCAGCTTGATGTATAACGAGCACTGGACGACAAAACTCCTGCAAAAGTTGGGGTTGCCATCAAATTTGTTTGGCATCAAAAATTCTGATCCAGAGTTCGCTGCCGAAAAACATGGCTGTGGGACAGAAACAACAGGAGGAGTCACAGGAGCCTGCTGCTGGGAGGTAATAAACCGCAGGGTGGCAGCGAGTTTGTCCAAGAGTTCTTTTTGCGTAGCAATCTCTTGGGCCTGCTGGGCAATAGTGCTGGGAAGGTCACCCAGAAGTAGATATGGATCCTTGACACTGTCCATGGCTTTGGCAGAGATCATGACCTTGGCGGAGTCCATGGCCGGATCTTACTGTCACAGTCTATGGGGAAATAGTCCCTTAGGACTAAGTAGTGGACTCCCTGGACCACCGCGGGAGATAACAACCTTTGCCGCACCCGGGAGCGGAGTCTAAGTGAACTCCTGGTCTTCACCAGAGCCCGCCGCAAAGCGGGATGGACTTGCTGCGGCGGGGAGTCACCAGGTCGCTCCACGGGTGCGACTAGGCCCACGGTGGCAGCCAAGGTAGGGACACGGGGACCATGGGAAGGCAGGCAGGACCACGGGAAGGCAGGCAGGCAGGACCACGGGAAGGCAGGCAGGCAGGACCACGGGAAGGCAGGCAGGCAGGACCACGGGAAGGCAGGCAGGACCACGGGAAGGCAGGCAGGACCACGGGAAGGCAGGCAGGCAGGACCACGGGAAGGCAGGCAGGCAGGACCATGGGCAGGCAGGCAGGCAGGACCACGGGAAGGCAGGCAGGCAGGACCACGGGTAGGCAGGCAGGACCACCACGGGAAGGCAGGACCACGGGAAGGCAGGCAGGCAGGACCACGGGAAGGCAGGACCACAGGAAGGCAGGACCACGGGAAGGCAGGACCACGGGAAGGCAGGACCACGGGAAGGCAGGACCACGGGAAGGCAGGACCGCCACAGGATTGCAGGACCGCCACAGGATTGCAGGACCGCCACAGGAATGCAGGACCGCCACAGGAATCTAGGACCGCCACAGGAATCTAGGACCGCCACAGGAATCTAGGACCGCCACAGGAATGCAGGACCGCCACAGGAATGCAGGACAGCCACAGGAATAACAAAGGAAACCAGGAACACGGAAACACCACGGAACACGGAAATCACAGAGGCGTCTGGAAACGCTCGGGAACACAGAGGGCTTTCTCTTCAGTAATAGGACATGAAGATCCGGCAGGGGATGCTGGGAGTCGCCAGGCTATATAGCCGAGCCTGGAATGCCAGAGCCAATAAGGAGGACGCTGGCCCTTTAAGGCTGGAAGAAATCCGCGCGCGCTCCCTCTAGTGGCAGGAGCACGCGACTGCATGGAAGCAGCATGCGGCCTACACGCTGGGAGCAAGAGTGCAGGCCGGAGCCTGGAGAGGTAAGTGAGAGCTGGGGGAGCGGGGACCGCGGCAGCAGGCACGGGAACACCCTCAATCCGTACCGAGGATCGCGGGTGTAACCGTGACAAAATAGCTCTGTGCACAGCAAGTCCTGGGCTGTCTGGGACTGCAGGAAGATACCTGGAGTCATCTCTGGTGATGGCCTGAGTGCCCACAGAAAGGGCTCCGAGTGCCACCTCTGGCACCAGTGCCATAGGTTAGCCATCACTGTTATAGTGCAACTTTATGCTAGGCTTGACCTGGTATAGAAAAATCCCAGCGCAGGAGGCCATCCCCCTATATATGTATTTAGAGTAGTAAATATGTCTACAGGGGTTGTAAAAGTGGCAATGCAACAATACAAGTATACATATAAAAGAAGACAAAGGTACAAGATAACAATGATCAGTCTGAATGGTTTAAAACATAAAAAGTGATGCTCATATTAAAGGAAACCTGTGATAGACAGTAGTGAACCCTACCAATATGTGCTTATGGAGAGACCAGTCAGACCAAGTAGGACTGGAAGAGAAGAAAGGAGCCCCCTTACACATTTTACTCTTCATGCCTGGCTCTGTTTGAAAGTATTGATAGGGTCATGCATTTCTTTAGGCGAAAAACCCCTATAAATATACATTACATGGAAAAAGTACACTTTGACATACCAAATAATAGTATCATTTCTATGAGCTTTTGAAAATACTTTGTGCTCTACATTTTATTTATGCTGTTCTCTCTAAAAATATAGTGCCTGGTAATTTAACATCCACGTTGCTAGGATTATTTCCCAATATTTTGTCAAGGTCTGCAATTTTATAAGGCTTATGATGCACTGTATCTGTTTTTTCTGGGTTTTTTTGTGATACTTTTTTTCTTTAAAGAAACTACAGTATAATATATTTATACATTCCTAAGATTAGTATTGCCAGCAGAATTAAATTTACAATATACTTGGGATTCAATTCTCACCCAGTGGTTACGTAGACCTTCCAGCATGCTTCAAGGTTTATCAATTTTAAATAAAAGAACCTGCCATGCAAATTAACACATCCAAAATAAATATTTCATTAAACACTATAATTAAAAGCCATTGCCCTTATCCCTAAATGGTTCCTTTCCATGGCTACAATATTACAAAAATCAGTGTGTAAACTTACATGCAACTCAAATGGAGTCTAACGGCACTGAGGTTGAATGAGGTCCTGCATATTCAGTGGTTACTGCATTGCCCTGCCTCCTTGTTCCTGATTGAAATGTTCTTTTTAACTTTTAAAAATTGATAAACCTTGAAATACGCTGGAAAGTCTACATAACCACTGGTTGAAATTTGAATCCTCACTGCTAGACGACTCACTGTCATGCTGCTGTGTGAAACATTGAGAGAGAACTCTGTTACACCATTGGGCACTTCATGTGACCAGGGTATTGTTATCTAAGGTCCTTTTACATTTGCAATATCTACCCCATGTCAGTGGGGAAAAAAGTATTTAGTCAGTTACCAATTGTGCAAGTTCTTCCACTTAAGAAGATGAGAGAGGCCTGTAATTGACACTATGGGGCAGATTTATCAAGTGTCTGAAAGTCAGAATATTTCCAGTTGCCCATGGCAACCAATCACAGCTCCCCTTTAAAATATTCATGAACACTGGTAAAATGAAAGCTGAGCTGTGATTGGTTGCCATGGGCAACAGGAAATATTCTGACTTTCAGTCACTTGATAAATCTGCCCCTATAGGTAGATTTCAACTTTGAGAGACAAAAATGAGAAAACAAATCCAGATAATCACATTGTCTGAATTTTAAAGAATTTATTTGCAAATTATCGTGGAAAATTAGTATTTGGTCATCTACAAACAAGAAAGATTTTTGGTTCTAACAGACCTGTAACTTCTTCTTTCGGAGGCTCCTCTGTCCACCACTCATTATCTGTAGTAATGGCTCCTGTTTGAACTTGTTATCAAGGTAAAACATGTCACGGTTCGTGAGGGACGAACCGTCTGAGAGTCTCTTTGGGAAGAGTCTGTGGACCCTCTGGACCACCGCAGGGGTTGGTATGAGACCCACGGTGGCGGCCAAGGTAACAAATGCAGGAAACAGTCACAACCTGAGATGACAGCAGGAAAACAGAGGAACACTGGTAATGCTGGTACGGAGAGGAGACACCGCTGGGCTGGAACCCTGGAAGGCACAGCAGAAGAACAGGATGGTAGGAGGTCACCACTGGGCTGGAACCCTGGACGGCACAGCAGGAGCACACACAGCAGGAGTCATATGGGAACGGACCACAGGATAGGGACCACAGGGCACGGACCACAGGATATGGACCACAAGGCACTTACCACCGGACACGGACAACCGGACACGGTCCACAGGATACGGACCACCGGACATGGACCACAGGATACGGACCACCGGACATGGACCACAGGAGGCGTCTGGAAATGGACAGGAAATGGGACCTCGGGAAACACACAGGAACAGGACCTCGGGAACACACGGGAGGCTATCACTTCAGTGGGAAGACTTGAAGATCCGGCAGGGAGTGCCTGCGAGAAGTAACAATATGTGGGCCGCACACTACAGTCGCTAAAGATGAGGATGAATGGCCATTGCTTTAAAACTAAGATCGGTTTCCTAAAACAAAGTCTCTCGAAACATCTGACTTTGGAACATGTGGATGTGATCTAAGTTACCCCGATAGAACAAATTTCACAAGAGATGGCAGACAGAGTAGGATTACTAAACCGTAGGGAATTCTACTGGATTTATAAATTAAGTACCCTAACCCCGAAAGGTCTCAACAAAGCAATAGAATCCTTTTGAGACACAACTTTATTTAACGCACATTCCCTTAACGTGTTCCCATAACACGTTTCCTTTACCTTGACAACACAATCGTGTCGAACCTGCAGCTGTGCTCAGGTTACTCTCATGTCATCCTCCATAGGCTTCCTTTGTGTAGCACCCAATAGTGTCCCTCTAGGCCAGTGATGGCTAACCTATGGCACTGGTGCCAGAGGTGGCACTCGGAGCCCTTTCTTTGGGCACTCAGGCTATCACCAGAGATGACTCCAGGTATCTTCCTGCAGTCCCAGACAGCCCAGGACTTGATGTGCACAGAGCTATTTTAAAGTGACAGCTGTACCTGGGACTATTTTCTGCTATATTGGTGCCTCAGGGTGCTTGTATCAATGAAAACTGTGACAGAGAAGGGAGTATACAAATTAAATTTCTGTGTTGGCACTTTGCGATAAATAAGCGGGTCTTTGTTGAAGTTTGGGCACTCGGTCTCTAAAAGGTTTGCCATCACTGCTCTAGGCTTTCCGTAGATTGACTAAAGTGTAGCTACTATCACTGGCGATTGAATTTACCTCCTTAAAACGATCCTTAGACAAGGAAGGTGATCCCTTTTTCTTTAGCTTCCCCTTCTGTGTATGTAGAGGAATTATATGGATTGATTAATCAGTTTGAGTTTGTAAAAAAAATTTTTATTGATCATCTCCAGTTATCTTTTTAATAATGTGCTTTTTACAATAATGCGTTTTAGATTCACAAAGGATGAGTTATTTATTGTATCTATATCACTTTTTTTATCTCATATATTTCCATATGTACTTTGGTTGTGCTTGAGAGGACCGTGCATATGAACTCTGACCTCTCGGGTTTTTTTCTATACGCATGTCACTGCGGCTTCCAGTTCTTCTGGCACTGGTTGTGTATATATGGAATGTCGTTTAATATTTTTACTTTGTCTGATGAAAGCTCCAGTCCAGAGCTGAAACGCGTCACATTAAATTGCTTTAATAAATCCACTTATTATCTACAAGGCTTCTGAGATTGTTTGGGAAGCCGGAACGCCGGTCACATATTTTCCACCTCGACGAAGGGGTTTCCTGCACGCATTTGAGACGAGGTGAAAGATCTGACTGGCTGCCACTGTTTATTTTCTTTCAAGGCTTTCACTCATCTGGAATCAGATACACCTTTTGTCACCTTTGTCTAGCAATATGACACTAGGGTCGCGCCCTTCTTTGTGCTTGCTCCTTGGTGGTCTGACACATGGATTCCCGTCTGTCACCACTCTCCAGGCACCTTCTCTCCAAACTAGAAGAATAGTGAATAACTGATCAGACACAGGAAGAAGCGGCACCCACCAACTTACAAGTGATGATTGTGCCCCATTCATAAGTTGTTGCTTCTCAATTTGGCACTCATATAACGGGGATAATAAATTATGGCTAGCGCATTGTGCACCAGCCTTATAGTAAGAGGCTCCAGTTGGTTTATCCAATGAATGATGGTTCCGGGTGCTGTAGAATTCTGCTATAACCTGTGCCAGGTACAGACTATAGTAAATTTACCCAGCACCAACCAGCTCCGCTCTCTGTTCCTCCTCGCTCACTTTTCTTTTTTTATTATGATTACATAATTATAGCCCTCCATAGTAAATATATTTTGACCTAATAATGGATAACATAACAAACCCCTACACTAAATAATGTATATTGCCCCAATTATAAACTGAGACATGCATTGACCCATTATAACTTGAGATCCCCCATAATTTGTTAGAATTTATGCTGCCTCCATCTATGATAAATTTGGTACCTTTGACGAAATCATTATATAGATATAATATATTAAAATATATTGATCATGGAACATTATTGTGATCCAGAATAAAATAATAAAAGGACTCACCTGCCAGTGCTCCAGTGTTGTCCAAATTATTTTCCCCAGCACTTCCATCATGTTGCTTGTGTTACAGGAAAGCAGAGTACAGGCAGTCCCCAGGTTACATACAAGATAGTTTCCATAGGTTTGTTCTTAAGTTGAATCTGTATGTAAGAACTGTCAATTTTTTAATTGTAGATCCAGACAAAAATGTCTTTGGTCCCAGTTACAATTGGAGTTTCAACATTTTTTTTTGCTGTAATGAGACCAAGGATTATCAATAAAGCTTCATTACAGACACTTACAGCTGATCATTGCAGTCTGGTTGTACAGTAAAGCTTCCAGAGAGCTTCCCCAGAAGTCACAGTGGGCAGAGGGGCCCGTCTTTAACTTGGGGTCATCTGTAAGTTGGGTGTGCTTAAGTAGGGGACCGTCGGTATATTGGGGAAAGACCCTACATGCTTTTATTATAATCAATAGTAGCAGTGTCTCAAAGATTTTCAATAATTTGTCACTATTAGTTTAGTACTCCAGCGGCCTTTTCCAATGAGTACTATGCCAATGGGTACTATGTTAAAAGATTCAGAAAAAAAAATATTTTAGGAAGAACTAAAATTGCTGTTTTTCAGATTTACATTTTTGGGATACCAATTGAAAACAATAGACCTCAGTGTTAATAGCCATAATGCTTGTATGCCATAAAATATGTTTCATGTATTCTTAGTTTTCTAATATCAAGATGATAGTACAGTATTCCTCCTCATTGCCAGGGTGCTCATAAAAATCTTTATTATAAGAACATTTTGTCCAATAACATAAAGAGCATGTAATTCTCTGACTTCATTTGCTATAGAAAGGTAAATGGAAGTAAGAGTCGATTGCTCTTCTTTTCTGTCTATAATTATAGCATGTCTTCCTATGTGAAGCCTATACAATGCATTTTAAAGCTTCCTCCTACTATACCAATGAATAGCATTGGTAAGAAACCATGGTAACATAAATGACATCATAGTAGGATTGGATGCTACAGCCATGACAGCACAATGGTTCTATAGAGAAATATACCAGAAATATACAGGAAAACTGCAGTCATTTTTCCCATTGTATGTCAGGATAAAATATTATTTTGGAATTAGATATTTTTGTATTTTTTTTTTTTTTTGTATAGACTAGGGATACACATATTTAATTTCCATGTGTAGAGACTTTGTCTTTCCCAGGTGAAGGGCTGTCTAATACCCAGTCCAATGCTCAGGATAAGGACCGTTGATCGAGTATGAAGCATTGGCCTCTCGCACATGCTGGTGTGAATGATCACTACCACGATTGCCCTCTCCTTCATTCTGTGTCATGTTTTGATGGTCGGGAGCAGGGGTGGGATTAAAATTTTTAACAACAGGCTCTCTATTGCGAGTGAGGAGTCCATTCAATCCTACGGCGCAAGAAAAAAATCTAGCTTCTCTAATCAACTATTCCAATATTTAAAATGTACGTTATATTAATATAATATTTAAATCAGTTTTTTAGTATATAAATTAACATATAACTCATATATAGACCCATGTTAAATACAGCACCAGAGCAAAGATCATACCATAAATACAGCCTCTTAACCAAGTTCTACAGTTAGGGACAGAAATATTTGGACAGTGACACAATTTTCGCGAGTTGGGCTCTGCATGCCACCACATTGGATTTGAAATTAAACCTCTACAACAGAATTCAAGTGCAGTTTGTAACGTTTAATTTGAAGGGTTGAACAAAAATATCTGATAGAAAATGTAGGAATTGTACACATTTCTTTACAAACACTCCACATTTTAGGAGCTCAAAAGTAATTGGACAAATAAACATAACCGAAACAAAATATTTTTATTTTCAATATTTTGTTGCGAATCCTTTGGAGGCAATCACTGTCTTAAGTCTGGAACCCATGGACATCACCAAACGCTGGGTTTCCTCCTTCTTAATGCTTTGCCAGGCCTTTACAGCCGCAGCCTTCAGGTCTTGCTTGTTTGTGGGTCTTTCCGTCTTAAGTCTGGATTTGAGCAAGTGAAATGCATGCTCAATTGGGTTAAGATCTGGTGATTGACTTGGAGAATGACCCCAAGCATACAGCTAAAGCTACCCAGGAGTTAATGAGTGCAAAAAAGTGGAACATTCTGCAATGGCCATCTGTACTATGAAGCGCCGTCCGATCAACTTTGCAGCATTTGGCTGAATCTGGGCTGAAAGTATATCCCGGTACACTTCAGAATTCATCCAGCTACTCTTGTCTGCTGTTATGTCATCAATAAACACAAGTGACCCAGTGCCATTGAAAGCCATGCATGCCCATGCCATCACGTTGCCTCCACCATGTTTTACAGAGGATGTGGTGTGCCTTGGATCATGTGCCGTTCCCTTTCTTCTCCAAACTTTTTTCTTCCCATCATTCTGGTACAGGTTGATCTTTGTCTCATATGTCCATAGAATACTTTTCCAGAACTGAGCTGGCTTCTTGAGGTGTTTTTCGGCAAATTTAACTCTTGCCTGTCTATTTTTGGAATTGATGAATGGTTTGCATCTAGATGTGAACCCTTTGTATTTACTTTCATGGAGTCTTCTCTTTACTGTTGACTTAGAGACAGATACATCTACTTCACTGAGAGCGTTCTGGACTTCAGTTGATGTTGTGAACGGGTTCTTCTTCACCAAAGAAAGTATGCGGCGATCATCCACCACTGTTGTCATCCGTGGACGCCCAGGCCTTTTTGAGTTCCCAAGCTCACCAGTCAATTCCTTTTTTCTCAGAATGTACCCAACTGTTGATTTTGCTACTCCAAGCATTTCTGCTATCTCTCTGATGGATTTTTTTTTTTTTTCAGCCTCAGGATGTTCTGCTTCACCTCAATTGAGAGTTCCTTTGACCGCATGTTGTCTGGTCACAGCAACAGCTTCCAAATGCAAAACCACACACCTGGAATCAACCCCAGACCTTTTAACTACTTCATTGATTACAGGTTAACGAGGGAGACGCCTTCAGAGTTAATTGCAGCCCTTAGAGTCCATTGTCCAATTACTTTTGGTCCCTTGAAAAAGAGGAGGCTATGCATTACAGAGCTATGATTCCTAAACCCTTTCTCCGATTTGGATGTGGAAACTCTCATATTGCAGCTGGGAGTGTGCCCATATTATATATATAATTGTATTTCTGAACATGTTTTTGTAAACAGCTAAAATAACAAAACTTGTGTCACTGGCCAAATATTTCTGGCCCTAACTGTATACATATACAGCACCAGAACCAAGCCAAATACTTACAGTAAATACATTACACAAGCAAGTGTATGCATATTTATGGCACCAGAACTACGTTCAGTCCATCACAACTGAGATTAGAATAGAAACAATTCAGCACCTGAACCCAGTTCAGAAAATGAATGCAGCGGTGGAACCCTACTAAGTACATAAAAACAATACAGGAACCCAGCTAAGTACATAATAATAATAGAACCAAGCTCAGTGTACAAAATATTGAGCATCTGATGACACCTGATCATAGAAGACATCTTCTTTTTCTTCTACCTGGTCACCCTATCAACTTTTTCCAGCTACAACTTCTCTCTGCAGATTTAGCAACACAACAATTTTAGATTCCTTCCTTTATTATCATCTTCTCCATCTTCTTATCATAAAATTAATACTGTTCTGTTGTTTGGCTAGATATCAATATTATGTCTCCACAGCAACCAATATAGCCCCTCATAGTTGGCAATATAGTAATATTGCCCCCACACAGAAAACAATGGTCACAGGCATCCACAGTGGCCAGTAGTCACACCAGCAGATCCTGGCAGCCATTAATTAAAGTGCCAGTCCACTGTAGACCCAATAATGCCACCAGTAGTCACGATAATGCCGCCAGTATTCACAGTAACTGCTCCCAGTAGCTATTAGTCACAATGATACCACTGTAGCCACAATAATGGGGGTCATTTACTAAGGGCCAGATCCGCGTTTTCCCGACGTGTTACCCGAATATTTCCAATTTGCGCCGATTGTACCTGAATTGCCCCGGGATTTTGACGCACGCGATCGGATTGTGGCGCATCGGCGCTGGCATGCACGCGACGGAAATCGGGGGGCTTGGCCGAACAAAAAACCGACGTATTCGGAAAAACCGCTGCATTTAAAAACCGAAAATGTGTCGCTTGGGAAGCGCTTACCTTCACCTGGTCCAGCTCGGTGTATTCCGGTGCGTTCAGATGATTTTCAGCGCAGCAGCGCCACCTGATGGACGGCGGAGGAATTACCTTCATAAATCCCGTCCGGACCCGAATCCTGTTCAGAGAACGCGACGCTGGATCGCGAATGGACCGGGAAAGTAAATCTGCCCCAATGTCACCAGTAGTCACAGTGATGCCCCAGTAGCCAGTAGTCACAGGGATCATATATCTGCCTGCATCAACAGTTGTTGCCTACATTGGATCGATCAACACACAGCCCTTGCTTTACTGCACTAAATAAGGAGTGGGAGCCTGAGGGCCAACCTGCTTTGCCCCGGCTTGGCCACTGGTCATGTTTTTAACAACTTCTTTACTGGTTGTAAATTGATCAGATCACACCCCTGGACAGGAGCAAATACATTTTTCCACCTTGAATCTTTAATGTAGGATAAAAGATGTAGTCAGTTGAAACTTTTTTGGCTGTGCAGCTTTTTTGTAGATGGCATAGACCTGTGTGGTGTCTAAATTGCAAGGTATATAGGGTTAAAAGGAAGAGGGATAAAACTGTACCTTGGGGTGCTTAATGGTTAATTTGAAGCGCCTTGTCCATCTGTACAAATTGCAGCCTATCCATCAGTATCTTGATGGATCCAAATCTAGGTATGACATTTTTCTTCTAATTGGGTAGGAGCAATGGTATTGAATGCACTCAAGAGGTGATCCTCATGGTGGTGCTCCTGTGTTTCAGATGGGAGTAGGCCTTATGTGATACTTTTCTATTGTAGATGGACTATAGTGGATTCAGCCCCCCAAAACCTTTATTATTTGGGAGGTAGGGGTGTTTGGCTCTTATATTTGTTATATTTTGTTAACTTCCACAGTTGGCGCACACATTATAGCTTCCATAATTTGGGGACCTTTCCACATGTTAGACTATGGTTGAAAAAAAATCAATAACCTGGCTTAGTTCATTTGAATATGTTCTTAGGAGCCAGGGGCAGATTCCTTCAGCTCCAACAGCCTAGTTTAGCCTATCCCAAATCTCGTTCAACAACATGTTCACCAGCTTATCTTTTTGGTTTACAGTCCCTGCTGTTGGTTGACACTGTACCCCTCTTAGAATAAATTAATGAATTGGTTCAGTTCCTCCACCTTTAGTTCCCATTAAGTACTATGGCTCAGTTTGTCTATCATGCAAGGGATTTTCCTCATGTCCTCCCCGACCTCTTTTAAGTCATTTATAATCAGTTTGGATTCCAGTTTTTCCCATAGGCCTTCTTGCGCTCATATATTTTGGTTCTTAATGCTGATTCATTTTAGTTACAGCAATGTTCCTGAACGCAATCTTTCACCTGTTCAGGAGGTTGTTAGTTACCCATGGCTTATTGTTGGGTAGCACCAGAATTTCCTCCTCTGGGATAAGGATCAGACAGTAGGTACTCTCCTTAAGGAGACAATGCCAATTAAGGCCACCTTAAAGGCATGTGGAGACTTAAAGCCATAGATGCTCCACTAGGGAATTCTGGGAAGAATGCAAATAAGTTTTCCAAGGTGTTAAATGGAAAACAATACCTCCTTTTGCTACCTTGAAAGTCAGCCCCCTTAACATCAAGTATGACCTACAAGAAGTCTAAAAACATGATGTGGGATTTCAAAGTAGTAAAAGGAGGTATTGCTTTCCATTTAACACCTTCGAAAACTTATTTGCATTCTTCCCAGAATTCCCTAGTGGAGCATCTATGACGTTAAGTCTCCACATGCCTTTAAGGTGGCCTTAATTGGCATTGTCTCCTTAAGGAGAACACCTACTGTCTGATCCTAGTCAATAGCCTCTCACATAGCCAAATCAGTTCCCTACACTGTACTGAGGAGACCCAACCAGGTCGTAACAGTGCTGTCTACAGTTGGGAGTCTGTTCCTTGTGGAACAGATATACTGGTTTGGCTTAATCCCACATCATGTTTTTAGACTTCTTGTAGGTCATACTTGATGTTAAGGGGGCTGCCTTTCAAGGTAGCAAAAGGAGGTATTGTTTTCCATTTAACACCTTGAAATACTTATTTGCATTCTCCTCTGGGATAACTAAGTCTAGGCAGAATTTTAGGTACCCTGTGCAATATCAACCCACTCATTGATGTTCTCAGTCTTTAACACATAGTCTTCTACCCACCTTGAGATTTTTACGGTTATCGACCATACTCTCTTGACCAGCTGCTGGTAGACTGACCTGCCCAATGGCGGCTGGATCTCAGTCATATATGCCTCCTCGATGTTTGCAAATACCAAGTCCAGGATTTTCTCATCTCTGGTTGCGGTTAGCACATTCTGGTAGAAGTCATGCAGGGTGTTCTGGGTGTTCTGATTAAATTACCCCATTAGGAGCATCAAAGAGTTGGGATGTTTATTCTCTTGTCACCTAGAATTTCACACCAGAATACACCAGATTCATTAACTATGTGACCAGTGTATTCTTTTTTAATATTCTAGCAGACAAATGTCATTACAAATTTGTTTTGGTTACTAAGATTATGTACTTGTTGTTACTTATAATATGCTGACAGATTTGTTTTAAAGATTTGAAACCATAACAATAATAATTATTATTATTTATATAGCGCCATCATATTCCGTAGCGCTTTACAAATTGTAGGGGACAAATACAAATATAATAAAATAAAACATGACAGAGCACAAACATTCGTATGGAACAAGAGGAGTGAGGTCCCTGCTCGCAAGAGCTTACAGTTTATGAGGAGGAGTGGGGAGACACATAAGGTAAAAGAATATATAATGGTCAAGCCATTCTTCTTAAGGCAATAGAACAAAATATAATAAATGGGATTGCTGTCGCTTGAACCAATCATCAGCCGTCATCTTATATACAAAGTCCAGGGTGAATGGGACCGCAGAGAAGTCTGGTGCCTGCTGGTTGCTGGATAACAGATGGGAGGAGGACACAGGACGGGTTAGTAGAAGAGTTAAAACTTCATGCAGTTAATGAGTGTTATAGGCTTGCCTAAAGAAATGGGTTTTAAGAGCATGTTTGAAACTTTGGAGGTTAGGTATTAGTCTGATAGTCCGGGGCAGAGCATTCCATAGAATTGGTGCAGCTCTAGAGAAGTCTTGGAGACCCGAGTGGGAGGTCCGCACTAGGGTAGAGGTTAATCTAAAATCACTGGCGGATCTAAGAGCACGAGTTGGGCGATAGACAGAGATAAGAGAGGAGAGGTAGGGGTGTGCAGCATTATACAGAGCTTTGTGGATGAGGGTTATTATTTTAAACTGTATTCGAAAGGAGACTGGCAGCCAGTGCAGCGACTGGCATGAACTGGAGGCATGCGTGTAGCGTTTAGTCTGAAAGACGAGCCTGGCTGCTGCATTAAGAATCAATTGGAGAGTTTGGCGAGTGGAAGACCGGTTAGTAGAGAGTTACAATAGTCTAGACGAGAGTGAATCAGAGCAACAGTTAGCATTTTACAGGTTTCAAATGTGAGAAACGGTCGGATTCTGGAGATGTTTCTGAGATGCATCCGGCAAGAGCGAGCAAGAGATTGAATGTGTGGCTCAAAGGAGAGGTCGGAGTCCAGCACAACCCCAAGACAGCGGGCCATAGCAAAGCCATCTGCATTTTACCTTCCTATCAACGAATGAGCCAGTTCTGGTCTAAATTGTGACAAAATACTCCCTGTCATCTTGTATGGTAATATATATAGAAGAACAACAGTGTAAGAGTTTACGTGGGGCGCTAGAACACAACCACTTGAGCCTTTGAATGTAGTTGACCTCCTGTAGGGTCATATAAACCATGGTCCAGCTGATGTAAATAAAAGAAGTAATTTATTTCAGATCTTACCGATCATTATGGAATAAAATGGTACAAATTAATGGTCCCTTCTGTTGTTCTTCTATATATATGCTTTTACCGAAACCTTTGGTTTCGGGTATGTAGAGTTGTGGGAGCTGCTGATCCTTACACACAGAGCCAATTCCGGATTGGAAATGCCAAGGACCGTTCCCCAGGAGTGGGAATTTATGCATAACACCAAGCTCCTCACAAGGTGAGCACCCTCTATACTACCTGTAAGATTCAAGTACACGGCTATATTACCCGAGGCGCCGTCCTCTGTTGTTCCCGTTTTTTCTGTTTTTGTAGTTCATCTTGTATGGTAATGCCATACAGTCCCTCAAACTAAATGTTGGTATATGACATACAGAATAACATTCCACAATTTAAAGGGAATAATAATATTTCCAATGTGCTCCATTATGTTATTTAATTAGTAATTTTTTGTTCTATTTATTACTTGAAGTAGTTGCTGGTTAGCAGTGTAAATGTGCCCCCCTCCCCCATGGAGTCTATGGAGACCTATGTGTCACCCATCACATGCACCAAAACTTCATGAATGATTGCCCTTACATACATGCTATGCACAGGGTCCTCAGGACAACTCCTAACACAGTTACTAGAAAAAATAACTGGGTTCCTTCCAGACAGTTATAAATAATGAGCTCACAGCTCCTGCCCCTGACCGTATTTATTGGTTCCGTCTCTAGATGGTCAAGTTATGCCATGCTGAGGCATTCTGTGATAAACAGCAAAGTTGATTGAGAAAGGTTTCCATTGGAGGTTTCTTATGGGTACACCAGTCTATTATCTTTGGGGGGGCATTTTCTATCATGTTGAGAAGAACTTCAGAGCCAACCTCAGTGGATAGGCCTATATGTCTGAAAGAATTATATATTAGAACTGCAGTTCTGCATAAGCATATTAAAAGAAATTCATATTGAATGCAATATTTGACCACTCGGTTTACTTTGGAACATTTTATAGAAGCCTAGTATAACAGAAAATGTTCATCTAGGTCCAGATATTAAATAATTAATGCTAAAATAATTTAATAGCTCCAGATGCATGTTTAAGACATTACGTATTATGTTAGGGAACCACATCCCTGCTTGACTCTTTATGAGAAACTCATCGTCCATGGAAGGATTATTAAAACAAATTAGCAAGTCTTCCAACAGCTTCATTAAAATTGCATCATGTTTTTCTACATCATCATACCCATTAATGCTTATGTGGTGTATAAGTGTTAGGCAAATGCAAATGTGAACAAAAGTGGTCTGAATAAAAAGCTGTTTTATGTGAAGCTGAGGCACTTGGAACCAGTACAAAACCCCTATTAGAAAAAAGCTATTTAATTAATTGGAAAAATAGGAGTCATCTTGAAAAACACTTTTTTTTTTTACTTTACTATAATATAAAATGATTTACACATTAGTAAAAATTCAAAATAAAATTACAGAATGCTACATGCAAATATAGAAAAATACCATGCATAACACACCTAGATATAACATATGTGGGTCAAGCACTATCGCATGAAATATTTTTTTTGGACTGTGAATCCTGTGTACTATGAGTTGTGCATACCTGTCTTCTATTTACTTGAAAACATAATTTCCTAGTTAATATTTTGTAATCCTTGGCCAATGTTGTAAAGATTATAAAGACTGTCTTTTAAATTTATTTTTGTAAGGGAATAGTTTATCATTACACAGGCGGTCCCCTACTTAAGAACACTCGACTTACATACGACCCCTAGTTACAAATGGACCTCTGGATATTGGTAATTTCTTGTACTTTAGTCCTAGGCTACAATAATCAGCTATAACAGGTATCAAAGGTGTCTGTAATGAAGATTTATTGTTAATATTGATTCTTATGACAACCCAACATTTTAAAAATCCAATTGTCACAGAGACCAAAAGAGTTCTGGCTGGGATTACAATGATAAAATATACAGTTCCGAGTCACATACAAATTCAACTTAAGAACAAACCTACATACCCTATCTTGTATGTAACCCGGGGACTGCCTGTATATGAAACTGTGTGATACAGTATATATATCATTCGAGGGCAATGCCTCATTCTCCTGTTATCAACCATCTCCTGTTATCAACTGCTAAACTGCTTAGCAAACACTGCTCAGATCTGTCTTCAGGAACAGAAGAGGATGCAGGGGGATGCAGGAAATAACAGAAGAGAGGAACATGTTCCTCCATATTAATATGCTACACATTTTCAAACAATGCAGTTACTCTTTAATATTGCAACTACTCAGATTTTCATAATTGGATTTTTCAAAAAGATAATATCATATTTAAAGGATATTGACCATCAGTTAAAACAAAAAATATCCCTAAAAATTATCCCCCTAGCTCCTCATGATGTTGATCCTGGCGTTGTCCTCTTCTAGTCTTGACACACCGGGATCACCTAGAAAAGAAACTTATAGTTAGTAGCATGGAGTGCGAGGGCAAGATGTCTGGCTCTCCGGGCTGCTAATTATGCAAGCCCCTGCCACCTCCCTCTCCCATGCTGAAAGACACAAGGGGCTATGTCTGACCACTCCTATAAATACCTAATTGAGCAGCAGTACGCACACTGCACACGCAGTACGCCTGTTGCAACACCCATCAGTGGAATGGGATCCTCATTCTCTGGAGAAATGGGTGTCCGAGCAGTTGGACACTCACCAATCAGCTCGTTATCTCATCATCGGTAATAACTTAAAAGAAATTTACCATCAAAATCAAGCATGATAAACAAGGGACACTTACTCATAGACCCAGACACTGTGACTGTGATATTCTTATGATATTTGTTATACATGGTTCCTTGCTTCTAAAATTAACTATTACATTATGCTAATGTCCCAGATGGGCTTACAGTGTGCACTTCCCTTTCCACTGTGTGCTTAAACTTCTGCTGTAGTGAGATTACATCAGACAGAGCGGAAGTTGATTTAAGAAGGAATGGAAAACAAATATTAGAAGATTACCACATTCATAGCGCCTGGACCTATGAGTAACTGTCTCTTGGTTTATTATGCTTGATTTTGATAGTAGATTTCCAATAAATACTTAGGAAAATCCATGTAAGTTAACCCTCAGCTTTCCAATGCTTTATTGGCCTAGATAAGATATCGCAGTGCAGAAAGTTATATATTAAAAAAGTCATAAAACTTATGTGCACTGAATTGTCAATCCACTTGAGTGTATCTACTTCTTCTGTGATGGAACATACAAAAAAGGTTACATAGTACAGTAATCATCAATTAAGTCAATGAAATAAATGGACCACTATTTGCTTGTGTTTGTTCTTCCCCAGTGCTCTTGCCTGCACTGTCTGGTTCCTTAAGGATCAGGGTGGGGGTGCAATTAACTAATTGTACTGAAGAACTGTATGTAGTGGCAGCAGGACTGTGAAGCATCCTACTTTCTGCAAGGAGGTTCAAAATTTCTTTGTGGGATCAGTAACATTTTGTAATTTCGTAAATTAATTTGTACCGATGAAAAGAATCATATATCCATCATGTTCAACCATCGATTACGGATTCCATGTCTGTTTGTGGATTTGAGTTCCCACTAATTTCTACAATCAACAGATCAAAAAACTATTTAAAAAAAACGGAAGCAATCAGTCCATCACTAAGAGCAGAATGATAAGCTTGAAATGTGTAGGGATTTTCAGAACGCATCTCTATAATATTTATCTCTGTAATATTAAGAAATACATTAAGATTTATTAACTTTTATACTACTGGATTATCTTTAAACTTTGAAACAAAAACTATAACGAAACCTCAGCTTACTGCATTTCCTCTATTTTTTGCTAAAATATTTCAGAAAATAAATAAGGAATGATTGGTAAATATCATATTTCATTTCTATTAGCCTTAGCTGCTTTTCTTTTCCATTTTCAGTTTGGAATTACAGATGGATTTTGTACTAACAGTCTTAAATAATTATATTTATACTGGCAGCTAATAAAAAGCTTTCTAAATAAATTACAAAGCACTTGTAGCTATTTTGTCCTTTGATGCATTTCCTCTGAGTATAATCGTGTATATTACAAAACATGGCAGCAGTGGCACTGCCTGGTTACCCGTGTTATTGTCTTACATTTACAGAAATTAGAAGCATTATAATAATTGCCTTCTTGATGTAACTTGTCATTTATATTAAACAGCAAACTAAGTTATTTTATGTATTTTATTTTATGGCACAGGTGGGCCAAATATACTCAGTAGTATCAAATAGAAATTACAAACACTTCAAACTGTACAACTAGGTAAAAACCCAAATTAAAGTTTGTTTAACCCCTTCAGGACACAGCCACTTTATGACTTAAAGGAGTTGTCCACTTTAAGCACATTATAGCAAATAATTGATATTGTTTGTGTAATGATAAAGTTATTATATTTTCCAATATACTTTCTGAATTAAATCCTCATGGTTTTCTAGGTCTTCTTGCTGTCATGCAACCGGACGTTTCATTGTTATCATTGGATCCCCAAATTCAGTTATAAAAAACTTGTTGCACCATTCAAGAAGACGCATGGGTGTACTAGCCCAAATGGTGCTTCTACTCAACACTGAGCAAAGGGGCTGAATACTTATGACCATGTGATATTTCAGCTTTTCTTGTTTCATACATTAGCCAAATTATTATTATTTTTTTTTTTCATTTCTTTTTTTTTCTGTCAAGATGGGGTGCAGAGTGAACTTTAATGAGCAAGACATTTTTAGATCTTAGCAATAGGCCACAAAGAAACAAAGAATGAAAACATTGAAGGGGTCTGAATACTTTCTGTACCCACTGCATGTGGAGTTTGTGTGGCGTTTTTTCACCTTTTTCAATTAAATGCAAGTACTGTAAGTAAGTGGTGCTATGGGGCCTTTTTAATAATTTATTGATTTTTTGGGGGGTAACACCTTTTTTTTAGCCTAAATATTGGACATTTGCGTTTATGATGAATTTTGTACAGATTTTTTGTACATTTTGTACAGAATGTGCAGATCTAATTTCAATTTGTTAAAATCAGTTAGTTAATCTTATGTACAGATTCCTGATTTTTACATAGAGAAAAAAAACAAGTATCATGAAAGGAGCTGTTAATTTAAATATAAGAGTCCAATTTATCCTATATGAAGTCTGAAGTTCTCTGTAAATCATTAATAAGCTACAGAAAATAATTTACAACCGTTCTGCGGTAATAGCGAAGATATTGACACCAAACACAAAACAAAGTGTACGTTGATGCGGCTAGATGAGCAATATATACAACAATTATCTGCAGCTAATCATTAACTTTATACCCCTTGTGGTTACTATTGTGTCAGCTTCCTGACCGCCATTCTTAATCTTTATGGTTTGAAGATACCTTCTTGGACTCTTTTCAGGACCTAGGCAGGATGCCAGAAAGTGTATCTACGGAAAGTACAGAATTCCTGGCAACTTGTCTTGGATAAGTTGAGAGGTTTACATTCTTGTAAAAAATGAAGTCATAGATTAATGATGTTGCACCCGGCTTTAAAAAAAATAAAAAATAAAAATGGAATCAATTTTTTTTTTAAACTTTTGTTATAAATATTTTGTGATCATTGAAAAAGAAAAAGACACATGTTTGAGGAAAAAAATGACTCATTAAATCTTAACAAGATAAATTAAAAAAATCGCCCATTATCATCATGGTGCACTGTACACCTAAAAGAGGACCTGTCACCTTAAATAAACCCTCTAGGAGCTGCTTCCTAAAGTAAGCAGCTCCATAGCCCTACCCCAGTAATAGTAGTGTTAAACCGCTAGCTTTATCGGAACACACCAATAAAGCTAGAAAACACTGGAGTACATAGCCCTCCAAATACTGTACCACGCTTACAGCGGTGGGAGCATAAGGGCACAGTGCGAGTAAGCGGTGACTGTCGCATGAAACCTGACATACGGTGTGGGAGTGGCAGTCCAGGGCAGAAGCTGAGAAGAGCGAACCACCCCCTCATGAATTCGCCGAAACACTGTAAGCTTGGTCCGGCGTTCGGGTGGCTATGTAGTGCAGTGTTTGCTAGCTTTATTGATGTGTCCAGGTTTAACACTGGGGTAAGGCTAGGGAGCTGGACAGGTCCTCTTTAAAGCGTAACTCATCATTTAACAAAATTGCATAAATCAACAGTGCAGATAATAAACTTTGTAAAATACTTTATTAAAGAACTATGTTCCCCTAGCATTCTTCCTTGTTTAAGCAGTTTCTGTATAGCAGTTTTATGTCCTGTATCTACTGACAGCTGTGACATAAAGGAACCAGATTACCGTATATACCGGCGTATAAGACGACTTTTGAAGACAGAAAAATCTTCTGTCTTCTCTGGGGTCGTCTTATACGCCGGTAATCGTCTTATACGGCGGGTACCGGTGCATGGAGAGGGCTCACGGGCTGAGCCCTCTCCATAGCCGGTAAGTCTTTGCTGCATATTGCAGCAAAGGCTTACCGGCTTACCGGTAACACCCGCGATCGGTGCTAGCACCGATCGCGGGTGTTTGCACAGCGATGGCTGCCGGCAGCCTCAAAAAGCTGCCGGCAGCCTCAAAAAGGCATCGGGGGAAAATACTCACCCTCCGTTGGCCCCGATGTCCGCGCTGTGCTGTCTTCAGTCTTCCGCGCCGTCTTCTTTCTTCTGCTGGGCGCCGCCATGTCTTTCCCCGGGTCGGCGCCTAGTATGACGTCAGCAGCGGCGCGTCATACTAGGCGCCTGCCGGGGAAGATCAATGGCGGCGCCCGGCAGAAGAAAGAAGATGGCGCGGACATCGGGGGAGCATCGGGGTGAGTATATAAGTTTATTTATTTTTTTTTAATGCTGGGCTGGGCTGTGCTGTATACTACTGGGGGCTGTGCTGTATACTACTGGGGGCTGTGCTGTATACTACTGGGGGCTGTGCTGTATACTACTGGGGGCTGTGCTGTATACTACTGTATGCGTTGGAAAAGGGGTAGTCTTATACGGCGAATATATCTTAAACTCTATATTTTAAACAGGAAAGTAGGGGGGTCGTCTTATACACCAGGTCGTCTTATACGCCGGAATATACGGTATGTTCTCACTGATATTAATGGTATAGATTGCCGTTTAAAATTATTGTTTAAAATTATTAACAGCTCACTTTTTCAGTGAGCAGTAACTTGATAGTCCACTCTCTTTACAGAGCTGAATCTTCATGGGAAATATTCTCTAGGTATGAAAAGAGTTAATCTTTAGTCTCTTTTCCTTTTATATATACTGTGTACAGGACATCAGATCCACTGCTCAGGAAAGAAAGAAGTAGAAAAAAGCAGCAGTTCCTACTTAAAGAAGTATTTTACAAAGTTTACTTTTATTACTTGTTAATTTTTTAAAATAAAAAGCTTTAACCAGTTGCATATGGCAGTAGATGCTATTTCAGGATTTTAGTCGAGGACAAATAATAACCCCACCAATTCTAAAGTGTTTTTTTTAGCTTTGTAGTTATTTAGTAGTAGTTTTTTAGTTGTATAAATGCTGTATTTGCCCACAAAATAGCACTGGCAATCACTTTATGTTATCATTTTATAGAAGAGAAAAAGATCTACAATGTCCTCAATACCAGTTTTTTGGGCAGGTTAGCAGGGGGCTGGCAAAGGCATGAACACCCCAGCCCACCGTATTTACTATTGTCTCCACTGAATAACCCAAAGATACTATAGTTGAAATCTCGCTAAATCAGACCTGGTCTGAACAGCTTTGAATGCTAGTTTTAATAGATTCCTCCCACTATGTTGATTTTACCATTTCATCTGTGATATCATCAAAATAGAGTAAATATGTGATTTCTTCAGGAGTCTTCAAAGGCAATATTTATGAGGTTTTTATAATGTGTGCTATAAAGATTGCATAAGCAAGGCAGCATAAAATATGAATAGAAAACATATTGCTCTCAGATCCAAGCACTTACATCCCATAGCTAGATGAACTCCAACAAATAGGCCCTTTTACAAATGTGCTTTCTACATTGAGTATTCAGCAGATTCTTTTGTAAATGATGGACCTGCCAATAGCAGTGTATGTGCTGTGATGCATGTTTTGTGCTGACAGAGTGGTGAAATATTCGGATATTTTACGGAAGGGATTTATGGCACAATAGAAAAATGATGAGCGGTAACGCAAACTACGAGATTTTGAGAAACAGTATATCACTTTGAAATATCCTCATAATCACCAACTCTACTATTTGTAAAGAGATTAACTCCTCTTCATTTGCATTGAAATGTTATCAAGTCACACAAGTCACTAGTCACTACTTTTTCTGTTATTTATTTTCTGATTATTACCTGTGGTTTTTTTTAACCCTTTAAGGACCCCAACCTTTTTTGTAGTTTCATTTTTATTTTTCACTCCCCACAATCAAAAATCTCTAACTTTTTTTTTTCACGTAAAGAGCTCAGTGACGGCTTGTTTTCTGCGTATCAAATTGCACTTCATACTGCTGGTATTTATTATTCCATGCCGTGTATTGGGAAGCCGGAACAAAATTCCAAACGCATTTACGCCATTTTCTTGTGGGCTTGGAATTTACGGCTTTGACTTTGCGCCACAAATGACATGTCCAATTTATTCTTTGGGTTGGTGCGATCACGTAGATAACAAATTTGTATAGGTTTTATAATGTTTTCATACATTTACAAAAATTAAAAACTCGTGTACAAATTTTTTTTTAAATTTTGCCATCTTCTGGAGCTAATAACTTTTTTATACTTTGGTGTACGGAGCTGTGGATATCTTTTTTTGTGACTTTTGATGATGTTTTCAATGCTACCATTTTTAGGATTGTACAACCTTTTGATCACTTTTTATTGATTTTTACTTTTACTATTTTTCAGACTCCCTAGGGTACTTTAACCCTAGGTTGTCCGATTGATCCTACCACATATTGTCATACTACTCTATGGGAGTACATGAGGATTTTCCTCCTCATTTATTACAATGTAATCAATGGATTGAAACGAGACAGACTCGGGTCTTCGTAAGACCTGAGGCTGTCATGGCAACGGATTGCTGCTCCCCGATGACGTCATGGGGAGCGATGATCTCCAACATGATGGCGGCTGCTGTATGGGTTATGTGCACGCACCGATCGCAGGTGTTACTGGTAAGTCTTTGCAGCGATATGCAGCAAAGACTTACAGGCTATGGAGAGGGCTCAGCCCGTGAGCCCTCTCCATGCACCCGCAGCCGACCCGTGACGTGCTATTACATCACTGGTCGTTAAGGGGTTAAATATTTAAATTTTTCATCAAAAGAAAATACTTGGGACATGATGCATAGAGAAATAGAAACTTTGAAACACTAAAAACCTATTTAATACAGTAATCCAAAACATGAATAAAGATAAAAATATGGAACACCAGGCTATCTGGAAGTGTTGTTATATTGTATAATACTTCTCATTAATAATTTACTTCATGCATAAAATCTGTAATCTCACAGAACGGTTAGCAACTGGCACAGAATATTTGGCAAAAAGGTCATCATTTTACACTGCAATCTGAATATCTCTATTCAGCATATCAATGGGTACAGTATTTAACCTGAATTCACATTTAGAAATTTTAAAGCATACAGCTTACTAAATCCTTTCAAATAAGGAAACTAGCAGCACCTATTGGTCGACCCGCCATATGTAATTTACTCTCAGTTGGAAAACCAACTATAGATGAGATCTCCTGGTCTAAACAGTTTTCTGGAATGTCATAGAACTGTTAGCAAATGGCACAAAATATTTGGCAGTGATTTTAAACATCAGTCTGTATATGTCTATTCTGCTTATGAATGGGTATAGTATTAAACCATTAGTATAGCATACACCGATAAGTATAGAAACCATAGAAAAAATGATACACAACAGCAGCACAATCAATAAACAAAGAGATAGGGTGCTAACTTTAAGCTTTACCCACACAACTACCAAATTTAATCCAAAAAAGAAGGCAGCGCTCCCAATAAAGGGAAAAAGTGAGGAATGTATTTCACATCATGTGCAACATTTCAGCGTCTGTCAGTCTTTTTCAAGCACCTTATTGCACATGAGGTGAAATAAATTCCTCACTTTTTTCACTTTATTGGGAGTGCTGCCTTCTTTTTTGGATTATACACCTAAGATTTCCTCTGAAAAAAAGGAAACTAGCAGCAACTATTGGAATTTTTGTAATGTGATGTGTGTGTGTGTGGCGGCAAAAAATAATAGGTAATTTACCAATATACATCTATAGATAGTTCTGAATTGCTTTCTTGAAAAGTAATGTGAAGCCCCTGGTTTAGAAATGTATTTTACCTCATCAGCCATTTCTTTCCAATACAAGGAGATGGCGAGTCATGTGATCCTAACTTTCCATGATCAAATATCCCTTCCAAGACATTAAACTAATAGTTATGGATACTACAACAAGGTTGGTGATGGACAGTAAGAATCACTTGACTCTCAATCTCCTGTCATTACATGGACAGCATTGGTGATGAGTGGCCAACTCCTTAAGTCAATGTTGACCCTACAAAAAAACAATAAGATGATTATGGACCCCATGACTAAGGGCGCATAGTGCACCAGTAACACGTAGGCTTTATTCCTCACTTGTATGGTTTGGGGAAAATGCTTGTGTATATTTTATGGACTGAAATAAAGCTGTACTCAGAAAGAAAAATGTTTTAACCAACACTGCTGCGGAGATCCGTTTTGTTCTTTGATGATTGAGTACGGCACAAACATGTGTGTAGATCCCCAGCGTGTGTAAACATTTGGTTGGTGAGCTGTATATGTTTTTTTCAGTTGATTATGGATTATGCAGACTTTTTTCTGCAGGAGGGTGGGCACTTGCCCCTCATCGGTGCAGGGCAGATTACTAGTTAGCAGGGGTTTTTTTTGGCAGGATAAGAAGATGTGAGTTTGAAGGTTCCAAGAAAATGTTATACATGAGACTGAAATCAGCACACACCAAAGTGATGGAGGGCAGATGAAATGTCAAGAAGGTAGGCAAAATCATTTAAGCTTTATTAGGTCTCATGTTTGCAAGGGCAAATATACTTTAATAAGTTCCTGACTGTCACATAGAAACACTGGGGGAAAGTTATCATTAGGCAGGTTCATTACAACAGTTCTGTAGGGGGGAGATCAATCAGTAGAGTCTGGGAGCAAAACTGTTCTAGTTGCCCATGGCAACCAATCAGAGCTCAGCTTTCATTTAATGAACTGTGAGAACTGTGGGAAAATGATAGCTGAGCGCTGATAAATCTCACCCTAATGGGCACATTTGCGTCCGCTGATCCTGAATGTCCGACAAGGATTCGGAGCTGCCACGATTCACTTACAGTGTGTGCCCGATTTCTTGAATGTGTTGCTTCCCCGCTCGGGTCCACCGGAGTTCACCTTCTTCTTCCCGGTCTATGTGAGTACTGATCTTGTGACATAATTTGAATTTTAAATCCCGCGGTTTGTCCGAATCAGTGGGGTTGTCCAACGACCTCGCCCCCCAATTTGTGTCGCATGAAAGCCGCCGTCGATGCATGAAAGCCGTCTGATCGTGTGCGCCAAAAACTCCTGTGCAATTCAGGGCAAATCGGAAATATTCAGGAAACCCAACAGAAATGCGTCCGACGGACCCTTAGTAAATGTGCCCCTATGTCTTCGGTGCTCCACTGCCTTCAGCCATTTATTAAAGTGGCTTTATCCCTTGAAACATCTGCATGTATTTTATTTTAATTTTAATGCATTTGGAGTAAGAGGGTCAAAGCGACTTTGTATTGTCCTGTGTTCATTTGGTGCAATGGAAGGTCGCAAAGCAGCATTTGCACCACAATTGCGCCAATAGGAATCATAGAGATTTAGACTTCCCATCATCTTAGAACTTATCTTCTAGATAACTTGAAATAACGTGAAATTATTGGAACATTCCCTGAAAGGATCAGATTGCAGGACCTCAAGCTGAGATCTCAAAAACTGTACAGATTATTACACAAAAAGTATGTTGTTTCTGTGCTAAACTACACAAAGGATTGGAAAACATAAATGAGTTGTGACCTTATTACACATACTAAGCATGTGGTTTATCCAGATAATGTAACTGAAAAAAAATCTTTAGGTGCAATACAGTGATGTCATTAGAAAACCTCCCAAACTAAAAGTACATGACTCACACATACAAGAACACTTACATGACATCAAGATCACAGATGTACAACTGCAATTTACCATTGGGAACAACAACTCATTATAGAAAATGACTTTAATAATGCACCTTTATATGTAATGTCGTGCCCTTTAAGACATTCAAGTATATTTACTGCAGAATAAAGTAGTATTATTCTCTTTGTATGTTACTTAAAACATTTTACATATTGTACATTTGTATGTTTGATGGACTTGGAACTATTTATTATAATTTCTCTATGAAAATTGTATATATATATATATATATATATATATATATATATATATATATATCATAACATAGGGGGGAATTTGTCATGGCGCACATTCAGGAATTGTGACTGCCCTCCTTACACCACCTCCACACCAACTGGGTGGGCTAGAGTGGGCCCTGTGCTGGTCCAATAGCTATAGCCCGAATCAGTTCTTGGCACATCTCATAGCGCATTTATATGCCAGATTACCTGGCGTAGGGTTAATCTGGACAAAAGTAATGGTCTTTCCCAATGTGCTCCTCACAGAGCTTTACGATTATCAAAAAATGGAACGTTATAAGCTTTTCCAACTTATATGTCATGTCGTTATTTCAATAGATTGACTCCTGGGATTACCAGCCACATTTATGGAGTAGTATAAGACTGTTAAATCCTGATCTATGAATAATTGCCCCTGGTTTATCATGTTTGATTTTGATGCTAGATAATCTTTCCTCATTGACTAAAACAGTACTTGATACTTTGTTATTGCCCTCACATCTATCCCCCATCCCTGGCATGCACTCTGGTCAGCTGGTATTCACTCATACAGATCCAGCCATCATCAGACTGTATTGTGCCACCATTGAATCATATGTCCCACAAATTAAAAAAGCAATCAGATAATACTGACATCATATAATATTGTAAAATTTACTGTATTTGTAGGGAAATAAAACACACGCTTGCACTTTCACCTTCAGATTTCTACATTAGCTGTTTAGTATACTTATTTCTGGAAAAACATTGATTTATTTTCAGTGTGTAAAGGACTAAGTACCCCTGTAACAGATAACATGCAATGACAATAAGGCCATGTACCTCTGTAAATTGTAGTTCCCATTTTTTCTGGGCTTGTCTGTCACAGTTAAATGAATCACCTCCATTTTCACATCAAGGAGTCAAAGTTTTATTGAAACATGAGGAAAATAAATGGCAGAGGATTTCCCAGCAAGAAAGTGACAGACTCAGGCGAAACAGTTGATTACAGCTCGCTGCCGGGAAGTGCAGACTCAGCACAATAGGGAAATTGCCATTCGGGGTAATATGAATCAGTAATGCCCACGAAGACTGAAAAACAAGCTCTGAACATTGTATCAAGCAAAAAGCATTCACTGTCGGTTTATTATGTGTTTGCAGAGTGCTGTGCATCAGTCTTAAGTTCCTACTATATGGTTAGTGATGACGTATTCAAATATATTGACATGCAATTGTAGTTAAAATAAAAAAATAATAATTGGTATTTTCACAAATCTGAGAATTTTGGAGATTTTGGGAACTTGGGGTCATCCCAAAAGCAAGGAGAGTGCTGTTTTATACTGTAAAAGATAAATGCAGTCTAACCTGCAAGGTGCATGTTATATCACAGGAGGAGCAGAGCAGATTGTACATTGTTTAGTAGAAGATTCAGTATAGCGTGTCATTTATTTAGTAATATCTCTATTCTGTCTATGCTCAGAAGTTAAAGGGGTATTCTCAATTATAGTAATTATCACAGGCTACGTCATCAATCCATGATAGATGGGGGAGCGCACCTATCTTGAAAACAGGGACTGCTGACACACTTCTCCCTTTCCACAACTGGATAAACTACAGAAATGGTTGTGTATATTCAGCCACTCTCCATTTCTATCTATGGGAACCCAGAAAATAACCAATTCTATATATTTTCAGATCTCCTATGGATTTAAATGGCCACGTCACAGTTATGTTTTCATTTGCCCCACCCTAGGAATGGGGTCAGTGTTTTTTTGAGATAGGTGCCAGTCCGAGTACATAGGTGTCAGTCCGAATACATATATCATGTATTTATGAAATAGTCTTTACAAATATCATAAATAATGTACATTACATTAAGTACCAATAGGAGTATATAGGATACAGAATCAAACTAAATGCCACCATTGTAATCAAATATTAAAAATACTTTACTAAAAAAAACATCTAAAAACATATAAGACAAACATGTGGCGGTGGCCAACCCTCCTATTATTCCATACTTTACATCCACATTATCCAGTAAAGCCTCTAACAAGAGATAGTCAATGGACTCACAATAGTTCACCATCAGAGTGTTGCATACTGTTCACAAATGAAATGAGGGACCCCAGTATAATGACCATCACCACAGCATGCTTCATTTGCTTCCTCACGGGATGTAGGGGATCAGGTGATGTCCCCAAAGCACTTGCGGTTCATTTGAATAAAGATAAAAGTAAACTGCTGGAAGAATGGAAGAACTTCTAAACATATGCCCTTATTCACGCTGCTGGGAGCTAAAGGTGGTCGATTTCCTTTAAAATAGACACTATGGGGCACATTTACTAAGGGTTTTGCGCTGCATTTCTGACAGACTTTAAATGCTCTTTCAGGTGAAAACTGCTTGCACAGGTATTTAAGAAGTGTCAGCACACAACCCTTCTGTGGCGCATTTGCGCTAGCATCGATGTGACACAAATAAGGGGGCATTCCGGGACCAGCACCATATTTAACATGCAAGTTGTGTTGCATGCCCTATGTTAGGGGTGCACCACAAAAAAGTTGGTGAACTCTGTGGGGCCAGTGTGGGGAAGCGACAGATTCTTGATTTCTGGTGCAAGATCTTAAAGGGGTTATCCGGGTTTAAATTTTTTTTTTATGGCCGGGCTGGGGAGGGCTAGTTAAACATAATAAACATGGACTTACCTCCTCCGGTGCTGCCGATGTCCCGCGCCGCGGTCACTTCGATCCGTGCCCCTGTAAACAAACAGGGGCATGGAAGCCGCGCACAGGGAGCTTCCGGTCCGCGATGTGGACGGCTCCTCCCATGCATCCCTATCTCTCAGCGTTGTAAGCGCTGGGAGATGGTGCGCATGGGAGCTTCCGGCCGGCCGGAAGCTCCCTGTGCGCCGGTGTAATGAAACCGGCGCACGGAGAAGACCGGCCGCGGCGCGGGACATCGGCAGCACCGGAGGAGGTAAGTACATGTTTATTATGTTTAAATAGCCCTCCCCAGCCCGGACATAAAACGTTTTTTAAACCCAGATAACCCCTTTAATGAATGTGTCGCACACAGCATTATACACAGGCAGAGCACTTTTAGTGAAGTTTTTGTTTAAGTAGATGTGCCCCTATACATACACATGCCATGCACACACACCATATTTATGATGTTTTGGAAAACTTTTATGTCTTTGTCATTGAGACTCTATAATGTCAGAAATGACCTGCTTGGAAATGAGCTGGGCTACATGGGAATCATCATGTGGTCTATTAGCATTTTACATTGTAGAGAATTGTTCTTGACGCCTGAGACACAGCTGGGCACAACTAATTCCATTTTATGGGAAGTAAAAGTTGCAAAAAACTCTAAGTTCCCAGTGGTAACAATTAGTGATTTGTCTGAAGCCTGAGCTTTGTTAGTTAATTGACAAGAAGAACCATTATGTTTTAATCGAACCACATATGGCATACGTGTGCAATGTAGTCAAATTGGCAAAAACAGATGTTACTCCTCAGATGATTAGACGCTACCAGTGGATGACTTGTGCACATAAAAACACATTCTAATTGACATCCATTATTGGTTTAAATGCAGAATAATCATTCTGTAATGTGTTATCTATTTGGAGATCATTGCTAAAAAATATTCAGCAGTTAAGTTTCATATGCGCACAAACGGCATGTCTCGAGCAGCAATGACGTCTAGAATAATATATGCTAAGAGACAGATGGAAATGAGGCAGTGTCAAAGCTGTCTGGAAATTTCCACCAACCGTTGGCATGATAAACAATAAGGATGTCATGAAACTTATTGTAAGGCCTTATTCATACTGCAAGAAAAAACAGACCACTTTCAAAGACGTGAAGGTCCATGTTGCATCTGCTTGTGTTGGGTATGTTTGACTTCTGTATTTGTTCTCTCCTTTGTTTTGCTGTTCCCATTAATTTTAAAAGAAGAGACTAAGACAAAATTGTAGACAGTATTGGCCCAAGTGAAAAATATTGTAGTGAGTCAAAGTGCAGCTTATTAAATAACAATGCATAGCGTCAACTATGCCAAGCAAATCAGAGGGCAAGCATGGGAAAGAGAGGAGGGAAGCTTAAACCAACAGCACCAAAGAACTTTAACCAGAGATAGAGATCTTTTTTTGCAACTGGTTCTATAGATTAACACCTTACATGCCATAATCAATAGGGACTTGAGGGGTCTCGCACTGACTTTCATTTCTCTGGCATCCCCTTTAAGGTGGTGCAACAAGAACTGAAGAGGCAGAGATAAGTATTCCAAATCTAAATTAAACAAAAAAAAGACAAACTCACATTGTTTTGGTCATCTACGATGCAGCAACTCACCGCCTGATAATGTACTTAAATCGTGCATTCAGTACATGACATTTGTCCCACATGAAAGGCAGTTGGGAGTGGTCACGTCAACAATTGGCAGAAAGCAGCAGTATTATAAATTAAAACAAGCGTTACATTAAATAACTTTCTGTACCAAATTACAAAGAAGAAAAGCGATGCATCAAACGACCAATGTCAAAAAACACAATCTTTATTCAATTATGGTATTTAGCAACAACACAACAAAATAAAAGCCATTAAAAAGGTGCCCATATAGCACCTATAGAGAGGACAGGAAAAAATACAAGGCCATGTCCCTCCTATACTCTCCCCTTTCCCCGCTGTAATAGAGGTGAACTAAACAATAGAGTCCTATCCAGACAATAAAGTGCACATCAGATTCAATACAAAAGCAGTAAAAACATCCACGCAATAGCCCTCTAATGAAGAGTACTCTAGTGAATAGGGATAATAGTCACATAATGAAGGCTAAGGTGAGTGGTGATGTATAGGAAAAAGTCAATGAATTGCTGAGTAAAAAACCTGGATGGAATGTAATGGCAGGGAGCAGGGGAGAAGGACCCCACGCGTTTCGTCACTCCTCGTGACTTCTTCAGGGGTATATGAGTATTACTGAAAGTGGTTGCTCTTAAATAGTACCTGTGACGCCCCCCCCCCCCCAGAAAAAAGGGGGTCAAATCCCGCCTCCCCACACAAAAGGAATGCCGCCCACACATGTGGTAGTCCACCCCAACATGAACAAATGTTAGCGCCCATAGATGATTACTGCACCTTTAGCAACGCGGCAATGCAGCCTCCCTGTGCCGGGCGCAGAGCCGGAAGGCCCTCCATGTCACCGGAAGTGACGATTGGAAGAGTGGTTGCCATGGAGAAGAATCAGAGCCACACACGCATGCGCTGTGAAGGACATCATGAAGGTAGGAACGATCAGGCGCCCTATCACGAATCACAGTTAATGCGATCCGAGAGGAAGAGGAATAAATACAAAGTTGCACGGTTTTAAAGCTTACCAACATGTACAGATATATCTTATGACAGAGAAGAAACACATACGCGATCATTAGCGGCTAAAGGCGATTTTTATTTTCTATTGTTACCAAAATATGCTGATAAAACATATTAAATAAAGTATAGTATAAGACATTATTGAAGCCAATGTATATTTAGGTAAACCCATAAAGATGGTCCTAATGAACGACGAATATAAATAATCACTATATTAAGTATAAAGAGTGCACGAGTGCACTAATGCACATATACATATATAAATATACATGTGTTATGTGAGACATAGTAAAAAAACATGGTGAAAAAAACAAAAAATATATATAAGACATGGGAGTGAATCTACGAACGTAAAAAGATCCCATGTTACGACGATTTAAAGTACGAACCAGACACTATGCTGTAAGGCTTAACAAAGGTCTGACAAAAACGTGCAACGTGCTAAAAGTGCAAAAGCGGCGAATAAATATCCATATATATCCATATATAATTCATACTTTAGAACAAAAAAAAAAAACGAAAAAAAAACCTAATAAATACAAAATAAGTAGAAAACGTATTCCAAGTGGATAGCCTCAAATATATATAATCCGAGGCCCCTCACACCTGAAATGAAGATAAAGAATAGCACATTCATTAGAAATTAATAAGTATATTTATGTAGCTTCCCACGTATATACAGGCGGTCCCCTACTTAAGAACACTCAACTTACATACGACCCCTAGTTACAAACGGACCTCTGGATATTGGTAATTTATTGTACTTTAGTCCTAGGCTACAATAAACAGCTATAACAGTTATCAAATGTGTCTGTAATTAAGCTTTAGTGTTAATATTGATTCTTATGACAACCCAACATTTTTAAAATCCAATTGTCACAGAGACCAAAAAAGTTCTGTCTGGGATTACAATGATAAAATATATAGTTCCGACTTGTATACAAATTCAACTTAAGAACAAACCTACAGACCCTATCTTGTACGTAACCCGGGGACTGCCTGTACCAGTTAGCCCGAGTGCTGCGGCGTATCTTATGTTTCACAATAGAAGGATGACGCATAAGACCTATCGCCTATCAAAGGCCAATAAGAATGTAAATAGGTAAATAGCAAAAAATTAATTAATTACAGAGGGGGTGTGGAGGCACCCTGACGGGGGAGGAGGGGAGGGGGTCACAGGTATCCACTATTGTATAAGGAGAAGGGGCAAAGCAGCTTGGCCAAGGGCTCCAAAACAGTCCAAATATAGTCAGAGGGAAAAGAGGACCAAAATCAAGTAAAGTTCTCAATAATAAAATCTCAAAATTTGGTGATGGCAGAGTGGTAGTCTTTCTAATTATCATCACAAAACAGTTCATGATCCATGAAAAAGACCATGACTAATTATTCACAGTGTTAAGGGACACGCGTCACAAGGATTGAGAGCCAAAAATAAGTCCAACATTAGAACAACAAGTCATTCTCAACGGAATAAACGCATGTATATTCAGTTGAAGTTGTAATTCCTCCTTATCTTCAGAGGGGATGAGGGAATAAATCGTCCAGAACGTGAATGGTTCATCTTGATCTTCAAAGGTATTCGAGGATAGAAGGGAACTCAGTCACAAAAAATAGCTGATTAATATCTGGTACAAAGGTATTAAGAAATATAAACATGATATTAGTTAAAAAGGAACAATATATTATCTTGAACAGAAGTGAGGGATGAGTGCTTGTGAAATAAGTGTGATGTGAGGATGGGGGGAGGAAGCGATGCACCACGGAAAAGGTGAGTGAATAAAAATGAAGAAAAAAGGAAAAAGAAAACGAAAAAAAGGGAGAAAAAAGGTGAGGAGTCCAAGGACACAAACTGTGAAAAAAAATATATATAAAAGTGTGTAGGTTTATGGGGGACCAAAAATCACCAATCAAATCATAAAGGTCCCGGAAGGTGACAAGTGCGGGGCGTGTATGATGTGAATAAGATGAAAGAGGATGTGTGACTAGGAAGGTGAAGAGAGTACATAATAGTAATGGGTGTGGCAAAAAGAAACATCACAGATTATCAAAAAAGTGCATGTACCTTAATAAAGACTGTAGTGGCAAACAAACAGTTTGAACAATTCGCGTCAAGGTCTCTTATAGAAGCCTGTGAACAGAAGATCCTCGTTGATACCTCCTGGTGTCAAGCTGTTCAGTTTGTGGATCCACCGTGCTTCACAGCGTAACAGACTAGGAAATAACTTTCCATATTAAGTTGACTTACCTTTAGGCGATGCATCATATCTTCTGCTACACAAAGATGCTTATGCTGCACCACTACTTCACAACCACCCAGCGTACAGAAGAGAAAGTTAACTGAAGAGGTAACTGAATGAAGCTAGACCAGATGTATGTTTATGAAGCTCATTTCCGGATCACTGGACCTCTGCTATGCAGATGCTTTTTTTAATTTCTGCCAAGATGCTTGGCATTCTGTTGAATATTGGCTGACAGACACCCAAATAAATCATGATGTAATGTACATATTATCAGGAAACTCAGGGACTAACTTTGTATTCTACATAGAAGGAATATTCAAATATTTGAGAATTTTTTTTTTACAGCAGATTCCGAGGAGCTGTATTTCTAGACCTGCGGGGTTCTGATTTCTGACACCCACAGGAAGAGGTTACCTGCAGATGAGCGTGTGCTATGTTTGCCCAATTCACAGCTCAAGGCACTTATAGTAAAAGACATGAGCTGTGCTCTGCTTGTGATCTAAACCAGATCTGAAGAATGTCATTATAATTCTAATTAGCATTACAAATGAAGAGTATACCGACATATATTTGCATTGTACATGAACCTTTACATGTTGCTTCATGTACTTTTATTATTTATTTTTCAGGCTGAGAATACAGGTCAACATTTTCTTTCCTCCATTGTAACTATAGCTCCTCGCTCTACCTTTCCTTTAACCCCTCTAGTCACCGGAACATTTTAGAACATTTTCATACATGAGGTTTAAGGGTCATAGGTCTAGTTTAAACATAATAAAAGTTCAAAGATATTATTTTTTAGTTTTATTAGGAGTTAAAATTGGAAAAAGGTTTTTTTTTGTAGTTTAAAGTACATATTTTTTTAACGTTCAAATTCACTTTAAATGAGCACTATTAATGAATTACCTATTTTGTCCCGGTCATTTCGATATATAATACGTATATCTTTTTTGTAGTGTAGCAGGGGATTTTTTTATACAGAAATGCAAATGTATTCTTTATGTATATTCATTCATATTTTTTTTGTGTGTGTGTTTTTACTTTATATGTCCCTCATGAGGTCACAAAAGACCCCTGGGGGACATTTTCAGTTTTTTTTTCTTTTACTTTTTTTTCTTTTATGAGTATTCCCCTGTAACTGATGAATCTCTAAGAGCCCCAGTTACAGAGAAAAAGGAACACCTGTGACTGGGGATTCTGATCAGAGCTGGACAAATTAGACCCAGCAGCTCTGGTTAACCCCTTTAGACCCAGCGGTCACGTGACCGCCAAGTCTATAGAACCGGCTCCTCTGTGCATTGCACTACTTCAGCATGATGCTGTGAGTAGCGGAGAAGAAAGAAGTGGTAATGAGCCGCATCTCCCTTCACCCTATGGTCTCTGGGTGTTTTTGACACCCGCAGACCCGTTCCTGCTTCCGTTGCTAGTAGAGAACCGCAGCAACGTCTAAAGATGTTGCTGCAGACTCCGGACCAGCTGACTTTAACTACATAGGGATTTAAATGTCTCTATGAGTTACCACCCCTGGTATTTAGTTATGAATTGAAGCCATTTGAAGTATTTGTTTCATGAGAAATGTAAGTCTTACTTATTTAAAGGGAACATATCAATGGGATTTCACATATCACATTATCAGATCATTGGTAACCACTGAAGGTCATATTATACAGTGGGTATGGAAAGTATTCAGACCCCTTTAAATTTTTCACTCTTTGAAAAATTGCAGCCAATTGATAAGATCAAAGCTATATAGATAAACATGAAGAATGATTTTTGAATGTGAACATCTTGAAGCCTTCTGGCAACAGCTAAATGGACTAAGTTCACGGTCTAGAGACATCCTGACAGTGACCCTAGAAACAGCATACAGTGGCCTATGGGGAAGTGCTAAGAGATACAGATCATTATCCTCTTTTCATTTTCTATTGCCCTACTAAGACTTTCCTTGGTTAAATTGTTGCTGTCACTTGGTCTGCTTCAGGGGCATTCTACTTGCCTGATTAATATCAGCCATGAGGTCAACGGCTCATTTATTCACATATTGATTATTGTTGGCATGATCCTCCAAGCTAAAGTTAATTGACATTATGAATAATGTACCTTTTACTCAAATTCAACAAAATGTGAATTTATATATTTATTTCTACAGGCTAGAATATTACACCACTAATGAAACTGATGATACTGGGTACTGGGGAAAAACAATGCTTCTGTCTCTCTCTTAACTACATGCTAGGTGAAATCTGTATCTAGTGACAACATAAAAAGAAAAATGTCCTTATTTATTACTGTTATAACAATATTCTAAATGCATGAGTCGGATTAAGATTAAAGGGAACCTGGGTCTCCTAGAGCAGCAGAATGTCCTTATGCTGCCCAAGCCTGGTGACTCCAATCCTATATGTTTCTCTATTTAGTAGTCATAAGTTCTATTCTGCCTGAGATGTGTCATAACTTCTCTCTGGCAGCACATTTGCACAATATGATGGGAAGTGGACGACTCATTCAATCCAAAGTGAAGCAAGGCATATGCTCTTAGATGAATAGGACTGAGGTCACCAGTTTTAAAGAAAATATAGTTGTGAGTTGTGTTCAACGACCACATAATATTGACCCGGTAAATGGAGACAGTATACACTGATAGTACTCTAATATTTTCCCAGAAAAACTGATGTGTCCGTCAATGTGTCTAGAAACTGTATAATCATCCCAAATCCCATCAAGTCGAAAATGAATCAAAATAAAGTTTGTCATCCCCCACACACTGAGGCTATTTTCTGTGGTTTTATGGTTGAATTCATGGGGGTGGGAACATACACCCCATAGGGACATTTAGCTAGGTGAAGTTCTAGAACTTGCTCTCTTTTTCCTGCCACCTATATGAAAGGGTGGGTTTTGGTATTGTCGGGTGAACTGTAATTTATTACAGTCTCAATGTCACAACGTGTTTCGGGAGTAGCATAGGGCCCCTTTTTCAAGTGTAAGAGATATATGATTCGTGTCACTGTGGGCATGGAGTCTCCCATATTATTTTCTCAGTGTCAGCTGTAGTAGCCACATGTAACAATACCAAACAATACCAAAACCCACCCTGTATCAGCATGATCCTGACCATTGTGGCTACTGTTATCTGATGTTCCTTTTAGAAAGCAGCCGCCTATGGTTTTTAAACAAAGTGATCACTAGAGTTGTGCCTTACTGTAGCACAACACGATCTGGTTAGACTTTATCAGCTATTGATATTGTTGTTTCAGATAATACTATTCTATGAGCGCTTCGTATTCTCCCTTGCCTCCTTATACTTCTTACCCTATATGAAAAGTGCTTACCCCAAAGTTAGGTCTTATCATATGTGTATTCTATATTTCTATGTATGTATTTAAGTATATTATTGTACACAAGATTTTGCATCCTGAAGTGGGTGTATGTACAGCTGTACATTTGCAGCCTGTAGTCGTATCTCATGCAGTTCTGTGGCTTCTGTGTTATGGAGGACCAGATATACATTCTGTAATTCATACATTTCTATGTACACATGTAAGGGTAGATCTTAGGGCGGATATGTGTATACTGTATATACATACAAATTACTTGACACATCTTATGTAAAGTATATTTACATGAGTTACTGTCAGGTTTGTATGAAGAATTGGATTGGGCACCTATCGGAAATAACATAGGAATGGAGGAAAGAGAAAGTCACCTACAATTCGTTTCAGGACCCCAAAGCCCTGCAGCATCAGAACATGCTGATGCTTTTAAAGGGAACAGAGATACATCTTCAATTTTAGGAATATTATGTAAGGAGTTTGCTAAAAGGGTACCTACTTAAAATGTCAAATATTTAGAACATGTCATTTATAGCTGTTATTATCTATCTCAAGATGGATGGATGTATTTTTGGGGGCTATGTTACAATGTGCTATGTTACAGGTACATTTTCAATACAGAGACAACAACTGTAAAAATCCTTGGCCTTAGCGGAGTAAAATAACTCTTGGCATGATTTCTGGCATCTAAATGCTTAAGAAAAGAGATGTCCATTTCTGTGTGTGCAGACAGGGAATGGTGAAAGAGAAAAATCAATGCACCCAAAGTATTTTTTCAAGTTGTGAATGTTCTGATATAAATAACTTCCAATAGCTGAATTTTTACAATTCCAGCTTAGTAAATATAACTATTATAGGCATTTTATTAGTGCAATAATTATTTTATAAACAATCCAACATTTTTTTGGATGCTTATAGTTGATATTATAGTATTCTGAGGGGAGGACTTAAAATGCAGGCCATTACTGAGGATAATAAAGGGAAGCCCCTTCATCTGTTACATACAACAGTAACACACAAAAGGACTATAAGTAGAAATGCTGCCCAGATCAGTATAACGCCAGCCGTTGTGGCAGCCTTACTCCAGACATTTCAGTTAAATCTTGCATTTCTAATTAAATAAGTACAGGCAGTCCCCTACTTAGGGAAACCCGACTTACAGATGACCCCTAGTTACAGAAGGACCCTCTGCCCACTGTGTCCTCTGGTGAAGCTCTCTGGACATTATACTATAGCCCCAGACTGCAATGATCAGCTGTACGGTGTCTGTAATGAAGCTTTATTGATAATCCTTGGTCCCATTACAGCAAATAAATTTTGAAACTCCAATTGTCAGTGGGGCAAAAAAAAAAATTGTCTAGATCTACAATTATAAAATATACAGATATGACTTACATACAAATTCAACTTAAGAACAAACCTATGGAACCTATCTTGTATGCAACCCGGGGACCATCTGTATTCTGGAAAAATATTGTTTTAAAACTAACTATTGTGCTCTTGCTCTGTTATTTCTTCTGAAAATCTGTGTGTTATCATTCCCCTTGTGAATAGTCTAAATTCATGTATATTCTATATACATTAGCTCTGATAGGGCAGTGATGGAATGTGTAAGGACCAAACAACAAGGGGAATATGAGCACTTGTCATTTTATTCCAATGCAGAGTTCTAAGAAAAGATGTCCCTGTTATATATTAATGCCATGCATGATGAAATTTTAATGATGGGATATATTAGTTCTTCAGTGTCTTTATGATTTCTTATGTACAGTACCATACACTATAGCTAGTTTTTGTATGTATTTTTTTTACTTATCTGTATGTTACTGAGTCTCAATGGGCTAAAAGAGGAAGCTACTTCTTCTGTCAACTGTCCTACATCTTAGAGATGCCTCTAAGGGGTGAAATGGCTAAATCAGCAATGACTCTGATGTCTATTGTGCCAATCGGATGTTGACAATAATATAGAGCTGAAAACCTGGTATCCCTGGTTAAACTTTTGCATCAAGCTGCATTTACACTGAGAGGTCTCTAAATAAAACAATATTGGGAAATGTTGCTTCCTCTAACACCCCAACATCATGAAAAGGTCAAAATGGCAGGAATTTTTAAATAAACGTTAAAACTTGCGAAAATATAGGTATGAATTGACAGTAATTAAAATTGCCAAATTGTTCAATTTACAGACCTCATAGGTGGGGTTTCAATACATTATGTTAAATATTGGATTTAAATCATGGTAGATCCTGTCACTAATTTATTAATTATTGACTAAATAATAGAGCTGGCTATAAAAGGAAACTATAATATACTTTATTAAGAAAAGTGCCTTTCTCCACTTCTTTCTCTTGTAATGAGCAGTATCTGAAAGCCTTCTGAGGTCTGTCCACTTCAGGAGGAGGCTCAAGATAAACTCTTTCCATACCTAAATAATATTCCTGTTGATGATTCAGCATAGACTTATTATTTGGTTCCTTTATCTCTGAATTGTCAGAACATATCTCACAACTACAGGATAGAAAGCTGATTTACACAAACTGCTTAAACAAAGGAAGAAGAACAGAGGAAAAACAAGGACACATGAACATATTTCCTTAATGAAGTATGTTGCAAAGTTTTATATTATCATCTGAGGGATTCATTTTTGCAATTTAAAAAATTTAGTTATGCATTACACACTACTAATAGATGCAGTGCAAGTACTGTGGAGAATGTAACAGGGCAGTGGACAATATGCAGGTGAAAAGACGTGGAGACAGATTAGGTTCTTAGTGCTACTTATTATGTCTCCTCATTAAATGTGAACACCTTTGTACAAGAGAAATTAAAAAAACGTATAGTGCTAAGAGTTTTTCTTGTCATGCATCCATACAGTACCTAATCATGACCAAATTGCAGCCTCTTCTACATCCATTGTTCTTTGCTGTAGGGGTGTCACCTAGCACTGGCCACATGTGACCTTCAGTCTACTCCCCCCCCTTTCACTATTTATACTGCAGGACCATTCTGTAGATAATGCACAAGTCTCCTTCCCTTTTTACTTCTGTAACAATGAGAGAAATATTCTAATCACAACTTATCTTTGTCTGTTGACACTGTTATATGTGTGCGATATCAGCAAGTGAGTGTCATACACAGGGGAGAGGGCATGGCTGAGAACTGTGCTGTAGACTGAGCTGTTTGCTGTGAGACAGGAGGGGTGTAGCTAAGTTGTAGGGGGGTAGAGGGAGTTCTTTGGGTTTTGCCATCCATGCAAACTGCTTGGCACAAACATCTCTTTATAAAACGTCTCTTTATAAAAACAACTGGCAGAAAACTGTACATTACTATACATTATTGGAATGGCAATTCAAGGGAGCAGAGAAAGAACATTGGGGAGATTTATAAAGCTGACTAAAAGTAAGAATGTGCTTAGTTGCCCATAACAACCAATCACAGCTCATTTTACCAGTGTTAATGAATATTTTAAATGGGATTTGTAATTGGTTGCCATGGGCAACTAAGCACAGTCTTTTAGGCAGAGTCTTGATAAATCTCTCCCATTGTGCTAAAATGATCACATTCCTGGTTCAGTTACTTACTGTGATTTCAACAATGGTTTCAGCCGAGCTGGGAAGTATTGGCTGTATCTCTTCTATGGCAGTTTGCACATCTTCAAGCATATAACAGGCCTATATCACCAGAATATAACATACATTTTTTGTCTATTGTTCTGGCTTTGGCTGTCACCCTCAGATACTTTGGAGAATTAAGCGATACTCTGTAGAGTTAAAGCCTCTGTAAGTAATTGCAGGTGATGCTTTTTCCATAATTGCTTGCTTCAGAGAATGAACCAAATGTACGTGTATGAGGGATCCATTTTTACAGTTGTGAGGTCAATGTTTGCATTGATTTGTGCCAGGATCTGGATATTTTTCCCAGAAAACAATGAAATCACTTCCATGTCCTCATTACAATTTACATACTCATAGTTCCCAATAATGATTCTCTTCATGTCCACCAGGAATTGTTTTGTCTGTATCATCCTTTGCATCATTAGAAACCAAAGTGAACATATTATTGCTTGAATTGTGTCTCTTGAGTAATAAAGTCTTTTCTACAAAACTTTAATATCTATTATGTTCTAAATAAATGGGAGTTACAATAGTTTAATATTTATGTTAACATTTGGCGTTTACTTTATGACCACTAATCTATTGCTTTTTTTATGGTGACAGAAAAGAGCATGTGAAGACAACATGCCTGGATTTTTATAGGGGTTTGTCCATGTCAAGTTTATTTAATGTGGATAGAAATCTGTCCATGGTCATGTGATGGACATCCAGTTCACGAGCTGTTATTATCACAGAGAGTAATCAGAGTTGTGTGATACTAAATGTCCATCACACGACCATGGACAGATTTCTATCCAGTGGAAGTAAACATAGAAACTGGAATTTGGGGTTTTGTTTTTACAGTGGCTGTTGTTCAATTAGAATTTACATTAAATCAAACATGCAGGTCAGTGTGATCACACCATTGACATTTATATTTCTTTGGTTTAAAAAAATATTTATTTCAATTGCCATCACATGTTATAATTCTTTTATGTGGAAGCTGTAGTTGTTATGTGTAGGGTTTTATAAAATGATTTTGGGGGAGGTGGGATTTTAGGTCTGTACTCCATGCAAATATGTTTCATCAATTATTTTTAGTATTTCCTTTGTGTAAGCCCCCTAAATCCAGTCAGTAAGACATTGCAAAATTTAACTTTTTCAACCATTGTTAAACTAAGTACAGTCTCTTTAGCTTTTGGAGATCGATTTATGCCATTAAATTATCCTGTACAATGAGTTGATACACCGTAGAATGTATTGTCCCCTCAGTATTGAAAAGTGCTCTGGACCCTGAGGCTATAGGGCCAAACCACGATGTTTCTTCCTGCTGTATCCAAGAAACATAGCCCTGTTCACCTAATACCGTATATACCCGTGTATAAGCCGAGTTTTTCAGCACAAAAAATGTGCTGAAAAACTTCCCCTCGGCTTATACACGAGTCAATGTAAAAAGATAATTAAAAATGGCCAAAAAAAAATAAACTTATTTACTCACCCTCCGGTGGCCCCGATGCGCAGCGCTGCTCCCCCGATGTCATCGCGGCTCCTCTTCTGGCTTCCCGGCTCCTCTTCTTGCTTCCGCGCCGTCTTCTGTCTTCTTTAACATCGCGTTGGGCGCCGCCATTGTTCTTCTCCCGTGCGGCGCCTAGTATGACGTCAGCAGTAAATAAGTTTTTTTTTTTAAATTCTGGGCTGACTGTATACTACTGGGGGCAGTGCTGTATACTACTAGGGGCAGTGCTGTATACTACTGGGGGCAGTGCTGTATACTACTGGGGGCAGTGCTGTATACTACTGGGGGCATGCTGTATACTACTGGGGGGCAGGCTGGGGTGGCTGTATACTACTGGGGGCATGCTGTATACTACTGGGGGGCAGGCTGGGGTGGCTGTATACTACTGGGGGCAGGCTGGGGTGGCTGTATACTACTGGGGGCAGGCTGGGGTGGCTGTATACTACTGGGGGCAGGCTGGGGTGGCTGTATACTACTGGGGGCATGCTGTATACTACTGGGGGCAAGCTGTATATTATAGGGGGCAGGCTGGCTATGTATTTGGCTGGGTCTGTGACCAATGCATTTTCCACCCTCGGCTTATACTCGAGTCAATAGGTTTTCCCAGTTTTTGGTGGTAAAATTAGGGGTCTCGGCTTATACTCGGGTCGGCTTATACTCGAGTATATACGGTATATTTATTTCTACATTGTACTGTCCATAAAATATTTTTTTTAAAAAAGCAGCCTCTCAAGCACAGAAGATCTTCAACCACTTGGTGGCACTTATTTAGACTGCAAAAAATATTTGCTGTGTGCAAACTAAATCCAAAAAAGAAATAAGTTTAGTCTTGAAATGTGGTATATAATACAACAAATTAAGAGACTTAAAGCATAATTGTAAAGTTACTAACAAAAAATAGTTTTAGCACAGCTGGAGAGAGTCTTTGATAAAAATTCCAACAATATCTGTATCATGCTACTGGCTTCTTTCTAGCCTGAGATATATCTGGTATAACATTACATTCAGATTCAGCTACTCCTGATGGAGGTGGTCACTTCCAGGTTGTCATATCAGCTCAGGGCAATGAAGCCAAACCAGGACAGCAAGTTTAATAGGTTGATCTGAAGCATGGGATAAGAAACATGCTTGTGACATCACTGAAGGTCCTTTGCCATCACTCTAAGTATGATGCAGGACAGCTTGTTTGAAACTGGATGACCTGAAGCACTTGATGAATCACATGCTTGTGATGTCACTGCAGGTCCTACAGTCCCTCTCAACAAGCCGCCTGTCATCTCTAGCTGTATTATATGGTTTCCCATTGCAACCAGAAAGCATGGCAAATAGAGATTAGCCTGGGGGGCAAGGCAAAACCTCTGCTAGCTGCTAAACAGTTGCAGATAGCTAATTACAAGCAGTCCCCGGGTTACATACAAGATAAGTTCTGTAGGTTTGTTGTAATTTGTATGTAAGTTGGAACTGTATATTTTATGATTGTAACCCTGGACAGTTGGGTTACAATTGGTCTCTGTGACAATTGGATTTTAAAAATGGTGGGTTGTCATAAGAACCAGGATTAACAATAAACCTTAATTGCAGACACCTCTGATAACTGTTAGAGCTGTTTATTGTAGCTTAAGGCTAAAGTACAGTAAATTACCAACATCCAGAGGTGCGACTGTAACTAGGGGTCATCTGTAAGTCAGGTGTTCTTAAGTAGGGGACCGCCTGCATAGTAAATTAGAGAATTGCTTATTTTTGTAGAACTAGGGAAAAGCTTTTATACTTTTCAGTTGTACTTTATACTTTATTCTAAGAATAAGAAAATAGTTCAGTCCTTTTAGTGGCACTTCCCTTTCATAAAGCAAACCAAACTAACCAAATCAAAAATATTATTTAGAGTTTTATAAAACCAACTGAAACTAGATCCAGTGCCCAGACTAAACTTGTTTTTCGTTACTTTATTTATGACTTTTTTTTATTTTGTAAAGAATTTCCACACCAATTTTTCCTCTCCACAGGGAAGCAAAAATTTACATCTTTGGTTGGCATCGTAGTACTATGTTCTACTTGTGTTGGCTTGTATTTTAAAATTACAAACATTTCCCTTTGGAGCCAAGTATACAGAACTTAAAGTATAATGACACACACATCTGTATATACACACACACACATATATATAAACACGTATATACAGTACAGACCAAAAGTTTTCTCATTCAAAGAGTTTTCTGTATTTTCATGACTATAAAAATTGTTGATTCTCACTGAAGGCATCAAAACTATGAATTAACACATGTGGAATTATATACAGGCAGTCCCCGGGTTACGTACAAGATAGGTTCTGTAGGTTTGTTCTTAAGTTGAGTTTGTATGTAAGTCGGAACTGTATATTTTATTATTGTAACCCTAGTTACATTTTTTTTGGCCTCTGTGACAATTGGATTTAAAAAATGTTGGGTTGTCATAAGAACCAGAATTAACAATAAGTCTTAATTGCAGACACCTGTGATAACTGTTACAGCTGTTTGTTGTAGCCCAAGGCTAAAGTACAGTAAATTACCAACATCTAGAGGTCCATTTGTAACTAGGGGTCGTCTGTAAGTCAGGTGTTCTTAAGTAGGGTACCGCCTAGACGTAACAAAAATATACATATATTCTAGGTTCTTCAAAGTAGCTTTGATTACTGCTTTGCACACTCTTGGCCCTCTCTTGATGAGCTTCAAGAGGTAGTCACCAGAAAACATTTTTACATCACAGGTACCCTGTCAGGTTTAATAAGTGAGATTTGTTGCCTTACATATGAGGTTGGGACCATCAGTTGTGTTGTGCACAAGTCAGGTGGTCCTAATGAATAGACTGTTAGAATTTGTGTTACGGCTAGAAAAAAGCAACTGAGTAAAGAAAAACAAGTGGCCACCATTACTTTAACCCCTTAACTACGCGTGCCATAATAGTACGGCTCGCGCTGGGTGCGGGTACATGGAGAGGGCTCACGGGCTTAGCCCTCTACATAGCCGGTAAGCCTTTGCTGCAAATTGCTTTGTTGCAAAGCTGTCTGCTTTGCCATCTTGCCGAAGATCGTTGCTTCCACATGACGTCATCGGGGAGCGGCGATCCGTTGCTTCGATAGGCTCAGGTTTTCCAAAGACCCAAGGCTGTCTCGTTTTACCCCATTCATTACAATGTGCTAATTGCACATTGTAATGAATAAGGAAGAAAACCCCCATATACTGCCATACTGTAGTATAGAAGTATATGATATCAGACAACCTAGGGTTAAAGTACCCTAGGGAATCTGAAAAATAATAAAAATACAAAAAAAACATAAAAATTTTAACCTCGTAACAGAAAATAGCACCCAAAGTTGAAAACAGCACTTTTTTGCCATTTGAAAAATATAAAAAATTCTATAAAAAGTGATTAAACGTCGTACTGTTCTAAAAATGATAGCATTAAAAACGTCATCAAAAGTTGCAAAAAATTACACCAGCCACATCTCCATACAATGAAATATGAAAAAGTTATTAGCACCAGAATATTGCAAAATAAAAAAAAATTGTACAGGAGGTTTTAATTTTTGTAAATGTACGAAAACATTATAAAACCTATAAAAATTTGTTATCCCCGTGATCGTACCGACCCAAACTAGACATGTCATTTTGGGCGCACAGTGAAAGCCATAAATCCAAGCCCACAAGAAAATGCTGCAAATGCGTTTTTTTCGCCATTTTCTCTGCATTTGGAATATTTTTCCTGCTTCGCAGTACACAGCCTGAATATTAAATACCATCGCTATGAAGTGCAATTTGTTACGCAGGAAACAACCCACAACAGAGCTCTTTACATGTAAAAATAAAAAAGTTATAGATTTTTGAAGGTGGGGAGTGAAAAATGGAAATGAAAAAGCAAAAAAAGGGCCAGGTCGTTAAGGGGTTAAGAAATGAAGGTCAGTCAGTCCGAAAAATTGGGAAAACTTTGAAAGTGTCAACAAATACAGTTGCAAAAACCATAAAGCACTACAAAGAAACTGGCTCACATGAGGACCGCCGTAGAAAAGGAAGAGCAAGAGTCACCTCTGCTGCAGAGGATAAGTTCATCCGAGTCACCAGCCTCAGAAATCGCAGGTTACCAGCAGCTCAGATTAGAGACCAGGTAAATGCCACACAGAGGTCTAGCAGCAGACACATCTCCATAACAACTGTTTAGAGGAGACTGTGTTCAGCAGGCTTCATGGTAAAATAGCTGCAAGGAAACCACTGCTAAGGACAGGCAACAAGCACAAGTGACCTGTTTGGGCTAAAGGACACAAGGAATGGACATTAGACCAGTGGAAATCTGTGGTTTGGTCTGATGAGTCCAAATTTAAGACCTTTGGTTCCAACCACCGTGTCTTTGTACGATGCAGAAAAGGTGAACGAATTGGATCAACATTAGAGATGAGCGAACACTAAAATGCTCGGGTACTCGTTATTCGAGACGAACTTTTCCCGATGCTCGAGTGCTCGTCTCGAATAACGAACCCCATTGAAGTCAATGGGAGACTCGAGCATTTTTCAAGGGGACCAAGGCTCTGCACAGGGAAGCTTGGCCAAACACCTGGGAACCTCAGAAAAGGATGGAAACACCACGGAAATGGACAGGAAACAGCAGGGGCAGCATGCATGGATGCCTCTGAGGCTGCATAATCGCACCATTATGCCAAAATTATGGCCAACAGCATGGCCATGACAGAGTGACAGAATGAAGCTAGATAGCATCTAAAACATCCAATAATTGACCCTGACACTATAGGGGACGGCATGCAGAGGCAGCGGCAGCAGCGGCAGGCTAGAGAGTGGCATGGCGACATACCCTAAATGGACTCAGGCTTCAAACCAATGGGTGGCAGAGAGGAACCAAAGGAGGTGAGCAAGAAGCGCTCAAATAATATCGGTACATGATAAAAGTTTGCCAGTATATTTTGTGGATTACACAGCAGGGTGGCGACAAAGTTAACATGGAAGCCATGAAAACAACCCAAAATTCTGCCTGACACAGCTCGTTTGATAAGGGGACCATGTATGGAGGCAGTGAACTAGTAGTAGATTAAAGGTGCTGCAGTTAAAACTATGTTAGTTGGATCTTGGCATGGAGCTGGCGCTCCGCTGCCAGGCGAGCTTTCGCCAATCCAAGCCCCTGTCTATAGGCTACTCCCCAAACAGCACTTCTAAGAACCTTTTGTATAAGATCAAGTGTAGTAGCGTTCTTATAAGTTTAGGATATGGCGGGTGAGGGGAATGTAAACAGATGCGCAAGAAGCGCTGAAATAATATCCCTAAATGGTAAAAGTTTGCAAGTATATTTTGGGGATTACACAGCAGGGTGGCGACAAAGTTAACAACTATGATGTGGAATGCCCTGTAATAGCTCTTGGGCGGTGTGCCTTTTATCGCCTAGGCTCAGCAGTTTCAGCACCGCCTGCTGTCGCTTAGCGACGGCACTGCTGCTGTGCCTAGAGCTACCGACTGATGGCGCCATGCCCACGGATGGTAATTCGGAGGAGGAGGAGGTGGAGGAGGGGTGGGAGGAGGTATAGTAGGCCTTTGAGACCTGGACCGAGGTAGGCCCCGCAATTCTCTGCGTCGGCAGTATATGACCAGCCCCAGGGTCAGACTCGGTCCCAGCCTGCACCAAGTTAAGTGTAGTAGCGTTCTTATAAGTTTGGGATATGGCGGGTGAGGGGAATGTAAACAGATGCGCAAGAAGCGCATGATGCGCATGGAGCTGGCGTTCCGCTGCCAGGCGAGCTTTCGCCAATCCAAGCCCCTGTCTCTAGGCTACTCCCCAAACAGCACTTCTAAGAACCTTTTGTATAAGATCAAGTGTAGTAGCGTTCTTATAAGTTTAGGATATGCCGGGTGAGGGGAATGTAAACAGATGCGCAAGAAGCGCTGAAATAATATCCCTAAATGGTAAAAGTTTGCCAGTATATTTTGTGGATAACACAGCAGGGTGGCGACAAAGTTAACAACTTTGATGTGGAATCCATGAAAACAACCCAAATTTCTGCCTGACACACCTCGTTTGATAAAGGGACGATGTATGGAGGCAGCTATATGGACGACTTTTGGAGGTAGCAATGGAGACAACGTGTGGAGGCTGCTATGGAGACAATTTAATTTGGATAGTGCCTGTATGTGGCAGTCCCAAACATTTTTCAAACCAGAGGAGCAGGTAGGTGGCCCTCCAGTAAAATGGGATAGATTGAGTGCCTGTATGTGGCAGTCCCAAAAATGTTTCAAACCAGAGGAGCAGGTAGGTGGCCCTCCAGTAAAATGGAATAGATTGAGTGCCTGTATGTGGCAGTCCCAAAAATTGTTCAAACCAGAGGAGCAGGTAGGTGGCCCTGCAGTAAAATGGAATAGATTGAGTGCCTGTATGTGGCAGTCCCAAAAATTGTTCAAACCAGAGGAGCAGGTAGGTGGCCCTGCAGTAAAATGGAATAGATTGAGTGCCTGTATGTGGCAGTCCCAAAAATGTTTCAAACCAGAGGAGCAGGTAGGTGGCCCTCCAGTAAAATGGAATAGATTGAGTGCCTGTATGTGGCAGTCCCAAAAATTGTTCAAACCAGAGGAGCAGGTAGGTGGCCCTGCAGTAAAATGGAATAGATTGAGTGCCTGTATGTGGCAGTCCCAAAAATGTTTCAAACCAGAGGAGCAGGTAGGTGGCCCTCCAGTAAAATGGAATAGATTGAGTGCCTGTATGTGGCAGTCCCAAAAATTTTTTAAAACAGAGGACCGGGTAGGTGGCCCTCCAGAAAAATGGAATAGATTGAGTGCCTGTATGTGGCACTCACAAAAATTGTTTCAAACAGAGGACCGGGTAGGTGGCCCTCCAGAAAAATTAAATGCATGAAGTACTATAGCAAGAGCCAGTGGGCCCTGTCAAAAAATAGCCATTTTCCTCTGCTTTACTGTACAAAGAGGAGGAGAAGGAGGAAAATGAGGAGGAGGAGGAGGAGTGGATCAATTATTCAGGTTGAGCTTCCTTCACCTGGTGGAGATTGGAAATTCTGAGAAATCCAGCCTTTATTCATTTTAATAAGCGTCAGCCTGTCAGCGCTGTCAGTCGACAGGCGTGTACGCTTATCGGTGATGATGCCACCAGCTGCACTGAAAACCCGCTCGGACAAGACGCTAGCGGCAGGGCAGGCAAGAACCTCCAAGGCGTACAGCGCCAGTTCGTGCCACATGTCCAGCTTTGAAACCCAGTAGTTGTAGGGAGCTGTGTGATCATTTAGGACGATGGTATGGTCAGCTACGTACTCCCTCACCATCTTTCTGTAAAGATCAGCCCTACTCTGCCGAGACTGGGGACAGGTGACAGTGTCTTGCTGGGGTGACATAAAGCTGGCAAAAGCCTTGTAAAGCGTACCCTTGCCAGTGCTGGACAAGCTGCCTGCTCGCCTACTCTCCCTCGCTACTTGTCCCGCAGAACTACGCACTCTGCCGCTAGCGCTGTCAGAAGGGAAATACTGTTTCAGCTTGTGCACCAGGGCCTGCTGGTATTCATGCATTCTCACACTCCTTTCCTCTCCAGGGATGAGAGTGGGAAGATTTTGCTTGTACCGTGGGTCCAGGAGAGTGAACACCCAGTAATCGGTGCTGGAATAAATTCTTTGAACGCGAGGGTCACGGGATAGGCAGCCTAGCATGAAATCTGCCATATGCGCCAGAGTACCAACGCGTAAGAATTCACTCCCCTCACTGGCCTGACTGTCCATTTCCTCCTCCTCCAACTCCTCCAACTCCTCTTCTTCTGCCCATACACGCTGAACAGTGAAGGACTCAACAATGGTCCCCTCTTGTGTCTCGCCAACATTCTCCTCCTCTTCCTCCTCATCCTCCTCCACCTCCACCTCCTCCGATATGCGCTGAGAAACAGACCTCAGGGTGCTTTGGCTATCAACAAGGGAATATTCTTCCCCCGTCTCTTGTGACGAGCGCAAAGCTTCCGACTTCATGCTGACCAGAGAGTTTTTCAACAGGCCAAGCAGCGGGATGGTGAGGCTGATGATGGCGGCATCGCCACTGACCATCTGTGTTGACTCCTCAAAGTTACTCAGCACCTGACAGATATCAGACATCCACGTCCACTCCTCATTGTAGACTTGAGGAAGCTGACTGACCTGACTACCAGTTCTGGTGGAAGTTGACATCTGGCAGTCTACAATCGCTCTGCGCTGCTGGTAAACTCTGGATAACATGGTCAGTGTTGAATTCCACCTCGTGGGCACGTCGCACAACAGTCGGTGAGCGGGCAGTTGGAGGCGGCGCTGCGCTGCCCTGAGAGTGGCAGCATCTGGGCTGGACTTCCTGAAATGCGCACAGATGCGGCGCACCTTCGTGAGCAAATCAGACAGATTGGGGTATGTCTTGAGGAAACGCTGCACTATCAGATTTAACACATGGGCCAGGCATGGCACATGTGTCAGTCTGCCGAGTTGCAGAGCCGCCACCAGGTTACGGCCGTTGTCACACACAACCATTCCCGGCTTGAGGTTCAGCGGTGCCAGCCACAGATCAGTCTGCGCCGTGATGCCCTGTAATAGCTCTTGGGCGGTGTGCCTTTTGTCGCCTAGGCTCAGCAGTTTGAGCACCGCCTGCTGTCGCTTAGCGACGGCACTGCTGCTGTGCCTAGAGCTACCGACTGATGGCGCCGTGCCCACGGATGGTAGTTCGGAGGAGGAGGTGGAGGAGGGGTGGGAGGAGGAGGAGGCATAGTAGGCCTGAAACACCTGGACCGAGGTAGGCCCCGCAATCCTCGGCGTCGGCAGTATATGAGCAGCCCCAGGGTCAGACTCGGTCCCAGCCTCCACCAAGTTAACCCAATGTGCCGTCAGCGATATATAGTGGCCCTGCCCGGCAGCACTCGTCCACGTGTCCGTGGTCAGGTGGACCTTGTCAGAAACGGCGTTGGTCAGGGCACGGATGATGTTGTCTGACACGTGCTGGTGCAGGGCTGGGACGGCACATCGGGAAAAGTAGTGGCGGCTGGGGACCGAATACCGAGGGGCGGCCGCCGCCATGAGGTTGCGAAAGGCCTCGGTCTCTACTAGCCTATAGGGCAGCATCTCCAGGCTAAGCAATCTGGAGATGTGCACATTAAGGGCTTGGGCGTGCGGGTGGGTTGCACTATATTTGCGTTTCCGCTCCAGCGTCTGGGGTATGGAGAGCTGAACGCTGGTGGATGCTGTGGAGGATCGTGGAGGCGACGATGGGGTTTTTGTGCCAGGGTCCTGGGCAGGGGGCTGACTAGCAGCTGACACAGGGGAAGGAGCAGTGGTGTGCACGGCCGGAGGTGAACGGGCTTGTTGCCACTGAGTGGGGTGCTTAGCATTCATATGCCTGCGCATACTGGTGGTAGTTAAGCTAGTAGTGGTGGAACCCCTGCTGAGCCTGGTTTGGCAAATGTTGCACACCACAGTCCGTCGGTCATCCGGTGTTTCCTTAAAGAACCTCCACACTTCTGAAGATCTAGCCCTCGCCGCAAGAGCCCTCACCACGGGAGCTTCACTAGTTGACAGTGGCGCTGATGCACCAGCTCTGGCCCTGCCTCTCCGTCTGGCCCCACCACTGCCTCTTCCAACCTGTTCAGGTCGAGGACTCTCCTCCGTCTCAGAAGCACTGTGTTCACCCGGCCTCTCAACCCAGCTTGGGTCTGTCACCTCATCATCCTCCGATCCCTCAGTCTGCTCCCCCCTCGGACTTCCTGCCCTGACAACAACTTCCCCACTGTCTGACAACCGTGTCTCCTCATCGTCGGACACCTCTTTACACACTTCCACTACGTCAAGAAGGTCATCATCACCCACAGACTGTGACTGGTGGAAAACCTGGGCATCGGAAAATTGCTCAGCAGCAACCGGACAAGTGGTTTGTGACTGTGGGAAGGGTCCAGAAAACAGTTCCTCAGAGTATGCCGGTTCAAATGCCAAATTTTCCTGGGAGGGGGCAGACTGGGGGGGAGGAGGCTGAGGTGCAGGAGCTGGAGGAGTGGGGATTTCGGTGACATGGGTGGACTGCGTGGAAGACTGACTGGTGGTGGACAAATTGCTCGAAGCATTGTCAGCAATCCACGACATCACCTGTTCGCACTGTTCTGGCCTCAACAGTGCTCTACCACGAGTCCCAGTAACTTCAGACATGAACCTAGGGAGTGTAGCTCTGCGGCGTTCCCCTGCTCCCTCATCAGCAGGTGGTGTCTCACCCCGCCCAGGACCACGGCCTCTGACCCCTGCAGTAGTTGGACGCCCACGTCCCTGCCCTCGTCCTCTACCCCTAGCCCTCGGGTTAAACATTTTTAAAATGAGAGTTATAACTTTTTTTTTTTTTTTACTTCTTTTTGTTTTTTTTGGTGTTTTTTTGTGTGTTTTTTTTTTTTTTGTGTTTTTTGTTTTTTTTTGAGTTTTTAAAACCAAACAATCCTATCCTATTGCTATGGCTATTTTCTAGCCAAGTATCAAAGGAAGCACACTACTATGCCAGATGAGATGACACTGAGTTATTGCCTAATAGAAATCCAACCCCTACTGAATTTTGCCACTTCGGCCTTTGCTATGGATATGTGCGCCACTAAGCGCAGAACACAGCGGTCGCAAGTCTCACTACAAATTGCTCAGAATTGGCAAGTACATGCACTGCAGAAACTACAGCCACCAGCAGATCAACCAGAAATCAAATATATAGAACGCTACTGTAGGCTTCAAGAAGCTGTTTGTATTCTCCTATGGCTATTTTCTAGCCAAGTATCAAAGGAAGCACACTACTATGCCAGATGAGATGACACTGAGTTATTGCCTAATAGAAATCCAACCCCTACTGAATTTTGCCACTTCGGCCTTTGCTATGGATATGTGCGCCACTAAGCGCAGAACACAGCGGTCGCAAGTCTCACTACAATACAAAAAAAAAAAAAAAAAAAAAAAAAAAAAAAATTAGAAATAATAGTGACCACCCAATGCATGGTGTAGTGCAAGTGCAGATTAGTGGTTTTAGCTCTCGTTTTATTCTTTTGCGTTGCAGGTCGGAGAGATTTAAAAAGACATTTATACCGGCCGCTCTCGAGCTATCGAATATCCTACTTAGGGGAGAAATAGGGATGTTTTAAAAAGTGAGATTATTGGAAAATGGGTACCATTTTATTACTTTATCATCTATTCGAGTAACTATTTATCGAATATGGGTGAAATTTTATTCATATTTATTGTATTGGTGTTTTTATTCTGTTATATGGTATACGTGATTATGTTGTTATGTGAGTATATATGTGATGTCTTGTCAATTTGATGTACTGCGGAGGTGACACTTTAAGTTCCCGTTTGGGATAATAAAGTATAAAGTAAAGTAAATTGCTCAGAATTGGCAAGTACATGCACTGCAGAAACTACAGCCACCAGCAGATCAACCAGAAATCAAATATATAGAACGCTACTGTAGGCTTCAAGAAGCTGTTTGTATTCTCCTATGGCTATTTTCTAGCCAAGTATCAAAGGAAGCACACTACTATGCCAGATGAGATGACACTGAGTTATTGCCTAATAGAAATCCAACCCCTACTGAATTTTGCCACTTCGGCCTTTGCTATGGATATGTGCGCCACTAAGCGCAGAACACAGCGGTCGCAAGTCTCACTACAAATTGCTCAGAATTGGCAAGTACATGCACTGCAGAAACTACAGCCACCAGCAGATCAACCAGAAATCAAATATATAGAACGCTACTGTAGGCTTCAAGAAGCTGTTTGTATTCTCCTATGGCTATTTTCTAGCCAAGTATCAAAGGAAGCACACTACTATGCCAGATGAGATGACACTGAGTTATTGCCTAATAGAAATCCAACCCCTACTGAATTTTCCCACTTCGGTCTTTGCTATGGATATGTGTGCCACTAAGAGCTAAACACAACGGTAGCAAGTCCCCCTGCTAATTCCTCACAAAATGGTAAAAGATGCAAATTAAAATAAAAAAAGTAGAACGTTATTGTAGCCCTAAGAAGGGCTGTTGGGTTCTTTGAGAATCACTCCTGCCTAACAGTAAGCTAATAGAACACCCTAACGCTTTCCCTGACCAGCAGCAGCTCTCTCCCTAGCGGCATCCAGAGACAGAATGATCCGAGCAGCGCGGCCAGCGGCTAGTCTATCCCAGGGTCACCTGATCTGGCCAGCCAACCACTGCTATCGACGTGTAAGGGTACCACGTCATGCTGGGTGGAGTGCAGAGTCTCCTGGCTTGTGATTGGCTCTGTTTCTGGCCGCCAAAAAGCAAAACGGCGGGAGCTGCCATTTTCTCGAGCGGGCGAAGTATTCGTCCGAGTAACGAGCAGTTTCGAGTACCCTAATGCTCGACCGAGCATCAAGCTCGGACGAGCATGTTCGCTCATCTCTAATCAACATGCCTGGTTCCCACCATGAAGCATGGAGGAGGAGGTGTGATGGTGTGGAGGTGCTTTGCTGGTGACACTGTTGAGGATTTATTCAAAATTGAAGCTATACTGAACCAGCATGGTTACCACAACAACTGACAGCGGAATGCTATTCCATCTGGTTTGCATTATTTTGGACCCTGATTTATTTTTTAACAGGACAATGACCCCAAACACACTTCCAGGCTGTGTAAGGGCTATCCGCCTAAGAAGGAGAGTGATGGGGAGCTACGCCAGGTGACCTGGCCTCCAAAGTCACCAGACCAGAACCCAATCGAGATGTTTCAAACTTTTTTGTTAAATATATAATTCCTTATGTGTTGATTCATACTTTTGATGCCTTCAGTGTCAACCTACAATTTTTATAGGCATGAAAATACAGAAAACTTTTTGAATTAGAAGGTGTGTCCAAACTTTTTGTTAAGTATATTATTCCACATGTGTTCATTCATAGTTTTGATACCTTCAGTGTGAATCTACTATTTTTATAGTCATGAAAATACATAAAACTCTTTGAATGAGAAATATACAGTATATACATATTTACACACACATATATAATATATATACATATATACACATACACACAGACTGTCGGGGCTTCATCTAGATTTATTATTCCTTGTATCCATGTACTGCCAATGTTTCAATAGACAAACACACTTGTTTTAAGGCTGCTAGAATGACAACTGTGATTTCTATTTTAACTACAATGCAGAAGGAGAATACTTCCAATGACAAGTTGGAACAGGTGCCTAGAAATCCAGTATCCCTCACACAGTATCTCTGACAACATCAATCGGGGAGAGTCTACCATGTACAGTAGATAAGGCTAAAAGTTAAAAATTTCACTTCAAATATTTAAAAAATGATGTGGTAAAAATGATTTGTGTGAGTTCAGTAATACATTTCCAATGTAATAGTATAATACAAAATGTTAAGACCTGAATAGATCTTTTCCTAAATGTAGAACATGTATACAGCAGCTTTAATAGTTGGAACTGTTTATAAACACATAAATTCCCAATGCAATTGTTAGGAATGTACATGTTTATCAAGCTATTCATGAGTGATGGGGCCATTATATTGACAGATTAACAACTATAAAATTAGTCGACAGCTACCAGCACAATGCTTACCACTTCCTGATAAAATATTAGAATACAGGCGGTCCCCTACTTAAGGACACCCGACTTACAGACAACCCATAGTTACAGACTGACCCCTCTGACCTCTGGTGAAGCTTTCTGAATGCTTTACTATAGTCCCACATTGCAATAATCAGCTGTAAGGTGTCTGTAATGAAGCTTTATTGATAATCCTTGGTCCCATTACAGCAAAAAATGTTAAAACTCCAATTGTCACTGGGGCCAAAAACTTTTTTGTCTGGATCTATAATTATAAAATATACAGTTTCGACTTACATACAAATTCAACTTAAGAACAAACCTCCAGACCCTATCTTGTACGTAACCTGGGGACTGCCTGTATTAAAAAACAAATAACAAAAAAAAGGTCAAGTTCTTAGTTAAATAAGAACATATACTATGCATATTGTAGATTTATTAATTGCAAATGTATAATTGAAAATTACAAGTAGAGCTAATATAATGTTTTGATGGAAAGTAAATAAAAATAAGTAAAATGGTCATAAATTTTTAACAATTTACTAGTAAGTAAAGAGGATGGTTGATGATCCTGCTCTTAAAGCTAAAAGACAAACACAGAAATAAATTCATCAAAATGTCAGATGAATATAAATAACTGTAACTTAGGTGTATGATATACTTTTCTCAACTATGCAACATTTACTGTGAAACATCTCCTTAACCTCTAGTTCTTTTATTATTATAATGAAATTTTATAATCATAACAAACAATAACATAGTTATATGAACTATTTCTAGAGCCACCTATTTTTAATAATTTTTCAACATAATTAGCCTTAGCCTTTAGAACCTGTTTTTTGCAGGAGGCGCTGCATTTTTAAACAGCATATTTGGCGAAAATAACATTGTACATTTATTTGATATGTAGCTTCAATTCTGCAAATACCAAATATGTTTAGGTTTTATTATTTCTTAAAACTGTTGAATAGTAAACTCGTTTTTTTAAAATAGAAATTCGATTTTGTGTTCCTGTTTTCTAAGGGCCATAAGTTTTATTGCTTGTACACATATCGATGCTTATTTTTTGTGGAATAAGAATTTTTTTGTACTGTTTTTGGTTACTTTGGTTACTTTTGATATATATATATTAGTTTTTATACTTTAAAAAAAAAACGTAACATTTGATATTATAATAGTAGATTGTGTAATACTTCTTTTATTCTTCATTTTTTTTCAGGTGTTTTGAAGTTTTTGTAAATCAGTTTTTTGCCTTGTACTCACCATAGCAGCTCAAAGAAAGGAAGCTAATAACATTCCTATTTCCCATTTCACTCTAAAAGAGAACCTACCATCAAAACTAATGATACTTACTCATAGATCCAGGTGCGCAACTGTGGTAATCTTTTTATATTTGTTATCCATTACCCTTTCCTTCTGAAATAAATAATTAAAATTAAGCTTATGATCCTGAAGTGCCCTGGTGGGCGTTTCCAGAGGCCATCAGTGATGTTCCACAGTGGGCTGTTAAAATGAGTTTCCCCTCACAGTCACAGTCACAGTGCCTGGATCTATGAGAAACTGTCCCTGGATTATCAAGATGGATTTTGAGGGTAGGTTTTCTTTAATTTTAAGTCTCTCTCCTTACAGAGGTGAATTATCAAGGGAAATTTTCACTAGGTATGGAAAGAGTTAATCTTTCCTTATCTGTATTCTTTCTCTACCTGTGTAGGGGACTTCAGATACAATGCTCACTACAAGAGAAAGAAGGAGCAGAAAATAGGCTTAGAGATGCTGTATTAATTAATGAAGAATACAAAGTTTACTATTATAACATGCACTGTACAATCCAGCATTATAAAATATTTGCTTCAAAAGTTTAGTCACGCTTTAAAAAATAAAACCTATTTTTTATTTTAATTAACTTTATTATTAGTATTATGGTATATCTGTGGTTTGCATTATTCATCTAACTGCCAATTTAGACATTTAGGTAATGTCCTTTTGTAGCAAAGGGTTAATAAAACACACATTAGTTAGAAAAAAAACATCATATTCTAAACTCAACAAACAATATCATATATCACACCCCATTCGTATTCATTCTCCCAAATCTGTATTGGTCTTTCAAGACTGATTGTCACTTCACTGAATATATTGCAGTGTACCATGTCTATGGAGAGGGTGAAACTAACCAGAGGGAGAGCAAAGGCGAAATACAGTGAGGGAGATTTATCTTTTCTCTTTTTTTTCTTAGTCTAATTTGTCTTAGGTGGATTCCTGTGCCTGTTAGGCTAACATTGCTCCCTGGTGTGGAAGATGCAACTTTAAAAAAAAGAATGGCTAATTTTTGCATAAAAATGTTTCACAAATGACTGTTCGATAAATATCCCCCTTCCTTTATATAATGTTTTTGGTTATATTCAAAAAGAAAGCAGAAGGAACAGAAAAGACAAACTGTTCCAATGGAGGTTGGCGATATCTCTACTATCAAATGATCTTTGGCAAGGACATGAGGGGAAACAGTGATGGATGATGAAGAAATAAGGTTGTGTTCAGCAGAAAGGAAAAAAAGAGATCCAAAATGCAGCAAAAAGAGCAACACTCACTGATAAAATCTTCTTTTATTTCATGTCAGCCTAAGGACAGGGAACTGTGGAGCAGGTACACAATTACAGCGATGGACCATTTCGCGCACTCCTGCGCTTCGTCTAGCTGTATAACTAGAAAACAGTTGCTAGTTATTCGTCTAGACAAAGCGCATGAGTGCGCAAATTCATCCGTCTCTGTAATTGTGCACCACCTGTACAACTCCCTGTCCCAAGGCTAACATGAAATAAAAGAAGATTTTATCGGTGAGTAACGCAGATTTTTTTGTCTTTTCTGCTGCTTTTTGGTTATGTTGTATGCATATTACAGCTGAAAGTATGCCGGAAGGTTTTTTTTTTGTTTAAAAATAAAAATATCTTTCCAAAAAACAAATATTGCAATCAGCAGTTTTGTCCATTTGTCCAAATTTGCACAACTAAGCACAAATTCTAAATAAAGTATTTACATTTTTTTTTTAATATTACAATTTTTTCAAGGTGGTGGAGTTAAACAGGTCAGTGCTGTTTAGCATTTGTGACTTTTTAGCGACTTTTAGTTGGCAAATACATCTAACTTTAGACTAAACAGCTGGATTTGTAAGATAAATACAATGAATCTGTTGAAAAACAGCGCACCACGAGTTGTAGCAAAAAATGTGGACATGTCACAAAAAAGTGTTGCATTGCGCAAAAATCTGACTTGTTCTAAAATTTATTAGAAAGGTAGTGATAAGTCTCCCCCGTTGTCATGCAAATAGTTTTCATCTTAATGCAAATGTTTTTCACATCAATACTTTTCATTAATGACATCCTTGATGTTTTTCTACAAGTAAGAGAGAATTGGGGAGCAGAAGCACCTGTGTTTATCATAGTACATAAGCTCCATCCCCCAGTTTCAAAACAACAGAGATTCAGAGATAGAGGGAGGCATTTATTATGGCCTTTTAAACAGAAAACTGGCTGTGTTTCTTTTTCTCTCTGCGCCTCTTACACCCGAATTTATGACATGTCGGCACCATAATATTGGTGTTTTCCAACACTCTCCACTTGTTCTAGTTTTGGGTGCAAAATTTTGGAGCCGCATGTGAATCCACCAGTTTTCTGGCGCTTCTATTTTTCCGACATACTTTTTGTGGAATAAAAATAGCCCAGCTAAAAGCTGGTCTAGGAAGTTCTAAACCCTTCAATCCCTGCACCAAATCATTAATCCCTTGTGCCACGAACTTACATCCCGCTGAAAAATATAGCACAGTTCTAGCTCCCACTGCGCCAAAAATAATAAATGCCCCATAGAGCCTCCAGATGGAGAAAAAGCTACTATAAAATTCAGGATACACGTTATATGATTGGCAGATATTGGGGCAGATTTATCAAGCTGTCTGAAAGTCAGAATATTTCCAGTTGCCCATGGCAACCAATCACAGCTCAGCTTTCATTTCACCAGTGCTCATGAATATTTTAAAGGGGAGCTGTGATTGGTTGCCATGGGCAATTGGAAATATTCTGACTTTCAGACTGCTTGATAAATCTTCCCCATTGTGTTATTCCTCATGCACACAAATAACTGCTTATTTATAAAGGTTAGGTATCATTTACTATACAAAAAAGAATGCATGTTGTTTTCAGATCTTCAAGTGTTAACAGGTTTCTATGAGAAAAGTCCTTGCTAGCACGGAGGGAAGATTGGGCTGAGAATTAGAATTATTCCATCGCAGGACTTGACAAAAAAAAGAGGTTAAAGTCCCCAAACTTTAATTCATTATGTTAAAAATGCATGTGCACATGAAAAAAAGATAAGAATATAGCATCGATGCGTTTCAAACTTTTAGTTCTTAATAATCACAGCGTGCTATATTCTTTTCTTTTTTTCATGAGCATTTTTAACATAATGAATTAAAATTTTTGGACGCCCTCACTCCTATTGTTCCATATGAATGTTTATACACTGTAACGTAATATTATATTTGTATATGTCTCCTATGATTTGTAAAACGTCACGGAACATGATGGAGCTATATAAATAAAAATTATAATAATAATCTTTACTTATATAGCACCAGCGTATCATAGGGGGCATATACATATATAATATTACATTACAGAGAACTCCTCACAAGATTATAATAATTATTATTAATTTTATTTTAACCTTTAACCTTTTTCGTCAAGTCCTGTGCTGGAATAATTCTAATTGTTATCATTTACAATATACAAGGATCATCATGCTGACCTACTATCCATTACTTGTATCAGCTTCTATTGTTGGTTAATATGAATTTATAATGCTGCTAAGATCACTTGAACATTCAGGTGGACCAGTTTCCAGTAGCACCGGACATATCCACGATGTAGCTGACAGTTCTTCAGGATCTGATTCCCCACAGCATAAGCACTGATCAATTAAGTATTAATTATATTTTCAAAAGATATTATTTATGTAATATTAAAATAATCATCAAATTTGCATCCTCTGTATTTTCCTAGTACAATTACAGCAAATGAATTGAGCTAGCAGGACCCCTTGTGTTTAAATGTGGCATTATTTGTCCTGCACCTCTATGTACGTGCTAGAATTCTATATTCCCTCAAAAACATCGGAAACCATTATATTGTATCAATAAAGTCTGTCCATGAAGATTGCAAATAAACGAGGGATCAGAATCAGTGTTATGCCTCGTTTACATAAACCAGAATTTGAAACTACATGTTCCTTTATTTACTATTTTTGAAGCAAAGGTGGGTGGCACAAACTTTTTGGCTGGCTTAATTATTAAAGGGAAGGAAGAACAAATTTTATTTCTTTCATTTTAAAACCTGATAATGACATTTCAATATTTTTATTTTGTGAATTTCATGCTATTGTTTGTGCATGATAATGGGGGCTGTTGTGTTGCTTCTGTTGTCCTTTTCATCATTTTGCTTTATATGCTTTACAACAGCTTTATGGCCATAGACAGCAATAAAAAGGTAACTCGATAAGGTCTTTGGTAGAGTTTTTTTTTAGACATATTCCTTGTGTGGAGGGAGTAAATAAGCTGTGACATTATCTATTATGAATAGTGGAATGATAAAATGTTTTATTTGGGTGTTATCTTATCTATCGTAGTCCTGTTTGAGGTGGCTATTGCAAAGAAATCTTCTACAGAATTATCATGTGTCAGTCTATTAGGCTTAGTGACCAGAGTGAAAATTCTAGAATATAGTATTTTTATTAAATATAGTTTATTTCATGGAAATTTAGAAATAATTCCTAAAAGATGTGTTTTACATATAGGTATGCCCCAGCACATTCCCCCAGTAAATAGGTGTGCCCAGCACACTGACACTAGTAGATAGGGCAGCCCAGCACATGCCCCCTGTATACAGGCGTTTCAGCCAAAAAAAATGTATACTCACCTATCAGTGCTCCCTGCAGCCTTCTTGCCCTCCAGGATGCTGCCATGTTGCTCCTGTATAGCAGTGCAGGTAGAAACAGATCCATGTGCTCTGTCCGTGCACACAATATGATGTCATCAGGGGGCGACACTGCCCTGTCATAATGTATGCAAAGGCATGGAGTTCATGTACCCATCTCTACCCTTGCTGTTATACAAGGCACCGAGATGGAAGAAAAAATCAGAGGTAAGTATTAGGTTTATTTTTTTATGAACTTGAGTATAAACCTAGTTGGACTTTTTCAGCACAAAACAAAGCATAAAACTGGCATGTTTATTAACATCTGGACAACCCCTTTAAGGAGGTTATAACTATGGCTGGCAATGTAATAGTAGTACTAACTGCATACATAAACCTTCCTTCATCAAAATCCTGCAAACTCAGCTCCATTCTAAAATGAAAGCAGCAGGAACTAATTTCTACTTTCTGACATTCAGGTACGATAACTAGCATGGGGGCAGCAATGATTGATGTTGGGAATGAAACTACTCTAAAAATGTGATTAATGTTAATTGAGGGCCATATCCTCTGATAGATCCAGCAATAGTTGTGGTTGATAATTCCTTAGTGAAAAAAAAAAAAATAAATTTTTACTTTTTCTTTCAAAATGGATATATAATAACGTAGCATCGCTAAAATATTAAAAGGACAAAATTTAATTTTAAATATATTTTTTAAAACTGCTGCAACACAAAAAAAGACAGCAAACGTATTTATTTTAATAAATTCATTTTATTAAATAGGAATAAACTGCAAAAAAATTGTACACATTTTTATATGCAACAATGAATAAAAAATGAAAGCAAAAAGGAAATGCTGACTAGCATGGAAACAAGAATAAAAATGGGATCTTAACTCCTTATGGACATCGTGCCGATTTTCCATGTGAAAGATTTACTGTGTAATACACCAGGGACAGCAAATTTATCCAAATCCAATGCAGACATTACATAAATTTCTGCAGCAGTGTGAAATTCAACCTTTCCAATACAAAGTTTAAGCTCCGCCCCCCTGCCACAGTAAAAATGATTTTGGATGGTTTTTCATGCCAGAGGAATTGCTGTGGAATAACAATAACATTGACAATGTAATGAAAAGTGATTGCATGGTCTTTAGTGGGACACACAAATCACTACACGTCCAAAAAAAACAAAAATAAGGGAAGTAGTGTGAATTAGTTATTTTAGGGAAACTCAAAAGTGGATTCACCAAAAAGGGGAAAAAAAATATTTAAGGGTATCTATTATTGGTTTTGAGACAGTTTAGGAAGCCACAGCTTTTTTCTTTTTGTTCCTGAGCCGTGTGCACCTTATCTATTATATGGAAACCACAAGAAAAGTGTGACGTGTTATAGGTACTAGAATAATATGCTCAGTGAGTCGGTAGACAATACAATTACAATTTTTATTATAGCAAAAATATATACATGAAATAATCTAAGCCAAGACATTTAAAAACAATTAAATGCACAAACATGTGCATAGCTACCAGGGAAAATGAGTACCTATTATATGTCTGCGCCACAATTTAGCTTCTTTTCCAACACACAACTTTTTTTTCACCAAATCCCTTCATGAATGTGGTTTGTCATTTCTGATGCTATTAAATTCTTCTTATGGTGCGCCAAATACATTAGGGCAGTGTGCCAGAATGTATAATCACAGTGCAAAGCTCAGGCCCCAAAACACAACGCCTAGATTTAAAAATAATGAATGTCCCCTTTTATCTTTTTCATTCCTTTTGAATTCACTTCCGGCTGTAGAAGCACTGTGAAGCGTGACCAGTCATAGTAAATGTGGCCCACACCCCCACGCCCATTTGGGACGCAATTGTGGCGCACAAACATAATAAATAAGTTTGAAAGCTTCAAAGACACGTTGAGGGTTGTTTATTATGGAAAACTGGAGGTGAAGTGTCGGCACCACTATATTCGTGGTTTTCTGACACACTCAACTTGTTCTATTTTTGGGCGCTTGTGAATCCAACTGTTTTCTGGCGCTTCTATTTTTCGGACTCATTTTTTTGCCGCAATTTGTGCTGCAAAAAGAGAGCTGCTAAAGGTTGGTCCTAGGTAGTTCTGGACCTTTTAGACCGTGCACCAATTCATTAATCCCTTGTGCCACAAACTTAGAACTCACTAAAAAATATAGCACGTTTCCAGTGCCACCTTGCACCAAAATGAAGAAAAAAACTGGCGCAGACACAATAATATATCTGGGCCTTTGTTTAGAGGACATTTCCGTCCCCGTCATTTCATGGGATGACCTCTTTAAATAAGTCGTAAAAATAGAAAGAAAAGAGCTGGCACTCACCAGTTAAAATTCAAATCTTTATTTCGGCACTTTAAAAGGCATCGTTGCGGGAGGGAGCAAGACTGCGGGGAGCTGACCACGGGCGACGGTCCGTTTCGCGCTGTAACAGCGCTTAGTCCTGCCTGGTTAGCCGGCGTCCGCACCTGTGCTTTAATTGCGGGCGCCGGAACTGGTGTCATAGCAACCCATAAACAACATTTCTGAATGGTAATCTAAAACGGAAAGGGGAAGCTGCGATAGAAGATGTAACATCTGCTGAAAAGTTTGACTCCGAAAAGATTTAAGGAGTCGCGGCCATGCCGCGGAGGTAGGTACATTACAGAGTAATTACAATGATTACAAAATATATATAAATATGGCGTTTCGCCGTAATGTTACACAACTCAATATAGGCAAAGTTCAGTAGCAAGTGCTAAATCTGTGGCATTACCTAGTAACAGGATATAGTACATAAAAGCTTTTTTTCGGGAAGTGAGAAAAATAGCAATTCACACAATTGGGGAAAAGGACACTATTAGGGGACAAAAAGGAGAAGGTAATGAAGAGCAAAAATTATGGAAACTTCTAAACAAAGAAGAATATTAAATTGTAGAAATTATTTTAAAGAAAAGCTCCCATCTCGTTCTTGTCATTAAGTCCCAATGGACCCAAGGCATTGGTTTTTATGATCCAGGAAGCTTCTCGTCTGAGAAGCATTTTTTGTCTATCTCCCCCATTAGGGGGTACTGAAACCACCTCTAAACCGGCAAAAGAAATGACATTGGGATTATTGGAATGCGTGTCTCTGATATGTTCAATGAGGCGAGGCGCTCCTTCCCCAGTTCTAATTGAGTTACGATGTTCTCGGAATCTGATGAATAACCTTCTAATAGTTTTACCGATATAAAATCGGCCACATGGGCAAAACAAAACATACACTACAAAGGTAGTCTTGCAAGAGATGAAATGTTTAACTATGTGTGTATGACCTCCAATGTTGAGATGTTTCCCTTTTAAAAAATAGCAGCAAAAATTGCAGCTGCCGCAGCAATGATTTCCAGGGGGTTAGATGGTCTAAGACTAGCCACCATTGATGTTGAAAGTTTGTACACAAGAATTCCCCAACATATTGGCGTCGAAGCCACCAGACTTATTTTACAAAGCACAGGAAAGGATGCCCCCACTACTAATTTCATCTGCGAGGCTTTAGATTTTGTTCTTTCAAACAATACCTTTAAGTTTATGAATACATGGTATAAACAAATAGATGGAACTGCCATGGGCACACCTGTAGCTTGTACATATGCTAATATTTTCCTGGCGTTTTTTGAGGATAAATATATTTACACTGTGGACAATCCTTTCATCAGCAAGATCTGTTTCTATCATAGGTATGTGGACGACGTGTTCATCATATGGTCTGGTTCTGATAATGAGTTCAGTTCCTTTATGAAATATTTGAATGCAAACACGATGAACATGTTTTTCACATCCAAAATCGACAACAAACAAATGGAATTTCTCGATGTTTTAGTCAACATCGAACACAGCACAATCACCACCACGGTCTTTAATAAACCTACTGCAGTAAATACATATTTACATTACACAAGTTACCATCCAGATTTTGTGAAAAAAGCAGTACCCTACGGGCAATACCTCCGCCTTAGACGCATCAATAGCAACACTGCAAGTTTCATTTCTCAAGCTGATGCACTGACTAGCAAGTTTTTAAAAAGAGGTTATCCTCAATTACTCCTAGACCAAGCTTACAAAAAAGCATTGGCAGCAGAGCCGACCAAATTGATTAAAAATACACCTAAGAGGAAAACACAGCAAGAAAAATTTGTCTTTTCTTTTGATTATACTCCTCTAGCCTCTAAAATCAGGTCAGTACTTCACAATAACTGGTACCTCTTAAAAACCGACCCTTACATTAAAGAAATAGCAGAACAAGGTCCCCTTATCACCTTTCGACGTAGCCGTACAATCAAAGATCAGGTAGTTCGTAGCCGTCTATCGAACACTAGAGAGAAACATTGGCTAGAAAAATCTATTCCCCCTGGAAATCATTGCTGCGGCAGCTGCAATTTTTGCTGCTATTTTTTAAAAGGGAAACATCTCAACATTGGAGGTCATACACACATAGTTAAACATTTCATCTCTTGCAAGACTACCTTTGTAGTGTATGTTTTGTTTTGCCCATGTGGCCGATTTTATATCGGTAAAACTATTAGAAGGTTATTCATCAGATTCCGAGAACATCGTAACTCAATTAGAACTGGGGAAGGAGCGCCTCGCCTCATTGAACATATCAGAGACACGCATTCCAATAATCCCAATGTCATTTCTTTTGCCGGTTTAGAGGTGGTTTCAGTACCCCCTAATGGGGGAGATAGACAAAAAATGCTTCTCAGACGAGAAGCTTCCTGGATCATAAAAACCAATGCCTTGGGTCCATTGGGACTTAATGACAAGAACGAGATGGGAGCTTTTCTTTAAAATAATTTCTACAATTTAATATTCTTCTTTGTTTAGAAGTTTCCATAATTTTTGCTCTTCATTACCTTCTCCTTTTTGTCCCCTAATAGTGTCCTTTTCCCCAATTGTGTGAATTGCTATTTTTCTCACTTCCCGAAAAAAAGCTTTTATGTACTATATCCTGTTACTAGGTAATGCCACAGATTTAGCACTTGCTACTGAACTTTGCCTATATTGAGTTGTGTAACATTACGGCGAAACGCCATATTTATATATATTTTGTAATCATTGTAATTACTCTGTAATGTACCTACCTCCGCGGCATGGCCGCGACTCCTTAAATCTTTTCGGAGTCAAACTTTTCAGCAGATGTTACATCTTCTATCGCAGCTTCCCCTTTCCGTTTTAGATTACCATTCAGAAATGTTGTTTATGGGTTGCTATGACACCAGTTCCGGCGCCCGCAATTAAAGCACAGGTGCGGACGCCGGCTAACCAGGCAGGACTAAGCGCTGTTACAGCGCGAAACGGACCGTCGCCCGTGGTCAGCTCCCCGCAGTCTTGCTCCCTCCCGCAACGATGCCTTTTAAAGTGCCGAAATAAAGATTTGAATTTTAACTGGTGAGTGCCAGCTCTTTTCTTTCTATTTTTACGACTATTTGCATACCCCTGGACTTATCTCCTGAGCTAGAGCACCACACGTACTCACATCATTGGCTGGTCAATATTACTAGACAGTATTGTCTTTTTCTCGTCAGAAATTTGACGTATGGATCTATGTGGACATTATTGTGCAGTGCCCCTCATCACATTCTTCCTTTTGTATTACCTCTTTAAATAAGCTGCTGCTTACGGGGAACAATAAGGAAATTCCCATTGCACACTTGGATAGGTTGTATTTTGACAACTGTATCTGTAGTACAATAAAAGTCAATGGATGTATTAGGAGCAGTCGTTACTTTCTTTGAATGAAATGTGAAGAGACTTTACCTGGTTCATATACTACATTCTTTGAGGGTCTACTCTGATAAATTATTCAACTGAAGCTGTAAAAAGGCCAGAGGTGTCTGAACAGCAACTTAAAGGTGATAGAGAGTAGAATTTCAGGAAATTGAATCCAGGTCAGAAATTCAATTACTTAATGACAGCTATTTTGTTTCAGTTAGTGGTTCTAGGTGCAGGGGGAGCACTCTTTTAGTCAGCAGAAAATACAATTTGTTAAAGGGAAAATCAACACATGGCTGAGTAAACAAGATACTCTTTTTGGTTAACTAATGATTCAGCAGCGCTGTCAGGGATGATATCAAGCACCTGAATGGCCTTCATGTCTGTCATTTGTAAGCTCCTGCGGTAAAACTATCCTTTAATCCATAACATAAGGTTTACGAAGCATCAAACATAGAAGCGTTTGGCTACAGAAAGGTTTCCCTTTATTGTTTTTAAGGCTAGTGGTCTGGAAAATAATTGCTGTTCTTCTACTGGTTAATGTGCATTTCTGTTGCACAGCTGGCATGAATGTATATGTGTTATGATAGGAAAATACAGAAGAATTTATCAAGAGTTTGCACATCAAGGGCATTTTTTACTTTAAAAGTTTTTTGTTGTTTTTTTACCTTGCTGTGCCTGTTGCACCTTATTTTTAAAGTGTTGCCTATCGCAATATTGGTCTTTTAGCGACACTCCATTTTTTTTATGGGCGCACAATTTGAGAGCAGCTTTCAAAACCAAACACTTTTCCTGTGCTTCTAGTTTCCAGACGCTTTTTTTGCCTAAATTTTTTGCCCACACTACGAGCTCCAAAGAGCTGGTCTATGGAGTTCTATTTTACCTTCTTGAATATGGAGACAGTTCAGATCATTCTCGGCTGTACACCAATTCATTAATCCCATGCGCCAACATCTAACATCCCAGTCTAAATTACGGCACAATTTGTGCACCAAAGACTCGGACCGTGTGGCAAAAGTGATGAATGCCCCCCATTTTGTTTAATGTCCATGCTGCTTTCTACCCACTTGGTGTGGGGTTGGCGTAGGGAAAAAAAGTCACATTTCTGAGGTGTATTTGTCAGGAATTGCAATGTTTTCATGCCGTGTAAATCAGAAAACTGGAGAACAAGCATTTGGTTAATGCCCCCCATAGAACCTCATTTCCCCTTGTTGTCCATTTACTATGTTTGTTATTGCAGTCCTTTCTCACTCAAGAGAATGGGGCACATTTACTAAGGGTCGCACTGTGCACGTTCTTCATGGCTAAAATGGCTTGCACAGGTATTTAAGAAGTGTCTGCACTGCGGTTGTGACTCACGTGACCCTTTTCTGGCACAGCTGCGCTGGCTTCCATGCAGCACAAATCAGGGGGCACATCGTTGGACGGTCCGACTGATTTGGACTGAGGATGGGATTTAACTTTCAAAAAAGATGGTGAACTCTGTCGGACCTGTGTGGGGAAGTGACACATTCATGATTTCTGGCGCACGATTTTAGTGAAATCGCTGCACGCAACATTATAGACGGACAAAGCACTTTCAGTGATCTTGAATGACATTGTAAGTAAATGTGCCCCAATGTGTCAGAAGCTTATAATCAGACACAGCTATGGACAGAAGTTGTAGAGCATATTCTAGTTTTTTTTTTAGACATTTTTTGGTGCACTGTAACAAATGTCTCAAAAAAGGGATTTGAATAAAAAACCCATCTAACACAATGAAAAAGTGAGATTGATAAATTACCAAAGAAGGAAAAAAGAAAAATTACCATAGAAAAAAGACAGGAAAAAACAGGTCAAAACAAACAGGGATAAGATAAATGATAGACTTTATTTTATGAAGATCCGTGTAAAAAGGATTCCAGACTGATGCAAGTTTTCTGATGGTAGATGTGTCCTAGTAAGAAGTTGCGACTTCTTTTATTATAACTCTATATCCTGCGACTGCGGACATATACGAGTTATAACAGTTATGAAAAGTAGCCTTGGGAGCCTGGTATTTTCATGAATGCACTGCCCCCCATTGTCCCGCTAGCACTATGGGGGGTGTGCATACATTAAAATACAAGGCTATCACTGTCCTATCTTATATTTTTCCTCTTCAGGTTTTGACTTGCAAATACGGATGCGAAATACAAAACAGAATACTGCCATGTGAAACTTGCCTAAAGCTGACGATGGGCACGGGCACACGACTTTTGTCACTTTTCCCTGTGTGTGTGAAAATGAAATACTAGATCGAAATAAGGATATCCCTTGGCAAGCTGTAAGGATTTTGGAAATGAACATTAATACCTGTATAAAGAGAAGACTAAAGGGTATCTGCATATGATGTGGATCTTCATCAAGATAGGCTTTGTTGAATTTTTTCGAAAGATCTAGTTTGCATCCAAATCAAATTGGTTCAAACTGCTGTGACTCCAATCTCATTTCATTAATTTCTTAGAAATGTTTTAAATTCTTTCCTGCCCGTCCCCCTCCATAAGCTACGGAATGAATTTCAGATTGGTCTGAAGCAAATGAGAACATATTAGTTAAGTTGCCTAAAAATGCCAGATTTGTACCAACAAATAGATATGCTTATCTTTAATTTTTATGTCGGGATCCACATCAAAAACAGTCTGGAAATGCGCAAGATTTTCCATGTGGGGAAAAAACCTGCATTACAATATGAAATGCATAAGAAACCTTACATTGCCATTTCAGAATCTGCAACATGTCAATTTCATGTGCACAATTGAATCACCGCTTTTTTCAGCTGGATTTTAACATTCAGCTGTAATTCAGTCCCATGTCCCACCACCATTTACCATTTTCTTTCTATTATATTTTAACCTTAAAGGACATCTAACACCTGGATCAAGGATTGTAAACAAAGCACACTGATACTGGTGTGTGTCCCCTCTGGCAGGATCTGCTCTTCTTTTAGCTTACTATGCCCTTTAATTTTACAAAAAAATGAGCCTGAGGTGCTTCAGGCTCCATTAAAGGAGTTATCCGTGTCTTAAAAATTACTGAGGGCTGGGCTGGGTTGGGCTATTTAAAAATAATAAACATGTACCTACCTCATCCGGCGGCGCCGATGTCCTGCTCCGCGGCCCGTCTCCTCTGTGCGCCGATTTCATTACAAGGACGGATGGTAGGAGCCGGCCACAGCGCGGACTGGAAGCTCCCTGTGCGTGCCTTCTGTTCTCCTGTAAACAGACCGCGGCGCGGGACATCTGCGGCGCTAGAGGAGGTAATAGATATTTATTATTTTTAAATAGCCCACCCCAGCACGGCCCTAAGTAATTTTTAAAACCTGGATAACCCCCTTGATATCTACGGAGCCAGGAACCCCTCAGAATCATCAGCATAATTTTAAAACCTGCCAGAGTTGGGACATACTCACATGTAAGTGTGATTGGTTTACAATCCTTGATTCTGCTTGTAGATGTCCTTTAATAAAAATAAGTTTAACAGATATCTCTAACGGTGGTGGGAACCTGTTTTTTATGTTTTTCGCCAGTTCATGCTATAGTATAACACAACTGGATAGCAAAATGCAGAAAAATGTTCTGTAATTACTGTATGTGGCAAAAAATAATTTTCTTGTTAAGTACGCAGCAGTAAATATTTGGAATCATTTTTTCTGCTGTAACTGTATAAGTGATTGTATAAAAGATCATACTTGTCACATTAGGATTCTAGTGCAAAAATTTACAGAGCAATAATAATGAAATCCATGAAGGTCTGTTATTTTGAATCACATGTCACATATAAGCAGTTTCACTGCTGCCCTGTCACTTGCGTGACAAGTGCAGAGTCATTTGCTAGCTCCTGTCAATGCATCTAAAAATAAAGATGACTTATACTCCATCTTGTTTTGATGACCTTTCTAATAATATCAGTGAACCGCAGCTTTTTACAATAAGGCAAGTTGTAAAGTATTTCCAGGTTATATTAATTATTAAGTCACTATCCCATTGACTTAACATGATCATTCACTTTATGGTTTTAGTTACTCAGTCTTATTTACCCGATTATAGCTAAAATAAACAAATAAGCATTAACATCATTAGCATAATTATAAACATTGATTTTAGAAGGAGGCCATGAATTACAAATATAAGAAGATAACCACAGTCACAGTGCCTAAATCTATGAGTAAGTGTCCCTGGTTTATCGTGCTTTATTTTCATGAAATATTTGATTTAAATTTACAGTGCCTTGCAAGTTGTCTACCTTTTGCCACATTTCAGGATTCAAACATTAAGATATAAAATTGTAATTTTTTGGTGAAGATTATTTTTTGGTGCAATATTATTTGTGCTCCTTAAATTAATACTTTCTAGCGCCCTTTTTTTGCTGTGACTACAGCTGCAAGTCGCTTGGGGCATGTCTCTATCACTTTTGCATATTGAGAGACTGAAATTCTTGGAAAACAAGTTGGATGGAGAGTGTTTGTAAACAGCAATTCTAACATCTGGATATGTTTATTTGTGAACCTTCCATTGTAGATTTTGCTTTCTGTTTACAATCATTGTCTTGTTGAAAGATAAATCTCTGTCCCAGACTCAGATCTTTTGCCGGCTCGAACAGGTTTACTTCCCTGTCCCTACAGAAGAAAAGCCAGCCCAAACCATGATGCTGCCAGCACCATGTGTGACAGTGGGGATGGTGTGTTCAGGGTGATGCACTGTGTTGCCTTCACGCCAAACATATCGTTTGGCATTGTGGCAAAAAGTTTGATTTTGTTTTCATCTGGCCAGAGCATCTTCTTCCACATGTTCGTTGTCTCCCAGGTGGCTTGTGGCAATCTTTAAACAAGACTTTTTATGGATGTCTTTGAAAAATGACTTTCTTCTTGCCCCTCTTCCATAAAGGGCAGATTTCTGTAGTGTACGACTGATTGTTGTCCTATGGACAGACTCTCCCCCTCAGCTGAAGATCTCTGCATCCAGAGGTATAATGGGCCTCTTGACTGAATCTCTGATCAGTCTTCTCCTTGTTTGAGATGAAAGTTTAGATTGATGGCCAGGTCTTGGTAGATTGGATGCACTGTGCTCCTTGGGATGTTTAAAGTTCGTGAAATATTTTTGTATCCAAATTCGGCTTTAAACTTCTCCATAACAGTATCACGGACCTGCCTGGTGTGCTCCTTGGTCTTCATGATGTAGAACCCTGAGACTATCACAGAGAAGGTGTATTCATACGGAGACTTGATTACACACCGGTGGATTATATTTATCATCATCAGTCATTTAGGACAACATTGGATCATTCAGAGATCCTCAGTGAACCTCTGCAGTGAGTTTGCTGCACTGTAAGTAAAGGGGTCGAATTTTGAGTTTAAGATTTTTTACAAAAGTTTAAAATATCCAATAAATTTTGCTCCACTTCACAAATGTGTCCCACTTCTCGTTGATTTTTTACCGAAAAAATTACAATTTCAGATCTTTATGTTGGAAGCCTGAAATGTGGCAAAAGGTAGAAAAGTTCAAGGGGCGAATACTTTTGAAAGGCATCGTATATCCATGAAATTTATATGTGACAGAACTTAGTTCCAGATATCCAAGTATGGTTACTATGAAACCAACCTTAGGCCAGAGACACATATTGAAGAATCCACACAGGTGAAGTGCAGCAGAATTGCAGGGGGTTAACCTGCAGCGATTTACTGAACCAACATAGTGGATGGGAAATATACAGGTCATTTACTGTTGCAGATTCCATGTGTGGAAGTCAACCTTTATAATGCAACAGTAATTCAAGTTTGAAATCTGTGAAAAATTTTGCAGTTTATTTCACTGAGACACAAAATGAAAGTGATGCCATAGCCTAGTGAAAACCATCTAACAGTATTACTACATTTATCCACTTGTAACATATGTAAAGACAATCTGAGATATATGAGGTACACTTACCTAGAGATATAGTGCCAGATTAAGGCTACATTCACACGAATGTATGGGGGACGTATATACGGCCGAAGTATATACGGCGTATATATGTCCCCCATACACTTCTATGGGCTCATGGCCCTGTACGGGAGCGGTATGGTGCTGCACACACACACGTCCTATCTTTCTACGTAATACAGCGCCGTGCGCTGTATATTCCTATGGAGAGGGGTGGGGGTGAGCTGTGCTCATCCCCCGCTCCTCTCCGCAGTGCCGATGTATGCCTATCGTACTACGGTATGGCGGGCATACATCGTGTGAATGTAGCCTAAGGGGGCGTTGCCAGCACGTGCAGTGGGCCGACTCGGATTGTTGCTGCCCGTACCTGCACACTGCCTATGGCCTGTTTGGGTCAGACCTTCTTGATAGATCCAGAGCACACCAAGGGGCGGGGGCACCATCATTGGCTGGCAAACTTAACCCTAGCCTCTGATTAATCTGTCCTATAGTTCCCTTCTAGTCATGTTACAGCACAATTACTATATTACTCTTCGTTCCAGATAATCAGCTTATGTAATGGCACAGAGAATATCCATATTTTATGACAGGAAAAGCTAAACCATTACAAACCACTAACAATTCATATTTTCTGTCATATGTTTTGATTTTAGCTCCCTCTTTAATTATAATGGTATTTTTATGTTAGTTTTAATAGCCTAAACTGGAAAAAGATTTTTCTGCGGGTTCTACTGAATCACTAATCCTCTGGAACAACGCCACAGAATAATATAAAAAATTGGGTTTTTAGAAAGAACTATTCAACATTGAGGAACATTTTATGTACTTTTTGGACACATGTTGTGGTAATATATACATCTTTTTGGATCCCATTCAATTTTATGGATATGCTGTAAAAATGTATTATCTACCATGCCTTTTATTGGAGGGTGGGGAGCCCAAAGCAAAATGTTCAGCAATAAATCCATATTACCATACTTGTCTATCAATAAAATCTTTTGAATACATTCATATACTGTATCCCAGCTTTTCAGTATCTTAGTAGCAAAAAAGATTCTGCAGCATGTACATACATGCTCAAAGTTTCAATGCAAAATCTGGCTTTCCTTAAAACGATTGCTTCCCTTAAAGCATTGCTGCAAAAACTGGTCAACACTGTGATTTTTATGGCAACATGGTGAAAGCCACCCAAAAAATCCACAGCACTAAATAAAATTATGGGGCCTGTAGAATAAGTCAATTTTTGCTGTGAATTTTTGTTACCCATGTGGTGAAATCTTACCCACTGTGCTGGTACTGTCATTTCTGTGACTATACTACTGTGTGTATATACTGTAAGGAAACAGTCATAGACTGAGGATGTGGAATTGCTGCTCCGTTTGCCATTTTTGGTTAGTTATTTGCAAGTCATGTATTTTATTACTGAATCACTTCCATCTGTTCTAACATTATGTGATTCTATAATCTTATGGCTTCAAATCAAAGTTCCCTTTTAAAGTTCCCTAAATAATTAAACATTAAACTTCTGGTGCATTATCTACAGAGGTAACAAGAAAGATGGATGTCATTGAGTTTAATTCATTGTACTACACTAACCAGCTGAATAGCAGTATGGGTCATGAGGTGGGATGACTGCTTTTTTGCCATATTAATATATTATACAAATATGGATGTGAAACATATGTAACCATTTATGACGAGCATAAGGCAACAAATTAATATTAAAATAACATGCTTTCTAATAATTAGAAACAGATCAGTGTTCACGTTTAGTCCATGAATAACATGTATCACCTTAAGGACTTATTCATACAGGTGTGTCTGTAACACGTCTGCAAAAAAAAAAATATATATATATATATTCAGTCCGTTTTGTGTCAGGATTGTAACCGCATCAGTTTTCTTCACTTTTGCATGGCATACACTGATCCTTTTTTTTCCACATCCGCAAAAAAATAAAAAATAAAACTGATGGTTTAATTAATTAAATGGAAAAAACCCTGGTTCTCCAGTATCAGCATAAAAAGCTCTCACAGATGGCATCAGTTTCTCTGCAGAACCATTGAGGGTCATTTAAGTTTTTGTGCTTGTCTTTTTTTTTCTTGTTTGATTTATCTTAGAGGGGGGTATATCTGGCATCTCAGTCTGTTGGGTTTTATTTTCAACTTAGAAAAGTTGCAGAGTTGTTATAAATCTTTTTCCTATTCCTGCTTGGGAGTGGAGTTTATTTGTGCCAGCACTTGAGACTTTTTGCTGCAACTTTTTTAACCCCCTTCCTGACATGTGCCGTAATAGTATGAAGTGTGTCAGGAGTGGTTGGACGAGTGGGCTCACAGGCTGAGCCCTCTCCGAACCAGGTGGGTGTTTACTGCATATTACAGCATAGACTTCAATGGAGTATTGCAAAATACTGATGCCACACAGGACATTAACATGCCGCCCGTATTTGTGCATCAATTGCTAGGTAACACAAAATCAAGTGAATGGAAAAAAAGACAATGATGTTTGCCAGCCTTCTGTATTATTTTAGGGTCTGTACATACATTGGCCATATGGATGACATGCAAAACATTTTTACATCCATACAGAAGAGAAACTGAAACAAAACAGGGCACATACGGCAACAATACGCCTGTTCAGCCTGTATAAAAGTCCTGTATACACATAGTCTGAAGTCACTTGGTATGGTACGGGTAGCACACAGATGTTTCTATCACACCGAGTTATAGATGTGAATAACCTTTAGCCTACAGGTTTATTGAGTCGTTCTGTGGGTACTCTGGGGATAATGCCATACAACTCTACATTGTCATAATAAAGACCTGACAAGCAAGAACCTCATCTTTACCCACAGCCTCAGACTATTAATTGCCCTTAAGAAAGGCTCCTCAGTGATCTAAATAGCACGTGGCTATGTATGGCTATGGCTGATTGACAGGACTATACTGGTCACGATCTGTTCTGCGTCCTCACTGCAATGTCACTTTAATGGATCAAACATAACCTAGAAATACTGGGGGAACTATTGGCGGCAGAAGTCTGTTGTAATTTGTGCCAATAAATAAATGCTTTGTTCCCCATTTATTAAGAGTTTCATGTCGTTTTTAGTCACTTTTCAGACTAGTATGACAAAAGAGGCATGGCCTCCAAAAAGGGGGCATGGTTTCATAGGACAAAGTCCTGATGCTTTAAAATTTTGGTGCAGTTTTCTGAAGTAAAGTAAACCAATGGCGCAAAGTAGGATTTGACTGTCTTATACTCCTCCAGATTTATCATCTAGCGAGGTAGTTTTGTATTTGCACTTTTATTCTTGTGTTAATGTAATGTACGTGAATCCCTTATTCCTAGTACAGTACAGCACTATAGAATTAATGGTGCTCTATAAATCATAATCCAGCATCAGACACAGTGATAAATCTGGCATAGAAATAGAATAACTGTGCACCGTTCTACTCTGCAACACTTTTGATCTTTCTAACTGTATTACAGATGTTTGATGCATTATTACCTTATATAATCTCAAGAATATTATCCTCTGGAAGGTGAAGCTTCATGTACTAAACATGTGTTGAGTCCTAAAGAAGTTTTCCATCTTTAAGAAATTGATGATCTATCTGTGCATCTGACACCTGGGATCCACACTCAGTTGATCCTGGCAGTCTCCAGCACCATTATCAGAAATTGAAGCATGAAGTACAGTATTCTCTGTCTTGTGGCCAAGCTTTGTAAGTGCTACTTAGCCCTCTTTTAACTTGGATAGATACTGATGCTGGCCATTACTGTACTTTCACCTTAGTTCTATGTGTGGATTCCTCTAGCACAGATGATGATTTTGCTGATGCAATCGTACACATTTCTGTACATGCTAGTTGTAACCGTCCGTAAAATACATGTTTAATAACACAAGGAGGCAAAGGATGGGTGATTTGTATAGTATATTGTTAGGATCGCTAACAAAAACCTGCTAGTCATTGCCAACATCTTACCAGCATTTTGATAGAAAAGTGTCACTTGCTGCTAACTTTCACCTAATGAACATTGGTTGTTGTGTAAATCATTTGCCTTAGAACCTTCAAAAACAACTAAACTTTAAACAGATTTGCATAAATAAATGGTTCAGTTGATAATAGTAAACTATGTGATGTACATTATTGAAGAAATACACTTCTTTTCCCCCGGCTTTTTACTTAGTTAAGCAGTTTGTATGAATAAGCTTTCTGTCCTGTGTCCGCTGACAGCTGAGAGATCAAGGAGCCGGATACTAAACTCTTTATAGACAGTATCTGGATAGTCTAATCTCCTCAGAGATCTGAATCATCAAGGGAAATATTCTCAAAGTGTGGAAAGGGCTAATTATTAGTCATCTGTCTCAAATGGACAGACCACAGAAAGCTTACACTACTCACTACTGGAGAAAGAGGAAGAAAAAAAGCACTATTTAATAAAGTATATTACATTACAAGGCTTATTATTAGTCTTATCTGTCTCACATGGACATACCACAGAAAGCTTACACTACTCACTACAGGAGAAAGAGGAAGAAAATAAAGCACTACTTAATAAAGTATATTACATTATTAAGTTTACTATTGTCACCCGCTCTATCCATTTCTGTAATACAATTGAAGAAAATAGTGACATAAGTTACTCATTTAATTCTCAGTATTTAGCAGGAACAATAGAAAGCGCTCCAATGCACAACAATCCCAGGTCAGTGTAATGGACACATAAGTGTAGGAGCCATTCATGCCAGTCATGTTGTGTGCCCATTCTCACCAACACATCAATGTCTCACTTCCACTATGTGAATGTTTTGCAGGCACCGGCTGACAGGAGAACATCCAGCATGTGATGTGCCAGGAGCAGCTGCTGCCTCCGATGCCAGGGCACGTGTGGAGCCCCCTGCAGCGCGGTGCCACTATGCCCCTCCCCCGGGATGCCGCCCAGTGTCACCCACCTGAGTGCAGCTGCTTCCCAGTGCAGGCGGCGTGTAGCCGGGAGACCTGAGCGGGGAGCTTCTCGCTGGCCGCACGTCCCAGCACTAGGACACACTGAGCCGCTGACCGGCCACGCTGCGCTCTTTCACTGTTTGATCCCGCCCAGGCGCTGACGTCATGCCCTTTGTTTTGGTTCGCCCGACCAATCGGACGTGCTGCTTGGATTCTACGGGAGCCGAAATGGGCCCTTCCTCCCGAAGTGAGGACTTCCCCATCGCTGAGAGAACGCATTGCGCTGGGTGCACAGCCTGGCGATCCTCCTGCAGCTTTAACAGCTCTGACATGGAAACATCGCTGCAGTTCCAGCACGGTTTCTTCGCAGAGCAGCCGCCTCCTCCTCCTCCTCCTCAGCAGCAGCAGCACAGCCCGGACGAGCAGCTCTTCTTCCAGCAGGACGCTCCGTGTCTTCAGTGCAACAGCTGCTCCTTCCACGGGGATAACCTGCCGCTTCTCCGCACCTCGTCCCCCATCACCGCCGGCGCTTTCCGCACCAACTCGTCCCCGCTGTCGACGTCCTCCTCCCGGCAGGGCAGCCAGCTGAACGTGAGTGAGCTGACGCCTTCCAGCCATGCCAGTTCCTCCAGACCGCACCAGCACCACCAGCAGTGCCACAGCCGGCAGCAGGCGAGCCCCAGCAGCCAGCGCCGGGAGAGTAACCCCTTCACGGAAATAGCCATGAGCAGCTGCAGGTACAACGGCGGCGTCATGAGACCGCTCAGCAACCTGAGCGCGTCCCGCAGGAACCTCCACGAACTGGACTCCGAGTCCCAGCCCCTGCAGCCCGTGTCCAGCAGCGCCGCCGCCGCTGCCCCGGAGATCGTCGTCTCCAAGCCCGAGCACAACTCCAACAACCTGGTGCCCTACTCCGGCCAGGCGGCGGCGGCGTGCACCGGCACCGGACACAGCTCAGGCGGCAGCTGCAGCGGCAGCAAGTCCGGCAAGAAGAAGAACCAGAACATCGGCTACAAGCTCGGCCACCGCAGGGCTCTGTTCGAGAAGAGGAAGCGCCTGAGTGACTATGCCCTCATATTCGGGATGTTTGGGATCGTGGTCATGGTCATTGAGACTGAACTGTCCTGGGGAGCCTATGACAAGGTACGGCTCTTGTTCCCTGTTATCAGCCATGTCGGGATAATACAACTACTACTACTTTATCTCAGTTTTGTTTGGCCCCCTTTAAGTTGTTTGTGATGCCACAGGAGACTATCCCCCATCTGCTCCATAACTTCCCCTGACTTCTGGCTATTGTCTGACTATGGTAACTTTTTGTTTCTATTGCAGGGCTCGCTGTATTCTTTAGCTCTAAAATGCCTTATAAGCCTTTCCACGATTATCCTGCTTGGTCTTATCATTGTATACCACGCCAGGGAAATCCAGGTAAAATATATTTCTATCACTATTCCCAATACAACTGCGATGTTCTCTCTGTTTACTCAAGTTGATACTTTGTTGCATTTTCCTGAATATGCATCACATTCTGTATTGTCTTATGGAATGTATAACAGAATATACATGACATTCTGTATTGTCTTATTGAAAGTATAATAGATAGGGAAGTGTGAGTCCTGATCCAATGTTCTATGAGTAACGCATCCAAAGCTTCTTGCTGTGTGAACATTGCTTCACGCACGAAGTGTCATGAATTGGTTGTTTGTTGTGAGAGAGACTTGTTTCTGTGACATTTTATGGTCATATTATAACTGCACATGTCATAGGCAGATGTTTCCTTTCTGAGCCGAATTTTTAACTTCACTCAACTCGGTTATTTAGTGGGTTATATTTTAGTGTTTTGAGTGCTTTTAACCACAGCTATAACATGAAGGATCCATTGAATAAATGATAGATACGGTGTTTATATTAATTGTAAATTGTAAGCCTCGTCTGTGTTGTGTTTTCCAATGCTATGTGATGAAAGAATATTCTTCATATATATCATATGATTTATTGTCCAACACTCTTATGGTATTTGCATGTACAAATTGCTGGGAGGTGCAAACATAGACATATAATAATATACAATATTGTTGAGGATATACATCTGAGAGCTTTGTTCTCTTGCTGAAAATCGAATAGTTTTTCATGTTCTGTGTAAATGTAGCAGAGCCAAGATTGTTATTCAATCCCAAACTTTCCAGTTAACCTTCTCCTGTAGAAAAGCTATAGACACGGCTGACTAACTTGGTAGAGATTGTTATAATGTAGTACCTGTAAACCTTTTTTTCATTACTTACAAAAAAAAAACAGAACTGTTTCGATCGGATGTTTAATTATTATTTGCTCTTTAGACAATTTATTACAGTACATACCACATCACTTCACACGCTTATGTTCTCTATAGGGTACTAATGATGTAGTATAATGATGTGTTTATTACTTAGAGATATGTAAACTAGAGATTATTAGCTTCTTTTACATGGGGATCACATTAGTGTCATGCTCCTATATCTGAAGCTTCAGCACCAGGGAGAGTACTGCACTGCATTTGTAAAGTATAGGACATGTAATACAGCACATAGTTGTGTAGTCATACAGCACCATGGAGAGCTCAGCGTGCAGGACATGCTATAGACTACAATGATCAGAGCTTTCAGCACCACATAGAGCTGAGGACACTCCTTACATGACATATTCTGCAGAACATTGTGCACATACATGCACCTGCTTCTGCATATAGATATGCTTTCCATGTTGCTTCTTTATACAGACAAGGTGATTCCAGGGAGTTCCCTGCTCTGGAGTAATATTACTCCTCTAATACTATGGTGTTATGTGGACTGCAGAGCGTTCAGAAACATGACGATCTTCATGTCTTTCTCCAACACTGGAGATCACTGTTTTTGTGTTCCTATGAATACAGGAAGTGTTTAGTGTGTATTTTATATACACTATATTATTAAAGAGGGGTTTATTGCTCCTATTTCTACAGATTTTACAGTTTACACGAATATAACAACTCTCATATATTTTCTGCACACATAGCTAATACACCATTTGCTGCAGGCATAGGTAGAACAACTATCTTGCATTTACTGCAGGCAGATACTCCCCATGTAATGCTTTCACTACCCACATATATATCACCTCTCTTGCATTTACTGTGTACATACTACACGTATAATGTATAAACTGTATGAATATGTTACACCTCTGATTAATTTACTGTGTGAATATATTACACCCCTGATGCATTTGCCTTATGCAGATTGTATACAATTGATGCATTTAATGCACGCAAAAAATTACAGCTCTGATGCATTTACAGGAGGCTGACACTATTATACTTCTTCTACAGACACATATATTCCTTTTCTCATGGATTTTTTTTAATGTACCATATCATACTTCTCATGCATTTATTGCATGCTTGAGAGAAAACCCCTTAGGCATTTACTTCAGAAGCTCTGACCTTTCTCATGCATTTACTACAGACAGATCTGACATTTCTTATACATCTACTACACATACAGATATTACACATCGCATGCAGTTCTCCATTGTCAGAGTTATTTGAGCATCACCAAGAGCAACGTCTACTACATGCATAATTACTGTTCTCCTGCTCCTTTCATTTGTAGACATGAGAATTTACACATTATATGCTGAATACTATATACACCAATACTACTTGTTGTGTACATTATATACTGAATACTATATAATCCAATACTACTTGTTGTGTACATTATATACTGAATACTATATACACCAATACTACTTGTTGTGTACATTATATACTGAATAATATATACACCAATACTACTTGTTGTGTACATTATATACTGAATACTATATACACCAATACTACTTGTTGTGCACATTATACAATGAATACTATATGCACCATTATCACTTGTTATCAGCTTTCTGCACCAACCAGAACTCTCTGCTCATGCATAACAACATAGCCAGCAGAGAATTGCTTAGCTCATGTTTGCACACTACATTGCAACTAAAAATCCTATACTAAATAGTGTTCACCCTGCTCTTTTGTTTATGTATGTTGTACATCTATAGATGGAAAGAATATAATAATATTACTCTTCCACTGTCACCTCCTATGCAAGATGTAGAGTAACCAGCACCCATGGGATTCCCTTGCATATATGAAATCACTCTCTATGTTATTCCTGTCCTCATGCCCTTGTAGTATGTCCTATAGCCTGTGACACTTTCACTAAAGAAAAGACCTCCTTGCAGATACACTACATACAGTCCATTACTGTCCTCATGCCCTTGTCCTGTGTAGACTGCAGAACATTCACCTGCTCTCCCTGATATTTCTGCCACCATTTGAACTATGTAGAATATTAAGCTTTCCCTTTTAGATATTATATGCCACATATGTACAATCCTATTCCTTTTCCATAGCCTCATGGTGTATCCTCTGGTAAGAACTCCATGAATATATGTTGCTATCATGTACATGTTACACACAGCAGGGTTTTATTGCCCTTGTGCTATGAAGACATCAGATCATCCAGCCCCACAGAGATGTGCAGCACACTGTGTATTATAGCCATAATCTGCTTGTCCTGTGTAGTCTGTAATGTACTCAGGACCAGAGACATTGTGTACAGCGATATTACAACACTCATCCTTTCTCTTATGTCATATGGAAACATTTCAGCACCAGGGAGATATTCCTGCTCATAATATACTACATACAGTATTATTACAGCTCTCACACACTTGTCCTTTGTAATCTAGAAAGCTATCAAAACAAATATAGTGTTATTATAGTTCTATAATCTTTGCCTTAGCATCAGATCTTCCTGCTGATATGAAACTACATTATTATATCTCTCCTATGTAGGTCCTATGTAATCTGTAACTATGAAACTATGCTCCCTGCACACATTACACTTCAAGCTACGTTATTACAATTCCCCTATTCCTTCTCCTATTTAACATGTGAAGATTTCAGTACCAGGGACATGTCCCTGCACATATTAAACTACAGCTCTCTCATCTTGTCCTATGTAACCTGTGAAGAATTCAGGAGCAGGAGAACTCCATGTACATTGCATACATGCATACTGTATTACATAGCTCTCATCCATTCTCCTATGTAACATGTGAAGCTTTCAGGATAAGAGATATCTCTCTGCACATATATTACTGTATCATTATAGCTCTCATCTATTTTCCTATGTAACCAGCAAAGTTTCAAGAAGGACAGAACGCCCTACATGAAAGGATTGCTCCCTGCACATATTATCCTAAATTCATCATTATCATAGCTCTCATTCCATGGAAAGCTTTCAGGACCAGGGAGAGTTCCCTGAACAAATATACTATATTACATACAGTTTTGTTACCTTTCCTGCCCTATGTAATCTATACAGCTCACTGTTCCAGGGGCATCTCACTGCACATTTTATACTACATACAGTGTTATTACAGGTCTCATTCATTGTATGATCTCTGAAGCTCCCTGCACATGTTATACTACACACACTCCTTACACATAATCACATAATATAGTACATTATTACACCCTATTGTACTATGTGATGTGTGACCTCCCTGCACACATTATACTACATACAGTGCAGCTCTCATGCATTGTCCTATGTTATGTGTGTGACCTCCCTGCACACATTATACTACATACAGTGCAGCTCTCATGCATTGTCCTATGTGATGTGTGACCTCCCTGCACACATTATACTACATACAGTGCAGCTCTCATGCATTGTCCTATGTGATGTGTGACCTCCCTGCACACATTATACTACATACAGTGCAGCTCTCATGCATTGTCCTATGTGATGTGTGACCTCCCTGCACACATTATACTACATACAGTGCAGCTCTCATACATTGTCCTATGTGATGTGTGACCTCCCTGCACACATTGTACTACATACACTGCAGCTCTCATGCATTGTCCTATGTTATGTGTGTGACCTCCCTGCACACATTATACTACATACAGTGCAGCTCTCATGCATTGTCCTATGTGATGTGTGACCTCCCTGCACACATTATGCTACATACAGTGCAGCTCTCATGCATTGTCCTATGTGATGTGTGTGACCTCCCTGCACACATTATACTACATACAGTGCAGCTCTCATGCATTGTCCTATGTGATGTGTGACCTCCCTACACACATTATACTACATACAGTGCAGCTCTCATACATTGTCCTATGTGATGTGTGACCTCCCTGCACACATTATACTACATACAGTGCAGCTCTCATGCATTGTCCTATGTGATGTGTGACCTCCCTGCACACATTGTACTACATACACTGCAGCTCTCATGCATTGTCCTATGTGATGTGTGAGCTCCCTGCACACATTATACTACATACAGTGCAGCTCTCATGCATTGTCCTATGTGATGTGTGAAGCTTTCACAATCAGGGAGACACCCTAGATACAGTATACTACATATTCCAGCTCTCACCTCTTAGCAGCAGAAGATCCCTGTGATGACAGTCCAACCTGACACCATAGGGCACATCTCTGGTTAGGTCAGATTACACTGTCAGTAGCTCTACTCAAGGCACACTGTCAGTATCTGTGGTCAGGGCACACTGTCAGTATCTGTGGTCGGGTCAGAACACACTGTCAGTATATATATGTGGTCGGATCAGGACACACTGTCAGTATCTGTGGTCGGGTCAGGACACACTGTCAGTATCTGTGGTCAGGGCAAACCGTCAGTATTTGTGGTCAGGGCACACTGTCAGTATCTGTGGTCAGGGCACACCGTCAGTATCTGTGGTCAGTGCACACCGTCAGTATCTGTGGTCAGGGCACACTGTCGGTATCTGTGGTCAGAGCACTCTGTCAGTATCTGTGGGCAGGGCACACTGTCAGTATCTGTGCTCAGGGCTCTGTGGGCAGGGCACACCGTCAGTATCTGTGGTCAGGGCACACCGTCAGTATCTGTGCTCAGGGCACTCTGTCAGTATCTGTGATAAGGGCACACCGTCAGTATCTGTGGGCACGACACACCGTCAGTATCTGTGCTCAGGGCACTCTGTCAGTATCTGTGATCAGGGCACACCGTCAGTATCTGTGGGCACGACACACTGTCAGTATCTGTGGGCAGGGCACACTGTCAGTATCTGTGATCAGGGCACACTGTCAGTATCTGTGGGCAGGGCACACTGTCAGTATCTGTGGGCAGGGCACACTGTCAGTATCTGTGGGCAGGGCACACTGTCAGTATCTGTGGGCAGGGCACACTGTCAGTATCTGTGGGCAGGGCACACTGTCAGTATCTGTGGGCACGACACACTGTCAGTATCTGTGGGCAGGGCACACTGTCAGTATCTGTGATCAGGGCACACTGTCAGTATCTGTGCTCAGGGCACACCGTCAGTATCTGTGCTCAGGGCACATTGTCAGTATCTGTACTCAGGGCACACTGTCAGTATCTGTGATAAGGGCACACCGTCAATATCTGTGGTCAGGGCACACCGTCAGTATCTGTGGTCAGGGCACACTGTCAGCATCTGTGTTCAGGGCACACCGTCAGTATCTGTGGTCAGGGCACACTGTCAGTATCTGTGGTCTAGGCACACCGTCAGTATCTGTGGTCTAGGCACACCGTCAGTATCTGTGGTCAGGGCACACCGTCAGTATCTGTGTTCAGGGCACACCGTCAGTATCTGTGGTCAGGGCACACTGTCAGTATCTGTGGTCAGGGCACACTGTCAGTATCTGTACTCAGGGCACACTGTCAGTATCTGTGATAAGGGCACACCGTCAGTATCTGTGGTCAGGGCACACTGTCAGTACCTGTGGGCAGGGCACACCGTCAGTATCTGTGGTCAGGGCACACCGTCAGTATCTGTGTTCAGGGCACACCGTCAGTATCTGTGGTCAGGGCACACTGTCAGTATCTTTGGTCAGGGCACACTGTCAGTATCTGTACTCAGGGCACACTGTCAGTATCTGTGATAAGGGCACACCGTCAGTATCTGTGGTCAGGGCACACTGTCAGTACCTGTGGGCAGGGCACACCGTCAGTATCTGTGGTCAGGGCACACCGTCAGTATCTGTGGTCTAGGCACACCGTCAGTATCTGTGGTCAGGGCAAACCGTCAGTATTTGTGGTCAGGGCACACCGTCAGTATCTGTGGTCTAGGCACACCGTCAGTATCTGTGGTCAGGGCACACCGTCAGTATCTGTGGTCAGGGCACACCGTCAGTATCTGTGGTCAGGGCACACCGTCAGTATCTGTGGTCAGGGCACACCGTCAGTACCTGTGGTCTAGGCACACTGTCAGTATCTGTGGGCAGGGCACACCGTCAGTATCTGTGGTCAGGGCACACCGTCAGTATCTGTGGTCAAGGCACACTGTCAGTATCTGTGGTATAGGCACACCGTCAGTATCTGTGGTCAGGGCACGCTGTCGGTATCTGTGGTCAGGGCACACTGTCAGTATCTGTGGTCAGGGCACACCGTCAGTATCTGTGGTCAAGGCACACTGTCAGTATCTGTGGTATAGGCACACCGTCAGTATCTGTGGTCAGGGCACGCTGTCAGTATCTGTGGTCAGGGCACACCGTCAGTATCTGTGGTCAGGGCACACCGTCAGTATCTGTGGTCAGGGCACACTGTCAGTATCTGTGGTCAGGGCACACTGTCAGTATCTGTGGTCACGGCACACTGTCAGTATCTGTGGTCAGGGCACACTGTCAGTATCTGTGGTCAGGGCACACCGTCAGTATCTGTGGTCAGGGCACACTGTCAGTATCTGTGGTCTAGGCACACTGTCAGTATCTGTGGGCAGGGCACACCGTCAGTATCTGTGGTCAGGGCACACCGTCAGTATCTGTGGTCAAGGCACACTGTCAGTATCTGTGGTATAGGCACACCGTCAGTATCTGTGGTCAGGGCACGCTGTCAGTATATGTGGTCGGATCGGGGCACACTGTATGTGGTCGGGTCAGGACACACTGTCAGTGTCTGTGGTCGGGTCAGGACACACTGTCAGTATCTGTGGTCGGGTCAGGACACATGTCAGTATCTGTGGTCGGGTCAGGACATACTGTCAGTATATGTGGTCGGGTCAGGACACACTGTCAGTATCTGTGGTCGGGTCAGGGCACACTGTCAGTATCTGTGGTCGGGTCAGGACACACTTTCATTATCTGTGGACGGGTCAGGGCACATTGTATGCGGTCGGGTCAGGGCACACTGTCATTATCTGTGGACGGGTCAGGGCACATTGTATGTGGTCGGGTTAGGACACACTGTCAGTATCTGTGGTCGGGTCAGGACACATGTCAGTATCTGTGGTCGGGTCAGGGCACACTGTCAGTATATGTGGTCGGGTCAGGACACACTTTCATTATCTGTGGACAGGTCAGGGCACATTGTATGTGGTCGGGTCAGGGCACACTGTCAGTATATGTGGTCGGGTCAGGACACACTGTCAGTATATGTGGTCGGGTCAGGACACACTGTCAGTATCTGTGGTCGGGTCAGGGCACACTGTATGTGGTCGGGTCAGGACACACTGTCATTATCTGTGGACAGGTCAGGGCACATTGTATGTGGTCGGGTCAGGGCACACTGTATGTGGTCGGGTCAGGGCACACTGTCAGTATATGTGGTCGGATCAGGACACACTGTCAGTATATGTGGTCGGGTCAGGGCACACTGTCAGTATCGGTGGTTTCTCCGGTCATGTATTCCTTGCAGTGGCTGGGATGCAGTCACCTCTTCCTGCAGATTCTTAGGATGTGAATCCCGGGATTCCTGGCTGAGGCTCACACATCGCTAGAGGAGCTGTTGCGTTGCTGTGTGTCTGGCTGGAGACCACTGGCGGATGAGGGGGAATCCCTGTGCTTCCCCGCTAATGTTACAGGCAGCAGCTACACGTCTCAGTTGCCAGTCCCGGGTGCCCCCTCACCTAGTGATTGAGCTTCCTGCATTATTAATGCTTTCCAGGCTATAAATAGCGGCGGCTGCCGGTGCCTGCGCGCGCCCGCGGCTTATTACTGAGGCGCAGTGTGGGGTTACCCCGGCACGGAATCACCGGCTCTTCCCGGCTGCTGCCAGGGGCGGAGTGCGCAGGCGCGGAGCCGCAGTGCGTGGGAAGGGGAGCACCGACTCATCATGTGTGCAGGGGGGGGGGCTCTGCATCTCTACTATGGGGGATGCCTGCTGCACTGGGGGTAGCCAGGGGCTCCTGCGGTGTAGTGCAAGACAGGGGATACAGCTGCTTGTTCTGGCGTCAATGGGATAAAGCTGTATATTTATTAAGGAAGGGGGGGGGGGTACAGCAAACTCTGTCATGTACAAGATCAGAGCAAATAGTACAAAGCAGATTTATGGTACAAGACACTAATCCGGTCATATCGAGGTGGGGACTAAACACATTGCAGACTGTATTGTGCTTACATCACAGCTGTGTACATTACTTATAGCTCCAGCCTCCTATAACTACAGCCTCCAGTAACAGAGTTTCCAGGTTTCCAGAATAAGTTCTTCACGTATTAGCCCAGTACTAAGTACTAGTTATTCCAGTACTAAGGCTGCATTCACACTACCGCAAGTGGGACGTATATACGGCCGATATACGTCCCCCATAGACGGCAATGGGCGCACGGCGCCCTACGGGAGCGGTACGGTGCTGCACACGTGCGGCACCGTACTGCTCCGTGCCCCGTGAAAAAATAGGACATGTCCTATTTTTCCAGGGCATACGGCGCCGTGCGCCATATATCCCTATGGAGAGGGGCGGGGGTGAGCAGCGCTCTCCCCCTCCTCCTCTCCTTGCGCGCTGCCGTGTGCCCGCCGTGCTACGGTACGGCGGGCACCGGTCGTGTGAATCCAGCCTAATCCAGTTTAGCTCTTCCAGTATTCGTCCAGTTTTGCTTCTTCCAGTATTAATCCAGCATTATTTCTTTCAGTAGTAGACCTTCAAGTACTAGTCCAGTATTAGTTCTTTCAGTACTAGTCCAGTTTTTTAGTTCTTCTATTATTAGTCTAGTATTAGTTCTTTGAGTATTGGGTCTTCCAGTATTAGTTCTTCTAGTATTGGTTCTTCCAGTATTAGTCCAGTATGAGTTCTTCTATTATTAGTCTATTTTTAGTTCATCCAGTATTGGTTCTTCCAGTATTAGTTCTTTCAATTTTTTAGTTCTTCCATTATTAGTCTAGTATTGGTTTTTCCAGTATTAGTTCTTTCAATTTTTTAGTTCTTCCATTATTAATCTAGTATTGGTTTTTCCGGTATTAGTTCAGTATTAGGTCTTCTAATACTAGTCCAGTATTAGTTCTTACACTATTGGTTCTTCCAATACTAGTCCAGTTTTTTAGTTTTTCCATTATTAGTCTATTTTTAGTTCTTTCAGTTTTAGTCCAGTATTGGTTCTTTCAATATTAGTTCAGTATTAGTCCAGTATTGGTTCTTCCAGTATTAAGCTGCATTCACACGACCACGACACGATGTATATATGACCGAAACCTTGCGACCGTATACACGTCCTCCCTAGGCTGGCGGTGCGGTGAAGTATGTAGCGGTGCGGTGAAGCAAGTGTGGGGGACTGTACCGCTCTCTACGTGCGTCGTGTATCTCTATGGAGAGAGGAGGGGTCAACCCTTCTTCTCTACATGGTGCCGGACCAGTATTTGTTCTTCCAGTATTAGTCCGGTAATAGTTCTTCCTTTATTAGTCTGGGATTGGTTCTCTCAGTATTAGTCCAGTGGTGACTGCTGAGAAGGCTGCTTGGTTTGCAGCTTGAAGCTGAATTATCCAAGACTCTAAATAATAATAATTCTTTATTTATATAGCGCACACAGATTACGCAGCGCTGCACAAAGCATGACAAATTGGTCCCTGTCCCCAATGGGGCTCACAATCTAAACATCCTAACAGTATGTTTTGGAGTGTGGGAGGAAACCGGAGTACCCGGAGGAAACCCACGCAAACACGGAGAGAACATACAAACTCTTTGCAGATGTTGACCTGGGTGGGATTCGAACCCAGGACTCCAGTGCTGCAAGGCAGAAGTGCTACTCACTCAGCCACCGTGCCGCCCAGACTAAGCTTTACGGGGGGCATTTATTATGGCCTTTCAAACAGAAAACTGGCAGTGTTTTTTTTTTTGGTGTAAAATTGTGGTGCCGCCTGTGAATCTACCAAATTTTTGGCACTTTTATTTTTCTGGCTCATTTCGTGGCACAATTTGTGGCACAAAAAGAGTGTAGCTAAAAGAAAGTCTAGGGATTTCTAAACCTTTTAGTCTTTGCGCCAATTCATCAATCCCTTGAGCCACAAACTTACATCCCACTGAAAAATATAGCAAGTTTCCAGCTCCATCCTGTGCCCAAATTTATAAATGCCCTTCTAAATGTCTGCTTGTAAAAGCCTATGAATTATAGGTGGTGTTGGAAAATGATGTTATTAGTTTGCAGCCTGTGAATTATGGGTGGTGTAAAAGACATCATTAGCACCGCTTCAAGACCAGACACACAGAATGTTTTGCATGCACACTCTTATATAAATGCATACTCACATAGTGCCCAAAAACATTTATTAACAATGCATACATTTCATCAATAGGCAGGTATCCTTTTATATAAAGCTAGATCAGAATCTAAACACTACAATAATGACCTCCCCCAGACGATTCTCTGGTATGCTGTCTAGCATGCAGGGTGGCACTGACAGATTTTCACAGCTGCCAATCAGGTCTAAAAACCTTGGGCAGGGGCAGGGTGAGGTGAAAGAAAAGCAAAGGAGAAGAAGCAATGTGGCATAGTCTGTCTCACTCTACTCGGGTCGGAGAGTAAGAGTTCTCCTTACGGAGACTACCAATTAAGGCTGGAGTCTCATAACCATGGATGCTCCACTAGGGGATTCTGGGAAAATATACAAAGTTTTCCAGGATAAGGAAAACCACGTCGCCTGGTAAGGCAACTCCCTTGACATCAAGCATGCCCAGGAAGCCTTATGACATGATGCGAGATTAAAACCAAACCAGTATATCTATTCTAGAAGGAACAGACTCCCAACTGTAGACAGCGCTTTTTCGACCTGGTTGCGTCTCTTCAGTGCAGTGTAGGGAAATGGTCTGGCTGAGTGAGAGGCTTGTGACTAGGGTCAGGAAGTAAGAGTTCTCCTTAAGAAGACTACCAATTAAGGCTGTCGTGTAGGCGCGTGCAGTCTTATAGCCATGGGTGCTCCACTAGGGGATTCAGGGAAAATATGCAAAGTTTTCTTATCCCATCCTGGAAAACTTTACATATTTTCACTGTATTTAGGAAACACACACATAGCCATACTCTTTAGCCTGTAGGTATTCTAAGAAACCAGTGGGAGGCATTTTATGTTTCATCAGAAAAACATACAGTCAATCATGCCTCTCTATTATGTATAAACTGTGTATGGGCTATAAACACAAAAGTGTTTTCTTGTAATAATACCTTATCTAATAATCCACTCTATATTCCTGCAGTGGTTACCATAATGCAGCAAAAAGCCTTACAAATGATGCAGTAACAATCATAGCATCTCTGAAATATTGATGTTAGGTAAACAATCTATCTTTTCTTCCAGATGTATGAGACTAGGAAAACGACATGCAATGTTCCAGGCTGCAGCGTAATAGGTATCACTCTTCATTCAGCCTGCAGTCTCTCTGGGATTACTTAGTACTGAAGAAAGATTCATTCCCATTGCAATACGAGAGTGCATAAGGGAGATGCCTAAAATAGCATTAAAAACAACAATTACAACTTGAATACTATTTCATTGATAGGGTCACTCTAAAACACACAAGCTTCCTATACATTGCCTCTATCCCACCATGATATATAATGATAATGACGTGTTTGCAGTTCCACAGCCTCTAGAGTTGGAGTCTGGCTGTATGTTAAGGCATATACTGTATATATATAATGCAGTCCCTGGGTTATGTACAAGGTAGGCTCTGTAGGTTTGTTCTTAAGTTGATTTTGTATGTAAGTCGGAACGGTATATTTTATAATTGTAGCTCCAGACAAATTACAAATGTTGGATTGTCATCAGAACCAGGATTAACAATTAAGCTTCATTACAGACTCCTTTTATAACTGAGAAACAATAGATTTTGGGTAAATATCCAGCTCACCTCTTGCTTGCATATGCGTCACCTCTTTTCATGCGGTATCCACAACTTGAATGTGAACGGTGCTCGGATCTTGAGTTATAGTGAAGTCCTGTGCCGTATCAGGTATATGATGTAGAAAAAGGATGGTTGGATCCAGCACTCGTAGGGTTTAATTTAAAATTGCATTTTCTTTATTGAGTCCATATCAAATATGTCCAATATAGACTCAATAAAGAAAATGCAATTTTAAATTAAACCCTATGAGTGCTGGATCCAACTATCCTTTTTCTACACCTTTTATAACTGTAACAGCTGATCACTGTAGCCTGGGACTAAAGTATAGTAAATTACCAACATCCAGAGGTCCGTTTGTAACTAGGGGTCATCTGTAAGTGGGGTGTTCTTAAGTAGGGGACTGCTTGTATATATATAGTTGAAACTCTTCAATAGTACACAAAACAGTAATGGAGTTTTTTTTAAATTTAAAGCTAACGGCGTTCAGATTAGATGAAGAAAAGCTTCATGTCTTAAAAACAGCTTTCACACTCAAATTCATTAGATGTATTAGTCTTTTTTAGTTTAATTTTCTTTTTCTTTCAATATCCACAATGTAACAGTATTATGCCCCTGATGATACTATTATGCTTTGGAAGCAGGAAGCAGCTGTGGTAATGTAGGCAAATGCTTACTGAGAAACATATAGACATAGGGGATTATTTATCTTTAGGCAGGCCCCTTGGGACAATTCTATGGGGGGAGATGTATCAGAAGTATCTGAGAACTGTGAGAAAATGAAAGTTGAGCTCTGATTGGCTTCCATGGGCAGCCAGAAGAGTTCTGCTCTTAGACACTTCTGATAAATCTCTCCCTATGTCTGTTTTTGGAGCTCAGTTACCCATCAGATTCATTAAAGAGGCTTTTGCCCTTTAAAAAATGTTCTTATGCCCAACTTGCTGTCTGAGATTTTTTTTCCCCAAAAAAGTTGCATGAAGGTAACACAATGCATAAAAAGTCCCAGTACATTTGCAACTTTTTAAAAAAAGTCACAAGTCTGGCTTTGAATGACGTTGCACTAGCTGTGGTTATATGTTTACACCAGAATAGTGAAGGAGCAGAAATAGTCCAGTGCAACTTTTTGGCTGTGAAAGTTGAAAATTCCTCAACTTTTTTGTGCCACGACCCCACCTGTCACAGTGGATATGTCCAGAGGCCTATGCCCTGGGGCGTAACATGTTAGCAGCCATAGCATCCGGGGCCCACAGTGTCAATGGGCCAGGTCATCTGACCTGACACTAAGTAACGGAAGAGGTGCACCATTCTATACATATTATGGTGCACATTGTACAGTATATAAGTATAACAGATACGTGATGTGTATATGCTGTATGTATATATGATGTATGGTATGTATATACTGTATGTGTGCATAAATGTTCTACATCTGTACATGGCAGTGAATGTGTGTGTACAGGGCCGATTCTAGGGTTTTTGCTGCCTGAGGCGAAAATTAAAATGCTGCCCCCCGCGACAGCACCTCCTGTATTCTGATATACTGCCCCCATTTTTATTAAATATACTGCCCCGTTTTCTTAGTCATACAGCCCCCCGTTTTCTTAGTCATACAGCCCCCCCGTTTTCTTAGTCATACAGCCCCCCCCGTTTTCTTAGTCATACAGCCCCCCCCCCGCGTTTTCTTAGTCATAAAGCCCCCCCCCCGTTTTCTTAGTCATACAGCCCCCCCCCCATTTTCTTAGTCATACAGCCCCCCCCCGTTTTCTTAGATATACTGCCCACCGTTTTCTTTGTCATATTTTCTTTATCATACACCCCCCCCCGTTTTCTTTATCATACAGCCCCCCGTTTTCTTTATCATACAGCCCCCCGTTTTCTTTATCATACAGCCCCCCGTTTTCTTTGTCATACAGCCCCCCGTATTCTTTGTCATACAGCCCCGCGTATTCTTTGTCATACAGCCCCCCGACTCCCGTTTTCTTAGATATACTGCCCGCCTTTTATAAAAATAATAAAGAAATCAACTCACCTCGACTTCTGTCATGCTCCCCTGCCGGCGTTCGCGTCTTCTTCCCGGGTCTTCGCCTACCTTGTACTCTGTGAAGGGGCGCAGGCAGCGTGACGTCATCGCACGCTGCCTGAGTCCTCCAGAGCAACAGAGCGGCACGGACAGAAGGATCTGTGCCGGCCGCTCTGTACATCACTCGCGTCTGTCTCTTAAAGAGACAGACGCGATTGATTTTTCATGTAGGCGATTCGGGCGGCAATCACCACCCGCATCGCCCACATTATGGCCCCAAATGTCGCCGCCTCAATCAGGGCTCAGGCATCCGCCGCCTGAGGCGAGATTTTCATCTCGCCTCATGGCAGATGCGGCCCTGTGTATGTATATGTGATGTGTATATGCTCTATATGTGTGTGGGCGAGTGTATAAATGTTTGTGTATGAGTGAAGACTTGTATGTTTATGTAAATAGGTATAAGAATGTGTGAGTGTATATTTAGTATATATATTTTTAAAGGGGGAAGGGAGCCCCACTTAGAAAACTGTTATGGGGTCCTACCTCTTCTAGTTATGCCCCTGCCTACGGCTCTTGATGTATCCTTCATGCAGCATCGCAGGCGGGCAAAACTATGTCAGTTCTGACCTGGTGTAGTTATGCGTAAAAACAATAGTTTTCCGGGCTTTTAACAAGTAGGCAGGCAGCCGTGGAGGAGGTGAAGCCACAGCAATAATCGCAATTTGTTGAAGTATGCAAGACATTGTGTTATTACAGTGCTTCTCTATGCTACAGCTACATAATTCCAGGAGGGACTGTGCCTGGTATTGCAGTTTACTAGCCTAACACTTACAGAAACAGCTAATCAAAAGGGTTCTAGGAGATATACTGTTAGCAGTCTAACATTGATGGTCTATTCTACCGCTAAAACTCTAAAAGAAAGGGGATAATTGAAGGAAAATTGGGATAAAAATACAATATACTTAAACATGCACATATACAGTCAATTATCAATTACTATAAGTCTCCACATGCCTACAAGGCGGCAGAGGCGTAACTAGAAGAGGCGGGGCCTCATAGCAGACTTCTGAATAGACCCCACCACCGCCTCACAAAATATACATATAACACTCATATATATACACACATTTATATACATAAATATACAGTTTTTCCCTCATACACAGTGTCAGGTTGGATGATGGGGTTCCATGAGCAGCTGCTATGGCTGCTACCGCTGTAGTTATGCTCCTGCAAGGCGGCCTTAATTGGCAAAGTTTCGATAAGGAAAGATCTTACTTCCTAACCCAAGTCAATAGCCTCTCACTCAGTTCCCTATATTGTATTTCAATGTAGATCCCTACACTGTACTGGCAAGATGCAAAGACATTGAAACAGTTCTGTGTATAGTTGGGAATCTGTTCTTTCCTTATAATTCCTTGCCTTATAAGGTAGCAAGAAGAGGCAATGTTTTCTTTGTCCCATCCAGGAAATTGTATTTGCATATTGTACATAGAAAAGTAGGTAAATCAATGATATAGTGACCATATTTTCAGTGAGCACAGATGTGGATGACATTTTTGTGATTGTTGTACCACAACTATACAATTACATGCTGACGGGTCCCTTCTCTGTTGCAAGTAAACAATACACATAGGATGTGTGCAGGCGAAAAGGAGGATGTGTGCAGTAAGAAATTAACCTTATGCATCTGACACAAGCTCAAATAAATACTGCACATGCTTAAGCACCAAACCGTTGCTACCTACTACAATGTTCTCCCCAAGCACCCGGCGTGTCTTCCGATAATCTCCTAACTTAGCGGGAGACACGCGCGAACACCTGGAAAGTGAAGAATAGTGTTATTTCAATGTGTTCTTACAAGCAAAACATCAGTAAACATCTGTTCTTCACTTAATTTAATGCTTGTTCTCGAGCCGGCGAGGTACTCGTCCGAGTAACGAGCCGGTCCAAGTATGCTAATACTCGACCGAGCAGTATACTCGGACGAGTATACTCGCTCATCTCTATTAACATTGTTTCCAAGCCAGAACTTGCATGGTGTTAGCAACACTCACCTCACCATCCCATGTCCCTTCAGATTCAATGTCTACAAGGACCCTACTGTTGCTACTTTCTAGTGTTCTAGTGTTTCAAGTGTTCTCTGAAAGAACCAGAAATTGCCGGCTGAGCCTTTTCCTGTTTGTCAAGAGGGAACAGATAATAGAAACTCATCAGAGACTGGGTCAGTGTCAAATCCGACCAGAAAATTCTGTTTATCATTATTAGACTAGGACTAGATGACAACAAAATAATGGTTCATAATAACATTAACATAAAAAGATCTATAGGTCATAAAAAAGCTAATCACAAGCTCAGCTTTCATTTTACCATCGCTCATGAATATTTTAAAGGGGAGCTCTGATTGGAGCCATGGGCAACTAGAAATATTCTGACTTTCAGACACCTTGATAAATCTGCCCCTAAGTGTCTTGTATTCTCCATTTTCTAGCAGCATTCCCCTCTGTAGATTCTGTCTGTATTTTGATGTCCTCTCTGACCTCCTGGGTGAAAAAATAGCTGCTGTAACTAACTCTTTCCCGTTTATGTAATCTGTCATCTAAAAATTCAATGCAACTCATTTGATTAGGAAAAGATGAGCAAAGAATTAAAGAAAGAGGTAATTTGCTCTTTAAAGAGGAAATGTCACCCCCGAAAAATGTCCCCACCAAATTAGTTCCCCCTAATCCTGTCCCTCTATAATTTCAATTCCCCCTAACCCTGCGCCGCATCGCGTAGAGCCGGCAGCGATTGCACAAAATATGTGCTGCTGTCCGCGATTCTTACATGTCCCTGACTGACGGGCGTGGAGGGGGTGTGCCGGCCGGCCCCCTCATGAATACGGCCAACTGCTAGGGGACCTGTATGACGATCAGACCTCTTATTTGATAAGAGGTCGGAACGTTCAAAACTAAGTATGCACACACATTTTAATAAAAATTCAATAAATATAAAGGGGCCGGTGACAGGATTAGGGGGAACTAATTTGGTGGGTGTATTTTTTGGGGGTGACAGGTCCTCTTTAAGTTTCTCATATATATTTATACTATTCATTATGCAGCTTGTAGAATAGTTGCCATTTAGAGGTAGTCTACTGCCTCTGCTATGTGTTATAATCCGCTAGCAGCGTGTTTTAGAGAATTCTAATTTCAATATGATGTTTTCTTAAGAAATTCACATATTTATTTTTATGCTAATAAAGCAGTTGGTGCACCTAACCGTGTCTTCTGTACCAAGAACACTGTGGTTCCTGCATGACCATTATCCTCTCTGTCTGATAAGAAGAAATTACAGTAAGAATGAAGCTTTATTGATATCCCTTATTCCCATAACATTGCTTTGCAAACATCACATCTGGTTTTTCAGCCTCATCAGTGAAAAAAACGGATGTTGCATTGTTTTTTTGGCAGACCCATAGACTTCTATTGCCTTCTGTGAAAAAAATAGGAAGTTTCATAATTTTTTTTCCATGGTCAAAGGATCAGTGAAAATACAAGCCAATGTGAAAACACCCATAGAAATCAATGGCTTTGTGAACCATGGACTTGAGAAACAACGTCAATGTGAAAGAGCCCTCAGTCAAATGCTGTCCAAAGGCTGTATATTTTTTAAACTCTCTGATAGATATTTCTTCTCCTACCACTCCATGTGTCCATGACGACAATCTTCACATCTGTAAATTGAGAGAGGCTTCCAGATAAGAGGTTTCAAATAAAGAACTACTTTATCCACCGCAAGCATGACTTTGCTGCTTCTTTTCTTGCACAAAAGCTAATGCAGTGTAATTGTTTAATTATGATAGATGACTGTTTCCCTTACTTGTTTATCAAGTGAGAACATTCTGCAATTACTTAATCTTCCAATTTGATTTCTGAACAGTCCTGTTCTTATTGTATTTAAAGCTGCAATAAAAAGAAAGACAATGCAACTTTTCCCTAATAAATTTATCTTTTCACATGTTCATTAAAAAAAACATGATAAACCAGGGACACTTACTAATAGATCCAGACTCTGTGACTGTGGTAATCTTCTTATATGTGATATCCATGGCCTCCTTATCCAACAGTTAAAATTAAGCTAAATAGTGCTATGGGGGTGTTACCAGAGCCCCTCTGTGCCGTAGCTTTACAGATTGTTACACAATGCAGGAGCACGTTACCCCCTCCCCCTTCTCCTGCTCAGAAATTCCCCCTCCCTCTGTCTGCTGTAATCTCACAGCAACAGAGGAGGTTTCCGCCCACAGGGGGAGGGGGTGGGGATGCTCCTGCACAGTTTAACAGCCTGTGAAGCTACAGAGGTTTTGGTATTGCACCCTAGAGCTCTTCTGACTTAGCATAATTTTTAAAGTTGATTTTAGAAGGAAGGAGTCAATGGATAACAAATATAAGATGACCACAGATGTGTAAGATGTGTAAGTGTACCTGGTTTATCGTGCTTGATTTTAATGGTAGATTTCTTTTAATGATTCAGACACTTGCATAATTGTAATGCAAGATAAAACTTTTGCAAAATATCAGCCTATTTTAACCAGAAAACTGTCACAATATCTTAAAATACATTTTCCCTATGGTTTACTTAAGATTTCTAATCGCCATGTGTGTTACCTTTCCGGGCCACACAAGAAACACAGTGGGGGTCATTTACTAAGGGCCCAATTCGCGTTTTTCCGACGGGTTAACCGAAGTTTTCCGTTTTGCGCCGATTTTCCCTGTATTGCCCTAGGATTTCTGATGCACACGATTGGATTGTGGCACATCGGTGCCGGCATACACGTGACGGACATCAGGGGGGCGTGGCCGTACGAAAACCCGACGGATTCGGAGAAACCGTCGCATTTTTTAAAAAAAAGTGTTGCTGGACACTCCGGCGGACCTGGGCGGACTTCAGCGCAGCAGCGACACCTGGTGGACGACAGAGGAACTGCCTTAGTGAATCGCCAGAAGACCCGAATCCACCGCAGAGAACGCGCCGCTGGATCGCGAATGGAGCGGGTAAGTAAATCTGCCCCAATATATGACAATATATAACACAAACATTTAATCATTTAAAAGTATTGCACAATTTTTGCCTGATCTTGTATTGTTTTGTTATTAAAAAAAATATATAGAACAAAACTTTGTTCATAAAAATAGATATTCTGACAAACTAGTATAGCTTATCTAATAAAGGAAAATTAGAACATAGTAAATAGTTTTCAGTGTTTTGCTAGTAGTTGAAATATCCTGGACATGAAGCAGTTAAAGTGCACCTGTTGCCTCTCACATATTAAAGGCAGCTATTTCCATGTAGGATCACATCCCTCCTGACCATTCAAGATTTATTGAATGACACTTCATCCTATTTACGCCTCCTGACCAAGTAGTCATTATGGCGATTCCTGCTGGACATGTTTCTTACATGACGTAATGAATAGTGAAATGTCATGTAACATAAGATGCGACTCAAGGCAACACAGCTGTCAGTAAGAATTGGTGAGATGATCCTGTGAATTTCATGGTACACTCCCAGCAGTTTGTACCAGTAGTGTGCAGTATTACAACTCCTACTACTAACAAACTACTGTTCAGAAATGTTCAGAAAAGAAATATAATCAGCAATGCACTTTTTAGCAAATGCCAAATTCTCCTTCTGGTTTGACAGTTGGTACTGAAAAATGTTTTCTATCAGCCATTTTATGTCTTTTAATATATGATACTATTATATATTAGGGTAACTGTAGTTTTGACTTATTGGAGGGTATTTATCATGCTCATGATAGCCCCACAGACGCTCCTGTGCAGCCGGATACATCCAGAGGCTAAGGTCGTCCATGGCGTTCAAATAAGTACATCCATCGACTTCTCATGTTTAAGAAGCCGCTGGCTGCATCCAGTACGCGGCCCACTTCTGCACCAGCCGAACCCCTTCATACCCCCCTGGTGTGGAGGCGTCGTAAAGGGGAAAAAATTGCAAGTGCTAATGTAACGCTAGCATTTGCGAATATTTCAGGGCTTCTATGACGCTTTTGTGCCATAGAAATCCTGATCGTGTACCCCCCATTGTGTATAAACTTACTTTGCCTACAAATATGTAAACCATCTTTAATAGGATCGAACTTGGAAAGGACTAAACTATAACTAGCCCACTTAACTAATTGATGTGTAGTCATTGGCCTGTGTAACATAAAGGGCCCTCTCAATTGCACCATGACTGCTTTAGAACACCTGGGGTGTCAGTCTTTCACTATATGGTATTGGTATTGATCACTTATAGGAAATCTACCATATTTTCTCATATTTGTTATCCATAGCCTCTTTCCTTCTAAAATCAAAGTTTAACATGATTCTAATGAGCCTGCTTGTGATCTGACTGTTAGACTGTCTCACTCTCCCCCTGCCTACTCACCACTTGTGCAGGGAGCACTTCCTGCAGTGCTGAAGGAGCAGGGGGAGGGGTAGTACCTTAGGCAATTTAAAAGTTGATTTTAGGAGGAAGGAGGCCATGAATAACAATCAGGAGATTACCACAGTCACAGTGTCTCTATCTATGAGTAACTGTCCCTGCTTTATCCATGCTTGATTAAATATCAGTAATCAGTAAGAGAAATCCTTTCATTTAGCAGGTTTTTAAGTACCATTGTAAGTAGAATTCCCATTAAAAAAACATATTCTATGTTTTGTCTGAAAGTAGAGGTAGGCAAAAACATCTATGATTTGTTTAGTAGAAGCTTTGAAATTTTTTTCAAAAGATAAGGTTTTCGTAAAAATCTAATTTGTTCCAAACAAACGTTGTTCAAATTATCCTAGTTGTTTAAAACACAGATCTCATTTCCCTTGCTGTTTTATAAATGTTCCCTCAGGCGTACCCCTCTGTGCGCTCTAGTATAAAAGACAGGATAAGCTAGGCAAAATTTTGAAAGAGTCGTCCGAGGCAAATAACAAAAGATTCAAATTTGATATGGTGCTCGTACCAAATCTACAAACCAACTAATAGATTTATACATGTCTATTGATAAGGTTCATAATCTAATTTATTGGAACAATTGTGTGCTTTAAATATATACATGTCCTATATCAGTTTGTGGATGACATAATTGTATTAAATAACATACGGAAACATTTACATTTCTATAATAGTTTATTAAATAGATTAAACAAGCACATGTCCATTTCACAAAGTAACTCCCAGTTGGAAATTTATTCATAAAATTGAAAAAATAACAACAGAGGGACAGAAGGATGGAGTACAAGTTTGCCCTGCTTGCCCATACAATCCATAAATGAATGCAGGAATTATTTAGCTAAAAAGGTGTTTTTAAGATTTGTGATCTATCTATTGGATAGGTGATGAATATGTGTTGGTGGCGGCTCAGCAGTGGCTTTGGGCTCATTTATCCTGCCATTCGGGGGCAGTGATCTGGTTGCATAGTGTTCACTGGCCATGACACGGAGAGCACACGGTATTTAGCAGTAGACTCTCCAGTAGACTCCATGCCACATTCCATACTTATGCCACATTGTAAGATTTATAACTAATGTTCAGTTTTAATCATAATCACATTTTTTATCAGCATTATTTTGTTACAATTATGTTGGTAATAAATAAGTAACTGAAACTGCTGAAACGTTTTATACTTACAGTTATTCATGGTGGATAATGGAGCAGATGACTGGAGAATAGCCATGACCTACGAGCGGATCTTCTTTATCTGCCTGGAAATACTAGTGTGTGCAATTCATCCTATACCAGGAAATTACACGTTCACATGGACAGCACGACTTGCCTTCTCTTATACCCCCTCCACAGCAACAGCTGATGTGGATATTATTTTATCTATACCAATGTTCTTAAGACTTTATCTTATTGCCAGAGTTATGCTTTTGCATAGCAAACTTTTTACTGATGCCTCTTCTCGAAGCATTGGAGCACTAAACAAAATAAACTTCAACACACGTTTTGTAATGAAGACTTTAATGACAATATGTCCTGGAACAGTACTGTTGGTTTTTAGCATCTCCTTATGGATAATTGCTGCATGGACTGTCCGAGCTTGTGAAAGGTAAGCTCTTTTTTTCTGGACTTTTATTCATTGTATCCATTCACATTCGAATATTTGCTAATGCCTCCTTATTTATCTTGTAATGCAAATTCATTAGATAAGTAAAGGCCAACCATGGGTTTTATATGGCTACAATGCAGACCTATGTTTCTCCATGACTACAGACTACATATGTGATCCTGTAGTCATGTGCTGTGCTCTATTATTTCTCTTTCTTCTACAGATTGGAATGTTTTTAAGAAAAGAAAGAACCAAGCATCACAATCAGATGTTATAGGGTTTGTCAATTTCCATGACAACACATGAATCTGCATAGGAACTGTATGAGCAAATAGGTACTGTAGAATATTTCCAATTAAGGCACTTGCTTCGTGTATGAAAATTTAGGTCCACAGTAGCAACATGAAAATTTGGAAAAACTGTGCATAGACCCTAAAGAATTGTCCACATATTTTCAAAGACTGTGTATGGTATCGTAGTTAATGCCTGATCATGTGAACAAACTTAGGTGGATACTGGTATTGTTAGTGGAAATAATGAATGAGTTAGACTATTAAACCCATACTTGTCACATCAAGATTTTGCTGCCCCATTCTACAACCGAAATAATAAGTATTGAGGATGTTCTGACCTTTATGTAGACCTTCACTCTCTTCGACCCTATGTTTTTCTTCTTTACTTTGAACATATCCAATGGTGCCGTAAACATTTCTTTGAGGAATGAACTTGTCTACAACAACTTCCATCGATATTAGTAAGAGTTTAAGAATTATTTTTATTTATAGAGCACTATTAATTCCAGATAATTAATTTAGCTCATTATCTATATGGGAAGGTAGATGGAGACAAGAGGTGAGGAAGCAGAGCAGTGCAGTTATTGCAGGTTATAGGCAATCCTAAACAGGGGATGTTTGGAGGTTTGGAAGGTGGATGACAGTCTGTCTCATTTTTTGGTATAGAGTTCCAAAGTATGTGGGATGCAAGAGTGGGTGGTAATAGTGTGAAGCAGAAGGTCTTGTAAGGAAGGGAGATTATGTGTGGGACGGTATTGGCTGATTAGTTCAGAGATGTATGTAGGTGACAGGTTGTGGACGGCTTTGTAAGTCACGGTTGCTTCTCTGGTCTAGATATCCTTCTTAAGAAAGTTGTAACATTGAGAGGTAAGCACTTTCTTCCCTTGTGCTCTTCACTGCCTGTAGAGCAACACAGTTATGAACATCAGTCTTCAAACTGATGTAGTATCACACCACTCATCCACATATCCCTGTTGGTATTTTGCAAGGGTATAACCACAAATGGTGGAACCTTTATAGATCATTGTAGTCCAAAACAGTATATAATTATCAGTAAAACTACCAGGTAACATAACACATGACTGCCCTATCCAGGGTTTTGCTCTTTCCGCTTCATCTGGGGTCTTCCACCATGACTTTTGTTTTAAATTCCGAATGTTCAGAATGAGGGTGCATGCACCTCTATCTCTAAGAGTTATCAAATGCACCCTGGTTTATAACATATCTTAAAGGGGTTTGCCCATGAAAGAAAGTTCCCAAATTTTAATCTTTTTATCTTATTGCCGTTTAAGCTCCTATCACTCAGTGATGTTCAATTCAAAAGAGGGGACTCACTAAGCAGACACTTCATGATTGCTATGAGATGCTGTGTGCTGACAATGTGCTTAAATTTTCAGGGTCCAGGTTTATCTACACTTTTTTTAGCTTCTGAACATTCTACTAGTATCTGACATATGGGATGGATATAAAAAACAATGACACTCTCAGCACTGATAACTCACCTTTAACACACACAGAGTCAGCTCTGCTATTCCTCCCTCAGATAAAGACCTTATCTGTCTGTAGCTGTAGAGTAAGTCTCTGCACACTGCTGCTTGCCAGCATGAAGTGGCTGTGTCTGAGCTATTCATGACAGGAATCCGCCCATAGTCAGGAGAATTACACTAGGATTGATAGAGACCGGTTGGAATTATATCTGTGAAATTCTGTAATTCTGTTAATAACAATGAATTAGGGAAAGTGTTATTTTGTTATCCTGAGTATATTTATATCTTTTCTTTGTGGGAACACCCCTTTAAGATAATGAAGTGCTTAATTGTAAGTCCATATATAGATGGTCATATTTTGTTTTTATTTCAAACTCTTTGACTATGACATATATATCACTGAATTGTGCCCCATTTTGACTTTGTGTGTACTATTCTCTTAGTATTGAATCAAACTATGGGGGGGGGGGGGTTATCAAGTCCTATGCTGGCACACAGCCGGTATTCCAATTAATTTGCCCCTTTATGCTACCTCTATGCCAAATAGACATGGTAGTGCATGGAGTGAGCCATGCTGGGATGCCCCACGTCGGCCTAATAACTATTACCTGCACCAGGGCCCTGCTATACAATTATCTGGCTGGATATACTAAGAGGGCAGAACCTCTTGTGTTATCTGGAGCGCCCTGTGGGGTGAGATTCACATGAAGATGATAAATCCCTCCCCTATCTTATACAATCTTTTTTTTGACAAAAATTATCTTTTTTTCACTTACTGTTCATAAAAATTGAGTTTATAGAAAAATGCTGTTACCATAGTTACCCAGAAAATCAGCAATAGTCAAAACAAATCATTAGGGAGAATTTCTATATGTGATAAAAAAAGACATGAAGCAAGTTTCATGACATAGAAAATATTTCAGCAAGTTGATAAACGTAACGTATGGCAGATTTAAAGGTTGCTCATTGTATGGGAAAACAACTGCTTGACATTGCAGGTTTCTCCTCCTATATCCTAGGTTGTATTCTTGTGTGTTGTTATCTGGTTGTCATAATAGCAGAAAGCCAAAAATTTCACCATGTCAGATATTATAAATATGCCCTGTAGATCTCCTTGACGTAAAATGGTGTCCATCAGGTTCTGTGATGGTATCCTTTATTTAGCTTAAAAAACAGCACTGCAAAGAAGCCCAACATAAATGTCTATATGTCACATCAGTATTTGGAAGCAGAAACCATATAGGAGTCTAAAACACCAAAATTATAATACCACAACTGTTTTCTGATCAATTTTTGCACTGCTAAAAGACACTAGGGGACATTGATGTAAAGTGTTTTTACCTCCGCCGGTTTTCTGTCCTGAGCTCCACAAATGTTCGCAGCAATCTGAGAATTTGCTGAGCAGACTGCTGAGGAGCTGCAGCCGTGGCAATTGCATCCGTGGCTGACCTCTTGTCTCTCCGCCTTCTCCAGCACTTAATGGCACAATACTACAGGGGGTCTGGCAGTAGCGAACTCGATCTCTGTGACTCCTTGCAGAATTTGACGTTCCCCAATACAACAATTCCTCCTAGTTCGACTGTAGCAGCTTCAGAGCGATTATCTATTCTACTTGTCTATGCCACTTTCCAGTGCCAAAAACATAAAAGAGACACATATTAATCGTTTCCACTACACAAAAAACTAGACAGAGGAGACGGTGGAGGATCATATTTTGTCTGTCACCGACCACTAATAAATGGTTTGAAAAGGAGATCAGTTAGTGGGAGCGCCTCTCTGAAGGATCAACTTCTGACTTTGGCTAAAAAACACTGACCTGAATACTGATGTGTGAATTTGGCATTATATTTAGTACATTTCGTATTTTTACAGTTAAAGGGGTATTTCAAGAATAAGTATAATTCATATAGAAAATGGGTACCCAAAATATAAGCTGATATGTAATTAGTTGTAATTAGCTCCTCTTAGCAAAAAATGCTGATGACATAGACTGTAATGAAGAATTAAAATACTTCTGGCCCTTTAATCAGTCCGTTGATTTCCTCCACGCGGAGCAGACACAGGACAGAAGCTGGCCGCTGGTCACATGTCCACATGTCCTGCTTGGGAAGGTCATGTAATCACCACTAAGTTTGGCTGTAGTAGTTTGGTTGCAGTGCATCCAGTATGGCCAGTGTTGTGTTGAGACGTCATCTCATTGATAATGTGTAGTGATGGCAGTTACACACATCATTATAATGGTAACAGAGCAGGACAGTCTGTTACATCATCACAGGGAGCAGAGAATAAGAGGTAGGAGGAGTTACAGAGAACTAAAGGATCATGGGACTTGTAGTTTCCAGTGGCGGCCACCATGGTGATAAGCTTCCATTTCAGATGTGAATATAGCCTGTAAAGCAAAGCAGCATATCTGACAATATTAAAATATAAACTTATCCAACCAGAAACAAAATCTATTCTGATTATAGAGTTGTTTGCAATTTAGCCCCAGAATGTATTATCCTGAACTACATCTAATATTCTCTCTGGACAACCTAACCCACCTTGTGGTGCTGAGTGTGCGGTGTGAATTTCATTAATGGCTGAAATGGAGCTTCAATCTCAAAGCCAAATTCTTTCCTTCAGAAATACCCTGATCTCTTTTGACTGTAAAGTAAATTTGTACTTAAGTAATTAAGGCAGTCTTGGAGGAAAACTTTAACTATGTGGATCTCTATGGACCTCAATGTTCTGGCATTTTAGATTATGTTATTAAATCTCCTTTCCTGATTACCTCTGAGAGGATGTCAGCAAAGTTATATTTCTGATGATTCATCATATAAGTAACTTTGCTGGCTCCAATTACTACATCACTAGCTCATTGGTTATTTAACTTTTAAGATCCTGCTAGATAAGATTCAACTTTTCTCGCCTCAAATTCCCCTGTAAATTCTAATCAAATCCTGCATGTGCAATAGACACACAACTCGATTACTTATCTAGTACAAGTGGAAGAGGACCCTGCTCGTGATGGCTGACAATCTACAAAGGATAGATGGAGATAATAGGTAAACTATCTCCACTATGTGTTTGTATATGTATTCTTCAAAATGACCTAAATACATAATAAAATATCATTTTAAGTAGCATAAACAAAAAAAATCCCTCATTGCATGATTTTAGTGTTTGCGAGTGGCCTAAAACATGAGTCACATTTTGCTCAGTAAATGGTGGGAATCATTTTATATCATTTTATATTTATATTTTGGACTAAATGTTTATACATGTAGTGTATGAGAACGAAACCTAATAATATTGGGAAGGGAATTCCTTTGAATGGCTCTTGAACTGGCTTGAATCTGTTGTGTCCAGTTACAATTACCCAGTGAGCTGTCATCCTATTCTTAATTATGACAAATAATACCAAAAATAGGCAACGGCATGGACCACACCAACCTTCACAGCAATCTGAATGAGACACCTCTTAGCAATCAAAATCTGATCACTCCATTTCACCATACTTGCTGTTATTTTAAGAGTCAATGCTCCTGGTGACTCATTAAAGGAAGACACCTGCCAGGATCATCCCCCTTCATCAGCTCTCCCCGAATGACAGTTTTAGATTCGATCTCAGCTGGAATCATAGGAAGCTCCTTATAAGACCTAGCAACAAGGAAATGCAGAATGTTCCCCTCAAATTGGAGGCCACACAGCAAATTATTCATGAGTAGGTAGAATCCTCAACTATCAGCAAAAGTTCAACCTTTGCTAATTGTTTCATGGCTTCCTATATTGAATGAGTCATTTCAGGAAGTACATCCATCACACTTAGTGCTAGGTGTGGAGTTATATATCAATGTGTTGAGTACTGCCGGAAAAAAGGGTAATAAAACAGATGAAATAACATCTTTATTAATGATGAGCAGATGGACAATGACCACATTGTCAACCAGTTTGAGGCTAAAGACAATATTGAGTTTCAGAAGACCACAAGATAAGGCATTGGTGACTCAGATATTCAGAATGAAAATAAAAAGGGATTATTATGTCTTTTGTTAAAGAAATGAAAAGTTTTTAATTTTAAATTTATGACCATTGATACAATGCTTGACCATTAATACTATGTGACGTTTTGATGTTTTTTCCATTGTCACTAAACAACACAAAGCACATGATATTTGTTATTTTAAATATATTAACATCATAGATCATTAACATTATTAAAGGAGTTTTGCCACAAAACAAGTTAGGCCCTATCCACAGATGAATGGAGCAGAATGGCATGCGCAGCCGTCTGCTCCGCTTATCTCGGAGGTATGACGGAGGTACCTCAGACCTCATTGGACCCCCAGTTAGGCCCTATCCTGTGGTTAGGGCCTAACGTGTTTTGTGAGAAAGCTCCTTTAACCTTATATCTAACCCCATAGTAATCATTAAACGGTGTATGCCACCTCCAGTATTGTGTTGCCACTCTATGGGGGTGATTTATCTTAGAATTTTCTCTTTATTTCTTTTCTTTTTGCACCTTTTTGGTAAATTTTATATATATGCGCCTTTTCCACTCACCTAGCAAAGTTAACGAGTTAGGGTTTTTTAGCACATTTTTTGTGCTGCAAAACTCGGCTTATACTTGAGTATATACGGTATATATCATTCTAAAGAAATTTTTCTCTAATTGGACGAATGGGAATTGTCGTCCTGTTCCTCCCCCTGTAAGCAGTAGGAGGAGTGAATGGCTGCTGCCGATGTTCAGGGTGTTTCCTCTAGTGATGTCATTTTCCTTATATGGACAGTGACATCGCTGGGGACCTCCCTGAGCATTCAAATCGCCCAGCAGGAAGGAGCAAGATGGAAAGACGTGGCTTGCTAAATCTTTTCATTCTTTGTTTTCCACAGTATACCAAGTATACTGTGCAGACGAAAGACAAATGATGCCTTCATCTGCCTGTATTTGTCTATGTATACGCTGAGCCTATATGTTGGGAGTCTTCCTTGTGTATACACTGGGTGTATACAAAAGACATGATGTGCCCCTGGCATAATCAGTTAAAACATCAAGACTAGTTTCCTTAATTTAGACAGTGGTGAAATTTGCAAAAACATGGCATAAGAATATATAGAGTCGTAATATTGTCAGGGAGTTGGGTGAAAGCATATCTGAGACCACAATGCCAGGCTGATTTGTGTCCTGTCATTCTGTCATGCAGTATTTAACAGATGTGACAGATGGTTTTTACAGTTGCCTCTCATATTTGTTATTGCAGAATTGCATGCTATGTCTCTTTTTGCATAGTTGGCAGTGACTTAGAACTCATACAAAAGAGTAAAATATGTGTGTCAAATGTTCCCAGCGTTGTATGTAGAACTGCTGAATAGATCATTAGCTCTAATTTAGATCCCATTGTATACTTTATCACACAGTTTATATACATCATTTGGTGCTGTTAAGGTCAAAGCGAAGTTTTTCATGTTGTTTGCTTGAGGGTGTATCGAGTGTGCGGGTTAGCCACATCCAATGATCATGTTTCTACAATTACTGTAAAAGTATGTGTTAAATATTCATTAAGACAGCTATCAAGCTGTTTTGCTGTCACCTTGATTTATGGCTAGGAAAGAATATGAAGGGTGATCTGGCTGTTTCAACCAAAGTTTCAAATGAGTAAAAGTTAATTGGAGTAAGGTGAAGCCTAAAATGTACTACTAAATCATTCATAAATAATACACTTAAAAGCCTCTGTAGCGTAACACAAGTTGTCCTTGATTATCTATATGGACTCCCATGGTCAACGTCATTGCAGCTTTTATATAATACCATAATATAGTAATCATAATTTATATGATGAAGAATATTTTGTGGTCATTTGCAAAGTATTAGATTTACAATCTGTTGTGACTGGAGGTTATATCTGAAAAATCGAGAAAATGTTCAGCCATTTTGAAATATAGGAAAAACTTATATAAGCGTATGAGCGTTTCTAGTTGTAATGTAAGTTCTTACTAAACATGGTCTAGTGTTTGTCATTGCTCCCTGAGCTTCTAGCCGTATACTCACTAATAACAGCCTGAGCTTGGCTAATTGAAGCCGGAGATGTCACATAGCAACACAAGCGCTGGCAGTGACACAGACATCATGTATGCTGCATTGCCCAGGAGGAGCAGGTTATGCTGTATTCTATGATGTGTTTGCATAATATTTATATGTCACCTTCATAAAACATTGATTATCTGAGAAGCATATTCATCAACAGTGTTACTGAGAATAGATTTGGTAATATATTGTATGTGAAGTGCACTGTATAGATACACACATATCAGTCATTACGTCAGGGTTCATCCTCATGTTCTACTTTTCCTAAAGAGATTTGAGTTTGGGCCACACACTTACGGCATTATCCCTGGACCTCTCCAGTATTCACCCTTTTACCCCTATATAGGGATCTGAACTCAGCTGCAGAGAGATCACAAGGCCGCTACCTCTTTTGGTGTTCCCAGTATGGGTTGAAGCTGGCCCAGCAGGCACAGAGACACTGGTACATGTTATCAAAGGGTCAAGCAAGGTGGGTATTCAATAACAGTCAGTAGTCAAGGCAGGCAATGTTCAATCAGAATCCAGGTACAGGCAGATGGTTGTGACAGGTGGCACAAGTTCGAGAAACAAGCCAAGGTCTTATACAAGGGAGCACAGATCAAATCAGAGTAAGGAACAAGCCAGGGGTCACACACGGGTAGCAGACAGAAACAAACACCATATAGGAGGACTAGCAAGCTAGAAACCTTTGCTCAGGCGCTGGGAGCAGGGCCTGCTGGGCAGTAAGGCAGTAAGAGGTGCCTCCCGTGCCCTAAGAGAGCTGAAGCATGGTCGAGCACGGCGGCTGAAGGTAAGCCTACGACAGGGAACGAGACAAAGGGCGGAACCGTCTTCCAAATCCTTAATATTGATACTATATGGATGCAATAAAATAGCAATACTATATATAAAAATGACCCATGAAGATTAAAATGATATATGCAACACAAACAGTGCAAAATACAATAATGTGAAATTGTCCTGTGGTCAGTCTCCTGCAACAGTATGATGGTCAGTATTTTGTTGCAGTACGTAGATCCTAAACACATGTGATGTCAAAGAATTTACTTTTCACTTTTTTAATGTAGGATCCACTCCTGACTTTAACTTTAAAATACTTGTCCAAAATACTGACAAGGAAACTGCCTTGGCAAACTGGCCTTCAGCACAGTCCTGCATAAAATTGGCCTGGCATAGGTCCAGCAGTAAGAAGCTGTGCGTGCTCTTGTGAAATTTATTTTTAACGTTTAGCTCCTAGACACTACACTGACAAAACGGTGAGTCCAACAGAGATAAGTCTTTTATTTGTGGTTTTTAAAATGATATCACACGATTAGAGGTTGGATGCCAATAAAACTTTTGAGACAAAATATGTCTTCACTGTGGCTGTTCTAGAAGCAATGCTGTGCCACATAGGAATATTAAGGGGAAAAAATACACTACATCATGCGGAAAAGGACAAAACACGTCAATAATAATGAACAGCTGTAACACAAAGGACAAGACCAAAATAACCATCTGATTAAAAAAGTTTGAAGTTGCAAAAATTGCTTCATTTTTACAACAAAAGAGAACACAGTGGAGTATTCTTAAGGGAAAAAGTGTGAAAGATGAAGCAAATTTATCAGACCCTGAGTCACATATAACAGCAATGCAGACTGTCCCCATGATAAACCTACCCCACCAGGCATAGTTTTCTAAGCATGCTCTGTGCAGGTACAGGGGAAGTAGATACAGGCACAGGGTTACGTACAAGATAGGTTTTAAAGGTGAATTTGTATGTAAGTCGGAACTATATGTTTTATAATAATAACCTCGGCCAAATTCTTTTTGGTCTCTGTGACAATTGGATTTTAAAATTGTTGGATTGTCATAAGAATCAGGATTAACAATAAAGCTTAATTGCAGACACCTGTGATAACTGTTATAGCTGTTTATTGTAGCCTTGGGCTAAAGTACAGTAAATTACCAACATCCAGGGGTCAGTTTGTAACTAGGGGTTGTCTGTAAATCGGGTGTCCTTAATTAGGGGACTGCCTGTAATCTGTTGTGGTTGCAATAACGGTCTTTTTTCTTAGTCCTATCTCCAAGTGTAATCCAGTCTGTTTTGAGTAAAACGACTTATGAAAATAAAACCCCACAGAATTAGAATGTGTCAGTCGATTATTAGTCTTTTTGGCAAGCAGGAAAATTACTGTTGTATTTTCTGGAATATGAATAGCGACATGGATTTTTTTTTTAATGAAAAATATTTATAACATAAAAAAATTTAAAAAGTCCATTATTTGATGAACATTTCCTATGAGAAGATGGTGCACTAGAAGACCACTTCTATTAGTAACAAATGAGAAATGTTTCTTGTCGACTGGTGAATCCACATCTTACTTTTATTAGTTCTTTTCTGCTACTTTAAAACCAGCATGGATATTTCTAGCAGAGCATGTGAGCTACCGAGGAATTAAAGCCATTAGCTTCTGGTTAATAACAGTTGATGTGAAGAGAAGCAGCATGAAAAGCTACTCCAGACACACTAACTAATGTTATTACCTTCTCTACTGGTATGTATGTGCATACATAAGACAAAGAGGAATACATATATTCCTAAATATTACATTTCTTTTTAAATTATATATATTCTAACATTGAACTCTAGCTGTTTTTCCTGTTTTATGCTTATAAACTATAGTCTAATGATCCTTGAAAAACAGTTCTGACATTCTCTACCTTTTAACGGATTGGTCACAAGGTCCGTTAAAATAATGGCCTTGGTTCCTTGAAACAGAATTGCATTTCGTGTAGCCGTGTACCATCCATTTAAAAAGACAAGGGTATTTTTCACTGTCATGTGCTGTTGGCCTCACTTTCTTCAACCAGCCTTTCAGTCGGCCGTCCTTTAGACATACTATAAGAATGACCACATAGAAGCCTCCAAAAGTGTTTCTATTCAATGGCCGGTATACAAACCTTTATAATACATGCATAAGTAACCAACATAGTGCACCCGAGACTTGGCATGGTTTACAAGTGTGTGTTTGAATCTAGATTTGATATTCGCTCATGGTTTTATAAAAGAATCCCAGCTGGTTCATTGAACATACACAATGTATACGGCACTTGACACTACTCAGTAGACTGTTTTAATGGTTCATGGTGGTCAAGAGTTTTAGTAACCATGGGAACCTGTTGTCATGGCTTCCAAAGCTTCTCTTACATACAGAAAAAAAGGATTATAGACATTTTTCCATATTCCGACTAATAGAAAAATGAACTAATGTACAGAAGCAGCAAACACAACCTTCAAACACTTGTATATACTTGTATGTACAAGAAATAAACCAAAAGCGAACAAGGTGATTGGTTCCCTATAGGGAATAAGTGTTTTATTTAATAGAAGGGGAAAAGCTGAGCACCCTGATATATGGGTTTATAAGATTTTCAGCAGGATTTTTGAATAAAAGCTTCTGACAGGACTCACAGAAGGGAGAATGAGTCCTACGTATCCCCTCACACACAGCGATTGGCAGATTGTTCTGTATTCACATTGATACAGGGATTAGTATCATTGAATCCTGTAAGCAGGACTCTGTCACCCCCATAGGAGTCCTATCAGGATTTACATAGTTTTTAGGTCAGAGACACATGACTAAGGTTGGCCAATGAATCACGGGCTGAGCACTTACTGTATTTCACGGATCAACCAAAGAGATGAAACTATGTGAACGATAGTGATGTATGAGTCAGGGAGTCACTTATTTCCGGCAAAAGAGGAGCACCTAACTGGAGTATGATTATAGCTCAACCCTCCTATGTTTGGGAGAACAGGTTCCCCTTGCTTCATATATCATTTTGATGCTTCCTTCCCCAGCGCCGGGGTCAGTCTATGATATCCAACCAATACACAATCTGTGATTCACTAACTGATGTCTCGTGGTGCTGCCATTACTCTCAAATCCTGCTCCATGAGCTCATCTATGCTACTGTCAGATATGGCAGCACAAATCACCAATCAGAGGCACGGTATTATAAAGAAGAGGCCCAATTTCTATGAACCTAGATTGTGGATATACAGTAATTGAAAAAAATGTATTTGCTGGAAGGAAAACCAAGTGACCATAGGTCTAACATTAATAATATACATGCAGATTGTTGTTTTCTTCCTAGGGTGGGAGCTTTAACTAGTCTTTATTGAAACAGACATATTTAATCTCTTTTATTACCACTCTGCAAATATTGATTTATGCAACTTACTCAGCTGATTAGTCCATTAAGTGGAGTGGAGCAAGATTAGAAAGTCGAGTAAAATATTATGCACAGCTTCTATGTAATTAAATGGAGAGTTGTAGGGGAGTAATCATTCAACTCATGCCATAGCATGCAATAGCAATTACCTTAAAAAAGAAGCCAAAGAGAGTTATGGAGGAACAGTTATGGCCACGCCAAATTCAACATATTGGGAATTATTAACTAAAACACCTTTTACATATTCCAAACAGAAAGAAATATTTCCAAGAACACATATCCCCAATCATTGGCCTATGCATACAGGGCAAAATTCAGCCAACAAACTAGCACTTCATTTTTTCCTAAAGGAGAGGTGGTTCAACCATCACCATAGATAGAAATTATCTACCGTACGAGCACTGAGACTGTGGAGCTCTCGGCTACAAGATGTTGTGATGGCTGAGAGTGTTCAAGAGTAGTGTTTGGGTTTGGCCAGTTTGGTTGAATTTTGAACAAAAGTTTGGTTTGGGTACCTGAACGTGAGCACCCACCAGTAACACTAGCGGTCTGAACTGGCACCGACTGCGAGTGTTAACCCTTTTACATGCTGATAGCATTAGGGAAAATGGTGGCAAGTATGTGGCGGCAATATTTAATGGGTTGACACATGAGTGTTACTGGTGGATATGAGCCCGAACTTCTGACTGAAGTCCAGGTTCAGGTACAGGGACCCAAACTTGCAATGTTCGTCACTTTGCAGTGCAGGTTTTGCCATACCCTGAATCAATACTGTTGTCATTCTTCAACCTTATCCACTTTGTTCACATGATAATAATATTTGGGAAAATATACAATTTGTTTAATTATAAGTTTATTGACTTGACTTTAAATGTAAAACGTTTTTTGACTTAAACACATAGGGGCATATTTATCAGGACCCTGAAATATCGGCCCTGAAATAATCGCAAATGCTAGCTTATTGTCAGCACTTGCAATTATTTGACCCAGTCCGCCACCTTCACGCCAACATGAAGGGGGGGGGGGGGGCGCCAGCCGAGCGTTTCTGTCCCTGCACTGGCGCACTCGCTGCCACCTGCCTGGAGGACCCGGAGGGCCATAAATACAGACCATGCACACTCTGTGGTTTTCTAAATGAATGGTATGAGCAACCATCCACAGTATGACTGGTGCCAATCATTGGCCTTGGTGATCATGTGCAATAGTTTACGGTATATCATCTCTCTGCAGCATTAATGTAACCAATGATGTAACTTGTTCAAAACTGTAATATGTGAACCCAGAGTAAAAGAGCATAAAAAGCCAATGGATTAAGTATTTTCTTTTTATTAAAGCAGTGTACATAGTGCCAAGAACAGTGTCTTCCAATCCCCATTGTAACCTAGATATTAATATTGTCTGCCATTTTATCTTCCTTTTGCACCGGAGATGAATGAATGTTATATTGTGTATTTTATATAGATAAACAACAACTATTCAATTTGTAATATAATTTCTTGTCTGCCAAGAGAATCCTCTCATAATGTGCCAGAGCTGCGTGTTCATAAAACGGAGACTTTCATTACTGGAATTACAGAGCCCTGGATGTTTTATGTGCACGATTCAGCCTTTATTGAGCAAATAGCCCGTCCTTGTACATTATACACAAAACGGGAATGGACATGATAGTGTATATATCTATAATAATGTGCTCACAAATCTTTTGTATTTCATTTTACAGACAAGAGAACACATTAAAGGGAATGTAGGACCAATTTTCATTTTTCAGTTACTTAAACCAAATGGTGAACTGCACTACTTTTTTTCTGATCTGTTTTTAATTTTTTTTTTAATGAATGTATTTTTATATTCTATTTTGTTTCTTCTTCTCTGCTCTGTTAACAGCATTTACTGATATGCCTTACAGCAGCCTCGTGGCCATAGACAGCAACAGTCTATGAACATTGAGGAAATCTGGAAATCTTACGTGTAGATTGGAGGTGTTAATAAAACAGAATTCAAATTCTGTGTATTTTATCTGTGGTGTCAATGATGTGACTGCTGCAAAGAATACCCATAGAGAATTAGCAAGTAAAAGTCTATTATGAGACTAAGAGGCCAAAGTAAAAAAAAAAGTGCAGGATACATCACTCTTAAATATGTAAACATGTTCAAAAGTCATCATAACTTTCAAAAAATATGTAAAAAGCCTTGTTTAAAATATGTCAACCAACAAACCAATGGTCTAGATGATATACTCATCTCCATGTATGCTATATGAATTTTTTTTTAACAAACCATATTATTACAGAACTGTGGAAATAGTCCTTTTTAAAAATAATATAAATATATTTATTCCTCTGCCTCTATGTTCTCCTGTTTTAAACAATGTTAACAGAAAACACGTAGTACCTTTCCGATACACAATCTAAGCGCTCGCAGGTATTGATGTTGTCCTTAATTTAAACATAACGTTCTGAAACACTGTAATTCCAAACGCTATTGTGTCCTCTTGTGATATCCCCACTCCGAAGTGGCGTCTACCTTGGACGTTTCAGCGGTAGTGGATGGTTTCTGTGTTGTTGCTAATTCCTCCGACCGGGGAACTCGGTCTCCTCCACACCAGTTCCGATCTCTTTTTCTCTTCTCCTGTTTGTCGCATAGAATGAGAAGAAAGAAACACAATAGTGCAAAAGATCCACAATTTCTTACAGTGCTTAGATTGCTTAGATTGTGCATCGGAAAGGTACTATGTGCTTTCTGTTAACATTGCTTAAAACAGGAGAACGTAGAGGCAGAGGAATAACTGTATTTATATTGTTTTGAACGTTGTGGTTTTTGGATCTTTTACCATTTTATTCCTCTTCGCGCCGTTCTTCCTTTCTGTGAATTTGTTTTGCAAACGTCAGAAATCAATATGTGGTTTTAATTTTGCTTTTTTAAAAATACCCCTTCACCATCATTGTTTTGTTGATGTATTTAAAGTTATTGGATGAAAGGCTGAGCATAGTGACATAGATAATTTTACTTTAGTCGTATCACGTTATATTTAGTACAAGGCCTTGTATAATTATTGCTCATATGTCAAGACTTGTGTTGTAATCACATCAGTCCAATCATGTTTATTAAGTAAAATAAAAAAAATTAATATTTTGAAAAAAAAATCTCAAGTAATATATGTTAATTTATGGTTGTCATGTTGTATTTCCTGTAATTGCGCAGACAGATGCCACATTTCTGCTGCAATGACTCATAGAAAGAAACCTTGTCGGGAATGAAATCTCCCAATCTCCCAAGAACAATTGTATTTATCTTCCACATGATCCTGAAACAAAAATTATTGCAGATATTTCAGTCAGAACAAACAGAAATCCTATAAGAAATAATAAACCAAGTGTCTATGTCTAAGATATAAGCTCAATTATTGAGGCCTAAAACCAGAAAATATATAATGACCATAAACTGACAAGATCTGGTGTTATGAAACAGGCCAACAACTGTAAATGCCAAATACAAACAGAAATCCATTTTCTTCGGGCTTCCAACATTTCATGTTGTGGAGAAGTCTTGTCCCTCTGCCTCCTGCTGCATCCCTGCTCTGACTCCCACCGTGCTGCTGCTTGTGCATGCGCATCTACTTGGCAGTGACCAAAATATAGTTCTGAGTTGGCCCTGCCAGACTTTTAACTGTACTACCTAGAGCAGTGATGGTGAACTTATTGCTATCTGTTCTTCAACTTCTTTCAATCTTATCGGCCCCCTGAGGCCACCAATACAGTTGAAAGAAGGAGGACACATTCAGATTATCATTGTATCTTCTCTGCAGGGTTTCTCTCTACAGTAAGAATGGGGAGTCCAGCATGATGACCTACAAAGATGACGCAGTTCTGTCAACACCTTCGCACTTTTCTCGCAGTTCCAAACAGCCAATGAAGTGTCGCTTTAAAATAGCGCTGAGAGCAGAATCTCTCAAGTTGCCTGGGACTGCTGGAAGATTCAGTGAATTTGGTCCTGTTTGGTGAACTCTGTCCTGGGGTCAAAGGCCTGAGTGCCCACAGAAAGGGCTCTGAGTGCCACCTCTAGCACATAGAGGTGCCATAGGTTCGCCACCACTGCTCTAGAGTGTCAATGAAAATATCTACACTCATGAGGTGTCATGCCTAATTCTGAACATTATCTTTGTAGCAACTTGTTCCTTTTGTCCCCATGGTTCATTTTTGAAGGAACCTTTGAAATCCAGCTACCCCTGTTACCAATCTATAGACAGGTCATACAGGTATGAAAAGCATTATAAGTATGTGATGGTTGAAATGCCTCAACTTTTTTTACACAACTTGGCCTCCCCACCCATGTGCGAAGAGGCTGACTCCTTGTGTCTGCTCCCTTTAAGACTAAATTCCCATTACCGCAGTCTTCTATCTCTACCTAATTATTGATTGGGGTGCTCAGAGCGCAGCGAACTAGGGGAATGGTGGCTGCTGTTTACATCAATCTCAACACCAATACTGTTGAGAACACACTGCTAAGGGTTGTGCATAGGTGAAATACACACTTCCTGGAACTTGCAGATGATTCTGTGATGGATGTATTGACTTCTTGTGCCCTCGTTGGCCAGTTTTGGATGGTGGTTGTGAATTTCCTCTCAGGTCATTTAACCTTACCTGTACCGCATGGTTACTTTAGACATTAATAATTGCATGAAAGTGTATAGTCTTATGATGATATGCAAATTAACCAATTGTTAGGCTTTTTTGCATAGAAACTGCCTAGACACATTTGACCGTGTCTAGGTAATATGTTGTGGTTCTTCTACTACTAACTAAACTGCCTCCATGCTGCATCAAATTTTTGAGCTTGTGTTAAATCCGGGTACTAGTTATAAATAGTTCCCAATGCCACACTGACAGTTGATGTTGTATGTGGTCTCATTATATTTGCTCATTTTAGTTTTGCAGTGTCGCGTGCATTTGTTAACCCTTTTTTTTTGGGGGGGGGGGGAGTTGTATGTTCGCCTTTGCTCCTTTTTGAAGTGAGAACACTTGAATTTATTGATGATATACACATCTGTATCCTGACATGTACTTCTTGTATCTTTTATAACTGTTAGGCCCCTTTTACACTTGCGTTTTTCACGCGCGTTTTCTGCGCGTGCTTTTGACGCGCAGAACTTGCATTGCACTCTGACCCATTGTAATCAATGGGTCTTTTCAGACTTGCATTTTTTTTTCACGCGCACATGCACAATTTTTTTTAACGCACCATAAAAGTCTATGGAGACGCATCAAAAACGCATTGCACTCTGAGACACTTGCAAGTGCGTTTTTTCACGCATCAATTGCCATAGAAAAGATAAAGCTCAGTCCATTTCATGCGCATTTTTTGCGCGTGAAAAACGCATTGAAATTGCAGTGAAATTGCATTGAAAACACGCGTGAAAAACTGAGACACTGAACAAACTCTGACTGAAAACTGATTGCACTCTGATGCAAAATGTGCGTTTTTCACTGACCAAACCCTGATCGCATTCTGATCAAACTCTGACGTGATCTGCAACGCAAGTGTGGAAGGGGCCTTAGATTTGATGTTGTTTCTAATGATTTTAAAAAAAAATTACGTGCATAAATCCGTTAAAAACAATTGCATTTAGTGAAGTCATGTGACATATGTTCAAAAAACGGACGGCATGCATCCTGTGCAACTAGCTGTAGTACTTCATATTATTTGCCAACGGGGCCTTTTGGATTATAATGTGAGAAGAACCTGATCAAAGCAGATGTTATCAGATAAGGTGTTGCTAATATTTTCATGATGAATACATTTAAGTAAAAAAAAAAAACGGATATTATATACTTTTCTAATGTGTATTTGCTTGGCTAGTTATTGTTAACTTTTAAAATGTAGGTATTTTATACATTTATGTTGTTTTCATGCCACATTATTATAAATGAATGTATGTAGGGATACAGTTACCGACTTTAATTTTGCAGTATTTCAATTTCTATAAAATTGTATACTCTTGTAAAACGAAAAACTGGCAACAATTACATAACATATCAGCCAACTTCACATATAAGGAAGGCACACAGCTAAGACGCATAACAATTACAAAAGATATGCTGTGTCTTTACCCATTCATTTCCTTTATTGTAAATGTTACTGTGTGTATAAAGATAAACTGCATCATGTCAATAATGTATAATTTAGCATGACAAGGGGTTTACTTCCATTATGCTTAAGTGATTTGCGAAAATAATAGATTTTCGATATTCAATAAATCTTTTATTTCTTTTCATACTACTATGTTAAATTTTATGCGGCACTTTTAATTTTAGCTTTCATTTATTTTCCATTATATAACTGGACTGATTTTCTTTTGCCCTGGGACATGACACAGATCAGCTTTATGCTCACTGGAAACCATTGAATCCAGTGAGAAACCGGGTTTTGGTTTCCCAGAGAAAATGAGATTTCTGACTAAAGGCAGGAAAGGACAACAATAATCTATAGTATATGTGATCATTTAAGGCACCTTTCTTTACAAAGACAGTAAGATATTGCCAATATAATATATAATATACGGTAAGTCTATACTATATGTACATAGCAGTCAAATGAGCTATAAATATGGGTCTGTGATGCAAGTCATGGTATGCGCGATTTCTCCCTAAAATGTGCCGGTAGTAGTACCGTGCCACATCAATTTAATTGCTGGGAGCAATTTAAACAGTTAACACCCACTAAAGCATCGACCTAGTTTGGATCCAGTACTAGAATCCAGGTCTAAACAGTTCTGATTAAATTGGTCCACTCATCTCTAGATGGGACACATGCGTGACCTCAAGTTTCATTCAACTAGTTACAATGGGACACATTTCTTGTGATTAATGGGGTGCGTTCTAGTGAGCAGTTGGACCCTTACAGAACGTATTCTTATCTCATTTGGTACCAACTCTTTAAAAATGTGTTGTTGGGAACCACACTTTACAATTATGTGGAAATATAGGGGCAAATTAATTAAGGTGGTTGCAGCAGTTTTCTTTTGGACTTTGCACATTATTTTTAGTGCAAACTGTTTGCACAGTTATTTAAGAAGGGTATGTGGCGCATGCAACCCTTTTGTGTTGCGGCTGTACTTTTCTTCATGTGACACAAATTTCTGCACCAATTGGGGCGTGCTCAGTAGGATCGTGCACCAGTTTTAACATGCAAGCAGAATTGTGTTGCACGTTCCATGTTAAAGGTGCACCAAAAATAAGCAGTGAACTCTGTCAGAGCAGTGCAGGGAGTGCCAGATTCATGGAGAAAGTGCCCCAGAACCCTCTGCACGCTACACAGGCAAACTACATATAGTGCAGTTTGCATTGTTCTTTGTAAATGTGGGTCATTGTTTTACACCCATTTCTGTTTTACATTGTTTTACACCCATTCCTAAAATATAACAGGCACTAATTACTTTAAGCTTCTTAGTTCTTGCCTTAGACTGTTAAGCCCTGCTGATTAGCTTTGGCATTTAACTTATGCTTTCTTATCTCCATGAGTCATATTATTATACCAATGCATAGGGTAGTTAAGATGTTGTATACTGAAGTACAGTGTGTGTACTACCCCATTTATTCATGCTAAGCAGCCTACAATAGTTTTTACCTGTACACCTGTGGGCCAGTCTAAGTCTGCCCATAGATATCTATGCCATAGATACACGGCCAAGTATGTCCTTTGTCACATTCACTTCAGGATAGTTTTATTTGTTTCAAAGACATAAGGTGTCCTAGAAAGACATAGGGTGTGCTGGAAAGACATAGGGTGTGCTGGTAAGCCGTAGGGCAGTGATGGCGAACCTATTGAACGGGTGCCATTGCCATTTCTGTGGGCACTCAGACCATCACTCCAGGACAGAGTTCACCAAATAGGACCAAATCCACCAAATATTCCTGCAGTCCCAGGCAACTTAAGAGATGCTGCTCACACACTTCATTGACTGTTCAGAACTGTGGGAAAAGTGAGAAGGTGTTGACAGAACTGCCATATCTTTAGAGGTTCTAATTCTGGACCCATCATTCTTCCTCTACAGAGAGACCCTGGAGAGAAGCAACAACGAGAGTCTGAATTTGCCCTCCTACTTTAAACTGTATTGGTTGTCGCAGGGGGCCGATACGATTGAAAGATGTGGAAGATTAGGTAGCAATAAGTTAGTGCTTAAAATGCCATGTGGCACTTCATGGTAAATAAGTGGATTTTGGCTGTAGTCTGAGCACCCTGTCTCCAAATGGTTCGCCAACATGTGCTGGAAAGACATAGGTCGTGCTGGAAAGACATAGGGTGTGCTGGAAAGACAAAGGGTGTGCTGGAAAAACATAGGGTGTGCTGAAAAGACAGTTGGTATGGAAAGTTTTCAGACCCCTTTTTTTCATTAATTTTTCATTCTTTGTTACATTGCAGCCAATTGGTAAGATCAAAAAAGTTTATTATACTGTGCACCCCATCCTGACAGAAAAAAACAGAAATGTAGATATTTTTGCTAATTTACTAAACAAGAAAAACTGAAATATCACATGGTCATAAGTATACAGCCCCTTTACTCAGTATTGAGTAGAGGCAGCCTTGAGTTAGTACACCCATGAGTACACCGCATTCATCTTTTCGCATTCAATCTTTGTCTTAACAGACTGGAGAATCCTATTTCTCATAGTCTGAGAGTCCTTTATGTGTTCTGTATACAGCTTTCATATGTCTTGCACTGAGGAGAGGTTTCCGTTGGCACACTCTGACTGGTGGAGGCTGCAGTGATAGTTGACTTTGTGGAACTTTCTCTCATGTCCCTACTGCACCTCTGGAGCTCAGCCACAGTGATCTTGGGGTTCTTCTTTACCTCTTTCACCAAGGCTCTTCTCCCACGATTGCTTAGTTTCGCTGGATGGCCAGGTTAAGGAAGAGTTGTGGTTGTTCCAAACTTCTTACATTAACCCCTTCCCGACGCGCGCCGTACTAGTACGGCGCGCGCCGGGTCCCGGTGCATGGAGAGGGCTCGCGGGCCGAGCCCTCTCCATAGCCGGTAAGTCTTTGCTGCATATTGCAGCAAAGGCTTACCGGTAACACCCGCGATCGGTGCTAGCACCGATCGCGGGTGCTTTCACCGCGATCACCTCCGGCAATGCTGCCGGAGGCTTCAAAAAGATGGCGCCGCATGGGCGCCGCCATCTTGGCGCGGATCTTCGCTCCCCGATGACGTCACGGGGAGCGGTGATCCGTTGCCATGACAGCATCGGGCCTCATGAAGGCCCGAAGCTGTCTCGTTTTAACCTATTCATTACAATGTGCTATCAGCACATTGTAATGAATGAGGAGTAAAATCCCCATATACTGCCATATTGCAGTATGGCAGTATATGGTAGGATCGATCAGACAACCTAGGGTTAAAGTACCCTAGGGAGTCTGAAAAATAGTTAAAGTAAAAGTAAAAAAAAGTTTAAAAAAAAAAATTATATTAAAAAAACCTAAAAATTCAAATCACCCCCCTTTCCCTAGAACTGATATTAATATTAATAAACAGTAAAAATCATAAACACATTAGGTATCACCGCGTCCGAAAATGTCCGATCTATCAAAATATAATAACGGTTTTTCACTGCGTTTAACCCCGTAACAGAAAATAGCGTCCAAAGTCAAAAATGACATTTTTTTGCCATTTTGGAAAATATAAAAAAATTAATAAAAAGTGATCAAAAGGTAGCACAGTCCTAACAATGATAGCAATGAAAACGCCATCAAAAGTCGCAAAAAATGACACCACCCACAGCTTCTTACACCAAAGTATGAAAAAGTTATTAGCGCCAGAAGATGACAAAATAAAAAAAAAAATTTTTGTACAGGAGGTTTTAATTTTTTTAAATGTATGAAAACATTATAAAACCTGTACAAATGTGGTATCCCTGTGATCGTAGCAACCCAAAGAATAAAGTAGACCTGTCATTTGGGGCACACAGTGAAAGCTGTAAAATCCAAGCCCACAAGAAAACGTCGCAAATGTGTTTTTTCACCATTTTCACTGCATTTGGAATTTTTTTCCCGCTTCCCAGTACGCGCCATGGAACATTAAATACCGTCACGACGAAGTGCAATTTGTTACGCAGAAAATAAGCCATAACAGAGCTCTTTATGTGGAAAAATAAAAAAGTTATAGATTTTTGAAGGTGGGGTGTGAAAAATGGAAGTGAAAAAACTAAAAAAGGCCAAGTCGTTAAGGGGTTAAAGGATTATGGAGGCCACTGTGTTCTTAGGAACCTTGAGTGCTGCAGAAATTCTTTTGTAACCTTGGCTCAATCTGTGCCCTGTCACAAATCTGTGCCCTGTCTCTGAGCTCCTTGGGCAGTTCCTTAGTGCTCTGACATGCACTGTGAGCAGTGAGGTCTTATAAAGACAGATGTGTGCCTTTCCTATCATTTTAACTGAACACAGCTGAACTCCAATGAAGGAGTAGAACCATCTCAAGGAGGAACAGAAGGAAATGCACAGCATGTGAGTTAAAAATGAGTGTCACAGCAAAGGATCTTAATTTTTCTGAAGTGTTTTTCTTCCTGTTAATTAACAAAAATATCTATATTTAATTTTTTTCTGTCAAAGTGGGGTGCAGAGTGTACATTAATGAGGAAAAAAAAGAACTTTCTTTATCTTACCAATTGGCTGCAGTAAAATAAAGAGTGAAAAATTGGAAGGGGTCAGAATCTTTCTGTTCCCACTGTATATGAGAACAGAGCCCATCCTTAGTTTTCCCTAATGGGATTTGTTTATTACTGTAAGAATTGCCCTTATTCTTGAATCACATATTTTTTATCTTATAACAAAACTTCTTTTGTAAGTAATAGAAATTTGTGCAAAATGTTAGGACTAATTCAGATTTAAAAGAGTTTTTTTGTTCACATATGTTTTCAGCACAATATACTGCTACTTTAATCTTTTTTTTGTTTACTTTGTTTTCTTCCTCCATTGACTTGAGTGGGAGAAAACTCATCTTTGCCAGAGCCATTGTCTTCTTATTACGACAATGTGGCCTATTTACCTACCCGGCCCTGCAGAGTTCACGAAAGTGCATTGTCCGATGATCATGCACTGTGTCACGAGTCACTAAGATTGTGCATCCGATATCCTGCATGTGTCGCTTCCCAACTCAGGTCCGACAGAGTTCACCTTCTTCTTCCTGGTGCATGTAAGTGCTTGGGCTTGAGGCGACACAATTTGAAAGTTAAATTCTGCGCTTAGTCCAAATCAGACGGATCGTCCGACGGCCCGCCCCAGATTTCTGTCGCATGAAAGCCAGCGCAGCTGCTCCACAATCCGGTCTTGTGCGACACGATCACAGCTCAAACCCCTGTTAAATACCTGTCAAAGCTGCGCAAATCCATAAAACTGTAAACAGTCCGTCAAAAGTGCGATCCGAGACCCTTAGTAAATAAGCCCCAATGTGTTATATTGATTGGAATAAGAATGTCGCTCCCATTACTGTTTCGGAGCAGCTACCAGCAGTTGAACTCCATGTGACTAGCACATGCATCCAGGGTCCTTAAAGGGGTTTGCCCATGAAAGAAAATTTTCTATCCCCTAGTTTTGTTTACAATTTTACTCAGTTTTATTGCTGTTTTAGCAAGATTCCAGAGTGTGGGCAGGGACTCTCTAAGCAGACACATTATGATCCCTCTAGTGCTATCAGATGCTGTGTTCTGACAATTGGTTAGATTATCAGGGTACAGGTTTATATACACTTTCATTTAGCTTCTGAACATTTACTAGTATCTGAGACATAGAAAGAGAGATAAGATAGATCAGAGATGAGATCCATTAAATGCATGGATAAAGACCTGTCTGTAGCTTGTAGCTTTACTCTCCTCTTGTACGGCTGTCTGCCGGCAGGAAGTCTCTGTGTGAGCTCGTCTTGGAGTGCAAGGGGAGGGGCCACTGCACAGAGGAGCTTAGTGTAGTGTCAGACTGGAGAACAAAGTGTCTTCCTGACCCTGAAGTCAGAAGATTAACGGTCGGATCCCAGGGCAACCAAAATTATGTAGACCAGGACTGAAAGAGACAGGTAAGAATTATTTATTCTATTACCTGTGGAAATTTATTTTTTTTCAATGGAATATTTCTTTGAACTCTTAGGTGGCAAGCGTTACATTCTCTGCTTTTATAATTTCTGTGTGAGCTCTCAGTACAGCAAATTATGTTCACATTATAAAGGGCCCTGTAGATGGTTGCAGCCATGTGGAAACACAATGATAGGTTCAATAGGAGCGGATATTTTAGTGCTTTTGTAGGAACAAGTGTTCTGAAAATGTATCTCTGATTGTTAATGTTTCAAGGCACTTTACATATAATTAGCTCTGCTTGGGTCAGTGAGCAATTTGCTGAGTGTCAATGGGATGCATTAGAATGGGAATGTTAAAGGGAAATATGAAGCCGACACTGTAACTGTTACTTTTTCCACATTTTTAAGATGAAAATACCGTAAGATGTGAGGTAATGGATTTGTCTCCAGTTAGTTGATTGATGTCATATTTAAAGCTAGCCATTCAACATTTGACAGAAGGTCAGGGTGGTTTACAAGAAGCTTTAGATGCAGCCATCTGAGTCTTTCTGATACATTCAACTTTGTAATCCCCAGATGATAACTACTTTGTGGCTTGAAAATTGCTAGCTTTATCGAAGTGTGTAAATGTATGATTTTATCTGCTTTTCCACTCCTAGACAATAAGTCTGTCACTCCACTATTTTGCTCAGGGCTGTTTTAACACTTTGTTAGGCCAAGGGTTGAAGGTGGATCCCCCAATTTATCCCAAGTGAAACTAATTCATAAAACACAAGAGTAGTATTTTCTCTGCTGTGCCCAGTTTTATGGAATAATAGGACTAGCACTATGCAGCATGCGTGTATACTGGATTAGAATACCAAATCTGTGGGATAAAGATGGTGGGGCAGTATTATGATATATTGATATGGCTACTTCTCTGGCTCATCCCCAGCTCAGTCGATGGAGTCTTTGCATGCACTGAAACAGGAAATTCTACTACCTACATCTTCACTATTGGCAGGCCTGGACTAAGATAGATGACGGCCAGGGAAACTGTATCTGTTTAAAGGAAACCTACCACATGAAATGGTAGGTGTAAGCTTCAAAAACCGAGAACCAGCTAAGGGTGAGCTGGTGCCGGAGCATATTTACGTTATTCTCCTAAACCGCTGTATCGCGGTTAAACACTTAACATCTTTATATGTTAAGCCGGTTTGCGCGTACCATGGTGTGGCGATCCGTCTTAGTAAAGATACTTAAGTGTTTAAACCGCGATACGGCGGTTTAGGAGAATAATGAAAATAAGCTCCGGCACCAGCTCACCCTGAGCTGGTGCTCGGTTTTTGAAGCTTACACCTACCATTTCATGTTGTAGGTTTCCTTTAAATCACATGAAAACCCATCTTCATTACTATACAGTAGATGCACTGAGCCAAAGTATATACCACTATGTGTGGGCTGCAGGGGAGGGGGGCTAGAATCAACATCTGGGTAAGCAGTGAGTTGGCATGAAACTAAAAATGTTTTGGCAGTTATACAGAAAGTGCACAAGGAAGCACAAAATAAGCTTTACTATACCTCATTACTCAACTTATTATAGATAATTGAAGGCAGAGTTCACTTGTGTGCCATTTGCCACATGATGGACAGCCATGCACCACTATTGTGTTGCCTGCAATCCTTTTGTGGCGCAGCTGCGCTGGCTTCCATGTAACAGAGGGCACGTCGCCGGTCGGTCCAACTGATTCGGACCGAGCGTCGTATTTAACTTGCCAATTGTGTCGCACACAAAAAAGATGGTGAACTCTCTCGGGCCAGTGTGAGATTCATGATTTCTGGCACACGATCTTAGTGAATCGCCGCACCTAGTATTATACACGGAAATAGCACTTTTAGCGCTGTTTCCGACTTTCTAAGTAAATGTGCCCCTCTGTATCAATTCCTGACAGTTTCCTAGATCTCTGCTTGGTGTCATTCTATAGATATGTCTACTTTAAGTGTACAGTAATTTGACCATAGTCACACAGGTGCACGGCTCGTTATAACACACGGCTCATGCTCCTTTGTGCTTATGGTCAGATTTCTGTACACTGAACGCAACATAGAAACTTTATATAGAATGACAGCAAGCAGAGATCTAGAAAACCATGAGGAATTGATACAGGAAGTATATTGACTGAGTAGGGTGACATGGGCAGGAAAAGAACCTGTTTGGATTTGAGCCCATATAAAGACATGGGGACGTGCGCTATGAACAGACGGCCTTAGGCTCGATTTTTTCCCTTTTTTTCTAATGGGTTTAGGGTTGTTCCTATCTAGATTATAATCCACACCAAACTGTTTGGAAAAAGTTTATGTGGGCGATCAAAATTCTTCAATGTCGATGCAATTGTGACTAGTTAAGTATTGTAATGTAAACTACTCCCTTTCTCTTCATGCCATCAAACTAAATGTACTGCTGTCATTCTGCAAATTGTCTAGATGGAAAGAGTACCCCCCAGGGTCATTTGTGTTCATCCAAGTATTCATCTAGCATGACCTACAAAAAATAAAGATTACTGCCTTCCTGTGCAATGACTGAAGTGGAAGGAACTATACAAAGAAAGCCAGAGCATCATGCCAAGGAATTCTCATTCCCTGTAAGAAAGATAAAGACTAACCTATTACAATATAGAAGTAAAGGGACATCCAAAAGAGCAAACAATGATCCTGCACACTATATTAATATCAATTGAATAACAATAAAAGATGCAAAAAAAGTATCAATAATAAAGAAGAAAATTGAAAATTACGTTTCCCATTGTTTCATATGGCAATAATATTCCCTTTTTACTCTAAGGATCCGTATATTCATTTTCTTTTTATGTGTTAGCTTTTTTTTTCAACATCAATTGATAAAGAGCTAAAGTGAAATAAAGCTAAACTTGTAACAAAATTTGTATTTTGCATTATGTAAAGGGGTATATCAGGAATAAGCATATTTCATATTCAAGTCATTATTCACAGTCATTAAAATATAAACTACTATGTAATTAGCATGTTGTGGAGATACACTTTGATGGAGAATTAAAATGCTACAGGCCCTTTAATCAGTCCATTAATTTTGTCCCTGTGGAGGAGACACAGGACAGAAGATGGCCGCTGGTCACATGTCCAGATCACATTTCCTGCACCTGCCTGGGCAGGTCATGTGATCATCACTATTTTTGGTTGTAGTCGGTTAGTTGTGGTGAGACACATCTCAGTGAGGTGATGTGCAGTGATGGCAGTTACACATCATTACTATGGTAACAGAGGAGAACAGTCTGTTACATCATCACTGAGAGTAGAGCATGAGAGGATGGGTCTGTTACAAAGAACTAAAGGATCATGTGACTTGTTGTTTCCAGTGGTGGACATCTTGGAGATAACTCCACCTACTTTAGAAAACCCATAAAATTTATGGAATCAATCATAAAAGCAAACTATTTGAACTCCATTTTGTGATTAATGATGTTGAGTTTTGTTGTCTTCACTTATTAATAGCATCCTGGGTTTTTGTATCAGACGTTCCTATTCCCGGAATACCCCTTCAAAGAAAAATCTACCATTAAAATCAAGCATGATAAAGCAGAGACACTTACTCATAGATCCAGGTACTGTGACTGTGGTAAGCTTCTTATATTTGTTATCCATGATCTCCTTCCAAAAATCAGCTTTTATATTTATGCTAGTACTGAGTCTGAGGGGATTATGTGGTGTTACCAGAGCCCTGCGGTGCTGCATGATCCCCTGTTACAGGCTTTTACAATGAGCAGAACATGTCTCACCCAACCCCCTGCTCTCTCCCTCCTCCCGCTACCTGTCCATCAGAGCCCTTCAGGCTCGTTAGAATAATTATAAAAGTTGATTTTAGAAGAAAGGAGACCATGGATAACAAATATAAGAAGCATACCACAGTCACAGTGCCTGGATCTATGAGTAAGTGTCCCTGGTTTATGTTTCAGTTTGATGGTAGATTTCCTTTAAGGTACAAAAGTATTGTATTAATAGGATTATATTGGAAGTGGGTGAGTTGAAAGTATGAAAATTACCTATTTTCAAGCTCCTTATTTATTATGCTTGATTTTAATGGTAGGTCGTGTTTAATACCTAAATCTGGAGTAGAAAGCTTCTAAAAGCAATGCAGTTACTTCTATGTGGAGGGACTTCATTCTTATGACATAAAAAGCCAATATCCTGCTCAACTTGAATTTAACTAATGAAGCTCGGTCTTCTGCCTGAGGTACATTTTGTACTCTTTTATTATGGACGATATTTTGCATGCTCTGCTTAATGCTCTAACAGATAAAACATGTCTCCTGGCTTCCAATAAATGTTCTCGGAATAGAGGTTGTATTTTTGTAAGAATATGTGTGTGTGCATATGTTTGCGTATGTATATATACATTGTTTTAGATTTCTCCATTCATTTTCATAGCAAGTAGTCTTTCAACTCACAGCAATTAACGCACTTTGCACGCTGAAGGCAAAAAGGATCTCAGCATTTTATTATGCACCAGTGACCCATCCCCTCTCATTCTCCTCACTATAGTATCCTCACCAGAACTAATTGCCTCTGTAGTAATCAGGCCAGTAGAAAAGATGTGAGGATCTTAAACCATACTCAGCGGGTGAATTATTCACAAGTATTGCATACACCAAACCAGACAGAATGTCTCAGTTTTAGCTGAAGTGTTCCGGAATGCCATACGTCTATGTCTTCTAGCTGGAACACTTTGGAACAAATGTGGCAAATGAGGTGCAGACACTTCATGAATGAAATGCTGCTGACCGCCGCACAAGCTGATCGCGTCCTATCTGATTGATCCAGTGTCAGGTTGCCTTTACAAGTTTTGCCTGTAAAGTGTGGCAGCTGCATTCGGAAGAAATCCTTCCCAGAACACATATGTGTTTTGAACAAAACACTAGTGTTCGGTAAAGACCAACATGTGTTTTACCTTTTAACAAGGTAAAGCACTTGTTGTTTGTCAAATGCAGGCAATGGGGCAGATTTACTTACCCGGTCCTGTCGCGATCCCGGGGTGCGTTGGATTGGGGTCTGCCGTAATTCGCGAAGATCATGCGCCCCAGTTCCTGCATCCGTCGCTTTTGCGCCGAGGTCCACCGGAGTTCACCTTCTTCTTCCCGGTGCTTGTAAATGTTAAATCCTGCGAGTTGTCTGACAAAACCGCCCCCCCCCCCCCCCGATTTCTGTCGCATGCAAACCGGCGCCGTTGCACCAAAATAGAATGCGCCAAAAACCTGGGGCAATTTGGGGCAGAACGGAAATCGTCGGGAATCCCAAGGTAAAATGTGTCTAACGGGCCCTTAGTAAATGAGCCCCATTGTGGTCAAAACAAATGTTGGGGGAGGAGTTTAGAGTGACAGCGGAATACGCAGAGTTAAAATTTACACTTTGCATAATTTTCCGGTAAGTCACCTGAGTGACTCCCTTAACGGAAATCTACTATCACAATAATGGTAAACCAAGGACCCTTAGTCATGGGTCCAGGCACCGTGAAGAACTTTGTATTGATAGACTTAATACAATGTACTGTAAATGTCCCTTTAAATGTGAATATTTTTACGAAACCTTCTCAGCTCAAAAATCAAGGAGTGATAAATATTTTTTTTGTAATGAGTTACTATTTCATATTTGAAGGAAATCAAAACCAAGTATGATAAACCATGGACACTCTCTCATGGATCCCGTGTGGTAATTGTCTTATATTTTATGAATAATGGCATCCTTCCTTCTAAAATCAAGTTTTAAAAGTATGCTAATGAAACAGAAACCTAGAAAACGCCCCCTTGTGGCTCATTAGCATAATTTTAAAAGCTGATTTTAGAAGGAAGAGGGTCATGGATAACAAATACAAGTGGATTACCACAGTCACAGTGCCTCGATCTATGAGTGAGCGTCCCTAGTTTATCATGCTTGGTTTTAATTTAAATGTGAAATCTCATTACAAAAAATGAGGTATTTATCACTCCCTGATTTTTGATCTGGGTAGGTCTTGTCACCTAAAGGGACATGTACATTTTATTTAGTCTACCAACACAAAGTTTTTAATGATTAGGTATCATCTCTCCCAATGCCTTACCTTTAAGCGAAGCTATATAGCAATATCTGACGGTCCCATTCAATTTGTGATTACCCAGAATTACCCTTTATTAGTTTTCTGACAAAAATCATATTTGACAGTCATATCCATTCCTTGAACATCCAGCAAACCTCATGCTATTAATAACCACTAAGCAAAACTCTTCAGAAAGATCATGAAAAGTCTTATCCTATTCATAACCTCCCATAACCTTCATTGGGATGAGAGCCTCATCCACTTTATAACCACCTATCAGCTCTTCATAGTACTCTCTGATAGACTTATCCATGCTTCAATAACCCAGCAAGTCTTCATAGTGATTTCTGGTAGTTTTGTCCACTTGAGATGCTTATCCAATAAAGTTGTAAAGTCTCAGATTCAAATTCATAACTGCCATTCATAACTGATTTTTTTTAATGCATTTAAAATTTGGGATCCAATAAAGTAGCAAGGTTGCTAAAGTTCAGCTTGCAAACCTCTATATATCTTACCAGAAAAAAATTCCACCTCTAAAACCCTCACAATAATAGCAGACATTTTAATCTATTTGATGTGCCAACCCTGCAAGGCTTGACTGTAAAAGCTGACATCCAGTTGATGCGCCCATCCAGTATGGTGTCACTGTGATAACTGACATTCTCAATTACTAGATGTGCCCACCCAGCAGATTCTCCTAGTGATAAGTGACATTCTGTCCCAGTTCTCTGCAGGTTTATTGTTATAGAGCAGTAGTTTAGTAGGTAAAAGTTCAATGTCTGCCTGTGAGCTGCTTAGTGCTATCAGTAGAAGTACAGTAACTGGCGGTCAGCATGAAATGCAGGGAATACTGATTTGTTTTAACACATTTGTGGCCCTGGACAACTTTGCAGTTTTGTTTCTAATATAAAACAAGTAAAAATTTAAGGATTCATTTATAAAATTCACCTTTTGAAGACCAAGAGTCATTGGATGTCCCTGTCAGTTTTTGTGCATTCTGTTCTTCTCCAATGATTATATCTTTGGAACAGTCTTACATATTACAGCAATTTTTATTTACTTTTTTTTCCCATGAAGTGTGATTTTAACTTGATAGGGTAGTTTTATTATTCAACATAGAGAAACATAGAGGCGCCAAAGTTGACATAAAAATCTAAAAATGTAATTTTATTAAAGGATATTTACCAGTTCAAAAAAGTAAAAAACCTGAGATGTCCGGTGCTCCAGGCTGCTAATTAGGCACGCCTCCTGCGTGATGTCACCTCCCTTCATCTATCATGCAGGAGGCGTGAATCACGCAATTACGTCCTCACGCTCCGGGCTGCTTTTTGTAAATCTTTTTTTCAGGTCATCCTGGTGTGTCAAGATTAAAGAGGACAAGCGTGGGGATCAAGATGAAGAGGAGTGTATGTGGGTATGTGTGTTTTTTTTTTTGAACTTTATTAAAAGCATACATCAATAGTATAAGGACCGACACATATACTACAGATAAGCTCAGATACTAGTCTATCTAGTCTACTAGAAATCCTCAGCCACACAAGGCAGAACTCACTAGGGGCACACCACCACAGGAATAATAGAATGACAGTGCACCCGACTGCTGTATACAAGATATTGAATAATACTAATATTTAAATTCAGTTGTACATATAGCTGACCCTCAAAATGTAGCACAAAGCCATTTTTTAAAAAATATATTTTATTGGAGTCGATAGATACACAGTGCATAACATTACAGCTGTTATTTCTTTTACATATCCAATACAATGATTAGATACATTTTCCATGTTACGACACTGCCAAAAACTGTGCAAAATTGACAGTGCCAACAAGTGTCAGAAGCTGTGGAATAAATCCTTGCAATTCTTCATGCATATACGGGGAATGCTAGTTATGAAATATCTTTTCATAAAAATATCGTTTGGAGATGGCAAACTTAGTACAGATCTCAGGGAACGGTAGAAGATGACCATTATCCCATATATACGCTATGTGTGTGATGCCTGAGGCTATCCAATTCTGAAGATATATATGGGTATAAAGCGGAGCAACCATTTATGTGCTAATGTTAAAGCTTTTTCATATTTGTATGCCAGCGAATATCGTCATTAACACAGAACTTGAATGAGGGACATCGCCCATAATTGGGAGAGAATTGGGGGCTGTTCACATACATCATTTTCTATTTGGATCCAATGTTTAACTATATCTGCATTATCCGGCTTGTTTCAAAATAGCTGCTGGGTAATAGTTTAACAACTGCGGAAGCCCTAGACCTCCATTATTGGTGTGCATATAGAAAACATTCCACGCTATGCGTGGTTTCCCTTTCAGCCAAACATATCCATTCAAGAGTATAGAACAGGCCTCTTATTCCATGTATGTTCCCAAATTGTGTTATCTGTTTTTATCATGTAATAATAAAGTATATATTTCCCATTGTGGTCATTGTTACTGTATTTTGGTAATTTATATATCAGGACATTAGATGTGACTGGAGTTATTTCCTTCCGTTTTTCCCAGTACTATATAGGTGTTTATCTTACATTAACTTGTTTGTCTTTAATCTTGAACTTTTATCTGCCTGAGGTGAAAATTCAAATGGCGCCCCCCACAATGGTGTATACACATGCTTATTTAAATGGTTATTTCCACACTCTTTGTATATAGACAATTACTCACATAAATGCCCATATTTATCAATTGTTTACCTCCTGAGATCAGTATTTTCTGCCTCTCCGGGAGGTGGAGGATACAGCTTAATCCAACACCCGAGGTGCAGCACATCAACCATCACCCTGCTCCCCCTTCTTCTCTGACCTGCAGTAATATCCTGCATTCACATGGAGGGGGAGGAGGGCTCTAAACAGAGTAAGAACAGGGGTAATAAAAGTGGCTGTTATTTGTCCTCACTGTTCCCCTAGTGGTCTGGTCTATAGAGTAAAAAGGAACACCTGCCTGGCTCCTGCTATCACACAGGGATAGACACCGCTAAAAGCTCTTCTCTTTCATGCGGGACAGGAGAAGGTCACATGACCTTCTATGGCCAGTTACCCCATAAATAAGCCTATTTTGACCTTTGGAACACTTTAATATACCAAGTTGATTTTGAGACACTTTGAACTTTATGTTATTTGAAACATTTGAGTGATATAGTTTGAACTTATTTTTGAAAAAAAAACTTTGCTCTGATCTTCTATCTCTGTGAAGGAGAATGAGGAGATCAGATACCGATACTGGAAGTTCAGAGGGGGAAAGCCTGCTTTTTGCTGGGATTTGTCTGTCTGTACTAAATGACCAGTCACAGCAATCTCTTGAGGGAAGGGTGGGGGGGGGGGGACTTCTATTCCTCCCCTGACATGTTGCTTAGAGCCTTGGCTCTCAGAAACCACAGGATCTTTGATTTTGTTACCCTTAATTTTTGTCAGAGTGACAGACAGAAGTCATGATGTTCCACAATGTCATGGTGTCTTTATGCACTGCTGCCCATAACATTGGGGAACGTCATGGTGGCTTGAGGGGTTAATTGGCTGATAGCTAAAAGGATCCTAACTAAATATTATATGACCTGTGCAGGGGGGAGCAGAGAGCAGCCAGCAGGAACTTCTGCTGGGTGATAGATCAGGTCACGGGCTGCCTCCTAAATCATCCAGGCTGCCATTCTGCCGCCTCTGATATCTGCCGCCTGAAACAAGATTTTCATCCTGCCTCATGGCAATTGCGACCCTGATTCCATGGGTATTTTGCTGATTAAAACCTTCTCTGTTTGTTATTACATAATTTTGTGGTAGAATGTTAGAACAAATTTGCCAATTTGACACATTATTTGCCCAACCATAACATTTGACCTGTTTATAAAAGTTTTAAGGACTTTCTTGAATGTATGTTTTGCTCAAGATATATTATACTTGTAATTTCTACTTGAATTCTGTGGCAAACAGCTTTGTACAGAAGGCAGTGTTAAAATAAGAGATTTCTGCAAGTATGTACTATACTAATGATATGCATGGCTTATTGAAGACATGAGTTATGTTTACTTTTTGTGTGCAAAATGAAATCACATATTTATGAACTAAGAGAATCTTTCGAACAGGTGTTAAAAGATGTTTAGAATAATGCACAATTACCAGACCTACAACCTTGATTGCATTTCGGGAAAAAATTGTATTTTTTTACATTCCCCTATACAATCTATAGTTTATTGAGTAACATGCCAACATATCCTTTGGTATGTAGCCCTCCCTTTGTATACACAGTTTCCCAGCTAAAGTCCAGTTTACAGGTAAAGAGACCTTCTATAAGTGCAATCTCCATTGACGAATGCATCCACGGAGAGCACCTGTTTTTGAGAACATAGCAATGTTGAAAGCTGTGGATGCTTTCTGTTGTTTAATGAAATTTGTAAAATAAAATTGGTCCTCACATTTGAAATGTTAGAAAGAATATGCATACTGATAAATCATGTGGGAATCAGAGCAAAATTTGGGGGATTTTCATTTCAAATTTTTGGAATACAACAATGTTTATAGTCCTCAATAATAAAGTTGTGTTCATGATTATCAAAATTTATTATACTTGAAATTTCTGTTTCTATTCTGAATTCTATGACAACTGTTTTACCGTAGTTAGTGTTTGTTTTAGTTTAATGAGAGTATGTATCTACTATTCTAATGAATGGCTTATTGTAGACAGAAATCCCATATAAATAACATTTTTCGAGGTGTTGTTTTCTTATGTTGACTTTTTTCCTATTGTGATTCATTTTATAGTTCTTTGAATGCAAGTAGTATTGAAAACAATTTACAATATATTTTTTTTGGGTTGCAATGACTGTGTCCAATTTGTTCTGCCACAAGTGGGTTTTATAGCAAACAGATTTATAAATGACTACATTGTATTACATCAAAAGAAATATTATTGAATATCATACTATTTATACTTTGCTGATTTCAACAAGGGCATAATTTCTCTAACCTGCATATCTGCCATAACAAACCTTGATTTAGGTTCGATCCTTGCCAGATACAAGGAACAAAACTATACATTCCTGAACTTTGTGCTTTGGATCCCCTCACCAGTAGTGAAGTCTAAATTTCCTTAGCATTGGTTTCTCTACAGTAGAAGCATGCATTACTGGATAGGTTTTCCTTATTATACCGACATCCAAAATTACAGGTTTCTTATGATAAATAAGCAGATTGGAAAAACTCTGCTCATATTAACAACCTTTGGAGAAAAGCTAAAGCTCCAGCACTAATAACCAGGATCAGACAAAATTCATACCCCCAACATATAACACTTTAAAGGGGTGGCTGTGAATTTATCCTTCTCCTTGTTCAGCGCATTGTTTACAGTCCTGGCTGGGCAGAAGGTACCTGCCTTATAGTGGCAACAGCATTATTATAATTATTTATTTATGGAGCTGCATTCATTCCATGGTGCTGTACATCCAATGAGGGGTTCACATACTTAAAGATGATAACAACAGATAAGTACTAAAGACACAAAACTGTACTGGAGTGGCACAAGTGAAAGGAGAACTCACTGGAGACAGAATGGTGACATTTAGCACCTTTCAGTGTATAAAACAAGACTAGAGCTATGCCATAGGAACAGGGAGCAAAAATTGACATGCCGGCACCCAATGATTTTGATTGGTAAGATCAGAAAACCCATCTGCTGACTCAATTGTCCTGTTTTCATTGGGATTAGGTCTGAACTAGCAAGAATCCCCCCAGCCCACAATTTCTCTTAATTCTGCATACGACCATCATGTTATTTTTTTGGAAAAGATATCAATAAATTGACTGTTACCCTTATTGACCCTTACTTACCAATACTATCAAATCAATATTTCTAGTATGCGATGAAGCAGGGATACATCTCAGTGACAAAGGAATTAGTAACACACACATTAGACCACATTTATCAAATGTAGTGCATTCACTGGGTGCTGTTTGCCTGTGGAGTGTGCAAAGTGCGGCAGATTCATCAAAAATGATGCACGTTCCTCATTAATATGGTGCACCCTGAACATAGAGCTGCTGTATTAATTCCAGTCATTCATGCAAGTCCACTTACGTAGTATACATTGTGTTTTGCCCCTGTAACTTTTTCTATATAGGAAAAACCATACGCAGACTGAACGTACGGTTTCAGGAACACCAAAGGTCCATAAAAAATGGTATTGGCTGCCCTCGCTTGATTGAGCATGTGAGAACTCATCACGAGGGCAATCCCAATATCCTTAGATTTGCAGGAATCGAAATGGTGACTACGGATCCTTTAGGAGGTAACAGGAATAAAATCCTTATGCAACACGAAAGTAAATGCATTATTAGATTTAACGCCATGGGACCTTTGGGCATGAACGATAGAAATGACCTCAGTGTCTTTCTATAACGTTTATGTCCATTTCCCCTCCCATAGTATATTATAGGTACCCCTATTTATTACCATGTTACCCCCGTGAATGCCTTGTATTAGTGCTTCTCATCTCCAAGCCGGAGTTATGTACATATACTTGTATTTGTTTTTAACTTCACCTGGTTGAAATCTTTTTAATGTCCGCGCATGTGTCTCTTACCTTTGTATATACTGTTCCCTTGACGACAGCCGCCGGCGTCCTCGCATATATTCTGCGCGTCGCGGGCGGATGACGTCAACGGCTTGAAGATGCGCTAGTGAGCGCGAAACGGCCCGTCGCCGTATGGCTCCAGTGTTCCCCCTGTACCACACCGTCTGCCGAATAAAGATTAGTTGTTTCACAGATCCGGTGAGTGCCGCCTCCACCTTTTTTACTTGTTATATGGACTTGTGCTTTCTTCTCTGGCTGAGCAACACCGTTTTGGAACCTTTATAGCAGCGGTTTTTTCACCTTTCCACTCCTAAACCTTCTACTCCCAGTAGACTGACACACCTGTATTGGATAGACACCGTAGTTTGAGCGGTGCGGAGACGCTTTTTTCTTCTTGCGAAGTTGCATGACTTATATCTATATACGGACCCTTTTTGTCTCGAGCACGCTCTAGGTGGAACTCCACGCTTGAACATAGGTGAACGGGAGAATATAGCCAAAATATGGCGGAGATGGAAGTATCTGAAATGCAACTTAGTACAGGGAGGGAAGACGCTGGAGCCTTTTTCGAGCAGTGTAATACTAGAGATAATCTGCAGATGATGAGCACCAAGGCATTGGAGAACCGGGTGTCACTATTAGCCGATAAAGAAATCAGATTATTCTGGACTAATCATTCACTAAAATCGTATAGTGACAGCAACCGTGTACCAAGAGGTCTACGGATCTTTAAAGCCGCGGCACAGTATCAAGATGACCAAGTATTTATGCAGAGATGGAAAGACCTGCATTTACAGCATTCCCTCAACGTCATGCGTTTAGTCATGGGAAGAAACGAGTTGGAATATACAAAGGTCACAGATGAACTGTGCAAGGCTAGAACAGAGCTGAGAACCAGATTGGGTGAAACACAATTTTCAGCGTTTACCAAAAAGCTGGAGAAAAAATTAATTTTCACACAAATGGAGGTAAAAGAAAAAAAGAGGGACAAATTTGTCCGAGATAAGATGGACTTTGAACAAGGTTTAATTTTTGATTGGGGAGTGATGAAGAGACAAGGCTATAGAAAAAACAACAACCCAAATAATAGAAGAAAAAAGACCAGGAATACGGACTTCTGGACCACAGAATCCGATTCGAGCCTCTCTGACGAATCCTCAAAAAATAATTCCGAACAGCAACCCACAAACTCAGAGGGTGGTGTGGAGATACCGATTCCAGCTCCCCCTTTAGGCCACGCATCAGGAGGGGAGGAAGGAGGAAGAAAAAATCGGTACAGATACCGCAAGAGAAAACAGGTCTCCTGGCGGTAAGATTTACAGGTGATTCCTCTGATCCACACTTACCCTCCACCAACTCCACTAACCAGACTAATTGTAAAATCTATAACTCTACTTCTGTTGACTTTACCTCCCTACACGATAACGATACTAACAGCGCTGACTTACATTCTTCCTATGACCTTCTGCCTTGTAAGACTCCCGAACTTAGCAATCACAGTACCCCTGTGCCTGCTAGTGGGAATACGAAATGCGATAGACCTGGGGACAATGTCATCAATCTTACCAGTACTTTGTTATCTTCTGATTGTTTATCTCTGTTGAACAAAGGTTTGAATTTTGCTGTAACCAACGTATTTGACGAGGTCCAATTTGAAATCGATTTGTTTAAGGGTATTCGGAAACTTAATTTAAAAAAACTCTTTGCGGATAAAACATATTCCCCAGAATCGTTAAGAGACGGAGAGATACCAGCTATTGTTGGCCCACTCGGTTTCTCCCCCCCAGACCTCCCCACGGATTTGGATATGTCAGTTATTAATTGCTTACTTAGCCTGGATATCGATGATACCGATGATAGTTGCCCTGAACCCTCTGTGCCCTCCACCGTGAAAATTGAAGCCTTCAAAAAAGGTGTTGGTTCCACATTTTGTCCCCCCTTGGCAGCCGGTTCCCCCCTAGATATTTTTTACCAGCGTGTAAAAGAGGATGTTAAGGCCCTGGTGTACCCCCTAACCCCAGGAAACCTTTCTCCTGGCGAATTATCCGCCCTCCGCTGGCTTAAATCACAGAACAATGTTATATTTAAACCGGCGGACAAGGGGGGCAATGTGGTAGTCATGACCAGGGAGTACTACAAAATGGAGGCTAATAGACAACTGAGGGATGTGGAAACTTATACCCCCCTACCATCTAACCCCACTTTTAGGTACCAGACACGGCTACGTACCTTCCTTAGAGAGAGTGTAGAACGTAATGTTATATCAGAATATATGGCCAAGAAACTACTACCAGAATACCCCAGACATCCTGTCTGGTATTTCTTACCTAAGGTCCATAAATCCCTCTCCGCCCCCCCCGGCCGTCCCATCGTGGCCGGCATCGGATCCCTAACTGAACCTTTGTCCCAGTATTTAGACTGGCTTCTTCGTCCCCTCCTCCAGGAGATCCCGTCATACCTAAAAGATACAAACACATTTCTTCAAGTTGTTAAAGGTATTGACTGGAAGGAGGGTTATTCTTTGGCCTCTATCGACGTTGAAAGTCTTTATACCCGTATCCCTCAGGACCTAGGCGTCCAATGTATTCGTGAAATCCTCACAAACGCACATAGGAGTCCTGAGTTCATCAATTTTGTTTGCGAGGGTTTAAGGTTTGTGCTCTCGCACAACGCCTTCATGTTCGACGATGAGTGGTTTGTCCAGAGAACCGGCACGGCGATGGGTACGCCTGTCGCCTGTACCCTTGCTAACCTGTTTCTCGCTTGTTTTGAGAGCCGCCGTGTCTTTTCTCTGGACAACCCATTCCTCGTGAACCTGAAGGCGTTCCACAGATATGTGGACGATGTTTTCATCGTTTGGGAAGGCACACATATGCAATTTCTACAATTTGTCGAGTACCTTAATTCCGACAACTACATGAATATGCGGTTTACTGCCGTATATGGGGGCAACGAACTAGACTTTCTAGATGTCAAGATAAGGGAGGAGGGAGGTGGACTTAATACTATGGCATTCCGTAAGGCAACGGCCACTAATTCACTCCTTCACTTCCATAGTCACCACCCGTGTCACACTAAGAGGGGACTCCCATATAGCCAGTTTCTTAGGCTAAGACGTATCAATAATGATGTCACCCATTTTTTGACACAAGCAGAAGAATTAAAAGTCAGGCTGAGAGCCAGGGACTACCCTGAACATCTTATAAATGAAGCATATAATAAAGTGTTGGGGATACCACAGGAAGAGTTATTATATCGTCCAAAGAAAAAAGACACAAAAGACAGTACCAATGCATATAGAGAGACCCACGAAGAGAACAAGGAGAGAATGGTGTTCTCTTTTGAGTTTAGTCCTTATGAAAAAGTAATACGTGATGCCATTACAAAAAATTGGAGTATCTTGAAACAGGATTCACAATTACATCACTTTACCGATACACGCCCCCATATTGCATTTAGACGTTCACCCACTATAAGAAAGGCTCTGGTTAGCAGCCGCTTCCATACCCCCAGGTCTACATGGTTGGAGAAAGCCACGCCTGTGGGTAACTTTAGATGTGGGGGATGTAGTAGTTGCCGTTTCAATAGTCAACTTAAATGGATAAAATTCGGAGGACAAGTACAAAAAGTCACATCCTTTATTTCATGCAAGTCCACTTACGTAGTATACATTGTGTTTTGCCCCTGTAACTTTTTCTATATAGGAAAAACCATACGCAGACTGAACGTACGGTTTCAGGAACACCAAAGGTCCATAAAAAATGGTATTGGCTGCCCTCGCTTGATTGAGCATGTGAGAACTCATCACGAGGGCAATCCCAATATCCTTAGATTTGCAGGAATCGAAATGGTGACTACGGATCCTTTAGGAGGTAACAGGAATAAAATCCTTATGCAACACGAAAGTAAATGCATTATTAGATTTAACGCCATGGGACCTTTGGGCATGAACGATAGAAATGACCTCAGTGTCTTTCTATAACGTTTATGTCCATTTCCCCTCCCATAGTATATTATAGGTACCCCTATTTATTACCATGTTACCCCCGTGAATGCCTTGTATTAGTGCTTCTCATCTCCAAGCCGGAGTTATGTACATATACTTGTATTTGTTTTTAACTTCACCTGGTTGAAATCTTTTTAATGTCCGCGCATGTGTCTCTTACCTTTGTATATACTGTTCCCTTGACGACAGCCGCCGGCGTCCTCGCATATATTCTGCGCGTCGCGGGCGGATGACGTCAACGGCTTGAAGATGCGCTAGTGAGCGCGAAACGGCCCGTCGCCGTATGGCTCCAGTGTTCCCCCTGTACCACACCGTCTGCCGAATAAAGATTAGTTGTTTCACAGATCCGGTGAGTGCCGCCTCCACCTTTTTTACTTGTTATATTAATTCCAGTCATTGTATTAAATGTGGTGCATGATCACTAGAACGTCAGTGGCACAATATTGGTACAAACACTTCATAAATACATGTGCAAGCAGTTTGCATGTTCTTTTCAGTGAAGAAGACTGTGGAGCAAACGCTCCAATAAATGTGTCCCATTCAGTTAGACTATGAGAGCCGCAGTCTGCTTAACTGCATGCAACTAAGTCTAAGGCTTTTTCTAAACCCCATCATGACTGCCATCCGGCTATACACATACTATTTGCACATGCCCTGTGCAGATAGCATGTATAACCTCATGACAGTGTCCCAATTACAACAATCATGTCCTTAACCGTAGCACCTAGAAACACTATTCTAGGTTATGCAAAAGATAATTATATTTTAAATAAACTTATAAAACAGATAACACAGAAACAGAGATATGAATGTAATCTTCTCAGACCTATAACCTTGATTGCCTTTGGGGGAAAATTAGTATTTGATTTTATTCCCTTATGAAAGGCAATATTTCGTTTTATTGAGTAACATGCCAACATATTTTTCAATATACAGTTCCCTCTTGCATTCGCAATTTGTATTCTACAGCTAAAGTCAAGTTTACCAGAATCCATTGCCTCCAAATACAACTGGGAGGGCACCCGTTTCTGAGAACAAGGCCTATGTTTAAAGATCATGACGTTTTTTGCTGCCTAGTGCAGTTTTTATGACCATACGATTGGTCCTTATAGTGGAAATATTGTTCATCTGAAACTTATTATTTTGTAAAATGAATATGTATAGTGATAATACAAAATAAATTATTACAACAGAGACTGTTAGCCTCCAAAATCTTAGAATATCACCATACATACCGGATTTATCCTGAAATTGTTGCAATTCCTGGTGCATTTTCAGGAATGGCAACTATTTGTACCTGTATGCTGCTTGCCATGGAGGGATGTGAAGAAGACCGTGGCCGACTGCAGAGTGGGCCCGGGCAGGTCCTACAAACGTGCACTATCCATAGTAGGTGCAGGTTTTTACCACAATTCTAAGCTGAGCAGGACCTGGCATAGAGTGGGCCAGCAGAGCGACCACCGCCGCATATATGAAGAGGCTGGAGCGTCTAGATAATTCTGGCATGTGCAGGGCGACCAAGTTAACACCATACCCTGGTGCATCAAGCATCAGCATATGATAAATCCCCCCCACAGTACTACACCCTGTATAATGCTGCTATACAGTGCTAGTCATAACATTTATACAGTGTCCATATAAAATAATATTACCATAGAGTGGGCAAATAGTACTTTGCTATTTATATTCTTTTCTACGTGATATAGCTTGACTGTAGTTTGGGTCATCTCAGGACAAGAACTGTTTCTTCTTTTGGTATAGACATGGCAGCACATAATATGAATCATATCCAGCAGACCAGCAACTTGGGGTCCCCTCCTTACCATTTCTTGAAGCCGTGTAGGGGAGGTGTTGCCTGAGCCAATCACTGCTCTAATGACACTGAACATTACTAGGAGCTGTATTATACTGTGTTGGATCCTCCTTTATGTCTCTGAGCAGGGTTTATAGATGTTAAAGTGTCAGTATTATAGTGACATGAGAGTGTTATAATCATAAATATTTTTCATTGAAAATGAAAAATGACGCGTAGAATCAGTTTGGTGACAATAGCCTCTGGAGATGATGTTGCCTTAGTGTGTAGGGCTGCTCGGGCACATCTAGGTTTCACAGCTTCTCTTGCACAGAAGACAGATGAAAGTGTCTCCCAATCTCTTGTTATGTCGTGTCTGGAGATGCTGCCTTTGGCATTTTACTGTAAAAATCATATTTGATTTGGTTTATGTTCCGCTCAATGGATTCACAGACTGTACAGACCCACAAGATACTGCATGATACAGTGTATTCCTATGTTAATAGATAAGTAAGTGATTATTATGAGATGTGGTAACATAAAGTTATGAGGGTAACTAACATACAATTTATAATGAATGTTTCTTCTAGTATTGTCACTATATTCTTTGCCGGAATCCATGGCTGCGGCTGTGCACATAACTTGTTATTAGGTGCTGGTCTGGGTAGCTTATTTGTGTCCTGTCAATGTTTCTTGTAAAGGTGAGAAGGGATCAGAGCATTAAAGGAATTGTCTGGAATTAAAAATCTTTTGATGTGGGGCTCTGGGGGTTGAGAAAATAATCAAGAAATGCTACTAACTTCTGGCACTTCCGTTCCACCGCAACATCACACCCAGTCTCTGTATCCAGTCATGTGCCTGCTCCAGCAGCAGTTTCCTGCTCTAGATAGTGAAACCATTGCCAACCTCTGTATACAAACAGAGAGCAGCAGTGACGGACAGCACTGCGGCTGACCAGGAGTGCTGGAGGAAAGTATCAGCTCTTGATTATTTTCTAACCTGTGGTGCTACATATTGAAAGTTTTTGAAACCTGGACAAATCCTTTTAAAGGTTTTTGCAACTTATTTAAAGGACATCTACCATCAGTTTTACTGATGGTAGATTTGTCCTACTAACCTGTTCCTGAGGAACTAATTTCCTCAGGACTTCTTTTATTATAACTCCATATGCCGAGATTTCTGCAAAATAGAGTTATAAAAAATTATGCTAATAAGTCTGGGGTGCTCTTGCTGCATTACTGTAGCACCTCAGAGAGACTTGTCTTATAATTTATTCACAAAATGATTAAGTCTCTGCAAAAAAGATGCAGAAGATTCGTTCATCATTTCACCTTTCAGTGCAACCCAAATCATTTATTCGCCTTCTTAGGCGACCCATCTGCATGTCATTGTGCTTGGTTTACAATCCTGGTGGTAGATTTCCTTTAATCTTTGCTCCAGCCCAGACCAGAATCCAACTTCAAAAAGTTTTATCTGAAAAGGGCTGTAGGAGATGCCCTGGAAATCTGACAGAGTTAAAGGGCTTTTGCGAAAAGAATGAAAGATCTGATGTACAGTGCTGAATTCACATGACTCATGGAACACATGTATAGTAGCCTCCATATTGGGTCACAAAATAACATATAGGAACATAGTATAATAGAAAACTTACATAGATGATAAACAGTAATGGATACAAATAAAGTCAGGGAATTTGAAGGGTGCCTTGAATGATCTATATGCTGAGTTTATCAAGATTATGTATTTTTTTATAGTTTTAACAAAGGAGAGAAGTTTATATACCTGAAACAGCATATACTAGGTATGAATCCAGCCCATACCGGCTTATAATCAGTAAGGAAACCCTTATCACCGTGTGGCCTGCATAGATTAAATGTTTGTGGCTTCTTTAGGTGCCGGTAAGAAAAAAGGAGACTAGGGTAGGTAGCCGGTTATCTGTAGTTTTTGGCCCCTTGAACTCCAGCTAAGATCCCATTTGAGTAAATAGTAACTTAGTAAGTGGAGTCACCAACTAAACAGCAGAGCCAGAAGTGATCTCCAGAACTGAGACTGCCATAATGAGCTAATCAGTGGGAGCCCAAGTGTCGAACCCCCAAGGATCTGTAATTTCTATGATCCTATGGTTAAGTTATCAGTGTCAGTAATGTTAAAAACTCATTTAGTGGTCTCAGGGCTTATATAAAGCTATACAAGAGACCCCTGAGGTATCATAATGTAAGCTAATGTACTACCATTTGTATATTGCTATATTACAAGCCAATAGGGATTTAGGAGACCATATAGAATTGTATGAGTCTGTATTGCTAAGTGCTTTCACACCAGGATAGACCTTCCTGTGCTCTTAATTGCGACAGGTTCATTCATATCCGCTGCAATTGTATATTGCCATAACTAATGTCTGCATTTAAATATTAAAATAAAGTGATAAATATTAATCCACAATAAACGCATTGTAATGCATGTTCTTTAATGAAAGCTCTAGTATTCTCATTCATTCATTCTTTTCAGTTTCTTGGTCATTTATGCTTTTTTTCTGCCTGTTCAATACTTCACTGGTTTTACAATTGCCAAGAATACAATTATTAGCTTGGTTAGAATTTTACTGAGAAATAGAAGATGTGACTGATTTATGTGCATTAACAAGGTAGTTATGTTGTGGCTATTAAACTTAATAGCCTGTACAAACATTAAATGAGATTTCCTTGTCTTTATATGGAATGGCTTTCATAAATCCAAAAATAGCAATATGAGGAAACCAGCCACAACAAAATGGTCCGCAAAAAATAAAGGGGAGAGAAATGGAAGATTTGTTGGCCGTGAAATGAAAAGACTTAATATTTCAATTTATTTAAATTTTTTACTTATTAAAAATGTTACTCTGGTGATGTAGAATACCTCTTAATCCTGTAAGAATATGTGTGTGACATCGGACGATCAGATTCATTCAGACTGAGCGTGAGATTTAACTTTCAAATTGTGTCGCAAGACAATCTACTTACATGCACCAGGAAGTAGAAGGTGAACTCCGGGGGACCTGAGCGGGGAAGCGACATAATCTCAGTGAATCGCGGCACAGTGCATTCTCGTTAGACAATCGGTGAACTTTGTCGGACGGGTAAGTAAATGTGCCCCACTGTGTGCTCACCGCACTGTGACAGGGTGCCGTAGACGTCTATGGGGGCAGTGATACAGCCACAAATTGGAAAGACGAGTGATTTGAACATTTCCTTTTATTTTTAAATTTTTCTTAGCATTGTTTTAGTTTTTTTTTTTATGTATTTGCAGACCCCCTAAGATACTTGAACCCTAGTGGGGCTAATCGCTCCTACCATATACTTTTATTCTACTGTATTGCAGAGACTTTTCTGCAGATGTGTAACAGATCCAGCCAAGAGACAGGCTGTGGCATCTCACAGAGACCCCTGGCAATGGATTTTCGCTCCCCCGATGACATCACATGGGACGACAATCTCATCCAAGTTGGGAGTGCACCATCTGCATCTAAATGGTGATCAGTGTAAGCACCAATCAGGGGCGTTAATAGTGGAAGCTTGCTGCATTCTACAGCAAATAATTCTTGTGCAGATAGAACAGAAAAGGATACAGCAGTCCTCACATCTTTAGAGATGCTGACAATGTTGTGTAAATAAAATAACATGTATGTAGGAGCGCTGACTTGTCTGCATCTTAAATATATTATATGAATTTTAAACAATTATTATTACAATTATATGTTGACTTTGTTACATATGTTATGTTGTATTTCTTGTAGCGATACTGCACAAAGCAATTTCCCATGGGATAAATAAAGTTTTATTGTATAATATAAACAACTATTACTTCTTAGTAAATTAGGAAGTCCAAGAGGTGCGCAGCAACAATGGTTGAGCTTTAAAGGAAATCTACCATATGGGTGCTGGTGTGTGTCCCTTGAAACAAGCTCTGTGCTTCCTTTTTCTTTTAATGGCCTTGATTTGAAGAAAATTTTCTTTTAAAATGATGTAAATGAGCCTCAGTAGCTCCTTTTTATGTCACAGAAAACCCTTTTCTTGCTCTGTCTCCTGCTAATTATTCACGCCACTGTTTGGCTTTACTGTCCACTTCTTCCATCCACTCTCCATCCGATGACATCAGTCGGATGCGGCACACGTTGGATGCGGTTGTTCAGAGAGGGCTCATGGGCTGAGCCCTCTCCATACACGGTGGGTGTTTGATGCAAATTACAGCAGACACCCACAGGTAACATCTGCAATCGCTGTTAATCCTGCGATCGCCGCCGCCATCTTGGCTTTGATCTTCACTCCCTATGACGTCAGCATTGAAAATGTCATCTCATCTCACAAAATAATGACACCACCAATAATGGACACAGGTCCATGCACTGAAGTATGAGAAAGTAATTAGTTCCAGAAGATAGCAAAATGAAGAATTTTTTTTTGTACAGGAGGTTTTGATTTTATGGAAATTAAAAGATTATAAAAACTTATATAAAATTTGGCATTCCCATGATTGTACCGACCCAAAAAATAATGGAGACATATCATTTAGGGTGCACAGTCAAAGCAGCAACATCCAAGCCCAAATGGCGCAAATGCATTTTTTCGCAAATTTCACGTCATTTGGAATTTTTCCCACTTCCCAGTAAACATCATGGAATTTTAAATAATGTCACTATAAATTGCAATTTGTTATGCAGAAAACAAGCCCTCATTCAGCTCTTTACATAGAAAAACAAGGTTATAGATTTTTGAAGGGGGGGGGGGGAATGAAAAATTAAAACTCAAACACAAAAAGGACCTGTCATTAAGGGATTAAAGATGGAGGCTGTATGAAAGCACTGCATATCTTGTATACTTAATAGACGCGTTCTTTTTGGTGGTGTGTACTTACTTTTCCTCATGCAGTTTCATGAGAATATGAGCTCAGCAACTATACGACTACCTGCCTAAGCACTCACCAATTGGAAACCATTTGCTCCAACTTTCCGTTTCCCACTTCTATCGCAACTAGTGGTGATGAGTGACCATAAGCACAATAGCAGTTTTCAATGTCAGCTATTAAAGGGACAGGGATTTAGGACAGGGGTGCCATAACTTTTTTGGTCCATGGGGTGGATTGTCATACCACTCAACTAAAAGAGACTGCACTAGTAACCTACTCCCTAAAAGCACCATGTGCCACAGTACACCACAAAATGCCACTACACTAAATATAACTACAGAAACCGGGCAAATATAACTTTGTGGTGATAACAAATACAGACATTAGACCAGCCAGTAATAGAGACAATACAATATATAATACAGACTCCAGCCCAGCCAATAAATCACAACAGAGACCCTAAATGAGACTAGTGCTTTTGTTAATAATACAGACCCCAGACCAGCCAATTAATTATAATAAATACCTCAGACCAGACTGTTGTTAACAATGTAGACTCCAGACCAGATAATTATAATGACATATAGTCAGTTCAATCAAAGTTGGGAATACAAGCTGCAGATAACAATCTAATTCTCGCCTTTTTCTTTAACTGCCTTTATCTCTGCCTTTAAAGAGGACCTATCACCTGTAAAAATGGCACTAGGAACTGCTTACTTTAGTTACAGAGTAGAATTCTGTAACAGAATCATTATAGAATGATTTTGGTATTGGTTAAAAGAAGAGATTTTAACCACATCAGTCCTGTGGTTCTATGAGCTACAGAAAGAAGTTAAAGGGAACCTACCATCACAATTCTACCTATAAAAGGTAGAACGGGTGGTAGGTGGATGTATGGGAGGTGAGGATAGCCATTTTTAGAGCTAATCCTCGCATCCCCGCTATCTTCTTAAAATATTCAATACCCTAATATGTAAACTTTCTAGAGCGGCTAGTGGGGCGTGGAGTAGCCGGACATGAGGCTATACGTCGCGGCTACTCCATGCCCCAGTAGCCTCTTTTGCCCTCCTACCCTCGTCTGCTGGCCCACGTTTGCGGTGCCACTGCTCCGAAGCTGGTCTACTGCGCTCGTAGCTGCGCACCATAGATGTAAGGGTAGGAGGAGAAAAGAGGCTACCATGACGTGTACCCTCATGTCCGGCTACTCCATGCCCCAGTAGCCGCTCTAGAAAATTTACATATTAGGGTATTAAAGCTCTTAAAAAGATAGCGGGGACGTGAGGATTAGATCTAAAAAGGGCTATCCTCACGTCCCATACATCCACCTACCACCCATTCTACCTTTATAGGTAGAATCGTGGTGGTAGGTTCCCTTTAAAGAGGACATGTCACCTGTTAAAATTGGCACTAGGAACGGCTTACTAAAGCTCCTAGTGCTACAACAGATCCTCCGATAATGCTAGCAAACGTTGGAGCGCTGTACAATAGAAAACACCGGACCGCGCTATAAGTTTTCATGAGGGGGCTGATTAGGGTTGGTGACTGCCGCATGTCACCGCTGACCTATGGAGTAGGAGTGTGGTTCGGGGGTGAAGCAGTGCCTCAGACCGCCCCCTCATGAATACACCCAACCGGTTACAGCGCTTTATTGGTAAACATTCAGTAATTCCCATTGAAAAAAGGGGGGGGGGTGATAATTTAGTTACATATAAATGCTGCTCGGTTTTAGTAAAACTTACATACCCCTTCAATTCCAGCTCTGCAGCCTCTAAATTATGCTCTTATGACTCTATGACCATTACATGCCACTTTCTGTACTCCAAGTGACCTTCATATGTATGGGAGCCACCACTGAGGCATGTGGCTTCTGCAAGAATGACCAACAAATGCCTACCCCATATTGCCAATCACACTGTCTCACACGACTCTAGACAAAATCTGTAGGTGTCCACTGAAGTGCTAGAAAAAGATTTTTAACATAAAGCAGCCTTTGACTCTTTAAAAAAGGAAATCTACCACTAGGATCAATGATTATAAACCAAGCACACTTACATGCAGGTGTGTTCCCCCTCTGGCAGGAGCTAAACTTCTTTTAGCTTGTTTGCCTTTGTTTTTACATAAAAGGGCTTTAACAATTATGCAAATTAGTCAAGGGGCTCCTTGCTCCATTAACAGCTATGGAGCCTGGGGCCCCTCAGGCTCAATTGCTAATTTTTAAAGCCTTTTAATGTAAAAACAAGGGCAAAAGCTAAAATATGGGCACACCAATATCAGTGTGCTTGGTTTACAATCCTTCATCCTGGTGGTAGATGTTTATTAAACTCCATCTTTTTGTGTTGCTCGTATTTCATTATCAGATGTTACTGTTTCTGCCATTTAAAAGTTCATTGTGGATGTCCACATATTCTGATGGTAATAGTGGATTTAACATTTTACTGAGGCTTAAAGGGGTATTCCAGGAATAAGCATAATTCATATACAAATGGGCACTCAAAATATAAGCTAATGTGTAATTAGTTGTTATTTAAAATTTTGCTCCTCTTAGCAGAAAATGCTGGTGACATAGACTGTAATGGAGAATTAAAATGCTACTGGTCCTTTAATCAGTCCGTTAATTTCCTCCGCGCGGTCCGTTGCAGGAAGAAGATGGCTGCTGGTCACATGTCCACATCACATGTCCTGAACCTGTCTGGGCAGGTCATGTGATCACCACTAAGTTTGGCTGTAGTCGGTTGGTTGCAGTGCAGCCAGTATGGCCAGTGTTGTGGTGATGGCAGTTACACATCATTACTATGGTAACAGAGCAGCAGAGTCTGTTATATCATCACTGGGAGCAGAGCATAAGAGGGAGGAGGAGGAGTTACTGAGAACTAAAGGATCATGGAACTCCAGTTTCCAGTGGCGGCCATCTTAGTGATAACTCCACCTACTTTAGAGAGGCCATAAATTTAGTAAATCATAAAATCAAATTATTTTAGCTCCGTTTTGTGATTAATGACATTGAGTATAGTTGTATTCATTTATTTATATCATCATGGGTTTTTGTGTCAGACGTTCATATTCCCGGAATACCCCTTTAATGAAATCCTTCTTCAGCAGCGTAGAAATGATTCCTAAAATACTATAATAATATGCAAAAGCAGTAACAAGGAAGTCTACGTCTAAGATGTCTTCTGCGGTAAAATAAGACATGAAAACATTTCTGACATAAGTGACCCCAACGGGTTTTTTTTATTAAAGACAACAATATGGACAAAGATATTTGTTAGAGGCTTTATGCCAGTGCCACTTTGGGTGAGAAATATTTTTATTGTTCTTGATTAAACAGTGAAAAGGACAGATGGCGGCTGTAACACAGATTATATCAGGAAGAATTATGCTGGAAACGCTATTGGGTATTTAAAAACATTATATACACTAAAATACAGTTCTATAAAATTATGTTTATACAGATTATGTCATTTTGATTATCACATGTCATTTCTTTATTCTGAATGACAAGTATCTTATTTGTTCACTGTATGGACTGTTCCCACAATCTGTAAAACTGTGCGCGTTTCGCAATAGCCTTGAATAAGGATCTTTTTTACGAAACGCGTAGGATGAGCATTTACAATTTCTGTCTATGCCATGCTCAAGTGGGCATCTTTTTAACATGTTACAATAAAGCTATTGTTTTAATGGACACTCTTGGATCATCTTTGAAGCTGGACTTATGTTAAGTTTGTTAAATTTGTTTGAAGTATTATAGTTTCTACGGTTGAAAAAAGACACTTGTCCATCAAGTTCAACCAAGGGAATTAATCAATGTTTGATTTCTCTGGGTTATCAGTAGCAAGAAAGGAAAAATATTGGGCATAGCAATATAATAGAAATAAGTATAATAAAAATGCCATATGTGTATCTGGCCCAGATTTATCAGTAGTGAGGCAGACTGCACAGTGCACAGCTTTATTCCATTTCTTTTTAAGGGTAATATTTTTAAATTCCAATCTCAGATTTCAAATTGTTAAAAGTGTGCATATGATTAAGGGAGTTGTCCTCTAAAGGAATCTGTAACATTGCATTTGCAAAATTTTCTACATCCAACTCCACCTCCACATCCACCTCCTGTGCCTCGGGGAATGTCATAGACTATGAGTGAAAATGTTCACCCTGTGCTTTCCAGTTATTTAAAAGAGACGTTGGCTGTGTGTGACATCCTGAAGAGAATTTCTAGAAGAGGGGGAATAGTTGACAGAGAAGTTGGCTGTGTGTGACTCGCTGAAAAGAATTCCTAGAGGCGGGGGGAGTAGTTGACAGAGAAGTTGGCTGTGTGTGACTCGCTGAAGAGAATTCCTTGAAAGGGGGGGGGGGTAGTTGACAGAGAAGTTGGCTGTGTGTGACTCGCTGAAGAAAAATTAACTCCCTCATTCCCCCTTCCCTCATACTGTAGGCACTGCTGTGGCGGAGACTTATAAATAGGCTGGACACATAACAGACTCACATAAGATGATTTGCAAACATGTTTAGATATCTATGGGAACAGAATGTTAAATTCTTTAGGCACTAGGAGGAATAACTTAGGAATGGTAGCATTGCTTTCTAATAACAGTTTTTAGAAATATTTTTATTTAGGGGGATTAAATCTACTGACAGCTTAACTTTAAGTTCTGTGGGTTTTAATATATTGTCAAATAAAGACAAAAATTCCCCATTCTAGTTTGTTATAGCTAGGAGGAGTTATTTACTATCCCACCCAATGCTGGGTACTACAGCTAGTTGTAGATAAATACAGGTATGACTGCGATTGACATGTAATGTGTAGACAACTGGGTTAGAGGCTGTTCCTGGTATGGTTTGTCCACACCAAAATTGGTCAGAAGAAGGACAATCTATAAATGGGTGGTAGGGTCCAAGGCAACCAAAGAATTTTCTTTCACATGAAGAGAAATCATCTGCATCTTACAACTTAAAGGATCTTAATCTGTTGTCTAGGTGCCAGGTACTACTGTACAGGGGACCTTCAGAGATCCATGTGCCTTGACAGTTCAGAGTGTTTTTGGCCGCAAATGGAAGACATTCAGTACAGAGTATTAGGTAGGACGTTATGCCATATTGGTGTACCATTATAGATTAAAATGTAAACATAAAAACAAAAAGCATCTGATATTGGAATAAATAGGAAAAACTTACACAAACGGTAACACAGCAAACACAATCCACTTCTGTTCACTGTTGCTATGGATGCAGCCTTAATGGATTTCTTTTCAAGTGAGTAGCACATATAGATATTACTTACTATAGGACTATATGCCATTCTGTGGTTCTTTCTAATATCTTTCAACAGCAGTTATTTTGTTACATTAATATTTTATTGTTTAAATACTGTATATACTGTATATACATTAATATTGTGGAGAAAACAGGAGTAATATATGGGGAAAAAATCCCACACCCAAACTATGCCAAACATTTCTGTAGTTGCCCAGTCTACCCAATTTACATATCATATTGTATATACTTAGACTGCATTTCCTCTAGACTTACTCCTCCTCCTCTAGAATTACATCTTAAGTTTAAAGCATAACTAAACTTTCAACAAAATTTTATATAACAATAGTTCTAATGATAAAATTTTGAACATACTCTATTAAATAATATCAAAAAAACTGTTGCTGTGTCCTTCTTTTTCCCCCTGCCTTTCTTCTTTATTTAACCAGTTTCTGTAAACCAACTCTCTAGACATAATGAAGTCTGATAAAGTGTCTTGACTTAACTTTTTACAGTCATTCACAACATAGCCTTATCACCCTAGAGAGCTGAATCATCAAAGGAAATGTTTTCTAGGTATAGAAAGATTTAATCATTAGCCTTTTTATGTTCCTGAGGTGGACAAGACCTCTGAACATTTTCAGCTATACTGCTCACTGCAGGAGAAAAAAGGGACAGAGAAGCCGCTATACCTAATAACGTATATAACAATATTTACTATAATCACCTGCTATAATCATTATAATCATAAAAAATGCTTCAATTGTACAGTTACTCCTTAAAGGGGTATTCCCATCTGTGCATACACATTTAATTAAATTCATTTGTCATGTGTAAACATTTTTTCAATTGGATGGTATTAAAAAAAATGTTCCTGTGTGAAGATAATTTCACATAAATGTAGTCATGTTGTCCCTTAGAAACGAGATGGCTTCCCCAGATACGACCACCTCACATTTTGGCCGCAGTGGCCAGATATGCACTATTGGGCCCTGCCTGACCACCTGGATTCAGAGATTATTACCACAGGACGGCTGTAGGACATGTAGTAATTCCTCGGACATTTAATATTCAGAAACTTTTTGTTTCTTTGTGCAATCCCTCCAGCAGAGGTGGCCGTAGCCAAGGACACAGTCTTGTTTCTAAGGGACCATATGACTACATTTATGAGAAATTATCTTAACATCTAATTGAAGAAATGTTTATATATGGCAGGTTAACGAAACTGAATGTGATTGCCAAGATGAGAATACCCCTTTAAATTCTGTATGGTCAGTAACCCTTCTTGCAAAATGTATATCTTTATTGAAGCTTTAAAATACACTTGTACCTCACAGCAGAACAAGACTGACGCGTTTCGACATGTCTTCCATTCACCCAGGCCTTCCTTAGAATGTGGAAAGGAAGTGATGTCAATTAGTGGTCCTTGTTTATTGGTCAGGAATTTATTCATTGTATTTTAAATGTGAGCAGTTTGTTTTATTTTGTTATGACTATGACTAAGAGAGGTTAGCTCGAAACGCGTCAGTCTTGTTCTGCTGTGACGTGCATGTGGATTTGAAAGCTCCAATAAAGATATACATTTTGCAAGAAGCAGAGTGCCGCAGGATTTTCTGAATTGGTATTTATACACGCACTGCTCCGGTGAGCCTACCGTGCACATGTCTTCTGGATGGTTTGCTGATTTGAGCTGGCATAGGAGACTTGTACTCTACCTGTGCTAATACACAATAGAGGACTTTTAACTTCTATTGTTCCAGTTTTTAAACTTAAACATAAACTCATCGCCTTGTATAGTGCATTATTAGCAAATTTGAGAAATTCAAACAGATGGTAAGAATATTTAGCATCTTAATCACCTCCCTATTAAGGGACTGACCTCTAAGAGACAGTACAAGATCACATATTCAGCTTCTTGTTTCCAGCTCAGTTGTTCACAGATCTTAGAATTAAATGTCTGAATAAAACAGATGATAATTTCCTGAAATATAAAATGTGCAGAATGTATTCTGGTTACAATTTAAGTTGTTAAATGAATAGAATTTTTTGTCTTTTAAGGGGAATCAATGATGTAATATAGGTTGGAGCTGCAATTTATGAAGGAAAAAATACATGTAAATATTAATATTTAGTAAAGAATTAGATGATTCCCACTACTGTAAATGTACAGTGTTATGCTCTAAGGGGTTCAGTATCTGTGCTTGACAGCCACCCTTTTATGGAAATAAATCTGAAAAATCTGACAGTATTCTTTTCATGCACTCACAGTTTTAAAACTGATTACTAGGATAAACAGTTTAATAGTGACGTTAGTTATTTGATATTTGAAGAACCCAAAATAGTAATAGAATAACACAAAAGCAGAAATACAAAAACTATAATATTGTTAAGAGAGAGAATATCACCCAAAACTTTGTTAAATGTTTTCAAAGCTTTATTCTTTAATCCATTATAATTGTATAAACATCACATCTTGCATGTTTGGCTGACGCGTTTTGAGCCTCAAAATGGCTCTTAGTTTTTGTATAGTTCTTAGAAAGAATTATACAAAAACTATGTTTTGTTCTTTCTTTTACTTTAGAGATTAATGCATATAAACTCAGCCACAGTATCATTCCACTGACGATTGCTAGACATAGCTATCATCATATCAATATTTATTTCTGTTTCAAATGATAACTTTTTTCCTGGGCCCCCTCCAGTCTTATATACAGTTTTTCCAATGAATGCCATACATTGTAGCCAATCTGTGTCTGTCTTAATGACATCATCATGTTAATTGAGAGTTGGGGATGATAAATTTAATAGCAATGACTATTTACAAATAATATTTAAATTACTCATCATCTGTATTTTGTATTTTTGCAGATACCATGATCAACAGGATGTTACCAGTAATTTCCTTGGAGCAATGTGGTTAATTTCAATCACTTTTCTATCCATTGGATATGGTGACATGGTACCGAACACATACTGTGGAAAAGGAGTATGTTTACTCACAGGAATTATGGTAAGAAGATATCATGATGTGACTTTTATGGAATTCCTTTAAATGTTGATAAGAATATATGTAAGTTTGTTTTTTACATTGAATTAAAACTTTTATTTTTTTGTGGGAAGAATGTTTAACACTGTTCGGTTTCTGCATGTATCTTGTAATTAGATTTCAGAAATGCCCATGGAATATCGTTTAGAAATGATATTATAGATCCAATGACTATTAAACCCTAGAGTTGTTTACCATGTGGTGGCACAGGGAACAGCTACTGAGTATTTGAGCAGCTCTTTCCCAGTGCTAACCAACTGGGTACCATTAACATTGTGCAAAAGTTTCTGTTGTGGACATCCGTGTCTTGACATTATACTTGTACGTTACACACTGCGCTAAAATCTTCTCTCCATTTCACCTATTTTGGTTGTTGTGAAGTGGAGTTTCAGCAAATCAAATAATATAGTGCTGCCAAGAAAAAAAAATTGGATATTGTTATACTCATTTTCAACCAAGGCAAAGTCAAACTTGTGACTGTGTGTGACTCATATATTATTCTACGCACTCAATATATAGTTCTGATCTTTTCATGAATGGCTCATGCAGTAAAATAATAACATCATGCTTTTTTATCACCATCATATCGATAACCGGTTTACTTAGACAGAGCATACATACACTGCTCAAAAAAATAAATGGAACACTTGAACAACACAATATAACTCCAAGTAAATCAAACTTCTGTGAAATCAAACTGTCTACTTAGGAAGCAACACTGATTGTCAATCAATTTCGCAGGCAATTAACAAGACACACTCAATAAAGGAGGAGTTCTGCAGGTGGGCACCACCGACCTATGCTTTCTGGCTGATGTTTTGATCAATTTTGAATGTTGATGGTGCTTTCACACCATGGTAGCATGAGACGGACTCTACAACCCACACAAGTGGCTCAGGTAGTGCAGCTCATCCAGGATGGCACATCAATGTGAGCCTTGGCCAGAAGGTTTGCTCTGTCTGTTTGCTGCTGTTAAAAGTCTGGAGGCGCTACAGGAGGAGGAGGGGCACTGCCAGGGCCCTACAAAATGACTTCCAGCATGCCACAAATTTGCAGGTGTCTGCACAAATGGTTAGAAATGGACTCCATGAGGATGTTATGAGGGCCCAACATTCACAGATGGAGGTTGTGCTCACAGTGCAAAACTGTGCCGGACGGTTTGGCAGTGGGTCAGTGATGGTATGAGGTGGCATTTGTTTTGAGGATCGCACAGCCCTCGGTGTACTTGCCAGAGGTAGCCTGACTGCCATTAGGTACCGAGATGAGATTGTCAGACGCCTTGTGAGACCATATGCAGTTGGCCCTGGGTTCCTCCTAATGCTGGACAATACTAGACCTCATATGGCTGTAGTGGGTCAGCAGTTCCTGCAAGATGATGGCATTGAAGCTATAAACTGGCTCATTCCCCAGACCTGAATCTGATTGAGCTTATGTGGGACATCACAGGACTGTCCAGGAGTTGGCGGATGTTTAGTCCAGGTCTGGGAGGAGATCTCTAAGGAGACCATCCACAACCTCATCAGGAGCATGCCGAGGCCTTGTAGGAAGGTCATACAGGCCAGTGGAGGCCACACACAATACAGAGCCTCATTTTCACTTGTTTTAAGAACATTAGATCAAAGTTGGATCAGCCTGTTTTGTTTCCAATTTAATTTTGTGGGTGACTCAAAATCCAGGCCTCCATTGGTTAATAATTTTGATTTCCATTGATGATTTTTTTTTGTGATTTTGTTGTCAGCACATTTAACTTTGTACAGAACAAAGTATTCAACGAGAAAATGTAATTCATTCAGATCATGGATGTGTTATTTGAGCGTACCCTTTATTTTTTTGAGCAGTGTATATATTTATCAATCACAAATGAAAATGTATACTTTGCCTTTTTTTAATTAATATAATACTTTGAATTTAACATGACTGACATTTCTAATGAAGAAGCTTTTATACCAGGTAAAATGCATTATAATAATGCAAATATTAAATATTTTATATATATTTACTGTATATACTGGCGTATAAGACTACTTTTTAACCCCTTAAAATAATGGCTACAGTGGGGGGTCGTCTTATACGCCGGATATACGGGGGCCGCACTGTGTGAGGTGTTTTTTTTCCCCGGTCAGCGCGCAGAGAGCCGCTTCCTGGGACCGCCGCGCATGCTTAGTACGCGCTGACGGGGCGGCGCGCTGTATGCTAATGCAGCCGCCCTGTCACAGCGGTCGGCGTCACAGAGCTGGGGGTCACAGGCGGCACTTACAGAAGCATGTCGGATCTTTATTAATATCGCAGCTTACAGTTATGATCACCAGGCACTTGCTCTCTTGTTTGTTTTGCAAAGTTTTAAGCAGACTTTTTTTCATTTGGGAGAGGGGTAGTCTTATACAGTGAGTATATACCAAATTCTATATTTTTAGGGCAGAAGTTGGGGGTCGTCTTATACGCCCAGTCGTCTTATACGCCGGCATATACGGTATATATTCTAATTCAGTTAAAATAATACTAATAATGTTAATGATAAAATTATACTAATAAATCCTTATTTATATAGGGCCATCATATTTCATAGCTCTTTACAAATCATGAGGTACATATAGAAACAAAATAACACCTTACATTCTATGAGACTTTGGAGTTAAGTCACAAAATGAAGCTCACCCTGTCTCAAGATCATATGTTGTTTAGTCTTTGAAAAATGCCAAAAGCTACCACAAAAGGTATCCATAAAACCTGTGCTTTATTTCATCTTAATAAAAGACCTATGAATAAGTACAAGTTTTTGATTCTGTTATAGTTATGTTTCTTTAAGTGAGGCTGTTGCCAGGTACCCCCCTCACACAAACCACACACAGTAGCTGCTAGATGTCTTTATACATGTTCCACTGATGCCTCTATCCGTGAGATTAGAGCCACCATTCTTCTAAAAAAGACTTTTATGGATGTCCTCTGTTCCAGTTATGGAGGTGGGCAGCTGCAGTATACAGCCAAGCTATCCTACCTGCTCACTGACCCTGACACTGCTAATTAGGATGAAGAGAATTCCTGAGGGTGGAGTAAGGAGGAGCGGAGAGAGACAGCAGCTTTGTGTTTCCCGGCTCTGCTATGTTATTAACCATTCTTTCAGGAAGGTGGGGTGAAAGTGAAAGGCATTCTCAGTCGGGTTAGGGGTTTCAGCCTTGGTGATGAGGTGGGGGGTAGCTTGACTATATACTGCAGCTCCCCACCTCAGTAACTGGAACACAGGACATCAATACAATACTTTTTTGGCTCTTATCCCATGTATAGAGGCATCAATGGAACATGTAGAAAGACAACTAACAGGTACTTTGTGTTGTTTGCGGGGGGCGTGAGCTTGACACATTCTCTTTAAATTTCTTGGTGAAGTTTACTACTGGCAAAAAAAATCTATGAAGAACTTCTATTATTATTCACATACAGAAGATCATAAAATTGGAGTTACAATAGTAATAATCAGGAAAAAACTCAGGTTTTTTTTAGCCATAATTCTTTAGAAGATCCCTACAGTCAGTCTCTACTAATTTTAGCTTACAAAGCTACAAGAACTGTAGGTTATATTGTCTCGGTTTAGTACCAATTTACAAAGATGTACAACTCTTGACAGTTTTGTGTCCGGCAATTAGCATTTTCTAAAAATTAGCAATGTATCTTTAAACAGAACATGACAAGTTCACTTTGGTGAGACGGTAAAGTATGTATCTCTGCCACCAGCCACTGCGACATGTGAAATGCGCCCATACATCACTCACTGACAGCTGTCACATAGCAGCTGTGAGAGCGGCTCCCTCCACATTACTTTCAGCTTATCCCAGCTATTCAGGGTAGGAAATAGTTTCAGATGTACTGATTGTCAATCTCTCCAGATCAGACAGCAGGGATAAATTATGGTGAGCAACAAATGAAGCGTTAAGAGAAGAGGCAGGAAACTGTAGTATAAAGTTTACTAGATACGGATGTGTGATGAAAGGTAGAGGAGTTAATGGAGATTGCAGGAGGAGATAATACATGTTCCTTGTGTCAGATATTTTCACTCCCCAGATGAACGTTTTATAATACAACCTTATCATATTTCCTCTATCTTTCAAGTTGCTTTAGAACCTGTGAACTCTCTGGACTGTAAAACTACTCAACATATCTATATACAAACAACCCGTAGACAGCTCCAAGCCCCAGATTTCAACACTCATCTACTGGAGAGCATCTAAATTATCCAGGCAAAGTGGTACAAAGTGCAGGACAGGCAGAGCCAAGCAAAAGAGAATCTGACTTCAAACCCCTGCCAGCACATGTTTATGTCTCATCTATTTATCACTCTTTTTTCTGTTTCACTTTCGCACGCTCTACCGTACTTTCTATTTCTATCTCTCCATGTCTATGTGTATTTTTTATGTTCTTTTTTCTTTCATTTAGGTTATATTCACGAGACCGTATGGGGGACATATATACGGCCGGCATATATGCGGCGTATATACGTCCCCCATAGACAGCAATGGGCGCACAGCGCCGTACGGGAGCGGTCCGTAGCCGGGAGAAAGATAGGACATGTCCTATCTTTCTCCGTAATACGGCACAGTGCGCCATACATTGGTAGGGAGAGGGGCGGGGGTGAATGGCGCTCATCCCCTCCTCCTCTCCCCGTTGCCGACGTGTGCCCATCGTACTAACGGTACAGAGGGCACACATCGTGTGAATGTAGCCTAAATGTGTAAATTCTTTCTCTTCTTCCTCTTGCTCGCTCTTGTAGCTTTCATACAAGAGAGAAATAATCAATTGATAAGAAGCTCATGAAAAACTGATATGTGGATAAATTAAAATTTTGCATCTAAATCTGTGATATAATAGATGTATTTTTTAAACAAAACATATTTAATAGTGGGGAAACCCTGGCGAGAGGATTATTAGGAATAAAATATTGAATCTTTTGTTGCGATGTTCATGTTAACTGATAATTGGTGACAATTTTCTATTACTGGCTGCTTTGGTTTATTTAACACTCTGTCATTTAGAAATTCTTGTTTTTCCTCTTTAATGTTGTGCTAGGATACGATATTGCCAGAGTTATCTGTGGTTTCATAACTAGGAGTATAGAAGTTATGATAACTAATTTAAAATAAACCTACCATTTGATTTTATGCATTATGAAGCAAACATACATTGTGAATGGTGTTGCTACACTGGTACAGGATCATATCTTGGTTAATCCCTGAGCTGAGTGGTTTTGCTGAAAAAAAAAAACAATTACACCATTCAGGACCTTGGGAAAGCTGGGACAGACTGGCTTACGGAGCTTGGAATTACAAATGGCTGAAAGTAAAGCATGACTAGTCAAGCACTAATCAACCTGAGCTGAATGACTTATACACAGAAGCTGGGGGATGGTGCAGCAATTGATTATTCTGTCTGTCAGGAAGAGAACTGCAGGAGATGATGATGCAATCAGAGAGAAACTCTCTATGAGAAGCAGCAAAGCAAGCGCCAGAGCAGATATAGAGGCCACAGAGCTTCATTATCATAATGTTATATCTGTTTTATCAGCAAAACCACCCAGCACAGAACAATTTGTGACAAATTCGAACAAACCGGGTGCAAAAGAATGTGAACCTGAAACAAAGTATGATTACTGTCCCCCTTAGTGTTTTGTTGAGGAACATATTGGGGGTCATTTATCTTTATTCATGACATTTGTGTGTGTCTTTTCTTGTTTTTTTTTCAGGTTTTGCCTTGTTTGATTTATCATAGAGGTTGATATATCAGGCACCCGAGCCGATGGGCTTTTTGAGACTCAAACTCTTCTACAACTTCTTCTAAAGTTTTTCCTATGCCTGGCCAGCACTGGAGTATATTTGTAACTTTTTGACCATGACTTGCGCAAAATGTATAACTTTTTCATATGTCCATATCTGGATTTTAAGGATATATCAGGCGTAACACTGAACTTCTCATTCTTATTTTCAAGGGGTTATATTTTCGTGGGGGAAACCAGGAATAATGTAGCACCATTGAAATAACTATTCTCTTATCTTGTTGATTTCAGGGGGCTGGTTGCACCGCTCTTGTGGTAGCTGTGGTTGCAAGAAAGCTAGAACTTACCAAAGCAGAGAAACATGTTCACAATTTCATGATGGATACACAGCTCACTAAAAGAGTAAGTAAGCAATGTTCTTTCTTTTATTATGGTGAAAAAGTCAAGGGTCTTAGTAAAAATGTTTTTGAAGGAAAATCATTATCAAGGTCAAGAAGCACTAACAATATTGGAGAAAGTATGGTTACCATGGCACTTTCCTATGATTCAGGTTCCTTTTTTGGTACTGCAAATACCATAGTCAGGTCCAGCCCCAGGTTTAAGTAGGCCCTTGGGAAAACTCACATCCCGGCACTACACTGCCTCCACCCAGTAGCCACAATGTATCAGTAGCCACACTGTCCCCCCATAAGCCACACAGCCCCTTACCCTCATAACGCACACTGCCCCCCCCATAAGGCACACTGTCCCCTCCACCCATAAGGCACATTGTCTCATCAATAAGGCTCACTCTCCCCCATAAGGTACACTTCCCCCCATAAGGCAAGTTGTCCCCCACATATGTCCCCCACATATGGCACACTGTCACCCCACTGTCACCCCAACAACAGGAGCCGGAAGGTGATCAATTGTACCAGTGTCTTAAAGCTACAGTGGTGCAAATGATCCAGGGTCCAACATTTTTTTTCGGCATCTGAGTGGGCCATTCCAGCACCCTCGGGACCCGGCACTTTCCCAGGTAAGCCAGGTGTTGGCACCAGATCTGACCATAATGATGCCAGGACAGAACTATGTGCACATGGTGCCATATGATATGAAGTCCTTTCTTACCCTAAAAACAGCAGCAACAAACTGTAATAATCTATGTTTTTCAACCAGAAAAGATTGAAATCCAGATGATAGACCATTAGCATGTAACAGTCAGCTCAACAACCCAAGGCAACTATTGCTCTCCCGTGTAAGTGATGTGCATGGTCATCACCCCAGGAAATCTTGAAATGTCTTAACTTGGACTCTAATATTTCATATTTCTGGTGTATCTGCTGTTGCAATGCAGCACCAAGTGGGAGGATCAGTGACTTGGACGCTACAATGAGCCGCGGCTCCTTCAGGCTTGTTAGGTATAGTAGACAATATTTCATAGCAGTATTAGCTACTTGTGTGGTGCATATGAACAGAAATAAAATTTACATTCCGGGATGTTCTGCAGAAACCTATATACATCTCTACAGTAATTGAATGAGTTAATCTAATGATACTGCAGCTCATTCCTGTAAGTATTATTTCACTGAATCTCCCTGGATAATCCATTTTGCACATAATGCCATGTTACCATTAACCTGAAGTGAATTTTGTAAAATAAAACTAGAAAACTTACAATCGAAATTTAAAGGAAGTAATTACTTGAATTCATTTAAATGTAATATGCATCAAGCAATCCTATTCCTTGGTTGAACTTGATGGACATGTGTCTTTTTTCAACCGTATAAACTATGACTATGATACTATTAACATAGAAATAGAAAATTCGTATTGTGTAATCTATAGCATGTTATAGAGCAAGAGGAGCTGAAGATCTTGTAAATACTGTCCTAACTGAGCTAAGAAGATTGCACTAAGTGTCCTATCTGCATGCTCCATGTTATAGAGTAGGAGGAGATGAGCATAATGTCCTATTAGCAGGCAGCATATGATAGAGCAGGAGGAGATGAGCAGATTGTACATTGTGTCCTATCTGCAAGCAGCTTATGATAGAGCAGGAGGAGATTAGCTGATTGTACATTGTGTCAAGAGTTTGTATGTTATATTCGTGTTTGTGTGGGTTTCCTCTAGGTCCTCTGGTTTCCTCCCACACTCCAAAACATACTGGTAGGTTCATAAAATTGTGAGCCCCATGGGGAAAGGGACTGACCTGGCAAGCTCTGTGCAGCTCTGCGTAACCTGTGTGAGCTATATAAATAAAGAATTATTATTATTATTATTGTGACCGATCTGCAGGCAGCTTATGATAGAATACAAACAAAAAGATCCCGCTCTATTGCTTTAAAAGTTATTGGTCTTTATTCATATTGCATCAAAGACATGATGTGAGTTACAACTAAACGACGCGTTTCTGACACACTCTGGTGTCTTTTATCATGGCTGATACAAGTTAGATCATACAAACAATAATTTCACCTTTAATTACGTGATATAACCAACGCACATGTGTAAACGAAACAGCTTACCCAATCACAAACCTAGCAGGGCAATCATGATGATTAAACCACATGGGGATTACTTCCTGACCGGGTGCAATGGCCGCTGATAAGGCTACAACATGGTTAATCACTTAAACACATGGCTGATGGCTCCACTACTTCTGGTCAGGGAGAACACATATCGGCATGACTACCTCCGGGTCAGGAAAATTACATGATTACAAGGGCATGGCTGGATACTTGACCCATGATCACAAGTCACATGCCTCAAACCTACTTCCAGGTCAGGAAAGTCACATGATTGCAAGGGCATGGCTAGATACTTCACAACTGATCGCAAGTTACATGATCTAAAACTACTTCCAGGTCAGGAAGGTCACATGACTGCTAGGGCACAGCTAGATGTTTTAACACATGCTTACAAATCACATGATAAAATAATGAATGATATAAATGATATAATTAGTTCCGCCAGTTGGGGCTGGGTAAGTATGTCAACATAATTACCGTGCAAATTCAATTAAAAAACAAATACAATGATTAAAACAAAATACTAGGAAACCAATGCACAAATTTAGATATACATTTTGGATCGATGAATGAGTATGACCAGGGACAGATTTCTATCCAATTGAAGTCAATACAGATTCCTGCTATAGAATAACAGCAAGCAGAGATCTAGAAAACAGCCAGAAAGTGATACAGAAAGTATATTAAATATTGTATAACTTTTCAGTACAGAAACAATAACATTTGCTCAAAGTGGATAACCCCTTTAAGAATTTTATCCAAGTGACCACAGAATTTGTTGGAACTTTAAATAGTTTGTTTAAAACTTCTGTCGCAGGTGGAACTTGGTTTTACAGTGTATAACAAACTTCATTTACAAACACAATACTAACAAAAACAAATGAATATGTACTTAAGTTTAAAAAAAAGTAGGTCACCCTGATATTTTAACTGAGTTAACTACCAAAGCAAGATGAAAAACCAAGCTGAGAACGGATGTCCCCTGCTGCTCATGGATTTAAGTCATGAAGGGAAATGTAATAGTTTCCATTAAGCTCCTTTGAATTGCAGAAATGATTAGGATATCTTACTGCAGATTGATCATGGGACATCAAAACAGGAAGGTCAAGGCAAGTGAGTGACTCGAATGAGCTTTGATATGCTGAATGGATATTCTTCCCACTAGCAATGTGACTGAATGAGATGAAGATCAGTCTCGGTTAATAGCAACTGGAACCCGACATTGACTTTTCAAAGGCATACAAATTGTTAGAGTAGAACATTGAGTGTCCCCGTAAATATTGTTGTGAGAGTCATTTTTTCACCATCAGTAGTTTCAGGCAGTTTCACCCAACACAGATTATTAGACATTAGGTAAAAGGCAACTTCTTCGCAGGCTATTGATTTTCCTTATCTAATGATTCTTTTCAAGCATTTATGTGGAATTCTTATGAAAAATTAAATGACTTTTACTAATTAATGTTCAGCCACAAAATAAGTAGAAGGGTGAAAAGGGCATTATTGGCTATGTATGAATATATTATAGGCTATTTAATAGTTAATTAAGACACATCAATCTTCCTTTTTATCAGGTAGGTATGTAACCTTTTATTTTTTTATTTTTTTATCACGACTATTACAATCATGGAGGATCAGGGCCTTAAAGGAAATCTACCATAAAAATCCTTCATGATAAACCAGGGACCCTTACTCCTAGATCCAAGCACCATGACTGTGGTAATTGTCTTATATTTGTTATGCATGGCCTCCTTCCTTCCAAAAACAGCCTTTAAAATTATGCTAATGAGCCTGAGGGGTTCTGGGAGTGTTTCAATAGCAGAAACCTTCGCAGTGCAGAGCAGGTCTCACCCAACCCCCTGCTCTCTCCCTCCTCCCTCTGTCTGTGTAATCCAGCAGCAGCGGGAAGTACAGGTGGAGGGGAGACCTAGCATATTTAGAATAATTATAAAAGTTTATAATTATTATATAATTATATTATAAAAGGAAGGAGGCCATAGATGACACATATGAGAAGATTATCACAGTCACAGAGCCTGGATCTATGAGAAACTGTCCCTGGTTTATCATGCTTAATTCCTATCTCAGCCATAAAGGGCAAAAGGGAAATATCCACCCTTATGTCATGGTCAGGGGTAGATCCACCCTCACAACTATGTGCGCTTATGCCACTAAAATCAGACAGGCCCAAAGGAACAGTACGTGGCCCGTTTCTTGTGGCCTGCAATGCCCACATGAGGCCTTATTCTGTAATATTCTTTGTTACATCTTCTCAAATTGTAGTAACGTTATGTAGAAATGGTTTCTTTTTTTTAAATGTGGCATCTAGACGTGGTATCAATAAAATTTTCCAGCTTGTGGGTCTGTAATGATCCAGATCAAGAATATCCAGTTTATAGGGAAACTTACCATTTTTTGTATCTATTCTTTGGCACTGGTCACATAGCAGATATCAGATTCTTTCCAGAAATATAGCCGCTGATCTATTCTCCCCACACACCAATCAATACCCGCTGTCCCTTTCTTTGCTCTCCATTTGAAAATAATCAGAACAAATTTGCTTTCAATTTGCACTCACAGTTTTCTCTGAAATACTGACCTCTCATGTACTGCCTTATATAAAGATGTCAAATTTATAGGCCTGAGTATTACAAACACGGCCCTAGAAACATGATCTCTACCTGATGAGTAATGGCATAGGCTGGCCGTCATTTTCTCTCTACTGTCTTTCTATAAACACTTGACATCTTTCGGCTAAATGAGATCTGTGTCTCTGGGTAAAAGATTTAAAGGGATTCTACCCCATTATACTATTAACTCCCACATGTAGGGTATAAAATGTTTTTCTATGAGTAATGTCACACTTGTAACATAAAATCTCCTAGTCAGATATTTGAGATGAGTCAAGTTTAGAGGCTGCATTGTGAGTGCGCCTAGTTCTTACCTACAGAGCCTAGTAAGTACAGGCAGTCCCCTACTTAAGGACACACAACTTACAGACAACCCATAGTTACAGACGGACCCCTGTGCCCACTGTGACCTCTGGTGAAGTCTCTGGATGCTTTACTTTAGTCCCAGGCTGCAATAATCAGCTGTAAGGTGTCTGTAATGAAGCTTTATTGATAATCCTTGGTCCAATTACAGCAAAAATTTTGAAACTCCAATTGTCACGGGGACAAAAGAAAAAAATTGTCTAGAACTTCAATGATAAAATATACAGTTTCGACTTGCATACAAATTCAACTTAAGAACAAACCTCCGGACCCTATCTTGTATGTAACCCGGGGACTGCCTGTACCTTTGATTCTGGCTGGTGTTATTGCAGCTTTAGACTAACTTTTTTCTACCTGCCTGCTTGTCTGGCTCTATCTCTCACAGAACCAAAAACCCAATGATCTGAAAGATGAGATTATTATCTTTTATATGACACCAAAAGCATGTTACTAGGTATTATAGAACTGAAGATTCCCCCTGCAGCTATTAAACTTGACTCATCTCAGGCAATGAGACGTGACTCATGCTCATTTTCACATAACTTTGAAGGAGATTTTTTATAGGTATCCAACCGGAGGGGGCGGGTAGCTTAATGGGGTAAAAAATGGTGACAGGTACCCTTTCCGTCCCCACAACAACACTGAGTTTGGAAAATCATTGACATGCGTATAACATATACTTATGAAATGAAATGGGAAGATATTTCATGACCTCATCTTTTGGTGTGATGTAATTAATGTAGTATTTTATTTGAGAGCTACTTATAATTAGTAAATTGTGAAATGTCCGTAAACCCTGTAGTGTTTTACTAAGGTTGTGTTGGTTTTCTCAACAGGTGAAAAATGCAGCAGCTAATGTTCTCAGGGAAACATGGTTAATTTACAAAAACACAAAACTGGTCAAAAAGATAGACCACGCAAAAGTGAGGAAGCATCAGCGCAAATTCTTACAGGCGATCCACCAGTAAGTGACTTATTTCTTATTTTACATGTTGCCATTTTATAAAGAGGTAGTCACAATATTTGACCAATATAGTGACATCTGTTACCATGTAATGTGAAGTTCTTGCTGATTTGGGGCAAAATCTTGGCTAATTTGGTACTCGTTATACAGATAATGAAATTATTTGTGGTTCATTGGATTACATAAAAATAGGGATTTTAAACCCAAGTGACATAAAAGGGCTCTAAAACATACAGTGGGGGGTGTTTATCCCGCTCCCTGTTCACATTGGATATATCAAGAGGCTGCAACCTCTCAATATATCTGGCGGACGACTGGGCAAGTGGACAATTCCCCAAACCCTGCCAGAAGCTGGAGCAGGCTATACATAGCTAGATGGTTGGCTCACTCTGTGCCCAGGCATGGATCACTACATGCCCCCGGTGCCGACTTGGGGGAAGTAGTCACAATTCCTGGCTGTGCAAGTCCAGGACAAGCCTTAATAAATCCCCCCAGTGATTTCTGGTGCAAGAGGAATGGGCCATTCATCACCTCTCATAGTAAAACTGGTTCTTATATAAATTGACATACACCGCCATTTTACTTTTTAGTCCTCCTTCAGGAATAAATTAAAGGGGTTCTGCCAAAATAGACTCAGGTTCAATAGAACACTCCGTACTGATTGAAGCGAAGAACCTTCTCTTTAGTCATCTCTATGGAACAACTGTGCGGTCATCCTAGAACTCCCATAAAATTGACGCAAGTTGAGTATGTGCACCTGAGCTCCATTCTGTATACGGCAATGGGGGCGAAGTTCTCCCAATTATTAGTGGTTTTCAGTAGTTGTACCCTTAGCAATCACACACTTCTCCCCTATGTTATCCTGTGATAATAGATAAGAATTTATTTTGGCACAGCACCAATAAAGGGATACTTACAACTTGTGTTTCCTTTGATATGGATAATTATTAGTTGACAATATATTTTTTTACGTCAGTATGTGCTGTTATGATTCCTACAACTTTTCGGTAACTTTATATTTTAAAAAGATGAACTGTATGTTAATGAGTGCAGTCTCCAGAATACATCCCAATACTATCTGTATATCTGAAAGGATATACATAATTTTTATAGTATCAACCTTTACATACCAAGACTATGATGTTAATGCTCCCCCAAGGAAGCACAAATGGCTGTGGAGCAACTCTGCGACATCACATTTCACTAGAACTGAATTAAAGTCATTGCAGGGACATATTCACAATATAATAGACGTATCTAAAAGCAGAAGCACGTTTCTGTATTCTGAATTCTTGTACTATCTTCTAAAGAGAACCTGTCACTTTTCCTGACATATCTGTTTTAGAAAATAATTGGACACCACAAGAAATAACAATTCTGTGTCTTATCTAATAAATGTAATTCTAAAAAAAAATTTGAATTAATTGACAACTGGGTGCTACCTACACACTCTGACACTTGCCTTTCAGTCCTGAAAGATTTACACTTCGTTCACAAGGCGAATGGTAAAACCCAGTTTTTAATGTATTCATTCATTTTTGGGAGGAATATCAAAGGATTAGTTCAAAGGTTATACATTTATTACCCATGCCGTAATTCCGATTATATACATATGTCATAAATCTGTGAAATGGACAAGTTTGATTATTTTGGCCAATGGTGTGCATGTACAGTAAACTTCTGAATTCTTCCAGAAATCAGCTAAAAAAATGCCCGGGTGTGAACTGAATGTCAGCCAAGTTTCTTGGATTGCCTGTTTGTGGATGCATGATTGTCTGAAACATTATTTCATGCATGACCCCAATGTAGACCAGTAACAGCCAATGTCTTCTTGCATATGTTTTTTGAAATAATATGTTCTGGTGTGAAACCCGTTGCCAAACATTGTCCACTTTCACTGTATTTAACATTTGTGTCCAACACCATAGATCTCTACTCTGACTAGTAGAAATGGGCCAGTTCTGTTATTGTTACATGTTTTAATTAAAAGAAATCTACCACCAGGATGAAGGATTGTACACCAACTACACTTAAGTGCTGGTGTGTCCCCCCTTCAGCAGAATTACCCCTTCTTTTAGCTTCTTATACTCTTGTTGTTACAAAAATAAAGCTTAAAGGCAACCTGTCACCTCATTTTCACTAAACACCTTTTTACAGAAGCCCAACATAAAGCATTTTTAAGGATTAAAGCATTTTTCCTCATCAATGCTGTAAAATATGGAACGCTTCACGTTGTCGGGACTGCATTGCAAATCTGCCTTTCTGCTTTCGCTAAGCATTTGCATTACAATATAATTGTGTGTTATAATTTACCTTGCACCCAGACAGAATCCTCTGAGCAGTCCCAGGGGCTGGGCCTTGGTTTGGATGCATTTAAAAAAACATGTGACTTGTCTTTGCTGCCGACTGCTCAGCTCTCAGCCCCCACCTTTGTGCTCCGGTACAGGTCCTCCCTCTTGCTCGTTCACAGAGTCCACAGCCTGGTGAGCGAACAGAGGGGAGGAGCACAAAGGTGGGAGCCAAAAGTTGAGAAGTGAGTAGCACAGACAAGTCATATGGTGTTTTTTGAAATGCATCCAAACCAAACTGGGACTCAACAGAAAATTCTGTGAGGGTGCAAGGTAAGTAATAACCAACAATTATATTGTAATGAAAATGCAGAACCTGGACCCCCAGGCTTATTTGCATAATTTTACAGATTTCCTATGTAAAAACAATGACATAAGAAGCTAAAAGAAGAGCGGATCCTGCCTGAGGGGCTCACCCCAGTATATAAGTGCACTTGGTTTACAATCCTTGAGCCTGGTGGTAGTTTTCCTTTAATGTTAGACAGCATTTTAGGTCTTTTTTCTGGTTAAAACATCTGTTATGTGTTTGTTATTGAGGCCCATCAAGTACCACTTACAATCATTATCCAAGTGGGATAACAATTTCATTCATAGAAATACAGCATCTATCTCACATAATGCACACAACATGCTAAATGAGTTCTTCAGTAGCACAATTGTAGAAAACGATTTTAGTCTCTGTTTGATCCATCCTGTAAAAGACTCAGAGATATTAATGTGGTTTCAGTGTAATGTCTTTCATACTGCTGGACTGTGTAAGCCTCGCAATCATTCTGGATTTAGCTACACGGCACAGTTTATTTTCAGCAAAATTCAGGCTAAATCATAAAAATACCCATAGAGGGCATCTATAATAACCAGATGTCGGGACTAGTCATCGCTGCAGATTGATGGAACATCCATAATGAATGGAACTACTGCTACGTGATGCATGATACATTTGCCAATTTAGGATTTTGCTATATGGTATGTGTAAATGTATTCACAGTAATTTAGTAATTTTAACCTTTAAAATGCTGAAAATTGGTCATTATATAGAGTAATGAATAATTAAAAGTGGTTTCCTGGCAGTTCATACATGTAGTGACATAGGCAGAGTTTTAGTACACTCTATAGCTTTTTTTAGCTGTTTGTATCATGTTACACGAATGCTATGGCTTTAAAAAATTTCAGGTCCAAATTGTAGACTGTATGGGGTCACATCATATGGTCAATTTAGGTGAATTCATGCTCTTCCAGAAAACCACTTCAACAAAAATGAAGATGAACATAGAAAATTAAGTGTTGTTTCTAAGTTTCCCTTAACATGTTTGCCTTCTTGCAGTTTTATTTTAAACAGGTTTTCCTTTGTTTGTCTTGTTTTTATTTTATTTTATTTTTTTCATTTTTTTTTTCAACCAAATGAAAATAGAGCTCGGAAGTAAGTTACGCTGTATCAGCTGCTGTTTCCAACTTTTGAAGATTGTTTCCAACTGCATGCCAAGAACTGATTATTTCTCTCTAGATCATTAACTTTGATGCTTGAGAGGGTGCCAGCGCCTGAAGATGGGCTGCTGTCCTGTCAACCACATATGAGTTATTGATATGATTGCTGTCATGGAATCTTAACCTGAAGTCATGATCGTAAAACCTGTGATAAGTGAAATTAAGACATTGAAGAGATCTCTTATTTTTCCTATTTTTTGTTTATACATTTTTGGTAATAAGGTGATCTGCAGACTGTTATTATTAGTCCAGGTTTCCACAGAGCAGTTTTGATGCATTTTCTGCAGACAAACCATAAAATCACTCCTCTTGAGGACATCAGACGTCACCCCCATCAATACAACACTATGGTCGAAGCGGGAAAAACACAGCTCCATATCAGCCTTCTGATCGTACTGCAGGAACAGCTCTCATTCACTTCTACCAATGTGAAAGGATGGACAACACACTGTACATGAAGTCATGTTCTTCAGGCTTCCATCCTGGTGTATTCAGCTGATTGAAAAGGCTAATTTACTGGATCAGTGCAATCTGATAAATGCATATTGCACTGATATACAGATCCAGATTGCATTGATATATGATTTTAATAATAATTCCTTTATTTATATAGCGCACACAGATTACTTAGCGGTGCACAGCACTTGCCAGATCAGTCCCTGTCCCCAATGGGGTTCACAATCTAATCAACCTACCAGTATGTTTTTGGAGTGTGGGAGGAAACTGGAGGACCTGGAGGAAATCCACGCAAACACAGAGAGAACATACATACTGTTTACAGATGTTGACCCTGGGATTTGAACCCAGGTCCCTAACGCTGCAAGGCTGTAATGCCAACCACTGTGTTGCCCTTGTGATTTTTTTTATCTCTGATAAAAAAGTAACATAGTTTTTCTGCACAGAGAGCTGTTCTCAGCAATGTTTTACTCTTAAAAGGTATTGAATGGAGAGGCAGGACACATGCTCGACCTGCTGCTCCATCAGTTAGTGAGAACGGGACCGCTCTCGTGATTGTGGGGTGTGACTCCAGGGATAGGGCATGACACTTTTTATTTTTAAGTTGGCGGCAGAATACTTAATGTTTTAATGATTTCTTTTTTTAATTTATTCATATTTGTCTTATATAATATCTGATATATAAGACAGCAGACACCCACCCTTTGTGGAGAGTGCTCAGCCCGTGAGCTTTCTCCATACCGCTTTTATGACACTACACAATACTGTTGAGGGGATAAATAAAGGTTTGTTTGCATTTAGGACACAAAGAAGGAATTCTTCTAATTATTGCATTCCTCTTGTGACTGTTGAAACTCTTATTTTACTGTCCACGTTTGCAGCATAGACTACTATCCTTCATGGCAGTAAAAAGTAATAACAATGCTCTCAGATCACCTTATTAACAATTCAACAATATATGAATCTAAAATGGGCCGGTTGGCTCTGTACATGGTCATGTTTTGTTAAGTTCAGGCTATTTGAAGGCTGCAACTCCAGAAAGTAAAGACAAATTGTATTAATACAGAATGAATAGTCTTTAGGAGAGTTTTTACGCTATTGGCCTTAAATATCTAGGAAAGCAAGATGGAACAGAAACACGATTAATACTGGCAAGATCATAGCATCATATTATACTAATTGAGCTGAATTTAAAAGGCAGAGCCATAAATACTGTTTGTGAAAACTTTAGATGAATGATCTTTTTTGAAGCCTGTTCGAAACAAAACATTGCATATTATATAACTGGCAGATCACCTTTAAAAAAAATGTAATGTACTGTAAAATAAACTTTTTCCAATTGATTTTTTTTTATTTTATTTTGACCAATGCAGCTAAATTTGTGAAGTCTCTAAAAAAAATATTCAACCATAATAACCTAGGCAGGCTAACTCCTACTGCAACTCCTGAGTTTGCCATAGAAGTAGCAGTTTTCTGGCTTGGTCATTATGTGACAATCTTTTTGCAATAATTTCAAGTTTATTAGCTAAACTTAAACAATAGATGCTTTGACTTTGCTGATATTTGACACAACTGACCATGTCCATTATTGTATATATTCTTCCTAACACTTGCAGCCATATACGATGTATCTGTATCACCAGCCACATTATATATCCCCCTAGTGGAGTGTCAATGACTATAAGACTCCACACCCCCAAAAGACGGCCTTAATTTGCAGTATCCGTAAGGAGAACTTTTACTTCCTGACCCGTGTCCATGATATAAGACATTTTCTATCATTTTCCTCTAATAACATAAATAAAGACATCTATGACGCTCAACTGAATTACAACTTTGGCCTTATACATGTTCTGACGTATTAGTATCTAAATACAACCATAACAACCCTTGGTGGATGAATGTAGGGAGCATGTTACAGAGTAAGTAGAGTTGAGTTATGGTTTTTGGTCATCTTGTACATATTGTTTTAGCTGCTGGTCAATTTAAATATACTTTATGTAATGGAAATTCTCACTTATCACTGTATTTTCATCTATAGGTATCAAACACTTTCTAACCCAATCCATCTCAGACTAAAAAGGGCTATACTTGTATCAGCACATGCAGATACAGGGAGGAGCATATGCTTGTATGCTAGATAATATAGTTATAGTTTGGTATGTTTTCCTGTACCTGCCTGTTATGATACTTGCTGCTTTTCTCTATCATAAATGAGTTGTTTGTTCTTTTACTCTATAATCAGAGCAATGATGGAGTTGAAGACATCACATTTTCCTGCTCTATGCTTTGCTGTGTTGAAGAAGCATGCTATTCATTCTACAGAAACATAACAAAACTGATCAATGCGATTTCTCAAGACATTTCTCATATACTATGGACTTCTGCAAGATGCATGTCATTTTAGCTTCAACAAATGATAGAAGGAGATCAATAAACAATTGTTTTTTTTTTAGGTTACGAAGTGTTAAAATGGAGCAACGAAAATTAAACGATCAAGCCAACACCTTGGTGGATTTGGCAAAGGTTAGTAAAGCAATACATAGAAAAGTATGTATCTAAAATGTAGAACCAAATCCACGACTTTAAACGTATTTGATAGGTGAATAGTCCATGAGGTCTGAAGAGATCTGAAGATAATGTTTGTTAATATAATAATAAATATTTATTTATATAGCTCTACCATATTCTGCAGCGCTTCACAGCTGGGTGGGCATACAGCTGAGCGCTGGAGAGGAGGAGGTGACTCCTCCATAGAAAAACGCGCTGCACAGTCGCAAACATGGGGAAAAATAGTACCGCCACCGGGCCGCAGTTGCTGTTTATGGGGACGTTTATGTGGACGCAAATTTGCGGCCACAAGGCAATGCGAATGAGGCCTAAATAAGACATTACAGAGTAATAACATTTTCAGATGAGAAAATAGAAGTGAGGGCCCTGCTCGCCAGAGCTTATAGTCATACAGACAATCATTGCTTGTTATTAGTCCCCACCTTCTTTATCTTCCATCTTCATGTTAAAGTCACAATTAGTGTTGAGCGAACCCGAGCTTTGCAGGTTCGGGTTCCCCCTTGCTGTCATCGATCGCAGGTATTAACTCTCTAAATGTCATCAGCTACATGCAAAAGGCTGCCACCAGCACAAAATGGCGTCATTTTATTGAAAATCAGCGATGGCGTCATTGGGAGCAATGACCCTTCCCCCAACTGGCTGTGCACCAGCAGGTTAGTGGCGACATGCGTGTCTTTACCAGCAGCATTTAAACAGTTAACACCCATGATACATGCCAGCAATAATTGCAGACGGTTACTGGTTGGGTTTGGCTACATTAGGCTATGAGGCAGCTGTTGGGTGTATGTTGTCCAGTACAGAATACTATTTTAGTGCTTTAGACCCATCATAAGCTAAAAAGGATGTTTTTCCACTTAATGTACAGCCTATTCTGGGTTTGTAAGGTGTATTGCAGTAGTTTCAAGTTCTCCACTGCTATGTGCTGGGGAATAACTTGTTCCTCAATACTGGGGCAAACACACTATTCCATTGTATTTGCATCATCAGGACAACGATACAAGCTCCATGTGTGCATCTCTGAAAGATGAGCCCTGTGCCACCTTATAGGTCACACATAACAAAATAATTTTGCACAATATTTTACGTTTTTTATAACTTAAATTGAAGATTGGTTCTTCTTGGTCTGCAGTCCAGTGTATCTAGAGTAGTTAATGTGCATTACCCACTGCTGCACTTCTCCTACCTAAAACCAATGTGATATACAGTAAGTCACAATCCTACAACATAAATAAGAAAATCTTAAAATCATGAATATCTTGAGCTCGATTAATAGAAGACAATCAAGGACTTATCTTTCCTGTGCCCCTGTTATGTAAGAAATCAATGCTATGCATACAGCTTTATGTAGGCAATATAATGAAATATTTATTCATTGCAATTCATGTGTGTGCACGTCACTGTACCTATTAAATATTAAGCAATGAACAAGTAGGTAAAGCTGGGATTCTGCATAAATATGTAGTAAAGGATTTATATTGTAATTGTCAGGAGATAATTGAGCAGTATATCTCTTCCTAACTATGTCCTACATGCCCTTTATCATCTGTTTAAGCAAAAAAGAGGTCAATTTTATTAAATAAATAATTCAATTCTTATTTATCGATATAGAATTTTCATTTTCTGACATAGGGACAATGATGTCATCATTAATGTAAATTGCTGCAGTCATTTCTTAGCCTTTACATCGTGTAATGATAAAGAAATGAGTCCAGTTACAAATACAGTGATTTCTTCTGTGCTGACACTTGGACAAGCCTGGTTGCTATATACTCCATTACAGGTCTAATCATCCTTTAGCTGGAGACGTTCCAGGTTTCCTAGGCTTCTGAATCTCTAAGTGAGTTTAGGTGCCTAGCAGAGAGACCCAGCTACTTAGCATCATCCACCTACAAAATGCAACTGTGCTGCAAGGTGTCTGAGTGATTACCACTTAAAGGAAGCAAGAACCTCTAATGGACCTTAATGCAAAGAGGCAAGTGCAATACTGTAGTAAAAGTCTCTGGGAGCTGGTAGGGCTGTATTTAGCTTTCATGCTTCTCTATGATCATGTCCTGATATAAAAAGTAGAACTGATCAACCATCCAAATATTTGTTCAAATTCATTATTTCTTAATATAAATAATATAAACAGTAATATATCAAATGTGCTGAATATATATATATATATATATATATATATATATATATATATATATATATATATTACATACATTTTTATATTTGTAATTGGAGGGACAGATGCGTTGTGCTAGTAGTTACAGACAAATAGATAGATTAGAAACGGTTGATGGTAATGCAACAATAAGGAAGGATTGCCATCAGAAAACATAGTACAATTAATTTCCAGTTTATGGGACAGTACCAGAGCTGAAAATACATATACTTCAGGACTGGGGCCATTAGGGTATACTGTCAGTTAGTACTTCTGGGAAGTACTAAAGGACACCCTTTTTATATATATATATATATATATATATATATATATATATATATATATATATACATGATGTACAGTTTGCTAATGTTAAGAGGCTAACATTACAGCTGCATGCTGGGAAAGCATTGGGAGGAGCTGCTGGATTCAGCCTGAGGAGCACACGCCCCCCTTCTGAGGAAAAAATTTTTTAGCTAAAAGAAAGGCGTCAGTTAGTTAATAGAGCTCAAAGGGAACCTGCGGCCAGCTGTATTTGTGAAACATGTGGTGACAGGTTCCCTTTAATAGCATTAATAATCTTTCCATCCTATAGTATATAATAACTGTTAGAAAGCAACAATACAGGCAGTCCCTGGGTTACATACAAGATAGGTCCTGTAGGTTTGTTCTTAAGTTGAGTTTGTATGTAAGTCGGAACTGTATATATTATCATTGTTTATTGTAACCTAGGAAAAAAAAAGTACAAGAAATTACCAATATCCAGAGGTCCGTTTATAACTATGGGTTGTATGTAAGTGGAGTGTTCTTAAGTAGGGGACCTCCTGTACATAGGTTTCAACAATGAATTGGAAGGTTAAGTGCATAGAATACAATGGGGTTTCAATAGAAAATTATGTAGCTTGTCACAAACATCTTGCATTATTGTATTCATTAAAGAGAATCTGTCACGAGATTTACACCATTGTCTCACATGTCATCCATAGCTTTGTTTTTACTGTCCAGCTGCTCTTTTCATAGCATCACTTTGGAAATATTCGAATTAGGCTGAAGTGGCATTAGCAGAGCACCGGAGGGCTTCTGTTCCACAGCAATAACAGCGCCCCTGCCCACCAGCGCCATCTCTCTTTCTTCCCCCTTCAGCTACATTTCTTCTGGATCTGCAAGATGTGGAGCCTGAACCCTGAGGTTCCCTGCCAACACCCCCCAAAGCTTTTCAGCCTCATTTGCATATTTGTACAGTGAGATTTTGTCATGGACTGAGCAGCTGGACAATAAAAACACAGGTATGAGTGACATGTGTGGGCATAGACCTACACAACATAGAAGTTAGTTTGAGTAGGTAAATTGTGCTGACGGGTTCCCTCTAACAATTGGCGCACTAATAGTGGCTTGCTATGTGTGCATTACAGGCGTTCCCCTACTTAAGGACACCCAACTTACAGATGACCCCTAGTTACAGACGGATCCCTCTGCCCCCTTTGACCTCTGGTGAAGCTCTCTGAATGCTTTACTATAGTCCCAGACTGCAATGATCAGCCATAAGGTGTCTGTAATGAAGCTTTATTGATAATCCTTGGTCCCAATACAGCAATTTTTTGTCTGGATCTACAATTATGAAATATACAGTTTCGACTTGCATGCAAATTCAACGAGCTGGGGAATAAGTTTGTGAAGACCTTGCATCATCTATATTAGTAATTATTTGGTGCAGATAAAGTCTTATCTTTTCCTTCTATGTAAATGCAGGACACATAGACTACCCAGGGAAACCATCCATTGCCCAGTGACTTATATTCTTGCATGTATAACATTGCAGTCAGTAGAAGTTGTTTAGAAATGTGAAACGCAGCACTGACTCCCACATACTGTACATGCAGAGAAAAATACTATTGTTTTCTTTCAGTAACATTATGGTTGCCATAGAAACCTTAAACAACAGAATGGGAGCAAGTTGTATAATGTACATGCGCTATCATTATTCCTCTCTGAGAATGACGATACTGTATATATCACCCCATAAATGCAGAGCCACGTCGTGTACATCTTCTTTACTCCATAGATGATCTTTAGGAAAGACTGCAATCATAATGGGGGAAATTTATTAAGACTTAAAGAGGACCTGTCAGGGCGATTTGGGACACATTATGGAGCTTATTAACAGGTGGTTTAGTGCCCCAAAATGCCCTTTAGCAAGTCCCTATGAGCAAGGGCGCTATAAAAAAAAGCCTTTATGTTAAATTCTCAGAAAATGTGCCCGCCATACCGTAGCACTGTACAGCTCCATACGGCGCCTTGTGCTCATTGCCGGACTATGGGGGATGTATATGTGACGTATATACATTGCCGTATATACGTCCCCCAATCTCCGTGTGAATAAGGCCTTATACATATCTAGAGATGGGTCTGATGCGCCTCAGTACAACAGCTTCAAAGTGCATCTGCACAGCAAAAGGGAAGCACCGGAACAAGGTAAGTATAAATGTTCTTTTAATTTTAATAGTTGGCACATAGGGACTTGTTTTAGTGGGCAATTTGGGTCACTAAAACACCAATCCATAAGGATCTGTGGGTGGTTTAGTGTCCCAAATCACCCTGACAGTTTCTCTTTGATAACCTTCATATCAGTGCACAACAATTTGTTTACTTAGTTTCTGAACCCTAAGTAATTGCAGTGTAGCACTTGAATCTACGCCAGGTTCCACCCGTTCCTATTCTGGCAGAGGTTATAGTAAATGTGTAGCGTACAGGGTGTGAAAGCCTGGAAAAATTGCAAAATCCCTGGCGTGTGCCCAGATCTGCAACTGCGACCTGCTTTATACATAGAGATGAGCGAACATGCTCGTCCGAGCTTGATGCTCGGTCGAGCATTAGGGTACTCGAAACTGCTCGTTACTCGGACGAATACTTCGCCCGCTCGAGAAAATGGCAGCTCCCGCCGTTTTGCTTTTTGGCGGCCAGAAACAGAGCCAATCACAAGCCAGGAGACTCTGCACTCCACCCAGCATGACGTGGTACCCTTACACGTCGATAGCAGTGGTTGGCTGGCCAGATCAGGTGACCCTGGGATAGACTAGCCGCTGGCCGCGCTGCTCGGATCATTCTGTCTCTGGATGCCGCTAGGGAGAGAGCTGCTGCTGCTCAGGGAAAGCGTTAGGGTGTTCTATTAGCTTACTGTTAGGCAGGAGTGATTCTCAAAGAACCCAACAGCCCTTCTTAGGGCTACAATAACGTTCTACTTTTTTTATTTTAATTTGCATCTTTTACCATTTTGTGAGGAATTAGCAGGGGGACTTGCTACCGTTGTGTTTAGCTCTTAGTGGCACACATATCCATAGCAAAGACCGAAGTGGGAAAATTCAGTAGGGGTTGGATTTCTATTAGGCAATAACTCAGTGTCATCTCATCTGGCATAGTAGTGTGCTTCCTTTGATACTTGGCTAGAAAATAGCCATAGGAGAATACAAACAGCTTCTTGAAGCCTACAGTAGCGTTCTATATATTTGATTTCTGGTTGATCTGCTGGTGGCTGTAGTTTCTGCAGTGCATGTACTTGCCAATTCTGAGCAATTTGTAGTGAGACTTGCGACCGCTGTGTTCTGCGCTTAGTGGCGCACATATCCATAGCAAAGGCCGAAGTGGCAAAATTCAGTAGGGGTTGGATTTCTATTAGGCAATAACTCAGTGTCATCTCATCTGGCATAGTAGTGTGCTTCCTTTGATACTTGGCTAGAAAATAGCCATAGGAGAATACAAACAGCTTCTTGAAGCCTACAGTAGCGTTCTATATATTTGATTTCTGGTTGATCTGCTGGTGGCTGTAGTTTCTGCAGTGCATGTACTTGCCAATTCTGAGCAATTTGTAGTGAGACTTGCGACCGCTGTGTTCTGCGCTTAGTGGCGCACATATCCATAGCAAAGGCCGAAGTGGCAAAATTCAGTAGGGGTTGGATTTCTATTAGGCAATAACTCAGTGTCATCTCATCTGGCATAGTAGTGTGCTTCCTTTGATACTTGGCTAGAAAATAGCCATAGGAGAATACAAACAGCTTCTTGAAGCCTACAGTAGCGTTCTATATATTTGATTTCTGGTTGATCTGCTGGTGGCTGTAGTTTCTGCAGTGCATGTACTTGCCAATTCTGAGCAATTTGTAGTGAGACTTGCGACCGCTGTGTTCTGCGCTTAGTGGCGCACATATCCATAGCAAAGGCCGAAGTGGCAAAATTCAGTAGGGGTTGGATTTCTATTAGGCAATAACTCAGTGTCATCTCATCTGGCATAGTAGTGTGCTTCCTTTGATACTTGGCTAGAAAATAGCCATAGGAGAATACAAACAGCTTCTTGAAGCCTACAGTAGCGTTCTATATATTTGATTTCTGGTTGATCTGCTGGTGGCTGTAGTTTCTGCAGTGCATGTACTTGCCAATTCTGAGCAATTTGTAGTGAGACTTGCGACCGCTGTGTTCTGCGCTTAGTGGCGCACATATCCATAGCAAAGGCCGAAGTGGCAAAATTCAGTAGGGGTTGGATTTCTATTAGGCAATAACTCAGTGTCATCTCATCTGGCATAGTAGTGTGCTTCCTTTGATACTTGGCTAGAAAATAGCCATAGCAATAGGATAGGATTGTTTGGTTTTAAAAACTCAAAAAAAAACAAAAAACACAAAAAAAAAAAAAAAACACAAAAAAACACCAAAAAAAACAAAAAGAAGTAAAAAAAAAAAAAAAGTTATAACTCTCATTTTAAAAATGTTTAACCCGAGGGCTAGGGGTAGAGGACGAGGGCGGGGACGTGGGCGTCCAACTACTGCAGGGGTCAGAGGCCGTGGTCCTGGGCGGGGTGAGACACCACCTGCTGATGAGGGAGCAGGGGAACGCCGCAGAGCTACACTCCCTAGGTTCATGTCTGAAGTTACTGGGACTCGTGGTAGAGCACTGTTGAGGCCAGAACAGTGCGAACAGGTGATGTCGTGGATTGCTGACAATGCTTCGAGCAATTTGTCCACCACCAGTCAGTCTTCCACGCAGTCCACCCATGTCACCGAAATCCCCACTCCTCCAGCTCCTGCACCTCAGCCTCCTCCCCCCCAGTCTGCCCCCTCCCAGGAAAATTTGGCATTTGAACCGGCATACTCTGAGGAACTGTTTTCTGGACCCTTCCCACAGTCACAAACCACTTGTCCGGTTGCTGCTGAGCAATTTTCCGATGCCCAGGTTTTCCACCAGTCACAGTCTGTGGGTGATGATGACCTTCTTGACGTAGTGGAAGTGTGTAAAGAGGTGTCCGACGATGAGGAGACACGGTTGTCAGACAGTGGGGAAGTTGTTGTCAGGGCAGGAAGTCCGAGGGGGGAGCAGACTGAGGGATCGGAGGATGATGAGGTGACAGACCCAAGCTGGGTTGAGAGGCCGGGTGAACACAGTGCTTCTGAGACGGAGGAGAGTCCTCGACCTGAACAGGTTGGAAGAGGCAGTGGTGGGGCCAGACGGAGAGGCAGGGCCAGAGCTGGTGCATCAGCGCCACTGTCAACTAGTGAAGCTCCCGTGGTGAGGGCTCTTGCGGCGAGGGCTAGATCTTCAGAAGTGTGGAGGTTCTTTAAGGAAACACCGGATGACCGACGGACTGTGGTGTGCAACATTTGCCAAACCAGGCTCAGCAGGGGTTCCACCACTACTAGCTTAACTACCACCAGTATGCGCAGGCATATGAATGCTAAGCACCCCACTCAGTGGCAACAAGCCCGTTCACCTCCGGCCGTGCACACCACTGCTCCTTCCCCTGTGTCAGCTGCTAGTCAGCCCCCTGCCCAGGACCCTGGCACAAAAACCCCATCGTCGCCTCCACGATCCTCCACAGCATCCACCAGCGTTCAGCTCTCCATACCCCAGACGCTGGAGCGGAAACGCAAATATAGTGCAACCCACCCGCACGCCCAAGCCCTTAATGTGCACATCTCCAGATTGCTTAGCCTGGAGATGCTGCCCTATAGGCTAGTAGAGACCGAGGCCTTTCGCAACCTCATGGCGGCGGCCGCCCCTCGGTATTCGGTCCCCAGCCGCCACTACTTTTCCCGATGTGCCGTCCCAGCCCTGCACCAGCACGTGTCAGACAACATCATCCGTGCCCTGACCAACGCCGTTTCTGACAAGGTCCACCTGACCACGGACACGTGGACGAGTGCTGCCGGGCAGGGCCACTATATATCGCTGACGGCACATTGGGTTAACTTGGTGGAGGCTGGGACCGAGTGTGACCCTGGGGCTGCTCATATACTGCCGACGCCGAGGATTGCGGGGCCTACCTCGGTCCAGGTGTTTCAGGCCTACTATGCCTCCTCCTCCTCCCACCCCTCCTCCACCTCCTCCTCCGAACTACCATCCGTGGGCACGGCGCCATCAGTCGGTAGCTCTAGGCACAGCAGCAGTGCCGTCGCTAAGCGACAGCAGGCGGTGCTCAAACTGCTGAGCCTAGGCGACAAAAGGCACACCGCCCAAGAGCTATTACAGGGCATCACGGCGCAGACTGATCTGTGGCTGGCACCGCTGAACCTCAAGCCGGGAATGGTTGTGTGTGACAACGGCCGTAACCTGGTGGCGGCTCTGCAACTCGGCAGACTGACACATGTGCCATGCCTGGCCCATGTGTTAAATCTGATAGTGCAGCGTTTCCTCAAGACATACCCCAATCTGTCTGATTTGCTCACGAAGGTGCGCCGCATCTGTGCGCATTTCAGGAAGTCCAGCCCAGATGCTGCCACTCTCAGGGCAGCGCAGCGCCGCCTCCAACTGCCCGCTCACCGACTGTTGTGCGACGTGCCCACGAGGTGGAATTCAACACTGACCATGTTATCCAGAGTTTACCAGCAGCGCAGAGCGATTGTAGACTGCCAGATGTCAACTTCCACCAGAACTGGTAGTCAGGTCAGTCAGCTTCCTCAAGTCTACAATGAGGAGTGGACGTGGATGTCTGATATCTGTCAGGTGCTGAGTAACTTTGAGGAGTCAACACAGATGGTCAGTGGCGATGCCGCCATCATCAGCCTCACCATCCCGCTGCTTGGCCTGTTGAAAAACTCTCTGGTCAGCATGAAGTCGGAAGCTTTGCGCTCGTCACAAGAGACAGGGGAAGAATATTCCCTTGTTGATAGCCAAAGCACCCTGAGGTCTGTTTCTCAGCGCATATCGGAGGAGGTGGAGGTGGAGGAGGATGAGGAGGAAGAGGAGGAGAATGTTGGCGAGACACAAGAGGGGACCATTGTTGAGTCCTTCACTGTTCAGCGTGTATGGGCAGAAGAAGAGGAGTTGGAGGAGTTGGAGGAGGAGGAAATGGACAGTCAGGCCAGTGAGGGGAGTGAATTCTTACGCGTTGGTACTCTGGCGCATATGGCAGATTTCATGCTAGGCTGCCTATCCCGTGACCCTCGCGTTCAAAGAATTTATTCCAGCACCGATTACTGGGTGTTCACTCTCCTGGACCCACGGTACAAGCAAAATCTTTCCACTCTCATCCCTGGAGAGGAAAGGAGTGTGAGAATGCATGAATACCAGCAGGCCCTGGTGCACAAGCTGAAACAGTATTTCCCTTCTGACAGCGCTAGCGGCAGAGTGCGTAGTTCTGCGGGACAAGTAGCGAGGGAGAGTAGGCGAGCAGGCAGCTTGTCCAGCACTGGCAAGGGTACGCTTTACAAGGCTTTTGCCAGCTTTATGTCACCCCAGCAAGACACTGTCACCTGTCCCCAGTCTCGGCAGAGTAGGGCTGATCTTTACAGAAAGATGGTGAGGGAGTACGTAGCTGACCATACCATCGTCCTAAATGATCACACAGCTCCCTACAACTACTGGGTTTCAAAGCTGGACATGTGGCACGAACTGGCGCTGTACGCCTTGGAGGTTCTTGCCTGCCCTGCCGCTAGCGTCTTGTCCGAGCGGGTTTTCAGTGCAGCTGGTGGCATCATCACCGATAAGCGTACACGCCTGTCGACTGACAGCGCTGACAGGCTGACGCTTATTAAAATGAATAAAGGCTGGATTTCTCAGAATTTCCAATCTCCACCAGGTGAAGGAAGCTCAACCTGAATAATTGATCCACTCCTCCTCCTCCTCCTCATTTTCCTCCTTCTCCTCCTCTTTGTACAGTAAAGCAGAGGAAACTGGCTATTTTTTGACAGGGCCCACTGGCTCTTGCTATAGTACTTCATGCATTTAATTTTTCTGGAGGGCCACCTACCCGGTCCTCTGTTTGAAACAATTTTTGTGAGTGCCACATACAGGCACTCAATCTATTCCATTTTTCTGGAGGGCCACCTACCCGGTCCTCTGTTTTAAAAAATTTTTGGGACTGCCACATACAGGCACTCAATCTATTCCATTTTACTGCAGGGCCACCTACCTGCTCCTCTGGTTTGAAACATTTTTGGGACTGCCACATACAGGCACTCAATCTATTCCATTTTACTGCAGGGCCACCTACCTGCTCCTCTGGTTTGAACAATTTTTGGGACTGCCACATACAGGCACTCAATCTATTCGATTTTACTGCAGGGCCACCTACCTGCTCCTCTGGTTTGAACAATTTTTGGGACTGCCACATACAGGCACTCAATCTATTCCATTTTACTGCAGGGCCACCTACCTGCTCCTCTGGTTTGAACAATTTTTGGGACTGCCACATACAGGCACTCAATCTATTCCATTTTACTGCAGGGCCACCTACCTGCTCCTCTGGTTTGAACAATTTTTGGGACTGCCACATACAGGCACTCAATCTATTCCATTTTACTGGAGGGCCACCTACCTGCTCCTCTGGTTTGAAACATTTTTGGGACTGCCACATACAGGCACTCAATCTATCCCATTTTACTGGAGGGCCACCTACCTGCTCCTCTGGTTTGAAAAATGTTTGGGACTGCCACATACAGGCACTATCCAAATTAAATTGTCTCCATAGCAGCCTCCACACGTTGTCTCCATTGCTACCTCCAAAAGTCGTCCATATAGCTGCCTCCATACATCGTCCCTTTATCAAACGAGGTGTGTCAGGCAGAAATTTGGGTTGTTTTCATGGATTCCACATCAAAGTTGTTAACTTTGTCGCCACCCTGCTGTGTTATCCACAAAATATACTGGCAAACTTTTACCATTTAGGGATATTATTTCAGCGCTTCTTGCGCATCTGTTTACATTCCCCTCACCCGGCATATCCTAAACTTATAAGAACGCTACTACACTTGATCTTATACAAAAGGTTCTTAGAAGTGCTGTTTGGGGAGTAGCCTAGAGACAGGGGCTTGGATTGGCGAAAGCTCGCCTGGCAGCGGAACGCCAGCTCCATGCGCATCATGCGCTTCTTGCGCATCTGTTTACATTCCCCTCACCCGCCATATCCCAAACTTATAAGAACGCTACTACACTTAACTTGGTGCAGGCTGGGACCGAGTCTGACCCTGGGGCTGGTCATATACTGCCGACGCAGAGAATTGCGGGGCCTACCTCGGTCCAGGTCTCAAAGGCCTACTATACCTCCTCCCACCCCTCCTCCACCTCCTCCTCCTCCGAATTACCATCCGTGGGCATGGCGCCATCAGTCGGTAGCTCTAGGCACAGCAGCAGTGCCGTCGCTAAGCGACAGCAGGCGGTGCTGAAACTGCTGAGCCTAGGCGATAAAAGGCACACCGCCCAAGAGCTATTACAGGGCATTCCACATCAAAGTTGTTAACTTTGTCGCCACCCTGCTGTGTAATCCCCAAAATATACTTGCAAACTTTTACCATTTAGGGATATTATTTCAGCGCTTCTTGCGCATCTGTTTACATTCCCCTCACCCGCCATATCCCAAACTTATAAGAACGCTACTACACTTGATCTTATACAAAAGGTTCTTAGAAGTGCTGTTTGGGGAGTAGCCTATAGACAGGGGCTTGGATTGGCGAAAGCTCGCCTGGCAGCGGAGCGCCAGCTCCATGCCAAGATCCAACTAACATAGTTTTAACTGCAGCACCTTTAATCTACTACTAGTTCACTGCCTCCATACATGGTCCCCTTATCAAACGAGCTGTGTCAGGCAGAATTTTGGGTTGTTTTCATGGCTTCCATGTTAACTTTGTCGCCACCCTGCTGTGTAATCCACAAAATATACTGGCAAACTTTTATCATGTACCGATATTATTTGAGCGCTTCTTGCTCACCTCCTTTGGTTCCTCTCTGCCACCCATTGGTTTGAAGCCTGAGTCCATTTAGGGTATGTCGCCATGACACTCTCTAGCCTGCTGCCGCTGCCTCTGCATGCCGTCCCCTATAGTGTCAGGGTCAATTATTGGATGTTTTAGATGCTATCTAGCTTCATTCTGTCACTCTGTCATGGCCATGCTGTTGCCCATAATTTTGGCATAATGGTGCGATTATGCAGCCTCAGAGGCATCCATGCATGCTGCCCCTGCTGTTTCCTGTCCATTTCCGTGGTGTTTCCATCCTTTTCTGAGGTTCCCAGGTGTTTGGCCAAGCTTCCCTGTGCAGAGCCTTGGTCCCCTTGAAAAATGCTCGAGTCTCCCATTGACTTCAATGGGGTTCGTTATTCGAGACGAGCACTCGAGCATCGGGAAAAGTTCGTCTCGAATAACGAGTACCCGAGCATTTTAGTGTTCGCTCATCTCTATTTATACACCATCCATCCATATTACAATATCAGGATGGCAGGAACCGACACTGATATCTACTGCGATGAGGCCCTCGGAGTCACACATGTTGCAGCTGAGGCTAACTGGCCATTCATATCTAGCTATGATTTAGAAATTACATTAGCCGATCTTTAAAGAAAATCTTCCAGCAAATTATGGTTTAAGTAACCCACAATGTTTTTGGGTAGCTCCCAGTGACATGTTTATTAGGAGGTTTGCTCCAGTACTTTAGTTATGCAATGATGTTTTATATTTATGTTAATGAAGCACAAGTGCTTTGGAGAGCTGTTGCTAAAGCAACTTGAGGATCTCTGGCTTTTACAAACCCGAAGCACTTCCCCCCTTTCTCCGCTCTCCATGTCAATCCCCCTTCTGCTTTGTGCTGAAATATTGCGGCAGAGATTAATCTACCTATCTATGTACTGTATTTATATATCTAGATCTTGGAATAGCAGCACAACCAATGTCGGTGGCATAAAACTACTGGTGGAGGTCATGAGTATATAATCCATAGAATAGGCAGCACTCCGATGCGTGAATGGATTATTGCATTGTGCGTTGTTTCGGCGACATAGCACCTTTCTCAAGCATAATGTGAACAAATGTTAAGTATTTGATTGCCGAAAAAACTCACAATGGAATAATCAATTTATGCATCGGAGTGCTGCATATTCCTTGGATTCTAAATATCTATCTATCATCTCTATCTGCTCTATCTCTACATGTTCTATTTATCTCTTTATCTTTCTGGCATCTATTCTTTTCAAATCTTTAGACTTACGGTACTTGTCTATCATACTCTATCTGCTATCTATAGATTTGAGCACTTTTCAAAGGCTTATTTGTATTCGATTGCTGTTCTCCTGTCTACATCAAATATTAGTAAGTGCTAATAATCCCCCTGTGTATATCATCAGAGAACGGCTTCCCGAGATTCAGTACAATGACACAATAATAAAACGATTTCTGTCAATTTTTTTCTTTTTTTTTTTCTCCTAGACCCAAAACATCATGTATGACATGATCTCGGATTTGAATGAAAGAAGTGAAGACTTTGAGAAGAGGATTGTTGTCTTAGAGACAAAGCTAGAGACATTAATTGGTAGCATCCAGGCTCTCCCCGGACTGATTAGTCAGGCAATCAGCCAACAGCAAAGGGACTTGGTTGAAACTCAGCTGCAGACGTATGACAAGCATGTTGCATACAGCATGGAGCGATCGCGGTCTGTGTCACGAAGGCGACGGTCTTCATCCACAGCACCTCCAACTTCATCAGAAAGTAGTTAGAAGGGATTATGTTAACCAAAAAGACTTTTTGCCATCATATGGTCAATATTTTAGCTTTTATTGTAAAGCCCTATGGTTCTAATCAGTGTTATCTGGGTTCTGATGTCAGAATCTTAGAAACCTGAACATAAACATTTTAGGCCAAATAGAGTGAGAACTCTTTTATTTCTTTCAGATGCACAGTGAATGCACCTATCATTGCTAAATAGATTGTTTCTCTGTTTCACTAACTTTTTATCCATGCACTTCAAACAAACTTTATTACTATATAGTATAATAAAATATTCATTTCTGAACATAATTGTATGGTCACTTCTGTTCATACAATGGGTTCTGCTTATATTAGGCAAGTTTATTGAAATAACCAAGTGATATGTACCAATGTGATTTTTATAAAATTATTTATTTATGAATTGAAAAAAAGTAGGATAATAGCCACGGAGGCTTAGTTATTTTTTTTAACCGTATATTAATATTATAAAATTATAAATGCATAAATACATTATATTACCTTTAGACCTTGCCTTAAGATATATAGCATAGTTCTTGGTTGTAGATTTATCCAAGCTTGAATAAAAATTTATGTTTTTCAACTGTTCCATTTTCTTTTTCTTTTCTTTCATTTTCTTAAAAATAAAGTTTTTATATATATGGTATTTGTTATTGCCTTTTCAAAATGGGTTTATATTGTTCTGTGTTGCTTGTTATGTGTACTTTTAATACCAATTCAATCTTTTATTGCAAGGGTACCTTACCTGTTTATTCTTGCACTGCCGTTCAGGTGACCCAAGGGTTCTTTGAACTTACCGTAAAAAGTAAGACTATTACATTAATTGTTACTTCAAATATAACCATATTGTTCCCTTTTTCAATAGACCGCCATGGATGGCATGACTACTATCTGACAGCTTTTCATCCTTCCTGTCATTTCTTTAGCATTCATTTCAAACAGGGAACAGAGGGGGAGATTTATCAAGCTGCTTAACAGTGAGAATGTGCTTAGTTGCCCATGGCAACCAATTACAGCTCAGCTTTCATCTTACCAGTGCTCATGAATATTTAAAAGGGGAGCTGTAATTGGTTGCCATGGGCAACTAAGCACATTCTCACTGTTAAGCAGCTTGATAAATCACCCCCATAGTGCTTTCAAGTGTGCCCCCATCTGGACTTATTTAGTGGTCTGGGCTTATATTTTTTACACAACTGAAAAGGCTGATAAATCATTCTTCGGCATATTTCTGGGGTAGATCTTATTTTCATTATAAATACTGGATCTTGGCTCTTTGATGCTTGGAGCCGCAGGGTGCTGGCTGCTGATCCCATGAATTTAGATGGAAACACAAATGCAACTAGGCTGAGACTCACCCCAAGGATGTGCATTGCATTTGTAAACTCAATATCTCCATGATATCTTCCTTAAAATGACAACACAACTGTGTTTCTAGGCGCCACCGTACAGAAGGGCTGGGCTTATATTTTTTACACTACCATGAAAAGGCTGAAAAATCAAAAAAATTTCTGGGGTAGATCTTATTTTCATGATAAATGCTGTCCCTGGGCTCTATAATGCTAGGAGGCACTCTCTCCTTCTGGATTAAAAAATAGCATTACAACATACTGTAATGCTGTTTTCAATACACAACAGAAGTTTCACAGTAAGGCAGTGACCCTGAGCATCATATGCACAATTATGAAGGTAATGCAGGTCCAAGGGCATTGTTCAGTCTACAATTCATATCTGAAAGTCTGAATATGCCCGTGTGAAGTGTCAGCTGTTCAATTTAATGTCTAAATGAGGTAAGTTCATTGTGTCTTCTCTGTACTTTTGAAACAAAGTTTCCAAACTGTTGCTGTATGTATTAAAGGGGTTTCACCATCAATATAACTTTTCTCTGATCCACAACAAACTTTCTGACGGAGCGGTGGCTTGGAGTCTGTTGGCTCGGCTTGGATGTTTTCAAATGTTAGGAGTCAGAACCCATGTTCTTAAGTGAGATATTTGATATGTTGAAATGTTGGACTATCTGTAACACATGTGGATGGAAACGGCTGGAAATGTTTGCTTGTTCCACCAATCATTGGCCTCAATGTTGCCTTGCCAGAGTCACTGCATTTCCAACCATTTCCTACTGTGTAGGGAAAAAGGAAAAGAAACAGTGGAGTCCTAAATTCACAAGGTGACCGGTGGGAGTAAGTATAAGATGTTTCTTATAATCTTTTTCTTTTTACAACTTGAATATTTCTGCTGACCATTGAGCACATGATTGACTGAACTTTTTTGAAAATTACACTTTATTGGCTGCTATCTTGTATATCTTATATTTTGAGAGATAATTGTAGTTTTTTTTTTTAATTTAAAAGTGGTATGATACTGGGATGATTTGGGCTATAGCCCAGCCATCAATTGACTGAACATCTATACCACAGCTTGTATTATATCCCCAATGATTAACTACTATAAAAACCTGTTTCATTTATTTGATTATAATTGAACTCTAACAAAAGTGATGTTTTTATTCATACATGGATGTAATATGAATGCATCCATTCATATTAGAATGCAGTAGAAAAGGGGCTTTAGTAACAATTAATATTAATATATTATAGTTGGTTCTTCTATATTCGGAAAGTTTAGCTGGTCTAGTTATATTTACATGAATGAAACTCATTTCTTACTTACAAGATATATTTTGCCATATGTTAAGGGAAATAACTAAAGGGAGGAGCAAATGCAAACATTCCCTGTGGAGCCAGAATCAGAATATTTAAAATTGCTCCTCTTTTAGGGATTAGTAATGTACTAGACGGCTGTTCCTCTGATAAGGGTCTCTATTTTCAACACTCTAGTAGTTATTTGGGTTTTATGTTAGTAGAAATATGTTTTGCTTTAAAACCAGCTCCCAAAAAGTATGTACTTGTATTGATTAATTTCTCATGCCATCTTAAAATGGTGTAAGAATATTCACAAATATATTTCAATTTACAAATAAGTAAATCTCTGTTAGGAGGTCCCCTGCAAGGCACTTATATTTAATTACATGTAATTACATAAATGTGTGAAAGTAAATAAAATATATCTCAACCCCCTTACCAATGCTGCTGCATTTATGAAAATTATACCCTCCCCAACCTTTTTTTGCCCAGGGACTGGCATAAACATAAATCTTCTCCAGGGACTGGTGGGTGGGGAGATGCAGTCTGGTGTCATAGTTTCTTAGTGAAAAATGTATGTTAGCATGCCCCAATATAACTCCATGCATGCCTATTTTAATTTGTCCCCTTTCCTACATCATGCCTTCCTCCCATGTCCCCTTTCCTTTAGCTGCCCCCACCCTCTGCTTCCAGCCGCACTAAAAAGAAAAATACTTACCTTCCTCATTCCCCACAGTTTTGTCTTCCTTCACTTCTCTTCTGCATTAATGCATGGTTCTATTGTTGGCAGATACAATGTGATGACATCATGACGCTCCCTGTCAATAGAGCAGTGCATTAGCGTGGGAATTAAGTAAAGTAATAGACTGCTGCAGGGGAACAGCGAACGTGAGGCTTTTTGGTTTTGTTTTTACAGAAGTCAGCCGCGGATCGGAACCAGGTGTTCCACGGCCCGGTCTTTGGCCACGGACTGGTGGTTGGGGAACACTTCTCTAGAGAACCAAAGCGGTGACATCCCTGACTTGCCTTAGTGAAGTGCAATATTTGTAGAGCTCAATAAAACTGCACTCGAGTAAATGAGGCTGGGTTGTAGTTCCCTGCTGAGAGGAGGGGTGAAGAGTGAGGCTAGAGGAAAGATTTTTTAAGGTGTCTTAGTGCTGGATTAATTCATTGTAATAATTTATATTGTAATCCGTTCCAACCACTGAATTTATGCTTCCTTCCTATCTAAGAGGAGCACCTCTAACTGATGAGATCCCCAACAATCCTGAAAACATGGGTGACTTGCACTTTTTACTTCTAGCATTTGCTTTGAAGGGGGCAAGAAAGTTATTTTTTCAGGGTCTCTGTTCTCTCAGCATAGCCATTTAAGTGGTCAGTTGACACTTTTGGTTGGATACGAAATGGAGGCAGTCACCTGACAGCTGTGACCAGTCAATAGAAGCATCAGTCACAGAAGCAAAGAACAGTGACATAGGCAGTAGCATTTCTATTCCCCCCATTTGGAGCCATTTGATAGAGATGTTGGAATACACGTTCCTACATTTTTTGGAGAGACCTTGATATGAGCAGACAGCTCTCAACTTCCCGCCATCACAAAATGGGAGTCCAAGGTATGGAATCATATGTGTTGTATATGAAGAAAAGATAGAGACCCTTCCTTAAAAGAAAAAAACTAAATTTGCTTTGTGTAGTGTAAGTAAAACCAATGCACTCCTTGGCTAGAGAACTGTCAAAAGTTTAGCAGAATTGAGCCAAGTCATTTTTAACGATTCTTATATAATTAGAATCACTGGAAATTAGGAATAAAACCATAGGTAAGACCAATGTCAGCTGTGCTGTTCCTTCACATTATCCCGTATTCATAAATAACTGTTCCGGTGCAGTGATCAGACAAATGATCTCAGTTTGTGGCCATTTCAGCCCTGCACATGGTGGAGCTGCTGGTGCTTTGCTATTGTAATTCTCAAATAGGTATTTTTGTTCTGTACAAAGGAGCTATGTTTTGCTCCATGGAAAGTTACAATATCTATTTTTATAGTCTGTTTTTATGTGATTTGAACACTGCCACATTTTATGGTTTCTGTACGATATCTTTTATTTGTATAGCACTTTGGCTTTATGTGTGATACAGAAATAAATGGAACCAACTGAGCTCACAGTAGATTATTCATGTACAACACTGCAATGCTCACATATCAAGGCAATATTCATTTGTTATAAATGATAGTATTTCTATACAAAACCAATATAAACCTCATCAAATAAACCGTTAGGACCAATCACTGTTTTAATGACTTTATTGGTTGGGAATGACATATTGAAAATGTGAAGTTTTTTTGTTATATGGGAGTCTCCAAGTATCACAGTCAAGTGACGTAGGTCAGTGATACACAATCTTTTGATGACTGCTGTTTAGTTGTGAAGCAGGGCCTATGTGCATACAGTATATCACTTTGATGTATCAATTCCCTTCCTTTGCACTGTGGGTGGTCCATGAAATTTGGCCAACACATGGTCAACGATGGTCGTATGCTACTGGCTTCAGACGGATCTGCATTCATTAGGTGGCACTAGCGAGGAAGTTCTTTGTTCCTGTGAGAGAGCTTTTTTTACCCATGGAGTTTTACCCTGTGACCCCGTGTAGCCTGATCCTCTACAGCAGTGATGGCAAACCTTTTGGAGACAGAGTGCCCAAACTACAACCAAAATCCGCTTATTTTCCCGTGAAGTGCCAACATGGCATTTTAAGCAGTAACTTATTGATACCTGTTCTTCCACATCTTTCAATTGTATCGCCCCCCCTGAGGCAACAAATACAGTTGAAAGAAGGGGAGCAAATTGAGACTCTTGTTGTAGCTTCTCTCCAGGGTCTCTCTGTAGAGGAAAAATGGTTGGTCCAGCAGGATGACCTTCAAAGACATTGCAGTTCTGTTAACACCTTCTCACTTTTCCCACAGTTCCTAACAGCCAATGAAGTTTTGCTTTAAAAAAGCAGCATCTCTTAAGTTGCCTGGGCCTTGGTGGATTTGGTCCTATTTGGTGAACTCTGTCCTGGGGTGATGGTCTAAGTGCCCACAGAAATGGCTCCGAGTGCCACCTCTGGCACCCGTGCCCACTGCTCTACAGTATAGCCTGTAACCCATCGTATCTGTCATCAGTACAGTTGTAATGGTTTCCATAAATGTTATCTCTCCTGCCCTAGCTGAGCCAAAAATCCATGTGTAGCAAATAGGAAGAGAGTCTTCTCTTTGTCTTCTCAGAACAAGAATGGCGCAACTATCTGAACATTATCTCCTCCGATAATAGTGTTAGATGGTTATATCTAATGTGAGGGGGGCCTTAATATCCAATTCATATGGGGCAGTTAGATGCCAGAGATATCTTGCATAAAAACTACAGTCTTTCATTATTGGCAGGTACCACACTACCTGCAAACAGTCTATATAAGAATAGCAAAAAATTTATGAAATGAAGCAATAAATGTACAGAAAAGCACATCTTTTGAACACCCTGACAGTTTTCACTATCACTTGCAAGAAATAAGAAAAATAAAGTGTGTTAGTTGAAGTGTTACTTTATTAACATACAGCAAAGGTGTTTTCAAGAAACAAGAGAGAAATTATGATGGCTGAAGAGTATGTAGATATATAGTAGCCAGTGGCATAACGAACTGGCGATGGACCCGTCAGAGGTGAAGAGAATAAATTATAGGCGAGTAAGACACACAAACAATTAATTACAATAGCGGCACAAGCAGGCAGATGCACAGATGGATATGCATCTGCCTACACTGCTGCCAGAGAGAAGAGGAAGCAGTGGGATTGTTGGGTGAGCACAGAGTTTATTGTTATGTTTCATTAAGGGGGCGTCTGCTGACATCTCATTTAGGGTGCTTCTGTTGTCATTGCATTAAGGGGGTCTCTGCTGAAATTCTATTAAGGGGGCTGCTGTGAGCATATCATTTAGAGCAGAGGTCCCCAACCGCCGGTCCGCGGACCAGGACCGGGCCGTTGGAGTTTATCAGCTGGTCCGCGCAGGGGCGGCACCGGCCAGCACTGAGCTCCCGCACCGGCTCTCCGCTCCCGGCTCCCCTTCCACTCCCGTCTCAACCCGGCTCCGCTAACGTCCCCCCCCCTCCAGGCTCTCAGCTCCCCCTGCCCCCGCTTAAGCTCCAGGCTCCCTAGCCTCCCGGCTCTCAGCTCTCAAGACCTACCCGCTCCCGGCTACCTCACCGCGCCACCACCGCTGCAGGACAAGGCACGGAAATTTCCAAGAACACAACAGAGAGGTAAGGTTACTTTATCTTTGCATATATATGTGTAATATGTGTATATATATGTGTAAATATATGTAATATGTGTGTATATATATGTGTGTGTGTATATGTGTGTTTGTATATATGTATGTGTGTATATATGTATATGCTGTATCTACTGTTTGTTTATGTGTATATATGCTGTATGTATATGCAGCATTTGTGATATTTATCAGGGCTTTTATTTTGTACTACATGGCAGTATTCGGTATGCATTTTATACTACTTGGCGGTACGTTGTATCTATTTTATAATACTTGGTGGCATGCAGTGTGCATTTTATACTACTTGGTGGCACGCTGGATGCATTTTATACTACATGGCGGTATTCTGTATGCATTTTATACTACATGGCGGTATGCTGTATGCATTTTATAATGCACGGTGATACGCTGTATGCATTTAATACTACATGGTGGTATGCTGTATGCATTTTATACTACTTGGTGGCACGCTGGATGCATTTTATACTACATGGCGGTATTCTGTATGCATTTTATACTACATGGCGGTATTCTGTATGCATTTTATAGTACACGGTGACACGCTGTATGCATTTTATACTACATGGCGGTATTCTGTATGCATTTTATACTACATGGTGATACGCTGTATGCATTTTATACTACATGGCGGTATGCTGTATGCATTTTATAGTACACGGTGATACGCTGTATGCATTTTATACTACATGGCGGTATTCTGCATGCATTTTATACTACATGGCGGTATTCTGCATGCATTTTATACTACATGGCGATACGCTGCACGCATTTTATACTACATGGCGATACGCTGTATGCATTTTATACTACATGGCGATACGCTGTATGCATTTTAAACTACATGGCGATACGCTGTATCGTATTTTGCATTGCTTTATTTTTACACCAAACCAATATGAAGGGTCTGGTCCGGACACTCCCTGATATCTTATATTATAAGCTCCACCCCTCCATAACCCCACCCCATATGACCAAAGCCCCGCCCCCACCCGGCCATGGAAAACTGGTCTAGCTTAAAGCCGGTCCCTGGTGCAAAAAAGGTTGGGGGCCTCTGATTTAGAGGGTCTCTGCTGGCATATCATTAAGGGGGTCTCTGCTGACATTTCATTAAGGGGGCCTCTGCAGACATTTCATTAAGGTGGCTGCTGTAAGCATTTCTTTAATAAGACCTGCTGGAAAGTATATCAATATGGGAGGCTGCTGGACACTACATAGAAGGTGCATAAGGAGGTTCTTTGAGTATAATTCTGTGTAGCATAGTATTCTCAAGTATAATGTGCGGAGCAGGAGTGGCAGTGAGAGTTTAGGTATATGAGGGGCCCAATCCAAAGCTTGCACCGGAGTCTTGTTAGGCCACTAGAGCCATGCTTAATCTTTATTCATCCCGGGCCACAAAGGCTGGGATCAGAATTTGTAGTATCAGCAAAGTGGTCTGCAAGCCAAATATAGGTGTGTATCATAAAGGGTAAGAATATATGAAGTACAGATGCACCTGTATTTATATCAATGTCTCTTTATTTTATGGTCTGAAAATTCATCAACATTTTCAGTTTAGATAAAAATGTGATTGAATAATAAAATAAGGGGATAAAAAGGGCTTGGATGACCTGCTTCCGAAGTCAAGCGCCAGTGCTGCATTCCAGTGGCCAGGAAATACTTTACAGGCGGTCCCCTACTTAAGAACATCCGACTAACAGACGACCCCTAGTTACAAAAGCACCTCTGGTAATTGGTAATTTACTGTACTTTAGCCTTAGGCTACAATAAACAGCTATAACAGTTATCACAGGTGTCTGTAACGAAGATTATTGTTATTCCTGGTTCTTATAACAATCCAACATTTTCAAAATCCAATTTTCACAGAGACCAAAAAAAATTTGTCTGGAGCTACAATTATAAAATATACAGTTCCGACTTACATCCAAATTCAACTTAAAAACAAACCTATAGAACCTATCCTGTACGTAACCCGAGGACCGGTTGTATAAGAAATGTGAATAAAAACTTCAGTTTATTTCATAGCGTCACTTTTTTGGCCATTAAACAATGTTTACTCTTCCGTATATTTTATAATGCACTATAGACTTAAAAGTAACTTCTGGCTTCACAAAATAAATGACGAAAACACTGCTATGAATAAAATCAGGGTAAAGTAACCACAAATCTCAATGACAGCTAAAGCTGTTCCCTGTGGACAAATATCCAGTATGTGTTGGAAGTCACTGCTATACTTACAGAAGAAACCTCAAAAATAAAATCCATCAAGACCATTAAAACCTCAGTAACAGGACCGGTTCCCTTTTCCTTTGCAATATTTTCCCAGTCTTACTTCAATCCTTTCTACTTTTTTATCTCGATACATTGTGAGAGGACTTTGACTTGATAATGGTGTTTTAAATGGAAATCTTTAATTTGCCGCACAGGAACATTTCCGAGGCAGCCTGCATATTCCTTTGGGTCAATTAAACAACGAGTCAAGTAAATTCTGGTTTTAGAAGAAGGAAATGACTGTTCTAAAGAGCTTAGCATTGCACAGCAATTGTCAAAGCCACACGCTATTATTCCTTGAGTGTGCAAAAAATTCATATGTATTTATATATTTATATGTATATATGTATTTATGTAGTACCCTATATACAATATTTTGGGGGATATTTATGTTTAGCAAATTTAAAATATTTAACCTTTCTAAATGATATTAAGAAATATTTACATCTTTATAGAGGTGTCGGCTTTTTGGGGATTATGCACAAATAAATGTATTATGTTTATTGAAATATATAAAACAATAAAAGTCAACAATTAAATGTGCTTTAAAGGATCATGGAGGCAAGTAGTTTTTTATAAGTCTTGGACAACCCCTTTGAGGCTGGATAGTTAAATAATTTTCTGGTAGGTCCAACGTATGTTGGTACTTCTCATATATACAGAACATGGTCATATACATTTTCAGTTTCATTGTGAAAACTGTTACTATCAAATTATATAAAGGGTAAATTGTCAGAGACAGCTAACATTTTAAGTTTTCAATTAATCTCAAATAGAAATTGAATCGTAGATTCAGAAAGGAAAGCCTAAGTGAAGACAGGACTCCTAGGATAAATAGGGAGAGTCCTTCTTATCCCACCCCCACACACAGTTATCAACAGCTTTCTGTGTACATATACTGACGCAAGGGGAGCTGTCAATCATCCTGTGTGGGTGGGAGAAAAAGAACTTTATCTCAGATTGTTTCTGTTCTTGCCCCAGATCATTTAAAGGGAATCTCTCACTCCAATTTACCTGACCAAACTAGCTGCTATATGTAGGGCTATGCCAACATATGTCTACCATACCATTGTCTTTATTTTCCATCTGCTCAATCCATCACATTTCACATTAGAATTGTGCAAATTAGGTGTTCTGCTAATGCCCACCAGAGCAAATCAATCTCATTTACGCAGTGCAAGAGTGACATTTTGGCATGGAAGGATCAGATAAATAATAAGTTATAGGTGACATATGTGGACATTGCCCTAACTTTCATAGTAATTAATGAAGGCAGCTAATTTGGGGTGACAGATTCCCTTTAAATCTAAGAATAGAAGAGAGCTCAGCTTGCCTCTGTCTATCATATCCTGCTAAATAAGGGTAGCAAAAATTACCAGACAAGTTTTCTTTACATCATCTTCTGCTGAACCTTTTGGGCCAATGCTGTGTGAGATCTTGAGCAGACCAGAAGATTGTATGATAAATGGGCGATGCGTCGAATGCTGGATGTAAAGATACTTCTTCTGTGAAAACAGATCAGCACTTATGTATTGACTCCTTTGCTTTTCATTTTGTGCAGTAAGAAATATCGTCCCATCACAGATGTTGATATTTTGGTGCCATTACAAAATATCCAGTCATATAGTATAAGCAACAATACTTACACATGACCTATGTAATAGAATTATCCGGTCTGTTCCAAAAAATACAACCTGTAGAATACAAATCTGATTACATGAAGGAACATAACGTTTGTCTATTACCTTATGTACAGTACACATGTAAAAGTTCTTACCCTGACACGTGTTCATCTGTCCTTTCTTTTTCCTTTACTCTATAACCACATCTGTACCGACAATTCAACAGTTCTACAGCAGGAGTTAAAAATATTCTCTGAAATCGGCTTAATGGAGTGAAGCAATATATTTTGCTTTCTTTAGTTATCAGATCAATTTAATCCTCACATTTGTTCTGATTTTACTGTTGCAATGCATCATAACTAATCTTTTTTTTCTTGCCGAGAATTATGTTGCTTGATCTTTGCTGAAGCAATATAATCTCTGATGCTCTTCTCTAATAAAATTGTTGACCGGAATTAACTGCAAGAAAGCTAAAGCCCTCGTAGGTTTTGTGCGAGTCACATTATGGGTTTGGAGCACGTCAAGAAACTATGTGCACAGGCGGATTGTGCTTCTCTTACTGAGGGTAATAATAATGACTATGGCCTACATAGAGAGTTCACAAAAAGAAAAAAAGAACAGCAAGGCTTAACAAGTGTAGGGGAATGGATTCTGCTGCTAAGCTCTAAAGTCCGATACTTGACCAGATGCCTAAGTGTTGTTTCTTTCATTCCTAAATACATGCATTTAACTTTAGGGATAAATAATCAAATCACATTTTTTCTGAGAGTAGTTTCCGTTGGACTCATATTTTAATCTGTTCACTGGAGGGCTAAGAAACACATGACTCTCCATCTGCTGCTCGACTACAAAACTTATAGGAGTCTGTGGAAAATTAAACATGACCCTCAAGCTTTCTATCAATGTTAAGGTTTGGAGCTACAAAGATAGCTCACTATCAACCCTACAACCATATTCATCATGTCCTTTCATCGAGTATGCTAGATGTGACATTTGTTTATCAAATATTATAGTTTCATATATAACTGATTGAACTCTGGTCCATCTGTTGAGTTACAGTACGAGCTCTCGATGGAGATTGTGTAGAAAGATATCATTTAAACTGTTTCTAACTTTACTATCTCTTCATAGGACAAATGTCTTATAATTAGAAGAGAGAGTGCCAAGAGGTTTAAAGTTTGTTCAGTTTCAGCAACTAATGGATATTGTTTGTGTAATGAAAAGTTACTGGCAAAAAAAAGTTTAAGTACAGCTGGAGAGAGTTCCTGTCAACAATTCAAATGATACCTATATAATTCTTCTGGCTTTTTCCTATCCTGAGATAAAGAGTTAATAGATATATAAGGCTATCTGTAAAATCCACTTATCTTTTCCTGAAGCAGGCAGGCTTTCCTGGTTGTGACATCAGCTTAGGGCATTGAAGCCAGAGCATTGAATGCATTCAGATGAACCAGTACAGCATGTTTGAAATTGGACGACCTGAAGCATGGGATGAGCCACAAGCCTGTGACATCACTCAAGGTCTTTTGCCAGTGAACCAAGCCGTTCACATGAATCAGTACAGCATGTTTGTAATTGGACGACCTGAAGCATGTGATGAGTTACATGCTTGTGACATCACTAAAGCTCCTACAGCCCTTCCTAACTAGCCTCCTGTAATCTCTAGCTGTTCTAAACAGTTTCCCATGATTACCAGGAAACATTGCAAATGGAGAGTAGCCTGGGGAGACAAGGTAAAACCTCTGATAGCTAATTAGAGTAAATTAGAGAATTGCTTATTTTTGCTTAGTGCAGAGTAAGGCAAAAGTTTTTATACCTTACAGTTGTACTCAAAACAATTTAGCATTATACTTTCTGTGTCAATTCTTTTTATTTTCTAGATCACTGCTTGCTGTCCCCTGATCATGTAATGTCACACAGGTGC